>NC_133156.1:45442915-50442915 GCF_040802235.1 Manis javanica
CTTTTTAAAAAAATGCCATAGTGTTTATCATTATCTTTTTAGCTTATGATTTTACTTACTCATTTTGCTTATTGAAAAGCTTCCCAAGTAGAATGTATGTTCCATGGGGTTAGGAATTTTTGTCCATTTTGTTAATTTTTTAAAGCCCAATGACTAAAATAGTGCCTAGCATATAGAAGGTGCTCAATAAATATTTGTGAAATGGAGGAATAAATAATTTCTATCTTCACAGTCATGAGCATGTTATTGCTGCCCTCTACATTTTATATATATAGGAGGTCAGTCTCTCTCAAGTGAACAAATAGATGAACACACTTTTGTGTTGATCGTAATGTCAATTAAAATGTTCCAATATACTTACTCAATACTAACATGCATATAAAATATTCTAATTGATCGTAATGTCAATTAAAATGTTCCAGTATACTTACTCAGTACTAACATGCATATAAAATATTCTAATATCTTAGAAATGAGACTGAATTACAGTAAAATTCACATGTACATATAACATGATGGTGTTTTAATTCTTTTCCTCTCCTTTAAAAAGGCAATTAGCCAATCTGTGCTTTTTGTGTTATAATTGATGTTTTGTTAGACTTTAAGGAATATACTCCTTTTCTGTGTATTGATATGACCAGTATCATGTCATAATTTTAGCTATAACTCTTTATTGGTAACTCTACTAACACTGGTCTTATGAAATAAGTATGGTATCCAGGAGAAGATATCTTCTGAAATTTTCTCAACAATTCAGATAGCTGCTTCTATGTAGTTGCCATATTTTGTTACTTAACACAATTCTGGGAGGTGGGTATTTTTAGATGACATTAGTTAAACAGAAAAGAAGGGACTTAACTTTTATTAACTTTATTTGAATATTTCTCATTTTTGCCAGTTTTGTTGAGATATAATTGATATACAACAATACGATTTACAGCATAATGAGCTGACTTGCATATATTGAGACTAGAATTTTTTATATAAAAAATATTGTAGTTTTAAATAAACAACAATAGTTTCTCTCTGATATTACCACACTAAATTGAAGTAAAACGTCAGCAAGGATGACAAGTAAAACACAGAAATATCCAAGTGCAAACTATTTTCTGTCTTGACTCACACTCAGTGAGTTGTGTTGTTTGATGGTAAACAAAGACAGCATTTCCCAAGTGCTTACCATATGGTGGGTACTGTGAAAGGTGCTCTTTGTGCATTGTGATCTCTGTTACATGCATGAGGAGACTGAGACTTAGAAAGGTGAGCAACTAGCCCAACACACCTGGGCAGTGGATCTGAGACTGGAATCCAGATGTGACTCCATTCTGCTTGAGTCCTGAGTCCTTACTCTCTTGCTTACAGGGTTGGTTTAATTAGAGAGCAACTCTAGGGGCACCTGTCTTCATGAGCAAGACCAACTTCAGAGACATGCAACCTGTGTAAGTGCACAGGTCCCAGCACTCAAAAGGTCCCTGACTTGGTTTAAGGTTGTGCTGTTGTCATTTTGAAAATCTTCATCATTTTGAACAAATGACTCTGAGTTTTGATTTTGCACTGAGTTCTACAAATTAAGTAACCAACCTGCTCAGTAGCTTTAGTACCAGAATTTCATAGAACAATTTCCCCTTGATGATTGCTTACTGAATTATTTTCTCTTTGAAAAAGATATCCAGCAGATTACATTTTGTCCCATATTTAGCTGTGTGTTACTCAGCCCTCCCTGTAAGTCCATTTCCAATCAATATAACCTCAATCTGACTCTGTTAGAAAGAGGCTGCCCTGTTTTAGGTTTAGATCCCATTTAAGATCCACCTGCAGATTAAGCCTTTTCTATTTAATTTTTTCTGTTCTAGTAGATTAATATAGGGTACTCTCCATCCTCAGCCAATTTTCTTATTCAGATTTGTGACCAAGTCTGTTAATTGAATTATTTGTTCAAATAAGGATGAAAAAAACAATAATTACAAAGGTCTCAAATAGTCTCCCATTTTATCCCTACATACTCTTCAGGAAGCAGTTGCAGCTCACCTCCTTGATCAAAAGAAAGGCATCAGCCTAACGCTACACTTGCTCTTGCAGCTATTGCTATTATATACTTATTCCCTCTTTCCTTTGCCATCTAGAGTTATTATATGCTGTGAGTTGCTAAAGGGGCTTTTACGAAAGCAGGAGAAATGTATTTATGTCATATGGAGATGGCATGCTAATTACTGATCTGACAGGGTATAATAACAATACAAAAGCATCAGTGAAGAGAAAAAATGAGCAGAATATGCAATTATTTTATGAAAGAGTTTCTTTGCTTGAGGGAGAAATCTGCACATTTACCATCTGCAACAAAGGAGATGTTGGGCTACGTAAGTGAATTACCCCAGCTCTGTGTTCATATGTATATGGAATAGGATGAACTTGAAATGACATTAAAGTAATTTTGTTATTGTTAAAAATAAAAATAAAGAACACCAAAAGACATGACTAATATAATGAACTCCAAAGATGTACTTTCAACATTTTATCAAAGGGTATGGTAATTCATTTGAGATATCAAATGTGTTCTTTGTAATATCACATTAAAAGTAATACAAATTTTCCCATATATATATATATGTATATATATGTATATATAAGATATATTGTATATTATATATTACACACACACATATATTGTAGAAAGCCTTCATTATTGTTCATAATGTGTGTGAAATGCACAACTGGGATATGCTGTAGGGGAAAGGAATCAGTACATTAACATTCCAACCTGATTTGGAAAGTATGTTACAAATAGCACATTTATCCAAGAAGTGAAAAAATCTGGACAGGGACCCTGGTTAACTTTTAGAGCCTTATTTTAAGTTATCATGGAATTCAAGGATTTTCATGCCAGCTTCAAATTTAATATCGAGTGCTTACCTTAATTTCTATGTCTATTTCAGGGACTTTCCAAAAGAAAAAAAAAGTAGTTACTTCTACCCCAAAAACCTTGCCATGTAACTGGGAATAAAAATGTTACTTCAACAGTACAATCTAATATTTTTCTATTCTTAGAAGTACAGTTTGTTTTTTTAATATTTAGGATACTAAATAATCCAGGTGAATATTCTATTAAAATGAAAAAAATATGCCCTTAAACACGTGGAGATGCAAACTTGTACTGATCTTAATTCGTGTGTGAATCCCAGCAACTGGTAGCATCCCATGTCACCATCAGCCTGGAGTTCAAACAGCTGCAGAGCGCTTTTCAAATACTATGCTTTAGATTGGGCTGGATGCCAGAACAATGATTAAATTAATAAAGTTGGAGGACAATCATGTTTAGGAAAAAGCAGTACATGAAATCACATATGCTACTGCCTTTACTTTTTCTCCTGATATTATTTCAGTCTTCAACTATACCTTATAGTTGATAAATAACAATTATCTGGTTATTTAACACTTGGTGATTTTTTTTTGTTGTGTAGTAAAATATATTTTAAATGTTAAGCCAGGCATTAATTTTATTGAGTAAATGTCTCTGAGCTCTGTTGTGAATGACTTGTGGAATGGTCACTTCAGAGAAACTTGTCCCTCTGTCCCAAACTGTTCAATTTGAAATGGATACAGTGGAATTTAAG
The DNA here is from genome assembly GCF_040802235.1 of Manis javanica. NCBI lineage: Eukaryota > Metazoa > Chordata > Mammalia > Pholidota > Manidae > Manis > Manis javanica. The sequence goes on from NC_133156.1 coordinate 45,446,527, forward strand.
CATGACAGGGATTACCTCCCTCTATTTGTAAGCATTTGGAGGACAGGGAGCCAGTCTGTTCAACTAGATTTTTACAGTGACTCTGATAGGTTGCTGCTTATTAAATACACCTGTAGAAATAATGTAAATAATGTAATTGCATATGAAAAAGGCATGTGTGTGTCTTGTTCTGTTGATTTCCAGGTCATACACCGAGGAAAATGCACATGCAGCACTAAGCAGTTAGTGTTCCCAGTAGGAGAGCCTTTTTGGAATTCTTAGTGTGACACATTATTTTATTCTCATATTTCTCTACTGATATAATGAGTGTAGTTTATTGAAAGTTTATCTCATAGTATATTTAAGGATCAGTTCGTGTCCCTTTCTCCTCCCTCCTGTCCGGATTATGTTGGAAATAATAAGTCTAAGTGCAATTCTAATTTCAATATTGTTTTATAGATGAAATTTTCCATTTGATCCAAATTCACTTTGTCTAAGACAGTGGATATCCTAAGAGCATGTTAGTGAACCATCCATAGCCAAATGATAAAGTGGGAGAAGGTGAAGATCTAATACTCTCATTTTTTGATCTTTTATACCAGTTCCCAATCTCTTTCTCATAGCATTTTATTGTGCCAACTAAAAAAGGATCCCTAGTGTTTCATTTAAGGCAGGCATAATTTCTTTTCTGAATTTATGAACATCAAGCATATTAGTATCACATCTAAACTGTTTTGGTCCCCAGAATATTCACTATGGCATCAACCTTAAGGCTTCCTGCTCAACATTGTGATGTCTCTGTCCATAGTGTGTTTGTCTTTGTGCTATACCTTATTCCTCGGTGGTCTTTCATATAAATGTTTCAAGGATGCTTATAATTACTTTAGGAAGTGGGATTCAGGCACATCACTCCTTCAGTCAAAAACTGACACAAAGAAACTTAATATAAATAATTTATTAATGTGTTAGTTTTGACCAATAAAACTACTAAAACCAGAGAAATGACTTTTTGTCTAGTATAAGCCATATTTCTAGTTGTATTCTGTGACTATTACATGAAGATTTTTTGGGTAGGAAATTAACTAGTAATGTAATCAGAACTGATGAAAGTTGTGACATACATAGAAACATTTTGTATTGTTTAGTGTAACACTACTTATTTTGTTTTAGGTGAAATTCTGCACTAGAGGATATCAGCTGTCATATCATAATAAAGGAAAAAAACAATTTTAAAGAACACTTGATTCTTTACAATTTCTTGATGTTTTAAAATTCAGTGGTCTCTCTGTAGATTAAGTCACATGTTCTATATACTCAGAAATGAAAAAAATGAACTAATTAAGATATTCTGTTTTCTGAAGAGATTGTGTTTATCAATTTCTTGGACTGTTACTTTTCAATTTTTAGAAAACAGTAAGTTCTCCTGTAATGAAAACTAAATCTTTGTCTCTTGGAGTCTTTCTTTGATTTAGAAGGAACTCCAGTGCTACCTTTGTGAGCACATTTGAATTTATGTAGTTAGAAAACTGGATTCAATCTATGCATGACCCAAAAGTGGGTTTTTGTTTTTAATGAATGATGATTGGCTTAGTCTATGCAGGCTGCTATAACAAAGTATCAGAGACTGGGTAGCTTATAAACAACCTAAATTTATTTGTTACAGGTCTGGAAGCTGAGACGTTCAAGATCAAGGTGCCAGCATCACATTCTGGTGAGTACCCTCTTCCTTGTTCATAAGCCTGAACCTGCCAGCATCACATTCTGGTGAGTACCCTCTTCCTTGTTCATAAGCCTGAACCTGCCAGCATCACATTCTGGTGAGTACCCTCTTCCTTGTTCATAGCCTGCACCTGCTTGATATGTCCTTGCATGAAGGAAGTGATAAGGGATCTCTATGGGTCTCTTTTACAAGAACAATACTATATAAAGTCCCATTTCCTAATACCATCATCTTTGGGGGGCTTGGGATTTCAACATATGAATTTGGTGAGGTCACAAACCTTCAGACCATAGAATTGTTGTTTTCTTACTTGTTATTCATCTTTTTGCATACAAATGAAGTACAGAGATTCCCAATTGCGTAGCCTTTGTATATCTGCCTCCACTGGCTGGCTTCTCAGCATCATATAGGGATCTCATAAGAAAGAAAGTGAAGGAATATGAAAATTTATTCCATCACCTATTGCAAACTTCTGTTTGCCTGATTCTAGGATCTACAGAGGGCTCCATGGGCACTTAGAAGTTCTTAGCTACACATAGTTCAGTAAGTTTGTTCAGTGAGTCACTCCCTTCTTTGTTCACTTTGCATTTTTATTTCTCAAAGATAAGAGGTGTATTAATTACACAAACAAATAAAACAAACCAAAACCAAAACCATGGATTAGCAGTATTCAGTAGTAATATGAGGGTCACAAATGTACTTTCCACTTTTCTAGTAGCCACATTGCAAAAGTAAAAAGAAATAGGAAATTAATTTTAATAATATATTTACCACTTATTGAAGAAACTGTCTTTTTCCAATTGAATATTCTTGCCTCCTCTTTATATAATTGACTAGATTTCTGGGCTCTCAATGCTGTTCCACTAATTTCAGTCTATTCTTTGTGCCAGTACTGTACTGCTTTAATCACTGAAGCTTTGTAGCATAGCTTGAGATCAGGGAGCATGATACCTACAGCTTTTTTCTGTCTCAGGATTGCTTTGGTTATTCAGGGACTTTTGTGATTCCATATAAATTTTAGAATTTTTAATTTTATACATAATATATAATCAATATATCTTTATTAATGAAATATTTCATATTCCTTTTATTCATACTAAGTCTTTTCATTCCAGTGTGTATTTTAGTACTACAACACTTTTCAGTTTGAACTAGCCCCACTTCTAATGCCCAAAAGCTGTAAGTGGCTTATAGCTACACATTGGATAGTTCTAAATTCTCACTTCTAATAATTCCCTGGGGAATGCAGATAATTTCATCATGATCAATAAATACTTCATAAAAAAGCCTTACAATGTTCATTTCACACACAGTAGTATTAGAACTTTTCCTTAAGATATATATATATATATATATATATATATATATATATATATATATATATAAATCTTTAGCTACATGAATTCACACTGATAAATTGCTTATAACACTAAAAAAATATAAATATAACTCTTGTATTATTAATTAAAAGAATAGGTAGCACCTATATTTTCCATAGTAAATATTTCTAAGAAGAAAAGTAAAAAAAAATTATGAAGCACCTGTCAAATAGTAATTCTCTCTGTTGGTATTGATTTTCCTTTGTGCCAACATATGTCATCTGATTGTATGATAAAAATGGATTTAAATGTGTACTACTATTCACAATTTTACAAATTATTTAAATTTGTGCATCTACCATGATAACTGAAAGGAAAGGAGCGACACATAGCAGCAACTCACCAGAGAGTTCCGCTTTATTAGGGAAAGGTGCTGGGTTATATAGGAAGGGGCATGAATTGATTGAGGTGTCACTTCTACGGGGCTGGTGGCTGTTGGCTAGGTGCTGGGATTGGGAGGGGAGCGAGAGGTGATTGGGCTTCATGTGGTGTGGGCAGGAACCGAGGACCCCGAAGAGAAGCCGGAAGTTTGCCATCTTACTGGTGGGGGCCCTTCATTCCCCCCTTTCTCCTCTATGGGGTTGTGGACGTTGCTTTCTCTCTGGCTGCTTCCTGCTGAACAGGGGTGGAGAAGGGAGTGAGGGCTTGAGGATTGGGAGGAAAGGGTTGATAGGACTCCCCACAGTAAGGATGAGTAGATGTGGACTTCTTCAGGTTTGGAAATCAATGAAGGTTCCCTGTAACCGTAGGTTGGCCAAGAGGATATGGGTGTCAGGAGCCAGGCGTCTGCGGCCATTGTTTCCAGGAACAGTTTCCAGTGGAGAGAGGGGTCCATCTCAGCGTGTGGTGAGGAGGTCACGTGAGGGTGAGGGATCTTCTGTGGCCAGAAGCTGGTAGTTCCTGAGTAAAAGCTGGTTGAAAGCTTGATTAGAGATTTTTCCGACTTGGGATTTGATGAACTTTATTATACAGGGTAAGAAGAGACAGGCGAGAAGAATGATTATTATGGGGCCTGCAATGGGCCAGAGCCAGGTGAGGAGGGGGTTTGTTAGTATTGAAGAGAATGGGTTGGAATTGGAAGCAGAGTGGAGGCTGGAGGCAAGGTCGGTGAGTTTGGTAATGTCAATTTCTACAATGCCGGATTTGTTGATGTAATAGCACTATTCCCAGAGGAAGATGCAGGTGCCGCCCTTCTCGGCTGTAAGCAGATCTAGGGCCCGCCGGTTTTGAAGGGTGACTTTAGCTAGCGAAGTGACCTGTCTTTGGAGAGAGGCTAGGGAATCGGCAGTGGATGTCAGGGCTCCCTCAAGTTTGGCGTTGAGATCTCTAACTGCCTATAGAAAGTGACCCAAGACTTCTCTCGAAAACCCTGCCCCAATGGCTGAGGTGATCAAAGAGCTACTGACCATGACGGGAAGGAAAGTGGCTCTTTTTGTGCACGAGGGCAAGGGAGGTTGGAGCTCAAGAAATTCTGCCATGCTGTAAAGTGTAAGCTGTGGGATTAGGGTGACGAGAATGCAGGGTGTATCGGAGTTGAGAGGCAGTGAGTTGAAAAGACTTCCATTACACTAAAAGAAGTGTCCTGGTTGCATAAAAGTCTTAGAGCCGGAGGTAGGGGTGTAGATAGAGAGGCAGTGAAGTGCGCTGGAGTGGGGTGGAGCTGGGCCTACACAGTGGTGGATGGTGAGATTATCTGTGTATTCTGGTTCCCATAGGGGTATGCCTGCCAGAGGGCAGAGGGGTTGTCTTTCTGCATGGAAGGAGTAGTTGGAAATATTAAGGGGCACGGCGGCCAGCAGTGGACGCTGTAGTGATGCGCACGAGAAAACAATTGGCAGTATTAAGGGTGTAGTTGAGAAAGATGGTGGTGTCCTGAATGAGCTGTAATGAAGAGTAGGAGAAATGAGAAGAGGGGCAGGGATAAGAAGATGAAGAGGCGCCGTCAAGAGTTTGGATAATGACTTTTTCGGAATGTCTGCTATCTGATGCAACTTGAGAGATCTGGGAATGAGAGGGAACATACTTTTGAGAGATATGAAGGGTACCGTGGGGGGTTGAGGAACCCCCCGTAGTAAACTGAGGCTGTGACTCTGGCAGCCCATCGAGAGTCCCAGGGATCTGGGATTGATAAGGAGAATGAGCCGTTGGGATATTTCATGAAATGGTTGGAGGAGTAATACTGTGGGTACTGGAAGTTACTCATGTAGTGAATTGCGCAAGACCAGGAGGGACATCTCCTGTAGGTGTCTGGCTATCACGTGCAATAGGCTTGTTTTTGGTCATAGAGGAAGCAGAGGTAGGGAGAATAAGGGTAGCTGCTAGTGAACAGTTGGGTGGAGGGAGGAAAGTGGAGGTATAAAGGCTCAGAGCAGCTTTTCAGAGGGCAGTCTGGTGTGGCAATGAGGGCAATAACTTTTGTTTGATGCTGTGTGTAAGTCTGTCTGACTTTGAATCACCATACAAAGGAGGCTGGGGTGGCGGGGAAGACAATAAGAATGAGGAAAAAAGCAAGAGAGCAGTAAAGGAGGAAAAAGTCATGATTTGGGTATGGATGGCAAAGGGGGTGAATGGGATTTTGGAGGAAAGAGGACAGTAAGGTCAGGAGTCTGGAAGGAGGGTGAGTCTGTAAACTTTTATAGGTTAAGAGATCTTTTAGGTGATGTGGGGACAGAATGGTAAGGGGCGCCCTGAATGTCAGTTTATGAGCTGCCTTCTGCAAGAGCTGTCTAGCGTCTAATGCTCGTAGGCAGTGGGCCCATCTCCGAACTGTGGGGTCTAATTGCTTGGAGAGATAAGCTACTTGGGCAAAGGATGGGCCATAATATTGGCCTAGGACTCCTAGAGCTTGACTGGACCTCTCACGAATGTATAATGAGAAGGGCTTCGACAAATCAGGAAGATGGAGAGCTGGGGCTTCTACAAGGGCTTGACGGAGCTTAATGAAGGAGTGTCGGGGTGAGGAGGATAATGGTTTTTTAGGGGGGCTCTTGCTGAGGTCATATAGGGGTCTTGCCAACAGGGAGAAGTTAGGGATCTACGCTCTAAAATATCTAGCCAGGCCTAGAAAGGAAAGGATTTCTGTCTTGGTTTGGTGAATGGGCAGGTCAGAGAGGAGCTATTTTCTGTCTAAGGTAATGGACTTTCTTTGTTGAGATAGAAGGAATCTGAGGTAAGTGACAGGAGGGGAAGAGATTTGAGCTTTGACGGGGGATACTCGGTAACTTCTGGAAGCTAGAAGGTTAAGTAGGGAGGCAGTGTCAAGTTGAGACTGTTCCCACAAGAGACTGCAGAGTAGAAGACTGTCCATGTATTATAATACGGTGGACTTGGAGTGATCATGATGAAACTGTTTGAGGTCCTGAGCTAGGACCTGTCTAAAAATATGGGGACTATCTCGGAAGCTTTGTGGCAAAACTGTCCAAGTGAGTTGTTCAGAATGTCTTGTGTATGGGTCCGTCCAGGTGAAGATGAAAAAATATTGGGAGCAGGGGTCTAGAGGGATAGAAAAATGGGTCCTTGAGATCTAGGACTGAGAAGTGGGAAGCCGAGGCAGGGATCTGCGATAAAAGGCTGTATGGATTTGAAACTAAGGGATGGATAGGGACAACGGCTATGTTGATGAGGCTTGGACAAGGCAAAAAGATCCGTTGGTTTTTTTAACAGCTAATATGGGGGTATTAAATGGGGAGTGAGTGGGTCTGAGGTAATTTATGTTTAAGAGATCTTGAATGATGGGTTGGAGGACTATGAGGGCTGAAGTGGTTAGGGGGTATTGGGCTTGACAGATATACTGAGAGGGGTCACGTAATTTGATAGAGGCAGGGGGACATAGGGCCACGGAGGGGCTTGTAATGTCCTAAACTTTGGGATTTACAGGGTGTATGAGGGCAGAACCGGAGCTTTCATTGGGTAGAGGGGGGTCGTCAGCTATGAGGGCCATCAGAAAGGGAGTACTGGGGGCTGTGGGAGTGGATATAGTTATGGAAACATGGAGGAGGGAAAGGATGTCTCGTCTTAGTAAAGGGATGGGACACTGGGGCATAACCAGGAAGGAGTGGGAGAAAAGTATGGGATTGTCTAGGATTGTGCATAAAAAGGGGGGAGTTTAATGGGAAAATCTGTTTACCTCCTACCCCAACTATAGGAGTAATGGCAGGCATGGTAGGGCCCCAGTATTCTCGCAAGACTGAGAAGGTGGCTCCTGTATCTAGGAGGAAGGAGATGGGGCGACCATCTACTGTTAAAGTAACCCTGGGCTCCTGTTTGGTGATGGAAATGGTCGGGCGAGAAGCCCCCGGGCCCCATCAATCTTCTTCTGCCAGCCCCACTACGGCGGGCTTAGGATGGGGGTTTTTCATCCAGCCTCCCCTTCGGGTGGTTGGGCAATCAGACTCCCAGTGGCCTTTTTTGCATCTGGGGCATGGGGTGGTAGGAGATCTGGGGGAGGGGCACGCCCTTGACCAATGTCCCTCTTTTCCGCACTTGAAACAAGCTCCTGGGGGGGCTTGTTTGTAGAGGGGCGCCCAGGTTGTGGTTTTATCAGCTGGGCCAACATCTGGAAATTGGCCTGATCAGCCTTTTGTTTACGGTGGTCTTTCTCCTCTTCCCAGTTATGGAAGACTTTAAAGGCCACTGTTAGGATCTCAGTCTGTGGGGTAGCGGGGCCGTGTTCTAACTTTTTGAGTTTAGCTTTAATGTCGGGGTAGCTTTGAGCTAGGAAGAATGTCATAAGGACATGTCTTCCTTTGGGTGTTTCTGGGTCTAGGCTGGTATACTGTAATAGGGCTTGAGTGAGTGTGTCTAAGAACTTGGAGGGGGTTTCATCTCTCTTTTGAATTATGTCTTGGAACTTTTGAAAATTGACTACTTTACGAGCTGCCTTTTTCAGACCTGCTATTAAGCAGGAGGCAAAAATATTTTGAGAGCAGAGACTCATGGAGGTGTTATAATCTCAATGTGGGTCTTGTTCTGGGACAGCAGTGGGGCTAGGGGGATAGGTGGGGTCAGTCCTGTGGGTTTCGGTAGCGTGCGTTTGGGCGAAGTCCCAAACTCGTCTATGCTCTTCAGGGAGGAGAGTATTGGCCAGGAGCATGAAAATGTCATGATGAGTGAGGCTGTAAGACTGGAGGGTCCATTGAAACTCCCTGATGTATGTCGTGGGAGCAGTGGAAAAGGAACTTAGGCGTTTCTCTAGTTGGGCTAAATCTCTTAAATGCCTTTGGATCCTGCTACCTCCAGGAGGGGGGCGATAATTTTGGGAGGTTCTCGGGACTAAGTCTGAGGGGGACTGAAGGGTTCTGGCTCAGTCTGTGGGGGAGTGACGTGGTCTAGCTGCACCTATTCAAGCAGGTCCTGAAGTGCAGAAGGGGGGCAAAGAAAATAAAGAAAGATAGAATCAGACCCACGTGTTGCCAGCCTGCAGCCCAGCTGCTTGCCTCTGCTGCTTTAGTTAGGCTTGAACTCATGACTGAGGTTAAGAGTCCCATGCTCTACTAATTGAGCTACAGCAGGGCTCCAGTTAATTGCTTATGAAATGCGTAAACAGAATGTTCTTTGTTCTCCATTCCTGCCACATCGGCAAGTGGGGGAAGGGCATAGCTAGAAGCAGGGGTGGTGTTTCTACACATCTTCAAGGTCTTCCTATTTTCAGAGTGAAGAGTCTTGGCTCATCTTCGAGGACAAGATATGTTTTTGTGGACAGATAACTTCCAAGGACTGCACCGGTTGTTCTCTAGCTTGTGCTTTCCCATGCTGCATTCAGACATGGGGGAAGGTGCTTTCCCATTCTCTCTACAAACATGTGAGAAGACAAAGGCGGTCCCTAACAGGGGAGAAACAGGTGATAAGGGCAAAGACGGAGGAGGCCTTGGGACCTAGTTAAAGAGGGGGGCTGAAAGGCTCAGGCTTAATCTGTGGGGGACGAAGGCGGAGGAGGTGAGATGGCGGAGGAGATGGTGGGGAAGGAAGGGAGAAGGGCTGTTGTAGGAGAAGAAGGGGAAGGGAGTGAACGGGAGGCTTCTGCGGAGGTGGCGGCTTGCAGGCTAGGAGAACTTGGGAGGAGGAGGGGGAAAGCTTCGATATAGGGAATCTTCCATTTTTTCAGGTGCTGGCAGTAGTTAAAAAGATCGCGAGTGATGTTAGGATCAAGAGTTCCCCCTGCGGGCCATTGGTTGTTATTGTCTAGGGGGTATGTCGGCCAATCTTGGGAGAAATATTTACGGAGAAGTTTTGGTTTTATATCAGGTGTCAGGGAGAGGGTAGCCAGATGCTTAAGCAGGCATTCAAGAGGTGAACTTTCAGGGAGGGATGAGGAGGCTCCCATGGCTGAAGGACAAAGAAGGAGACAAACAGGGGAAGACAAATGGAGATCCTCGGACCAGAGGCAGACCACAAGGAGACAAAGGGCGTCCCCGATGATCCTTGGTGGTCTGCGGAAACTCGTATATGAGTCGGAATTTCTTAGGAAGTGTGGGTCGTCACCCAGACTTCCCTAAGAAGGCAGAGTGCCGGAGTCACGAGGTACCTAGCGCTAGGCGTTTTCGGCAGACGGAGCAGAAGGAGGAGGGGGGGAAAAGGGAGCGTTCTCATCTGCAAAGGAGTCACCTCATTTATGGCTGTTGGAGGGGGGTGCCTGAGAGTCTGCCGCAGCCGTGAAGGCCTGAGGTGGGGATTTATGGCTGTCAGAGGAGGGGCCTGAGGGTCTGCAGCAGCCGTGAAGGCCTGAGGCGGGGATTTATGGCTTTCGGAGGAGGGGCCTGAGGGTCCGCCGCAGCCGTGAAGGCCTGAGGCCGGGAGAGTTCCCTCCTCATCCCCGAGCGTCAGGGCCTTGCCGGATGATCACGGTCAATGGCACTGCGATAGCTCGGAGAAGAGTGGCCCACCCCGGGGAAATTTTGCTTAAAAAGTTTCAGCACTGATGGAAGGGACAGTGAATGCATTTATGACTGTTGGAGGAGGGGCCTGAGGGTCCACTGCAGCCGTAAAGGCTTGAGGCAGGGATTTATGGCTGTCGGAGGAGGGGCCTGAGGGTCCACAGCAGCTGTGAAGGCCTGAGGCAGGGAGAGTTCCCTCCTCATCCCCGAGCGTCAGGGCCTTGCCGGACGATCACGGTCAATGGCACTGAGATAGCTCGGGGAAGAGTGGCCCACTCCGGGGGGAAAACTTACCTAAAGGCCAGGGAGGAGTGGTGAGTGTGATGAGCCAGCGCCGGAAAAAGAGGACGAGGGCAAGCTGCTGCTGGTGTCGGGGGGAAGACGGGGCCCAGTTGGGGTGTCCCATCTCCCCGGTTTCGGCACCAATGAAAGGAAAGGAGTGACACAGCAGCAATTCACCGGAGAGTTCCGCTTTATTAGGGAAAGGTGCTGGGTTATATAGGAAGGGGCATGAATTGATTGAGGTGTCACTTCTACGGGGCTGGTGGCTGTTGGCTAGGTGCTGGGATTGGGAGGGGGGCGAGAGGTGATTGGGCTTCAGGTGGCACCAGCGGGAACCGAGGACCCCGAAGAGAAGCCGGAAGTTTGCCATCTTACTGGTGGGGGCCCTTCAATAACTACTTAAGATAAAAAAGGTAGTAATGTGTGATAGATATGTGACATGATAGTAGTTTTGTAAAGAGTTATATGTAAAGGCAGAAAGGAATCCAGAAGCATGTACTAAGTTTCTAGCAAGTGTTTCCTCTACATAGTAGTGTTGGAAAGGCAAGGAAAGAAACAGTGTAACTTTCCTTATTTTGCATATTTTTTTCTTATTTTTTTTTACAGTGAGAGAATTATCAAAAAACATTTTGTTTTTATGGCAGTTTTTACATTTTTTGTTTTTATATCTTTTAAAATTAAAATAAAAAATGTGAATGTAGATAACTCATTTTTCACCATTCATTCTATTTAGTTTTCTATTGCTACTGTACACTTTATCATTTTGTTGCTCTGTCCTAAATTAACTGTATTTCCAAGGCTATCAGAAATTCAGGCAGTTGCCATAAGTGATCCAGTCTGTTTACATAGTCCAATTAGCAGACAGATTTTGCAGTTTCCATCTATTTATACCATGTAAAAATAACATAGTTAACTCTATAGCATTTTCAGTTCTGACTAGTTTTGGAAGGTCTGGAAAGTAGTAAAATCAGAATTTAAAATATAATAATTTAACAAGCAGGACATCTTATTAACAATTGATTGTGTTCAATGTAGATTCAGTAGGTGGCTAAAGAGAGACTTTGATTTCCTAGAGAAAATTTATGTGTGTTTAAAAATATTAGTATATTATATTCATATACTGCTAAAGAGGATGTTTGTATGAGTGGGTCACCAAGGGCACAAATTCCACAGGATTGAAAAACACCACCACCACTTCATGAAACCTAACCTGATAGGATTGGTAAGAAAAACAGATTAATTTTAAAGGAAGGTGGGAACCAAAAACAGTAAACAGATCACAGAAGCATTTAATTCCCTTTTGCCTGAGGCATATGCTCATTCAAATAAATTGGGTTAGCTGGCTTCTAAGCAAGGAGGGAAGTCAGAGTTGGGGCCTGCCTTCCTTGGGGTGGGGGCTCAGGGGGACACTGACATTAAACCAGGACCACAAAATACTATACCCTAAGTTGGGAGGGAGGGGGATGGAGGTGCCAGAAAGTCTCTTCCCATGTAGAGCAAGGAAAAAAAAAGAAAAAAGAAAGAAAACAGCTCTGTGTTGTGACTACAACTTGTAAGTCATCGTAAAGTCTTTGTCTTTTACTCCAAATGAAATCTAGTCTTTGAGTGTTCTGAGCAGAAAAGTGATAGGATCTGAATTGAATTTCAGGAGTATCTTAGAGGCTGCTGTGTGTGGGTGAACTGTAGAGTGGGGGATAGATGTAGAGAGGCCAGTGAGTGGCCACTGCAGTGACTTATCAAGAGAGGGAGATTGGACCAAAGTGACAACAGTAGAGGTGATGAAATGAGGTCACAGCAGGACATTGTTCAAAGGGATAGCACTTAGGATATTCTGATTATTTGAATATGGGGTATGAGTTGAAATAGTTGAAAATACATACACTCTACAATCCAGCAATCCCAGTATATATCTTAGATATGTCTTTACCTGTATAAACAAGAAGACATGTACAAACATATAAGAGTTAGCTTTGTTAATTATTGTTCATTTCATTCCCATTACCAGGGAAAGAGATAAATAGAATGTGGTATCTTTAAATTATGTAATACTATGTAACAAATAAAGTGAACTAAATCTATGTGTGTTAACATGGCTAATCTCAAAAATAGAGTTACAAAATAAAACTAATAGGTACAGTATAACACTCCTTACCTAAATAGTAAAATCCACAATATGATATTGTATATTGAGTATATATATATATATATTTCAGGAAACATGCAAAAACTTAAATTGGAAAGATATGCATGGAAGTGATAAATTTTTCATCAATGACAGAAAGAAAATAGAGATGGGTATATGGACATTTGTTATAGTCTGTATCTCTCCGTATGTTCAAAACTTTCTAAAATTATTTAAAGCCTTAAGGCAAAAAAAGCTGGTTAAAAGAAAATTTTAACCAACAGAATTGCAAGTTACTTGATAGACACCGATATCATTTTATACACACTTAGTTCCCATGTTTGTACATACTCAGATTCTGTGCAATAGTTTTGGCAAAAATTTATTGAGAATGTATCATGGGCAAAAAAGTATTCCAGACGTTGAAGGGGTACTCATAGAACACTATCCTAACTCCAGGAAACACACAATCAGGTGATACTTCCTGTTTTTGATAAATTGAAATAAATGTCTTTCTCAGATGAGATAAGAGAGCAGCTATAGTATGAGAGTGCCTATTTTTTCTGTTTGGGAGAAATTCTTGATGGGGTTGGGGAGAAGGTAAGTGCATATGATATTAGTTTAAAACTGTATTCAGAACAATAAAAGCAAAGGTTGCTGGTTCCACAGAAACACAGAAAGAAAACTAAGCATTTCAAGTGAGTAAATGCAGTAATGAAAACTAAGCAGGGAACACCTACAACTGACTCTCAAACCTAGCCAGCCTAGCAAAAAAAAGTTTTTTTTTGTGACAGCAAAGCTGTGTTGCGGCACCTGAAATGTCTATGTTATTCCTAAAATTATCTATGTTAAGCTTACATAAATAAATATGAAATGTTAAAAAACATGTATGGATGTATTATGTATGAAAACACTTTGAAAACTCAGCTATGCTGCACAAATCTAACAGACTCAATTTTATAAATCCAGACATATGCTCTGGGAATACTAATGAGAACTATCTTAATGCACACACTCAGGGCCATGCATAATAGGAATTAAACTATTATGCTACGTCTTTTCATTGTATTACTGAATTCTTACCCTAACCCTAAGGGGTTGTAGGTACTAATATTGACTGCATATTACAGATAAATAATATGAACCTTAGATAGAATTAATGGGTAGCTTAGCTGGTAAGTGGTTCACTCAGCTATTAGAACTACAGCTACAGGTTTTTTCAATCCTTCCTGTGGATGGCACTATAGAGTGGTGTTGATGTTAAATTAGTAATCAGGGGAATCTGGGTGCATATTCTGACTCAATGACTTACAGCTGGGTTACTTTAAAAGAAATTCTCTAAGACTCTTATTTCTCATTTGTAAAATTCTGGTTGCATGAACTACATTAGAAATATTATAATGTATAATACAAGAGTATTGTAAAAGTTCAAGAAGTAATACATAACTTTAAAATACTCCCTAGTATCTAGTGAACATTTTTGTTCTTCAGTTTCTGCTATAGATTTAAAAAAATTGTTATCATTGGTCAGTTAAGAAGATAATGGTTATTTCTGGGTTAATGTATTAATTGAATCACAGCTAGGAGACAGGAACAAATTAGGAAACTTCCCTTAATCACATATCATTCTGTGGAAGTAGTTTTGTCACTATTTGGGATGAAGTACATTTTTAATACCTTTAACATATTAAAAATCATATTAAAATCTAAGTACTAATAATCTGGTATGAAGCATTGATGAAATTTTGATTGTTATAATTGTCCTTTGTTGAGGTGGACCATGAAGAGATGACCATAATGGCATTTTTGTTCATGTGCCAATCAAACACAGCATCCACTGACCACTCTACAAGATTAGAGTGTGACTGATGATTTAATTTTTATGTGATTAGAGCTCACTTTTTCCTTTTCTCTTTTACCTTATACTCCTTATCTGATCTCATGTTAAAGCCTCAAAATTACTGGAGGAAGATACTTTGTGAAAGTATAGGTGAATTATTACCTAATCGTCCATATTTAATATATAATGAAGTAGAAAATGACATATTTTAAGATCTATTTATCTAATATTTAATGGATTAAAAGTAAATTATGCTTTACTGATGATCATCATTGTCACTATATACAGAAATTATTTTGTAAAGTGTTACATTTTTTATTGGTGTCCTCTCTCATATTCACATGACAAAACATTATTTCCAAGTGTCCTTTTACAAATACCCAAAACAATAACCATTTTACAACTTGAGACAAATGCTCTTCCTCTCTCCCTCTGTCCCTCCCTCCCTCCCTCCCTCCTTCCTCCTTCCCTTTCTGTCTTGTCTTTCTCCTGTGTCTTTCTTGCCTTAACCTATAAAATGATAATCACACATACAATTAGGCCTCAATTTACTTTTGTAAACCAATTTAGCTCTCACTATTCCATAAATGAATCCTCCATGAAACTAGACTGCATGAATGTGGCTGTCTTCACAAGAAGGGGGTAACTTTGGAAGAATTCTAATCTACTCACTTTTACTTAAATGTGTAGATAATCATGGTAGTAACATAATCTTGGTTGAATTAAAGCCTGAGCCATAAATTTTTTTAAATGCTATCATGATCATCTCTTCACTGTCACATCAACAAACGACAGTTATAACAATCAAAATTTCATCAATGCTTAATGCCAGATGATTAGTACTTAGATCTTTATATGATTTTTAGTATGTTGAATGCATTTAGAATGTGCTTCATCCCAGATAGCAACAAAACTGTTGCCACAGAATGATACGTGATTAAGGGAAGTTTCCTAATTTGTTTCTGATGATTCAGTTAACTTGGGAATAATCATTATCTTCTTATATACCTGATGATGATAATATTTTATACCCTATAATAGAAATTGAACAAATGTTCACCAGATACAAGGGACTATTTTAAAGTTGTGCATTACTACTCAAATTTTTGCTTCATAAATTTAAGCAAAAATATGCTCTCCAGTGATTTTAATTCACTTTGCACTAAAAACCTCACATTAAAATAAGCAAACTACCTCATGATCTGATTATGAGACGTAAGTCTTAATAGTCCTTGGAAGAGATGCTCTCATGAAAACGACAAAAAAGAATGAACAGAACTGAGCTAAGAGAGCACTGAATGTATAATAATTTACCTGATCTCTTATTAATCCTTCTGTGTTCAGTTCCTCACTGTTATCTTCTGTGTAAAGAATGGCTCCTGAAAAGCAAATAATAGGAAAAAGATATTCCATTTACAAAAAAGAAATTTATCAAAACTGCTCACAGTATTAAAAAATGCCATTAGAAAATACAGCATGTTGGTAAAAATATGGACTCTGAGATATAACAGACGTGGATTAAAGTATGAACAACTCATTTAATATGTCTCTTGTCTTCCTATCTTAATCCAATTCAAGATACAGCTCCAAATATTTCCTTAAGCACTAAGATATTCACATGGAACACTGCAGATCACCTCCCTGAAGCCCTAAGCACTATTTTCAGCTCATTTTTATTTTATATGTGATATTGATCTTTATAAGTAACATATGTGAAATTAAATAAGTGTTATAAGTGTTACATGTGCATGCATGTGTGTGTGTGTGTGTGTGTGTGTGTATAATGTAAATTTAGGGTTCCCAACCAGACTATGAGTTACTTGATGCAAATAGGATGATATCTCCCAGGTGCCTGACAGAATGCCTTGCACAAAGTTTGTATTCAATAAATATCTGACTTCTAAATTGATAGAGATTAGTTGTTTAGGCTCAAGATGGAAGATTAAAACCATTGACCTTGAACTCATAAATTGAAGGAAAGTAGAAGAAATCTTGGGTTTGAATTAAAAGCAGTTTCAACAATCGTTGTTATGGTTATTCAAACTGATATCTAAATCACACCCAAACATAAAAAACTTTACAAAAAAGCAAAAAGAAGAGAAGAGGGGAAGGAAAAGGAGATTTTGACTTAAGAACTATATTAACCAATATCAAAATTATTTTTTAATCTATATCAAAGAATCCTATGTATGTTCATTTTTAAGACCCATTCTATTTTAACTCTTGATTTGAGATTTGTCAGTTTCCTTTCATCTCCTGGAAAAAAGTTGTGCAAGCACTATTTCCAGGCAGAGAAGCACAAACTTTTTAAAATGGACTAGCATTTCCAAATTATTCATACCCTACCTACTTACATTGTTTATGCCAGATGTCCAGATTTTGCATTTGAATAATAGAACTATATTTTTTTTGGAAGTTGGAATTTTACTTCAGCAGTAGGAAATTGAGATCATTAATAACTACTTCCAACCTATCTGCACATTTCAAATAAATTTACATTCATAGCTGAAATATCCTCTTTCCCTCCTGTCCCAAGGATCTGCATATTCTGCTACTTCAGTCTGGGTGCTTCTTGCCCAGGCCATGTCCTCACCTCTTTTGGCAAAGTATTTATTTATTTCTCAGGTCCCTTTTCAAATGTCACTTCATCAGAAAAGCCTCCCTTGGTTTCCTCCAGGTTGAGATCACTTTTTATTATAATAAACTCATAGATGAACACTTCTTTCATTTTGAGCCCTTATCTCATTGTTAAATATGGGGGACATTTGGGTGATGATTTTGTTTATACTTTGCCTCTTCTGTTAGACTGGAAGGTAGGGAGGTGATGATAAATCAGATGTTTTTATTCATATAGTGTCAGATACAGAGTAAGGTAGTTACCTTTATTGAATAATAAATTGGAGCGATTTATTTTAAGATCTAAATTAATTTTTAAAGTATTGAAACTTCTTCATTTTGATGTGGAATATGCTCCATGAAAGTTCCCAATTATTTTGGTGTCAGATTCATTATTGATCAGTATTGTCTTGAACAATGATTTATTAAATAGATCTAGTCTTGTATTCACTTATTTACCTTAGAATATATTATTCTACACACATACACAAAGGAACATGGCTGTGTCCCAAGGAAACTTTACCTGCAAAAACAGATGGTGGTTTAGATTTGTCAATCCTTGTGCTACCTGGATATATGTATGTCTCATTTTCCACAGTCAATAATTTAACATTTGTATAACACATTTCTGCAATGATGTCAAAAGTTTAATAGAACTGGAATGCTTAAAAAGTAACCTTTAAGAAATACTAATGCATTATTTCAACCTTTATGCACATTTGAATACATATCATTTCTAACTTCAGTTGTGAATTAGCTGGTTACCAAAGACAAGATGTTCTTCAATGGCTGTTGTAAGGGACATTTATCATCACTTGTCACTCTGGCATAGTACTTTGCAAATAGTTCATGCTCAATTCATATATGCATAAGAGTAAAAATTAATAAAACCCTCACATCTACCAACATATAATCTTGATTATGTATCTTTAAAATAAAGTAGAGACAATATCAGTTAGTACAAAGATCCATACATGCCTGTGTCCCTGTCCAGATACTCACATTGTTGGCTGTGTGTTCCTGTGTCCCTGTGATGCTGTGAGACAGAAGTAATACTATTTACCTTAAAGCAATGGTTGTGCATCAGGGGGCAATTTTGTCTGCAGGGGACATTTTCAATGTCTGGAATCATTTTTGATTGTCACAACTATGGGGGAGGAAAGGGTGCTACTGGCATCTATTCAATAAAGGCTGGAGATACTGCTCGACATCCTGCAATATTGCCTCCCCCAGCCCACCAAAGAATTATCCAACTCGAAACAGTAACAGTGGTGAGCTTGAGAAACCCTGCTCTAAAGGTGTGCAGATTAATTCACATGGTGCTGTAAAAGCTTAGCAGAATGCCTGGTTCAAGAAATCTTAATTGCTAATATTAAGACATTTCTACTGACTGATAGAAAATAGAACATTAGGCAAACTTTGAATGAACACAGTCATGTATAAAGAAGTAAATGAACTATCCATTCTTTGGGCTAGATACATGTTGATGCATGTATTTAGATTTAATAATAAAACTGATACCTACTCATTTATGTACTGGCATCTAGATTCCACATGCTCTTTGTGAGCCTGAAAGGTTTTGAATGATACTTGCTTGTTGTGTCATTGTTATAGTTAATGTTTTATCTTGATGTTAATATGTGACTGGCTTTAAATTCATGTGGGAAATTTGAAAGTTCTTTTCCTTGTCTTAAGAATCAATAACAACTTAATCGGTGCTGATGAAAACAAACCTTGTATAGTGTATAAGTACACAAGCTGGAGAATTAAAAGTGACAGAATCTTCATGTCAAGGACAGAGGGCATTCTTCCAGCTAGCTCTTAAATATTTGTAGCCTGAAAGGTTCCATCTGCTTGGTTGTTTCTTCAGGGGATTGAAACACCTTGAAAGGGACAAGAGAACTTCAGCATTGCAATAATGTTTCATAGCATTAGGTTTAAATTAACTTGATAAAAAGATTCTAAACTGATGCTGTAGTTCGAGGTCACAGTAATCATAACTTGGGATCTCCAGCACTATCCTCAGCATCTTCCTCCTTTGGCTACATAGCCCTGTAGCTACTTCTGTTACCCCTTAGGAGTCAACTGCAGGAGGAGGCAGCCACCAGGAAAGGAAAAATATGGCGGAGATGGTACTTACCAAACAACAATAACAAAGCATTCACACATCTTGAAGCTCATGTTCTTACAAGTCTGCAGTGCTCTGCTGTAAGAGTTAAGGGGCTGGGACTGTGCCAGTAACTTCCAGGTGTGCAAACTTAATGTACGTGGGAGTCAGTCTCTACCAAATGGGTGCATTGAGTTGGAGGTGAGGCCTAAGAAACTTGGACTGCTCATGCCCCACCTAAAAGGGCCAGTGAATATTCAGTTTCAGTTACTTTGGTCCTATGAGTCCAGTGTTCTCAGGTCTTCCCCATTTTTTTTTCCAGGAAAGCCATAAATCTGGGTTTTTAAGGGTAGAATAAGATTTTCTTTTAACTGTACAATGGGACTTAAATAAATATACAAACAAATAAAAAGTGTAAAATGATAGAACCATATTGGAAAACTGACAGTTTCTAGTGAAGTTAAGCACACACCTGCCATATAATCCAACAGCTGTACTCCTATATATTTACACTAGACAAATGAAAACATATATGTACAAAAACACTTATATAAAAATATTCACAGCAGCAGCTTTTTCATAATAGTCCCAAACTGGAAATGGCCTCACTGTTGTACTTCTAGTCAATTGACTACTCTGACTACTTGTGTCTGAAGATGTTTTGGTTTTGTCTGGATCCAATTTAGAATAGACCTTGAATCAACTACAAGATCTTCAGTGCTTTTTGACCAAAAAGAGCACAGTGCATTGATTTTTGCTTTATATTACTTCCTATATTTCTATTTTTGCTTTATATTACTTTCTATATTTCTATATAGAGGTAGTTAAAGGGGATGCTAGGTATTTTGGTGGCTGTATCTTTCCACGGATTTATGTTTTTCCATTAATTCACAAGAATATAGTTTTGAAATGCTTCAAACACTTCTATATCTGCCTCTAATAGACAACATCTTTTGTATTCTATCCCTGTGTAAAAAATATTTTTTATTTGCTTTGTTTTTGCTCAACTGGGATAATGAAGGTTATTTTAATCTTGTTGAATTTGGTTCATCCATCTCTGCAAGCAGTTTAGCTATATGGAATTCTGTTGTTGAAAGGCAGTATCTTTAGAAACAACAATATTGTTGTTTTTATCTCCACCATGATGGACAAAGACTATATGCTAAGGATGTTTGTATTAGTCAACCCATTAAATCTGTGCAATGTGAAGATGCTCTTTCCTCTATTATAGTTTTATAATGGGGAACCTGAGGTTCAGAACAGTTAACTCCCTTGTGTAAAGTCACACAACTATCAAGTGGCAGAGCCAGAACCCTATTCTAAGTCTATGAGTTTCAAAATCCACAATCTTAACCATTATAATTTTGCTTACCTGAAATTTGAAAATAATTCATACCAATTCCAACCACTGGTAAAATGCACGTGAGATTTGGTTCTAAGTCCCAAAGAAGTAAGAAAGTTACTCTTGGGTAACATACATATATCAGTTTAGCTTAAGGTAACATACTTATCATTTTAACACAAGCAAGGTAACAGAACCTATTAAATTTATGAGAAGGATCTTCCCCAATTAAAAAAGTCTTGTCCAGAAGGACATAATTAGTGCCTCGGATAAACCTATCTGGACTTCAGCATGACATTTATGTCTATTTATTATAGTTTCTAACCATATTTAGAGAACCCATATGATTACCCTAGGAGATTTTTCTTGACAAAAATTGTCACATTTCTAAAATCAGATTATATCTGAAAATTGATGTATACGTATAATTGGTAGAGTTTCTGAAGGTAGTGTCACAACATACTATCTCAGTGAAGAACTAAGGTAACCTGCCCTGGAATCTTTTAAATGCTATGCTGAAGGTCACGTTCTGGTCTTAGTTATCAGTTTTCATCTCTTTGTCCTTTTGAAAATGAGAGCTGTATTTTCCTTCTCAATTTTCTTGGCCCTTTATTTGAAATGATGAACTAATACTGTACTTTCAACCTCATTTGTAAGTTTTTGAAATGTGGTAACCACAAGGCATGCCATAAAGTCATTTAGGGCAGAATGGCGCTCCTCAGTACTCATGATCCCTCAAACCATTCCTCTCAAGTGTCTTAGAATGCTGTGCTTTTGAGGAAGAAAAGTTTCTCCTTGTTAACCTAAAGCACTTCTTTGTTTTATTCTTATAAATATAAAAATCTTGGAAGATCTTCGTGTCTTTGTAAAACTCAGCTCTTTGTATTTCAGCTTTACTGACCTCATTTTTTAACTCAAAAACTCTATCCACTGCTCATGTACCTTAAAACTCTAAGATTAATGCAGATTTGCTTGTTCAACAATGTTTAAGAACAATAAAACTTAGATTTCTAGATTGGACAGTATAAGTAAAACTTACCTATTCTATACATTCCAAAAATTGTAGGCTCTTGCTCCTATTTGACAGATGCAGAAATTGAGAGTTTAATTTGCTCATTTACATGCCTGTTAAAAAAGCAGAACTGACCCAACAAACTCCAAACTAATGCTCTTAACTAACATTCTTGCCAAAATCTCACTACTGTCAAATCCTGTTATGTCTTTCTTACCACATTACTAGTCATCCTACACCATAGAACAAAGCCTACTTTTTCAGTCAACTTTAAAAAATATTCTTGAAGACTTTAGAATCATAGCTCCTTATACCAGGTCATGTTTGTCATCTAAAGAGCAATCCAATAGTTTTTTTAAAAATTGTATTGGTATTTAATACATATTCATTCTTCTAGGAAAAGTCATGTAAAATGTAAAATTAACACTTTCAACATTTGCTCACTAAATTAAAGTTATACTTTGGCAGATGTCAAATACATGTCATAAAGAAATAGCCTATAAGGCTGAAGAGATACAAATATTCTAAGAGTTGGTAGGAGGGAGCGATGACTTCTAACTGGAGATGTGTTAGCATCATGGAGGAGCTGGACTCTTCATTAACTCATTGTAGCAGAGATCACAGTTTTCTACTAAAACATATTGCGCTCTTTCCCTGAGTTAATATGATTTTGCTGGATACATGGTTAGACTTTATTTCCCAGGCTTCCTTGAAGGTTTTTTTGACCATGTAACTCAATTATCTCCAAGGGAGTGTAAATAGAAATGAAGTGCCCAGCCAAGGCTTTTTAAAAACAAGTGAATGTCTTGAATGTTCTCTTTTTCCTTCTAATATCTGGATTCAAACAACAGGAAGGGCCTGGTGGGATGACAGATGTAGGAAATAGGAGGAGTCTGGTTCTTGAATCAACATGGATAAGAGCTGCCAGCAGATCAGGAACAACTGCCTTGTTATTTTAAATCAGCAAGAAATGATCTGCTATGCAGAGGGGTGGGTAGGAGTGTCTGTGATGGCACCTTAGTCTAGAATATGATACACCCTTTCAAACATTTAACAGCATATATCTACCACCTTTTATGATTTTAATTGTGATGGCTGGGGAACAACATGTCCTAGGGGGCCCAGCCAAAATATGTACGCACACACACACACACACACACATACATATATATATACACACACTAGTGCTATAGAAGAGATAGTCAAGGAGGGTACAAATGAGGGAGTAATCAGTTTTGCTTAAGAGAGTTTTAAGCTCCCAGAGTAAAGGACTTGAAGGATGAATATTAAATGCTCAATGAAGTTAGAGAACAACTTTCTAGGAAGCGAGAACAGCATGAACAACGATAAGGGAGTCAAGAATGGATAATGGCCCACTCGTGGGAAGTTTAGTTTGCTAGAAGCATTTTGCGCAAAAGAAATGAAAATGGACTCTGGAAGGAATTAGGATGTAAAGTTAGATTCAGCCAGATCCTGAAGCACTTTCAATTCCACGTGTATTGGGCAGAATAACTCCCCCACATGTCCAAGTTATAATCCTTTGAACCAGTAACTCTATTAGGTTACATAGCAGAGGGGATTTAAGGTTGCAGATGGGATTAAGATTAATAACCAGCTGATATCAAGATAGGGAAATTCTGGATTACCTAGGTGGGCCCAGTGCAATCACAAGGTACTTATGAGTTAGAGGAACATGTGACTGTGAAGAGTCAGTGACATGGCAAGGGAGAGGACCTGGCCCCAGTGGCGGGCCTTGGTGATAGGGGAAGGGGTGTGAGCCGAGGAAAGTGAGTGGCCCCTAGGAACAGGAGAAGAAAAGGGCTTGCCTCTCCCGCAGAGCCTCCAGAAAACACTGCCACCACCTCAGCCTTGGGCCAGGGAGATCTGTGGCAGGCTTTTGATCCACGGAAAATAAATTTGTGTTTTAAGTTGTTGTGTTTATGATGATTTGTTGTAGCAGCAATAGGAAATGAATACTCTGTGCTAAGCCTGACCTTAGGGAACAAAAGTGCACAGGCATCAGAACTGCCTCAGGGGGTCAGTTTGGAAGAAATGTAAAAAATCTGTTAATTGGACAAGACCAGAAAAAGAAAGTCAGAGGCCTATTTTAACAGTAGGAGTAAGCTTAGTTTTGGGCCCTGTGCCCTCCAGAAAACAAAGGAGGAACTATAGCATATAATACAATGTATTGTGTGGACTTACATAGGTGCAGGAGAATAATTCCAGCTCAGAGATACTTTCAAGATATTGTTACAAATATTGATAAGAAGTCAAGAATTTTGCATGCTGCTCCTCCTTCCGAAGCATTTATAAATCTTGGTGCTTTACCTGTTCACAAGTGACTTTCTGAACAACGCAGATGCCACTTTACGCTGCAAGTGCCAGGCCTATGTAAAAGTGACATCTTGTGTTGCTCTGACGCATTGCATTTGTGCTTTCCCTGTCAGGATTCCTCTGTTCTGGAAGCTGTTTTGCTTTCTGTTTCTTTACCAAACAGAAAAGAAACACTAAACTACAATTGCTGCAACATAAGGGATATGACTCATGAGTATAAAAAGCATGCAGCTGTTCTCTACCTTGGTTACCAATTATTTGATAGTGGCACATAACTCATTCCAAGGTCAAAATTTACACAGTCCATTGCACTGTCTTACCACGGACTGTGAATCTGAGAGAGAAAAGTTTGATGTTTAAAATTAGTTTTAGTAATTATTATGAAATTGCCTCACAATAGAAAATCTACTGATTCAAAATTGCTGGAAACTAGCCTGTTTTCCAGACACTATTTTCTGGAAATGTTACTTTTTGTCACTAAAGAGGCACATATGGCTGCAGGTGTATGTTATCCTATCTCTTGCTGTAAATTCCTTTCACTGAGGAGTTTGAGCCCTGATGAAAATTATACCGAAAAATATGAATTCATTTTAGTTAGCCTGAAAAATGAGATAGTCATATACTGAGTAAATAAAAAACCTGGAGAAATACTTATATGATCAATAAAATTAATAAGGGTGTGGATAGTTCTTCCTCATAGTTAAAAGGCTGTTATCAAGGAGGGAATAAGTTTTCCAGCATGTGAGTAAGGATTAAGGTAATATGATGAAATCTAGAATATATGATTGAAATGAAAAAGAAAGAAAGAAAGAAAGAAAGAAAGAAAGAAACAGCTTGGGCCTATGTTCACCTCAGATGAAGAGTAAGAGAAAAGCCCAAAGATTAAAGCTAAAAGAGAAAGGTAGGTCTACAGTCCCGATTAATAGAACTAGGGGACTGCTGAGAAGAAATACTCTGGAGAAGAAAGAAAAGGTATCTAGATGAAAGATATATAATACAGGATCTTAACTGAAAAGGGGAAAGAATGGCTGCCAAAGAGAAAGAAAACCACAGATGCTAGAAGCCTCATGTTGAAGAGCATTACTACAGATTCCAAGCTCAGGATGCAGAGGAGACTGAAGGACATGTGGGAGGGACAGAGATTCACATGTACAATGGACATGGCAAACTGCAGCATGCCCAGGCTCACTGTTCACTCCGTGTCTCCAGCTCCAACAAGATGAAGGGAAATAACCGACTGTCTGACATGGTGCAAATAAAGTGGGTGACAGAATCAGACGTCTGGGGTTGAAGCTGGCTTCCACTGGGTATGGGATCTTTGCAAGTTCCTTAGCTATTCATTGTGTGTCCTCATCTGTAAAGTAAGGACAGTTGCACCTTCATAAAGCTGTTTTGAGGAGGAAATGAGATCAGGAAACCTCCTTGTGTCTGGTTGACACTAAAATTTCAATTAACAATTTGTTGAAAGAATGGTTTCAATGCTTTTGGCTAAATGATGTGAGGGATCAATAAGATAAATAGAATTCTAAAATTACTAGTATTTCACTTGTGTGGATGTGGGGAAGATAGTTACTACCACCAACACCCCTCACCCCCATTTTGGTAGAAATAGCTAATTAAGGATAACAGAAAAGGGAGTTCGGGGCAGGTCACTTGGCGAAAAGTAGAAGTTTTAATCTCTTTACATGTCCTTTCTCACTTTAGTATATTTTTACAGTTGCCTTAGTTTCAAAGTTGAGCCCACAAGGTCCGGGGTAACTTACCTGGGACAAAGTGTGGCTTGTGGGCCACTGAAACCACCCACACGGTGCTGCTTCAGACTTCCAAGTCATGGAGTCACCCCCAGACTTCCTGAAATGAATGCCTAGGTGTGCGACCCAACAATCTAACATGTTTTTAGTAAGAAGGAGTAGGTTTCAACAGTGACTGGGTGGTATTTTTGACAGAGACAGAGGCAGGTTTGGCCCTGGACCTCTTGCTATGACCTCTCCTGGTGATTCTGATAACGTTGTATTGCCTGTGACCTGGTGATAATGGTTACTCAGCAGCCCTGGTCCCTGTAACAGCAAACCAGATTTGGGTTCTTGGCAGGTGTCCTCTACCTGTGCAGTGATATCTTATTGGTAATGGACATGACTGCTTTAGCAGGATCCAAAGATATCTATTTGATAGGGCTTGTCACGGTACTTCCTTTTAGAAATTACATTACCATTGTAGGATGGGTCTATGGAACAACTTACAGGTAAGGCCAAGAGGTGCATGGATTGAGGTAAAGTATATTGTATTCTTACAGAAAGGCAGATGATGGTAGGAGAATTAGGGTAAGGATCCATGAAAAACATACAGCAGACACTGAGAAAACTTAAGAGATGAAAGAAAATTAAATTGCTTAACCTGCTTCAATGTTATGAGCTGTGTTTAGCTCAGTGCAAATAAGTTGGCTTAAAGAAAGAAACTGAACATCTGCCATATAGAGTTCATACCTGGAAAATCTACTTGTCTCTTAAGTTTCTTACTTGTCTTGAACCACTCTAGTATCTTTCCTCACCAACCACCCCCAACACACAGAGATGATCTTTCTTTATTCCCTCTCTGTGTACTGTGCTATATTATACAATTATAGATTTAAACATTTGTTTTATGCCCTAGAAAATGGTGATCCACCTTGAAGACAGATGCTAGGCCTCATTCATCGCTTAGCTCAGGGGCTGACACGTGATAGGAGATCCGTGCTTATTTGTTTAATGATTGAAGTTATGGTAATATAAGTTGAATAAGTATTTCCTGTCTTGAAGAACTATTTCAGTAAGATGGTATAGGGAAGCATATGAATCACTACTTTGTAAAGTAAAGTAAGGTTAGAGTCATCAGAGATTTCATCTAATTAAGGGGATTTCAAAAGGCTTCACAGAAAAGATGTTGCTCAAGATAGGACTTAAGGAATTAATAGGTTTTCAACAAATGGAGTGTGTTTGGAGGAGAGTAGCTATTTCAGATAAATGAGAGCGCACAAACAAAGGTAGAAGCCAAAACTCAGGGAATATCAGGTGAACAAAGTGAGGGCCATTCTGAATAGAGGTCATTGTAGGAATGGCAATTAGATTTTATCTCATATACCATATATGAGAACTGTTCGAAGCTACCTGTATTGAAAATAATTCCTGGGCTGAGTCTGAGTTCAGTGTACAAGAATGTTATGATCAATAAAAAATAGCTGCCAGGGACTCAGGAGAATATCATATCCGAGTTAAAGCACTTAAAGGCTACCATCTTTATATACATATGAGAATAGTAACATTTTCCTCACCATTTATTTTGGCAGATACTGAGCATTGACTGTGTGCCACACTACAAACTAGATACTGAACATATACTGTAATAACCAGGAAAGATAATTATGGCACCTAAAAAAGTACAGTCACCTACTCACCCGGGGAATAGTCACAAAAACAAATATTTTCACAAATAATTGCATAATTACTATTGTGATTATCACCATTAAGGTCAATTACAGAGTGCTGTATGAGGCAAAGGGACCAGTCCTTATATGAGTCTGAGAAGATGTCCTTGGCCAAATGATCTTTATGCTGTTAACTGGAGGATTTCTCTTGGCACATAAGAAAGCCAGTACTCCTTGACATTTACTGAATCAGTTCTGAGGCTCCTATAGCTTCGGTGTCAAAGTTTTAGATATAGGCTGGGATTCTCACATTTCTTCTTAGTAACCTAGCATCATCATAATTGTTTTAAATATCTTTGGTAAGCAGACACAAGGGGAATATAGTTTCTTGAAGTACTAATTCTCATAATGTGGGCACTGGACCAGCAAATCAGTCTCACCTGAAAAACTCAGAAATGCAAATCCTTGGATCCTTGCAAATTCCTACATCATACCTACTAAATCAGGAATTGTGGAGGCAGAGCCCAGCAAGCAGATCCTGGTGATTCTGAAGTGCACGAAGTTTTGAAAGGCAGTGCCCTGAAGTAAAATACACATTTTGGAACAGAATGGGGTTTCCAGTAAAGGAGAAAACTCCTCTTAAAGGGTTCCTTGCCCAGTGACAAAAAATGAAGATATAAACTAAATTCCTATTGAATGTCTATAGGGCACAAAGGGCTTGATGGAAAAATATTCTAAGAAGAAACCTAACAATTAGTTGGTTAAGCAACTGGTGTCTGATATTTCATTTATTACTTGTTGTATCCTAAGAAATATTATTGATCTTTAATAGATATTGACTAAGCATGACTGTAAAACAAAACAGGGCTGTTTTCCCTCACTTGAAGTTTATTTGTGTGGGTTCACCTTCATAACATTTTCAAAAAACATGTTAAGAAAAAACATATTTTAAGAATTTCTGTCACAGTAGAATCCCTACTGTGCTCTGAACTGGGCCCTCCAAAGTACTTAGTGGCAAACTAAGATGAAAAACATTATAAGTAGTTTACAGTTATAAAAAGTGAAAACTGCTGAAGATACCTTTCTCCTCAGAAATGTATTGTGCTTTACAAGAAAGAACAAGGTAGAAAAAAGAAACATTTCAATTTTGTTTGACTACAGTACTTCTGTCCTGCCAAAGGTACTGTTTGTGAATAGCAAACTGCTTTCCAGAAAAGCTGGGAAATTTGCAGTTATTGAAGACATCACATCAAATTTATTCTTGGCTGATCAATAACATCTAAACCCTTTCTGCTCAAAGGAGAATCACTGTCACCCAGGAGCTTGTTAAAAATGCAGAATCTCAGACCCCACCCCATACCTACTGATTCATCTACAGATTAACACAATCTCCAGATGATTCGTATGTCCATTATAAATTGGAAAACACTGAAACACTTGCATCCTCCAAGGGCAAAAGCTTGACTGGGAAATTTTCTGGTATAGTCACACTTAATTCCTATAGGAGTTCTGGTATCAATCCAAACTGTTATTGCATATTCATCCTAAGAAAGGATAAAGGGGAATAAAAGATAATGGTGAACACTGGCAATAGAGGACATTCTGAAGTATAGCATACACTGATAAAAAGATTTAGAAGACCCAAATCAGTATAAATAAAGGTGTTTTAAAATTGTTTATTAAAGAATAGTAAGTGATACCCATTTGGTCAATAATGGTGCAATAGCTCTGGTGTTAAGGGCTGTCTTATATTAACATTTCCTATTAGAATCCACTGGAACAGAAATCTAAACAAATCCCTCTTGCTGAAAAGAAAAGCCTTAGAGGAAGATAAAAGATAATTAATTGTACCTGAAATTTGCACAATGAACTAAGAGCAATACACCATTGAAAATCAAAGGATTATTGCAGCCTATTAACAGTAAAGATGTCTACTGTACTAGGAAAAAAATCTTAATTTTTACAGTTTATGACTATGCTAATTCCCCAAACAGGTATTTGGGAAACATTTATGGTAACTGAGGAAAATCTTGTCTTCTTTAAGCACTCAAATTTGCATTTTCTAATGTCAGATACATGGTAAAACATTGTCATGGAGAGAGTAAGTTATTCAGAAGTAGATTTAGCCTACAATAATATCAACACTTTCATTTCAAGCTCATTGATTTTTTTCTTTTCTTTTTTTTTTTTTACCTTAATGAGTACCAGAATTAGTAGAGTACAAAAAGCTCTATACCGGTTGAAAATCTTCTCACAACTCAATTTAATTTAATTTGAAAATAGCTGTTTTACTGTCTCTTAAACTAAATTTAAGAAATCAAACAGAGCATTAACATGTTAATTAATAAGAGGTTCAGTGGGAAGGTAGGAAATGATTAGTTACATTATGATTCCTTCAGATTTCTCTAGGAAACTCATTAAAGGGCTCTTCAGAAGTGCTTTTCTGAAAAGATGACAAACACATGGCACATGCTGTTCAGACTCTCAGGGTACAAGGCCTGGGTCTAGCTTCTCTCCACAGTATGAATGCTCAAGGTGTGTTCAAAGGGGAAAGTCCTCAGTGGCATTTAACAAGAAACCTGCATAGCATGTCTTAGGCCAGGCAAGTGCACCAGGTTGGAAGGGACAAGGTCAGACTCAATGTACTTAACATGATGGGTAGCCATTTTCTTTGGGTTGACCAAGGAAGAGATGTTTCATATTTTTCTTCTAGTAAGCAGAAAAGAGATGAGAAATTCTCCAGATAACCTACATTTTATGTATAGTTCTTTGTATTTTGCAAAAGTTTCCATAAATATTAACTCATTCCATCTCAACCACTCTGGTAAACTAGGTAGGATGGACATAATTCCCAGAGGAAGCAAAATGCAATAAAAATTGTCCAAGCTCATGTTCACTGTCTATTGCATGTATGTATAAACTTTGGATTCTCTCTCTTTGCCTCACTAACTTTTTCTCCATACCTAAACATGCAATTTTCCAAAAAAAGTATTTTGGATGTTTACATAGTATACACAATTTCAGATAAAATGTGTTTTAGATAACAGGATAGAAAAGTAAATGAATGCCAGTTATTAAATTAGTACCCAACATACCAAAGTCTTATATTCTTGCCAAAAGGAGACCCTAGGATTAAATCTCATCTTTGTGCCAACCAATGGAAGAAAGGAAATAGATGGCAGTGTTTCTCAAAAATTGTCCCTAATCAATTCAAGGAACATCACTTGGAAAGTTACAAATGCAAATTCTGGGACCCACCCAAGACTTACTAAATCAGAATCTCTCAGGGTGGGTCCCAGTGATCTCTAGTTCAACAAATCTCCTGGTGAATCTGATGCCTACTCAAATTTGAGAACTACTGCACTATAGAATTAGTCATAGGATAAAAGCAGTTGAGTAGTTACTTGCCAGAGCATTATCATCATGAGATGGGACTTTTCCTATTTGTTCACCTTTTCATTCCTACCACATGGAACAGAACCAGACATTTAATACGCATCCCATAAATTTTTGTTGAGTCAGTAGATTATTCCTCAAAATATCTCCTGACAGTTCTAATAACATGGGTTTGGCTTAATAGAGCAAGCAAATTGTTAATAAACAATAGAGCAGAACATTTTTGGGGACTTTTAAAATAAGTATAAATCTAGGCATGAGTGAATAAAAGTATGCACAAACAGCCAGTACTAGGTAAGCTAGAAGAGTTATTCTCAAACTTGGCCATTTAAACCTCACGTGATCATCTAAATTACCTGGGGAAGTCCTCATAATTCTGATACATTCAATAGGTCTAAAGTGGGATCCAGGAATGGGAATTTTAAAACACTTTGAAAAATGATAATTTCTGAGTACATGTATATACTACACACATACATATGTATATAAACATACAATCCCATACACCTATGTACTGTTTTTAAGAATTATGTACTACTTACATACTTTAACATAATTTGTGTATTCATATATTTTATTGGAAAAATAGCATTCACTTGTTTGAAAAACAATTAAATGCAGAAGTGTATAAAAGTAAAATTGTCCCCAACCATCTCATTCTCAGCAAGAACAAATCTTTACAGTTTGGTAGCTTTTTTCTGAACCCAAATTTGTGTCTGTGTTAACACAAAACTATATGCTTTTTTTATATAGAAAATAAATAACAGAATTCTTACCACTTTCTTCCAACTTGCAGTTTTTCACTCAGTATATCTTGGGCTAACTTTCATGCCAGTACATATAGGGCTAACTCATTCTTCTCAATGACAACACAGTATTCTATAATGAATTAACTATCTCATGTCATCACGTCTCTATAAACGTTCAGAACTTAGAAATAACAGTAAAATAAACAGCTTTGCGAATATTTTTCCTGGAGAGATCATATAAATGGAATTCTGGCATGGAGGGAATGAGTATATAAATTTAATTTAAATATAAGGCTAGTTGAGTTTAAATGAAGATGTATTATTGGGAACGACTTGGAGAATTAATGACCTCAGTAACACAGTATTTGGGCAATTGACTAGGTGGGTAAAGAAGAGAGTAAGTCTTCCAATTGTTGACCATGGTCTGATTTCTTTCCACCTCATATCCGTGCTGTGAGCAGTTTTGTCCCAGATCTACCCTCATAATCTTATTCAGCATCTAAATCCTACCTTCATCATAGATGTGACATACTTATGCTTATTTTAATGATTAAAATTTTACACAATATTATAAAGTCTTAAGTTAACTCTTCTGTTTTCTACTTGTGTACAATTAACAGCCAAAATAACAAATAAGAAATATAGAAAAAGAATCTGACAGCCCTTGACAAATGAGCAACTAGATTATTATGGCCACTTTACCTAATATTTTCTAACTTTGATTAAATTTTTTTCTTACATTTTAATACTATTACATTATAAATCAGTTAATGAATTTTCATATGTTTTATTATTTTTTTGATTTTTATAATAAACATTGGTTTATTTAACAATATTTTGTTTCTCTAGAGATTTAAGCTTATTATAATAATTCCTTATTTTAAAAAACAGATTCCTCAATATCTTTCTGAAGGGTAGTCTAGACAGTCAATTTGGAAATAATTTTAATGTATTTTGGGGATATTATTATTTAAAAAAAATCAGTAATTGATATGTTCCTTGATCTTTATATACTAACCATGCTCTTAGATTTTTTTTTTCCAGTTTAATAATCTTTGGTGTCTATTAAAGAGACACATACAGAGTTACAGGGGCTGGAAGAGTTTAATCATGAGTATTTTTGGCTCACTTTTACAACTACAGATAATACCTATAAAGAAATGGGGCTTTTTCCTAGGTTTTCATATTGAGCAAAATATAAATATCTATAAGATAGAAATGCAGCAAATTGATGGCATACATCTACTGTATAGTTCTATTATTTATGAAATTATATAAATTCCTTAAATTTTCAAGCACGTACACACATTGAATCTGTGCCATGCTTTTTCCAAAGCTTGATAGAGATTAATCAATGTAATCTTCCTAACAATGTCAAAATAGATGCTATTGTTAATCCCATCTTATCGCTGAGAAAACAAAGAAGCAGAGATGGTAAATAACTCGCACAGGGTTTCATAGCCAGTAAGGAGCAGAGAAGAGATTCAAAACCAGGAATCAGCCTTTATAGTTTGTGCACTTAGCCCCTAAGCTACCTTCTTGCTTGTTTTCAAACATAAAACCTCAATTGAACAATTCAACAATTTTTTCGTATCTCAAAAACCGGGCATAGGAGAAGATAGCAGTTGTGCAAACATCTAATCTTGATATTTTGAGAGTATGTTTCACAAAATTTTCAACAGATTGCTTAAATGGTTAAAGGGATAGAAAATAGTGAAAAAGGGAGGAAACCTCAAGGAAATTGTAATAATTTTGCCTAGTAATGAATGTAATAATCTATATAAAAAAGTATAACAGAATAAATAAGACTAGATAAATGATCTGGTGACCTGTAATCACAGCATAATTCTATTTGAGGACAGAAGATTTATAAAGATGAGTTGCTGGGAATCAAAAAAGTTAAAAACAACATTAAGTTCCTTCTAGTTACAAGTTTTATGAATATAACAAGCTTTATGAGTATCGTAAACTGTATTAGCCCTTGATGCACATTCTTTTCCCACCTTTTTTGGAAAGCCATGAAATCAATTGCAAAAATACAGTGCAAATTTAGACTATACACAAAATATTCTTTCTCTGACAAATTTAATTTCTCATGTTTATATAAATAGGAAAGCCAGAAAGATCTGGCTTTTTTACTATTATCTACTGGCCAAATATTAAAAAGCTTTCTCCATTTTGCTTGGAAATGCTCAGCAATCTTTCCTCTTAAAAGCATAAAATTACTGAAAGCTAGAACACTGTTGTATTAACTATTTTCTTCCTAACAGCCTGGACCTTAAAGATTGAAGTTTACATAGTTTTGATGTTATCAGTCCCTTACTGTTTTAAAATGAAATGTTTCCACACCAGTTGACAAGGTTTCCATTTATGAGCAGTCCAATAACATAGACTGCTCTTTAGTGTTTATCCAAACCTGCAATTTTGGTGTAAAACTTTCACTTGCAATGAATGATGGGACTGAGGACAAGTTTAAATCTGTTTTCCCCACAAATTGTAACTGGCTAAAATGAAACAATTTGATGTTATCTTATCAGGGGAATATGTCAGAAATTAGGCTTAAAAGCAACAGACAAGTGGACATGTGGCCAAATGTAAGGCTGCTGAAAACCCTGCCTTGTATGATTGGTGTTGTGACTAATGTGTCAGTCCCCAAAAGGGAGAATATGGGTTTCACCGCTTTATATTTATACAAAATAAAAAATAATGAAAGGAAGGCTTTCAGATACTAGAAAGTAAACTCTTATTTTTCATATTTTGACCAACCAGCAGATAGTGATATCACTCTGTCCAAGAAGCACATTCTTCACTTGCCTTTGAAGGCACCAGAAGCTCTCACACCTGAGTGGCATTTCCTTCATCTCTGTGTTGAACTCTCCTGGTTCTCCCAATTTCTAAAGGTTGCAGATACCAGCACTCAGCCCTCTCACTTTTTCCCTCATATTCTATGCTTATTTTCATTAGCTTATAAACCAATCATATTACATATTCTAGTTTCTGTCCTTTTCTTCTACCATGATTCCAGAAATGTATATGAAACATGATCACTTAATTAACTTGCTTAATTTATTAGAAGACATTAATCTTTTAGTAAGTAACATTTTAGAAAATTGAAAAAACATTCTTCCAGGCAAATATTTATTATTCAAATCATACATCAGCTCTGTGCAAGGCATGTGACATAGTTTATGTTATTTAACATTGATATAACCCTGTGAGGTAGGGAATGTCAATCACATTTTGCAGATGATCAATGTTCCTGGGGTCACATACCCAGGCATAATAATAGCTCATATTTGAGTTCTTACTCTGTTCACTCTGCTGCTTTAACTCCTCAACATGCTCACTCAGTAATCCTTTGAGGTAGATAGTATTTAATTCATGTTTTACCGGTAATGAAACAGGTTTATGAAGTAACTTACTCAAAATGGCGAAACTAATAGAACATCTATAATTCTCTTTTCTAAACTCCAAAGTCACTGTCTTTTTTCATGTCAACAGAGTATCTTTTGGAGAGGCAAAGAAGGGAAAATGTCTAGTCAGGCTATAGAAATATCCAGATAAGGCACAGGTGGAGCTAGATAATCAAGGGCCAACAGGATGACTGGGAATTTTCCCAGAGAACTACAAAACAAAAACCACACACAAAAAAGAGAGACCATAAGCATGAACTCTTTACAGTTCTGTTTGACAATTCTGGCAGGTTCTGCCACATTTTAACTAAGTGCTACTAATAGCTGCTGAAATTCTTTTATTATAATAAGAACCATTTTCCTTGATTTGCTAGGTTTTCCTCTTGGTAAGTAAAGAATCATTTTGTAATAATAGCTGACTTGCCTTAAGGGTTCAGTACTCTACTCTGGTCTTAAATCATGTGCTAGAACCACTAGAGGCTGCAATTTATAAAACTAAAGAAAACAAAAACTATTTTTTACTATGATTTCTATTTCTTAAGATAAATTGGTAAGGTTTAATAGTATTAAAATGATAAATTTAGCTTTCTTATGGAACTGATTCTAAGAAAGAAGTTATACATTTACATATCTCTCACATCTAACAAAGTTCATGTTCTAATTTCTTCATTTAGTCATTAAATGGTTATTGAACATCTACTATGTGACAGACTCTGAACTGTAGGTATTAGACATGTCAAGATATCTAATATCTCAGTTCTGCTCTAAAAGTTAATGGCCAAAAAAGAGAAAACACAGATGAGTTTGAAACTCCCAGCCAGTATGGAACACACACACACACACACAAAACTAAAAATGGCAAATAAAATAAAATTCATAATTTCTCATGAAATGAATTCCATGTATAAGGCAAACTTAAATGTTGGTTGAATCAGCACTTCAAAGATACTGATCATTAAAGGCTAAGAGACATAAACATGAATGCTTAGGGATATACTCAGCTGACATGATGACCCAACAACCTAACTAAGTGGAAGAAAAAGTGGTGGTTGAGAGAAAAGAGAGAGTGTAGCCAGCTGGTCACAGGTGGTCAATAGGCTTTGAACAGCAGCAGGTATTTTAACAATTAAATATTGAATCCAAAGAATCTGTTAGGAAACCTCAGGTAAGTTAGTGGCTATTGTTTAAGAGATTGCTCAGGCAGATTTTGTAGAGCAAAAAGAGTAGAGAGCCACTACGGATACTTAAATCCCATCATGTGGCCTTTCTCAGTTTGGGGACCTGCAAGGCTGCACTGCATTGGTCATATCCCCATGAAACCTGCCTTGCTCTGATGTATAGACATATTAATTTTCCTCCTCTCTTTCTGTGTGGATATCATAAATAAGTAGCAACCATTCCTACTCTCGGCTAGCAGCACCAAAACACATTTGCTGAGAGTGTCTCATGGCAATGGCCTCCCACTCATCCCTGAGCTAGGTAACAGTCATGTGCCCTCATAGACATTACAAACCCATGGAGATTGCCTCTCAGCCTTGGGCTGGGACAGCAGGTTAATGGATAAGGGAGATAGACTTTCTTCCTCCTGCAGAGGACACAGATTTTCATTTTGCATTGGGCTCAGTGAATTATTTGGCTGGGTCTATGCTAAAGACTTGAAAAGGGGATTGAGACTTAACTTTCTAAAACCATTGGAAAACCTCTTATTATGGGGCATAGGAAAGAAGCAAGTGAGAATATTTATACCTAAGCCTCTCTGTTTGCCAATGAGGTGAGGTTTTAGTATTCTTTTACTTAAGAAAAGAAGATAAAAGAAATATGACAAAATGTGAACAATCATTAATTATGATTGTTGACACATGGGGTTTGTTAAGTTGGTCTGTCATTTTCAGTTCTTTTGTATTCCTTCACCATTCTCAATTAAAAAATAGAAGTTTATGAAAATATTTTACCTAATGAATAATTTTAACCAGTTTCCCAGGAGTTTGAGGTATATATATATTCATTATATTGACTTCTAGCATTGTGTGGTTTGAATGCTTCTCTCTCATTGTTTTTCCACATGGTCTTACCATAGCTAATGAATTTCCAGTTAAAATATGTCACCAATATAGCATCATTCATTCATTTATTCTTTCATTCTCAAATGATTTAGTGACTGTGCAGTAACTGTGGGTGAAGAGATTAAAAAGCAAGATTCTTGCTGTGAAGATGTTTAAAAACCTGTAAGCTAATGATTACAAAATAATGTGGTAGGAGCAGAAAGGCTCATGATGCCATAATATTAGACAGTATTCCTAAACTCTCATCAGAAGAGTACAAGAAGTATTCCTGGAAAAGTTGGTATTAATGGAGCTTTGGGGCTTCACTGGATGAATAGCAAATAGCTGTGCATAAAAGAATGGTAGAGGCATTTCAAGTAAAGGAGCTGTACATGCAAAAGAAAATGGCTTGTTCAGAATGATGCAAAAGGTCTGAATTGCAGTGGAAGGTCATTTGCATGCATAAAGTTGTCTCAGGTAGGCTTAAAGACTGAGAAAGACAACAGAATATAGGAGCTTTTTATGTCTTTCATATGTTCACAGGGCTTTTTCAATCTCCTTGGCACATGAATAAAGCCTATAATCACATGTTGGCAAAAAAATTATAGATGGGAATACTCATGTACATTATATATGGTCTGATAAAGTAGATTCACCTAACAACATTAAAAAAATCTTTATCCAGAATAATGGAGGAAATCTAAATGGACCTTATATAAACCTAAAAATTTTCACAGTTTGAATAGCAAAAATCAAAATTACTCAGCTCTATCTGGATTGGATCAGCAATTGGGTGAAATATATTATATTAAACTTCTCCCACACCAGCCTATCTTCTCATGATGAAACGCTTCCTCAATTTGTTCTGAGTTACTAGAAGGGCACTTCTCCAATACACAGGATGAATCTGGGAAATCAATCTTCAACGTATTTTGCCCTTGAGTTATCCGTATATGTCTGTGTGTATATAAAAGACAGAGAGGGTTAAAGCTTTTCTTCAACTGTTTATAGTCACAGAATACATTCAATAGTATGAAAATTTAATAATTTTCAGGATAATTGGACCTTTACTTGATTGTTTGAAAGTTTAGACTTTACTATGCAAATTTTTTTTGAAGAAAGAGGATAAACTTCTGTATTTTACTATTCACCCCCCCACTCACATGCTCACATATTTGAATATACAAATACATCATGAGGCCAATTCAAATCCAAAAGATAATGCCAAAGCAAGAGCTATTTTGAGAATTAGAAGCTATGATTATCAAATAGAGCTTATGCAATTTTCAAAAAGAATAACCACTTGATTCTTAAACAGCACCTTCTATGTGTCCAAATATGATACAATGCTTTTTAGCTTTCAAAACATATTCTTTGAAAGAAAGGAAACACATTTCTATAATGATCTTAAATAAGCATATTGTGAGAACAATTGCTTTGTCTTCTCAGCACACCATTACTGAAAGCCTAAGAAGGCTGGATTCTTCTTTTTCCTAATAGTCCTTCTAGATATACACTTTACCAAATAGCAGTAGCTGAAAATACTGTCTTTAAGACTGTCAAAAAACTGACAATATTAAGTGATTATGCACTGATAGTGTATGTTTCATTATTCTTAAAAATAAATTTATATTTCTTTTTAAAAAACTCTTAACTAAATATTGAGCAGCTAATATATGAGACTCAGACTTTAGACATTAAGGAGTTCTAATTTCAATATTGCTTCTTTTCATGAGGATTAAATATTATAATCCTGTAAGACTCTTAAATGCTTGGTACTAATGAAATCTCATATTTTATCAGCCTCCATGAATATGCGAGCATATGAGTTGTTTTCTCAGTTCATAGAACTACTCTAGAAAAGATCACTAAGAAACTGGGGTTATTCTATTATAAGGTTGGTCTTTGATGATGTATCAGTAAGGATATTTTGTATAATGCCGTAGAAAGAAACTATTCTCACATCTCAGTGGTTTTACCCAACAAAGGAGTATTTCTTTCATTTCCAATGAGGGCCAGTAGGGTGCTCTGTGAACTATAATTATCTCTAGGACCTAGGCTGGAGGGCATTCCATCTCTTATGAGCTCCCAGAATTTTCGTGGCAAGGGAAAGGGAATATGGTGAATTGATCAATGGATCTTAAGTCTTCAGTAAGAAATCAGCACCACTCTTTTGGTCCCATGTCATTGGCCAAATAAAGTCACAGCCTTCATCTACTTTCAAACAGGATGGAAGAATGCAAATCTACCATGAAACCCAATGACAATTTTTAGATTAACTGTGAGACAGATAATGGGGTAAAAAAAGGCCTTTCTTGTTAGGTATTGTGACCAAATGCATTCCCTGTTAAGTAGGATTTTCTTAATTTCTAGTCTCATAAGAATTAAAAACTTCCTCATGAATAAAAATGGTCAAAGTCTGTAATTATAATCTAAAGGCATCATAAACAAACTTTGGCTAAAGTTCCTTTACTCCATTTGCCAGGAATTCAGAAAACTTGGGAAGAACAAGATGCCACAACACATCAATTTGATAATAAAGTTTGGAGAAATGTTATTTCAAAGCTTGAACCTATCAAACTGTTTCAAGTGTTTGCCAGCTCCAGTCTCACATATAATTTTTCAACCAGGACAGGATGACAAAAAAAAAAGAAATGCAGCAGTGTGTCTGAGGTGTTAATATGGAATGCAGGTTCAGGTTGCAGATGGGTTTTGTTTTAGAAGCAATGAGACTGTCACACACAGAAAGACATTTAAAACATTACCTTAAGCTAAATAAACACCACTTTTCCAAGGTGCCTCATCATTAACCTTGAAATGTTGACATGCCCAGGGACAGAAAAGCAGAAAACAACAAGATGACAGACTACAGAAACAGCAAAGAATATTTGTGATTTATGTTGTGTGTGTGTATGTGTGTGTGTGTGTGTGTGTGAGAGAGAGAGAGACAGAGAGACAGAGAGAGAGAATGAGAGAGAAAGAGAGAGAGAGATTTTCTTGGATAGGGATTTGAAGTCGTATTTTCGTATCACTATATGCTAACTATCCAAATCAAAGAATGGGGATAGGTGGAGATAATGCGGTGGCGCTATCGGCAGCCGCTTAATCATCCACGAACCACCAACACTGTTGGTGATCCTGTATTTTCTCTTTTTAAGGTTTTCATCTTCCCTATACAAAATAGCAAAGTTGTTATTGTAGTCTAGATATCACTCCAGTTTTGTCCTAAAATTGTAAACATTTGAAGTTATTTAAAGACTATTTCCCTGTTATTTGCCAGTGTTCATAACATCATCCTAAAGTAGTTGAGTGATATCTTTTGGGGTGACAAGAAGTTGTACTATGCTTGTTCCTACATAAAATATCTCTGGCAGGTCAGCCAAATCAAATGCTGTTACAGTATGACTGCGTCGTCCTGCTGTATACTACATCAAAAATTTGTATATAACAGAAAACGGATTTCCTAGCCTTGGATGAGAGCCCATTTACTCCAAGTACTAGTTGATAAAACACAGTTGCAAGACAGCAAGAGAATTTGGACAGTCCCTTGGAATTTGCTAGAATGGATTTGGCCTGTGGCTCTGCTCCTGATAGCCAGCTGTCTTTTCACTACCACATTTCTCCTTCCGTGAATGTTATATATAGCTTTAAAATGTTTTCAAGGATAAAGTGGTAGTACACATAAGGCATTTTCGGTGCTATGCCGATGATGGAAGCACTCAGAGAAATAACTGTTGTAGTAAGATAATCACTTTTTCATCCTTAAGAAAGCCCATTGTGAAGGAGCGTGCTAACACTCCTTACTGGCTATTACACATTGCTGACAGGGTCTCTCCCTGCTGTTCTTTTAAAGAGAACCTCAAATTAAACCTATTACACCTTAGATCCCAATTACATGGAAATCCACAACCTTTCCGAAATGTGCTTAAGCACTAACATGAAGACCCACTCCATTCAGTATTCCTACTAACTGGTTTAGGTCTTGACATTGCCTAGTAAGAAGATTATAGAAATGCCTGAAGGACAATTCTGGGTATAAAACCAAATGCCCCATGTGCATTACAATTGCCAAAAAAAAGAAAAAAAGACCTCTTTCATCTTATTATTAATTGTATAATTAATGCATTCTGTGTACTGATAAGAGTAATGCCATGTAATTAATTTTTTAAGAATTGAAAACTTGCCTTTTTCCAGCCTCATGGTCTACTTTTATGTTTATAGCTGTGAATATAAATCCTCTTATCTAATTATAACATGACTGGTTTCATTGTTGAAACAAAGCAGTTCTTTGTCATTTTTTATTCGATTATGTAATATTTATTTTATTATATTAATTATAATCTATCCAGGAAAAACATAAGACCCAAGGACTTAAAATTTTAAGTCTTCCAAAGCTTATCAGAAAAATGCCATGCTGTTTTGGATAAGGTATGATATTTCATTTGTTTTCTGCGTCTGTTTTTGTCTTCCATGATTACCCATTCTGTTTACCAAAAGGCTCAATTAGCATTTGAATAGTGAGCCAGAGAGCAGACAGGTTGAGAATTCTTATAGAACTAATTTGGCATTCCTCCTTCCCCCCCTTCTCCCTTCATAGGCTTTTCTTTGCCTCTAATCAAGCTGCAGTTATTAAAGCTAGAATAAAAGACCTGATTTTCCATTACATTGATGCATGCTGAACAGAGTCTTGATTTGCTTTTTCATTTGGCAATGCTAATTGGACTCAAAGGAAATATTTAGTTTATAATAGCGAATGAAGAATTCATTTAATTTTGGGGAAAGGGAAAGTCAGCAATAGAACTAATATATATATATTATAATATATATATATAATATTTTTCCAACATATATATATGTTTCTTTCCTTGAAGAATATTTATCTTAATGCTTCTTATGAATAACAGGGTTCTCTAATTATCAGTGATATTAGCCTCAGGTTGGGGACATTTACAACTGACAGGGAAAAATTTCTGATCTCTGCTTAGAAGAAAAAAATATGTAGTGTGTGTTTGGGAAATTTGGTTTCAATGATGCCCGATCAATATATAAAAAAGAATTAATTTAAGCACAACTGTTTTCAAATACTATTTGCACTTCAGATAGCTGGCTGTCTTCCAGGCTAAGCTCTCATCACCTTCTCCCCATCAGATAACTAACAGGCTGGTGTTCATGGGACCATGCTGTTGAGATAGAACAAGTACAGAAATTTACACAAGAAACATTAATATTATATTAAAATGTCACATCATGCACTGGTCCTCATAACTTCAAAGCTTCACTTTGCGGAGGAAGTGTTTATTTTGAAAGTATGAATCCACAAATTAACAGAATTGCAGCTCAAAAGAAGAAAAGCAAAGTTTCAAGTGGATAGAGGAGATTTTTAATATACCAACTTAAATATAAGGTGCTGTTTAGATATTAAATGAAGATTAAAAGCAAACCCTCCTCTTAGAAAAATGTTTTCTCTTATGTCAATGTGCAAAGCTTCCAGAACTGTTGTGTCCTTATAAAGGTGTATGTATATTCATCTGATGTGTCCATTCCAGTTGTAGATTTGGCAGGAATCTCCTTACCAACTATTTAAAAGAAGCAAAACAAGACCTCGTTTGGACATTATGATTTAACTTCTACCCACTTCTTTGAAGACTTCCACCTACTCTAGTCATATCAAACTGTTTTTATTTCCCAGAAATAATTATGTTCTTGACTCTGAGCCTTCAAAGATACTTTTCTTTGTTCGTGGAATCCTTCTTCCCCTTGTGTGCTTGGCTTCCTTCTAGTCATTCTTCAAGACTCAGCTTAAAAATTACCGCCTCTAAAACTCTACCTTGGTCCTCTAAGCTAAATCCCATTAAAATATCACAAAATTACCTCCATACAATATATAACTGTGAGTTTCTTACCACATGTAGTCTAGCTCTTTCTCCACTCTGTGGTTACTTTTGCTTGTAGAATCTCTCCCTATGGACTCTAGGCAATGGTTGGAGACTGTCTTACTCATCCTCATGTTTCCAGTACTTCATGCAAAATGCCTGGCACAGTGGGCTTTTGGTAAATGTGTGTGAAGTAAATTGATTTGAGGCAAACTAAGATTTAATCCAACTTGGAAAGGTCAGTAATATAAGGAAAAAATTAGTCGATTTACTGATTTACTTAAAAAGCAGACAGGTTTTGATAATGCATAACATTAAACCACCTCAGAATTTTAAATCATATTATTGGCAAATGACATTTAAAAAACACAAATATTAGCTGTCACTATTTAATGTCTCATACTGGTATATCTTTATTTTAATCCTTGGACCTCTCTTCTCCCTCTATATACTCACTGGAAATAATCTTAGTCAGATTAATAACTCCCAAATTAATTCCTACAGTCTAGGTCTCTCTCTGAGCTCCAGATCCCTTTACCCAATTGCATAGATGATGTCTCCTCTGGGGTATCTCAAAGATACCTCATATTCCATGTGTCACCTCATAATCATCCCCCCAAATACCGGGTTCTCTTCAAGTGCACACATTCACCCACTCTGCCACTTGTCATTCTCATTTTTGATAGCTGAAGTGTTTTTTTTTAAATGCAAAGTACTAAATAAGCCATTTCTAGTATTTAGAAACATTTCCTCTACTTCCTATTCTATACTTTGCTTTTTTTCTCCTATGTCTGAAATTTCTTCTCTCAATTAACCAAAGATAAGAACAACTTCTTTCAATCTGTGGGGGTTTTTTTGTTTGTTTGTTTTTTTAGATAATTATTTTTTATTGAAGGGTAGTTGACACACAGTATTACATTAGTTTCAGGTGTACAACACAGTGATTGAACATTTATATACATGATAATTCTAGGTACCAGCTATCACCATACCAAGTTGTTACAATATTTTGACTATATTCCTTATGCTATACATTACATCCCGGTTACTTATTTATTTTACAATTGGAAGTGTGTATTTTTTTTTTTTTTTTTTTTGTGAGGGCATCTCTCCTATTTATTGATCAAAGTTTATTGAACAACAATAAAATTCTGTATAGGGGACTCAGTGCTCAATGTATAATCATTAATTCACCCCAAGCCTAATTCCCGTCAGTCTCCAATCTTCTGAAGCATAACGAACAATTTCTTACATGGAGAACAAATTCTTACATAGTGAATAAGTTACATGGTGAACAGTACAAGGGCAGTCATCACAGAAACTTTCGGTTTTGATCATGCATTATGAACTATAAACAGTCAGTTCAAATATGAATATTTGTTTGATTTTTATACTTGATTTATATGTGGATACAACATTTCTCTCTTTATTATTATTATTTTTAATAAAATGCTGAAGTGGTAGGTAGATGCAAGATAAAGGTAGAAAACATAGTTTAGCATTGTAAGAGAGCAAATGTAGATGATCAGGTGTGTGCCTGTAGACTATG
Organism: Manis javanica; assembly: GCF_040802235.1. Lineage (NCBI taxonomy): Eukaryota > Metazoa > Chordata > Mammalia > Pholidota > Manidae > Manis > Manis javanica. Next base: position 45,490,554 of record NC_133156.1, read on the forward strand.
TGTTAATTCAAGCTAGACAAGGGCAATAAAACATCCATGGATGCAACAGATTTCTCTAAGAACAGAGGGGGAGAGGTTCTAAGCCTCACCTCTGTTGTTCCCCAATTTCTCACCTGATGGCCGCCCTGCGACTGTGCCTGTCTTAGGCTGTTCCTCCCTTGAGGAATCTTACCCATCTCTGGCTAACCAGTCATCTTCCGGGGCCATACAGGGAAATGTAAAGTTGGTAAGTGAGAGAGAAGCCTTATTGTTTGAAAAGGTTAGTTTTTTACTTCTTTGCATATTTATGCCCTGTGACTTCTATGCCCAGCATTTGTCTTGAGGTATCTTTACCACTTGGAAGAATTGTGATACACGGTAAATTCGATATGGGGCACGAATTCTATTTAGGGGTTGTAATGAGGAAAGAAGAAGAAAAGCTACAGAAGTAGCAGGCAGAAGAAAACATGGGAAGATTGATTATTTCTTTGACATATCTTCTTGTAGAGTAACTTCAGCATGTATAGGTTTTAAACTACTAATTAAATTGCACACACACATTAACATAATAGGAGTACAGTTACATAACCATAGCATACCTATAATTACCAGCCATCTCCAGTGAAACCAAGAAAACCAGTTAGGCACCTTAGGCATTTGTGAAAACTTATCTATGATATGGTGGATATTGTCCAACTGAACTTGAACAGTCTGAGAGAAATCAGACAAATTAAAACAACCCATTCCTGGGGACTGTTCACATCCCATATGTTCTTTTAACAGTAAATAGTCTGTAGTTGTAAGATTTTTGGAGCGCTACAATTTGCACTTCTCCTAATTCTTCGTTGAGTTCCAACAGTGTAGATCCAGTCAAATTTGTTGTTTTACTGTATACACAGGCCAGCTTAGATAGCTCCTTCTTCATTCCCATGGAAAATCCAGGAACTGGTGGGATGAGTGCATCTACACCTGTAGCAGCATGTGGATCTTTGTTGGGGTTTTTTGATGATCATCTTCTGGCATGAGTCTTCTAGAGAGTGCTGATGTTGGAAGTTCTTTTTCATATCATATCTTAGTTCATTTTCGGGGTAGCCAAATTAGGCTTTGATCCTCTGTATAAACACAAACAAATCCTTTGCCTACACTTTTATATGCCCTTTATACCATTGTGTAGAACTCATTGGAGGTCACCACACAGGAACTGCTTTTTTTTTTTTTTTTGCTATCATTAATCTACACTTACATGATGAATATTATGTTTACTAGGCTCTCCCCTATACCAGGTCCCCCCTATAAACCCCTTTAGAGTCACTGTCCATCAGCATAGCAAAGTGTTGTAGAATCACTACTTGTCTTCTCTGTGTTGTACAGCCCTCCCCTTTCTCCCACCCCCCCATGCATGCTAATCTTAATACCCCCCTTCTTCTTCCCCCCGCCCTTATCCCTTCCTACCCACCCATCCTCCCCAGTCCCTTTCCCTTTGGTACCTGTTAGTCCATTCTTGAGTTCTGTGATTCTGCTGCTGTTTTGTTCCTTCAGTTTTTCCTTTGTTCTTATACTCCACATATGAGTGAAATCATTTGGTATTTCTTTCTCCACTTGGCTTATTTTGCTGAGCATAATACCCTCCAGCTCCATCCATGTTGCTGCAAATGGTAGGATTTGCCCTTTTCTTATGGCTGAGTAGTATTCCATTGTGTATATGTACCACATCTTCTTTATCCATTCATCTATCAATGGACATTTACGTTGCTTCCAATTCTTGGCTATCGTAAATAGTGCTGCGATAAACATAGGGGTGCATCTGTCTTTCAAACTTGATTGCTGCATTCTTAGGGTAAATTCCTAGGAGTGGAATTCTGGAGTCAAATGGTAAGTCTGTTTTGAGCATTTTGATGAACCTCCATACTGCTTTCCACAATGGTTGAACTAATTTACATTCCCACCAGCAGTGTAGGAGGGTTCCCCTTTCTCCACAGCCTTGCCAACATTTGTTGTTGTTTGTCTTTTGGATGGCAGCCATCCTTACTGGTGTGAGGTGATACCTCATTGTAGTTTTAATTTGCATTTCTCTGATAATTAGCGATGTGGAGCATCTTTTCATGTGTCTGTTGGCCATCTGTATTTCTTTTTTGGAGAACTGTTTCAGTTCCTCTGCCCATTTTTTAATTGGGTTATTTGTTTTTTTGTTTGTTGAGGTGTGTGAGCTCTTTATATATTCTGGATGTCAAGCCTTTATCGGATGTGTCATTTTCAAATATATTTTCCCATACTATAGGGTTCCTTTTTATTCTGTTGATGGTGTCTTTTGCTGTACAGAAGCTTTTCAGCTTAATATAGTCCCACTTGTTCATTTTTGCTGTTGTTTTCCTTGCCTGGGGAGATATGTTGAAGAAGAGGTCACTCATGTTTATGTCTAAGAGGTTTTTGCCCTTTTTTTTTTTCCAAGAGTTTAATGGTTTCATGACTTACATTCAGGTCTTTGATTCATTTTGAGTTTACTTTTGTATATGGGGTTAGGCAATGGTCCAGTTTCATTCTCCTACATGTAGCTGTCCAGTTTTGCCAGCACCATCTGTTGAAGAGACCATCATTTTGCCATTGTATGTCCATGGCTCCTTTATCAAATATTAATTGACCATATATGTCTGGGTTAATGTCTGGATTCTCTAGTCTGTTCCACTGGTCTGTGGCTCTGTTCTTGTGCCAGTACGAAATTGTCTTGATTACTATGGCTTTATAGTAGAGCTTGAAGTTGGGGAGTGAGATCCCCCCTACTTTATTCTTCTTTCTCAGGATTGCTTTGGCTATTCGGGGTCTTTGGTGTTTCCATATGAATTTTTGAATTATTTGTTCCAGTTCATTGAAGAATGTTGCTGGTAGATTCATAGGGATTGCATTAAATCTGTATATTGCTTTGGGCAGGATGGCCATTTTGACGACATTAATTCTTCCTAGCCATGAGCATGGGATAAGTTTCCATCTGTTAGTGTCCCCTTTAATTTCTCTTAAGAGTGACTTGTAGTTTTCAGAGTATAAGTCTTTCACTTCTTTGGTTAGGTTTATTCCTAGGTATTTTTTTTTTTTTTGATGTAATTGTGAATGGAGTTGTTTTCCTGATTTCTCTTTCTGTTGGTTCATTGTTAGTGTATAGGAAAGCCACAGATTTCTGTGTGTTGATTTTGTATCCTGCAACTTTGCTGTATTCCGATATCAGTTCTAGTAATTTTGGGGTGGAGCTTTTAGGGTTTTTTATGTATAGTATCATGTCATCTGCAAATAGTGGCAGTTTAACTTCCTCTTTACCAATCTGGATTCCTTGTATTTCTTTGTTTTGTCTAATTGCTGTGGCTAGGACCTCCAGTACTGTGTTATATAACAGTGGGGAGAGTGGGCATCCCTGTCTAGTTCCCAATCTCAGAGGAAAAGCTTTCAGCTTCTTGCTGTTCAATATAATGTTGGCTGTGGGTTTATCATAGACGGCGTTTATGAGGTATTTGCCCTCTATTCCCATTTTGCTGAGAGTTTTTATCATGAATGGATGTTGAACGTTGTCAAATGCTTTTTCAGTATCTATGGAGACGGTCATGTGGTTTTTGTCTTTCTTTTTGTTGATGTGGTGGATGATGTTGATGGACTTTTGAATGTTGTATCATCCTTGCATCCCTGGGATGAGTCCCACTTGGTAATGGTGTATGATCCTTTTGATGTATTTTTGAATTCGGTTTGCTAATATTTTGTTGAGTATTTTTGTATCTACGTTCATCAGGGATATTGGTCTGTAGGTTTCTTTTTTGGTGGGGTCTTTGCCTGGTTTTGGTATTAGGGTGATGTTAGCTTCATAGAATGAGTTTGGGAGTATCCCCTCCTCTTCTATTTTTTGGAAAACTTTAAGGAGAATGGGTATTATGTCTTCCCTGTATGTCTGATAAAATTCTGAGGTGAATCCATCTGGCCCGGGGGTTTTGTTCTTTGGTAGTTTTTTGATTACCGCTTCAGTTTCATTGCTGGTAATTGGTCTGTTTAGATTTTCTGTTTCTTTCTGGGTCAGTCTTGGAAGGTTGTATTTTTCTAGGAAGTTGTCCATTTCTCCTAGGTTTCCAAGCTTGTTATCATGTAGGTTTTCATAGTACTCACTAATAATTCTTTGTATTTCTGTGGAGTCTGTCGTGATTTTTCCTTTCTTGTTTCTGATACTGTTGATTTGTGTTGACTCTCTTTTCTTCTTAATAAGTCTGGCTAGAGGCTTATCTATTTTGTTTATTTTCTCAAAGAACCAGCTCTTGGTTTCATTTATTTTTTCTACTGTTTCATTCTTCTCAATTTTATTTATTTCTTCTCTGATCTTTATTATGTCCCTTCTTCTGCTGACCGTAGGCCTCATTTGTTCCTCTTTTTCCAATTTCAATAATTGTGACATTAGACCATTTATTTTGGATTGTTCTTCCTTTTTTAAATATGCCTGGATTGCTATATACTTTCCTCTTAAGACTGCTTTTGCTGTGTCCCACAGTAGTTGTGGCTTAGTGTTTTTGTTGTCATTTGTTTCCATATATTGCTGGATCTCCATTTTGATTTGGTCATTGATCCATTGATTATTTAGGAGCATGTTGTTAAGCCTCCATGTGTTTGTGAGCCTTTTTGCTTTCTTTGTACAGTTTATTTCTAGTTTTATGCCTTTGTGGTCTGAAAAGTTGGTTGGTAGGATTTCAATCTTTTGGAATTTACTGAGGCTCTTTTTGTGGCCTAGTATGTGATCTATTCTGGAGAATGTTCCATGTGCACTTGAGAAGAATGTGTATCCTGTTGCTTTTGGATGTAGAGTTCTGTAGATGTCTATTAGGTCCATCTGTTCTAGTGTGTTGTTCAGTGCTCTGTGTCCTTACTTATTTTCTGTCTGGTGGATCTGTCCTTTGGAGTGAGTGGTGTGTTGAAGTCTCCTAGAATGAATGCATTGCATTCTATTTCCTCCTTTAGTTCTGTTAGTATTTGTTTCAGGTATGTTGGTGCTCCTGTATTAAGTGCATATATATTTATAATGGTTATATCCTCTTGTTGGACTGAGCCCTTTATCATTAAGTAATGTCCTTCTTTGTCTTTTGTTACTTTCTTTATTTTGAAGTCTGTTTTGTCTGATACCAGAATACAACCCCTGCTTTCTTCTCTCTGTGTTTGCATGAAATATCTTCTTCCATCCCTTGACTTTAAGTCTGTGCATGTCTTTGGGTTTGAGGTGAGTCTCTTGTAAGCAGCATATGGATGGATATTGCTTTTTTATCCATTCTATTACTCTGTGTCTTTTGATTGGTGCATTCAATCTATTTACATTTAGGGTGATTATTGAGAGGTATGAACTTATTGCCATTGCAGGCTTTAAGTTTGTGGTTACCAAAGGTTCAGGGTTAGCTTCTTTACTATCTTACTGTCTAATTTAACTTGCTTGTTGAGCTATTATAAACGCAGTCTGATGATTCTTTATTTCTCTCCCTTCTTATTCCTCCTCCTCCCTTCTTCATATGTTGGGTGTTCTGTTCTGTGCTCTTTTTAGGAGTGCTCCCATGTAGAGCAGTTCCTGTAGGATGCCCTGTAGAGGTGGTTTGTGGGAGGCAAATTCCTTCAACTTTTGCTTGTCTGGGAATTGTTTAATCCCTCCTTCATATTTAAGTGATATTTGTGATGGATACAGTAGTCTTGTTTCAACGCCCTTCTGTTTCATTGCATTAAGTATATCATGGCGTTCTCTTCTGGCCTGTAGGGTTTCTGTTGAGAAGTCTGATGATAGCCTGATGGGTTTCCCTTTGTAGGTAACCTTTTTTTCTCTCTGGCTGCCTTTAATACTTTGCTTGTCTTTGATCTTTGCCATTTTAATTATTATGTGTCTTGGTGTTGCCCTCCTTGGATCCCTTGTCATGGGAGTTCTGTGTACCTCTGTGGTCTGAGAGGCCATTTCTTCCCCTAGTTTGGGGAAGTTTTTGGCAATTATTTCTTCAAAGACACTTTCTAGCCCCTTTTCTCTCTCTTCTTCTTCTGGTACCCCTATAATGCAAATATTGTTCCTTTTTCTTTGGTCACTCAGCTCTCTTAGAATTCTTTCATTCCTGGAGATCCTTTTATCTCTCTCTGCATCAGCTTCTCTGTATTCCTGTTCTCTGTTTTCTAGTCCATTAATGGTCTCTTGCATCTCGTCCATTCTGTTTTGAAGTCCTTCCAGAGCTTGTTTTATTTCTGTATTCTCCTTCCTTAGTTCTTGCATATTTCTCTGAAAGTCCATCACCATGGTTATGACTTTTGTTTTGAATTCTTTTCCAGGAAGACTGGTTAAATCTATCTCCCCAGGTCCCTTCTCAGGGGAAGATGTAGCAGATGCCGAAGCTGTCTGGCTTAGTCTTGTCTGGATCATATTTTTTTGTCTTTTCATGTTGACAGGTGCTATTGACTGTCAGCTGGGAGAGCCAAACTTTTCACTTGCTCCTGGCCTTTCTTTATTGGGACAACTGCGACCCCTAGTGGCTTGTGTTGGGTAATTGCGTGTAGACTGGGTCTTTGTGTCTTGCCTGGCGGATATGGAGAAAACTCCCTCGCTGAGGGCCGGGTTTGCCTTAGGCTACTTCTCTGCTTTCCCAGCGCCCGGAGACACAAAGACCCAGTCTACACGCAATTACCCAACAGAAGCCACTAGGGGTTGCAGGGAGGTGGCTTGGGTCGTGCGGGGCCGGGGCTTGTATCTTACCCCTTTCACCAAGTGCTGGGCTCTCGCACGAGTGGATGTAGCCTGGCTGTTGTCCTGTGTCTTCTGGTCTCTCTTTTAGGATTAGTTGTATTTGTTGTATTTTCAAAAATATATATGTTTTTGGGAGGAGATTCCCACTGTCCTACTCACACCACCATGTTGGCTCCGCCTCTCAATCTGTGGGTTTTTATCTAACCCCATAAATTTAGGAGAGAAAACACTGGCCTGACAGTAAATTCATTCAAACCTGTATGAGATACAGACCAAGTCTGTCCAAACTGTCTAATGTGCTGATCTCGCTCTTGGCTTCAGAGGATACAGATCGTTAACCAGTGTCTGTAGCTGGGTTGTTTATTACAAAAGTAAGAATCACTAACGTGTCCTCCTTGCTAGAACCAGAAATTTGAAACTTCTTATGAAAACTGGGATCTGACAACTGTAATCCCATAGCTCCCCCTGCTGCTCCAATTCATATTGTCAGGTGTCTTATGCAAAATCATTTTTTTCCCCTTCCCTTCTACCCTCTTCTGACTTGTTTCTGATATTTAGGTTTCCATTTGCTTTTAAATTTTTCGTACCACCTTTCTGTGCTATTTAGCAACCCAATGGCTATATTAAAATCTATTTTTTATGATCCTCATGTTAATATCATCTTTCACACCAAAGCAGTCCCTAGAATGAATCTGCTTTTTTGAAAGATTATTTCAACCACTCTGCTAGAGCACCTTAGTTTCTCTACCTTCTGCCTCTGAAATTCAGTTCCTACTTGCACAGACCCCTCACACAAACCTCTGCACACTCATACAATAGTTACATCAGCTGGAAACAAAAGAAAAGTGCATGAAAGCAAAAAATGTTGCTAAGAACTTTAGGAAACAGCCATAGAGTAGTGTCAAAGCACTTGCAAATTCTTCCTCTTTCAAAGGTACTACTCTATCAAAGGAGCCCATATTACTACGGGCTATTTTTTCATTTTTATACAGTATTTCTTATGACTGATTTGGGAAAGCCTATGTATAATCATTCCCTCCATTTCCTATAAGAAATAGAGTTTTCTTGCTCTGAGCCATAACCATAACTGTCACTTTGGGCAAATGAACTTCCATATATATATATATATATTTATATTTATATATTCTGTACATGTATTTCTCTCTATATAATTTTGGGCTGAGATACATTATGGGAGGTGCCTGTGGCATGAGTTATGGGTGATTGCAGAATTCTGATAAAGTGAGATCCTGACCCTGAAGACATTTTCCTAAGTTAAAATAATGTGCATGCAGGAGACAAGGAGCATGTGTACACATTGACAAGAATGAATGGAAGACTAGCTTCTTTTAAGGAAGACCAAGTGGAAGGTATCGTCTGTTATTTATAATTAACCTCCATGTGTGCCTTACTTAATGAACTAGAAGCTACTTGAAGTCAAACATCGTAAGTGGTCCTCTTGCTCTTTTAACATCAGCACAGAAGGCATTTGATGAATTATGTGTGGTTGAAAGAATTAATGCATGAATGAGCACTGCAGGCCCTTAACTCAGAAAATATCCTTCCTTTCTAGATTGATCTGGTAGGAATCATTCAAAATTAAGTCAAAGAAAATTATGATTTCAGTTATTAGCTTTCCATGGAATATTTAGTTCATTTTGCTTATATTTTCTCACACAGCAGGCATTACCTTTGTAAAATATCCTACAAAGTTCTTGAGGCAGATATAATAAATATGTTATCAGATTCAAATAACTATATTAGATATCTGAAAATCAAAACCACAAAATAAATCATATATGAAGTTTTACTTTCCACATTGTATTTTACAAGTGAACCTTTAAAAAAATTAATAAATATTTATTAGCCAGTCTTTATGGCTTATCTCCTTTGTGCAAAGCAAAGTGCTGACATAGTTTAGAGTTATTGACCTCAACTGGTAAAATAATAATCTCTGGGGCTACTGCTCTCAAAAAGCTTGTAAAATAACATTTCCTAGATATCCTATTCCCCCGTGTAGCATAACGTGTGACATCTGATTCCAGTTAGAGCCAAATGTGAAAATTATGATTCTTTTAAAAAAGCAAGCATTCTAAACCCCTCCCATTACTGCAGCACTGGGTAGATGCAGACCGTGGGGCCCAAATCCAATGACCAAAGATCTTTAAGGCACAGGAAATGCAAAGGGTATGAAGGAGGACAAACCACATTGACAACTACAATGAGGAGCCTTTTCTGGCTGACAAGTACCCGGGGGCAGGCCTTCTACATAGCACTGCTTCTCCAGGAAGGAGTGCAGTTATTAAAACAAAAGCTTAAAATGTACTTTTAACTATTATAGATGGAGAATATAGATCCTGCTGATTTTGCTCTCTGTCAAATTATAAAACAACGCATGTTGATTGTGAAAAAAAATTTTAAAGACAACATATTCTTTTGCTCATTATCACCTCTATATAGAACTACTATGAGCAATTTTGTAAATTTAATTTTAGATAATTTAAACACTTAATAACAAAAACACATAATCTTTATGTAATATAATATTTTCTCTCTTTCTCATTGTATGTGTCTGTGTGTGTAAATTTTAAAACATAAATGGCATTTTATAACACTGATGTTAATATATCCTGATAGAATTAAGGGGCTGGTCTTACAGACTGACAAGAATACTAATTATAGGGACCCAAAGAAGAACTAGCAGACTCTTTATGTATAGAGAAGATAAAAAAAGAGAGCATCTGGACAAAAATTGAAATAATTTCAGTGTACTTGGTTAGGAGTTACATAAACACCATATTGAACAATATAAAATGTATATCATAGCTCTCCTGGCTTTAACTACCTTTTGTCTGTTTTACTACTATATACCATATACCCCCTCCCCACACACTGTACATTTAGCCATTCTCAATCTTATATTTCACAAGTTTAATAATTCTTTAATATATTATTAGGTTCAGAGAACCCCACCTGAAAATTACTGCCAACATTCTGATTCCTCGTGTGAGGCAGCCTAGGAAAGTCTCACCTGACATAGAATGTTGCCCCAGCAGAGCTTATTTTTGTCCCAATATGCTCACACCGTACTTCTGCCAGCCTCTCTTCCATTGGTGCTCTGTGGGATATCCTTCCTCAGAATATAATTAGGTGAATTATGGGAGAGAAATGTTTCATGTAAAGACAAGCTTGGGAAAGATGGGTGAAGCAAAGTTCAGAAATAGTTCAAACATACTGAGCCTTGATAAGATACTAATGCTCCGTATGTATCTGAAAGAAGCTATAAGAAGCCTGGTCTCCCAGATCTGTTTATTTAAGCAACTTCATTTTGAGCAGAGGATATGTTTCTGTCTTCTAAAACTAGTATTTTCTGGAATTCAGTTGGGAAATGTTTTAGTCCTAATAGTTGCAGCACATTAAGTCATTAAGATTTGGGGGAGATCAATTGGAGCATATCCTGGGAAAATTCAAGCTGAGACATATGTTTAAAGGAGGTGAGGAAAGCCCAGTAATTTCTGCTTTTGCAAGATAAGCCTATCTTTTAACTTGTATTTTAAAAATATTAATGTATTAGAGAACCAATCATTTTTCCCTTAAGTATCTATCTGGAGACAGACATTTTAAGACCCCAAAATGTAACGTGGCAGGAATGTGAATGATCTCTGTTGTACGACGTTCGCATGTATTTTTGTGAGCCAAATATCCTTTCTATAGTGGTTTTATTTAGAATGACTAATACCTCTACTACATTTTAAGCAGAGCTTTTCCTTGTCTTTCAAGTTCATATTATGGTCACAAAAAATACTCTCAGTTGAGCCTGAGTTTAGTCATTTGAATCTGTTCTTCAGTGTTAGAAAACATTCATATTTTCACAATATACCTGGCATCAGACCTTTAAATATTTTGGACCATTTCTATTTGGTAGTTATGCTTCTACCAGTGTTTGTTAAGGAGAGGTGTTTTTACACCTTTGTCATTGATTACTCAGAAAGGGAGAGTCTCTCAATTGGCAGTAAATTTACTTAGAATAGAAACACACTGCCACTGGAATCAAACAAATATATTATAATGGAAAATACTTACTTTTACCCTATGAATTGCTTTGGAATTGAACAGTTTATCAAGTATAAAATTGTAAGGAATATGGATTTATTTGACTGCTAGATTATAAAAATTAAATATAATCCTCATTCAAAAATAGTCAAAAGGCTCACCATTTTGCTCAATAAAATTCTAGACTAGTAAAAATGGCTTCTGAAAAAAGAAAAAAGATTCCATTCATTTTGATAGTATAGAAATCAATGTGAAAAAAACAGAATCAATCTTAACATGTTATGCTAATTTTATCACATAAAGCTTATCAAGATACACTTATCTACCAAATGAGTTAATATATATAAAGCGTTTAATAATATTCCTCATGGAATAATGTTATTTCTGTTTCTTCACCCTCTTTCTGGCAAACAAAAACAAACTCTGAAAACAATTCATTATTTTTTTAAAAAAAGTTGTCAATTATTCCAGTAAATTATTATTAGAATGAATAGGAAAAAAATGCTATTGATAAGAAAACATCAGCTGCCATCTACTAAGCATCTACTGTGTATTGAGGATTGAAACAGTATTTTCCCAGTTGTTCCAGGGCAAGTTCCAACATTCGCATCTGTTGTCCAGGGACCTATTTTTGTTTCTGGTTGTGTTTTCCTGATTCTTGTCTTTTCAAACAAAGAATTCAGTTGAGGGACCAGATAGCAAGAGAAAGTGGCAAGGAATTTTTTGGGTTAAAGGGAGAAGTATGCTCTTGAGACAGGAGAGCAGTCTGTTTGGAAACCAGTTGGCAGGAAGTTCTGCTCTGTGTCTTCTGTCCTTTGATTGACAGCTCTGGGTTATATAACCTTGTTCTTGGTGTATAGGCACCTGACCCAAAGTACCTGAGTGAAGTCCACAGGTGGACCAAAACCGCAGTAGAAAATAGATTTAGATGTTAGTTTGGTAAGGTAGGGTTACTTTCCAACAAGATCTGTGGACCTTGCACATGTCTTATAAACCAGGGAAGCCAATAGTCTTGAATCTCTTGATAATCTAAATGTCCCTGATTGTCTGGGCCTTCTGGTAAGCTAGGTGTTTTAACTGTGGAACTGGGAACTAAGGAGGGCTTAGGGGCTAGTCAGGGAAGAGTCTTACTTAGTGATGGGCTGGCCTCTTTCTCCTGTTTATGTCTAACTGCCTCTGTTAACATTTTCACCTCAAGCCTAGCTGTGGGGTCAGCTGAACCTGAACTATAGGGGTTTAAATGAAGGACAGGTGGTTTTCTCAAAATAAATATTGGGGTTCTTACCAAAATAAGGGAGACTAATACTTAACAGAAAATCATGGTTTCATAACTTCCAGTCTTCACCAAATAATCACCAGCACTTACATATTTAACAAAGTTAATTTTCAGTCTTCTACTAGTAATGGTTTGGGTTATTATCTTATTTAATATCACTTATCTTGAATTCTTTGTGTTCTCTGGATCCTCCACTACACTCCTTTGTTAGTCCCTTGCCTAGGATCTACCATTATATGTAGATATTTGCCAGCATTCTACCTTCTGCACATTATCCAGTCTTTCTCCCTTAAACAACCATTCTGGGGCAATCAGATTGTTGTTGATTACCATTAGGAGAGTAGACTCAATTCTACACCAGCTTTCAAAGTAAGAACAGTGAACATTCTTTCCAACTCTAAAATTTGAGGGACAGTTCTGGCCATTGTTGTTGGGAGAATGCCCAGGACTGCATCTGCCCTAATGATTTCTGAAAATAGGCAAAAATACTATCCATTGAAGCTGAAATGTTTAAGGAAAATTAGTCTGTGAAGTTTGTTTATTGATTAAATTTATATATCTATTGATTAATTTCTCACCAAGGAGATTTTTGATCACTGGCTCAGAAAATAGATTAATGATGATAATTTTTCAAATAGATGTTTTCTCTTACAAAAATGAGTATTAAATGGTTCCTATGTAAAGATTTTCAAAGAGCATTTTTTATGTTGCAAAGTGAGATCACATTGATATTCAGCTGTTTTCTCTTGACATACGAACAACTACTCATATAAGATGTTTATTATTCAAGTCAATGAAAATAAATTACGAATAAGAAAGGATGGAGATTTATTTCCATTTCACACTGGATGGTTCTTTTACTAAACAACAGAAAATTGAGATGTTTTGAGAGAAGTACATGTCACATAATGTTGTATTACATATGTAAAATACTTTAAGCAGCAAATAAATTTTCAAATATTGAGCACTTTTATATCCACAGCAATGCAATTTTAATTGCACATTTAAGTTGAAATCTATAAATACCAGGAAATACTTTTAAAATTTCAAGCATTTTAATAAGTAAAAGGGAATTGAGTCAACATTCTTTGAATAAAGAAAGCTAAAAATTAGTGCTTTTATGTGTGACTAATATAACTAGACATCATCAGAAAACATAAGAACTATTTATCTTTCAGTCACTTCATTATATATAGGCAACAGAATTTGGTGCTCTCAGAATTTGTAAGTGAAGACAAATAACAATGAAGAGGAATATTAAGTTAACTGTTGCATATTTAGAATGACATATTTTATATCTTATTGTGCATTCTCTAAGTTACAGTAAGTAAATTTTTTAATAGAAGTGACAGTTTCTCAATTCAGTTATTTTTTGCTAGTCAGTATCATTTTCTGTTTTATTCAAGTGCTTGCAATTATTTTTGAAACCCTGTATACAAAAATTATGATACATTTCCATTCAATAGATCACTGATGACAAACATGTTATTAAAATGTATATACATATAAAAAAGATCACAAACAGACATACAACCTATAATTTTTTCACCAGACCTTGGAGCTAGAGAGTTCACTAAGCTTTCTTTCATCTCCTGCCTTTAAAAGATTGGACATTCCAGATGCCCATCCCTAAAAATGTTACACAAGGTGCTGTGTCACAAGGCTAGTAAGGAGATGAAGACTTTTAATTCCAATCAGCACTGCACTACGTCATGCTTAAAAAAAAAAGGAAAACCATGAGAAGAGCAGTATGCTTTATTTAATTGTTTTCTTCTAATAGCAGAGCCAACAAACAAATTCCACCTCTACCAAAAGCCTTTAAACATTAGCAGGAAGCATATAAGAAATATAATTGCTGATTAAGCCATAATATATTATTCAGGTAATGTTTGAACAGTTCATGTTACATCATTCACTATAGGAAAAAAACAAAAACGAAAACACAGCCTCTTTATGTAGAATTATTTGAGACAACATTATGTTGGCTCCAGTCCATGTAATATTACTTATCTCATTTTCTTTGATGAGTTTCAAGTAAAAAGTAGTTTTTAAAGCTGCTATTATATAAAACTTCACAAAGAAATGAGAAAAAAAACCATAGAAAAAACAAAATTACAATGAATTAAGATAGGCCACTTAAAGATTATTGTGGAGTGAAAAAAAAAATGCCCCATCAGAAAAAGTAGTGGTGGCACAATTTCAAGAACCCTATATTTCTTTCCTAGTTTTACTTCCAAATGATGTTCTGCCTTTTGAAAATTTTCTTGCCTGACTTTTAACTGTTATAAGAGAAAATTTTCCTTGTAATGTTAAGGAGTAATTGCCATCTTTTGAACACCTACTCTGTACTGAATACTGTTACGCTAAGACTGCATTGACTCATGATAAATACCCTTAGTTTTTCATCATTGTCTTTAGGTTATCTTCAGGACACATTATATATATAAAATTAAATAATATAGAAATATCCTATGAAAAATTGTAGATCCTGAGAAAATATCCTTATTAAGAGTAGGAAGAGAACTGGTCATATTCCTCTACCAATTTGAGTACAATATTTCAATATGAGAAAACTACCTGGATATGTGGCCAAGAGCTTCTCCTTTGTGTTGGATAATGTGTATTCTTTTTATTATTATAAACTTTAAATGTTATTTCTTATACAAAGTTTTCTCTCTTTTCTTTAGCCTTGATATACCTTTGTGAAGCAGCAATAACATTATAACAAATATTCATTATTATATCTTTAAAATAAACTACTCAGAAAAATTGTTCTAAGAACTTTTTGAAGAATACCCTCTCTTTTAAAACTCAGTTGAAATTATCTTCCCATGAATAGCCCTTTCTCTCAGCTTCATTAAAGATTGCCATGGACTGGACCCAATTCCAGAAAGCATTAAGAAGCAATGAATATTTTACTGAAATATCAGAGACATAGCTACAAGGCAAACTTCATAAAATCCTCCTCAAACCTCTGTATTCTCCACTCACCACCTA
Source organism: Manis javanica (assembly GCF_040802235.1). Classification (NCBI taxonomy): domain Eukaryota; kingdom Metazoa; phylum Chordata; class Mammalia; order Pholidota; family Manidae; genus Manis; species Manis javanica. The sequence continues at coordinate 45,505,580 of NC_133156.1, forward strand.
TGCTGTTCATCTCCAACTCCCACCATTTCACTTCTACGTCCTCATCTCCCTACCTGATGTGAAAGTGGGTGCAGTGAATGGGGGTGGGAGAAGCTCTCAGCTTCATGCACCCAGTGAAATTACTCCACGGAAGGAGAGAGTTTGATATTCTGCAAATTGAGTCTTAGTGATAGGGATGTGTGTTCAAATCCCAGTCCTGGGATTTACAAGCAGTAGTACATATGGAAAGTTTTTAATAGCTGAGTTTCTCCCTCTCTCTCTCTCTCTCTCTCTCTCTTTTCTTTTTTAAGTTGTGAAAATGGAATTTAATCTCTTCCCTCATTAGATCTCTTGAGGTAGGTAAAATGGTCATCATATTCATTGGCTTTCAATCAAAGTTAGGTTCTGTCCCTGTTGAGATGGTGACAAGCAAAGATTTCTTTGTCTATATTGAGGATACTTGTTTCCTGGTTCTTGAGAAGTTTGTGGTGCTCCTTCCCTGTCCTGCTTTGGTCTCAAGTAAGCCTCTTACTCCATGTGCAGATTCTGCAAAGTCTCAATGAGTGCTGACTGCATATAATGCTCTAACGCAAGTGTGAAAAGCTTATTCCATACCCTGTGGAGCCAGACAATTGTTTAAGAGCCATAGCACAGATGAGGTTGATATTTTTCTTAGGCATTTGACATTTCTAATCAATTAAATTAAGTGACTAATTCACTAAGAATTCAGAAGAGGGTTTTGGGTATATGACAGTAGCAAAGTTAATAGTGTTTATATGTCATAATTTTATTCCGTTAGTTATAAAATACAAGATAAAGTTTAATGCAAGGGGTTTATTATGCCCTTTCATACACTCTTGTACTTCTTGTAGTGGATATTCTTTCTGTTTTGTTTTTTTATTGTTACCATTCACTTTCACTTATTTTCATCAAAGCTCCTCCCCCACTCTTAGTTCATATTATTTGGGTGTTGCAAATACCACTTGTGTCTCCAAAGACTGGTTTCCAATTTAGAGCTGACCATTCAGACAATTATATTACAGAAGCTATACTGGTTGCTTCAGGGGCAGCATGTGATCCAAGAAGAGTGAATCCAACTGCTATACTTCTAGGAATAAACAAGGCAGGCAGCCTGTTGTGTCTGGCTCCTTTCCCTTAGCAGACTGCTTTTTTCATGCTGTCTGATGAGAGGCGATAGGAGGCTGGAGATATATTGGCAACTTTGCTGCCATGGAATGAAGACAAAGGAAACAAAGAATGCAAGAAAGTAAAATTCAACCCCAGTGACACTGCTTGAAGTTCTCGGTCAAGCTATACATGAGGCAGCCATTTGACTTATTCATGTGAGCCAATAAAGTCCTCTTTTTTTTTCTTTAAGCCAATTTTGGTGGATTTTTATAACTTATGAGATAAACATTCTTAAATACCTCTATTTTCCTTTTGTGAATAGTGATTTCCAACTCATCGTTTTCTGCTCTATTTTGATTTTTCTCTTTTCCCCTCATGTACCATTTCCCATCTTGTTACTTCACAGTTTAAGTAAAATTATGAAAATAGCCCGCATGTGAACAAAAATTCTTAAAATCTTTTATTTATAATGTTTTTCCTTCCTTGGGGTGATACTTGCCCTTTATATCTAATGTCCCTTCAAGGTCTTTAATTAATTTCTATCACACTTCTTAAGGGACCCGGCATGGCACCATGCACTCCATATGCACTCAAAGCATTAATTGGAAATAATGATAATGATCAAACTCATGAAACATTTTCAGCTCTGTCCTTGTTCACCTGGCAAGCTGTGAACATAAAAGATGGGCAGAGAACTAGCCACCAGGAAGGAGAATTAATGAGCAGGGACAATGTCTAATTCTATATATTTTTAATCATGTCTATTACAGTTAGCACTCAATTTAAATTAATAACATTAAGAGCAGAATTGGCAGTTTCCTTGTAAGATAAGTCAGTGGGTTCCATCGTAACAGGCAATGAAACCACTAGGCCGTGACTCCATATTTTTATTTGTTCTTTTTGCCTCCTTTGACTTTTCCATACAAATAAATGCTGAAGAATTCTTTTAAAATACCTTAGAATAATCACCATTTCCCCGTTCTGTCATGTCTTTCAAAAGCAGATCACATACTGGATTCTCTTCCAGGACATTTCATCTCGATTTGTAAAGCTATTTTCATATAACCTTGACCAGCCATTTTCATTTTTATTCTGAGATGCTTCTTGCCTCCGTGAGATACTGCCTCACTTGCAGAAATGCGAGCTGCGAGGAAGCCAACAGGGTGAAAGCAAATGTGCCTGATGTGGACGTGGCAAACAAGCCTTTCCAAGATTCGTCTGAGTGGGGATCAGCTAAATCCTTTGTTTTTCTCTTTTCCCTTTCAGTCTTTGACAATGTGTCTAAATGCACATCAGGGATAAAAGTAGATACGGAGCTTGCTGTATCCTTAAGTGGGCTGTCACACAGAGATTAGGTAGATGACATATATTCTTTGGATATTCATAATATACTTTGGGTCTTGATTTCCACATTCCTTTTCTTTATGGCCAGTTCCACTGATACCAACGACTTTGTATAATTAAGATTTCTTCTCCACAATATTCTATTTAACCAAAATTATGCTTGCTTAGAAAAATCACACAGATATATGGATAGGAAAAAGACTGGAATAAAGTATACCAAATGACATATTTGATTTCTCAGGGTACTAAACTGGGTGATGGTTTTTTTTTTATTAACTTTCTACTTTGTTAAGTTTCTCTCTTTAATAAGCATGTTAATTTTTTATAATAATCAGATTTTAAATGAAAAGGAGATGCATTTTTCACTCTAGTTCACCAATATTTTTTTCTTTTGTGTCTAAAGATATCCAAGTACATATGCCATCAAGTCATACACAGATTATTTCCCTGAATTAACAGCAAGAGCAGCACAGAGATGGAGTATTTAGTTTAAAATCACAGTGGTCATGGCTGCCTGCTAGGACTATGGTATCATTTTTCATTAGTTAAAGTAAATGACATTGTTTTCTTATCAAATGTAGGTGATGAGTTTGTCAGAGAAAGAGTGAGGCATAGAAATATGGTAAGAATTTTGGAGCGTCTAGGAACTTCCTAACAGTGATGGGAAGTGACTTCATTTCCCTAGGAGACAGGGAAGGGACAGATGGGCAATGAGAAAATCTGAAATTTCCTATAAAAATGTGGAATAGAGACTCCACCCACTTTCTTTTGAATTAAATGCATTAATGGAGAAAATAACATATGATCATTGGCTAAAAAGGAGGGGGGGAATGAAAAGTGAATTCAACTGAATTTATTTCCTTGCTTAATTTATCCCTTTAAAAATAAGCAGGTACCCCCTCTTTGCAGTGAATTTTAAAATGTAGTAATTCAAAACAATCTGGTTAACATGCAGAGGCATGATGTAACATTGATTTATATCTAAATATATTATTTCTTTGAAGTGCCTTGCTAAGGTGATCCCTTACTGACTTCTTGCCCTTGTTGAAGAACACAATCAAAGGCTTGATTGGTTGAAACTGAACTGGAATAACATGACTCATTTGTCTTCACTAGGGGGACATGATAGACTATTTTATTATTTTCTTTTTAGAGCAATTTTGATTGGTTCACCCCACAAAAGTAAATATCATATCTTGAAAAAATCTCTGAAAGCTTTGTATTCCCAAAAAGCTAACATACAAATCTTTTTTGAAGGTTTTTTAACCTTTGCCATATATAAAGGCTTTGATAATTTTTTTTAAAGCTCTAAGGAAGAAAATGACTGCCAGCTTTATGTTTCCAGAAAGTGGAATCTAAGCCAATGACAATAAGAAAGCTCCATTAATGATAGTAATGTATGATGGTGAGGCCATCTGATTGAAAAAGATCCTTTTCATTTACCATAAGATATATTGACACTTTACTTTAATCCTTGGGATATACATACAAAGTCACCGTAAGACACTTTAGACATATGTAAGCTTAACTCTTATGTTTTTAAGTTCTTGTTACTACAGTAATGAACTTCAAATACATCAAATAGAAAAGATCAGTCACAGGCTTACACACTTAGAAGTTTCTGTGCTAAAAGCACAGACTAGACTTGTAGGGATACTTTATTACTGGTCTGTAGGGGGAAATCTCTGAAATAGGATGAAATGCTAGACTCTTCTCTCTTTCATGTATTAAGGTAAAGGAACAATTTTAGTGAACTATGTAGTTAGTGACTATTCCCCACTGGTCACAGAAATTTAAACATTCTGTACCACTGGCCCTGGCCACTTTGAACTTTAGTTTCTTAAAAATTGAATGCATTCACACATTATGCCATTAAAAATTTGTTTGCATTGCTCCCAAGATAAAAGTGATAGCCCCAGACTAAACAATGTTTCTTTAAATGAACTGATTGTGGCAGAAAATGTTATTACTAATCAGAAATGTTCTGGGTTTTTTTTTTTCTCTGATACCATATCAATGATCAATTATGCTATCAATGTTCTTGATTTTGAAAAAACAATAAGATTACTCAAAGTACCCATTATACACAGCCCTGATTCTCTCACAGGAAAAGGAAAAACATCTTCCTTTGTAGCACAGCACATTTTTACCTTGTGATACTGTTAGCAAAGAATGAGAAACATAGGAAAGGGAATGACTTTTCCATTTGAGTTAAAGCATTTCTGAGTCCCCTTCCTTTTTTTTCCCCCTGACCCTATCCATCAGGAAATGTGATTGTAATTCAGAAAGAATTATACACTTAACTACAAACTTAAGTAAGAGGTTTGACTGAGCTACTGGCTTTGAGGTTCAAGTAGCATTTACAAAATCAAATCATGAGACACAGAGAACAAGGTTACCATTACAGTGGCACTGAGAGACTTAGACAAGTGCCCAAAGGGAGTTAATATAGTTAAGGTTACCCATGTTAAGCGGTATCTTACAGAACATTCTATCTTGAGTATTACTTCTATTTACAAGGATAATTCATTTATGTCATATGTGGCTTTTGGATATTCACTTTTTTTAATGTCACAAAATTATCTCAGAGGAGCAGTTCTGACAGGTCAATCATTGCAGATGGTAAGTGTTTTGTTAATTATACAGAAATTTAGAGACAATTGTAGAATGTCTTGCCTCAGGAGAAATTTCTCTCTTCCTGTTTGAGAATTGCTTCCCTCTATCGAATTAATTTGTGTTTGTGAACTGATAACAATCTCTGCCATGTGGTAGAAATAATTCCTTGCTCCTTGCTCAAATATGCAAGTGTAAATAAGCAGAGAATATCACAAATAAACAATGCCATTCTTTTTTAAATGAGGCAGTGTGTGTAATTAGAAGTATGAAATTACAACAGTGTACAGCTCTCAGTGTAACAATTAGGTTTTCAGTAAAATGTAATTTGTTCTAATGTAAATGTTTCTCCTAAATTCAGAAGATTCCCTTGAGTTGTTTCAATAAGCATATTTCTGCAAATACATGCAGTTGTATACTATATTGCAATATACAAATGAGAGAGGACAGCTGTAGTATCATAGATGGTTGAAATTTTCAAAGCATGAGGGTTCCAGTGTTCTCTTGAGATAGAAAAGTAGGGATGATCACTTTCTAGGGACTGTTGATATATAAGAATGCCTATGTGGTAGATTGTGAAAAAAGTATATACATATACACACATACACATACACACACCCCTTTTTGATGTGATTTTAGTGTTCTTTCCATAAAGAGGTAGTTATTAAGATGGGGAGGATGAGGATGTTCTTCAGGGTTATTCCACTGATTATGATGGAGGAGGATGGTCTGGGTTTCTCAGGCTTGCTTCAAGCATACCAGCTCCATTTATACTTATTACATTCCTATGTGCAAAAATAATTTCCAGAAATAAAAGGTATGAAACTACTGCATTCTAACCCTCACCCTTTCCAGAGGAATATATTAAGGCCCAGAAAAAGGGTATCATCAGTGTCAAAATTTACCTTCAGTTATGACAAAATAGTTCATTATAATGATGTTAACTTGTTCATTACAACATCAGTGTTAGTTAGATGCAAAAACCCCTAATGATGTGGCTCGTATCAATTTCTCTAGCCATCTGTCTGTCTCAGTCTCCAGCACCTATCCTGAAACGGTCCTTCTCCAAACTCAGTCACTGAGCTCTGTTGTTTCCTCCCCACTCCCTGCCTGGCAGCAGGGTGAGTTGCTACATGCCCCCTGCAGCTCTATCAGAAACCTTCTCAGGATTACCCCCTGCCCATTAACCCAGGCTATGTTGGGCATCCTCTTTGATATTTCCATTGCCTTTCTCTTTGTATTACAAATATAAAATCCTACAGGGTGTAGTAACCTTGTGACTCCAAGACTTTGAGAGTAGAAGACATGACAAGTCATCCTGGTATCTCCAGGGCCTGTCATGAATAAATGACATGCAACAAATACGGGTGGAATAAATGAATAGAGGAATGAAAGAGTGAAATTTATAAGTGAACGAAGATGTTCTCTTATAAACTTCGAACTTATCGAATAAAAGATTAGCAACAAATGAATAAAGATAATGTTGGGATTTGAAGGGAGGTAGGTGAGAGATTGTGTAGGGCCTTTTATACCAAATGTGACAGGAGGATTAGAGAAGATTTTGAGCAGGGTTGGACATGAAAAAGTATACTTTTTAAAAAGATCTCTCTGGCTACTCTGTGGAATAAAGATTTCAGAAGATGCAAAGTTAGAAATAAATAAAGGCTGGAAAAGTTCAATTATTTTGCATAATTTCACCATTAGAAAAGGCAGGAATGAAAGAAAAGTAAGGTTCGGAAACAGAAGATCTGGGTCTAAATCCTGGCAGTGGCTTTTACCATATATTCTGGGTCCATTGTTTGCTGGGATCTCCAATGTCTTCACTTGTGAAATGAAGATTATAATTCAAGTTAAAAGGAATAAAAGGATCAAATGGGGGAAACAGTGATCTAAACTGTAATGCACTAACTCGGTATGAGTTAAATGATTGGACCTGATAATTTTCACTTAATGCTGCATTGGCTTCTTTTTCACTCTAAAACTCATGAATTTAAGTCTTATATGCATCAATAAAGACACCCCACCAATGTATATCTGATTGGTTCTCACTACACTACAACAGTTAACTGGAAAGGTCTTTCTAGGTGTGACTTACTGGAAAAGCAGATAATAAATGGAAAATACCCTTGTAGAGAAAAGGTCCTTTTAAAGAAGGGTAACTTGGTCACTGTGGAATTCATTTGAAGACTGTTCCAGTTGTCTGTTGCCACTTGGCAAACCACCCCCAAAATTTAGTGTCGTAAAAACAACAGTTTAATGATGCCTATGGATTCTGTGGGCCATGACTTTGGACAAGATGCAATGAGAATGGCTTATCTCGGATCTGTGATGTCTGAGACCTCAACTGGGGAGATTCTAACTGCTGGGGGCTGGATTTGTGTGGAGGCTTTTTAACTCAGATGTCTGAGGCCTGAGCTGGAGAGATTGAAAGGCTGGACACAGCTGGGCCTATTGACTCGCTTCCCGTGGTTTTTCCATGTGACGTGGACTTCTCTCAGTATGGCTACCCTGAAGTAGTCAAACTTCTCACTTGCAGCAAGACCAAGTGTTCTCACAATCAGAGTAGAAGCTGCATGGACTTTTCTCACATAGCCTCAAAAGTCCCTTAGTGTGACTTCCACTCTTCCATATTGATTGAAGCAGACCCAAGGTAATCCAGATTCAAGGGCAGGAGATAGAGACCTCACTCTTAAAGAGAGGAATATAAAGAAATTTAGAGACATGTTTAGAATATCTACACTGTTTCACTGAAGAAACTTAATAGATGCATTTTTTTAGTAAAATACATGCTAATCAAAGCAATATTACCCATGTCAAAGTCATTGAAAAGAAAATATAAATTTCCTTTGAACTTCAGTTTTTGTTTTTCTGATGAATTTTTCTCAATGTTCCTCCATAAAATTAGGGTGGATAGAGAAATGTAGTCTCTTGCAAAATCAAATAGCTCTCATCTTACAAATTTATGTAAAATTTATAGTGATAATAATGTTTTCAATAATGATTAAGGTAATTACAACTAATATTATTAATTAACAACTATTCAAAGTAGTATACCAATCCATTTATAAACATTACACATTGAAAACTCACAAATTTTAGATGTAGTCTTACCATACCCATTTAAAAAATCAAACTATTGAGGCTTAGAGATATTAAGTAATTTTTCCAACTTTAGTGTGTAATGAAGTTCATATAATTTAAAAATTTCAAAAACAAAAAGAAAATAATAAAACTTCTTTGAACTGAAGTAGAGCTCCATGCAGAGGAAACATGATAGTTTCTGTTAAGAGGCAGCTAACCCAATCTGAAGAAATAAATTACCTAGAGAAAATGGCACCTGAAGTTAATTTTAAAGAGTAGGTAGTGCTCATCTGGTGAACAGAATAGAACATTCTAGTCTGGAAGTGTAAATTGAGGAAATACAGTGAGAGAGATTCCTGTAGAGGTACGCAAGAGTTACGTAACGGGGAATTCATTTGTGACGTTGTGGGTATTGCTTTTTATCTTCTAGTGAATGGGTATAGTATCCAGTCATGGTAATTTGTCTTGGATATCCTGTTTATGCCTGTTGTTCCAGAATAACTACTAACTGTGCTTGTTTCATTCACAAAAATGGTCTGGTTTGGTCTGGAACCAAGAAAAATGGTGTGGTCCCTCCGCTAATGGGTATCACCAATCATTTTTAAAAATAGGAAAAAAAAAGTTTTGATTTGTGATTTAGAGAGATGATTTGCCTGGCCCTGGAAAGAGTAAAATTGAGAAAATTTTAGGAGCAATGGCAAAAATCCATGGGAGAAAGCTTGTGATACTAAATTACAGTGGGATTGAGGTGAAGGGTAGAGATGGCAGCAATCTAAGCACACCTGGCTAGATGTAAAGAGGAAAAAAGCAGACCTGTCCCCTAGATGTTTGCCTAGGTGACTGGCTGGTTGTTAGATCCAAAACTGAGGTGGACAGTATATTCCCTGTTGTTTGTTTTGGATTTATTATTAGGGCTCAGGTTGAAATAAGTGAAAAAAAACTAATCATAAAGGGTATATGTTTTCTATGAGAATAATGAGACTTTGTGTAAAAATTCTGACCCAATACCAGTGGTCACCAAACATTTTTGGATTTTATATAAAAATTAATGCTAAAAACTAAAATACACCAAAAATAAGAATGAGCTGGATTTGATAGGGTACAAAAGAAAGCAACTTTTTTCCTTCTTGGTACCTGCTTTGACCTGAAATTTTAGGTTGGTCACAAGCTTTCCCTATAATTTCCAAGGTTTTAACAAATGTCCTCATTTAAAATGTTCAATCCAGACTACCATTTCCTAGAGTTAGTATCTCATCCAATTTAAATTTTCTCCATCTGACCTTGGGCCCTACTTAAAGTCAGAAGCCCGCAGTGATGTGAACTGAGCTCATTGTGAGAATGAGAATGGTGACCCCCGACGTGGTTGCCTTCTCTTTCCCCAACTCATTCCTCTTCACCTCGTCCTCTGCTATGCTGCTTCTTGGTCCTCCACAGATGGGCAGAAGAGCAAGGGGAAATTACTGCAGATACAGTTTTGAATGAGAAAGCTGTACGTTTTATCAGGGTTTTCTGGGTGTAGTATACTTTTACATTCTGGAATCTTTTGTCTTTTGGGGTCCTTTTGCCAGTTCCCTGGAGCTTCTTCCCCTCCCAGACTCTCTTGAGTGCAGTGTGCTGGCCGGAACAGGCAGTGCCCTTTCAGACTGTCTACTCAGACTCCCCTCAGTGCCTGTTTTCTGTAGAGTCTGCACCATTTCATGAAGACCATTTGGGTAAAGTCCATTTCAAGGCTTCCTAACAAAGACATGAGGAAAAACATCTGGTCTGCCATGGTGGGAATATGACTTATTCCCACTGTTAAGACTCTCTTCATTGAGGTACCACAGGCCACTCTCACCAGCCTCCCTTACAGAATTTTTTTTTTTGACCTGAGCCACTATGTTCCTCAAATTACAGTAAATACCTAGCATTCCCAGTGTGGTTCTTTGAATTCTTTCTGGTTGATTGTAGAAGGATATAGAGGAAGGCAGAACAGGTACCTCAGCCTTCCAGTAATTCTCTCTTTAAAGAAATCTCCTCTATAATCTCTTTGACAGATCTCCTACCTTCCCCTCATACATTCTTCACCTAGGTAATCAGCCAGTGGTTACTATACTAGACTGGTTTCTCTGTCTCTTAGCATATCCTGTATCAATATCTGATCTGGAATCAGTTTTTTAGCTGCTTTGAGTTTAAGCCTAAAAGCCATTAGGACAATAAGGGAATTTGCATTTCATATTCTGATATATTTACTATCATATTTACTAAACTGCCAATTATATAGACCACTGAACTGAAATAATAAAAACTAAAGCATATTTAAAAATTAAAAAAAGAAAAAAGTATTTTAGTATACATTTAAACATTTTTTGTTAATGGTAAAACCTTTATCGGTAAAAATATTAACACTTTCTTACTGACTATATAATGTGTCTCAATTGTTTTCATCTCTTAAAAATCTTGGATGTAGTCTCCGTGATAGTGATTAAACATCTGGATTTTAAGATAAATTTATTTTTATGCTTGACATTAATGACATATGACTGAAAAATATGTAGATATTAAGTACTCAGTACTTAGCTATAAAGTAGTTCAATACAATGAGAAATACATGACTGGTTGTGCTTTCTATTGTACTAAATCATGACACACATTTTTCAATAACATCTACCAAGTGTGCAACAATTTTTTATTGAAATTTTATTGGTAAAATTTGTCTTTCTTATGCAGATCAGTTTTTTTCATAAATTAATTTGAATGTCTTATATTTGAGTGTATTTCAAGGAGTGGATTCAAGATAAACTGAAACTTTTCCTTGACCACAGGTTAGAAAATTATGTTTCCATTTTCAGTGTGCACATATGAGCATTTATTTGGTAACAAAATCACAAAACAATCAAAACACTACTAAGCATCCTTTTGCTAAATACTTCCTCTTTGCATAGGGTTTTTGTTGTTATAAACAGCAGTGATATCTCTCACTCCTTGTTAAAGCCAACTCATTTGACTTGAAGGAAAAAATTAAGTGGTCATTTTTCAAAATTATCTTACTTAACTTGCTTATTGAGCTTTTATAAACAGGGTCTGATGATTCTTTATTTCTCTCCCTTTTTATTCCTCCTCCTCCCTTCTTCATATGTTGGGTGTTTTGTTCTGTACTCTTTTTAGGAGTGCTCCCATCTAGAACAGTCCCTGTAAGATGCCCTGTAGAGGTGGTTTGTGGGAGGCAAATTCCCTCAACTTTTGCTTGTCTGGGAATTGTTTAATCCCTCCTTCATATTTAAATGATAATCATGCTGGATACAGTATTCTTGTTTCAAGGCCCTTCTGTTTCATTGCATTAAGTATATCATGCCATTCTCTTCTGGCCTGTAGGGTTTCTGTTGAGAAGTCTGATGATAGCCTGATGGGTTTTCCTTTGTAGGCAACCTTTTTTTTCTCTCTGGCTGCCTGTAATACTTTGCCCTTGTCTTTGATCTTTGCCATTTTAATTATAATGTGTCTTGGTGTTGCCCTCCTTGGATCCCTTGTCATGGGAGTTCTGTGTACCTCTGTGGTCTGAGAGGCCATTTCCTCCCCTAGTTTGGGGAAGTTTTCAGCAATTATTTCTTCAAAGACACTTGCTATCCCTTTTTCTCTCTCTTCTTCTTCTGGAACCCCTATAATGCAGATATTTTTCCGTTTCAATTGGTCACACAGTTCTCTTAAAATTCTTTCATTCCTGGAGATCCTTTTATCTCTCTCTGCATGAGCTTCTGTGCGTTCCTGTTCTCTGTTTTCTAGTCCATTAATGGTCTCTTGCATCTCGTCCATTCTGTTTTGAAGTCCTTCCAGAGCTTGTTTTATTTCTGTATTCTCCTTCCTTAGTTCTTGCATATTTCTCTGAAAGTCCATCAGCATGGTTATGACTTTTGTTTTGAATTCTTTTTCAGGAATATTGGTTAAATCTATCTCCCCAGGTTTCTTCTCAGGGGAAGATGTAGAAGATGTAGAAGCTGTCTGGGTTAGTCTTGTCTGGGTCAAATTTTTTTGCCTTTTCATGTTGATAGGTGCAGTGGTATGCTATTGACACATCTGTCAGCTGGGAGAGCCTAGACTTTTTCCAATTGCTTCTGGCCTTTCTTTACTGGGACAACTGCGACCCCTAGTGGCTTGTGTTGGACAATTGCGTGTAGATTGGGTCTCTGTATCTTGCCAGCCGGTATGGAGGAAGCTCCCTTGCTGTGGGCGTGGCCAGCCTCAGGCCGCTGCTCTGCTATGGTGGGGCCCCAGAGGGGTAATGGACGGGGGGCTGTTTGGCCATTTACCTCTGTGAGTGGTCTCAGAGCTATTGCCCAGGGGGTTAGTGCACCTGGAGCTCCCTGGAATTTCCAGCTGCTGGACTGTGACCCGGGATGCTTCCATCCAGCTGTGTGGTCCCTGTCCCTTTAAGACTTTCAAAAAGCACTCGCTTTTTTTTGTCCCAGGGGCGCCGGTGTCGGGACCCGCTCACAGGTTTTATTGTCCTGCTTCCCTAGTTTTCAGCACCCATGCCCTGTGTGTCTGCGCTCTGGTGCGGATGGCTGGGGCTGGGTGTTTAGCAGTCCTGGGCTCCCTCTCCCTCCCTGCTCTGACTCCTCTCCTCCTGCAGGGAGCTGGGGGGAGGGGCACCCAGTTCCCACTGGGCTGGGGCTTGTATCTTACCCCTTTCACCAGGTGCTGGGTTCCCACAGGTGTGGATGTAGTTTGGCTGTTGTCCTGTGTCTTCTGGTCTCTCTTTCAAGGATAGTTGTATTTGTTGTATTTTCAAAAATATATATGTTTTTGGGAGGAGATTCCCACTGTCCTACTCACGCCACCATCTTGGCTCCACCTTCTCAAAATTATCTTATAAGTTGCACAGTTTTGAAAGCCAGACATCACAACAAATATATTTATTTTCATAGCTGTTTCTTAAAAAGGAAGTTGAATAATATTTAACACTCTTATTTTTTATTTACTTATTTACTAATTAATTAATTGATTGATTGATTTTATTAAGGTATCATTGATATACACTCTTATGAAAGTTTCACAAGAAAAACAATCAGGTTACTACTTCACCCTTATTATCAAATCCCCCTGATACACCGTTAAAGTCACTGTCCATCAGTGTAGTAAAATGCCACAATGTACCTACTTCTCTGTGCTAAATTGTCTTCCCCCTGACCCCACACACACCATGTGCACTAATCATAATACCCCTCAATCCCCTTCTCCCTCCACAACCCCACCCCTTTGGTAACTGCAAGTCACTTCTTGGAGTCCCTGAACCTGCTGCTATTTTGTTCATTCATTTTGCTTCATTGTTATATTCCACAAATGAGGAAAATCATTTGGTATTTGTCTTTCTCTGTCTGGCTTATTTCACTGAGAATAATACCCTCTAGCTCCATCCATGCTGTTGCAAGTGGTGGGATTTGTTTCTTTCTTATGGCTGAATAGTATTCCATTGTGTATATGTACCACATCTTCTTTAGCCATTCATCTGATGGACACCTAGGTTGCTTCTACATCTTGGCTATTGTAAATAGTGCTGCAATAAACATAGGGGTGCATATGTCATTTTGAAGCTGAGAACTTATTTTCCTTGGGTAAATTCCTAGGAGTGGAATTCCTGGATCAAACGGTATTTCTATTTTTAGATTTTGAGGGTTTTCACACTTTCCACAATGGTTGAAATAGTTTACTTTCCCACAAGCAATGTAGAAGGGTTCTCCTTTCTCCACATCCTCACCAGCATTTGTTGTTCTTTGACTTTTGGATGGTGGCCATGCTAACTGGTGTGAGGTGATATCTTATTGTGGTTTTAATTTGAATTCCCCTGATAATTAGTGATGTGGAGCATCTTTTCATATGCCTGCTGGCCATTTGGATTTCTTCTTTGAAGAATTGTCTGTTCATATCCTCCATACATTTTTTAATCAGATTATTTGCTTTTTGGCTGTTGAGGCATGTGAGTTTTTTATATATTTTGGATATAAACCCTTTGTCGGATATGTCATTTACAAATATATTCTCCCACACAGCTTTTTAGCTTGATGTAGTCCCATTTTTCAATTTTGCTTTTGTTTCCTTTGCAGGAGATGCTTCAGGAAAAAGTTGCTTATATTTATAATCAAGAGATTTTTGCCTATGTTTTCTACTAATAGTTTTATGGTTTCATGACTTGCATTCAAGTCTTTGATCCATTTTGAGTTTGCTTTTGGGTATGGGGTTAGACAATAATACAGCTTCATTTCCTTGCATGCAGCTGCCCAGTTTTGTCAACACCAGTTGTTGAAGAGGCTGTCATTTTCCCATTTTATATCTAAGGCTCCTTTATCATATATTAATTGACCATATATCCTTGAATTTATATCTGGGCTCTCTATGCTGTTCTGTTGTTTTATGGGTCTGTTCTTGTGCCTGTACAAAATTGTCTTGATTATTGTGGCTTTGTAGTAAAGCTTGAAGTCAGGGAGTATAATCCCCGAGCTTTGCTCTTCCTTCTCAAGATTGCGTTGCCTGTTTGGGGTCTTTTGTGATTCCATATGAATTTTTGAATGATATTCTCGAGTTAGGTGAAGAATACTGTTGGTACTTTGATAGTGATTGCATTGAATCTGTAGATTGCTTTAGGCAGGATGGCCATTTTGACAATATTAATTCGTCCTATCCTTGATGCTTTAGGCAGGGTGGCCATTTTGACAATATTAATTCGTCCTATCCTTGAGCACAGGATGTGTTTCCATTTATTGGTATCTTCTTTAATTTCTCTCATGAGTGTCTTGTAGTTTCCAGAGTATCAGTCTTTCACTTCCTTGGTTAGGTTTATTCCTAGGTATTTTATTCTTTTTGATGCAGTTGTGAATGGAATTGTTCTCCTGATTTCTCTTTTTGCTAGTACATCATTAGTGCATAGGAATGCAACAGATTTCTGTGTATTAATTTTGCATCCTGCAACTTTGTTGAATTCAGATATTTGTTCTGATTCAGATATTTGTGTGTGGTGTCTTTGCCTGGTTTTGGTATTAGAGTGATGATAGCCTCAGAGAAGGAGTTTTGGAGTGGATTCTTTGGGGTTTTTTATGTACAATATCATGTCATCTGCAAACAGGGACAGTTTAACTTCTTCTTTGCTAATCTGGATGCCTTTTATTTCTTTGTGTTTTCTTATGGTTGTGAGTAGGACCTACAGAACTATGTTGAAAAAAAGTGGGGAGAGTGCGCATCCTTGTCTTGTTCATGATCTTTAAGGAAAAGCTTTCAGCTTCTGACTGTTAGGTAGATGTTGGCTGTGGGTTTGTCATATATAGCCTTTATTATGTTGAGGTACTTGCCCTCTATACCCATTATGTTGAGAGTTTTTATCATGAATGGATGTTCAATTTTGTCGAATGCTTTTTCAGCATGTATGGAGATGATCATGTGTTTATTGTCCTTCATTTTGTTGATGTGGTGGATGATGTTCATGGATTTTCAAATATTGTACCATCCTTGTATCCATAGAATAAATCCACTTGATCATGATGGATGATCTTTTTGCTGTATTTTTTGAATTCAGTTTGCTAATATTTTGTTGAGGATTTTTGCATCTATTTTCATAGTGGATGTTGGTCTGTAATTTTTTTTGTGTGTGGTATCTTTGCCTGGTTTTGGTATTAGAGTGATGATAGCCTCATAGAAGGAGTTTGAAAGTATTCCCTCTACTTCTACTTTTTGGAAAACTTTAAGAAGGATGGGTATTAGGTCTTCTCCAAATGTTTGATAAAATTCAGCAGTGAAGCCATCTTGTCCAGAGGTTTTGTTCTTAGGTAATTTTTTTTTATTACAGTCAATTTCATTGCTGATGAATGGTCTGTTCAGATTTTGTGTTTTTTTCTGGATCAGCCATGGAAGTTTGTATTTTTCTAGAAAGTTGTCCATTTTTTCTAGGTTATCCATTTTGTTAGCATATAATTTTTTATAGTATTCTCGCATAATTCTTTGTATTTCTCTGGTGTCTGTCGTTTATTGTGCTTCATTTTGTTGATGTGGTGGATGATGTTCATGGATTTTCAAATATTGTACCATCCTTGTATCCATAGAATAAATCCACTTGATCATGATGGATGATCTTTTTGCTGTATTTTTTGAATTCAGTTTGCTAATATTTTGTTGAGGATTTTTGCATCTATTTTCATAGTGGATGTTGGTCTGTAATTTTTTTTGTGTGTGGTATCTTTGCCTGGTTTTGGTATTAGAGTGATGATAGCCTCATAGTGATGATAGCCTTATTTCTCATTTCTGATTCATTCATGTGTGTAGAATCTTTCTTTCTTGATAAGTCTGGCCAGGGGGTTATCTATTTTGTTTATTTTCTTGAAGAACCAGCTCCTGCTTTCATTGATTCTTTCTATTGTCTCATTCTTTTTTATTTTATTTATTTCTGCTCTAATCTTTATTATGTCCCTCCTTCTACTGACTTTGGGCCTCATTTATTCTTCTTTTTCTAGTTTCATGGATTGTGAGTTTAGACTGTTCATATGGGATTGTTCTTCTTTACTGAGTAGGCCTATATTGCAATATACTTCCCTCTTAGCATGGCCTTCACTGCATACCACAGATTTTTCGGAGTTGCATTATTGTTGTTATTTGTCTCCATATATTGCTTAATCTCTGTTTTTATTTGGTCATTGACCCACTGGTTATTGAGGAGCATGTTATTAAGCCTCCATGTGTTTTTGGGCTTTTTTCTTTACTTTGCATAATTTATTTGTAGTTGCATACATTTGTGGTTTGAGAAGCTTGTTGGTACAATTTCAATCTTTTTGAAATTGCTGAGGCTCTTTTTGTGGCCTAATATATGATCTATTCTTGACAATGTTCCATGTGCACTTGAGAAGAATCTGTACCCTGTTGCATCTGGATGGAGTTCCCTAAATGTCCTTTAGCTCCATCTACTCTAATACATTATTGAGTGTCTCTGTGTCCTTACTTATTTTCTGTCTGGTTGATCTTTCCTTTGGAGTGAGTACTGTGTTAATGTCTCCTAAAATGAATGCATTGTGTTCTGTTTCCCTCTTTAATTCTGTTAGTATTTGTTTCATATGTGTATGTGCTCCTGTGCTGCATGCATAGATATTTATAGTGGTTATATCCTCTTGTTGGACTGACCCCTTTATCATTATTTAATGTTCTACTATTGTCTAGTTACTTTCTTCATTTTGAAGTCTATTTGTCTGATATAAGTACTGTAACACCTGCTTTTGTCTCATTAGTTGCATGAAATGTCTTTTCCATCCCTTCGCTTTTAGTCTGTGTATGTCTTTGGGTTTAAAGTGAGTCTCCATAGGCAGCATATAGATGGGTATTGTTTTTTATCTTTTCGGTGACTCTGTGTCTTTTGATTGGTGCTTCCAGACCATTTACATTTAGGGTGATTATCAATAGGCATGTGCTTATTGCAACTGCATGCTTTAGATTCTTGGTTACCAAAGGTTCAAGGGTAATTCCCTTACTATCTAACAGTCTAATTTAACTCATTTAGTATATTATTACAAACACAATATAAAGACTCTTTTTTTTCTTCCTCCTCCATTTTTTATATATTATATCATATTCTGTACTCTCTGTCTGTCCCTTGATTGACTTTGGGGGTAGTTGATTTGATTTTTCATCTGCTTAATAATTAGTTGTTCTACTTTCTTTACTGTGGTTTTATTTCCCTTGGTGTCAGCTATTTAGCCTTAGAAACACTTCCAACTACAGCAGTTTCTCCAAAATACACTGTAGAGATGGTTTGTGGGAGGTAAATTCTCTCAGCTTTTGCTTATCTGAAAATTATTTATTCCCTCCTTCACATTTAAATGATAATCTTGCCATGTAGACTATTCTTGGTTCAAGGCCCTTCTGCTTTATTATGTTAAATATATCATGCCACTCCCTTCTGGCCTGTAAAGTTTCTGCTGAGAAGTCTGATGATAGCCTGATGGGTTTTCCTTTGTATGTTATTTTTCTCTTTCTGGCTATATTTAAAAGTCTGTCCTTATTCTTGATCTTTGCCATTTTAATTATTATATGTCTTGGTGTTGTGCTCCTTGGGTACCTTGTGTTGGGAGATCTGTTACCCTCCATGGCCTGAGAGACTATTTTCTTCCCCAGATGGGGAAGTTTTCAGCAATTACCTCCTCAAAGACACTTTATATCCCTTTTTGTCTCTCTTCCTCTTCTAGTATCCCTATAATGTGAATATATTTACATTTGGATTGGTCACACAGTTTTCTCAATATTCTTTCATTCTTAGAGATCCTTTTTTTCTCACTGTTCCTCAGGTTCTCTGTATTCTTCTTCTCAAATATCTATTCCATTTACCATCTCCTCTACTACATCTAATCTGCTTTTAAATCCCTCTATTGTATGTTGCATTTCAGATACTGATTTCCTTAATCATTGAATCTCCATCTTGAATTCATCCCTGAGTTCTTGAATATTTTTCTGCCCCAAGCATGTTTATGATTTTTATTTTGAACTCTCTTTCAGAAAGATTGATGAGTTCAGTTTCACTTGACCCATTTTCTGTTGTTTGTGGGATTTTGGTTTGAACCAGTTTCCTTTGATGTTTCATATTTCTATATGGTGCCCTGTACTGCCCAGAAGCTCTACTCTCTGGAGCTGCTTAACCCCTGGAGCAATGTTGGTGTTGCAGGGAGGAGCACTGATGCCTGGGGGTCGGACAGAGCTGTTTCCTGTGTCCTGGCTGCAAATGCAGTGGTCCAAATGCATATGTATAAGCCTCTATGCTTTGTGTTTGCAGCTGCCATAGGCAGGGACTTCCTCTGGCTGGCCTGACATCAGGGCAGGGGCTGCCAGTTTGCCAGCTGGTGCCAACAGGCAGGAAGGAAGACACAGCAGGCTGCATATCACAGTGGTGGGCCTTGGAGCTGTACCAGGTAGGGAGATGGAGTGCCTTAAGCTCCTGAAAGTTCCCAAACTTCTGGGCAGAGTGCACCCAGACAATTTCATTCACCTGTCCTTTCTCCTGAGCAGCAAGCTCTATGCAATCCTTGCCCTTTTAGCAGCCCTCTCACTGTTAGGAAGTCTTTCATACTGCCTTTCTTTTGTTCCAGAGCAGCTGGATGTGGATTCCTGTTTTCCACAAGCAGCTGGAATCTCAGTCTCCCCAAGTATTCCACTGGTCTTAGTTTCCAACCCCACTAATCTCCAGAGCACCATGCAGTATAGGTACATGCTCCCAGAACAGATCTCCAGGACTGGGTGTTCCACATTCTGAGGCTTCCATCCCCTCCCCGCTCCATTTCTCTTCCTCCTACTGGTCTGCTGTGGTGGGGGAAGGGCTTGAGTCTCACTGGATCATTGCTTTGGTGTGTTACTCTGTTTTGTGAGGTCTGCTCTGTTCTCCAGGTGTATGCAGTCTGGCACAGCCTTCTTTTCTTTTGCTCTTTTAGGATTAGTTGTATTAACTCTATTTTCATATTACATGTGGTTTTGGGAGTAGGCCACTATCTCACCTTTCACACCGCCATCTTTAATCCTTGGGTGAACAGATATGTTCATTAATTTATTTTTATAATGAGTTGACCAGTGACTATTACATCTCTGTCATTCAAAATATATCTTTGTAACTATTATTTTTACCCTCATTCAACTGTAGCACCTATATAATTCTTGTTTTCAACTTATTTGCTTAAATAAGCTAGCAAGTTGCTTACTAAATTCATTTAGTGAATTTCAAGTGTAGTGATAGCTCTTCAGTCTTACTCTGGAATCTCTCTCTTTATGATTTGCTTTTGCTCTTTCTCTTCTCTCTTTCTCAATTCTAGTCTGGTAAACTGATCCATCAGTGGTTGTCCTTAGTTTAAATTTCTTTTTCTCACTTAGAGGGTTTTTTTTCCTTCACTTACTACCATTGTGGACATGCTTTTTTGGATACATTGTTTCTTTAATAGCTCCTTTAATTGTTATTTGTATATGTGAAATATTTAGCAAATGTGTGTTTGAAAAAAAGTTCAGAAAAATGCTGAGAAGCTGACAAAGGTTGAAAAATATTTTATTCAACTGTGTAACAAAAATGACTAATTCGTACTAATATGTATTTCTTCACATTTTCAATGCATCTGACATCATTTAAAAACAAAATAATGCATTTTAATTTGTTACTAAATCATTTGCCATATATTATATCACTTATTTTTCCTGTGTCAGGATTCATTAGTATTTTCTCACAGGGGAAATTTTTTATCTTTCATAAGGAAAAGACTCCAAAAGAGACTCTAAATGCTTGGCAACATGTACCTATAACTAAATTTCATTTGTATTTCAGATTATCCCTATGTAATTACAAAATTGTCACCTATTTCTTAGTAGATCTGATCTTTTTTAACCTAGTCCTGTGGTTAAGGAAAAATTTGTACATAATGAAGAGTAAACAAAGTGTAAGCTTGGCCATGTTCTTGTTGCCCAGTTGGGCTTCCATTATTAATATTACCTTAACTTATGGTTTATGTGAAGTGATCTTTTTAAGGAGGTTGGTTTGTTTAAAACTTTAAAATATAATCCATAAATCCACCAAGCATGGCTCATATAAACTGTGTTTCAGTAAGATGAAAATGAACAGTGATGGTATTTCAAACACTCACCTATAGAATTTTAAACCTCCCTCAGGGTGAGTTCACAGCCCATCATGCATGATGGTCCATCTGACCTATAGAGCCCTTGAGCAAGGACTAGAGTTATTCCATATGTTCAATATCATTGGAAACTTTTTTCTTACTTTTGGATTATATTTTCTAATCTTTGTGCTCACCAGCACATGTTTGCATGACCTGTGGTGTCTTCATCTTTTCAGGTATTGCTTTTAACAAAATGCCACAGACTAGGTTGTTTATGAACAATAGAACATTTATTTCTCACAGTTCTGGAATCTGGGAAGTCCAAGATCAAGGTGGCAACAAGATCATGTTCTGGGGAAGGCATTCTTCCTGGCTCATAGCTGGCACCTTTTCTTTGGGTTCTCACACTTCCTAACTTTGGAAGGATTAGAGGTCTCTGTGGGGTCTGTTTTATAAAAGCGCCAGTCCCATTCCTGAAGACTTTCCCCTCATGACCTAAGAACTTTCCTAAGGCCCTACCTCCTAATACCATCATCTTTGGGGGTAGGGAATTCAACATGAATTTTCTGGGGGACTCAAAATTCAGACTGTAGCACCCGATGTACACATACCATGCTTGTAAGAATTTTGTTCTAAATCAAAGTCTTCCACAGATGGATGACACACCTGCAAACAAGAAGACTTCTAACAACTATAAGAAGTGCTAACTGCTAGAAATTCCTCTTAGAAATTCTATCTTCATATTGATTTAAAATATATTTACTCATAACTTGTACCCACTAGTCCTAGATCAGCCAAATGTGGCAGACATAGAATGACAACATCTTAAATATTTCTTTATTCTTTATTGTATATCATTTGGGCTGCCAAATGATTTGTATGGCTAAAGTAGTTATCAGTCTCATATAAATAAAGATTTATTTCATTAGAGAACTTTCTGTAATTTTCCATGATAGTCCTTCTGAACTGACCCACAGATAGTCTAAAATGTACATCTCTTTGGCTCTTTTGATTGAGTTGGAAAGAACTCACTTCCTCTCTGTATAGACAGTGTCTTTACCAAAATTGTTCCTTCATTTCCATAGCATGAACTGATGCTATGAAGGGAAGGCTTGCTTTTGCCAGTTTAATATTAAACTGAAATCAGGGAAAAGGGTCAGTTGTAGAATTTCATTACGAATGCCAAACAATAGGTGATATCTCAACATAACATCTAAAATCTACCCAAATTGTCCATAATGTAATGATGGACACAGCCTGATAGGAGTCTTCTGCCTCTGGTGGTGTGATTTTAGCTTCTGAGCAATAAATATGATAACAGTGGGTTACAGTAAAAAAAATCCTACCCATTCAACAAATTCTCTAATCCTGGAGTTAACAATGTTATTGATTGTCCTTATAGAGAGTTTCTTTGGGCCTCATAGACTTCTAAAAGCACAGTATAGTTTCCTTAGTGTTTGTTTTTCCCATGAATACAAATTCCCAGTACAGTGGATTCTCACTGGGTGGCCTGAGAGTGAACTCCCCAGGGGGTTTTCAATAGCCATTTTAAAAACAGGGTCTGTTCACCTTTCATGGTAAGTCCAGTTATGTGAATTTCCTCTAGTTGTGATTATGTATGTTTTACTCATACACATAAAATTAGGGTAACCTTTTAAATGCCCTACAGTGGACATCTTTCATAGTGAAAGCATAGCATGCAAACAGCAATCAAGTTAAGATAAGAGACATAGTCCAGCTCTGTCCTGTCCTTAGATTTTATACATATATATAAAATCTAAGAAACATATTTTCCACAGTTTAAAAATCCAAATAAAGTTTAGAGTTGATGGCATCTTAAAATCAAGATGTAATTTTCAGTGTGTGTGCATTTATGGATTTGAAAGGAGACTTGATTGAATTATAATCCATGTGTATTGATTTTTTAGTCAATAAACTGTGTGAAAATCAAATGAAGAAAGAATATGAAACCTAGTTGCTGTTGAGGATTTTCTATTGACACCTTCAGATACAAGTAAGAAAACAGAAGCATCAAATTTTGCATAATGGGTGTCAGCAAATTTGAAAAAAAAAAACCCTGGAGGCAACACTGGGATACTCTTTTAAGAAATATTTCATTAGTTTGGTGGCCAGAAGATGACAATCTGTGGAAAAATAAGGCATTGATGACTGAACAGAAGAATGATTCAGAGAAATTGGATATAGGATGAAAAAGTTTTAAGAATTTCTTAAAATGGTTATTTACCTTAATTTTTCCTTTTAAGGACAATAATGCTACAAAAATTTAAGTGTAGGTAAGTCTAAAGGAGTTCTTTCAATTAAAACTAAGAAATTTGAAGTGATAAACATATGCTGTTTATTTGACAGAATTTTTATTTCTGTGTCACATAAAAACATGTAATTGATAATGTCTGAAACAATGGTACATGGCATATGCAGTAGGCAAAAAATAAAAAACAAGCCAAATCCTTTGGCAATTTTGCTGGCTAGTCCTCTCAAGCAGCACATGCCCCCGAGTGAGGGTGTAACATTAATATCAGTTAATTTTTCTTCCTTTCCTAATGTGAACATTTCTTCACAAAATATGGGAATTCAGTGTTAACTGTTTTAAAAATATGTTTTTTTTAAATAAGGAAAAGAATTATCTGAAGCTCTATCTAGAATGTTCTATGTTAGAAAAAAAGTTAGCTGAGTGATTTAATGCATTTTCCAGGGCAATTTTGAGTCTGAACAATGACTGGAATAAGCCAATGTCTTTTTAAGATTTGACTCCACTGTACAGCCACACACACATTCAAAATAAGTTTATATCATTCCTTGCCAGAGTTAATAGAATGACCACAAAGTTGTAAACCACTAGATGCAGCCATGGAGAGGAGATTCAGGCCTGCTTACTAGCGTGTTAGGTCACCGCCCCCATCCTCCACAGCGTTCCTCTCCAGTTGTTTCTTTTCAGACTATACAGGGGAGCCCAGCTGCCAGCAGACAACAGGCTGAATGGTAGCCAGCTGCTTTATAACTGTGTTAGCCAGAAGCCCTCATGAGAAATATTTTTCCTGGAAAATAAATTATAACATGTCTAAGTGGTGCCTGACAAAGCTAAACAGGAGGCATGCTGCTCTATTGCAAATTCATCTGCAGTCTCTGGGTAGAGAGACAAATAAAAGCACTTCATCAAAATCAGTCACAGAAACCCAGGAATACCCATAGGAGACCACTAAACTCTAAATACCAATCAATTTCTCCAACTTTTTTTGTCAAACTTGCAAGTCCTTTTAAGCACTGTCTTCTTGAACTGCCAGGCAGCAGCTGGCTAGTATGGAGAAAGATCAGAAGGAATACAGTTTGGTAGCCTTCCATGACACAGGGGTTTATCTACCTGAGGACCCTTATTGCTGAAGGGGTTTTTGGTCTGAGAGCATAAATTAAGGTTAGAGCTAAAAGCTTGCTTGTACTTCTATACATTCAAAATGTCTCTGCTTGAAAAGGTTTGCCTAAATATGCTAGGAAATACTATAACTAGAAAGTATATTAAGAAGCTTGCCCCTCTGATGGCAAGTTTAAAATTGCAACCATGAAAGAAACTCAACAGGCACCCTGTAGATAATGTAATATGTGCCAGTCCCACAACAGCAGCAATTTACTGGGGCAACTTACTGATGATTTAATAAGATGCCACTCTTAATATTAACCTTGATTAAATCAAAGTTTTATGATGACATTTGATCAAGGTATTTATGATGCACCTATTATGATTAAGATACTCTGCTAGGTACTAGAGTGATGCATCATAATATAAACCTTGTGGAAGTTTATATTTTCATTCAGGAATCTAATAGAGGATATGATTTTTCTCCAGGCTATGCATTTTACTAGTTTTGTGACCATAAGAAAGTCACTTATCTTTTATTATGGAGTGTTTTGATATGTGATTTAAATGTAATTTATTTTGGACACTAGAATGGGGGAATAAAAGAATGGAAGAAGGAAGACCAACTTTCAGCCCATGGAAATATGGAGAGCATAAATCAAGGTGACACAGAGATGGAAATGGATGGATCCATGAAATATTTTGGAGAGAGGGCCAAAGGTTCTGCAAAATATTACTCGCCAGGCTAGGGAAGTTCTGTTAAGTTTACATTGATTCTGTGGAGCTGGCGAGGTTTTCACTTAGAGGACTGAAATTTTATATAGCTCTTTTTTGACTAGATGTGGAATCATTAAATGCCATTTAATTTCACTGGAGATCAGTCCTCTCTGTAATGAAATAGAGGTAGTACCCTGGTGACCCATTTCTCTCTCAAAAATATGCAAAGAACAACAGATAATAGATATGAGAATAGCTGGAAATAAAAATTCCTTTTGGATACTCAAGGCAATAATATTATTTGTGCTAAGGATTCAGGTAAGTGGGCCACTCAACTTTTAAATGGTCTCCTCTAATAACTGCAGCTATTACTAATTTACATAATATAAAATTAAAGACACTAAAGTAGAAAAGTTAGAAAAATATGACTATTCTCTTAAATGCATCACATTCAAATTAGAGAAATCTAAGAGGTCAAAGCAATCTTACTCAAGCCTGACTTCAAATTGCCTTAATTTACAAAATAGATTCATCCACAAGGATGAATTTCCAAATGAGGTAAGGCAAGAGAAATATCCAGGAATTAGATATAGTGTCTATATGTAGATAAACTCAAATTTTGTTCATATTGCATGGAATTTATTGATTATTTCCTGTGGCTAATAACAGAACATAATTATGTTTATATTATAGAGTAATCTGATTTAAAAATAAAACAAAATAAAATGTTCTTTGCACTTATATGTCAACTACTGGGCCAACATGCAACATGAACTGGGTTAGGCAGAAGAACCCTTGTTATATGAATATAATTAGTTAACAACAACCAAAACTAAAATGATTTCAAACATCAGAAAATATTGTTATTCAAATCTCTTGAAAAGTAAAACAAAAGGTCATGAAAAAAATTGCTGTCCATATTTTTAAAGTGTAGGTCAGAAGAGCAGTGGTGGTCTGGCTTTTTGAACAATGACTCAATTGCAGATGTTTTAGTTATGCAAAGTTATAAATTCCATGAAACCATTTATTTCTTAGGAAATAAAACTTAATAAACTCTGCCAATATTTTAACACATATATTATGACTCTCATGTAGCTTTATCACTCAGGAACTCACCTATTTCTTGTCATATACTAGTATATGTTTTCATGCACGTTACTTTGAAAGATCTCATAGTTAAAAATTGACTTACAAATAAGCTTATGAAAAGTTTTATCATTAAAGCAAAGTTTAAAAAGTTAAGACATGCTTTATAGATGGTGGTTCCATGAGCAATCCTCAAACTCACATATTCTGTTCCTTTATGTTGTTCATTTATCTCTTAGTAGCAAAATATACTACTGAAAAAGCACTAGAATTATATAAAAACTGAATGGCAATCATGAGAAAGGATGGATTTGACACAGCCCTGTTGTTGAATGTTAATAAAACTAATTTGTTTTATAGATACAGAAATATTTTACTATACCTAAATATAAGTGTAGTTTAGAGTTAGAAGGATTGGAACCAGGAACTGGAAAGTCATCACTAAGTCTGACATATCCCAATTCTCTGGTTTGTTCTCTCTCTCCGCCTGTTTTTTTTTGTTGTTTACTCTTGCAATAGAGTGGCTTTCTCTAATTTTTATTTGTTTGGGTAGGTGGTTTTGCTTCGAGTTTTGATTTTTGTTTTTCTCACAACTCAAAAATGACTAAGAAATCTTGGTTAGCTCACTGTGAGTGAGGTATCTGCTAAATTGGTTTTGGCCAGGAGGGAGAGCTTTTATAGTCCAAAGGTATAGAGGTGAATGAGAGAAAGAGGGCACTCCTAAAAGTCATAATTGGGCTTTATAGGTACCCAGACGTTTTTTATTCCATTGTAATTCACTAGTGCTTGTTTTCATGGGATGTAAATATTAAAATGTTGGTAGCTCAGTGCCAGAGTTATTTCTTTTGGTATGTTTTAACATCTCTGTGATAAGTATATTATAGATATGAAAATGTAAACTTCAGAGAATGAGAGGCACATTCTTTCCATTGGGGGCCACACTTAGAATGTGACCAGTCAACAATCAACTAAAGTTAGTTCCTATGCACTGACTATATAGTTAGTTTCTGGGGAAATTAATAAAAATTAGCATTTAAAGAAATTCTATAAAACAGGATTGTCTGAGATCAATTCAAGATGGCAGCATGAGAGCTGAGACAGGTAACTCCTCCCAAAACCACACATAATACAAAAATACAGTTAATACAACTAATTCTAAAAGAGCAACAGGAAAGAAGGCTGCACCAGACTGCATACACCTGGAGAACAGAGCAGTTCTCACAAAACAGGGTAACAGACCAAAGCCTTAATCCAGCATGATCCAAGCCCCTCCCCCATCCGAGCTCACCTAAGGGAGGAAGAGAAACGGAGCAGGGAGGAGGTGGAAGCCTAGGACTGCTGAACAACCAGCCCTGGAGATCTGCTTTGGGAGCACAAACCTACATTGCATGGTGCCTTGGAGATTAGTGGGGTTGGAAAGCTAAGACACATGGAATACTTGAGAGACAGATTCCAGCTGTTTGTGGAGGACAGGGATCCACATCTGGCCACACTGGGACAAAGGAAAGACAGGCGGTCTGAGAGGCTTTCTAGCAGCAAGAGGGCTCCTGAAGGGGAGGGGTTGCTGTGTGGAGAAGGGATAGGTGGACAACGTTGTCTGGGTGAGCTCTTCCCAGCAGGTTGGGAACTTTAAGGAGCTTCAGGCACTCCATCCCCCTGGCTGGCTACTCAGCTCCAAGGCTCCCGTTGTGATACGGAGCCTGATGTGCCTTCCTCCTGGACTGCCAGCATGGGCTCACAAATCGGCAGTCACTGTGTTGGTGTCAGGCCAGCCAGAGGAAGGCACTGCCTATAACAGCTACAGGCAGGAAGCACAGAGGCTTACACCTTTTACTTGGCCCATTGGCTCTGGTACTGGAGACAGGCACTGCAGCTGGGAAGCAGGAAACAGCTCTTTCTACCCCCAGGTACCAGCGCCACTGCCCTGTGACCTCCGACATCATTCCAGGGGCTGAGCAGCACTGAAGACTAGAGCTTCAGTGAACTAGAGGGCGCCACATAGAAATATGAAACATCAAAGAAATCTGGTTCAGACCAAAATCCCACAAACCCCAGAGAAAGGGCCAAAGGAAACTGAACTCACCAATATTTCTGAAAGAGAGGTCAAAATAAAAATAAAAAACATGCTCATGGAGGTACAGAAAAATATTCAAGAACTCAGGGACAAATTTAGGATGGAGAGTGAATCATTAAGAAATTCCCTATCCGAAATGCAACATACAATGGAGGGATTTAAAAGTAGATTAGATGTAGTAGAAGAAATGGTAAATAGAACAGAAATTGGAGAAGAGGAATACAAAGAAGCTGAGGCACAGAGAGAAAAAAGGAAGTCTAAGAATGAAAGAATACTGAGAGAACTGTGTGACCAATCCAAATGGAACAATATTTTCACATTAGAGGGGTACCAGAAAAAGAAGAGAGAGAAAAATGGATAGAAAATGTCATTGAAGATGTAACTGCTGAAAAATTCCCCAATCTGGGGAAGGAAACAGTCTCTCAGGCCATGGAGGTGCACAGATCTCTTAATGCAAGGGACCCAAGAAACACAACACCAAGACATATAATAATTAGAATGGTAAAGATCAAGGATAAGGACAGACATTTAAAAGCAACTAGAGAGAAAAAAGATCACATACAAATAAAAACTCATCAGGCTATCATCAGATTTCTCAGCAGAAACCTTTCAGGCCAGAAGAGGGTGGCATGATACATTTAATGCAATGAAACAGAAGGGCCTCTAACCAAGAATAATCTACCCAGCAAGGTTATCATTTAAATTTTATAGAGGGATTAAACTATTTTCAGATAAGCAAAAGCTGCAAGCATTGACCTCCCACAAACCACCTCTGCAGTGCATTTTTGTGGGACTGACACAGACGGAAGTATTCCTAAGGCTAAATAGATGTCACCAGGGGAAATGAAATCACAGAAAAGAAAGTAGAACAATTAATTACTAAGCAGATGCAAAATCAAATCAACTATCCCCAAAGTCAACCAAGAGATAGACAAATAGTACAGAATATGACATCTAGTACATAAAGAATGGAGGAGGAAGAAAAAGGAGGAAAGGGGTTGTGTTTATAATAACATACTTAGTGAGTTAAATTAGACAGTTAGATAGTAAAGGAATTACCCTTGAACATTTGGTAACCACCAATCTAAAGCCTGAAATGGAAATAAGTACATATCTATCAATGATCAACCTAAATGTAAATGGACTGAATGTACCAATCAAAAGACATAGAGTTATAGAATGGATAAAAAAGGAAGAACAATCCATATGCTTCCTAAAAAAGACTCTCTTCAAACCCAAAGACATACACAGAATAAGGTAAAGGGATGGAAAAAGAAATTTCTTGCAAATAATAGGGAGAAAAAGGCAGGTGTTGAAGTACTTGTATCAGACAAAATAGTCTTCAAAGCAAAGAGAGTCACAAGAGACAAAGTTATACATATGTAATGTATTTAAGAAGGACATTACATAATGATAAAGGTGGAAGTGCAACAGCAGGATATAAACATTATAAATACCTAGGAACCAAACACAGGATCACCTACATATGTGAAACAAATACTAACTGAATTGAAATGGGAAAATAGAATGCAATGCATTCATTTTAGGAGACTTCAACATACCACTCACTCCAAAGGACAGATCAACCAGACAGAAAATAAGTAAGGAGACAGAGGGACTGAACAACATTTTAGAGCAGATGGACTTAATGGACATCTACAGAATACTCCATCCAAATGCAACAGGGTACACATTCTTCTCAAGTGCACATGGAACATTTTCCAGAAAAGACCACATACTAGGCCACAGAAAGAGCCTCAGCAATTTCAAAAAGATTGAAATTGTACCAACCAGTTCCCAGATCACAAAGGCATGAAACTAGAAACAAATTACACAAAGAAAATGAAAAAGCCCAGAAACACAAGGAGGCTTAATAGCATGCTCCTAAATAATCAATGGATAAATGACCAAATAAAAACAGTGATCAAGCAATATATGTAGACATATTACAACAGTAATTCAACACCACAAATTCTGTGGGACACAGTGAAGACTGTGCTAAGAGGGAAGTATATTGCAAACAGGCCTACTTCAGGAAGGAATAACAATCCCAAATGAACAGTCTAAATTCACAATTAATGAAACTAGGAAAAGAAGAACAAAAGAGGCCCAAAGTCAGTAGAAGGAGGGACATAATAAAGATTAGAGCAGAAATAAATAAAATCTAGAAGAATAAACAATAGAACAAATCAATGAAAGCAGGAACTGGTTCTTCCCCTAGCCAGACTTATCAAGAAAAAAAGAGAGTCACACACATAAACAGAATCAGAAGTGAAAAAGAAAAAATCACTATAGGCACCACAGAAATACAAAGAATCATTAGTGAATACTATGAAAATTTATGTGCTAACAAACTGGATAATCTAGAAGAAATAGACAAGTGTCTAGGAAAATACAACCTTCCAAGGATGAACCAGGAAGAAACAGAAAATCTGAAGAGACCAATTACCATCAATGAAATTGAACAGGTAATCACAGAACTACCTAAGAACAAAACTACTGGACCAGATGGTTTCACTGCTGAATTTTATCAAACATTTAGTGAAGACCTAATACCCACCCTCCTTAAGCTTCCAAAAAATAGAAGAGGAGAGAATACTCCCAAACTCATTCTACAAGGCCAGCATCACTCTAATACCAAAACTAGGCAATGACATGACAAAAAAGAAAATTATAGACCAATATCCCTGATGGATATAGATGCAAAAAATACTCAACAAAATATTAGCAAACCGAATTCAAAAATACATCAAGAGGATCATACATTATAATCAAGTGGGATTCATCCCAGGGATGCAAGGATGGTACAACATTAAAAAATCCATCAACATCATCCACCACATCAACAAAAAGGACAATAACCACATGATCAAGTCCATACATGCTGAAAAAGTATTCAACAAAATTCAACATCCATTCATGACAAAAACTCTCAACAAAATGGGTATAGAGTGCAATACCACAATATAATAAAGGCCATATATGACAAACCCACAGCCAAAATTATACTTAACAGTGAGAAGCTGAAAGCTTTTCCTTTAAGATCAGAAACAAGACAAGGATGCCCACTCTCCTCACTTTTATTCAACATAATTGTGGAGGTCCTAGTCACAGCAATCAAACCACACAAAGAAATAAAAGGATCCAGACTGGTAAGGAGGAAGAAGTCAAACTGTCCCTGTTTGCAGATGCCATGATTTTGCACATAAAAACCCTAAAAGGAGGATTTGAATAGACATTTTTTTCAAATAATACATAAAAATGGCCAAGTACATGAAAAGATGTTCAACATCACTAATCATCAGGGAAATCCAAATCAAAATACCATGAGATATCACCTTATATCT
Organism: Manis javanica; assembly: GCF_040802235.1. Taxonomy (NCBI): domain Eukaryota; kingdom Metazoa; phylum Chordata; class Mammalia; order Pholidota; family Manidae; genus Manis; species Manis javanica. The sequence continues at coordinate 45,536,909 of NC_133156.1, forward strand.
CTTTGAATGTTTATTACCAAAAAGACAAATAAATGTTGTTTAGGATGTAGAGAAAAGGGAACACTAATGCACTGTTGGTGAGAATGTGAACTGATACAACCACTATGGAAAACAGTATGTTGGTTCCTTAAAAAATTAAAAATAGAGCTACCATGTAATCCAGCAATTCCACTTCTGGGGATTTAGCCAAAGAAAATGAAAACACTAATTTGAAAGGATATATGCACTCCCATGTTCTCTGCAGCATTATTTACAATAGCCAAGATATGGAAACAATTTAAGCATCCATCAATGGAAGAATGGATAAAGAAGAAATGAAATACAATGGAATGTTATTCAGCTGTAAAAAAGAATGAATTTTTGCCATTTGCTACAACATATGTGGAACTTGTTGAGGGCATTGTGATAAGTGAAATAAGTCAGACCGAGAAAGACAAATACCATATGATGTCACTTATATATGGAATAAAAAAAGCTCATAGATACAGAGGGAAAAAAAAAACCCTAAAGGATCTAGGCCAAAACTACTAGATCAAATATCTGAATTCAGCAAAGTTGCAGGATACAAAATTAATACATAGAAATCTGTTGCATTCCTATACACTATTGATGAACTAGCAGAAAAAGAAATCAGGAAAACAATTCCATTCACAATTGCATCAAAAAGAATAAAATTCCTAGGAATAAACCTAACCAAGGAAGTGAAATACCTATACTGTGAAAACTACAAGATACTTATGAGAGAAATAAAAGAAGATACCAATAAATTGAAATACATCCCATGCTCATGGATTGGAAGAGTTAATATTGTCAAAATGGCCATCCTGCCTAAAGTAAAATACAGATATAATGCAATCCCTATCAAAATACCAACAGCATTCTTCAATGAACTAGTGAAAATAGTTCTAAAATTCATATAGAACCACAAAAGACCCTGAACAGCCAAAGCCATCCTGAGAAGGAAGAAGAAAGCTAGAGAGCTCAGATATAAACCCAAGCATATATGGTCAATTAATATGTGATAAAGGAGCCATGGTTTTGGTATTAGGGTGATGTTGACTTCATAGAATGAGTTTGGGCATATTTCCTCCTCTTCTATTTTTTGGAAAACTTTAAGGATAATGGGTATTATGTCTTCTCTGTGTGTCTGATAAAATTCTGAGGTAAATCTGTCCAGCCCCAGGGTTTTGTTCTTGGGAAGTTTTTTGATTACCGTTTCAATTTCTTTGCTCATAATTGGTTTGTTTAACTTTTGTGTTTCTTCCTTGGTCAGTCTTGGGAGGTTGTATTTTTCTAGGAAGCTATCCATTTCTTCTAGATTTTCCAGCTTGTTGGCATATAGGTTTCATAGTAGTCTTTAATAATTCTTTGTAGTTCTGTGGAGTCTGTCATGATTTTTCCATTCTCAAAAATCCATTCTGTTGATTTTTGTTGATTCTCTTTTTCTCTTAATAAGTTGGGCTAGAGGCTCATCTATTTTGTTTATTTTCTCAAAGAACCAGCTCTTGGTTCCGTTGATTTTTGCTATTGTTTTATTCTTCTCAATTTTGTTTATTTCTTCTCTGATCTTTATTATGTCCCTCCTTCTGATGACTTTAGGCCTCATTTCTTCTTCTTTTTCCAGTTTCGATAATTGTGATGTCAGACTATTCATTTGGGATTGTTCTTCCTTCTTCAAGTGTGCCTGGATCGCTATATACTTTCCTCTTAAGACTGCTTTTGCTGCGTCTCACAGAAGTTGGGGCTTTGTGTTGTTGTTGTCATTTGTTTCTATATATTCCTTGATCTCTATTTTGATTTGTTCATTGATCCATTGATTATTTAGTAGCATGTTGTTAAGCCTCCATGTGTTTGTGAGCCTTTTTGTTTTCTTTGTAGAATTTATTTCTACTTTTATATCTTTGTGGTCTGAAAATTTGGTTGGTAGAATTTCAATATTTTGGAATTTACTGAGGCTCTTTTTGTGAGCTAGTATGTGGTCTATTCTGGAGAATGTTGCATGTGCACTTGAGAAGAATGTATATCCTGTTGCTTTTGGATGTAGAGTTCTATAGATGTCTATTAGGTCTATCTGTTCTAGTGTGTTGTTCAGTGCCTGTGTGTCCTTACTTATTTTCTGCCCAGTGGATCTATCCCTTGGGGTGAGTGGTGTGTTGAAGTCTCCTAAAATGAATGCATTGCAGTCTATTTCCCTCTTTAGTTCTGTTAGTATTTGTTTCACATATGCTGGTGCTCCTGTGTTGGGTGCATATATATTTAGAATGGTTATATCCTCTTGTTGGACTGAGCCCTTTATCATTATGTAGTGTCCTTCTTTATCTCTTGTTACTTTCTTTGTTTTGAAGTCTATTTTGTCTGATATTAGTACTGCAACCCCTGCTTTCTTCTTGCTATTGTTTGCCTGAAATATGTTTTTCCATCCCTTGACTTTTAGTCTGTGCATGTCTTTGGGTTTGAGGTGAGTCTCTTGTAAGCAGCATATGGATGGGTCTTGCTTTTTTATCCATTCTATTGCTCTGTGTCTTTTGATTGGTGCGTTAAGTCCATTTACATTTAGGGTGACTATTGAGAGATATGTACTTATTGCCATTGCAGGCTTTAGATTCGTGGTTACCAAAGGTTCAAGGTTAGCCTCTTTAGTATCTTACTGCCTAACTTAGCTTGCTTATTGAGCTATTATATACACTGCAGATTCTTTTCTTCTCTCCCTTCTTATTCCTCCTCCTCCATTCTTCATATGTTGTGTGTTTTGTTCTGTGCTCTTTTTAGGAGTGCTCCCATCTATAGCATTCCCTGTAAGATGCCCTGTAGAGGTGGTTTGTGGGAAGCAAATTCCCTCAGCTTTTGCTTGTCTGGGAATTGTTTTTATCCCTCTTTCAATTTTAAATGATAGTCATGCTGGATACAGTATCCTTGGTTCAAGGCCCTTCTGTTTCATTGTATTAAATATATCATGCCATTCTCTTCTGGCCTGTAGGGTTTCTGTCGAGAAGTCTGATGATAGCCTGATGGGTTTTCCTTTATAGGTGACCTTTTTCTCTCTAGCTGCCTTTAAAACTCTTTCCTTGTCCTTGATCCTTGCCATTTTAATTATTATGTGTCTTGGTGTTGTCCTCCTTGGATCCTTTCTGTTGGGGGTTCTGTGTATTTCCGTGGTCTGTTCGATTATTTCCTCCCCCAGTTTGGGGAAGTTTTCAGCAATTATTTCTTTAAAGACACTTTCTATCCCTTTTCCTCTCTCTTCTTCTCTGGTACCCCTATAACACGGATATTGTTCCTTTAGGATTGGCCACATAGTTCTCTTTGTATTGTTTCATTCCTGGAGATCCTTTTATCTCTCTCTATGTCAGCTTCTATACGTTCCTATTCTCTGGTTTCTATTCCTTCTATGGCCTCTTGCATCTTATCCATTCTGCTTATAAATCCTTCCAGGGTTTGTTTCACTTCTGTGATCTCCTTCCTGACATCTGTGATCTCCCTCCGGAGTTCATCCCATTGCTCTTGCATTTTTCTCTGCATCTCCGTCAGCATGTTCATGATTTTTGTTTTGAATTCTTTTTCAGGAAGACTGGTTAGGTCTGTCTCCTTCTCTGTGTTGTCTCTGTTATCTTGGTCTGCCTGAAATTTTGCCTTTTCATGGCGATAGAGATAGTTTGCAGAGCTGGCACAAGTTACGGCTGAAAGAACTTCCCTTCTTATTGGTTTATGGTCTTCCTTTCCTGGGAGAACAGTGACCTCTAGTGGCTTGTGCTGGGCAGCTATGTGCAGACAGGGCTTCTGCATCCTGCCCGGCTGCAATGGAGTTTATCTCCACTGTTGCTGTGGGCGTGGCCTGGCTCCAGCTGCTGCTCCAAAATGGTGGAGCCCCATTGGAGGGGGAGCGGCTGGGAGGCTATTTATCTCTGTAAGGGGCCTCCATGCTCCCTGCTGTCCAGGGGATTAGAGTACCCAGAGATCCCCAGATTCCCTGCCTCTGGACTAAGTGTCCTGCCCTCCCCCTTTAAGAGTTCCAAAAAGCACTCTCCAAACCAAAACAACAGCAGCAACAACAACAACAACAAAAAAAATTAAATCAATAATTAAAAAAAAGAAAAACGCACGATTTTCTTTGTCCTCAGGCGCCGGTCTCAGGCACCCGCTCACCGGTCTTGCTGCCCTGTTTCCCTAGTATTGGGGTCCCTGTCTCTTTAAGACTACCAAAAAACACTTGCAAAAAAAAAAAAAAAAAAAGAAGAAAAAAAATGGCTGCTCCCGTTTCTTTGTTCTCTGGCGTCGGCCTCAGGCACCCACTCACCGGTCCTGCCACCCTGTTTCCCTAGTATCCAGGACCGCACGCATGCACTGTGTCTGCGCTCTGGTCCGGATGGCTGGGGCTGGGTGTTCAGCCGTCCTGGGCTCCCTCTCCCTCCCCGATCTGACTCCACTCCTCCCGCTGGGAGCTGGGGGGAGGGGCGCTTGGGTCCCGCTGGGCCGGGGCTTGTATCTTACCCCTTTGCGAGGCGCTGGGTTCTCGCAGGTGTGGATGTGGTCTGGATGTTGTCGTGTGTCCTCTGGTGTCTATTTTAGGAAGAGTTGTCTTTGTTATATTTTCATAGATATATGTGGTTTTGGGAGGAGATTTCTGCTGCTCTACTCACGTCGCCATCTTGGCTCCTCCTTCAGTTTTGTTTTTAAGTCTTACTCATATTGAAAAAAAAAATCTTTCAGATACATTTAAGCAGGGTTTATAATATCTATTCCATTTTTTCCAAGTAAGATTTTTTTCTATTCCTTGCTTCTAGGTGTGATATTTAATTTCAGACATTGTCATCTTCTAAAAAATAAAAATAGTTTTTACTTATTGTTTGTAGATGTTTTTCCTGTGAATCCAAATATTATCATAACTAAGGATCATGCAAATCAACATTTGTGAAATTGATGGTAATTTTAGAATCATGAAACGAGTTGTAAAGGCTAACATAATGTGGTCATCTAACAGAAGGGTAAGAGAAAAATTATAAGAACATATTTTTAAAAAGTAGAGGTGTGAAGTTAAAGCAAATCATAAAATCTTTTTACCCGAATGTCTCTCATCCTCATCTTTATGTGTATATTTAGATCTCTTTCCTACACAAGATTATATAATTTATATGGTTAATACTTAAAAGTTAAACAGCAGCCTTAGCAATGTTTGATTCCAGTTTTTCTTTGAGATATATCCACTCCCCATTATGTCTCATTGTATCCTGTCACCTAACTTAATTCAGTAGGAGTCCTCTAAAATATCCCACTCCAGAATTAAAGATACCACTAAATTCAGATTCCTTCTATCCAAATGGTAATGAAAGTTAGGCAAACTGATACCTGTGCAAGGTGGAGAAGTGGATTGCAGGTATTCCAGGATGAATCTTGGAACATGCTTCATAATAGGAACAATATGATAAAGCAGCATATAATTAGCATATTAGTCTGGATCAGTTCCTTATTGTTTTATAAAAGTGAGCTGATTTGAGAAGATCAGGATACTAGAACCTAATAGTAGAACCCTCCTGCAAAAAAAATGACAACATACATGCTTTTGGAATGTACCCCAAATATAATGTAGCACTGTTACCTTGCAATGCACCCTAGCCAGCAGCATTCATGGAATACGTAAATCTATAAGCCTTGTACCCGTGCAGCATCAATTATAGGTCCTGCCTTTGGAACTTCACAGATTAGTGTGAGTTGCAATGATGGTTAAATAACAAATTACTAAGACACTTGAAAATAAGTTAAATTAAAGTTAACGAAATTAACTTTAGTTCAGAATATATATGTTTACAAAGCAAAAAAAAGTACTCATTTATAGAGAAAGGTAAAGTACAAATGTTTATTTTTAGTATTTTCTATGAATTTATATTATGTAGAATACCACATAGTACATTAGGATATGACATACCTGTATTCAACAGAAATAAGGACAGCTACTGAAAAGCAAAAGGTGAAGTAGATTCAAAATGGCTACTGAAAGGCATAAATCTAGTTACCAGACAGGAGTACTACTATCTTGAATTGGATAAGAAATAATATTTTTATAGCCAATAGATTAATATTTAAAGGACATCAACCTCATATCTTAGAAATAAATATGAACATATTTGAACCACAGAGTGGCATGATGTATACAGTTAGAGACATTTTTGTTAACATTTGTCAGTAGTGTGAATCACACATATTCAGTGACCCATCTAATTGCTAGATCGTGATCTACCCAGATAGCCAGATGTATACCTTTTATATTGTTTATTGCATAGTCATAACTGGCTGGATTATTCCAAACTCACAAAATAATGAATGATAATTTTGAAAGAATTTGAATTGGTTGATCATAAAGAACAATCTATTCCTTAACTAATATTTATTTTAATAAAAATCACCAACTCCAAAGAATTTGCAAGCAATAATGTTTTCTACACGTCTTTTATAACATTTTTACTTGCTGAATGAGTGATTGAAAAAGAAGGTTTAGGACAATATAACACTGTAATTTTTGACTACATAAGGGCAATTTTCTAAATTGGTCTTGGAAATTTATAGGCCTATTTAATAAAGATCTGTGTGTGTGTGCACATGTGTATACATATACACTTTTCCAATCCTGTAGCTATGAATCATGTACAACTCAGTAATCTTTGTTTCAAATGCCAGTTAATAAACAAAAACATTTCTTGTGCTCTGAATATCAATATTTTAACTAAATTTCAGATTCATTAGATTTAATACTAATATAGCTACACTACTTTTCTTTTTTGAGTACTATTGAGTCTTGGAACACATTTGGAAGGTTAGGAGAGATGAACTCCCTTCTCTTTGATAATTGCTGAATTGATGGGTTCTTTCTATCAGGTGTGTGAGTGAGTAAAGTAGATTCTCAAAAGATATTCCTCAATATATATTTCAAATATATTGACCTGGGTATTGACTCTTAAGACAAAGCAAACTAACACCTTCCTTATGCCCACCGTAGTTAACAATATGCCATCTATATAACATAGTTTGCTCTCATCAGGGGCCTTTCCTCTAATTTTAAATAAATATAAGAAATGTTAATGAAAAATTTCTCGAGACCCAGATTGATATTTCAAATGTGCTTTCATTCTCTTCTCTTGTTGTAATGTAAATATTAAAATAATTTCTCAGAAATAAGATGGTTGAAATTTTGTAGTACTGTGCTCTTCCAGAGACTATTTAGTTTACCCTTTTCCAGACAAAGCCTGGCATTTGATTTAGCAAATGGCCAGGAAATCCCCGTGGTCCACAAGGCAGTTTTCCAGCTACATGTAGCAGAGAGACAAAAATAAAACATTCAGATGATTGGCGTCATTAAAGGCATAAGTAGTGTGGAAGTGCTATTACTCATGGCATGATTACCTCTACTTTATTCATGAGGGTACACTGACCCTGAGGGATTCCTATCTAGATTTATTTGTTTCCTAAGTGGGATTATTTGCCTCTAAATATTATATTCTTAAGTTTAACTTAAAAATACCATCATGAGATATTTTAAATTAAGGTGAAAGAGTAGAAAGCATAAAAAATATAACAAATATTTGTTTTGTAAGTATATGATGATATGTAAAATTGATGAACTTTCCAAATGTTTATATAACAAAAAGCCTTTAGAAAAAACAGCCACACATTATAATATATATATAGATAAAGCCATGAAAATGTTTAGTAAGATGAAAAGTCAAAAGTCTGATAGAAACCCAACTATAGATATATATGTCCCTGTCATTTGCAAAAAGTAAGAATGTTTAGTGTAAACATAATACCTGATAAAATCTTTGAAAAAAATGCAAGACCAATGGGTTTAAGACATATAGATAGGCAAGTTATTCACTTTATTGCTGCTGGAAAGGATGGTATATTTAAATAGGGTAAATTAGAGAAATGCTTTGTTTGAATAGTATAAATTAGAGAGTAGGGACAATAAGGAAGTAAAATGTTTCTGCAACCACAGAATGTCTCATAGGCCTTGTTCTTCCATTTCTTAGCTGTGGGGTTTTGTTTTAGTTATTAAATTTCTAAGCTTAGTTCTCTTTTTTAAATGAATGAACAAATGACACAGCAATCATATTGCACTTGAACACTGAATTTATTAATAATTTATTTATTCAAAACTTTTGCAATTTGAGGAGGACCCTGGCTTAACATTATAGGTATTTCTTATTACCAGTTCAAGGTCCATAATTGCTTTACTTGACCTATCAGATATAAATGCTAATAATTCTTTAGCAAATAGTTCTTAAGAAAATATTATCTATCAAAGCCCAAATCTTTAAACCAGTAAAGAAAGATAACACAATTTACTGATGTGAAAATATAATAGTAACAATAATAACAATGTTAAAAATAATGGTAAATCTTCACTGGAGACTTACTTTTTATCAGGTTCTTATGTGCATTATTTTAGATTTTCACAACAGCTCCAGAAGTTAAGCATTGTTGTCTCTATTTTCCAAGCTTCCACAGAAAGTGGCAAAGACAAGATTTGGTTCAAGAAAGCCGAACTCTGGAGTCTGGAATAGCAGTAATACCAGCCCGCCTTCTGCACACCGTACTATAATCTTCAAACCCTTTACCAAACTTCAAAATCGTGTGTGTGTGTGTGTGCGTGTGTGTGTGTGTATATGTTCTGCATGTGTTTTCATCAGTTGTGTTTTAGAATAGAAATACCTGGTATATGAGTTGGCCTCACATATTTTTGGTACTGATTACTATTTTTCTCCTGTCATGGAATAAAATAATATATTTGAGTAAATTCATAATTCTGTAGGGTCTCCTGTCATACCATAACAGGGATCTAATTATTTTCCCATCATCCCCAGCTGAACACAATCTCCTTGAGGTATGTACCCTAACATTGTTCGTTTTAGAATGCCCATAATGCTTTTTATAGTGGATCCTGCGCGATGTATTTTACAGATACTAAAAGCATGATGAAGAGTATAAAGCCATGCAAATATTTATTCCAAGAAGCCCAGACTGCTTTAATTTATCAAAACAGAAATCTCATGTGTGTGCTTTGTACTAAATCTTCTTGCCTTCCATGAATGACCATATGCAAAACTAAATTAGGACAAGCTTATTCGATTACATAGTTATTCTTGAATATGTAAAATCAAGTAGTTCTCAGAGCCATTTTATATAATACGCCTTGTACAATTTAGCGCTTCTAAAATGATCAACATGTTTCTACGCTAGGAATATTTCAATGCTTAGTTTCTCTCAGAATGAATGGTATTTCAAAATATTAGAGCACATGTGAAGATTTGCTTTGCAAAGCAAATGCCAGCTTTGAATTTGCAATGTGTCCTTTTAACCTCTGATCATGTCGGGGATAACAATATATTTTAACACATCAGTTCTCTTCCAGATAAGTAATAACTGTCATATGAATCATTAAAAGATATTAAGGTATTACATTTCATTATAGCAGTTATTAGATTTGTGTTAATTTGTTATTAGACTTTTTGCATCAGTAGAAATAAAAGATCAATTCTCAATAACTCTGTCCTTTAAATTGCATAATGATCCCTTATCTACAATATGACCAACAAATTAAACAGTATTTTCAGTGAGTAATTTCCCCTTTTGGACTACATTAATGAGGACCAAAAGGAGCAATAAAAGCTTTTCCTCAGGCAGTACCATAGTATGCATATAGACGTGGTGCACACTGCTTTAATAAATGCAATACCACCGTGATGGTTTGAAGGAGTGCTAGCTATACTTAACATATCCATCCATCTTAGTGTTCTTGCATTTATTCTGTTTTAGAAGATGGCTAAATCTCAGGGGAGAAAGCTTTAATTTCCTTTCAAATATCATTGGCTTGGAATGCTTTGATCATGCTGAGATTTGTCCAACCCCTGTCATGACTATTCTCCAATGATTTCAGACTGATTTACTTTGTACATCAAAGGCATAAAAGGACCATTCTATAACATATGCTTTTGACTCCAAAGTTTGAAGTCTCTTGAATACACATGAGCCATGTTGTTAAAAGTGGACTACTGTTACACACTTAGAAAATATGGTGACCAGTTGTCCCTGGCCTTCCTTTGCTTTGTCTTGCAAGCAAGGGTTTGTATGTGGCAATATATTTCCCATGCACTTTATTATTGTGTTCAAATATGTAGCTGCTTAAAAATTATAGGAGGTGATTTCCAAGTTATGATCTAATGCTAACGTCAAATTTTACTTTTGTCATATATAAGGCTAATTAATGGAAAATTTGAAAGTCAAGAACAAAAACAAAGTATTTGAAAAAAATGATCATCAAAATGGTTTATAATCAACCAGTTTCTGATCATATATTGCAGATATTGTAGTGAAAAATATTCTTGAGAAATAGCAATAAATTCTTTTATTGAAGTATAATTTGCATATAGCATTAGTTTCAGGTGTACAGTATAATGATTTGACTCATTTACACTGCAAAATGATCACCACTATAAGTCTAGTCATTGTCCATTGCCATAAAAAGTTGCAAAACAATGTTTTTTTCCTCTGATAAGACTTTCAAGGTCCATTCTCCTAGCAACTTTAATTATTCACTACAATAGTCCCATGCGGCATACCATATCCCCATCAACTTATTCATTTCACAACTGCAAGTCAATACTTCCCAACCCCCTTCACCCATTTTAGACCACCCCAAACCCTCTCTCCCAGGCAACCACCACTGTTTTCTTGGTATCTGTGAGTTTTGTTTCGTTTTATTTGTTCATTTGTTTTGTTACATTTCACATATAACTGGCAGCATATGGTATGGGTCTTTCTCTGACTTACTTCACTTAGCATAATAAGATGGCAAGATTTCCTTTTTTATGGCTGAGTAGTATTCAGTTGTATATATATTAGTATTAAATAGAGTAGTATTCCATATATATGTATACTATATCTTGTTTATGCACTGATAGACTCTTACATTGTATATCTTGGCTATCACAAATAATGTTGCGGTGAACATAGGGGTTCATTCATCTTTGCGAGTTAGTGTTTTTGTTTTCTTTGGATAAACACTCAGAAGGGTAATTGTTGGATCCTAGGGTAGTTCTATTTTTAATTTTTTGAGGAGTGTCTGTTATTACTTTCCAAGGCAGCTGTGCCAATTTACATTCTCAGAAGCAGGGCAAAAGGGCTCCCTTTACTGTACAGCCTCACTAACACTTGATATTTCTTGTCTGTTTGATAATAGCCATTTTAACAAGTATAAGGTGATCTCTCCTTGTGGTTTTGATTTACAGTTTCCCTGATGATTAGTGATATTAAGTATTTTATCAAGTGTCTTCTAGCCATATGCATGTCTTCTTTGGAAAAATGCCTATTTAGAGTCCAATTTTAATTGGACTGATTATTTTTTTGTTATTGAGTTGTATGAGTTCTTTATATATTTTGAGTATGAAGCTATTATTAGATGCATGATTCATAAATATTGTTTATCATTCAGTAGGTTTTCTTTTCATTTTGTTAATGATTTCATTTGCCATGCAAAAGCATTTTAGTTTGATGTAGTCCCACTTGTTTACGTTTGCTTTTGGAGTCAAATCCAAAACAACATTGCCAAGACCAATGCCAAGGAGCTTATTGCCTATGTTTTCTTCTAGGAGTTTAAAGGTTCAGATATTACATTCAAACCTTTAATTCATTTTGAGTTAATTTTTTTGTATGGTATAATATATTTGTCTTGTTTCTTTCTTTTGTGTATTTCCATCTAGAAGATCTATATCCATTAGTATAAGTGAGGTACTAAAGTTATCTACTATTATTTTATTGCTGTCAATTTCTTTCTTAGGGTTTGCTAATATTTGCTTTATATATTTTGGTGTTTGTGTGTTGGGTGAATAAATATTTACAAATGTTACATCCTCTTTTTGGATTGACACTTTTGTATGCTACTCTTCTTTGTCTTTTATTATATTTTTGTTTTAAAGTCTATTTTGTCTGAAGTGTATCTACCCAAGCTTTGTTTTGGTTTCCATTGTGTGGAACATCTTTTTCTAGCCCTTCACTTTTAGTCTGAGTGTGCTCTTACATCTGAAGTGAGCATCTTGTAGGCAGCATATAGATGAGTCTGTTTTTAAATCCATTCAGCCACTCTTTATCTTTTGATTGGAGAATTTAGTCAGTTTACATTTAAAGTAATTATTGAAAGGCATATACTTACTGTCATTTTGTTAAGTTTTTTCTGGCTGCTTTTGTACATTCTCTCTGTTCCATTCTTCTCATACTCTCTTCCCTTGTGGTTTGATGATTTTCTTTAGTGTTATGTTTAAAAACCTTTCTTATTATCTTTTGCATATCTAATATACATTCATGTTTTTGGTTACCATGAGGCTCACATATAGCATTCTATACATTTAGCAGTCTATTTTTTAGTTGATAGCTACTTAAATTTGAATGCACTCTAAAACTCTTCCACCTCCCCCATACCTTTTACATTTTTTGATGCCGCATTTTACATCTTTTTATTTTGTATAGTCCTTAACTGACTATGTAGTTATAGTTATTTTTACTATTTTTCTCTTTTAACCTTCATACTACATTTATAAGTGATTAATCTGATACCTTTACCCCATATTAACCTATATGAATGGGATTTATACTTTCATATGTGTTTTTGTTACTAATTAGCACCCTTTATTTCCAGTTTAAAGTCCCTTTAATATTTCTTGTAAGGCCAGTTTAGTTGTGATGAAATCCTTTAGCTTTTGATTGTCTGGAAAACTCTATCACTACTTCAATTCTGAATGATTGAATTGAATGATAATTCAATTGAATGATTGAATTGGTGATAATCTTGCTGGGTAGAGTATTCTTTATTGAAAGTTTTCTTTCCTTTCAGTACATTGAATATATTATGCCACTCCCTTTTGACCTGCAAAATTTTTCTGAAAAATTTGCTGATAATCTTTTTCGGGTTCCTGTATGCATAACAAGTTGTTTTTCTCTTGCTGCTTTTAAGATTCTTTCTCTTAACTTTTGATATTTTAATTATAATATTTCATAGTGTGGATCTCATTGGTTTCATCTTTTGGGAACCTATTGGGTTTCCTGGACTTGAAGTCTGTTTCTTTCCCCAGGTTAAGAAACTTTTAAGCCATTATTTTTTCAAATAATTTTTCTTCCCATTTTTCTCTCTTCTCCTCCTGAGGCCCCTAAAATGTGAATGTTACTCTGCTTGAAGTTGTTCTATAGGTGACTTAAGCTATCTTCACTTTTTGATATTTTTCTTTTTGTTGCACTGTTCAGGTGCTTTCTACTGCCCTGTCTTCTTGATCAATGATCCATTCTCCTGCTCCATCTAGTCTGCTATTGAACCCCTCTAATTATTTTTCACTTCAGTTATTGTATTACTCAGCTTTGTGACTTCTGCTTGGTACTTTATTGTATTTTCTTTCTCTTTGTTGAAGTTCTCATTATGTTCACCCATTGTTCTTCCAAGTTGGCTGAACATCTTTATGACTATTACTCTTTTTCAATAACCATTTGAACTCTTTTTCAGGTAAATGACTTATCTTAGTTTCATTAAGGTTTTTTGTCTGATTTTTTATCTTGTTCTTTTGTTTGGAATATAGTCCTCTGTTTCCTCATTCTGTGTGATTTTGCATTTATTTCTATACATTAGGCAAAACAGCTATATCTCTGGGTCTTGAAGGAGTGGCCTTAGATAGGTGATGGACCTTATCATTCAGTATTGTCTTGCTTGGTTTCTTGAACTTTTGTGCTTGTCTAAGCAGCCTGATATATTCTTGATAAGTCATAGTTCTTGAGGGTTGTCAAGACCTGTCAGCATTCCAAAGGGAGGGAGTACAGTCAGCACCTAGCTTCAAGCTGATTGTAAGTTAGACTGTCAGACAGCAGCTTTTAAAGTATGCAAATACATACAGCACTATTAGGCCACAATCATATACCCTCTAGCCTCCAGAAGATGTGATCTGGAGTCTTCTGGGTGACATTTGACAAAACTGGGACTCTAGGCAAGCGTATTCACATCCTTCTGGGAAGTGCTAGTGAGCTCTAACAAAGCTAAGGAAGAACACAAAGATGACATCCCCTGGCCTGTGTTCCCTGAGAATACCTCCATAGCCTCTAGAAGTGTGGCAAACCTGAAACCTGCCCCTTGGGCCAATACGCCTGGACAAATAAAATAGGTCTTTTTCATGGGAAGACTAGGAATGTGTTTCTGTATGCAGTCTGTGTAGTACTATGTGGGTGGTTGCCTGCCAAGAATGTCTCTCTAGTTGTTACAGTCCTGTGGGGCCCAGGAGCACAAGAACTCCTGGCTGCTAAAGCCAGGAAGTCTAGGAGCATCTCTATGTGGGTTCTCTGTCCCACTGTCTTTCTTGAGGCAATGGAAAAGTATATAGAACATCCTGGCTTTCTTGGGGCCCTGGGAAACTGCAGGGATGGGTATTGCTCACTGATGCTGTGAAGGTAGAGTGAGAGTATAAAAATGATGCCCTCTAGCAACTTTATCCCCAAAGAGAGTCCCAACACTATGCCTCCAGCACATGCTTTAGGATTAGCAAATAACTATCCTTCATTTATAGCCAAGGTGCTTTTCAAACTACTACTTTTGCACTGGTCTCCATGATAATAAGTTTGAATATGAACTTTTTAGGAAGGTCTAAATTCCCTACAGGCCGTTTTGGCCTCCTGGACTTGCCCCTTTCAAAGCCAGATATTTTGGGGGCTCATCTCTCTGCGTGTGCCAGGGTTTGAGGTGCTTGATATAGAGACAAACCCCTTACTGCTCAAGGAGAAGGTCCAGATTTATAACATTCCTTCCTATTATGGTCACCATGCTGGGGTGGGGTTTTTGGCAAGATCATGTATATGCCTCTTCTATCCATCTTGATGTGACATTTTGTTGTGAAGGAGCTGTTCATCTGGTTTTCAGGGTTTGGTTTTGTTTTGTTTTACAGAGGGAATTGTTCTATATATAGCTGTAGATTTGGTGTGTGCATGGGAAAAGGTGAGTTCAGAATCTTCCTATGCTGCCATCTTGTACTGCCTCCCCAGAAATGTCTCTTAATTACTTATCTACTTATTGCAGGATGAAGGTCTTCTGCAAATCTTTGTACCTTTTTGTTATTTGTCTTTTGGTCATTTATGCATGTGTGTGTATGTGTATGTGATGACCAGATAATGAACAGAAAAAATAGAAATGTGAATTCAATTTAAATTATCCAATTAGTAGTTTAATAGGATATTAAATTCAAAGAAAGTTTTGTCTACTGATATTTATAAAAGCAAATGAGAATACTGGAAAGTGTGGTATTCCTGCCAGTCATCATCATTACCATCATCATTTAACAGAGATAAACAATGTTAGAAATAGACTTTAAATTTATCCCTGATAAATTATCCCTGATAAATTTGATATAGATTATCAAAATAATAATACTGGGTGGTATTTATTAGTCCCTTACCATGTACCCAGCACTTTTGTAACATGTAGCTTTCAGAACTGTCCTATGAATTAGATTAAATTGTTATCATGATTTTGCAGATGAGGAAACTAAAAAGTAGATAAAGTGACCAAAGCCCAATGCAGATGATAACTGGAGCCTTTATTTCTACCGTTTTCACTCTTTGTCTCTGAGATAGAATATATCACCTTTACTAGTTCATATAAAGATATTTTATGACAATTTTCCCCAGTGGTACTTGACTATTTCACAACTGCAGACCTGTTTCAGTTTGTAACAATAGTTAAAAATTTTCATTATTGAATCTTGGGGTGGAGGGTAAAATCTTGTTTTAATCCTAATTTCTATTCATAACAATTACCTGAATTCTGCTTAAGCCTTGTGAAACTTGAATCACTGAAGCTGTATTCTGATTTTATTTCAGAACTTGTTTTATTAATAATCCAATTTTGTATTTACAGTGAATATTAAAAATAAATTAATAATTATTTACCATTAAAATAAAGTATATAGTAAGAATGACCTGAAGGATAAATGATCAAACTCTCTGGACATTGTTAATGAGAATTTACTGCTGTGAACAAGTTGAATAACTCTGAAAATATGAATACAAATAGTGATAGAAAATCAAACCCACAAAAGTCATTGTCAAATCTGTTTCTTTGATCAAACTATTATTTCAAAGTATCATGTTATCTAGACCTTCAATACTACTGAAAAACTATTTCTCACCCAGCTTAGCAGTCAAATACAAAATACATTCTATGTTTTAATGTATATTCTTATATTCTACATATAAATAATTAGAACATATGTTTACATTATATATATTGTAGTATACATTAATGTATATACCATACATTTAAAATATATCATGTATTAGAAATTTGACATCTATTATGTAATTTATATTTGTAAAATCATAATACACCGTATTTCTGCTATTTTGTGATATTATTTAACTGATAATTGATTTGATAGGGGAGAATGATATACTAGATATGTATATCTTGATTTCAAAAACATGAAAGTACAAGAATATGTTCATCTAAAATCCAGAAATGCACAACATATTCCTCCAAATTCAAATCTGTGCCCAGATATTTTGTTTGTTGAAACAATATATTCATTTAATAATTCTTTGGTTTTCACTGCGTCTTTGGTATGAATCAGTTTGGTACATTCTGCCAATGCTATCCTTGAGTTCTGAGCATTATCAAAGCTTAAGAGTAATTCAGGTAGAAAGTATATAATTGGGACTAATTTTGGAATAATCATGTATCTGGGTTGTGTGTCTGCACATTTCCTACATTGTTAACAACAGGTTTAAAACAACTGCTCAGTTTCTCTACTTACAAGGAACCAGCCCCTCTTCTTTTTACTCTTGCCTCTATGGAAATAACCTATGTGAAAAATCTGAATTCCATTCCCAGTTTAGATGTAACCTAACTGGTACCAAGTCTATGAAGTAGAGCATTTGTTCAGTATACTCAGCCAAACAACTCACTTACAAGGGAAGAACAATTATTTGGGCCTCTGAATTGGTTTCCCATGTTGATGATAGTCACATTAAATAGAAACAACTCTGATCTCTATGTTTATTTGTTCTCTAGTCCTCTCCTGATAATAAATGAAAATTATACTCACCCTTATTCAAATAGCAAGGAAATAAATGAGGCTAGGGTTGAAGTATATTTTCTATACAATGGAGAGCATAAAAAATGCCTTTTTGGAGATTATTAAATAAAGAGTCTGAAGTGTCTCCAGTACAAGCAACCAAAAAAATCAAAAGAAGTCTATATTTAGACATTGCTATTTGACCTTGATTCTTCATCTAAATGGCGGCCAATACATAGTTGTAAATTTATACTTCAGGATAATATCCATGACAAGTATGTCATTTCTTGTTCATGGGCCAGAACAAATCTTTTCTTAACAAGCCTTTTAATATATTTATTGTAAGACTTTTTTAGTGATTAATAATAGTTACCACTTAATGAGCATCTGTTATGTGCCTATTATACTTCTATTTGCAATATGTACACTTCTATTAATTTTTACAACAGCATATGTACTATTGCTCCCATTTAATAGATAGGAAAACTGAAGATCATTAGAATTCATTATACATCCATTACCTAGGCAAATGCACATTGGCACTAATAATATTAATATAATTTTCTAGTAAATAAGTTAGGGACATAAAGCAAATAAGGTTATTTTAATTCCTGATCTCTGAGCCTAATACCTAATGAGTTAATTAAACAATATTCTCAATAATAAACTAATAAGTACTTGAACTCAACTTCCAATA
The DNA here is from genome assembly GCF_040802235.1 of Manis javanica. Classification (NCBI taxonomy): domain Eukaryota; kingdom Metazoa; phylum Chordata; class Mammalia; order Pholidota; family Manidae; genus Manis; species Manis javanica. The sequence continues at coordinate 45,554,687 of NC_133156.1, forward strand.
CTCTACTTTTGTGTCATACATTGTGAATGAATGGAACATGTGGAGTAAACTAAATTTACAGAAAAGTCAATGTACTATCATGATTTTTATTATTGCAATTTCATCTTCAGACCATTCAAATATGCATTAATTTGATTTATGATATATGTTATTTCCAATCATGGCTATGAATGAGATATTCACAAAGAAGCAATGAATTGGTATTTGATTTTCCCCTTGGATTTATCTGGATTATAAAGAATGAAAAGAAGTGTGTTGCTTTAACACATGATGAAGGTTTTATTAATATGCTGAGAAGCTATGTGCAATGTGTAAATGGAAATCTCTCATTGTGACATTCTTTCATGGTTCTAACTGGTGCCACAACTGAGGTCATGCCATGATGTTTAGCATGACTTGTGAAATTGTAATAGCTTGGTTTTTTGACAGATTTTTCATTTAAATATTTGGCTCCACTTACATAGGAGGTTGCCATCATTTGTAAGCTTTCCTCTTTCTCATTTTATAATCTCTGCAGGATGAAACATGCTCTGATGCTATGGAAATTATTCTAGCACAGATGCATTTAGATTGCAGAAATTGCTTTGGGTTGTTTAAAGCAAGACATTTTTTGATTGTTTCCATGATCATTGGATGCTTCATTAACCCCTTTATTGTTGACATCCTATGGAGACTCGATATGTAGTCTTAATTATTTTAAAAGACAATTCTTTGTTATTTAGCTGGTGATTAAAAACACATTAAAAGATGGCACAGAAAGACTATTTTTGTTCATTACCATATCTGAAAATCTAATCATGTAGTAAGAGACTAATTTTCACATAATTCTTAAAACAATAAGTACAGTACTGTAGAAATTATTTGTGCTGCCTATATTAGTTAATTAACTAAACTGCACAAGAGAGATGATTATTTTCTATTAATCAAATGGAAAAGTCAAGTGTAGACACTTTTATCAGTGCTTTTAAGAAAATATCTTAGAGTGAATTCATGAGATGAACCTAAAAAATTTGAGTGCAATTAGGACAAATGTAAGGGAGAAAAACAATACACTGAAAGCCTGCAGAGTCAATGTAAAAGAAAGAAAGAAAATCCCCAAGTGATAGAATTACAGGTTTTAGGGGAGAAACTTGAGAACAGAGAAACCATGTCTAGCATGCAATTCATGTTAACATACTTCTAAGTAAAATGTATTGCATGAATCCATTCATAAATGCAATTCTTTTACCTTCCTGTTTATAGTGACCCATAAACACTTATTTCACAGTGTTCACATACTGGAAACTTCTACCTGAAATAATCATTGCAACTTGAATAATAAAGGAAAATTTGATCATTGTGAACATATTTCAGAAGAAAATGTCATATTCCACCTGGAATATGAGATTATTTCCACTGTATACCAGTTGCTAACCTTTGCTAATGCTTTTAAGAGAAATAAATATATTTTTTTCAATCAAATCCTCACCTCTGCTAACCCCTCACCAAAAGCTTTTATTTTTCAATAAGCAAATATTCTGTGAGCAAATTTTTTGGCTAAAAAGCCTCCCTCCCATGTTTACTAAATACCAGATAGTGAACTAAATAGCTTTACATATATTGTCATTTAACCTTTAGATGAAAATTTACCAGAGAGTTATTATGTCCATAATACAGATGAAGAAACTGAGACTTAGAGACATTAAGGTTAATAGCTAACAGATTATAGTTATTCTACTCAGGTTCTGTCAAATTCCACAGCCAGTGAACTATAAAATACTGTGTGTCTCCTAAACTTCCATGCCTTTGTGGGTTTCTTTTCCTGTAAGAGGCAAGGATCTAAAAATAAGATTTTTTTATCAAACACATTATTTACAAAAATATTAACTTTAGTCTCAAAATGCCTAGGTGTTCTTTTTTTTAAGAAGAATATTGCCATTCTTCATTGACTCTTTTATTCTTTTAGCCAACATTTATAATGTTGTTATCATGCTTAATGACCAAGGTGGGGGTCTGGCATTAGTTCCTGGCTTTGATCTATGTGGGTAGTTACATGGTATCAGTTTGTGTAATATTACATTAATTTCTTCTGTTTTGCAAAGCGATACATGATCTTGAATTCTGACAGAGAAAGAGTACAATATAAGTTAACAAAAGCCAGCCTCACATTTTTGTTGCATTATATTCTGGTTATGCATATAGGGTCAATTGAACTATTCCCCTGCAATTGAGACTTTTGCTTTTCATTGTTTAACCATCTAAAGGGACCTACAGCAGTTTATATCTTACATTTGAGTAATACCTAATTTTAATTTTAATTGAAAGCATGTAAAACAACTGGCTTCTGTTAAGTATCAATTGGATTTCATATAAATATAAGTTTCCACCAATAAACTGACCAGATGGCAAATTGTGTATGAGAAGGAGATAGATGGCTTTCTAAAAAGGGGGATGCCCCACATAATGAGGGTCAGCTGAGGAGTATGAGTGTGATTTGTTTTGATGAATAATAAATTCAGATAAGTTACACAATAATTGTGATGCATGAGTTTTCCCTGTAAATTCCTGGAGAATCAGTTTTACATGATAGAATACAGCTTTCCTTTTAAAGCAGATACTTTAATCCATCATATTGGAGGTCAGAGTAGTTTAAAGCAATGAGCAAGGCTTTGGGTTGGAGAGAGAGGGCATACTGCTCAAAGCTTTGTTTTGAAATTTTTTAGAATGCAGCTTTGTAAATGCAACTAGAAGCACAACAACAAAGAACAGAAAAACAGAAATCCCCCTCCTCTTTCCCAGCTATGACAACAGCCTTTTCTGAAAGGTAAGGGCATCTATTTGCCAAAGAGGCAGAGCAGAACAACTGCGTAATTTTTTTCTTTGATAACCAACTATACCAATGACTTAAAACTATGGTCATGGTGTTCATATGACCATAGACTATATAAATATATGCACTATGGCTTCAGCATCATTTTAGAAATTATTTCTAAGAACCATTTTAGAGGCAAAATTGGGAAATATAATGGATATTTGAAAGGAGCTTAGTGTTTGAAATCATCTGAATTATGAGATTATAAAAGTGATTTATATCTGAGATTATATAAAAGTAAACATTGGCAATTACACATTTTGGCAATTACAGTTTTCTCCTTTTATCAAAAAGACAGGAGGAAAATTATACCATAAAAATGGAAAAAAAAATCCTAACTCTGAGTATTAACATTGGAAGAAGGTCAATCTTACATAACAGAAAATGAAATGGACAGTTGGCATTCATCCAGTGAATTGGATGGTACTCATCTAAATCAATTAATACAAATAAAATACTGTAATCTTGAGATTCAAGGACCAGCCCATCATCAAAGCAGCATGTCATGAACCTTTTAAACTGACATTGATTAAATTCTAGTTATTCAGTCCAACTTGAAGATCATTATAAGAGTAGAAGCCTGTGGTTCATGTCAACTCGATTGCACAATAGGAGGAATGTGTAATGCAAGTAGATGCAGGAAGGCTCAGTACTTTTCTAATGTTACTTCAAGTCTTAAAAAAGAAAAAAAAATTCCTAACTGGTATTTCCTCATATGTTTAAGATATTTTTATATTTTTGCACAAAGATATTATAAATGAAATTATAGTGTGAGAGTTCCAGGTTTCATTTATCTTTATTTGCACTTAATTTTTACAAAGCAGCAATAGTTTTAGTACTAGTTTTTATATGGTTATAGAAATTGAATTATTATAAGGCAAATACCTGGGTCAAGAAGTAGAACTTTGTCAACCCCCTCAGAAGTCCCTCCATGTGTCTCCTTAACAAAAGCACCTGTTATCCTGAGTTTTATGGTAACTACTTCCTTGCATTTATTATTTTGTCATGCAAGAGTACATTCCCAGATGTACTCTAATGTTGTCTTGATTATCTTTTAAAAATTGAAAAAAATTAGTTTCCAACTTCATCCCCCTTTTTTCTCTCATTTATCTGTTAGAAACCAACCACTGGAATTACAATACTGGTATTACAATACTAATATTATAACCACCAATAAGATGAATGAAAATGGCTTTTTATGCATATTATTTTCCAATATCTACATTGTTAATGCATATAGACATTATATATACTATTTACTCAAGTTAAACTCTTATTTAGTTTTGGCTCTACAAGTAATTATTCTACAAGTAATTGTATATTTAGTACTCACCACTCTTTATGGTGATCTCTTTCTAGTCCTGATGATTGAAGTGCATTCTCTGATGAATTACTAAGGACACAGTTGTGAAACCAAATTTCCTTGAGACTTTTCATGAGGTTAACAGTTTAACTGAACCTTTTATGCTTGAAACTGAGTTTTGTTCACATTTTCTTCTTTAGACTATTTTAAATACATTGCACGATTTTCTTCCATTATAAAAAAATGCCATCATCAAAGATCTTGTGATAATCTAATTTTCATTTGCTTTTTTTTTACGGTAATTATGATGCTCTAACACATAAAAATAACATATTTTTCTTTGAAGTTTACTAATCTTACTAGAATATATCTTACTGGTTTTTGCTATGGGTCAAAATTACTCGGCACATGGTATGTTATTTCAATGTGTAGTTTTTGTTTTTTTTTTTAGTTTCAGGTATTTTTTTTCTTTGAATTACAGTTTTTAGTGTTCATTTTATTTGCTGGATTTAGTTTTATTCAAGGATTCTTATTATTTATGTGCTGGAACAGTTTTTTGGTCAATTTCAGTGTTTGTCATTTTTCTTAAAAAATTGTCTCTTTATTAATATCACTTCAATTTTTATAATTTTCCTCCTCTTCAACTTTTGCTTCTTTTGCTTTTGATTTGTTTGTTCCTCTCCTCTGGTTTTGTTCTTATTTCTGAAGTGAGATTTTACTTTTATCTGTAATCCTTTCCTCAATTCTGTCACAACATGTCTGAGATTTTCTAATTGATCTCTGTAGTTATTTTGTGTTATATGATGCTTTTTTAAAACCGTTAGTGTATTTGGAGTAGGTTTGTGTTGTAATCTGTTTTAGAGGCATTTTTTTCTATTTCATTTTCTGTTTGGGTGTTATTCTATTCAATATACTTGTTTTCTCCTTGGAGTAATTATATATTGAATGTGATCCTGATACTTTACTGTATATTTCCTTTTGAATTAAAGTTAGTTTTCCTGAAATTTTAGATTATCTTGAATTGGCTTAGCTTTCTTATTTCACAGAGCTCCCTCTTCTGTTGTTTTGTGAAGGGTTCAAATGCACTGGAGCTTGCTTTTTGAGATTTTTCAGGCTCTTTCTCCTTCTCTGCAAAATTTTATCTAAGACTTCTCTTTTCTGAATTTTTGTTATCTTTCTCCTGTTGAATTTTGTTGGTTCTTTCAGATGTTTGTGCTCACTGTTCTAGAAGGAATCCATAGCTCATGAATTTTCAGAATTTATCGGGTATCCTTTGCAATCTGGTTCTCAAAGTAGCCTGTGGAGAGTTCTAGTAAAAACCTATTGCTTGGCTATTCTGGTGTCTTCCATTCTCAGCTCTCTTGGAAATCCCATTGTTTTCCTTTGTGTTTTCAGCAGTCTTTGATATCATTCAGGTTCTCTTCTGTTTTTCCCTATGCTTGTAGTTTGTGTCTTAGTATATTATTAATATTACCCATGGGCTTTGAATTTACTGTTATTAGCTCTATCTGCTTCTAAATGGAGATTCAAGGAGATTCAGAATCCACTCTTGTCTCAGAATGCCCACAGGAATATCAATATTAATAGTAAAAATAGTTCCTCTTTGAGTTTTTATATATGCTAAGCATTATGATAGGTAATTTGTGTCAGATTACCAAATTTAATTCTCATAGAAATACAACTAGGCACTGTTACTACATTTACTTTAGAGATGATTTTAAGAAAAGGTAAATAACTAATATCACATGTAGTGAGTGGGGAAACAAAATGTAAACCACCAGTCAAATAAATTTGTAAGTTCTTTATAGCGTTAATTTACGTCATCAATACTGTGATTTGAAGTACCATTTTTTATAATGTGTAATAATATTCCTTTGAACTATGGGTAACTTAATTTTTTCATAGTTTTGGTTTAAACAAATGGTAATTCATTTTCTCACTAAAATCAAGGGTACTGCTAACAGTCAAATCTATTATCTAGATAAGTATTTCATTTTTATCTGTGACAACATTCCTGTATGTGCAATATTAGAATAAAGGTGAAGAGAGTTTTTCTTTCAACTTCAGAGTTCTCTGCTCTGTGAAATATTCAGAAATATAATGTCATATTTTCTGAGGCCTTTGGTCATTTTCATGTGATGATTTAAAAAGTGAGTCAGAAAAGGTAGACAGTGGCTTGTTGTAATATATAGTTATTCAAAATACTCATGCTTTAACTGCTCTATTTTTATAGAACTGAAATGCAGATACAGGCATTAACAAAATACAAAATATTCTTTACTAGTAACTTTCAGTCGTGACAACAGACTATGATAAAAGGGGCAGAAGGAATCCACTTGCTGTAAATTTTGTCTGGGATCCTTATCTTTTGACATTTTATAGGTTTCATCACCACAATGTATGTCATAGCTAGATATCTTAGGAACCATAAAATGTCCTCTTACATATTGATTTTATTTCACAGATAAGGGAAACCTATATTTTTCACCTTTTCTCATCTTTGCCCTTGTCCAAAATGGATATAAGCAGATCCAAGCCAAAAACTCTCTAGATATTTGCAATAAAAGTGATTATCTGGGAGAAAAAAATTACATCAAAGTCCTTATTAAAGTATTGAAACATTTAATTTGGAGAGAAAGCATCATATCTGTAGTCAATAAATTGGGTTAAAGGCATGTTCACATATTTTCTAATTTTATTTTTTTTTCAAGTTCTATATAGGATTTATATTGACAGAAATATTTACTTATGCTGTCTTCAAGAATAAAGAAGATTCTGCTATTTATAATAAACTAAGTAGACCTGATACTTTATTTCATACTGCTAAATAGAGTTCTTTCTCCATAAGCAGTCTTCTTAAGATACAGTTACTATTGGCAAAAACAATACTCTTAGAATGTGGGAATTAAAGGATCTTTTTTGTTAATTAATTTTTTTTATTTTGATATCATTAATATACAATCACATAAGCAATATTGTGGTTACTAGATTCCTTCCATTATTGAGTCCCCACTTCATACCCCATTACAGTCACTGTCTATCAGCATAGTAAGATGCTATCGAATCACTAACTTATCTTCTCTGTGCTATACTGCCTACCCTATGCTCCACCTCTAAATTACGTGTGCTAAACGTAATGCCCCTTATTCCCCTTCTCCCTCCCTTCAGACCCACCCTCCCCAGTCTCCCTTTGGTAACTGTTAGTCCATTCTTGGATTCTGTGAGTCTGCTGCTGTTTTGTTCCCTCAGTTTTTCCTTTGTTTTTATACTCCACAGATGAGTGAAATCATTTGGTACTTGTCTTTCTCCACCTGGCTTATTTCACTGAGCATAATACCCTCTAGCTCCATCCATGTTGTTGCAAATGGTAGGACTTGTTTTCTTCTTATAGCTGAATAACATTCCATTGTGTATATGTACCACATCTTTATCCATTCATCTACTGATGGACACTTAGGTTGCTTCCATTTCTTAGCTATTGTAAACAGTTCTGTGATAAACATAGGGGTGCATATGTATTTTTGAAACTGGGCTGGTGCATTCTTAGGGTAAATTCCTAGGAGCGGAATTCCTGGGTCAAATGGTACTTCTATTTTTGGTTTTTTGAGAAACCTCCATACTGCTTTCCACAATGGCTGAACTAATTACATTCCCACCAGCAGTGTAGGAGGGTTCCCCTTTCTCTGTATCTTTGCCAGCATTTGTTGTTGTTGGTCTTTTGGATAGTGGCCATCCTAACTGGGGTTAGATGCTATATTATTGTGGTTTTAATTTGCATTTCTCTGATGATAAGTGATGTGGAGAATCTTTTTATGTACCTGGCCATCTGAATTTCTTCTCTGGAGAAGTGTCTGTTCAGATCCTCTGCCTATTTAATAGGGTTATTTGTTTTTGGTTGTTGAAGCACATAAGATCTTTATATATTTTGGCTATCAAGACATCATCAGATATGTCATTTATGAATATATTTTCCCATACAGAAGGATGCCATTTTGTTCTACTGATGGTGTCCTTTGCTGCACAGAAGCTTTTTAGTTAGATGTAGACCCACTTGTTCATTTTTGCTTTTGTTTCCCTTGCCCAGGGGACATGTGGTCATGAAGAAGTTGCTCATGTTTATGTTTAAGAGAGTTTTGCCTATGTTTTCTACTGAGAGTTTTATTGCTTCATGACTTACATTCAGGTCTTTAATCCATTTCAAGTTTACTATCTGGATGTAGTTAGACAGTAATCCTGTTTCATTCTCTTACATGTAGCTGTCTAATTTTGCCAACACCAGTTGTTGAAGAGGCTGTTACTTCCCTGTTGTATATCCATGGCTCCTTTATCATATATTAATTGACCATATGTGCTTGGGTTAATATCTACACTCTCTATTCTGTTCCATTGGTCTGTGGCTCTGTTCTTGTGCTAGTACCAAATTATCTTGATTATTGTAGCTTTGTAGTAGAGCTTGAAGTTGGGAACCGAGATACCCCTGCTTAATTCTTGCTTCTCAGGATTGTTTTGACTATTCAGGGCCTTGGGTGGTTCCATATGAATTTTAAAACTATTTGTTTCAGCTCATTGAAGAATGCTGTCAGTATTTTGACAGGGATTGTATTGAATCTGTAGATTACTTAAGGCAGGATGGCCATTTGGGCAATATTAATTCTTCTTATCCATGAGCACAGGAGGTATTTCCATTTTTTAGTGTCTACTTCAGTTTCTCTAGGGAATGTCTTGTAGTTTTCAGGGTATAGGTCTCTCAGCTCCTTGGTTAGGTTTATTCCTAGGTATTTTATTCTTTTTGTTTCAATTGTGAATGGAATTGTTTTCCTGATTTTGCTTTCTGCTAGTTCATCATTAGTGTAGAGGAATGCAACAGATTTCTGTGTAGTAATTTTGTATCTTGCATCTTTGCTAAATTCAGATATTAATTCTAGTAGTTGTGGAGTGGATTCTTTAGGCTGTTTTATGTACAATATGTCATCTGAAAACAGTGACAGTTTGGCTTCTTCCTGTCCAATCTGGATGCCTTTTATTTCTTTGTGTTGTCTGATTGCTGTGGCTAGGACCTCCAGTACTATGTTGAATAAAAGCAGCGACAGTGAGCATCGTTGTCTTGTTCCAGATCTTAGAGGAAAAATTTCAGCTTATCACTATTAAGTATAATGTTGGCTGTGGGTTTGTCATATATGGCCTTTATTTCGTTCAGCTACTTGTCCTCTATATCCATTTTGTTGAGAGTTTATATCATGAATGGATGTTGAATTTTGTCAAATGCTATTTCAGCATCTATGGAGGTGATCATGTGGTTATTGTCCTACTTTTTGCTGATGTGGTGGATGATGTTGATGGATTTTTGAATGTTGTACCATCCTTGCATCCCTGGGGTGAATCCCACTTGATCATGATATATGATTCTCTTGATGTGTTTTTTAATTTGTTTTCCTAATATTTTGTTGAGCATTTTTGCGTCTATGTTCATCAGGGATATTGGTCAGCAGTTTCCTTTTTTTGTGGTGTCCTTGCCTGGTTTTGGTATTAGAGTGATGCCTGCTTTACAGAATGAGTTTGGAAGTGTTCCCTCATCTTCTATTTTTTGGAGAACTTTAAGGAGAATGGGTATTATGTCTTCTCTAAATGTCTGATAAAATTCAGCAGTGAATCCATCTGGACCAGGAGTTTGTTCTTGGGTAGTTTTTTGATTACTGATTGAATTTCATTGCTGGTAATTTGGTATGTTCAGATTTTCTGTTCTTCCTTGGTCAGTCTTGGAAGGTTGTATTTTTCTATAAAGTTGTCCATTTCTTCTAGGTTGTCCAGTTTGTTAGCATATAACATTTCATAGTATTCTCTAATAATTCTTTGTATTTCAGTGGTGTCCATAGTGACTTTTCCTTCCTCATTTCTGATTCTGTTTATGTGCGTAGATTCTCTTTTTCTCTTAATAAGTCTGGCGAGGGGTTTATCTATTTTGTTTATTTTCTCAAAGAACCAGGTCTTGATTTCATTAATTTTTTCTATTGTTTTATTCTTCTCAATTTTATTTATTTCTTCTTTGATCTTCATTATGTCCTTCCTTCTACTGACTTTGGGCCTCATTTGTTCTTCTTTTCCAGTTTCAATAATTGTGAATTTAGAGTATTCATTTGGGATTGTTCTTCCTTCTTTAAATAGGCCTGGATTGCTATATACTTTCCTCTTAGAACTGCCTTTTCTGTGTCCCACAGAAGTTGGGGCATTGTGCTGTTGTTTTCATTTGTGTCCGTGTATTGCTTGATCTCTGTATTAATTTGGTCATTGATCCACTGATTATTTAGGAGCATGTTGTTAAGCCTCCATGTGTTTGTGAGCCTTTTTGTTTTCTTTGTACAAATTATTTCTAGGGCTATACCTTTGTTATATGAGATCTTGGTTGGTATGACTTCAATCTTTTTGAATTTTCTGATTCTCTTTCTGTGGCATAGTATGTCATCTATTCTGGAAAATGTTCCATGTGCACTTGAGAAGAATGTGTATCTTGCTGCTTTTGGGTGGAGTGTTCTGTAGATGTCTGTTAGGTCCGTCTGTTCTAATGTGTTGTTTAGTGCCTCTGTGACCTTACTTACTTTCTATCTGGTTGATCTGTCCTTTGGATTGGGTGGTGTGTTGAAGTCTCCTAAAGTGACCATTTCCCTGTTTAATTCTGTTAGTATTTGTTTCGCATATGTAGGTGCTCCTGTGTTGGGTACATAGATATTTATATTAGTTATATCCTCTTGTTGGATTGACCCTTTATCATTATGTAATTTCCTTCTTTGTCTTGTTACTTTCTTTGTTTTGAAGTCTATTTTGTCTTATGCAACTACTGCAGCTCCTGCTTTTTTCTTCCTATTGTTTGCATGAAATAGCTTTTTCCATCCCTTCACTTTTAGTCTATGTCTTTGGGTATGAAGTGAGTATCTTGTAAGCAGCATATAGATGGGTCTTGCATTTTTATCCATTCTGTAACTCTGTGTCTTTTGATTGGTGCATTCTGTCCATTTACATTTAGGGTGATTATTGGTAGATATGTACTTATTTTTGTTGTAGTCTTTGGATTCATGGTTACCAAATGGTCAATGGCATCTTCTTTACTATGTAAGTGTCTAAGTTAGCTCACTTATTGCACTATTCTAAATACAGTCTCATGATTCATTTTTTTCTCTTCCTTCTGTTTCTTTCTCCTCCACTCTTTATATGTTAGGTGTCTTATTCTGTACTCTTTTGTATCCCTTGACTGACTTTGTGGGTAGCTGATTTAATTTTGCATTTAGTTGTCTACTTCCTTTGCTGTGGTTTTATTTTGTCTTGTGACTAAATAGCCTTAGGCATACATCCATCTAGAGCAGTCCTTTAAAAATACACTGTAGAGCTGGTGTGTGGGAAGTAAATTCCCTCAACTTTTGCTTATCTGGGAATTGTTTAATCCCTCCTTCAAATTTAAATGATAATTGTGCTGGATACAGTATTCTTGGTTCAAGAATTCTTGCATTGAATATATCATGCCATTCCCTTATGTCCTGTAAGGTTTCTGCTGAGAAGTCTGATGATAGCCTGATGGGTTTTCCTTTGTAGGGGATCTTTTTTCTCTCACTGGCTCCTTTAGTAATCTGTCCTTCTCTTTGATTTTTTCCATTTTTATTATTATATGTCTTGGTCTTGCCTTCGTTGGGTCTCTTGTGCTGGACTGTGGACTTGCATGGCCTGAGAAACTATTTCCTTCCCCAGATTGGGGAATTTTTCAGCAATTATTTCTTCAAAGACATATTCTATCCCTTTTTCTGTCTGTCCCTTTTCTGTCTCTTCTTCTTCTAGTATCCCTATAATGTGAATATTATTCTGTTTGGATTTGTCACACAGTTCTCTTAATATTCTTTCATTTCTAGAGATCCTTTTTTCTCTCTCTGAATCAGCTTCTCTGAATTCCTGTTCTCTTATTTCTATTCTATTAACAGTTTCCTCCACCTCATCTAATCTGCTCTTAAATCCCTCCATTGTTTGTTTCATTTCTGTTTTTTCTCTCCTGAATTTATCCCTTAGCTCTTGAATATTTTTCTGGAGCTCCATCAGCATCCTTATGACTTTTATTTTAAATTCTTTTTCAGGAAGATTGGTGATTTCAGTCTCACCGAGCCCTTTTTCTGGTGTTTGAGGGATTTTGGATTAAACAAGTTTCTTTTCCCTTTTCATGATTCTGGAGCTATGGGAGTGGTTACCGGCAAGTGATGCGTGTGTCAGTTAGGAAACAGCATCCCTTCCTGCTTGCTGGTTGCTTGCCTGTCTCCACTGTCTGTGCTGGTTAACTGCACACAGGAAGTGGTCTCTGGGTGAATCCCCTAGGCTTCCATCCATGGGGTTGCCCTCAGGATTTCCTAGAGCACTAGTGGGTGTCACAGGCCAGCAGCATGTATGTCTACCACAGGACAAAGCCTTCTTCTGGTTCCCACTCACCTTACCTGTCTCCGCTCTCTGTGCCAGCCACTACGCACTTGGAGCAGCCTCTGGGTTCATTCTCTGAGCTGCCTTGGGCAGAGAGGCCCTCACGATGGCCTAGAACACTGGTGGGAGTTGCAGGCCTGTGGCACATGTCTTCTGTGAGAACCAAGCCCTTTCATGCCTCCTAGTCTCTGTGCCAGTGTCTGCTGTCTGTGCCACTCACCTGCACACCTGAGCAACCTTTGTGTTTGTGATGGTTAACTGCATGCAGGGAGAAGCCTCTGTGTTAAGTTGTGTGATTGCTGTAGGCCAGGCTGCTGTCCTGCTAGTCTGAAGCAATGGTGGGAAGAGCTGTTTACTTGCAGATGGGGGCAGGGAGTAAGGAATGGCAGGCTGCTTATTGTGGTGAGGGGCCTTGGAGCTGCTTTGCCATCCAGAGGCATAGGGCACCTGAAGCTCCTTAAGGTTCCCAGTCTGCTGGACTGCAGGTGACAGGACAATTTTGTCCACCTGTTAAACCCTTGTCCCTTTAAGACTTTTAAAGTGCCTGCTTTTGTTTTGTCCCATGGCAGCCAGTTGTGGGAACCTGTTCACAGTCTTAGTCTTGGATTTTGCTTTTATTGTCCTCTAATATTCAAAGCAATATGCAATGTGTATCTGTGCTCCTGAGGCAGGTTACTAGAGCTGGTTATTTAGCAGTCCTGTGCTTCCACTCCCTCCCAGGTCTGATTCTTTCCCTCCCACCAGTGTGCTAGGGTGAAGAGAGTGCTCGGGTCCTGCCAGGTTGCAGTTTGTACCTTACCCTTTTCCATGAGATGTTGACTTCTCCCAGATGTAGACTGGTTGGTGTACTGCTACTTCTGGTCACTCTTTTAGGGAATGTTGTATTTGCTGTACTTTCAAATTATATATGGTCTTGGGAGATTTCTGCCACCCTACTCACACTGCCATCTTTTCCTCTCCTCTGGTTTTATTTTATTCTCATTCTGTTTGGGTATTGCTTCCCTATTAGATTGATATGCATCCTATAGCAACAAGCTGACACTAGAACTAGAATATCTTTCCATAGAATGCCTAACATTCTGATATATCAAGTTAAAATATTGTTATTGAAAGGTAAAACTGAATCACTTTCTAAATTAATTTTCATTATTTTTCTTAAATACCAAACTTATAAGTAAGCCTACTTTCAACACCTTAATTTGTTATATCATTTGTTTAACATTATTTCATATAAGATTACCATATTCTCTTAATGGAAATTCAGGTCATGTAATATAATAATTAGCTAAACTTTTGAAAGTAGAATTGTTCCAGAAACTGGGATATGTCACTGTTCTACATAAATATTTCTATGATTCTTTATAGCACAATTTTTTAGTTTATTTATGAAAGGAATTAATGAAAACTATAAAATCACTAAGCCATGAACCACCATTTCAGTTACTTTCAGATTTGCAGTTTCATGCTCAAGATGTTTCCCATAATTTTCATATCCATTTGTAGTCTACATGAGCACTATGCTGAGGACATAAAGTGAATCAATGAACCTACAAAATCTAGTATTTTATTGAGACAGAAACTCCAGAAGTTGTTTGAATTATGGCATTCATTACTACTGGATTATCTCTAGTCACTAAAATTATTTATACTTGTATTTCCACATAGACTGGTGTTAATCAGACATATTGTCATTGGAAATTTGTAAACATAATCATATTATCAAGTTTACTATCTTATGACAGTAAGCCATTAATTCAGATGAAATTAATTTCAAGTCATTCCATATCCTATGGAAGAAGTGTCTAATTTGAATTCCCCCTTAAATGTTGTGAGGAGTTAGCAATATGATGAGCTAAAATAAACATTTTTCTGGTGGAACACCTGAATTTCACATTGTTTATAACTTTTAGTTAAAATGACATTCACAGGTCTGCTGAACACCTAGCTCTGGAGATCTGCTCTGGGAGCAGAAACCTACATTACATGGTGCTCTCATAATTAGGGGGATTGGAAAGCTAAGACAGGCAGAATACCTGGAGAGACTGAGATTGCAGCCTCTTGTGGATAACAGGGATCGGCAGTGGAGACAGACATAGCAACTGGAAAGCAGGAAACAGCTCTTTCCTCCCCCCCCCCGCATCAACACTGCTCCCCTGCTACCCCAAACATTGCTTCAGAGGCTGAGAATCTCCAGAGAGCAGAGCTTCTGGGCACTAGAGGGTGCCACATACAAATATGAAATGTCAAATGAACCTTGTTCAAATCAGTTTTATAAGTATACCAGAGAAAGAGTCAAATGAAATCAACCTTATAAATCTTCCTGAGAGATTTCAAAATAAAAATCATAAACATCCTCATTGAGAGATCCAATCATTACAGAACACAGTATAAGAAATGAAACATACAATGGAAGGTTTTAAAAGCATATCAGATACAGTGGAGGAGATGATAAATGAAATAGAAAATAGAGAAAAGTAATACAAAGAGGCAAAGGCACAGAGAGAAAAAGGATCTCTAAGAATGAAAGAATGTTGAGAGAACTGTGTGACCTATACAAATGGAACTATATTCATATCATAGGGGTACCAGAAGAAGAAGAGAGAGAGAAAAAGGGATAGAAAGTGTCTTTGAGCAGGTAATTGCTGAAAACTTCCCCAATCTGGGGAAGGAGATAGTCTCTCAGGCTATGGAGATCCACAGATCTCCCAACACAAGGGACCCAAGGAAGACAACACCAAGAAATATAGTAATAAAATTGGCAAAGATCAAGGACAAGGACAGACTATTAAAAGCAGCCAGAGAGAGAAATAAGATCACATACAAAGAAAAGCCCATCAGGCTATCATCAGACTTCTCAGCAGAAACCTTACAGGCCAGAAGAAAGTGGCATGATATATTTAATACAATGAAGCAGAAGGGCCTGGAACCAAGAATACTTTATCTGGCAAGATTATCATTTAAATTTGACAGAGGGATTAAACAATTTCCAGATAAGCAAAAGCTAAGAGAATTTATCCCCACAAACTGTCTCTACAGTGTATTTTGGAAGAACTGCTATAAATGGAAGTTATCCTAAGGTTTAATAGCTGTCACCAGAGGTAATAAAAACACAGTAAAGAGAGAACAATTACTTACTAAGCAAATACAAAATTAAATCAACTACCCCCAAAGTCAATCAAGGAATAGACAAAGAGTACAGAATATGATACCTAATATATAAAGAATGGGGGAGGAAGAAAAAGGAGGAGAAAAAAATAACCTTTAGATTGTGTTTGTAATAATGTACTAAGTGAGTTAAGTTAGACTCTTAGATAGTAAGGAAGTTAATCTTGAACCTTTGGTAACCACGAGTCTAAAGCCTGCAGTGGCAATAAGTACATACCTTTTGATAATCACCCTAAATGTAAATGGACTGAATGTACCAATCAAAAGGCATAGAGTCACTAAATGAACAAAAGAACAAGACCCATCTATATGCTGCCTACAAGGGACTCACTTTAAACCCAAAGACATATGCAGACTAAAAGAGAAGGGATAGAAAAAGATATTTCATGCAAACATTAGGGAGAAAAAAGCAGGAGTTGCAGTACTTGTATCAGCCAAAATAGACTTCAAAACAAAGAATGTCACAAGAGACAATAGAAGCACATTACATAATGATAAAGGAGTCAATCCAACAAGAAGATATAACCATTATAAATATCTGTGCACCAAACACCAGAGCACCTACTTATGTGAAACAAATATTAACAGAATTAAAAGGAGAAATAGAATGCACTGCATTCATTTTAGGAGACCTCAGCACTCCACTCACTCCAAAGGACAGATCAACCAGACAGAAAATAAGTAAGGAGACAGAGGCAGTGAACAACACACTAGAACAGATGGACCTTACAGACATCTACAGAACTCTATACCCAAAAGCAGCAGAATACATATTCTTCTCAAATTTGCAACAACATGGATGGAGCTGGAAAGTATTATGCTCATTGAAATAAGCGAGGTGGAGAAAAACAAGTGCCAAATGATTTCCCTCATTTGTGGAGTATAACAATGCAGCAAAACTGAAGGCACAAAGCAGCAGCAGACTCATAGACTCCAAGAAGGGACAAGCGGTTACTAAAGAGGATGGGTTGGGGAGGGCAGGTGGGGAAGGAGGGAGAAGGTGATTGAGAGGTATTATGTTTAGTACACATGGTGTGAGGGGTCATGGGGAAAACAGGGTAGCACAGAGAAGGGAAATAGTAAATCTGTAGCATCTTACTACACTGATGGACAGTGAGTGCAATGGGGTATGGGGGGGACTTGATAATATGGGTGAATGTACTAACCATGGTGTTATTTATTTATTTATTTATTTATATATTTTTGAAGAACATTATGTTTACTAGGCTCTCCCCTAACCCAAGTCCCCCCCAACAAACCCCATTACAGTCACTGTCCATCAGCATAGTAAGATGTTGTAGAATCACTAATTGTCTTCTCTGTGTTGCAAAGCCCTCCCTTTTCCCCCACCCCACACATTATACATGCTAATCATAATACCTCCTTTCTTCTTTCCTACCCTTATCCTTCCCTACCCTCCCATTCTCCCCAGTCTCTTTCCCTTTGGTAACTGTTAGTCCATTCTTGGGTCTGTGATTCTGCTGCTGTTTTGTTCCTTCAGTTTTTCTTTTGTTCTTATACTCCACAGATGACTGAAATCATTTGGTATTTGTTTTTTTCTGCTTGGCTTATTTCACTGAGCATAATACCCTCTAGCTCCATGCATGTTGTTGCAAATGGTAGGATTTGTTTTCTTATCGCTGAATAATATTCCATCGTGTATATGTACCACATCTTCTTTATCCATACATCTACTGATGGACACTTAGGTTGCTTCCATTTCTTGGCTATTGTAAATAGTGTGGCAATAAACATAGGGGTACATCTGTCTTTTTCAAACTGGAGTGCTGCATTCTTAGGGTAAATTCCTATAAGTGGAATTTCTGGGTCAAATGGTAAGTCTATTTTGAGCATTTTGAGGCACCTCCATATTGCTTTCCACAATGGTTGAACTAATGTACATTCCCACCAGCAGTGTAGGAGAGTTCCCCTTTCTCTGCAACCTCGCCAACATTTGTTGTTGTTTGTCTTTTGGATGGTGGCCATCCTTACTGGTGTGAGGTGATATCTCATTGTGGTTTTAATTTGCATTTCTCTGATAACTACGATGTGGAGCATCTTTTCATGTGTCTGTTGGCCATCTGAATTTCTTCTTTGGAGAACTGTCTGTTCAGCTCCTCTGCCCATTTTTTAATTGGATTATTTGCTTTTTGTTTATTGAGGTACGTGAGCTCTTTATATATTTTGGATGTCAAGCCTTTATTGGATCTGTCATTTACAAATATATTCTCCCATACTGTAGGGTACCTTTTTTTTCAGTTGATGGTGTCCTTTGCTGTACAGAAGCTTTTCAGCTTGATATAGTCCCACTTGTTCATTTTTGCTTTTGTTTTCCTTGCCCAGGGAGATATATTCATGAAGAAGTCACTCATGTTTATGTCCAAGAGATTTTTGCCTATGTTTTTTTCTAAGAGTTTTATGGTTTCAAGACTTACATTCAGGTCTATGATCCATTTTGAATTTACTTTTGTGTATGGGGTTAGACAGTGATCCAGTTTCATTCTCTTACATGTAGCTGTCCAGTTTTGCCAGCACCATCTGTTGAAGAGACTGTCATTTCCCCACTGTACGTCCATGGCTCCTTTATCGAATATTAATTGACCATATATGTCTGGGTTAATGTCTGGATTTTCTAGTCTGTTCCATTGGTCTGTGGCTCTGTTCTTGTGCCAGTACCAAATTGTCTTGATTACTATGGCTTTGTAGTAGAGCTTGAAGTTGGGGAGTGAGATCCCCACCATTTTATTCTTCTTTCTCAGGATTGCTTTGGCTATTCAGGGTCTTTGGTGTTTCTATATGAATTTTTGAACTATTTGTTCCAGTTCTTTGAAGAATATTATTGGTAATTTGATAGGGATTGCAGCAAATCTGTATATTGCTTTGGGCAGGATCACCATTTTGACAATATTAATTCTTCCTAGCCAAGAGCATGGGATGAGTTTCCATTTGTTAGTGTCCTCTTTAACTTGTCTTAAGAGTGTCTTATAGTTTTCAGGGTATAGGTCTTTCACTTCTTTGGTTATGTTTATTCCTAAGTATTTTATTCTTTTTGATGCAATTGTGAATGGAATTATTTTCCTGATTTCCCTTCCTATTGGCTCATTGTTAGTGTACAGGAAAGCCACAGACTTCTGTCTGTTAATTTTGTATCATGCAACTTTGCTGTATTCTGATATCAGTTCTAGTAGTTTTAGAGTGGAGTCTTTAGGGTTTTTTTATGTACAATATCATGTCATCTGCAAATAGTGACAGTTTAACTTCTTCTTTACTAATCTGGATTCCTTGTATTTGTTTGTTTTGTCTAATTGCCGTGGCTAGGACCTCCAGTACTGTGTTGAATAACAGTGGGGAGAGTGGGCATCCCTGTCTTGTTCCCGATGTCAGAGTAAAAGCTTTCAGCTTCTTGCTGTTCAGTATGATGTTGACTGTGGGTTTATCATATGTGGCCTTTATTATGTTGAGGTACTTGCCCTCTATACCCATTTTGTTGAGAGTTTTTATCATGAATGGATGTTCAATTTTATCGAATGCTTTTTCAGCATCTATGGAGATGATCATGTGGTTTTTGTCCTTCTTTTTGTTGATATCGTGGATGATGTTGATGGATTTTCAAATGCTGTACCATCCTTGCATCCCTGGGATGAATCCTACTTGGTCGTGTTGTATGATCCTTTTGATATATTTTTTAATTCGGTTTGCTAATATTTTATTGAGTATTTTTGCATCTACATTCATCAGGGATATTGATCTTTAATTTTCCTTTTTGTTGGGGTCTTTGTCTGCTTTTGGTATTAGGGTGATCTTGGCTTCATAGAATGAGTTTGGGAGTATTCCAGCCTCTTGTATCTTTTGGCAAACTTTTAGGAGAATGGGTACTATATTTTGTCTGTATGTCTGATAAAATTCTGATGTAAATCCATTTGGCCCAGGGGTTTTTTCCTTGCGTAGTTTTTTGATAACCGCTTCAATTTCTTTGCTGGTAATTGGTTTGTTTAGATTTTTTGTTTCTTCCTTGGTCAGTCTTGGAAGGTTGTATTTTTCTAGGAAGTTGTCCATTTCTTCTAGGTTTTCCAGCTTCTTAGCATATATGTTTTCATAGTAGTCTCTAATAATTCCTTGTATTTCTGTTGGGTCCGTTGTGATGTTTCCTTTCTCATTTCTCATTCTGTTGATGTGTGTTGATTCTCTTTTTCTCTTAATAAGTCTGGCTAGAGGCTTATCTATTTTGCTTATTTTCTCAAAGTACCAGCTCTTGGTTTCATTGATTTTTTCTATTGTTTTATTCTTCTCAGTTTTGTTTATTTCTTCTCTGATCTTTATTATGTCCCTCCTTCTGCTGACCTTTGGCCTCATTTGTTCTTCTTTTTCCAATTTAGATAATTGTGATATTAGACTATTCCTTTGGGTTTGTTCTTCCTTCTTTAAATATGCGTGGATTGCTATATACTTTCCTCTTAAGACTGATTTTGCTGTGTCCCACAGAAGTTGGGGCTTTGTGTTGTTGTCATTTATTTCCATATATTGCTAGATCTCCATTTTAATTTGGTCATTGATCCATTGACTATTTAGAGGCGTGTTGTTAAGCCTCCATGTGTTTGTGAGCCTTTTTGCTTTCTTGGGGTGGGGGAGGGGCTCATGTCCCATGGAGCCACAGCTCTGGTACGTTACCC
Organism: Manis javanica; assembly: GCF_040802235.1. NCBI lineage: Eukaryota > Metazoa > Chordata > Mammalia > Pholidota > Manidae > Manis > Manis javanica. Next base: position 45,575,121 of record NC_133156.1, read on the forward strand.
TGTTCGCTGAGGTCTGCTCTTTTCTCCAGGTGTGGGCATTCTGACGAGTCCTCTTTCCTGTTGCTTTCTCAGGATTAGTTGCGCCAATTAAATTTTCTAATTCTATCCAGTTTTAGGAGGAAGCGTCTGTCTCTCCTCTCACGCTGCCATCTTTAATCTCTCTCTCACTCTCACCACATTGTTTTTTCATGTGAAACCTGCATAAGAGTGTATATCAATCATACTTTAATAAAAATTTTTTTTAATTAAAAAAATTAAAAATAAAATGACATTCAGTTTAAGGTTTTGCTATCTCTCTGTAGTTGAACTTCAGCAGTAATTCTGTCGATTTATTCATTCTTACTTATTCAAGAAATACTTTTTGGTGTCTCCTCTGGTCCTGTGCTAAGCTCGACTCTGGCAAAACAATGATGGACCCTTAGAGACATGATTTTTAAGTCCTCTTGTCATTGTACTCAAGTGATAGAGACCAATGTTACATTTTTTATTCTGTGGTTATTCAATTTAAATTATGATCATGGTAGAATATCTGAAAAGGAGTTTAGGAGTCCAGTGAGAGTTTAAGAGGATTTGGTCTTGTTGGAGACGTAGAGACTGATCAGATGAAAGAATATGCAGACATTAATTAAGGAACCATGGGAAGAAAGATAATTCCAAGGGGGAAAAACAGCATTTATTAAAGATCTTTTGGAGTCTGTGGTTGCAGTTTTGGAAATATTGGACTTGGGATGCAATTATGATGTTTAAGAAAGACCTTAAGTAATTAATGTATATGAATCTAAAATTCTGGGGAGATAGGTGTAGGAAACAAAGACATGGGCGTGGGTGAAGCTCTTAGGGTGTAAATATAGAGTAAGAAAGAAAATGGATTGTGATAGAGCCTTGAGAAATTATGATGGCAGTTCCTTGGCAGAAGCAGTTGAAGTTGTGAGAGAGCCAAGCCAGGGAGGTGTAAGGACCTTGAGGTGTTAAGTGCATTGAGAAGGAAGAAAGCACCCTTCCTTTCCCAAAATAATGGCATCACCAAAGCCCTGCTTCATATATTATTCCATAGGTTTTGCTGTAGAATCAGATAGTTCTTAGATGTCATTTAGATTTTTGAAAGATTGTCAAAAATATCCCCAGGCTTCAAAATTCACTCTTAAATAGATTCAGTGTATATGCAAATATTAGTAGAAGAATTTGTTACCACACATCTCAACACAACTACTCCGTTTGAAAACACTATATCCTAAGATTGTAAGTTAGTGTGGCTCTCCTTCTACCAAGTAGTATACTCCTAACACCCTTTTCTGTTCTTTCTCTTGGAGGTAGGCTTACTTGCTGGTACTTAGTATTTCATCTGATTTGTGTTGTCCAGACTCCACATAAGATGACAGACAGCTGAATAATTGAAAACACATAAAACTTGTATACTGTCAGATCTTTTTTTTAGCATCTAGCTTGGCAAGCTGATTCAAAAAATAAGATGATAAATCCTTAAAATGATAGGAGGAATGATTGAGTCTCTGAGATAGCCAAAATCTGGTACACAAGTTTGTAAATTATAGAAATCTTCATTGATATGATAAGCCCTTTATCATGAGATGTTAAGCACAATTCAGCATAGAATCTAAGAACTGGCAAAATGTTAAAATGTTTTGAATATTAAAATATTTTTATTCCTAATAGACAGCAGTGTTTGCCTGGATACCTAGTATTTATATACTAGATGAATATGTATTAGTTTTTATTTTTCTCTTTAATGAATATCAGAGGCTAGGGTCAAGTAACATTTTCTGTTATTAAAAATGGTGTTACAATTTTTGCCTTCTTGGTTTTACTTTCAGCCAATTATGGCTTGAGAAAATTTAGTTTATGACATTGGTGATAACACGTTTTACCTATATTGAATCATTTCTTGAAAGAGTTGACCTTTGCAAAAACTCACTCATAAAGTTAGGAGGGTTTGGAATTAATGCAAATGGCAACTCTCCCCCTCTGTTGATTTGAATTTAAGCATAGAGGTTATATTGTCAAGTTACAAATGTTGTATATAGTATCAAAGACTTCAGTTTTTCTAATCATATGACAGACACAAAATCTTTTCCACAAGCAAAATAAGAATAAGAGTAAAATAATTCCACACAACACAGTTAGAAATTTTAGTATTAGAAAACTTTCCAAGAGGAAATGATTTTTCATTTGACTATGAATGTAATTCTATAACCTTGGGTATTACTATTTCTAAAATATTCATTTGAAAGAAATAAACAGTCTTCACAAAATAGAAAAGCAATTATGTTCAAAAATAATTTTTTAGCTGTATTATATAGGCCAATTAGTTGTATATCATTTCCCCAAATATCCTCCTCAAATTTTGAGTAAATATGAAATATTGTTTTAAGGGGAGAGAGTAGGTCTTCAGACAACCATCCTCAACCCAGTGGGGAATATCTTTTACAAACTCAAAGCATGTGGCCTACATTCACCTTAGATATGAAAGGCATCTTTTCCTTATTGTATGTTTTTATACTTCTGACATTCAACACTGTGACTGATACATTATTAGGGTTAATAAATGCTGGGTGAATAGAAAAACATAGAAGCACAGTGCATTGATTAGGAACTATGCAAGTTTTAGAAAAACTGAATATTTAAACCAAAGTAGCTGCTGAGGCTAAAATGATTAGCCTAATGCAAGGAAATTGCATTGTCATTTCTTTACCTTTACTAAGAACAAGACATAAATTCAACCCCTGACTGGGACAGCAGGCAGAGATTAGAAGCTAAGGTGTCCAGAGGTCTTTTTGAAGACGGCTACTAGTGGGGAAGAGAGCGCTCATATTGTGAAGGGGTGACAAGATGAAAGAAACTTCTCTTCACAATCAGATCAGAAAGAAAATTGAAAAAGAAATGGAGAAAGAATATCACAGAATGTGAGGTTTATGTTAAAAGAAACGGCATAAGAAAGAGCATTGGGATATGAAGTAGCCCTTATCTAGTACTATCAAGAATTGAACTTACTGAAAATACACACACATATATATATACACACACACGCACATACCCCACACATAAATACATATACATGCATACCATACATTAAAGTGAAAAGCAATTCACAAGCGCTCGCTGACATTGTATTACATGATGTGATATTTTATGCACAGTGATAGAAATGGTACAGGCCATTCCCTAATCAATTCACTATCTTAACATCTCATAACTATCTTAACATCTCATAAAATATGGTTACAGCATCTCCGTTCAAGTACATAGAGGTCTCATGTTACTTTCATGTATTGCTGGTCATGTTAGGAATAGAAATCAAAGCAAAGGGAAGCAATGTGAGGGCTGCAAAAGAAACAAGATCAATCTTAACTTTTTAAGTCTAGAAAGTAAAAGAAGCCTTGATCAGTCAACACATATTTATTGAGTGAAAAAATCTCATTAAAATCTTAAATGTTAATTTTAACCTGAGAATATTTTTACATTCTTTTGATTAGACCTTAAACAAATATAATCTATGTGTGAGGTCTTATGAGCTAGTATAACATTGATAGCCAGGTGTGTTATATGATCTCATGGAATACTTTTTCTTTAATGTGGAGAGATGAGACCATTGTCTTTTACATATTATGGGTAATTAAGTATTTGACTTTTCTGAAAGAACTTTCAGTCAGGAGTAGTAAATGAACTCTACAAACCCCAGAGGGAATTGAGAAGGAAATTAAACAACTATTCTTAAGTCATTTTCTTTTTAAGTCCAGTTGCACCTTAATTATTTTAAGGTATTTTGGAAGTTAAATTTTTTTCTTATAAGCACTAACACCCTAATAAGAGGCATTTATAAAACGTTTTTGTGGAGTGAGACAGTTAATGATGTTTCCAAAGATGTTTAACAAGTAGGAAATTATTGGCCATTGAAATGATTTGACTTATACTGCTTGTACTCTTTTATTCTCAGTATACGTAGGACTCATCTACAGAAAGGCTAAGATATACCATGATTTAGTTCCTTACAAAGACTGAATTTATATTGTAACCCACTTCAGGGATGGTAGATTTTTAAAAATTCACAATATGGAAGACAATTGTTGGTAAATGCAAGGGGAAATTGCCTGGGAGCATAAGGTAGCAATAACCATGAAAAAGAAGTGAGCATCAAAATATAGGCAGATATTTGCTGATAGGAAGGGTATACTGAGCTCCTAAAAGCATTGCTGAAGTGTTGTGTTCCAGTTAAGAATTTAAAATCCTTTCGAAATGTCTGTGAGACAATCTAACAAGGCTTCTCCATTTCTAATTCTAAACACTAACAAGGTTAATCAAACCATGAAGTAACAGTGAAGGCTTTCACAATTAACGCTCTAAAATACATAAACCAACAGCTAATTAATCGGCCCTAAGGTCACTCTATCACTTGCGGAAAATTAGTAATAGCAAAGATTCATGACAGAGAGAGAGAAGACAGGTCATGCTCTGTGAGTTTCAATTTTAACTAGCAAAGACTGTCAGAGTTATATCTAAGCTACAATAGTCATGTTTTTAACAGCGATAGAAGCTTGAAGAACATTAGATACAATTATATTTTGAACATATTTAGAAAGTTCAACTATGTCCTTCGTAGTTTTTAACTGTGAGAAGAGACAAAGAAAAATCATTATATTTGTGTTTCAGACTTTTCTGCCAAATAGCATTTTCCAACTGTTCATGAAAGAAAAGTTGGCTTACATGCAAGAAATAAGTTTGCTAGTTGATATATATTTAATCTTTTAATAATTTTAGCATAAAAATGCCTTTCTTGCCATTTTTTAAATGCATGCCAACTTCCAGTTAGCATACTGCTCAAGAAAAAGAAAGATGGAAATCAAAGAGATTAAGCATAACAAATTAAGTATATGACATTTCTGTAAATCCTTTTGTTTTAGATAGAGCAACTTAAATTAATTGCAAACCTAATTTTCTTTGGGAGTCCACATTTGACATCCTAAATAAAAGGAAACACAAATAATATTACAGTTGTATTACAATAGTACAAAATGATTTTGAATCACTTTCAAAGGCTAAGGAAATGGAAAAAACAAGCAAACTATAAATAAACCATACATGTTTATGAGACCCTGATTAAGAAAAAAATAAAACAAATTAGTGATTCTAAAGAGAAGAGATTCTGGGTGAAGAGAAATAATGAAAAATCTAACCTATTATAGTATTTGTGAGTTATACAGCCATAGAGAAATGTTATATCTTTGAAGAAAGAAAAGGAAAAATAGACATTTGTGGAGTGAACATATAATTTTTAGATTAGTGAATGGTTTCTTGGTTTGTTAGGTGATAGAATTATAGTTAGAAATAAGGTATAATTCATAATCAAAATTACATATGGCTTTCTAAAATATATACAATTTTAAAAGTTTTTTCATTTATCACCTATAAGGCTTACATTTTTTTAATAAAAAAGGAGGATAAGGGAGAAAACCACAGAAATATCTCATAAACCAAGATAATTCCTGATTATAATAAAAACAAAACAAAATGTAAATAAGATAACATTAAAGAATATCAGAGGAAATGTAAAAGCATCTGGAGTAGATGACACTAAAATACAGAAATGCAAAGAGTAAGTTATTCTTGAGGCAGAACATTTGAAATGGTCTATAAAATAACAAAATTTATTGTAAAGTTTTAGTGATTAGGATAACTGATACAAAGATAAATAGTATAATGGAAAAATTATAGAGAGTTCAGAAGCTGAGCTAAAATATAGGGGCCCTTGATATTTGAGTTAGGTGGCACTGCAGTTTTGGTTATTTTTGTACTTAATTTTTTTGTTTTGATTTGTTTAGTTGTTTGATGGGAGAGAGGAAGAAAGGGAATACTGAGAAAGGAAGAAGCAGAGGGATAGGGATGGGGGATGATAAAGGAGATGGATGGGGAAATCAGATAATATCAAGTATTAGTAAGGATGTGGATCAATGGGAATTCTCATATATTGGAGATGACAGTGTAAATTAATAGAAATCTGGAAAAAAACTTTGAGTCATCTGGTGACGTTAAGTAAATCCATTTCTTAATACTTACATCCCTAGATATATACCCTAGACTAGGGAATGCATGAGTGTATTAACATAAAAGAATATTTACAGCAGATTATTCCTATACCCTAAAACTTGAGATAACAAAAATGTCCCTTGACTGTAGAATGTTTAAGTTGTGTGACATTCATATATGCTGAATAGCAATTACAATAAATCAACAATATATTTATACCAAAAATATGGATTAATCTTACAAACAAGATGCTGAATAAAAGAAGCAACACAAATTACATACTTGCTAAAATTGTGAAATAAAGGAAGGGACAGCAAAAACAACTAACCCTAAAAATGACCTGAAGACTCCAGAATAGACTACCTCCACCAGGTGAAGAAGAGAAGACCAAACAGAGAAGGGTAAGGTTGCAGAGCCGAGATAGAGTGGAACCCAAGCCTTCCCCCACCTCGGCCCACAGACAGGAGGAGGAGGACAGAGCAGGAAGGGGTAAGTGCTCAGGAACTCTGCACACTGCGTCCTTGAGAGCTGTACTGCTCTGGGAACATGAGTCCACACTGGCACTGGGCTTTGGTGGACTATGGGGCTGGACACCAGACAAGGTCAGAGCACTTTGGTAGGCTGAGATTCCTGTCACTTGTAGAGGACAGACATTCTCCAGTGATCTCAGTGAGACCCGAAACAGAGGCAGCAGTTTGAAATACTTACCAGCAGTAGGAAGGGTGCTAGAGGTGCGAAAGTTGGATGGAGCTCTCCTCACAAGACAAAGGACAGGTGGACAACCCTTTACCAGCCCTTCCTCAGCCCAACTGGTCGGGCGCTTACAGGAGCCCCAAACACTCCATCCCCATTGCTGGCTCTGTGCGCCTGCCCCACCTACCCTGTTGGCACAGTAGCTCAGCCATTCCTGCAGGACAAAGAACATTCCCACCAGCAATGACCTCGACAAGAGCACTGCTGTACAAAAGGCCAGTCAAGGTGAACTGCCAGTCACAGCAGACTGAGATCAGCTACTGCTGGCAGACAGGCAGAAAGAGCACCATCCATAGCCCACCAAAAGCAGCTGGAGCTCCACCAAAAAGGAGAACCAGGCATTGGTGAGTAAAGGGTCTTGAGCTTCTGGACACCATAGGACATCTTCTTCATAAAGCCTTTACTCTCTAGGCCAAGGGGCATAGCTGATCTATCTAATATGAAGGAAGAAATACAGAAACCCAGACAAAATGAGGAGGCAGAGGAATATGTTCCAAACAAAAGAACAGGATAAGACACCAGAGAGTGGGCTAAATGAAATGGAGATCACCAATCTTCTTAGTAAAGATTTCAAAATAACAGTTATAAATATGCTCATTGATCTGTGGGAAAGTTTTGACAATCTCAGTGAGGATTTCAACAAAGAGACAGAAGATTTGAAGAGGAGCCACCTAGAGCTGAAGAATATAGTAACTGAGATGAAAGATACAATGAAAGGAATAAATATTAGATTGCTGCATGTAAACAAGACAATAAGATGAAAATTAGAGAGTAGCAAAATAATGAAAATAAGGAACAGAGAGAAGAAAGAATCTCTAGAATCAAGAGGATGCTAAGAGAGCTGAGTGACAACTCGAAATGAAACAATATATACATATCAGGGGTACCAGAAGGAGGAGAGAGAGACACAGGAGTAGAAAGTCTCTTTGAAGAAATAATTGCTGAAATTTCCCCAGTCTAGGGAAGGAAACAGACACCCAGGTCCTGGAAGCACAGAGACATCCTAACAAAAGGAAACTCAGGAAGACAGCATCAAGATACACAGTAATTAAAATGACAAGATTAAGGATAATGAGAGGGTATTGAAGGAAGCTAGAGAGAGACAAAAACTTACTTATAAGGGCAACCCCGTTAGACTGTCTGCAGATCTCAGCAGAAACTTTATAGACCAGAATGGAATGGCATAAAATATTTAATATTGAAACAGAATGGCCTTCAATCAAGAATCCTTTACCCAGCAAGGTTATCATTGAGATTTGAAGGAGAGATTAAAATTTTTCCAGATAAAGGAAAATTAAGAGAATTCACTTCTGTAGATGGAAACATTCTTAAGCCTAAATATTTTTCATCTATGGAAAAAACCCACAGTGAAGGTAGTAGATTATTAGTTCCTAAGTGCATGAAGTTAAAAAAACAAAATGAAACAAAAATAGTAAAACCAACTATACACAAAATCAGTCAAGGGATACACAAAAAATACAGATTATGACATCTAATACATAAAGTGTGGTGGAAGAATAAGAGAAAAAGTACTTTTAGGCTGTGTTCAAAATAAATCAAATGCAGACTGTTCTATATTTAGGAAACTATCTTTGAACCTTATCATTACCCATGAACCTAAAGCCTATAATAGATACATTATAAAAATAAAAAGAAAAAGGAAATTCAATCACAACACTAAAGATAATCATCAAATAACAAGAGATGAATACAAGAGAGGAAGAAAGGATTGTAGAGAAGCTACAAAAACAAACAGAAAGCAATTAATAAGATGGCAATAAGCACATACCTGTCAAAACTACATAAATGCACTGAATGCATCAATCAAAAGACAAAGGGTGGCAGAATGGATAAAGAAACAAGATCCATCTACATGCTGCCTAAAAAAGCCTCATTTCAGACCCAAAGACATACACAGACCAAAAGTGAAGGGATGGAAAAAGATATTTCATGTAAATAATAGGGAGACAAAAGCAGGAGTAGCAGTACTTATATCAGTCAAAATAGGTTTGAAATTAAGTAACCAAAGACAAAGAATGACATTACAAAGAATATGAAAATAATAAATATGCACCCACCGTAGTAGCACCTAAATATGTAAAACAAATACTAACATAAATAAGGGAAAAATAGACCACAACTTGATCATATTAGGAGACTTTAATGTACCACTTAAATCAATGAACAGATCAATTAGGCAGAAAATAAATAAGGAAAAAGAGGCACTGAACAACACACTAGATCAGGTGGACATAACAGATATATACAGGATATTCAACCCCAAAGCTGCAGGGTACACAATTTTCTCAAGTACACATGGAACATTCTCCAGAATAGATCATATGTTAGGAAACACAAGTATCCTAATAAAGGCTCAGTAAATTCAAAAAGTGGAATTGTATCAAAGTCTTTTCAGATCACAATGGCCTGAAACTAGAAATAAATTAGACAAAGGAAACAAAAATACCCCACACATGGAGGCTAAGCAACATGCTTCTAAGTAATCAATGGATCAATGAACAAATCAAAGAAGAAATCAAGCAATACATGGAGACAAATGAAAACAAAAATAAAACAGTTCAAAATATGTGGGATGCCACAAAATTGATCCTAAGAGGGAAATACATAGCAATACAAGTCTACTTCAAGAAACAAGGAGAATCCCAAATAAACAGTCTAATCTCACAATTAAAGAAACTAGAAAAATGGGAATAAGTGAAATCCAAAGTTACTAGAAGGAGGGACATAATAAAGATCAGAGCAGAAATAAAATGGAGAGAAATAAAACAATATAAAAAAATCAGTGAAACCAAGAGTTGGCTCTTTAATAAGATAAACAAAATAGACCAACCCCTGGCCAGACTTATCGAGAAAAAAAGAGGATACAAATAAACAAAAATCACAAATGGAAAAGGAATAGTTACAGCTGACACCACAGAAATGCAAAGAATTATTACAGAATTCTATGAAAAATTATATGCCAATAAATTGGACAACGTAAAAGAAATGGACAAATCCTTAGAAAAGTACAACATTCCAAGACTGGCCCAGGTAAAAACAGAAAATCTGAACAGAACAATTGCCATAACAAAATTAAATTGGTAATCAAAAAACTCCTAGCAAACAAAAGTTCAGAACCAGATGGTTTCATGGGTTAATTCTATCAAACATTTAAAAAAGAGCTAAAACCCATTCTTCTTAAAGTATTCCAAAAACTAGAAAAAAATGAAATACTTCCAGATTCATTCTATGAGGCCAGCATCACTATAATACCAAAACCAGACTGAAGTACTAAAAAAAAAGTTATAGGCCAATATCATTGATGAACATAGATGCAAAAATCCTCAGCAAAGTATTACCAAACCAAATTTTTAAAAAACCCAAAAGAATCATCCATCATGACAAAGTGGGATTTACTCCAGGGATTTATGATACAATATTCATCAATCAATCAGTGTGATACACCACAGTAACAAAGGGATGGATAAAAACTATTTGATCATTTCAACAGATGCTGTGCTGAAAAAGCATTTGACAAAATGATGGGTGGTAAGGGAGGGATAAGGGTGGGGAAAAAGAAAGGGGCATTACGATTAGCATGTATAGTGTTGGGGGGTGGTTATGGGGAGGGCTATGCAACACAGAGAAGACAGGTGGTGATTATACAGCATCTTGCTATGCTGATGGACAGTGACTGTAGTGGGGTGTGTGGGGGGGACTTGGTGAGGGGGGGAGCCTGGTAAACATAGTGTTCTTCATGTAATTGCAGATTAATGATAGCAAAAATAAAAACATAAAAATAATAAAAATTAAAATTAAAAAAAAATTCAACATTCTTTCATGATAAAAACTGTCAACAAAATGGGTATAGAGGAAATGTATGTCAACATAATAAAGGCCATATACAACAAACCCACAGCTAACATCATGCTCAATGGTGAAAAGCTGAATGCTTTTCATCTTAGATCAGGAACAACACAAGATGTCCACTCTTATCACTTTTATTCAACATAGTACTAGACGTCCTAGCCATGGCAATCAGACAAAATAAAGAGATAAAAGGCATCAAAACTGGTAAGGAAGAAGTAAAACTGTCATTATTTGCAAATGATGATACTATATAGAGAAAACCCTAAAGACTCCACCAAAAAACTATTAGAATAATTGGTCAGCAAAGTTGGAGGATATAAAAAAAATACACAGAAATCTGCTGTTTTCCTATATACTAATAATGAACTAGCAGAAAGAGAAATCAGGAAAACAGTTTCATTTACCATTGTATCAGAAGCATAAAATACTGAGGAATAAACCTAGCAAAGGAGGTGAAAGACCTGTACCTATACTTTGAAAACTATAAAACACTGATGAAAGGAATGAAAGAGGACACAAATAAATGGAAATATATCCCATGGATAGGAAGAATTAGTATTGTCAAAATAGCCATACTGCTAAAGCAATTTACATATCAATGCAATCCCTATCAAAATACCAATAGCATTTTTCAGTGAGGTATAGCAAATAATCATAACATGTATATGGTACCACAAAAGAGCTTGAATAGCCAAAAAATCCTGAGAGTAAGAACAAAGCCAAGGGGTTATGTCCCCTGACATCAAGCTATACTACAACGTTACAGTAATAAAAACAGTACTGGCACAAGAACAGACCCATAGATCAATGAAACAGAATAGAGATCCAAGATATAAACTCATGCATATACCATCAATTAATACATGATACAGGAGCCATGATTATACAATGAGGAAAAGATAGTCTCTTCAATACCTGGTAATTGGAAAACTGGATAGCTACATGGAAGAGAATGAAACTGGGTTACTGTCTAATTCAATACACAAAAGTAAACTCAAAATGGATTAAAGGCCTAAATATAAGACATGAAACCATAAAACTCTTAGAATAAAACATAGACAAAAACATCTTGAACATAAGCATGGACAATTTTTCTTGGATACATCTATCTCCCCAGGCAAGGAAAACAAAATAAAAACTGACCAACTCTGACTACATCAAACTAAAAAGCTTCTATACACAAAAGAACAGCCATACACCATCAACAGAAAAAATGCAACCTACAGTATGGGAAAACATATTGGTAAATTATTTATCTGATAAGAGGTTAACATCTAAAATATATAAAGACTCAACACCAAAAAAACAAATAACCCAATTAGAAAATGGTTGGAGGGTCTGAACAGACATTTTTCCAAAGAAGAAACACAGATGGACAACAGGCACATGAGAAGATGCTCCATATTGCTAATCATCAGGGAAATGCAAATCAAAACCACAGTGAGCTATCACCTCACACGGGTCAGAATGGCCACTACCCAACAGACAAGAAACAGCAAGTATTAGCGAGGATGTGGAAAAAACAGTACCCTCCTACAATGGTCGGTTGGAATATAAATTGATGTAGCCACTTTGGAAAGCAATATGGAGGTTCCTCAAAATCTAAAAATAGAAATAGCATATGACCCAGTAATTCCACTTTTAGGTATTTACCCCAAAAAACACAAAATCCCTGATTCAAATAGATATATGCACCCCTATTTTTATCACCACATTATTTACAATAGCCAGGATATAGAAGCAACTAGAATGTCCATCAATAGATGAATGGATAAAGAAGATGTGGTACATATACACAATATCTCATTAAAAAGACAGAAATCCTGCCATTGTGACAACATTGATGGACCTAGATGGTATTATACTAAGTGAAATAATCCAGGCAGAGAAAGACAAATACCACATGATTTAAGAGAATTAAGTAATACTTACCTATACTTTTCAATGTTTATGATTCCCTTTCTGTATGATTTATCTTACAGAAAGGGAACCACTACTACACACTAATATTTAAAGATGAGTATAATGTTACTCATACTATTCTCAGAATTCCTCTCTCCATAACATACTCTTTTATTATTATATTAACAACTGACAAAGTTTATTTAATTTTCATTTTATTTTGTACTTATGTTAAACATTTTTTGGGGGTGGGACTTATTTGATTAAATCATTCCATATATACCACCGAGCCTTTGTCATGGCATATTTATTCTTTAGACCCTTATTTGAATTCATCATTTGGACACCTGGTTTATTGTGTTAAGTAGTGTTTTGCAATGTTCTGTAAGCAATCCTACTTAACCTTTAGAGGAAACCCAAAAGTTGCAGCACATATGGGCCAATGGAACTAACTACAATTGTCAGTTTCTCAACAACGTGTGGAAACTGCAGTGGAAATGATTTTTAAAAAAGCTATAAAAGTATTTGATAATTAAATACTTATTTGCAAGAATTAAAAATCTTAAAGGAGAAAGTACTTTAGACATTTAAAGGAGATGTTTAACATAATTCTGAACTCTCTCTTCTCATCCATTTCCCACTTCTCTTTTCTACTTTCCTAGCTGACTCTCTCTCTCTGTCTGTTAGGATATAAAATGCTTAGTTAGTATAGCTCTTTCATTATAAAAAAAGATTCCATTTTCCAATAACTGTAATTCTGTTTGGCCCTTCTACTCTGGATATTTCTTCTTGGTAGAACAGAGAAAAGACAGACTGATTAAAAAAGTAATAGAAATGTTATTTAAGCAAGATTACATCTCCAAAAAGACAAAATCTGCACCAATACATAATTGCATCAAAGGCTGAAGCTGACTTAGGTTTTGTTTCTGTTTAAAGGCCAACAGTAATTGCTCTCCCACAATCAGTTAGAATATTATAAGAAAAAGTTCTTCTGGGATACTCCTAAAATGAAGCAAAAATCCTTAATAAACTTGTAGGACTCACATAAAGCTCAGATGGTGTTGGGCAAATATCTCTCCTACTTAGAGAAACTGTCTTATTCTCATATATGTCTTAGAGTTCAGATCATGCAGGCATACACAAACACACACACTCCATCTCGGGGTATAACTAAGTCAGAGATAATGTGAATCTATCTTATTAGAAAGAGTAAAAACTGTTTTTCTTGACTACTCTTCCCCTGTGTAATATGAATCCTTGAAGAATGAGATTCTAATTATTATGATTTATTTGGCATAGAAGTTCAAAGTTGTACATTTTATATTTTGTTTTGAAGATTCATAACTCCCTTTGCTGTGGGGGGAAAAAAAGCCATTTCTATGATTACTTTATGAAATACAGTTGATTTAAAAATTGAGTATATATAGCAAGTAAATTTTTACTTTAAAAAAGTGAGACTGCCTTCCTTGCCAAACTTTTTTTTTTATATTTGATTCCAGCCTTTCTACAGCTTTAATGAAACGGGAGATGAATGAAAAATGTTTGTGTGCCTGATTATAAAACAGTGAACATTTCCTGTGTGGGCACATGCACATACAAATCAGTGCACAAATGGACCTTTGATTACTCCTATGGCTTCATGCAAGTTATGATTTGTGATATCAGTGAGGACCAGAAATCATTTTCAATATTTCCATTGCAGGCAGATTAAATTTACTATGAAAAAACAAGTTAAGTGTTGTGCTAGCCGGTTGCTCTCCCTATCATTACAGAACGCTTTAGGAGGTCCCCTTTTATTCATGTCAGCTGTATGGTTTAATTTAAAAGTGATTCCAAGCATTTAACATGCTTCCTTCATTTTTAAAGAGTACTTCTTAAAAATGAAAAGAATTCAATCACTTTTTGGAGACAGATGTAGGGTACAATATAAATGTAAGTCCCATCAGTGCAGGTCTGATAGTTTCTGATTTTAACAGTTTTTATTAAATATGAAATGTCCAAATTACCTAATCATTGTCTCCTGTAAGATAAACAGTTTTCCCAGGCCTTTCTCCAGAGGCTTATCTCAGAGCTGCAGGATGTCGGTTGATAATGTTGCCTTCATGTTAGACAAGCAGACAAAATAATTTGATTGTACTGCTTGCCATGTTGTTCTAAGCACTTCTTTAAGAACTAAAACCACTTTGTTTCTGGTGGCATGACAAAGCTCATTACTTTCATTTTTTTGAACTCCTTAAAAGGCTTCAACATCAATAAGACTGCTTTCAGAGCACACTGGTATAATGTGTTTAGTCTTGTCTAGTGTATCCGTCCAGAGATAGACATAAACAGAAGTTAAGATGGTAGAGAAAATGTTTTTCATGCTGCAAAAACATAGCAAAATTATAGGTAATTACTTTTGAAAATGACAATCACCGAAGTGAGTGTTTAGAGTTAAATTTTAAATAAATTATTCAGAAACCTATAAACCTATATCCAAATACTAGGCAGTACTTCCATACTGCTTGAATAATATTTTGCACTGATCAGAGACTATGAAAAAAATAATCAAAGTAATCTTTACCATTATTTTCTAAGAGTAAGAGTAAAATCCTTGAATATTTATAACATTAGATGATTGGTCTTCTAATTATTTTACACTTGTGAGAGAGGAGAACAGGGCATGTAAAAATCAATATAATAATAACTCATTTGAAATAAGAGGGTAAGATAACTGATTGGGTATTTCTAATACATAAGTATGAAGAAAAGCAGGTCCTTGCAAAAACAGATTTAAATGCAAAGCTTAAGGTCAGTGCACACCCACCTTTTGACCTCAGACAATGGATGTATTTTAAGTCCAGCTTCTTAATTTATAAAGTAAGAATATTGTAATAACTGTTGGAAAGTAGGTCACCCTGTCAGTTGGCTCTGCATTGACACTGATGGACAGAAACCAGCATAATCCCTGTCCTAAGGGGGCTTACATTCTAGTCCAAGAAGCACAACACATAACGCAGTCATTGAACCTATAAGTGTTAAATTGTGACTGTGATTAAGTACTACGTAGAAGAACTACATAATTCCAGGAGAGCTTATGTTAGGGACGCTTTAATGTACTTAGAAAAGTTAGAAGAGGTTTCTGTGAGGACACAGATTTGCTTCGGTTTGAATGAATGAAACAGGTTGTTAATAAAGGAAGGAAGAGCATTCCAGGCAGAGGCACCTGGTATATAAAGATGCTATGTCAAGACGGCCCTGAAGGAAGAGCTGTGAGGAGACAGAGAAGGGGGCACATGGCGGGAAATGAGATTATAAGAAAAAGGTAGACAACAGGGCTCCAGAGGACATTGGAAGGACTTTTGTCCTTATTCCTGCAAGGGGAGCCTTTGAAAGGATTTCGGAAGAAAGGCAATTTCCAGTCTGCTCTTAAAAGAGACCAGTCTGAGCCCTGATGAAGCTACCAGGATTAAAAATGTGCTGTGAATTGTCAGAAGCCCCCGGTGCTGGTTGTACAATACTGGCTGTTCTTCTTATCCTCATCATCACCATATTCTAGAGAGAATTTTACCTGTTTTGCGTTTTCTTTTTCTTTTAAGAAGGGGAGATAGGACTAATGTATAATAAATATGTGATCATATAATTATAATACACACAAGTAAATAGGTGCCATTTTATTAGTACAGTGACATTATAGGACAAATTTTCCAACAAAAGGTCCATTAGGTGGTTCTTAGATTTCAAATATGAATGTTCTCTCCCAGAAAAAATAGTTCTTATACTCTAACATGATGTTGACTCTACTCTTATTATGAAAATGAATTATGATAAATTAGTGATAAAATAATATGTTTAAATGAATGTGTTTATAATTTTAAGATTATAAGAAAAAAAGATGCTTGTATGTCCAAAACTTATTACTTAGTCTTTTTAAGCTACACAGAATGGTGAATCAATGTGCATTTGTGATTCATTGACTAACTCCCCCTAAAAACAAACAAAACACACATTGATTCCTGTAGCCTCCAATTCTGGAACCAGTTGCAGAACCATTGTGATAGAATATCTACTCTTTCAGATTCTCCTATAGGAGAAATTGCCATTATGGTAACTAAATTACTGTAACTTGGGCAAGTGACCTTGCCCCTGTGATATACAGAATCTTCATTTGAAAAATTAAGGCACTGATTGGAATGCCCACTCTAACATCTCGCTAACATGGTGCTCTTAGAGACCTTGTGAATTGTGATCATGAAGACTCTCAATGAACTGCTCTTGGGAGCCAGCCACCAAAACCATCTCCTTCTGTTCATCTGAACAACAGTAGTATAAGTACCACTGGGGAAATTGTCAACAAAACTATCACAAGGAATATACCCTTTTAATCCCTGAGTATCAGTTATCCAAGTTTGAAATTTCAAGACATATCCCTTGTATTTTACCGCCACAAAAATCTTTATATCTTCTGTCAAATTACAATCACCAAGAATACTTGTGTTATTTTTTTTCCATATTACTGTTGATCCTTGATTTTTAAAATAGTAAACTTAAGGCAGGTTTTTTTTTTTTAAGCTGGATTGATGTGCACATCTGGTTAAAAGGTGTTTCCCCTGCTTTATGTCCAGGTGCTTGACTGACTTCTTAATTTTGAGGGATCAACACTAATTTCCAGTGTTTACTAGCAATCATAGATGACAAGCAGTTAAAAAGCCATCAGCCCTGTCACATTTTTCAAAGAACAGAATCCCTTTCCAGATGGCCCTCCATTTGGCTAATGGACAGCCTAAGGGGATAAAAATGTCACCTGTTGTAGAAGTCAACAGTATTAATAAAAACACAAAATAGACCATTCATGCTATGGAAACTACCCTAAACATAGATTTCTGAATTTCCTTTACTGAGTTATTTGCAATGATCATCATCTTAGCATTTTAAAATTTCCAGTTCTTTTCTGAATTTTCCATTGGCATTTTTTCAAAACACCAAAAGATAGGTGATAGAAAATAAAAAGATTTTTTCAAAACCTAAGAAATTTTGGACCATTCGTACCACATAAAATAAGTAAATGGTTTTTAAATGTATTTCTCATGTGAAAGATAATAGTCACATAAAGATGAAGTTTTCAAGTTACCCATTGGAACTCCAGGGGAAAATCCTGGAGTTAAAATACCTTTGAAACTGAAATCAGTCAAAGGGAAAAATAAAGTTTTAAGAAACTCATTTGTGTCCTACAAGCAGTTGTCCTGTGTCTCTCTCCACCTGGCTGCCCCAGCAGAGTCCAAAAACTCCACCCAACCTCTCTGGCCCTTGTAATTACCAATTGATATGGAGTTGCACTAAAGCCAGGCAAGAGATTCTGGAAATATTGCAATTTTACCCACACCCACTGAGATGATAATGGAAAAGACGTAGATTGTAATCTAAGGGACAAACAAAAATTATAAATGCATTAGTTAAATGAAATTCTTTGTAAATCATGTTCTTTTAATTTGTATGGAAAATTTGGTTTTTAATTACTATGCAATAGAGAAGTGTAGCAAAGTAGTATACATTTAAAAAGTCCACTAGAAATAAAACAAGTGGGCCTGTTAGCCTGTTCTACCTTATTTTTTTGTTGTCCTTTCAGTGAAGTAAAATCAAGACACACACAGTCCATAATTTCTTTTCTTATGGCATAAAATACATATTACAATATTATATTTTACATATTTAATATAATTAAAATATTTGATTTTCTAGTTTTGTGGTATGCTGTTCTTCTTCCTTTTAAAATTCTTGGGATATACTGAAAGCAAATGTCAACAGTGTGTATACATAATACCATTATCTCTTTTGCAGCCCTGAGGGACATGGTGAAAGTTCAAGCCTGCAAAGCTTACTGAACAAGTTACTAACAAAGATGTGAAGTAGCATTTTTCTTCCAGGCCTGATTATTGTGCCAGTGTCCACTCAACTACCTTTAATGATCAAGAAGGGGCACAATTAACAGTGGGAGATCTTCCCAGCAACAACTTTGTGCACATAAGAGAAAACCAAACAGAAAGAAACTAGTTTAAATAGTTACATAATTAAATTTACTGTGCTTTGAAACAGTGCTTTATAAATTTACTGCTTCATTTTTGATATTTGCCCAAATAATACGGAAGGAAGATTTCAGGGAAATTTTTAAGTTTAATTATAACAATAGGAACTTCTAAGAGGATGCAAAATTATCTTAAATGAAGTTAGATTACAAATCTAGCATTACACCAGGAAGAACATGTCCTTTATATAGTTGGAATGAAAGAAAAGCCATACTTGATATTGGCATTCTATTTTGTGAGATCTTATAAACAATATTTCAGAATTACTAACCAAGAGTCTTTGCTAAAGTCCTCATTGCACTGTTAGCAAACTTAGTAAAAAAAAAAAAAAAAAATTCCGAGTAACGATATTTAAGCAATGCTCCAGAAATATTTGTTTCAGATACGGCAGTATGTCGAAATGGCAATAGGTCCCATATTAAGTAGTTATATTTTTTCTACTTTTCTCCAAAATTCAAAGGTAAAAACTAAAGTTTTACATTCAGTCACACATACAAAAATTAAAAAAAGAAATATCTTTATAAATTGTCAAGTAACCCACAGAGACATAGGAAAACACCAACACTACAACAGAGACTTTAGGTATCTATAACTAGACATTCATTTGGGAACCTGTTTTCTACTTTGAGTTGGCAGAGAAATCATGTTACCTGATAATAACCTTGAATACCATAGTTCAATTTTCTCTGTATAAAGCTCAATTGCTTACATTCAAGCCTTAAAGAAAGGGATTGCTGACTAAAATTCCTTTGTTCTGGAATTGTTGTCTGGAATATAATGGCTTCTTATCATTTTTCAAATCTCTTACAAAAAGGGAACCACTACTACAGAGTAATATTTAAAAGTGCACCTCTGAAATATTTTCTAGATTTAGGAAGTTTTTTTCTTATTTTTTAAATGAAAAGTTATCAATATTTACCTAGAAAGTCATGTACATTTTGGTCAAAGCCTAATTATTTAAATTTATCTTTTAGCTTGAAATGCATAGGGGCTGCATAGTGTTTGATATTGTAGAATCCCTGGGAAAGATATTCTCACACTTCTATCTCAAACATACCTCTTTTCCTGAGCTGCTCCTTGCATCAGTTTCAGATTGACTGTTTTCCAAAAGGTCTTTTGCCTGAGCTACTGTACCTTATGGCAAACTGGGGAAAAGATCCCAGCCAGAAATACACACACACACACACACACACACACACACACACACACACACACACACACTTCAGAGTTTGCAAAAGAAGTGAACAAAAAAAGACATCTATTATATCTTCCCCAAAACTTTTGGCGCTTATTTTTAAAGGAGTAAGTGAAAGAAGTGGATATATTTCCTCTTAGTAGAGCCTAACTATAAAATGCTAGGTATACCTTGCTTCTAACTTAAATATTAATTCTCCTAACTGCATTATAAAATAGAGTTTATTATAATTTCTTACACCACGGGCTATTATAAGGGTTGTATGAGATGATTCATTTAAATCATTAGCATGCTAAATTTAATTTTAGCACATTATTTTGGAAAGAACAATTCCTCAATGAATGTTTGATAATTATAGTAGGACTCATGGGAAATAATTTTGAGGAGCCTGACTTTAGGTAATATGTTGGGGATAAATATAAGCATTTTAAGTTTTAGTTGCATGTATAAATGTCTCTTCAGGTTGTAGGATAGAGAAATTCCCCATTTCACCCAAAGATCAAAACTTTAAGAAATGGCAATATAAAATAATTTTCTTTTCCACCAATTGTGATAATCAGTTTTGGGGGTTAAAAAAATAACCAGGATGTTATTTGCTTTCCTAATAAGACTACTATTGCATTGATAAAGGTACATTATAAAATATAAAACTAGAAAGAAAAAAAATCCCCTCTCATTCTTATGAATACACTATAGTATTATAGATATGTACTATTATATTTCTTTGAATAATTCAGGGCTTAACAAAAGAACATCTGTGTAACAAGGCATTAATGCTTGAAATTTAAATTCTCATAAATAAGTTAAAACAACACATTAACTACCATCAATATCATGGGATTACTCAATTATGAAAATGATCATTCTCATTTAACAAAGTCAAATGGAGATATCACAAGGATGTTGTCCAAGGTCACTGTGAATCACAAGTAAAATTTGTAGTCTGCTTTTTAGAATCAATTTTACTGAAAACTGGTACATTTCAATGGATAAAACAATAACTATCAATAACTATCTGATGATAGATCTAATTTCCTAAATTCCTTGAAAGAACCTTTTGAACACTTTGCAGGCATTTAGTTATTTGTTTATCATTCATATTTTCCCCAACACTGTAAGTTACCTTAATTTGGGAACCATGTTCATCTTACTTATGCTGTATCTTTAGCTCTAGCATTAATGCCTGGGATGCAGTAGTAGCTCAGTACATATTTGTTAACAGACAAGTCCATCTTGAAGCATAAAGCAAGACTAAGCAGCTGCTTCTCTAATTCTGCTCAGAACTTTGAAAGCACGGAAAAATTCCTTTAATAAGCCTTCCTTGTGTGTGTGCAGAGGAAAGTGCCAGTTACTGTGGAAGGTATAAACTACTAATTGAAATTTGTACCTTGCCCCAAAAGTTTACAATTTGATAGGTGGGCTAACAACCTATGGAAAATTATGCAAAGGTGAGGAGAACAAGCAAAAATAAGTACTGAGGGTATAAAAATCAATAGTGAATGAAGAAATCTAGAGTGGTTCTGGAAGGCTAAGTAAATGGATGGGTAGTGGTGATAAAAAGAAAGGTAGTTGTGCAGACAAAATATTCAGTGGAAGCAAGATCAACTTGATAAGCCTTCCAGACTGGATGTAGAGGCAAGAAAGACTGAGGGATGGAGAGCCAGGCTGGCTGGATGGAGGGAAGACGGGAGAGAAGGAGAGGAAGTGGGGAGGGAGTGGGACAGGGAGAGAGAATGAGAGCAAAGATAATTATTGTTTTAAGAAAAAAAAAAAAAGAAAAAGGATGCAGAAGGCAAATGGAAAATTATGCCTTGATCCTGTTTTAGCTAAGTGCATGAGTAAAACAATTTTGCTGTGCCAGTGGAAGATGCTCAGCGGAGCACTGAGGACTGTGTAAGTGGCAGGCTGGATAACTGAGATTTATTTTGGTGAAGAATGAACTTTCATAATTTATGGGCAAATGTAACAATTTGACCTACATTTGACAGTGAGTGAGAAATCTTAAGTATGTGATAATTTACTTTGTTATATCAGTATTAGAATATAGCATAAAGTATGTGTACAATGAAGTATATGGTGACATACTGGCACATTGCAAAATTGCAGACTAGCTCCTACTGTGCATCAGGCACTGACTAGAGGCCAAGCAAAGTTAGGTATAAAATGAAGTTTACAACTGGAGGGAGAGACAAACACACACTCAGTAGAATGTAATAGAATGTTTTAAGTGCTTCACCAAACAAAGGACCAGGACTGGGCAGCAGATGCCACCGGCCTAGACATCTATGCGGAGGCTTTACCAGAAAAAGGTTCAGAAAGTCTGAGCAACCTTGAAATTCTTTGTGGGATGGTACTTTGCTGGATGCTATATAACATAACATAGTTAAGTCAACACAATGCTGCAACTTAAAGAACACATTTTACTCAGAGAGGAAACAAAGACATACACAGGCAATACACACACTCATAAAATATTTCTATTTATATGCATATATACTCACTCACGTATGGGTACAGATATAGACATAGATATAGACATGTTCATACGTATGGACATAGGGTCATATTTGTACATGCAGAATTATTTTACTGTCTTTTACAGGCTCCATAATATCCATGGCAAGTTATACAAAATAATTTCATTTTTCCATGTGCAGTGTCTTTTCCATTCATTTTGCTCTTAGAGTAAATAATATAACAAGTATCTTTGTACAAATAAGCTTACCTACATTAATCTTGTAAATATTTGAACAATTTATTAGTTCTTTTTTATCTCATTCTGTCAAATTTGGGTAGATACTAATGTAAGCAATTAACTGCAAATTTTTTCTCTCTAGTACTTATAATTATTCTTCCAGTTTTAATACATTAGAAAAGTTATAGAAAGTAAATTTTATGGAGAGCAAATGTCCTTGTAATGACAATAATTTTAACAAAAATGCCTGTAGGAATCATTCTGTGTATTTGCTGTAGATATCTGATAGATGACATTTAGCAAGTTAAAAAATATATCCCTTCTATTCTAAACTCATTATCTTTAAAAAATCAAGAAAGCTCTTCAGTATTAATGTGTCTTTTCTGAATCTAGTGAGATAATTGTAAGGCCTTTTTCCTCCTTTATTCTCTTAACAGCATGAATTCCATTAATAAAGTTCTGGGTGTTGACTCATCCCTTAATTCCTGAAATAAACTCTAATTTCTATTTATGTCTTATTGTTTATATTCTATGTTACAAATCTTACTGATACTTGTATCTATGTCATTTATATTTTTATGTGAGCATTTGTGTTCTCTATGCATTTAGTTTGAATTTTATTTCTCTAAAACGTAGATTTTTCTATCATTTATGTTCTAGTTAAGTAACATGGACTTTTAGAATTCTCACGTCTGATATTTGGCCTTCATACCATTTATAAGAGTGTTCCCAAATTCTCTATTCTTCCTAAATTGATTTGGTGGCGGATATAGTTTTAAAAATATCAACTTCATTCTACTCTTTTAATCTAGATTTTTAAATTTATTGGTGTAAATTTACACATTCTTCCCCAATTACTTTTTTTAAAAAACCTAATTTTGGCTTTTATGGTAAGACCACATAACAAGTTATTCATACTCATCGACATGTACAGCTTATTCAAAAGCTCTTAATATTTTGTCTGATGCGCATCCAGAATTCACAGATTAGCTCAGTCAATTAATCTGTGTGAGAAGGCAAATGCTATTTTTTCAAATAAAATATTTTGGAGTGAAATCCAAATTTTACATTTTTTAAGACAAAATAAGAAACATTGAAAGTTCTGCATTTGAAACTTTCGGCCATGCTCCAGTCCCTTAAGGAATGAACATATTCTCCCTTTAAACTAGAAGTACAGGAGAAGAGCATTTCGATAGGCACAGGGGAAAAATACTTACAAAGACAAATAAGTTATGTTTGGCTTGCTATCATTCCTCCTTCCCTCAGCTATAATAGATAAGATTAATCAATGAAATCACTAGGTATTACTGATGTTACTTGTAAATGATTACTATTAGCAGAAGCAGTGAAATCTTTTATTCTTGCACAGATAGTCAAGAAAGTTAGTTTAGAGATCCTACAGTGATCCTGACCATCATGTTAATTTTGGGTAAGTCACTCACTTGGAGTTTCTTCACCTGTAACATGAAGCCATTTAAAGTTCCTGCTAGAAATTTTATGGGTAGTCCACTGTAGGAGCCTCCAATAGAAAGCAATAGAAGAGTAGGACATCTAAGTAGAGTTCGTCACAACCAAAATTGCACAGAATCTAAGGAACACCCTTCTACAGCCAGTTCTGCAAGTATTGATGTGTATATTTTATTTAAAAAAGAAAAAGACACTTCAAAAGATACATAAATGGGAAAAAATTTAAGATAACCACAGACCTCATCTAAAATCAAGTTCCAAGTCAGACAAGAATGCTAAAATAACAACACAGAATATGATAATTGAAGTATACAGATAAAGTATGGCATGATGTCATTATGATCTCCTAAGATAAAATGTTATATCAAGTACATTCTCCTTTAGTCTAGCTTAACCAGAAGAACTTCCTTTTATTCCCCACAGTCCCAGCAAAGCATTATCAAACATTCTCCATAATCATCGTATTATGGCAATCTATGGCAGTTATAATTTTTACCTGAGATTTCAATACCATTTTTATGATATTTTCTTATCCTCTTGGAATTTTCTAAAATATTTGTTTAAATTGTTTCTTTTTTTAAAATAAGTTTAAAAAGAAGCAGAAGAGCTACATTGTAATATCTGGGTTACTATAACATGTAGGTACCATGCTCCTTAAACATTAACTATTAAAGAATAATAAAAATCCAGAGGGGAAGAGATTCACTAAAAATAGCTGGGATTTAAAATTATATTTTGTAACCTATTAATTTATCATAAGGAGTAAAATAAGCCATAGGTAGAAAGTGGAAACTCTACCAAATGCTTCTGTGTTGCAGTAAACTTAATTATATGGCACACCATAAAATGACAGTAATATTAGAAAGGAAAAGTAGCAATTTCAGATTGCAATAACTGCTTTTTACAAGGATAGAAATTATATCAAGCACACGTACCTATTCATTCTAATACTGTTTTCTAGTAAGAGCCAGTGGGATTCACAGTCAAGGGGAGGGAAAGATTTAACTACACAGAAATCTGCTTAGTTTGGAAAAGGCTTGCCTACAAAAGACACTACATATAAGTTCATTTGGTAATACATAATAAGCATCAAATATAAAAACTCAAACACAATCTTTAAATGTATATGTACACACATACATGTAATAGCTTCAATTAAAACCATTATTAACAGATGGATTATTTTAAAGGACTTCTAAAATGTTTTTTTTACTATGTCTGATCTATGTGAGAATCATGTAGACTGACTTTATAAGGGTAGCATCCTCTTATGAATTTAGTAGAAAGAATCTTAATGTTTCTGAAGAGGCTTTTATGTAATCATGCCAAAAATCTTTTATTTTAACATCTAAAATATTATTGACTTTTTAAATTCTATCTTACATTTATTATGGTATCATTAATGTACAATAACATGAGCAACATTATGGTTCCTAGACTCCCCCCATTATCAAGTCCCCACCACATACCCCATTATAGTCACTGTCCATCAGCATAGTAAGATGCTATAGAGTGACTACTTCTCTGTGCTATACTGCCTACCCCGTGACCTCCCCACACATGTGTGCTAAACATAATGTCCCTTTTTCCCCCTTATCCCACCCTTACCACCCATCCTCCCTGGTCCCTTTCCCTTTGGTAACTGTTAATCCATTCTTGGGTTCTTTGAGTCTTCTGCTATTTTGTTCCTTCAGTTTTTGCTTTGTTCTTATACTCCACAGATGAGTGAAATCATCTGATTTCTTTCTCTGCCTGGCTTATTTCACTGAGCATAATACCCTCTAACTCCATCCATGTTGTTGCAAATGGTAGGATTTGTTTTCTTATTGATGAATAATATTCCATTGTGTATATGTAGCATATCTTCTTTATCCATTCATCTACTGATAAACACTAGGTTGCTTTCAATTTTTGGCTATTGTAAATAGTGCTGCAATAAACATAGGCGTGCATATGTCTTTTTCAAACTGGGCTCCTGTATTCTTAGGGTAAATTCTTAGGAGTGGAACACCTGGGTCAAATGGTATTTCTGTTTTGAGTTTTATGAGAAACCTCCATACTGCTTTCCACATGGTTGAACTAATCTGTATTTCTACCAGCAGTTAAGAGGGTTCCCCTTTCTCCACATCCTCACCAGCATTTGTTGTTCTTTGTCTTTTGGATGGTGGCCATCCTAACTGGTGTGAGGTGATATCTCATTGTGGTTTTAATTTGCATTCCTCTGATAATTAGCGATGTGGAGCATCTTTTCATGTGCCTGTTGGCCATCTGAATCTTTGGAGAAGTTTCTGTTTAAATTCTCTGCCCATTTTTTAATTGTATTATTTGCTTTTTGTTTGTTGAGGTGCTTGAGCTCTTTATATATTTTGGATGTCAACCCCTTATTGGATATGTCATTTATGAATATATTTGACCATGCTGTAGGATGCCTTTTTGTTCTACTGATGGTGGTGTCCTTTGATGTACTGAAGCTTTTTAGTTAGACATAGTCCCATTTGTTCATTTTTGCTTTTGTTTCTCTTGCCTGGGGAGATATGTTCATGAATAAGTTGTCCTGTTTATGTCCAAGTGGTTTTTGCCTATGTTTTTTCGAAGAGTTTTATGGTTTCATGACTTACATTCAGGTCTTTGATCCACTTTGAGTTTACTTTTGTGTATGGGTTTAGACAGTAATCCAATTTCATTCTGTTGAATGTAGCTGTCCAGTTTTGCCAACACGAGTTGTTGAAGAGGCTGTCATTTCCCCATTGTATATCCATGGCTCCTTTATCATATATTGATTGACCATATATATTTGGGTTAATCTCTGGATGCTCTCTTCTGTTCCACTGGTCTGTGGGTCTGTTCTTGTGCCAGTACCCAACTGTCTTGATTACTGTGGCTTTGTAGTAGAGCTTGAAGTTGGGAAGCAAGATCCCCTGTGCTTTATACTTCCTTCTCAGGATTGTTTTGTCTATTTGGGGTCTTTTGTGGTTCTATTTGAATTTTAGAACTATTTGTTCCAGTTTGTTGAAGAATGCTGTTGGTATTTTGATAGGGATTGCATTGAATCTGTAGATCACTTTAGGCAGGATGGCCATTTTGACAATATTAATTCTTCCTATGCAAGAGTATGGGGTGAATTTCCATTTATTATTGTCCTTTCTAATTTCTCCTGAGAGTGTCTTGTAGTTTTCATGGTATAGGTCTTTCACTTCCTTGGTTAAGTTTATTCCTAGGTGTTTTATTCCTTTTGATGCAATTGTGAATGGAATTGTTTTCCTGATTTCTCTTTCTGCTAGTTCATTGTTAGTGTATAGCAATGCAACAGATTTCTGCATATTAATTTTGTATCCTGCAACTTTGCTGAATTCAGATATTAGTTCTAGTAGTTTTGGAATGGATTCTTTAGGGTTTTTTGTGTATAATATCATGTCATCTGCAAACAGTGACAGTTTAGCCTCTTTCTAACCAATCTGGATGCCTTTTGTTTATTTGTGTTATCAGATTGCCATGGGTACACCTCCAGATCTATGTTGAATGAAAGTGGGGAGAATGGGCATCCTTATATTGCTCCCAATCATATGGGAAAAGTTTCAGCTCCTCGCTGTTAAGCATGATGTTGGGTGTGGGTTTGTCATGTATGGCCTTTATTATGTTGAGGTACCTGCCCTCTATACCCATTTTGCAATTATTTCTTCAAAGACACTTTCTATCCCTTTTTCTCTCTCTTCTTCTTCTGAAACTCCTATAATGTGGATATTGTTCCATTTTGATTGGTCACACAGTTCTCTTAAAATTCTTTCATTCCTGGAGATCCTTTTATCTCTCTCTGCATCAGCTTCTCTGCATTCCTGTTCTCTGTTTTCTAGTCCATTAATGGTCTCTTGCATCTCGTCCATTCTGTTTTGAAGTCCTTCCAGAGATTGTTTTATTTCTGTATTCTCCCTCCTTAGTTCTTGCATATTTCTCTGCAAGTCCATCAGCATGATTATGACTTTTGTTTTTAATTCTTTTTCAGAAATATTGGTTAAATCTATCTCCCCAGGTTCCTTCTTAGGGGAAGATGTAGAAGATGTCGAAGCTGTCTGGGTTAGTCTTGTCTGGATCAAATTTTTTTTGCCTTTTCATGTGGATAGGTACAGTGGTGTGCTATTGATTTGTCTGTCAGCTGGGAGAGTCAAGACTCTTTCCACTTGGCTCCTGGCCTTTCTTTCCTGGGACAACTGCGACCCCTAGTGGCTTGTGTTGGGCAATTGCATGTAGAGCCCAGAGTTCCCTGGAATTTCCAGCTGCTGGACTGTGACCTGGGATGCTTCCGTCCAGCTGTGTGGTACCTGTCCCTTTAAGACTTTCAAAAAGCACTTGCTTTTCTTTGTCACAGGGGCACCAGCTTCAGAACCCAGTCACAGGTCTTACTGTCATGCTTCCCTAGTTTCCAGCACCGCACACATGCACTGTGTGTCTCCGCTCTGGTGCAGGTGGCTAGGGCTGGGTGTTTAGCAGTCTTGGGCTCCCTCTCCCTCCCTGCTCTGACTCCTCTCCTCCTGCAGGGAGCTGGGGTGAGGGGAGCTCCAGTCCCGCCGGGCTGCGGCTTGTATCTTACCCCTTTCACCAGGGGCTGGGTTCCCACAGGTGTGGATGTAGTTTGGCTGTTGTCCTGTGTCTTCTGGTCTCTCTTTCAAGGATAGTTGTATTTGTTGTATTTTCAAAAATATATATGTTTATGGGAGGAGATTCCCACTGTCCTACTCATGCCACCATCTTGGCTCCACCCCCCCTCTATAGTCATTTTGTTGAGAGTTTTTATCATGAGTGGATGTTGAATTTTGTCAAATGCTTTTTCAGCATCTATGGAGATAATCATGTGGTTTTTTTCCTTTTTGTTGATATTGATGGATTTTAGAATGTTGTACTAACCATCCTTGCATCCCTGATATGAATCCCACTTGATCATAGTGCATGATCCTCTTGATGTATTTTTGAACTTGGTTTACTAATATTTTGTTGAGTATTTTTGCATCTATGTTCATCAGGGATATTGGTCTGTAGTTCAATTTGTGGTGTCTTTGCCTGGTTTTTGTATTAGAGTGATGAGTTTGAAAGTATTCCCTCCTCTTCTATTTTTTTGAAAACTTTAAGGAGAAAGAGTATTATGTCTTCTCTAAACATCTTATAACAATTCAGAAGTGAATCTACCTGGCCCAGGGATATTGTTCTTGGGTAGTTTTTTGATTACTGATTCAGTTTTGTTGCTGGTAATTGGTCTGTTTAGATTTTCTGTTTCTTCCTTGGTCAGTCTTGGAAGGTTGTATTTCTCTAGAAAGTTGTCCATTTCTTCTAGGTTATCCAGTTTGCTAGCATATAGATTTTCATAGTATTCTCTAATAATTTTTTATATTTCTATGATGTCCATCATGAATTTTCCTTTCACATTTCTGATTCTGTTCATATGTGTACATTCTCTTTTTCTCCTGACTAGTCTGGCTAGGGGTTTATCTGCTTTGTTTATTTTCTCAAAGAACCAGCTCTTGGTTTCATTAATCTTTTCTATTGCTTTATTCTTCTCAATTTTATGTATTTCTTCTCTGATCTTTATTATTATCCCTCATTCTGCTAACTTTGGCCTCATTTGTTCCTCTTTTTCCAGTTTCAATAATTGTGAATTCAGACTATTCATTTGGGATTGTTCTTCCTTCTTTAAATAGGCCTGGATTGCTATATACTTTCCTCTTAGGACTGCCTTCACTGCATCCCACAGAAGTTGGGGCATTGTGCTGTTGCATTCATTTGTCTCCATATATTTCTTGATCTCTGTTTTAATTTGATCATAGATCCATTGATTATTTAGGAGAATGTTGTTAAGCCTCCATGTCTTTGTGAGCCTTTTTGTTTTCTTTGTACAATTTATTTCTAGTTTTACACCTTTGAGATCTGAGAAATTCGTTGGTAGAACGTCAATCCTTTTGAATTTTCTGAGGCTCTTTTTGTGGCCTAGTATGTGGTCTACTCTGGAAAGTGTTCCATGTGCTCTTGAGAGGAATGTGTATCCTGCTGCTTTTGGGTGAAGAGTTCTGTAGATATCTATTAGGTGCATCTGTTCTAGTGTGTTGTTCAGTGCCTCTGTGTCCTTACTTATTTTCTGTCTGGTTGATCTGTCCTTTGGAGTGAGTGGTGTGTTGAAGTTTCCTCAAATAAATGCATTGCATTCTATTTTCTCCTTTAATTCTGTTTGTATTTGTTTCAAAAATATAAGTGCTCCTGTATTGGGTCCTTAGATATTTATAGTGGTTATATCCTCTTGTTGGACTGACCCCTTTATCATTATGTAATTTCCTTCTTTGTCTCTTGTTACTTTCTTTGTTTTGAAGTCTCTCTTGTCTGATACTAGTACTGCAACACCTGCTTTTTTCTCCTGATAGTTTACATGAAATATCTTTTTCCATCCCTTCACTTTTAGTCTGTGTATGTCTTTGGGTTTGAAGAAAGTCTCTTGTAGGCTGCATATAGACAGGTCTTGCTTGTTTATCTATTTGGTAACTCTGTGTCTTTATTGGTGCATTCAGTCCATTCACATTTAGGTTGATTATCAATATATATGTACTTACTACCATTGCAAGCTTTGGATTCATGGTTACCAAAGGTTCAAGGGTATCTTCTTCACTACCTAACCATCCAACTTAACTGACTTATTAAGCTATTCTAAATACAGTCTGATGATTCTTTTTTTCTCTTCTTTCTTTTTCCTCCTCCTCTACTCTTTGTATGTTATGTGTCTTATTCCATACTCATTGACCAACTTTGCAGATAGCTGATTTAATTTTGCATTTGCTTAGTATTAAGTTGGTCTACTTCCTTTGCTGTTGTTTTATTTTCTCTGGTGACAGCTACTTAGCCTTAGGCCACTTCCATCTAAAGCAGTCCCTTTAAAAAACACGGTAGATGTGGTGTGTGGGAGGTAAATTCCTTCAACTTTTGCTTATCTGAGAATTGTTTAATTCCTGTATTAAATTTAAATGATAATCTTGCTGGATAGTGTATTCTTGGTTCGAGGCTCTTCTGTTTCATTGCATTAAATATATCATGCCATTCTCTTCTGGCCTGTAAGGTTTCTTCTGAGAAGTCTGAGGATAGCCTGATAGGTTTTCCTTTGTAGGTGATCTTTTTTCTCTCTCTGGCTGCTTTTAATACTCTGTCCTTGTCCTTGATCTTTGCCATTTTAATTATTATATGTCTTGGTGTTGTCCTCCTTGGGTCCCTTGTGTTCAAGATCTGTGTCCTTCCATGGCCTGATAGACTATTTCCTTCCCCCGATTGGGGAAGTTCTCAGCAATTATTTCTTCATTACACTTTCTATCCCTTTTTCTCTCTGTTCTTCTTCTGGTACCCCCATAATGCAAATATTGTTCTGTTTGGATTGGTCACACAGTTCTCTTAATGTTCTTTCATTCCTAGAGATCCCTTTATCTCTTTCTGCCTCAGCTTCTCTGTATTCCTGTTCTCTGATTTCTATTCTATTAACATTCTCTTCCACCTCATCCAGTCTACTCTTAAATCCCTCCATTATTTGTTTCATTTCTGTTATCTCCCTCTGGAATTCATCCCTTAGCTCTTGCATATTTCTCTGTAGGTCCATCAGCATGCTTATGACTTTCATTTTGCATCCTTTTTCAGGAAGATTGGTCATTTCAGTTTCACCAGCCCCTCTCTCTGGTATTGGAAGAATTTGGGACTGAACAACGTTCTTCTGCCTTTTCATGGCAATAGAAGTGATCGCTGGCAAGTGGTGCATGTGTCAGCTGGGCGAACAAAGTCCCTTCCTGCTTGCTAGTCACCCTGCCCATCTCCACTTCCTCTGCTGGTCAGCTGCACACAAGGAGCAGCCTCTGGATTAATCCCCTGAGCTGCCATGGGTGGGGTGGCCCTCGAGATGGCCTAGGGCACTGGTGGTGGATTGCAGGCAAGTGGCATGTGTTCTCCTGAGAGAATGGTGCCCCTTTGTGCTTTCCCGACTCTGTGCCAGTCTCTGCTACCTTGTGCTGGGCAACCACACACAGGGAGCAGCCTCTGGGTTGAGCCTCTGAGTTGCCATGAGCTGGGCAGCCCTCAGGATGGCCTAGGGTACTGGCAGGGGTTGCAGGCAAGCAGCGCTTATTTTCTGTGAGAGTAAAGCCCCTTTGTGCCTTCCAGATTCTGTGCTGGTTTCCACTGTCTGTGCTGGGCAGCTGCGTGCAGGGGACATCCTTTGGGTCTGGCCTCTATGTAGGCTCTGGAAGATGCCTCTTTGTGGTTGCTTTGGGTGGGGCTGCCTCCCAGTTGCTCCGCAGCAATGTCAGATCAGCCGGTTTGCTTGCAGTGCTGGTGGGGGGGGGAATGAATGGCAGGCTGCTTATCGCAGTGAAGGGCTTCAGAGCTGTGATGCTACCCAGAGGTTTAGGGCACCTGCAGTTCCTTAAAGTTCCCAGTCTGATGGGCTGAGTGTGCCAGGATGATTTTGTCCACCTTTAAGACTTTTAAAGCATCTTTTATTTTGTACTAGGGCAGCCATCTGTGGGGACCTGTTCACAATCTGAGTCTTAGATTTTGTTTTTCTGCTCCTCTAAATCCCATACACTATGCAATGTGTGTCTGTGCTCCCCATGCAGATTACTAGGGCTGGTTATTTAGTAGTCCTGTGCTTCCACTCCCTCCCCACTCTGATTCTTTTCCTCTTGCCAGTCAGCTGGGGTGGGGGGAGATTTCGAGTCCCGCCAGGTCACGGCTTTGTATCTTACCCTTTTCTGTGAGATGTGGAGTTCTTGCAGGTGTATATGTAGCCTGGTTGCTGTACTGTATCTTCTGGTCTCTCTTTTTGGAATAGTTGTATTTGCTTAATTTTCAAAATATGTATGGTTTTGGGAGGAGATTTCCACCACCCTATTCATGCCGCCATCTTGAGAATCTCTGACTTTTTTTGTTAAGATGGAGAGATTGTTATTGGCTTTCTGCCTTCTATTATTTTCATTAATTCAAGAGAAATTCACACAGTGTCATTTATATTTGGTGCTATCTTTCTTATTTATTAGGTTACCAGTGCACCAATTGTAACCTTGCTTGGTATCGAAAGGTACCTAAAGCTTTCTATAAAGATTTCTTGTCTCACAAACTCTGTTTAGAATGATAGGTCTGCCAATTACTATCTGTGAGACTTCAAGGAAATTTTCTAAATTTGAATGTTTCCTCATCTACAACATTGGTATATTAACACCCACAAGTTTCACAATTGTAATAAGTATAGAACAATGCATGAAAAGTTTCTCCTACAGTGCTAAGCATACAGTAGGTTGATAAAATACTGATAGCTGTTATTTTTTTGTATCATCACATGGTGTGGTATCCACTAGACTGGAGTACTAATTTCAGGTTTAAAAATGTCTTTGTTGACCTTGGATGCATCAGCCTCTTTGGAGCATTGATAATATCACTTATTTTCATCAGATTATTGTAAAATCTCCAAATTCTATTAAAGAGAATATGTGCCTTGATGCTGCATATGTCAGATTCTTATCATCTCACATGAAAAATAAATTAAAAGTGACAGTGTTATATTTCAAAAAGCAGAAAAGTATGGTTGTAGCATACAAATATCAGATTACTAAGTAAAAATGTTACCTGGCAAAAAAAAAAAAAAGGCAGAAGAGAAGGTAAAGAAATAGAGGAGAGGTATTATATAAAAGAAAAATGGTGAGCATGCCCTAAATCTGTGACCACTAAATAAATAAAAAAGAATAGAGAAAAAGTTTCAGAGAGAGAGGCTCACAGCCAGATTTCATAGAACATGATGAACTTCCTAATAATCCTGAGAAGAGGGCAGTGTTGGATAGATGGCATCTGATGCTTCCCATATCACTAGCTATAGTTCTCCTTCCGCTACAGCAAAAATTACTTTCCTACTTGTTTGTTAATGCATGTGGGATAAAATTGCAATATTTCCAGAATCTATCACCTGGCCTTAGTTCATTTACATATCAATAAGTGTGTCTTCCTGCAACCTCTGAGAAAGGTCTAGAGAAAGGCTGTTCTCTCCTCCCTCTGCAGTGTAATTGGTCCAGCACCTATCAGTCACCAGGGATCTGCCTGCAGTTCCTTCCAGAAGGGGCAGGTGGAGAGGCAAGTCCACTCACGGATGGGGGAGAGATGGACGAGCGAGGGCGGTAGCTCAAGGGGACAAAAGGAGCCAGGCCTCTTGTGAGCAGTAAAAGGGTTTCTCCCAATCTAGCTTTTCCCTTAACTGGCTTTTGTCATACCGATTTATTCACCCTGGGTTGGAAATATACCTTCCCACCAGAACCACTATGCCTAAAATTCATATATCAGGAGTCAAAGATTTTTGCATTGCACTACTAGAGGGTAACAATGCTCTGTACTTTTGAGTATGTTTCAAGATGAACTGCTAAGCAAGTTCATCAAGTTGTCCCTCTGCACATATGTTGTCATGCCCTGTTTATAATACGAATATACTCCCTCCTTCCATTCTGCTCCTACTCATTTCTTCCATCCTAGTCACCTGCCTACATAGCAGGATTCCCTCCTTCCTTCCTACGTATTTACCTGGAAAAGGATTGTTCATTTCCTCTCTTAGGATATATTTACATCTCTTTTTGTCTAATGCCTAAAAATGTTAGAATAAGGATTATATCCATAAGTTTCTTTATTTTGTCTGGGGATGCTTAGTGCAATGATAGACATAGAACTAACAAGTGACATATCAGAGGATTTGTAACTTCTTGCCATACTTGTAAATATAGGTTATTTAGGGATAATTTTTGAACTATCTGTTAGGTAGATCATTGGCCACATATGCCATACAGTATATAGGGTGAAGTTAAAACAGGAATAATAGGATATTCTTTTTTGGAAACTGCAAAATATGACGGGGCATCCTTAGGATAACAGAGATTATTGGTAATTGTCTACTTTGAAGCTGACAATGTATTATATGCTCTTGATATACATTAACTAAGCTTACAGCAACTCTGGAATGGTAGATGGTGTGGTCTGTCTTATAAAGAAAAAAAGATCATAAAAAAATCAAAGAGTAAATGTATGCTCAACAGTAAAATAAGCATTAAATGAGTATTAAAGTTAAAAAACAGAAAGAAAAAATAACAGGGAAAAGAATACAGGTAGAGAAATCTTAAAGTGAAGAGAAGGAACCAGGTAAGTACATATCCAGTGGATATTGACTTTTTCACTCCAGTAGAAGGTCTTGTCTTCAGCTGCTAGGAAAATGGGAAGAAACCCAAGGAATCTGGGCTGAAAGGAAAGTTTTTGAATGGTTGCAGTGTAACAGTTGATTGACAGTTAACAAGATTGGAACTAAAAAGCAGAAAAGCTCTGGAAAGTATATTCAACCCAAAATGTTTGGCCTAAGCTCCCACCTTCTCCCTCTGAACCATTCCTATTTCATCTCCCAATGACCCTCAGAATGTCCAATCTCATCTCTCCATGGCCCCTCCATTCCTTTCCCAAGTCTGCATCCTGGGCAATGTATCTCCGTGTGGGCCTTTTTCACCCATCGGGCTGATACCTCACTGCATTTCTCCAATCTGCAAACTCATGACCTTCAACTCTGGGAAAATATTTTTAAGTAATTCTTTTATATTTGCTGTCTCCCCTCCATTTAAAAATACTTTTTTTTACTGTGAAATATAACATCAATTAAAAAACATAAATTTATAACATAAAAAATTCAGTATTAAAGTTATATATATATAAAAGGAATCTATGATAACTCCAGAGCCAATAGAAATCAACTTTTACTACCTACTTTTATTTTCTTTCTCATCACGTAGTCTCTTTTCTTTGCATCTGTAGTTAATCTCTAAAAATAGAGATAAAGTTCCAAACGTATGGTGTGAGTGTTTTAGATATCAATTTGTTTTATATTTTGAATAGAAATCATAATTGTCAACACTTACAGGATATAAATAGTCCATTGGAAGAGGTTAAAGACATTCTGATGTGTTGTCATTTGAGACTTAAGTATTGCTTTTCAGATAGAAGTAAAGTATCTATCACCAGCTGTGTGAGCTCAGGGGGGAAAAAAATAGGTCGCTAAAGTTCATTATTTTTCTCCATTTCTAGCCACTGTCCTTCTTCAGGTATAGCAGCACAGATGGTGTTGTGGTAAAGACACATAACACTGTCAGGAGCTGCAACATATGGCACAAATCTGGCATTTCATGTTCCCACAGGTTTCAAGGTTAAGATAGAAACTTGTCATTTTTCTGACATTCAATTAGCTTCTTTCCTTTGTTTTTACATTAAAATCTAAAAGGATTTTTCATGAGATTTTTTCCCCATAGTTAACTCATTTCTGTGACTCTACCTATTTTCTTACTCATCATTTTATATTTATGGCCCATGAAGATGTCTGTCCAGTTTGTGAGGCCTCTTACATCCTTATAGTTTTTCTTTTTCTATTTTATATATAATTTATGTGATTGGGGCAGGGGTTGCATCATAGTGTGACTTTTCCATCTTGACAATAACTCATTTGATCATATGGGCTTTTATGATCATGGGGGTTATACTACTCTTTATTTCCAGATATTGATAAAAAGCACAGAACTGGCCTTAAATCATAGTAACACAATATTGCTCATGGGAAGTTGTGTGTGTATATATATATTATACAGTAGATTGCATAGAAAAAAGCAGGGGGAAAATGGGCCTTTATGAGCTATCCAGAGATATCATCAAACTGAACCCCAAAGGATTTGTAGAATGAACTAAGTGGTGATTGAGTTTAAGCAAAACAGTATCATCTATAAAAAAAAAATCAGTGTGGTTGATATGAATACTATTGGTATGGTTTTGTTTGTATTTACTTTGTAAATGTTTTGATAACATAAGTGAATGAGAGTCCTGCACATACAGACTTTAACCTCATTCTGAAATAATCTAAATTAACCAATACAATAAATACAATGTTAAATAAATGCTAGATATTTCCACTTAAAGGGGAAGACTTTAACTTTGAGTAACATTAGATTGCATGATCTAATCCTCATAATAGTTGTGTGAGGTAAGCTTAACATTAATTTTGGTCCTCAGATTCAGATGAGGAAATTGAGAAGCAATGTTAAGTGATTGTCACAGGTCAGAAAACTATAGTAAGCCATGGTATAAATTTGTTTGCAGAACTCTTGCACTTAATGACTCAAAAATGTACACAAATGTAGTGGGGAGATGGGAAAGGAAGGATCCACTTGTCAGGGAATGACTTCCTTTTACCAAAATTTTAGTATTAACCCAGCTCACATCTTTATATATATATATAACGAAGTATATATAATCAAATTCATAAATCTTAGTGTAGAGCTTGATGCATTTTGACATGTGTGTATCCTCCTGGGCTCTTTCTATGCTGCCATGTTAGACCTGCATCCCCCAGCCCATACTTTTCTCTAAAGTCCTAGGATACACTGGATTTAAGGATAGAATGAACCTGATCTGCCAACTGCATAAAATCAAAAACAGAGAGAGGGAAAGGTAAACTAAGTAATGTAAAGAAGAAATTATAAGATATAGAAAATTATTAGACAGTCACTCAAAATACCTGTCATGGTTATCCTTAAAATTGTCTATATTATATGTTCCTCTATTTTTCTTCTGGGGCCAAGTATTTTTAGGCACAGAGTAATTTTCAACATTTCCAAGAATAACCCTACAGTAGTTATTATTATAAGTGTGACTCTGCCCCTGGTGTTTTTTAAAATGGTTTGAACAAAGGATAGAATGACATTCAGGCTTTCTTAAATTAGAATTGTATGATTCTACTGTAGAAAATTTTATGATGATGTACATATTGTTTGAGGAGAAAATTAACTCATTGAATATGAAGCTAGTGTAATAACATTAAATTTCCCTTTACCCACTAAGTTTTGACTGCTGTAAACAATATAAAATATAACATATTCTTTCTGCAGTTAAAAACTATTCTTTTTTTTAACTATTCTTATATTATTAAAAATAAATTATTTGTCACACTTATGAGGTAACAGGGAAAATAGTGTTCCTTGTTTGCCTTCCCTAATCTATTTATTTATTTGTTTTTTATTTTGGTATCATTAATCTACAATTACATGAAGAACATTATGTTTACTAGGATTCCCCCTTCACCAAGTCCCCTCCACATACCCCTTCACAGTCACTGTCCATCAGCATAGTAAGATGCTGTAAAATCACTACTTGTCTTTTGTGTTGTAGAGCCCTCCCCAAACCCTCCCCCGACATTATACATGCTAATCGTAATGCCCCATTTTTTTCCCCCTACCCTTATCTCTCCCTTCCCACCCATCTTTCCCAGTCCTTTTCCCTTTGGTAACTGTTAGTCCATTCTTGGGTTCTGTGATTCTGCTGCTGTTTTGTTCCTTCAGTTTTTCTTTGTTCTTATACTCCACATATGAGTGAAATCATTTGGTACTTGTCTTTCTCTGCTTGGCTTATTTCACTGAGCATAATACCCTCTAGCTCCATCCATGTTGTTCCAAATGATAGGATTTGTTTTCTTCTTATGGCTGAGTAATATTCCAATGTGTATATGTACCACATCTTCTTTATCCATTCATCTACTGATGGACACTTAAGATGCTTCCATTTCTTGGCTATTGTAAATAGTGCAGCAATAAACATAGGGGTGCATCTGTCTTTTTCAAACTGGAGTGCTGCATTCTTAGGGTAAATTCCTAGAAGTGGAATTCCTGGGTCAAATGGTATTTCTATTTTGAGCATTTTGAAGAACCTCCATACTGCTTTCCACAATGGTTGAACTAATTTACATTCCCAGCAGCAGTGTAGGAGGGTTCCCCTTTCTCCACAACCTCGCCAACATTTGTTGTTGTTTGTCTTTTGGGTGGTAGCCATCCTTACTGGTGTGCGGTGATATCTCATTGTGGTTTTAATTTGCATTTCTCTGATGACAAGCTGTGTGGAGCATCTTTTCATGTGTCTGTTGGCCATCTGAATTTCTTTGGAGAACTGTCTGTTCAGCTCCTATCCCCATTTTTTAATTGGATTATTTGTTTTTTGTTTGTTGAAGTGTGTGAGCTTTTTATATATTTTGGATGTCAACCCTTTATTGGATCTGTCATTTATGAATATATTCTCCCATACTGTAGGATACCTTTTCATTCTATTGATGGTGTCCTTTGCTGTACAGAAGGTTTTTAGCTTGATATAGTCCCACTTGTTCATTTTTTCTTTAGTTTCCCTTGCATGGGGAGATATGTTCATCAAGAAGTCACTCATATTTATGTCCAAGAGATTTTTGCCGATGTTTTTTTCTAAGAGTCTTGTTTTCATGACTTACATTCAGGTCTTTGATCCATTTTGAATTTATTTTTGTGTATGAGGTTAGACAGTGATCCAGTTTCATTCTCTTCCATGTAGCTGTCCAGTTTTGCCAGCATCATCTGTTGAAGAGACTGTCATTTCCCCATTGTATGTCCATGGCTCCCTTATCATATATTAATTGACCAAATATGTTTGGGTTAATGTCTGGAGTCTCTATTCTGTTCCACTGGTCTGTGGCTCTGCTCTTGTACCAGTACCAAATTGTCTTGATTACTGTGGCTTTGTAGTAGGGTTTGAAGTTGGGGAGAGAGATCCCCCCCCCCCACTTTATTCTTCCTTCTCAGGATTGCTGTGGCTCTTCAGGTTCTTTGATGGTTCCATAAGAATTTTTGAACTATTTGTTCCAGTTTGTTGAAGAATGCTGTTGGTAATTTGATAGAGATTGCATTAAATCTGTATATTGCTTTTGGCAGGATGGCCATTTTGACGATATTTTCATTCATTCCTAGCCAAGAGCATGTGATGAGTTTCCATTTGTTAGTGACCTCTTTAATTTCTCTTAAGAGTGTCTTATAGTTTTCAGGGTATAGGTCTTTCACTTCCTTAGTTAGGTTTATTCCTAGGTATTTTATTCTTTTTGATGCTATTGTGAATGCAATTGTTTTCCTGATTTCTCTTTCTATTAGTTCATTGTTAATGTATAGGAAAGCCACAGATTTCTGTGTGTTAATTTTGTGTCCTGCATTCTGAATTCTGATATTAGTTCTAATAGTTTTGGAGTGGAATCTTTATGGTTTTTTATGTACAATATCATGTCATCTGCAAATAGTGACAGTTTGACTTCTTCTTTACCAATCTGGATTCCTTGTATTTCTTTGTTTTGTCTAATTGCCATGGCTAGGACCTCCAGTACTATGTTGAATAACAGTGGGGAGAGTGGGCATCCCTGTCTTGTTCCCGATCTCAGAGGAAAAGCTTTCAGCCTCTCACTGTTCAGTATGATGTTGGCTGTGGGTTTATGATATATGGCCTTTATTGTGTTGAGGTCCTTGCCCTCTATGCCCATTTTGTTGAGAGTTTGTATCATGAATGGATGTTGAATTTTGTGGAATGATTTTTTAGCATCTATGAAGATGTTTGTGTGGTTTTGTCTTTCTTTTTGTTGATGTGGATGATGTTGATGGATTTTTTAATGTTGTACCATCCTTGCATCCCTGGGATGATTCCCACTTGGTCATGGTGTATGATCCTTTTGATATACTGTTGCATTCTGTTTGCTAATATTTTATTGAGTATTTTTGCATCTACATTCATTAGGGATATTGGTCTATAATTTTCTTTTTTGGTGGGGTCTTTGCCTGGTTTTGGTATTAGGGTGATGTTGGCTTCATAGAATGAGTTTGGGGTAATCCCTCCTCTTCTGTTTTTGGAAAACATTAAGGAAAATGGGTATTATGTCTTCTCTGTATGTCTGATAAAATTCTGATGTAAATCCATCTGGCCCGGGGGTTTTGTTCTTGGGTAGTTTTTTGATTACTGCTTCAATTTCGTTGCTGCTAATTGGTCTGTTTAGATTTTCTGTTTCTTTCTGGGTCAGTCTTCGAAGATTG
Source organism: Manis javanica (assembly GCF_040802235.1). Lineage (NCBI taxonomy): Eukaryota > Metazoa > Chordata > Mammalia > Pholidota > Manidae > Manis > Manis javanica. The sequence goes on from NC_133156.1 coordinate 45,616,029, forward strand.
TATTTTTTTAGGAAGTTGTCCATTTCTCCTACGTTTTCCAGCTTGTTAGCATATAGGTTTTCATAGTATTCTTTAATAATTCTTTGTATTTCTGTTGGATCCATCATGATTTTCCCGTTTTCGTTTCTGATTCTGTTGATGTGTGTTGATTTTCTTTTTCTCTTAATAAGTCTGGCTGGAGGCTTATCTATTTTGTTTAATTTCTCGAAGAACCAGCTCTTGGTTTCATTGATTTTTTCTACTGTTTTATTCTTAATTTTATTTATTTCTTCTGTGATCTTTATTATGTCCCTCCTTCTGCTGACCTTAGGCCTCAATTTGTTCTTACTTTTCCAATTTTGATAATTCTGACATTCAACCATTCATTTGGCATTGATCTTCCTCCTTTAAATATGCCTGAATTGCTATATACTTTCCTCTTAAGATTGCTTTGGCTGTATCCCACAGTAGTTGGGGCTTTGTGTTGTTGTTGTTGTTTGTTTCCATATATTGCTGGATCTACATTTTGATTTGGTCATTGATCCATTGATTATTTAGGAGCGTATTGTTAAGCCTGCGTGTGTTTGTGAGCCTTTTTGCTTTCTTTGTACAATTTATTTCTAGTTTTATGACTTTGTGGTCTGAAAAGTTGGTTGGTAGGATTTCAATCTTTTTGAATTTACTGAGGCTCTTTTTGTGGGCTAGTATGTGGTCTATTCTGCAGAATGTTCCATGGGCACTTGAGAAGAATGTGTATCCTGTTGCTTTTGGATGTATAGGTCTATAGAGGTCTGTTAAGTCCATCTCTTCTAGTGTGTTGTTCAGTGCCTCTGTGTCCTTACTTATTTTCTGTCTGGTGTATCTGTCCTTTGGAGTGAGTGGTGTGTTGTTGTCTCCCAAAATGAATGCATTGCACTCTATTTCCTCCTCTAATTCTGTTAGTATTTGTTTCACGTATATTGGTGCTCCTGTATTGGGCGCATATATGTTTATAATGGTTATATCCTCTTGTTGGACTGAGCCCTTTATCATTATGTAATGTCCTTCTTTATCTCTTGTTACTTTCTTTGTTTTGAAGTCTGTTTTGTCCGGTACTAATATTGCAACACCTGCTTTTCTTCTCCATGTTGTTTAAATGAAATATCTTTTTCCATCCCTTGACTTTTAGTCTGTGCATGTCTCTGTGTTTGAGGTGAGTCTCTTTTAAGCAGGATACAGATGGGTCTTGATTTTTTATCCATTCTATTTCTCTGTGTCTTTTGATTGGTGCATTCAGCCCATTTACATTTAGGGTGATTATTGAAAGCTGTGCACTTATTGCCACTGCAAGCTTTAAGTTTGTGGTTACCAAATGTTCAAGGTTAGCTTCTTTACTACCTTACTGTCTAACTTAACTTGCTTATTGAGCTATTATAAACACAATGTGATGATTCTTTATTTCTCTCCCTTCTTATTCCTCCTCCTCCCTTCTTCATATATTGGGTGTTTTGTTCTGCGCTCTTTTAGGAGTGCTCCCATCTAGAGCAGTCCCTCTAAAATAGACTGTAGAGGTGGTTTGTGGGAGGCAAATTCCCTCAACTTTTGCTTGTCTGGGAATTGTTTAATCCCTCCTTCATATTTAAATGATAATCATGCTGGATACAGTATCCTTGGTTCAAGGCCCTCTGTTTCATTGCTTTAAATATATTATGCCATTCTCTTCTGGCCTGTAAGGTTTCTGTTGAGAAGTCTGATGTTAGCCTGATGGGTTTTCCTTTATAGGTGACCTTTTTCTCTCTAGCTTTAAAACTCTTTCCTTGTCCCTTGTTCCTTGCCATTTTAATTATTATGTGTCTTGGTGTTGTCCTCTTTGTGTCCCTTCTGTTGGGAGTTCTGTGTGCTTCCATGGTCTGAGCAACTATTTCCTCCTCCAGTTTGGGAAGTTCTCAGCAATTACTTCTTCAAAGACACTTTCTATCCCTTTTTCTCTCTCTTCTTCTTCTGGTACCTCTATAATGTAGATATTGTTTCTTTTGGATTGGTCACACAGTTCTCTTAATATTGTTTCATTTCTGGAGATCCTTTCATCTCTCTCTGTGTCAGCTTCTATGCGTTCCTGTTCTCTGGTTTCTATTCCATCAATGGCCTCTTGCATCCCATCCATTCTGCTTTTAAGTCCTTCCAGAGATTGTTTTATTTCTGTAGTCTCCCTCTGTACTTGCTCCTTTAGCTCTTGCATATTTCTCTGCATATCCATCAGCATGTTTATAATTTTTATTTTGAATTCTTTTTCAGGAAGACTGGTTAGGTCTGTCTCTGCAGATCCTCACTCAGGTGTTGTCTGAACTATCTTGGACAGGACTAAATATTTCTGCCTTTCATGGTGATAGTGGTGGCTCTAGGCAGGTTGTAGTTGTGTCAGCTGGGGGAAGAAAGTCCTTTCCTGCTTGCTGGATTCCTTGCCCTTCACTACCTGTGTCAGTTACTGGCAGTCCTGGAGCAACCACTGGGTTAATCCCCTAAGCTACTGTGGGCGGGGTCTCCATCAGAGCAGCACAGAGCCTTGCGGGGAGTGGCAGCATGCTGGGTGTGCTCCTCCATGATAGTGGCTCCCCTGCCTGGCAGCTGTGTACTGGCAGCGGCCTTTGGGTCTGTCCCAGGTGACTGTGCATTGGGCTTGGATTCCAGTTGGCCGCTGGAGTGTGGATGTTTCCTCTGGCACCGCTGCTCATGCATGCGGGCCTTTCCTGGGCCCCTCTGGTGCCGGAGTCACCAGTACATGCAGGCCGCTCCCTGGCTGCTCAGTCGCCACTGCCGTGGGCTCATACAGACTGCTCCTGCTCCCCTCTGGCACCACTGGTGTACGCGGGCTGCTCCCGGTCCCCTCTGGTGCCGCTGCCCCCAGTGCGCACTGCCACTCTCCCACTACCGGGCCGGTGTGTTGGGGTCCTCGCCGGTTGGGGGAATGACTGGCAGGCTGCTTAGTGCTGTGAGGGGCTTCAGAGCTGCTCTGCCACCCAGGGGGTTAGAGCACCTAAAGTTCCCCGGGATTCCCAGCTGCTGGTTAAGTGTGCCAGGACAACTTCGTCCAGCTGTGGGGTCCCTGTCTCTTTAAGATGTGCAAAAAGCACTCGCTTTTCTTTTGTCTCTGGGGCGCTGGTTGTGGGGACCTTGCCACAGGTTTTGCTTTTCCATTTCTCTAATATCCAGCACTCTGTGCACCTTGTGTCTGTGCTCCAGGTGTGGATTTCTAGAGCTGGTTGTTTAGCAGTCCCGGGCTTTCACTCCCTCCCTGTTCTGACTCCTTTCTTCCTGCTGGGTTTTGGAGTGGGGGAGCATTTGGGTCCTGCCTGGTCGCAGTTTGTATCTTACCCCCTTCGTGTGATGTTGAGTTCTCACAGATGGAGATGTAGCCTGACTATTGTACTGTATCCACTGGTGTCTCTTTTAGGAATAGTTGTATTTATTGTATTTTCATAAATATATATGTTTTGGGGAGGAGATTTCCACTGAACTACTCACACCACCATCTTAGCTCCGCTGCTCTTCCCTATTCTTTTTTAAGGAAATAATGTATTTTTAAAAAATTCTGGTCAGAACTCTTCAGCAAAAAATGATGTTTGATGTTATAAGATAGAAAGTAAATGTTTAATATTTTAATATGTAAAATACCATGTCATAGCTTGTGAGAGAGGGAGAGAAATGATTGGTGGAAATATATTGCTTTGTGCACATAACAATATTTTGACTCTTTAGTAACAGGCTTACTTTTAGCTTTGTTAAGTATGTCTTTTTATTATCATTAGGAAAAGTCATAATAGAAATTTAGAATTTTGGTCAGATGAACTTCACCTCAGATTTTAAATAAGTGTTACTACAAAAAGGTAGATAGATAACTATTAAGATTCAGACAAACATGAACAGAATATAGTTAAAAATTAAAATTTTAGTGAAGATGTGCTAAAAAAGATTAAAAAATAATTTGTAGACTGATTGATATCCTTGGTATGCAACAATATCTGATGTTCTACTGGTTATTTAAAAATCAATAATAAAAATGTTAAATAATAGTAAAAAGTAGATAGATACTACAAATCCAATACTCAAACCTTTTGTTAATGGATGCAGCAAATCATAAGTAATATAAAATGTGTTTAGCCATTACTAGTAAGTCTAAGTTAAAAAAAAGTAATCACCCCCTTCTTCTTAAGTCATTGTATATCATACTGCTTGGACATATAAACTGTATCTGCCAGACTGCCTCCCGAATTCAAAATGACACAAAATATATTTTCTTCCCCCCTTTCTTCCTTCCTTAAAAATATATGATTGACAAGGTAAAAAATCAACTGCTTCAAGGTAGGACTTATACTGAGTTTATGTTCAGTCCAGTCACTTACATCATTCATTTAAAAAATTTTTTTTGATACTCACTAATAATAAGAAGAACCCAACAAAATATAAGAAAATCATAAAGATCAAATATATTTGGAATACTAAATTTAATATGGAAGAAAATATTTATTAAGAAAGTTGAGGAAGGAACATTTTTCTGTAATATATAATACTTAAAAAATAATTGATATTTAAAATGTGCCCACTTTTAAAATAAATGCTCTAAATACATTGACTTAGTTTATTCTGTATGAAGTAGGTAGTATATAATTTCATTTTTATATTAGTTATAATAACAACTAATGACCTATAATACACTTCCTGATAATTGTGGTTATTAGGTTTGTTGGTAGTAAGAATCAAAGAAGCTTTGGCAGAGCATTAATATCATCCACAATGGAAACTGAAGTAGATGTTCTTCATGCCATTTCATAATATATCCAGTGCATTTGAGGGTTAGTGACCCAGCATGGCAAACTCTGAATATACATCAGGATAAACTGACCTCCAGTGAGTGATTAAACTCTCTTGTTCACTATCTGTTTTGGCAGCTTTCAACTAAGACTTTATACACATATGCCCACAAACACTCTCTCTCTCTCTCAAGTTTAGTAGAATCAGAAGTAAACCTCTGTATTTTCGCTAGTATTTTATATTTAACATTAGTAACATAAATGCTATATAAATAGTTTACTATACTATGTGATATTTATATATATATAAATTGAAAAAATTTTTCAGGTATTATGTGCCAACTTGTTTAAATACATTAACTCAATTTATCCCTGTAGCAGATCATATGTAATTTAATGAAGAAAGAAAACCATAAACATGGTGTAACTTTGTGAAGTCAAAGCCCATGTCCCTAACATCTATTGGTACATGAGTAGAAACATGTATAGCAATTTGAGTATGTTGGGAACATACTGATTTTTTAATTAAATAATGTATCCCTTCTCCACAGAGTTTGGGAATAGTCCTCTGGTACAGACACTGGGGGAGAGGGTTTCTGTCTGAGATTCCAGGTCACTCTCTTCTCATCCTACAGCTCTTTCTAGCTTGGCATCCTACCCATCCCACAGCTCTTTTCCAGGCTCCTTTTATGTAAATGTTGTGGTTTTCAGAAAGTTTTCCTTTACTCTTTCTCATTTAGGTCTATATATACTCTTTAAAAACTACTATGTAGTACATAGTCATCAAATATGTAAGACTAATAGATTTATATATCTTCTAAATCTACTTCTTTTTTTCAACTACCTTAACAAGCTTGTATTTTTTCATTTTTCAGGTTTGTTGAGAGATATTTAACATATAACACTGTATAAGTTTAAAGTGTACAACAGGTTAATTTGATACACATGTATACTTCAAAAAGATGATCACATTAGAGTTAGCATCTCCATCATCTCGCATAATTACAATTTTTTTCTTGTAGTGAGAACACCTAGATTTAGTCTCAGCAACTTCTAAGCAAATAGTACATTATAATTAACTATAATCTGTGTGCTGCACATTAGCTTCTCAATTTATTAACCTTGTAACAGGAAGTTTGTATATTTTGGCTGAAATCTCTCTATTTCCCATGCATTCAGCTCCTGGCAACCACAGTTCTCACTGCTTCTGTCCAGATCTTTTAGATTTCACATACAAGTGATATCATACAGTATTTGTCTTTCTCTGACTTATTTCACCTAGCTTAATGCCCTTGAAGTCCAACCATATTGTTGCAAGCAGCAGAATTTCCTTTCTCATGGCTGAATAATGTCTACTATATCTATACCTAATCTATATATCCTCTGTATCTAGATCTATCTCACATCTTCTTTATCCATTTACTCATAGGTGCTCACTTAGGTTGCTTCCATGTCTTGGCTGTTGTGAATAATGGCTGTAATGAGCATAATGAACATAGGAGTGCAGAAAACTCTTTGAGATCCTGATCCCAGTTCCTTTGGACATATACCAACTTTATTCCCACTAATAGTGCTCAACAGTTCTCTTTTCTTTCTATCCTTATCAACACTTGTCATCTCTTATCTTTTGGATGATAGCCCTTCTAACAGGTATAAGGAGGTATTTCCCCGTAGTTTTGATTTGCATTGCTCTGATGAATACTGATGTTGAGAATCTTTTCATGTATCTGTTGGCCGTTTATATGTCTTTTTTGAAAAAATGTCTATTTAGTTTCCCTGCATTTTTTAAAATCACAGTGTTTTTTGTTATTGTTTTTGCTATTGATTTTTATGGATTCCTGATATATTTTGGATATTAACTCATTAGTTGTATGATTTGCAAATATTTTCTCCCATTTTTTAGGTTGCCTTTTTGTTGGTTATTTCTATTGCTGTGCTGAAGCTTTTTTAGTTTGATGTAATTTCCATGATTTATTTTTTCTTTTGTTGCTGGTGCTTTTGGTGTTGTATCCAAAGAATTGTTATTGAGACCAATGTCAAGGAACGCTTCCCTATGTTTTTTTTTTTAGGAGTTGCATTGTTTTAAATCTTATATTCAAGTCCCATTCCAGTTCAAGTTCATCTAGTGGTGTAAGATTGGGGTTCAATTTGATTCTCTAGCATGTGGATATCCAGTTTTCCCATCATTGTTTACAAAGAGACTATAATTTCCCTGTTGTATATTGTTCACTCCCCTGTCAAATATTAGTTGACAATATAGGCAAGGGTTATTTCTGGGCTCTTGATTTTAGTATTCTGTTGGTCCATGTGTCTTTTTATGATAATATGATAATATTTAATACAGTAGCTTTGCAATATAGTTTGAAATTAGGAAGAGTAATGACTCCATTTTTGTTTTTTCCTCAATATTGATTGGGCTGTTCAGGATCATTGTGGCTCCATAGGAATTTCAGGTTTTTTTAAAAATTATTTCTGTGAAAAAGCCATTGGAATTTTGATAGGGATTACAGTTGAACCTATAGATGGCTTTGAGTAGTGAGGACATATTAACAATACTAATTCTTCTGATCCATTAACATGAGATATAATTCCAATTTTGTATCATCTTCAATTTCTTTCCCAAGTAGTATAGTTTTCAGTATACAGATCTTTCACCTCTTTGGTTAAATTCATTTCTAAGTATTTTATTGTTTTTGTTGCTATTGGGAATGGGATTTTTTAAAATTTCTTTTTCAGTTACTTTGTTATTAGTGTGTAGAAACGCAATTTTTCTCTTTATGTTCATTTTGTATCCTGCAACTTTACTAAATTTATTGATTAGTTCTAACAGGATTTTTTGTTGTTGATATTTTGTTGTTGTATAAGATTGTATCATTTGCAAACAGAGACAATTTTCCTTTTTCCTTTCCAATTTGGATGACTTTTCTTCTTCTTACCTGATTACTCTGTCTAGGTCTTCCAGTACTATGTTGAATGGAAATGGTACAAACGGTCACCTTTGTCTTGTTACTGATTTTAAAGGAAAGGCTTTCAACCTTTGACTTTTGAGTATGATGTCACTGTGGGTTTGTCATATGTTGCCTTTATTATGTTGAGGTATGTACCATCTATACCAGTTTGTTAAGACTTTTTAATCATGAAAAGGTGACATGCTGGGTGAGAGAATTTCCAAAAGGTATAAAGAATATGGACACAGAATAGGTCTGGAATTCAAATACCATATTTTCTCTTTCCTAAACTAACCTAAGTATTTGTGGCTCATTCATCACGGTTTGTCACCCTTTTTCCACATTAGAGCTTATTGTCTGAACAGGTAGAAACCTGATGCTGAACAGAAGTAACACTGAAAATGCTGGTGCTAGTTTGAGAAAGTTGTTAATCAATGAGTAGATAACAAATACCTGTGTGAGTCAAATACTTTCCAATTTTTATTTTCAATAAAATTCACCTGGTAGAATACTGTAAGTAATTTTGGGGATATATGATATGTAATTCTGACAAAAAAATCAAAAGGATTTATATGAACTGAATGTCAGGATAGAATATAATTTTTCCTATATCCATCTACATATTAATAAACAAATTCTCAGACATATCTATAAAATAAAAATAAGCAAAGATTTGATGTTTATTCTAGCAGTAAGCATTTTTATTCATTGATACATGAGCTAATTACTTTAAAGATGACAGTTATTAAAGAATATAGCTGTAATAAAATTTTGGTATATATGAATTATTCTTTTTTGAAATCTGGAATTACTTTATGTTGTAAAATGATAATAATTATGCTGAAAATTCAACCTTAAGGAAAGCAATATCCAAAGTCCTGTGAACACAGGGGTATTTTTAAAACAGTTTATCGTTTTTAATAGAGAATATGGTAAACTATAAAAATATTCCAAGAAATGAAGGATTAGGAAAATAGTTCTATAGGGAAAAATGGAGGGAAAATATGAATTGAAGAGAATAAATGAATGATGTGTTCATTAAAGGAAAACTTGATCATCTATTTTCAAAACAAATGATTTTCATTCTAAGTGTAGAAAGTAAATTTTATTCAATATATTTGAATTTTATTTTAAATGCACTGTACTTTATAAAGTCCTAGAAATTACATCCTTCATTATGAAGCCTACAGCAAAAATTTTAAGACATCAACCTAATTTTAGGGGGTTTGTCATACAAAGAAGGCATGAAGACACCAAAACTATAGAATCAAGTCAAAATACGTGTTTAGCTACATATGGTTATCACGGTACTATTCTAATCTCATGTCCCACTAGTTTATCCCTCATGTTCCAGTTGTGCCCTTACTGGTCACCAGGATTCTGCTCTTTCTGCTTAGATTTGTCTTCTGTCTTCTTTTTTACCAGACAGAAGCTGTGTATAACTTTGACGCCAATCACCTGACAGTTATTGTCATGTTGTAAATTCATATTAATAAAAATAGTTATCGTTTAGTTAATTCATAAGATGTGACAGGCAGTGTGCTAAGCAAACCCACTTTCTTTAATCATCACAACCTTAATGATGTTGATGCTGAGACCTAGAGAGGTCTGAAAACTTACTTCACAGGTCTGAAAAGCCAAGTAAGAAATGAGCTTAGTTAATTAAATGAATGCCAAATAAATGCTTGGCTGCTGTTGCTTTTATCCCATTTTATCTGCTTCTACGACAATGCATTTCTTTGGATGTGTAATTTCTAGTAAGTAGTTCAGCCCTGTGAGCTGTTTTGTCTGTAGTTTCTTTTGCTTTTTAAAAAGAAAACTTCATTATACCCTATGGTAATTACCTTTTTAATTCCCCACTCCCCAAATGATAAGCTTCACAGAGTCAGGGATTAGGAATATTATATTCACCATGCCCAGCTTTGGACACAGTGCCCAACATATACTATGTTCTCAGTAATCCATGTTAAATCCACAAATGGCCCCCATCATTTCAGAAGTTTTTAATCAGCCCTGATGCTTTTAGTTCCTTAGGCATACTATTACTTAATACATCATTCCAATTAATCTAGTTATACTTATATCACTCTCTTGATTTGGTCATATGTGAATACTGCTGTATTACTCATTCACTAGTCTTTTTCTTTATTTTGACTATTATTTATTTATTTATTTATTTTTTATTTTATTTTTATTTTGGTATCATTAATCTACAATTACATGAAGGACATTATGTTTACTGGGCTCCCCCCTTCACCAAGTCCCCCCCACATCACCATTCACAGTCACTGTCCATCAAAATAGTAAGATGCTGTAAAATCACTACTTGTCTTCTCTGTTTTGCAAAGCCCTCCCCATACCCCCCCAACACTATACATGCTAATTGTAATGCCCCCTTTCTTTTCTTCCCGCCCTTATCTCTCCCTTCCCACCCATACTCCCCAGTCCCTTTCCTTTTGGTAACTATTAGTCCATTTTTGGGTTCTGTGCTTCTGCTGCTGTTTTGTTCCTTCAGTTTTCTTTTGTTCTTATACTCCACATATGAGTGAAATCATTTGGTACTTGTCTTTCTCTGCCTGGCTTATTTCACTGAGCATAATATCCTCTAGCTCCATCCATGTTGTTGTGAATTGTAGGATTTGCTTTTTTCTTATGGCTGGATAATATTTCATTGTGTATATGTACCACATCTTCTTTATCCATTCATCTACTGATGGACATTTAGGTTGCTTCCATATCTTGGCTGTTGTAAATAGTGCAGCGATAAACAGAGGGGTGCATCTGTCTTTTTCAAACAAATGTAAAAATTTCCTAGAAGTGGAATTCCTGGTTCAAATGGTATTTCTATTTTGAGCATTTTGAGGACCCTCCATACTGCTTTCCACAAGGGTTGAACTAATTTACACTCCCACCAGCAGTGTAGGAGGGTTCCCCTTTCTCCACAACCTCACCAACATTTGTTGTTATTTGTCTTTTGTATGGTAGCCATCCTTACTGGTGTGAGGTGATATCTCATTGTGGTTTTAATTTGCATTTCTCTGATAACTAGAGATGTGGAGCCTCTTTTCATGTGTCTGTTGGCCATCTGAATTTCTTCTTTGGAGAACTGTCTGTTCAGCTCCTCTGCCCATTTTTAAATTGGATTATGTGCTTTTTGTTTGTTGAGGCATGTGAGCTCTTTATATATTTTGGATGTCAAGCCTTTATCGGATCTATCATTTATGAAAATATTCTCCCATACTGTAGGATACCTTTTTGTTCTATTGATGGTGTCCTTTGCTGTACAGAAGCTCATCAGCTTGATATAGTCCCATTTGTTCATTTTTGCATTTGTTTCCCTTGCCCGGGGAGATATGTTCAAGAAGAGGTCACTCATGTTTATGTCTAAGAGATTCTTGCCTATGTTTTTTCTAAGAGTTTTATGGTTTTATGACTTACATTCAAGTCTTTGATCCATTTTGAATTTACTTTTGTGTATGGGGTTAGACAGTGATCCAGTTTCATTCTCTTACATGTAGCTGTCCAGTTTTGCCAGCACCATCTGTTGAAGAGACTGTCATTTCCCCATTGTATGTCCATGGCCCCTTTATCAAATATTAGTTGACCATATATGTTTGGAGTCTCTGTTCTGTTCCACTGGTCTGTGGCTCTGTTCTTGTGCCAGTAACAAATTGTCTTGATTACTGTGGCTTTGTAGTACAGCTTGAAGTTGGGGAGTGAGATTCCCCCCACTTTATTCTTCCTTCTCAGGATTGCTTTAGCTATTCAGGGTCTTTGGTGTTTTCCATATGAATTTTTGAACTATTTGTTCCAGTTCATTGAAGAAAGCTGTTGGTAATTTGATAGGGATTGCATCAAATCTGTATATTGCTTTGGGCAGGATGGCCATTTTGACTATATTAATTCTTCCTAGCCAAGAGCATGGGATGAGTTTCCATTTGTTAGTGACCTCTTTAATTTCTCTTAAGAGTGTCTTATAGTTTTCAGGGTATAGGTCTTTCACTTCTTTGGTTAGGTTTATTCCTAGGTACTTTATTCTTTTTGATGCTATTGTGAATGGAATTGTCTTCCTGATTTCTCTTTCTATTAGTTTATTGTAGTGTTTAGGAAAGCCACAGATTTCTGTGTGTTAATTTTGTATCCTGCAACTTTGCTGAATTCCGATATTAGTTCTAGTAGTTTTGGGGTGGAGTCGTTAGGGTTTTTTATGTACAATATCATGTCATCTGCAAATAGTGACAGTTTAACTTCTTCTTTACTAATCTGGATTCTTGTATTTGTTTATTTTGTCTAATTGCCATGGCTAGGACCTCCAGTACTATGTTGAATAACAGTGGGGATACTGGGAATCCCTGTCTTGTTCCTGATTGCAGAGGAAAAGCTTTCAGCTTCTTGCTGTTCAGTATGATGTTGACTGTGGGTTTATCATATATGGCCTTTATTATGTTGAGGTACTTGCCCTCTATACCCAATTTGTTGAGAGTTTTTATCATGAATGGATGTTGAATTTTATCGAATGCTTTTTCAGCATCTATGGAGATGATCATGTGGTTTTTGTCTTTCTTTTTGTTGATGTGGTGGATGATGTTGATGGATTTTCAAATGTTGTACCATCCTTGCATCACTGGGATGAATCCCACTTGGTCATGGTGTATGATCCTTTTGATATACTTTTGAATTAGGTTTGCTAATATTTTGTTGAGTATTTTTGCATCTATGTTCATCAGGGATATTGGTCTGTAGTTTTCTTTTTGGTGGGATCTTTGCCTGGTTTTGGTATTAGGGTGATGTTGGCTTCATAGAATGAGTTTGGGAGTATTCCCTCCTCTTCTATTTTTTGGAGAACTTTAAGGAGAATGGGTATTATGTCTTCTCTGTATGTCTGATAATAATAAAGGGCTCAGTCCAACAAGAGGATATAACCATTAAAAATATATATGCACCCAATACAGGAGCGCCAACATTTGTGAAACAAATACTAACAGAATTAAAGGAGAAAATAGAATGTAATGCATTCATTCTGGGAAACTTCAACACACCACTCACTCCAAAGGACAGATCCACCAGACAGAAAATAAGTAAGGACACAGAGCCACTGAACAACACACTAGAACAGATGGACCTAATAGACATCTACAGAACTCTACATCCAAAAGCAACAGGATACATATTCTTCTCAAGTACACATGGAACATTCCCCAGAATAGACCACATACCAGGCCACAAAAAGAGCCTCAGTAAATTTGAAAAAGATTGAAATCCTACCAACCAACTTTTCAGACCACAAAGGCATAAAACTAGATATAAACTGTACAAAGAAAGCAAAAAGGCTCACAAACACATGCAGGCTTAACAACACGCTCCTAAATAATCAATGGATCAATGACCAAATCAAAATGGAGATCCAGCAATATATGGAAACAAATGACAGCAACAACACAAAGCCCCAACTACTGTGGGATACAGCAAAAGCAGTCTTAAGAGGAAAGTATAAAGCAATCCAGGCATATTTAAAGAAGGAAGAACAATCCCAAATGAATGGTCTAATGTCACAATTATCGAAATTGGAAAAGGAAGAACAAATGAGGCCTAAGGTCAACAGAAGGAGGAACAAAGTAAAGATCAGAGAAGAAATAAATAAAATTAAGAATAAAACAATAGAAAAAATCTTTGAAACCAAGAGCTGGTTCTTCGAGAAAATAAACAAAATAGGTAAGCCTCTACCCAGACTTATTAAGAGGAAAAGAGAGTCAACACACATCAACAGAATCAGAAATGAGAAAGGAAAAATCACGACAGACCCCACAGAAATACAAAGAATTATTAGAGAGTACTATGAAAACCTATATGATAACAAGCTGGGAAACCTAGGAGAAATGGACAGCTTCCTAGAAAAATACAACCTTCCAAGACTGACCCAGAAAGAAACAGAAAATCTAATCAGACCAATTACCAGCAACGAAATCGAAGAGGTAATAAAAAAACTACCAAAGAACAGAACCCCAGACCAGATGCATATACCTCGGAATTTTGACTATTCTTATCTCTACCTTATTTCTTTACAAAGAAGACTTTGTCACCATTACTGATTGAATACTTGTATTGCTATTCATAAATATAGTCAAAACACTAAAAAGTAGTGTCACTAAAATCCAGTTAAACATTGTTATCATCTACAGTTCTTTCTCTGTTAAAAAGGAAGATTATCAGTGATTAGAGAAGCGTTAAAGAGATATTAGCACTAAATTATTGCTTTGGCCCTGATTTAATCAGGATTGAAAGCACACTTAAAGTGGTCTCACTTCTTCTTTATGTTATTATTCTATTTAGCTAATGTCATGGTAGTGAGAGCTCTAAAATCATGTTGGGTACTGCTGGATGGGCCTTGTAAAATGCTAAGCTCAGTGTTTGGCACACATATGTATTCATTGTCATTATAACTATCCTACATTTTGTAACACAGTGGTAAAAAACACTGTCTTACTCCAATGGAAGAGGATCAAATGGGGGAGTCCTGTCCCAGAGTTGTAATTCACTGAGACTGTCAAGCCTTCCTAAGAAATTCCTGCCCACTACCATGCATGTTAATACTTACAAGACTTCTAGCCAAAAAAAAAAAAAGAAAACAAAAAAGATGCTGGAATTTTCTGCAGAGTATTAAAGTAAATTGAAAAAAAAAGCAAGAAAGAGGGGTTCTATTGAATTTGATTCACTAAGGAGGCAGAAGCTACCGGATCAATGACCACCTTCAACAGAGTCAGAGTTAACCTTGCCTCAAGATGTCACACCATTAAGCAAAGAGCAATGGTGTGTAACAATTTCTGGAAACTGAAAGAGTAGAAAGGAAATTGGAGTTTTAGCAAGTTAGTCACAGTTATGCAGAAGGTAGACGTTTTTCATACTTAAAAGAGAATAGTGTTTACAAGTATATTGCTTGATATAATAGAAGGCGCTGAGAAATTGTGTTTAAGTGCAGTCATACTAAATATTGATCAAGAATATGATCATTTAAAATAAATGCAATAAATCTCTTCCAAATATAGACAAAAAAATAAAATCCAACACATAGTAGCAAAGTTGTTATGCCTTCCACATTTTATTAAATGTCCTGCTTTTGAACCTAAAAGGCCAGATGCATTAGGATTCCCCCATGTACTCTAATCTGTGTGAATCCCATGCCCAGATTAATTAGATTAATTAATTAGAGAGAAAAACACGATTATTTGTGAATTCATAACAAATACCCTTGTTCATAACTGAAGTTAAGTAAGTAAACCGACTGTGGTGAATTGCCACCATTTATAGAAGAGCTACTGCCAGAACGCTTTATAGTTGAACTTGATATTTGCCAAAGAAACTGTGTAATGAAGTTTTCTGCAATTAACAATGAAGGCATGAGAATGATTGAAAGTCCATAAATGGACAAAGCAAACCTTATCAACCCCCTGTTTGAACTGTGTCTCTCATTTGGCTACAAATACTACCAATGTCAATGCTTTACATTCCAAAGCCTAAAATTGTCGTAAGATTGTTTTCAGAGAAATCAACAGTCGGTGACATTGCTTCAGTCTAAAATGGTAAGGTTGTCCAGCCTCCAGATAGCTAACGTATTTGGGGCACATCCAGAGTCCCTGTTCACTGAGACAGTGGGTCACATCCTTTAATGACTAATAAATGTTTTGGAAGCCTTTGAGAAACTACTAGCGATTTTTAAAACAAGGCTACACATATTTTGAAAGGTTATTCCTTATATTTTGAAATGCCATACTTAAATTGTTACTTGGTGCATGAGCTGGTAATTAGGTCCATATCTTTGTTTTGGATTATTTATTGTGGTAAAATGCACGTAACAAAGTTTCTGTGCATACCATTTTATGTATACAATTCAGTGGAATTGAGTACATTTACATTCTATAACCATCACCACGATCCATCTCCAGAACTCTTGTCATCTACCAAAACTGGTCTCATTAAACAACTCCCTACTCTGCCCCTTCGCCAGCCCCTGGCATCAACCATTCTACCTTTTTCTCTGTGAATTTGACTATTTTAGGTACATCACATAAGTGGAATCATACACATATTTGCCCTTTTGTGACTGGCTTATTTCACTTAGTATATATTCAAGCTTAATCTATGTATTTGCAAATGTCAGAATCCCCTTCCTTTTTAAGGTGCAAATATTCCATTGTATGTGTATATCTTATTTTGTTTATACTTTTATCTGTTGATGGACACTTGGTTGCTTTTACCATTTGGCTAGTGTGAATTATGCTGCTATGAACATGGATGTACAAATATCTGAGTCCCTGCTTTTAATTTTTTTCGTGTGTGTATGTATACAGAAGTAGAATTGCTGGAGCATATGACAAATCTGTTTAAATTTTTGAAGAGCCACCATCTCATCATATGCATCTTTACTGCTTTTTCCTGTTTCAGTCCTCATCTCACTCTTTTCACACTACCAGCATGGCACATACTCTTTCTCTCCTCTTTATTCAGATTGGTTTTAGCAGGGGAGAGTCATTATGAAGCCCATTAATCTTCATTTTTCACAGCAAGATTCATTTTATAGGACTGGAAAATGCAGAAATGGAACTACACAGCACTTCGTCAGCAACTAGGATTTCTAAATAGGATGCCGAGTGAAAATTAAACACAAGAGACCAGACAGCAGCTCTAATAACTCAGTAATTTCTAAATAAATAGACTGAGATTGATGGAAATGAAAACAGTTTTCTCTAACAAGAGAAACTGTAGGGTAGTAATATTTGCCTCAAATAAGCTTTGCATAAGGGATTAAAATTCCTGAAAGCCTCTCATTTCCCATTAGAGAATTTGTTTCTTCTATCAGTCAAATGGTGGTTAATTATCATATTTCAAGGAGCAGCTTATTAATTCACAAACTAAAAATAACCAGATATTTATGTAGGGAGATAATATATAATAACAGATAACTCGAATGGCTCTGCCAAAGTAAGTAGTCTTCCAATTTCACGAAAGTTTCAGGAGATGATTGTATGCTAAAAGTTTAGGTCAGCTGTTAATTTCCACCTCAAAAATTTAAGAAATTGTGAATTTTGAAATGTAATAATTTTGAAACTGCATCCCCAAGGAAAATCCTTCTCTTTCCATTTGATCAATTTTGTTTGGCTGGTAGGTGTTGACAAAGAAAGGTACAATCAAGGAAATAAGAAATTGGAAAGGAAAGAAATAAAGTATTAAAATGACAAATTAAGTCAAGGATCTTGAGAAAGGGAATTGGGGAGAAAAAGCACCAAGAGAACTTGGGACCTTATCTTTTCACTCCTCAGTTCCAAAATATGCCTCTAATTTCAGTTTAAAAAATACCTATATATTTAGCGTGCTATTTTAAAATTTTCTGCTAACATCTCTTTCACACTTAAAATACCAATGTTAAGAAGTATAATTTGCTTCTTTTTGTTTTATTGTAACAAATTTGGCAAAGAGCACATATGACTTAAGATATTTATGATTAATTAAAGAATAGTAATTAAACAAATACTAGTATCCATTACTCAGTCAAGAAATATATCATTTTAAAATAGGGAAAACTAGATTTATATTTTGAATTTCACAGCAGATGTCACCAGTAGGTTTTTCTAGCACTAACACAATTTCAACTACTGTGTTTTATTTATATATAAGGAATAAAGGTCAGGTAATCTGGAAAGAGATTTTAAGGAGGAAGGTTAAAACACAATTTGCATAGCAATTTATGTAATCCTAAAATGCTTTCCCCTATCAAATAAAGGAGGACCAATCTGTCCAAAGACATGTAACATTCCTACACAGGCATGAAGAACTCTGACTTTTGTCATTGTCCCTGCATTTTCTTGCTTCCTAACTTTGAAGAAAGTCCCATGCACTCACTGCAAAGATATGTTACCAGTTATAAACCTGTTTGAAGGATCTAGTTTAATTTTCTCTTTTATGTCTCTTAAATTTAACTGAGATAAGTATTTACAATATGTAAATATAACTATTGAGAGTGGCCCTAAACTTAGTTTATAAGAAAACTAAGTTTGACTTACAACTTTTCAGTTTTCACCACTTAACCGTGGTCACATGAAGCTGGGACATGCATTCTCCTACCTATGTATGTATCTATACATGAACTACTTACCTGGAATATTCTTTCCTACTGTTGCTTTCTCTTTCAGGTCTTTGCTTAGTTATCACTTCCTCCAGGAAGGCTTCCCTAATACTGTACATACAGAGTATGCTGTTCCTCTATCCTCCCATCATTCCTTGTGCTGCCCCAACCCCACCCCTCAGCAACTACCAGTACAATAGCACACCGCATTGTGATTGCCAGTAAGCAGTTGCATTTCTCCTCTCTAGGCCTACTAGTTCAGTAATGGCAGGGACCTACCTGTTGTAAGATACATCCCAATCAATAATCTGATAGTACTTTCCCCACAGTTGATTCTTATTTATTGTGCAATGTCATTTATCTTTCTTGGAACAAAACCATCCATTCTCTATCTGTGCACAGAACTGCCTACCTTTGGCATTTAGAAAACTTGTGTTTTTCAATTTTTATAACAAAGCCACTGAATCTAGAAACACAGACACATTTTAAAATAGTGTTATATTGTTTCATTATTCTTTGTTCTCATGGACAAATGGATTTGGTCTAAATCAGTGCTTCTCAAAATTTAATGTATGCGGAACTTGTTAAAATTGACACTCTGATTCTATGGGTTTGGAGTGGGGCCCGAGCTCTGTTTCTTATTAGTTCCCAGATATTGATGATTCTTCTGCTCCATGGACCACACTTAGAGTAGCATCATTTTACAGACAATTCTATTTGCCCTTTTATTTATGGTTATGTCCATAAGATACAGATACAATGAAATGCCCAGTAAGTAGAAGGAGGAAGAAGATGAGGAGGAAAAGGGAAGAAGGGGGAAGAAGAAGGAAGAGGAGGGTGGGAGGGGAGGAAGGAGCAGAAGAAGAGCCATCCTTCAGTTGAGGAAAATAGCAGCCACTTTCTCTTGATACCTATGTAGAAGCTTTGCACTTAGGGAAAAAAAGGCATCAGAACGAAACTGTTCAATTATTATAAGCTAAGGCTTATACCAAAATATAGTTATGATAAATATTGAGGACCTCTTTAGAACACTGATACAATGAAAGTCCTTGTGTCAAATGGTAGACTTTGTAACAGTAGGTTTGAAAATCTATAATTAATAAAGAGGAGGAAGCTGACAGAGAAAGCAGATTTTCAGAACCTCAGTTCATCAGAGTTAGAAGAAAATAAGAGTTCTCTGCACTAGTAGGAAGAATGAGAAAAATATTTTGCAGTAGAACAACAGAGGGGAAGATGTTTCAAACATCTAAATTCATGTTTTCAATAAAAAGGAATTATTGTAGGTCAGGTGCTTTATCAAGTTTATAGCATAGAAAGTTGCATAAGACAATAAGAAATATATAGTTTCTTTGGGTAGACATATGCATAAGTGAAAAATTATGGTAAAGTGTGCTATAAAAAATATATGCAACAGGCATTTTATGGTTAATATGAAGCCTCCAACTCCCTGGCCAGGGACACACATGGGAAAGGTAACCAGGAGAGGACATTTGAGCTAAGTGGTGAAATTGAAAGGTGGCTCATTCTGTGCTCCTCCTCACCCCCGCCAAGAGAAAAAAGAACATTCTAAGCAAGGGAAAATTCTTGAAAAGATAGGTAAACTGAGTCATGTAACTAGTCTGGGGCAATTGGTTATACTAAGGAAGACAGCGAACTCCGTGATTATAGGAGTGTGTGCATAGGAGGGTAAGAGAGAGAAGAGAAAAAGGAGGGAGAGAGAGAGAGAAAAAATATGTATACAAATTCATTTTGGGGGAAGTAAGGAAGACAGGTTTTTTTTGTTGATCAGCTAAAAGAAGGACATTTGCATACTTAAATTATATAGAGCTGCTTAGGGCAACATCATCAAGCTTGCTTGGAAAAAAGGAATATTTGTGGTGAAATAGACAAAATAGAAAAAAGAGTTCAGAACAGAGAAAAGGATGATTAGAAAAATATAATTTGAAGCAACATTTTCAGATATGAGCACTTTGTAATCTATGCACATAAATTTTCAGAGGGAGGAAACAGGGAAAATAGAAGAATAGTCATATCTTACTCCACAGAGACTTTGACCTACAACATCTCTTCTGAGATAGGTCACAAGTCACATCACAAGACGAAATTGTGTTGTAGGGCTTATGTTGCTCATTTGAACTAAATGATATTAGTTACGAAAGTAATAATTATGAATACATAAGCATGTATATTTTTCATGAAAGCTTTCCTTAAGGAGTCCCCAAAACTCGTTATGATTAGTCTGGATGGTAATAGTGGTGAGATAAAGCTGTGGTTTGATTTTGAATTCTCCTGTTACCTCATATCTTTTTCACAAAATGATCAGATTAAACAATTACATAGTAAACTGAGGAGACCAATCATTTTTAAGTAAAATCCCAAATAATAACAATAATACAACATAAGAGGAGAGATGTAGAAATGCAAAGTAACAGCTTTAATACACATGGTTATGTCTTGTCTCTATCATCTATCAGCCAATATATTCAAACAGATGACACAGAAAAGGGAAATGAGTCTGGCTTTGCAATTGACTTGCAAATAGCATTACAGGCAAGTGGAATTCAATGGAAAACCACAGCAGATAGACATTTCTCATTGGCTTTCATTAGACATTCAGCCTGATATGTGAGTAAGACTGTGCCTTGGGGTTGGCCTTGTTTTTCTGCTAGAGAACTAGCAGGAAAAGAGAGCTAGTATTAGGGAAATGTTTAAAAACAGATAGTGTTCATTTTTCCCTAAATCACTGTTTATAAACCATGTAGATAAATAATGAAAGGATATTGATTTTACCATTCTTAAAGCTATATTCTTAATAATGACCAGCAGTGTTTCAGAAGAGCAGAAATTCAGCTTCAATCAAAGAATTTATATTTAGCCAGACTCATACATACATATATATATATGTGTTTTATTTTTTTCTATAAGTATTATCCACCTTTCAGTCCTGGGCAGTGACATTTTATGAGAATATGCTGCTGGTATACTTTTATAATTCACATCTTGCATAAAAACTGATACATGTTGACAACTGGGAGATTTCTCTTCATCTGTCAATGGATTACTGACTACTGTTATTAGTAACAACACATTTTGCAATTTGAAATATGTGATAATTGACAATCTTTACATCATTTTGGGTGTTGCCCATGGAATGGGTTTCACATAACTTTCATGTTACTCTATTTTAAACTAGTGTAATTCAAATTAATATACACAGATATTCTTAAAGACAAATTTGGAGATTTGCTGTCAAGTATTTTATTTCCAAAACTTTACAAAATTGGACTGCTCAAGCTGATATGGTTATATCCTTTATCTATTTGTTGACCCTCTTGCATTTTTTCAAAGAAACTGAAGATTAAAGAATTAAATGCTTCTATGAGATAATGATAAAATATTGACCTTAATATTAAATCAACTCAGATATGAAGTCTTATTAGAATTGTACTTGTCTTCAGTCTTAAGTATAAAATACAAGTAAGGCCTTTTACATTTTATTTTGTTAACTGAATAGTCATGCATGCTTCTTATACATGGTGTTACCATAATTATATTCCTTTTAAGAATGTGACTTTTTCAGTATATCAAGATGACATTGTTACACAAAACATGACACTACAGGCCTATTTAGCACATTCAATAATTATTTGAAACTTGCTGAAAATGTATGTTACCATGAAGAGAAGTATTTATTTAATAATCTTTTCATTTTTATTGAAAAATATGTCCCATCTTTCTTATTAAGAACTGCAGGACCTTTGTACTACTGACAAAGATAATTTCATGTCATTTTATAGAAATGATTGATAGATATAAAATATCATTAAACCATTACTAAATAACCCAAACAGAAGAAACAATATGAACCTTTTAAAAGTTATTTTTGTAACAAAAATCTTTAGAGTATAAGCCTGTGTTTGCTGATTTCTGTTCAATAATGAGAAAATTCTAGATTTAAGTGGTAGCAAGTAGAAAACATATGTCTACCATATAACTGATGGAATAATTAAATTAGATTTCACTATAGGGGAATCTTTTGGATTTATGAAATGACTTGGATATCTCTTCCTGTAGATAAATACTTTTTAAATATAAAACCGGTAAGTAAATCAGTATTTTGCACAGTATCATCACTAAGAATGATAGTAGTTTTATGAATTTATATAATGAGTTCTTTAGACTAGATGACTACAGTCCTTATTTATTTCATCTGAGGAATCCAAACTGTTATTAACAATATTAAATATAATCATATTATGTTCTAAAACATTATTTAAATTCATTGACATGAAGGCAAATGATCATAAAATGTTCTATTAAGTACACTACAGAGAAAACAAACACCCTAACCAATATTTCTGACAGAGGACAGAGTATTAAAATGCTCCTAGGTGATAGCTCAGCTTTAGGTTATAGCATTAATGAAGAACAAATATTCTAGAGGATGTGTAGGTATGATATTCTCTCTGTGGGAAGGCCTTCACTCTTCCTCAGTTAGCTAATGAACACTTCTTTGCTGTCTGTCTTGCTGAAGAACCTGAGGGCCTTGTATCCTCATTGAGTGAACACAGTGTCACCTCAGGTGGCAGAAATATTTTGTCTTTTGTCAGGAAGAGAAGTTTCCTGTTGACTTCTGGAGAAACAACAGACGTACTAGCAATTGAAACCAGATATTTCAATCAGTAAAGTCAACCTAGTGGAGATGTTTAACCTGTTGGAATTGGTTGGATAAGAATATTTAAACTCTCTGTGTCTATCTTGGAATTTAGGGTATTTATTATAGGTGAAGAAAAACCACATTAATGTATATTCAGGATCTAGTAGTCAATGTTATTTGGTTAAGAGAACTCCTTTTTTAATGATACTATGCACAGATAAATATATGTGTGCTTCTGATGTCCAAATTACATTGACACAGCATCTCTGACACAAATTCCCATAGATATTCAACTGATGGGAACAAAAAGAGGGGAGAAAGGGCAGCAGAGCTATGTAACAGCTTTCCAGATAAGCATGACATTTTCCTTTTAACATTCAATTTCCTTTAACAATAAGAGCAACGAAAAAAGCATTAGGGAATACTAATGTATTGGTATCATGAAAATAAGGACACCAGAAGGTACTACATAAAATGACAGTCATAACTTATATCAGCAAGTCTTTTGGAAGGCAGGTTTTCTGGGAGCTTAAATATTAGCTCTGACTCTGTGTTGAAATGCATTAGTGGGTGAATGAAGCTGTCTTTGAGTTAAATCCTGTTATTTAACTATTGAACTTTCTCAGCCATCTCCATGCTATCCAGGGACTTGCCAATATAAAATAGTAAAACAGAGAAACTATAAAACATGTGTTTTGATGATTAACAGCAACCTTGATTAATTGCTGAAATTACACAAGGTTGTAAATAAGAAACAGCTTCATGTTTTCATTAAATTTTTGAAGGACTAATTAAAAGTTTTCTGACAAAGGGTTCCGTTACCCAGCTCATAAACATTTGACTTCAGGTTGCTAGAATAGCAGTTCTGGCTACAGCAATGTCTAGCCTACAAACCTGGGCAACAGAAAAATTTTCTGAGCCTTAATTGCCTCCTTCACGAAAATGGAGATAGAAAATGTACTACAGCTTCTAAAGGGTTAATTTAAAAATGTACAACATGGAAAACTTCTTTGAAAATTTAATTTGGGGTCTACCATCATTTTATTTATTTATTTTTAATTAAGGTATGATTGATATACAATCTTATGAAGGTTTCCCATGAGAAACATTTTTATTACAATATTCACCTGTATTATCATGTCCCCCTCAACACCCCACTGCAGTCACTATCCATCACCATAGTAAGAGGCTAGAGAGTCATTACTTGTCTTCTCTCTGCTATACTGCCTTCCCTGTGATGGGGTCTACCATCATGTGGCAGCATATTATAATCAGTGTTTATAAATTTTGTCAATTACCTTGATGCTTCTATCACATGGATTGAATTGACAATTATGGCCAAACAGTGGAGAATTTATAACTCTAATGTAAGATTGTGCTAATTAGCTAGTTAACTAGGTATATTAACCATCTTATGAGCTTCTATGACCTTAGTGCTTCAATATCTGTCTTACATGGTTATGCTGGGCATGCCTGTTTCTGGACAACCCAGTAACATGTTTGAGTCGCCTTACCTTGGCCTCCTGCCTCTCTTGTTCCCTCTCCACCAAAGTTTTCTTCCTGTGGGCACACAGTCAAATACAAACCAACCAGTCTGCAGTCCCCACCCCCCACCACCTACCTTCTGGGGCTCTCACAATGGTGCCATTATACACCTGCCTTAATCACTGTAGGGCCTGATGCTGCACTAGGGACAGTCCCCACGCTCCAGAGTTGGATGGATTTATTCAAACTAGCCAATTCTAAGCCTTCTAACCCTGTCTTACCCATCCCTTTGCACAGAAACCACTATGAAGGTTCCTGCCCACAGTTCTTCCCTTTCCCCCTACTCATGAAAGACCCTGGTGCTTCCTCATGTGACCCCCACACACACATGGTGTGGCATGCCCATTCTCCTTGGGAATTGTGAGTAATAAACTATCATTTCAATGGCATCGTCTCCCAATACGTTGGCCTAATTGTATCTCACATTTTCTATTATGACACTATATTTTAAATCACTAGATTACTTTATCCCTTAGGTGTGGTTTAAAATTGCTTAAATATATTAAAATACATAAAAAGTAGCTATTGAGATAATGTGCCTTTGCCATAGCCAGGCAGTCTAAAAAAAAAAAAATCAGAGGAGTATTCTGATAAACATATTTAAAGATTTCTTTAATTTAGATTGTCTTGTTTTAATTTGCCATACCTATATTATTTGAGCCATTCATTTAAAATATTTACAGGTACATGTAAGAGGAAGTCACTGTTCTCTTTTATTTTCACTTACTCAAAACTTAGTCAACAAATATTTCTTATGTACCTACTATGGTGCAAGGCACTGTTCTAGAACTTGGGAACATAATAATGGTCAAAGCAGACAAATAGCTCTATTCTCATAAGACTTACATTCTAGTGTGGCGACAATGAAAAGATGCATAAGATACTATATTTTACATGACATGGAGATTAGTGACAGGAGGATAAACTAATGAGTGAAGAATGATATCATATGTTCATGTTTGTGTGTCTGTATGAGACAAAGAGAGTTAGAAAAGTGAACAGGCACCTGGAGAATGTGATTTTTATGTAAGAATCTGAGGGAATTCAGGATCTCTAAATACAAAGAATTCCAACCAGAGAAATAGCAAGTACAAAGACCCTAAGTGAGGAACTAGGTCAATGATCAGAACAGAGGCTGCTGTCACTGAAGCATAGTGAACTAGAGGGACAGTAGGAGGATATGAAGTCAGAGGGGAAAGGAGGAGGGAAAGGAAGACCACTGGGACCTTAAAGGGAGCACCTGGAATGGGAAGCATTTGGGGCACTTGACTGATATTTCAACAGAACCACTTTGGCTGTTCAATTGAGAATATCCTACAGGAGTTCAAGCGCAGAGGCAGGGAGACCAGTTGGAAACCTATAGCGAACAGTGAAGCAAGAGAAACCATGGTGGCTTGGGCAGGAAGGTGGACGTAGGAGTGGTGATAAGTGTCCAAATTATTAGGAGGAAAAATCAACTGGATTTTTTAATTGATGATATATAGAGTATAAGAGGATAGTCAGGGATAGCAACAAACTTTTTAAACCTGGAAGAATAGATTTACTATTAGTTGAAATGACAATTTGGGGGAGGAGAGGTGGATATCAGAAGCTCAGTTTTGCACGTTATAAGTTTGAGATTCTTTTTTATTTTTTAACAATTATGTTATCATTAATCTACAATTACATGAAGAACATGATGTTTACCAGGCACTCCCTTAACCCAAGTCCCCCCACAAACCCCATTACAGTCACTGTTCATCAGCATAGTAAGATGTTGTAGAAACACTACTTGTCTTCTCTGTGTTGCAAAGCCCTCCCCTTTCCCCCACCCTCCACATTATACATGCTAATCATAATACCCAATTTCTTCTTCATTGCCTTTATCCCTCCCTACCCTCCCATTCTCCCCAGTCTCTTTCCCTTTGGTAACTGTTAGTCCATTCTTGGGTTCTGTGATTCTGCTGCTGTTTTGTTCCTTCAGTTTTTCTTTTGTTCTTATACTCCACAGATGAGTGAAATCATTTGGTATTTGTGTTTCTCTACTTGGCTTATTTCACTGAACACAATACCCTCTAGCTCTGTCCAAGTTGTTGCAAATGGTAGGATTTGTTTTCTTCTTATGGCTGAATAACATTCCATTGTGTATATGTACCACATCTTCTTTATCCATTCATCTACTGATGGACATTGAGGTTGCTTCCATTTCTTGGCTATTATAAAGAGTGCTGCAATAAACATAGCGGTGCATCTGTCTTTTTCAAACTCTAGTTCTGCATCCTTAGGGTAAATTCCTAGAAGTGGAATTCCTGGGTCAAATGGTAAGTCTATTTTGAGCATTTTGAGGAACCTTCATATTGCTTTCCACAATGGTTGAACTAATGTACACTCCCACCAACAGTGTAGGAGGGTTCCCCTTTCTCCACAACCTCACCAACATTTGTTGTTTGTCTTTTGGATGGTGGCCATCCTTACTGGTGTGAGGTGATATGTCGTTGTGGTTTTCATTTGCATTTCTCTAATAACTAGCGATGTGGAGCATCTTTTCATGTGTCTGCTGGCCATCTGAATTTCTTCTTTGGAGAACTGTCTGTTCAGCTCCTCTGCCCATTTTTTAATTGGATTATTTGCTTTTTGTTTGTTGAGGTGCGTGAGCTCTTTATATATTTTGGATGTCAAGCCTTTATCGGATCTGTCATTTATGAAAATATTCTCCCATACTGTAGGGTACCTTTTCATTCTATTGATGGAGTCCTTTGCTGTACAGAAGCTTTTCAGCTTGATATAGTCTCACTTGATCATTTTTGCTTTTGTTTTCCTTGCCCGGGGAGATATATTCATAAAAAAGTCACTCATGTTTATGTCCAAGAGATTTTTGCCTATGTTTTTTTCTAAGAGTTTTATGGTTTCATGACTTACATTCAGGTCTTTGATCCATTTTGAATTTACTTTTGTGTATGGGGTTAGACAGTGATCTAGTTTCATTCTCTTACATGCAGCTGTCCAGTTTTGCCAGCACCATCTGTTGAAGAGACTGTCTTTTTGAATATTAATTAACCATATATGTTTGGGTTATTGTCTGCAGTCTCTAATCTGTTCCACTGGTCTGTGGCTATGTTCTTGTGCCAGTACCAAATTGTCTTGATTACTATGGCTTTGTATTAGAGCTTGAAGTTGGTGAATGAGATCCCCGCCACTTTATTCTTCTTTGTCAGGATTGCTTTGGCTATTCAGGGTCTTTGGTGTTTTCCATATGAATTTTTGAACTATTTGTTCCAGTTCATTGAAGAATGTTGCTGGTAATTTGATAGGGATTCCATCAAATCTGTATATTACTTTGGGCAGGATGGCCATTTTGACAATATCAATTCTTCCTAGCCAAGAGCATGGGATGAGTTTCCATTTGTTAGTGACCTCTTTAATTTCTCTTAAGAGTGTCTTATAGTTTTCAGGGTATAGGTCTTTCACTTCTTTGGTTAGGTTTTTTCCTAGGTATTTTATACTTTTTGATGCAATTGTGAATGGAATTGTTTTCCTGATTTTTCTTTCTATTGGCTCACTGTTAGTGTATAGGAAAGCCACAGATTTCTGTGCGTTAATTTTGTATCCTGCAACTTTACTGTATTCTGATATCAATTCTTGTAGTTTTGGAGTGGAGTCTTTAGGGTTTTTCATGTACAATATCATGTCATCAGCATGTAGTGACAGTTTAACTTCTTCTTTACTAATCTGGATTCCTTGTATATCTTTGTTTTGTCTAATTGCCATGGCTAGGACCTCCAGTACTATGTTAAATAACAGTGGGGAGAGTGGGCATCCCTGTCTTGTTCCCCATCTCAGAGGAAAAACTTTCAGCCTCCTGCTGTTCAGTATGATGTTGGCTGTGGGTTTACATATATGGCCTTTATTATGTTGAGGTACTTGCCCTCTATTCCCATTTTGTTGAGAGTTTTTATCATGAATGAATGTTGAATTATGTCGAATGCTTTTTCAGCATCTATGGAGATGATCATGTGGTTTTTGTCTTTTTTTTTGTTGATGTGGTGGATGATGTTGATGGATTTTCGAATGTTGTAACATCCTTGCATCCCTGGGATGAATCCCACTTGGTCATGGTGTACGATCCTTTTGATGTATTTTTGAATTCGGTTTGCTAATATTTTGTTGAGTATTTTTGCATCTATGTTCATCAGGGATATTGGTCTGTAGTTTTCTTTTTTGGTGGGGTCTTTGCCAGGTTTTGGTATTAGGGTGATGTTGGCTTCCTAGAATGAGTTTGGGAGTATTCCCTCCTCTTCTATTTTCTGGAAAACTTTAAGGAGAATGGGTGTTATGTCTTCTCTACATGTTTGATAAAATTCAGCAGTGAATCCATCTGGCCTGAGAGTTTTGTTCTTGGGTAGTTTTTTGATTAGCAATTCGATTTCATTGCTGGTAATTGGTCTGTTTAGATTTTGTGTTTCTTCCTTGGTCAGTCTTGGAAGGTTGTATTTTTCTAGGAAGTTGTCCATTTCTTCTAGGTTTTCCAGCTTCTTAGCATATAGGTTGTCATAGTAGTCTCTAATAATTCTTTGTATTTCTGTAGGGTCTGTCATGATGTTTCCTTTCTCATTTCTCATTCTGTTGATGTGTGTTGATTCTCTTTTTCTCTTAATAAGTCTGGCTAGAGGCTTATCTATTTTGCTTATTTTCTCAAAGAAACAGCTCTTGGTTTCATTGATTTTTTCTATTGTTTTATTCTTCTCAATTTTGTTTATTTCTTCTCTGAGCTTTATTATGTCCCTACTTCTGCTGACTTTAGGCCTCATTTGTTCTTCTTTTTCCAATTTTGATAACTGTGATGTTAGATTATTCATTTGGATTTGTTCTTCCTTCTTTAAATATGCCTGTATTGCTATATACTTTCCTCTTAAGACTGCTTTTGCTGTGTCCCACAGAAGTTGAGGCTTTGTGTTGTTGTTGTCATTTATTTCCATATATTGCTGGATCTCCATTTTAATTTGGTCATTGATCCATTGTCTATTTAGAGGCGTGTTGTTAAGCTTCCATGTGTTTGTGAACCTTTTTGCTTTTGTGGTACAATTTATTTCTAGTTTTATACCTTTGTGGTCTGAAAAGTTGGTTGGTAGGATTTCAATCTTTTTGAATTTACTGAGGCTCTATTTGTGGCCTAGTATGTTGTCTATTCTGGAGAATGTTCCATGTGTACTTGAGAAGAATGTGTATCCTGTTGCTTTTGGGTGTAGAGTTCTATAGATGTCTATTAGGTCCATCTGTTCTAGTGTGTTGTTCAGTCCTTTGTGTCCTTACTTATTTTCTGTCTGGTGGATCTGTCCTTTGGAGTAAATGGTGTGTTGAAGTCTCCTAAAATGAATGCATTGCAGTCTATTTCCTCGTTTAGTTCTGTTAGTATTTTTTCACATATGCTGGTGCTCCTGTGTTGGGTGCATATATATTTATAATGGTTATATCCACTTGTTGGACTGAGCCCTTTATCATTATGTAACGTCCTTCTTTATCTTTTGTTACTTTCTTTGTTTTGAAGTCTATTTTGTCTGATACTAATACTGTAACTCCTGCTTTTTTCTCCCTATTGTTTGCATGAAATATCTTTTTCCATACTTTGACTTTTAGTCTATGCATGTCTTTGGGTTTGAGGTGACTCTCTTGTAACCAGCCTATAGATGGGTCTTATTTTTTTATCCATTCAGTGACTCTATGTCTTTTGATTGGTGCATTCAGTCCATTTACATTTAGGGTGTTTATCTATATGTATGTACTTATTGCCATTTCAGGTTTTAGATTCATGGTCACCAAAGGTGCTAGGTTATTTTCCTTACTGTCTAAGATTCTAACTTAACTCACTTAGTATGCTGTTACAAACACAATCTAAAGGTTCCTTTCTATTTCTCCTCCTTCATTCTCTATATATTAGGTATCAGTTTCTATACTTTTTCACTATCCCCTGACTGGCTTTGGGGATAGTCAATTTAATTTTGCATTTGCCTCACAATCAGCTGCTCCACCCACCCTACCATGATTTTACTACCTCTGGTGACAGCTCTCCAACCCTAGGAACACCTCCATCTATAGCTGTCCGTTCAAAATAGACTGCAGAGATGGTTTGTGGGAGGTAAACTCTCTCAGCTTTTGCTTATCTGGAAATTGTTTAATCCCTCCTTCAAATTTAAATGTTAACTTGCTGGATAAAGTAATCTTGGTTCCAGGCCCTTCTGCTTGATGGCATTTAATACATCATGCCTCTCCCTTCTGGCCTGTAAGGTTTCTGCTGAGAAGTCTGATGTTAGTCCGGTGGGCTTTCCTTTGTATGTGATCTTATTTCTGCCTCTGGCTGCTTTTAACAGTCTGTCCTTTTCCTTGATCTTTCCCATTTTAATTACTATGGGTCTTGCTGTTGTCTTCCTTGAGTCCATTGTGTTGGGGGATCTGTGGATCTCCATGGCCTGACAGACTATGTCCTTCCCCAGATTGGGGAAGTTTTCAGCAACTACCTCCTCAAAGACACTTTCTATCTCTTTCTCCCTCTCTTCTTCTTCTGGTATCCCTTTAATGCAAATATTGTTCTGCTTGGATTGGTCATACAGTTCTCTCAATATTCATTCATTTTCCAAGATCCTATTTTCTCTCTGTGCCTCAACTTCTTTGTATTCCTCTTCTCTAGTTTCTATTTCATTTATTGTCTTCTCCACCGTATGCAACCTGCTTTTAATACCCTCCATCTTGTTCTTTAAAGATTGTATCTCTGACCTGAATTCATTCCTGAGTTCTTGGATGTCTTTCTGTACCTCCATTAGGATGTTGATTATTTTTATTTTGAACTCCCTTTCAGGTCCATGTCATTTAAATCTTTCTTGGGAGGTGTATTAACAATTTTACTCTGGACAACGTTCCTTTGGCATTTCTTGTTTGTATATGGTGCCCTCTAGTGTCCAGAACCTCTATTCTGGAGCTGCTGAGCCCCTGAAGCAATGTCGGGGGTTGCAGGGGAGCGGTACTGGTGCCTGGGGTGAGGAAAGAGCTGTTCCCCGCCTTCTGGCTTCTGTGCCTCTCTCCACTGCCTGAGACACTGGGCTGGGCACACTGGCATAAATTTTTGTCCCAGTGCAGCCAGATATGGATCCCTGCTTTCCACAAGCAGTCAGAATCCCAGTCTCCCCAGGAACTCTGCCTGTATTAACTTTCCAACCCACTAGTCATGCTAGTCTCATGAAAGCACCATGAAATGTAGGTTTGTGCTCCCAGAGCAGATCTCTGTAGCCAGGTATTCAGCAGTCCCAAGCCTTCCACTTCCTCCTTTCTCCATTTGTCTTCCTCCCGCCATTGAGTTGGGGTTGGGGAGGGGCTCAGGTCCCACAGAGCCACAGCTCTGGTACGTTACCCTGTTGGCTGAGGTCTGCTCTTTTCTCCAGGTGTGTGCAGTCTCATGCCATCCTCCTTCTTGTTGCTCTCTCAGGATTAGTTGTGCCAATTAAATTTTCTAATTGTATCCAGTTTTAGGAGGAAGCCTCTGTCTCTCCTCTCACGCCTACATCTTTAATCCCATCTCAAGTTTGAGATTCTTGAAAACCCAAGTGGAGAGGTAAAACAGGGACCTTGTGTAGAGTTCATGAAAAAATCCATGCCAGATGTAATGTGGAAGTCATTGGTGTATCAGTTATATCTAAAAGCATCAGGCTAGATAAGATGACCCAAAGAGCAAGCATGTATAGCTCAGGTTAGTACATTTTCACAAAGTGAACTCCCACATAACCACTACCCATGTTTAAAAAGAATATTATCGACATCCAAAAGCACCTGTCACGTCCCCTCTCAATCAATTCATCCTTGAAAGATATTTTCACCAGGTATAGTTTTTAGTTGGGCAGTTATTTTCCTTCAGCACAGTAGTGATAGCAATCCAAGTTCTCTGAATTGCATCTTTCCTGTTGAGAAGGCAACTGTCATTTTGTTGCTCCTGTGATCATGATACTTATTTTTCACCCTTAGGGATGTTGTTAAATGTTTATCTTCCTGTTTTCGTCAGAAGTGTCCTATGAGGTAACCAGGTGTGGAATTCTACTTGTTTGATCTTTTTTGCATTCATGAGGCTTTGTACTTATCTACCTTGATGTGTAGTTTTGGAAAATTCTGAGCCATTATCTCTTCAAATATTGTTTTTATCCATCCATTATTTTATTCTATCCATCTGTATGCCCAAACCTGATTGTGTCATCTCTATTCGTACTGTTATCTTCCATTTTTCCACCTTTTAGTTACTCTATTCTACTTTTGGGGTGTTTTTTTTTAACATGCCTTTTCTTTCAGTTCATTAATTTTTTTCTTCAGCAGTGTCCAATCTGTTCATGATCCCATCTCTTAAATAGATACTTTAAAATCAGAATCTGAGGACTCTAATATCTGGAGTTTCAATGTGCCTATTTAATTGTCTGTTGTTTCTGCTTAGGTAGAGGGGATTTTTAGGTTTTGTTTTATTTGTCTCATTCCCATGTGTACATGGATATTATTTATTTTGTATTTATGCAGAATATTTATATATTTTTTTTAAGTAATATCATGACCTAAAATAATAGTATGTGTTTCTTGACATAATTATCTTCTCTTATTCATTCATTATTTTCATTTGTTCTTGCCAGCACGTAGAACCAGGTCACCTCAATCATGTTTTGGAGATTAAGTCTTAGTTAAGCTGATCCAAAGCTGAGCCAACATCCCCACGAACACCGTTTTCTCTCTTACTCTCACCACAAATTTATAGTCATTTGAGATATAGGTCTACAGTGAAGAAGGATCACTTGAGCTTCTATTGACAAATACTCTATTCTTAAACACAAATGCCCTCATAAGTTGCTCAGCCTCTCAGTAATCACTATGTAGATGATAATGCCACAGAGAAAGAGCAATTTTCAAATATTGCCACACTTCTTAGAAATTCATCCTCCCCCATCATCTGTCTTCCATTACTAAGGGTCTTTAAAATGCTGTACTTTTAAGGCTTGCCATCTTTTTCTTTTAGATCAAAGTATAAGGCATAAAATGAAATTTGATAATTCAGTAAGACATGTAAATAAAAAATATGTCTTGTTCATGATAGTATGTACATTTAAAATTCATTTGGCCATGGTATACATCCAATAAAATAACCTAAATACAGTAAAACTTTCATCTTTAAGCTAATGTATTAATTCTCCATATCAGCATCCTTCTTTATTTATACTTTTTAGATGCAAGTAAACCTTGTCTGTGTGATAGTTTGCTGGCTAACTCATAGTATTATTTTAAAATAAAGCAGTTATGCTAAGCTGATTTTAAATAAGTTATCTAATATTTTTCACTTTAAAACAAAATTCTTTCAATTCATTTGAACTTGAAAATATATAATACTTCCTGCATTTGAACTGTCTTAATGGACACTGTGTCCATAGATGTGGAAGTGCCATACATTTAATCAGAATATTTTTTAAAGCCCCATCTACTCTCCAACACACTTTTTGAACTGAGGACACTTGGAGTAACAGAAAGTCCAAAGACACTGAAATCAGATTTGCATTTGAACTTCAGTTCTGACATTTAGTAATTCTATGAGTTTGATTAAATAATCCATTCTCTCTATGGCAAAAGTTATTCATCTTTCAAAATGGGGATGGTATATCAACTTCCCATCATATTAATAGTACACATTTATTAGATTATTAAAAAATATGAACGTTTATTTTTCTTAAACCAAAAAATGCTACCTTCTTTGGAGACCATTAGCCAGATACTTACTTTGAGAAAACAATGTATCACCAAAATTTTTATTTTTTAAAAAATGTATAATATAAATGTATCTTTCACACAAATAGTATGAACTTGTCTATATTTGCTCCCTATGATTACACCTCACTTTTAATCCCAAATTGATGGAACATATCTTACAACTTTTACCAGATGAAAAGGGAAGATGGCCTGGAGACTGTCTCAGTGGAGCTGTTAACAGGGTCTAAAGCTGAGTGTAGTCAGAAACTGGACTCGGGGCTATGTTCAGGCTAGAATGAATAGGGAGGGGCATTTGAAGACTTTACACTGTGGAAGCTGCATTTCTTTACCCACTAAGGAGTAGGAATGCCTCACAGAGAACACAGATAACGAAGGAAGACATACCTCGTATGAGTTAGAACCAAACAAAAACAAAATATAAAATAAAATGGCCTATAGTGATTTCATGGACTCAAGGAGCATGCTAAGACTAATTCTAAAGACCCTTTGTTACTCCTTGTAAACCCCTCAGAATATGTATCACCTCTCTATGAATTCCTTGCCATTTTTTAGCACTTTGAGGGTAGACCTAGACCTGCACGGAAAAATTGGGGATTAGAAGGAAAACTAAATAAGCTTACTCACCTCAAATATCACAAAGCCAAACACCTATCAAGGAATTTGCCATCTGATGTTTAAGACTTCATCCCAATAAAAACAGAAGCTCTTTCAGGTAAAAACCATTCCTGAATGCATTTGGGTGTCCATTAAGAATGCATTCTTCTACAAAAAGCAGAAAATTTTACTAACAGTGGTTCAAACAGTTTATTTTTCTCATATAGAAGCAAGTAAGCATGTGAGAATTCTAGGGCCGATGCAGCTGCTCAAAGAGGTAAGCAGGCACCAGACTCATTTTCTGTGCCCTGCCATTCTTAGCATTGATTTTGGGATTTTTGCTTGCTGCCTCATGACCACAAAATTGTGTCCATGCAGACAGCATGTCTCCATATAAAGAAGAAAGGAGGCAAGTTGTGAAAGGATTTCTCCTATCAAATCTCTTTTATTTAGGAAGGGAACTGTTTTCCCAGCAATTTTAGTTTGAATCATATTGACTAGAAAGCTTGTTAAATGGATTCCTCTAACTCCTAAAGGAGATGGGAAAATAGGGTACTTTTTTTTCTAATCTTGACTGTAGAAGAATACAGTGAGAAGAAAGTGAGAATGTGTTTTTAGGTGACAACTATAGTGTCTACTTCAATGTGAAAATCTAATGAGAATGTTTGAGTATATATTGTCCACTATACATTATTTTCTATTTTACCTTGAAATAAAATGAGAGAGCATGAATTTCAACATTAATAAATACCATTCATAAACCTGATAACTGTTGCTCAATATGTATCATGATTTCAGATATCCTTCTGTGGAATGGGAATACTGATATTTCTGTGTTGTGTTTAAACATTGTGATGTGCCTTATGGAATAATTTGCCTTAGGTTGAATGTGAGTAAGCTGAGTGATGGGTAAGTTGAAATCCACTAGAATATAGTTATCAGCTGGCTTTCTAGTATGCTTACATTAAATAGCTTGAAATTATTTTCCATAGGTGTGCTATATCAAATGAATATTCACATCAATTAAAATGGTGGTACAATAAAATAATATTCTGAGTACAATGAAATTAATTGCCTACTTATAATGCTATCTATTTACACTTTTTACTGAAATATTTTTTAAAATAAACAAGAACATTCAGGCATAGGTTAAACATATAAAGCTTCATATTTTTGTCCCTGTCTGTTTCATATCATTAGGTTATCACAAGCCATAAGATGATACAGTACATCACAGACAGTGTAAATCATTGTAGTAGGCAGTATATTAAGATGCTGGAAAATGAAGAATCTGTTCATTTTCTTATGTTAGCTACCTGCTATCATGTCTAAAGTTAATAACCCAAGACTGAAGAGTGAAGGGAAATGCAGATTTAGAAAGTAAATTTTATTACCTTTTGAATAAAAGTGCCCATTAAAGAAAATATTTCAGTTCATGCAATGTTCTGAGTATCTGCAGCTCTTATCAGTAAGGAAATTTTATAATGGTCAAATAAATTTTTGTGTGTTTAATTTTTGTTTATTACTATATATTGATGAGACCCATTGTCTGATTCCCACATGTCCCTCAAATGTTATTTGAGAAGCAAGGTTTTTAGTGCAGGGAAGAGCCCTAGAAAGAAAGTTGTATCAGTTTTAATAGAAATAAAAGAATACAAAATAATAAGTAGCAGAATATGTAAAATCTAAATATGGAAATATATCTAGGCCACATAGTATATGTGTGATATGACACTGATAATTAAGAACCAATTATCTCTAAAACAGTGTACTGGGTCTCAAGTCATTCTGATGGTCAGTAATCTGAAAGTTAACTTTTTGCATCTAAATTGTAGCTGGATTCAGAAAGAATGGAGTTAAATTATTTTCCTTTTATTTTGCTGTTTCACAAATTGGTAGGTTATAGTCAAGCTGAAAACCCATTAAAGAATATACATAGCAGTATGGAGATTTCTACACAATGACGTTGAGTAGATGTTGTTATTAATGCTTTATTCTTCAACTCTTTCCTGTATTAAAAAAAATCTGTATTGGATATAGCAACAAAAGATGCATGGCTGTGTAAAGTTTATTTTCACATTCACAGTTTGTCTAAACACACTGTTACCAGACTACTTTTTAATATGTCATGATTTTTGCTTTTTTGTCATAAATGATACTTTAGTACATTATAATTTATATAATTTATTGTTCATTTTTACTTTAATATTTTATCTCAAAAAGAAGTCAAGAATACCTTTTAGCTACTAGTTATTAGGATGTAATATCTGTTATACATTCATTTCAGGATCTTTTAGGTGATACATTAATACAATAACAGATGAATGAGCATATGGTATGTTAAGTCATGTTTATAATAATTAGATCCAGATCATATTTAAGTAAAGGATCAGTGGCACATATATTGGAAACTCTGATTTAACACATTTTAGAGGTAATAGGTCAGGGGCATTACTACCAATATGAACAGAAAAGCCACATGCTATGAAATAAACAAATCTAATTATTAAAATGTTAAAACAGCACGGCCTAAGAAGGTAGCACATTTCAAAAATATGTTTAATGCTTCTATGAAATCTTAACCAGATGGCCACAAGTGCTACAAATGTATGCCAGATATAAAAGTATTTCTTAATCTATGACACATGGATAACATTAAAAATGTGTGGGCAACAGTTAATACAGATTTTATGAAAATATTTATATGTTAACAGCAAAACCACTTATACATCTTTTTTAAACTTCCTGTATAATATGTAGTTTGGAAGGGTCATGTGTCCCAACTTCCTGATCTAATAAATCAATGAAAATGTATTTAAGTTTTTACAGCATAGACTATCTTAGGATAAGTCCTTTAGAAACCATTTCACCGGAGAGAGGAAAAGATGGTGGCATGAGTAGTGTGGCAGTAAGCTCCTCCCAAAACCATATATATTTTGAAAATACAGCAAATACAACTATTCCTAAAAGACTGATAAGAAGATACAGTACACCAGCCAGGCTACATCTGCAAGAATCCACCATCTCACAGAAAAGGGTAAGATACAAAGCCATGACCCAGAGGGACCTGAGCACTCCCCCCACCCCAGCTCACCGGTGGGAGGAAAAGAATCAGAGCAGGGAGGGAGTGGAAGCACAGGAATGTTAAATAAATAGCCCTAGTAACTTGCCTCTGGAGCACAGACACACATTGCATGGTGCTCTGGAAATTACAGGAGCAGAGAAGCAAAATCTAAGACTATAAGACTGCGAACAGGTTCCCACAAACGGCTGCCCAGGGACAAAAGAAAAGAAGGTGCTTTAAAAGTCTTAAAGGGACAAGGGTTTAACAGGTAGACAAAATCATCCTAGCACATTCAGCCCAGCAGGCTGGGAACTTTAAGGAACTTCAGGCACCCTAACCCCATGGGTGCAACGCAGCTCCGAGAACCCTTACAGCAATAAGCAGCCTGCTGTTCCCTCCTCCTCACCGGTAACTGCAAGCAAAGTGACTGTCTCTGCCATTGCTGCAGACCAGCCAGAGAGCAGCCCTGCCTACAGCAACCACACAGCTTAACATAAAGGATTCTCCCTGCATGTGGCTAACCAGTCCAATCCTGGAGGCTGCTCCCTGTGCATGGTTGAATGGCACAGACAGTGGACATGGGCGCAGAGACAGGAAGGGATGAAGGGGCTTTGTTCTCACTGCAGGACATATGCCTCTTGCCTGCAACCCCCCGCCAGTGCTACAGGCCATCCAGAGGGCAGCCCCGCCCACAGCAACCCAGGGGATTAACACTGAGGCTTCTCTCTGTGTGCAGTTGATTGGTACAGACTGCAGAGAGAGTCACAGACCGGGAGACAAGACCGGGGCCTTGTTCTCATGACAGAACATGTGCTGTTCACCTGTAACCCCCGCTAGTGCCATAGACTATCCCAACGGCCGCCCCACCCCAGGAAAGCTCAGGGAATTAACCTAGAGGCTGCTCACTGTGTATGGTTGAATGCTACAGACAGCAGAGACAGGTGT
This sequence comes from Manis javanica, assembly GCF_040802235.1. Taxonomy (NCBI): domain Eukaryota; kingdom Metazoa; phylum Chordata; class Mammalia; order Pholidota; family Manidae; genus Manis; species Manis javanica. The sequence continues at coordinate 45,654,421 of NC_133156.1, forward strand.
GGAGGCCGGGAGGCAGGAACTGGCCTTGTTCTTACAGTAGACACATGTGCTACTGGCCTGCAAAACCTGCTATTGTCCTAAGCCAGGGAAGCTCAGGGGATTAACCCAGAGGCTGCTCCCTGTGTGTGGTTGACCAGCACAGGCAGCAGAGATGGGAAAGGTGACTGGCAAGCAGGAAAGGACTTTGTTCTCCCAGCTGACACATGTGCCACTCACTGGTGACCACTCCCATCACTGAAAAGGCAGAAGAGCCTTGTTCAGTCCAAAATCCCTCAAACACCAGAGAGAGGGCTTCATGAGACTGAAATCATCAATCTTCCTGAAAAGAATGCAAAATAAAAGTCATAAGCATGCTGATGGAGCTACAGAGAAATATTCAAGAGCTAAGGGATGAATTCAGATGGGAGATAACAGAAAGAAAACAAACAATGGAAGAATTAAAGAGCAGACTAGATTGATGGTGCTGCCATTGAAGTTGAACAGTGCGAAGGGGAGGTGTGGAGCTGAATATATGTACAACTCACTCTAAGAGGACGCCCCATGCTGAGCACCAGATGTAGTGTGCTGCTTGTGTTCTTTGGGTGAAATGAGAGAACAAAAAACACAGACAACACAGACAGACAGACAATGGCTGCAGCCCCGATGTGGCATAGCACCTTTATTTTTATACTGCCTTTCTTGGACCTCAGCCAAGTGCTATACTCATCTTTCCCATCTCAGGGGTGGGCAGGCCAGAGCACCTTGTTGATTTTCTTAGAAGCTTCCTGGTAAGCAGGGGCATTGTTTTCACACATCCTTAAGGTCTCCCTATTTTCAGAATGAGGAGTCTTGGCTTGTCTTTGAAGACAAGATATGTTTTTGTGGGCAGATAACTTCCAAGGACTGCACCAGTTGCTCTCAAGCTGGTGCTCTCCCATGCTGCATTCAGACATGGGGGAAGGTGCTTTCCCATTCTGCCTACAAACATGTGAGAAGATAAAGGCCATCCCCTACACTAGATGATGTGGAAGAGACTGTTAATGGAATAGAAATAAGAGAACAGGAATACAGAGAAGCTGAGGCAGAGAGAGATAAAAGATTTTCTAGGAAAGAAAGAATATAGGGGTATCAGAAGAAGAGAGAGAAAAGGGGATAGAAAGTATCCTTGAATAAATAATTGCTGAAAACTTCCCCTATCTGGGGAAGGAAATAGTCTTTCAGGCCACGGAAGTCCACAGATCTCCCAATGTAAGAGACCCGAGAAGGACAACACCAAGACATGTAATAATTAAAATGGCAAAGATCAAAGACAAAGACAGAGTATTTAAAGCAGTCAGAGAGAGAAAAAAGATCACCTACAAAGGAAAACCCATCAGGCTATCATCAGACTTCTCAGCAGAAAATTTACAGGCCAGAAGGGAATGGCATGATGTATTCAATGTGATGAAATAGACGGGCTTAGAACCAAGAATACTGTTGCCAGCAAGATAATCATTTAAATTTGAAGGAGGGATTAAGCAATTCTCAGCGATAAACATAGGGGTGCATCTGTCTTTTTCAAACTGGAGTGCTGCATTCTTAGGGTAAATTCCTAGAAGTGGAATTCCTGGGTCAAATGATATTTCTATTTGAGCATTCTGAGGAAACTCCATACTGCTTTCCACAATGGTTGAACTAGTGTACATTCCCACCAGCAGTGTAGGAGGGTTCCTCTTTCTCCACAACCTCGCCAACATTTGTTGTTGTTTGTCTTTTGGATGGTGGCCATCCTTACTGGTGTGAGGTGATATCTCATTGTGGTTTTCATTTGCATTTCTCTGATAACTAGCGATGTGGAGCATCTTTTTGTGTGTCTGTTGGCCATCTGAATTTCTCCTTTGGAGAACTGTCTGTTCAGCTCCTCTGCCCATTTTTTAATTGGATTATTTGCTTTTTGTTTGTTGAGGAGTGTAAGCACTTTATATATTTTGTATGTCAAGCCTTTATTAGATCTGTTATTTATGAAAATATTCTGCCATACTGTAGGGTACCTTTTTGTTCTATTGATGGTGTCCTTTGCTGTACAGAAGACTTTCAGCTTGATATAGTTACACTTGTTCATTTTTGCTTTTGTTTTCCTTGCCCGGGGAGATTTATTCATGAAGAAGTCACTAATGTTCACATACAAGAGATTTTTGCCTATGTTTTTTTCTAAGAGTTTTATGGTTTCATGACTTACATTCAGGTCTTTGATCCATTTTGAATTTACTTTTGTGTATGGGGTTAGACAGTGATCTAGTTTCATTCTCTTACATGCAGCTGTCCAGTTTTGCCAGCACCATCTGTTGAAGAGACTGTTGTTTCGCCATTGTATGTCCATGGCTCCTTTATCGAATATTAATTAACCATATATGTTTGGGTTATTGTCTGCAGTCTCTAATCTGTTCCACTGGTCTGTGGCTATGTTCTTGTGCCAGTACCAAATTGTCTTGATTACTATGGCTTTGTAGTAGAGCTTGAAGTTGGGGATTGAGATCCCCCACACTTTATGCTTCTTTGTCAGGATTGCTTTGGCTATTCAGGGTCTTTGGTGTTTTCCATATGAATTTTTGAACTATTTGTTCCAGTTCATTGAAGAATGTTGCTGGTAATTTGATAGGGATTGCATCAAATTTGTATATTGCTTTGGGCAGGATGGCCATTTTGACAATATTAATTCTTCCTAGCCAAGAGCATGGGATGAGTTTCCATTTGTTAGTGACCTCTTTAATTTCTCTTAAGAGTGTCTTGTAGTTTTCAGGGTATAGGTCTTTCACTTCTTTGGTTAGGTTTATTCCTAGGTATTTTATTCTTTTTAATGAAATTGTGAATGGAATTGTTTTCCTGATTTTTCTTTCTATTGGCTCATTGTTAGTGTATAGGAAAGCCACAGATTTCTGTGTGTTAATTTCGTATCCTGCAATTTTACTGTATTCCGATATCAGTTCTAGTAGTTTTGGAGTGGAGTCTTTAGGGTTTTTTATGTACAATATCATGTCATCTGCAAATAGTGACAGTTTAACCTTTTCTTTACCAATCTGGATTCCTTGTATTTCTTTGTTTTATCTAATTGCCGTGGCTAGGACCTCCAGTACTATGTTAAATAACAGTGGGGAGAGTGGGCATACCTGTCTTGTTCCCCATCTCAGAGGAAAAGCTTTCAGCTTCTCGCTGTTCAATATGATGTTGCCTGTGGGTTTATGGTACATGGCCTTTATTATGTTGAGGTACTTGCCCTCTATACATATTTTGTTTTTATCATGAGTTTTTATCATGTTTTATCATGATAGAGTTTTTATCATGAATGGATGTTGAATTTTGTCGAATGCTTTTTCAGCATCTATGGAGATGATCATGTGATTTTTGTCCTTCTTTTTGTTGATGTGGTGGATGATGTTGATGGTTTTTCGAATGTTGTACCATCCTTGCATCCCTGGGATGAATCCCACTTGGTCGTGGTGTATGATCCTTTTGATATGTTTTTGAATTCAGTTTGCTAATATTTTATTGAGTATTTTTGCATGTATATTCATCAGGGATATTGGTCTGTAATTTTCTTTTTTGGTGGGGTCTTTGCCTGGTTTTGGTATTAGGGTGACATTGGCTTCATAGAATGAGATTTTGGGAGTATTCCCTCCTCTTCTATTTTTTGGAGAACTTTAAGGAGAATGGGTATTATGTCTTCTCTAAATGTTTGATAAAATTCAGCAGTGAATCCATCTGGCCTGAGAGTTTTGTTCTTGGGTAGTTTTTTGATTAGCAATTCGATTTCATTGCTGGTAATTGGTCTGTTTAGATTTTGTGTTTCTTCCTTGGTCAGTCTTGGAAGGATGTATTTTTCTAGGACGTTGTCCATTTCTTCTAGGTTTTCCAGCTTCTTAGCATATAGGTTTTCATAGTAGTCTCTAATAATTGTTTGTATTTCTGTTGGGTCCGTCATGATGTTTCCCTTCTCATTTCTCATTCTGTTGATGTGTGTTGATTCTCTTTTTCTCTTAATAAGTCTGGCTAGAGGCTTATCTATTTTGTTTATTTTCTCAAAGAACCAGCTCTTGCTTTTATTTTTTCTATTGTTTTATTCTTCTCAATTTTGTTTATTTCTTCTCTGATCTTTATTATGTCCCTCCTTCTGCTGACTTTAGGCCTCATTTGTTCTTCTTTTTCCAATTTTGATAACTGTGATGTTAGACTATTCATTTGGATTTGTTCTTACTCCTTTAAATATGCCTGTATTGCTATATACTTTCCTCTTAAGACTGCTTTCACTATGTCCCAAAGAACTTGAGGCTTTGTGTTGTTGTCATTTATTTCCATATGTTGCTGGATCTCCATTTTAATTTGGTTGTTGATCCATTGATTATTTAGAAGCGTGTTGTTAAGCCTTCATGTTTTTGTGAACCTTTTGCTTTCTTCGTACAATTCATTTCTAATTTTATACCTTTGTGGATTGAAAAGTTGGTTGGTAGGATTTCAATCTTTTTGAATTTACTGAGGCTCTTTTTGTGGCCTAGTGTTTGGTCTGTTCTGGAGAATGTTCCATGTGCACTTGAGTAGAATGTGTATCCTTCTGCTTTTGGGTGTAGAGTTCTATAGATGTCTATTAGGTCCATCTGTTCTAGTGTGTTGTTCAGTGCCTCTGTGTCCTTACTTATTTTCTGTCTGGTGGATATGTCCTTTGGAGTGAATGGTGTGTTGAAGTCTCCTAAAATGAATGCATTGCAGTCTATTTCCTCATTTAGTTCTGTTAGTATGTGTTTCACATATGCTGGTGCTCCTGTGTTGGGTGCATATATATTTATAATGGTTACATCCTCTTGTTGGATTGAGCCCTTTATCATTATGTAATGTCTTTATTTATCTCTTGTTACTTTCTTCGTTTTGAAGTCTATTTTGTCTGATACTAGTACTGCAACTCCTGCTTTTTTCTCCCTATTGTTTGCATGAACCATCTTTTTCCATCCCTTGACTTGTAGTCTGTGCATGTTTTTGGGTTTGAGGTGAGTCTCTTGTAAGCAGCATATAGATGGGTCTTGTTTTTTTATCCATTCAGTGACTCTATGTCTTTTTATTGGTGCTTTCAGTCCATTTACATTTAGGGTGATTATCGATAGGTATGTACTTATTGATTGCCATTTCAGGCTTTAGATTTGTGGGTACCAAAGGTTGCAGGTTACTTTCCTTACTCTCTAAGAGTCTAACTTAACTCACTTAGTATGCTGTTACAAACACAATCTAAAGTTTCTTTTCTATTTCTTTTCCTTTTTCTTCCTCCTTCATTCTTTACATATTAGGTATCAGATTCTATACTTTTCTCTATCCCTTGTTTGGCTTTGGGAATAATCAATTTAATTTTGCATTTGCCTCACAATCAGCTGCTCCACCCACCCTACCATGATTTTACTACCTCTGGTGACAGCTCTCCAACCCTAGGAACACTTCCATCTATAGCTGTCCCTCCAAAATAGACTGCAGATATGCTTTGTGGGAGGTAAACTCTCTCAGCTTTTGCTTATCTGGAAATTGTTTAATCCCTCCTTCAAATTTAAATGTTAATCTTGCTGGATAAAGTAATCTTGGTTCCAGGCCCTTCTGCTTGATGGCATTTAATACATCATGCCACTCCCTTCTGGCTTGTAAGTTTTCTACTGAGAAGTCTGATGTTAGTCTGATGGTCTTTCCTTTTTATGTGACCTTATTTCTGCCTCTGGCTGCTTTTAACAGTCTGTCCTTATCCTTGATCTTTCCCATTTTAATTACTATGTGTCTTGCTGTTGTCTTCCTTGGGTCTGTTGTGTTGGGGGATCTGTGGATCTCCATGGCCTGACAGACTATGTCCTTCCCCAGACTGGGGAAGTTTTCAGCAACTACCTCCTCAAAGACACTTTCTATCCCTTTTCCTCTCTCTTCTTCTGGTATCCCTTTAATGCGAATATTTTTCCACTTGGATTGGTCACACACTTCTCTCAATATTCTTTCATTTTTAGAGATCCTTTTTTCTCTCTGTGCCTCAGCTTCTTTGTATTCCTCTTCTCTAGTTTCTATTTCATTTATTGTGTCCTCCACCATATGCAACCTGCTTTTAATACCCTCCATCGTGTTCTTTAAAGATTGGATCTCTGACGTGAATTCATTCCTGAGTTCTTGAATGTCTTTCCTTACCTCCATTAGGATGTTTATTATTTTTATTTTGAACTTCCTTTCAGTAAGAGTCACGAGGTCCATATCATTTAAATCTTTCTTGGGAGTTGTATTAACAGTTTTACTCTGGACAACGTTCCTTCGGCGTTTCTTGTTTGTGTATGGCCCCCTCTAGTGTCCAGAAGCTCTACTCTGGAGCTGCTGAGCCCCTGAAGCAATGTCAGGTGTCGCAGGGGAGCATTACTGGAGGTATGAAAGAGCTTTTCCCTGCCTCCAATCTCCACAACCTGAGCCAGTGGGCCAGGCACACAGGTATAAGTTTTTGTCCCAGAGCAGCCAGATATGGATCCTTGCTTTCCACAAGCAGCTGGAATCCCAGTCTCCCCAGGAACTCTGTCTGTATTAACTTTCCAACCCGGTAGTCACGCGAGTCTCATGAAAGCACCATGAAATGTAGGTTTGTGCTCCCAGAGCAGATCTCCAGAGCTAGGTAATCAGCATTTCCAAGCCTTCCACTCCCTCCCTGCTTCATTTGTCTTCTTCCCGCTAGTGAGCTGGGGTGGAGGAGGGGCTCAGGTCCCATGGAGCCACAACTCTGGTACATTACACCATTCGCTGAGGTCTGCTCTTTTCTCCAGGTATGTGCAGTCTGATGCGTCCTCTTTCCTGTTGCTCTCTCAGGATTAGTTGTGCAAATTATATTTTCTAATTCTAACCAGTTTTAGGAGGAAGCCTCTTTCTCTCTTCTCACGACACCATCTTTAATCCTCCTGCCTTGAATCTTTTTTAACCACGAATCCAAAGCCTGCAATGCCAATAAGTACATATCTATCAATAATAACCCTAAATATAAATGGTCTGAATGCATCAATCAAATGACACAAAGTTATAGATTGCATAAGAAAGCAAGAGCCATCTATACTCTGCCTACAGTAGACTCACTTCAAACCCAAAGACATACACAGAATAAAAGTGACGGGATGGAAAAAGTTATTTCATCCAAACAATAGGGAGGAAAAGCAGGTGTTGCAGTACTTCTATAAGACAAAATGGATTTCAAAACAAGGAGTGTAATAAGAAAAATGGAAGGACATTGCATAATGATAAAGGGGTTAGTCCAACAAGAGGATTTAACCATTAAAAATATCTATGCATCCAACATAGGAGCACCTCCATATGTGAAACAAATACTAACAGAATTAAAGAAGGAAATAAAATGCAATGCATTCATTTTAGGAGACTTCAGTACACCACTCACTCCAAAAGATAGAGCAACCAGACAGAAAATGAGTAAGGAGACACAGGCTCTGAACAACACATTAGAACATATGGACCTAAAATACATCTGTAGAACATTCCACTCAAAAGCAGCAAAATACACATTCTTCTCAAGTGCACATGGAACATATTCCAGATTTGACCACATACTAGGCCACAAAAGAGCCTCATTAAATTCAAAAAGATTGAAATTCTACCAACCAACTTCTCAGTTCACAAAGGTATTAAACTAGAAATAAAATTGTACAAAGAAAACAAAAGGCTCACAAACACATGGAGGCTAACAATATGCTCCTAAGCAATCAATGATTCAATGACCAAATTAAAACAGAGATCAAGCAAAACATGGAGACAAATGAAAACAACAGCACAATGCCCCAACTTCTGTGGGACATAGCAAAGGGAACTCTAACAGGAAAGTATATAGCAATCCAGGCCTATTTAAAGAAGGATGAACATCCCCAAATGTATATTCTAAATTCACAATTATTGAAACTGGAAAAAGAAGAACAAATGAGGTGCAATGTCATTAGGAGAGACATAATAAAGATCAGAGAAGAAATTAATAAAATTGAGAAGAACAGAACAATTGAAAATCAATGAAACCAAGAGCTGGTCCTTTGAGAAAATAAACAAAATAGATAAATTTGTAACCAGACTTATTAAGAAAAAAGGAGAATCTACACACATAAACATAATCAGAAATGAGAAAGGAAAATTTACTATGGGCAACACAGAAATACAAAGAATTATAAGAGAATACTGTGAAAAAGTATATGCTAATAAACTGGATAACTGAGAAGAAATGGACAACTTACTAGAAAAATACAACCTTCCAAGACTGACCCAGGAAGAAACAGTAATTAATTGTAAGCAGACTAATTACCAGCAATGAAATTGAATTGGTAATCAAGAAACTATCCAGGAACAAAATGCCTGACCCAGATGGCTTCACTGCTGAATTTTATCAGACATTTAGAGGAGATATAATGTCCATTTTCCTTAAAGTTTTCCAAAAAATAGAAGAGGAGGAAATACTTCAAAATACATTCTATGAAGCCAGCATCACTATAATACCAAAAACAGGCAAAAAAAGAAAACTACAGACCAATACCTCTGATAAATATACATGAAAGTACTTAACAACATATTAGCAAGCTGAATTCAAAAATACATCAAGAGGATCATACACCATGATCAAGTGGGATTCATCCCAGGGATGCAAGGATAACACAACATTTGAAAATCCAGCACCACATCAACAAAAAGAAGGACAAAAATCACATGATCATCTCCATAGATGCTGAAAAAGCATTTGACAAAATTCAACATCCATTCATGATAAAAACTCTCAATAAAATAGGTATAAAGGGCAAGTAACTCAACATAATAAAGGCCTATATGGTAAACCCACACCCAACATCATACATAACAGTGAGAAGCTAAAAGGTTTTCCTGTGTAAGATTAGGAACAAGACAATGATGTCCACTCTCCCTGCTTCTAGTCAACATAGTTCTGGAGGTTCTACTCATGGCAAACAGACAACACATAGAAAAAAAAGGCATCCAGACTGGAAAGGAAGAATTTAAGCTCTCCCTGTTTGCAGATGACATGATATTGTATACAAAATCCCTAAAGAATCCACTCCAAAACTGATAGATCTAATATCTGAATTTAGAAAATTTGCAGGGTACAAAATTAATACACAGAAATCTGTTGCATTCCTATACACTAATGATGAACTAGAAGAACGAGAAATCAGGAAAACAATTCCATTCCCAATTGCATCAAAAAGAATAAAATACCTAGGAATAAACCTAACCAAGGAAGTGAAAAATCTATACCCTGAAAACTACAAGACCCTCTAAAGAGAAATTAAAGAGGACACTAATAAATGGAAATTCATCTCATGCTCTTGGGTGGGAAGAATTAGTATTGTCAAAACGGCCATCCTGCCAAAGGCAATCTACAGATTTAATGCAATCCCTATCAAATTACCAATAGCATTCTTTAACGAACTGGAACAAATAGTTTAAAATTCATGTGGAACCACAAAAGACCCTGAATAGCCAAAGCAATTCTGAGAAGGAAAAATAAAGCTGGGGGGATATTGCTTCCCAACTTCAAGCTCTACTACAAAGCCATGGTAATCAACATAATTTGGTACTGGCAAAAGAACAGACCCATAGACCATTGGAACAGAATAGAGAGCCCAGATATAACCCCACACCTATATGGCCAATTAATATATGATAAAGGAGCCATGGACATACAATGGGGAAATGACAGACTCTTCAACAGTTGGTGTTGGCAAAACTGGACAGCTACATGTAAGAGAATGAAACCGGTACATATACACAATGGAATATTATTCAGCCATAAGAAGAAACCAAATGCTTCCCTTTGCAACAACATGGATGTATCTAGACAGTATTATGTCCAGTGATATAAACCAGGTGGAGAAAGACAAGCACCAAATGATTTTACTCATCTGTGGAATATAAGAACAAAGCAAAAACTGAAGGAACAAAACAGCAGAAGACTCAAAGAACCCAAGAATGGATTAACAGTTACCAAAGGGAAAGGGACCAGGGAGGATGGGTGGGAAGGGAGGGATAATGGGAATAAGGGGCATTACTATTAGCACACATAATGTAGAGGGGGGCATGAGGAGGCAGTATAGCACAGAGAAGACAAATAGTGACTCTACAGCATTTCATTATGCTTGTGGACAGTGACTGTAATGGAGTGTGTGGTGGGGACTTAATAATGTTGGGAATCTAGTAACCACAATATTGCTCATGTAATTGTGTATTAATAATACCAGAATTATTTTTTTGAGAGGGCATCTCTCATATTTATTGATCAAATGGTTGTTAACAACAATAAAATTCTGTATAAGGGACTCAATGCACAATCATTAATCAACCCCAAGCCTAATTCTCAACAGTCTCCAATCTTCTGAAGCATAACGAACAAGTTCTTACATGGCAAACCAATTCTTAGATAGTGAATAAGTTCTTACATGGTGAACAGTGCAAGGGCAGTCATCACAGAAACTTTCGGTTTTGATCACGCATTATAAACTATAAACAATCAGGTCAAATATGAATATTTGTTTGACTTTTATACTTGATTTATATGTGAATCCCACATTTCTCCCTTATTATTATTATTATTATTATTATTATTATTATTATTATTATAAATAAAATGCTGAAGTGGTAGGTAGATGCAAGATAAAGGTAGAAAACATAGTTTAGTGCTGTAAGAGAGCAAATGTAGATGATCAGGTGTGTGCCTATGGACTAAGTATTAATCCAAGCTACACAAGGGCAACAAAACATCCACGGATGCAGAAGATTTCTCTCAAAACGGGGGTCGGGGTGAGGTTCTAAGCCTCACCTCTGTTGATCCCCAATTTCTCACCTGATGGCCTCCCTGCGACTGTGCCTGTCTTAGGTTGTTCCTCCCTTGAGGAATTTTACCCATCTGTGGCTAACCAGTCATCTTCCGGGGCCATACAGGGAAATGTAAAGTTGGTAAGTGAGAAACAATATTGTTTGAAAAGGTTAGCTTTTTACTTCTTTGCATATTTATGCCCTGTGGCTTCTATGCCCAGCATTTGTCTTGAGGTATCTTTACCACTTGGAAGAATTATGATACTTGGTAATTTCGATATGAGGCACCAGAAATTTTTTGATCTAAGAAAAAAAAAAAGGATCTAGCCAGCTATCCTAATACTTACCAAATAGTTCTTCTTCCATGCTGGAAAAAAAAAAAAAGAAACCATTTTCCCAGTAGTATTGGGTCATTGTAAATATACTGAATTCACCAGGTTGTATTTCTCTGAACATGGAAAGCTTTTTAGTTTTAAGGCAAGTTTGTCAATACAAGATGACATGACTTTCACTGGCTACTTTTTATTCTTCTAAATAGAAAATAATCAGAGTTAAAGTCTGTAAGCTATAATAAGTCAAATATATAATATCCAACAAAGTAAGATAAAAAGGACATAATATAAAAACCTCCTGTGGCATATTCCTATGAAATTTATTTCTGCAGAAGGTGTCTGCCACAGCACTTGTACATTTCATTGTAATAGTAACAATTATAATGATGATAGGCATATTACCTTGAATGCTTAGCATACATTAAAATTTTCAATGTTAGCTTGCCTAGTACCATTCTCAGTTCTACTTATAAACTCCAAGTTTTTCTTTATTTTCTGATTCTACTGTTTCAAAGTGCTCAAAATGCATAGGCAATTGTAAGAAACTTTGGGAAAGTATGTATTTGCATCAAATGTGTTTGCCAATTAATATATACTCAGTGCCTTTCTTGAAGAATCACAGTTCAAATTAGAATATTTAAGTCTTCAAGGAATAGTCTAGTAAAACTTCTATTTAGTACAGTCAAAGCCCAAATGTATATCCTACAGGACCCTTTTTCCATATTGTACCAATAACATATTTTCAAATTCTAGTGCTTTGTGAAACATAATTAGGGAAAATTACCTTGGCTTATCAATGTATTGATTATGTCTATGCTTATAATTGCTTTTCATTCACCATATTCACAGAAATTCCCTAGATAACTGTTTCTCAACTCTTCTCAGAACTACCAGATTTGGTTCAATCGTCTACTCTAATTCTAGTGAACCCCTGACGTGGAAGAAGGACTGGTAATACCCATTTTTCTGGTGACTCTTAAGTCTCAAGAATACTCACAGATCATTTAGGCCTGTAAGAAGGACACATTTTGTAGGCTTTGTTTTTATTTCATATTAGAAAATGCTATTCAGTTTCAAGGGTTGTGATCATTGAAAGAGTTATCAGTAATTGAAGGATATAATAAAAATGAAAAATGATAGGCCTAGAGAAACAAGAGTGAATTAAAGAGAAATCTAGGTTAATAGAAGTTCCATGTAAAAAATGAATATAAAACCAGCATCAGTTAACCTGGTAGGGATAACTTGCAAGGAGAACAGGTCTCCATGGGAGAGTAGGAACACCGTGGTCAGTGGGTGGGAAAATAGATTTGGAGGGGATGGTTGCTAGGAGAACTGGAAAACCAGTAAATGAGACCAGTTTTTCTGACTGCCAGGAAAGAGGGTGGCATCTAGAGATGGATATTGGTGTAGGATTTTTATTTTGTGCCAGGTGATCTCAGTGAGTCTTCTTGACTATGCTCTCAGTGCTGCAGTTTAGAGGCTAAATTACTGCTAGTTTTTAGTTCCAATAGGAATTATAGTGTTATGAAAATAGAAGACTATTAGAGATTGTGTGTCATTCACAACCTATTGTCCTAGATTTTCTAAATGTAGACAAAATAATGTCTGCCTATACTCTCCAAGCTGAAGGAATTTATGGTATACTATTCAATAGTAGAAACTCTTTGGAGGAAAGGTAAGGGTAGCCAGGATGTATCAGCTACTTCATGAATTAAATGGTATGTGATTATGGAGACTAGCCAGACCTTTCATCACTTCAGGTCTTATTTCTCTTGAAACCTAGGTTGTCCTTGAAAAGTGGGTATGTATGACAGTTTTCCTTAGAGGAAGACTCCTGTAAACAATGTGTTAGTAGCAGACAGAATTTGCCCCTTGAGAATATCAATTTCTCAAGTCCTGTCACCTCTACCTGTTTGTCTCAGCTCCCTCCTGTTCCTCTGAATCCCCTGCCAGTAGGTACTCCTAGTTCAAGGTTACTAAGAGTCCCTTAGACTTGGCATCTGCCCAATTCTCAGAAACTTGAGTACTAGGAAAGGTATTGTGATTCTGGATAAACCTTACCTCCAATGAACGTAGTGAATATTCAATTAATTGTAATTGAATGAATTGATTTAAAAAGTTGAGACTGCTTTGCTGTCATTAGGACATTCACTTGTTCATTGAAAATGATGGAAATTCTTTCAGCCTTACTTACAAAGTAAGCCTTACTTCAAAGCTGTGAATGGTTAGATTAACAAGGGAGTCCAGATGGGATGCAGTTTTGTGGTATTATTTTTTGATGGAACAATTCTTGATTTCTCTAATTAATCTCAGGCAATTTTCAAAAGAAAAAAATTCAAATAAATGAAAACAAAACACTTCCAACATCTGCACATGTATTCTAGAAATATACATTAAATTTTGTTTGCCTGTGAAGATATTGCTATTCACACTACTTTCATCAAGTTGCCAGCCAGCCAGCTTATCTCTTATGTACAGTCTGTGGAAGAGGAGTCTCTCTTTGCAGAAATTATTGAAAATGGTCTTACAAAGAGAAGTAAAGGGAACAAAGGCCAACTTGCAGCATGACTAAGATGGCTTTCTTTGGTTTACAATATTCTTAAAATATTAATATTAAACTTGTGGTTTCTTTTGTTTTTAAGGAATGCAGAAAATGAATTGATGGAATCATTTACTAAAAAAAAAAAGTTCAGCTGACTTTAAGGTATAAGCCTTTTGTGAATACTTTCCATAGATTTAGACAGATTATAGCTCCTCATTGCTAAAGGAAAAATCTTCACTGAAATTGAAAAGATTTGCAATATTTCAGAAATACTTATCATTTTTAAATGATGACATTAGTTCTAGTTCATATGTTGTATTAAATGTGCCCATTTCTGGGGTATACTGAGCCATTATGTTCTTATAAGTGCCACATTGGTCATTTTCAAATTAGGTATCAAGTAGATAGCATTTTGTTTTTTTCTCATTGCCAGGATAAATCTAAGGTAGGGAAACCAAACAAAAGGACTTAGTTTGTTTGATTACCTTCCAAATTTCAGTGAAACAACATTGTGGCTCAAATTGGGATTGCTATAAAGCCTTTTTTTTCCTATTATAAAGCATTATTTCATTAGGGGATTCCTGATTTATTTATTCTTCACTTACACAGTATTACATAAATAGAAAACAAATTTTTACTTTATTGCTAGTAAGACAGAACCACAGAACATATAATTTGAAAAGGTATGAATTTCCACATAAACTCATTAACTCTAATAAAAAATACTATGTATATTGTTACTTATGGTAGAATTGAGCCTATCTAATCATGTCTACTTTTTATTTTAAAAGATATTTTATATCTCTAATGTCTATATTTGTAAGGACTTTTCCTTAAAATTATGATGCAAATTTTAGTAATAAGTTTTATAGATATGCCATGTACTAAGCATGTATAAAAGTCTTCTAGACCAGTGTTAATTTTGTGTTAATTTTTAAATCAATGGATGTAGAAAACAATGAATCCAAATTATCTTCCCTGGTATTATTAGAAACTCAGAAATAGTTTTCTGGTATTGTCTAGAAAATCTACTATATATAGTCACAGCCCAGCATTCATAACTTTTAGTGGACCATTGTATTAACAACTTGTTTAAGCTTAGATTATCAAGCAATTGTCAGAAAAGAAGCAAAAAGTCACTAAGTGCTATTTCTCCACACTCAGTTGGTTTTCCTTTTGAAAGACTCCTTTTCTGAAAAATGATTTTCTTCCAATAGATGAAAATAAGTACAATTACAGCCATCACTAATTTATTTTGGTCAGAATGTATCAATATAATGTGGGATAAGAGAACATATAGTTATTAACTAAGAGTAAAATTGAAGAGAGAATAACTATAAAATTTTAGGATCACAAGCAAAATGCATAAAATGTAGAAGACATTGGAATACTAATATGTAAATTTTATACAATATGCTATTGAATGACTACTCAATATTTATAGAGAATAAAAAATGGAAGACAAATGATTGATGACTCCTTGAAGGATGAGGCATTGAGCAGCCAAAAATTTATTAAATCATTCTTAATCTGGCTTCCAAGATCGATTTCAACGTATTTGTAGCCTCCTAAAAAAGTATTTGAAGGATTATACTGTGACCATGTGTGCAGTTTTTCAGGTTGAAGCCCAGCGTTTCCAGTGTCAAATGGTCATAAAAAGACTCTACCGAGATTCTGAAGTCTGATTCTTCAGTTTTTAACTTCAAGAAAATAAAGAAGCGTCTGCAGCACCAGAATCATTATGTCATCTATATCCATATCTATGTCTCTACTCATAGTCAGTATACACACATATATACATCTATATATGTAAATATATTGTTTTATAATTTGCTAGCATATTTAAAGAAGATCATATCTTCATTTATGAGTTGAAACACTTGTTTTTATTTTAGTTTACTTTCTATCTTGGTGTAAGTATTCATGAAAAATAGGTAATATAGTAATTGCACTCATTGAAATTATGTGATCTATAGCATCATTACAATGCATCTGAGATGGAAAGTAGCTATGCTTAATATTTATATATTCTTCCCACATTCATTTTGAATTATAACTTAGCAACTATAAGTAAATTTATCAAATAAATAATTTGACCAAAATAATTTGAAAATAATTATACTTCATTTTTCTTTGCAAAAAATTTATATGACCAAATGCAAAAATTATAATTTATAAGTTGAAATTGCATTGTTAGGACATTTGGAAATAAAAGGCAATCAAACTATATTAAATTCATAAAATATACAAAGCACACTTCTACTTGTATATGTGATATTTCTGTAAAACTTTGTATAAAAAAGTTATTTTAGTCACTCTACAAGCTAGAAAAACGTATCTCAAATGAATTTAGACTGTTTTGGGAAAACGAAACAAAAAGATCAGCAATAGAAAATGAAGTATAAGATTATCTTAAGCATCTTGCAATATGGTGAGTTATTTCTCATTGGCTAATTGTTCTGGACTCCCAAAGGAGATGGAATAGGAAGTTATGGATAATAGGAATAATTATGTGAAATAAAGGCTTTATTTAACTTAAAATTAATTAAACAGTCTTTCAAGGAAGAATGTGAAGTATCTTAAAAGCCTCCTATCATAAACTATGATCATAGTCCAGCTGATGATAGTATCATTTCTGTATAAATTATTCTGTTTGCAAATGATAATGTTTCATATATATCATACTGTCACAGTTTCAAATATGTATATAAATACAATTTAAATATATATTAATTTTAAGGTCCCTGTAGGGGACAGCCTTGTTATTAATACAGTAAAGAGCAGATGCTGTAGCATATGGCATACTAACTCATATTTATGTTAATTTTATGTAAATAGGATTTTAACACAGCACCATTAATCTGTTGTTGCTTTGGTTTTCTGATATATCACTTTACCCTCTTTTTGGATGAGATAAATGTAGGTAGTTTAGACTTTCTTAAAAAGTCCCTCTTTAGCAGTCTAAAGAGCAGCAACTTAAATTTTTAACACACATGTTAAAATAGAATGTCAGATCCATAAAGAAACTAAAAAATGTATCTAAATCTTGTTCTCTTGCTCATTTGAAGCATATTTTTAAAAATACAAATGAGAAACAATATGATACCAATGGAGAAAGTAAAGATAGATTTTATTTCAACTAAATGGTTATCTATTGGACAGGTCAAATAGATTGGAGGAAAATTCCCAAAGTATGTTCTTTCCTTGGGGATGCTCTTAGAAGTTCTTCTATTTTAGAAGTTAAAATATTAATTGAACACTATTTTTTATTAAGGATATTCTGATTGTTTTGTGGTCTTAACATCTGCTTTTAGATTACAAACCCAAAGTCATACCCACCTTTATGTATATATGGACATATCATTTATTATATTAATAGTACTATAACTTTCAAAAAATTATTTTTTAATTGAGTGTAATTGACTTATAACACTGTATTTGTTTTAAGTATACATTGTATTAGTTTTAGTCCAGGTGATTTGATATATGCATACAATGAGATATTTACCTCAATAAGTCTGGTAAACATCCATTACAAACAGTTACAAATTTATTTTTCTTGGGATGAGTACTTTTAAAATCTACTCTCTTGGCAAATTTCAAATATACAATAGAGTTTTGTTAGCTACAGTCACCATGCCTTCCTTCTATTACATTCCTAGGACTTACTTATCTTATAACTGGAAGTTTGTACATTCTGACCACATTTACCTATTCCACCTACTCCCCAGGCCTCTCTCCAGTATTCACCTGAGTTCTGTTCTCTGTATGTATGAATGCAGTTTCTAGACTTAGTTTTTTAGATGCCAAATATAGTGATGTTTTATTTCTTACAATATTTGTCTTTATCTTATTAACATAATGTCTTCAATTTTTTTTATTATTATAGTTTTCAAAATAGACATACAATACCTAACATTCTAATAGTTGAAAAATAATAGAGGAAATTTACCTCTTTAGTTTACTCAGAATTATATTAACATTATTCTGAAGGAAGTTAGAAAGTAGACTATTTGATATTATTTTGTTATTTATTACAAGTTAACAGGAATTTACTAAATTAATACATTGAGTTTTAACTTTAAGTTATAATACTAATATAATAACATACTATATTTAGTGTATCTTGCAATCCAACATTAAAGGATAATTAAAACAAAAAAATTGGTAAATACTCAGTTTATTTGTTTCAAAAGACATATGATATCCAAAATTTAAGTGGAAAGGCATGGTATAATATTTTATTCTGCCTTAAGACATGTGTAATATTTCCTGATGTGGACAGTGACATATTTCTTACAAAGAATACAACTGATTTTATTTGGGGTATTTAAAGTTTGGCACCATGAATGGCATTTTTGTCCATGCATTGTCATTGCAGCCTGCTGGCAATCTTGTTTTTTTAATGTCTTAAACAAAAACTCAAACTACCAAAGAGAACCCAGGAGTTCTGCTCTACATATGTAATACCTGGAATACTTGAAATAGAAAATAATTTCTCGACAGATATACATTCATGATATTTAATTTGGGAAGTAGCAAGAAAGTGTAGAAAGGCAGAAAATAAAGCATGTGTAATATCCTACGTCATATAGTAAACGTGTTGGTAAATGATGTGCCGTCACAACACAAACATGAGTCCGATTTTTAAATGATTAGGCATTTTATTCAGGGGAGAACCATCATTCTGAAAGGTCAATAAATTGTTTTTACTCCCCAAATCTGTGCTTATTGGGATGTCCTGGGAGTTTACAACCCAGCCAAAGTGAAAGGACAATTCATGTCATCATCAGGAGAATATAATCAGATCATATATCTTTACTTGACAAGAGCTGGCAATTTAATCTGACAAGATTCTTGCCAACGAGGACAGCTTTAGGAGCTCTACTGCTGCAGTAAAGATTTGACGTGTCATTGAGGGATGTTGTGCAGAAGCCTGACAATAAACCAGGACTTGCTAATGCAGTTGAGGATTGCTGTAAAAATTTATTAGAAACCAGAGACTGTAAAATCACTATACTTCTTCAGAACTGTTTTTCTTTCCCTTGCTGAATATTTATGTGATGTTTCACGCACAGCACATGTCTTAAGACTTGTTTCCTGATGGTGTAAAAGAAGTCTATTATAATGCACATGAAATTGCATGAAATTCAATTAAATGCATGAGAGAGTAAGTAGAATGTCCACCTGTAAGCCCATTTTGACAAGATTTTTTTTTTCATTGATGGTTTTGCTCTCTGTAAATTTAAGGAGTTTTGATAATGGCATTTGTGTTTAAAAAAACAAAAGATATTTACATTCACCTGAGGATTAATTTAACAGAATTTGAAAGTGTGTATGACTTGGAGTAGCAGCAGTCTATGTGTTTTATTTGGAAGGGATGAAGAGAAAGTCTAACTGTGAAGTTACCATTGGCAATGCAGTTGTGGCTGCTGAGTGGTTCTGTACAATCCATATTAAGTCACTAAAAGAAAATGGAAAAAGTCAAGGTAGACACATTATGAGACTGTTTGGTTTTACAGTATACCAGCTCTTTAAAAGGTATTTCCAAATACAGTAACGACATGGGTCAAATAATTGCTAAATGTGAATCAGAAAATACTATACCTTTTCACAGATAAATGTGTCTGAGCAACAGCTTAAAATGAGAATACTGAAAATCTGTCAACAAATAAGACTAAACTTGTCCATCCAACCCTTACTGCACACCTATCCTATTCAAGGCAGTCTGTTAGCTGCTGTGGGAAAGCAACTGTAAGAGACACAGTCAAAAATAGACACAGCACAAATAAGCACTTAGGAAACTGAGAGTGATTGATTCATCACGAGAGCTATAACCTCAAGTTCACTGGCCTGCAAGAAATACACGAATTTGAAATTTGTCCACACTATCTCCCAATTGTATGTTAGAATCTTAAAGATATCTTTCACCTGATAAATCCATTGTTTGAATTTACCCAAAGAGTTCTATTTTATTCTCTGCTCTCTGTTTATTCAGTCTTTTTCCCGAGCTCTTCAGTAAAAGGTAAACCTCACTCGGGCTGTCCTCAGTCTGCATCACTTCTCTCTGCAGTAGTACCTGGGGAAAGGTGTATGAGAGTATTTGGGGTGGGGGGAAGAATTATATTGGGAATGCTTAAAGTGGTTGAAAGACTGACAGGATGATCAGGCATACCTACACAAAGAATATTGTTTGGCAGTCGATCCATCATTGCTTTATTCCCATTTAAGAATGGAGGGATTTTTGCCTTGAGGATTGTGACTGCTCACTGAGCTGCATTTCAGACTTTGCTGCTTTTCCTCTGCATTCTGCAGACTTGGCACTCTTATTCCACTTCACACTAATTGTGATTGCTGACTCGTGCCTGGATGGTAGGCTGCCAAAAGGGCAGGTATCCCAGTGAGACATCATTACCCAGGTTGGCAAATACCTGAGAGCCCTATTTAATGATAGAATCTTACTTTTACAGCACGGGGCATGCTTCCAGTCTCACAGCATCAGTTTTGGGCCATAATATTGTTTGGCAACAGCCTTTCATATTCTTTTGCAAAATAAAAAGAAATAAACTATGAGGATATAGATCAGGTAGATGATCACATACCTGGGAAAAGTTGGGAAGATAATAGCTCTAGGGTAAACATATTTATCTAATTGCTGAAAAAAAAAAGTTTATGCCATGCCTAGAGTAACTTGAGAAATTATATACATAAAAAAGCTTTGTATAGAGAGCTAGGACTCCTTTTAAGTAGACTTTGTTCAAATATTCATCCTGGAATTGAGGTTACTGCTAAGCCATTGAAAACTAGATGGAATGAGTATGATGGGACGGAAGATCTTTGTAGCACCCAGCAGGATACACTGGACAGTCTTTATATTCATTGTTATATTTTAGTGCTGCATACTTAAAAAATTACACATGTTCTCCCTTTGTTTTATTTGCACAATGATTTTTTAAATGAAAATTAATACATGTATATGGTTTTAAAAAAAACTAACATTATCATGAATAAGTCCTCCTCGCCCAGATTCCAAATCTATGTCACCAATGGTAACCATTGCCAAAAGTTAATTTTGTATATTTCAAAAACTATGTGCATATGCAAAAATGAATAAATATGTGGGTGTATTACATCTACACAAATACCTCTTCAAAATGTACCCATCAAAACAGAATACATATGCTGTTTATTTTAATTTATTTTTTGTAGAGATTATGCATATCAATGCATATACATCTCTGGCTTTCTTTTGAATAACTGAAAAGTAAGATAATACTCCATTATATGAATTTCATGCAATTTAATAGTACCTTTAAGGACACTTATTATTCACACATCCAGAAATGAATCATCATGTGCATACTTCTGAACATTAAAAGAGACAATCTGTTGTATTAATTCCTAAAAATGAAATTACTGGTCTACGATTTGATTATTTAAATTTTTGCAATATATTACTAAATCCCTCTCAAAAAGTGCCCCAATTAACACTTGCTATAATATGAATGAAAGTACCTGAACTTTTTACACCCTTGCTAACACTGTATTTTCAAACTCTTCAAATTTAACCTTTTTTCAATCTGATAGGTGAAAAGTGGAATCTTATTTACATTTTCTAAAGTGCCAAAGGTCACTGTAAGAACTTTAGCAACATTTTAATATGGGTGACTCACACCATCATCCAGCTGTAAAAGTAAGCGATCCCACTTAAAATTCACAAAATCGCTCACTGTTTTAGTGACTATCCATGTGATTCTCTTTTAATCATAATAAATTAACCAGCATATAAATATAATTTTAATAGACACTAATTCAAGACCATCAACTAAACTTGTTGTGGATAATTATGGTTTTGAAAATTAATGGTTAAAGAAGGGCTTTTTTTTAAGATTCTAGGCAGATAATTATACTCAATTTAAATCAATCTTTAGTGTGATAACTTAAGTATCTAGCTGCAGGCGAGTATTATGGCAATAAGATTTTTATAGTACAAATCATGAAGTACAGAAAAGTTTCAATTCAGTAAAAACAGTTGAAAACAACAAAAAGATTTCTTTATTGTGAAATTAGTGTAGTTTTATCTCAAAACTGAATTTTGGTAGTAATGGCAGTATCATAGCTGCTCGTTAGTCTGTAAGTATTCAATCTAAAAAAATTATAGTGAACACCTATCTTGTACTAATTTGGTTGCTGATAACCATTTAAACTATGTCAATCATGTAGTTATTTTTTTATTCCATGACACAGTTCAAAGCTTGACTCCTACTTTACTTTTTATATACCTTTAGCTCACAAAATATACTTTCCATTTCCTAGTAAAATCTCATCCATATTTTTACAAGTGACTTACCAGAGACAAAGAAAGACAAAAGAAACATTTTAATCTCTAAGCAAGGCAAAATATTACATACATAAGACTCCTCTATAGTCTTTTCTTTGTGGCACATTTTAATCTTCTACTACTGAAAATGTCCTTCTTATCCTCTTTTCCTACTTTTTAGGAATCTTGCTCAAGAATAAAGCCCATATTTATTTTTAGAAAGTGAAACTCTTTCCAGGCCATAGACATATTGACACTTTATGTGGAAAGAATCAGACTCTCAATTTCTCCATCTGCTGTCTCAGGCTCTCCTTACAGTCTTATTTCTCAAATAAAAATTCTCCTAACTTGAAGCTACTAGGTAGGGAGGATAATCTTAGACTGCCAGTGTATAAATAAATAAATAACACAAGTAGAAAGAAGCCTTGTGTCCTAACTCACGTTAGTGTGAGGATGCAAAAAAATTGACAACAAAAATATATTTTGTACAAAATTAAATGACTAGGATCATGGGAAGATGGCAGCATGAGTAGTTCAGAGGAAATCTCCTCCCCAAAACATATATATTTATGAAAATACAATAAATACAACTATTCCTAAAAGAGACACTAGTGGATGCAGCACAATAGCCAGGATACATCTACATCTGCAAGAACTCAGCATCACACGAAGGGGGTAAGATGCCAGCTGTGGCCAGGCGGGACCTGAGCACTCCCCCACCCCAAAACTGGTGGGAAGAAAGGAATCGGAATGGGGAGGGAGTGAAAGCCCAGGACTGCTAAACAACCAGCTCTAGAAATCTGCACCCAGAACTCAGACACAAGGTGCATGGGATCCTGTATATTAGAGAAACAGAAAAGCAAAACCTGTGGGCAGGGTCCCACAACCAGCACTCCTGAGATGAAAGAAAAGCGAGTGCTTTCTGCAAGTCTTAAAGAGACAGGGACCCCATAGCTGGACGAAGTTGTCCCGGCAGCTGGGAGTACCGGGGAAACTTAGGCTCCCTAAACGGAGGCAGTGCAGCTCTGAAGCCCCTCACAGGACTAGGCAGCCTGCCAGCCGTTCCTCCAACTGGCACGGACCCCGACACATGGGCCCAGTAGCAGGAGAGTGGGAGTGCGTACCGGGGGCAGAAGCACTAGAAGGAACCAAGAGCAGATCCATGCCCGCAGGGCTAGCCCGCAGTAGCGCGACTGAACAGCCCAGGTGCGGCTGGTGCTCACTGGCGGCAGTGAAGCCAGAGCCCGGTAGAAGCCTGCATGGAAAAGCCCGCTAACACCAGCAGTGTAGCCAGAGGGAGCAGGCGCGCTCCCAGGAGCCAACCAGAACCCCAGCCCAACGCACAGCCACCCGGGCCAGACCCAAAGGCCGCTGCTACCACACAGCTGCCCGGCAGGGTCACCTCTAGCACAGAGGAGTGCACCTGGCGTGCCTGCCACTCCCCGCAGGGCTCCACGCTGCTCTGACACACCGCCCAAAGCAGCTTAGGAGATTAACCTGGTGGCTGCTCCAGGAGTGCAGGTAGCCATCACAGGCAGCAGAGAAGGGCAAGGCATGCAGCAAGCAGGAAAGAACTTTCTTCTCCCAGCTGACACACATGCAACCTGCCTACAGCCACTGCAATCACCATGAAAAGGCAAAAAAATCTCATCCAGACCAAGATAGTTACACCTGAGAAAGGATCTGCAGAGGCAGACCTAACCAGTCTCCCTGAAAAAGACTTCAAAATAAAAATCATAAACATGCTGACAGAGCTGCAGAGAAATATGCAAGAGCTAAGGGATGAAGTCCAGAGGGAGATCACAGACATCTGGAGGGAGATCACAGATGTCCAGAGGGAGATTACAGAAGGGAAATACACTCTGGAAGGATTTATAAGCAGAACGGATAAGATGCAAGAGGCCATTGATGGAATAGAAACCAGAGAACAGGAATGCATAGAAGCTGATGCAGAGAGAGATAAAAGGATCTCCAGGAATGAAACAATATTAAGAGAACTGTGTGACCAATCCAAAAGGAAAAATATCCGCATTATAGGGGTACCAGAGGAAGAAGAGAGAGAAAAAGGGATAGAAAGTGTCTTTGAAGAAATAATTTCTGAGAATTTCCCCAAACTGGGGGAGGAAATAGTTGCTCAGACTATGGAGGCACACAGAACTCCCAAGAGATGGGATCAAAAGAGGTCACCACCAAGACACATAATAATTAAAATGACAAAGATCAAGGACAGGGACAGAGTATTAAAGGCAGCCAGAGAGAGTAAAAAGGTCACCTACAAAGGAAAACCCATCAGGCTATCATCAGACTTCTCAACAGAAACCTTACAGGCCAGAAGAGAATGGCATGACATATTTAATGCAATGAAACAGAAGGGCCTTGAACCAAGGATACTGTATCCAGCACGATTATCATTTAAATATGAAGGACAGATTAAACGATTCCCACACAAGCAAAAGTTGAGGGAATTTGCCTCCCACAAACCACCTCTACAGGGCATCTTACAGGGACTGCTCTAGATGGGAGCACTCCTAAAAAGAGCACAGAATAAAACACCCAGCATATGAAGAATGGAGGAGGAGGATAAAGAAGGGAAAGAAATAATCATCAAACTGTGTTTATAACAGCTCAATAAGTGAGTGAGGTCAGACAGTATGGTAGTAAACAAGCTAACCTTGAACCTTTGATAACCACAAATCTAATGCCTGCAATGGCAATAAGTACATATCTTTCAATGATCACCCTAAATGTAAATGGACTGAATGCACCAATCATAAGACACAGAGTAATAGAATGGATAAAAAAGCAAGACCCATCTATATGCTGCTTACAAGAGACTCACCTCAAACCCAAAGACATGCACAGATTAAAAGTCAAGGAATGGAGAAAGATATTTCATGCAAACAACACAGAGAAAAAAGAAGGTGTTGCAATACTAGTATCAGACAAAATAGACTTCAAAATAAAGAAAGTAACAAGAGATAAAGAAGGACATTACGTAATGATAAAGGGCTCAGTCCAACAAAAGGATATAACCATTATAAACATATATGCACCCAATACAGGAGCACCAGCATATGTGAAACAAATACTAACAGAATTAAAGGAGAAAATAGAATGCAATGCATTCATTCTGGGAAACTTCAACACACCACTCACTCCAAAGGACAGATCCACCAGACAGAAATTAAGTAAGGACACAGAGCCACTGAACAACACACTAGAACAGATGGACCTAATAGACATCTATAGAACTCTACATCTGAAAGCAAAAGGATACACATTCTTCTCAAGTGCACATGGAACATTCTCCAGAATAGACCACATACTAGGCCACAAAAGAACCTCAGTAAATTCCAAAAGATTGAAATCCTACCAACCAACTCTTCAGACCACAAAGGTATAAAACTAGAAATAAATTGTACAAAGAAAGCAAAAAGGCTCACAAATACATGGAGGCTTAACAACATGCTTCTAAATAATCAACGGATCAATGACCAAATTAAAATGGAGATCCAGCAATATATGGAAACAAATGAAAACAATAACACAAAGCCTCAACTTCTGTGGGACGCAGCAAAAGCTGTCTTAAGAGGAAAGTATATAACAATCCAGGCATATTTAAAGTAGGAAGAACAATCCCAAATGAATAGTCTGGCATCACAGTTATCAAAATTGGATAAAGAAGAACAAATGAGGCCTAAGGTCAGCAGACGGAGGGACATAATAAAGATCAGAGAAGAAATAAATAAAATTGAGAAGAATAAAACAATAGAAAAAATCAATGAAACCAAGAGCTGGTTCTTTGAGAAAATAAACAAAATAGATAAGCCTCTAGCCAGACTTATTAAGAGAAAAAGAGAGTCAACACACAACAACAGAATCAGAAACAAGAAAGGAAAAATCACAATGGACCCCACAGAAATACAAAGAATAATTAGAGAGTACTATGAGAACCTATATGCTAACAAGCTGGGAAATGTAGGAGAAATGGACAACTTCCTAGAAAAATACAACCTTCCAAGACTGAACCAGAAAGAAACAAAATTTAAACAGACCAATTACCAGCAATGAAATTGAAGTGGTAATCAAAAAACTACCCAAGAACAAAACCCCTGGGCCAGATGGATTTACCTCGGAATTTTATCAAACATACAGAGAAGACATAACACCCATTCTCCTTAAAGTTTTCCAGAAAATACAAGAGGAGGGAATACTCCCAAACCCATTCTATGAAGCCAGCATCACCCTAATACCAAAATCTGGCAAAGACTCCACCAAAAAAGAAAACTACAGACCAATATCCCTGATGAACATAGATGCAAAAACACTCAACAAAATATTAGCAAACCTAATTCAAAAATACATCAAAAGGATCGTACACCATGACCAAGTGGGATTCATCCCAGGGATGCAAGGATGGTACAACATTCGAAAATCCATCAACATCATCCACCACATCAACAAAAAGAAAGACAAAAACCACATGATCATCTCCATAGATGCTGAAAAAACATTGACAAAATTCAACATCCATTCATGATAATAACGCTCAACAAAATGGGCATAGAAGGCTAGTACCTCAACATAATAAAGACCATATATAATAACCCCACAGCTAATGTCATACTGAACAGCAAGAGGCTGAAAGCTTTTCCTCTGATATTGGGAACAAGACAGGGATACCCACTCTCCCCACTGTTATTCAACGTGGTACTGGAGGTCCTAGCCACGGCAATCAGACAAAACAAAGAAATATAAGGAATCCACATTGGTAAAGAAGAAGTCAAACTGTCACTATTTGCAGATGACATGCTATTGTACATAAAAAACCCTAAAGACTCCACTGTAAAACTACTAGAACTAATATCGGAATTCAGCAAAGTTGCAGGATACAAAATTAACATGCAGAAATCTGTAGCTTTCCTATACACTTAACAATGAACTAATAGAAAGAGAAATCAGGAAAACAATTCCATTCACAATTTCCTCAAAAAGAATAAAATACCTAGGAATAAACCTAACCAAAGAAGTGAAAGACCTATACCCTGAAAACTACAAGACACTCTTAAGAGAAATTAAAGAGGTCACTAACAAATGGAAACTCATCCCATGCTCCTGGCTAGGAAGAATTAATACTGTCAAAATGGCCATCCTGCCCAAAGCAATATACAGATTCGATGCAATCCCTATCAAATTACCAACAGCATTCTTCAATGAACTGGAACAAATAGTTCAAAAATTCATATGGAAACACCAAAGACCCCAAATAGCTAAAGCAATCCTGAGAAGGAAGAATAAAGTGTTGGGGATCTCAATCCCCAACTTCAAGCTCTACTACAAAGCCACAGTAATCAAGACAATTTGGTACTGGCAGAAGAACAGAGCTACAGACCAGTGGAACAGAACAGAGACTCCAGACATTAACCCAAACATATATGGCCAATTAATATTTGATAAAGGAGCCATGGACATACAATGGGGAAATGACAGTCTCTTCAGCAGATGGTGCTGGGAAAACTGGACAGCTACATATGTGTAAGAGAATGAAACTGGATCACTAACCCCACACACAAAGTAAACTCCAAATGGATCAAAGACCTGAATGTAAGTCATGAAACCATAAAACTCTTAGAAAAAAACAGAGACAAAAATCTCATGGACCTAAACATGAGTGACTTCTTCATAAACATATCTCCCCGGGCAAGGGAAACAAAGGCAAAAATGAACAAGTGGAACTATATAAAGCTAAAAACCTTCTGTAATGCAAAGGACACCATCAATAGAACAAAAAGGTATCCTACAGTATGGGAGAACATATTCATAAATGACAGATCCGATAAAGGATTGACATCCAAAATATATAAAGAGCTCACATGCCTCAACAAACAAAAAGCAAATAATCCAATTAAAAAATGGGCAGAGGAGCTGAATAGACAGTTCTCTAAAGAAGAAATCCAATGGCCAACAGGCACATAAAAAGATGCTCCACATCGCTAATTATCAGAGAAATGCAAATTAAAACTGCAATGAGCTATCACCTCACACCAGTAAGGGATCACCATCATCGAAAAGACAGACAACAACAAATGTTGGCGAGGTGGTGGAGAAAGAGGAACTCTCCTACACTGATGGTGGGAATGTAAACTAGTTCAACCATTTTGGAAAGCAGTATGGAGTTTCCTCAGAATGCTCAAAATAGAAATACCATTTGACACAGGAATTCCACTTCTAGGAATTTACCCTAAGAATGCAGCACTCCAGTTTGAAAAAGACAGATGCACCCCTATGTTTATCGCTGCACTGTTTACAATAGCCGAGATATGGAAGCAACCTAAATGTCATCAGTAGATGAATAGATAAAGAAGATGTGGTACATATACACAATGGAATATTATGCAGCCATAAGATAAAAACAGATTCTACCATTCACAACAACATGGATGGAGCTAGAGGGTATTATGCTCAGTGAAATAAGCCAAGCAGAGAAGGACAAGTACCAAATGATTTCACTCATCTGTGGAGTATAAGAACAAAGGAAAACTGAAAGAACAAAACAGCAGCAGATTCACAGAATCCAGGAATGGACTAATAGTTACCAAAGGGAAAGGGACTGGGGCTGATGGATGGGAAGGGAGGGATAAGGGCAGGGAAAAAGAAAGAGGGCATTATGATTAACATGTATAGTGCGTGGCAGACACGGGGAGAGCTACACAACACAGAGAAGACAAGTAGTGATTTTACAGCATCTTACTACACAGATGGACAGTAACTGTGAAGGGGTGTGTGTGGGGGACTTGGTGAAGGGGGGAACCTAGTAAACATAATGTTTCTGTAATGGTAGATTTATGATACCAAAATAAAAAGTAAAAAAAATTAAATGACTAAGCATAAGGATTTAAATTCATAATATAACTTTATTACTAAATGCAGTAACAGGCAACTCCAGAGCATAAATATTTTACATACAAAAAATATATTTTTTGGTATATATAGTACCTTTCATGTACCTTGGAGAAAAGTGATTCACTCTGTCCAAGCCTCTATTGAAACATAGAGTTAATTGGATGTCATGGAAAAAGAAAAGAAAAATTAGAGAATGGATATTTTGTTCCCTCTGTCTGGAAGTGACACACATGACTTCAAATAAAATTTCATTAGCTGAAATTCATCACATTGGTCTGAGCAAATGGTAGAGATCTATGAAGTCAACTACTATGTTTGCAAAGAAGAAGAGGAAAAGAGGATATTGGTGAAGACTAGTAGTTTCTAAAAAATTACTTTTGGTGAAAAGTAAATTTCCCTAAATGATACAATGACGTATTATGAATCTATGGTAATTAAAAGAGTATATTACTGACATAGAACCAATAGACCAATGAAATAGAAAGAGCCCAGAAGAGATTCCTGCAAAATTAGAACTTTAATATCTCACAAAGATGGCTCACGCATTGGGAATAAAGAAGAGGCTATTCAATGGAGGTGAAAAAATGGTCATACATAAGGAAAAAGATGAAATCAAATCTTTACTTAATACAAAATATTACTACTTATCAATGATGTTAAATCTAAAAGAAAAATTCCAAATCATAGTAGAAAATATAAATATTATTTAGAACTGTCCTAAAAATCATTATTCCCCAATGTCACAATCCCATTTTATAAAGAAGGAAACTGAGAAAGTTCTTAAACAAGAGAAAAATATAACTATAGTGAAGGCAAGAGCTTTTGTTCATCAAGCACTTTAAAAATCAACCACCTTGTTCATCATGCTTCAGAAGATTGGAGACTGTTGAGAATTAGGCTTAGGGTTGATTAATGATTGTGCATTGAGTCCCCTATACAGAATTTTATTCTTATTAACAACCATTTGATCAATAAATATGAGAGATGCCCTCTCAAAAAAAATATCAACCACCAATAACGACAAAAATGTAAACACATTGTCAATGTACACAACCACCTGAAAGAGTAGATGAATGTACTGTAATATTTACAATGGATTTTCTCCAGCAGAAAAAATTTAAATAAGCCATATCATAATGTAAGTAATAAGTAACAGCTGAAACTCAGCAATATCATATTACATGAAGAAGTTCCAAACAACTGGATATGTGGTGCCCTTTATATAAATTTCAAAAGTTTAAATAAAACAGAACATGAAGACTTAAAGAATATATATAAATTCAATTGAGCTGTATTAAAAGGAAATAGAAAATACATGATTTTGTGTTACAGAGTGTGTTCACAGGTATGTACGCCTTTAGTAAAAATAGCTAATGAATAATGAGAAGATGTTGTAAATCAAAGATCATAGTTAATTCTTAGGTGTTTAAATGGTTAATAGAACACAAAGTTATCTTACATATAGTTTTAGAAAGAATTTCCACAAACAGAAAATAGGGGCTCTTATTTGACAAGTACTTCTGTCTAAAAAATGGGAAGTTTTATTAACCATGACCTCAACAGAAGCTAGTCAAATGCTATAGTTGTATAAAAATTAAATCTGTGATATGAAGATTTGTAGTATCACTCTCAGATGAGGTCCTTCTTCCACTGACATCACCTGACTGCAATCTCAAATTAAACACTAGGAGCAGTTGTGAAGACAGCTTTTGAGTGTGTTTTTTCAAATTAAAAAAAAAAAAACATTGACTCCTATATAGCGTGATGGTTAAGCATGTTTTCATGTTTTAAATTATGAATTCAAATCTTGATCTCAATCATTTACTAGATATATATGACAAATGACTTCAATTCTCCTAAATTCAGTTTCCTCCTTTATAAATTGGGGATCATGACATTGGGTATAAAGCCTTTTGCACAGTGCCCAGCATGACATAATCTGAAAGAAAGGAGACTTTGTGTATTATGAGTATTTTCATCAGTTTGATAATTTATTACCATTCTTCTGGAATTCAGATGATGAGTTTTACAGAAATCACTGTTACATGAAAGATAATTAAAGGAAGTAAATAAATTTTGCTTTGAGACAATATCTAGACCAGGGTAGATATTCTGGGGTAAGGTAGGAAGGGGTATGGGGATTAACATTTCTTTTTTAATATGAAAAGGTGTTGTGATTTAATAGAAAGGTTGGAACCATTTAGGATTGCTAGAAAGAGAGTAACAAGGACCAGTTGGTGGAGATTATAGGAAAGCAAAATTGAGATTAGGTAAAAGGTACTTTCTATTTTACTTGCTCTTCAAGTTTACAGTAAATCATTCCATTAAGTAGTGTATTTTACAACTGAAAACATTAAAAGGGGCATAACTTTTTAATATAGACCCCAACCCTGGGTAATAAGTCACCTATACATCCATCCCTTTTCCTTCTTTGCTGCTTAATGATAGAAAACAGAGATGTAAAAATTGACAAACTATTATTTCCTTCAATAAGGCTATAGATTCTTAGTGCTTGGATATTAGTATTAGTTCTTTATAACTTGTATAGCTAAGTACTGCATAATTGGCATCTTAAAACAGCAAATATTTATTTGCTCAAAATTTGGGAGGCCAGATGTGAGACATTTATTCTACTGTGCTGAAATCAAGCTGTCGGTAGGGTTCCCTCCATAAACTCCAGGTGACAATCTGTTGCTTTCCTCTTCTAGCTTCTGGCACCTGCCAACACCCCTGGATTTGTGGGCCATAACACTTCAGTCTCTGTCTCCTTGGTCATGTTGACTTCCCCTTTTCTGTTCTTAAATCCTCCTCTGTACATCTCATATCAACACAGTTATGATGACATTTAGGGCCCACCTGCATAACCCAGGATAATCTCCTCATCTTGACATCCTAAATGAATCTCATCTCTAGTCTTTTTTCCATATCAGGTAATATTCACAGATTCCACAGATCAGAGCAGGGATATATTTTGAGGGCGGGGACAATAATTCAGTCTAATACAGGTACGTTCAATTTGAAAACTTGATCATATCTGTTTCAACTGAACAAGCCAACATTTTTAGGTAGCAAAATCTATTCTCATGTCATTATAATTTTGGCGTATTCCTCAGGTAAGTTTTATGCTTCACATTTAAGTCAATTCACATGGTGATTAGAATGATCATTATCCATAGCCGACATTAAATTTATAGCATGTTGCTTTACTTAATTAGCATAAGATTAAAAGTTGTTTTTCCCCAAGTAGGTCCCAGCTAGGCTCAGATGTACAAAGTCAAAATGTATTCATTTCTTATAACAACTTATTTCTCACAAGTACACATTATCACTTATGACAGACAATTTTATCTGTCTTAGGAATGGAATCACTTAACTAGTTTATAGGCCAGTCTTTTTGAGGTTATTACTCAGTCTTTTCAGAATTCCTTATGGCACCTTCTAAAGACGGGCTCTTTTATTCTGGCACCAAACTGGAGATAGGATGGGGTTAACTTCTGAATCTTTTGGTCTGCTTCCACAAACTGCATGGAGTTAGAGCTAGCTTCTCCTGTTCCCCAGCATCACATGCTGGCATGAACTAATGACCACAGCCTTAGAGTCTAAAGAAGCTATGGTCATCTTTACCCTAGCCTTCTTAAGTCTACCATCTTGCTCTTAAACATCTCTGTGCACTTTTTGTGCTGGTATAATTGGGTTTTTCCAATCGTTAAGATATGGGCTCTTTTCTGAGGATTGGGGTTCTCCAGTCTCTGTCCTGAGCAGCCTAAAATATGATCCCTTCTGCTCAGGTAGTCTACTCAAATTTATTTGAGGTTTCTATTATAATTTTACCACTGAGGTCAACACCCTCACACTCCAAAATTCCTACTTTGTTTGGGGTGGATACAGTGTTTCTGCCATCCTCTTTTCTTCATGATTTACAGAGTTAACTAAAGGTCTTTAAACTGAACTCCATTTTGTAGGGTCCTCCAGTTAAGAATGATTTTTAAATATTTAAATGGTCATAAAAATGAAAATATTTCATGACACAGGGCAAGCAGTTGGATTTCAAAATTGTGTCCATCAATAAAGTTTTATTGGAACACAGCCATATTTATATTCATTTACATGTCTATGGATGCTTTGAAGCTACAATGGCAGAACTGAGTAACTGAGACAGAGATCATATAACACACAAAGCCTAAAATATTTGCTATTTGGTATTTTACAGAAAAAGTTTACTAACTTCTGTATAGATGGTTTACTTTGAGTCCTTAATCTTTGTTCTTTATATGTAAACATAAACTTTTCCTAAAATTTTTTATTAAGGTATCATTGATATATACTTTTATGAAGGTTTCACAAGAAAAACAATGTGGTTATTACATTCACCCTTATTTTTGAGATCCCCCCCCATACCCCATTGCAGTCACTGTCCATCAGTGTAGTAAGATGCCACACAGTCCCTATTTGTTTTCTCTGAGCTATACTGTCTTCCCTGTGACCCCACCCACACTATGTGCACCAATCATGATACCCCACAATCCCCTTCTCCCTCCCTCCCCACCTGCTCTCACCTATCCCTCCCCTTTGGTAACCACTAGTCACCTCTTGGAATCTGTGAGTCTGCTGCTATTTTGTTCCTTCAGTTTTGTTTTGCTGTTATACTCGACAAATGAGGGAAATAATTTGGTATTTGTCTTTCTCTGCCTGACTTATTTCACTGAGCATCATACCGTCTAGTTCCATCCATGTTGTTGCAAATGGTAGGATTTGTCTCTTTCTTATGGCTGAATAATATTCCATTGTGTATACATACCACATCTTCTTTACACATTCATCTACTGATGGACACTTAGGTTGCTTCCATATTTTGGCTATTGTAAATAGTGCTGTGATAAACATAGGAGTGCATATGTCTTTTTGAATCTAATAAGTTGTTTTCTTTGGGTAAATTCCTAGGAGTGGGATTCCCGGGTCAAATGGTATTTCTGTTTTTAGGTTTTTGAAGAACCTCTATATTGCTTTTCATAATGGTTGAACTAATTTACATTTCCACCAGCAGTATAGGAGGGTTCCCCTTTCTCTGCATCATAAACTTTTAGAATAGTTAAAGCACAACAAAACTTTTCTCTCTCAAGTGACTGGTTCTTACAATTGAAAGCCTTAGTTTCTTGAATATTATCTCTGCAATACAGTAACAAAAAAATCTACTTAAGGTCTCAAAAAGACAAAAATTTGTCCTCATTCTTTTTATTTATTCAGAACCTATAGGCAGTGGATTAAGAAAATATTTGCTGTTTGTTGAATGGTGGATAAAGCTTAGCAATAAAAGAAATTGAGAAGACATGGTTTAATATAAGAATAACACCTCCATTATATTTCAAAAACAAGATTTGGGTAGCACTAAGCAAAAAAAAAAAAAAAGGCATTTCCATATGCTTCCATAACCACTAGTTGTTTTAATTTACTTTAGAGGAAATTTCTATTTGTATATGATCATGTTATACTGATAAATTACACAAGATTTAATATTATGTTCTATTCAATAAGAGGGTGAGTAGGCAATGCACATAAAAGCAATTTATTTGAAATTTGCTAAAAAATTAACCTTCATTAATATACTTGACAAAATATTAGTTTGTGCTGTACAGAATCACGGTATGACTCATGATAAAACATTATGTTTAGGTGAGAGCTATATATGGTAAATTTATTATTGTTTGTTGCACAATAAAATGGTAGGCATTTCATTAATAATTACAGAAATCGTGTCAAACTAAGACCATCATCATATTAAATCCTCAGGGCAAGAACTATAAAGCTTACAATCCTTTTAGTTTCTCTGGGATGATTTTTAACATATCTCAAATTGGCTGTCCAATCATATATGCATTTATACACAGATATGCACATACACATGCATACACACACACATATATATATATATATATACTTATTAAGGTAGATAATGTGTATAGTGAAGATATGTATGTGTGCATCTGCATGTGTGTATGTACACTTATATGTGTGTACCTTATATCTCTCTGTAGATGTATAATTAGTCATCTAATTAACATATCATAAAAAATAAAGGCAAAACCAACACCTAGGCCACAGTTGACTAAAATTATGTATTGAATTTCTAAATGCCTATTAAGTCTTGTTTCTAAGACAATATCATTTGGGTTTTCTGGGAAATATTATCCTGTAGAAACAGAAATGGCTTTACTCTTGTCATGCTTTGTGTCCAAATCTCAGTCATCACTAGAATTAATCAGATACCTGTAGAAATACTGAACCTATTGTGTTTTATAAGTATATCCTATTTTAATTTGACCTAGCATATAAATTTTTAAGGATGAATTAGCTACTGTCTTTCAACTCTAGTTGACAATAAAATATTACATAGAAGTTGTTTTCCTAACCCTAGTTGTCACTTACAAGCCTGTTTTAATATATTTCTTTATTAAATCTATATCTCACTTTTTTTAATTCTACAAATCCATTTTAGAGAGTTTTTTTAATGTTTGTTCTGGCAAGGAGAGAGTAAAACAGGTGATAGAAAATAAAATTGAATTTATGCATTTATGTATTTTCTTCATATGAAAAGTATCAAAGTGCTTAGAGTTAAAGAAAATTGTTTTCTTCTGAAAATAATGCTTCCAATTCCCTTTCCAAGATGTGATTTCTTCAGTTACATTTTCCCAATAAATTGGATGCAGTTATCAATACTTCTGCTGTTCCTGGAGATAAAGAAAACCAAACTCTTTCCTTAAAAAGAATATCACTTTTGAACCACCAGCAATAGAAAAAGAATTCTATGCCATATAAAAAGTCACTGCTTGATGGTTCAATAACATGTAGCCATTTTTGTTTTACAAACACTAGTTATAGTTTATCATGTTAACCTTTAACAGAAAGATACTTTTAAGAGGCTGAGTAGATTCTATTTCATGCTTCATTATAGTATGTGTATATATTATAAATGATATCTATTAATCATCACATGTGAAGATAATTTTAATATAGTCTTTAGAAACAGTGACTCAGTTATTATGTATAACAAAATAAGTGTGTGTGTGTGTGTGCGCGCATACACACGAGTGTATAATAGTGCCACAAAGCATGAATTATGGCAGAGATCTGGGTCTGGGTCTGTTTCCCCCATAGACAAATATAATACATGAGAAACAATTTTACCATTTGTGAAATGCCAATCACAAGAGTTTTCTCATGATTCAAAGTTATGTCAAGTTTTTATCATATATTTAAGGCTTAAAACTGTGTGCCCTTTCACTCTTTCTCAATGCTTTATTATTTTAATTGCTGTACTTAAAAAAAAAAGAACTATAATTACCCTCTCATATACCCTTTAATTTTGCTTCCTAAATTCTGTCTTGACAAAAAAATCAGTAAGCCCTGAAATTGTTCCTTTTCTTTTAAAGCTGACTCATTAATGCTAACAATCTCAGGTAATTTTTATTGTACAATAAACACAAAATTAGAGTATAAAGTAGGTGAAAATAATGACTAGAACCCTTTTTTGAGAGGGAGAATACTTAAGGGAAAGAGAAAATGCAGATCTCTCTTTCTGGAATATGGGGTATAGGTCTCCCATAAGAAAAAATTCAAGTAGGAAAAATTGTGGAAATATAGGATAAAGATTTTAAAACTGGATTCAATTACTGTGCTATTTTTGGTTAATTGGAAATGACTACCAGGATAGCCATATTAGGTAAGCCTTCAGAACTGAACCTGGTAACAGCAGGAAAAAGTACCATACCATTTTTAGTCATGTCTACCATGGGTTCAGCAGGGCGAAGGAGCAGCATATATGCCATATATTTGGTATTGTTCAATACTGTACAATTTAGTCTAGACCCTTTTACTTTTCTGTGAAATCTCAGGACACTTAGTACTTTTACTTTTATAATATTTAAAGTCATTAAGAAATAACAAGAACAGGACTCTATACCTTTCATTCTTGTTTGCTTCCCAATGATAAGTCCCATTTGTTATCAGTCTTCTTTAAGAGTTTCATCTCTATAATTCTCCTAATGCAGCTTTCCACCATCCCTCACCTCTTTAAATGTATACCCCTTCTCGCCCAACACAACCTAGTGAACAGAGAACACAAACAAGTGGTCCTTTCTACTGTGCATTGGGAATACCGTTGACCCTTGTACCATGAAGGAGTTAGGGCTACTGACTTTCCAAAACCTTAACTACTAATATCCCACTGTTGACTAGAAACCTTTTCAAGAATATAGAAAATTGATTGACACATGAGCGTTATATGTATATTATATACTTTATTCTTACAATAAAGTACACTAGAGAAAAGAGAATTTTTTACATATTTCTGCATATGTCAAAATCTCCAATATATTTGTTGAAAAAAAATCCATGTTTTAGTGGACCCACATAGTTTAAACCTGTACTGTTCAAGGGTCAACTGTATTTCTTTCAAGATAAATGAATTCTATGTATATAAAAAGTATGGGCACCTTATCTTAACAGAATCCTGACTCCCTTAGGACATCTCTCCCATCAAATTCTTAAGAAAAATTTGTGTTGTCCCATGGCCCACATATCTGAGGATTGGGTAGTAATTTCACTATCCTCCTCTCTCAAGAGGCACTCAAGACCTTTATTCGGATATCCTCACACAAACTCTTGTTCCTTTCAGGGCTGTAACACTCATCAATCTATTTCTCTGCCCAGTTTCTTATCTACCAATTTTATAGTCATTCTTCCTTATTCACTGAATATTCTGGCACCTGGTCCACAGTTCTTTTTTGTTTTGTTTTAATCACTCCAGTGTTCTCAATACTTTAAATATGACCATGGAAAATGTACCCAGTATTTTAGCATTTCATATAATGTGGTAACAATTCTTTTCGACAGCATCTTCCCTCCCAGTGTCACATAAGGAATTTTATCCTCACTCAATCCACTTCTGAAATCTGCAGGTCTTAAATTCCACTGCTTGATGATAGCCTTAATATTGAGTTTTTGTGTTGATTTTTGCTGTGTGTTGCCAACACAACAGTTCAACTTCATTAAGATCGTGAATCCCTTGAGTCCTTTTCTTCTCCATACTTTTACTTTTGTAAACAGTTCAGTTTAAAATACATATGTTTTAGAAGAAACCTCGATGCTGCATCTCTTTGTCTTTCCAATTCACCATTCTGAAAAAGAAAAAATCTGAGACCTTGAATGAGTTCTGTTCATCTTCTCTTCAACTGTATCTGGGTTGTATAATTCTTTCTTAGAAAACAAAACAAAATAGCATACTATTTTAATGATATATTTTTCCAACTTCATGAGGGCCTACAATGCTGTAGAAATATTTTTCAGTTTCCATGCTCATTCACAGGGAAGAATAGCAAGTGTACTTTAGAAACTCCCTTAATCTTCTTGCC
The DNA here is from genome assembly GCF_040802235.1 of Manis javanica. NCBI lineage: Eukaryota > Metazoa > Chordata > Mammalia > Pholidota > Manidae > Manis > Manis javanica. The sequence continues at coordinate 45,692,740 of NC_133156.1, forward strand.
ATCCTAAATCAAAATTTTTCATAGTCACACTCATCTCTCTTTTTCTTTGCGGTAAAAATGGTGCCCTTCCTCATCTTGCTTACTGCTCTGCTTCCATGCTTTAGCCCACCCACCTGTGCCTCCCTCCTCAGAGACCTCACATGGTTAACTTCCTCTCTTTTTCTGGCATCCTCAACCTCCTCCTCTATTGTCTTTTCCCTATATACAGGCAAATATTCAAGTTTCTTTCATCTTTTAAAAACTATTCTCCCTCCTAAACTGCTGGTGGGAAAGTAAATTAGTTCAACCATTGTGGAAAGCAGTATGGAGGTTCCTCAAAAACCTAAAAATAGAAATACCATTGACCCAGGAATTCCACTTCTAGGAATTTACCCTAAGAATGCAGGAGCTCTGTTTGAAAAAGACACATGCACCCCTATGTTTATCGCAGCACTATTTACAATAGCCAAGAAATGGAAGCAACCTAAGTGTCCATCAGTAGATGAATGGATAAAGAAGATGTGCTACATATACACAATGGAATATTATTCAGCCATAAGAAGAAAACAAATCCTACCATTTGCAACAACATGGATGGAGCTAAAGGGTATTATGCTCAGTGAAATAAGCCAGGCGGAGAAAGACAAGTACCAGATGATTTCACTCATATGTGGAGTATAAGAACAAAGGAAAACTGAAAGAACAAAACAGCAGCAGATTCACAGAACCCAGGAATGGACTAATAGTTACCAAAGGGAAAGGGACTGGGGCTGATGAATGGAAAGGGAGGGATAAGGGGGTGGAGGGGGAAGAAAGGGGCCATTTAGATTAGCAGGTATAATGTGGGTGGAGGCACAGGGAGGGCTGTGCAACACAGAGAAGACAAGTAGTGATTCTACAGCATCTTACTATGATGATGGACAGTGATTGTAATGGGGTTTGTGGTGAAGGGGGGAGTCTAGTAAACATAATGTTCCTCATGTAATTGTAGATTAATGATACCAAAAAAGAAACTATTCTCACCCAATTTTATATTCACACTCTTCTCTCCTTTTTTTTAAGTAACACCTTCTTTCTCTTCTTTTTGTAGTCAGGTTTCCAGGGAAATTGACAACTGTATTTGCTGTTCCTCCTTCTTTATCATATGTAATTGCTTGGCTTCTTGAACAATTGAAACTGAGTTTATGTTTTCCATGGAACTTCAAAGATTTTCTCAACAGAACACTCTTATTCCTAAATCCAGTAGACAGGTTGTTCTTTTCTTACATGATGTCTCAGAAGTATTACTAATGGCTTGAACACTCTTGCCCCCCGACCCATTTTTCAATAAAGTATAATTTACTTACAGTAAAATTCATCCTTTTAGTTCTGAGAATTTGAAAAATATATAAAATTGTTTAACCATTAAAGTCAATATATAGGATAGTTCAATTGTCTTCAAAATTTTCACAATGCCCATTACAACGAATCTCTCCTACTCAAGCCTCTGACACCACTGATCTGTTTTCTCTCCCTATAATTTTGGCTTTTTCAAAATGTCATACAATATATAGCCTTTTAAACCCAGCTTCTTTCACTTAACGTAATGCATTTTATGTGCACTTTGCCATCATGTTGTGTATATCACTAGTTCATTTCTTTACTGCTGAGTAATATTCCACTGTATGGACATACCATATTCAACCATTCACCAATTTAAGGATATTTCAGTTGTTTTTCTAGTTTTAGACAATTAACAATGGATCCCAAAACTTTCAGGTACAGATATTTGTGTGAGCATAAGTTTTCATGTATTTTGGATAAATACTGAGGGATGAGATAACTGGGTCTGGATTATATGCTAAGTGTATGCTTAACTTTATAAGAAAATGTCAAACTTTTGCAACATGGCTGTACTTTTTGCACTACTGCCAGCATAGTAAGAGAGTTCCATGTGTTCCATATCTTAGCTACTATTTGCTATTGTCAATTACTTTTATTTTTGTTTTTCTCTGTCAGTCTAATAAGTGTGGAAGTAGTATCATATTGTGACTTTAATTTGCATTTCCCTCAAAAATAACATGGTTGAACATATTTTCAATCAAATGTTTTGATTTGTCATCAAAATGTTTTCTTACTGAATCTGTTTAAATATTTTGCCTATTTTTTAAATTGGGTTGTTTGTTTTCTTATTAGAATTTTGAGAGTTCTTAATATATTCAGAATAAGTCCCTTATCAGATATAATGTTTGCAAATATTTTTTCCCAGTCTATGGATCTTTTTTAGTATTTTAATAGTGTTTCAAGAGCAGAAGTTTCTGATTTTGATGAAGTCTGGGTATTATTTTTTATTTTATGAATTATGCTTTTGCTTTTACAGCTAAAAAATCTTTAACTGGTATAACTCTATGCTTTCTTCTAGACATTTGATACTTTTAAGTTTTAGTTTTAGATCTATAGATCTATGACCAATTTTGAGGGTTTTCTTCCTCCTTTTCATCCCCTTCTACTACTCCCCCTCCTCCTCTCCTTCTTCAGTGTGTGATATGGATCACAGTTTATTTTTGGCACATGAATATTCCATTTTTCTGATACCATTTATTGAAAAGACTATGCCACCCTTTCTGACTCTGTATCTTTGGGAAAAACAATCAACTATATTTGTGCAGGTCTATTTCTGGACTTCCTGTTCCATTGACGTATGCCTTTTATTAATACTACCTTGTCCTGATTACTGTGGCTTTATTGGTTATTCTGAAGTCAAATATGAGTCTTCAACTTTGTTTCTCTTTTTAAAAAATATTTAACTATTTCAATTTATTTGGCTATATATATAAATATTATATTAACATATATTTCATATATATATATAGGCATCAACTTGTCTCCACAAAAATAACTCTGACTCTATTTTGCTTGAAATTACATTTATTATATCAACTTGAGAAAAACTGACTTCTTGATAATATGAAGTATGGCAACCAATGAACACAGTATATATTTTTATTTCTTTATAATAATTATTATTAGTAGTATTGTTAGTATTTTAAATATATAGTTCATATAGCTTTTATAGCTGTATACCTAAGTACTTGGTGTTTTCAGGGTTACTGTAAATGGTACATTTTTATAATTTTGATTTCTGTTCATTGCACATAAATAAAATTATGATTTAGTTTTTAAAAATATTCATCTTGTGCCCTACTACCATTCTAAACTTGTTAAGTTCTACTATGATTTCTGAAGTTTCTTTGGGATTTTTCTATATAGATAATTATATAAATAGCTGTTTTCCATTTATTCCTCTTCAGTATGTATGCTTTTTATTTTCTTACCTTATTTCCCAGGCTACCATTTCCAATATAATGTTGAATGAAAGGACCATTCCTTTTTGTGAGCTGCTTTTCTTGTTTTTTTCTAACACCAATTTTTACTGAATTTTTTGTCTATCTCTCTGACAATTCTTTCTCAGTCTCTTTTATTCCTCTTCCCTCTCTTCTTCTAAATGATCTTTTCTTCTCACTTCTTTTCTCCTCAACTTATATTCTAATCAAACTGTCACTAAACTCTCATGATTTTCATGTACATCAAAATTCTGTTTTCTGCTGATGCTGTCCTTCTGAATCTCCTATCTACTTATCTAATTATTTTGACTGAATGTGAAAACTTATTTTTTCAGGCATTTAAAATTCTATAGGTCCAAAAAACATATTTTCTTCTTCCCTTTCCTGTGTTTGCTATAATAATGAATGATTCCACCAACCACTCACCTACTCAAACTAAACACCTGAGAATCTTTTTAATGATTCCTTTATGCTTAACTCCTGTGAGAATAAAAATATAGAGTTGTCTTTTTATTTGTCAAAAAGTTAAATATTAGTCATTTTGTATATATTCATTCAACCATTCATCTATAACAAATATTTCTGAAATTGATTCACTCTTTTTCAACCTATTGCCTCTACCTCTATCGTGGATTTCATCATCTCTATCTGGAATATGTAACAATAGCCACTCCAACTGGCCTTTGTCTAGTTTCCCCCAATAATTCTTCAAATGGTAGCATCATTGTCATTACTATTCTGTCTACCTCTTCTATTTAGTTGTGCATCCTTAGGAAAAACAGTCTTTTTGAGCTTCAGTTTATCATTTATGTGGAGAGTATTATAGTTGCATCATTTGTTTTTTGTAAGGTTCTGTGAGAATATATAGGTTAGGACATTTTGTAAAATATGAGGTTCTTTACTAAATGCTTATATCTGTCATTGCCTAGTATGTTAAAGTCCTTTCATTTCTTATCTATGAGTTAATTTTCTATAAACCAAACCAACAAAACTGCCTATTAAAATTATAAAAATTTCAGACTGTCTCATTTCCAATGTAACCATGGGGATATATTATCCCCAATAATTATATGAATATTTTCTAAAGAATAAACATTGAAAGAATTCACATGAGTGAATTTCTTAAATGTTAAAGACAGCATGCTCAGATTATATACACTAAATCTAATAGGATATTTTGTCCACTCAAATAGCTTTACAGTTAAGATTGCTTATACTGGAACAATTACAATTTCAATTTTTAACCACTTAATAAGAAGGCATGATAATTGTCATTCATATACTCTAGTGCATAAAACATTATCCATAAGCTTATTGTATAGTTTAACATAAAGTGTTTTAAGTTACTTGTTTTCACACCAAGTATGAAAAAAAATCAAACTATATTGTTTCTTGAATTTTGAAAAATTTATCAGTAGCCCTTCATGGCCTACAATTATAATGTGCATTGACTATGTTTTGCAAGTCACCTAACAGTTTCATTTTTGTAATTTTTGTATACTGTATATTTGGAAACACTAGACAAAGTGAAGTGATGCAATATGTACATTTTACATTGAGCTCAAATACCAAGACAATACCAAAAAAATAATTTAATGGTAAAAAATTTGCAAATAAAGATTTATCAATTTAAGAAGCAACTCTTTTCTGCTCTAAATCCATACAATTTCATGCAACATTTTGATTTACCACTCTAGAGTAAGACATTTGAAAACTAGGACATTTTATAATGAGCCTAATGAGAGTTGATGCTCAATAAATAATTTTTGAGTGAGTAAACAAATGAATAAATCATTAAAAACTTAGATGTCTGACAAATTTTGCTTAGAAAAACCTTCTGATGTCTTTCATCAGGGACGTTTTCTTCATATCCACCTTCTTTATAGGGAAAACTTCTAAAAGATTACCAATAACTTGAATTTCAATTTTGTGGTCTTTATCTTTGTAAACCATTAGCAGAGACCCCTCTCTCTTTCTCAAAGTCTCAAATTGCATAATTGCTTTAAATTATGATCACCTGACTAGATGTCTGAAAATTACTTGATCTATTTAATATAGCTTGTTTAGCTGAATCAATTTAATTTTCAGGCCATATGTTCACACAATTATTTCACTTAATCCATTTCAAGGTGGCTTCCTCTTTTGCGCCTTGCTGATTCACCTCCTTTTGATTGATCCAACTTTAGAACAAGTAATGACCTACATGAGAATTTGAAAATAACACTGCTGAAAATCAAAAGACACATTCTATTCATCTTCTCAGGCTAAGTATTCCAGGAATAATAACACATCTTAAATTGTATGTCTTGTCTTTTTCTTTCATATAAATTAAAGGCTTAAAAAAGGTATGTCCTGATCATACCTATAAATTAAAATATGACTGTTGGATTATCACAGAATGTACAGTTAATTCTAGTTAAATTACATTGTCTATAGTAATTTATCCAAAGTCCCTTTCACTTTTACATGTGCTGTGCAAAACTGAACATTTAACATATATGACAAGATACAATGTAATTAACGATTTTCTGCTTAGAAATTTAGGCAGTTCTGTTTTCTTGACTTTTCACATTAATTTGTATTTCAAGTTTTTTGGGTTTTTTTTTTTTTACCATATTTGACTTTCAATAGTTTTAGCTAGATTATCAAGATTTTTTCCAAAATTTAATATTCTTAGGAAAAATAATGGACATCTGAGTGATACTATTCTGTTCTGTGTAAGTTAAGGTCAAATTTCCTCCTGCTTATTTTACTTTAAGGTGCTCATTATAAACAAAGGGAAGTAGAAAAGGATGGAGGGATACACTTTGCACTAATTTTCTTCCTTTCCTTTCTCTTCATTCCTAGAATCATGATTTCATCCATTACATTTTTCTATATGAGTTTTCTATAGTATCATAAAATTTGTTATGCCTGCCTCTCTTTTCATTACAGATAGACTGATGAACATGAGAAAATGCCAGTTTCTCTACCTCATTTTGTTACATACAAGATTACAGCCCACCTTTAACATAATATGATCTTCTTTACTCACTAATTTGAATAGTCTAACATTAAATTTCAACTATTTGGGAGGATATTTTTAAAAATTAAGGTAACATCTTTAGTATTTTAAATAAATTCATAAACTATGAAATCGTTATATTTCAAATAAGAACCATTGATATTAAATTTCAAATCACAATTTATTCTTTCATTAGGATAAACTTGACTTATCTAGATGACTTTCTTTTTTTTAAGGTATTATTGATATACACTCTCATGAAGGTTTCACATGAAAACAAAATGTGGTTACTACATTTACACATATTATCAAGTCTCCACCCATACCCATTGCAATCTCTGTCCATTAGTGTTAGTAAGATGCCACAGAGTCACTATTTGCCTTCTCTGTGCTACACTGTCTTTCCTGTGACCCCCTACACCATGTGTACTAAACATAATACCCCTCAACCCCTTCTCCCTCCCTCCCTCCCCACCCACCCTCCCACACCCTTCCCCTTTGGTAACAGCTAGTCCCTTCTTGGAGTCTGTGAGTCTGCTGCTGTTTTATTTCTTCAGTTTTACTTCATTGTTATACTCCACAAATGAGGGAAATCATTTGGTACTTGCATTTCTCTGACTGGCTCATTTTACTGAGCATAATGTCCTCCAGCTCCATCCATGTTGTTGCAAATGGTAGGATTTGTTTTTTTCTTATGACTGAATAGTATTCCATTGTTTATATGTACCACTTCTTTATCCATTCATCTACTGATGGACACTTAGGTTGCTGCCATATGCTGGCTATTATAAATAGTGCTGTGATAAATACAGGGGTACATATGTCTTTTTGAATCTGAGAACTTGTAACTTTTGGGTGAATTCCAAGGACTGGGATTCCTGGGTCAAATAGTATTCCTATTTTTAGTTTTTTGAGGCACCTCCATATTGCTTTCCACAAAAGTTGAATGGGCATACAATCCCACCAGCAGCATAGGAGGGTTCCCCTTTCTCTGCATCCTTGCCAGCATTTGTTGTTCTTAGTCATTTCGATGTTGGTCATCCTAATTGCTGTGAGGTGATATCTCATTGTGGTTTTAACTTCCATTTCCCTGATGATTAGTGGAGCATCTTTTCATGTGTCTGTTGGCCATCTGAATTTCTTCTCTGGAGAATTGTCTCTTCATATCCTCAGCCCATTTTTTAATAGACTTATTTGCTTTTTTGAGTGTTGAGGCATGTGAGTTCTTCATATATTTTGGATGTTAACACTTTGTCATATTCATAAATGTCATTTACAAATATATTCTCCTATACTGTAGGATGCCTTTTTGCTCTGCTGATGGTGTCCTTTGCCTTACAGAAGCTTTTTAGTTTCATGTAGTCCCATATGTACATTTTTGCTTTTGTTTCCCTTGCTTGAACAGATGCATTCAGGAAGAAGTTGCTCATGTTTATATTCAGGAGATTTTTGCCTATATTGTCTTATAAGAATTTGATGGTTTCATGACTTATATTCAGGTCTTTGATCCATTTAGAGTTTGCTTTTGTGTATGGGGTTAAACAATAATCCAGTTTCATTCTCTTACATGTAGCTGTCCAGTTTTGCCAACACCAGCTGTTCAAGAGGCTGTCATTTCCCCATTGTATGTCCATGGCTCCTTCATTGTATATTAATTGACCATATATGTTTAGGTTTATACCTGGGTTCTCTAGTCTGTTCCATTTGTCTATTGTTCTCTTCTTGTGCCAGTAACAAATTGTCTGCATTACTGTGGCTCTGTAGTAGAGCTTGAATTTGGGAAGCGTAATCACCCCAGCTTTATTTTTCCTTTGGCTATTCGGATTGCTTTGGCTATTCGGGGTCTTTTGTGTTCCATATGAATTTTAGAATGATTTTCTCTAGTTCATTGAAGAACGCTGTTGGTAATTTGATAGGGATTGCATTGAATCTGCAGATTGCTTTAGGCAGGATGGCCATTTTAACAATATTAATTTTTCCTATCCGTGAGCATGGGATGTGTTTTCATTTATTGGTATCTTCTTTAATTTCTCTCATGAGGGTCTTGTAGTTTTCAGAGTACAAGTCTTTCACTTCTTTGGTTAGGTTTATTCCTAGGTATTTTATTCTTTTTGATGCAACTGTGAATGAAATTGTTTTCCTGATTTCTCTCTCTGCTAGTTCATTGTTAGTGTACAGGAATCCCACAGATTTCTGTGTATTAATTTTGTATCCTGCAACTTTGCTGAATTCAGATATTAGATCTAGTAGTTTTAGAGTAGACACTTTAGGATTTTTTATGTACAATATCATTTCATCTGCAAACAGGGACAATTTAACTTCTTCCTTGCCAATCTGGATGCCTTTTACTTCTTTGTGTTGTCTGATTGCCGAGGGTAGGACCTCCAGTACTATGTTGAATAGAAGTGGGGAGAGTGGGCATCCTTGTCTTGTTCCCAATCTTAAAGGAAAAGTTTTCAGCTTCTCGCTGTTAAGTATGATGTTGGCTGTGGGTTTGTCATATATGTCCTTTATTGTGTTGAGGTCTTTGCCCTCTGTAACCACTTTGTTGGGAGTTTTTCTCATGAATGGATGTTGAATTTTTTTGAATGCTTTTTCAGCATCTATGGAGATAATCATATGGTTTTTGTCCTTACTGTTGATGTGATGGATGATGTTGATGGATTTTCTAATTTTGTACCATCCTTGCATCACTGAGATGAATCCTACTTAATCATGGTGTATGATCCTCTTGATGTATTTTCGAATTCAATTTGCTAATATTTTGTTGAGTATTTTTGCATATATGTTCATCAGGGATATTGGTCTGCAATTTACTTTTTTGGGGTCTCATTGCCTGGTTTGGGTATTAGAGTGAAGCTGCATCATAGAATGAGTTTGGAAGTATTCCCTGTTCTTCTACTTTTTGGAAATTTAAGGAGGATGGGTATTAGGTCTTAACTAAATGTCTGATAAAATTCAGCTGTAAAATCATGTGGTCCAGATGTATGTTCCTAGGTAGTTATTTGATTACCAGTTCATTTTCGTTGCTGGTAATTTGTCTGTTAAGATTTTCTGTGTTTTTCTGGGTCAGCCTTGGAAGGTTGTATTTTCCTAGAAACTTGTCCATTTCTTCTAGGTTATCCAGTTCATTAGAATATAATTTGTAATAGTATTTCTAATAATTGTTTGTATTTCTGTGGTGTCCATAGTGGTTTTTCCATCCTCATTTCTGATTCTGTTTATATGTGGAGACTCTCTTTTTTTCTAGACAAGTCTGGCAAGGGGTTTATCTATTTTATTTTCTTGAAGAACTTTCTCCTGCTTTCATTGATTCTTTCTATTATTTTATTCTTCTCAATATTATTTACTTTTGCTCTAATCTTTATTATGTCCCTCCTTCTACTGAAATTGTATCTCATTTGTTCCTCTTTTTCTAGTTTCTTTAATTGTGAGTTTAGCTGTTCATATGCGATTGTTTTTCTTTCCTGAGGTAGGCCTGTATTGCAGTATACTTCCCTCTTAGCACAGCCTTTGCTGTGTCCCACAGATTTTGCAGAGTTGAATTATTGTTGTCATTTGTCTCCATATATTGCTTGATCTCTGTTTTTATTTGGTCATTGATCCATTGGTTATTTAGGAGCATGTTGTGAAGCCTCCATGTGTTTGTGGGATTTTTCATTTTATTTGTGTAATGATTTCTAGTTTCATACCTTCGTGGTCTGAATATCTGTTTGGTACAATTTCAATCTCTTTGAACTTACGAAGGCTCTTTTTGTGGCCTAGTATATTACCTATTCTTGAAAATGTTCCATGCGCACTTGAGAAGAATGTGTATTCTGCTGTTTTTCAGTGCAGAGTTCTGTAGATGTCTGTTAGGTCCAACTGTTCTATTGTGTTGTTCAGTGCCTCTGTGTCCTTACTTATCTTCTGTCTGTTTGATGTGTCCTTTGGAGTGAACAGAGTGTTCAAGTCACCTAGAATGAATGCATTGCATTCTATTTCCCCTTTTAATTCTGTTATTATTTGTTTCACGTATGTCAGTGCTCCTGTGTTTGGTACATAGACATTTATAATGCTTATATCTTCTTGTTGGATTGACCCCTTTATCATTATGTACTGCCCCTCTTTGTCTCTGTGACTTTCTTTGTTCTGAAGTCTATTTTGTCTGATACAAGTACTGTAATTCCTGCTTTTTTCTCCCTATTAGTTGCATGAAATATCTTTTTCCATCCCTTTACTTTCAGTCTGTGTATGTCTTTGGGTTTGAAGTGAGTCTCTTGTAGGTAGCATAGAGATGGGTCTTGTTTTTTATCTATTCATTGACTCTATATCTTTTGTTCCTGCATCAGACCATTTACATTTAGGGTGATTATTGATAGGTATGGACTAAATGCCATTGTAGGCTGTAGATTCGTGGTTACCAAATGTTCAAGGTTAACTTCCTTACTATCTAAGAATCTAACTTAACTCACTTACTATGCTATTACTAACACAATCTAAATGATTTTTTTTCTCATCTTTCTTCCTCCTCCATTCTTTATATATTAGGTATCATATTATGTACTCTTTGTCTATCCCTTGACTGACTTTAGGAATAGTTCATTTCATTTTTCATTTGCTTAGTAATTACTGTTCTACTGTCTTTACTGTGGTTTTATTACCTCTGGTGACAGCTATTAAACCTTATGAACACTTCCCTCTAAAGAAATCCCTCCAAAGTACTCTGTAAAGATGGTTTGTGGGAGGTAAATTCTCTCAGCTTTTGCTTATCTGAAAATTGTTTAGTCCCTCATTCACGTTTAAATGATAATCTTGCCATGTAGAGTATTCTTGGTTCAAGGCCCTTGTGCTTCATTGTGTTAAGTATGTCATGCCACACCCTTCTGTCCTGTAAGGTTTCTGCTGAGAAGTCTGATGATATAGCCTGATGGGCTTTCCTTTGCAGGTGATCTTTCTTCTTTCACTGGCTGCTTTTAAAAGTTTGTCCTTATCCTTGATTTTGCCATTTTAATCATTATATGTCTTGGTTTTGTCTTCCTTGGGTCCCTTGTTTTTGGAGATCTGTGCACCTCCATGGCCTGAGAGACAATCTCGTCCCCCAGATTGGGGAAGTTTTCACCAATTACCCCCTCAAAGACACTGTCTATACCTTTTTCTCTCTCTTATTCTTCTGGTACCCCTATAATGCAAGTATTTTTCCATTTGGATTGCTCACACAGTTCTGCCAATATTCTTTCATTCGTAGAAATCCTTTTTTTCTCTGTGTGCCTCAGCTTCTTTGTATTCCTCTTCTCTAATTTCTATTCCATTTACCATCTCTTCTACTACATTTAATCTGCTTTTAATCCCTCCATTGTGTGTTTCATTTCAGATATGTAATTTCTTAGTGATTGAATCTCTATCCTAAATTTATCCCTGAGTTTTTGAATACTTTTCTATACCCCCATGAGCATGTTTATGATTGTTGTTTTGAACTCTCTTTCAGGAAGATTGTGAGTTCAGTTAATTTGGCTCTTCTCCTGGTATTTTTGAGATTTCTGTTTGAACCAGGCTCCTTTGATGTTTCATATTTCTATGTGATGCCCTCTCGTGCCCAGAAGCTCTAGTCTCTGGAGCTGCTCAGCCCTGCAGTGATGTTGGGGGTTGCATGGGAGCTACTTTGGTACCTGTTGGTCACAAAGAGCTGTTTCATGCTTTCCGACCACACTGCTTGTCTCAACTGTCAGAACCAGTGGTCAAACACACAGGTGTAAGCCTCTGCACTTTGTGTCTGTAGCTGCTATAGGTGGGGCCTCCATCTGGCTGGCTTGACACCATGGAAGTTACTGCCAGTTTGTCAGCCAGTGCAAGCAGGCCAGGAGGAAGGTGAAGCCAGCTGCATATCACAGTGGGGGTCCTCAGAGCTGAGTAGCCAGCCAGGGAGATGGAGCACCTGAAACTCCTGAAAGTTCCCAACCTGCTGGGCAGATCTTTCCCAGACAACTTTGGTCACCTATCCTTTCTCCTGCCCAGCAAGGTCCATGAAAATCCCACCCCTTAAGAAGCCCTCTTGCTGCTAAGAAGCCTCTCAGACTGCCCGCCTTTCCTTTGTCCCAGTGCAGCCTGATGTGGATCCCTGTCCTCCACAAATGGCTGGAATCTCAGTCTCTCCAACTATTTCACCTGTCTTTGCTTTCCAATCCCACTAATCACCAGAGCACCATGCATTGTAGTCTTGTGCTCCCAAAGCAGATCTCCAGGGCTGGGTTTTCAGCAGTCCTGTTTTCAACCCCTCCCTACTCCATTTATCTTCCTCCCACAGGTGAGCTGGGCTGGAGGAAGGGCTTGGGTCCCACCAGTCAAGGCTTTGGTACATTACCCTGTTTCATGAGGTCTGCTCTGTTCTCCAGGGTATGGAGCCGGGCACAGCCTTCTTTCCTGTTGCTCTTTTAGGATTGGTTGTGTTAACTATATTTTCGTATCATATGTGGTTTTGGTAAGAGTTCTTTGTCTCACCTCTCACACCACCATCTTGAATTTCTATCACCTGGCTGTCTTTTTGAACCTCTCCCTTGTGGTCCCACAAAGTGATTTTCACATGTGTCATACTGGCCATAATCTAATTCCAACTTTCCCCAAGTACTTTCAGATATAGTACTCCTTTCATTTGATGCAGTTGTAGACAGGAAAACTAATTTTACTTATATTGATAACATAGATATATATATTTCAGAATAGATATTACATAGGAAAATCAACTGTCCATTACATTTTTTGATCCAATTAGGTACTTTCTTATAGAAAAATGTGTAAGTTTACACCTTAAGGAAATTAAATAGAAGAATATATTCAATTTTGTCTACTTCTTTTAGGAAACTAAAATGTGACTATGTCAGATTTCAGACTGCCCTTTATTTTGATAAATAGTTATAATTCTTTATGTTGGGAAGAACAATCTTAATGGACAATAACCTAAATATACATTCGCATTCCCTTCATATTATTGTAAGTAATCACAGATTAATATCATAATAAAACTGTGGCCTGAAATCATGATCTAGCATGTCTAGAAACTAAAGAAATATAAAAGGTTTGATATATTTATATTCAGAATTTACATTATATATGATTTGTATGCTTGGAGTCATTTAGAATCCTTGTGTTTACTATTTTATATAATAATATGAATAGTACAATTTATTCTATTTGTAAACAACTATATATTTTTAAATAATTATAAATATATAACTGTACATTATAATTAATCATAATTACATATCAATAATTAAAACTACATTTATATAGTTAAATAATTATAACTATATTTTAAAGTAGTTTTAAGTTACAAGATAGCCAAGTTTCTCAGTTGAAACCTAGAACTTCTAACTCTGACGTTGAAAGCTTATTACTTATCCAGGTGGCTGAGTTTTCTGTTAAGGGTCCAAGAGAAAGTGTTAAGATGATCTTTAAAATCTCCATAGATTTTTAAGGGTTAAAATGTTAAATAAAATTTTATTATCAATATTTTATTTTAATTATTAATTTAGGAAAAATATGAACAATACTAGGCCAAAGCTATATTAATGTTATACATTTTTTAAGCTAGACAAATATTGTATTAATAAATAATGTCACTGGAACCAAATTATGTTGAACCTTAAAAATTTCTAAGTAATTAAAATATTTGTCACTCAAATAAAAGGATTAATGCATACTTACCCTCAATCTATTATTCAAGTAAGATTTGGGCAATCTTCTTTGCCATAGCAATATTTACCAAATCTAATCCAATTTTATTGTTTTTATTCCCCTAAGGAAACACTTCATTGTCTTACGAATGCACATAGCATTAATTTTCAAATGTCTCAACTGCAGCCACAGTGCCCCAAACATAGGAAGATAGGAGTGAAATATTCAATGTAAGGCAAAATCATAATTATTTACACCATGTTCTTGCAACATGAATTGCAGTGAATATTGGCTGGTCAACATATTTGCTTGTTCAAAAGTAATTCTTCTGTTGAGAATTCTGCATAAAACCTTAACTAAGCTATATAGTAATACTAGTCATTACAACAGTGTTCATGAATTAGATTAAGAAACATATATTTCTAGACTGTAGAGAGGTATACTATAATTTTGTTTAAAGTTAATGAATATCTGACTTGGAGATTGGAAGCTTGACTGGCTCTGACCTTGAATTCTATCTTACACCAAAAGGATTTTAAGCAGCTACATTTTCAGAAATTTCCTGTAAGCCAGCAGAGCACGTATTTATGGGCAAATGATTCACACACAAATATTTATTGAATTCTTACTATGTGACTGATATTAGGTCAGGCATTAAATATGTAGAGGGAAGATTTGTCCTTCCCTGATGAAGCTTCCATTTTAATACAGAAGTCAGCCTTTAAACAAGTAATCACACAAAGAATGTTTATCATATTGAAAGCCCAAGAGAAGAGCACTATTAATAGAGCAGGATTCCTCATGAGAGGGATGAGACTAGAGCTGTGCACATTCAGATCATGCCTGGTGGTACAGGGCCTATTTCCCAAGTGTTATGGAGGCTATCAGAGGGTTATATTCATATAAGAGTCAAAGAGGCTGATTGATAATTTATACTTCTACCCTGTGCAGTTAAACTAGATGGAGCAAGTATCACCATTCTTCCTGGGCCCTATAAAGAGCAAAGCTAAGATACACATACAAAAGGAAGGAAATACAACCTTAGGTTCAGTTAGGACAGAGTTGGTGAATGTTGGTTTCCAATCCTAGGGGTGAAGGTAGGCAGAAATTTTGCATTTGGGATGTGGTTTCAAGTAATACTACTTTTTCACAAGAGTGACTGTATTTTTGTGGTGACACATTACCTTACTGTACCAGGCTAGGTAACTTAGGTGTGCATCTAGATTAAAAATTGAACCTACAAAATGGTATTTTAAACTATAATTGTAATGGTTAGAAGAAAGTATATTTCCAAAAAGTCTCCCTACTGTCATGGAAAAAACCTGCAGTATTATAAATAAACAAACAACAATCTGGAAGCTCATTCTTTTAAACAGATGCTAACACAACAGCAATGCTGAGTACAAATCCAACACCATTGTGTACATCAAATGTTTACATTGATGTCATTTAAAGGGTATGCTTGTTATATTAAGAGAATATATAACATCATTTCTCAGTTTATGACAAGCAATAGAAAACTCAATTATTCTCTATTAAAAATGGTTTATCTTGAATGAGATTATGGTTATAAGATTATCCAATACTCATAGCTGCACTTGTCCAGAAAGTTCAGTTTATACAAATTAAAAGTTTTTCACAAGACATAATATTCCAAATTTAATTTAGAGAGTCATGTCTTGGTTACTTTTAAAAGCATCATTTTTATTGGTATCATTTTACCAAATTTCTGATCTGAGAAACAACACAGTTTGCTTATATTTGAGACATATATTAATTAAAGTGTTCATTCTTCTCTACAAAACAGAGTGCCATGATTTTTATATTTCTAAGATATTTGAGAGGGCTTGGACTTTTTCACCTCATAAATGAGCCATCAGTTTTTTAATTTATATATAATATTCTATTAGTTTCATGTGCATGTGCACATTATAGTAATTTATATTTTTATGCATTACAACATGATATACATAAGTCACTGCACAAAGTTAGTACAATATTATTGACTACATTCCCTATGTTGTAAATTCCATGTGAAACACTTATTTGTTTCATAACTAAAGTTTGTATCTCTTAATCCCCTTCACCCATTTTGCCTGTTGTACAATTCAAACACTCTGGTAACCAACAGTTTGCTTTGTTTTTTCCTCTGTATCTGTGAATCTGTTTCTGTTCCATCCATGTTATGAAGGGCAAGATTTCATTCTTTTTGATGGCTAAGTAATATCCCATTATAAGTATATACCTCATCTTCCTTATCCATTCATCTATTGATGGACAATTATGTTGCTCCCACCTTGACTATCATAAATAATGCTATAACGAACATACGGGGGTGCATATATCTCTTTGGATTGATATGTTTGTTTTCTTCAGATAAATACCCAGAAGTAGAGATCGTATAGTAGTCCTATTTTCAATCTTTTGAGGAACCTCCATAGAGTTTTCCACAGTGGCCCCATCAATTTACATTCCCACCAACAATTCATGAGGGCTCTCAAAGGGTGAGGGTTTATGGTTTCCAAAAGGGATTAACTAGCCCCTCTGACACTGGCAAGAGTTCTAGCAGTTCCCCATCCACTTAGTAGAAGCTCTAGTGTTAGTACATGGATGACCTTCACTTACGGTCTCGTTGTCCCAGTTTGGGCACAGGAAGGCTCAGTCCCCTTAACCCCTCAGTGATGTCCCTTCTTACCGCTAATCCTTGAACTAGGGGTGGTGACCCCATTATGATTGTGTCCCTGTCTCTTCTACCCTTCTCTTTATGGTTACTCTAGTGTTTGTTGTATAAAGCTGCTCAGTCAGCCATCAGTTCTTCTTCAGTAGAAACTGCTCTCAATATAAGTGTAAGTTAGGTAAGTCCATGAGAGGAGGTTAGTTCAGGGTCTTCCTACTCTGCAATATTGGACCACCACTCCCATCAGCATTTTAAAAACTAACTTTAGCAGGGAAAAATTCATCCCAACAAATTAATTCCTGTCATTCTTCCATGTCCAGTCTCTGTTCATTAATTTATGTAATTTTAAACTTGTATTTATGGCAGAGAAACATTTAGTTTTTCTTGTCTTTTGTGTGACTTATTGAAATAGCTTTGGTTATGATGTCAAGCTGAAATTGGAACCCTGACACTTTCCTTAATTATATGTGTGATTTCTGATAACTTACTAAATCATTCTGAGGCTTAATTTTTTTTATCATTAAGATGGCAATAACAATCTACCTGAAAGAGTCACTGTGGGAACTAAATAGCCCCTGGCTAAACTGGCCCATTAAAGACATAATAAACTGTAGCTATCATCATTAATAATAATGGAGACATCTGCATCTTCATTCCTTATGAGATTTTATACACAGACAACTAAAGTTGTTTGAGAATTACTGTTCTAGAGAGATTATGTGATTTCTATGATGGTCATAAAAGCATTTAATTGATACTGAGAATGAAAAGAAACTTGTTCTCACATACATTGGTGATGAGTGTGTAAATTGTACAGCAACTCTGGAAAATAGTTTCCTGTTTCTTTAAAAACTAACACAGACTTTCATATACCATGAAAATACACTCCTGAGTATATATCCTGTAGAAATGAAAACTTATATTCACAGAAAAATTCTGTATACAAACATTTATAGCGAATGTCCTTTAACAGGCAAATAGATAAATTATGGAATATTGACATAATAAGATACTACCTAACAATAAAAAGCAACTAACTATTGATACTTGAAACGACTTTGGATAGATCTCAAAGATATAAGGTGAATGAAAAAAGATAAAATCAAAGAGTTTTCACACTATATTAGTCCATTTATATAATGTTCTCAAAGTGAAAAAGTTACAGTGTTAGAAAAAAGGTCAATTATTTCCAGAAGTTAAGGCTGGAAAGGATATAATTATTACACGGTATTAGTTTGTGGTGATGGATCAGTTCATTTCCAGATTGAGGAGGTGGTTACTCAAAGATACTCCTGTGAGGAGATTTCACAGAATCATATACTAACACACACACACATACACAGAGTGCATGTAAAAACTGGTGAAATCTGTAATAACATCTTTATTTTAGTTAATAGTAATCATATTATTGTCAGTGTCATGATTGTTACAATGTCTTACAGATAGGTATGACATTATCATTAGTGGAAACAGGATAAAGTATGTGTGAGCATATTAAAGGAATGACTATTATTTTTGTAAATTCTTTTGAATCTTAAACTATTTTTAACTTACTTTTGATGAAACTTTTAACTATGTGAAAACAACTTTCAGAGCTTAGGTTTCATTTTTTTTAGCGACATCTTTTGTAGCCTTGGGAAATATGATATTTTTAAATGCTCTAAGTATAAATCTATTTTTAAAAGAATAATTAGAAATTAGCAATGAATTAGGATACTTTAGGAGCATTCATAAGAAAATGTTTATTTTTTAAAACCCTACTTTTAATTTGTAGTTTTTTATTCTTCAAGTGAAATAAAAACAAATGTGTGGTTATTTAAAAATGAAACTTTCTATTGATATAAGAATACTATAATAAGAACAGAGAAATTCTTTATTAATCTACTCTGAAGTCTAAAAATACAAGATACTACTCTAACAATCTGAAAAATTCATTATTTAATCTTCCTTTAAGTTTCTTGATATAATGATTTTTACCCTGGATTACCATCATTTTATATACTGACACTTAACTAATGGACTTGAAATAGGGAAAGATGCTGACTATAAAATAAGGCCTCAATGTATACAATGATTTTTTTTAAATACACAATTCAGATGACCAGTATCTCATGACAATGATGATGATAATGATGAAGAAAATGAATTATGTAAATCTATATCTATGTCTATCTATTTGTCTATAACTCCAGGGGTAGGGGGAAATCCTTGCAAAAAAAATACCTTTGAAACCAAAGTCAGTCAAAGGGAGAAATAAAGTGGGAGAAACCCATTTATTCCCTATAAGCAGTCCACTTCTGCTCTCCCATGCCTCTTGAGACCTGGCTGCAGAAGAAGGGACCCTACCCAACCTCTCCAGTCCAGATATGCCCTTGCTCCCCTATGTAATTACCTATTGATATGGAGATCGACTGCTTCTCTCCACTCCTTGGAACAACCTATTGATAGAGAGATGCACTAAAGCCAGGTGAGAGACTCTGAAAATATTGCAACTTTACCCACACTGTCTTAGTTTGGTTTCCTGAAAAACAAACTCTTCAACAAGGATTGAGGTGCAAATAGTTATTTTGGAATATCATTGTTGGACATATTATTAGAGGAATGGGAAGCAAGACAGGAAGAACAGCCATTCAAGGGTTTATTTTTAAGCAGGTTACTGCTAGAGAAATCTGGAACCCAGTATAAAACGTGTGTTTCAAAGATATCCCACAAGAAGGGTAAGGAGATAGATATTTATATATCAACTCCCATTAGTCTTTGGTTAAGGCAGTTTCTGGGGAGAAAGTGTCTACATGGTCCTATGAGTAATAAAGTAAACAAGCCAAAAGGGAAAAAGTCCTCAGACAAAGGGTTGTGCTGACAGTTGATAGTTGGCACATGTGCAGTGAATAGATCAAGGTAAGGGGATTTCCATAGATCCCCAAGAATATTTGTTACATACACCCTGTATTATTCTATACATATTGGGCATTTAACAAGTACTTGTTGAATTAATAAATATACTATTCAAGCTTGCAGACTAAGAGACACTTTTTTTTCATAGCACTTACAATATTTTAGGTTAAATATCTAATTTTTAAATGATGTGATTTTTTTCAAATACCCTGTAAATGACATATCTTAGTCAATCAACAAATAATTTCCCATTGCTTGATACTATAGAGAAAAAAGTCAAATTTATGTGCTTTCCATTAACAAGAAATATGTAAAAATTCAGGAGCAAAAAGGTAAATCAATAGGAGCTGACAAGTCTCAAATATTCATGTCTGTTTATAGTTTAAATGTTGTAATACATATGGTGAAAATTAATGAACTTTCTGCCCATCTGTTATGTTTGATCAGCTAAGGACTTACTAAGGTTACAGTATTCCCAGACCGGGGGCTATTACTTCTTACTGAAAGTCAGTCTAGGAGGATTAAAGATTGCAGTGTGAGAGGTGAGAGAGGTCTTCTCCTAAAATGGCATATAATGTGAAAATATAATACAACTAATTCTGAAAGAACAACAGGAAAGAAGGCTGTGCCAGACTGCATACACATGGAGAAAAGAACAGACCTCATGAAACAGGATAACATACCAAAGCCATGACCCAGCGGAAACCAAGCCCTTCTCTCACCCAGTGGTGATTGGGAGGAAGAGAAATGGAGTGGGGAGGGAGTGGAGGATTGGGATTGCTGAACATCTAGCTCTGGAGATCTGCTCTGGGAGGACAAACCTACATTGCATGGTGCTCTGGTGATTAGGGGGGTTGGAAAGCTAAGAAAGGCAGAATACTTGAGGAGACAGAAAGGCAGGCAGTCTGAAAGACTTCCTAACAGCAAAAGGACTGCTAAAGGGGCAAGGATTACACAGAGCTTACTGCTTAGGAGAAAGGACAGGTGGACAAAATAACCAGATGCTCTCTGCTGAGCAGGTTGGAAACTTTCACCATCTTCAGGCACTCCAACCCCCTGGCTGGCTACGCAGCTCCAAGGCCCCCCCACCATGATATGCAGCCTGCTGCACCTTCCTCCTGCCAGAGCGCACATGGCTCGCAAATCAGAAAAACCTGCCATGGCATCAGGTCAGCCAGAGGGAAGCCTTGCCTAGAGCAGCTACAAACGCAAAGCACAGAGGCTTACACCTGTGTACTTGACCCATTGGTTCTGACAGTGGACACAGGCAATGCAGCCAGGTAGAAGGAAACAGCTTTTATCTTCCCACAGGCCACAGCATGGCTCCCCAGCAATCCACACCATCACTCCAGGGAATGAGCAGCTCCAGAAACTAGAGCTTCTGGGCACTAAAGGGTGCCACATAGAAATATGAAACATCAAAGGAGCCTGGTTCAAACAGAAATCTAAAAAACACCAAAAATCAAACTGAACTCACCAATATTCCTGAAAGAGAGCTCAAAACAACAATCATAAACATGCTCATGGAGGTATAGGAAAATATTCAAGAACTCTGGGATGAATTTAGGATGGAGATTCAATCACTAAGAAATTACATATCTGAAATGAAACATACAATGGAGGGATTTAAAAGCAGATTAGATGTAGAAGAGATGGCAAATGGAATATGCATTAGAGAAGAGAAATACAAAGAAGCTGAGGCACACAGAGAAAAAAGGATCTCTAAGAATTAAAGAATATTGAAAGAACTGTGTGAGCAATCCAAATGGAAGAATATTAGCATTATAGGGGTAACAGAAGAATAAGAGAGAGAAAAAGGTAAATACAGTGTCTTTGAGGAGGTAATTGGTGAAAACTTCCCCAATCTGGGGAAGGAGATTGTCTCTCAGGACATGGAAGTGCACAGATCTCCAAAAACAAGGGACCAAGGAAGACAAAACCAAGACATATAATAATTAAAATGGCAAAGATCAAGGGTAAGGACAGATTTTAAAAGCAGCCAGAGAAAGAAAGAAGATCACATACAAAGGAAAAGCCATCAGGTTATCATCAGACTTCTCAGCAGAAACTTTACAGGCCAGAGGGAGAGGCATGATATATTTAACACAATGAAGCAGAAGGGCCTCAAACCAAGAATACTCTACATGGCAAGATTATCATTTAAATGGGAAGGAGGGATTAAACAATTTTCAGATAAGCAAAAGCTGAGAGAATTTACCTCCCACAAACCATCTCTACAGTGTATTTTGGAGGGACTACTATAGAGGGAAGTGTTTGCAAGGTTTAATAGCTGTCCCCAGAGGTAATAAAATCACAATAAAGATAGTAGAACAGTTAATTACTAAGCAAATGCAAAATGAAATCAACTACCCCCAAAGTCAGTCAAGGGATAGACAAAGAGTACAGAATATGATACCTAATGAAGAATGGAGGAGGAAGAAAAAGGAGAAAATGAAAAGAACCTTTAGATTATATTTGTAATAGCATAATAAGTGAGTTAAGTTAGATTCTTAGATAATAAGGAAGGTAACCTTGAACCTTTGGTAGCCACAAATCTAAAGCCTGCAATGGCAGTAAGTCCATACCTATCGATAATCACCCTAAATGTAAATGGTCTGATGCAGCAAAGACATAGTCACTGAATAGATAAAAAACAAGACCTGTTTCTATGCTACCTACAAGAGACTCATTTCAAACCCAAAGACATACAGAGACTGAAAGTAAAGGAATGGAAAAAGATATTTCATGCAAATAATAGGAAGAAAAAAGCAGGAATTACAGTACTTGTATCAGACAAAATAGACTTCAAAACAAAGAAAGTCATAAGAGACAAAGAAGGACATTACATAATGATAAAGGGGTCAATCCAATAAGAAGATATAAGCATTATAAATGTCTATGTACCCAACACAGGAGCACTGACATATGTGAAACAAATAATAACAGAATTCAAAAGAGAAACAGAAAGCAATGAATTCATTCTTGGAGACTTCAACACTCCACTCACTCCAAAGGACAGATCAACCAGACAGAAGATAAGGAGACAGAGGCACCGAACAACACATTAGAACAGATGGACCTTACAGGCATCTACAGAATGCTACACCGAAAAGTCACAGAATACACATTTTTCTCAATTGCACATGGAACATATTCAAGAACAGGTCATATACTAGGAGATCTGCTCTGGGAGGATCACAAAAGGAGCCTCAGTAAATTCAAAGAGACTGAAATTGTACCAAACAGCTTCTCAGACTACAAACATAAGAAACTAGAAATAAATTACACAAATAAAATGAAAAATCCTGCAAACACATGGAGACTTCACAACATGCTCATAAATAACCAATGGATCAATGACCAAATAAAAACAGAGATCAAGCAATATATGGAGACAAATGACAACAATAATTCAACACTGCAAAAAATCTGTGGGACACAGCGAAGGCTGTTGTAAGAGGGAAGTATACTACAATACAGGCCTACCTCAGGAAAGAAGAACAATCGCATATGAACAGCTAAACTCACAATTAAAGAAACTAGAAAAAGGAGAATAAGGCCCAAATTCAGTAGAAGGAGGGACATAATAAAGATTAGAGCAGAAATAAATAAAATTGAGAAGAATAAAATAATAGAAAGAATCAAAGAAAGTAGGAGATGTTTCTTCAAGAAAATAAAGAAAACACCAGGCATGATCTGAATGTGCACAGCTCTAGTCTCATCCCTCTCATGAGAAATCCTGCTCTATTAATAGTGCTCTTCTCTTGGGCTTTCAATATGATAAACATTCTTTGTGTGATTACTTGTTTAAAGGCTGACTTCTGTATTAAAATGGAAGCTTCATCAGGGAAGGACAAATCTTCCCTCTACATATTTAATGCCTGACCTAATATCAGTCACATAGTAAGAATTCAATAAATATTTGTGTGTGAATCATTTGCCCATAAATACGTGCTCTGCTGGCTTACAGGAAATTTCTGAAAATGTAGCTGCTTAAAATCCTTTTGGTGTAAGATAGAATTCAAGGTCAGAGCCAGTCAAGCTTCCAATCTCCAAGTCAGATATTCATTAACTTTAAACAAAATTATAGTATACCTCTCTACAGTCTAGAAATATATGTTTCTTAATCTAATTCATGAACACTGTTGTAATGACTAGTATTACTATATAGCTTAGTTAAGGTTTTATGCAGAATTCTCAACAGAAGAATTACTTTTGAACAAGCAAATATGTTGACCAGCCAATATTCACTGCAATTCATGTTGCAAGAACATGGTGTAAATAATTATGATTTTGCCTTACATTGAATATTTCACTCCTATCTTCCTATGTTTGGGGCACTGTGGCTGCAGTTGAGACATTTGAAAATTAATGCTATGTGCATTCGTAAGACAATGAAGTGTTTCCTTAGGGGAATAAAAACAATAAAATTGGATTAGATTTGGTAAATATTGCTATGGCAAAGAAGATTGCCCAAATCTTACTTGAATAATAGATTGAGGGTAAGTATGCATTAATCCTTTTATTTGAGTGACAAATATTTTAATTACTTAGAAATTTTTAAGGTTCAACATAATTTGGTTCCAGTGACATTATTTATTAATACAATATTTGTCTAGCTTAAAAAATGTATAACATTAATATAGCTTTGGCCTAGTATTGTTCATATTTTTCCTAAATTAATAATTAAAATAAAATATTGATAATAAAATTTTATTTAACATTTTAACCCTTAAAAATCTATGGAGATTTTAAAGATCATCTTAACACTTTCTCTTGGACCCTTAACAGAAAACTCAGCCACCTGGATAAGTAATAAGCTTTCAACGTCAGAGTTAGAAGTTCTAGGTTTCAACTGAGAAACTTGGCTATCTTGTAACTTAAAACTACTTTAAAATATAGTTATAATTATTTAACTATATAAATGTAGTTTTAATTATTGATATGTAATTATGATTAATTATAATGTACAGTTATATATTTATAATTATTTAAAAATATATAGTTGTTTACAAATAGAATAAATTGTACTATTCATATTATTATATAAAATAGTAAACACAAGGATTCTAAATGACTCCAAGCATACAAATCATATATAATGTAAATTCTGAATATAAATATATCAAACCTTTTATATTTCTTTAGTTTCTAGACATGCTAGATCATGATTTCAGGCCACAGTTTTATTATGATATTAATCTGTGATTACTTACAATAATATGAAGGGAATGCGAATGTATATTTAGGTTATTGTCCATTAAGATTGTTCTTCCCAACATAAAGAATTATAACTATTTATCAAAATAAAGGGCAGTCTGAAATCTGACATAGTCACATTTTAGTTTCCTAAAAGAAGTAGACAAAATTGAATATATTCTTCTATTTAATTTCCTTAAGGTGTAAACCTACACATTTTTCTGTAAGAAAACACCTAATTGGATCAAAAAATGTAATGGACAGTTGATTTTCCTATGTAATATCTATTCTGAAATATATATATCTATGTTATCAATATAAGTAAAATTAGTTTTCCTGTCTACAACTGCATCAAATGAAAGGAGTACTATATCTGAAAGTACTTGGGGAAAGTTGGAATTAGATTATGGCCAGTATGACACATGTGAAAATCACTTTGTGGGACCACAAGGGAGAGGTTCAAAAAGACAGCCAGGTGATAGAAATTCAAGATGGTGGTGTGAGAGGTGAGACAAAGAACTCTTACCAAAACCACATATGATACGAAAATATAGTTAACACAACCAATCCTAAAAGAGCAACAGGAAAGAAGGCTGTGCCCGGCTCCATACCCTGGAGAACAGAGCAGACCTCATGAAACAGGGTAATGTACCAAAGCCTTGACTGGTGGGACCCAAGCCCTTCCTCCAGCCCAGCTCACCTGTGGGAGGAAGATAAATGGAGTAGGGAGGGGTTGAAAACAGGACTGCTGAAAACCCAGCCCTGGAGATCTGCTTTGGGAGCACAAGACTACAATGCATGGTGCTCTGGTGATTAGTGGGATTGGAAAGCAAAGATAGGTGAAATAGTTGGAGAGACTGAGATTCCAGCCATTTGTGGAGGACAGGGATCCACATCAGGCTGCACTGGGACAAAGGAAAGGCGGGCAGTCTGAGAGGCTTCTTAGCAGCAAGAGGGCTTCTTAAGGGGTGGGATTTTCATGGACCTTACTGGGCAAGAGAAAGGATAGGTGACCAAAGTTGTCTGGGAAAGATCTGCCCAGCAGGTTGGGAACTTTCAGGAGCTTCAGGTGCTCCATCTCCCTGGCTGGCTACTCAGCTCTGAGGACCCCCACTGTGATATGCAGCTGGCTTCACCTTCCTCCTGGCCTGCTTGCACTGGCTGACAAACTGGCAGTAACTTCCATGGTGTCAAGCCAGCCAGATGGAGGCCCCACCTATAGCAGCTACAGACACAAAGTGCAGAGGCTTACACCTGTGTGTTTGACCACTGGTTCTGACAGTTGAGACAAGCAGTGTGGTCGGAAAGCATGAAACAGCTCTTTGTGACCAACAGGTACCAAAGTAGCTCCCATGCAACCCCCAACATCACTGCAGGGCTGAGCAGCTCCAGAGACTAGAGCTTCTGGGCACGAGAGGGCATCACATAGAAATATGAAACATCAAAGGAGCCTGGTTCAAACAGAAATCTCAAAAATACCAGGAGAAGAGCCAAATTAACTGAACTCACAATCTTCCTGAAAGAGAGTTCAAAACAACAATCATAAACATGCTCATGGGGGTATAGAAAAGTATTCAAAAACTCAGGGATAAATTTAGGATAGAGATTCAATCACTAAGAAATTACATATCTGAAATGAAACACACAATGGAGGGATTAAAAGCAGATTAAATGTAGTAGAAGAGATGGTAAATGGAATAGAAATTAGAGAAGAGGAATACAAAGAAGCTGAGGCACACAGAGAAAAAAAGGATTTCTACGAATGAAAGAATATTGGCAGAACTGTGTGAGCAATCCAAATGGAAAAATACTTGCATTATAGGGGTACCAGAAGAATAAGAGAGAGAAAAAGGTATAGACAGTGTCTTTGAGGGGGTAATTGGTGAAAACTTCCCCAATCTGGGGGACGAGATTGTCTCTCAGGCCATGGAGGTGCACAGATCTCCAAAAACAAGGGACCCAAGGAAGACAAAACCAAGACATATAATGATTAAAATGGCAAAATCAAGGATAAGGACAAACTTTTAAAAGCAGCCAGTGAAAGAAGAAAGATCACCTGCAAAGGAAAGCCCATCAGGCTATATCATCAGACTTCTCAGCAGAAACCTTACAGGACAGAAGGGTGTGGCATGACATACTTAACACAATGAAGCACAAGGGCCTTGAACCAAGAATACTCTACATGGCAAGATTATCATTTAAACGTGAATGAGGGACTAAACAATTTTCAGATAAGCAAAAGCTGAGAGAATTTACCTCCCACAAACCATCTTTACAGAGTACTTTGGAGGGATTTCTTTAGAGGGAAGTGTTCATAAGGTTTAATAGCTGTCACCAGAGGTAATAAAACCACAGTAAAGACAGTAGAACAGTAATTACTAAGCAAATGAAAAATGAAATGAACTATTCCTAAAGTCAGTCAAGGGATAGACAAAGAGTACATAATATGATACCTAATATATAAAGAATGGAGGAGGAAGAAAGATGAGAAAAAAAATCATTTAGATTGTGTTAGTAATAGCATAGTAAGTGAGTTAAGTTAGATTCTTAGATAGTAAGGAAGTTAACCTTGAACATTTGGTAACCACGAATCTACAGCCTACAATGGCATTTAGTCCATACCTATCAATAATCACCCTAAATGTAAATGGTCTGATGCAGGAACAAAAGATATAGAGTCAATGAATAGATAAAAAACAAGACCCATCTCTATGCTACCTACAAGAGACTCACTTCAAACCCAAAGACATACACAGACTGAAAGTAAAGGGATGGAAAAAGATATTTCATGCAACTAATAGGGAGAAAAAAGCAGGAATTACAGTACTTGTATCAGACAAAATAGACTTCAGAACAAAGAAAGTCACAGAGACAAAGAGGGGCAGTACATAATGATAAAGGGGTCAATCCAACAAGAAGATATAAGCATTATAAATGTCTATGTACCAAACACAGGAGCACTGACATACGTGAAACAAATAATAACAGAATTAAAAGGGGAAATAGAATGCAATGCATTCATTCTAGGTGACTTGAACACTCTGTTCACTCCAAAGGACACATCAAACAGACAGAAGATAAGTAAGGACACAGAGGCACTGAACAACACAATAGAACAGTTGGACCTAACAGACATCTACAGAACTCTGCACTGAAAAACAGCAGAATACACATTCTTCTCAAGTGCGCATGGAACATTTTCAAGAATAGGTAATATACTAGGCCACAAAAAGAGCCTTCGTAAGTTCAAAGAGATTGAAATTGTACCAAACAGATATTCAGACCACGAAGGTATGAAACTAGAAATCATTACACAAATAAAATGAAAAATCCCACAAACACATGGAGGCTTCACAACATGCTCCTAAATAACCAATGGATCAATGACCAAATAAAAACAGAGATCAAGCAATATATGGAGACAAATGACAACAATAATTCAACTCTGCAAAATCTGTGGGACACAGCAAAGGCTGTGCTAAGAGGGAAGTATACTGCAATACAGGCCTACCTCAGGAAAGAAAAACAATCGCATATGAACAGCTAAACTCACAATTAAAAAAACTAGAAAAAGAGGAACAAATGAGATACAATTTCAGTAGAAGGAGGGACATAATAAAGATTAGAGCAAAAGTAAATAATATTGAGAAGAATAAAATAATAGAATCAATGAAAGCAGGAGAAAGTTCTTCGAGAAAATAAAATAGATAAACCCCTTGCCAGACTTGTCTAGAAAAAAAGAGAGTCTCCACATATAAACAGAATCAGAAATGAGGATGGAAAAACCACTATGGACACCACAGAAATACAAACAATTATTAGAAATACTATTACAAATTATATTCTAATGAACTGGATAACCTAGAAGAAATGGACAAGTTTCTAGGAAAATACAACCTTCCAAGGCTGACCCAGAAAAACACAGAAAATCTTAACAGACAAATTACCAGCAACGAAAATGAACTGGTAATCAAATAACTACCTAGGAACATACACCTGGACCACATGATTTTACAACTGAATTTTATCAGACATTTAGTTAAGACCTAATACCCATCCTCCTTAAATTTCCAAAAAGTAGAAGAACAGGGAATACTTCCAAACTCATTCTATGATGCAGCTTCACTCTAATACCCAAACCAGGCAACGACACCCCAAAAAAGTAAATTGCAGACCAATATCCCTGATGAACATATATGCAAAAATACTCAACAAAATATTAGCAAATTGAATTCGAAAATACATCAAGAGGATCATACACCATGATTAAGTAGGATTCATCTCAGTGATGCAAGGATGGTACAAAATTAGAAAATCCATCAACATCATCCATCACATCAACAGTAAGGACAAAAACCATATGATTATCTCCATAGATGCTGAAAAAGCATTCAAAAAAATTCAACATCCATTCATGAGAAAAACTCCCAACAAAGTGGTTACAGAGGGCAAAGACCTCAACACAATAAAGGACATATATGACAAACCCACAGCCAACATCATACTTAACAGCGAGAAGCTGAAAACTTTTCCTTTAAGATTGGGAACAAGACAAGGATGCCCACTCTCCCCACTTCTATTCAACATAGTACTGGAGGTCCTACCCTCGGCAATCAGACAACACAAAGAAGTAAAAGGCATCCAGATTGGCAAGGAAGAAGTTAAATTGTCCCTGTTTGCAGATGAAATGATATTGTACATAAAAAATCCTAAAGTGTCTACTCTAAAACTACTAGATCTAATATCTGAATTCAGCAAAGTTGCAGGATACAAAATTAATACACAGAAATCTGTGGGATTCCTGTACACTAACAATGAACTAGCAGAGAGAGAAATCAGGAAAACAATTTCATTCACAGTTGCATCAAAAAGAATAAAATACCTAGGAATAAACCTAACCAAAGAAGTGAAAGACCTGTACTCTGAAAACTACAAGACCCTCATGAGAGAAATTAAAGAAGATACCAATAAATGAAAACACATCCCATGCTCATGGATAGGAAAAATTAATATTGTTAAAATGGCCATCCTGCCTAAAGCAATCTGCAGATTCAATGCAATCCCTATCAAATTACCAACAGCATTCTTCAATGAACTAGAGAAAATCATTCTAAAATTCATATGGAACAACAAAACATCCCATTTAGCCAAAGCAATCCTGAGAAGGAAGAATAAAGCTGGGGGGATATTGCTCCCCAACTTCAAGCTCTACTACAAAGCCACAGTATTCATGACAATTTTGTATTAGCACAAGAACAGAACCATAGACCAATGGAACAGACTAGAGAATCCTGATATAAACCCAACCATATATGGCCAATTAATATATGATAAAGGAGCCATGGACATACAATGGGGAAATGACAGCTTCTTCAACAGCTGGTGTTGGCAAAACTGGACAGCTACATGTAAGGGAATGAAACTGGATTATTGTCTAATCCAATACACAAAAGTGAACTGGATTTGGATCAAAGACCTGAATTTAAGCCATGAAACCATAAAACTCTTAGAAGACAACATAGGCAAAAATTCCCTGAATATAAGCATGAGCAACTTCTTCCTGAATGCATTTCCTTGAGTAAGAGAAACAAAAGCAAAAATGAACTCATGGGATTATATCAAGCTAAAAAGTTTCTGTACAGCAAAGGACACCATCACCAGAACAAAAAGGCATCCTATAGTATGTGAGAATATATTTGTAAATGACATATCTGACAAGGGGTTAACATCCAAAATATATAAAGAACTTACATGCCTCAACACCCAAAAAACAAATAACCTGATTAAAAAATGGGCAGAGGATATGAAGAGACAGTTCTCCAAAGAAGAAATTCAAAAGGCCAACAGACACATGAAAAGATGCTTCACATCACTAATCATCAGGGAAATGCAAATTAAAACCACAATGAGATATGACCTCACACCAGTATGGATGGCCATCGAAAAGACTATGAAAAACAAATTGCTGGTGAGGTTGCGGAGAAAGGGGAACCCTCCTACACTGCTGGTGGGAATGTAAGCTAGTTCAACCATTGTGGAAAGCAATATGGAGGTTCCTAAAAAAACTAAAAATAGAAATACCATTTGAATTGGGAATCCCACTCCTTGGAATGTACCCAAAGAATACAACTTCTCAGATTCAAAAAGACATATGCACCCTATGTTTATTGTAGCACTTTTTACAATAGCCAAGATATGGAAGCAACTTAAGTGTCCATCAGTAGATGAATGGATAAAGAAGAGGTGGTACATATGCACAATGGAATACTATTCAGCCATAAGAAAGAAACAAATTCTCCCATTTTCAATAACATGAATGGAGCTGATGGATATTATGCTCAGTGAAATAAGCCAGGTGGAGAAAGACAAGTGCCAAATGATTTCCCTCATTTGTGGAGTATAACAACAAAGCAAAACTAAAGGAACAAAATAGCAGCAGACTCAGAGACTCCAAGAAGAAACTAGTGGTTACCAAAGGGAAGGGGTGTGGAAGGTGGGTGGGAGGGAAGGAGAAGGGGATTGAGGGGTATTGTGTTTAGCACACATAGTGTGGGGCTCACAGGGAAAACAGTGTAGCACAGAGAAGGGACATAGTGGATCTGTGGCATCTTGCTGCATTGATGGACAGTGACTGCAATGGGGTATGGGTGGGGACTTGATAATATGGGTAAATGTAGTAACCACATTGTTTTTTCATGTGAAACCTTCATAAGAGTGTATATCAATAATACCTTAATAAAAAATAAAAAATAAAAAGATAAAGGAGCCATGGATATACAATGGGGAAATTGACAGCCTCTTCATCAACTTGTTTTGGGAAACCTGGACAACTACATGCAAGAGAATGAAACTGGATTATTGTCTAACTCCATGTACAAAGTAAACTCGAAATGGATCAAAGATTGAATGTAAGTCATGAAGCAGTAAAAGTCTTAGAAGAAAACTTAGGCAAAAATCTCTTAAATATAAACATGAGCAACTTTTTCCTGAACGCATCTCCCTTGGGCAAGGGATACAAAATCAACAATGAACAAATGGGACCACATTATGGTAAAGAGCTTCTGTACAGCAAAGGACACTATCAGCGGAACAAAAAGGCATCCTGCAGTATGGGAGAATATATTTGTAAATGACATATCCAATAAGAGACACTCATGCCTCTACACCCAAAAAGCAAATAACCTGATTTAAAAATGGGCGGATATCAACAGATACTTCTCCAAAGAAGAAATTCAGATGGCCAACAGGCACATGAAAAGATGCTCCACATCGCTAATTATCAGGAAAATGCAAATAAAATACACAATGAGATATCACCTCACACCAGTTAGGATGGCCAACATAGAAAAGACTAGGAACAACAAATGCTGGTGAGGATGCGTTGTATGGGGAACCCTCCTACACTGCTGCTGGAAATGTAAATTAGTTCAACTATTGTGGAAAGCAGTATGGAGGTTCCTCAAAAACCTAAAAATAGAAATACCGTTTGACCCAGGAATTCCACTCCTAGGAATTTACCCTAAAAATGTAGGATCCCTGTTTGAAAAAGAAATATGCACCCCTATGTTTATTGCAGCACTATTTACAATAGCCAAGAAATGGAAGCAACCTAAGTGTCCATCAGTAGATGAACTGATAAAGAAGATGTGATACATATGCACAATGGAATATGTTTCAGCCATAGGAAGAAAACAAATCCTACCAATTGGAACAACATGGATGGAGCTAGAGGGTATTATGCTCAGTGAAATAAGCCAGGCAGAGAAAGCCAAGTACCAAATGATTTCACTCATCTGTGGAGTATAAGAACAAAGCATAAACTGAAGGAACAAAACAGCAGCAGACTCACAGAACCCAAGAATGGACTAACAGTTACCAAAGGGAAGGGGACTGGAAGGGGTAGGAAGGGAGGGAGAAGGGGAATAAGGGGCATTACGATTAGCACGCATAATGTGGGGAGGGGGCAAGGGGAAGGCAGCATAGAACAGAGAGGACAAGTAGTGACTCCATAGCATCTTACTACGCAGATGGACAGTGACTCTAATGGGGTATGTGGTGGGAACATGATAATGTAGGGAATCTAGTAACCACAATCTTGCTCATGTGATTTTTATATTAATGATACCAAAAAAAAAAAAAGTTTACTAAGAAAAAAAAAAAAGCCAGGCTCCAGAATATGTGCATGGGTTAGAAACTCAGACATCTATCCATCCAGTGGACAATTCCACAGAGTATGTACCAGCATCAGGAACAGCTGGGTCTGATATTTATAATGTTGATTAACAGTTTTGCCAAGTAGAGTCATCCCTTGCATTTTACTGTCTCAGGGCAACTGCTGCAGTATGGAGACTCCACATTTATGGACATTTTAGTGATGTTTAGAAGAGAAAAGTCAGCATTTCATCCAACTCTCACAAAAGCAGGACCCCTACTGCCACCCTAGCTTCTATCAGAAGGGAAGGTCTTCCAAGCATTGCTGGAGAAGCTAGATAACAGATAAGCCATAAATGATCAATATTCTTTTCATGTTTCGTATAGCCTTCAACTCAGCATGCTTCTGTCACTTGGAGTTTATTGAAAGTTAGCTGAAAATTGCTGCATGTTTTTCTACCATTTCAGACTAGTGAACTTGGAGAGCACACAGCTTTTAAATTAAATTGAAGGGAGACTAGATTTTGCATAAAAAAAATACCCTAACAGGTGTAAGAAAATGGGATTTAGACTAGGAAGACAAGTGGATGTTTTATAAAATTTGAACTGATTCACAACAATTAGTGTACAACTAACAATAGCTTAGGAATCAGTCTTTAAAGATGACAATGATTGTGTCATGCTGATATGTGAAACTTCTCCCAAGAACTGACTGGCTTGTCTTTAGTAAAGATTTCCTACAGGTTATCCCAGTTAAGTTTGATAGCGTGTTAACAAAATGTTCCTGCCCACGGGCACATCACAGACGTTTCACATTCTACTAAATAGCAATATAAAATACATGCTTAGACAGAAAACAGTTTGTTTATCAAACCTTTCTAAATTTCTCCTTCAGGTACATATTTGCAAACCACATTCACAACACATCATGTGTTGATTCATGTCTTAGATTAACAGGACAATACTGCAAGTGTATATCAGGCATCAATAAAAAATAATTTTACCACAAACTACAATTTTGCTGTAATTAGTATGAACTCAGAAACTTCTGTCACTTTTCTGGTAATTCTCTATTAGCATACAACATAAATAATTCTTTGCTACTGATTAGTGTGGCAATGATTTTGTGAAAGAAAATATTTTACTACCACACCATTTTAAGAAAAAGTGTTATTTTCAAATATACCTTTTTTTTCATTTCTAAATATGTTGGATCAAAACACATTCAACTTGTCCAAGATTATTATTTTGATTGTTTTTTTCCTGTAAGTTGGACCCTTTGACAGAGATTAGCAATAGATTTTAATATATATAATTCCATGAGAATCCATTCCATACATATACCTTACAAATGTAAGGGTTAAGGGTCCTTCTATTGCTTAAAATTTTAATTTATAAAAATTGTCAATAGTTTAAAGATGTTTCAGTGTAGTATGATATTTTTAAACAGTTAGGGAAAACCAAGACTGACATGTTAATAAATAAGGCAGTCAATAGTAACATATTGGTTTTACAAGGTCCCTTAGGAGATAAAATGAAAAACAGAAACAGCCACAAAATGCTTCTAATTTAAGGAAAAATCACAAAGTATATTTGCATGTGAAGAGCACTTGTAAATAAAATAAGAATGAAAACACAATTGGACATAATCTTATTCTAGACTCTACTCACCTTATTGCCATACAAAGGAAAGTTTTGATTTGCAAAATGAAACCTACATCTCTAATTCCAAAATTTAACCCATGGTCAATTATCACCACCACCACCACCACCATTATCACCATAACCATCACAACCATTACTAATTCTTTCTCATTCTTAACCTGCTCCTCAAATATTTGAAAAGCTATTATGTGCCAAGCAGTTACCTAAGACCATAGCACTAATAAAAAGTGAGTATTGGCTACAATTTTAAGTCTATTCCTCCTATGTTCTCAACCACTTATAAATGTTAACTTGCTAAAAATTATGTCTCTGCAATTGCTAAATGTGCTCAAAATGATTTTAATAAATGGGTTTAAGCCATAGATAAAACAAAAAATGTATTTTAATTCTTCAACATAGTAGTTAGGTTTCTGTTTCTAACAAAGATAGCATTTGATGGCTTTGCTTTTGAACTAAAAATACATTTAATTAAACTTTTTATTTTGTGATAATTGTAGATTCATGCAGTTGTAAGAAATAATACAGAGATATTCCCTTGTACCCTTTACCTTGTTTCCCCCAATATGGCAAAATTAAATAGTAAAATGTCACAACTAGGATTTTGGCAAGTCAAGATATGGAACAATTTGATCACAACAGTCCTTCCTATTGCCCTTTATATATTCCTGACAACAACTAATCACTTCTCCATTTCTATACTTTGTCTATTTCAGTAAACTCTAAGAGTGGAATCATATTGTACATAACTTTGTAATTGGCTTTTTTTCACTCAGCATAGTTCCATAGAGAATCTAAGTCATTACGTGTTTCAATAGCTCATTCTTTTTTATTGCTGAGTAATATCCCATGGTTCGGATGTACCACAGTTTGTTTAAACATTCACCATTTGTAGAATATCTGGGCTTTTGCCTGTTTTAGGCTATTATGAATAAAGCTGATGGGAACATTCATAGGGAACATTCAGAGTAGAGTCTAGAATAAGGTTTTGATGCATATAGGTTTTAGCATCAAAACAATCTTCATTTCCCTGGAATAAATTTGCAGGAGTGCAAATGCTGAATCATATAATATTTATATGTTTAGTTTCACAGAAACTGCCAAATTATATTCCAAATAATTCCAAATTAATTGTCACAATGGCTCTACAATTTTACATTCTCATCATCAGTTGTGAGTGATCCAGTTCCTCTTCTTTCTCACCGGCATTTGGTGTTGGCACTATTTAGTTTAGGGATTCTGATATATTTCATGTAGTTTTAATCTATGTTTCCCTAATGGCTAACAATGTTGGATATTTTTTATATGCTTATTTGCATATAAATATGTGTCTTTAGTGAAATGTGTCTTCACATCTTTGGTGAATTGTGTTTTAGAACACATTGATAGTGGTAACTTTCCAGTACCTGGCTAAAGGCCAATGAGAGACCCCCACTACCCTACATGAGCCAATCCTCACGCCACTGTACACCTTTGCTCTCCCTCCCCCTGCCTTCTTTAAAAACTTGCTGCCCTCCCTGCTGGGTGTGACTTCCCCAGCCTGTGTTTCAGACCATGGGACATCACCCCAGGGGTGGCATTCAAATAAACTACCTGGCCCTTTGTTGCCTCTCTTCGCCTGCTTACTTCGATCGGAATTTATTGGAATTTATCTTACATACCAGGTACTGGAAAGTTACCACTAATCCTTTAGATTGGGGGAAGGGCTCTAGTTGGGAGGGTTATCTGATCAGGCTCTGGAATGTTGTCAGACTAGAACCTATTGGTCTCTTCGCCTCTTTTGGTGAGGCCTGAGCTTGTCCATCAGGCTCACTCCTTCCCCTGATACCTGCAGCCTAACAGTGACCACAAGCCCTGGAGCCCAGACAGGGCACATACCATGGATTTACTCCAGTCAACCTCCCACCTTCACTCCACCCCAGTGAAAAAGCTTTTAACCAACTTGTCCAAAATCCTCTGAGAGTTTCTTCACTTTCAAGAGGCTGTCTGCGTGTGCAGTGCGGCTGGGGGCGGCCAAAGACCGCAGCATGTGGGGCGCGTAAACCTTGTGCTCTGAGTGTGTCACCAGGGATGCCCATCCAGGTCATCTCCAGGCCCCCAGCTCCCCCGGTGAGCGTGGGGTCAGGAGGACATCAGTCCAAATGCTGGGAGGGCCACGGACCTTTAGAATTGTGTTGCAACGGTATTATTGAAGTGCTGTTTTTCTGTGAATACACTGTGCCTTGAAATTTTACATTTTGACAAATAAGGAACTTAATGTCAACACAGTTAAGGATGAAAAGCTAGACGCTTCCAAAGTATGTAAAAGCTTCATTTATATAAGCGTTTTAATGGTACTATTCAACCAAGTCACAATTGACTATTGTGTCTATGCCAATTAAGTATTTAAACTTCAATAGAAACCTTCTGAAGGCAAATATCAAATTATATCAACAGTGGAATATCAAGCTGATTCGTTTTTCTGGCTCCATACAGTTATTTTTGTTTTGGCTCATTTTGTTTATCCTTATTACTCTGGACTTGGTAAAGTCTGATATCTTAAAGTACATTTGCCCTGGAGTGAGGCAGAAATAATTTTGAGCCCTGGTTCTACTGCAAAGTAGATGAATGATTTTAGCCAATTTATCCTGTGATCAGTTTCCCCATCTCTCACACGGTAATAATGCCATGTCCTTCCTGGGGAAGGAGGGTCCTGATTGTGACAATTAAATATAGTGCTTATCATACCATATACATTTAATCATTGATGCCTTATCACTTTCATAAGTGTTTATACAGTGAAAGGTTATTCATATGGTAGAAACGAGTTAAATAGCGGTACAAGCTATGATGTAAGGATCAGGAAGGTAGAGTACACATTCATAACTATGGTATCATTTTAGAGGTTCTAGGAAGATCTTTTACCCAAAATACCTCCCACAACTTTTGATCAATCTGAAATTGTCCCATTAAATTCAAGCTCTATTTTTATTACTTTTCTCCTAAAACACAGACTCCTTAGCAAAATAAGACGTTAAAACTTCTTATAATAGATGCTAACACTTTATAAATGGCTTTATCAAACTAGAAGAGATGTTCATGTTTTGAAGTGTTTCTCAAGAAAAGTTTAGGTTGGGGAGCTTTGTAGGACAGGAACTGGCCAAATGAAGGGGAGAATAGGACAGGACACAAACATCTATTTTCTTCTTTGCTCATAAATGTGACCAAAGTATGAACCACTGGTTCTCAATCCTCCTGTATTTTATAACTTTAGAATTAAATACATAGACACAACATACACAGACACACACACACTCACACCTTTATCAGAGCCTCATTCTAGAAGTCTATTCTTTAAGATCCCTTTGCCTGCCTCTTGATTCTATGTGCAAATGGATTTGAAATGCTCCTGTATATAAATTACAGAAACTGGAGTGGAGTGCTTAGATACACTGGAACCTCTAGATTGAGATTCAAAAAAATCATGTTCTAATTCTCAACTTTGTGGAAATTATTTGACTTTTGTAGATTTTTCTCACTTGGAAAAATAAAATAATTTTAGTGCATTTAATTCTAATGATCCATATCAATCGAAAATAGCATGATTCTAAATGTCAAAAAAGTCTCAAATTTATCCTTCCCATGGCTGTTTGAATCAACATTTTCATATAGATTTAGCAACAGATTCCCCCTTAAGAGGGTATTAGATTAATGGATGGTTAGAGATAATTTATATATCCCATCCTCAAGGGAAGCTTCATTAGACTTCTGGAAAGGGATCTGGTTACATTAGAGAAAATACTCATTCCAGATTCACTATGGATCCATCAGATCTTTTCTCCTGCTGTCAGAATTTATTGCCAGGTGCTTGAGAGGAATGACCAGAACACCCCTGAATGCTCCTACAAAACTCAATTGTGGGAAACAATTCTCTCTCATTCCTTTAGATATTGCTCAGAGATTATTAACTCTTAGCTTTGTTGTACTTTTGGTAGGGTGGCTCTGAGAATAAGGATCAGCTACCCTCAGATCCTCCACAAATAAATTGTAAAAACCCAATCACACAGTTAGCTTATCGGCTTCAGTAACAGATAAATGTTCCAGTGTGTTCTAAATAATCACAAGAAATTATTCTGGAATCTGTGTCAATTTCCTGCTCTTGGAACTATATGGTGCTTTAATGAATTTTAATTTTTAAAAAAGTTTGTTGTTTTGGTAGGGAAAATATCCAAGTAGTTTCAAGTTCAGAGAAAATGAATATAAATACATAAGGAAAGTATATGTTTAATATTTTAAAAAATTGTACTTGCATTTTAGTAATGGGGGAAAATAGAGTCTTAGCTAAAATGATGGCAGTAGGAGCAAAAACCACTTGTTTTGGCTTCTCTAAGGTTGCAACTAGCTCAGAGCATGAACGGGCAACTTTTTTGCAGGATTGAGTGCCAAGTACTCCAAGGCCTAAATCAAATAAAGATAGTTAAGTGCCTAATGAACCTTTCAAACAGATGTGGACAGTTTCAATATGCTAACTAATGTATAAAATTATTAGGTAGAGAATGCAAAATAAAATCATATTAAGGCATAACACAAGATATGGAAAACAGGCAAAAGCAAAAGAAAGGCTTTTCCAAATGCTTTTGGACTGAACTTCAAGCATTTAGCATATGTATGATTTGAATGTCTTCTTTCAAGAAATACTTTCAATAACAGTTTAGATTTAAATTGAATTGCATTTCCAGTGGTTTCAGAGCCTGTTAAAGGTCTTTTTTTTTAAATTCAGAGGAAACGAAACTTTTTAACTTCTTACAATGTTCATATGTTAGAGTCAAATTTAATACGGTAGAAAAATAAACAGCTATCATCTTTTAAAGGTTTCCACCTAGTGGCAAAGTTATTATGAGCAAGAGATAGGAACTCAATGATTAAAGCAGATAGAAACAGTAACATGAGTAAACGTTCCACCATTAGTCTTTAGTGAAGTTGAGAACCACGCATTAAATCTATTCAAGATGCTATTAGCAAATGATCCATAGTCAGTGGCTTAGAAGAGGGCTACTTCTTTTAGGTTTACTTAGAATGCTGCCTAAATTGCTTTTAGAGATGTCATGACTAGAAAAACAGTAAATAGTGGTTTGGTTTTGGCATTAGAAAAAGGTGCATTACATAAAATAGTAATATTCTTTAAGATTAAAAATAAAATGTTGTGTATGTAGAGCAGTCAGATTATTCATAGTATATTCTACAAGTGAGTGAGGTGATAATCTGCTCTTGTCATGAACTGATCTTCCAAGTTTGGGGAACATCACTTTTCTAGGTCTCCATTTTACACTCTGTAAAATAAGAAGGTTGAAATTAAATCTGGGGTTACATGATTTTGCATGAAATGTAATCTGGGGCTAAATCTATTAGCCATGGGTCAATCTGATTTTCTGATATGTTTAATCTAACATTAGAGGAGGAAGATAAATTGAAGGTGTTTGGGGATGGGAGTGGGTGGGGTGGGAGTACTTTAACTAGGTAGAATAAGTACTCTCCACCACGCCCCAGTGACCATGATTCCCTTTGCACACTAGCTGTTTTGATTTTATGTTACCCAACTAAACTTTGAAGACATTTAGGTTTATGTCTCCTGTTCTAGATGATTTCTAAGTTGACATCTAGATTTAACATGTTTCAGAGTTATCTAGGTGCCATGCAAAGTCATTGCTAATGGCTAATATTTATTGTTACTATGTACCAGACTACATTATCTAAATCTACACAACCACTTTAGGAACTAGACATCTATCATTTCTCTTTTCCTAATGACTAAGGTTCATGGAAGTTAAATAATATACCTGAATTCATATGGGCAGCAAGTGAGAGGACAGGGATCCTGGTATTTTGCAACCCAGAATTCAAGTTCTTAACACGTTTCAAACGAGAGCTATGGCATCTATATTCTTTCTGTAGCTGATTAGTCACTCTCTACCTAACTTCTCAGTATATCCCAAATTCGAAGATACATGCATGGCAACAAAAAACATTACTTTATAATGCTTGTTGTATCTTTGTGCATAGTGTGATTTTTCACAATTGAAACATATTTAAAGATGAGAGCAAAGAAAATGGCAGAGAATTGACATTTTTTTCTTTAAGATTCTGTCACAACTTCAGTATTGACTTTTATAACAAAATGTTACAAAGCACTTAGAAGAGAATTTGAGATATCTCTCAAACAAATACAGCATTTGGGTGACATACTCATGAAACTGCTCTTGTGATTGTAAGGATGATATTTGTTTACCAGTGGAATCAAAGACTACCATTAATCACAACTGTATTTAAGACATGGGCTTTAAGTATTTACATTATATAAGGCCATCTTCTAAATATATATTTTAGCAACATATTTGGTACATTGGCCCAGTCGAAAGGAAAGGTAGTAACTAATTTGGATGTTCCCTGTGGACAGTTACATTTAAGATTCACAAATCTGGTGTTTAAAATGAAAAGATTACCACAGAAACTTGCATATAACATGACATATTTCAAGAAGATATATTGTACATTAATCATACTCAGTGTATGCCTTTAGATCAGTCCATTGTAAAGGAAAGGACAACATAGTGATTAGAAATTTCACTTTGATTTTCCGATAACATTTTGCTGTTTTTTCTTTTTTTTTTCATTTGAAAATTGCAAACATCTACCTTCAAATGCTAAAGAAATCCTAAGCACATCCGAGCACCTAAGCTCATTGTGCATTTGAAATTGATCCATGCTCTGCTCTGAATAAACTGACCACTGGGGTTAAGAGTCATCAAGCCAGGGCTTTCTGACCTATTGAAAATGTAGACCTTAGCTTACTTGGTACTGCAGCATTCTGTGCTGGTCTTCCAAAGATTTACCACAAACTGTAGAAAGCAATCATGAGCTTGGAAAGAGATGAAGCCAGAGAGAGCAAGATTAGCTTCCTAGAGTTTTCCTTTTTCTTCTTTAACATTAGCATTTCTTTCCACAATGAGTTAACAGAATGAGGTGGAGAAAATTCTCCCTGAGTTTGGAAAGTTGAACCTCTTTCCTTGCTTAGGTGGTAACATCGATACTTCACACAGAGGGCTAATTCACATTTAATGCTCTGGAAATTAATTATGGAGAATAAAGATAATTGTAAAAGCACCCCCCATATGCACTTCCAAATATAAACAAACAAACCACATCATGATTACTAAGCAGTCATCTAATGCTTAATTTTATGCACAGTGGGAAGGGCACCAGTAGTCTGGAAAAGACGGAGGGGAGGGAAGAAAGGATACTAATTTGAAATATGTAACAACAGAGGCAGTTTTATGTGGTAATGACCTGCAGCTTTTCCAGCAGGAGTGGAGATCCTCAAAGCCTTAGGCACAAGTCCAAGGATGTGTTTTGGGTCTAGCCAGTCAGCCAAATGACTTAAATGATGGTGAAGTTTGAGACTTTTTCCTGTGCCAGTGGGTGGATATGACAGTAATAAACATATCACTTTGGTTCTGTTACGATGAAGTGGTTGTGCCTCATTCAAACAAATTTCTCTGACTAA
This sequence comes from Manis javanica, assembly GCF_040802235.1. NCBI lineage: Eukaryota > Metazoa > Chordata > Mammalia > Pholidota > Manidae > Manis > Manis javanica. Next base: position 45,734,820 of record NC_133156.1, read on the forward strand.
ATTCATTCTTTTATATAGAAGACCAAGACTCATTTACCTGGGGAGGAGGACTCACAATGTGATCAAGTTTATATTTGGTATTACTGGAGAAAATTTGAGTGTAGATCTGTGTTTCTTTTAAACGCCACTGTTAACTTCAATGGTACAAATAAAACCCTTTGGCAAATGTCCCTATATGGACTTCACCAAAAGACTTCCTGGAATCTTGATGCACAGAGGGCAATAAGGAATAGTGGTATAAACAAATGATTTTGATCAAATATCAGGTTACCAAGATAAGGCCTTCATTCCCTGATTTCTATTTAAAATAAACTTTATTTCCCTACTCTCACAACTAATTTTTCCACTAGGCATTAATTATCCCTTTTCCTATAGTCAGCTATCATTATTTATTTATTTACTTGTGTGTTTATTGATGATCTGCCCCTCTAGAAGAATGTCAGCTTGACAGGGGCAAGGAATTCAGTGGCTGTATCTGCAATTCCTAGATCAATGTTTGTGACGTACAATGGACACCCCTGTATTGGATAGAAGAACACACAGGCTTAAAACTATATGTACTTTATTTTACAAGATTATAAAATAGAAAATAGAACACAGTCATATGCTAACACACTGTTAATCAACAGAAATCAAGATATTGGTAGGTCCACATTAACCCTGGAAGCTCTAGGAAAGGAATATGATTTTTCCTCCTCCATTTTTCAGTAGTGACCAACATTCTTGGTCTTGTGGTTATATCTCTCTAGTTTCTGCCTCCATTGTCGTATTGCCCTCTGTTATGTCTCCAATTTATCTCTGCCTCTCTCTTATAAGAACACATATGATTGCATTTAATATCCACCTGGTTAATCAGAAATAATCTCTCCATTTCAAGATCCTTAATTTAATCACACCTGCTGAGTCCTTTTTGATATAAAGGGTAACATTCACAGATACCAGAAATTAGGATGTGAACATCTCTTGGGGGTGGACGTTAGCCTAGCACAGTACACCAACTGGTCAACACAAATTCACAACCATCCTATGTGCAAGATGTATCCATTTATCCTTACATCCACAAAAGTCTACACTTATCAGAGCATTGCCTCAAGTCTAAAATTTCATCTAAATGTGATAAACTCAAAAGTCTCAAATTTCATTATCTAAATAATCTAACTCTGGTATGAGTCAGCCTGTGGCACAATTTCTTTCCATCTCTAGATCTGTGAAAGTCAGAAACAACTTGTCTGTTTCCAAAATGCAATGGTGGAGCAGGCATAGGATAACAATTATGTATATTCCCAATCCAAAAGAGCAACAATTGAATAAAGGAGTCACTAGCTCCCAGGCAATTTCAGAATCTAAGCAGAGAGTCTCCTTTAGATTTCAGGACCTGGGAATAATCTTCTGTGGCTTGAGCTCTGCCTCTCCGACTGGCTTCTGAATACACAGATCTGGCCTCTACTGTATGCGTGGCTCTGGCCTCTGGCCCTAAAGCTCCCCGCTTGGAGTTATACTCCCTTCATTTTATCTTATTGCCCCTTTCAGGCCAAGCTGGCATTGTTTCTGCTGGTAAATATTTCTCAAATCATGTGGGTATCCTGTGTATGCCACAGCAGTTCACACAATTCAACAAAAGAGCCCTCCACATATCTTTTCTGGATAATACTGTCTTTATGCTTCTCCTGAGATGGTAGAGTGAATCTATGAGTCACATGCTTAATCTCTTTAAGAGCCTTCTTAAGGTACTCTAAATTTATGATTATGTTGAGGTGAATGATTGTCTAGCCACACCCTTGGCTATGTATTCAGAATTAATTTTCCTAACAGTAAGTCTCATAATTGCAATCTGCAATCTAGATAAGCCAAAAATTTCCCAAATCATCAAATCTTATTTAACAGTTTTTCCCTCAATTTTTCTCTTTCCTTCTGCATTTTACTATAAGCAATAAGAAGAAACTAGGTTGTACATTGAACACTTATCTTAGAAATCTCAGCTAAATATCCAAGTTCATTGCTTCAAAGTTCTGCATTCCACAAACTATAGGGCTTATTTCTGATAGACTTTTTGGCATTGGGTAATATACTCCAACTTCCAGTAATAGGTTCTTCATTTCCTTGTGAGCTTTCAATAGAACTGTCTTGAATATCCATAGTTCTGCCAATAGCCTATTCAAGGTAATCTAGGCTTTTTCTATCATGCACCTCAGAAGTATTCCAGCTTCTGCCCTCTCACCCAATCTCAAGGCACTTCGATATCTATAGGAATTTGTTATAACAGCACCCCACTCTCGGCATCAAAATCTGTTTTAGTTTCCTATGACTGATGTAACACATTTCCACAAATTTAATCACTTAAAACAACAGAAATTCATTCTCTCACAGTCTGAAGGCCAGAAGTCTGAAGTTAGTATCACTGGGCTGAAATCCTAGTGTCAGCATGCCGCCCTCTGGAGGCTCTAGGAGGAATCTGTTCCTTGCCTCTTTCAGCTTCTGGCAACTGTTGACATTCCTTGCTTGTAACCCTGAAGCATTCCTCAAGGATGACATTTTCGAATCTCTCTGCTCCATTTTCATACTACTTTCTTCTTTCTGTGGTGTGTAATATCCCTCTCTTCCACTCCCCGGTAAAAGGAGAGGTCCATCTGCATTATCTAAAATAATCTCCCCATGACATGATTCTTAGCCACATCTGCAAAGACCTAGTTTACATTGAGCTAACATTTACAAATTCCTGGCATTATTGGGAAAAAAAATCATACCGTCTGACTTTGCACTCCAAATAACTCAATAAACTTTTTCTTTTCTTCTGGGAATGAACAGTTAACATACACCTATTCACTACTCCAAACTCACTCTTACCCCAACCTTCCCTATCTTCATAAATGACATCATCAGATGCTCAGGTCAAAAATTAAGGAGTTATCATGAACTTCTCCCTCCTTTACTTACTGCATTTAATTCATCAACAAGACTGACTGGTACCAAGATACTACTTCTCTCCTTTCCTAGGGCTACCATCCTGGTTCAAGCTATTGCTGCTTCTCTCCTGGACATTAGCAGTGGCCTCTTAAACTGTCTCTCAGATTTCAATCTTGCGTCCTAATAATCTACTCTGCCCACAGCAACCAGAGTATGATCTTTAAAAATCCCATCAGCTAATGTCACGCCACTGGCTAACACCATTCACTGGTTTCCCACCATATTTGGAATAAAATTACAGTCCCATATAATCTGTAATCGAATAGTTTTATTTTTTTTCTGTTTCAAATATGGGCTTCTTTATAAATGTACAATAAGTAGGCTAACATGGCCATTTCTATTCTCAAAGAAAATGAAATATTAGTTAAAATTGAGACTTTTGTTCTTTATATAATGTCCTAAATTCCATATTTTTACTTTACTCTATGAATATTATCTTCAAATACTTTTTCTTAATTTATTTTTTTATTTTGTTATCATTAATCTACAATTACATGAAGAATATTATGTTTACTACGCTTTCTCCTACCACAAGTCCCCCCCACAAACCCCATTACAGTCACTGTCCATCAGCATAGTAAGATGTTGTAGAATCTCTACCTGTCTTCTCTGTGTTACACAGCCCTCCCCTTTCCCCCAACCCCCACATTATGCATGCTAATCATAATACCCCCTTTCATCTTCCCCACCCTTATCCCTCCCTACCCTCCCATCCTCCCCAGTCTCTTTCCCTTTGGTTACTATTAGTCCATTCTTGGGTTCTGTGATTCTGCTGCTGTTTTGTTCTTTCAGTTTTTCTTTGTTCTTACACTCCACAGATGAGTGAAATCATTTGGTATTTGTCTTTCTCCGCTTGGCTTATTTCACTGAGCATAATACCCTCTAGTTCCATCCATATTGTTGCAAATGGTAGGATTTGTTTTCTTCTTATGGCTGCATAATATTCCATTGTGTATATGTACCACATCTTCTTTATCCATTCGTCTACTGATGGACACTTAGGTTGCTTCCATTTCTTGGCTATTGTAAATAGTACTGCGATAAACATAGGGAGGCATCTGTCTTTTTCAAACTGGAATGTTGCATCCTTAGGGTAAATTCCTAGAAGGGGAATTCCTGGGTCAAATGGTAAGTCTATTGTGAGCATTTTGAGGAACCTCCATATTGCTTTCCACAATGGTTGAACTAATTTACATTCCCACCAGCAGTGTAGGAGGGTTCCCCTTTCTCCACAGCCTCGCCAACATTTGTTGTTGTTTGTCTTTTGGATGGTAGCCATCCTTACTGGTGTGAGGTGATATCTCATTGTGGTTTTAATTTGCATTTCTCTGATAACTAGAGATATGGAGCATCTTTTCATGTGTCTGTTGGCCATCTGAATTTCTTCTTTGGAGAACTGTCTGTTCAGTTCCTCTGCCCATTTTTTAAATTGGATTATTTGCTTTTTGTTTGTTGAGGTGCATGAGCTCTTTATATATTTTGGATGTCAAGCCTTTATTGGATCTGTCATTTACGAATATATTCTCTCATACTGTAGGGTACCTTTTTGTTCTATTGATGGTGTCCTTTGCTGTACAGAAGCTTTTCAGCTTGATATAGTACCACTTGTTCATTTTTTCTTTTGTTTTCCTTGCCCGGGGAGACATGTTCAAGAAGAGGTCACTCATGTTTATGTCTAAGAGGTTTTTGCCTATGTTTTTTTCCAAGAGTTTTATGGTTTCATGACTTACATTCAGGTCTTTGATCCATTTTGAATTTACTTTTGTGTATGGGGTTAGACAGTGATCCAGTTTCATTCTCTTACATGTAGCTGTCCAGTTTTGCCAGAACCATCTGTTCAGGAAACTGTCATTTCCCCATTGTATGTCCATGGCACCTTTATGGAATATTAATTGACCTTATATGTTTGGGTTAATGTCTTGAGTCTCTGTTCTGTTCCACTGGTCTGTGGCTCTGTTCTTCTGCCAGTACCAAATTGTCTTGATTACTATGGCTTTGTAGTAGAGCTTGAAGTTGGGGATTGAGATCCCCCACACTTTATTCTTCCTTCTCAGGATTGCTTTGGCTCTCCGGGGTCTTTGGTGTTTCCACATGAATTTTTGAACTATTTGTTCCAGTTTGTTGAAGAATGTTGTTGGTAATTTTATAGGGATTGCACGAAATCTGTATATTGCTTTGGGCAGGATGGTCATTTTGACGATATTAATTCTTCCTAGCCAAGAGCATGGGATAAGTTTCCATTTGTTGGTGTCCTCTTTAATTTCTCTTAAGAGTGTCTTATAGTTTTCAGAGTATACGTCTTTCACTTCTTTGGTTAGGTTTATTCTTAGATATTTTATTCTTTTTGATGCAATTGTGAATGGAATTGTTTTCCTGATTTCTCTTTCTATTGGTTCTTTGATAGTGTATAGGAAAGCCACAGATTTCTGTGTGTTAATTTTGTATCCTGCAACTTTGCTGTATTCTGATATCAGTTCTAGTAGTTTTGGAGTGGAATCTTTAGGGTTTTTTATATACAATATCATGTCATCTGCAAATAGTGACAGTTTAACTTCTTCTTTACCAATCTGGATTCCTTGTATTTCTTTGTTTCGTCTAATTGCCATGGCTAGGACTTCCAGTACTATGTTGAATATCAGTGGGGAGTGTGGGCATCCCTGTCTTATTCCCTATCTCAGAGGAAAAGCTTTCAGCCTCTCGCTGTTCAGTATGATGTTGGCTGTGGGTTTATCATAAATGGCCTTTATTATGTTGAGGTACTTGCCCTCTACACATTTTGTTGAGAGTTTTTATCATGAATGGATGTTGAATTTTATTGAATGCTTTTTCAGCATCTATGGAGATGATCATGTGGTTTTTGTCCTTCTTTTTGTTCATGTGGTGGATGATGTTGATGGATTTTCGAATGTTGTACCATCCTTGCATCCCTGGGATGAATCCCACTTGGTTGTGGTGTATGATCCTTTTGATATATTTTTGAATTCGGTTTGCTAATATTTTATTAAGTATTTTTGCATCTACATTCATCAGGGTTATTGGTCTGTAATTTTTTTTTTTTGGTGGGGTCTTTGCCTGGTTTTGGAATCAGGGTGTTGTTGGCTTCATGGAATGGGTTTTAAAGTATTCCCTCCTCTTCTATTTTTTGGAAAACTTTAAGGAGAATGGGTATTATATCATCTCTGTATGTCTGATAAAATTCCGAGGTACATCCATCTGGCCCAGGGGTTTTTTTCTTGGGTAGTTTTTTGCTGACCACTTCAATTTCTTTGCTGGTAATTGGTTTGTTTAGATTTTGTGTTTCTTCCTTGGTCAGTCTTGGAAGGTTGTATTTTTCTAGGAAGTTGTCTATTTCTTCTAGGTTTTCCAGCTTCTTAGCATATAGGTTTTCATACTAGTCTCTAATAACTCTTTGTATTTCTGTAGGGTCCGTTGTGATGTTTCCTTTCTCATTTCTGATTCTGCTGATGTGTGTTGATTCTCTTTTTCTCTTAATAAGTCTGACTAGAGGCTTATCTATTTTGTTTATTTTCTCAAAGAACCAGCTCTTGGTTTCATTGATTTTTGCTATTGTTTTATTCTTCTCAATTTTGTTTATTTCTTCTCTGATCTTTATTATGTCCCTCCTTCTGCTGACTTTAGGCCTCATTTGTTCTTCTTTTTCCAATTTTGATAATTTTGACATTAGACTATTCATTTGGGTTTGTTCTTCCTTCTTTAAATATGCCTGGATTGCTATATATTTTCCTCTTAAGACTGCTTTCGCTGCGTCCCACAGAGGTTGGGGCTTTGTGTTGTTGTTGTCATTTATTTTCATATATTGCTGGATCTCCATTTTAATTTGGTCATTGATCCATACACTATTTAGAAGCATGTTGTTAAGCCTCCATGTGTTTGTGAGCCCTTTTGCTTTCTTTGTATGATTTATTTCTAGTTTTATACCTTTGTGGTCTGAAAAGTTGATTGGTAGAATTTCAATCTTTTTGAATTTACTGAGGCTCTTTTTGTGGCCTAGTATGTAGTCTATTCTGGAGAATGTTCCATGTGCACTTGAGAAGAATGTGTATCCTGTTGCTTTTGGGTGTAGAGTTCTATAGATGTCTATTAGGTCCATCTGTTTTAGTGTGTTGTTCATTGCCTCTGTGTCCTTATTTATTTTCTGTCTGGTGGATCTCTCCTTTGGAGTGAGTGGTGTGTTGAAGTCTCCTAAAATGAATGCATTGTATTCTATTTCCTCCTTTACTTCTGTTTGTATTTGTATCACATATGCTGGTGCTCCTGTGTTGGGTACATATATATTTATAATGGTTATATCCTCTTGTTGGACTGACCCCTCTATCATTATGTAATGTCCTTCTTTATCTCTTTTGTACTTTCTTCGTTTAGAAGTCTATTTTGTCTGATACTAGTACTGCTATACCTGCTTTTTTCTCCCTATTGTTTATATGAAATATCTTTTCCATCCCTTGACTTTTAGTCTGTGCATGTCTTTGGGTTTGAGGTCAGTCTCTTGTAAGCAGCATATAGATGGGTCTTGTTTTTTTATCCATTCAGTGATTCTATGTCTTTTGATTGGTACATTCAGTCCATTTACATTTAGGGTGATTATCGATAGGTATGTACTTATTGCCATTTCAGGCTTTAGATTCGGGTTACCAAAGGTTCCAGGTTACTTTCCTTACTATCTAAGTGTCTAACTTAACTCACTTAGTATGCTGTTACAAACACAATCTAAAGTTTCTATTTCTCCTCCTTTTTCTTCCTCCTTCATTCTTTATATATTAGGTATCAAATTCTGTACTTTTTGTCTATCCCTTGATTGACTTTGTGGATACTAAATATAATTTTGTATTCAATCAGCTTGCAATCAGCTGCTCCATCCTCCCTACTGTGGTTTTACTACCTCTGGTGACAGCTATCCAACCGTAGGAACACTTCCATCTATAGCAGTCCCTCTAAAATAGACTGCAGAGATGGTTTGTGGGAGGTAAACTCTCTCAGCTTTTGCTTATCTGGAAATTGTTTAATCCCTCCTGCAAATTTAAATGATAATCTTGCTGGATAAAGTAATCTTGGTTCCAGGCCCTTCTGCTTCATGGCATTTAATACATCATGCCATTCCCTTCTGGCCTGTAAGGTTTCTGATGAGAAGTCTGATGTTACCCTGATGGGCTTTCCTTTGTATGTGATCATATTTGTGCCTCTGGCTGCTTTTAACAGTCTGTCCGTATCCTTGATCTTTCCCATTTTAAGTACTATGTGTCTTGGTGTTGTTTTTCTTGGATCCCTTGTGTTGGAAGATCTGTGGATCTCCATGGCCTGAGGGACTATCTCCTTCCCCAGATTTGGGAAGTTTTCAGCAACTACCTCCTCAAAGACACTTTCTATCCCTTTCTCTCTCTCTTCTTCTTCTTTTGTTATCCCTATAATGTGAATGTTGTTCCGCTTGGATTGGTCATGCAGTTTTCTCAATATTCTTTCATTTTTAGAGATCCTTTTTCCTCTCTGTGACTCAGCTTCTTTGTATTCCTCTTCTCTAGTTTCTATTTCATTAATTGTCTCCTCTACCATATCCAACTTGCTTTTAATACCCTCCATTGTGTTCTTCAACGATTGGATCACTGACCTGAATTCATTCCTGAGTTCTTGGATGTCTTTCCATACCTCCATTAGACCTTTGATGATTTTTATTTTGAACTCCCTTTCAGGAAGAGTCACAAGGTCCATATCATTTAAATCTTTCTTGGGAGTTGTATTAACAATTTTACTCTGGACAAGGTTCCTTTGGCATTTCATGTTTGTATATGGTGCCCTCTAGTGTCCAGAAGCTCTATTCTGGAGCTGCTGAGCCCCTGAAGCAATGTCAAAGGTTGCAGGGGAGCGGTACTGGTGCCTGGTGGGAGGAAAGAGCTGTTCCCCACCTCCCGGCTGCTGTGCCTGTCTCCACTGCCTGGGCCAGTGGGCTAAGCACACAGGTATAAGTTTTTGTCCCAGAGCAGCCGGATATGAATCCCTGCTTTCCACAAGCAGCCAGAATCCCAGTCTCCCCAGAAAATCTGCCTGTATTAACTTACAACCCGGTAATCATGTGAGTCTCATGAAAGCACCATGAAATGTACGTTTGTGCTCCCAGAGCAGATGTCTGGAGCTAGGTATTCAGCATTCCCAAGTCTTCCACTCCCTCCCTGGTCCATTTCTCTTCCACCGGTGAGCTGGGTTGGGAATCAAATACTTTCATAAGATATTTAGAAATACATGTTTTCAATTACATTTAGATGAACCTTATCTTTATTGCTTAGTCTGTGATGGGTATTTTACTAGTGCTAGGTCAGGACCTATCACTGGCCTGTCAATTATCACTTCATAAAAGTGTCACTTAAAGGTTTAGTTGTCAGGCCACAAATTTATAGTGATTTATAGAATACTTGCAGCATGTTCAAATTTATACACACAGCAATTTTGAAGAATATGTATTTCCCTTGACTTGTAAAAGTGTTTCCTTTTTCCGTTTTGTCATTTAGTGCCTCAAAATTAAAGAAAAATTGTTAAGAAAATTTTACTGCTCTGAATTTGTAAAAAGAACAGATAAACCAGAAATTATATAGACATCTTTAGTAGTAGCTAAAAGAATCCATATTAAGAAATCATACATTTTGTTTGTCATACTGATTATTTTAAGTACTAATACCTGTTGTGTACAAAAACATGGAAAATACAGTAACTCATATACAATGTATTTGTACTTGCACAACCATATGGGAGAGTTATTTGACAGAAATTGTTGATGTGATCACAGTGTTCACACCTTTAAATATAGCTTGTCCATGTAATAATGTGATCAGACCTGTGTAAGAAAATTTATGTATTAGGACATTTGTTATACTATTATTTACATGAATTTAAATTAAAAAATCTGAATGCTAATCTAGAATTATCCATATGATAAAATATTGCAGGACTATTCAAAATTATGATTTAGAAAAGCATTTTATGACATGAGCAAATCTTCAGGATATATAATAAAAGTAATTTAACAACTCTATATGCCTATGATATGGTTTTGTGAGATATGTATACATAGCAGTAAACTTCTGGAAGTGAATGATATGCACACATAAAATTGAGGTATTTATAATGACCTTAATTTTCTTTTAAATTTTGTCTCTTTTCAAAGTTTTGTGATGACAGTAAAGTGTTTTGTAATATATTTGTTAAAGAGAAAACTAAGAAGATCTGTGCATTGGAAATAATTAAAGGAGAGGAAAAAAGAGGCCCTTATAGTATCAGAGCCTCAGAAACTTTCATGTATAAGAACCTGAGTATTCTTTTTTCTCTGTTGATGGGGTGGGGGAAGAAAAGTAGACAACTAGAAGCTAAGATGAAAATAATGTATAAAACAGTTGATGATCTCTTACCTGCTATCCTAATTAATGATGCAGAATCAGTGTACCTAAAATTCCATAAAATTCTGTGCACACACACAAACCATGACTTGAGGTGTATATGTGAGCAAGGGAGATGTTGAGGATAAAAGTATTAACTCCTTAATTTCATGAATGCTGATAGTGTTGTACTTTGACATTAGTATTCATTCTATGGGGGACAGTTGGGGAAAAGCAGCCAGATTCATATGTTTAGGGAAATATTAATATTGTATTTATAAGTGACTATTTTGACCATAAAATTTTATGAGTGTTAGATATAACAATATAATTAATATTTAATGTATACTAAATGATAGATAGAATTTAATATATACTAATAGATACTAAAGACTATAATAAACTAATTTACTAATTTTTTTAAATGATCATCTGTTCTTGTTCAAGGAATAAGAGAAAAACTATGATAGCTCAGGATATTGAGCATTTTTTTACCATCTTTTCTAAAATTATTATATCTTTATTTCTAGAAAGGATGTTGTACATTTGTCACATCATGTAAGTAATCCAAAATTTGTCTCATTTTCTTTCTATGAACCCAGCCAATCATATTCTATTCCCTTCTTTTCTCTTTCTCAAGGCCAGACATATTGTTACCGTCAGCTATGTGGGACCATCAGCTAATGAAACCTAAGTCATATGCTTTCTAGTACCCAGTATTTTTTCATGAATACTGTCTATGAAAAGAGCTCACATAAAATCCAAGAGAAATGGGAAGAAATTGCCACTGACTCTAAATTTGCCAAATAAATGCTTTTATACATTGTGCTACACAATGTGTCTACATATTAATGTTCCTAATTGCATATTTGTTTAACATATATTTGTTTCATCATAAGAGCAAGTAAAAACAAAAATACCATCTCAATAATAATAAACACATAACACATACTCACATATACATTACAGCTTGCTTTAATATTAGATTAATATCAATTTAATATTAGAGTAAGAGGCTCTAGATCAATGTTCTAATTAGATCTGTTGTAAACAGTTGCCAAGTATTCTGAAATCTACATTCGACTGTCTTTGAAAGCCTGCTGTAGCTTTTCTAACATTCTATTCTAGCATTTCATCCTGCCCAGAAGCTAATCAATCAGTTGCAGAGCTGTCTTGTAGGTCTTCAGATACTTACATGCCTGCATATCCATTATACTTCCATTTTGATAAGTGATATTTACAAGTTAGTCCCCCCTTCATTCAATGGAGTTTAAAGCTCTGTTAAAACAGTGAAAATTTTCTACATCTTTGTATGTCTAGGATCAAGCAATGTCCAGCACATAATAGGCTGTAAGTACAATAGATATTAAAAGAATGAGTCATGATGATATTGATATCTTGAAAATGTTATAGAAAACCAAAATTGTAGAATTTCAACAATTTGCCATTTACTTTTTTAAAATAATATCTTATTTAGATATAGTTTATATATAATATTGGTTTCAGATGAATAATTTATTGATTCATCGATTATATGCCTTTTTTAATGGTCACCATTATAAGTGTAGTTATCATCTGTCACCTTCCAAAGATATTACAAGCTGTATTTTCCATGCTATACTTCCATCCATATGATTATATTATTTTATAGTTTGAAGTTTACCTCTTTATTCTCTTCACCTGTTTCACCTACACCCACCTCTTCCATGGTAACCAACTGTCCATTCTTATGTTTAAGAGTATTTGTTTTATTTGTTCATTTGTTTTGTTTTTCAGATTGAACATATGAGTGAAACCATATGATATTCATCTTTCTCTGACTGATTACACTTAGTCCAATACCTTCTAGGTTCAACCATCATGTTGTCTCTTAAGGCAAGATTTCTTTCTTTTATATGACTGAATAATATTCATACATACATACATATATATATGCACACACACACACACACACCACATCTTTATCCATTCATCTATTGATGGGCTTCCATATTTTGACTGTAACAAACATAGGTGTACACATGTCTTTTTTAATTAATGATTTTTTTGGGGGGGTAGATTGCCAGAAGTGGAATTGCTGGGTCATATGGTATTTCTATTTTTAGTTTATCTGAGACACATCCATAATACTTTCTATAGTGTCTGTATCAGTTTACATTCTCACCATAGTGTATGAGGGTTTCCTTTTCTCCATATCCTTGCCAATACTTGTTATTTCTTGTCTTATTGATACTAGCCAGTCTGACTGGTGTGAGGTGATATCTCAGTGTAGTGTTAATTTGCATTTCCCTGTTGTGGTGTTGAGCATTTTTTCACGTGTCGGCCATCTGTATGTCTTTGGAAAAATGTCTGTACATTTCCTCTACATGTTATTTTTTGGTGTATATTTTATATATACTTTATACATTTTGGATATTAGCCCTTTCTCAAGTATATTGTTTGTGAATCTATTCTCCCCTTCAGTAGGTTGTCTTTTCATTTTATTGATGGTTTTCTTTGCTGTGCAGAAACTTTTTAGTTTGACGTAATCCCACTTGTTTATTCCCTTGTCTTAGAAGACATATCCAGGAAAAACTTTCCTTGTTGATGTTAGAATGTACTGCTTAGGATTATTTTCTAGTCTTTAATGGTTTCAGGTGTTATATTTAGTCCTTTTATCCATTTTGAGTTTATTTTTATGTGTGGTGCGAGACAGTGATACAGTTTCATTCTTTGCATGTAGCCATGGAGTTTTCCCAGTAACATTTATTGAAGAGACTGTCTTTTCTCCATTGCATATCTTGCCTTCTTTGTCATATATTAATTGGCTGTATATGCATGAGTTTATTTCTGGGCTCTCTATTTTGTTCCATTAGTCTTTGTATTTGCTCTTGTGCCAGCACCATACTGTCCTGATTACTGTAGCTTCATAGTACAGTTTGAAATCAGAGAGACTGGTATCTCTTGCTTTGTTCTTCTTTCTCAACACTGCTTTGTCTATTTAGGGGTTTTTTGGTTCCATACAAATTTTAGGATTATTTACTTGACTTCAGTGAAAAATGCCATTGGTATTTTGATAGGGATTGCATTGACTCTGTAATTGCTTTAGGCAGTGTGGCCATTTTAACAATATTAATTCTTCCTATCCATGAGCATGGAACAGCTTTCCATTTATTTGTGTTTTCAGTTTCTTTCATTAGTATTTTAGTTTTCTGAGTATAGGTCTTTCACCTAATTGGTTGTATTTATTCCTAGGTATTTTATTCTTTTTGGTGCATTTGTAAGTGGAATTGTCTGAATTTATCTTTCTGTTAGTTCCTTATTTGTATGTAGAAATGCAACAGACTTCTGTACATTGATTTTGTACCTTGCAACTGCGATTTACTTTTGAGAGTAATTCACATTTGATGTAAACTCTTTGTTAAGCTTATTTAAAAAAGAGAAAGATAGGAAATAGGCTAAAAAATTTACAAAGTATATGATGAAGATTTAAAATGTTTCCAGAAATTATAGGATAAATTTAAATATTCACTGAAAGCAAGTGGATTTGAAGAAATTAAGTGAATTCTGTTTCAGTTTACTTCTTGCAAAAGTACACTAACAAAAATAATTTTTATATATGTAAAAGTATATTAACTGCATAAGGAAGAACTAGTGTCTTGGCCTGCTGCAAGCAAAAAATAAAACACACACATGCATGTACCCATTGCAAACCCAACTTGAGAACAGAATGGAATGGACAGCAAGAGAGGGTTTGTGAGTATGAGTGTGGGGTAGGCATGTAGGAGTGTGTGTGTGTGTGCATGTGGAGAAGTGTGTGAGCATGTGTTGTGTGCACATATGTACTCCTAGTGTTAGAAATACATCAGATCAAAATTCTAAACTTAGTTTTAGGATAAAAATAAATAAATAATGCAATGAATGTAGTTATTTTATTTACCTTTATCTTGCGAATACATGGGAGAGTGGGGAAATAACTGCTTGCACTTATGCATAAACAATTTGAACCTTCCCCATATCTTAGTTAATATGCTGTTCTTGCTTGTTTCTGAATAAGTGGCCTCCATTCCTAGAATACAACCCAAACAAATAGATTCTTATGCAAACTGTTGCAGGTTCTTTAATATAAATAGAAAGTTTTTTTTTTTTTAAATAAAATCTACCAGTGTTGGTAAATTATGTATCTGGTTTTCTGATCTGCTTTCACTGGACGTACTTTGGGGGACTACTAAGTGGGCAACTAAAAAGCTACACAGATGTGGAAATTTCTTTCAATAATTAATTTTAAATTATAAGCTTTAATTAATGTCTATCATCAAATTAGGAGATAATGTTTTCACACTTCAATTCTCAGCTTAATGCTTTAACTATCCTTGTTAGGGGCTCTTAGCACATCATAAGAGGGATCAGCAAAACAAATGTTACCTCTCTAGTCAATTTGCTAGACCTAAAGGATAGTTTAATTTGTTAGCAATACACTTCCAATAAATATAATTGCCATTTATTTAATGAACCTAATTTTAGCATAAAGTATGAATGTAAGATAGTGTATATTATAATTTGCTGCCATATATTCTCTATACACACAAGCACCCATTGGTATATATAGATACATGTTATTTTTAATTGAATAAAAACTGTAAAAAGCATTACTTTTTAATTTAAGTTAAATTGTCAAATTTCATATTTAGGTTTCCAAATCCTCTTTTCAACAAGTTTTATTGATCTAGTGAAAGGCAATAAAGTATGTGTCTTCTAAAAAATATCCTACAAAAGCTTACTCTTGGATTTTCTATGGGCCTCCATGAAAACATCAAGGGGAAGGTTAAATGTCTTTTGCTTACAAATGTCCAGAGAGGTCACTGAATGAATACATTTAACAGTTTTATTTTTCCCTTTTGCTGTGTGCCATGTTTAACCAGCAGAAATTCCATCTTCCTACACAGAAGGGAAACCTGCTATCTCACAAGTTGGGTTTTATTTAAGCCAGTAAATTATACATAATACTATAAATGAATATCCTTTCCAATTAATTTGTCTTTTCTAATAGGCTTGATAGGGAATTAACTCATTTAATACTTCAGGCAGATGTTTAGAATGTCTTTAGGGAATTGACCATTTCATTGTAGTTAAGAAGTATATTATTTGGAAACATAAATGGACACTAGATCTCCTTTTATGTTTTGGACCTTGGTAGTAAGTTGTAGTAGGCCACACTCCCACTGTCAGCCTTAATAGAATTAGTTTGGATATTATCAAAAGAACAATTAACACCTGCTGATATGATCACAGATGGTATCAAAGAGTAAGAGGAACTCAATTTTACATGGACACTCATATTAGGCTCTTATATTGGAAATGCCAGTACAAAAAATGGCTGTAAAATTCAAGGACACTATTCTATGTAACTATTAGTGGTGCAGTATGAAAACTGGAATGAAATTAAAAGTCTTTCTCTATCTTGCTTGATTCTGAAGAAGAGCCTCTTATTTGACAGTTGATGAGGTAATATTAGCTCTGTGCCCTGGGTACTTATTTAATTTATCTGAGCATAGGTATCTTTACCTGGAAAATTGAAACCTGTTAATAGTCCCCTGACCCTGGGATTGTTGGAAGGATTAAATGAGGTAATCCAAGTAAAGGGATTGTGGTAAAACCTTATTCCTTACATATAAATGTTAGTCATTAATGTTCTAATTTTTATACTGTCTTTAATGACTTCATAGACTCTACAGTGAAGCTTTCAAATTTTTGTACTTAGTCAAAAATACTTTGTACTTTTGATGGATACCCCTAGTCCAATTTCTAAAGTTTTAAAATTTTAATCATGAAGTTATAGTAAATTTTATATATACCTTTTAAATTTGAAAGTTGTTTTAATTTTTGTTTTTTCTTCTATTAGTGTATAATGTACTTAATTAGCAAATTAGACATCTTGGAGTAATTTAATAGTAAATTATTTTTCATATTCTGTTATTTCAGTATTTCAGTTTGTTAATCATTTCTTTTGCTTCATTATTTAGCCCTTCAAATTTGTGGAATTTCGCACTTGTGTTTGTGAGCAAAGGGCAGGGAATAGAAGGGAGAAAATGCTTGACTTTCTTTTCCCTTTTTTTTGGTTGTTTGTATATTCAATTATGAGTCTGCTTTGGTAATTATATTTTGATAGAAAAATCCAAAGGTATAAAATTCTAGAAAATCAAAGAGACCTCAAAACAAAGTAGAATCTAAAATCTAGTCCTTTGAAAAACCATTCAACCAATTTTGATAACAGAAAATAACCTCTCAAAAATCAATTTCTCTTTAAGTTTCACAAAGGACTTTCCCATGTATTTACTAGTATTATGTCTTTTTGGACTTTCCAAACAAATTGTTGGTAAATATGAAACAGACAGGAAAAGGAAGTTGAGACAATTTAGATTCAAAACCAAATGACCATTATTATCTCAACTTAGAATGGCTACTAATAAAAACAAACAACAAAAAATAATAAGTGTAGGTGAAAATGTAGAGAAATTGGGACATTTATGTACTTTTGGTTGGATATAAGATGGTAAAGACTCTGTGGAAAACAGTATAGTTATTCCTCAAAAAATTAAATAGAATTATCACATGATCCAGCATTTCTATTTCTGGATTTATTCCTGAAAAAATTGAAAGCAGGGCCAAAAGACATGCTTGTACTCCCATGTTCATAGAAGCATTATCATATTAGCCAAGAAGTAGAAGCAAACCAAGTGGCCATCAATAGATGAATGGACAAACAAAATGTGTAAATACAGCCTTAAAATAGAAAGGAATTCTGACACATGCTACAACATGGATAAACCTTGAAGACATTATACTAAATTTAAAAAGCCAGTTACAAAAAGACAAAGATTTTATGATTCCACTTCCATAAAGTTCCTGGAGTATAAATTCATAAAAACAGCATTCACAGAAACAGAAAGTAGACTGGTGGTTTCCAGGGCCCAGGGGAATGAGGGTTTGGAGAGCTACTGTTTAATGGGTACAAAGTTTTAGTTATGCAAGATGAAAAGAGTTCTGGTTGTTATGAGGGCTGCACAATATATGAAAATATTGAAAACCACTGACTTTTACACTTAAAAATGGTTAAAATGTATATTTTAACAAAATGTAAATTTAAAAAAATCAAATGACCAGTAAGGGACAGAACCAAGCCCAGGAATACTAGCATTTGGACTATTCTTGAGCACTCTAAGGTAATGGGTCATATGCCCTCCATATCTAGTCCCTAAGAAAAATTTCCAGGGATTATTTTTGTATCCTTCTGAACTTTATAAATTAAAAAAAGAAGAAAATATGAAAGTTGAAACATGTGGCCCTAGGGAAATAACTAATAATTTTCTTTCCAAAATAGGTTTCCATACTATTAAGGAAGCCTCTTTCAGGAAGCCATGCCTAACTTTTCTAACACTTTACTTTATGCACCTGTCCCCCTTAAACATACCCCCTGTATCCTACTCTTACTTTCTTTATACCTCTCAGCACTCCATATTTTAAATATCTGCTTATTTTCTCTTTCCTTCTGGAATAGGAATCTCTGGAGAAGAGCCAATATGAGGTTAAAGACCTAAGTTCTACCCTCTGTTTCTGCTCTCACGACATGGATTTCATTTGCTTAATGTATTGTCTTCACCATTTACTCTCTAGATTTTTGTGTGCAAGCAGCCAAGTTAATAAATCTCTGAGGTCTTACTCTGTGCAGGATGTTATTCTAGATTCAGGGGAGTTAGTAGTATGAAAATAAAAAATAAAAAAGTAAAAGGCCAAAAATGTCTTCCTGTATTGAGTTCATATTATGGAGGAGACAGAAAATAAACAAAGAAATGCAATGTGCATTATGTTGCATATGTGATAAAAGTAAAATAATGCAGGGAATGGGATAAAAGTGTCTGGGTATGTAGGCAATTTTAGATAAGGTGCCAGAGAAGGTCACACAATACAGCTTTTGATCAAAGATGCAGTAAAAGGGAGTGTATTAGTTTGCTAGGGCTGCCATAACAAAAAAATAACAAAATACCACAGACTGGGTGGCTTAAACAACAGAAATTTGTTTTCTTATAATTCTGGAGGCTGGAAGTACAAGATCAAGGGGTCAGCAGGTTTGGCTTCTTTTGAGTCCCCTCTCCCTGACTTGCAGATGCCTGGCCTCTTGCTATGTCTGCACAGCCTTTCTTTTATGCAGATGCTCTTTGGTGTCTCTCCTTTTTCTTATAAGAACATCAGTCATATTGGAGTAGGGGCCCACTTTAATGGCCTCTTTTTAACTTACCTCTTTAAAGATCTTTTCCCAATATACAGTTACATTCTGAGGTACTGAAGCTTGGGACCTCAACATATGAAATCTGAGGGGAGATAATTCAGACCCAAACAAGGGGGAAGGAATCATGAAGCTATGGGAGGACATTTCAGAAAGGATAACAAGTGTAAAGGCCCTGAATCAAGAGCATGTCTGAAAGTGTTCTGGAAGCATCAGAGAGGCCAGTTCAACTGGAACAAAGCATAGCAGAAAGATAACAGCAGGTGAGATCAGAGAGAAAACAGGGCCAGATCTTGGATGTCATTGTAAGATCTTCCTTCCCCTTTCATTGTGAGTGAAATGGAATACCATTAGAGTGTTCAAGCCAAGGAAATATGTTTGGACTTATGATCAGCCAGAACTTCTCTGATTGGTTGTTAATAGTCTAAGGTTCAGGGAGGGGATACAGAGGCTCTTACAATAGTAAAGATAAGATATAATGGTACCTTGGTATATGGTTGTGGCATTAGAGAGGTGAGAGTGATCAGGTTCTGGAGTTTTATGACTTTTTTTTTTTTTTGAAGGCTGAGCTAGTAAGATTTCTTGGCAGACTGTATTTGTGGTATATCAGAGATAAGTGAAGGATGCTGAGTCACTGGAAGAATGTACTTATCTGTGATCTAGAATGAGGAATACCGGTGAAGCAGATTTGGGGAAAATAAAGGGAGATTGCAATTTTGAACAGGTTGAATTTGAGAAATCTATTATAATACGCAAGGAGGTATGGCAATGAGCAACTGCATATATGTATATATTGGTGGGGATTACCAAAATCATGAAAGTCTTAGTACTGGGGGGTGCTTATTTTAAAAATATGGACAAAGTATAGACCTGAATTCTGAGAATTTGCAATTTATGCCACCGTGAATGCCACACATGTTGATTCTTTGCGCTTGCCAGCCTTCCACACCACATGTGGGTGAGGGAGCAAAAGCTGTGTTCTTGGTAACTGCTGGCCTTTTGGTGGGTGAAAATATTGTGCTGAGTATATTTATTGCCTTGCTTCCTTTGGTAAGGCTAAATGCAAGTTGTACTGTGTCTGTCTTGTGAATGTGACAGCCAGCTTCCACCTATAGTTATGCTGCTTCAGTAATATGAAGACTTAGTACACTGACTTTGGAAATCAGAATCTGCAAACTCCAGTGCTCACAGGAGCTAGACAGAGAATGAGAGAATATTTAAGACAAGGATTAAAAAGGATGGGATAAAATAGCTGTGACAGGCTGGATAATACCCACCCTCTACCATATGATCAAGTTAAAGGTCTTGAGATAGGGAGATTATCCTGGAGAGTCTAGATGAGCCCAAGTAATCGAAAAAGCCCTCCTAAAGAAAGTCAAGTACAAGAAGGTGATTTGACAAAGGAACCAGAAGTTAAACTAATATGCTTTGAAGATGAAGGAAGAGAGCCACGTAATGCAGGATGCCTTCTGAATCTGAGTGGCAAATAAACAAATTATTCTAAACAGAGAAGGCACAGAAGAAACACAGCCTTCCTCCAGAAGGGACATAATCCTGCCAACACTTTGGTTTTAAACCTCCAACCTGCAAAATGGTAAGGGAATCAATTTATGTTGCTTTAAGCTAATACCCTTTCTCAAAGCCATCATAAACAATGTTTTAACTGAAATTCAATTTAAGAAATAATCACCCAGAAGAATGGCCAAGGATTGAGCATTAGGGATTTAATCCATACTTAAGACATCTAGTTTCAACTATTGTTAAATTGTGATTTCCAGAAAAATATTTTGCTATTTCATTTTACTTAAAAAAAGTAATAAAAAGCACCATGTCAGGTGTACATAATTTTACACACATATATAAATGATGTGAATAACAATTCTCCGTAATGGTAATGCAAATCATTTTTAGGTAAAACAGAGAAGTGGGAGGTCAAACAAAATCAGTGGGTCAATTCTTTGTCACACAGCGTTAGTTTTCACCACTGCAAATTTATGTCTAATTTTAGGAGGCAAATTTTCTAATCAGTTATGACAAAATACGTTAGAAATTCAACTTTCTCAATTAACCATGACATGCAAGTTTCCTTGATTTTCAATATGAAATTTGCTTCTACAAATTACAATCAGTATAAATAGAAAGAACCTTACCAGAAGAGATACATTTAAATTGCTCTCTCTCTAAAATACTGATAAGTAATTATTTTTAGTGATATGTGTATTGAACCACAGCTGAAATCTGAAATAAGTACGTAAATCAAAGCATTATTTAATCTATAAAATTATCCAGAAAACTAGTCAATCTATTAACATGTGACAACTCTACGGCTAGCATTCCCTTAGTCTAGAAAGAAAAAAAGAATAATGTGACATGAGAAACTAAGTTCTTATAAATTTTGAATGCTCATTTTTCAAATCTCCAATACAGTCCTCCAAAATAAACAGTGCTATATTTAGCTACTATATAATCCATTTCTCCAGTAGTTTCAGAGGCCACACTAAAACAAACAAAAGAAACTCAATAGATGAAATATATGAAACAATGGTTTTCAAAATATTGGATATCAGGCGATGAGGACAGTAATCACTGAGAGATAAGAGATAAACCCCAATAGGCTGTGCCTCACATAGCAGGTCCAGAGAAAAAAATTGCAAAAGGGAGAACTGCAGAGATCTGTGGAAGGGTCTCTAAGTATGTAGATGACTGATGAACACACGTTTGCAGGAAACTATTGAAGCAAACAAAGAACCATCTAAAGGATTAGTAAGAATAATACCAGAAACATACACAGGGCTGGAAACATTGCCTGTTCCTACCAGCCAGATCAAAAAAATCCATAATTTGCAAGTCATTGAATAGATTATCAGAAGGGTCTTGCCTCAGTAGTGGAAATAACTTGCTCTAGACTCAAGACTGCCCTGCTCTTGCCAGAATGAAACTTAAGGGCAAGTAAGTCCCAAAATATTGAAATTGTTCCCAAGTAACAGCTATGTTAAAACTCAAAAATATGTAAAGAAATACAAAAATATGTTGCCAAAAAAATTTACAATGTCTGGTATATGATAAAAAATGACAGGGCATACAAAAGGAAGATACACCCCACAATGAAGAGAAAAATCAAGAACCAAAATTGACCCAGAACCAACACAATACTGTGTTGTGTCACTAGCAGACAAATATAATAAAACTGAGTTACAATTGCATTCCATGTGCTCAAACATTAGAGGCATGGAAGAAATAAAAAAGACTCAAATCAAATATCTAGAGATGAAAACTAAAATATCTGAGTTGAAATAAATACATGGGATGGGTCTAAGGACATATTAAATATTACAGAAGGAAAGATTAGTGAACTTGAAGACAGCAATAGAAGCGATCCATAATAAAGCAGAGAGAAAAAGTAATTTATGAAACAAGGAAAAGATCATCAGTGAATTGTGGAACTCCAAGGGACCTAAGCTAAGTAGAAGAAACAGTAGCAAAACTACACTAAGGTGTAATATAATCACATTGTTCAAAATCCATAATAAAAAGAAAATCTTAAAAGAAGCCAGGCGTATGGAGGAAGACATATTACATATAAAGTAACAAAGATATCATTGACGGCAACATCTTTGAAGTACTGAATAAAATAAGGTGTCAATCTAGAATGTTGTATTAAGCAAAAAAGTATATTTTAAAATGAAGGTGAAATAGAGATTTTTTTAAGATATGCAAAAGCTGAAAGAATTTATCACCAACACATGCACAGTATGACAATTGTTAAAGGAAGATGACACAAGGTGGAAATATGGATCTATACAAAGACATGATGAACATTTCAATGTATGAAATAGAACACCTCATGAGAGAACTGTTTCCAGAGTTGAGTGCAGATATTTACTGCCAAGTCTATAAGCCAGGCCAGGCTTTTTCAGGTGGTCATTAGTTTCTTCTGAATCACCACGCACTTTATCCTGCATCCTGTTTCAATTTACTTGAAGTTTTCCATTCACCTAATGGTTCTTCACATTTTTTATTTTCTTTTCCCTTCTCTAAAGCCTCTAAACACTCATTTATTTGCTTATCTCTCTCCCACATGATTCATCCTTCATCCATACTTTTTACAACATTCAACCTGCCTGGAGACTTTGCCTAGTCAAGGGGAAAGGACTCCTTGCTATAGTTACAGGTAAACCATATACATTTCTTAAACACTAGAGATGTAAGCTGGTGCTCTGCTCTCTAAAAGTGAAAATACTTCTGAATAGATACTTTAGAACATAAGAAGTAGATGAAATAGCTAATAAAGCCTGTAGAGGTATCACCCTTTTCCTGCCCCTCTGACCCCTTCTGCCTTCTTGAGTATCTATTATACTTTGATGAAAACCTAGGGTTACCATGTGAATAATAACTGACAGTGACTTCAGATAATTCCCCATACCATGCACAGGCCCAGGGCATGTTCTGATTACTTGCTGTGAAGCTAGGTAGTGATGTGGTTTCTCCCAGAAGCCTCAATTCAGAAACCTTGCTAGATCATCTTGAATATCTTGAGAGAACTATGGTGAATTTTATTTAGATAGTCAATGCTGGACTATGAGTCACATCATCCAATGGCTGTGCCAAAGAAAGTGCCCAATACGTGGCTGCAGACCACCTTTTGCTTTCTGGCATCAATATCTGATAGAATAAACATATTTAAGAGCAGGTACCATAAAATTTGATAGTTCCAACAAAAGCACACTTACCACCAAAAAATATGGGTCCTGGGCTCATTAACTTCAGGGCAAGACCATCTATCTAGTCCAGTCTCTTACATCTGAGCAAGAAGGCCTCATGGGCTGTGTCCCAGCTCTTGCTCTGAATAAGCCTTTCTCCATGTTCCAGCTCCAGGAGAATTAGAAAGCATGCAGCAGCCTGATCCTAGCACTGTGCACAGTGCCTAAATGTGTCTCCATTACGGACAGGTGGACCAATTATCATGCCTTTCAAGCAAGTGGATACAGATCCCAGTAGTGGACTCAGAGCCTATGGAAACCATGAATAGGTAAACCTGCTTCAAGGAACCTCCCCTCCCCACCTCTCTTCCTCTCTCATGTGCATACACACCCAAAAGGCTACCCTTAGTGATGAGTTTGAACCAATTTGGAGACATTACTTTTTGTATTATATATGCTCTTATTTTTTTCTCTTTATTTTTTATATTTTGTTCAAATTGGGATGTAAACAAGGCTCGTACATTGCAAGCAATTGGTTGATAGCCTCTCAAGTGTCTCTTTTTATAGTTTGGTGGTTTTTAGTATATTCACAAGAGTTGTGCAACAATCACACATTTAATTTTAGAACATTTTCAACACTCAAAAAAGAGACCCTGTACCCATTAGCAGACACTACTCATTTGCTGCCAATTATACCAGCCTTGGGCAACCAAAAATCCACTCTCTGTCTTTATAGATTTGCCTAATTCTGGAATTTTGTATGAACGGAATCATATAATATGTAATCTTTTGTTATTAGCTGCTTTCACTTAGCATAATATTTTCAATGGTAATCCATGTTGCAATAATTATTAGTACTGCAATATTGTTATGGCTAAATAATATTACATATTATGGCCACATTTTGTTTATTCATTTATCAGTTGATGAACATTTGGGCAGTTTTCAGCTTTTGTCTACTGTGAATAGCACAGCTATAAATATTAACGTACAAGTTTCGTGTGGATATGTTTTCTTTTTTTATTAAGGTATTATTGATATATACACTCTTATGAAGGTTCACATGAAAAACAATGTGGTTACTATATTCACCCGTATTATCGAGTTTCCCCCCATACCCCATTGCAGTCACTGTTCATCAGTATAGTGAGATGCCCAGAGTCACTATTTGCCTTCTCTGTGCTATACTGTCTTCCCCATGACCCTTCACACCATGTGACATATGTTTTTATATTTATTTACTGGGGATATACTCAGTAGTTGAATAGCCAAACTATATATAATAAGTCTACGTTTAGCTCTCAGTGCCTTTCCAAAGTGGTGGCACCATTTGATATTCCTACCAACAGCATATGAAGTTTCCAATTTCTCCACAATCTTGCCCGTTATTATTATCTGTTATTATGATTAGAACCATCCTAGTGGATATGCAGCACTATCTCATGAGGGTTTTGATTTTCATTTTCCTGATGGCTAATAATGTTGAGCATGTTTTCTTGTGCTTATTGGCATTCATGTATCTTTTAAAGAAAGTCTGTTTAGATCCTTTGCCCATTTGTTAACTACTTGTATTATTATTGAACTGCAAGTATCCTTTATACATTCTGGTTACAAAGCCTCCTACATAATTTGCAAATTTATTCCATTCTGCAGGTTGTTTTTTTAACTTTGGTGATGTCCTTTGTAGTACAACAACTTTAATTTTGATGACATTCAATTTATCTATTTTTTTTCTCTGTCACCTGTGCTTTTATGTCATATTTAAGGAGACTTTGCCTAAAAGGTTACAAAGATTTACTCCTGTACTTTTTGCTAATACTTTTATAGCTTTTGCTCTTCCATTTTGGGCTGTGATGTACTTTGAATTAGTTTCTGTGTATGGTGTTAATTTTGTTGATTCAAGACATCTGATCTCATCCTTAAATGGACTATGGAGTTACAGCTTTCAGTCTACCCATTGCTACTCTGAATGCTGGAATAACCCATTTTTACTTTCATGTGGTGACACAGAAGTGTCTTGAGTTCACTTGACAATTCTGGAAGTGAATAACTTTTATTTGTATCCTTTCCCTTTGGAAATTACTTGGTTTCTGCCTAAAATTCCTACCTGATCCCTTTTTTACGAGGTCCAATAAAATGGTGCATTCTGCCCAGGAACTCTGCTTTCTCTTAATGTCCGCTCATGATAATAGAAGATGTACTTGAATGTACTCCAAAGATCATCCCCTGCAGATGCCAGGTCCTTTATATGGTACACGGGAGACAGATCATCAACATGGGCAATACTTGGACTTGCCTCAAGTCACCACTGATAATGCAAATTATTCATCATAAAAGAAAGTTTTTAATATTTTTTTGATTTTTGCATTTTTTCCACATTTTTTTCCTATTTTTAAAAAGATGCACTACTGACTTGAACCAGTGAATGGTTAAAGGTGGAGAGAAGAGAACAATTATTTAAAATCACTTTCTGCAGTGATAATTCCTTGGAGATTAGATTCTATGACATCTTCCTAGAAATTACAGTGTTCTCTAATTAATCTTATGACAGATTTTATATTACATCATTAAACAAAGCTTTACCAGTTATCAAACCTAAAGCAATAGATGCAGTTCAAGGAAGAGTCTGAATTAGAGCCACCTTAATTTACTATACACATAAGACATCATGATAAACCAAACACATAAGGTTTATGATCTTTTTCCAGTCCTTATAAAATATTCCTATAAAAATTAAGTAAGCAACACATACAATGATATGGTCATTGCCTATTAAAATGTCAAATTGACCTTTTACCTCAAGTGGTATAGGTGGAGGAGAGGGGTTAGGCAGGTAAGGTATGTGTGTAGTGGAAAAATCAAAACAAGACCAAAATAGTTTAAAAATGGATGGATTGCTTCTTATGGCTGAATAATATTCCATTGTGTATATGTACCCCATCTCTTTATCCATTCATCTACTGATGGACACTTACCTTGCCTCCATTTCTTGGCTATTGTAAATAGTGCTGTGATAAACATAGGGGTGCATATGTCTTTCTCAAACTGGGCTGCTGCATTCTTAGGGTAAATTCCTAGAAGTGGAATTCCTGGGTCAAATGTATTTCTATTTTGAGTTTTTTGAGGAACCTCCATACTGCTTTCCACAATGGTTGAACTAATTTACATTCCCACCAGCAGTGTAGGAGGGTTCCCCTTTCTCCATATGTGGAGTATAAGAACAAAGAAAAATTGAAGAAATGAAACAGCCACAGACTCACAGAACCCAAGAATGGACTAACAGTTACCAAAGGGAAAAGGACTGGGGAGGATGGGTGGGAAGGGAGGAAGAAGGGAGGAAAAGGGACATTACAATTAGCAGACATAATGTGGGGGGGCAAGGGGAGGTCTGTATAACATAGAGAAGACAAGTTGTGATTCTACAGCATCTTACTAGGCTGATGGACAGTGACTAATGGGATATGTGGTGGGGACTTGATGATGGGGGGAGTCTAGTAACCATAATGTTGCTCATGTAATTGTAGATTAATGAAACCAAAATAAATAAATAAATAAATAAAATAAAAATAAAAATAGATGCATTCCTACTTTATACAAATAATTTTAAGTGAATTGAGAGACAAATGAAGAGACAAATCACAAGTTAAAGGAAAAAAAGAAAACATAATTTCTTTGTAATACTAAATCAGCACTTCAGAGATGACAGTGCTGGTTTCATAAGATTTAAATGATTGGTTTAAAAGTAAGAACAAGCAAGAAAATTTAAAGAAAATATTTGTTATGCCACTGGATGATATTATTGCAAATTCATAAAATTACTTATTTCATGAAGGTCATCTGAAGATAAACATAGAAACCAGTAAATTCTTTTAAAATTTTTTATTAGGGTATGATTGATATACACTCTTATGAAGGTTTCACATGAAAAAACAATGTGGTTACTACATTTACCCATATTATCAAGTCCCCACGCACACTCCAATGCAGTCACTGTCCATCAGTGCAGCAAGTTGCCAGAGATCCACTATGTCCCTTCTCTGTGATACACTGTTCTCCCTGTGATCCCCCACAACATGTGTACTAAACATAATACCCCTCAGTCCCCTTCTCCCTCCCCTTTGGTAACTACTAGTTCATTCTTGGAATCTCTGACTTTGTTCCTTCAGTTTTGCCTCACTGTTATACTCCACAAATGAGGGAAATCATTTGGTATTTGTCTTTCTACTCCTGACTTATTTCACTGAGCATAATACCCTCTAGCTCCATCCATGTTGTTGCAAATGGTAGGATTTGTTTCTTTCTTATGGCTGAATAGTATTCCATTGTATATATGTACCACATCTTCTTTATCCATTCGTCTACAGATGGACACTTAGGTTGCTTCCATTTCTTGGCTATTTTAAAAAGTGCTGTGCTGAACATAGGGGTGCATATGTCTTTTTGAATCTGAGAAGTTGTAGTCTTTAGCTATACTTCCAAGGAGTGGGATTCTGGAGTCAAATGGTATTTCTATTTTTAGTTTTTTGAGGAGCCTCCATATTGCTTTCCACAATGGTTGAACTAGCTTACATTCCCACCAGCAGTGTAGGAGGGTTCCCCTTTCTCCGCATCCTCACTAACATTTGATGTTCTTAGTCTTTTCGATGCTGTCCATCCTTACTGGTGTGAGGTGATATCTCATTGTGGTTTTAATTTGCATTTCCCTGATGATTAGTGATGTGGAGCATCTTTTCATGTGTCTGTTGGCCATCTGAATTTCTTCTTTGGAGAACCATCTCTTCATATCCTCTGCCCATTTGTTAATTGGGTTATTGCTTTTTGGGGGCTGAGGTGTGTAAGTTCTTTATATATTTTGTATGGTAACCCCTTGTTGGATATGTCATTTACAAATATATTCTCCCATACTGTAGGATGCCTTTTTGTTTTGTTGATGATGTCCTTTGCCATACAAAAACTTTTTAGTTTGATGTAGTCCTGTGAGTTCATTTTTGCTTTTCTTTCCCTTTCTCAAGGAGATGGGTTCAGGAAGAAGTTGCTCATGCTTATATTCAGGAGATGTTTGCCTATGTTGTCTTCTAAGAGTTTTATGGTTTTATGACTTATATTCAAGTCTTTAATCCATTTCGAGTTTACTTTTGTGTATGAGGCTAAACAATAATCCAGTTTCATTCTCATGCATGTACCTGTCCAGTTTTGCCAACACCAGCGGTAGAAGAGGCTGTCATTTCCCCATTGTATGTCCATGGCTCCTTTGTCATATATGAATTGGCCATATATAGTTGGGTTTATATAAGGGCTCTCTAGTCTGTTCCATTGGTCTATGGTCTGTTTTTCTGCCAGTACCAATTGTCTTGATTACTGTGGCTTTGTAGCAGAGCTTGAAGTTGGGGAGCATAATTCCCCCTGCTTTATTCTTCCTTCTCAGGATTGCTTTGGCTATTCGAGGTCTTTTGTGGTTCCATATGAATTTTAGGATAATTCTCTCTAGTTCATTGAAGAATGCTGTTGGTATTTTGATAGGAATTGCAATGAATCTATAGATTGCTTCAGGCAGGATGGCCATTTTGACAATATTAATTCTTCCCTTCCATGAGCATGGGATATGTTACTAATTATTGGTATCTTCTTTAATTTCTCTCATGAGTGTCTTGTAGTTTTCAGAGTATAGGTCTTTCACTTCCTTGGTTAGGTTTATTCCTAGGTATTTTATTCTTTTTGATGCAATTGTGACTGGAATTGTTTTCCTGATTTCTCTCTCTGCTAGTTCATTGTTAGTGTATGGGAATGTCACAGATTTCTGTGTATTAATTTTGTATCCTGCAACTTTGCTGAATTTAGATATTAGATCTAATAGTTTGGGAGTGGATTCTTTAGGGTTTTTTATGTACAATATCATGTCATCTCCAAACAGGGAAAGTTTATCTTCTTCCTTGCTAATCTGGATGCCTTTTATTTCTTTGTGTTGTCTGATTGCTGTGGCTAGGACCTCCAGTACTATGTTGAATCAAAGTGGGGAGAGTGGGCACCCTTGTCTTGTTCCCAATCTTAAAGGAAAAGCTTTCCTCTTCTCACTGTTAAGTATGATGTTGGCTGTGGGTTTGTCATATATGGGCTTTATTATGTTGAGGTGCTTGCCCTCTATATCCACTTTGTTGAGAGTTTTTATCGTGAATGGATGTTGAATTTTGTCAAATGCTTTTTCGGCATCTATGGAGATGATCATGTGGTTTTTGTCCTTCTTTTTGTTGATGTGGTGGATGATGTTGATGGATTTTCAAATGTTCCAGCATCCTTGCATCCCTGGCATAAATCTAACTTGATCATGATGGATGACCTTTTTGATGTGTTTTTGAATTCAATTCGCTAATATTTTGTTGAGTATTTTTGCATCTATGTTCATCAGAGATATTGGTGTGTAATTATCTTTTTTTATGGTGTCTTTGCCTGGTTTTCGTATTAGAGTGATGCTGGCCTCATGGAATCAGTTTGGAAGTATTCCGTCCTCTTCTATTTTTTGGAAAACTTTAAGGAGAATGGGTATTAGGTCTTCACTAAATGCTTGACAAAATTCAGCAGTTAAGCCAACTGGCCCCGGAGTTTAGTTCTTAGGTAGATTTTTGATTACCAGTTCAATTTTGTTGCTGGTAATTGGTCTGTTCTGGTAATTGGTTTGTTGCTGGTAATTGGTAATTTCTGTTTCTTCCTTAGTCAGCCATGGAAGGTTGTATTTTTCTAGAAAGTTGCCCATTTCTTCTAGGTTATCCAGTTTGTTAGGATATAATTTTTCATAGTATTCTCTAATAATTCTTTGTATTTCTCTGGTTTCCATAGTGATTTTTCCTTTCTCATTTCTGATTCTGTTTATGTGTGTAGACTTTCTTTTTTTCTTGATAAGTCTGGCTAGGGGATTATCTATGTTGCTTATTTTCTCATAGAACCAGCCCTTGCTTTCATTGATTCTTTCTATTGTTTTATTCTTCTCAATTTTATTTATTTCTGCTCTAATCTTTATTGTGTCCCACCTTCTACTGACTTTAGGCCTCATTTCTTGTTCTTTTTCTAGTTTCATTTATTGTGAGTTTAGACTGCTTATATGGAATTGTTCTTTCTTGAGGTAGGCCTGTATTGCAATATACTTTCCTCTTAGCACAGCCTTGACTTCGTCCCACAGATTTTTGTGGTGTTGAATTATTGTTGTCATTTGTCTCAATATATTGCTTGATCTCTGTTTTTATTTGGTCATTGATCCATTGGTTATTTAGGAGCATGTTGTGAAGCCTCCATGTGTTTGTGAGATTTTTTCATTTTCTTTGCATAATTTATTTCTAGTTTCATAGCTTTGTGATCTGAGAAACTGGTTGGTACAATTTCAATATTTTTGAATTTACTGAGGCTTTTTGTGGCCTAGTATATGACCTATTCTTGAAAATGTTCCATGTGCACTTGAGAACAATGTGTATTCTGTTGCTTTTGGGTGTAGAGTTCTGTAGATATCTGTTAGGTCCATCTGTTCTATTGTGTTGTTCAGTGCCTCTGTCTCCTTACTTATCTTCTGTCTGGTTGATCTGTCCTTCCTCTGGTGACAACTATTAAACCTTAGAACACTTTAATCTATAGCAGTCCCTCCAAAATAGACTGTAGAGATGATTTTTGGGAGGTCAATTCTCTCAGCTTTTGCTTATCTGGAAATTGTTTAATCCCTCCTTCAAATTTAAATGATAATCTTGCCAGATAAAGTAATCTTGATTCCAGGCCCTTCTGCTTCATTGCATTAAACACATCATGCCTCTCCCTTCTGGCCTGTAAGTTTTCTGCTGAGAAGTCTAATGTTAGCCTGATGGGCTTTCCTTTGTATGTGATCTTATTTCTCTCTCTCTGGCTGCTTTTAATAGTCTGTCCTTAGCCTTGATCTTTGCCAATTTTATTACTATATGTCTTGCTATTGTCTTCCTTGGGTCCCTTGTTTTGGAAGATCTGTAGATCTCCATGGCCTGAGAGACTATCTCCTTCCCCAAACTGGGGATGTTTTCAGCAACTACCACCTCAAAGACACTTTCTATCCCTTTCTCTCTCTCTTCTTCTGGTATCCCAATAATGCAAATATTGTTCTGCTTGGATTGGTCACACAGTTCTCTCAATATTCTTTCATTTTCCAAGATCCTATTTTCTCTCTGTGCCTCAACTTCTTTGTATTCCTCTTTTTTAGTTTCTATTTCATTTATCCTCTCCTATACTGTATCCAACTTGCTTTTAATACCCTCCATCATGCTCTTCAGTGATTGGATCTTTGACCTGAATTCATTCCTGAGTTCTTGAATATCTTTCTGTACCACCATTAGCATGTTAATTATTTTTATTTTGAATTCCCTTTCAGGAAGAGTCATAAGTTTCATATCCTTTAAATCTTTCTCCATAGTTATTTTAATTTTACTCTGAACCAGGTTCCTTTGGCATTTCATATTTGTATATGGTGCCCTCTAATGTCCAGAAGCTCTACTCTGGAGCTATTTAGTCTCTGAAGCAATGTCAGGGGTCACAGGTGAGTGGTATTGGTGCCTGGGGGGAGAAAAGAGCTGTTCCCTGCTTCCCGGCTGCTGTGCCTGTTTCCACTGCCTTAACCAGTGGGCCGGGCACACAGGTATAAGCTTTTGTCCCAGAGCAACCAGATATGGATCCCTGCTTTCCACAAGTGGCTGGAATCTCAATCTCTCCAGGAATTCTGCCTGTATTAGCTTTCCAACCTGGTAATCATGCGAGTATCATGAAAGCACCATGAAATGTAGGTTTGTACTCCCAGAGTAGATCTCTGGAGCTAGATATTCAGCAGTCCCAAGTCTTCCACTCACTCCGTGCTACATTTCTCTTCCTCCTGCCAGTGATCTTGGGTGGGGGAAGGGTTTGGGTCCCGCTGGGCCACAGCTTTGGTATGTTACCCCGTTCACTGAGGTCTGCTCTTTTCTCCAGGTGTGTGCAATCTGATGCGGTCCTCTTTCCTGTTGCTCTCTCAGGATTAGTTGTGCCCACTGTATTTTCTAATTGTATCCAGTTTTAGGAGGAAGCCTCTGTCTCTCCTCTCACACAGCTATCTTTAATCCCAATCCCAGTAAATTCTTAATGAATAGAAATAAAATGTTGGGAAAAATCCTGAATAGGTTTTAAAGCTGAACCTTAACTTTTTAAAAGTGATTGTTATAACAAAAGAAAATCCTAAGACCTAAGTTATTCTGAAGCAGTGGTACTAATATGTGCCACTGTCTACTCATTGTTAAATCATATAGTGGTTGAGATGCAGGACCCTGATTATTGGAACAACATTCACTACTGTTTATATTGCAAAGAGCAGTCACCTATTAAATAAATTTCTTTTCAAGTATCATCATATAGCATTCAATGTACCAGAAAGCATATTAATTTTTCAGTTTTTGTGTTAAAAAATAATCACTAACCATTGTATAGACAACAATTCAGCACTGTTTTTCCTTGACAAATTTACAATGATATATCTCTACAAAGATTATTAAATGTTTAAAATTTGAAAGTGGTGTATCAAATTTAATGACTATTCCAAAAACCTTTTTTTTCAAATTCTTGGCAACTTAGTCCACTTAATGTTTTTACTACAATTCAGCAAGGATATGTCTGTTGTATGGTACTTTCTCACAAGGTTACTGCACCCTTCAAAACAGTATGCAGATTTGAGCCTAATAATAATTTGCTTCAAGACTAGGAGTAGTCTTGCTCTCTGTAGTTTTGCTTTGTTTGCATATAAACAGACACGTGTCCTAAGAGCTTGATATTGTATTTGTGAAAAAAGAAAACTTTGTCTTTTTGCGTATTTTGAGTTGAAATACTGCTTATCAGGATATAACATGTTCTTTATTTTAAAAAAAACACAGAAAAACAGTAATAACAATAAACAGTGTCTAGGAAAAAGGAAGTATATATTTCCTTATTGTGAGCCTTCACATTTTCCCACTTAGTCCAGAAAAGTTGTCAAAAGTTTATCACAACATTTAAAGAAATTGCTTAAACCTAGAATCATGGCCTCTTCCTTTTTTTATCCAAAGAAATACCAGCATCCTCTTAAAATAAAAAGACAGAATAATGAAACCCATTGCTTCAAGAAAGGGCATAGTTTGATTATTCTGAACAGGTGGCAGGGAGACTCACTAATATTCACTCCACCTTGTACATGGTTCAAAGTAATTATTCCCAGTGTGTGGTCCTGCAGTATTAACATCACCGGGGAGCTTGTTAAAATGAAAATTCCTTAGGTTCTACCACAGATTTACTGAGTCAGAAATGCTAGGGGTGGGGTCCAGCAGACTGTGGTTCACCAAGCCCTCCCCATGATTTTCACAGTGGCTCAGGTGTGAGAACCACAGCTTTAAAGCTAGGATACAAAGAGTAAAATGAAACTGCTGTAAATTCTGATTCAGAATCATAAACTTCAATGTCATAAACTAGGCTGGGAATCTTGCTTTGGACTTATAGGGAAGATCCTTCCCTCATTTTCCCTATTTGTAACATGGGGGTAAATTATATGTATATATATATGTGAAAAGTTATTTCAGGTATAAAAATAATATATATAAAAGACAAGGTAACTGTCAATAGCAACTTATTATTAATGGTTGTATTAAACAACAAAATTAATAGATCCTGCAATTAAGAAGAATTAATAATCTCTTTCGGAGGTTTAAATGAAGATCTCTAGTTCTAATTCTCCTTCACATGCACATGGTCAAATATTAGTCCTGGTGTCAGGGTCCGGGGGTTACCTTTGAGGTTTTGGGGCAACACAAAGAACAAAGAAGGCAGTGGAAGTCGTCATGGAGGGTGCTTAAAGAGGCCACTTTATTCTGCACACAGCTGTACTTCTTATAGTGCTATACTGTTAATTCATGGTTACATAAGTGTTTTAAGATGCACATGTGTGAGGACTTCACGGCCAGGCATCTGGCCTTCAAGGCCCTATCTAACTCCTTTCCCATGGGTACAACAGGTTTCTCAAGGCCAGACATATATCTGGGTTGAAGCAGCAGGCAGCTGTCCTCATAGAACAGTAGGGAAAGTGGGGGGACCTTCCCTACACATGGAAATTATATTTAATACACAAAAGTAGAAGATGTCAGGTTACCATTTTAGGCAAATCAAAAGGCCTGCAAGTGATTGATTTTTTAATAGATGAATCCCCATTAACCCTACCTTTGAAGAGTTGGCACAAACTCTTCATGAATTTTTAAAAATATATTTGAAGCAATTAAAATATAAAGACAATTCACGAAGTGACCTTAGGTCAAAAGTGTTAAGTGTATGTATTCAGAGAAAACCAAAACTAAAATCAAACGACAAGCAACTAAATTACTAAAGGGGAGAAAGCAGTTGAAGCATCTACAAAACTGACTCCTAAAGTTTTATTTATTCATTTGTTAAGAATAATATGTTTTATAGATATCATACCTTCAAGAATGTATTTTTAAATAGTTTTCCAAGCCGTAGTGGCTCCTGTTTTTTAAAACTGATGGGTAGTCTCTTAGATATTTATTATTTTGACTTTGCTGAAACACATCCTTTTTCCTTTTGTATTTAAGTCACATTGTGGGCTGTTAAAATCTCCCTCTGACTCCTTGGGCAGAGGATGCTAACAAGGAGCTGGAGTTTTCCAGAGCAGCTGTCATGATCCGTTGACTCAATGATTTGCTCCTGGCACTTGCATGCTAACATTAGAGCCAGCTTGGCTCCTGATGCCCCTGGCTGGCCCGCTGAGGGTGCAGGTGGATTGTAAGCCCCCAGATGAGCCAGTGAGGTCACTTTTATTAGTGGCTTTGGCTTACAAAACAGGGCTCTAGGAGAGCATGATTCAGTCTAGGGGAACCCCTGACAGCTCAGAGGAGTCATACTGTTAGGGACAGCCACATGTTGTTATAATAAAGAAAGAAAGATAACTAATTTGTTCTGTTTTCCCTTTCACAGATTCATATGCCCTATTATGTGAAAATTTAAGAACAATGGTTCCATCCTGCATCTTCATTTCACCCCTCTCGTAGTAACAACATTTAAAGTAAATCAGTACTCCTTCTCTTCTTACTGAACCAATATTAATTCCTTTGGAAATGTCAAATTTAGTTTGCTGAAAAAATGTCCACTGAGCAGACACAACTCCAAAACGTTTAATAGACTAGCAATATAAACATTCACACAATGAACTTACGGAGTACCTCTCTGTGAGTCCAACCCCATGTGAAGTATTTTTCCTGCATATTATTTTGTTCCACACAACCTTTTCAGGTGTAAAACAAAACAAGGCCTTCCATAGCTTGGATAAAGTGAAGGTTCCTGTGGCCAGGACTCTCACCTGGCCCTGGTTGGCTGGCTCACTACACACATGTGGGTAATACATTGTTATTGACTCTATATAAAGAACTCTACCCAATGCTCTGGGCTGCTGCATGGCTGCTTAGCTGCAGAAGAGTAGGGACTGGTGCGGCAGCAGCACCGAGGACAGAAACTGAGACAGCTGTGAGGGTAGAGAAGCCCAGAAGCCGAGACCAGCGTGCTACATGCAGACTCTCTCTGAATGGATAGGATTCTAGTGATTGACCTGCCACGGTGGGAATAAAGTTGGGCTTAAACCCTTTCACCCAAGAATGTTCCACTGTCATTTTTTTGGTTTCATTGAATCTGTAGTGAACTTGCTTGAGGCTGAAACCCATCGACAAGACTTATAGTTTTATATTGACAGACTTCTTTTAAACTTGAATCTTCAACTTGTGTGTTCATTTTAGTTAATGGGGTAATGACACATTCCACCATTTAAATTCTATCTGGAATTTTAGGTGCCTGAGGTTCTTGGATCACATTTGAAACCATTGGAAAAGCACACCAGTATTTTATTCTACTTTTCCTCACCATTCCTTTGATTGTCACATGAGTAATAGTAATCCTTCTACCTCAGTAAAAATTAGAAATTAATACATTGTACTTTAGTAAAGCAATCCATTACAAAAGGAGTTGTAGCTTATCAAAAATAAATTTTAAAAATCCACGTATTTTTGTGGAGGGAAATTTGATCAAATAACCTTCACAAAACAACTCAGTTTTATAAAGTTAGATAAAAATTGTGTTTAAAAAACTGTAGTGCATGCATCTGCATTTTTGGCTTGACATAAACAGATAATTGAGCTGCCACGTTTGGCCAATATCATTGAAGAAACTGATCACTGATTAGTTAGTGACATTTTTATTCATAGAAAACTCCTTGATGAGTTCGAGAAAGTTTTTCTTCCAAATGATTTTGAATAATGTATAAGTATATGTGGATATGGTTTCTAAGCTCTATAATTTTCACTGATGGTACACCCATTGAACTACATTTCAGCCTTCCTTATCTCATACTCTGGATGGCCTTAAGCATGGGATAGGCTGATAACATTTTATTTTTTCTAACTTGCACAGTGCTTCCAGATGATATTATTTGAAGCAAAATATTTACTAAGTCACTTGATCAAAAATTTTCAACCAAAACTACACTATGGCAGACATGCCCTTGTCCTATTTCTACTTAACCCACCTCTTTTTCACTAGTTTTACAGTTCAACCATGCTCTCCATTTTCCTGTCTAAAATAAATGCCTGATATTCATCATGTGTTGCTCATAAGCAAATAATAGGCTAGAAACTATTTCTACTTCAATTTCATCAAATAATTGAGAAATATAATTACTAAGAGAAAGTTGCATCCATACCTATTTATACCAGTGCCTATTATTTTAACTACAAAGATTAAGTACATAATAACTAACTGATAAATATACTTTGAAAATATTTTTTTTCCTATGAAAAGTAAGTTACATACTTTGGACATAACTGATAAATTCCTATCTCTAAAAATAATGCTGTCAAATCAGTTATGACAAGATAGCTGTAAAATATTGGAAGAAATTTGCAGAAACCTAGAAAGATTCTGCATTTATACTTCTAGTCAAACATCTTTAAGTTTCACTTGTGACATTTTAAAGAAATTGAGAATGTACTTCCTTTCTAAGGTCACACATCTTGGGTAGGGTTGATGCAGGGCATGTGTCATATTTACAGGAAGACAATGCACAATAGTGGATTAATGGTGACAGTTCTTTGAGAAAGAAATTATGGATCATGCAGACATTATCTATGTAGTGACAGAAACAGACAAATCTAAATATGCACAGGATATTCTACCAAACCCAGAATTTTTTAAGAAACAAATGTATGAACATTTTCAAACATTTATGGTATGTATGGTCATTTTTTTATTGGAGTAAAATTGACATTCAGAAAAATGCACATATAAGCTTGATGAATTTTCAAAAACTGTTGTGTCTGTCTAATCAGAAGGAAGGCATTAATAGCACCCCAGCAGACTCCTTCATGCAATCTTTTAGCCAAGGGCCCTCACTCTGAAAGGATAACTGCTTCCTTTAATAGCAGAAATTAGCATTGCCTCTTTTTGTAATACATATAAAATGTATATACTATTTTGTATTTAGCTTCTTTCTTGTAATATGTTTATGAAAATGTTTGCTTCATCTAAGTAGATCATCCAGTTTTATTGCAGCAAACTATTCTTTATCCTCTCAGAGCAGATACTAGGAAAATATATTGACAAAAAAAGTCTTCTCTGTAATCTTTCTTGTACATTCTAGTTTTGCATTTTATCACTCATTTCCCTCTACCTCGACTACTTTTGCCTTTTTTTAAAACCAATGTGTATTGTCAAAATTTTCTATGAAATTATCTACATGACCTTAAAATGAACAGGAACTGAGCATGTACCAAAGTTTTATTTAACTTCTTAGGAAACCAACAAGATGGTGAAGCTAACTTAAAGAACATTTGAGGATCCAAATAAATATAGGGATTGAAGGGAAAATGTTGGAAAATATTTTTGCTAAGTGAGATACAAAAATGGTTACTGTTTTACAGGATAAAAATCTCCAAGTTATCATGCAACTTCAGAATGTGGTCCCTAAGTAATAGTTAAGAGTAAGTTCAACAACATTGTATCCTCCCAGAAAGTATATAATAAATAATTGTTAGGTGGTTGGATGTATTGGCCACCTTCCCCAGGTAACATTGATGGGACATTCAGGTGTCATTTTGCCGTATTTCCTATCCATCCATCAAGGTCAATGTACATCCCACCGCCACTCTGAAGTCTTTGTGATCACATTGCTGTAAGTCACTTCTCAGGGCAAGAAGCCATAGTGATACATGAGATATGCTCAGTATGAACTTGGTAAATGAATAATTGTATTCTTCTACTCTAGGGGCATATCACTTCTTGAGCAGAAATGGCTAATTAAGAACATAATTAAATTTTAAATTATAGCTGGAGAAATTGTACTGTAGAAGAGAGAGAAATTTGAATACATCATGATGCAGTTAGCAAGGTCTGTGTTCTTAATATGCTGTGGAAAATAATTGATTTATAAAGCACTCTGATTTTTCAATTTTCTTTTTTCTGTTTCATCTTTTTGCACTTTCTTTTGATTCTACACTGTTGAAACTCCCCTTTGTAATTCTCCCTTCATTGTAGTCTTGTTCAGAAAAACTACAAGAATATCTATCTCAAGTTCCATTTTAGCCATTTTTCTTCCCTATCAGAGTTTGGAAAGGCTGTCTTTAGTCATATTAAATCATGGGCTGTATGGTTAACAGTTAACTCTCTGACTCTGTGACCTTCCATGCCAGTTTTTTTACTGACCATTGTCAAGTGCTCACTACTCATCTCCCTGGACTCATTGGACTTTGTTATCCTTTCCCCATTAGTGTTTACAAAAATACTTCTTTTCTGCAAAACTTTGTTAAACACTAATCTTTTCTCTTTACTTCTCTAGAAAAATCCCAATAAATCATATCAGTTGTGAGAAATGTATATGATGCTTCCGTAAGTACAGTTTAATCAGTCTTTGTTTTATTTTCTCAATTCCTCCTAAATAACTAAAAAGTTATGTCTTGCTGAGATCGTTTTGAATTGAATTATGTATACTAATGTTCATAACTCCTTTTCTTATTTTTCACACCTCCAACTGGAGTTGGTAATGTAAAATAAGAGAATGATGTGGCATGAAACTTACCTCTTTCTCTGGGAACTTTCAACTGAAGCATAATAGTAACTGACAAATATCCCAAATTCCCTTTTTATGGAATCCATGAAAAGAGTTTGGTGAGAGCCCAAATTAGTAGTTTTTAGCTGCATGTGACTGTTTGAATTGAAACTTTAAATTGAAAATTTAAATAAATAAAATACAAACCTTTGCTCTCAATCACACCAGCCATATTTCAAGACTACCATACTGAGCAGTGCAAATATAAATATTTCCATCATCAAAGAAAGTTCTATTGGACAGTGTTGACCAAAGCGTGTTTGATGCAAAGATACACACTAGGGACCTCAGTTACATTTTCAGGTGAAGTGTAGTCTTACTTTTTACAGAATTTTACTTACCATTAGGGATTGTTACGATCAGGTGGGCTTATAAATGAAATGGGAGGCACAGAGTCCAGTGAAATCTTTAAGTCTGCAGACGAAACTAAGTTCTGGGAGGGTAAATGCAAAAACTCTGCCTGAAGGCTTTGAGGGGCAGACATGCATCAGAGGAGCTTCTCTCTAAGCAAGTATAATGTGAGAAAATTAGGTGGAAATGATTCCATCCTTACAGGATAATGAATTCTGTTTTCCTGGTTAACAGTTGATAGAACAATGTTTGTTTCATTATGTAGTATTCTCTAAAACAAGATTTTGTGGCTCAAAATAGTAAAAATCAATTTGGGCAAATAAATATTTCCTATATTTGTAGAATATTTAACACTATGTATGTCTCTGTAACAGAAAAACTTTACAGCGGTGATATTTTAACTTGTCATAATAAGTTAGTCATACTTTTCCAAGTAGAAATGGAGGATAAACCAGTTATTGTAGAGGGATCAACATAAGCAAGAACACAGAAGTATAAAAGACTGAGTGACTTGTTTGAGAGATAAACAATTCTTTGTGGTTGAAGCAAAAGTTCATAATATAATTATTTAATTTTAAAAGTGATTATCAAGCCTTATGGCAAAAGTCTTGGATAATATGCTTATCTAAGATGAAAAAGAATAGCCATTAAAAGGAATTACTTAAACAGCAGAATAAATAAAGAGTCTTTTAGAAAGATGACTCTAGCCCTCTAGGATTCCAGTAGTACTGTAAATCATTGGTTCTCAACAGGGGTGATTTTGCCAGGGACGTTTGACAATGACAAGACAATATTGGTTGTCGTAACAGGTGGTAGCTACTGTCATCTAGTGGGTATGGAGTAGGGGTAGTTCTAAATGTATTGTAATGTACCCAGTTGCCTCCATCATAGAGAAATATCTGACCCCAAATATTGATGGTGTCCAGGTTGAGAAACCCAGATGTAGATGATGAATTGGAGAGATACTTGA
The DNA here is from genome assembly GCF_040802235.1 of Manis javanica. Taxonomy (NCBI): domain Eukaryota; kingdom Metazoa; phylum Chordata; class Mammalia; order Pholidota; family Manidae; genus Manis; species Manis javanica. Next base: position 45,775,594 of record NC_133156.1, read on the forward strand.
AACAATGAAATCATTTATTATGCTGATGTAATAGTGCATTTCAGAAATGATAAGAGGAATGGAAGTTACAATAATATGTTTATTATTCTTTACTTTGAAAAGGCAGAGTATTAACAGGATGATACAGAGTTCATTGAATGTACTTAATAAAACTAATAGAACTCCTTGCCCTTTTATATGTTTAGTTTAACTTATGGAATGATCTACTTACAAATGTAATGTAAACTGAAAACAAATTCAAGAAAGATATATGCTGCATTGCAGGTGAAATTAATGGAAAAAGACCTACTGACACATCTGTATTTTTTTTTAATTATAAAGGGAAGGGGAAAAAAACTCATAACTTTCTAAGAGAATATAGAGTTACCCAAAAGTGAAAAAGAGTTCAGCAGTAGAATTCTCTATAACAATAAATTCCATTAGAATTTGAGGTGGAAATGGTATACCAAAATATTATGCTGAAACAAATATCTCTCATGGGCAAAGACACTAGAAACACTCTCAAATTTGCTAAGACTCAAAATACATATGAACAACATTCTTAATCAAAAGATTACTTAAAGGTGATGAATATAATAATGATAAAACTTTATAAGAACTTAATATACAAAGGATTTGTGGCTGTTTTTTGTTAGGAACTAAATTAGATTTTTTAATTTATCCATGTAAAATGGAAACTCAGTATAAAACTTGATCCTGCTCTTCTTACTTCATCTATATGTCTCTGATTCCCTTATAATCCAGGGATCAACATTCTGCACTTAATATAAGATTTCTTTTTTGGTTTGATCAATTAAAATGATAATGCTTCCCATTCTGCTGGAACACTTGCTAAAATGGCTAAAAAATTGACTAGTTGAGTCTTTGTTACAATTGCCTTGCAAAGTTTTATTGTATGTTGTTTTTATATTCTTGTCCCCAAGTGTGAGGAGTCCCATAAAGATAAATGGGAACAACTGTAATTGTGCTTAGGGAATGTGCCTATGTTTTTTTATCCATTAAATAGTGTGAGTCCTTGGATTTTATTTAATAATGAAAGATGAATAAAACAAATTATCACTTTTCAAGGTTTTTTTATTTAATAACTCCTTTTCCTTGTCTGCAATCAGAAAATTTTTTTCTTGTGAAAAACTCAAGTGATTTCATGAAAATACTGGTAATGAATGAAAATGTTTATATATGATCTGGAAGAGACATTGGAACATTTAATAGGAGAGAAGAGACATATGAATATTAATATATATATATATATATATATATATAAATGCCACTGGTATTATATATATTTAAAACCTGAATGATTTCTTATTGACTTGGAATACTTTCTGGTATTTTGGCAAAAATTTTTAACATAAATGTCCTAGAATTTTTCATTACTTTATATGAATAATGAATAAAGTCATTTTGAAATAGTATGTAAGAATTCTGTATGTTAACTTGGAAAGCAAATAAAAGCTACATCTCTATGCATTAAGTCAAGAAGATAGAAACCACTCTAGGTTTTTCAAGCAGAGTTCATTTTATAAAAATACAGTTTGGAAGATGGCGGTGTGAATAGAGCAGCGGAAATCTCCTCCCAGAACCACATATATTTTTGAAAATACAACAAAGAAAACTCTTCCTAAAAGAGAGACCAGAAGACACAGGACAACAGCCAGACCACATCCACACCTGCGAGAACCCAGCACCTCATGAAGGGGGTAAGATACAAGCACCAGCCTGGCGGGACCTGAGCACCCCACACCTCAGCTCCCGGCAGGAGGAGAGGAGGTGGAGCAGGGAGAGAGAGGGAGCCCAGGACTGCTAAATACCCAGCCCCAGCCATCCGCACCAGAGCGCAGACACAGTGCATGCGTGAGGTGCTGGAAACTAGGGAAACAGGATAGTAAGACCTGTAAGCGGGTCCCTGCAGATGTTGCACCTGGGACAAAGAAAAGCGAGTGCTTTTTGGAAGTCTTAAAGGGACAGGGACCTCACTGCCCAATGAAAGCATCCTGGGATACTTAATCCAGCAGCAGGGAATCTGGGGATCTCTGGGCACTCTAACCCCCTGGGCAGCAGGGAGCATGGAGGCCCCTCACGGAGATAAAAAGCCTCCCAGCTGTTCCCCCTCCAACACAGCACCACCATATCGGAGCAGCAGCCTGAGGCAGGCCACGCCCACAGCAACAGTGGAGATAAACTCCATAGCAGCTGGGCAAGAATCAGATGCCCTTTCTGCATGCAGCCCAGCACAAGCCACTAGAGGTCGCTGTTCTCCCAGGAGAGGAAGGCCAGAAACCAACAAGAAGGGAAGTTCTTCCAGCCATCACTCGTCCCAGCTCTGCAAACTATCTCTATCACCATGAAAAGGCAAAATTACAGGCAAACCAAGATCACAGAGGCAACACCAGAGAAGGAGACAGACCTAACCAGTCTTCCTGAAAAAGAATTCAAAATAAAAATCATAAACATGCTGACGGAGATGCAGAGAAATATGCAAGAGCTAAGGGATGAAGTCTGGAGGGAGATTACAGATGCCAGGAAGGAGATTACAGAAGTGAAACAAACTCTGGAAGGATTTATAAGCAGAATGGATAAGATGCAAGAGGCCATTGATGGAATAGAAACCAGAGAACAGGAACGCATAGAAGCTGACACAGAGAGAGATAAAAGGATCTCCAGGAATGAAACAATATTAAGAGAACTGTGTGACCAATCCAAAAGGAACAATATCCATATTATTGGGGTACCAGAAGAAGAAGAGAGAGAAAAAGGGATAGAAAGTGTCTTTGAGGAAATAATTGCTGAAAACTCCCCCAACCTGGGGGAGGAAATAATCAAACAGACCACAGAAATACACAGAACTCCCAACAGAAAGGATCCAAAGATGACAACACCAAGACACATAATAATTAAAATGGCAAAGATCAAGGACAAAGAAAGAGTCTTAAAGGCAGCTAGGCAGAAAAAGGTCACCTATAAAGGAAAACCCATCAGGCTATCATCAGACTTCTCAACAGAAACCTTACAGGCCAGAAGAGAATGGCATGATATATTTAATGCAATGAAACAGAAGGGCCTTGAATAGAAGAGGGAAAGTGGGCATCCTTGCCTTGTTCCCAATAGTAAAGGAAAAGCTTTCAGCTCCTCACTGTTAAGTATAATGTTGGCTATTGGTTTGTCATATATGGCCTTTATTATGTTGAGGTACTTGCCCTCTATACCCATCTTGTTGAGATTTTTTATCATGAATCAGTGTTGAATTTTGTCATATGCTTTTTCAGCATCTATGCAGATGATCATGTTGTACTATCACTTCATCCCTGGAATAAATCCTACCTGTCATGATGGATGATCTTTTTGATGAATTTTTGAATTCGGTTTGCTAATATTTTGTTGAGTTTCTTTGCATTCTATGTTAATCAGAGATATTGATCTGTAATTTTATTTTTTCTGTGGTGTCTTTGCCTTGTTTTGGTATTAGAGTGATGCTGGCCTCATAGAATGAATTTGGGAGTATTCCTCCCTCTTATACTTTTTGAAAAACTTTAAGGAGAATGGGTATTAGGTCTTCACTAAATGTTTGATAAAATGCAGTGGTGAAGCCATCTGCTCTAGGACTTTTGCTCCTAGGTAGTTTTTGTTTATCAGTTCAATTTCCTTGCTGGTAATTGGTCTACTCAGATTTTCTGTTTCTTCCTGGGTCAGCCTTGGAAGGTTTTTCTAGAAAGTTGTCCATTTCTTCTAGGTTATCCAGTTTGTTAGCATATAATTTTTTATAGTATTCTCTCATAATTCTTTGTATTTCTGTGGTGTCTGCAGTGATTTTTTTCCTTGCCCATTTCTGATTCTGCTTATGTGTGTAGACTCTTTTTTTCTTGATAAATCTGGCTAGGGGTTTATCTATTTTGTTTATTTTCTCAAAGAATCCACTCCTGCTTTCATTGATTTTTTCTATTGTTTTATTCTTCTCTATTTTATTTATTTCTGCTCTAATTTTTATTATGTCCCCCCTTCTATTGACTTTGAGCCTCATTTGTTCTTTTTTTCTAGTTTCATTAATTGTGAGTTTAGACTGTTCATTTGGGATTGTTCTTCTTTCCTGAGGTAGACCTGATTGCAATATACTTCCCTCTTAGCACGGTCTTTGCTACATCCCACAGATTTTGTGGTGTTGAATTATTGTTGTTATTTGTCTCCAAATATTGGTTGATTGATCTCTGTTTTTATTTGGTCATTGATCCATTAATTATTTAGGAGCAGGTTATTAAGATTCCATGTGTTTGTGGGCTTTTCATTTTCTTTGTTTAGTTTATTTCTAGTTTCATACATTTGTGATCGTATAAGCTGGTTGGTAAAATTTCAATCTTTTTGAATTAACTGAGGCTCTTTTTGTGGCCTAGTATATGATCTATTCTTGAAAATGTACCATGTGCACTTGAGAACAATGTGTATTCTGTTGCTTTTGGATGGAATGTTCTGTAGGTGCCTGTTAGGTCCATCTGTTCTAATGTGTTGTTCAGTGCCTCTGTGTCCTTTCTTATTTTCTGTCTGGTTGATCTGTCCTTTGGAGTGAGTGGTGTATTGAAGTCTCCCAAAATGAATGCATTGCATTCAATTTCCCCGTTTAATTCTGGTAGTATTTGTTTCACATATGTAAGTGCTCCTGTGTTGGGTGCATAGATATTTATAATAGTTATATCGTCTTGTTGGACTCACCCTCTTATCATTATGTATTGTGCTTCTTTGTTTCTCATTACATTCTTTTTTTTGAAGTTTATTTTGTCTGATACAAGTGCTGCAACTTCTGCTTTTTTCTCCCTATTAGTTGTATGAAATATCTTTGTCCATTGCTTCACTTTCAGTCTGTGTATGTCCTTGGGTTTGAAGTGAATCTCCTGTAGGCAGAATATAAACAAGTCTTGTTTATTTTTTATCCATTCAGTGACTCCATGTCTTTTGATTGGTGCATTCAGACCATTTACATTAAGGGTGATTATTGATAGGTATGTATTTATGGCCATTGTGTCTTTAGATTCGTGGTTACCAAAGGTTCAATGGTACTTCCCTTACTATATAACAGTGTAATTTAACTCACTTAGTATGCTATTATAAACACAATGTTCTTCTTTTTTTTCCTCCTTTTTCTTCCTTCTCCATTCTTTATGTATTAGGTACCATATTCTGTACTCTTTGTCTATCCCTTGATTGACTTTGGGGGTAGTTGATATGATTTTTCATCTGATTAGTAATTAATTGTTCTACTTTCTTTTCTGTGGTTTTATTTCTCCTGATGACAGCTATTTAGCCTTAGTAATACTTCCATCTATAGAAGTCCCTCCAAAATGCACTCTAGAGGTGATTTGTGGGAGGTAAATTCTCTCAGCTTTTGCTTATCTGAAAATTGTTTAAATCATCCTTCAAATTTAAATGATAATCTTGCTTGGTAGAGTATTCTTCATTTGAGGCCCTTCTGCTTCATTGCATTAAATATATCATGCCACTCCTTTCTGGCCTGTTAGGTTTCTGTTGAGAAGTCTGATGATAGCCTGATGGGTTTTACTTTGTATGTGATCTTTTTTCTTTGTCTAGCTGCTTTTAAAAGTCTGTCCTCATCCTTGATCTTTACCATTTTAATTATTATATATCTTGGTGTTGTCCTCCTTGGGTCCCTTGTGTTGGGAGATCTGTGCACCTCCGTGGCCTGAGAAACTATCTCCTTCCCCAGATTGGGAAGTTTTCAGCAATTACTTCCTCAAACACAGTTTCTATCCCTTTTGCCTCTCCTCTTCTTCCTGTACCCTTTTAATGTGAAAATTGTTTTGTTTGGATTGTTCACACAGTTCTCTCAATATTCTTTCATTCTTAGAGATTCTTTTTTCTCTCTTTGCCTCAGCTTCTTCATGTTCCCCTTTTCTAATTTCTATTCCATTTACCATCTCTTTTACTACATCTAAACTGCTTTTAAATCTCTCCATTATATGTTTCATTTCAGATATGGAATTTCTTAGTGATTTAATCTCCATCCTAAATTCATCCCTGAGTTCTTGAATATTTTTCTGTACCTCCATGAGCATGTTTATGACTTTTATTTTGAACTCTCCTTCAGGAAGATTGGTGAGTTCAGTAACATTTGGCCCTTTTTCTAGTGTTTCTGAGATTTTTGTTTGAATCAGGTTCCTGTGACATTTCATATTTGTATATGCTGACCTCTAATGCCCACAAGCTCTAGTCTCTGGATCAGCTCCACCCCTGGAATGATGTTGTGGGTTGCAGGGTAGTGGCACTGGTGCCTGGGTGGAGGAAAGAGCTGTTTCCTGCTTCCCAGCTGCAGTGCCTCTCTCCACTCTCAGAACCAGTGGGCTGAGCACAAAGGTGTAAGCTTCCATGCTTTGTATCTGTAGCTACTGTAGGCTGGGCCTCCCTCTTGCTGGCCTGATGCCACGGCAGGTACTGCCAGTTTGCAAGCTAGTGCCGGCAGGCCAGGAGGAAGGTGCAGCAGGATGCGTATCACAGTGGGGGTCCTTGAAGCTGAGTAGCCAGCCAGGGAGATGGACTGCCTGAAGCTTCTGCTGAAAGTTCCCATCCTGCTGGGCAGAGCTCATGCACATAACCTTGTCCACCTATCCCTTCTCTTGTGCAGCAGGCTCCATGCAAACCCCGCCCCTTCAGAACCCCTGCTAGGAAGCCTCTCAGATCTCCTGCCTGTCCTTTGTCCCATAGCAGCTGGATGTGGATCTCTGTCCTCCACAAATGGCTGGAGTCTCAGTCTCTCAAGTATTCCTCCTGTCTTAGCTTTCCAACCCCACTAATCTCCAGGGCACCATGCAATTTAGGTTTGTGTTCCCAAAGCAGATCTTTAGGGCTGGGTGTTCAGCAGTCTTAGGCTTCCACTCCCTCCCTGTTCCATTTCTCTTCCTCCCACCAGTGAGTTGGCATGGAGCAAGGTCTTGGGTCCCGCCGGATCAAGGCCTTGGTACATTGCCCTGTTTTGTGAGGTCTGCTCTGTTCTTCAGGTGTATGCAGTCTGGTGCAGCCTTCTTTCCTGTTGCTCTTTTAGGATTAGTTGTATTAATTATATTTTCTTATTACATGTGGTTTTGGGTGGAGTTCTCTATCTTACCTCTCACTGCACCATTTTGAATCACTTTTCTACCCCTGATGGCTTTTCATATGCTTATGAGTCATTTGTTTACCTTCAATGGGAGGTTTTTAACACACAGTGATAGATGGTTTTTACAAAATTGATTGATGGCCAGGAAAGCGGAATGTGGGCGTTACTGCAGATCAGGGGGTGCCGCTGCCTGTATCCAGGACAGTGCTCAAAACTAAGCTGAGGTAGTGTTTCTGAAATGGGGCTGACTCAACTGCCACTGTTAGTACTTAAAAATGCTGGAGGCTACATCTCTCTCCTAATTGCCTTTCTACCACATGGAGTTGACAACAGAATGGCTTTGTCTCACTACTGCCTTCTAAATTCCTACCAGTGCCTCCTATTCATGGAACCAATCATGAAAACAGATGAGAAAATCTAGAAGTGTCATTTCCAGCATACAACCCTTTCCTCCCATAAAGAGAAAAGTTCAGAAGGCCAGGAAGCAAGCTGCATATCAGCTGACTCTATCTGGCCCAGTGCCCTTTACCTTAGCCCTCAAACATCAGGGAGCAAGGAGGTTCATAAGCACCATAGCCATAGAAATCTGCATATAAATGTTTATCAACATTTTTCAGGCAACTGGTTAATCTTTAGTTTTCATGTACATAAGCATTTACAAAGTGCTCTAGAGGCATAGAAAGTAAAGTATCTGCCTTTAAAGTTCTTGTAACTTCTTAGTGATGGAAGAAAAATACACATAGAACATCAGTGAGTAATACAGAAAATTGGGAGCCTAAATTATGATAATAGACTGTGAGTCTTAAGTGATTTGTCTAAGAGAAGGAGTGAAGAAATAACAGCTAAAGTAGTTGGGTATGCAGTGGGGTTGAACTTTATTTCAAAGGATAAATAATGTTTGAAGAGTTAAAGGGATGAAGGAAAAGCATTCTGGATAACAGGAGCAATGTGAGTGGAATAAAGAATACAGGACTAAGCCATGGCATCTTTCCAAAGTATTAAGATTCTGTCTTGCCTTGACTTGAAGCATGCTTTGGAAGAATCAGAATCAATAAAATAAAATTTTATAACAAGATTGCTGTCAGCTTGGAAATCTGGAAACCACACTGCAGTAGGAATAAGGAACTAAGATGTTTAGCTCAGAGAAGCAAAGCCTAGAAGGAATACCTGTGAAATGTTAAGTAGAAAAGTATAAACTTTGCTTTTGTTCTTCAAAAAGAAAGCGCTCCAATCTGTGCAGTAAAGTTAGAGGCACTCAGCTTTAAATTCAATGGAAATGTTTTTTTTAAACCATTGTTATCTAACAATGAAACTTATGTTCTCATGTAGTTATGGTATCTCCAATGCTGAGTTATTCTCACAGAATTTAAATGACCAAGTATACCAAAGAGAGGATTCCTACAGCTAGAACAAAGAAAATGATCATAAAGTCCCTTTAATCTAAAAACAAAAAAAGTGGGGGTAAGTAGTTTATACTTTAATAGCTGATAGAAATTTTTGTTACATGCCTTGTCTGTGTCATATACTATCCAGGGAACTGGTGAATAAAGTAATTCAATGTTCTCCAAAATAAATGAGAAGGAACTCTAGTCTTACAAGACGCTCCATGAAAATAAAATGAGTCTGAGGTAAAATAATGTTGAGCAATTCTGCATCCATTTACCTTCTTAATAATAATAATGATCCACAGAATATAAAACACTTTCATGGCACCATAATGACCTCCAATGAGTAAATTTGCCTAACCTCTGAATCATCCTGGTTTTTCCAAAGTTATCCCCCAAAATAATCTTTTTAAAGTCATATCAACATTCTGAAACTTGTGCTTCCACAGGACTTTTTGAATACATTTTAATTGTGATTACAACTTCTGGGTATAGGAGCCTGTGGTCTAGTGAGAGAAATAGGTACAACAGAATATAAAAAGCAATGCTTAAGTGGGTGGATGCATGTTCTATGGAAACATGTAGAAGGGCACCTAACATGGTCTTGAGGCAGGAGAGAGGCAGGAAAAATTCCTGGAGAAGGTAATACATAGCTAGGACCTATGAGACAATCAGAAATCACTGGGAAGGGTAGTGTAAGAATGTTTGAGACCTAGGAAGCTCCAAATGTCAAGAGTTATTAGTTATTGATTATGACACATTAATGAAAAAATAAGAAACATTTAATAGGGGCTTGATTTTTAAAGTATACTAACAGATTTGTTTTGCATCTCAGATTTTTTTGGTAGGGTTACTATAAAGGTTATTGAAACACAGAATTATATAATCAGGTGTGGTAAAGAATTGCTGAGACCCTGTAGTCAGAAGCTTTTTCTAGAATTGTCTAACACTGAGCTATCTAGCCCCTGTTTAAATATTTTCAGTGACTGGGAATGCTCTGTCTCATGATGCATTTTCCCCCCTTATATTAAGATGCAATCAATCTTTCTGTAACTTTCACCTGCCTTAGGTTTGCATTTTTAAGCTGCACAGAAAGAGCCCTGGGCTTTATTACTTAGGGAGTACCAGAGTCATTTTCTGTTGGTGATGGAATTTAAAATTAGATCTATTTAATGGAGTTTTCAGTTGCTCTACCTGTACATTTTAATAGCAGACAGTTCACCACTTTTAACATGTGAAATATATTTGCATGTCTTAAAGTTTCTTTAAGACTACAATATAAATATTGAGTTTTATATAACCTTTAATTTATCAAGGGAGTATTTTGGGGATTTGGTTTTGGCATCTTTTTGTAAAAATGTTAGATCTTAGGAACATTTTCATAATTCAGCAGGGTCTGCAATGTTAATGGACCTGAGCAGCAGGATCCTCGGACCACATACTATAATTACTCCTCAGAGTGCTTATAATTTCAGTTCCAGAGCCTAATGCTGGCTGTAATTCATTTGTTTTTTTTTTTTCTCTTATTGGAAGTAATTCACAGCAGCCTTCTGATTTTAGAAATCTATTGCTTTTGCTCAATTCTAAGTTGGTAGTCCAAATTTAAATTAAAGTAATAAAGTAGAAAGCACATGGTAGGGATTGAAAAAAGTAATGGTGGAGAAACATTTTCTATGAGCAAAAGATTCTTTAAAAGCACTTATATCACTTGGGGACAAATTGGAGCTTTGTTTCTTCTGTTTCAACACAGGCTGCCCACCTTCAGCATTCTAAAGTGCAAGGAAAATTTGTTCTTCTCTTGACTGAAATTAAAGAGTTACAAATTATCACTTCAAATTCCAATTTAAACAGGAGATACGTGAAATACTTGATACTATGTATATAAGTGTATATATGTGTGTTTGTAATTGACATTTCAAAATTAACCTGTGTAAAACTTTTCTTTAAGCTAGTTAAAATTACTTTGTTTTAACTTCAGAATTAGATATTTAGATATGCTATACTTCAATTGAGGCAAATTCCATGCTTTTATAAAATGAGGAGAAACTAAGGCCAATAAAAGCTAACTGATTACTAATAGAATTAGAGGTGGAATATCTCTGAAGATTTTTCACCCTGTATGGTTGGTGTACATTTTCACTTTGGAATAGAGCAATAGTGTTAAAATATTTTAACTGTTTCAATAGTGATGGTAGAATTATTTGAATAGGTATGGTCAAGATCAGGAAAAAAAGAGCAATCTAAACTTAGAAATGAGACCTAAATATCATATGATGTAATAATCATTATTTTTAATTTTCATGGTTTATTTTTCCCCACCAGGAAAATCATCTTTAGGGATCTCATCTTATGAAGAACTCTTATGGTAAGGACATGTAATCAATGAACACTTCATAAAAATGATCATAATATGTTTATTGCATGACATTAATCTGTGTTTTCAAGTTGCATGTCCAATGCTCAAATGGCTAAGAGTGTATTGCTCCTTTTCTACAGGCACACTTTTTCTATTATGTTTTATTTTTTTTATAGTACTTGTCACTACCTGATTTTTTTTTATATATATATACATTGTTGTCTGTCTTTTCTCCTAGAAGTTACATTCTAGGAGAGGTAGAATGCTTGCTTACTGACAAAATCTGACCTGTAGTAGATATTGTTGAATGGGTACATTAATGATCAATAAATTAATCACCTATCATGTGCCAGCCATCTAACATGAGCTAGATTGCTTCAAGAAATGGTCCTGTTTATCCTCATAGTAAACTTAAGTGGTAGTTATCAGGTCCATTTTATAGCTAAAAGAGACAGTCTCATGAAAGGAAAATTCTTTGTCCTAGATTATTTTAATATTAAGAAGGTACTAGATGTGTTAAGAGGGAATATATTGCAATATATGCCTACCTCAGGAAGGAAGAACAATCCCACATGAACAGTTTAAACTCACAATTAAAACTAGAAAAAAATAAAAGAAGTCACTAGAACTTAAAGTCTCAGAAATTTCACATATCAAAACTTTCTTTTATGGAGCAGTATCCTGAAATTTAAAATGTTAAAATGATGTGAAGAACAGAAAAATGAATAGGACATTTATGCAGAAGCTAGACACAATGTTTAAACACCAAATTTTCATTTCAGTATATCCCACTCATCCTGAACTATCTGAATATGATTTTGAATAACTGATTCCTTAGTACCAACTTTCTCATATGTATTGATACATCTCTAGCAAAAGGAATACAATTTTGGAAATGAAATATGACCTAATCTTATTTATTTAGATGCTTATCAACAGTTTTGAATCAGTATTTGTCTTGTAAATATAGAGTCAGAAACACTCATCTGCCACGTACAAAGTTAAAGAAAAATACAAATTTTAATTCTAAAAAGTCAATTTCTAAATTTTCATACCTTAGAGATCATATTTATCTTAACAATTAAGTCTCATTACTTTTAATGAAATTTTTATTTTGAGATAATTACATATTTGCATGCAGTTGTAAGAATTAATTAAACAGAGAAACTCCATGTGTCCTTTACCCAGTTTCCCCCAAAGTAACATCTTGTGAAATTATACTACAAAATCACAACCAGGTTATTGACCTTGGTGTGTTTAATCTACAGAACACTGCCATTACCACAAGAATCCCTTTTGTGGCCCTTTTGTAGCTGTGCCTACCTCTCTACCCCCCGACCACCAACTCTTAATATTAAAACGGTTCTCTGTTTTCCATTTCAAAACTATCATTTTGAATTATCATTTCAAGAATGCTTTGTAGATGGAATGATACAATATGTACTCTCACAGTATTAGCTTTTTTCACTCAACATAATTTTCAAAAGGTCCATACAAATTTTATATATCAACAGTTCATTCTTCTTTATTGCTGAATAGTACTGTATGGTATGGTTGTACCAGAGTTTAATCTTTTATCCATTAAAGGACATCTCAGTTGTTTTCAGCCTTTGGTTATTATGAACAAAGCTCTAGGATCATTTATGATCAGGTTTTTGTGTAAATATGTTCTCTGGAAAAATTCCATTATATATTTTAAGTCTAGAAAAAACAAAAAATGATTTTAAAAATTATCACTTGCATGGGGCCTTCATAGCACAAGAATTAACTAAATCAGGACAAGGAGATTTAGAGTAACTTAAAAAGAATTTAAATAACTGCTTTTTATTGATGTATATAAACATTCTTACTATTATTATTATTGCTATTGTTAAGGCTGTTGTACCTCTGAAGTTAATCTTGCTTTATTTTATCTAAGAAATGTGCAGTTTCCTCAACGTGTTCTCCTTCTTTGGATTTTTATATGCCAAGTATTAACCATTAGTTTATTTTGCCAGTCATGCACATTAGAGTGCCAGATTTATACCTATAGACCGACTTGTAAAGGAAGGGAGCTGTAGCATCTCCTTAGGGACTAAGGATGCCCTTCTGATTTGCTGTGGCATGGCACACCACAGGGTCAGGCTGTGTTTTACGTCATTTCTTAATAAGTTACCTTTCTCACGTGAAAGACATTTGTTGGTCTAGAAGCTCGCCTCTACTCATCTACCCTGAATGGTAAGAAAACAAACAACATTTTGCCAAATGACTATATAGGAAGGAGGCTGTTCTAAGTAATTGTAGAGTATAATTAAACATGTATATGTTCTAATGAAAGGCTAAGACTAAGAGACTAAGAGAAAGACTGGGTTTGCTGAGAATTTGTCTTATAGGAATTAACAAAATTGTACATGTCTTATTTATATCCTACTAAGATAAACTGGGAATAGACCCTAGTATACACTAACTGCAGCATGGAATGGGTAATAATTCTTTGACCTATTTGGATATTTAAACAGACTTCAAAAATTGCCATACTGATTGCTATTTTTTCAATCATTGGTGTCAAGAAAGACAAAAAATATGATTTATTCATACACTTAAAAATATGTATTGATCAATTTCCTTTTGAAGGCTCTGATCTAGGTGGTAAAAATCAAAGTGAACAAAGTCCTTGGTAATGGAGTTCATATTCTAATGGAGGGAGGTAATTAAATTGCATGTAAATAAATGAATGAATAAGACATTTTCACATACTGTGAAGAGAGTAAAATAGGGTGTTGGGATGGAGTGGTTAGCAAGAGAGTGATGGCCTGTTCTGGGTAGAGTATTCAGAGAAACTTTTCCGAGCAGGTAATATAATAAGCAGAGACCTGAATGCTGAGCTGGAGTTTACAGTGCAAAACTATAGAAGTAGAACATTATAGGAAGAGGGAATGACAAATTTAAAGACCTTGAGATGGCAAAGATCTATAGATTCAGCTTTTTCAGTCTTAGAAATTAACTGTCTGGAGTCCTGACTTTCTAGAGCCAGAGTTTTATTGGTCAGTCCTAGTTAAATGCCACCCCACTATCTTGATACCAGTTGCTAAATGGATGAGAACAATTTTCATGGCAGAAAATACATGGCATATACTAGAGAATGACATATAAATCAGCAATGGGAACAGAAAACTTGAAATGCCTAATGAACATGTAAACTAAGAAACAAGGAAAGTTTGATACAGTTCAGGGAACTTAGGCATTTCAATCTGACTGAACAGTTCAAAGAAAAACAGTGGGGCTAGGATGGATGAAGAAGTAAGCAAAGGGTAGAATAGTTGGGAGGGGGTCTGTCACAGATCCAGACATGTGGAGGCTTTAGGATCTTGTTGGTTCTTGAGAAAAATTTTGTCATTAAATCATAATGGTTCAAAATACAGATTCTGAAGCCTAGACTCCCAAGACTGAAGCTTAGTACTACCATGTACCAGCCTATAACCTTGCGCAAATTCCATTCATTGTTTGAGACTTATTTTCTCCTCTTTAAAGTGGTATTTTTTACATTTAATTTTTGACTGTACTTCATAGGTTGTTTAGAGTATTAAATGAGTTAGTTTGAATGACATGAGGAAACATGGGAGAATTTCAAGTATAGAAGTTACATGCTATTGATTGAATTTTAATGGGGTCATTCTGGCTATTGTCTTGAGAATACACTTGGAAGTAAGAGCAAAAATTGAATTAGGGAAAACAAGTTAGGAGGCAAATGAAATAATCCAATTTGTAGTAGAATGGTGGCAGTGGGAAAGGTGAAAAGTGGTCAGAATCTAGATATAATCTGCAGGTAGACCAATGAAGTTTAGTATATGAATCAGATGAATGATAAAATGTAAGGAGACAGGAATGACTTCACATTTTCTTGTTTGAATGACCAACAGGATAGAGTATCCTTCACTGAAATTTGGAAAATACAGATGGAGCATGTTTAGTAGGAAAATAAAAATTCTGCTTTGGACATGTTAATTTTATAATGGCAATTGAATATCAAAACAAAGATATTAAATAAGCAGTTTAATATTTACCTCAGAATTTAAAATCATGAGGCAGGATAAATTCACCAAGGGAGAAAATCAGAAATGAAGAAAACCAAGATACAAAGACTGGGATCCCTCAGTGTTGGCCAGTGAGGTAGGAAAACAATCTGAACATTAAAAGGGCTTCATGGTGGAGGGACTGGTCAACTGTGTTTCCTGCTGCTCTTGGTTTAGGTCATGTGAGACTAGAGAACTGATTGATCATTGGTGGGGCTGAAAACCCAATGAAAGAGGAGAAAAACTGAGAACAGCATAGAAATGTGTCTTAAAGTATTTTTTTTCTCTTTTTTTGTAAAGTGGAGCAAATAAAAGAATTGGTAGCTAGAGGGGAGGTGGGGATGGGAACATCTGGTGGAGAGAGTAAAGCTGATGATGAAAGAGTGATATCCTTGGGTGGGTGAGAAGCCATGGGATCTATTTCACATGCGGAGGCCTTTAGATCTGACATTTCATCTATATCATTTGGATGAAAGACATAATTAACAGATAGAGAAGTTGTAGGAGGGTGGAGGTTTTGGGGAGCTCCTTTTCAGTTGTTTAATTTTCTAAGTGAAATGAGAGACAAGATTGTTAACTGAGAATCTAATTGAGGAAGGAGATGTTGGAGGTTTAAAGAGAGAGAGACATGATACAGTTGCCTATGAGGGTAGGAAATAATATAAGCACCACAAAATATTAAGGAATCTCTTAAGGCTTATGTTCAAACATTTAAAATTGGACCAGTCTTTTCTTTCTCTTTCTTTTTCTCTCTTTTTCCCCCCTGCCCCCATTGGGATAGAGATATATCTGTATATATGGGTATCTATACCTATAGTTTTTCTCTAGCCATATTCAGCTGAGTGGGTACAAGTATAGAATTGACAGAGAGCTGAATTGCATTAGAGTTGTGGTTTTGTCAAGTTAATATAATAAATCAAGAGGTGAACAAGAGAATTAATGGAGTATACTAGTGTGTAGTTATAATAATTAATCATGGAATTTAAATGAGATAATTATAACAGAGTAAGAGAAGGAAAAGTAGAAGAATTAAGATAGTGTATGGGTAGAAAGAATGCTCGAGTAAAAGTAATAGAGGAGTAAACTTAAAGAGAATTGTAAGTGATCAGAAAGTAAATGTTTGAACTTGCAAATACAGAATTGTTACTGTTGTATGTTTGTCCATGGGAATTGGCTGATATAGGTAGAGGACAGGATCATTGGAGAAGATTTCAAAGCACTCTTAAGTTAGAATGCTGAAAGAATCATCTATAAATTGATTTCACTACGATTTAAGACTGGAGAGGTCTTTGAGAGAGTGACTGAATGAGAAACTAAAATCTTTATAAATGAGGAAGAATAACATGAGGGAACAATTGCTGGCTGTACGAAGGGATAGTATGTGGAAATATCTGATGACATGGTTCAAAGCTAGAGCATTTGAGAGAGAAGGTGGAGGGAATATCTGAAAATGGTATGAGGTGTAAGGAAGACACCATGCCGCACACCATGCCCATGTGGAAGGAAAGAGGTAGAAAAACACACAGTGGTCCTTTGAGGAAACGCTCTCCTCAGAGGACATCCGGGGTTCTTTAGAGTGAGATGATGAAGGGAACACTCAGATAGGACCTGGAGGAATTTGAGGATGATGCACTATGACATCCACAGAGTGTGGTAGACAAGTTTTAGGACATGTGGAAATCTGGGAGAGGGGAATAAACAGGAGGTGTGCATTAAATGTGGGAAATGATCACCATAAGAATTCAGGAGCTTCTAATGGTGATCTGAGATAAACAAGGACAAAGGGGTGTTGGTCTCAGAGAAAGGAGAAGTGGTAAGAGCCTGTGGATATCTGGGGATCTACACTACATTTGAAGGCAATGGGGAGGCAGAGAAAGTAAGTATTAGTGCATACACATCTCCCTCTTGACCACTGTTGCTGAAGCTTTTGAAAGCTGCTGATGAGGGGTGGTTTTAATGAGAGTGCAAGAAGTTAGAAGTTTATAGTGGCTTTCTAGTTCATATGATACTCATTTTTAACATGAAATAAGAAAAATATTTCTTTATTCTAACCCAGACCAGTTGTAACCTCTCAGACTATTAGAAGGGGATTGTGTTCACTAATTCCAGAGTTTCCCACAAAGTTTCAGATTGAATAGGGATCTCGTTTAGGTCAGTCTCAAATTATTTTCCCATCTTCGATTTAAACAGTAGATGGTTATGCTCAGAAGCCATCCCTTTTCTATTTAACATCTCCATTGAGTTGATTGAGCACAACAGTTCTTCTGTCTGAGATTTCTCTCCCTGGGAGATTTTTCACAACTCTCCTCATTATCCTTTCTCTTTTCTTGGTCATCCAGCAATAAAATCATAATCCTATCTTTTACAATATCACAGGTTGATAACAGCATGAACACACTCAGAGGATTCTTACTCTCATGAAGCTTTTAATTTCTTTATTGACTTTAATTAAATTTGAGAGGCCTTTTCAATAACAAGAAAGAAACAATTTGTATTTTGGGATTAATAGCATTGTATTTAGCCACACTATAGATGATATTTTGTGGGAAAGGATAATCTTTTCTCACCCTAGAATCACAAGTGTAAAATTTCCGATCTCTGAATTTCTTCCTTTTAAAGAGGATGGAAAAGGTCCAACTAGATACAAACTGTAATTATAAAATAAATTTGTAATGAGGATGAAAAAAATTACAGGGGATGGACATTCTACTATATGGACCACCATAAAAACTGCACTGCTTCCTTGACAGATCTAACAAGTAAAAGACTCTCCAGTGAAGATTTCTAAACCATCTTTCAGCTGGTTTGCTTCATATAAATTATATTAAAGAGTGCTTATAATTTTAAAATTCAGTGAGGATATTTATTAATTCAATGAAAAAATATTGAGCACCTCCAATATACTACATGCTCTTAAGCAATGAGCAGCATTAGTGCTTAAGGATAAAAATGTGCCTGCTTTCACAGAGGTAAATTGATTTTAAAAATAACACATTTTGAAATAGTTATAAGAACTATAAAAAAAGTAAGCAAGATTACATGATGGGGTGACTGCTAAAATAGAAGGTAGGGACAATAAGAGAAGGTGGTCAGAGAAGATTTCTCTGCACAGCTGATAATGAAGCCAAATGAATCATGAATTTATTACATTTAGTCTTTCTCTAGTTTTAGATCTGCAGGTAGGTATTTGGAATTAAAGCTAATAGGAAGAAATAAAGGTTTATTTCAAATAAATAATTTCCTTTATTTTTCATAAAAGTGCCCAAATCAAATATGTTTACTTATTATTTGAGTTATTTGAAAGAATTAGTCTTGCCATAAAGGGAAAAAATGAAGTAGATGTAAATGCACAAAACCTGAGATTTGCTCCATGGCAGGTAATATTTTGGAGCTGCGCTATGCACCATGGTTTACACCAGTCACGTGGTGGTGGACACTTGAGACAAGGCTATATCTCACACTTAGATATTCTGTTAATGTAAAACAAACAATTTATTTCAAAGGCTTAGTACAACAAAAAAAGGTAATATATTTTTAATTGATTACAGGTTGCATTGATAATAGTTCTGATATATTAGTTCAAACTATAGTTTAAATTGAATTTCACTGTTTTTCTTTTTAACATATGGTTACTAGAACCTTATAAATCCTAAATACAGCTTTTGTGTGTGTGTGGTTTATATTGTATTAGTTAGTCAATACTTCATTACATAATTGACAATGTTCCCTTAAGTATATTGCACAGAATTTACAACCTAGTTATTTAAATGAATTAAATGTTCATGAAAGATGACATATTTTCAATTTAGATGATAAAATCCAAATAGAATTTGTTTCAAAAAAAAAGATGCTTAAATTATGTTGTGTTATAACTAATATCTTTGTTTGGGAATAACATGCTATTATAAAATAATCTTTGAAATCTAGTGATTTTTGCATTGTTAGGAAAAAGAACACTCTGATTTGTTGGGGTATTTAAAGTGTCATCTAGACTAGCTACATTGACTAAATTGAGGAGATTAATTTTTCATTGTCATCACCATGTAAAACCTACAGTAAAACTTACCTGTCTTTTTCAGGGTTAACCTTTGGGCAAAAACAAGTTTTAATTTCCATAAATGAAATTATTCCAACCACATACTGCAATGATATTTTAAATCTGATCCAGATAGTTTTGCATACAGACCTTGTTCTAAGTAATTCAACCAGCCATACAAACTGTCAGGAAAATATTATCTCTAGGTTGAAATAATTCTGATGAGAAAGAGGTGATCTGCTGTTCTTGTTTTCATTCGTTTACTTCCTTGTTTTAAACAGTCAAGTCTCATGCATGTGAGGCATATTTGAAAGGCAGAAGTACTTAGAAATAAAACATTAAATGTGTGACAGAGATGTCAGTTCACAATTACCAGTTTAGTTCCAGTAGAAAACACAAATCCAGTTTTAGTAAAGTTCGTAAGCACATACATTTTCTAAAGAGTGCTTAGCTTGCTAGAACACTATAATATGCTCTCTAGTAAATATCATTTAGAATTTCCAAATGATAGGGTTTTTCCAGGCCAAATGGAGTCCTTTTTAGCTATCAATAACTGGATATTTGGGATAGTCTCTTGTGATGAAGATCTCTCGTGAAGAATTATTTGTTTTTCACTCTATGCTTACATGAATATCTTGTTCATGCTGATAAAACTTACAGTCTTTGCATAGTGATTACTATTAGTGCAAAACAATGACGCTAATACTCAGTGGCTTAAAGTAACAGTTTTGTTATACTCACTAATTTTGTGGGTTAAGAAGTTAGGAAGGTTATAGCAGAAATAGATTTCCTTTGTTAACTATTTGTGGAGCCTCAGCCTGAGAGACTTCACATATGAGGGTCGGTGACCAGTTTCCCCTGGAGATGTCTTCATTTACAAGTCTGGTGGTTCATTTTAGCTTTCAGCTTGGGCCTCAGACTCTAAAATATGCATCTGTATGTTGTGTCTTCGTGTGTCTTGGACCTCCCCATGTCATGGCTTCCTTAGAATGGTCAGATCCTTATGTGTAATTCGGAGTTCTACAAGTGACTATTCCAGGAACAGCTGTATTGGTTTTTATGATCTAGCCTCAAATCATACAGTGTCACTTCTGCCTTGTTCTATCAGTTGCAAGCAAATCACAAACCTTACCTTACTCCCCACTAGGTTTAAGGGAAGGAAGAAACATAGACTCTACCTCCTGATGGAAGGAGTGGCAGAGAACTTGCAGACATGTTTTAAAACCATCATGTGCTAGGGGACAAATCTCTGAACAGAATGAATTTTGAAAGAAAATTAGAGCATGGTAAAGGTAGATACTAATGAAGTAACCTATTTTCTAGTAGTCTAATATAGATAAGTATATGATTTTTATTATTGGGAATTGGAGGTAGTAGGAGAAAAGTTCTTTGATCCTTTAAAAAATTAGTAAGTGTCCAAATTTCTTGAAACTTAAAAAGAGGATTTGGAATTTATACTTTCAGTATCAAATCCTTTTTGCTTTCACTGTAACTTCCATTTTCCTCAAACTTTATCTTTTCAATTAATTCTGAAGATAAATGCATTACTATTACTTTTTTGGATAATTAATACACATATATAAAACATAAATAATATATAGACATGTATGATATATAAAATACATAAAAGAGATAATTAACCCATACTGTATGAGACTGTGATCTTTGGGGAATCATTATTTTTTAATGATCTTAATTATCTTTATTTAAGCTTTTGATATTTAGTATTATCTGCTTGATGAATATAAAATAGTCACTCTCCTAAATGACTGAAATTTTGTATGCTTATCTGTTGCTTTCCTGTATATATAAGATACATATGTAAGTCCCTCAAAATATTCTGGTGAGTGCAAGGATATGGGCCCTGCTTTTATAGAATTTATACCCTTAGTGGGACTATACATATACTAAATAAATACATAAATAACAAAAACCATCAGAAAGTCATGAATTTTATGGTGAAAGGAAAACAGGGGAAAATAGAATAGGATAGAAGTAAAATAAGGTGATATGATAGGACTGGAGAAGAGGCATGATTTTCCTTTAGAGCATCAGGGAAGATCTCAAAGGGATTATATCTAAAGCAGAACCTAAATAACAAAATAGCTGTGGTTTTGTGAAAAGTCTGGAAACTAATGGTGACAATGATGGTTAATTTTGTATGTTACTGGGCTAAAGGATGCCCACATAGCTGGTAAAGCATTATTTCTGGGGTGTCTGTGAGGGTGTTTTGGGAAGAGACTAGCATTTGATTCAGTAAACTGAGTAAAGAAGTCCACCCTCACCAATGTGAGTGGACCTCATCCAATCTGTCTAGGGCCTGTATGGCATAAAGGAGTGTTGAATTCATTCTTTCTTTTCTTGACCTGGGATGGCCATGTTTTCCTGCCCTTCGACATCAGAGCTTCTGGTCCTTGGACTTCCAGACTCAGGCTGAATTATACTTCTGGCTTTCCTAGTTCTCCAGTTTGCAGAGGGCATCAATGACTGCATAAGCCCATTCCTGCAGTAAATTTCCTCTTATTTTTATCAACATTTATGTATGTATGTATGTATGTATGTATCAGTCTATTATCTATCTATCTATCTATCTGTCTATCTATCTATCTATCTATCTATCTATCTATCTATCTATCTATCTATCTATCTATCTATCATCTATGTATCTCTCTGTCTGTCTATCCATCCTATTGGTTCCGCTTCTCTGTAGAATGCCAACTAATACAGTGACCACTCCAGGTAGAGCAGTCAGTCCTACCAACTATTACCTTCTTTAGTATCTAGAATTCAGCGTCATAGAACACCTTGGTATTATTTAAAAATGAAATGGTTTCACTTTGCCATAACTTAGGACTTGCTCCTTTGGCTATTACGTACTTCTCTTTTTCAATAAGAAAAAGAACAGACAAAAAAGAGAAGAAAAAAATGATAAAATTTCTCTTAAGACCCAACTCAATTATTAACTTGTCTTTTCTTCACCTTCCCAAATAGTCCCTTTCTCTTCTATCTTTTCAGAATGTTTCACCACCTATCATCTTGTATCATTAGTATTTGTTTTATTGTTTTTTGTTTTTTTTTTTCATTAAATGGTAACCTTGACTGGAGAAAATCTGGTTTTGCGGTTTGTCTACCTCAGTGTTTGGCACATAATAAACTCAAAAAGGTTTTTTAAATGTAGTTTTGAGTCCCCAAACCAATTTTCTTTAATGTTAAGAGACTGTAGTTTGATAGTAAAAATTTCCAAAAGACTTAAATTCATTCAATTTGACCATGTGTTTTTGTGTCTCCAATCCAAGGTAGGTAGCATTATGGAAGCGCACCTAATAACTCCCCAGGAATGATTTGAAAACTTGAAAGAGGGTATCAATGAATTGACTACTTTTCAGTCACTGATCAAAAACAACCTCTGAATGAGAGGATCAGTATTTGTTGTACAGGATTTTCAGTTTTATAACACATTCTACCAACCTCCTGCTAAATGTAAATGTGTTTTTAGTATTCTGCTCTGGGAACAACCCCTCTATTCATTCTTTGGTAATTATAGGCTAGCATATCTATTAAGCACTGTGAAATAAAAATATAAGTGGTGATAATGCCTCATGTGTGCATTCTCATTCAAGAAAAAACCACGGGAGGAAGTATACTATTTCCCTCCCCACTCCTTGTTTTCATGAAACTTTGCATCCTAGTGTTTCTTCTATCTCATCACCTGCTTCCTTTGTTTTGCCTACCTTGGGCTCTAGTCCTGTTTAACTGTGGTTCTTAGTGAAATTCAAACTTCACAGATAATTTTTGTTATTATTTGGCTTCTAGAATATAAGAGGGGTGATGGTAGCAACAGCTTGCAACTAGACTACACTTCATAGTTTCTAAAGAAATTTCCACATATATAGTATTTAATATAGCTTTTATTCCTATAAATATACCCCCTGAAAAATAACATTTAAAAAATACCTGTTGGTTTTTATTTCCTATCATCCAGCTCCATAGTATACTGTAGTTTCCTGACTGCTCCATGATGAAGTGGTTCTCGTATCTTTATCTTTGTGATCGCTTTTTTATGTGCTCTCATTTTATTCCCCTTACAAAGTACTGTTCATCAATCTCAAAATTTCAAATTCTGCCTCTATGAAACATTTCCTCAGCCCTCATCAACACTTCCACTCTTCCCACTATAGCATTAGGGGAGCTGACCAAATAGTTATTATCATATCCCATCTTGTGCTGTTGGAGATTTTCAAATATTTATAGGTAATATTGGAAATTTCCCCAAAGAAGTAACTATCACAACTTAAAATTCTTATTACCACATATAGTGTGATATTTATAACAGGTATACAGTAGAACTTTGTGGCAAACTGATTTTCAGGAGAAAATAGCTTCATTCAATAATTTGGTAAACTGAAATACAAATGAAGGTGATTTTTCACATGTTCTAACAAAACATAAATGTTCTTATATTTAAATTGAACACTGTTATAATTTAGCATTGTGGAGTTGCTGATTTCCAATAGTCCCACAAAGCCTGCTTGAAGTCGATAGATTTACACAAAGTAAAGTTTGAATGAATTAATCTTGGATTAAGAACTGTATTCAAAGAGTGGATTCAGTGCAGAGCCTGGAGACTGAAGAGAAGCTCTGAGAAGTTTTTAATGAAGTTGGTGGTGTAAGTCTTGTTCAGCTGATAACCTTCTTAATTAGGTGTTGACACATGAATTCAGTTGAATTTAGTGATTTATTGAATTACTGGTCATCAGGCAGGAAATTCTTATTTCAGCTAACAAAATACATCTAAACTTACCACACTTTCTATAAAAGGATATGTTGAATGCCACAATTTTTATTAGAATACCAAGAAGGAAAAATGAATGCTGTCCATTCCCTTTTCCAGTCAACCTTTTTCTAATCAGTCAACATAAAATCAGAGTGCAATTCTCTGGTGAATGTAGATATTAGGGCATTTAAATAAATAAAGCAAAATCCTTGTAACTTTCTGCTGGGGAAAATGCTTAAATAATTTGGTAAACCAAACTACAAATGAAGAAGATGATTTTCACATGTTCTAATAAAACATAAATGTTCTTATATTAAAACGGACTACTGTTTACTTTGACAGAGTCCTTGAGTTCCCACAGTTACACTAAAGTCTGCTTGAAATCAATAGATTTTATACAAAGGTAAAGTTTGAATAAATTAATATTGGATTAGGAACTGTATTCAAAGAATGAATTGAGTGCAGAACTTTATTCAAATAATGCATTCAGTGCAGAATTAAAAGTAAATAATATGGTATCTAGGTTTTTTTTTTTTTACTCAGAATCTGCATTTCTCCAGGGGAAAAAGTTCTTCCTGTTAAGTGGTGTGGCTTACATAGTCACATAAGTGAAGCAGCTGAAACAACAGTTAGAAAAAGCTTTGCCAGGCAATCAGAGAACTGAGAAGATGGGGAGGAGGGGGTGAAGAGTTGGTGTCTTCTAGCACATTCACAGTCCTGTATTTAGGAAGAAAAATATATAGGTGATAATAACTGAGGTAGAAATTTATTAGAAAGCATTAGAAAAACATAAACATGATTATAACTATGTAAAAATTAACATATTATAAATGCAGAGAGATATTTATACAATTAATAATTTAGACAATATACATGAAACTGACATCTCAACAAAGACTGGCATAAATGATGACTGTGATACTCAGAGTAACAAAAGAACAAAGTAGGTGATAAAGAGAGAAATTTTGGGCTTGATAAATCCTGAAACAATCCTCAGTTAGACCTGCCAAGGAATTTTCCGTGCTTAAGGTATAAGGAAGTTACATCGGAAACTCACTGTTTATTGTGATTTTATATATAATTATGCTTAAATAAATAAATCTCTTATTGAATTCTGTCTTTCCTACTCAGTCGTGTTGCTATTACGATAAAACTCATATAATCTATCTGGACCGGGTGAATCTCCCTTCTCTCCGTTCCTCTTACAGTTCAGGTTAGAAGGTCAGGTTAGAAGTATCTCTAACAGTATTTTGCCTCAGACTTGTTATTCTTGTCTGTCCCTATGCATTATATTTACACTTAAAACTATTGTGAATATATGCTGGGTTTAAGTATTTAAACAAGGAGGCCTTTAGACTGGGGTGGCTCTAGTACCTTGGTAATCTACATTAAAAAACCTAGGCCAGCATCAGTTCAATTCAATAATATGAATAAAAACAGCCAATCACAAACAGCCAACTAGGCTTTTCCAAATCAGGCAACTGTTTACACTAACAATCAGATAATTAGTTGTCTTTGCTTCAGTGTGCTTTGCCCCCAGCTCATATTGGTGAGATGCTTCCAACCACTCTTGATTTGGCACTGCCTGATTCAGATGGACGTCTTCTCACAGAAACTTCTGGAAATTTTAATTGGTCTCAGTTTTCCTTTTAACACTGGATAACATGGATAATTATAAGATAATCTTTTTTCTTGTAGAAATTAAATCCTTTCAGAGGGATAATAAAAAGCTTTCTTAATTCATATTAAAAATTTAAGCCCATATATAATTGGATATCAATTTATACAATTTTAATTTTTATAGAAAACCTGAAGTGAGAGTGATCATCGCTGTGTATCAGTTAAGATTATTTTGGTTGCTAAGTACAGAAAATTCAACCCAAATTGATTTAAACAAATCCCTGGTTTTGGTTTTGCTGAGAAATCTCAGCAAAAGTGCAGAATTTCTAATTGGTTCTGATGAGGTCATGTACCATCCTTCAGCCAATTACTGAGTCTTTTATTGCCCAGTATATGAGTCTTTTATTGCCCAGGCTTGAGTCAGATGCTAGCTTTGTACCTACGAATGAAGTAAGTTCCATGGAAACCACATATATTGAGAGTACTGGATGGATATTTCCCAAATGAGAATAAATAACCAAAACATGTATTAGCCACTGCATGATAGATCTAGAATAACCCGAGTAGCTTTATAAAGGAGCCTGGAGTAGTTTGACCTTGATGAATGTATAGATATTACTGTCTTTACTAAGTAAGAAAATGGAAATGCAAGAAGGATTCAGAATCTTGGCAGGCATGGCTGAAAACAGAATCACTATCAGTGAAGATAACCTCCTTTAGGAATTTAAAGAAATCATGCTAAATGCATACAAACTGATAAAACTTGGTTACTTTTACAAAATCATAGTTAATCATATTACGTAATTACAAACAAATTATTCCAGAATTAACTATTTCTGAGTTCTCAGTAAATAAAGATTCAGATTCTTTTTCTTTTAAATTATATTTTATATGTAGGTTCTATTTTCTTTGCATGGTTTAGGAAAGGTTACATTTTAAACACTAGATTATTACTGTGCCTCTTGTGAACCTTTTCCTTGCTTTCCTGATCTCCAAGTTTACACAAAACAATCAAGTGAACCAAAAATGAATAGACGTAAAGCCTGCCACCTTGAAAATATAAGCTATACATATTATAGATGTTGTGTCCTAAGTTTTATTTTCTACAGAGCCTATTATAAATCTTTTGGTGCTCAATAATTCAATCAGTTTGATTAATTTATGTGCATTGGATTAGGCAAAGTTGAGACTGTTGTTTGTGGTTTGATTTAGCAAGGAAACTTGTCTGCAGTCAAGGAGAAAGTCAGGAAGAGAAAAAGGAGAATGGTCTGGAACATGAAATGAAATATCTTTATATGCCAGATATGAAAGATTCAAATACTTCTTGATTTGTAGAATGTGTAAAGTGTATTTCTGTTAGAATGGAAATACCTTGCAATTTGAGCTTCTGCATTTTAAAGAAGGAAATTGGTTTTCCATCCATGCTTCAGACTTATTTTTTATCATCAAAGGTGCTGCTATATTGGTACCAGGTCTCAGAATGTGATGACAACATATGACCTTCATTTACTCTGAGTGGAATACAGTGGGTGGTATATACACTCCACACCTGTGCTTCTTTCAGACACAATTATTTATACTCAGGATCACTTTAAATCAGCCGTGTTAATGATGTTGCATCACCAAGTGATAACATGATCACAGCTTTGACATTGATTTTCCTAGGTGTGAAATCAGTTTTCTTATAAACTTACTATGTTCTTCTTTTCTTCCATTAGCTTCATTTTATTTTGACTGTGAGGTTAATTTTCATTAAGGCTGAGTGAAATACTGAAGGGAAAATACAGACTCTGACAATTTCAACAAGAAAGGGAAAAGAAAAGTGGCAGAAGATTTCACAACAAATGCAAAGGAAAACAAGGCAACATTGACTCTGTGGTTAAAATTAAAAGCAAAGTAAGTAGATGCTTGAAGACTCTACTGTGAGGACATATTGGAGTTTATCTAATATTCTTAAAGGGAGATTGAATGGCTGTCTACTTGCTTTCCCTCAGATTCTGTTTTATTAGCATATTAGGCAGGTGTACAATATATAATTAGAATTGTCAGTTAATTTTTAAAATTATTTTTATCATTTATTGGAAAAATTTCTATAGTAGATAATAAGACGAATGATATATTAAAGATTATTTTACTATATAACCTTTGACAAATTTAAGAATCTATTACTTGAAATTTAAAAATATGTCATTCATTAAAGGTGACTAAATCTTATTTAAGTTAGTGATTTGTAGAGAATTTCAGTGTTGTACACATTCATGGATATGTGTGCTATGTTTCTTATTTCTTTGTAATTCAAATAATTCTGTGTTGTGATTTAAGATTGAGCTCCAACAGAGTAGTTATTACTTCATAAAAACTACTTCTTGAAGATCTATTTATTTAGTGTTGAGAACAGGATAAAGCTAGGAAAATTAGAAAATATCAGTCACTAGCCATCCACTCCCAAGAAAACTGGTAAGCAAAGGAATAGATCCTTTACCTTGTGCAGGGAAAATGGAAGTTACCATGACCATCATGATCATCAGGATCCTCATCTCACTCTAATCTACTGGCCTACTGCACATGTGCAGTGCTCACAGGTGCATGCCTGCACATGTGTTGGCATTGAGCTATTATTGACCATGTTGCTATATAAAGAGCTCCACCCAGTGCTTTGCATGGAGTTGGAGAGGCCCAGAGGCAAAGGCTGAGACAGACTTGCTGCATGCAGACTTGCTAGAGGTGGACATGAATCTAGCACTTGTCCTGCCATCATGAGAATAAGCCTGGTATAAGACCTGTTACCCCCCAGAATGTTCTGTTGTCATTATCTGGTCTCACTGAATCCAGAGTGAACTGGTCCAGAGCTGGGAACCCCCTCTGGCTGGAAGCTACATTTTGGTATAGTCAGCAGGATTCACTGGAGACTGAAACATGGAACAAGCTGCGCTTATGGGAGAGGTGCTTCAACAGGCCGCCCCTATGTGTAGGGAAATACTGCATGGACCCTCTGTGGAGGAGTAGCTATCTGGGAACCCCCCAGTGGGCATATGGACAGAGGTGGCTTTTTTCCTAGAGGACTCAGATGTTCCCCAGGACTGCAGGGAGGTGGAGATGACTCCTGAAGCAGTGATAGAGGCCCTCCACAATAATGGAAGGTCATTGGAGAAACAGAGTGCCTGTGTAGCAGCAGGTGCTGTGGGTCGGCTATTGCTCACAGTGTTAAAAAAGGCTACAGATAAGAAGGGTGTACTCCTGAGAGAAGCATGAGAAGCAGTAGCATGAGACTGTGAGATGCAAGGTACTTTAGAAGAGGCAAAGGCCATGAAGGAGAAGGACATGCTCCTTTGAGAAGCTTGAGAACGCCAGCTGAGAGGAATTGAGGAGGGAGAAGGTAAGAGAGTTGTTGAGGACTGTGAAAGTGTCACTGTGAAGCAGTGAGGAGAAAATAAAGGATCTAGCAAAAGAGATGCTCTGTGGAGCAGTCAGAGAGCTGCCATCTGCCCCAGAAATGCATACCAGACCCCAAGCAACCATTACCTTCTCTGAGGTGGCTTCTGGCTGCACTTTGCACTGTATGGCCCAATCAAGGTTACTTACCATCTTCCCCAGACAGATGGCAGATTTATGCCAAGCTCCAACAGATGTTAAAGAAGTTGGTCATGAAAAAGGCCATTTGTACCCAGTAAATTATAGCCCAGATGAGGAGCTGTTTATGGAGAGGATGAGGGATATGGTGCTGCAAACAGCTCTCCCATTCCTCTTTGGGAGATGGCAGCACATAATTGAGGTTACCTATACTGTGGCAGAGAGGCTGAAGCAATGTGGGCACTGAAAAGAGTTATGGTCCACTACTCAGAGGAAGAGTTTAAAGGGCCCTGTGAAGGTCACAAGGACCCAGATGTGGGTTGACTTGATAAAGACAGGAGAAGACAAAGAGAAATTGGCTGGGAAATCAAATAACATTTTACTGGAGCTGTGGTAACAACTGAAGCTGAAACAGTGGTTTCAGCAGTTGACTAAGGTGAAGATCACAACATGGAAGCTGGCGACAAAGCCACAGGTCCCACCTGTGTGCCTGAAAGACTATGGTGGAGAGTGAGATGACTTTGCCTGGACCCTCACAGGAAGATGATTGCAAAATATGGTTTGACTGAGGGGAGGGTCAGGGTACCTACACTGGGGGACCAGGTGGGTACTGAAGGCCACATGTTGAAGTATTTATTCATTGTTTCCAAGTGTGCTGCACTTTGCACTGTATGGACCAAATGAACAGTGTGTCCTTGCTCTGGTAGACATAGGAGCTGAATGCTCACTGATTGATGGCAACACTGAGCAATTTCCTGGTACTCCCCCCACCTTTATAGTGGGGTATGGAGGTAAGACTGTCAGAGTGAAACAAGCCCTAATCCCATTAGGAATAGGGTGTCTAATACACTGTATGATGTTATGCTTACTTCTGATTCTCCTAGAGACAACTCTGACACTATTGCAAGAGGTTTTGGGTCTTTCAGGCTACTGGAGAGTGTTTACCCTACACTTGGCACAAATTCTGAAGCCCCTATCCTATGCAGTTTGGTAGTAAATGGTGTCAGGTGGGACTGGGATGAAATGCGCATTTGCCTTTGCTGCTGCAAAGAAGGCAGTCAAGGCAAGCAGGCCTTGAGTGTAATAGACCCATAAAGGCCCTGTGAGCTGGATGTCCATGTGACTAAAGACAGTAATGGCTGGGGCCTCTGGCAGAGACTTGAACTAAATTGACAACCTATGGGATTCTGGTCACAATTCTGGAAAGGAGCAGGGGTATGGTACACTGTAATAGAGAAACAATTGGTTCCCATTTATCACACCTTGTTGACTATGGAGTCCATTATTTCGGGCTTGACTCTGTGGCCACTGACATGGTAGCATGCCAACTTAGTTGGTTGGTCATCAACCTCTTTGGGGAGAAGGTTGTGGCAAGACTTATGGGCCTCTGGTCAGACTAAAACAATTAAAGTATATCATGTGACAGGCCATTTGCCACTAGCACCCCCAGAAAATGATGAAGCAGATGAATTGGCCCAGATACGCTGCATAGAAGGAAAGCCTGCCTCTGATGTGGCTCAGTGATTGCATCAGTGTTTGTTTCATGTGGGGTAGAAGGCAATACAGGTGCTGGTCCATTGGTGGGTCTTGCCTTTAATCTTTGAAGAAGTCAGCAGAGCTTGGCAGAAGTTCATTCAATGATCTAAAAGGGACCTACATGGAGTCCCACAGCAGCCTGGGATGATACCCCTTGTCAAGTGGCAGATAGACAGTAGTAGGCCTCTGTCCATATCAGAAGGGTACTGATATATCATGACTGGTGTGGACACAGCTACTGGACTTCTGGTTGCCTTTTCTGCATGTTGTATAGACCAGCAAATGACCGAAAGAGGCCTAGAGCATCTCTCTGCAGCACATGGCTGACCACAGATATTAGAGAGTGATCAAGGCACCCACTTTACTGGACATACACTATACGAATGGGTGCAACAGTTAAGGATAAAGTGGAAGTTTCATGTGCCATATAATCCTACCAGGGAAGGCATGATAGAGAGGTACAATGGTTTGCTCAAATCTGGCCTGAAATCAGACATCAGTAGTCTGTGGGGCTGGCAGTCTGCTATGGACAGTGCTATGATGTCTGAATAAAAAGCCCCAGAAGGGGGCATTGAGCCCAATAGACATGCTAACACACATTGCTACCTCCCCTATACAGCTGCAATTACAAACTAAGAAGGAATGTTGAAGCCAGGGTTTGGCCACCAGAATAATATCTTGCTACTAGCACCAACTACAGTAAGCACTGGAGTCCATTCAGTGGATGTGGCCTTGGACATTTTGACATGTGGACCAGTGATGGCTGGCCTTCCTGGAACACTGGGGGCAAGGCCTAGAAAGTGGCCTGTGCATTCCTTGAGTAATCACAGAGTGGGCCCTAAAGATCACGGTAGTGTACCCTAAATGGTCAGAAGGTAAGAGCATCTTACTGGGTAGTTTTGTTTTATCTTTATAGCTAGCACATGCACCTCCAGTACTACCATGCAAGACCCCTCAGAAACCCCCACAGAGAGAGGGGTAAAGGTATGGTATACTAGAACTGGATGGGATTCACATCCTGCCATTGTCCTACCACAGAACTACTCTCTTGCATTCATTCTACCTGACGGACAAGATGTGCCTATGTTGTTGTCATTAAAACATGTGTTTTGTTGCCCTCAAATTTAATCTCCTCTAATGTCTTTGTGGATTGGGCACACACCCTAGCAGAAACTGCCAGCATGTCTGTTTGTGCATGGAGTTCCTTATCAGTTCTACTACGTCTCCTGTGGAAAGTGCTAGTCATGGACTCATCTTAGTAGGAATCATTTGAATATGGCTGAATGACCACTTGGTGGCGTTTGATCTCCTCAGGCTTGAGGATGATTATTATTATCATAATTTTGTTATTTGTATGTTGTTATAGCATCTGTTGCTGTTGTGGAATCTGGTTACAATGCTGCAGATTTTTCGCACAGGGGCCGTCATAAAAGATTGAGGCCATGTAGATTGTGAAGCAAGAACCCTGGAGGGTTGAGTTAGGGAAAGTGGAAGTTACCATCACCAGTATCCTCACCTCACCCTAATTGTCTTGCCCACTGCACACATGCAGTGCTTATGGCACAGGCTTGTACATGTGCTGGCAGTGAGCCATTAATGACTGTGTTGCTGTATGAAGAACTCTGCCCAGCACTCTCCCTGGAAGTGGAGAGACCCAGAGGCAAAGGCTGAGATGGACTTCCTTTGTGCAGACTTGATGGAGGTAGACGTGATTCTAGCACTCTACCTGCCATCATGAGAATAAAGTTCAGTATAAGAACTTTCACCCCCAAGAATGTTCCATTGTCATTATTCAGTCTCACTGAATCCAGAGTGAACTTGCCTGAAGCTGGGAACCCCCTCCAGCCCAGAGCTATATCCTGGAACTTGGAGGCTTAAATCAAAGTTGCCAAACTTTAGTATATATTGAAGAAATGTTCTTATTTGTTCTGAGCTTCTGCTATTTATGATATGTTGAAGGTCTTTTATGTATTTTGAGACAAAAAAAAGAATGGGTCAGGCATAGAAGTTTAGAGGACTTTAAGAATATGCAGTGACCAAACATTTAATATAATTAGAATTTTTAATTTTCCTTCTCCCTAAAAACAGACTTGATAAAATTGTGGTGTAACTTAAAGTTCTATCTCAATAATATAATCAGAATTGTTGATAGATTTCAAAATATAAATCCAGTAACAAGCTAAAGAATATTATGGTGATCTCATCAGAATTTATCTAAATCTGCTTTTTAAAAAGGGTGATTGCTTTTTGCATTTTTACAAGTAAAATTTTTTTAAAAGTTTAAAATAGAATCATTAAAGGAAATAATATTAAAAGCATATAATCCTGGTATTCAAAGAAAATATTTGTATATTTAAATTATAACCTTTTCATAAATATCAAATTTGTATTTAAATTCAGTTCATAGCATGTGTTTTTTATTTTGCTTTATAATTTTGGTTTAGTTTTCTATATCATAGAATATTATTCTCAAGATCATTTTAATGAACACATGCTATTTCAGTCTTGAAACATGCTGTAATTTACTTAATATTTCCACAGAATTTGAATATGTATTTCTTTTTTCCATTTTACAGAAAAAGCATCTATATACATTAATATTTGCAAGTCTTATCATTTTAAATATATATATATATATAAAAGCAACAAATAATACTAATTAAATGAATTTTTAGGTACAACATCAAAGGCACAGTCCATGAAAAAAATAATTGATAAGCTGGACTTCATTAAAATTAACATCATTTGCTTTGTGAAAAATAATATTGGTAGAATGAGAACACAAGTGACAGACTGGGAGAAAATATTCGCAAACATATGTGATAAAGGAGTGTTGTCCAAAATATACAAAGAACCATGAAAACTCAACAATAAGGAAACAAACAACTCATTTAAAAAGTGGACCAAAGAACTTAACAGATACTTCACCAATGAAGATATACAGATGTCAAATAAGCATATGAAGAGATGCTCCACATCATATGTCATCAAGGAATTACAAATTAAAATAATGAGATAAACAACATACCTGTCAGTATAGCCAAAACTTAAAAGACAGCACCAAATGCTGGTGAAAATGGGGAGCAGCAGGAACTCTCATTGCTGGTGGGAATGCACAATGTTATGAGTCACTTCCGAACAGCCTTCTCACTACATCATCACATGGCCTCTTCTTCATGCTTGTGCTTTGGGTCTTGGGGAGAAAGGGAAAGAGGTAAAGTAGGAGAAAGGAAGGGAGAGAGAGAGAACTCATAAGGACACTAGACCTGTTGGATTAAGGCCCACCTGTGTGACACCATTTACTATTAATTACCTTCTTAAAGACCTTATCTCCAAATACAGTCACACTTGAAGCCAGGGCTTTGACATTGGAATTTTGGGGAGACACGATTCAGTACATAACAGATATTTAGAGATTTCACTAAACTAGTTCCTAAAACTTTAGGAAAAGAGGAGATTCTGAGGTACCGGACTTGGAATAATTAAAATTTCTGAAATATGTAGGAATTATTATTAGTTTTTTGTATTAAGATATCACTAATATACAATCTTATGAAGGATTCAAATGAGCAACATTGTGACTACTACATACACCCATATTATCAGGTCACCCCTACCCCAGTGCAGTCACCGTTCAACAGCATAGTAACATGATATAGAGAGAATACTTGTCTACTCTGTGCTATACTGCCTTCCCTGTGACTCCCCTGCATTATCTGTTCTTATAACAATGCACCTTAATGCCATTCTCCCTCCCTCCCCACTCACCCTTCCCACCCACTTCTCTTTGTTAATGGTTAGTTCCTTCTTGGAATCTGTGTGTCTTACTGCTGTTTTCTTACTTCAGTTTTGCTTTGTTGTTATACTCCACAAATGAGTGAAATCATTTGGTACTTGTCTTTCTCCACCTGGCTTATTTCACTGAGCACAATACCCTCTAGCTCAATCCATGTTCCTGCAAATGGTAGGGTTTGTATTTTCTTATGGCTGAATAGTATTCCATTGTGTATATGTACCACCTCTTCTTTATTCACTCATCTACTGATAGATACTTAGGTTGCTTCCATACCTTGGTATTGTAAATAGTGCTTATGTCTTTTTGAATCTGAGAAGTTGTATCCTTTCAGTAGATTCCAAGGAGTGAGATTCCCAGGTCAAATGGTATTTCTATTTTTAGTTTTTTGAGGAACCTCCATATTACTTTCCACAATGGTTGAACTAATTTACATTCCCACCAGCAGTGTGGGAGGGTTCCCCTTTCTCCACAACCTCACCAACATTTGTTGTTGTTTGTCTTTTGGATGCTGGCGATCCTTACTGGTGTGAGTTGATATCTCATTGTGGTTTTAATTTGCATTTCTCTGATGACTAGCGATGTGGAGCATCTTTTTATGTGTCTGTTGGCCATCTGAATTTCTTCTTTGGAACACTGTCTCTTCATATCCTCTGTAAATTTTTAAATCAGGTTATTTGCTTTTTGGTTATTGAGGTGGGTAAGTTCTTTATGTATTTTGGATGTTAACCCCATATGGGATATGTGATTTATGAATATATTCTCCCATACTGTAGGATGCCTTTTTGTTCTGCTGATGGTGTCCTTTGCTGTACAGAAGCTCTTTGGTTTGATGTAGTCCCATTTGTTCATTTTTACTTTTGTTGCCATTGCCTGAGGAGATATGTTCAAGGGAAAGTTGCTCACATTTATATTCAGAAGATTTTTGCCTATGTTTTCTTCTAAGAGTTTTATGGTTTCATGACTTATTCAGGTCTTTGATCCATTTTGTGTTTACTTTTGTTTATGGAGTTAGACAGCAATCCAGTTTCATTCTCTTACATGTAGTTGTCCAGTTTTGTCAACAGCAGTTGTTGAAGAGGCTGTCATTTCACCATTGTATGTCCATGGCTCCTTTATTGTATATTAATTGACCATATATGCTGTTCCATATATGGGGTTGTTCTTGTTCCAGGACCAAATTGTCTTGATTGCTGTGGGTTTGTAGTAGAGCTTGAAGTTGGGAAGCAAGATCCCCCCAGCTTTATTGTTCCTTCTCATGATTGCTTTGGCTATTTGGAGTCTTTTGTGGTTCCATATGAATTTTAGAACTACTTGTATTAGTTCATTGAAGAATGCTGTTGGAATTTTTATTTTTGTAAGAGAGCTAAGATTTATTATTGTTATTATTATTTTTATTTTGGTATCATTAATCTATACTTACATGAGGAACATTATGTTTTCTAGACTCCCCCCATCACCAAGTCACCCCCATTATACCCATTACAGTCACTGACCATCAGCATAGTAAGATGTTGTAGAATCACTACTTGTCTTCTCTGTGTTGTACAGCCCTCCCCGTGCCCCCCCATATATATATATATATATATATATATATATATATATATATATATATATGTGTGTGTGTGTGTATATATATATATACACACATGCTAATCATAAAGCCCTCTTTCTTCACCCCCTTATCCCTCCCTTCCCACTCATCCTCCCCAGTCCCTTTCCCTCTGGTAAATATTAGTCCATTCTTGGGTTCTGTGAGTCTGCTGCTGTTTTGTTCCTTCAGTTTTTTTCTTTGTTTTTATACTCCACAGATGAGTGAAATCATTTGGTACTTGTCTTTCTCCATTGGGCTTATTTTATCCATGTTGTTGCAAATGGTAGGATTTGTTTTCTTCTTATGGCTGAATAAAATTCCATTGTGTATATGTACCACATCTTCTTTATCCATTCATCTACTGATGGACACTTAGGTTGCTTCCATTTCTTGGCTATTGTAAATAGTACTGCAATAAACATAGGGGTGCATATGTCTTCTTCAAACTGGGCTGCTTCATTCTTAGGGTAAATTCCTAGGAATGGAATTCCTGGGTCAAATGGTATTTCTATTTTTAGTTTTTTGAGGAACCTCCATACTGCTTTCCACAATGGTTGAACTAATTTCCATTCCCACCAGCAGTGTAGGAGGGTTACCCTTTCTCCACAACCTCACCCACATTTGTTGTTGTTTGTCTTTTGGATGGTGGCAATCCTTACTGGTGTGAGGTGATGTATCATTGTGGTTTTAATTTGCATTTCTCTGATGAGTAGTGATGTGGAGCATCTTTTCATGTGTCTGTTGGCCATCTGTATTTCTTCTTTGGAGAACTGTCTGTTCAGCTCCTCTGACCATTTTTTAATTGGACTATTTGCTTTTTGTTTGTTGAGGTGGGTGAGTTCTTTATATATTTTGGATGTCAACCCTTTATTGGTTCTTTCATTTATGAATATATTCTCCCATACTGTAGGATGTCTTCTATTGGTAGTGTCCTTTGTTGTACAGAAGCTTTTCAGCTGGATATACTCCCATTTGTTCATTTCTGCTTTTGTTTCCTTTGCCCAGGGAGATATGTTCATGAAGAAGTTGCTCATGTTTATGTCCAGGAAATTTTTACCTATGTTTTTTTCTAAGAGTTTTATGGTTTCATGACTTACATTCAGGTCTTTGATCCATTTCGAATTTACTTTTGCACATGGGGTTAGACAATGATCCAGTTTCATTCTCTTACATGTAGCTGTCCAGTTTCGCCAACACCAGCTATTGAAGAGGCTGTCATTTCTGCATTGTATGTCCATGGCTCCTTTATCATATATTAACTGACCATATATGTTTGGGTTAATATCTCGACTCTCTATTCTGTTCCACTGGTCTGTTGGTCTGTTCCTGTGCCAGTACCAAATTGTCTTAATTACTGTGGCTTTGTATTAGAGCTTGAAGTTGGGAAGCGAGATTACCCCTGCTTAACTCTTCCTTCTCAGGATTGCTCTAGCTATTTGGCATCTTTTGTGGTTCCATATGAACTTTAAAACTATTTGTTCCAGTTCATTGAAGAATGCTGTTGGTATTTTGATAAGGATTGCATTGAATCTGTAGATCGCTTTAGGCAGGATGGCCATTTTGACAATATTAATTTTTCCTAGCCAAGAGCATTGGATGAGTTTCCATTTGTTAGTGTCCTCTTTATTTTCTCTTAAGAGTGTCTTGCAGTTTTCAGGGTATAGGTCTTTTACTTGCTTGGTTAGGTTTATTCCTAGGTATTTTATTATTTTTGATGCAATTTTGAATGGAATTGTTTTCCTGATTTCTCTTTCTGCTAGTTCATCATTAGTATATGGGAAAGCAACAGATTTCTTTTTGTATTAATTTTGTATTCTGCAACTTTGCTGAATACAGATATTTGTGCTAGTATTTTGGGAGTAGAGTCTTTAGATTTTTTTATGTATAGTATCATGTCATCTGCAAATAGTGACAGTTTGACTTCTTCTTTACCAGTCTGGATGCCTTGTATTTCTTTGTGTGGTCTGATTGCCATGGCTCAGACCTCCAATACTCTGCTGAAAAGCAGTGGGGAGAGTGGGCATCCCTACCTTGTTCCTGATCTTAGAGGAAAAGCTTTCAGCTTCTCACTGCTAAGTATAATGTTGGCTATGGGTTAGTCTTATATGGCATTTATTATGTTGAGTTACTTGCCCTGTTTACCCATTTTGTTGAGAGTTTTTATCATGAATGAATGTTGAATTTTGTCAAATGCTTTTTCAGCATCTATGGAGATGATCATGTGGTTTTTGTCCTTCTTTTTGTTGATGTTGTGGATGATGTTGATAGATTTTCAAATGTACCATCCTTGCATCCCTGAGATGAATCCAAGTTGATCATGGTGTATGATCCTCTTGATGTATTTTTGAATTCAGTTTGCTAATATTTTGTTGATCATTTTTTAATCTATGTTTATCAGGGATATTGGTCTGTAATTTTCTTTTTTGGTGGGGTTTTTGCCTGGTTTTGGTATTAGAGTGATGCTGGTTTCATAGAATGAGTTTGGAAGTATTCCCTCCTCTTCTATTTTTTGGAAAACTTTAAGAGAATGGGTGTTATGTTTTCTCTACATGTCTGATAAAATTCAGTGGTGAATCTTCCTGGACCAGGGGTTTTGTTCTTGGGTAGTTTTTTGATTACCATTTCAATTTTATTGTTGGTAATTGGTCTGTTTATATTTTCTGTTTCTTCCTTGGTTAGTTTTGGAAGGTTGTATTTTTCTAGTAAGTTGTCCTTTTCTTCTAGGTTTTCCAGATTGTTAGCATATAGCTTCTCATAGTATTCTCTAATGATTCTTTGTATTTCTGTGGGGTCCATCATGATTTTTCCTTTCTCATTTCTAATTCTGTTGATGTGTGTAGATTCTCTTTTTCTTTTAATAAGTCTGGCTAGGGGCTTATCTATTTCATTTATTTTCTCAAAGAACCAGATCTTGGTTTCATTGATTTTTTTTCTATTGTTTTATTCTTCTCAATTTTATTTATTTCTTCTCTGATCTTTATTATGTCCCTCCTTCTGTTGACTTTGGGACTCACTTGTTCTTCTTTTTCCAATTTCAATAATTGTGATTTTAGACTATTCATTTGGGATTGTTCTTTCTTCTTAAAAAGGTCTGGATTGCTATATATTTTCCTCTTAGAACTGCCTTCTCTGGATCCCACAGAAGTTGGGGCTTCGTGTTGTTGTCATTTGTTTCCATATATTGCTTGATCTCTATTTTAATTTAGTCATTGATCCATTGATTATTTAGGAGCATGTTGTTAAGCCTCTATGTGTTTGTGAGGCATTTTGTTTCCTTCGTACAATTTATTTCTAGTTTTATACCTTTGTGGTCTGAGAAGTTGGTTGGTAGAATTTCAATCTTTTTGAATTTACTGAGGCTCTTTTTGTGGCCTAGTATGTGGTCTATTCTGGAGAATGTTCCATGGCACTTGAGAAGAATGTGTATCCTGCTGCTTTTGGGTGTAGAGTTCTGTAGATGTCTGTTAGGTCCATGTGTTCTAGTGTGTTGTTCAGTGCCTCTTTGTCCTTACTTGTTTTCTGTCTGGTGGATCTGTCCTTTGGAGTGAGTGGTGTGTTGAAGTCTCCTAAAGGAATGCACTGCATTCTATTTCCTACTTTAGTTCTGTTAGTGTTTGTTTCACATATGTTGGTGCTCCTGTATTGGGTGCATAGATATTTATAATGGTTATTTCCTCTTGTTGGACTGACCCCTTTATCATTATGTAATGTCCTTCTTTACCTCATTACTTTTTGGGTTTTAAATTCTATTTTGTCTGATGTTAGTACTGCAACACCTGCTTTTTACTCCCTATTGTTTGCATGAAATATCTTTTTCCATCCCTTGACTTTTAGTCTGTGTATGTTTTTTGGTTTGGGGTGAGTCTCTTGTAAGCAGCATATAGATGGGTCTTGCTTTTTTATCCATTCTGTTACTCTGTGTCTTTTGTTTGGTGCATTCAGTCCATTTATATTTAGGTTGATTATTGAAAGATATGTACTCATTGCCATTGCACACTTTAGATTCATGGTTACCAAAGGTTCAAGGGTAGCTTCTTTACTATCTAACCATCTAACTTAACTCGCTTATTAAGCTATTATAAACACAGTCTTTTGGTTCTTTATTTCTCTTCCTTCTTATTCCTTCTCCTCCATTATATGTTAGGTGTTTTATTCTGTACTCTTTTGTGTTTCCTGTGACTGTTTTTGTGAATAGTTGATTTTATTTTTTGCTTTTAGTTAGTGTTTGGTTGGTCTGCTTTCTTTGGTGTGATTTTATTTTCTCTGGTGACATCTATTTAGCCTTAGGAGTGCTTCCATCAGAGAAGTTCCTTTAAAATATCCTGTAGAGGTGTTTTGTGGGAGGCAAATTCTCTCAGCTTTTGCTTGTCTGGCATTTAATCCCTCCTTCATATTTAAATGATAATCGTGCTGGATACAGTATTCTTGGTTCAAGGCTCTTCTGTTTCATTGCATTAAATATACCATGCCATTCTCTTATGGCCTATAAGGTTTCTCTTCAGTAGTCTGATGATAGCCTGATGGGTTTACCTTTGTAGGGAATCTTTTTTCTCTCTATGGCTGCCTTTAATACTCTTTCCTTGTCTTTGGTCTTTGCCATTTTAATTATTATATGTCTTGGTGTTGTTTTCCTTGGGTCCCTTGTGTTGGGAGATCTGTGGGCTTCCATGGTCTGAGAGACTATTTCCTTCCCCAATTTGGGGAAGTTTTTAACCATTATTTCTTCAAGTACACTTTCTACCCCTTTTTCTCTGTCTTCTTCTTCTGGTACCCCTACAATGTGAATACTGTTCCTTTTGGATTGGTTGCATAGTTCTCTTAATATTCTTTCATTCCTGGAGATCCTTTTATCTCTCTCTGCCTCAGCTTTTCTGTATTCCTGTTCTCTGATTTCTATTCCATTAATGGTCTCTTGCACCTCATTCAGTCTGCTCTTAAGTCCTTTTAGAGATTGTTTTATTTCTCTATTCTCCCTCCTAACTTGGTCCCTTAGCTTTTGCATATTTCTCTGCATAACCATGGTTATGACCTTTATTTTAAATTGTCTTTCAGGAAGATTGTTTATATCTGTCTCCCCAGGCCTTCTCTCAGGGGTTGTCTGGATAATTTTGGACTGGACCAAATTCTTCTGCCTTTTCTTGCTGATAGAGGTAGTTGTAGACAGGTGACATGTGTGTCATCTGGGAGAACGAGGTCCCTACCTGCTTGCTTGTCACCCTGACCCTCTTCTACTGCCTTCATTGGTTACCTGCACACAGGGAGCAGCCCTTGGGGCATCCCAGAGCCCTGCGGGGAGAGACTGGTATGCCGGATGTGCTCTCCTGCAAGAACAATGCCTCTTCACGCCCTGTCCTGGCTTCCTCTGCCTGCGCTGGGCAGCCGTGCACTGGCGGTGGCCCCTGGGTCTGACCCAGGTGGCTGCCCACTGGGCGGGGACTCTGGGAAGCTGCTGTGGTTGCTGCTGCTCTCAGCCTGCTCAGCTGCTGTAGCGGGGCTGCGCTGAAGGGGGAATTAATGAGGAATGGAGGCTGTTTATTGATGTGAGGGGCTTCAGATTTTATTCCCCAGGGGTCTGCTGTGCCCGAAGCTCCTCAGAATTCTCTGCCTGCTGGGCTGAGTGTGCTGGGATGATTCCATCCAGCTGTAAGGCCCCTGTCCCTTTAATACTTCCAAAAAGCACTCACTTTTCTTTTGTTGCAGTGGAACCAGCTACAGGGACCTGTTTGCAGATTTTACTTTTCCGTTTCCCTAATATCCAGCACACCATGCAATGCAT
The DNA here is from genome assembly GCF_040802235.1 of Manis javanica. Classification (NCBI taxonomy): domain Eukaryota; kingdom Metazoa; phylum Chordata; class Mammalia; order Pholidota; family Manidae; genus Manis; species Manis javanica. The sequence continues at coordinate 45,817,182 of NC_133156.1, forward strand.
GTCTTCGCTCCCAGTGTGGATTACTAGGGCTGGTTATTTAGCAGTCCTACACTTCCACTCTCTCCCCGCTCTGACTCCTTTCCTCCCACTTGTGAGCTGGGGTGGGGGGAGCGCTTGGGTCCCACTGGGTCACGGCTTGTATTTTATCCCCTTCATGAGATGCTGAGTTCTCGCAGATGTAGATGTAGCCTGGCTGTTGTATTGTATGCTCTGGTCTCTCTTTTAGGTGTAGTTGTATTTGTTGTATTTTCAAAAATATATATGGTTTTGGGAGGAGATTTCTGCTGCCCTACTCACGCCACCATCTTGGCCTCTCCCCTTGATGTTGGTACTTTGATAGGGGTTGTATTAAATCTATAGATTGCTTTAGGCAGGATGGCCATTTTGACAATATTAATTCTTCCTATCCATGAGTATGGAATGTATTTCCATTTATTCATGTCTTTAGTTTCTCTCAAGAGTGTCTGGTAGCTTTCAGTGTTTAGGTCTTTCATCTCCTTGATTAAGTTTATTTCTAGATATTTTATTCTTTATTGATGCTATTGTGAGTCCAATTGTTTTCCTGATTTCTCCGTTTGCTAGTTCATTGTTAGTGTAGATGAATGCAACAGATTTCTGTGTATTAATTTTGTATACTGCAACTTTGCTGAATTCAGTTATTCTAGTAATTTTGGTTTGGATTCTTTAGGGTTTTTTATTTACAATGTCATGTCATCTGCAAACACTGACTTTCTGCAGCAGTGTGTACAGTTTCTTTTTTTTTTTTATGAGTTTAGCTAGAGGTTTATCTATTTTGTTTATTTTCTCAAAGAACCAGCTCCTGAATTTATTGATTCTTTCTATTGTTTTATTCTTCTCAATTTTATTTATTTCTGCTCTGATTTTATGATATCCCTCCTTCTACTGACTTTGGGCCTTACTTGTTCTTTTTCCTAGTTTCATTAATTATGAGTTTAGATTGTTCACTTGGGTTTGATCATCTTTCTTGAGGTAAGCCTGTATTGCAACATGCTTCCCTCTAAAAACAACCTTTGCTATGTCCCACAGATATTTCCATGTTGTGTCACTGTTTTCATTTGTCTCCATATATTACTTGATTTCTGTTTTTATTTGGCTATTGATCCATTGATTATTTAGGGGCATGTTGTTAAGCCTCCATGCATTTGTGGGCTTTTGTGTTTTCTTTGTGTAATTTATTTCTGGTTTCATGCCTTTGTGGTCTGAGAAGCTTGTTGCTGAAATTTCAATCCTTTTGAATTTACTGAGGCTGTTTTTGTGGCTCAGTATGCTATCTATTCTGGAAAATGTTCCATGTGCACTTGAGAAAAATGTGTATCCTGCTGCATTTGGGTGTAGGGATCTGTAGATGTCTATTAGGTCCATCTGTTCTAATGTGTTTCAGTGCTTCTGTCTCCTCACCTGTTTCCTGTCTTGTTTATCTGTCCTTTGGGGTGAGTGGTGTGTTGAAGTCTCCTAAAATGAATGCATTGCATTCTGTTCCCCCCTTTAAATCTGTAATATTTGTTTCACACATGTAGGTGCCTTTATGTTGGGTACATAGATATTTATAATGGTTATATCCTTTTGTTGGAATGACCCCTTTATCATTATGTAATATCCTTCTTTATTTCTTGTTACTTTGTTTTGAAGTCTATTTTGTCTACACAAGTACTGCAACTGCTGCTTTTTACTTCCTATTAGTTTCATGAAATATCTTTTTCCATCCCTTCACTTTTAGTCTGTATATGACTTTGGGTTTGAAGTGAGTCTCTTATAGGCAGCACATAAATGGGTCTTGCTCTTTTATCCATTCTGTAACTGTGTCTTTTGATTGGTGCATTCAGTCTATTTACATTTAGAGTGATTATTGATAGATATGTACATATTGCCATTGCAGGCTTTAGATTCATGGTTACCTAAGGTTCTAGGATAGCTTCTTTAACTTAACTCAGTTAGTACACTATTTCAAACACAAGCTAAAGATTCTTTTTTTCTCTCTTCTTTTTCTTTCCTCTCCACTCTTTATATATTAGGTGTCCTATTCTGTACTCTTTGTGTATCCCTTGACAAATTTTTTGGGTAGTTGATTTAATTTTGCATTTGCTTAGGAATTAATTGGTCTACTTCTTTTACTGTGGTTTTATTTTATCTGGTGACAGAGAAATATTTTGTTTCTATTTAGCCTTAGAAGCATCCATCTGTAGCAGTCCCTCCAAAATACACTGTAGAAATGGTTTGTGGGGGGTAATCCCCTCAACTTGTGCTTATCTCTGAATTGTTTAATCCTTCCTTCAAATTTAAATGATAATCTTGCCAGATAGAGTATTCTTGGTTCAAGGCCCTTCTGTTTCATTGCATTGAATATATCATGTCACTCCCTTCAGGCCTGTAAGGTTTCTGCTGAGAAGTATGATGGTAGCCTGATCAGTTTTCCTTTGTATGTGTTATTTTTTCTCTCTCTGGCTGCTTTTAACACTCTGTCCTTACCCTTGATCTTTGCCATTTTAATTATTATATGTCTTGGTGTTGCTTTCTTTGTGTCCCTTGTTTTGGAAGATCTGTGCACTTCCATGGCCTGAGAGACTGTTTCCTTCCCCAGACTGGGCAATTTTCAGTAATTATTTTTTCAAAGAGACTTTTTATCCATTTTTCTCTCTTCCTCTTCTGGTACCCCTATAAGGCCAAAATTGTTCTGCTTTGATTGGTCACACACAGTCCTCTTATTACTTTTTCATTCCTAGAGATCTTTTTTTCTCTCTGTGCCTCAGAGTCTTTGTATTCCTTTTCTGATTTTTATTTCATTTACCATCTCCTGTATCTCATCTAATCAGCTTTTCCATCCCTCCTTTGTATGTTTCATTTCAGTTATGATATTTTTCAAAGTTTCTATCTCTTTCTTTAAATCCTCCCTCATATCTTGAATATTTTTCTGTAGCTTTGTGAGCATGTTTATGATTTTTATTTTGAGAGCTTCATCAAGAAGATAGATGATTTCAATTTTACTTAGCTCTTTTTCTGGTTTTTGAGGGATGTTGATTTGCACCAGATTCTTTTGCTGTTTTGTATTTCTAATGATTATTATGGAATAACTTTATGTAGGTTGAACCCTCTAATGTTATGAAGCTCTACTCTCTGGAGTTGCCCAGCACCTGGAGCAATGGTGGGTGTCACAGGTGAGTAGCACCAGTGCCTGCTGGGAGGAAAAAGCTCTTTTCTGCTTCCCAGCCGCAATGCCTGCCTCTACTGCCATGGCCAGTGGGCCAAGTGTGCTGAGAGGAGCCTCTGCATTACACCCTTGTGGCTGCTGTAGGTGGGGCTATCCTCCAGCTGGCCTCGTGTGATGGGAGAGGCAGCAGGTTTGTGAACCAGTGCTGGCCAGGATGAATGAGTGGCAGTCTTCATGTCACAGTAGGGGCCTCCGAGTGTGTCACTAGCCAGGGGGATAGATTGCCTGAAGTTCCTGAAAGTTCCCAACCTGCAGGGCTGAGTGTGCCAGGACGATTTTGTCCACCTGCCCTTTCTCCTGAGTAGCAAGCTCTGTGTAATCCTTTTCCCTTTAGTGCCTTTCTTGCTATTGGGAAGTCTTTCAAAGTGTCTGCCTTTTTGTTCTGTAGCAGCCAATTGTGGGTACCTGCTCTCCTCACACAGTTGGAATTTCAGTCTGTCCATGAATTCTGCCTTTCTTTGCTTTCTGACCCCACTAATCTCTAGCGCACTATATAATGTGGGTTCATGCTCCCTGAGCATATCTCCAGGGCTGGGGATTCAGCAGTCCTGGGCTTCTACACCCTCCCTGCTCTTTTTCTCTTCCTCCTGCCAGTGAGTTGGGGTTGGGGGAGGTCTTGGGCCCTGCCAGATAGTGGCTTTGCTACTTTACTCTTTTCCGTGAAGCCTTCTCTTTTCCCCAGATGTAAGCAGTCTTTTTTAATCTTCTTTCTAGTCACTTTTTCAGGATTAGTTGTATTTGCTGTATTTTCATATTGTATGTGGTTTTGGGAGGAGGTTTGTGTCTCACTTCTCATGCTGCAGTCTTTAAGCCTCTTCTAGGAATTATTATCAAAATAAGTAGAGTAATACAATGAACAAACCTCTGTTTCCCTCCATTCACAGCTCACCTCAACAATTGGTAGCTTTATACAACCCCCATGACAGTGTACTATGACATCTTCTTTTGCTGCTCAATCAAGAGCAACGCAATACATTATTAAGTCTTACAATCAATGAAAAAAAAATTGTAATGCAGTGGACTAAAATAGTCAAAAATATTCACTTTATTTTAAAATTCACAACATGTATAAGCCTATATGAGAACTTAAGAAAAATAACCTAAATCCTTCATTGTATCAAAGTAAATGCAGCACATGCCAATTTAGCCTTATGTATTTATGTATTTTTCTTCTTATAACTCCTTGTACATGGACAGGTTAGAACAAAATTATTTGAAATGTAGTCACCAGGAGCCATCTACCACTCTCATTCTCAAATCCTGTTAGGTCAAATCAGAAGTTGTGCTCTAAGAAAATTTACTCCTTTAAGACCACTCTAACAGATGATTATTTTGATGGTTTCCCAAATTATATGGGTGTTAAAGTGAACATATTGGTGACCATCTGAGAAAATGTCCACTGAGAAAGTAATTTTTTTCTTTGTTTTTTGTTTTTTAATTGTCAGTAACCTGAAACAACTATTCAGGAAAATGACTTTATAGGAAAATTGTGAAATCCTCTATGGTAATATCATCATGTTATCTATAGTGTAGCCACGCTATAAATACAAACATCTATTTGCCTAATAGACTTTCTGATTTAGGAGATTGTATGATATATAATGTCTCTGACTGTTTTCAGGGTAATGTTCTTCTTTCCTTCATCCATGACTACATTAAAATGGCAGTCTTGGAAATGAGTATTCACTTCCTCCATAGAGATTATAATAGTTTTTAGGCAAAGGATGTAAGTTTTCTATGCTGCCTTGGGTCACAGTAGTTTACTCTGCCTGTGTGTTTTTGTGGGTTTTGATATGTATTTCAAATATTTGAATTCTTGTTTTTGCTTGCCTGAATCATGTTACATATGAATGTATACCAGAGTCTACAGTTCAGTTCTAGATATAAGCATTTCCTTTATTTATTTTAAAGGCTAATTTTAATGTATTATTTTATTCCTTCTTTCAGAATTAATATGGAATGATAAGAGTAAATGTTATGAAGTTGAGACACATAGTGTTATGAACAAATATAATGAGAGAAAGAAAAAAGAACCATGAGTTCAGGGAAAGCTTTCTTGGTATGTGAACTGTAAAGTGTAACTGAACAAGAGTATGGTAGACAGAGCCTAGAATATGTAGCACATAGTAGGCCACTATTAAGTCTTCTGAGCTGAATAATGAGAGACAGATTAAGGGAAAGGGGGTTGACAATAATCAATAATTTTTAAAATCATAATATATCAGCCATAGTTATAAAGTTAGTATTATCATGCTTTAGAAGTATGCCTATTTAAAACAGATTTGATGGTTCCATGAATCCCAAGGTTGGCCATCATACTTAGAGAAATGGAGAAATCATTCTATGTTGCACTTAAACTTTATGGAGCATTTTGCAGTATCATTTAACTAGTTTCAGGTTTTATGTCCGTCATAATAATTGTCCTCCCACAAAGATAAGGTAAAAATAGAGCAACGGGAATAAGTTTGTAGATCACATTTTAAAAGGTGCTGTAGGAATCACATAGCCCAACAAATTTGGTATGTGGCACTTCCCCTATGAATTATGTATGACCAGAGGAGTGCTGAATCATTTACTGCATTCAGCAGTGGGGCACTTCCAAAATGCTGCATGAGGAATCATTACACATTTGTGACCAGAAAAGTAAATATGTGAGAGCTGTAGTTTTTCATTTTATCTGCCTTTGCATAACCATCTTTAATGTCTAAAGAATGCTAGACATGTAAGATGCAGAGGTTCTATTCAACTTCATACTTCATCAGCTATATTGAATATATTATTCCTGCAGAATAATGCATTATGTTGTAAGCAGTAGAAAGACTATATTCTTTATTTTTATGTTCCACTTTGAAGCACTTCAAAACTTAGTTCTTGCCAATCCATACCTTTAAGCAGCTGCTATTAAAATCTTGGCTATTTTCAAAGAGAAAGTATAAGCAAAACTCATGAGAAATGGATCAGGTGGTAGGCTTTCCTATAATATTCTCCATATCTGCTTTTCTTTCTTACTTTTTTTTTTTTTGGTGGGATACAATGACATTTCTTGTGAATACTGATTTCAAATTTTTTTCGAGGGGTGTACTATTCAGTGGAATTGTAATGAGAAACATAAATGTAAATCACATGTGTCATTTTCAAATTTCATAGCTATACTACCTATTTATATGTAAAATCATTTTAAAAGTATTTTAACTGATTTAATATCATTTCAACCTCTAATTAATGTAGAAATTATTAAGATATTTTACTTTATTTTGTACTAAGGCATCAATTTTTGCTTTGTATTTTAAACTTACAGCACATCTCAACTCAGACTAGTGACACATTTCAAGGGCTCAATAGCTGTAAATGACTAGTGGTTACCATGCTGCAGGCAGAGTTCTAGGTGCTCATACATGGCATAGTCACAATTTCTGATTGTCCCAATAGATATGTGGAAGTTCAGAGAGAAGTGCAAGCATCACAGTTTGAAATTTAACAAGAAACCAAAAATTCTAGATCTCTGAAATAAAAGGGTTTATTGAGCCTTTACGGATACTAGCCAGATAAGGACTGAGTCCTGGGACAGGCAATTTCTGCTTCACCAGCAGCAGGGCTAGTGAACAGAAACAGCTTGTTTACCAGATTTAAAAATGATGGCACGTTTATAAAGGGTCTTAAGGAAAGAAAGTTCTTTAAATTCACATTGACTGCAGATAAGGAAGGTGGGCTAATGTGAAATGGGGAAAATCGGTCCGCAGAGAAGGCTTTTGGATTGGTTGCTGATGGTGGTCAGACTCTGGCCACATGCAAGGGGGATGTGGTGGTTCTGGGGTCCTTTCAGATGACTGTTGAAATTACTTCATCCAGGAAAATGGAGTTTCTGGTTAGCTATGTCCCTTGGCTATTGACTGATTGCCTTCCCTGCAGCTCTCCCTCATTCTCCAGCCCTTACGGCACTTAATTTAGGACATCTCAGAATTTTTCCTTACCACTACAACACATCAAAACCAAAAGAAGTAGGTTACTAGCTGTGAGCATACAGCCCAGCCTCACTGTTTATGCATGAAATCAAAGAGTGAGTCTTTCTGAATAAAATAGAGTGTAACCTAGGTAATAACAGACAAGGCTCTTAGCCCTGCATGTACATCAGAAGTTTGAAATAAAACTTGTTTATATTTGATAGTGAATGAAGTGAACAGAGCTCTTAATCACCCATGGAAAGTAGAGAGGAGGTCACAATGTCTTACAGATCCAAAGAAAACTGGTTAGAAATAAAATTCTCAAAAATTAACCAAAAAATATCCTTAGGAGGTAGTGAGGATTATACCTTCATCTAATGATCTTTAGTTCCCAGAAGAAACTTGAGAAAATTGGTCAAAGTTGATTCCTTACTAAAAACTTATTCACCTTAGTTAAATGAGTTGGTTATAATACTATCTGGTAATTCCAGAAGAAAAAAAAATGTTGACTTTACCTATTTTTTAGTTTATATCCCACTCAAATCACTGAATCTTATTGAAGAAAATTCTACATGTTGCAGTAAGACTGCTCAGATAGCACAAGTTTTACCAATATATCTTAGTGGTTCTGATTATTCCCACAGTGTCTATGATCATCAGGAGGAAAAAGTGAAGCCTTAAAATTAAAGATCTTACCAATCAGAGCGGAGTTTGCATGTTAAGAAATAACAGACCTATATTTTTTCAGGGATGTAATCAGGTAATTTCTTTAACTGTGATTCATTATTTCATATTATGGGTAGAGAATGCATTCTTATTTGTAGCAAGTAAAATATGTGTGTGTTTTACATTCTGCCCAGCTAAATCACCTCTAAAAGCCAGACATTCGGGGAGAACCATTAGGCATAATGAGACATTCTTTCAATTTTACCAGAGTGAAAATAACTGAATTTCTCTGCAAAGCCAAATAAAACTTTAGTATAAATACCAAATATTTACCAGGGTCCCCAGATTTATCCAGTCACCTTTCCTATTAAGAATCTCATACATAGTAAAGTGGCAGAAGAGTCCTATGCCATTCTTTTGACACTGTAGCTTCTTAAATCTTTTGAATCTGTTTTAAAGTTAAATCAGTAGATATCAGCAGTTTTTCAGCTTTTTCCTAGAAACTGCAATAGATGTGTAAGGCTTTTTCCTGAATGTGTGGTGTCTCTGGGCACAAAGAAATCTCTTCAGCATCTTCTTCAGAAGGTAATGTCTACATGTAGCATATAAACATTCTGTAAAAATAATTCTCACTACAGATAATAGGAAATGTTAAAGGGGTTTTGTTTTTCCTTTTCATTTTACATAGTATAGTAGGAATCCTATTTTCCCTGTAGGAATAGGTTAGTTGATATTTAGTAATCTTTTTCAAGTTTGTTTTCTGTTACCATGTAGCATCTTACATGGACCTGAGGGTTCTAGAACATTTCTTCACTAGTCACTTCACTCCATACCCTTGCCCAACTTCAAGGTTGAATTTCTAGAACATTGTATGCATCTTACTATTTTTAACAACTGTTCTGTGTCTAAAATCTTAAACTCTTTATCTGAAACCCTCTATCCTTCCAACCTTCAAATCCTATCACTGGTACTGCTACTGAGCCTAGCTGTGAACACCCCTTCCTCCCACCCCCTGCACGTTTACCTGCCCCTCCCATTCCACATCACCAGTGACCTTCAGAACTTTCATCTCCCTTCATGCGTCATTCTGTGGCTGGCTTTGCCTCCCTCAGAGCCTTCATCACTCGTTTCAACTGTGCTCCCATCAGACTATTCCTCTGTTCCCCTTAACCTTCCACCATAGAAACTTTGACATTGAGAATAGGTACCAATACAGACATTTGAATTGTCTCATCCTCATCTCAGCTGCTGAGGACTGCTAGGGAAATGTTACACAGCCATGCTGATCAGATCCATTAGATTTGAGTATAGAATCTTGTTTTAACTGCATTCTTAATAATGCCTGAAAGTCTTCTCTTCTGCCTGTCGGTCTCAGTTCCCTATTCTGTTGTGGCTGTTTCAGTGTTACTGAGCTACTAAATCTTACCACCAATAGATATCTTGGATTATTTCCTGACTGGGAAAACAAAAGTCAGTAGGATGAAATTCCTTAGCTGCCTCTCCTCAACCTCTAACACAGATCCATCATAGTCAGCAATCCTAGTACTAATTCCCTTTCATTCCTCTAATTCCAGAGAATGAAATACCTTTAATCCTTTTCAGGGTTAGTTCTCCAACCATGCTCTTGATCTCTCCTCCTCCCAGGTACTCTAGGATGTTAATTCAGCATATTCCCTTTTACTTTCTCAGATCCACAAACACTCCTTTCCCACACATCCTTTCTTAGAGCAAATTCAAATGCTTACTTCTCCTTTTCACATGTAAATAGTCCTGCAACCCTACATTTTTCGCAAGCTAAATTCATACCTCTTTCCTATTCACATTCATACTTGAAAAATGACTCATTTCTCCATCCCCCATTTATCACTTTGTAATCTGTTTTATGTTTCACCCATTTACTCAGATACTCTATAGAGTATTCACTGTTGTGCCCCTATTTACCTGATCCAGTAGACTATCCCTATTTTTAATTTATCTGGACATTTCTGAATCATGTACATGGGACCTCCATGACATTCTTAGAACTCTCTCGTTCTTTCCGTAAGTAAAACTCTCTTCTTCTCCTACATGGCTACTCATAAATTCATTCATTGAGCAAAGTGATTGATTAATCCTTTTTGTTTGGCCTGTCCCTTCAATGCTGATGTGTTCTGTTCAGCCCTTGGCCATTCACTTCTGCTATTTGACATTCTCCCCTATGTAATTTCTTGTACTACTTCAACTTCAATTATAACTTAAATGCTAAAATTTCACAAACATATTGCTAATCTATTTCAACTTCAGAGATGATGAAGTAGATGGTGGCCTTTGTCCAAAGCCCAAGTACACACCTGTAGTTGAACAAGTTGGATTTATCACTCATTGCAGGGAAGAAGAACATGGGAGAACACGTGGAGCTGTGGGAAACCTCAGTAAGAGGATTCTAGAAAGGAATGAGCCTTGGCTGTGGACTGGAAACTATTAAGGGTTGGGCATAAATCCGTGATCAAGTATCTTAATACATCTTATCTAGAAGGGAAGAATTACAGACTGAGGCTAAAGCTCTAATTGGTATTGAAGAAGTCCCTCATAACAGCTCTGAAAGGCACCCTTTTGGTCTTCTGGGCTTGTACAATGACCTTGTTTTTGTATATTCTTAGAAATGATTACAAAGTGGTACTATTTTATTTTGTGTCTCACTTCATCATGGTTACACCTTGGATCCTGGTGTTTTTTGTGATTGTTTATATTCAACAAGAGACCATTCTTCTCTTGGCCGTTTGTGCCAGGCCAGCTCCCAGCAACACCAAGGCTTTGCGGTTAGAGTCGACCAGTTCCTGGATGTAAGGGGCTGATTTTTTCTCTTTATCAACAATGATGATAGTGATTCCAATAACAAATAATAAATTTGGTGCTTGTGTTAGTACTATTTTAAGTAATTGATATATATTAAGTCTTTTCATTTTCACAACACTACTAGGTAGGTACTATGATTTTCTCCATTTTATAGATAAGGAAAAGGGGTAGTAACAACGTGACAAAGCTGATAACTTGTAGGGACCAGATATATCAACTGCTTCTTACATGCTGATGCATTGACTTCCTAACTGCACTTGTCTCAGGAAGTTGGCCACTTATTTTGCATTAGCTTCATTATGATTGATTCAAATAAGCACAGCCCAAAAGTGCTGTGTTTTGTGCTCATCTGTATCCCTTTTGACTCCTGCCCCAGGGCACCTCCTGCCAATGAGAGCCACTTGGTGTTTCTGCAGGAGGAACGTGGAAGGGCAAGAAATTAGAGCTTTTATGGATGGATATGTTGTTGACAGTTGGTGAATATTTTCCCTTTCTTCTTACATGGACTGCCTAGAAATGCAATAGTTTGAATGGCCTCATGTAAGATGCTTTTGTAATCAAGCAATAAAGTATGCTTGACTTAGTATTGAATGTTTGCACTCCCTACATCCATGATATCTGTGACTCATTCAAATTTCTCTTCACTTCTGCTTCCCTAGAACTGTACTCCCTAATAAGCTACTTAGAAGGTTTTACACCAGGTTTTGCTTTTTGGAGAACCCAGACCATCTGGAACTGGAGTGTCAAAACTTCATCTGGATTGTCCATAGTCTCCCCTTTGGCTAAGCCAGTATAGCACAGAGATTGAAAACTTTGGCTTTAAAAGATAAACCTCAGTTGGAGTCTGGATATTGCTACTAATAAGCAATGTGACCTTGAGCAATTTATTTACTCTCTCTTACTCTGTCTTGAAAGTTGAGGATAACAGTATTTACTCTAAATAGCACTACCTTTCTATCAAGGACTGTGACAAATTTATTAATATTTGCTGAACTAGCACACTGATACATAGTAACATATAAATATTATTTTTGTCATTATTAATAATTTCCCTTAGAATTTGCTCTTTCTCCTTTGTTCCAATGTTCATTAGTATTAAGACTGTCTAACCCACTACCCAAAGTAGACAAATCTTAAGGAAATCGTTGACTATTCAATCTCTTTCAACTTCTTTCTCCCTCAAAATTTTCACCACATAATTGCTCAACAAATCAGCGTTTATTTTACTTCTCAAGTATCCTTTCACATCAATTTTTTATTAACTTTGCTATCATCATTTCGATAGGCCTAGTCTAGGCTTTTCCAGCATATCACCATAATTTGCAATAATAGTGGACCAAGTGAAATAATCATCTTTGCCTACTCCTTACCACATCACAGTCTATCCTTTATTTTCTGTAGTCTTTTAAAATGCAGCCCCATTTAAACATTAATAATGCTACATTGTAATTGATCTCTTATTTCTCTATGGCTCTCAAGGGTTTATCAACCTTGGCATTATCGACATTGTGGCATGTATAATTAGTCACTGTTGGAGGCTGTCCTTTGCATTGTAGGATGTCTCACAGATCTCTGGCCTGTGTTCACACATGGCAATAGCACCCTCTCTCCAACTGTGACAAAGAAGGGTGTCTCCAGACATTTCCACATGTCTCCTGAGGGGAAACATGACCGTGGTTAAAACTGCTGCTCTAGAAAGTCTGTCCTCCACAAACCGGATTGTGTTTTATTGGCATAAATCCCTGACACTAAGCACCATTTTGGGAATATGATAAATGTTCGATCAGTATTTGAATAAGTGAATAGATGAGCTCCCTCTTTATTTTTTTAATCTAAAGGGCCACCATTTTATCTGTGCTTCCAAATCTTTTAGTATTTTGCTTTGCGTATGTCTGTTTCTTCAATTACAGTTGATCATTTCCTTATATCCTCACACCCACAGAATGAATGTAATATCAGTTTCTCAATAAATATGTATTCAATTGTGTTTAATTAGTAAATTAATATCTATAAATAATTCTATGAATATGTACAGACCACATTTTTTCCCCTAATTTTTAAGGTACTATATAGCAACAATCATACATTTTTACATCATGTAGACTTTCCCTTTGTGACCCTTAGGCCAACTATAGTTTACAACTAATTATGCCCTGAATTGTTCATTATCTATCTCTGTTAGTTAAGTGGGAGTGGAGACCGTTTATGCCTCTTTTATTTTGCCTTCCAAGTCACTAACAGAAACTTTTATAGAATACATGGATACCTACATTGTACATAAATAGAAAAATCCCAGTCAAATGAATGAATTTATTAATCAAATCCATGCTGCTGCTAAATGAAACAGAAAACTTATGTACTTGGAGAATTATAATGCAGTAGTTTTTGAACCTGTATTATACATTTTTAGAAAGTCTCATCTTTGTCAAGTTAGTAAAAAAGTAATTAATCTCTCTGAATCACTTCATAAAATAGAGAACTTGAGGCTGTGTTAACTCAGTACAAATGTTTGATATCCCAGACTTAAGATCTCCTGTAGCTTAGCATGTTCATTTTTTTCCAGTACTAATGAATTAGCCTACCATCTTAATTGACATATTGACTTCAAAAACTCTAGAAAATGATCTCATCTTCCAGCTTTATTAGCCAAGGAAATTTAATAATAAAACATGACACAATCATAATTAATCTACATACTGATGGTATATATTATACTTCTATCAAATAAAAGTAACCAATGTTGTCCTTAACATTGGATCTCACTAAAATATGTTGGTCTTCTATTCCAAATATATTTAATGGCCTTGTTCTCTGAAACTCCTTATTATACCATAATTTTTTAATCTCAAAAACAAATGTTTTATAAGCATTTCAAAGAACTGAATATTGTTTAAAACTCTTAAGTTTAATGTCTTGAGGAGTGTTCTCACATCAGAGGAAACCTGCATGCTATCTTAAAGAACATTAAAACTAAGAGAAAGAAAAATTTCTTTTCATGCACATTGATGTGTATTTTCTTCCCTTACCATGAATTCCTGTTCCCAGTAGGGATCCCAATTTTAGAATATGCAGTAGACATCTGTACTATAGAAGCTAAAGCTCAAAATTATTCAGGAGAAGCTGAGGTATGACCTTTCATTTAAGTAACTGGAGACAAAGACATCATAGTAAACAGCCTGCAATAAATGACCTCTAATGGAAGTATGCCATATTTTTTTTTATTAACTGACTTAGAATGTTCTGATGGAAATATTACGCCAAAACAAGTTTGAAAGTTATCCTAACCACAAGCAGTCATATTAGGCACCTGTTGACTCTTATATACCATGTTTAACTTGATGAAAAAGACAGTAGTTTCTCACAAGGTTGTATGGCTGTGTTCCCAAAAAGGAGTAAAAATTGTGAAAGTAATAAATTGTCATTCAGCTTAAAACTACTGATATTTATGTGGACATTTTATTTTAGTTGAGAATGTCTCTATTATACATGCTTTCATTCCTTTTTAGCTTCTAGCTAATTCACAAGTATTTTCCAGGACATAAAATGAGTTATTCTTTTGTTTATTCCCATTGCCAGAAGGGTCAAATCCAAATTCCCAAGATAATAATGGTTGGCCTTCAGTCTACCTTTTTATCCTCACTCCCATTTGTCCCTGTGTTGTTTCTTTGCAACTCTGTGAAGAAGGAAAGCGTCCACACTGCCTGAGCATGCAGTGTTTCTGGTTTGGCTGCCAAAGCCTCCACTGTTGGTCACCCTGGAAAACTTCCTTACCTTTCAAATCCCAACTCAAGTAAATATCATCTCTTCTCTGAAGTTGTCATTGACCCTTCTTGGCAGGCTTAGGTGCTCCATGTATAAACTTTTAATGAAATTACTATTATTTATCTTTTATTTAGATGTTTTTATTCTTATTTTATATCTTTGATTGACTATATGATTCTTAATGGCAAGGATTTGTGAAATTATTTCCATAGCTTTTAATACCAGCACATTAATAGTAAACACATAATACACAGTCTTTGAAGGAATAAAGAAGAATTGAAGAAATTGAGTTTTTACCGAACATTATTTCAAATATCTGAAGAGGGCCATCACATAGAAGACTGGTAACTTCAGTCGGTATAGCTATAAATGTAGCACAAGGAAAAACCTTGGGTAGTACATTTCATAGCAATATTGGGAAAATAGTGAAAAATTTACAGAAGAGCACAGAAATGGCTTGTTATTCCGATATCCAAATTAAAGTCTGCAAATTGAAATACATGTAAGTAGTTCAAACAAATGATTGCAAAATATAAATAATTTAAAAGTTATACATTAAAAATAAAAGCCTTTTTCTTTCTGTAAACTACTATAGTATCCTTCAAAAATGTATTATGCTTATAAGCATACATATATGAACACAAATACATTCCTAAAATATTTTAACTGTGAAAGTATTCTCCTTATTCCCTATTCTGAATCCTCTTTAACATATATATATATGAAATATTGTACTACATATGTATAATTTCCAGTTTCAGTACCTTAATGGTAGACATTATATTATTGAGTTTATTTGTTAATATAAACCAGTGTTGTCATGAACAGTCTTGTACATGGAGACTTTGAAGAATCTTGGGGACTTTTTCTAAAGACTTAATGTTAAAAGGAAACCAAACAAAGCAAAACTTTTCAGAGGCTTTTCTTTAAGATATTCCTTCATTGGAAGGGAAGCAAGAAAATATGATCCCTAAGACTAGCTTTTCATAATTCTAATATAGTAATTAACACCATTTATTTGTTGCCATTTAGACCAGGCAATGCTTCCCAACCTCAGCTGTATATTACAATCACCTGGAGAGCTTTGAAAACTAATAGTGTTCAGGCCCAGCCCTGAAGAGTTATATCCGAATTGAGAATTACTGACATACACATAAACAATATTTATTTAACAATCATTAACATTATTTATAGATTTGAAGAAAAAGAATGGTAGCACTAAAGATTCCAGAGCCTTAATGAATTGATTTCCTTCTCTTCTAGCAGAATGTGGGGAGTATAGTAGTAATTTAAAGAAGAGAAACAAACTAGAGAGAACCTTAGGCAATGCCGGTACAGGACTCTGCTAAATGCCACTCATTTCCTCAGAGCAGATACTCCTCTTTCCCCTTTTCTCTCTGCTAGTGCTCTCCACAGAGGAGGAAAGGCTCCATATCTGCCTGCACTCTTTCTCATTGTTATTCATTGGTCCAAGGAAGCCAAGATGGGCATCTCAGTTTATTTAATCACTGGCTGTCTACAAGAAGGTTAGGAATCATCTCTGTGTATCAGAACTGATATGTAGCAATGTCCATCAGAAGAGATTAGTAGGCTTCTGTCAGGGTAGACGCCACAGGGTAGAATGAAACCTGAAGCTGGGTTAAGTAATTGGGTTCTTGTTCAATAAAAGTGCTTGTTTGTGCTGTGTAATGAAAGATCTTTGGTGCAATGGATGTCTGAATCCAAATACCCTTTGGATTTTCTGATGGATAAAGAGATAAGGGTGAAAGGTATTTAATTTAGAACTATTGAAAAACTTTAAAGAGATTAGAAAAAATGGTAAATGCACTTTCTTTTTTAAAATCAGGATTCTTTGTTACTTATCGGGAACAGTTATTTTTTTTTTAATTGACAATAAAACTCTTTGTGACAGTTCTGTTTTTGTTGTCTTTTATTTTTTATATTTTTTCTGTTTGCCATCATTAACTAACCTTTAAGACTCAGGTTATGAAGATGATAATGGAGAAACTGTTATCTCCCAACCCATGTACCCTAAGCTAAATTTAGGAAGTGATAACACTTTTGAGTCTCACTGGAGTGTCACATCAGAGTTGTAGGCAGAGCATTGATGAATAGAACAAACTGCACATCTTGCTTCAAGTGATTTTTTTTCCCCGTAAAGTCAATATTCACTAGTGTATCTAACCTTCTGTTGAAAAAAAAGAAAGGACATGGACATTTCAACCATTTTCTTTTTAAACACACTTTAAAAACACATTAATGAAATTCATGTGAGCAATCAGAGTGGTGTGGATGTGGAGTGATGGGTAGAATCTGGTGAAATATGTTAATCTCAACAGTGAAATTATTGGTGTGTTGGGTTTTTTAAAGCATTGGTGCAACCAGTTTTAGTAAGCAGTTATTTAAATCTGTTTACTTTCTGTGGGATGAAAATTCTATTAGAGAAATGAGAAGTAAAAAAGGCCTTTTCTTTTCATTCTATTCATTTTATCTAACAGCTGATTAAATAAAAGGCTTTATTTGGGACAAAAAATCATGGATTCACGGCTTAAAAGGTGAGGATCAACACCTCAGAGGAGGGGGAAAAATCCCTTGCCTAAACAGGATCTGTACTTAATAAACTCCCTGCACTGCTTGGCACATGCAGAGTGTTTTGATCTTTGGTGCAAATCACATAATTCTTGTTCTTTCCTCTTCATTTCACAGCCTCTGTCATATTCTGTAACCCTGCCTTCCCAGGATGATCTACTTATTCTACCTATGTTCTCTCCCCAGCTTCCCCCTTCTCTCCTCAGTTACCTCCTGTGGATACCTATGTCCATATCTCTATGACCAAGGTAGTTTGTGGTCAAAGCTCTAAGAAATAGATGCTTGTTGAAATCAGCTCCTTCTTGCGGTTGCCTAGCAAGCCACATGAAACAGCAGAACAAGGAAGTAAGAACACTGGGTTAAAGCAAAAAGTCAACTTAAAAATTTGTGTGTAAGTCATGGCAGCTCTTAAGCACTTTAGAGGTACATTATTTTCTGGCAGCAGGTCAGAGGCACACCGATGACGCACAGCAGTACCGAAGATGGGGGTGTCTTTTGATGAGAAGCTGCTCTCAGCCTCTGGGTGTCACGTGAGGGGCAGGATTAGTAGCAATACTCTTTAAAACAGACAAGTGGCTTCTGGAGAGTAACCCTCCTTTTTAAAAAACCTCAGGAGTGGGACTGTCCATTTATCTCTAAATGAGGAAGGAGACCTTCGCCATTTTCCCTGACTAACTCTTCACTTCATTTTGGAACTGACAAGTTTAAACAAGATGAGAATCAGATTGCCTCTGCCTATCTCATTCTTTCGGCTCAAGCCGACAAGGTAATTAATGTTGCTGTAGGAAAAAAAAAGCTTTCTGACGAGAACATGTTTCTTCTCTGTCTTTTACAGGCGCCGTTTGAGAGGACAGGTAGTCTTTCTGACATATTATTAGAGGAGGTAACACATGCAGAAGCCCTAGATGATTTTTGTGTGTATATGTTAATTTGTAGCTAAGACAAAACCACTTTTGTCTTCTTTATCTTTTCTGGTGCACCATACTGTAAAAACGTAGCATCCAAAGCAGAAGAAAACAAGAAAATTACACACTCACACTATACACATAGTCCCTTAGCTGGCCTTCCCTATAATATATGATTTTCTTTAGCATGTTTGTTTTCTGAGTATTTCTTTGGGGCAAATTACCCACTACAAAATGTTAGAATTATACCAATAGTTATTTGGCATTTATTACAACTAATCTCCCTCAGTTCAGGGTTTCACTTCTCACCTAGACTATCAGAATAGCATTTAAACATGAGTCCCACAAATTCCAGTAGATGTCCCATCTTCTTTTGCTAGTCAGGTTTCCTGCTCAGAATCCTTCTATTTCTTTCTTACTTACCAAATCAATTATAAGTGCCTTATCTTGGCACTCAAAGTTATTCATAGTTAGATCCAACATATTTGACTTCCTACCCTGACACATGCTTCAATCTCAGGTCTCCAATTTTGTACCTAAGAGTACTCAGACCTCACCCATGATATTCAATCAACATGGATTGCTTATGTGATACACACATTTACTGAAATTCTACACATTTATCAAGAACAAAAGTGAGAAGCCTCATCTCACAAGGAACATAGAGTCCAGTGGAGAGGGGTAACACATTAAATTAATAACCACTAAAAATTCATATTCTTACTGCATCCCCCTTCACAAACAATTCACTAAACATGAGTTATAAAATTAGTTTTAGAGATTCTTGTGTTGGTTTCCACAAACCTGATTACTACTGGGCTAAACAGGAATACTGAGTTTTGTACCTGCACTTTGGAGAATCAACCATATTGAATCACATTCTCCTTGAAGCATAGCCTTCAATACCTAACTCATGCTACTGTACCAGATTTCCTATCAATATTAATTTCCATTCCTGCCCTCTCTATTATTTAACCACAGGGCTACAGCCTAAAGGATCCCAGATCCCTTGTTGTCATTCCTTTCACCAATGAAAATTACTTAGACAAAGTTTGGAAGACTACTTGCTCTGACAATAAAAAGCATATGTATCGGTTGCAGCAGATTTAAAGTTTTCATTAGCCTGTGGCTTTCCTCAGTGAACCACCTGCCTTGTTATTACAAATAACTGTGACCATTAGATGCTGTTTCCTGCAGAGCTAGTGAAGACCTTCCTTGACCTTCACTCCTGCAATGCACTGAGTGGTCTTACAAGCACTTAATGCCCTATATTAAATCATTTTCTTTGTGAAATACCTGGAATAGCTTTGCTTTCCTAATTGACCACTGGCTGACATGCTTTATTTAGTCTTAAATGTTTAACAGTATCACAGTTAAATTTTGCAGCATGTGTGATCTGGTTGGTGAAAGGCACACCTCTATCCAGGACCCCTATGTGTATTTCCAGAAGTTCGAGAATTATGAAAATATGGTCTCTCTCTTACACTAGATTTTGATTTACACTGTTCGATTTATCTCTGTACTCTAGTGCTCATAGCACAGTGCACACAGCACATAGTTGATACTCAACTACTCCTTGTTTTATGGATGAATATGTTCAGGTAGAATGCCAGGCTAATCATAATAGAGTACTAGGAGAGGTTAATATATTAAGGGTTATTCAGTGTGAAATGGAGAAAATAACATGATGATATTTAAATATTTAAATTATTTTGATAAGGGAGGGATATTAAACTTGCTTTATATTATACCACAGTCTTGAACCTGGGCCAACAGGTGAAGGTCTTTCTGTCCTTTCTTTGAGATTTCTATACAAAACTCAGTAAACTTTTTTCTATTGCAGATCAATACATTGTGCTGAACATACATTCACTATTTTTTCCAATTAAGGAAATTTCCCCTTATGGTAATCAATACTGTATTTCTATCTCCACAAGAACTTTTAGACTTATAAACTCTCTGTAAATGTTATTGATAGAATATTTTGTTATTTATTTATATTCATTCATATATAAGCAATTTTATATATTTATACAGCTAACAGACAAATCTGTAAAATATATTAGTTTTGCATATATAGTTTGAATTCAAATACTATATATAATAGTGTTGCCTTTTTGAAGATAGAAATTACATCTCTAATTATTTTATAATCTAATACATAATAACGAATATGGAAATATGGAATTGTGCATTCAAGCAGTACATAAAAGATGTTTCCTAAATGAGTAAAAATATAAGAAAATGTAATCATTTACAAATATTTTATTAAAATTTATATATTGATACATGAAATAACCCTATATTTATATTGAGTAGCCAACTCAATTTCACATATGTGATAGAAAATGTTTTCTTAATGTAATTTAAGAATAATTTCAATTTCTTTAATAAAGATGATAAAAGCAAACAGCAGAGCTTTGGACAATGAAGGACTGTACTTCTTAAAGTATGCAAGTCATATATGAGAAGCATTATAGCATTTGGAAAATGGGAGATGAATTATTGGATAAACCCAGAAAAGTTTGATTTCTTTTTAAAATACTATTCTTCAGTGAGTTGTTTGTGATTCTTATCATATGGACTCCATATCCCCGAAGATAATATTATAGTAAAATATCAGTATCTGTGTCACTCCTCTCCCTCTCTTCCTAACGATCAGTGTTGTTGTGACCCTATCTTAAAGAATTAAGGCAATTAAGCCAGTATCCTATGATATGTCATTTATTCTGTTCTGGAAAAGTGACTTGTCATGAACTGTACCCTGTACCATACTGGTAACTAGATTACAATTTTAAGGCACTTTTGCTAAGATATCACCAGTCTGTAGGCCTTTCAAATCCTGTATATTAGTTTCTGTTGAGAACCCTATTACCTTCTTACAGACTTTCTTGATGTCAATTATTTGTTTTCCTATTTGCTAGAACTGCAAATGTTGTTCCTTCTAAACAGCCCTTTTCCTTGCTCTGTATATGCCTGTTGGATTACATTTTCCCTCTTTGTATTAGACATCCTTTATGAAGTTCATACCAACTTCAGTATATCCAGATTAGCAGATCTTTTACTATGCCCTATCAGTTCACTACATGGGATTTATGAGTGAGATAGAGACCTAATGTCATTCTACTCAATCATTGATTAAAACAATCAAGGGAACATGAATAAGAAAATCTATGTTAACTGTGGAATTTTGTGAAGGATTCATGCCATACACTTAATATAAATGTTTGTCATATATAACACATACAGGGACAAACTTAAGCAAAAGGGATTGTGGTGAATGGCTTTTGTCAGAAGTTTGACAGAACCCATAAGTATTTGTAGTTAGTGGTAGTATGCTACTACTAACTTGGTAGCATAAAATCTAGAGGCCAGAAAAAAACTGGGATAGACGGGTTTCCTCCAGTTAGAAGTCCTTTAAGCACTTTAGATCAGTGTTTGGGTGAGTGCCCCAAGAGCACACATGGCCACTGAAAACCCAGAGCTGGTGGGAAATATTTCCTTGATGTAGTGAAGTTCATCTGTTATCCACTGAGAAGTGTCACCAGAATGAGGGTCCCACACAGTCAAATCATTTATCTGGAGCTGAGGTCAAGTTAAACAGAAAACTAAAAAGATTAATCCAGCAGTGTTTTCAAATAGAGAGACAACACTTTGCTCTTTAGGTCTGTCCATATATGAGAACCCTACAGAGTCTCTGCTGGCTCTTGTCCTGAGACTGATAATGCAAATGATCAAACAGCTCAGCAACTGTGCACATTGTCGGAGAATTTTCTATGCACAGTAAAGCATCTCTCTTGGCAGAAACACTAGGCCTCTTGTTAATGATTAATAAACATTTTTAAAAAGGAAAACAATGACAATTATTTTGTATATGAAATATATACTATTAATTTGTATTTAATTTAAACTGAAATTTTTTCAGCAGAAAATAGACATTTAAGACACAGAAACATTTTTAAAGTAAGTGTTCACTACAAAAAATACAAAAGAAAGAGTTGGAGAAAATAGAAATGACATAGGAGTTGAGTATTTAAAAAATGAGTGTTAGAAAATGAATATTCCACACAAATACTATAAAATTGAGGGTAAAAAGAGACAAGCTATATTATAGACAGTCTAATCAGAAAATGTATGGAGGATAAACTCAATACTTTCTGAAATTGCATCAAGAAGAAAAAGATAAGAATCGTGAGGAAGAGGTCAATAGGTAGAAAGAATAAGATTCTAATTTATAAATAATTGTCATTCTTGGAGAATGGAGTGGAGTAAAAGGAAGAAGGACAACATGAAATATATAATTTAAAAAAATTTCTTAGCAGGCTGATGTGTGAACTTTAGGTATCATTTAGGCAACCAATAGATGAATAAAATTAAGAACTCCAGAATAGGAAAAGTGTTGTATAGAAGTCCTGTTTATATATATTCAAACAGTGTAATCATTGAATTGAATATAAATATTTCTTCTACTATGATTATGATACAAAACATACAAATACCTATAAATACTTGTATGTATGAAAAATGTGCTAAAATAAAAAGTCAGAAATTATTTCTAATAGGGAAAATAGGTGATATTTTAAAACTACTAGTAAACTTTCACATTGCTGTTCATGTATGCACATTATCCTTCAGAAACAGAAAGATCTATGTGGGAAGGCAAGACACAGGTGTAAGAGAAGTTAAAATTCAGATTAGTAACTGAACAGTAGACAAAGAACACAGTACAGGAACTCAGAGAAAGGTGTACAATTCAAAGTGGTCAGAGAAACCATCAAGGTGGAGATGAGTAAGTTTTTGAGTAATTAGGAGTCAAAGGACCTAGGATTAAATTCTACCTCTATCACATACTAACTTTAGACCAGAGACTAGGTAATTTTCGGGGCCTCCTTTCTTTGTCCCTAAGAAGGGGAGCAATGAAAATATGTCGTGTCATGTTTGTGAGGACTAAGTGAAATATTGCATGAACGGCATCTGACACCTGTTCTGGCACATGACCATGTATTGATGAAATCCTCATCAGTACCTATTGTTTTTTTTTTTCCTTGAGCTACTTAAGTAACATCCTAGAAGGGTTCAGAGTATGAGCTGAGTGTTTTGATGGGAAGAAGCATGATAGAGTGGACACCAGAGAGAAGCATTTATTCGTTATGTATGACCAAGGTGTGCATTTGAACTTCAGGTGCAATTTGTTTGACCTGGTGTCTTAAAAGTGGCACTGGCTTTTTGTTTTCTACACTCTTCACCATTGTGGTTATAATCTTATAGCTAGTTTTACAGAACGATTTTAATTGTCTAATCTAACTTAAAATAGCCCAGGACCATTTATTTCTATTGCATGCACTTTAATTGTTATAATAAAATGTAGCTATTCCTGGAAGATGAAGCACTTTATATATGGTCATTTTATAATTTTCTTAGTCATAAATATTGATTTAAATATAAGACTGAATGCAGATGTGGATGGTCAGATGTGGGGGTGGCAGAGAAGACACTGCTTCATCAGAGTACCCATCATAGGAAGGGAGAGATGTATAGAAGCATGGGCTGGGAGCACTAAGGGCAACCTTAACTTCCTTATTGGCTTAGGGATGTATCTGAGCCAAACCTAACATGATCAATTGTGTATGTAAGTATTGTCGTTAAATAAATAGGATAATCTTTTCAAAGCCTATCTTGTTTTACAAAGAAGTCATTTTATAACATTTATCTGAAGTTATTTATCAATATTCACTGATTCTTGCTATGAGGATCAGAACTAGGCATCCATCAGGAATTTTGTAGTGAAAGTGAAGTGCTTTCCTCAAATACCTTCTGACACTCCATTACATCTTTAAAAATTTATGGATAAATTCACTGGAGTTATACGAATGCCCAACATAAATCCCAGAGAGCTAGAGTTCAAACTAAATCTTAGAAACCTCTCGTCCAGTTTTCAACATTATTCATAAACCACTTCTACAAGTTCTCATCCATTTAAGTCATGGAAATGGAATTTATTTCTTTCAATTGATTTTTTACAAAAAACTGTACATGTAAAACAAATGAAAATCACAGCAATTTTGAAGTTAGGGTGGGAGGCCTTAAGTTCCTTCTAACCGTCTCACATTTGACCTCAACCCATCCCCTCCTTGGCAGCTGTAGAAACCTACATGGAGTACAGTTTGTTAACCAGCAGCATAAATTCATTTTGAAATCTTGTAGAGTATAGGAATTCTGACCCATATGAGAGAAACTGTTTTGATACTGCATTATCCCTTTTTCTAACGAATTGTTACACACCTCCTATTATTTCCCTATGACTTACATTCTAGTTTGTATTCTACTGCTGACCTAGTTTGAGATGTTTAATAATATTTTCGCTGCTCTTTGGCTTCATGCCTCTATTTCCAAAAATCAAAACACTATTAATCATAGTATTGTAAATGAAAAGAGCAGTTTAGTCTCTTTTCCTAAATTGAATATATGTATATTAAAGACTTAAAAATGGAAGCTATCTCTTGGAAGATTCACTGTATCAGCAATAGGGGGAAGAGTTACAGAGAAAAATTATTTACGTACATACTCATGCATATGAGAGGGAGAGAGCAGTGGTAAGGACATATTGCTGCCCCTAATTAATTGTTGTCTTGCCTATGTCCCATAACACTCTTGGATATTTGAATGCCAAATTAGCCCACATATTCAAAACTGTAATCTTGCTTCACCTGTCAGTTTAAGGTTAAAACAGTGATCTCAGACTCATGATGACTATTTTACCCTGCTCCTAAGACTCAACTACGATGCTTATAATAGATTGACCCTCAAATCTGTGTGGCCTGGCACTGGAGAATGCTTTGAAATACTATCAGTTTGTGATGAGAGAAGAATACATATTTATAGAAAATTAGGAATTGGTAAACTGGAATAGACAGGATATGATGTATCAGAAAAACTTACTTCATAGAAATTGGGGGTGACATTTTAAACACTAATTGTAATAAGAGAGTAAGAAATGATGTCCAATTATTGAGCTTTGTAAATTAAGAAAGTATCTATAAAGAGGGAAATTGGGAATAAGTACCAGCTAGTTAATTGTACTTAACATGGATTATGAACTCTGTTAACATTTAGATAAATGAACTGAGGCAGAAGTGATCTGTCTATTATTGTAGATGACCGACATTTTATATACTGAAACTTCAGAGGTGAGAGTTGAAGACTGACTAACCAATCTCTGTAAAAAAGAATTGATGTGAAAAGGGAATATGACCAAGAAATGATTGTTGTAGCCCTCTGGAATCCAGTGGACTGAAGAAAGTCCAGTGAAAGAGAGACTCCTCACTCAAGGATAGGGTGTCCGGGAGAGGAGGTGTATGCTAAACAGCAAGGAGGCCTGAAAGTGCACAGTCCTTGATGAAAAGAGAAGGGAGCTTTAAGAAGACTGTTCAAAAGAAGGTAGACTGAGAAAAAGGCTTCTGGTTTGGGGAGGACAGTGGCCATTAGTTTGCATAAAGCTGCTCAGTCAACTAGTTTGTTTGTCTTCTGCTACCGGTTATTTAGTTTCTCACTCCACGTTTTCATTTCCTTCACTTGACGTGCCTTCCTCTTCTCTTTACACTTCATCATGAGCCTTTCCTTTTAAAATATCTAAACTATTATTTTTCATAATTGATACCTTTCATTAAAGTTATTAATGAACTATTCTGTAATATTTATATATCTTCCATTATTTTAATTTTTATTTGTATGTATGTATGTGTGTATATACATAATTTCATTTAAACACCATAGAAATTATTACCTTTGTTATATACCCCAGAAAAGAGTTCTGATAGGTTGGGAAGTATAGACTAAACATCAATGTATATAAAATGAATATTCTAAGCTCTCTTTCTCCCCCTTGGTACCCAATACCTGGCAGAATAGCATGAAATATCTCATGAATAATATTATCAAATGTATTGTTCTATCACATAAAGGAAATCTCACTGTATCAAAATCAAGGTAAGAATGTCATGGGGGTATCTGAATGCACACATCTAGTCAGTGATTTCTTGTGCACCGAGTTAAATTTTAGAGTTTGTTACGTTTCATGTGTGCAACAGCAACTGAAGAGCCAGCCTTCAGGGATTTTAAACGTAGAAGCAACATTGACCCAAATATAATCTTGCTGGTAAATTGGGAAGTATGTACAGGGGAGTAGAGATAAAGTGTTTGAGAAAAGGAAGATTGATTTTCTTTGAAACTGTTTCAAAATACTTTAAGTATTAAGGTTTTGCTTTACTTCATTGATTGTTGCAGATGGTTATCTCACATAATCAGGGCAATACCTAGCCCAGACAGTTATCTGTAGAGTTCTCAAGTCTACTATGAACTTCATCAGTTGATTCCACAACCTCTTTCACTTTTTTAAGTATAAAATTTTAGAATCAAATTCCAACTTGTGCTTTGCCATATTTCCATCCTGACACTAGAACATGCTGTATAATAGGAAGATAGAAAAATGAGCTGGAAAAGGAGAAAGCAAATCATCCAACTCTTATTATAGATGTTTTTACTATAAAATCTAGAAAGAGAAATTTAACTGGAAGTTTCAAATAACACACAGGAACTCTGTGTAATGAGAAGTACTTTGGGCCCATTCTTAGAATAAAGTTCATAATAGAGTTAATGCAATTTAATCAATTATCAACCACAATGAAGTAAAGAATTAACTTAGAAAAATAAATCTGCTAGTATTAAAAATTACTTTGAGTCACTGCTCATTTGTACAGAATTCCAATATGCAAAAGTTATTACCTTTAATAAAATTATGTTTGTATTTCAGATTAAAAAACTGGGGAGGTTTAGAAGAATTGCTTTTATATTCACAGAAGTTCTATAACATTTTTTTCTGAGATTATTAGCTATGTAGTCTCATGATATTCATAGTACCTTACTGTAGAATTTATCTGAAGATTCACCTAGATTAGTAATTTCAGAACTGAGACATGCCTACTTCTGCTGTCCTACCTCCTCCCATTCTTCCCCTTTCTCTTTGTTCTCCATCCTGTCCTTTTTCTCCTTTGACCATGCCGCAGTTTCTCTTTTCCCAAGGCATTACACATACTATTCCCTCCATGGACATTGCTCCCCGACGCCCATCTGATTATGGCTGCTCACTTCTTGTCATGAGGTGAAAGTTCAAATCTTCTCTCCAATACACACACACACATGCACACATATACATGCACATAGTCTAAAGGCATTTACCCATGTTATTCCCTCCCTAGGCATTGCTGTCCCACCCCTTCTTGTCGTGAGATGAAAGCTCGCATCTTCTCCTGTGTCCCATGTGTTTGTGTGTACTTTTCCTTTATGGTACTTTTGCTTACATGAAAGTATCTTATCTGTTTTTCTTATTTATTTATTTGTTGTATGTTTCCATCTATTGGAATAGTAATTACAACAGTAGTGTGCAAGAACAGTCACCTTTCTTGTCCTTTCCTGGTATTCCAGTGTATATATAGATCAGTATCTATTTAGAGTGGGAACTCAATAAGCTTTTGTTGAATGAATGTAGTCTTTTACCAAGGCAAAGAACAGAACTGTATACTTAGATTCTTAGAAAATGTTTTACAATTATATCTTAATGTTTTCCTAATATTTTGCTCACTTTGGCTGACAGATATTGGCCACTTCTTCATTAGTATTAAGATAAACAGTACTACAATGACATATGTCATTACTACAGAGACCAGCATGGAACTGAAGATTATTGTCGATACATTGCAAAGAGGGTAGCAAATTTGTGTTAAAATTACATATATACACATTTTTTTAACCCCGGGTATTTTATGATCTGCATATTTATTATTAAATTTAGCATAATGCATTACTGCTATATGCTAAGTATATTTAAATCAATTCCTATATTTTTGTGACTGAAGATAGATGTTGATACATATATGTATAGCAAAGTTTTGGAGTCCAGAATACTTATTTGTGAATCATTGCATATTTAACTGTCAATGATTTGTATTTAGAAAGCATTTATCTTTAAATATGTTCTATATTAGACAACTACCAAATGCCTAAGCCCAAATGCAGGTTTTAAATTTTCTAAGGATGGTTGAAAGTGTTAGATGGTAATTATCTTTTTCTGATGTTGGTGCTATTAAAATCATATCATGATAACTTATCATTTACATTTAAATCTTGTTAAAATTTCAAAACCCTGTGCTGAAAATATAAAAATAAGTATATTTAATATAATTGACATGAGATTGCTATTTTTCACCATTTTTCTGAAGGTAATAAGAGAAATCCACTTTTGCATGCCCCTTCAAATGGCATTTTGAATTCTATCAACATCACACTCCTTTTATCCCCAGTAGTTGAAGTCCCAAAAGACTATCTCACCACAAAAATAACATCTGAAATACCAACTCTATGCATATAAATTCAGTTGAAAGGAGAAAACTCTTCATGGCTTTAGAGATGTCAATTTATTGCAAACTGTTACTTCTACACATGGCTATGTGAACATGTGAGAAGATGTGTGTGAATTTGTGTGTATTTCTTTCATTTTCTATTATAATTCAATCTATAAAAGAATGTATGTATGCAAGTATACCATAAAATCAAGAGTTGCCAAAGACTACACAGCTGTTTACATGTGAATTTTTTACACCGTAACTTCTAAATTTACCACAGAGAACTCAGCTGTAACAAATGATATACAGGCACTAATTGTCCCAAATTTCAATTCTTCTTTCTCTTTTTATCTCTTCTTTCTCTTGAAATCCTACAAGCCAATTCCCTGTCTCTTTCTCTCCTCTTCCCACTTATTTCACATACATACACTATCTATAAAACTAAGATTTCTAATTGTTTCTTTTCCTTTTGCTTTTAATTATTGTTAGCATGATTTTCCCAGTCAGTTACACTTAGAAGCCTGGTTGTATTCAAATATACTTTCCCCTCATCTCATAGATACATTCAGTAATAATGATGAACCAAAATCCATCTATGGCACATACTCATCCATTTCATTCCAATCTTACTATCAGTCCCTGGATCAAGACAATTAAGCTCGATTGCTGTCTTCAGTGTTTTATTCCCTCCTACCAACTTATATCCTACACAGCTCACCAGGAAAACATAGAGCACAGTTCTAATTATGATTCTTGTCATCCTGCAAATTCTCCATGATTCCTTATTACAGAAAAATAAAAACATACTTTGTTTTTTAAATCACATTTTAAAATCAATCAACTGTGCTTATTGCAAAAATTCAAATTGAAAAATATAGCAAAGGGGATAAAAATCCTTCACTGCTCTTACTGCTCCCTTCTGAGCAATCAACGTCTAATAATTATCAAACGGGATGGCATGGTTCTACACCTAGTTTTAAAGACTGTGTGTGTCTCTGTGTGTGTGTATAAAATAGTTTGTGACCATATTAAAAAACAGATACTGGTATGATGAATTCACCATTAACTTTTTAATAATGAGAAGAGTTTCAATTTACGGAACCATTTTTTTTCATTGTAAAAGCAAATACAGTGCTTTGAATGTAGAAACATTTTATAATCTTAATTGAATTGTTTATATTTTACAAATCTAAGACTGAATATTCCTTTTAAATTTAATTTGTGAACTCTGAGATAATTAAAAATAATTAAGACTTAGTTTCTTCTAACTGTCTTGTTTATTGACAGAATGAAACAGTCTTAGGCTTAATAGGCACTCAATAAAAATTTGAACCATTTAGTAAATGCATGACACAGACATCATTTTAATTGACTTAAAGGGACATGAAATAATATTTTAAAACATATTCTATTTTTATTAACAGTACTGGACAAAATTATCTTCATTGTAGTATATACTGATTAAGGAAAAATGACTTATTGGAAATAAAAGTGTTTTCCTCCTTTCTTTCTTGTTACCCTTTCTATTCTATATTATGATGTCTCTTACTAAAATTTAAGGATATTATTCTTCACAAGGCCCTTAAATAGTTCATATACACAGTTGAAATAGTTTAAGAGCAATTGCTCTTCTGTGGTATACAGTGAACATTATTTAATATTTGTAATTTAAAATATATTTCAGATTTAATTGAATCCAGAATTTATAAAGAACTTTTACAACTCAACAAAATTGTCTTTGTGGATAATAATGTTGAGTGTCTTTTGTATATGCTTAATGGCCATTTGTATATCTTTTCTACAGAAATGTCTATTCAGATTCTTTGTTATCTTTTAATTGGGTTATTTGTCTTTTTACTGTTAGGTTGTAAGAATTATTTATGTAATCTGTATACAAGTCATTTATTGTATATATGATTTGCAAAAACTTTTTTTCCCATTCTTTGAGTTGCCTTTTTACTTTCTTATTGCTCTATTGCTTTTCAAGGACAGCTTTTAAAAATGTATCCAATTTTTCTACTTTTCTCTTTTGTTGCTTGTGCTTTTGGTGTCATATCTAAAGAAGCATTGCCCAATCTAAGGTCACATGTTAAATCTCTGTTTTTTAAGGAATTTTATAATTTCAGTTTTTATATGTAAGTATTTAATCCCTGTGCGTTACTTTTATATGTTATGTTATGTAGTCAGACAGCTTTATTGAATTTGTATGTCCAATTACCCTGGTACAATTTGTTGAAAACTTGACTTCCCAAATTGAATTATATTGGCACCCTTTTTGAAAATAATTGGCCATAAAAGTTGGGCTTATTTTTGAACTCTTAATTCTAGTCCATTAATCATTCTCTTTCATTATGCCAGTAGCACCATGCAGTCTTGATTCCTGTAGCTTTGTGGTAAATTTTGGTTCCCCTTTTCAAGATTGTTTTGACTGTTATGAGCTCCTGCATTTCCATATAAATTTGGGAATCAGCTTATTAATTCCTGAAAGAAAAAAGGCAGCTGGAATTTTGGTACAGATTGAATTGAATCTATAGATAATGTGGAGATTATTGCCATTTTAAAAATATTAAATCCTATAATCCTTAACCCCAGATCTTTACTCCTTTTTAGGTATGGTATGTTAAGTTTATTTTATTTTATGCAGCCTTGTACTTCTGTCAAATTTATTTCTATTTATTTCATTCTTTTTGGTGCTATTATAAATGGAATTTTCATTTAATTTCATTTCCAGATTGGTCATCACTAGTATTTAGAAATGCAGCTAATTTTTGTATGTTGACATTACATCTTTCAATTATGCTGAACTCTTTTGTAAACTCTAATAGTTTTTTTTTCTTTCAGTATTTTAGAATTTTTTATATATAAGACTATGTTATCTGTAAATGAAGATAGTTAAATTTATTTATTTTTAATCTGGGTGGGTTTTATTTCCTGCTCTTGACTAGTTGTCCTGGCTAGAACCTCCAACACAATGTTGAATAATCCTAATCTCAAAATGAAAGTGTTAATCTGCCATCATTAAGTACAACATTACTGTGGATTTATGTAGATGCCCTTTATCAGGTTGAGAACTTTCCTTTTTAACCCGTTTGTTTTTAACATGTGATTTTAACATGAAAGGGCATTGGATTTTGTTAAATACTCTTTCTGCATCTAATGAGATTATCAGTATTTTTTGTTCTTATTCTATTAATACTGTATATGGCATGGATTGATTTTCATACATAGCACAAATCTTGCATTACTGGGATAAATCCACTTGATCATAATGTATAACACTTTTATACATTCTTGGATTTGATTTACTAGTATTTAATCACTAGGGGATACTGGTTTATAATTTTCTTTTTCCTTCCTGCCTTCCTTCCTTCTGATGTCTGTCTGGTTTTGGTATGAAAGTAATATCTGCTTCATAATATAAATTGAGAATTGTTTCCTTCTCTATTTTTTTGGAAGAGCTTGTGAAAAATAAAAATTGATGGTAATTCTTTAAACATTTGATGGAGTTCACAAGTGAAGCCATGTGGTCTTGAGCTATTCTTTGAGTGATTTTTTTTTAAATTACCAATTAATTATCCTTCTTTGTTATAGGTCCTTTCAGACTTCCTGTTTCTTTTTGTGTCAATTTTGGCACTTTGTGACTTTTTCTGAATTTATTCACTTAATGTAGTTATCTAACTTGTCTGCAATGAGTTTTTCATATAATAGATACCCTTACAACATTGTTAATTCTGTAAATTTCATAGTAATATACTATCTTTTTTTTCTGATTTTAGTAAGTTGTCACTTTTTTTTCTTCTAGTCAATATAGCTAATAGTTTGTCAATGTTCTTATTCTTTTCAAAGAAACATTTGATTCCATTCATTTCTCTCTATTACTTTTCTATACTCATTTTCATTTGTACCTCTTCTAGTCTTTATTTTATTTCTTCTGCTTGCTTTTGGTTTAATTTGTTCCTATTTTTATAATTCTTAAGGTAGAGTGTTAAATTATTGATTTGAGATCTTAATCTTAACACAGGAGTTTAATATAGAAATCAATATAGGAGTTTAAACTATAAGTTTCCCTTTAGGCACTGCTTTCATTGCATTCATAAGTTTTGATACATTGTATTTTTGTTTTCATTTATCTCAAAATATTTTAAAATTTCATTTTGATTTCTTATTTAATCCTTTTATTTAGTAATGTGATCTTTAATTTCTACATATTTGTGAATTTCTTAAATTTATTTCTTAAATTTATTTAAATTTATCTTTAAATATATTTACTAGATTTCTTTAAAATTTATTTATTAAAACAATTTCTTCAGTTCATACCTAATTTCATTCCATTGTGATCAGAGAAGATACTTTTAAATATTTCAATCCTTCAAATTTACTTTGGTTTATGGCCTCATGTATGGTGTGTTTGGGAAAATGCTTCATGTGTACTTGAGAAGAATTGATATTCTGTTGTTGAGTGTAAGTGTTCTTAGTTGTCTGTTAGGTCTGTTTGTTTTATAATGTTTTCAAGTTTTCTATTTCATTTTACTGTTCTATATAGTTTTTTAATCCATTATCTATGGTTGAGTATTAAAGTAGCCGACTATTGTTGTTGAATTGTCTATATCTTCAGTTTTGTTAGGTTTTGCTTCATGTATTTAGGGTCTATGTTATCAGTTGCAGTTATGGTTATAATTGTTTTATCTTCTGGATGGATTGACCATTTCATTAACGTAAAATGTCCCTATTTGGCTCTAGTAACAATTGTTGTATTAAAATACTAATGTAGCCACTCCAGTTCTCTTTGATTTCTGTTTGCATGGCATATCTGTTTTTGAATATTTTCCTTTATTTTCTTTAATTTAAAATATGTTCTTTTAGATATATTATAGTTAGAAATTTTTTAAAAAATTCATCCTGCTAATATTTGCCATTTGAGTGTTTAATTCATTACATTAAATGTTATTACTGATAAGTTACCTTTGTTATTTTGCTATTTTTTGTATGTATCTCAGGTCTTATTGTTTCCTCTGTTCCTCCATTATTTCCTACTTTTCTAATATACCATTATTTCCTTATTTCTAATATACCATTTTAATTTGTCATTTCTTTTACTATATAATTTATTTTCTTAGTTACTGTTTTGGAAAGTAAAATTAACATCTTAAATCATGACAATCTATTTCAGATAAATACCAACTTATTTTTAATAGTATATAAATGCATTGCTCCCACATAGCTCCATATACCTCTACCCCTCTTTATTTATTATTGTCATTTAAAGATGTAATTCATATGTATATGTTTACCAACAGTAATTTATAATTATCTATTTATGAAGATGTTTTAAATCAGATACAAGAAGAAAAATGATACAAACAAAAATTACATTTATATTATCTAGGTAGATATATTTACTGGTGTGCTTTATTTTTTATGAAATGTGTTCATGTCACTGCCTAGTATCCTTTCATTTCAGCCTAAAGGACTTCCTTTAGGATTTGCTCTAGGACAGGTGATAAACTCTGGTTTTGTTTATCTCAGGGTGTTTTAAATGTTCCTTTGTTTTTGAAGTGTATTTTTGCTAGATGTAGGATACTTTGTTGTGTTTGTTTTTTAATATCAGCATTTTGAATGTGTCATCCCACTGTCTTCTGGTCTCTGGCCATCTGTTGTTTCTGATGAGAAATCAGTTCTTTAAGTTATTGAGTGTCCCTCGTACATGATGAACAGTTTATCTCTTACTGTTTTCAAGATTCTCTCTCTTGTTTTTTGCTAGTTGATGATGTATGTAGGTGAAGAGCTATATTCATCCTACTTGGAATGCATTGCACTTCTTAGATATGTAGATTATTGCCTATCAGTTCTTGAAAAGTTTCCATGATTATTATTTCAAATGTCTTTTTCTGTACCTTTTTCTTTCTTTTTGTCTTCTGGGATTGCTGTTACGCATATGTTGGTATGCTAGATGGCATCCCACAGAACTCTTTGACTCTGTTCATTTTTCTTCATTTTTCTGTTTCCCAGCAGATAATCACAATTGATCTAACTTCAGGTCCATTGATCCTTTCTTTTGCCTGGTGAACTATGCTGTTGAACCCTCCTAGTGAATGTTTGAGTTAAGTTATTATGTTTTTTTAACACCACATTTTGTATTTGTTTCCTTTTTATAATTTTTACCTCTGTGTTGATATTCTCTACTTGGTAAGTCATTATTCTTTTGGTTTCCTTTAGATTTTTTTTTTTGCTCTCCCAATATCTTCAACATATTGAGACATTCAATTTGAAGTGTTTGTCTAGTAAATTCAGTGCCTAAGTCTCCTCAGCAACAATTTCTGTTATTTCTCCTTTGTTTGGGCCATGCATTCTTGTATCATTGTGCTCCTCTTAATTGTTTTATAGAAAAATGGGAATTCTGAATATTATAGTGGAGTCATTCTGGAAATCCTATTTATCTTACCTCCTGAGATTTGTGGTCACAGCTTTTTGTTTATTTAGTGGCTTTTCTGAATCACTTCTGTTGTCTGTGTTTCCTTTTGTGTGTGGCCTCTGTAGCTGTTTCTCAGTTAGCTTAATAGGTAATAAAAGATAAGAGATTTCACTAAATGCCTGGATGCAGTAAGCCTCCTATCCTTTGTAAGGAATCTGTGTGTGTTAGATCATGCCTTTAGCATTCAGGCAAGTAATTTAAAACTTGGCCTTATTCTTCAGCTGTTGTGCACAGCCTGAAGTACAGCTGAAGAGTTCAAGGCCTCCTGAAATCTATTCTAAGTATATGCACTGTCCCCCTCATGCTTATATACCCCTATTGATACTATGGCCATCTAGATTCACAGGAATGTTAGAGCTTTTAAAGTTCTCCTATGGACATCTTATTCTCCATTTGTTTCCTTTTAAATGTTTCTTTATTAAACATTTTTCTTTTCTTTCTACCCTCCCACCTGCAGCCCACCCCCACCTTGCCAACTCTTTTAGTAATCTCTGATATCGGCAATGTTACACAAATGTCACTAATTGTTTTTAACAAATGCCCCTCACACTGACTGATCTCTTAGATCAAATAAAGACAAATATTGTTAGTGGAAATTTAAAGGGAATTTCCGGACAGGTCAAAAGTGACAATTTATTGAGAATGCAGTACTGAAGGTGCTCCAACCATTTTCAAGCCCCTCTTGCAGTTCCTAAGCTATTGGGTTTCAAGTCTACCACAGAGGAGAAAGTAATCGAGAGAGGGCAAGTTCAAATGCCACAATTATACTGTTCTTACCAAGATTCAGCTGGGATTTTGATTAAACAGACCCTAATTTTTGAAGACCTTTGATTAGTTTCAAGTTCTGAAAATGTTAATTTTGATAATTTTCTACTGTTACTGCATTTATGGAAGAGAGAATATTTTGAGTTCCTTACTCCACAGTTCATGCTAATATTCACTACAATATAATGTGATGTTCTATGAAAGTAAATGTTAATAATTTCCATTATAATTAAGCCACCACTGAAATTTTTAACAAAATAGTTCATCAGGAATATTGAAATTCATTTAGAAGAAAAAAAGTTTAATCACAAAAATTATTCTAGGTACCCTTGGATGGAAACAAATGGAGCATTAATTATCCCTTATCATATTATTCATTGTCACATTGCTTTCTGACATGTGCAAGGAAAGTATAAAATAAGTCATCAAAGGCATTAAAAGTTTTGTTTTTATTTTTCCATATTTTCAGCAGAATATGCACCTCAGTCTAACTTCATCTGTGCAGAATAATGGCAATTAGTAAAAGTGAGAAAATATATTTGCATTTTATAATGTGTAATAGATGACTATTTTGCTAACACATGTAATGTTTTTACTGATGGCATAATAGAACATTATTGTATAACAGCATAAGCAATGCAGCATGTTCAATAAAATAATTTTGTTTGTAGCAAGATATAAAATATGGAAACTATATTTTAAATAAGAAGTTTAAAATAGCTGTTGGGAATGAAATATACCACTGCTAATTCTCATACATTTAAGGAAAGTCAGCATGCTATATGTATGCCCAGTATATCATCATGTTAAATAATTTAACAGTGGATTGATAAAAATAGAAGTGTTTTTCATTTAGTACAATGAAAAACATTTTAGACATAGAACAAAAGTTCCTTTCAAAAGCAAACAAATATTCTAAACTAGAATGAAGTTCCAAGCCCAGTTACTTTGTTTTCATGGATATGAAACATTAATATATTTATTTTTTCTTTATGCTTTAAACTTTTAGTTTTTAAGGTAGTTTATTTTTGTACCTGTTGCTATCTGTATCAAACCAATATGCTATGATGCATTTTTAACTTCATATTATACTAAGAATGATTCTTACATTATCTTTTCTTATGGACAGAATTATATAGTATATATTTTCTTATATATTAGTTATCAATTATATGTTATCATTGATCAATTATATATCTAGTTCTAATACAAAAAGATGAAAAGATAATTTTCAAGAATCACTTTAAACAAAATGTTTATATTATAAATATAATGTATATGTACACAAATGCCCATATAATGTTTATTAATATATATTTGCTTATTCTAACACTCCTTGGTGTGTCATTTACATCTCTTGCCTTGTGTAACTCGGTGGTGGGGAGACTCCTGAGGCAAAATACCTTTGAAATCGAAATCAGTCAAAGGGAGAAATAAAGTGGGAGAAACCCGTTTATTGCTTTTAAGCAGTTGTCCACTTCTGCTGGCTAGTCTTTCACAACCCAGCTGTAGAATAAAAAAGGGGCCCCACCCAGCCTCTCTGTCCCAGATATGCCCTTCTCCCCTTTGTAACTGCCCATTGATATGGAGATGAACTACTCCTCTCCACCCCTTAGAAACACCTATTAATATTAAGATATTGATATTGACTAAGGTCAGGTGAGAGAATCTGGAAATATTGCAATTTTACCTACATCTTGATTGCAATCATAGAAGTAACGTTCACCTCATCTAAAATTATTGAAAGTGTATCTGGAAGATCAAAGATTTGACAAGGGTCAGAAATTTGGGGGACCAGAAATGAGCAGAAACAATGGCACATCTGGAGAACCAAAAGGCTTGGAGCTGGGAAAAGAATCACATTTTCCTGGAGTTTTGAAAGGAAAGTAGTAAAGAAGGAAGAAAGAATACAGAAAACAAAATGGAGAAAATGTCAGAGATACACAATATAATTTTCCACAACTAAAGGCATGATTTTTTAACTTGAATATATCCACCAACATCTCAGCAAATTAAGTGAGAAGGAATCCACACCAGGCACATTATTATGAAATTGCAGAATACCAGGGTTAGAGAAAAGATCCTAAGAACTTTGAGAGGAAATATCAGGATACATTCATAACCGTTAGGATCTGAATGGCACTGCACTTCTTAACAACAGAAACAGAAGCTGGAAGTCTGTGGGAAGATTGCTATCAAAATTCTAAGGTAGCAAATAACATAATATATTATAATGACAATAAGAGATAAAAGTTAAACTTAAGTTACTCTTTTGCATGTAAAATATTTTTAAAAGTCATCTCTAAAGCACCTTTATAGGAAGCAAATTAAGAAAATAATGGGGTAAATTACTAAAACGATGAAGGAAGAGAACGAGAGAGGGAAGTAATGGGGAGAACCCATAAAACAGACAGTCAACTCAAGACAGATGCAAAGGAAGCTTTCAATTTGCTGTTTAGGGAAAAATACCGTCACAGCTGAATAGCAAGCCTAGGGTACAAACCAGTCCCAACCTGTTCATAATGAGAAATTCTAACCTGTCTTAGCAAGTATAGAACTGAATTAAATATGAATATAGACAAATAATTAGCAAATGCAAAAATGTAAAATCATCCTCTTCAGAAAAAGAAAAAGGTTCTCAAAGAATGATATGATAATCATATTTACATGGTCATAAAAATATAAACACTTATTCTTCATTTAATTTAATAATATATCACAACTATTAGATACATGGAAGAATGGAAAATGTATGGGTGTGTGTACACACACACCATCTGAGGAGTTAATAAATCCATGTGTTCATCTTCTATGTTAGTAAGTCAATAAATGAGTCCTAAAATGTGGATCCAGAAAGAGCTTTAAAGAAATGGAGTTGAAAGCACCTGCCTCTGTTCAGTAACACAAAAAAGAGAGAGATGGGTGAAGTGGGGAACTGTTTTTCACTGTACTGTGTGATGTACTTTCTTTTTAAGCTATGTGCAGATGCCACTGTGATAAAAAATAAAAATATTTTTAACATTAAAAAATGTTAAACATCTAAAATATGATAGTCCATTTTCAAAGATAAGAAAGTTAAAAACCACAATATTTTTTCATTAATTTTAGAATTCATAAAGAATATTAATTGGGTATTTCTTAGGCCATAGAATCATAAATCCTGAGTCTTGAATTACCAGACAAACTGATAGCAAGAAAAGTTTAAACTTCTTTTTCTTACACTGTTTCTGACATTTTAGATATACAAAAAATCCCAGCAAAGCCAGTGTACAATTAAAAATTCTTAAACACACAGTAGTGAAAGCACTACAAATTTGAATAGTAATCTGTAATACTTTGGCATAAATTAAGGTAATATAAAAAGCTGTTGGAAAAAAATTAAGAATTTGGAAATTGAGTTACATGTTTCAGGATAGTGAAGGAACTGCTGACTTTTAATGGGGTAATAGAATAGCACCAGGGGACCTCTTTTCATAGCAACACAGACCATAATGGCTTATCCCGATGGGTACACAAGCATGTACCTTTGCAATAAGTTAAGTATTACATCCTCTCATGTTCACAATGAGTAGAGTATGATCAGGTAAGGATCCTGGTCATAGAACTTCCATTTTCCCTAAAATCATGAAATAATATTCGTTAGAAGAGACTTGATCTGTAAAATTTGGTGTATTTGCATAATGAATAAGTCTCAAAATAATATGTCAAATGGAGAAAGCAAGTTGCAAGATGATGCAGAAGTCTATAAAAATATAACAATAATAAGCATATTAATGTTCATATGTGTTTAAAACATAAGTTGAAGGATACACAGAAATCATGATTTGTGGTTAGCAGACAAGGTTACTTTTAATGAAATTGTGGTGAGTGAAATAGAACTATAACCTTTCTGTAAAATTTTATCCCTCTTATTAAGGATAAAAAAGCATGTGTAGGCTAATGGCAATATTTACTAATTAGCCTCTGTACCTCTTTATGTTTTTAATTTTTTCAAAATAAAAATTACAGCCCAATTATAGTAGTTAAATGCTCTCTACTTTGAAGAAACTTAACTGTTTTCACTATCTAAACTTTTAATCTTAAAATTATTTCAGTGTTTTCAATATAGCATATATATGTTATAAACTTTAGAAATTGCAATGGTAAATGTTCTTACCTGAGTAACTTTTTTAACAGGTTGTAATGCTACCAAAGGCAGAAAATAGTGTGCTGCATTCAGTTTCCTTTTGAATTAGTCTTTAATTAGAGAAAGACAAATAGTTCAGGGCGTATTTTCTGCCATTAAGGAACTGGAGAGAAAATTGCTGTGTGTAACAAACATTTAAATGATGTGGCTTTCCATGAATTTTTGAGTATCTATTGATTCTTTTAATAGGTAAAATAAATGCTCTAAAAACATGTGAGTGCATGTATAAAAGAGCTATTGCTCAATGCAGAGAAAATTGCCAGCTCAACTTGTCCAACTACCAACTCTGGCTGTGACTAAGAGAATGAGGGAAGATAAATAGCCACAAATTATAATTATACATATGGAGGATTTTGGATTTATTAAGAGATATGATATTTCAAGCCAGACACACCCACAAAATAATTGCAGGACTATAATAACACAATTATTAGTTAATCTGGGAGAACATTATTTAGAGAGAAAGAACAAAAAATTCTTACCCCTACTGCGTTTTCGAACTATATACTTTTTCCATAGAAATAGCTCAGGCTCAAGGATTTTCTCTTCCAGTAAATGTTGATTAGGTAGTTCATAAACAACTCTCTCATTCAAGCATTGAATGGCCAAAATAAATGTTTTGCATTACATTAGAAATGACATACACACATGTATATGAATATGTATGTGTATATATAATATATATATATGTATGTATATGTATATGTGTGTTTTTATGTATAACAGTGAATAACAGTGAATATCTTGGAAATTTCCTGGAGGCCTATGCCAATCCCTATGAGGAGGCTGAGAAGCTGAGTTGTGCTTTTAGGAAGCTCACAGGGGTAGG
Source organism: Manis javanica (assembly GCF_040802235.1). Classification (NCBI taxonomy): domain Eukaryota; kingdom Metazoa; phylum Chordata; class Mammalia; order Pholidota; family Manidae; genus Manis; species Manis javanica. The sequence goes on from NC_133156.1 coordinate 45,857,755, forward strand.
TGGACCACAGTGAGAAATCAGTTGCCTGGTTGTTGATAGTACTGATTATTAGCTTCATGCCATTTGGTATTTTAGAAAATCTCAAACTCTTAATGAGGATTACAGAATCATGTGACAAAAAATCAATCTAAAAAGCTATTCTTATAGAGTTCTATACAAAGGTAAACAATTATGTTTTAAGTAAGCATACCCAGATAGTAAAACTATAAAAGGGGGAGTACAAAAATAAAATTAAAGGCAGAGGTGGAATCAAGAAGGCAAGGCACTTTTAGACTGCACACATCTTTACTGTGGCACAGCATATAGCACATCTCTATGATATGTTAAGCTAATTTTTTATACTTTATGAACTTTCTTTTATGTTTGTTATTTTACAAAATAAAAAAGTTAAAAAAAAGCTTGAACCCTAGAAATCTTTGAAAGGTAGTAATATGGAAGTGGACAGAAATGAAAAGTCAGCCCCATTTTATAATAAAAGTGCATGATAAATTAAATGTATAAAAGGTTTTTTACCAAAAGTTCTATCCTCTTAATTAAAAACAAAATCACCTGTGCTTTTGCTGTATGCACCAAATAAATACAATAGGAATGAGGAATGTTTAAAGCTTGTCACTTGGTATTGAGATTTTATGACTTGCAGTTGAAAGATTATTTTGAACACTTGTGCACCTTATGAAAACAGAGCTTGAGTTATGTTTGTGACATGTTGGAGGGGGGAAGAAAGAAACTGAAGCATGATTTAGACTTAATTATATGTATTTTCATGATTTCCATGATTAGTTTTAAGGACCTGTATTGTCTTTGAAAGATTTAGCCTCTGTACTACTAGATTGGGTTTACTACTAGATTGGGTTTAAGTTTTAAAAATGGATAACTGTATCTTTATTCTAAAAGCATATTTCTGTTTTTTTATGAATTTAAAAAACAATAGCAGCAGCAGTATTTATAGATATGCATTTTACAGTTAACAACATGTTCTAATCTCCCAAACCATCTGTAAAGAAAAGATTAGTGGGATATTAGTAAAATTATACTTTTGCTATAATAACAGGTACAGTTTTACTTTTGCCTGAATTTGAGAGGTGTGTATACTATGACTATATAGTAGCTACACATGCATCATTTGTGTGTACTTACAAAATATCCAATTCTTAGATGAAAGCATCTTTTTTTTGAAAGTGTGGTAGAGGTTGTCACACCTAGTTAACTTGACCTTTTATAAGTTTATCAAAAACATAATAGATGAGGACATCAAACTGTTTTATGATTAACAACCACTCACAGGTGGCTGAAGTTTCCTAAAAGGATCATTTATGGTATAATAAAGTCTTTAGTTAAATTTGAGGAACAGTGAACAAATCTATTGGAAATAATGATACTATAGTCACCCACAAAAATCATATAGGGAGTTATCTAAAATGTAAGGGACTACACAAAATATTATTTCCTTCCTTTAGAAATCATTTGTAATAATTATTTTGAATCACACATGTTAGCTACCACAGTAACAGCATCAAAGAAAAGAGGTTTCTATGTTAATTTGCTTATAATGTTCTGATAATTAAAACAAATTTTACATATGACACCTAATATTTAAACATGTTTAAGAATCATGTTAATTGCCCTTTTGACAACTGCCTTGTCTTGAAAATTAGGTTGTCACACCACATGGAATATTCCAGTAGGTGGTACTTAGATAAAATAGCTACATTCAGGTTAAGAAAGGACTATGATATAATTAGAAGTTATATGCAAAGGTCAGTTTTGAATTCTAAATTCAGAGAAAAATATTTAATGTGCATAATATATTATTGGCAATGCTGTACACTGACATCTATCAAACCACCATGGACACAACTTAACTTTTTCCTAGGAATCAAGCAACTCTACTGTTTTATTCACATATAATTAATATATATCCACTAGATCTGTTCTAATACATTTCTAGAACACAATTTTGTGTTCTAAATCATAATTATTACTTATGAATTTTATCCTTAATTGCATTAACAAAAAACAACACTTGCAAATAAAACTGATTAAGAAATAATTGGGTTTTTATTATGGCTATCAAATTACATGAACTTCTATGAGTAAAAAGCTTAAATAATTTAAATGAATAAAGTTATCTTTGTGGAGTTAACAATATTATCTTAGGCATAGATCAATAAAAATACATTTATTCTAGATTGCTGTCTAATTACATGCATTCTGGGAATTTATAAAGTAATTCAAATTCATGTGTTCCTGATATTAATGATTGTCATTCATTCTCCAAATACTTACTGGATGTATTTTAGGGGTCAGATGTTTTCTAGGCATTGGAGATAAAGCTGTGGAGAAGTCAGACAAGTTGCCTCTCAGTCTATATTCTGTTGGAGAGAGGAAAAGTGTAAAAAAAATAAGATCACTAGAGACAGTGCTAAGCTTTAAAATACAATTATGGGCAATGGCAATGCCTGTAGGTGTACTTATCCAGATACCCTGGTCAGTAAAGTCCTCTTTGAGATGTGACAATTAAATGAGCTGAATCCCGCCCTAGAAGAAGTTAGATAAAATAAGGGCTAGAGAAAGAAAGAGGTTTCCAGGCAGAGGAACGGTGAGGAGAAGCACCCTAAATTAGGACTAGGCCTGGCAATACTGAGAATGAATTATAAAGAACCAGTACTGTTATATCCTAAAAAGCATAGGGTGCAACCTCAATAAGCAGACAAGGACCAGTTTGCAAAAGTCTCTTTCATAACATAGCAGCAAGTTTGAATTGTAGTTTGTGTATAATGGGGAGAGAATAACATAATCTGAGTGACATTTCCAATGCATTTCAGTTATATAGGAGAATGAATTGCAGACACCAGTTACAGGTTATTACCCTGGTTTAGGCAAAACATATTTGCAATAGCTATGAATACTGCAATTGTTTAAAATGATCTTTGCTAGAGGCTGTTTATCTGGGAAAAAAATCTCAGGAGAGAAATTGATTTGAATCTTTTTTTTTTAAGTTCCAAATGGTTTGAATGGTATGTTTAATCTATGCCTTATATAGTCTTTTGACAACAGTTTGCAGCTTGATATAATAAAGCAGAAAATAAAGCAGTGGCATTCATACACATTTACCAACATTTTTATGAAAAATAGTAATTTATAAAGAAAAATGTTCTCTAACCTAAATGGTTTTATATTTAACTTATTTTGGAAATAATAACAGGCTCATTAAAGAAAAAAATATTTTAAACACATTATGTTTATTCAAAATATGAGCTATTGTTCCTTCCTTTAACTATGACAAATTAGTAATTTTCCTAATCCTTAGCAGATGCATCTTCAACTCTAGGATTGATTAGAGTTCCTCAGTCTTGTATGAGAAAACATTGTTGCAAAGACTATTAATTGGTATGCTCCAAAAAGAAAGGTCCTGTGCCTACTTATGTTAAATTAGTTGAGCCTTTAATGAAGCAAAACTACATCACTGTATATTTTTAAAGAAAGAGTGTAAACCAAACTTCTCATAGATGCTTGCATATGGGAAAGTTTTTTCTTTCCAACAGTGTGCTACCCAACTCTGTCCAGCAGAGAACCATTTGAGAAGGCAAGTAATTGATTTAAGCACAGCCTTCTTTATGAACATTGCGCTTTTATTATCCTTAGATTTGCACAGGTATGTTGTGGCTCTTATGAATCTGGCTAGGATAAATAAATTATTCAAACACACACATATATCAGTGTCCATTTTCATGTGTCTTTATATGAACTGTTCATAGTTGGTTAAAGAACATAGTTCCTGTTTTGGCTCAGTAGGAAACACAAACTACAGAATTTCAGTATTCTTTAGCAAGTGTGCTATCAGCATGCTTCAATTACTTCTTCTCAATCTAAATTGTGAAAACTGCTATGCTAAATAAATAATCAAAATGCCCTTATATGGACCTACCCTGCATGTGGTTAGCATAATGGCTGCTTCTGAGCTTCCTTAATTATGTTTACTATGTGGGTTTTCCCACATATGTATTGTTGAGATTGATGACTATTGGTTCAGAAGAGTTTAGGTTCTCTCTTGTTTCACAATAGAAGGTAGCCTTAGGGAATATTTCTGTTCTTAGGAAGACCATTATTATTTTTAATAATGATTTTTGTACTATTTATTGTGCTAGTTGGCTTTATTATTACATGACCTATGATTTTATAAAATTTCCTTATTATTCTGGAAGATAAAATGTAAAAATAAGAAGAAAGCACATTAACCACAATGCATAGCTAGTTCCATTTTTCATTCATCATCAAATACAGTATTTTATGTTATTTAGAAATAACACAAGTGAATAATCAATGGGTAATCAATAAATAAATTAGCAACTTTTAACTGAGGACTATTTGGGATTGGTGTTATTCTTAGGGTTAGTTCATTGAAGGGAATAAGTCAAGCAAACATGTTGGGAGATTATCGGGAGTGCAAATGTTTGACAATATACTGAACACAATTATGATTTTTTAAAGTAGCATTTCTTAGTCATTAAATGTAGAAAAGCAAATAAACAAAAAGGAATACTTGTTCTGAACATTAATTTAGAGATTTCCCTTTGATGCACTTTTCATGAACATTGCTTTTCAACTTTCCAACAATAAAAGATCATGATGGAAATACTGCTGACTTTTATTTTGGCTTTGGCTCTTATTTAGGTTTTAATACTCTTTAAAAATTGTAGGTAAAGTACATCATGTTCTGTTTGGCTTGCTTTTATTTATTCATATTCAGATTTTTAGCTTAGTGCTAAAACACATCTGAAGTTACCAAGCAGAGGAAAACATTTATAAGTAATCTTAAAAATATAATTTAAGTAACCTCCTATTATGGTGAGATGGTCTCTCCATATGCTCTGCCTAGCCTTACTGCCTTAGTCGCTGGTACTGGATGCCCCTTCTTCTCTGCTACGGTTTGTCTCTTTGTATTAGTATTCAGTGTCTTCCTCCTGAATACACCATCCAAAATTATGACATGTTAATCACAGACATTAGGGATGGAAATGATCTACTACTGTAGGTCATCTAATGCCCTCCAGAGGCCAAGCCCTCTTGCTATATTATCCAGTGCTTTTCATAGGTTATTTTAAATGACTCAAGAAATGAAGATTTCCACTTTTCCATATTAGGCAACTCATTTCCCCATGGAATTCACTCTGCTTTTTTATTCAAACCAGTTGCTAACAAGCAAACCATTTCTTGACACATGTAAAATTGCATAGACTTGTAATACCTGGGGCACAATGTGCTCTTTAACACTGTTATTAATATGTTAACAGGTGGAAACTTATTATCATCTGACTGCTTGGAGTGTGAAATGTCTCATACTTATTTCATTTTCAATTCTTTTTAGTTTATGGTTACACTTGATTAAAGGTGGTACTGTGAACACTTCAAGTTGTTCTAATTCAAGATAAAAATGCTGAGGACTACAGTAAAAAATGTATTAGATATTGATTCTCACATGGCCTTAGCACTTGTTTAATCTGAACTCAAATGCAAAAATTTTGCAATAATATGGAAAAAGGGGATTAATGATAGCCAAACTGTAATCAAAATTAGTAAAATTAATGCTGTGGAAAATCTATAGAGCTGTAACAGGAAAATACTGGAATATACTTAATATTCTGATATAATAAGTCTCCAAATACAGAATTTGAGAGGATTGATGATGGGTTCTATTCTTTTTAGGTTATAGCTTATCTGCATTGCTTTGATATTTGTAAACTAAGTGCATACCGAAGAGGAATGGTGACATTAGGGATGCTAGTGTAAAAGAAATACAGGATCTTAGATGTGTATAGTCTACATTTTTAAGAATATCTTTTCCTGATTAATATTTATTTCTGATTTGTTCCCGTAACCCAAAAGAGTGAGTGTGACATTCAAATACCAAACAAGGACACTTGGAAATATGGTAATTCTATCCTGAATAATATGAAGAGGAAGATTGTTCTTATGCCATTAGAACATTCTTTATTTTGAATATAAATGGTAAATTGATACAGTATACATCAGTTTGAAGGATGAATACTTGATGGAATTACCAATTAAACCACATCTTCTTTCTTATAGAGTAAAATTATATTTCATAAGAAGCCCATTAGATAAATGAATTTACTCTAATTTACTCATCCTCAAGCCAAAAGATGGATCCTAGCTGATAAAATAATAGCAAATGCAGGATGAAGCAGAGTAGAACTCCCTGACCAGAAAGTCTAGTCTTCCAGAAGCTTCATCTATTGCTACATGACTGTGACCTCATGTCCTCATGCCCTTGTGTCATGCTGTCAAATTTCTACTCTCAAGATTTTATGAATCTCTGAGTATTCCTCAATTGGGCATGTGTCTGACTGAATCTGACTGAATTTGAGGCATATCTCTCTTGTTTTAATGTGCTGGGGAGAAGGAGAATCTGATTTTCTTTTGGTTTTTCTCTAGATAGGATTTAACTACCTTCCACCAAACCTAAACATGATTAGAAATCTCTAAAAGAGAAGTGTAATTACAGAAAGTGGGTACAGGTTAACAGAGAAGATACTGGAAAGCGAAAGTGAAAATCAGTCCAAACCCCTGTGTGTGTCAGGGATTGTGCTATCTGTTAAATAGAACTAAGACACTGTCTTTTCCCATATGGATTGAATAATCTGTTAAAATGTATTGTAAAGAACTAATATATATCTGAAATGTAGTCACAATCTGAAAACATTTAATTTCTTCCTCTGGAAAACTATTCTTAATTGTTCATTGTTTGAAAAAATAAGAAAAGCAAGACATTTACCTCAGAAGTTTTGCCCATAATGACGTCATGGCATATAAACTCTTTTCTAGTATGTGAAGAATAACAACATTATATAATTGATCAGGCCTATTTTAAAGATTAAATGAGGTAATACGTTTATGGGGCATAAAATACATCTGACACTTAATATATTCATATTAATAATAGTGCAAGTTATCTCTTATTCTTGAGTCCCGAAAAAACACTTTAGCATTTTTACTGCTATCACTACTGCTATTAATAATGATAATACTATTATTTAATTGTCTTGCATTTAGCACAAGTAGATGTGTGAAGTTGCCCAGTCTGACTTTCAGATTATATTTGATAGTCAGTACTAATGTGTTATAGACATCCATTAAATAGCTGTATATACAGCACATTTCTAATAGACATATACAGACCCTATTTTCTACTATCAAATTCAATCTACAATAGTACCTTTACATAGAAAATACACCTACTTTTATATTATTTGTTTATTGTCATATCTTCCTCAGTTGACACTTCTTGTAGAATATATGGACAATGAAGATGGTTATATATTTTAACTTGTTTACTGTTGTATAGATAGTATTTTCCATTGCCTGGCACATAAGTACCTAATTTATTAAAGTTGTTGGCAACCCTATGGATTGACCAGCAATATGGTTTCTGTTTCTCTAGCTCTTCAGAAGAGCATCTTTAGTTAAGTATACACATTTTACATTTGGCATGTTCCCTTTTCTCCCCCATCACCACACACATACATATACTCCCTAGGGCTTTAAAACCAGCATTTATAGAAGACAGATATGTTTCTTTGTTGATCATATCTTTGCTTACTCTGATGCACATGCTTATATTGCTATATATATATTGCTTATATTGAATATATTTAATCAGTCCCTAATTTTATTCACTCTTTACTAGTAATGATTCTTAGATCCTTTATCTTCCCACATTGATTGCCATAAACTTAGTCTAAGTTCTCAAGGATCTTAATTTTATACACTTGTTTCTGTAGTAGTAGCTTCCATCTCTGTTACCGTTTCTAAATTACGATGAACTCAGTCCTATATGAATTGCTATTGTGTTACCAAGGACAGTGTCCTCTGTGGAATTCTCTGCTCATTCCCTTTCTTTTTCTTCAATTCATTAAGAAAAAGTGGTAGGGAAACATTACAGGTGAAGAAACAGATGAAGAAAGATCAGGGTACAAAAATGAGGCTGCTTTTTCAAGAGGCCTAAGGAATAATTCCAATGTGGGGGGTACACCACAGTACATTAGTTTGTAGTTAATTTTACCTACACAAAAGTGGCCTTTAATTCATTAAGATTTAAAGCAGTAGAAATAGTACATAGTAGCAGTAGCTGGGGTAGCAGTCACAGCGGCAGTGGCTTTTTATTAAAAACTCATTATTGTCAGATACTTTCCTAGCACTTTGTAACCATTATCCCATTTATTTATCTTAATAACTCTCTAAGGGACCTGCATCACAATAGAACGTGGTTAAAATTTGCCTTGTGTTTGTAATAATTTATGGAGGAGAAAACTGAGATTTAGAGAAATTCACAAGTCAAACTCGCAGTTGAATTTGAGTGTGTCTGAAGTTGAAGCTTGAATGCTTCAACACACTGCACTCCTTTTTTCATAGGATAAATATGTGAAATATATTTGGTGGATGAATGACAAATAAATAAGTATGATATAAAAAATTAAGTTCTCGGAAGAGAAAGGCAGACAAATTGAATGGCACAAAGCAGTAATGTGTCTGCTCCTTAGCTCTGTAAGATATAAAGTTGTTTGCAAACAGTTGTGTAAAACCCACCAGGATCTTGGAAGTATATTCCTATTTGATAGAATAAATCAAATAAATGGATGAGAAGGTTAGAGCAATGTCCAGGAGTTGTGATAGGATCTGGCCTGCTCTAGTATATTTTACAGTGGTAGAGTTAAAATTGTGTAACAACTTGACTAGAAGATGGGTTGGAGCAGAACTATGAATTTAATGGAATTTTGCTAACTTAATCAAGTTACTTCACATAAAAAATTTTCTATCCAAGGACACAAAATACTCCTTTAGTCTTCCTTACTCTTTTCCCAGAAAATAAAGTTTATTTTATCTATCTAGTCAAGATAAGTGGACTAAGATTAATAGAAAAAGGTGAATTAGGTGAAAAGTTCTCTGGTAATATCTGTGATAAATATTTCAGTTTTAGCATTCAGTAAATGCTAATTCATACAGCAATATGAGCTCTTTAAGTAGGTGATGACAAATTGAGTGTTTTGTAGTTTAGACTGATGAATGATGTTATTAGAAACCTAATCTTTATACTTAGTAGTAAATACTTTAATAATTATTATAGACCAAGAAATAAAGCTGTCCATGTTCAGTTCTAATGCTTTTATTAAACAGCCAGTGACCATTACAACAGGACAGAAGGGAATTGACCTATCATATGGAAATCAGTATAGTTTAATTAAAAATGGCTTGAATATTTTTAGAAGAAATAATTTGAAGATGTGAATGGCTTTTAAAGAGGTATTTGAGAAAGAAAATAAACCAACTCCTAAACTGCTCTTGCTTATCTCGGTTTTAAGGTCTTGGTATATTTAAATTCTGTATTATCAAAAGTGATTGAGAAAAAAAACCCAAGTCAAACAACACCTAAAATTACATTTAATTAATGTCTCATATTCAAATGTCTTTCTGGAAAATGAACATTGTTTCTTGTGTAAAATAAGCATTATCCATAGGGCAACGGCTTATGAAAATCACTGAGTTCTCCAGGGCGACATGTAGTTGTCCTCTTCTTTCTGCCTTATTTTCACTTGCCTTCTGGGAATTTTTATGGGAATTGATGAGCTTATATATCATTGGATGGTAATTGTATTTCCAAATAGACTGTATAAGAACATTTTATAAACTAAGCTCATTCCATGAAAGACTTACAATTAATTTCTATATCATGAATATATACATACAGTTGTAATTTGGCTTGAATTTAAACAAAAAATAAAAATTGGCTTTAATCAAGTTCTTATTTCATGCTAGGAAATACACTAAACAACTTTCTTGTATCATTTCATTTTATTCATGCCTTTGAATATCCATTTAATAGATAAAGAAACTGAGGCTTAGAGAGTTTAAATTGTGCAAAATCACACAGCTAGTAAGAGATAGTTCCAAGATCTGAGTTCAGAATATATGACTCCAGTGTGTGCCTCCTAACCACAGTTCTAGATTTATAAGCACCATTTTTATCTCCCTAAAGGTTTGCAGTTCTCATATTCACAACACATCTACATTCCTGAATTTTTTTAAATAGATCTTTTATCCTAGGAATACTAATAAATTCTTCTTCCACTGATTGACATTGTAATTCCGTACATATAAGAAAATGTACATGAAGAAAATGTAAATATTAAAGCTCAGTCAGAAATTGTGCTGGCCAGTGACTCTTCAGAAATACTTTTCAAGGCTAGTTTACTATGGTAGCATTGTAGTTTTTCACTTTATACAAGATTTATGCATTCTGTTCTGAATCAATTCCAGTGCAACTGTACATCTAAAAATGTAGCCTTGCTCTTTTTTTCCTTTTTACATTTATTTCCATGGTGGTGTTATGAATATAAGGCATGCCCTTAAATGTTTCTTTATAACTTCAGAATATCCAAATAGTTTAATAAAGTTCCCAACCTCATATTAAGCTGGGCTCTTGTGAAGTAAACAATAATTGCCTCTGGTCAGATGTGAGTTGAAAAAAATTCTAGTATCATTTCTCTACATCACCCTAAGTATTTATACCCAGGTTTTATTGTTAGGCTATTTGGAACACATTAGGAATGTGTGAAGAATAAGTACATAGATGGTTTTATTAAATGGACTACATAGGATTCTAAGTGCCTTCAAATGCATGGCAGTAACAATAATAATAACTATCACGTATTTAGTTCTTATTAATGCTAAACACTAAGCATTTTGTATATTGACTTATTTAATTCATTAAATAATTATTTGTTGAATGCCTACAGTTTGGTAGATAATGACTGAGGTGCTTTGAAATACAGCAGTGAAAAAGAGCCAAGTTTAGCACCTCAGTATCTATGGGAAGTAGGTACTATTTTACACCAAGATTTTAGCTGAGAAATTACAATTTCCTTGTAAAGGAAGCTACTTGCTCAGATCACTTTGCAAAGCCAGAATTCAACTCATGTTTGTTTGACTCCTATTCTAAGCACTTAAGCACTGTACGATACCAAAAATAAGTTGGTTAAATAAATACAACCACTCCATCAATACTATACTTAAAATGTTATCTAAGATGTTATCAAAATATTTCATGTGCAAATACTTTGCCTTTTGAATTTTGTTTTAAATTTGTCATATCTAGTTATTCAGTTATTTTATGGGCCTCATATATCTCTGCCTATTAATGATATGGGTGCTCCCTATATGTGTTTTTTTGAATGATAAAATATGTTGAGCAATAAGAGAATCATACACTGTGCAGGAGGGCTGGATTACAAATGGATTCATTTAGAAGTACTGCTTTAAAAATATAAGTGTTAGTTGTAAACAAAATAAATCAGAACTTATTTCAATAAATGAATATATAATTTGGTATTATTTAAGGGCTACTAAAATTAAGTACACATGCCATAATTAAAATTCTGTCTCATACAATGATAAAGGTCAGGTGATGTCACTTTTTAGAAGAGAACAGACCTTACATTTACAGAGTGGAATAGTTTTAAAGGACAATCCAAGAAATTTGCTATTTCAGCCTCAGAGGGTAAGAACTGAGTCAATTCTAGAAGCAAACAAAAACCTCCATTTCTCTGTTCTTCAGAGTCTGTTGATCACAACCTTAAGTATATGGCTCACCTCTAAAGCAAAGTAGGTTTTGGATATCTTGCTTTTGTTATATGGGCTTCAGGTAGTAATAACCTGCATTCTTCAATAACAGAGTTAGTTGATGAGTTATATTGGTGGGACAGTGGATTGCTAGGGCTTGCTGTAGCAATTTGACAACTTTAGTGTATAAATAATCATCTGCAGAGCATGTTATAAGGAGAATTCTGGGTTTCATGCTATTAGGCATAGGGTGGACATCCCATGGAATCTTCATTTTTATTAGGAACTTTAGGTAATTCTGAGATTGCCTCTCATTCCTCATTAGGCTGCCAGTGGTTTTACTGAATAATAAAAAGAACAAACCTTTGCATGAAAATAATAACTTAAGAAACAATTTTTTAAATAGTGTAATATGACTTGTCCTTAAAAATGTTTCCTACCACTTGTGACAGTTATTTGACTTTAATCTTCTTACATTGATAGAATTCATAAACTTCAAATATCCTCACAGACCTATGCTGTCATTCAAGTATGCTTATACTTGGAAATAAACAGGTGTCACAAATCCTTTCCTGATAGATCAAAGCACATGTACACATACATCAATGAAATTAAATCAGTTATTTCAAGTGAATGAGTTGTCTATGACCTTAGGAGAAAAACAGTTGGTGAGTTTCCTTTTAAATTATTTTTTAATACAATTTACCTTTCACAAACTGTCTTTGAGTGTGTAACATTATGATTTATGATACATTATATTTGACCTTTATTCCATTTCTGGTACAGAGCTCCTAAAATTCTTAGAATTTCATAAAAGGTATGAAAGGAGTATATTTTGTTATTCATAACATTGTAGCCCATTTCAACCACATGTGAGTTTATGTTAATGAGGTAACTTTTGGAAAGGCCCTAAGAATGGAGGCTGGTTTTCAAGGGAATCACCATGACTAGAGCTTTAAAATTTTCAGCCCAACCCTGACTTCTGGGGAGCAGAAAGGAACTGGCAATTGAGTTTAATCAATTGACAATGACTTAATCAATCTTGCCCATATAGGAAAGCTTCAGTGAAAAACCAGAAATTTCCAGGATAGTGAACCTGAATGCATTCAAATGCTAGAAGGACAGTGCAATCCAAAATCCAGAAACAGATGCTCCTGTGTTCAGGATACTTGCAGATCTCACCCAATGTATCTTGTCATCTAGCTATGCATTAATATTCTTTGTGATAAATCAGTAATCTACTAAGTAAACTGTTTCCTGAGTTCTGTGAAGAACTCTAGCAAATTAATTTAATCCAAGGAGGTGGTCTTAGAAACCTCTAATTTTTAGCCAGTCAGTCAGAAGCATGGGTAATAAGACTCAAAATAGGCATGGAAAGTGGGGGCAGTCTTGTAAGACTGAGGCCTTAGTCTGTGAAATCTGATGCTATTTCCAGGTGTGGATAGTGTCAGAACTGAGCTAAATTTGTAGGATGCCCACTCAGGGTCTACTGAGAATTGAAGAATTGCCTGCTGATGTTAGAAAACACATAGCAGAAAATGGAAATATTATATTTATTTTGAATATTTTTTAAACAATTTATTTCATTGCCCTTTATGTTTTGTATAGATTTCATATTTTGACTCCTAAACCCTTCTATGTGTCTTCATCCATTTTTTTCCCTCCCAGCTTTCTTCTACTCTGCATAGCACCTACTGTATTTCAAAATCACTTGATTTTTAATTTCTTTCCAAACTCACAGTTTCTATTCCTTACATTATGTCCTTCATCTCTTTTGGTCTCAAAACAAAGGTAAAAAATTAAATATCTGAACGATTATAATACAAATCTTTTGAGGATAATTTAGTATGAAAGAAGAACAATATATAAATATACTCTGTACAATTTAAACTTAGTTGTTTTTATATTGATTATAATTCAGAATTTTTATAAAGAATATTTTTATAATGCACTTTTAATTTGTATAGTAAGCACATACTGCATTTTTTTAATTAAAAAATTAACAGAAAATAATATGAAAAATTTGGAGTTCAAGGAATCTTATCTATATTTCTTTCTTATTGATTATAATTGACAGAATATTAGTTTCAGGTATACAAGATAGTGGTTTAATATTTCTTATACATTACAAAATAATCACTACACTAAGTCCAGTGACCACCTGTCACCATACAAAGTTATTATAGTGTTATTGACTGTATTTGCTATACTGTACACTACATACCTGTGATTTATTTATTTAAAACTAAAAGCCTGTAACACTTAATCCCCTTCACCTGTTTCATCTGTCCTCACAACACCTTCACCTTTGGCATCTATCAGTTTGTTTTCTGAATCTATGAATGTGTTTCTGTTTGTTTTGTTTTGTTTTTCATATGCCACGTATATGTGAAATCATATAGTGTTTGTCTCTGTCTGCCTTATTTCACTTAGTATAATACCTTCTAGATCCATTGTGTTGTTCCAGATCATAAGAGTTCATTCTTTTATATGGCTGAGTAATATTTCATTGCGTTTATGTATACCACCGTTTCCTTTATTTATCCATTGATACATACGTTGTTTTAAACCTTGGCTATTGTGAATAATGCACATAGGGGTACACATATCTTTTTGAATTAGTGCTTTCATTTTCTTTAAGTAAATGCCCAGAAGTGGAATTGCTGGATCATATGATGGTTGTATTTTTAATTTTTCAAGGAACCTCCACAGTGCTTTCCATAGCGGATGCACCAGTTTATATTCCCACCAACAACATGGGAGGCTTCCTTTTCCTCCATATCCTTGCTGACACTTGGTATTTCTTGTTTTTTGCTAGTAGCCCTCCTGACAGGTATGAGGTGATTAACTCATTGTGGTTTTGACTGGCAGTAACCTAATGACTAGTGATGCTGGGCATCTTTTCATGTGTTTGTTGACCATCTGTATGTCTTCTTTGGAAAAATGTCTGTTCACAGGCTCTGCCCATTTTTTAAAAGTAGATCATTATTATTTTTTAATGATGACTTGTATGATTTATTTTTGTATTTTGGATATTAGCCCCTTATCAATATATTATTGCAAATATCTTCTCCACATCAGTCAGTTGCCTTTTCAGGTTTTTGATGATTTCCTTTGCTGTGAAGAAGTTTTTTAGTTTGGTATAGTTCTACTCGTTTATTTTTTATTTTATTTGCCTTGCCTGGGAAAACATATCCAGAAAAAAGCTAATACTTTATTCAAGAGTTTTCTGTCTGTTTTATTCTAGGAGTTTTATGCTTTCACATCTTATATTTAAGTTCTTAATCCATTTTGAGTTTATTTTAGGGTATAGTAGAAGAAAGTGGTCAATTTAATTACTTTGTGTGTAGCTATCCAGTTTTTCCAACACTATTTATTGAAGGATTGTCTTCTCCCCATTATAGTTTCTTGCCTCCTTTTTCATATACTAATTTACTATATAATTGTGGGTTTCTTTCTGGGCTGTCTATTCTCTTCCATTGGTCTATGTATCTACTTTTGTTCCAAGACCATACTATTTTGATTAGTACAGCTTTGTATTATAGTTTGAAACAAGGGACCATGATACACCCAGCTTTGTTCTTCTTTCTCAACATTTCTTTGGCTATTTGGGGTCTTTTGTGGTTCCATATAAATTTGAAGACTATTTGCTCTGGTTCTGTGAAAAAGGCCATTGGTATTTTGATAGGGAGTTCCTTGAATGTGCACATTCCTTTGGGTAGTATGGCCATTATAACAATATTACTCATTCCTATCCGTAAGCATGGGATATCTTTCCATTTGTTTGTGGCATCTTCAATTTCTTTCATCAGTGATTTGTAGTTTTCACCTTAGTTAGATTTATTCTCAAGTATTTTATCCTTTTTGTAAATGGAATTATTTTCTTAATTTCCATTTCTGCTAGTTTGTTATTTGTATATAGAAGCACAACAGATTTCTGTATATTGATTTTGTACCCTGCAACTTTACTGAATCATTTATTATAATAATTTTTGGTGAAATCTTTAGGGTCTTTTATATATGTTGTTTGTAAATAGTAACAGTTTTATTCTTTCCATACCAGTTTGGGTGCCTTTTATTTATTTTTCTTATCTGATTTCTGTGGCTAGGACTTCTAGTACTATGTTGAATAAAAGTGGTGAGAGTACACATCCTTCTCTCATTCCTGATCTTAGGAGAAAAGCTTTGAGCTTTTTGCCATAGACTATGATGTTAGGTGTGGGTTTGTCATATATGGCCTTTATTATCTTGATATATATTCTTTTTGTGCCTATATTATTGAGAGTTTTTATCATGAAGAGAAATTGAATTTTGTCAAATCATTTTTCAGCATCTGTTGAGATGATGATATGGTTTTTATCCTACCTTTTGTTAATGTATATAGCACATTGATTTGAAGATATTGAACCATCCTTGCATTTAAGGAATAAATTACACTTGGTTGTGGTTGATGATACTTTATAATGTATTTGTAATTTAGTTGGCTAATATTTTGCTGATATTTACATCTCTTTTCATTATGGATATTGGTGTGTACTTTTCTCTTGTTGTAGTTTCTTTGTCTGGTTTTAGTATCTGGGTGATGTTGGCTCATAAAATGAATACAGAAGTTTTTTCCTTTTCTCAGTTTTTGGAATAGTGTGAGAAGGGTAGATATTAACTCTTCTTTTAAATGTTTCTAGACTTCTGTGAAGTCTACAGAAGACATGGACTTTTGTTTGTTGGGAGGTTTTTGATTACCAGTACAATTCCATTGCAAATAATTGATCTATTCAGATTTTCTATTTCTTGATGGTTTGGTCTTGGAAGATTGCATGTTTCTAGGAATTCATCTGTTTCTTTTATGTTTTCTTGGCATATATTTTTCTATAGTTATCTCTTATAATCATTTGTATTTCTGTGGTGTCAGGTCAACTTCTTTTACACCTCTGATTTTATTTATTTGAGTCCTCTTTTTTTCTTAATGAGTCTAGCTAAAGATTTATCAGTTTTGTTTATTTTTTCAAAGAACAAGCTCTTAGTTTAATTGATCCCTTGCATTATTGTAGTCTCTATTTAATTTACTTCTGTTCTGATCTTTATTATTTTCTTCCTTCTACTAACTTGGAGCTTTGTTCTTCATTTCCTGTTTCCTTTAGGTGTGGATTTTGATTCTTTGAGATTTTTCTTGTTTCTTCAGGTGGGTGTGTATCACTATAAACTTTCTTCTTAAAACTGTTTTTGCTGCATTTCACAGATTATAAATCATTATGTTTTTATTTTCATTATTCTCAAAGTATTTTTTTATTTCCTCTTTGATTTCTTCATTGACCATTTTTAGTAGCATACTGTTTATATTCCATAGGTGTCTATTCCAGTTTTTCTTCTTGTAATTATTCAGTTACATACCATTTTGGTCCAAAAATATGTTTGTTTTGATTTCAGTCTTCTTCAGTCTTGAGGATTGTTTTGTGGGCTAATGTGATCTATCATGAAGAATGTTCCATGTGCACTTGAGAAGAATGTGTATTCTGCTATTTTGGGGTGTAATGTTCTGTATATATCTGTTAAGTCAATATGGTCAGATATGTTGTTCAAAGCTATTGTTTCCTTATTGCTAATGTTTTCTGCCTTGATGGTCCATCCATTGATAAAAGTGGGATATTAAAGTCTCCTACTATTTTTGTATTTCTGTCAGTTTCTCCCTTTATACCTGTTAATATTGCTTTATATGTTTAGGTTGCATGCAGAGATATTTACAGTTACACACACACACACACACACACACATGTGTATCCTTTCTTGTTATAGTCTTTGTTTCACAGTTATTTTGTGTGATATAAGTACTGTTACTCCCCTTTTCCCTTTCCATTTTCATGGAACATACTTTTCCATCCCTTCACTTTCAATCTGTGTGTCTTTAAGTCTGAAGTGAGTCTCTTGTAGGCAACATATAGGTTTTTTTAAATACATCCATTCAGTTACCTTATATCCTTTGATTGGAGCATTTAGTGCACTTACATTTAAATTATTAATTAGTGCATACTTACTTCCATTTTGTTAAATGTTTTCTGGTTGTTTTTGTTATTCTCCTCTGACCCTTTCTTCTTCTTTTGCTCTCTTCCCTTGTATATGATGACTTTGTTTAGAGTTATGCTTGGATTCCTTTTTTGTGTATCTGTTATATATTTTTGGTTTGTGGTCACCATGGAGTTCAGATATGATGCCCAATCATACACACATCAGATATGATGTATAGATAGCAGTCTATGTTAAGTTGATGGTTGCTTAATTTCAGATACATTCTACCAGTATATTCTTTACTTCTCCTTCTCCTTGTTTTATATATGTCTTTTTTTTTACACCTTTTTATTTAGTGATTCCCTTAACTAATATTTAGAAGTAATTGATTTTACAACTTTTGTCTTTTAATGTTTACATTAGCTTTTTAAGTGATTGATCTCCTATTTTTGCTATCTGTCTAGTTTTACCGGTAATTATTTTTTTTTAATTTTCACAATTTTCTTGCTTCTAGTTATGGCCTTTTCTCTTCCTCTTCAAGAAGTCCCTTTAATCTTCTTAAGGAACTCAGCTGTGTATCTAAGAGGCTATTTAGTTCTTTCAATTCTGAGTGATAACCTTGCCAAGTAGAGTATTCTTAGTTGTAGTTCTTTTTTTTTTACTTTTCAGCACTTTGAGTGTAGCATGCCATGCCCATCTGGCCCATAGAGTCTCTGCTGAAAAATCAGCTGATAGCCTGCGGTTTCTGTTGTATGTAATTCATTGCTTTTCTCTTGCTTCTTTTAAGATTCTATCTTCAATCTTTGACATTTTAATTATTATGTATCTTGGTGTGGACCACCTTGGGTTCATCTTGTTTGAGGTTCTCTGTGCTTTCTAAGTGTAGATGTGTATTTTCTTCCCCAGGTTAGAATTTTAGCTATTATTTCTTCAAATAAGTTTTCCCCCCCTTTCCCCCTCTCTTCTCCTTCTGTGACTCCTGTAATGAGAATGTTAGAGTGTTTGATGTCCTAGTGGTTCCTTAGCCTATCTTCATTGTTTTTATTTTTTACTTTTTGTTGTACAGCTTGAGTGTTGTCCACTATTCTGTATTCCAAATCACTGATCTTTTCTGCATTCTATAATATATTGTTGATTCCCTCTAGTGTATTTTTATATTATTTATTGTATTTTTCATTTGATAGTGGTTCTTGTATTTTCTATCTCTTTATTGAAGTCCTACCTGAGTTCATTCATTTTTATCTCAAGTTTGGTGAGAATCTTTATAACCATTACTTTAAACTCTTTATCTGGTCAATTGTTTAATTATTTTTTCATTTTGTTCTTTTTCTGAAGTTTTGTCTTGTTCTTTTGTCCAAGCACACTCCTCTGTTGCCTCATTTTGTTTCACTTTCTGTGTTTGTGTCTATGGATTAGGTGAAATGACTGTATCTGTCTGTCTTGAAGGTATGACCTCATTTAGCATTGTCCCCTGAGTAGACTATGTGTGCCTGGAAGTTTTGGCTGGTTGGCTGGCTTGGAGTGGGGCCAGGGGCAGAGGGGAGGGGTGCAGTCCAGGGGTCTTCCAGGTGGGACCAACTTAGACTGCATTATTGAGGCAGCTGAGGATGGAGGGGCACTATCCAGGCATTTCCTGGGTTGATGCTGGCTGGGGCCATGCTACCAGGGAAGCTGGGAATGGAAGTAGCATCAGAAGATGAACACCCATAAGTGCTGTGCTAGTGCCATCTTGGTGGGACTCGTGGATCTCTAGCAGGCACTTTTGGGGGAGGGTGGGGGCAGGGAGGCTGCCTCAGGTTCTCTGGAAGAGGTGTGTGTGCCCAGACCCTGTTCCTGTCCACACTACCCATGTGCAGGGAAAATGTGAACAGTAGCTCTCCTCAGCACCTTCAATCTTGGAGAGAGTTCTATCAGTTACTTTGCTGTTTGGTGGGTGCTTTAGTTCTTCATTTATAACCTAGTTTCTCTTTAAACCACAGTGTGTTTTTCTGTGCCCCAGGGCAGGGAATATATACACAGGGCCATCAGTGATATCCCTCCTACTGCAGGGCCAAGGTTGTGGGTCTTGCCTTTGCATGTCTTCATCTCTACTGCCATTTTTTAAAATGGTGTTTTCTTTTTGTACAGGAAGTGTTCACTCAGGCCTCAGTTCTTTCTTAGGAATTACTCTGTTTGTATGTATAGATTTGGTGTGTAAAAGGGAGGAGTTGGGTTCAGTGACTTTCTGTGTCACTATCTTGGACCTCTTTGTGTTTCTATTTTTGATATTGGAATATTTTGGCTAAGGAAACACTAGTTTCATTCAAATTATAATAATGGTCTCAACTGAAGAATTTTCTTTTCCACAACAAAATTCTTCAAAGTTTTTGTAATAACCTCATATTCTTATTGTCTGCCTTGTAGTTTGTTTGGAGCCTTGCCAGTGATATAAACTAAAAGACAAAAACAAAAGAAACAAAACAATGCAGTGGAACTTGTGGTAATGGTGGAACAGATAATTCAAATAAAGCTTTCCTGCTGAGGACAACTAGACAAATAGGACTGGAGAGACATTACCTAAAGGAACAGAATCAACTGGTAAATATCAAGGGAAGATACATGGCCTGAATATTCTCCCCTATTGGTGTTTTCCAGTTCCTGAATGGATTGATAAGGGGATGAACAGTTCTTTTAACAGTTTCTCATATCTAGGCGGAAAGGCATAGGTGTCCAGGGGATCATCACTGTTTTAAGGAAACTAAAGTTTGTACCCTGCAGGGATTGCAGCTCAGTCTTACATTCTCTCGATACCTGAAATTGGATTGAGATAATCCCAAATTTCTAGCACTGATAGGTACCTGGCATAAGTAAATATTAATACTGTTTGTGTCAAGATTTTACTATCTGAAAGTTCAAATTATTTCTACGAGCATTTCTAAAAATATCTGGTACCCAAGGAAAATAACCAAGAATAGGAGAAAAGAAAATAACATGAGGAAGAGCAATAAAGAAGGAGAAGGTAGAATCATAACCAACAAATTCTGAATGGTAAAGCTATCAGACATAGATTTTTGAAACAGGATCTTACTGTGTCAAAACAATTAAAATAAACATTGAGTATTTGCAAAAGACTGGAAACAAAGGAATTTTTAAACAAATGGAAATGTTAAATTCAATTAAAAAATAAGTTGATGGGTTTAATACATATTAGACATAGTTGAAAAGAATTACTCAAATGAGGAATAACTTAGAAGTAGATTCTCAGAACTAAGTACAGAAAGGCAAAGAATGACAATTATAGAATAAGAGTATGAGACATAGGTAATACAGTATGAGGGTCTAACTCTCTTTAATTGAAATGCAAGGAAAATTACACAGAAAATTGGGGAGATGCAATATCTGAAAAGAATATGGTTGAAAACTTATGGAGTTTAGCAGAAATTAAATATAATGAGGTAGTTAAATTGAGTTAAAAATAAGGAGTTCATAAATTTAGAACAAAAAAGTGGGAAAACTAAATAGTAAAAATATTCAAGCAAAAAAAGTTCAAGAGAAAGAAAAAAAAACAGAACAAATGACATAGACAGAATTGAAGAATATGGTATATTTAAAGCCAAGTATGAATAACTATACATAATGTATCAATGTTTTTAATTAAAAGACAAGGATTTTATCATTCAGTAAAATAACAGAAGGATGTCAAGTGACATCAAAAATAGAAAGACAGGGTAACGTACCAAATTCTTGATCCAGCAGGATCCAAGCCCTTTCCCCACCACAGCTCACCAGTGAGTAGAAGAGAAATGGAGTTGGGAGCGGGTGGCAGCCTAGGACTGCTGAACACCCAGCCCTGGAGATCTGCATTTGGAGCACAAACCTACATTGCATGGTGCTCTGGTGATTAGTGCGGTTGGAAAGATAAGACAGGTGGAATGCTTGGAGAGACTGAGATTCCAGCCGTTTGTGGAGGAAAGGGATCCACATCCAGGTGCTCTGGGACAAAGGAAAGGTGGGTAGTCTAAGAGGCTTCATAGCAGTGAGAGGGCTGCTGCAGGAACAGGCTTTGCACAGAGCTTGCTGCATGGGAGAAGGGATAGGTGGAAAAGGTTGTCTGGGCATGCTCTGCCCAGCAGGTTGGGAACTTTCAGGAGCTGTGGGCATTCCATCCCCCTAGATGGCTACTCAGCTCTGAGGCCACCCAATGTAATATGCAGCCTGCTGTGTCTTCCTCCTGACATGTTGGCACCAGCTCACAAACTGGCAGTCCCTGCCCTGGCAACAGGACAGCCAGAGGGAGGTCCTGCCTATGGCTGTTATAAATGCAAAAACAGAGGCTTACACCTGTGTAGTTGGCCCACTGGTTCTGACAGGGGACACAGGCACTGCAGCCAAGAAGCAAGAAACAGCTCTTTCCACCCCCTGGAACCACCACCGCTACTCTGCAACTCCCAACATCACTCCAGGGACTGAGCAGCTCCCGAGACTAGAGCTTCTGTGCACTAGAGGGTGCCACATACAAGTATGAAACATCAAAGGAATCTGGTTGAAACCAAAATCTCACAAACCTCAGAAAAAGGGCCAAATGAAACTAAACTCACCAATCTTCCTGAAAGAGAGTTCAAAATAAAAATCATAAACATGCTCATGGAGGTACAGAAAAATATTCAAGGACTCAGGGATGAATTTAGAATGGAGATTGAATCACTAAATATTCCATGTCTGAAATGATACATACAATGGAGGGATTTAAAAGCAGATTAGATGTACTAGAAGAGATGGTGTGTGGAATAGAATTTAGAGAAGAGGAATACAAAGAAGCTGAGGTACAGAGAGAAAAAAGGATCTCTAGGATGAAAGAATATTGATAGAACTGTGTGACCAATCCAAATGGAAAAATATTCTATTATAAGGGGTACCAGAAGAAGAGGAGAGAGAAAAGTGATAGAAATGTCTTTGAGGAGGTAATTGCTGAAAAATTCCCCAAACTGGGGAAGGAGAAGGCCACACAGGCCATGAAAGTGCACAGATTTCCCTACACAAGGGACCGAAGGAAAACACCAAGACATATAGTAATTAAAATGGCAAAGATCAAGGAAAAGGACAGACTATTAAAAGCAGCCAGAGAAATAAGATCACATACAAAGGAAAGCCCATCAGGCTATCATCAGACTTCTCAGCAGAAACCTTACAGGCCAGAAGGAAGTGGCATGATATATCTGATGCAATGCAGCAGAAGGGCCATGAATCAAGAATATTTTCTCTGGCAAGATTATCATTTAAATTTGAAGGTGGGATTAAACAATTTCCAGATAAGCAAAAGATGAAAGAATTTACCTCCTACAAACCACCTCTACATTGCATTTCAGAGGGAGTGCTATAGATGAAAATGTCCCTAAGGATAAATAGCTGTCACCTGTGGAAATCAAACCACAGTACAGAAAGTAGAACAATAAATTACTAAGCAGATGCAAAATGAAATCAACTACACCTAAATTCAATGAAGGAAAAGACAAAGATTACAGAATATGATACCTAATATATAAGGAATGGAGTAGGAAGAAAAAGGAAGAAAAGAAAAGAACCTTTACATTGTGTTTGTAATAGCTTATTAAGTGAGTTAAATTAGACTGTTACATAGTAAGGGAATTATGCCTGAAACTTTGGTAAACATGAATCTACAGCCGTCAATGGCAATAAGTACATACCTATCTAAATTACCCTAAATGTAAATGGTCTGAATGCACTAATCAAATGACAAAGAGTCATTGAATGGATAAAAAACAATATCCATCTATACGCTGCCTACAAGAGATGTACTTCAAACCCAAAGACATACACAGACTGAAAGTATACGGTTGGAAAAAGATATTTCATGCAACTAAAAGTGAGAAAAAAGCAGGGGTTGAAGTACTTGTATCATACAAAACAGACTTCAAAACAAAGAAAGTAGCAAGAGACAAAGAAGAACATTACATAATGATAAAGGGGTCAGTGCAAGAAGAGGATATAGTATTATAAATATCTATGCACCCAACACAGGATCATCTACATATGTGGAACAAACACTGACAGAATGAAAGGGCGAAATAGAATGCAAGGCATTCATTGTAGGAGACTTCAGCACACTACTCACTACAAAGGGCAGATCAACCAGACAGAAAATAAGTAAGGACGCAGAGACGCTGAACAATGTATTAAAACAGATGGACCTAAGGGACATCTACAGAACACTCCTTCAAAAGCAACAGAATACACATTATTCTCAAATGCACATGAAATATTTTCAAGAATAGATCATATACTAGATGACAAAAGAGACTCAGTAAATTAAAAAAGATTGAAATTGTACCAACCAGCTTCTCATACCACAAAGGTATGAAACTAGAAATAAATTACACAAAGAAAATGAAAATGTCCACAAACACATGGAGGCTTAATACCATGCTCCTGAATAATCAATAGATCAATGACCAAATAGAAACAGAGATCATCCAATATATGGAGACAAATGACAAAAATAATTCAAAATTTGTAGTACCTGGCAAAGGCTGTGTTAAGAGGGAAGAATATTGCAAAACAGGCCTACCTCAGGAGAGAAGAACAATCCCAAATGAACAGTCTAAACTCACAATTAATGAAACTAGGAAAAGAAGAAAAAATGAGGCTCAAAGTCAGTAGAAGGAGAGAAATAAAGATTAGAGGAGAAATAAATAAAACTGAGAATAATACAACAATAGAAAGAAGCAATGAATGCACAACCTGTTTCTCCAAGAAAATAAAGAAAATAAATAAACCCTTAGCTAGACTTATCAAGAAAAAAGCGAGTCTACACATGTAAACAGAATCAGAAATGAGAAAGAAAAAAATCACTACAGACACCACAGAAAAGTAAAGACTTTTATGACAATAATATGAAAAATTATATGCTAACAAACTGGATAACCTAGAAGAAATGGACAACTTTCTAGAAAAATACAACCTTCCAAGGCTGACCCAGGAAGAAACAGAAAATCTAAATAGACCAATTACAAGCAAAGAAATTGAATTGGTTATCAAAAAACTAACTAAGAACAAGAACCCTTCACCAGATGGTTTCACTGCTTAATTTTATCAAACATTTAGTGAAGACCTAATATCCATTATCATTAAACTTTTCCAAAATGTAGAAGATAAGGGAATACCCCCAAATTCATTCTACAAGGCCAAAATCACCCTAATACCAAAACCAGGCAAAGACACCACAAACAAAGAAATTTACAGACCAACATCCCTGATGAACATAGATGAAAAATACTCAACAAAATATTAGCAAACCAAATTCAAAAATATGTCAATAAGATTATCCAATACTATCAAGTAGGATTTATTCCAGGGATGCAAGGATGGTACAACATTTGAAAATCCATCACCATCATTCCACACATCAACAAATAGGAGGACAAAACCACATGATCATCTTCATAGATGCTGAAAAAGCATTCAACAAAATTCAACATAGATTCATGATAAAAACTCTCAACAAAATGGGTATAGAGGGCAAGTACCTCAACATAATAAAGGACATATATGACAAACCCATAGCCAATATCATACTTAACAGCAAAGCTGAAAGCTTTTCCTTTAAGATCAGAAACAAGACAAAGATGCCCACTCTCCCCACTTTTATTCAACATAGTACATGAAGTCCTAGCCACAGCAATCAGACAACACAAAGAAATAAAAGGCATCCAGACTGGGATGGAAGCTCAACTGTCCCTGTTTGCAGATGACATGATATTGTACATAATAAACCCTAAGGAATCCACTCTGAAACTATTAGATCTAATATCTGAATTCAGCAAAGTTGTGGAATACAAAATTAATACACATAAATCTGTTGCATTCCTATACACTAATGATGAGCTAACAAAAAGAGAAATCATTGTAACAATTCCATTCACAATTGCATCAAAAATAATAAAATACCTAGGAATAAACCTAACCAAGGAAGTAAAAGATCGATACTCTGAAAACTAGAACACACTCATGAGAGAAATCAAAGATACCAATAAATGGAAACACATCCTGTGCTCATGGATAGGAAGAATTAATATTTTGAAAATGGCCATCCTGCCTAAAGCAAAGTACAGATTCAATGCAATTCCTATCAAAATACCAACAGCATTCTTCAACCAACTGGACCAAATAGTTCTAGAATAGCCAAAGCAATCCTGAGAAGGTAGAATAAAGCTGGGGGTATTATGTTCCCCAACTTCAAGCTCTACTACAAAGCCACAGTAATCAAGATAATTTGGTACTGGAACAAGAACAGACCCATAGACCAATGGAACAGACTAGAGAGCCCAGATATAAACCCAAGGACATATGGTCAATTAATATATGATAAAGGAGCCATGGATATACAATGGGGAAATGACAGCCTCTTCAACAGCTGGTGTTGGCAAAACTGGACAGCTACATGTAAGGGAATGAAACTGGATTACTGTCTAACCCCATACACAAAATTAAACTCAAAATGGATAAGAGACCTGAATGTAAGCCATGAAACCATAAAACTCTCAGAAGAAAACATAGGCAAAAATCGAATATACATATGAGCAACTTTTTCCTGAATGTATCTCCTTGGGCAAAGAAAACAAAATAAAAAATGAACAAATGGGACTATGTCATGCTGAAAAGCTTCTGTACAGCAAAGGACACCATTAGCAGAACAAAATGGCATCCTACAGTATGGGAGAATATAGTTGTAAATGACATATCTGACAAGGGGTTATCATCCAAAATATATAAAGAACTTACATGCCTCAACATCCAAAAAGCAAATAACCCTATTAAAAAATGGGCAGAAGATATGAACAGACACTTCTCCAAAGAAGAAATTCAGATGGCCAACAGGCACATGAAAAGTTGCTCCACATCACTAATTGTCAGGGAAATGCAAATTAAAAACCAAAATGAGATATCACCTCATAACAGTCAGGATGGCCAACATCGAAAAGACAAGGCACAACAAATGCTGGTGAAGATGCAAAGAAAGGGGAACCCTCCTACATTGCTGGTGGGAATGTAAGCTAGTTCAGCCATTGTGGAAAGTAATATGAAGGTTCCTCAAAAAACTAAAAATAGAAATACCATTTGACCCTGGAATTCCACTCCTAGGAATTTAACCAAAGAAAATAACTTCTCAGATTCAAAAAGACATATGCACCCCTATTTTTATCATAGCACTATTTACAATAGCCAAGATATGGAAGCAACCTAAGTATCCATCAGTAGATGAATGGATAAAGAAGATGTGGTACATATACACAATGGAATATTATTCAGCCATAAGAAAGAAAGAAAACCTACCATTTGCAACAACATGGATGGAGCTAGAGGGTATTATGCTCAGTGAAATTAGGCAGAGAAAGACAAATACCAAATGATTTCCCTCATTTGTGCAGTATAACATCAAAGCAAAACTGAAAGAACAAAATAGCAGCAGGCTCACAGACTCCAAGAAGTTACTAGCAGTTACCAAAATGGAGGGTGGTGGAGGGTGGGTGGGGAGGGAAGGAGAAAGAGGACTGTGGGGTTTCATGATTGGTGCACATGGTGGGTGTGGGGTCATGGGGTAGATACGGTAGCTCAGAGAAGACAAATAGGGACTCTGTGGCATGTTACTACACTGATGGACAGTGACTGCAATGGGGTATGTGAGGGACTCGATAATAAGGGTGAATGTATTAACCACATTGTTTTTCATTTAAAACCTTCATAATAGTATATATCAGTGATCCCTTAATAATAAAAAAGGAAAAAGAAAAGAAAAAATATAGAAAACCAAGCATAAAGGGGTTGTCTTCAGTCTAATACATGTATATGCCACTAAATAATTCCTATAGCAAAAATAATGTTAATATTGAAAATTTTAAATTATTCCATTTAAAATGCACACATAGATAGCTGCTGTCATGAATCTCCAAAATTTTATTGGAAACCTTAACAGTCAGTAAACCAAGAAAAAGAAACAAAAGTACTATAATTGAAAAGGAATCCTCATTTTCAACATATGATAATATATAATCAAATGAATACAAATAGAGTATTAAAATCAGTAAAGAATTCTGGCAAGATTTCTGGATGCAACTGAATATATAAAGCTCTGTTACATTTCTTTATAGCTCTAACAAACAGAGAATGAAATTTTAAAACAATGTCATTTAAAACAGCATAGAAATATCAAGTAATAAATTTGGCAAAAGTGCTATACCTCTCTGAATGAACTATAAAGTATTATTGAGAGAACTTAAAGCAAATGTAAGTATATTGATGTGTGTACCATGTTTATGTAGTAAACAATGAGTTATTTTAAAGATTGTAACTCTCTCTAAACTTATTTCTACATCCACTGCAATTCCAATCAAAATCCCAACAAGACTTCTTGAAGAATATGATGACCCTATAGAAAAACTGGTAAGAAAATGAAAAATGCCTATAATAGCCATCATACTCTGCCTTGAAGAAAAGCAAAGGGGAAGGACTTGCTGTCTCTTATTTCAGGACTAATATCACACTGCAGTAAAGGAGACATGTATTATTTCTGCAAGACCATATAAATAATTAGATCCATATATATACAGGCACAGTTCAAATATAAGTGGTAATGTAGAGCAGAAGGAAATAATAGTGCTTAAAAAAATGATGGAATAGTTGATTATCCATATGGAAAATAATGCAACTTGACTGCTACCTCACACCATATATTAAAAATTACTTCAAAGAAATTATAAATTTAGGTGGGAAAAACAATTTATAAAAGACAATATAGAATATCTTTACAATGGAGTGGGGCAATATTTAATAGAGTATACAAACATTAACCATAAAGGAAAATACTAATAATTGGACAACATCGAATTAAATGCTTTCAAAAGATGCCATTAAGAGAAATAAAAAGCAATTTACAGAGTGGTAGAATTTATTTCCAATACATAGGTGTATAAAAGATTGGTGTGCAAAACATGTAAAGAATGCGTACTAATTAATAAGAAAAAGGCAAAAGAGCCCACAAGAAAATGGG
This sequence comes from Manis javanica, assembly GCF_040802235.1. Taxonomy (NCBI): domain Eukaryota; kingdom Metazoa; phylum Chordata; class Mammalia; order Pholidota; family Manidae; genus Manis; species Manis javanica. The sequence goes on from NC_133156.1 coordinate 45,886,436, forward strand.
CAAGAGGCTTGTCTTATAAGATACCCAAGGTCAAATAAAAATCTGAAAAAGATCTCAACCTTATTGGTATTCACGGAATACAAGTTAAAACACAATGAGACACCACTAATAGACACATCAAAATGGTTAAAATAAAAAAGGTTGGCAACTCCGTATTGGCAAAGGTGTAGGAACACTGGAAGGCTCTTACATTGCATAAGGGAAAGTAACTGTGGGATTCCGCTTATCCCTTTCTCTTAAATGCAGATGCATGCATCCTCATACCTCCGCAATTATACCCCTAGATATGTGGCAAGAGAATATGTGCATGAGACATGGACAAGAATATTAATAACACCATTATGTAGGATATTTGGGTAAGTGAAACTTATACATGCAAATAATGGAATACTGTGCACCAATAGAAATGGAAGACCTACAGCTACACTGAGCAATATCTTACAAATATACCACTGGGTGACCAATACTGGACCTAAAAGATTATACTGTGTGGTAGCATTTATACTTATTTCAAAATAAACCAAACTGATTTTAGTTTATATTTGTCCAAAATATAAAGGAAATGTAGAATGATTACCATATGGTTCAGTTATCTTTTAGAAGTTGGGAGTAGATAGTTAATGGGATGGAGAATAGAGGCTGGATTTCTAGTTGTTAACAATGATCTATTTCTTAATCTAGATGGTAATTACACAGGTATTTGTGATAAATACTGTGCTGTGTACTTCTGGATACTTGTATATGTGAGAGATTTTACATAAAAAGGGTTAAATAAAAGAATCCAGTCTCAGCATCTTTCAGAAAGACCTAATAGATTGCAGAGGTGGGGAGGAGCTGGATAAACTGTACTAAGAAACCAGAGCTGAGGTTGAGGTTACCTCCGTGAGTGGCAACTTAGTGCACGGAGGCAAATTACTAGAATCAAGACATGTCAATCAGGTGTGCAATCCTGCAGAAACGAACATTTCACAGCAGCATATTTCTTAGCACTGCTGCTCTAGACAGAACTAATGAACTTAAAAAATAAAAAGGCATGAGAAATGAAATTTGTGAAGACAGTTTCCAGCTTTATATTCTGTTGGATGTCCTTGCACAGTTGCCAGTATTTCCTACCTGGTCTCCAGCGGCCATCTCTAATGCATTTGTAATGCCTTTGCCAACAAAGCTTTCACAAATGCGTTAATTGACTTTTGTGACCAATACTTATTTGATCACTCAGACTGTGTTGTGGGTGGGGTAGTAGTGATTAAATTACTTTCTAAACTAATTGACAGAGTCCCACTGCTTGTTAGCAACACTTACAATGACGGCATTGTTGCCCAAAGAAATGCATAGATTTTTTTTTTTTCTGAGAGGGCATCTCTCATATTTATTGATCAAATGGTTGTTAACAACAATAAAATTCAGTATAGGGGGGTCAATGCTCATTGTACAATCATTAATCCATCTCAAGCCTAATTCTCATCAGTCTCCAATCTTCTGAAGCATAACGAACAAGTTCTTACATGGTCAACAAATTCTTACATAGTGAATAAATTTTTACATGGTGAACAGTACAAGGGCATTCATCAAGGAAACTTTCGGTTTTGATCACGCATTATGACCTATAAACAATCAGGTCAAATATGAATATTCGTTTGATTTTTGTACTTGATTTATATGTTGATCCCACATTTCTCCCTTTATTATTATTATTATTTTTATTTTTAATAAAATGCTGAAGTGGTAGGTAGATGCAAGATAAAGGTAGAAAACATAGTTTAGTGCTGTAAGAGGGCAAATGTAGATAATCAGATGATCAGGTGTGTGCCTATGGACTAAGTATTAATCCAGGCTAGACAAGGGCAGTAAAACATCCACGGATGCCGAAGATTTCTCTCAAAGCAGGGGGGGTGAGGTTCTGAGCCTCACCTCTGTTGATCCCCAAATTCTCACCTGATGGCCCCCCTACGACTGTGCCTGTCTTAGGTTGTTCCTCCCTTGAGGAATCTTACCCGTCTCTGGCTAACCAGTCATCTTCCGGGGCCATACAGGGAAATGTAAAGTTGGTAAGTGAGAGAGAAGCCATATTGTTTGAAAAGGTTAGCTTTTTACTTCTTTGCAGATTTATGCCCTGTGGCTTCTATGCCCAGCACTTGTCTCGAGGTATCTTTATCACCTGGAGGAATTATGATACTCGGTAAATTTGATATGAGGCACGAATTCTATTTAAGGGTTGTAATTAGGAAGGAAGAAGAAAAGCTATAGATGTAGCATATGGAAGGAAACATGGGAGGATTGATTATTTCTTTGACATATCTTCTTCTAGAGTACCTTAAGTATGTATAGGTTTTAAACTACTAACTAATTTGCACACACATATTAACATAATAGGAATACGGTGACATAAACAAAGCAAATCTATAATTACCATCCATCTCCAGTGAAGCCAAGAAAACCATTTAGGCACCCTAGGCATTTGTGAAAATTTATCTATGATATGATGGATATTGTCTAACTGTACTTGAACAGTCTGAGAAAAATCAGACAAATTAAAGCAGCCCATTTCTGGGATCTGTTCACATCCCATATGTTCTTTTAACCGTAGATAGTCTATAGTCATGAGATTTTGGAGCGCTACAACTTGCACCCCTCCCAAGTCCTGGTTGAGTTCCAACAGTCCAGATCTGGTCAAATTCGTTGTCTCACTGTATGCACATGCCAGCCTAGACATCTCCCTCCTCATTCCTATGGCAAGTCCAGGAGATGGTGGGCTGTATGCAGCCACAACCGCAGCATCGTCCGGATCCCTGTGGAGGCTTTTTGATGATCATCCCCCGGCACAAGTCCTCCAGAGAGTGCTGATGCCGGAAGCTCCTCCTCAGATCGTATCTTAGTTCATTTTCTGGGTATCCAAGCTAGGCCTTGATCTTCTGCATAGAAACAAACAGACCCTTTGCCCACACTTTGACATGCCCTCTATACCACTGTGCAGAACTCATTGGAGGTCAGCACACAGTAACTGCTTTTTTTTTTATTAAGAGAAAGGAATATTATCAGAAAAGAGTACCTCCATAGCTGATCATCTGACACCCTTTAAGTGATCAACATGCGTTGATCTTTAATTTACCAATAGTTTTATCCTATCAAGGAGTAATCCCCCTTTTCTTTCTTTCTTTCTTTCTTTTTTTTTTAATTTTTAATCTACACTTACATGAGGAATACTATGTTTACTATGCTCACCCCTATATTAGGTCCCCCCTAACAACCACATTACGGTTACTGTCTGTCAGCTTAGCAAAATGTTGTAGAGTAATTACTTGTCCTCTCTGTGTTGTGCAGCCCACCCTCCCCTTTCTCCCTTCCCCCCATGCATGCTAATCTTAATACCCCCCTTCTTGTTCCCCCCCTTATCCCTCCCTGCCCACCCATCCTCCCCAGTTCCTTTCCCTTTGGTACCTGTTAGTCCATTTTTGGGTTCTGTAATTCCACTGCTGTTTTGTTCTTTCAGTTTTTCCTTTGTTCCTATACTCCTCAGATGAGTGAATTCATTTGGTATTTCTCTTTCTCTGCTTGGTTTATTTCACTGAGCATAATACTCTCCAGCTACATCCATGTTGCTGCAAATGGTTGGATTTTTCCACTTCTTATGGCTTAGTAGTATTCCGTTGTGTATATGTACCACCTCTTCTTTATCCATTCATCTGCTGATGGACATTTAGGTTGCTTCCAATTCTTGGCTATTGTAAATAGTGCTGGGATAAACATAGGGGTGCATCTGTCTTTCTCAAACTTGATTGCTGTGTTCTTAGGGTAAATTCCTAGGAGTGGAATTCCTGGGTCAAATGGTAGGTCTGTTTTGAGCATTTTGATGAACCTCCATACTGCTTTCCACAATGGTTGAACTAATTTATATTCCCACCAGCAGTGTAGGAGGGTTCCCCTTTCTCCACAGCCTCGCCAACATTTGTTGTTGTTTGTCTTTTGGATGGCAGCTATCCTTACTGGTGTGAGGTGATACCTCATTGTAGTTTTAATTTGCATTTCTCTGATAATTAGCGATGTGGAGCATCTTTTCATGTGTCTCTTGGCCATCTGTATTTCTTTTTTAGAGAACTGTCTGTTCAGTTCCTCTGCCCATTTTTTAATTGGGTTATTTGTTTTTTGTTTGTTGAGGCGTGTGAGCTCTTTATATATTCTGGACGTCAAGCCTTTATCGGATCTGTCATTATCAAATATATTCTCCCATACTGTAGGGTTCCTTTTTGTTCTATTGATGGTGTCATTCGCTGTACAGAAGCTTTTCAGCTTAATGTAGTCCCACTTGCTCATTTTTGCTGTTGTTTTCCTTGCCCGGGGAGATATGTTCAAGAAGAGGTCACTCATGTTTATGTCTAAGAGGTTTTTGCCTATGTTTTTTTCCAAGAGTTTAATGGTTTCATGACTTACATTCAGGTCTTTGATCCATTTTGAGTTTACCTTTGTATATGGGGTTAGACAATGGTCCAGTTTCATTCTCCTACATGTAGCTCTCCAGTTTTGCCAGCACCATCTGTTGAAGAGACTGTCATTTTGCCATTGTATGTCCATGGCTCCTTTATCAAATATTAATTGACCATATATGTTTGGGTTAATTTCTGGAGTCTCTAATCTGTTCCACTGGTCTGTGGCTCTGTTCTTGTGCCAGTACCAAATTGTCTTGATTACTATGGCTTTGTAGTAGAGCTTGAAGTTGGGGAGTGAGATTCCCCCTACTTTATTCTTCTTTTTCAGGATTGCTTCGGCTATTCGGGGTCTTTGGTGTTTCCATATGAATTTTTGAATTATTTGTTCCAGTTCATTGAAGAATGTTGCTGGTAATTTGAGAGGGATTGCATCAAATCTGTATATTGCTTTGGGCAGGATGGCCATTTTGACGATATTAATTCTTCCTAGCCATGAGCATGGGATGAGTTTCCATTTATTAGTGTCCCATTTAATTTCTCTTAAGAGTGACTTGTAGTTTTCAGAGTATAAGTCTTTCGCTTCTTTGGTTAGGTTTATTCCTAGGTATTTTATTCTTTTTGATGCATTGGTGAATGGAATTGTTTTCCTGATTTCTCTTTCTATTGATTCATTGTTAGTGTATAGGAAAGCTACAGATTTCTGTGTGTTAATTTTGTATCCTGCAACTTTGCTGTATTCTGATATCAGTTCTAGTAGTTTTGGGGTGGAGTCTTTAGGGTTTTTTATGTATAATATCATGTTATCTGCAAATAGTGACAGTTTAACTTCTTCTTTACCAATCTGGATTCCTTGTATTTCTTTGTTTTGTCTCATTGCCGTGGCTAGGACCTCCAGTACTATGTTGAATAACAGTGGGGAGAGTGGGCATCCCTGTCTGGTTCCCGATCTCAGAGGAAATGCTTTTAGCTTCTCGCTGTTCAGTATAATGCTGGCCGTGGGTTTATCATATATGGCCTTTATTATGTTGAGGTACTTGCCCTCTATTCCCATTTTGCTGAGAGTTTTTATCATGAATGCATGTTGAATTTTGTCAAATGCTTTTTCGGCATCTATGGAGATGATCATGTGGTTTTTGTCCTTCTTTTTGTTGATGTGGTGGATGATGTTGATGGATTTTCGAATGTTGTACCATCCTTGCATTCCTGGGATGAACCCCACTTGGTCATGGTGTATGATCCTTTTGATATACTGTTGAATTCTGTTTGCTAATATTTTATTGAGTATTTTTGCATCTACATTCATCAGGGATATTGGTCTATAATTTTCTTTTTTGGTGGGGTCTTTGCCTGGTTTTGGTATTAGGGTGATGTTGGCTTCATAGAATGAGTTTGGAAGGATTCCCTCTTCTTCTATTTTGTGGAACACTTTAAGGAGAATGGGTATTATGTCTTCTCTGTGTGTCTGATAAAATTCCGAGGTAAATCCGTCCGGTCCTGGGGTTTTGTTCTTGGGTAGTTTTTTGATTACCGTTTCAATTTCTTTGCTCGTAATTGGTTTGTTTAACTTTTGTGTTTCTTCCTTGGTCAGTCTTGGGAGGTTGTATTTTTCTCAGAAGTTGTCCATTTCTTCTAGGTTTTCCAGCTTGTTGGCATATAGGTTTTCATAGTAGTCTTAAATAATTCTTTGTATTTCTGTGGAGTCTGTCGAGATTTTTCCATTCTCATTTCTGATTATGTTGATTTGTATTGACTCTCTTTTTCTCTTAATAAGTTGGGCTAGAGGCTTATCTATTTTGTTTATTTTCTCAAAGAACCAGCTCTTGGTTTCATTGATTTTTGCTATTGTTTTATTCTTCTCAATTTTGTTTATTTCTTCTCTGATCTTTACTATGTCCCTCCTTCTGCTGACTTTAGGCCTCATTTGTTCTTCTTTTTCCAGTTTTAATAATTGTGATGTTAGACTATTCATTTGGGATTGTTCTTCCTTCTTCAAGTGTGCCTGGATTGCTATATACTTTCCTCTTAAGGCTGCTTTCGCTGCATCCCACAGAAGTTGGGGCTTAGTGTTGTTGTTGTCATTTGTTTCTATATATCCCTTGATCTCTATTTTGATTTGTTCATTGATCCATTGATTATTTAGTAGCATTTTGTTAAGCCTCCATGTGTTTGTGAGCTTTTTTGTTTTCTTTGTAGAATTTATTTCTACTTTTATACCTTTGTGGTCTGAAAAATTGGTTGGTAGAATTTCAATATTTTGGAATTTACTGAGGCTCTTTTTGTGAGCTAGTATGTGGTCTCTTCTGGAGAATGTTCCATGTGCACTTGAGAAGAATGTATATCCTGTTGCTTTTGGATGTAGAGTTCTATAGATGTCTATTAGGTCCATCTGTTCTAGTGTGTTGTTCAGCGCCTGTGTGTCCTTACTTATTTTCTGCCCAGTGGATCTATCCTTTGGGGTGAGTGGTGTGTTGAAGTCTCCTAAAATGAATGCATTGCAGTCTATTTCCCTCTTTAGTTCTGTTAGTATTTCCTTCACATATGCTGGTGCTCCTGTATTGGGTGCATATACATTTAGAATGGTTATATCCTCTTGTTGGACTGAGCCCTTTATCATTATGTAGTATCCTTCTTTATCTCTCGTTACTTTCTTTGTTTTGAAGTCTATTTTGTCTGATATTAGTACTGCAACCTCTGCTTTCTTCTCACTGTTGTTTGCCTGAAATATGTTTTTCCATCCCTTGACTTTTAGTCTATGCTTATCTTTGGGTTTAAGGTGAGTTTCTTGTAAGCAGCATATAGATGGGTCTTGCTTTTTTATCCATTCTATTACTCTGTGTCTTTTGATTGGTGCAGTAAGTCCATTTACATTTAGGGTGACTATTAAGAGATATGTACTTATTGCCATTGCAGGCTTTAGATTCGTGGTTACCAAAGGTTCAAGGTGAGCTTCTTTAGTATCTTACTGCCTAACTTGGCTCGCTTATTGAGCTGTTATATACACTGTCTGGAGATTCTTTTCTTCTCTCCCTTCTTATTCCTCCTCCTCCATTCTTCATATGTTTTGTGTTTTGTTCTGTGCTCTTTTTAGGGGTGCTCCCATTTAGAGCAGTCCCTGTAGGATGCCCTGTAGAGGTGGTTTGTGGGAAGCAAATTCCCTCAGCTTTTGCTTGTCTGGGAATTGTTTAATCCCACCATCATATTTAAATGATAGTCGTGCTGGATACAGTATCCTTGGTTCAAGGCCCTTCTGTTTCATTGCATTAAGTATATCATGCCATTCTCTTCTGGACTTAAAGGTTTCTATCGAGAAGTCTGATGTTAGCCTGATGGGTTTTCCTTTATAGGTGACCTTTTTCTCTCTAGCTGCCTTTAAAACTCTTTCCTTATCCTTGATCCTTGCCATTTTAATTACTATGTGTCTTGGTGTTGTCCTCCTTGGATCCTTTCTGTTGGGGGTTCTGTGTAATTCCATGGTCTGTTCGATTATTTCCTCCCCCAGTTTGGGGAAGTTTTCAGCAATTATTTCTTCAAAGAGACTTTCTATCCCTTTTCCTCTTTCTTCTTCTTCTGGTATCCCTATAATACGAATATTATTCCTTTTGGCTTGGTCACATAGTTCTCTTAGTGTTGTTTCATTCCTGGAGATCCTTTTATCTCTCTCTCTGTCAGCTTCTATATGTTCCTGTTCTCTGGCTTCTATTCCTTCAATGGCCTCTTGCATCTTATCCATTCTGCTTATAAATCCTTCCAGGGATTGTTTCACTTCTGTGATCTCCTTCCTGACATCTGTGATCTCCCTCCGGACTTCACCCCACTGCTCTTGCATTTTTCTCTGCATCTCATCCCATTGCTCTTGCATTTTTCTCTGCATCTCTGTCAGTATGTTCATGATTTTTATTTTGAATTCTTTTTCAGGAGGACTGGTTAGGTCTGTCTCCTCAGGTGTTTTCTCTGTGATCTTTGTCTGCCTGTAGTTTTGCCTTTTCATGATGATAGAGATAGTTTGCAGAGCTGGTACAAGTGACCGCTGGAAGAGCTTCCCTTCTTGTTGGTTTGTGGCCTTTCTCTCCTGGGCTTGTGCTGGGCAGCTGTGTGCAGACAGGGCTTCTGCTTCCTGCCCGGTTGCTATGGGGTTTAAAATGCATAGATTTTTAAGGTCAAATGAAATCATCTGTTGCCTACATTTGTCGAAAATCTTAATATTGTGGTTTTAGCAGAACATCTGGTTCAAATCTTAGTAATTAGGGATGATTGCATTTAGATTTTAAATAACATGCATATTTGAAATATTTGCCCATTAATAAGCATATTAGACAGCATAGTGGACTTAATGACAAAATATATCTAATGATGTTGGCTCCACAATATCAGCCTTTTAAATTTTACATTACCCTTAAATTCAGGCCCCACTTTTCTATCAATGAGGCTGTCCTGCTCCTAAGAAAATGATTTTTCTATTTTATTTTTTATGCTTATAAAATCCCAAAATGACTTCCTACATAAAAATAACAATTTTTATTTAGTTTCTGCTCAACATTTCGCTCTTTCTTTTGTCAAATTCCTGTTTATGTTGTCTTTAATTTTGGAAAATCTCCTTTCTGATTTCTTAGTTTTTTGTTTCCTTATGCTATTATTACAATAATGAAACAATTTATACAACAACTCATTCACCTGTAATATAACTTTATTATATTCAGGTACCTTTTTTTGAAGTATTATTGATAAATAATCTTGTTTTGGTTTCAAGTTCACAACACTTCTCAGTGTCTATGAAGTCATGGTAACTTCTAAGTGGCTATGAAGTCTACTGCTATTTTGTTCATTTTGTTTTGTTTTCCTTTTAGATTCCACAAATAAGTGAAATCATATGGTATTTGTCTTTCTCTGCCTGGCTTGTTTCACTCAGCATAATACCTTCTAGGTCCATCCATGTTGTTACAAATGGCAGAATTTCTTTTTTATAGCTGGATATCATTCTATTGTGTATATGTACCACATCCTCTTTATTCATCTATTGATGAACTCTCTGGTTGTCTCCATATCTTGGCTATTGTAAATAGTGTGGCAGTAAACACACAGGTGTGAATATCTTTTCAAATCAGAGGTTTTGAAGTGGATTTACTGGGTAGTTGGTATTTCTATTTTAGCTTTTTGAGGAATTTACATACTTCTTTCCCCAGTGGCTGCACCAATTGACATTCCCACCAACAGTGTAGGAGGATTCCCTTTTCTCCACATCCTCACCAACACTTGTTATTTCTTGTCTTTTGAACAGTGGCCATTCTAACTAGTGTGAGGTGATATCTCATTGTGGTTTTGATTTGCATTTCCCTGATTATTAATAATGTGGAGCATCTTTTCATGTGCCTATTGGCCATCTGCATATCATCCTTAGAAAAATGTCTGTTCATGTCCTCCACCCATTTTTTTAATCTCAAGTACTTTTCTGATTTTATTGTTATCACTTTTTACTGACTTATGAACACCTAAATTTTGTCTTTTATTACTAACAAGTACCAAGTCAGTATTTTAGCCTAGATACCTGTAGTAAACACTAGATTCGTATTAATACTGTTTTGTCTCTACCAAGACATCTAAGCACTTGAGATTGGTATGGTGGGGCCTTCTCTTTCATTTATTTATGCCAACATTTGTTGAGCACATCATCAGAGAAGAAATTTCTAAATAGGTTAAGATATGGAGAAGCATTTTCTGGTGGGAAGAAATCATTTCAACTATGTGAATGGCTTGAGAAATTTAGAGACTCCAAACTCATAAGTGACTGTTCAACATCAGGAATGACAAAAAAGAGATAATAGCTTTTTCTAAAGTCAAATATATTTGAATATGTTGCCATTTTATTAAATTTTATCTCAATTTTATTTCACCTGAAGATTTCATTGCTTTCCATGTGTGTCATTATTTTATTTATTACAGCTCCCTACAAAAATAAATCTTAAAGACTGAGATCCTTTTATCAATATCATTTTTAAGATTATGGTTATTATAAAATAATTATATGCTTTATGTCTTGAACATGAAAAGAGACAAATAGACAAACAAAATTTAGAGTAAAAATTTTAAGAATTTGTAAAACTAATAAAATACACTAACATTTCTGTTTTCATTTTCATGTGAAAAACATTGTTTGCCATTTTTACTTTTAATTTATATTTAAATAATTTTCATATAAGCAGATTCTAAGACTTTTTACCCCCATTTTCAGAACTGTGAAAACTGTGTGCATTTGTACCTTCTTGAAACCATCTCAAAGTGTGTGTTTGTTTCACACAGATCAAGATTTCATACTTACTAATTTTTTCTCTTCACCTATTTCACCCATCCTCCCCAATCTCCTATCTGTGTGGTAACCACCAGTCTGTTCTCTGTGTTTATGAGTCTATTTCAATTATGTTTGTTTGTTCATTTGTTTTGTTTATTAGATTCCACACTTAGGTGAAACCATACAGTATTTATCTTTCCCTTACTTATTTCACTTAACATAATATTCCCTAGTTCCATCCATATTGTGATAAATATCAAATTTCTTTCTTTTTCATAGATGAGTAATTTCCATTCCATTCCACAACATTTTTATGCATTCATCTGTAGATGGACATTTAAATTTTCCTTATTTCGGCTATTGTAAATAATCCTGTGATGAACATAGGAGTGTACATATATTTTCTGATTAGTGATTTTGTTTTCTTTAGGTAAATTCCAAGAGGTGGACTTGCTGGGTCATATAGTATTTCTCTTTTTAGTTTTTTGTTTTGAGAAACGTCCATACTGACTTTCCACAGTGGCTGCACTAATTTGCAATTCCACTAGCAGTGTACAAAGGTTCCCTTTTCTCCAAATCCTGGCCAATCCTTGTTGCTTCCTATCTTGTTGATAGTAGCCATTTTGACATTTCATTGTGGTTTAGATTTGCATTTCCCTGATGATTAGTGATGTTGAGCATCTTTTCATGTGTCAGCCATCTGTGTATCTTCTTTGGAAAAGTGTCTATTCAGGTCCTCTTTCCATTTTTTCATCAGATTACTGAGGGATTTTTTGGTGTGAAGTTGTATGATATCTTTATATGTTTTTAGATATTAGCCCCTTTAAAATGTATCATTTCCAAATACTTCCATTTATACAATGCTAAATACAAAATATAAAAACAATTCTGAAAATGGGGGTGAAAAGTCTTAGAATCTGCTTATATGAAAATTATTTAAATATAAAGTAAAAGTAAAAACTGCAAACAATGTTTTTCACATGAAAATGAAAACAGAAATGTTAGTGTATTTTATTAGTTTTACAAATTCTTAATCTTTAAGACATGCTAAATATTTATGACATACTGAATAGAATAGAAACCTTTATGCTCAATATAGCACCCTCATAGCATAATTAGGGGTTCTCTAACTTAGCCATCAGAATCCCTCACAAAGTTTGTTAAACTTAGCTCACTGGACTCTACACCCCCCAGTTTCAGATACAGTAGTGGGTCTGGTTTAGGAACTGAGATTTTGCATTTCTAGCAAGATTCTAGTGGATACTTCCCAGAAGTCTACACCTTGGGAAGCATGGCCATATAATAATAATATAGTTTCATTCTCACATATTTTAAAAGATTCTAAAAGTTTAATATGTTATAATAATAGATATTTTTTTAAAGTGTAGCTTTATTTAGGACTTGCATAATGCTATCCATTTCACAAAATTCTTATTTAAACCTTGCACATTTAAGTCTAAATTATTTACACAAAGCTTTGGTGAGCAGCTTCATTGTACTAATTCCTAGACCAACATGCTCAGTGAAATATTATGGACTTTCAAGTCTCCTCACTGGAAACAACACTGTATGTGCAAAAGACAACTCATTTGGAGAACTATTTCAGAAAGAACTCCAGCATCATGAGTGATTATTATGCACAGCAGGTGTAAATGAATTATTTATCAAATATGTTTTCATTATTTCTCAGTGAAAACATTGAAGATCTACTTTCCAAGCACTCAGTTTCAACAATCATTTGTACACAGAGCAGGTCTTTACTTAGACAAATATTTATGGATATGCTTTCATATGAAAAATGAAAGAGCTATTACAAACACAAACACTGTACCATATTTTGAAAGCATAAAGTGAATAATTAGTAATAATTATGCCATTTGATAAACAATTTTCTTCACTGCTCACTTTACTTCATTTTATATTTTAACATTTGTACTTGTTAAAGGATTTATTACATACCCCTCTCTCTGAAGAAAAAAAAAACCTAATCAGAAGCTGTTTATGCAACTTGACATCACAGATAGTTGGAATAATGAGCTCAAAATTTTCAAGTGCCATATAACAAGTATGTTAAGGGAACAAGAATTTTAATCATCTGTATCAAGGATTTATTAAGCATATGTATTAACAGTATGAAATCTATTAGGTCAATAGATCTATTAGGTCATTAGGATCAGCAAGGATATGTGTGTATGAACATACATACACAGATACACACTACTACATGCAAACACAGACTCTGCCGGCAAACCACCTATTTCTCCTTCAAATAAGCCAAAATTTCATCATAAAATGGACCTGAACTGTGTAGACATCAGCTTTTAAAATCTAGTAAGCCAAATTACACCATAAGTTTGTCTACTCAATGCCAAATTGTTAGCTTACCAAGTTGATATATTAAAACAAACAAAAAGTTGCATGTATTTTTTTAAAGAGTAGTTTTACAGGTTGTTTGAGTAATTTGATGGATCAGATTGATTTATAGAGTAACTTCAATAGACTCATGTAAGGGAAGCTGAGGGCTGTGAGGTACAATTGATCATGTACGTTATCATTCATCAAATGGAGATACTTATCTTTGAAAAGGCATTTGCAGAAACCGAATTGCATAGGTATTCACTTAGGCTGCATCCCTACCATTTTCCTCCATGAAAACAACTCATTATTTCAGTATAAAAATCAATGTAGCTGTTCATTTAGTTTATTGTAGGATATATTTATTTTGTAAGGGATTCTTTCACAGTTCATATGCTTTATATATGAAGTGGGATTAACTTAGTATAAATGAAAAAAATATTATTTATAGCAAGAACATAATTTCTTCCTTTTTCATAAGGGCTAGCAATTATGAAACTATATACATTTTTTCCCAATCTTTACTTACAAGTAAAATGGATAATTAATTAATGTCTGCATTATTAGGAAGGGGAATGGGAACATGTTGACAGGTTAAGTATAAGAAGGGTGTTTTTTCATTTCAGACTTTAATCTAGTAAGTAGATAAAGGAATCAATTCCAAGGGGACTCTTCTGGAGTCTACACATTAGAAGAAAATATTCACTTTATTGTATTGGTTGGTATTTAGGTAATTAAGTAATAAGACTATGTCTTGCTGTTTGTATAGTGACTCAAAAATGGTGTCTATTTAATTCTCAGGTTGTTCATTATCACTTGTATATGGTATGGCTGAGAGGGCTAGAGAATCTAAACTCATTGCTCTAATAGCAGATACTTCTGTTATCACTGTCATTTGATTACTGCCACCTAAGAGAAAATAATTAAAGTAAATTGGGGACACTTTCTAGAGCTGCAGAAACTGACAAGATGTGCTGTTAAGTCATCCAAATGTAACCTTACTCTTGATCAGCGATTTTGCTGAGGATGGGGGAATAAAAATTACCCATATCAAAGAAGAAACTCAAAGCCTGAAGACTACAGATATTTTTGTTCTCCCTTGAGACTAAGAGGAGATGAAGGTGGGATCATAGGTTATTCAATGTCACAAAAATTTTCAAATCCTTAAATTGTTTCTTCTTTCCAGAAAAAAGCAAAAACAAAATAATGAACATAAAACCAAAAACCCAGAATGAACTGAAGGGAAAATAGGGAAGTGTTTATAAGTGGTAAACAGGAAACAGTATTTTTCAATAACGTGAATGAAAGCTAGTGAACTGGTTGAATAAATACCAAAGAGAACTTTCACACCTTTCCTTTCCTGAGAAATGTTTAAAACTTTGTATTTGAGAAATAAGAATCTCTGTTAAAATATATGAAAGCTTCTTTAGAAATCACATCCTGTCCACAGAATTGTTGCCTCCTCTGACACTAATGAGTGCTTTGTACATGCACATAAAAGAATTTTTTTTCCTAGTTGAGTTATTTTCATTGTGATGTGATACAAGACATTTACAAGGATACTGTTATAGATTTTGAAAATAAGAAAATTTCAGGCTGACATAAACTGAATACTTAAAAGGGATAGAGGAAATACCAAGCTTTTGCCTGATTCCACAAGATCCAATTATAAAGAAGATACCATTTAATATCTATAATTTGCTATATCAGTAGGAATAAATATGATGAGAAATGACCACTTCCCTAGTTCAGTCTTAAATCAGAAAATGAATTAAAAGAATACTTTACAAGCTCTGAGTTTCCATTTTTTATTTTGACCAGAGAAATATAAAGAAGATTGCATGAAATCTAAAATGGAATTAGATTGGGGCTAGATTATTGCTTTTAACTGGGTTGAAAATAGGAATTTGATTTAAGTTTAGATGAAATGGGAAAATTCTGAATACATTGTAATGTCCTATCTCATGGTAATATTTTATAGCTTAACAGAAAATTAACACATCTGTTAATGTATTTCCTGCGGTTCGTACTTCATGGTTTCAAAAACATGGTTTCTAATATGGTAATTTATTTCCATCTAGCAGGTATTTCATTACATAACCTTGAATATCACAGTGGATTCGGGGCCAGAGAAGCTAATGGACTCTCAGTCTGTCTCTTTCCCACCTCGCAGTGTCCCTCAATCAAGGATCACTCCTTCCTTTCCAAAACAAACAAAATAACTAAATCTTTTGACTTAAAGTAGATGCAAGTACCTAAAGATTTTGTTTTGTTTTCCATAAAAGTATTTAAGGAAATGTATGCAGAAGTATCCAGAATATGTTTTAAAAAGGATGAAGACAAAACCTCCAAAGTCTAAATTTAAAGCAAAAAAATTAGCTTATGGTAACCACCACTAATCTCTCTGTCTCTCTTCTCTATTTCCAGATAGATAGATAACAAATATCTATATATGTACATGCAAATAGCTATCTATACACACACATATATTCAAAGGACTGTAATTCAATACATGGTAGGAGAAAAATCTGAAAATGAGAATAGTCAAACTAGAAAAAAATTCAGAAAAATAATTGTTCGTAGTTATGAATATGAAATATTCAAAGTGACCATGAATCTAATAAATACAAGCAAAAAAATACTTAAGCAACAGTTGTCATATCTATAAGCATACAGTGATAATATTCAAAGGAAAGGTAGGACTAGAAAAATCAAAATATTGAGGAAAACCTATAAAAATAAGAAACTAGATGTTCACACACATGCATAAGAATGCATATGTTTATATATATGAATATATGCACATATATATGTATGCATTTTATCTTAAAATATGTCTTTTTAGTGAGTTTAATTATTCTCTACTTCATTTTTATTATGTATTTTGTTTATAAGTAAGCTGGTGATGTAGGCAGCACTGTCAATCTCAGGGCACTCTTTCTCTTTTAGAGGATTTCTAGATCACCAAGATTCTGTGTTGGCAGCACTATATAATGGTCTTTTCCCTATAAAATCACAACTTGTTTTGTGTGTATGTGATCATTTTTTGTTAAATTTTATATGTATATTACTTTTAACAGATTTTCTTATACATATATATATAGTTAAATATGTATTTTTTAAAAAAATTCTCAGAGTAGTTTTGGGGAACAAAATTGAGGGGAAGGTTCAGAGTCTTTCCTTATGCCATCACACGTTCAGACCTCTTCCTTGATGTTGATGAATATCACCCATTAGAGTGGTGAGATTTGTTACAGTGGATGAATGTACACTGATACATCATAATCATCCAAAGTCCAGAGTTCACATTACAGATCACTCTTGGGGTTCCATATTCTATGGGTTTACGCAAATGAAATGATATATATCCATCATTATAGTGTTGTACAGAGTATTTTCACTGCCCTAAAAATCTTCTATGTTCTACCTACTCAACCATCCCCCAGTCCAAACCCTGGCAACCACTGATCGTTTTATTATCTCCATAGTTTTGCCTTTTACAGAATATCATATAGTTGGAATCATATACTATATAGCTTTTTAAGACTGGATTCTTTTACTTAGTAATAGTATGCATTTAAGTTTCCTTCATGTATTTTCATAACTTGATAACTCAATTATTTTTAGCACTGAATAACATTCTGTTGTCTGGATTTACCATAGTTTATGCATTTATCAAACTAAGGGACATCTTGGTTGCCTCTAAGTTTTGGCAATTATAAATAAAGCTGCTATAAACATCTATGTGCAGGTTTTATGTGGACACAAATCTTCAACATGTTTTCAACTCCTTTGGGTAAATGCCAAGGAGTGTGATGGCTGGATCATCTGGTAAGAGTATGTTTAATTTTGCTAGAAACAGCCAAACTCTCTTTCAAAGCGACTGTATTATTTAGCATTCTCACCAGTAGTGAATGAGAGTTACTCTACTTTCACATCAGTGTTTGGTGGTGTCAGTGCTTCGGATTTCAGCCATTATAATAGGTGTGTAGTAGAATCTCATTGTTTTAACTTGCAGTTCCCTGATGATATATGATGTGGAGCATCTTTTCATATGCTTATTTGCCATCCATCTATCTTCTTTAATGAGGTATCTGTTAAGATCTTTGTCTAATTTTTTAATCAGGTTGTTTGTTTTCTTATTGTTGAGTTTAAAGAGTTCATTGTATATTTTGGACAACTGTTCTTACCAGATGTGTCTTTTGCAAATATTTTTCCCAGTCCTTGGCTTTTCTTCTAGGTCTGTTGATATTATCTTTTGCAAAGCAGAGATTTTTAATATTAATGAAGTCCAACTTATCAATTATTATTTTATGGATCATATCTTTGGTGTTGTATCTAAAAATTTGTCACCATACCCATGGTCATCTAGATTTTCTCCTATTATCTTTCTAGGAGTTTTATAGTTTTGTGTTTTACACCTAGGTTTATAATCATTTTGAGTTAATTTCTATGTGTGTTTCATTTACTCTTCATTACTTTTCCTATTGTCCTTCATTCTAGCTTCCTTTTGTGGTCAATGTTCTTCTGCCTAAGTAACACTTTCCAGATACCCTTTAACACAGGCCTGATGATGATAAATTCTCTGAGGTTTTTCTTTTGTTTATTTTTTTAACTTTTTTATTTTTGATTACATAAATGTCTGAAAATATCTTTCACTTTCATTCTCTACAGATATTTTTGCTTGTTGTAGAATTTTAGATAAGCAAGATCATGTTCTGTTTTGTTTTTCAGAGTTTTGAAGATTAGTACTCCATTATGTTTTGGCTTTCAGTTTTTTCTACTATCAAGTCAATTTCAGTCTAGGTTTTGTTCTTTTAAAGACACTGTCATTTGTTTGTGGCTGCTTTTAAGATGTCAATCAATTTTGAGTTAATTTTCATGAACGTATGAGATCTTTGTCTAGATTCATCTTTTTTGCTTGTGACTGTCCAGTTGTTCTGACACCACTTGTTAATTAAGTATACTTCTCCATTAAATAATAGGCAAAAAATGTAGGTAAATGATATCTGTCAAAAGTTCACAGATATCTATTTTTGTAATATTATTTCCTTTCCAAACACAAATTTACATAAGAACTTGTAAAAAGAGAACTTAATAAAATTTGAGCATAGATAAACTAACATTTGTCCAAGTATAAATAATAAAGCTATTACAAATTGGCTTAATGAAACAGGGAATTTATTTGTTTATCTAATTGAAAAGTGTGTGGGTTGTGTTGATTCCAGATAAGGATAAATTCAGGGTCTTAATGTATATCTCCAGGGTCTTTTCATAGTGGTATTCATTTTTAGTTTGGAAACTATTTGGTTTTCATAGAAGCTCTCTGTAGGGTAGTGAAGTGGCTGATTTACTGCCTCTAAGATCTTCTTCATCATTTCAAATTGGAATTTCAGGACTAAATTTGATTGGTCCAAGTGGAGTCATTTGTCTCTTTAAGGAATGTGGAAGTCAGTGGCTGGCTTAGGTCCATTCACAACTCTCCCCCATGATCTTGGGGTTTATTCAGTCTTACCTACATTAGGTGGGCTAATATTGGGAGGAACGGTACCCTGAGGGAAATATGTAATGTTAAAGAAATTTTGAAATGAATCAGGAAGAAAGGATAAACAGTGAAGCCAACTATGTGATGATGAGTACTTATGTGCAGAATGGCCACTGTGGGTGTTTAACAGGATATGAAAGGATGAAAAACTAGCATTATTGCCAGTTTTATTTTATCAGGCCATGTTTCTCTCATCTTACCAAAATGACTTTAAAACGGTTTGTTTTGTCACCATGAGTAAATGTGAGTAAAATTGTCTTTTGAAGAAAGCAAAGGTGAATTAGAAGCTGGGAATATACAGTTTGGCTATGTGTTTTGATTTTCTCATGCAAAAGTTTCAAATAAGCTTACCCCTACTCAGGCTCATTCTTTTTAGATTTTTGTTTTTTTAAGACACTTTCCTCTTCCTCCAAAGAGTGATCAGATTCTGACACCATCTTATGCTGGTTCAAGATCTTGTCTTTAATGAATTAGTATTGAGTTTACAACAGAATGTTCTTAGAAGAAGAAACCCTTTGGTTTAACCTATAGCAATCAGTGTTCCAAGAGAGAATGCTTTCACTAAAATGTTGCTAAGTGTATTTAAGAAGCCAAGCTAATGCTGTACATAACTATGTTGATCATGGTTTGCTCTATTCCATATGATTTTATCGCTTTTGGATGGCCACACACACAAAGATGATGATGTTCCTGTGTATCACACCTACTACCATTAATGCAGCATTCTGAGAATATCAAAAATGACATTATAAGGCTTTACCTATTAAATAAGTAAATGCAAAGTTGAATTCACTATCACTTACAAAATAAATGATTTATTCATACAATTTGATACATTATTATCTCCAACAAATCACTTAACACACATTTCACAACCTTATAATAATAAGCATTATTATCTGGCATAAGCATTGCACACTCAGTTTTACTTTTAGAGATTTGTTATCCACAGCACATCCCTGCTGAAAATTTTTTGATAGATTGTAAGTAACTAAAGGGAAACCAAGGTGGTTTTATGAAAAAAATTCTCTGGGCTAATGTGTCACTCATGGAATAACATCCTGGAGTAGATGACAGTTCTCACACCAGCTGCTTGACATCTGAACAGCTGCAGATGCCCTAGGAAATGTCACACCATCAGATATAGGCTCTGAGTGTGTGAGTAGCAAAAACATATCTGGTAGAGGCCAGCACCCCAGGCCATGAATAACACCCCAGGCCCCATCATCCCATAAGCTTGAAGCCAGGGTTGAGCTGTCAGTTTAATAAATGAATAGCCTCTTTGTTTTGATCAGTATTGTCAAGGCTTATTTCAAAAAGGCACTCTGATTCCTCTCACAGTCTAGCCCAGCCAAAGTCAATTGGTACAATTTCAAGGTGAATTTATTCATTCTTTATAAATTTCTGTAAGCGAATATATCAAGACAGTTGAATAAATTGAAATAAATAGATTTTGAGTTACATATTCTCCCAGTAATTGAAATAGTTTCCCCCCAATATATTTATAGTAATAATTCTACCTTTATGAAACCTAGTCTAGCTACAGAAAGGAAAGCATAGAATTACCATTTTGATAACATATTTGGAAAATGCAATTGGGGCTAATATGTTGATAAGGGCACCTGAAAGTTGTCCTTGTCTTTAACCATTCCATATTAACTTTGAGTAAAGCACTAGCTTTACCACTTGATAAGGATGCCTGATTAGCCTGCATTGATGTGCAAATATTTACCTTGAATGTGGTCATTTCTAAATAGAAATGCCCAAACACTAGCTCTTTCTGTTTTACAGTATTTTGGGTTTGAGTTGCATATATGCTAAATCAAACACATACACTGAAGTAAAAAACAGCATCATAGTTGATGTCCATCTAAAATGAGCAACTCTAGTTAGTCTGATATATAGAATTAATTCAACATGGGGCACCTCAGCTATTATCTTTGTAATTTTTAACAATATTCGTTAGTTTTGATTTGCAGCTTCAAGACTCACTTTTTTTTCTTTTTTTCTTTATTCTGTAAACAGAGGCTATATCATAATCAGAAAGGGTTAATGTGGTGTAAAGCTCTCCTGATTATGGCAGGAAAATCTCCTAACTTAATCTGCATGTGATGGGGAGAGAATTAATCTCACACACATATAGCATGCTGTTCTTAAAGGGATTTTCAAAGTATAAAATATCTTATGTGGAAAGTTTGGCTCCCCTTTAAACCATCAGTAAGCCTTGGGGAATGCTGCAATCTGAAGTTTGAAAGGAAAATGCTTTGACTTGATAATGAAGGACACCTGGGAGTGACTGACGTTTGCTAACAAAAAAGTCAAATTGAGGTATAATGGTAAGAAGGGGTTTAGGAAACAACTTAGTCCAATGCTAATACTTTGAAAACTTGAAGCAATGTCTATGATTTTTCTCCCACTGACAAGCAATATATAAAAGTGATCAAACTTGTCAACTGAGAATGCCATTTCCCTTCCTTTATCTCTTTTTATCATTCTTTTAAAGCAAATTGAAGTTCCCTCTCCTATCCATCAGTGTGCATATATGCTCTGATGTGTGACTCATGGGCAAATACTCATTTCTTAGCCACTATCTAGAACATTATTACTTCATAAAACATAAGCAATAAATGTGTGAGTTACAGTCAGGCTGAGGAGATGTGTGGCTTGAGTAATAGACATTTCAAAAGAATATTTTTACCTTTGGGTCAATTAAAGAAATATATAGCCAAGTTGTTACTGTTAGAGGTCCTCTTTCATAGCTTTTCCAGGTAACCCAAATGAATGAGCTGGAAACTGATCTCTGCTTTTAATAGATGGATATCTACCTACTCACAATACCTTATAAAAGACAGCAGCTTTGTTGAGAGTGAATAGACATCATATCTATTTCAGAGTCTGGGCTCACCTTGAACAGAAGGGGGTTTGTGGGGCTTGGAATGAACAGCTATGCTGTTTTGGATATAGAGGCTCTCCTGTTGATTTAAACTAGTTGTTTAAACATATTGTGTTTCAATAAAACTTTATTTATAGAAATAGGTGGTACGCTGGATTTGGCCTCTGTGCTATAATCAGCTAACCTCTGGTCCAGAATAAGAAGCATCTACTCTAATTCACATCAAAACATTAATAAAAGCTGTCATTATCACGCCATAGAGTTGGGGTAATTGCTGATGAAGATTTGTATTGACGTGTTAATTTCTTCAACCTCCCCTATTAATCTGATCAGTTGTAACAACAAAGTAGCAGTCATAAGTTAGATGTCAGTGTTTAGTTGCATGTCACTATACAATTAAGTCCCTCTAATTTTTATGATGGGTTTACTATGGTCTAACTCCAGGGGGAAAATCTCTGGACAAAATACCTTTGAAACTGAAATCAATCAGAGGGAGAAATAAGGTGGGAAAAGCCCATCTGTTGCTTACAAGCAGTCGTCCACTTCTGCTCTCCTTGCTGGCCCTTGTCATTACCTATTGATATAGAGATGGACTACTTCTCTCCACCCCTTGGAAACACCTGCTGATATGGAGATGAACTAAGATCAGGTGAGAGATTCTGGAAATATTGCAATTTTACCCCCATATGTCTAAGACCATGGAGATTACAACACAGTCTACCACAGAACAGAACAAAATCAAATAAACAAACAAATAAATTATTTACATTTGTGATGAGTGTTTTATAGAATAAAATCTGGGTGCTAAGATTGAGGATAATGATATCAAGGATTCTACTTTATACTGAGTGGTTTAGAAACTTTTTACATGTTTCTATCACAATGAATAAATATATGACATAGTGGGGCCTTGCTTGAACATAAGTTCAGTGACAAGAATGGACTAATAAATTTGGATATCAGAAAATGTTAACTAATTTTCTGAATAGGTAAGTGTGACAAAATTAAAAAGGCCCAACAAATATGTAGTAAATTTTCTTCTCCAAAGGCCCCCAACTACACAGTAACCCTCCCTAGAAGCAGTACTATTATCAGGCTTTTTTTTCTTTCATTAATAGGAATTAATTTAGGCTCTAGAAAAAAAGACTTGAAAAATAGGTATACTGGTTCCCTGCCTTTTTTATACATTCCTACGTCAGTATGTAACTCCAGGGGGAAAATATTTTCCCAGCCCGGGGAAAATTACCTTTAAAACCGAAATCAGTCAAATGGGAGAAATAAAGTGGGAGAAACCCGTTTATTGTGTACAAGCAGTCGTCCACTGAAGCTTGCCCACGTTGCTCAGGACCCTGCTGCAAAAAGGGACCCCACCCAACCTCTCCAGTCCAGGTATGCCCCTGGTCCCCCAGGTAATCACCTATTGATATGGAGATTGATAACTTCTCTCTATCCAAACACCTACTAATATAGAGATGCATTATAGCCAAGTGAGATATTCTAGAAATACTGCAATTTTACTCACAAGTCTGTACAAGTTCACTACTACATTTAGACTTTTAATGATGGGTATTGTATATATTGCTAATGGTTTGCTGTTATATAGAGCTACAATGGGAATAGTCATACTTATAACTTTGTGTGAGGTATCTATGTTAGAAGGCAATACTCCACGGGTGTGTCAGTTTTCTGCATAGCTTGTGATCAGATGCATTATCTGCTATTTTATTCTGTACCATCTTATCAAGGAGCTTTATATAGTAAGCAGCCATGGAAGTTAGAGATATTATCTCCCTCTGAAAGGAAAGCATGTTTAGTTATTGGTCATCTTAAAAGATTCAGATTCCTAAATTGAGGATTCCTTAGCTGAGATGCAAAACCCATATCACATGCAGCAGCCTCCCAAATCCCATCACATTACCCTTGTGAAACTTGAAGGGACTCTAGGCTCAGACTGCTTGCTATCCCAAGTGATAAAGTTCTTCACTTCTGGCTCAGGAGTCTCCAGTCTTCTGCCATATATCCGTGAAACTGTGACAGTCAAATTGTTATCTCAAAGATAGAGGAAAATTTCATACCCTTCATAGTCTTGATAATCTGTAGAATAAATTCCTAGAGTTGAAATTATGGAGACAAAGATTAAATGGATTATAGATATATGTTCATAATTATACTGACCATCAACAAAGAGTGCCTGTTTCACATTCTCTAATTTTACTAACAAACTGTTATGCAACTTTAGTTATTTGCCAATTTGTTAAGTGAAAATATTTTTATTGTGCAGTTTTAATTTGCATTACACAATGAGTGAGTTGAAATATTACCTCAAGTACTTAATAGCTATTTATATGTAGTTTTCTGTGGAATTGTCTATTTTGATCTTACCAATTTTTCTTTTTCTTTTTTCTTAGATCCCTTTAAGTATTGAGAAATTAGACTTTTGACTATCACATGTTACACATATTTCCTTCCAGTTTCAATTATCTTTATACTTTCTTACCAATGACAATTTTAAAAATTTTAAGTAGACAATTTATTATCAGTGTTATCTCTAGGGCTCCTGGATTTATGTAATATTATGTCTTTGCTACTCAAAGGTTATATAAAAATTAAGCTTTGCTACTCTTTGTACTTTTCTGATTTTTATTTTGTGCATTTAGATCTTTGATAAATCAGCATTATTTTCAAGGAAGGATTAACATACAGATCCATCTTATTTCTTTTTCTGGATTAGGATGTTTTTGGTAAAAAATAGTACCATTGAGAAATCTTAATTGAGATTTGGAACAAAAAAAGAATTTTCTTGAGAATAACTTAATTACACACATGAGATAAACTATTAGCTGAATTTACTGAATCATTAAATTAAACATTTCAACTAATTACCAACATACTATTGAATTGAAGATTTGTTTTGTCCATGAGGCCCTCTCCACAGAGGGAAGGAATTGCGACATATTCTCTGTTGAGATAATTTTTTAGGTCGGATATTTTGATCATCTTTCCTTTGCTCCCCCAACCTTTCATTTCATCAAATTTCTCCCTCCTTTCTTTTTTCCTTCCTTCCTATATCATGGATCAACAAACCTCCCTCAAAGAAAAGTATTTCTGTTTATTAGAACACTGTACATTATTTTATTGACTTTCTTTTCTTTAAATCTGTGATTCCTTCTTCTGTGTATTTCTCTCTTGTATTTCATTACATTCTCCTGTACCTTGTCTCTTTTCTTACATTTTCACAGATGTCTGCTCTGTGCATAGCCCTTTATTGTTGCTTCAGAAAACCTGTATCCCCTCTACTTTCTTAATTGTTCTTACCTGATTCATTCCCTACGTAACTATTCCCCTAAAACTTTCTGGGCTATTTTCTCAGAAAGAAAAAAAAAAAACACACAAGAAATCTGAAGCTTTATTCCCCTTGTTTTACTGGTAGATGTTGTGTTTTTTAATATTTGTAACAACTATCCTCACCATGTACAATCATACTTTGCAGCCATGGAAAAGACTATGAAATTTTGAAATTTTGGCTCAAAGGGAACTCTTTCTATATATTTTATCAATTGTTTTCTTTTTTCTTACCTTTATACCAAATAGTCTAAGTAATATATATATGTTTACTTAGCTTACAGTAACTTTTATTTATCCTTTTTCAGAAAAGCAGTATAACCTTAACCCTAGGTACTCTTACCTCTGACACTTTTTCCAGTAGTCCGCTTGCTCATTTCTGGACTATGTTTCTATAATAGCGCTTTTTAAAGTAACTCTTTAAGTTATAGTCCAAATGTACAGCCTCAGGAAAAATGTGCATTTTCTCTTTGCTTACCAGCAGACCAACCATCCCAGTACACATCTACCCATTTCATCCATATCACGCCAAAGAAACCCTTTCCCCTTAATACCAATTGATTCTGATGGTAATTAATCACAGTAGGAAATTTCATTGTTAAAGGTTATCTGTGTATTTCCTTTCAGTTTCATTCCCTGAAAATCTATGGGGGTGTTGTGAAAAACAAAATAAATGAACAGTGAGAATATTTGCTTTCTAAGTGAGAATATTTAAAGACATGTCTACAGGTAAGTGACTTGGCTCTATAGAATTGAGTTGTTTCCATCAGAAAAATAGGGGAGTTTGATCAGATCGTTAAGTTTTTGATGATGCTATCTAGAACTCCACTGTTTACCTTCAGGGCCCTCTGACCAGGTGTGCAGGCTGTATGGTACACAATAGTGTCACTGTAGATCATAGTAAATACATAGAAAATACTGTCAGATGATTAATATTAGTGATTTTTTTAAAATGTCTGTATGTTATACAAGTTTCCAACTGATGGAATTCTTGTCTTGAGGAAGACTATATCTTTTTCAAATTAGCACAAAGCTCCTTATGGACCAAAAAATTTCCTGCTCACCTTGGAAGGGAAGAGGTTCCTTTATCTTTGTATATATAAGGGTTCCTTATAGGGCTAGATTTGAATGAAGGGTTATGCTGACACAAAAGAGAGAGTGAGAGATAGGGACCTTTTGAAGAGGCCTGGACTAGATAATCTTTAGAGCCATTTCTGGTTCTAAAATCTTTGATTTATGACATACTGATAATAAACAAATAAGAATTATTTTTTTTAAAGTCAACATTTTAATCTAACAACTAGGGTTAATTGTTAAAGGAAATTTTCTCCCTCGGGCAGCCTCCAAGACAAATGATTTTAAGAAAGGTTGTAATAGGAGATTAGAGGCATAATAAGATTTCTGAAAAGGCTGCTTTCTCCATAAATAATGATATTTTTTGTAATATGCTTACATTCAGAGTAAAATGGAGCCCTCTAAAATGAAAATTTCTATTTTTATTGTATTCTCAGAATAAAGTGAGATTTAAGTGACAGCTTAGTAATGCATTAGATTGATGCTCTTGATATTAATTCAGGTTTGAATTAAAGTTACACTTTCACAGTTAAAGGAAATAAATTAATAGGTGTACATTCTGCTTTCAAAAAGAGTTTTCTAATAAGAATTATTTCTCTTCAAACTATTCAGTAAAATAGACTAAAATGCTGTTTGTAAAATTACATCTAATATGTTTCCTAAATTTATATTTGGAGTTAGGTTTTGTAACTAATAAAAAATGCTGCTATAAATTTCTGAAACAACTAAGACTTTCTTAAAATATATTAGAAATAATTTTAATAAAATTGGCAAGTAATATAATAAAATAACAATTAATGTTTTGGGAGAACCAGTATGAAAGCTCTTGATCCAGTGTGAGAGAGTCTGAATTTGCTATAATGTTTTTGGCATAAATTTGGCAATATTAATCAAGACACTTAAAATGACTGTTTATGATATTTTATCCTCAAGAGGTATTTAGGGATTGGAAGAAATATGTATGAAGAAGATATTTATTGTGTTAGGAAGAAAACCATTTAATGTTAGGTGAGCAGATAAATAATACATGGTATATATGGAAAACATGCAGGGATTCAAATATCTTTCAAAGAATACTTAAAGACATGTAAAAATGTTAATTTTAAGTAAAAAATGTTAAATTATATATTTTTTATGTGATTATGATTTTTTTAAATTCCATACATATAAGGGAAAACTGAAGGAAAAACTATTCACCAAAATATTTTCAATGGCAAAATACACAGTGCTATTATAGATTATTATTTCCTTCTTTATAATTCTTTTTACTTTCAAATATATAGTAATAGATATATCTTTACATTAAGAATAATAATGAAAGTATTAAGTAAAAATTGAGGTTCTAAATTAAAAGTTCATATGAAGTATCTGGGTGTTAAACAAATACTGATCTTCTCCTTAAGGAGTGAGGGATTTGTTCCCCATATCAGGCATTCCAACCCTTGGGATCTGTACCAGAGAGACAAGCACCGAAACATCTGGCTTTGAAAACCAATGGGGCTTATGTCCAGGACACCCAAAGGACTTTAGGTAACTGAGATTCTGATCTTAAAAGCCTGTGTGCTAACTTACTTACCCTAGGACTCAGTGAAGAAAAAAATGAGTTTGAAAAGTACCTAAACTGTATATGAAGGAGGTTAATTTGCTAATGTTACTAAAGTATCTGCTTAGAGGGGCAGGAGCCTAGTGGGACTATCTCTGGGATGGACGTGCTGGCAAGCACTATTTTTTCACTCTGCCTGTACCTTGCTAGTGCCAGAGGGTTAGTTACAGCACTCTCCCACTTCCCTGCTAGAGCCAACAGTGTGTGCCCTGATCCTTCACTGTACTCTTCTGCTGCCCTGCTAAAGACAGGGGGTGTACCCTGCCTCCACATTGTCTCTCTATCTTAATCAAGTTGGTGGGAGTATGCAGTCCACATAGGACATATCCCTTGATTGCCTGGCTCTGATAGCTAGGAGGACTTGCATTTCTGAGTTGCATGTGACTATAACAATTGGAGAGACAGTTCTTGGCAGGCTGCCATCTCTAGAGCACTGCAAAGACAGCAGATTGAAGCATACACCATCTTCCTGTGAAAAAGATCTCTTTACCTGTCCTAGACCTTTAGCCTGAGCATCAGTCTTCTGGATATGGTGGTGACCTCAGGGAATTGTAGGCCAAGGAAAGCCATTTTTCTCTGCACTTTGGTCTCACTGCAGCTCACAGTACTCCCAGAAAGGACCTTATTTATGCACTCATCTGGAGCCACACTTTTGGCCACAACCACCCATAGGATATTTATATGCCCTGGCCAAAAGCCCCACAGGGCTTATGACTGTGATTCCACAGGGCTATATATATTTGCATTCTTTAAAAGCTGCTGCCTGAGGGTCAGCCATTCAGACTGAAACTATTGCTAAATGAGACTCTTTCCATTGGAACATTCATAGTTCTTGACACACCATTAATAATTGGGACCTATCAAGAATAAATCAGACTGTTTAGACAAACACAAAGGTTCAAGAGACAACCAAGAATTAGGGCAAGGGTGAGTGATAAGATTCATCTTCTACACAAGGCCACTCCTTTAAGACTGGAAGAAGTAGCTGTTTAAACTAATACATAGAAGGTGAGTCAAGCAAAATTACAAAACAGAGCAATGTATATTCCGGACAAAAGAATGAGATAAACCCTATGAAAAAGATGTATACTCTGAAAAGGACCTTGGTGAAACAGAGATAAGTAATTTGCTGCATGAATAATTCAAAGTAAAGGTCATAAACATTCTTACCAAACTCAGAAGAATGGATGAATACAGTGAGAACTTCAACAGAGATAGAAAATATAAGAAAGTATCAAACAGAAGTCACAGAGCTGAAGAATAAGTTAACTGAAAAAATGTCTGGAAGGGGTTCAACATCAGATTGGATGAAACAGAAGAAAGGATCAGTGATCAGGATGATACAGCAATGGAACTCACCCAACCAAAGCAACAAAAATAAATAATTTAGAAAAGTGAATATAGCTTAAAGGACCCATGGGACAATATGAAGTAGAATAGCAATCACATTATAGGAGTCCCAGATAGAAAAGATAGAGAGAATGGGACAGAAAACTTGTTTTTAAAAAATAACAGTTGAGTCGCTGACGGGGAAGTGGTGCAGCTGCCAGCGCCTCCTGGTCCCCGGCGTCTCCTGGTCCCCGGCGAATCCAGGCCTCGGGATGCCCAAGTCGCTGCGGGGCACGAGGCGTAGTCCGGATTGAGCCTCCCCGGAGCCGACGGCTCGCGCTGTGCCCTCGGGCCGCCCCACCTGCAGA
Source organism: Manis javanica (assembly GCF_040802235.1). Taxonomy (NCBI): domain Eukaryota; kingdom Metazoa; phylum Chordata; class Mammalia; order Pholidota; family Manidae; genus Manis; species Manis javanica. Next base: position 45,915,652 of record NC_133156.1, read on the forward strand.
AATGAGTGGTGGATTGGCCCCAAGTAAAAGCAGTGTATGTATCCAACTTACCCTTTTCCCTGACCAACAATGACTTATACCAGATACTGTCCAAGTATGGCAAAGTTGTGAAGGTTACTATTATGAAAGATAAAGATACCAGGAAGAGTAAAGGGGTTGCATTTATTTTATTTTTGGATAAAGACTATCCACAAAACTGTACCAAGGCAATAAACAACAAACAGCTGTTTGGCAGAGCGATCCGCGCGAGCATCGCCATCGACAATGGAAGAGCCGCCGAGTTCATCCGGCGCCGCAGCTACTTCGACAAATCCAAGTGTTACGAATGTGGGGAAAGTGGTCACTTAAGTTATGCCTGTCTTAAAAATGATTGGAGAACGTGAGCCTCCAAAGAAGAAAGAGAGAAAGAAAAAGAAGAAAATTCCTGAACGAGAAGAAGAAGTTGAAGAAGTAGAAGAAAGTGAAGAAGAAGGGGAAGATCCTGCTCTTGACAGCCTCAGTCAAGCCATAGCTTTCCAGCAAGCCAAAATTGAAGAAGAACAAAAAAAATGGAAACCCAGTCCAGATGATTCAAGACGCCCAAGGATAAAGAAAAGCGCATATTTCAGTGATGAGGAAGAACTGAGTGATTAAAATTGTATTTATTATGTAAATATCATTAAACATTTTTTAAATCTTGGAATATCAAGTTCAGTTGGGATTAAAAGTCGCTCTTAGAACTTGAGCATAAGAAAAATAAATAAATAAATAAATAACATTTGAAAACTCCCATTCCCTATAAAGAGAAATAAATTCAAATTCAGGAAGCTCAGTTTGTTCTAAATAAGATGAACCCAAAGAAACTGCCACCAAGACACATTATAATTAAAATATCAGAAGTTAAAGATAAACAAAGAATTTTAAGAGCATTAAGAGAAAAACAACTTGTTAAATATAAGTGAACCTCCATAAAACACTCAGCAGATTATTCAGGAGAAATTTTGCTAGCCAGAAGAGAGTGGCATGATATACTCAAAGTGCTAAAGGGAAAACAGGCAAACAAACCAACAAAAAATAAAACTTCCACCCAAGAATGCAAGGTTATCATTCAGAATTGAAGGGGAAATAAAAGAGTTTTGCAGACAAGCAAAAGCTAAAGGAGTTCATCACTATACTGGCCTTACAAGAAATGTTACAGGGATCTTTAAGCTAAAAGAAAGGGTACTCATTAGTAACAAAAAATCATGTGAAAGTAAAAATCACTGGTAAAGATAAGTATATCATAAATGTAGTGGATTAATCACTTATAAAGCTAGCATTAAAGTTAATAACAAAACATAGTAAAAATAATTATAATAATTATTTAAGAGATACACAAAATAAAAACATGTAAACTGTGACATCAAAAATAATATCAGGGGTAGAGAGTAAATATGTAGTTTTAGAATGCATTCAAACTTAACTTGCTATTCACTTAAAAAGTGTGTGTGTGTGTGAGTGTGTGTGTATATACTGTTATATCTGAATCTCCTGGAAACAACAAAGCAAAACCTATAGCAAATACACGAAAGATAATGAGACAAGAATATAAAGAAGCACTGAAGAAAGTTACTAACTTTCAAGTAAAGTAACAAATGATACCAAAGATATACAAAGGATCATAGGAGACAAAAAGTTGTACACTAACAAATTGGACAACCTAGAAGAAATGGATAAATTCCTAGAAATGTATAGTCTTCCAAGACTGAATCATGAAAAATAGAAAATCTGAATAGACCCATAAAGAGATTGAATCAATAAATCTAAATCATCTCAACAAATGAAAATACAGGTACAGACATCTTCACTGGAAAATTCTACCAAACATTTAAAGAGGATAATACCTATCCTCAACATCATCCAAAAAATTAAGCAGGAGAGAATGCTTCCAGACTCATTTTATGAGACCAGCATTATCTCAATACTAAAACACACAGATGCCACAGAGAAAGAAAACTACAAGCCAATATCTCTGATGAACATAGATGCAAAAATAGTCAACAAAATATTAGAAAGTAATTCAACACTATATTAAAAGAATCATACATTATAATCCAGTGGAATTTATTCCATGGATGCAAGGATGGTTCAACATCTGTAAATCAATCAATAAGGCACACCAAATTCATGTTGATCTCAGATGCAGAAAAAGCATATGAGAAAATTCAACACGCATTTACTATAAAACCTCTCAACAAAGTGAATGCAGAGGAACATACCTCAACATAATAAAGGCAATATATGACCAAAACATAGCATAGAGAGAATTAAATAGTTACACAAAGAGGATAAGGTTTGAGGGTTTTGAAGTGTCTTGGTCTTAATTGTCATACCTTCCCTGGCTTCCTTGAAACATCCTGCAACACTCATAAAATGTTTTCCCCTCTCATTTAAACTGAATCCTATTATGTATAGCCAAAGAGCCAAATCTCTCTTAATGTATATAGACAGATTGTGAGAGATTAACTTGTGTATTTTGAGAGATACGAAGGAAGGCTGTAGAATCTGGAATTAGATTTGATGCAGTAGACATTGTTGGGGGTGGTGCATTTTTACCCCCACTCATTTTTAAACAGGCAATGACATGATGAAGCAAGCTTTTAGGAAGATTGGTCTGTAAAGAAAGTACTGGATTAATTTAAAAATTTAGAGCCCAGATGGAAGAGGTGGATTAGGAGGCTGTGCAATTAATAGACATGTAGCTTTAGGTCAGAGAAAAACCTAACTCCAGTAACTTAAGGGGAAATAGAGACGGAAAAGGAGAGGAAAAGGGAGAAGGAATTGGATTTATCAGATCACATAATAAAACATCCATGCATAGTACTGGGTGAAAACTTTGGGGGCTCAAATGATATAATTAGGGCTAAATTTTCTATGGTATCTCACATTGTGCTATCCTAATTCTAAAGGTTCTTTTTATCATATCTGTCATATCCTGAATGGCTTCTCTGTGTGAAAAGATGCCAATTTTTCTGAGGTTCCTGTTTAGTAGAGAAGAATGAACACTTTTCGAGACTCATTTCCAAATCCCTGGGCTTCATTGTGATTGCCTAACATAGATCACAGGCTCATCCCAGAATATGCACTCTGGTTAGGATATGGTGCTGTGATTACTCACATCTGGGGCAACTATATGAATAAAAAGGTGGACTGTTTAACTTTGGTTTGTTACTCAAAACTAGTTATCTATTCTAAGGCCACTTTTCATACATGCGTCATGTTTTGTAGTGAGAGAAATAATACCATTTGTAAGATGGAAATACCAATTATTTGAGTTTTCAGTCACAAGTTATATTTAAAAAAATACAATTTTACTAAGTATTCCAGAACACACTGCATATGACAAATTCCTTTTCACTGCAAACTTTCACAATATACATAACCACTTGAAATCAGGAATTTATAATGGAAATACTGATGCTAACTTAACTCTGCTAAAATGAACTGTACTGCTGTGATAAGAGGAAAATGTATGTTTGCCTTTGGAAGACTCATCATTTTTCCAAATCATGATAAGTTGGTGGCAGGACAATATAACACTGAATCTTATGCAAAGATAGTCCAGACTTAAAATATGAATCTTTTGCCAGTGCAAAAGATGAAGATGACAGTTGTAATCTCTTCAGATTCATAATTTGCCAAGTTGTATGCAGGTTAGCAGTGATTGATCATCCCTGGGTAGGATGTTAGCAATTTTAAAATCATTTTATTGCATTATGCAAATGTGAAGTTTAAAAGTTTTAGCTGTCCTTATCTCCACTGTAAGCAACTCTTGGGGATGGGCTTCCCTCTAGAAATTAAATGTATAGAGGGCATGTTCTTTGCAGTATATATCTCTGCTGTAGTTTATCATTTTGTATATTCTGTATTACACAGTGGAACAGTGGATTGTTTATGGTATGAAAAGTATTCCATTATTAGGAGGACCAAAAACACTTACTACAGAAAGAAGCATGGCAAAAAATTATGGATTTTGCTTCCAAATAGTGAAATGAAATTTGTTACTGCCTTTGTAGTCAAAATGTAGAGAACATTTTGAGATTAAATTATTCTGGGTATAGTAGCAGGGGCAGAAAGGCTACTACTATTCTTATGATAAACTAAGAATCTGTTGTGTTCTATCGTAAGGGATGTTGTCCATTCAACACTATCCAGGAAAGACATATGAAGACAACTGAACAACAGAGATGAAGAGATTGTCACTGATGGCTTTGTGTAGGCTTCTGTCACCTGGAGAAAGCACTGTTAGATTGGTGTAGCTTGGGACATAGCAGAGTGTCCTTGGAAATATCAAAGAACATTGCCTTTTACTTCAGCTACCTTTCTTTCTTACCATATTTCTGATTCTCTTGCAAATGCAATTTTTTTAAACAAATAATTTATTACAACAACAAAAAAAGTTCATCGATGTGGAGAAAATGGAACTTTCCCACCAGGATTCCCACCTGGCCTTGATAGAGCCCATGGTGGATACATGCAAGAGCCTGTTTGCACAGCAGTGGGATGTTTACCAGCAGCAGAGTCATTAGTCAGTCAGGGGAGTTCCAGCCCTGGGGAAGGTTAGAGAGGCTGAACTCTCCTGAGTTCCCGCACGTAACTGGGCGGGCACCCATCCGTCACCAGGGACCTGTCCACACCATTCCACCCTGGGCAAGAGGTAGGGGGAAGCAGAGCGGGCGAGCGCCGCTGGAGAGACAGAACTTGGGAGCCGAGTGCGATGGGGGACCTCAGGCGGGTCGGTGGTGAGAACCAGGCAGCCGGGTTCGGAGCAGAGTGCCGAGCAGCCAGGGCTCTGAGAGAGGAGAGACTGAGCCGTAAGAAGAAAACCTTTAACCCCCAACCTCTCTCCCTTGTTTCCCTTCAGTCTCATCGAAGTTGGCCGCGGTGCGGAGCCCCCTCCTCCCAGAGCCGCAATCCACTTCTCCCATCCCCCACCCTCTACCTGTGGCAACAGAAACTATTCTCTGTGTTTATAAGCTTCGAGTTCTTTTTTGTTTTGGGACTTTATTTTAAATTCCACATATAAGAGAAATCATATAGTATTTGTCTTTCTCTGTCTTTACCTCAAATACCTCTCTTTCTTACCAAATCTCTGATTCTCTTCCAACTGCAGTTCTTAAGTGTGAATGCAGTATAACATTCTTAGCCCAGCCTTGATCAGCTTTCAACCAGAAGTGGTTAAGAACTCCCCACTGACATCACCTCTAGGAGAGACTTAGGCAGAAGAAAAGTAAGGAAATTATTGATTGGCTACAACTTAAAGCCCCGTTGTCTGTGATTGGTTGTCCTTAGGTATCAGTTTTATAACCTTGAGACACTTTACGGGCTTAGGTTATGGTTTGCTTACATAGACCACTACAGCTTTAGATCCATCTCATTTTAAGGCATCCTTGTTTAATTAATATAACATAACTCATTGAGGAGACTCCCTCCCCAAACCTTCATCCTTCTACAGCCACAGTCCCTAGATGTCTGGAGGAATGTAATATAGGAGATAAAGATCAATTTGCTGTAAAAATTGATGAAGTATGACTCTTATGATGACATTACTTTATGCCAGGGAAATCAAGTCAATATCCACTATCATCATGTCTGACTCAGCAATAGGGAAATTTTCACCAAGATTTGTTATTCAAAGATGCAGTATTCATGAAAGATTGGTTCTTTCTTGGCTTAAAATGTTGTGGAACAGAGATTTGAAGACATTACTCAAGATAAAGTACAACTTTTACAAGAGATACTTAACAGAGCAAGAGTTACCCAGAACTGCTTGCGGCTCCCCAGTCTCATTATCTGCGAAGAGGCTCATGGCTGGACAACAATGCCGGGCAGGCTCAAAAGATAAGTTCTAGAGAAGGAAATCTGACTTCCTGCTGTTTACTCTTCTACTAGGGTAAGCTAAGAAGTTCTTATCAGCAAGGGGGCAAATAGATTATTTGGGTTTTAGGCAGTCGGGGGTTAGATACTAACTGATAGATTGAAGTTGCTGGGAAACTTTTCACATTTTTCAGCTGGGAAGGAAGCTACGAGTTTCTGGGTATATAGATGGGAAAAAATTCTGGTCCTGACAAAATGATTGTGCAGGCAAGCCAGAGAGGTGGGTAAGGGCATTTCAAGGACAATCCTTTTTGTCATGCAACAACAATAAATCATAGCTTCCTCCCTACTACCATCCTCCTGACAAAACAAGTTGTTCCTCACATCCCTTTGACACTAATGGGTAGGAGAAAGTAGAAGCTCACAACCAGTAATCTTACCTCCTCTATTAATATTGCATGTAGATCGTGCCACAAGACGCCACACTCAATTCATAAAACCTCAATTTTACAAGTTTGTATCTGACTACCTAACATACTACTGTTAAAAAGGTTGCTATAATTGAGACCTAGTACTGGAAGCTTTTTTTTTCTTTTTTTTTACAAGGCATTTTAAGTATGCTGGGAAGAAAGTTACAAAGGAAAGTAAAGTAATTATGCAAATGTGTGCCCATTTGTAGCCATTCTGCCTTTCAGCCTCAGGCAGAAAATGGACAGCTTTAAAAGACTGGAAGTTTTCTGTGGACTTCATTTCCTCTTTGCTAACACCTTTCCACTGTGGTCACACCAAACAAACCAAGCATACTAGTGCCTCAGATCCATTGTTATTCCTCTTCCCTCTCTGGTTAAAATGCTTCGCCACAGATGCAGCATTGCTTTCTCCCTCATCCACTCAAATCTCTGCTCAAATTTCATTTTAGTGAGGTTGTACTACTGGTTAGATATAGATGGGAAGAAGAAAGGTACTATCGGTGCTATAGGTTAGAAAATCAGAAGAATAGTAATAAAAGTTATCAGTGATACCACAGACCAGAATATGAATAAATTTTAAGGGAAACAAAATTTGGGACAAATTGAGATTTAGGTTAGCTCTGTGAGCAAGAGGAAATCTAGGTATGCTCATGAAGTCAGGGTGGGAGATGTAGATTTGGAATTCATCACGGTAAAGAGGTGAGTTCAAACCATCTCCTTCTGGTAGCACCTTCCCAAATGCAGCAAGCCTTGAAATCCCCACCCTGAACTCTACATATTCATTGGTTGTATATTCTTTCCTGTCAATTATCTCAGGTGACTGTTTTACTAAATATTTTTGCCACTACATAACATGCGTCTTTTTTTCTATCCTCCTATAACAGTTTCCTTATCAATATCCTAACCTTTCATAATAGTTGCTATTCACTTTATGACTGTTTCTAAAACCAGTATCATGTATTTTAGGTTTTGTGTTGTTGTGTGTGTGCAAATTTTCGCATCATTCAAACAATGCCATTTAGTCAACCAGCCCAGAATTCAGTGGCATACGTAGTTACTCACCCATGTTTGGGATGGCTGTGGGTCAGCTCTTACAGGCTGCAATTACCTGGAGTTGGGATCCAAGTTTCTCATCTTCCCTGGATGAAAAAGCTAGCTGAGCTATCTTCCCATAATGATAGAAGAACAGGAAAACGACCTACTCAATCATAGAGGCACACTCCAAACCTCTATTGTATCATGTCTGTAGTATCCTGTTGGCAAAAAAATCCATATGGCCATGCTCAGGGTTAATGGGTGGGTAGATACAGTTCACCCATCATGGAACTATGCCAAGAGTCTGGATGCATAGCATTACTACAGGAGACTGAAGAATTATGGCCAATATTTAATTTTCTTTAATAAGATTTTACCAATGGTCCCAAGGCTGATGAAGTATATATGACAACCAATAACTGATGTTTTCGACTGTTGTTTGATAACATAAATTACTCCTATAACTTTTGAATATTCATTTCAAAAACTCTGAACTATGGGATGTAAATTAGTAAAATTTATGTCTCACCTGGTAAATTGGGGTTAGAATATAATTTTTAATAAAATATATGTTTTGACTTTTTTGATTTTGCCAAGTTTCCAGGATATAAAGCAGTGTATATAATATAGTACATACTGAAGAAGGATTTATTAACTTAAATGTCATTTATAACTTGTTTTCAATTAATGAAAACGTCAACTAAACTTCATATAGGAATTTTTCATTATTTTCCTTTCAATCTGAAAATTATATATCTGCATGGTAAATTAAATGGAGACCGTACAACATGTTAATTCTCCCCTCCAACTTCTACTCCTCATTATTGTCACTTTCTACATGCTACTGCTTGTTGCATTTTGTTTTAGGTTAGATTTTAAGCAGTGTGAAGACTTGTGCTTTACAAAATGAATGTATTGTTTTTAGTCACTTTCCCTGAAGTTTCCTAAAACCTTTCAATCCCTGCTGGCTTTTTCTCTCCCAGTGCCTGAAGTATATGCCTTCTGCTGCTGGAGGCTGTAGTTGGCAATTTACGATAGTCAAGACAGAATTCCTGTATTCTTAAGTTCTATGCCTCTAATTAATAACTGCTCTGCATTACAACCGAGATGTTCATCTCCCTGAAAAAGTAAAAGCTGTTCTTAGTGAGCTATGTCTAACTAATCCTTTAGTGTATTCTCCACCTGCGTAAAATCATGGTGTGACTCTCTGGCTTCAAGCTCAAAATAAACTCAAATTTGGTTTTGTTCTCATTCAGGTACTTTCTAATTCAAATAGCTCCTGTATTCTAGTTTGCATTCTCTCTGCCACTTGCCCTAAAATTCTGGTTAATGATATTACAAAGGATTTTTCTTCCCAGTTTTAGTAAGGCGCTGGAGGATTTCAGTTTTTCCTATGTCCTTCATAGGAAACGACCTACTCAATCATAGAGGCACACTCCAAACCTCTATTGTATCATGTCTGTAGTATCCTGTTGGCAAAAAAATCCATATGGCCATGCTCAGGGTTAATGGGTGGGTAGATACAGTTCACCCATCATGGAACTATGCCAAGAGTCTGGATGCATAGCATTACTACAGGAGACTGAAGAATTATGGCTTTTTGCACAAAGCACAAGAATTGGAAAAGAGGCCTCTAGGAAGCTTAGGGAAGGTTGCTGCTCTTCCTGCCTACCCGCTGCTTGAGTTCAAAGCCAAACTCTAGGCATGGTGATCCTATGATTGCTGTTGGTCAGTAGGGACCAAATTTGAAAGAGGGGCTGAATGTAGAACAGGGGACACTGAGACAAACTGGTACCTGCTGGTGCTTCTGTGTCTCTCACCTCTTCTAAGCAGCAACAGCCTTCAGGAAATCGTGGTGTTGCTTCACTTCTGCACTGCGAGTCGCTTGTAACTTTACCATCTCAGACCTGGAATCATCCAGGGAGGGAAATTCTGGGAAATGGACTTGCCAATGTAATCAGTGTAATCAACAGTAGAACAACCCTTCACCATTATAATAAACAGAGAAGTTTCAGATAAGTGCTCAAGACATAAGCAAAATAGAAGAGATGAAGATAATACTTCTGCCAATAGTTGCCAAAAAAGAAAAGTGTGTCAGGAAATATTGTTCAGCATGATATATTGTAAATTTATAGGGTAAGACTTCATATGAGATGTTCACACACTTCTAGAAAAATGGTGATCTTGACAAAAATTAAGGGAGAAAGTACTGTTCTTTCCCCCCATCTCCTTTAGAATATAATTTTGATAAGAGGATATTTAGTTATTTTATTACTGTTGGATTATATAACATGGGAATCTATATGGTCTTTTTTGACATTTATACTTACCTAAAAGTTTCAAACAACTATATTTTATTTTTACTTTTGCTTTGTTTTTTACTTTTACTTTCTACTTTTCTTATCTGATCAGGCTGATTCTTGGGGCATTTGGGACTTTTCCCTCATCCGTAAAGAGCAGGCCCAGTATTTTTTAGCTGGATAGTCTTAGTATGAGGCTTGTTGACTGGCACATAAAGGATATTTAAAAGATATTTTATTAGTGAAAGAATAAATGTCAGTATATATATTTTTTCAATCCTCAATTCTTATATACAATATATGCCTATGACATATAGTATGTACTTCTGTAAATATTACATTGATTAATGACTGTTGTGTAGATCAACCTCTAAGACATAGGCAGGACCTAACTTTATTTCTAAAAAGTTCATTAATTAGGAAAAATTTAGTCTATTAACAACATGGATACAAGTGCCATCATAATCTACTCAAACATTGCCTTTATCGAGTAATGCCTAATTTTTTCTGGGATGAAACAGAAATTGATCTAAACTAAGAGAAAATTGGAACAATATAACTCAAATATTCAGCTAAGTAAATATTTAAGGTAAAATCTTATCTAAAATTCAAGAATAAAAACTTCTTCACAAAATTTAATAAGATGTATAGAGTTAGGCTCAGTAAAACTAGCCTTTTAAATTAATTGATCTTCAGATATGACTGATTTAGTATAACAGAGTATTTAAAAAGCTGTTGACAAAAATCCAGAGTTTGCAATGTCTAAGTATTTCAACTTGATAAATAAAAGATGGAATGTTATATTTACATGCAACATACATGTTTTCATACAATCAGATAAATTATTCCTACAAATGCTACCTTAAAATTCTAAACAATTTAGAATGACATATAAAAACAATAAACATGGAAACATTTCAACTATTTAACATTTGCTGAAACTGTAGTACACGGAAAGGTTTAAGAAGTTAGAAAGGAAACATAGGGAATAAAGTTCAATCCATTTCAGTTAATAGTTAGAAAATCTTATAAATTAAATTTTTAAAGCTATTCAAGGAAAAACAAATAAATGGATGCAGTAAAGCATGACTATTAAATTTTCTATGTCCATAGGGGTGTTAGGCATGACATACTATGATGAAAATTGGATTATAAGTCAAAGAAATTTTTATTCTAAAAATGAGAAAAAAAACTTACATTATGTAATTGCCTGTTGCAGCTTTTGGCCTTTTGCCTTCTTCCTGCCATGCTCTACTAAACTGTATTTTCGAAAAGGATGTAATATTGCACCTTTCACGATATAACAAGATTACATATTTGTAGAATGCTAACCATGGCATACTTCTCAACTACTGCCTGTAATGAGTTACATTCTCCTTTGAAATCTTTAGTGTGTGTTTTCCTATTAGTGAAACCACAAACTAAATCTCATGGATAAATCTCATGACAAATAAGCTTAATAACTCCTGTTCTTGTGTGAAGAGCAAGAAGTGTATTGAGTTTAACAGATGTGGTTATTTAAATACAAATGAAATAAAATTAAGTAAATTCAAAAGGTCAGTTCCTCCATCACTGAGCAAGCCAAATTCCAAGTGCTTAATAGACATATGTGGACAGTAGTTACTATCTTGGGCAGTGCAGAATAGACTTTTCCTGAGCCCAGTTTTTTTTTGGTAAAATAATAACAGCAATTTACAATATGTTACACTTTGTAAAGTTCCTTCATATATATTACATACATATTACAAAACTGATGAGAAGATAGTATAGAAATTTTATTTGTTCTCTCAAACCTGCAGTTTAAGGAAATTAATTCTGTTTGACCAATAGAAGGCAGAGTTGCGAATTTAGCTTAAATACTCTGATTCCAAATGAGGAGTGCTCCATTTCTCCTGACTATTTTGCATCCCTATAGCTAGAAGGTAGAATAAGAGGTAAATCTTAAAAAAAAAGAAACTTTTTTTGGAAAACAGCATCGTATCTATGTTTAGATGTATTTTCCAGGTGGTTATTCTGAAAACACACTTTTTGTATGTATAGATCTTTCTACTTATTAGCTGATTAGTATTCTTTTTGTCATATCTTATGTATTTACGGCACCTACCTGATACTAATTCTCTTTTAGGCTTTATGCCCAACATAAAATATTCATACCTTGGCTTATGAAAGATGAAAGGAGGAAAAAAAATCACAGATTTTAGCATACTACTTGTTCATTGTTTTTGCCACAATTACTGTACAAGAATTAATAATTATAATTTCCGAACCTAATAACTTATGCATTAATACTTTGTCCCTGTCATGTCTTTAATTTTTGCAATTAATTGTTTTAATAATGGAAAGGTTAATTGGACTATTCGTCAGAATTACTTGCTATGAATTAGTAGACAAATAAGAACCCTACATATTAAGGACATACTTCCTAATCAAGTCTGTCACTTCTTCAGAAAGTAAACTTGCTGTGACAGCCTAATAGATTTATTTAATTTTCAAAATCTTGGGATTCAGAAAACATTATGCTAAAACAAATTGTAAGATTTATAATTACACTCAAACTTATCCAGAGCTGCATTTATTTGTCTATGTCTAAGTGTATGTACATGCACTTTTGTGTATATGAAGCACACATATACAGTGTATATTCATTTATTAAACCATAACAGAGAAAACCAAGAGTTTGCTTTAGAAGTGTAATCAGATGCTATGCCTCTTAAAGTTATTAGTGTATGATATAATTAAAAAATTGTAACACTACTGTAATAATGAATATACAGTTAATAAACTTTCTTGTTAACATTCTACTAGGTTTTTGAAATTTTTAAAAAATATTATGATTGTCGCGCGCCCCGTCCTCGCTGGCAAGAACAGCACGCAACAACAGCAGGATTCTTCTGCAGAAAGCTTTATTCTTCAGCTCTTTGTGAAACAAATGAGTTGGGCAGGACCCAGAGGGGAAGGAGAGGCTTGCTTATATAGTTCTCATGCTCTGACCTGGTTGGTGCGGCTCCATATGCCTTATTAGCATAACCATTTGGTGGGTCTCATTGGTCCTTGTGCCAAGGCGCAATTAGCATGTAGTTTAGTGGTGTGGGATGATTTGTCATTAGGAAGTTCGGGGCCTTCCGGCTGCCCTGCATTGGGCGCTATTTTCTGAGTGCGGCTGCCAACATCTCCCCCTTTTTTGTCTAACAGAAGCTCAAGGTGGAACTTGCCAGCAGAGGCGGAGACAGAGGCCTGACCTCCATCATACTTCCTGATGCCCCCTTTTTGGAGAGGGGTTCTGGGCATCTACCCCTATGCAGTCAGGCATGCCTCTCAGAGGGGTCCAAGACCTCTTGCAGTGCTTTGCCTCGCATCCTCTGGCTGGCGTTGGGACCGCTTGGTACAAAGGGTTTGGACCCTTTTTCTCAACCCTCTTGCACCATGAGCTTCTTAAAGAAAGCTGTGATTAAGCATTGAGGTACTCGGGCCTGGTGCAGTGCCACATGGGCTCAGGGTGCAAGAGCTACCTCAAGCTAAAGCCGAGCTTCCTTCTTAAGCATGTTGAGCCACACTTGGGGAGAGGCGCCAACGTCTATCGCCATTAGGGCTTGAGCAAGGATCACCTTGTCCTGCTTATGTTGGTTGCGGAGTCTGCATAACAACCAGAGTAAGAGCATGAGACCTCCAAGCAGGAACACGCCCATCCCAGCCATGCCCGCCCACTCCTTGACGTGGGAGAGAGCTCTGAGGAACTAGGAAGAGAGTCCTTCCACTACGGAGATATCTAGACGGGTGGAGTTGATGTGGATAATTTCTCGCCGCAGCTCTTCTAGTGTCCCATCGAAGTCCTGGGACCAGTTTCCTGAAAGATACTGGGACAGGTCTCGTGACAGATTAGTGAAAGCATTTAATACTTCTGTTAGTGATCCTGGCTTGTTTGTGGCTCTGTAATATGGCCGCGGCTAGGCCCGCATTGGTGAGTGGCCCTCCTATTTCTCTACAGGCTTTCAACCAGGCATGTATCCCTTTTTGTTTCCAGGGTGTTATCGCCTGTCTGCATTCCTTGGTACATTGTTCAAATACTAATTGCTCCACTAGGGGCATTGCTTGTTCCTGATCTCCAAATATTCTGCCTGCGGCCTCCATCATACGAGCGACAAAGTCAGAAAATGGCTCGCTCAGCCCCTGAATAATTTTTGTCAAATTGCCTGATACTTCTCCTTTGTTGGTGAGGGCTTTCCATGCCTTGGCGGCGCACGTGTTTATTTGTGCGTATACCTGTAAGGGGAAGGCGGTCTGGTTGGCTACCCACTGTCCTTGGCCCGTCAGCATATCATATGACCACGCAGGCTGTCCTTTGGCTGCGTTTGCGCGTGCCTGGGTCATACTGATATCATGCCACAATGCCTTCCATTCTATGTATTGCCCCATACTAGAAAGGCATGCCTTAGTTACATATTGCCAGTCTGCGGGTGTCATGGCTGTCTCTGTTAACCTCTCAACTTGTGCTATGGTATAGTTGGCACTGACCCCATACGCTCGGACGGATTCCGCTAAGTCTTTAACTTGTTTATGACTCAGGGGTTGGTGAGAGCGTACACCGTTATCCTCAAATACAGGAAACATTTGTCTAATTGCCTGAAGAGTATCTGGGTGGCAAAAGGAGAGTGCGCCACTCACGTAAGGTGGCGGGGCAAAGGGCGTCGGGGGATACCCTGCTTTCATTTTTTCCTTGGTCCGCTTTTCAACTTTGCTGGTTCCCTTACTTCTACACTCTGTGGTTTTATTTTCTTCCCCTTCCTCTGCGGACGTTAATTCCTCCTCAGATTCCCTATTGGAGAGTTGGAGGTCCCTCAACTCTTTCCAGGGGTATTTACTATTTTCTCCGAGGCGATCGTCACTCGCTTCTCGGGGCTCTTTCGCTTTTGCCCTAGGCGGGCTTTCTCCCTCACTCTGGGGTTTCTTTACTTTCGTTTTTGTGGCCTTTTTTCGGCCGCGCGCGCTCTCTGTTTCCCGTTCCGTTTCTGACATGCTCTCTTGGATATCTGTCAATGCTCTCTGACCTTCTTTTATTACCTTTTCACATCTCTCATCTTGCAGACAAGCTCTAATCAGTTTCCAGAGGGGCCTGGTGCCTCCCCTCAGGCTACCCTCCTCCTCCTCTCTATCAAGATCTTTCCCCAGTTTGTCCCAGCTCGGGATTGAGAGGGACCCTGAACAAATGAACCAGGGGGCCACACGGTCTATCTCCTTCACAAAAGATCCTAAGACTTTGCTGGAGACCTTCAAGTTTCGCTCTTTGAGAGCTGTCTGCAGCGCCGTGACTAATGATGGTGCATTCCCCATGGTGCCTCCTTATTTACAGAGAACCATCAACCATCATCCTAAAAAGCAGGGGCCTCTCGGAACTTACCCCTCCGGGCTTTCTTCTGACCTGCAGTTCTGAATCCTCTCCAGATGTCTGAAGGGTCCTCCCTGTGCCGGTGATGTTCTGGTTCCCGGGTTTCGGCACCACTTGTCGCGCGCCCCGTCCTCGCCGGCAAGAACAGCACGCAACAACAGCAGGATTCTTCTGCAGAAAGCTTTATTCTTCAGCTCTTTGTGAAACAAATGAGTTGGACAAGACCCAGAGGGGAAGGAGAGGCTTGCTTATATAGTTCTCATGCTCTGACCTGGTTGGTGCGGTTCCATATGCCTTATTAGCATAACCATTTGGTGGGTCTCATTGGTCCTTATGCCAAGGCGCAATTAGCATGTAGTTTAGTGGTGTGGGATGATTTGTCATTAGGAAGTTCGGGGCCTTCCGGCTGCCCTGCATTGGGCGCTATTTTCTGAGCGCGGCTGCCAACATATGATAATTTATGCTAGTCAACTTTTCTTCCAACTCTGAAAAAGTACTGGAAATGTCATGAAATAGTTCAATTTTCAAGCATCTAAAACAGTGATTTACAAAGTTTGTTTGGGGCCTCGTGGTACAAAAATGCACTTAGGAACTACTTTTGGGAGCTAGTGCAGAAGCCTAGAATAATAATGTCTTCAATTAGGTAGAGATTTCTTTTCCTTTTCCTTTTGCAAAACTTGAAATTTACAAATAGGTAAAACTGGATGACTGACTTCTAGCTTTTTGCTCTAGTATCCTTATTATTGGCTTTTACATGTAAAGTTGTCTCATGGTTACAAGCGGGTCATTGGAACACCACCATTTTATCCATATTCTAGATTCCAGAAATGAGAGAAGCTATTAATGGTACAAATTCCAACTGAAACAGCCCCTTTAAAGAGCTTTTTCGGAAGGCCTATGAAATGACTTACTTTATATTAATTTCCACATGTATAAAACACACATATCACCCCACAATGGTCCATCTTAATGTCTTATACAGTTAGTAAATCCCCCACAAATTCTAGGACATGAATATTATGTGTGATCTTCCCCTATCAGGATTGGGTTTTGTCTATCTAATAGTCTAAAGAGCTATGTAGTACCCAACCCACTGAAGATACAAATGGTAGGGAAGAAACACTAACAAAATTAAGATGCCCATTTAGAAAGTGGAAAACATTAAGCAATCATGGTCTTATAAATTATTAAATTCAATGAGCATAAATATTATTGATTAACTGTTCTAGAGAAATTCCTTAGTCTCTCTGAAAAACCATAGTTATACCCTTTGTGAGTACTCTTCTCTGTGGTCTTCCACGGTGAGATAAAGTCCTGATTAAGAAAATCTTGCTGAAGGTGAGATAGCTCACTTCCTGTTGCTGCAGTTCTAAGGCCATAGTCTATGTTGTTGAGACCAACGAGGCTTGTATTATCTTGTTCTTCTTTCTTCGTTCAAGAAATTTCCTTCTCAAAACTTAGTAGGTTTCCAGTCTGTTTGCTTCCAGTTAATTCCTTGGTTGAGTAACCACAACCAATATTTTCTTTTGATGAAATTTTAAGCCTGGGAAGCTTGTGAAAAAATTTACTTCCTATTTTGTAAGCACTGGTTTTAATTACCA
The DNA here is from genome assembly GCF_040802235.1 of Manis javanica. Taxonomy (NCBI): domain Eukaryota; kingdom Metazoa; phylum Chordata; class Mammalia; order Pholidota; family Manidae; genus Manis; species Manis javanica. Next base: position 45,932,276 of record NC_133156.1, read on the forward strand.
TGGTCAGTCTTTTCCTTTCTGTTCCTTGAGAATTAGCCATTAAGACAAGAGTTTCACTTCTAAACTTCTTTCTTAAACTATTAACCCTGAAAACAATGGCTTGAGTGGGAAGAGAACAGCTTTTTCCTGACCTTACTAAAGCTGTAGTGTTAAGGCCACCACAGATGACCATTTAAATTTGGAGTCCAGAAGGAGTTGGTTTCTCAGTCTTGTAAGGTTCCTATTTATAAGATATTTTTGTAAACATAGATTGCAGGACAAGGGTAGATAAAAGAATTTTCTTCCATCTCTGTTTTCAGAAATGGTTTGCTCTGCTCTGAGCTTATTTCTATTTTATATAACTTTGCTAAAAGTGGCAAGAAGGGAATTAATAAATGCCAACACAGTCCCTGCCATTTACCTCTGTGTTTCAGCTGGTTTCATTTTCTAAATAATTTCTGAACTAGCCACATCCTGCAAAGAAAATCTTAACATTCTTCAGAGATAATATTGTGTAGTGCCATTTAAAAGATTCTTTGCTTTTAAACATGGATTTTGCCCTTTCCTTTGAAGCATCGATCATATAGATGGCCCACTATTTTTGACAGAGAAGCATGTGTTTTATTCATGCCACAGGAAAAGTTAGTTGCATTACAGAAGTAACCACCCTAGTCAGCAGTAGGTTCCTAGACTAGGAGTGATAGTGTCAGTTTTTAATAGAAATTTTTGATTCATAAGTAGAGTGTATACTCACCAGCTCAACCCATTCATAGGCAATAATCCCCCCAGATAGCTGTCACCCATTGAACCCAAGTATATGACAGGGAGATTTTTAGGATTGGGAAAACAGGAATGAGACAAGATTATGCAATCCTTGCCCTTAGAAACCTTAAAAGGTATCATGGTAGAGAGACAAAATTAATTTGAAAAGGAAGTCCATGTGTTATATGATAGTTGGAAAAAATAAACAGGGCGCTAAGGTATTGATAAACATTTATTGAATGTTTCTCTAGTTCCAGACAGTGTTCTACGTGTCTTACTTTTTAGCTTATTTAACCCAACAACCCATGATAGATATTATTATCATGTCTATTTTATAAATTATGAAACAGAGACACAGAAAAGCTAACTATGTTGCTCACAACCACAATTATTGATGACAGAATAGATGTTAAATACTGTTATTTTAATATAGAGCTTGTGTTCTTAATCACGATGCTGCACTTTCAGGAGACTATAGTGAGACAGGACTTATTTTGAAAGGTGAGAAAAATGAAGGTGATACCTGAGGGGTAAGAAGGAGTCAGCCCTGAGAAGAATGGGAAGATTGTTTCAGGCAAATGAAACTGCATGTTTGAGTCTCAAGATGGAAATGGGTACAGTGTGTTCAGCAAACTGAAACAAGTCAGTATGTTTGGAGAATTGTGAGCAAAAGACACAAGAGATGATAGATCACTTGGAGTTTTTAGGCCATGATGAAATTCTAGATTTTATTTCAGGTACAAAGGGAAGCCACGGAAGAGTATTAAGAGTTATTTTCATCTGCTAAACATTGCTGTCTCTTTTAAGGTATTTTGAAGTTTTTGGTCTATTGTAGCAGAATCATTAAAAAGGAGACAGTCTCTGAAATATGGCATCTGATCATTCTATTCTTCACAGGAAATCAAATCAACATGATTTCAAGTATTTTCAGAAAAAGGCACCTTAGGTTGAAATCTTTTCATTCATACACATCCGTCTTTTGTCTTGTGGCTTCTCAGTGGAATACATAGCCACAAATACTTCTTGTTTCTTCGATCACAGAGAAAGAAATGAACAGATGGGAGATCAAAGGAGCAGCTGGGCAGAGAATCTGGCAGAAATATGCAGCAGTTTATAGGTGGATGAATAAAATTTTGAGGGACTAGTGTAGAAAGAGACTATTAAAAAATGTCCCCTAGTTTTCATCCATATCAATATGGATATTGAAGTATTAATGTAATCTTTATGATAGAAATTGGTACAAATACATGGCTGAACTTTCCTTTAGATAGCCATAAGAATTATTTTTTAGTATCTAGTGTGGTACCTTCCCATGGAAAATAAAAGTTTGTTGAATTGTTTGTAAGAAATATAAAGCAAAAGCAAAACTAACCAAACCTTTCATAGGAAACATTATTTCCCTGGAACTAAACATGTGACTTTATTACTTGGGAGCTTATTAGAACATGTGCTTTGTTAATTAGGTACATTCACCTCCCCCCAGATCTAAAAGGGGTTTCTACCAATGGAACTTTTAAAAGGAAGGCACACTTTAAGAGCAAAGGTCTGTCTAAAGTATTCAGTCTAGAGCTCACAAATTTCTTTCCACCTATTATGTTGAATCCCTCTTTTCCTTCATTCAGTGTTGTTATGTTACTTTATGTAAACATATCTTAGTGTTCTTGAGGTTAGCAATTGTTTTATTTATCTTTCTAAGTCCTGCTACAGCACTGAGTATGAGCTCAGTAACTTTTATGTAAATAGCACAATTGTTTACAATATAAGAGGAATATTACGATCATAATTTAGGCACTTAAGCTCTAAAATTCCTTGCCTTTGTAGCCTACATAAGTATGTAAACATTGCTTATCAATTTTTGTAACACATATGAAAATAAATCAAAGCTTTTAGAAGCAAAGTCCGTTTAGTTACTTTACAATTTCTATTCACATTCTGTCTCCAAGAATTGTTTGGATGAAGAGATTTTTTACCATTTCTTCTTTGAAACTTTTTAACATATTTATTAATACCACAACACTATATTTTATTTATTCACATCAATTTTTAAAATTTAGCTACTTTGAGAGGGAAACTTCCTCAATCTGATGAAAAACAAACATCTATTCCTTCCCTCTACCCCCCCAAATATTGCCAACATCATACTCAATGATGAGAAACTAGAAACATTCTCATAGAAATTAGGAACAAAGTAAAAACATTCCCCTTACATCCCTTTTCAATGTCATACTGGAAGTGATAGATCATGCAATAAGACAAAAGGAAATAAAAGGTATACAGATTGGCAAGGGAAGAAAAAAACTGTGTTTGCATTTAACATTATGTAGAAAATACAAAAATTGACCAAAATACACACACATGCACACACATACACACACACGTACACAAAACTCTTGGGGCTAATAATTATAGCAAGATTCAGGATACAGAGCTAATATGAAAGTCAGTTGCTTCCCTGTACATCAGCAATGAACAGGTGTAATTTGAAATTAAGAATACAATATAATTTATATTAGAAACACCCCCCAAAACGAAATACTTAGGTATAAATCTATATAAAGAAAAGTACGAGATCTATAAGAAGAAAACTATAAAAGTTTGATGAAAGAAGTCCAAGAACTAAATAAATGGAGAGATTTCCTGTGTTCAGGTATGGGAAGACTCAATATTATCAAATGTTAGTTCTCTCTAATATGATCAATAGATTCTCAGCAATCCTAGCAAGTGATTTTCTGGAATAATCAACAAAATTATTCTAAAGTTTATATGAAGAGGAAAAAGACCCAGAATAGCTGAGATGATATTGAAGGAGGAAAACAAGGTTAGAGCACTGATACTACTTGACTTTAATCCTTATTATAAATCTACTTAATCAAGACAGTCCATATTGGTGAAAAAAATAAACAAGTAGATCATTTGATCAGAACAGAAAGCCCAAAACAAACTCATGCAAATATCGTCAACTGACCTTTGACAAAGAAGCAAAGGAGAAAAGATAGTCATTTCTACACATAGTGTTTGAACAACTGGACATTCACATGCTAAAAAAGTGAGTCTAGACACAGACCCCTCACTCTTCACAAAATTTAATACAATATGAATCATAGATCTAAGTGTAAAATGCAAAAATATAAAACTCCAAGAAGATGACATAGATAGAAATTTAGAAGAATGTGGGTTTGTGATGATTATTGAGTTACAGTACCAAAGGCACACTCTATGAAAGAAATAACTGATAAGCTGCACTTCATTAAAGTTAAAAATGTCAGCTTTGTGAAAGACACCTTCAGGAAAATGAGGAGACAAACCAAAGACTGAAAGAAAATATTTGCAAAACACATACATGATAAAGGACTATGATTTAAAATACAAAGAACTCATAACTTGGCAAAGGGGGAAAATGATTAAGAATGGGAAAAAGATCTAAATAAATACCTCTCCAAAAAAGATACAGATGGAAATTGGCACATGATGTGTCAGTGTAGATTCACTGATTATAATAAATGAGCCACTCTGGTGGGGATGGTGATAGTTGGGAGGCTGTGCATGTGTGCTGGTAAAGGGCATATGGGTACTCTGTATACTTCCTGCTCAGTTTTGCTTTTAACATAAAACAGCTTTAAAAAATAAAGTCTTTTAAAAAATAGCTCTTCTGAAATACTTTGAGCATCTAGAGTAGACTCATGTCTTAACTGTTTTGATATCCTGGGGTGAGTGAGGTACAATGCTCTCAACATAAGGGACTCTCAATAAGTATTTGTTTCTCAATAAATATTCATTATTTGTACAAATAATATGTATTCTTCCTCTCTAGGCAATTTTAGTTTATTGCTATGAATTTTATCTTTATCATATTTTTATTAGATACCAGTTTGTGACAGGGGGTGGGGATTTAAGAAAAAATTGGAATGTTAATGAGGAAAAATTTAATTTTGTCATTTAAAGAAAGGACCTTTCCATTCCTAATTAAACATGGTTTTGTCTTATTTCTAAAATCATGTAGACATTTTAATGTTATTAAAATACTTTTTAAGTATCCTGCAAGATTATCATGTGGGTTTCTGCCTTGAAATTTTGATATGGTAAATATATTATACATTTAAAAAAATCCTTAAACATTGATAAATCCTTGCATTCTTGGGATAAATGCTACTTGGTGATATTTTATGTATGTAATTCACTAGTGAATTTGATTTAAAAGGACTTTACTTACGACTTTGGCATCTAAAGAATTAGGAAAGCAGGCTATGGTTTTCATTTTCTTTTTTGTATAGAGTGAACATCAATAAATTTTTAAAGCATAGTGTTATCTTAAAAACTCTTTTGGTGTGGTCTGAAACATTTGTATACACTATAGGAATAACTGGCTATTTGTCCTTGGCATTGAAAATATCTACAAGACTGTCAAGGCTTGAAAAATATTTTTCTGATATTCTACTTTGACAACACTATCAATTTTCTACTTTAAGTTTTGCATTTAAATTGAATTGGTTTTGTGATTTTGATCATACTTTTCAAGTAAAGACTTTAGAATTGTGTCATTTATTAGCATTGATTGAAAATAATACAAACTTATTTTTCTTTTTCTCAACAGTTGCTATTTTACTTTAGCTTTAAAAATTGTATTTTTATTTTCTTTCTAGCAATTTTAATTAAATTTAGAGATTTTTTTTTTACTTTTTCACAGAAACACTTTGCTTTTGCTATATTATTTCTTCTTTCTTTAAGTTGTTTTAATGTGTTTTTATTTCCTTCTAGTGTTAGTGTAGCTCTATAATTTGTCTCTGGTGAAAGCTTTGCCACATTTCATAAGTTTCAATGCATAGTGTTCACAAAATTTTGTTTTCTGAGAATTGCCCATGAGTTCACAATTAAATTTCTTTTTCTATTTAAGTAATTTAGAAAGGTTTACTTTATGTTTTATGTTGCTGAAATTTGTTATTGATTTCTAGTTCTATTTTGAGATTGACTCATACTGTATGTATCTGGTGAAAGTATTCACTTTACGTAGTTTTTCCATCTCATTAAGACCTCTGAATTTAAAAGGGTACTGCAATATGAACAGGAACAAAATCTGTATCTTAAAAGTCAAGTTAATTTTTAAATTTCATTCTCTCTGAACTTTGCTCTGTAATAAATTAAGTTTCATATCCTAAGTCTGGTCTGTATTCCTGGTGCTTCTTGTCTAAGACAACAGGTACTTACCACCAAACCTGATATGATTATTGGGAACTAGCTCCTGGTTCATTACTAGACAACCTTGTGTTTTTGCGGATGTAACAAATGCATTAAGAAAAGCAGTGCTCCAAATCGTTCTGCTACATGCAAAAGACAAAATATTTTCATGCACATAGGTCTAAGCCTCTATTAAGATGTCTTGATATTTCTGTGATATTCTGCTTCTGACTCATTCATTCTATGCTATACATGGCTGTTTCCAATTAGGACTTCTTTGAAATTAATTATCATTTACCATGACTGCTGTTTGTTTGAAGTATATAGATCATCCAGTGTTCCAATAAAAGTAAAAGAAACTATCTCATAATCATTGCTTAAATCTAAAAAAAATCAATATGAGGTGATAATGATAGCAATTTATATTTCAGAACAGTAGAGGTTTTTTTTTTGCAAGTGTACAAGGTGAATCAATATTAATTTGCACCTGAAAACTAAATGTTCTGAGAGCCCGGTTGGTTTCTCACCAGCTGACCTTCAGGCACAGTTAAAAAAACACACAGAAGACTTCAGACTGTCACCAGCTTAAGTATAAACAAATACATTGTTCTTAGTCCACAACAGATCTATGGAGTACTGTTTTAATACCTACTAAATTGATAATTACAAAGCAAGGATTACTTTTTTTGGGTTTACAGAGTAGACTCAAAGTGGAGGAGGAACATGTGTGCAACTGAAAATGAAAATACCATGTGGAGATCATGCTTCAAATTAGGCCGAGTTAAATGTTGGATAATAGCACACTGTTGATTAATCTTTTCCTTCTGTTTTCCACCATTGTGTGCTTATGTATCCCCTACAAGAAATGGAACTTTTCAATATTTCCTAATATTTTAAAGTGATAAACTAAAATTACTCTTTAGAAGCATAAATGTTGGTAATAAAAAACGCTGTATTTTTCTACCATGTTTTAAGCACAAACAGGATACATTATGTCTTAGCTGTTCTTGTGCATCAGTTAAACTAGAATGCTTTGATATGTTAATAATTTATCATTTTAAATTATACGTCTTCTAAAATAAAAAAGACAACCTGTAATTTATTATTCATTTAGCATGAAAATGGGTCTTTACATAGCTGTTTCAATATGAATCATCTTCTAGTACAGAATTTCTGTTTTGATGTAAAACTTATCAACATTTGGTTTCAAGTATAGGATGAGAAAGTTATTTAAAAAAAATGCAAACACAAAACCTCTTTCATTTGTTTTCCAATGCAATTTTACCATTTTGTGTCTTAATGATATTCTAGGCCTCTGTCATTAGAGATAATGGATACAGAGATAGATACAGATATATATCTGTGTGTGTATATATTTTCTGTGAAAATAAGTGCACTGGAATTAAGATAAATGCACTGAATTTATAGCAAATTGACATGAATAGAGGGTTCTCTATTAAGAAATATGTAATTAAGTTAATTAAGTAGCATTTTGTTTACTTATAACAGGCAAGATTCTATATTCTCATCCATCTCCAGTTTGTACCATAGGAAACAACCTAACTAGAAAAAACAATGTCTTCTCCCTTAGTGGTCTAAAAAGAAAGAGCTTCTCTAACTCATCCTCTAATCTCTTAAACAAATTAATGCAACACATAGTGTCAATTGTCAATGTATATGTTAGTGACTTCCCAAAGAAGAAAGCAATAAACAAAGAGTGCTCCCTCTTAAGGATTTGTATTATCTAGGAATGTTAATAAAAAAATTTGAGAGTCAAAACTGAGGAATGATTTTTCCTATGATATTGTTTTTTTTCCTAATTTTATTGAGTTGCTATATTAGAATTTATAACCCTTCCTTGTCACAGAATGCTTCCAGAGGAAAAGTATGCCACGTTTATTGAATACTTACTAACCATGAACACCAACTGTTGCACTCCACTTACACTTCATACCTTTCACAGTATTTCTCTTATAAATTAAACTTTGGGCCCAGGGACCTCTACCCTTGTACTGTAATTATGGCTTTGAATGTTGTTTCTAAAGTATAACTGTGCTGGATGTATTTTCAAACCCAAAATAGGATCAGATGATTACAAGTGTCACTGATTATGAGGAAAATAGAACAGAATTTTTGGCATTATAACTAATTGGAAATTCAGCACTAAATATTTATCTATATATAATACATATTAAAAATGTGTTTTGAAGAGATTAGGCTCAACCCTCAAGGAATCTCTCCAACATAGGATCTTATATACTGTACCAAATAATTTTGACTGAATATTTGGGTGAGGCAGACTCTTGGAAAGTCTATTTACTACAAGCTCAGTAACTTTAAGGATATACTGAAGGTAAAATAAAAGGTAAAATGGAGAGTTTGTGTGTCAGGCAGACTCCAGGATGGCCCCAAGTGATCCCTGTCTCCTGAGATTCACATCCTGGTGTAATTTCATCCCCATGTGTGTAGGTTGTACTTAATGACTCTTTTCTGATTAATGGAATACTAAAGAAGTGGTGAGTTGTCACTTTCAATATCAGGTTACACAAAGACTTTGGCACCCATCCTGGGTGCTCTCTCCGTTTGTCTCTCTCCCTCTCTGCCAGATGTTTGGCCCTAAGGAATGAGAACTGCCATGCTGTAGGAAGGCCTCTGGAGAGGTCCAAAAAGCATGGTGGGAGACTAAGGGATTCAGTTAAAATCCTATGGAGTACTGCAGCCTGCTAACAATCCCATAAGTGAATTTAGAACTTAATCTCTCATTCCAGTTGAGCTGTCAGATGGGTGCTCAGCTGTAGTTAACAGCTTACCTACGAGAGACCTTGAGTCAGAGATACCTGGCTACGTTGTGCTTGGATTTCTGACCCAGAGAGACTTTGATATAGAAAAAAAAAAAAAGAAGTTTACTGTTTTAAGCCCCCAAGTTTTGGGGAAATCAGTTTCACAGCAAAAGATAACTAGTATAGGGGGCAAAAGGTAATAGCATATACAAAGTCAGGGAGGCTCCAATGCCAGAAACTCATGTCATTCTATAAATATATACTGGGCATCACCTTGGAGTCTGTACAAAGTGAGTGGTCTTGTGGTCTTTTATGCTGGTTCCCATTCTTACAAGGATTTTCTTCTATCTTTAATCTCTTCATAAAAGCATTCCCCAAACCATTTTTTCTGTGGAATGCTTTGACTGAAATGGTCAAGTATTAAAAGACCAGTGTTAATCTTTTGAAAATAATCCTGTCTAAGAACAGCAATCTTTTATTGAGCATCTATTTAAATCACCATTACAGTTTGAAAAATTGAGATTTTACCTCCAATAGATTTTTGCAAGAAGATCTCCCATTTGATAAGTGAACTTTAGAAAGTTACCTTTGCCAACATTCTGTTTCTCACATGATTTCTTACTATGAAAGATAATCATACCTTATAATCTAGGCCAATATTCTTTGGGGCATAAATCACTGTAACATAAAACCTCAATATTTATTGCCAGTTCTATCTTGCTTCTGACAGTCCTATTAATGCTTCACTTAGCAAGTCAAAAGTGATACCTCAGTACTGTATAGTACTAGAAAAGATTGAGAAAACTCTTTGTACACAAATCAGCTGGAAGCATAACTTATCTGTTACAGCATAGGAAGATTAAATACATAGCCATAAAAATCCCTGCAATCATGGTAACTGGAATCGAGGTTGCCTCTATTGCTTTAATAAATCCTTTAAGTATGCTTTCAATCTCTCAACAATTCCTGACAAAGCTTGTGTGCTGTTGTTGTGAATCTGCCAACCTCTGAAGTCCTGATGGTGAATATTTCATGCAGCTTACAGCTTCTCTGTGCCTCTAGTTCAGGAGAAGTTAGTGTACTGTTTGCTCGTGCTTCTTAGTAACCTTATTAGTCAAAGATGGATTTGTATTTCCAGGCTTTAGCCACCTAATTTCCTGTTACAGAAGATAAAATTTTATTTTCGCAAATGATGAATGAGATGATTATGTTTCACAAATTTTAAGGCCACAGACCATAAACAGAGTCACTCTGAGCACTTGCCATTTTCCCCGTATGTATGCAACATGAAGGGAGATGGTTGTGTTGTAATACCTAAGCATTACCATAAAAACTCTCTCATACCCTTCATGTGAAAACTTTGAATACATATGAGGCAAAAAATCACTAAAAACTTTCACCCATTATGAGAGAAATTAAGTGATTGCTTATATTTATGTCTGAATGTGAAGTAGTTACTTACTTTCTCTTTATTCCTAGGAATCCTGATATAGTGTCAAGCAGAATATAGGGAACAGACCATATAAGGGAAGTATAAATAGGTGAATATTCTTGTTCAACTATATCTAGATGAGAGAGAGGTAGATATTTATATTGTGTATATGTAAGATCAGGTGAAATATCAATGTTGAGACATCCAAAAGAAATGGACTTATCATTAGGATGTTTCTTTTGCTGTGTATTTCAAGAGAGGTCATTTAGCTTCAATCTATTGGACATTGACTCTAATTTCTATTTTGGGGATTAGGGCTTGATATTTCTCAGTGACAACCTTCAGCAGGCAAGTAAAATCATTGGCAGAGTATCTCTTAAGGAAATCCACATTGCAAAAATCACTTCTAGAACATTAGCCCCACCACTTCTTAATTCTAGAATTTCTTCTTATGGAGTCATACAACCCACGTGAAAAGTAAGTAGATTTACAAACCCCTAGGCAGATATCAACATCAGCTGGAAAACTAAGAGTGCTTCAGTGTTCAAGAAGTTTCTGGATTATTTTACTTACAACCCTAATCCACCCTACTGTAATATCATCTCAGGGCAAATTAGCTTATTTCATCAGCCCATGGCTTTTCTCTTTAACATCACTCATATTAAGAGGGATTTTACTCCCAGAAGACAGGTCAAGTGCCTATCTAGCCAGCCTTAACCAGACATCTGTTCCTCTTCATTGACCAGCAACAGGATGCTTCATCTTCTCTGAGGGTCTCCAGCCTCTTCCTATTTATCTCTTTTGTTTTTCTCTGTGTCTTACTGACAACACATTTTATGTCTAGAAATTAAACCTATTATATTTATTTTATATGATATAGTATGTTCTGTTTCTGGTAATTACTACCCAGTAATGGGCATTCTATATATAGCAATCTTAAATTGCTTTATGTAACTTGATTTGCTGATTATTATATTAATTAGGTTTCTTAAAAATGCTGGTTTAAGTTAAAATGGTATGTCAGGAAAACTTTTACAGAATCCTTGTCTTCTGTTCAGTTTATAGAATAAAATAGGCCTTCTCCAAAGAGTCTTATTAGTGACTTTTACTAATACACATAATTACCTAAAGAATCTATTGACTGCATGGTATATTACTCTTGTGGTTGGTGTAACCCTCTTATGGTAGAGTATGGGAAGACTAAAGAGATATTTAAGTAAGCTGTCAAAAATGTTCAAACCTGGCACCGGGGATCTTTGGACTTTTGCCTGCTTTCAGAACTTCATTTCCTCCAGGCAGCAGTGTCAACAAGGAAACCGAGTCAAGCATTTAGACATGTGCCATGATAAGACATTATATATATTGACCTGACTGGGGATGGAAAGAGAATTTCAAGTCTGCAGTTCTGTGAAGATGTTCTCAAACACTGAGACTTGGAGTCATATACTTAAATATAATGAATCCAATTAACTAACCAGCAGAAACAAAAACCATATCAAGTCATCTTCCTTTGTTCCTTCCCTTAATTCTATCCCAGTTTATTTTTTTTTCCAGTGTTGCCTGTGGGGTTGGCTTATAATATCACTTTTTCTATGTCTATATTAGGCCCACACTTCTCATTCCTTCAGCTGGTCTCTCTGTTTTAATATTCTTAGAAGTTAGTTTTTGCCTATGACAGAGGCTTGCTTCCTGCACTTAAAAAAAGTTCACGTTTACCTAAAAATTTATAAGACTTATTTTTGCTTTCTCTCTACCTTTAAACAGAACCAAGAAAGCTTTCCTATATCTAGAAGGTGAAAAGATACTAGCAAACTCACAGGTACTCTACAGATTGATGAATAGGGAGGGCATATTGCCTCTACAAATTCAACAGAGAAGCTTAAAATTTATACTTGTACTTTATTAACTAAATAAAATATTGAGATATTTTATAACATTAAAATATAAAAATGGTATCCTTAGCCAGCCAGATTGTCTTGGTATAAATTACTTTTAGTAATAATCTGTTGAGAAGTTGTATAAAACTCTGAATAGAAACATAATCTTATTGGGATCCTTTATGACATAAGAAATGGCAACATGGTAGAATTCAATAAAGCAATAAGGATTTCTGTTTATGAATTGTTTGCTTAGGATTTTATTAGGTCCTGCAGAGAATTAAGTGATATTCCATGCACTGGGCTAAATTTTTTCAGTATGTTATTTAATTGAGACCTCACAATGGCCATAGGAATTAGGAGGGTGAGTCTGACTGAACACGAGAGTTTACTTGCTCATTTGGTCAAGAATTCAAAACCAAATCTGTCTACTTTCAAAGCTTGTGCTCTGTCATCACTCAATCCTGTCTTTAAAGAGTTTTATCTTTGGTGGAGACACCTTGTTCTTGGTAAGAGATCACTAAATAGGATCAGTAAATGTTTATTTAATGAATAATTAAGAAGTGAAGGGAAAAGAGAGCACATGAATATAACAATTCTTTTATATGTCCTTGGAATTTGTATAAGGTTTTAAGATTGGTTACTGTAATAGTGAACTCTGCCCCAAGGTACCCAGTTTTCACTTCCTCCTCTTTAAATGTGAAGGCAGATTAAACAGCATGTTAAATGTGACCAATTATCATTTATTAGTAAGGAAGAACATCTTTGATAGGTATATCTTTGTAAAAAGAAATGGCATTTTAAGTAGATAACCAAAATTCATCAAATAGGTGGGATTAAAGGTTGAAAATATTTTTGAAGGAAATACTGAGTCAAATGAAATGATCTGTTCTAAGCTAGTTCCTGTTGTGAACATTTTGTAGGAAACTTTTGTAGAAGTTCTGTGTCTTGGGCAAGTAAAATGCTAAGATGTTACAAATTTGATTCTCCTGAAATTTTGAGAATCAACAACAGAATGTTCCCAGACTGATTGTAAGATGAAGAAATAAGATTTATACCCAATAAAGATACATGACAAAAGATTGATCAGGTAAAATTTATTCCAAAAGTCACAACAAATGCAGTGTTTCCTAGTGTATAAAAATCATATAATCCTATAGAAATTTTGAGTTTTTAGAGGTAAGCATGAATTAAATTATCTTGAGTAAAATGAATCCTTTTATTATCTTTCCTTATTGCTTAATGTTGTAGGGAGAATAATGACCCCCAAAGATGTCCTCACTTTTGTAACCTGAAAATATGTTACTGTATGTGGCAAAAGAGATTTTGCAAATGTTATTAAGTGAAGGATCTTGAAGTAGGGAGATTATCCTGGATTATCTGGGTTGGCTCACTGTAGTGAAGTGTCCTTGTAAACTAAAGAGGAGAGAAGAGAGTCCAAGTCAGAGAAGTTGTGCGGATGGAAGCAGAGGTCAGGCTGATGTGGAGACACAAATCAAAGAATGCAGCAGTTCCTAGATGCTCGAAAAGGCAAAAAAAAAAGGATTTTCCACTAATGACTGCAGAATGAACCCACAGCCCCACCAACACTTTGATTTTAGTTTACTGAGACTCATTGGAACTTCGGACCACCAGAAGAGTAACATAAGAAGTTTGTGTTGTTTTAATCCACTAAATTTGTGCTTGTTACATAAGATAAGAAATTAATACACTTATTATACTTAATATAGGAAAAACTTAAGCTGTTACATTTCTGTACTTTTAATAATACATCAAGCTGCTAAATGTGTTTGCACTCTGAATGTCAGAGGAAGTGGATGAGATGACATTGCTTGAAGGGAAAGTAAGACTAGACGGATGATCAGTTCTTTGTAATTTGTCCAGGACTTTCTCAGTTTTAGCATTGAAAGTCCCACAACCTGGAAACGTTTCAACTCCAAGCATGTCATGATAGTTGGTCACCCTACATTATGTTGAAATTCTAGGTGAGTCAGACTATATTCTCGTAAATAAAACAATGATGAAACCAGCACATTTGTTGAGGGACTCTGTTACACTATATGGGGAAGTTATATTTTACAGATGGAGTGTATAGTAAAGCATGTAGGAGAAAATTGTGTGTGGTCATAATTGCTCTTGAAAATTCCTTAGGACAGTTGCATGGTGGAGACAGGCATATTTTCTGTCAGCAAGACTGACACTGTCAGGTTTTCTCCCAGAACTGTGACAGATTGTTCTTTCTCTGGTTAAGCCCCAGAAGGAATTGACTTGTGTTTAGGAACCATGTGGTATGAAAATCAAATAGAACTGGTTCATTGAGTAATCTCATCTCAGTAGGGGTGTAAACATGAAGAGCTTATTTTTCTACAATTGCTGCTTCCAACTGTGATCTGTCAAAATGTCCTTATTGGCATCTCTGGCATATTTCATAATTTTCAATCATTCATTAATTAAAGTCCACTTCAATCGGTATAAAACTTTTATTTTATCCTATTTCAATATCGTCTTTTCCTCATGTGCACTTGAGCTGGGGGGTCTGCCTATTGTGGGAGTGTTAAAGGGTGGGGGGAGAGGAAGGCATTTTCTGCCTCTGAGACTTTCCCCTTCTTTCTCTTCAATTCCTCCCTATATCAGGTGCTGGTGAGGTGAGGAAGGAGTAGAAAAGAGACAAATAGCTCCACTCAACTGACTGCTATATAATTGATTTTTCCTTGGTAGTTCCCAATTATCTGGCTCGGATGGGCTGGCCCCTGATTTGTTCATACAGGGCACAGGTGTGAACGAGAGGACCACAAAGACCTCCCACTTCCTCTCTCCAATTCCTAGGAGTGACCTCTACAGCCTTTTTTCCCCTTAGGGCTCTTTCGTCTAGCAGTAGGCAGCCACCTGAGTCAGGCACAGGCCAGCTGGCTACAGCTGCAGGGTTCTTTCAACTCCTGGAAATAGATGTCTTAGATCTTGAACAGTGGGAGAACAGACTGCTCCACTAGCCTGTTGGGAAAGCGTTGCTTTCCCATTCCCTGTCTTCCTTTCCAGTTCCCTTCTTGCTTACTCAGATGGTCACAGTATTATCATAACAAAGTTAATATTTAAGCTGACAGCAAACTTGGAAACCAAGTAATGGCCTTCAGTTTCTTAGCTTTCCCAACCTCTACAAGAGCTGTTCATGTGGCTCCTTCCGCCTCGGTCTTGGTGCGGGTAGTGATGAAGTGATCTCACTCCCCGAGCACTGCTTTCCTAGAGAGGCTTTCCTCTCCTTCCTCCCTTCACCAGACCTCTGTTTATGAGGATTAAGGCCAAACTGAGGGTGCGCGGGGTTCTCTGTGGCTAGAACCGTTAAGGTCACTCATAGTAAACCCTAAGGTTATTGTTTGGCATGTAGACTACTGTAGGGGAGAAAAACTTTACCCTTATCCATTAAAGGTCTCCGGTTGGAACTGAAAAGTAACATAAGGCAGATTAACAAGAAAAAAGCCCACTTTTACCTGTGTATAGGAGAGCCCACACAAGAAAATGAAGATCCAAAGAAATAGCTAGGTCTGTGTGTTTGTGTAACAGGTGAACAAGGAGAGTTGGTTATGAGAAGGTAAATAAAATATATAGGGAAACTAAAAGAAGGTAAGAGTTATTTTACTAAAGTCTGCACATATTTCTCTCAGCTCACCCATCTGTATGCTGTGATGAGAATATTTGTTTCCTTCTGGTTTAGGCAGGGAATCTTTCACACGGAAGTCTTATCTCTTGCTTTCAGGAGGAAAGGGGGAGATCAGAGTGTGCTCTTCTTGTCCTTGCAGTTTTTCTAGTGCCTTTAACTGAAAATAATCCTGATGCCTAAGGAGCATATTCTGTGATGGCACATTCTGCCACCCTTCTGCACCACTCTGCACCGCTTTGATCTCATCACGTGGTACAAGCCACCCGTTACGGCCCACACATACGACATACTAAGAATCATCTTCAACTGGGCAGGATGTCTTCCCTGCCCGAGGTGCTCGCGACCAAAGGTAATGGAGGGAAAACAGATTCATTTCTTACATGGCTGCTTGCTCACGTATGTCCTCAGTGAGTGGAATGGTAGACAGAATGAGCTGATCATTGCACTCTTCCCACTTGTTCTTAGGTAAAGTTCACATGAGCTGGTATATTGAAATGTGTTTAAGTTACATATATGTACAGTGTAAATCCAGTATAGTGAAAAATAGTCTCTGAATGACCAAACGAGGAAAGCCTTGAAAAACATTTATTAAAAATGTATACTTTATCAATTAACTGAAATGCTTGAGAAAAAGATGGTGACAAATACAAAACCACAGGATAAGTTATAATTAACCACCAGGAATCAAAAAGACTAAGGGGCACTCTAGGACATAAATAATCTACTGTCTTTAAAAGAAAATGAGGAAGAAAAAAGAAGTGTAGAAAAAAATGACTAAAAGGGAACCTTGTAGATAAAAACAAAACAACAGCAACAAAAAACTGGGCAAACCAACCACTTAAGATTTGCAGACTTTATTAAAAATTTAAATCAAAACAAGTAAATTGTAAAATTAAATACATTTATAATATAATTAGGAAATCCTAAATCTTGGCTTCATATTTTATAATATTTAGGAATCATTTTGTTAAATTTTTTTAAAGATCAGACAATGATACTGTGTTTATGTCTTAAAAATAAGTCAGTTTTTTAGATAAAATATCAACAAGTTTATAGGCAAAATGATAAAGTCTGGGATTTGCTTCAGAATGATCAGCGTTGTGAAAGGGCTAGAGATATAGATGAAATAAAATTTACCACAAGTTGTTTTGGATGGGTACTTGTGTTATACTATTCTATTTTTGTACATATTAGGAATTTTCTATAATAAAAAAGGTTATAAGAATACCTTTACCTGAAAATACTTATTTTTAATGAATTTTCTCCCTTTGATCTTCCAAACTGTTATTTTATGTGACTGCTAATTCTGCACTTTTTGACATGTGGTTGTGAGATGGATTTTTGTCCCAAAAGAAAAATATATATATAATGAAAGGTCTGAGTACAGACAGAAAATATATAGGTCATCATCCAGACCACTCCTCTCCTTCCCCACTGAAAGGATGGAAACACATATTTAGAACTTTATCTGAGTTCACTCAGTAAGCATAGGTATATACTTGTAACACCAAGCAAAACAGATTCAGTTATGTGACAAGTTTCTGTTTCATTCCAAGAATTCTAGAGACTCAAGATAATCATTTTGTTTCAGTAAGATTCAGCATGGATTAAGGAGTCTACACTTGCATTCTAAAATCCATCACATTCTTCTGACAACCACAGTGTCTGTATTATACAACGTAGTCTGATATTCCAAAGTGAGATATTGAATTAAGTGTAGATTAAGCATGTGTTAGATAGTTGTTTTTTAACATGAGATTTCACTTCTAAATAAGGATAAATATTTCTCATTTAATTAATCATCTCACTAATCTATTCCAACCTAATCCTATAATTTTTAGTGATATAAAGGATGAGTATCTTAGAAGGATTTAAGTAGACTCCAGTGGGTATCACACTTAACATGTGGAATGATTTTATACCTATCTCTTTTCCATACTCCAAGTCTCTTAATTTGCTGGCCATAAATCAATATATTTTAAAAAGATTAGAAAGTAATTTTCAGCAAATTAACCATGAAAACAGATTTGATTTATATCACCTAAATATGTCATATTGTTTATACTTAAGTGTAGTTTATTATTATGTAACTATTTTTAGAATGGCATTTGCAAATAATGTTATTAATATTACTCCAAATATGTTAATCATTATATATGATAAAGGGGACTCCACAGTCAAAAATGCTTACGGTATACTAAAGATATTTTCCTCTTAGAAAGTCTGGACCATATTAACATAATAGAGGCTTTGTAAATCCTATTGTAAAGAAATCTCTTAATTTATTTAACTGAATATTTCTCAAGCTTATTTAATCTTGAAATATCTTTTGGAAACATTAAAATATTTCAGAACATTAATGTTTGTAAATCTCAATTTTCAAAATGCTGCTTAAAAGCCTTCTTGTCCAGAGTGTTAAAATAAATGCTTAGGCTATGTTAATATATGAATATAAGATCAGAAATTTGTAAAATAAGCTTATATAAAACAATCTTTACACAACAAAGAAGAGTTTATATTTTATTTTCAGTATGCTCTATATTTCTATGCCTATACACAGAGATAGAATTTAATAGGTAATTCAGTAGGATTTGGTGACTAATTGGATATGGGGATCAAGGAGAGAAATTATGCATAAGAGGATATTCATTGGTAGCACAAATGCAAACATGTAACAGGAGGGAAAAAGATAGAGAAGGGAGATGGTGAGTTCTGTTTTTGACTTGTTGGGATTCAGATATCTCTAACACTCAGGAGCAGATTGCAGCAGTAGTTGAATATATGTAAGAAGTTTAGGGGAAAGATTGGAACTAAAACTAAGTAAGGCATAATCAACATAGGACATAACTGAATATATGGAACCAGATAGGGTCATTCAGGAAGAGATTCTTTAGTCAGAAAAATAGTGTGGAGTATGAAATCATGGACAATACAAACTCTTAAAATGAATGTAATGTTAGACACAAAGGGAACTGAAGGGGAGCCAGTGAAGAAATGTAAATAAAGGGATCTATCTGTAGGAGGAAACCCACAACAGTTCAACATCCTAGTAACCCAGCAACTGAAGAGTTTTGGGGAGGTGATTGACAATACCAAAATGTGACAAGTAACCCAGTTAGAGGAATATTACACAATTTCTACTAAATTGACATCTGGGAGCTCATTAGAAGATTTAGTGAGAGTACTTTCAGAACTCTTTGGTGATAAAGCCAAATTTCAAAAGCTGAGGAGAAAACAGGTATTGAGAAATGAAAATTGTGGAAATGATTCTTTCAGGAATTTATAACAGCTTAGAGAGGAGAAAGTTAGGCTATTAAGTAGAGGCAGTGAGCCGTGGAGGGAGAGTGGAGATGTAAACACTTAAATTTGTTTATAGGCAAAAAGGGAGGAAGCAGAGAGTAGGCAGAATAATGAGTCCTAAAGAAAACAGGAGGGAATGGGATTAAAAACATAACTTGATAAATTGGACTTGAATATAGAAAGGAACTCAGAAGACTAGAGGAAAAGTAGTGGTATGGTATATTTGGGGATCAGTTTCCTCTGTGTTTTAGGGGGCAATTTTTTTGTGAGAGTGAGGAAGCAAAGTGTCAAAGAGAATACTAAGGGTTTGGGATTGTTGTTGAGGAATATGGGAAAGAATGTTTTAACGGGTGAATTCCAAGGTGATTCATCTGTCCTTCCTTTGAAGAACAATTACATTATTCCAGGGCAATATTTTGCTTACTTTCTAATTTTACGCTTTGCAGTTTCTTAATTTAGTGACATATTTAGATACTCTGTCTTAATTTTGTTGTGATTTTTTTCCCATCCTTTCTTCCTCCCTTTATTTTCTTCCTTTTTTCCTCCCTTACTTTTTGTTACTACAATTCCACATATAGCTTACTCCTAAGATAAGCATATGTACACATATATAGATAAGTACATATGGTAGCATTTCAAAAAAATGAAAAACATGATAAAGTGTACTTACTAAAAGAGGTGGGTTTTTCATTTATCATAAGGAGTCATATAATCAATATTTTTAAAATACCTTGTAAAAAAGTGAGCTTATCTATTTTGTTACAGCTTTAACTTTACTGTCTGTTGTATTTTATTACTTGTGCAAACTTTTCTTTATATGTCCCCAAATGAATATAGTATCCCTTGCCTTGGATATAGTCTTTCCATGTATATATGAGTCTAGAACACATTACATTCTAATTTACTGTGTATTAATTTGCTTATCTTTGTCCCTACCAGATTGTTAAATCCTTGAAGGAAATGCCTGTTGAAAAGATTAGCTAAATATTTATCACCTAGTTACCCTTAAAAAATGTCAGCTCCTTGGTCCTTATCTCCTTCCATCCTTCCACTGCATCTTTCTATAGAAGGCTAAACATAGCACTTTTCACATAGAGGTTCTAGTACATTCCATTTGAATTGTATTGACAAAGTTGCATTTCCCTGGAGTAAAGTAGATTCTTAGAGAAGCTACTGCTAGCTTGCTTCTTATAATTATTACCTATTAATCTTTACTTTTACATCTCTTTCTCTCTCTCTAATTTTATACATAATGTATAGCTAGCTGTAATTTTCCTTCCAAACTTCTGAACTTCTTTGCTGCCTCTGCAGTATTCTCTACCTCAAGCAATATTGTGGAAGGAGAACCCACTTTCCATGAAGTAGGCTGAAAATGTCAGATACTCATTTTTTGTTTTCAATTCCCAAGCAGCTAAGAAGCAGGTTTTAGAATGAATCTTGGCCAAATTCATAACTGGTAAGGATTTTGTATTGAGTTACCAATGCAGTGATTCTTTTCCGACTGTGGTGTCGTAATGACAGCAGCAACATCCAATCTCCAGGGCTGACCATGACTGTGTTTTAGCAGCAGTGCCTGTTGGAAAATTGGAGGTCATCCATCCTGCTTGGGTGTCCTCTTCAGACTGATGTTGTATATGACCTTTGCTGTGCAAACTTTTTTATTCTTGCCCACTCTTTTAGCCTGGTTCTTGAATTTTCTTGACAGTTCAATATGCCACACAGTTTTTTGTTTCATTTTGTTTTATTTTTTAATAATTTTTTTAACCGAATTTAATTAAGAGTTGATTCCTGTTCTTCATTGTAGATAACACTAATTGATGTATCAGAGAACAGCATCAGTTTTATTTCATTTTTGTTTGTTGTTTTTTTAACATGACTTGTTCTGTATATCCAAATTTGATATGAATTTGGGATGTGTCACAACTAATTTGGTATATAACTAAATAATTTTTTTTAATATTACTTTTATGTAGCAAGAAACTTGTGCTCTTATATGTATTATATTACAAAAGATTAACATGGTTGTAAGCCAAGATTGTATCTAAGGTGTGCATATCAAAATTCAGTTATTTTTGTTCATTTTTAATCTTAATATATCACTAATAAAAAGCTAGGAGATTTTTAATACATCTCTGTAGAATTAATTAGGGCAAATTATAGTTCATTTAAGCTATCCTAATTAATTTTGCTTATGCTGTAGTGTTAAAATACTTTTTGGGCATTTGGTATGCACTCTCTGCAAAATGAGGAAATATAACCTCATCACCAGTTAACATATCAAGTGTCTAACTAAATTTAGCCGAGACTTGTCCTATTATATAAGTTCCCACTTATCCAAGTTGACTCCCATTAGCCACTGTGGCATAATGGCTTGTGGGAAGACTGAACAGAAAATTGAATTAATGCAAGCCATTTCTCAATCATTTCTCAGTCTCATAAAATGATTAAAGCTGATGTAAGAGGGCTCATTAAAACGGAAAACATTAGGCTCATTAAAAAGCCATTAAACCATCTCACTTCTCTGATTCATTTTATTGTAACCTTATTTGGCCAGTGTTTAAAAGTCATTGCACCCCACATTTCTTTTCTAATCTTGAGGAAATGTTATTCGAAACTTACAGTGTGGCTTTGTGGCTATTTGATCTTAAAATCATCTCATCCAACTCTTACTTAATTTATAACCGATAGGCCAGACTCTGACTATTTACTACATATTGGAAATCAGCTAAATTAGACCCTTATTGACCATGGTCTCTACCATATACCCAAAATAAAATCTCATTTTTGACACAGTGATTGTTATCAATCATTGTAGTTATTAAATAACCATCTTTATGTCCAAATCTTTTGGAATTTTATATGAAATGTGTTTGTCTATTTTTTGTGATTATTCAAATTATTCATTATACCTAAAATACATTATTTCAAAATCATTCCGCAGCAGTTTTGGCCTCTGTGTGAAGAGAGATAAAAACAAGGGAGTTACTTGTTTTTTCCTTCTGTGTTGAGCCACAGACTGATTGGATGACTTATACCTACTTAGAATTCTGGTTTGATATTTTATTAGATTACACCCTCCCCACAACTAGTCAGTGCACCAAATTTTTGTTTGCAGCACAGAAAAATAGTGACTATCATCCTAATGATCATACTAAAAAAGAAAACTAAAATGATAATTAGAAATTGTGGAGAACAAGCTGTGTGATAACCCATAATCATAAAGGTAGGTAGTACTTATATTTTCCCTATTTAATTAGGAACAAACAAGAGGACTCAAGAATGTAGGAAATTTGATTAACATCAGCAAGTAGTAAGGATAACTGGAACTCTAATTTTGGTATAGAGTTGTGATTTCTATATTACTTTTTTTATTGAAGTAGAGTTGAAATATAATTTATTAGTTTCAGGTATACAACAGAGTGGCTCACTAGTTACCCACATTATTAAATCCTCACCCCAACTAGTGCAGTTACTATCTGTTAACATAGAAAAATGTTACAGAATCATTGGCTATATTCTCCATACGGCACTATTATTCCCATAACCAATTTATATTATGATTGAGAATTTTTACCTCTTTATCCCTCCACCTTTCCCCTTCCATCCATTCCAACCCCTTCCCCATGGTAATCACAAGTCACTCCTCATTGTCTATGAGTATACTGCTATTTTGTCCTTCTGTTTTGCTTTGATTTTATTCCACAAATGAGTGAAATCATTTGGTATTTGTCTTTCACTTCCTGGCTTATTTCACTGAGCATAATACCCTCTAGATCCATCCATGTTGTTGCAAATGGAAGGAGGTCTTTTCTTTTTATGGCTGAATAATATTACATTGTGTATATGTACCAACTCTTCTTTATCCATTCATCTATTGATGGATACTTAGGTTGCTTCCATAACTTGGCTATTGTAAATAACAAGGCAATAAACATAGGGGTGCATATATCTTTTTGAATTAGGGGTTTTGTCTCCTTCTGGGAAAATTCCTAGAAATGGAATTACTGGATCATATGTTATTTCTATTTTTAGTTTTCTGAGGAACCTCCATACTGCTTTCCCCAGTGGCTGTACCAATTTACATTCCCAGCAACAGTGCAGGGAATTTGCTTTAGTTCATTGAAGATTGCTGTTGGTATTTTGAAAGGGATTGCTGTAAATTGCTTTGGACATGGTGGCCATTTTAACAATATTAATTTTTGTTATCCAGGAACAAGGGATAGGTTTCCATTTACTGGTGTCTTCTTTAATTTCTCTCATGAATGTCTTATGGTTTTCAGAGTACAGGTCTTTTACCTCCTTTCTTTGGTTTATTCCTAGGTATTTCATTCATTTTAATAGAATTGTTTTTCTGATTTCTCGGCTAGTTCATTGTTAGTATGTAGGGCTGCAACAGATTTCTCTGTATTAATTTTGTATCCAGTTACTACTTCTAACAATTTTTTGGTGGAGTCTTTAGGGTATTCTATGTATAATATGTTATTTGCAACTAGAGACAGTTTTACTTCTTCCTTACCAATTTGGCTGCCTTTTATCTCTTTGTCTTGTCTGATTTCCATGAGCTACGCTCTCCAGTATTATGCTGAATAAAAGTGGTGAGAGTGGAAATCCTTTCCTGTTCCTGATCTCAGAGAAAAAGCTTTCAGCTTTTCACCATTGAGTATGATGTTAGCTTTGGGTTTGTCATATATGGCCTTTATTGTGTTGAGGTACTTGCCCTCTATACCCATTTTGTTAAGAATTTTTATCATGAATGGATGTTGAATTTTGTCAAGTGATTTTTCGGCATCTATTGAGATGAACATGTGGTTTTTATCCTTCTTTTCGTTAATGTGGTGTTTCACACCAATTGATTTACAAATATTGTTATGATCCTTGTATCCCTGGAATTAATCCCACTTGGTCTTGAAGAATGATCCTTTTGATATATTTTTTAATTTGGTTTGCTAATATTTTGTTGAGGATTTTTGCATCTAAGTGTTTTATACTTTCATCATGGATATTCTATAAATTTCTTTTTTGTTGGGTCTTTGGCTTTGATATTAGAGTGATAGTGGCCTCATAAAATGAGTTGGGAAGTATTCCCTCTTCTGCTTTTTGGAATACTTTAAGAAGAATAGGTATTAATTCTTCTTTAAATGTTTGGTAATATTCAGCTATGAAGCTGTCCCTAGATTTTGTTCGTTGGGAGTTTTTTGATTACCAATTCAATTTCATTCATTGGTAATTGTTCTGTTCTCATCTTCTTTTTCTTCTTGGGTCAGGCTTAAAAGGTTTTTTTTTTCTAGGAACTTATCCATTTCTTCTAGATTGTCCAATTTATTGGCATAAATTTTTTTCATGGAATTGTCTAATAATTCTTTGTATTTCTGTGGTATCCATTGTGACTACTCCTTTTTCATTTCTAATTTTGTTTCTTTGTGTACTCTCTTTTTCTTGATAAGTCTGGCTGAGAATTTGTCTATTTTGTCTGTCTTCTCAAAGAACCAGATCTTGGTTTCTTTGATTTTTTCTATTGATTTATTCTCTATTTTAGTTACTTATGTCTGATCTTATAATGTCTCTCATTCTACTATGTGTTTCAGTTGTTCTTCTTTTTCTAGTTTCTTTAGTTGTGCTTATGATGCTCTATTACTTGTGATACTTTCTTAGAATTTCCATATCTCTGCCTATATTCCAAATGCTTTTCATGTCATATGTTCATCTCCAACATATCAACTTCTTAAGTAGTTAACTGACTACATCTAACTTAAACTATCTTAGAATTCCAATGTGTCATATCTGAATCTGTTTCTGATGCTTGCTTAGTATTTTTAGACTAGGCTTTTTCTTTCTCACCTTTTAGCATAAATCATTTTTTTTGGAAGCCTAATATGTAAGATAATATGACTTGAAATAAATAGGTCATTTTATGATATTTTAGGTTAGTCTTACTAATTTGAGTTGTGTTTAATGTTTACTATCACTATAGATTCCAGAAGCTTCTAGAGTTTCTGATATTTTTGTCTCTTGTAGTATCTTTGGGCTTCCCTAAGAACTTTTCCTTAGAGTAAGTTCTTGCAGATGTCTCAGACGCAATCCACTGTTACTGACTTGGAGCTCTTTTGTTGAGGTGATAAAGCCTAGAGGAGGGGTTTTATTTTATAATCTTATGATTAAATCTCAGGTTTTAATGGGCCCATGTCTCTCTCTTGTGTGTGACCTTCACAAGTGTTTCTTAGATTTTTTTTTCCCACTTAAGTGAAAGGACCTGTCTTTGGGGCACTTCCCTTCCCTTTATTTAGACAACAATCTGGTAAAATCTTTTCCAATAAACATTAATCCTATTGGTCTAGTTATACAAATGGTCTAGGTAGATTCCTAAATGTTTACGTTTGCTCTCTACCTGTCAGAGCCCCAAAGCTTTTATTTTTCTTGGCACTTTACTATCAGAACTGGTTGTGTTTCATTGAGGAAACCCATAAATTTGTGTGGTTCCCTAAAATTGTGGCCCCCTATACCTTCTTACTCTTATACCATCTCATTTTATCATGATGCAAAATAACCACTTAACTTTATGGCTCTAGCAACTTCTGCCCCAGGTTAGCAAATCTTGGCTACAGCACTCTGTATTAAATGTCATTCCAGATTTCAGTGTGTTGGTTTGTTTTTGTGCCATCTCTTCTCTAATGGGCCCAAGAAAAGTCATTGATTTCAGTTTATTCGACTTTTCCTTGTTGTAGAAATAGAAGTGATGACTTCTAAATCTTTACATGTCAGAGGTGAAAATGCAAGTCTCGCACTTATTTTTTACTATCAAATATTAGTTTAAGGCTACTCTATTAGCTTGAGTATATAAAGCCCAACACAATAGTGGGTACAGAGTTCTCATTAAATATTAATTCCCTTTTCCTTTTATTTTCTGTAATGAGACAAGGTTCAATTTGTGGTATAGTAATGCAGTATACTGTTTTCTCTCTTCCTTCCTCTCTTTCTCTCAATAATTGTTAAAATAGAGTAACTTCGCTGCCTTGGAAGTTCCCCAAGGCCCCACATGAATATCAGTCATGGCACTATAGGCACCATTAAGAGCTATTGCCACAGAAAGTGATTCTAAGCAATGAAAAAGTGTCAAAATTAAATTGTAGTTGAAGGAAACCTTTATTCCAGATTGAAGAAACAAAGTCATAAAGTCCAGATTCCTAAGGATGATGTTTCCAATTATTCTGCTCATCTGCAAGTAGTTACAGGAGATTTTATAATTCTTTTAATAATCTTTATACATAATAAACATTGGTTCTCAAGTAATGGTCTAAGATATTCAGTGGTAATTGAGAGTCAGAAAAACTGTCGAATAATCTATGGCTTCACAAATATTTTTCCTGAAAGTTGGAGAATTAATGCCAAGAAATGGGAATATTTAGAAAAATTTATAATACATTTTTATTCTGTGTAGCAAATAACCTCAAACATTTACCACTGAACATCATCACACGTTTGTTATCTCACAGCTGCTGTGGGTCAAGAGGCCAGGCATGGCATAGCTCGATTGCTTATAAGGCTGCATCTCTGTTAGCAGCAATGGAGAGTGAGATGAACTCTAGTAACACAAATATTTTATGACAGAGCATGATCATGGAGATGACATCCTTTCACCTTAGCCGCATCTCATTGGTAGGAATCAAGAAAATAGGTTCCACCCACACTCAAGGGGAGGGTATTATGTAAAACAGGAACAAAAGGATTCAGAAATCCCTGGGAGTCACCTTGATATTTGTCTACCACAGAATGCTAGTCATAACCCAGGTGACACTTAGAAGATGTAAAGTCTAGCAATTTCTATTACACTTGGAGAAAATCAGAATCATGTGGAAAAATATTATTTATACTTAGATAATTTATTTTCTTTAGTTACAACTCTTAGGTGAAATTAACGATATTCTGAATATTAAATGAAAGGAAGTTGGCTTATAATTCTGTACGTATACTCAGTGACAACCTCTTTTGAAGGTAACTATTACATTAGGGAAAAAACAACTTTAGAAAGTGCAAATATGTTCAGCTGTTTACTATTCAGAGCTTTCATAGTTTAGACATTATATACAACAAAAGCCATAAAGTTGAATAGATTATTTATACATTTAAAGTAAATACATTCATACATTGGCTAACAAAACATATTGTTATAAAAAACTACATCAATATTATATTAAAATTTTTAAATATCCAAGATAATATCATTTATTAATATATAATTTATTACTATTAAAGATGTCAATAACAGCTAGATTGATGGAGACTCTTGGACAGTTGTCCCTTATGCTACAAGAAGAAACTTTCAGAATCTTATAACCAGAGTGTGGTGCAAATAATCCTAGAACAGGAAATCAGAGACATGGATCCTGCTGTGAATTGAGTCACATTTTAGACACATCACTCAGATACTCATTTTGGAAAAGGAACTGGATAGAAGAAGTTATGGTTTAATTGAACTATAAAAACCTTTTCTGTTTCCACTTTTTTTTTCCTAAACTTAACCAAGTACAGATTAGTCTCTTCCAATAGAATCTTCACAGAATAACACAAATGATAAGAATTTAGCTGTCAGCGGGGAAAAATGCCTTCTTGGACGTTTTCAAAGGTTTGTATAAGGTTGAGAGGGAAAAGAGGGTTAAAAGACGGTAATAACCCTTTAGATAAAACACAATAAAATTTAATACAATAAAACCACACAGAGCAAAAGAGAAACAAAATACAATTGAAAAAAAAGCCTTATATACTTTTATGAAAAGAAGTATTTCTTTAATTTTTCCTGTGTATTCAAATGGGAAACCCTTTTAATTTCAGAAGCAGATAAAGCTGATACTTATAAAAGAGGTCAATTTATATAATGCTTAATATAAAGAGAGTTCTTTTCCCTGTTTCTATATATTTCTTAATTGTATTTTCTAGTACATTTTTACTGAAATATAATTGACATATACATAATATTAGTTTCAGGAGTAAGCATAAAGATTCAATATTGGTATACATTGCAAAATGATCACCACAATAAGTCTTGTTCCCTCTAGTTTCCATATAAAGTATATAATACACAATAAAGTAAATACAAAGATTCAATATTGGTATACCTTGCAAAATGATCACCACAGTAAGTCTTGTTTCTCCCAGTTTCCATATAAAGTTACACAATGTGCAATACAGTATTATATTACATCCACATGACTTGTTTTATGACACGGAAGTCTGTACTCTTGACCCCCTTTTCACATTTCACACAAACACCAACCCTTCTTTTCTGGCAACACCAATCTATTACTTGCATCAATGAATTTTGTTATGTTTCATTTTGTTGGTTTGTTTCTTTTTTTATTTATTCCATATATACATGAAATCTTATCATATTTGTCTTCATCTGTCTCATTTCATGTATCATAATATCCTTAAGACCCATCCGTGATATTGCAAATGTCAAGATTTTATTCAGTTTTATGGCTGAGTAGTACTCTATTCTATTGTATATTTGGGTATATATATTTATATACATATTCATGGATACACACACACACACACACACACACACACACACACACATACACACCCTGTCTTTATCCATGCATCCACTGATGGACACTTTGTTTCCATATCTTGGCTATTATAAATAATGCTGCAATAGACATATGAATGCATATACCTTTTCAAATTGTTTTTGTTTTCTTTGGATAAATACCCGGAAGTAGAAATACTGGATCATATGGCACTTCTATTTCTACTTTGTTGAAGATCCTCCATAGTTTTCCATAGTGGATGCTCCAATTTACATACCCACCAACAATGCCCAACGGTTCCCTTTTCTTTATATCCTCGCCAACACTGGTTACTTCCTGTCTTTTTGTTAATAGCCATTCTCATAGATATGTGGTGGTATCTAATTGTAGTTTTGATTTGCATTTCCCTGGTGATTGCTATCTTTTCATGTGCTTGTTGGTCATCTGTATGTCTTCTTTGGAAAAATGTCTACTTAGATCATCTGCCTATTTTTTAAATCACATTAACTGTTTTCAGTTATAGAGTTGTTTAAGTGTTTATATTTTGGATATTAGCACCTTGCATATTAGTCAGATAAATTATTTGCACATTTTTTCTTCCGTTCAGTAGGTTGTCTTATTTTGTTGATGGTTTCCTTTGCTGTGCAGAGCATTTTAGGTTGATATAGTCTGCCTTTGGTATCAGGGTAATTCTGATCTTGTAAAATGAATTTGGAAGCATTCCTCTTCCATTTTTTGGAGGATTTTGAGAAGGATAAGTAGCATCTTCTTTGATTATTTGGTAGAATTCACTGGTGAAGCAATATGGTTCTGGCATTTTGTTTGGGAGGAGATTTTGTTTAGGAGGAGATTTTGTTTGGGAGGAGATTTTGGATGACTGATTCAGTCTTCTTACAGTAATGGGTGTATTCAGATCTTCTATTTCCTCATGGCTCAGTCTTGGAAGACTGTAGATTTCTAGGTTGTCCAAAGTGTTGGCGTATAATTGTTCATAGTAGTCTCTTATGATCCTTTGTATTTCTTTGGTATCAGTTTTCACTGTATCTCGTTAAATTCTGTTTTTATTTATTTGAATCCTCTTGCTTTCTTAGTGAGTCTTGTTAAAGAATTTTCAAATTTACTTTCAAGATTTTCAAAACTGCTTTCAAATTAGTTCTTACTTTACTTTTAAAATTTTATCTTCAGTCTCTATTTCATTTGTTTAGATCCCATCTTTATTATTTCCTTCCTTCTATTAACTGTGGGCTTTGTTTGTTCTTCTTTTCTAGTTCGTTCACATGTAAAGTTAAATTGTATAGTTGAGATTTTTCTTGTTTCTTGAGGTAGGTCTGTATTGCTGTGAACTTGCTTCCTAGATCTGCTTTTGTAGCATCCCATAGATTTGGTATTTTATATTTCAATTTTCATTTGTCTAAAGGCATTTCTTGATTTCTCTTTGGATTTATTTGTTCATTCATTGGTTTAGCATGTTGTTTAATCTCCACATATTTGTGGTTTTTTTTAGTTTTCTTCTTGTATTTGATTTCTAGTTTCATTACATTGTGGTTTTAAAAGATACATGGTATGATTTCATTCTTCTAAAATTTACTGAGTGATGTTTTTTGACCAAACATGTGATGTATCCTGGAGAAGGTTCCATGTGAAGTTGAGAAGAATGTATATTCTGTTGCTTTTGGATTGAATGTTCTGTGTGTGTTGAGTCCATCTGGCTAAATGTGTTGTTTAAGGCCAATGTTTCCTCATGATTTCTGTCTGGATGATCTGCCCATTTATGTATGTGGGTAATAAAGGTACCTACTAGTATTATTTTTCAGTCAATTTTTCCCTTTAGGTTTATTAATATTACCTTTATTATCTTAATGCTCCTATGTGGGTACTTAAATATTTTGTTATATTCTCTTGGAGGATTTTCTCCTTTATCATTATATAATGTGCTTTGTCTTTTATTATGGTTTTTGTTTTAAAGTCTCTTTTGTTAAATACAGCTACCCAGCCTTCTTTTGGTTTCCTTTTGCTTAGACTGTATTTTTCCATCCCATCACTCTCTGTCTTTACATCAAATGTGAGTCTGTTGTGCACAGTGTATAGATGGTTTTGTTCCTTTTGTTTCCATTGTTCTTTTCCTGCTCTTTTCCCTTCTGGTTTGATGCCTTTCTTTAGTGTTATGGTTAGATTCCTTTCTCATTATCTGTTGTGTATTTGCTATATGTTTTTGCTCTGTGGTTCCTGAGAGGCTTAGATATAACTTCCAGATAGCTAGCTAGATATAAATGATATACATTTTCTTTATGTATTTTGGTGCTCCTATGTTGGATACATAAATATTTACAAATGCTGTATTCTCTTGTAGGATTCACCTTGTCATTTTATAATGTTCTTCTTTGTCTTTTGTTATAGTTTTTGTTTTAAGTTATATTTTGTCTGATGTAAGTAAAGCTACCTTACCCATTTTTTGTTTTCTCTATCTGTATCATTAACTCTGTGTAGTCTAGTTAAGTTGATAGCAAGTTATGTTTTAATGCATTCTAAAACTCTACATTTTTTACTCCTTCCTCTGATGTTCTGTTTTTAATGTCACATTAACATCATTTTCTTATGTTTATCTTTTAGCCAATTACAGCTAATAGCTAATTTTAGCTATTAGTTAAAAATAATTTATTTTAAATACTTGTGTCTTTTAATCTTTATATTACCTTTATAAGTGATTAATCCACTACTTTACTATATATTAACCTTTACTAATGACTTTTACTTTCATATGTTGTCTTGTTGCTAATGAACACCCTTTTTTTTAGCTTAGGTATCCCTTTCAAATTTTTTGTGAGGCCAGTTTAGTGGTGATGAACTCCTTTAACGTTTGTCTAGAAAGCTCTTCATCTCCCGCTCAATTCTGAATCACAAACTTGACAGTGGAGTAGTTGGTTGGAAGTTTTGTTTTTTATTTGTTTTCCTTTTAGCATTTTGAATATATCATGCTGGTCCCTTCTGTCCTGCAAAGTCTCTGCTGAAAAATGTGCAGTGTGTTACGGTGTTTTACTTGTATGTAACAAGTTGTTTTTTCTTGCTTTTAAGAGTCTCTGTTTATCTTTAAATTTTGATATTTTAATTGGTATCTCTTTCTTTGCATTCATCTTATTTGGAACTATCTGAGCTTCCTGGATTTGAATATCTGTTTCCCTCTGAAGGTTAGAGGAGTTTCCAGCCATTATTTTTTCAAATAAGTTTTCTGTCACTTACTTTCTCTCTGTTTTCCTTCTGGGATTCCTCTAGTGTGAATGCTATTCTACCTGATGTTGTCCAATGTGTCCCTTAAGGTATCTTTTATTTTACTTTTTTCTTTTTGCTACTTTTTGGGTGAATTCTAGTGCCCCATCTTCCACACTATTGATTCATTTCATTCCATCTGCTATTGAACCCCTCTAGTTTGTTTTCAGTTGAGTTATTGCATTCTTAAGCTCTGTGACTTCCATTTGGCACTTTTTTATATTTTCTTGTCTTTTACTGAAGTTTTCTGCATTCATCCATTCTCCTGAGAAAGGTAAGCATCTTTATGAGTATTACTTTGAACTCTTTATCAGTTAACTTACTTATCTTCATTTCATTAAGGTTCTTCATTTCATTAAGAACAGGGATTTTATCCTGTTCTTTGATTTGGAAGATTTTCCTCTGTTTTCTCATTTTGCTTAACTCTGCACTTCCTAGTATGTATTAGGTGTAACTGTTTTCTCTCCCAGTTTTGAAGGAGTAGTCGTAGGAAGACTGGGTGTGTGTTTCACTCTGTTGTCTGTATAGGTGGTGGTGGTATGCCAAGAACTATCTGTCTGATTGTTTTACTCCCATGGGGTCCAGAAACTCAAGCACCCCTGGCTACTAGAACCAGACTTTCAAGGGTCATCCCCTGTTTGGACTCCATGTACCCAACGATTTTTTTTCAGGTTTTCCAGGGAAGGTAAGCATACCTATCTGCTGAAATTTCTGGGTTGGGGCCCAGGGAGAATGCAGGTATGGGGCAAGCAGCACGAGCATGGTAGAGGGATAATGCCAAAATGGCATCCACCAACACCTCCATCATAGACGAGAGTTCCAACAGACTTCTGGCCCTCTAGTGGTGCTTTAAAATTAGCCATGTTTGAATTGTTTCATACATGGCTGTAGATTTGGTGTGTTTGTGGGAAGATGTAAGTTCAGGGTCATCTTATGCCACCATCTTGAACCGCCTCTTCTTTCCCACTCTTTAAGAAATAATTTATCCTCCTGTTCATTATCCTTTAATAATGATCATTTCATTTGTGAAATTTCAGGTCACCATGCAAAGCAGGTTTATTACTTTAGGTCCTCTCTGAGTTGGAATTCTTGAATGGCAACATTGATTTTTATTTATTGAGAATCATGGAGATCTGTACTATAAATACAAAGCAAAGATTTATTATTGTGGACTCATTCACAATCAATACTAAAGCTTGTTAAATAAATAATGAGCATGATATTTGCATTAAAAACACTTTGGTTTAGAATCCTGGTTGTCACCAGCAGTGCAAAGTTGTGGACATTTATCTCTCATACTATACCCTTATTTTTTAGTTAGATATTGCCATTCCAAAATTAGAGTCTTGTTGGGAGGTTTAAATGAGATGATATAAGTAAATAAACCACCTAGAATAGTTTTGTCATGCAGAATTAATAGTGAATAGTATCATTAAGGGCAACGATGATAATTATGCTACCTTTAACTCTTTAGTTGAAAATTATATTAATCTACACATTAAATTGGTTCAGCCTGTTTCTCAGTAGAGTAGCCAAGCTCACATAAATTTCCCCAGGAAATTCAACATTGGTTTTAGAGAAAGAACATAAATGCATAGAAGAATTTGTTTTTCTTACATTTACATCATTGGTGATACAGTTTAAATATTGTGCTATCATAATATTTTAAACTTTGGAGCTGAGGGACTTTTTACTCTATCCCCACCCTTCAGAAGATGAAGAAAGTTAGGTCATTTATCATTCATTTAAAAAATATTATTGAGCACTGAATGAGATGGTAGGGATACATTGGAGATGAAAGAATGAATGGATAAATGAATGAATACTAAATGAATGAGTACTTAATGGATAGATAAACAAACATAACTGTACCCTGACTCTCAAATACCTTATACTCTTGTGGTTTAGGGAGAGGTTAATTAAAATAATCTACAAATAACTAGTCCAAAAAAGTTATAACATTTTTCATGGTTGTAGAGTTCATGGACTAAAATCCAGATTTTCCCATTTTAAGACAATGTCCAGAAATAACTTATTACACAGTTCATATATGCTCAGTTTTGTGTTTTTCTGATAAGAGTTTCACATTTTTTCCTATCAAGTGATTTTAAATTTTTTCTCTTAAATATAGTATGGTAATCAAATGATATGTCAGTAACATTTATCATATTTCTTTGACTCTGTCATATGATCAATTGTGTAATCTAAAATCTTTCAACATAATTATTGAGGCATTTTCAATTGAATCATTACAGTATTCCAAACAATATTTTTTACAACTGTAGTGTTCAGTAAAGCTTGCATAAACACACAAATTTTTTAATATGTGGTGTATGTTATTAGTTTACCTGATATATAAAATCAGTGACTCTTGTATTAATATAAATCAGGAGTTACATAGTACATTTACTCTAAAATATGCTGTTTCAAGTTAATAGTTAAATAACATGATGATTATTTTTGATATGTTCTAAAAATAAAAAATACTAGAAACAAATGCAGTCCCCATAATAACAACAACCCTTATTTATTTATTCAGCAGTGTGTTTCTATGGATCCAGCCCTGGTTTAGCACTTTACATTTATTAGCTCAATTAATCTCTTCCTCAGCACTTGAAGCATATATTATTATTAATCTCATTTTACACATAACGAAAATGAAGCGGGGAGAGTGCAAATAACTTGACCCTGATCACATCTCTAATCAGAATGCTACACAAATTATGACAAGTGACAAATTCATTATATATGCAGTAAGGATTATAGTCATTTAGAAAGAGTGATCATGGGAGTGAGAAGATGAAGGAAATTTTCGTTGGATCTTTGCCCTCAAGTCATGGCATGAAAAGCCCAGAATTCAGATGAGGGTGCATTTCTGCTGATGAGTTAGGTATAAAATAACATATCAGTAAATTAGTATTTGAGTAAAACTATGAGGAGAAAATCAAGATCTAATCTATAAGCCATAGAATAATGGCCTAAAACTTTCCTGGAATGGTAGGTTGGTTCAGTTTCAAAGGATTTTAAAAGATATGGAAGAAAAAAATGAAAAGAATGTGGTTCCTCATTGTCTGTAAGATGTATTTGTACCTCTCCCCTGACTCAGCTCATAAAGGAATTCTGTGTTAGATTCCCTTTGAAACTAGAAATTCATTTTGTGGCTCGACAACCTGTACTTTGGCCTAGTACAGTAGTGTAGTACTCTCTTATGACAATAGGAAGAATGAAACCACCTTCTATATTGATTTGTGGTAGTGCTTTCGTATGTAAAATTTACAAATTTATGTATGTATATATATATGTTTATTTAATTGTACATCACATACATATACATATACATACACATTTTCCACAAAAGCTACAAAAGTTATAGAGTAAATTACAACTCTTACTCATCATAAATTATTTCATCTCTGAATTACCTTTAAGGTTATATGAACCAGTGCTTTCCACCCAATCCAATATCACGAACCTACAGATGAAGTATGGTACAAATGACAAGGAGCAAAATAATGGACAGATGAGATCAATAATCTGAAGTGATATCATTAACTTTATGTTGCATTCATTCTAAATTCTGCCTTTATACAGTTCTGATTATTAAAAAAAAACACCTTACAGGTTTTCATTGATTTTGAATCTCTCAATCAAATCCACTTAAATTCATGGACTGCCTTAGCTAGATAAATTTAATGTTAAGAGTATCTCATCAAAAGTAAGTACTGCACAAATCCTTAATCATCTCATTTTCTGTGTTTTCACAGTCTTCTACATGGTAACTCATTCCTTATCTTTTTACTGCAGGGCAATACAAACCAACACACTTCTTTAGATGACAGCAGGCAACCTGTTCTGTGTGACGGTCATGCAGAAGCCAATGTGTTTGTGTTGTAGTAACATTACCTTCCTAATATTTCTGTTTTTTGTTTTCCTTCTTTGTTTGTTATTCAGTATGTTTTTAGAGTGCTTCCTTGGTTTCTTGTGTTTAATATCACCGGAAATTTACTCTTATGATTAGGAATGTGAAACATAAAAAGATAGCAAAGAAAACTACAGAATATAAAGTGGTACTTAAATACTTAATAATAATTACGAGTTCTATATCTCAGACAAAAAAGGAGAACTTCAAGTACATATTTCAAAGTGAATTATCTTCTCTGCCTAGAGCTTTCTAAATAGATGTCACCTTTGAATTCCCATTAGTTTGGAGAGAAATAAAGCCATCATATGAGATACCAATGTAAAAGTCATAATATAAATAAAACAACAACATTAATAAAGCATCACTATGCAGGTTGAACAGATTGTGAAATATTTATTATTTAAATACATACAAAAAATATTTTACTTTAAAAAGTTCTTGTATTTACTTGACACACTTTCTTTGGAAAGTGAAAGCTATTAAGTTGAGACTAAGAAGACATTAATATTTTAAAACAGCAACTTAGAAGTACCTATAACACAATGAAATATGAGGAAAAACTAAAATAACACGTGTTTTTTCTAGTCTTTGAGAGTTGATGAATGAACTTGGGCAGAGTTGGGGTATTCAGGACCTCTAGGAAGTTAAAGGAAGACAAAAACAATAGCCGCTTAAACAGTCACGTGATAAACAACAGCCATACTAACTAAAAACAAAGCATAATTACATATACCTTCTTGTACCATAACACAAAATTTGATTTACAACATAATATCTGTTTGATTGCTCTGTAATAAATTGCCAGTTAAAGCAAAAATGCTAAGTCAATATTCTATTTATATACTTGATGTATAAACATGATAAACTCAGGAGAGAAAAACTTTGTAATTTCTTTAATAGAATAAAACCAATAGAAGATCTCTTTCCTACTGTATTTTTTTTAATTTAAAGGAAAACGTATAAACTTTTTGTCTTCCTTTTAAAGTTCAGTATTTTCTTGAGGAATATTTCATAAAATATCTTGTATGGTTATTTGAACTCTGTAAATTCATTCTGCCATTACTCTCCTTCGGTATATCACAGGAAAAATACATGTTATGGTGGATCAGTAATTTGAATAATGAAAGAAAAAAATGAAAATACAAGTAATTAATACCTAATGGATGGCTTGAATTAACTGACAACAGCTTTTATTAGTAAAGAACAAATAGGATCATATTGTTTTTGTACATTGACTACTACTCACAGATATTATGCTAGCATTATATTTCTTCAGAAGTAATGTATGTCTTAATATATATGGATGTAAATATCTTATTTGATACCTTAAATAAAAAGAAGCTAAATCATTAGAACTAGGAAAACAAAGTGATTACATTAAAATATTTATTTCTCTAACCTGTATTAAAGATATAAAGGAAGAGATTAAGGATCATAAAAGGAATAGTAATAAAGGTGAGGTCCTAATTTACTACCCAGCTTTATTTCAACTTACTTCTCCATTGCTCTAAGGCATCAAAGTTATTTAGTTTTACTACATTCACCTCACACTGGTTTCCTATCAAACCGACTATCAGCGGAACCCCTCTGCTGAGCTCCCTACATGAAATTGTCCTTTTGTACGTCTCATAATCGGCAGTGATGTGGCCAAGCATCTGGTGGTGACAAGCACACGTCTTTGATTTATTGGCTAATATCACCACTTGTTAGTGGATGGTTGAGCAGGAGACTAAAAGAGCATAAAATCAGAGAGAATAAATTATGAAGGCACCGAACTGTGCCATTATAAACCCTTCCTTGTCACAGCTGTGACGTCTCATAGGAAATGGAGGAAGACAGCACCATTCATTCTTCAAAGAGCCAATACTTTCTACTTGTGATCTGACCGTAAATAAATAAATAAAGCAAATAAACCACATAAATAACTTGAAATTCAAATAGGGAATGCCTTCCCCTCAATAGAGCCCTTGGGTTCCAGTTTTCTTATCCTTGAAAGTAAGAGCAGAACAAAGCTGACTTCAATTAGAAGCATATACTAGGAGAGATTGAGAATATTAAGTACATCTGTCATGCATGCTAGAACCTATAAAACTCAGGAGTTTGACTTATCCCATTTTGTTTTTCTCTTAGTCACCCTATAAAGTTCACCCTTATCTAAATTGATTGCCCACATATTATTTTAGTGAGTCAGTTTAGCCAATCCATTCATAGTACAAATCTCCACGATGGTGATGGCAGATATTTGTTACCTACCTTCAGTTAGTATTTGGTAAAACAATGTTCCAGAGTAATTTAAAATTTAAACTGGCTTTTAAAATTATAATCTGTTAAAGTAATTAAAACATCTGAGAATAAAGAGTTGTTAAGAATGCACAGTAATAAGAAAATAAGTATGCAGTAGAGACCAAACATCTTGGAACCTGGAGTTATTTCTTAGATTTTTGTCTTCAAATATATTACAATATTTTAAAATGTAATTAAACTTTCTCT
Organism: Manis javanica; assembly: GCF_040802235.1. Lineage (NCBI taxonomy): Eukaryota > Metazoa > Chordata > Mammalia > Pholidota > Manidae > Manis > Manis javanica. The sequence continues at coordinate 45,970,436 of NC_133156.1, forward strand.
GAAACACAACACTTATTCTGTATGGGAGCTTTGCTTTTCATAAATGACTTTAAATAAGATGAAGTCAAAGAAAAGACAATGTAAATGAGTGTATCCTTCATCTTCACAGACACTATTCTGGATGCATACTTACATTAATTCAAAGAGTCATGGAAAGATAACTTTTGAATTTAATTTTAAGCAAGTCATTTACAGGGAAATGAGAATGGACAGGTATTGCAGGAAGAGTTTCAGCATTGTCAAACAATATGTCCAAGGAATTATAAGAAAAGGTAGATCTTATATTAAATGTTCTTATCACCAATATAATACTAATAATACAGAAGGCAAGAAGAAATTTTGGTGGGTAATGGATATGTTTATGCCATAGATTGTGGTGATGGTTTCCTGTACATATATTTATGTCCCAACTCATCAAGTTATGGTCATTAAATATATACTGCAATTTTATATGTCAATCTTACTGTAGTAAAGTGGTTTTAAAAAATCAGTGTAGATACAGAAACAATGCATGAGAAGAAAGGGTAAAAGGCAAGGCTAAAGAGAGAAGTTGGGACCATAATATGAATCTGTATGCCATGAAATACATTAAGCTATTTATTCATTTATAGTCTTCCCTGCTTTAGAAGGAATTTATAACTAATTACAAGGACACGTAAAATAAGCAAAATATAAAATAAAAGTCAGTTTAAAAAATAAAAAAATGAAAAATGATAATATAAAATGAAGAATAAAGCTAATACTAATATATAAACCACAAACCTCTTAATATTCTGAAGATGGTTCATAATTTTTGCTCAAAGCTTTTTATTAAACACTATGAGAAGAGAAATTTGATCAATTATTGTTTAAGCCATCTTCAGTATCACAATAGGAAAATATGACAAGTTTGTAGAACAGTTTCTTATACTGGTTTATAATAATATATTTTCATTATATCATACTAAAGAGTTGAATTGAGAAAAAGCAATTACATGGGGTAGGATGCAGTGGGTAACTAAAGTATTGACTAGTATTGGAAAAGATGATCATCTTATTTCCTTGAATAGAGCCAAAGTTTATTTCTAATTAAGTTCAAGACTTTTCAAAGTATTTCCATATTTATTTAACAAAAATAATTTGTCTACTTATTTTTAAAATTTATTTTTCACATTTGTGTGATACACAAATGAATGGGTTTTTAACTCAAGTTGGAGTGTACATTTGATACATAATGGTACAGTGTGACAATGTATATATAGTTATGTGGCGTATAGAAGACTCTGGAGTGTATCAATGAGTCTTTTTAAAAGTGGTCATTTTCCCTAGAAGGTGAAACTGAAGTTGAATTAGATGCCTTTGTAACTTCTGATTAAGAAGAAAATGTGCATGAAAATACTGCAGTTATAAACAGTCATGAATGCACCTAAATCATCAACACATGGAAGTGCAAATTCTCCTAATTGTAGGTACTGACTTAGAATATTGCTTCTGCTAACATGGGAACGCCTTACAGCTTGACCCAGGGTGAAGTAAGGGGCGGGGACTTTTGAGTGTGATGGATAATAATTCTATCATGTAAAGAAAGGAAGGGCAAATATTCCAAAACACAGCAGTGAGACTGGAGACAAATAATTCTGCTCTTATAAAAAAGGAAGTTCTCTTTAAAAAAATCTTGGATGATTTTGAGGGTAGAAATTCTAAAATATGTATCTCTAACATAAGAGAATCTTGAATTGGTTCATGGTAGACGTTAAGCTTGATTGCAAGTATTGCCAGGATATTTTCCAAGAATGCACACTAAAGTACAAAGAAATTTAGAGAACCAAAACACAGGAGAAAAATATATTGGGAATCACAATATATTTGGAATGGAATCTTGGCTCCATCTTTAACTTGTTTTCTAAATTCAGGCAAGACTGCATCTTCTGAATCTCAATAATATTGCTTAAACTTCAATGTTGTTATTACTTTAAATAATGTTATATATAAAATGAAGTATCAGTAAAGCTCTATATAAATTTTGTCCATAGTATCCATAGAATATTTTGTTGATAGAATCCATTGATAATTCTGGGCTATAACCAATGTCCAGATAGTTTCAAAAATGATGTTTAAAATTATATTTCCACTTCCTAGTGATTTTCTCTTCACTCTTTTAGAACTAGATTAATCTTTGGCTTCATGGATTTAATTTTAAGAGGTAAGTTGTATTTTATTGTAGCTCCAGAAATAAGGGGGTTCCCTGCCTGGGACAAGTTCCCTGTGAATCTGTTGAAACCAAAGTAAGACAAAAGGAAGGGCAGGTTGGGTTAAAAGGGTTTATTTCTCACACCTTGCTTGGGTTCACTAGCCAGGCCCTGCACCATCCGTTGTGGGTAAGCGGACGTTTGCAACCAGAATTTCCCACCCAATTTGCATATCAATAGGCCAGGGCAGCATGGGAGCCAAGGCAGGGGAGGAGAGAAAACAGCCATTCTTTCTTCCCATCTGTTCCTGATACCTAACTGATTTGGTGCCAGTCACCAGGGACCCACCCATGGAGTGCCTCCTGGAAGGGGCAGGGTGAGGAGGGGAGCTCCCTGCCACCACCAGAGGGGACAGACGATGTGGGGCCTGGCTAGCGAACCTAATAAAGCTTTGAGAAATAAACCCTTTTAACCCAACCTGCCCTACCCCTGGTCTTACTTAGGTATCAGTGGATTCACAGGGAACTTGTCCCAAGTGGGGATCCCCATACTCCCAGAGCTACACTTACTAGGAGCAAAATCATAAAGCTTTCAGAATTCTTTAAATCGTGGATAACACAATTCATTTTGTGGTTTTATTGTTCTATAAACACACACACACACATAAATATACATACACATTAATATTACTGGGTTGTAAATAAATTTATTTGAATTACAGAAAAAGAACTAATTTAAAGAAAATGCATATATAGAAATACAAGCGTGCACATAGCCTACATATATTTAAAGCATTTAAATGAGCAAATTAAAAATACTACCTTAATATAATTTATACATAATATGTATTTATATATAAGTTCTTTGAGTATCTATTATACCTTGACTATATAAATGCTTGAGTGTGACTATCCATGCTAAAGGCCTAACATGTTATTTTTTGAATAATTTAACTTTAGAAAAGGGATTGCATGACACAATTATAAAATTGTATGTCTTAAACTGAGCTAAGATTCCCTGCCAAGATTTCTGGATGTTACTTGTTACCTGTATTGTTGAAATGTTGCTTCTTTTCAGATGCTGACCTTCTTTAAACATTTTGTTTTGGTTTCTCAGATATATGGAATATGGATATATGTGAATATTTCCTATATCAGATGTTATGCAATCTTTAATAAAATATATGGATGTTAGTTAGTTCCTTTGTGTAAGAAGGAAGAATCTTGTCTATAAGTGAATTTCAGTAATCCAAAGGACATTTCCACAATTTCACATGTAATGAGAGTGTCAAAAATACACACCTTCAAATAACATGATAGTTTGCATTGAAGAAAGTGGCAATAATGACATAGACAACTTTCTATAAGGCTTAACTTCTTTGGTTTGAGGTAGCCCTGCAATTAAAACATTACTGAGGTGAATTCTCAGTGGCTCAGCACTAGACACTTCTTACATACTTGAGTGGGTCCAAGTGTAGCCATGTGCAGCCACGTGTGATAAATCTGTCAGAACTAACAGCAGGAGCTCTGCTAAGAATCCTCTATCAATAAGCCTGCTTGATAGCTCAAGGTCTTTGAATTATTAATCATAACCAACACCCAATAGTAAGGCCAACATTAAGGGTCTGTTCATATTTCCTTGTGTGTTTCTGAACTTCCCATACATTTATTCAGTCTTGGTCATTCGAGATCATGTTGGAGTTTAAACTGAACCATAGTTACTGTCAGAATGTAGGAGGATTTTTAGCCCCCTTAGGAAGAGAAAGAAATGTGGTATATGAAGGAGGGTACAGGAAACTATTTTCCAAGTAAAATAGTGTGTTTTGTGAGGATAAACATCATCAGGCTTTACTATATTCCTATTCATATTAGGCAACCATAAACACAAGCTTCTTTTCTAAAATATTAAGCAATTATGTTAAAATTCCTGTTGTTATGCTTCTTCAATCTCTGCTTGAAACTGCTCTGCTAACCTTAACATAACCTAGTCTCTATGCCAGCCAGGTTGGCCTATTTCTACATCTTAACCTTATCTTTACTGTTAGTCCCACTGGTCTGTTCATGCAATTCAGCTCTGACCTCTGCACCACAGCCTTACCACTGATGTTTCCTGGCCTATGGCTTTAATCTGATCTAGATCAGTATACCCTTGAGAACTGATTATTCAAACTTACTTATTTATAACTTTTACCCATGGCCCAACATCATGAACTTATTTCTGCAAGTTTGTGCAAAGGTAATTCATTTTTCTTATTAATTCCTTGATTTTAAAGAACTTATTCAAATAAAGCTTGCATATTTTGGAGATTATTTTTAATGGTTAGCAATATGCCTATAAATTTATAACAAAAATAATTATTTAATCCAATTTGAAATAAACCCATGTTATGTAATTTTGAAATCTGTGTGTGTGTGTGTGTGTGTATGTGAATTTATTGCCATTGCTCATTTAGTAGTTTTGCCATCAGAGCAATTATGTCAGGTGTTACAATATAAAAGCTTCCAGGGACCAGGTTTACCTGATCCTTATTTAGCTTAAAAAAAATGAGTGAAGTAAGTCAGGTGTTAGAAAAGCAACACTGCAAACTGAAGTGACAATAGATGTAACAACAGCTCCAGTATTAAGAAGTAATGGGGAGTGATGAAACCTGTGGAGAACTGAAGAGCGCTGGTAGTGTTCAAGGTGTTACTTGAATCCAATGTTACTCGGTTTTGAGGTTCTGTAGTCATGTGATGCATGTTCAGATCAGTCAGATCCTGCAATGTTATTTGTAGAGAATTTACACATCTGGATTTATATGTGAAATTTCACATTTTTTCTCAGTTGACAAATAATTCACTGCATAGAACAAGCCTAACACATTTGCTGGTAAATCCAGGATAGTTTTCAGGCTATTTGTAAATTCTGAGAATTTCATGTATTTGAGGGTAGATTGTAGAATTCATAGAATTACAGAAAAAAGGAACATTTTAAGGAATTTAGAAAATAGTTACCTATTATTACTAAAAAAATCTTAGTTCATTAATATGAGACATAACATAAAACATATGTACAATAAAGGTTATTTTAAGAATGTTCCCACCTGAGAGAAAGAAGGATTATAAAAGACATGATGAAATATTTGAGGGTGGTGAATACATTCGTTATCGTTATGTATAATTGTATATATTCATTGATTATGGTGATATGTCAAAACTTAAATTGTACACTTCAAGTAGGTGGTTTATTGTATATGATGATGAAAAGCTGAAAGAGGTTATTAGCAGTAGTTAAGATTATTATTGTAATTAGAAAGGTTAGTAGGTATTTAAAGAATCAGTTATAGCTCTACACATATTACCTCTCCTAATACTATCAACAAATCCAAAAATCATTCTAGGCCTGCTTTACTATAAGTACAGTTTAACAAAAACATCAGATTGTGAATCTAATAATAGCAGATCTCAAGTTATTTACCAAAACATTATGTAAGAACTGCTAACTCATGCATACCTCAAGAAAGCTGTTAAAAATACAAGTGGTATATCACTCTTTAAAGAAATCTAATTTAATACAAAATACAACAGCTTTTTTTCATTGAAAGAAAATACATACACACTGATATGAATAAATTTTAGCTACAGAGTTTGATGAGTTTTGATAAATGTTTACACCAATGTAACCAACACCCCCATCAAGACAGACATAATATCCACCAACAAAGTAAATTTCCTCATGCTACTTTACTATCAAACCTAACCCATCATAAGCAGGCCCTGGCTTGATTTCTATGACTTCAGATTAGTTTTGTTTGTGATACTATGTCAAATAAATAGGGTCAGTGGGGTATTGTTTTGTGTCTGGCTTCTTTCACTTGACAGTGCTTTTCAGATTCATCAAGACTGTTATGTATATAAGTTGTTTGATCATTTTTATTGCTGAGTAGTGTTCCTTTATTTATGCTGTCATCTGTTCATAGACAGTTGTTTCCAGTTTTTGGCTATTATGAATAAGGCTGCTATGAGCATTCTTATAACAACAAAAAAAGGTCCAACCTGGATGATGTCTGACTATAATGGTCAGAGTTAAAAATTTTCCCATACTGTGTTTGCTCTTCCAGTCTAAAATGAACATGAAAAATATTTGAATAGATAGTGAAGGGAAATGTTTTGGGATAGAACAACTTTATAATTTTAGATTTATCACTTTTAGTTGTGTAACATTGCATAAGTCAATTGATCTTTCCAGACTTCAATGAATTTTGTTGTTACTGTGCAGTGTTAGTTTAGGTTAGTTAGCTGGCAAAAAGAGGGCATTATACAAGGTGGATTATGGAGTCCCTTAGAAGAGTAAAATGTTAAAACTTTTGGTGAATGATGGGAACATCATTTGCAAAATTATGTGACCTTCACAATTCACTTATTGTTTGCATAGTGTTTTAAATTGATGGTGATTGAATTAATCCACCCAAAATTCTGGTATTATGTGACTTTATGATTTAATAGGAATAAATTGGGATTTTTGTATTAAACCACTCAGTGTCATAATCAAAGAAAGCTCCACAGTGGAAATCAACAATAGTATATAATTTCACTTGTGTTTTTACTATGCATGGCATTATTTGGTTTTCCTCTTTAAAATGTGGTATGGGCAATGCATAGTAGATGGAGTGTCTCCAGTTTTAATCACTTCACTTTTCATTTGAAAAGTAATTCATCATGAGAAGTCAGTGGGGTATAGAGAGCACTAATTGCAGCAAAATATCAAGGACAGTTTTCCTCTGTCTTAATTAAACATTAATGAGTAAACTTATTTGCAAATGCATGCTGCAGGGATGGACTTGTCTATCTCCGTTTGGTAAATACTGACACTAGGTGTCAAAATAAAGCACCTTAATTGATTTATACAGGAATAGTTTAAAAAGACTGCACTTGGCTTGACATTTCTTTAGGTTTTTATAGAGCAGTTTCTGATAAATTATTTATAAAGAAACTTTCCTGACCTATCCTAATTATGAGAATGATTGTTTCCAAAGTAATCAATTTTGTATAAAATTGACTTTTCTTCTGTCAGTGCTGTTATAAGGAATTTCATATTACATGATGAAGAATCAAGTTTCTTTATATTTTCAGAAGGAATATGGAGGCAAGTCACTTTTTCCCTGATTATTGGAAATATTTTGTAGAATTTCAGGTGATATTTTAATATTCTAAATAAATAATTGTGTGTGAATTTATTCAAGTTTGATTTTAATGTGTTTGTTATATACTTTACTTGAACTATAATCCCAAATCCTCATAATTATATAGCTCAGGTATGAATTTAGTTCAAACTTTTAATCTTAAAATAATGTTTGAAGTAACATTGCTTTTGATACTTTAAAGTGCTCATAATAAATTGGTACACTAAGAAGAAGCATAAAATAAGATTTGTGGTCTCATGCATTTTGTTCTTTAGATATCAAAAGAATTTCCCAGTCTAATCTTTAGATTAGTTGAAATGTAGTTTTTGACTAAATATTCTTATATTTTTCTCTAAATAATCTACCAACAGTGTTTATTTGATAGGTACAATCGAGTAATAATATTGAAACTACATTAAATAGTTCTAATTTCCTACACAAGAAGTTACTGATTATGCACTCCAAATTTTACAACAAAATTGTCTGTAGATCAGTGCTGCAGTGGGATACATTTCAAAAAAGACAAAACTATGCATAGAATTTAAAAATATTAGTATGGTAGCATATTTTCTGTAAAGGGGAAAAAATATCTTGCTATATCTTAAAATGGCTTATAAACACCTCAGTTTTCTTTGTTTTCAGATAGTACAGTTAAATTTCACTCTAGCTTCTCATGAAACTCCCTGTTTCCCAAACCATATGGCTTGATGCAGATAAAATTGGCTTATGGCATATAGTAAAAACACTTCACATTTTTCCACCTGGGAAACTACTGAAGTGTTAGGGTACACATTTTTAAGATTATTAGTATTAGGTTTTCAGTGGGTCTTTATTTTCAGATTGTTTTTGTCTTACTGGACAACCTAATTGCCACATTTGAAAATAACAATATACCCTTGTCTTCATTGTATGAAGCTCAGACGTGAGAATTTCATTTCAATTTGAGATTAAAATTAATCTAAGGGCCTTTTATATTAAAAATTTACATAAAATTTTCAGAAAAGCTTTTGAAGTAAGAATTCCTATTTTTAAAATGTAGAGTAAATACAGTGTACTTCACTTTCTGGAAATCACACAAAACGAAGAACAGTGAAGAGAATCTAGCACCAAATTAATCTTTGAAAAGAAAATTAAGAGATACCTGAATGTGCAAAACGAAACAGGGGTTCTATCTTGATGGTGGTGTTTCGATATATAGCTAAAGGACGGTCTTAGTTGCATTATTAAAAACAGCCACACAAACACAAATTTAACTCCTGACAGACCCTGTGGTACAGAACCAATTATTTCTTATTTGCAACAATGGCATTCGGTTTGTCAGGTTGATAGGGGATGGACTGGACTTGTTTTGGTTCCAAGCACAAACACAGGACGTAGGACCCTGAACAAGGACTCACAAACGTAAAACATACTTACAATAAAGGCATTTATTGTAGCAGAAGATAGAGAAGAAACATTATGAATAGACAAGCAAGAAAAGGTCTCACATTAATCATTGTTGATAAGAAAAAATTTTATTTGCTTGGAGCATAAACATTACTCATCTTTCATGTATAAAGAAACACATGAATTGTATAAAAATACAGTGCACCCACACCCAACATTATACTGAACAGCAAGAAGCTGAAAGCTTTTCCTCTGAGATCGGGAACTAGACAGCAAAGTTGCAGGATACAAAATTAACACACAGAAATCTGTGGCTTTCCTACACATAAACAATGAACTAATAGAAAGAGAAATCAGGAAAACAATTCCATTCACAATTGCATCAAAAAGAATAATATACCTAGGAATAAACCTAACCAAAGAAGTGAAAGACTTATACTCTGAAAACTACAAGTCACTCTTAAGAGAAATTAAAGGGGACACTAACAAAAGGAAACTCATCCCATGCTCGTGGCTAGGAAGAATTAATATCGTCAAAATCCCTATCAAACTACCAACAACATTCTTCAATTAACTGGAACAAATAATTCAAAAATTCATATGGAAACACCAAAGACCTGGAATAGCCAAAGCAATCCTGAAAAAGAAGAATAAAGTAGGGGGGATCTCCCTCCTCAACTTCAAGCTCTACTATAAAGCCATAGTAATCAAGACAATTTGGTACTGGCACAAGAACAGAGCCACAGACCAGTGGAAGAGACAAGAGACTCCAGACATTAACCCAGACATATATGGTCAATTAATATTTGATAAAGGAGCCATGGACATACAATGGCGAAATGACAGTCTCTTCAACAGATGGTGCTGGCAAAACTGGACAGCTACATGTAGGAGAATGAAACTGGACCATTGTCTAACCCCATATACAAAGGTAAACTCAAAATGGATCAAAGACCTGAATGTAAGTCATGAAACCATTAAACTCTTGCAAAAAAACATAGGCAAAAACCTCTTAGACATAAACATGAGTGACCTCTTCTTGAACATATCTCCCTGGGCAAGGAAAACAACAGCAAAAATGAGCAAGTGGGACTACATTAAGCTGAAAAGCTTCTGTACAGCGAAAGACACCATCAATAGAACAAAAAGGAACCCTACAGTATGGGAGAATATATTGGAAAATGACAGATCCGATAAAGGCTTGATGTCCAGAATATATAAAGAGCTCACACACCTCAACAAACTAAAAACAAATAATCCAATTAAAAAATGGGCAGAGGAACTGAACAGACAGTTCTCCAAAAAAGAAATACAGATGGCCAACAGACACATGAAAAGATGCTCCACATCGCTAATTATCAGAGAAATGCAAATTAAAACTACAATGAGGTATCACCTCACACCAGTAAGGACGGCTGCCATCCAAAAGACAAACAACAACAAATGTTGGCGAGGCTGTGGAGAAAGGGGAACCCTCTTACACTGTTGGTGGGAATGTAAATTAGTTCAACCATTGTGGAAAGCAGTATGGAGGTACATCAAAATGCTCAAAACAGACTTACTATTTGGCCCAGGAATTCCACTCCTAGGAATTTACCCTAAGAACACAGCAATCAGGTTTGAGAAAGACAGATGCACCCCTATGTTTATCGCAGCACTATTTACAATAACCAAGAATTGGAGGCAACCTAAATGTCCATCGATAGATGAATGGATAAAGAAGATGTGGTACATATACACAATGGAATACTACTCAGCCATAAGAAGAGGGAAAATCCTACCATTTGCAGCAACATGGATGGAGCTGGAGGGTATTATGCTCAGTGAAATAAGCCAAGCGGAGAAAGAAATACCAAATGATTTCACTCATCTGTGGAGTATAAGAACAAAGGAAAAACTGAAGGAACAAAACAGCAGTGGAATCACAGAACCCAAGAATGAACTAACAGGTACCAAAGGGAAAGGGACTGGGGAGGATGGGTGGGTAGGGAGGGAAAAGGGGGGGATGAAGAAGGGGGGTATTAAGATTAGCATGCATGAGGGGGTGGGAGAAAGGGGAGGGCTGTACAACACAGAGAAGACAAGTAGTGATTGCACAACATTTTGCTATGCTGATGGACAGTGACTGTAAAGGGGTTTATAGGGGGACCTGGTATAGGGGAGAGCCTAGTAAACATAATATTCTTCATGTAGATTAATGATAACAAAAAAAAAAAGAGAGAAAAGGAGGATTACTCCCTGATAGGATAAAACTAACTGTAAATCAATGATTAATGCATGCTTTAAATAACGTACATTTTTCTGATAACATTCCTCTCTCTTAAAAAAAAAAAAACAGTTCCTGTGTGGTGACCTCCAATGAGTTCTACACAATGATATAAAGGGCATATCAAAGTGTGGGCAAAGGGTCTGTTTGTGTTTATACAGAGGATCAAAGCCTAATTTGGCTACCCAGAAAATGAACTAAGATATGATATGAAGAAGAACTTCCAACATCAGCACTCTCTGGAAGAGTCATACCAGAAGATGATCATTAAAAATCCTCAACAAAGATCCAGGTGCTGCTACAGCTGTAGCTGCATTCATCCCACTAATTCCTGGACTTGCCATGGGAATGAAGAAGGAGATATCTAAGCTGGCCTGTGCATACAGTAAAACAACAAATTTGACTGCATCTATACTGTTGGAACTCAACCAAGAATTAGGAGAAGTGCAAGTTGTAGTGCTCCAAAATCTTCAACTACAGACTATTTACTGTTAAAAGAACATATGGGATGTGAACAGTTCCCAGGAATGGGTTGTTTTAATTTGTCTGATTTCTCTCAGACTGTTCAAGTACAGTTGGACAATATCTATCATATCATAGATAAATTTTCACAAATGCCTAGGATGCCTAACTGGTTTTCTTGATTTCACTGGAGATGGCTGGTAATTATAGATCTGCTTTGATTATGTAACTGTATTCCTATTATGTTAATGTGTCTGTGCAATTTAATTAGTAGCTTAAAACCTATACATGCTGAAGTTACTCTACAAGAAGATATGTCAAAGAAATAATCAATCTTCCCATGTTTTCTTCCACCTGCTACTTCTATAGCTTTTCTTCTTCCTTCCTAATTACAACCCCTAAATAGAATTCGTGCTTCATATCGAATTTACTGAGTATCATAATTCCTCCAAGTGGTAAAGATACCTCAAGACAAATGCTGGGCATAGAAGCCAGGGGGCATAAATCTGCAAAGAAGTAAAAAGCTAACCTTTTCAGACAATATGGCCTCTCTCTCACTTACCAACTTTACATTTCCCTGTAAGGCCCCAGAAGATGACTGGTTAGCCAGAGACGGGTAAGATTCCTCAAAGGAGGAAGAACCTAAGACAGGCACAGTCATAGGGGGGCCATCAGGTGAGAAATCAGGGATCAACAGAGGTGAGGCTTAGAGCCTCACCTCCCGTGTTTTGAGAGAAATCTTCTGCATCTGTGGATGTTTTATTGCCCTTGTCTAGCTTGGATTAACACTTAGTCTACAGGCACACACCTGATCATCTACATTTGCCCTCTTACAGCACTAAACTATGTTGTCTACCTTTATCTTGCATCTACCTACCACCTTAGCATTTTATTAAAATAATAATAATAATAATAATAATAATAATAAAGGGAGAAATGTGGGATCCACATATAAATCAAGTATAAAAATCAAACAAATATTCATATTTGACCTGATTGTTTATAGTTCATAATGTGTGATCAAAACCGAAAGTTTCTGTGAAGACTGCCCTTGTACTGTTCACCATGTAAGAACTTATTCACTATGTAAGAATTTGTTCACAATGTAAGAACTTGTTTGTTTTGCTTCAGAAGATTGGAGACTGACGATAATTAGGCTTGGGGTGGATTAATGATTGTGCATTGAGCATTGACTCCCCTATACAGAGTTTTATTGTTGTTAACAGCCATTTGATCAATAAATATCAGAGATGCCTGCTCAAAAAAATATATATATAGTGCAGAGGGAGAGAATGAGGTGGGGAGGGAGGGAAAGAGAAGGAAGGAAGGAAAAGAAATGGGAGAAAAAGGAAGGAGACAGAAAAAGGAAAGGATGGAGGGAGGGAGGGAAGAAAGAAAAGAAAAATATAATAACATTGAAGCTGTAGATTGTTTTGGGTAATATGGACATTTTAATGATTAATTATTCCACTCCATGTGCATGGAATATTTACATTTATTTGGCGCTTCTTCAATTTCTTTTGTCAATGTCTTGTAGTTTTCAGCATACAGGTTTTCATTTGGTTCAATTTATACTTAGGTATTTTATTATTTTTGATGCAACTGTAAATGTGTTTTTGATTGCTCTTTCTGATATCTCATTATTAGCATATAGACACAGAACTGATTTATTGATATTAATTTTGTGTCCTGCACATTTACTGAATTCACTTATAAGTTATAACAGTTTTTTGGTGCAGTCTTAAAGGTTTTCTATACATAGTATCATGTCATCTGCAAATAGTGATAGTTTCACTTCTCCCTTTCCAGTTTGTCTTCCCTTTGTTTCTATTTCTTGCCTAATCACTCTGGTTAGGTACTCTAATACAAATAAACGTGGGATAGTGGGCATTCTTGTCTTGTTCCAGGTATTACAGGAAAAACTTTAAGCTTTTTAAATATTGAGTATGGTATTGGCTGTGGGTTTGTTATAAGTGGCCTTTATTATATTGATGCATGTTCTTCCCTTTTCCGCATTTTGTTGAAAGGCTTTTGTTTGATTATTTTTGTCTTGTTTTGGTTTTAGTTGAAATATAGTTGACATATAATACATTGAGAGTTTTCAGAATAAATGGATTTTGGATTTTGTCAAATACTTTTTCTGCCTTGAGATGACCACATGAATTTTTGTTTATTTTGCTATCATTAATGCACAATTACATGAACAACGTTATGGTTACAAGACTCCCCCTATTATCAAGTCCCCACCACATACCCCATTACAGTCACTGTCCATCAGTATAGTAAGATGCTATAGAATCACTACTTGTCTTCTCTATGTTATTCTGCCTTCCCTGTGTTTCCCCCACTACATTATACAGGCTAATCATAATGACCCTTTTTCCCCCTTATCCCTCCCTTATCCCAACCCTGTCCCTTTGGTAACTGTTAGTCCATTCTTGGGTTCTGAGAGTCTGCTGCTGTTTTGTTCCTTCAGTTTTTTCTTTGTTCTTATACTCCACAGATGAGTGAAATCAATTGATAATTGTCTTTCTCCACCTGGCTTATTTCACTGAGCATAATACCCTCTAGCTCCATCCATGTTGTTGCAAATGGTAGGATTTGTTTTCTTCTTATGGCTGAATAATATTCCATTGTGTATATGTACCACCTCTTCTTTATCCATTCATCTACTGATAGGCACTTAGGTTGCTTCCATTTTTTGTCTATTGTAAATACTGCTACAATAAACATAGGGCTGCATATGTCTTTTTCAAACTGGGTCCTTCATTCTTAGGGTAAATTCCTAGGAGTGGAATTTCTGGATCAAATGGTATTTCTGTTTTTAGTTTTTTGAGGAACCTCTATACTGCTTTCCATAATGGTTGAAGTGTTTTACATTCTGACTAGCAGTATAGGAAGGTTCTCCTTTCTCCACATCCTCGTCAACATTTGCTGTTGTTTGTCTTTTGGATGTTGGCTATCCTAACTGGTGTGAGGTGATATCTCATTGTGGTTTTAATTGCATTTCTCTGATGAGTTGGGATGTGAAGTATCTTTTCATGTGCCTGTTGGCCATCTGAATTTCTTGTTTGGAGAAGTGCCTCTCTCTTCAGCTCCTCTGTCCATTTCTTAATTGGCTTATTTGCTTTTTGTTTGTTGAGGTGCATGAGCTCTTTATGTAATTTGGATGTCAACCCTTTATCAGATATGTCATTTATGAATATATTCTCCCATACTGTAGGATGCCTTTTGTTCTGTTGATGGTGTCATTTGCTGTACAGAAGCTTTTTAGTTTGATATAGTCCCACTTGTTCACTTTTGCTTTTGTTTTCCTCGCCTAGGAGGATAAGTTCATGAAGAAGTTGCTCATGTTTATGTCCAAGAGATTTTTGCCTATGTTTTTGCCTAAGAATTTTATGGTTTCATGACTTGCATTCAGGTCTTTGATCCATTTTGAGTTTACTTTTGTGTATGGGGTTAGACAGTGATCCAGTTTTATTCTCTTACATGTAGCTGTCCAGTTTTGCCAACACCAGCTTTTGAAGAGGCTGTCATTTCCCCATTATATGTCCATGGCTCCTTTATCATATATTGATTGACCATATATAGTTGGGTTTATATCTGGGCTCTCTAGTCTGTTCCGTTGGTCGATGGGTCTGTTCTTATGCCAGTACCAAATTGTCTTGATTACTATAGCTTTGGAGTAGAGCTTGAAGTAGGGGAGCATAATTCCCCCTGCTCTATTCTTCCTTCTCAGGATTCCTCTGGCTATTTGGGGTCCTTTGTGGTTCCATATGAATTTTAGAACTATATTCTCTAGTTCACTGAAGAATGCTGCTGGTATTTTGATAGCAAGTGCACTGAATCTGTAGATTGCTTTAGGCAGGATGCCCATTTTGACAATATTAATTCTTCCTACCCAAGAGCATGGGATGAATTTCCATTTAATAGTGTCCTCTTTAATTTCTCTTCCATTTAATTGCCCTTAATTTAATTTCAGGGTATAGGTCTTTCACTTCCTTGGTTAGGTTTATTCCTAGGTATTTTATTCTTTTTGAGGCAATTGTGAATGGAATTTTTATCGTGATTTCTCTTTCTGCTAGCTCATCGTTAGTGTATAGGAATGCAACAGATTTCTGTGTATTAATTTTGTATTCCACAACTTTGCTGAATTCAGATATTAGATCTAATAGTTTCAGAGTGGATTCCTTAGGGTTTATTATGTACAATACATGTCATCTGCAAACAGGGACAGTTTGACTTCTTTCTTGCCAATCTGGATGCCTTTTATTTCTTTGTATTGTCTGATTTCTTTGGCTAAGACATCCAGAACTATGTTGAATATAAGTGGGGAGAGTGGACAACCTTGTCTTGTTCATGATTTTAAAGTAAAAGCTTTCCACTTCTCACTGTTCATATGATGTTGGCTGTGGGTTTATCATATATGGTCTTTATTATGTTGAGGTATTTGTCCTCTATACCCATTTTGTTGAGAGTTTTTTTCATGAACGAATGTTGAATTTTGTTGAATGCTTTTTCAGCATCTAGAGAGATGATCATGTTGTTTTTGTCCTTCTTTTTGTTGATGTAGTAGATGATGTTGATGGATTTTCAAATGTTGTACCATCCTTGCATCTCTGGGTTGAATCCTACTTGATCATGATGGATGATATTTTTGATGTATTTTCTAATCAGTTTGCTAATATTTTGTTGAGTATTTTTGCATCTATGTTCATCAGGGATAGGGTCTGTCATTTTCTTTTTTTGTGATGTCTTTGACTGGTTTTGGTATTAAAGTAATTCTGGCCTTGTAGAATGAGTTTGTCAGTATTCCCTCCTCTTCTACTTTTTGGAAAACTTTAAGGAGGATGGGTATTACATCTTCACTAAATGTTTGATTAATTTCAGCAGTGAAACCATCTGGGCCAGGGATTTTGTTCTTAGGTAATTTTTTTTTATTACCAATTCAATTCCTTTGCTGGTAATTGGTCTATTCAGATTTTCTGTTTCTTCCTGAGACCTACTTGGAAGGTTGTTTCTTTGTAGAAAGTTTTCCATTTCTTCTAGGTTATCCAATTTTTTACCATATAATTTTTCATAGTATTCTCTCATAATTCTTTGTATTTCTGTGGTATCTGTAGTGATTTTTCCTTTCTCATTTCTGATTCTGTTTATATGTGTAGATTCTCTTTTTTCTTGATAAGTCTGGCTAGGAGTTTATCTATTTTGTTTATTTTCTCGAAGAACCAGCTCCTGCTTTCATTGATTCCTTCTACTGTTTTATTCTTCTCAATTTTATTTATTTCTGCTTTAATTTTTACTATGTCCCTCCTTCTACTTATGTTGGGCCTCATTTTTTCTTCCTTTTCTAGTTTCATTAATTGTGAATTTAGCTAGTTCATTTGGGATGGTTCTTCTTTTCTGAGGTAAGCCTGTATGGCAATATATTTCCCTCTTATCACAGCCTTCACTGCATCCTATAGATTTTGTGGGGTTGAATTATTGTTGTCATTTGTCTCCATGTATTGTTTGATCTCTGATTTATTTGGTCATTAATCCATTGATTATTTAGGAGCATGTTATTAAGCCTCCATGTGTTTGTGGGCTTTTTTGTTTTCTTTGTGTAATTTATTTCTAGTTTTATACCTTTGTTATCTGAGAAGCTGGTTTCAATGTTTTTTAATTAACTGAGATTCTTTTTGTAGCCTAGTATATGATCTATTCTTGAAAATGTTCCATGTGCATTTGAGAAGAATATGTATCCTGTTGCTTTTGGATGGAATGTTCTGTAGATGTCCATTAGGTCCATCTGTTCTAATACATTGTTCAGTGCCTCTGTCTCTTTACTTATTTTTTGTCTGGTTGTTCTGTCCTTTGGAGTGAGTGGTGTTTTGATGTCTCCTAAAATGAATGCATTGCATTCTATTTCCCCCTTTAATTCTGTTAGTATTTGTTTCACATATGCTGGTGCTTCTGTGTTGGGTGCATATATATTTATAATGGTTATATCCTATTGTTGGACTGAATCCCTTGTCATTATGTAATGTCCTTCTTTATCTCTTATTACTTTTTTTGTTTTGAAGTCTATTTTGTCTGATACTAGTACTGCAACACCTGCTTTTTTCTCCTTGTTGTTTGCATTAAATATCTTTTTCCATACCTTGACTTTTAGTCTGTGCATGTCTTTGGGCTTGAAGTGAGTCTCTTGTAGGCAGCATATGGATGGGTCTTGCTTTTTTAATCTATTCTATTAATCTGTCTTTTGATTGATGCATTCAGTCTGTTTACATTTAGGGTGACTATTGAAAGATATGTACTTATACCATTTCAGGCTTTAGATTTGTGGTTACCAAAGGTTCAATGTGAGCTTCTTTAATATCTTCCTGTCTAACTTAACTCACTTACTGAGCTATTATAAACACTGTCTAATGATTCTTTATTTCTCTCCCTTCTGATTCCTCCTCCTCCATTCTTTATATGTTAGGTGTTTTTTTCTGTGCTCTTTTGTGTTTTCTTTAACTGCTTTTGTGGGTAGTTGATTTTATATTTTGCATTTAGTTAGTATTTGGTTGGTCTGCTTTCTTTGCTGTGATTTTATTTTCTCTGGTGACATCTATTTAGCCTTAGGAATGCTACCATCTAGAGCAGTCCCTCTAACATACCCTGTAGAGATGGTTTGTGGGAGGCAAATTCCCTCCGTTTTTGCTTGTCTGGGCATTGTTTAATCCCACCTTCATATTTAAATGATATTCGTGCTGCATATAGTATTCTTGGTTCAAGGCCCTTCTGTACCATCACATTAAAGATGTCATGCCATTCTCTTCTGGCCTGTAAGGTTTCTGTTGAGAAGTTTGGTGATAGCCTGATGGGTTTTCCTTTGTAGGTGATCTTTTTCTTCTCTCTAGCTGCCTTTAAAATTCTGTCCTTGTCCTTGAACTTTGCTATTTTAATCATTATGTGTCTTGGTGTTGTCCTCTTTGGGTCTCTTCTGTTGGGGGTTCGTGTATTTCTGTGGTCTGAGCGACTATTTCCTCCCCCCGTTTGGGGAAGTTTTCAACAATTATTTCTTCAAATACACTTTCTATCCCTTGTTCTCTCTCTCTTCTTCTTCTGGTATCCCTATAATGCGGATATTGCTCCTTTTGTATTGGTCACAGTTCTCTTAATGTTGTTTCAATCGTAGAGATACTTTTATCTCTCTCTGCTTCAGTTTCTATGTGTTCCTGTTCTCTGATTTCTAATCCATCAGTGGCCTCTTGCATCTCATCCATTCTACTTTTAAATCCTGTTGCTTTTGGGTGTAGAGTTCTATAGATGTCTATTAGGTCCATCTGTTCTAGTGTGTTGTTCAGTGCCTCTTTGTCCTTATTTTCTGTCTGGTAGACATGTCCTTTGGGGTGAATGGTGTGTTGAAGTCTCCTAAAATGAATGCATTTCAGTCTATTTCCTCCTTTAGTTCTGTATTTGTTTCACATATGCTGGTGCTCCCATGTTGGGTGCATATATATTTATAATAGTTATATCCTCTTGTTGGACTGAGCCCTTCATCATTATGTAATGTCCTTCTTTATCTCTTGTTACTTTCTTTGTTTTGAAGTCTATTTTGTCTGATACTAGTACTGCAACTCCTGCTTTTTTCTCCCTATTGTTTGCATAAAATATCTTTTTCCATCCCTTGACTTTAAGTCTGTGCATGTCTTTGGGTTTGAAGTGAGTCTTTTGTAGGCAGAATAGAGATAAGTCTTGTTTTTTATCCATTCAGTGACTCTGTGTCTTTTGATCGGTGCATTCGGACCATTTACATTTAGTGTGATTATCGATAGGTATGTACTTATTGCCATTGCAGAGTTTAGAATTGTGGTTACCAAAGATTCAAGGGTAATTCCCTTACTATCTAACAGTCTAATTTAACTCACCTTGTATGGTATTACAAACACAACCTGAAGGTTCTTTTTTTTCTTTCTCCTTTTTCTTTTGCTTCCTCCTCCATTCTTTGTATGTTGTGAATCATATTCTGTACTCTTTGTCTATCCGTTGGGTGGCATCTATTTAGCCTTAGGAATACTTCTATCTATAAGAGTCCTTCCAAAATACACTGTGAAGGTGGTTTGTGGGAGGTAAATTCTCTCAGCTTTTGCTCATCTAAAAATTGTTTAATCCCTCCTTCAAATTTAAATGATAACCTTGCCAGGTAGAGTATTCTTGGCTCAATGCCCTTCTGCTTCATTACATTAAATACATCATGCCACTCCCTTCTGGCCTGTAAGGTTTCTGTTGAGAAATCTGATGATAGCCTGATGGGTTTTCCTTTGTATGTGGTCTTTTATCTCTCTCTAGCTGCTTTTAAAAGTCTGTCTTCATTCTTGATCTTTGCCATTTTAATTATTATATGTCTTGATGTTGTCTTCTTGGGTCCCTTGTGTTGGGAGATCTGTGTACCTCCATGGCCTGAGAGACTATCTCCTCCCCAGATTGGGGAAGTTTTCAGCAGTTACCTCCTCAATGACACTTTCTATCTCTTTTTCTCTCTCTCATTCTTCTATTGTCCTTATACTGCGAATATTGTTATGTTTCGATTGGTCACACAGTTCTCTCAATATTCTTTCATTCTTAGAGATTTTTTTCTCTGTGTGCCTCAGCTTCTTTATATTCCTCACCTCTAATTTCTATTCCAGTTATCCTCTCTTCTACTACAATGAATCTGCTTTTAAATCCATCCATTGTGGGTTTCATTTCAGATATGAAATTTCTTAATGATTGAATCTCTATCTTAAATTCATTCCTGAGTTCTTGAAAATTTTTACCTCAATTAGCATGTTTATGATTTTTATTTTGAACTCTCAGGCAGATTGGTGAGTTCAATTTCATTTTGCCCTTTATCTGCAGTTTGTGAGATTTTGGTCTGGACCAGTTTTTTTCTGTATTTCATATATCTTTGTGGTGCCCACTAGTGACCAGAAAATCCAGTTTCTGGGGCTGCTCACCCCATAGAGTAAGGTTGGTGTTGTTGCAGAGGGAAGCTGGTACCTGGCTGGAGGAAAGATCTGTTTCCTTATTCCTGTCTGTGGTGTCTGTCTCCAGTATCAGGGCCAGTTGCTGAGCACACAGGTTTAAGCCTCTGTGCTCAGTGTCTCTAGCTCTTGTAGGTGGGGTCTCCCTCTGGCTGGATGTACACCAGCCATGTGACTGCTGCTTTGCGAGCCGGTGCTGTCAGGCCAGGAGAAAGGCTTGGCAGGCTGCATGTCACAGTGGGGTGCCTCAGAGCTGAGTAGGCAGCCAGGGGAATGTTGCGCCTGAAGCTCCTCAAGGTTCCCAACCTGCTTGGCAGAGTGTGCCCAGAAAACCTTGTCCAGCTCTCCCTTCTCCTGCACAGCAAGTTCCATTCAAACCCCACCTCTTCAGCAGCCCTCTCACTGCTAAGAAGCCTCTCAGACTGCCTGCCTTTCCTGACACTGAGCGGTGGGTGTCCATCCCCTCCTCCACAAATGGCCAGAATGTAAGTGTCTCAGGCCCTCCGCCTGTCCCAGCTTCCCAACCTCCAGAGCGCCACACAGTGTAAGTTTCTGCTTGCAAAGCAGATCTCCAGGGCTAAGTGTTCAGTAGTCCCAGGCTTCCACCCCCTCCCTGCTCTATTTCTCTTCCTCCTGCCAGTGAGCTGTGGTGGGAGAAGGGCTTGGGTCCAACCAGATCAAGGCTTTGGTACATTACCACATTTCATGAGGTCTGCTCTGTTCATGAGGTCTGTATGCAATCTGTTCAGCCTTCTTTCCTGTTGCTGTTTTAGGGTTAGTTGTATTAATTAACTATATTTTCATACTACTTGTCATTTTGGGAGGAGTTCTCTGTCTCACCTCTCATGCCACCATCTTGAATCCTGATCACATGAATTTTATCTTTAATTTTTTACTGTTGTGTATCACATTGATTGGTTTATAAGTGTTGAACCATCCCTGCACCCCGGGAATAAATCCTACTTGATCATTGTGTATGACCTGTTTAATATATTTTTGAATTTGGTTTGCTAATATTTTGCTGAGGATTTTTACATCTGTGCTCATTGGGGTTATTGGCTGTAATTTTCTTTTTTTGTGAAGTCCTTGTCTTATTTTATATCAAGGTAATGCTGGTTTCATAAAATAAATTTGGAAGCTATCCCTTCATTTCTTTTTTCTTTGGAAAGCTCGAGAAGGATAGATGTTAAATCTTCTTTGAATGCTTTGTAGAATTCACCAGTGAAGCTCTTTGTACCTGGAACTTGTCTGCTGACAGGTTTTAGATTACTTACTCACTCTCCTTACATGTAGTTGTTCTTTTGAGATTTCTATTTGTCTATGATTCAGTTTTGGAAGGCTACAAATTTCTATCAACTTATTCAGTTTGTTAGTGTATAATTGTTCATAGTTATATGAATTTATGCTCTTATGATCCCTTATTTCTGTGGTATCAATTTTAACTTTTCTTTCATTTTTTATTTTATTTTTTGAACCTTCTCTCTATTTTTGTCTTGATGATTTTAGCTAAAAGTTTGTCAATTTCATCTTTTCAAAGAACCAACTGCTCATTTCATAGATATTTTTATTGTCTTTTTAGTCTCTATTTTATTTTACTCTGATTTTTATTCTTTCCTTACTTCTACTAACTACAGCCTTCAATTGATCTTCTTCTTTTAGTTTTCTTATGTGTAAAGTTAAATTGTTTGTGACTTCTCTTTTCTCTCAAGTAGATATGCATTATTGTGAACTTCCTTCTTAGAACATTTTGCTACATCCCATATATTTTGGTATGTTGTATTTCTGATTTCATTTGTCTCAAGGTATGTATTAGTTTCTTCTTACTTTGGTTTGTTTAGAGTCCTTTCTTATTTTATTTTGTATTTGTACTATATGTTTTCCCTTTATGGTTATGGTGAGGTCCACATATATCATTCTATTTATCTAATAGTCTATTTTAAGTTGATAGAAATTTATGTTTCAACAGATTCCAAAACTCTACCTTTTTACTTCCCCCTGCCATATTTTGTGTTTTTGATGTCAATGTTATATATCCCTTACCTATTTAATGAAGTTGAAGTTAAGTTTAGTAGGTTTATCTTTCAACATTCTTACTAGCTTTATCAGTGATTAATCTACTACTTTTGCTATGTATTTACCTTTTCTATTGAGATTTTTACTTTCTAATGTTTTCTTGTTATTCATTATTGCATTTCTTTTCAGTTTAAAGAAGTCCCTTTAAAATTTCTTGTAAGGCTGTTTTTGTAGTGATGAAGTCCTTTAGCTTTAGTTTATCTCTAATACTTTTTATCTGTCCTTCAAATCTGAATGGTAACTTTGCTGGCTAGAGTATTCCTATTTGTTTGTTTATTTGTTTTCTTTTCATTGCTTCAAATATGTTATGCCAGTCACTTCTGGCTTGCAGAGTTTCTCCTGAGAAATACACTGATAGTTATAGGATTTCCTTTGTATGTAACAATTTGTTTCTCTCTTGTTGCTTTTAAGATTCTCTCTTGTCTAACTTTTCACATTTTAATCATAATGTACCTTGCTGGTGTGGCTTTTTTGGGTTCATCTTTGAAACTCTGTGGGTTCCTGGACCTGAATGTCTGTTCATTTCCACAGATTAGGGAAGTTTTTAGCCATTATTTATTCAAATAAATTTTCTGTCCCTTTCTCTCTCTTCTCCTCCTGAGATCCCCTCAAAATGTGAGTTATTCCACTTGATTTTGTTCTAAATGTCCTTTAAATTATGTTCATTTTTTAAAGTATTTTTGTCTTTTTGCTATCCTGTTGGCTGAATACCACTGCTTCATCATTCCTTTCTTCTATTTCATCCATTCTTTTCTTGAACCCTTCTAGTGTGTTCTTCTGTTTGGTATTTTCTTGTGTTTTCTATCTCTTCATTGAAATTCTTAATCAGTTCATCCATTCTTCTGAGTCTGGTGAGCAACTTTATAACCATTACTTTGAATTATTTATCAATAGATTACTTGTCTACATGTCTTTGAGGTCTTTTACTTTGTATTGTTCCTTCATTTGAAACATGTCTTTGTTTCCTCGTTTTGCTTAACTCTGTATTTCTATGTATTAGGTGAAACAGTTACCTCTTTCAATCTTAAAGGAGTGGCTTCGACTATGTGTTAATTCAGCTACTATATATTAATCTGAAAAAATGAGGTCAGTGGGACAGGAGAAGAAAAAGAAGAGAAAGATGGTAGGAAGTAGGTCAGAAGTATGGAGGGTCTGATCACCTAGGGCCATTGAGCATTATAAGAACTTTGACATTGATGGTACAAAGGAGAACCATTGCAGGATTTTCAGCAGAGTAATGACATAATCAGATTTGTATTTTTAAAAGAACAATTCTGGTAGTAGCATCTCTAACTTCATATTGTCTAAACTTTACATTATGCTACTTCCCATTCTCTTCAAACTCACAATTTCCCCTTTCCAATCATAGTATGAAGTGGATAACAGAAAATCAGGTAAGAATGCTGCTTAAATAATGTTTACTTAGCTTTTATTGTTGTCTTAATAAGAATTGTTAGGGATTATACAATTTTTTTCTAATTGCTTACATACAACTGCAGTGGTCACTGGGTCTTTGAATGAGATTAAATTGAGTTATTTGTATAACTTTCTCCCTATTTGCTTCCCTAGTGTGTAAGAACACACAATTTAAATAGATTATCTGCAGTCTAAAGCCTTTACTTAATGCACTGAAAGTGAGCCATAAGCTCTGAGTTATGAGGTACAATAATTTTTCTCATTTCACATTTCCATGTTGTTAAATGTTAATCAATTCCTGCTGTTTCAGAGGTCAGAAACTTAAATGTTAGAGATAATATCCATAAGGAAATACATTTATTGATATTTAAGTTATTGTAAACAGAAGGATAGAATGAGAAACATTTAACATAATACTAAATTAAATTTACTCGATATCCCACAATAAGTGTGCATTTTATGAATGCCATCACTATAAATATTACTTTTTAAAGTGGAATATTTTTAGATATATCATCTTGCTTATTACTAACCAGGGTTTTCAGGGTGTGACAGGACTTATTCACTTCTTGCTTAACTTACAGGACTTCTATGTGGTAGTATATAGTTTCTTCTATTTATTCACTTATTTAATTATTCATCCATTTAACAATTGTCTATTGAGTATCTAGTAGGTGCCAGATGCTGTATTAGGTGTATCAGATGTAGTAGGGAATAAAGATCTCTGTCCTAGTGGTGCTTTCATTTCAGCAAAGAAAAGAGGCAAAAACCAAATCTTATACATTATGGGGAATTTTACAGGGTGACAGATTATGAAAAAAGTATAGCAGAAGAGCAGAGTAAGGGAGACAGAGTGTGGGAAGATGAAGCTCAAGGTGTTACTGTTGCAGTTTAAATGGGGTATCAGGATGGACTTCACTGAGAAGGTAAGATTTGACAAAACTCTGAAGGAGGTGAGGGAGTGATCACACAGATATCTTGGAACAGTCCTGGGAGGGAAGGAAGCCAAAATAGCTGGACAGGGTGGAAAATAGTGAGAGCATAGTAGGAGAAGATGTAAGAAAGTAACAAGAGGTTAGATATTACAGTTTTGAAGTCATTCCAAAAAATTCATGCTATGAGATGAATGGGGAGTCATTTCAGGACTTTAAGGAGTGACTTCATCTGAGTTAGGCTTTAACAAAATCTTTCTGGCTACTCTGTTGAGAATAGGCTGAGGAGGACAAGGGCAGAAGCCAGACGATCAGTTACCACACTATTGCAGTGATCCAGATAAGAGATTATGATGGTTAAAGTTAGGGTGGAAATAGTAGACACAGGAAATGTTCAGATTCCAGATGCATTTTGAAGATAGAATTTAGATATTATGTATTAGAAAAAGATGTAAATGAAAAGAAATTTTTAAAATCTTTTTTTTTTTTGGCTGTGAGAATCTGTAAGATTGGGTATGCCATCCGTGGAAGTGTAAGGCTGTAGTAGAACAGGTTTGGGGGAGAGATGAGGAGTTGAATTTGAGATACTGAATTTGAATTGTCTTTTAGACTGCCAAATGTAGAGATAGGTTGGGTAGTCAGATGTATGAGATTGAAGTTCTGGATAAAAGTCTGGCCTAGAGATACGACTTTGAGAATAATTGCATATTTATAGTTTGCCAAACTATGATGCTGCGTGCATACACCATGAAATGAGTGTAGATAAAGAAAGTGACAAAAAAAAAAAACCATTTTTGTTCTGGTGATGTTCCAGCTGTCTGGTCTTTCTAACTGCTTTACTTCTGTTGACTACCAAGCTATCAGTAACCTGCCTTTAGAATCTTCTTGGACTCTTACCTGTCATTAATGGAATGCTCCTGTACTTTCCATATTTAGCGACATATTTATGTATGTTTCATCTTTTCTATATCCACTTACATCAGTCTATTCAGTTTTTAGCATCTCTATTTAGATTGCAAAACACTTCCCAGTCCAATCTGTTCTATGGAAAGGCAGAGTCACCTATCTAAACATAATTACCACTATATTATTTAATCTTATAAGCAATCAAGTCTCTAGTCACTCCCTGTTTTCTCTGTTTCTTAGAATGTTAGGATACTCTGGTATAGTATAACCAGTTGTGAAGTATGTCACCAATGATTAGTACCAACCATAATTAAAGCCTAAAATTTGTGAATGATTTTTAGCTTTTAAAAAAATTAATGGACTCACACACATAATATCCCATTTAATGCCTTGCTTTCCCTAATGCTTTTTCTTGAAAAAGTTCTTAGAAGCTAAAGCAAAAAAAGACAGGGTAGTAATGAAAACACAGATAAAATTGAAGAATTACATATAACCCAGAAATTATTTTATTTATTCCACAGCTCCAAGTGCCAAATCATTACTGACATATTATGAATAGTTAGGGTATATAAGAGTTATTATAATAAATAGCATGATTTATCTTACTTCCTGGATATTTATGTTTTTAGCTCTCTTTTTTTTTCATCAAAACACACAGAGTGTCCTGTGTGTGAAATAATCATCCCTCTTACCTGCTCCTATGTACATATACACAGATGTGCACACACAAACACACACATGTAAATAGAACCATTTCATGAACTTGTAATTCCTCCTTTTTCTAATCTTTCTGCTCTTAAGCACTTCCCTTCCCTCCATCTTCATATGACAAATACTTATCTTCATGTCAGGGCCCATTTCAAATGTGCCTTTTCATTAGCTTCACAAAATTTCTCTTTTCTTTGATTTCCAACAGTCCTTGTATACTTTCCTGTAGACACATTACCTGTTCTGTCGTACACTCATGTGTCTATTTGTATTAACTGCCTCTAAGACTGTAAGTGTTTCATCTATGTATCTACCCTAGGCCCAGGAGAGTCTTAAAAGTAGGATAAAAAAGACTTAAACACTAAGATATTTAAAATGCTTGTAAAAAGCTTGGTTCTTTCCTGCTTGCAAAAGGAAATGAGCTCTTATCTAACCTTAACGGTGACATTCCTCACTTTTCTTCCTTAATGCGGTATTTCCAAAAAAATCTAATACATCTATTGTTACGTGAAGGCTATTAGATTCTCCATGTTGATGCATTAGTGCCATAATTACAGTGATTATCCATGATAATTATTAAAACAAAACAAACAAAATTTTGTTTCTAAATAGTATAAATTATTTTTTAAAATGAAATGGCTATTTTCTTACCTAAATGAGTATACACATCTACATTTCTAGGCTAAATAGACTTGAGATATATTATAATGTTGTTTAGTCTGTGGAACTACATTTTATATGAAGCTAACTTTAAAAACATACTGTTGATGATTTAATAATATTCCCTTAAAAAAAAACCCTAAGCAGTGATATTTTAAGTTCTCGAATAGTAAATAATACAAAATAAGAATTTATTCCTGGATAATAAGTTGGAATTTATATTAGTTATAAATATATGTTTTTAAACTCTCCTGATGATATGTTTTTGACAAAATGAGGCCAACCTTTAAATGAAGCATATCAAAGGAGACATTTAAATAAGCATGTATTATTATAATAGGAAAAATACAGTTTGGGGAATTCTGTTTGCAGACTGCTGATGTAAAGGCAGCATAAAAGAGAAGCATAATATAGATGTTGAAGAAGAGTATGATAGTATTTATTATCTTTACCTTTTTAATTCTTTAAAACTGGTCACACATACACCAGTATCACATAGGAAGATGAAATCAACCAGACAAGAATTTACAGACAATACCATGGTGATATTTAAGTTTGAACTATTGAAAAATGTAATGGGTTTGAGTTGCAGTGACATGGCAATTCAAGTAGACTATCCTTGTATTACAAATATAATTATTATAGATATTCAACTCCCCAAATTCTTGCCTGAATGTTATGAAAAATGCTAGAATATATGTCATGATATCTGTAATTCTCCTAGAATAGGCAGTTAGTTAGACTTAAGCAGGAGAAAGGGGTCAACCATTACCAAGGAAGACTCCTCCTTGGCCAGCCCCAAGCTCTCCTTAGTTCCCAGTTCCACAGTCAAGGACACCTAACTTCTCAGAAGGTCCAAACAGTCAAGGGCACCTAGATGGTCAAAAAGTGCAGGACCACACGGGCTTCCCTGATTTTAGTGCATGTGCAAGGTCAAAAGACCTTGTCGGAAAGTAACCCCACCTCATCAAAATAACATCTAAATCTAATTAGCTTTCTGCGTTTGACCCCTCTGTGGTCTTCGCTTAGGTACTTATGGGTCAGGTTCCTGTACACTGAGAACAAGGTTATATAACCTAGAGCTGGCTATCAACCTGTCAATCAAAGGACCTAAGTTGCAGGGCAGGACTTCCTGCCGTCTTAAGAAAAAATAAAAGCCAACCCAACCCTAAGAGTGGGGCTGCTTCTGGTTTCCAGACAGCCAGTTTTCCTGTCTTGAGAGTGTACTTCTCACTTTAACCCAATAAATTCCTCGCTGCTTTTTCTTACTATTTGGTCTCTTGATTGACTTCTTTCCTTCAAGAAGACAAGAATCAGGGAAACACAACGTGTTCAACCAGTAATAAGAAATACACAACAACTCAAACCCTAAATTTCTTCTTACTGAGAAAGAGCTGAGTGGAGTTCCAACTGTTTGAAATAATTCTAGGTTTGGAGAATAACAATTTTGGAATTCTGAATTTTCAATGTTATATTGTTTTTACACTTAGAAAAAGTATTCCCTCTTTATTAACAAATTTAAAATCCAGAAGAGCAATGGTTTTGCCTAATGAAATAATTAAAAGTATCTGATAAAAATAAGAATTAAAGTCACCTTTATATGAAGAAATGATTTAACCCCTATTTTTGTTTTAACAAACACGTTATATAATGATTGTGAGAGTTTTGTAAATAAAGCTAGAATAAAGGTTACAGGCATAGGAAAAACAACAACTTGTGAATGCACCTGAAATTTGCTACCAGTGGTGCATGAAGGCAAACATAAGCAGTGGACACAGTTTACACCAGTAGGGAAGATTGTTTAGATTGCTAGGGCTTGGTGATAATTAAAAGATCATTTATTTTTAGCAGTGTTATCATTTCAAATTCCCTATATTAATGTTCCTCCTTATTGTTCACCCACAGAGCTGATGACTCCCACTACACTGCTCTTGCCCTTAGATACGACACTACTTGTCATTTCTGCATTTGACATATGAAATGGAAGAAAATGTCAACTATCCTCAACTTAAAATAACAATTATCATGCAGTTAATGCTCTAAACTCTGTACTATATATGATCTCATTTAATTTTTTTGATATCATTAATCTACAATTACAGGAGGAACATAATGTTTACTAGGCTACCCTTTCACCAAGTCCCCCCCACAAACCCCATTACAGTCACTGTCCATCA
The DNA here is from genome assembly GCF_040802235.1 of Manis javanica. Lineage (NCBI taxonomy): Eukaryota > Metazoa > Chordata > Mammalia > Pholidota > Manidae > Manis > Manis javanica. Next base: position 45,999,744 of record NC_133156.1, read on the forward strand.
GCATCGTAAGTTGCTGCAGAATCTCTACTCATCTTCTCTGTGTTGTACAGCTGTCCCCAAGCTCCCCTCCACATTATACATGCTAATCGTAATGCCTCCATTCTTTTCTCTGCCCTTATCCCTCCCTACCCACCCCTCCTGCTCAGTCCCTTTCCCTTTGGTAACTGTTAGTCCATTCTTGGCTTCTGTGATTCTGCTGCTGTTTTGTTCCTGCAGTTTTTCTTTGTTCTTATACTCCACGTATGAGTGAAATCATTTGGTACTTGTCTTTCTCCGCCTGGCTTATTTCACTGAGCATAATACCCTCTAGCTCCATCCATGTTGTTGCAAATGGTAGGATTTGTTTTCTTATTATGGCTGAATAACATTCCACTGTGTATATGTACCACATCTTCTTTATCCATTCATCTACTGATGGACACTTAGGTTCCTTCCATTTCTTGGCTATTGTAAATAGTACTGCGATAAACATAGGGGTGCATCTGTCTTTTTCAAACTGGGCTGCTCTATTCTTAGGATAAATTCCAAGAAGTGGAATTCCTGAGTCAAGTGGTATTTCTATTTTGAGCATTTTGAGGAACCTCCATACTGCTTTCCACAATGGCTTAACTAATTTACATTCCCACCAGCAGTGTAAGAGGGTTCTCCTTTCTCCACAACCTCACCAACATTTGTTGTTGTTTGTCTTTTGGATGGTCGCGATCCTTACTGGTGTGAGGTGATATCTCATTGTGGTTTTAATTTGTATTTTTCTGATGATTAGTGATGTGGAGCATCTTTACATGTGTCTGTTGGCCATCTGAATTTCTTCTTTAGAGAACTGTCTATTCAGTTCCTCTACCCATTTTTTAATTGGACTATTTGCTTTTTGTTTGTTGAGGTGCATGAGCTCTTTATATATTTGGGATGTCAACACTTTATCAGATCTGTCATTTATGAATATATTCTCCCATACTGTAGGGTACCTTTTTGTTCTACTGATGGTGTCCTTTGCTGTACAGAAACTTTTCAGATGATATAGTCCCACTTGTTCATTTTTGCTTTTGTTTCCCTTGCTCAGGGAGTTATGTTCATGAGGAAGTTGCTCATGTTTATGTCTAAGAGATTTTTGCCTATGTTTTTTCTAAGAGTTTTATGGTTTCATGACTTACATTCAGGTCTTTGATCCATTTTGAATTTACTTTTGTGTATGGGGTTAGACAGTGATCCAGTTTCATTCTCTTACATGTAGCTGTCCAGTTTTGCCAGCACCATCTGTTGAAGAGACTGTCATTTCCCCATTCTATGTCCATTGTTCCATTATTGAATATTAATTGACCATATATGTTTGGGTTAATGTTTGGAGTCTCTATTCTGTTCCACTGGCCTGTGGCTCTGTTCTTGTGCCAGTACTAAATTGTCTTGATTATTGTGACTTTGTAGTAGAGTTTCAAGTTGGGGAGCAAGATCCAATCTACTTTATGCTTCCTTCTCAGGTTTGCTTTGGCTATACCAGATCTTTGGTGGTTCAATATGAATTTTAGAACTATTTGTTCCAGTTCATTGAAGAATGCTGTTGGTAATTTGATAGGAATTGCATCGAATCTGTATTTTGCTTTGGGCAGGATGGCCATTTTAATGATATTAATTCTTCCTAGCCAGGAGCATGGGATGAGTTTCCATTTGTTAGTGTCCTCTTTAATTTCTCTTAAGAGTGACTTGTAGTTTTCAGGGTATAGGTCTTTTACTTCTTTGGTTAGGTTTATTCCTAGGTATTTTATTCTTTTTGATGTAATTGTGAATGGAATTGTTTTCCTGATTTCTCTTTCTATTAGTTCATTGTTTATGTGTAGGAAAGCCACAGATTTCTGTGTGTTAATTTTGTATCCTGCAACTTTTCTGAATTCTGGTATTAGTGCTAGTAGTTTTGGATTGGAGTCTTTAGGGTTTTTTTATGTACAATATCATGTCATCTGCAAATAGTGACAGTTTAACTTCTTTTTTGCCAATCTGGATTCCTTGTATTTCTTTGTTTTGTCTAATTGCTGTGGCTAGGACCTCTGGTACTATGTTGAATAACAGTGGGGAGAGTGGGCATCCCTGTCTTGTTCCCGATCTCAAAGGAAAAGCTTTCAGCTTCTCGCTATTCAGTACGACGTTGGCTGTGGGTTTATCATATATGGCCTTTATTGTGTTAAGGTTCTTGTCATCTACACCATTTTGTTGAGAGTTTTTATCATGAATGGATGTTGAATTTTGTCAAATGCTTTTTCAGCATTTATGGAGATGATCATGTGGTTTTTGTCTTTTTTTTTTAATTTATTTGGTAGATGATGTTGATGGATTTTTGAATGTTGTACCATCCTTGCATCTCTGGGATGAATCCAACTTAGTCATGGTGTATGATCCTTTTGATGTATTTTTGAATTTGGTTTGATAATATTTTGTTGAGTATTTCTGCATCTACGTTCATCAGGGATATTGGTCTGTAATTTTCTTTTTTGGTGGGGTCTTTACCTGGTTTTGGTATTAGGGTGATGTTGGATTCATAGAATGAGTTTGGGAGTATTCCCTCCTCTTTTATTTTTTGGAAAACTTTTAGAAGAATGGGTATTATATCTTCTCTGTATGTCTGATAAAATTCTGAGGTAAAATCATCTGGTCCTGGGGTTTTGTTCTTGGGTAGTTTTTTGATTACCGCTTCAATTTCTTTGCTGGTAATTGGTTTCTTTAGAATTTCTGCTTCTTCCTTGGTCCGTCTTGGAAGGTTGAATTTTTTTGGAAGTTGTCCATTTCTTTTAGGTTTTCCAGCTTGTTAACATATAGGTTTTCATAGTATTCTCTAATAACTCTTTGGATTTCTGTGGGGTCCGTCGTGATTTTTCCTTTCTCGTTTCTGATTCTGTTGATGTGTGTTGATTCTCTTTTTCTCTTAATAAATCTGGCTAGAGGCTTATCTATTTTCTTTATTTTCTCAAAGAGCCAGCTCTTGGTTTCACTGATTTTTTTTCTATTGTTTTGTTTTTCTCAATTTTATTTTTTCTTCTCTGATCTTTATTATGTCTCTTCTTCTGCTCACTTTCGGCCTCATTTGTTCTTCTTTTTCCGATTTTGATAATTGTGATGTTAGAATATTCATTTGGGATTGTTCTTCCTTCTTTAAGTATGCCTGGATTGCTATATACTTTCCTCTTTAGACTGCTTTCGCTGCATCCCACAGAAGTTGGGGCTTTGTGTTGTTGTTGTCATTTGTTTCCATATATTGCTTGATCTCTATTTTAATTTGGTCTTTGTTCCATTTATTATTTAGGAGCATTTTTTAAGCCTCCATGTGCTGGTGAGCCTTTTTGCTTTCTTTGTACAATTTATTTCTAGTTTTATACCTTTTTGGTCTGAAAAGTTGGTTGGTAGAATTTCAATGTTTTGGAATTTACTGAGGCTCTTTTTGTGGGCCAGTATGTGGTCTATTCTGGAATATGTTCCATATGCAGTTGAGAAGAATGTGTATCCTGTTGCCTTTGGATGCAGAGTTCTATAGAGGTCTACTGGTCCATCTGTTCTAGTGTGTTGTTCAGTGCCTCTGTGTCCTTACTTATTTTTGGTCTGGTGGATCTATCCTTTGGAGTGAGTGGTGTTTCGAAGTCTCCTAAAATTAGTGCATTGCATTCTATTTCCTCCTTTAATTCTGTTAGTATTTGTTTCACATATGCTGGTGCTCCCATGTTGGGTACATATATATTTATAACGGTTATATCCTCTCGTTGGACTGACGCCTTTATCATTATGTAATGTCCTTCTTTATCTCTTGTTATTTTCTTTGTTTTGAAGTCAATTTTGTCTGATACCAGTACTGCAACACCTGCTTTTTTCTCCTTGTTGTATGCATGAAATATCTTTTTCCATCACTTGACTTTTAGTCTGTGCATGTCTTTGGGTTTGAGGTGAGTCTCTTGTAAGCAGCATAAGGATGGGTCTTGCTTTTTTATCCATTCCATTACTCTGTGTCTTTTGATTGGTGCATTAAGACCATTTACATTTAGGGTGATTATTGAAATATATGTACTTATTGCCGTTGCAGGCTTTAGATTCGTAGTTACCAAAGGTTTAAGGTTAGCTTCTTTAATATTTTCTTGTCTAACTTAACTTACTTATTGAGCTATTATAAACAATGTCTGATGATTCTTTATTTCTCTCCCTTCTTATTCCTCCTCCTTCATTATTTATATGTTGGGTGTTTTATTCTGTGCTCTTTCATGTTTTCTTTGACTGCTTTTGTGGGTATTTGATTTTATTTTTTGTCTTTAGTTAGTATTTGGTTGGTCTGCTTTCTTTGCAGTGATTTTATTTTCTCTGGTGACATCTATTTAGCCTTAGGAGTGCTCCCATCTAGAGCAGTCCCTCTAACATACCCTGTAGAGGTGGTTTGTGGGAGGCAAATTCCCTCCATTTTTGCTTGTCTGGGAATTGTTTAATCCCTCCTTCATATTTAAATGATAATCATGCTGGATACAGTATCCTTGGTTCAAGGCCCTTCTGTTTCATTGCATTAAATATATCTTGCCATTGTCTTCTGGCCTGTAAGGTTTCTGTTGAGAAGTCTGATGATAGCCTGATGGGTTTTCCTTTGTAGGTGACCTTTTTTCTCTCTCTGGCTGCCTTTAATATTCTGTCCTTGTCCTTGATCTTTACCATTTTAATTATTATGTGTCTTGGTGTTGTCCTCTTTGGGTTCCGTCTCTCAGGAGTTCTGTGTGCCTCTGTAGTCTGAGCAACTATTTCCTCCCCCAATTTGGGGAAGTTCTCAGCAATTATTTCTTCAAAGACACTTTCTATCCCTTTTTCTCTCTCTTCTTCTTCTGGTAGCCCTATAATGCAGATATTGCTCCTTTTGGATTGGTCACACAGTTCTCTTAATGTTGTTTCAATCCTGGAAATCCTTTTATCTCTCTAGTCAGCTTACATGTGTTTCTGTTCTCTGGTTTCTAATCTATCAATGGCCTCTTGCATCTCATCCATTCTTCTTTTAAATCCTTTCAGAGATTATTTTATTTCTATATTCTCCCTCCTTAGCTCTTGCATAGTTCTCTACAAGTCCATCAGCATGGTTATGAACTTACTTTTAAATCAATTTTCAGGAAGATTGGTTAGGCCTATTTCCCCAGGTTCCTTCTCAGGGGTGGATGTCTGGGTTAGTCTCATCTGGATCAAATTCTTCTGCCTTTTCATGGTGATAGAAGTAGTTGCAGGGAGCTAGTGCATGTGTCAGCTGGGAGAACGTTCCATCTTGCTAGTTTTTGGCCTTCCTCTCCTGGGAGAATGGTGACCTCTAGCGGCTTGTGCTGGGCAACTGCACAGAGATGGGGTCTCTGATTCTTGCCTGGCCGCTGTGAAAGAGGCTCTGCACATAGTTATGGCGATGTCCCACTGGAGCAGGAATGGATGGAAGGCTGTTTATCTCTTTGATGCGCCTCAGAGCTGTGCTGCTGCCCAAGGGTTTAAGGTGCCTGGAGTTCCCTGGGTTCCCAGCTGCTGAGCTGATTCTGCCAGGATGCCTCCATCCAGCTGTGGGGTCCCTGTCCCTTTAAGACTTTCAAAGGGCACTCGGTTTTCTTTGTCCCAGGGGCACCAGCTGTGGGAACCCACTCACAGATTTTACTGCCCCGTTCCCCTGGTATCCAGAACCCCACACACTGTGTCTGTGCTCCGGTGCAGATGGCTAGGGCTGGGTGTTTAGCAGTTCTTGGTTCCCTCTCCCTCCCCGCTCCGACTCCTCTCCTCCTACCGGGAGCTGGGGTGAGGGGTGCTCGGGTCCTGCCAGACCACGGCTTGTATCTTACCCCCTTTGTGAGGTGCTGGTGTCTCGCTGGTGTAGATGTGGTCTGGCGGTTGTCCTGTATCTTCTAGTTTCTCTTTTTGGAATAATTGTATTTGTTGTATTTTCAAAAATATATATGTTTTTGGGAGGAGATTTCCGCTGCTCCACCCCCCCAATCTCATTTAATTTTAACTCTCTTGTGAGATTTGCATTGTGATTCTTATTTAAATGAGATACATGGAGGTTACATAACTTCTAAAACTGCACAGACAGGTGGCGAACTTGAGACTCAACTCAAAACTCTGTGCTCTTAACCACCATGCCCACATCTCATTAGGTATATGGTATAGAAAAAGGCTCAACAAACTGCTACTATGAATAGAGAAATGATGAGGTTATGTGTAGTGAAGTACTGACACACCCATGCTTTCTAATTTAACATAATTAGTAGTAATATTATTTTGGCTAGCTACCTATCAATTGTTTGCCTATTATGTGCCAGATACAATTTTCCCTCCAAAAACACATTTATTATACATAACAATCCTCTAAGGTAGATTATTACCTGACAACTTTTTACATTGAGGAAAAAATACCCATAGAGGTCCCATAATTTAGTGAATAGAGGGAGCATAATTCAAGTTTAGGTCCTACTGGCTCATGTTCTTAATTAGTAAATTGAAGACTACAAAATAAGAGTATAAGAAAAAAGAAGCAAAAAGTGATAATCTTCCTTCTTTGGCATACAACCAATTTTAGATTCACAGCTAGAGTTTAACATTTGATTAATTCTCATATGGTCTAAATTATTGAGCATAAGTCAGAATAGAGTATATCATGTTCAGGAAAATTATACTGACTCACAAGAAGATGTTAAAGAATTTTTACAAATCACATTTGATATTACCTAGGATAAAGAAACATAAAAAAATGTGTTTCAGAGGCAATAGTATAATAGTCATTCTTTTTCTACATAAGAGAAATTTTTCCAGATATTCTAGTGCCATGTTTATGACTAGAAGTAATGATTATAGAAAGGCAATTTCATGTGGGACTTTCTGGAGTCGCAGAAATGCAAAATTCTTTCACACATACACACAAACAAATAGCCAGCTTCCCACTGGAATGGACATCATTTAAATGTTAGTTTTCAGTATCTTGGATTTTTTTTTTTTATTCAGAAGTTCTGTTATATTATTGTGGAAATAAAGGAGAAAATATTTTATAGCCTTTTACTTTGGTGACATTTACTGAACACCCAGGATGTTTTTAATAGTTACCTGTTAGGAATTGAAGAAGTATTTAATGGTGTAAAATGACACAATGTGCAAAGAAACTTGAATGAAAGAAGTTAATACATTAAAAGGGTATTTTTTTTCACATGGTGGGAATTTTGGTTCTCTGAGTGCAGACAGTGTGATTGTACATGATCTAAATTGTATATTTGTAAATATTTGTAACCCTGCATTCCAAAGTAAGACGCTTCTTTGCAGAGTAATGAGGACCAGAAGTAATAAAGGTTTTGGTGAGAAGGAATGCTGCGGACAAGGGTACAACACCAAGAGTAACTATAGGATCCAAGGCCATACATTTATTTGTTACTTCAATCTTCATGTGATGATGAAGTTAACTGTTAAGGATCTCCATTTTCAATGACAAAATAAAATATACCTTCAATCATATCTCTCATAGAAGTAATACAAGAACAGTGTAAATTAAATGGAGGAAGATATTTCAAAATTGTATTAACAAATTCTAAAGGCTCAAAGATGCATATTGACAGAACTGTTCTTAGGTGAAGTTTCCTAAGGGCTTGGAGCTAAGAAAGGCTTAACTTATTGTATGTACAGTAGGATAGAACAGCTTAAGTAGTTAATAATGTAAACATATTGTTTGAATCCTGGCCTTACTCACTGATATATGATCTTGTGTAATTCATTTAATGGTCCAGTGTCTTGATTTCTTCATTATAAAATGGGGATGACCATCCTACATATCTTATGGGATTATTGAAAAACTTAAATGGATTAATATTTATGAAAATTCTTGTGAAACTGCCTAAGAGTACTGAGTTCACACTGGCATATAGACAGATGTGCATAAACACAGAGTGTCTACTATAAAATGTTTTATGAATTATTTCATCTAAACATCCAAAAAATATTAATTTTATATATTAATAAGATTGTATAATTTACAAAAAATGTTTTCTATTTATAAATGAACTTAAGGTTCAGAGAGTCTTGTAGTTTTCTTAAGTACATGCAGTTAGAAAAATATGAGCTAAGACTAAAACCAGGTTTGCTTATCTCTAAAATATATTAATCTGTCATTGAAGCATGTGGTTTTCAATTTTTTCTTCACAACCACTGAAATTTGTGCTTTCAAATTTTTCTTCACAATCCATGCTTCTCCTTGTAATGGAATAAATGATAGACTTTATGCTCTGATGGTGAATGTGACACCCTTCTAGTTGTCCCCACATGTCTGCTGACCCCAATAGCTACGCAGTAGTAGCCACCAGTGTTCTCTCCTTTCTCTGATCCAGGCAATGGACAATTTCTCAATCTCATGGAAAATGCTATGAAAACCCAAAAACTCAGAACCCATTCTCCTTCAGGACAAATAGGTTTCTACCACCTTAAATACTCCAATGAAGAAATGAGTAGCTATACACATCCAGGTTAAAATATAACCCTAAAATTTATACAAGGAAGTAAAAGCAAAAAAACCCTCATAACTCTGCAATGATATCGAATTACCCAAAACCTTATATTTTTGAGTGATGATGTCTTACTAAGGCAGGCAGGGTGATTTTTAGGATTATAGAATCCAGTGAAGCCCCCTTAGTCTATAGTGAGCTTCTTTTCTATCACTATCATTAATATGAGAATAAGCTTTTGTTTTTGTTTGCATTTTTGTCTTGGTACAACCATGCACCTGCTCTAGTTAATATTAACAAGGAATTCATTTGCAAACTGCAGTCCTTTACATATTAGTAGCAACAAGCTATTTGCCACACCTGTCATATTCAACAGACGTGCTGTGATGGGACAGAGCATTTCCCAAAAGCTCTGCTGGGAGTTGTTTTGTCACACTGCCCAAGGGAGTGATCTAATGATGAGCACTTTTGACTCCTGAAGAGAAACACATAGGTTTATTTTACATTTTGCCATTGTTTTTCTTTTCTTTTTTTTTTTTTAACTTCTCTTTGTCCTCATCTCCAATCTAGCTGTGGCCTAAGATTCACTTTCTGTATGCCTTTGATATCTTTTTAAATTTAAATAAGACCCAAAGACCTCTAATTCTAGGAATAGAGGAGTCTCATAGGAACAGAAAAAGGTGAAGAGAAAAAAAAATGATTGATGTGAAATAGAAAGCAATTTGACAGGAACAGATACAAATCTTTTCTGTTTCCTGTTACAAATTTGAGCAAATCGAAGATTAAAAATCTTCTGTGCAATTTGCCTAAAGTCCCAATTCATCCTCAGATTTTTAACACGACCAATTTAAATACTTTCTATTATCTCTTAGGATCAAAAGAATCAATCAACATCTTCTACATTCTTATGGGTCCTCAATCATGTTTGCCCAAGGCAATGAAAATCACATCAAAAGCTGCTTCTATGGGTAAGGGGTTATAACTCAATATAACAGAAAATTCCACACTAGTAAAAAATCTTGCATAAAATAAAATGTAACTCATGCTCATTGAAAACTATATCCTTTCAGAGAGTATATTGAGATTTTCTCAATCTGCTTTTTTTCCCTCAAAATAAGTCTTCAAAATGTCAACCTGTTATTCTTTCTGAGGCAGAAGATTAATTTTGTAATCAATCCAACCCCTGTGTTACTAATTTTATTGAGTTCTCTTCATTATGATAACTCTAAATTATCACATTCAATTTAGAGGTTTTTTTAGAAATCAGTATTCATTTTGACAGTAATAGCAATTATACATAGATGTATAAACTTGCACATTTACTGACATGATTGTGTGTGTATGTGTGTGTGTCTGGCTGAAATTATGTGTATTAGGTACAATAATAGGATTGGTTAAAAAGTTGAAATAGAAGAAACAAATTCAGGACAATCTTTTAATCTGTATTTTGAACATAGCTTAAACATTTTAAACATAACTTTCATTATAGTAAAGAGCTCTAAAATGGGATCTCTATGGTACTTTGTTGCATATAGATCTGAACTTGCTATCTTTAATATTTAGTGTATCTTTGTCTGTTGCATATGAAATACATAAGAGAAACAATTCAATAAGGAAATTTGAGATTTTGAATTTGTCTGCTTTTGTGAAATGTAAAGAATCCCATATTTCTAATTGCTTTAAAGGGGAAAAGTTATTTCCCTCTACCACCATGAATTCTGTATTCATTCTTTTTCTATGATTTGAAGTATTATTCACTAAAATCCTATTACTATTAAGTTTTATTCCTTATTAATACTTATTATTACTACTACTTGGTACAGGAAATAGAGCAAGCATAATATCAAAATAACTTTTGATCACTTATTAAATGTCTGTAATAAATATTTAAATTATGATAGTGAAAATTGTATTTCTAGCCATGTCCATGAAGTGCAATAGGGGTAGAGTACTCCCCAACGGTACTCTCATATTTTAGGGAAAACAAAGAAACATATGGCAGTCACCTGTGTCCATATTAGATGCATGTATTTATTTGTGTTCCACTCAAAATAAACTGTGCATATGGGGGATAGGCACTGCCACCATGATTAAGCAGGGACTTCTTATTTTAAGAGCCCTAGTGTCAACTGTAACATGCCATCTGTATATGACTAAAAAAGATCAAAATTGTATTTATTTACACTGTTTATACATACCCTCTAGAACTAGCTTTAGAAATATTGAAATTGTTAAGTCTGGGAAAGTTTAGCTTGTTAGCTCACAGATATTAATAATGGCATGCATAGTTTCTTTTAATAGAATTTGTTAATCATTTTCCACAAGGCTGTTTCCTAAATTATATCTACAATTATTTGAGGCTGTTTGTGGGTAGGTGGTGAGGAAGAAAATGAAACAAATGCTTTAGATAAGGCTAATCCTGGATCTAACTGCATGGATTTAGATTATAATGGCTAGGCTAGATTCTATCTTGAGCTCTGGAGTATAAAAATTCTTGAATATTTTTATGAAACATCGTGAAAGTTGTGGTAGTTGCGTTGATTTAAGGTCTGTATGTAAAGCACTATTTGGGAAATCCATGCGTCTTCTTTGTAGATCACTTTTAGAGTTTTACTTTGAATTATACGATGTTTAAATGACAAAATGAAGTTCAAATAAAACTGAGTTTAATATAGAATAATATCAAAACAATGCTGCTAAATCACACATAGTGTGATTTTTGGAATGATAAAAGGACCTCAAGAGTTTAAAGGTTGGATTGGTCTTATACAGTTAGGTGAGCCAAGTTTCAAACTATGGAAACTTATCTACTTATAGTTTGTGGTTCTTTTTTGTCTGTAACATACTAAGACACAAGTTACTTTATGGGGCATTTATATAATACTATTATAGTGCTTAGTGAAGTGGATTTTTAACTGAAATATTTTTAAGGAAGTATTTTCTGATGATTTCAGAATATTAGATCTTTTATAAAATATCCAAAATGCATCTTTTATCTTAATTCATTTTCACAGTAACTTACTTGTTTCTCTGAAATAAGTATACAAAATGAGAGACTGTAAAGACAATGTTATTCAATACTGGGGCCTTGATTTTACTCCATCTGCCAAGGACTAAGCACATCTGGTATAGTCAGAGAAATAGAAGATCAAGGATATCAAATAACTTTTTACAGGGTTAAAAAATTAGGAGTCTGCAGAATTGGAATTCATACCAGGAGTGTCTGATTCTTAGTTCTGTACTCTTCCCCCTGTGTCATTCTGTGACATTCGAAATAATACTGAAGAAAGAGTGATCTGCCCCTACCTTCCCTCCGTTGATATAAGTTTAATACCACGTCAAATTTCTGCACCTTTCTAATATTTTTTATCCCTTCATTAAAAATAATGCCATTATATTAAAGGTAGGAACCCCAAATCATCAACATGCCACATTTCTTCACTCTTCCTTACCTGTGTTAGAATCTGGGCTTTGACACCACTTATAATCTAGTATTACAGTCTGTTACAGTTTCATGGATGCTGGCAGAAAACATTATATTCCAGAACCAGATTTAAACAAAGGATTTAATTTTCACCTACAGCAAGTAATAGGAGCATCATGCTTGCCCTGGCTCCTTGTATTGCCCAAGTTCCCTGGGATTAAAGCACAGTGACCTGAGTGGACGCTGTAGACACATGGTTTTACATGATAGCTGGAGAACAGACTGCTATTGGCGTGCCCTTTTATAGTAAGCTTGCTCTTTGTCCTGCAGGAAGACCTCATTTCATCTTCCCAAATTGCTACTGAAATACAATCTTGAAAAATATCCCAGGTAAAGAGGAGTGTGAGCCTTGCATTCTTGGCAAACTCATCAAGAACCTGGTGGGATGGTCAGGGCCATGGCAGATGGTGGCCTTTCCCAACACCTCCTTCGTATTGTCCATTGACACATTACTGATTTTAGATTATATTCACACACAATTTTCTAGCCACTCTCTCTCTCCCATTTTGTAATCTCCTGACAAAATCTTTTGTTTACTAAGCACCTGCTTTCAAGCACTCTGGACTAACATAAACTATTGATAAACAAAAAGTAAAACCATGACATTTAGGGGTGCCACATTTATAATTCACCTTTGGATTCACCTAAAGCATTATTTCACACTTCTCACTTTTCAAACCAAAGCATTATTTCCCTGCCTTTTTCTTAGTTAATTAAACTGCTAATTTAACTAAGAAACAGAAGTAATCAGAATAGTCCTTCCAAAGATTTCCACAGACACATGAACTAACATAACAACTATGCCAATAACTTCTGCCATTCCTTCTGTTATGAATTAGCTGTCTATGCTTCTAGCTACAGCTAAACCCTTCACTTATGGATCTAATACCACCTCCTCGGTTATAAAAAGAAGTGATACAATTGTCCACCTCTCTCTGGTATCATCCACTTCTCCCACTCTATGATGCCTCCCATTCATATTTTTTTATAAGTGGAATTCTGCATACTTATAACGGGATTCAAGACTTCCTCATGCCTACCCTGCCTGCTATCATGCTTGGCCCCACATAACAACAACAGAATAGTAGTGGATGTACTGTGGTAAAGAAAAGGTCGTACATTCTGAGACCTTTTTGGCAGCAAAAAGCATTGAGAAAAATTTGGAAGTTAAATGTTTTATTTGAATCTATAGCAGGGCTTCTTTCTCTACCACTCTATTAGGAGAAAAGGAATAGCAGAGATAGTCTTTTTCAGGATTAAAGCTTAATAGAACCAGAGGTAGATTTTTGTTCTGATCATGGCATTATTGTTGGAAAGTGATTACAAAGTACCTAAACTCATGTTTTGAATATAACAAGCATGAAATAAATGTTTTATTGATCTGTAAAATAAAAATATAGAACCCCATACAAAAGTAAAATATTGCCCTTTAATCAAGGTTTACAGTTCTTGAATTATTCATTCATTTTCAAATAATTGCCTCTACATTTCAACTATTTTTTAACAGTCATTTTTCTTTCAGTCTTAATTTGCCATACACTCAGAATACTCTTGTTAGTTTATAACTCTAATATCTCCAAAGTGATCCTTTAACATGTAAAATTCATTTGAAGAATACTTAAAAAAACTTATGTATTCTTTTTGTGGATAAACTTACTGAAGCATGGAGGACACATGTTATTCACTGTCTTTTTCTTCTAGATTGTACGTGGCTGAACTTTTTTCCACAATGGGCTTATATTTGTTGTTTTTATTTTTAAGGGTTGGTGTAATTTGTTAAGTTGTTGGCTATATGGAAACAACATTGATACAACAGGTCATATAACACACTTATTCTCCATGTTAAAAACAATATAAAAACGCATGAGTACTTTTTATTTAATTCTACAAGAAGATAAAGATTGTTGACTCTTAATGGATGATTTGAGGAAAGAATATTCTCTTCATTCACAACTTTGTGTCATTTCCATTTAAAAATGCTTAAATAAATCTCTTATTCCTCTTATGCACATTTCAATTCCCTCAATGTTGTTTGCACTTCTAAAAATTATCCTTTTAGATTTATCAATTAAAACAAAAAATAAGTTTTAACTTCTCTAACTTTCATGAATAGTTTTGTATAGACACAGCAGTCAAAATTATGGCATCTTGCTAAGGAGTTGGAGAGGGAGGTGGAGAGCAGCAGTACTTATGATCATGTAGGAAACGGGGGCATCCCAAGGTTGGTGGCATATTAGTTCTTGTATTAGTGGTTAGTAGCATGGTGTCTGGAGCTGAATTATCTCTTTAAAGATTGGCTCTTCAAGTTACTAAAATAGGAACATAGGGTAAATTACCTAACTAATCTGTGTCTTGATTTCCTCAAGTATAAAATGGTAATAATAAAAGAAGCCATCTCATAGAGTGGTTGTGATGATTAAATGACTTAATATATATAAGCACATAAGAGGGATCTTTGCACATACCAAATATGAAAGATTTCTGGGGAAAGCCAGAAGACAACTGGGGAGACCAAAACAAAGGCAGAGGAATTTGAAGCCCATGGCATCTACAAATACATCAAATATTAAACACAGTCAAACACGTAACTAGACTAACCATAAAACACACTAAAGACCTGTTTATCTCAGCTCTAGTTATTCAACACATCATGTCTGGCTTTCAACAATAGAAATTACAAGGCATACTAAAAAGCAAGAAAAAACACAGTCTAAGAAAATAGACAAACATCAGAAGAAGACTCAGATTTGACACTAATTTTGGAATTATCAGATGGTATTTTTAATAATTATGGCATAAATATGAAGAATTCAAGTGAAAAAAGTAGATAGCATGAAAAACAAATGAAAAATATTAACAGAGAAATGTAAACTCTAAAAATCAAAAATAAATTCTAGAAATAAAAAACCCTCTAACAGAAATAAAAAATGTTTTTGATGGACTCTTTAGCAGCCTGGTCATAGCCTAGAAAAGAATCAGTGAGCTTGAAGATAGGCCAACAGATATTTTTTCTAAACTGAAATGCAGAGAAAAAAGTCAAAACAAAACATAAAAGGACTGTGCAAAAGGTATAGCACAAACATAATTGGACTAGCAGAATGGGAAGAAAGAGAACAGAAACGAGAAAGTATTTGAAGTAATACTGGCTGTGCATTTTCCAAAATTAATGACAGACACCAAATCACAGATCTTGGAAGTTCGAGGAAACCAACCAGAAATAATTTCTTAAAAAAGTGACAAAGAAGCATGTAAAATTCAAATTACGGAAAGAATAGGCAACAAGGAAATCTTGAAAGGTGCTGGGGGTTAGTGAAGGGGGCTGACCTTACTTGTAGAGCTATAAGATAGGAATTTCTTCAGACTTTACATCAGAAATGATACAAGCTAAAATAGAGTGAGATATTTAGCATTGGTAGAGACACACAAAAAATAGAATTATGCATCTACTAATTATCTTTACCTTTGAAATTATTTTTCAAAGATGAGGGAGAAATAGACTTTCTCAGATAAATAAAAACTGAAGGAATTCATCAGCAGCACACTTGTACTACAAGAAATGGTAAGAAGTTCTTCAAAGAGAAGGAAAATAATGTAGATTAGAATGTTATATCTACATAAAGAAAGAGGGTGTCAGAGAAGGAATAAATTAGAAAAAATAAAATCTTTCATTTTTATTCTTAATGTATCTAAAGTATAACTCTTCAGTGTAATAGTAGTAACAATGTTTTGGGTGATTATAGCATGTGGTAAGTGAAGTGAAAGCAGAGTCATAAAGAAAAGGGAAGAAAAGATTTGGGAATACTATTATAAGGTAACTATGTAACATGAAATGATATAAGGTTACTTGAAGGTAATTTAGTTTAAAATGTATAATGCAAATTCTAGGGAAATCACTAAAAACTGTGTATTCTAAGAGGAGATAAATGAAACCATATAAAATACATAAAACTAGAGAAGGCAAAAAGGAAACTAATTAAAAAAAAGACAAAAATCAATGAATAGAATATAGTTACATACATGGTAGTTATCAATCCACCTACATCAATAATCACTTTAAATTAAATCTTATAAGTATATCAGTTAAAGGACAGATGTTGTCAGAGAAGGTATAAGAACCAATTGTTTGTTGACTACAAGAAATGCCCTTTAAATATAAAAACCGATACTTTAAATATTTAAAGGAGCTGAGGTAGATATATCATGCTCATAGTAACCCAGAGAAAGCAGTAGTAAGTATATATAAATTTCAACAAAGCATAAGTTAGAACAAGGAAAGTTTTCAGTAATAGAGTATTGCATGATGATAAATAAGCAAATTTTCCAAGAAGATACAACAGTTTTAAATGTCTATCTACCTAACAACAGAGAATCAAAATATATGGGGAAAACTGACAGCACTAAAATGAG
Source organism: Manis javanica (assembly GCF_040802235.1). NCBI lineage: Eukaryota > Metazoa > Chordata > Mammalia > Pholidota > Manidae > Manis > Manis javanica. The sequence goes on from NC_133156.1 coordinate 46,016,091, forward strand.
GAACAAATACACTGTTATAGCTAGAGACACTAGCAAACCTCTTTTAGCAAGTGATAGATCAAGCAGAAAAAATTAGTAAGGATGTAGTTGACTTTAACGTCACTATCAATCAATCAACTTGATCTAATAGATATTTATAGAATACTCCATCGGAGAACAGCAAAATATACATTGTTCTCAAGTTTGCAGGAATATTTGCTAAGGTAGAGCACTTTCTGGGCCATAAAACACATCTTAACACATAAAGGATGAAGTATCATGCAAAGTATACCCTCAGACAAAAATGTAATTTAATTAGAAATCAACTTCTGAAAGAGAGCTGGAAAATCCTCCAAATATTGGAATTTTAAGCAGTCGGATGTTAATAAATCATGGATCAAAGAAAATGCCTCAAGAGAAATTTAACAATATTCTAAATAAAACTAAAAACAGGACTTATCAAAATATGTGGGATATAATGAGGACAGTGCTTAGATATAAATTTATAGCATTAAATACATAAATTAGGAAAGAGGAAGATCAAAAATCAGTTATCTAAGATTTTGCCTTAGGACACTAGAGCAATCGAAGTCTCAACAAGCAGAAGAAATAATAATAAAATTTAGAGCAGAAATCAATGAAACTGTAAACAGGGAAATAATATAAAAAATCTGGTTCTTTGTAAAGATTAATACAGTTGATAAATATCTAGTGAGGCTAACCAAGAGAAAAAAAGAAAAAACAGATCAACATTATCAGGAAGGAAAGAAGTATCATCACTACTGAGCCCATGAACAATAAAATCAGTGATGTAATTCTATGAATAACTCTTTATTCTAAAATGTGATAACTTTTAGATTTGAGATGGACTAATTCTTTACATTACATGAATAACCAACACTAGATGAAGAGAAATGGATAATATGAATAGGCCAATTTATATTAAATAAATTGAATTAATAATTAATGACCTTCCAAAAAAGAAAACACCAGGCTTACATGCTTTCACTGGTAAATTTTACCAAACATTTAACAAAAAAGTGATGCCAATTCTCTACTATCTTTTCAAATATAAAAGAAGCACTTCCTAAACCATTCTATAGAGCCAGTATTATCCTAATACCAAATGTATGCATGAAAGTACTCTGCTAAAGGAATGCCATGGATCAATATCTCTCATGAACATGGATTCAAAAATCCTCAAAAAATTATCAAATCTAATTGAAAAATGCATAAAATATATTCTACACACAACCAAACAGGGTTTATTCTATGGAGGCAAAGTTGATTCAACATTTGAAAATTAATCCATGTATCTACCACATCAATAGGCTAAAGAAAAATACCAAAAAATCATAATCTAGCTAATTTCTTCAGAATGAGCATTTGAAAATTCAATCAGACATTCATGAGAAAAACTCAGAAAATTTGGAATAGAAGTGTCCTTCCCTACCTCAATAATGAGTATCTTCCCCAAACCTGCAGCTGATATTATATTCAATGGTGAGGAACTTGACTTCCTCCCTGTTCAGGAATGATGCAAGAATGGGCTCTCTGAGCTTTCCTATTCACCATCATTAAGGAAATCCTATCTAGTCAGCAACACCATGAAATAAAATGTGTACAGATAGGGAAGAAAGAAATTGTACTTTCTTTGTTCACAGATGACATGATTGTGCATAAAGAAAATCCCAAAGAATTTAACAAAAATTACTGTAACTAATAAGTAAATATGTCAGGGTCATAGGATAAAAGGTTAGTATTTTTTTCCAATATATGCATGAAAATTTAGAATTTGAAATGAGGGGGAAAATTCAGTATTATCAAAAACAAATATTTAGGTATTAATCTAACATAATATGTGCAGGATTTATATACCAAAGCTTCTAATGTCTAGTTATATAGATTAAAGGAGATAAATATAGAAATAGTCTGTATCCATGGATTGAAAGGCTGCAATTGTTAAGAATTCAATTTATTGCCATTTTGATCTACAGATAAACACAATCTGATGTAAAACCCCAGAAAACTATTCTGTAGATACCAAGAAACTGATTATAAAGTTTGAATAGACAGGCAAAAACTCCTAGAATAACCAGCAGAATGCTGAAGAAGAAGAAAACAATTGAAGGACTCATAATACTCAATTTCAAGACAACACACAAAGCAACAATAAGACAGCATGGTATTAGCAACATAATAAAGAGCCCAGAAATAAACCTATACAGAAAAAAGGTAAATGATCTCAACAAGGGAGCAAAGGCAGTTCAATGGAGTAAGGGAGGTCCTTTCATGAAATGGTGCTTGAAATACTGGACTTCCACATGTCTTACTCTTCTCAGGTTGCTGTAACAAAATACTACACACTGGATGGCTTAAATAATAGAAAGTTTTATTTCAGAATTCTGGAGGCTGGGAAGTTCAGGATCAAGGTGCCAGCAAGGTAGCTTGACAAAGAGGCAAGAGAGAACACATGCTCTCAGGTGTCTCTTCACTTAAGGGCACTAATGCCATCAGACCAGGACTCCATCCTTGTGGCCTCATCTAATCCTCATTAGTTTACAGAAGTCCCATCTCCAAATCCCATCACACTGAGGGTAAGGGCTTTAACATATGGATTTTGAGTTTATAACAGTATGCAACAAATCAAAGTAGACACAGACTTCATACCTTTTTCAAAAATAAACTCAAAATCAATCATGAAGCAAAATGTAATACACAAAACTACAAAACTTTTACAAGAGAGGATGGGAGAAAATAAAGCTAGGTAACTGTGTTTAGCGATGAGATTTTACAAACAGTACCAAAGTCATTGTCCTTGAAAGAACAATTTGATAATTTAATCTGATTAAAATAATTTTTGTTGTTTGAAAAACACTTAAAAGAATGCAGAAAATGCATAAGACAATGCAAGGATGGAGAAAATACATGTAATGCAAAGGTGTGATAAAGGACTTGTATCCAAAATATCCACGAACTGTTAAAACTTACTCAACAATAGAAACACAAACCACCCAATTTTAATAAATGAGCAAAATTTTGAAGACATCTAATCAAAGAAGATACACAGATGGAAAATACAAGCATATGAAAAATGTTCAACTTTATTTATAATTAGGATGTTGCAAATTTAAACAGCAATGACATAATTAGCACATACATATGACAATGATTAAAATCCAAAAACTGTCAGTGTAATATCTGGCAAGCATTGCTGATAACTGGAATTCTCATTCACTGCTGTTGAGAATGACCAATAGTACTGTCACTCTGAAGATAGTTTGGCAGTTTCTTACAAAAGCTGAATAGGGTCTTAGTAAGATCTAACAATCACAATTTTAGGTATTTACCCAACTAATTTGAAAACAATATCCACACAAAACTGTGGGAATGTTAAGAGCAACTTTATTCATAATTCTCAAAAACTGAAAGTAACCTAGATGTCCTTCAATAAGTGAATTGATAAACAAACTGATTGTATCCATACAATGAAAGTAAGCTGTCAAACCACAAAAACGTCTAGTTGAATCTTAAATGCATTTTTCTCAGTAAAGTATCCAGTCTGAACAGCTTACATACTGAATGATTTGAATTTAAGACATTCTAGAAAAGGCAAAACTATACTAATGATAAAGAGTCCATGGCTTCCAGAGGATTGGGAGGTAAGTTAAGAGGTGAAGTACAGAGAATATTTTAGGGCAGCATAACTATTCTGTATTATACTATAATGGTGTATAACCTGACTTTATGTATTTGTCAAACTCATACACCTTACTATAGTACTAAGAGTAAACCTGAATGTATATAAAGTAAAAAATAAAATAATAATTTAGTATATTGGATGACCCTGATGGAAGGCAGTGTATGACAAAATAATCTAACTCTATTACAAATGTATTAAACAATCTCATGGAAGAGGTGAGGAAAAGAGCTAGCTTAAGTGATCTTGACAATGAGGGGAGCTGTCTGGAAGACTAAAGTCAAAAGAAACAACACATAAGGACTCTACTCTTATTGGTAAAGTTTCTCATGACAGTATGGATTACCAGTGCTGATACTGCTAGTATGCGTTGTGGAATAGACAGATAAGTAAATGGATGGTAGTTGGTAGGAGCCAGATTCTCATTGTTAGAGTAGGAGTTTACAGATAAGGAATGGGAGGAGGTTTGAATGATCTATGTGATAATGGGCTAGAAGTGAAGATATTAGAATGAACTGATGTTTTTCTTACTGTAGATGAGGCTGAATATACTGTAGATATACTGTAGATGAGGTTAAATAGTCATAGATTGATACACAGGTAGTAGGTACTCATATATTTCACTGTTCTGCCACTTGAGAGGACCTATGAGCAGTGATACCCCAGTAACGAGAAGCATACCTAGCACCCAGATATTTGGTTTCCAATGCCGTTCTCAAAAAGAAAAAAAGAAGACCGGGACTTCTTGGATTCTTGGAGATATAGCTGGTTCTAGGACTGGGGCAAGAAATGAGAGTCTGTAGAATCTGTGGTTTCAGAAAGTAATGTTCTCAAAAAAAGCTATAATGAAGGTCAGTGCATCAATAGGACACAGAAGCCAACTAAAAGACCTCCCAATGGCCAAAACTACAACAATTTGAACAACAAAAAAAAAATTCAGTATCGGATTATAACTCCAAGTTTAAAATAATCATCCATGTGTCTATACTTATATAAATTAATTATTAAATAAATATGTAAGTAGGTTAACAATAGTCAAATATGCAGAAGAATTCCAAATAATTGATTTAGATACTCTGCACTCAAGGAGGCAAAGCATTACTTCTCACTACTTAAATGTCTGCCACACTGAGTGCTTTTCTCCAAAGAGTACAGTATGGGAAGGTAAGAGGGCAAATAGTAACTTTATACCATGGAGAAATATGAGAAACTCTTCTTGGCCATATGATCAAGGTTAACATCAAAAGTGATAAATCATCCTAACAGCAAGTACCTTTAATAAGATGTAACAGAATGGCACTTTACCTCGGTGGTCTTCATCTCCAGAATCTATAACTTGAATCTAATCATGCAAAATATATCAGACAAGTCCCAGTTGAGGAACATTCTCAAAATTGACCAGTATTACTCAAAACTATCAGGGTCATCAAAAAAAAGGAAAATCTGAGAAAATGTCACAACCAGTGAGAGCCTAAGGAGACATTATGATTAACTAATGTATCATCCTGGATTGGCTCCTCAAAGAGAAAAAGAGCATAATTTAAAAAGTATAGAAATCTGAATAAACTGTGAACTTCAGTTAAGAACAATGTGCCAATACTAGTTTATTAGTTGTAACAAATGTACCATACAAATATATGGTGTTAATCCTTGGGGAAACTGGTATAGGATATATGGAAATTCTCTATTATCCTTGTGATTTTTCTGTAAATTTAAAACTGTTCTAAAAAAATTAAATTTTCATTACTTTAAAAAATAGATTTGTTTGGGTCTAACCATAGGAGATTCTGATTTGGGAGGTCTTGCATCAGGCTCTACACATATCATTTTTAATAGCTGCTGAGACACTAGGAAACCGAATTAAGAAGTATGGGCTAGACTGTAAGTTCAGTGAGGACAGCAACCTTGGAAATGAAGCTCGCTACTTTATCCATACAGTCTACCACAATGACTGACACCAAACAGACAAATAATTAAGTATTTTCTGAATGCATGAATTGTAAAATACTGTAGTGAAAAATGGAAGTAGCTGCTATTTAATAAAGTAAAAAAACATGCTTTTAACTTATTTCTAAACATTTTTTATGTAGGCACATTTGTTCAAAACCCAAATACATAATGAAAACATTTTTATTCCACATAACATCTCAGTTAATATGCACAAAATGTGTATTTGCCATATTGCACAAATAATTAAGCAATTATAATTTTTTTCTGTGTCATAATACTAGAATTTCTTTTGTGTGGATGAGAAAAAGATTTAATTTCAAAATGGCATTGAGAATATAAGCAGAAGTAGTATGCTAACAAATAAAAATATTTTAATTTTATGGTATTTTTACTATGCAACACATACTATTTTCCTTGAAAACATTTCATATTTGTTTATACATATACATGTAATTAAGCTGTTTTTTTTGCATGCCCTTTTATAAATACTAGTAGCTAGCAGAGCAGAAAGTGCAAAAATAAAGGTTTTGGAAAAAAGAGGGAGGGAGAGAAGGAAGGAAGGAAGGAGGAAGCAAGGGACTGAAGGTTTGAAAAGATATTTGTATGTGGAAATAACATTCCTCCTGAATTTCACTTACAAAGTGCAGTATTCCAAAATACAATAACTGATTATCTCAGTTTAGTATCTTCATTCACCTTCATTGTATATATGTTTGCATATGTGTGTGTGTATAATATATACATATGTTTTATATATATATACATATATATTAATATAATTGAATATATAGACAGATTTATATATACTGTTATTTACAAAGAAACTAATGAACTATAGGAATAATTATAAGTGCTTGCCAATTATAGAATCAAACATATTCTATTTAACTCTTACAAACTAACTGGCCAATTTTACGGAAATACTTGGCCGTATCTCCCTTGTCTGAATTCTGATTTGGTCGTCTTCTTTATATTAACATTTCCATCAGAGGGTGCAAAAGAGAACAAAATTGAGATTTATTTCATACTGTATATTAAAAACTTAAGAAAATTGAAACTATTGGCTAAAATTATTTTTACATTTCTAAAATTCATGAGTTCAGCTGGTTCATTTAGACTGTGGAAATAGCCTCACATCCCATTTGGGGAGGCCGTATTATATGGCAAAATGGTTAAAGATGGTTAGAGGCAAAGACAGCTTTATATTTGGCTTTGATACTCATTGCCAGGTTTTCATATTGGTCAGGTGGCTCTAGCCTCCCTAAGCATTTTCCTTGTCTCTAAAATGTCTCAGGCACCTACCAGAAATTCGAGATTCTGTTCTTCACTATGCAGGGCACTGTTTTCAATCACAAGATAATTCTTAATTAATGTTAATTCTTAAGCTGACCTCCATTTTTGGTTTATTAAGTTAAGAAAAATGTGAATGAGACAAATTTTTTAAGCATTTACTTCAGCCCATAACACATAGTGACAATTATATAGTATCTGATGTTGCCTCTGTTTTTTCTCTAAAAGTGTTGTGTGCCCAGTCCCAGAGGTTTTCTCAGAGGGGTTTGGGACAGTCCCAAAATTAAACTGAATTTTGACATTATTTACCTGGAGATAGCATCAGATTACACAGGTTAAAAGTTCAGTCCTACAAAACTGCACCCTTTCTCCTATTCATTGGCAAGTCCATGTTGTTACCTGTGTTTCTGACTGAATGACTATATATCAGAGTTTCCCATAATCCCCTCCTTGGATTTTATTATCTGGTAAAGTGACTCAGAAAGAGATCTAATTTACTAGTTTACAGATTTTTATAAAATGATGTCACTCACTGAGAAAGAGCCAGATGAAAGAGATGCATAGGATGAGGTGTGGGGGAGGGGCACAGTGACACTTACCCCAAATCTTCATATGTTCACCAACCTGGAAACTGTCTGTACCTACTCCTTTTGGGTTTTTTAAGAGGCTTCATTACATAGTCATGAATGATTAAATCATTGGCCATTTACAGATAATTCAACCTCTAGCCCTTCTCCACTCCTTGGAGGTCCAGGGTTGGCAGGAGTGGGTGGGGGGAGTGTGAGACTGAAAATTCCAGGTTTCTAATCACTTGGTTGGTTCTCCTGGAAACCAGCATCCATCCTTAAGTGTGATCTAAAGTTACCTCATTGACATAACCAACTGTTTTTAAGCTCACTACTTAAGAAATTTCAAGTGTTTTAGGAGCTCTGGTGCCAGACACAGGATAAAAATCAAATACATTTTTCTTATTATGAATCACAATATCACAGCCTGCCACATTTTCCTCCTCCTGTGCCTCTCCCTTCTATTCTTCTATCTCCTCCTCCTTTTCTTTCTGTACGGTGATATTAGTTAATATAGACACGCCCTCTGTTAAAACAGTTTGAAGGATTTTGATGACATAAAATTGTTGCCAGGCAGCTGCATCTGGGAGGTCTCTCCCTTCGCAGTAGGTAAAATCTCAACCTGGACAGGGGTCTTGACACTGATTGAGAAGAAATTCGTGAATAGGTGAGAGGAGTGTAGGTAAGGAAGGAATACATTAAAGCAAGAAATAGTAGTGGATGGCAGCAGTCATGCAGGCATAGAGAGCAAGGAAGAACAAAAGGAGGAAAGAAAAGTTTTTGAACTGCTCAGCACAGGGAAAATCCCTAGACAGCTCCTGAAGCCAGGGTCACGTGGCATCCAGTGTCCGCTTGGATCTGCACAGCGTGGGGTCTAGCCCCCACCACCTCAGGATTTGGGGGCGCTACAGAGCATTGGATAGAGTGAGATTATGTTCTGAAAATTTCCGCAAAGCGAAGAAAGAAGGTTTTCTGGCAGGCTACTCAACAGCGTGATTGTATAGCTGCAGTCCCATCTAGGTCACCCAGGTGACAGGAAACTGCAAGCGGAAATCAGAGATCTCAGTAGCCCTTCCCTACTTGTGCTTAAATCTATAAAACTGACTGAAATAGTGGAGTAATAAAGATGATTAACACTGAGAAAAGGGGTCCCTTAGGAATTTCCGAAGAGGCTTGGAAGAGCATGGAAACAAAAATGTAGTAAGTAGAGCAGCAAGAACTTATTTAAGGCCAAGTACACATTCAAAGAAAGGGGAATGTGGGCAGCCTCAGAGAGAAGGTATGCTTAAAGGCTTAGGATTTGCTTTTTAAGGATTTCAAGAATGGGGAAAATGACTAAGGGAGCATAGGCTTGACATGTGGTCTCATAATGTCTGTCTCCAGAGACAGACATTTTATCATCATCCTTCATCCTATGATGAAGACATAGTTCATCATACATATGAAGTAAATGCTTATAAAATTTGTCTCACTCAAATACTTCTTAACTCTATAAACCAAAAATGAAGGTCTACTTAAAAATTAAAATTAAGAATTATCTTGTGATTGAAATATCATAGTCAGTCCTCTAGATATTCTGTAAGATAAGCTTAACACAAGGAATTTATTGATCTTATTTTTCTCCAAGATAATGGTTGCCCTCAAGCAGTGCAAACATATCATTTAGAACTGCTTGCCCTCCTTTAACATAGGGTTGGTTGTCAGCCAATTACATAAAATATGTTAGGAATTTTACCTCTGAACTCCCTGGTTTTTAAAATGAAATCTTAGCTTTCAGGTAGAGTCCCTCCTATTCTTACTATTCTATTTATATCTCAGCATTTTTCATCGCAGGAAAAATTAATCATGATGCTTGTCCCGTGTCTCTGCTCTACTTCAAAATGGGTATTATAGCCAGAATATCAAGAAAATGCCTGAACACAGCTGCAAAATAAAACCAGATAAAGTTTATAAGCTATCTTAGGGATAACAGGAGCTTCTCAGTGTTAACCAGATCAGTGACCAAAATTCAAAGGCAAATGATGTTGGGCACATTTCCTACCCATTTCAGGTAGGAACTGAGGGGGAGTAGTTAAAACATGCTAATGCTTAACAATAAGGTAAACATGGGCTCAAACCATGCACAGTAAGTTTGTTTATTAGGAATAGCTTCCAAAAATCCACCCATCCCCAGCAATTAAAAAAAATGTTATCCTGAGTGATGAGTGATTGTGCATCTTTTTCATTTTCTTCATCAGCCTATGCCTCTTAAATCCCTGCTCACATCCCTCTTCTTATATGAGGTCTCTGTAATACCCCTGGCTAGAATTACTCTCTCTTTTTGTCCCATTATACCCCACTCTTTTTATATCTATTATAGCATTCTATAATATACTTCTTGTTCTGAAGAATATTTGACAATATGTTCACCATCCAAGTGGTAATCATCAGTAACTGGAACCTACCTGATCCTTTGAGTGCAATGTTGGCCCCAAATTCTCTGGGTTCATGGCCACTGATGGAACTAATGCCAGAGTTCCCAATGCCCCCTTACCTATCCTTCCACTACTTAGGCCCAACATAATGTGTATAACAATGCCAGAAACTGCTTTGAGTATGGGGGTTGTCAACCATTCCTCAACATTGAGAGATCAATGCGTCTCCTCTCTTGTGGCACAGTGTCATTTAGATAAGACTCCAGGCACAGAGCTACAATAAGGCATGGTATTTTGCTTGATTTTTGATCTATGATTAGGAGCAAGACAGCTCCTTGTATACTTAAGCTTATCTCAGCAAAAGATATTTAGTTGCCCTTTTGCTCTTGCTTAGAGTACAAAGCCAACTCTTAACCAATCTGTCTGTCATTATTCATGTTAAAACAAATTTTTCCTATTTTGTATCATAGATATTCATGGTAGACTTTACAATATACAGAAGGTAGGACTTTCATATGTAGATTAAAGAAAACATGCTTTCATTAACATTTTCAAAATTCCTTCCACTCCAGATCATAATTATTTAAACAGTGTTGTCACTGAAAGTGAAATATAATGAAAAACACAATAAAATGTACTGTGTAAATATCTGGATAGTAACCTGAGGGGTAAGAACTACAACAAGTTTATTTTTCTTTGTAGTATGTAGAACCTATTCTCCACAGTTTATACATATATTATTATCTTTTATAGAGGTTGCAGTAAAGTGAATATCAGGAAATCAGAAGGTCTGATGATGTATCCAAGCCAAAAATTGCATAAAGTTATAGAGATGAATATCTGCTTTTTTAGCTATTGAAATACTACAGAATATAGTAGTATTTAGACTGCACAAACTGTTTGGTGCTCCTGAATAGCAAAGATATTAGCTTAACTAATGGTCCTTTAAATGGATATGTAAAATATAATTTAAGCTACTTACAACATGCAAAAGAGAAGCATCATTCGTTACTGTCAGAAATCATTGGCATGTGGAAATCAGAAAACCATTAGCCTAGATAGGAATAGTTTAACATAACAGGGAAGAGAGCACATTATTTAGAGCAGTTAAATGACAATTGATGCACCCACTGATGAAATGCCGAAAAAAAGCGGGTATGATTTACTGCATGATAAATTCTGCATTTAGTATTACACATGCAGAGGAATGGAAATTTTTGCTCATTAACCAATACATTTAGTTTGTGAGCCAACATGCTTCAGAAGGCTATAGCCCAAATTGTCATAAATGTTTATCTCTATGGTAGTTTAATTTAGGTCTAAGAAAAATGTTATCCTGAGTGATGAGTGATTGTACATCTTTTTCATTTTCTCATTCAGCCTAAGTCTGTTCACTTAAATTCTTGCTCATATCCCTTCTCTTCCATGTGGTCTTTCAGGCTAGAATTAATTTCCCTCTTATTTCCCCCGTTATACCCTGCTTGCGTTGTGCCCAATGGTATTCTTACAAGCATATTTCATTCAGTATTGCCTTTCAGAACACCAGTTTATCATAGCAGTTTAGTAGAGTGTAATAATGTACTTTCCTCAGTTTGAATGGCACTTGCCAGTTGGTTTTATTTATGCTATTGAATCATTTTAGCATTAACAAACTATCTTTCAGCTTATGATTTCTATTTGATTCTCAGCAAATATTTTTAAAGTGTCCCAAAATATCAAAAAACATGGACCATTTTAATATCCTTTATACACAAGGACCACATACAGCATCACACATGTGAACCTTGGATGGACTGTGCCATAGACCAGCCCACTCCACCATTGGAACATCTGTAAAGAGTAAGGAGAAGTCAATTACCCCATACTTATAGGTTAATTTAATTTTAAATCACTGTGTAAGGAACACTTCCCCAAAGAGGCTATCATGACTTTGATCTATTTATTATTTACATTTCTGGGACTCTATTCTGCTCTATTTCAAAAGGGAGTAAATGGGATATGCCTCTATTTGTGTATTTATTTGTGTGCCCTTTAACACTGAGAGTTCCTCAAAAGAGGTATCATACCTCAGTGGTAAAATCTTAACTGGGTATAAAGGCCAAATAAGCAACATAACTGTATGGAGAAGACAAAGTTAACATTATAAAACAGAGAACCACATTAAATATTAGCAACTGAGGGGTACCTACCTGCCTAAAGAGGACAATACCTATTAAAGTATAATTGACAATTTCCATGACAAAAATGTAATTACATTTTTCCCATGCCTCCCAATTTTTCAATAAAAAACAAATCTGACTTTTATGAGATTTTTAAAAATATTGGCCACTGAATTTAAATAATAATTACTTTCAATATTGTGCAGTTCAAATAAAACGCTTATGCAGATTAGCCTGAGTTTATAGATTACCAGTTAATGACCTCTGCCATTCTAATAACCATTCTTCTCTTTTTCTCTCCATTCATGCCTTTCAAACTTTTGCATTTTTTTCTTATTCCATCTATCCTTCTCTATATCTGTATGTGTGTTTGTGTGTCTACACACATGCGTAGCCTATACAAATTAATCCCATACAATCAAGTATAAAATAAGGCATTAGAAAAATTTAAAAAAGAACAATATGAATGTTAGAATCAATCAGGACAAATATAGATGCGTTTTGGGAATATTGTCCAGTGTTTTGGCATGACCATAGATTTAGCCTTAACTTTTCCATTGACAAATAAAGAGGACAAATACAACCAGTTGTAATATTTATGAAGTTGCTGTCACCACCATGCACACACAGACACACACACACACAAAAAAAAAAAATTGATAAAAATCCTACCAGTTTCTGAGGGAGAAGCATGGCTTTTTCTAGTGCTGAATTCTGATATAAAGTAAGTTTTCCTGTAGAATATTATACAGAATGTACTCAAGAACATAACTACAACAAGTATTGGTTTTGTAGTATCACTTTTTTGTGTGTTCCTTTGTGCAAGATAAGTCATATTACATTACCTAATTTTTCTTTTTCTTTCATTTCAATAAGTCAACAAAATGATGAAGGTGGGTACAGACCTGATAAGTGGATTCAACTGTAAGAGAAATAGATAAAGTACACATAACTCTAAAGACATTCATTTTTAAATCTTTAGAGCCCTCAACAATGTTTTCTATATGTAGAAGATGTTCCATGATAGTATGAGATGAAGACATGAATTGAATTAAGTACATATTTGATGGTAAGTAAAAGGCATCTCAAAAACAAAACATTAGTTTAAGTTTAAAAAGCATTGCATTATACTGGTCACAATGCAATATATTAACAATTAACTGAAAAAGTGTTTTTGATATTTTATGGACTTTTCACGTATATAATTAGAAAGATAGATCCACTATATGTGCCAATAATTATCAGTTATAACTTTAAAAATGATAATATTTAGTAACAAAATGTATCAGATGACTCTGTGTGTGTGTGTTTAGAAAAGGATGTACTATAGAGCACATTTTATTTTCATTTTTTTGTGATAACAATCCAGGCTATACTTCTGCTTCAGAGATAGTACCTATTGAAGGAGAGAGGCACAGATCATGATGTATAAATTACACAGTCTTATCTTCACTGCCCCAAGTAATTGAAACTAAGATAGATACTTGCCCATGGAGGAAATAGCTCATTCATGGACTAGCTGTCCAATGATACATTGAATTTGTCCTCTCTCAAATGTGTTAACTAACAATCAGAAGGGCATTTAAGCTAGAAACTTCCACTTTCAGATAAGCAGTGCTCATGTATAACCAAGGAAAGCTAATCCTCAGAGAGAAGCAAGAGAATGAAGTACATGGCATAGAGAAAGATGGACTATGACACGTGCAAAATGGAGAAAAATAATTCCTCCCTCTAGTAGTTCAAGTCAATAGTCTTGTCTAGAAAATTGCCTGGGAAGCTATCTCCCCCACTCCCACACACATATGTGTACTCACACACATCATTACTCAGACAGGCTTCTGGTATTCCTCTTTTCTTCCAAAAGTTGCACAAAGGCAGCAATGCTTTTACTCAACCATCTTTTGGGCTATTTCCCCATTCTCAGCTTCTTTTGATGTAATCCTAGGATACAACTCCTTCTCTTTGGATGTTAATCAACTAGTCCTAACACTTTCTTTCCCTAACAATGTTGGACAGTTGTAAACTGCATACAAGAAACTGGCATCAGCAAAGTGCTATTAAAGAAAAAAGAGATACAAGGGTAGCAAACAACTCTTCCTGCTGGATAAAGCTTCTCTCATAGGACAGATGGTCATTTTCCTTCCTCTTGTCAATACACACCCAACATCTTCCAAGTAGGTTCCACATGAAATAAGAAAACGTAATTCTTATATTGTCTTTTCTGTTGGTTGTGCCTGTTAGTCTTTCTTAGGGATTCCCTTTGAGCTCTACTTATTAAAACATTTTTTTCTTATATGTTGCATATTTTAGATTTTAGCATGTTTAAAACCCAGTTTTTCATTTTGTAATTCTAAGAGTGATAGAATGTGTGTTACTATAATCCATACTTTTTTTCTTAAAATAATACAAATGATTACTATCATAGATAATCCATTCCTGACAAATAAAATATCACTACAAAATGAAAGTTATATACATCTCAGTAAGTTATAAAATATGTGATAAAAATAACATGTATGAATATATTTAGGATAGTAAAATTTAAAGAAAATTTAAATTCATTAATGGTATTTTCAGCTCCCTTGCCACTGTTGGTGAGATGTTATGTACATCTAAAACACTGTGTTAAAATGTTATGTCCTTGCTTTACAAAAAACAGAAAACAGAAATTACATGAGTCTTATTCTTAGCTTACATTTTTATTCTCTTATCTAAACAGTAGTTATAATAAAATAATTTATTAAAAGTATACATATTTTAAATGCACACTGTAAATCTTATGTTTATTGTTCTAGATAATCCTACATATTTAATATTTATTGATTTTTAGATTCCTCATGGAATACTGGGTTAAGGAGACTATTTTCCCTGAAGTCCAGTTGCTCCATAGTTATTGGTTGTTAGCCCCACTAAAGCCAATGAATATGTTTAGGAGAGATACATTACAAGATTGCTAGAAAATCATCTTAACTAATTTTCAATCTAATCAAGTTCAAATCAGACTTTCCCTCTTTTGCATTGTATGTCTGAGGAACTATAGATTGAATTTCAAGATCCACATGCAAAATCTACTCTATTAGTTAGGACTTTTATTTGGTTTGTACAGAAATGCAACTCAAATTGTCTTATTCTAAAAGGTCTATAAGACCTCTGGACCATTTGTGAAAATCAAGGGTAGCAATGTTGTGTGGAATGAAATGAGAGAATGAAAACTTTTTCTTTGACTTTCAACTTTGCTTGCCAGAGTATGTTTTATTCTGCCCTCTCAGTTTAGACTGATTTACTCCTGAAGATGCTTGTGACATCATCTGAGATTTTGATCTTGACCTTATAGGTCAAGTTTTTAGGAAGAGACCAACCTGATCTGAATCACAAGTCAAAAATATCAGGGAAGAAAACCTTTTTCTAAGCTTAGATCAAGTCTTGGCACCTGAACCCATCAAAAGCTCCTGGAGTAGATCACACTGTAAAATAATGTCTTCCATTGCAGATTTGGCTGGTATAAATAGAAGCAGTTCACAAAGGAAGGATGAGGTCAATCTTCAAAGAAAGGTAGTTATTACTGGGCAGAGAAATAAGTATGTATGTGCCACCATATTATTCTATATATTTAGTGTGACTAAGACATCTAGTGTCAGCAAAAGGTAAAGTAGGCAGTGATGTACTTATTTTGATCGGAAGAAAACTGAGAGGCTTTCCCATATATAGTCTCTTGACAGCTGAAGAAAACTAGTATTATTAGGAGATCCAAAAATCAACATATTATTCTTAGATCTCATCTATTTGAATACCCAAAGTTTTATATGAAAATCTGAGAACCAAGGTAATTAAGTGATTTTTCAAGATTGCATTATTTTAAATGCCAGAAACTCCTAAGTATCCAACAATAAACCCACATACTTAATCCTTGGAACTGGTGACTTTCACTCATTTAAGTGTTCCCATAGGGTTTTCAAACTTTGGACTCCAGATTACCTGCATCAGGATACTTAAAAACACAGGTTCTTTCCCCTGCCCCCAACACAGAATCACAAACTCCAATGACTACAATCTGGTGAAACTTCATTCTTAGTCAAATCCTTGGGTAATTTTTATGCATATTGAAGTTTGAAAGCTATTACAGTTTGATAACTCCCAAGTCCTTGACAGAAAAGGATTAGTTGACAAATAACATAAGCCCAGGAGGGACTAGATGGGCCATAGAGAATATCCAAGAAGTTATTGAAAAGTAGAAAGGACCTGCTTGATATACTTCAGAATTTCCTCATAAACTGACCTCAGTATTGTTTTTACTTCCCCAATTAAATCTTTAAACTGCTTTTCCTACCTACTGAAGAAGTTGCTGTAAATTTTGAAATTTTAAATGGGAACTTCAAGTAATATTCAATGTATCAGGTCCTCACATCGCCATTTAGATAATGTTAATATTATTTGCGAAGTGGTTTCCGCAACCATGTGTTTCCTAACTACTATGCATTTGGGTCATCCCATGGGACTATGTGCGTATGCATCTAAATGTTTCATGAATGTACTCTAACATCACTGAAAATAAGGTATATAAACTCATATAAATCTTACAGATGATTTTCTTTCCAAGTTTAAAATGATTGGTCTTTGCTGTCTAATTACAGAGGTATAAAAATTTAACAGCAATTCATATGCACATTACTGTGGTTTGTTATTCATTTCCATAACTCATGCTTTCTGGAGGAGTTTAAAGATTAACTTGATAGTTTAAACTTTATTGATAGATTTCCTTACACTATAAAGGCAGTTCTTTGTGTGTTTGTACTTTGATGCAATCTGGAATAAAATGAAGTAATAATCTTCAGCTTCAAGAATACAAAAAATGAAGTGCATGAATTACTAGATCATCTAGGTTGTTTTACATCTGAAATTTATATTGTAATTTGTTTTTTAGTGGCACCATATAGTTTTCTGTATCTATATATCTGTCAGGTTTATACATATAGTAAGGTTAAAGTCTGTATTTCAAATTTGATACATAATAAAATATTTTTAAAAATTAATAATACATTACCCAGAAATGTCTTGGTTTTTATGCTTTATGCAACAATTCAATTTTTAAAAAGCTTTAGAATACTTGTGGCATAAAATACATCTTTTTTATGCTTTAGAAATACTTGTCTATTCATACGCACATGAAGCCAGCTTTGAATATGTAATCAAGATTTGAAATCCACATCACTGCATTGGGAAAATAGACTGGCTGACTCACATCATTCTGTTTACATTATATATTGCATGGATTTGGAAAAGACTATAAAGTATTTTAGTCTCCAGAATCTCTCAAAGTATAAGTAAATAAACAATTGTCAGTGTGTCACCAAATGACTCTTACCCATTTTGTTTAATATACCAATGAGAATTCAAAAATAAAATTATTTAGTAAAAATTTGCCCAAGCAAATTTATATGGAAACTAAAATGTTGTGACATGTAGAAGGTTAAGTATAATTTCTAGAGACTGCTGTACACTTGAAATTGTGTTCTTAGAATAGCTCAGCCTTGTGGTAGATGAGTGAAGATTTTGAGATCTGTCCTTTGGAAGAATATAAATTGATTATTTGAAGAGATTGCAGAGAAACCAGGGGTGATTGATCGAGGAAACACCACAGATGTAATACTTGGTTTGATCCTTCTTTATAAATCCATATCTGAGGTAATATTTGTTTAATATTTTTGCTTCTTCTATGGCTTTTCAATATAATCTAAAAGGCACATCCACATATATCTGCATCGCATTTGGAGCTTTTAGAATGTCTCTTTTGGACTAAAAAAAAGCTTATATATGATTATTAATATCATGGGAGGTAACTAGCTTATTAATTTTTTATGTCCATGTTAATACTCATTTTGCATTATTTTGATTTTTAAAAATTAATAGTTAAATGGCATTACAGAGCATTTTCTAATTTCTTTTAAATCGTATCTTGTTTAAAAACCATTTTTCTCAAGACTTCGATCTTTTTTGCTTACTCTAAGATAGTTTTAAGATTATATTCAGATACATACTGGATGGTCTCTCCAAGAAAGCCATGTTAGAATAAGAAAGAAGTAGCCACCTCTCATAGAATGCCTTTACTATCATATGACAGATTTTATTGTAATTACATATCCTGTGAGATATATCTTATTAGGGACATATGCCAAATATAGGAAAGTTTCCAAACACATCCTATCTTTAAAATGTGATTCACTTTTCCTTCTTCTCATCGGTTAGTCCAGGAATGAATGCCTCTCCCTACAACAGTATATGCAGCAGTCTAGTAGGTGCTCCAGAACATGGCTGTCCTCGACAACTCCAGTTAAACAGCAGTTTTAGAAGAGCTGTTTCAAAGCCAGCAGCTCAGTTTCTGGGACATATTATGTATGTTTATATGCACACACATACACACTCACACACAGTCTTTGACACCTTTTATTATTTATATATTCTTCTACTAATAGAAGTAGATTGACATTCTGCTGTGAAGTAACAAGGATAAGTTGAAAGCATAAATACATCATTTAGCACGGGGAACTGATTCCTGTGCACTGACTAGTTTTGCTGCTGCCACGACTGAAATCAGGAGTTCCTAGTGTGTTTGTTCCTGTTTAACTGTCATCCGTTCTTATCTTTCAAGGACGGTAGTCTAGAATGGAGACCTGTTTAGAAATGGCACTTAAAATTTACTTAAGTAATTTCTAATTGTAATGAGCTGATACAGATTCAGCTTAGAAATCACAGCAGCGTCTGAGTTTTTGCAGGCATGGAATAAGATTGAAAAGTACTGACCCCGTCAGTGACACTACCAAGCTATGCGGTATTGGTAATTCAACTAGGCTCTCTTAGCTGAGTAATAATATGCAGTAAGAGGTATATTTTGAAAACAAAAGAAAATGTTGTACATAAAGTGATGAGCATGGTGTTAGCTCATGGTTTAGATCCCCTTCTTTGTAAATTTATCCTGTCTCTCCCTCAAAATAATGTGTTGCAAGAATGGCGATGTTGGGTATGTCATATATTAGTAGCATTAAACATATATTGCCTTGGAATAATTAGCACCTTCTCAACTTCAAAATATCATTCTTAATTTAAAGAGGTCAGTTTTACCTCGTGAAAGAAAGGTCTGAAATTTCATGTTTAGTTGTGAGGTTAATTGTCTAGGTTTGAAGTACCAGATTTCCCTCTAAAATGATAAATGAATTAACAGCCATAATCTGAAAATTAGAAGAAAGTATATTTGGATTATTTGGTACTTTCTTTTTAGAGTGGAAATCCTAATTTTTCCACTGTAGAATGCCACCATAGTCACATTACTAATGAGGGTTGATGTTTGAAAAGCTATATAATCTTTCTCTTTAGTGTTTCCTATATGGCCTCCTCTCCTTAATGAAAGAAGAAATCTCCCATACCCTCCCTTTAGTACCAGGCCACGTATATTTTGACATGTAATGTATCATTTGGAATTCTACAGCAGTTTTTTACAAGGTTTTAAAATATATGCCTGCTTTTGCATTCTTTAAAAAAAATGTTATGTAGAATTTGAACTTCCAATTTATTTTAGTAGCTTAATACAAACATAAAAACGAAATCAAAGCAATTACAGTGTTTTACATTCTGATATGCAACCCCCACCCATCCTTTTGCTTAAAATCATTTTTTCTTTTATGAATCACTTCTCTAGAGCTTGTAATTTTAATATGACATCTTCAACATGTATATGAATCAGTCATTAATTTTCTGCACATTACAACAGGGATAATGGTCTATGAAAAGATATTTAAATGACAATTACTATGGTAATTAAGGAAAATTTATACATTGTCTCTAAATCTAACTGTAAATATATTTGTTGAATGGTGTGATAGTTACATGCAGAGTTGTTTTAGAAAGGAAATTTCCTTTTATTTTTATTTTGAGGAACTCTAATTCATTTCATTTTTCAGAAAAGGCTCTTCCATGTGAGCAAAAATACATTTAATGTAATTTCTTCTTTCAGTATACACAAGACTCATATCATAAGGTAGCAGCATATGTGCCATTCTATCAGAATTTACTTGTTAAAGCAATTTTGCATTGGCATTCTTAGGCTCAGCTGGAGGATTACTGAATATTGTTTCTATTGTATATTTTTATTCATATTAAATATAAAGATAAATCTTTGTGAATTTTAATTTCTTGTAATATTTTGCAACTGTTGAGCATATAGCATAGAAATTAAGCTAGTTTATTACTACTCTTTAAAAAAGCTGGTTTATTTTATGTGTGATGGAATTATCAG
This sequence comes from Manis javanica, assembly GCF_040802235.1. Taxonomy (NCBI): domain Eukaryota; kingdom Metazoa; phylum Chordata; class Mammalia; order Pholidota; family Manidae; genus Manis; species Manis javanica. Next base: position 46,036,436 of record NC_133156.1, read on the forward strand.
TCAAGACAACCTTAATAATATTTCAACCCTAATATAATATCTATTAAGTTATGACTAGATAATTTGTAACCCCTATAGTATCAGAGAAATAACTTACAGAAGTTTTACCATTAAAATGTATTCATTGGCCACAAACTAATCTTTTCATTAGTGATGTGATTCAAGTTTGAAAAGAAAATGTAGAAATCTTCAGTAACATCCCAGTGGCAAAAATGTGATTGAAAATCACATCAACACACTTTGTAATTGGAAATCTCCACGGTAAAAACGCAACTAAAATGAGAAAGAAATCACCTTGATGATAACCTGTTTCTTCCTCGTAATATCTATTTTCTACGAACAGTGGTCAGTTAGACCCATTGAAAACAGTGGTTTTTCTTTTTTCTACTTCTATTGCTCATCATATTGCCCTGATTTTAAAATGAGGTATATGTGCATATACATATCTACATTTCTATTCCTCATGGGACAGGGTCAGGGTCAACATGTTTGTTGTGTTTTTATTTATTTATTTTTTTAAAAAATACTTCATGAAAGATTTTAATGTTCATCAGGGACCAAATAAATATAACTGAACATTAGGTGAATGAAAGTTTTGTTTGGTCATTGGGTGGGCTCATGGTAGTATTTTGAGAAGCATGTGCTCTGTATATAATAAAAAGTAATGTGGAGACAGAATTTGGATTGAAATTTTTACTTTTATAGTGATTCTGCTGTGCCCCTTTGACTCAGTGATCTATGATGATTTGGCTCTAACCTATTGCTGTCCTTCATTCTCCTACCTCTGTCCCTGTGACATGTAGCACTCATTTCACACCAGCCCTGCTGCTCTCCAATTGGTTAAAATCTTTCTTGCTTCAAGCTTTGCACTGCTCTACCCCTACCTGGTGTGCCTTTTCCCCGTGTCACTTAATTCTCTCCTTTATGTTGACGGTATTGCTCAGAGAGGCCATCCTGGCCACCACCCCATTATACTAAGATTTTTTGTTATCTTGACAGACCTTACCGATATCTGAAATTATTTTATTAATATGTTTATCTGTTTATTATGTGTTTGATCTTCACCTGCTCTCCAGTGTAAGTTCCACTGAGAACAGATATTGTATTTGCATAATTACATTGAGGCATATACTAAGTTCTAAAATAATATTGTTGCAAAAAATGAATTGAACTTAGAGAAAAAGTCCAGTTTTCCTCCTATAATCTAGGTGTCTTGCCAGTGGGTTTCAGCCTGGGGCAAGTTCGCTGTGGATTCAATGTGACCAAAGAAAATGATGTTCTTGGGGTGAAAGGGTAAAACGTTCTTGGGGTGAAAGGGTTATACCCAACTTTGTTCCACGGTGGCAGGTCAATCACTAAAATCCTGTTCACTCAGAGGCATGCAGCAAGCCAGTCTCTGCCTCTGGGCCCTCCCCTCTGTCCACACAGCCGTCCTCTGGGCCTCTGTCCTCTGGGCCTCTCTGCCTGTACAGCCGTCCTCTGGCCTCTGTCCTTAGTGCTACCACCACTCCAGTCTCTGCTCTGCTCTCCTGCAGCCTTTCAGCCATGCCACAGTGTTGCTCAGAGCACTGGGCGGAGCTTTTAATAGAGAGACAGTAGCAATGTATTGCCCACACGTGTGCAGTGAGCTAGTCAACCAGGGCCAGGTGAGAATCCTGGCCACAGGAACTGTCATTTTTATCCACACTAGGGTCTACCTGATCTGGCTCTAGTCTGGAATTTACTTTCTGTGAATTCCCATAGTGTTTCCTTGTTTGGGTTTCAGGCTCAGTGCTTTCCAGAGCCACCTTTCCCAACTACCTTATTAAGTGTTATCCCTTACTATTGTTAAACAAAACAACTTCAGCTGAGTAAATTTGGAGATCTGCTTGAGTTTATTAAATGAGTCATGAATTGGATAGCATCTCATCTACCACATAGAGAGGCGCTCCAAAGGGCTAGAAGGAAAGATTTTTAAAGGCAAAAAGAAATCAGTTACTAGTAAGGAATGTATTGTTCAGGCAAGGTTGCCCTGCTAAGGCGGAAGAAGGGTCTTTAGGGGATTACCTCAAGGAAATGCCAGTTTGGCTGTTTGAAGGTCACATTGATGAGGAATTGAAACTACAGTGAGGTTAGATATCAAATCTTAGTTTATGGGGACCTAACATTATGAGTCCCATTATGGGCCTGTGATTTTTTTTTTTAACAGTTCTCCCCCTTCTTCCAGACTGTCAGCTTCACAGAGATGTGATAAAAATTTAAAGCATCGGCACCATTCTTACCTCCCACTGTGATTCCCAAAGCTTTAACAAAAGCTTTTAGTATTCATAGGTCATAACATTTTGTTTAATCTCTTTCATACTTATAGATTATGAAACAATTTTTAAGTTAGTTGCCCTCCTCGCCATTCATTTTCTGGTGTTTCAGTCTCAGGGAGATCATTTGCTTGATGGTTAGTGGCTGCAAACATGTATTTCATGCACTTGAGAGAATACAGTGCACCAAGGAAATTTTTATGATTATTTTAAGCAAGATAATTCCAGATGTTTGCAGTGCATGTTGGAACCATGGTCCCCAAGACCCAAACCAATCAAAAAGTCTAAAAAGACCTCAAAGGAGTAACCTCTTTAAGCTAAGCAACTTGTTCTGTGATCTTATATAATTGAGTTTCAACTTCCCCAGAAGTGTTAATGCAGATACAGTAGGTGGTGTTGGTCACAACACAAACACCAACTGCTTTGCCCAACTAAAAGATAATCAAGAGCTATTCTATTATCAAAAACAACTTTGGCTAGAGAGTCTAAGGAACTTTGTTTGGCATTTATACTTAGCAACAGATTCTGCGTATCTTTAAGAGTTAAAGAGAAGTTTCTGATGATATTTCTATTTACATTTGTTCCTGGTCAGAGGCTCAGTTAGATAACTTAAGAGGCATTGCCCAGCCAAGCACAGCTACGTAGGCATTCATAGGGCCAGGGAGAATGGTTGCCATCACAAAGATAAACCATGTGTGAGTGCAAACTAGTTTCAGTAATGTGGTGCAGACAGATAGGGGTTTTGAAGACAAACCCAGCAGTTTGAAAGGCAAAGTTTATCCCCTGGCACTTAACAATGGCTTGGGAGATACAACTTAATTATCTTTTCAGGTCAGTGTAAGATAAAGGAAAAAGAAGAGGGAAGGGTTTCCTATTTATTTAAAGTAGGAAATCTTGATCCAGCATCTTGGAAGGAAGCAGTCTATCAATATCAGCTACTTTTCTTCCTATTCAATTTGATTTGGTGGTCTCTAGTGTTTGTACAGGACCAGATAACAGGTGAACCCTTTTTAGCTGTGAAGTGCATATCCAAAGTTTAACTCTTTGAAGTTTGGCTGCCCCCTGGGTAGTGAAGAGGACCTGGTATAGCCCCTAACAAGCAGATTCAGGAGCAGTATTTGTTTCAGAGTTTCTGAATTCTGGAGGGATCAGGAAAAAAATAAATAAATGTTTCAATTTTGTTTACAGGAGAATACTTTATCAAATTTCTGTTAAGTCATAGTTAGCTTAGGAGAAAAAGTTTTCTTCAATCTGGAAAAACAAATCGTTTAAACAATTGCCATGTTTCAAACAAAAAAACACTTAAAAATTATAATCATCGTCCTTAGTTCATTTAGTCACCTGAAATTACAATCTTTGTTTTTCTTGAACACAGTTTTTCAACCAGTTCCACAAATTCTTATTCAGTTCAGTTTTATGATATGATTTTAAGAATATCAGAAAACTTTATTCCAAAGTCTTTTTTATGAATCTTGAAGTTGAAGCATATTTGTAGAATCACTTTTGTAGAACCATCTGAATAAAAGTATAATTGTATGTAAATGATAAACAGATTTTAAAAAGGCCATGATTAAAGATCTAATTAGAGTTCATTATAATGCAGTGGATAAGGAAATTTTGTTATTTTATGATATATAACACTTCTAAGATTTTATCAGGACATATCAAATGTCTACAAGTTTTATACAATGTCTAGAACATTTATTATTACATATATCTACAAATATATAATCAAAAGATAGTTTAGCATCAATTATTTAATAATGCTTCCCATATAATTTAACGTGCCAAATAAATAAGCCTAATTAGTTTAATGTCTATCTTTTATAAAGAGAAAATCATTCTTGGAAATGTTCCAAAGATCATCTAGAAAATCTCAGTTAACTATAGTTAAATAAAGGACTTTATTTACAATTTGACTTTTGAAAGTTTGTCAAAAAACATAAAAAGTTTTAAGAATTAATTAAATAGGATCACAGATCATTCAGAAACTTATCTATTTAGCCAAAGTGACACTAAGAGATTTCAAAGACAAATACAGAATGTTACATAATTGTGAACAAACTTAGCTCTTTTAATATGAACAAAACTTAGCTCTTTTAACTCAGTTTTCTTGAATAATCAAATACCTGATGATAAATATAACTTGAAGTACAGGAAATTATTTTGATAAAATATAAAATCCTTGTTTTCTTCTTTTTAAGGCAGATAACCTTAAAAGATAAAAAGCCTTTTGCAATCATCAAGAGCAGACCAACAGTTCAAGGAAACTGTGTCCTATTAACAAAAAGAAAAGCTTATTTTAATATTGTATGACTATTGTTTGATTATAACTTATATTTATTTATTTTGCTATTTTGATATCCTTAATCTACAATTACACGAGCGACATTGTGATTACTAGTCTCCCACCATCATCAAGTCCTCACCACATACCCCATTACAGTCACTGTCCATCAGCATAGTAAGATGCTATAGAATCACTACTTGTCTTCACTGTGTTGTACTGCCTTCCCCGTGCCCCCTACCCACATTATGTGTGCTAATCATAATGCCCCTTTTCCTCCCTTGTCCATCCCTTCCCACCCATCCTCCCCAGTCCCTTTCACTTTGGTAACTGTTAGTCCATTCTTGGGTTCTGTGAGTCTGCTGCTGTTTTGTTCCTGCAGTTTTTTTCTTTGTTCTTATACTCCAATATGAGTGAAATCATTTGATACTTGTCTTTTTCTGCCTGGCTTATTTCACTGAGCATAATACCCATTAATTCCATCCATGTTGTTGCAAAAGGTAGGATTTGTTTTCTTCTTGTGGCTGAATAACATCCCATTGTGTATATATACCACCTCTTCTTTATCCATTCATCTACTGATGGACACTTAGGTTACTTCCATTTCTTGGCTATTGTAAATAGTGCTGTGATAAATATAGGGGTGCATATATCTTTTTGAATCTGGAATCCTGTATTTTTAGGGCAAATTCCTAGGAGTGGAATTCCTGGGTCAATTGGTATTTCTAGTTTTAGTTTTTGAGGAACCTCCATACTGCTTTCCACAATGGTTGAACTAATTTACATTCCCACCAGCAGTGTAGGAGGGTTCCCCTTTCTCCACATTCTAGCCAAAATTTGTTGTCGTTTGTCTTTTGGATGTTGGCCATCCTTACTGGTGTGAGGTGATATTTCATTGTGTTTTTAATTTGCATTTCCCTGATGATTAATGATGTGGAGCCTCTTCATGTGTCTGTTGGCCATCTGAATTTCTTCTTTGGAAAACTGTTCAGATCCTCTGCTCATTTTTTTATTGGATTATTTGCTTTCTGGGTGTTGAGGCATGTGAGTTCTTTATATATTTTGGGTGTTAACCCTTAATTGCATATGTCATTTATGAATATATTCTCCCATACTGTAGGATGCCTTTTTGTTCTGCTGATGGTGTCCTTTGTTGTACAGAACCTTTTATGTTTGATGTAGTTCCATGTGTTCATTTTTGCTTTTGTTTCCCTTGCTTCAGGAAATGTGTTCAGAAAGAAATTGCTCGTGTTTATATTCAGGAGATTTTTGCCTGTGTTGTCTGCTAAGAGTTTTATGGTTTCATGACTTACATTCAGGTCTTTGATCTATTTCAAATATACTTTTATGTACAGGATTAGACAATGATCCACTTTCATTCTCTTACATGTAGCTCTCCAGTTTTGCCAACACCAGCCTTTGAAGATGCTGCGATTTCCCCATTGTATATCCATAGCTCTGTTATCATATATTAATGAACCATATATGTTCAGGTTAATATCTGGACTCTCTATTCTGTTCCATTGGTCTGTGGGTCTGTTCTTGTGCCAGTACCAAATTGTCATGATTACTGTGTCATGATTACTGTGGCTTTGTAGTAGAGTTTGAAGTTGGGAAGTGAGATTCCCCCTGCTTTATTCTTTCTCAGGAATGCTTTGGCTATTTGGAGTCTTTTGTGGTTCCATATGAATTTTAGAAGTATTTGTTCCAGTTTGTTAAAGAATGCTATTGGTATTTTCATAGGGATTGCATTGAATCTTTAGATTGCTTTAGGCAGGATGCCCATTTTAACAATATTAATTCTTCCTACCCAAGAGCATGGGATTAGTTTCCATTTGTTAGTGTCCTCTTTAATTTCTCTCATGAGTGTCTTGTAGTTTTCAGAGTATAGTCATTCACTTCCTTGGTTAGGTTTATTCCTAAGTATTTTATTCTTTTTGATGCAATTGTGAATGAAATTGTTTTCCTGATTTCTCTTTCTGCTAGTTCATCATTAGTGTATAGGAAAGTGACAGATTTTTTGTCTATTAATTTTGTATCCTGCAACTTTGCCGAATTCAGATATTAGATCTAGTAGTTTTGGAGTGGATTCTTTAGGGTTTTTTATGGACAATATCATGTCATCTGCAAATAGTGGCAGGTTGACTTCTTCTTTATCAATCTGGATGCCTGTATTTCTTTGTTTTGTCTGATCATCATGGCTAGGACCTCCAGTACTATGTTGAATTACCATGGGGAAAGATGGCATCTGTGTCTTGTTCCCAATCTTAGGTGAAAAGCTTTCAGCTTCTTGCTGTTAAGTATGATGTTGGTTGTGGGTTTGCCATATATGGTCTTAATTATGTTGAGGTATTTGCCCTCTATACCCATTTTGTTGAGAGTTTTTATCATGAATAGACATTGAATTTTGTTACATGCTTTTTCAGCATCTATGGAAATGATCATGTGGTTTTAGTCCTTTTTATTGATGTGATGGATCATGTTGATCGATTTTTGAATGTTGTACCATCCTTGCATCCCTGAGATGAGTCCCACTTGATCATGGTGTATGATACTCTTGATGTATTTTTTAATTTGGTTTGCTAATATTTTGTGGAGTATTTTTACATCTATGTTCATCAGGGATATTCATCTGTAATTTTCTTTTTTTGTAGGGTCTTTGCCTGGTTTTGGTATTAGAGTGATGCTGGCCTCATGGAATAAATATGGAAGTATTCCCTCCTCTTCTATTTTTTGGAAAACTTTAAGGAAAATGGGTATTATGTTTTCTCTGTATGTCTGATAAAATTCAGCGGTGAATCCTTCTGGCCCAGGGATTTTGTCCTTGGGTATTTTTTGATTACTGATTCAATTTCATTGGTGGTAATTGGACTGTTTAGATATTCTGTTTTTTCCCTGGTCAGTCTTGGTAGGCTGTATTTTTCTAGGAAGTTGTCCATTTCTTCTAGATTATCCAGCTTGTTGGCATATAGATTTTCATAGTATTCTGCAATAATTCTTTATATTTCTGTGGGGTCTTTTGTGTTTTTTCCTTCTCATTTCTGATTCTGTTTAAATGTATAGGTTCTCTTTTTCTCTTAATAATTCTGGCTAGTGGTTTATCTATTTTGTTTATTTTCTCAAAGAACCAGCTCTTGGTTTGATTGATTTTTTCTATTGTTTTATTTTTTCTCAATTTTATTTATTTCTTCTCTGATCTTTATTATGCCCTCCTTCTGCTGATTTTGGGCCTCATTTGTTTTTCTTTTTCCAGTTTCAATAACTGTGACTTCAGACTATTCATTTGTGATTGTTCTTCCTTCTTTAAATAGGCCTGGATTGCTGTATACTTTTCTCTTAGAACTCCTTCACTGTGTCCCACAGAAGTTGGGGCTTTGTGCTGTTTTTGTCATTTGTCTCCATATATTGCTTGATCTCTGTATTAATTTGGTCATTGATCCATTGATTATTTAAGAGCATGTTGTTAAGCTTCCATGTCTTTGAGAGCCTTTTTGTTTTCTTTGTATGATTTATTTCTAGTTTCACACCTTTGTGATCTGAGAAGTTGGTTGGTAGAATTTCAATCTTTTTGAATTTACAGAGGCTCTTTTTCTGGCCTAGTATGTGGTCTATTCTGGAAAATGTTCCATATGCACTTTAGAAGAATGTGTATCCTGCTGCTTTTGGGTGTAGAGTTCTGTAGATGTCTGTTAGGTCTATGTGTTCTAGTGTGTTGTTCAGTGCCTCAGTGTCCTTACTAATTTTCTCTGTGGTTGATCTGTCCTTTGGAGTGAGTGGTGTGTTGAAGTCTCCTAAAATGAGTGCATTGCATTCTATTTCCTCCTTTAATTCTCTTAGTATTTGTTTCACATATGTAGGTGCTCCTGTGTAGGACACATAGATATTTATGACAGTTATATCTTGTTGTTGGATTGTCCGTTTTATCATTATGTAATGTCCTTCTTTGTCTCTGACTTTCTTTGTTTTGAAGTCTATTTTGTCTGATACAATTACTGCAATTCCTGCTTTTTTCTCCCTATTTCTTGCATGACATATCTTTTTCCATTCTTTCACTTTTATTCTTTGGTTTTAAAGTGAGTCTCTTGTAGGCAGCATATAGATGGTTCTTGTTTTTTTATCCATTCAGTGACTCTGTGTCTTTAATTGGTGCATTCAGTCCATTTACATTTAAGGTGATTATCGATAGGTATGTACTTATTGCCATTGCAGGCTTTAGATTTGTGGTTATCAAAGGTTCAAGGTTAACTTCCTTACTATCTAAGAGTCAAACTTAACTCACTTAATATGCTGTTACAAACACAATCTAAAGGCCCTTTTTTTCTCCTTCTTTTTCTCCATCCTCCATTCTGTATATTTTAGGTATGATATTCTGTACTCTTTGTCTATCCCTTGTTTGACTTTGGGGATAGCTAATTTAATTTTTTTTTCCTTAGTAATTTACTGTCTGTTTCTTTACTATGGTTTTATTACCTCTGGTGACAAATATTAAACCTTAGGAACACTTCCATCAATAGCAGTCGCTCCAAAATACTCTGTAGAGACAGTTTGTGGGAGGTAAATTCTCTCAGCTTTTGCTTATCTGGAATTTGTTTAATCCCTCCTTAAAATTTAAATGATAATCTTGCCAGTAAAGTAATCTTAGTTCCAGGCCCTTCTGCTTCACTGCATTAAATACATCATGCCACTCCCTTCTGGCCTGTAAGGTTTCTGCTGAAAAGTCTGATGTTAGCCTGATGGCTTTCCTTTGTATGTGATCTTATTTCTCTCGCTGGCTGCTTTTAATAGTCTGTCTGTATCCTTGATCTTTGCCATTTTAATTACTATATATCTTTGTGTTGTCTTCTTTGGGTCCCTTGTGTTGGGAGATCTGTGGATCTCCATGTCCTGAGAGACTATGTCCTTCCCCAGATTGGGGACGTTTTCAGCAATTACCTCCTCAAAGATACTTTCTATCCCTTTCTCTCTCTCTCTTCTTCCTCTGGTAGCCCTATAATGTGAATAATGTTCCATTTGGATTGGTCACACAGTTCTCTCAAAATTCTTTCATTCTTGGAGATCCTTTTTTCTCTCTGTGCCTCAGCTTCTTTGTATTCCTCCTCTCTAGTTTCTATTTCATTTATCGTCTCCTCCATTGTATCCAGGCCTCTGTTAATACCCTCCATTGTGCTCTTTAATGATTGTATCTCTGACTGGAATTCATTCCTTCATTCTGGAATATGTTTCCATACCTCCATTAACATGTTAATGATTTTTATTTTGAAGTCCCTTTCAGGAAGAGTCATGAGGTCCATGTCATCTTTCTCAGGAGTTGTACTAATAATTTTACTCTATACCAAGTTCCTTTTGCATTTCATATTTGTATATGGCACACTCTAGTGCCCAGAAGCTCTACTTTCTGGAGCTTCACAGCCCCTGAATCAATTTCAGGGGTTGCAGGGGAGTGGTATTCATGACTATGGGGAGGAAAGAGCTGTTTCCTGCTTCTCAGCTACTATGCCTATCTCCACTGCCTGAACAAGTGGGCTGAGCACACAGGTATATAAGCCTCTATGCTTTGTGTTTGTTGTTGCTGTAGATGGGGTTCCCTCTGGCTGGCATAATGCCAGGGTAAGGTTTGCCATTTTGCCAGCCACGTGGGGCTTTCCAGGAGAAAGACCCAGTAGGCTGCGTATCATGGAGGGGCTCATTTGAGCTGTGTAGCCAGACAGGGAGCTGGAGTACCTGAAGACTGAGAATGTTCCCAACCTGTTGGGCAGAGTGCACCCAGACAATTTTGTGTACCTGTCCTTTCTCCTGAGCAGTAGGCTCTGTGCAATTTTTGCTCCTTTAGCAGCCCTCTTGCTGTTAGGAAGTCTCTCAGACTGCCCACCTTTGTTTTGTCCCAGTGCAGCCAGGTATGCATCCGTAGCCACAATGGCTGCAATCTCAGTCTCTCCAGGTATTCTGCCTGTCTTAGCTTTCCAACCCCCTAATCATAAGAGTACCATGCAAACACCATGAAATGTACATTTGTGCTCCCAGAGCAGATCTCTGGAGTTAGGTATTCAGCAGTCCCAGACCTCCACTCCCTCCCTACTCTGTTTCTCTTCCTCCTGCCAGTGAGCTGGGGTGGGGGAAGGGCTTGGGTCCAGCTGGGCCACGGTTTGGTACAGTTACCCTGTTTTGTGAGGTTTATTCTTTTCTCTAGGTGTATGCAGTTTGGTGCAGCCATCTTTCCTGTTGCTCTTTCTGAATTAGCTGTATTAATTATATTTTCATATTACATGTGGTTTTAGGAGGAAGCCTCTGTCTCACCTCTCACACCACCATCTTTAATCCTTTATCTGGGCTAGTTTTTATTGTTCGAAGAGTTTTAGAATACCCAGTCCTTACAAGTGCTTGCTTTTAAACCAACTAGATAGAGCTCTTATAGTAGTTAATTTGGACAATACCATGCAGAGATAAAAAAAAATACATAACACAACTCTCACTGTAAGTCCAGGGGAATAATATGTTCCTAGCCCAAGGCAAATTACCTTTGAAGCTGATATCAGTCAAAGGGAGAAATAAAGTGAGAGAAACACATTTATTATCTACAAGCAGTCATCCACTTCTGCTTACCCTTATCTCTTATGTCACAACTGCAGAAAAAGGGGCCCCACCAAACCTCTCCAGTCCAGATTTGCCCTCATATTCCCTACCCTTGTAATCACTTATTGATACAAAGATGGAGTACCTCTCTCCACCCCTTTGAAATGCCTATTGATATGGAGATACACTAAGGCACGGTGAGAGATTCTGGAAACACTGCAATTTTACCTACACTCACACACGCACATACACACACACACATGAACACATACAAACTGAGACTTACAGTCACTGATATCCATAGAGAAAACACTTAAGGTTTGTATTTGTCTTAGGGAGGCTGTGGTCTGAGCAAGAGAGCCCTTTTAGCAATTTGTATTTTTGAAAAGCCTCTTTCTCTCTTTTTCCCTCTAATCTGAAGGAATTGTAGGGTTTGTTTACATTTCAGAGACATGATAAGATTTATAGCTTCAAGTGACAGGAAAAGAATGCATGTTTCTCCAAGAAGCACTTTGTTTTGCAAAGCCCAATAACTTACAAGCCTTTTGAGATAAACAAAGGAAGTTAGGAGCTTGATAAAGGAATAGGTGAAGTTTGAATTGACTCAGTTTTCTCTTGGCTACTTGAGGGAATTACATAGCTATTTACCAGATAACACCTCAAAGTTTCACAACTCTGGGAGGGGCAGTCCTCCTTTGAAAGTAGATATGGGGGATCTGTTTAAGGTCAATAACTTGGCAGATTTTAGTTTAGGGTCGTATAAAATCAATTCCGACAAAGAATAACTAGAATGAATATTCAAACAAGAGAAGTAGTAAAAAGTTCTTTAGTCCTAGGCTTTTGTATTAGGTACTTCTTTGTGTGTGTGCATGTCTAATCACCATTTTGCAACAAAACTTTCAATGAAAATATGTTTAGAATTTTGATGGCTTTGATTTTAAGTGCACTTTAAAAATGATCTTACCTAAGTGAAATGTTCCTCATAATGGACTTGTTTTTAGGTTGTTTGTAGCAAAATTTTCCCATTTCTGTGGATATTCACAGCTTCCAGGGCCACAGTTCTAGTACCACACAAATAAGCATATGTTCAGGAAGGTGGAGTGCTTATGTCTTTAGAATTTAAGGATGCCATTAGGTTAGACTGTGTGTCTTTCAAGCGGGATCAAAGGGATGTGCCAAAGCGTTGAAGATTATGGGAGTTTTAGCCCACCACATGGGAATATTCTTGAGGTTGGAGGGTGACCTGGTGTCAATATAACCTATTCTGTGATCAATTTATCATAATACAGAAGTCTTTAAGTTAGGTGGTGTGCCTTCTCATAACTCTTAAATGCTCAACATATGTCCACCAATGTTTGTAGCTTGAGATCTGCAGTAGAAATAGCCTTTATTATACAAAACAAGACAAACATGCACCTCATCGCATCAGGAGTAACCAAAAGAAATGACTGCAAACTGGGCAGGAGAAAGCCATGCCAACCACCAGCAATTCCCATTGTGGACCAAATCAGCAGACTCCAGTAAATGAAACTGAATTGGAAGTGGGGAAGCTACTAAACCAATAAACCCCAGCAAATAGGGACTGTGGGCTGGATGCAGGGTAGGAATTCCAAAGAACTACGGAAAGGCAGACTGAACCAAGAGCTAAGGACTGGCTCTCTCTTAGAGGCTCTAGTCAGTCTATATTGACTTATTATCCATGGACTGGAAAACCAATTAGATCAGGAGCTGGATGTAAAAATTGCGAAGCTCAACCAAGTGGACCTCACCAGTGGTCTCAGGAAATGGTTAGAAAGACAGTTAACTCAGAGGAGTTAACATGCCTGTTTCTCTTGTCCCCATATGCCATCAGTATTTTATTTTAAATCCCCATCAGGGCCACCAAATCTGTCAAAAAAAGAAATTCAGCTGAGTAAATGTGAAGATCTAATTGGCTTTATTAAACAATTTATGAGTTGGACAGTATCTCATCTGACAAGTGGGGAGGAGCCTCAATGGGCTGTAGGAAAGATGGGTTTTTAAAGGCCAAGAGAACATAGAAGAAAGAAAGGAATTATCAAGGAATGCATTGTTTAGGCAAGATTGTCCTCCGAGAGGGGAAGGGTCTCCAAGGGATCACCTCTAGAAAATTCCAGTTTGGCTGATTTAAAAATTACATGCCTGAGGGAGTTGAAATTGCAGTTAGGTTAAATATTGAATCTTGGTTTTAAGGGGCCCTTACTTTAGGTTGATACCTTTATAAGCTTATGATTTTTTTAAAACAGTATTTTGCACCACAGCATCCTATTCATTTCCTTTTAGCACATCTTATGGTCTACATTGTTTTATTTATTTTCATTTGTTTCTCTGTGTACTTTTTTCACTTTATACTCATTTTCATGTTTATATTATGATTTCTTTTCTTTCAGATTATTTCCAATGGGTGGGGCTTCATCTCTTTTGTATATCGCCATGTACTCAGTTTATAAGGAGTTAAAATTTTTCTAGAGAACACCGCACAGAAATTAGAATTTGATAAAAGTAGCCCAAAAGAAATATACCCTGGTAGTAGGGATAATATAGAGAAGAGAGTAATTAACTCTCTAAGTGGAAGATAAGGGAGCACATCAGGGAAGTGGTAATGTCTAAGAGAGGGACACTAAGAATGCCTTCTTAGTTAGGTCCAATAACTGGGTACACCTCAAGACCTCACATTCAATCATGTAAAATAAAACATTTTTCTCTACTTCATTGGAGATAAGTGAAGGGATCCAAGGATAAGTGAAGAAGGGATCCAAGGATACTAGTGAATGTTTGGAATAGGTGGGAGAACAAATGCAAGGACATTGGTTGTATGTCCTTGGTTAAATAAAGAACTCCCCCTATGTAAAGAGACAATGGAATAGACATTGTGTTCTGTAGTTAGAGCTGCCAAATGTAAACCTAACTAACCATTATAGCTTTTCTCAATTTATGTTTTACAACACTATACTTTTTTATACCACTGTTGTACAGTTGAGAGCATGGACTCCATATTCATATGCTAGTAGTGTTACTTCATGTAAAATTGAAAGTTTTTTGGCAAAATTCTGTTAGCAAAGGAGGAGCAGAACATACATGATTTTCCAGTTTCTCATTGTTCTGTAAGAGAGGTGTTCACAAACTGGGCCTAGCTGGAGTAGATAAACCATGGCAAGCTTTCCAGAGGACCCAGCCTCCATCATCCCGTATGCATTTACAGTGGAAGAGGAACAAGGAACCTCTGTGTCACTGTATAGGAATGGAAGCCCTCTGGTTTAACTTCATAACGGAAGGGTCCCTCCAGAATAACTCAGATCCGCAGAACCAGTCTTCCTCTGTTATCAAAGAGGGAAGTAATAAGCATCTAGAACAACTGGATCTGTCCTTTTTCAACTATGATGGGCTTATTTTCTTTGTGAGTGTGCATATCCACTCCTACATATATCTACTCAAGTATTTGAACATTGTATGCCTTATAATAATAACACACAAAGTGAATCTAAATATAGAATGAGCATTTCATAAAAATTTAACTGAGAAAGTTACACATTAAAAAAGATGATACTTTATTTAAAAGTTTTGAAAATGTTGCCTGGGATACACACCCATACACACACACATGAGCACACACACACACCCAGGATTGGAAAGTTTTTAAAATATGTTACTAAGTGTTTCAAATGTAGCTTTCTGTTTACTAAGTTATTTAAATCCTCAATGTGGAATGAGATGAAATATGCAGACTGATATGTTTGCAATGTAATCCTAATTTTAGAATACTGAATATTAAAGTTTACTTATCCCCCAGTATCACTACAGGATTATCAAAGTGCACATGCTTACTGGTTTGTTTCTAGATAACAGTTAATAGTAATGGGTTTATTTCATTTTGTGTATATTATCTACCCTTAAAATACACTGTTTTACAGTATAGTTATAAGAATAAACTATGACCCAGATGACTATAGGTCATTTTAGTTTATAGGTGACAATTATTGAGCCCTAATTAAGTGAAAGGAATCATTCCCATAATGTAATCTTCTCAGCAATCTTATGACAGGCACTATTATCATCTCTATTTTGCTGCTGAAGTGAGGCAAGAAATGATTAAACGTGTCAGGGTTATAGTTGTGAACAAGTGAACATTACTTCTACAGAGCTGCACATTTTTTTAAAGTAAACTTTTCTTTTTAGGGGATGGAGAGGAGGTTGTGGTGAAGGAAAGAAATGCACATATATTTTATAATGCATAAAATTGTAGACAGAATCTTGCAAACAGATAATCATATAAACTTTCAGCATTACTTTTATTACAGCATTATTTTTAGACTGAGAAGTTTTACAGTGCAGTGTTATGGAAGACTCTAGAGCTGTTAAGAAGAGTAAGGATAATCCATGAGTATCCATGATAGATATTTTGGGTAAAGAAAAAAAATTATAAAACAACATGCAGTATGATCCTATTTTGAAAGAAAATATACATAACGTACTAGATGTATATAGAAGTATCTGGGACATATACACTATGTAAAAGTATTCTAAATGATATACACTAGTGATTAAACATGAGAAATGAGGGCTGGGGGAAAATATTGGTTGCAATATTGTGATATGTAAGAAATATGTATTTGGTCCTGTTTCTCAATCCCTGGCTCATACCTCTTAAAACACTTGGAATTTCCTAACTGTTGAGAGTAATAAAGGTGTCTTTAGCTATGTTAATGAGGTGGTTTTGGAAAGCACTGGTGGCTGCCTCCCAATGAGCCCCCTCCCTGTTAGGGGTCTGGAGCTTTCAGCCCCACCCCTACACTTCCAGGAGGAGAAGAGAGGGGCTGAAGGTTGAACCAATCACCAATGGCCAGTGATTTAATCAACTATGCCTGGGTAATCAAATCTCCTTAAAAACAACATGAATGGTGTTCAATGAGCTTCCAGTTTGATGAACACATGGTGATCCAGGGATAATGGCACACTCTGAGACAGAGCATGGAAGCTCTGCTCCCTTTCCCCATGCTTTGCCCTATGAATTTCTTCCATCTGGCCATTCCTGAGTTATATCCTTTTATAATGAACTGGTGATTTAATAAGTAAAATGTTACTCTCAGTTCTGAGAGCTGCCTTAGCAAATCAATCTTACCTGAGGAGGAAGTCCAAGAAGTCTCTGATTTACTCTCAGCTGCTCAGAATTACAGGTAACAACCTGGACTTATAACTGGTGCCAGAAGTTCAAAGAAGAGGCCATGGGAATCTCCAATCCACAGTTGATCAGTCTGAAGCACAGGTAACAAGCTAAGCTGACTGATGTCGGAAGTGAAGTTGGAGGGAGCAGTGTTATGGGACTGGACCCTTAGCCTGTGGAATCTGATGCTGTCTCTGGGTAGATAGTGTCAGACTTGAACTGTATTCTCAGGTACCCTAGTTGTGTCTGGGAATTGATTGTTAGTGTGGGTAGGAACCCCACCTCTCATGTTGGAAATTGATCTCAGAACACCAAAAAGAATGGCAATACCACTTTCTAATATTTAATCTCCTATTTTAATTTAATCACTTTTGCTAAGTAATTATTGTTTTTAAATTAAAGAAATGAAGTGCCTTCTTTGGAATATTTAGATTAAGAAAAATAAACACTGATTCCTGACTTTGTTTTTAAATTTCTAAGCAAAATATATCCATTGTTAAAGTAAACTGAAGTGTAACACACAAAATATGCATATAACCAAGGGTCCCCAAGATATTCATTGAACAGTTTCATAATACTCTCTTCTATTAGGACTTTGCATTAGCAGTAATATTGATAATGAGTTTATTTCTGAAATAGTCACACCATTTTCTTATCTTAACTCAAATAGGAAATAATAATGAATTAGGAAATTATAACCTTGTGTTCAAATTCTATTACTATGTGATAGCAGATTAGCCATACTGAATCTTTCCATTTCCAAGATCAGCAGTATAATATGGCAAATTATAGTAGTATATATAGTAGTAGTATATATTATGGTATATATATATATATATATAGTATATTTATAGTAATTATAGTAGTATATATATATATAGTAGTATGATATGGCAAATACCCATTTTAATCAAATTGCATTTAAAAGAAGATATCAATTTTTATGGTATGAAAGTGCTTGTGGTGATTTTTAATATCAAATTTGCCTAACTCTATGCTAAATTCCCAGTGCCTCAGCAAATATTTGCATGTGACAGTGTGCTTGAAACCCCATTGTACTTTGATTGAGCAGTATTTGAATTTGGTGTGTGGAATCTTTTTAATATCAAATAGACCTAATTGCAGTCCTTCTGAGACTGAATTTCTCATGTTGCAGAGTCTCCTTTTCCTCATCAGCAAAATAGTGATAATAGTACTGCCCTGTGGGATTGTTTTAAGAATTAAACTGATATCATAATATTAGTATACATTCAATGTATGGTAAATTTAAATAAATATTCCCTTCACTGATTCCATCCCCCTTGAAAAAAAAACTAAGTTAGGAAACCTGCACTAATTTCATTCATCTGGAATGTATATATCTTTCTCCCTTGACTCATATTCTAGAACTTATGGCTTTTCATAATCAAAGATCATAAATGATACCGAAAAATAGCTCCCCCAGAGGAACAGAAAATTGGTGCACATCAGTGCTATAAAACAACATTGTAGGATTTTATTCAAAGAACTTCAAATCCTGAATTGACTCAGTAGCTTTTACTCTCACTTTTGTCATTTGCAAAACAGGTTTGAAAGTAATTAGCCCACTTAACCAACAGGGCAGTGGTACAATCTATTAAGATCATGGATTCTGGAGTTGAATTGCTTGAGTCCAAATCCTGAAATCTCCAGCTGTGTGACAAATTCCTTAAACTCTGAGTGAATTTACTTCTCTGTCCAATATAGATAATAATAGTACCTTTCCCATAGATACTATTGTGGGGTTAATGATAAAATAATATGCAGGGAGTACTTTATGTTTAGCAATCACTATATATGTTTGCCCTTTTAATAATTGTTTTGGTATTATCAGACTCTTTTGAGGATTACATGAAAACACATACTCATTATAGTATATTTATGATATAAGGTATAGCTTCATGTCTTAAATTTTGGATACAATTCTTATTATATATCCTTGCTCATAAGCATTTCTTAAACTCAAGTAGAGCCTGGAAAATTTGGGGTTTTGTGCACTGTGAAGGAAAAAAAGTTAATCACATTGAAACAAATATTAATTTAAATTGTTGAAATCATACCTATTCCAGGTAAGTTACTAGAAATTCCCTGAACAGAAAATATTTTTGTGAATTCTCTGGCAATAGAATGAAAAGTAATAAATATGTGAAATAAATGTTTCATATTTAACTATTTAAGCCTATTACAAAGGGAAAAAGTTTTTTTAATAACCTTATTTCATTGATATATAAACTCAGCAATAATTTCCATTTCCTTTATGTTTTATATAATAGGGAGTAACATCAGTTTTCAGAAGTTTCAATTTTTAGTAAATCTAATGTGCCAAGAAGTATGAACAATTACAAAGATATACATGCATAAGTAGAAACTTATCATCATTTTTTCAAAATTGCAGAGATGCCATTCATCTTCATTAAAATTTAAACTTTAAAGGCAAAGTGAGAACAATATAATCATAACTGTGATCTTTGTAATATAGAGAAATTCTAATTTATGATTTATAGAACCAGTATAATTTTTACTTTTTTTATAGTTATTTAAATGTGAGTTTACATGCCTGGCATGGTCCTAATTGTACCTGATATTAGACAAATAAATTAACTAAAAATGGTAATGAACTAAATTATTAGATATCAGATGGTTATGCATTAATCATGTCTTTGACACTGACCCCTGATACAGAACTATGAAACTATATTCTTAAACCTCTACTCCTTCCCAATGGACTTGTATATGTAAATAATACTACTTCACTGCTCCTGTCTATCAAACATCTAAAGAAATATTCTGACCCCAAATCCCCAAATCCTTAGCTCTTAGTGTTATTCCATGCTGCAGTTTTTAAATAATTTTGGTAGGATCATCTTTCTAGAACTTCTTATGAGCTCTAGCATGAAAAAATGATAAAAGCACATTACTGCATCTTATTATGTATTACTGGTCGCCATCCACTGAGCCCTTGACCCCCTGACTCTTCCTGACTATATGGTGACAATAGGCCAATACAAAATATTGCTCAACATTAAAGAATGTTTTACCAGCCCTCTAACTTTCTAGGCTCACTTGTCACAGTTTTTTTCATCTTACCATACTGAGGCATAATTACAGCTCATATATAATATCCCTTTCTCTCCAGCATATCACAAAATTCATTCCATAAAACACTAGTTTCACAAGAAAATCAGAAATAGTTTATATGTTCAAATAACTTATGGAAATACTATTTTCTATATTCCATTTTATGCAGTAATACTCAAACAGTCTGATAGGTCAGGTATAAGGGAAGCTAATTATCTTTCATCAGTATCATCCAATTTATTAGAAATAAGAATGGTTATTTTCCCATTGTCTATGAGCTTTATTAGAGAATATTTCTTTATCTGCTTTATTTCAGTTAGTAACATATTTATTTTAAAAATATGTACTTACTCTTTTTGCTATATTCCAGCCTGATAAATTTTCCAGTTCTTCACCATATTTATTAGTTTCATTTCTTAAATCACTTAGTTATAGTCAAATATTTATTGATGACTATGTGTCAGGCACCCTTCTAGGCACTAGGGATATACCATTAAAAGTCCCTATCCTGTATATTTACCCTTCTACAAAGATTAAGAGAACAAGGAAACAAAAATTAATTTAAATATGTTCCCTGATAATTAAATTAAAATAAACAATATGTTCCCTGATAATCACTGTAAAGAAAAAATTTTCAAAGGGGTCTAGGGCGTGCGGTGGTGACTTCAATTTTAAATAGTATGTGAACACTGAGGAGATGAGAGAGGTAGAGTAAATCATATTAGTGATGAGCTTCTCAAACAGAAGGAATAGAAAGTACCTATGCCTGGAGCTAGATGCATGCCTGAACCACTCAAAGAATAACTAGGAGGCCAGAAAGCTAGAAATGAATGGGTGCAGAAAAATAGAAGATAAGATCAAATAGGTAACAGAGATCTTTAAGGATCTTTCAGGCCAGTGTAAGGATATGGTTCTTTAAGCTGGTGTACTGAAAAACCACTGGAGGGTTTGAGTAGAATTGGAAAATAATCTGACTTATATTTTATCAAAAGTATTTTGACCGATGTATTGGGATTAGATTGAAGGGGGCAAGGGTTGGAAGAGCATAAACAGGAAGACCAATTCATATACTTCTGCACTAATTAAGGGGCGAGAGGATGATGTCTTGGGTAAGATTATAATGGTGGGGGTCATGTGGTAGGGACGGAGTCTACTTATTTTCTGAGGATATATGCAACAAGACTTCCTAAAATAATCAAGAATTAAGGGTTTGAAGACTTAGACAATTGGTAGGATAGAACTGCACTTTTCTAGGTGACGGAGAACATTTTGGTGGGGAAAACGAGAGCTTTGGTCTTTAACATGGAAGTTTGACATTATAACATTGAGCAGGCAGTTGAATAGAGTCTTCAATGTAGCATAAGTTTCAGACTAAGTATTCCCATGGCGATAACGCTGACAGCAGTGGAATTGCATGAAATCTCTCAGGGTGTTCAGATAAAGAGAAGGGCAAAAATCTTAGTTTTGGGCTATTCCAGTATTGAAGGAGGAATCTGCA
Organism: Manis javanica; assembly: GCF_040802235.1. Lineage (NCBI taxonomy): Eukaryota > Metazoa > Chordata > Mammalia > Pholidota > Manidae > Manis > Manis javanica. The sequence continues at coordinate 46,057,360 of NC_133156.1, forward strand.
AAGCTGACTGAAAAAAAAGAGCCTACAAGACAAAAGGAAATCCATGAGATCGATGGGAACTCAAAGCCGAGTGAGGAAAGTATTGCAAGAGGAGGGAGTAATGAAACTTCTGGTATTTTAACTGTATTTCTGAATATCACCATTTTACTTTCAGTATTTTTTGCTGTCCCTACTATTTTTACTCATAACATTTTACAACCATACTTTACTTAATTAACAACTTAAATATAATTGAGGGCCTGCTTTGTGTGACATGTTAACATCTACTCACTATAGATATGCCAAGACCGAAACCTTTGTAGTTCTCATGGTCTAGCCAAACAGATCAACAATTTACATTTATAATGCCTTATAAGTGCTCTAAGTGAGATCAGAACCTGAATTCTGTATAGAAGAGGAGAATGAAAGTATGAAAAAAATGCACCCCCCAATTAGATGTTACTTCTGAGTCTTAAAATATTATGGGTTTTTGAAGGAAATAAGGAAGGTTAACAAGATTCCAGTTAGAACAAAGAACAACACAAAGGAATTTGGAGGTATGAGAAGACATACCACATTTTGTGAACAGCAGGTACCTTGACTTAGAGAGGGTTCAGGGGCATTATAAGATAGGTACAGAAATTGAACTAACAGGTAACCAGGAGCCATTAAATGGATCTCACATGCAAGCTAAAGAGTTTTTAAAATTCCCTGTAAGTGATAAGAATCATTATAGAATTTCACGTAATACAAAGTTTGTGTTTTAAGAAAAAGTTGTATTGGTAGCATTTTGAGGGTTAAACAGATAATAGGTAAGAAGAGTTACTAAGTTATTAGAGTATCTCAGATGAGAATTTCTGGGAGACTAAGCATATGCAGGTGAAAAAGCATCTGGAGAAAGACATGAGTGTCAAACTGTCTCCCATGGGAGGCAGAATGATTATGATTTAGTGATTTAATGCAAGGATATAAGATAGATAATTCTATAAAGTTATCAGGTCTTTGTTAGTAAGAAAGAAAACAAAGAAAAAGCTGGTGTGTGCGTGTGTGTTTGTTTTATGAATAGATATCTAGAAAAAATATTCTGTATTACAAAAATCTGGTGTTTGCATATCTATTTGTTTTGTAAATGGAGCTCTAGAAAAAGGATTATCTCAGATTGGGTCTAAGGGCATGCAGAAAATGATACAAAATAGAAGACTAGGATTTAAATGCAAAATTCACTGGAGGTATAGAATGTAACACCATCTCTATACAGTGATAATTAAAACTATGAGAACAGAGTACAACACTCAAAAGAGCATTTAAAATGACAAAAGTGTCAATGATAAAACGTAGGGCAAAACACTGAAAAGTGGTAGAAACAAGAAAGCAGAAATATACCTGAGAAAAGGTAGTACAGGAGGAAGGAAAAGAACAGGGAAGCAGTTGTATAATAGCATCAAGAAAGGGTTGTGTTTCCCATATTAAAGATTAGCCATTTGTATCAAATATTCCCAAGAAATCCAGGGCGGAAGAGATGAGAATGAAAAAATGGCCACAGTGTCTTGATATTAGTAAATCATTGTTGCTTGAGTAATTGAAGATATGATTGCTTTTCATTATTGATACTATTTGTTAATTGTAACTTCAGGGAGAAAATATTTTCCCAGTCTGTGGCAAAATACCTTTGAAGTGAAATTAGTCAATGGGAGAAATAAAGTGGGAGAAACCGTTTATTGCTTACAAGCAGTCGTCCACTTTTGGTTGCCCCTGTCTCTCACAGCCGGGCTGCAAAAAAGGGGCCCCACCTAACCTCTCTGGTTCAGATATGCCCTCACTCCCTATTGTAATTATCTGTTGATATAGAGATGAACTACTTCTCTCCACTCCTTGGAAACACCTATTGTTATGGAGGTGCACTAAGGCCAGGTGAGAGATTCTGGAAATACTGCAATTTTACCCACAAAATATTAAACAAACATGTTCTTGTATAGTTACTGAGAAATGCATAGCAATATGATGTTGCTTATGTGACTATTTCAAGCCTGAAAAACTGTGAAATTCTTAGTCACTACAGTTGTAAGAATTTAGACTGCCAAAGCCATGGCAAGTTTTGTTACATTGGAATATTGCTCAAATGCATAATTACAGTTTTTTGAAAACTGAGTTGTTACCTCAAGTGAATTCTATGTGGTATGTTGCTATTGAACTGTGGGTTTCAATAATTCTTGTTAACTAGAGTCAATCTGACATAAAGTTGAAGTGTTCATAATTTTTAAAATAATTTTCTTAAAATAATACATTCTTAAATGTAAAGAAAGCATGCCTAAAACAACCCAAAAGAATTTGAAGTATGTAAAGTATAAGTTAATCATCTTCTACAAACTGTTCTCTGTCTAATCTTCTCCACCTCATTCAGCAGCTAACAACATGAATGACTAGTCATTTGTCCCTACAAATCTTTAAGCATATAACTATTATCATTGTAGGGGGTTGAGTTTGTTCTCCTCAGTTCCTGTCCCCGCAGAGACAAAGAATCGAAGGGCCCAGACACAGCAGTGAAGCGGAGCAGAAGTTTTATTTGAATGCACTCCAAGGGAGGAAAGGGCCGAGTCAAGGCAGACAAAGGCAGGTTTACTTGCATAAAGCAGAGAGGAAGGGGAAGCTCACCGATGGGAACTTGGAAGCTCAGACCGGAGCTCTCAGTAGCCCCTCCCTACTTATCTGAAGCAGCACAGAGAGAGTGGAGACTTGTGCTTAAATTCTGGAAAACAGGGTGAAATAGCAAAGTGACAAAGAAACCACTGGAGGAGCACAGAGATAAAACATAGTAAGTTGGGCAGTAAGAAGTCTTTTAAAAACACACACCCCAAGAAAGGGGAGTGCAGGCAACCTCAGATAGGAGGTGCACTTAAGGGTTTAGGATTCTGTCTTTTAAGAGTTTCTAGAATGGGGCAAAGGGTGGGGTAGGGGGTTGTTGGGTATAGACTTGTCTGTGGTCTCATAATGTCTCTCTGGTGAGAGATGTTATGTCTTATAACAGCCAGTCCTCTAGATAATTCTGTTTTTCTCCAAGATAGTGGCTACCCCCCAAGCACTAGGAACATACCAGTTAAAACTTCTTGCCCTGCCTTAATTATTGGCTGATTACCAGAGAATACCAGAGTCTAACTTCCCAAATCTCCTTTAAAATGGAATCTAGCCTTAAGATAAGGCCCTCTTGTTCTTATTATGCTATTCATATCTCATCATTTTCTAAGGAAAATTAATCATGATGCTTGTCCCATGTCTCTGCTCCACCTCACACCTGCATTAGCTAGAGCAACTGTCAAGGTGAGCCTAGATTCAGAGCATGTGGAATGAGCTCACATTGCGAGTCCTTTCTGGCTCTCTGGCTTTATCTGATTAACTCTGCATTCTTGGTGGGCCCCATCTCTTTTCATCCTTCTCATCTGTCTTTCTGCCTAATGTCATTATCCATTAGAATTTTCTGAAACGGTAGAAATTATTACAATCTATGTTGCCCAATACAAGAAGCAATAGCCCCATGTGACTATTGATCACTTGAAATGTGACTCTTGTCATTTAAAATTTTACTTAACTTAGCTAAATGTGGTTAGTGGCTACCAATGATTAATTATTAACGTTTTGAGGTCATTATATTCCAGGCACTGTTATAAGAAACTTAGGTTTATTAATCCCTTTAATTCTCACAACAAATATTTCAGTTGGGAATTGTCATTATCCCGTTTTAGAGATGAGGAAATGGGCATGACGAGTTAAATAAGTGATTTAATAACTGCTCCCATAATAAATTCTGTGTTGTATACTTACTAGTACCTGTACTGGGCTAAGTGATTAATACTGGTTACTAGTCTAGTACTAGTATTACTGATTCATACTGGTTCTAGTCAGTAGTCACAAACCCCTACTAGGATGTGTTTTGTTACTATTCCCAGTTTTCAGATGAACAAAACAAAACAGGCTTGAAAGAGGTCAAGAAACTTGCCAAGGAAGTAGCAGGGCCCAGACAAAGCAGCTGCTCTGACCTCCAAACTTGCTTTCTTACTTGACAAATATTCATGCTTTCCTGATAAGAAACAAAAAATGAAGTCAGTATTCTGGCTGGGTCAAAATAATTATGAACATGTTTTCTTGGACTACCTTTCATTACATCCTCTTCCCCAATCACAAAAAGCACCTTGGCTTTCAGAAAACTCTCTGCTCCCTATCCCCCCTCCTATCAGCAAAGAGAAAAATTCTGCCTCTTTATAAGATCCGTAAGTAGCCTTAATGTTTTAAAGAGTGTCTCCATTTATACAAGAACCAAATAATAAAGGAGTGAAAGAGGCTATTTTGAATTTAAGGGCCTCCCAATCAGAACTCACTGGGTGTCCGTGTACACGCATTAATACAGCTTTGCTTCGCCTGCCCTCCCTTTGCGTATCACACCACACCTGCCTTCAGCTGGCGGAGGAGGTTGAGTCCACTTTAGAAGAAATGTCTCCACTTTGCACTAAGAAAGGAAATGTTTCATAATCTTCATATCAGAAATTTGGTCATGTTATTCACAGACGTTCTCAGTCTTCCTGACTAACCATCGCTCTTACCATAACTTTTGGCAAAGCTGTGATTTTAATGTAGTATTCTAATGTGAAGTTTTCTTCAATAAATTAATAGATGACATTTTACAAACTAAAACATGTTATTTTGTTTCATTTTCCTTATATCACTGAAAATCTGTAGTTACACCAATTAAAATCTAAATATAATACAATATATATTCTAAAAATCACTGAGTTCAAGTTAGGATTTATTAGAGCTGGACTCATTTCTTATCTTAGTTATCTTTCCTTTTTAATTTGATTGATTGGCCATATTATTATTTAGGCTCTGACAGAACATGGAAGAATATTGTGCATGAGACATTAATCAGGAAATTATGCATTGCTTTCACAACTGGACTTCACTTTGTAATATTGTATTAGCTCTTAACATGCAAATTATTTTAGGTCATTACCTCATTTTTCAAGTGGCCATTTGATGAATATAAGTTTCATGCAGATTCTTCTGTGTGATTTAAAATCTTGTGATCTCTTTTCCTGTTTGTAAAATCACTGTTTGGATTGTCACACATCAGACTTATGAGGCCAGTTTTAGAAAACCCTAGTAGTTGAAATTCATTCGCCCAGTTTCTTTCAACCCTAATTCAAGCTGGCAATTTCAGCAAGTTTTACCAATTTTTTTTAATGTTGTCTCTTTTCATATCTATCACTGTGCCATTGGTTTATATTTATGCTTATTACTGAAGTAAAAGCTGAGATACCTTCTAGCCCATAGATATATCACTATGCATAATTAAAGTAGGTCTCATTGTCTTTCCAGTCAGTTCACCTAGCAGTTTCCATTATTTTCTTCTTAAAAAAAATATAGCCTTATAACTATCTAAATATTCCATGTTATAAATGCATATTTCTGTTCTCCCATTTTCATGTTAAATAATATATCTAATATTCAAAAAAGCTTCAATTAATATTGTAAGAAAATAATAATAGGTAGACTATTATATGTATCATAAATGTGGTTGTCAAACACATATATTTTATTGTCAGAGCTCTAATACAGAGTATTATTGGATATATTCATTAAATCCAGTGAACTGTCCAGAATATTTAGATCATTCTTTCCCCATATTTTTCAATCTGGAATGTCATATAATCATGAATATTTGTTTTGATCTTGTCTATTCAGAAACCTGCTGCTGTAAAATAGCTTCCCCATAAATGTCAAGTAATATAAAATTGAATGCCTACATTTAAACAGATTTTAACAGATAATAAAACTCTTGAGATTAAAATGGTTTCATTGAGGGAGGCAGATGATTCTTTCCACACTGTGCAATTTATGTGTCACATTATGTAAAGTACAATTTTACAAATACTTTTTAAAAAGCACAAATGAGAAGTATCTATTGAACAAAAAAAAGGAAGCTAATGTTCTTGTTACAGGTTTAGTTGAAAATGTGAAATATAATGACAAGGTACAAACTTCTATTTTCTAAACATTGCTTTGACTAGATTTGCTTCCTGCTAATTCCTTTGGGGGTTATTCCAGAGATTCAAGCTATCAAAACAGAATTTTTACTCACAACCTCACCTCTCTTTATTTAAGACAAAACAAAGGAATTAGAGAATTTTTGACACACTGTTACATGAAGCATAAGAGAAAATTGCTTTTCCATTTACAGGTACGCATTTGGTACTTTATCTCTGAACACCCAGATTTATCACAGTTTTCAACTGGTTCCCCAGCACAAAGGATATATCCTGTCTCTTGAGAGAACAGCTACTGACAGTCTTTCAATTACTAAATATTAAAATGGACATGTGAAATTAGATGTCCCATAAATAATCATTTTTTTAGAAACAATTTTGGACTAATAAATATTCAGCAGTTTCTATTTCTAATATGGGTTGGGAGGTAGGAAAGGGAAGGGTAGAAATCCCAATTAGATTACCAAGATAGTTTATGCATGAGAGAAACAGATCTCATAGGTGAGGGGGTACAGATGGACTCCAGCTGAGAGATGCTAGGGCTCCCAAGTCAAAGACAACCGAGGGCACATCCGAGGTCAAATCTGGGTTTATTGATTTGGTGCAAGGAGGGAAATTGTACTACTCTTTGGCTCGTAGGATATCTATTAAAGGGTGTTAAAAGGATTTTATTTTAAGATTTGAGTTTGTGTTAGGTGATTTGGGGAAGGGCTCAAGAAAACAGAAATAATTTTATGATTGGGTATCCTAATAATTCCTATTTAAAAAACAGGAGGAATAAAGCAACCCTAAAGCTGTAAGTGGTACTGAAGCAGCACTGTACAGAGGGTATAGTGGGGTAAAGGATAGGGGTATGTTATGCAGTAGGACAGGGACATGGGACAAACATCATGGTTAAATTTTCCTGCCTACAATAAAAATTGCCAAGATATAAACAGTATAGTAAGAACAGGAGGGACTCCCTCTTAAGACTAAGATTCCATTTTAAAAACCAGGGAATTGGGAAGTAAGATTCCTAACATATTCTTTGGTAGTCAGACAATAACGCATCCTATCTTAAGGCAGGGCAAGCAGTCCTAAATGGTATGTTCCCAGTGCTTAAGGGAAACCACTCTCTTGGAGAAGAACAGGATCAGTAAATTCCTTGTGTTAAGTTTATCTTACAGACTATAGAGAGGACTGGCTGTGGGTGGTGACATAATGTCTCTCAGTGGAGAGAGACGTCATGAGACCACCTATCAAGCGTATGCCTCCCCCCACCCAGCCCTGTTGCCTTGTGCCCCATTCCTGAAAGCCTGAAAAGACAGGCTTTCTTCAACACTCCCTTTTCTTCAAGTAAGTACTTTTAAAATAAAGCCTTCTCCCTGCTAAACTTACTGAGATTTGTCTCTGGGCTCTTCCAGTGGTGTCTTTGTCACTTTACTAGTTCATTCTATTTTCCAGACTTAAATACAAGTCTTCACTCTGTCTCTGTTCTACTCCAGATATTAGGGAGGGGCTACTGAGAGCTCTGATTTGGGTTTGCAAGTTCCCATCGCATGGGTGACCCAGGCAAGACTGTGCTGTGCAATCATGCTCTTCGGCAGCCTGCCCAAAAATCGTTCTTTGACTTTGGGAAGTTCTCAAAACATACTCTTAACTTCATTCAGTGCTCCTCAGCTCCCCAGATCCTGGAGTGGTGGGGGCTTAGTCCCCATGTTGTCAGATCCAAGCCGACAGGGGACACCAGGTGACCCTGGCTTTAGGAGTTGACAAGGTATTTGCCCAATGCTAAGCTGGAGTTCAGTGAACTTCCCTTTCCTACCTCTGCTCTTCCTTGCTCTCTGCTGCCTGTACAGCTGCTGCCATTCACTGCTACTCTCACATTAATGAATTCCTTCATCTACACCTGTCTGACCTGCTTGAGAATTCTTTCTCATCCAGAGTTAAGAACCTTCCCCATCCAGGTTGGGGTTTCACTTAGTAAGCAAGGAGAGACCTCCCAAGGCACAGCTGCCTGGCAACAGTTAGATCATTTTGTCATTTGGACAGCATTCTAGTTTACGTCTGAGTTCAGACATATTTTGTAGTCTTTTATTTTATTTTCTTTTGTTTCTCTTGATTCATCATAATCATAGAGTACCTTTTCTGATGTTCAGCAGAACACTAGTCAGCAGCACCATATTAGATGCCACCTCCCAGGGCTTCTTTTTTTTCAAACACATTGCAAAAAGACAACTGATGTTAGAAAAGTTCTGATTGTGTATAGAGTTTGCATTCACAGAAAATAATAAATATTTTAAAAATATGCACTGCGGGTTAAATTTTTATACTTGTCATTTCACTTAATTCTAATAGATTGTAGTATCTGTCTCCATTTGCTGGATGGAGCAACTAGCGGTGATAGTCAATTAGGTAATTTTTTTAAGGCCACACAGATAATAAAAAGAAAGACTGGTAATTGAACTATGATCTTTCAGATTCCAAAGTATGTAATCTTTCTGCTTTAACAACATAAGGAGCATACATTTTAAGTTAAAATTGGAAGCAAGTGATTATCATGAGCAAAATTGGGAAGCCCAATATAGGAACTAATTTGAAGGGAAAAGATTCTGAATTTCCTTTTAAACATGTTACATTTGAAGCAGTGATGGAGCATCATTTAGCTATTGATTTATTCATTTAACCATGGTTAACTTTACTCTTAAGTTTTTTTATTGTGAAACACAGAAAAGAGGCAAATATAAAAAATGTACAACTCAGTAACTTATGACAAAGTGTACACTTCGTCACCAACAGTAGCTGATCTTTTGATGCTAATGAAAATAATTTCCTTGATTATTAAAATATTTTTACCACCTGAACTTGAATCCACATGCTAGTTTCTCCTGGATTATCAAATACTTTATATAAATGAAATCAGAGTCTTCTTATCTACTTTTTTTTTGCTCAAAATTATGATTGTGTAATTGACCCACATTTTATTTCTGTACCTGTGGTTTGCTCTATTTCATTGCTGTGTGGTGTGTTACTTTAAATGATTTTTTAAATATTATGTATTTTAAAGTACTTTAAAACTTTTCTGTAACATTGTCTTATTGATAGACACTGGAGTTATTTCCAGGTTTGGGCTCTTACATATTTTTGTATGTATTTCTTGATATACTTATTCAAGTATACTTGTTCAATAGGGGTTAAAGTTCTGGATCTATGGTGTGTCTGTCTTCAAACTTAGTAACTGATACAAACCTGTTTTCCAAAATGGTTGTACAAGTTCACACCTCTCCACCAATGCATGAAGGATTCTTTTGTTTCAGATGTTTGGTATCATCACTTTAAAAATTTCAGTCTTTCTGGGAATTACAATAATAAAATGTTTCATATGTTTTAGAAATACTGTTTTCCCTTTGAGTTGCTCTGATCATTAATCAAGTTTAATACGTTTTGCATGTTTATTGCCATTTGGATATTGTCTTTTGTTAATTCTCTTGCAATTTTTGGAGGGGGATTTTTTATTTTTATGGATCCGTACGAATTAGTTATGTATTCTGGATATGAGCCTGTTGGGGGTAATATGTATTGCAAATAACTTTTTCTACAATGTAACTTATTTTTCACATCTTTACTGACATCTTTTCATGAATGGAAGTTCTTAATTTTAATGTAGTCAATTTCATCACTTTTTCTTAATTAGTATTTTTGGGTCCTGCTTCGGAAGGCTAACTACTTTGAGATAATCAAAATATCCTCCTATATTATCATCTAGAAAAACTTACTTTATCTCTTATATTTTAGTGTATAATTAATCTAGAATTGATTGTTGTATACAATAGGGAATAAGTTTTTTCCCTTCTTCCTTTGTGATTTCCAGTTGTCCATCACTATTACTTGAAAACATATATATTATCCACTGCTCCACTGTGTTGCTTTGGCATAAACTAAGGGTATATATGTGTGTGAGTCTATTTTAGGGTTTTCTATTATGTATCTTTGGTACATTAGGTTATTTTTCCAGTTCTAAACTGCTATGAGTAAAGTTGCTAGTAACATTCCTATTCCAATCATTGAGGATTTATGTTTTCTTTTCTCTTGGGTAAACATCTTCCTTAATTTCTCTTAGTAATAGTTTGTAGCTTTCACTGCAAAGGTCTTACACATATTTTGTTAACTTGTCCTTAGTATTTCATATTTTGGGTACTCTGATAAGTGCTATATGTTATGTAATAATTTTCATTTATAATTGTTACACAAGAATATTTTTGTTTTATTGTTTTTTATTAAGCTATAATTTGTTCAGTGAAAATTCACATTTACTTATGATTTTATGATTTTTAGTGTTTCATGATTTTAACAAAGGCATACCATTGTGTTATCACCACCAAAATCATATAAAAATGTCCTATCACTCCCAAAGCTCACCTGTGCCCCTTTGTAGTAAAATCCTTTTGCTAACCCTAGTCCCTGGGAACCAATGATTATTTTCCTGACCCTATACCTTTGCTTTTTTCAGAATGTCATGTAAATAGAATCATACAGTATATAGCCTTTTGAGTCTTGCTGCTTTCACTTCAAATAATGAATTTGACATTCATCCATTTTGTTTTGTGCATCAGTGATGCATTCATCATTATTGCTGAGAAGTATTCCATAATATGGAACATGTGGAAAAACATTTGGGTTGTTTATTAACATAGTGGCCATAAACATTAGCTTGGGTAAATATCTAGTGTTGTAACTGATAGAATAAATGGTAAACATATAATATATTCCATAAGAAAATGCCAAATTTTTTCCAAAGGGCCTATACCATTTTGTATTCTCAGAGCAAGTTCCAGTAGCTCCATATCTTCCTTATGGTAAAGTCAGTGCACGTGTGTATGTATGTGTTTCATTTTGAAGTTTAGTAGTTCTAATAGGCATGCAGTGATAATCCCATCATAGTTTTAATTGGCATTTCCCATATGAATCATAATGTTGAACATTACTTTATGTGTTTATTTGCCATTCGGATATATTCTTTAGTGATGTGTCTATTCAAATCTTTTGCTGATTTTTAAAAATCAGTCCTCTTTTTTTTAAAAAAACTTGTTTTGAGAGAGTTTCTTTAAATTTTTGGGTACAAGTCCTTTCTCAGATATGTGCTTGCAAATATTTTCACCTAAACTATGTTTGTTGTTTTACTGTTCATAATGTCAAAGAGCAGAAGTTTATGATTTTGATCAAGCCCATATTCTAGTTTTATTCTTTTATAGATAGTACTTTTGGTGTAGTGTCTAAAATCTTGCCTAACCCATGGTCACAAAAATCTCATATATTGTCTATGAGAAATTCTGTAATTTCAAGTTCTATATTAAGGTCTGGGGTTTATTTTGAGGTAATTTTTATACATGATAGAAGGCATGGATTGATGTGCTTTTTGTCATACCTCCAATTTTTTAAAAGGCTGTTTTCTTCATTGAATTTACTTAGCACTTTTGTTGAAAATCAATTAATCATTTATGTGGGAGACTATTTCTGGTCACTTTGATTAGAGGTGTATCAATTTAATTGATCTTTTTAAATAGAAAAGTATGTAAGTGGAAAGATGTTCCATGTTTATGGATAGGAATATTCAACATTGTCAAGATTTTTTGTTATTGATTTGTGGATTAAGTACAATTCCAATCAAGATTCCAGCAAGTTATTTTGTGGGTAATAGAAGACTGATTTTAAAATTTATATGAGGAAGCAAAATGCCCAGAATAACCAAGAAAATATTAAAGGAGAAAAAAAAATTTGGGGGACTGACACTAACCAATTTTAAGACTTAGTATAAGGCCACAAAAGTCAAGACATTGTGATATTGGCAAAAGAATAGCCAAATTGATCAGTGAACACAATAGAGAGCCCAGAAATAGACCCACATAAATATAGTCAACTAATCTTTGACAAGAAGCAAAGGCAATACAATGGGGCAAAGATAGGCTTTTCAACAAAAGTTGCTGGAACTAGTGGACATCCATATTTAAAAAAGTGAATCAAGACACAGACCTTACACCCTTTATAAAAGTTAGTTGAAAATGGATCATAAACCTAAATGTAAAACACAAAACTAGGAAACTCCTCTGAGATCACAGGTGAAAATTTAGATGACCTTGTGTATAATGATTCCTTTTTAGATACAACACCAAAGGTATGATCTATGAAATAATTGTTTAGCTGGACTTCATAAAAATTAAATAAATATATAAAACCTTCCTATTCTGTGAAAGGCAGCATCAAGAGAATTAGAAGACAAGCCCCAGACTGAGAGAAAATATATCTGAAATACGTATCTTATAAAAGACTGTTATCCAAAATATACAAAAACTCTTAAAACTCAACAATATGAGAACAAGCAACTTGATCAAAAAATGGGCCTAAGACTTTACAGACTCCTCACCAAGAACATATACAAGTTGAAATTAAGCATATGAAAATATTGTCCACATAATATGTTATTGGGGAAATGAAAGTTAAAACAATAATGAGATGCTACTGTATACTTACTAAAGCAGGCAAAATCTAGAACACTGGCAATACCAAATGTTGAGGAGGATGTGGAGCAATAGGAACAAAATGGTATGGTAACTTGTGAAGATAGTTTGGCAGTTACAAAACTAAACAAGCTCTTACTGTACAACTCAGCAGTCACACTTCTTTGTATATACTCAAAGGATTATATATTCAAAACATGTTCATACAAAACCTGCACAGGAAAGTTTACAGCAGTTTTATTTATAATTGCCAAACTTAAAAGCAACAAAGATGTTCTATGGTAGGTGACTGGATAAATAAGCAGTGGTATATCCAGATAGTGAAATAGTACTCAGTACTAAAGAGAGATGAGCTATCACGCCATAAATAGACATGGAATTACCCTCAGTGTATCAATGAAAGAAGATAATCTGAAAAGGCCATTAATTAATAATTCCGACTGTTTGACATTCTGGAGAAAATGAAATGATAAGTGGTTGTCAGGGTTGATGGAGGCAGGAATGAATAGCAAAAGCACAGAGGATTTTAGGGTATTGAAAATACTCTGTATGATACTGTAATAATGGATATATTCATTATACATGTTTCTAAATCCATCGAATATAAAACACCAGGAGTGAGCCCTAAATGAACTATGAGTTTTGGGTGATGACAATGTGCTGATGTAATTCATCCTTGGTTAAAAAAAAAAAAGTAACATTCTGGTGAGTGATGTTGGTAATTTGAGAGATTATGCCTGTGTAAGGGCACGGGGATATGGGAAATCTCTGTACCTTCCTTTTACTTTTGTTGTAAACCTTAACTACTTGAAGAAGTAAAGTCTTAAAAAAACATCTTTTGGTTTCAGTAACTTTTCTGTTTTTTTTTCTGTTTGGCTTTTCTGGTTTCATTGATATTTGTACTTATCTTTATTGCTCCCTTTGGCTATATTTGCTTTAGTAATAGTTTTCTATTTATTTTTCTAATTTCATAGCACGGAAAAATAGATATTTGAATTTATTTGATATTTTCTGATGTACTATATCATGCTATGGATGGTCTTCTAAATGATGTTTTGGCTCATCTCATGAATTTTGATTTTTTTCCATTCAATTCAAAAGATTTTCTAATATCTTTTGTATTTACAACTTTTATTCCTGGATTTTTTTACAAGTACACCATAATCTGATTTGTGCAAAGGGACACATTTATTTGATGTAGTAGGAACAGCAGAGTGCTTGAACTGCATAGAATAGGATATTAACTGTTATTAATCTGCAACATTAATCACATAACCAACACTAAAATTCATCTGTGGTGATTCCCTGAACCCTGGTACCGTAGACTGGAAAGTTACTGTAGAACTTACATAAATGTTAAATTTATGATGCTTAGTTACCATCCTTTGCAAATTATACATCTTTCAATGCTTTTCATTTTTAACAATCATTTCCCACAACTTTTTTTTTTCTTTTGGCAGTACCATCACTACGTACCGCACTTTGATTCAGGGAGGGACATTTCTAATATTTCAAAAAGAGTAATATGTCCTTAAAAAATGCTTAAAAAGTACATTTAAAGCAAGCAGACAAAATTTAAGGAGCAAAAATACTAGCGCAGGGAAAATGTATTGTAGTTTCTTTTCTAACAGTGGTATAAAAGTATTTTCTTTGAAAGAATGAGTTTCTTAGTATGTTGATATTTCACAAACCAATCGGATATTGGTGAACTGCAGAATAGCAGAATAATAGTAAGAATCACTTTTTAAATATTTTTTATTAATGATTATATGGAATTACTTGTGAACACCTTTGATCTGTCATACTAAGTCAAGATATTGACAACCTTATTGGTTGCTGTATATTTTTATATCCTATATGAATTCCTGTAAATATCCTTGAGCTTTGTTCAGGACATGATTAAGTCAGTGTAGGGAAAATGGAAGTTTCATGGCCAGGATCTACTTGCCCCCTGCACATGTGGGGAAAATGGAAGTTTCATGGCCAGGATCCTCACCTGACCCTCATCTACTTGCCCCCTGCACATGTGCAATGATGTAATTGGCTTACTGCATAGTATGTGCTTACACACCTGTTGGCAATGAGCTGTTATTCTGCATTGCTGTATAAAGAGCCCGGTCCAGTGCTCTGCCTGCGGTAGAAAAGGAGACAGATTGCAGATTTGCCAGAGGCAGACATGATTCTAACACAGGACCTGCCACAGTGAGAATAAAGCTTTATATAAACCCTTTTACCCTCAATGTTCCATTGTCATTATTTAGTCTCAGTGAATTCAGAGTGAACTTGCCCGGGGTTGAAACCTCCAGTGAGACAGTTAGCTGGAAACAACTTGATCGTTTTGATTTGCTTTTAGTTTTAAGCTTTGTTAGATGGGATAAGGGCTACATTTCTTCTAGGATTAATTTTGTTTCCTACTGAGGCAAGAATCTTAGTATTCTAAGTAATATTCCTTGAATTATGAGGTTTTCCCTGTTGGCTATTGGAACAGTCACTATTCGCAATCCTGTATGAACAGTGGGCACTGTTCAGTATTTCTTTTCCTGACTTTGGCTAACTTCTTCACAGGCATGTGTTGATCATTATGCAACTGAATCCTGCAAGTGGACCCTCTGAAGATTTCTAGAGTTCTGTCTCTTTGCATCTCTCTCCTCTACGGTACTCTGTCTTGAAAATTCTTACAAGTTCTTGGAAATCACTGGCTTCCTTAAACTTTCAGCTCTGTCTCTTTAATCTCAGGGAGAGCAATAGGATCGGAGTTTTCAATCCCTGACCTACAGCCGGGTAACTTTCTCCAGCTGAGGACATTTTAAGGCTTACCACAATTGTTTCCTCTCAGGGACTACTGTCCTTTTTTGCCAAGCTGTTCTCATAAATTCCTCTACCTCTCACTGGGTTTTTCATAAAAGCCAAATTTAAAAAAAATATATGAAAGTGCTTTGTAAACCACAAAGTTTTCTATTATCATTACCTTAGTAACTGGCTGCTATAAAATACTTAAGTATTCAAATATTAGTATTATAAGTTATATCTGAAAGTTATATTTAAAAGTAACAGCAGTGGTGGATACCATTATACAATGTGGATATGTTGAAAGTCAGGTTAATCTTAGTGGTAAGAAAAATGACTTTATTCTATAGATTATAATGTACCACGTATCTGAAATTATTATAGAGGCTCAAATTTATGTTGCATGTCTACATGTTTTCATCTCATGGCTACCTTAATTAGTAGAAACTTATTTTATTCATAATGAAATGGAACAACCTTGGCCTTTTCTTATTTCCTTTTTTCCATTAGAGATAGATTAATACTGAGAAAAGAATGAAATGTCTCAGTTTTTGTTTTCTTTAAGAATACTGCATTATACGTAATGGAAATAACAATTGAATATCTTTCTTATGTTGCAGATATATGGAGTCTGGAAGTAGGATCTGCAGTAATTTCCCTTAAGGTAGGAACACTTTCATTGTATTTCCATTTGTCAAGAGCTACTTATCTAAGCACAATGAAAGGCTTCTTCTAGAAAGTTGACCTTACCGAAATGTTAAGTATAGGGAAAAGAAGCCGCATTCATGTTGAAACAAGCTTTCCAAAGACAATTAGATATATCCCCTCTCCAGGGCTTTCTTTGGCGTCATCTTAATTCATAAATCTGAGATTTTGAATAACTACAGTTCATTTTTTTTATCTGCTCCATTTTCAGACACTAATGAATACACCCTAAGGCAGCAGGAAGATTCAAAGATTTTTTTTTAATGGAAAATAGCATAAATTACATCATATTTTTGCTTAATATTATATATTTTATAAGGATATTCCTAACAAAGCCCAGGCAGATAATAATAGGAAGGCTAGTATGCAAAGAAGGGTTTAAGCAGCCTTAAATTACATATTTTGAGGCATGTCTTAAGTGAGGAATGTGAATAGGAAGTAGAATAAATATAAGCTACCATAATTCAAAATATGGATAGATGGATTGAAGTTAAGGGAAAAGATGGGCACAGGCAGGAATGTATGTTATATTTCATGCCAGAGCATGCACTCCTCTCATTTGGATTTGGGTAGGTAAGACTAATAGGAACAAAAGATAGGACATACTACTTGGAACTGAAAGTTCATGATAGATTTAGAATGGTTTGTACTTGTAAATTAAGTGCATGAAGATCATTTCAGCACATCCAAATCACATGGGTTGTTTCTATTCAAGTGCTGCACAATTGATTATTCTGTTTATTCAAGCAATGAAGCTGTGTAGGGGGGTGAGACTGTTAGTTTTTTGATCATGATAACTAGATTTGAAAAACTGATTAAGATAGTTCTGGTAAATGATACCAAACATTAAGTTGCTTTAGTATTTACTTAATGGCAAAATATTTCCTTTTTGTATTTGTTTTTACATGTAGCAAATTAAATGCCAAATCAATCAAGTAAAATGATCTCCCATTAGAAAATTGAAAACAAAATTTAAAGAGCTTTCAAAGCATTGAACTAAATGTCCAAGGACTATGATGGAAGCATCCATGAAAAAGCATATTTAAATAGGTACAGACTGTTTTATCAATGCTGCACATGTCCTCTTATAAACCCTATAGCTTAGTACAGCAGGCATTGCACATATGTGCAATAATAGGTAAACTGGTAGAACTGAATAACTTAAATTGTAGTCACCTCTTTATTAAATTGGAGAACTTTTTAAATCTCCTTATAATCCTCTTCAGTAAGTTATTAAAAATTTTATTTCTTAAGATAGATGGGTTAAGAATATGTGACTAGAAGATGAAGATTTCAATCTAAATTATAATTATTTCTTACATCTGTTCTGATACATTTAGAATGGTTTGTACTTGTAAATTAGGTGTTAATGAAATAAAAATGTGGTAACCATGTGGAACATCAGAATTGCAATTGACTGAAGAAGATTCAGTAAATTCTCCAAGGATGCTCTAAATGCAATGAAAACTCTTGTGAGCTACCCACTATATACAAAATTAAGTCTTTATACACTTACCTATTAAGTTAAAAGACTTAAAAATTGCCAAAAGAAAGGAAAAATAAACAAGGGGAACTGGCCTTTTAAAGAATAGCATTTTACTTTTATATATGTTTACTTTATTTCTGAACTAGTCAGCTGCCCAGTTTATAGAAGGCACAGTGTTCTATAGCATGCTAATCCACTCCATAAGGGCACAGACTGAGAAATACGACAAATGGTCCTGAAGATCAGCTGGTAGCAGTGATGTTTGGCTTTGGTTCCCTATCATTCATAATGTTCTACTCTCTTTCTCTAGGCTGTTGTTATGTATGGACTCTATTTCTGCTGACTATATGATGTTGCAGTTGCATTTCTGTTCATCCAAATGTCCAATTTAATGAAATTTATATCAAAATGAGATACATTTCCACCAAGGAAGTAGAACAAATATACCCATATTGATATCATTCAAAAGAAAATCTTCCAATGTAGACAGTTTGATATTAATTTTATTAAATTAATATGAAGTATTAATACTAATACTAATATGAAGTATTAGAAAGTGAACTATTAAGGAATATGCAGTAACAATACTTAAATTTCAAGTAAATATAAAATATGCAACCCTAAAATTTCATTTCAATTTTGTTTTCATTATAGTCAGAACATCTAATAGTATTATGTGGAAACATTTTTTTCCAATTCTCTTATTTTCTTAATCGAAGGTTGCTGATTAAAATGAAAACTAAGTTTGAAAACTTATTAAAGAGTTTAGGGGACAAGACACTTTGTTTTACCAAAGTGATTTATTTAAAAAATTCTGGGTATAGTCAGAATTCCAAAATAACCTGCTCAGGTTTATGGAGATGCAACACCAGTGTAATTTTGGATTATCAGAAATTTTGAATAATCTTTAAAGTTTACTGCAGGTTTTGGGTGTATGCAGCTATACAAATGAAGTGTTCTATTTTAGTAGACTAAATGAAAGTTAAAGACTTTCAGTGATACATCAACTAAGAGAAAAATGTTACTAATTCTGATTATGATTCATGAGCTATTTTATAAGTAGTTTTTCTGCAGTGGAGTAAATACTTCCAAGCATATCTCACTTACTGCTGGACTTGTCATTGTTCTCCATGTTCTTTTTTTAAAATGTGCTTTGTATTATCACTTATTTCTGTTTTTGAAGAGGAAAAGCATTATTAATATTGTCAAAAGTAAGTCTCCAAATAATTCTCCTTATGGGAGGCTAATGGATTTTTTTGAAATGTATTTTTAAATTTATTTCTGTACTGCTATTGAAAATGAAAATAAGACTTCAGAGTAATTATTGACTAATCAATTGAATATTGATGTATGGGCAAATTGCACAAATGAAGAAAAGTTAAAGGTGACTCTAACAACACTTGCTTTATTTATTTACTTCTCACATAGAAACTCAATTTGATGGTGTTTTCCAAACACTTAAAACTCAATGGTAGGATTTCAAGTTTTCCTTTTAGCTTGTTCAACACAAAGATTTACTTTGCCAATGTAATTAATACATGTAAAAATAATGATTGCTAGCATAAAGTATATTTATAGCTCTTTCTTTTTAAAAAATGCTAACAAAAAATTATGTTACAAAATAAAAATTGGTGCAAGTACTTATTTTTTGGCACCTCGGGGTCCTGCCAAACAGCAAAAATACATTTATTGGTTTGTTTGAGGGCTCTAAATGTGTGGTTCAGCATTCAAATTTCCTTTCATTATGAGGATGAACACTTATCTTCTAACATTTTTAAAAATTTGAACCTAAAATTGAGGAACTATAATCAAACAATTTATCACTTATGAGAAATTCTCACCTAAACCTTAGAAATCTTACTTCATGATTGTTTGATTTGTTAAATCATTGAAAAGAAATGTATTTCACCTCCAAAGCATTTATCTTTGTTATATTCTCTTAAATATATCACAGACTGAAAGATAATAAAGCTGTAAGTTTTGAAGCACATAGATCAATTAATCCCCATTGGCTTTCTTTCTCATCAATATTTGCTGACCTGACATATAAATCATTTTTTGTTACTTGACACAAATTTCTTGCACTTGGGCTTCCTTCTAGATATTATCCTGTGGCTAATAAACAGATTAAGGGAATTTTTACATGCAAATAAAATAAATCATATTATTTTATCCCCAAAATAACTAATTAAATTAAATTGTTAATTAAAATATATTTGAGCTTAGAATCATTTCACTTGCTCTTAACACTGAAAATGATGACAGGTGAAGAGCTAATGTTAAAATTCTGAACAATACAGTTATATTCACATACATGCATTTCCAAAAAATAACTTGGTTACAAAAAATGAAAGTAAAAAATCTTTTCTACAAAGATTTACTCTTTTACCTTCTATTTATTTACCATACCTGCCTTTACCACAACCTTTCTCTTTTTTTTTTATTGAGGTATAGTTGATATACAGTATTATATTGTTCCAAGGATACAACATAGTTGATTGACAGTAATCTACATTATTAAATGCTCACCCCAAGTAGTGTAGTTACTATCTGTCAACATAGGATGGTGTTAGAAAACTAGTGACTATATCTCTATGTTCTACTTTCATCCCTATGAACAACTTCTTTATGATTGAAATTTTGTGCCTCTTTATCCCCTTACCTATTTCACCCATCCACCTCAACTCTCCCCCATGGTAACCACCAGTTACTTTTCAGTGTCTATGCATCTGTTTCTGTTTTGTTTATTTTGTTTGATTTTGTTTCACTTCAACATACAAATGAAATTATAGTTGTATTTATGTTTCTCTGTCAGGCTTATTTCACTGAGCATAAAGCCCTCTAGGTCCATCCATCTTGTTTTAAATAATAAGATTCCTTCTTTCTTTTTTATGGTTGAGTAATATTCCATTATGTATATGTACCATTTCTTCTTTATATATTCATTATTGATAGATAAGTGATCAACACTTTGGCTGCTTCCATATCTTGGCTGTTGTAAAGAATGTTTCAATAAATATAGGAGTGCTTATATCCTTTTGAATCAGTGATTTTGTTTTCTTTGACTAAATCCCTAGAAGTAGAATTACTGGGTCATATGGTATTTCTATTTTTAGTTTTTTAAGGAACCTCCATATTGCTTTGCATAGTGGCTGGACCAATTTACATTCCTACCAATAGTGTAGGGGGTTCTCTATTCTTCTCATTTGTACCAACATTTACAATTTCATGTCTTTTGAATAGTAGCCATTCCAGTTGGTGTGATGTAATATCTCACTGTGATTTTGAATTGCATTTCCATGGTGGTTAGAGATACAGAGCATCTTTTCATGTGCCTGCTGGCCATCTGTATGTCTTTTTGGTTAAATGTCTATTTGGTTCCTCTGCCCATTTTTAATTGGGCTATTTTTTTTTGGTTTTGAGTTATATTAGTACTTTATATATTTTAGATATTATCCTCTTATTAGATAGTAAAATCTGCAAATATATTGTCTTATACAGTAGGTTGTCATTTACTGTTGTGGTTTCCTTTTCTATGCAGAGGCTTTTAGTGTGATATAGTCCCAAGTATTTATTTTTACTTTTGTTTCCCTTGCCCAAGGAGAGGTACCCAGAAAAAAATTACTAATGTTGATGTACATGAGATTCTTACCTATGTTTTCTTATGAGTTTTATGGTTTTATGTCTTATATTTAGTTCTTTAATCCATTTGGAGTTTACTTTTGTGTGTGGTGTTAGATACACAAGTGATCCAGTTTCATTCTTTTGCATGTAGCTATCCAGTTTTCCCAGCATCAGTTATTGAAGACACTGCCTTTTCCCCATTGTATATTCTTGTCTCCTTTGTCATATATTAATTGGTTTTTTATGCACAGGTTTATTTCTGGGGTCTCTGTTCATTTGATCTGTATATCTATTCTTATGCTAGTGCCACATTGTTTTAACCACAGAAGCTTTGTAGTATAGCTTGAAATCAGGGAGTGTGATACCCCAGCTTTGTTCTTCTTTCTCAGTGCTGCTCTGGCTATTTGGGGTCTTTTGTTGTTCCACCTAAATTTTAGGATTATTTGCTCTAGTTCATTGAAAAATGCCATTGGTATTTTGATAGGGATTACATTAAATCTGTAAATTGCTTTGGTAGTATGTCCAGTTTGACATTACTTCTTCGTATCCTTGAGCATGGGATAGCTTTCCATTTATTTGTGTCTTCAGTTTCTTTCTTCAGTATCTTACAGTTTTCAGAGTATAGGTTTTTTTTACCTCTTGATTAGGTTTATTGCGAGGTATTTTATTCTTTTTATGCAACTGTAAATGCAATTGTTTTCTTGATTTTCTCTTTCAGCTTGTTTGTTATTAGTACATAGGAATGCAAGCAATTTCTGTATATTGATTTTGTATCCTGCAACTTTACTGAACCCATTTATTAGTTCTAACAGATCTTTGGTGGAATCTTTAGGGTTTTATGTATATAGTATCATATCATCTGCAAATAGAGTTTAACTTCTTCCTTACCAATTTGGATGCCTATTATTTCTTTTCAATGCCTGATTGCTGTGGCTAGGACTTCCACTACTATGTTGAATAAAAGCCGTGAGAGTGGGTATCCTTGTCTTGTTCCTAATCATAGAGGAAAAGCTTTCAGTTTTTCACCATTGAGTATAATATTAGCTGTGCATTTGTCATATATGGCCTATATCATGTTGAGAAATATTCTCTTTATACTCACTTTGTTGAGTTTTTATCATAATACTGAATTTTGTCCAGTGGTTTTTCAGCATCTATTGAGATGATTGTATATTTTTTATCTTTCCTTTTATTAATGTGGTATATCACATTGATTGAGTTGTGGATATTGTACCATCCTAGCTGCCCTGGAATAAATCCCACTTGGACATGATATATGATCCTTTTGATGTATTTTTTATTTTGGTTTACTAGTATTTTGTTCATGATTTCTGCATCTATGTTCATCAGGAATATTAGTCTTTTCTATTTTTGTACTGTTTCATCTAGTTTAGGTATTAGAGTGATGCTGGCCTCATAGAATGAGTTTGGGAGTATTCTTTCCTCTTATTTTTCTTGGAATACTTAAGAATGATAAATTTAATTCCTCTTTAAATATTGATAGAATTCATCATGAAGCCATCTTGTCCTGGACTTTTATGTATTGAGAGATTTTTTTACTTTTTTTTTTTTATTAAGATATCATTGATTTACACTCTCTCACAGCGCCATCTTTAATCTCCCCAAGAGTTTTGTGATTACCTTCAATTTGTTAATAGTAATCAGTCTGTTGAGATTTTCTATTTCTTCCTGGGTCAATCTTGTAAGATTTTACATTTCTGTGAATTTATCCATTTCTTCTATGTTATCCATTAGGGAATATAATTTTTCATTGAGTTCTTTTATCATTCTTTGAATTTCTGTGGTGTTGGGTATAACCTCTTTTCATATCTGACTTTGTTTCTCTCTTTTTTACTTGATGTCTGGCTAGAGTTTTGTCTATTTTATTTACCCTCTTGAAGAAACAGCTCTTGGTTTCACTGATGTTTTCTGATGCCTTCTTATTCTCTATTTTATTTATTTCTGGTCTGATCTTTATTATGTCCCTCCTTTTACTAACTTTGCATTTTTTTTCTTCTTTTTCTAGTTCCTTTAGATGTGAGGTTAGATTGTTTAAGATTATTCTTATTTCTTGACATAGGCCTGTATTGCTATGTACTTAACTTCTTAGAACTGCTCTTATTGCATCTCACATATTTTGAACCATTTTGTTTTTGTTTTCATTTGTCTCAAGGCATTGTTTGGTTTCCTCTTTGATGCAATCATTGATCCCTTGATTATTCAGAAGCATGCTGTTTGGCCTCCTCATGTTTGGATTTTTTCTGGTTTTCTTCATGCTATTAATTTCTCATTTCACACCATTGTTTTTGAAAAGATGCTTATCGAATTTCAGTCTTAAATTTATTGAGATTTATTCTGTGACTAGGTGTGTGATTTATTCTGCACAGCATTCCATGTTCATTTAAGAAGAATGTGTATTTGCTGCTTTTGAGTGTAATGTTCTCTATGGATCTGTTTAATCCATCTGGTCTAATGTGTCATCGAATACCACTGTTTCCTTATTTATTTTCTTTCTGGACAGTCTCTCCATTAATGCAAGTTGGGTGTTAAAATCTCCTAGTGTTATTGTACTGATGTTTATTTTTCCCTTTAGGTCTACTAATATTTGCTTTATGTATGTAAATGCTCCTGTGTTAGGTAGGTAGATATTTACAATTGTTATCTCCTCTTGTTGAACTGATTCCTTTATCATTATGTAATGTCCTTGTTTATCTCTGGTTACTTCTTTTGTTTTGAAGTCAATTTTTTCTGATGTAAGTATTGCTACTCATTTTTTCTCTCTTAAATTTGCATGAATACCTTTTTCCATCCTTTCACTTTCAATCTATATGCGTCTTTAGGTCTGAAATAAGGCTCTTATAGGCACTATATATGGGACTTGTTTCTTTATGCTGTCACTCTGTGTCTTGATTGATGCAGTTAGTCCATTTACATTTAAGGTAATTATTGATATATATGCACTTATTGCCATTTTGTTCATTGTTTTCTGATTGTTTTTGTAGTTTCTTTCTGTTTTTGTATTCATTTCTTTCTCCCCTCCTTTGTGATTTGATAATTTTTTTATGGTTGGATTCCTTTCTTTTTATCTTTTGTGTATCTAATATAGGCTTTAGGTTTGTAGTTACCATAAAGTTCATATATAGTTTCTTAAATATATGACAGTCTATATTAATTGTCACTTGATTTTGAACATATTCTAAAAGTAATACTTTTATTCTTTTCCTCTTCCTTGTTTTGTGTATATGATGTCATAATCTACATCTTTTGTGTATTCCTTGACTAGGTTTACATACACTTGATTTTACTACTTTTATTTTTTCTGTGATTGGTTTTTCTTTGTAAGTGATTGGTTTCCTATCTTTACTTTTGGTTTGTTGTCATTGATGAAAAAGATTTAAATTTAGAGATACTTCTATCTAAATAAGTCCCTTTAACCTGTTCTATAAGGCCATTTTAATGGTGGTAAATTTTTTTAACCTTCTTTTAATCTGGGAAATTTTCAATCTCTCGTTCAATTCTGAATGATAATCTTTGTGCTTATAGATTTCTTAGTTATAGATTTTTCCCTTTCAATACTTGGATATTTCATGCCACTCCCTTCTGGACAATAAAATTTCTGCTAAGAAATATGCTGATAGCCTTATGGAGTTTCCCTTATAGTTAATTGTCTGCTTTTCTCTTGCTGCTCTTAAGGTTCTCTCTTTATCTTTAATCATTGCAATTTTAATTACTATGTGTCTTTGTGTTGTCCTCATTGTTAGGGGTTCTCTCCGCCTCTAGGACCTGGATGTCTGTTTTCTTCCCCAGGTTGGGGATGTTTTTAGCTATTATTTCTTCAAATAGACTTTCTACCTCTTTGTCATCTTCTGAGACCCCTATTATATGAATATTGTTTCATTTAGAGTTTTCACACAGCTCTCTCAGTGTCTTCTTTAT
Source organism: Manis javanica (assembly GCF_040802235.1). Classification (NCBI taxonomy): domain Eukaryota; kingdom Metazoa; phylum Chordata; class Mammalia; order Pholidota; family Manidae; genus Manis; species Manis javanica. Next base: position 46,082,406 of record NC_133156.1, read on the forward strand.
TCTTAGAAATTCTGTTTTCTCTGTGTTCCTCAGCTTGTTTACTTTGCAGTTCTCTATCTTCCATGATGCTGACACATTTCTCTGTCTCCTTCAGCCTGTTATTCATTCCCTCTATGTATTTTTTTTATTTTGGTTTTTGTATTCTTCAACTCTGAGAGGCTCTTTTTCATATTTTCTTCTTTTTGAATCTCTTTTTGATATCCTAAATTGTTTGCCCATTTCAGTGACCATCTTTATGACATTACTTTGAATTCTTTATCAGGAAGATTGCCTATCTCCATTTAATTTAGCCATTTTTCTGGTGTTTTATCTTGTTCTTTTGTTTGAAACATATTTCTCTGCCTCCTCATTTTGGCTAGGTTTCTGTGTTTCTTCCTTTACATTAGATAGAAGAGTTATACCTCCTGTCCTTAAAAGTACTAGTAAGTAGCTTTATGTAGTAGGCATCTTGTGGTCCCAGAAACTCAAAACCATCTGCTCAACCAGAGCCTGGTTTTCAGTTGCAGTTGAGCCATGATTGCTGCTGGCAGGCTGTGAGCAGGATTCACCTTTCTGCCTGTCTGCCAGCAAAGGCTGGTCCCCACAGCTCACCTGTGAGTGATGTGAAGTGCTTCTGCTGGTATTTGTTGTTGGCAAGCCACCCTCCACCTGTCAGTTAGCAATGGCTAATCACTGCTGGGCTCATCATTCTGGGCAGGTAGCAGGGAAATGCTAGGGCTCAATCTGCAGGGCAGGTGGAGAATGTCAGAGCTGGCTCCCACAATCTTCTGTCCATTTGAGCTGGGGTAGGGCCAGGAAAGTACCATCTACCTGTCCCTTCTGCTTTGGCAAGAACTCCTGAATCCCACCCATCTGGAAACAACCATTTATTGTTCATTCAAATTTAAAATTCTTAATCATTAAGATCCCTACTGTGTTTACAAAGTTTCTTTGAACAAAATACAAATTTTAGGACTCATCTAAGTGTAGCACTTACAGAGAACCCTTTGAGCTTTTACCTCTTCAAGAATGTTTAGTAATAGTAATAAAAAGAGGTCACCCAAACAACAAAAAGCAAACGAAATTTCTAAAAACAACTACAGAATGACCTCATCTGGTATGCTGTGCATATTCCAAACATTATTATATAAATGTCTCTTAAAAATGTATTAAGTGACAAAGTCACTATGAAAGGCTCTTGAATTTAATTAGTTGTGGCACAATGAGGGAACTGATACTTCTTAATTTTTCACAAATAAACATTAGAAAATAATTTAGCTAGCTGATCTTAGCAAATCATTCAGTATGTTTCATGTTTTTTTTCCCTAGTGCAATAGAAGTTTTCATTGTGTATAAAATGAGTCTAAAAACTTGTGGTTTTCAATATTTAGGAAGCATTGTCTTTTCTATATGTGTTTTAATTTTGTGGAGAATGAAAAACAAATAGGTATTAATCAAAACAAATGAAAGTTATCACTTTTTTTTACTGGATTCTCATAGTTCATATATAATAACATCTATATTTAAAAGGAAAGTAAAAGAAAGAGACAGAACTGAAAGAAAAGGTGTTTCCTTGATACAGTATACCTTCCGATTTGAGATGACTGTAAGTTTCTTAAATAGCTTCAGAGAGATTTTATACATGCCCTAGTAACTTGTTGTGGTCTTGTAAGACAGAAATGTCTCCATAAGTATAATCATACTTTCTCTTCTTTTCCAATGTACATTAATCATGTTTTTTGTTTGTTTGTTATCTCTTCCATGGTTGAGAAATCATGTGTCTTCCATATAATGGAGAACTTTTGTGTTCTTGAAGATGGCTTTTCCTAGTCTTGTAATTTGTTTAAATAAGCACTATAGCATTTTCCTCTTGTATCTTAATTATTTTCAGTGATTTATCACTACTTTTTCTCTAGACATCTACTTTTTAAAAATATGTATATGCAGTATTGAAATACTAGAAAATTATATTGACATCCAAATTACAAAACAAATTGTATTCCAAATACGTATTCTTTAGATTGATATTTGAACCTTTGAACGTGTTAACTATAAAATCAGTGTCATGGATATGTTATTTCCCCAAACTATATTGCAGAACAAATCATAGTGTATTGAGCTAGATTCCATGATTGAGCTTATATTTTAAAAAAGTGGATAAAATATTTTTCTTCCAAGTACTTAATGAGATGTTTAGACTCACTTTTTGAAAGATAATCACTGAACATTATGCAAGTACTGAAACTCTAGAATTTGCCATTAAAACATGAGTTAAAATTTTTTTAAAAGATTTTAGTGAAGTAGGGAAGTAAACATGTATAGTTCTGATACTTTTCACTTTATGCTGCTGCTCTATCATTGACTACTCTGGGAGGTTTTCCTATTTCGGTTCCTGCCAAATCATTTGAAAACGTTGAAAAACAAAAATCATGACTTCAGTCCTTCAGTTTGTCTTCACGTTTATAATTTATTGTCCCCAGAGAAACTTCAAGTATTCTGTGGCTTCTCTATTCAACAGACACTAAAGATTCTTAGGAATTCACAATTTATTCCATACATGCACAGAAGAGTCTTTTTGCAAAACAAATCGTATTCCAAAAGTTGTATTGTTGTTGTATTGAAAAAACTTCAATGATTCAGTTTTTTCATTTCCTTTATGATAAGAATAGTGTTACCGTGTTTTATGGTGAAATTAATGTCTTTGCCCCCCACTTATTGGCCCATCTCCAAAATACTCATATCACATATAGGATTAGCAGTGAGCCCATGTAAGATAATTCAAAAAAAAAAAAGAGGTGACAGGCATTTCATTCCTGTAACAATAAATGTGTTTATCAAACAACAAAAAAGAGCCATGTACTCTTGCCAAGTAGTTTTGTCATATTATTATTACTTAATTGTATAATCCACATTAAGTCTTATCTGATACTAGATTTGGGGTATAATATATTGTAGAGGAAAACACTATTTAAACCGAAGTCAAAATAATGGCTTATCCTTTGAAGAAGCCTTGTTGGGCAATTAGCATTCTGACTTTCTGTTTATTTGCTGTCACCCTCTGAGTTATTTTTTCCTCTCCTTGGATTCTTAACTTGGTTTGGTTGACAATTTCAGTTTATGGGAGTATCAGTACTTGATACAACCTTTCTCTGTATGTCAGCTAGCTGCTATGAACACTCTATTTTTTCCTGCTCTCATCTCAGTATCAGCTTTTCCTCCTGCTCTTTTGAAAACATTTCACAGCCCTTTGCCATCCTAACACCTTTTGCGTGGAAGTTCCTCGTTTTGCCATTACCCCTTTTCTGCTTTCCGTTTTTTCGTATGTGTACTTACTGCATTTTTATCAGATATAACATTTATGTTAAAAATAAGTGATTCAAAACAAAATACTGCACAATGTCAATAAATGTGATATGAAAAATCAAATTTACATTTAACATTTAGATAATATAGAAAAAAGAATAAAAAATAATATGCGTTTTAATATTTTTCATTCATGCAGTGTTTTCAGATAAACTGCAGTTTAGTCATTTTATTTTCATTTGAAAATTAAGAAATCATTTCAATATATGATTTGTGAACAGTATCTCAGCAACAGGATATACAACTGCACTGCCATATATGACATATACAGACTAGAATGGTGAAAATAACCACCCATTTTTTAAAAAGCTTTAAAAATCTCAGTGATAAGATTATATTATTTATTTAATGTTTTGAAAATAGTACTAAGTGATCATAAGTTCCACCATTCATTAAATAAAAAGAATGTATGTTGTCATATAAATGAACAAGAAAATAAAGTTCAAGTTTTCTACTTTCATTATCCTTTGCTAGTTTAACCCACTTCTTATTTCTGGATTTTTTTTTTTAATTTCCTAGCCAAATTCTCTAGTAGGTTTATTTACCCTATCCCATAGCTTCGAAACATGGTCTATTTGTTATATCACCAGATCTGACCTATTTCATGATTTTAAGATGTGTGTCTGGTGTCACATCACAATTTGGTTCTCACCTTCATTAGTGTGTCCTGGACGGTCTGTTTGAAAAATTTTGATCCCTCTATGGCTTGCATCCTGGTGTAAGTGAGCACCCACTTTCTTCTTGAAATAGCCCTTCGACCAACCTGCTTGCTTCTCGTCTTTCCACTTTACATCTTTGTACTTGTTCTTCTCTTTGAAAGAAAGTTCTCACTGTAGCTCTACCTTTGAATCTCCCTCTTAATTGGGATGATAGTAGGAATAGGTAAGACATTATGTGGGATACCACTTTTTAAATAGTTAAATCTTCTCAAAATATTAGGTTTTATTTTTCTTAACATGACACTTCTGCATAATATTCCTGCATAATTCTCTATCAGTGATGACAGCATTGTTCACCCAGTTGTCAGCGGATGAACCTTTGGTGTCATCTTGGACACCTGGTTCAGCCTCATCCTTCATTGTAAATCAATCACTAAATCCTGAAATTAACTTCCTTACTATATGACAAGCCAGTCATTTCTACTGACAATCTTTTTGTCCATAATAATGTCTTCCAGTGAACTGTACATTTAATTAGCTTTCCTGAATGCACCCTTCTTCCTCTCCTCTCTGCCAAATCTGTGACCCATATGGATAGCTACTACAGTGGTTACAGAATCTAAATTAGGTGAGGTTACTCCTGCATAAATTCTTTAATAGTGTTTCCTGAACTTTAATGTTTACTGAAATTATTTGGGAAGATGAGTAAATTATTTTGGTTAGTAATTCTTGGGTGGAGTATAAGATTCTGTATTTCTAGCTAGTTCCCAGTTGATACCAATGATACTTTTAGTAGCAGGGATTAGATGATTCCTAGCTGTACTTGGAATAAAAACTAAGTCTGTTATGGTCCATAAACTTGTATGTGAGTGAATACCTCCTTGCCTGCTTAACAGCCTCACATCATCTCTTGCCACTCTCCTCATTGATCTCTACATTCTGGGCATTCATCAGTTCCTAGAGGGCATGATGCTAATTTTTGCCTCAGGGTATCTGTACACTCTTCCATCTGTCTGGAACCCTAACTCTAAGCAGACCTCCAACCCTATAGTCACACTTTTCTTGAAAATTCCTATTCATTTTATATGTCTCAGCTTAAATCTCATTACTTCAAGGAAATCCTACTGGTTTCTAACTATGCTTTAGTCCTGCTTCTTTTACTACATCATAGAGTATATCATAGTTATGATTAAATTATCAATTATATTATCAGTGTTTGCATATCTATAAACCCTTACAGATATAAATTTATTGAAGGCACTTTTTTCCCCCCCACCCTCTGGTGCAATTCTATATATGGAGCACAGTAGGTGCTTATATTCCCTGCACTAGCTACATAATTGATGTTCTACAAATAGTTGTTAAATGTGATTATTTATGAAGATTGTCCTTTTTCTCGATAGGGCAGGTTTTACCAAGTTTTTAATTTTGGAGCCTGCTGAAGCTCCAGCTAGAGATGCTAATGGTTTTGTCTGCTCTGTGATGAAGAACGCAAAGAACCCCTGATTGTCACACCTCTCAGTGGAGAGCACAGCGGCAGACAGGAGAAAGATCAGCTAATTCCTACGAAAATGAGTTGGTACTTTGTCTAGTAACAAATTAGTTGCCAAAAGTGCATAAAGAGAGCAGATAGGTTGCACAGGGCCGGGGAAGCTAGAGTTAAAAACTAAGTGGAGTTGTATGGAAAGATGACATCTGGGCTGTGCTTTGTGGGCTGCAATGGAGTCAAATCAAGTTTTAGTTCAGAAAAAGAAATTGCCATAGTTCAGAGGACTAAGAAGCCAGCAGCAAATGAAAAGTATTAATAATACAAGGGCTAGGAAAGGAGTAAGGAAGGTTCAGGGAAGTCAGAGTGAATGGTAAGGAAGAAATTCATAAAAGTGAGAATAACAGGAAATGGCTGCTGCCTTGCAGGCAGGGGAGAGCAAGGAAGAAGAGAGGGATGAGACGGAAGCTCATTAAACGCCAGCTTTGCATAGGGCAAATCCCTGCCAATTCCTAAAGCATGGCATGGAAACTAAGTCCCTACCACCCCAGGATTTGGGGGAGCTGAACAGTACTGGATGGAGTGAGAACTTCCCAAAGGCAAAGAAAGGAGATTTTCAGGCAGGCTACCAAGAGCATGATGGTACAGCTGCAATCCTGTCTGGGTCACCCACAAGATGGGAACTTGCAAGCCCAAATCAGAGTTCTCAGTAGCCCTTCCCTACTTATCTAGAGAAGAACAGAGACTGAAGACTTGTGCTTAAGCCTAGAAAATAGAATGAAATAGCAAAGTGACAACGATGCTGAGCACTGGAAGGGCTCAGAGACAAAGTGCAGTAAGTCGAACAGTGAGAAGGCTTTAAGGCAAAAAAGTGCACACTCGCAGAAAAGGGAGTGTGGGCAACCTTAGAGAGGAAGCACACTTAAAGGTTTAGGGTTTGGGGTTTTATAGGGCCTTTTGGGTAGGGTCAACATAAGGCATGATGTATATAGGTGATTCATAATTCTTTTGAAGTTTTGTTTTAAGAATAGGGTTATTTAGGTGACTGTGTTGGCCTGGATCTTGGCATTCTTTATTCACATAGGTTTATTCACACTTCAGAGGTCTATCTCCTGTCCTGGTTACAAAGTTACTTAATTGATAAAGGGGCTGGAAGAAGAGGAAGAACAGCACATAGATTAAGTTAAAGAATAAATTGGGCCTTTTTCACAAGCTGATTTGATTGGTACAATGAAGACATGGGCTGTGCTCTGATATTTTCTTTATCTGGGAAATTGTTTTTCATCTGGGGAATATCCAGACATTCCAAGTCACTATTGGCCTTTGAAACTTCAACTAATTAACTAATTAACTTTCTGAGTCCTTTCTGATTTTCTGGTTAACTCTTTGAGTCCCTTTCAGTGGGCTTTACCGGCTTTATTCTCTGTTCACCATGCTCCTATCATTCTGCCTAACCAAAACCAAGAATTGCTGCTGAGTGCTTGTAGCTCCAGAAAAAAGCAGGGTTCCCAACCCAGGGCAAATAAACCAGTGTGACAGAAATCAGTCTAGCAAAGGGATAGATTGGGAGAAACCATTTTATTGTTCACGATGAGGCCCAGCTCCGTTTGTGTGCACTCTAGCCTTTCTCCACTAGCAGCTTGGCCCTCACACTCATCTCCCAACATGCCCATTCTGGGAGAAACTGCCCCCCCAGGGGGTCCCTGGCAACTGACAGGTGTCAGACCAATTATGCAATGGAAGGGAGCAGAGAATGGCCTCTCTCCACCCCTCCTTGCCCTGGAGGCTCTGAGAAGAGAAAATGGTATATGAAAATAGGCTAAGACCAGGGAGAGATTCTGGAAATACTGCAATTTACCCCACAATGCTAAATGAAGATACAATGAAGCCAGAAGTCTTGCAGTTGGATGGTTGCTGTGAAATTGAAGATTGGATGGTAGACCAGGGATTGAGTTCAAAGATCAGACATCAGCAATGATAGGACACCGTGGGACTGCACTGAGGGTTCTAATGACCATACCACATCATGACAGCCTCACATGTGGTCTTTCCTCATGGACAGTGATGTGTGCAATAGGAGCAAGACAAAAGAAATGTGGGAGAGCTGGTGTAGGCACAAAGCACACAAACTCAGGTATTCATAAGCAGAGAAAGATATGATGTAAAAGCAGTCTATTTGCCTCAGTTTACACACTTTTCTCCTAGACTAGTCTCAAAGGAAAACATTGCATGGCATGCTGAGATATGCCAATGCCCTAATAAATCCTTGGAAAATTTTTGAAATAAGGTAAGTTGTCCATGGGGACCCCTCTTTTCTGCTTTCTGATTACTTTCCTTCTAATGGTTTCCTTTCTAGTGGATCTCTCCAGCTGCTCTAAACCAGTGCTTTTTAAAAATAGGCATGTGTCTTAATCACCTGGAAACCTTGTTGAACTCAAATTGCTGGTCCCCCACCTTCAGATTTCTGATACTGTGGGAATGGGTGTGGCCCGATAATTTTCATTTCTAGCAAGTTCCAAGTGAATGCTGATGAAGTTTCCCTGGAGCCACACTTAGAGAACAATCGTCTGAAACCTTCTACCCAGCTACTTTATTCAGATTTCTCATTCCCTGGGGCAAGAAGCCTATCAATTAAATCACAGGATTCCTTAGATCTGAAACACAAAAACTAAATTCAAAGCTTTTTTGGGGGTATATAAACTCAGCAAAATGTAGTGATCTGCTGAAATCATGTATACAAATATGTGAATGGTTAATATCCACAAAAATTTTTCTGGCTTCATTAGATTTTAGTTGACATGGATTCTAACAAAAAGAACCTCAAGCACTGTGACCAAATAAAGGGAAAACCTATATCTTGAGGAAGGATTTTCCTGGGCAGAATGTTGATGTATTTGGTATAATCAAATTGCTATAGTTCCTTCACTTTTAAATCCAGATGCTCCACAAATCTGCAAGTTCTCTTCTTTAAACATTTTTGCAGGTCTACCATTTTAGCAATTATAGTAGAGGTGGTGGAATGGGAATTCTGTGTCCAAAGTTGAAGAAGGTAGGATGACATGCAGGTGAGTCTTTTAGGAGTTGGAAATCACCTGTGCTATGTATTTTAGCCATCAGCAAGAATATTTCAATGTCAGGATACATCTTTAAATATTTCCCCAAATTTGAGCATATGGGCTTGTTTGCAAGTGTTGAAAGGATCATTTATTTTTGTCAGAGAACATTGTTCAGGATGGCAGTTGTTAAATAGTAGACTCTAAAGTACTGCAAAACTATGTTCTCTTACATTGATGGTATTTGAATGAAAACAAAAGAATACTCATATTTGCAGTGGTTTCTTGTTTAGTGATGTTATGTTAGGGATTTTTAACATAATAGTGGAAATGCTAATTGGTATAGTGACCTCAAAGGTGAAATCTAACTTCAGACTCAATGACTTGATTTTGCATCTTTATCTAAGCCTTAGGTCAAATGGCCTGAAGCTGAAAATGACAACAAACTATTATTTTGCTTTTAGCTTAAATCTGGGAGACAAAATAGAGTCCTTTGGGAGAGCTCGTGCTCTTTGATTTTTGAAAGATGCCTTGTATTTTTAAGAGACTAAATGTGTTTTTAGAATTCTGTTTCTCAGTTTTCTTATTCAATGTTTTCAAGTATTTAAAATATAGTAAACATTCTAATTTTTTTTTCCACATGTGTTTTAATTTTTTTTTCCTGTTTCTCTTTTTTGAAATCTGCCAGATGTGTTTTGTGTTGCCCCTTCACTTTAATCACAGATAGGAAAGAGCTTCTGTGTGTCATTTAGTAATTCTTCAGCCAAGATATTTTCAACCACATTACATTGGACAGGGTAATTTCTTATATTTCACCAGTTTAATCATCCAACCACAGTTAGTATTTGGAAAATAGAAAGGATATTCAAATTACTGCCATAAATTCAAACTGTATCTCCTCTTATATGTCAGTTCTGAGAATATGTCTGGAAATATATTAGCAGCAAGTGAGCTTTTGAAATTAAGGTTCATTGTTATTTAGCATTATCTCTATTCATGTGAACAAAAATAGGAAAACCAGGTCTTTTATTCTATTTAACATTTTCAATTTGATTATTGTGATAATGGATTTCCTTAGCAGTTTGATTTTGTTCACCATCATAGTGGATCTTGTTCAATAAGACTTCTTTATGTTGTTATGTGGTTGAATGCATTGTGTTTCCCTGACTCTTGTCTTCTCAAAGGAAAGAATTCAGTCAAGAGACCAGCTAGCAAGAAAAAGCAGCAAGAAATTTATTGGGTTAAAGGGAAAAGTACACTCTCGAGACAGAAGAGTGGGCTTTCTGGAAACCAGAAGCAGCCCCACTATTAGGCTGAGGTTGGCTTTTATTTTTAATTAAGAGGGCAGGAAGTCTGGCCCTGCAGCTTACGTTCTTTGATTGACAGGCTGATTGCCTGCCCTAGGTTATATAACCCTTTTCTCAGTGTTCAGGTGCCTTACTGGTAAGTGCCTGAGCAAAGCCCACAGAGGGGCCAAACCCACAAAGCTAATTAGATTTAGATGTTACTTTGATGAGGTGGAGTTACTTTCTGAGAAGGTCTTTGGACCTTGCACCTGACCTGTAATCAGGGAAGCCCCTGTGGTCCTGCGCTTCTTAACCGTCTAGGTGTCCTTGACTCTCCGGCCTTCTGAGAAGTTAAGTGTCCTTGACTATGGAACTGGGAAGTAAGGAGGGCTTGGGGACTGGCCAAGGAGGTGTCTTCCTTGGTCATGGGCTGGCCGTTTCTCCTGCTTATGTCTAACTGCTGCCTACTCTAATAGTAACAGTTTATTCAATCACCTTAAAAAAATAACATTTACTAAAATTAATATCATTACATTTAAAATACTGTAATAGAATCATAGAGAATATATAGTAAAAAATAATTTTGAGCCTGCACACATGGAGTTTATAGTCTTGATAGGTTGAACTGCAGTAGAAATTTTTCAGATAGCAGAATTTACTTCATTTAAAACCAAGCATAGAGAGTTTGGGATGCCCGTGTTTAAAAAAGGACCGTTTCTCTATTTTTTGCCCCCTCACCAAATCTACTCTTCCAAAATTACTCCTAGGTGATTGCTATAACCATTCCAGTTACTCCCTCAACCACTCCAATTGATCTTCCTGCTACTCTAGTCACTTTGCCTGGCCCAGTTTCTCTAACCAGCTGTTGTGTCTGTTCAGGCTACTCTGACTAGCCCCATGTCCTTCCAGTTGGCCTTGCTACTTTAACTAGACACATATTAGGATTTACTAATCTTACCCTTCAAGTAAGTTTCTTATTTGTGCTTCAGACTCCAACCTACTCAAGTCTTTATATTTTTCTTCTTCTTTAACAGCTGTTTCTTTCCAAACTGGAAATAGATACACTGGAACCCTATTTCCACATTAATCTACCAACTGAAAGAAAAAAAAAGTTAAAAGTGATAATGTTTTGATATCGAGTCTTACTTTTTTCACTTCTGATTTGCTCCACAAGTTGGTGCCTCAGGCAAAAATATAGAACATGATTTAGAAATCAATGATGGAAGACAGGTTTGGCAAACAGTGGGCCATGGTTCAAATTCAGCCCACTTCCTGTTTTTGTACAGTCCTTGAGCTACAAACTTCCTTTTTAGCATTTTTAAATAGTTGGGGAAAAATCAAAAGAAGAATATTTCTTGATGTTTGAAAAGTATATTATATTAAACCTTCAAGTTTATAGATGAAGATATATTGACATACAGTCAGGCTTGTTGTTTACGTATGATTTACTACCTTCATGCTAAATAGTTACAACAAATACCCTATGACCCAAGAAACCTAAAACATTTACTTCTGCTGGTTTGTAGAAAAAGTTGCTAAGTACTAATGTTGAATATGGCTTTCACAGTTATTCACTCTTAGAAATCATTTCATACTTTGAGAACCACAATAAAATGCAACTATATTCAACCTCAAGTAACTAAAAAAATGAGAGAGAAAGTATGTACTGTAGTACACATTAGCATTAGGGCTTAGGAAAATATCTGTGGGGAAAAAAGCTTACAGTTAAGAGAAGCTTATATATTTCTGAGTTCAGAGGAGAAGGTTCAATTATTTAATTTTGTCAGCAGAACACTTTAGTCACTTCACTGAACATCCATATTTTGGATGCATATCATTTCAAAAATTCTGAACTTGAGGCATCTGGTGTTGATCTTTACTAGATTTCTTTACTCAATTCTAATAAGGGCTTAAAAAAGATCCCAATTTATTTCACCTGTCAACTCCATCTCAAGTCTGTAGGAATAGTTATGCCATGTGTTAATCCACACCCTTTTTAAATCAGTGCATGGTTAGTTTTATGAAAATATGACCAAAGCGAAATATACCTTAGAAATTAATTTGTTTTAACAATTTAAAAAAATTTCGTTGAGATAATATTTTATATGATCTTTGAAGAATGGGGGTATTTTGACAGGTGAAAAGGGAATTGGAGTAATGTTTTATGTTTTTACTTTTTCATTTTGGGGGAAGCTTTTTCATTTTACTTCATTTATTTAGTCTTTGCCATGATAACTTTTTTTAGCTGATGTAGAATATTTTATTGGTTTTAGGTGTACTACATAGTCATTTGACAATTATCTATGCTCAAAATGATAGAGATGATTATTATCAACATACAAAGACATTACAATATTATTGAGTACATTTTCCATGGTGTATGTTCATCCCTATGAGTAATTCCTTTTATAATTGGATGTTTGTGCCTCTTTATCCCCATTCACTTATTTTAACCTACACAAAATAGAAATAGACTCATAAAACACAGAGAATGGACTGATGGTTGCCATAGGGGAGGGAAATAGAGGTTAGGTGAAAAAAGTGGAGTAATATTTTGGGTAGAAGGTGTAGTTTGTATGGAAACCCATTGATGGGAGGGCATTGTATTATTTGAGAAATACAAGTATTTACCAATGATTAAACAAATGGTACATATATAAAAATTACTTAGGAAATGTAGTTTGGAATTATTGTATGGACTATCTTGAATATGAAGATACTTTGGTAAAGCAGTGGAGAGCCCTCACATTTTTAGGAAATAAAGGAATAAGATCAGAACTCTGCTTTAGAATTACAGACTCTAAAGTGGTGTGTACATAACCAGGGCTTGGACATCACAGTTCACTGAAATACTGAAAAAAAATATTGGAACTTTTAAAATTTGTTTATAATGTACAATATTAAAATAATGACATTCCTAATACTTAATACATGAAATGATCTGGCTCTGGAATTTGGCCTGTGTGTCATAAGGTCCCATGACATACATGATCAGTAGTGCATCTTTAGGGAAATGTGGAGATTTCAAACCAGTGGACACAGCAGTATACTCCTCATTTGTCCTTTCAATTCACTGTTATTTGTTGATATTTATGTCTACCTGGCTAGTGGATTAATATATTATCTGCTTTTAACTAAGCTTAACATCACAAAATGAATAGATTACAAAATAAATTGAAGATCATTCTGATAATTCAAGCACAGCAATAAAAAAGAAATGGCAGTGATACCACAGATATAATTATAAACTGTTGGTTACTAACATAATAAAGTCAAACAGTTATGATCTAATCTGTCTATAAGTTGGCCAAAAACAAATTAAGAGGACAATTTGGTATATACATAAATAACCACTATTACTAGTGATATAAATTAGGAACTATTCTAGTTGTATAGGTTAGTAACTTTACGTCCATATTACCCATCAAGCATATTCATTTTATGTTTCATCATGTGAAACATTTACTAGCACAGTAGTTCATCACACAGGATTATAAATAAATCCTATTATATATATTAAAGTCTGTATCTTTGCTGCTAGGTTTGAGTAATGAAAAAAAACTTTGAAATATAGTGGAGAGAATAGATCTTCAAGAAGTTATCTAAAATAAAGAGAACAGTTGAAAGATTGTTTCACTTGCCCTAGTATGAACTGGGATTGTGGTAATTAGGAAAAGAAAGAAACATTCACCAGAGATATTATAGGATGACATGGATGAGATGAAGTTAGCACAGTGAATCTTGAAACATGAGTGTCTGATACCTTGATATAGGTGCTACGATATCAAATAGGAAAGAGAAGTTGAACATGGCACAATGAAGTTCCTTTTTTTTAACAGAACTGTAAAAAATTTGTTTCCTTGTTTTCACTAATTAATTTCTTGAATAGAATCTGGCAGTCTGAGTGATCCCTGCAAAGTGAAAAACTGATGAAAGAAATCAATTGACCTGTATTTTCATTAATGGTCTCCACATGAAGTATAGACAGAAAAAATGTTGTAAGTGTACATGTCTTTTATTTCTCACTTGTCATGCTGTAGTAAGCACTGCTTTAGCAAATTTTTAATTTTGAGAAACATGATAAATTTTGGAGTTGTCATTTACATGCTACTTCATATTACAAGACTCCATTATGAACTGTATTTAAAAACTTACAAATCCTTAAGAGTGGGAATGACTCTAAAAGCAATTTTTCTGTGTACTCATGTTTTTAAATTAATATGTAGTTGAATCAGTTGCTCTACCATGTATTGAATAACTGGAATAATTTAAATCAAACACAAAACTAGAAATAAGATTTCTTTAGTTACTTGTACTTTGCATCTTTGGGTTACTACTTTTTTAGCATACACATAATATTGTTTTCATTGATGAGTCTATGAACTCTAGTACAATATTTTAGGGTAAAACTTCTATTTCAATCATTTCTGTACAAACGGAGAAGTGCCTTTAACAACAGTAAAGAAAGTGATAATAATTGTTGTGAAGATGATGCAAACATCAGTGTTATTTTTATATACTACTGATTGAAATCAGTGGACACTCAGTGACCTCAGTTCCTCTACATAGCTGAATCCTTTAGAGCCAGTGAATATAGTAATTGACATTGTTTACCTCTTTGCTCTCCTTGAGAAGAACCTTAGAATCAAATGTTTGACCCCTTTCTATTAACTTAAAGTGTCAGGTGGCATGTGGATTTCCGTACTCAGCCCTACACTTTCCTGAACATGTTTTATATTTTTTTATCCTGAATATATTTGCTATATTTATTATTATAAGCCATCTAAACTAATTGTGAAAATATTGTATATAATTATAATTGATTTTAATACCTTCAGACATACATAAATATATAAATGATGCCTAGAATTTTTTTTTAGTCTTATGTAATTTTGTCAATTATACTGTGGCAAATACTGACCTTTTATAGAAAATATACAGTGTCTATAATCCAAATTTCAAATTTAAAATCTATCAAAGTATTATTCCTTCAAGTTTTAGAAACAATGAAAAGTATTTTTCTCTTATAAAACTAATGCTTGTCATTATAGAAAGTTTTCAGAAAATAGAAGATAAGAGAGTGCACCCACTCAGTGATATGTTGATGTATCCCTGTTATTCATTTATATTTGTGTGTGAACATAAATTATACCTGCAAATCTGAGTTTATGATTCTTCTAGATGTTTAAGATATTTTTATTGAACTTTCACAGTGTTCTCACCCACACTTAATTCTTTAGCACTGTTTAAAAGCAACATATATTTATGTAGCTTTTCCAAGTGTCAACTTAGTTTTCACAGTAACAGTTACTTCATTTTTACATTCATGTTTGTTTCAAATAATCTTTAATTAACATTTAAAATTATAAAAACAAGTACAACTTGCATAGATAATTTATAAGAAATACAGAATTGAATCTTGGTAATAAATCATCTGAACCAATAGAAGTAGATGTGAATGGGCTTATTAGAGAAAAGCCTCAACTGTGATGATTGAACAACTGTTGGGATCAACTGTTGAATTTTCAGTGTAGTTTTGGTTGTAGTTAACTGGAGACAGAAATATTAAAATAAAATTCTAATATCTATTCTATATCAAGATTCACCTTTCTTCAGATATTTTCTCTATAATTCATTTCATCTTAAAGACATGACTTGAGAAAATGTCATTGATCTGGTATAAGATCTGAAAAATAGCTAAACAAAGACAGGTTACTGAGCTAAATGACTTTTGGAGGAAATAGGTTTACCCTAATTTAGCTTCCATATTTGAAAACATTTACTTAATAAATGTTCACAAGAAATTGTCAAAACCACTTATCTTTCAATATGTAATATTTTCAATTAAGTCAGTTTTCTTTAGAATTTGATAGTTAAATAAACAATTTTAGATTTGTAGTAAAATATATGCCTTATTCTTTACCTAAATATACATCTTTGAGACTCTACCTCAAATTTTAAAATCTTAATTTATCTTAATTTATTTATCATTCAGTTGAGCATTTTTCTCAGGAACATATTAGAGTTAGGGCATTTATATATTGAATTTCTATATTGTTGTCTTGTGTAATTTATAGTATAAATGCTACATCAATGTGCTTTATCTAATGAAGTAAGAACCACTTCCACAGTGAACTTAAAATGGCTTAAATTAAATAACAATTGGACAGTGGTAGAGATATCAAAGATTGTTATATACCAATCACATGTATGAGCATATTGTCATGCAAAAAGGTCAAAGATAAATACTACAAATGCCAGACAAGATTCACCGAGAAAAACCTACAAACAGAAATAGAGTGCATGCATTATGTGAACTCTAGTTATTTCACCATGTAGTCCAGGTATAGATGGTCAGTGTGCCAATAGAGAGTGTCCCTGCCATGTGATGTGCTACATGTTTATATGTTGGGGAGTCCCCTGGTTAGAGAAGGGGTCTTATTAGAAAGAGAAAGCATCTGGAACCCCATGGCTCGCATCAGCCTGTTCTGTTGAGATAATTCAGACTTCCTGACCTAGTTCTTTATTAATAACCTGAAATAGAAATAGGTCCACATTATTGCCAGTATTGAAGTTATCAGTCATGAAGCTTTAACTCTGATGCACATCTTTAAGAAAAATAGCTGACAGGAATCCACAAAGAGAAAAAAAAAATGAAATTCTACTACAGAAAAATCCAACTGAAATTAAGAATGTAATAAAACAGGATATTAGTTGTGAAGAAGAGAGAATTAGTGAATTGGAATATTGATTTATTTTTAAATGAAGTATGATTGATAGAAATGTTATACTGGTTTCAAGTATACAACATAGTGATTCAACAGTAATCTACATTATTAAGTGCTCACCCCAATAAGAGTAGTTACTATCTGTCAACATAAAAAGATATACAGTATCATTGACATTCTTTATGCTCTAGTTTCATTCCTGTGACTAATTTATATTACATTTGAAATTTGTGCCTCTCGATTCCCTTCAACAATTTCACCCACCCACTCCAACTGTTCCCCCATAGTAACCTCCAGTCTGTCCTCTTTGTCTACGAATTTATTTCTGTTTTGTTCATTTGTTTTGTTTTTTCTTAGATTCCACACATAAGTGAAACTGGATGATATTTAACTTTTTCTGCCTGCCTTATTTCACTTAATACAATACCCTATCGGTCCACCTACACTGTTGCAGATGGCAAGATTTCTTTCTTATTTATGGCTGAATAATATTCCACAGTAAATATATATATACACACACACACACCATATCTTCTTCATCTATTCATCTATTGGTAGGCACTTTGATTACTACATGTCTTGGCTATTGTAAATACTGCATAAATAAACATAGGAGTACATATATCTTTTCAAATCAGTGATTTTTTTTTGTTGGTTAAATTCCCAGAACTTGAATTGCTGGGTTATATGGTATTTCTATTTCAGTTTTTTGAAGAACCTCCATATTGCTTTCTTCAGTGGCTGGACCACTTTACATTCCCACGAACGATGTAGGAGGTTTCCCTTTTCTCCACATTCTCAGAAAAACCTGTTATTTCATGTCCTTTGGATAGTAGTCACTTTGGTATGTAAGATCATATTTCATTGTGGTTTTGATTTGTACTTCCCTAATGATTAGTGATGTGGAAAATCTTTCATGTGCCTGTTAGCCATCTGTATGTCTTATAAGGGAAAAATGTCTATTCAGGGCCTCTGCCCATTATTTAATTGGATTATCTGCTCTTTTGGTATTGTTTTATGAGTTCTTTGTATATTTAGGGTATTATACCCTTATCAAATATAACATTTGTAAATACATTCTCTTGTAGACAGCTTATAGATGGGTTCTATTTTTGTATCCATTCTGCCAGTCTATATCTTTTGATTGGAGCACTCAGTCCATTTACTTTTAGGGTGATTATTGATGTCTGTTTACTTACTGCTTTCATAGGCTTTAGATTTGTGGTTACCATATGTTCAAGGATAGCTTCCTTACTATCTAACAGTATATCTTACACCACTGATTACTCTATTTCAAACACAATCTAAAGGTATTCCTCCCCTTCTTCTTCCTTCTCCATACATTTTATATTAGGTGTCATATTCTACACTTTTTTTGTGTATCCCTTAAATGATTTTGCGACTAGTTGATTTAATTTTGTATTTGCTTAATAATTAATTGGTCTACTACCTTTACTTTTTCTGGTGACAGGTATTTAGCATTTAGGAACATGTCCATATAGAGCAGTCCCTTTAACATATCCTGTAGGGCTGGCTTAGTGGTGATGAATTCCTGCAAGTTTTGTTTCTCTGAAAATTATTTAATCCCTGCTTCAAAATTAAATGACAGTCATCCCGAGTAGAGTATTCTTTGTTAGATGCCCTTCTGTTTCATTACATTAAATATATCATGCTATTCCCTTCTGGCCTAGAAAGTTTCTGCTAAGAAGTCTACTTATAACCTGATAGGGTTTCCTTTGTAAGTAATCTTTTTTTGCCCTATGGCTGTTTTTAATACTCTGTCCTTGTCCTTGTCCTTGATCTTTGCCATTTTAATTATTATATGTCTTGGTGCTGTTTTCCTAGGGTTTCTTTTGTGGGGAGATTTCTGCTCTTCTATGTTTATTTCCTTGCCCAGATTGGGAAAGTTTTCAACAGTTATTTCCTCAAAGAGACTCTCTATACCTTTAGTCTCTGACTTCTTCTTCTGGTATACACCCCTATAATGTGAATATTGTTCCATTTGGATTAGCCACACAGCTTTCCTATTATTCTTTCATTCCTAAAGATGCTTTTTTCTTTTTTTTCAGCCTCATTGTTTTCTTGCTCCCTTATTTCCATATCCTGTGTGAGTCTGCTATTGATTTCCTCCTTTGTATTTTTCCTTTCAGATACTGTATTACTCAGCTCTGAGTGGCTTTTTTGGATGTCTTCTGTGTTTTTGTTGAGGTCCTCCCTGGGATCTTGAATATGTTTTTGTATATCTGTGAGCATGTTTATGACTTTTACTTTGAAATCTTTATGAAGAAGATTGGTGACTTCAGTTTCCCTAGCCCTCTTTCTTGTGTTGTCTTGTAATTTTGTTTAGACCAAATTCCTCTGTCTCTTCATTTTTTTTTTTTATGGAATAATAGCTTTGTCTAGGAGGCACCATTTACTGCCTGGAAGCTCAATTTCCTATGATGGAGCCCCAGATGTTAGCGTGTATTGGGCTGGACAATTTTCTGTCTGGCTTGTAGTGATCTCATTTCAAGGGGGCTGTGTGGGCTGGTGACCAATAGCATGAGCCGGGAGAATACTTGGAGCTGCACTCCTGGAGTTGCTGTGGGCAGAGCTACCCGAACTGGCCTGCAGCAATGGCGGCAGCCGAAGATAAGCAGGACAAGGGCCTGCTGGGATGAAAGAACTCCCAGGATGGTTCCCACATGCAGTTCCCTGACTGGCCTGAAATAGGGCTGAGAGAGCTTGGAAGGGTCTCCCTCTGAGTACCTGGAAACAAAGTTTGATTCCATGGTCAGCCAGAGCAGTGTGTTGCAGGGAGGAGCCTCAGGGCTGTGCTGCCTGCAAGTGGGATGGAGTGTCTGATGCTCCTGAGAGTCCCTCACCTGTTGTGCTGAGGGCATGCTGGGGAGGTATTGTCCACCTGAAACTTTCTCCTAAGCAGTGAGCACTGTGTAATCCTCGCCCTTCTAGTGCCCCTCTCAAGGCTGGGAAGTCTTTCAAACTTCCCACTTTGCTTTTCTCAAGGGGGATTGGTAGAGTTTGCCTGTTCTCCACAAGTGGCTGGAATCTCAGCTTCCCCGAGTGTTCCTCCTGTCTCTGTTGTTCAGCTCCACTAATCAGAGCACCATGTAATGTGGGTTTGTGTTCCTGGAGCAGATCTCCAGGGCCGGGTGTTCAGTGGTCCTGGGCTTCTACTCCCTCCCCACTCTGTTCCTCTTCTTCCCCCTGTGGGCTGGAATGAGGGGAGGGCTTGGGTTCCACTGGATCATGGCTTTGTCACTTTACCCTCTTCTTTTGGGGCATCTCTTCTTCCCCAGGTGTACGTAGTCAGTTCTGCAATCTTTAGGGCGTTTTCAGGTTTACTTCTCTTTTCTGTATTTTCATCTTCTGTGTGATTTGGGGAAGAGGTTTTTAACTTGCCTTTTTACACTGTCATCTTTTTCCCAGAATCCTCCTCATTTTTTTCTATCTAGATAGCCTACCCATTTATTTAAGTGTGTTGTTAATGTTCCCTACTATTATTGTGTTACTTTCAATTTCTCCCTTTATGTCTATTATTTGCTCTATATATTTGGGTGCTCCTATGTTGGGTGTTTAGATATTTATAATTGTTATATCCTCTTCTTGGACTGACACCTTGTACTTATGCAATGCCCTTCTTTGTCTGTGGTTACTATCTTTGAAGTCTATTTTTGTCTGATATAAATGTTGTTAGTCTTGGTTTTCTTTTGTTCTCTTTGCATGGGATATCTTTTCCTATTCCTTCACTTTCAGGCTACATGTGTTTTTAGGTCTAAAATGACTCTCTTTTGGCAACATATAGATGTGTCTTGTTTCTTTATCAATTCAGTCGCCAAATGTCTTGTGACTGATGTAATCAGTTTGTTTGCATTTAAAATAATTGTATCGACTGTTTTGATATGTACTTACTGACATTTTGTTATTTGCTTCCTTGTTTTTGTAGTTCTTGTTTCTTCTCTAGCTTTCCTCCCTTGTGATTTAATGACTTTAGTATTACATTTGGATTTTTTTCTTATTTTCTGTGTATCTATTGTAGGGCCTAGGTTTGTGTTTACCATAAGGTTCATATATAGCTTCCTGTATATATTACAGTCTACATTAGGTTGATGGTCACTTAATTTGAAACACATTCTAAAAGTACCACATTAAAAAAAATTCTCCTCTCTTTGTTTTATGTATATGATGTCAGAATTTATGTTTTTAATTTGTGTATCCCTTTACTAATTTTGTGTATAATTGATTTTACTACTTTTGTCCTTAGATCTTCACACTTCCTTTGTAAGTTATTGGTCTATCTTTGCTGTAGGGTTATTTTCACTGATGAAAAAGATTTAAACTAAAAACATTTCCATCTAAAGATGTCTTTTTAACACATCCTCTAAGGCCAGTTTCATGGTGATGAATTCATTTAACCTTTGTTTATTTGGGAACATTTTAATCTCTCCTTAAATTTGAATGATAACCTTGCTGGACAGAGCATTCTTGGTTGTTACCTTCTTTTCACCACTTTGAAAATTTCATGCCACTACTTCTGTCCTTTAAAGTTTCTACTGAAAAACTCCCTGATAGCCTTTTGGGGTTTTCCTTGTAGAAAAAGTCTGCCTTTCTCTTGCTGCCTTTAAGATTCCCTCTTTATCTTTAATCTTTGCTATTTTAATCACTCTGTGCTTTGTTATGGTCCTCCCTGGGTTCTTCTTGTTAAGGGATCACTTGTGCTTCCAGGACCTGGATGTCTGTTTGCTTCCCCAGGTCTGGAGAATTATTCAGCTATTATTTCTTCAAATAGATTTTCTACCCCTTTGTCTCTCCTCCTTTTGGGATCCCATTATGTGAATATTGTTTTATTTGCTGCCTTCACACAGCTGTCTTAGCATGTTTTCATTTTTAGAAATTATTTTTGTTTGTGTTCCTCAGCTTTGTTACTTTCCACTGCACTATCTTTCAGCTTGCTGATCCATTCCTCTGCCTCATGTAGACTACAGTTCATTCCCTCTGTTGTATTTTCATCTTGGTTATTGTGTTCTTCAGCTCTGAGTTTCTCTTTATTATATTTTCCATATCTTTTTTGAAGTTATTGCTGAGATTGTCAGTAAGTATCACTGTGACCATTACTTTGAATTGTTTATTAGGAAGATTGCCTATCTTATTTCACTTAGTCTTTTTTTGTGGCACTCTAGCGTGTTCTTTTGTTTGAAGCATATTCCTCTGCTTTATCGTTTTATCCTGATGTCTGTGTTTCTTTCTATTAGATTGATCACCTACACCTTCTGCTATTGAAAGTAGTGGCTTTATGTGGTAGGCATTTTGTGGTGCCCCAAAACACATATCCCCCTGCTTCCCAGAGTCTGGTTCTTTGTGGTCACTGGGCTGTGCCTACGGATGGTGGGCTGTGGGTGGACACCCTGTTTTTGCCTATTTGCCGTAATTGCAGATCCCCACTTCTAGCCTCTGTGTGCCATTTGTGTGATGTCTGGCATTTCTACTGGATGTGCTGTGGGCAGGGCTTCCTTCTGCCTGTCTGTTAGTAGTGGCCAACTACCACTGGGCTGAGTGGGCTGGGTGGGACAGGTCCATGCGATAATGCCAGAGCTGAGCCAGTGGAGAATTTTATTTGGTACCTGCCCTGTTGGACTGAGGGAGGACTGGAAAAGCATCATCCAACTGCCCTTTCTCCTCCAGACAGATCCCCCTGTGGCCTCTGTTCCTCTGGCGCAATTGCTAAGGCTAGCAACTCTTTCAAATGACTGCCTCTGTGTTGGGTCTCAGAGATACTGCAAGAGCATGCTATTCCTCCAAAAGGAGAGACTCGGCCACCTATAATACACCAACTCTCCTGGTGCCTGATCTTCAAAACCCAATGCAATGGGGCCTTGTCTTCCCAGAGAAGATCCCCAGAGCCAGGTGTGCCAGGTTCCTGAGCATGTATCCCCTCCCCACTCTATGCCTCTCCCTCCTGTTTGCGGCCTTGGATGGCAGGAGTGCTTGGATCCCAATCACAGTTCTGCCCCTTTACACATCTTGGTGTGGTTGTCTCCTCTTCACCAGGTATAGATGGTCCTCTTTTGTCTTTAGGTCACCTTCAGAGTTAGTTGTATTTGCTGTAGTTGCTTCCACAGTGTGTATATGGGAGGAGGTTGTCACAGCGACCTCCTATCCTGCCATCTTCCTCTGACTCCTCTGGAATTATGATTTTGAGGCAAAGTAAGGAAAAAGAGACACTGGGACCAGAGTGAAAATTTCTAACATTCATATAATGTGTAGAAATATTAGCACATTGTTAGGTACATTGTAAGTGCTCTATAAGTGCTAGTTATTATCATAAGATTAATAGAAGTAAAATTAGTAGATGTGATTATAGTAATATTAGGAAATGAGACTTTATTGTTTAACATTAACAATTGTTTATCATTAATTGTGTGTGTTTTGCAAGCCAATTGGCAAGTTAATATCTAGTAAAAAGTGTAAATATTGTTCATCGTCAGTGACTTTCTTTACCCTCCTCTTTATGTCTCCTTTCTTTCAAATGCATGTTTGTGAGTTTGATTAAGGTTAATAATCTTGACTTTGTCTACATTCCAACCTTGAACTTTCTTTAAATTGGCAATGCCACTTCCTAACTATCCTCTGATATTCTGTCTTCTAGAATAGGAAAGTGGCTGACATTTTTATTCCTAGGACTGACAGAAGTATAAAGAGCTGTATCTATAATATCACTAGTTTTCAACTCACATGTACCTATGCTTCCCAGGCCTTTTTCTGAGCCAAATTTCCTTGGTGAATGGTGGATAGTGTAAAATAATTTTAAGTAAAATTTTAAGCAAAAAACTCATTATGGAAGCACTTGAAGTAATGAAATTGTTTCATTTATTGCAAATTTTATTTAAAACCATTCCAGTTATCATCTTCATTAACAATATAATCAGGACTTAATGCTGAGTTGCTATTAATTTTTAATGCTACTTATGTTGTTTAATACAGTGTATAATTTGGCACTGAATCTTTTGGTAGAACTAAGCTTTGACATCCCTTGCAATCCTACACTCAAAACTGATATTTTTAATAAATTCACTCCCCTCTCCTTCCCACCCCCCACTTGTATTTCATCTTCAGATGTACATAGCAGTGTAGATTATTTAACATTTTAGAATATTTATAATGGGATTTCATTCTTAGAAAGACAAAATCATTAAAAAGATGGTAAATTTTTCTCCCAGGATATAAAAAATATATGTAGTTATAAAATTTTATATATGGAAGTAACTTGACTTCTCAGCAAAGTTTTAGCTATAGACTTTTTCTGTTAAATGAAATTACTGGCATCTAACTTCTCTAAATGAATGTTTAGAAGAATGTCCTTTTAGAAAAATCATATGATATCTATAGATATAGATATATTGATATATTAATTCATATATATATATATATGTAATTGTGAAATTATAGTTCATTTAGATCCTCAGGAAAGTTTTTACCAGTTTCATGCTCAGTCAGCAGCTTGCCTATGACTTTCACTTTCAGTTAAGGATACATTTCTTAAGGTTTAGCTTATTAAAACTAGGTAATGTGTTCAAAAGGGTACATAGCTACCTTTCCTTTGGGAATATGTGGCTACCTGTCTAGTCTGGGTTGCAAATAACCATAGAGAATCATAATTATAGTATAGCTGTAGTTTCATGAATATTCAATCACTCCATAAAATGAATTAACTTGACCCATAGATCAATTATATGAAAGTTAATAAACTCCTTTATCAAGTATGATATTTTCATGAACAAATTCAAGTGGAAAAGAAATGCCATTTTCTTCCTTTCTTTTTCCTATGATTCAAATTAATCATTCTGTGTAATAGCAGAAAATTTCACTTAGTCATCAGTTTTTCTCTGTCATTTTAGGTTTAAGCTCCATCAGTCTTATCATCTTTTCTGCTCATATCTTTTTTTCCCTGAGAGGGCATCTAAAATCCACGTTGGTTGGGATGGGTTGGTCCATGACATGTATAATGCTATGGCCTTGAAAAGGTCCTAGCATCATACTTTTTCACCCTTCATAATGTGACTCACCCACTGGGTCCTTGTCTTCTCTGATTATGAAAGGTTGATATATACCGCCATAAAGTCCATGCTCCTTCTCACTTGGTCACTTGCTTTACTCTGCAGTTTTGTCTTGAAGGATCATTTCTTGGTCCCAACTTAAGATCTCCTTGGGATAATGCAATATTCAATGCTGTTAATAACCACACAAAACAAAAGGGAAAACAAAACAAAACAAAACACGGCTGCTCACTACAGCATACTGGGCTTACATATAGGTTATGAAAGGCTCTTTGGGTTTTTTAGATGGTGATTCTGCTCTTTTCTCTCGTAACTTGAATGTATGGGAGTCTCTGTGGGTTTTGTGCCAGACAAATGATAAAGGATAATCCATCTCTCAAACCTACCTGGGGATTTTATCCCCCTACCAGGCTAACCCTGGGTGTCCTTCAGGATGCAGAGCTTCTGATCATTGTTTAACCCTGTTATGTTCTACTATAACTCTACTCCCTTTCTAGCTTGTAGAGTGTAGGTTGGCAATGTTATGTAGGGTAAAGGGGAAAACAAACAAAATCCCATGTGTTCTAATCTCTCCCCCTATCTCAAACTATACTTCTTTGAAAATTATACTCAGGACTAATAACCTGGGAATATGTTGAACTGTAGAATGCTTTGATTAAAAATTGCACCATAGATGATTGTCACTGATGGAAATTATTTGAAAAAGAAAACCACATTATAACAATGTCAATAATTCTACTCCCTTCATTCACAACCTTAAGGACATCAAATTTCATAACAATTGAAAGTTTATAAAGTTAGAAGATATAAAAGTAAAGGGGAAAAGAATGCTGGAGCTCTACATCTTGTATTATTTAGGTCCTAGTCCATTTGGGTTCCATTTAACCAGTATACATGCAACCCACAAAGTCCTCCTTCTTCTCCGACCAATCCTGTTGCATCATATCTATTTACTTGCACTGTCCCCTTAACTCATCTTACCTGCGTTCCCCCTCTCTAAAGCTCAAGCACAATGCTCTGTTAACACATCTGTGTTATTGTATAAGTGAATTTTTGTGTAAATGTCTGTTGAATATTGTTCATGTGAAATGCTTATTTGAATACTTTATTATTTAAAACTCAGTTTGCAAGCTTTAAAAACTCATCTTGCTAGAGTGTTTCTGCCAAAGAACTGGTCAGTTCTTTTGACAGAAGTGCAAGGTGTAAAGGCAATTTGGAGTTGAGAGACAAGAACAAGAACACAGGACTGAGATTGAGATGTTGCATAGGTTAAAGTTAAGAGTCAGGGATCAAGTTCAAGTGAGTCAAAATTTAAGGTGAGTTATTAACTCTGAGGGGCTCTGTTTCTGGTTAGACTCTGAGCTCAAGGAGAGCAGTGGTTGACACAGTGTAAGTGATGTTCACAGCTATTTCAGCTGCTCATTCTGAAGTCATCCAGTCATGTATACATATCCTCATTTGCCCCTTATGACTTCGTAAGCTTAATAAAGTTGTTTTAGCTTTTTGGAATTTCCATTCTGTAAAATAGGAACATTAATAGAACTTATGTAGTAGTGTTCATAGTGAACCTCTTCCTCTCTTCTACAGCATAAAAACCACATTGATTCTCTGTCTCTTTCCTGGTTTATTTGGCAGGTTCTTTGGAGATACCCTAAAGTGGGTAATTAAATCTCTACCAGCCAGTATGGTTTCTCCCTCAGCCTACTCAGCTGAGGGTCTAGCTCCAATGGAGGTTTCCTAAAGCTAACAGAATAAACTTGGAGACCTATACAATCATGAGCTCTACCCAAAGCCCTGAGAGGGTACTTAACATGATGTTTGCACGTCTATGGTTTTGTTAATTTTCAAAACTGTGTTTTATATTCTTTTTCACAAATCCCCTACTCCAACAAATTCCATGTGAGGTCACCTTATCATCAGGATATCATAGTCTTGGACAACCATAGGCTGACATTGCTTCTAGAGCCAGTCTATGCAATTCAGGAATGCTGTGCCACCAGTCTACCATTTTTCTCAAACTGCAGAGGAAACATATCATCTTTTCTGATCAATTCCTTTTCCTCAATCCCACTCTGTTGTATTGAGCACATGAATAAGATGATCTTACTGGAAATGGGCTTCCTAAGGCCATCACTTCCTTGGCTTTTACTCCCCTCTGGATAGGGCAATCTGGAGTTATGATACACTATCAGTTTCCAAGAAATGCTCTCATGGATTTCCAACTTCCTCTCAGTTTCTCCAACATATTTTTAATGTGGAGAATGGGAATCCACTGATGATCACACAACAGATTCTTGGACACCTCATTTCTAACTCCTACTTTGGACATGTAGCATCACAGGAAGGTGGAAGGTGCTTGTGTTCTTCATACCTCGGATGAGCTGAGTGAGTTTGCCAACATTTTATCAACAGTTTCACATGTGTGAGATTTAAATAATGCCTAACAAATAGTGAGAGTTAAAGAAAAATAGCTATTATCATTGTCAGAATGCGGAATAGAAGTGGCCCTGTGTCTAGAAATGACTGTATACCCCTGAAATGATGTCTGAATCATTGAAAAAATCTTACAGGAAATTAGAGGAAAAAGGCAGGAAGAATGAAAAGGCAACTGTTGTATGGAAAATATTAATTTTTAGAAGATTAAATAGATTTATTTTTGAGTAAAATTAAAATAATATTACAAGCAGAAGCAGTCATATTTCTAATCTTGGAGCGTATAATTTTTTTAAACGTAATTCTGTATTTCAAAGTTGAGTCACAGGTTATTTTTAGAATTTTTTTACATTTTATTTTGGATACTGATCAGATTAACATAACTTATTTGCTCTTACTCATCATAATTTGCATCTTTCCTGTTACAAAAATAGGGGTTCAATAAAAAATAAAGTGATACAGCTTGTAAGACATTAAATTAATTTTTTTATTGTTTGCATTTTAGGTAAAAAGTGAAACTGTAGTGTTTCTTTGCAAAAGTAATTGCACAGAATTAAGTACATTTAAATTCACAGAAACTTGATTTTTATTGGGTAAAAGAAATAAAGGCTGCTTGAATTTAAGAGTAGGTAGGTTAGATTGAGTAAGCATTAACAATATTTATTTGACCCCTTTTTCTTTAGCACAGTCTTCTTTAAC
This sequence comes from Manis javanica, assembly GCF_040802235.1. NCBI lineage: Eukaryota > Metazoa > Chordata > Mammalia > Pholidota > Manidae > Manis > Manis javanica. Next base: position 46,110,146 of record NC_133156.1, read on the forward strand.
ATAAAACAAGATGTGCGTGGGTTGTTTATGAAATCTGAAAAGCAGCATGCATATATTTCAGCTCTAAAAGTGCAAGAAAGAATTTGCATGTCATTTTTCTTATGGTATGAAATACAGGTTCTTGAGGGTTTATATCCATATATTATGTTGCTATGTGTATGTGTATATCTTTAAGTGTTTTTAAAATGCTATATTTTATTTTGTATGTTTAAATTATATATTGCAAAATTTCCCATATATATTACACACATATATATATATATATATATCGGTCTCTCATTTTATATTTAAACAGGCAAGAGATAGAGAACCAAGTGAAAGTTTGTGTTATGGCAAAAATTGCAGGAATCAAGCTGTATCTGAGGGTTTGAATTCCCAGGCAAAATAAAGGTGACAATAATCACAGCCATAATAATAAAAGTAATAGTAATAACCATTAGGGATATAATTGAGTTTCTGTGCAACTTTATTTCTTTTAAGATACCACAACTCTTTATAAGGATCTTGCTCGGTCCATGTGATTTGGCTATGTGAGATCATAGGTCCTGCCCCAGAAGAAGAAATGTAATTAAGACCTTATCACCAGTAAGACCAATCATACTCTGGCTATGGGAGCGGTTCAGGATACATGGACCAACAGACCAGAATTCCCTAGTTCTTTTAAGAAGCTTCAAAAAAAAAACCAAGTTGTTTATCATCTAGAAATACCCAGAAATTAGGGCAAAGTAATCATAAGCTGCTAAAAATCAATGTTCCTTCCATGTGAAGAAAGTCCACTCAATGAAGCCAGCATGCAGGAAAAAAGAACCTAGAGAAAGAGAGCTGGAGACCAAGCAGCACTGTTAAGGACAGCTTGAGATTTAGATACAGCAGAACCTAGAGCTATTCTATTCTCTGAATTTTTAGTCTATGTGAATAAATCAATTCATTTTTTTTCTTAGTTCAGTTTGAGTTGAGTTTTTTACACTTGCAACTAAAAAGGTGGCCCTGATTGGGGAACAATTAATTGACGTCTAGGATTGTGTTGTTTACAAAAGTTGTTATATTGAATTTTCACAAGTCTTAAGTTTGTAGAGTTGGAGAAATATAAAGAATCAAAGTAACTTGCTCAAAGATCCACAGTACTGATCAAAGGAGGAATGGAGTCAGACAAGTGAAGATACACTCTTAACAATCAGAAACAATGAATAAACTATTGTTGCATGACAGCCTCTAGACCTTTTATCTCTCCATTTCTATAGTACTATGATGATACAAATGTATTATATTTCCTGCATTCTGTAGCTGTCCTTTTCATCATCTTCTTTCTTTCTCCATGTTAGGTGATAGGAACTGTCATTGTTCCTACTTTAAAATCCCTGAAACATTCTTACTGCTCTTGTGTCTACTCTACCTTAATTAGTACTGGAGAACTTCTTAAAAATTAAGATATTTGAAAATAGACTAGAATTGACCAAAATATTACATACTGCAATGCAAGCAGTTTTCTTGATCTCTTTGAATCAGTGTAATCATTTCATTGAATGCAAAAAATATGTCCTTTGTTCTTTGTACTTTTATCTGAGTGATTATAAGGTATTATTTGGTAAATGTTTTTAAGTAATGATAATACAATAACTTTGTATAGGATTTGAAATAACTTTAGACTTACAGAAATGTTGATTTCTTCTACACGTATCATTCAGCTTAATGTCATCATCTAACATTACTATGGGACATTTGTTAAAGCTAAAAAGTTAACATTAGTATCTGCTATTAACTATAGACATTATTCATATTTCACGTGTTTTTCTGCTAACATCCTTTTTCCTCTTCCAGAATCCCACATTGCATTTAGTTGCCATGTCTTAACCTCGTCTCCTCTAATATGACAGAGTTGTTAGTCTTTCCTTGCTTTTCATGACTTTACACTTTTGAAGAATATTGATTACTTATTTTACAGAATATGTCCTACAGTTTGGGTTGGTCTTACATTTTGTCATGATTATATTTGCAATATACATTTTTGGCAAGAGTAACATAAAACTGATGTGGCTTCCACAGGACATCCAGATCGTTAATATGTCGTGTTAGGTGAAATTAATTTTATTAACCTGGTGAAAATGAAGTTTCTCTGCTGTAAAGTTACTGTTTTTTTTGTCCCTTCTCTTATTCCTTGGAATGAAGTATCTGTATGAAGCTATCACTTCGGCATTTGAGAGTTATGCCACACCTCCTTGAGGGGGAAATGTATACACATATAAATAAATATGTACACACACATGTATATATATATGTGTATATATGTATGTATGTGTGTGTATATATATATTTGTGATTCTCCATGAGATATTTGTCTATTCTCCCTCATTTATGTCTTTATTTTATCATTATTTATAGCAGTATGGACCCAGGGATATCTATTTTATGCTTAGGTTATAATCCATTCTCACTCAATTTTGTTCAGATTTTCTTGCATTACCATTACCATTCCATTACCACTCTTTCAAGTGCCTCCTGTGTCCCTTTGATTTATTCCCATTATTGTACATTTTAAGCACTCCTTTTGGCATTAAAATATACCCTGGGCTTACTTTGCATATTTTTTACTTCATCAGAAACACCCATTTCTACAAAGAGCTCATGTGTTTTTTATCAGAAAATTTTATTAGAAACCAAAATCTGGGTGTTAGGTGTGCTTTGTGCTCCTGGGGTATCATTGCTTCTGGACCACTTAGCTCATAGGTTAAGGCAGTGCATGTGGGCATACTGGCCCATGTATATACACATGTCAACAAATCTTTCTATATATAATCATATGTATATATATTAAGGCAACCATGAGTTTATACTTACTTCTTCAACTCTAATCTATTATCCTGTGCATCATTCTAACCTACTCCCCTTGCTTATGTGTAAATTCCCACTCTCACAGGGATACTCTAAGACCTCGTCATCAATTATCCACTTACTTCATTATTCAGTTCCAGTACATACACTGGAACTAATTTGCACACACACACACATACACACATACAGAGCAGAGGGTTTCAGAATTGATAATCCATAGATTCATGGAAAATAATTATAGCAACTCAAGTACAGTACTTGTGTATAATTCTTTATGCTTTTGTCTTGCAGACTTCATTTAATTTTAGTGTTACCTAGGTCAGTACATTTTCTCCCATTCCCTTCAGTGAGATGGTTTCATACATTTGTAATACGTTTATATTGTTTTGGTCATAATTTGGTTCAATCCTGAAATCTCATATTTAAATGATTTTTTAATGATTTTTTTAAGTTTGTGTACAGTAAGGTTCAATCTGTATGCTGTGTAGTTCAGTGGGTTTTCACAAGGACATGGTATCATTCATTCATCCATCATTGAAGTATCATACATAATAGTTTTACTGCTTTAAAAAAATTTGGATGGCCCCTTTCCCTGAACTGCTAGCAACCACTTATTTTTTACTGTCTTTATAGTTTTCCCTTTTCCATATTGTCAAATATCTGCAATCATAAGTATGTAGACTTTTCAGTATGACTTTTTTCAGTATTAGTATAGATGTAAAATTATTCTATGTCTTTACCTGGATTTTGTCTCTGAAGAGCATTCCACAGCATGGATGTACCACATCTATTTACCATTTCACATAATGAAGTTAATCTTGTTTCCTTCCAATTTTGAACAATCATGAAGAATACTGTTATCAACATTTGTGTATATTTTATGTGTATGTATGTATGTCTATACATAAGTTTCCAAAATTGGTAGGGTAAATACCTAGGAAAACCATTGGTAGTTGTATAGTAAGACTGTGTTCAGCTTGTCAAGAAACTTCTAAACTGTTTTCCAAAGTGACTTTATTTTGTAATCTTACTAGCAATGACAATGAGTTCTGTTGCTCTGCCTTCTCATCAGCAATTAATTTTGTTAGCATTATGGATTTCAGCTATTTATGTGTAATGATATCTCTTTGTTGCTTAATTTGCAATTTCCTGGGACAAGTACTATTGAATATCTCCTTACATACTTATTTTCCATATGTATACCTTTATTGGTGAGTTGTCTATATAGATATTTTGCTGATTTTTTAATTGGATTTATTTAATTTAATTCCTATTGTTGAGTTTTAAAGGCGATTTGTATATTTTGGATACCGGTCCTTTCTCAGATATATGGTTCTCAAATATTTTCTCCTAGTCTGCTGCTTGATTTTCATTACCTTAATAATCTTTGGCAGAGTGGTAGTTTTAAGTTTAACAAGGTCTAGTTATTTAATTTGAGTATATTTCTGGGCTCTATTCTTTTCTATGGATTTGTGCATCTAGTCTTTTGCCAATATCATGCCACCTTGTTTATAGTAACTTTATATTAAGTCTTGAACTTGAGTAATATGATTCCTACAACTTTGTTCTTATTCTTTATTGGATCATTTATTCTAGGTCTTTACCTTCCATATATATGGTAGAATCAGTCTGTAGACATTGACAAAATACCTTCGTTGTAGTTTGATTGAAATTACTTTGAAACTATAGATTAAGTGGGAAAAACTGACATCTTCATAATATTGAATCTTCCAATCCCTGGACATGGACTATTTTTCTATTTATTTAGTACATCTTAGATTTTTTTTTGTTAGCGTGTGTGTGTATAGAGTGAAGGACCATTGTGCCTGTGTTCATAAGAGACATCAGTGTGTAGTTTTCAGATAATGCCATTATGTGGTTTTGTTATTAGAGTAATGCTGGCCTCATAGAATAAGTTAGGAAGTTCTTAGGAAGTTTATGTGTTAGAAAACACATAACATAGCAAGATTGACTGCTTATCCTTGGAAAGATCTGCTTATGAGTCTGTTCCTTGGTTGGTCTCTGGGAACTTGGGTTTTGGGAGTTTTCCACCTTTCCTAACTGATGTGTGGCTCACTGTGCCTAAATTATTTGTACAAACAATGTGGTTTATGCTAAACACCTGCTTTCTTTCTGGGGGTCTCAAATTTCAGTATATGATTGACAGAAGGTGCCTACATGACCAACACTCAATGAAAAACCTTGGACATTGAGTCTCAGGTAATGAGTTTTTCAGGTTACCAACATTTCACAAGTTGTCATAATTCATTGCTGGATTGAATTAAGCATGTTCTGTGTGAATCCACTGGGAGAGTTCCTTTGAGAGATGACTGTACCTGGTTTCCTCTGAACTTCATATCCTGTGCCTTTTCCCTTTGATGAGTGGTATCCTTCCAGTGTATTGCATCATAGCCATGAATATATGTTGAGACCCAAGATTTCTTCCTAGTGAATCATCAGACCTGGGGACTTCCAACACATAAGAGTTCCTCTGTTTGTATTTTCTGAAGCAATTTTAGAAAACTGTCTTACTGCTCTCTTAAATGTTTGGTAAAATTTATCAAATAAACCTTGTACTTTCTTTTTGGATTGTTATTGATTCAATGTTTTTAATAGATAAAGGGGTATTCATATTATCAACTTCTCCTTGCATTAGTTTTGGTGGTTTGCATCTTTCAAAGAATTGGTCCATTTTCTTCTTCAATTTGGGTATTTTTTTCTTGGCATATAAGTCTAGTTTGACAGGATTTTTTTGTTTGGTTTGATTTTCCCTTTAAGTACTTTAATGATATCATTCCATTGTCCTTTTACTTCTCTAGTTTCTGAGAAGAACTCTGGAATAAATCTGTTTATGTATATATATATATCTTTTCCCCCATGTGCCTACCAGCTCTTCCCTTTATTATTGGTTTTCAACATTTAGAATATAATATGCCTATTTTTTTTAGATATATTTGTTTGGGGTTATCTGAGCTTCTTGTTTCTGTGGTTTAATTTTTGTCATTGATTTGGAAAGTTATCAAGCATTATTTTCTTCAACTATTTCTTTGGCTTCATTCTCTGCCTTTTCGTTTGAGATTCCTAGTAAGCATATGTTAGACTGTTTATTTTCCTACACCTATTAGATGTTCTATACTTTCTTCTTCTTCTTCTAATTATTTATGCTTTGTATTTCAGTTTGGGTAATTCATTGACATATCCTCAAGTTCACTGAATTTTCCCCTTGGCTGTCTTGTATCTACTGATGAGCTATAAGGCATTCTTAATCTGAGTTACAGTATTTTTCATTGTTAGCTTTTCCATTTAACTCATCCTTAAAATTTCTAAATTGATTGAAATCATTCATTTAATTTTGAATATTGTCCATCTTTTCCATTTGAGCCTTTAACTTATTGATCTTAGCCCTGTCCACATATTTGTGCCATTGCTCAGTCTGGTTTTGCGGTTACATTATCTATTGCCAGTGTGCTGTTTTAACTAAGGTTATTATCATTGAACCACTGGCTTCACGTTCCTCTAGTGATGCCTTGTGTTAGGGTTTCTCTCTATGTCTGTCTCACTCTCAGTTTTAGGTCTTATATCTGTACTTGTAGCACTCTCGCTGCTCTCACAAAAATATTACACTGTTACTTGTTATTGCTTGTTTTTCATTGTTTGTTAGCCTGATTGTAGTGGAGAGGGCAGTTTTCTGTTGTTATGACTTAGCCTCAGACTTAGATAGTCATGTCCCTAGTTCTCAGGAATATGGCCTTCTCAATGTTTCTGCCTCTCTCCCAGCTATATATCTAGACTTTATACATATTTGGGTCCCTATTCCTAGTGGTGAAGTTTTTTTTTTCTATTTCCTTCTCCTAGATCAGATCTTTCTCAGATGCAGTTTTTACCAGTGCCCTAAGGTGACCAGAAACCTCCTTCCCACCCCAGTTAAGATTTTTGTTCTGCAGAGGAATCAGAGCAGGAAGATGCAGGTGGGGTCTTGTGCCCTGCTGCAGTGGTTCCTCTCTCCCTTCCCCAGGCCTAACCAGGAACAGTGCTTTCTCAGGACTCCCCCTGGGGATCCTTGTGTATGCAGTGGGACCTTGGAGGAAAAAAATTGTAATATATTTTTGACCACCTGGGCTTCACACTCTTGGCCAACCTGTGTTTTGTTTCCTTCAGTTTTTTTTATTTTAACTCTTCCAGCTGAATTCTTTTGATAATTTTCTGCTGAATCTGCTCTGGGAAACAAGTACTTACTCCCATCTGTCTCTGTGCTAGGACAGATCTCTGTTTTGATTGGAGAGCAACATTGGTTGCCCTGTGATGCCAGCTCTCTGTTAGGGTGAGGGACAATTGTAATATTTCAGTTTTTCTGACTTAATTTTAATTTTAATATATAGATGGTGGCTCTGCTCTTTCTAGCTCTCCACATCTCTTAGTGATCCCCTACACATATCACTTTTAGGAGAAGAAACTTCAGCTGTTCGTGGTTTCAAGGTAGTGGCATAATTTTGTGGCAAACAGTCTCATTTCACAAATCAAACAAAAGACATGTTCTAGACCTTTGATACCAAATTAAACAGAGTATAATGAACTTCCCAAGTGAATACTAGCATATTGCAGTAATAGAACCATAGGAAATCCAAAACTGTTTCTCATTATATTGTTCATATGAGATAGATATGCTCTCACCAGAGTGCTGACTTTACTATGTGCCTGACCCTGTTCATGGGCTGTCCTACCTAATTCTCATAGCAAACAAAGGAAGTAGGAAACAGGAACATGAGGTCTAGAAAGACTAAGAAATTTGCCCAGAGTTGGACATCTAGCAAATAGCAAGGACGATATTTGAAAACAATTTAACTCCAGAGCATTTGCCTTTAATCACTGAACTCCTCCTCTTGAGGAAAGGAAGTAACTTCCAAATAGTCGTATTATTTAACTTTTCATTTCTTTCACACTGGTGAATGTAAAAATAAAACCTAACATCTACATTCTGAGTCATTTGGCCACAGTTTTGGAAGGTGAATAGGAGATAATTTTGTCTCTTTTACAAACAAAAAACTGCTCCTGTGAAATTTTTGAAATCACTCTTTGTTCATTTTTGTACTGGTCCAACTAAGCAGCTATTCTTTTTGGGTGTACTGAAATAGAATGTGTATGTCAATCTAAAATATACTCTTAATTAGATTCATTTGTTGGATCTGAGCTAGGTAGTCATCCTTTCATTGTTATGGTGACTGTTTTTTTCATAATTAATTACTAATGTGGTCTTCAATTGTGTAGGAAAATACTCTGTATAAAACTTCAAAATTTTAATGAGTAAAAGTGACCAGCATTTGACCTCTTTTCATAGAGTCTTAATTGAACAATAAGTAGTTATCCTAAAATAATCATGGACTCCAATGGAACTATGGTTGAGATGATAATTACTATATTAGGCTGATTGATTAAGGTTATGAAAAGTTATTAGTATGAGGGTTAAGGATCACAAATTTACCTTGTCCTTAGTTTAATTTTAATTGTCAATAAAAGGGGAAATAATTGTACTCATATTTTATTTAAAAAAATCATTTTCTCTTCTAAGTAGTCTCTTTTCATTCTCTAAGCAATTAATCCAGAAATAATGTTTTGCCCATAACCGTAAAGAGCATTGTCTTATAACATTTTCTAGTTTTTACTTTCTTTGGTAAATTAGTCTGTTGACATAAACTACCACTGACTAAATGTAAAAAGAATTAAAGCCCAGTATTTTTTTGTATAATAATTTAAACTTGATTAAATGATAGTGGGGAAGGAATGAACACTTAGTCATCAATTATTATATATTATGGAATGTTCTAGATATTTTTCATTTATTTTACTATAATAAAATTTGACATGACAAGTTTTATTATCCCCATTTTATAGATGAGGAAACCAAATCTCAGCAGAGGCTATAAAACTTGAACAAGTCTACACAGATTTTTAAGTGTCAGTGAATAGTCTCATCTGTTCTACTTAATATTCATTCACTAGGAAAATTACAGTCTAGTCAAAATATGTTCCAAAATTTGTTTTCATTATTATGAGTCTAGCTTAAATAACCTGTTCATCTCTTTAAGGTTCTTAATCAATACTTCATCAAATAGTTATTGTATGGAGCACAACATGGTACAAAACTGTTCAGAAAACAAATGGAATTAATTTTTCAGATGCCTGAAATTATAGGGTGGTTACTCTGTTATTCCTTATTCTCTCTTAGCAAAACTGTAAGCTGTGTAACATGTGACATTCATGACTAAAGGTATTAATAAGGCCTCTTCAGAGGTTTTACCACAATCAGCAGTAATTACCCAGTAAAATAAACCCAAAGAAAAGTGAAAAAAAAAAAAAGAATGAGAGAAAGAAAGAAAACTAAAAATACAAATAGAAATTAGAAAGGAAGGAGCATTTTGGAGCCAGTCAGACCTATTTTCAAGTTCTGGCTCTGACACCAGTCATATAACCTTGAGCAACCAGCTAATCTCTAAGCTTAATTTTCTAAGTCGTCAAGAGGGGCAATGTCTGTTTTATCAGATATTTGGAACATTTAATTACACAGATATTCCTAGCATAGCTCCAGCATCAAATGAAGATTCAATAGCTATTAATTTCTTCTTTTCCTTATTCTTTTTTTCCCCCTTTTGTATTCTTGTTTAATAATCAGTACCAGTTCCAAATTGTTCTTGGAGTGTGGTGCCAAGCATGGGGCAGTGTTTTAAACCATATAGCCAAAAAATAACATGGACCCAGGGGACAAGCTATTTGATGTAATGGTTGAAGCTGCTGATGGCATCTAAATTTATACTGAAGTAAAAATACAGAAATCCCTTAGGATGATGACTCTTCAAAGCTTTTAGGAAGGATTATTCTCCATAGGAAGAGAGAATTGCTTTACATTCTTCCCTTTTAATGTGTCTCATTACACCTTTCAAACATATACATTTCATTACACTGCTTCCATTAAAGTATCTCATTATAACTTTCAAATATGTGCATCTCATTACATCTCCTTTAAGCATCTTTACATATTTTCCATTTGTGGATTTCATTAAAGCCTTTCCCTTGTATATCTCATTACTAAATTACTTTCATGTATGTTATTATAACCTATATTTCTCATTACATTACTTAAACATGCACACCTCATTATACCTTTCTATTTATGCATCTCATTACACTCCTCAAAATGTGTATCATATTATGTTTTTCTCCTTTGCATATCATTACATTTGTTCAATTATACATCTCATTATGCCATTTTATTTATGCATTTTATTGTACCCTTCCTTTTATCTATGTCATTTTACTCCTTAAACCCAAGCATCTAAGTAAGCCCTGCTTTATGCCATTTCATATACCTCACAGATACTCTCTTCATTTTTGCCATGTATGCTTTTGTGGTACCTCTTAAAAATATGAATCTCAATCTGAGAACTGATGACATTATACTTTTTAATTATGTACATTTCATTTCATATTTATCATATTTTAGATAAATTTTATACTTTACACTTTATTATCCTTCCTTTCCTGTTGAAACCTTTTAAGAAAGTGACTCATGCTCTCCTTGATAATGTCATATAATATATATCATCACACCCTTCAAATAGCAACATCTCCTTTTTTATGACTTCCTTGCATCCTGTTTTAAACATTTTAGTATTCTTTTCAAATATGTGCATCTCATTGCTGTCCCTTGGATATACTCTGCTATTTACCCTTGACCAATTACATTTTTTTTCCTTCCTTAAATCATCTCTATTTTAGATGGTTGGGGTTATAGTATCATCTGATCATCATCCTCAGCCATAAATGGAATTTCCCCTGTTGTTTGCTCTTCTCTAGGTTATTACTTTTCCTTTATACAAATATCCTCTCTCCCTGAGGCAATAAATGCCTTTGGAATACATTAAGGAGTCAAATATAACCAAATGCTCCATGTGTTAGTTTATGTAAAATCTATTTTATTATCAGAGCATTTTTGTTGTGGTGCTATTTAAAAGCATGGCATTGTTGAAATTTAAACATTCACCATGCTGTAATTTTGCAGTTTTGTTAGATTTATTACATAGACATTATAATCAAAATTTTACCAGCATGAAATTCATTGTAATCTAAGTAATATATACAGGATTCTGTAAAGTTGAGTAAAAATTGAGATACTTACCAAGTATAGTTACTTGAGAACTTTTGTAGATACTGTCTCATACAACCCAGGTATACCTCAGTCACTACAAAGAACACTGGTTATATTATGTATATTAGGCTTAATGTTGCAGTTCTCCATTTTACTAGAGAAAATTTTTACGACAGGGCAAAATTGCTTAATTTATTTGAGTCAGTTTATCAAGGCATCAAGCTAACTCATACATGTACATGTAAACCATAAATGTAATGTGTGTGTATAAATCTCCTATAAAGCAGAGATATATTTTGGTCAATCCACTTTTTAGGGTAGTTTGTGACATTTTGAAATTGCTCTTCATTCAGTCATCTTTTTTCATCCAACGATTTTGAGCATATCTTACATGTCGGGTTCTGCTCTGGGTTCTGGGAATAGAACAGCAAACAAATTCCAGGTCTAATGAAATATATATCTTCTTAGTGGGGAAATTAGAAAATAAAAAGATAAGGATGAACAAAAATTAAGATAGAAGGAAATATAACAAGGAAAGTGAGGAGAAAATGTGGCATCCTGAGGCATCTGGAGACAAACAACAAAGGTATTATGACCCCAGGTTGAAGGAGCAAGGGAAGAGGATATGGTGTCAAAGGAACTAGTGAGAGCTGGAACATGGGAGACTGGCTTCCGGCTAGGAGCGTTGGATGTAAAGGGAAGAAGCCATTGGTAAAACTATATAACTACAGAATGAAGATAGTAAGAGAAAAGTACTCCGTGTTCCTACTGCCCATCCTCTGACCTCCTTATGACATTACGCTGACCCCAAAAGGAATGGGGAGAAAACCCTTGTGACACATGCGGTAGCTAGGATCTTGGCCGCATGATCTGTATTAGTTTCCTAGAGCTACTGTTAAAAATTACCACAAAGATGGTGATTTAAACCAACAAAAATTTATTCTCTCTTTGTTCTGGAGGATAGATAGGCAGAAACAAGGTGTCAGCAGGGTCATGACCCCTCTGAAGGCTCTATGGGAAAATCTCTCCCCTGCCTCTCCTAGCTGATGGTGGCTACCTTAGAATTTCTTAGCTTATAACTCCAATGTCTGCCTTCATCTTTACATGACATTCTTTCTTATGTGTGTCTCTGTAGTCCTCTCCTGTTCTTATAAGGACAATAGTCATTGGATTTAGGGCCTACCCTAATATACTGTGATACCATATTAACTAATTTTTCTGCAAAGAACCTATTTACAAATATAATTAGATTCAGTGGTTGTGATAGGACAAGAATTTCTGGAGGAGGACATTTTTCAGCCAACTTCACAGTCCATGTAGTAAATAGTCCAATATAGTTACTAAAAAAAGTGTTTTATAGGAAAATGTATTTATTCTCAAAATTTCAATTGAATAATTTATGTATCATTCATATGATCACGAGTTCAATCACACACCCAAGTGGGCGAGTTGCAATGGGAAAGCACTCGAAAGACTGAAGGAAAGACCTGAGGCACCATGTGAGACATGAGGGTTTATTGGGACTTAGCTACAGAGAGTCCAGGAGTGGCCGGCTGGATGAGATTGCATACCTCTCTAGTGGACAGTGACGGGACTTCTTATGTGGGGTTAGGAGCAAAGACTACATGTGTGCCAGGGTCTAGGGGACAAAAACTACGTGGTATGCTAGGACATATCATTCTTGTGCCACCAGCATCCCAAGGAATGAAACCTTCTACAGAGGGATGTGCATTCCAGTAAGATGTATCCACTAATAAGCTGTAAGACCCAGGCCATTAATATACCACATACTTAGCTTAACACCTGAAGGAGAGGGCCATGGGGAAACATGATTATCCTGGGATAGATTACAAGTGGACAGTGCTTATCCCTATACCACGTCAAAATTTTGCCGAAATGTATGAGCTCAATTGAGGTCAATGCTGCCCTGTTCTGTCCAGATCTGCTGCATTAATCCACAGACAAGACAGGTCACACCAAAGGGAGAGAGTTTGCGCTGAGGGAGAGAGTTTGCGCTGATCTACATGGCCCTTTATTATCTGTCTGTAACCTACTCTCCAACATCTCTTAATTCTCCCTTTCCATTTTATGTCTTTGCCACAGTGATTGTTTTTAAATTATTTAGTAGATCTTGGATGTCCCTGTCTTCTGAATCTTTGAACACTATTAATGCTTTCTCCATATTGTATTTAGGCAGACTCTTTCTCAGTGTTTATGGTTCAACTCAGTTATCACCATTTTAAAGAGATACTTCATGAGCAACTACTTATCTCGTTAATCTCCCACCCTCTGTCCCATTGTGCTCTGAGGATTTTGTTTTTTAAGCACTGTCTACTTATCACTACTTGTTAACTTTATACTAGTATTTTACCTGCCTCTTTACTGTATTGCAAACTCAACAAAGGCTTGTTTCTCTTGTTTATCACTGAGGCCCCATTACCAAAAATTCTTCATGATACTTATGATAACTTGTTTAAGAAAATCTGTCATCATAATTTACATAATGAACATTAAACTTCTTTTTAAAGTTTAAAATGGATGAAGAAATATATGCCAAAATGATAGTAGCCATATTTCACATGCCTTGCTGTTGCCAAGGACTATTAAACACTACAAATACAGTGGTATAGATACATTAGAGATTCCATCTGATGCGGTTTAATTTTACTGCAACTATATAGAAGCATTTTAGGTGGGGATAATTTCATTATTGTTTTATGCAATGAACAATGTCCTCAAAGTTTCTTGACTATTAAGCATGTTGTAATAGTTACTACTTGTATTTTAGAAAAAATGGCTAAATTTACTCAGTGGAAAAAATACTGCATAAAATGTTAACTTAATGTCTTCGTCTTAGGATATACACCATAGCATATTTAAAATGTAACATAAGTGCTTCCTTTAGTGGCTAAAGTTTTATTGATTGCCAGATTATCAAAACAGAGTAAATTGAAACTAGAAATTATAAAGAAAGGAACCTGGAGCCATCATTCTGCCCTCATATTTTTTTAAATTTATGATACAATTTATATATCAAAAAAGTTGAAACTTAGCCTGGACAAAACAATCAATGAACTCTTTCAATAATTACCCAGAGACTTTCTCCAAGCATTACTCCTAACTAAATTTGAAGTATTTTAGAAATGAAGTTATTTCTCTATTTTTTTAAGTTCTTATCCATGGGTTTAAGAAAAAGCTTTTTTAATTTTCTAAAACTTAGTTCTCTGTAGTAAGACTAATATATAAATAAGTGAATATTTCTACTCTTTAGGAAGAGAAAGAAAAAAAAGTTTCACAATGGACAGATGAATGACATATCTGAATGAGTTCATATTCTTGGATGCTTAGGGAAACTTAGGTAAAAGAATAAACAGTGACTCATGGAAGATAGATGTTAAAAGAGATCTGTACAGGGTTTTATATGCAGAACACTGTCTACCACATACTCAGTAGATGCTCACCAGAGATTTAAAAGAAATGTGTAGTCTCAAATCAGAGATATGTAGCAACCTTATCTTTTCAAGATAAGGTTACCTAGAGAAACCACTTGCGGCATACATGTTAACAATGCATGCTAACAACTCCACATTCTTTTTAATATTAAAGGAATTTGATTTAGAATTCAAAGGAACCAGAAGGATATACCACTACATTTATGAATGCTGTCACCAAACTAAATCAGCCCTTTTTTCAAACACACCAAATACAACATATGAACTTGTCCCAAACCTAGGTATGCTTTATATCTGTGTATCTCTGACTTCTTTCCCATTCTTGAAATACAAGGACTCACATACATGTGCATAGATGCACATAATGTCACAATTCAGGAAAAGGCATTCAGAAAATTCTACTAAGTCCTAAATATTAAAATGAAATTGGCACATATTTGCATATTTATGTGATAAGCAGTATCATTTACTGAGCAATTACTGTGTTTGACACTGTGCCATGGACTCAGTCTGAAAGAGTTACACTGTTATTGGCTACATTTCAGATAGTGATGCAGAAACTAAAAAAAATGTACATATCTGAATTAACGGAGCTAATAAATTGAGGAAGCTGGTTTTAAACAAAAGCAATCTTGACACCAGAGTATGGCTTCCTAAACCATACTATATCCTATGTATCATTAACTTGTTCTCAATTTTAGAAATCCCTAAAATAGCCTTCTAACTTACTGACCTCTAATAGAACTCCATTCCTTTGGATTAAAACACTGTTTACTTACAATCATTTCTTTTAAAATTCAAATAATCCTTAAAAGATTTAAGACTTCAAACTTCTATTTATTTGTAAGATGGCTACTCATTAGAGCAGGGACTATGTTATATTCATCCTTCAACCCCCAGGATCTAACCTAGCACCCACCCTAAACTATGAGTATTTGGTGAATAATTAACGCATAGAGATCTGAAACAGCTATATGAGGATGCCAGGCAAGTGTGAGTGTGAGTTTATGTGTGTTAATGTGCATGGAAAACAAAACAAAAATTATTTCTGATATAAAAAGTGCATAAGAAAATGAAAGCAAGGATGGTGCATAGATGCACATAATGTCACAATTCAGGAAAAGGCATTCAGAAAATTCTACTAAGTCTTTCTTTCTTAGGAGACTACGGTCATGGGAGACTATAAGTCTATCTTTCATAGGAACTTGAGGAAATGCTCTTACACTGATAAATTTTTTAATCCAGAAATAAAGGGAATGTAAATAGAAAATAATCACTAATGTATAATGCTCTATCACTATAAATTCACATTTGAGGATATGGATTTGTTAGTTATAATTAAAAAGTAAACTATACAAAATAGGATATATTAGCTTATGTTAGAAGATGATTTGTATGGTGGAAAAAAACTTGGGAGCAGGGTAGGAGGGTTGGGAGCATAGAAGGAAGGAGTATAATTTACATAGGATGACCAATGTAGGCTTCATAAAGAGGTGGGATTTGACCAAAGGCTTTCAGTAGGTGTGGGAGTTATTAAAGTGGATATCTAGGTATCTTCTTTAAACTCTTATGCTAGCCAGAACAAACTTCTAGATCAAAGATCTTATTGCAGAAATGTGTCTAGCCTATTCAGTGAAACAGGAATAGAGTGACCAATTTGCCTTTTTTATCCTAAAGTATCATTGAGTGTCCTGTAGATTGAGCCCCATGCAAACTAGGGCAGTTTGTCACACTAAGTCCAGCACAGAGGACAGGATGGCTGGAACAGAGGAGTGGGCATAAACAACCTGATGGGGTCAGAATGGTCATGGGAGACTATAACACTGTGGCCTTGGGCATTGTGATAACTCTTGCTTTGGCATTTTGAGTGGAGGATAATCTGACATACTTAAAAAGATCATTTTGTAGTGGTATAAGAATGGAAGCAGAGAGACTAATTAGGAGGTCAGAGGTATCATTCAATGAGAGATTATGGTGGATATTGTTTAGTTTGCATTTGCTGTGGCTGCCATAAGAACGTACCACAAACTGGGAAGCTCATAACAACAGAAATTTATTGTCTCACAATTCTGGAAGCCAAAAGTATGAAATCAAGGTATTGGTATGGCAGTGCTCCCTCTGAAACCTGTAGGGGAAAGATTATTCCTTGCATTTTCCTGATTCTGGTGGATTGTTCACAATCTTTGCTGTTCCTTGGCTTGTAGATAGATATATTACCCCAATTCTCCATCTTCACATGATTATCTTCCCCATGTGTTTGTCTGTTTCTGTCTTCTAGTTTCCCTTTTTTATAAAAACATCAGTCATATTGTTTAAGGATCTCACTAATGATTTTTTTTAACTTGATTATCTCTGTAAAGATCCTATATCCAAATAAAGTCATACTCTGTGGCACTGGGAGTTAGGACTTCAATGTATCTTTTCTGGGGGACACAATTCAACTCATAACAACTATGAAAGTCACATTTTATATATATTCTGAAGTTAAAGCAAGCAACATTTCCTGAAAGATTAGATTTGGGATATGAACAAGAAGTAGTAAAGTGTATCTTCCAAGATTTCTGCCTAAGACACTAAAATAATTGTGATCAAGTGAGATTGGAAGGGCTGCTAGTAGAATAAATTTGAGGGAAGTTCGGAAGTTCAGTTTTGAACATGTGGAGTTTGGTGTATCTGTTACCTTCCAACTGAAGATGTAGAGATATATGTCGTCAAGTGAGAGAAAGTGAGAATGGGGAAGGAGAAGCTGGAATTTGAAGATTTATTTTTTGTTACTGTTTTTCTTTTGCCATCAGTCCTGTTTATTTTAGAAGCTAAAGTGGTGGGAATGGGAAGGAGTGATAAGAACAGCCAGGCCCTGGTCTCTGACAGGGCCATGTCCAGCCCGGACCCTGCCCGTGTGATCAAGGCTGAGTCATCATCGGTGATCAGTCTTTACCTTTGAAGAGAAGCTGTGAGGTCACTCTGGTGGAGGTGAATCATCCATGAGGGTAGGGCTGGGGCAAAGTGGCTCCCAGATCCTCTGGATCAGGTAAAAAAAAATGCTGGTGGCACATGATACTCTTGGCTAAGAGCACCCCAAACTAGCCCTCTCTGTGCTTGAGACAGAGCCACATTTCAGGGGAGGAGCCAGAGAGTCCTTTAAGGACTTAAGTCATAAATTCAGGAAGTCGCCAGATGATCAAGAGGAACCCTATTTTTCCTGAATCAAATGGTATCTTCTTTCTTGTATACCACATAACTCTTACAAGAAAAATGCTAAAGATAGAATTGTAGTAATGATAAACATTAATTACATGAATAATATAATAAAGTTGTATAGAATTTAAATGAAAAAGTACTTGAAAAATATTCAATTGTTATATTTTCAGGCATGATAATATGTTAATATAGTGATTCAGAAACATGATCTTTCATTACCTAAGTTATTTCCATTTATCTTAATTGGTGCCATGAAATTTGTGGAACAAATACTTGCTTTATTTAAATATTTAAAATCTCTATATGATACCTGAAGGAGAGGAGATACTCTTAGAGAATGAAAGATTGAGATATTCTCCAAAAATTTTGGAAAGCACTAATTTGGAAATAAAAATACTTTCTTTAACTGGAAGATAAGATCTTCAGGATAAAGGTCACAGTTGCCTTCAAAATTTCAGAGCAAAACTATTGAAACTCACTGTGTTAAAGGCTGTCACAAGAGCCAGCACTGTTAGTGTTTCTAAGATAGTGTTCTGGCATAGAACTCTAGTTTAGTATCTTTGGTATAGATTGGCATCATAGTGGATTAGCTTTTCAGTTTCTTTCCAGCTCTTTTTCTCATCTACATACACAAGCTGTCTGTGCCTCCTTTATTTCTATGGAGCTGGAGAAAATTTGCTGAGGTAAAGGGAGAGGGAAAATTGACAGGGAATATATTCCTGACCAGCATTTGTTATATTCTCTGACACATAGGAAATGTATCAAAGGATGACCAAAATGTGTAATCTCTCAAGACACAAATCCTCTCTTGATTTGGGAGTAGTTAAAGGAATCTATAACCTTCAGAAAGTTATACTTGGATCTAAGGGTTTGAATGTCTTCCAGTCTCACATGATTATCTTTCCAACAAAGATTTAGAATTTTCTACATTTACTATAATTCTTTTTTTTCAAATACAGAGAGAGAAAATATACAACATCAAATTTATTCTTAAACATTTTGAATATCCTAATAGAGGATTTTTTCAACTTTTCAACTTTAGAACCATTAACGCTTGGGCCAATAAGTCTTTGCTGTGAGAGGCTGTCCTATAGCACCCTCAAACTGTGATGCCAAAAATATCCCAAACATCACCAAAAGTCCCCCAGTAGACAAAAGCACCCCTAGTGTAGAATCTTATAGATTCTTATCGAATAGAAAGGCAAACTTATGTTGTCTTTATTTATTTTTTTGTTTACACTCTTATCATCCTCTATTGCTTCATGCTTTGTACTGATTGACTTTCGGAAGTCTTTCTTTTAAATATTATGCAAAAGTAAAGATCTAGTAAGAATTTGTCTTCCTGGCTTCCTACTGACCCTAATTCCCTATTAGCCAACTACTTCATACTTATCACTGCAATGATAACTGGTGTCTATAATAAACACAAAGCCCTCTGAAATTCTCAAGTGCCTTTTGAACAGACAAAAGAAAATTAAGTTTCATTAAGTATGGTTTTAAGGTTAAATTCATTTTATTCTATTCAAATTCTTTAAACATTAGGATTGTATTCATATGATAACTTCCCCCATTTTTTGACCTGGGCTTAATACAGAGGTGTTACTCTTAAATCCCTTTCAGAGTGACCAAATTATTTAATGACATTAAGATATCAGCTCAAGTTAGACTATAATTAATACTTGTTTATTTCTTAATTTTATATATCATATTATAGAAGCAATTGCCAAAATCCAAACTGTGTACAGTCCTGTGTTATCTTCTTCAGGAATTAATTACAAGTTAAAAAACATGGGGCCTTTGACCTTGAAAAGATTATAAAAAATAATTATAGCTGTCAGCACAAAGCTAAGCTGTGTACCTCTAAATGGGACTTAAACATTTATGTAATACACGTTTTAATCTGTCTCAGTTCCATGATGGAGTTCTCAGAAATTACTAAGAAACTCAAGCACTTTACCTGGTACTTGTCAAAACATCTTGAAAGCCTGCTATACCCTAAATTATACCATGTACTTACTCATTGAGCACAGAATGGACTGGGAAGAGAAAAGTAAAATAATTTTTTTATCACAGTGATTAAAAAATAAGGTATCAGAACTGTTCAGTAGAAAAACAAAGCAAATATTGAAGAATATAAACAATGGATATTTATATTTTCTTAGGAATACATGTATCAAAATAAATTCAAGTAAACACCATTCGATAAGTTTTATATCAGTTTTTTATGTCTTTGTCCTAAAAAGAATTGTAAGGACTGACTTGTTCTGTGTGTGTGCCTGAGTATTTCTAAAATATGTATCTACTGGAATAGAAAGTAATGGAATGAGGATTTGGAGTACTATTTCAGATAGCATTATAAAGTGGAGACTAGCATGTGACTTTTTGAATGAAGTAAGTTAGCCATCCATGAGAAATTCTGAACATCTGAAAATCCAGTTCCTCAGGCAATGGTATTAGGAAGTGAAAGTCCTTAGGCAAAATGGAATACATTAGGCTTGTGCCAGGAACATCAGCTGGCCATGATAGATAGGGAAGGTGAGTGAATCAGAAGAGCAATTAGAAAATGGGCAAAGGATTTGAACAGACATTTTTCTTCTATATATTTGAATTATCACCTGTTATTGTATCCTTGCTCAGTATAACCTCATTCCGTCTTCCTTAATTTGTGCTGTTAATGCCATATAAATTGCATCTTTATATCTATTAAGTTTAATGATACAATTTTTTTCAATAATACAATTTTATAGCTATTGCTTTTTGCCATTAAAAATCAGCTAAGAGGAAAATGCAAAGCAAAAAGTATAATTGTAATAGGTATTATAACTCCTTTCTAATTACATTTATTGGCATTCTTTATTTTATCATATGGATTTGAATTACTGTCTTGTGTCATTTCCATTCAGCTTGAAGAATTTCCTTTAGTATTTCTTATGAGGCAGGCTTGCAAGCAACAGATTCTCTTTCTTTCTTTCTTTGTCTGGTTGTATCATTATTTTGCCTTCATCTTTAAAAGATAGTTTGCTGGGCTCTTGGTTGACAGTTGTTTTTTGTTGTTTCATTGTTTTTCTTTCTTTATTTCAAATGTTATCCAGACCACGGCCTCCTGGCTTCTGTTGTTTCTGAAAGGAAGTCAGCTATTAATCTTAATGAGGTTCCCTTATGAATAAGTCTTTTTTTCTCTTGATGCTTTCAACATTTTCTGTTTGTTTTTATCTTTCATCTTTGTTTGATTTTGATGTGTCTAGTTGTGGATCTCTTTGTGTTTATCGTACTGGAATTTGTTAAGTTTCTTAAATGTGTGAAGTTTTTCATCTAATTCAGAAAGTCTTTAGCCATTATTTCCTTGGACATTTCTGCGCCTTTCTCTTTCCTCTCATTTTGGTATTATCATTATACACATTTACCTCTCTATACATGCATACATATACATCTATCTTTCAGTTTGCCTAATATATGAGGTTCTGTTCATTTCTTTCTTTTACTTTTTGTATCTCAGATTGAAATGCCTCTACTAATTTATAAGTTCAGTTCTTCCTTTGATCAAATCTATTCTTGAGTCCTAATAATTTCATTTGTTATTTTACTTTGATTTCAATTCTATTGGCTTCTTTTTTATAGTTTCTCTGTCTTTACTGATGTTTTTGTATTTGCTAGGATGGTGTTGTCACACCTTCCTTTCATTCTTTAAACATATTTTCTTTTAGTGCTTTGTACATATTTATAACAACTAGTTTGAAGAATTTGTCTAGGTCCAACATCTATAAGCTTTCAAGGCAATTTTTATTTTATTGCATAAAATATTTTATTTTTATGCATAAAAAATCTATATGTGGAGGTACTTTTAAAGTTTGAAGTTTTTACAGGTGTGTCATTAATTCAGCCAGTGTCCAGTACTTTACAGGTACCCTCTTCCACTGTTCCTTCATGAGCATAGTTTTGTGCAGGTACTCAGCCTTCCAGACCACCAGGTATGAGTGTAATCTTAGCAGAGGCCTTTTGGCTCTCTCTCTCCCTGGGTCACTCTATTGGATTTCTGTCATGTGTGCTATTTTGTTTGTTTCTACTCCTATCATGGAGATGTTAGCCTTCTCTGATTAATGACCACTGTGATTTCTACGGTTTTTTACAACACTCCTGGAAATAATTTTTTTCCATTCTATGCTACAAATGAAGTCAACCCAACCCCCTCAGGTAACAATACTTGACTATTTTTCATAGTCTGCCATGCCTATCTTATACAGAACCTCTGCAACACAGAGTTGCAGCTGTCAAGAGTAATAGGGGTCATTGGTCCTCACAGGTTGCCCTGGCAGTGCCAGGAGTGGAACTTATACACCCTGGGGCTGGAGGGAGAGTATGGCCACTACACGTCCTCTTGACTGCTCTATCCTGTGCAGTATAGAAGTTTTGTAACATGGAGTTGCAGTGGAAGAAGGAAATATGACAGCTCCTGGTGTAAGTACTACAGACCCCCACTCTTTTTACTGAGGTTCAATAGATCCTCTTGAATAAATGCTTCCCAATTTTTAAAAATATACCTGTTGTTTAATTTCCAGACACTAAAATGGTTGTTTTGACAATTTGTCCAGTTTTATCTCTTTTTCTATAAAGAGAGGGTTTATCAAGCTCCAGTACAGCCATTCTGGTACATTTTGGTTTATTTTAATACAAGTACATTTAAGGTGTGTAAAAGATGGCAGAATGGATTTGGTGACCTCTAAGATCTATTTAAATTCTTATTTGTTTATGATTCTCTGAAGCATAATATACAGTTGAAATATTCTTTCACCCCTTACCTCATGGATTATGACTCCTTCTGCTGACCTCAGTATATTTTCCATCAAAGAAATTGCCCATGTAAGTGGATTAAATTATGTTGAGGTTGATGATTTGCCAAAACTGACCAAAGTTTAGTTTTATCTTGAAATTTAATAAATATGAACATGTACAATACTTACCTTTTCCTCCTGTGCCTTTATCCAAATTTCCCTCTATCAAAACATTCTACATTACTTAATTCTGGAATACATTACTTCTTTTGTTTTTCCAGTGGAACCAATCTCAATCATGCAAACAACCCAGTCCAAATAGTTAAGAGAAAATTATAAAATTTTGTGTCTCAGAAGGAACCTTTAAGATATGCACATAAAAGGGGTTCAGTTAAAATAGCTATTAAGTAGAAAGTGGTATGGCAGATATCAGCCAGTTTATAACAGTTTATTTTTTTTTACATTTTTCATCATATCTATTCTCTTCCCTGAACCCTTAACCTCTTCTTTAATCTCAGTGTTCTTTTTGCTATGTGCAGGATATCTAATATATATCGCCTAGGTCTCCATTACTTCTCAGCCATAATATATTGCTAACTATGGTATAATGCACAAGAATTTCTATGATAGCACTAATTAATGAGTTTTTTTAAATTAAGACACCAAATACTGGTGATATATAAATTTTTTAAAAGGCAATCTTAATTTATCAGGAAGAAAATTAACAGGCAAATACTTTATAAAATTCAATTTATGGGAAAGTAAATCAAAAAGGTTTGAGTTGAAAATAATTAGGAGAGCATATGCTATCCAATACAGAACTGAGTGCTTAGAGTATTCATAATATGGCCAACCTTAAAAAAACAGCAGCTCATTATTTGGCAGACAGCCAAAGGAATATTGGCAAATATAAGTAGTCCTGAAAAGTATACAAGATGTAGGAATTAATTATCCTCAACTAGTTAATTGTTTCTTTCCACTCAGGGCATGAACCTATTTTTGATATCAGTTATTAATTAATTTCAGGGGGGAAATCTATATTTAAGGTCACAAGAAATCTTCCTTGAATACATAACAAGAAAAAAAAGGAAACATTTTCTCCTATTACTATAAAATGTTCCAGAAGGGGTAGTGCTTGATTGACTTACTACCTGCAAATCAGAATTTGAAATATTGACTAAATATAGACTTTTAAAAAGTGTTGTGTTTTGTTTTAGCCTGGGTTATAAGCAGTGCCCAAATCCACACTATAATAAGACTCAGCCTAACATATTGTTATCTAGAAATAATACCCACTGGGGTTCACCGGAACCTATTTCTTAGGGCCCTGAAAGACTCTTAACTTAATGTTACTAAAACAGTAACTTTTGTACTATTAAATACAGGTTTGTTTTTTTATTTGCCAGATTCTCTTCATGTGCTAATTTATGCTAGGATGCCCACTTTCTTACAGAAGCATCTTTATTATTGGGTGAACACCATCATCACGCTTGGTCTCTTCAGTGTCTCAAATGTAAATTTTTAAATTTATCTTTATTCAAGTGCATTTAAAAAGGTGGTTGCTATCCTTCAGTGATCTCCACAAAGCACCTAGTTTTGGTTTCTTCTTATCTATCTGTGCTGAATTGCAGTTCTGCCCTGTCTTTCTGGGCACCTGATTTGGTGTCACGCCTTATTCTCTATGACCTGTAGATTCGATGTTTTGTAGGATCTCCTCTGGATTGTAAAGTTGGGGCATTTTTCTTTCCTTTTTTTTTGTATCTCCAGGAATTCTTTCTTTTTTTTTTTAGAGCTAATACAGCCCTAATTGTTTTTTAACTACATGTAAATCATCCACTGGAAGTTCCCTTTGATTTCCTACTGGACACTTTTATCTTCAGAGTAAATGATTTTAATGTCCCATCTTTCAGTGCCTTGATGTATGGGCAATGATTTCTAATTTCAAATTCAAACAATTTCAAATGTATGCACCTTATTTAAATTTTATTATGAAAAGAGAGTCCAAAATTACTTAGACAATCTATTTTTGGGGGTCAGGAGACAGAAATGTTCTTGATGCTGGTAAAGAATCTGCATTTCTTGATGTATGTTGGTAATAGGTCAGATAACTAGCTTGATATAAATATCTAATACCTTCACTTCTTCTGCTTATTAAAACAGCATGTAAATATTGTCTCCAGTATCTAGCAAAGATTTTAACCTAGAATAATATTTCACAAATATTTATGTAAATGAATGCATCCTTTAGCTACACTAATACATTCAAATGATCATTTTCTTGAAAAGAGAAAAGCACTATGAATGGGACATACTGGATAAGTTTTATGGAGAATTCAGGAATATTGGTGGTCCCAGAACATAGGAAATTAACTGAAGTTGACAGAACTACTCTGACTATTGAAATATAGATCTATAAGAAAGGGTTTGATAGAATGCTAGGGAATGACCACGAGATAGATTTTTGCATGGATATAACAAGGGGATATTCAAAACCACTTTTGCCTTATATTAAATTTGCATTCTTCCATTGAGATTATATCCTCTTTGTTATTCAAATTCATAATTTGAAATGTTGATCAAGTCTTCTTATTCACTACGTATTTTTAACTGAACCCCAAACTGTGTGTTACTGTAACTTTTTCAGAAGAAGATTCTTACTGCTACCAGATTGAACCAAGCAGAATCCCTTTAGTAGCCTCTTCAAAACTCTTCCTGACTCAGTCGCTTTTACATCCAACCTGCCATTCTGACATGTCATTCAAACATTCTTTAAATGCTCTTTTCTTTTTCAAACAAGCAAACAAAAACATTCATCTTTTCAAAACCGTGATTTGCATTCTGGTTGTAAACAGAAGTCTACTTAGCTTCAAATGATTAGCATAACCTGATCCCATTCTACCTTTGAGCATGTCTGCCCTAACAGACACTCCGCCTTCATTCAATTATTTTCTCTTCCATTAAAAACAGAAACAAAGACAAAATCCTCTCCTACTTCTGTGAACTTTATGCCCTTTTTCATCCCTGTAGGAATGTACATTTTTACCAATTAAAAAGTTAAATACTCAATTGAAATGTACAAAGATCTGTTTTCCATGAAAGATTTATTGACTGACCCTTTATTAATAATCCTTTCCTTTGAAAACATGTAGACTTTTTTTTGTGTATCATTCAATTTAGTTCTTGACTATTAATGTTCTTTTGTATCATTTCTTTATCATCGTGTTATATTAGTCTTATCACCCAGTTTGGAGGACTAGCTAAAGGGGATTTTCAATTATCAGTAGCTAGTCTTACGTGTCTTAAAGTTTATGATGGCACTAGTATGAATTTGATTTATTGCATAGCCATTAATCCTATTCGGAGAGTGATTTTTAAAAATATTCTTTCAATCACTTGAGTGTTGTAAGAGATCATAAACAACTCAATATTGTATTTTAAGGCTACTAAGTTGCTTTTGTATGTCCATTTCTTATCAAAATAATGCACTTAATTATCTAGTCTAACAAATAAGAGGATTCTTAACTTTATTCCATTATTTGAAAGATCTTTTACGGACAACTAGGAAAGACTGACTGAAGAATTATTAAACAATGCTGTCCCCATTCAAGTAATACCATCTGATGGAGGAGTTTGAAAGGAAAAGTCAGTCTCAATAGGCAGGATCATAATTGTTGCATAAATGCTTTAGTGTTACCACATTCTCTGCACTATATGAACATGCTTGACTGACACTGTCTGCTCTTCCCTATTGGTGCATGGCTTGTTCATTAGCTGCTCGACATTGTGCCTAGGGATTCAAGCTGAGGCTCTTCATCTCTTCTTTGCATTTCCCCTCTCAATATATTTTATTTATTATTATTAGAACAATTCACACAATTAATAATATATTTGGGGCTATCTAAATACAAATTTTAAACCCATATTTCCAGATTTCTATTCTAATGCCCTTACTCTCCTCCCCACCTTCCAAAATAATAGCAGAATTAAGGTGGATCCTAATTCTTGATTCACCATTTTTACTATATCTTTAACAAGAAAATAATACGCTATCACAGTGTGAGTTTAATTAAAGTAAATGGAGAGTTTAAAAGATGGAAGAATCATGTTGTTTCTTAATTGTGTTGTACTTAACATATAATACTTCTTTCCAAGTCACCCCATATAACCCCATCAGCATTTGTTGCATTTATTTTAGTACAAGTTCATAAGGAAAAAACAGAAAAACAAAAAACCTTCCTTCATTGTTTATTTCAGAACTAAACCCATAATCTGTGGGTGAAAATCACCTGCATGCTACTCTCTAGGATTTTATTGATCTCCAGTTTGAGCCACATGAGAATTAAATGGATGAGACCACACTTTTTCATTTAACTGGAGGTTGTTCTTAGGTTGTTTTAAACTTAGCTCAAAAGGTAACTTAAAAAAGAAGTTATTCACAATCAGACATTTCAATACAATTTTTTTCTAATAGTAAACTTTGTATATTTAATGGCTGCAGTGTAAGAATTAAAAAGAGAATGAATAACACATGGGAAAACTATAATTTGAGATTAAGAATCTGTGTAAAAGGAAGATAGAATGCTATAGAAAAAAATCCTCAATATCATTAGGAACATAGCTGAAAAATAGTTACATAGAGGCAAACCAAGAACCCAGGAAGAATGTAATCAAGTGGACCAAAAATATTCCAGGTAAGACTTAATCCTTCCAAGTACTCTGGCTTCAGCATTCGCTAGCATTTCAATACTCTCTGTGTACCCTTTATTAAAGATACTTTAATGGACAGATCTACATCCACATGAAAGCCTCAGAAATCACTGTTAGAGCTGGCTCTGACACTGTTTAGTGGGCTTTACCTAGAGAGAAGAATCGTGGTGAACTTTGAATGTAGTTTGAGTGGAAAACAGAAAGTGTCCTCATATGGGGGAAGAGCTTGAGTGAGGAATTGGAAAGAAGGTCTGTGTCTACATGCTTTTAAATATGTTGGGCAAGCACCTGCCTGTCCTTTCTCTTATGTGATATAAAAAGCAAAATGTTCCACAAGTCTACATTGGAAAATCAAAACTAAAATCATAAGAGGGTTTGAACTACAGAATCAACATTACTAACACAGCCCTGGAAATAGTACCAAATGTGACACTCTCAGATATTTAGTCAACAAATATTATTGTCTGTCTTCTTACATCTGGTACTGTGATGGTTGGTGATTGATGAGAAAAATAAGTCAAATGATATTTCTATCATCTATCTATTATCTATCTACCTATCTATCTATTATCTATCTATCTATCTATCTATCTATCTATCTATCTATCTATCTATCTATCAGCACTGTGAGAAGCACGGAGGAGGATTTGGGTCAAGAAAAATCAAGAAGAGATTCTTTTATGAGCTAATTCTTTAAAAATGAGAAATATGTGCCTCATCATTTCATCATGCTTAGAGAGATACTAACTCTAAATTTAACTTTTTGTCTTAAAGTCTTTGATTTTTCATAAATCAGCACCTTTATGCTAATAGGCACATTATTATGTTTCCATATCAGTTAGTTATATTCTACATGATGGAAATTTTGGAGAAAGAATAATAGTGGGCATCTTGACCCGGTTTTCGGGGGTTATATTGGGTTCTTTAAATGTTTGTGAAGATTCATAAAGATGTTATAAAGAGCAGGTAAGATATACTACTCTCTACTATTTAGTAGAAATTCATTAAAAGGACCAAATACTATAAATTTAAGATCAATTTGGGTATTTACCAGCTATTCAAAATTAATAGCTCTTTTTAAACAATATAAATTTAAATTTTCCATAATCACAATAAACATTCTACTGTTATAATCATAGTCATTTTATAATTATTTCTGGGGAAAAACAATTTTGAGTAATAATTGTTTTCATAAAATAAAAATTGCAGTCAATTTTTATAACACAAAAGACTCATCCACTTGGAGGATGGAGTACTTTAGCATAGGTACTAAAGCTGTTCATTTCCCCCTCCATACAGGACACTTTAAAATAAACTAAATTCTTCATTTTAGGTAGAACATACGCACAAAAAAATGTGTTGCTTCAAAAGCAACGAAGCCTTAAACCTATTTCCTGAGATGTGCTTCCAACGAGAGGACTGTCGCTTTGCAGTATGAAAGGGAGCTATATCTGATGGTTCTGATCAAAGATCATTTTGAGTTCTCTCTTTTTTAATGGAGATGAAGAAAGCATATTTTATATGGAGTTTTGTTTTGACTCAGCCTGCCATGAAGCTGTTTAAATCAAGTCTTATACCCACATTATTTCGATTGCCAAAAACATCAAAACAGCAACAAAGGAAAAGCTAACCTTGAATTTTCAGCATGTATTTCAGCCCTTGTAAACAAGTTACCATGGAGATGATACCCAAGTGAGCTACAGGCTTGACTCAAAACAGCCACTGTGTGCGGACCATCAGCCCAATATAAAGTGGCATCGACTCTGTTCATGACAAAACCTGCATACATCCTGTGGTCCCTGAAAGTTCTACAGCATGCCAGGTGGAAGCTTAACATTTGTCAAAACAATCATGGGTTTCCTTAAAAGGCAGTAAAATCAAGTAGGACAGACTTAAATTACATGTTAGAACATTACAAATCTGGTAACATTTTTTGAAGATAGTAACTTGAGGTTGTATTCTCTGAGCCTTTTTTTAAGGAACATGTATGTAGGTCTAGAAGAAACCTTAGCTATAGCTTTAAAATGTTTTCTAGAGAAATCATTTCTAAGAAGACTAAGTTATGTTAGACAAAAAAGGCAAAATAAACCCTGTCATGGACCATGATTTCTGTCTTTGTACTGACTGCAATCATATGGAAACCCCTAACAAAGAAAAGAACAAATACAGAATTTAATGGCTTAGATATCATGTTCACATTAAAAAAAAAATCAGAAGCATAGAAAATAGCATACCTATAACAAGTAGTACTAACACATAGCCTCTCCTTCTCTAACTTTTTTTTTCTATTCTAGTTCCCTTATGAAAATATACATAACTTTTAGATTTTTATTTTATAAAATGTTTAACAATTGCATATTTTGATTTGAAAAACTCAAATATCTACATTCCAAAGAATTTACAATTATTATACATAGCCTAAGACATGCTACTGATATATTCCTATCCTTTTTTAACTTCAAGATATATAAAGTGTGTTATAAAAAACTTAATATCCATCAAAAGACAAGTGGCATGTCCATTCTATAAAATACAATTTAGTTGCAATGGGCCAATATGTTCCAAGATGTAATAGATGTAATTATATATGTGTGTATGTATATACATACCATTGTATATAATGATGGAAAAAGATATAATTATATATTACAAGATGTAATTTTGCACGAAAAAATAAGTTGTATAATGATATAAGCACAATTATGATATTTAACTAAATTTTTCTTAAGTGCAAAATAAAATAGTATACAGATACATAAGTATTTCCAGAAATTCATAGAAAAATGTACAAAGACTAAAAACCAAACTGATAAAAATAGTATTTTTTTCTGGGTGTGCAGAGCAAAGAGATATTGGGAGAGTTGAAAAAGAAAGGACTGGCATATGGGATGTAAAGAGGGTCTTTGGCCTTATTTATATATATATAATATATATATATATATTATATATATAAACACACAATTAGAATTATTTATTCAGGTATTACGCAATTAATTTTAAATTAAAATGAATCTAGGGGAACTAGAATCCTAATCTTTCTTATGAAATTGTTGTATCATATAAAAAAAGTTATGTATATGAATTGCCCTTATAAAGGTGTTGTTTTATTCTGTTAACATTTCCAGTGGTTTACTACACTGAGTTTGGTCCTCAGTTCTGTACAATCAGCATGATCTGGCAATTTAACAGAAATGCAAACTATCTGTCCCCAACTTTAGACTCAGTGATCAGAAACTACATTAAAAAAAATTTCCAGATGATTTGTAGGTATATAAAGTTTAAGAAGCATCATTTTAGGAAATCACTCTGGCATGCAATTGACCTTCTACCCAACCCAAGATGGTCATCTCCATGCCACCTCATGTCCTGTTATTTAGTACTGAAAATGAAGTTAAATATTGTATTGATCATCTTGGTGCATCTCGATCAGGGACCCTCTGAAATATCACTTGTCTTTCTGTTTGTTATCTTTTCACTTAGAAAGAGAGACACTCTGTCATCTGCACTTGTTTGTTCTGGAAAGCTCCTCATTAAACTAACTTAAATTTAGGATTAGAAGCCCACAGAACTCTTAGTAAATCTCCACTAACCAGCGATCAGTGAATGCTTATTGAATCAAAGTGCCCCTCATAAAACACAGTTTGCATTTCTGCAAGGCCACTGATAGTTTTCCCTGATTTGAGATTCAAATGGGCATTTGGACAAAGTAAGTGCTTTTAAATCAAACCTCAGTCAGAAACCTGGTTCTTTTTTCAGAATTCTTAACAAAAGCATTAATGACATAGATCAGAGTCCCTCTACATGGGCACTACTGACATTTTGAATCAGATAAGTCTTTGTTGTGGAGATTGTCCTGTGCCGTATAGGAAGGCTAGCTGCAGCCCAGCCTCTACCCACTAAATGTCAGCAGCACCCTGCCCCACCTTCCAGTTGTGAAAGCCAAAAATGTTCCCTGGTGTACAGTATCCCCAGTTTAAAGCAAGTGCAATAGGTAAACATTGTTTCAATTGTTGTCATCACATTGGTATCAACAGGCTTGACATCTATAACCTGGAATTGACTTCTCCATTTTAGACATAAAGAACCTGACAAAAAAGGCATATGAAGTAATATGTACTAAAAAGACACAATGCCCTCCAAGTTGCACTCACTAGCTGATTTTATAAGATTCGTGTTACCTCTAAAATATTTGTGTCATCCAATATTCATTCTTTATCTGTTTACTTGTGTCCTGCAGGTTCTTTCATCCATTTTAATTTCCCATTTACTTTTATCCCTTCATTGCATTTCCTGCTATATTTTTCTTTCTCTTCCCAGTACAAACCCATTTATCTTTTCTAATGGAGTCATATTTAGTGGATTTTAACCAATGTTGTTGTTTTAGTCTTCAAATTGGCATTTTTAGAAAGAGTAGTATCTGCATCCACGGACAACAGAACAAAGAATGACAGTCCAGCAACACTGGAGATGGCAGAAGGAGAAGCTGGTATAAACTCCCCTAGAATACAATGAAATCAGCTTATCTGAAAAGGATTAAAAATAATAAGTTTCAGGACAATTTCAAATACTGTTTCACACTTTTGAATTAAAGATAATAGAGTGAGAAATGGAATATCTTCTCAAGGAGGTACCAAATACTTCTGCTAGACTTGACACATTTTCTTTTGCAAAACAAAATGCATAAAGTAAGCATTTTTATAGGTTATCGGTAGCATTAATGTAAAAGGTATAAGCTTTATAGCTAACCATTTGTGATGCAAGGAAGCTCTGTCTGCTACAGAAATTGGATGACCATGTGGGCTGAGAGCTCCCCTGTGTTATAAAATAATGCAGACAATATTTTTTCACCCTGAACAAAATTGGTTAAAATTACATTTTCCCAAGTCATATGGAAATGCACTAATTTGTAACTTTCTAAAGCCAACACATTTATGCTTCAGAGATACATAATTTAGTAACAAACAGCAGACTGAATTTTGAGCAGGTTTTAAAAATGGGTACAATAGCTCTCAGACTTCAAATGAACTTAGAAAACTGTCTTGGTATTCTCTCCCTCGTGAAATTGTAAACATTCCCTTAAAGTTTTTTTAGCAATATACAGTGAGGAAAAGTGAAAGGTCTTGCATATTTGTATAACATGTAAAGGCTCCAGTGATTAAAACAGCCTTCAGACTTAATAGCAAACATTTTACTTTAAAGGCAGTAATTCTCCAAGAACCTAGTGGAAAACTACATTACTGTGCTTTTCTTTTTTTGGAACGGATGGCTACATTATGTAAGGTAGGTAAGGTAAAGCATGATAACAAGCAGTTCTGATGGGGAAAATGTTCATGGAAATTTCTTTTTCTTATTTAAGAAGAAAATATCATTTGGATTCTCAGCATTAAAAAACAAGACCAATACACAATTCGTTAGTTAACGCTTCAACTCACAGCAAAATGTACACATAGATTTTTATAACATAGGTAACCTTGAGAGATAGTTTTGTGTCTACTTTCTAAATGATTTTATAGAATATAACCAGATTGACAAAGCAAAGATACTGCCATAAGATTTTATTATTAATATGATTTTCAAACAATCAAAAGGAATAAAGCACCTGTTTGAGATGGTCCTATGAGATCTGGGCACCTGTTTTCATCTGTTCCTTTTCCTTATAAATTTTGCTTATATTTTAGTGTACATAATATTGAAGAATGAAAGCATATTTTGGAATTATTCATAACTTTTGTTTTTCTTTGCCAGTTAATTATTTTAAAGTTATAATGACTCTTCAATCTACTAGGGAAAAACAAAACAAACCTATTAGTCAAAAAGAATAAATGTATACTCTATGCAATCCTATATATTTATAGTTAGACTTCATAAGTCTTAGAGTTTTATTTCCTTAAGGAAGATGAAAAAAATCCCAAATTGAACAAATGCTCTGAAATCATTTTTGTTTTTGTTATTGTTCATGAGACTTTAGCAGGATCCGTGCAGTTTCGTTTCATTAGTAACGGGTGAGGAGCGATTGCTGGGACCCCACCTGAACTGTCTTCCGTGCTTCCTCCCTGATTTGCATTTTAAATGTGTGAGTCTATTTAACAACAGGATTGAGACATTGGTTCACTGTGATTTTGATTCAGTAATTGCGCAGAAAGTCTTATTTGCATATATTTTCAAAAAGCTAATTTGAAGTCCTGAGTTGCTGACAGAAGTTGACCAGACTCTTCATAAAAAAAATGGTGGGGGCATACACAGGGCATGCTAGGCATTAGATTATCTACCCATTACCCATTTGTGTAAGCACCCCTAAAGTATCCTGCTTTTGGGGAATAACCATACTTTGTGGTGACTGCCAAAGGAAAACTGAGAACTCCTTATCATTTGACTTTAATCATCAAATATGAACATCAAAAAATAATGTATATTTTTTTCTGTAGAGAGTATAGACGCCGAATTACATATTTGAAGCATTCAGAGTGTATATTACCTTTGCTATCAGCAATTTAGAGAGCTTTCTGAATGAGATCAGTGATTTTTCACAGTAAGTCTGTTAATCAGGTCAATGACAGAAACCATCTCAAACATGGACTAAGGGGGGGAAATGTTTTTGGTTCATCTGAAAAACTCAGACACAGTTCTGGCTTTCGGTTTCAGTATACCTGTATCTGCAAATGTCATCAGGTATCTACCCCTCCCCACCACTCAGTGTTTTTTGTTTATTTTACTTTATTTTTGTTTCTTTTTCTTACAATATGGTTACTGTGAGTAAAATGGCAATATTTCCCAAATCTCTCGCAATGGCTCCATATCAACAGGTGCTTCCAAGCGAAGGAAAGAAGTAGCTCATCTCCAATATCAATGGGTAATCACGTGGGCGAGTGAGGGCTTATCTGGACCAGAGAGGTTGGGGGAGGATTCACTCACTTAATGTCCAGCAGGAGAGAGGGAGAGAGACGCGGGATGACTGCTTGTAAGCAATAAATGGATTTTAAACTTCATTTCTTCCTTTGACTGATTTTGGCTTCAAAAGTATTTTGCCCTGGGGTTTCCCCTCCCCGGAGTTACAGTTACAATCTGAGAAAGACTGTCTAAGTTAGTCAGCAATGAGCTCAAAGCTTGAATGTAGTAGACTAAAGAATACGGCTTTGCTGGAAGCACTGCTATTGGTTCTAATTCTTGCTGGATAAACCCGCAGGCCAAACTGTGACAATCTTACTTGGTTCTCAAAGTGTGGGACAGTGGGGAGTACAAATTTAGCAATTTCTGGGGGCATTTTTGGTTGCTACAGTGGGGGGAAGGTTGCCCCTGGCATCTGGTTGGTAGAGGCCAAGGATACTGCTAAATACTCTACAATGTGCAAAACAGCCCTGACCCCACAACAGAATTACCCAACCCCAAATGTCAGTCATGCCACGGCCGAGAAATCCTGCACTAGCAGTCGCACCAGTCCGTGATGTCCCACAGTGGGTCATAGAGATAGGGGAAAGAGTTTTATCCAAGAAAACTGCTGTAATCAGGAGAAAGGACAGTAAATGTTGATTAGGCAGCAACCCAAGTAAATAAGAGGGAGTATTTTTTACCCTTAAGCTATGAGTAGGGAAGCAAAAGAAATATATAAGAACCAAAATTTTTAACAATGGATTTTTATCTAAAATGTAATGGTGGAGTTCGTTTTTCTGGTCTTTTTGACTAATAATTGGTCCTTGCTCTTGGCTGAGTTCATTGGTATTAGATAATTTGCATTTTGCTAAGTTAATTTGAATCAGAAATTCTACATTATTAAACATTAACTGGACCCCTGACTTAAATAATTTGAGAAAAAAGAAAATATTTTTAAAATTATTTTTATTTACAATAATTTTATTGTTAGATCAAATATTTTAGCTGAAAATAATTTATAATCAGAAGGGAAACTTAATTTTTACTCAAGTGGCAAATGCTAGTTGCCTTCCTCATTTTTTTCTTTTTTTTGTAACTTGAGGATGGTATTTTTTTGCTCTTATTTAATTAAACTGAAAATGTCTATATTTTCATAAAATAGGTCATTGAAAGTAGTAAGAGGTGAGAAAACTTTTAGAACTTTATGTTTATTTGTTTTAAGGACCTTTTATTTTGTAATCATTCTTTGATTTGAAATAGTCCTATCAGCCCATAATAATTCCTTAAGTTATTTTCTTTAGGAAAAAAAACGAAAACACTAATGCTGAAGGTTGTTTGAACTGTTCTTTTGTGTGCGTGCGTGCATGCATGCGTGTGTGTGTGTGTTAGAGAATTAGTGTGTGTGTTCAAGGAAGTCATTAAGCTGTTCAAAGTAGCAGGAAAGGTTTGATCCCAAGCATCTGGAACAAAATAATCAAAGAGAACACAACTTCTAAAAGTAAATGCTAAGTTACTGTATGTTTTATGGTCTGATGTGTGCACACATACATGCACACACATCTGACCATCAATCAGACCCTCAAGTTCGCTTCCAGGAAAGTTGAAAGAGTGTATCTCACAGGAGAGAAAAATGCATTTAAAGTTACTGCAACCATAAAATAAACTGACATAACACAAAGCAACAAATAATGGAGGAAAAAATCCTTCTGGGGCTCTGTCTCTCTTTCAGTAAAGATTTTTGTCTTCTGTTTTTATTTCTTGTCAGTGATCCTGGCTGTGTTTAAGATGACATAAATGCATTTATTATGCCCCCAGATTCCAACTGCTTTAGCCTGTCTTGTACATTCCTTGAGAAAATGCAGACTTCTAGAATAGAGAGCAGATGTAAAAGCAAAATGACAGCCCTTGTGGGATGTTTGGTGGCTTAAAAAAAAATCTCTTAAGCAATTTTCTCTATTGCATCATGTCTGAAAAGCAGCTTAATTCCTCTGTTATGATTAAAGTTGATTGACTGAATTGATCTGTGGTGTATCCTGTTTCCCTAGTTTACAGAGATCCTCAGGATGAGTGAGGAAGCTGCTGAACAAGATCTAAGTGCTTAATGTATGCTGAGGTCCCACTTAACATTTATTATCTGTTATCGAAGGTAGGAGAAAAGCATGTAAATTATATGGATGTCTCTGATTCAAGGAAAGGAAAAGATAAATACTTATGCAGATGCTCCATGATTTTCATCAACCATTTTCTAAAACATACCCCATCTTTTTTAGACTTATCATAAATTTTGTGAGGAGCTTTTCTTTTGCTGAGAATTAATCTATTTTTACCTTACCGTTGCTTACATTAGGAAAGAAATCTGAAAAAAATTCAAATCTGACTATCAAGGGTACTTAATAAGTATAATTTTCAATAAAACTTAGGCCCCTCAGGAACCTAAGGTACTATGAAATTACTGTCTTTATTAGTTTTTTTTCTCCCAAGGGAAAAGATATATTAAAGAAGAGAATCATTAGCAGGTGTTCCATCTAATTTTGGGAGGGCATGAAAATGAGGTGAGGCAATAATTTTAGGTGTCTACTGAACATATATACCTGTAAGGTGCACAGTTTACATAGACTCTGTCAATATAGCAAAATTTTAATAAGTACACAATATTTAATATGTAGGGGAAAAGTGTTAGATTAAAGTAGACTGTGAATTGACAAATTATAGTTTGATCTACTTTGAGGAGCCACCTTCCCCTTCGACAATTTAGAGAGCCATTGACAATTTTTGATTAAATTTTTTTGCAGTTATGTTCTTATTCATTTGGAGGTCTAACATTAAAATAGAATTAGCAGTGAACTTGTAAAGGACAGAAATTTTTCAAATTTTCTTTATTGCTTGGAAGCTCTGTAAGGAGCTGGCTTTGTAGAGTCATATATCTGCATAATTGCTTTTCCTTGTTCTCACAGAATTGAACACCTTGTTAAGGAAACATCTCAACTTCCAGGTTTTAGTTAGTTGCAGCTATTATACCTATAAACCAGATGTAAGTGTAATGTAGTAGTAATACTAATTAAAACAATTATAATAACTACAAAAAGAATATCAGTACAGTAGTTAACAACTGTGAGCTTTTTATGTGCCAATCACTCTCTTAAGCACATCTATAATTGTTATTTTATTTAATCTCATAACAACCCACAAGGCTGATATGATCTATACGTCTCATTTTACAGGTTAAGAAGTAAGGCATAAAGACTTTAACTAATTTTCCTGTTCTTACCAGAACTTGCTTCCTCTCTCCCTGCTCCCAGGTCAGGTTTGAATTACAACCTTGCTTGACTTCCAGAGCATATTGTATATTTTGTGGCAAAAAAACAGCATAAAAAATTAATAATAACCTCCAAATATTTCATTTTTTATTTCACATTGCTTCAGGGCCACAGTTAGTTTAGCCCTTTTCAAAATTTCCTCTTCCTTTTTTGTCCTTTATAATTCAAATTCAAATGTTTCAAATTTGGAATTAATATTCGAACATAAATTGCCACCAGTTTTCTGAAACGTAGCACTGTGGAAATAAAAATGAAAACAAAAGAAAAAACTAGGCAATCAGGGTTGCCAGATATTACATCAGGCATTCTCTTAAATTTGAATTTTAGAGAAATAATGGAAATCTTTTAATTTAAATATGCCCTATGCAATATTTTTGACATTTTTATAAAAATATTTTTTATTTATATGAAATTCAAATTTAACCATCCATTCTATATAGTTTTCATTGCTACTTAATTGTATTTCAAATGCTAATCTAGGAATACTATTTAATAGCATTATAAAGCATCCACTTGAGGAACATGAATTTTCATTGTCATTAAAATACTCTATCTGGTTTTAAACATTTATTTCTTTACATTACACATCTAGGATTGTGTTTTGTAAGCATGATAGATAATAGCTTAACCCCATCTAATGTATGCAACCTTCTTTACCATCCTAGATAACTCTTTCTTTCTGCCTGCCTTCCTGTATTCCTTACATTTTTTTCCAAATACACTTAGAAATTTAATGCTTTTCTTTATAATAGAATTTAGTCATCCCTAAATTGTTTTTAGAGATTAAATAATCAAAATTCTCCCGGCCCCCAAACTAAAAATGTTTAATGCTTTGTTTTTATGACATAGGTCTTAAAATTCCTTAGCTTTTCCAAGTATGACATAGGATTAAAAGTCTCAGCAATTTCTTCCCTAATTTTTAAAGGTAGACTGAGGAAGACTTGTCTTACTCTGTTTTCTTTCTGATTCTTTATTAGCAAGATTTGCCCATCATGAGCGTGAATGATCATTGCTTTTATCCTACACACTTGCATGTACATCAGTATTATATCATCAGTTTACAGATAAACTGATTTATTTTTTAAAAACTGGTCGAGCAAAAGTCAATAGAGGGTCAGATTCTACTTCTGACACATATGGCAGTTATCAATGATTAATCACCATCTTATTTTCCTAAAAGTAACATTGATATCCTTCTCAATACATTGCCTCAAAGCTACCACCATTCAGATGTTCATACCAAAATAACATTCTTTGTTCTCGTCAGTTGGGAAAGAATTTTTAACATGTGAAATTTATCAGGATGGGATATCCAGGGATCATTTTGGTGATGGAACTGCAAGGACAAATCAAGACAGGTGATAAGAACCTGTTCATTGAGCCGAGACTAAGTGGGAGGTCATGGGCTGATGAAAACCTGACAAACATGTTGCAGTCACATGCTGGAATGCCTTTGGCTGTCAAATAAAAGAAAACCTGGATTCATTAGACTTTAAAGAATGAGAAAATATGTATATAATAAGAAACTGAGGATTGATTAATTCCACAGCTGAGCCATACCACCAATATCTTTATCTCTGTTTTTATTTTTTCTCCTATATGCAAAACTTCAATTTGAAAGTAAGAATATATTTCTCAGACCCAGCAGACAACCTTTATCTGTTGTCCTATATATGTCAGAAATGCTTACTGTCCTTTCTTAAATCAAATGGTTAAGGGGAATGGATTAAGTTGGCTGGTTTAGATCAGTCAGGACATGGAAAGTGATTATATCCATGGTATCCACTTGAGAGCAGTTTCCTGGAAAAAAATTAGCATTCCCTCATAAAGTAAAAAGGGGGTGTGCAATCACAAGTGTTAGTATACATGGTGTTTGAGGATAAAGAGAAAATGGTTAGCTTTCTGGAAAAACTTACCGGAAATGATGAAAGAACCCCAAGAATTACATGGTCTTCAGATTGTTTGCCTACAGAACATAGAAGGAAAACTCTCTGGCTAAACTGTAAAGTAGGCATCCTAACTAATCTTTCTTGTATGTGTGTGTGAGAAATGCAGAAGTGGCAGCCGTTCTTAGGCACTTTGCCTCTGGCAGAGTCTACCATCACACGGCAGTGGGTGCCCCATTTATTAGGCAATGCAAAGTATTCTCTGTCTCCAGAAGGTGAATTCATTGCCCAGCTGGCCTAAGGGCTTTGGACTGAATTCCAGCACTTGTTTTGCAGAAACTTGAGCCACTATTCTAAGTCAGGACTTTCATTTTTCCTACCAGGGACAGATTTTATTAACATCAAATAGGAGCTATTGTGAGGTATTAGAGTATGCAGTACTAAAGCTGTTACGTGCTATCGCATTGTTAAAAACTATTTCATTTAAAACAAATGGAACAAGTAGTCATTGGTCATTTAAAATTAGTTTTGTTGAAAGATTTAGAACTATCTTATTTTTTATTTTTACACTTTTGCTACTCCATCCCTGGTCCAGGAGTTAAGCCATTTCTACATTCCAGTTTCATTCTTTTCATGTGATTCTTCAATATATGCTTGTCTTCAGTAACGTGTGGAAAGTGCTTTGCCTAGAGCCCTTCATCATCATTGTTTTATGGTTATCACTTTCATATCTTTGACTGGGAGGGTTTCTGATGTGACTTTCAATTCAGTGAATTTGAAACTCATGTGAAATCCATATTGTAATTTAATTTAATGGCTTCATTAAATTCTATAGCAGTCTTTCCTTTTATATTATGGCAAAAATGAACATACATAACAACAAAAGGTTTGGCTCTTTTTTTCTATTTTTTATTTTTGGTTAGCTTCATTGAGATATTTCATTGAACTACGTAATCCACATACCATACAGTTCACACACTAAAGTACAAAAATAAATTATTTTTAATACATTCACTGTTGTGCAGCCATAACCATAATATCATTTTACAAATAATATCATTTCACAACATTTTCATCACCCACGAGACAAACTGCAGAGTATCCACTCATAGTCTTTTTGTTCATTTGTCACCCAAGCCCAAGTCCTAGGCAACTGCTATTGTACTTTCTGTCTCTATAGATTATCCTGTCCTGGACACTTCATATAATGGAATTATACCAACTCTGGTCTTCTGTGACTGGCTCCTTTCACATAACATGTTTTCAGGATTCTTTCATGATAGAGCTTATTTTAGTACAGCATTCCTTTTTATTGCCCAATAGTATTCTTGTGTATAGACATGATTTGGCTTTTTTAGCACATCTCTTCAACGTTATTTAATATAACATCAAGATATCAAAATACAAACTTAAAATAAATATTGGAAATATTAAAATAATTTGTGCAATGTGGATTGGCATCTACCCGCAGTATACATCCCACCACATTGAATAGAATGTATGCTGGAAATAGGAAACATACATACAAAATAATGACATCATATTGTATTTTATTAAAATACCTGTCAACTATTTTTTTTCCTATTAATTTCTACCTACAGACCTTAAGTGACTTATCACAGGTATATTTTAACAGAACGTGTTTAACTTCTCAATTCCTTAAATACCCATTCTTATAGAAAAATCAGTTCGTCTCTTTTAGTTATTAAACTATGTCCATAGGGCCATGTCCTTATAACAAATATACTTACTAAAAGTGTATTCTTGAGTAATGACATCGCTGTTCTTGAGAAGAATTTTATAGACAATTAAATGATTTTTTCTTCCCACTATCATATATGTGTGTGTAATATGTATTGCTGTTGACCATCTTCTCTCTCTCTAAATACATGAATATATGTGTGTACATAAATATATATATACATATATTCTTACATGCATATCACCTAAGAACTTATGTATAATTTTAGTATACCTTAATATTCTAAATATAGAGATAACATATATAAATATATGTGTGTATATGTGTCTGTGTATAACTATACCTATAATTATGTCCTACCATATAGCTGATTTGTAAAACATTTCAGCATTTATTTCTTCTTTAAATGAAACACTAATAACTCACTCGGTATATTAAAAAAATATGGCAAGAGAATCCTGACTTTCTTCACACCTGTTTTGGCCAAGACAGAACTTAGAATTTAAGACTTATGTAATCTTTGGCAAAGTTACAGATTTTACTCTTCTGGAAAATTTTTAGTTTTAAATTGCAGATGGAATAGAAGATGCAAAGTAGTAAAAAGCCCAAACTGGGAACTATAAGGTAATTCAAAGATTATTTAATGGAGATAATAACAAGCTAGATAGATAGGTAAATAGAGTGGATGCATACATATATAGACATAGAGATCACAGCAGATAATTGCCCAGAATTGAGAGACATGTATTCTCAGATAAAATACACTTCAGAAATCAAGCAGAACAGATAAATAAGTGCATACCTAGAAGCTCTACAGTAAATGCTGTTAAACTATAATCCATAAGGTGATAAATGATGATGTAAAGAAAATAAACTAACAATACATATAAATATATTTAAATACAGAAAATAAAATTGAAATGAAGAATAATGTTGCTCAATGCTAGTATAGTAGAGCATGAAATATTTTCAAGTTTTAGAACATTATATTATACCCTTCTTATTAATGTATAAAACATTATTATATACCCTTTAGAACATTACTATATGCCCTTCTTGTTAATGTCTAAAAATACAGCATCAGATGTATAAACAACAAATAATTAGTAGAGGGTACTTCTAGGGAATAATAAGGGAAAGTAGGATTAGGGAGGAGTTCATAGATGACTTTAATTCTACCTGTAATTCTCTTATTCCTTAAAAAAGCTGAAGAAATTATGTTAAATTATGAAAATACATGAATTCTTTTCAGCTGAATATAGGAGTTCATCACTGTTCTCATGCTGCTTTTGAAAATTTCATTAGGAACAAAATCCTAAAAAAATAAGTTTTGTGGCATTTGGAGTTGTCCTTCCAAAATATGGCATTTTAAAGCACCTTCCAGTGTCCCTGGTTCCTCACCTGTAAAATAGCTCTGCTAATTGCACGTACATAACAAGAGCATCGTGAGGCTTATTGTGCTGTAATACATGGAATGAGCACTTTATAAATATTAGCTGAAATCATCCTTCACAAGCAACGGAATATAGTATGGTAACAAGTACAGCCAACTAAACAACCAAACGAGAAGGAAGTGAGGCCTTAGCTGAAAATGATGTAAGAAGGCAGTTGAATGAAGCAAACTTACATGCACTGTATAGTTAAATAAAAAATGAAAGTGTAATTACCAAAGTAGTATGTGATATTGGGCATTTTATATGCTGTAGACCAAATAACTATGTCTGCCCCAAAATTCATATGTTAAATCTTAATCTCTAATATAAGGATGTTAGAAGGTGGGGCCTTTAGGAGATAGAGTCCTCATGAATGGGATTAGTGTCCTCAATAAAGAGACCCAGGGAGTTTCCTTGCCCCTTCCACCGTGTGAGGGCACAGAGAAAAGATGGGCATTTATAAAACAGGAAGGAGACTCTCACCAGACATCATTTCTTCTGGCACCTTCATCTTGAATTTCCCAGCCTCCCAGATCTGTGAGAGAGAGTTTTCTGTTTATAAGTCTCTCTGTCTATAGTATTCTGTTACCCAGCCTGAATGGACTATATAAACAAAATGGAGCTCTCTTTTTCTCCTATTTATTTAAAACAATAGAAAAAAAACTTATGTATTCATTTATGGATTGAGCCTATTTATTCTTTTTTCTGATTGACATATGAGTGTGAAAAGATGTAAGACATCTGTCACATCTATTGTATTTATTGCATGCCAGTTAATCTTAGTTTTGTTGAATAGTTATTCTCCCTACATGGGACTCACATTTCACAAATGTAGTTTCAAACATCCTACACCATTTGTTCATCATGAACAAATACCTGCTTAAGAATTCTTGTCTCAGAAGCTAATTTAATTGGTGAATTCTAACTACTATTGCTTATTTCACACTTCAGTAAGTAAAGATGCATTAATAATCGAAGTTTCAAACTGTAATTAACATTAGCTTTAGGCTCCTGACAATGAAATGATTACATTTTAATATAGGGTTGATAAACAAAGTTAATCTAACATATGAATAAACAGCAAAAGTAACTTATATTTACTCTTTCTCTGCAAATTGATACATGCATTTCCATGTTATAAAGCATAAGGAATAAGTCAAAGTCTAAGAAAAAGTGTACAGACTGCCAGTACAATACCTGAACCCACTCATTTTAGTATACCAAACTGTATTTGAGACATTTCAACAGGCATTATTTTTCTAGTAAATTAAAAGGTGATTTTCACTGCCTTGATAGTTTTGTATATTATTTAGTTGTGATTTTGTATCTTCTTTTACTCTGTTTTTTACTGAATTGATTACTTTTAGAGATCCTTAAATGATGAATTTTTATGTTAACATCTTTTTCTCAGTCATAGCACACCATATTATCTGAATTCATTTTCCTGGTATTATTATATTACCTATATGTTGAAAAAGATTGTAAGTATTTATAAAGATGTATTTATGATATAATGTCAATTGAAGAAGGTAAAAAGTATTCTTGACTTGTTCTTCTATTGAGTGATATTTTCTGGACTTTTCCAGAATGTTTAAAAAGTGAAAGTATTTAGTATGGTTGAAAATCTGAATAACTGAGGTTTTCAATTGTTGTATTTTAACATCTTCAAACACTGCAGGGCTTCAGGGTGCCTAAAAATGGAGAAACAAAACTCCTTTTTCCAGGTGGGACTGATTGCTCTAAACTCCAAAATGTATCAGTTGTTTTGCTGTGTCTAAATGCACATACTTTGGCTTACTAAAGACTGGTGTGGTCCTTGAACCAAACTCACAGAAATAGAATGAAGTAAGCAAAAATATGAATTAAATAACTACTCTGATCTCAGATGTCAGAGTAGAGAGTTAAGAAAGGAGGCTTCATATTTCTCAAATCAGATTTTAGTAATTATGAACTCAAAGTTACCTACAATTTTCTGTATTTATGTTCTTTGCCCTATGGAGATGGCTAAAATTTTATATTGGACTGGAACTTAGGAAACAAATCAGTTACCTAATATTTGTCAAAAATTTATGCAGACATTAGCAAAGGCAATTTTATTTAATCTTAATAATAAACTTGTGAATAAATAATACCTTATGTTTCAACAACAAAAAAGCAAACCTTATTTTCAGAGAAGTTAAGTGATTTGCCTCCTGTACAGGAGCAGGATCTGAATTTTCTGGTTGCAAATGAATGTTGTTTGATGATTCCAAACAGATTTTCAATTACTAAAAGAAATTACATGGGGTGGATTATATGTGGCCTCTTAGCTCTACTCTGACATCTGTGATCAGATTATGTATTGAAGTCATGTTTTTGGTTACCTCATTCTGTTTCTATGAGTTTGTTTCAAAGACCATTCTAGTCTTTTATGCCCATTTTATGCCCATCACTCTTCTAAATGCTTTATTTGGATAATTACATCTTTCACAGAAAAACTCTGAGGTCTAGGGAAGT
Source organism: Manis javanica (assembly GCF_040802235.1). NCBI lineage: Eukaryota > Metazoa > Chordata > Mammalia > Pholidota > Manidae > Manis > Manis javanica. The sequence continues at coordinate 46,154,945 of NC_133156.1, forward strand.
TAAATAACTCACCCAGGACTCACAGCCAGAAAAGATACTGAGACCTTGAGTATGGGGCTCCAGGTACATGTTGTTATGAAACAGTTTCTTAACTTCTACCTGTAAAACCTTTGGAGTAGCTATACATCTCATTTTTCTTTAAGAATATGATTATTTTTATATTTAAAGTCATGATTGAGAGCATAATACAAAGTCTGTCGTCTTTACCCAAGACGATACTAAATATGCCCTGGAATTGATGAAGATGATTTCATCCTCTTATTTATTTATTTTTACATTTCTTTAGTTATCATGACTGCATAATATCAGTATTTCAGTATTAAACTCTTTCAGATTTATTACTTGTTAAGTATCAGATTGATCTCTTTTGTTAACTTTTAAGATAATCTAACCAGATGGCATTAAGAATACATTAATTAGATTAAGAGTTATAATAAAGATGTACAATATTTTTTATCCCCAAGAAGGTTTAGCATTTCATTCCCTTTCTTCTATTTGTGTTCAATAATACCAAAATGTCATGAATAATTATATGCAGTTATTAACAAAATTATGTTGAGATAGAAATTCTACCAGATGCTATTATAATCACTGTTTCTTACAGTTTAAATTTTAGGCAATTGTTTGGAGACACATTAAAAGAAAATGGGTATTAGTTTTGTTGAAGCTACTTATTCTGTGCTATATTTGTGTTCAGTTATCTAGCGCTACATGCCAACTGTTTTTCTTCCATCTTCATACAAAATAACTAGCAGTAATTTTAAACAAAATCAACCTTGGTTGTTAAGTCTTAATGACTAACCAGGAACATTTTAATTATTTGGTTCAGCTGTGGCATGGAAATGCTATGTCCTGTCAAAGTACTCTCTATCAGTTGAAATGATATACTAATTTCATTAACAAAACAACCAAAATAACTTATCACATGACATTCCTACCTTAACTTTTTTTTAACCTACTTCTTGAGATTGTCATGATAATGACTGAGTTGCTAAAAACTTAATCTTTAGCCTTGTTCTAGAGATTCTTATGCTTTATAATACCTCAGATTCACTATCAGATGGTCATAAAATATAAGAGCTCTCAAGCCTAGGTTCTTTGAGAAAATAAACAAAATAAACTCCTAGCCAGATTTATCAAGAAAGAAGAGTGTACACACATAAACAGAATCAGAAAAAATACTACAGACACCATAAAAATACAAAGAATTATTAGAGAATACTATGAAAGATTATATGCTAACATTTTGGATAACCTAGAAGAAATGAACAACTTTCCAGAAAAATACAGCCTTCCACCACTGACCCAGGAAGAAATAGAAAACCTGAACAGACCAATTATCAGCAATAAAATTGAATTGTTAATAAAAAAACCTACCTAAGAAAAAAAACTCTGGAAAAGATGGCTTCACTGCTGAATTTTATCAAACAGTTAGAGAAGAGCTAATACTCATCCTTCTGAAAGTTTTCCAAAAAGTAGAAAAGGAGGGAGTCCTTCCAAATTCATTCTATGAGGCCAGCATCACTCTAATACCAAAACCAGGCAAAGAAAGACACCACAAAAAAAGAAAATTGCAGAGCAATATCCCTGATAGACATAGATGCAAAAATCCTCAACAAAATATCAGCAAACTGAAATCAAAAATATTTCAGAAAATTATCTATCATGACCAAGTGGGATTAATACCAGGGTTAAAAGGATGGTAGAGTATTCAAAAAATCCATCAACATCATATACCACATCAACAAAAAGAAGGACAAAAGTCACATAATCATCTCAGTACATTCTGATAAAGCATTTGACAAAATTCAACATTGTTTCATGATAAAAACTCTCAACAAGATAGGTATAGAGGGCAAGTACCTCAACATAATAAACGTCATATATGACAAACCCATAATAGCCAATGTCATACTTAACAGTGAAAAGCTGAAAGCTTTTCCCTTTAATATCGGGAACAAGACAAGGATGCCCACTCTGCAGACTTTTATTCAACATAGTACCGGAGGCCCTAGCAATGGAAATCAGACAACACATAGATATAAAAGGCATCCAGATAGGTAAGGAAGAAGTTAAACTGTCACTATTTGCAGATGACACGATATTGTACATAAAAAAACCTAAAAATCCACCCCCAAACTACTAGAACTACTAACTGAATTCAGCAAAGTTACAAGACACAAAATTAATACAGAAATCTGTTGCATTCTTATATACTAATGATGAACTAGCAGAAAGAGAAATCAGGAAAACAACTCCATTTACAGTTGCATCAAAAAGAATAAAATACCTCGGAGTAAACCTAACAAAGGAAGTGAAAGACCTATACCCTGAAAATTATGAGGCACTCATGAAAAAAATTAAAGACACAAATAAATGGAAATGCATCCTGTGCTCATGGATAGGTAGAATTAATATTGTCAAAATGGCCATCCTGCCTAAAGCAATATACAGATTCAATACAATCCTTCTAAAAATTCCACAAGCATTCTTCAACAACCTAGAACAAATAGTTCTAAAATTCATATAGAACCACAAAAGACCACAAATAGCCAAAGCAATCCTGAGAAGAAAATATAAGGCAGGGGGGATTATGCTCCCTGACTTCAAGCTCTACTACAAAGCCATCATAATCAAAACAATTTGGTACTGGCACAAGAACAGACCCACAGACAAATGGAACATAATAGCCCAGATATAAGTCCAAACATATACAGCCCATTAATATATGATAAAGGAACCATGGATATACAAAGGGGAAATGACAGACTCTTTAACAACTGGTGTTGGCAAAACTGGACAGCTACATGTAAGAGAATGAAACTGGATCATTGTTTAACTCCATACACAAAAGTAAACTCAACATGGATCAAAAACCTGAATGTCAGTCATGAAACCATAAAACTATTAGAAGAAACCAGAAGCAAAATTCTCTGAACACATCTCCTTGGGCAAGGGAAACAAAAGCAAAAATGAACAAATGGGACTACATCAAACTAAACAGCTTCTGTACAGCAAAGAACAGCATCAGTAGAACAAAAAGGCACTCTACAGTATGGAAAAATATATTTTAAATGACATATTATGGGATAAGGGTTAACATCCAAAATGCATAAAGAACTCACATGCCTCAATACCCAAAAACCAAATAATTTTATTAAAAAATGGCAGAGGATCTGAACAGACACTTCTCCAAAGAAGAAATTCAGATGTGCAATAGGCACATGAAAAGATGCTCCATGTAGCTAATTATCAGGAAAATGCAAATTAAAACCACAGTGAGATATCACCTTAAACCAGTTAGGATGGCCAACATTCAAAAGACAAGGAACAACAAATGCTGGTAAGGATGCAGAGAAAGGAAAACCCTCCTATAGTGTTGGTGGGAATGTAAATTAGCTCAACCATTGTGGACAGCAATATAGATGTTCCTCAAAAAGCTAAAAGTAGAAATATCATTTGATGCAGGAACTGTACTCCTAGGAATTTACCCCAAGAAAACAAGATCCCTGATTCAAAAAGACATATACACCCCTATGTTTATGGTAGCCTATTTACAATAGCCAAGTTACGGAAGCAACCTAAGTGCCCATTAGTAGTTGAATGGATAAAGAAGAGGTGGTACATATACACAATGGAATATTATTCAGCCTTAAAAAGAAAACAAATCCTACCATTTGCAACAACATGGATGGAGCTAGAGGGTATTATGAGAGTGAAATAAGCCAGACAGAGAAAAGACAAGTACCAAATAATTTCACTCATTTGTGGAGTATAGAAGCAAAACAAGTCTGAAGGAACAAAACAGTAGCAGACTCACAAACTCCATGAAGGGGCTAGTGGTTACCAAAGGGAAGGGGTTGGGAAGAGTGGGTGGGGAGGGAGGGAGAAGGAGATTAAGGGTCATTATAATAAGCATTCCCAATATAGGTAGGTCAGAGGGAAGGCAGTATAGCACAGAGAAGACAAGTAGTGACTCTATACCATCTTACTACGCTAATGGACAGTAATTGCAATGGGGTGGGGTGGGGTGGGGGTACTTGATAATATGGTTGAATGTTGAAACCATAATGTTGCTCATGTGAAACCCTGATAAGATTGTATATCAATGATACCTTAATAATAGAAAAAAACCTCTCAAGCCTTGCTCCCCAAAATTCTGAATTAGTAGGACTGGGATAGGACCTAGCATCTTAATTTTCATCAGGCACCCCCTTCTCTTGCTCTCAGGAGAGCTTTTCTAGTGCAAATAATTCATAACCCTCCCTTTGAGAAATAGGCTGTGGGAATAGCTGTGCATCAGAAACACGGAGTGATTTGAGCATTTGCATGCAGAAGCACAAGGATATCTCTGCAGCACATCTCTGAATGAGAGCCTCTGATTGGCACAATTGAAGGCACGTATGACTATCATCAGAGAGACAAACTCTTTCTTTTTCCCTCCCCTCCACGCTTATCCCTTCCTTCCGTCCCCACCTCCTGTCCTCCCTTCTCTTTCTACTTTTTTCTTTGGGACTGTCTTTTTTAACAGTGCCTCACTGCTATGTGTGTGAATTCTGGACGATACACTGACACCACCATGTTTTTGTAAACAGTGATTGATGATAGAATTGACAGGAACTTGAATGTTGCTTTTTTATTTTTGGATTTGGCATAATACTAACAGAAGACATGTGGCCTTTTGTTTGTCATTAATTCAGAGAATATTCAGTACAGTATTAATATTCAAGATAGTTGCTTCATGGAATGAATTTTTCAGGCAGCAAAGATTATAACAAAATTATGAATCCAATCTCCAACTGCTACCCTCCCCACCAGTGGAACTATGATGTGAATGGGAAAGGGCACCTATTCTCATTATGATCTTTAGACTGTCATCATCAGGGCTAATTCTAATGTCACACTGTGGATGATGAGTAGTTGAAATCCAATTTGAATGCATAATACCACATTTAATTTACACTACCACCTGTCAATAAGAAATAGACTCAGGCATATCTTCTGAGATATCCATAGGGAATACTCAATTATAATTAACCTTCCTATTTTTGCTAAATCTTTGTCCTGAAATGAATTGTTTGTGCCATTTCTTATTCTTGTAACAATCTGTCACTAGAAATAATTTGAATTTTAATATAATATTCTCTGAAAAATACAATAGAGGATGTTTCTTTTAATGTCTTTAGTAACACTCTTGCTTGTCTTTTTCATTTTTTTCCCTTAGGTTAATAATGACTAAGGTTGTAATATTTGTACAGGTAGAGGATACTTTGGTAGATTGTGGAAAATGATTTTCCTCAAACCATATTGGATACAATATATGGCAAATGGGAAATTTCATTCTTTAAACAATATTAATGAAAAGAAAAATACTAATTTTAGTTTAAATGATGCAATTGAAAGCATATGAGTTCATGCCACCATGTGGATAACTTTACAGAACTACAGCAATAATTGTTCTATAGCCAAAAAACAAATAAGTAACTGATGTCAACATGTAAAACTATAAAATTGAGAAAATTAAGCATTTTATTTAGGAATGTATCTTCTATTGAGTCAATTTATTGACAGTTGAAGATGTTACTTATTTTTCTTGACTTTCTTTTCCAGTATGATTTACAAAATGAATGAGACAAGAGCACTTTCCGAGCCTACCTATTTTAGACATACGTAAAAGTTTACCATGACTGTAGATGCATGAGGGAGAAAGGACTGAAAGGAGCTTGCTTCTCTCTGAAGAGGCATTCTCTTCATTGGTATAGTGCGGTAGGTTCATGTGAGTCAAATCTTTTGCAGGCAGCAGGCTGGGTGTTGGAAGCAGCAGGGTTTTGCAGGTACAGGCATGACTATGTCCTTGCTCTGCAACTGTGTGTACTTGAGTAAGCTACTAAATTTTCCTGAGCCTTACTTGTGTTGATTTCTTAAAAGTGAAGTAGGACTAATAATACCAAGCACAGAAAATGGTGTACAGCTTAAATATGATTATGGACCGAGCTCTAAGGAAGCACTCAGAAGGCAGCTAATATTTTATTTATAGATTACAATTATTTAAACTCTAATTCCATGAAATGATTGGATTAGCTCTTCTAAGTGTTCTTTTTTGTTTTCTAAGTGTTGTTGAAGAGGAAAAAAGGAAGAGAGAGAGAAACCGGGAATTCTCTCCACTTTTAATTTTTCAACAAGCTTTACATATTCTTTTTACAAAAAATTCTCATTAAATCATACAATCCAAACAGACAAAGTACAGTGTAAACCTGACTAAAAAGGAAGAATCAAGATGCTGGATCAACCTACATTTGTTTAGGAATAATAGAATCAAAAATCAAAAATAGTTGGTATTATTTATGTATTCAAAAATAAAACAAGTTATTTTTTAAAAAATCAAATAGTGCCTAGAACATAGTGTATACGAATAAAAGTTTGGTGTAATAATTTTTGAAATTATAGTTGATATGCCACATTGTGTTTTAGATATACAGTGTAGTGATTCAAAAGTGATCTACATTATAAAGTGCTCACCCTAATAAGTGTAGTTACTATCTGTTCAACATAGGAAGATATTACAGTATTATTGACTACATTCCCTATACTGTACTTTCATCCCCATGACTATATTATAGTTGCGATTTTTGGTGTATTTATCCTCTTCACCTATTTTACTCACCCTTGCCAAACACTCCCCCAAGGCAACCACCAGTCTCTTCTCTGTGTTTACGAGTCTGTTGCTGATTTATTTTTTTAGATGCCACATATAAGTGATATCATAACACTATTTGTCTTTATCTGCCTGGTTTATTTCAATTAGCATAATACCTTCTAGGTCCATCTATGTTGTTGAAAAGGCAAAATTTCATTCTTTTTTATGGGTGAATGATACTCCATTATAAATATGCACCACATCTTCCTTATCCATTCATCTATTCATGGACAGTTAGGTTACATCCATATCTTGGCTATTGTAAATAACATGGCAATAAACATAGGGATGCATATACCTTTTTGAATTAGTAATTTTGTGTTCTTTGGGTAAATTCCCAGAAGTAGAATTATTGTGTGTATGGTATTTCTATTTTTAGTTTTCTGAGGAACCTTTATACTTCTTTCCACAGTGGCTGTACAAATTTACAATACTGCCAACAGTATAGGAGCTTTCCCTTTTCTCCACTTCCTCATCAACATGACATTTGTTATTTCTTGTCTTTTGGATAGTGAATCCAAATCACACTATTCTGATTGGTGTGAGCGACACCTCAATATGGTTTTGATTTGCATTTCCTTCATGATTAGTGATATTGAGCATCTTTTCATTTGCCTCTTGGCCGTCTGTATGTGTTCTTTGGAACAATGTCCTCTCCCCATTTTTTAATTAGATTATATTTTGGTATTGAGTTTTATGAGTTCTTTATATATTTTGGATATTAGTCCCTTAACAGGTATTTTGCAAATATATTCTCCCATACATTAGGCTGCCTATTGCTTGTTGATGATTTCCTTTACTGAGCAGGAACTTTTTAGTTTGATGTCATCCTACTCATTTATTTTTGCTTTTGTTTTCCTTTCCTGGGGAGACATATCCAGAAAAAAATTTCTGCTGTTGATGTTCAAGGATTTACTGCCTATGTTTCCTTTTAGTAGTTTTATGGTCTCATGTCTTATGTTTAGGTATTTAATCCATTTAGAGTTTACTTTTGTGTATGGTATAAGACAGTGAATGACTGACAAGTAAAACATTCAGTTTTGCATATTGTCTTGTCATAGTCAAGCATGGTATCACTTGTGTCACATTATTATGATTACAGGTGAATTCCTATCCTCAGATTTAGCAATCTTGAGTATTAAGTTCTTGAAGGGGAGCTTCACTTCTGTAGAAGTTGAGTCTCCTAATACGTTTCCAATGTGTAATGTCATCCCTCTTCCTGCAGTGACAGTGGCGACCACCCTTTATCTCTCTGTGTCGTTAATCCTCTGGAAGTTCAAACTGTAGTTCTTATATTCCCATAATGAGTGTTAAATATGTACATTAAAACAATAAAAAACACATATATGTTAATTTTCTGACAGTGACAATCGAAGTAGATAAACATGAAAGATGCCTTCAGTTTCTTGTGATATTTTTCACCCACTTGTAAGGATTTGAATTCGATTTGATTTTTTTTTTTTAATCTTGGGAAGAGATTTCAGTTTTTCCCTTTGCATTATTGTATTTTTGTCACATATCTTAAATTCCCTTCTTAAAAGCCCTTCTTTAAGGAAGCATGTCATATTCATTTTGAGTAGCTAATTATTTATCAGCATAACTTGTGGCATATGGAAGCTGCATGTGGAAGGAAGCCGACCTGTCACCAATTTGATTCATATTAATTGAAGTTAACCTGTTCCTATCTATATTAGCTCTTTAACCTGCCATTCAGCAAAGAAGACATCTTACTATTTTCTCTGGTGTGTGTGTGACTCATAGGAACATTTCCGCTTCTTAATCAGAAACAAGTATCAAGTATAAAATACTGATTATAAGTGTTTCTTGGTAAAGTTAGCAATATAGGAAAATCAAACACATATTCTACACATAGAATGCAGATTTCAGAAAACAATTTTAGTTGTTCTGAAGCTAGTGGGTCAAAATATATTTTGGTATTTACTACATAGCATGCAACATACATTTAAAGAATTAATGATTATACTAATGAAGGACTTCATATTTGCATATTGTAAGTATTATTAACTTCATTTTCAAGCATTGGACATTAATTATATATGGTACTGGATAAATGCAATATTTATAAAAAATAAAATTTGGAAATAAGTATAGTATATCTATTTAAATAAATATATAGATTTTATATGAAAAGCCCACTTTTTTGAGATTTATGGAATTTATGGAATTTATCTGTTATCTGCTCTTAAAAAAGTTCTGCCTTTGTGTTACTTTTCATCCAGTTCATCTTTGCCTGTAAACAGAGGTAAATATTTTTGTATTGACTTTTATTTAGTAATTTTGAACAAATGTGTCTATATTAGAAAAGTTTCTAAATAACTTCTTTGAATATCTTAAGTACTTGAAAATTTGATTTTGTGATTTTTTACTATAATGCAATGGAGGTTCCAAATGAACATCTAATGTAGAATATCTAGCATTATTTGTAAAGTTCTATAACTGAGAAATAAGTGGCAAAGAATACTGAATTATTATATGGTCATTATGATTATAAATTAATTCCAATATTGTAGAATTCAATAATTTCCTAGTCACCTCTCCTATACTGCTTCAGGGTAAAAGTTGACCATGAACAGGACCAGATTCTTTATTGACAGAAAACTTTCTTATAAATCTAGTATCTTAATCAGATCACTAAAATTATAAACAATAGGACACTTCTATTGGGGGTTATACATACTCTTACATAATTTTAAATATAATATAGCATTCTATGTACAAAATAGAATGTTACTTCTTAGCCTCCAATTTATTAAACCCATCTGTCTTCCTGCCCTTTCATCTTAGAAAGTGGTATCATCACATGCCCATTTGCTTAGGAAAACAATATGGATTATCCTTGATTTCTCTCATACTACCAGTAGGCTCTACATATTCTAGTTCAAGAACATGTGTTATATCTTACTTTCGCCCACCATATCCACTGCTGTAATGCTAGTTCACACACCATCATCTCTTGAAGACAATATAGTAACATCCATGCACATCTTATTTTTAGTCTGAACTTCTAACATTTATTTTCCATAGAACAACTAGAACTATTCTTTAAATCATTAAAATAATCCATGTTTCTTCCCTACTCAAAACCCAACCTATAACTCTTTCTTTATAAAGAAAATCTAGAGTCTTTATCATGGCCAACAAGGGATTACATTATGTGATCTCTCCTAGATATCTAAATTTATCTAACTCTTTATACCGCACCCACCTTTCAAGTTCATTCCCGGACCTCTGCACTCATACTTCTACCCTTCTTGGTTTGTCCTTCCCTGTCATTTTTGCATAGCTTACTTTTTCAGTACATTCAGGTCTGTGTTCACAAATCATCTCTACAGAGGGACTTTCCCTTCCTATTGTTTCTGAAGGTATGCTGATCAATTGACTCTCAGAGAAGGAGAGGGAGCTCTCATTTATAACCTTTGCCAATTCTCTGGTAGGCATACTCCACCCACAACCCCACTACCATGACTGATGTCAAGCTACCAGTGTTTAAAAACCTACTTGTAAACTTCCTGAATATTTCTCAATGAACTTCTTTGAGCCAATACAGACTGGCTCCAGCATAACACTTAATCTGAAATAGCCAACTCTCCTAACATCCTCATTTATCCTCTATTCTCTACTTAATTTTTCTCTTAATTGTCTGAAATCATGTGTGTGTTTGCCTGTTTTCTGTTTCTTTTCACGCCTATAAATGCCATCAGAGCAGGGAACTTATCTGTTTATTTAGAACTATATCCTCAATATCTAGAACAACCCTGGGACACAGTAGATGGTTGATGGTTTATAATCACTTTATGAACAGACAAATAAATAAATGAATCACAATTATGTACTATCTTTGGTACCCCATGATAAAGCTGGAGTTTGGAGCTCAGGACTTGGAATTCTTCATGGCAGTTTCTGCATTTTGCCCTCTGTGAGAGATCATCTTGGAAAAGGTATGTTATGTTTAAAGTGGTTAGAGGAAGAAAGGAAGTTCTAATCTTTTACCTCAACTTGAAGTAAGTTCATATGAAAGCTCTTTAAAAGGATAGAATCTTCCTTTAAAAAAATTTTATTTTTGCATATAGTTGAATCACTACTAAGATGCCTTGGTGTTAGATTTGCATCATCAAACCCAAGTTTTCATTACTTAAAATCTATAAATAGTTCACACTTGCTCAATTAAATCTGATGATAATTAGCTTATTACACCCATAATTATTCTCTCTGTAATAGTTACATAGAAAGAAACTTTCCTTAATAAAATAAAGAACATTTTGAAATCATTTTTTTCAAAGCCAACCCAGTTTGACAATAAGTTTTACTGCCTTTGAATACCAGCTCCTGTAATAAAGCCAAATGGATTTTCCATTATTGCAAAGTACTCACATAATACCAGCAGGCTAAAATGGTGATTCCAAAGAGAGTAAATAATCAGTGACTCAATGTCCTATTTAATCTAAGAAGTAAAACGGTTATGTTTCCTTGCCTCCCTCTTGAGGCCAGTGAATGATTTAGTTGATATATTTGAAATTACTTGTAGGTAAAGAAAAAAACAAATCCTTTTAGTATCTGAGATATCCAACCTGTTTCATTAGGCATCTCCTTTTTGAAAGAGTGTTTTTGGCAATTTACTCCACCTTCCTGAATTGCCAACTTAAGACCTGGAGATTTCTGCTCTGAAACGTGCTCTTCAGTGACATAAAAACATTCCAGCAGTATGATATGTGCTTATCCTGCCTTAAGACAATGGCCTTTCCAGAGATATCTGAAACTTGGCTAGTTCTTTTGCTATGCTGGACATTTAGAAATTGGCAAGAACATTAAACTGTTACCCAGATTTTTTCTCCTCACTACCCATAAGCAGTAAAATTGGCACAAAATTGTCTTCTCAAGAAAATGATCCAACAGTTTTTCCTTAGTCCCAATTTGCTGCTGCTTTAATAACATTGTTGCCAAAATAATGTCCTACTTCTATAAATACCAAAGTATAAAGCATCTTTTCAAGCACTGAAATTACAGATGTTTAGAAACACTGTATGTTACTGAGTGCTTTTTTTCATGAAAAATAACATGCATGTCTCAATCTGCACATTTTAGAAATGAGCATGTCCACCCTGTAGCCTAAATATGCTTTGACATCTTATTAGTCACATTTTGGAGCCTATAATGATTCACAAGAGAAGATCATAAGATAAACCCATATTTGTATCTGCCAAGAAGAGAATTCTGTTTATAATATATCTTCATGGAAACTCTGGGTAAATCCAGCTTCAAACAGAGGATAAGGTCTGCTTCACTACAGAGATTCAGAAGCTGCTAGTTGCCACATTTACACAAAATAAACGACAGGCAAGTCAGAAATGCAATCTGAGCAGTGACCTCTATCTGAGCCCCCATAAGCCAGATAATTCACCTTTGCCCCATGTGGGCTACAGACGTTGGAGATATGTATTGCCTACTGCATGCAGATCTTCTCAGAAATCTACTTGTAGCTACAACTCTCCTCTTGGCAACAAGAGAAAGAAATGCTCAGTGGAAATATAACAAACCTCTCTTGGATTTCCTGAAAGATCAGTTTGCTTTACAGAACTATCTGCTCACATGACAGATTTTAAATGTTGCTACTCAAATTAAGGTTCTCTGGCTAGAGGTTGAAAGCTGATATTCATATCTAGTCCGAAGATATGATTTTTTTCTCCTCCAATGAGTTGAAACATATTTACTGTGTCAACATCTTTCTAATCAATAGGTAGTCTTTTAACTGTATGATGGACTAGCAGAGATAATTACTTCCAAGCAGCATTTGGATAAGTCAGTAGTGGAACTAAGAGCAGGGTGTGGGTTTTTGAATTGTATATCATGTATGCACATTCCTTCTTTCAGCGTGTACATATTTTACCACACAAGAAGTAGCTGTATTTTGGTATTGTACTAATACTTCTCTTTCATAAGAAGTTTTCATATTTACTAAGCAATCTAATTTCCCAGATTCTTTGTGCCTCTTTTGTTTATAAATTTAGAGATGGCTAACTTTCTTTCTTTATAGTCCAGCTTTCAAGTTATTTTAATTTATAGTCTATAGACAGAAGTGATGTCACTCAAGTTGCATGTAAAAGGAAGATTCACCATAAATACTTTGAGGGGAGTAATTGTATCTTCTTCATAACACATGTGAAAGTCTTCCCCTCCATTCTTCTACCTACTGGGCACAATACATAAGCTAAGATTGTCAATAAATTTTTGAGTGATAACTGAAGGGTTTATGGTATATTGTGATGCGCAGCCGAAATTTTAACAGACTTCTCAATTTAGATTCCATGTGGTGGTGCTGGAAAGAACCTGCCAATTTGGAAGTGAAATAAAATGAATAAATATGAGTTGAAAAAGTGGACAAATCCTTCACAAATTAAAGTGGGACTGTTACTAAAGTCAGATGAGTGAACATTGGACATACATATGCATAGCAGAAGCCAACTTGGAACTTGAAGTCGAATGTCTTAAAACCAGCTTGGCCAGTGTGGTCCAAACAGAGCATCGATCCAAAATGACCAATGCCGGATCCGGTTAGCTTTAGACAGTTCATGCCTCCCAATAATGTGAAGAAAAAATCTCACTGGTGAATTTAACTTTACCTGAATTTTATCTATTACTTCCTTGGCTTTGAATATTGGTTTAGTCATATAAATATAATTGTGTAAAGACAGTAATTATTGATATTTTCCAATGACAACATTCACACAGCACTTGTTAAGCTGCAGGACTAAGCTGAAATGCCGCAGGTGTGAATATTTGTTAATTCACTATAGGAAAATTCGCAACACAATCTCTGGGTGCAAATATAAAGACACTTTGAGGGGAAAAGTCTGTCCAGAAGTGAAGTATTTGATGCATTCTCTTGATAGTGCTTATGGGGTTCTGGGAAATGAATGCTTCTATTTGTGAGGAAAATGTTTGGTAGATAGATACTTGAGGTTCAAGAAACATTAAGAACTCATGAAAATAAGTGCACCAATATTTCTGGAGGGTTAGATAACTATCATATTTATATGTAAAACTATATTATATAGTTATATTTGTCATATGTAATTGTATACTTATATATAAATATATGGTTTTACATAAATGTAGTTAATTATCTAAACTCTAATAATTTAGATAATGATACAAAATTGGAGACAAGGACAAGGTTTTCTTTGAACAATTGAAGCTAATGGATAATTGAAAAATTTGTGATTACGTCTGTCAGATTTGGTCTTGAGACATTGATTATGTGTTTACAAAACAAAGTGACAAATAGGACTAATTATAGAGATCACTGATTGGGGGAAAAGAAAACTGGAAGAGGGAACAATATAACAGTGTTAGAATCAACTGTGGAGCTTTTCCAAAGGATTTATCTCCCTGGGCTTTTCTCTTTCAGATTTGACTAAAAAACTGCGGGATGGACCTAAAGATTTTGAGAAAATGATTTTGATATATCTCTTCCTCCTTAAGTAATAATCCTTAATCTTAGAGGATGATAATGATGATGTCAATGGTAATATAGTAATAAAATAATGACAACTGACTAATGTAAACAATTCTTCTAATTTTGTTTATTCACATAACTTTTCTATAACATTTTTCAAAGTATCATATCACAAAATAATGTTCTGAAGTACATAAATATGACTTAAAAATAGATATAAATACTATATCCAAATCAGCTTCACTATATATATTAAATAAAATTAACCAGTTTTTTTGTGCTACTTATCAGATCCTTTAGTATGCAAATGTGTATTGTGATCTTTCAAGCAGAGACATAGTAAACAGCACATGCCAAAATTATTTGACCAGAACATATTTTATTATCTACTCTCACTCCTACCATTATTATCTTTCAGAATAGTATAAATTGGGATAGTTTGGACATACATTTGGCAAAATTTTTCAGCTTACATTGTCTTGGCATGTACACTTAAGTCTAAGCATATAGTCTCTTGCTATCCAGAGTGTGAATTAAGGTTAGTATTTTACATATCTTGTAGTGTGTACTGTTTTGTAAGACTTCAAAGTTGGTTGCTTTGTGTTTGAGGAAAAGGTTCCAATGTTTGAATATAAAATACAGGTACACTTTTAGAAATCCTTTCTTGAAAGAGTGTAGAAAGAAAGAGGATCACAAGAGGCAAGAAGCAAAGTATTTGATAATTGGAGCAGAAACAAGCAATGAGCAAATTATTTCAAATTACTGATCATTCTTTGAGTTGGCTCTGTGAAGCTTGTGGCCAACTTATGTAAACCATCTCTGACCACAGGATGAGGCTTTATATTAAACATTTGGTTTACAAATTTACTTCAGCTTTATATGAATAAGTCTATGTCTGAAAAATTGTACATTTATAAATTAGAGGTACAGAATCATAAGAGACTGAGAAGGAGATGCTTGTGAGCTCAGGTAGTAAACTAGCAGAGGGGGTGTCTGAGAAAGTGAGCGATAAGAAAGAAGAAAAAAATGTTAGTATTTCCTATGAGAACACAGAGATAGAGATTGCCAGTGAGCTTGACTAGAGTATCTCAATGCATTGGGAAGGACAGAAACCACACTGGAGCAAGAAACCACAGCAGTGCAACAACTTTTTTTTTCCAGAAATTGTTTTTGTTTTCCAGAAATTGCACAAACATAGTTCACTAAAAGTAATTATATGGGATTTTTGGAGGCAGATAGGAATGAGGCACCAAAATGTTGAGGACAAGGCATTCCACATTGTGAATTACTATATGAAATATTTAAAAGCACAAAATAGTATATATCTCTGGTCCATATTCCATATCTGTTACTTTATTCATTACTATATACATTTCTGTCTATCTATATCTATCTATATGTGGGTGTGTGTGTATGTGCAGGCTAAAGTATTATGCTCCCAAAATGCATTTTTAACACCTTTATTGAAACGCTTCACGTTTATGTGGACATTAGTAGTGAACTATGATTAAGGTAGAAGACAGTGAATAGGAAAGAGAGAGAATATTGAAGAGGCTGCTTTGGAAAGAGCATTATATGAATTGGACTGTAGGTCATGAAATCTCTATGTCACTTAATTTCTTCGTTTATCAAATGAACCTAATGGTATTAAATTTATAAGGTTATTATGAAGATTCAATGAGTTAAAACCTGTAAAGGCCTTGGAATAATTTCTGGTTCATAATAACTGCTCAATAAATATTAGTTACTATTAAGTGCTATTAAATATTGTTATTGGTGCTATTCTTATAACTAGTCTGATAAATTAAACAAAGGAATGTATAAATGACATAATTTCAGGAAAGGATAATGCTATTGAGTAAATAAATTAATTAAACTGTGTAAAGGGATAAGAATTAGAAAGGTAAGAGGCTACTTTTTAGTGCAGGTGATGCAGTCAGGGAATAACCTTAAGTGAATTGAAGCAAAATTATTTCAACAAACATGATGACAGACTTGTCTAACACATTACAATTCTCAGTATGGATTATGGATCAATCTGGAATAAAATTTAAATAATAAAAATATAGCTGTTAATCTCATTGTGTTTATATATTTAAGTGGTATTCTAGTATGTCTTTGCATATAGTTGATACAGATATTGAATAGTAATCTCAACAGGAATTGTTCAAGAGTTTGAAATTAGTATGTTAGCTATCTATAAAATTGTGGAGAGATTTGTTGTTTCTGTTTTATTATAACATTGATGAAAAGGGAGCAATAAAGTTAGCTAAGCTCCATGGGGTTAAAGCATGGTGTACTAGTCATAAACCCACATCAGGAGTTCACTTTTTATCATATCATGTACAAGTGAATAAGATATTTATTATTTCACAGTCTAGCATGTTTCAGACAGACTCAGCCTAAATTTATGTTTATATAGCACAACGTTCAATTGAATTCCTCACATTCAGGGATTTTTGGGGCCAAAACACAGAGCAAAACATACTCCTGCTTTTTAAAAATTTTGGTTTGAATACACTGACTTTGTTTTCTATGTCCATGCAGTTAATTATTTTTTAAAAAGTGAATACAACTTACATAAATTCATTCTGAATAGTCAATAAATAATATATAAGTCCATAGCATTAATAAAATATTCGGCAAATGTGAGAATGATAATAATAAACATATTCATCTTTAGAAGAGTCTAAGTAATCTACCCTACAATGAACAGACTCATAACTACTTGGAAATACAGTGTTAAGTCAGAATAAAAATGTTCCATCCGTTTAATTTGGAAATGCATATGTGTGGGTTTGTTCTTGTTTTTATAAATAACAGTATTTTGATGGTTTCAAGACACAGTTGTGTGATAATTGAATGTCTGTTATGATTGAAAGCATGAGTAAAACAAACCTATGCAAGCAGGGGCAACCCTCCCCACCAAATAATTACACGTTCTGTCATGTCTGATTGCTTAAATAGTACAAATGGCAAGAGTAAAAATAGACTCCAAAAATTGCTCATACTAAAAAATATTTGAAATTAAAATAACAAATACTACTAGATTACTCATATTTTTCATGAATTGGAAAGAAAAAAAATCATACTCTTGCTTTATTTATTAGCTGGTATTATTGACACCTTACCAAAATCTGAAAAAGTTACTAAAGAATGATACACTACACTGCACTGGAAGTTTGTGCTACAAAGAATTTTTAGAAATAATCCATGACTTCAAGAAGTTTATAGTTAATTTAAAATATAATTTAAGTCTTCAATATTACAGGAAAGCAATTTACAGATTAAATGCAATCCCTATCAAATTTCTGATGGTGTTTTGCACAGAAATATAACAAATCGTCCTAAAATTTGCATGGAACCACAAAAGACTGCAATCAGCTAAAGCAATCTTGAGAAAGAAGAACAAATCCTGATGTGTCATGACTCTTGATTTTAAACTATGTTATAAAGCTACAGTAAATAAGCAGTATGATATTGGCATAAAAACAGACCCATAGATCAATGGGACAGAATAGAGAGCCTAGAAATAAACCTATGTATATATGGTCAATTAATTAATGACAAAGGAGCCACGAATATAAATGGGGAGAGGACAGTTTCTTTAATAAGTGGTGTTGGGGAAAGTATGTAGGCACACACAGAAGAAAGCAACTCAACCAGTATCTTACACCATACATAAAAATTAACTCAAAATGGATTAAGGACTTCAATGTTAAGGCCTAAAATCATAAAACTCCTAGAAGAAAACATAGACAGTAAGGTCTGTCTTGGTGAGTTTTGAATCTGAGAGTAAAAGCAAAAGCAATAAAGCAAAAATAAACAAGTGGCACTACATTAAACTAAAAAACTTCTGCATAGCAAAGGATGCCATCAATAAAATGAGAATGCAACCTATTGAATGGGAGAAAATGTTTACAAGTTATATATCTGATAAGGGGCTAATATCAAAATACATAAAGAACTCATAAAGCTTAATAGCAAAAAAACAAACAAAAGCTAACAATCCAATTAAAAATGGGCAGAAATGAATAGATATTTTCAAAAGAAGACATGTAGATGGTCAACAAATATATGAATAGATTCTCCACATCTCTAATCATCAGAGAAATGTAAACTGAAACCATAATGAGATATCATTTCATACCTATCAAGATTATTATCTTCAAAAGGACAAGAAAAAATAAGTGTTGGTGACAATTTGAAGAAAAGGGACCCCGGTGCTCTGTTGGTGGGAATATAAACTGGTGGAACCACTCTGGAACCTGTATAGAGGTCCCTTAAAAATTTAAAACTATGGTATGATCCAGTTATTTTACTTCCTGGAAATTCATCTGAAGAAATGAAAACATTAACTTGCAGAGATGCATGTATGCACACCCATGTTCATTGCAGCATTATTTATAATAGCCTAAGTATGGAAACAACCTAGATACAAGTATCCATCAATGGAAGAATGGATAAAAAAAAACTGTGGTGTATATACAAAGCGGAATATTATTTAGCCATAAAAGAGAAAGAAATCCTACCATTTGTGATGACGTAGGTAACATGGATGGACCTTGGGGGCATTATGCTAAGTGAAATAAGTCAGAGGAAGAGAGACAGATACTATTTTATCACTTTTCTATGTGGAATCTAAAAACAAAAAACTAAATAATTTTCTCATAAAAATATCCAATGAAAAGACAAGACATATACTGCTAAATACACATTGGCAATACATGTATCTGGCAAAAGATTTTATTCAGAATATGTAAAGAAGTTCATAACTGAAAAATAAAAGATAAAAAATAAGACAACAAAAATTTTGAAGAGACAGCACAAGCAGAAATGCACATATGATATAATTTTCAACAACCTTGCTCATTGGTGAAATGCAAATTAAATCAGTACCCTGCTATCTAGCTATCTATATAAAAAAATAGATGAAGTTATAAAGACTGATAAAACCAAACAGTTCTGTGGATATGGAGTAACTGGAATTCTCATACTGTGTTGGTGTGCATGTGTTACAGAGGAAAAACCACTTTGGAAAACTGTTTGCAGTTTTCTTATATAGTTAAACTTATTTATATTAGTTAAACTTATTTATATGGAGACTGAAAGGTGCTAGCCCACAACTAAAGTTGCCCCTCAGTTCATTGAATGACCACACTGGAACATAAAACCAAATCATCCTAATTTTTCAGGAAAGGTTAAAAAAAAAGATTTTTATGTGAAAATTGAAACAAAAACAAAAACAAGAAATGTTGCATGTACCAAATAAGACCTGCCATAATCCAGAACTCCTATGATCCAGTGACTTTTACTCCTAGATATTTTTACAAGGTAAAGTAAAATAAATATCCTCCAAAACTCTCATACAAGAATGTTCAAGGCAGATTTATTCCTTATAGTGAAAAACTATAGTAGAGCAAATTTCCATAAATAGGAGAATAAGAAAAATGTGATATATTCATACAGTGGAATAGTACGCAGAAACAAATTACAAATACATATAACAATGTGGATGGATCTCAAAAATATGATGATGAGTGAAAGAAATTTCCATATTGTTAGTAACTAGAATAGTATTTTTTCTGAGTGTGACAAACATTGATTGTAAGTCACAAAGTAATTGGGGTAACAAGAATGTTCTCTCTCTTTATTGGATGTGGGACAAGAATGTGACATATGTCAATCATTGGACCAAATACTTTATATGCATTACTTAATATTCAAAACAGCTTTATAAACATCTATACTTATTAGCCCCATTTAATGATTACTTAACTTAGATATAAAGGATTTGAAGTCAGGGAGTCAAAGCTCTGAGATCAACATCTAGGGCAGTTCATGTATTTCACATTCATATCCTGTAGATAACTCTCTGTTAGCAGTCAAATTATGGAATTAAAAATATGGAACCTGATGAACTCAGTGTCAAAAATGTAGAAATGTAGAAAGCTGAGGCAGTTATTTCATCAGGTGTGTAATGAATGATCTTGTGGGGGTAGTATTGAACATAATATATCAGGAGTTACACAAAATTAAATACCTACAGAAGCCAGGCTGATAATGCTTAACGTTGAAGTGATACTCTAATGAATTGTTCACCATTCCTGGAGACTGAAAAGTACTAGCCCAAAACTAAAGTTGCTCCTCAGTTCATTGAATGACCATTCTGGAACACAAAACCAAATCATTCTGATTTTTCAGGGAAGGTTAAAAAAAAAGATTTTTATGTGAAAATTAAAACAGAAACAAAAAATGCTGCATGTACCAAATAAGACCTGCCATAAGTGGCCTGTGGTCCATCAGGTATCTGATGCCTGTGTCCCTTAGTCATCTCAGGACAGAAACCATCTTGTCACTGGGACAAGAATATTTAGAATCTGATGTTGAAGACTTCCTGCTACTTGATAATCATTGGATGGACACTGTTAGTGTTTGCCTCTGACTTCTCTTAACTGTCCACCCTTACTTTTGAGTCCCATGTTCTTTTGCTATGATAATCCACACATCAGGACATAGAGGACACTGGCTGGCCCAGAAACTATTCAATTGCAAAACTTTAGACTGATTCATTATATATTGTTTTTTTTTTTCAGCTTAGCCTCATCATTTTCTTTTACAGTAAAAAACCTTTAAAATGTTGAAAATTTAGAACAATCAGTATCTTTATACTCATCATCCAGATTTAGAATTACCAGGATTTTTGTTGCATTAGTCTCATGTGCATCTTTCATCACATTTACCAAAGCATTTTGAAATAAATGCTACACATCATGATATTTAAGCCTTATTATTTCAGTATACCTCTCTAAAGGAAAGAATATTTTCTTATAAAATTCATCGTTCCAGTGCCATTAGCCTACCTATCAAAGTTAACAATATTTCAGTCATTCCAAAATGTCCCATGTTATGCTTTTTTCTTTTTGCTTCTTTGTGGTATTATTTACTATGTTCTCTTTCCCTCATATTTCTTGTTAATGGATTGTAGGTAGCTCTAGAGACTTTCTTGGGTTTGGGTTTTAGTAAGATACAGCAAGGGGATGCTGGGTGCAGTTCAGCTTGCTGAAAGCTTCTCTTATCTCCTAGTCCATAGCACAGCAGTTCAGTGTATCCCCCAATTACTGACCTCCATCTTAATTTCTTAAAACCTGAGAATGTCTTACCTGAAATCACAAGCAAACAAAGCAAGCTCATAATGGGCAGTTTGTCTTTGACCATTATTCTTTACTGTAACATTAGTCATCCAGGACTTTTTCAGAGTTCTCTTCTAGGAGAACATACTATTGTCCTTCCTTCTGAAAGTCTGTGAAATAGTCTTTGTCTTTTCCCAAATAACAGATGCCCTAGGAGTATGTGTAACGCAGGAATACATCTAGAAGGGAATATATTTGAAAAGACTACACCCCTTAAAATAAATCGGTACCTGTTCATCTGCTTTATCTATGTTCACTTCAATTTTTATGTTTTCTAGTAATCAGGAAAACAGTGTGGTAGGTCCCTTCCTTTTCCTTTAATGTAAATATTCACTGTTGGAGGAGAAAAATCGACAAGATTGATCTAGGTGTTTTAACATCTGAGTTGACCTTAGTATTTGTAGATACCAATTGATTCCCAGTGATCTGCATTGAGGGTGATTACTGGCACCCATCAGTCACCACACAGGAGGGTTATCCCAACCATCCCTTCTGGAGACCACCTTATTTATTTGACTTTTTTAGGTTAAGAGAGCAATGACTGAATTTTGCCTTTGCTGTAGGTTACATTACAATAATATTCTGCCATTGCCTCACAATGAAGGGCACCATGCACATTCCTTTCTCCCTTATTCTTAGGTTTCTCCCTAGGTAGCATTAGTCTTAGCTTTCTACTTCATAGCAGTTCAGAGAAAACAAGAAACAAACACAATATTATGTTCATTATAATGTAACTGGTTTGGGGAATTATTTTAGATCATTATCTCAAATATATAAATATTACTATTATTTTCCTAATTTTTCTCAATTTACCACCTTTTGATTCATACATTGCTAATTTTCTCAATTTACCACCTTTTGATTCATACATTGCTAATTTGAACACCATTTAAAATCCTATGCTTAGTAGAAAACTTCATCCTTTCTCCCTCATCCTCTGGAGAGTATTTATTCTTTCCGCTAATCTCTGTATATAGTCTGAGAAAGGTACAGAAGGTGTCCAAGGGGTACTGAGGAAAAAGGTGATGCCCTGTGTTACTTGGCTAGATCTGCCATAATAGGATACCACAGACCAGGGGGCTTGTACAACAGGAATGCATTTTATCACTTTTCTGATGGCTGGAAGTCCAAGATCAAAGTACTGGCAGGTTCACTTTCTCTTGAGGCCTCTTTTCTTGGCTTATAGATGGTCACCTTCTAGCTTTATCCTCACATGACGTTTTCCATGCACTTATGAATTGCTGATGGCTCTTCTTTTAAGGACACTAGGATTGGATTAGGGCTAATACGATTAGGGCCATGCTCTTATGACCTCACTTTATAAGTACTTCTTTAAGGATTTGATCTCCATATATAGTCATATTGGAGGTTAAGTCTTCAACATATGAATGTGAAGGAACACAATTCAGTCCATTGTACACCATTGTAGGTAATTTTTTTCTGATTTGATAATGTTCATATAAAATAAACCATTTAAACTATGTTGGCTTCACATTTTGAATATGCATGCCAAAGTCTGAATGTATATTTATTAGCAAACTGGGATCATAGCCTGTCTAATTGTTTGTAATTAAATTATATTTACATTTGATCATAGTTGACTGGAGGAAATCATTCAGATGTTTATCCAATTTATTTTTGTGTGTATGTGTGTGTGTATAAGCTTTCATTTATATATACATATGTGTGTGTGTGTGTCTGTATATGTATAATATATATAATGTAATATATATAGTCATTTATTTCTAGTTTTGATGATTCAGTAAAGCAATCCCCTCTACACTGTTAAGAAAGAATGAGCACAATAGATATTTGAATCTGCCTTTATGACTGAAAATCCACTTTTTTTAAAGTAGAAGTTATTAAAATAGCACTATTCCTCTGAAGAATAGCACTCTTTTAGCCACCTGCTTTAATGTATAAATTTAAAATTCTTTGTGCCTTTATGATAGGAAAAGTGATTAGTAGTTTTAGGAGTTACATGAGGTACAATTCTTGCTCAGTTATAAGCAAGAATTTAATTGGAGAAATAGAGACTATTAATAAATAAAATAGGTCAGTGACTTGCTGAATGAAAAAATGAGTGAATTAATGATTGAATTTTACCAAAATTATGTCCGTTCCATATGGAAGTAATATTCTTAATTGAAAAGTGAGTTAGAAGACTTTTAAAATTACAGTTTGGGAGAATTTTTTTAGGTTATAATGCAGGCTAGTTATTATATACATGTTTCAGTATTAGCTGTGTCAAAACCACTATGTTGTTTAGGGTTAAAACTTATTTAAAAAAATTTTTTTTTATTCTTACAAAAGACTTGCTAAAGAAATCCCCACATTTATAAATTCTGGTGATTTAAGTTTGCAACTTAGGACAAACTTAGTGCTACACTGACTCCTGTCTACTACAGAGTTAAGACAGCAACAATTTAGAGTAATACAATTAGACACTACTTGGGATAAATGGATGTCTTTGGTTTGCATGATAAGCTGTTGTTAGTCTGTGAAGTGTAAGAGTGTGGAAGTTAATGTGCCAGACAGAGAGGGTTGTCACCTTGATTTTTTTTTTTTTTGAAGTTTGTGCTATACCAATTCAACTGTTAAATTTCAATTAAATTAAATTTGGTCAGAAAAACAACACAAAAAAAGTTGGAAATATAAGTATATATTTTTAACTAGCCTAAGCTGTTGGCAAAGCAAACTGGCTTTTCCATACTTGGCATTTATTAATAATATTTTGAATACCATTGCTTTTTTTAAGCTGAGTGTTGTAGAATTCTCTTGTGGGATTATTAAATGAGTCGATTTGCATTCTAATGAGAACAAATGTTTGGGATTGCATTGTTAAAATGCTAAAACGGTGTGTGTATAATTATTTTGTAGCTTAGATTCGCAGAACTCATTTCCCCAAACTCCTTTTTTTAAATAACTAAAGAGTCAGAGCCTACTGACGGCTGGAGGGGAGGTGATTAGGGTAATTTAAACTGTTCACAAATGACTTTGCCATGAAATGAAAGCATTTCTTTGGCTTTGCCCAGCTCCTTTCATTATCTTTAAGCGGCTGCAGTGTTGAGTCCCATAAGAAGTCTCACCAAGCTCTCTTTCCTTATACAGTTTCTCATTTGTATTGATTAATCATATTGTAATTCCATTCTAGGTTGACTTGCTCATCTTTAAGGCATTTGCTGCTTTTTCTTTGCCTGTCTATCCTGTAACGGTTATGTTGTCTGTTCTAATACCTTAGCTTTATCACTGCAAGTCAAGCTCTAAAACATTAATCCCTTCATGCTTTAATTTCATATTCTATTACCAGAATGAATGCAAATACTGTTTCCTTTTTCTCCTTTTTAATCATCTTTACTACAGCTTTGTATATGGGCCAATAGTAAAGTAAGCTTTTATTATTTAGAGTCTAACTCCTTTTTTTTTTAGTAGGTTTTCAACTCCCTTTATTTTATTAGTTTTAAATTCTGGTGAGAAAATACAAATGTTTTCTGAAAATATCTGTAGCCTTAAACATAATTTATTGTTGCCAATTTTTAATAAAATTTTGTAAAACACATGTTGTAAAACAATGTTAAGGTACTAATGATAACAGTTGAAATGCTTTATTGACATATTTTCAAGTATTTCGTTAGCCTGGACCTGAGTTGTTCATTCTGATAGCAAAGTTTTGGAAAGTTGATGATAGTTAGATTCCTTAGATCATGCAGCTTTTAGTTGGGAGAGAAACCAGAGGGAATATAGTTCACCCTACCGTTTTTGTAGATAATGACTGTAAGTCCAGAAAAATTAAATGATTTTCCTACTGATAACAAATCTTTCATGTATGTTTGTTTTTTTAAAAAAATTAGTAAAGCAGAGTTTGATTACAAGTTTATATTATGATAACCAATCTGTATGATAAATAGTACATTATTGCATAAAGTACATTTTACCTACCTACATACATAATATACATACAGATGTGTTAAAAACAGTGACAAGAATATTACTCTGAAAACCACAAAAGTGTGAACATCATTCAGTAAGACATTATTTTGGACTATTACTACTTAATACATGGAAGTAAGTGGTTTCAGTTAAAACAAATATTAAAATTTGATAATATTCAAATATAAAGAAAATGCCAGTTAATGTGCTGATGGTTTATTCCTTGTTTGAGACATTAATTAAAAGCTCATGATAATTGATATCAAGACTTTGTAATCTAAAAATGGGTACTTTTTTTTAAAGTCAATCTTTGATGATTACAAGAACTTAAAATTTTTTGGAATATATACAGCATTAGTAAAATTACAAAAAATGGAGAATTTGAATCCTAATTTAGCTATCATTAAAGGCTTACTCCAATTAAGGTTCACTTGTTTGCAGCAGATAACTGTGGAAAGATGCCACAGACCAATTTAAACAGAAGGTTGGAAGTTTTTTTAGTGCAAATAGATGAGAAGACCAGGGGTGGGACTGGCTTCAGTTCTGCGTATTGGTTTGACTTAGGTTGGTGAACTCATCTGAAAACAACTTCCTTGTATCATGTGGTTTTCCAATGAACACTGGTAGCTATTAGGAAGGACAGGGAATGACTACTCACAAAGAAGCCCCAAAATACCCACTCTATGGAATTATCAGCAAAAATTTATAGATTATACTACCCAAATTATCATACTGAATCTAAGTATAAAAACAGTCGGCTCCAACACTCTTATCTTACTTTCTCTGTTTCTGTCTCTTTCTCACTATTTTGTTCCCACGTACTTTCAAGTTGGGATTCATAGGATGTGTGAAGGAAAGGGGACCAGATAGAATTAATTCAGGTGAATTCGATTGTACCATATTCACTTCATTTTATTATCAGACTTAAGATACATGACAGATATATGCATCACAAACAGCACCTTCTCTTGGATATAGAAAAATTACAAACTTTGTTCTCCACAACTTTGAATCCTTTAATCTTCCTGTGGATGAGTAACTCCCTCCTCCTGCCCCCCAAAGCCTTAGTCTGTCATGACCTTTCATACCTGTTTTGTCTTTAGAAACAGCTTTGTAAATGTCACAAGCTTAGGATTCTTTTCAGAGGCTTTTGGGTTTCAGCTCTATAACTACTGAGTAATCAAATTCAGGTTAGTTGTGGTTCATGATATTTATTGACTGCTAGTTTGGCTTTAGGACCCTAATGTCATAGGTTGAAGTGTCATATTGTCCTATTACCAAAGAAAAGTTAAAGACAGTGGGTCTTGTTAGTTTCTCCTTTTATATATATATAATTCAGGAATTTAATACACACACACACATATACACATATATATACATATATATTCCTGAATGATCTATGACCTTTAACATAAAGCTTTAGCTTTAGAATTTTTCCTTGATGACATGCAAGAAAAACAGAGGACACACAGGCTTTGACCAAATTTTACCAGGACTAAAGTAAGGAGTGGTGATCAAAACCAGATCTTTGCATGAAATTGTCAGGAGGGGAAAATAGGTAGGCATTTATGCAGGAGAAAGCTTTTAGGGATACAATGAGCAAAGACAAAACTGAAAATTGACAGACTATTCATTGCAAAAATGCAGTATTATGGATGATGTTAGTAATTCAGAATAGCTTAGTAAAATTATTCTTGAGAGTGTCACCCTAATTTTTGAAATACAATAAATTAAGATCAAATCTTTTAATAGCACTGAAAATCCAGGTAATTGCATAAAATGTAAGAAAAAAAAAGCCTCATAGTGAGAAATTCTATTCAAGAGCCAGAGTCTGTTCATATCTGGCAAAAACCATGATTAGACTGGAGCAAACACTATTGGCATTGATTAAACAGCTCATCCATTGTCTGAAGGCAGTGAAATGTGTTGCCCTGACCTGTTTTGCTGGTGCTTTCTAATTGAGCAGGTGTGCTGTTCAAAGGGTGTTCATTAAGTGGATTTCACAGTGTATATGTGTATGAGTTTGATTCCATATTTTGGGTTTGCCAAATGGCTCTAGAAATTTTTGTGTTTAAAATAATATAAATTCCAAGGAAAACATGTCAATACTGTGGTACACAGGTGAACATCCATATTTCTGTTGCTTTTATACCTAAAATTAAGTGGCCACTTTGTATTATAAGAAAATCATATCTATATTTTCCTTGACATTTGGGACTATAAAAACAAATTATAGTTTTTCCAAAGCAGTGATAATCAATTTTCCAAAATTTTAAAGTGAATTTAGAACTCTGACAACATTTATTTGAAATGGGTGCTTATATTGGCAAAGCTTGTTCCTCTAGTTGTAATAAGTCCAATTACTCAAAGTACGTTTATTGTGCTTTTTTCTTTTTAAAAATTTCTCTTTGCTTCTTTGTATCCAGGATTAAAATGTTTAGTACACTTTTAAAGGTATTTAGCTAGCTTTAGGAATCTCCTATTAGTTTGTAAAACATGGAAAAATAAAGCTTCAGTGTAGACAAACTGATTACTAAAGTAAACCTAATCCTAAGTGGTTTTATAAGTTACTGGACCTGGACTCAAAACTATAAATTATGAGCTAAGAGGGGATTTTAAAAACCACTGTGAACCACTGCCACATTGTTCTACTTTAGTCAAAGACCAAACAAATGAGGCGGCTTATCAAAAGCAAAATAGAAGTATCATAACTACATATGCTTTGCATTATTTTTGTGCTTTACAACTTCGAAAATGTTGACACACTTTTCTGTAATGTGCTCATAAAATCCTTTTGTGGCAGGAAATTAATGAGTACTTGTCTTCTTTTTACAGATTAGGAAATGGTATAATGAGATTAAGTTACTACCTGAAACTACATAGATGTCCCAGGGGTATCCAAGACTTGAGCACATGCATATGTAGGTCATTTTTATTATACTGAACTGTTTCCCAGATCATTACAGTCATGGCAGATCAGATAAAAAGCAAAGCAGCTTTAAAGAAAGTTTAGAGAATACAGTGAAAAGATCAGGGTATTAACAAGGGGCATAGCAAAATTCTAGAATCATGTCAAAGTGGTAAATGTGTATTAAACACTGAATTCAGTGCATGGTGTAAATTAATAAATGGATAAGTAAGTGAAGGACTTAAACTTGCCTGAGATAACTCATATAATTGGGAAGAAAATGCATGTGCAAGAGAAAAACAGTTCCAGAGGTTTGGATATAATATTTTGGGGATAGGACCTTGGGGAAGATAAATTGATTTGCAAAACATAAAATCAGGCTATCCAATATAGTAGTCACTAGTCACATGTGGTTTCTGAACACTTGAAAATTAGATAGTGCAAACAGCAATGTATTAAAGAGTGATTTTTAATATTTAGTATGAAAAAATATCAAATATTTAATTTATATTGATAAATGTTGAAATATTAATATTTCGGACACATATTGGGATACATATAGTATTTGGGATATATATATATATATATTGGGCTAAATGAAATATTTATTAAAATTAATTTCACCAGCTTTTAAAGCTTTTTTTAACATGACTATTAGAAAATTTAAAATTGCACATATGGTTCACATTATAACCATTATTGAATAGGGACTGATACAGAGGGACTATCTAGCCCAGAGAGTTACTTGGAAGAATGAGATCAGTAGCAGATTTGGGAAAAGAGGAAGGCAAGGAGTCAGTGGAATAGTAGAAGACTCTTTGGTGATACTTTTTATAGATCTGAATCTTCAATCCAGGCTAATAACCACAAATCTTTTCATGTGAGCATTTCTTGTGAAAAGGCCCAGTTTTCCTATACAAAATAAAGGGGAATGGGTAACTATTCAGTGTCACATAAAGACATAGGAAACTAAGGTTGAAGGAGCTGGGAGAGTGTAACCTCATTCCTATTCATATTTTGAATTAGTTGAACTCTCCATGCTATGGAGAAAGTGTTGAATTAAATTACCTTTATAGTAATCATTTCTAATGCTAGTATTACATGATTTTGTGATATTTAAGTTTGACTAATGTTTGAATGCACTAAAATTTTAAAAGTAAGACATCATAAATGGTTACTATGAATAGATAATATAACCATTTGCCCCAAAATTTTGTCTAGGCAAAGATTTCCTTTTAATCATGCAAATGAATACTAGAAAATAGTCATCTCATTCACAGTGTCATGAATTTTTAACCTTAAACTAATACATCATTGTATGAGTGTTTTGGAAAGCATTAATTCTTCATTTTACAAGAATAATTGTATAAAGGTCAAGGTAAGGTTTTCAAGCTTGATAAAGAATGTGTTGGCATCAACCTTAACCCAATAATTGCCCTCTGTTGCCAAGAATATTATACATAAAACTTCAGTGACAAGTGAAACTTATATCAGCTTTGAGTAGGTGGTGAAAATACCCAGAGAATAAATGCAGCTTTTGAGATCTAGGTTATATTAAAATATCTCATTATTTAAAGTATGATCTGCAAAGCTATTGCTAATTTATTTTTATTTTGAAATTTAACTTATAATAAAAAAGTTCATAATTATTATTTTAATATCAACAAATACTTTGTATATCCTCCAAAGAGATGTTCAGTGATAATTATTTTGCATGTCACATAATAACATGAAATTTTATAAAGTTGTCTAATCTCAAGAAGCAGAATCTTTACAAAGACATGTCCCAAGAACATTATCCAGCAGCAAATAAAGAGTCTGAACTGGAAATAGCTTCTCATTACAAAAAGGGAATTTATTTGGTTGAACATTTTCTTAAGCTATGAAAAGAAAACAAAATAATTTATAAAAGTTGTAGATTTTTCTAGGCATATTAGTATATCATAGGATAGCCTTACAAACTCACAAAGAATATCTGAGACACTGCTGCATACAATTAAACCTTCAATGTAATTATCTTCTTTTAATATCTCTGGAGAAGCAATAAAAACAACCATAGCCCCATCTAAAAGTTGCACACATCTGCTCTGCTTTTTAATCCAATCATCTCACGTACATGTAAGGGTCATAGTTCCTCCCACCCGCAAAGGGATTGTTTTTACTAAATGAATCTTTCAATGTTTCTTTTCAAACCCTTCCCTCCAAACATTTTCTATTCATTATTATTTGGTTGAACTGGGGTGACTTTCTTCAAATCTTCACTTTTAGTTGAGAGTGCCTCCACCACCCACTCTTTCTTGTGGTCGTGGTAACCTAAGGCAAAGGAACAGAACCTGTCTCAGGTTTGCAGCCTTGAGTTTCTCAAAGTATGTTGTTGAAGTAGGTGTTTTATTATCTACCTGTTACCAACATAATTCCAGGTGGTGGCTCTTGTTTCAGAATGTGGCAGACTTGCTGTGCAAGCCAGGTTACTATTGTTGAGTTACTGAGGGAAGTTTCTGCGTAGTTTTTACTTTCTTTTGGAGATCTCTGTGTGCAGAGAGTGTATTCCCATGAAATATATTAGAGGTAGCCATAGGCTAGTGAAATAGATCTCCACATAGAGTTATCTTGTTTTACAGCCAAATTTTATAAAATATATAGGCCTTCAACAGTATAGCATGGAGAAGATGAGTAGTGACTCTATAGCATCTTACTACACTGATGGACAGTGATTGCAGCGGGGTTGGGGGTGCTGGATAATATGGTTGAATGTTGAAACAACAATGTTGCTCATGTGAAACCTTTATAAGATTGTACTGATATATTAATTATGTATATATATGTGCATTTATGTATGTATATATGTATGTATGTGTATATATATATATATATATAGGCCTTCAAGTAACAAATATTTCTACAGCATAAGGCTCATTATTCAGCAGGATGTGAACCATAGAGAAATTCTTTCATCATGGTTTGATCCTAGAAATTATCACAGTCTGTTTGAAATAGATTTAAGATTTTATTATTCAAAGACTATTAGAATGGATATTCCTGGTTGCTTCTAGAGCACATGTTTAATATTGTAGAGGAAAATAGAAGAGTTTAACAGAAACAGTTTTGTTGGATGAGGTACCCTAAGGCTAAAATTCCTGATCAAAAGGAAAATTTTGGAAACCTACTCAGAAAATAAAATTTGTTTTACTTATGAAAGTTAGAATTTTTCCTTTTGAATAATTCAGAATATTATGAAGAAAGTGATAATAACTTAAAAACAAGAACACAAAAACTGGGCAGCTATATGAAAATGAATGAAATGGAATTACTGTCTAACTCCATATACAAAAGTAAACTTGAAATGGATTAAAGACCTAAATATAAGACATGAAACCATAAAACTCTTAGAAGAAAATATAGGCAAAAATCTCTTGAACATAAGCATGAGCAGTTTTTTTTTCAGACACATCTCCCAGGGCAAGGGAAACAAAATAAAAAATGAACAAGTGGGATTATATCAAACTAAAAGCTTCTGTACAGCAAAGGGCACCATCAGCAGAACAAAAAAAGTAGCCTACGGTATATGAGAATATATTTGTACATGTTTTTTACAATAAGGGGTTAACATCCAAAATGTATAAAGAACTCATATGACTCAACACCAAAAAAACAAATAACCCAATTAAAAAAATGGGCAGAGGACCTGTACAGACATTTCTCCAAAGAAGAAATACAGAGGTCAATAGGCACATAGAAAGATGCTCCATATCACTAATCATCAGGAAATGTAAATCAAAACCACGTTGAGGTGTCACTCACACCAATCAGAATGGCCACTATCCAAAAGACAAGAAATAACAAGTGCTAGTGAGAATGTGGAGAAAAGGGAACCCTCCTACACTGTTGGTGGAAATCTAAATTGGTGCAGCCACTATGGAAAGCAGTATAGAGGTTCTTAAAAAAATTGAAAAGAAATACCATGTGACCTCATGATTTCACTTATAGGAACTTACACAAAGAAAACAAAATCCCTTATTCGAAAAGATAAATGCACCCCTATGTTTACTGCTGCATTATTTGCAATAGCCAAGATATAGAAACAACTTAAATGTCTATCAATAGATGAATGGATAAAAAAAGATGTGGTACATATACATGACAGAATATTATTCAGCCATTAAAAAGAGAAAGATACCCCATCATTTGCAACATGGATGGATCTAGAGGGTATTATGCTAAGTGAAATAAGCCAGGCAGAGGAAGACAAATGCTATATGATTTCACTTATTTGTGGAATCTAAAAACAAAATAAACAAAATAGCGGTAGACTCATAGACACTGAGAAGTGGCTGGTGGTTACCATGAGGGAGGGGTTGGAATGGGTGGGTGCGATGGTGGAGGGGGATAAAGGAGCATAACAATCCTGAAACATAAGTTGGTCGTGGAGATGGTAGTACAGCATGGAGAGTAGAGCCAGTGTTTCTGTAATACTTTTCTGTGTTCACAGATTCACAACTCCACTAGTTGAGGTAAGGATTTAATAATGTGGGTAACTGGTGAACCACTGTGTTGCATACATGAAAGTAATATAAGATTGTATATTAACTATAATTCAATAAAAAAATACACAATACTCCCTATGATAAATAGGGTTTTAGTTTCTATGAAATTTCCCTTTGACCATTCCCGAATCCCTCACACTACTCATGGCAAATGTGACTTTGCAAATTGAATAAATGTTATGCACTGTAATACAGGGAGATTATCCTGGATTAGCCATGGGCCTATAGAGGGAGGCAGAAATGTCTGAAAGAGAAGTGAATGTATTAGAGAAATGAGGCATGAGGATGTAAGGAATGTGGCAACCCGCTACTATTGAGTTTAGAGGTGGAAAAAGGAGCCCATGAGCCAAGGAATGTGGGAACCCTTAAAACTGGGAGAGGCCCTCAGCCAACAGCCAGCAAAGATCTGGACAGAAGTTATACAGTCTCACAGAACTGAATTCCAACAACAACTCAAATGAACAAGAAAATTCCTCCTCTAGACTTATGAAAAAGTATCTCAAACCTACAAACACCCTCATTTCTGCCAGTGAGGTTCTAAACAGAGACCCTGCCAACCTTTTGACCTGCAACAACTCTAGGTGTAGTTCAAAGCTGCTAAATTTGTGGTCATTTGTTAATGCAAAAGTCAAAAACAAAAACAGAAACAAGTATGTTTCCCTAGAATTTTAGGCAATCGCCTCCCTGCTCCTATATTTAAACTCTGTGTGTGTGTGTGTGTGTGTGTGTGTGTGTGTGTATGTATTGGAATTTGAATTTCAATCCACCCAGATGTTGTAGTTTCATTTATTGACTGTGTAATGCATCTTGGATTGGAAAAATCGTTTCTCTAACTTCTTCTACAAATTTGGATTGCAACTGGAAACTTATTGTTCTACTTAACATTTTTTATTAGACTATTTTGTAGATACAAAAATAGTATCTACTTCATTGTAGTTCAACCTCATAGTTCATGATCCATCAAAAATAGCAGATGTACCTGAATAGCTAGCATTCTATTTCATATTAGCAAGGTAATAAAGAGGCAAATTCTCCAAAGTGATGACCATATTTTCTACTACCCAGACTTATTGCTCACTCCTTTGTTCAGGCATTATTTTGAAAGGTTGGATGTGTTGTTGTGAAATTATGAGCCGCACATAAAAAGCTAAAGATCTTGTTAGAATTCACCAATGGTCTCACTATTAGCCCATCAGTCCAGAAGACAATTACTATAACAGTAGTTGTATTATTAATGCAAAGGGCTGTGACTATCTTTGCCAAAAGTTCATGTGCATCTTTTCTATAAATTTCCCAACAGAAGTCTGGATTAAAAAAGAAAAGAGGAAAGCCATGTATGTCATGAAGCTGTGCTTATCTTTGTTCAACTCTAGTTGTATGGAGCCAGGAATCTTGTGATTTCCTTTTCTGCATATACCCAGCATATTTCCTGAGCATTTCTCATTACCCTTAAGTGAGCAAGGTATTCCTTCTTCAGCTGTTGAGAGATTCTGGAAGTCAGTCTGAAGAAGGTCTCATTTTGCAAGGCTTGATGCCCCTGCCAAATTGGTAATATACCAAAGGGCTTAGGATTTTATAATTCAGTCTGATTAGACTGTGATCTACTACATTATAACATAAAACCATGTTATAATGGTACATATTCAAGTAGAGCACCAACACAATTAAGATTAAAGAATGAGTTAAATGAAAAATTGAGGAAAAACATATTTTTCTTCAGCTTCTGTATAAACAGCAGGTTGACACAGACATCTTCCTCATTATTAAACTACCTAAAAACAATAAGCTATAATGCGGTAAGGTGGCAGCTTCACATTACAACATAGCTTGCAGGGGTGTGTTCTTTTGGTAAAGGAATGTATTTTTATAGAAAAAAATTAAGTGTATCAAGTTAAAATCTCAGTGACAAACCAGTGCTAACTAGCACATGTCTGCATGTCACCAGAAGTGGCTGTGCCTGACATTTCCTGGAGGACAGCCTATAGTTAAGTAGTATTGAAAGGCACCACAGGCACTATAGCAAATGTATAGGGGACAGTGAACAACAATGGGGCAAAATTAAGCTATTTGATCTAATGGCTGCTGCTGTGTTCAGAGTATTATACTTGTGCCATTCACATCACTGGGGCTAAGGCTGTGTCAGTGTTTTCATAATAGAGCTACTATTTTAGAGGTTTATAACCTGGCAATAAAAATTGGCTTCTGGCAGAAACTTGACATACAAGACAAGACCTCAGCAAGAAAGTGCTTTCTGAGAAATCATATTTTGTCAGGGGGAGAAGATATGGAATGTATTTTGTTGTTCCAGATGTCCATTTGAGTTTCTGAAACTAAAAATACAGCTCATATTTGGAAAATGGCATTTTGTAAATTATTAGACTAGAAGGAGGAATCAAATTGTGAAAAGCTGGTCAAGCAGTACTTATTGTTGTGGGCTTATCTCAGAACATTTCTATCTTTCAAAATGTTCTTTCTAGACTTTTTGAAGTGGGAGTATGTGTAATGATTCACAGTCCTTTATTTTGATATATAGAAAGACACAGTTGCATGAAGATCAAGGAGTTAAAGGGAGTTTGTTTTCAGAAGAAAATATATTTTGATGTATGGCTTTTCTTTTTTTTTTTTTGAAGTTAAACTCCTTACTGACACCTAATTCATTAAATCTATTATGAAATGTCATGGATTTATTGCATCTAAACATTGGATAGAATCCAACTTCCACAAAGAGCTGGAAGGTTTCTATATATATTTCACAGTTATCATTACCATCATCACCAGCTATTAACTGAATCTTCATTCTCTTCCCAGGAGGCTACTTGAGGCTTGTATGTACTAACTTAACATACGGTGTTTGACCTCATGGGTTTTTGATATGTTACCATAGAGAGATATATATACAATGAAGAATTAAAAAGGAAGAAATTGACAAATACATATGTTGTCACACACTAAAAATTAATGATCATTTTCAAACTATAAATTTGAAGAACTTTATTTTAAACATTTACAGTATATGTGGGGGTCATCAGGTTATAAGAATTAAGTTGTAGAGAAAGTTGTTGAGAAATTTTGAGAAAAAGAGTAATACTAAAATGGTAGAAGGGAGGACATTAGCAGAGCAGCAATTCCTGACTACACAGGATGTAAATCTTGATTTTGACATTGGTGTTATTAATAACTATCATTAATATATTATTAATAATAAATAGTGCAAATATTATTAGCAATTGTTTTTACTGATGACCTATATCTATCTGTTAGGCATTGAGCTCCTTCACAAGCATGACAGGAGAGATATTTGTAAACAATGGCAGTTTTCTTCTAAACAACATTGTTGCATATTTCTCCTCAGATAATGCTATCATACTTCAGAGTATGGAATAACACCAGATATGTCGAGTTAAAACTGGGTGCCCATTTAAATAAAATACCTGTACATTTTCCAAACAGGATGAAAGAACTGGAGTGGCCTTCAGGAAGCCAGACTCCCTCATTCTTTATTCAGACTAATGGAAATTGTCTTACATGCCTCATAAACACATATTCTTTGCTGTATGATATGTTGTCATTGTCGATACTATGGCTCAATTGGTTTAAATAATGGGAATTTATTATTCCATCTTATGCTAATATGAAATGGAAAAAATATTAAAGCCTTTCAAAAGTGAGATTGAAGAATTAAGAGAACTGAAAAAAATTAATTTGACCCCCTTTCATATTTGTCCAGAGTTGTAACAAAGACTTGACTAGATTAGAGAAAGCCCATTTGTAAATTATTTTCACGAAAGAGACAGAATCATCTCTGAGGTTATAGAATTTTGCTTTTCATTAATGAGAACCATATCTTACCTTACTTTAAACTTTTCTACTTGTGTAAGTCTTTCAGTGTGACTCTTTGTTTAACACTGAATCTCACATCAGAGACTTGACAAGCTGAGAGGTGAATTATCTGGAGCAAAAAAATTAAGCTTGTCAGAAGCAGTCCTCCCACACAGAATTAAGATAAGATCTCAGTTTCTTAAGTTTTCAAGTTAATAGTTCTATGGAGATATTTTTAGTCATACCACCAATACTGAGTAGACTGTGGAAAAAATAGTTTTTCACTCCCATGTTTGAGACTCACTGTTTTTACAGAGATCCTAAAAAATTTTATTGAATTTGTCCTAAAGAAAGATTTTATTGCTGGGGCTCATGGTTATAGGAAACTAGGAGGCTATGGGGAACATATTTTTTTCATTTTTTAACCATCACTTAGTGGTACCCAAGGAACAAATGCATCTATCACACAAGCATTGAGAGGAGAATGGGAGATTTATTTAAAATGTATCAAGTTTCACATGGAAATGTGTAGTTCAAAAGGTAAAAAAAGCAATAAAAGGTAATCTCCAAGTTCTAGAAATGAGAAGGAAACTGAAACCCATAATAATAAATTAGAATTGAACCTGAAAGACCTAGAATCAGTCACTAATTTGAAATTTGGGTTGCCAAAGCCCACACAGAAGCCTAAGCAGAGAAAATAGGCAGTGTGCACAGCAAAAAATTAGAACTGGGCTACCTGTATAAAGGCTGACACCATGTAAGAGTTGCCTTTCTGTGAAATAAGAACTAAAATCATTCAACCATTAGCCATGATACTGGGCAAAAAAAGCAAGCCCCTCATCCTGGGTCTTGGGTAGTACAAAAGAGGCCTGTGTGACTAAAATCTCAAGTCTGTCAATATGAAGCCCTTAGCATCCAGTGATGGCAAACGTGAAACTGCTGTGATAAAGAAACCTGTGCAATCCCTAGCAGAGAAGGGAAAATGGTGCATGGGATACTCAGAAACCCAGTAGCCATATTGTAGATTAAAGGGTATTTGGGAACTTCAGTAATGAGCAATTTATCTATATCATATATGTTTCTTTTCTGCTTCCACAATCCAACTGCATAAGACCAAGAGTATAAATAGGAAAAGGGCCATCATCAGTTCTAGATTTGAGGAAAAGCAGCCAAGAATGTACTAGAGATTTTGATAGACAACTGCCATATATAGTGAAGACAGCACTAGACTAAATAAAACACCAATTACAAAGTTGTAGAATACAAGAGCAATATACAAATATCAATTGAATTTATATGTTCTGTATTATACTGGAAATTAAATTTTAAAATAGCATGTAAAATATAATTAAATATATTATATTAAATACTTGCAGATAATATGAAAATAAATGATATGCAAAACCTATACTCTGAAAAGTACAAAACTGAAGAAGAAACTAAAGAAACACTATCAAATAAAAACAGTGATGCATCATAGTCATAAATTAGAAGACCTAATATTGTTAAGATATCAGTTCTCTTTAAATTCATGTATAGATTTACTCCCAAACAAATCCCAAAACCTAATTTGTTTGCAAAATTGACAAGCTGA
This sequence comes from Manis javanica, assembly GCF_040802235.1. Classification (NCBI taxonomy): domain Eukaryota; kingdom Metazoa; phylum Chordata; class Mammalia; order Pholidota; family Manidae; genus Manis; species Manis javanica. Next base: position 46,193,104 of record NC_133156.1, read on the forward strand.
TTCAAAAATTTTTATGGAAAGACAAAGAACATTCCCAAAACTTTGAAAAATAATGAAGGACATAATCTCAGTTTAAGTCTTATTATAGACCTACAGTAATCAACATAGTGTGCGACTGATGTAAGTGCAAACAGATACCTGAAACAGAATGGATGCATAGAATGAATGGTCATTTGAATTTCAACAGAAATGTCAAAGTAATTGAAGGAGAAAGAGTAATATTTTCAACAAATGATACTGAAACAATTTAATATCTGTATGCAAAAACAACTAACAAAAAGAAACAAAAACCTCAACCCTTATTTCACCCTCATGAAAATTTAACCCCCAATGGATCATAGACCTAAGTATAAAACCCAAAACTAATATAGACCTAAATGTAGTACACACACACACACACAAATAAATAAATAAATAAATAAATAAATAAACCCTTATCTAACAGGAAATAATTGTTATTCAGAAAAAATGTCCTCTGAGCTATGAATTTTATATGTCTTACAAGCAAATGTTTGATTATATAAAGCCTATTTATAACTTTCAGATAAAGCACAATACTAAAATTTACTAATGGACAAAATAAATTAGAAATGGCTAATAAACCAATGAAACAAATCCAATCTCTTTTTGGTAAGTAGGTCACCTCTAGGTATTTATTCTTTAAGAATAGTTAGGCATGTGTATGAAGATTTGTGTGAATGAAAGTTAGCATATTAGCAAAAAGTTAGATACAAGTTAAATGTCAAATCTTATGAGATTGGCTAAACAAATTGTGGAGCATGCATACAATGGAAATGATAATGTCATTGCAAAACTTTTTAAAGAGGTAAGAAAATGAACTTACAGTTATTTTGGTATTTTAGCATACTACTTTTAAAGAACAGAAATAGGCTAGAAGCTTGTGCAAGAAAATTTTAATGGTAGTTTTCTCCTGATACTATAATAAGGGTGATTTTTCAATTTATTTTACTTTCCTGTATCTTCCACACATTTCAGTGATAACCTTGGGATACTGTTTTAAAATAAATTTTGAAAAAGTAAATATTGGGGTGAGAGACAAAAGAATACTTTAGAGGTTAATAAATGCTGCATTATGACAGTTCTTTGATTCTATAAGCAGTGGAGAACAATTGAAAGAACCAAAAAAGAAAATTTATTTATTTTCTTTTATAACTCAGTGTCTAATTCTGTATGTGCCCTTATATGCCACATGTTATGTGACTCTCTTCAGGATGCTTGTGAGTTCTTTCAGAATTAGGGCTTTTTCACTCATCCGTCTACCCACAGAAATGTATGCATAGTTAATACCCAATATAGCAATTTTTGTATAAAAATATAAGAACTCTGAGGAAAATGATCATATATATGCACTTCATAAGTACTGCCCAGCCAAATTGAAACAATGTTGAAATTAACTTTTCAGAAAGGTAAACTTGAAAGAATATTAGGGAACTAATGAAGTTAATGGTTTCCAGGTATATTGCATGGAGTGTTTATAATAATTTTCTGATTAGTAAGGACTTTTTACCTATATTGGCAATTCAAAATAGATATGTGATCATTAATTATGTAGCAAGATATGTGTAATACTGGAGTTAGTAGGATGGAAAGTTCAATGACAAAACAAAATGAAATAAAACCTAAAAATGCATGAGACTAAAATAAAAACTTACACCAGATGACATCTAAGAATATTATGAAATTTTTCATGACAGTGAGTGAAAAGTATTGGGATGAATGAGGGAACAGGAGGAGAAGGTGAGAGGTATGCAATATACTAGAAAAGAATCATTATCTGAATTGCATGGAAAACAGAATGACCCAGCATAATTTTTGCAAGGAAATCAAATATTATAATCATAGACTTCCAACTAAGCACAGAATATTATTATGATTTATCTCATCACATCATGTGCATTAGGTTTAAAAAGCACAATCTCAACAAAAAATCAAAATCCTTGTCAGCATTTGTGGATAGTCAGGTGACTGAATTTAAATGTCATGGGAGATGGCAAGATGCTATAGTTTAGCATATCACCAGTATATGGTGATGGTCTTAAGAAGAGGAAGAAAGTACTCAAGTTAATTTGAAAATTTCTTACTTACAGATAAAAAGTCTTAAACGTAAGAAACATGACCCATTATACATTTTTTGAATTTTTTACCCATAAAGTACAAATAAAATAAATATGCATGCTTATATAATCTTATTCTTTTACTCAAATTATTTAAATTAGAAATAAATCCCCTGAATGCTAAGATTCACATGGTATTCCATGATATTAATAGATAGCTTTCTCTAGTCTTTTGTAACACCTGATGTCTGTTCTTTACTTCACCAAACACTTATTGTGCACTGATGGCATACTCAGTATTTTATTAGCTGCTATAGAAAATCAAAACAGCAAAATATACAAGACTTGTCTTAAGTTAGGTTTCTGAGAATCAAAGGCTGAAAGTGACTGACTGAGGGATTGTTCCTTAGGAAAACCCTCTGCAAGCAGGGTAGTAAAACCAGATGTAGTAGGAAAGAGGAATGAAGCAAGGATGCGGTCTCAGGTAAAGTGGGGCCTTGGTCCAATACACTGATGAGAGGCCTAGAACATGTACTGAACTGCAAAGTTGTTCCTTCATGGAGGCAAAAGGGCTGGCTCTTTATTCCCATGTCAGTCAATTACTGGCTAAAAGGGGGCTTTAGGAAGTCTCAACCTTCTAGGGGATTAGATTCCATCTATCTGGGGATATGCTCCAGAGGAGGGGGCAAATGTGAACCACGAGTAGCTGGGAGAGAGTACACAGCCTACCAGAGGGGAACAGGCACTGAAGAATCTACTTAAAAAAAAAAAAACAGTCTTATTTTTTCTTTCTTTCCCTTTCCCTTGCATTCCTATATACTAAAAACAAACTAGCAGAAAGAGACATCAGTAAAACAATTACATTTACAATGGCATCAAAAAGAATAAAATACCCAGAAATAAACCTAACCAAGGAGGTAAAAGACCTGTTCACTGAAAATTACAAGACACTGATGAAATAAATTGAAGAAGACATAAGTAAATGGAAATCTATCCCATACTCATAGATAGGAAGAGTTAATATTGTCCAAATGTCCACCCTGCCCAAAGTAAATTATAGATTCAGTGCAATCTCTATCATAATACTAATGGCATTTTTCAATGAACAAAGGGTCCTTAAATTTATATGGAACCATTAAGGACCCCGAAGAGCAAAGCAATCTTGAGAAAGAAGAACAAAGCTGGGGGTATCTAGTAACGTGTACAATTATTGAGTCACTATGTTGTACATCTGTACCAATCTTTGTATACAAACTATTCCAGTAAAAAATAACATAAAAGAAAAAATAAATTTAAAGCATATCTGTAATCATACACAAATTGAGAAGGAAATGGATGGAAAGAATGTTGCAGATTGGGACAGCTATGTAATAAATTCTTCAGGGAAAACACTCCATTTTTGTTTTACATAATTTTATTCTTAATAGGTTTCTTAGCTATGCCCTTGTCTGACACTTGCTTATCTGATAGCAATGTGTGGTCATTTTCTTTTGCCTTTGAGAGCTCTGGATGATATCTTGTTTTGTTACAAACTTTCCTACAAAAACAGTGTCAAAATGCATATTCTTATTTAATGTTAGAAGAAACAAACCTGGAATATGGTTACTTACCTGGCAGTTACCTTGCAATCAAACATTCATTCTCCTAGTATATGCTAATGTACATAATGTTATTACATTTTATTTTATGTCGTATGTTCTCATCTTTTGACAAATAAACTGCCAACTTCTGTTATTCTAGGTAATATCCATTTCTTCCAAGCATGTACAGCTCTAAAAATATTTAACAGTGCACCAAATATTATTAACTGTAAAAAAATAGTTCTTTCAGCAAATTAGGTTGAGACACTATTATTTTTGTCAGTTGGAATGCTTCTGCCCTCTCATAACAAAAACCCTGAATCAAAATGACAAACAATAAGGAAAATGGATTACAGTGTAATAGGAAGTTTTGATTCATGATAGGTGTCTTGTTGGTTGATTTATTGGCACAATAATGTGATCAACTATACCAGTGCTTTTTATTTCTGGTCTCTGCCATCACAAACAGATGGTTCATTCAAGACAGATGTAGCATATGCAGCCATCAAATGCAGAAAGGATAAGAGGAAGCAAAGAGCTCATCTCTTCCTCTTTCCTCTCCTAAGAAACAGAAAAATTCCCAGAAGCTAGAGGAATCCCCATCCCCCTATAGCCTCATGCTTCTTTGATGAGATTTGGCCCCATAACCATTCCGTAGCCGAGCAAGCTCATTCCTTGGGCCACCTCAGGCCAAATTCTCAGGGCTGACTTCATATTTCCTAAAGTCTGTGCAGTCGCACAGGACCCTGGGCTTAGAAGAACACCGTTCTTAGTTTAATATGCTGCTAACATCATCTTAAAATTCTTAATAACTTTTAAGCCAGGCACCTGCATTTTAATTTTGCTGTGTAGGGCAGGGATGAAAACCTATATAGAAATTGTAATTCTCCAAAAAAGCAGAATGGGAGGATGGGATGCTGGGTAGTCAGCTAGCAGGTTCTACTTTATGTTGTTATGTGACTTTAGAACTGGTTTGACTCCATTCTAAATCAAGAACAACAACAGTTAGTGAAATGACTGGTTGTATACTAGAAATTAATTCCTCAGGTTGGAGAAGCACCTGTGTTCAAACAGGAGATTAGTGGTATACTGGGGGGAATTAAAGGCAAACAAATAAGAGTGAAGGCATTCCTTCCTACATGTTGTTTTTGAGAGCACCTAAAAATCATATTTTTACCCTACCAAACTTATTCTCTCCCATTGATATCTCCTTGTCAGACTTCACATACTTCCTCTTTCTCTGTGCTTACACACACGCACAGTGTTTAGTCCTCTATCTCCTATGTTGTGTGGTGCTTCTTGCTCCTTCAGTTTCTGAGTCTGGACACCTTGGCCTTTTGATTTCCTAAGAGCTCCATGCTGGCTGCAACTTAGAAACCTTCGTCATTCTATTCTGTCTGCTTCCTTCTCCCTCTTTTCAACTTTTACTGATCCTTAAGGTCAAAGTTGGAATTATTTTCTCAGGAAACCTTCCCTGCACATAATTCCAGATACATGTACTTATTTTAGAGCCTATACAATGATAAAATGATACTACTTTCTTTCAAACCTGGTATGTCAATTTGTATGTATGTCATTACATGTTATTTTATGCAATTTGAAATTTGTAGATTAATACCAATACAGGTTAAGCCTAGAAGATCAAGGATGGCAATAAAAAATCAGCTTTATAAGGCCTTTTCAAACTTTGACTCAAATCCATTAGAACCACTAACGGGTAATATCCAAAGTTGAAATTTGGGTCATGTTGTAACTAGAGATTTTGTTGTGTAGAGGATGTGAGTTAGATTAACTTCATAATTATATTTAATTGGCACATCTGCTATTTCCTCCAAACATACAACTTTTGAGTCACTTATTTTGTGAGTTGGACCTTTATAACCACCTGTTTTGATTTCAGCAGGAAGGCAACAAAAACATTAGAATACTCTGATACAGTGATAAATCTATATGTGTTCTTTTGGTTAAATGATTTCTAAGGTAACTCGAAGATTTTTTTAACCTCTGCACTTTAACTTGACTACTTCACTGAGTGCTTTCCAGTCATTTTATTGTTTTTTGGAGCTTATTATGTCCACCAGACTCAAACATTGAAGTACTTATAAATCTGGTAGCTTGAGATGCTTTCTAATGAAGACTGGAGGACAGATTTTATTTCTCTCTTGGCTTGTTGTCCTTCATTAAAGACATTAAAGACAACTTGAATTTATGTTTTCATTAGGCCTCTTTCCAAGTGTTCACAATATGGTTGGTGATCTGATTGCTAATTAATGATCTGGAATTAAAACAGAGCTTCAGTTTTAAAATTACAGTCTGTGTGTGAATGTGTGTATCTGTGCCTTTCCATACATGCACTCACACATACATAAACACACATTGGTGACAACGTTGTTTTTTAGAACTCAGTGATTATACTGAATCCATTCATTCATTCATTTTTTCACTAGAAATTAATTCAGTATCTACTATGAGTACAGATACTCATCTAAACATTAGTGATAGTAACAAAACAAACATAAAAGGTAAGTAACACTGTCATGTAACTTCTATTTTAGTAACAGAAGGATAATGACAAGTAAATAACCATGTTCACATAATGGAGCATTCTGAAGATAGTATTTTGGGTTAGTGTGATAGCTATGCAGCAGAGAGTGATTAAGATCAGGAAGAGAGTTACTATTTTGTATAGGAGTCAGGGAAATTTCACCAGAAAATGTGATATTTGAGCTGGGGCCAAAATGATTAGGATTGAGCAGTGAAGATTTCAGATAAAAAAACACTTAAACTAGTAAGTTATTTCAGCCATAAGGTAGGAATTGCATTCCTCTTTGTCTAGCTGGAAACTTTAATTGGTTGGAACATATTTTCTAAGTCCAAAAAACGCTGGTGTCCTATTTATATTACACCATTTATATTTATATTTTCTGCTTTGTGATCGCATGAACGGGCAGCACTTGACAATGATTCAGGAAGTTAAGGGCTCTTCATTTCCCAACTGAAATTCCTGTCCAATTGACTATGCCATACAGTTCAAATTACTTACCTTCTTGGAAGCTGTTATTTTAAAAATCACTTAAAAGTTTAAAAATAAACAATATCTCCTGTCCTGTTATCTTGCCAGAGGGTACGTTTTCAAGAGAAACTATAGGATCACACTTTGGGACAAAATTTGGTAATTTGATGTATAACTCAGTATCTCTGAAAGATTAGGCAGATTATTTAGCATCTATGAATATCAGTTTCTGATAGGTAAATTATGGAATAATAGAATCCACATTAGAGTAATTGTGAAAATTAAAGTAGGTAACTTATGGAAAGCACCTGGCTCACAATAAATACTCTTCATAAATCTTAGATATTATTACTGTTATTTTAATCAGAAAATGTATAATGACCATAAATGTTCTTTGTAACTGAAAGAAACTCTATAAACAGAATACAATTATGTGTTTGGTAAGTAGTCATATAACACATTATTAGGTAGTGGCCTTAAACATTTTGCTTAAGAATTATCTTTTTTTTTCTTAATCTGTGACATATTTTGACTAGAGATGTTTTAGAGCCATTATATTCCACCACAATTCTTCACTCCTTCTCCAGATTTTCTGTCCAGAAGTATCTTTTCACGTGGAATGCCAGACATGTAATGAGTCAGCATATTTATTATCTACAGGGAGCTAAGTATTCCTTGTGCTCTTATGGAGGAATGAATATTTTTATCTGATACTCGTCTTAAAGAGACAGAGAAGTATTCCTTTCCTTATGCACTAGGTACCAGGTGAATGAATAAAAATTGAGACATTTTTAGATACTCAGAGGAATAAGTACAGTCAGAATAAAAGGGTCACTTTCATTTCTAAGCCTAACAAAGCTAGTGAGGCCACAGTGAATAATTATATACAAAACCAAATGTGCAATTATTAATGGTACTGTCTCACTTTTAGCAATTTAATTGTCTACCAGAAGACTATCCAAAGATACTACATTATATTCTCTACATTTTTACTTCTTTACCTACTGACGCTTTTATAATGATTTACATTAGTAATAGGCTTTCCCCAGTTCACTTAATTTAATCATTCTCAGTTTGTCTTCCTGTGATGGAAAGAAATTAAAAAGAGTGTAGAGTTACCCCAAATCAGAGCCCTCACCTCTACATAAATAGAAGAAAGTGTACACTTCTCAGCTGTGCAATTACTCCAGAACTTCTACCTATAAGGTGGGAACTGTTGGAGATAGCCCTATCTTACAGGCAGGAAAATGATTTTGATTTGCAACACTAAAAAAAAGAAAATAATGCCAAACGTAGTATATACATTAGCTAACATTTTTCAGACTCTCATTATATGCCATGTGCTAATTTCTCCATGTGGATTTTCTCCTTTAATCCTCATTTCCAAACTGTGAGGCAGGAATGTGTATGATCCTTATAGTATAAGCGGAAAAACTGAGGCCCAGAGGGTAAGTAACTTGCCATGGCCCCATAGCCAGGATGTGTTGGCATGCTCACCCAAATTCATCTACCTAGTCTGACCTTAAAAACTGTGCTCTTAACCACCACTGATCAATATAAATTAAATTAAATTATGTTATTCTCCCATACACAACTTCCCAAAGGTTTCAATTTCAGATTTCATACTTGCTGGCCTCAGTGTCTGAAACCCTCTTTTTCCAGGTATTCATATATTTCATTCTATCATTTCATTCAGGTCTCTGCTCAGGTACTTCCTTAGAGATGTCTTTCTTCCTGACCACACTATTCAAAAAAACTGCAGCCGTGCCACCCTATCTGTTAGCCTGCCTTCTTTTTCTTAATAGGTCTTATCATACTTAGCATAATACACCATCTATTTGTTTAGCTAATATTTCCTCACTGAACCAAAAAGATCTTGAAAACAAGATTTTTTGTGTGTGCCTAAAATCTGTAAGAGTACAGTAAGCATTTGTTGAATAGAGAAATGTATGCATAGATATTAAATAATAAACAATTGAGTGACAATATTAAGCACAGTGGCACAAAGAAAGCACTTAATAAAGGTTGGTTCATTTATTTTATAATAAAAGTAACAGTTTTGATAATTATCATTATTAAAAATGATGAAACAAAGCATATTCGGGAGTAAAAAAAACCCACTATTTTGAATTCCCCCGAAGTAATGTGAAAAGTTGAGGTAAAGGCAGTAATTGACATAATTTTGTTAGAGAAACACTTCATTATTCTAGAAGAGGAAGAAAAATATGTTCCAAGTATATTTACTTTAAAAAAAATTATTAGTGGATAACAGTCACTTCCAAATTCACTTTGCAAACTCTGGGCACAGATGAAAACTTAACACACATATTTTCTCTCAGGAGTAGAATTTTAACATTTAAATTATATCAATCCTAGCTTAAAAATATTTAGTTTATTTTGAAGCAGGTGTATACATTCAAGTCCCACAGTTAAGTTCATTGTAATTATGTTAGTTACATACTTTAATTTGTATGTACCCAAGTTACATGGTTATATGAGATAAAATACATAAACTAGAAGACAGAATGATTTGCATGTTTTGGTGATTTATTTTCTTCAACCGAGAGCAGAGTTGGTCTTAGCATTTGTATATTATTGAAGAACTGGATTCGTCTACTTATAATGCATGCAGAGAAAGGCAACTTACTTATTGAATTACTGGAAGTGATGTTTGCATGCTGAAACTTATGACAGCCACACTAATTTTTTTTACTTCATGCATTACTTTTTTAAGGTTCTTCAGCCAACCAAAATGCCGAGTTGCCCAGAATTATTTTCTATGGATGTCCTAAAGAGAACCATGGTTTTCAAGTTGCCACAATTCTCTGAAAAGTAGATATAAAACCAGTAAATTTCCTCAATCATGAAACTGTCACTTTCAATTTCCTCAATTCAGAAGTACAGATGCATTATTAGAGAACAATGACTAGGCTGTCTCTGACAACACTCTGAATTGTGAGAAACAATTATATAATTAACTCCTGGGCTTCGGAGATGAGTGTCAAGCAATGTCAACGAAGTCCTTTCCGTTGTGTAGTATATGCTATTTGTAGTAGGCATGAATGGATATGGCTGCCTGGTTGATATATCTACTTCTGCATAAACAAAGGAAGTCCCCAGTTGCTAGGTTTCTGCTATAATATCCTTAATTCTTCCACAACTGTTGCTTCTAGAGATGGATTCTGAGGGTCATTCTCTGTGATGTTTTAATAGATTTTTTAAAAACCTGAAATTAAATTAGTGACCTCCTTCTGTCCTCTTTGATGATTAAGAGCTAAGGGGTGTGAAGTTTTCAGATGTTGACATCTATATTTCCCTCTATATAGATAAAGCAAATCCCCACCATGAGAAAATCAAGCCACAGTACACAGAAAATGAGCAATTGAAGCAACCCCAAATCATGAAGACCCTATGTCCAGTTAAACTTGAATCCAGATGCACTTCTGCCCTTCTAATTATTTGATTGTGTGAGATATTCTAGTATTTTTAAACCAAAATCCGTCTTATACATAAACTAGTTTGAATTGTGTTTCTATCATTAACAACCCAGTAAGTTGTAGCTAATATCATTAGATGTACCTGCTCACATCTAAATGTACAATTGATAATTATGAGCATCATCAAAAAAGGAATTTGGAGGGAAAAGAAATAAAACCACTTTTTCCAAACATATAAATTATGTATGGTCTTGATCAATAGTCATATGGAAACTGAAACTATTAGCTAACAAAATAAATGGTAAAATTAATGAAGAAATTAATATATGAAGACTGAAAGAAATGCATAAGAACCTTCGAATAAGAAAAGATAAAGATTCAGATTCAGACGAGGTAGAACCTTTGGGATTTGAAAAATGGAAAGAAACTGCCTTGAAAGAAATTCTGAAGATTTTTCCAAGTCTAAAGGTCCAACTGTGATGCCTCACATCTCCTCTGATTCTTTCAACTATGAGCCTGAACTCCCCACTGTCTGCTTCCCATATTGTCTGTAACCCACTCACAGAGCACCTACCTTGTTAACAATTGACTGTTTGAAGGTGAAAGTAGGTTAAGGAAAGCGTCACAAGGAATGTGAAACTTCCTTTAACACGTCTTTCTCTTCCAATAGCTACAGTCAATCCCCATTGGCCACACCTCAGTCTCGGTGCTTACGTCACTGCACTGCAGTTATTCATTTGTTCTCTGTGTTCTCCATCAGCCTGCGAGCAACTGGAGGGCAATGACTGAGTCACATTAATGTTTAAATTCTCGGTGACCAGCAGGCTGCCTCCTACATTGTAGGTACTGGGAACATTTTGGTTGAACTGATTTCAGCTGAACTGATTAAAATTATGCCATTATTCCTACAACATTCTCCACAACTCTCTATTATATTTCTAACATACTATACTGTAAGTTACTTTCTGTGAATTTATCAGGAGAAAACTGCCCATTTTATTCATGTTTTTGTTTTTTATTGTCTAGTACATAGTAGCTATTTGAAGCACTACATGGATGAATTAAGGAAAAGATTGGGAAAATAAATGAATGAATACTAAATATGATGAAGTAAAAATGATTATTGGGGTTTGAGGCATGAGAACTGGGAGAATGGCTGGAGGTTGGCAGAAAGTGTATCTCCTGTTGGAAAATATTCAGTTTGAGATGCAATGGGAAATCCAAATGGACAGAAAATCTAGCCCAGAATCATTTGCACTCTGTCCCTATGGTTTAGTTGCATCAAGCCATAGTCTGTCTCTGTAACTAATGTGGTAACCCAGCTGCAGTGCCCCGCTGTCCATCTCTTTCATTTTTTCCCTCAAAGATTTATTCATCCTACAAGATCCTACTCAGATCCCACATCCTTTCCAGTTCTGGTATGCATTTCTGCCCCATGGAAACCATTTATATTTCAGATAGTTCTATACAGAAGCATTTAATACCTTGTATTATGTTTATTTGTACATGTGCTATCATCTTCATTATATTTTGAAAGCTTGAAAAGCAGGGATAAGTTAATTCTATTTACAATTCCAAGACTGTTTTACAGAAAGAATATATATATATATATATATATGTGTGTGTGTGTGTGTGTGTGTGTGTGTGTGTGTGTGTGTGTGTACTATTAAATATATTACCTTAATGGTGGTTATAAATACAAGACTACAAATAATGTAAAAGATCAGTAATATAGGTACATTAAACACTGTACATGCATATTAGATATATTAGAATGATAGATGTAGTAGATAAATATGTGCAGGAGCATTTAGCTTAGGGAAGTGGGTTCAGTATTACACCAAAATTAGTAACTATATTGGAAAGATCAAAACTGGTATCTCAGGTAATATGACTTCGATTATACCCATTTTTAAGCTATGGAGAGTGAAATGTTTTTTTCTCTTTAGCTTAGTACTTAAGTTCTGTCTTTATATGTGCTGCTGACCAGGATCTCAGAGAAATGCAAGGTTTTAAAATGTCATACATTCATGGGGTTTTCAAAAATTACTTTCTAGATTTTTTTTCTTTTATGTTCCCAAATGGCTTATCAAGCTTGGGAGAAAATATTATGCATAATTGCTACACCTTAGATTGCAATATACTATACCAAACTAATCACAGATATTTATAGCCTGCATAAACTCTGTTTACCCATCCATGGCAAGCATTTAATAAAGCTAGTTCATCTGGAAAATAAGTTAAATTAAATAATCCAAAATGAATGTGATTCATATTCACAAAAATGTAGTATTTGGATTGAGCTAACAAAAAAGAAGTCAGGCCCCAGTAAAGACAGACAAGCTAGAATTCAGCCTTTTTCTCTATATGAGACATGAGGCCTTCATCTTACCTTTTGTGTCCATTCTTTTTAGATGTTGTGCTTAGGCCCATTTTTACTAAGTCCTCTAAAATCTAATTATATCTCTTTTATATACTGCACAAATATAATTTAAAAAAAACCCTGCTGTATACAAATCAAAAATCTATATAAGAATATTCAAGTGAAATTTTCAAGGTAGATCTTATTTAGCAAAATTAATTTAAGTGTAAATGTTCATTAAAGCTAAGAGAAGAATGGTGACATAAACTCTAGTGTTTTCATTATGAAAATACTATTAAATTTCTTAAGATGGTAAGTAATCACACTATTGTAATAGTCTATGAAAAAAGAAAAGACCTGGAACATTGAATTGAAGACAATTTTATGCCACTGTTCAAAGTAAAAAAAAAAAAATGTCAGTGAGTAGCAAAGCTATTTTGGCTTATGAACAGATCTTCAGGTTGTGATACAGGTCTACAGGCTCTTATCTACAATTCTGCAGACCCAAATAGCCCTAAATATCAAAAATATTTTTGGAATCATTCAGTGATATGATGCCTCTTTTGACCTGACCTGATAGGAAATGATACCTAGTCTTTTTCTTTTTGTATAAATAATCATACATTTTGCTTAAGACATATTAATGGAGGTGTTATATTATACATGTACTTTTTTCCTAAAATCAAAAACATTTTGAATTCTGAAACACACCTGGCCCCAGTGATTCCAGATAAAGGATGTTGGTCACGATGAAATAGTTTTTCCTCTCAGCCTGCAATATCATCTCCCTCCTCACTTCAGACCATATAAACAGAGTCAAGTTTCTATTTGCATTTAATGGTTTGAGAACAGTTTCCTTTAGGGACAGGCTTTTGAGAAGGGAGGGAGAGTAGAGACATTCATTGAGAACATATTTTTGTCTTTTTCCTTACTCTGTTTGAATAAAATTTGACCTGTATGTTTAGAAGGATATGAACTGGAAGTTGGAAAAATCTTTTTATGAGTTATTGAGAATGTGGTCCAAAGCAAATTCCTTTCATGGTGTCTGTGACAAAGTGTGGTATAGATCTGATGAGAAGGCAGATATTTTCAGTCTGGCTGACACTGAAAGCTGCAGTGCTGGACACATAAGAAAATAAAACTCTAGACACTGCCACTGGTGTTTTCCTCTTAAGTCTCGTGAGCTTGGCAGCGGTTGATTTGGAAGTGATTTGTTTCCAAAAGATTTGGAAGGCATTAGAAGTCAGTAAGTGAATTTTAAATCAGGCAATGAATATCCTACACATAACTTGGGGACTCTCACTGTGAGAATGAATTATAAGCCACATGGAGATGTGTGTTGGGGAATTTCTGAAATAAGTTGGGGACCATTTTTAGGGAGCTAACTTATTGAAAATGTATGAAACTCAGAGACATTATAATAGGGACATAAATGCAAAAGTGATTCTGATAACTAGGTGACATTTGGGTTTGGTAGCTTGGGTTTTTGCTTATTTTTACCATCAATAAGCAGCTACTAAGACTTATATGGGCACCATGCTGAGACCACCAGTGTTCCTCAAAATCCCACAAAACTCTCATTATTCCTGTTAACCTTGTTTTCTATATTCCTTAATTAAAATGTCTAAGCCTCAAGATTATTTAATTGTAAAAGTTTGTGTCTGCCTCTAAAGGAGCACTGTTAAATATACTTGTTTCCAAATCCATTTGCTACAACTCAGGAATGTTCTCTTAATTTGCCTATTGCCATTGTCATTTTCAGGCATTAATTAACTCACACTTAGTCTATGGCCAAAATCTCCTAACCAGGGGCTGTGCTTCCATCCTGTCATCTCTCTAGTTCCTCTGTCTGATGTCAAAGTTTCATCATTAAAACCAAGGTTAGTCAACTCCATTTTTCAACCTCTCTCAATAGTTCTCATTCTGAGGAGAAATATCCCAAATTTTCATTCTAGAGACTGGTTCTTCATAATCTAACTCCAATACATATCCCGGCTTCATTCTTGCCAGTCTCGCCTTGCAGTACCTGACCCTAATGAGGTCGTTCAACGAGCCATCATTACTCGGGATTCCTGTTCTGCAGTTCCCATTACTGCCCCTCTGGATTGCACGTCTCAGTTTCTAGCCTCCTAGAACAAGTGCAAAGCTTAGTTTGGGACCACCCACTTCATCTACTTTATGTAGATTTGTTTTATCTTTTAAGAGTTTGCCAAGGTTAAAAGAAACCATCCTGACAGAGTGTCCCTTAAGCAAATGTGTTCTTAGTACTCTAACCAAGAGGGAAATTGTTTTGTAGGTATATTACAAAACATAGCAGAGATGGGTCTCAATTGACTACTAATCACAACTTGTTCCACCATTTTCCTTGCCAATTGCTGAATAAACTTTGATGGATTTTGCATCTGACTGTTGGAAGGCAGTCAAAACTGGGCATTCGGAACCTGGGGCTCTGACAGTGGGATGATGTATGGATGTGACTCTGGTGACCCCAACACTTTCTTTTCTCTCCAGTGCTACAGCATGGGAAGAACATGACTCACACTGATACTTATAAAATGTACAGTTTAAACAAGTGAATCAATTGTCTCTTCAACTGATAGCAAGCAAGGAGGGAGTGAAGAAGTCATTTATTAAAGGTACTTCAGGTAGTATTGAAGGTCAGGAATTGGATGCTGTCTTGAAAACAATACCTGTTGACAGATGAGGTCATGAGAAGAAGCATGTTATTAAGGGTATGAAAATCATTTTTCTTTTTTTAATAAGAGGAATGTACCCCAGATGTTTCCTTCTGTAAGATATTTCTACCACTATGTCTTTGATGTGAGAATCATAGCCATTACCCAGATCACAAAGACAGTGTATTCATGCACTGTAGACATTTAGAGTCATTCAGAATGGCAGATTCCAAGCTCTTCTGTGTGTGGGGTGTGTGTTGTACTTCTGCATAAATGTTAAAAACTTGAAATAGGTTTTATGAATAATTTTCCATAATCATCCCTTGTTTATCTAATTTCTGTTAAGTCTGCAAATCATATCATGTTCTATGGCCTCTCTCCAGCAGTCAGATGATTCCTTCCCTATTTCCTTGGCATCTTTATATAGCTCATTGCGGTGTGTGTGTGGTCAGGAGGATCACTATGTTCCTCTCAGGGTTTGGTTATCTCTTTGTAAAGTAAAACTATTATTCTTTTGGAAGTATTGAGAAATTAGCTTTGTTCTTATTTTCATCTCCTCTACTTCTTCTCATAGAAAAGAGTAGAATCTAACTGGTGACTTTGGGGGAGGAATAAATATGTATAACTTGTCCATTCTGAAGCTCTTGCTTACTGGAGAGTTTCCGTCTTCTCCTTGCCTGCTGTGTGTCTAAAAAGAAAATGTTGACTAGAGCTAAGAGCCCATATTCTAGTTTGCAATCTGGAGGACATCTCTCTATCCCTGCCTTTGAGACTCTTGGCAGGAGGTAGCAGTTTTTCCTGCAGCTGGTTAATGACCTACTTTGAAAACCCTATCTCAACAAAATGGATACAAGATCAAGAGGTAGGGGGAGCATCTGAAGCCAAATGCCTTTGCAGTCCCAAACTGTGTTCTCCCAACCTTCTGTGCCAACAATAAAGTTAATTTTTATACCTAGATATGTTATATTATCAGAGTGATTTGAAAAAAAGTGAAACTCATGTTAATTTTCTAAGTTCTTTCATTTGGCTTCTAATTCCTTTCATTTTTTTTTAAATATCTAGGACTATGAATATTTTAAAAAGTGGAAAGAGTGGGTTTATTAACATACTCTTCACATAAGTTTATTGCTGCAATGCTGTAAGCTTTGCCAGAATGTTTGGTTTACTGCTAGAAAGTACTGTTTGCAAAAATGGTACTGTTTTGAGTGTTTTCATCACATCCTTAAACATTCTCCTTTTAAAATAACTTGTGATATCATATTAATATATTTGTAAATGTTAATTTGTAATATATTGTTACCATTTACTAAATGATGGACATCTCTTTTGAATCCACATACCCATTTCAACTTCAATAATTATTAACACATGGACAATTGTTTTTCATCTATGTTCATTTCCCCTCTTCTTCTATTATTTTCAAGTAAATCCCATAGAGCACATTTTCATCCATAAATAAATGGTTGTGTATCTTTAAATCATATGCATTCTTAAAAACTAACCACAGTATCATCCTTGTACCTCTAAGGAGTAGTTTTAAGAATGTGAAATATTTTGTGAGTGTTGAAAGTTCGATTTCTCTCAAAAATGTTATTTATTTATATTTTGCACTTTACTTACTTGGTCAGTCCCAAAGAACTTTAGGTATTGTGCTTCAATGCTATGTCTCTTATGTTCCATTAGTTTTTAGGAATCTTTTATTTCTTCCTGACCCTTTTATATCTGAGGAGATTCCCACATTTTATATTTTGCTGTTTATACTCCTATGGTAAGTCTTCATATGCTGTCCCATCTTGTTTTCCTATAAATTATTTTTCCAATATGGTAATGACTAGATATATGACTATTAAAATTAAAATTAATTAAAACATTCCCATAATGGCAGAAAGTTCTTTCAGAGTATGCTGATCGAGAGGACTTACCAGATTCAGCTTCAATTTTCTGGCAGTGACTCTTCACGGGCGGTGCTGTGCTCTTCCACCAGGAGCAATATTGTGTCTCTTATGATGTCAGCAGCCGTAGGTGGTCAGTGTCTGATTCTGTCATTCTTTAGGGGTGCAAAACCATTGTATTCTAATCTATCATCCCTCAATTTATGAGCCTGAATTTGTAAATAAAAAGTAACTTACCTATATCCACTCTGCTACTAGTAGTACAGTTTATACAGAAAAATCAGAACAAATGCTTGATTCTTTCCCTTCATTGGCTAGTTTTGAAAATAATTGCTTGGTAACTTGCATATTCCAATTACATATTTTTTGAGGGGAATATTCATGTCAATTTGGGAATATTTAAATGTTTGATTTGATGTAGTCCATTGAATTTTTCATCTGTATTAATGCTCCAAATGTCCATTTTGGCAAGTGTAAGGCTCTCCAAGTTACCTCCTGAGGATTTGTTAGCATGATCTTTGAGTTCCTTATATTTTCTTACTGTCTGGTAGGACAAGGTGTGTCAGGCAATCAACTGCATTTTCAGGTTCAGGTATGACAGCAGCTATTTCTCTGGAATTTCTGGTTATTTTTATCCAGAAATTGTATTTCTAGACCATAACCTCACTATTAGGTGCTCACTACTGGGTACGACATTGTTTCTAGGTCTTTTCAGTGGACAGACTCAGGACTATTTTTTTTTTTAATAAAGTATGCCATGTGCTCTTTAAAGATAAAATACCTAAGCCCATCCTTCCATTTCCAGTTTGATTCAGGTCTACAAGGCTTGTATCTGACTTCATATCTGCATTTCCTTTTTTCCAGGCTAAGGTTGTCAATAGCAACAGAAATGATGGAGTCTACTCTTCTGTTTTGTTCTACGGTGCAACAAAACAGCTTCAAAAATCCATCTTCAAAATTACGGCCAACAATATTATTACAGAAAACATTTTGAGATTCTTTTTTGCCCTTAGGGCATATACTTTAAAGGCTGCTGCAGTCAAATTATTGCTTTTTAAAGTCACTTGGAAGAGTGAGCCATAGAAAAGTAGAAGATAGTGGCATTGTTCATTGAATACTTACTACTATCCAGGCACTTCTCCAAGTGCTTTATAAGGAATAACTCATAATTTGGAAAACAACCCTATGAGGTCAGTGCTATTTTAGAGGTGTTTAACTGAGGCAAAAATTGTTTAATAACTTACTGAAAATTACATGGGGTAAAGTAGTTGAACCCCAGCAGTGTGTCTTAACAGCCTATGCTCTTAACTACAGCATACCATTTAGGATTTATTAGAGGAGGGTGAACAAGCCACCATTTAGAGAAGGAAAAACTATTGAAAACTATTGAGTTCATAGCGATTTTGATTTTAAATCCCTTAAGGTCTGCCTAAAATTTTGTTTCTGGGACTATGAGGATTTTTCTAGTGTTAGCCAATTGCTTCAGCCAAATGATTTTAGACTGAGATGACTTAATAGAGTAATTCATACTGTGTTTGAGAGAGGCTTGTATAGTATCCTTATACTAATATAATAAGAGCACAGCTAATTACAATTTTCCTCCAAAATAACTTTTTAGAACTAATGAAGGTCCCTGTCCGTCCAGTCAGAAATGCACATTACAATATGTATATATGGTGCTGATTTGAAAAGAATATTATAAAAGTTATAAATATCCTATAAAATTTTATATAGAGAGCGTGATGCATTAATAACTATGTAGCAGTGAATATATATTTTGGGGCTATATGAAAACTCAAGTCTCTCCTTTTGAAAGTCAAGAAAAGTTATGCTCATTAGCCCTTTGGGGTAAAACTCTAGAATGGCATGCCTTTGTCTAATATAGTACAAAGCAGTATATTTTTACTTTCAAAATGTGTGAAAGCATTTATATCAGTAATCAAGATAAATGTACTGAACTGCAGGCTATACATCATAGATAGTTTTAAAAATTATTTTTCTTAGCAGAATATACTCTAATCACAAGTGAAGGCAAGATGTAGAGATATAAGAGATAACAACATATAAACTTCATGTCTAAAAAAGTAGCCTCATAAAAAATATCAAATAGTGAATGCTTATAATATAACAGCTATGTTCAGTTGTTTTATAGGTTCCTTTATATTAAGGAAGAGGCAAAAGAAACTTTGAAGAATTCAAAGAACAAAATACACATGTAGCAGAATGGTCTAACTGGGAAGACTGGGCTTTTTTTTTCTGCTGTGGGAATGAAGCTGATGCTGTATTGCTCTCCCTCCATGCCCCAGAGGCCTCAGATTTGGGTTTTACCTGGTATGACTTCTCAAAAACTATAACACCCTGTGAGAATTGGTTTCTCCAAAGAGGATTACTGATACTCATTACAATGCATTAATCAGAGCAGGGGCTCTCTTGATTAAAAGGAGAGTGTGTGTGTGTGGCTAAAGTCAGAGTCCTATAAATCAGAGGCCTAAAAACAAAAACAACGAAATATTCTTACCTACATTTCTCCCTATAGGAAACTTTGGAAAATAAATTTGCTGTGTATTACTTTAATCGAAGGACACAGAAATAGTTTATTAGTGTAAAAATCTCAACAAACTTTATTTCCTTCATGCAAGAGTGATGAAGAACAACTATAAAAGTGCATTACTCCAAGTGGGCATATGTCTTCTTTTGTGAAAGGGAAAACATTCCTTTATTTCCACTGGCAAATTGTTAATGGGGCTATTGTGAAGGGCGTATATGATGATATGGGAGATAATTGAGAAATGAGGGATCCTGTTCTTCTCTACCAAATCTGGATTATGTCATTCCTGAGCCAAGCTGTTGACCTTTTCTTACTTCTTTTGTTAAGATGTGGCACCAAAAGGATTATGTATCCAAACAATTCTAGAGAACCTTTTCACCATGAGAAAAGTAGGGGGCTTAAATGTATTGAATACTGCCGCATTTAACCTATTTAATTGGAACACGTTAATTAGATCTAACTGCAAAGTTATTTTAATTGGAAAATTAAGCATTGCACTGATACTGGTGTGCATGATTAAACAAAGTAACTGAGGTCACCAGTAGATTGTGTAAGATTCACACCTGTGATTGATTAAGTACGAAAGTTAATCAATTTAATTTATGTGATTGATGTTCATTCTTTCCTTTTGAAATTGCCTGCTTGTATCTTATTTTATCAAGATGCTATGTGGAATGTCAACTAAACTACAGTAGCTCTTCAATTTGTTTATTTTGGTATAATGATGTACTTGTATCTGATCTAAGTCATTTTAACATGGCTTTTGTGTCACTAATTAAGATTTTCAAGTTACTTGAGATAAAATTAGATTTTCTATTAAGAAAATTTAATTTTCCTGGGGAAATAATTCAAGCAACATGGGAAACTTAACCTATTAGTTCCATTAGTGGAGCTGATGCTTTGTAGCCTTAAAACATATGCCGTGCAGATCGGGAACAAAGGTGTCCTTTCATGAATTATCTCAGTGTTGATGTGCTTTGTGCTTCCTGATGGCTACAATGATATAATAATAATGAGACGATGAAGAACATTCATATAGAATTTATTATGCACCAGGCATTGTTTTAATTTCATTAACTATAATAACCCATTGAGTAACATATCATGTAAATTCATTTACTTCTGTGAATTTTCTTTTATCAAAGTCACAGTGGTAAAATCTTCCTATGTATTGGATGCTGTTTCCAGTGGCAAACATAACATGGTTAAATTGTAACAAAGTAAAATTATTTACCTAGGACACATAGTTAGTAGGCACTTGATTAATTTCCATATTTAACATTGCAAAAATCAAGCCTATTCATATGACTGAGTCCATACCTTGTATCAGTCAGGATCTTC
Source organism: Manis javanica (assembly GCF_040802235.1). Taxonomy (NCBI): domain Eukaryota; kingdom Metazoa; phylum Chordata; class Mammalia; order Pholidota; family Manidae; genus Manis; species Manis javanica. The sequence continues at coordinate 46,214,027 of NC_133156.1, forward strand.
CAGGGGAAACAGAATAGGAGATACCTTTATTTATTTGTCCTCTCTCTCTCTCTCTCTATCTCTCTCCCTCTCCCTGCCTGCCTACCTATCTACCTATCTATAGAGTTATTTTAAGGATTTTTTTTTAGGATTTAGTTCCTGTAATTTAGGGCATGAGGGCAGGGTCTTACAAGTCTGAAATTTGTAGGGCAGGCTGACAGGCTGGACAGTAAGGCAGGAGATGCTGCTGAAGTTTTAAGTCCAAAATCTGTGGTGAGAGCTACCAGGCTGGAAACTCACACAGCAGTTGATGCTGAAAACTTTGAGGATTTCTTCTGCAATGGAAACCTTAAGTTTGTTTTTAAGGCCTTTGGCTGTTTGGATGAGGTCTACAATATTGAGGCTAATCTGTTACAGGCAACTGATTCTAGACTTTGACCACTTCCACAATTGCCTTTATAGAAACCCCTAGGCAAGTGTTAGATAACTGGTTGCTATAGCCTAGTTGAGTTGATACATAAAGTTAACCATCACAAAACTGGAATTTATATGAATGATATATAAAGATGAGCAAGAGTCAAGGAATAAATACATAACTAAATACAGTGAAACATCAATATAATATTGTTCTACAGCTAGGTAACAACACTAATAACTTGGTAATAAGTTTGTGATGCTAAAGGTGTGAGGGGCATTGACATTTGGTTCCCTGAGCAACCTTTCTGAACTCTTTTCATCCTTGCCTTTCAATTTTCTAAACTCCTGTAGCCTTGGGAGCATGGAACTCAGTGTTAATACAAAAGACATAGGTAGAGGTCTCTGAGGAAGGGATGTTGTTTTAGGGATCTTTTTTTACTGAATAGAACAAATACTACTGCATAGGTTTTTCCTTCACTTTCTTCTTGTGTGAGCTACAGAAGTAAAGCCTGGAAAAGCCACAACCGTGGAAAGGAAAACCAGCTTCCTGCAGGATAGAGCTGAGTTTTCGCTCTAGACTGACACTCCCTGTCCCTGGACTTCTTATTTACAGGGAAAAAAATACACTCCTGTTTTAAAGCTATTGCAAGATGAGTTCCTTTGATTTGTTTGTTTGCTTTTTTTTGTTTTTGTTAGTATCTGGACACAACCCTAACTGAAAAATTTAATGACTTTTATTAGTAAAGGGAGAATGTGTTTATATTTATTGCATATGTCAAGCAAATTGTGACATAGAATTGAAACTTCAGCTTTCATAATCAATGTCTTTGTTGGTAGAGATGACTTTAAAAGACTCTTAAAGCATTATAAACTTTTCTAAGAAAACTCAAGGGCCCTTAAAAGAATATGCAATGCTGACTATGAGGAATTATGAAGTAATTTACATGTTGTTGTTTTCTGAGCTGTATTAATAGCCTTTTTCCTTAGTCACTGATACTATTTAATGTCTAGTGTAAAGGAAATAGGGCCTCTTTTTCTATGAATTCTTGTAGGTGAACACTGTTAATTTATATCTCCATAAAAAAGAGATATATAGGCAAAGCTAAATGTGAGAATTGTGTAAGACTCTTTAGAATTAATTTTGCATATTTTTTTCCAACTATGTATGAGAGTAGCTCTTCCCCTTCCCAGGGTGAGAGGGAATGACAGTAGTGTCAAAAACCAAATTTTACTTTTGCTTTGCCTCTCATATAATGTTTATGATCTGGTACACATTCAGGAATAAATTAAAATGAGTCATTGAGTGAAGGAAAAGAAAACCAGTTAAACATCCAGGATAATATAGATATTCATGTCAAATGTAGTTATAGAAGAACAGACAAAAAATAATAACTCAGCCTAAAAAGGAAATTTCAAGAGTATATACTTGAATTCTATGAAATCTTGAAGTGATTGAACAAGGGGAACACCAATTTACTTAGCAAAATTAAGACTGTAAGAGAAAGGGACACTTCTGGCAATTCTAAGATAAAGCAGTATTCATAAGGATACCTCTTGCATTTTTAATGTTTTAAGTTATACAGACAAAGCATGTGATTTGTCTGTATATTTAATATATGTGTATATAAAATACACATACACACACACACACATATATATATATACATAATTTAAATTAGGAATAAGGAAGGAGTCTTTATTCCAAAAGTTTTCATAATTTTGAGGCATAATTATGGACAGATCTACACATTTCCGTGTGTTACTTTCTGTCTGTTTGTAGTAGCTTCCACCATTGTTCAGAAACCCATGACCTCACTGTTAAGCAGAAGACATGTAAATATCCAGTGCTGTGTGCAGTGGAGAAACTGCTTACACATAAACCATCATTTATAAATGTGGTGGTTTTACAGAAGATTCCCTATATTTAGTTCTCTTAAATAAAAGGGTAAATGTGGCAATACTGAATCTGAATGCCAAAATGTCATCAATAGGTGGGAGCTGGCAAATGGGTTCCTAATAGATTGAACATGCAATCAGAATTCATTGTAGGTTTGACCATTTCCTGCTTTCTCCCCAACAATAAGAAATGTAGTCAGGTACCATTAATCAAGGAAACAGAACTGTTGCTGGGGTATAGAGAAATATAGAAATTTATCTCTACAATTATGTCTCTCTATCTTAAAGGGAAAACAAAATACAGACTAAAAAGTTCAAGGAAAATGGGATACAGTGTGTTTCATTATAGCAGTAAAGAAAATTATATGTTTAATAGCAAATTGACAGTCTATCTAGAACTCTACTGCACACATATGGTAGCTACTAGTCATATCCGGCTATTCAGCACTTGAAACCTTGCTAGTGCAAATCAAATATGAGCTGTAAGTTAAAATATACACTGAGTTTTGAAGACTTAATGAAAAAGATGTAAAATATATATTTAATAACTTTTATTAATTATATATTGAACTAAAATTTATTTTTATCAATTGTACTATTAAAATTAATTTCACCCATTTTGTTTTTATTTTCTTAACATGATAAGTAGAAAATTAAAAATCCCATGAGTAGCTTAAAAATACAACTTGGCTTACAAGATACTCTATTTCTATTGGTCTGTACTGTCTAGAGGCTATATCTGGCCTGGCTACCCAACTTCACTCAGTTTTGTTACCTCTCAGGCATCTATAAACATAAGAATGTAGAGCCTTGTATAGGATTAAAGTTTGGGGTATTTTTATTTATCCATATGCAAACCAATAATTAAGCTCTCTATATGAGACACTTCAAAATATTTAAAAACACAGTAAATAAGTAAATCCCATGAGTGGTATCTTAGAACAGACTCACTGTATTTAGCTGTCATTATTTAGAGTACTTGTTTTATTCTTACAACGTAAGGATGTCTTTGAGATAATGTTAAACAATTACACACTCTTTATAAAATAAATCTGGATAAAAATTTTTATCCAAGTATTTTCAACTGTGTTGACACAGTTTAAGATAATACATTACAGATCCAAAAACAGTTATGTGTGTCCACTTTCAGATATTTTATAAAAGTTATTACATCTCTATACATTGCTGTTACCTTATATCAACAGCAAAATCTGGAGTAGCAGTCTGTATTAGAAACATAATTATTTCTCCAGTGAATTATGTGAACTTCACAATGAATGGGATTAATAAAATTGGTAGATGGTGTCATGTCAGTTCAAGTTCAAAGTTTGTGCAAAGTAAGTTCATGTCAGGACAGGTTTTGCCACTGAGTTTTGAAAAACCTATTGATTTTTGGATTTTGAAATTATGGGTAAGGAATTGTGAAGTTATAGTCTGCTAACACCAAGCTATCAAACTAGATTTAACAAACTTTAATCATTTCTCTTGTTCAAAAGTGAACTAGAACAGTGGCCCTTTGGCCTCCTATTCCTTCTTATTTGTTGAGCACCATACAAGTGACCACGGAGAAGAGAACCTATGCCATTAACTACTTATGCCATTAGCTACTTAAAAAACCACTTGTTTATCTTATCACTTCGTCTTTTCTGTCATCCAAACAGACCTAGTTATGCAAAGTTCTTCAAATACCATGTGCCTGGAACTAAGAAAAAATGGAAAGAAACAAAATAGTGGTAGAAGTTTGCAACCTAAACTTAAGCATAAGAAAGCTTTTCAGTAGGTATTATCCATTTTCATGTTACCATTTCAAAAATGTCAGAAATTGTGTCTTTTGTTTCTTAAATCAAGAACTAAACTTTGAAAAAAATAGGAAAACCATTAGCAAGTGCTTATTGGTTAAATAAATTGATGTTGAAAAATAATGTTGAATTATCCTGTATCTCTTCTTTAACATTTAAATATGTTCTTCCCATTTCCATCCCTCCTTTCATGGTTTAATTCAAACCTTGTTTAATCTTTCAGTAAAACAATTGCTTCAGCTTCTTACCAACTGCCATACTTCCATATTTTCCTACTTGGGTCCTACAAGAGGTCAAATTTCCACACTGCTTTCAGTGTTGTGATTCTTGCTTATTAAGCCCATTATGCTAAGATATACCTTTAGATCTATTTTTCTCATTAAGTTCTTAAAATATATTTTCATTATAAAATCCATTTACTAGCTCCAATTTTAAGAAAACTTGCCTGAAGTCAGGAATCTGGTAAGAGCTGGAGTTAGAATTAAAACTATAGTTTTAAGAAATCTCTTCTGAATTTGTTTTCTAAGTGACGTTATCTTTGAAGGGAAATCAGCCCACATTAATCAAATCATTTTCTGTATCTTTTAGAGAATGCTCTGGAGAATTCGCCATAATGAATTCAAACATATTCCACTATACATATGTGTAGATTATATATGCACATATATATAATTTATATAATTTTGCTACAGGTTTTAAGGCTATAGAAGCTACAAGTCTCTGTTTTTGTTGTGGTCTTTATCTGCACTAATAAATTAGCATTCATTTTGCATGGCTTTTCTTTGTTTTTCTTGCTTAATCTGACTTGAACCTCCCATACAGGATGCCTGAATGTTGGGTAAAAGTGGTGAAGCAATTTTGGTACTGGCACAAGAACATTCTTGACCTGATGGAGAAAATATCCAGTCTTTAAGCATTAAGTATGATTTCAGTAATAGGTTTTCTGGAGATGACCATTATCAAGTTGAGAAACTTTTCTTCTATTCCTGGCTTGCTGAGAATTTTTATCAGGATTGGACATTGGATTTTCTCAAAGGCATTTTGTGTACTTATTTAAATGACCTTATGTTTTCCTTTTATTTTTCAGTTTGTTAATATGGTGAATTATATTATTTTTTGAATGTTAAACCAGCCTTGCTTTCCTGGGATCAATCCCATTTGGTCATGATATGTATTCTTGTTGATATTTATATATGTCAGACTGCTAAGATTATGTTCATATTTGTTGCCTCTGTGTCCCAGAGGGACATCTGGTCAGTAGTTTACTGTGCTTGTGTAGTGTTTACCAGGTTTTGTACCAAAGTAACTCTAGCATTATAGAATGAGTTGTGACGTATTCCCTTCCCTACAATATTCTGCAAGAGGTAATGTAGAAAAATTATTATTCTCCCTTAAATGTTTCATAGAAATCACCTGTGGAAGACATTAGTGCCAGTGTTGTATCTGTGGAAAGGTTATTAACTACACCTTGAATTTCTTTAGTAGTATTACTCAGATTATTTCTTCTCGAGTGAACTTTGCTAGTTTGTCTTTCAAGGATTTTTTCTTTACATTTAAGCATGGACATTATTGGCATAAAGTTTTTCATAATGCTACTTGTTAGTTTATAATTTCTGTAAAATCTGCAGCAAGTCCACTTGTCTCATTTCTGATATTGATAGTTTGTGTCACTTCACCCTTTTTACCTCCTGATTGGTCTGAGGAAATGGTTGCTAGTTTATTAATCTTAAATAAAGTTTTGTCTTCTTTGGTTTTTAAATACAGCTCTTCTTCTGTTTTTTATATAATAAATCTCTTCTCTTTATTACTTCCTTACTACCAACTTGAGTTCCATTTTCTTGTATTTTTCTAGTTTATTATGGTAAATGCTGAGAAATTGATTCAATTGTTTTTTTCTTTTGTAACATGTTTTCATATTATAATTTTTCACTAAGTATTGCTCTGTCATTATCAGACTATTTGGTAAGTTATATTTTCATTTTCATTCACCTCAAAATACTACTTTTCCTTTTGTATTATTTTCTGACTTATGGGATATTTAAAGATGTGATATCTAGTTCCAAATTTTGGGTCCAGAAACCTTTCTGTTTTTGTTTTCTAATTTAATGCCATTGTGGTCAGAGAACAAATTTTGTATGCCTTAAATCCTTACAAATTTAATGAGACATTTTATGGTTCCAAATATGATCTATGTTGGTAAGTGTTTGGTGTGTACCTCAGAGAAATTCTTATTCTGTTGTTGTGGGATAGCGTGTTTTATAATGTCATTTACAAAAAGTCATTAACTTGTTCAAATCGTCTTAACTTTACTGATTACTCTACCTACTGTTAACAATTTTTTTTTTTGGTCCATGATGAGGAATATTTGTTTTATTTTTTTTTAGGTATTTATTTATTTATAATGTTTTTTTATTATGCTATCATTAATATACAATCACATGAGCACCTTAATGGTTACTACTAGATTCCCCCCATTATCAACCCCACAATACATACCACATTACAGTCACTGTCCATCAGCATAGTAAGATGCTATAGAGTCACCACTTATCTTCTCTGTGCTATACTGCCATCCCCGTACCCCACCTACATTATGTGTGCTACTTATAATACCCCTTAATCCCCTTATCCCTCCCTTCCAACCCACCCTCCCCAGGCCCTTTCCCTTTGGTAACTGTTAGTCCACTCTTGGGTTCTGTGAGTCTGCTGCTGTTTTGTTCCTTCAGTTTTTGCTTTGTTGTTATACTCCACAGCTGAGTGAAATCATTTGGTTCTTGTCTTTCTCTGCCTGGATTTTGACACTGAGCGTAATACTCTCTAGCTCCATCCATGTTGTTGCAAATGCTAGGATTTGTTTTCTTCTTATGGCTGAATAATAGTCCATTGTGCATATGTACCATATCTTGCTTCCATTTCTTGGCTATTGTAAATAGTGCTACAATAATTATAAGAGTGCATATGTCTTTTTGAAACTGGGCTCCTGCATTTTTAGGGTAAATTCCCAGGAGTGGAATTCCTGGGTCATATGGTATTTCTATTTTCAGTTTTTTGAGGAACCTCCATACTGCTTTCCACAATGGTTGAACTAATTTACATTCCCACCAGCACTGTGGGAGGGTTCCTCTTTCACCACATCCTCACCAGCATTTGTTGTTTATCTTTTGGATGTTGGCCATCCTAACTGGGGTGAGGTGATATCTCATTGTGGTGTTAGTTTGCATTTTCTCTGAAGATAAGCAATGTGGAGCATCTTTTCATGTGCCTGTTGGCCATCTGAATTTCTTCTTGGAAAAGTGTCTGTTCAGATCCTCTGCCCATTTGTTGTTCAAATTATTTGCTTTTTGGTTGTTGAGGTGTGTGAGCTCTTTATATATTTTGGATGTCAACCCATTATCAGATATGCCATTTATGAATATATTCTCCCACACTGTAGAATGCCTTTTTGTTCTACTGATTGTGTCTTTTGCTGTACAGAAGCTTTTTAGTTTTATGTAGTCCCACTTGTTCATTTTTGCTCTTGTTTCCCTTGCCTGAGGAGATGCGTTCAGGAAAAAATTGCTCATGTTTATATTCAAGAGAGTTTTGTCTGTTTTCTTCTAAGAGTTTTATGGTTTCATGACTTACATTCAGGTCTTTTATCCATTTTGAGTTTACTTTTGTGTATGTAGTTAGACCACAATCCAGTTTCATTCTCTTATATGTAGCTGTCTAGTTTTGCCAACACCAGCTGTTGAAGAGGCTGTCATTTTCCCATTGTTTGTCCATGGCTCCTTTATCATATATTAATTGATCATATATGCTAGATTTAATATCTGGGCTCTCTATTCTGTTCCACTGGTCTATGGGTCTGTTCTTGGGCCAGTTCAAAATTGTCTTGATTACTGTGACTTTGTAGTAGAGCTTGAAGTTGCAGAGCGTAATCCACTATGCTTTATCCTTACTTTTCAGGATTGCTTTTGCTATTTTGGGTTTTTGTGGTTCCAAATAAATTTCAGAACTGTTTGTTCCAGTTCATTGAAGAATGCTGTCAGTATTTTGATAGGGATTGCATTGAATCTGTAGATTGCTTTAGGCAGGATAGCTATTTTGACAATATTAATTCTTCCTACCCAAGAGCATGGGATGAATTTCCATTTATTAGTGTCCTCTTTAATTTCTCTCAATAGTGTCTTGTAGTTTTCAGAGTATAGGTCTTTCACTTCCTTGGTTAGGTTTATTGCAAGACTTTTTATACTTTTTGATGCAATTGTGAATGGAATTGTTTTCCTGATTTCTCTTTCCACTAGTTTATCATTAGTGTATAGGAATGCCACAGATATCTGTGTATTAATTTTGTATCCTACAACTTTGCTGAATCCAGATGTTAGTTTTAGTAGTTTTGGAGTGGATTCTTTAGGGTTTTTTACATACAATATCATTTCATTTGCAAACAGTGACAGTTTAACTTCTTCCTTACCAATTTGGATGCCTTTTATTTCTTTGTGTTGTCTGATTGCCATGGCTAGGTATTCCTATGCTGTGTGGAATAGAAGTGGAAAGAATGGGTATCTTTGTCCTGTTCCCGATCTTAGAGGAAAAGCTTTCAGCTTGTCACACTTAGGTATGATGTTGGCTGTGTGTTTTCATATATGGCCTTTATTGCGTTTAGGTTTTTGACCTTTAAACCCATTTTGTTGAGAGTTTTTATCATCAATGGGTGTTGAATATTGGTAAATACTTTTTCTGCATCTATGGAGATTATCATATGATTTCTGTTCTTCTTTTTATTGATATAGTGGATGATGTTGATGATTTTTGAATGTTGTACCATCCTTGCATCCCTGGGATGAGTGCCACTTGATCATGATGTATGATCCTCTTGATATAGTTTTGAATTCGGTTTGCAAATGATTTGTTGAGTATTTTTGCATCTCTGTTCATCAGGGATATTGGTCAGTACTTTTTTGTTTGTTTGTTTGTTTGTTTTTTGGTGTCTTTGCCTGGCTTTGGTATTAGAGTGATACTGCCTTCATAGAATGAGTTTGGAAGTACTCCTCTTCTATTTTTTGAAAAAATTTAAGAAGAATGGGTACTATGTCTTTGCTGAATGTCTGATAAAATTCAGCAGTGAATCCATCTGCTCCAGGAGTTTAGTTCTTGTGTAGTTTTTTGATAACTGATTCAATTTCATTGCTGGTAATTGGTCTGTTCAGATTTTCTGTTTCTTCCTACTTCAGTCTTAGAAGGTTGTATTTTTCTAGAATGCTATCCATTTCTTCTAGTTTATCCAGTTTGTTAGCATATAATTTTTCATAGTATCCTCTGATAATTCTTTTTATTTTGGTTCAGTCCAAAGTGTTATTTCCTTTCTCATTTCTGATTCTTTTTAGGTGTGCAGATTCTGTTTTTTTCTTGATAAGTCTGGCTAGGGTTTTATCTTTTTTGTTTATTTTCTCAAAGAACCAGCTCTTGGTTCCATTAATTCTTTCTATTGTTTCATCCTTCTCAGTTTTATTTATTTCTTCTCTGATTTTATTATATCCCTCCTTCTACTGACTTTGGGCCTCATTTGTTCTTCTTTTTGCAGTTTCAATAATTGTGAAGTTAGACTGTTCCTTTGGGGTTGTTCTTCCTTCTTTAAATATGCCTGGATTGCTTTATACTTTCCTTTTAGAACTGCCTTTACTGTATTCCACAGAAGTTGGGGCATTGAGCTCTTCTTTTCATTTGTCTTCATATATTGCTTAATCTCTGTTTTAATTTGGTCATTGATCCATTGGTTATTTAGGAGCATGTTGTTAAGCCCCCATATTTTTGTAAGCCTTTTTACTTTCTTTGTACAATTTATTTATAGTTTCATACCTTTGTGATCTGAGAAGTTGGTTGGTACTATTTCAATCTTTTTGAATTTGCTTAGGCTCTTTTTGTGGCCTAATATGTGATCTTTTTTTGAAAATCTTCCATGTGTACTTGAGAAGAATGTGTATCCTGCTACTTCGGGATGGAGTGTTCTATAGATGTCTGTTAGGTCCATCTGTTCTACTGTATTGTTCAGTGCCTCTGTGTCCTTACTTATTTTCTGTCTGGTTGATCTGTCCTTTGGAGTGAGTGGTGTGTTGAAGTCTCCTAAAATGAAAGCATTACATTCCATTTCCCCCTTCAATTCTGTTAGTATTTGTTGTACATATTTGAGTGCTCCTATGTTGGGTGCAAAGATATTTATAATGGCTTATATCTTCTTGTTGAACTGACCCTTTTATCATTATATAATGTCCTTCTTTATCTCTTGATGCTTTCTTTGTTTTGAAGTCTATTTTCTCTGATACAAGTGTCACACCTCCTGCTTTTTTCTCCCTATTGTTTACATGAAATATCTTTTTCCATTCCTTCACTTTTAGTCTGTGTATGTCTTTGGGTTTGAAGTGAGTCTCTTGTAAGCAGCATATAGATGGGTCTTGCTTTTTTATCCATTCTGTAACTCTGTGTGTTTTGATGGGTGCATTTAGTCCATTTACATTTAGGGTGATTATAGATAGATATCTACTTACTGCCATTGCAGGCTTTGGATTCATGGTTACTAAAGGTTCAAGGGAAGCTTCTTTATTATCTAGCAATCTACCTTACCTCACTTGTTATGCTGTTGTAAACACAGTCTGATGATTCCTCCCCCACCCTTCTTTTTCTTCCTCTTCCTCTCTTTGTATGTCAGGTGTCATATTCTGTATTCTTTGTGTATCCCTTGACTGACTTTTTGGGTAGGTTATTTAATTTAGTTTTTAATTGGTCTACTTCCTGTGCTGTTGTTTTATTTGCTCTGGTGACAGCTATTTAGCCTTAGGCACACTTCCATCTAGAGCAGTCCCTCTAAAATACACTGTAGAGAGGTTTGTGGGAGGTAAATTCCCTAAACTTCTGCTTATCTGGGAGTTGTTTAATCCCTCCTTCAAATTTAAATGATAATCTTGCTGCATAGAGTATTTTTGGTTCAAGGCCCTTCTGTTTCATTGCATTGAATATATCATGCCACTCCCTTCTGGCCTGTAGGGTTTCTGCTGAGAAGTCTGATGGTAGCCTGATCAGTTTTCCTTTGTATGTGTTATTTTTTCTCTCTCTGGCTGCTTTTTAACACTCTGTCCTTATCCTTGATCTTTGCCATTTTAATTATTATGTTTTGGTGTTGTCTTCCTTGGGTCCTTTGTGTTGGGACATCTGTCAACTTCCATGGCCTGAGAAACCATTTCCTTCCCCAGATTGGGGAATTTTTTAGCAATTATGTGTTCAAAGACACTTTCTATCTCTTTTTCTCTCTTCTTCTGGTACAACTACAATGTTAATATTGTTCTGTTTGTATTGGTCACACTGTTCTCTTAATATTCTTTCATTCTTTGAGATCCTTTTTTTCTCTCTGTACCTCAGCTCCTTTGTATTCCTGTCCTCTAATTTCTATTCAATTTACCATCCCCTGTACCTCATCTAATCTGCTTTTAAATCCATACATTGTTTGTTTCATTTCAGTTACTGTATTTTTTAGGGTGTCTATCTTCCTCCTCAATTCATCCCTTATTTCTTGAATATTTTTCTGTAGCTCCATTAGCATGCTTATGACTTTTATTTTGAATTCTTTTTCAGGAAGGTTGGTGATTTCAGTCTCACCAAGCCCACTTTCTGGTGTTTGAGGGATTTTGAATTAAACAAGGTTTTTCTGCTTTTTCATAGTCCTGGAGCAGTGGAAATAGTTGCAGGCAAGCAGCACGGTGTCAGCTGGGAGGACAAAGTCTCTTCCTTCTTCCTGGTCATAGTGCCACTCTCTGCTGTCTGTGCCAATTAACTGCATACAGGCAGTGGCCTCTGGGTTAATCCCTAGCTGCTGTGGGTTAGTTCGACTGCCTTCGGAATTGTCTAGGGTGATGACAGGTGTCACAGGTGAGCAGTGTGGTTTCCTGCCATGAGGACAAAGCCCTTTCATGCTTCCCAGTTGCAGTGCTTGTCTCTGCTGTTTGTGTCAGTTAGCCAGGTGTAGGGATTGGCCTCTGGGTTGATCCCCTAAACTGCTATGGGCATGGTGGTCCTCCACATGGCCTAGGGTCATGGCAGGGCTTGCAGGTGATTGGCGCATGTGTCTGCCATGAAGAAAAAACCCTTTTGTACTTCCCAGTTGTAGTGCCTTTCTCATCTGTCTGGGATGGTTAGCTGTGTACCAGGAGCAGCCTCTTTGTTAATTCACTAAACTGCCATGTTTGGGCAGCCTTCCTGCTGGCTTAGGGAATGGCGGTGGTTGCAGGAGAGCAGTGCAGATATTTGCTGGGAGATCAAAGCCCTTTTGTGTTTCCCAGTCACCATGTCTCTGCTTTCAGGTGCAGTGAGAATCCTCTGCATTAACTTATGTAGTTGCTGTGGACAGGGCTGCCCTCTAGCTAATCTGCAGCAATGCCAGGGCAGTGGGTTTGTGCACAGGTGCTGGTGGGGAGGAAAGATTGGCAGACTGCTTATCACAGTGAGGGTCCTTGGGGCTGCATTACTAACCAGGGCGTGGTGTGCCTGAAGCTCCTGAAAGTTCCCAACATGCTGGGCAGAGTGTGCCAGGACAATTTTGTCCACCTGTTCCTTCTCCTAAACCCATGCCCCTTTAGCAGCTCTCTGACTATTGAGAAGTCTTTCAGAGTGCCTGCTTTTCTTTTGTCCCAGGGCAGCTGGTTGTGGGAATTTGTTCGCAGTCTTAGTCTCTGACTTCGGTTTTCAGCCCCTCTAATCTCCAGAGCACCAAGCTCCTATAGCAGATTTCTAGGGCTGAGTATTCAGCAGTCCTGTGCTTCCACTCTCTCCCAGCTCTGATTCTCTTGCTCCCAGCTGTGAGGTGGGTTGGGGGGAGTGCTCTCATCCAGCCAGGTCACTTTTTTACTTTACCCTTTTCCATGAGATGTTCACTTTTCCCAGAAGTAGACTGACTGGTGTACTTTTACTTCTGGTCACCCTTTTAGGAGTAGTTTTATTTGCTGTATTTTCAAAATATATGTGGTTTTGGAAGTCATTTCTACCACACTTCTCATGCTACCATATTTTTTCCTTGTTATCAATTGTTAAATGAGATATTGAGATATTTCATTCTTATTATAAATTTGTCTCTGAAAAATTTTACAGTTTCTGCTCAAGGTATTTCAAAGCTCTGTTATTAGGGTCAGAAGCACTAAAAATTATTACATTCTCCTGATTAAACAAACACTTTATCATTTTTAAATAGAACTTTAAATCTCTGGTAATATCACTTGATCTGAAACTGTCTTTGATACTACTATAGCAATTCTAGCTTCTCTTTATTAGTATTAGGTGCATCACTTTCTTTTTTTTATTTTAATATATTTGTGTTTTATATTGAAGGTGAGTTACTTGTAGATAGCATATAAGTAGATTTTGCTTTTTTTAATCCAATTTTATAATTTCTGCATTTTAATTTAGAACATTTAAATATTTATTTTTGTTTTGTTTAGCTTTAAATACATCTTCATCTGATTTATTTTCTATTAGTCACATTTGTTCTTTGTTCCCTTCTTGCAGCCTTTTCTGGATTAATTCAGAATTTTTTATGATTCTATATTATCTGCTTTTTCAAAAACACCTTAAATATTACTGTTTTGTTATTTTAGTGCAGTAAGCATCTCTTAAAAATAAGGAAAAGGAAAAGTCAAGAGTGCCTGCTTTTAGTATTTTCATTCAACATTTTACTGAAATTCCTAGCCAAATAATAATGTGTGAAATGCAATAAATTGTAAAAAGATTTTAGAGGAAGTCAGGAAACTGGAATTATTTTCAAATGACTGCTTATCTAAAATACTTAAAAGAATCAATAGGTAAATTATTTGTCAGGGTTGCTAGATTTAAAACAATTATTGATTGATTTTTACTTACTAATAATCAATTATTAGATTATTCTTTTATCTTGCATATTCATGTTGACAATAAAAACATTTGTGCAGAGAACATCCAAGATTGAAGTTTGAAGACTGAACCATGTAGCCTGTTCAGTTCTGGTTCAGTCTGTAAAGTTTGTTCCCTATATTGTATATGACTATGATAACTAACTCTTGAGTTAAACTGAATCTTTGCCAAAATATCTTACTTTTCCAGCTGCCTATCTTCACTCAGCTCCTCAATTACATACTTGCCAATGAATCTTTTCATGGAATCACTTTATTAGTTTAAGAATAATATCCAGTAATTTTAGTTTTTTCAATGATAGAATTTGTCCATTTTCCATCTGCCTTATTGCCTGAAATATATAACCTGTATGATTTTTATAGGTGTATAATTCTCACAGTGATACAATGAGGATGATAACAAAGACTTTGGTAACTCTATTTCAAATATTAACATAAAATTTAAAAAGATAAACAATTTACTGCCTGTCTCATAGTTCACCCAAAACAGAAAATGAATTAGAACTTCTTTCTCTCTTTCTCTAGTATTAACAGCATTTAAATGTGTGATGCCCTGAATTAAACACAAAAGTGATCTGAGTACACAGTACATTGAGGGCATTCTCACTCCATTTCTGTACACTTATTTAACTTAAGCTTTCATTAGATTTTTCATTAGGTCCATCGTAATCTAATTATTCAACAAAAAATCTGTTGAATGCTTACCATGTGCTTGTCCCTGGTAATCTGACAAAGCATTCAGTCACTGTTCCTTTCTCTGTAGGTTATGAATCCTGAGTTGGAAATGGTGGAAATGTTAAGTCACTCTCACTTAAAAATAAAGATAATTAATTGATTTACATAGCTGAAAAGTAAAAATAAAGGAATGATTTCAGATGACCTTTAAGTCAGCAGCTCAAGTGAAGTAAGTTGAGATGTCTCTTCTCTTTGCATCGACTGCAGTCGTGTTGGGCTTCTCTGCCATAATCCACATAGTGTTCCATCGGCCCTGCTTGTCTAAGCTTTGCTTTACATGACAGAGTATAGGTTTTGCATTTTCACCTTACATCTCCCCTGAAGAAAGAAATTGTCTTTAATAATAAAAGAAAGTTATATAAAAGAAAGTGAAAAGTTTTTCCTTGAAAAAATGCCAACAAATACATCATTATGTCACATCCTGTCAGACTATTTAGGATATTAGTTTGTGCCTGAACTAGCTGTTTTTGAGGTAATGAGACATACTGATTGGCATGACCCTGGAACTGAGGATGACTTTAACTGTTTCTAATCATATGACTGAATAATAATAGTTGAGACAGGATAGGTTTTGCAAAGGTAATTCATAGAATCAAGAATAAGGAAGGTGAATGGAGACTTGGGGGTAGGAGGGACATGCAGAAAAAAACTACTTCTGCCCTGCATATTATCTTCTAGTAATTCATAAAACAGGAACCTGAAATCATCACTAAAACTTGTTGAATCATTGTATTAGTTAAGTGAAATTGTCAAGTCTTAAATAACAAACTGATACTAGGCCACAGTTCTCTGACTTTACTTTCTTTGTAATATATTTGATTCTGCTTTTTAAACATCATAGAATTTAGATTTGTTCCTACAAATTTATCCTGTTGGCTTTTCACTGTCATTCCTCCTTACTGAGTCTTTTCAGACTCTTGATTCTGTCAGCTGTCATACTGACTTACCCTTCTAGACTGAGGTTACCTGAAAATGTGATAAGCATACCTCCTTTATCTCTATCCACCTTGTAGATAAAAATGTTTCACAGGGAAAGGCCAAATATACTGGTTGAACTTTTTTTTTTCTGAAGCATGGACAAAAACTTGAATAAGTAACCACTAATACATGATAGAATTATGGTAAAAAGATTTTTTTTCTATGTATGTTATCTTGAGTTAATACTGTCAATAGTAAGCATTCACAATTATATATGATTGTAGTCAGGGTTGGGTAAGGATAAGAACTAAGACAAAGGTCAGGTTTATGTGTTATACAGATTTCATGGTTAAAAAAAGGAAAATGATTTTGTATTTTGATGTGTTTATTTTGGCTCTTTCAGAATTCACAAACGAGTTCAACATTGCTAAAATGTCTAAATATGTGATGTGTATCTATTAGCTCTTGTTATGTAAAACTGTCAACAGTGAGAGTCACTGGCTATTTACAAAAAGTTCACTCTTCCTTCCCAATTGGTCTAGTGGTCTGATAGTACAGGTCGTTTTCAAGTTCTAATTCATCTAATTTATTTTATTTTGTTTTCATTGAGATACATTCAATATAATCCATAAATATTAATGTACAGCTCAAGGACTTTCGACATGTGTATACACTCATGTAACCATCACTTAGATCAAGATATCAAACATTTTCACTAATTTTTAATTCACTCATTTGATCTTTTATATAACCTTTATTGGCGCTGCTTGTTCCCATTTCTGCCTGCTTAACCTGTCAATATGCTATGTGATTCTATATTTAGTGGGAAATGCTATGCATATCATATAATTTATTTAGTGATGCTGCATTTCTCTAGTTAAGCGAAAGCTACCAACTCAAGAAAAAAGCAAGTAGGTGCCTTGGGAGAGCAAACTTTGTGAGTAAAGGCTTACTGAAGATTTTTATGGGGAACCTTTGTTTTTTCCACCCAAAGCCAAGGTCAAGGCAGGAAATTTCCCTGAGTGCTTCTTGTCTACCACTGTTTTCTTTTTTTTTGCTGTTATTTTTCTTTGGTTTGTTTTTTTGAAGACCATACCTCATACCCAGTTACACAAAGACCTCTGTCTCTTGTCCTTGAATGAACATTAAGACTCAAGCCCCTAGGTTAGATATTGGCAAATACACCACAACAGATGTAGCAACAGTTGTCTACTCTTCTTTTCAGTGATCTTTCTTCATTTTTGCCTCTTTTGTGGAAATACTCCCTGCCTTTCATCATTCTTCATTTGTTTTCTTCACCAACTTTAATTGTCACAAATGACAACCCTCTAACATTTAAGCATGAAACTAAGACCTAATTAACTACTCTGTTTCTAGTTTTACTACAGTAAGATATCCTTCTTCTATTTTATTACTATTATTACTATGCACTTTTCTAAGATTTCATGTGTATTATCTCAATTTCATTCTTTTGTTCAACTCAAGATACTCCCCTTTTCAAAAGTCTTAAAATTCCACACTTAAAACTTGTATATATATATTTTACTTAGATAGTACAACCCCCTGTTAATTCATTAAAAATAATCTATCTTTTGAAAATCCATCAACATCATGCACCACATCAAAAAAAGGACAAAAACATCACTTGATTATCTCATTAGATGCTGAAAAAGCATTTGACAAAATTCAACATCCATTCATGATAAAAACTCTCAGTATATACGGCAGGTACCTCAACATAATAAAAGCCATATATGACAAACCCAAAGCCAACATCATACATAACAGTGAAAAACTAAAAGCTTTTCCTCTAAGGTTGGGAACAGGATAATGATTCCACCTTCTCCACTTTTATGAAACATAGTATTGGAGGTCCTAGCAACAGTAATCAGACAATACACAGAAACAAAAGGCATCCAAAATGGTAAGGAAGAAGTTAAATTGTCACTGTTTGCAGATAACATGATGTTGTATATAAAAAACCCTAAAGATTCCACTCCAAAACTACTAGAACTAATAATTGAATACAGCAAAGTTGCGGGACACAAAATTAATATACAGAATTCTCTGGCATTACTGTATACTAATGATGAACTAGCAGAAAGAGAAATCAGGAAAATAATTGGTTTCACAATTGCATCATAAAGAATAAAATGCCTAGGAATAAACCTAACCAAGGAGGTGAAAGACCTATACCATGAAAACTATAAGACATATACCATGAAAACACAAGAGAGAAATTAAAGAAGACATCAATAAATGGAAATACATACCAGGCTCATGGATAGGAAGAATTGATATTTTCAAAATGGCCATCCTGCCTAAAGCAATATATAGATTCACTGCAATCTCTATCAAAATTCCAAAAGTATTCTTCAACAAACTGGAACAAATAGTTCTAAAATTCATATGGGACCACAAAACCCTGAATAGCCAAAGCAATCCTGAGAAGGAAGAATAAAGCTGCGGGGATTATGCTTCCCAACTTCAAGCTCTACTACAAAGGCACAGTAATCAAGACAATTTGGTACTGGTATAAGAACAGAACCATAGATCAACGGAACATAATCAAGAACCCAGATATAAACCCAAGCATATACAGCCAATTAATATACAATAAAGGAGCCATGGATATACAATGGGGAAATGACAGCCTCTTCAACAACTGGTGTTGGCAAAACTGGACAGCTACATGTAAGAGAATGAAACTGGATTATTGTCTAACTACATATACAAAAGTAAATTCTAAATGGATCAAAGACCTGAATGTAAGTCATGAAACCATAAAACTCTTAGAAGAAAACATAGATAAAATTCTCTTGAATATAAACATGAGCAATTTTTCCTGAACACATCTCAGACAAGGGAAACAAAAACAAAAATGAACAAGTTGGACTACATCAAACTGAAAAGCTTCTGTACAGCAAAAGACACCATCAGTAAAACAAAAAGGCATTCTACAGGATTGGAGAATATATTGGTAAACAATATATCTGATAAAGGATTAACATCCAAAATATATAAAGAATTCACACTCCTCAATATCTAAAAAGCAAATAACCTGTTTAAAAAATGGGCAGAGGATCTGAACAGACACTTCTCCAAAGAAGAAATTCAGATGGCCAACAGGTGCATGAAAAGATGGCCCACATCTTTAATTATCAGGGAAATGTAACTTAAAACTGCAATGAGATATCACCTCATACTAGTTAGGATGGCCAACATCGAAAAGACAAGGAAGAAAAATGCTGGCAAGGACGCGGAGAAAGGGGAAGCCTCCTATACGGTTGGTGTGAATGTAAATTAGTTCAGCCATTGTGGAAAGCAATATGGAGGTTCCTCAAAACCCTAAAAATAGAAATACCATTTAACCCAGGAATTCCACTTCTAGGAATTGCCTGAAGAAAACAAGATCCCAGAATCCAAAGGACAGATACACCCCTATGTTTATTGAAGCACTATTAACAATAGCCAAGGTATGGAAGCAACCTAAGTGTCCATCAGTAGATGAATGGATAAAGAAGATATGGTTCATATACATAATGGAAAATTATTCAGCCATAAGAAGAAAACAAATCCTATCATCTGCAACAACATGGATAGAGCTAGAGATTATTATGTTCAGTGAAAAAATCTAGGTGGAGAAAGACAAGTACAAAATGATTTCACTCATTTGTGGAGTTTAACAACCAATCAAAAATGAAGGAACAAAACAGCAGCAGACTCACAGACTCCAAGAAGGGCCTAGCAGTTACTGAAGGGAAGTGGGTGGGGAGGATGTGTGGGGAGGGAGGGATTAGGAGAATAAGAGGCATTATGATTAGCACACATAATATAGGGGGTTCGCAGGGAAGACAGTATAGCACAGAGAAGACAAGTAATGACTCTATAGCATCTTAGTACATTGATGGACAGTGACTACAACGGGTGTGTGGGTGAATGTAATAACTACAATGTTGTTCATGTGAAACCTTTATAACACTGTTTATCAATGATACCTTAGTAAAAATAAATAAATAAAAAATAATTATTATCTTTGTCCATTTTGAATTCTATCTTTATATTATCATATTATATTAATGTATTATGCTTAAAAGAATACACTTATATATTTTAAAACATTTTAGGAAACAATTCATTATGCTTAGTGCTCCCTGCTTAGATATGTGAATCTCAAATACAATATGGTTAAGTATCATTGTAATGTGTAGGACTGAACATTATTGATTTCAGTATATTTGGGGTTGCCATGTTTGTTTCTAGATTGCATGAAGTATGTAGAACAATATAAAAGTCATGTTCTTTTACAAACATGCTTATGTACTTTATCCTGAAATCAGGAAATCAGAGATCAAATATACACATAGTAAAGAAAATCGATTTTATACTCCCTGATTTTTAAAAATACTTCTTACTCTGTGAACTGCTATGTGTGTTTGTTTGGGCCTAAACTATTTAGGTTATATATACATATATTTAGAGAGAAAGAGATAATCAGCAGCTACATTCATCAAAGTCAAAGTCTCATCAAAAGTACACTTTTGATGATTTGCATGTATATTTTTCCTAACTTGAAAATTTGATAATAGATTGAGAACTCAAAGAAGGATGAACTAAGTCTCAAAATAGGAAGTCTCACTTTGGCAGGCATCTGGGAATTATCAATTTAGCTCCTTCACACAATACTCTTTTCACAATTCAACTTGACCTTGAGCGTGATTGCTTTTCTAACCACAAGTGCTCTTAAAAATATGATGCCTACTGTGTTATCAGATGGGTACTAGATCTGAAATGTGCAAAATTAGAATGAGATGTGCAGGCAGGTGCATAGAGTTTGTGAAAGTCAGATCCAGTCCTGTTGCAATGAACTGTTAACTTGAAAGGACTGTTAGCCGTAAAAAAGTCCCCCACCATGTAAGCAGCTACACTTAGATTTCACTAGTTAATGTGGGCTTCACTTCCTCACTTGAGGTGAAATTCATACGAACTATAAATGCTTGATCAGGAATATTTCCCTGGCTTTGCCTGTCCTGAGAAACCCAGGGAGAGAAAAGCCCTAGGCCAGGAGCATCCTGCTGGCCAACTGTTGCTACTCTAGAAAGTTTCCAGTTTAGAAAAGAGGAAAGAAGCAGGGCATAATTAGGCTGCATGGAGAATTTAGGCTTTTTGACATTTTGTTTCCCAGCCTCTCAGTGGTTATTGTCCATTCATTTCCTGCATAAAACAAAACAAAACAACATTTGATACAGCTCTCCTATTTTCCATTTAGAAAACACTGATGCTAATTCCCAGGAAATGCTAAAATTGGTCTGATTATTTTCAGTACCAGGACCAGAGGCATCAGCAGATTCTTATGAGAAGACTTACAACCTGGGTTGGAATTGGGCCTATAGGAGAATCATTAAGTATAGACTTGAGAGAGAGTTGGAGACCTTGGTGCAGATGAGTGGCAGTAGGAGAGGATGGGGCTGTTGCACAATGACAGAACCAACCAGTGAAACCAAACATGGCATTCTGAAAAGAATTCAGAATTAGAGAAGTGAAGAATTTTTCTCAAGATCACATATGAAGATATCACTAAATACAAAGGCTAGTGCTCTTTTGTGCTTTTCTCTGTAAAAAGGAAGATAAAGCAGAAAAGAGTACAGGTCAAACAAAAGAGAAGGATGGATCCGAACAAGACAAATGTGGTGGCAATGGCATATTAGGCTGGGTACGTTCGAATGTTTCAGCCCTTCAACAAGTTATTCATTGGGTCACTGTCTTTTGTTCCAGGAATTATGCAAAGAGCTGGGATTATTAATGTTCACTTCAGTAAAAAAGAATGGTGTGCATGAATTTAAAATTACAGCTATGTTATTACTGGACAGGGAGTGGAGTGATGAGAGTTTATAATAGGAAACCACAGTGATATACAGGCGACACCTCCTTGAGAGAGTGACTTTTGAACTGGGGTAGGAAGAAAACACAGAGACTCATAAACTGAAGAGGACGTGAGGGTAAGAAAGTTCTGGACCGAGAAAACTGCATGTCCAAGACTCTGGAAGGAGTATGTCAGCTGTGAAAGGTTAAAAATATGGAGTGAAAGAATGAAAATGGGCATCCAAAGAGATGAGAACCCCCTTCCTCTGATGATTCAGGGTTTTGTAAGCCATGTGCAGAAAACTTGTCTGTATTTTAAAGGGAATTGGAAGCCTAACTTCCATGTAAGAAGGGACTTGCTCTCAGAGGACCACATGTGCGTAGACTGTCAGAAGGCTGTTTTCAGGGAGGAGCAGAGTGAGGATAATAGATGGGGCCAGTGTGCTGTTTGAAAGGATGAAGCAAATAGGCAAAGTTCAATATGCTAATAAATAGATGCAACCAGGTAATGCTGGTAACACCTGCAGCCCCGGCCAACAGCAGCATTTGTCTGTTCACACTGCTAGGGGCCAGCACATCTTCACGACAAATGCCTCTCTCTGTTGCAGGTTCAGAATTTTTAAATGATTTATTGTGATAAGGATAACTTTTAGCATAGGAAGTCCAGGTGCAAGGAGGTAATTGAAAGTTCTTGGGTAAGAAGAGTGTATATGTGAGCAGAGGGGGCACAAAATCTTTAGAAGAAAATTATTTTACTTCTTTCCTTAGTGTTTTTTTTTTCCTGAGATGCATATAAGTAGTATTCTCTGCCCAAGCTTTTTGTGATTATGTGTACAGAGATGAGGAATGAAGGGAGACAGAGAATGGTGATAAAAACTCTGGAAAACTGGCACATCCTATAATCCTGCTACTCATTTTATTTGTTCTTTCAAGAGGCTTATTAGAAATGCAGATTCTCAGGCTCAAACTCAATTCTATTAAATTGGAATCTATGTTAACAGATTTCCAGCGCATTTGGGTGCACACTCAATTGTGAGAATCAGTATTTTTAAAAATATCTAATAAGCTTCTCAGAAATGGGGTGGGGCACTGGGCTTGTACACATTATTTCACAAAGCACAGTTCTTTTGTTCATCCTCCTTCAACAGACACACTCACGCAACATGGCGTGAGGTTCATTTTTAAGCGTTGTAGGTGTGCTTGAATACTACATTAGTCTTAGATCTGTCTAGTGATACTCAGAATTTAAATAAAAGAAAACCACAGCAACTTTTAAAAATGACAATGGATGAAAGTAAAATCGATCACAATGACAAATGAAGAAGAAAAACATGTCAGAGTTCATTGTTAATAAAAGAAAATTCCACCCAAAAATTTGAGAATGTGCGGCTAACTACAAACTTAAGTCAGAAGACCAAATGACTTCTTTCAAGTTTTCTGTCCAAAGAGGTTCTGAAAGTTTCCCCTATTTTCCTTCAAAAACAAATTGCCTGCCATTCCAGTTATCTATTGCTGTATAAGAAACAATCTACTGCTGTTTAGCGGCTTAAAACAATTTTTAAACTACATCTCAGGGTTTTTTAAACTGAATGGGCTCATCTGCATCGCTCTAGCTTGGGGTGTTTCCAGTCAAATAGACTCTGAGGTTGGGGACATTTGAAGGTTTGACAGGCTTTATGTCTAAGGCTGCTCATCATGTGACTCCCAGCTAGTGCTGGCTGTCCACTGGGAGCTAAGCTGGTGTGCTGATTTGAATGGTCACACATGGTTTTTCCCTGTCCTCCCCTTCATACTGCAGAGAGGGAAAGAGAAAGGGGAAAAGAGGAGAGGAGAAGGGAAGAGAAGGGAGGGGAGGGGAGGGGAGAGGGAGAGAGAGAGAGGGAAGGAGAGAGTCAGAGAGGGAGGGCTGGAGGGAAAGAGAAAGAGAGAGACTTTTAAAGAACACTAGACAACCTTAAGCAGGATTCCTGAAGGTAGAACAGAATATATAATCACTACAAATTAGATGCTGTTTTCACCCCTCCCTAAATATAGATTTCATTTGCATCATCATCTCGTCTGTTAAAGGTCATTTTTTAAATGTGAATTTTAAAATGTCAGCTAACAGGGAAGTTTGACCACTCAATCTCTCCTGCTTTTCTGACTCCAGCAGTCTGTTATATAAGGGCATTCTAGCAGTTGATTGCTGATATTCCTAGTTAAGCATTGGTTTGTAGAAATTGACTTAGGATTATATAATTTAAAAAAATCATGTGGTATGAAATCCGCGGGATAGTGTGTTTGCATAGCCCTTTCTTGGCAAAAATGCATTAAGTAGATTTCTTCAAAGAAATACAATTGTAACACAATTGTTGAAACTCCAACTGAGCCAGAAATTACATGCTCTTAAAGACCTCTGCTCAGGGATTTCATGGAAGAAATGTATGCTTCAGATGGAAAAGAGGCAAGAAAGCTAGACAAACTAGGAAACCTTTAAAGTCTCTCTAACTTGATGATCCTATAATTCTATTATCTCTCCTACATTTAACCTGAGCAAATCATAGTGGGCTTTCTTCTCAGCTCAAGCCCCTTTGTTGCTAGCTCTGAAAGGGACTTCAAATAATTGTTACTGCCAGTGTCATAATCAAAATCAAATTATCTATCCTGTGAAAAACCTGGCTCTCTAATTAATGTTGTAGCATATGTGTATTAATCCGTCTGCTCCTTCAGTTCTCTAATGAGACACAAACTTAATACAAGATCTTTCTTAAGAAATAATAAACTGACTGACTTGGCATGACACCATCACCTAATTATTAAAATGGTGAAAAATTTGAAATCCCTGGACTGTGATTTCTCTTTAAAGAAAACTGTTTTGCAGATTTGCAAAGGAACACAAAGAAAGGATGTAAATTTAGCAGTTAGCAACCTTTGACTAGACAAAGTATTGGAATCAGAACTGCCAGAACGAAATCTGGAAATACAAGAAAACAAATCTGTATCAGAGAAAAATGGTCTGTTTATAGTGACACCTAGTGGTTTTTGTTTTCATGCTTGCCCACTCTTAGAATTCATCAAGAAGACAGCAAACAGAAATTTATTTATTTTGTATCAATACAAACACATAGTTCGTGCAACATGTGATTTGAGTATCAGGAATAAGCATTTCACAGAACTATATTAATTGGTCATCATCTGGTGGTTTGAAGGACCTGAATTTGAAAGTGGTGAATGGATTATGACCACAGGAAGAGGAACTGTGTCTGTCCTGAGGTATAAATGGGTGTGTTTCTCCATGTTGAAACAGGCAGCCATGGAATTTCTTTCCATAACTTCATTTCAGATGACTGAAACCGCATTCAGGAGATTTATGCTATAAATACCGTTGTGAAAAAGGAATCATCTTATGACAGATTTATCTTAAACTTAGATGATTAAAAGGACTATGTTTCTAAAGCGTTATAATGCAGAATACTAACAACCTCTGTTTCTGATTGCTTAAACTGGAAGAGTTTGACTCAATCCTGCTAAAAATGTGTTTTCTGGGTGGTGGCAGTAAGAATGTAGAAACACAACATAATTGTAAGTTTATCCTGACACTCAGGGTTGACCTTTTGTTTTGAACAGATTTTGTTTAATGATAGAGATTAAGAGAAGAGTAAAATTTTGAAATAAAATAATGGGCTTATTTTATTTATTTTTAATTTTTTTATTAAGGCATTATTGCTATACACTCTTATGAAGGTTTCACATGAAAAAACAATGTGGTTACTACTTTTACCCATATTATCAAGTCCCCACCCAAACCCTAATGCAGTCACTGTCCATCAGTGTAGTAAGATGCCACAGATTCACTGTTTGCCTTCTCTGTGCTACAATGTTTTCCCCATGACCCCCTACACCATGTGTACTAAATGTAATACCCCTTAATCCCCATGTCACTCTTTCCCGACCTGCCCTCCCACACCCCTCCCCTTTGGTAACCACTAGTCCCTTCTTGGAGTCTGTGAGTCTGCTGCTGTTTTGTTGCTTCAGTTTTGCTTCGTTGGTATACTCCACAAATGAGGGAAATCATTTGGCACTTGTCTTTCTCTGCCTGGCTTATTTCACTGAGCATAATATCCTCCAGCTACATCCATGTTGATGTAAATGGTAGAATGTGTTTCTTCCTTATGGCTGAATAGTATTCCATTGTGTATATGTACCACCCCTTCTTTAGCCATTCATCTACTGATGGACACTTAGGTTGCTTCCATATCTTGGCTATTGTAAATAGTGCTGCAATAAACATAGGGGTGCATATGTCTTTTTGAGTCTGAGAAGTTGTATTCTTTGGGTAAATTCCAAGGAGTGGGAATCCGGGTCAAATGGTATTTCTATTTTTAGTTTTTTGAGGAACATCCATATTGCTTTCCACAATGGTTGAACTAGTTTACATTCCCACCAGCAGTGTAGGCGGGTCCCCTTTCTCCACATGCTCACCAGCATTTGTTGTTCTTAGTCTTTCCAATGCTGGCCATCCTTACTCGTGTGAGGTTATATCTCATTGTGGTTTTAATTTGCATTTCCCTGATGATTAGTGATGTGGAACATCTTTTCATGTGTCTGTTGCCATCTGAATTTCTTCTTTGCAGAATTGTCTCTTCATGTCCTCTGCCCATTTTTAATTGGGTTATTTGCTTTTTGGGTGTTGAAGCATGTGAGTTCTTTATATATTTTGGATGTTAACCTCTTGTCAGATGGTCATTTACAAATATATTCTCCCATACTGTAGGATGCCTTTTTTTTCTGTTGATGATGTTCTTTGCTGTACAGAAACTTTTTAGTTTGATGTAGTCTCATGTGTTCATTTTTGCTTTTGTTTCCCTTGGTCAAGGAGATGCATTCAGGAAGAAGTTGCTGATGCTTATATTCAGGAGATTTTTGCCTATGTTGTTTTCTAAGAGTTCTATGGTTTCATGACTTACATTCAGGTCTTTGATCCATTTTGAATTTACTTTTGTGTATGGGGTTAAACAATAATCCAGTTTCTTTCTCTTGCATATAGCTGTCCAATATTGGCAACATCAGTTGTTGAAGAGGCTATCATTTCCCCATTGTATGTGCATGGCTCTGTTATCATATATTAATTGACTACATATGGTTGAGTTTATATCAGGGCTCTCTAGTCTGTTCCATTGGTCAATGGTTCTGTTCTTGTGCCAGTACCAAATTGTCTTGATTACTGTGGCTTTGTAGTAGAGCTTGAAGTTGGGGAGCATAATCCCCCCTGGTTTATTCTTCCTTCTCAGGATTGCTTTGGCTATTCTGGGACTTTTGTGGTTCCATATTAATTTTAAAACTATTTTCTCTTGTTCATTGAAGAATGCTGTTGGCATTTTGATAGGAATTGCATTGAATCTGTAGATTGCTTTAGGCAGGATGGCCACTTTGACAATAATAATTCTTCCTATCCATGAGCATGGGATGTCTTTCCATTTATTGGTATCCTCTTTAATTTCTTTCATGAGTATCTTGTAGTTTTCAGAGTATAGGTCTTTCACTTCCTTGGTTAGGTTTATTCCTAGGTATTTCATTATTATGATGTAACTGTGAAAGGAATTGTTTTCCTCATATCTCTTGCTGCTAGTTCATCTTTAGTGTATAGGAATGCTATGTGTACTAATTTTGTATCCTGCAACTTTGCTGAATTCAGAAATTAGATCTAGTAGATTTGGAGTCATTTCTTTAGGGGTTTTTATGTACAATATCATATCATCTGCAAACAGGGACAGTTTAACTTCTTTCTTGACAATCTGGATGCTTTTATTTCTTTGTGTTTTCTGATTGCCATGGCTAGGACCTCCAGTACTATGTTGAATAAAAGTGAGGAGAGTGGGCATCCTTGCCTTGTTCCCTGCCTTAAAGGAAAAGTTTTCAGCTTCTCAATGTTAATTATCATATTGGCTATGCATTTGTCATATATGGCTTTTATTATGTTGAGGTACTTGCTCTCTATACCCATTTTGTTGAGAGTTGTTATCGTGAATGGATGTTTAATTTTGTCAGATGGTTTTTCGGCATCTATGGAGATCATTATGTGGTTTTTGTCCTTTTTGTTGATGTGGTGGATGATGTTAATCAATTTTTAAATGTTGTACCTTCCTGGCATCCCTGGAATAAATCCTACTTGATCTTGATGGATGATCTTTTTGATGTAATATTTTGTTCTTTATTTTTGCATCTATGTTCATCAGGGATATTGGTCTGTAATCTTCTTTTTTTGTGGTGTCTTTGCCTGGTTTTGGGATTAGAGTGATGCTGGCCTCACAGAATGAATTTGGAAGTATTCCCTCTTCTTCTACTCTTTGGAAAACTTTAAGGATGATGGGCATTAGGTCTTCACTAAATGTTTGATAAAATTCAGCAATGAAGCCATCTGGTCTAGGAATGTGTTCTTAGGTAGTTTTTTTGATTACTAATTCAATTTCATTGCTGGTAATTGGTCTATTCAGATATTCTGTTTCTTTCCAGGTCAGCCTTGGAAAGTTTTATTTTTCTAGAAAATAGTTCATTTCTTCTAGGTTATCCAGTTTGTTGGCATATAATTTTTCATAGTGTTCTCTAATAAGTCTTTGTATTTTTGTGGTGTCCATAGTGATTTTCCTTACTCATTTCTGATTCTATTTATGTGTGTAAACTCTCTTTTTTTCTAGATAAATCTGGCTAGGGGTTTATCCATTTACATTTAGGGTGGTTATCATTAAGTATGTACTTATTGCCATTTCAGGCTTTAGATTCATGGTTACCAATGGTTCAAGGTTAACTTCCTTAGAATCTAAGTCTAACTTACCTCACTTAGTATGCTATTGCAAACACAATCTAAAGGTTCTTTTTTTCTCCTCCTTTTCCTTCTTCCTCCATTTTTTATATATTCGGTATCATATTCCATATTCTTTGTCTAACTCTTGATTGACTTTGGGAATAGTTGATTTAATTCTGCATTTGCTTAGTAATTAATTGTTATATTTTCTTTACTGTGGTTTTATTACCTCTGGTGACAAGTATTAAACCTTAAGAACACTTCCATCTATAGCAGTACTTTCAAAATACACTGTAGAGATGGTTTGTGGAAGGTAAATTCTCTCAGCTTTTGCATATCTGAAAATTGTTTAATCCCTCCTTCCAATTTAAATGATAATTTTTCAAGATAAAGTATTCTTGGTTTGAGGACCTTCTGCTTGATTGCATTACATACATCATGCTACTCCCTTCTGGCCTGTAAGGTTTCTGCTGAGAAGTCTGATGATAGCCTGATGGGTTTTCTTTTGTATGTGATCTTATTTCTCTCTCTGGCTGCTTTTAGCAGTCTGTCCTTATCCTTGATCTTTGCCATTTTAATTACTATATGTCTTTATGGGTCCCTTTAGTTGGGAGATCTGTGTACCTCCGTGGCCTGAAAGACTATTTCCTTCCCCAGATTGGGGAAGTATTCAGCAATTACCTCCTCAAAGACACTTTCTATCCCTTTATCTCCCTCTTCTTCTTCTGATACCCCTACAATGCAAATATTGTTCTGTTTGGATTGGTCATACAGTTCTCTCACTATTCTTTCAGTTTTAGAGATACTTTTTCTCTCTGTGCCTCGGCTTCTTTTTATTCCTCTTCTTTAGTTTCTATGTCATTTACCATTTCCTCCACTGTATCTTATCTGCTTTTAATGCCCTCCATTGTGCTCTTCAATGACTAGATCTCCAACTGGAATTCATTCCTGAGTTCTTGAATATTTTTCTGTACCTCCATGAGCATGGTAATGATTTTTATTTTGAAATCCCTTTCAGGAAGATTCATGAGGTCAATTTCTTTTTTAATCTTTCTCAGGTATTATATTCATAATTTTACTTTGAACCAGGCTTCTTTGGTGCTTCATATTTGTACATTGCGCCCTCTAGTGTCCAGAAGCTCTACTCTCTGGAGCTGCTTAGCCCCTGAATCAATGTTAGGTGTCACAGTGGAGTGGTATTGGTCCCTAGGTTGAGGAAAGAGCTGTTTCCTGCTTCCTGGTTGCTATGCCTGTCTCCACTGCCTGAACCAGTGAGCCAAGTACATAGGTATAGGCCTCTATGCTTTATGTTTGTAGTTGTTGTAGACGGGACTTCCCTCTGGCTGGCTTAACACCAGGGTAGGGTTTGCCGGTTTGCAAGCCAGGTGGGGCTGGCCGAAAGAAAGGTGCAGTAGGCTGCGTATCCCTGAGGGGGTCCTTGGAGCTGTGCAGCCAGCCAAGGAGCTGGAGCACCTGAAGATTGAGAAAGTTCCCAACCTGCTGGGCAGAGTACACCTGGATAATTTTGTCTACCTGTCCTTTCTCCTGAGCAGTAGGCTCTGTGCAATCCTTGCCCCTTTAGCAGCCCTCTTGCTGTTAGGAAGTCTCTTAGACAGCCCGCCTTTCTTTTGTCCCAGAGCGACTGGATATGGATCCCTGCTTTCCACAAGCTGCTGGAATATCAGTCTCTCCACGAATTCTGCCTGTCTTAGCTTTCCAACCCCCTAATTATGAAAGTACCATGCAAGCACCATGAAATATAAGTTTCTGCTCCCAGACAGATCTCCAGAGTTAGGTATTCAGCAGTCCCAGTCTTCCACTCCCTCCCTGGTTCATTTCCCTTCCTCCTGCCAGTGAAGGGCTGCAGGAAGGGCTTGGGTCCCGCAGGGCCATGGCTTTGGTATGTTACCCTGTTGTGTGAGGTTTATTCTTTCTCCAGGTGTGTGCAATTTGGCACAGCCCTCTTTCCTGTTGCTCTTTTAGGATTATTCATATTAATTATATTTGTGTATTATATGTGGTTTTAGGAGGAAGCCTCTGTCTCACCTCTCACGCCACCATCTTTAATCCTCTAGGGGCTTATTTTAAAAGAGTAAGGAACAACATATAACAGGTATAGGCTTGTTTTTACCGGGAGTTTTATGCACTGCTAATAATGAATACTTCTATCTCCTTCAGAAGAGAAGAAATTTTGACAAGCAACATTTCAGAGGAAGGTTTTGCTTTGCAGCCATTCCGACACTGGCCTTCTGAGAGAACCACAGAGAAATGCATCCTCTGTGTTACTCTTACCATGTCTTTTGGATGATCCTGGGGCAGACCTCATCCACTGTAGACAGATGCCTTTCCTCAACATTTCACTCACCTAATAATGATGGCCACTCATGTGCCAAGCACTGTGAATGAGTCTGAATCAGTTCAAGCTCTTAATCCTTGAAAGTCCATGTTTTCACTATTTTACCAAAAAGAACCTTACCTGGTATCTTAGACTTTCTGCCTTTAGCACTGCCCCATGGACCCTCTTTCAGCCATTCTCATCAGTATCTAGGAAATTGATAAAAAGTTTCAGAACGTCCTTGAAGTTTAAATCTGTCCACTTGTACCCCTTGTACTTCCAGGCACATAGAAACTGCTTTGACCTTTGAGACCATCTTTCCCCTTCACAAGATGAATCCTACACAGCCTGACACAGTGAGCATTATTTCAAAAGCTCACCATTCTACTTTATTCTCCCATATGATAACCATTGAGCCTGCAAGTGTCATGGGTGAATACTTTGAAAAACCAAATGTGATACTACCTCCAAGTTCTACTCTCAGATTTTTGGAAAACACCTTCTCCTTTGAATCTATAATAAAGTTAAATAACTTGACTTTTTCAAAGAGTGAAATTTATCATTGAAGCATACATTAGTTATACAGTGCCATGATTTAAATACCACTTCTTGCCCACAGAAGGGAATTATGGTAAACAGATTCATAGAATTTTTAGCCTAAAAATTTGTCTGGGTGTTCTAGGGCATAGCCACAGGCAGATTTCAGAAGCCTTTTAAATATAGGAATTGAAAATGCTTCCTATGTGTACCTAAGGATAAAGAGAAAAAAATTTACTTTTAACATCTATCCACAGGCTCAAATTTGACTGACTTTCAAAATCTTCCTAAAGGGACAATATTAAGATTCAGTAAAAATATTTAGTGTCTCACCACATCAAACACTCTGCTGTGTGCTTCTGTGACCTTAAGAGCAAGTGCAGCACTCTTTCATCACCTTTGGTTTCCTGTGTGCTGAAAATGTAGCCACTGCCTGGCAAAGTGTCATCTTTCCCAGCCCAGAACAAAATATCAGTGAGATGTTGTTATTTTGACAGTGGCCAGAGTCTCTGTAGCACTTTGCAAAAGGCGTTCTGATGGTAGCATACTGTCAGTAGTACTTAGAAGTGTATACATATATGTGTTGAAATTTATCAGTGATAACTTAAAATAAGGAATGGAAAATTTATCTTAAATATTATACCACCTACAGGGTCATATAATCTTGCCTCAACTACTATAATAAGTATCACAGATATCTTTATTGCTTTACTGAGAGAATAATAAGCCATACATAGTTTTCCTATCTCTGTTTTTTCTGTCTTCTTTTATGTTATCTAGCTGGGTGCCTCAAGACACAATTTACAGCTGAAACATTTAAACTTTAGTTAGCTGATATTCATCTTTCTAGGGCTGACCCAGCTTTCAAGTTTAGAGTGAGTTCCCATGTTCTCCATGAAGGATTCTCTGCTTGCTCTGACCTAGTGTTCCTCAATTTGGCTTACATATTAGAATCACCAGGGGAAGCTGTAAATTTACATGCATACATACATATTCATGTCTTTATATCATTTGAATGGCACCAACCAAGTGGAGATTCCTGGTATAAATACCTTTGTGAAAAATGAATCATCTCATGGCATATTTATCTTAAGCTAATATAACTAAAAGGACTCCTCCAATATAGTGTAAGAGTATATGTGTATATATATATGTATATGTTTTCAAAATCTTCCTAAAGGGACAATATTAAGATTCAGTACAAATATTTAGTGTCTCACCACATCAAATACTCTGTGTGCTTCTGTGACCTTAGGCACAAGCGCAGCACTCTTTCATCACCTTTGGTTTCCTGTGTGCTGAAAATGTAGCCACTGCCTGAAAAAGAAACATGAATACAAACACGCATATTTTAAGATCTCTGGTGATTCTAATTGTCTTGCCATGGTTGAGAGTCTGGGCATCTGATTTTTGTTAAAATGTAAACTAGTAATACTCACTTTTCTTTTGGTGAGGGGTAGGGAGGGATGGATGATATAAGCCTATAACATAAAGTTTAAAAAGAGAAAACAAACATAATCAGTAAAAATAAACCTCCCCCTTTACCCTAATTCCAAGCTACTCAGATGTTTTACCCAGAAGCAACAACTATTAGAGTATCTTGTATGTCCACCAGAGATAATGTATTCACAAACAGACATGATTTTTCCTTCACTAACTCTGCTCCTCTGACTTCCCTTTACGATACAAAATATACTATACAAATTTGTATGAATA
Organism: Manis javanica; assembly: GCF_040802235.1. Taxonomy (NCBI): domain Eukaryota; kingdom Metazoa; phylum Chordata; class Mammalia; order Pholidota; family Manidae; genus Manis; species Manis javanica. Next base: position 46,246,913 of record NC_133156.1, read on the forward strand.
TTGCCTTTTAAAATATTTTATAATACATATTAACAACTCTCTATATTAGAATATGCCATTTTGTTTCCATATAACAATAGCATAATATTCCATTCTATGAACAGGGCACAATACAGTAAGTAGTGGTCCCTGTTGCAATATTTCAGATGATGTATCTGCATAGTTAACACTATATATCACATGTGTGAATATCTGTAGAATAAATGCTTGGAGTGGATGTGCTAGATCCAAGATGTGCATCTCTCATTTACCAGGTCACCCTCCAGAGAAACTGGATCGCTTGACACTCTCACCAACAATGGGGAAGTGATTTTTATCTCTTTTGACAGCACAACATATTAGCAACCTTTTAATAACTACCAATCTGATAGGTGAGATAAAAAATATTTATTTGTGGGGGAGCCAAGATGGCGGCGTGAGTAGAGCAGTGGAAATCTCCTCCCAAAAACACATAGAGCTATGAAAATATAACAAAGAAAAATCTTCCTAAAATAGAGACCACAGGACACAGGACAACATCCAGACCACATCCACACCTGCAAGAACCCAGCGCCTTGTGAAGGGGGTAAGATACAAGCCCCAGCCCGGCGGGACCCGAGCGCCCCTCCCCCCGGCTCCCGGCGGGTGGAGAGAAACCGGAGCAGTTTTTTTTTTTTTGGCGAGCGCTTTTTGGAAGCCTTAGAGGGACGGGCCCCCGTTGCTGGGGAGGCAGGGTGGCGGGACCGGTGAGGAGGTGCCTGGGAACGGCGCCGGAGGACAAAGAATATCCCGCGTTTCTCCCTGCGAGACCTGGGGGCGGGTGCCTGAGACCGGTGCCTGAGGACGGAGGAGGTCGCGCGTTTTTCCCCTTTTTTTTTTCTCTTTTTGGCAAGCGCTTTTTGGAAGCCTTGAAGGGACGGGGACCCCAGTGCTAGGGAGGCACGGTGGCGGGACTGGTGAGCGGGTGGCTGGGACCGGCGCCTGAGGACAAAGAATATCCCCCGTTTTTCCCTGCGGGACCGGTGGGCGGGTGCCTGAGACCGGCACTTGAGGACAGAGGAAATCGCGCGTTTTTCCCCTTTTTTTTTTCTCTTTTCTGCGAGTGCTTTTTGGAAGCCTAAAAGGGACAGGGACCCCGGTGCTAGGGAGGCAGGGCGGCGGGACTGGTGAGCGGGTGCCTGGGACCGGCACCTGAGGACAAAGAATATCCCGCATTTTTCCCTGTGGGACCGGTGGGTGGGTGCCTGAGACCAGCACCTGAGGACGGAAGAAATCGCGCGTTTTTCCCCTTTTTTTTTCTCTCTTTTTGCCAAGTGCTTTTTGGAAGCCTTGAAGGGACAGGGACCCCGGTGCTAGGGAGGCAGGGCGGCGGGACTGGTGAGCGGGTGCGTGGGACCAGTGCCTGAGGACAAAGAATATTGAGCGTTCCTTCCCTGCGGGACCGGTGGGTGGGTGCTTTTTGGAAGCCTTGAAAGGACAGGGACCCTGGTGCTAGGGAGACAGGGCAGCAGGACCAGTGCGCGGGTGCCTGGGACCGGCACCTGAGGAAAAAAAAAAAAAAAATCGCGTGTTTTTTCTTTTTTTTTTTCCTTTCTGTTCCCTCTCTCATTGTTGCTGTTGTTGTTTTGGTTTGGAGAGTGCTTTTTGGAAATCTTAAAGGGGCAGGACAGGTCACTTAGACCAGAAGCAGGGAATCTGGGGATCTCTGGGCACTCTAACCCCCTGGGCAGCAGGGAGCACAGAGGCCCCTTACGGAGATAAATAGTCTCCTGGCTGCTCCCCCTCTAACGGGGCTCCACCATTTTGGAGGAACAGCCCCAGCCAGGCCAAGCCCACAGCAACAGTGGAGATAAACCCCAAAGCAACTGGGCAGGAAGCAGAAGCCCTGTCTGCGCACAGCTGCCCAGCACAAGCCACTAGAGGTCGCTATTCTCCCAGGAAAAGGCTACAAACCAACAAGAAGGGAAGCTCTTCCAGCGGTCACTTGTACCAGCTCTGCAGACTATCTCTATCACCATGAAAAGGCAAAACTACAGGCAGACAAAGATCACAGAGACAACACCTGAGAAGGAGACAGACCTAACTAGTCCTCCTGAAAAAGAATTCAAAATAAAAATCATGAACATGCTGACAGAGATGCAGAAAAAAATGCAAGAGCAATGGGATGAGATGCAGAGAAAAATGCAAGAGCAGTGGGATGAGATGCAGAGAAAAATGCAAGAGCAGTGGGATGAAGTCCGGAAGGAGATCACAGATGTCAGGAAAGAGATCACAGAAGTGAAACAATCCCTGGAAGGATTTATAAGCAGAATGGATAAGATGCAAGAGGCCATTGAAGGAATAGAAGCCAGAGAACAGGAACGTATAGAAGCTGACATAGAGAGAGATAAAAGGATCTCCAGGAATGAAACAACACTAAGAGAAATATGTGACCAATACAAAAGGAAAAACATTCGTATTATAGGGATACCAGAAGAGGAAGAAAGAGGAAAAGGGATAGAAAGTGTCTTTGAAGAAATAATTGCTGAAAACTTCCCCAAACTGGGGGAGGAAATAATCGAACAGACCATGGAATTATACAGAACCCCCAACAGAAAGGATCCAAGGAGGACAACACCAAGACACATAATAATTAAAATGGCAAGGATCAAGGACAAGGAAAGAGTTTTAAAGGCAGCTAGAGAGAAAAAGGTCACCTATAAAGGAAAACCAATCAGGCTAACATCAGACTTCTCAACAGAAACCCTACAGGCCAGAAGAGAATGGCATGATATACTTAATGCAATGAAACAGAAGGGCCTTGAACCAAGGATACTGTATCCAGCACGACTATCATTTAAATATGATGGTGGGATCAAACAATTCCCAGATAAGCAAAAGCTGAGGGAATTTGCTTCCCACAAACCACCTCTACAGGGCATCCTACAGGGACTGCTCTAGATGGGAGCACCCCTAAAAAGAGCACAGAACAAAACACACAACATATGAAGAAGGGAGGAGGAGGAATAAGAAGGGAGAGAAGAAAAGACTCTCCAGACAGTGTATATAACAGCTCAATAAGCGAGCTAAGTTAGGCAGTAAGATACTAAAGAAGCTAACCTTGAACCTTTGGTAACCACAAATCTAAAGCCTGCAATGGCAATAAGTACATATCTTTCAATAGTCACCCTAAATGTAAATGGACTTAATGCACCAATCAAAAGACATAGAGTAATAGAATGGATAAAAAAGCAAGACCCATCTATATGCTGCTTACAAGAAACTCACCTTAAACCCAAAGATAAGCATAGACTAAAAGTCAAGGGATGGAAAAACATATTTCAGGCAAACAACAGTGAGAAGAAAGCAGGGGTTGCAGTACTAATATCAGACAAAATAGACTTCAAAACAAAGAAAGTAACAAGAGATAAAGAAGGCCACTACATAATGATAAAGGGCTTAGTCCAACAAGAGGATATAACCATTCTAAATATATATGCACCCAATACAGGAGCACCAGCATATGTGAAGCAAATACTAACAGAACTAAAGAGGGAAATAGACTGCAATGCATTCATTGTAGGAGACTTCAACACACCACTCACCCCAAAGGATAGATCCACCGGGCAGAAAATAAGTAAAGACACACAGGCACTGAACAACACACTAGAACAGATGGACCTAATAGACATCTATAGAACTTTACATCCAAAAGCAACAGGATATACATTCTTCTCAAGTGCACATGGAACATTCTCCAGAATAGACCACATACTAGCTCACAAAAAGAGCCTCAGTAAATTCCACAATATTGAAATTCTACCAACCAATTTTTCAGACCACAAAGGTATGAAAGTAGAAATAAATTCTACAAAGAAAACAAAAAGGCTCACAAACACATGGAGGCTTAACAACATGCTACTAAATAATCAATGGATCAATGAACAAATCAAAATAGAGATCAAGGAATATATAGAAACAAATGACAACAACAACACTAAGCCCCAACTTCTGTGGGATGCAGCGAAAGCAGTCTTAAGAGGAAAGTATATAGCAATCCAGGCACACTTGAAGAAGGAAGAACAATCCCAAATGAATAGTCTAACATCACAATTATTAAAACTGGAAAAAGAAGAACAAATGAGGCCTAAAGTCAGCAGAAGGAGGGACATAATAAAGATCAGAGAAGAAATAAACAAAATTGAGAAGAATAAAACAATAGCAAAAATCAACGAAACCAAGAGCTGGTTCTTTGAGAAAATAAACAAAATAGATAAGCCTCTAGCCCAACTTATTAAGAGAAAAAGAGAGTCAACACAAATCAACATAATCAGAAATGAGAATGGAAAAATCACGACAGACTCCACAGAAATACAAAGAATTATTAAAGACTACTATGAAAACCTATATGCCAACAAGCTGGAAAACCTAGAAGAAATGGACAACTTCCTAGAAAAATACAACCTCCCAAGACTGACCAAGGAAGAAACACAAAAGTTAAACAAACCAATTACAAGCAAAGAAATTGAAACAGTAATCAAAAAACTACCCAAGAACAAAACCCCGGGGCCGGACGGATTTACCTCGGAATTTTATCAGACACACAGAGAAGACATAATACCCATTCTCCTTAAAGTGTTCCACAAAATAGAAGAAGAGGGAATACTCCCAAACTCATTCTATGAAGCCAACATCACCCTAATACCAAAACCAGGCAAAGACCCCACCAAAAAAGAAAATTACAGACCAATATCCCTGATGAACGTAGATGCAAAAATACTCAATAAAATATTAGCAAACAGAATTCAACAGTATATCAAAAGGATCATACACCATGACCAAGTGGGGTTCATCCCAGGGATGCAAGGATGGTACAACATTCGAAAATCCATCAACATCATCCACCACATCAACAAAAAGAAAGACAAAAACCACATGATCATCTCCATAGATGCTGAAAAAGCATTTGACAAAATTCAACATCCATTCATGATAAAAACTCTCAGCAAAATGGGAATAGAGGGCAAGTACCTCAACATAATAAAGGCCATATATGATAAACCCACAGCCAGCATTATACTGAACAGCGAGAAGCTGAAAGCATTTCCACTGAGATCGGGAACCAGACAGGGATGCCCACTCTCCCCACTGTTATTTAACATAGTACTGGAGGTCCTAGCCACGGCAATCAGACAAAACAAAGAAATACAAGGAATCCAGATTGGTAAAGAAGAAGTTAAACTGTCACTATTTGCAGATGATATGATACTGTACATAAAAAACCCTAAAGACTCCACTCCAAAACTACTAGAACTGATATCGGAATACAGCAAAGTTGCAGGATACAAAATCAACACACAGAAATCTGTAGCTTTCCTATACACTAACAACGAATCAATAGAAAGAGAAATCAGGAAAACAATTCCATTCACCATTGCATCAAAAAGAATAAAATACCTAGGAATAAACCTAACCAAAGAAGTGAAAGACTTATACTCTGAAAACTACAAGTCACTCTTAAGAGAAATTAAAGGGGACACTAATAAATGGAAACTCATCCCATGCTCATGGCTAGGAAGAATTAATATCGTCAAAATGGCCATCCTGCCGAAAGCAATATACAAATTTGATGCAATCCCTCTCAAATTACCAGCAACATTCTTCAATGAATTGGAACAAATAATTCAAAAATTCATATGGAAACACCAAAGACCCCGAATAGCCAAAGCAATCCTGAAAAAGAAGAATAAAGTAGGGGGGATCTCACTCCCCAACTTCAAGCTCTACTACAAAGCCATAGTAATCAAGACAATTTGGTACTGGCACAAGAACAGAGCCACAGACCAGTGGAACAGATTAGAGACCCCAGAAATAAACCCAAACATATATGGTCAATTAATATTTGATAAAGGAGCCATGGACATACAATGGCAAAATGACAGTCTCTTCAACAGATGGTGCTGGCAAAACTGGACAGCTACATGTAGGAGAATGAAACTGGACCATTGTCTAACCCCATATACAAAGGTAAACTCAAAATGGATCAAAGACCTGAATGTAAGTCACGAAACCATTAAACTCTTGGAAAAAAACATAGGCAAAAACCTCTTAGACATAAACATGAGTGATCTCTTCTTGAACATATCTCCCCGGGCAAGGAAAACAACAGCAAAAATGAGCAAGTGGGACTACATTAAGCTGAAAAGCTTCTGTACAGCGAAAGACACCATCAATAGAACAAAAAGGAACCCTACAGTATGGGAGAATATATTTGAAAATGACAGATCTGATAAAGGCTTGACGTCCAGAATATATAAAGAGCTCACACGCCTCAACAAACAAAAAACAAATAACCCAATTAAAAAATGGGCAGAGGAACTGAACAGAAAGTTCTCCAAAAAAGAAATACAGATGGCCAAGAGACACATGAAAAGATGCTCCACATCGCTAATTATCAGAGAAATGCAAATTAAAACTACAATGAGGTATCACCTCACACCAGTAAGGATAGCTGCCATCCAAAAGACAAACAACAACAAATGTTGGCGAGGCTGTGGAGAAAGGGGAACCCTCCTACACTGCTGGTGGGAATGTAAATTAGTTCAACCATTGTGGAAAGCAGTATGGAGGTGCATCAAAATGCTCAAAACAGACCTACCATTTGACCCAGGAATTCCACTCCTAGGAATTTACCCTAAGAACGCAGCAATCAAGTTTGAGAAAGACAGATGCACTCCTATGTTTATCGCAGCACTATTTACAATAGCCAAGAATTGGAAGCAACCTAAATGTCCATCTGTAGATGAATGGATAAAGAAGATGTGGTACATATACACAATGGAATACTACTCAGCCATAAGAAGTGGAAAAATCCAACCATTTGCAGCAACATGGATGGAGCTGGAGAGTATTATGCTCAGTGAAATAAGCCAAGCGGAGAAAGAGAAATACCAAATGATTTCACTCATCTGAGGAGTATAGGAACAAAGGAAAAACTGAAGGAACAAAACAGCAGCAGAATTACAGAACCCAAAAATGGACTAACAGGTACCAAAGGGAAAGGAACTGGGGAGGATGGGTGGGCAGGGAGGGATAAGGGGGGGGAAGAAGAAGGGGGGTATTAAGATTAGCATGCATGGGGGGGGAGGGAGAAAGGGGAGGGTGGGCTGCACAACACAGAGAGGACAAGTAGTGACTCTACAACATTTTGCTAAGCTGATGGACAGTAACCGTAATGTGGTTGTTAGGGGGGACCTGATATAGGGGAGAGCATAGTAAACATAGTATTCTTCAGGTAAGTGTAGATTAAAAATTTAAAAAAAAAAAAAAGAAAGAAAGAAAGAAAAGGGGGATTACTCCTTAACAGGATAACACTATTGGTAAATCAAAGATCAACGCATGCTTTAAATATCCTTAATGTTGATCACTTAAAGGGTGTCAGATGATCAGCTATGGAGGTACTCTTTTCTGATAATATTCCTTTCTCTTAATTAAAAAAAAAAAAAAAAAAAAGCAGTTACTGTGTGCTGACCTCCAATGAGTTCTGCACAGTGGTATAGAGGGCATGTCAAAGTGTGGGCAAAGGGTCTGTTTGTTTCTAGGCAGAAGATCAAGGCCTAGCTTGGATACCCAGAAAATGAACTAAGATACGATATGAGGAGGAGCTTCCGGCATCAGCACTCTCTGGAGGACTCGTGCCGGGGGATGATCATCAAAAAGCCTCCACAGGGATCCGGACGATGCTGCGGTTGTGGCTGCATCCAGCCCACCGTCTCCTGGACTTGCCATAAGAAGGAGGAGGGAGATGTCTAGGCTGGCATGTGCATACAGTGAGACAACGAATTTGACTGGATCTGTACTGTTGGAACTCAACCAGGAGTTGGGAGGGGTGCAAGTTGTAGCACCCCAAAATCTCATGACTATAGACTATCTATGGTTAAAAGAACATATGGGATGTGAACAGATCCCAGAAATGGGCTGCTTTAATTTGTCTGATGGTTCAAGTACAGTTGGAAAATATCCATCATATCATAGATAAATTTTCACAAATGCCTAGGGTGCCTAAATGGTTTTCTTGGCTTCACTGGAGATGGCTGGTAATTATAGATTTGCTTTGTTTATGTCACCGTATTCCTATTATGTCAATATGTGTGTGCAAATTAGTTAGTAGTTTAAAACCTATACATACTTAAGGTACTATACAAGAAGATATGTCAAAGAAATAATCAATCCTCCCAAGTTTCCTTCATATGGTACATCTATAGCTTTTCTTCTTCCTTCCTAATTACAAACTTTAAATAGAATTCGTGCCTCATATCGAATTTACCGAGTATCATAATTCCTCCAGGTGGTAAAGATACCTCGAGACAAGTGCTGGGCATAGAAGCCACAGGGCATAAATCTGCAAAGAAGTAAAAAGCTAACCTTTGCAAACAATATGGCTTCTCTCTCACTTACCAACTTTACATTTCCCTGTATGGCCCCGGAAGATGACTGGTTAGCCAGAGACGGGTAAGATTCCTCAAGGGAGGAACAACCTAAGACAGGCACAGTCGCAGGGGGGCCATCAGGTGAGAATTTGGGGATCAACAGAGGTGAGGCTCAGAACCTCACCCCCCCTGCTTTGAGAGAAATCTTCTGCATCCGTGGATGTCTTGCTGCCCTTGTCTAGCCTGGATTAATACTTAGTCCATAGGCACACACCTGATCATCTGATCATCTACATTTGCCTTCTTACAGCACTAAACTATGTTTTCTACCTTTATCTTGCATCTACCTACCACTTCAGCATTTTATTAAAAATAAAAATAATAATAATAATAGGAGAAATGTGGGATCAACATATAAATCAAGTACAAAAATCAAATGAATATTCATATTTGACCTGATGGTTTATAGGTCATATTGCATGATCAAAACCGAAAGTTTCTGTGATGACTGCCCTTGTACTGTTCACCATGTAAGAATTTATTCACTCTGTAAGAATTCGTTCACCATGTAAGAACTTGTTCGTTATGCTTCAGAAGATTGGAGACTGACGAGAATTAGGCTTGAGATGGATTAATGATTGTACATTGAGCATTGACCCCCCTATACTGAATTTTATTGTTGTTAACAACCATTTGATCAATAAATATGAGAGATGCCCTCTCAAAAAAAAAAAAAAAAAAAAAAAAAAAAAAAAAAAAAAAAAAAAAAAAAATATTTATTTGTGGTGCTAAATGTGTAGTTTATCTCAGGGATGACAATGAATATCTTTTCTTAAGCCTAAGGGCCATTTCACCTTCTGTATGTGTGTCTTTATTCATATCCTTCACCCATTTTCCTATTGGATAGTTAGTTTTTAACCTACTGGTTTCAAAGTTTATTTTGTATGTTAACAAAAGTGCCTTTTTTTGTCTTGAGTTATGTGCTGTCTTTTCTCATGTAATTTTTTTTTATTCTATGAGTAAATGTCTGTTTTCAATTGCTTAGGTTTCAAGACATATTAGAAAGGATCTCTGTACTCTGTAACTTTAAATATCATAACACTTCTTATATTTGTATAGTTTCCCTTTTACATCTAAATATGTGATCAATCAAAAATTTACTCTAAATTTATAATTAGTGTTTATTAGTATTTCTTTTTTATATTTTAATATAAATATTAAATTTGTTCTGTTTTGGGTTTGAATTGGAACACAAACATTAGTAGAATGTAATGCATGACAAGTTTAAAATGAATGAGAACAATGAAGAAAAATTGTTTCAAATAAGGCAGAGACATGTGAGTTTTACACAAATTTCATGTAATAAAGAAAAAATTTCCATTTAAAAATAGACTACAAATTTGACTATGTTATAGTGTGAGAGGGAAAGATGATGTTATATAATTAGTTATTAAATAGATAGGACCATTAAAATTAACACTCCTTAGTATGTTTGTATGAGCATATACATGTACACACACACACACACACACACACACACACACACACTCAGTGTTTATAGGGGAATAGGAATATTTCCTAAACCTGAAAATAAAAAGAAATTTCTTCCCTACATTTTCAGGTCAAGAAAAGTAATTAGGTGAAAAGCAACACTCTGAAAACATCCTGAAACATTGGCCAAATTCTGTTAGTCTATTTATTTTCTCTTAAGTCCAGCAGTATCAATCCAAACATAATTTAATAAACCAGTGCTACATATATGGGTCACCAGTATGATCTGATCGAGGCATACAATTTCTGTGATGATGTGTGTCAAGGAATTTTTTATAATCTAAAGGAATGTTGGCAACATACTATTCAGATATTCTCCAAAAAAAAAGTAACTTCTTCAACTGAGCTTTAAAAAGTGTATCATAGACAGAAATTCAAAAATACACTTATTGAAAGTTCACCTATTGCAATTGTCAGTTAAATGCAGTATGCACAGTCATCAATGCTTAGTGTCTGACATACTCCATAAATAGATGATGTTGTCTGCATTATGAGATCCTCAAAGAGAGAAGTTGGTTATATTTATATTTATACATTTATGCTTTAATCTCCATAGAATAACTTCAGGAAGGTGGTTGGCTCTCAGTAAAATCTGCTTGTCTCATATGAAAAATTGTTCTATTTTTATGATAGTTCCTGGAGATAGGAAGGGATACCATATTTTGAAAATACAAAATTGCAATAGTTTGCTAATAAGGAGACAATATCTTAACCATATGCTAAAAGAAGAAGGTGTGGTTTTGTTTAGTTTTGTTTGCATGAGTGTGTTTTCTTTTCAGCAGACTAAGAGCAAATGATGGTATTTTGTTATTATAAATAATAATTGACATCAAATTTCATCCATATAAGCTTAGAAGTTTCCATCAGTTGAAGGAGCTTGTCTGTCTTGTTCAACCATGCACTTCCAGCATTTAGAAGAGTGCCTTGAATATTAAACATTTCTCAAATTAATGAATAAGAGCTTATGTTAGTTTTTTATATTAAGTAGCATAATAGGCTGGAGCCACATAATTATACATTTTTAGAAAAGAATGTAACCTGTATGAAGTTCTAGTATGAACAGCCTTATAGTAACTATGTGGAGTTTTCTAGAAAGTGGCAGAATACTATTACTCTAAGCTAATCGTTAACTGTACTTATATAAAGTTGCTTTGTATCACTGGTTCTTTAGTAAAAAGAAGTAAAAAATACTTGGTTGTGTTAATATTATATTTCCATGTGAGGGAAAATACTATTCTACTTAAATTTTCATGCAGCCAGGTCCCTGTATCTTATCCTGATTGAATTCAGAGCACTCCTTTGATTCTCTATTACTTCAAATTTGTCTGTGTATAAATGCATTGCCTCTTCTCCCAGATGAATCATAATGGTAATTATAATTACTATTTATAACTATGTTTACTTTTCTATCTTAGTCCATATTTCAATTTATTACACTTTCTGTTTTTTTTTCATTTTCTGCTATTTACCTAGATTTGTTACTTGTTGAATTATAGGTTATAAACACTGTGCCTGTTCTTGTGATTGTCCTTTACAATAATTTCCATGTATTGATTTGCTAGATGTATCAAATCTATAAAGTACTTTTCTTCTATACTTTATAAATTTTTGTTCTTTATTTTCTATATCCTATATCTTGTGCTAATATTGAAAATTCTTATGCCAAATCGTTGGTCTTAGGTTTCTGTATAAGAGTTTTTTGAGAATCAGTTTGTCTCTGATATTCTTAAATTTACTAAAGTGTGTCTTTATATGGGTTTTATATTTTCCTTCCTAATTAGTACTCTATCAGTGGTGTATATCTGAGATCTATAATCATTCTGTTATGCTAGTATATTAGTCAACTTCAGGTGCCATAACAAAATACCACAGACTGGGTGATGTAGCAAGAATTTATTTGTTCAATTTTTGGGGCTGGAAGTCCAAGATGAAGGTCTGGCTGGTTAAGTGTCTTGTTGAGGCCTGTGGAGATCGCCTCTGGCTATGTCGTGATATGGTCTTCCTCAGTGTGAAATTCAGATACTGTGAGTCTAGAGATCACACTTCAAGAATCGTGGCCTTAACTATATTCTTTAGCTCAGGGCCCAATCTTCCCCATCCCCACACAAAACACACACATTATCTTTCACAGTGGTTTTCTTTACTTAGATGTAATATTTACTTGCTTTTGTTTATTTTTATTTTTAATTGTTTTTATACTGTTTTTGTGCTTAATTCCTATGACCCAATGCTTTGCTCTTACTTTTGTAAATACCTTAGGGTTGACTTTTTAGGAGAGGACCAGTCTTCCTTCTTATTTGTGTTCTATAGAAACAGGACGCCCTTTCATGGATCCTTATTATGATTTTAAATGTTACTATATTTTTCTGATTATCTACATTGTACAAAAGATGGATAACTAAAAACTTTTTAAAATAAAATTAATCTACAATTCCTCAATTCTAAGATAACAAACCTTACATTTTTGGTTTAAATTCTCCCAACCTCTTTGTGTTTTTCAAAAGAATTCACATATATAAATAGTTGATGATTTATGCTATAGAATATAAATTAGAAGTTTTGACAAAAACACGCATAGGTGACTTTATATTTTCTACCTCAAATGTTAAAATTCTAAATGCATATGTTCTTTTTGAAGCAAAATGTTCTCTTAAGATGTTTGACTGTTGTAATGTAAATTTTCAGTCTCCACCGTCTTTTGCTTTATGCTTCTCCTCTTGAATTGCAGTAACATTCACATCTGTATTCCTTAGGTGGAAAAATTATTATAGACTATATGCTTGAAGAGTACTTGTTACTATCATGATTGTTGGTAATAATAATGCTATAGTTCTGAAATACTTATCAGAATCCACTGGCTTACATTGCCAATAAGTAATCACTGAAAACATAGAAATAGCATAAGTACATAGTTTGAATCAGTAGAAAGAATGCTATCTAATGATTTTGTTTATCTCTCCCATTAGTCATTTGTCTTCTTTCTTGGTATGGCAACTTTGAAATGAGCACCAAACAGAAGTTAGCTGGGTCCAGAAACATGACAGTAGATTAAGTCATGGCTTGTGCAAAATGGCAGTAACTTACTTTTTAAAACACAATTTACATTATTCCAGATGCTAAATAATAATAACAATATCAACTGGTAACATTTATTAAATAGTGCTCTATTAGGAATACTGTGATGTGTACTTTCTTTGGTTTATCTTGTTTAATTCTCACAATATAATACAGTTGACCAATTACTAAAGTAGAGGTCATATGTTTGAGTCAGCCCATCATTCATTTATTCAACAATTATTTGTTAAGAGCTTACAGTTTGCTATGCAATGTAAGTGAAGATCATAAGGTAGACACTTTTTTCTAGGAGTTTCATACTATTATGGTGAAAGAAAAAGCATAGAAGCAAAAAAAAAAAAAGGAAAGAAAAGTTATTTATAGTTTATTAAAAATACTTGAAGAAATTAAATAGGGTAATATAATAGGATGGAGTAGAGAAGGTTGGTTAGAGAGGACTTCTAAGAGATGATATTTGACCAGAGACTTAAAGGGAGAAAAAGCCAGCCACATGCTCAGTTCACCGGTGTTCCAGATGTACAGCTAAGTATGAAGATCTTGACATGAGAATGATTGTTATATACTGTCCATCTTTATCTGGCAATTTTCCTTGCTCTGAAGTCTACCTCGTCTGATATTAATATTATAGCTATTCCAGCTTTCTTTTGATTAGTGTTTACATATCATATTTTCACAACCATTTACTGTTAATGCAGTTATATACTATGCATAAAATAGGGGGCTGTGGATACATAGGAGCTTTTTAAAAATCTACACAGATAATCTGTCTTTTAATTGGTGGGTTTAAATCACTAAACAATAAAATTATCAGTAGTTTTTACATTTAGGTCTACCACTTTAGTGTTTGTTTTCTGATTTTTTTCCTCTTTTCCATTCTTCTGTGTCCCCTTTCTTGTCTCCTTTTGGATTATTTAAGCAATTTTTGTAATTTTATTTTAATTTATCTATTGAATTTTTGATGATATCATTTTATTCTGATGTCAAATATACAGTCATTTGAATATTCTCCATATGTAATGAGTCCTTGGCTGCATTTAAGCTATTTATATCTGTTTTTAATTTCAGGAGTTTGATTATTGTGTGTCTACATGTGAATTTTTTTAGTTTATCCTGTTTGAAATTTTCTGAGCTTCTCTCTTGCTCTGTAAGTTTTCATCTGTCACCAAATTAGGGAAGTTTCCATTCATTTTCCTTCAGACATGTTTTTTGTACCACATACTTGTTTTCTCTTCTGAGTAGAAGTTACAGTCACTGATTTTTTTCCCATAGAACATTGAGACTCTGTTCATTTTTAAGAATTTCTTGTCCTCTCTTTCTTTCAGACTGCTTAAATTCTCATGACCTATCTTGAAGTTATCTCTTTGCTGTTATCTCCATTTTATTTAGGCCATCAGTGAACTTCCCATTTTGATTATATTTTATTCAGTCGTAAACTTTACATTTGATTCATATTTATTGTAACTCTTCACTGAGATTGTTTTAGCCTTTCTATTCATTACATGAGTGTTTGCTTATTAAAGCATGGTTATAACAACTAATTTACTGTATTTGTCTGATAAATACAATAGTTCTGTTATCTTGGTTTTGGTATCTGTTGATTGTTTTTCCTCCAAGTGTGATGATAAGATTTCCCTGATTCTTTATATTAAAAGTAATTTTGCATTGTACCGTGGTCATTTTGAATAGTTGTAAGATTCTGCCTCTGATTTAAGTCATAAAAAGAAGGTTAGTTTTCTTTTTTTCAATAGCTAATTGACATACTTCAGTTTAAGATAAAAGCTCTGGTCTGTTTTCTCTGGGTTGTGGTACCAGTGTCAGTGAAGTTTTTTAAGTGTTTACAGTGTTATTCAGATCAATTGTGTTCAGTTTCTAGGCCCATTCTGGGCCTAGATAGTGGTCTACATTGTAGCTTAGCTTCAAAACCTTTGATATCGTTTTATGGGGTCAGATTCTCATGTGTTCAGCTCAGAGACAAGTACAGTAGTTCATAGACAACTTTATGAAATTGCTCCCTTTTCTAGGCAATATCCCTGATACTTCCCAGGTCCCTGGAGCCTCCTTCCCAGGTTCTCCTGTCAGAGATCCTGGGCTTTAGTTTACCTGCTCTTCCATGCACTTCCCATAACTGAGTCTTGATTTTGGAGGCAAGCAAGGAACACAACAAGAAAAATAAGAAATAGAGCTCGTCTGCATTTTCTCAGGATGCTGGCTTCTCTTTGAAGGGTGGGTCCCTTGGACTTGCGCCTGCTGAACCATCCCTGCATTCGCCTGGGACTGGAGTGCAAGCAGCAATGGAAAAGAGAAAGAGCAGTAACTACAGGGAATCCCCCCACTTTCTCTGCCACTTAGTTCTCTCTCCAGTTCCTGGAACCTTTGGAGCTCTGTCTTCAGCTGGTTTTATGTTCCCTTTGACTCTAGGCCTGGCAATACAGGAGGAGGACAAGTGATAAACTCACCACCAGTTTAGTGGTACTTTTAATTCTGGACTCATTTCCCAGTCTGCTTGCTACCACTTTTTTTTCTGAGTCCTCAGACCTCTGTATTCAGTCCAAGACTTATACTTGCATTCAGACTCATGTAACTGGCACCTCCCTGTCTTGGCCTGTTTAAAAAACAAAACTTCAAAAAGGGGATCAGAGAAGGGTAAGTGAGGTAGGTAATTGGAGGAAAGGGTACAGATGGTCTACACATACAGACTAGGGCAGTATTATAATTGGTAAGGTGCGTGGCTTGTATTCTAATAACAATTAGAAATCCTGAAGGATTTAAATCAGGACATAGATATAATATGGTTTACATTTCAAACAGTTTACTTGGGTTGCTATAGAAAATGAGTCATGGGAATTCAAGATATATATCGATGGTTTAAACATCAAATATCAGTTGCATAGAGAGAAAACATTTTAAAGGGAGGAGTAAAATAATTTGCCAATGGATAGAATATAGGGAAAGAGGAAAACAAAGAGATTATGGTGATTAATACTGATATTTTTGGCCTGAACAATTGGGTTCATGACAATGACCTTTACTGAGATGGGAAAAAGCAAGGTTGAGGCTAACTTGCGTAAGAATTTTGTTTTATTTTGTTTTTTTCCTTTTGGACATTCCACACTTGCCACATCTGTTAAATGCCCAGATGGAGATGTGAACTAGGCATCTGGATACACTCTATTCCATCATCACAGATCCTAGTAATGGTGAACTGTCTTTGATATATTTGATATGGGTCCTAAAAAAGACACTTTTAATAGTATTCATAAAACACTCAAGTATATTTTTCACAAATACTCATAGTGAAAATCATCCTCTATTTTCTCAAAAGCTGTTCAGGAATGTATTTGATGCCTTGATTGAATGTTATTTCATAATAAGACCAAAGTGATTAAATTTTATTTTACATTTACCATATTATAAATGTAAGTAAATATTTGTTTCTTTGGTCTCTTTTATAGTCAGAGTGCAGTATGATAGAGTACATTTCCCAATGTCTGAAGTTAGTTGATATCAAATAACACCTTGCAGGGCCTTTACTTTGTAACTCAGTGTTTTTTTTCTCAGTCCAAGTCACTTTGATATCCCTCTGACTATATGTGATGAATATATATAATCTCTTACTCCTCATTTAGTCATCTGGTCTCTAATGAGTTACTATTTTTCAGAAAACCTGCTTAATGAGTGATGTTCACTGCCTTCGGGAACTTTTTTATCACCTGAAATTAAGAACATGAAGACAACCTGGGTTTCAACTTGCTAGCAAATCATGATGGTCTTTCAACAATTCATTCAACCGTAATTATTATCCTAAATCAGTAAAGATGTATACACGCACACACACACACACACACACACACACACACACACACACACACACACACACACACACACACACACACAGCTGTGAGCACCCTTGGAGTGACCTATGTTTTCTGCATTCTATCTGTGTCTCTCATGAGGTGTAGTGTAACAGGAGCCATATTTCTCCAGAAAATAGGGTAAAAAAAAGAATGATGTCTAATTAAAATATTTACGTTTCCCATGAGATATAAGCTACTGACATTTTCCAGACTGTAAGCCAAGAAATGTTTAGGATTATACAGATGTACTTTGCAAACTACAATTGCTGTGGAATTTGTAAACATAGCTTAGACACAGTTCAGGAAATACGTATTAGATAACCTTTCTTTAGAACTCAGAGATTAAAAGTTACGTTCTATGAGAACTTATGGTAAGTTGAACAGCTCATCTCATCTCAAAATAAATTGAGAATCTATTTCTTTTGCTTTAAAGGCCATCTTCCTTTAGAATCATTTCTAACATCTATATCTCAGTCTGCCAAAACCAGAGTTGCTTTATTATATCTCCTTTTCTCCCAGCTGCTCACATATCTACTTGAACACTCCTTTTCTCCTTTGATTGTCACACTCTGGTCCTCCAGTACTGTAACATTTCTAATATGTGAACAATGATACTGACCTCAACTCTTTGTTCCTTAATCCCCCTATATTATTCATACAGTAAAGTGACATTTATTGAGAGGCTACCTTGTTCCAGACACCCTTAGAAGGAAGAGGATTCATCAATAATTAATGAAAACAAAACTGCTGTTCTCATAAAGCTTATATTTTAGTGCAGGGAGGAAACAGACTATGAACAAAATATAAGTTATCAATATAATTTGTTATAGTGATGAATACTCTGAGGAAAATAAAACAAAGTAAAAGAAAGAATGGTGATAATGGTAAGGGTCACATGGGCTTTTGCATTCAATCCCTCAAAATGCAAATCTTCATCTCCTTCCTTCAAGGTATTGCCCTAGAATTGGTTCTTTTACTCACACAGGCACTCATGAGGGCACCAAATCCTCATTTTGTTTCCCATAGTTCGTTTTTATTAGTATAAGGAAACTGTTTTTAGGAGAAAAAGTGCACTTTGTCAATTTCCTATTAGTAATTGCTGTAGGTCTTACACTATTATGTAGAGCATTATCCTTTCTCCTTTTCTCATTCTCACCTCCAGAGCATGCCTGGAGGTCCTTTTCTAATAGAAACATCTATCTATTTTTTTCTACTTAATTTTTTTCAAAAAAACAAAATAACTTTTGTGAGGAATTGAAAAATTTATGTACATTGACCCAGAATTGATTCTTAAATAAACTTATTTCTTATACTAATCAGTGTGTGTGAAAAGAAGACAATATACAAATATACTTCCACTGAACAAAGAAACAGATTGAAGTGGAAGATGTTAGAGGTAAAGAACTTATTATTTAAATAACCAGTTGTTTTATTATTTAACCAGTTTAAATTATTATTTAAATTATCAGTTAAAATAGAATATCTTACTGCTTTGCAACTAAGGAAAGCATTCCAAATTAAGATTTCTGCTAAACTAAATTTTATCTAACAAACCTGCAGACATTTTCAGAAGCTAAATGTGAATTTGAATAAACAATGAGAATAACAAACCATTCTGTTAACGAACCTATATTAACCTCTATACCAAAATCTATATGCTGATGACATTTGAGTGACCGCACTTTTATAAGGAATATTTCCAACACTGCCTAAACTTTTGCATTCTCATCTCCTCTCCAGAAGGATTCTTCGAGCATAGCTTTTATATTTTTTACTTGTGATGATCACCACTCATATAATGTGCAATAGACACTTTATTGGCATTTCCACATGTTCATTATACAGCAATAAACATGTTTAAAAGCAGAATATAATTGGGATTGTCTTATCATGCATGCCTTCAAAAGATCTAAGCAGAAAGATTATATATATATATATATGTATATTACATATTGTTTCTTATATAACTTATATACTCATTTTTGTAGAATGAATATATGGAGGTGTTGTTCTTTTTTGGGGGTGGGGGTCCATGACAGGTCTCTATGTCCAATGGAATATATTAACCCAATGTCAAAAAAGAGTTACATATACAATCTAAATTCAAGGATACCAAAGGACAACAAGAAGTTTGCAAATAATTTCAGAATGATGGGATTTCATTAATCTAATTTTATTTGTTCTTTTTAAAAATATGTTCACTGATACAAAGTAGAAATTATAAGTAAATGAAAAAAATTCTTAGCATTGTTAAAACCTTAGGAAATTTTCTTTTTTCTCTTTTTTTTTACCAAAAATTTGGTATTTTATATTATCTTTGGTAATCTGATCTCTTACTTTATACCAGGAACTGTACTAGGTTTAATAGTGAGCACAGCCCGTAAAGTTTCTGCTCTCACAACCTGTGATATAATGTATATTACCATGTTGATAAGTATTCATTATGACATAAATGCTTAAATCTTGATTCCATATATTATTTAACCCTCCCCCATTGCCAGACATTTAGTTTGTTCTCTACCTTTTTCTATTATTCACAACAATTTTCTACCTGTGGAAGTCCTGAGACCAAATGTCCCTTCCTTCCCACCCAGTTCAATTTGACCCTCTACCACCCCCTCCCACTTCTAGTTTAGAGTCAGTTGCTGATCTGATTGGATTAGCGTCATTCACACTACTATAAGGAATATTTATTATGCAAACCAAAGATAAAGTTTAATCCACAGTGCATAGTGGTTTTTGACATTGTCAAATTCAGCCAACGTCAATTCTTCAAAAGCCAGTTCAGTGAAAATTAATTTGCCAAATGCTGAATTTATGGAATAGCTAATGTTTGACATCTAGCATTTCCTTGTTCTGAACACTTTATAAGAATGGGTGAGCTTCTCCATAAACACAGATTTTCTCTTTAGTTTTGAGGACTTATACTTGGTTATGTCACCTTTTCCTGCCCCTGATTTCGTCCTCCCATCCCTTTGCCCTTACATTTGTATTCATATCTCCTGCTGCCTGTTACAAGGCTTTGCCCTTGCTCATGCCTCTGGCAATAAAGAGCTACTAGAAATTATTCTGCACTGGATTTAACATATATTTCTGATAGTTTTCTGAGAATTGGTCATTTCACAAACTGGCTTCAGGAATATTGTTTATTCTCACCCCCCTCATTGAACCATTGCTGAAAATGTAGTTTTTACTTGGGACCTTCATGTAATAATCTTACTTATTATTCAAGGTCAAACCACATTCCCTTATCTAACCTAATAATGATTTATGTACATGAATCAAAACAATAATTTCACACCATTCACCTTTCTTTTTCACCAGGTCCAGTGGTGTCTTGATGGTTTGATGAAGGTGAATGATATACATAAATATTCCTAATCTAATATCCATGGATAAAGAGGACTTCCTAAGTTTGATGTAGAAGTGATAACTATACCTTGTATTTTTAGCTTATATTATTTTTCATAAGATCAATTCTGCCTGAAAGCATGGATGCAAAAATCTGAGTCATCAGCTCTAATTTTTCAAAAACATTCATAGGCTGATTTTGCAGGAGGAGACAAATAAGACAAAGAATGCAAACATGTTGAATATGGTAGAGCAGAAAGAAAGAAAGAAAAATCCATTCCTAATACACACTTAGCTTGGTTTACTTAAAAAGGATAAAAGCTATCTGATTCACAAAGAAGTTTCTAATACTTCTTCCCAACTAAGTTCTATTTCTTTAGGTCTGCACAATCGTCTTCCTTACCTTCCTTAAGGTTTTAGGACAGCTCTGCCATGATTCAGATGCCCTTACCCAGATTTCAGGAATAGAAATTTAAAACTTTTAATCTACCCTGAATTTGCATTACTTTAGAGCTGTTCTTTTGGTTTTGTTCCTTTTTTTTAATTTTTATTTTATTTATTAATTTTCTTTTTGAGAGGGCATCTCTCATATTTATTGATCATATGGTTGTTAACAACAATAAAATTCTGTATAGGGGACTCAATGCACAATCATTAATCCACCCCAAGCCTAATTCTCAACAGTCTCCAATCTTCTGAAGCATAACGAACAAGTTCTCACATAGTGAATAAGTTCTTACATGGTGAACGGTGCAAGGGCAGTCATCACAGAAACTTTTGGTTTTGATCACGCATCATGAACTACAACCAATCAGGTCAAATATGATTATTTGTTTGATTTTTATACTTGATTTATATGTGAATCCCACATTTCTTCCTTATTATTATTATTATTATTATTATTATTATTATTATTTTTAATAAAATGCTGAAGTGTGGGTAGATGCAAGATAAAGGTAGAAAACATAGTTTAGTGCTGTAAGAGGGCAAATGTAGATGATCAGGTGTGTGCCTATAGACTAAGAATTAATCCAAGCTAGACAAGGGCAACAAGACATCCATGGATGCAGAAGATTTCTCTCAAAATAGGGGGGGTGAGGTTCTAAGCCTCACCTCTGTTGATCCCCAATTTCTCACCTGATGGCCCCCCTGCGACCGTGCCTGTCTTAGGTTGTTCCTCCCTTGAGGAATCTTACCCGTCTCTGGCTAACAAGTCATCTTTCGGGGCCATACAGGGAAATGTAAAGTTGGTAGGTGAGAGACAAGCAATATTGTTTGAAAAGGTTAGCTTTTTACTTCTTTGCAGATTTATGCCCTGTGGCTTCTATGCCCAGCACTTGTCTCGAGGTATCTTTACCACTTGGAAGAATTATGATACTCGGTAATTTTCGATATGAGGCACGAATTCTACTAAAGGGTTGTAATTAGGAAGGAAGAAGAAAAGCTATAGAAGTTCTGTGGAGTCTGTCATGATTTTTCCGTTCTCATTTCTGATTCTGTTGATTTTTGTTGATTCTCTTTTTCTCTTAATAAGTTTGGCTAGAGGCTTATCTATTTTGTTTATTTTCTCAAAGAACCAGCTCTTGGTTTCATTGATTTTTGCTATTGTTTTATTCTTCTCAATTTTGTTTATTTCTTCTCTGATCTTTATTATGTCCCTCCTTCTGCTGATTTTAGGCCTCGTTTGTTCTTCTTTTTCCAGTTTTGATAATTTTGATGTTAGGCTATTCATTTGGGATTGTTCTTCCTTCCTCAAGTGTGCCTGGATCGCTATATACTTTCCTCTTAAGACTGCTTTCTCTGCATCCCACAGAAGTTAGGGCTTTGTGTTGTTGTTGTCATTTGTTTCCATATATTCCTTGATCTCTATCTTAATTTGTTCGTTGATCCATTGATTATTTAGTAGCATGTTGTTAAGCCTCCATGTGTTTGTGAGCCTTTTTGTTTTCTTTGTAGAATTTATTTCTAGTTTTATACCTTTATGGCCTGAAAAGTTGGTTGGTAGAATTTAAATATTTTGGAATTTACTGAGGCTCTTTTTGTGAGCTAGTATGTGGTCTATTCTGGAGAATGTTCCATGTGCACTTGAGAAAAATGTATAGCCTGTTGCTTTTGGATGTAGAGTTCTACAAATGTCCATTAGGTCCATCAGTTCTACTGTGTTGTTCAGTGCCTCCGTGCCCTTACGTATTTTCTGCCCAGTGGATCTATATCCTTAGGGGTGAGTGGAGTGTTGAAGTCTCCTAAAATGAATGCATTGCATTCTATTTCCCTCTTTAGTTCTGTTAGTATTTGTTTCAGATATGTTGGTGCTCCTGTGTTGGGTGCATATATATTTAGAATGGTTATACCCTCTTGTTGGACTGAGCCCTTTATCATTATGTAGTGTCCTTCTTTATCTCTTGTTACTTTCTTTGTTTTGAAGTCTATTTTGTCTGATATTAGTACTGCAACCCCTGCTTTCTTCTCTCTGTTGTTTGCCTGAAATATGTTTTTCCATCCCTTGACTTTTAGTCTGTGCATGTCTTTGGGTTTGAGGTGAGTTTTTTGTAAGCAGCATATAGGTGGGTTTTACTTTTTTATCCATTCTGTTACTCTGTGTCTTTTGAGTGGTGCATTCAGTCCATTTACATTTAGGGTGACTATTGAAAGATATGTACTTATTGCCAGTGCAGGCTTTAGATTCGTGGTTACCAAATGTTCAAGGTTAGCTTCTTTAATATCTTCCTGTCTAACTTAACTTACTTACTGATCTATTATAAATACTGTCTGATGATTCTTTATTTCTCTCCCTTCTAATTCCTCCTCCTCCATTCTTTATATGTTGGGTGTTTTATTCTGTGCTCTTTCGTGTTTCGTTTAAGTGCTCTTAGTGGGCAGTTGATTATATTTTTTTGCCTTTAGTTAGTATTTCGTTGGTCTCCTTTCTTTGCTGTGATTTTCTCTAGTGACATCTGTTTAGTCTTAGGAGTGCTCCCATCTAGAGCAGTCCCTCTAAAATACCCTGTAGAGGTGGTTTGTGGGAGGCAAACTCCCTGAACTTTTGCTTGTCTGGGAATTGTTTAATCCCTCCATCATATTTAAATGATAGTCGTTCTGGATACAGTATCCTTGGTTCAAGGCCCTTCTGTTTCATTGCATTAAATATATCATGCCATTCTCTTCTGGCCTGTAAGGTTTCTGTTAAGAAGTCTGATGATAGCCTGATGGGTTTTCCTTTATAGGTGACCTTTTTCTCTCTAGCTGCCTTTAAAACTCTTTCCTTGTCCTTGATCTTTGCCATTTTAATTATTATGTGTCTTGGTGTTGTCCTCCTTGGGTCCTTTCTGTTGGGAGTTCTGTGTATTTCTGTGGTCTGTTCGATTATTTCCTCCCCCAGTTTGGGGAAGTTTTCAGCAATTATTTCTTCAAAGACACTTTCTATTCCTTTTTCTGTCTCTTTTTCTTCTGGTACCCCTATTATATGTATATTTTTCCTTTTGGATTGGTCACACACAGTTCTCTTAATATTGTTTCATTCCTGGAGATCCTTTTATCTCTCTCTGTGTCAGCTTCTATGTGTTCCTGTTCTCTGGTTTCTATTCCATCAATGGCCTCTTGCATCTTATCCATTCTGCTCATAAATCCTTCCAGAGTTTGTTTCACTTCTGTAATCTCCTTCCGGGTGTCTGAAATCTCCCTCGGGACTTCATCCCTTAGCTCTTGTATATTTCTCTGCATCTCCGTCAGCATGTTTATGATTTTTATTTTGAATTCTTTTTCAGGAAGACTGGTTAGGTCTGTCTCCTTCTCAGATGTTGACTCTGTGATCTTTGTCTGCCTGTAATTTTGCCTTTTCATGGTGATAGAGATAGTTTGCAGAGCTGGCATGAGTGATGGCTGGAAGAACTTTCCTTCTTATTGGTTTGTGGCCTTCCTCTTCTGGGAGAACAGCAACCTCTAGTGGCTTGTGCTGTGCAGCTGCGCACAGACAGGGCTTCTGATTCCTGCCCTGCTGCTATGGAGTTTACCTCCACTTTTGCTGTGGGCGTGGCTTTCCTCGGCCGCTGCTCCGATATGGTGGAGTCGCAGTGGAGGGGGGGCGTCTGGGAGGCTACTTATCTCCATGAGGTGCCTCCGTGCTCCCTGCTGCCCAGGGGGTTAGAGTGCCCAGAGTTCCCCCTGATTCCCTGCTGCTGGACCAAGTGTCCCAGGACGCTTCCGTCCAGTTTTGGGGTCCCTGTCCCTTTAAGACTTCCAAAAAGCACTTGCAAAAAAAGAAAAAAAAAGACACTCACTTTTCTTTGTCCCTGGGCACCGGCCTCAGGGACCCGCTCGCTGGTCCTGCTGCCCTGTTTCCCTAGTATCCAGGACCCCACGAATGCACTGTGTCTGTGCTCTGGTGCAGATGGCTGGTGCTGGGTGTTCAGCAGTCCTGGGCTCCCTCTCCCTCCCTGCTGACTCCTCTCCTCCTACCAGGAGCTGGGGGGAATGGCACTCGGGTCCCGCCAGGCTGGGGCTTGTATCTTACCCCCTTCGCGAGGCACTGTGTTCTCACAGGTGTGGATGTGGTCTGGATGTTGTCCTGTGTCCTCTGGTCTCTATTCTAGAAAGAGTTGTCTTGGTTATATTTTCATAAATATATGTGGTTTTGGGAGGAGATTTCTGCTGCTCTACTCACACCGCTATATTGGCTCCACCCCCGGGTTTGTTCCTTTTTTTACTTTCTGGTCACAGGATTTTTCTTCTCACCTGAATAGAAGCTAAAAATACCCCCAAATCTGAGACTCAATGACCCTGGAAATGTTAGAAAAAGACTAAAGGGGAATCCAGTTTCCTGAACATTTTAGGGATTCTAGCATAATTAATCCCATATTTGTAACCCTTGATTATTTTTTAGTTATGGTAAGCAGACATTCACATAACATAATAGAACACCAGAAAACAAATACACAATTCTTGATTTAATCATACACTACTTTCAAGCATCTGGTCACTAATACCATTCTTGTGGAACAGCTGACCTACTGGATTGATGTACTTAGAGAATTACCAGACTGTGATCTGGTACAGTTAAGTTGCTTTTGATTAGAGATACCAGAATACACAACAGAAAGTGATAGCATAATGGGATTTATTAAACTCACATAATATGTCCAAAGCCTAATGATTCCAGGGTTTAAGCAGTGGCTTACACAAGTACCCAAGATCATTCCACTTTTGATAGTTATTCAGGGTTTTGGTGATGTCTCACTACATGGTTACAGACATCTGCCATAATCCACAAGTCAATTTCTGTAGCAGAAGGTAAGCAGGTGGATAAAAATATATCTCTTATGTACAGTCTCTTTCCTTAGGAGAAAAACTCATTTATAGAAGCCTCTTAGCATATATATCCCTGTGATTTCATTGGCCAGAGCTGGGTCACATGGCTTTCTAGATCAATGAATGGCAACTTAGAATGTGATTACTATGTCTGGGCTGGAGGAGATCCAACCTCTTTATAAAACCAATCATCTGAATGATATCTGAACAAGTAATGACTGTAAGACTCTCTAAGGTTTTTTAAAGCTCTTTTTATTTTATTATTTTTCTTGAAGAATTTCAAATAGTTCACTTTATTAGTTTTCTAGGGCCAATATAACAAAGTTCCAGGTGACTTAAAACAACAGAAATTTATTCTTTTACATTTCTGGATACTAAACATCTGAAGAACATTTGCTAGCTAGGTGTTGGCATCCTCTCTCTGAAGGCTCTGGGGGAGAATTTGCTCCATTCTCTTTTCATTGCCTCTGTTGTTGCTGGCAATTCTTGACTTATAAATGCATCACTCCAGTCTGTCTCTGTCATCTCATAGCATGTTCCCTGTGTGCATGTCACTGTGTCTTGTTTCTTCTTATAATGACACCAGTCATATTAGATTTAGATGAGGGCCTATTCTAATGAACTCATCTTAACTTGATCACATCTGCAACAAAAAACATATTTCCAAATAAATTCACATTTGCAGGTAATAGGGACTAGGACTTCAACATATACTTTTGTAGGACACATTCAGCTGATAATGCTGACACAATTGAAAGAGTGCCTGGGGGTGTGGAGTAAGCACCGATACCTAGCTACACTTTATAACATGTGTGGTAGGAACTAATACACAGTACTGTCAAGGGAGAATTGCCAGAGATACGAACTGTTTAATTATTTTTAGTTTTTCCATTGTTTTGTTGAAGATTCCAGTTTCTGTAAGTGATATCTAGATTGGCTGTGTTTGGACAACAAGCCCACCCATTGGCAGGGCATAGGGATAGTTGACAGAGCACTCTCATAGACATCCTGCCAAGCCTTCATACACTGCCAAAGGGGAAGTTCTCTAGAGGAAAACCAGGTGTTCACTAGACGAAAAGGAAAAAAAAAAGAAAGAAAAGTGTTATGGAAGTAAAAGTAAAAATATGCACTACATAGTTTAGTCAATTCTGCCTTGTCTGTCCCCTGAGTGGCAACTGACCCTTGAATGTCACACTGGCAGTGAGGAACTCGAATGGTCTCAGCTCCCCTTGGAAAACTTGGGCATGAGGCTCTGTATGAGACATATTTTTGTTGGGGGGACTTGCAACAGAAAATAGTATGGCACACACACTAGACAATCAGAACTGACAACAGATACAAATAAACAGTCTGTTCATATCAACATGCCCCAGATGACTATCAGCTCTTAATAGAAAAAAAAGTAAAATGTAGTATTGACTATTATATTTACAAATATTTTATAAACAGATTATATATCATCCTTACCATTGGAAAGGAGTTAGAGTGGAGAATTTAAAGAAGAAAAAGAAGGAGAAATAAAGAACAACATGAACATAAGTTTCAGTTATTACTAACAAAATATATGTCAAACCAATTGGGCTCAGTGTATAGTTAATCATACTGGAATCAACCCAAGATCTTGAGAGACAAAAAAGGCATAAAGGTGAGCAAGGTCTAGCTTCAGACAAACTTAGATTGAAATACAGGTTCTGCTTGTTGAATTTATAAAACTTAGTACAAGTAAGGAATATAGTAGTGCTTGCTTTATGAGTGCATGCTTAGCAATAGGTATTTGTGAAATGAATGAATGAATAGTAAGTCAGTAAACTTAATAGTAGCTTATAATGAATTCCAGTATGTTTGTAAAGAAAATATTGGGAGGGAGAATACGCATACACAACTGAAGCTCCTTTTTGAACTGTAGTATATGTGACACTATACATAAAACATCAAACAAGAATGATCCTTGACTGATTCTGATGATTGTCTATGTAACTCTGCCAAATCTCATGTATACCTGGAGCTTCTGTCCTGGGTAAAGCCCTGTGGTTAGTATTTTGGAAATACACTGAAGTCATAAAATCTTTGCCTTGAAAAATACATACCATTTGGAGTTGAGAAGGCTAGCATATGCCTTTATCCATGGCATACAGAAATTAGACAATAGAGGTTTGACTAATTCAGTGAAAGGAAACAGAAAAGATTGATTTACCTGATTGACTAAAATCAGGAAAGTCTGCCATTAAGATGAAATTTAAAGTTGAGTACTGAAACTATTACCAAGATCTGGTTGTGATGTTTCTTGTGAGGTTTTTGTTTTTGTTTTCCTGGTAAGAAAAGAGATACTAGGTGAATAAAAAAGGTTGTCTATTACCTTTGGTTTTTCCCTAGGTGATTTTTTTTCTTACGAGTTGGCATTTATTTCACCATTGACTCATACACTTAACAAAGCCAACTGTAAAATTCTTTTCATTTTTTCAAAGGGCTGCTACTTAATTATCCCAAAAGATATTATGAGGAATAAAAAATGTTAAGGCTAAAGACGTTATGAAGCATCATGTAAATAAACAACTTCAACTCAAATGTGGGAGAGGAAAATTTGACTGTTGTTTGTAGTAGCTCCTGAAACAGGTTGGCTTTGCAAGGACAAGAGGGACGGTTTTGCTGTGGCCATCTGCTGCATCAGACTCACCTGTACCTCTGCACCATGTCCCCCCACTGAGCTCTGATTGTCTGTCTTTATTTAGATAAGGGTGAGCAATCTGTGTGTTGGAGGTCAGGGTGGGATTAGTTTAGCTTACTTAACCACTTATTTCTCTTAACTATTTGTCAACATGTATCCCGGCAAAAATGTTAAGGTGAAATTGAAGGGAGAGGAAAAAATGAAACCTTTAAAAGTATAACTAGGTTTGTGTTGAAGGGTATCTAGACTGATATATGGCAGTGTTCTGAGAAATAAATAACTGCATCACTTTAGTACAAAACCCAAAGCCTTCTACTTACCAATTCCCTTGTGTTTAGTTAGGAGTTCAAATATTTTTAAATGTGCTTTGTATAAATTAGAATAGTCTCCAGATGTTTTGGCACTATAAATGGACAGGCTAAAGTTCACTTTTAATGAACCATATTTTAATGTCAGTCTTTCCTGTCTTTTTAAATGAGGAAAAACTCATCTAACTTTGTAATGAATGCTCAACTGTTCTATTATCAACTCTGCCATTTATTGTGCCTCTGCATTTTCCTCTGAATTCATGGCAACTTTAGATGTGTCAAGTAGGAGAATGGTTAAAATTTAGGAAAAGAATAAACCTAGAATCAGGAGGACACAGACTCTCTGAGTAGAATACGAAAAACTAGTGTGATAATTTCCTTACTGAAAACTGTAGATTTGGAGGCCAAAGAAAATATAAATAAATACAGAAGATATTGAACAGAATAAATAACCTGAGACTTCAAGTTTGGAAACCATACCTATGAGTCAGCAGTAATTCTTGTATCACTTCCTTGATATTTAGAACCAAAGGTCTTAGGCGAACTTGTCCAAAGGTTTCATAGAACTCAGCTTTAAGAGTATTTGGATCAATGTATTTGAAATTGCTTTTGTGTTGTAAATTTATATTTGTATGATGTTTTCTCTGGTGTTTTACCCATTGATTTATAAAACTCTTGACATTATAACAAGATGGGATGAAAGGCTGTGTAAGTTTATGTGTAAGTTTCTCCTTTCAGACATACATGGAACTTCAGTGATAAAACTGGAAAAGTCACAGACAAATCATAGTTAGTCATCCTAAGTGCTTGAAGAAATCCTAGCAAAGAAAGAAAGAAAGAAAACATTCAAAAAATTATCAATGGAATGGATGCATAAAGGAAGTGTCACACATTTTCTTCTGGGTATTAAAAAGTGACTTGTGACTTTAGAAAAATCAATGTGTAGAACTATATATTAATACACATACAAAGATAGAAATATATAAATTTATAATAAAGTAAAATCATATATATAGTGTGGTATGACTCAGCAGAGGTTATTCGTTGCTTATGAACTCAAGGTCCTGTGCTCCATGTCATAGGAATAATTTGTTCAACTAACTTGACAAGTATAATCACCAAGTAAGTAAATTCGAAGAATGATTTTATTGACTGTTATTTTTCCAGTTTCACAGTAGGAAAGGAGATATCTTGGATTAATAAACATGTGTTAGAATTTTTAGGAGAGAAATATGTGTGCCTTTATAAAAAATAAATCTTTACTTGTATGTTAAGCATTTAATGAACTTGACATATTTCCTCATAAACATGCTTTTCAACCTTGTTCCCTTAAGCTCACTGTTAAAGGAGATAAAACTGCCGCTCTGATTGTAGTCATAAACTACCCAAGAATATTGTGTTGGAAGATGATATTTTAAGACATCTTTTATTTCTTTCACCAATTCTGTTATCTAATTTGAATTTACGAATATCAAAAGGTTTGAAAACGGATTGTGGGAAGCTTCAAATCAATGGGCTCTTTAAAATGCACTTGGTCTTACTACACTGCTGCATCATTTGCTTCCTGCATTGTACCACTATTTTGTTAAATTTTGCATTTGGAATGTAATTTTCTATTCAGTAATTCCTAGCATCAGTCAGATTTCTTGGATAGCATAAATACTGATTTACTTTTACTCTGACAAAAAGAATCACTATCCCTGTATCATGCAAAAAAGAAAACACCCTCTGTTGAGAAGTCTATTCAAAATACTTTCATTTGAGCAATTTTGTGTTTCTGGTATTTTTTAAAAATATGCCAACCTTATTATGAAAGAAAAACTTGAATTGCTTGAATAAAATTTGGAAAGATTGCTTTTAGGGATTTTTGGCTGTCCTTGAAGCACTATCAGGAGGTCAGTCATTAGTGTCACCACCAAGGAGATATAACAAGAGCCAGCTGAAGTCTTTTGTAGTTAATAAGAATGGACATCTATAAAAATGAATTTAAAAATAGGTAAATTATACTTTAAGTTACGTGGATATTTAATTTAATATTGTAGCATGTTCATTTCATGCAGAAGTTTTTAAGATGCCAGGTCTGTCACGTTGGGGATGGAGTAGGATATGACCAAATTTCTGAAGATTCTCTAATCCTGTGCTATAGGCTAGTCATACTTCTTTCATATCCAGCACAATGCATGTGAAGAGATTCTCCAATCTATTCATTTCCCATATGTAAACCAGAGTTTCTCAACCTTGGCACTATTGACATTTTATGCCAGATAATTCTTTGTTTTGCATTATAAAATGTTCAGCAGCATTCCTGGCTTTTATCTATTAGACACCAGTAGTACCTGCCCAGTTGTTCAAATTAAAAATGTTTCCAGACATTGCCAAATGTTCTCTGGGAGTCAAATTATTGACACTTGAGAACTACTGATGTCAACTATAGTATCTTCTTTTAACACTTAAGCGCATCATTTTTCAAATCAGGTTACCTACCCAAAAAACTAGTAACTATACAACTGGCTTAACTTCCCCAAGTAGGAAGATAGATATGTAGGAAAGAATCAAAAAGAAATATAAGGAAAATCTGTATCAAACACTCTGTCCTTTAACTCTGAGAATGGTAGAAAACATGTCGCTATTTTATATGATGTCTGCCTGTATTATCAGCTACTGTTCTTTATTTGCACGTATGCAGCCAACAGCTAAGGACTTCCATGAATTCAGCTCCCTGAAGGGTCAGACTATCATGCCTGTGATTTGTTCTTAAGCAAATTTTCCTTTGCATTAGGCACGAATAAGCTTTTCTTTAATATCAGGCATGCCTATTATCTTAGTCCTCCTAATTTTCTTCTAGAATATGTGTAGATACTGCAAAGGCAGTTCTGCCCTATGGATTTAGTTCCTGTAATGAAACTTTCATATACTGGATTCAACACCTCTTTCACACAGTTTTTTTATTTGTTTGTCTTCAGTTTAAAGTATATATGCTGTATTTATATCAAGTAATGAACAAAATTATCTCAAACTAAATTTTACAGTAATGTTTAAAGCAGTGAGGGGACCTAAATTGTGATCCCTTGATTAGTTACATCATCTTTACCTGGGAATTTGTTTGAAATGCAAATTGTCTGAGGCCTCCCTAGACCTCCTGAGTCAGAAATTCTGGAGGTTCTTTAACAAGCCCTCCAGATGATTCTAATAAACACTGAAGTTTGGTACCCACTGGTTTATAGGCTTCATTTTGGGGAAGATTACAGTTTATCCACAAACTGTTATGTGAACACTAAATGCCCTTTAATACTTTTCCTTTAGCTGTCAGTGTGATAGGAGATTTTTGCAAGGCAAAGTGCTTTAGGAAATTAAGTAATGGTAAAACACAACATGCATATTGATAGCATCTTCCAAGCTCATATTTACCTCACTATTTTTATTTCTATTCTTTCTCTGCTTCTAAGAGGCCATAAAGCCTTTTCCCTTAGCCCTGTAAATTGGCAGTAATTGACAGCCTGACTGGGAGTTGGGCTATAATTCCAAGTTTTCAGGAGCCAGGGACATGAACTCTTGCTTCACCTCTTAAGATGGATGTTAGGTCAGGAGCAAGGAGCAATGGGGTAAAGGGGTCCCTGGAAGCTTGGATTCAAGGCTATTGCCTGCAGCTTTTGCTTTCAGTACATTGAGTTCAACATGAGGGCTGCCAAATGAATGTACCTTTCGCCATCATTATGGTCATTTTTCTTTTTAACCTACACCTGTATGACCCAGAAAGGGTTATACCCAATGACAAATTTATCAATGCTGGCTGACAAACTCCAAGCATTCCATCACCCTACAGAAAACAGCTCAAGAGACTCTAAGCCAAACTGGTGCTCCATACAGCAAATGGCAAATAATAACATCATCCTGACAATTAATTACAAGCTGTTCCATGCTACTGACATGTCAGCAGTAGTAATTGAAAATATAAAACTTCTAACCCTATCAGGTCTCAATTTGTGCTTCATCCTGTCAGATGCTTCTTGAGCCTCTATTTTGTCCAGGAATAGTATATGTAAAATTAAATATATATTTGTCCTTGGCAGCAAGATTATCATAGTCACTTATCATTATCAGTAAAATTATAAACATATAGCTATTTAAGAACTAAATGCTGTGATCAAGCACATGCTAAGTGTTAGATAAAACCTATTTGGATTTTTGAAGACAGTATATTATTTCATATATATCCTCATGACTTATTGCTGTTGTTTTACTCAAGTCATGTACATTTCCCAATTTTTGGCTCATAGAAAACACACACATAAAGTCTATGGACTTCATTTTACATCTAATTTTCCACCAATTCCTATATAATATTGTCATACCATACCACTTGCCATTTCTGAAATATGTGAGGTAACTTTTGGTGGGAAACAGAGAGTCCTTTTGTTTATAAATATGGGGGTAATCCAAGCACTTACATATCTTAGGACATCCTAAGTTTTACAGGATTGGCTAGAGTTGGTGAGAAACTACCAAAGAGAGAGGAAGAAGGTAATCTAAATAGTCAGGAAGCAGTGTAACTGGAAGCAGAAGAAGAATTAAATTTAAAGCAAAAAGTATGAATCATTCCTTTACATAGAAAAGTGTCACAGCTCTCTTAAAAGAGGGTAATATTAAAACAGAAGAACTGGGTTGTTACAAAAATATTTCCATTTAGATACTTAAAGAAATTAATAACAGAAAGGGATTCCTAAAAGATTGTTTAAAGATAGATATCCAATCAAAAGAGTTATTTTTTAAAATACCTAAGTATTTGTTAAAACGGTCTTCTCTTAATATTCTATTCACTAGCCTATCCTGCTAGACTCTGAGACTTGAAAAATATAGGTATTCATAAAAATAAAGCAGGTAAATGAAATTTATACTCCAGGGAGCAATAGGAAAAAAGCGAAAAAATTTATTTTGTGTACTTTTCTTACCATCACTACTGTTAAAACATGCTCCTTTTCTAGTCTTTGCTTTCTCTTTTTATAGCAATTTCATCAGCCCCATTGCTTAATTGAGAAACCGGGCGATCTTTCTTCACTTCTTTCTCTTACTTTATACTTACAAACAGGTTCTGTGAGTTCTGCACCATTCTCACACACTATTCTGCTCGAAGGTAATGCCACTTCTCCCCAAAATATGCTACAACCTGATCTGCTAATTACTCTTCTCATTTCCACTTTTGGCTCAACCATCCATTCTTTACACAGGAGATGGAACAATCTTTTAAAAGGGTAAATAGAAAGTCTTCTTAAAACATGGAATAAAACTCAAGCAACAGCACTATTATGCCCAGATTACAGGTAAGGGAGCCAAAGCGTTTAAAACTTAATTTTGCCAAGAACACCCGACTGGCAAGTGGCTCAGCCCAGCCAATCTGAATTGATCTGCCACGCATTTGCTGCCCTCTGGTGTGCTGGGTTTGCTGCATTCCTGAACAGTCACGACAAGATGCATAAAGCTGATCATGAGACAGTCATGCCAAGAACTGTCAGATTAAAATATTAGTAATGATAATTATAACATCAACAATGAAGATTTGCCAAGCCTACCTATTAAAGACCTATAAACATGAGGCTCTGCATGATGTTATATTTGATTCTCACAACAAAACTCATTAATTTATAAATTCAATAATTGTAATATATTCAATCAGTATCTCTGAATAATAATGTAGCATTTGAACATAAATGAGCAGAAATTTATTTTTTAATCTAATATGGAATTAACAATATTAGTTGATGACTTAATATCAAATGAAATACCCTGTATTCAGTGAATCCTGTCATTTACTTGCTATGTAATTTGGAAGAAAATACAAAATTCTAAGCCTCAGTCTCCTCATTCTGTAAAATGGCCGGACTAATAATATATATTTCATATAATTGCATTGAGCACAGAAAAAATATATGTTAAAACAAAATATAAGCTATTAAAATAGTGACCATATCATTAGCGATGTATTTACATATACTTACATGTTTAGATGTTTTTACCAAACTGGCTTAAGTTAGTTCAAGTCTGAGGTAAATTCAGTCATGTTTTTCAAATCAATAACTAACACTATGTTGAAAAAAAGAGACACTGTAGAAGTAGCAGAATGTAATCATGTTGGCCAAATAACACATATTTTTGGTTTCTTTAATATTTCAAATTTTATAGAAATAGTTCATGAGGACAACTTAATTATAGTCTGCTCATATCAGTCAGTTCATTCCAAGTTACAGAACCACCGGAGATGTATGTATGTATGTATAGATAGATAGATAATAGATGATAGATAAGTGGAGAAAAACAGATTAGATATATAAAGATATAAGTATATATCGTTACAAGGATTTGAACCTGTGCAGTTGTGGTACTTGGCAAAGCAGCCTCTGCAAGGCTGTGGCCTTTGCTTTTGATGCTGGATTTTGACATCCATAGGGTAGACGGTCGGAAGGGAAGATGGGTACAGAGAGGGGAAGATCAAAAACAACCTGGAACCCACAAGCACAAGCTAGAGGCACAGGAGGATGAGCTGTAGCACATGGCATTTCTTGTTGCCTCTGACCTTGATGGTATGGAAGGCCTGCAGAACATGGGGCTCTCCACCCTGGAGCCTTAGAGCATTTGACCCATTGCTCTAAGGATTAGAAAATGTTAAGGAAAATGTAAGGAAAGGTGCAGGAACTGTAGGCCCATCTGCTGCCTCATGTAAGCTGGGGAGCCAGACCAACAACAGGTGCAAGATACAAATAGTTGCTGCTTTACTTTCAGCCTTCAAGTCACCTGCAAGAACCTTCTTGGTCTCCATAACACCCATAAATATCTCCTTAAGTCATACTTATCCTCCAAATAAAGACAATGACAAACCTTCCACCTAACATGGTATAACTATCCTAAGTACAGCTGAAAAGAATCTCACTTTCTCATCCTGAGAGGATACAATGCCTTTCTTTTATCTTTGGATGATACCATTCTTCTAATTTATAAATGTAATTTATCTAATTGATCAGGTTAGATATCTTGTTATTTAAATATTGAGACAGAAATTTTACTACTGTTAATACACCTTATATTTGATTAAGGGGCTGAGAGAGAAGAAGAAAATTTAAAAAAATAGGTTAATAGATACACAAACATATTCATATCATAACAATTAATAAATATTCTTACTAATTAAAATCCTTCTTAGTTGGTCATGTGGTCATAGCTGATATTTATAACTCCTTTCTTTTCCTACTTATTCTATAGTCCCTTTTTCCTTTCTAGCATCTCAGCTGGTCATAGTTTCTTACATGGTGATGTGAAACAAATCTTCCTTCCTGACAGTCCTAGGCCCTTAGCATGTCTACCTGAATTGAGTTGTTTTAGTTTTCCATTCACTTAAATCACAGAACATAGAGAACTAAGGAACATCTACAGGATCTTTTGTATTACAGGCGTGCTCCTTTTATCCTCAGTACCGATAACACGATTTCCCCTTGATAGGATCAGTAGTCCCAGACTGTACAGTAACTTCTTCTTTGCCTGTTGGTTTAGAGAAGTAAGGATCCTAAAGCAGCCATGTAGCAGGCTCAACTTGCAGTTCAGTGGGCTTGAACTCTTCATGTCTCCTGAAGTCATTCTGCAGATTACCAGTGTGAAGAGCATCAAAATGGTTTTGCTCTTTTACTCCCTTTCTCAAAATCTCATCGAAGAATCTTTGTGGTCCACCCTAACCAGAAATGTACAAGAAAGGGAATTTGGAAAATGCAGTTCAGACTAGCCAAATTAAGCAATGAGTAGCCAAGCTACTTTAAAATTCTAACACATTTTAGGTCCCTCAAGATTGAAATCACCACGTATTTTTGGTTTGGGGAACTTTTTTATGTAGAAACATTCTTCCTATGGAACTAATACCTCTAGACCAGCAGAATCTAAAGTTGTGTGGATCGAAAGCCAAAATTTGTGTAATGGGATACTAGGGATAATACTGAGAGGAGCCAATTATTTCTATCCCTTGATTCCAAGTTGTCAGAGAAACAACATCCTATGCCAGATGCTGATTTCATGTGTATGTTTTTTCCTGGAAAACACTGTCCCAGCTCCACAGTGTGTTGCCACCTAACTGGTACCATTACTAAGACTCCAAAGGGCCATTCCATCATTCCATCAAGCTAACTGCTTCAGCATGACAGTGAACATGATAAGACCAGTAAATTCTATGGCCATGGGTGTATTGCTATATTTCATTTACTCTGAAATTATTTTCTCGATTAGAAGTAATGCTATGTGGAATATTTGTGTATAAGGTAGCCGGTAAATCTCTGGATGGTGGTTTGGGAAATGCACTGCAAGCAGAGAGAACAAATCTATATCCAGAGTAATGTTTATTCCAATAAGAAAAAAGTTCTGTGCCCAGCATGTTGGAGGAGATCAGAGATAATCAACCTGTCACCAGGTAGCTGACTGATCCTTCAGGAAATGGGGTGCCATAATGGGGTACTGTGTTGGTCTCTGCCGTTGTCAAAAGGGGTATTCACCAATGACTCTAGTAAGATTGCCTTGGGTGAATTGAAATCATGTTGCTGACCCCATGAATAACCTCCATCCCTATTATAATAGTTTCATTATCTATGAACCCATTGCATAATGGTAAGAGTGGCTGGGAAGACAATTGGAAATGGAGGATATTTATAAAGTCAGAGATTAAGAAGCTGGAGCTCCAGAAGAACAGCTCTTGTTACCTCTGAAATTTTTGGCCTGGGTACACTGCAGCAGCTAGAGATGTATTTGATATAACTAGACCCACATAATGTCCCAGGAATCAGAGAGGCTAAAGGACACTCCGAGAAATGGTGGAGTCCTTGCAGACCCAGCTGTAGACACACCAATGATGTGGTGCCTACAAAATGGTTACTGTTTCATTTCCTCTCTCAAAATCTCATAGACTAATCTCTTTGTGGCCCATCCTGTGAATATACAAAGGAGCAACTTTGGAAAATGTAGTCTAGCCATGTTGAACATCACAAAACCACATTAAAATTGTAAAATACTTTAAATCTCTAGATAATTGAAATTACCATATGTTTTGGTTTGTGAAATAGTTTGTTATAGACATAGTAGGAAGAGTTCAGAATTAAGAGTCTAGGGATTCTATCATAGTTTCAGCATTAACCTTTGCTAGACATTTATTCTCACCTGGCCTTCATTTCTTCAGCTGTAAAATAAAGGGGATGTATTTTAGAGGCCTCATTGTATAATGAATAAAATAGTTTATTTTCAGGCTGCTGAGATAAATCCCAGTTATGTCAGCTGTGTGACATTGTGCATAATCTTGGACTCTCTGGACCTCATTCCCCTTCTCTGCAAATAGAAGTAATAATACCTGAATCAGGGGTGTTGTGAGAGTTGAATGAGTTAAAATATTTAAAGCTCTTAAAATCATGAAGGGCATGTAGTAAGCGTACTTTATATGTTAGCTAGTAGTAATAGTAGTAATTTGCTTGTGAATTTTATGATTGTTTGTTTATTATAAAGGTTTAAACATCATATTGATTGTTTCAAAATCTGTGCTTTGGCCTAGGTAATTAAAAGGAAATTACTCCAGGTCTTGGTAAATTTGTTTTACCATTTGTGAATCATGATTATTTCCCTTCTTTTTTGATTCTGATGCTATTAATAAGGGTGAATTGAAAAATCCATAATGAGATGGGCTTTGTATAAATATGCAAATAAATCAATTATTTAGAAGCCTTAATGAAGAGTGAGTATAACGGTATGGAGGGTTATTATTGTATAAAAAATGCTGACAAAGGAACTTCCTCCTTTAATGATAATGTGCCTAAAGTATGTTGAAAATTTAAATAATTCTGATGCGTATTTCCTAATTTACAGAACAACCAAAAATGTTCTTTTCTAGACACAAATTCTGATTCTGGTAGAATTCTTGCTTTCTTTTATTTCCATACACTAATATCCCAATTTACTTCAGTAATTCAAAACATTATGTAAGAATGTGTTATGAAGTCCACACACCCCATCTTTACTAAATAGCTGTCTACTACTCTTGTTCTTTTGAGCTAAATAAACTCATTCTCTGCCCTTACCCCCTGTTATTACTGAGAGTATATAAAGGGGACCTGGCTGAAACAGGATCATTATATACAGGTCATGGTGCCTTTGACTGTAGGAGACAGCAATTCAACTAAAATGAGTGTAACTAAATAAGAAAAGGAGGGAAGTAAGAAAGGAAAAGAAAAGGAATTCATTGTTTCACATATCCAGTAATATCCAGAAATATCACTAGCTTCTAACATGCTTGGATCTAGAATTTAAAACAATGCATCAGCTCTCTGTCTTATCTCTGCTCTTTCTTACCTCCCCCATCTCTGTGTCACAGTCACTCAGTTTTGATATATATTAGCAAGCTTTCTGTACCACTGTACCAGGAATAGTGGTGTCTAGAAGCTCTAAGATTTTGCCTTTAGAGTTAGTGATCTCAGAAAAAGAGAGGTTTTCTACTTCCTCCAATATTCATTGGTGTATGTACTAGAAGGTTAATAGGAATAGCTATACTCTACCATATCATCCCTTGTCAAGATGGGCAAAGCACCACACTAAGAGTGCCTTCTGGGCCTGTGGTTTCTCCACTGACAAAAAGAGAAAACAGGGTAGACATCTAACTCCCCAAGGAAAACCTTCCCAGGACAGCCACCCATGTCTTGCCTAAGTAGAGATCACTTGAAGACTCTGGGATTTGGCCCCTGGATTTCAGATAGGGACAGGAAAGAGAATATGACTTAGAGCAACTAGCTATCAGATCTTGGCCAACCACATTCCTTCCTGCAGCAGTTCCTAAGTAGAGATCCTAGCTAGGGAATCTGCCCATGTTCAGGGCCAAATCAGTAGCCGCATCTGGCTAGAGAGCTCAATGGAAAGTTCTGCCTGATTTGGGTTTCCAGCCAAAAAGGTGTGCAGGCCATGGAAGCTATTCTATGGTCTCACTCAGACAGGGAATAAAATTCAAACCCCACCCAACTTCTGAGTCCTCTAGCCCCTACAATCATGAAAACTGATCAGAGGAGCCAGCTAGCTGCAGATCCCATCCTGCAGCCAAAAGTGGCAGGAGGCCAAGCCAAGACCAATAGATAAATATAGCCCCTGACCCCACATAACCAGGGAGACTGAGCATTGACCCTGGAGAGCCTCAGAATCCAGCTTATAGCACTGTTTACCCCTGCCCCACACCAAAGTCCAGTCTTGCTTATAGCCTTGCCCAAAGGTTGAACACCACCTGAGGCCTTACACAGGCAAGAAGCCCAGCTGGTAAACCCTCCAATCTCAGGATATAGGTTGCAGCCATACTCAACTAGGAAGCCAGTGCAAAAAAACATGGAGCACATTCCTAGTCCCACCATACTATGAGATACAGACTCTCCCAACCAAAAAGACCAACCAGGGACCTTTCTGAACACCTGAGCACAGCCAGCAGTCTGCCAGGTTGTGAAGTCCAGTCTTTGGCCCTGCCCAATTTTGATACAGCTTGTATCCATCTCCAATTAAAGAGCACAGGCTGAGGCCTTATGCAACAAATTGAATAACCTAGAAGAAATGGATGAATTATTGGAATTACACAATCTACCAATGGATCATGAAGAAATAGAAAATCTGAACAAAGAATGAGTAAGGAGGTTAAATTAATAATAAATCCTCCCAAGAAAGATGAGGATCAGGTGGTTTCACTGCTGAATTTTACCAAACATTTAAAGAATACCAATCCTTCTCAAATTCTCCAAAAAAATTGAAGAGGAGGAAACACTGCCAAACTCATTTTATAAGGCCAGTATTACCCTGATACCAAAGCTAGATAAGGACAAGATAAGAAAACTACAGGCCAATATCCCTGATGGATTTAGATATAAAAAGCTTAATGAGATATTAGCACACCAAATTTAATAGCATACTGAAAGAAGAAAATATAGGGAAAATGTTCTTTGACATTTGTCTTGGAAATGACTTTATGAGTATGATACCAAAAGCACAAACACCAAAAGCAAAAATAAACAAGTGGACTACCACAAACTAAAAATCTTCTGCACAGTAAAAGAAATAATCTACAAAATGAAAAGATCGCTAATGGAATGGGAGACACTATTTACAAACCACATGTTTGCAAAGGAGTTAAAATCCAAAACTGTATGAGCAGCTCATACAACTCCATAGCAAAGAAACAATTGAATTTCTAAGAAAAAAATTTGGGGACAAAGGACCTGAATAGACATTTTTTCCAAAAGAGATATTCAAATGGCTAACAGGTACATTAAAATGTACTAATAATGAGGAAAATGCAAATCAAAACAATAATATCATAAAGCTAAACAAAACTGGTAAACCTTTAGCATGACTCATCATGAGAAAAATAGATAGGACTCAAATAAATGAGAACTGAAAGAAGTTACAACTGACACCACAGAAATTCAGGATTTCATAAGAGACTATTACGAACATTTATATGGCAACAAATGGGGCAGCCTAGGAGAAATGGATATATTCCTAGAAGCATACAATCTTCCAAGACTGACTCAAGAATAAATAGAAAATCTGAATAGATGAATTACTAGTAATGAAATTTAATCAGTAATCAAAAACCTCTCAACAAACAAAAGTCCAGAACCAGACAGCTCCATAGGTGAGTTCTACTGAACATTTAATTAGTATTGATATATGTTAATACATGTCACTGCATGTACTAATACTTGTTTTTCTCAAACTATTCCAAAAAACCTGGAGAGGAAGGAACACTTCCTAACTCATTCTGTGAGGTCAGAATTAACCTGATGCCAAAATCAGACAGATACCACACACACATACACACACACACACACACACACACACACACACACACACGCACGCACACAAAATTATTGTCCAGTATCCCTAAGGAATATAGTTGAAAAAATCCTCAGTGAAACACTAGCAAACCAAGTTCAACAATACATAAAAGGATCACATACCATGATCAAGTGGGACTTATTCCAAGCATGTAAGGATAGTTCACCATCCACAAATCAATGTGACACACCAAATTAATAAAAAGGATAAAAAGCATGCAATCATCTCAAAATATGCAGAATAAACATTCTATAAAACTCAACATCCATTCATGATAAAAAGCTCTCCATAAAGTGAGTATAGAGGGAACTTCCTTAAACATAATGAAGGACACATATGCCAAACCCACAGCTGACATCATACTCAGTGGTGGAAAGCTGAGATTTCCTTCAGGACTGACCAGGAACAAGACAAGGATGCCCATTCTTGTCCTTTGTTTCAACATACAGTTGGAAGTCCCAGTCACAGCAATCAGACAAGAAAAGGAAGAAAAGGTATTAATTTGGAAAAGAAGTAAAAACAAATGAGATAATTAGAATAACAGAATTTTTCAACTCAGATATTGAGATTCAAAATCTGCTAACCTTGCTAAAAGAGACAGGCAGGAGAAAGAGTGCGTGAGGGAGAGGTGCCTCCTGATGGAAGAACATATCGTCTATAGTTGTGCTGAAGCAATCCAACCTGGATCCAAGCCTCTGGATCTAGTTGCCAATTTGAAGGATAAAAAAATAAAACATGTTGTTCTGTACCATGAATATATAGTAAAAAAGACTTATAGCCGGAAACTCTAGATGTCAATTGGTATAGGTCCTCCAACAGAAAAATTGTGAGGAAAATAGAGTGTGAACCTGTAGATTAAAAGGTAATTAAACACATATAAAATTAAAAAGTCATGTGAACTTAAATCATACTAGAGATGGAGACTTGGGTGACAAAGCCATAAACATAAGCAGCTGGTTTACTATGGAATTCAGGGTTGTGGTTACTTTTGGGAGAAGGGAACAGGGAAGTTGTGATTAGAATGGGGTTTTAGAGGTGCCTGATCTAGTTCTATTTCTTGCCCTGGATGTGACTACCAGGGGTTTTGCCTTATTCACATACTTGTGCTTGGTGTGGTGTTTTCTGTATCTGTTTATACCTTACAATAAAAAGGTAAAACAACGGCTGAATCATGTGATGGCTAGTTTCTTGTCTGAAGCTAAATGTGTCATTCTCGTTTCATTAATCAAAACTTGACCAATGATCAAGGCTGAGGTTAATGTTGTAGGAAGTATAATTATCTTACAAGAAATGCAAAGAAGAAGTGAGAATATAAATCAGTCTATCACAATAGAATGACATAATGCTAGCAAGAAGTGGTGCTCACCCAAACTGTGAGAGTTGTAGTTTGGTGAGTAGTAGCTGGCCTCTAGATTCACTGAGCAGGTGAGATCAAGGACAGTGGAATACTTAATTCTGCATGCATGGTGGAGTAAAAGAAAAGTGAGGATTATTATCTAGTGTTCTGAATTGAAAGACAAGATATTATTCAGAGATAGGGTACGATGAATATGTAAACAAGCTGTAATAAAATTTGAGTAGAGAGGAAGATCATGAGCTTGAATCATCTTTTTAAGGCACAAGTGATAATGTTCAAAAGAAATACCCAAGCAGCTTAAATGAATACAGTTCTAGAATTTAAGGGAAAGATCTCAGCTAGAAATAGATATTTGGAAGTCATCAGTACAGAGATCACTTTTGAAGCCATTCCACAGATAGTATGCTGAGGATTAGCAATATTTAAGGACTGGGTCAAGAAATAAGAGAACAGAAGGGGAAAAAAAAGATTCTGAGATGGTATTGGAAAACTCAGGAGTTATTGTTTTTTATTTGTCTTTGGCAGAGAAGGAAAATGAAATCCTGAGAAGCAACACAATTTAATATTCAGAGTTCGTTAAGTTAAATATTGGGAAATATGTTTTGTGTGAAGCTGTAAGTATGTCCATGTATTCTGATAAAGGAAGTAGACAGACGTCACTGGTATGGAGGGGGCAGTGAAAAAAGTCTGGGTATTGCTTGGGCCTTCTGCATGGACATTGAAGTCACCCCGGATAACAATGGACCTTCAGGTAGAGAATATGTCTCTTAGCCAAGGCCGGAATAATGAGTACATCAGGGGAGGTAGTAGAAGGTTTAAGAAAATTATCCCTAGTTTTCAGGCTTCTTCCTACTTCTGCTACAACTCTCAACTCTCAAAGACGTATCACTTCTTTAGGGAAGCCT
This sequence comes from Manis javanica, assembly GCF_040802235.1. Classification (NCBI taxonomy): domain Eukaryota; kingdom Metazoa; phylum Chordata; class Mammalia; order Pholidota; family Manidae; genus Manis; species Manis javanica. Next base: position 46,290,543 of record NC_133156.1, read on the forward strand.
CACCTGAACTTCACAAACTTAAGTTAGGTGTCCTCTAGAAGTCCCTATAGCGTGCTTTAATTAGTCCATTGTATCCCTTAACAACTCGGCAATAAAACTGAACAGCTGGTTTTCTCTTCCATAGACTGTTAGCTATGGTAGCTGATTTCCAGGTTGTGCCTGTTATTTTTCATTTGTTTAGCAGTGGAATTGGCACATAAAGGTCTGTTCAAAAATGTTTGTTGATAGAAGGAATAAATGAAAAGATGAATAAACAGGGGAAGTAGGGAGAGATATCAAGAAGGCAGTGGGGCTAGAGAAGTACTGAAGGAAGCTGACTGCAACTTCTGGCTCCGTGTAAAAAGACCAACAGGGCCAGAATTACTGGTGCTTCTAGAAATACTCTAGCCTAGATTTGTGAGGTTCAATTATTTCTGTGCACAATAAGTCCAGTAAAACCTTAAGTCTACAAAAATGCTGATATCACTGGAAAATTCCAGATTCACAGATTTTTTTCCAGAGAGTATAAAATATTCGGCTCATCAACTTTTGAAATCCAAAATTGTAGGTGTAAAACAAGCTATTATAAAAAAAAATAAGAAGAAATGTTTTTAGTGCACATTATTTGTCATGTTAGGGAAAGGGCTTGGGCTAAAAAAAGATGGAAGTAGAAAGGGGGCAAAAATGTATAAAAACAAAAATCAGAAATGAAAGGATATTGTTTAGTTAGTGATATGGAAGCAGGCATAACAATGTTTACTGATGTTCTGTACTCATTCACTATGCACTATATTCTATACTTTCATCGAAAAAAAAAGTTTCTTATTTCTTATGTCAATCCAGTAGGCATTTGTGGAGGAGGAAATCTTTCAGAGAATATGCAGTTTGTTTAAGGTCATGCAGCTGATAAATGTGTGAGGCTGGGATTCAATATGCAGTAGACCCTATCTTCCTTTTCAGTACATGGGTGATATAGTGAGTCTTCACTTATAAGAACTTGAAATGAAGGCACTCTCTGGAGATTAAACTCTTTGATGACAGAGTATGTAGATGTATCTATGTCTATATCTATATGTGATAATATTTGAGATTTATTTTTTCCATATCTATACTTATCTATCACTCAAACCACAGAGATAAATTTTCTGGTCAGCAGAAAGCCCTCTAGATGTTGTTTGTTGATATCTGGAATAAGTAGGTTTTGGGTTATTATAAAGAAAAATATTGCCAGTGCCAAGTTGGTAGCACCATTTTCAGATTTGTGTTGGGATGAAATACATTATCACAAGCAGTAAGATTGTATTTTCAGCTGCTACTATGCAGTTTTTTGAAAATCAACTATGATTTGAGGATATAATCTCATTATGGCAAAATTTAAGCCTTGTATTCATGGAACAAATGTATAAGATTTTTTCCCTCTTTCCTCTTTCCATATTAAGTGGTAATATTTTGAAGCCAATTATACTTTTTTAAAAATATAGCAGCCTATAGGATAAGTAGACATTCCAAACTTAAATTTTAATGTACTTCAAATGCAAGTCTCTTTTTTCAAGATGCGTAACTATTTAAAGTAAAAATGTGTTATTGTTTTAGCAGCTACTTAGGTAAGGAATAAAGGACATAGCTATGAATCAATATCAAATTAAATATGTAAATATATTAAACCACACAGAACCTTAACTTTATTATGTAGTATGATAATTGTACCTTATTTTATTTTTATATTTGAAATTACATTTCCATTATTTAAAGTGATTATTTTGAATACAAATTAGTATGTAGGTATAAATGGCTTTAAAGTTTTGGAGGTTCCTAGTGCCCTGGGATCTTTTATTGTATGGAGACTTCCCCTTTGACATTTAAAGAGAGGCAAGTTGACTTACTAACAGGATCACCGGTTCTGGTTTTCCATCGTGGTTTTGGAGGTCACGAGGTTACAGAATTCGATTTCCTTGATGTCAGTCTCAGTCAATCCATCCCCACATGGACTAACTCCCTGCTATGTTGTTCCAGACTTTTTTATTTTCTTTCTTTTTCTTTTTTCTACCTTTTATACTCTGGGAAGGAAGAAGAGTTATGCTACTTAAGTAAGTTGGCTTAGTGAATATTTATGTTTTGGAACACACATAGCAATATCTACAATGTTTATAAAAGAAGTAAATATTAAAGTATTACAGATTTTATTTTATAAGTATCATTCTATGTGATAATATTTGAGATTTATTTTTTCAGATTTTAATAGCTTTCTTTCCATAATTAAATATGTTTAGCTATAAGAATACATTAATGATATTTTTTTCACAAATCACTCTTTTATTTTAATTGAATTTCACCTATTGAATTAAAAATATTTAATAATTACATGCAATATATTATGGCTAAGTGAAGTTTGGAAACCAGGATATGTGAGCCAGGTACATAGGATCAACTAATACCAATTTAGGAATTATAGAATAAAGGAGAAATCAGATGCCTTTTTAAAGCATTCATACTGTTTCAATATGTAAAGATTTTGGCCAGAGAACAGCATGAGGCTATACGCAGAGATTAAGGAACGATATCTTTGGGGATTTGTCCTGAGTCTGATGTGACTAGGATGAAAGGCAATAGGCCGACTACAGGGATAGAAGTATAGTGGAGATCATAGAGGAAAGGACCTAAGGCTGAGACTAAAAATTGTAGACATTTGTTACTGGTAGAAATGGCATCTCTTTGTCTTCTTGAATACAACTAAATAGCAGGCATCTGTCACTGATACATTCATTCAGTGAAAGTTTACAAAGAGTCTATTATGTGTAAAGTATTGAACTGCTTGCTTAAAGAGTAAATGTAGCATAAGAAGATGTATATATATCAAGAGAATTGTATTTACAACACCTTTGAAAAATCTCTATTGACAACTCTCTCCTTTGGATCTGTATATGTAATATTGTTTTTGTTTGGTTTGCCATTTTAGTTTTTAATCCTGTAACATATGAAAGTCATTTTTTTACAAGGTGTTGAGAGATACTGAACTGGTGATTTTAAATATGATTGTTTTGTGAAGGCCTATTCTAAACTATAGAAATATATGTAATGTTTTGTTGACACGGTTAAGTAGTTAAAGAGTCAGTGTCTCAAATCCACCTTATTCTTCATTACCCTCCCATCTCTGAGGTCAGCTGGCTGATTGTGATTGAAATCAGAGAAACCTCAGGTAATATATGTTTGAAAGCAGGTGTTTTAGTTAACCCTGGATGATTCAATCTTACATGACTTGGTTAGATGACAATCACTGAACCGTGAAATTTCATGTATCTCTGTGGCTATTGTTTTATAAATAAAATCATTGGGGAGAGTTTCATTACAGAAAGAGCCACTATGTGAGATGTATCAGAAAAATAAGTTGGTGGCCCACAGACAAGCAACTTTTTATCTACATCTATATCATATATATACATATATACTTTTTAAATAATTTATATTTATTTAAATTTTTTGAAGCTTCTGTTGCATTGGTAATTATTTGATTTTATAGAAAAACAAATTAGAACCAAACGGTCCTCTGTTACACTTGCATTCAAAGATATATGGAATATTTTTCTACTTAATAAATAGTATCATGCAGCTAACAAATAAACCCACCCTTACTACAGAACCCTTTGTTTTAAAATCTTTTGATAATAGAGGTAAAACAATTATAATTCAAATTGCTGAGAATTTTGAACTTAAGAAAGACTTACGAATGTGGCTTAAAAGGGAACTGAAGGTATAAAGACAAATTTTCTATATCTGTCCTAATGTGCAGGCCAAGGGATTAGATTGAATACTGATTTTGGAAAATGTGACCATGCTGTTTTAATGAAAGATGAAGAAGAGAGAGAAAAAAGAGGAAGGAAAGGAGGAAACAGTAAAAGGATTACCTGGACAATAGCATGATGTGGACATTTCTTTTGTCTAGAGTGTGATCTTGTAAGGAAAAATTAATGCGAAGATGTGTCAGCGTTGATTGGCATCATATACTGAAATACCAGGAGAATTTATAATAAGGCTGTGAATATAGAACTAATGAAGAAGCATTACAACAAGGAAGAAAAAAAGATGACTGTTATGGGAAACTGGAGATGAAGTGAGGAATAGTCAGTGAAGAGATCAGACAATTTCTCTAACCCTCCAGAAATGTAATGCACAAAGGAGCCCAATTAGAAATAAACTCGCTAGAAGAAACATTTCATAGTAAATTGGGGATTGTAAATTTGCCTAAAGGGAATGAAATCAGAGCATTTTGAGCCTCCTTGTTTCAAAACCACTTGTTTTTTCAATTTTGATACATATGTTCTTGTTTCACATCATTTTTAAAAAATCACGTGTGAATTGAACAACTAACCAAACTTTCTGATTTCTGAGAGTAGAATCTTAATTGAATCATAAACATAAGGAGATGTAAAAAGTATTTGTCTCCTGTTTCATCTTTTTGGTCAATGTTAGGTCACTGTGACGTAGTCTCTAGATATTCACAAGTGGCATGGAGACTTAATCTAAAGCTTCTCCAGATACAGATAACATGTATCTATCTAGCATATACAGAAACATGGAACTTTGGCTCTAATATGACAGACTTTAGACAAACAATTCAGGGTCATTCCTGGATACCTCAATAAGTTAATTGGAAACAACAACAAAAAGAATATATATATATATATATATATATATATATTTTTTTTTTTTTTTAACAGAAAAATGGGCAATGCTTAGGTTCAAAATACCTCTGTCCCAGGATATTTTACCGTGTTAATTCTGGCTGCTGACCAATCACTGGGTAAACTTAGGAGAAAGCAAAGAATATCATCAGTCCCTAGTAACTTAGAAATATATTATCCTTGTGAAATCAGTGACTCCATGAAGAAGAGCTATGTAGTTTCTCATTCTCTACTTAAAAGATATGTATAATTATACATACTTTGTGTGGGTTCTTTTTTTTTTTTGCCACAGCATTTTGCAAAAGAGAAAGTTTTTTTGACGATCCTCTATTTTGGAGTCAGTGATCCTTTACAGTACCTATGACATGCAAAATGTCTTGGTCCTTTCATGGCTACTTCAGTATTTTTTGGAGGTAAGTCTGGCATCTCACTCACTTTTGAAGATCTCAAATCTACTCTTTACACACCAGAGGGCGATCTAGACAGGGTTTGGAGAATTAGCTGCCATGACTCAAAACCATTAGATGGGCAAATTTATTCATTAATTCCACAAATATTTATTGAGTACCTGGTATTTGTCTGAGTGCCTAGGGACAAAACCCCAACTGTAATACATTCTCCACCCTCAAAGAAATCACAAGTAAGCAAATAATTAAGATAAAATGTGACAAAGGCACATTAGGTGAAGCATGAGAGAGAGGCTATCAGGCAGTTTGGAGAGAAAGGAGGTAATTGGAGCAGGATTTCTAGGAAAGTAGGACTCTTTTGACCTGAATCTTAGAAAGCAATAAAATTGAAATAAACTACCTGAAGGTGAGATTGTTGGGGAAATAAAGTAAGAATTAGTGTTTAAGATAGATTCCTGGGAGGAATGTCTTTCTGTCATTATTTCTTTTAACAAATACGTATTGAGCAACTTTTTACATTGCTTTGCTGGATCCTGGGGAATAAAAATGAACAGGACAAGACAATGTTTGACCCTGCATGGAGATTTCATTATTCAGGAGAGACATACAATATGCAAGTTATTAAAAATAGCTAACGCTGAAAAAGTGCATATATGTGCTAGACACTGTTCCAGGCTCTATGTAAAACCACTAATTTAAACCTTACAACAGCCCACTGAGGAAAAGTCTCTATTGTTATGGAGTAAGTTGGGAAAGAGTTGAACATAACTAGCAGAGTGCAAGGCTGAGTCTCAAAGCTAGGCAGCCTGAATTGGGGCTTTATTCTTCCAAGTACTGTAATAAATTGCTTATCAAAATAAATAAATGAATATGTAACATGACCTTAGGAAGTTGTAAGTGATGTGAGGAAAAAGAAAACTAAGCAGAGAGAATGGTTTGAGGGGAAGATGCTGTTTTATACAGCAGAGCAGACATTGTCAGTACCCTGAATTCACACCCATCTTGGGTTGACCGCTGCAGTAGTCAGGCACACCTCTAACTACTAACGACTTGCATGTCTTTCTTTGGGGACTTTTTCTGAAGCCAAAGGAGGTGGCTCTGTTCTGAAACATGACAGAACTGAAGTTGAGGGGAATTAATAGCCATCAAGCAGTGACTTCAGGACTTGCTCTACAACCATTCCCAGCATCCTTAACCCCTCACTTAAGGATAATCCCAAAGGATTTTCTAGACTTTGCTCTGGAGGTTTTCTGTGGGTTTGAGCTCCCCTGGCCCACTGTGGTGGCTGACGTAGTCGCATGTTCTTTAACTGGCTCCATTCTTTGCCTGTATCACTTCCTCACTCCTGTACTGGTGTTTCCCTTTACCTTCCAGATGAAATATTTATACTGAATCCTTGTCTGGGAGTCTGCCTTTGGAAAAACCTAAACTAAGATAGATTGGCTGGTCAGGAAATGCATCTCTGAGGGAGGTCTGGGGCAGGAGCATTCTCGGCATAGGAAGCATGCCTGCCAAGGACCTGAGAAAGCACCAGCAAGGGCACTGTGACCCCTGGAGTGGGCTGAGAGGAGAGGTGAACTTGAGGAGAAGGAGGTGACCAGGCAGCAAGGGCCTTCTAGGCTATGGAGAGATGTTCAGAAAGTGGAAGGAAAAGAGCACACTGTTCTATCTGGGGAGGGAAAAATAAATAAATGACTGGTAGAGTATTAGCTTTAAAAGCTGACTTGAGAGACATATAACACTTTATTTTATAAATGAGGAAAATGAGGTCCAGTTCACCTTACCAGGAATGGCAAAAGACAGGTCAGGTCTTCTGCCCAAACATGAGTACCAAATTTGTCTGACTCCCAGTCTTCATTTAAGAGAATCATGTTCATCATAGAAGCTTACCTTGAGAGTAAGCACAACAAATCAGACAGAAATGTATAGAAGAGACATAATTAAAACAAACCAGCAATATATGTGGCTTTTTTTTGAACGATTGTGTTTCCAACTTCAGTGACTCTAACCCGTAACATTTAAGATAGTACAGCTTTTTCCTCTCTCCCCAGAGGGGTGAGTGGGCAGAGTCGCAGGTGCTAGCTATCCTACTGAATTCCACGTGGGCACAGTCAAGGCAGGTATGGAAGCCAAGCCAAATTTCACATGGGCATCTGCATACAGGATTTTCTACTCTGTGGGCTCCCCATCTTAAACCCAGTCATTAATGTGGATTCTAACACCTGCCAGTAAATGGGTACTTGATGTCACTAGGTAACTCAATCATTAGCTTAAAGCACTCTATCCAAATAATAAGATTGATGGATTGAACCTCTGTGCAGCTCTGTTTTCCAGAACTGAGCAAACTCATGGTGAATTGATTTGGTATGTTGCTGTTTACTGCATGAGATGAGATGAGCTCTAGTAATGCCAAAGGGAGGGATTGAATCATTTATTAAGTACAGTCTTGGACAGGTGTCGCAAATGTCAATTCTAAGATTTAATCTAAACTAATCTTCAGAAAAGTTAGATTTAATGGAAATGATAACCCAAAGGAATTCAAAGTGGAGGTAGCTGGATGTTTAAATCTCAAATACCACTGTTTATGGCAATCTTTTATATAAACTCCCTTTCCTGGCTGTTATCCTTCTGTGTTCTGAGGTGGAAAGTAGCTGGAAAATGGATACTGGCTCATTGGTAAGGAGGATTTATACAAAACAAGTTGTTTACTCCTTATTCCTAACCTTGGCATACAGTCAGTTATTTGCAAATAAAATCATGCAATCATATCTGAGATCAGCCCATAGAGCTTTTGGCTTCTATAGGTTTCTCTGCAGAGTTAGTACATGTAGGATGTACTTTGCAATCTATTACAGGGCAGTATTTCCTCATGACAAAATATGACACCAGAAGACAGAGTTTGAAATTGATAAAGAAAAACTGCCTAAATGGCCACTGCACATCATATCTAAATAGTAACAGGTCAAAAAATATGTGTTGTCCATCACTGAGTGCTATTTGTAAAATGTATTGGAAAGGACAAATCTGAAAACTAAGCTCTGGTATTTGTCTCTTCTTTGAGGCACTGTATTTCCTAACAAATAACAAAAATATTATGTGTATATGTATGTACAAAATATTAAGCTACATAACTGAAATTACATATATATATATAGAGAGAGAGGCTAATTTTAAAAACTTGGCTTTCAATAGCACAGAATTAAATTGTGCAAACAGATGCTGGAAAAGTATAAAGAATTCAGAATATATCTTGTGAATGTATTAATTAAAAGTAATTTCCTGGAGATGATATTTGGGAGCTCTTGTTAGTGGCTCATATAACACTGGAAATGTCTTGATAGCATATTTACTTTTTCATATTAAAGAGAAAAGGGCTGGCACAGAAACAATTGGTAATGCCCTGTTCCATGGTATAAATTCTAAAGACTACTTAAAGAAACTAATAATTGCTAAGAAGTTCAAGTTTAAGTAGAATGAATATAGCTAAAGTAAATAACACAGCTCAAAAAATGGGTTGAGGTCAAAGAACATGAGATAAAATAGCGAAGTCTGTAAAGTTACCAGATAAAGCTACTTAGGCTCTGGAAAAATTAACAAGTATTTTCCTTTTTTTCTCTCTTCTCTTTTTCTTCCTTCCTTGCTCCCTCCCACTTTCCTTTCTTTCTTTCTTTTGTAATTTCAGATATATACAATCTAATAAAATATTTTATCTTCTAGAATAGAGGTTGGTAAACTTTTTCTGTATACAACCAGATTGTTAATGTTTTCACCTTTGCAAACCTTAAAATTTATGCTGCAACTACTCAACTCTGCCACTGTATTCTGAAAACAGCTATACAGTACTAAATGAATACAATAATATGGGTGTGTTTCAGTAAAACTTGATTTACAAAATTAGGCAGTAGGTGAGATTTGACCTGAGGGCTGCCATTTGCCAATCCTTGTTCTAGAAACTGATATTTGACATTTACCCCAACTCTACTCTTTTCCCAGGTAAAACAGAAGTATTATCTTCTGGTGCAATACTATTTATTATGTTCATTAAGGGTGTTTAAATATGGGATGGAGTAAATTATTTGTGAATATTTAGTATCTTTTAGGTATTGGTTTCAGTGTTTCACATATCTGTTGTCACCTAATATGAAATTCTAAATTTGGTATAATGATCCCCATTTTAGAGAAATGCAGCAATGTTAAGCAACATGGATGCATGTGAGTAGCTTTCAAATGTCAGTGTTGGAATTTAAAGCTTTTGCCTTTCTTAATCTTTGTGTGTGTACAAAATCTCTACACATTTTTGTGATGAAGGAAGATCCTATCTCAAAGACCTCATAACAGTGAGAATGTAGATAAGCATGCCATAAATCCTACTGTGAGAATTGCTACACCTTGGTTTCAAATACAACTATGATACTCCACCTTAAGAAGGATTTATTAATTTCTTGTGCCTCTTCTTTCAAAACATATATATCAGGTACCAGTGGTTCTTAACTAATGATGGTGTCACTACCCAGGGAACATATGGGAGGTGTAGGGCTTTGGGGCTGTAGCAGTGAGTGGGGAGGGGATGACACTGGCATGCAGTAGGTGAGGGTCATGAATGCTACAAATCTGGTAATAACAATAATAGTTCCATGCAATGAAGATTTGTCATGCCCCAAATGCCCCTGTGTACTCATTTGAAAAACTCAGAGATGTTGGCTTGTTACAGATCTTGTTGATTACCTGCCCAACAGTCACTTCTTGCTTTTTCCTTGCTAACATAATTTTTATTTTATTCATGTAGCACTTAGATGCCCATGAGGGAATGCCCAAGGGGAATGCTGACCCCTTCCCAGCTACAGAGGATGAACCATGTGTTTTTAATACAGTTACAGTCACCCTCATTCCACTCTGCCCATGGCTGGGTTTAGACAGAGCCTATGAGAAGTAAGAGAAAGCCTGCTTAGCTCCTTGGAAAAATTGTCCATCATGATAAAAGAGAAAGTTGAATGGGGAAACCTCTCTTTCTTCTTGGTTTGGACATTATCATCTAAGAATTTCATGCTTAGAACTGTTGCAGATATTTCTCAACTGTGAGAGAAAAGTAGAGAATACCAGGTAAACTGAACCAGTGCTTGACAGTGAGGCCAACAGTTAATCTAAGGACTGCCTATTGTAAAGATTCTATTATGTGACAATTCCCTACAATGTTGACTAGTTTTAGTTAAGTATTTTCTTAGTTTCATTAAATGGCTGCATAGGAATTATTATTCCCATTTTACCCAGGATCAAAGAAGGTTTTTATCAGGAGCAGAGCACAAATACAGATTTCTCAACATTGTTCAAAAGTTTTGAACAGGACTTGAGAGAATCTCTAATTATCCATACCTAAGTTCAAGTTTATAGCAAAGTAAGTATCTATTACCCCAATTTTGAGAAATGTTTTTCTTCAGATATTGAAATGATTTGATAACTTTATGACTAGGAAAACAGGGGGTACAAAATACATTACTTGATTTGAAAATAAAGGGCTCACTTTAAAAAATAATGTTCTGACATTAAGAAAACTGAATTATTTCGAGGTCATAAGTTAGAAAAAAAGTATTTCTCTAATTTTAATGAAGAACAAATCTAAAGGAGTATTACTACTTTCTAAAACATCTTCCTTTACCTGTTATATTAAAACAGAATTAACTTAAATACAATTTTCAAAGCTAATAATAATCTGGAAATAATTAGTAATTGAAAGGCTTATAAATTATAGTGCATAGAACCAAGTGGGAATAAGCAGGTAGAGAGTAGAGAAGGGGGTTATCATCAGCCACAAAAGAGATTGTAAAGGAGATTTGATTAGGACTAAAAATCATTCTAGTCCATGCATTTCCAACAAAATGAATATTTCTTTAAATAGAATGACATTTTAATTTTCTTGATTCTTTTAATCCAATGACCAGTTCTTTAGATTGTATCTATAGAAGGAACCTAAAAACATTTATATTAAATTTATCAACCCAATAGAGGAAAGTTAATAAAATAGAGAAGAGTTTGGGGGAATAAAATGAATTGAATTAGGTTTATTTTGGAGATTATCAGTGCTTCATATTTATTACCAAAGTTTGAAATGTATCTAAATTGCAATAGTCTTCTATTGTCCTTTTTAATGTCAGTCCTTACAATGGGATATAGCATTGCATATTTTCTTAATGCTGTTAGAGCTTTGTTCGACATGTGGGTGTGGGAGGGACACTAAGCATTTGCAAGAGAATCTTCATTTTGGTGACTTTACCAGTGCCATCTGGATTCCTGCATATTGTCTACATGTCTATTCAGAAGGAAAATTAGATTTTTAAAAAACAGATTAAAGGATGTAAACATGCAAAGGAAAAGGAAGCGCTTCTCTTGTTCAACTCCCCCAGTCGAGCTGTTTCCTGATTAAAATACTAATATACAGCAACTGGCCTGTGAAGTCCATGCCGAGGCATGAGAGAGTTTGGCACGATCGAATGAGTGTATCATTTCTGCCTCCTGTCAGCAGTAACTGAGCAATCCAGCCTGTGATTGGAAGAACAAATTTTCTTTGTCCTGCACATGCTGTATTTATCCTTCACGAATATCCACAAAACTCAGCAGGGATTTGGCTGAGAGAATAGGATCACTCCCTGCAGAAAAACTGGTAATAAATCTGGGAGGCTTTGTACAAGATCTGAAGGTGCCTTCAGAATTTGCCGGAGGAGGCGTGTATAGCCAGGAGTAAGGAGATTATGTAAATTACAGAGGAGATCTAGAGATGCTTGGCTAGGCAAAGCCCAGGTTGGAATGCCCTCTGAATATTCGCTCGGCAGGGGCATTTAGAGGTTCAGACTATGGTCTGGGTTTATTATCTTTTTCTTTCACTACTAGGAGTTAATTAGGAGGTTTGCACACTCTTTGTTTTCCCTTGGAATAGGTAGAACTTTAAAGGAAATGTTCTATCTCTATCTTGGAGAGCATGTTTGAAAGGTCATTTTCTATTGCACACATTCGCCTTAAGTTTTGCTCCCTGTTACTTACTTTTACTGTCTTCTAATTATTTTATTTTTTCCCAAGAATTTAGAAAATATACTCAGAAAAAACATTCTGGAAATGAGATTTTTGTGTGCTCAGAGAATACATTCCTTTACATCACCTGGAATGCTTATTTAAAAAATGTTAGAAACTATCTAACACCAGCTTCTCCTCATCTGCAGAGAATTTGAATCTTTTGGTGTAGGGCCTAGAAATCTGATTTTTTGAAAATTCTCCAGTGATCTGATACCCTCTAAGTGCTCAGGTTCTGCTGTCTTAGAAAGTTAGAGGGAAGATAGAATGAGAAAGACAATACAAGATGATCAGCTGCGATCTGATCTTGAATATCACTACACTAAGTTCGCTTTAGGATGTCACTCTACCCATAATATATATTCATGAGGTTTTTTCTTAACAAACATCAATTTCATAAATAGGAATGAAAAGTTTCTAAATTTAATCTGACTGAGCTTGGAAAACAGAACGTGAAATCTCACAGGGAGCATCTTTCTGTATAACCTTACAAAGGGAATCATTGTTTTCTATTTACTTTCCTCTTTATGAAATGTCTTCTAATATTGCATTCTTGTAAAGCATAGAGCAAGATAGTGAACCGTACCCTCAGGGAGAGAGAAAGAAGCTAAGCCATAATGTTCTCAAATAAAATATATTAATATACTAATTATAAAGGTGCTTTGATGAGGAGAAATACATCAGGTAGCATTTGGTTGGTAGATCCCGGTAACTTTTATTAAGTTCTTTGAAGGAATATTTACTAGTAACTCTAACGTTTCCTCTCAAGCACACATTTGTCTCCATGGATTTTCCAAGAATTATACCAATTTCATCACACTTTTTAGCTCTTCTCAGGAAATACAAATTTTCAACTGTAACAAACATAAAAGTGAATACAGTAGTACAAGAATGAGATTTTTTAACAAATTAGAAAAAGTTTTCTCCATTTTGATTTTAAGATAAAAAATAAGATTCTCAGATTCTCACTGTGGATGTGGGCCTCCGCCTACTGAAGACCTCAGGCTTCTTCTGAAATTCCATCATTCAGTGGTTGAGACACCCAAGATTTCTCTTTACCAGTATCTCAAGTGTAGCAATGTATCAGTTTGAAAATGACAGGGGAAATATATTATTAGACTAATTAGATAATTAGGAAAATCCACAGCTGCACCTTTGACAACATATTTAGTATGTCTGTGTTAATGAGGCAGACCATAGACTTTCCAAAAAAATGAAATTGGCAGAAACATATATTTATCTGATACTTATTGTGAAAACTGACTAAAAAAGGGTCTTGTATTCTATGAAATGAAGCTCTTTTAGATAGTAATCAAGTGCTTGTTTTATAGCTTTAATTTTATATTTGTTTATTCATGATCAAACACAAAAATGCATTGTGTATTTGTACTTTTATATGCATATTTTTAGTTCAGTTGTAAGATATTTATTATTGGTTTTCATAATTGAACCACTAATGAGGTAGTAGAATTGTAGCCTTGTGTCACCATCAGGCAAAATACAAATCAAAAATCTCGTACTCTCAAAGGGAGTTGTTATTTCTTTCTTCCTTCTTCTTTATTAGGGTGTATGAGATTAGTTTCTAAGAGGATAGATATTATGTGCAGGCATTTAAATATTCTTTCAAATATCTCCCAAATAAGGAAGTGAATATGTTCTCCTGTTGTCAAAAAGTGCAGCTGTGAGTTTTTCTAACTGCTCAATTAATCTAATGATATACTTTCCCTATCATTATCAAACTAATATGATTCAGCACCCAAGCTGTATTCTTTACTGGTGTTGTCTTACTTGTTTTTGATAAATAATATTAACTTGTAAAGTTGTCTACATGCTTATTATAATTTAGTAATAAGCTCTACATTTCCCATTATGAATGGATTGACTTTTGAAGTGGGAAAAATATTGCTTTATGCAAAATATCTTATCTAACAATAAATTTAGCATTGCCACCTTGGTTTGAATTTTAGCTACCACTTTCATGGAACTACATACTGTGTAAAAAAATGTTTTAAATAAACCTGAAATAAATGTTCTCACCATAATAATGGGCAATAAGCAGAACAAATGGACATAGAAAATCATTTTGCTAATTTAGTAAATTGTCCCAAACATTCATGTAAAGTATGCTTATTTTTAATGTAAAATGAATTGCACCAGAAAATCACTTTGTCATAATTGTTTTCAGCGTGCTCTCTTTTTTCTTTGCGTGAGATTTTAGAAGAAATAACATATAAGATTCCTTGTCAAATTAACAAACAGACTTTTTAACAAATGCCTTTCAATATTATTATGTAGTATTTGTGTTACAAATGCTAGTTTTAGCAGAAGGATTGCTTCTCTGCTCTTGCTCATAGATTGTTTGGCCACATGACCATTACAGTCACTGTTGTCTTCACTTACATCAGTTCTGACCTTAATCACCTTCATCAAGCTGTTTCCACAGACCAGGTACACTGCTGGGCCTTTGCATGCATAGTCTCCTTGAACTCTCCTGTTGGCCCTTTAGGGAAGCTTTATTTTTGCTTGCCATTTACAGGAAAGAGCACTAAGACTTGAAATAAAGAGATTAAAAGGACAAAGTTAGTAAATAGTGGGACCAAGGTGCCAGCCTAATCTTGTTCTAGAGCCAGTGTAGTTTATCTTTTCTTTTCTTTTTTATTTTGGTATCATTAATATACACTTAAATGAGCAACATGTGGTTACTAAATTCCCCCCATTATCAAGTCCCCACCACATACCCCATTACAGTCACTGTCCATCAGCATAGTAAGATGCTCTAGAGTCACTACTTGTCTTCTCTGTGCTATGCTGCCTTCCCCATGCCCCCCCCTACATTATGTGTGCTAATCATACTGCCCCTTATTCCCCTTCTACTCCCCTTCCCACCCATCCTCCCCAGTCCCTTTCCCTTTGGTAACTGTTAGTCCATTCTTGGGTTCTGTGAGTCTGCTGCTATTTTGTTCCTTCAGTTTTAGCTTTGATCTTATGCTCCATGGATGAGTGAAATCCAGTGTAGTTTATCTTTATGCTATATTGCCAGGGACCATGTTGGATTTATTACCCACAATGCTGTATTCCTCACTTATTCAACCTATGCTCTAATATGAACCACAGCTTCTGTCTCTTAGTCCGAGGGAACTCAAAACCTTATTAAAGTGCCATGTTTGATCAGCTTGTAAGTTCCCTTTGAAATTTGTGCAGAGGTGGTCTCTTGGTTCCCATTACATTATTACAGTTTGGTAAGTTTGATCTTTGTTCTAATTACAAAGATGGACCTGTGAGGAATTTTTCTCCAATGGTCATATGTCCTTTCACTTTGTCCTGCATTAAAAAATGAAAAAAAAATTCTATTATATAACGTGCTTGACTTCTACAAGTAGGGAGTTTGAGTGTAGGAAAAATAGTAGACTTGACATACCATTTTAGTGGCACATCAAATATTAACTAACCAAAATAGCTAACTTAAAAGTAAATATCTATACAGTTTCTCCATAATTAAAAAAATATTTAAAGAGAAAAAAAATTTTAAATGCCTTTCTGCCGATATCCTCTATTGTTATAATTAGTAATTAACAAATCTTAAACTATTGTCTTCTGTTTTGTTTAGCTACTGCAAATAATATTTACAGGATTAAAAATTTATTGGATATATTCTTTCTTTCAGCCATTATATAAATTGTCGACTCATATACCTTTCTTATTCTGTTTTGCTCTCTATAATATCCCTGTAAGAGTAAATGATTTTGCAAGATTGATTCATTAAATGCACACACACACATGTATACACAGACACACACACATATGTATATATAAATGGAGTTAAATTAAATACTTGAAGCAGATAGAGGAGAATGCACTTTAAAACAAACAAAAACTCTATAATTTGAATCCCTCTTTCCTGTCAATGTCTGTGCAAAGTGCCTGCAGAGCAAAGGGAGCATCCAGTCGAACTATATGTCAGTTGTGGCTCTAGAAAACAGACTGCAGCATATGTTACAGCCATTTTCAATATTACACTTGATAGGATAATATACCTTCAATCTCTGATCTCACGTATCAACAAACCTCTTTTTTTTATATTACAGAATCTTGAAAAGAGAAATCAAAGCTAACTCAGCCAAGAAAAATTAAAACTAAATGCTTATGCATGATATATAAAAGCTTATGAAAGTATCTTGTTCCTTCAGCTGCTTTGGATGGCATGATAGTTAAAAGCCCATCAACCTGAATTTGAAGTTATGTCTTGACCACTGTCAGTATTTTGAGGAGGATATTATTCACATGCCATTCAAGACCTAAACATGTTCTTATCATCACTGCCAACAAAGTCATAAATAACAAATGCCATGTGTCAAATTCTTGGTTTATTTCAGAAGAATACCAATAGACAAAACAGAACAAAAATATGAAGTAGTTTAGTTGATTTAGGAGTTAGACTTAGCCTGACTATTATTGGGCCGGCTCTTTCTGAAAACCATGTGTCTCAGCTCCCTCCCAACCCCCAAACATGAACGATTTTGGCCAATAATATTTCAAGTCTTTCAAGCTTTAAAATCCTATCAATCCTACAAGCTGATGTATATGAAAAATATTTGAAAAGCTACCTCTGTCCTCCAAAAAGAGGATTTTATTTTTCTAAACATAAATAGTAGACATGGCCCATTCAGAGTTTTCCTTCTTTACATTATATTTTAATATAATAAATATTATCTTGAAGAAATGCCACTCTACATCTTTGTTTTGTATTTCATGCTCTCACTCTTATTCAGCAAAGTAAACAAACATTCCGGTGAGGTTAAGGATTAATGGCAAGGAATTGCATGACTGTACAGCATGTAACCTTGAGGGAAGAGATCAAGGGAAATGTCAGTCAAACACCTGCCCTTAGTGCAGTTGCTAATTAATTCGTGAACATTGACTCGGGGTGCAGATTTGCTAGTGTACAAGGGAATCAAGTCCCATCCTATAAATACTGCCTTGATTTAATGAGGCTTTAATAGGATTAAATGGTTTTAACTTTATGACTTCATGTTTTTGATTATGGTTGTGTAATGTTTTTGATATGGATAGATATGGATTTCACTGAGTTTTAATAGTAGCCTCTAAATGAAGGGTAAAGGGAATAAAAAAGGGAGAATGTGTTATTAACTCAGTAACTTAATTTCTGGATTTTTAAAATAATATTAAAGGTTAAATTGGTCTCAGGCTACCTAGAAGTAAACATGACATATTACTCAGAGTCTTCATTAAAAGTAATTACTGTCTAGTTAAATAGACTGTTTTCTATTACTCTGGATTAGAGCTATCTTGCCATATTAAGGTATATAGAACTTTATTCTAAATAATTTTTAAATTATATTTCACTTTTTCATTTGAAGATGATATGTTGCTAGTAACTTGTTGTTCTGTAAATCTTTTGGCATAAAATAAGAATATTATCATGGATTTCTTATTGGTTGCCTCAGGCTTCTATTGTTAAAATTTCACATGGACTTCTCAGAACAACTGAAGAGTAATTTTGTTGTGCTGTTATTTTAGGTGTCAGATGCTACTGGTATACATACACTCTAACCTGTAAGCTTCAAGTCTGAGCTCAGACTTCATCACCACCACCATCATCATCATTATCAATTTAGCCAAGATTATTAGAAATCTATTTCAAATATGAATGTTTCCACACATATACTGTTTATGTGTATAAATAAATTTTTCTTATTTATAGAGATACAGGCAGTGAAAGAATATTTTTAAATTAATGTCTGTGGGGACATGTGGTAATTGTACATATTATATCATTTCACTCCCTGGTTATAAAACAATGCAAATGCTTCCTATTTATCTAGGGTAAAGATAAAAATTCTTCCTTATTGGCTCTGTTCTTAATCTAGCCCATCTTTCCAGACCACACTGCATTAAGCCCTGTATTACAGCAATTAAGAAAATAGACACAAAACCCTTGCTCTTAAAGATAAAGTTTGTAGCGTAATAGGGAAGACAGACAGTAAATGAGGAAACTAAGGTATTTCAGAGAGGCAAAGGTGTCATGAAGGAAGTAATACAGCTGTGTCGTAGAGTGGCTATGGCAACATCAGCTCAGATCTGGTAGCTAGAAAAAGCCTCCTCAGAAAGCTGAAAACTAGTCTCAAAAAGAAGCCAGCCTTGCAAAGTTTTAGGGGCAGAGTATTTAAGGCAGGAAGAACAGCTCATGCATTCTACTCCAAGGAAGCAACCATCTTGACAGTTCCGAGAGAGATCAGACCATGGTCAGGCAAGAGGAAAGAGGGGTGCCGTGATGTGATCATAGGCAGATGCTGCCATATGTGTCCATTGTACAGAAATGGAATTGCCCCCTTCAATTCAGTTTCCTTTATCTGTTTTCAATCATTTGAGTGAATCATGCCCCTCCCCCCTCAGACCTCATGTTTCTTTCTTTTTACTGTCACTCTTGTCTCCCCAGTTTCTAGTGGGATGCCTAACCCATACTAGATGCTTAATAAAGATGTGGTAAATGAAGTGATTTCACTAAGTTGCATCTGTGTTGGTCAATGAGAAGAGCTATCATGCTTTCCACCCTCTTACTCTTTGAGATAGGTACTTTTGATTTGTTCTCAAATATCAAGCCAAATCTCTTGTTTTCTCTTTCCTACTTTTCACTAAATAGCTGGAAAAAACAAGGTACATACTTTATCAGCCTTCCCTGCAACTGAAGGTGATCAGGAGAACCAGGGCTGATTGATAAGACCAGAAACCAAGAAGGAGATATTTCCCTTCTTGATGAAACAGGAGACATGTACCTTATTGCTCTGGCCACATATGTTCCTGCCTTTGGACTTGACTGTGAAGATACTATGCCCAGAGTTGGGCAGCTATCTTGCTACCATGACAGTAAAACCTAGAACTGCAGAGCAGTTAACCACACCCTGATACTGTGGAGCTGCTGACCCCAACCCCTGACACTGCCTTCCCACAAGCTTCTAGTTAGTTATGTGAACAATAAATTCTCAAACCACCAGCAATTGAAGTTTTTATAACTTACTGCCCAATCGTATTTCCCCACATCACTGCTCTGTACATATTTTTTCCAATGGCATCTCTTATTTGCACAGAGGAATCAGTTCTGACATCAGACTGAAACAATAAGAGAAGTTCTTCTTATAAAAATTGCCGTTTGTTTGGTTTATATCAAACTCTGTACCTACAGATGGCAAGCTTATTACACATTATCTTTCCTGATACTAGCCATTTATACTTTGAATTTTATTTTTCTACTTGGCTTGCTTTGTCTGATTCTCTTTCTCCTATAGTTTTTGCATGTACAGCAAAAAGTATGACTTCTGTTGTGGATAGTGTTTTGATGAATATTAGATAATTAATTACATAACATTTATTTTGTGTCTAGTATAAGGCAATTTGCCTCTTAGATTAAAAAAAAGGCCTCCTTGTTTCTAGCTTTTCCCAAATAAAGAGAAGATATATGTCATTTTAATACTTTTCTCTCATATTTTTACAGTTTAGCTTCTTTAGCTGAATTTGACAATTTATATTTGAATATGTAGCTGCATTTCCCAAGAATGTCAGTGTAA
The DNA here is from genome assembly GCF_040802235.1 of Manis javanica. Lineage (NCBI taxonomy): Eukaryota > Metazoa > Chordata > Mammalia > Pholidota > Manidae > Manis > Manis javanica. The sequence goes on from NC_133156.1 coordinate 46,310,250, forward strand.
TGTGAAAAAATAAAAATCTGTTTGAGTTCTACATTTACAGGTTTTTAAAAAAACTTTTCTGATGCCCACCAGAAACACAGTTATGTCTGTTATATTATGTCTCAAGCATAACTCAGAGGCTTCATATTTTTCCAGTTAAAGAATTCATATTATAATACCTTCTCTAATGCTCTGCTAATTCAAAGCTCTGTCCCATATCAATAATTACCAGGTTATAATAATTATGTTTATTAATAATAATGGTGAGAGAATAGCCTTATTATGTTTATTGTTTGATTTGTGTCCTTCAAATTTTATTCTCTTGTAGAAGGTTGGTCATTTTTGTGCTCTTCAGTGAGTCATACAAATTGTGTTTGTGCGTGTGTGTGTGTGTGTGTGTGTGTGTGTGTGTGTGTGTGGTGTACATGTGTTCTTATTAAAGCATTTGCCACATTGTCTTGCTCTTATTTCCATTTGTCTGCTTCACAAGAGCATGGTTTTCTTGAGGATAGGGATCTCTTTCCATTCTTCATAATGTCTTCACTTCTTAGAAGAGAGTCTGGCACTGATCAAGAAAATAATAAATACTTTGTGAATCGCTGAATGAATGAAGGAGTGAGTGAAAGAATGCATCTATTATTTCTCACAGCATACATATTTCTGTATCACTAGGGGTTCATTTGTCAAGTCTGTGAAAATCTCTGATGAACTATGCTTCTGGCATATTTTGTGATACTTTTTAATATGAACTAGTAGTTTTATAACTTAGTTTCTACATAAAAAGTAACAAATATTCTTATTAAAATAAAAATGAATTTATGTTATACAGTATGCTTATGTAAACCAGGATATAATTAAGTAGCTCTAGCCTTTTGTGGCCACAAATTCTATTGTATGATATACTAAATAGTATATGCCTATGGAAAACATATATAAGCTAAGATGAAAAATTATGATTTAAGAAAAATAGCTTAAAAGGTCAAAGAAAGATATGCTATTGTGGTGTACAAATACTTATATGCACTAAGCAATATCACCCTACAATATATAAAGCTTCAGCTATTAGGACTGAAGAGAGGTAGAGATAAATCAACTCTTCTAGTTCAAGATTTTAATATACTATTCACAAAAAATGATAGAGTAGATAATAGATAAATCTATAGGATTTAAACTATAATATGTGTATACATATGTGCATTTGTGTGGGTGTGTATGTCTGTGTAGAAGCAGAAAGGGACAGAAATGGAAAGAAATCTGTTCTCTAAAATGCAAAGATTATGTTCTTTCTGAACATGCATGCAATATTTTCAAAATGGACCATGTATTTGACCATGAAGATAGCCTAATAAACAGGATTATGCAATCCTGGAGCCACTGAGTGTTCATCATTCTAAGACTGCATGGTATATTCCTTTTTAATCTACAAAATCGTCTTAATATACTACAATATTGGGGGAATTAATGGCCTCAAAAAGAAAGCATAATCATGGAAGAGAAGGCACTCATCGTCCTAATGCCTAAATATAAATATAGTTGCTTTGTGCAGTTCCTCAGTCTTCTGTGGAAATCATATTTTATGGAATTTTTCTAAATGTATGATATTTCTTTAATAATAGTTATGATTTATGAGGCATTTCTTATGTGGCATATATAATGCTAATAGTTATATTTTCAATTGAAAAAATATCCACAAAATAGGTAATACTATGATAATTTAATGAATGAAGAAATTGGGGCAAAAAGAAATTAAGAAACTTTTGAGCATCTGAGAACAGAGCTGGAAAGCGAACCAGGGCAGCTTGGTTCCAGATGCTGAGACTTGCCCAGAGATCACGACTGTTACTTGAGAATAGGGCTAACTAGGTTCATTAGAATCATCTAGTAAATGCCTGTTGGGTTAAATTAAAGTCTCTTCACTGTAATGACATTCTGACCACAAAAACAGAAGTCAAATATCAGTACTACTTTGAGTGCATAGTTGACATAAAATAATTTAAAATAGAACAAAATTAATCACCATGACAGTCTGCATGCAACACTATGCAGAATTACTATCTTAGCAATGAGCCTCATGTATTCTTGCAATACACTGTTTCATGAGTGCATGTAGTAATTGCAGCCATAAGATCTGAGTAAATCAATTCCTTAATGTAGTAATGGCATTGCAAGAGTAGTAATGGTAGCATTAATAACAATAACCATAATCCTATGAAAGTTTGGAAACATAAAGTCTCCTAGAGACCATGCAGCTATTTGCTAAATGCATTTTTTAAAGGGGAAATAATTTATTTTTATTGGATTTGACCCAACAAAATATTAATATCTTTACATCATTTGTATTTTGCCAATAAAGGAGTTCAGAATTTTTAACATATTCTTGCTAGGCAGTGCTCCAAATCTTGCCCTCTAGTTGGTATTACAGTATCAGTAATTGGTGTCTCACGTTAACATTTATTTAAAGCTGCTGATTTAACATTTAAAAATTCTGGGGTTAATGGATCTGTATTCACAGATCCATTAACCTCAATAAAAACAAATGGAACCTCTTGTGAACTAAAATCAGTTCAGATCATGGATATGCTTTCTCTCACACTCACAACATTTCAATAGCCCTGATAAAATGTCAGGCCATAAAAAGGGTTTACTGACATAGTAATAGTAAAGGGGATTTTCGGTCTTTTGCCATTGTTGTCCTAGGCAACACAAGCACAGCTTCCCTCTAATGTACCGTCCATACAAAACCTGTCTCCTCTACATAACATCGGCTACAGCTTAGGGGCTCTCAGCACTCCAGAGCTGAGTTCTCTAAAATTGCTGTTACTTATTAAAGCCCACTGTGTTTCCTCAGCAGTTATCATAGACCCCTAAATCTTAGGGACTTCAAATTTTGACCTAGATTCTCTCTTTCAAGAAAACATACTAATCAGACAAAAACTTGCATGTTATAGGTGCTGCTGGACTTTAAACAAATGTTGAGAACAGGAGGAAAAGTAATAGCAGTTTTTACTACTTTCTAGCAGTGTGAATTTGGACAAGTCACTTAAACTTTTTGAGTTCAAGTTGCTTTATAGTAATATTCAACTCTAAGAATGCTTTTATGGTTTTTGTGTTTTAGTATTTTGAAGTTTAAAAACAGCTCCCCCAAAATTAATCAGGTATAACATATGGTAATTTATATACAGTAAATGCACAATTCAAATAAAGAATTAGAACATTTCCAACACCCTAAAAGTTTCCTAATGTGTTCTTCTCTGGCCCCCCCCCCACCCCCAGGTACTGTATCCCACTATAAGGGAACCCATTATTCTGACTTCTAACGTGATTGAATGAAATCATTCAATGTACAGCGCTTTGTATCTACTTTCCTTCAATCATTACTACGTCTGTAGAATTCACTCATTCATTTCATTTTCCTGAGTTTAGCAGCAGTTCGTTCTTTTTTATTGCTGTATAACATTATATTGTATGGATTTACCACAATTTATTCACTCTACTATTTTGTATATTTGGGCTATTTCAGTTTGGGGCCATTATGAAGGATGCCGTTTTCAAATGAAAGCTCCCATGCTTGTGGTCATGTCCTTTGAAAGAGAAAATGCAGTGCTCTGCTGGGTGATCATGCCCTTCAAAGCTGTGTCCGTTACCTGTGGCTACACAACAGCCACCTTGAAACATAACAGCTGAAAACAACAGAACTTTGTTTATTTATGACAAATTTCTGGGTCAGAACTTGGTCATGGCTAGGATGGTAGTTCTTTTGTTCCGCAAGGTGTTGACTGGGGTCACTCATTCAGCTAATTGTAGCTAGAGCTGAGCTTGGCTGAAAGATACAAGAAGGTATTTCTACCCTAAGTGGCTTTTTTATGTGGCTAGCTTGGTATTTTTTACAGAATTGTATACTCAGAATTATTGCTTCTACAGAATAAACGTGGAAGCTGCTGGGTTTCTTAATGTCTAAGATTATAACTGGAATAGGCACACATCCATGGCATTCTATTGGTCATAAAATCAGTCTGTTTCAAGGAAAGGGATATAGTCTCCAAGTGTTAATGGTCAAAACTGTGATCACATGTATTGACAAGGAAATTTTTGATAGCATTTATCTTTTAATATCTATGGCCACAACAATTCACATTCCTCCTACATGTAAAATATCCTCACCCCACCTTTAAAATTTATACCCCAATGTGGCATAATCTGAAAGTTATCTAATTAAGTTGCTCACATAGATGAAGCTTCTTGGCCTAATTCTTAAGAAAATCTTCGGTGCAGTTTCTTGAGTAGAGACTTATGAATTAAAAGGCAATTTATCTGCACTGTAAAATATTCAAAAAAATGGTGAAAGAGGGAAAGCATAATCACAGTAAAAACTCCTGTTCAAATAGTGGAGAACAGTGGACATAGAGCAGTCACTGATGCATAACAACCCTGAAATCCAGCTGCCCTTAGTTCAACCTGCTCTGGGAATATGAAATGATCCTTAAAGCAGGTTCAGTTATTTTCCCTGGGAATGGTTTTGTCTATGGTTATAGGCTTTTGACTCTTGACTTTGAGCCTTCCATTTTTGTTCTCAATAAGAAATGAATTATGTTTACAGCTGAATGATTTCCTCAGCCTAATTCCTACCTGTAAAAATACCTACCTGTAAAAGGTTAGGTGTCCAGTGTCTTCTTCACTGTGAATCATATATTTCCCTTTTAGTCCACACTGTTGGTGTTATCATCAATATGTTTCTCTTAAAAATGTGGGTTTCCAGTTACGAGCAAAGAAATTGAAACGGTAATCAAAAAACTACCCAAGAACAAAACCCTGGGGCCAGACGGATTTACCTCAGAATGTTATCAGACACACAAAGAAGACATAATACCCATTCTCCTTAAAGTGTTCCAAAAAATAGAAGAGGAGGGAATACTCCCAAACTCATTCAATGAAGCCAACATCACCCTAATACCAAAACCAGGCAAAGACCCAACCAAAAAAGAAAATTACAGACCAATATCCCTGATGAATGTAGATGCAAAAATACTCAATAAAATATTAGCAAACAGAATTCAACAGTATATCAAAAGGATCATACACCATGACCAAGTGGGATTCATCCCAGGGATGCAAGGATGGTACAACATTCGAAAATCCATCAACATCATCCACCACATCAACAACAAGAAAGACAAAAACCACATGATCATCTCCATAGATGCTGAAAAAGCATTTGACAAAATTCAACATCCATTCATGAGAAAAACTCTCAGCAAAATGGGAATAGAGGGCAAGTACCTCAACATAATAAAGGCCATCTATGATAAACCCACAGCCAACATTATAATGAACAGCGAGAAGCTGAAAGGCTTTCCTCTGAGATCGGGAACCAGACAGGGATGCCCACTCTCCCCACTGTTATTTAACATAGTACTGGAGGTCCTAGCCACAGAAATTAGACAAAACAAAGAAATACAAGGAATCCAGATTGGTAAAGAAGAAGTTAAACTGTCACTATTTGCAGATAACATGATATTATACATAAAAAACCCTAAAGACTCCACCCCAAAACTACTAGAACTGATATCAGAATACAGCAAAGTTGCAGGATACAAAATTAACACACAGAAATCTGTAGCTTTCCTATACACTAACAATGAACCAATAGAAAGAGAAATCAGGAAAACAATTCTATTCACAATTGCATCAAAAAGAATAAAATACCTAGGAATAAACCTAACCAAAGAAGTGAAAGACCTATACCCTGAAAACTACAAGTCACTCTTAAGAGAAATTAAAGGGGACACTAACCAATGGAAACTCATCCCATGCTCATGGCTAGGAAGAATTAATATCATCAAAATGGCCATCCTGCCCAAAGCAATATACAGATTTGATGCAATCCCTATCAAATTACCAGCAACATTCTTCAATGAACTGGAACAAATAATTCAAAAATTCATATGGAAACACCAAACACCCCAAATAGCCAAAGCAATCCTGAGAAAGAAGAATAAAGTAGGGGGGATCTCACTCCCCAACTTCAAGCTCTACTACAAAGCCATAGTAATCAAGACAATTTGGTACTGGCACAAGTGCAGAGCCACAGACCAGTGGAACAGATTAGAGACTCCAGACATTAACCCAAACATATATGGTCAATTAATATTTGATAAAGGAGCCATGGACATACAATCATGCAATGACAGTTTCTTCAACAGATGGTGCTGGCAAAACTGGACAGCTACATGTAGGAGAATGAAACTGGACCATTGTCTAACCCCATACACAGAAGTAAATTCAAAATGGATCAAAGACCTGAATGTAAGTCATGAAACCATTAAACTCTTGGGAAAAAAAATAGGCAAAAACCTCTTAGACATAAACATGAGTGACCTCTTCTTGAACATATCTCCCCGGGCAAGGAAAACATCAGCAAAAATGAGCAAGTGGGACTACATTATGCTGAAAAGCTTCTGTACAGCAAAAGACACCATAAATAGAACAAAAAGGAACCCTACAGTATGGGAGAATATATTTGAAAATGACAGATCCAATAAAGGCTTGAAGTCCAGAATATATAAAGAATTCACACACCTCAACAAACAAAAAACAAATAACCCAATTAAAAAATGGGCAGAGGAACTGAACAGACAGTTCTCTAAAAAAGAAATACAGATGGCCAACAGACACATGAAAAGATGCTCCACATCACTAATTAGCAGAGAAATGCAAATTAAAACTACAATGAGGTATCACCTCACACCAGTAAGGATAGCTGCCATCCAAAAGACAAACAACAACAAACGTTGGTGAGGCTATGGAAAAAGGGGAACCCTCCTACACTGCTGGTGGTAATGTAAATTAGTGCAACCATTGTGGAAAGCTGTATGGAGGTTCATCAAAATGCTCAAAACAGACCTACCATTTGACCCAGGAATTCCACTCCTAGGAATTTACCCTAAGAACACAGCAATCAAGTTTGAGAAAGACAATGCACCCGTATGTTTATCGCAGCACTATTTACAATAGCCAAGAATTGGAGGCAACCTAAATGTCCATCGGTAGATGAATGGATAAAGAAGATGTGGTACATATACACAATGGAATACTACTCAGCCATAAGAAGAGGGAAAATCCTACCATTTGCAGCAACATGGATGGAGCTGGAGAGAATTATGCTCAGTGAAATAAGCCAAGCGGAGAAAGAGAAATACCAAATGATTTCACTCATCTGAGGAGTATAAGAACAAAGGAAAAACTGAAGGAACAAAATAGCAGCGGAATTACAGAATCCAAAAATGGACTAACAGGTACCAAAGGGAAAGGAACTGGGGAGGATGGGTGGGCAGGGAGGAATAAGAGTGGGGAATAAGAAAGGGGGTATTGAGATTAGCATGCATAGAGGGGGAGGGAGAAAGGGGAGGGAGGGCTGCACAACACAGAGAGGACAAGTAGTGATTCTACATTTTGCTATGCTGATGGACAGTGAATGTAATGTGGTTTTTAGTGGGGACCTGGTATAGGGGAGAGCATAGTAAATATAGTATTCTTCATGTAAGTGTAGATTAAAGATTAAAAAATAAATAAATAAATAAAAAGAAAGAAAGAAAGAAAGGGGGGATTACTCCTTGATAGGACAAAAATATTGGTAAATCAAAAATTAACGCATGCTTTAAATATCCTTAATTTTGATCACTTAAAGGGTGTCAGATGATCGGCTATCGAGGTACTCTTTTCTGATAATATTCCTTTCTCTTAATAAAAAAAAAAAAAAGCAGTTCCTGTGTGCTGACCTCCAATGAGTTCTACACAGTGGTATAGAGGGCATGTCAAAGTGTGGGCAAAGGGTCTGTTTGTTTTTATGCAGAAGATCAAGGCCTAGCTTGGCTACCCAGAAAATGAACTAAGATACGATATGAGGAGGAGCTTCCGGCATCAGCACTCTCTGGAGGACTCATGCCAGGGGATGATCATCAAAAAATCTCCACAGGGATCTGGGCGATGCTGCGGTTGTAGCTGCATCCACCCCACCATTTCCTGGACTTGCCATTGGAATGAGGAGGGAGATGTCTAGGCTGGCATGTGCATACAGTAAGACAATGAATTTGACTGGATCTGTACTGTTGGAACTCAACCAGGAGTTGGGAGGGGTGCAAGTTGTAGCGCTCCAAAATCTTATGACTATAGACTATCTACGGTTAAAAGAACATATGGGATGTGAACAGATCCCAGAAATGGGTTGCCTTAATTTGTCTGATTTCTCTCAGACTGTTCAAGTACAGTTGGACAATATCCATCATATCATAGACAAATTTTCACAAATGCCTAGGGTGCCTAAATGGTTTTCTTGGCTTCACTGGAGATGGCTGGTAATTATAGATTTGCTTTGTTTATGTCATCGTATTCCTATTATGTTAATATGTGTGTGCAAGTTAGTTAGTAGTTTAAAACCTATACATGCTTAAGGTACTCTACAAGAAGATATGTCAAAGAAATAATCAATCCTCCCATGTTTTCTTCCATATGCTACCTGTATAGCTTTTCTTCTTCCTTCCTAATTACAACCCTTAAATAGAATTCATGCCTCATATCAAATTTACCAAGCATCATAATTCCTCCAGGTGGTAAAGATACCTCGAGACAAGTGCTGGGCATAGAAGCCACAGGGCATAAATCTGCAAAGAAGTAAAAAGCTAACCTTTTCAAACAATATGGCTTCTCTCTCACTTACCAACTTTACATTTCCCTGTATGGCCCCGGAAGATGACTGGTTAGCCAGAGACGGGTAAAATTCCTCACGGGAGGAACAACCTAAGACAGGCTCTCAGGGGGGGCCATCAGGTGAGAAATCGGGGAACAACAGTGGTGAAACTTAGAACCTCACCCCCCCCCCCTGTTTTGAGAGAAAGCTTCTGCACCCGTGGATGTTTTACTGCCCTTGTCTAGCTCGGATTAGCACATGGTCTACAGGCACACACATGATCATCTACAATTGCTCTCTTACAACACTAAACTATGTTTTCTACCTTTATCTTGCATCTACCTACCACTTCAGCATTTTATTAAAAATAAAAATAATAATAATAAAGGGAGAAATGTGAGATCCACATATAAATCAAGTACAAAAATCAAATGAATATTCATATTTGACCTGATTGTTTATAGTTCATAATGCGTGATCAAAACCGAAAGTTTCTGTGATTAATGCCCTTGTACTGTTCACCATGTAAGAACTTATTCACTATGTAAGAATTCGTTCACCATGTAAAAAAAAAAATGGTGGGTTTCCTGTGAAACTTACTATAGTTCACATCATTAGGCAAAACACACACACGCACATATATGACAACTCCTTCTCTACTTTTTGCTGTGATTTAGAGTGCCATAGCCCAATTCCTTTGAGATTTTTAGATATCTGTTTCTCTAGCTGAAAGGGTCTACGACATGTGGTTTGAATCTTCCAGGGTTCTTAAGAAAGCACCTTAAAACCTTTATTTGATCTTTACCATAAGGCTGGCTCTTTCTCTTAGAATATGGTGCACTCTGGGTAGTATCAGAAAGACAGATAAGTTTATTACGTAAGCTGTAAGTCCTTAATTGAAAAAATTTTCTGTAAATTCTACTTGAAAACTGAGCATTTAATTTAGTTCAACTCTATCTTTCAAAACTCTATCATAGGTAGCTAAAAGAAGCCAATTAGCATGCCTACCTCCTCATTTTCTATCTTACACATAACCTCAAGTGACAATCTCATCAAATTCTCCACCATATATAGCACAGGTACCCTTTTCTGCACTCACCAGTAGCACGTTCACTGTACTTCCAGCCTCCACTATCTCTTCACATCCTTTAGACCTCACCCATTGCTTAGTCCCAAAGCCAATTCCAATGTTATGTTTTTTTTTATAGTGGCACCCCACTTACAGGTACCAATTTCTGTTTTATTTATACACAACTATGTAACAAACCACCCAAAACTTTTTATATTGATGATTTTTTCCTTTCTCACAGCTCTGGGTGTCAGAAATCCAGGCAGGGCTCTGCGGGGCTGGAAGCCATAACCGTGCTCCTCTCTGTGTGATGTTCTATAAAGCCCTTTTCACAGCTAGTATCACAGCACAAGGGTATCAGAGTACTTGGACTTATATGTTAGTTGGTTTCTCCAATGAGCTGCAAGTGTTTTTAAGCTCAGTTGGCACAATGCCACTTTTGTCACATTCTATTGATCAAGGGAAGTCTGGGGACCAGAACAGATTCAAGCAAGGGAAGGTAGGTTCTACTTTTTGATGGTAGGGTGGCACACGCATTCTAGGATGAAAGAAATTGGTGGAGGCCATCTTTAGAGAGTACATATAACAAAAGGATTTGTACTTCTTTAATCACAGCTCTGCAATTCATATACTGTTTGCTGGGTCCAGTAAATGATATTCAACTTGTAAGAAAATGCGTATTACAAATGTGTAAAACCTTTAGTACTCTATCATTTCAGTTTCCCTGCTTTGTATCTTCTCCTCTTCTTCTCTTTTCTCTCACCTTTAAACAGAACACCTCCTAGTTATGTTTTGGGACTTTCTCCAAGAAATCGTCTCTTTTCTCATGTCTTTGTTTTCCTCCCTTATTCCAAACCATGATTATTTTTAACTATAGCATTTATCATGATCTTACTAAAGTCTAAGCTCCCTGGAACCAGAATTCTCTTATTCCTTGCTGTACCTCTAAGGTTTTTTCACTGTGCCAGGTGCAGAATGCATTCATTTGGAATATTTGTTGAATAAGAGGTCCTGTGCCATCAAATATATTTGAATAATTGTACGTACATGTGAGAAGAATGTATTCATTCTATATAATAATAATAATAGCTAATACTGAGTGCACATTCACTCTACACTAGGTTATACTATATGATAAATTTTATATATTTGGTGTGAATTCATTCATACAAAGTCATCACTATCCTCATTACAGTTACTAGGAAACTGAAATTTACAAAGGTAGGACACTTGCCTAGTGTGCCTCAACTTCTAAGTGACAAAACTTTGGATTTAAACCTGGTTCTTCTTGGCTCTGAGCCTGTATTCCTCATTACTAGATTACTGTGCCAACAGAGAAACATTTGTTTGCTTTGGTATTTCTACGATTTTTAAAAATAATTCTGAAGTTCCCCTGGAGGCTGTATTACCCCAATTTCAAACCATGGGCATAATTAATACTCACTGTAGTCACCATATTCACTTTACATGGTGTATTCAAGACAGCCATTATATGTCTACAGCCTGAGCACCAATTATTAATCAATTCACACTACTGAATAATAAATTTTGGTGTGGTACATTTGTGTAGATTGATACAAGGTCATAAGAGGTTATATTTACCCTGAATGAGGTTATGTCACTTTCCTGCTCAAAATCCTCTAAAGGCATACTTAAAATCATGCCTAAACTAATCCACGGCACAGTAATTTCGGCACTCCTGAAATGCGCTAAACTCGTTTTTACCACAGAGATTTGTGCGTGTTGCTACTCTACCCAGAATGCTGTTCTCCCATACCCTCCCTCACTAATCCATCCCATCTTTGTGGTATTGATCAAATGTCAATTTCTCAGAGAAGATGTCCCTGAACTTTTCATCTAAAATAGTCTGCTTGACATGCTTCATCCATTTAATGAAGATTAGACAATATTTGATCTTCATTACTTATTTGGAGTTATAATTTATATTTATTTGCTTAATATTTCTGTCTCTTTCACTGTAGCATAATCTTCATAAGGGAAAGTGAGCAGTTTATTTTTTTTCACTGTTGTATACCTAGAAATAGATCAATTCCCGACACTCAGTAAGTGGTTATTAAGTTGCAGCTAAATGCATGAAAGCATAGCTGGTCATATTTTCTGAATAAGTCCCCGTCATGGACTGTGCAAGCACCCTCTGTTGTTGAGTTAGGTACACCATATTATACCCACATGGTACCCTTAGTATATCTTTATTATTGCCCTTACCTTATTGTCCTATCAGTGTTTCTTTATTTGTCTATCTTTTCTAAAAGACTGAGATCAGCATTCTTGCCTTACTCGTGTGTCGATCCCCAGTATTTCACACATTGCATGATACATTTACGTACTCAATAAATGTTTGCTGAATGTACATAGACTAACCTCTCCCTCCATTAAAGAAGAAGTTACACCACTTAGTTTAATCTACTGTTGACCCAATACAATAGACTAACATCAAATTGGCATTTTAATTATAAAATACACTATAATTACCTAGAAGATTGTATGTCTGGAAGATTGGCTGAAAATAACATTGTATCATGGATCCATGCAGTTTAATGAGCAAGATATGTTACCCTAATTACATTTCTAAAGAGTTTCTGCTATTTTAGTGCCTAGTTTATAATTCAGAGAAAATATAGCATTCAAATTAGATAGTCATTCACAAGGCCCAACCACCATGCTAGAATTTAAAGTAATCCTCAGCTCAGCTGAAGTTTTCTGGGTGACCTTAGAAGGTTAGTTTAACATTTTCAGTTTGAATGACCCAGTCTGTAAAATGGAGGTGATGTGTATGGTAGGTCAACGGCTGAATAATAGTTGCTTTTTGAGAATAAAATGTGTCAGGTAGTATTGTAATATCTACATATGTCAGGGATTTGGGCTATCCTTTTCATCATGTCTTTTCATGTGACAAATGATAAAAGAAATTAGAGGTCCATATTGCCCCCTCCACCCTCCAGGTAAAGTAAATCAGCTTTCAAGGAAAAAGGCAGAAATATTTAAATGTTGAAATCTTTATCTACTTCTCCTTTGACCCAGTTTTGTCCCCTTCAATGTAAAGATGAACATAAGACTGATACAGGCCCCATCCTGCCCCTCTGGCTGATTTTGTGAAACTCCTCTTTTTGTATTTTCTTTTTCTTTCTTTCTTTCTAGTTTTTTTCTCCCATCAGAAGAATAGGTGAACTAATTTGACAGTGCCAGAATCCTGTGAATTCGAATTTTTTTCTACTTCTCAGGACATTATGGGCCAATTTATTAGTATCCTTTCTGTATTTAATTTTTTTTAACCTAGAAAATAGGAATTTCAATTGGAGACAAGAATTCCCAAGAATAATATGAGAATTGGTGTGAAATTCATATATATCAGCAAAAGAGATGGAGAAAATAAAGCAGTGAATCTGAAAATTTAATACCTAATAATCAATCAAGCTGCTAAATATTTATGATGGCATTTAATGATTGAAACTATATGTGATAGTAACAGTATATTTCCAGAAAAGGTTTCCAATTCCAGTAAGCTAGTTACTCATGGTAAATACTGGTTTCTAGGAGCTTGAATTGTCTGACTATAATGAGGCTTTCAAACCTGTTGCAGAAAATCAGATGAGCATCAGAAGCTGACTCCTAAACAGTTTCAATTATTATGAAAATAGTAGAAGACTTCAAACATCAAAGACTATTTTCTTATACTTTACATGTTATAGGCCTATTATCAAAATGTATAGTTTGATAAATAAGGCATAGGCAACCTTAGAAATTAGTGAACAAAATAAAATATTTCTCTAGCGAAACAGACATTGTCAGTTTTCTGGTGCTGTGAGTTTGTTTCAACTCAGCTAAGCATCAACTAGATTGCATTCTCATGTTGGAGACCAGAATGCATCACTGTGTGGACTGAAATGCATTACTCTGTGAATTGGAATGAGTTAGGCACACTCTATTGCACTTCTTCCCTGTCATATTTCTGGTGTTCTAAAAATGATTTCTATTAAAGTTTACTATCAGATCCAAGACAATACTTTATAAACAGAATTTAATGGAAGCTTTCATCTGTTAAATTTTATTACAACTCACATTAGCTCTTTATTTTTCTACACTATCAACCCCTTATTTTCTAAATTACAGTTGTATTGTCCACAGTTTGATAGACAATAGAATAGTTTAAGTACCTCAGGAAAGAAGAAAGGAAAAGCTTTTTGTGTTTAATACTGGTCCTCTTCAGTGTCTTTAAAATTAAAATCAAGTCAGAACATTTTTTATTCTTTTTTAAACATTATATTTAATTTCATTTTGGAGGAAAATTTTAGTTTGATCAGGATTGTAATAATGTCAAGTCACTGTAGGACCAATACTGAAGTTTAATATTTTTAATTTGAGTTTAAATATTTAGGTTTGGGGACAGAGGGAGTTTTTTAAACAAACAATGGAAACACTTTTTTTATCTACTGTATTTCTAAAATTAGGCATAAGTTCTTGTACCAAATGTCTGTACTTAAGTTGGTATATGCCCTTAAAAATTTATCCTCAACGTTGACAGGTTGACAACTTCACTTGGTAACATTTAAAATTTTGTATGGGGAATGAGGAAATTCAGAATGGTAAAACTGTGATTCCCTTTGTTCAAATTCAGTGGAAATTGAATTCAGTTGTAGAAAAGACATGGATCTGGTTTCAGTCCTTTACATTTTATGTGTTCACATGCATTTTTGCTTTAGACATCATGATCTAAGAAAATTGCACCCTGTCTGTGAATGTCTGTAGTGTCTACAGGTATATGTGTGTATTAAAGAGGAAGGTGTTGGGCAGCACATCCTAGCAGCATCTCTAATAATGGCTTTGGTTTTCTTGGTGATTTTGTCCAGAGCTCCATAGGGTTTTTTGATTATGGATTTTTCATTTTGCTCAAATAAGTCATTTCTCACTAAGTTCAGTTATTTTCCCAGTTACGACATCATTCCAGATGTCATGTCTTAGCAGGGGAAGACTTCTGTGCTGTTGTTTAAAATCATTGCTTGACAACAACTTATTTAACTCATAATTCAATAAGCACACAAAGTTAATAAGAAAATTGACAACTTACTTGATTAAAGGTAATAATGTGACATTAATATGCTTGGTTTTGTTTAAGCATGTGTAATAATATTTGTTAAATTGATAGCCAACTAGAACTAGATAAATAGCACCAGTGATCCCATTTTGAAGATCAGGAAACTATAGCTAATTTAAATTTTTTTTTCTAAATATGAAGTCAAATTAGCAACAAAGAGCCATCTTCTTTGTAGAACTGAGTGGATATACCAATGTTTATATTGACAGAACACTCACTAAAACTGAATTAGGAAATACACTGTTTCTTGCCTCTTATTATGCATCTTCATTAACTAAAGCTTAGCCATATTCTGTTTTTCATGTTAAATTGGTGAAGTCACATATACTCTATAATTCAAGTTATATTTGAGAGATCATATACTTATATACTGGGGTTCACCATAATCTAATTTTTTCTATCATAAAAACTCTTGAGATTAATGGGATCAGCCTTCTGATGAAAATGGCTGACCCTGAAAAACATAATGAAATAATGTACGTACACATATCTGAGTTGTAATCTAGCTCTGACACTTGAATTATCTCCAACAATTATTATCTTTAATTTGCTGGAGTCTTGTTTTCTTATTTTTTAAAAATGTGAATAATATCTATCTTACAAATTTTTTTTCTTTTTTTTGAGGGCATCTCTCATATTTATTGATCAAATGGTTGTTAACAACAATAAAATTCTGTATAGGGGACTCAATGCTCAATGCAGAATCATTAATCCACCCCAAGCCTAATTCTCGTCATTCTCCAATCTTCTGAAGCATAACAAACAAGTTCTTACATGGTGAACAAATTCTTACATAGTGAATAAGTTCTTACATGGTGAACAGTGCAAGGGCATTCATCACAGAAACTTTCAGTTTTGATCACGCATTATGAACTACAAACAATCAGGTCAAATATGAATATTTGTTTGATTTTTATACCTGATTTATATGTGAATCTCACATTTCTCCCTTATTATTATTATTATTATTTTTTTAATAAAATGCTGAAGTGGTAGGTAGACTCAAGATAAAGGTAGAAAACATAGTTTAGTGCTATAAGACAGCAAATGTAGATGATCAGGTGTGTGCCTGTAGACTATGTGTTAATCCAAGCTAGACAAGGGCAATAAAACATCCACGGATGCAGAAGATTTCTCTCAAAACAGGGGGGGTGAGGTTCTAAGCCTCACCTCTGTTGATCCACAATTTCTCACCTGATGGCCCCCCTGCAACTGTGCCTGTCTTAGGTTGTTCCTCCCTTGAGGAATCTTACCTGTCTCTGGCTAACCAGTCATCTTCCGGGGCCATACAGGAAATGTAAAGTTGGTAAGTGAGAGAGAGGCAATATTGTTTGAAAAGGTTAGCTTTTTACTTCTTTGCAGATTTATGCCTTGTGACTTTTATGCCCAGTATTTGTCTTGAGGTATCTTTACCACTTGGAAGAATTATGATACTCGGTAAATTCGATATGAGGCATGAATTCTATTTAAGGGTTGTAATTAGAAAGGAAGAAGAAAAGCTATAGGAGTGGCAGGTGGAAGAAAACATGGGAAGATTGATTATCTAATTGACGTATCTTCTTGTAGAGTAACTTAAGCATGTATAGGTTTTAAACTACTAATTAAATTGCATACACACATTAACATAATAGGAATACAGTTACATAACCAAAGCAGACCTATAATTACCAGCCATCTCCAGTGAAACCAAGAAAACCAATTAGGCACACTAGGCATTTGTGAAAACTTATCTATGATATGGTGGATATTGTCCAACTGAACTTGAACAGTCTGAGAGAAATCAGACAAATTAAAACAACCAATTCCTGTGGACTGTTCACATCCCATATGTTCTTTTAACAGTAGATAGTCTGTAGTTGTAAGTTTTTGGAGCGCTACAACTTGCACTTCTCCTAATTCTTGGTTGAGTTCCAACAGTATAGATCCAGTCAAATTTGTTGTTTTACTGTATGCACAGGCCAGCTTAGATATCTCCTTCTTCATTCCAATGGCAAGTTCAGGAACCGGTGGGATGAATGCATCTACAACTGTAGCAGTGCCTGGATCTTTGTTGAGGTTTTTTGATGACCATCTTCTGGTATGTCTCTTCCAGATAGTGCTGATGTTGGAAGTTCTTCTTCATATTGTATCTTAGTTCATTTTCTGGGTAGCCAAATTAGGCTTTGATCCTCTGTATAAACACAAACAGACCCTTTGCCCAATCTTTGATATGCCCTTTATACCATTGTGTAGAACTCATTGGAGGTTACCACACAGGAACTGCCTTTTTTTTTTAAGAGAAAGGAATATTATCAGAAAAATGTACCTCCATAGCCGATCAACTGACACACTTCAAGTGATCAACAACATTAAGGATATTTAAGGCATGCATTAATCGTTGATTTACACTTAGTTTTATAATGTCAGGGAGTAATCCCCCTTTTCTTTCTTTCATTCTTTCTTTTTCTATATTTTTTTTATCATTAATCTACACTTAAATGAAGAATATTATGTTTACTAGGCTCTCCCCTATACCAGGTCCCCCCTATAAACCACTTTATAGTCACTGTCCATCAGCATAGCAAAATGTTGTAGAATCACTACTTGTCTTCTCTGTGTTGTACAGCCCTCCCGTTTCTTCCTCCCCCCCATGCATGCTAATCTTAATACCCCCCTTCTTTTTCCCCCCCCTTATCCCTCCCTACCCACCATCCTCCCCAGTCCCTATCCCTTTGGTACCTGTTAGTCCATTCTTGGGTTCTGTGATTCTGCTGCTCTTTTCGTTCTTTGGAATTTCCTTTGTTCTTATACTCCACAGATGAGTGAAATCATTTGGTATTTCTCTTTCTCTGCTTGGCTTATTACACTGAGCATAATACCCTTCAGCTCCATCCATGTTGCTGCAAATGGTAGGATTTTCCCTCTTCTTATGGCTGAGTAGTATTCCATTGTGTATATGTACCACATCTTCTTTATCCATTCATCTATCGATGGACATTTAGGTTGCTTCCAATTCTTGGCTATTGTAAACAGTGCTGCAATAAACATGGGGGTGCATCTGTCTTTCTCAAACTTGATTGCTGCGTTCTTAGGGTAAATTCCTAGGAGTGGAATTCCTGGGTCAAATGGTAGGTCTGTTTTGAGCATTTTGATGAACCTCCATACAGCTTTCCACAATGGTTGCACTAATTTACATTCCCACCAGCAGTGTAGGAGGGTTCCCCTTTCTCCACAGCCTTGCCAACATTTGTTGTTGTTTGTCTTTTGGATGGCAGCCATCCTTACTGGTGTGAGGTGATACCTCATTGTACTTTTAATTTGCTTTTCTCTGATAATTAGCGATGTGGAGCATCTTTTCATGTGTCTGTTGGCCATCTGTATTTCTTTTTTGGAGAACTCTCTGTTCAGTTCCTCTGCCCATTTTTAATTGGATTATTTGTGTTTTGTTTGTTGAGGCATGTGAGCTCTTTATATATTTTGGACGTCAAGCCTTTATCGGATCTGTCATATACAAATATATTCTCCCATATTGTAGGGTTCCTTTTTGTTCTATTGATGGTGTCTTTTGCTGTACAGGAGATTTTCAGCTTAATATAGTCCAACTTGTTCATTTTTGCTCTTGTTTTCCTTGCCTGGGGAGACATGTTCAAGAAGAGGTCACTCATGTTTATGTCTAAGAGGTTTTTGCCTATGTTTTTTTCTAAGAGTTTAATGGTTTCATGACTTACATTCAGGTCTTTGATCCATTTTGAATTTACTTCTGTGTATGGGGTTAGACAATGGTCCAGTTTCATTCTCCTACATGTAGCTGTCCAGTTTTGCCAGCACCATCTGTTGAAGAAACTGTCATTGCACGATTGTATGTCCATGGCTCCTTTATCAAATATTAATTGACCATATATGTTTGGGTTAATGTCTGGAGTCTCTAATCTGTTCCACTGGTCTGTGGCTCTGCACTTGTGCCAGTACCAAATTGTCTTGATTACTATGGCTTTGTAGTAGAGCTTGAAGTTGGGGAGTGAGATCCCCCCTACTTTATTCTTCTTTCTCAGGATTGCTTTGGCTATTTGGGGTGTTTGGTGTTTCCATATGAATTTTTGAATTATTTGTTCCAGTTCATTGAAGAATGTTGCTGGTAATTTGATAGGGATTGCATCAAATCTGTATATTGCTTTGGGCAGGATGGCCATTTTGATGATATTAATTCTTCCTAGCCATGAGCATGGGATGAGTTTCCATTGGTTAGTGTCCCCTTTAATTTCTCTTAAGAGTGACTTGTAGTTTTCAGGGTATAGGTCTTTCACTTCTTTGGCTAGGTTTATTCCTAGGTATTTTATTCTTTTTGATGCAATTGTGAATGGAATTGTTTTCCTGATTTCTCTTTCTATTGGTTCATTGTTAGTGTATAGGAAAGCTACAGATTTCTGTGTGTTAATTTTGTATCCTGCAACTTTGCTGTATGCTGATATCAGTTCTAGTAGTTTTGGAGTGGAGTCTTTAGGGTTTTTTATGTACAGTATCATATCATCTGCAAATAGTGACAGTTTAACTTCTTCTTTACCAATCTGGATTCCTCGTATTTCTTTGTTTTGTCTGATTGCCCTGGCTAGGACCTCCAGTACTGTGTTAAATAACAGTGGGGAGACTGGGCATTCCCTGTCTGGTTCCCAGTCTCAGAGGAAATGCTTTCAGCTTCTCACTGTTCATTATAATGTTGGCTGTGGGTTTATCATAGATGGCCTTTATTATGTTGAGGTACTTGCCCTCTATTCCCATTTTGCTGAGAGTTTTTATCATGAATGGATGTTGAATTTTGTCAAATGCTTTTTCAGCATCTATGGAGATGATCATGTGGTTTTTGTCTTTCTTTTTGTTGATGTGGTGGATGATGTTGATGAATTTTCAAATGTTGTACCATCCTTGCATCACTGGGATGAATCCCACTTGGTCATGGTGTATGATCCTTTTGATATACTGTTGAATTCTGTTTGCTAATATTTTACTGAGTATTTTTGCATCTACATTCATCAGGGATATTGGTCTGTAATTTTCTTTTTTGGTGGGGTCTTTGCCTGGTTTTGGTATTAGGGTGATGTTGGCTTCATAGAATGAGTTTGGGAGTATTCCCTCCTCTTCTATTTTCTGGAAAACTTTAAGGAGAATGGGTATTATGTCTTCTCTGTGTGTCTGATAGAATTCCGAGGTAAATCCGTCCAGCCCAGCAGTTTTGTTCTTGGGTAGTTTTTTGATTACCGTTTCAATGTCTTTCTTTGCTCATGGTTGGTTTGTTTAACTTTTGTGTTTCTTCCTTGGTCTATCTTGGAACGTTGTATTTTTCTAGGAAGTTGTCCGTTTCTTCTAGGTTTTCCAGCTTGTTGGCATATAGGTTTTCATAGTAGTCTTTTATAATTCTTTATATTTCTGTGGAGTCTGTCATGATTTTTCCATTCTCATTTCTGATTCTGTTGATTTGTGTTGATTCTCTTTTTCTCTTAATAAGTTTGGCTAGAGGCTTATCTATTTTGTTTATTTTCTCAAAGAACCAGCTCTTGGTTTCGTTGATTTTTGCTATTGTTTTATTCTTCTCAATTTTGTTTATTTCTTCTCTGATCTTTATTATGTCTCTCCTTCTGCTTACATTAGGCCTCATTTGTTCTTCCTTTTCCAGTTTCAATAACTGTGAGCTTAGACTATTCATTTGGGATTGTTATTCCTTCTTCAAGTGTGCCTGGATCACTATATACTTTCCTCTTAAGACTGCTTTCACTGCATCCCACAGAAGTTGGGGCTTTGTGGTTTTTTTTGTCATTTGTTTCTATATATTCCTTGATCTCTATTTTGATTTGTTCGTTGATCCATTGATTATTTAGAAGCATGTTGTTAAGCCTCCATGTGTTTGTGAGCCTTTTTGTTTTCTTTGTAGAATTTATTTCTAGTTTTATACCTTTGTGGTCTGAAAAATTGGTTGGTAGAATTTCAATATTTTGGAATTTCCTGAGGGTCTTTTTGTGGGCTAGTATGTGGTCTATTCTGGAGAATGTTTCATGTGCACTTGAGAAGAATGTGTATCCTGTTGCTTTTGGATGTAGAGTTCTATAGATGTCTATTAGGTCCATCTGTTCTAGTGTGTTGTTCAGTGCCTCTGTGTCCTTACTTATTTTCTGCCTGGTGGATCTATCGTTTGAGGTGAGTGGTGTGTTGAAGTCTCCTAAAATGAATGCATTGCAGTCTATTTCCCCCTTTAGTTCTGTTAGTATTTGTTTCACATATGTTGGTGCTCCTGTGTTGGGTGCATATATATTTAGAATGGTTATATCCTCTTGTTGGATTGAGCCCTTCATCATTATGTAGTGTCCTTCTTTATCTCTTGTTACTTTCTTTGTTTTGAAGTCTATTTTGTCTGATATTAGTAATGCAACACCTGCTTTCTTCTCTCTGTCGTTTGCCTGAAATGTTTTTCCATCCCTTGACTTTTATTCTGTGTATGTCTTTGGGTTTAAGGTGAGTTTCTTGTAAGCAGCATATAGATGGGTCTTGCTTTTTTATTCATTCTATTACTCTGTGTCTTTTGATTGGTGCATTAAGTCCATTTACATTTAGGGTGACTATTGAGAGATATGTACTTATTGCCATTGCAGGCTTTAAATTTGTGGTTACCAAATGTTCAAGGTTAGCCTCTTCAGTATCTTACTGCCTAACTTAGCTTGCTTATTGAGCTGTTATATACACTGTCTGGAGATTCTTTTCTTCTCTCCCTTCTTATTCCTCCTCCTCCATTCTTCATATGTTGTGTGTTTTGTTCTGTGCTCTTTATAGGAGTGCTCCCATCTAGAGCAGTCCCTGTAAGATGCCCTGTAGAGGTGGTTTGTGGGAAGCAAATTCCCTCAGCTTTTGCTTGTCTGGGAATTGTTTAATCCCTCCATCATATTTAAATGATAGTCGTTCTGGATACAGTATCCTTGGTTCAAGGCCCTTCTGTTTCATTGTATTAAATATATCATGCCATTCTCTTCTGGCCTGTACGGTTTCTGTCGAGAAGACTGATGATAGCCTGATGGGTTTTCCTTTATAGGTGACCTTTTCTCTCTAGCTGCCTTTAAAACTCTTTCCTTGTCCTTGATCTTTGCCATTTTAATTATTATGTGTCTTGGTGTTGTCCTCCTTGGGTCCTTTCTGTTGGGCTTTCTGTGTATTTCCATGGTCTGTTCGATTATTTCCTCCCCCAGTTTGGGGAAGTTTTCAGCAATTATTTCTTCAAAGACACTTTCCATCTCTTTTTCTCTCTCTTCCTCTTCTGGTACCCCTATAATACGGATATTGTTCCTTTTGGATTGGTCACACAGTTCTCTTAGTATTATTTCATTCCTGGAGATCCTTTTATCTCTCCCTATGTCAGCTTCTATACGTTCCTGTTCTCTGGTTTCTATTCCTTCAATGGCCTCTTGCATCTTATCCATTCTGCTTATAAATCCTGCCATTCTGTAATCTTCCTGGCATCTGTGATCTCCCTCTGGACTTCATTCCATTGCTCTTGCATTTTTCTCTGCATCTCCATCATCATGTTCATGATTTTTATTTTGAATTCTTTTTCAGGAAGACTGGTTAGGTCTGTCTCCTTCTCAGATGTTGACTCTGTGATCTTTGTCTGCCTGTAGTTTTGCCTTTTCATGGTGATAGAGATAGTTTGCAGAGCTGGTACTGGTGATGACTGGAAGAGCTTCCCTTCTTATTGGTTTGTGGCCTTCCTCTACTTGGAGAACAGTGACCTCTAGTGGCTTGTGCTGGGCAGCTGCGCGCTGACAGGGTTTCTGCTTCCTGCCTGGTTGCTATTGAGTTTATCTCTGCTATTGCTGTGGGCATGGCCTGGCTCGGGCTGCAGCTCCAAAATTGTGGAGCCCCATTGGAGGCGGAGTGGCCGGGAGGCTATTTATCTCCGTAAGGGGCCTCCGTGCCTCCTGCTGCCCAAGGGGTTAGAGTGCCCAGAGGTCCCCAGATACCCTGCCTCTGGACTAAGTGACCCGCCCTGCCCCTTTAAGACTTCCAAAAAGCACTCGCCAAACCAAAACAACAAAATAAATAAATAAATGAAATAATTAAGTAAATAATTTTAAAAAAAATAGAAAGAAAAATGCACGATTTTCTTTTTCCTCAGGTGCTGGCCTCAGGCACCCACTCACTGGTCTTGCTGCCCTGTTTCCCTAGTATTGGGGTCCCTGTCCCTTTAAGACTTCCAAAAAGCACTCGCCAAAAAAGAAATGGCCACTCCCATTTTTTTGTTCTCTGGCGTCGGCCTCAGGCACCCACTCACCGGTCCTGCTGCCCTTTTTCCCTAGTATCCAGGACCCCATGCATGCACTGTGTCTGCGCTCTGGTCCGGATGGCTGGGGCTGGGTGTTCAGCAGTCCTGGGCTCTCTCTCCCTCCCTGCTGACTCCTCTCCTCCTGCCGGGAGCCAGGGGGAGGGGCGTTCGGGTCCCGCCAGGCCGGGGCTTTTATCTTGCCCACTTCACGAGGCGCTGAATTCTTGCAGGTGTGGATGTGGTCTGGATGTTGTCCTGTGTCCTCTGGTCTCTATTTTAGGAAGAGTTATATTTGTTATATATTCATAGATATATGTGGTTTTGGGAGGAGATTTCCACTGCTCTACTCATGCCGCCATCTTGGCTCCTCCCTCCTATCTTACAAATTTTTTATGGGTGCCAAATAAGTTAATGTAGTAAAAAGCAGCCGTCACAATGCCAGGAACACAGGAGGTACGTCTTACATGTCTATTCATCTTTCTTCATTCCTTCCTATGCCATTCCTGAGATTCATTTGTCTCATCCTACTTCTTAACTACTTAGACTAAATGGGAATTGTACCTTTGGGACTGCATTGCTGATGGTGGCCTAGTCACCATAATTATTGGAATACCAGGATATCATTTGATTCTGTCCACCACATCAGTCCATTTGCTGCATATGATTACCCAGTGAGAAATGTCTTTTAGGTAGAAGAAAACTCTCTAGTTTTCTACTTAGCAGCTACTTTTTTCTCATTGAAAAGATTCTCTGAGATTTTATAGCAGATCACAAATTCATTCTTGCTCTTCCCATTTAAACTCACACGACTTATGTGAAATATTTTGGTATATTTGGTGTAGGTTCATTTACTCAACTATAATCAGTTGAACATTCCCCTGTTTCACCTTCTCCCTTGTCCTCATTACTTGGTCAATGTACCTATACAGAACTCCTTCCATATTTTACAGAGTAAGGAAATTGCATATAAACTCACATGTGTGCCCACAATTATAGCTAAACCATGGATTTCTAGTTTTGTTTTGCTGTTCAGGATACTGTAGGAATAAGGATTGGAAAAAGAAGTATGTTTGGAGAAGCTGGAAAACCAAAGAATCAATAGTGTTTAAGTGTGTCTTGACACATGAGTAATTGATTGAGTGGAAGTAAATAGAAAAAAATCCACTCCTGAAAAGATCTAAAATAAAAAGGAAGAGTCCAGGCAAGCACATAGAAGAACACCGAGTTCTTCAGAAAGGCGCCAGATGTGTCACGGCTGTCACGGCAGGCTCTCTGGTGGTTATTTACTTCTGTGTGAGTTTTAATAACTTTTGCGTGTTTGCAGGAGAGCAATTTGAAAATCACCATGTCTTTAATATATCAAATACATTAAAATCTTAATCTTAGATAAGTGGGAACACTTAGAGAACAAATGACAATCAATTAAATTTATTTTACTTCATTTATTATAACACAGCCTACTTACTGAGTTGAAGATTATATATAAATTACTACAATTATATCCAAACTATGTTCTAGTAAAAAAACTGAAGGGTAGTGGTTATTTCTCACCACCAGTATCAGTATTTTGCATATTTCAGTGTGTGTTATTGTAATGTGAAAGTAAAGGCTTATTTTACTGTGCATTTTCAAAATATTTTTACATTTGCCAATAGCATTTTAGTAGTTGTAATAGTAATAATAATAATAATGATGATGATAAATACAAAGATGTCAATATTGAAATGTATTGTTCAATAGGTATGGTACATACTACAGTGGGAATCTGATCCTCTCTTACTTAAATCATAACAAATAAAAGGGAACTTTCATAATCTGGATAACAAAGCATATTTTATACATCCCAAAATAGAAGATCCTCTCTTGTGCTATAGTATGAAATAAAGGGGGGATGGCTAAAAATTCTGAATGCCTCATAGTGAACAGTTTGGGGCAAGTTTAAAATACTTTCCAGGGCTAAGCATGCACAGATCTCTCTCTTCTCTTCTCTTCTCTCTCTCTCTCTGTCTCTCTCTCTCTATATATATGTCTCTCTGTTGCTCACACACACACACACAAGCACTTTTTTAAAGCAATTATAACTTCTGATGAGCTTCCATATAGTGTAACAGATCAGTCAATACTTTATTAGGGAAATATAATTCCCCCAAAAGGAAAGGTGTTTTTGATAATGCTTACAGGGGTTCTGCGAAAGATTCATTTATTGAATTGATTTCAGTAGTTTCAGTGACCATATCACAGAAAAGCCAGTGAAGATTTTGTGGCCACCAGTGTGGGCATCGACTTAGACACAGTGTGCTTTTTGCACAGGTGCAGAGTTAGGAGAGATTATCAGGTTCCTATTCTACTTGACCAATTTCCAGCAGATTAATCATAACACTGAAGAAAACCGATGTAAGAATCTGGACCTTAATATGAATCTGGTTCTAAATAAATAAATAGGTAATTCTTAAAAGTTTTTTTTGATTATAAAAGAAAACTGTGCAAAAACAAAAAAGCAAATACACATGAGTATATGTTTAGCTCATTCTGCCTACAAATTTTCATCCTGCTAATTTCACTGAACCAAACATTGTTGCATAGGATCCCCAGGAATTTCAAGTGTGTTCTACTTATGATGGGATTTCTCAAGAGTTTCCCAGGCAGCTTCATGCTTCATGAATCCTAGATCCAACTTCATTCTTAACAATAAATGAGAAGAAAAATCTCAGGTTCATGGTTATTGTTGATAGTATGTGACAGTGCAACTACTCTGGTTAATAAAGGATACCCATTCACATTTGGTATGATAATAGTGCTGCATTAGCTGGAGGCTCAAACAATCTACAAAACTGGTTCATTACACACTAATGGTTGCAGGATTTTTCATTAGAACAGTATGACCCAAGGTGATCAAAATCTCAGCCTACCCGTAAAGCGAGGACTGACTTTTTGGTAAAGGTACACATAGTAAATATTTTTGGATCTGTGGGCCAAGAGGTAAAATTGAGGCTAGTGTGTAGTGAGTTATGAATTAAGAGAGAAAGCAAATTAATGAGCAACATATGAAATGTGAAAACATTTAAGGACCAGTTTTATGCTGACATTCTACATAATAGAATATTCCTAATTACAACCAAAATGCTTTGTCTTTATTAGTGTTGTTTAATTGTAATCCCCACCTACCACCATACAATCTTGCTTTCTATTTCAAAGTCAGAGAAAAGTCTCAGTAGAGAGAAATATTTGCAATCTGGTTACATAAAGACAAATGTTGGTCACAAAGTTTACTTCCTTCAGTTTAATGCAATTGTACTGTTCCTGATCTGGTGAATAAAGTGGAAAGGAGAGGGCATTGTGATAGATTAGGATCATAAAAAGATGCAAACTTATCAGTTTATAACCTTATATGAATTCAATGAAATGCTGATGTGTAGCAGTACTTCCCGACTACTATGAGTCCCCTTAGCTAATAGAAAACATAAATGGAAAATTGATTCTACAAAAGCATATATTTTTAAAGGTTAAATGAGACTTTGTTTTACAACATGGGGTTAGGTAGCTTTAGGACAAATAAAAGGAAATATTACACTTAATGAAAAGTGAATGCATGGAACATTTACATCCAGAGGCTGATTAAAATAACTAGGTTCAAATGGTTAAAATAACTAGGTTCAAACAGCTTACAGAAATATGTGATAAACGGATTCACATTTATCTAAACTTTAAGCTTGTCATATTAGTGCTATTTTCATATCTTTTGTTCCATACCATGGAGTTAACTTCAAAGGAGTACTATCTCCTTCAGAGATGATGGTTAAAGAGAACTGCACAAGCTACTGCTTGGACGTAGTGTGGATATTCATTCTTCTAGAAGGGTGAAGGTTGATTTCAGTTTCATATCACCAAGATGGTTATTTCCTCCTACAGAACATGACTGCCCAACTTGCTAAGAGTTTCTGGGACAACCTGGATATTGAGGTCAGCATTGACTGCTTCAACCTCAACCTGGTTTAACATACATGAACCTGTACAAGCAACACCACCAACTTGTTAGAACTTGTTAGAAATGCAGATTCTCAGGACTCACCCCACATGTACCGAATCAGAAACACTCAGGAGGAACCCAGTTGTCTTTGGTTTTAACAAGTCTTCCAGGTAATTCCAATGCCCATTAAGGTGAAAACCACTAGTGAAAGGAAAAGTAAAATGAAGTGGAACAAAAAAACCAAAAATAGAATAAAACCATATCACTCTGATAGAAAGCATGTTGTTTAATATGGTGATCATCATTGAGCTTAATAGTTGTGCATACTGGGAAATTTTTATAGATTAGGTTCTGTCAGGAATTTATTCTTGCCATCAGAAAGATAGGCTTATATGAAAACTATTCCTATCTTGGCAACAGCACATTTGAGAAATAACATAGTAAGGAAAAGAAGCCACTTCTAAGTAGAAGTGAGTTAAAAAAAACAAAAAGCATGAGAATTGGAAAGTAGAAAACACTTTTGATGTCAGACGGTTCAGTTCCTGAGATTTTTAGAGGCCAGACTCAAAAATTAAATATTGGACAATGAGTTGTTGAAGATAGAGTCGCTGAAGAAAAATACTTCAATTATTAGCAAATGTTCTGATTTCAAACTAAAAAGAAATTACCCCTTTATAAATCTGAGAGCATAAAAGGTCAAAGTTTGGAGTAGCATCACATTAATACATGTTTATATATGTGTGCATGCATATATATGTATGTGTATGTATATGCGTATATATATATAATATATATTTAATGCATTTTCAGAAACTGTGAAAGTGATACAAATATATGTGTAGCAAAGTATATTAAAACCTCACCCATGTCTTTCTAACTCTAGGAGCTTCATACATATCCTCAACTTTATTCTCTAAAAATATCCCTCCGTGCCCAGCACTCAGAGTTTGCTTCTTGTTCTTCCATTCTCTGGCAGGCAGTCTGACTTTATCCCAAACCAATAATAAAGAATTCTTCTTCTTTTAAGAGGAAAGAGGAGAAGTATGGACCAGCAATTGCAGAATTCTCTGGGAAGCCAGAGTAAGAAGAAATGAGAGCACTTCCTTGTTAAATACTTATATTCCTTTCTACGGGAACTTCCCAGTTTGGGGATGATTGAAGAGGATCAGTTGAACTAGGAAAATAAAAGAAAAGGTTCTCAATTCTTCTGGTCTAGGGACAATAGTTCCCTGACACACAAAGAAAGATTTCACTAATCTGAGTTGAATACCAACTGCAACTTCATTCCAAAGCAAAACCATACCTTGTTTCTCTTTTGTAAGTGTAATTAAGTTTGTTAGCTGTTCAAAAAATAAAATGTTGATGTTATTTGAGAGTGACAGTCAGGCATTACCAACTAATACTTTTGTTACATTTTTAACAGTACTGATTTAAGCAACCTATTTTGACTTTTCTACTCATAGCTATCTGTACCTGGTGAACCTCAACTAACAATTGAAGTAAAGCACCCTGGACCCAAAGTTAGAATTTAGTGGTATCTTATAAAATGATGCATCTAAGTATGCCAGATTATAACATTGAAATGGGAAAAATAATCCAATTAAGCATTATTTTTCTCAACATGGAATCCAATAATGTTGGATTTTCCCCACCAAAACAATATTGGGAAATTGGTAGCTGCATAGTAAGTCTGGAAATATTAACAACTCTTCATTCAGACAGGGAAAATCAGGACATTATGTATAGCTGATATTTATGAGTATTCACTCAGTACCTGGTTCTTCAAAATGAATATGTATTACATATAATCATCTGTTTCATTTTCTCCACATCCATATAAATTTGTTTTTATTCTTTTCATTTATTCATTCAGTAGCTATTGATTTAGTGTCACCTCTACAGGTACTCATCTAGTTATGGGGAACACAAAACATAACAAACCCAAACCCCTTCCTTCATGGAGCTTACCTTTCATGGATACTAGCTCAGAGAAATTAAATAATATTTCTTTGGTCACATACTTTGTAAGTTCTGTGCACAAATACTTCAAGTCTTTCAGACACCAAAACTTATGCTTTTACCCATAATTTACATCCAGAACTCTGAAACTCAGTACATCTCTGATTTATCCCATCTCTCTAATCACAAAGTGCCTATTGCTAATCAAAATAAAAAATACGCACCCATTTCTTTACTTTCCTACATAAAATTATCTGTTTTGAATTGGGAATAAATAAATAGAACTGGGCATAATGCAGTAGCACTGAAAGGCAGAAGTGATATAATTAAAATACCAATTCATAAATACAGGAGGAGTAAGTAGCTTTAAGAGCTGTATGTTACTGTGCCCTGAGTTAAAAAAAAAGTAAAATACTAAAGAGGTAATCAAATTATTTGCCTTATATCAATATAAAAGACATTACTTCTTTGGAAAAAATTTAACATAATATATTTTATGGTATCTAGTTTTCAGACATTCATGAATATATTAACATTCAGGAAAATCTTATGAAACTATATAAAATGTATTTTTTCCCTTCTTAGGAGCCACCTATTATCTTAAATGTCTGCTAAGATGAAGAATCAGCTAAATATGATATTGTGCTTGTTCTTACATCTAATTCCAAAGCAAACATTACATATAACAAGCATTCTGGTGATAAATTCTAAGTTGAAAGAGCATCCTTTTGGCATTATTCAAGTTGTTTATAATCTTCAATTCAATGATCATGCTGGGTTGCACTATTTCATGTAAAGAGAATAATAGATTATAAGCTTAACTATTACCATTTCATATTTTATGGCCTCCCCAGCATACTCAGAGGCTCATTTTTCAGCACGACCTCCAGCAAGCACACAGAAGTAAACAGAATCTTAAATCTGCTTAGAAAATAAGAGGAAAATGTTTTGAATTAAATCTTATTCAGCTAAAGTGACAAGCTCTCAACTGAGCATGAAGAAGCACCATGGCAGTATTATTATCCCAGCCCATCTCAATGAACTCACCATACATAAGTGAATTCGAACATCTTTAGTTGCTTACACGTGACAGTAACTGAACACTGATAAAAGAGATTGCAAAAAAGAAAAAAAACCATACTCACATTTAATCCAACATACAAAAGGAATAGTTTTCACTCAAAATATGAGAAAGGGGTCTAGCATATCTTCTTTGTTTAGATAGTAGGTTATAAATACTTTAAATATCAGGTGCATATTCTCTATGCCTTTACAGTATTGTACATCCAAGTGAAAAGTAGCAAATAAAAATCTAATTAGCTATACAGTTGTTATGTAGACAAAACATAAAAATACTAGATCATGGTTTGTTACTTTCCTATAGACATTTTGGCATAATATACATAAGCCTTGGAGAATCAAGAGACGATTATTTTTATTTAAAAGCTACTGTGGACATCAACTTCCACTTCCAGCTATGGCAAAGTAGCAGATACTAAATTAGCCCTCTTGTTTTGCTTTTTCTTTTTAAATTTTGACTCAATTTATTTATCTTTCTTTATCCATTCATCCACTAATGGACACTTTACTGTTTTCAATTCTTGTCTATTGTAACTAATGCTGCAATGAGCATTGAGGTGCATGTATCTTTTTGAATTAGTGTTTTCATTTTCTTTGGATAAATACCCAGAAGTGGAATTGTTAGATCATATAATAGTTCTATTTTTTTTTTTGAGGAACCTCAACATGGTTAACCATAGTGATTACACCACTCTACTTTTAAAAATAAAAGTACAAAGTTGGACAAAATCAGTGAAATAACTTTTCAGATCTTGGGCAACAAACAGCTCCTGAGTGTGATATCTGAGAGAAGATTAAAAAATTGAGGTAAGCCCCAGGATTGCACTGGCTTTTTGCAAGACATCGCTTTCCAGACTGTGAAGAGGAACAGGAAAGGGTAGCCAAAATTAAGCTCAGTAGTCCTTCTAAGCTAAAGAGAGAGAATCAGCTAGAATTTGTAGGTCAGGGTACTGGAGAGAAGACATCTATATAGAGAAGAAGCTCCTGAAGTCTACATAGGGACCCCTTTGATTCTTTGGCTGAGTACAATGATGCACATGTTCAGCAGCACTATGTGGCTGGGCAAAGAATAACGAAATAACAATTATGGGTCAGGAGACAATTATCAGGGATCTTTGAGCTGAATAATTACCAGAGCTTGCACAGGACTGGGAGATATTTATGTTCTAACCAGCTAAAAGTGAGAAAGTTTGCTGAATACCCTGGACATTCAGTAGAGACCCCAGAAGGACCTGCTGTTTAAGTATTAGCATTAGATTTAGCATTAGATTAAAGGGTACCCATTCTAATGAATTTGAAGAATAAGTCTTGAAAGTGTCAAGCTTATCCTCAAGTAGATAGCCTATCAGGAAAAAAAACCTCAATCCTCCATTAAGGAATACAATAAAAGCCTTACAATAAATGAGATAGCTTTCAGTAAAAAAGTGATGAGAAGCAGAAAAATGAGGCCCATAACCAGAATAAAAATCAATCAATTGAAACAAACCCAGAAACAACAGAAATGATGGAATTAGCATATGAGGACTGTAAAATAGCTATTACCAATGTGTTCAAGGATTTAAACGGAATCATAAACATAATGAATATATAAATAAGAAATCTCAATAGAGAAATGGAAACCAAAGAAAGAAATGCAACTGTTAATTAGGTCTTATGATTAGGAAAATTCTAGAACCAGAAGACTTCCCTGGTTAATTGCAATAAATATTTAAGGAAAAAAATTACCAATCATATCCCATTCTGTCATATGTTGAAGAATATATTTATCTCAATTAATTTTAGTATAAAAGCAAAATCAGCAAAAAGAGCACTATAAATAAATCAAGTAAAATTTCAAAAAGGAAAAGCAAGAGGGCTAATTTAGTATCTGTTACTTTGCCATAGCTGGAAGTGCAAGTTGATGTCCACAGTAGCTTCTAAATAAAAATAATCATCTTATTTATTTATTTGTTTTTATTTTGGTATCATTAATGTACAATCACTTGAGCAACTTGTGGTTACTAGATTCCCCCCATTATCAAGTCCCCACCAAATACCCCATTACAGTCACTGTCCATCAGCATAGTAAGATGTTAGAGTCACCATTTATCCTCTCTGTGCTATACTGCCTTCCCTGTGCCCCCCACTACATTATGTGTGCTAATTGTAATGCCCCTTATTCCCCATTCTCTCTTGCCTCCCACTCAACCTCCCCAGTCTCTCTCCCTTTGGTAAACGTTAGTCCATTCTTGGGTTCTGTGAGTCTGCTGCTCTTTTGTTCCTTCAGTTTTTGCTTTGTTCTTATGCTCCGCAGATGAGTGAAATCATCTGATAATTGCTTTTCTCCGGTTGGCTATTTCACTGAGCATAATACCTTCTAGTTCCATCCATGTTGCTGCAAATGGTAAGATATGTTTTCTTCTTATGGCTGAATAATATTCCATTGTGTATATGTACCACATCTTCTTTATCCATTCATCTACTGATGGACACTTAGGTTGCTTCCATTTCTTGGCTATTGTAAATAGTGCTGCAATAAACATAGGGGTACATATGTCTTTTTGAAACTGGGCTCCTGAATTCTTAGGGTAAATTCCTAAAAGTGGAATTCGTGGGTCAAATAATATTTCTATTTTTAGTTTTTTGAAGAACCTCCACACTGCTTTCCATAATGGTCGAACTAATTTACATTCCCACCAGCAGTGTAGGAGGCTTCCCCTTTCTCCCCATCCTCACCAGCACTTGTTGTTCCTAGTCTTTTCTGTGATGGCCATATTAACTGGCATGAGGTGATATCTCATTTGGTTTTAATTTGCATTTCCCTGATAATTAGCGATGTGGAGCATCTTTTCATGTGCCTCTTGGCCATCTGAACTTCTTCTTTGGAGAAGTGTCTGTTCATAGCTTCTGCCCATTTTTTAATAGGGTTATTTGCTTTTTGGGTGTTGAGACATGTGAGTTCTTTATATATATTGGATGTTAACCTCTTGTCGGATATGTCATTTACAAATATATTCTCCCATACTGTAGGGTGTCTTTTTGTTCTGCTGATGGTGTCCTTTGCTGTACAGAAGTTTTTTAGCCTTTTGTAGTCCCATTTGTTCATTTTTTATTTTGTTTCCTTTGCCCAAGGA
Organism: Manis javanica; assembly: GCF_040802235.1. Lineage (NCBI taxonomy): Eukaryota > Metazoa > Chordata > Mammalia > Pholidota > Manidae > Manis > Manis javanica. The sequence continues at coordinate 46,343,491 of NC_133156.1, forward strand.
GATGCGTTCAGGAAAAAGTTGCTCATATTTATATTTAAGAGATTTTTGCCTAGGTTTTCTTCTAAGACTTTTATAGTTTCATGACTTACCTTCAGGTCTTTGATCCATTCTGAGTTTACTTTTGTGTATGGAGTTAGACAATAATCCAGTTTCATTCTCTTGCATGTAGCTGTCCAGTTTTACCAACACCAGCTTTTGAAGAGGCTGTCATTTCCCATTTATGTCCATGGCTCCTTTATCATATATTAATTGACCATATGTGTTTGGGTTAATATCTGTACTCTCTGTTCTGTTACACTGGTCTGAGGCTCTGTTCTTATGCCAAATTGTCTTGATTACTGTGGCTTTGAAGTAGAGCTTGAAGTTCAGGAGCTTTATTTGTCCTTCTCAGCATTGCTTTGGATATTAGAGGTCTTTTGTTGTTCCATTTGAATTTTAGAACCATTTCCTCTAGTTCATTGAAGAATGCTTTTGGTATTTTGGTAAGGATTACATTGAATCTGTAGATTTGTTTATGCAGGATGGCCATTTTGACAATATTAATTCTTCCTATCGATGAGCACATGATGTCTTTCCATTTATTGTTATCTAATTTTTCTCATGAGTGTCTTGTGGTTTTCAGAATATAGGTGTTTCACTTCCTTAATTAGGTTTATTCCTAGGTATTTTATTCTTTTTGATGCAATTGTGAATGAAATTGTTTTTCTCATTGCTCTTTCTGCCAGTTCATTGTTAGTGTATAGGAATGCAACAGATTTCTGTGTATTAAGTTTGTATCCTGCAACTTTGCTGAAATCATATATTAAATCTAGTTTTGGAGTGGATATTTTAGGGTTTTTTTATGTACAATATCACATCATCTGCAAACAGGGACAGTTTAACTTCTTCCTTGCCAATCTGGATGCCTTTTATTTCTTTGTATTGTCTGATTGCTGTGGTTAGGATCTCCAGAACTATGTTGAATAGAAGTGGGGAAAATGTTCATCCTTGTCTTGTTCCTGATCTTAAAGGAAAACCTTTCAGCTTCTCACTGTTGAGTATAATGTTGGCTGTGGGTTTGTCATTTATGGCCTCTATTATGTTGAATATTTGCCCTCTATACTTATTTTGTTGAGAGTTTTTATCATAAAGAGATATTGAATTTTGTTGAATGGTTTTTCAGCATCTATTGAGGTAATCATATGGTTTTTGTTCTTCTTTTTGTTGATGTGGTGGATGATGTTGATGGATTTTCGGATGTTGTACCATCCTTGCATCCCTGGGATGAATCCCACTTTGTCATGGTGTATGATCATTTTGATGTATTTTTGAATTCGGTTTGTTAATATTTTGTTCAGTATTTTTGTGTCTAGTTTTCATCTGGGATATTGGTCTTTTTTTGTAGTGTCTTTGCAGGTTTTCATATTAGAGTGATGTTGGCCTCATAGAATCAGTTTGGGAGTATTCTCTTGTCTTCAACTTTTTGTAAAACTTTAAGGAGGATGGGTATTAGGTCTTCACTAAATGTCTGATAAAATTTAGCAGTGAAACCTTCTGGTACAGGAGTTTTGTTGGTAGGTAGTTTTTTGATTACCAGTTCAATTTCATTGCCACTAATTCATCTGTTCAGATTTTCAGTTTCTTTCTGGGTCAGCCTTGGAAGGTTGTATTTTTCTAGAAAGTTGTCCATTTCTTCTAGGTTAACCAATTTGTTAGCATATAATTTTTCATAGTATTCTCTTATAAGTCTTTGTATTTCTGTGGTGTCTGTAGTGATTTTTCCTTTCTCATTTCTGATTCTGTTTATGTATGTAGACTCTCTTTTTTTTTCTTGATAAGTCTGGCTGGGGAGTTCATCTATTTTGTTTATTTTCTCAAAGAACCAGCTCCTTCTTTCACTGATTCTTTCTTTTGTTTATTCTTCTCAATTTTATTTATTTCTCCTCTAATCTTTATTATGTCCCTCCTTCTACTGACTTCATACCTCATTTGTTCTTTTTTTCTAGTTTCATTAATTGTGAGTTTAGACTGCTTAAATGGGATTGTTCTTCCTTCCTGAGGTAGGCCTGTATTACAATATACTTCCTTCTTAGCACAGCCTTTGCTGCATCCCACAGATGTTGCAGTGTTGAATTATTGTTGTCATTTGTCTCCATATATTGCTTGATCTCTGTTTCTATTTGGTCATTTATCCATTAATTATTTAGGAGCATGTTATTAAGCCTCCTTGTGTTTGTGTGTTTTTTCATTTTCTTTGCATAATTTATTTCTTTTCTCATACCTATGTGATCTGAGAAGCTCATTGGTACAATTTCAATATTTTTTAATTTGCTGACGCTCTTTTTGTGGCCTAGTATATGATCCTTGAAAATGTTCCATGTGCACTTGAGAAGAATGTGTATCTTGTTTTTGGATAGAGTGTTCTGTAGATGTTCGTTAGGTCCATCTGTTCTAATATGTTGTTCAGTGCCTCTGTCTCTTTACTTATATTCTGTCTGGTTGATCTGTCCATTGGAATGAGTAGTGTGTTGAAATCTCCTAAAATGAATGCATTGCATTCTTTTTCTCCCTTTTAATCTCTTAGTATTTGTATCATATATGTACATGCTCCTGTGTTGTGTGCAAAGATATTTGTAATAGTTATATCCTTTTGTTGGACTGATCTCTTTATCATTATGTAATGTCCTTTTGATGTCATGTGACTTTCTTTGTTTTGAAGTCTATTTTGTCTGATACAAGTACTGCAACTCCTGCTTTTTTCTCCCTATTAGTTGCATGAAATATCTTTTTCTATCCCTTTACTTTCAGTCTGTGTATATCTTTGAGTTTGAAGTGAGTCTCCTGTAGGCAGCGTATGTACAGGTCTCTTCTTTATCCATTCAGTGACTCTGTGTCTTTTGATTGGCGCATTCAAACTATTTATATTTAGGGTGATTATCAATAGGAATGTACTTATTGCCATTGCAGGCTTTAGATTCATGGATACCAAAGGTTCAAGGGTAATTCCCTTCAATCTAACAGTCTAATTTAACTCATTTAATATGCTATTACAAACACAACTTAAAGGTTCTTTTTTTTTGTCTACTTTTTCTTCCTCCTCCATTTCTTTATATATTAGATATCATATTCTGTACTCTTTTTCTATCCCTTGACTGACTTTGTGGGCAGTTGTTTTGATTTTGCATCTGCTTAGTAATTAATTATTCTGCTTTGCTATGGTTTTATTCCCTCTGGTGACATCTATTTAGCCTCAGGATCACTTCCATCTATAGCAGTCCCTCCAAAATGCACTGTAGTGGAGGTTTATGGAAGGTAAATACTGTCAGCTTTTGCTTATCTGAAAATTATTTAATCCCTCCTTCAGGAGAGAAATAAAGATTCATCGGACTGTATTTATAATGGTTTAATAAGTGAGTTAAGTTAGGTGATTAGATAGTAAAGAAGCTACTCTTGAAACTTTGGTAACCACGAATCTAAAGCCTGCAATGCCAATAAGAATATATCTTTCAATAATCACTCTAAATGTAAATGAACTGAATGCACCAATCAAAAGACACAGAGTAATAGAATGGATAAAAAAGCAAGACCCATCCATATGCTGCTTACAAGAGACTCACCTCAAACCCAAAGACATGCATAGACTAAAAGTCAAGGGTTGGAAAAAGATATTTCATGCAAACAATAGGGAGAAAAAAGCAGGCATTGCAGTATTTGTACGAGACAAAATAGACTTCCAAACAAAGAAAGTAACAAGAGATAAAGAAGGACATTACATAATGATAAAGGGAACAGTTCAACAAGAGGATATAACCATTATAAATATATATGCACCCAATACAAGAGCACCAACATATGTGGAAGAAATGCTAACAGAATTAAAGGAGAAAATAGAATGCAATGCATTCCTTCTAGGAGAATTCAACACACCACTCACTTCAAAGGACAGATCCATCAGATAGAAAATAAGTGAGGATACAGAGGCACTGAACAACACACTAGAACAGATGGATCTAACAGACATCTAGAGACCTCTACACAAAACAACAGGATAAACATTCTTCTCAAGTGCTCATGGAACATTTTCCATAATAGACCACATATTAGGCCACAAAAGAGCCTCAGTCAATTCAAAAAGACTGAAATTCTACCAACCAACTTCTCAGACCTCAAAGGCATAAAACAAGAAATAAATTGTACAAAGAAAACAAAAAGGCTCACAAACACATGGAGGCTTAACAACATGCTCCTAAAGAATCAATGGATTAAAGACCAAAATAAAATAGAGGTCAAGCAATATATGGAGACAAATGACAACAACAGCACAAAGCCCAACTTCTGTGGCATGCAGTGAAGGCAGTTCTAAGAGGAAACTATATAGAAATCCAGGCCTATTTAAAGAATGAAGAACAATCCTAAATGAATAGTCTAAAGTCACAATTATTGAGATTGGAAAATGAAGAACAAATGAGGCCCAAAGTCAGCAGAAGGAGGGACATAATAAAAATCAGAGAAGAAATAAATAAAATTGAGAAGAATAAAACAATAGAAAAAAATCAATGAAACCAAGAGCTGGTACTTTGAGAAAATAAACAAAATCAATTAGCCCCTCACCAGACTTATTAAGAGAAAAAGAGAATATACACACATAAACAGAATCAGAAATGAGAAAGGAAAAATAATGATGGACCCCACAGAAATACAAAGAATTTTTAGAGAATACTATGAGAATCTATATGCTAACAAGCTAGGTTTTCCAGACAACTTCCTGGAAAAATACAACCTTCCAAGACTGACCAAGGAAGAAACACAAAATCTAAACAGACCAATTACCAGCAACAAAATTGAAGCAGTAATCAAAAACTACCCAAGAACAAAACCCCTGGGACAGATGGGTTTATGAGTTTTATGAGACATATAGAGAAGACATAATACCTATTCTCCTTAGAGTTTTCCAAAAAATAGAAGAGGAGGGAATACTCCCTCCTATGAAGCCAACATCACCCTAATACCAAAACCCGGCAAAGTCTCCACCAAAACAGAAAATTACCAACCAATATCCCTGATGAACGTAAATGCAAAAATACTCAACAAAATATTAGCAAACCGAATTCAAAACTACATATGGAAGGTCATACACCATGATCAAGTGGGATTAATCTCAGGGATGCAAAGATGCTACAACATTCGAAAGTCCAACAACATCATCCACCACATCAACAAAAAGAAGGACAAAACCACATGATCATCTCCATAGATGCTGAAAAAGCATTTGACAAAATTCAACATCCATTCATGACAAAAACTCTAAACAAAATGGGTATAGAGGGCAAGTTCCCCAACATAATAAAGGCCATATATGACAAACCCACAGCCAACATCATACTTAACAGCAAGAAGCTGAAAGCCTTTCCTCTCTGATTGGGAATAAGACAGGGATGCCCACTCTCCCCACTGTTGTTCAACATAGTACTGGAGGTCCTAGCAATGGCAGTCAAGCAAAATAAAGAAATACAAGGCATCCAGACTGGTAAAGAAGAAGTCAAACTGTCACTATTTGAAGATGACATGATATTGTACATAAAAAAACCCAAAGACTCCACTCTAAAACTATTAGAACAACTATCTGAATTCAGCAAAGTTGCACGATACAAAATTAATACACAGAAATCTGTGGCTTTCCTACACCCTTAACAATGAACTAATAGAAAGAGAAATCAGGAAAACTATTCCATTCACAATTGCATCAAAAAGAATAAAATACCTAGGAATAAACCTAACCAAGGAAGTGAAAGACCTATACCCTGAAAACTACAAGACACTCTTAAGAGAAATTAAAGAGGACACTAACAAATGGAAACTCATCCCATGCTCCTGGCTAGGAAGAATTAATATTTTCAAAATGGCCAACCTGCCTAAAGCAATCTACAGATTCAATGCAATCCCTATCAAAATACCAACAGCATTTTTCAATGAACTGAAACAAATAGTTTTAAAATTCATATGGAAACACAAAAGGCCCTGAATAGCCAAAGCAATCCTGAGAAGGAAGAATAAAGCAGGGGGATCTCACTTCCCAACTTCAAGGTCTACTACAAAGCCACAGTAATCAAGACAATTTGGCACCAGCACAAGAACAGACCCACAGAAAAGTAGAACAGGATAGAGAGTCAAGATATTAACTCAAACATATATGGTCAATCAATATACGATAAAGGAGCCATGGACATACAATGGGGAAATGACAGCCTCTTCAACAGCTAGTGTTTGCAAAACTGGACAGCTACATGTAAGGGAATGAAACTGGGTCCTTGTCTAACCTCATACACAAAAATAAATTTAAAATTGATCAAAGACCTGAATGTAAGCAATGAAACTATAAAACTATTAGAAAAAAATCATAGGCAAAAATCTCTTGGACATAAACATGAAAAACTTCTTAATGAACATATCTCCCTGGGCAAGAGAAACAAAAGCAAAAATGAACAAGTGGGACTATATCAAGCTGAAAAGCTTCTGTACAGCAAAGGACACCACCAATAGAACAAAAAGGCATCCTACAGTATGGGAGAATATATTCATAAATGACAGATCTGATAAAGGGTTGACATCCAAAATATACAAAGAGCTCAAGCACCTCAATAAACAAAAAGCAAATAATCCAATTAATAAATGGGCAGAGGAGCTGAACAGTTCTTCAAAGAAGAAATTCAGATGGCCAACAGACACATGAAAAGATGCTCCACATCGCTAGTTATCAGAGAAATGCAAATTAAAACCACAATGAGATATCACCTCACACCAGTAAGGATGGCTACCATCCAAAAGACAAACAAGAACAAATGTTGGCAAAGTTGTGGAGAAAAGAAAACTCTCCTACACTGCTGGTGGGAATGTAAGTTAGTTCAACCATTGTGGAAAGCAGTATGGAGGTTCCTCAAAAAGCTTAAAATAGAAATACCATTTGACCCAGGAATTCCATTTCTAGGAATTTACCCTAAGAATGCAGCAGCCCAGTTTGAAAAAGACAGATGCACCCCTATGTTTACCGCAGCACTATTTACAGTAGCCAAGAAATGGAAGCAACCTAAGGGTCCATCAGTAGATGAATGGATAAAGAAGATGTGGTACATACACACAATGGAATATTATTCAGCCATAAGAAGAAAACAAATCCTACCATTTGGAACAGCATGGATGGAGCTAGAGGGTTTTATGCTCAGTGAAATAAGCCAGGTGGAGGAAGACAAGTATCAAATGATTTCACTCATCTGTGGAGTATAAGAACAAAGAAAAAACTGAAGGAGCAAAACAGCAGCAAAATCACAGAACCCAAGAATGGACTAACAGCTACCAAAGAGAAAGGGACTAGGAATATGGGTGGGAAGGGAGGAATAAGGAGGGGGAAAAGTAAATGGGGCATTATGATTAGCATGTGTAATGAGAGGGGGCATGGGGAGGGCTATACAACACAGAGAAGACAAGTAGTGACTCTTTAGCATCTTATGCTGATGGATAGAGACTGTAATGGGGTATGTGGGGGGGGCACTTGGTGAAGTGTGGAGTCTAGTACACATAATATTCATCATGTAATTGTAGATTAATGATACCAAAAATAAATGTAAAAAGAAAAACTATATATATACATAAAAAAATTTTAAAAATATATTTTTATGTAGATTTTTCTAAAAGAAAATATAGGTGACAATCTTCATGACCTTGGAATAGGCAAAGTAATTTCTCATACAAGACCTGGAAAGGAATAATCATAAAATATAAAGCTTACTAAAATGTAAGTCATCAATATATAAAACTATTGCTCATCAAAAGAAAATCTAAGAAAATGAATAGTTAAGCCACATTCTGAGAGAAAATGTTTGTAATATATATAACCTACAAAGACATATGCAGGCAAACAACTTTAATGATTCAATAATTCAAGCAGAAAAAAAATTTTAATGGGCAAAAAGCCTTGAGCAGACACTTTCAAAGGCCAATTTGGAATTTTCTAATAAGTTCATGAAAATTTTGCCAATAAACTTACAAAAAAATTGTATAAAATCATTAGTTATCAGGAAAATGCAAATTAAAACCACAGTATGATACCACTACATGTCCATGAGAATGGTTAAAATTAAAAGACTGACAATACTAAATGCTGGTGAGAATCTGAAACAACTGAAGTTGTTGTATCTTGGGGGGGGGGGTGTTTGTGTGTAAAATTATCATAGAATCTCCCTGGAAACTAGTCTAGACTTAAAAAAAAATACTGTTAGTGTATTAGTTTTCTGTTACTAGTGTAGAAAATTTACTGTGTTCTTGGTGGCTCAAAATAATACAAATTTATTATTATCTTACAGATCTGCAAGTCAGAGGTCCAATGTAAGGTTCACCAGGATAAAATCAGCCTGTCAGCAGGGTTGTGTTCCTTTTTTCTGGCTTGATCCTTTCCTTTGTCTTCAAAGCAGCAATGTTACCTTTCTCTGACCCTAATTCTGTTGTCACATCTTTCTCTGACTTCAACCAGAAATGATTGTCCACATTTTAGTATTCATGTGATTATATTGGGCCCCTCAGGTCAATCAAGATAATCTCCCAACACCTAATCACACACATGCACATTTATATTCAGTCCAGACTCAGACTCCGGTTATGCAGATTTCAGGCACTTATTGCCTGAACAGCTCTCTTCTCTTGTATACCCTGTCTTTACATTTGCAAAGTCTCTTTTGCCATGTAAGGTAACATATTCATCGATTCCATGGATTAGAGTGTGGACATATGCAAAGAGACATTTTTCTGGTTATCTTCAAGGTTACCTCTAAGTATTTCAATAGAAAAAAATGTAGGAAGCAATATGTATAAAAAAAGCATACAGATATGTTCTTAGAAGTCTTATTCATACTAGCAAAATACTAGAAACAACCAAAATGTCACTCAAACTAATTGTGTTCTATTACTACACAACTGCAATACACCCAGCATTAACAAGGAACAAACTACTAATACATGTAACAATATTGATGAATCTGAAAAACATGCTGAGTGCAAAAAGCAGGAAGGAAAATAACATACAGTGTACTCTTCCATTTATATCAACTTCAAGAAAGGTGACAGAAATCATAATAGCGGTTACTTTCAAAGGGAGCAGGAATATATAGTGACTGGAAAGCTGTATGAAGGATCTTTCTGGAGTGGTGGGAATGTTCTATATCATGATAGGCATGTGAGTTACCTAAGTGTATGCATTTATCAAAATTCACAGAATTATAATCTGAAGATCTATGCATTCACTGAATATAAAATATACCTCCATTTTTAAGTTTAAAACATCCATGTTGAATTAACTCTTATTTTTATTTTTATTGAAAAATTGCTGTATATATTACACAGTGGTCCAACAGTTACCCATATTATTAAATTCTCACCCCCATTAGCACAGTTACTGTCAACATAAGATAATATAGAATTATTTGCTCTATTCTCCATGCTGTACTGCCATTCCCATGACAAAATTATATTATGATTGAGAATTTTTGTACTGTTGACTCCACCCACCCTCCCCACCCACCCAACTGAACCCCTTTACAGTGATAACAGCCAGTTACTTCTCAGTGTCTATGAGTCTACTGCTATTTTGCTCATTTTGTTTTGATTTGTATTTTTATTCCACAGATAAGTGAAATCTTGTGGTATTTGTCTTTCTCCACCTGGCTTATTTCACTTAGTGTAATAACCTCTAGGTCTGTCCATATTGTTTCAAATGGCAGGACTTCTATATTTTAATGGCTGAATAATATTTCATTGTGTATGTGTATCACATGTTCTTTATCCATTCATCTATTGATGGACACTTAGGTTGCTTCCACAGCTTGGCCATTTCAAACACAATCTAAAAGCACTTCTTTTTTCTTTTTCCTCCTCCACACTTTATATATTAGATGTCATAATCTGTACTTTTTGTGTAGCCTTTGATTTTGTGTATAGTTGGTGTTATTACTTTTGCTTTGTTTTAATTTTGTACTTGTTCAGTAAGTAATTGTTCTACTACCTTTATTGTGGATTTATTTTCACTGGTTAAAGCTGTTTAGGCTTGGGAATATTTCTATCTACAGATGTCCCTTTAACATATCCTATAAGACTGGTTTAAGTGGTGGTGCGTTCCTTTAGCCTTTGTTTATCTTGGAAATATTTAATCCCTCCTTCAAATTTGTATGATAATCTTCCTGGGTAGAGGATACTTGGCTGAAGGTCCTTCTATTTCAATGCATTAAATTTATGCTACTCCCTTCTGGCCTGTAAAGTTTCTGCTGAGAAGTCTGCTGATAGTCTGATGGGGTTGCCCTTTTAAGTAATCTTTTTCCTCTTGCTGGCTGATTTCAGCACCCTCCCCTTATCCTTAATCTTTGTCATTTTAATTATTATTTGTCTTGGTGTTGCCTTCTGGGGTTCCTTCTGTTAGGGCTCTCTGTGCTGTCATGATTTGGGTGTCTATTTCATTCCCCAGACTGGGGAAGTTTTCAATAATTATTTCTTCAAAGAGACTTTCTTGCCCTTGGTCTCTTTCTTCTTCTTCTGGAACCCCTATTATGTGAATATTGTTTCACTGGAGTTCTCACTTAGTGTAATGAAACTGAGGAACAGAGACAAAAAAGAACCCTAGGAATGAAAGAATGCTAAGAGACCTAGAGGTTATTACACTAAGTAAAATACCCTCTTAGCATTCTTTCATTCCTAGAGTTCTTTTTTGTCTCTGTTCCTCAGCTTCATTATGTTCCTGTTCTCTAATTTCCATCTCATTCATTGCCTCCTCTACTTGCAGCAATCTGTTATTCATTCCCTTCTTTGTATATTTCACTTCTGTTATTCTTCAGCTCTGAGTGGCTCTTTTTCAAGTCTTCTATGTTTTTGTTGAAGTCCTCCCTTAGATCTTCAGTACTTTTCTGCAGATCAGTGAGCATATTTATGACTGTTACTTTGAAATATTTTTTCAATAAGTTTGGTGATCTTTGTTTCACTTAGCCCTCTTTCTGGTGTCTTATCCTGTACTTTTGCTTGAAACATAGTCCTCTGTCTCTTCATTTTGTTAGAGTTTCTTTGTCTCTTCCTTTGTATTAGAAGGATCTGCTATTCTTCCTGGTCTAGAGAGTAATGGCTTTATAAAAAGGGTATCCTCTTGTGTCCAGAAGCTCAGGACTCTATTCTCTTGTGCCTCATTCTCCTTTGCAGTGGAGCCACCATTTCTATTGGTGGGCAGCAGGGGGGTGCACCTCTCTGTCTGTCTGCCAGAATCGTCTATCTCAGAGCACTATGGACAGCACTTTGCCTCAGCCAGCCCTTTGTGAGCCAAGCAGCAGGACTTCTGCTGGCATTGTTTTAGGTGGGGGCCACCCTCCACTTGCTGTGCAGCAAATGTGGCCACTGCTGGGCTAAGAGGATGAGCAGCGTGGTCACATGGAGGCATTGAGTCATGCAGTGCTGAGTTACAACGTTCTGGGCATGTGGCCATGAGCTGGGCCACCACCTATGAGCAAGAAGGAGCACTAGGAGTTGGCTCCTTCAGGCACCTCTCTAATGGATCTGAGACAGGGCTCAGAAAGCTGCAAAAGCCTCACTCTGCCTGCCAGACAGCAAAGTCTGACTGCTGTTATGCCAAGCAGGCTGGGGTGGGTTGGGGGAGTATGTAGGGAAGTGCTTTGGTACAGTGCCACTAGCCAGGGTGATGGAGAGTTTGGGGCTCACAAGAGTGCCTGATCTGTTGGGCAGAGGGAGGGCTGAGGAAGTGTCATCCACCTTCCCTTTCTCCTATGGAGGGAGCTTCATCAACCCTTCCCCCTCTGGTATCCCTCTCACTGCTGGCAAATATTTCAAACTGCCAACTCTGTTTTGGGCCTCAGTGGGAATAGTGGAGAGTGCCTGTCCCTCACAAGTTTCTAGAGTCACAGCCTCACAGTGTGCTCCAACTCTCCCTGGTCCAGCCCCACTAATCATCAGAACTCAGTGTAATGTGGACTCATGTTCCCAGAGCAGATCTCCAGGGCCAGCTGTGCAGAGTTCCAGAGCACCTGTACTGTTCCTGCTACATTCTTCTTTCTCCCTCCTGTGGGCTAGGGTGGGGGAAGTGCTTGGGCCCCTCTGGGACATGGCTTTGCAAGTTTACCTTTCTCTGTATGATCTTCTCTTCTTCATCAGGTGTAGGTGGTCTGTCCTGCAGTCTTCAGGTCATTTTCAGCTTTAGTTGTATTTTCTGTAGTTGCTTCCTAAGTGTGTGTGTAGGAGGAGATTTTCAGCTTGCCTTCTATTTTCCCCCAATCTCAAATAACTTTTAATTACTTTTTTATAACAAAATAATTTATTTTTCTTTATTTTAAACACTCAAATTTGTATACTTAATAAGGGAAATTACAGTCAATTGCTTTTAATTCCTGATGTTTATTTGAGTCCTCTCTTTTTCTTGGTGAGTCTAAGTAAAGTCTTATCAATTTTGTTTATCTTTTCAAAGAACCAGTTGTTAGTTATATCCATCTTTTTATTTTAGTTTCTATATCACATATTTTTGCTCTAATCTTTGTTGTATCCTTTCTTCTGTTAACTTTTGTTTTCACTTGTTTTTCTTTTTCAATTTCCTTGAGGTTAAAAGTGAAGTTTTTACTGGAAATATTTCTTATTTCTTGATATAGGCATTTGTCACTATGAATTTTCTTTGAACTGCTTTTGCTGCATCCCATAAATTTTGGTATGTTACATTTCCATTTTCATTTTTTCTAAGTATTTTTTAAAATTTATCTTTTGATTTCTTCCTTGACCTAATGGTTGTTCAATAACATGTCATTTAATCTCCACATATTTATGAATTTTCCACATTTCTTCATGTATTAATTTCTACTTTCATACCATTTTGTAATGATGGTTGATATGATTTCAGTCCCATTACATTTGTTAAGGATTGTTTTGTGGCCTAACATATGATCTATCTTGGAAGAATGTTCCATGTGCCCTTAAGAAGAATGTGTATTGTATTGTTTTTGGATGATAAAATGTTTTGTAAATATCTGTTAAGTCCATCTGGTGTAATGTGTCATTTGCAGCTGATGTTTTTCTGTCTGTATGATTTATCTATTGATGTAAGTCAGGCATTAAAGCCTCCTACTATTGTATTGCTCTCCATTTCTCCTTTAAGGTCTATTAATAACTATTTATTTGTTAACTTGATATTTTCCTTCTCCTAAACTTGATATCTACTTTTTATACAACTTATGATTTGGAGTCACATAATTGTGTGGTATTTGTATGCTACAAAATTATTCAGAGAGCACACATCTTTCCTCTATCTTTAATATGAATTTTTAGAGGCAGTCTTATCTATAAATATCTTTTACCCAGTCATGTAGTTCCTGGTGATCAGAGTATTTAGGTAAAGATTTCAGATTTTCATACAATTTCCTCAGCGAGTTTTAATAGAAATTAGGTTCTTGTCTATTAAATAGTCAGATAAATATCACAAAAATATGGTGTACTGTCATTAAATATAACCATTTAAAAGATGAGACATGTCTAAATTATAAGAAACACTATTAACTGTGATACATTTAAATTTGTGATTACAAATAATGTAGCATATCTGTCTTTCTCCTTGCTTTTTCTAAATGCAGCTATTGGAATTTTGGATTTGGGTTTCTTTTCAGAAAAATCCATAATTATGATTTTATTCATTTTGAAAGAATGAAAATTATTTTTATAATTATATATATAAAGCATAAATTATATATATACATATTATATATAGTATAAATATTATATATATGTATTTCTTTAATACATATATGTATATGTATATATATATATGTGTGTGTATATGTATCTTAATATAAAGAATATATTCCAAGGCATATCTTTCATATAGTTCTTTTTGGTATCCTATTTGAGGATCATCTCTATTTAAAAGTGAAAATACACAATTGTAGTGCTATCCCTAGCTTGTTGTAAAGATTATTATGTAATATTGCATGTGGTATTTAATAAGCTATTTTTTCTGTTTTGCTTTGCTGAACTGTGATTTTGACAAATTTTGAAATATTTTGGAGAAGGTGTTTAACAAAATTTCATTGGTTGAAATATTTTATAACATTTTTTTGTTATAATTGTTGAAATATTTATAACATTACATTGAAATATTTTATAACATTACCCCAGCAACAGGGAACATTATTTTAAGCTGTTTCCTCAATACACTTCTGAAAAAGACCCATATATCATTGTGAAAAGAAAGCTAACTAACAAAGAGGTGGGAATTTGTGTTATATTCTCAGCTCCATTAGTTTTAATTTATTCACCTAAAATCTGAGAAAAGTTACTTCACATGTCCAGACCTCATTTCTCTGGTCTAAATGATATTCAAATTTTTAGAATATTATGACCCCAGCAACTTTTTTCTATGAAACAGTTGTTTACTGCCCACTATGAATATTGGTATAGTAGTTAAATATTAAAAGTGCTTCTCTGGCTTCACTCTCCGCACTGGGAGGAACTCTCTGGCTGGGTCCCCAGTGACTGAGGGACACCTGACCAATTACATACCAGGAACAGAGGGGAGGAGAGAATGGGTGTTTCCTCTCCACCCCATCCTGGATCAGTAATCCCATGATTGACCAGCCATCTTGCCCCTGGTAAAACATCCCATAAATGTGCAAACAGGATACCTATTAAGGCCAGGTGGGAATCCTGGTTAGAAAGTTCTATTTTCCCCACATCTACACATAGAATAGTGCAGTACATAATCAGAGCAGAAAATATTTGTTGGCTAAAACTGAATAATAATATAAACACCAAATTATTTCCAAATCAAACTAAGTGAAACAAACAATCCCCTGATTAAGAATAAAACACTTCTTTTTTGCCTTTATGTACTTTCAGGGCATCTCAGAAAATTCTCAAGCCCTGTTTTCTAGCTGGCACTTTTTAATAGGTTCATTGTTTTGCTAACTTTGCCAGGTTTAGTCAAAATTAATTTCACATTAGAATTTTAATGGACCAAAATGGTTCTTTGATGTGAAGTAGGGTGAACTAGCAACACCTTGGCAAGGTTTTGTATTTCAGCCATTGGAAATCTTTTCAAAATGTATATCATTAGAATAAAGACACTGAATTTCAGAAATAGGAGATTTAATAATTTATCTTAAGGTAGAAAAAGATTTGGTTAAGAGCGCTGGTCCTTTCTATTCATTCTAAGAGCTATTCATTCATTTTTCTATGCACTGGAAAACTTGTGATAGCACTTCTCAAACCTATGTTATGACTAAAAACTTATTTATTTTTACTTCAATAAAATGAAGGTTTATATTTTCATGTATCAGTATTAGTTTGGTCTCTCTTTTGTAAAGGTTAATCACTGGATAGCTTATAAAGGCTTATTTTAATTACATATGTAATAAGGATGTAAGATACTCCAAATAACCAACAGATTCAAAATATTCATAATAGATAATAATAACTTCACAGCTAAAATGTTTAATTAGTTGAATGGTGGTTAGTTATTATTGCAAATCTTAGTAAGTCATTTTATTTCTGTTTCTTAAAGGAATGTTTCTTCTCATTTTCTTGTCTACACAGAGAATGTGCACACACAGAGAATCCATTGAGGCAAATAGACATGTATGTTTATGGATAGGTACTCAAGAATTTTGCTGTTTAAATGTAAAAAGAACCAGAAGAAGCTTAGTTGAAATGAATCTATGTAAAACTAAAATGTATAAATAAAGAGTTGGAAGCAAGTTTTATTGGAACTTTACATGAAAAGAACAAAAACTGTGAAAATATTTATTTTTTAAAATTAAAGTATAAGCAACTCTTAGAAAATAAGTAATTAAGTATTGATTTTTAATATGCAACTTCTACCAAATTAAATGATATGCATATATTCAGCTTTATTAACTTTTCTTCTGACTTTTTCTGAAGATGACAATGAAACTCTTCACTACAAAAATATTCAAGGACTTCATCAATTTTCCTAGAACCTCTATTAATATTTTCATACCTGATCATTTTTCTTTTAAAATATACCCCTTTAAAACATATAGTTATCTTTCTTCTTCAAGCACAACTTTATTTCTTGGTCATTAGTTTCATTTCTGTCTACTCTATAGTTACATAGTTTTATTTTTCTTGTGAAATCTAACCTTTACAGAATACCTGTTTTGTGCCAGGCACTGTTGTGAAAGCCTGACAGGCATTATTTCATTTCACCCTAAACACTACTGTTTATTATGAAATGTTCCATTTTACAGATCAAAAGCTTGTTGTACAGAGAGATTGCCACCTGCCCAAATCCTCAGTTAGTATGTGAGAGAACTAAAATTTGAAACTAAGCATCCTCCAAAATTTACATACTCAAAACAAATATATCTTCTTCCAAAATAAGTATTACATTAAAATCATATGTGGGTCATGCCACTTTCAACACCTTTATGGAATCACTTAGGAGTTTTTACTTTTGCTGTTGTATCTTTTTTTTAAATTAATTTTTTTATTTTGGTGTCATTAATCTACAATTATACGAAGAACATTATGTTTACTAGGCTCCCCCCTTCACCAAGTCCCCCCAACATACCGCTTCACAGTCACTGTCCATCAACATGGTAAGATGCTGTAAAATCACTACTTGTCTTCTCTGTGTTTCTGTGTTGCACAGCCCTCCCCATGCCCCCCCCACACTATACATGCTAATTGTAATGCCCTCTTTCTTTTTCCCCACCCTTGTCCCTCCCTTCCCACCCATCCTCCCCAGTCCCTTTACCTTTGGTAACTATTAGTCCATTCGTGGGTTCTGTGATTCTCCTGCTGTTTTGTTCCTTCAGTTTTCCTTTGTTCTTATACTCCACATATGAGTGAAATCGTTTGGTACTTGTCTGTCTCTGTGTGGCTTATATTATAGTAGCAGTTTCCATTGATATACATTATGTGAGAAGTGATGCTTGTGCATATACTAATTTTTTTTTTTGAGAGGGCATCTCTCATATTTATTGATCAAATGGTTGTTAACAACAATACAATTCTGTATAGGGGAGTAAATGCTCAATGCACAATCATTAATCCACCCCAAGCCTAATTCTCATCAGTCTCCAATCTTCTGAAGCATAATGAACAAGTTCTTACATGGTGAACAAATTCTTACATAGTGAATAAATTCTTAGATGGTGAACAGTACAAGGGCATTTATCACAGAAACTTTTGGTTTTGATCACGCATTATGAACTATAAACAATCAGGTCAAATATGAATATTTGTTTGATTTTTATACTTGATTTATATGGATCCCACATTTCTCCCTTTATTATTATTATTACTATTATTTTTAATAAAATGCTGAAGTGGTAGGTAGATGCAAGATAAAGGTAGAAAACATAGTTTAGTGTTGTAAGAGAGCAAATGTAGATGATCAGGTGTGTGCCTGTAGACTATGTGTTAATTCAAGCTAGACAAGGGCAATAAAACATCCACAGATGCAGAAGATTTCTCTCAGAACAGGGGGGGTGAGGTTCTAAGCCTCACTACTGTTGATCCCCAATTTCTCACCTGATGGCCTCCCTGCGACTGTGCCTATCCTAGGTTGTACCTCCCTTGAGGAATCTTACCCATCTCTGGCTAACCAGTCATCTTCCGGGGCCATACAGGGAGATGTAAAGTTGGTAAGTGAGAGAGAAGCCATAATGTTTGAAAAGGTTAGCTTTTTACTTCTTTGCAGATTTATGCCCTGTGGTTTCTATGCCCAGCATTTGTCTTGAGGTATCTTTACCACTTGGAGGAATTATGATAAATGGTAAATTCGATATGAGGCACGAATTCTATTTAAGGGTTGTAATTAGGAAGGAAGAAGAAAAGCTATACAGGTAGCAGATGGAAGAAAACATGGGAGGATTGATTATTTCTTTGACATATCTTCTTGTAGAGTACCTTAAGCATGAATAGGTTTTAAACTACTAATTAAATTGCATACACACATTAACATAATAGGAATACAGTTACATAACCAAAGCAGACCTATAATTACCAGCCATCTCCAGTGAAGCCAAGAAAACCAGTTAGGCACCCTAGGCATTTGAGAAAATTTGTCTATGATATAATGGATATTATCCAACTGTACTTGAACAGTCTGAGAGAAATCAGACAAATTAAAACAACCCATTCCTGGGAACTGTACACGTCCCATATGTTCTTTTAACAGTGGATAGTCTGTAGTTGTAAGATTTTGGAGCGCTACAACTTGCACTTCTCCTAATTCTTGGTTGAGTTCCAACAGTATAGATCCAGTCAAATTTGTTGTTTTACTGTATGCACAGGCCAGCTTAGATATCTCCTTCTTCGTTCCAATGGCAAGTCCAGGAACTGGTGGGATGGATGCAGCTACAACTGCAGCATTGCCTAGATCTTTGCTGAGGTTTTCTGATGATCATCTTCTGGTATGACTCTTCCAGAGAGGGCTGATGTTGGAAGTTCCTCTTCATATCGTATCTTAGTTCATTTTCTGGGTAGCCAAATTAGGCTTTGATCCTCTGTATAAACACAAACAGACCCTTTGCCCACACTTTGATATGCCCGTTATACCATTGTGTAGAACTCATTAAAGGTCACCACAGAGGTACTGCTTTTTTTTTTTAAGAGAAAGGAATATTATCAGTAAAATGTACCTCCATAGCTGATCTTCTGACACCCTTTAAGTGGTCAAAATTAAGGATATTTAAAGCATGCATTAATCGTTGATTTACAGTTAGTTTTATCCTTTCAGGGAGTAATCCCCCTTTTCTTTCTTTTTTTTTGTTATCATTAATCTACACTTACATGAACGTGAAGAATATTATGTTTACTAGGCTCTCCCCTATAAACCCCTTTACAGTCACTGTCCATCAGCATAGCAAAATGTTGTAAAATCATGACTTGTCCTCTCTGTGTTGTACAGCCCTCCCCTTTCTCCCAACCCCCTTTATGCATGCTAATCTTAGTATACCCCTTCTTCTTCCCCCCCTTATCCCTTCCTACACACCCATCCTTCCCAGTCCCTATCCCTTTGGTACCTGTTAGTCCATTCTTGGGTTCTGTGATTCCCCTGCTGTTTTGTTTCTTCGGTTTTTCCTTTGTTCTTATACTCCACAGATGAGTGAAATCATTTGGTATTTCTCTTTCTCCGCTTGGCTTATTTCACTTAGCATAATACCCTTCAGCTCCATCCATGTTGCTGCAAATGGTAGGATTTTCCCTCTTTTTATGGCTGAGTAGTATTCCATTGTGTATATGTACCACATCTTCTTTATCCATTCATCTATCGATGGACATTTAGGTTGCTTCCAATTCTTGGCTATTGTAAACAGTGCTGCGATAAACATAGAGGTGCATCTGTCTTTCTCAAAATTGGTTGCTGCATTCTTAGGGTAAATTCCTAGGAGTGGAATTCCTGGGTCAAATGGTAGGTCTGCTTTGAGCATTTTGATGAACCTCCATACTGCTTTCCACATTGGTTGAACTAATTTACATTCCCACCAGGAGTGTAGGAGGGTTCCCCTTTCTCCACAGCCTCGCCAACATTTGTTTTTGTTTGTCTTTTGGATGGCACCCATCCTTACTGGTGTGAGGTGATATCTCATTGTAGATTTAATTTGCATTTCTCTGATATTAGCGATGTGGAGCATCTTTTCATGTGTCTGTTGGCCATCTGTATTTCTTTTTTGGAGAACTCTGTTTAGTTCCTCTGCCCATTTTTTAATTGTATTATTTGTTTTTTGTTTGTTGATGCGTGTGAGCTCTTTACATATTTTGGATGTCAAACCTTTATCGGATCTGTCATATAGGGTTCCTTTTTGTTCTATTGATGGTGTCTTTTGCTTTTCAGCTTAATATAGTCCAACTTGTTCATTTTTGCTGTTGTTTTCCTTGCCCGGGGAGACATGTTCAAGAAGAGGTCACTCATGTTTATGTCTAAGAGGTTTTTGCCTATGTTTTTTTCCAAGAGTTTAATGGTTTCATGACTTACATTCAGGTCTTTGATCCATTTTGAATTTACTTCTGTGTATGGGGTTAGACAATGGTCCAGTTTCATTCTCCTACATGTAGCTGTCCAGTTTTGCCAGCACCATCTGTTGAAGAAACTGTCATTGCACGATTGTATGTCCATGGCTCCTTTATCAAATATTAATTGACCATATATGTTTGGGTTAATGTCTGGAGTCTCTAATCTGTTCCACTGGTCTGTGGCTCTGCACTTGTGCCAGTACCAAATTGTCTTGATTACTATGGCTTTGTAGTAGAGCTTGAAGTTGGGGAGTGAGATCCCCCCTACTTTATTCTTCTTTCTCAGGATTGCTTTGGCTATTTGGGGTGTTTGGTGTTTCCATATGAATTTTTGAATTATTTGTTCCAGTTCATTGAAGAATGTTGCTGGTAATTTGATAGGGATTGCATCAAATCTGTATATTGCTTTGGGCAGGATGGCCATTTTGATGATATTAATTCTTCCTAGCCATGAGCATGGGATGAGTTTCCATTGGTTAGTGTCCCCTTTAATTTCTCTTAAGAGTGACTTGTAGTTTTCAGGGTATAGGTCTTTCACTTCTTTGGTTAGGTTTATTCCTAGGTATTTTATTCTTTTTGATGCAATTGTGAATGGAATTGTTTTCCTGATTTCTCTTTCTATTGATTCATTGTTAGTGTATAAGAAAGCTACAGATTTATGTGTGTTAATTTTATATCCTGCAACTTTGCTGTATTCCGATATCAGTTCTAGTAGTTTTGGAGTGGAGTCTTTAGGGTTTTTTATGTACAATGTCATATCATCTGTTCTAGTGTGTTCTTCAATGCCTGTGTGTCCTTACTTATTTTCTGCCCAGTGGATCTATCCTTTGGGGTGAGTGGTGTGTTGAAGTCTCCTAAGATGAATGCATTGCAGTCTATTTCCCTCTTTAGTTCTGTTAGTATTTGTTTCACAAATGCTGGTGCTCCTGTGTTGGGTGCATATATATTTAGAATGGTAATATCCTCTTGTTGGACTGAGCCCTTTATCATTATATACTGTCCTTCTTTATCTCTTGTTACTTTCTTTGTTTTGAAGTCTATTTTGTCTGATATTAGTACTGCAACCCCTGCTTTCTTCTCGCTGTTGTTTGCCTGAAATATGTTTTTCCATCTCTTGACTTTTAGTCTGTGCATGTCTTTGGGTTTGAGTTGAGTTTCTTGTAAGCAGCATATAGATGTGTCTTGCTTTTTTATCCATTCTATTACTCTGTGTCTTTTGATTGGTGCATTAAGTCCATTTATTTACATTTAGGGTGAATATTGAGAGATATGTACTTATTGCCATTGCAGGCTTTAAATTCGTGGTTACCAAAAGTTCAAGGTTAGCCTCTTTAGTATGTTACTCCCTAACTTAGCTTGCTTATTGAGCTGTTATATACACTGTCTGGAGATTCTTTTCTTCTCTCCCTTCTTATTCTTCCTCCTCCATTCTTCATATGTTGTGTGTTTTGTTCTGTGCTCTTTATAGGAGTGCTCCCATCTAGAGCAGTCCCTGTAAGATGCCCTGTAGAGGTGGTTTTTGGGAAGCAAATTCCCTCAGCTTTTGCTTGTCTGGAAATTGTTTAATCCTGCCTTCATATTTAAATGATGGTCGTGCTGGATACAGTATCCTTGGTTCAAGGCCCTTCTGTTTCATTGTGTTAAATATATCATGCCATTCTCTTCTAGCCTGTATGGTTTCTGTCGAGAAGTCTGATGATAGCGTGATGGGTTTTCCTTTATAGGTGACCTTTTTCTCTCTTGCTGCCTTTAAAACTCTTTCCTCGTCCTTGATCCTTGCCATTTTAATTATTATGTGTCTTGGTGTTGTCCTCCTTGGATCCTTTCTGTTGGGGGTTCTGTGTATTTCCATGGTCTGTTCGATTATTTCCTCCCCCAGTTTGGGGAAGTTTTCAGCAATTATTTCTTTAAAGACACTTTCTATTCCTTTTCCTCTCTCTTCTTCTTCTGGTACCCCTATAATACAGATATTGTTCCTTTTGGATTGGTCACATAGTTCTCTTAGTATTGTTTCATTCCTGGAGATCCTTTTATCTCTCTCTATGTCAGCTTCTATACGTTCCTGTTCTCTGGCTTCTATTCCTTCAATGGCCTCTTGCATCTTATCCATTCTGCTTATAAATCCTTCCAGGGATTGTTTCACTTCTGTGATCTCCTTCCTGACATCTGTGATCTCCCTCCGGACTTCATCCCATTGCTCTTGCATTTTTCTCTGCATCTCTGTCAGTATGTTCATGATTTTTATTTTGAATTCTTTTTCAGGAGGACTGGTTAGGTCTGTCTCCTTCTCAGTTGTTGACTCTGTGATCTTTGTCTGCCTGTAGTTTTGCCTTTTCATGGTGATAGAGATGGTTTGCAGAGCTGGTACAAGTGATGGCTGGAAGAGCTTTCCTTCTTGTTGGTTTGTGGCCTTCCTCTCCTGGGAGAATAGCGACCTCTAGTGGCTTGTGTTGGGCAGCTGTGCACAGACAGGGTTTCTGCTTCCTGCCTGGCTGCTATGGAGTTTATTTCCGCTGTAGCTGTGGGCGTGGCCTGTGTCCGGCTGCTGCTCCAAAATGGTAGAGTCCCGTTGAAGGCTGAGCAGCGGGAGGCTATTTATCTCCGTAAGGGGCCTCCGTGCTCCCTGATTCCCAGGGGGTTAGAGTGCCCAGAGATCCCCAGGGTCCCTGCCTCTGGGCTAAGTGTCCTGTCCTGCCCCTTTAAGGGTTTCTAAAAGCAGTCCCTAAAACAAAACAACAGCAACAACAACAACAACAAAAATTAAATAAATAATTAAAATCAAAGAAAAACGCACGATTTTCTTTGGCCTCAGGTGCTGGCCTCAGGCACCTGCTCACCGGTCTTGCTGCCCTGTTTCCCTAGTATTGGGGTCCCTGTCCCTTTAAGACTTCCAAAAAGCACTCGCCAAAAAAAAAAAAAAAAGTGGAGAAAAAAAAAATGGCTACTCCAGTTTCTTTGTTCTCTGGCGTTGGCCTCAGGCACCCACTCACCTGTCCTGCCGCCCTGTTTCCCTAGTATCCAGGACCCCACATATGCACTGTGTCTGCACTCCAGTGCAGATGGCTGGTGCTGGGTGCTCAGCAGTCCTGGGCTCCTTCTCCCTCCCTGCTGACTCCTCTCCTCCCTCCATGTGCTGGGGGGAAGGGCGCTTGGGCCAGGCCGGGGCTTGTATCTTACCCCCTTCACGAGGTGCTGTATTCTCACTGGTGTGGATGTGGTCTGGGTGTTGTCCTGTGTCCTCTGCTCTCTATTTTAGGAAGAGTTGTCTTTGTTATATTTTCGTAGATATATGTCATTTTGGGAGGAGATTTCTGCTGCTCTACTCATGCTGCCATCTTGGCTCCGCCCTCACATAAACTAATTTTATAAAAAGTTTACTAATAAATATTTTTACTTCATCAATTTTTACTTTTCTTCCAAACTTGTAAATGTGGGGACTCTGATAGTCAATATTCAGTAAAATGTCCCACTGCTTCTGCATATGAATCAGTGTGTCTATAGAGGCATATTATGTATAGAGCCACAGGAACACGGACGGTGGGCACAGCCGAGACTGGTAACTACATATTCTGAGCTCTAGCACTGCTTGTGAATTAGTTTAAAATCCCAGAAGGAGAGAGAACCCTATCTTCTCCTTTACCTTTCAAGGCATCTTGGAAAGTTCTCAAGTCCACTGTTTTCCAGCTGGCACCTTTTGATAGGTTCATTGTTTTTGCTGACTCTGCCAGGTCAAGTCAAAATTATTGAATGTAAATGGTTCTCTGATGTGAAGTAGGGTGAACTATCACCTTGCAAGGTTTGGGCAAGTACAAAGAGTGCCAGAGCTCAGAATACTTAGATGCTAATCTCCACTGTGCCCTCTGTGTGTGCTCCTGTGGCTAGATACATAACATGCCTATATAGATACACACATATTCATATGTGGGTACAGTGGAACATTTTTGCTGAGTATTGATTATCCAAGTTCCCGCAGTACTCTACCCTTCACAAGGCCTAACACATAGTTCCATGTTAAAGATTCCAAAACAAGAGACTAAGACCAGATTATTTTCAGTTTTAGCAGAACTTTTGTAGGATGTAATTCTTTGTAGGATGTAATCTCTTAAGTCTCCAATTTAAAGTAACTTGGATAAAATTTGACCCTTTAAAGTTTACGCCACATGTTTGCTGATCCCTAACAATGTTAATATTGATTTTTCTAGTATTATCCCTCATATAATTATCAAGTCTCTGGACCTTTTGGGTTTTTTTGTCTTTTGTCTTACAAGTCTGCTTTTTCTGAGCTGTTGACAACCATTTTGTATAAAATGGGAGGTACATGTGTCACCCAACAGTATTCATATTTGTTTAATTTAAATTCTGGACACTCTCACAGTTGTGTTGAATGTCAGGGTATATCATACTTTATAACTTAATTTTTCCCTCTAATTGTCAGTTATCACTTTACTTTGCATCGTGATCTGTAGAAACATCAGGCTCAAAAGGAACGCTGATCCTAGACACTGTGGTAGCTTTGTATTGTCCACCATGGGCCAGGGGCCTCTATGTTTTCATCTCTGCAGATTTATAAATCTGCTCTAATCCTGCCTGTGATACACTTTCTCTATTTCTTTGAAAGACAAGAAGGCTTTATGTTTCTTTCTTTAAACTCTAACTGTTGCCTTTCAGTTCTCTAGAACAAATCTTATTTAAAAAATATATGTTAGAAAATACTGAGTAGTAAACTTTTTTCAAATTCTAAGATTATCCTTACCAAGGTATCTTCTTATGGAGTCCTTATTTTTTCATTTCTACCCAGACTGAGTAAGAATCTTAAAATCATTACTTTTTTCTCTTACTGTGCAAATAATACTTCTTAGTGAATTCTCAATGTTTTTGGCCATATGGCTTTTTTCTATAAGTAAACAGCCACTGGTTAAACTGTTCATTAACCTTACAGTTTGAAAATTGTTAATGTTGTAACCCAGTGTAGCAGTGCATCTTGTACCTTTCACCAGGGATATTCCTATGTGAGTCCAACAGGTGGTGACCTTTCCTATCTGGACCTCTACTGCATCTGTATGATTTGGCACTTTATTTATTGTTTTATCTTTTAATATTTTTTTCTAATTCCACATTATCTACTGATGTCATAGATTACTTTAGGGTAGGAATTGCATAAACCCATTGCTCTATCCTCCCCATTTTCTCCTCTGCCTGTGATCATAGCACATAATGCTTACATTTAAAATTCAACAATATTTACTGTTCAATAAGTCATATCTTAATCAATATGATTTTAAAAGGTAACTTTCTTCATCACACCAGAGTGGATTTACTTCATAAATATACTGAAGTCACCTTTAGCAAAAATTGCAAAAATACCTTTAATGTATTAGTTCACTTCTTTACCCATTTCCTATTTTTGTGTGTTTATGGTACTTCTTTCCCCTATGATAGTGTTTAATTTTATTTTGAGCCTCTCTAATAGATATTAATAAATAGTTATAAACTAAATAAATAATAATAAAATCATCTTTGTTATATAAGACTAGCAACTGACATAGGAAGGTATAATTAACATAAATTTTTATCTTCTGAAAGCATTAACTTTTATAAGTATGTCTAAGGAAATTATAGAACTTTATCAGTTTTTTGTGCTTGGCATGCACAAAAAGTTTATGACTTGGCATGCAAGAAACCTGAAGCCCAGGACCAGGAACATAACATAGACTCTTTATGACACTTTCATCCTTATATGCCTCTACATTTTTGGAAGAAATATGTTTCCTACAGGCCCTTTGATCCTTTTTTGAATTGAAGTTTTCTTATCAGACACAGGCAGTATTCAAATCCATGAATGTGTGAGTACCAACTATAGTCAATGATATTTTGAGAACTCCCCATGGAATATTTCTCTTTTGAACACTCTCTGAATCATGCTCATTAAGTCATATCACCCCCAACAAGATTTCCTTGTGAATCTCCTTGGAAAACCTACTGATATTCTAAACAGAGTGAACCACTGATTAACTGGAAATCTCAGTTAATCAGCATTGTGTTTTTATTCCTGAACTCCAGTTGGAAGACAAAGAATTTAATAGCAATACAAAAGAACTATGTCATAAGTTATTAAACTTTTTCCTCCTGTGTGACTAGGATCAGTTAAAATTAATTCTGGCCTCTAGTGAACCAATTTTAACTCTGGGGCCACTCATGAAATGTAAGAAAAATAACTTAGGTATTCCACAATGTACTTTCCAAAGTATATATGGACTACTACATCTAAGAAGTTCTTCAATCTGGTAGTAGGATGAAAGAAAAAATCCTGACACTTAATAAACAGGAAACTTTAATGTTTAAGACTGTACTGTTGTTTCACATGTTTACTTAACAAATGGTTATAATAATTCTATGCACTATTTTCAGTATCTTTTGGGCAGTCTGACCAGCTCTCATTGTTTCCCTGGCTCTGAGAACTTCTGTGTCTACCAGAGTGGGCCTGAAGTGCTTGAAGTCCATATCATAACTGAATGGGTTAGGAGTGGATTCCTCGTGCAAGCTGGGCAATTTGCCTTTCTTTCTAGCTGGCCAGGAGCTCATGGAACCAAGTACATTTTCTCAAGAGCTATATGGATACTCTGTATGGAGAAAATCAGAGGAAGGCAGTCTACAGAGTCAAACACGTAAGCCAGTAAAACCCAATGTGGCCCCAGTGAGTGAGAAACCAGGACACCAGCATCCTTGCCATCTCAAGGCTCCTCATTTCCTGATTCTAGGCTTTCCTGGCTCTGCATTCTGCTCTTGAGTTTTATCATGTGCAACTTGTTCCTTAAACATGCTAACCTAGGACTAGTGAACAGAACGTGGGATGTTTGCTGCCAGAAAAATCTTAACAACTCATACACACTAAGTAGTGGCTAAGTCTTCTTTACTTATTCTCCTAGAAACTATTTTTTAATTGAGGTACATATAATAAAATGTATAAACATTAGAGTAGATCTTGTTGAATTTTGCCATGTGTGCACTCATGTAATGATCACCCAGTTCAGAAGAATTAAACAGTCTCACTATTGTTTCCCTTCTTCATCTATTTCACCCATTCCACTACCCACCTTCCTGGTGGCAAACACCAGTCTGGTCTCTTTGTCTGTGAGTCTATTTCTGTTTTGTTTGCTTATTCATTTGTTTTGTTTTTTTATATTCTACATATAAGTAAAATCATAAGGTAATTTGTTTTTCTGTGTCTGACTTACTTCACTAAGCATACCCCCTAAGTCCATTCATGTGGTAAAATAGCAAGAGTCCATTCTTTTTCTATGACTGAGTTATCTCCCATTGTATTAATATACCATATCTTCATTTCCATTCATCCATTGATGGACACTTAGGTTGCATCCACAACTTGGCTATTGCAAATAATGCTGCAATGATATAGGCATGAATATATCTTTTTGAATTAGTGAGTTTGTTTCCTTTGGGTAAATTTCTAGAAGTGGAATTACTGGGTTATATGCTATTCCCATTTTTAATTTTTTGAGAAACCTCTATACTGCTTTCCATAATGGTTGCACCAATTTACATTCTCAACAACAGTGTACAAGGGTTCCCTTTTCTCCACATCCTCACCAGCTCTTGTCATTTATTGTCTTTTGGATGGTAGCCATTCTGACTGGTGTGAGGTAATATCTCATTGATTTTCATTTCCCTGAAGATTAGTGATGTTAAGCATCTTTTCATGTTTCTTAACCATACGTCTGTCTTCTTTGGAAAATTGACTGCTGAAGACCAACTGCTCATTTTTTAATTGTTTTGTGTTTGTGTGTCTGTGTGTGTTGAGTTGTATGAGTTCTTTATGTATTTTGGATATTAGCCCCTTATCAGATATATCATTTGCCATTCAACATATCTTCTCCCATTCAGCATTTTGCCTTTTTATTTTGTTGATGGTTTCCTTTGTTGTGTAGAAACTTTCTAGAAATTCTTTCTCTTAGGAGAAAATAACATTATTTGTAACTTTGATTATGATTTGCAAAGCAAGCTACTTGCATTATCAAGTTCTTGTGACTTTGAAGTGGGAGCTATTATTCCCTCTTGCCACTTGAAGAAACTGAGGCACAAATAGATTAGGAATATTACAAAGGTGGGCATGATGAAATGAGGGCTTGAAGGTAAGCAATCTGGTCCAGAGCCCGTGTTCGTAAACCCTAATTCAGTTCTGCAAATAGCACAATAGTGATGGAGTTTATGTCAAATGTGTGTATTGGGAATAAAAAATTATGTCAACATTTGTAAGAATGCAAATATGTATGTATGTGTGTGTACGTGTGTGTGTATGTGTGTGTGTGGAGAGATCATTCATCCAAATGATGTGAGAAATTATGAAGAGATTCACACAGCTTTTGTTTCTTGTTACATTTTCTTGGAATACCTTCATTTTTTACATATCTGAATAAAAAATGCATCATTGTCCAATGGGCAAAATTGGGCCATCAGTGCCTGTTGTTGATTTGCACACTCACACAGACCTCTGAACTTCATCCCCACTTTGGACTGCTGCCTTCTGCAAGCCGTTATCACCTCTGTATAATCTCTCCACTCTCAGTTCTATCCAGGCAAACCTAGATAGACAAGGTGAATTTAAAAAGGCCACCATAAATTGAGCCATGAAATACCAACAGATCCAGTGGTTCAAGAATAATTTCCTCTTCAGCTTGAAATGTAAATATGGCTCACTGAGAAGCCGTATTACCTCCTGATTCCAAGGAAGTCCTGTCAGAGCACAGCTCATGGAATGTTAAGTTTTTAAAGTGCATTTGTTATAGCTTGCTAGTCTGACTATTAAAGTGAAACACTACACACCGTTAAACCTTCAAACTAGCACTCTAGCACTGCAAAAATACTCATCAAAAATACAGCCTTTGGGAGATTTGTTTACTCTAGAAATACGCTGTCTTTGCAGTTACTTTTTCCTTAATGAGAAGGCAATGCAGGGTTTGTCTTTTTTATTGGAGGGCAAAAAGCCCAATACAGGGAATTGTCCTGAAAGTGACATGGCCATACCCACTTCCTAGGCAGGGTTCAGAAATTTTGATGAAAACACTTTAAGTTTGAAAATGAAGTGCCACATTTGAAAGCCGTTTTTTTTTTGGCCTCAGAATTTTATATTCAGCAGGTTTCTGATATATATATATATATATATAGTATGACAGTTGAAAATGTGAGCTTGAAAATAAGACCCTCCACATAATAGGTATTGTTTTCCTAAAAGCATGAAGCTATATATTCCTTTTCATTTGGGATAATCTAAAATTATCAGGCCCTTAAAGAACGATAATGGGTTGAATCAGTACTGTTTTAAAGTACTGTAAAAGTTTCCCTTAAAACTTTAGAAGTAGAGCTGTCGCCAGTTACTAGAAGATTCTGTCTCCCTCTGTAAACCCCTACATGAATTCTGTTCTTTGGCTTGCGCCTTGAATATGGCATTTGCTTGGAGAATGTGTGACCTGACTTGTCAAACAATACAGGGTAGAGTAAAGGTGGTGAAAATAAAATAAGTAAACCTTCAGAGGCATTTTCTTGCTTTTCCCGTTTAATTTTTCATTTGGGTTATAAATGGCATCTCAGACAGAAAGAAGCCTCCTGGGTTCGTCAGGATCCTCTGCTGGCTTAATCGCGAGCATGACACGTGTCGTAGTAAGCACTGAGAGAATTAGTGATTACATCAAAAGGAAGGGAGGGACGATCAATTATTCACCACATGCCACCAAACACAAGAGGCATGACCACAGCTTGTCTCTCGCCTCTTTTCCTCTAGACACACAAACAAAGCTCTTTCCACAGCCCACATACCATAGAGAAAAATATTCCTTTCAAGTAATTCTCATTTTCACCAATCCATTTATATCTGACTTATAACTAGACAACTATAATTAAGGAAGTAAGTTAATGAATGCCTTCTCAGTTTGCTTGCTTGCATTCCTTTTTCTCTATTTATTAAAAAAAGGGAAAATATATCCAGATGAGTCACCTTGAGAATAAGTGTATTATACAAAATCCACCTAGAAAAAACCTGTAGCATGAGCCTGAGCTACTAAAGTTTCTAGGTAATCTCTTGTAGGCTATGTGAGCAGTTTGGTAAGTTTCTTCCATTTCTATTTTAAAAAGCTACACTTTCCATCAGGAAAAACACTAGAAATCATCCTGACGTTAAAGAATATTCTAGTCATTTCATCTATAAGTAGAAGTTCTTGAGTAAAGGAATATGAACAAGGAGGCAACCATTCAGTGGTAATCATTTCTTTGTGAACCACCTCTGCTCATTTATAGAGTTTGTAATTTGGGCAGGTCACTTAAATTTATTATATTCAAGCCTTCCTCATCAGTGTAATACCTCATCTTTCACTAATACATAATACACAGGATTGTTAGGGGATTAATGAGATGATATGTGTAAAAATAATTCAATTTATGTTACTTCCCATCCCCACTTGCACAATTGTTCTACATCTTTACTGCTTTTAACACTTACAATGGATACCATCCCAGGCTAAAAAACAACATCTGTCTTTCTCTCAGAAACTTACATCCTCTGTTTTGCTTCTGCTTCTGAAAGAAGCAATACATACGGCTCCCTTTTAAAATGTTTTTGTTCTATTGAGCTCTATATTTATTATAGATTTTTCATTTACTGAGACTCAATATGTGCCAGGAGCTATGCTAAGCTACCTTTGGTTTACTGATGTCTTTGTATCCTCACAATAATCCTGAGGGAAACATGTACTGCAATTTCCACTTTACAGATGAATAAATTGAGACTCCATGGGGCTAAGTAACCTAAATCCCAGGCCTCTGAAATTCCATAATCAGTGCTTTCAAAAATGAATGGACAAACCACATGGGGATCTTGTTAAGATGCAAACTTTGAATTAATAGGTCTGGGATGAAGCCTGAGAGTCTGCATATTAAAAGAACTCCCAGCTGGTACCTTTGCTGCTGGTCCTTAGAGCACACTTAACATATCAAGGCTCGGGAACACCATGTCACACAAACTAAATCTAGGCAATGAACACTCAAGAAATATCAAATAAATAAGAACAAAATGCTAGTTAAAGGAAGGAGAAAAAAAACTGCAATGAAAATGACATCCAATGATTTTTTTTAGGTAGAATTTTATAGAATTAATAAGTTTTTTGGTCCCAGTAAGAGCAGCTATTTGAATCAGGCACAAATGGCCTTTGTAATATCATGTTTCCCTTTACTGGGCCAGTTCCATTGACCTTCCTGAGCCCGCAGCCATCCTTTGACTGCTAGAGATTCTTGACCATCCAGTAGACTAGGGGATACTGCCTTTTCTAACTGGTTACTTTCCAGATCTTTTCTTTACATGTCATGTCAGTGCCTGACTGTGTTATAAATGCTAAAAGTTATCTTGGGCTTCAATGAAAAGCCACTAGAATAACGTTTTTCATTAAAATAATAGCGACTTAACAATAAAGAAGGAGGAAAAGGCAATGGGAGAAAAGAGGAGAAAGACAGGATAAAGGGAAAAAAAATAGCAGAGGAGAGTAAGGAAGATAAATACAAAAACCAGAGAGCTGTTGAGGCCTCAAAATCCAGCAGATAGGAATGGTTAATAGGCCAGAAAAACAAAACCTAGAAGCTAGTCTGCTATCTGCTTTTATCCTTAAAACAACATGCGTCGTCAGTCACTGTCTGACTTAGTCCAGGGATACTTTCCCCTTGAAACAGGATTACCCTGTGACTTCATTTCCAGAGTTGTTCTTGGTTCCCCTCCTTAGAAGAAATAATGAAGGAGTCAGATAGCAACAGACATTAAGAGGATCTGATATGTACCAGCACTGTAGTGAACAAGAGAGAATGTGGACACTCACGTGGACTCTGAAGCTCTGTGTCCAGTGGGGAAGTCAGGGCGTGTGGACAAGTGCAGCCACCCCTACTCAGGCTCTGCCCTAACAGGCCCTAAACTCTTGGCTTCTATCCTAAATACCCAAAGCTTCCATATCTGAATTTCCTTATGAGCTTTTGGTACTAGACCACTAGTCTTTCTTTATAGGTATGAAACTTAACTAATAGAAAAAATAATATAATGACTTTCATCACTGTGTTGAAGCTGTTGTACAGAGACATGTGTGTGCCTTTGTGTTTCCTGCATCACTGCATAATTTTATATTCTATATTTAATATGACTGTGGTTAATATAGATTCTGATCGCCCATATAAATATCACTGAGCTTGTTGGTTGACACATCCAAAGCAAATAAAGCCATCAGGATTGTGTGTAATAATACAAATCACCTAAGTAAAGTGAATTAAATATGTATTTTTCTCTTGTATTCTAAATGGTAGAGGTTACCTGGGCCAGAGGTGATATAAATACATGCTTGCATAAATATATTTTTATAACTTCATTTAATCAAACCTCAGGTATGGTTATAGCATAAGGGAGCAAAAATAAGTGCAGGAATGTAAGTTCCACTTAAAGAACTTGCCATCTAGTAGGAGGGACAGAATCATAATAATGTGGATAAGTGTATGCAAACCAATAACCTGTTATGAAATACCCTGGAGCATAAAACAAAAGAATCTGAATTAAGGTAGTTTTGGGGAAAGGAGGTCTCCCCTACCTGGTGACTTGAGGTGAGCACCAAAAGATGACTTAGGAAAAGCTGGGGATGGAAGCAACCTTATTGTGGAAGGGGGCATGACATGTTCCAGAAACCCTGTGGCCAGTGTGTCTGGAGGGCAGAGAATACAGCAGTAAGGTCAAGCAGAGGCTGTGCAACCCAGGAGCTGTTGGATACGTAGGATGGCAATGATCATGTAATAAAGCAAAGCAAACAGTTTTTCTTTAGTTCAGCCTCCCTTTAGATTAAGTGTAGAAGCAGGGTGCTGCAAGTACCAAGGAATGCAGTTCGTATTTTTTTGTCTCAGTCACTTTGTCCTGAGGTCACTTACTGAGTTGGTGCATATCCATGTGTTCAGGTGCCCAGGTCACTGGTGGGTTTTTCTTGATTCTGACTTTGCACAGATGTCCTTCACTACTTCCTACTTCCTTTTATGCTGCAACAGAAACTGATATGAAGGGGATAGAAGGGCCATATTCAGTTGCATTTGCATTGTAACTCCTTCTATACCAATAGTGGTGTTTTATGTAGAATTCTGAGTTGTCCACAGGGATTGGGATGGAGCAACATATTTTACTAGGGCCATTGCAAATGGTTGTTTAAATTGTGTGTGGGCCAACTGGTGTGACAGATCTGTTAAACAACTGTGTTTACCATTTTCCTGGCCTTAGAGTTGCCCACCTTCTCTGTCACTTCAAGCCCAAAAGGGTTCTAAGTCCCATATTCTCACATAAGTACACTTTTGGTCAAACCATTAGCCTAAACACACCCCCATCTGGAGTACATGTCCTGTGATATGTATTCAGTAATGAGATTTCCATTCTAAGAATATGTGCTGTGATATAAGTCCCAAATGCATTAAAATGCACTGAGATTATTTTTGAGCAACTACTAAGTGTAGATACTTGCACATTCATTCATCCACCCACCCACCTACCCATCCATCCATCATCCGTTCATTCATTTAATATTTTCTGAGTGCCTATTATAAGATGATAGAAGCCCTACAGATGCAATGGTGCAAAAACAAAGTTGGTTTCCACAATCATGAGAATCATAGTCTATGGCACAGTGTTGTTCTGAGAATGAATTGAGGCAGTAGTTGTGAAAGAACTTGAAAAACAACAAATATTCCATGTGCATTTATCATTTTATTTACCATCCTCAAGCTTAAGCAATTGGGAATATTTTCAGGGTATCAATAAAGCATGTAGAAATTGATTTTACAGGAAAGGTTGGAACTGGGTAGTATATTTCATACTCTAGTCCACCAATACAGTAACATTCCAAAGCAGACTTTTCAAGCTACTGTGGAACAGAGATTTCTTAGAGGAGACAAAACGTGAGCTTGCCCGTTGACAAAGCAGTTTCTGTAAAGGATTACCGTAGTACCTCTCTGCCTTCTTGGCCCTTAGAATGTGTCATGAATAAGAATGTCTACGGTTAATTTGTGTACTCTTTTGACATATTTAACACAGAGATCCCATTGTATCACTGCCATTATAACCACAAGGACTGGCTCTAATTACTTCTCTAAAAGCATGGCTTTGAAGCAGATTTGGAGATTGTATAGCTTCTTAAAAGTAAATGGAAAGAAACAGATACTTGTACAAAAGAGACAGAACGGTGATTTATTTCTTGTACTGAAAATGCAGCAGACACCCTGTTGTTTCCTTGCCCCCCTGAATTACAGTATGGCTGGTTGGAATTGATATTCAGGTCTATATTATTCTTTGAAACTTGCAATTCTTTGTGGATATAATTTGTTCATTCTATGTTACTTTAAGACATTTCACAAAGGAATTTCATACATTTCCAGGAAACTTTTGACCATTTCAACTACTATGAGACAATAGAATGAAACAAAACTATTAGTAAAATCAGCAAGAAAATGCTTCAACATTTGCTGAGATAAAAAGCAGTGGTATGTTCCATTAAAAATGCATAAGAAGCAAAAAGCACTTCCAGCTGGGTTTCTGACTCAATATTTTCTTCTTATCTCCATGTGACTCTCTAATACAAAATATGAAATTTAGAGTGAATATGGATGTCCCTTGGAAACCAAAAGCTTTTGAAGAAAAATGAAAATATAGCTTAAGAGTATGTATGATAGAGCAGTTACTTAGAACACTTTTTTTGTATAAATATAGTAGTCACAAAAATCTAACCTCTGAATAAGTTTATTTTGTTTCCACATTTAACCCCAATTACCCTTTGCAGGGGAATTCTTTAAAAATTTAATTCTCCCTCTCTTTTATTTTCTTCCTGCTCCTGCAAGCCTTTCCCCCTCATGTAAATTGCAGCAGGTGCACAAAATTGAAGACATCACAATTAAATGTAATCAAATATTTTAGGCACTAAAGAACAGCTCCAGGAAAACAAGTCAAAAGAAAAAAAAAAAAAAGCCTTTAAGTAAGTGGATTTTCAAACACCCGAGGCACCATAGGACCAATTAAGAGAGTCAGATACCAGGACACATACTGACATTAATTATCTTTGAGTTCGGGGAAATAAAAAATAAAAGCAACAATTATCATAAAAAAATCTCCACACAGTGCTTGTAAGTTGTGCTAATCTACAACACACCTGGGTTTCAGATATTTAAGACGAATACTCAATCAGTTGCTAACAACCTCATAGAAGGACTCATGGGACATTTTTTTCCTTCCTGTGATCTGCCAATCAGAGGGGCTAAAATGATGTCCAACAGCTATGCCTGCTTTATTTTGCATCATTCACCTGAGTCACAGACAGAAGCATTGCATAATTTATTCAGTAAAGTAAGTCACAAAGCCAGTATTCTCTTTAGGGGATGTTTATTCACAAAGAAGGAAAAGTCAAGAATAGACATTCAAGGTAAAAATTTGAATTGTTCGAGCCTCAGAGTCCCAGGATGCCCCTGTAAATTTATTCTCCCTGAAGCCAGAAAAAAATCTTACTAAAGAGAACAAATATTTCAGTCTGGGAATATGGGTTTTCATTTTAGAAAATGCACAGGAGGGGGCAGAGAAAGTTAAGTACATTAAGCCAAGAGGAATAGAAATGAAAAATCCTTGTTATTAAAATTGATCCAAAGTCTATTGAAAATTTGAAACAAGAACATAATATTTTAATTAAAAAAGAGATTATTTAAAAGATATAGGGTTGTTAGGTTTGTACATATATTAGAAAAAACTACACAAACGTTTTTAGGTTGAATAGCCTCAATATGTTGCTGGTACATATATAAAATTACCAACTTACCTTTCTAAATTTTGGCATTATCATTTAATATATTAATATTTGTCAGTGTGCTCCTGGAAAATAACAAATATTTTTCCTCTCTTCTTGTTCCCTATCATGTACTCATGGAGATTGCTCTCTTTTTGAGGAAAGATATATTTAATGTATACATAATTTTTAATTTTTATACATCCATTTCAATATTTGACCCTGTAATTCTTAAACTAAAAATATAACTTTGATTTATTTTGTCTCCTTAGTCAGTTGAGGACTGTGATAGTGTGTGTAGTGATTTCTTAAGTGTTAAAAACTATATGACATTAGATGATATGTGATGTTTATATGTATCTCCTTTTGTGCAATTTTTGAGTAAGTTTTGTAATGTAGTACAGAGAACATGTATGTAGATGTACTTAGGATTTTTTAAATCATTTTGTTTGTTAAATACAATTTCAGTAGAGCTTCTAATCTCAAAGTGCAGAGAACAAAGTATGTAGTTTTTTAACACTTATTATTAACACACTGGTCCCAATATACTGTGGAAATTAATTTTTAAATTATGTATTTTGTAGTAGCATTTTGTTTTCTTAAAAAATATATGCCTTCAGTTAAATAACAAACATTTAGTGGCAAAATATGAATTATTTTTGTTGTTCCATATACACATAGTTACAGAAACTATAGTATGGTCAAATGTTTAGTTTATCTTTTTTTTAAATATATACATATTTTTATAATATAGCTTTGGATTTTGAAAAAGTTTTTTAGTTTTTATCAAATCTAGAAACAAAAGACTGACATATTTTATTACATCAAAATTGAAATTATATTTATGCTAAAATGCCTGATACCAAAGATTTAACATGACAAACTGGAAAAGAAAATTGTAAAACTTAAATAGGAAAGAATTAATCTTTATAAATAAAATTACAAACCATTTAAAGAATAGTTGTAAATACCCAGTTATAAAACTTTTAGTTAGTTTGAATTGACTATAAAAGAAGCTTATCAAATTAGAATGAACATGTAAAATGTACTAATAGTTAATATTAGTTGAGAAATTACTTCTCCAAAATATACCAGTAGTATATATTTATATCACATTACTACAAAGAGGGTAACAAAGCACCCATCTAATTTCAGGGGGAGAACAACCAGCATTTTACATATTTCCAACTCATTTTATATACCAAAGAACAAAGAATAAAAAAAACAATTATTTTACTCAGCTTTGCAGCTGATCAAAATATTGATCTGTGTTCAACTTAGTTTTTCACAAATGTTGGACTGGAATAAAAAGTACCAAAGGTCACTTTCTAATGAAAATTCTCTGGTTGAAAATAAACTGTATTCTTTTTCCCTACTCTCTTTTTCTCAACTCAGAAACACACTTGTTTTATTTTACTGACAAACATATGGTTTTTAATGAGCGAACATTGAGATCACAGTCAGGAATTTTCAAACATAAAAATCTAGATTTAAAGCTTCTGAGAAATCTGAAGATCTGGCATTATTGGCCCCAATTTCAGGTTGTGAGCATGAGCTGGGCCTGTGTAGCCGACGGGGCTGGGTAGATGCTCTCAGGTTAGCCATGATCCCTGCTACTCCATACTGTTGCCTGACGCGGACTAAAGGAGTTAATTGTCATTTCAATTGCATTTGAACTCTTGTTTTCCTTTGGTAGGAAAATACTTCTTAAACTGTTCAGCCTCACTCATTTGCATGCTCTGCAAGTGTTTGTTTACATGCCAGATTTGCTCTTCTCAGCCTACCTTAATTTCAAGAACCAAGTGAAAAAAAGGATACATACGTTAAATATCACTTTGCCCTGACATACTATGATCAGATGTCCAAATTTTCTGACTAGCCTTGTCCGTTGTTTAATGCTCTCTTTTGTAAATTCATAACTAGTTCTGGAAATTCCTGACATGCCATTTTGGATCTGTGGTTTTTCATATGAATATGTATTTTTCTTCATTAGTCAACACAACAATTTTAATTGCTGTAACACTGTAATGTTGTGAATGCTTACTTTATATGCCCCATGATTGGTACCATTTTCATTATCCAATCTAAGATATTCATCTAAATTGCAATTTTATTAGTAAGGTTTTTCTTCTTATTAAAGATCCTTAGAGACCTATTTGTAATTTAACAAAGCTGAAAGACTGAATAAAACAAAAAAGTATACGGTAAGAATCTAAAAAAAAATGATCATCCAGAATATTTAATGAAATGGTACTGCATTTTTCTCAATAAATGTAGAAAGAATATTGGGACATCTCACATCGTTAAAGTCACATGTATCTATTAAGCCTTCTCATTTAATTGAGGTTTAACACCATGCAGTGATTATAAATTTTAAGAGCCTGGAAAGTACTTTTTCTTTTTCTTTTTTTTCTTTTTTTTTATAATTAACCATGCATTTTCTTTTAAGCAAAAACCATTAAATACTTTTTTATGACTTTCTACTCTGCTTTTTTTGTTTTAATTTTACTCTCCAGTGAGCCACATCCTACAATCAGTGCTGGGAGAGGAAGAGAAATGAGGATTAAAAAGAAAGGATTAGAGAGAGGTATATGGAGAAAGACAGGATAACTGATGTCTCCCCCTTGAATATTTTATTTTCTTAATTGAAAAATAAATGCTTTGGACCCAAAGAAGCCAGCCAGTAAATCAATTTTTTTTGTATGTACAAAGCAGATCAATGAACCTGTTTGTTTATTCCTAAAACTATTTACCCTATTATGTAGAGGGATAACCAAAAGAGAGTATACAAAAATGTCAGTTTCTTTCATCTTTCTTCTATACAAATCCCAGTACAAAGGGAAATATTTAACACATCCTACTCAATGAGATCTTGTTAGAAATTAGGAAAAAAAAATAGGGAGCTCTGTTTTTCATGTAGGAAAGGATGAACTAAATTTTTTAATGTTCTTAAGCCATACCAAATCACTAGTAAATAATTATAAACAGTAAGGTGTATCTACCCTGATTGATTTTCTTGTCTTTTCCTCTTTCTTGACTCTGATACTCATAAAGAAAATGTTATTTTTTGTCCTGACAAGGGTAAAGTCAGTTATCCTAGTAGCCAGAGGTTTTCTCAAAAGATTTTCTATGAGTCTAGTGTTAGGCTTATGATTGCAGCAGTCTAGTAATGTTAAAACCAAGAGAAAAAAACTCATGAACTTATTATACCTTGTATCTTCCTCTTCTTGTCCTTTGTATATCTTGTATATAAACTCTCATATCTGGAATTTCCAATGACCATGTTTTTGACTTATGGATTTTCATTTATATGTCTTGAAAAAATACTTGATATGCATTCCTTTATGGATACATGTACATACATATCTTGACTTTTCATGAAGAGCTCTTTACCTCCTTCACTTTTAAATCCATTTTTGCTACCTAGTTGAACATATTTAGTAATGCACTTGTTTACTCAAATTCATGTCACTGCTAACACTTCAAAAAAAAAAAGATCCCTGAGTTATTAGCCTCAGTTCTTAATGAAAAATAAAGTATCCTCTCCATACCATGAGAATTTTAAAAAGGAATAATTGGATCCATGCTTTTAATTAATTGCAAAAAATGACTTTTTTCTTCCTTTTTTAAACAACTTTTCTCAAAAAGCATGTCATGAGGTAACTTCTGTTAGAATTTCTCTTGATATTTTGATTAAAACCTACATTTTTTTCAAGATATTTTGCATTTTGCATTTATATACATGAGATAATTAAAAGATCGATTGATTTTGTAAGGAAAACAACAGTTAAAAAATAGCATTTGGAGATTACTTACTTTCTCTTCATTATATTATTTGAATTTTGTAGGACACTTCCCCTAAAATGTCACTCTTTCCACTCGTAATTTGAAAAACATCATTTGATTGACCTTAAAACTGGAAAAGAATTTAAGACATGTAGTATATACATAGGATAAGTCAGATGATCTTAGTTACAACTGCATTATTTGTACAAGTTATTTTATTCATTCAACAAATATTTGTCATTCTACCATGTGATATAGCTAAGAATCTGAAAGCCAAAGCCCCCACTGTGTTCCTTATTTCCTGTAAGTGCAGGAATGCCTTGAAGAGGCATTGAACATTCCTAGAAGAGGAATTAAAAACAAGAAAGTATCAGTCATTTCACTTCTTTCCTATATTGTTGGAAGAAATTGTTGGGTTGATGAAGAAGCTTAAGAAATTTCTCTTATCACTTCCACAGTGTCCTAATTGCTACACAGGTCAGACGTTTTCACTGTGGGAGGAAGCAACACAAGACTGTGGTTTTTAGGAGGTGAAGATCATTGAGGGATATCTTCTCCATGTTTTCCAATCTCAAGTTAAAACACATATTTAATAATAAAACAATATTTGAAATAGGGGCAGCACCATATGATGTATGTATTCTCTGCTTTATTACTAATGGCTTTTAAAGCCATACTACTCAATTCATTCTATAGAAGGAATCCACTGGAACATTGTAACATTTGCTACACCTGTCATAAAGGGGATTTTATGCTATTATTCCCCCATTCCTGAGGAATTTTATAACAATTTTTTATGGCTATTGAGATATGCAGAGAATTATTCATTATTGATGTATTTTTTTAATTGGACAAGAGAACAAGGTTACTTAAAATAGTTTTAAATTCCAGTGTTCTAAGAAAAGCAGATTATTAGCAAGGCTTTATTTACATATATTCCCATGTGGTTGCCAGCTGAAAAGCTGCTGACACATATTTTTACTGTGTATTTTTTAAATGGCACTCGAATTAATTTATAGTAACTGCATATACAGAATTAAAGATAACTATGATATACACAATGCATGTTCTTAAGTGTTCTTCCTGCTCTTTTTCCAGGTATACAAAAATATACAAAATAAGGATATATTGCACATATATGCTGAATAGAATCATAGACTACCTTCTCTTTTTTCACCTACTCTTTCCTATATATCCTTCAAGACTAACCACCTCATCTTCTACATTACCTTTGAAATTTTTGTTCCAGTTCTGTGTTCCCATAGCATTTGTGTATCACCCTATCATTTGGAACTTTACTGAATAATCTGGCTTAACATCTAGACTAAAGCTTCTTGTGGGCTTTTGGACTTTATCTCTGCATCTCCAAACTTAGTGTAGTATCTCGTAAATTATAGACACTCAGTAAATGTGGGTTGTTTACTTAGAGTTAGAAAGGATATAGTGTCATCTCTTCCAATGCCCTATACTAATGCAGAAATGCCTTCTGTGGCCATCCTGGCACATGGCATCCAGTTTCTCTTTGAATTAGTTCATTGATGAGGAAGATGCTTGACACCTTATTAAACTTCTCATGAGAAAGTTATTTTTTAAGTGATGAAGAGAAATATATCTATCTTTGGCTTGCAATTGTTAAGCTTGTAGTTTTGTAACCAATAGAATATATCTTTAAGATTGCTGAGTAGTATCTTATCAAATATTTAAGCAGTTCTATTATGGCCCAAACTGATATTATTCAGACCTCAACATACACAGGTTTTTCCCCATTTTCTTCTTATGAAATAGTTTTCATACCTTTTTACATATGATTATTCTCCTCTAGACTATATCCATTTCACTCATAAGGTGGCATCTTGAAATGAAACAAAATCACTCATATACAGAGCATAAAAGACTACCTAAAAGTAAAATTCTGTTGAATTTTTGGTTTTTGATATGTGATTGTAAACCCATCCAGCGCAGTTGTAATTGTGTTGATCAACTAACTCCCACCAGAAATTTTTCAAACGAACCATTAGCAAGTGCCATATTCCTAATAAGTTCATACTCTCCCTTCAACTGATCCAAACTCCTTCTTGCTGGTAGCAGGGCCAGGCAGAACAATGCCCAGGATAAGGTACTATAGACTGCAACACAAATTCTCAAAAGCCACCACATCAAAAGAATGGGTTCTACATAATTTCATTCTTGCTGTTTCCTTCCATGCAGCAACAATTCAGTATAATAAAGGTATTTCCAATTACAGGTGTCCATGAGTAGTTGGCCTGAACTAAACCCCACTGACAGTCAAGGCAAGAATTCTGTAGGACCCAGCAGATTCTGGAACAGGCACACTTAATATAATCTCTATTATTTACAAGTCATGCCCAGTCTGTTGAAATTTTATCCTTTCTCCCTTGCACAGACCCTTCCCAATCTACCCCCAGGTCTTCTCTTAAAATGGAATAAGCTAAATCCCATTTTCTTCAACTTTTAATTACTGCTTAATTAATGCACATGTAACTTACCAATTTGTAATATCATTAACATACAGAGGGGGCAGCCATGCCTAAAACTTAAGGAGTGGTATCTATACAATTCAGTAGCATTAAGATCTTCTTTTTTTTTTATTAAAAAAAACCTCCCAATCTGTTCATGACTTGTCCTTTCCTTTGGTAGCAGGAATACAGATATTCTGTATTTCTGTTTCTCTCAGTATCTCCTTTGAACTCATCAACTACACATTTTATTTCTGTCAAGTAAACCTAAGACTTTTCCCTTCTTCAATATATTAGGTTGCCATCCTGACAAATACAGAAGTAATTGTAAATAATGTAGAAGATAAATTATATTTTATTTCATAATATGTCAATATTATCAATAGTATTTCATTTCATTTTAAATATATTTCATTTCATAATAGCGAGCATTCACAAGTCCTTAATATCAGCCAGGTACTGTACCACACATGTCACAAGAACATCTGAGCAGTACAAGTACCATTCCGTTTGTATAGATGACAAAACTGAGGCCCCCCAAAGCAAGGCCAAGTTATAGACCCAGGCAGTCTAACTCTAGAGATCCTATTTTTATGTAATATACTATCAGAATCATTTAAAATGTTGTCCCTGTTACCTATTTTTTAAAATTTTGTTTGTAGTGCAAATATGATAAACATGAAAATACAAAAAAATACAATAAATGACTTTCATACACTTGTTCTTATTTATTGATGAAGGAGTTCAAAAGAAAATGACTCAAAATTATTCTTTTTTGGTACTAGTTAGTCAATAATGTAACACTGAATCCTTTTCCCCAACATACCATACTGATGATTCATGAGCTCTATTTTAGTAAGAAGAAAATGTATTGTCATTTATAACAAGAAGTGCTGTGCTCTGGCCATGATGTATCATGGCTTCCACCTTCTGCGTCTAACATTTCTTGTTATTCTTTTCTTCTTTGCTAATGTTCTGTCACCCCAAGCTGGAAAGGAGGTGGCTATAGCTGACTAACGGTCACTAGGCAACACCCAGAAACATGATCCCATGTGTCTTCCTGAGGAGAGCAGAAAGATTTCCCTGAAGTTTCCCAGTTATTTCTTTGCCAAGGGAAATTGGAGTGTAATCATTTGCTTAGACGAAATCATATCGGGAGAATTAAGTATTAGGGATTCAGATAAGATGAATATAATTGGAACATATTTATCAAATTTATGTCACCATTAATTCTAAGACACATCATTTTAGGTGCCGCTGACAAAACATGTTGTCAGTTAAATTATGTCACATTATTGATTCTAAGTTATGTTTTTATTTCACAAATGCTAAATGTGAGGGGAAAAAGTGCATCTAAGAAACAATGAAACATAGTATTATCTTACTTTTGTTTTTGATGAGAAAACTGAGGGACAGAAATGCCAGCTTTGACAATGTCATAAAATCAGAACTTGAGCCCGTATTTGTTTTGTGGTTTTATATTCAAATTGCTTGCCTTATGGTATGTCACTTTCCTTGGCCTTTTTTTTTTCCCTTCCTTCTCTGTTTATCCAGTTCTTAGCCAGAAATATGATTCTGGTCTTGATGAGATGGTCCTATCAGCCA
The DNA here is from genome assembly GCF_040802235.1 of Manis javanica. Lineage (NCBI taxonomy): Eukaryota > Metazoa > Chordata > Mammalia > Pholidota > Manidae > Manis > Manis javanica. The sequence goes on from NC_133156.1 coordinate 46,387,229, forward strand.
CGTGATTGAAAACAGCCAGTAGGAGCTCCCAGTAAAGAAATATGTACTGCTTAAAACCAGGTCATGGGTCAGCTCTCAGTGCAAGTCTAGGTGGGGGTCTAAACAAACTTGCTCTCTAGAAAGGAAGGTCTGAGAACGAGATACAACAACAGAAAAGAGTAAATCCAAGTGACTTAGCAATCTTGAAGAATTCTGTTACCAGTTCTAAGCTGGAAATACTTTAATACTATTAAAAGATACAAAAAAGAGAGTTAAAGCAAATATATAGTACGTCCATGTAGATGTTGGTGGAACGGTGTTTCAAACGAAGCTGAGAAAATGGGTTCTGGAGTCAGCCTATCTGAATAAAGGAATAACAGTTACTAAACTGCCAAGGGACTTAGTTTCTTTCTCTAAAGCAGGGATCTACTTCTTAGAATTGTTTATAAGATCAAATAAGATAATATGTGTAAAGGGCATTGTACAGTGTCACACACATAGTAAGGCCTTGATAGTGAAAAAGGATAAAAAGTGATGCCTGCAGATCTTCCTGATAGTCTAGGACACTGTGTTCCTCCTTTATTGTCTTCTGATAGTGATTTAGATCTGCTCAAATGGAAAAGGAAAGTTATGTTTAGATGAGAAATGTCATTGTAAATATCCAAAATCCTAAACAACTAAAAATCTGAAAATCTCAAAGTCCAGAAAATAAACCATGGGCAGACCTGATTTAAAATTCTCTATATATGCCACTTATAATCTATGTGGCTTAAGGCAATGACTTAACTTTAATATACCTCATTTTCTCATCTTTATAATTAGTTAAAATGTGTAGTGCTTGGAGTTAATTTGAAGTCTAATTTAGGTGCCATATATAAATCTTCTAGCCCAGTATTTTGACATAGAGTAGGAACTTAGAAAAGCTCAAATTTTCTTTAGAATAGTCACAGAAATCCTCAGACATTTCTTATTTATCTAACTGAACCATGTTGCCTCAAGTACCAAATATCAAAGTGAATAAAAAGCTAATTTCTATTTTAAAATGTCTAGGGTAACAACTGTATTATGTTGCCCTTTCTTCAAAAAATCATATATCAATAACACTGTAGGTTAAATTTAATTTGGGGGTGTGCCTGGCAATCTAAACACTGTAACATCCTTTAATGGATAAAATTTTAAGATAATTCAAAATAATCTATTTTCAGGATAAATTTTGGAGCATTGACTATTTGCAGTTTGGAATCCTCCTATGGTACAGCATATAATTTTGAATAAATAGAGGTTATTTGATTTTAAACACATTATTGAAATTTTTTATTTAATAGTCTGAGAATTATCACCAGTGTCAAAATTTTCTGTGGAATTAAATCATCCCCTTTAGAATTCAGTTTGATGCCAACAAAAGAACATTGTAATAAAAATGTATCCATGTAAGAAAATGAATCAGTTGGAGTGAAATGAATTCCCCATTTGGTGAATTTAAGTGAGTTAACATTTTTTTTTATCATACAGTGATAAGTAAATGAATCATGTAAAAGTGCCAGGCATCAAACTAACATCTCTTCTTAAACAACTGTAGTTGGAACCACTCAGTAATTGGGTATTTAAAACATGAGACACTAACTTTTCCTCTTGAAAGTTTTCTGCTTACATCTTTATATGCTGGGTTTTCTCTTGCATTTTTTTAAAATTGAGGTATCATTAATATACACTTACATGAACAACACTGTGATTCCTAGATTCCCCCCATTATCAAGGCCCCACCACATACCCCATTACAGTCACTGTCCATCAGCATAGTAGGATGCTATAGAATCACTACTTGTCTTCTCTGTGCTATACTGCCTTCCCCGTGCCCCCGCTCTACATTATGTGTGCTAATCACAGTGCCCCTTTTTCTACTTATCCCTCTCTCCCCACCCATCCTCCCCAGTCCCTTTCCCTTTGGTAACTGTTAGTCCATTCTTGGGTTCTATGAGTCTACTGCTGTTTTATTCCCTCAGATTTTGCTTTGTTCTTATACTCCACATATGAGTAAAATCATTTGATACTTGTCATTCTCCACCTGGCTTATTTCACTGAGAATAATACCCTCTACCTTTATCCATGTTGTTGCAAGTGGTACAATTTGTTTTCTTCTTATGGCTGAATAGTATTCCATTGTGTATATGTACCACACCTTCTTTATCCATTCATCTACTGATGGACACTTAGGTTGCTTCCATTTCATGGCTATTGTAAATAAGTGCTGCAATAAACATAGGCATGAGTATGTCTTTTTGAAACTGGGCTCCTGCATTCTTAGGGTAAATTAGTAGGAGTGGAATTCCTGGGTGAAATGCTATTTCTATTTTGAGCTATTTGAGGAACCTCCATACTGCTTTCCACAAAGGTTGAACTAATTTACATTCCCACCAGCAGTGTAGAGGGGTTCCCCTTTCTTCACATACTCGCCCAACATTTGTTGTTGTCTTCTGGATGTTGGCCATCCTAACTGGTGTGAGGTGATATCTCATTGTGGTTTTAATTTGCATTTCTCTGATGATTAGTGACGTGGAGCACCTTTTCATTTGCCTGTTGGATATCTGAATTTCTTCTTTGGAGATGGAGAAGTGTCTGTTCAGCTCCACTGCCCATTTTTTAATTGGGTTATTTGCTCTTTGTTTGTTGAGGTGCATGAGCTCTTTGTATATTTTGGATATCAACGCCTTATTGGATCTGTCATTATGAATATATTCTCCCATACTATAGAATGGATTTTCATGGTACTGATGGTGTCCTTTTGCTGTACAGAGCTTTTAGTTTGATATAGTCCCATTTGTTCATTTTTGCTTTTGTTTTCCCTGCCCATGGAGATATGTTCATGAAGAAGTTGCTCATATTTATGTCCAAGAGAGTTTTGCCTATATATTCTTCTAAGAGTTTTATGGTTTTATGACTTACATTCAGGTTTTGATCCATTTCAAATTTGCTTTTGAGTATGGAGTTAGACAGTAATCCAGTTTCATTCTCTTTCAAGCAGCTGTCCAGTTTTGCCAACACCAGTTGTTGAAGAGGCTGTCATTTCCCCATTGGCTCCTTTATCATATGTTGATTGACCATATATGCTTGGATTACTATCTGGACTCTCTATTCTGTTCCACAAGTCTATGGTCTGTTCTTGTGCCAGTACCAAATTGTCCTGATTACTGTGGCTTTGTAGTAGAGCTTGAGGTTGGGGAGCTAGATCCCCACCACTTTATGCTTCCTTCTCAGGATTGCTTTGGCTAATTGGGGTCATTTGTGGTTCCATATGAAATTTAGAACTATTTGTTCCAGTTCATTGAAGAATGCTGTTTGCATTTTGTTAGGAATTACACTGAATCTGTAGATTGCTTTAGGCAGGATGGCCATTTTGACAGTATTAATTCTTCCTACCCAAGAGTATGGGATGAATTTCCATGTATTAGTAACCTCTTTAATTTCTCTTAGGAGCGTCTTGTAGTTTTCAGGGTATAGGTCTTTTACTTCCTCTGATAGATTTATTCCTAGGTATTTTATTCTTTTTGATGCCATTGTGAATGGAATTGTTTTCCTGATTTTTCTTTCTGCTAGTTCATCACTAGTGTATAGGAATGCAACAGTTTTCTGTGCATTAATTTTGTATCCTGCAGTTTGCTGAATTCAGATATTAGATCAAGTAGTTTTGGAGTGGATTCTTTAGGGTTTTTTATGTACAATATCATGTCATCTGCCAACAGAGACAGCTTTACTTTTTCCTTACCAATCTGTGTGCATTTTATTTTTTTGTGTTGTCTGATTGCCATGGCTAGGACCTCCAGAACTATGTTGAATAAATGCACGGAGAGTGGGCATCCTTGTCATATTCCTGATCTCAGAGGAAAAGCTTTCATCTTCTTACTGTTAAGTATGATGTTGGCTGTAGGTTTGTCATATATGGCCTTTATTATGTTGAGATACTTGCCCTCTATACCCATTTTGTTGAGAGTTCTTATGATGAATGGATGTTGAATTTTGTCTAATGCTTTTTCATCATCTAAGGAGATGATCATGTGTTTTTTGTCCTTTTTGTTGATGTGGTGGATGATGTTAATGGATTTTCGAATGTTGTACCATCCTTATATCTCTGGGATGAATCCCACTTGATCCTGGGGTATGATCCTCTTGATGTATTTTTGAATTCAGTTTGCTAGTACTTTGTTGAGTAGTTTTGCATCTATGTTCATCAGGGATATTGGTCTGTAGTTTTATTTTTTTGTTGTGTCTTTGCCTGGTTTTGGTATTAGGTGATGCTGGCTTCATAGAATGAGTTTGGAAGTATTCCCTCCTCTTCTATTTATTGGAAAATTTAAGGAGAATGGGTATTATGTCTTCTCTACATGTCTGATAAAATTCAGCAGTGAATCCATCTGGTACAGGGGTTTTGTCCTTGGGCAGTTTTTTGATTACCAATTCAATCTCATTGCTGGTAATTAGTCTGTTCAGACTTTCTGTTTCAACCTTCCTTGGAAGGTTGTATTTGTCTACAAACTTGTCTATTTCTTCTAAGTTACCCAGTTTGTTAGCTTACAGATTTTCATAATATTCTCTAATAATTCTTTGTATTTCTATGGTGTCTGTTGTGAATTTTCCTTTCACATTTCTGATTCCTCTTATGTGTGTAGATTCTCTTTTTCTCTTAATAAGTCTGGATAGGCATTTATCTATTTTGTTTATATTCTCAAATAACCTGCTCTTGGTTTCATTAAATTTTTTATATTGTTTTATTCTTCTCAATTTTATTTATTTCTTCTCTGATCTTTATTATGTCCCTCCTTCTGCTGACTTTAGGCTTCATTTTTTCTTCTTTTTTCAGTTTCAGTAATTATGACTTTAGACTATTCATTTGGGATTGTTCTTCCTTCTTTAAATAGGCCTGGATTGCTATATACTTCCCTCTTAGTACTGCCTTTGCTGCATCCACAGAAGTTGGGGTGTTGTACTGTTGTTTTCATGTGTCTCCATATATTGCTTGATCTGTTTTAATTTCGTCATTTATCCATTGATTATTTAGGAGCATGTTGTTAAGCCTCCATGTGTTTGTGAGCCTTTTTGTTTTCCTTGTACAATTTATTTGTAGTTTTATACCTTTGTGATTTTGAAAGTTGGTTGGTACAATTTCAATCTTTTTGAATTTACTGAGGCTCTTTTTGTGGCCTAGTATGTGGTCTATTCTGGAAAATAGTCCATGTGCACTTCAGAAGAATGTGTATTCTGCTGCTTTTGGGTGTAGAGTTCTGTATTTGTTTGTTAGGTCCATCTGTTCTAGTGTGTTGTTCAGTGCCTCTGTTTCCTTACTTATTTTCTGTCTGTTTGATCTGTCCTTTGGAGCAAGTGGTGTGTTGAAGTCTCCTAGAATGAATGCATTACATTTTATTTCATCTTTTAATTTTGTTAGTATTTGTTTTACATATGTGGGTGCTTCTGTGTTGGTTGCATAGATATTTATAATGGTTATATCCTCTTGTTGGAATGACCCCTTAATCATTATGTAATGTCCCTCTTTGTGTCTTGTGACTTTCTTTGTTTTGATGTCTATTTTGTGTGATACAAGTACTGCAACTCCTGCTTTTTTCTCCCTATTAGTTGCAGGAAATATCATTTTCCATCCCTTCACTTTTAGTCTTTGAGTTTGAAGTGAATCTCTTGTAGGCAGCATATAGTTGGGTCTTGTTTTTTTATCCATTCAGTAACTCAATGTCTTTTGATTGGTGCATTCAGACTATTTACATTTAGGGTGATTATAGATAGGTATGCACTTATTTCATTGCAGGCTTCAGATTTGCCATTACCAAAGATTCAAGGGTAACCTCCTTATTATCTAATAGTCTAACTTAACTCATTTAGTATGCTGTTATAAACACAATCTAAATATTCTTTTTTCCCCTCCTTTTCTTCCTCCTCTATTCTTTATATATTAAGTATCATATTATGTACTCTTTGTCTATCCCTATTTATTACCTCTGGTGACAGCTATTTAACCTTAGGAACACTTCTATCTGTAGCAATCCCTCCAAAATACACTATAGACATGGTTTGTTGGAGCTAAATTCTCTCAGTTTTTGCTTCTCTGGAAATTATTTAATCCCTCCTTCAAATTTAAATGATAATCTTTCTGGATAAAGTATTCTTGATTCAAGGCCCATCTGCTTCATTGCATTAGATATATCATGCCACTCCCTTCTGGCCTTAAGATTTGCTGAGAAGTCTGATGATAGCCTGATGGGTTTCCCTTTGTATGTGATCTTATTTCTCTCTCTAGCTGCCTTTAATAGTTTTTAATGTGTCTTGGTGTTGTTGTCCTTGGCTCCCTTATGTTGGGAGATCTGTGCACTCCATGGCCTGAAAGACTATCTCCTTCCCCAGATTAGGAAAGTTTTCACAAATTACTTCCTCAAAGACACTTTTTATGTCTTTTTCTCTCTCTTCTTCTTCTGGTACCCCTACAATGCAAATGTTATTGCATTTGGATTGGTCACACAGTTCTCTCAATATTCTTTCATTCCTAGAGATCCTTTTTTCTCTTTGTGCCTCAGCTTCTTTGTATTCCTCTTCCCTAATTTCTATTTCATTTATCATCTCCTTCACCCTATCTAATTTGCTTTTAATACCCTTCATTGTATTCTTCAGTGATTGGATCTCCATCCTAAATTTGTTCCTGAGTTCTTGAATATTTTTCTGTACCTCCATGAACATGTGAATGATTTTTATTTTGAAATTTCTTTCAGGAAGATTCATGAGGTTGATTTTATTTGAATCTTTCTCAGGTGTATTCATAATTCTGCTTTGAACCAGATTCCTTTGACATTTCATATTTGTCTGTGGTGTCTTCTAGTGTCCAGAAGCTCTACTCTCTGGAGCTGCTCAGCACCTGGAGCAATGTCTGGGGTCACAGGAGAGCAATATTGGTTCCTGTGGGGAGGAAAGAGCTGTTTTCTGCTTCCTGGTTGCTATGTCTATTTCCACTGGCAGAACCAGTGGGCCGAACACACAGGTGTAAGCCTCTATACTTTGTGTTTGTAGGTACCATAGGCTTAGCCTCTTCTGGCTGGCCTGATGCCAGGGCAGGGGTTGCAGGTTTGCAAGCCAGGTGCAGGCTAGCCGGCAGGAAGACACAGTAGGCTGCATATCATGGTGGAGGGTCTTGGAGCTGTGTAACCAGTCAGGGAGGTGGAGCACCTGAAGATGGTTTAAGCTCCCAAGCTGCTGGGAAGAGTGCACCTGCACAATTTTGTCTACCTGTCGTTTCTCTTGAGCAGTAAGCTCTGTGCCATCCTTGTCCCTTTAGCAGCCCTCTTGCTTTTAAGAAGTCTCTCAGACTGCCACCCAGACCAACTGGATATGGATCCCTGTTTTCCACAAGCAGCTAGAATCTCCATCTCTCGAGGTATTCCGCCTGTCTTCACTTTCCAACTGCACTAAATCACCAAAGGACCATGCAATGTAGTTTCGTGCTCCCAGAGCAGATCTCCAAGGCTAGGTGTTCATCAGTTCCAGGCCTCTACTCCCTCGCTGCTCTGTTTCTCTTCCTCCTACTCATGAGCTGGGGCAGGGGGAAGGGCTGGGCCCCCCTCCCGGGTCACAGGTTTGTTGCATTACCCTGTTCCATGAGGAGGTCTGCTCTTTTCTCTGGGTATATGCAATCTGGTGCAGCCTGCTTTCATATTGCTTTTTCAGGATTAGTTGTATTAATTATATTTTGTATTATATGTGGTTTTAGGAGAAGGTCCCTGTTTCACCTCTCACGCTGCCATCTTTAATCCTCACATTCTGTTTCTCTTGCATTTTTAAGTGGTGAGCAAAACACAGGCATTGAGGGTGGGGACCTCTTAATTCTTATCCTAGCCTCTGAAATACACACACACACACACACACACACACACACATACACACATACACACACACACACACACACACACACTGCCCATATAAAGAGGGTCACAGATTATCTGTGTAACTCATTTCCAAAGAAAAGCTCATAAGCTCTTTATAAGCAGTTATGATCACTGTTTTATTGTTGATGGCATTAATGTTGGAAGGCTGGTAATGGTAGATATGGCACTGTAGTGAATTTACCAGGGAGAAAGCTTTATTAATAGTGTATCCAAACATACTGAAAATTAATAAACTATGCTACCTATGCTGTTTGTTTTATCAAGATCACTGCAAAGCCTGAGTCAAATGTTATGTCTAAATAAGTAAAGTGTTAAGTTTTTTTTTCTTCCTACAAAAGTCAATTCTGATTGGCAACAATCTATTCAGAGAAATCATAGACATTAAGTGAAGTCCTCTAAAACACATAGTTTCTTACAAAATGTTATTATTACACAATTATTTTATATCATTGAGGACATCTACCACCTAGGTGAAATCTACCACCTGGGTATGAAATAGAGGTTATTGTTTCTAAATACTTGTAATGAATGTTTTGTGCATGTATTTACCAAGTTTAGAATGACCTTTTTCTACCTGTTTTGGATCAACTTTAATCTTGATTGTTTCAGTCTTTCTCCATGAAGCTTTTACTTACTTCTCCATTCATTATTTTTCCTTCCACTCACTAATTGCTTATTGTGTATCTACCATGTGATTTGCCCAGGTTTCTTTGTATTGTTGATACTGTGCTTAAGGACTCAAACTTAAATCATTGACATCTTTATCCAGGGATTTTCTATGGCAGTCCCCCACAGTGAAAATGTCTACATGGCCCAATGCCAATCTACTTTTATCTTTTGTGTGAAATGGATTTCAAATAGCTCTACACCCAACATCAACCAATCCCTCTAAATATGAAGATGCTCCCAATTTAGTCCAACCCATTTTGCTACCTCCCATCCTACTCTAATTTTTCACACTTGTAACTAGTGCCATAGAATATATTCAAAGGAGTGTAAAATCTTAAACTAATCTGCAGACACTATCTCTTCAACCTTAAACTCACTGGCTTCTCATCAACAGTAACAGCCTTTCTCTGCCGCTTGCATCAACTGGACTAGTCAATCTAAGTGTCTCAGTCTCCCCAGTGTGACATAATTAAAGCTCAACATGTAAACACAAATACTCTGGATATCTGGAATACTTCATTCATCTCTTGATCTGTTTATCAAAGAAAAACTCAGCCTTTTGGTGAAGTTTAAGGGTGCTCTTTACATGAACTTGATTTAATAAGATTTTCCTTGGTTTTAATTTTGATCCTTCAAAAAGTTAAAATTGACCCAGGAAATCATGTATTAGCTTTAGTAACAGATGTTCCTTTTAAGATAACTTGAAATGTCCTCTACTGAATCTAGTATTTCATGTGAACTACTGTTCTTTACAAAAGCTCCATAAACTTCTAATAGTGTAACATCAAGTGTTCTTCACTGGTACTTGCTCACTAAATTACTGTTAATAGCTGGACTACAACACATGAAAGCCAGAAGGAGCTTTTCTAACTGAATTTTCTTGAGCAATCTGACTATGATCAAAATTTCAGCAATATTGCCAAATTTGGTTCTGTGATTTTACAAAATTAGATGGTAAGAATTCCCACAGTGCTTTTTTTTTTTTACAAAGGACATTGTATCACTTATGTATCTTTAACATTGTTTTAGGTTGAACATGATTTTCCACCACTATAGCTCTTAAAATTAGAATTCTGTTAAGTTTCACCTCTCTCAGTTTATTTTGTTGCTTGGTGCTCTGTTACATGGTGCACAATGAATGAGGCACATTTATATTACTTGCAGTACTCATAATAATTAACACTGATGAAGCAATAACTATAAATTAGCAGTTTCTTGAGGACTCAAATGTACCAAATATATTGTTAAGCATTTGATATGGATTATAAAATGTAACTTTACTTAAGAAGGTATTAATATTATCTCCAATTTATGGATAGGAACAACTGAGGCTCTAAATTATTACACTAGAGTCTAGGGAATCTAATTCCAGAGTCAATGTTCTTAATCATTACATTATAATAAAATTTTGAGACATATAGGAATTGCTGTTCAAAGACTCACCACAGGTTGTTACTAATCTCTTTTGTTAGCAAAGCTGTAACAACACTTTCTAGCCCATCTGCTTTTACTGTGAGTGAAGCCTCATTGCAAACCACTCATTCTCTACTATAAAAGGCACACCTCCTAACACATGCTCTGCTGTCCCAAGTTGCTGACTGTTGAGTGTTGAATGAACTGGAGAGCAGGAATAGATGGGACATAAAGTTTTTGCCTGACCAATGTCAAAAGACTATAATATAACACTACAGTACATTCAATGAGAGAGCACAACACCTAACAGATGTCACCTGCACTTTTCTATGACTTGGCCCATCTTTCTAACTACTTGTCTTTCTGTAATCCTCAGTATTAGAAATGCAATATGCAAAAGCCCAGTCTCTTTCTCCTTTATCATCGATACCTTCCCTCAGCCTGTTTATCTTTATAGCAAAATGGGTAAGTGCCATGAGGTCAGGAATGAAATTAAAATTTTTTTTTTGTTTAGGATTTTGCACAGAGCAAAAGATCTAAATATGTCTGTTGATTTATCAGTTAGGTTAAGGATGTGTTCCAGATGCTGTGCTGCTACTACATATAATGATACTAAGACTTAGAGTAAAAACATTGAATGAGTAATTGCATATCTAGAAAAAATAAATACCAATGTGCAACACACATCCAGCCATCCTCAGACAAGCCTCATTCTCATCGGAAAGAAAAACTCTTCCTAATGTTACCTTTCAGACGTTTTCAAGAATGCTTTTGAAGGTAGATGTGTCAGTCTGACTAACCCAGTATTTCTCATTCCTGGCTGTGCATCTGGGGAGGCAGTAACTAACACATGCCGGTGCCTGCCCCCAGTTGCGGACGATTAAAGAAGAAATTCTGGCGCTGGAACTCCAGCAGTCATAAGTTTTAGAAGCTCCCCAAGTGATTGTAATGTGCAGCTTGGCTTGAGAAACTGGGCTAACTATATACGTGTAAACAGATAGATAGATTGAATGATGAAAAGAGAGTTTTTGTTCAATAATTGCGTAGAACTGAAAGTAGCAAGTTTTTTTTGTTTGTTTCCTTTAAGGTTATTGATATTTTTAACATTGTGGGTATGAGAGAATGTGAATATTTTTAACATAACCTGAAAGACTACTTTATTTCATGTAACTTTTTGTTCTTTACTTATATGGCCTCTGTTCACAGAGGCTAAATTAGAAAACAGTCATATGGTAGAAGTTTAAAAAACTGTTTAGTAAACAGCAAAGCATTTTCCCCTGAAGAACCCTTCATTACACCCTGAGACTCCTAGATTTGGTGAGGGGGAGAGACAGTAGATTAATCAGTCTATAGGATCATTTATTTTTTATTCTTTCTCTGGAGGCTACTGGCAAGGGCACCTACGTAGGAGACTTATTTTTGTAATGTGAACAATTGTTCTTCAGGAATGAAATTCTGTTCCACTGACAAAAGATGTGAGAGAGCTCAGGGTGCCCCCTTGAACTGTCTGACACTTTGCACAAAAGGTAAATCTGCTAAAAATAATTTTTTAAATACTTGAAATTCTCTCCCAACATTTTTTAAAGTGCTGAAGAATGAGAAATCAACTTCTGAAAGAAGGCAGAAAGAATAGAAAGACTAACAAGCCTCACAAGATAGCAATTTTCTGAAGAGCAAAAAAAAAAGGTAGTTTTCTAAAATTGAAGAACATTATTCCGTCAAAGAAAATGTCTCAAAGTGTCCTTAAAAAATATCAGTCCTTGTTAAGATCAAATTGTGTCATTTTTATCAAAGTAACCATAGATTTGTCAATTTTGTAATTGCCTTGGTTGGGTCATCCAATTTGACACTTGTGGGGATTTTACCACCAGGCACGCTTATCCATTTTTTAAATAAATTTCACAGATTGAGAATAGTAACTAACAAATTATATAGAGTTTGCAAAGTCAGTATTTAATTTAACAGACTCATGGAAACTAACACTATAGATACACATAATTTTATGGATTGAGTTTAAAGAAATAAGGATTTGTATCATAAAACTGAGAAGAATAAAAGTGATCAATATATTAAAAGTCATGAGACTATAACAAATTATGTACCTTTTAAGGCTAAAACATGAGTGCAATTAATCAGCACACTCATCTAAGTAAGGAAGCACCTTGATGCCAAAAACAGGTTTCCTAATTCTTGTTATAATTGAAATATACTAGCCAACAATATTAATATTTAACCTGATACAGTTTTCTAAAATGGGTGTTCAAGTGACAAAGCCTTTTAAATAATTCAGGAAAAACTCATTCATAAAAGAAAATAGTAATTATTATTGAATTTGGAGACATCAGTTGGGAGTCAAACTTTTGATGAGATTATTGTTACTGTTACTGCATTTAAAAAATATAACTTCAATCCATTTCAAATTTGGTTTTACTTATTTTTAAAAGCCTAACATATCCACAGCTTAGTGCCTTACTGAATCTATAAAATAGGGATTTTTTCATGCAAAATGGGTTTCTACTATCTGGTTTTACTGGAGAAACAGAATTAGAATAACTTTAAATATTAGATATTTGAATATTATGATAAATAACCTCAACCAACCAGTAAACTTTGTCCAGAATGTTAAGATATAGGGGGAGGCAATCACCAAGTGATTACAAGGCCACAGAGAGTCAAATGAAGTTAAGACATTGAATCTGTAAGTAATTTCCATTATTAGCTTCTGGGGAGAAGTACTTCTCACTTTTCTTATAACATTACTTTTCACAACAGATATTTGTTTGAATTTAATTTTCTCATAAATCTTAAATTAAAGAGTATAACTCTGTGTTTTTCTAAAATTATGTGCATCTCTTTTATTATACCAAACAATTTTTGGGAAATTGAACAGTTTTTAGAAATTTAGGGGGAAAAAAAGAGTGGCAGTGGAGTCCTTAAAACAGGACCAGGGAAGTAGAATTGCAGGTTTTGGAAAAAAAATTTGAATGTAAAAAGTATTGAACATCCACTTATCGATTCAAATACAGGACAAGGCAGTGTGTAAAAATAGAAATCTAAGTAGATGGGCTTTCTCATGGAATGGTGGGGCTTAAAGATCCTAGTCTGTCAAATCTCTTCTGTTCTCTATCTTTTCCGCCTAGGTCCTTATACTCTGATAATATTTTCTCTCTCCACAGTAAAATATATACCCTCTATTTAGTCTGACGCTTAACCTCTGCAACCCAGCACAGTAAATTTCATGGCAGGAATTTTAAGTACCACAACAGACTAATAATAAAGAAGACCTTTACCATGTAAAAGTTGTTAGAGGCTCCCACATCTTGTAAATGTAGGTATCTGCCTATAACTTATATATATAGCTGGTCCTGTCCAGGGTTTTTGGCAAGAAACTAAAGTTGAAATATTACTCAAAATATGGATGAGTGAAAGTAGTGAGAGAAAAGGTATAACTGGGTTTATATATAACTAGATGAATGTAACTACCAAACAAACAGGAAGTAAAATCTGTCAGTGACAGACATGCATGTACCATCTAGTGAGTATCTTCTGAACTTATCAATTCCATAGCAGCATACAGTTTAAGGTCAAAAGCACCAAGACAATGCAGAAAGCAAACAAATTGGCATGGAGTTTTAGTCACCATTCAGACACAAAGGAATTTATTGTCAGTTAAATTAGGTCAACTTTATCCCCAGTTTTACATACTGCAATGATTTTCCATTGCACTTTAAATAAAAGCCAAACTCCAAGTCCTGGCCACTGGCTCCCCTGCCTACTCCTTTAACATAATATCCATTTTCCTCCTTCCTTCTCTGTGCTCCATCCCCAGGCATCCTTCCTGTCCCAGGACAGGACAATGATCCCAGTTGCTGAGTTCTTAGAGTCCTATTTCTTATACCTGTACTGCCTTCTCTTCTCAAAAGAGCCTCTATCACTATCACTTAATACTCATTTTACTCATTTCTTCATAGCACTTATCTCCACCCAAAAAGTCCTTGCTTATTTGTTTATATGCTCATTTGTTATTTTTCTCAAGAATTTAAGCTCAGCAGTCCAAGTCCAAAGATTTGATCTACTCTATCTTGCTCATCATATGTAACATGACTTGAATTAGTGTAGTTGTCTAACTGTTACTTAGTCTACTGTTTAATTCCATATATTTGCTGATTAAACACTGATATTGCATAACGATGTCACAGTCTTGTTTGTAAACCCTTTGTAAATACTAACATGGCAACCTTATGAGGTAGGTGTTGAAATTATTCCCACTTTACAGATCAGGAAATTGAAGTAAAAGGAGGTTAAGTTACTTGTCAAAGATCAAAAAAACTAGTAAGAGTTAGAACAAGGTTTAGAACCCAGACACCCATGTGCTATTAGCACAAGAGTTTGCTGACTTCATTGTAAGCTGTTAAAATAGAGTTAGAAATGAAGCAGATCTGCAAGGTTTGAGAGGGACTCATAATTCAGCCCACAGGTGAGAAGAGTGATGAGTTTTCAGAAAGTTTCAGAATGTGTAAGGGCTTTAAAACATTGTGGCTTCACTTGGAACAGTTTTCCTTTGCATTTCATGTTCAGCTTCTAGAATAATTCTTGCATATCTTACATGCCCTGCTTCCTTGACCAAGTTTCTGAGTAATAGTGTTTTATTCAGGAAAGGGAAAAGTATCTTAAGTTAGCATTTCTTAAATTGTGCTTATTGTACACTAGTATCCATGATATTTTGATAGGTGTTCCCTTTAAAAAAATGCTTCTGTGGTAAAAAAAAACGTATGACTACAGAGAAGCAAAAGGTTAAAAATAAGGAGAATATTTTGTAACATATATAAGAAAAGAAACATAATATGTGTAAATTGGCCCCAAATTGTGAAGCTGTATGGTATTTACAAAATTTTATTTTCATTACAAAATATATATTTCCAGGGTCTTTTATATTTATTAGAATGCTTTAGACAAAATTAAATCTTGAATACCAAATGAGGCAACAAGTGACTAATTCTCTAATTTTTTGAAGAATTGAGGACTTCATTTAAATAGCATTTTAAAAACATTTTTATTCACATGTTATGCCACTTCCTACTTTATCCAAATAGCCAGTGATGATTGGCAACTTTCCTAATCCAAGTTTCTGCATCTTTATTAAGAAAATATGAATGCCTCTAATGGCATTTTCCTTGTGGTCCTGCTTTGCCAGAGCACCTAAAAAAATCCAGCTAAACCTAAGAATCTAAACTCTATCAACCCTGTAGTCTTGCAGAGCCGGCATCTCCTGTAAGAGAGATTTATGTGGTCTATCACCAAAATTTAGCTTTCCAACACAGTTATTAATCAGCCTGTTGGGATCCTAATATTTCCGAATGACACAATTTTCTGTAAGCCAAGAAACCATCACCAAATTAGGAGTGGGGAAGAAGTAGAGAAGATATTAAACATGGCCAGGAAAAGAATCATTCCTAAAAGAGCTAGGCAAATCTAACCACTTGAAGTTTCCAAAGGATCAGCATCTGTGTGTGTGTGTGTGTGTGTGTGTGTGCGCACTAGCTTACATGTGGTGGTGGTGTAATGATAGTGTTCTTCACCTTCTCCTCCCCCTCCTCTTCCTCCACCTGCTTCTTCACCTTCATTACTCCTATTGCCAAATATCTTGCCTGATCTCTGATTTTCCATACAAATTGGTATGTTGATATTTGTTTTGGTACCATATTTCACTTACTATTGAAATGTTCTGTTTCTAAAGGGATGCGTGACATATTTATTTGCATTCAGAACATGTACCAAAATAGAAACTGGAATTGCCTGTTTACAAAATTTAAAGTTTGGATGAGGAAAACGGATTGTGAGAAAATGTCAAGTATGTCATCACTGTAGTGTTTTAAGGAGAGAAATCACTTTAAGCAAACATTTAGAATGTGTTTTCCCAATTAAAAATTTTCCATTGTTTTTATATTTGTATGCCTCAGGGTAGAATCTAAATTGCTTTCATTTTTGTTTTCCTTTTTGTATCCTCCTGTAGGAAGCCCAACACTAATTTTTGTTGACACTCTTTATGTTTTCTTCTAATTCCCTTAGGTTATCTTGTCCCCTTCATATCACTACCTTCTTCCATGTTTAAACTTTATGGCATCTGTATCTGCTTAGATAATTGGGCCATAATCATAATCTGTGTCACAATCATTATTTGATAGGTATGTCTACATATATATTTAGAAGTCAGAAATGCTTAGGATATAGACCAAATAAACCAGCCACACCCACTGAAGAATCTGTATGCATCTTTTTTATTTAGTAGTGGGAGAAATATGGTGTGGCTTAATTAAGTGAAAGAGGGCAAGTGAGAAAGTGCCATGTGATCTCTATTAAACAAACCTTTCTGGAGGCGGAGCCAACATGGTGACATGAGTAGGACAGTGGGAATCTCCTCCCAAAAACATATATATTTTTGAAACTACAACAAATACAACTAATCCTAAAAGAGAGACCAGAAGACAGGACAACAGCCAGACTACATCCACACATGCGAGAGCCCAGTGCCTGGTGAAAGGGGTAAGATACAACCCCCGGCCCGGCAGGACCTGAGCACACCTCCCCCCAGCTCCCAGCGGGAGGGAGAGGGAGCCCAGGACTGCTAAACACCCAGCCCCAGCCACCTGCACCAGAGCGCAGACACAGTGCATGTGTGGAGGGCTGGAAACTAAGGAAACAGGGCAGCAAGACCTCTGAGCGGGTCCTGAAGCTGATGCTCCTGTGACAAAGAAAAGCAAGTGCTTTTTGAAAGTCTTAAAGGGACAGGGACATAACAGATGGATGGAAACAACAAAGGTCACAGTCCAGTGGCTGGAAATTACAGGGAAAACTGGGGGCACTAACTCCCTGGGCAACAGCTCTGAGACCCCTCACGGAGGTAAACAGCTAAACAACCCCCCCCATCCATTACCCCTCCGGGCGCTGGAAAAGCAGAGAAGCAGCCTAAGGCAGGCCATGCCCGCTCAGAAAGGGAGATTTCTCCATATCGGCCATGCAAGAAACAAAGACCCAGTCTACACGCAATTACCCAACACAAGCCACTAGGGGTCGCAGTTGTCCCAGTAAAGAAAGGCTAGTAGCAAGTGCAAAGTTTGGCCCTTCCAGCTGACAGTCAATAGCACCTGTCAACATGAAAAGGCAAAAAAATATGATCCAGACAAGACTAACCCAGACAGCTTTGGCATCTGCTACATCCTCCCCTGAGAAGGAAACTGGGGAGATAGATTTAACCAGTCTTCCTGAAAAAGAATTCAAAACAAAAGTCATAACCATGCTGATGGACTTGCAGAGAAATATGCAAGAACTAAGGAAGGAGAATACAGAAATAAAACAAGCTCTGGAAGGACTTCAAAACAGAATGGACGAGATGCAAGAGACCATTAATGGACTAGAAAACAGAGAACAGGAACTCAGAGAAGCTGATGCAGAGAGAGATAAAAGGATCTCCAGGAATGAAAGAATTCTAAGAGAGCTGAGTGACCAATCGAAATGGAACAATATCCACATTATAGGGGTACCAGAAGAAGAAGAGAGAGAAAAAGGGATAGAAAGTGTCTTTGAAGACATAATTGCTGAAAACTTCACCAAACTAGGGGAAGAAATGGCCTCTCAGACCACAGAGGTACACAGAACTCCCATGAGAAGGGATCCAAGGAGGGCAACACCAAGACACATAATAATTAAAATGGCAAAGATCAAAGACAAGGCCAAAGTATTAAAGGCAGCCAGAGAGAAAAAAAAGGTTACCTACAAAGGAAAACCCATCAGGCTATCATCAGACTTCTCAACAGAAACCCTACAGGCCAGAAGAGAATGGCATGATATACTTAATGCAATGAAACAGAAGGGCCTCTAACCAAGACTACTGTATCCAGCATGATTATCATTTAAATATAAAGGAGGGATTAAACAATTCCCGACAAGCAAAAGTTGAGGGAGTTTGCCTCCCACAAACCACCTCTACAGGGTATTTTAGAGGGACTGCTCTAGATGGGAGCACTCCTAAAACTAAACAGATGTCACTAGAGAAAATCACAGCAAAGAAAGGAGACCAACAAAATACTACTAAAGGCAAAAAAATATAATCAACTACCCACTAAGAGTACTTAAACGAAACACGAAAGAGCACAGAATAAAACACCCAACATATAAAGAATGGAGGAGGAGGAATAAGAAGGGAGAGAAATAGAGAATCATCAGACAATGTTTATAATAGCTCAGTAAGTAAATTAAGTTAGACAGGAAGATATTAAAGAAGCTAACCTTGAATGTTTGGTAATCACGAATCTGAAGCCTGCAATGGCAATAAGTACATATCTTTCAATAGTCACCCTAAATGTAAATGGACTGAATGCACCACTCAAAAGACACAGAGTAATAGAATGGATAAAAAAGCAAGACCCATCTATATGCTGCTTACAAGAAACTCACCTCAAACCCAAAGACATGCGCAGACTAAAAATCAAGGGATGGAAAAACATATTTCAGGCAAGCAACAGAGAGAAGAAAGCAGGGGTTGCAGTACTAAATCAGACAAAATAGACTTCAAAACAAAGAAAGTAACAAGAGATAAAGAAGGACATTACATAATGATAAAGCGCTCAGTCCAACAAGAGGGTATAAGCATTCTAAATATAAATGCACCCAACACAGGAGCACCAACATATCTGAAACAAATACTAACAGAACTAAAGGGGGAAATACAATGCAATGCATTCATTTTAGGAGACTTCAACACACCACTCACCCCAAAGGATAGATCCACTGGGCAGAAAATAAGTAAGGACATGGAGGCACTGAACAACACAGTAGAACTGATGGACCTAATAGAAATCTATAGAACTCTACATCCAAAAGCAACAGGATATACATTTTTCTCAAGTGCACATGGGACATTCTCCAGAATAGACCACATACTAGGCCACAAAAAGAGCTGCAGTAAATTCCAAAATATTGAAATCTGACCAACCAACTTTTCAGACCACAAAGGCATAAAAATAGAAATAAACTGTACAGAGAAAGCAAAAAGGCTCACAAACAAATGGAGGCTTAACAACACACTCCTAAATAATTAATGGATTAAAGACAAAATCAAAATGGAGATCCAGCAATATATGGAAACAAATGACAACAACATCACTAAGCCCCAACTACTGTGGGACACAGCAAAAGCAGTCTTAAGAGGAAAGTCTATAGCAATCCAGGCATACTAAAAAAGGAAGAACAATCCCAAATAAATGGTCTAATGTCACAATGATTGAAATTGGAAAAAGAAGAACAAATGAGGCCTAAGGTCAGCAGAAGGAGGGACATAATAAAGATCAGAGAAGAAATAAATAAAATAGAGAAGAATAAAACAATAGCAAAAATCAATGAAACCAAGAGCTGGTTCTTTGAGAAAATAAACAAAATAGATAAGCCTCTAGCTAGACTTATTAAGAGGAAAAGAGAGTCAACACAAATCAACAGTATCAGAAACGAGAAAGGAAAAATCACGACAGACCCCACAGAATACAAAGAATTATTAGTGAGTACTATGAAAACGTATATGCTAACTAGCTGGGAAACCTAGGAGAAATGGGCAACTTCCTAGAAAAATACAACCTTCCAAGGCTGACCTAGAAAGAAACAGAAAATCTAAACAGACCAATTACCAGCAACGAAATTGAAGCAGTAATCAAAAAACTACCAAAGAACAAAAGCCCCAGGCCAGATGGATTCACCTCAGAATTTTATCAGACATACAGGGAAGACATAATACCCATTCTCCTTAAAGTTTTCCAAAAAACTCATTCTATGAAGCTAACATCACCCTAATAACAAAACCAGGCAAAAACACCACCAAAAAAGAAAATTACAGACCAATATCCCTGATGAACGTAGATGCAAAAATACTCAACAAAATATTAGCAAACCGAATTCAAAAATACATCAAAAGGATCGTTTGCCATGACCAAGTGGGATTCATCCCAGGGATGCAAAGATAGTACAACATTCGAAAGTCCAGCAACATCATCCACCACATCAAGAAAAAGAAAGACAAAAACCACATGATCATCTCCATAGATGCTGAAAAAGAATTTGACAAAGTTAAACATCCATTCATGATAAAAACTCTCAGCAAAATGGGAATAGAGGGCAAGTACCTCAACATAATAAACGCCATCTATGATAAACCCACAGCCAACATTATATTGAACAGCACGAAGCTGAAAGCTTTTCCTCTGAGATCAGGAACTAGACAGGGATGCCCACTCTCCCCACTGTTATTTAACATAGTACTGGAGGTCCTCGCCATGGCAATCAGACAAAAGAAAGAAATACAAGGAATCCAGAATGGTAAAGAAGAAGTTAAACTTTCAGTATTTGCAGATGACATGATACTATACATAAAAAACCCTAAAGACTCCACCCCAAAACTACTAGAACTGATATCGGAATACAGCAAAGTTGCAGGATACAAAATCAACACACAGAAATCTGTGGCTTTCCTATACACTAACAATGAACCAACAGAAAGAGAAATCAGGAAAACAACTCCATTCACAATTGCATCAAAAAAAAATAAAATACCTAGGAATAAACTTAACCAAATAAGTGAAAGACCTATACCCTGGAAACTACAAGTCACTCTTAAGAGAAATTAAAGGGGGCACTAACAGATCGAAACTCATCCCACGCTCGTGGCTAGGAAGAATTAATATCGTCAAAACGGCCATCCTGCCCAAAGCAATATACAGATTTGATGCAATCCCTATGAAACTACCAGCAAAATTCTTCAATGAACTGGAACAAATAATTCAAAAATTCATATGGAAACACCAACGACCCCGAATAGCCAAAGAAATCCTGAGAAAGAAGGACAAAGTAGGGGGGATCTCACTCCCCAACTTCAAGCTCGACTACAAAGCCATAGTAATCAAGACAATTTGGTACTGGCACAAGAACAGAGCTACAGACCAATGGAACAGACTAGAGAATCCAGACATTAACCCAGACATATATGGTCAATTAATATTTAATAAAGGAGCCATGGACATACAATGGCGAAATGACAGTCTCTTCAACAGATGGTGCTCGCAAAACTGGACAGCTACATGTAGGAGAATGAAACTGGACCATTGTCTAACCCCATATACAAAAGTAAACTCAAAATGGATCAAAGACCTGAATATAAGTCAGGAAACCATTAAACTCTTGGAAAAAAACATAGGCAAAAACCTCTTAGACATAAATATGAGTGACCTCTTCTTGAACATATCTCCCCGGGCAAGGAAAACAACAGCAAAAATGAACAAGTGGGACTATATTAAGCTGAAAAGCTTCTGTACAGCAAAAGGCACCATCAATAGAACAAAAAGGAACCCTACAGTATGGGAGAATATATTTGAAAATGACAGATCCGATAAAGGCTTGAAGTCCAGAATATATAAAGAGCTCACATGCCTCAACAAACAAAAAACAAATAACCTAATTAAAAAAAGGGCAGAGGACCTGAACAGACAGTTCTCTAAAAAAGAAATACAGATGGCTAACAGACACATGAAAAGATGCTCCACATCGCTAATTATCAGAGAAATGCAAATTAAATCTACAATGAGGTATCACCTCACACCAGTAAGGATGGCTGCCATCCAAAAGACAAACAACAACAAATGTTGGCAAGGCTGTGGAGAAAGGGGAACCCTCCTACACTGCTTGTGGTAATGTAAATTAGTTCAACCATTGTGGAAAGCAGTATGGAGGTACATCAAAATGCTTAAAACAGACTTACCTTTTGACCCAGGAATTCCACTCCTAGGAGTTTACCCTAAGAATGCAGCAATCAAGTTTGAGAAAGACAGATGCACCCCTATGTTTATCACAGAGCTATTTACAATAGCCAAGAATTGGAAGCAACCTAAATGTCCATCGGTAGATGAATGGATAAAGAAGATGTGGTACATATACACAAAGGAATACTACTCAGCCATAAGAAGAGGGAAAATCCTACCATTTGCAGCAACATGGATGGAGCTGGAGGGTATTATGCTCAGCGAAATAAGTCAAGCGGAGAAAGAGAAATACCAAATGATTTCACTCATCTGTGCAGTATAAGAACAAAAGAAAAACTAAAGGAACATAACAGCAGCAGAATCATAGAACTCAAGAGTGGACTAACAGGTACCAAAGGGAAAGGGACTGGGGAGGATGGGTGGGTAGGGAGGGATAAGGGGGGGATAAAAAGGGGTTATTAAGATTAGCATGCATGGGGGGGTGGGAGAAAGGGGAGGGCTGTACAACACAGAGAAGACAAGTAGTGATTCTACAACATTTTGCTATGCTGATGGACAGTGACTG
Source organism: Manis javanica (assembly GCF_040802235.1). NCBI lineage: Eukaryota > Metazoa > Chordata > Mammalia > Pholidota > Manidae > Manis > Manis javanica. Next base: position 46,409,587 of record NC_133156.1, read on the forward strand.
TAAAGGGGTTTATAGGGGGACCTGGTTATACAGAGTATCAAAGCCTAAGTTGGCTACCCTGTAAATGAACTAAGATACGATATGAAAAAGAACTTCCAACATCAGCACTCTCTGGAAGACTCATACCAGAAGATGATCATCAATAAACCCCAACAAAGATCCACGTGCTGCTACAGGTGTAGATGCACTCATCCCACCGGTTCCTGGACTTGCCATGGGAATGAATAAGGAGATATCTAAGCTGGCCTGTGCATTCAGTAAAACAACAAATTTGACTGGATCTATACTGTTGGAACTCAACCAAGAATTAGGAGAAGTGAAAATTGTAGCACTCCAAAATCTTACAACTACAGACTATTTACTGTTAAAAGAACATATGGGATGTGAAGAGTCCCCAGGAATGGGTTGTTTTAATTTGTCTGATATCTCTCAGACTGTTCAAGTTCAGTTGGACAATATCCACCGTATCATAGATAAGTTTTCACAAATGCCTAATATGCCTAACTGGTTTTCTTGGTTTCACTGGAGATGGCTGGTAATTATAGGTATGCTTTGGTTATGTAACTGTACTCTTATTATGTTAATGTGTGTGTGCAATTTAATTAGTAGTTTAAAACCTATGCATGCTTATGTTACTCTACAAGAAGATATGTCAAAGAAATAATCAATCTTCCCATTTTTTCTTCTGCCTGCTACTTCTATAGCTTTTCTTCTTCCTTCCTAATTACAACCCTTAAATAGAATTCGTGCCTCATATTGAATTTACCGTGTATCATAATTCTTCCAAGTGGTAAAGATACCTCAAGACAAATGCTGGGCATAGAAGCCGCAGGGTATAAATATGCAAAGAAGTAAAAAACTAACCTTTTCAAACAATAAGGCTTCTCTCTCACTTACCAACTTTACATTTGCCTGTATGGCCCCGGAAGATGACTGGTTAGCCAGAGACGGGTAAGATTCCTCAAGGGAGGAACAACCTGAGACAGGCACAGTTGCAGGGGGGCCATCAGGTGAAAATTTGGGGATCAACAGAGGTGAGGCTTAGAACCTCTCCCTCCCTGTTCTGAGAGAAATCTTCTGCATCCGTGGATGTTTTATTGCCCTTGTCTAGCTTGGATTAACACATAGTCTACAGGCACACACCTGATCATCTACATTTGCTCTCTTACAACACTAAACTATGTTTTCTACCTTTACCTTGCATCTACCTACCACTTCAGCATTTTATTAAAAATAATAATAATAAAGAGAGAAATGTGGTATCCACATATAAATCAAGTATAAAAATCAAACGAATATTCATATTTGGACTGATTGTTTATAGTTCATAATGCATGATCAAAACCGAAAGTTTCTGTGATGACTGCCCTTGTACTGTTCACCATGTAACTTATTCACTATGTAAGAATTTGTTCTCCATGTAAGAACTTGTTCGTTATGCTTCAGAAGATTGGAGACTGATGAAAATTAGGCTTGGGGTGGATTAATGATTGTGCATTGAGCATTGACTCCCCCATACAGAATTTTATTGTTGTTAACAATCATTTGATCAATAAATAGGAGAGATGCCCTCACAAAAAAAAAAAAAGAAGTACACACTTCCAATTGTAAAATGAATAAGTAACCAGGATGTAATGTATAGCATAAGGAATATAGTCAAAATATTGTAACAACTTGGTATGGTGATAGCTGGTACCTAGAATTATCATGTATATAAATGTTGAATCACTGTGTTGTACACCTGAAACTAATGTAGTACTGTGTGTCAACTACCCTTCAATAAAAAATAATTATCTACAAGAAAAATAAAAATAAACAAACCTTTCCATTTAAATGACACATGTCAAGAATAGCTGTCAAATGCAGATAGAAGAAATATGTGGGGTTCTATCACAATGAACAGATCCATGGTTGATTCCTAATATGTCCAGGAGATTATATAATATTATGAAAATGCTACTTACATGCATTCTTTCAAAATACTTTGATCAATAGCCTGTCTGATCATATACTTTTTTTCATCTCCTGAACGTTAGAAGTCAGTTGGTAGCAAGGGACAAGGGACTTAATCATGGGAAATTTAGGTTCTTTTCATCTGCAAAATAATTTGTCCTTATTCATAGATTTGGAATGAGGATTAAATTACATTATACATGTAAAGCCCTTATCACAGTGCCTAGAACATAGCAAGCATTAAATACATATTCATTATATTACTGATTCATATTTATAGGAAATACAAGCTAGGTAATATGAAAGATACAGAAATATATGGCAAAGGCACCACCATCAAGATATTTTCAATTTAGTTGGAAAATAATATATAATGTAAAACACATAGAACTGGTCAGAATGTATTAATTACTAATTTACATTGTAGGAAGTACAAACACTATAGCAGATTAGGGATGGAAATATGTATTATGGATAATATCATTATGGAAGGTATTTGTCTCTATAATAAATACTTTCAGTAGTTCTAAATTATATATTGATTTAAAAAAAACCTACATTTTGCTCAGTATTTAAATCTCTTCTTATGTCTACCATGATATGCCCTTCTTGATTCCTCACATTTCCTCAACACCTTAATCTAATTCATCATTCAAGAGTTATTGCTCCCCTTCCATGACCATTAATTTGTTCTTTATAAAATGTAAATACACATAAATTTGAAATAAATTCCAAACCACTCTCTAAGGCACAAAAAGCCTGTAGGATCTGGCCTGTGGGGTAAATAGCAGAATTTCCAGAATCTCCCTCCTAGACTTAGCTATTTACATATCAATAGGTATTTACAGCGGCAGCCTCCCCCAGCCTCTGGGGGATCTGGGCAAAGGGTGGAGAGAAAACGGGCCATTCTCTCCTCCGCTCTGTTCCTGGTATGTAATTGGTCTGGTGTCTGTCAGTCAGGACAGCAGGAGCTTCCTCCCAGAGGGTTCCTCCCAGGAGGGGCAAGCAGAGAAAGAAAGAATGCACCATGCTGGAAGAAATGGACATAGCCGTGCCTGGCTAACACATTCGAGCAAGTTATGAAAAGTAAAAATGGTTTCTCTCAACCTGCGTTCCCCCTCCCCTTACTTCCATTTCACCGGATTCTTAGGGGAACTGGTTCAGGGAAAGGAATATCCTTACTCCCCGAGCTAAATGGCCCCTACCTGTTTCTCCAGCATTGTCTTATGACTACTCTCCAAAACTCAACTAGCTGGAGTCATCTTCAATCAATTCTGAGAACAAGTCAAAGTCTTCTTTCCCTAGATTCTCATATTTTCTTTTCCTTTGTTAGAAATGCCCTGTTCCTCCCATTTCCTCATAATTCAGTTCTTATCTGAAATTTCACAGCCTTCCTCCAGCCCTCCTTCACCACCCATCCTCCCATTGTAAGTATTTTATTTGTTGGAGAATATTTTTGTTAGCCTGTCTCTCTTCTCCAGGGGAATATAAGTAGATAGAGAATATGTCTGACTTATTCACCATTATATCACAGTACCATAGTAAAAATTTGTCTTAAAAAATGGACAAATTATCTTCCCCAATATTTTCTTCCATTTCTTTCTATGCTCCCCTGGATATAATATTGTGAACTAGGGGCATTCCTAACCTTGATTGCATTCTGAACTTGTCTTCTCTTACTCCTTTTGTTGATGTTGCTTCCTCCTCTTTAGGTTCTGATTTCCATCATCTTTTCTGAAAAGCCTATCCATTTTCTTACTTCCTCCATAAAAACTTATTTTTGAGCAAACAGAAGCTGTCTCCCCCTGTTTTATTCCCCCATAATGTATTGTTTGTTTCTTCCTTATGAAACTTAAATTTTTGCCTTATAATACACTTCTTTTAGCCCTAGCTTCACCCTGTATGAGCTGTGCTATCAGTCTTTGTGTCAGTTAGAGTTCTTTGATTACGAACAACAGAAATAATAAATGGCTAAGCTGAGCCAAAAAAATAAGTAAAAAATTGGAGAGGTATACATGGGGCATCTCATGGAATGGATAGAAAAGTAGAAGCACTAGTCTTCAAGAAAGGGTCTTCAGAAATAGGATAACTCCTAGGGCCTAGGGATTTAAAACAAATGAGTAGAATCATCAGGGTCCTACTACCACAGAGTGAATAAACTATTTTATATTAGTTCATTTCTCCTGAGAAATATTGGTTAACCTAATTTGGGTCATTTCTACCCATATTATTGCTAATATTATAACCAGCACCTCAAATAAGTGTCCCAGCAAAACTATAGCCAAATGATGGGAATATGGTCTCTAACAAGTAACTGAGGTCATCTCTTTATAGAAGAGAGAGGATGTATCTGGGTAAAAAAGCACAGTGTATTCTAACTATAACATGCTTCATTGGGCAAGAAAGAACTACTTTCCCTGACCATTTAAAGAGCATAGTAAAATACTGTATGTATAATGGTACAAGCTTGCGTTTATGGTGACTGAAACTACAAAAATTAGATGAAATTTTTTTTAAACCATTTGTTTTTTTACTACATAATTCGTTTTGAGGTTTTTAGAATGAGCAGAGATTTATTTTTTCACTTAGATCCTACAGTGTATTACTATAACTTAATAATTAATTATAGTATTTAAAATTTAACATTAATATGACCACAACTTAAAGCTATGAAAGAATACAGTATAGTTTCTATGTATTATTTTATAATAGGGATTTATAAGAACTGGTGTATAACTATATTTTCATTGGCCTGAACTGAACTCTCTTCAGTCTGGTCAGCAGAACTGTTACAATGGAATATTACTCAGCTATAAAAAAGAATGAAATCTTGCCATTGTGACAGTATGGATGGACCTAGAGGGTATTATGCTAAGTGAAATAAATCAGAAAGAGAAAGACAAATATCATATGATTTCACTTATATGTGGAATCTAAAACAGAAAAACAAATGAAAATATAAAACAAAACAGAAACAGACATAAATACAGAGAACAAACTGGTAATTGTCAGAGTGGAGGAGGGTGGGTCAATAGGCAAAATAGGTGGAGGGGATTAGGAGGTATAAACTTCCTGTAATAAAGTAAACCACAGGGATGAAATGTATAGCATGGGGAATATAATCAATAACATTGTAATAACTTTGTATGATGACAGGTGGTAGACACACTTATCATTGATGAACATTTTGTAATATATATAAAGGACAAATCACTATGTTGTACACTTGAAACTGATATATTAAGTCAACTATACTTCAATTAAAAAACAGCTCATTTGGTATTACTGTTTGTAGACCACCAGTTAGGTCTTGAAATGTGTCTAATTCAGTGTAAGCCAAGTTGATGGCTGAGTAACTTAAGTCTATGCATATAGTTTATTTATGGGAACAAAACCTACCTAACTTCAACAGTTATTATTGCAAAAAGTAAAATGCACCATCATCCACTTTCACCCAACACCTGTAGAATCTCATCTCTAACTGTTCTTTTTGTCTAGTGTTTAAAGTACAAAATAACAGAATCTAGGCTCTGGAGTTACTGGGGAGGGAAACTGCCAGTGTGCTGGCGTGTTCTCCCGCAAAGAGAGGACTGCAATCTGCAGAGTTCCCACCGTGTTTATGCATTTCAAAAATGGAGCCCTCCTCCCTTTGTCTCTCCCAGGAAATATAGCCGAAAAACCCAGTTTACTTAGAGGATTACACACCCACTTTTCAAACAATGAATATGTCAATAGACTAGAATAATCTCGTTTCAGAACTTTAGGTCAAATAGATTTTAATATCGGATATATGCCATTTTTTTTACTATTTCGCTAAATTGCCTGTTGCATATATTCATTAGATAAAAACTCATTTTGCAAAAAGTATTACAACTCCTAAGCATATTTAAGGTTGGTAGCATAGTTTGAAAAGATAGAAGAGTCAGAAAGATGGGAAAGAAAAGAGAAAAAGTGGAAAAGAAAGAAAAGCATACATATGTATACATATGTGTATGCATATTTATATGGGTGCCTATATATATTACTCCGTGGACACAAACTGGTCCATTTGTGAACAGCCATCTTATCAGCATCCCAACTTAGCCAAATTCAAAGATAAACTTGTTTCTTTGTTAAGTCTTTAGAAAATAAAAGCTGGTTTCTTTAAAAAAAATTACATATGTTACATATATTCATTTGATTTAGTTCCAGAAACACATTAAACTGAGACAATTTAAGATTAACTTTAAGAAACTATTATTAATGAGTTAAAAGTCACTAAAAATAATTCAGTAAGAATTTCTTACAGCCACCAGTGAGCCTGATGCTCCACCAGACATGACATTTATTGCTAAAAATTTGATTGAGATTTATAGGTTTAGGTCCCTTCTCTTAAGCAAGGTATAGATATCAAGGTCGTATATGTCTCTTTACCTTCCCAGACTTAGATTTCCCTTATACCTTCAAGCTCTTGCTCTTTCTTCTTCCTGAACATAATTTTCTGCATCTCTGTCTCCGGAGTTCTGACTTGGGTTAACCACCAGACTTCCTTCAGCTCTTTATTTGGAAGCCTTTTTTGATGGAAAGGCTTCCTTGTCTGTCTCTCTCTCAAATTTAGGCAACATGTAGCCTCCACCATAATCATGCACATCACTAACCGCCATGGCATTTATTCCATTACATTATAATTGCGTATTTTCTTTTACCCAGCTACCCTGGAAACTCTGGAAGGGCATAATCCAAGTCTTATTCATCCTTGTTAACGGGGCATAGCATTAACTATATAATAAATATGTATTGAATAATGACCTTATTCAGGTTTCTCTCCCCAGCGACTCTCACCACTCATCTCATCTCTCTTACCACTCATCTTTCTCAAATAAAGTGCAGGAATATCCTTCATAAAAGTGATTCTCAATAATATTCCTTTCTCTTAATTAAAAAAAAAAAAAAAAGCAGTTACTGTGTGCTGACCTCCAATGAGTTCTGCACAGTGGTATAGAGGGCATGTCAAAGTGTGGGCAAAGGGTCTGTTTGTTTCTACGCAGAAGATCAAGGCCTAGCTTGGATACCCAGAAAATGAACTAAGATACGATATGAGGAGGAGCTTCCGGCATCAGCACTCTCTGGAGGACTCGTGCCGGGGGATGATCATCAAAAAGCCTCCACAGGGATCCAGACGATGCTGCGGTTGTGGCTGCATCCAGCCCACCATCTCCTGGACTTGCCATAAGAAGGAGGAGGGAGATGTCTAGGCTGGCATGTGCATACAGTGAGACAACGAATTTGACTGGATCTGTACTGTTGGAACTCAACCAGGAGTTGGGAGGGGTGCAAGTTGTAGCACCCCAAAATCTCATGACTATAGACTATCTATGGTTAAAAGAACATATGGGATGTGAACAGATCCCAGAAATGGGCTGCTTTAATTTGTCTGATGGTTCAAGTACAGTTGGAAAATATCCATCATATCATAGATAAATCTTCACAAATGCCTAGGGTGCCTAAATGGTTTTCTTGGCTTCACTGGAGATGGCTGGTAATTATAGATTTGCTTTGTTTATGTCACCGTATTCCTATTATGTCAATATGTGTGTGCAAATTAGTTAGTAGTTTAAAACCTATACATACTTAAGGTACTATACAAGAAGATATGTCAAAGAAATAATCAATCCTCCCAAGTTTCCTTCATATGCTACATCTATAGCTTTTCTTCTTCCTTCCTAATTACAAACTTTAAATAGAATTCGTGCCTCATATCGAATTTACCGAGTATCATAATTCCTCCAGGTGGTAAAGATACCTCGAGACAAGTGCTGGGCATAGAAGCCACAGGGCATAAATCTGCAAAGAAGTAAAAAGCTAACCTTTGCAAACAATATGGCTTCTCTCTCACTTACCAACTTTACATTTCCCTGTATGGCCCCGGAAGATGACTGGTTAGCCAGAGACGGGTAAGATTCCTCAAGGGAGGAACAACCTAAGACAGGCACAGTCGCAGGGGGGCCATCAGGTGAGAATTTGGGGATCAACAGAGGTGAGGCTCAGAACCTCACCCCCCCTGCTTTGAGAGAAATCTTCTGCATCCGTGGATGTCTTGCTGCCCTTGTCTAGCCTGGATTAATACTTAGTCCATAGGCACACACCTGATCATCTGATCATCTACATTTGCCTTCTTACAGCACTAAACTATGTTTTCTACCTTTATCTTGCATCTACCTACCACTTCAGCATTTTATTAAAAATAAAAATAATAATAATAATAGGAGAAATGTGGGATCAACATATAAATCAAGTACAAAAATCAAATGAATATTCATATTTGACCTGATGGTTTATAGGTCATATTGCATGATCAAAACCGAAAGTTTCTGTGATGACTGCCCTTGTACTGTTCACCATGTAAGAATTTATTCACTCTGTAAGAATTCGTTCACCATGTAAGAACTTGTTCGTTATGCTTCAGAAGATTGGAGACTGACGAGAATTAGGCTTGAGATGGATTAATGATTGTACATTGAGCATTGACCCCCCTATACTGAATTTTATTGTTGTTAACAACCATTTGATCAATAAATATGAGAGATGCCCTCTCAAAAAAAAAAAAAAAAAAAAAAAAAAAGTGATTCTCAAAACCATGCTGGCCTTGTATTTACAGTAAGAGTCTTTTTGCCTATTTTACACTTACTACTCGGATGTGTTCTAGCCTCTCCACCCTGGGCATGTATTCAGCAAGTTGACTGCTATAACAAGATGTTTCTGTTTTTATTCCTGTGTGCACAACATTTGAAGCAAGTACAAGGTGACTTTGCCGTAACTCAGCAGTCTTTCAAAAATGTCTTTTTCCCCCTCTTTTAGGTCCTCAGAACACTGTCATTAAGGGCTGAGAGGTGAAGATACATTAGATAAGAAAATAGCAGACAGGGACACTGAAGCACTTTAAGAAGCCTCAGTCTGTGGGAAATCTTCATCTTGCCTGCACTCACCAGAATAATTTTTTTTACCACAGGTAGGTCAGTCAACATACATTTATTTTAAAAATTTCTACAAATGCCCTTCATCGGAAAGAGGATGTTTTGTTGCTCTTCTGTCTAAAATATAAAAATAAATATAAGTTTCAAAATTAGAAAGATCTTGCTGAAGTCCTTCTAAATTGAATGATTTTATTTGGTAGGAGATGCAGTACTTTCTGTATTGTCTCTTCCTTGGGAATTCTACAAATGATTTCTTATCAATCATTCTAAAAAGGATTGCTTTAAATGATGTAATCTGTCAATAGACACTTTAATACTTCTGCCTCTAGCCACTGCATCTCTATGAACATGAAGATTCTGTTCTTACTTGAAAGGGTGCTGTTCAGTTTTTGATAACAGAAGCAGAAGCATTTATGTTGGAATACAATGGATACAAATACTTTTCAGTTATTGTTGATTGGCTCATCATCTTCATGAGTAAAGTAGCCTCAGTATGACAGAGGTGTTAAAAAACATTCAGTGACACTTATTAATGGTGATGAAGCAGCCTTTATTAAGGACCATGACCACAGATATAGGGACCACTGCAATAAGACTTTACAGTAGGAGAGAAAGATCATGTTCAACTCCAAAAACAGCATGGGTAAGTGGAAATTTATAGACAAGTAGCAAGGAGGGAGAGGATAGAAAATCACAAGAGAAAGCATCAGGATTCTTGCAGAAGATAGGCCAGAGTGATCAGACGTCATTTGGGGGATGGTGGAGGATGAGGAGCCTGCTCAGATCTCAAGAGTGATCAAATATTGAGGGTGGGGTTTATGGTTAAAATGCCTTAGCAGGGTTCTTGCTAAAATTAGATTTTACAAGGAAGTACACAGATGTACCTAGAGAACGTTCAAGAGACTGACTAATGTTTGGTCAAGCAAAGAGTCTTTGTTAAAGGTTTGGCTTTCTATTTGCTTTCTTGTGATTTGTAGGGAAACCTCTTCAGGTAATGGTACTTTTTCTAAGAGTCTGTTTCTTAGATTTCCCCATATACAATTTGGCTGGACTTTTTGTTTTTCCTTTTTGGGATATTTCTTGGCAAATTTGCCAGTCTCCAGAAGGAGTTATAGATCAATTGCCTGAAAAGAGATGAGACTTGGAAACAACTGAAGGTATTATAAAACTGACAAGATGTAAAGCCATCTAAGAGCAACCTGCTATAAGGACTGTGGGAGGAAAAATGCCAACCAAAGTCACTAACTCAAAACTTTGCTAAAAAGGTGCACCATGGGAACAGTTCCAAAGTGAGCCTTCTGAGGAAAGCAGACAGTTTAAAGATTTTCTAGAATAGATTAGGTAAGATCAAAGTTCAGTTTTGTTCTGAGAATATTTCACTGTTCAATTTTTTTGGAAGGTATGGGAAAATTTTGGTTGTGTTTATCACAGTTTCTCTCACATTATCAAACCATGGTTCTTAAAATTGCAGAACTATTTATCAACATTATCATATCACTTGAATAGTCGATCTGTTGGCATGATTTATAAATTTTATAATAGATGATTTTCTGAATTGATATGTGCATACTGTGGCTCCAGGGGGGAGAGGGTTCCCCACCCAGAGCAAGTTCCGTGTGAATCCTATTAAACCTAAGACAAGGGTGAGAGTTTGGGGAAAGGATTCTTATTTCTCACGGCTTAGTCTTTCTCATGGCACACTCCCAAGTCCTCCCTTTCTGGCCATATCTCCTGCTCTGCTTCACTCAGCCCCTTCCTCCGGGAGGCACCCCATGGGTCATCTGACTGATGATGTACCAGGAATGGAGGGGAGGAGAGAATGGCCATTACTCTTGATCCCTTACCCCTGATCAGACAGGCTCTGCCATGGTCCATGGTAAACATCCCATTGATGTGAAAACAGGCCCCTGTATGTATACCGCTATCAAGGACAGGAGAGAAATTCTGGTTGAAAACTTCCATTTGCCCAACACATACTATGTTTTAACTATAATACTTATATCATCTTTCCTGAGAGAACGCTCTCTTTAGTCTCTGGGAGTAATAAGGAATAACTCTGTAACCGTATCTTCTACTCTTCTACTGCTTTCATGCTTTCTCACTCACAAATGTGTAGAAATATAGATCTCTAAATATTAAACATATTTGCCATTGATACGTCATATATCAATGTGAGCTAATCATCTTTCACTTCAAAATTTCTTTGTTCTTCCAATTTTATGTCTTTCCATCTCCAAGACTTTATATCATTATTTTTTAATCCCTCATCTGCTTTTCTATCCTGATTACATAGTCCTTTATGCTGTTGTTTCTACTTTCAAGTCAAGTCTTTTACCCATTTTTGCAGAGCTCCACTGACACCTCCTTGTTTAAGCGTTCATGCCCTTTTCTGAACTAACATATTTTATTCCTAAAGGTCTTTGTCTGTATATCCCCAAATTGAAATTCAGTCTGACCAGGTAAAATAGATTTCTCAAATAGTGCCTCTGTTGTTTCTACCAGTTCTTAAACTTTTAGATGCATCCCATTACCTTAATTTTAAACTTGAGTGGTATTTCATCTCTGAAACCTCATACCATCAGTGCATAGTTTTGTACTTGAAAGTACAGAATTGAATATTATCAGGAAAGAAATTCTTGCATTTTTTAAAGGACTAAGACTCCCAGAAGGTTTTATGTACACACCCTACTAATTAATTAAAATTCATAATAAAACAGCAATGCCTTAAGGTTTTCAGGGCATTGGAAATAAAGTGGGAAGGCAGAGGAGGAGGTTTGGTGGTAATTTTGGGCAAATTCTTAGTTAGAAAATACCTCTACCCCACCAAGGAAACTTTTTTGCCTGAAGATAGAATACAAATCTGACATGTGACAGTATGAAAGTTTGATGGAGGGACACAGGGAAAAGAGTTTCCAGACTACTTTGCATTGATAAAAATGAAAACAATGCTTTTTTGTTTTAATTCAAAGTATAAAGTTTCTTAATGGGTCTTTTTCCTAAAGGGAAAAAGCTGCCAACCTGTACAATTTTATCACTGGCCTGGGGCATTGTAGTTTATTTCAGCCAATTAAAATAACAATTACTGCAAGAAATGCTAATAGAAGCACCCTTATACTGGTGAGTTCCCACCCACTCCTCCTATGATTAAAACCCCTCAACTTCAAATTTTCATATTGTAATGACTACTTCTACTTCAAAAAAAAACCCTGTACAATTATTTGAAACAGCACATTCTATGTATTAGCTGCATTTTCAAATTTTGTTGTTCTTAATGGTTTATAGGCTCTGTTCTACAGTACCATATCCCAGGCTTTACTTTTCCGTACTCTTGTTGGAAACAGTTTGTAACTAACAAATTGTTATTATGTAAAAGCCAGCATCATGCTTTCCTTAGTATGACAGAGAGACAGTAAGTTCCATTTTACTGAGATTGTTGAGATGCTTCCCTATTGGGTTTCCAATGTAGACTGCTTCCTTGCTGACAGCAAAAATAATCATTCCAAACCTCCTAACTTGACATATGAAAAATCTCAATGATAATACTGATTAACATGTATTTTGCATTTAAATTACTACGTTTTTTAAGAAGAGAAAATTGTGCATTTGGTGGGTTGTTTGCATAGTCAAATAAACATATATCAGGATGTACAATCTAGTAATTAGATGCATTTATCTACTTGTGACACCACTGGAAAATACTCTGAATGAAGACTCTAGGGGCAAAATGCTCCGACTTGGATTGTCATTTCAAAACATATGACTGTGCATAGCAAAATGATTGCTTATATCTAAACATGGAAAGTATTTGCCTAAGTGGTTAGTTACTTAAGCTAGGGTAATGTATTTGAAATGTCTTAAATTTTAATAGTATGTTTTTTATGTTTTGTGGATTTTTTATCAGTCATCTTAGTAAATAATCTGTACTTTATTTGAGGAGTAGGAAAGAGAGGACTAGAGCATTTCTATTGTCCTGAGAATTTAGGTATTTAGAGACTATTTAGCATTTAAAAGTATCCATGTTTACCAATATTCAAAGGAATGATGCTGAAAAACACAGATGTTTCAATGTGACATATATTTTACAATTAAACATGGAAATTCAGGTATTAAGGTTTTCACCACATAATTCAGGATTTATATGTATATATTTCATCTCATTTCTCTTCTTTGGTGGTGTTTCTGAAAATGAGTTCTTGGTCTCGTTGCAAGAAAGAATTCAAGAATGGACACAGAAAAGCTGTTGAGAATTAAGAATTTATTTGGGAAATAAAATTTAGAAAAAGATAAGAGTACACACTTGAAAGTTGGGGTGCAGGCAGACTCAGAGTGGGTCAGTCTAAGGGAACAATTGGGAACCTTTTTTATACGAAAGGAGATATATATTTTGGGAAAATTCCGGGTTAGAAAACACTTAAATTAGAAAACTGATTTAAGTGAAATTAGGTTTCAAAGGAACAGGTGGAGCCTTCCTGGAGTTCAGGCTTGCTCCACCCTTATGTCAGAAATGGGAGGGTTTTTGACTATATTTGGTTTTCCTCAGAACTGTCATGGCACAGGGAGTGTGAATTTTACTATGTTAGTGACTTTATAATATATTGGAGCTTAAGTCAGGGTCAGCTTCTCCTCCGTGTTGGCATGAGCCAGTTCTGGCTGGTCTGTTATTTGTTCCCTCACTCCCTACCCCGCATGAACAGCGTATAGAATGTAAGCAGTCACCCCACTGAATTCCCCCTCCATCTCCATGCCTTATGCCTAGCTATCTACCTACTCTTAACAGTGGGGAGTTGTTTGTTTATTTTTAGTGGAAATTTATAAATAATCATAATATTTTATCAAATTATCTCCCTAAAAATGTCCAAGTATTACTGTAAATATTCACTAGTTCAATGACTGCAGATCCATGTTATTATGTCTGGCAGCTTGATAGAGGTATTGAAGTTGAGGCTTGAACTAAACAGCAAGCTTCCCATGAGACGATACCATCCTCCTAATCCTGGCCCCTGACAGATTCAAGTATACAGAAAATCTGTGGAAAGTTTGTTCTGACCCCAATTTTCGAATCCTCTTTTATTTAACAACCTCCTTTTCTTGAAACTCCTAACTTTCAATGAAATGACATAATTGACTCCACTGCATTCAAGTCAGGCATATAGTTTTAGTTGCCGCCATTTTACTGAAATGACAGAAAAGAAAAATTAATTTTTTCTTTACTTCTAAAGAGGAGGGTAAATCTGAAGAAGATCAGCTTTTGTTTTTGTGAGGATGGGAGTGGAATGGATGGATACCCATCTGAGAGCTCACTTATTGTACATAAGAATGGTAGTTTGAGATGGAGGGCTAGGGGATCAGATGCTTGAGTATGAAGGAGAGATTTCAGTAAGAGAGAAAGAGGAACTTGGAGAAGGGAAAGAATGAGCAAAACAAATTTGTCATGTAGGTATACTCTCCTCCATTCATTTCTTCATAAAATCTTTAGGAAACTCTCATTTTAAAAAATTACTCAGCAATGCTATTGGAGAATATGATATTGTTATATAATAAGAAATATATATTTGGTCTTCATCCCTGGTTCCTGGCATATAGCTCCTAATAGCTTTATCATTTCTTGAGAAATAGGAGTGAGAAAAACATCTTTTGTTACTCATAATAAATCTCTTTCAATTTTACCTGAGTTTGTGTTAATAATGTGACTCTTAAAGGGTAGAGGCTAGGTGCTAGAGGAACCACTCATGTAATTAGAGGGTTAGGACTTTCAGCCCCATCCCCCAATCTTGGGGAAGAGAGAGGAGCCTGGAGACTAAGTCAGTCACTAATGGCCAATGACTTAATCAACCATGGCTAAGAAATGGAACCTCCATAAAAACCATAAATAAAAGGGTTTGGACAAGTTCCAGGTTGGTGAACCAGAGGTACTTGGAGAGTGACACATCTAGAGAGGGCATGGAAGCTCTGTCACCTCCCCCATATCCTGCCTTACTGCCTTTTCATCAGCTATTCATCTATATTCTTTATTATTCCTTTATTGTAAACTTGCAAATGCAAATTAAGTGTTTCCCTGAATTCTGTGAGCTATTATAACTAATTATTGAACAAAAGAAGGAGGTTGCAGGAACTCCCAATTTATAGCTGGCCAAAGTACAGGAGGCCTGGATTTTCAATTGGCATCTGAAGTGGGGAGCAATCTTGTGGGAACTAACCCTTAACCTGTGGGCTCTGAGCTAACTCTAGATAGTATCATCATTGCTCAATGTGTGGGAAAAAGGTGTCACTGGTATATTATAAGTAGAGGAAACAAGAGGGTTTTTTTAGAGGAGAATTTTAAATTTGTGTTAATTTATAAATACATGCAGAGCTGGTGACAGGAACTGGTTGACAGCAGGATAATTATTTTATTAATCAATATCTTGGAGGTAACTTCTTCTCACTGCCTATAGCTGTGGTTCTCAATTTACTTAAGGGGCCAAAGTCTGAAATACCTAAGAAACACTTTCAAAATTGATATTCAAAGTAGACACCTTTAATAAGATTCCATTCTAGTAATGTGGATAGGCCTGTGGATTTTCAGACTATTTTTCTAGTGAATCTCATATGCATTTGTTATTAGCATAGAGAGAGACTGAGAGAGAGAAAAGAGAGAATTATGATAAATAGGAGGAAGAAATATACTAATGATAAATGTTTATTATAGTTGAACATTCAATTTTCTTTTGGACATTTGAGAAGCAATAGATATTTTGAATATGTTAAAATATTTTCAATAAAATACAATATTTTATAATATAGTTGATAAATGTTATATAGAATATATGTAATATTTTATATAGATTCTTATGTCACTACCATTGAGTAAAGCTAAATATATAGCATTAAATATAATTCAGTGAACATGGCTGTAGGGGTGGAGGATGGAAGTAGGGTACAAAGTGAGTACTGCCTGAAGAGTATTATGTAAGTGGTTAGGTACAATGTTTGTTACATGGTCTGAGAATGGCCGGCTAAAAAGTTATGTGGGTTACTTGTTTAAAATACAGCTTCTTAGTCCTTGTAGAATTAGTTAAGGAGTTAGAATCTGCAAGTATGCAGTGTGGGAATTTGAATTTTTACAAGATATAAGTCAAAATTATGCACTATGAATTTTGAAAGCTTACCTGTACCTTTAGAATTTCTAGACAGTTTTAGACAGGTATTTAGAAGCAGACAGTTCAAAATATTGTCTTTTATTATGAGCAGGAAGTTTTGACTTTCAGTACTGTTGACTGAATGGAACTGAATGAGAGTAACTCTCATACTTCGGCTTATCTTCATGCGGAACTCTTACACCTCGGCACAGTACTCTTCATTAGAACAGAATAGTGGCAACAGCAATGGAAATTAACAAAAAAGAAAGCCAAACAAAAAGATAATAACCATTGCCTTCTACACATTCATTCATTCAACAGTTATCTATTGAGTGACTAAAATGGACGTAACAGACTCTTAACATTTCAGTTGCATTATTGTAGATGAAATGACTGGCATTCTATGGCACTTTCTTTATACTAAAGCTTGAATGGAATTCGTTCAATAAACACAGGCAGAGTCCTTAATTTTCTTGATAGTTTAGGCTAAAATATTGTTTCCATTGATTCTTCTGAAAAATTGCCTCAGTAATCTTCTCTGACATAAGAGACTCAAGAGACTATTTGGATATCTTGGGATAATGGAATAAAAATATAATCTTAACATTTTTTGATAATTTTTAGTCTTATTTGCCCATAAAAATATGTAAGACAGTTTTTGGGTGCTTCATTTTCTATTAAATAAGAATTAACTCAGGATTTAGTAGAAGCTATTTTTAAATTCTGAATTTCCTAAGTAATTGCAGTTTTGTAGACCTAATCTAGTCTCTTGCTATACAACTGTATGTTTTTATGGTGTATTTACATTATACTATTAGAATGATAATACTTGGTATTTTCAAAATATCAAAAAAATAAATGATTCTATGACAAGTATTTAAGAATATTATCCCTTGAATTACAGTGTATATTTATGATAATACTATTTTTTAAATATCTAACTCCATATAATATATAATGATACAAACATTGTACATTTTAAACCAATTAAAATCAGAGAGCTTTTTTTATTAGGATATAATAAGTACAACCTTTTGGATATTTATTACAAATGCTGCTAAGAGTAAGTACAAGCTATGTAAATTGGGGGTAAGTGTTTTCACAAACAATAAATTTATCTACAAGTAATTGAATATTTTATTTGAAGCTAAGTTAAATATAACCAAACAGCAGAGTATTATCAAATAGAATGAACTCTTCAGAAGGACAATAACTGAATAACTGAGAACCTGATTCAAAAGAAATTACCAAGAAGTAATAAACTCTGGCTGCTAATTAAACCCAAATTTGTAAGACCTAGGTGTAGGTGTCACACAATACCTAGACAGGGTGTTTCATCTATTTACTCTTTATCCTTACACAGTATCCTTTACATCTTAAAAATGTTACTAAAAAAAAAAATGATTATGAATATTTCATTTAATCATAGACAGTACATTGAAACAAAATGTAAATGAAGCACTCAAGAATAAAGGTAGTGAAAACATTTAAAAGGGAATTAGAAATTACCTGGAAATAGTGCAGCCGAGTTTTATATGAAGTAATCATAATAGCTGTATAGTAAGATGTAAAATAGTCAGTCCAAACATTAGGACAAATTGTTCAAAGTTAGAGTAACCAATCTATTGATAGATTTTTTTTTCACTTTTCAAACAATTATTTTGCAAAATTTCAACAACTTCATGTTTCTTTGAAGAATTTGTCTACTGTTATCTGCATAATAGGTGAGTTATGCTTCTCTGGGGCATGAACTACCAGAACACTGTTCAACGTGTGTGATTTCTAGAGGCTCTTGTGTATCATGAGAGTAAGAACAGACATTCACAAAATTTTATTTATCTGAAAGTTACAATAAAGTGTCCAGACTTCACAATTCAACTTTATGAGCATTGGTTGGGTTTGCCTACCCATCTGTCATATATTACCTTTAGGTAATAAAACTTAATTTTTCCTTGAATAGTGACTCTCAGTCAACCTACCTGTTATTAGGTAGCTTGACCACACCCTGGAATTCAGGAGTAAGTATGAGAATTGTGCTTCATCAGTGAAAAGACCTCCCTCCCTTGGTCATAGTAATTAATGCATGGATGAATAGACAATCTGAACGTAATCAGACCTTGTGGACTTAAATTCATGATTTGACAGGACTGCTGTAAGTAAAGTTAGGCACTACTAAGGTCACTGGAAGGAAGTTGAGAATCTCTGGCAGCCATCCTGCCATCAAGTAGACCACATGCTTAATAACTGTTAACAAAGCAAAGCAAAACAGAGCAAGAATGAGTTCTTAATTCCTGCCTTGAAAACCTAAATCCAGAAGTTAAAACTATCTCTGAACTGTTTAGTTTCTGAGCTAGGAATTCTGTGCATAAAGATGCGTATATCACTAGTGGATTAGAAAATTTTCCTAGGAATTCAAAAATTTGGTTTATCTGTACATTTATTATTTAACATCAATAATGTTCATTGTTTAAGCTAGTTTGAACACTTTGGGTTGCTTTTGCATCCAAAAACCTCTTGATTAATTTACCAGGCATCTGACACATGTCTATTACTTTTACAAATCTGACTTACATTCAACTTTAAATGGACATTCCAGAAAATGACTCGGGCTGTCATATATCTAGTGTGCCTACATTTCTATGGTTCCCTACACCTAGAATGGGATCTGCCAATAGGATTTCCTGAAGTCATGGAAATGTTCTTTTATACTAGGTAAATGTAATTGCTAAGATGCAAATGTGGCTAGTCTGAATAAGGAAGCACCACACATAGACATATATACTGCATTTCAAAGACTTAGTATGAAAAATAACAGTATAATATCTAATTAACATTTTCATATTGATTACTGCTTGAAATGATACTTTGGATTTAGTAGGCTAAGTCAAACTCACTAATAAAATTAATTTTAAGTATTTTTTTATTGTGACTACTAGAAATTTTTTAAATTACATTTGTGACTTAAATTATATTTCCAGCAGACAGAGTTGATCTAGCAGCATCCTTCAGTGAGTGGTTTATGGACTTGTCCCCTTTCCCTTCCTTCTGTCCTGTGTCACAGTATCAAAGTATCCAGTGTTTTTGTGAGCTACACTGTAGGTTTATAGCACTACTCATATCATCTTTGGAGTTCATTTGATTGCCATTTCTAGATTATAACCTCCTTGAGAACAGAGGTTATCGTGCTGGTCACTGTGACATGGCAGAAGTAGCAGAGTGGCCTGCACAGTCATTTTTGTTTAGTTGTTTTTTAATTGATTCCATGGTCAAGTGATTTGGCTTTCAATAATTGGAGGGATCGTGCATTCAAAGGCTTCCAAAGGCCATTTAAGGACAGCGGAAGGGTGAGAGGTGAGTGCATAAGGTGAGAGAGCATTATGGGATCCTGGTTAACTGGAGAGCAAATTCCCCATCTGAAGGAAGCAGGAGCTACTTATACAACTTTTGTCACGCAGGTGTCCCAGTCTAATGCTGCCAGATTTTCAGGTTTTCAAGAGAAATTCACATCTCAAATCATTACTTCTTAATACTCTTTAAATATTAGCATAGTAATCTAAAACGTTTAAAACATTTGCCAGTAAAACTACCTCCGTGGGCTGTATTTGGCACAAAGGCAATGCAAATGAGGCCTGAAGTTTTTCTTTCCAGAAGTCCCCTCCTTTGTTTCATAACTTTTTTTTCCCTGTTATAGATGAGGAAAATAATCAGGTAAGGTTGCATATTAGCCCCACAAATTAATAACAGACTGAAAAGAAAACCACAGGAATTCAAAGTGTCTGACTATCCTTCATGGTTTTGAATTCGCCACTCTCAGTAATTAGGAGATGGCATCAATCATTAATTAGAAAAGAAACACTAAGTGAACAGTGTGAGTTATCTCCATGGGAACACCACTGGCTTCATCTCCACAAGATCGAAAGGCATGAGAGTACAAAACAGGTTTAGTGCACAACTCCATACGCCTGACATAGCTAGCTAATATGTTGTCTATGTAAAAACTAAATAAAACACATCTCTCCTTCTATGTGTAGCCGTATTTTCTCTTTCACCTTTTCTTTTAAATCTTGGTGATATGTTTCTGTTTGAATGAGGTAGTCCGAACTGTCGTACTCCTAGGAGTGAAATATCTTCTCTTCCTGCGACATCAAACACTGAAACAAAAGGGCCGTTGTACAGAGTTCATTGAGATTCACTGAAGAGTGCTGCTAGCCTGCAGAGCAGGTGCAAGTGTCCTGCCGATTTCTCATTTAAGGAAAACCTCTTGGCTTATGCCTCAAGAACTGTACAGACCTCTAAAGAGTGGTTGTGAGAACTAGAAACAGTTTTTGCCTATAGAGATAGTTAAGTTACACAATGGAAAAAGAATCAGGGAATTAATGAGGAAAGGAAAAGGGAAATGTGATGGACTTAACAGTCTGAGTCCTTTTCTAACAAGCTGTCCTCATGTTTTTTTCTCCATCTGTTGAGGAGTTTGAAATACCACCTTGCTGGAGAAGTGCATAAAAAGGAGTATGTTACCATTTGTCTCATCCTTACAAGCCAACTACATTTTACTTTCTATTTGAGAAGAAATATTTGTACCTGTTTCTATAAAATAATTTATTTCTGATCTTTTCAGCCAGTATTGATTCAGGGATTGTCTGGATGTACACAGGGAAAAGAGAGCTGATTTCGGTGGAATTCATTAAATTAAGAGAGTTTGGAAAACACAAAACTATTTACATGGCTAAGTTAATTTCCTTATTTTAATGTGACAGAAATTGTGATCCTAACACATTATTTTCATTGTTATTAAAAAGAGCTTACTCTGTGCCAGACACAGGTGTAAGGCGTTACCATGACCTCTGGACTCTTCACAGCTTGACGAAGAAACTGCTATTGTCTCTATTTTACAGAGGTTTAAAATGGTTATTACATCATTTTCTAAGTGACCTCATTATCACCCAGCTAGTAATTGGTGGTCTAGGATTTGAATTAAGTTGGCTCTGACTCCATAATTAACTCTTGTGAATAACAACAAAAATGAAATAGTAGCAACCGTTTGTATTACGTTTACTACGATCCAGTCAGTGTTCCAATCATTTTACATATAATGATTATTTAATAAAGCAATGCTTTGAGGTAGGTGTAACTATTATCCTCATTTTACGGGGGAGGCAACTTAGTTACAGAAACATGAAGTTACTGTCTAATTACCTCCAAGAATTTATTAGTATGAGATAGAACATGAAAAGTAAAGCAAGTTTTTCTGAAACTGAAATCATTAAATTTATAAGCTACAAAATAGCCCTTAGATGCTATTTACAACAAATATTTGCTAGGGAAAATAATTTTTTTTCCACTTTAACTCTACCAACACCACTTATTCATTATCAGTATTTCTTGCTCTGCAACTTAGAGCCTGATAATAATTACTTTAGGGCTGTGTTCATTGCTGTAATGTAGGAGACTTCCCTTGTCGAGGTCCAGCATAATTTAAAGACAAGGTACCTTTATTATTGTTAAGTTCTGAAGGTTCTCTTTTGCCAAATTGTTGTTTTGTCCTGTTGCTGTAGGTTTCTGTTCTGGCCTGAAATTCTATCTGTGACTTCAGCTGTAGATACTGAATGCTTCTTATATCAGATAATAATAAAGGGTGTGTGTGTGAGTATGTGTGTATAATTGAATAATTACTAACAAATTTCAAAAAATTTTTGTTTCTTTGAATTAAACATGATTAAAAAATAAGCAAATGCTCCTAAAAGGCAGCAGGATAAGGAAAAAAAGATCTAAGGAATACCAACAAAAAATGTAAATTACAGATCTTATAGTTATCTGATCTAATAGCTTGAAGTATATAGATTCCTGTGGGGAAGTTGGGGTTCCGATGACCAGGATCCTCACTGAACTTAGACCACCTGATGATATAACTGGCCTGTTGCTAGGCTGCCGCTTCCACACCTTTAGGCAATAAGCTGTTATTGCACTATATATAGAGAGAGCTCGGCCCAGTGCTCTGAGCAGAGGGAGAGATGTTAGTGCTCGACCTACCGCCAGGGGAACAAGCCAGGTAATTAACCGTTTTGCTGTCATTTTTTTTGGTCCCATTGAATCCATAGCGAACTTGCCCGGGGCTGAAACCCATCGGCAAGACAATTCCTTCTTCATGAAAATAAATAAATCAGCCGAAGGATTAAACTGAAGTGACTAATGCAGTAGAGCGATGGAATTGTGTCCTTCTTTCCCCCCGTTTAAAAATAATGATAGGTTCTTCTGGAACCTGCTTAAGTAAGTGACACTCATAGAGATGGATTACTATGCTGTGACATATAGTGCACTGATATTCCGGTTGTATTGTAGAGATTATTACTAGCAGCAAGATTTTATAGTTATTGCCCTGTCAAAGCTGGTATTTTAATCACTATCATCAACACAGTCTTCATGTTTTACCTCATCCTATATCCAGCAAGCTATACCAGTGTGTCATCCAAAGAGAAACTCATTTGCCTGGACCCATTATTTCATTAAAATGCATATTTCAGAGGGACAGGTGAAAGATGACTTTATGAGAAGGGGAATTTGAGGCTGAGACTCATAGGGAGTAGAATTTAAGGACTGCAATACTTGATCTGAGAAGGCATAATGCCAGTAAAATTGTGAAGAACCCCATAGCCTGCCTTAAAGATGAGGGACTGAGGGTGCAGGTGTTTCCTCTTGTTTCTGAGAGCAATTAGAGATCCAAATTATTTCCACTGTTACCTAATAAGGCAACAAGTGTCACATGATGAAGTTAATTTCAGGCACTGTTAATGTAATCAGCTTCTTTAGTTCACTGGCGTTTTGTATATTTCACAGCCTCAGAGAGGACAGGTAAAGAATGCAAACCATCCATACCTTTAAAATCAGAAGTAGAGGAGAAAATGGAAATGTGTTAAGGATCCTTTGTTATCTCACCTTTATTTTGCTTTAGTGAAAAAATGCAGTAAAATCAACTAACTTTTTAAATGATCCCACCTGCACCTCACCCCAAGGTTTTCCAAGTTAGATTATCTCAGTATCAGTTGTCAGTTTCACAAGGTAGAATACACAATAACAGTTTCATTTTGCTCATTTACGGGGAACTAGACTATTTCCTCAACCCCTTTTCTGCTTCCTGTTTGAAATATAAATCTGGTTGAGAAGCTTTGATGGTAAAAGTTACAGCTGTGGGGACCCTTTTCCTCTCTGTTACAATTGACCTCTTTCCCAGCACATTAGATTCAGCCTCAAACTTAAATTGCAAGGTGTTGTGAATAACGTGTTTGTCACTTCAGGCTTTGCTGGTAGAGCTGTTCTTTCTCAGTATCTCAGTATCTCAGCACATAGCACCTCCTAAACAGCCAAGAGAGACAAATTTCTCATTTGTGGAGCACAGCGGGGTCAGCCACTTCCATATGCTCAAGATTTGTGACTCATGTCATACGCAGCCCATTCTCATCTTTCAAGTCCTAACATTTCAAGAGCCTCAAATCCCTTTGAACCCAGATTAAATGGGTTCTGGAAAATATGATACTGTTTGTGGGGGCTTAATGTTCTCCCGAAGTATAATGCATCCTGAGTGTTACTAGACTACCCTTTGACAATCTAAGTAACTCTATACCAATCTTTGGTCTATTTATCATCCAAACATGGTGTGTGTGGGTGACTATGTATATATGCATATTTATGTACAATTCTGCATGCATATTTGTATCATTTTACTCTCTTGGCAAGTACGTTTCGAGACCCGCTTTCTCAGCCAAAATGAATTTCACAACTTAAGTATAATGCCACATCTCTTTCTTGCCAAGTACAGGGGGACACATTGAAATGATTTCTCCTCACTGTGCTTAATCTGCAAGTATTACAGGACTTTCCCAGTGCAGTATGATCCTAAAGGAAGAAATATCTAATCATTCCTGATGGGGAAATCAGGAGACATGAGGTCAATTTAGTCTCATTTCCATCAATATTAGTATTTTAGGAAAGGGCATCAATCTAGTTTACCTTAACCATGCTACATGTTCTTTTACTGACAGACATTTTAAGTTCTGCCCAGTTTGATGGTAGCTTCAATGGACTCTTCTTTCAAGTCACATTTTTTTAAAAGTCACTGTTTAACATGCTTTTATTAATAGCATTTTCTGTTCCAGTAGCCTAGGGATGTAGTAAACCAGACTGTTCTGGATATTGCAGTTTCTGTAGAACCACCATCCCATCTTTACTTCTTTTAAGAGCCCATCCTCCTACTATCTCGCCACTTTTGGGAGACCCTCCTTTTATCAGTACTTGTGTTTCTGGTCTCATCATAATAGGGGAGACCATTCTTCATGATTACTGCTTTTGAAAATGTTCCTGGCATTCCTTATACACTTTTTCTAAAAGGAGATTCGACTGACATCAGTTTCTATTGTTTAAATAACTGGGGAAGAATTGTAATATCCTCATCCTGATTATTTCCATTATTTACCTTGCCATGGCTCTCCATTAATTCAA
Source organism: Manis javanica (assembly GCF_040802235.1). Lineage (NCBI taxonomy): Eukaryota > Metazoa > Chordata > Mammalia > Pholidota > Manidae > Manis > Manis javanica. The sequence goes on from NC_133156.1 coordinate 46,434,104, forward strand.
GAACTTTTGTACTTATTTTTCAAGTTTTATAGTTTCCTGTTTTACAGATCACTTATTCATTTTGTTTCTATGACTTTTTAAATTTTGTTGCCATTGTGAACTCGATCTTTTCCCAATATGTTTTCCAATGGTGTGCAAGAAAGCTATTGAGTTATGTATATCTTTTAACCCAATTAATCAATTCTAAAAGATTTGGGTTTATTCTTTTTATTATTTAGGGGCAAACACATAATATGTATATGGGTGATAACAGAACTAAAAATTGATAAATTTGATTTGTATTTTAGTATTTACATTTTTTTATTTTCTCAGTCATTACCATTTACCAAAATGCCTTTCAGATCTTCCTAGTATGAACACCCGCTATGCATTCTAGGTCAAACATTTCCTCTAGAATGAAAAATACTCCACTTAACAGTAATATCTAGAAATATCCATACTATATTGTTATATTATAAACTCATAGTTTGTATACATGTACATGTGTTTATAAACATAGTACATTATAAGATTTCTTGTAGTTTATAATACTTTTTTTCCTGTGTTGTGCTTTTATATTTACTTTTCTCAGGTATTGAAAGCTAGAGGTCATGTCTTTGCTTTCAGTATATTCCCTAAAAATGTGCATAATAAATATACATTCCACTTGGTATGTAGAGTTTTCTCCACCATAGAATAAGGATAATTGTAGTACTTATCTGTAAAGTTGTGTAAATAAAATTGCTATTACTGTGATATAAATAAAGTAAAATAATTATTACTAAGTTATGCATAGCATGATTTTCCTTTATAATAATGTCAGTATTTCTCCCGCATTTTTAAATAGTAGATCCTACCAGCTTGCCTTGTGTGGAAGGGCTCTCTGGCATTGAGGAGTCATTCTTAAACCATTTTTATGGATTAGGATGACATTGGCACTGTGTATTTCTCTACTTTATTAGCCTTTTTATAAGAACAAGCTATTTTATATAATCTTTAAAGTTTTACCCATGAATTCCCTCAAATGTTTGAGTGGATGCCATCCACAGGTAGTGATTTATCCATTTTAAATTTACCTATGTGTTCTTCTGTGCATTTAGCATTATTAGAATTTATACCTCTAATATGCCCAGTAAACAGCAGTTTTGGCTTTCACTTATGTCCTTTCCATTGTAGACTAAGGCAAACAAATTACTTGTCTTTCTACTGTAACCTTTTTATCCATTAGTTTACCTTTTATTTTGGGGTCACCAATGGCTCCACTGCTTCTCTAGACAATTTATATAGAGAATATTGTGTTGCTAAATTTAAATTTGTTGTAAAGTTAGTACTCATTAACTCTATTGATAATTTTTGATTCCTAATACGTAATATGTATTTCTCTGTCCACCTCACTTTGTCCACCCTTCTCCTTAAAATGGTGTATTTTCATTGCCATAGTCATTTGGAAGTTTTTTTGCTTCCTTCAAGTCCTTTGTGAGCAGTATCCTGTGGTTCTCCTACCCAGGATTTCAAAAAGTTTTTCAGCTCTTCTGTAGGTCTCCTATTTTTCTCTACTTTTCACTTTTTAAAAATTGTAATCTTCCTGTAACTAATGCGCTTGTTTAGTGTTACTTTCCCTTTCACATTCCTAGAACCATCAATGACTTAATTCCTGACTAGTTATATGCTGGAGAAAGAGTCTCTTTCAATGTTTTGTTTTCTATTCCTTTCATCACGCTCAATGAGTATACTTGGCAGGTCGTGTCCTGCACTGGTGCACCAAGATGAAGGGGAAAATGCAGCTGAAATCCATTCCATTTTCTGCTTGCCAGGATGACCTGTTCTGTGTCCCCACAGAGGAAAGGGTGCCTTTTGCTAATTTAAAGAAAATTCTTACATGACCTAAACGTGATTTGTTCCTCATCTGGAAACAATATTTTGTAATCAAAAGATCAGAAATATCAAATTTTGGGGTTTCCTTGACAGGTCAACTTTTTGAAACATCAAAAACCAAAGGATCAAATTTTTGTAACAGGAAGGAATAAATGTACTACTCTTTGAATATTATCATATTCAAAGGGATTATTTGGAGGTGGTGGTAGACAAGTGTAATTGTTTTGTTTTCTTTATGAGTTCTACTTTAGTATAAATTATAATCAAAGAGCTGAGATTATGCCCATGGTAAATATTTGGGTTATAACATGCATCTCTGTGACTTTGAAACTTTTTTCTTAACATGCATGTATTCAATTTTTGTTCTTTTTGCTTCATCATTTCTGTTTAGGGATCTGATTGTGAAAAAATGTGATTAATTTGAAAATACTGTTTAAAATGCACTTTATTAAATATTTCAATTTAAGGACAATAGATTTTATAATAAGTACCCTATAGTGTTTGAAATGTCTGAAGAGTATATGTATAGACACATTTGATATTTTTACAGAAACCTATGATATTTAAGTACATTAATGTAGCTACATTGATGGCAATCAAACCTTGAGAGTTGATTTCATCATATGTTCATTAGTAACCATTTCATAGACATCAAAACACTATTAAATTATTTATGAGCTTTTTTGTTAAAGCAACTGACGATAAAGTAAAAATAATATTTTTAAAACTTTAGTGTAAAATATCAATGGATCTAGTTAGTTCAGTTTATCAGTGAATTTTATTGACATATAACAAAAATATTCTCTCACATATTCAATGAATTTTTACAGTGTGAATACAGAATGCAACTATAAAACAGACTGAGCACTAGACTGTTATCAGCACATCAGAGATTTTGTGTCAGTCTCCAGCCTATTTAACCCAAAGGGAACCGCTATAGTGGTATCTGACGGTACTGCTCATAGATTATTAGTTCTCTTTATGAACTTTGCCCTTTTGGATTTTTCAGTCTGCATTATGTTTGTAAAAGTTGTCTATGTTCATAAATAAGGTACTTCTCTCAGTCTCACACTGTATAATACTCTGTATGACTATATAATTTATCTGCCTATTCTATTGTTGATGGACTCTTGGGTGTTTTCCAGGTTTTACTATTAAAAATAGTACACCTATGAAGACTCTTACACATGCCTTTTGGGCATACGTGTGCACATTTCACTTGTATACTCTCCTACAGTAGAATTACTTAATTAAGGGTATTTTAGATTCAATATTGTTTCATTTGTTTTCATTTACTATTCTGTTCTGGTTATTCTAGCTTTTGACTTATTAAAAACAATTATTAAAATAAACCTGTACTGAGTATTTACCATATAATGCTAAGATATTAGAATATGTTAAATCTAGCTCACTCCCACTTTTTGTTATCATGTTTTATCTTTCTACATGTATTTTAAAAGACATTACTCTTTTATAAGATTATTCATTTGGATTCACCCAGATATTTACAATTTCTATTCTTTTCACTTTATCTCGCTGTTTTTCTAGATGTGGAAGCATTTTTATTCTGCTTGAATAACTCCTTTTAACATTTCTATTAGTGTATTATGCCTAAAAATATGTTATATTTTAAAATACTTTCTGGAAATAATTTTTATTTTCCTCTTACTTTATTATTTTGAATTACTTCTTAACTACTACATGCACATGGTACAGATTTAAGAATGTCATAAGATTTAGAATGAAAAGTAAACCTTGCTACACATTCCCAAGTCAGTTCCCAGTTGCCTCCCCCAGACACAATCACTGCTACTAGTTTCTTGTGAAAGTTGAAATTATTCTGTACACATATCAGCATGTTGCAATAGATATTGAGTCATCCAAGTATCTAATCACCTATCTTCCTATCATCATTTATCTATCAATCTATCTATATACAAATGGTAGAACACTACACATTGCTGTTTAATGATTTTGAATTTTAAATTAACCTTGAGGTATGATTTACTTAACATGTGTGTACACTTTTAAACTCTAAAGTTTGATGCCTTTTTACCAAGATATGCACCCTGTATAATCACCACCATAATCAAGATATAGAACATTTCCATCATCACCAAATTGCTCTTCTGCCCTATCCAAATTAATCCATCCTACACATCCTAGGCTCCAAGTAACTGTGAGATGTTTTTTTGATACTAAAGATTAGATACTCATTTTGTAGAGTTTAGCATAAATGGTATTATGTCAGTGTCTTAAGATGAAAGGTTAGATTGTTGATTTGAGAATTTTTTTAATGTAGGTATTTACAGCTATAACTTTTCTTCTAAGCACTGTTTTAGCTGTATTCCATGAATTTTGTTGTGGTATATCTTCATTTTCATTCATAGTAAAGTATTTTCCAATTTCTCTTGTATTTTTTTTCTTGACACATTGGTTGTTTAGGACTTTGTTATTTAATTCCCACATATTTTAAGCTCCCTAAATTTATTTCTGTTATTAATTTCTGATTTCATTCCATGTGGTTAAGGAATATACTTTGTATGACTTCAATCATTTTATAGCCTAGAACATATCAATACTGGAGAATGTTTCATCTGTACTTAAGAAGAATGTGTTTTCTTCTGAGTAAGGAGTTCAGTGGGTGTATGTTAGGTCAGTTTTGTATATAATACTGTTTAAATTTCCTACTACCTTGTTTATCCTCTGCCTAGTTGTTCTATTCATCAATGGAATTAGGTTCTGAAGGCTCTGCGTATTGTCATTGAATTGCTTATTTTTTCCTTTCTCTCAAATTTATTTCATGTGTTTTGGAACTTTGTTGTTAGATGTGTATTTGTTTATAGTTGTTATAACATCTTGATCGATTTACCTTTTTATCATTATAAATTTTCCCACTTTATCTCTGCAACATTTTTGTTTTAAAGTTTTTCTTGTCTAATGTCAGCACAGCCGCTCCAGTTTCTTGAGGTTGCTGTTTTCATGATATATAATTTTCTATCCTTTATTTTCACCTTCTTTGTTTATCTAAAGTATGTCTCCTGTAGACAGCATATAGTTGTATCTTATTTTTTGTCCATTCTGATAATCTCTGACTTTTGATTGTATTGTTTATTCCATTTGTGTTTAATGTTATTATTGATATGGTTAGATTTACATCTGCCATTTTACTTTTTGTTTTTTATATGTCTCACGTCTTTTTTAGGGCTAGAACTTCTGTCCTATGTGTAGAGGCTAGATGGATTAAGAAAGCCCCCAAGTCTCAGCCACATTCAGGAGGAATTTATGTTCTTTAACAGTGCTGGAGGAAATAAGAAATGCTGTTCTCTTGCTCTTCCCAGTGAGATAAAGTTAACCTTGATTGGAAGCTGTGGGATAAGGGAGCCCTGTCTTAGGGGTCATGCTTGCCTAGAGTGATGCTCCCATCCAATTGAGTTGTGGAACAGTGGTTGGAGTGGCTCAGTTAGCACAGATTCTCACTGTTCTTACAAAGATTTCATGAATAAAAGGTTTTTTTCTGTTTGCTCCATGACCTTGGGAGAATTTCAAGAAATAGTAAGTGGTTGGTTTCTTTCATAATTTTTTATCAGCTTTTCTTGGAAGTGAATCTGCATAGCTCCTTATACTATCATCTCAAAAGTAGAACCACCCACCTTCACCTTTGAGGGACAATTTTGTTGGATATGGAATTCAATATTAGCAGTTATTTTCTTCTAGTACTTTAAATATACTTCATATTGAAAATTTCTGCCTTCTGCCTTCTGTTCTTTCCCTTCTCTCTAGTACCTTGACTCCTCAATTTCTGTCTGCCTCAGTTGTACTTGAAAGCATTCAAAGATATTTTTTAAGAGTTAATCTAACTTTTCTAGTTGTTCTCATTAGAAGTTTTGGTCTCTCACAGAATTACCATAGGCAGGAATAATTTTTAATGTACTTAAAGCCAGAATCTGATAAAGTGACCATCAAATTGAAAAATATGAATATCAAAAATTAACAACAGTAAAGCTAAAAGTACATTTTAAAAGACTCAATAATGGCCAATTTAAGTATTGCCTAGAGTAAGTAAAGCTTAAGGAAATTGGTAGATGTAGCTTTCTAATTTATAAATTGCTCCTTCCTATCCACCTATCCTAAATGCAATCGTTTTTTATAGTCTATGGCACAAACAATCGGTGGAGTTAACACTTGAATGAATGAAGAAGGAAATGTCTCTGTCTGCTTACTTGGGATAAATACCTCTCTAGGTCATCCTGACAGACTTCAGGTCCTCTTATCTATAAACTCAAGTGTAAAATAAAGATGAAGTTCATTATCATACATAAATAACAAATCTCTCCTGACAGAGAAAAAATAAGGGGACTAAATAAGAGCTTAAAATTTTAAGATACTATGGAAACCAGCCCATCACAATTTTATACTCACATTCAGAAATTACTTTAAAACTTAAAGAAAGATTTGTAAAAGAATTTATTTAGATGCTTGGCTTTTATGTAGCCATTGAATGCATGCAAAGCCTTTAGCTATTATTAGAGGTTTAGTTTTCAATACTATTTAGAAGGAAAAAAACAACAGACAGAACATAATCACAAAGGACCCAATCAACATAAATTTAACTAAAACACAGTGTACCTTTTAATAATATAAGGTCAGGCAGCATGTACCTTTCTGTATTATATAATTAAGGATAACAAAGATTTCCTGATCCTTCTACCCTTCTCTGATCATCTCTAACTTAACTTGGAATTAAAAAGATAACACACTAGAGTTAGTGCCTCTATTGACTTGCTAATCAATTGTTTATTTTGTTTTACAAATCCATTCTTTCTCCAAAAAACAGACTTAATATCCATAGTTCTGATTAAACTGAGAACTGAATTAGAGGGTCTGTTTTCTTTTTTCAGTTCTCTATGTTACATTAGTTTAGAGTTGAACAACAGTATACGGAAAAGCAGTTTGCCTTTAGGTGAGATTTCCTTGCCAGGTTTAAGTATTTGTCAGAAAACAATCTGCTTAAAATGTGTCAAAATTGTCCACTATTCTTATTGGAAAAAAAAAGTAAAATGAAAAAGATTTAATGTATGCGAGTGAATTAATCACAGCTAATATTTAATCAGTGCTTGTTATTTTAACTGTGTTAACATGCTTCGTGTACTTTATCTCCTTTAACTCTCCCACCATCCCTGTAAAGTATTATTGTTATCTCTATTTTACAGACTGGTAGAAAAATTAGCTTAGAGAATTTACAACAGTTGCCTAAAATCACAGCTTTTAAATGGGGAAATCAAAATCCATCACATAATTTTACTTATAAGCAGCCATAATATTACTTTCATTCTTTCTTTAATGTTTTTTTTTACTTGGATTTTCTCCTCTTATGTTTTGGTATCATTAATATACAATTACATGAGCAACATTGTGATTACTAGATTCACCACATTATCAAGTCCCCACCATATACCCCAATACAGTCACTGTCCATCAGTGTAGTAAGATGCTATAGAATCACTACTTGTCCTCTCTTTGTTATACCGCCTTCCCTGTGTCCCCCTACATTATGTGTGCTAATCATAAAGCCCCTTATTCTCTTCTCCCTCCCTTCCCACCCACCCTCCCCACTCCCTTTCCCTTTGGTAATTGTTAGTCCATTCTTGGGTTCTGTGAGTCTGCTGCTGTTTTTTTCCTTTAGTTTTTTTTTCTTTCTTCTTATGCTCCACAAATGAGTGAAATCATTTGGTACTTGTCTTTGTCTGCCTGGCTTATTTCACTGAGCATAATACCACTGAGCTCCATCCATGTTGTTGCAAATGGTAGGAGTTGTTTTCTTCTTATGGCTGAATAATATTCCATTATGTATATGTACCACATCTTCTTTCTATATTCATCTACTGATGGACACTTAGGTTGCTTCAGTTTCTTGGCTATTATAGTGCTGCGATAAACATATGTGCATAAGTCTTTTTGAAACTGGGATTCTGCATTCTTAGGGTAAATTTGTAGGAGTGGAATTCCTGGGTCAAATGGTATTTCTATTTTTAGTTTTTTGAGGAACCTCCATCCTGCTTTCCACAATGGTTGAACTAGTTTACATTCCCAGAAACATTATAGGAAGGTTCCCCTTTCTCCACATCCTCACCAGCATTTGTTGTTCCTAGTCTTTTCTATGATGGCCATCCTAACTGGCATGAAGTGATACCTCATTGTGGTTTTAATTGGCTTTCCCTGTTAATTATCAATGTGGAGCATCTTTTCATGTGCCTATTTGACCATCTGAATTTCTTCTTTGGAGAAGTGTCTGTTCATATCCTCTACCAATTTTTTAATAGGGTTATTTGCTTTTTGGGTGTTGAGACATGTGAGTTTTATATGTTTTGGATGTTAAAACCTTATCAGATATGTCATTTACAAATAAATTCTCCCATACTGTAGGATGCCTTTTTGTTCTGCTGATGGTGTCCTTTGCTATACAGAAGCTTTGTAGCATGATGTAGTCCCATTTATTCATTTTTTTTCTTTCCCTTGCCTGAGGAGATGCATTCAAGAAAATGTTGCTCCTGTTTATATTCAGGAGATTTTGTGCAAATCCCACCCCTTAAGCAGCCCTCTTGCTGCTAGGAAGCCTCTCAGACTGCCCACCTTTTCTTTGTCCCAGAGCAGCCAGATGTGAATCCCTGTCCTCTACAAACAGCTGGAATCTCAGTGTCTCAAGTATTATGCCTGTCCTAGCTTTCCAACCCCACTAATCTCCAGAGCACTATGCAATGTATGTTTGTGCCCCCAAAGCAGATTTCCAGGGCTGGGTGTTCAGCAGTCCTAGGCTTCCACCCCTCCCATCTCTGTTTCTCTTCCCTCCAGCTGGTGAGCTCCAGTAGGAGAAGGGCTTGGGTCCCGCTGGATCAAGGCTTTGGTACATTACTCTGTTTCATAGTTCTGCTCTGTTCTCCAGGTGTATGCAGTCTGGTGCAGCCTTCTTTCCTGTTGCTTTTAGGATTAGTTGTATTAACTTTATTTTCATATTATATGTGATTTTGGGAGGAGTTCTCTGTCTCATCTTTCACACCACCATCTTGATTCAATCTCCTGTGCATTCTCTTTCTTTAATTTTTAAAAATTGTTTTTTCCAATTAATTACTGGAGGAATATGAGATACATAAGCCCTCTCAAACTTTGCAGTTTATCTTACTCACTTTTTAAGTGCTTTGAATAAGAAATTATTATTGAATCCATATAAAACAGTTTGGTAAACTGGAAATCTGATTGACTTTTTCAAACTATTATATACAACAAATTAGAAACTAAAATATTAGTCTAGTGAAACCGTAAAATGATCAAGATAACAACCCATCTGTACAGTTGGTCTGTGTATTTTGTTTGCTGTGGAAAAATGAATCAAATCAACCATGGGTGAGATGTATCAGCTCTAGCATGGCATCTAATCTACATGGCAGCTTCAGAAACTGACCATGGCCTAGAAAATAAAGAAAGTTCAAAAATGATAGTAAGGAAAATATATTTGAATTCCAAATAAACTACCTATTTTTGTAGGTATCTGTGTATATAACTGCTTGTTGAGCAAAGTTCTCACATTCTACTGTTGAAAGTTGATATCCAAAATTATTGCATGATCTAGGAATTCTTTTATATTATAGTAAGAATGCTTGATCAAATATCCTTGCTTATCTTTATAAAATCTAAGGTTAAAGCAGCAGTAGTGTCTATATTCTATATTTGCATCTAGTTGAGACACTATAAAGGCCCATTCTGAGAAGCAGGAATTATTTTTTTTGATTGCCTCCTCCAAATTATTAAGTTGACTTTGAAACTATCACTGCAGCACCTCATACGATGACTATTTTCTAGTCTTTTAATCCAGTGAAATCTAGGTACCTGGTGCCCTCAGTTTCTGAAACATTTTCTCTTAACTAAGTTACAGTTAAATAGACATTCTCAAGTGTTAACATCTCCTTAGATAAATATTCACCAATTGCCATAGTTAATGCATTTAATGTTATGGGGTAAAGTATTACTTCTAAAGTAGGTATTATGTACCAGATATTATTGTAACTTTCATATATAGCATCTCTAATCTTCACTATAAACCTGGGATAAACCTATTATGTTTATTAAAACTAAGGAAATTGGCTTCCAGATCACTTGCCTATGAATTAGTAGTATGAAGGAGATTTATTTCATAGCTTAAATTTGAAAGTGGATATTCTTTCCAAGAATCTGGAATTCCTGGAATCCAAAAAAATGACTCTGATGTCACAGGCATTTACTTATTCAGAGGTAGTAGATATAAGTAGCAGATTAGAAGTCCCAGGACACTTGTCAATGTGGTTGAGAAAAGAGCCCAGTCAAGCCAGCTGATAGGCTTGAATCTTTGTCTCCTCTTTACATCAAGTTATTTGTTCCTGCATCAAAGAAATAGGAAAAATTTATATACATCCAGAAAGCCAACTGGTAATAATAATGGTTAGGATTCAGGGATCTCCATGTCCCGAAGTCAAACTACCAGGGCATTTCATTTGACAGCAATCTTGTGACTCATGTCATAGTCTTTGAAAGCAATTTACGGTAATTAGAAATGGCACTCCAAACAGGTGAATATGGAACCCAAAGACAAATATAACACGTAATTAAAAATCAAGAAGAATTTGAAGGAAGTCAATGACATGAAAGACAAGAAAGCAAATTGAAAAATGGAAAAAAAATAATATCCAAAACCACAATATTAATGGAGCAAGTGTAAGTTGTTTTGTTTTATCCTCACAGAATGGGAGTGGATATTATATATTTGGGGGTTTGGAGACTTTCTATTCTAAAAGGAAGCAAACAAACACCTTGAAAATGGAAACATATTATCAAAAGGAGGAAAATATTATTTACATGGGCACACAGAATTTTTTTTAATTGAAAACTGGAAAAAACTGAGAATACAGTAAACAAAGGACACTTTTTATAATGAAAGAATTTAAAATGTTTGTATGTAAAAGAAAAGTAAAAATTGTTACTCATCTAATACAATTTCTAAAGGAGAAATTGGTGAAAAAGGGAAGGACATAATCAGAGGCAAGAAGAGAAAATATCATGAGTGAATGAAACCATAATTATTCGCAAAGGAAGTGGCCCCCAGCCAACTCACAGGTGGGATACATGAAAAAAGAATGACATCATGCCTGTTGTGCAGAAAAGTAACTAAACCAAGGCTGATAAGAAAATTTTAAGATTCTTAAGCAGAATTTAGGATAATTTTCACCTCGAAATGTCAGTATCCCAAAAGAATCAAGAGAACTGCTGAGTATTAGTGTACAATGATATGATAATGCAAAATTCTATATTCCGCTATAGCAATATTCAAGTGAGGACAGCGAGGAATAGTCTCAGTAATATAAGAACTGACAATTCTAACCAGACACAGACATATTCTAAATTATTTCAAGGGAATATAGGTTAACAAGAGGGATTTAAAAATTCAAAAAGCAGAAACAGCAAAAGAGAAATAACAGAGAATGGAGAAACAAGTAAGTGATATGAATAAATGCAAAAAAATATATATATATATATTGTAAAATATAATAATCATCATCTGGAAAAAACTCAAAGGAATAAAATAGTGGGGAAGGAAACTGTGAAGTCAAGCTAGAATGCTGTATCACTCAATGAAAAGCTTAAAATTGAGAGTTTTATCTATTGTTTATGGCTACATACAAGTGTAGAAAAATTATAATCACATGAATCAGAATGAGGACCAATAGCTTTAGGAAAGTAATGATCTCTAAAGAGAGAGAGAGAGGAATAACATTTGGAATGGAAAAGAATATTATTGCACTAATTTTTTCCCTTTTAATATCAAGCAGAAAAAAACAAGTTAATATTAGATATCAGTTTTTAAAAATTGTCACCCAGCTGATTGCTACATTATCTAACTACTGTGATTTTTTTCGTGAATGCCTGAAGTGTTTCACAATAACATAAAATATGACAGTATGAACAAGTGAATAAGGGAAAATTGGTATTTCATGAAACATAAACTAATTAATAAATAATGTTCTGATCTTCTATTTAGAAAAATAACCAAATTAGAACTCTAAGTTATAATATAGACAAAAAAATATTTCTTTGATGGGCCGAAGAGTGTTACATTTAGGACCAATATGAAAACACTTGAAAGAAGTTTTGAATAATTGTTATAATTTTCTGGTAAAAGCAAGCCTTCCTAAACATGAGAATGCACCAGAATCTTAAAAAAACTGATATTTAACTATACAAAAATTAAGTGTTCTCTAGAGATGAAATGTATAAACAAAGATAAAATTTCAAATTAGTATATTGGTTAAAATATTTATTTTCTCTTTATAAAATGGCTAAAATTTAATATCAGGAATATAAACTAATAAAATCAAAATTAAAGGACAGTTTTATATAAAAAAATAAAATATATGCATATGCTATACACAAAAAATATAATGTATTTTAATAAATGTATGACAAGATAACTGAATAATTAGGAATGCAAACTGAACTGATATATTTTGTCTATTGTATTTGCAAGAATAACAAAGTGATTAATTATCAATTTTGGCTAAGATTTTGGAGAAACACAATATCTCATTTAACAGTGATAATATAAATTTTAAAATGCTTTTATGAAATCAATTTGGCAGTATCAGAATTTATAATTTGCTCACCTATTCTCCCAGCCACTACTGTAGAACTAGGTATCACCCTATCCACAAAAACAATCATGTACATGAATATGTTTATTAGAGCAGCATCTGTAATAACAAAAAATGAGAATAACCTAAGTTAACCTTCAATAAGGAATATTTAAGTATGATATGCTCTCAAACTGTGTGTTACAGAGGAAGCTATTTACAGTGATTTATTCTGAAAAGTGAAATGCATCTCTACCTTGCTCTCAATCATTTTGTAAAGTAAAATTCAACTAAAATGTAAACTCTTAAAGAAATGAAAGAAAATTGCAACTAGTATAAGGAAAAGTATATTCTGTGTATTTTTTCACTTAATATATTCTTTGATAGTTTGAATGTTTACTGTGAGAATATATTCACATATTTTGTTTAATTAAGTAAATGTGTTTATTATTTATTAGATCAAATGTTTCAGTATCAGCTGGAGACCCTCTACTTTTCCTTTGAGGCACTTATCTGAACTATGATACTTGAAATTACTAGAGCAAATCTCCATTTAATATCTATAGTCCCCTTGGTCCCTTCCTTGTGACTTGAAAATCTCCAGGCATTGTATCTGTGTTCAAAGCAAGAAAAACTAGGAAAGAATGGTGCTGCCTCTGTCTGTCACTTATTATTTAGGAAACAGAAATTCCCAGAAACCCACCAAGAAACTTCTCCTTACATCTCATTGCTTATTGCTATGTTATATGAGTAAGCCTCACTGTAAAGGAGGATGTGAAAATTAGTATTTAATTTTCCATTCTTTATATTTCTATGGAATAGGAAAAAGATTATAAAGTGCTTTAGGGTCAGCATCTGTCATATCAGTTTCTAAAAATTGTACTGATAAATTTTACATAAATTCTGTTGATGCACTTAACTGACAGTATAAAATACCTGCATGCTAGATATTTGCCAAGGAATATAATTTCTAACTCACTTTTACTTTCTCTAAATAAGTATGCAGGACGATACATACTGTGTGGTAAAGAGATCCAGTGCTTTGGAAGGCTTTACTGGAAGTTTATGGCCTGGCTATTTTGAATGCTTTAAGTTCTATTCTGCAAGGCAAGCCATCTGGCTCACCCATGTACTCTCCTACTTTGCTACTTTTGCTTAAAATTGTCTTTAAGTTGCTTTTCACAAATAAAATAAGTCTTAGCAGTGATACCGTCATCCATTCATGAAGAATATTATAAGAAAGTTCCCTGTTAAACAATAATTACTATGCTTTCTTTCACAAATTGTAGACCCACAGTGTTGCAGAATATAAAACCACCAATGAAACAATTGCTATGTTTTGAAACTTTTTAAATTTAAGGTTAAACAGTAATATATTTTCCTGTGACATTATCTAGTTTTTGGCAACATGTTCTATATACCTTTTTGTTATATGATGTGCTGTGGGTCATTTGACTAATTCTCTTCCACTTGGCATGCAGTGGTTTCTGATGTTGCTGTTATGTGTTTCAGTGAACATCCTTGTCACTAAATATTTTTGGCTCTGTTGACTATTCGCAGAAATGTTATCAATGATATCAATGAAGAGGATAGGGGTAAGTCTTTTAACTTGCAGTGAAGTGGTATTTTAAGGGAAGTGAGTGACATGAGCAGGTAATGAGGAGGCCGGGGAATATTTTATTTAAAGGAACTGCAATGATCAGAGAAATAGCAGTAAGCCTAATTTGCCTCAGTAAACATATTAATTTGGTGGGAGGGATGATAATGTTGTAGATTTGTAGATGGAAATGCATTCACCAAATACACTGAGAAGCAAGAATGTAGGTCTGACAGGGATCATAAACTAAATCTTCCTTCGTAGTTTGTGAGTTGGACTGGGCTTGCAGATGGTATACCACCTTTGATGCCATTTGAGTAGGAGGAAGGAGAATGATCTTTCAAAAATAGGTTTGGAGGAAGCTTAACCTGACCACAGCACATGCAGTGAAATGAAGCTGTATGTGAGGGCAACTGGATTAATAGAGGCATGGCAGGATCATCAGTGGGATGTGTATTAAATTTCTTGTTAATATTTTATTTGTGTTTTCCGTTTAAAGTTTTAGCCATTTATTTTAGAAGACACGTCTGAACAATATGAATGCGAAAAGTGATTATATATTTGTATTTTTAGAGTAGTATTTCCTCTGACTCTTCCTCCTTAAATTCTATGGAATGTATTTTTTTCTTTATATACAAAGAATCCTGTCTCTATATGTACACCACTGGTTCTCCAAGCCTCTCTCAAGGGTTGGGTAGGGACCCTGTCACACTTGCCATGGAAGAAGTGCTAATATCTGAAGGGCTAACTTTCACCAGGATCTACCAGAGGAAGAGTTGGGAATATAAGCTTAGTTGGTTGGAGTGGGGTGGATGCAGACAAGGGGAAGTGGACAGGGAAGTTTGTCACCGTTCCTCATCTCCTCCATGACTGTTTAGAGGGCAGTGGTTTTCTAGAACCTCTCAGTAGGTGTCACTTGGGATCAAACATGGGTTGTTTCCTGTGAGGCTGATGGACAATACGACACTTCATAAACTCTCCCTTCTCTGACTCTCTTACTGCTTTGGAATTGTACCTACAGTAAACTCTTAGCAAGAACTGTGTCACAGCTTCTTGTTTTGTGGAGGAAATTGAGCCAAGGCAGTGTCCTTGTATTTAATGTAATATTTTATTTCTATGAGAAATATTTGTGTATGTACATACAAATATTTAGTTTTATGTATAATATAAAATATATGTATATTTATATTAAAATAGAAGTACGTATATTTAGACCGATATTTCCAGATTACTTTCTAAAAAGGTAGTTCGTGTTTTCAACATCAACACATGACATGCCCTTCGTTTCACATTCCTACTGTGGGGTTTTATAGCTCTTTTTAAATTGTTGCTGGGCAGGAGTTTATAAAAGATAACTCACTGCCACTCTAATTTTCTTTTATTTGACCACTAGTAAGTCATAGCGTTTTAGTAAGTTAGTTGGATATAATCTTCTCTTCTGTGAAATGTCTATCCACATGTCAAATGAACTCTGTGTGATCTTCCTGTCAGTTTGTAAGATGCATTTGTATATATTTTTTGTCATCTAATTTACGTTTCCTTCTATTTTTTCCTTATTCATGAGCTTTTTTATACTATACTTTTGATCAGTTAGTAAGTACTTTTCAGTCTTCATAGTTCTATGTTTGTCTCTATTTCTTTTGTAGCTCCTGGAATCCCAGTCTCAGGAAAAAATATCCGACAGTATGTACCACAACATTACCCCAGTTGTACACATAGTCTCGATTATCTTAGAGGAGTTTAATATTTCATATTATTTAAATTTGTTGTAATCCATCCAAAATATTTAACTTTATACATGTGAAAATTTGGGCATTTTCATTTTTTCCTGAAGGTTGGCTAGTTTTGCTAGCACTGTTAAACTGAGGAAGTTTTCCCATTGAGTGATTGCCATAGCATGTATGTGTGTGTGTGCATGTGTGTGTGTCTCTATACCAATATCATAGTGATTTGGTCACAGTGGCTTTATAGCATATCCTGTTGTTGACAAAATAATTTATCACCTCACTGCTCTTCCATTTTAACTTCAACATTATTTTATCCAGTCTTTCACAAAATGGCCTTTTTTTGGTTTCTAATTAGAATTGCAATGAATTTTATATTAAATGTAGATGAATTGACATTTTACTATATATCTATGCACAGTTTTCTATAGTAATCCTATTAAACATATTCTTATGAATTTTAGTTTTATTACTGTAAATGAGATTGTTCTCTCTGTGGTTTATAATTCTTATAGGAGTAGAGAAAAGCTTTTAATGTTCTTTTTGTGACTTATCCAGCCATCTTACAAATATTTCTTATTAAATCTACTAATTCTCACTAGATTCCATTGGACTATCAGCCAAAAATAAAGAATGTAGTATGTTTTCCAGTTCTTAACTATTCTGTCTTGTCACATTTTTTCAAATTTTCTACATAATATTAAATAAAAATGGCATTAATAGACATTTATTCTCTAGTATCTAATTTAAACTAAGATAGGATTTGTGTTTCAATTCAAACTAAGATAAAGTGTTCAATTTAAACTAAGTATCTAATTTAAACTAAGATAGTTTTAGAACTATCATTAGTTCTAAAAACTAAGATAGTTTTTAGAATATTTGCTAAAGGTTTGGAGTAATATTTTTTTTCAACTACCAAAGTCATTTTCTTCTATTTGTGCTCTCATGAGAGTCTTTACAAAGAATTATGGCTTATTTTTACCTGATGCCTTTCTTATTTGTCATGACATGATACAACAGTTTTTTTTCCAATTTTTATATGAAATTTTAAACTATAGATGTTGAATGTTAGTACTAAAAATACCTGCATAATTTCTACCTTTATTCAACAATTAATATTTTATCATATTTACTTTATATATGCATTTCCTTACTATGTATACACTGTATATTTATATTTGCAATACATACACAGTGTGTGTGTGTGTGTGTGTATGTGTGTGTACGTATGGAGAGAGGGAGGGACAGAAGTGCTTTAAAGGAAGTGGTAGACATAATACTTCATCTCATGCATATCTAATGATAAGCATATTTTATACAAAATCATAATTATTGTACTTAAATTAATATTTCCCTAATATCATCTAATATTTGACATGCATTCTGATTTTCCCATTTGCTTTATGTATGCTATTTGAAAACTTAATGAGATGTAATTTATATACTATAAAATTCACTCACTTTAAATGTAAAGTTCAATGATAGTTAGCAAATTTACAGAATTGTACAACATCAACACAATCCAATTTTAAAATATTTCTATCACACTAAAAGATCTCTTGTGCCCGTAGGTGGTCATACTCTCCAACCCTTTTCTCAATTCCAGTCCCAGGTAACCACTAATCTAACTGCTTTCTCTATAGATTTGTCTATTCTGAGAATACCATATAAATGGAATCACAAAATACATGATATTTTGTGAATGGCTTAACTTAGCAAAATACTTCTGAAGTTCATTCATGTTGCAAAAAGTATTAGCAATTTGTTCCTTTTATTAGTTTATATATTCATCAGTTTGTGGTTGTTAGGGCTGTTTCCACTTTTTAGCTATTATGAATAATTCTACTATGAACATTTATGCACAAGTCTTGTGTGGGCATATATTTTCATTTCCCTTGGACAGATACCTAAGAGTGGAATTTCTTGGTCATGTGATAAATTTATGTTTAACTTTTTAAGAAATTGCCAAACTCCTTTTCAAAATAGCTACATCATTGTACATTGCCACCAGCAATGAATGAGATGCCACTTTCTTTACATCCTTCCATTGCCATCTGTCTTATTTTATTAAAGCTATTCTAGTGGATACACAGTGATGTCTCATTGTGGTATTAATTTGCATTTCCCTAACAAATAAAAATGTTGAGCATCTTTTCATGTGCTTATAGTAACCCATATATGTCATTTAATGAAATGTTTGCACAAATATTTGCACATTTTTTAATCTATTTTTTAATCTTTTTATTTACTTGTAATAGTTTTGTTCTGTTTTGTATTTTGGATACAAATCCTGTATTAGAAAACAGGAAAAATTTCAAGGCAATTATTTCATCTACTCCTTTAAGAAAGTAGAGAAAAACAAAGCAAAGGAAACTTATAGTAAATTTTTTTCAAAATGATGTAATAAAGACCAGGATGGAAATCAATGAGTTCCAAATCGGAGAAATAGAAAATAATTAATGAAACTAAAAGCTGTTTCATTGAGAAATCAGTAAAACTGATAAACCAGTTTTACTTGACAGATTAAACAGGAAAAAAATAGATAACAAATTCTCAGTGGCAGGAATGAGGAAGGTAACATCACTAAAAAGTTATAGATACTAAAATTATAAGGGAACATTATGAACAATGTCATGTTAATAAATTTATAACTCAGATGAAATGGACATATTTCTTGAGATTCATAAACTACCAAAGCTCACACAAGAATTGGATAACTGCAGTATCCTACAACTGTTAAAGAAACTAGAACTCTCCCTACAAAGTCAACGCTGGGCCAACATGGCTTCATTGGCAAATTCTATCAAATGAACAAGGAAGAAAACAAAAATTAAAAAATTCCTGAAACATAATAAGTTTAAGTAAATGTGTCCATAAAATTTAATAGGAGGGAATATTTCCCAGTTTATTTAATAAGGCCAACATTACTATTTGTCTTGTCTGAGGGTTTCAGCTCTGGGCAAGTTCACCCTGCATTAAGTGAAACTGAAAAATGACAACAGAACGTTTGGGGGTCAAAAGGGGCTTATACCAATAGTTTTTCTCATGGTAGCAGGTCAAGCAGTAGAATCCCATCCACCTCTGTCTCAGCCTCTGCCCCAAGCACTGCCTCTGCTCCAGACTCAACCCTTGCCTCCAGCCTCTGCTCTTCTTTTCTGCTTCCCTCTCTTGTTTCTTGCTCTCTTCGCTAATCTCTGCTCTTAGCTCCGGGGGAACTCTTTTTATAGCAACACACGCAATAATGGCTTATAACCAATGGCTATACAAGTATGCGCCTGCGCAGTAGGCTAGGTGTTACGTCATTGTGCGCAACAATGGGTAGATCAGGTTAAGATCAGGTGAGCACTTCTGGGAAGGCAGCCCTTTACCACTTACCGTGAAGATCCCAGTAGAGCCACCCCCCCCCCAGGCATCATCGCACCCTATTAACTGCACGTCCAAACAGCTGGTTGGCACAGAAGGATCTGTGGATAACTGCAGCATTGTTACAATGCTTCAGGTATTTCAAGAGATTTGTTTCAAATAGAAACAATGGCCGTGTTTATGAAGGCCAAAGTGGTTTACAAACTTCTCCAGGAGAGGGCAGCTTAGACTACAAACAGAGGCACGCTGCCCGTCTACTCATCAGATTTTTCATTAGAGCATTATTTCAGAAAGTAATTGGTCCTTTTATGGTAGTGGGACATGGACTCACAGACTGTCCGTGATTAAAATTAAACCCTATTTATCTTTTAATATAGTACTATATTCTTGCATAATTGAGTAGGGATTGATGCCAGTTGTGTGATGGACAGTAAGTTTATCCAACATGACTGAGACAGACTTCCAAGAAGATGTACTCTGCTGTTTCTGTGTACAAGGGGGATGAGTAGACCATATCAGCAACATTTAATTATTATGTAGGTAATTATTCATTTGAGGAACACAACTTTTCAGAGAAACAGAAAAGAAGACAGCCCAATGCAATTACTATTTGTCTAAGTACACTGGTGGGAAATCATAATTAGTTTTTCATTAAATTTGCATAAATTGATTTTTTAAAAATAACGAGGAGGAGGTGGGGGCGCCTTGTTGGGCCCGGCTCTCTGCCCACCTTGCCCAGGCTGCACTGCCGCCTCTGTGGGGAACCGGACAGTGTCTTCTTGCCTGTGGGAAATGAGACCCGCAATTAAAACTGGGGAAGCCCTTAGCCTTCCTTCCCTGTTCTGCAGCCAGCTCATGTGTCTCAGATCGGATGAACCATAACATTTAAAACGATAGATTATCTTACAACTGTGTTCATTTAAGGATGATGGGTTACATTTTAACTTGTGGCATAGGTAGCGATTACATCTGGGTTATTGAAGGCAGCTAACTCCAGGCAGTCATCCTCGATCGCATTCCCATTGCTGTGGAGCAAGGCTGTAGATATGAGTCGATTCCTAATTCTCTGGCAAATGCCCTTGTTCTGCTCTAGGACCTTGGCAAAGACCCATCATTGAGTGGGGCTCTAGTGCGGTCTGTCCTGTCAATAATTTATAAAGCAACATTTTCCAACTATGTGAAGATACATTTTAAGGTTTATTCCTCTGTGATGGAGAAGTATGAAAAAATTGGGAAAATTGGCAAAGGATCCTATGGGGTAGTTTTCAAATGCAGAAACAGGACACGGGTCAGATTGTGGCCATCAAGAGGTTTCTGAAATCAGAAGATGACCCTGTAGTAAAGAAAATCGCCCTTTAAGAAATCCACATGCTCAAGCAACTCAAGCACCTTGTCATCCTTATTGAAGTCTTCAGGAGGAAGTGGAGGCTTCAGCTGGTGTTCGAGTACTGTGCCCCCACGGTCCTCCATGAGCTGGACAGATACCAGAGAGGGGTACCAGAACATCTCATGAAGAGCATAACTTAGCAGACACTGCAAGCAGTAAATTTTTGCCATAAACACGATTGCATACATAGAGACGTGAAGCCAGAAAAATATCCTCATCACAAAACATTCAGTGATTAAGCTATGTGACTTTGGGTTTGCTCAGCTTTTGACTGAACCTTGGTGCCTACTACACAGACTACGTGGCTACCAAGTGGTACTGCTCCCCAGAGCTTTTGGTGAGGGACAGGCAGTATGGCCCCCGAGTAGATGTTTGAGCAATTGGCTGTGTCTTTCCTGACCTGCTGTCAGGGGTGCCTCTGTGGCCAGGACAATCAGATGTGGATCCGCTCTATCTGATTAAGAAAACCTTGGGAGATCTCATTCCTAGGCACCAGCAAGTACTTAGCAAAAATCAGTACTTCAGTGGAGTGACAATTTCAGACCCTGAAGATATGGAACCACTTGAATTAAAATTTCCAAACATCTCTTATCATGCCCTGGGGTTCTTAAAGGGCTGTCTCCACATGAACCCAGCTAAGAGACTGACATGTGAACAGCTGCTGTGGCACACATATTTTGACAGCATCAGAGAAATGGGGGATTTACCAAAAGAGCATGACAGACCATCAAGGAAGACTCTCAGAGCGGAATGCACCTGCCTGGGTTGCAGTGCGTACCTCAGCTGACTAGCAGCAGCATCCTTTCAGCTTTGAATAATAAGAAGTACAACTGTAATATGAAGAAACTTAACTACCATTTTCCAAATATTTAAGGAGCTTAGAGATTGATGATTAAAAAGGAACTGATCCATAACTTGAAGAAAATAAAACATTTGAAAGCAATCACAGTGTGGAAAAAATATCAGGAGAGGAAACAAGCGACAAACTGGTGTAGGCCACTTGGCGAGGTATGAAGGGAAATTTAGGAGGGAGCTTTCCATGCTTGTCCATGGTGTCCAGAACAGGAAGGAAAAGCCCACTTGCATTTTCACTTGTATTTTTTGTTGCATCCAAGTAGCTGAGCTCATGGACAGAATATGAACTGTGTCTACTGCCCATACCTCTGGCAAAATCAGAGATGTAAAAAAGATTTATGCTTCACTTGTACCACATAGAAAAAGTGAAAAATGGATTACAAACTGCCCTGGTGTATTTTCTCAGATCTCTATTACCTTAAGTCCTATTTTCTGCCTTTTCAGATTCTCTCACCATCACATGTAAGGAGTTTTGGTTCTTGAAATCAGAATGTTTAAAATCCCATTTAGTGCTTGGTTTGTCTTGGTTTTTATATTTTAAAACATTTGTTGGAATATTCAAGAGTTCAAAATATTTAAAATATGTGTATTAAAAGACTAATTTATGCGCTTATAAAAAAATAACAAGGAGGAGTTGAATGCGCGTACCTAAGAACAGAAGGTTTGGGTGTGAGTTAACATTATAATATAGGCTGATTTTTTAGGCAAAAAGAAAACAAGTGATAATTTCTCAGATTTAAATTAAAAGCTAATCAGAATTTTACAAAGAAAGTCACTTAAAATGCAAAAGTTTCTTTAAATATATTCTGTAAACCCAGTAGGCAATCCCATTAGGGATATTTTCTAGTCTTAGTTGCAGGCTAAGTTTTAAGTTTATCCATGTGACTTTAATTACAATAACTCAGTACCTGTGTTTAAATTGCATCTCTAGAATAATATATAATCATCTTTTTTTTTGTTAAACCAAGCTTATTAATGTGCTCCTACCAATATTAATGGAGAAAAATCAGTGTTATTTGTGAAAGTTACAAGCTACAAACAAAACATGTACAAAGCAGAGAATTGTTTCCAAAATGTAGATTGATTAATTGAAATAGAAAGATGGATTTCTCTACTCATACATCTGAATTTTGCGTTGAATTGGCTTCTTTCTAGGTAAAAATTATTTTATTTTTTCTCATTAATAATTTTCTAAGACTTAACATTACAGACCAAAGGTTGTTGTCTTTGAACCACACAGGCATCTGTACTCTATCATACTCACCTGGCAAAACCATAACTTTGGGTAAATAGAACCTGGTGCCCACACCTGTACCTGCACAACAATTGAGTACAGGTAGAAACATGCGCAGCCTCTGCTCTACCACTTTCCCACTAAATTTTAAAAATCTCTTCTCAATTCTCAATTCTTGCTTCCAAAGAAGCATTCAGAAGAGAATTTCTATTAGCTGTCACCACCATGTATCCTGAACTACCTTCATTAGTGCCAATACTCTGCCTGCTCCAAATACTCTGAATGAACTCTGATCCCAACTTGAAGCCAACATCTTTATTGGGTCAGGATCTCTTATAGGTGTGAGTATTGATCTCTACTGCAGCGATTCTTCATTCATTGTCCTACATTATTATTTTTCCCTGTTAAGAAAAGTTACACCAACTAGGAAATGAGGTAAGAAGATTAGTTTGTGCTTTCCTAAACTTATGCTAGAGGACTTTCTAATAGTCTTTCTTTAAGAGTCATCTAACTCTTGGGGACATATATTCTCTTAAAAAGCTTTATTTAAAAATCATAAAACATATTGCAAGTTAAGGAATTTTTCAGTGAACAGCTATACATTTATAACAAAAATTCTGTAATTAATATTTTGTTCTACTTGTTTTATCACTTATCAGTCCATCAATTTACCCCACTATTTATCTATTCATTGATCTTATCATTACTGCACCTTAAAGTAAATTATAAAAAAATAGTATAATTTTGTTTAATGTACTATTTGCTGTTGATTATGGCCCCAAATCTGTAAAGCTCAATGTTAACTTGTAGAAGGTCAACAAATTTCTAATTATTTTCCTGATAGAAATGATTTGGGGGGATAAAAAATGACTCTAAAGATTATAATTTAAAACTGTAAGATATAAGTCTGTTGCATGTATAACTTTACAGTCTTATCCCTGCATTTTCTTTTCCAAGCCTTCCTTTTTCTAAGTGTTCTTTACTATTTTGTACTGGTTCTATCATTAATAAGTTAAATAAAGAGTTGGCAGTCACTGTATGTGTGTATGAGAGTAACATAAGCTTTTTGTATTCTTTGGTATTGTATTTTCAAACATTCAATTTTTATATCTTCCATACTATCACATAAATATGCTATTATTTCTTCCTAAAATAACTTTCTCTTGACCCCACTTGTCTTTTTTAACTATTATCCCATTTCTTTCCATTTTATAAGGGAGCTCATCAAAAGAATTACTGGTCAAAATGCTCACTTGAATGTATACCAATCAGGTTTTCTCACAAAATCTCCATCAAACTGTCTTATCAAGATCCACACTCCTCTCCACAATACTAATCCAGTTATCCCATTACACATTTTACCTACCAGCAGCATTTCACACCATTTATCTTTCCATTCTCTTGTAAACTCTTCATCCCTGACTTCCAGGACACCATTTTCTCCTGGTTTTCTTCCTCTCTCACTGGATGATCTTCTTATATCTTATTTGCTGGGTCTTTCTCTTCTCCCATATACCTGAATGATGATTGCTCCAGAGTAAGCCTGGGATACATGGATCTTAGTGGATTTTTCATGTGCTGTATTTTAAATCTGCATGTAATACAATACAATGGTTCTGTTTAAAAGTATCAACTGGCTACTTACTGGCTATTTTAGATATGTGCCATTAATCCCTTACATTCTGCATGTGGGAGTATTGATTCCTACACAAACCTCACTCAAGGAGCAGTGAATTTGAATTAATTACATAAATCCATAAGATATTTATTATACTGAAACTTCTAACACAACTGATAGTCTACCATATATAGAAATAAATTTGAAGTTTTATTCTAATCACATCCTCATTGTACTTGCAAATAATAGAATTATTTTGATTTGCTCTGACATTGTTTAGTAATTTGAGACTATACAGCCATCATGTTTCCTTCAAACTAATTTTTTCATTGCATTTTTTAAAATATAGGAATATTCAACATAAAATCATTCTTTGGTATTTTTTCTTTAAAAAGGTAGAGTCATTATAGTAACATCTCAACATTCAACAGGAGGGTTTATACATACTCCTGGAAATTTCCTAGTAAACTGAAAAGATGATTTAATTGTGATTTTTGATTCTGTGACTTTCTTGCTGGTTAGAAATTCTACATCACTAATACAAGTGTAGGTACCATTTTACATTAGAATCCTGACTTAAAGTTTCTAATCCTCTAACTGAACTCTGACTGTTGTGTATTATTGACTGTAGATGGGAGACTTCAAGGTAATAGTCCTACCCTGGTCTTTTTATGTTCAGACAGGGTCCTAAATTCCCTCAGGAAATATCTGGTTGATTTGGAAGCACATAGCTGTGGAGGTCAGAATTCTCTTTAAAAACTTAAAAATAAATAATGGAAGTTTCTACTTCATCACACCCGTAATAACACCTGTAGACTTGATGAACATTTGCCCATGTAACTCTAGATTGAAGAGGGATTAAGTAATCTTTATATTTGAGTATGTATGTACAAATGAAGAGTGTGCTTCAAAGAAATAATGAGTTCAGATATTTCCTGTTTTGTTACCATTATCCCATGCATTTATAAAATTCCTCTTATGTAATTGTCTCTGACCTACTTATGAGCTTAAATAAGAAGTATTGCAAATCATTTTTTTAAACCTCCACCATATTCTCTGTCTTCTTAATAACTCAGTTTTAGTTCCAGATAACTGTAGACTATTTACACAAAATGAAATACTCAAGGAAAAAAATATTCAGACAGAAATTTAAAATATTTAAATAACATGCTGTGAAGGCTATTTCCTAAGAAAGAGAACAAATATATTTTGAGCAAAAACAACATAATTGGAAAGCATACAGTCTCTCAATATGTCTCAATATACTCATCTCCTTAGATTTCTAATTTCTGGGCATTGGTTCTAAGGAGAATCATATCCAATATGTATTCAATTGTTATGCTGTGCATCTGATTTTAAAACTCATTTCTTCAAATACAGGCATACTTCATTTTATTGTGCCTTGCTTCATTGTGTTTCACAGATAATATTTTTTACAAATTGAAGGTTTGTGACAACTCTCTGTCAAGCAAGTCTATCAGTACCTAATTTTTAATTGAGGTATATACTTTTTTTTTTACATAATGTTATTGTACATTTAACTGACCATAGTATTGTCTAAACATAACATGTATATGTGCTGGGAAACCAAAAAGTTCATTTGACTCACTTTATTGCAATATTAACTTTATTGTGGTGGTCTGGAACTGAGCCTGCAGAACCCCCGGGGTATGCCTGTTTGTTATACTCTCTTTGAATTTGGAGACTCTATAATTGACTAATTTCTCTATTAATATTCTAGGCCTAGGAAAAACTCTTAGTTTGTTGTTGAGTGAAGCCATCCATTAAATTTGATCCCTGGGGCTGAGGTTTCTAGATCAGGAATGTTCTCATCTTTATCCCAACAAGAAGCCCACTGCAAAACTTGTCTTAGATGTACAATAAGTGTGAAAGGAAGAAGTAATGAAGGCAGGCAGGCAATCAATCTCAGTCTTTGAAGAACTCAAGGGTTCCAAAAAGTTTCAGAGCAAGGTCTCTGAGAATTTGGGTTCCTCAACAAAAGCTATTTTATTTAAAGGAATCTATATAGAATTTTAAGGAAAATTAGAAATTTCTACTTGTTATAGATAACTTCTCTAGTGTCTATAATTTCAGTTTTCTGAAAATATGTAGTATTTCATTTAAAAATCATTTTGTAATAAAAATATGTGACTTTAAGCAATGCATTTTTGAAGTGCTAAAATATCTTTTCCCCCCAAGTACTTGCTTTCCAACATACCTAAGCATGAAAATGTCTTAAATGGTAAAATATCTTGTCCTCACAGGCTTGCTTTTCAACACACCTGAGGCATGAAATTAATACTTAAAACATATTATCTATTTGTCCTAATGCTCAATATTCACTGATTCTTTTCATATGTCTTAACTCATTCAAGCGATTTTCATGATGCCACTGGTAATTTAAAGGCATTTCCCATGGTCAGGCCTAAGAGCTCCCTTTGCTCAGTGTTCTAGAGGTTCTTTTTCCTGTGTCTGCTCCTTTCCACTGTTTTGAAATGAATGAAGCAACACATTCGTGGTGTGATTTCAATGAAACTTCCTTGGAACCTATTGATCACTAGTTCTCTTACTGATACTAATACCACTATTTAACAAATTATGTCTTGAAATTTTCCAATTGTACATTTTATTTTAATGTATGATGAGTTTCTTTCCTGGCACCAATGCTAAGAAATACTTCATTACAATAACCCCTGAGAATATTTTAAACACATTTTATATTTTAAACACCTATTTTCTCTTTCTTTTTCAGTAATCTGATCATATGCCATCAAAAGCAAATGTCCAGAAATCATGTTTCTTTTTATAAAATAAGTTATTGTGAAATAAAAATATATTTTTATTAAAAAAACACTGATTTATCATGAACATTAAGATATGGAGGGCCATAAGCTCAGGAAAAAATCTTCTATAATTTATTTTTGTTTTTTTGAGTGTGACTTTAAGTAGATTTGGAAAAGTATTGGCTTGGTTTGAAAACTAGAAACTCAACAGTTTTTTCAAAAATAAATTTTCCCCTGAATGTCAGCCGTTTAATCATTTAACTTCCCGGGTGTCAGATGGAGACACTGGGTGGAAGCTGTCAGAAATTTTAACTCTGGTAGTTCCCCCTTATCTGTGGGGATATATCTGTGGATTCTGAAATCTTGGATAATACTAAACCCTTTATGTACTGTTTTATCTTATACAAACCTGTGATGAAATTTAATTTATAAGCTTAGGCACAGGAAGAGACTGTCCATTTAGGACCTTTTATAGCATTTGATGTTACAGTATTCATGTGCGTGATCATTTTTTATGGTTATTTACTTACGTAAAAAAATATCAGTCTACAACCGACAGGAAATTTTTGAAAACAAACTGGTGCTTTCGCACAGCAGTCTTACGAGCACTGCCCTGTAGACCTTGAAGGCTGCTGTGCACTACAGATCCTGATCCTCCTGTTTAGAATATTGAGGCCACTGCAGTTTTTTGCTTGTTTTCTTATTTGTCCTTCACTCTAATATCAGTAGTATTGGGACAAGGACAAAGCACAATAAAGAACAATTAAAGGGAGGAATATTGGTTTTAACAATTTTAGTCAACAATTATGTTCTATCAATTATATTCCTTCTTCAAAATCATAACTTCTACTTCTCCTGATTATTGTGCTCTCAGCCTCCCCATGGGAAAAGAGGGTCAATTTGTTAGAACACATTTTTTCCACAGTGGACACTCAGTGAATCCATGTCATTGTAATACTTGAAATTAAACACTTTAAGTACTAATTTAATGTAACTTAATTAAAATTGTTGCGTGTTTGAGAATATTTATTGAAATAGAATTTATTTTTTGTTTCAATAAATACGTACACTTTGACGTTTTCTGACTGTGCTGGAAGGAGGACTTTGAATTCAGTCTGGTGATCTCCGTGACATGGAAGGCCTCAGTGAAGCCCAGTGCATACCACCCACTGGGAAGAAAGAAAGAAAGAGTTCAATAACCATGTTAAAGTCAGATAACAATGAAAAGAAAATGAGGAAGTGAGGTCCATGGTAGCATCTCTGGGGAGGTGCAGAACATTGTACAGATCAAACTGTGTTCTGATCCCTACCCTCCCTGCTTACCCCAGACTTTAAACAGATAAAATCACAACAAAATGAACATGGTGTCATGTTGTATAGGAAGACCAGGGAAATGGAGCAAAGGGGGAACTGTAATTCGGAGGTTTTACAGAGGTGAATTAAAGTGATAGGTTGTAATATTTTACAGTCATTATTCTACTTGTGATAATCTTTAAACTAATGCAGAAAATAAATGTTTGCCGAAATACAAAAGGTTGCATATGGTTTTCTACATGTTCACGTTGTATTATGTCTATAATTGTTAAAATTAAGCCACCTCAAATGCATTTTTGGAAACTGTACAGAGAATAAACAATAAATGTAAATGTCTACTATTAACTTGCAAATGTGCCAAATACTATTTCTCACAATCTATGTTTCATGTTATACCATTGGTTAATATTTATGCTGTTTTTAGTGACTTCATTTATGACTTTTTTAATGACTTCATGACTTAAGTAAACATAAATTCAGTACAGGAAAATATTCTTAGCCCACAGTCTTACATAATTTACCAGCACATGTCACCACCATCACCATATGAATAATAACACTGTTTGGATAAGCCTATCTGTGTAATATTGAATAATTTTTGGCCTTGCAGGGTTCATATTTACTTAGAAATTAAATATTTTTTTTTACTAAAGTACCACTGATATTCAATCTTATATTGGTTTCAAGTATACAACACAGTGTTTCAACAGTTACCCACATTATTAATCTTCACCCCTACTAGTACAGTTATATCTGTCTATATACAAAGATGTTACAGAATCATTGGCTATATTCTCCATGTTGAACTACCAGCCCAGTGACCAACTTACATTATGACTGAGAATTTCCATGCTATTTTATCCCTCTCGTGCTCCTCACCCTTGTACCCCAACCCCTTTACCATGGTAACTTCTCAGTGTCTATGAGTCTACTGCTATTTTGTTCATTTTGTTTTGTTTTGTTTTTATAGACCATAAATAACTGAAGTCATATGTTAATTTGTTTTCTCCACCTGGCTTACCTCACTTTGCATAATACCCTCTAGGTCCAATCATGTTGCAAATAATGGGATTTCTTTTTTGATGGCTAAATAATATTCCATTGTGTATATGTACCACCTCTTCTTTTTCTGTTCATCTATTGATGGATACTGAGGTTGCTTCCATAACTTGACTATTGTAAATAATGTGGCAATAAACATAAGGATGCATATATCTTTTGGAGTTAGGGGTTTTGTTTTTGTCAGGTAAATTCCTAGAAGTGTAATTACTGGGTCCTATGGTGTTTCTATTTTTAGTTTTTTGAGAAACCTACATACTGATTTCTATAGTGGCTGCACCAAATTCCATTTCCTCCGAAAGTGTAGGAGGGTTACCTTTTCTCCACATCCTTGCCAACACTTGTTATTTCTTGTCTTGAATAGTGGTCATTCAAACTGGTATAAGATGATATCTTATTATAGTATAATATATGCATTTCCCTGATGATTAGTGATGTGGAACATCTTTTAATGTGTCTGTGGACTATCTGTATTTCTTCTTTTGAGAAATGTCTGTTCAGATTCTCCATCCATTTTTTAATTGGGTTATTTGTTTTTTGGTGGTTAGGCATATGAGTTCTTCATAAATTTTAGATGTCTTATCAGATGAGTCATTTAGGAATATATTCTCCCATACTGTAGGTTGCCTTTATGTTCTACTGATGGTGTCCTTTGCTGTACAGAAGCTTTTTAGTTTGATGTAGTCCCATTTGTTCATTTTTTTATTTTGTTCCCCTTGCCTGAGGAGATGTGTCCAGGAAAAAATTGCTTATACATATGTTCAAGAGATTATTGCCTATGTTTACTTCTAAATGTTTATGGTTTCATGTCTTATATTCAGGTCTTTGATCCACTTCAAGCTTACTTTTGTATATGGTAGACAGTAATCCAGTTTCATTCTCTTGCATGTGGCATTCTAGTATTCCCAACATCAGTTATTAAAGAGGCTGTTTCCTCTCCACTGTATATTGATGGCTCCTTTATCATGTATTAATTGACCACATATACATGGGTTTGTTCTGGGCTATTCTGATCCATTCATATATGTGTCTGTTCATGAGCCACTACCATACTGTTTTGGTTGCTGTAGCTTTGTAGTATAACTTCAAGTCAGCTTTGTACTTCTCTCTCAGGATTGCTTTGGCTACTGAGGATCTTTTGTGGTTCCATATATGAATTTTAGAATTATTTGCTCAGGTTCATTGAATAATGCTGTTGGAATTTTAATAGGGATTGCATTGAATCTATGAATTGCATTGGGCACTATGGCCACTTAGACAATACTAATTCTTCTTATATATGAGTACAGGATTGATTTCCATTTATTGGTGTCTTCTTTAATTTCTCTCATGAATGTCTTATAGTTTTTCACCTGCTTGGTTAAGTTTATTCCTAGGTATTTCATTCTTTTTGATGCAGTTGTAAATGGAGTTGTTTTCCTGATTTCTCTTTCTGCTAGTTCATTGTTAGTATATAGGAATGCAACAGTTTTCTGTGTATTAATTTTGTATCCTGCAACTCTGCTGAATCCAGTTCTTAGTCCTAATAGTTTTTTGGTGGAGTCTTTAGGGTTTTCTGTTCATAATATCATGTCCTCAGCAAATAGTAACAGTTTAACTTCTTCCTTACCAATTTGAATACCTGTTATCTCTTTGTGTTGTCTTATTGCCATGGTTAGGACCTCCAGTACTATGATGAATAAAAGTGGGGAGAATGGGCATCTTTGTCTTGTTCCTGATCTTAGAGGAAACGCTTTAAGCTTTTCGCCATTAACTACAATGTTAGCTGTGAGTGTGCTATGTATGCCCTTAGTTAGGTTGAGGTATGTACCCTCTCTACCCATTTTGTTTAAAGGTTTTATCATGAATAGATGTTGAATTCTGTCCAATCCTTTTTTAGCATCTATTGAAATTGTCATGATATTTTTATCCTTTTTGTTAATGTGGTATATGACATTGATAGATTTGTGAATATTTTACCATCCTTGAATCCCAGGAATAAATCCTACTTTGTCATGATGGATGATCCTTTTGATATATTTTTTAATTTGCTTTGCTAATGTTTTGCTAAGGAATTTTGCATCTATATTCATGAGGGATATTGCTCTATAATTTTCTTTTTTGTAGTGTCTTTGCATGATTTTGGTATTAGAGTGATGCTGGCCTCATAGAATGTGTTTGGAAGTATTATCTCCTCTTCTGGTTTTTGGAATACTTTGAGAAGGTTAGGTATTAGCTCTCCTTTAAATGTTTGATAGAATCAGCTGTAAAGCCAACTGGTCCTGTGGTTTTGTTTGTTAGGATTTTTTTGATTACCAATTCAATTTCATTGCTGGTAAGTGGTGTTTTCAGATTTTCTGTGTCTTTCTGGTCAATATTGGAAGATTATATTTTTCTAGGAATTGTCCATTTCTTCTAGGTTATCCAATTTATTGGCATATATTTTTCATAGAATTCTTTAATAATTCTTTGTATTTCTGTGGTATCCATTGTGACTATTCCTTTTTCAGTTCTGATTTTGTTTATTTGTGTACTCTCTCTTATTTTCTTAATAAGTCTGGCTAAGGGTTCGTCTATTTTGTTTATTTTGTCAAAGAATTAACTCTTGGTTTCATAATTTTTTCTATTGTTTTATTCTTCTCTATTTTATTTATTTCTACTCTGATCTTTATTATGTCTCTCTTTCTAATAACTTTGGGTTTCATTTGTTCTTTTTTTTCTAGTTTCTTTAATTGTGAGGTTAGAATTTATTTTGGATTCTTCTTGTTTCTTGAGGTAGGCCTGTGTTGTTATGTACTTCTCTCTTAGAACAGCTTTTGATACATCCCCCAATATTGGACTGTTAAATTTTGTTTTCATCTGTCACCATGTATTGCTTGATTTCTTTTAGTTTGTTCATTGATCACCTTATCATTTAGCAGTGTGTATCTAGCCTCCACATGTTTGTGGGCTTTTTGTTTTCTTTCTGTAATTTCTTTCTAGTTTCATACCATTGTTATCTGAGAAGTTGCTTCATACAACTTCAATTTTTAAGAATTTACTGAGGCTGTTTTTGTAGCCTAGTATGTGATCTATTCTGGAAAATGTTCCTTGCCCACTTGAGAAAAATGTGTATCCTGCTGCTTTTGGGTGGAATGTTCTTTATGTATCTGTTAAGTCCATCTTATCTAGTGTATTGTTCAGTG
The DNA here is from genome assembly GCF_040802235.1 of Manis javanica. NCBI lineage: Eukaryota > Metazoa > Chordata > Mammalia > Pholidota > Manidae > Manis > Manis javanica. Next base: position 46,466,711 of record NC_133156.1, read on the forward strand.
TCTCTTTTTCCTTATTTATTTTCTGCCTGGTCGATCTGTGTTTTAATGTGAATGTTCCATTAAAGTCTCCTAGAATGGATGAGTTCCAGTCTATTTCCCCCTTTAATTCTGTTAGTATTTGTTTTACATATTTAGGTACTCCTACATTAGGTGCATAGGTATTTATAATGGTTATATCCTCTTGTTGGACTGATCTGTTTATTGTTATGTAATGTCCTTCTTTGTCTCTTGTTACTTTCTTTGTTTTGAAATGTATTTTGTCTAGTATAAGTACTGCTACTCCTGCTTTTTTCTCCCTGTTGTTTATGTGATATATCTTTTTCCTCCCCTTCACTTTCAGTCTGTATATGTTTTGGGGTCTGAAATTAGTCTCCTGTAGGCAGCACATAGATGGGTCTTGTTTTTTTTTATCCATTCTGCTGCTCTCCATCTTTTAATTGATGCATTCAGCCCTTAAATTTACATTTAAGATGATTATTGATAGGTATGTACTTATTGACATTTTTCTGATTGTTTTCTTTTTTTTTTATAGTTCCTCTCTGTTCTTTTCTTCCTCTCTTATACTCTTCTTTTGTTATTTGATAGTTTCCTTCAGTGTTGCCATTAATTTCTCTATTCTATTTTTTGTGTATCTATTACAGGCTTTAGGTTTATAGTTACCGTAAGTTTCAAGGATAGCTTCCTAACTATATAAAATTCTATGTTGAGTTGATGGTTACTATATTTCAAGCACAATTTGTTACTTTCTTCTTCTTCCTCCCCCGCACTTTGTGTTAGATGTCATGAACTGCCCATTTTGTGTATCATTTGATTGATTTTCTGTATAGTTGGTTTTGCTACTTTTGTTTTAATTTCATACTTGTTCACTAAGTAATTGTTCTACTTCCTTTTCTGTGGATTTATTTTCACCTGAAAGCTATTTAGGTTTGAGAATATATCTATCTACAGAAGTCCCTTTAACATATCCTGTAAGGATGGCTTAGTGGTGGTGAATTTCTTTAGTCTTTTTTTTATCTCTCCTTCAAATTTATATGATAATCTTCCTGGGTAGAGGACGTTGGCTGAAGGTCCTTCTGTTTCAATACATTAAATTCATGCCGCTCCCTTCTGGCCTGTAAAGTTTCTGCTGAGAAGTCTGCCGATAGTCTGATGGGGTTGCCCTTATAAGTAATCTTTTTCCTCTCACTGGCCGCTTTCAGTACCTCCCCTTATCCTTAATCTTTGACATTTTACTTATTATTTGTCTTGGTGTTGCCTTCTGGGGTTCCTTTGGTTAGGGCTCTCTGTGCTGCCATGATTTGGGTGTCTATTTCCTTCCCCAGACTGGGGAAGTTTTCAATAATTATTTCTTCAAAGAGACTTTCTAGCCCTTTGTCCCTTTCTTCTTCTTCCGGAACCCCTATTATGTGAATATTGTTTCACTGAAGTTGTCACTTAGTGTAATGAAGCTGAGGAACAGAGACAAAAAAGAACTCTAGGTTCTTTCATTCCTAGAGTTCTTTTTTGTCTCTGTTCCTCAGCTTCATTATGTTCCTGCTCTCTAATTTCCATCTCATTCATTGTCTCCTCTACTTGCAGCAATCTGTTATTCATTCCCTTCTTTGTATATTTCACTTCAGTTTATTCTTCAGCTCTGAGTGGCTCTTTTTCAACTCTTCTATGTCTTTGTTGAAGTTCTCCCTGAGATCTTTAATACTTTTCTGCAGATCAGTGAGCATATCTATGACTGTTACTTTAAAGTCTTTATCAAGAAGATTGGTGATCTCCATTTCATTTAACCCTCTTTTCTTGTGTCTTATCCTATACTTATCCTCTGCCTTTCATTTTATCAGGGTTTCTGTGTTTCTTCCATGGTATTAGGTGCTATGATTGCTAGTCTAAAGAGTAATAGCTTTATGAAGAAGATATCCTGTGGTGTCCAGAAGCTCAAGACTCTTTACTCTCCTGTCCCCATTTCTCCTTTGCAGTGGTGCCACAGTTGCTGTTGGTGGACAATGGATGGGGCCACATTTTTGTCTGTCTGCTGATTGTGGTCTCAGTCCATTGTGGCTGGTAGTTTGCCTCAGCCAGCTCTTTGTGATGAGAGCAGTGGCTTCTGCTGGGGTGGTTGTAGACAGGGCCACCTTCTACCTGCCCTGCAGAGACAGTAGGGTTTAAGGTTAATGGGGTGAGCAGCATGGTTGTGCATCACTGGGGCAGGCATGCAAGCACCACCACCATGCTTGGCTGTCTGTGGTGTGGAAAGAGCAATCAGAGCTGGCCCCTGCAGGCACCTCCCCTGTTGGGTTAAGACAGGGTAGAGAAAGCTGGAAGAGTCTCCCTCTGTCTGACAGGAAGCAAAGTCTGACTCTCTTAGTGTGAGTGGGTTGGTGTGTTGCCATGTACAGGGAAGCATCTTCAGGCTGACCCACCAGTGTGTGGAATGCAACATCTGTTGTTCCCTGGAGTGCCTGAACTATTAGTCCAAAGGAAAACTGGGGAGAGATCATCTACCTGCCCTTTCTCCTGCAAAGAGAGCTCTATTCAACCCTTGCCCCTCTGGCACCCTTCCTGCTGCTGGCAAATCTTTCAAATTGACATCTCTACTTTGGGTCACAGCAGCACCACTTGTTGTGTGACTGTCCTCTACAAGCAGCTGGAGTCTTGGCCTTCCAGAATGTTCCAGCTGTCCCTGGTGTCCAGCTGTACTAATGATGAGAAACTAGTGCACTGTGGACTTTAGCTACCAGAGCAGATCTCCACGGCCAGGTGTGCAGAGTTCCTGAAAGTATCTCCTCCCTGCTCTGTTCCTCTTCATCCTGCCCTGTGGTCTGGGATGGTGGAAGGGCTTCAGTCCCACCTGATTTTGGCTCTGCCATTTTACCCTTCTCTGTGTGGCCTTCTCTTCACTGGGTGTAGGCGGTCTAGTCTTCCATCTTCAGGTCATTTTCAGGTTTAGGTATATTTGCTGTAGTTGCTTCCTTGATGTATGTGTTGGTGTCGGGGAGAAGGTTTCCACCTTGCCTTTCTACTCCTCCATCTTTACCCACCCCCACACCACACAGCTTTGTTCTCCTTTCTTAGGATTGTTTTGGCTATTTGGGGTCTTTTGCAGCTACATATGAATTTTAGGATTATTTGCTCTTGTTCATTGAAAAATGCCATTGGCATTTTGATAGGGACTGCACTGAATCTGTAAAAAGCTTTGGGCAGGATGGCCATTTTGACAGTAGAAATTAAATTATTCTTTAATGAATACTGAAAAAATATCAGTTAATTCTATTATTCATAATAATGAGCACAATTAATATCAACAATAATTTCAGTAGCTATTGTATTTTGAGCATTTGTTATAAGTCAGTTACTATAATTTTGTTGTTTAGTTGCTGTATAATTTCCCAAATGTGAATTTGAGGTGCCTTAATTTATATAATTATCACTATAATATATAAAAATAATGGGAATAAGTAGTTCTTTGATCATAAAATGTTTGTTAGGATTAAATGAGATTCTATAATCTAAGAACAATTCTTTTTCTCATTTTATAGATGAGGAAACTTTAGCAAAGATAAATTATCTTGTGCAAAAAGGCAAAGCTGGGAGGACGTCATATTCTGGCTGCAGCTGGGCCATCAGGTTTTTCTCTGTGCAGCTGGAGAAGGTAAGACAGATTTTCAAAGGGATGCTATAAAAAAAAAAAAAGAACTAGAAGAAGGAGAATGGAATGAATGGAAGGAAGGAATAGAAGAATATTGGGAACTAGAGAGGAAGTCATTAGGAGTACACTTTTATTATTTAATGTTGTCTTTAAATGTATTTGTTAGAATGAAATATGGTATTTAAGGAATAGTTTACCATTAGATAATTTATTGTTGTACATCCCATCATCTTGACTCCATAACTTCATTTAAATAGTCAAAATTGTGTTTGCTTCAACAGATTTCTGCTTGAAATATTTAAATTGTTTTATCACATGTTTAATGTATATCAACCTTTTAGGTACTGATGGGGATTAAGCATTGTGCTTTAAAGATGTTCTGTTAAACTTACTTTATTTTGCTAATGTTTACTTAAAAGAGGAAATATGCTGTTAGCTATGCTTCTAGTCAAAAAAAACAACACAGTATCTTTATGTGGTTGAAATAATTAAAGCTAGATCAAGGCATCACAGTAAATTAATTATCCAAAGTGTGGATAAAATCAACCTACTATGGTAAACATAGTTACAACTTTCAAGTTAGTACATTTTTCTACAACAAGTATTTCAACAAATGTTGTTTTTTATAATATTCAGATTCTCCTACAAAGAATAAAAGAAAATTAAAGCATGTTTTATATTTAAGCAAAATATTATCCTTCTAAGCAAATTTTTATTGAAACTTAATTTCATGATAAAATACTACACAATACTATACCAGTTTAGTAACTGGTGTGTAAATATTTTCTAATCTCTCCCCACTCATTTTAATCTATCTAAGACACTAATACGTGTATCTCAAGATTCCTCAAGTCAAAGCATTGTGTCATCTAATAGCTATTCTTTTAAGGTTCTCCATTACCCCTGAGGTCAATTTGCCTATGTTTCAGTTACTTTCTAGTTAGATTCCTCTTGGTCAACTTCATACATGATTTTGTTCATATGAAGTACTGCAATAATATTTCCCTGAATTAATACTCAAGAAGTTTATATATATTCTCTTGTAAATGTAGCATGTTGTAATGATTAATGCAATAAAATTGGTTTTAGCCTATCTGTAGTTAAGTTTAAAAAACAATTTCTAAAGTAGAACACTAACTTAAGCATTACTGAAGTGTCTTTGCAAATTGTTACTGAATCTTTATATTTATTTATTTATTTATAACATAAACAGCAACTCACTGGACAAATCCATCCAGCAGAAATGTTTGGCTAATTCTACACATGTTAAAAAAATGAATTCCTGTCAACATTTAAAACTTGACTGATTTATTTTAAAATGAGAATCTCTCTCTTTTCTGGAAAAGTCTGAAGATGCGGCCAAATTGAGCCTGTGTCTCATTTCCATGTGGCAAATACTGACCAGAAATGGATGCTCTCTGCTTTCTTTAAATGGGTATAGGCACCTTACACTTTGTTCTTTCCCCACTTTTCTCCTGTAGCATTCATTCTTTATGCATTGAAAATACCTGTTTTACCCCTGCAAGAATTTGGGTTTGTAATCCTTTTTAAGTATTAATACATTTGCTCAAAAAAGATCAATGAAGTCCGTGAATACCTCATGCACATAGAAATAATGGTAAACTTAGAACATATTCTGTGAAATAAAGCTCTCCTATGGTGGATAAAACTTCTATGAATCACTTAGGACTTGACCAAGTCACCAAAGAATTATGTCCAAAGCAAGAAGGAAAAAAACAAGCTCATTTGTTAATTACTGACTTTAATATTCTTTTGCCAAGTATACTTTGTTAAATGAAACTTTTCTATCACACGGTTCAGTATGTCAGCCTTTCTGCATGCTCAGCTCTGCAAATTTATGAAATGTGTATATATGGCATTGAAAATATATTGAGTTTGTTGTTAAGCAACAAAGAAGGTAGAAAAAGCAACAATGGACACTAATAAAAATAAAATGGAGAAATGAAATATTAGATTAACCTTGCTAAATTACTCATTATTCATCTATTTTTGCTGTTACTCATTTTTGCCCATTACAAATTTCGATCAACTTTATCCTTGCATATTAACAAGGCTATAGAATATATGACCCACAATATAGTATTTTACTATTCTTTAAGATTGACTATATTTATACAATGAATTGTGCATCCAGTCTGCATTTTAAAAATTTGGGCCAAGGATTCGATCCTAGAGTTACTGCCCAAATTAAAAGGTATGACATCAGCATCCAATGCGGTAAAATTGTTTAAAACAAATATGCTGTTATGAGTTGTATCATCTTAAGTGACTGAAAAACTTAAAATATGAAACAATATAAGGTATAAAAATAATTTTGCAATACTGATGAAACATGCAGTAGGAAGAATTATAATCAATATAAATATAATATAATGAGCACAGCTATTCCTCCAGTAATTTCTTTATTTCCATTATTATCCATCAGTAAAAATATTGGGTTTTGCTTAACCCTTTTTAAATATATATATAAATTTAATTTAATATTTATGTTTAATAAATGTATTCTGTTAAAAATAACAAATAACATCCCTAATTATAGTTTTTCCTTATCCCACAGATAGGGAGTTCATGTATATCTCAAGAGAACAGATATACATGAGTTGAAACCCTACTTAATATCTGTGTAACTTTGAACAAATTAATAAGTTTCCCTGAGCTTTGATTCCTACCTCTTGAGATAATGTATATAAAAGATTTAGCCAGGTATATTTTGTATTTGTTTGTATAATCATGTTTGATATATAAAACTATACTAAAAAAGGCATGTATGTATGTATACATACACACTCAGATATTCATATATATGCTGTTTTGTAATTAATAAAGTATGGGGAATTGCAAAATATTTTTATTTAACATACTTTTGATGGTTGCCTATTCTTTCATATTATGAATTTATCATAATTTGTTTTCAGTCTCCTCTTGTTAAATGGTTAGATTTTTCTAATATTTTGCTATTATAAATAAAACTAACTTTCCTGGAAGTATAGTTCATTGAAAGTTTGTAAAATTAAAAAAATGACATTCACTACTACATCATGTTTATGATGCTACAGGATACAATGTATATTAAATTTTTATATTATATATATATACACATATATACATACTAAATATACAAATATATATTATCCACATATACACATATAAAATATATATATAGGTATATACACATATAAATACATATATATGTAGTTTCCTATAGATCATAAAAAGGTAGAAAAACAGTTCTCAAAGATGTAAGGTACTTTGAAAATAACATTTACTATAAAGAAAATATATCATTCTCCTACCTTTTGGTTAATTATTTTTTTATATAGACAATATTTAATCCAGTGTGATGAAGCTGCTAAATTATTTAATTCTTTTATACCAGTGGGGTTAAAGTAATTTTGTGTCATGTGGAGGCTACAAGGACTCATTTTTCCTCAAGAAATTCAGTCACTGTTGTTATTATTCTTGTGAGAACCCACTTTATAAGCTATCTCCACAACATTAATGTACTGTTAGGATTTCTGGAGTAACTCTATTTCAAAATATTGAGAGAAATATTCTTTTCTACAGAGAGAATAAATACTTTTTGTAGAGAGCAACTGACATGGCATTTTTATATTTTACCATTATGCATTAGGAAAATACGGAAATCCCTGAATAATTTTAAATAGGGCATGTCAAACTTATCAGTTATTTGAGAACAAGAAACTAACCAAGAATGGGGAAAAATATCAGAAATTTAATCTCAAGTTGGAAGAAATTGTAAAAGCTCCACAGATGTTGACAGTTCAAAGAGAAAAGCAAAGTGGTTAAAATTATATAATCCAAAACCTTTTATTAGTAAAAATACAAATTTATTGTCATTTATTGTTGATAATAATGACAACAAAGAGGTCTTAAATAGCATGGAGTATAATAAAAAAACATGTATTCTAGCATTGTATGTTTGTGGGATTTTGCTATAAATCCATAGTTATGGAGCTGTAGTTCGTGATTAGTACCAAAATGTCTGGATATAAACATCAGAGTAATTATTTTTTTAAAATTTGTGTCAACATTGACAGGTAACTCAGTAGCAATTATAAAGGAAAAAAATATCTCTAGGATGAAAAGATTTTATTTAAGAAGCACAAAGTAAGTAATGCCCAATAATAATAGTTAATATCATGCAGCATTTAGTGTATGCTATGTAGAGTTATCAGCACAGTAACTAAGTAACTGAATTAATGAACTTGTTTAATTCACAAAACAACCCTACAAGGTAAGTATATAATGGTATCAAATACTCCCTCCACTTAGCAGATAAGGAAATTGAGGAACAGAGAAGGTGAAATACTTAGTCCAAGGTCTTCACACACAGGAGGCAGGAGAGCTGGAATCTGAACCCCTGCAGCAAGGTTGTATACTGTATACTTTTACAAGTATATTATACATTCTTTTCTAGCAAGTCGTCATATTGAGCCACATAAAACTGTAGTTACTAAATCCACATAATATTATTAGATTTTCCTCTACTAAGGGAAATAAGGTCAATCAAATAAGCTTATGAAATACAACATTTTCAACTCCTATTTGGAAATTCCCATTTTGAATATTTATCTACTTTTTAAACAGGAACACGAAACACAAAAAACAAAGACAAAGCAAGACCTCTTGATGCAGTATAACTGAGTACTTGATTCCATCCAAAAGTTATTGATCTTTTTGAATGAATTGAATGAAAAATTTAAAGTAGTTCTTGACCGAGAGAGATGAAATATGTCATTAAATCAGTGGTAGGATTTTTTTTTCCCCTTTCAGGCTGAGGTCTCATGTGTCCTGGCTCTGTAAACAAGATGCACAGTTACCCTTAACTGGAGGACCTATGTTAGCAAGGAGCTATCAGGTTCAGTTTTCAGATAGTATTCTTCACATATCTGTGAGAAAGAGTATGAAGATGAATAAAGGAGATTCTGAAACTACAGAAATAATCATTCTGTATTCTTAGTTACTGGAGGGTATTAAAAGAGGGAGTAGAAAGTGAGGAAACTTGCCAAGCTTCAGGGTTTCTGATCCTTCAGCCAATGCATTAGCTCATGTATTGGAAAATACTATCATTCTAAATTGTGCTGTTAGTGATATATTTACAATTTCTGATTTTCTCAGTCTTCTCTTAAGTTTTCATGTTTCTAATGAAATGAATTATGGTCAGATGTTTCTTCCAAAGTAAAAGAGTTTAATAAATGGAGATAGGATTCTTAAGAGTGGAAAAATAGAATATTGTACATTAATCTTCTAGGTCAGATATATTTAACCTGTGATCCATGGATGTTTAAAAGATAATGTGCATGTGCATGTGTGTGGTGAATGCTGTTTTTCAGGAAGAAAGTTCTTGGCTTTCACAAGAGTTTTCTAGTTCTTATCATCTCCAAAATGTCTGCTATTTCATTAAAGAAAAATATATATATAGTCTGAATTATATGGATTTTTAAAAATTTTAGTATTTTAGCAAAAATGTAATCTAAGCTTGGAACAAAACAGAACAAAGACACATTTAAGAGAGAATAAATAAGAAAAATAGCAAATATTTCATTCAAAAATGAATGTTTTATTTAGGATAGTGCTTTCTTAGGTAAATTTCATATATAGTTTTTATAGTACCAAAAATAAAAAACTACTATATTTGTTTTTTTCTGTAGGAAGTATTATGTAATATATGAAAAATTGGTATGCATACTTTATTAACAGTAATTATAGACACAGTAGTTCATTATAGAGCTGTTTTTAAAATATTTAATTTCTTGTATTTAGTTTTTGGACATACAGAACTGCTTTGATATCAATCATGACTAATGCCTGAGGGTAAAGCAAATAAAAGTTGGCTGATATATTACTCTAAGCTGCATAAATACTTAATAAAATTCACATACTTGGACTAGTGAACACAACAGTTTGATGATATTATATAAACTCACCATTTATATTAAGGTAGCATGATCTCATCTTAAGGATTTCTGTAGATGTCAAGAGGATAACAAGCTCAAGAGGGTGAGGAAGAAAGGATGTTTTCATTAGAAGCTCTTGCACAGTCACATTATTAGACATTTTAAAAGCTCGTTTGTAAGCCAGAGCACGTGAACACAGTACCTGAGTCATTCTAAATTGCCACACTTGTGAAAGAACCATTGCCCTAAAGGATCTTGGATAAAATCCTACCAGGTTAAGGTTTCCTTGAAACTGTTCTGGAATTTTATAAGTAACAGAACTTTCTGAAATTTTGTTTAAATATTTGTGTTTATGAAAATTATTGATTTTCAACAGCAATAGGTCATGCAGTTTTGGAATGAAGTGTTAGATGATTTTCTAAACTATTTTCAGTTGAATCTTCTTATTTTTCATATTCTCTCTTTCCCTTTTTACCCTTCTCTTTAACATAAAAATACTTAAAATACTAATAAAGGCCTTATAACATTCTACAAAATGTTAGCAAAGTTATTATGTAAGGAACTATAGTAATGAACAGAAAGCATTGCTGTTGCCTCAATATCTTTTTGGATGTCCTTTATATTTTCCCTTTCAAGTGTGTATTAAATATCCACATTTAATTAAAGTAGGGGAACTTTGTAAGGGTGAGAAAGAACAACAGAAAAACAAACAAGAATAGCAAACTGATGTGATAAGAAAAATACTCTTGAATTCAAGATCATTCTGGGCAAAATAAATAGATAGGAGGCAAATAATATTCAAGAAGAGTTGTGTTGAATACTGTCAAATATTTTGAAATGATTTAGTCAGTGTTATGACCAATAGTGACACTTACAGAACAGATTTCAGCTTTAAAATGTATCTTTATATTTGATGTTATTATGACACTTTTTCTAAGGAGTCTTGGTGCTAACAGATTGAAAATCAGTAACATAACTATGTTTTAAAGTCAAATTTAAAAATATAAAAAATAAAACTGCTGAATATCTGTCCAGTCAATAGCCCTGTTTAAATTAGGAGTTCTTGAGCTGGCTTGTTGAGACATCATTTCTTTTAACAGACTCTCTTTGAATTGATAGTGAAGAACTAAAAAAATTCACTATTAAAAAAATTAGTTGGAAATAGTTTAAGCCTTTCAGTCATGCATGAGTTTTTAAGGGTTGAATACTGAATTATTTGATAGCAAGTTTATTATGTCGTAATGATTTTCAAATGCTGCAAAACCAATTAGAAGATTACTTAATTGTTGTCCATTCACCATTCTTTTATGAAAATTGAAGGAGGATATTTGCGAGGTGCATACAAAAGCAGATGATTCCTTCAAAGAATGGTCATAAACATTTGTAGTTATTGTCTATCAATTTTTAAAAGAGTTGCCACCAAAATGGAGACAAAAGTCTTCTAATTTATTTTTGAAGGACAATTATTTGCTTTATGGGTGACCAAGAAGGAGAATCAAGGTCTTACTACTGAACAATAAGACATATATTTGTGTGAGCCGATATAGATGCGGAGGTGAGGGCGAGCACAGGGATGGGGCACACAGGGACAAGTGAAGTGAGTCCAGGGAGGAAAATTGGTGTGTGGGTTCCTGGGAAGAAAAATGGGCAATGTTTATTAATATTAATAGACTTGTTAACCCAACATAGATCCATCAAGCAGAGAAAGGTCTGTAAGTAAAAGCCAATGTAGCTTTTATTTTATAGCAACTTTACAAAAACAGATATCTAAACTGAGATATTTGGGAACCCAGAGTTAGAGTTAACAAAATGGCCATTCTCCTCACCCCACCTGTCCCACCCCATTTATCCATGGAATATATCATGGTTCTCTCCCTGGAAATATGAGAGGAAATCAGTGTACTGTGTCAATTTAAGGAAAGCATGTATATGCAGTAGAAAGAATGGTATTAAACAGAACAAAATCATCTTTCTAAATAACACAAACAACTATATTGGTTGATAAATAAAAATTGATCCACTTTTTCAACATGAACATGTGCTGGTGGTAGTGAATATGTTGAAATTTTTATATTTAAAGGACTGAAGGCTGAATTTCCTACTGTCCTTATGTGGAAAAAGTTGATTTTTGCTTCAGTAAAGATAAAATCCCCTTTTGGCACAACAGCACAAGTTCTGTAGTGAATAAAAAGAATCAGTAAAAACACCTTCCTTTTAAATGTGATAAGGTTTTCAATAAATCAGCTACTTTATTAGACTCACCGTGTCATTCACAATGAAATAGCAGAGTTGTATGTCCCCACCAATATTTCATAGCTTTATTTTGAAAAGTATTATTTCTAGTGTTCTGCCAGTATTGTATGATTTACTGTTCTACACTCACCTCTGAAATATCCATCTTCATCTCAGCAATTCTATTCTTGGCACCAGGAATGATTTTGCTTCGGGTTTTATTTATTCAGAGCCTATTAATGTTGTAATTTTTATATCACTGTCATGTCGTCTTGCCACTAATGTCATATATCTGATAAAGAGCACAGGGAGAGGAGCTGTGTTCTAATTAGAGAGGTCTGATAAATGGATCATCTTATTTAGTAAGCAAGTCCCTGAAAAGCAGGTGAATACAGATGGGCATATTAATGCCAGTTTCCTAATTTACTGCTGTGTTAACATGAATTTTATTATTTTTTATTTTTTTGGTACATTTCTGAACATCTTCCTGAAACCTGCCTTAATAATAATAGCTAAAAATTATTGAATGACACACATGAATTAAGGTATATGCTATATTCACTTGATGATATCATTTTAATCCTTTCATCAGCCTTATGAGGAATGACCTGCTATTACAATGTTCATTTTACAGATGAGGAAACTGAGGCAAAACAAGGTTATAGTAACACGAGATTTCATGGCTAATAAAGATAGAGTTGCAATAAATCCTGGTAATCCATCTTTGGTCATGCTTTCTTCACACTGCCTTTGATAATATTCACCTCCTGTAACTCTTATGCTGACTTTCTTATAAGTACATAAAATAAAAACTTATATAAAATATATATAGTAAACTTTTCATGTGGATTTTGACCTTAGTTATTGTTTGCTCATTGACAAACTGCAGTTTCTGCTTCTGTAATGTAATGCTTACTTGCTCATTATGCATTCAGGATTCTGAGTAATGAAACAATTTAAAACATAAGAGAATATTATAAAGACTTATCATGTTTTTATATGAGAAAACATAATTTCTATCCAGTTCCATCATTCAAATAATTCCCAATTTAAAGATGAGTCTGTTTCCTCCCTGCAATCCTCTTTATTTTCTGTGGTCCATTCATTGACTGGCTTCTTGAATAGGTGGTGTATAATAATGATTAGTTTTTCACTCCTGTGTTTTAACTTTGTTATTTTGATATTTAGTTCCTGGAGCCTTCCTTAAAATATACATACACACACACAGATACACACACACACACCCTTTCATTTTAAGAAAAGATATATGAAATACCTGAGAAGTGTAATAATCCTGGATAAATCTTTGTTACTTTTATGTGTTACAACTATTCAAGAGTAATTGCAAGAAGAAAGATGTCTTTATTTTAAAACCAGGACAAGAAAAAATTGGACTCATTTACACAAGAAGCTCAAGAGTGTTTTTCTTGTCTCTTGAGTGATTCTCATTTATCTAGCCCTGTCCCATGCACCGCCAAATCTTGCCTGAGATTTGGACACTGATGTCGATCTCTGTTCAACTCTGAACAACTCGTCTTCTTTTCTAAAGTCTCAGCCACGCTGAGCTCCTGAATCTTTCTCAGCCAACTCAAGGAGTATTTGATAAGCTCCCACTATCTATGAAAATGGGTCAGAGTGGAAATGTGTTAGGCTTTTGTAGGGCTAGCACTCTAAGTTCCCCAAATTAATACTTATATTACAGTTTATATGACCGTTCTTATACTTTGGTTTCCTGTCTCCCACTGATTCTTAAGTCTCTCTCAAAGCCATAACTTCCTTGGCTAAGACCCTAACACTGGCCTATATTCTACCAACCCCCTCTTTGGATACTTCTTCCTATTCTCTGGCTATTCACAGTGGCTCTTGTCTGTCCCCTTGGTCTCCTGGAATTGTGGACTGGATTCCTTTGACATTGACTACCATCATTTATGGACACCCTTGCTGTCCTCTCTACCAGATTATATCCTCTTGGAGACTGACACTGGCTTGGGTCTAATACAACGGACTTCCAGTGAGTAAACATTACATATTAGAGTGTTACCTGGGAAGCTCAGCCCTCAGGGTGCTTTATCTGTTATCTTTACTATCATGGCTTTCTCCCTCTCCCACTTAGGCCACCAAGTTCCCAGCATGTCTGTGAACTGTGCCTATCTGAGGAGCAACCATGAATATGTAGCTCTTCTCAAGCACCTTTGGCTGCATTTCAAATAGAGTATGCACAAATGCATCCTAAGTATTGAATACTACTTTCACTTGTGTTTGTCTAATATGAAGGATAACATAGGCTGGAAAAGAACAATGTGGTCACTAGTTTTCTGATGATCTGGAAGCTGGGAGCTAACCTGATAAGATCCTCCTGGCTAGCACTTGCATTGTGGCGAACCACACCAATCACTGCTTATGAAGGTCTGTGCGTGATAAAGCCGGAATTTCCACTCTGACATTCCGTTTGGACCCCCTCTTGCTGCCTCACGTTCAATTATGGTGTTCAAATTAGCTGTATTACTTGCATCAGTCACTTAACTTTCTGGGCTTGTAGATTTTTGTTTGTTAAATCAAGGAGGTAGAAAAGTCCTGATGGTAGACAACTCCTTTCAGTCTCTGATGTTGTACTAATGTCAAATCATAATTCCAACGAGCAACATAGCCTTATAGCAGCTTCTAAAAGACTGGAAATGGAAAGAGGAAGAATTACTTCTGCCCGGGGTGCCTGGCTCCAGTAGGGGTTCTCTTGGGTTTGAATTTATTTCATTTTTATTTGGCTTTTTGTACCTCGTTATCCTGCCTCTCATATTAAATGACTTTAAATTTGCATCTCAAATATTTTTACAACCCCATTCAAGCCTTATGAGAAACAGATTTCTCTACCATCCAAGTTTTACTAAAGAAAGCCTTTTAGAATGTACCATAGAGGGAAAAAGCCCACATTTCCAACACCATTAGTATCAGTCACTTTCTCATTTCTCATTTTTTGCTTTGCTTATTACAAAGACACATACTGGGAATCTCTCTACCCAACAAAGCCAGAAAACATCTTTTAAAAAAAATTATTTACATGGATTCTCTTTTATTTCTTCTAGTTGTGTAGGCATGGACATATGGTGGATAGAAATATTCTAGGTAAATAGTTAGAATTCTGAATTTTTCTTTGATAACAAACTATCTCAACAATTTCTAAAGATTCAGCTGACTAATTACTATTGATTTGGTTGCAACCCAAGTCACTTTAGTACCTTACAAAAAGTGAGACGCTTCTGGCAAGATTAACATGAGAGTAGATGAGTTAGCCAGCATTAATAAACCTGGAGAACAACAGCGTTAAATGTTTTATGCATTATTTGAGTATGTGCCACTGTAGAAAATTGAATGAACAGCTTTTTGGTTATGAATCCTGGAAATAAAATTTTTTTAGCATTGTTTTGCATTTCTTTTTGGTGACAGACTTATCAAAATGAACATTTTCCAATGGAGAATGCCTTGTAGGCATTCTTCTTCTTAGAGCTTAGCAGTAAGCGTAAAAACTCCAGTCAGTCACCCTTTGCATTTATTTTTCTCAGGATGAACTTGTTGACGCTCTGAGTCGGCGTTAGGGTTCCACAGTGCTCACACTTAGGCCACCATGATAGAGTGTATGTCATATACTCTGGAAGGTCACTAAGTTCACCATTGGTTCCGAGACAATTTTTAGCATTCAAGTTTTAGTAGAATCTTGAACTACAAATAATGGTTTATCAGTAATTTTCTTAACAGCAAAAAATTTGCTGAATAGCCACCATGTGCATCATTCTCTGCATTTCAGATATAAATGGCATGAATCCTACCCTTGGGGAGGTCATGCTTGTGGTTTACATATGGATTTTCTGCTCCCACATAGCTCTAGTGATGCATAAGAGGAGAAGGAGTAAAAGCAAGAGAGAAGTGGATAGAGGAGTACAGGAGGGATGGTGATCAAAAATACACTTTGTGAGTCTAATATCCTTGAGGAATGCTTTAGATTTCAAATAGAGTATAATAAAATGATCTCTTAAAAATTCTTCTCATCTAGCTGGAGTAGAAGCAAACATTTATTGTGGTTTTCCTATGTTTCAGGGACTCTATATAATGATAATCAAGATTTATTGAGAATGCCTTATGTGGATTATTGTATCTGATCCCTTACAAATTTTTTTCAATCCTGTTCTGTATGGTTATTTGTATCTAATCATCTCTAAAATCCTATGAGATGAATAATGTCTGTCCCCATTTTAAAGATGAGGAAATGTAGACCTGGGGAGATTGATAAGCTGTCCAAATTCACATAGCTCATGAGATGCAGAGTCTAGATTTAATTTGAGGCAGAGAAAGAGATTTTCCATGAAACTCATCAAATTTAGGATTCAGCAACACCCAGTTTTACAGCCTCCTTCCAAAGACTTCTATTTAACTTGTATTTGTGATTTTGAATTATTTATCCTAAAAATGGCCCTAAAAAGTTTTTAACTTTCAGACCCCAGGCAATTGGATCCTACACACAACTTCAACTTCCAGTTAATAAAATATAAGTCTCTCTGCTTCTTGAGCTTTCTTCTCCTTTCCTGTGACCTTGGAAGAAATGGATTTCTTGGAAACAAAGGCCAGTCTGTCTACTTCTCTTCTGGTGTCTGTTTTTCTCCATTTTATAGAGACTTGTGATCTCTCAGTTATATTTATTTGAATTTTATCTCCTTCATCTCTATTACTGAATTTTTTCTCTATTATGAGTCCCATCAGCATTCAAACGTGCTATAGTTTTACCATTAAAAAAAGAGAGATTAAAAGAAGAAAAAATATCCCTATTTCCATACCACTCTACTCCCTTTCCTAGATAGCTAGCAAAAGACCTATTGATTTGGTGTGTCTTCTCTACAGTTATTCTTTCATTTACTCAACAAATAGTTATTGATGCCTGCTAGGTGTCAGGCAGTGTGCCATACCATAGGATTAAAGCAAAGACCAATGGATACTTCATAGATAGGGGCTTGTACCTGGTAGGCCTTTTTGTCTAGATGGCACTCAAGCGATAATAGTAGGGATCTTACTTTGCTGGTTTTAGTCCTTTGGTGACTTGGTGTGTGTGCATATGCAAATTACCCACCAATGTTTTTTTAAAAATAATATTGCAAAATATTAGAGAAACTTTTAGACTTCAAACCTGGCATCTGTATCTAAATTCATCAAACTGCATTGTCATTTAAAGGCACCACTCTGCTTCATGGTTTCACCTAATTATTTAGATATTTGGGTAACTAAAGGGAATAAAAGCTCTCATTGCCTTGTGCGCAAATGAGAGGGACATTAGCCAACAAATTGGGATTTTCCCTAACATTTCTGTGAATAGACAAGTTTTATTGACCCCCCCCCCCACATTTTATAGATAAAATAAGTGAGTGACTTGCACAATCTCACCCAATTATATGCAAAAACAAGATTTGGATAAAATTCTCCTTTATAGTACAGCCTAATATCTTTCAGATATGCTTTATGAATGAAGCAAAACCAAGACACATAGGATGGGTGACATTGGATGGGGACAAAAGAATTACACAGGTGAACTTTATGGAACCTAAAGAAAACTTTAGATAGAAAATATATAATCACTTGTGTCTGAGTAAGACAGAAAACCTGCAACAGGAATGTCAGTAGAGTAACTGTGTCCTTTGGAATTTTCTCTAGTTTGTCCATAGTCTCTAGCCATGGAAAACAGATGTTTTAAGTTTCATCAAAGAGACCTCAATTAATAAGTGGCTGTTAGAACCACTGATAAATTATTTCACTGTCACTTTCTGTGTTACTAGATTCAGAGTGTTTTGTTTGTAGAACACTCACAAGTTCCTGCTATTTTTGCTTGCAAAGTGTTGGACTATTTTGTTGTTTTAGGAGGAGCATTTTAAAGGAAGGATTGTCCCTAGTTTCCTTTAGCTGAATTTAAGTTTATTTGAAATTTTGCATGATTTAATGTTCTGCAGAGAGTTTTTTTTTTCTTCCTTTAATTTTAACTTGAACAGCTTGATGAAAGTTTAATAGATTTGTCTTAAAGTTATTGCTGACCTTGAATTAAGTGGGAGTCAATATATCCCCATGCAGGTGTGGGCTTCAATTTACGCAAATATGTTTGTCTTTACAGTCATGCGTAATTTCCGAATTCCAGAAATTACTCCTGTTTTATAGCTGTACCTTCTAAACCCATCATAAGGAGGGCTCTGTCTGCATTTCTATTACATTCTTTACTTTACAAAGGTTTATAGTGTGGTCATAAAAACTCACTCCAGGATTAGTTTTGGCAGATAAACCCTCATCTAGGGAAGAAATGTGTTATTTTTTGCCAACTGTTTAAAAAGAATATATTGCTTGTCTGTTCTCATACAACTGGAGTTCATAGACTCCTTTTTTTGCTACAAAACCTCTTTCTCTAAAAGAGGATGTCCTAATGAGCTTTTATGTATTTATGCATTAGAATCTCTCTTTCCTCCTCAGAAGGGAGAGCTGCATAGTAAATCAGAGCTTGGACAGTAGAGTTCAGCAGACATGAGTTCAAATCCCTATTCTATGGCTTAATAGGTAGGTATGAGACTGTGAGTGAGCTACTTAGTAAATATAAGTGCTTGATACGTGTAACTTTAGAGGTATATGCTATTTCTCTCTCTCTTTTTTTTTAAGAACTTAATGAACTCCCTAATCAGATGCATGTCCCTAAATAGTGAATTAAATTTTTTCTTTCATTTACATATTCAGTATTTATTATCAGGCTGGATGCTAGAGATACAAAGAAAATATGACATGGCCCTGCCCTCAAGGGATGTGTAGTTCAGGTAAGCGAGAGTCAGACATGTAAGGAGACAAATTACAGACAAATGCTTCCCTAGAGTTGTGGACTGCTCTGAGTCCCTTTATCTAGAGAAGGGCATCACAAAGACTTTTTAGGTAGTAGATAGAAGAATAGGTATTTCTGTACTCAATACTATAGGATGTTTAGGATCAGTATGTGCACAGCAGCAAAGCATAAAGAGGAAAAGCATGCCATAAGCTAGAAACAAGAACATGATTTCAGTTAACAGCACAGGGGGATGGAAGGGTAGCAAAAAGTTGTAATGAAAAGATATTTCTATTTGTTCTTCATGGTAAACTTGCTAGGCTCTCTCTTGGCTCAGATATCTTACCTGTCATATGTTCTTCTATTTTATTTACATCTTTACTTTGATGAAGCACATTCTCCAGTAACTTTCCAAACATAAGAAGAAAAAAGGTATGCGGGAAGTAGAGTTTCTAAAGATCTTATGTGACTTAAAATGACTTTATTCCACCCTCTTCCCTCTCCCATCTCCCTTGGCATATAATTTAGCTGAGTATATAATTTTAAGTTGGAAATTACTTTTCTTCAGAATCTTAAAGGCATTGCTCCATTGCCTTCTAGCACCTGATAGTGCTCTTGAGAAATCTTAGGTCTTGCTGATTTCTAATGTTTGCAGATGACCCCTCCTTTTCTCCTTGGAAGATTCTAGAATATTCTTTTTGTCAACGTGCATCTGGAACTTCACCTGCTTTACTAGCTCTTCTAGGTAAACTATTGGATCTTTAATCCAGAAACATATCCTTTAGGGCTGGGAATTTTCTCAAAACACTTTTCAATTTTTTTTCCAATCCTTTTTTTTTTCTTTTTGCAATTTTTTAGAACTCCTCTTATTCAAATGTGAGATAACACTGTTATGAACTCGAATTTTCTTATTTTGTTCTCTCCTGTCTTCCATTATTATTTCCATTTGATATGCTTTCTGAATTATTTTCTTAACTTTACCTTTCAATCCTTTTATTGATTAAAAAAAATTCCATTTTGTTTTTAATTACCAAGGAGCATTTTTATTCTCTAAATAATCCTTCAAAATTAATATTCTAATTTTGCTATATGAGAAAGCCTAATCTCTTATCAAACTCAAGGTAAAAATGATAGCTTTCTTTTCTGAATAATTTCTTTTTTGTCCATATTTCATTGTATTGACTGGTATTGGTCTTTGTCTTCCTTCCATATTAGAGCATTTCTTCAAATGTTTGGTAAACCTGGTTGTCTATTCATGATTAGATTAGGAAAGTTAGATAATTTGAAGCTATGAATACTTAAGTGGCATTAGTAGATTTTGGGATTCTTATGTACTTAACTGTGCAGGTCATTTGTTGGGGATTCCTTAGATCACTTGTTGGGTATTCTTAGATCAGTCATATTTCCCAAAGAAAGCTCTTTCAAGCTTCTGCTGGAGAGTAGAGGTCTGGGTTCTTATATTACAGGAGCTAGTATTCTAGAAAAAGTGTTGAGATTCTCTTATTTAAGCATTCCAAATGCACGAATTCACCAATTTGAGGTGTAAATCAGGTTAGACTCTAGATTTTTTTCCCCTGCTCATTTGCAGTTTTTCTGTGTAGGGTTTGGTAAATCTTTTTTCTCACCCATCAGATTTCTGAATTTCATAATGTTGCTTGTTTCTTTTCTGTTCTTCTCACTTTATGGGTTTATGTCTAAATAGCAAACAAACAAATAAAAACTCTACTGTAGTTGTGGTGGAGTTTGTGAGGAATAAAATTTACATGTGTGGATTCAATTTACATGCTAACTTGAAGCCAGTTCTCTCTTGAATATACATCATTCCAGCTTTTCCCTCCACTACTTGTGATGAACTGCATTTGTTGAGGCCACCGATCAATCTACATTGCTAAATCCAGTGGGTTTTTTTCCTCAGTCTTCATCTTACTTGACCAGTGCAGCAATGGCACAATTTCTCACCCCCTTAAGTATATTTTCTGAAATTGTCATTTAGGAAAACATATTCTCCTGGTTTTCCTTCTAAATCTATGACTGCTCAGACTTGGTCTCTTTTTCAGGTTTTGTATCCCCTCGTCCTCTTAACAGAAGAGTCTCCCAGGAATATGGACTCAGCTCTCCTTACCGTTTTTAAGTCTCACCCCTCCTCTTCATGTTCTTGTCTGGTGTCACGCCTCTAAGAACTGTTTATGTGCTGATGACTTGCCGATGTTTATTTACAATCCTGGTGTCTCTCCTGAATGCCAAACTCAGCTACTCAGTGTCTAATCCTGGCTGTATAAAGGCATCTCAATTTAGTATCAACAAAATTGAGTTCCTGCTCTCCTTCCCAAATTAGTTAGTTCATCCTGAAATCTTCTCCATTGTAGTAAATAATGCAAGGTTTCTTTCTGCCAAAATTTGAGTTTCCTTCAACTTCTCTTCCTCCTACACTTCCTCGAATCAGGAAATGTAGGTGATCTTACCTTTAAAATAAAGCACAAATCTGATCGCTTATGATGCCCGTTGCTATCACACTCATTTTAAGCTATTACTGTCTTTCACATTATAATTGGAAAAACTTTCTACTTGGTCCTACTTCTACTTCTCTTGCCTCCCTCCCAAAATAGTAGTCTGACTGATCATGTTCATAACACTGTGTGATGTGTTTCTATTTCACTCAATGTAAAAATAAAAATATCTGTGTTAGCCAACAAGGCCCTGTATGACCTCCTTTTCCTTTACTTCTCCCCCACATTACCTTTCTGACCTTTTCTGTGGTTGTTTCTATTTTACATCATTCTGGCCACACTGCGCTTTTGTAGCTCCTTGAACATGCTTTTTTCATGCCTTCTGAGGACCTCTGCACTTGCCGATCTCTCTGCCTGGAACATCCTGCATTTTTCCTCCAACCCTCTACTAAGAGTTGTGTTACCTCAGATCTCTAGTTAAATGTCACCTTCTCAAGAAAGCACACACTATCTAAAATTGCAAATCCTCATCTAAAATAGCAACTCTCCCCACTCACTCATCATTCTCTGTTTGCTTTGCTTTCCCCTTTTATCAAGTACTAACATATTACACAACGTGCTTCTCTATTTTGTTTAGAATCACTAGGTTATAAGATCTATATGAGTGAGAATGTTTTCATCTCTTTGCTCACTGGTATATCTCCAAAGCTTACAAAATCACCTGACACAGAGTAGGATCTCAATAAATAAAGGTTGAGTAAATAATTGAATGAGGTAGATTAGTTTCATTATCATTTTGCATTTGAGGAGACTGAAGCTCAGGATTAAGCAACTCGCTCAAGGCCTCAAAATCCCTTAATGGGTGAAGCACAATTTAATTCAGATCTCTCTGGCTTTAGTGCCTATGCATTATCTAGAGTAAACTGCAACTGATAAGTAACTAACATAAAGATCAGAAATTGTCTAGTGGACTTAAGAACAAAGAAATTCTGTGGTGGCATTGTCAGCATTAATCCTAAAACAGTGAGGTAAAAGCCATAATGTAATAAGTTTAGGAATGAATGGAGACAAGTTACTCCTTCAAGGCCATAAAAAGAGGGAAGGGGTACATAGGGAAATTTTTTTTGTTTTTAGATGTAAGAATTATGAGTGTGTTGAAATGTAAAGGATAATGAGAGCCAGTTGAAAGTGGATCAGGAGCAGAAGAGGGATGGGAGAAAGTGATGAAGAGCAATCATTGGTTGGGGAGAATGTGTTGCGAAACATAGAAAGAGCATAGGAAGAAAGGTTTATTTTCTTAATAATATCCACAGTCATTTTATTACATTCATTCATTTATTCAGTCAATAAATATTTATCAAGTAATAAGACCCTGCACGCTGTTACAGATCCTTGGTATATGGTGGCTAATAATCATGATTAACAATATTGAGACTTATACATGTTATCTCATTTTATCCTCAAAACAGTCTTATGAGATAGATGCTATTCTTATCCTCATCTTTTCTACAGGAGGCACTGAATCTTAAAGAAGGAATGGACTTGCCCAAAATAGTCCATCTAGGAATTGTTGGCGTCTAAATTCAAACCACAGCAGTCGACTTTACAACCTATGCCTTTAATCACTCTTTTTCTACCACTTAAAAAGACATAATCTATATTCTAGTGAGGGAGAGAGAAACAAATAAGACAACATAAAACATCCTACAAAGATCATTATTATATATTATGTATTATATAATGAGATTTAAAATAGATACTGACTTGGTAGTTAATTTGACTGGTCAGAGAAAGCTTTTCTGAGGACATGCTATTTAGTCTAAAATCTGGAGTACAGTAAGGAACTAGCCACTAAAAGACTTGGAGAAAGAACATTTCAGGCCAATGGGAATGTTATTTACAGGACATATGTGGATTTAAGCTTTTAAAATTGAGAATGTGAAGACTATTGGTGTATCTGGAGAATAGCAAATGAAGATGAAAAATGGTGGAATCTTAGATCAGGTCAAATAGGTATGTAGGGCCCATATCAAGGGGGAATTTGTGAGCCTGTGAAGTTTAGATTTTATATTAGGTACAAGAAATGCCATAGAAAATTTTAAATATGTATTTAGTATAATATAATTTATATTGTTGGATAATTATTCTGATTTTAGAGGGACCTAGTGATCAGACCTCTTAGTGGGTGAAGTAAATCTAAAATTTAAGTTAGCTTCTGTTTTAAGCAGGTCTTTAATGTCCAATTTATTTACTGAAAAAATGAAGGGTGTAGAGCTAGCTCTACCTTTTTCACTTGGTGACTGTAATTTCCCAATTTTTGTAAAATACCAACTTTGTGCTTGGAGAAATGACCAAAAGCTGCTGGAAGGAAATACTGGGCAGGAAATTAAATAAATCCCTGATTTTGTTAACATTCACCAACTACTTATTGAGCCCAAACTAAGTACTGGA
Organism: Manis javanica; assembly: GCF_040802235.1. Lineage (NCBI taxonomy): Eukaryota > Metazoa > Chordata > Mammalia > Pholidota > Manidae > Manis > Manis javanica. Next base: position 46,490,246 of record NC_133156.1, read on the forward strand.
GGAAACAGAGTCTTAAGGAAAACATGGCCTGTGTCCACATGGGGTTGAAAGTAGGCTGCTGAATGGTCAGAACATAGTAACGACATACTGATGATGTAATCACTTACTGTATTTATCAACTGAATTAGAAATGTGAGTTTAACAAACTACTGAAAAGGAATTGAACTGGTTAAATTGAAGGATTTAGATTGACCATCTTATAAATACTTTCTTCTTAAAAACCAAATAAAGAGAGTAAAATTCCATGGAGAATGAAAATATATGTGGTTCATAGATGCAGCTAATCAACTTGATATGCCAAGCAGGGTGAAAAAAAAGAAAAAAATGTATGTTTTTTATTCTTTACATATCACATACATACATATGAAACAAAGCAATACAGAACAGACAAAAGAATAAGTTTTAGGAGATGGGTTAAAGAATGACAGAACAAAATACTTAAAAGAGTGCTATTTAGAAGAGTATTTTAAAAAGATGAAATGTAAGAATGACCATGTTAGAAAAGTGCTTTGATTAAAGCCTTTGTTTTGTGGAAGTTTTCTGTTTGTAGGTTCTTCTCCCCAGGATGCTACACTGGGCACTCTGTCAGAGCAAAGATCATTGTCACAGAAAGTAATGTGCACATTGGTTAAGACCATGGGCTCTGGTGGCATTAAACAACAAACAGCAACAACAGAAACTTGGGTTCAAGCCCTGCCTATATAATGTATTCATTATGTGAACTTGAACAAGATAATTAGAAACATGGTCACCCCCTTTCCAAAAGAAAAATAAAACTTTTAGGTCTAGAAAGTAAAATTGATAAAATTTAACTCAGTAGTCTTATTTTACTGATAATAAAATGTCAACTCAAGGTTGGTAGATTATTTGCCTAAGGTCACATAAATTGCTGATGTTCAGAGCACCATAGACACAACCATGCTGAGGACACCCTCCCTTTATTTATTTATTTATTTATGTTATCATTAATCTGCAATTACATGAAGAATATTATGTTTACTAGGCTCCCCCCATCATCAAGTTCCCCACAGACAACCCATTACAGTCACTGTCCATCAGCGTAGTAAGATGCTGTAGAATCACTACTTGTCTTCACTGTGTTGCACAGCCCTCCCCATGGCCCCCCCCCCACTATACATGCTAATTGTAATGCCCCCTTTCTTTTCCCCGCCCTTATCCCTCCCTTCCCACCCATCCTCCCCAGTCCCTTTCCCTTTGGTAAATGTTAGTCCACTCTTGGGTTCTGTGATTCTGCTGCTGTTTTTTTCCTTCAGTTTTCCTTTGTTCTTATACTTCACATATGAGTGAAATCATTTGATACTTGTCTTTCTCCACCTGGCTTATTTCACTGAGCATAATACCCTCTAGCTCCATCCATGTTGTTGCAAATGGTAGGACTTGTTTTCTTCTTATGGCTGAATAATATTCCATTGTGTATATGTACCACATCTTCTTTATCCATTCATCTACTGATGGACACTTAGGTTGCTTCCATTTCCTGGCTATTGTAAATAGTGCTGCAATAAACATAGGGGTGCATCTGTCTTCTTCAAATTGGGCTGCTGCATTCTTAGGGTAAATTCCTAGAAGTGAAATTCCTGGGTCAAATGGTATTTCTATTTTGAGCTTTATGAGGAACCTCCATACTGCTTTCTGCAATGGTTGAACTAATTTACATTCCCACCAGCAGTGTTGGAGGGTTCCCCTTTCTCTACAACCTCACAAACATTTGTTGTTGTTTGTCTTTTGGATGGTGGTGATCCTTACTGGTGTGAGGTGATATCTCATTGTGGTTTTAATTTGCATTTCTCTGATGACTAGCGATGTGGAGCATCTTTTCATGTGTCTGTTGGCCATCTGAATTTCTTCTTTGGAGAACTGTCTATTCAGCTCCTCTGCCCATTTTTTAATTGGATTATTTGCTTTTAGTTTGCTGAGGTGTGTGAGCTCTTTATATATTTTGAATGTCAACCCTTTATCGGATCTGTCATTTATGAATATATTCTCCCATACTGTAGGGTACCTTTTTGTTCTATTGATGGTGTTCTTTGCTGTACAGAAGCTTTTTAGCTTGATATAGTCCCACTTGTTCATTTTTGCTTTTGTTTTCCTTGCCCAGGGAGATATGTTCATGAAGAAGTCACTCATGTTTATGTCCAAGAAATTTTTGCCTATGTTTTTTTCTAGGAGTTCCATGGTTTCATGACTTACATTCAGGTCTTTGATCCATTTCGAATTTACTTTTGTGTATGGGGTTAGACAGTGATCCGGTTTCATTCTCTTACATGTAGCTGTCCAGTTTTGCTAGCACCATCTGTTGAAGAGACTGTCATTTCCCCATTATATGTCCCTGGCTCCTTTATTATATATTAATTGACCATATATGTTTGGGTTAATGTCTGGAGTCTCTATCCTGTTCCACTGGTCTGTGGTTCTGTTCTTGTGCCAGTACCAAAATGTCTTGATTATTGTAGCTTTGTAGTAAGCTTGAAGTTGGGGAGCGAGATTCCCCTCAACTTTATTCGTCCTTCTCAGGAATGCTTTGACTATTTGGGGTCTTTGGTGTTTCCATGTGAATTTTTGAACTATTTGCTCCAGTTCATTGATGGTTGTTGTTGGTAATTTGATAGGGATTGCATCAAATCTGTAAATCTGTAGATTGCTTTGGGCAGGATGGCCATTTTGACGATATTAATTCTTCCTAGCCAAGAGCATGGGATGAGTTTCCATTTGCTAGTGTCCTCTTTAATTTCTCTTAAGAGTGTCTTGTAGTTTTCAGGCATCCTCTCTTTTAGAAGAGACATGGCAAGTGTCAGTGCTGCCTGAAGTGCTTAGCAAACTTTGAAGTATCCCAATAAGAATTTAGGCACATCTGCAGAAAAATCCCAGCTTCTGCATCTTATCAAAAATAAAAGTTTCCCTTTTAATTTCTCAGGTTTACCTCAATTTCTTAGGTTAGTTCTTGAATGTAACTATCTTCAACTGCCTGCCTAAAATACAATTTATTTGTGACTTCTCTCAGTAGGCCTACAAACATCTTAAAACACATTCTATTTCTGCATACGTTTCCCTTTGTTCTCTGCATATTTTATGGGTCCATATAGAAGGGATAATATCTATATCTATATTTCCAATTAGTCTACTGCCAAGTATATATAGAATCCTAAATAGGATAAACCAGTAATCAACAACACAATGTCCATCTCAGTATGGTTTATTTGGAAATATCTGTTTGCTTGAAGAAAGAACTTGAGTTTAAATGGGACCAGATGCAAGCAATTAAGCTAGAGTCAAAGTCTGGGGTTCTCTGATCCTCAAACATCAATACTTGCTTCATTCTCCAGTGATATTTTCTGGAGCATTGATATGCAGAAAAGTATACTATAAATGGCAAAACAGCATTTTTCCTGCTGTATGGCAAAACCACAAATACATTGGGCTTGTTTTGTCATTTCAAACTTTAGTGCCAAAGCATGAAGTCTATTAAAGACACTTGCCATATCCATAGAGTGATTTGAACCCTTTTTAAATTTGCTCATCACTGACTTAATGCATAATAACTAGCCGATTAAAATGATTTTAGAATTGGCATATAAAATATGTGATGATTACAGCCATCTTTCCGGAGTGGGAAAAACTCCTGCTGGAGCTACAGCTGGAAAATAATTTGCTGAAAGATCGGCTGAAGCGGGAGGTTCCAGCTCATTGAAACTCAATTTATTGTATGCTTAAATGACTCTTGGAACAGTGGAATATGTAGGCAGTACAACTAGACAAGGCAAATTCATGCTGATAACAAATGTGTAAAATTCCAATACCTATTGGAGAAGTGATAGCAGCCAAAATCCTATACTTGCCAACTAGCAGAAAATGTGAACATGCTGTTACATAATTAACATTTTCCTTATTATACAGGACTGGGTAGTGAGTGTGTAACCCAACACCCACCATCCCCACACACATACAGAATTGCAACTCAAAAAAGCATATGATTAAAGCAAAGCAGTTTCCCGAGAAAATTTTTCATGTGTTCTGTAAAGTTGTGATCTGTTAACCTGTGGTTCTAAGGTGACAGATCTGTAATCATAGATCTCTGTTAATAAGATCAAATGGGTGGTAGCATAGACCTTTTATTTTATACAATTTGCAATGCTGATATTTCAGTGAACTTGCTATTTCTTAACCATTGTATATGTGTAGATAGCATTTGAATATGAATTCTCAAAGCCATACAATGTAATGTCTAATTCAAAATGGCCAGTGACAATTATTAATTAAATATTTTTATAATTTATTTGAGTTCCTACTATTTTTGGCTAAAAAATATAATTGATGATGCTAAACTAATGACAGAGCCATATGGTCCAAAGCTTTCTAGATATTACAAATAGACTTACTAATGTTGCAAATATTTCATACAATAGATAATTGAGGATATATCTGCAAATAAGAATTTTATTTTACTTTTCTTTTTATTATTATTTACTAATAATTAAAAAAATTCTTTGCATTCAGAAAGGTGACCTTACATGTGATATAACTTTGTTCTGTCATTGAACAAAGGATTTAGCACAGATTAAATGCCAAATTGCTTTTTAGTAAATATATCTTGGAATTAGTTAATTTTGTACTTACTTTCTTTGAATCAGTTTATCAAGACTGAAAGACCTCAATGGGCAGACCCTGTTATTCTCTCTTTTTTTCCCTTCTCACTAAATTTAAACACATAGCCAAGGAAATCATCATGATTACTAACTACCCACCATGGCCATGAATTCAATTATTGATATTATCAGTTGCCTCCATAATGATGGTGATTATGGTTAGAATTATCCTCACACTTTTAGAGATTGAAAATAAGGATGTAAAATAGCTAGACAAAAATTCAGACCATAGGTTAATAACTTGTAACTCTACACTACGGTATCATATGGGCTCTTACATAAACTTTTTTTTCAGAAAATTGTTTTATCATATCATTGTCGTCCTCCCCCCCTCCTCCTCTTTATAATGTATTGACTATCTACCGTGGGTCTGATGATTTGCCAAGGTTTCTGTGTGTTATCTTAGGCTAACTCTATCTAGCCCCTATCATCATACCTGCTACCATTCTTCCTCACTGGCCTTCCTCAGACCCTTCAGCCTCACTGGCCTTCCTTCAGTTCCCCAGGTGCCCCTCAGCACCTCACTTAACCTTGAGGATGCTATACCTCAGTATGCATTGCTCTTCTCTTCTAGATCACCCTAATCTTCCTTTGGTAGGCATAAATTATATTACATGTCTTGGCCTTTAGGTTTATGTCATTATGGAAACATTACCTATGTATGTTAAAAAAAACTTAGATTCCCTCCACTTCTCTTTATAATTAATCTTATAATCATTTAATTAGTGCCTATTTTCTCCAGTGGAATGTGACTGAATGATGGTAGTGACTTTGTCTAACTTGTGCATTTATATATCCCCTTTTCATAGGTAGTACAAGGCATAGAGTTTAGTAATCACCTTAAACATATGAACCATCTTATTTAATCACCTTATTAAATCTTACCAAAAGCCCTATCTGGCAAGTATGACTATATCTAGTTAACAAATGGGGAAGTAGACAGGCAGATTACATAAACTGACTATAGCCTGCTTTATACGCAGTAAGGCCAGAATTCTATTATTTCATTTTTGCTTCCAAATTCCAAGATCTAGCTTTGCATCATGGTTACTACATCTCAGAAAAGGCATTTATTCAGCTAACATACAGTGAACATCAGACACTTTGCTAAGTGGTGGAAACTAAAACATAGCTGTCTTCATCCTTGCCTTCAAGTAGTGCAGAGTCTAATGGCTAAAATGGAAAAGGCCAAACATTTTCCTTTAGGGATATACTCCAAATTTTTATTGAAATTCCAAAGCCATTTTCTCTTGCAACACAAAAGAAGACATTCATTTTCAGAGGATATCTGAAAGACTGGAGTAATAAAAAATGGGAGATAGTTTCAGGTTTTATCCGAAATGACAAAAATGAGAGATACATGAGAAAGAGGACTTTAATCACAGTAACATATGATGAGGAAGCTAACCCTCCCACTGTCAGAACAATGACCAGAGAGCATTTCACTGAGAGGTATAGCATTGATCATATGTACTTGTAACCTCTTGTCCATGATGGAATTTGTTGACTCAAGAATACTAAATCAATTTACAATTAGATTATAAAATGGGTGGGTTATTATAAAGTAGACAACAGGTGTGTCTCATTAACATTTTATAACTTTTCATTAACAATAATGGTAACTGAAGATACTAATAAAATATAGCTATCTTTAATTCACATTGTGTCTTTGTATTTCAAAGTGTTGCATCTATTAAGTTTTGGAATTCACATTTTATGTCTGAGCTCATTCTAACCTTTATAACTGCCATCTTACAGCCTGCTTCCTCTCATCATTACAACAAGATTTCAGAAAGACCCAGGGTGCATTTTATTTTATTTTTTAAATGACAAAATTACTATTTAATATTCTTCTTTTAACATTAAAAACTTGTTTAGGATTAAAAGTGATACACCCTCTTCATCCCATATCACTTCAATTTTTACTTTCCTTCACAAGGGTTAGATTTGTTTTCTTGTGCATTTCTTATGTTTTCCATGGTGTTTTACAGTGCATTTACAGAAAATCACAAGCATTTATAGTTTGGGTTTGGGGTGTGTTTGTATATGGGTACAGGTGGATTTCTGTATGTCTTTACATAAATGGTCTTAAATAATGGTTCTGTAATTCTTTTCCATTTAAATTATCTTTTGAAGAAATTCCATAGGACAGATAGATACATAACATAGATTGCTATACATGTACTTCGAACCTATCATGTCTTAGAGACAACAGTTTGTTTAAGCATCACTCTATTCATTACTCTATTCACAGACTTTAGAGTGTCCTTTTTTACACAAGTAATAAACATAGTGAACATTTTGTATCTGCCTAAGGTCTAAGTATATCTCTAATAGAAATGTACATACAGAATTGTAGGAATAAATAAAAGGAAATAATATACTTTAAAATTTTTGATAGAGACCATAAGTTGGTTTCTAAGTATACCAGGAAAATGTATTGCCCTACATCGGTGTTAGATATTTTCACTCTTTCAGATATTTCATTGTTTTAATTTGCATTTTTCAGATAATTTATGAGCCATTTGTATTTCTCATTTTAAAATTCCTTGTTCACATACAATTACATATTTTTATTAGATCAATCATTATGCTATTGAATTTTAGATATGTGTGTGTGTGTGACAGAGAGAGATATTACCACATGTGTGAGAAAGGGAGAGGGAAATGTTGCATATATTTTATTTTATAAACTTACTTTCATTAACTTTGCTGCCACATTGCTCAGTACGGGGGCTGATAAATTTTCCAGTAATAAGATTATTTATCGGATATTGAATATTATGAGAGTGAATGCTGAGCTATGTTCTTCAGATCTATCTGTACTTTTCATTAAACTCTTCCAGATAGGAAATGATATTTACACTTTATAGTCATGAAAACTGAGGATTGATGAGATGATGCAATTTACTGAAATTCAAACATTAGAAAATAAAAGGGTTAGAATTACTGTGAGGTATGCTGGCTCTCCTCATTACAGTGTGCTACTGATATCTATATAGATCATAATATCTTTGTCTACAGCTGTATGAGATCATTTAAATTATGCCAAATACTATGCCTTCACATGGTACTGACCTCAATTGCCTCAGTGAGTAAAACTCCAAGGAAATTGGCAATAGGGTGAATTTTTCTTGGTATGTAGCAGAGTCTATAGACTAAACAATATGTTACAAATATGCCTTCATTTTCCTTCCAGCAGTAAAGAAAATAGTTACATAAACATGGGTCCACCTCTACTTGCTATTTTCACTTACCATAAGGTTAAAATGTGAGATATTTTGCTTCATATATTGCACAATCCATTACATTCAAACTCAATGTAGTCTTTGGAGGTGATTCATTATGCAATTTAATCTAATATTGAAAATCCCAACACAATGCAGAACAAACCACAAACTTGCAATGAATTTTAACTAATACATCTTGCTTAATGTGTGTGCTGATATACCCAGCACATCAAATGGAGTTTGTCAGGCATTTATTTGATTGTTAGGAAAACTATAAATAGTCCAAGTGTTCAGCATATTTTCAGATATGAAAAGTATTGTTCAGTTTGATTTGACACCACTGAGATTTGACAGTGGGCTATATCTGCATCAGAGTAGCTAAAATAAGTCCAACCATGATGGGAAATTTCTAACATGGTCATGACACTGACTCCTATTTGATTAAGAAGACTGAAAGGAAAACTCCTCCCCAAACTGACCTTTCTCAGATTAATTCCTCGCATCCAATCTTGGTTGTTTCCTCTGTCATTCTCTAGTATTAATTCCCTGTACAATATGGCTGAATGCATATGAACTTGTCAGCCTCGTTTTGTAGAATTAATTAATGGTTATTGGGTGTATGAATTTCAACAATGTGTAATACATTTACTGGAGTAAAATATTTTTGTAACATACTGTTCAGTGCATATATATATTTCAGGAGGCACATGACTATATGTGTGCATGTGCATTATATGTAGTATGTGTGGCAGATATAAAGGACTAATCCAGAAATATAGAAAAAGAGGTAAACCACTTTTCTCAACCAAAGTATGATAGGACAGATATGCTATTATTTTTTTTAAGGGTAAACCAGGTTCAAATTAAATGTCAAGCATGATTTTGTATTCAAAATTTGAAATATGTGATTGTCCTTAGAGAAAAACTTAGAACACATGTCTTCTTGCCAAATTTGTATTTGTGTAATAGTGAGCTATAAGGTTATAGATCACTTTGTGGCAGAATGCCATCCCATAAACTGCTTGGTAAAACTACTAAAAACTTTAAGTTGAAATACATTTATCTCAGGAGTTTGAATTTCTATACAAAATGAAAATTCACTGGAATCTCTTAGTTCTTAAAAAAGAAGGAGAGCAAATTCTAAATTATGTTTATTTCCACATTTCTTGCTTTAACTGCTGCAGACATAAATGCAAAATGAATGTTGACATATTTGTTTAGCATCCCTGAACAGATTAAACTGCTTTAGAAGTTCTTCTGTAATCAGGCTTGAAAAATAGAAACTAGCATTCACATCCCTAGACAGATTAAATTATTTCAAAAGTTTCTCATTAATCAGACATGAAAAAAATTATTAAAGTAGCAGTAGATTCTTTGAAAAATACTTGACATTTTGCTATAAGCTTTTTTGTAGTTTTATCATATAATACCATTTTTTTGTCATGCACGTACAAAATATTAAGTGTATAACTTGTCTATATTCTCTATCAGTGAGTTGCAAAGTAGGAACATACATTGATCCACTGTGAAGCATAGTGTATGTATATAAAGAACACTGTGGTTGATTGTAGAGTTGTTAACTACTTATGATGTGCCTTTGGCAAATAAAATGGAAAGGAAATAAGATTTTTAAAAATTACAACTTTGTGCCAGATGAATGCAAGTATTTGAGTGTTATGCTTCATAATAAATCTGTAAGTTTAATAGTGTTATACCCATTTCAGAGATGCGGAAACTGAACTTCAAAGATATTTGCCTTGTCTCATATCATAGCTATTGAGTAGTGGAGACAACATTCAGTATAGACCTATCTCATGCCAGGGGTCCTGTTCCTCTTATTTTGTGCTCTCTGACTCCAGTTTACTCCTTTGTAACATGAAGGGATTGGATTATATTATTAGTAATTTTAGATTCTTGGCAACTCTCGTGTATATGGGTCTGTGATTCTGCATTTGGTTATATCTCCCCTGAGAATTTCTTCTATTTCAAATGTTAACTTCTAGAATTGCCCATGGCAAATTGTTGATCAGATTCTTTAATGGCATTTGAAATACCAATTTTTGAATATATTACTAAAATATTAACTGCATTGACAGGAAGGGAAAAAAGTATAATTTACATAAAGGTAAAATTTATTCAGAAAATAAGCCACAAAGCAATTTTTGCACACTTATTAAAATTCTTGACATTACTTATTTAAAGTTACCACTTTATCAAAACCTTAGCAAAAAGTGATATATGTATATGTCGATAATAGTATGTGTATGTCCATAAAAATCCCATTGCTGACATAATGATTTAAAGTGGACATTGTACTGCTTACATAAAATTGGCCACATTGTTAGGTTAATAAGAACATGTATTTTTGTTGATAAATGAAGACAATGTTTCTGTAACTTAAGCTTATTTAAAAGATCTGTAACATAATTAATTGGGTTTGTTTCTGCCTTAGTTTTTAATTTAAAGATTAAAATATCTCCTACCATTATTATATCTCTTGGATCTGTAAGGGATTAAGTCTCCTATGCTTCTTAATTTTTAAAAAATTGATTTTAAATTTGACTTTGATATTAAATATAATTGTCAGTAGGAGATGCTGCAGAAAGTGCTTTGAACAAGATTAATGCAATTCTATATTTATTATTCCTGCCTTGAGCATAAAATCCAAAACTCCGTGATGACAAGTACTATCTTAGAACACACTTTTTAATACATCTATTTTGAGCTATTTCATAGTTCTCAAAGTATGAGTATTAAAGTAGTAATCTAATTCAAAGTCAAAGTCTCACAGGTAAGAACCCAAACTATTTTCATAGAAGGCAAAAATCAGAAGTGGTATAGATAAACTTGGATTCAGCTCAGTGTATCTCTTGAGCTTTCCAAAGCAAATGATTAATTAAGAAAATCTGGGCTTGATGGTACACTATAATAATAAAATACACTATATTTTTCAGTTTCAATTCCTCCCTTGGAACTTACTTGGGGTCGTTATTTTGCTTGGAGGATAGTTAGATTTTTAATTTATTTTTTATTTCTCTTGTCTGCTGTATTAGGTGAGATTCTTTTGGTTATAAGCAGCAGATACCTCAGTCAGACTAGCTTGTGCTGAAAGAAAAAGACAAAAGATAGAATCTACTAGAAGAAATAGGCCTCATCTTAATCAAAACTCATCTCTTCTTAACCAAAAATGGAGAAGTGCAATTCTTCCTGCAAAAAAAAATGAGCCAAGAACTGGAATGGCAAACAGGTATTTTTGTCTCTCTGGTGCCGCATGTTCTCTCTCTACTTTTCTGTGGACACATGCTCACTGCACTCTCTACGCATTGGCATTCTCTGCTGTGGCCTCCTGGTTTTAGGGAAACATAGATTCTCATCACTACATAGAATCTCTTAATTCTAATTCCAAATAGGGTGAATGATTCAGTTGTCTGTGGCAAAGGCTGGTCGGAAAAGAATGTAGCTATTCATTCAGCAGGAGTGTTAGGATCAAAACCAAAGCAGGAGACTTGGGGGCAGTAGATGTGGGTAATAAGGGAGGGAGACAAGATTGTGGATAATAAACAGTTCTAAGTAAAAAAGACATGGACCTAAGAAACACACAGAAATATATCCAATTCTCATTCTAATAGTATTCAGTTATCTCCATAGTTTAATTCTAAGAATTCCTTGAACCAAAAATTTGCATTATAGTAATAAGTTGTAGACATATGCACATCTCATTCAGGTCAATAATCCTCAAAGGCTTTCAATATTTTGAATTTTTTTTATAAAATTTACTTCTGTGGAATTTAGGAGTTCTGAATATGTTAACATAAATCCCATAACCATTAACAGAAGCTGATATGCATAATGTAATCTTAAAATTTTCTGAAATAATTAAGAAAAATTAGAGGTCAATGGCAACAAAATATAATTGAAAGAATAAAAAAAATAGCAATAATATCCTGTACACTATATAGAACAGATAAGAAGTTTGCTTTTACTTGGTTTTTATGGATGTCCTAAAATATTTTTCAAGTTGAATCCAGAGGCACTGGCATGGATCACCCATGCTTTAAAGGAAACTTTCTATTTTTCATAATTGGAAGGAGAAGAGCAAAAATCCAACCTGGATTTGTCCAGCTCCCTCTTACCTCTTGAGACAATCAAAATGCTTCCAGGACCTTCATAACAGGCAGAATACTGCCAGATGAAAACATCTGCAGGATCCCACTTTCTCATTTTAGCTGCCTGCTTTGAGGAGACAGCTCCGGTGCACTTCCCATTTTCTATCCCGTGAGTTTCTCACTCTGAGGAAGTTGTGGGTCAAAAAGGAATCCAGCCCTGAGAGATAACAAAGGCATGATAATAGTGTTTGGATGATTGAATCAGAACTCATTGCATATTATAACATCTTCCCCAACTACTCAATTTAAATTTTGAATCGGAAACAAAATGATAATAAGTGTGCTTTATTTTTCCCTTTTAACCTTAAGTGGCCAGAACCAAACATACCTTAATGGCTTCATCTTAAAATGCCATTAAAAAGCAACAGGCTTCTAACTCAGTAGTTGTCCAATGATGAGATACTTCTCAAAAATGAAATTGTAAGTCCTAGTGTCAGGAAAAAATATGATTATGTAGGGTAATTTATTTATTTTTTTCTTTTCCTGACACCTGCAAATAATTCTGAATAGCATTTTTTTCTAACTTGAATGAAGTATCTTTCTCCTTTAAAAAAAATAAACATGTTTAGCACCTGAAATTATTATCTTGGCCTCTGGCTGAACAAGTCCTCAATTCTACCAGCAAGAACATGGGATAATTCCCTGTGTGATGTGTGCAGTATCCTGACTGTAACTGGACATCACCACGTGAATGAAATATGAGAAAACATTTGGCTGTTTTGAATAATTAAGTCCTACCCATCTACACAATGCAAATCCCCTCAATAGGGTTCTCCTTCTATCCATGAACCACCCCCTTGGTAGTATGTGAAAACAAATCTATCTTGGCCAAATTCCTGTCTTCTTTCACACCAGCATCTTGGTGAAAGAGATAATACAGACAAAGCCAGGTCTGCAGACATGCTATGAGCAAGTCAGAAAAGGTGGTTAAATTCAGGACAGTTTGAACGAGGGAGAAAAGGAATTCTTATAAATCCCTGTAATTCATACAGTATCACCAAGTTGGAAGGTCAAATTAACTTAAAAAAAAAAATCTAGTCAAAATTCCTTGCTTTTACAAACAAGGAAACTAAAAAGTGAAGGGACGAGACAATTGTCACCTCCCGTTTCCTCCTCTGTGCCCTGTTTCTCTGGTGAACTGTTTTGGTTACATCTGTATACAGATTTGGGCAAAGTCCAAAACTAGACTTCTCTAAGGTCAATTTCTCTTAGTTATTCTGAATTATGTCTTCCTTATTTTCTTCCAAGTGGGAATCATAACATTCAAAGAAGTAGTGGAATTCTTCTCTTTGCATTGAATAAAGGCTCCCAGTTAAAGTTATGTTTCCCTGTTTCCTAATACGAAGTCAAACTAAAAGGGAATTTAGAAAAACTTGCAGGCTTTTTGTTTGACCCATTCATGTTCCAAAATATTGTGCAGTACTGGGACTTTACTTATTACTTTCTTTTTTAATAGCACTTAGTAATATTAAAGCCGAGCCCTGATGGTCATGAATAAAAAACTCAACCACCCTTGAGCTATATGAAAGGAAATTTGATACACAGAATTATCTTGTCTCCCTGGTGATTCTTTTAACTTTTCCTTTAGTGATGCTTTCATGGAAACACCAATTTATCTTTCAGTTTCTATAGCATGCATAAAAACTAAGTCAATAGGCATTTATCTAATTCAAATAAACTAACATTATAACACAATGATATTTTCTAGAACACTTTCCATGAGTTTGTTTTTCCTTTGATGTAAATTCTTTTGGAATGACTATATTACATGATTAAATTTGTGTTCATTTCTTTAAATTGAAAAATTAAATAAAAGTCCCTAATATAAAAGTGCATGACTATTCCTTTGCAAGAACTATAAATCAAGTGTTTATAAAACAAACATATATTAGACATTTGAATCCATTATAGAAATTTCATACCCCAATAATTGATTTTTAAAAATGAGCATTTTATTAAAATCAACACTAGTTTCATGAAGACATTCCTGAAAATTTATAAGTCTTCACTAAGATTTATTTCTCTCACCTCCTAGAAAAAAGCTATTGCAAAACTCCCAAGTCTTTATATGGCATCCTATAAGCCAGACGTACAGGTTGTCTGATTCTAATCGTGACTGTTTTTAAATGAAAGCTTTCTCCAGATGTACTAAAGGAAACAGTAATCAAACCCAAGCCTCACCATCTCTAATATATGCCACTCCATTGGAGATTTTTCCTTTGAATTCTTAATTTAAAAAATATTTTAATGAGAGGCAGCCTGAGTGTGAAGCTGTCGTTCTACCCTCATCCTTGATGTATACCAAAAAAAGGAGAGATTTCACTTTTAAAAGAAGCTCCAGTTTCTTGAGACATTTGTATTCAAACATGACTGTCTCTTTCTCCTTGCTTCTCTTGGGAGAACAGTTCTACTCTTCAAATGAAAAAGAAATAATAAAACACATCAGGAACAGCGGACCTCAGACCTAACGTTTCTCTCCTTGTCTTGGAATGTTATTTCCATATAGAAAGCTACTCTAATGGGACACTTGTAAATGGCAGGGAATTTAGTCCTTGTGGGGTCCTCTCCAGAAATTGGATTTTTGCTTAAGCAAACAGCAAACCATGCATCGAGGGAAAAGCTATTTGTTTGGCTGCCTGTTGAAAAGCCTTACAAAAATAAAATTCTGTCTGCTCTGACCGTCGAGTCAATCAGCATACATTGAAAACAAAATCCAGTTGCTTGTGTAAGATATCAGACAAACTCTTTCATATAACAGTTAATCTCAAATACACTTTAATGATATTTTTCTTGATTACCCTTTTCTTAGACATAATGGCTTTTGCATTTACTTTCACATTAAGGAAGGGTAAAAGGCTTATACAAGCTTCCAACTTCTACCTCGTCTTTTGAGGGGTTATTTAGAATCTCTGCTGTTCAAATACAAGCAAATTTATACTAAGGAAACTTAATCTTCAGTTTACGACATTTAATAATGTCATTCAAAATGCCTTATGACAACATGTTTGCCTTCTTAAATCAGATTTAGTTACTAAAAGATCCTTATAATTTACATGAAAAATGTTTCATAATCTTATCTTTTGCTTCATAATCTAAGTATCAGGCATTCTCCTGTACAGAGAGATACTTTTCTTCTCTAAGCAAGTATCCGCCCCCTAGAACAACCAAAATCTCTTCTAATGTCTCCAAAGTGCCTTCTAAAGGATGAGAGGACATATCTCCACTTTTAGGGATGTGAATGATAAAGGTGATTCTTAAGAGGGGACAGACCAGCTTATACATGCTGACATTTTGGTGTGCCCTTTGCAGTGAGTAGAGCTTCTCGCTGTATTGCTCAGAAGCAGCTTTACTACACTAAAACGTCTTATGTTAACATTTTGTAACGTAAGAACCCCCTTTCCACTCACAGGTTTATAGTTAAATATCAATTAAAAAAATGAATGTGTCTCCCTGCTTTTTCCTTCTTGTCACCTCCCAACCTATGAACACTTATAATTTCAGTGTAACCACCATTCTACACTTTGAGGAAAAGTATAGAACAATGACAGCTTTCTAATAAATGTATCCATGACTTAGGAAGATGGAAGAGTGAACTCTCTCCCATAATTCCAGGAATGATATTCTCAGGTGGAAATCTTTGTCAGTAAAAAGTGTTAGAATCCATATTATTTAAAACTACTGTGACTCATTGCCAAGAAAACATTGCTAAGCCAGTTTTGTGCTTGATGTTCTTGATGAGCCCATAAATAAACAATATAGATATTTTATAATAGTTTGTAATATTTATTCACTATAAAAGCTCATTGTTTTTCATTGAAGTTGTCATATATGACTCAATAAACAGGCAAAAAACACAAAAGGTATACAGTGGAATGTATGTTCAACATTATAGCAAGAGCCATAGTTTGAATTAAATTAGGGAGAAAACATTCAGGCTGCTTAATTTTTCCTTTCCTCCATAAGAATAAGTGATATCAAGCCAAAGTATACACATACTGAGTAAGAAATTTGAACAAATTATCTTATTGACTGGCATTTCCAAATTGCAAATATTCTGCTCTAAGCTGTATAGAATATAATAAGAATTGTTACCCTTGTTTTTGAAGTTGCAATTTTATTTCTTAGTTAAAATGTGTAAGCAACAATTGATTTCAGAAAAGTTGTATGGTTAACAAAGCAGTGAGTGACATTTGTTTAGGAATTTTTATTTGTAATTATTGGATTTATAGTTCTTATAGAGAAACGTGCATTTTCAACAGTATAAATAATGCTGCAAAAAACATCCTTTTATATTGCCAATTTTCTTCAAAATTAAATCTAAGTAAAGTGGTAACTAAGTCAAAGAATATAATCATATTTTGGGCTTTTCATATATTTATCAAATCACCTTCAAAAAATATTCTACCAATTTATACTTCCATCAACTGATAGGAAAAAAAAACAATAACATTTAACAATCTTTGCCAAATGGGCAAAGTAATCTCATTATTATTTTAATTTGAATAAATTTATTATCATGTAGTTTAACCTTTTAATATGTTTAATGGATAATTGTATTGTTTTCTGTAGATAATTTCCATGCATGATTCATTTGCATTTTAATTGGGAGATTTTTCTCTCATTTTAGCTTACTGTGTTTTCTTTTCTTGATTTGAAACCATTATTTATAAGTTATGATGGCTTTTTATTGCATGTATTATTTCAAGTTATTTTATTGCCATTTCATTTTCTACTTTTTTTTAAGTATAGGAGTTTGATATTTGTATATAAGAATCATACTGAAATTTTCCTTTAAAACTACTTGAATAATTTTTGTAACATGTGCAATAGTTTTATCAGTTACAGTCATTTCCCACTTTGTTACTTGAATTAAAGTATTCTGGAGAGATAGCTGCCACATAGTAATAGTTTACTTAATGACATAATTGAATCTTTAAAATAATGAGCTAAGAATATCATCTGAGTTTTATATAGGAGCAAATACAGTTTCTAATTAGAACTATTGAAGCTGGGTTTGAGTGAACATTTTTATAATAATAAACTTTTATAAATTTTGAAATCATATTTAAAGTGTAGAAGCGAAGTGAAGCATTTAGCTATTAAACCAATTACAAGATGTTCGGATTCACTATTCAATATTATCCAGTCTTTTCAACTTGCATTTGGAACACGACTCAAAATTGTAATATTTCAAGTATTTTTTCTGTAGACCATGTCTAGATCCTAGTTTCAAACAATGCTATCAAGAGTCCATGTCTTTCCAATTTCCCATTTTGCTTTCTTTTATTTTGACTTGATTGTCAGGCAAAGTCTTCCCATAGGGGACTAAGACAGCTGCCATCACCTCCAGTTTATATTCCCACAACTGAGAATCCTCAGTAGAAAGAGAATCTTCTGAACAATTCTAGCAAAAGTTTTGTGAATAGTTTAATTCATCTACCTTGTGTTGCTTTCCTACATCTGCACCAGTCCCTTGACTACAGGGGTGCAAATTTCTCATTATTCAATCTGAATCACATGCCTGCTCTCACTCAAGAGTTCAAAGTGGAATGTCTCTTTTTTGCATACCTTTTTCTCTTTTCTTGATTTGAAAACATTCTTTATCAGTCACAATGGCTCTTTGTCATGCTATTATTTTTAGTTTATTGCCTTTTCCCTTTGTACATTTTTGAAGTATAGGAGTTTAAAATGTAAATATAAGAATCTTACTGAAATTTTCCTTTAAAACTACTTGAATTAATTTTGGCAATATGTGCAATAGTTTTTTTAGTTACAGTGATTTCCCAATCTGTTACTTGAATTAAGGTATTGTTGACACATAGGTGTCACATAGTAGTCATGATATCTGACTCATTGTCCCACTCAGACATTTGTTGAGTCAGACCTGAGAAGCCAACTGGTTCCCTAATGCAGAAAAACAAGGTGCTGTTTCATGAAGAGTAAATGTGTAAAAGAGATATTCCTTACAAATGTGTATGTTTATATATATTTTTTAATTATCCCAAGCTTCATCTCTTCTGTATTTTTAAAGTTGCTTATAGATAGATCAAAGTACAGGAATTATATTTACCAATTAAGTATCATCATTAGATTTGGTGGGTCATTTTCACTATTTTGAATCTTTATGGGTCATATCTTCAAATTAGAGTCATATGCAAATACAGCAGAATTAGCATAGAATTAATGTCCTCATTTACTTCATCTAGAAAATGTTGGTGGTGCAAGGGTAAGTTCACACAAACTTAGAAGTGGAGCTATACACCACACCACTAGAGAATTTTCTCCAGGTTGTCACCTCTCTTCATCAAGATGCTCGAGGTGTTAGTACCAATTGTAAATCTATTTAATTACATAGATGCTGCTTCATCATGTCCCGTAAGAATATCATGAAATACGTTGTTAAATGCTTTCTCTACTCCAGATATACTGTGTACAGATAATTTCCCATCAGTCAAGTTCCATTACCAAAAAATGCAAAATGTTAGTTGTGGCACAAGCATTGAGGTATTATTTCATGTTATTCTCAATATTCACATATCATGCTTTTTGACATTTTCACAAAGTCAAGTACAAGCTCTCTGGCCTACAGTTTATTTAATCCCAGCTTCATGTTTTAGAAAATATCCTCGTATAAAATTCTTTAAAAACTACCCTTTGCCAGCAATCACATTTATAGTTCTTTTCGGACCCTGTAATGCAATTCATCTGAATCTGAACTCAGATAGGTTTTTAAAAATAACTTTTTAATTAATTTTGTTTCAACTATTTCTGTACATTTTCCAGTTTGAAGATCATTGTCTTGACAAATAATATTGAACAAAAACAGTATTTGACTGTATTATGCCATTTACACTTCATCAAGTACAGGTTCTTTACCTGTACATTGTTTCTATTCTATCACAAAACTGCCAGTTGTCACTTTCACCATTATTCACTAGCTTAATTCACTTTAAGCTTTTGTTTTCCTGTTACCAGTTTTACTATCCAGTAAACTATTTCTCTTTATCCCTGAAGATTCTGATTATTTTGTGTCCTGCAGTAGAGTTCTTTTACAACAAATTCCTGATTCATTCTTGATTAGAACTTCTTCGATTTATCCTGGCACATGTTAATTTCATAGCTCTTTCAAAACTCTTGCAGTACTTTCCCCATATGAAACAATGGGTTATGCCTATTTGTGTGTGTGTGTGTTTCCTGTGATTTTATGAAATCACATGGATAATATAGTATTTTGTTTTCCTGCTACCATTAACAAAAGTTAATATAAGCTTTTGTTTTCCTTCATTTCCTTCGAAAAAATGAAGTCAAAGAATGAAAATGAGGAAGAAAGGGAATGAGAGATGGAGAAAGAACTATCCCTTAACATTCTCTTCCCAGCTAGTTCTGTATTGCTCAGGGTAGAAATCAGCTTGTCATTTTCTCTGTATTCTAAAAGGTAAAGTTGTTGGCAAGGCAGTAATTTATTATAAATGCTGTTTTATTAAATTTAAAGTATCTCTATTTTTCTGATTACTAAAGTAGCATGCTCATGTTACAAAATAAATTTAGAGATTTCAGAAATATAATACAGTAATTTAAAGGCTTCCTTAATCTCACTCCCAATCATTGTTAATTACTGATAACAATTCCCACATGTATTTTGTCAGATTCTTGCTCTATATGTTCACTAATATACAGACTTTTATAAAAAGGAGACCAAGTTTAGCAATATGCTTATTAGCTTTACTTAATATATCTTGGCTCTTTCTATATAAATTCTTATTGATATATTCATTCTTTTAAACAGAATTTACTGCTGCTAGTGGAATGAAAAAAATATGTAACAGATATCTAGAAAGTTTAAGTGTGATTGCCCTATAGTATATTCCCATAAAAAATAAAATTTCTGGTTCTCTATCCTTTGTTCTGATTTTCCTTCTTTGCTTAAACTGCATGCATGTGCTAATAATAAACAATTTGGATCTACTAAGCAGCTTAATTTATCATATGGCAAACTAATACCTAAATTATTAACTTTAAGGCAACTTATGTCTCCATAAGACATTGCTCAACCAGTCTCATGTGTACCATTGCATGGTGGTAGGATAAGATGCGAGAAGAGAGGATGCTCATACCTGGTGCTAGAAGGAAGATATCTATGGAAAATGACTAGTTAACTTACCCAAAAACTGAGATAATTTCTCCCTCACTACTGAAACTCACCAATTGAAAGTTATGAAAATATGTTTTTTCTTCTTTCTCCTGCTCTGCCCTCTCCCCTCTTGCTGACTTTTTAGTTCAACAAGCCATGCAACTTCAAAGCCTGCAGCTATTGGTCTCTGTCTCTGGTCATCCTCAAGGTCACAGATCCTTTCACCCTATCCACACTTGTATAGATCAGTTTCTTTGTAGGATTCCATTGCTTTTGACCTTTGATGAATTACTGGCCAGATCAGGATTTCCACAGAAGCAGAATTGAGAGCTCTTTGCTGTAGGGAGAAATTTTGATGAGGTATTCTTTAAAAATTTGTTAGATGTAGAAGGACCTATCCACTCTTGATAAAGGTTTATGTAGTACATTGTTGACTTCAATAAATGTTATCTAGATTATAATTTAATAATAACAGTGAAAGTGATTACCAGATATTTAGAAAGAAAATATGGTATAGGTCATCATGCTTTGCTAGTGTTAATTGATATGGAAGTAGAGTGTTACACAATTCTTCCTTACTGAGTGGAATAATTAGTACTTATCTTTCTCGGTTAAATCACATCAACACTCAAATGTCTTATATGCATACAGCTTGCTAATCCTTTTATACTAAGAAATAAATTTAGCCCTTCTAGAATACATTTATTTACTTCAGTTGAAAAACTAATTGACATTTTATTTGACTTGAAATTGCATTTTTTTCCTTTTATAATTCTAGTGTTATGTTTTATTTTAATTTTCTGGTGGCCTTTTGTTTTAGTAAAGCAGAAACTTGCTTCTTTGTATATTATGGGAGTTTGAGAAACATAATAAAAAATTAATTTCATTCATTTTTCATTGTTTTATATTAAGCATCCCCTTGTGAATTTGTATTTTGTGTTTCAAAACAAATTATCAGAATGAGAATAATGACAAAACTCTTGTTTCATTTCTAATTGTCCTTAAATAACTTATATTTTTACTTTACACATTTGTTTTGGTGGTAAGAAATCATGACATGTTTTATACTTTGACTGTAGTCAAAGAAGAAAACATTTTAATACTGGGAGCTTAAGAAATCTCTCCAGAGTTGTGTCCAGTTTAAGCACTGATTCAATTAGAGCTAAGTGAGTATTTACTAGGAGAGAAATTTCAATTTACAAATTTAACCAAGAGGCAGGTGATGATTAATTCCATGACTTCCTTTTCTCCTGCTTGAAACTGAATTGTCTCAAGTGCATTACCAAAGAGGAGGCAGTTCATTGGAATTCCCTTACTTTATGGAAGGTATGGGGAGAAAGGTAGTTTTCTCTAATCACTAGAGCCAAACATCATGCCTGTGGCTGTTCTCAGCATCAACTGGTAGCCTGGGGGTAATAATCACAAGAGGTCATTGAGAATGCCTTTTAATTTGAGGATTAAATTTGTACATAGCTGTGAATCCTATTACCCAAAATGGTGAAAACAGGAGCACCTTTCTTTATAATTTTTTAAATCATTTATGGATGAATTCAAATTAAGGCATGATACTTAATAAATGAAATTGTCCTAATGTGAAGAGTTACATTTCTTCTTTCAACTAGTTTCTTCAATTCTTTTCCATGGGAGTAGCATCATGTACCTTGGCCTGTATGGCTGTGCCTCTTTAAACATCAAGGCTGTTTTAACTTCATCATATGCTTCATGAAAAAGAAAGCCAGACATTACTAGAGGAGATGCTTCCTCAAATTGCCTCAAGTCACTATTTCTCCAAACATGTCCAAACTCTTACAAAAAGGTAAACTGTGTTCTTTTAGATTTTGAGATATTAGCAGTTAGATTTGATCTAATAACAATAACAATAATATTGAGTATTTGTGGAGTTCCTAATGTATGTTAGGCCCCTTTCCTAAGTGTTGGACTGACATCATTTCATTCAATCCTTACAGTAACTTTATGCAGTTGACACTATTTTACATTCACATATTATAAATGAGATTCTCAAATATAAAAAGAAAACAAAAAATTTCCAAAAATGTAAGGCTCATTAATGATAGATCTGAGCTTCATATCCAGGCGATGTGTTTCTAGATGCTGGGTTCTTCATTACTCTGTAAGTGGCCTTCCCGTACTGCTCCATATAAAACAGTAACCACTCCCTCATCCCTGCTGCCATCATTTAACATTCTATTTCCTCTTATTCTATCTCTTTTACTCTGCAGCTCATATAAGCCCCTGCATATATTATATATGTTTAATAATTTGTTTATTTTAGCCTGTCTGTACTTGTGGATCTTCCACACTGCCTCTTTGGTTCTTAGTTATATTCCAAGTTTCTAGAGCAGTGCCTGACTGAAGTAGGCCCCCAATAAGGAGTTAAGTACATAAGGAATGTGAATCTTTGGGGATTCCCAACTGGGTTGAAACTGAAATGGTTCAAGGAGAATTCAAGGCTGTCATGATGGGTGGTGGGACTTAGAGAAAGAGATGATTAGATAAGATGGGATGAGAGGAATTCCAGGACATATATATAGCATATGTATGGCCAGTAAGTGGGATGAAACCAAAGAAGGACATATGTCTTGAGCCAGAGTTAGTAAGTATATGTGAGAGCTCGTGTGGCAGGTTAGAATTCTGCTTCTATGGAAAGCGTAATAGATGCTCTAAGAAATTCCTTTGCTTGCACGAGATCTGAAGTTAATGATGGCCGTTCTCCTATGTCTTTGCAGTCTATTTGGCCAGCTCTAAGTTAGACAAATTCTTCTCAGTCTTGAAGAGAGAGCTCTGTTACCAAAGCCTGTGCCTTCAGCAACAAAGGCCTTTTGTTTTCTATGTCTTCTCATGGGAAAAATCACATTTGGTCTTCGGTGTTCTCTGGTCTTTTTAAGTCTTCCTTTGCCAATGGAATAGATTTGGGTCACTCTCACTCTTTCTTTAGTGAATAAGGCTATTAGTTAACTCTATAAAGCAGGCTAGAAAATACCTGTGGCAATACAACATTAGGCTACAATCTTTGAGGCTGCAGATTGAGAGATTGATCACTAGTCAATAAGTATACTTTCCACAGTTCCTATTCAAGATATTGATAGGTATTTGAAGAAAGACACAAGAGAGTATCTTGATTTTTGTCTTCAAAAATGCTGTGGGTTACATTTTAAAAGAAAATATAAGCAATCTATACATTAGTAACTCTATAATAGAACATAATTGAATAAACTAATAAAAAATGTGCAGTAAAAAAAAATATGTTTTGACTGGAACAGCCTCTTCCAAGGAAATAATAAATCTCTTGAGTTTTAGTGAGCCCTTGAAAAATGTGTTAGAAAGCAATAGGTAAAAAATGAGAAGGGAAGTATTCCTAGTGAGAGAGAGAGAGGACCAGAACCACTGATAATACAGCCATCAGGGGTTAATCATGTGAACCCAAGTGATGGCAATAAATGGAAATACGTGAAGGAAAGTGCGATATGATAAAAGAAAATGTGATTCAAAGATGATGCCCTTTTTCAGAAATGATTGCCAGAGAAAAGGATGATATATACTCTAATTACTAATAAAACACATTCTTTGGGTCCAATTTTAGGAGAAATGTTGAAGTGCATAAGTCTTGTTGAGTCTTTAGTAACTTCATAAAATCTCAGCAGATGTGAATAACAGGTAGTACCTAAAGTGCTGAGTATTCCCAAGGTTAAAAGGGTAATTTCTATTCCTCCAGGAATTGAAATTCTAATTATAGGAAACTTACAATTAGACACCAGACACAGAAAATACAGACCAACTAAACATTTGTTTGTGGAGAGAAAAGAATATTCTAGGGAGAAAATTTCAGATATTGAGCCATAATTTTAAAAACTGCGATTGACCTTAGAGATGAACTGATCTACAAAGCACTTGTTTAATAATGAGAAACCTTAGAACTAAAGAGATTAAGAGACATTTAATGAAGGACAACATTAGTTAGAAGAAGCCAGCCTCATTCTCCTGGTTAGTGGTAGCTACACTGGAAAACAAAGTACAGTGATGGCATCATCTTCCAACCAACCTCTTGTCTTCTCTTTCTACCTGTAGCAGAAGCTGTCATTGTCCTTCCCACAACCTTGTGGCTTGATATACCACAGTTACTGTGATTATTCATGCTAAGTGACTCACAGAAGTGCTTTTCTCTGGAGAATCACCCTTGTCTGATGGGAGTCACTTTACATGGAGATGCCTGCTAGTCTATGCCCTCCCCATCCCCCTACCACGGTGGACACTTTTCAATACATGGCTGATAATTCCTGGCCCCCTGAAGTGCTATTTCCACTGACTCTGTGGTATTGTTTTTGCTCCAGAGCTACCTGTGGAATCAGGCTGAGGTTAGATTTCAGCAGATCCTACATCTCTGCTTGGCTTTGCTTCCTGCATTTTTTTTTTTTCCTCACTTCCATGTAGACTTGTAATGTGTTTTAATTTCTGTTTTTCTGAGAGCGCTCCATCAACCAATCATTTGCACGAGTCTCCCCATGCCGAACTCTACTTCTCAGGGGCCCAGTTTAATATAGTAACCAATCCTGAGGCATAAAGCATCACTTACGGCTGCTGACTTCTGACACAGAACTGTTAGGTGAAGCAATCTGCGCTGTTTGTCTGAGCTGCTAATCATGGAGTTGCCAGAGGCAGTATGTCTAAAGAGTTGACTGAGACCTTGAGTTTGGGAGTCAGATAGCATGGGCTAATTTCTCCATGTGTTACTCAACTCTCTATGTTTTAAAATAATCTACCATTCTCATAGAATATATCCAAGAGGGAATAAAAAGGAAAATAATCACTATTTAGCCAGAGTGGTTAAATTAATTTACTATAACTTTTTAATTAATAATAATACAAAACATTCCAGCAGTTTTGTTAATAGCAAAATAACTGTGGAATATTTACTTGACATGAAAAAAATCAGATCAATGATACAACCCCTTACACACCAGTTGATAATTTATTTTTAAGCTATAACTCTGTTTGGTGTGAGTTAGGGGGATTGACTGAGTAGGGGACAACAGAAATAAAATGAATTTTATTTATCACTCACCTCACAAAAACATTTTTGCTTATCTTTGATGGGTCGGTAAGTTAGTATTTTCAAGGACAGCTTAAATATACATTTTCCACAAGCAGCTCAATTGACAACTGAAACATTTCCAATTTGAAGGCCAGATTTTTTTAATATTAGTGTGTGTATATTTTGCCTATTTGTTGGCTTGTTCCCAGTCTACTACTCAGAAACTTTCATCAACAAGTAATGAGCATTTTTGTATTTATGATTTCAAGATGGTAAAATGAAAGAATTGGCAGTAAGTGACCTAAAATGTTAATCTCTGATTTGTACATTGATGCTACTATGCTGATTTTTAGAGTCATGAATAATTTTCTAGCTTAAACAAGATGTACAAATATAGGGAGGAATGAAGGGAGGGAGGGAAGGAAGGAAAGGAAAGAAACAAGAAAGAAAAAATGGAAACGAAAAAGAGAAAAACATTATCAGTGAATATGATATAAGTACCCATCTGGTCAAAAGATGAAATCAAACATATTTAGAAAATGTATCTTCTAATAAGCTCTCCTGGGAGATTTATTTTTAGTCATCCCTATGCCCTTACTACATGGTACCCGGAGCCTGATCAATTATTAGTTTGAACATGGAGTGCTGCTTTTTAAAGAGTTATCAACACCCTTGAAGTAAATTGTATCCTGTGGCTGAAATCTGACATAGTTCAGGAAACACATACATCATATATTCTTTGGTGGTGGGTTACTATTTCTCAGACCCCCTCAGAGGCATTTACATCCTCTGTGTTTGAGCCACACTTTTCAGGGCTTTGGATTCTTTGAAAGCTTCAAATGCTTTGTGCTGTTATCAGACTAGTGGTGAAGCTGATCTCAAAGTCCACTATTAAAACTCCCCTCAAGGACATTTTCATTAGAACTTTGTCCATGGGCAGTTCAAAAGATGCAGCTATTGATTTTTGTTCAGAAGTCCTGTCTCCACTTTCATATTATGCAACTTTTTTGACAGACTTTCAAAACCACAAACTGGGGGCTGTCTGTGATTCCAGCCAGGATTTTATGCTGCTCATTTGATTTCCTCAGGCCACATCCTTCTCGTGTCCTTGTCAACACTGCAAGGAGAAGAGCTGTCTTAGAAGATTTGCTAAAAAGCAGAAGCAATTTCACAGCAATGGAAGAAAAAATCTGACCTTTCCGTGTACAAAGAAAAAAGAATCTCACTTAAGTAAATAACCTTTTTAGCTGTAAAATTTTGTTGTGGCATTCATTTATCAAACACATAGATAATCAGAGTGTTTATTTCTTTTCTCCATTTAAAATTTTGTAAAAGGAATCAGGAACCAATGTGTGTAAATTGCAGCAAAGAGCCTGTAGCATGTGTGCTCAGCACATATTTAATGGAATTATCTATTGAAGAGTAGGTGGCAGAGGCAGCTGAGGAATTAATTACTGGGATAGATATTTTATATCTATCTGCCTGTGCGATGTGAAATAAGACTTGTCTCCATATTACTTCTGTTGTTCTGTAGCCTTTCAAAAGTGGCAGTTTCTAAAAGAAGTGAATCATATATTTGGTTCTGATCCATACTGTGAACATTTCATGGCCTGCCAGTTCATTTTGAATAGAACAATTCCAGTAGAGTTCAATTGTGAGACAGCTCAGTGGAAGCAGCCAAATGACGATTTATGCAGGTTGGGACCTCATTGCTTTCAAACTTGTAGATATTATACTAATATAGCTTTGTATATCAGAATGAAAAACAAACTCCATGGGAAACTATACACAATCACTTTTTCTCACATAGGAGTTTTTCTAGGAATATTACGGTTGCTTATTAGTAGAGCTAACTTTCTACTGAATGGTTACTACCCATGGCCACTCTACAATAGTCTTCACTTGCATTAGCAAGTTTAGGTCTCATAACAACCCCTTGAAGAAGGTGTTAAGATTCTTATTTCATGGATGAGGACACCGTGGCTGAGAGAAAGAAACTTGTCCACGGTTTGTAAATAGTAAATTTTGAAAGTGAAACAAGGTAAAAGTTCTATCACATTGTTAAAAAGAATGAGCCAGAAAATATGGAAGGTCCACAGGTGAGCACAGCAAAAAAGGCTGAAATTCCAACATATGATCGTGGCTATTATATTGCATTCCACTAGGGGGCAACATAGACTCTCCATCTACTTGAGCCCATGTGTTCCCAAAATGTGTAGAAGAAACCCCTGGGACAAAAAGACCTGTAAAAGCACGTAAACCAAACTCTTCAATATTTAAAGCAGAAATAATACCTTATTAAAATATCAATTGTCCCTTATTATTGAAAAACAAGTTACCTTATGTATCAAAGAAAAACAGAGCTTTTTTCTTACTGATATATGAGTCTAATTGCTTTCTTTATCATTTTCTTTCCTGACTCCTCTTCCCCGCAAACTCAACTCACACTCTACCATATACTATGACAACCAGGCAGTGAAACATGGGCTCATTTGGGTTTTCTTGTCAACCTTTTCAAGGAAGTATTGGGAGTACAGTAGGTTTACATCACACAAAGCATTGTATCCAAGGCCAATTTTAAAATGTCAGACAGTGAAGAGTTCCATGCTGCCACAATTCAGGATACAAGTGGACACTGGTGAACACTCAGATGTGTCTCTTTTAGATCAAATGTAGACAGCGTACTGTTCCTATAAAAAGCTGTTAGCAAGTTCATGAACTTGACAGCACAGGGCAACAGTTTCCTATTGTAAGAAGAAATGAAAGCGTACGATACTTGGTTTTCCTGATGCTTCTCTCTTATTTGATCCTTTTGAATTCATTTTCATACTTCCCTTGCTGGACTTAATCAGGCCTAAACAAATGAGTTTGGGTGGCTGCAGACTGTTGACCTGTGCATGAAACATTTTGTATCAAGTTGCCTAGGAGTTCTATTCTTTTATACATTGTTGAGTAGAAATAAGTCATTTGAGGCCAATGACCAGCTCACCCGTTTGGTATTGTGTGTTGAAACTTATAAAAGAAGGGCTGAATTCAGTACTGGATGAATTAATAGTTTCAGTTCTGATAAAATGTCAAAAACAAATGAAGTACTCCTGTGAAATATTACAAGTCTCAGATTTAAGAAATTTGTGAAACAATTAGTTTTGATCGATTTTGGGGACCGAACATTTACACAGAGTGTATGGAGACACAGAAAATCATGTAATATAATAACTCAAGAGAAGTGGTATCCAGCATACCAATCTTTTTAACTATCTTAAAATAAATACATGTGTGTATGTGTATATATATATATATATATATATATATATATATATATGCACATATATGTGTGAATGTCTATATATCTTTATGTGTATTCAGTTTTCAAAACAAACACTGAAATAGAGATCTCTTCATTTTTGGATTATTATAATTACTAGCTACTTGTTGGATAGCCTCTGTGAGTCAGTTTTTCAACACTATGCTCTTTGCAAATAAATAACAGCAAATCCAGTTATCATGAGCATGCACTTGAATCCTAGGTAATATAAATAGAAATTTGAGAGATTTTGTTGATGACATGATTCTTGGACATCTCTTGCCCCAGATCAAGAATTGAATTATGACCAATTTACATGTAGATTACCAGAGATTCTTTTTCCATCGTCACATTTTAGCTTCTCCTAGTTCCTACAGCTTCCATCAAGACAGCAAAATCACCGCAAGAAGGAGAGTCACCAACTTGCTATTTTCTATTTTCACTCCTTATGTGGGACTTTGCCCTTGGAAATCATCTTTTCCTCATGAATCTGGGCACTATGTGATATCCATACCCTCATAACATACTACTGATGGGTTTAGCATACTTCCTGTGCCCCTAGAGTGTTCTCAAGGGCTCTCACTCAGCCTCAGTGGATGCAACACATGCCAAAATCTCATAGATCCTACATATCAACTAGTAAGGACAAGGTAGGATGTTGTAAGCCAAAGAGAATACAGTTCATCAAGGTTGTTTCATTTAAAAATTTAGGAATACAGAAAGATAGAGGCCTCAACATGTGTAGAGGAAGGAAAAGTATGATATATATGGAAAAAAATGTAGACTTCATGCTTGTACTTAAATAGAAGTTCAGATTAGCTACCTCCATTTCTCCTTAAGACTAGCGCAGTTTATAGCCTCATGTAATCTTTGAAATCATCTATAAGACTCATATTCAGCCCAGTATCAACCCCTAGCCTCCTCAGAGTGCCTCAAAGAGATACTTCCTGTGTATGCTATTGAAAGAGCAGCACTTTCATTTTTTATGTTTTTTAATTGTTTTACATAATTCAGGTTTTTATTTTTAACTGTTTGCATAGACAAGTTCTGAAATAAAGTGTCCTTTATTTTTATTTTTGCCCAGTATTATTCAGATATAATTGATATATAAGTGTATTAGTTTAAGGTGTACAATATAATTTTTATATATAGTTGTATCTATGAAATACATATTTATATATAATTTAAATTATATTTTTAAATTAAACCATTTATATATATATATATATGTAAATTATTCCACAATAGTTTAGGCAATATCCATAACCTCACATTTTGCAATTTTGTTTCTTGTGGTGAGAACTTTTAACATCTGCTGTCTTAGTAACTTTTTAATATACAGTGCAGTATTGTTAAGTGTAGTCACCATGCTACATATTACATCCCCAGTACTTATTCATCTTATAACTAGAGGTTTGTGGCTTTTGATGATCTTCATCTGTTTCCTCTTCATTCCTTCTCCTCCCACCTTGCAACCTGTCCTCTGTTTCTATGAGTGTTTTAGAGTCCACATGTAAGTGAAATCATACAATATTTATCTTTCTCTGTCTGACTTATTTCACTTAATGTAATGCCCTCACGGTCCATCCATGTTGTCACAAATAGCAGGATTTCCTTTTTTATGGATAATTAATGTTCCAGTGT
Organism: Manis javanica; assembly: GCF_040802235.1. Lineage (NCBI taxonomy): Eukaryota > Metazoa > Chordata > Mammalia > Pholidota > Manidae > Manis > Manis javanica. Next base: position 46,520,435 of record NC_133156.1, read on the forward strand.
ATATATACATATATTCCCCATTTTCTTTATCCATTCATTCATTGACAGACAGTTGGGTTGTTTTGTGTCTTGGCTGCTGTAAATAATGCTTCAGTGAACATAGGGATGCAGATATCTCTTTGACAGAATGATTTCATTTCCTTTGTGTAAATACACAGAAGTGGGATTGCTAGATGATATGGTAGGTCTATTTTTTTAGTTTTTGAGTAACCTCCATACTGTTTTCCATTGTGACTGGTCCAGTTTACATTCCCACCAATAGTGCACAAAGCTTCCCTTTTTACTACAAGCACACTGGCACTTCTTATCTCTTGTCTTTTTGCTAATAACTGTTTTAACAGGTCTGAGGTGATATTTCACTGTGGTTTTGATTTGCATTTTACTAATGATTACTGTACATTTTCAGATGCCTGTTGCCCATTTGTATGTCTTAGAAAAATGACTATTCAGTTCCTCTGCCCATTTTCTAAGTTCTGCCCTTTGAATGTAGGTGTCGTGAACATGTGGAAGGGTACCAGACATGTATTTGGTACTTAGTATTTTGTTGAATCCATTGTAACCCCATTACTTGAGGCAACAGAAGAACAGCAGAAAAATCATTATATATACATCTAAATACTTAACATCTAATCTGTCTGGACAAGAAAAGGTCGGTACTTTTGCAAAAATAATGCAGAATCTTAGGACTTTACATTAAACATTGGCCTCTGAACCAGTAACACTAGTAATAAAGATTTAATGAACACTTGGTATGCCAGACACTGTATAAAATATTGTAAGATGTTATTTCTTGAAATACTCATAGAAACGTCTGTTTTAATCAGAAGAGGAGACTGAAACTTAGAAAGGTGAAGTGACTTGCCTGACGTCTCTTTACAGCAAATGCAACTGAGTCAGTGTTCAAACCTAGGTCTGTCTCAAAAGTTTTTCTTCAACACTTCTCTATGACCCTACGGGACTCCCTTTCAAGTAAGAATATTTAAAATCATGCTTGTCTCATTTTTACCACTCACATAACAATCACAAAGTTCTATATAGTCTGTTTTAGAAATATATCACAAATCTTTTCTGCATTCTTTACCCTTATTACATACTTCTCATGATCTAAGTCCTCCCTAATTCTCATCTGTATTATTTTGATAGTCTTATCTGGTTCTCCTAACGTAAAACTCACCAATCTCTCAGTTCAATGCTTTTGTTTCTTTGTGTTCATGATGCTCACAGAATTTGCATTTCTTCAAAATATGGCCCCAAATTACCTCTTCAAACTAATCTCTTCCAATATCATATTAGAAATCCTATACTCTGACCACAGGGAATTTTTCACAATGTGTCCATGTTCTTCAAACAGATTTCTTCCTTGCCTTTAATGCCCTTGCAAACTTTCTCTACCTTGAAGTCCTCTGTTTATCCATCAGAATGTGTTCAAATTTGAAGTTTTCACTCATTTTTTCCTGAAACAGCTTTATTCCTTTACTCCCATAGCACTTAAGTATACTGTATCATTGTTCACATTTACATGTCTGTCTTATTTACTCATCTTATTTTTCTACTAATTATCATAGTCCTAGACACACAGTTTATAAATGTTTAGGAATGAACTCATGAGGTTAAATATTTAGCCAAATATTACTTAGCCTCAAATCCTTTAAAGGAAAATAAAAAATGAGTTAGTGGCAAATACTTTTTATCAAGAAAATATTAAAATTTCAGTATAAAAAATAGATGGGAGTATACTAGGACAAGTGGATGGCACAGCTCACCTGGTTTTCCTTTTACACCCTAGAGTGGCCTACAAATATCCCTATGGTTCTATGAACTTCATGCAAAAACCACAGGCTCACAATGCCAAGAAACTTGTGTGAACTTTCCTTTTTTATTATTATTTTGAAACTCATATTTGAAAGCCAGTTCGCTTAAAATAAATACCCCTGTTCTCTTTAAAATGCATTAATGTGATATTTTTCATAATTTGAGTTTCTCTAAAAATGTGGGATTTTTTTTTTCATTACCGACTTTATTACCTGCTACAATAGCAAGTATTGAACACTTTATTTTGAGACATCTATGCAACCTACCTGAAACAATGTTGGAACGGACGGTCCTTCTAATATGCTCTTGGATCCAAATAGAAAAACCAGAAGCAATTTGGGAAAGGTTCTAGGAAAGAAAGAAACCACCTCCAGTGAACTAAGAAAAAATTGGGTGTCTCTATTTTAGAAACTTACTGGTTTGAGGGCAGATCATCATTTATATGTAGGATGTAGCTATTTTTATTGAAACTTTGAGTTTTAATTAAGTCTTTCACTGAAAAAGCAGCTGTTGGAATTAAAATACTTCAGCAAAGTCATTTTGACTTTGTCACTTATCAGTGTATACATGCTTTTATGTGCTTGTTAATCCTATTCTCAAATTAAATTATAATGATGTATCAAATACCTACTAGGTACCAGGAATCTATTGCAGGTAATTGAATTGCTATGATGAGCAGGAAAGAAGTCTTTCCTGTCTTCATAATGCTTAGAATCTATTAAGGAAGACTGATATTAAACACAAAACATCTAGAAACACTAAAGGGAAATACTATGGAAATGCATAATTGTGTGAGTCATCAGTGATGTGGGGAGGTTCAGGGACGGACTCTGCAGGGAAGTGCTATTTTTGGTTGAGACTTAGAAGAAGATTCAAGCTATACTAAGGAAGGAGGCTGGGAGGGCTCCAGGGGGAGGGAAGACCAAGTGACAATTAGTGATTGCATAGATTTTCGTAACTACTTTAAATAGATGCAAAATTTAATTGGCTAGAAATGCAAAGTCATCTTGAATAAAGAAGTTGCATACACGTGTTTACTGAACCATCATTTAAATAGTAAAAAGTTATAAACCATCTGTATGCCATTGTAGGAAATAGACTAAACAATTCGGATATATCCTCTCAATAGTTAGACCACTTCAGCCATTAAAATAACTGCCTTGAGGACTGTAAAGCAACATAGAAAATATTTATTACATAATATTATGTGAAAACACAGGATAATGTTATGTCCCTCATGATTATGAATATGCAAAATGGATATGACAAAACATTAGAAAATATGTTAAAATTATCTGTTAAAATTATGTCTGTTAAAAATGCAAATTCCTATGCCCATCCCCACCAAAATTATTTTCCAACTTTCCACAACATGATAATATAACTTCTTTTAAAATTAACAAAAGAAAAGGAAACATTGGATAAATGACATTCTGCTTTAAAACTAACTACAACCAAGCAAAGTAAATTCCACTTTGAAGTGAAGAGCATGAACAAAATTTTTAGAAACTAAGAATTTCAGCTTCAGTAAAAAGTGTAAAGAAGAGTTTATCATATTTTTACTGAAGCCAAATGATGGCATGTATTCTATGTTATTGATTTAATAGAGCATTTCATAGAATGGTAGAGCTGGGGGGTTATTTCATGTTAACCTCAAGCCATTGCCCTTCTCTGTAGATGAGGAAACAGACGTGATACTTGAGTCAGCATTGTGAATCTGTATATTGGGTTATCTGTGATCCAGAGAGGCTACATGAAGGAATATGAAGCTGGAAACTCATTTTCCTTTTCTCTTTGACATAATGTACAAGAGGGGAAATTCAACAGTAACCTCATTTCCCAGGCTCTTTTCACTTTCCTTTCCATCATGGTTACAAAAATGCACAAGGGCTTTTAGAAAGCAAACCACAAATTTCCTATTTGTCTAACTGCCACTTCTCCCGTCATAGGACAAACAGACAATCTGTGCACACTGTTACAGATTCCTTACTGCCGCAATAACAAATGGCTCTAAAAATGCCTTACGAGTCTTCTTGTTGGGGACAAAACTGATACAGAAGGTTTGGGCTGTGAGTCAAGAAAGTAGATAAACAAACCTAACGAACAGTTGGAAATAGGATTAGAGAAAATATTCTCCTGAGATTTTTATTGTTAGAAGAGTGGATAACACTGCTAACAGTAAAGGGAAATAAAGCAATATGCATACACAAACTCTAAACATGTTGCTAGCAAGTAGGGCAAGAGAAAAAATAAGGTTCAATGGAAAAGAATGGTTGTTTTATTATTCCTGTGAAAAGTATTGGAAAGCTTGTGTTTCTTCCTTTTTATTTCCCCTTTTAAAGTTATATTTAATTGGTTTACAGAGTTATTATTTATTCATGGCTTTCCCTAGATTTCTAGTTGTTATGTATGGAGGCACATACTATCCAGGCACATTTTTTTTTCCTATCCTTGGCCCATATTTTAAATAGGTTAAATGATGTGGGAATTGTCACCTACTAGTGAAACTGATGATTCTGGTAGCCCAAAAAATATCATAAGAGTTCAATAAACATTTCTTCAAGACCTTTTTTAGAGGATAGGGTAATTGTTGACATGTTTTTCCCTGGTTCATATGAGTATTGACTACAAATTAGTCAACTCAAATAGGTAGTCAAATCAGATATTTGAAATCTTATAAATATCAATATCAGCAATTGCTAGATTATCATGTAGGCTGTGCTTTGCAAAAAATGAGGTTCTGACTCATTGAAGGCCTTTGTTTCCTATTCTCTAAAATGAAGATACTAGATTAGATTATCTACAAGGTTTTTTCTACCCCTACATTTTGTAAATTTTTAATTAAAACACACTTGTCACTATTGCTAGGATAATAAAATAGTTTGAAGAGCTAAACTGGATTTGTCACAACTGAATTTGGCATCTGCCTTAAAGACTGGACCATTCTGCTAAATTTATAATTGATGATGTTATATTTCAGATTAAAGCACTTTATTTTTAATTTAATATTGTAATTCACATACTGTTTTAATTTAACATTTGCATATACATATTCATAAGGCATCTTTATTTCTTCCCCCCAAAAAAGAGCAATTCAGCCAAATATCAGTTTAAATATAATTTAAAACAATTAAGAAAAATACATTCTGATTCTTCAGTGAAATCCTCTAATTATACATTCATGTCAAAATGCTTAATATTTTAGCCAAATGTGATTTTAAACATTAGAAAAACACATTTCTACTTGAAGTAAAAAGAAGTAAGAGAGGTCCTAGACCCTCACTTTTAGCCTGTGTCCCTGGTTTTGTAAATGCACAGCCTGGGTCACTCAAGACCAACTGGAAAATTACCCAGTGGGTTTAACTTACAGGCTTGTAAAGCCCAAACAACGTCTTTGCCTTTCATTTCCTCTTTATTTTTTAAAAGGAAGAAGGTCTCCAGATTTCAGGGAATGGAAGAATACCAATAAAAAGAAAGTAGTTGGCAATGTTAAATCTAAGCAGGAAGCCAAATATTTACCCTTTCAGCTGGGACACTTTGTTACAGGGCAGAATGGAGTAAATCAGGCATTAGGCAATAAGGAGTGAATATTTGCTTTTATATAGATAGCCAGAAAACCAGCTTGTTAGTAGAAAAATAACATACAGTAATTTAAGTAGCTTAGTAGATTGTGGATCATGTGTACATGTGTACATGTGACTTTTCTCCATAAAGCGGCAACTTATGATTTGGGACTGAAAGGGAGTCCCAAGTTGTTAATACTAATAAGGTGTCTTAATTCTGAAACAGTGGTAAGAAGAGAGAGGTTTAAACTGTGAATTTTTTATCAGGCTTTTGAGGATTTTCTCCAGATCCTTCACCTTTCTACAATGTAGCTTTCAAAGAGTGAATATAATTAACACTTCTCCAAAATAATTTTCTTGCTGTTGCCTAAATTATCATCTGTTTGCCACTTAAGTCTTAGACATGATTCCTTGATCTCCTAATTGTCTTATCCTTTCTCTGATTTCTCTTCACATCAAGGAGGAAGGTTGATTCATTTTTATAGACTATACTCTTTGCTTGTCAGAGTGACATCTTATCAGCATTTCTGGATGTATTTTCATCAGTAAAATTGCTAAATTTATCCGTCTCCTTTTTATTATTTAGATCTATCACCTGCTTTAATTGAGCAAGATAAAAATGTTCCCCTTTCTCACCTTTAAAAATATTTTTTATTAATCCAAGTTCATGTACCTCACACATTTTTTTTTATCAGCCAATGTGTGAGGCACCTGAATTAATCCTAAATAGGCTGAGGTATAATACTTTTGAAAGCGAACATCAACTTCATAGCTAAAAGTATGGTAACGTGTCTCATAGTAAGCCTTGGGACCATCTAACAGTGCTCAGAACTCCCTGACACTCTAGCCATGTACAGTCCTTTCAGCAGGACCACCTTTTATTTGTTACATTTTATTTGTTTACAGACTGGAAAGTTTTAAAGAATTTTTCTTTTTGCCTCTTCTTACGCTGTTTCCTGATAATATGCTTTGACATGTCTTTTTTTCAATTCAATCTGGAAACATATTTCCTTTGCTTCTGGTAAATTATATTTTATTATTATTGTTAATTTACTTCCTTCCACTTAATAATAGAATTCCTTTAACTTGGGCATTACTTTCCTTGTTAATTCTCTCATTTCATAGTGTTTTTTTGTGGAATTTTTTTTTCTTTTATTGCCTATCTCTCTCTTTCAAATCTATTTTTTGAAGATTTCCTCCATTTTTCTTTTAACCTTTTAATCTACTTTTTGTTATATTTATGCTGTTATTTTTATTTATACTCGGTTTTTCTTGTACTCAGAATGTCCTTTTTTGTATTTTTATTTTTGTTGTCACCCATATGTAACATCTGTGTGTGCATTTCTCCGAATAAACTGGATATAGTGATTTTGATGTATTTAGATTTCTCTACAATTTTTGTTTCCTTCAAGTTTCTTTGAATTAGTTTGTTTTCCTGTTTTTTTTTCCAAGTAAGAGGTTTTGAATTTTGATTATTGATTTTATTCACATTTAACAATCGGGAATTCCATGAAAGTTAGATCGTCCTAAGTGTAGGAGCAAACCCTGTTTACTGCTGTGGCTTCACAGTGGAGGCATGGCCACTTCTAGGTAATCATCAAGCTTTGGTGTCTAAAAATCTTGTATATGGGGCTTCTCATATACAAGAGAGGAATAGTGCACTTCCTTGAGGGTAGGGGAGATATGAGTGCCAGTGTTCTGAGAGACCCAGAAGCACCATCCAAGAAATTTGGGGGTAGAGTCCCAAGCCTGGACTCTGGACCTATCCTCTATTTCCCCACTTTGGGACACTTTCCTTTCCCTCCTCATGTGAAGTCAACTAGGTGTCCTGAGGAAATCCAGGACTCAAGCCTCTGGAGTCATCCTAGGGCCCCATGATCCCGATTCCAGAAAGGCAGCCAGCCTGGCAGGTGCATCCCTCCCACTGAGCAGTAAGATATTTCTTTTATAGAATCATGTGTGTTTGGGCCACTGGCCTGATGTCCACATACTCATGTCAGACACAGGACGACATCAGATCCCTTGGCTACCGATGGTTTATCCCTGGCCTGGGAGCTTGTGCCTTTTACCCATCTCTGCTCCCACCACAGTGCTCCCCCTGTTGTATAGCCCCCAGCAGCAGTAGGTGTTCTCTGCTCACACTTTGTCAGTGTCGTCAATATTCCCGCAGAACTTACATGTGTCAGGTGCTCTGCTAGTGCCCATGCCTGCCTCCTCCTAAAGCTTTCAAGACCTTTGCTTTGAAAGCCAGTGGCCCTTCTAATGGATGCAGTCTCCTGCTTCTTCCTCATATAGTGAGGTTGTACTCCTCTAGTTCGGTTTTCAGTCCTGTTGCAGGGGCTAATGGAATGGCTCGCGTTCTGCTCAGGGGCCCTTTCTCTGACCTCCCCGGTGGTGGTGGTTTAGTTGGCAACACTATAAGGATGCAGTGGTTAAAGCCTGAGGCGCCCAAGGCACGATAGTTGAAAAGTGTGCTGTGTTATCTTTGTAATAAGTTCTAAAGTGGCAAATCTAACATGATGAGAAAAAAATTTTCATTCGCATTTTTCTATGTACCCTGGGTCAGATTTGCATTTGTGGTCTTCATCAACAAAGCATAATTGCAGTCTTTGAGAGAGTCAATAGAATCTGCTATTCCTGAGCAGCATAATAGATGATCCAGTATCATAAGAAATTATTTAATCATAATAAAATTAACACTAGGTAACTGCAGAGGTAAGAAGATTCATATTGTTTCAACACAAGCAGTTTCTGAAGAATAATATGTACCTTTTTTCTCAATAAAAGATATGAAATTTCTCAGAAATGACATATTTGACAATCTACAACATAGACAGATAGTTTCTGGACTTGAAGATGAAGAGGAGGTGCCTGAAATCTATGAAGGATCTTCCTGTGTACTGATTGGAAAGTAAACAAATATGTACATACATTTCTCTACCCCATTGAATATTGTTCAAAATGTTCATTGATATAAATCAATATACCTTAGTAGATCTTGAATATATTATAATATGTCTTTAAATAAAATGTTTTTAATAGATGCAGTTCCATAAAAATATTTTCCCAGGTCCCTCACGCTCTAGTGGTGGTCCCTTCAGTCGGTGGATGACCCGTATGAGTGTACAAAAGTCTGAGCTCCTTTCCTGTAGGGGAGAAAACTCTGTGAAGATATTAACATTTTAGGGTTCTCTGTGAAATCAGACTGAGGCTGGATTCCAGCTGAAACCACATCTTGCTTAGCTTTTTCCTCTGTTCTGTCCTTCTCCCTTAGTTTCCTTACAGGCTTCTCCCGAGGACATACCTCAATGAATCACTTGCATAAAAATCCGCATCTCAGGCTATTTTTCTTGGAATCCTGTTCTGCCTAAGACAGGATCTAATTATTCCTTTATCCAGACATTCCACCAATCCCTTGATTTTCATCTCTGTGCTGTACTTTTACCTTAAGCTTTAGCATCTTGATCCCCTGGGGCTTGTCATGGTTTGGCAACACATTTAACCCCATTCTTGCTAGCGCTTCCCACCTTCCCTGCTCACTTGTAAGAATTTCACCTTTAGCTTTCTTCACTCTGCTAGGTCAGATATCAGTCCATTTTGCATATTCCAAAATTTGCCAAACCTCTGTTGTCTGATTTTGTCTCCTTTCACAATTATCTTTGTGAGATTATTTGACATTCCTTTACTGTAATTTTAGTTATTTTTTGGAGGTAGAAGAAAAATGTGCTTCTTCAATCAGCTCACTTAAAATGGAAGAAATCCTTAATGACATATTAAATCACGGGTCCAGGTAGGCCAGGGCGCTGAATTTGCCACATTTTATCTCACATTAGTAATTAAATATTTAATTACATGAACAATTAAACTCAGATTGTGATGATGAGGGAGGTGCCAATATTACCATTAGAGAGCAAGGGCGAGGCATTCTAGGAATGGGATGATATGGATGAAATGGAGTTTTCTATCTGGAAGTTTGGTACCTGCATTCTGATACACGAGTGCAGCAAATAAGATAAACCATTAACAAAATAACCAAATTCTTAGCCACCAATTTCCCCATGATCACTTCCAACCACACAGTAACTGTATCTCAAGTGTTTGCTTTTGAGGGTCAAGGATAGATAGAGACTGAAAATTGCAATAGTAAAGAAACAGGTCCACCTAGGATACTAAAGCCCATCTGCGATTTAGTTCAAACCCAGACATGAAAAATGTCATCTGTCCCTACCGTTAGCTACCTGCAGCAAAGCAAAACTAAATCCTTCCTGGACGAAGATAGCCAGAATCTCAGATTATCTCTGTAGTAATTCTGAATAGGAAACTTGAAACTTGAAATTTTAATCTAATAATCTTTAATGGTGAATGCACCCCTCTTCTAATCCTTTTTCCCATCATGCTTCCCACTTCTGAAGTAGAGTAAAACTCATTTCATGTCATAACAGGGATATTGTTGAAATATATTTTTATATTCCTTACCTTGTGAGATATTTACTGTCCAATATTAGATAATCTCTCCTCTTTTATTCCACCCCAATGCAGACACCCAATATACAAATACCTGCTTCTCTCTCTCCTGTTTTAGTCTTTTAAAAGCCATGATGACTTCATTTACATAAATGAGTAAATAACTGTTAATGGATTAAATTTTTACTTCTCCAATAAAATATTCAAACAAATCTTTTAAAATATGTAAGTGGGGATATAATTTTGGATTCTTATCTATTGGTCTTCCAGTGAGAAGGTCTTCCCATTGACCCTGAAATTTGCTTTAGACCTTATTTTATTTAATATTATCAATTTACATAAAAAACAGTATCATCATTCATGAAAATACGTATGTATATAGTGATATCTAGTAAAGGAAAGAACTAACTTTAAATACAGGGTGTGACTCCAGATCCTTGATTAATTGCTATTGATAATTTACATTCTTTTTAACTTTTGTACTCTCCTAGTTTTAGTCATCTTTAATTCTTACTCATTATTCAGTTACTTCTTCAGATAAGCCTTTCCTGATTTGAGAGACTGGATCCAATCTCATTCAATACTCTTATAGTACTTTGTAACTCTTACTTATCAGAATAGGAATTTGCATTAATCAGTGTCATTTCTATAATATTCTTTTTGTTCATGAATTTGTTTCTTTATAAAAGTATTTATTTTAGAAGAGTACAGAGGATTTTTTTAAGGAAGTGAAAATACTCTGTATGATACTATAATGATGGAGATATGCCATACATTTGCTCAAACCCATAGAATATGGAGCACCAAGAGTGAACCGTAATATAAACTGTGAACTTTGGGTGGTATGATGTATCAACATAGGTTTATCAATTGTAACAAATATACCACCTCGTTAGAGAATGGCAATAATAAGGGGGTGTAAGTATGCGTGGGGGCTGAGAATATATGATAAATCTCTGTACCTTCCCTTTAATTTTGCTGTGAACCTAAAAAACAGCCTGAAAAATAAAGGAGGAAGTTATTGTCACACAAAAACCTGCACACAGATGTTAATAACAGCTTTATTTATAATTTCCCGAACTTGGAAGCAACCAAGATGTCCTTCAGTAGGTGAGTGGATACATAAATGATGGTACATCCTGACAAAGGAATATTAGTCAACACTAAAAATAAATAATCCATCAAGCCATGGAGAAACCTTGACTACATATTACTGAGTGAAAGAAGTCAAACTGAGAAGATTCCAACTATATGACATACTAGAAAAGGCAAAAATATGGAGAAATGAAAAGATCTGTAGTGGCTAGGGGTATGGCAGAGACATGAGTAGACAAAACACAGAGGATTTTTAGGGAGTGCTGACACTCTATTTAGGAGCATAGTGGTGGATCCATGTCATGATACATTCTCCTATACTCTTAGAACATATAATACCAAGAGTCAACCTAAGGTAAATTATGGACTTTGGGAAATTATAATGTGTTAATGTAGTTCATCCTTGATTTTTAAAAAATTGCACATTTAATAAGTGGCATTGAGCTGTGCATGTATGAGGGTAGGGGCTATATAGGAAATCTCTTTACTTTCCTCTCAATTTTGTTGTAAACCTAAAGCTGGTCAACTAAACAAACCAAAGTCTTAAAAACCAAGAGATAGGATGCATATTCTTATCAAGACTATCTAACAAATTAGTAAATTTAAAACTATATATATACTTATTTCACCTTTGTTTTTGAAATTATTTTCACTGGTATAGAATTCTAGATTGGCTGTAATTTTTCCAGCATATTGAAGAAGACATTCCCATTATCTTGAAACTTCGCTACATTTGTTGAAAAGTCACATATTAGTCCTATTGCTGGTTGTTTGATAGTTAAAAAATTTTGGATACTTTTAAGATTCTCTACTTGTCCTTAGTTCTCAGCAATTTGACTCTGATATGCCCAAGTACAGTTTTCTTTGTGTTTATGTACTTGGGGCTTACAGAATATTTTAAGTCTTTGGCTTGGTGACTTTCATCAGTTTTGTGAAATTATCTGTCATTATTTATTTGAAGATGGATTGTAAACCATTCTCTCTGTCCTCTCATTCTGAAACCCCTATTAAGCATATGTAAAACATCTTAGCTGATTCCACATGTATCTTCTACTGTTAACTGTAGGATTTTTAATTATTTCTGCTCTCTACTCTCCCACCTCCCAACTTTTGGTCTTGTTATGGCTCTTCTGTTTTACTAATTCTGTGTTCTGTTTTTTTCAATCTGCTGCTAAATGTATCCAATGAGATCATAATTTTGTTATATTTGTCTTAGAATGTTCATTTGATTCTTTTCATAGATTCAGATTTTCAAGTGTAATTCTCTATCCTTTTTTACAATTTGTCTATTTCTTTCCTCAATTTTCTTAAACTAAGCAACATAGTTACTTTAAAGTTTTATTGGGCTAACTGCAATATCTGAGGAGGGATGACAGTGAAAATGGTAAATAGGGACCTCCAAAAATGCTCTCCTTCATAAAAGCAACAGAAAAACTTTAAAAAAATTCTTAGAGACAACTTTTCAGGATTTGGGAAGTTAACCCAAGGCTTGCAGCAATATGTAAAACATTTATTGCAGAAAAAAAAAAGGAAGTGTTAAATCTCAGTATGAATGATGAGCTTTGAGGCAGTTCGATTTTTCCTATGTCCATCACTGACTCTCTAAAAAACAATAGCCCAGATAGAGGAAACAACAAGTGTAGTCCTGAGGTGGGTGTGGTCCTAGAATGTTGAAGGAACAGTGAGAGAAGAGTGTGGTTTGAGCAGAATGAGAATAGGGAAAGAGAGTAAGATATGTTATGGCCAGATATGATAATAATGATAATGAAGTTAGTACTGGATAATACAAGTAGCCTCATAGATCTCAGGAATGGTAACCCTAAGTCTTTTTGAAATGTATCTTATCCAGCCTGTCTATTCTATAAGTATATAATACATGAACAGAGAAGAAAATTGACTTGCCATATGGTGTCTCCTTTAGGTTTTCTTTACCTAGAATTTTTTTAATATGACATTCCACTTCCACATAGACCCTCCAGTCAAGTGACCTACCATATTTAGTTAACTAAGAGGCCTCTTTTGACTAGTCAGACACAAATTTGTCTGGAAATCAGGCTACAAAACACATTTGCTTTTTGTACTTTATTTTAATTTTTAGTACAATGACCATTTTCAGCAAGAGCAAAACCATATAATACACACAGTCTAATGAGCACTGGTAAATATTACATTCCCTTGTAATGAACAAATTCTTGTCCCCTGCTGTTTCCTTAATAGCTTACATTAGCAGGCCATGATTGCTGGAGTTTCATTGCTCTTCATCAAAGAAATAGCCATGATCATCTTTTCCCCACACTCTGCATTCATTCGTCACCGAGATGCTGAGCTACAAGTATAAACCATTTCTGTTACTAAGGGCATGCTCTATCCTTCCATTTTGGCAATGTATCTTGGAGTCTTTTTTACTGAGATCGTTGGTTATGCTATTACGTACTATGCCAGGCCCTACAATACACCCTTTGAATAGCCTAATTCTTTACTTAATTCTCACAAGAAATCTATGGGTCAAACATTGTCATATTAATTTTGCAGATGAGGAATTTAAGGCCTTAAAGACTGAATTTGCTAGAACGTGGTAAAGATTTTAATCTCCAAAGCCCACATACTTTCCATTCTCCCATGTCACCTTTCTGTTCAATTCCTGAGACTTACTTCCCTTTGTGAGTCTTAGAAATTCTTTAGAATAGGAAAATACGATTCTAGAGTATGCTGTTCATCCATATCCTGTTAATTTGAGGCATATGATCAGGCTATGAGAATTGCTTGTAGAATCCTGGCTAGGTCCACTAGACACAAGGGGCTAGGGAAAAAGGGGAGTCATATTTAGAAAGGGATCACTATTGACAACAGTGTAAAAAAGTAAAATAATGATGGCATTATATAAATCAAAAATTTTCTTCAAAATTTTATTATGAAATGTTTTAATGATATAAAACAGTTTAAAAGATAGGATAATGTAGTGAATAATATCCACAAGCTAATGCTATTTTGCCATATTTATTTTATGGATTTTTTCAGCTATGATACATGATTCGTATGTATGTTTTTGTTTGTTTTTGCTGAACTATTGACATGATCACAGTCATAAAAGACCTCTGTTACTAAATAGTCCAGCATGTACTTCTTAAAAGTTCATTTTTCTATATAAGTGCAATCATTATACCAAAAATAGTAATGTCACTTAAAAATCACTCATATTAACTAAAATCCAGTCAACATTCAAGGTTCCTAAAGAGCTGTTTCTCTCTCTCTCTCTCTCTCTCTCTCTCTCTCTCTCTCTCTCTCTCTCTCTTTTAAACTAAAATATAATTGAGATTTGCCCCTTTAGGTTATATTTCCTGAGACTCTTTCAATCTCTATAATTTTCCCACCTTCTTTTTTGTTGTTTCTGTTTTCCATGACATTGACTTCTTAAAGACCAGAATAATTTTCTTATAAAATATCTTGTATTCAAGATATTTCTGATTGTCTAGTCTATCATTGAACCTGTGCCTTTAACCCCTATATTTCCTATAACCTGAAAGTTAGATCTAAAGATCTAATAGATTAACTATTTCAAGCAGACCTCTTTTTGGGGTAGTGCTATCTACTTTCGTATTACATCTCATTGGGCTGTAAACAATATCAAGTTTTCTCACTGTGTCTGACAATAAAGTGGATTACTTTGTTAGGGGACAACCATCAGGACTATTCAAGTATTTTTTTTTTCTCTTTGAAATGCTTTGTGGCTAATAGTTGACAACAACTAATGCTTTTAACACTTATTAGCCCTCACTTAAAGTCATCTACTAGGAGCTTAAAAAAGTGAGTTTTTAACACCAACTTCTATAGTTCAAAGGAAAATGAACTACCACACCTCTTCAAAAGGCAGCAGCTAAATGCATCATTCTTACCATTTAATTAACAACTTTCATAGTAAGGACTTGATGTAATAGTTACCTCCTATGGTGACAAAATGATTTATTTTCGTTTCTATGTTCTTTTTCCCCCCATCTTTACCACTGTAAATGAAAGGATTTTTTATGTATTGCATGTGTTACAATTAGTTTCCAAGGCTTACTTTCACTAACTCAGAAATGGATTAAAACGTTTCTCCAATAAGAGTTTATTCTTTTTAATTATGTGTGGTATGGAGAAAGCAAAATCTGAGCACTAGGTGTGCTCATTAATACTGAGTTGTCATTGCTGTGCACTCCTTCATTTAACAGGGGGGAAATTATATCTCCATGTTTATCTCTGTCTATCTATAGGAAACATCATTATTTTATATTGATATGCCTATTTACTTTCCTAATAGCCTCAATTGATGGGAAAATTAAAAAGTGTTTTTAATTTGATCAGGTATAATTTAAGGTTTAACTTTCTGTATCCTGTCTAAAAACATTCATTGCTCTTCAGTCATGTAGATACTCCCCAATGTAGCTTTATAATTTCAGCTTGTATATTTAGGTCTATAAATATGTCTCAAATTAATTACTTTTTGTGTGTGTGGAGTGAAATGCAGGTTGGGATTCATTTTCTTACAGGTGAAGTTGTTCTAAAACAACGTGTTAAAGAGGCTTTTTTCCCCTCCATTGGTTTGCTTTATTAGCATTGGTTTGCTTTATTAGCAAGGGGATTCTGTTTTTGAGCTCTTTATTTTGTATCATTGATGTTTGTCATAATTTATTCCAATATCACATTGACTTGATTATTATAGCATTATAAGGAAGTCTTGAAATCACGCAGGGTAAATCCTCCAGCTTTGTTCTTTTGAAGATTACTTTGGATAGTCTAGGTTCTTTGCAATTGCATAAAATTTTGGAATTAGATTGTTGATTTCCAAAAAAAACAAAAGAACAAAATCTCCCTGAGGATATTTTGGTTAGAGTTGCATTGAATCTGTAGACCAATTGGAGATATATGACCCCTTAACAAAACTAAATCATCTAATCCATGAAAGAGCTATATCTGTTTATTTAGATCTCCTTTAACATCGCTCAAGAACATTTTGTAGTTTTCATGGTGCCTTTTCTGAAATTTCTTCCTAATTCTTGTACTTATCTATTGGCTTTTCTAAGTAACATTTTAAAACTTAATAGTCCAAGTTTTTGTTACTTATACATAAAAATGCATTGTCTTGTATATTAAATTTATATTCTGTGATCCTGCTAAATTCAAGCACTAGCTAGTTCTAGTATTTTGTAGATTGCCTAGAATTCTCTACATAAACAGTGAAGTCATAGAAAATGATATCTTTACTATTTCCTTTCCAAATTGATGCCTTTTATTTCTTTATCTTATTTGAATTCATTGACTGTCACCTCCAACAATGATGAATCAAAATAATGAAGGGGGTCTTGCTTTGTTTCTTACCTTAGGAGAAAACTATGTGATGCTATTTATAAAGACTCTTTTGTCTACTTTCATGAAGTATATTAGAGGATAGTTTTGGGGTTTTTTAATACCTTTTTCTGTCTGAATTTGTATCTGAATAACTCTGGCTCATGAGTGACATGTGAAAAGAATAATATTGGTGTCATTTCTTCTTTAAGTGTTTAAAAGATTTTACCAGTTAAACTAGATTGACCTGGAATTTCTCTTTTATGGTGATTTTGTTAGCTGTATTATATTAAATAATCCAACCCATGGGTACAGCATCAGGTTCTCTCTTCAAAGTGTTTTATACTGTTCAGTATAAAAATCTTATACATCCTTTGTCAGATTTGTCCCTAAAAGTTTCATATTTTTGTGCTATGATAATGTCATTTTAAAATTTTTCAAATTTTGATTGCTCATTGGTGTCATAGAGATATCAAATTTTCTCATACTGATCTTATATACTGCAATCTTGATAAGCTAACTTATTGTATCTTATAGCATTTTTGTAGATTCCACTGGAGTTTCCTCTTTTGCAATTATACTAGTTGTGAATAATGAGAATTTGGTTCTTTCTTTCCAATATAACATTGTCTTATTTGTTTTGATTCTTTTATTTCCGTGACTAGAACCCTGAGAAAAATGTTGATTAGAAGTGGTGAGAACACCCCATTACCTTGCTCTTGATGTTAAAGATAAGACGTTTAATTTTTCACAATTACACAGCATCTTACCTGTAGGTTTTTTAGATGATCTTTACCAATTTGAAGATATTCTCTTCTATTTCTAGTTTGCTAAAAAAGAGTTTTTAAGAGAAATAGATGTGTTTTACAGCATGCCTTATCCACATCTTCTGAGAAAGCCATATTGTTTTTCTCACTTGTTTTTTATTTTTTATTTATTTTTACTTATTTTTTATTTATTTTTATCCATTTTATATCATTAAACTACAATTACATGAAGAACACTATGGTTACTAGACTCCCCCCTTCACCAAGTCCCCACCCCCACAAACCCCATTACAGTCACTGTCCGTCAGGGTAGTAAGATGCTGTAGACTCACTACTTCTCTTCTCTGTATTGCACATCCCTCCCTATGCCCACCCCCCCACATTATACATGCTAATCTTAATGCCCCCTTTATTTTTCCCTGCCCATATCCCTCCCTTCTCACCCCTCCTGCCCAGTCCCTTTCCCTTTGGTAACTGTTAGTACATTCTTGGGTTCTGTGATTCTGCTGCTATTTTGTTCCTTCAGTTTTTCTTTGTTCTTACACTCCACATATCAGTGAAATCATTTGGTACTTGTATTTCTCTTCCTGGCTTATTTCACTGAGCATAATACCCTCTAGCTCCATCCATGTTGTTGCAAATGGAAGGATTTGTTTTCTTCTTATGGCTGAATAATATTCCATTGTGTATATGTACCACATCTTCTTTATTCATTCATCTATTGATGGACACTTAGGTAGCTTCCATTTCTTGGCTATTGTAAATAATGCTGCAATAAACATATGGGTGCATCTGTCTTTTTCAAACTGGGCTGATGCATTCTTAGGGTAAATTCTTAGAAGTGGAATTCCTGGGTCAAATGGTATTTCTATTTTGAGCTTTATGAGGAACCTTCATACTGCTTTCCACAATGGTTGAACTATTTTGCATTCCCACCAGCAGTGTAGGAGGGTTCCCCTTTCTCCGCAACCTTGCCAACATTTGTTGTTGTTTGTCTTTTGGATAGTAGCGAATCTTACTGTTGTGAGGTGATACCTCATTGTGGTTTTAATTTGCATTTCTCTGATGACAAGCGATGTGGAATATCTTTTCATGTGTCTGTTGGCCATCTGAATTTCTTCTTTGGAGAACTGTCTGTTCAGCTCCTCTGCCCATTTTTTAATTGGATTACTTGCTTTTTGTTTGTTGAGGTGCATGAGCTCTTTATATATTTTATATGTCAACCCTATATCGAATCTGTCATTTATGAATATATTCTCCCATACTGTGGGGTACCTTTTTGTTTTATTGATGGTATCCTTTGCTGTACAGAAGCTTTTCAGCTTGATATAGTCCCACTTGTTCATTTTTGCTTTTGTTTCTCTTGCCTGATGAGTTATGTTCATTAAAAAGTTGCTCGTGTTTATGTTCAAGAGATTTTTGCCTATGTTTTTTTCTAAGAGTTTTATGGTTTCATGACCTACATTCAGGTCTTTGATACATTTTGAATTTACTTTTGGGTATGGGGTTAGACAGTGATCCAGTTTCATTCTCTTACATGTAGCTGTTCAGTTTTGCCAGCACCATCTGTTGAAGAGACTGTCATTTCCCCATTGTATATCCATGGCTACTTTATCATATATTGATTGACCATATATGTTTGGGTTAATATCTGGGGTCTCTATTGTGTACCACTGGTCTGTGGCTCTGTTCTTGTGCCAGTACCAAACTGTCTTGTTTACTGTGGCTTTGTAGTAGAGCTTGAAGTTGAGGAGCAAGATCCCTTCCACTTTATTCTTCCTTCTCAGGATTGCATTGCCTATTTGGGGTCTTTGGTGTTTCCATATGAATTTTTGAACTATTTGTTCCAGTTCGTTGAAGAATGCGGTGGGTAATTTGATAGGGTTTGCATTAAATCTGTAGATTGCTTTGAGTAGGATGGCCATTTTGACAATATTAATTCTTCCTAGCCAAGAGCATGGGATGAGTTTCCATTTGTTAGTGTCCTCTTTAATTTCTCTTAAGAATGTCTTGTAATTTTTGGGGTAGAGGTCTTTCACTTCCTTGGTTAGGTTTATTCCTAGGTATTTTATTCTTTTTGATGCTATTGTGAATGGAATTGTTTTCCTGATTTCTCTTTCTATTGGTTCATTGTTAGTGTATAGGAAAGCCACAGATTTCTGTGTGATAATTTTGTATCCTGCAATGTCGCTGCATCCCAATATCAGTTCTAGTAGTTGGAGTGGAGTCTTTAGGGTTTTTTTATGTACAATATCATGTCATCTGCAAATCGTGACAGTTTAACTTCTTCTTTGCCAATTTGGATTCCTTGTAATTCTTTGTTTTGTTTAATTGCCATGACTAGGATCTCCAGTACTATTTTGAGTAACAGTGGGGAGAGGGGGCATCCCTCTTTTGTTCCCGATCTCACAGGAAAATCTTTCAGCTTTTCACTGTTCAGTATGATGTTGGCTGTGGGTTTATCATATATGGCCTTTATTATGCTGAGGTACCTGCCCTCTATACCCATTTTGTTGAGAGTTTTTATCATGAATGGATGTTGAATTTTGTCGAATGTTGTTTCAGCATCTATGGAGATGACCATGTGGTTTTTGTCCTTCTTTTTGTTGATGTGGTGGATGATATTGATGGAGTTTCTGATGTTGTACCATCCTTGCATCCCTGGGATGAATCCTAATTGGTCATGGTTTATGATCCTTTTGATGTATTATTGAATTCGATTTGCTAATATTTTGTTCAGTATTTTTGAATCTACGTTCATCAGGGATATTGGTCTGTAATTTTCTTTTTTGGTGGGGTCTTTGCATTATTTTGGTATTAGGGTGAAGTTGGCTTCATAGAATGAGTTTTGGAGTATCCCCTCCTCTTCTATTTTTTGGAAAACTTTAACGAGAATTGGTATTATATCTTCTCTGTATGTCTGATAAAATTCCAAGGTAAATCCATCTGGCCCGGGAGTTTTTTTCTTGGGTAGTTTTTTGATTACTGCTTCAATTTCTTTGCTGGTAACTGGTTTGTTATGATTTTGTGTTTCTTCCTTGGTCAGTCTTGGAAGGTTGTATTTTTCTAGGAAGTTGTCCATTTCTTCTAGGTTTTCCAGCTTCTTAGCATATAGGTTTTCATAGTAGTCTCTAATAATTATTTGTATTTCTCTTGGGTCCGTCGTGATGTTTCCTTTCTCGTTTCTATTTCTGTTGATGTGTGTTGATTCTCTTCTTCTCTTAATAAGTCTGGCTAGAGGCTTATCTATTTTGTTTATTTTCTCAAAGAACCAGCTCTTGGTTTCATTGATTTTTTCTATTGTTTTATTCTTCTCAATTTTGTTTATTTCTTCTCTGATCTTTATTATATCCCTCCTTCTGTCGACTTTAGGCTTCATTTGTTCTTCTTTTTCCAATTTTGATAATTGTGATGTTAGACTATTCATTTGGGTTTGTCCTTCCTTCTTTAAATATGCCTGTATTGCTATATACTTTCCTCTTACGACTGCTTTTGCTGCATCCCACAGAAGTTGGGGCTTTGTGTTGTTGTTGTCATTTATTTCCATATATTGCTGGATCTCCATTTTAATTTGGTCTTTGATCTATTGACTATTTAGGAGCATGTTGTTAAACCTCCATGTGTTTGTGAGCCTTTTTGCTTTCTTGGTACAATTTATTTCTATTTTTACACCTTTGTGGTCTGAGAAGTTGGTTGGTAGAATTTCAATCTTTTTGAATTTACTGAGGCTCTTTTTGTGGCCTAGTGTGTGGTCTATTCTGGAGAATGTTCCATGTGCACTTGAGAAGAATGTGTATCCTGTTGCTTTTGGGTGTAGGGTTCTATGGATGTCTATTAGGTCCATCTGTTCTAGTGTGTTCAGTGCCTCTGTGTCCTTACTGATTTTCTGTCTGGTAGATCTGTCCTGTGTGTTGAAGTCTCCTAAAATGAATGCTTTGCATTCTATTTCCTCCTTTAGTTCTGTTAGTATTTGTTTCACATATGTTTGTGCTCCTGTGTTGGGTGCATATATATTTATAATGGTTATATCCTCATGTCGGACTGAGCCCTTTATCATTATGTAATGTCCTTCTTTATCTCTTGTTTCTTTCTTTGTTTTGAAGTCTATTTTGTCTGATACTAGTACTGCAACACCTGCTTTTTTCTCCCTATTGTTTGCATGAAATATCTTTTTCTATCCCTTGACTTTTAGTCTGTGCATGTCTTTGGGTTTGAGGTGAATCTCTTGTAAGCAGCATTTAGATGGGTCTTGTTTTGATTATCCATCCAGTGACTCTATGTCTTTTGATTGGTGCATTCAGCCCATTTACATTTAGGGTGATTATCGATAGGTATGTAATTATTGCCATTTCAGTCTTTAGATTCATGGTTTCCAAAGGTTCCAGGTTCCGTAATATCTAAGAGTCTAACTTAACTCACTTAGTATGCTGTTACAAACACAATCGAAAGTTTCTTTTCTATTTCTCCTCCTTTTTCTTCCTCCTTCATTCTTTATATATTGGTATCAAATTCTGTACTTTTTGTCTATCCCTTGATTGGCTTTGTTGATAGTTAATTTTATTCTGCATTTGCTTCGTAATTACGTGTTCTACTTTCTTTACTGTGGTTTTATTACCTCTGGTGACAGCTATTCACCCTTAGGAACACTTCCATCCATAGCAGTCCTTCCAAAATAGACTGTAGAGATGGTTTGTGGGAGGTAAATTCTCTCAGCTTTTGCTTATCTGGAAATTGTTTAAACCCTCCTTCAAATTTAAAGAATAATCTTGCCGGATAAAGTGATCTTGGTTCCAGGCCCTTCTGCTTCATGGCATTAAATACATCATGCCACTCCCTTCTGGCCTGTAAGGTTTCTGCTGAGAAGTCTGATGTTAGCCTGATGGGCTTTCCTTTGTATGTAATCTTATTTCTGTCTCTGGCTGCTTTTAACAGTCTGTTCTTATCCTTGATCTTTCCCATTTTAATTAGTATGTGTCTTGCTGTTGTCTTCCTTGGGTCCCTTGTGTTGGGAGATCTGTGAATCTCCATGGCCTGACAGACTGTCTCCTTCCCCAGACTGGGGAAGTTTTCAACAATTACCTCCTCAAAGATACTTTCTATCCCTCTCTCTCTCTTCTTCTTCTTCTGGTACCCCTATAATGCAAATATTGTTCTGCTTGGATTGGTCACACAGTTCTCTCAATATTCTTTCATTTTTAGTGATCCTTTTTTCTCTCTGTGCTCAGCTTCTTTGTATTCGTCTTCTCTAGTTTCTGTTTCATTTATTGTCTCCTCCACCATATCCAACCTGCTTTTAATACCCTCTATTGCACTCTTCAATGATTGAATCTCCAACCTGAATTCATTCCTGAGTTCTTGGATGTCTTTCTGTACCTCCATTAGAATGTTGACGATTTTTATTTTGAACTCCCTTTCAGGAAGAGTCACGAGGTCCATGTCATTTAAATCTTTCTCAGGAGTTGTATTAATAATTTTAGTCTGGACAAGTTTCCTTTGGTGTTTCATGTTTGTACATGGCACCCTCTAGTATCCAAAAGCTCTATTTTGGAGCTGCGGAGCCCCTGAAGCAATGTCGGGTGTTGCAGGGGAGCGGTACTGGTGCCTGGGGGGAGGAAAGTGCTGTTTCCCACCTCCTGGCTGCTGTGCCAGTCTCCACTGCCTGAGCCAGTGGGCCAGTCACACAGGTTTAAGTTTTGTTCCAGAGCAGCCGGATATGGATCTCTGCTTTCCACAAGCAGCTGGAATCCCAATCTCCCCAGGAACTCTTGTCTTTTTTAACTTTCCAACCCGGTAGTCATACGAGTCTCATGAAAGCACCATGAAATGTAGGTTTGTGCTCCCAGAGCAGATTTCCCGAGCTAGGTAATCAGCAGTCCCAAGCCTTCCACTACCTCCCTGCTCCCTTTCTCTTCCTTCCCTGGTGAGCTGGGGTGGGGAGGGGCTGGGGCCCCCTGGAGCCACAGCTCTGGTACATTACCCCATTCAGTGAGGTCTGCTCTGTTCTCCAGGTGTATGCAGTCTGGCACTGTCCTCTTTCCTGTTGCTCTCTCAGGATTAGTTGCACCAACTATATTTTCTAATTGTGTCCAGTTTTAGGAGGAAGCCTCTGTCTCTCCTCTCATGCCTCCATCTTTAATCCCATCTCCTCACTTGTTTTTTAGTATGGTGAACTCTATTATCAATATTCAAGTATTACCATTTTATATATTCTTAGATTTGTTTTGCTAATAGTTTGCTTAGGAAATTTGCTTCTATGTCCATGAGATATTGGTTTGTAGTTTTCTTTAATTTTTTTCTGATTTTGGTATCATAATAATGTTGATCTTACAGAATGAGTTGAGTAGTATTCTCTTTTCTTCAGTTTTCAGAAAGAGTTTAAGGCTTTCTTTTGGCATAGACATATATCAGGTATATATATTATCATTATACTCATTCAAAAACTAATTTGGCAACTTGTCTTATTCTTCTGTGTTTTGGAGATTATTAGGTAGCATTAGGAATATTTGATTTGAGCAAATTCATTTGATTTCCCCTGTGAATCCATTTGGCCCTACTGCATTTTTCTAATTTCTTAACTTTCCTAGGCAATTTTTAACCTTAATCTTTTTATATGTGCAGAGATTTTTTTTAGTAACTCATATTTTCCTAGAAATATATCCACTTTATCTAGGTGTTAAAGTTAATTTGCATAACAGTATAATGTTTTATTTTTAATTTCTTTTGTTCCAATGCCATTTCTATTTTTTCTTTCTTTTTTCTGATATATCTTTTGAAAATATTTGGGTCTGTCACTTTTGTCTTGACTATGTTGACACTGCTCTAGTTTTTTACATTTTTTTTAAAAAGAGAAAGCTTTTTTACTTATTTACCATATTAATTTATGTTTATAATTTATTGATTTCTTGATTTATATTTAGTGTTTCCTTTCCTCTATTTTATTTCTGTTTACTTTTATTTTTCCAACTTTTTGACAGACTTTTTGTCATAAAAATATGAATAATGTATATTTTTAAGAATTTTCACTTTCCTATCCTCTCTTCTTATATCCCATAGATTCTGATATACTGTTTTTTTCATCATTAGTTTTCATATGTATGTAATTTTGTTCTGTACTTCTTATGGATAAGAGTAAAGATCATTCTAAAATTCCCTATCAGAATGTAGTTTATAAAACTTCACAATTCACTTCTAGTTTCACTACATTGTTAATGAGAGAATATTATTCACATTATTTCATTGTTATGGGACTTAATATGCTATTTAGAGGTACATATTTGGTTAGCTTTAAAAAATTACTTATATATCCTTGAAAAGTAATTTAATTTACTATTATTATTGTATTACTCTACCAAATTCTATACTTACAGACTGTCTTCCTCTCTCTCTCTCAATAGACCCATTATATATTTCATAATATTTGTGCTGTCTAGCTCTTCAATATATTCTTAATTAAATTTTGTCCTCTTGATTAATCTATTTAGGAATCAATCTAACTCTATGCAGACACTGTTTTCATATATCCTATTTATTATACTTTTGTTGGTTTATTCTATAACATATATTTAGCACTCATGATGTCTCAGATATTGTGCCAGAGTCTGGGAATATAATTATTAAAGAAGACCATTTTTTCCTTTATGGATGTTAGAGTCTGATGTAATTCCTGGATTTTACATCTTCATGGTGACTCATAACTTCTTTTTCTCATAAAAATATGTAAGAATATGTGTCTAGCCACAGTAATCAAGACAATTTGGTGCTGGCAAAAGAACAGACCCATAGACCAATGGAACAGACTATAGAGCCCATATATAAATCCAAGCATATATGGTCAATTAATATATGATAAAGGAGGCATGGATTTGCAATGCGGAAATGACAGCCTCTTCAACAACTGATGTTGGCAAAACTGAACAACTACATGCAAGAGAATGAAACTAGATTATTGTCTAACCCCACATGCAAAGGAAAACTCAAAATGGATCAAAGACCTGAATGTAAGTCATGAAACTATAAAACTCTTCGATAAAAACATAGGCAAAAATCTCTTGAATATAAACATAAGCAACTTTTTTCTGAATGCATGTCCTTGGGTAAGGGAAACAAAATAAAAAATGAGTAAATGGGGCTACATCATGCTAAAAATTTCTGTACAGCAAAGAACACCATCAGCAGAACAAAAGGGTAACCTACAGTGTGGGACAATATATTTGTAAATGATATTTCCAAACAAGGGGTTAACATCCAAAATACATAAAGAATTCACATGCCTCAACACCCAAAAAGCAAATAACCCTATTAAAAAATGGGCAGAGGATATGAACAGATACTTCTCCAAAGAATAAATTCAAATGGCCAGCAGGCACATGAAACATGAAAAGATGATGAACACCACTAATCATCAGGGAAATGCAAATTAAAACCTCAATGAGTTATCACCTCACACCAGTTAGGATGGCCAACATCAAAAAAACTAGGAACAATAAATGCTGGCAAGGATGCAGAGAAAGGGGAACCCTCCTACACTGCTGGTGGGAATGTAAAATAATTCAACCGTTGTGGAAAGCAATATGGAGGTTCCTCAAAAAACTAAAAGTAGAAGTGCCATTTGACCCAGGAATTCCACTCCTAGGAATTTACCCTAAGAATGCAGGATCCCAGTTTCAAAAAGACATATGCCCCCCCCCATGTTTATCGCAGCACTATTGAAATAGACAAGAAATGGAAGCAACCTAAGTGTCCATTAGTAGATGAATGGATAAAGAAGAAGTGGTACATATACACAATCGAATATTATTCAGCCGTAAGAAGAAAACAAATCCTACCATTTGCAACAACATGGATGGAGCTAGAGGGTATTATGCTCTGTGGAATAAGCCAGGCAGAGAAGGACAAGTATCAGATGATTTCACTCATCTGTGGAGCATAAAAACAAAGCAAAAACTGAAGGAACAAAAACAGCATCAGATTAACAGAACCCAAGAATGGGCTAAGGGTTGCCAAAGGGAAAGGGACTAGGGATGGTGGCTTGGAAGGGAGGGAGAAGGGGAATAAGGGGCATTACAATTAGCATACATAATGTGGGTGATGGCACAAGAAAGGCAATATAGCACAGAGAATACCAGTAGTGATTCTATAGCATCTTACTATGCTGACGGACAGTAACTGTAATGGGGTATGTGCTGGGGACTTGATAATGGAGGGAATCTAATATCCAAAATGTTGTTAAAGTGATTGCATATTAATGATACCAAAATAAAAATATACAAATATATAAATAATAAAAGAATATGTGTCCAAACAATTATGTTAAGTCTAAAAGTGATTGCAGGATCCATGACATAGGACAACAGAAAAATTGTAAATATTCTCTATTCTGATGAAATCTCAAGCCTTCTCTCAAATAAAATATATAAGCAGTTTTGCAAAATGTTAATTATTAAGCCATGTGGTACCATTTCAAAAGCTGGAAAATAGTATTTGGACATTTTGGAAAACTCATTAGATTTTTAAAAATTCCATGATTTCTTTGATATAAGTTATTTTTTGTGTTCTGATTTTTTGAATGTTGGACTGCTGTCATTGAAAGCAGAGACTTTATCCAAAAACACTCTGTCACGAGAGATTACCTATAAGAGCTTAAATATGACACATAAGTGGCATGTCATTGTTATTTAATCACTGGGTTATATCCCAGGTGATAGTTCATTTTTGAAATATCATTTGGTGGTATCACGATATTCTTTTTCATTAGATCACCATAATATCTAATTAGAGAAAAAAATCAACTGGAACATTTATTTCACCTTTAAATATATCAACAACACTAGATGATCTCTAGACCTACTTGATTTTAGAAAATTTGATGATTTCCATAATTAAAACCCACAAGGAAATGTAGATGTTGAACACAATGACTCCATTTAATTGATTGAAAACAAGTTTCCATCTCAAAGACTATTTTGCCTTATAATGTGGCAAATTATGTTGGAACAATTTACAGCTCCACTAAAAGGGGAGAAAATCAGATAGCTTTGGTAAGAATGGCTTTGGAATTTACATTGTAAAAATTTTTTTATAGCTTTCTAGAATTGGGAGTGTGTGCTGTGTGTGTGTGTTGTGTATTATGTTAAAACACTCCTACTTGAAATGTATAAAAATATAATACACAGGTTGCCCATCCATAAATTTATCATTGACCTCTTCAGTCTGCCTAAGAGCAGCCATGTAGCATGCCCTGAGAATGTGTCTCTAACAAAAATTTTGTTATAATTGTTCTCTAAATTTCCATTTGGTGACAACCTTTGTGAGATAATTATACATCATCAATGTTCTAATGAACTACGAGACACTTAATGTCTGGACATGAGGCAAAGTAGCTAAGAAACACATGTCACAGGCAGTTTCACAGGAACTAACATACAAAAATGTAGGTTTCATTAACAGTGTTCAAAAAGACAGATGAGTCTCCATCCTGCCTAACTCAGTGGTTAATTTATTGACTGACTTTAACAGGGACGTCCCTTTGGAGGGTTTTTAATAGTTTCTAAGTTGCTTGCTGAGGTTTTAATAGACATTTGCCTCACTGAGCTCAATAAATACAGAGTGCAGTTTGAAATCTTGCAACCTAAAATGTAAGCAACTGACTGAATGAGGTTAGAAAGGATTTATATTCCTTCTAAATATACTTCTGAGCTGAAGTTCAAGTGAGAAAGATTTCCAAAATATCTACCTACTTTCTTGAAAACTTTCTCCTATTTTATGTTAAGACCTTTGGTGCTATAAAAGAGAGAAAAATGTGTCAAGAATTGAAAATAAAAATGACTAAGCAATTCCTTTCAGTTTGCTCTAGAGTAAATTTTGGAAAGCTGTGTAGGAATTCAAATCTTAGGTTGTAACCATTCAGGTTAAGTCAAAGCAAGCAGCAAATATTTCATTTCCCAGGTTCTGATTACCTGGAACTAAAGGTGTCATGGTTTATAAAGACTGTATCATTCATGCAATGCTACAGCTTATCTATTTGACCATTTATAAAAAGTGTTTTTTGGCTCCTATGTTTAAAAAAATGACAGTAATTCTTAATGTATATCGAATGCTTGCTCTGCTAGGCACACTGTGATGTTTTCATCAACATAAAGTTATTGATTCCTCAGAAGACTCCCACAACTCCAGAATAATTATTATTTCTATGAAAACAAGGTTATGTACATATTCCAGGATCATACAGCTAGTAAATTTCAGAATTTGGAGTTGAACCTATATAGTTCGTTTTCAGGACCAGAAGTCTAAAAAATCAAATTACTATGTTGGAACACCTCCTTTTGTTTGTTTGTTTATATTAAACACCATCAATTTCGCTTAAAATTATCAGACATCTTTCAATAATAAACTAGATTTGCCCATACAAATGGGCATGAAAAACTATTAACCAAATTAAAGTTTTCATTGACTTGAGGTTTCAATATATTTTTTGAAATATACATTTCTGATATTTTTTGAAAAAAAAATTTTGAAGTACATATTTTTCAATTTTACTGCTGAAATACATAAAATCAAGACTTTACTAAATTTAAAAAGTTATAACTTTAAGTAATAAATACCTCAAATACTTGATATTATCAATTTGTATTATTAATTTCCAAAAAATTAAATTAACATTATCATTTAGATATTTCCACCCATCCTTTCAGCTAGGTGTTTCACGATAAAAATCATGAAACTATCAATGTGTGATTTTGCTTCTCCATTTTAGAGAAAGAGACTGTTAGTTATAATTTGAAGATAACCTAAAACCATGTTTGTCAATGAAAAGGTTAATTTTGCAGTGATTGGGCTTTTGTTTTCTGAAAATAGAAAAAAATATGATTACCCTAACACTGTTTTATTATAATCAATCTTCTCTAGACCAACAATTACAAATCATCCCACATTTAAACAGTAGCATCTATCTAATATAAGAATCTGATGATGAAGACTGTAATTTTGATATTCATGGTTATAACTTCCCTTTGAAATTTACACACATTGTTGCTGAATTTAGTGTTCAGAAGAAAGGCTGTGGTTTTGTATATGCCCTAGGACTTAAGGTTATTAACACAATGATTATATGAAGTATCACTTTCTGTGAAAATACTTTGGATATTTTTTTGGTGCCATTGTGCCCAATTTCATTTTCCTTATGGTCATTTTCTTGGAGATTTCTTCATAGTGTAGTAGGGTGATTAAAAACACACAGTGTAACTGGAACTTGGGATTCCATTTATTTAGAGATATCTCTAAAGATTTCTCTATGTGTCTTTGCACAAGTCACCTAGTTTAGTAAGACTATTGTGAAGAATCAGTGACAATCCCTGTAAACTTGCTGTCACAGTTCTTGGCACATGTTGGATGATCAGTAATTGTTAAGTATTGAGGTAAGATTATGAAGTGTTTCTTTTCCCATACCTGTCATTTTCTTTGCCTACAAAGCATTCCCTGGTCCCCAAAAGTTTAATAAAAGTTGTCTCCTCCTTAAACCAATTTAAGTAATATTACTTATAAATTGTCACATATTTATGGTGTAGGTGGCTTAAACATGTAGGATAGGATTGTGGTTCCTCTCAAGCAAAGAGTGAAATATCCCTTGCCATTACTCTGAGTCTTTCTCTGAGTACATATCTAATATGTAGACAGTGTCTTTGCTTCTTTATTTCTCCAGAGAATCTAGTGTGTATTAAAATAGGATGTGGGAAGAACAGAGTGTTTAATCTCTCTCAATTTTAAAAAATGCATTCAGTGTATTATTATTTATATTCTTTATAAATGTAGGTAATATCACCCCTTTTTGTATGAGAGGCTGAACAAAGAAAAATGGCAGGAGCAGAGGGATGATATGATAACATTTTCAAACTGATGCAGCTAAAAATAGTATTAGAGTATTTTCTGTATATTGCAACACTTAAAACAATGTTTGGAGAAGGACAGATTCAAGATGGCGGTGTGAGAGGTGAAACAGAGAACTCCTCCCATACTAAGAAAATATACTTAATACAACTAATGCTAAAAAAACAACAGGAAAGAAGGCTGCACCAGACTGCATACACCTGGAGAACAGAGCAGACCTCACAAAACAGAGTAACATACCAAAGCCTTGATCAGGCAGAACACAAACCATTCCCCCACCCCAGCCTACCAGCAGGAGGAAGAAAAATCGAGCCGGAAGGGGGTGGGAACCTAGGACTGCTGAACACCCAGCCCTGGAGATCTGCTTTGGGAGCAGAAACGTACATTGCATAGTGCTCTGGAAATTAGTGTGGTCGGAAAACTAAGACAGATGGAATATTTGAAGAGACTGAGATTCCAGCCATTTGTGAAGGACAGGGATCCACATATGGCTGCTCTGGGACAAAGGAAAGGCAGGCAGACCAAGAGGCTTCCTAGCAGTGAGAGGGTTGCTGAAGGGATGGGGTTTGCATGGAGCTTGCTGCACAGAAGAAGGGATAGGTGGACAAGGTAGTCTGGGCACACTCTGCCCAGCAGGTTGGGAACTTTCAGGAGCTTCAGGTGCTCCATCACTCTGGCTGGCTACTCAGCTCCGAGGCACACCACTGAGATACACAGCCTGCTGTGCCTTCCTCCTGGCCTGCCAGCACCAGCACTCAAACTGGCAGTCCCTGCCCTGGGATCAGGCCAGCCAGAGGGAGGCCCCACCTATGGCATCTACAGATGCAAAGCACAAAGGCTTACACCTGTGTGCTCAGCTCACTGGTTCTGACAGTGGAACCAGGCACTGCAGCCTGGAAGCAGATAAAAACACTTTCCTCCCCCAATGCACCAGTGTCACTCCCCTGGGAACCCTGACATCACACCAGGGGCTGAGCAACACCATAGACTAGAGCGTCTAGGCACTAGAGGGTGCCACATACAAATATGGAATGTCAAATGAACCTGGTTCAAATAAAAATTTCACGAACACCAGAAAAATGGCCAAGTGAAACTGAACTCACCAATCTTCCTGATAGAGAGTTCAAGATAAAAATCATGAACATGCTCATGGAGGTACAGAAAAATATTCAAAAATGAAGGGATAAATTTAGGATGGAGATTCAATCATTAAGAAATTCCATATCTGAAATAAAACATAGAGGAATTTTAAAGCAGATTAGATGTAGTAGAAGAGACAGTAAATGGAATAGAAATTAGAGAAGAGGAATACAAAGAAGCTGAGGTACAGAGAGAAAACAAGATCTCTAAGAATGAAAGAGTATTGAGAGAACTCTGTGACCAATCCAAATGGAACAATATTCACATTGTAGGGATACCAGAAGAAAAGGAGAGAGGAAAAGGGATAGCAAGTGTTTTTGAGGAAGTAATTGCTGATAACTATCCCAATCTGGGGAAGGAAATAGTCTCTAAGGCCATGAAGATGCAGAGATCTCCCAACATAAGGGACCCAAGAAGACAACACCAAGACATATAATAATTAAAATGTTAAAGATCAAGCATAAGGACAGAATTTTAAAAGCAGCTAGAGAGAGATAAAAGATCACATAAAAGGGAAACCCATCAGGTTATCATCTGACTTATCAGAAGAAACCTTACAGGCCATAAGGGAGTGGCATGAAATATTGAATGCAATGAAACAGAAGGGCCTTGGATCAAGAATTTCATTTAAATTTGAAGGAGGGATTAAACAATTTCAGGTAAGCAAATGCTGAGAGTATTTACCTCCTGCAGACGACCTCTATAATGAACTTTGGAGGGACTGCTATAGATGGATGTATTCCTAAGGCCAATTAGCTGTCACAGGAGGAAATAAAGTCACAGCAAGAAAGTAGAACAATTAATTACTAAGCAGATGCAAAATCAAATCAACTACCCACAAAGTCAATCAAGGGATAGACAAAGAGTACAGAATGTGATACCTAATATATAAAGAATGGAGGAGAAAGAAAAAGGAGGAAAATAAAAAAGAACCTTTATGTTGTGTTTCTAATATCATACAAAATGAGTTAAATTGGACTGTTACATAGTAAGGGAATTACCCTTGAACTTTTGGTAACCACGAATCTAAAGCCTGCAATGGCAATAAGGACATGCCTACTGATAATCACCCTAAATGTAAATTCTCTGAATGCACCAATCATAAGATAGAGAGTCACTGAGTGGATAAAAACACAAGACCCATTTATATGCTGCCTACGAGGGACTCACTTTAAATCCAAAAACATACACAGACTGAAAGTGAAGGGATGAGAAAAGATATTTCATGCAACTAATAGGGAGAAAAAGCAGGAGCTGAAGTACTTGTATCAGACAAAATAGACTTCAAACAAAGTAACAAGAGACACAGAAGGACATTACATAATGATAAAGGGGTCAGTCCAACAAAAGGATATAAGCATTATAAATATCTATGCACCCAACACAGGATCACCTACATATGTGAAACAAATACTAACAGAATTAAAGGGGAAATAGAATGCAATGCATTCATATTAGCAGACTTCAACACACCACTCACTCCAAAGGACAGATCAACCAGAGAGAAAATAAGGAGACAGAGGGACTGAACAACACATAAGAAAAGATGAACCTAATGGATATCTACAGAAAACTCCATCAAAAAACAACAGGATACACATTCCTCTCCAGTGCACATGGAACATTTTCAAGAATAGATCATATAGGAGACCACAAAAAGAGCCTCATTAAATTCAAAAAGATTGTAATTGTACCAATCAGCTTCTCAGATCACAAAGGTATGAAACTTGAAATAAATTACAAAAAGAAAATGAAAGAGCCCACAAAAACATGGAGGCTTAATAATCAATGGATCAATGACAAAATAAAAATGGAGATCAAGCAATATATGGAGACAAATGACAACAGTAATTCAACACCACAAAATCTGTGGGACGCAGCAGAGACCATGCTAAGAGGTAAGTATTTTGCAATACAGGCCTACCTCAGGAAAGAAGAACAATCCCAAATGAATAGTTTAAACTCACAATTAATGAAACTAGGAAAAAAAGAACAAATGAGACCCAAAGTTTGTAGAAGGAGGGGCATAATAAAGATTAGAGCAGAAATAAATAAAATTGAGAAGAATAAAACAATAGAAAGAATTAATGAAAGTAGGATCTTTTTCTTTGAGAAAATAAACAAAATAGATAAGCCCCTAGGCAGACTTATCAAGAAAAAAAAGATTCTGCACACATAAACAGAATTAGAAATGAAATGGATAATCACTATGGACACCACAGAAATACAAGGAATTATGAAAGAATACTATGAAAAAATATATGCCAACAAACTGGATGACCTAGAAGAAATGGACAAATTTCTAGCAAAATTAAACCCTTCAAGGCTGACCCAGGAAGAAACAGAAACTCTGAATAAACCAATTACCAGCAAGAAAATTGAATTTGTAATAAAAAAAAACTAAGAACAAAACGCCTGGACCACATGGTTTCATTGCTGAATTTTATCAAACATTTAGTAGAGACCTCATATACATCTGCCTTAAAGTTTTCCAAAAAGTGTAAGAGGAGGAACTAATCCCAAATTCATTCTATAAGGTCAGCATCACTCTAATACCAAAACCAGAAAAAAACATAAAAGAAAATTACAGACCAATATCCCTGATTAACATAGATGCAAAAATACTCAACAAAATATTAGCAAAAACAATTCAAAATCACATCAAGAAGATCATCCATCAGGATCAAGTATGATTTATTCAAGGGATGCAAGGATGGTAGAAGATTCGAAAATCCATCAATATCATCCACCATATCAACAAAAAGTAGGACAAAAACCACATGATCATATCCATAGATGCTGAAAAAACATTTGACAAAATTCAACATCCATTCATAATAAAAACTCTCAACAGAATGGGTGTAGAGGGCAAGTACTTCAACATAATAAAGGCCATATATGATAAACCCACAGCCAACACTATACTTAACAGTGAGAAGCTGAAAGTTTTTCCTTTAAGATTGGGAACAAGACAAGGATACCCACTCTCCCCACTTTCATTCAAAATAGTTCTGGAGGTCCTAGCCATAGCAATCAGACAACACAAAGAAATAAAAGGCATCCAGACTGGCATAGAATAAGTTAAATTGTCCCTGTTTGCAGATGACATGATATTGTATATTAAAAACCCCAAAGAATCCACTCCAAAACTACCAGATCTAATGTCTAAATTCAGCAAAGTTGTGGGATACAAAATTAATACACAGAAATCTGTTGCATTCCTATACACCAATGAGGAAGTAGCAGAAAGAGAAATCAGGAAAACAATTCTACTCACAAGTGCATCAAAAATAATAAAATACCAAGGAATAAACCTAACTAAGGAAGTGAAAGGCCTATACTCTGAAAACTACAAGACACTCATGAGAGAAATTAAAGAAGATACCAATAAATGGAAACACATCCCTTGCTCAGGATAGGAAGAATTAATATTGTTAAAATGGCCGTCTTGCCTAAAGCAATCTACAGATTCAGTGCAATCCCTAACAAAATACCAACAGTATTCTTCAACGAACTAGAGCAAATAGTTCTAAAATTCATATAGAACCACAAAAGTCACCGAATGGCCAAGAATAAAGTGGGGGAGATTACACTCCCTTACTTCAAGCTCTACTATGAAACCACAGTAATCAAGACAATTTGGTACTGGCACAAGAACAGACCCATAGACCAATGGAACAGACTAGAGAGGCCAGATATAAACCTAAACATATATGGTCCATTAATGTACCATAAAGGAGCTGTGTACATATGACGGAGAATTGCCAGTCTCTTCAACAACTGGTGTTGGCAAAACTGGACAGCTACATGCAAGAGAATGAAACTGAATCATTGTCTAACCTCATGCACGAAAGTAAACTCAAAATGGATCAAAGACCTGAATGTAAGTCATGAAACCATAAAACTCTTAGAAGAAAACATAGGCAAAAATCTCTTGAATATAAACATGAGCAAAGTTTTTCTGAACGCATTGCCTTGGGTAAGGGAAACAAAATTAAAAAATGAATAAATGGCGCTACATCATGCTTAAAAGCTTCTGTACAGCAAAGGACACCATCAGCAGAACAAAAAGGTATCCTACAGTATGGGACAATATATTTTTAAAGACATATCCAACAAGGGATTAACATCTAAAATACATAAATAACACATACCTCAATACCCAAAAAGCAAATAATCCTATTAAAAAATTGGCAGAGGATATGAACAGACACCAAAGAATAAATTCAGATGCCCAACAGGCACATAAAATGATGCTCCACATCACTAATCATTATGGAAATGCAAGTTAAAACCACAATAAGATATCACCTCACATCAGTTAGGATTGCCAACTTAGTAAAGACTAGGAACAATAAATGCTGGTGATGATGCAGAGAAAGGGAGACCCTCCTACAATGCTGGTGGGAATGTAAAATAGTTCAACTGTTTTGGATAACAGTATGGAGGTTCCACAAAAAGCTAAAAATAGAAATATCATTTAACCCAGGAATTCCACTCCTAGGAATTTACCCTAAGAATGCAGGATCCCAATTTCAAAAAGACATATGCCCCCATGTTTATCGCAGCACTATTGAAGTAGATAAGAAATGGAAGCAACCTAAGTGTTCATCAGTAGATGAATGGATAAAGAAGAAGTGGTACATATACACAATGGAATATTATTCAGCCATAAGAAGAAAACAAATCCTACCATTTGCAACAACATGGATGGAGCTAGAGGGTATTATGTTCAGTGGAATAAGCCAGGTGGAGAAAGACAAGTATCAAATGATTTCACTCATCTGTGGAGCATAAGAACAAAGAAAAACCTGAAGGAACAAAAGAGCAGCAGGCTTACAGATCCCAAGAATGGCCTAAGGGTTGCCAAAGGGAAAGGGACTGGGGAGTGTGGGTTGGAAGGGAAGGAGAAGGGGTAAAAGGGGCATTATGATTAGCACACATAACATGGGGTAGGTGGCTATGGGAAAGCAGTATAACACAGAAAAGATAAGTAGTGACTCTATAACATCTTACTATGCTGATCGACAGTGACTGTAATGGGGTACGTGGTGGGGACATCATAATGGGGGGAATCTAGTAACCACAATGTTGCTCATGTGATTGTATATTAATGATACCAAAATTAAAAAAAATAGAAAACAATGTTTGGAGCACAGTTACTGGTTAAATGGTTATAAAACTGAACAGCTACTGAAATTAATTATTCAATTATGATAGACATAGACAAAAACAAATCTACGTTTATAAAAATTCTGTGAAAGTATAATAGCAATAGTTGTAAAATACCTTTTGAGTGCTCATGCAAAGACTGGCAGTCGTAGAAAACAAGTAAATGAAGAAACAATCAGGTTTCCAGCAGTCAGCAAAATTAGCCTTTCAGGCTAAACTATACCTCAGTTTTCAACGGCAGAAATTCATGGCAACATTAACAAAATCTCTTAACACTACTTACATGGTACTTGTAATGAAATTGAAAATTATATACAATGAAATTATGTATTTCTGAGTTCTTATCCTGAGATCCTTTCCTTCTGTGCCATGTGGTGATGATATCACTAGGCCGGCTCTCCACTCTGCAATTTTTGCATAATTTGTCACTTTCTTTTAAATGCTAATGTGCATCCACCCACTGCTGACACAAATCCTCTATATATATCTCTCTCATTATATATCTTCCATTGTCTACTTGCACACGTTTGCTTAATGCCCACTCAGTGTTGTATGATATGCTATATAATTTTAGTAAAGAAGAGGCATTGGCCAAAGTCTTTTACTCTCTAATAAAGAATTTTCTTTGTATTCCTTAATACTTACCTTAACCCTGTGGATTAAAGTATTTTGAACAATAATAGCAATCTTCACAAATGGGTAGTGTTGCAAATTGTATTAATTCATTTTTTTCCTAACAAAAGTAGAGGATTTTATCTCAATCTTATCAGTCCTCCAAGGCTGTCTCTTGGAAGTTATAGCTGCATCATGAGCTATGACTACATTCACCAATAACACAAAAACACTCATTCTTCCTTGCCAAATGGTACACATAATCAGGTTCCCAAAGAACAATTATCTTTCATACTAATTGGCAACTTGTGTTTAACCTTTAATTAGCTGAGAAATCATAATGGCTCTAAACGGACTTTTTCTTTTCCTGTAGAAGGTCATAGGAGCATTCTCTGTTCTCTTTCTCTTCTCTCATACTCAGCCTCCCAAGATATTATAATAACAGTTTAAATGGAAAATAGAGGCTTTGCAGCCTTAGGTTGCTGTCCTTGTGCATACTCTGAGCTGCCGCATGCATTAAATTGTTGTAAGGCAGTAATCCCTTGTTACTTCTGGCTTCAAAGGGAAATTCAAATAGATTTTTCTTTTTCCTTTCCTTTCGTTTATTTGTTTCTCATGGCACAGTTTGATGCAATCAGTTTTTTTATTTTCTTCCCACTTGAAAGGTAGAGGACTGATTAGCATAGACGCTATGTCTTCTTTGAGGGTCATTCTGGTTTTGTTTCGGCAAAGATTACTATGCTTGAAAGATTCAGGACAGCATTTCCTCCTTCTGTGATGAACACTTCAAATATTGTGTAAGGTATGCTGCTTTCTTTTGGGGTGAATAATTTTTACTTTGATTTCTGAGGTCTTATAAAAGAAGAACTCTGTGAGTACACTATTTTTCCCTTTTTAAAATGTTTATGAATAGGAAAACATTTTGGCCCTTATAGGAAAAAAGTCACCAAAAATTCTCAGAGAAGGAAGATATTCTTCAACCTGTTTGTCATAGGAACCCTCCAAGATATTCCTTGCCATTGTATGATTAAAGAACTCCCCCAACCCTTTCCCTGATTGACTTTATATTGGTCAAACCCCCATGTGAGCAAATATTCAAGTGGTATAAAAGGTGCAGGAAATTTTAAAATAGTAGTAAGTCAGATCAACGTAAAAAAATGCAATAATAAAGAGAAATGGCTCTGAATACAATGAAAATATTGCTATTTATAAGGATAAGCCATCCTTCTAGTAGAATTTTTAAGTAATCTTAGAATTTTTCTACAAATGTAAATCTTCCTTTATTTTCCTATTTGGGTCCAACCATTCAGTTCCAGCTGACTCTGCTACAAACTGATTGCCTCTGTTCCCATAAAGCCATCTGCTCTGACTTGTGGTATTATACAAAGATCTCCATAGGGAGCATGGATGGGAACTCCCAATATCCCCAACTCTTAGCACGTAAGAGTATACTGGCCAGATTTCTCACTATGAGCACCTGCATTTCTTTGCCAAAGGACTTTCTTTTGTTACTTTGCTACCTGCATAGTAAGTGAAAATTTGCTGGGAATTTATAATCTCTTGGACTAGTCCTCAATCAATGACATGTGGGGAATCAAGGCTTAAATACTCTAGATCCTTACCCACCATAGGAAAACTTCTGGACCTGAGTTTTAGATTGGCTTACAGATTAGTTCCAGTAAGACAGAGCATTCTCTGCTCACTGTGACATCTGACTTGATAATACCTTTCACAGTTGTCTTCTTGTCTTTGTTTCACCTTCTCCTTCAACTAGCTGTAGTTTCTTCACTTTCCAAATAAACAACTTGAATTAGAATCCTTCTCTAGGGTTTGCTCTTATGGAAACCCAAATTAAGTTGTTCTACTGCTTATTTTCATAGTAATTTCTCTATTATGATTGAGATGCAGAATTATAGACTGTTCATGTAATACTTAAAAATGTGAGACAGAAGTGAATTTGAAAACTAATTTAGAGCTGTTTAACCTTGAGCTTGATACATTCCTTGCTGTCTCTCAGTTTCTCTTCTGTAAAATGATTATCATATAATCACAGGTCCTTAATAGGAGTTTATGAGAATTAAATGAGATAATGTTTAAAAACTTACAACATTGTGAAAAGTCAACAAATAGCAAGCTAATAAAATTTGTAACATAATGAACCAGGAAATGAAACAACAGGCTATATGCTCTTTGCCCCATCACGCAGGTACTCAGTGAGCTCCTTGCAGAGAAGTGAAGACATCGGCTCATTATTTCTCTGTGCCCCATTTAAAAGTCTACAAAATGCATTTATGGAAGAAAAAAGTCTAATGTTTGATCCCATCAGTTATTGCAGCTTTTAAGAGCCTTTAATGGTATCCACATTCTGGCCCCCTTCCTTCCCAAGTGAATACATTAGCAAATGAAGAGCTGGAGATTTACACCCACCTAAAAAAGTGTATTATGGGTTTCCAGGATGTTTCCAAGTGTTTTAGGTTCCAGTTCAAGATGGTGACATAGGAGGCTCTGAAACTCACCTCTTCTCATGGATACACAAAATTTACAGCTATGTATAGAACAATTTTCTTAAAAGAAGTCCAGAAATTAGCTGAGGGACTCCTATACTTTGGGCAAACAAGAAATAAACCAAAATGGTAGGAGAAGTGAAGACACAGTCTTGTCATAAACTCATTCCTGTCACGGCAACTTACAATCAGCAGTGACCTCACAACTTACAGCTTCTTTCTGAGAAGCAGAGTTTCAACCCAATATCTAACACCCAAACTTTTAAGACTTTAATCAGAGAGATGAGCCCCCAAAACTAGCTCTGAATGTCAAAAGAACTTGTGTCAGTGAGAGACCCAAACTTCCCCCAAAAAATAGCAAAGAGATTCCCTAAGAGGTGTATGAGGACTGACTGTGACTATCCCTGCATGGCTCAGAGCAGATATGCCCATCCCCTAGTTCATCCTAGAAAGAGGCTTATTGATATGTCTCCAAATCTGTAGTCTGAGAGTCAGTCTCCTAATTTAACACAAAAGTAGGGGCTAACTGCAATATTCCTTGTCAAGGTCAGTGAACAGCATCATTTTGCTCTCCCTCTGCTCTACTTCAGTTCACTACTATCTCCCTGGAAGAGCTTGTGCAGTCATCTAACACCCTGACTTTTGCAGCTGCCATCCAGAGGACACATGCCTTGATTACCTGTCTCTGGTGGCCAGTATAGGGCTGGTGCTCATGGCTCGCAGAAATATAGAAAACAAAGAACAATTCTTAATCAGCTATTCCCCTAGTGACAGTGCAAAATGAGCAGGCAGAATGTCTCTTTCCTAGTATTTTTCTGAAAGAGGCCTATTTGCATACTTGAAAAGCTCCTGCCTGAGAGTTTGGATTCCAAGCAGTCTGCACCTCTGTACTGAGTAAGATCCTCCCCTTTACAACACAGACAGTTCTTGGCATACCCTCAGCTACTGGAAGCCACTAAGAAGATAGAGGGTGGTGTGGACAATCACAGAGTTTTGAGAGTCAACCAAGAGGAAGTACCAGGCTGAACAATAAAGTTCATTTCCTACAGGAGACCACTTTTTAAAGACTGGGAAAGGTACCTGTTTCTAATGCATAGAAACCAACCAGCACAGAGTACCAAGGACAATTAAGTAACAGAGGAATATGGTACAAATTGAAGAATAAGATAAAATCCCAGAAACAGACCTTAATGAAATAAGTAATTTTCAGATAAAGGGTTCAAAATAATAGTTATAAAAGTTCTCAACAAGGTCAAATGAACAATGCATGAATAAAGCAAGAATTTCAACAAAGGGATAGAGAATATAAAAAAGTACCAAATAGAAATTACAGAGCTGAAGTTTATAATAACTAAACTGAAAAATCTCCTTAGAGGGGATCAACAGAAAACTAGATGAAAGTGGAAGAAAAGGATCAACTTTCAAAGACAGGGTGAAGGAATTCATCCAATCAGGAGAAAAAAAAAATAAGAAGAGTAAAGATAACTTAAGGGACTTACAGGGCACCATGAAATGGACCAATATTAACATTACAGGGGTCCCAGAAAGCGAACAGAGAGAGAAAGGGGCAGAAAATTTATCTGAAAAGGTAATGACTGAAAACTTCTGGGAAAGGAAATAGACATCCAGATCCGGGATGTCCACAGAGTTCCAAATAAGATTGACTCAAGGAAACCCACACCAATACACATTGTAATTAAATTGTCAAAAGTTGAAAAAAAAGAGAGAGAGAGAGAATCTTAAAAGCAGTAAGAGAAAAACAACTTGTTATGTATAAGGGAACCCCCATTAGAAAAACATCAGATTTATCATCAAAAACTGCAGGCCAGTACTGACATAATTCAAAGGCCTGAAAGAAAAACAAAACAAAAAGCCCTACAAACCAGGAATACTCTGATAGACAAGTTGTGCTTCAGAGTTGAAAGAGAAATAAAGAGTCTCCCAGAAATACATAAGCTGAAGGAGGTCATCTCCACTGGACTTAAAGAAGGGATTTTTTTAAGCTGAAATGAAAGGATGCTAATTGATAACAGAAAAACATATGGAAGTATAAATCTCCAGTAAAGGTAAATATATAGTTAAATTCAGAATATTCCAGTGTTGTTATGGTGGTGGTTTAATCATTTATAAATCTAGTATGAAGGTTAAAAGACAAAAATACAGTAAAACTAGCTCTAACTATAAAAATTTGCTAATGGATACACATGACTAAAAGATGTGAATTGTGACATTAAAAATATTAAGTGTCTGTTAGGTAAAAGTGTGGCGCTTTAAAATACATTCAGACTTAAGTTGTTGTCATTTAAAATAGAGTGTAAGAACTCTAAGATGGTTTATGCAAGCCTCATGCTAACCACAAAGAATAAACTTCAGTAGATACATGAAGTGAAAGAGAAGGAATCTAAGCATACCACTACAGAAAATCATCAAATCACAAAGAGAGCAAGAGTAAAAGAAAGGAGTAAAGAAATTACAAAGTAGCCAGAAAACAAGAACAGAGTAGCAAGAATAAGTCCAAACCTATCAATAATTAAATGTATGTGGAATAAATTCTCCAGTTAACAGAAATATAGTTGTTGAATGGATTAAAATATAAGCCCCAACTGTATGTTGCCTACAAGAGAATCATGTCAGGTTTAAGGACACACAGACTGCAAATGAAAGGATGGAAAAAGATATTCCATGAAAATGGAAACCAAAAGAAAGCTGGGGGTGCTACACTTAGACAAAATAGAATTTAAGACAGAGACTGTAATAAAAGAAAAAAAGTTCATTATATACTGATAAAGGAGTCAATCCACTAAGAGAATATAACATTTGTAAATATTAATGCACCCAACATAGGATGACCAAAATATATAAAGCAAATATTAACAGACCTAAAGGGAGAAATGAACAGCAATACAATAATAATAGAAGATTTTAATACCCCATTTTCATCAAATGAATAGACCATCCAGAAAGAAAATCAGCAAGGAAACATCAGACTTAAATGACACATTAGACTAGGTGAACTTAACAGACATTTATAGAACATTACATCCAAAAGCAGGTGAATTCATATTCTTCTCAAATGCATATGAAACATTCTCAGAGATATATCATGTTAGGCTACAGAACAAGTCTTAATATGTATATGGCAATA
This sequence comes from Manis javanica, assembly GCF_040802235.1. Lineage (NCBI taxonomy): Eukaryota > Metazoa > Chordata > Mammalia > Pholidota > Manidae > Manis > Manis javanica. Next base: position 46,562,913 of record NC_133156.1, read on the forward strand.
AAATTCATTATCAAGCATCTTTTCTGGTCACAGTGGTATGAACATATAAATCAATTACAAGAATAAAACTGGAAAATTCACAAATATGTGGAGATTAAACAACATGCTTTGTAACAGCCAATAGATCAAAGGAGAAATCAGAGAAGAAATAAAAAATTATCTTGATACAAATGAAAATGTAAATACAACATACCAAAACTTATGGGATAGAGCAAAAGCAGTTTTAAAAGTGCTGTTGTAGCAATGAATGCCTACATAAGAAACAAGAAATGTCTCAAATAAACAACATAACTATACACCTGAAGAAACTAAGGAAACAACAACAAAGTGAACACCAAGTTATTAGAAAGAAGAGAATAACAAAGAGCAGAAATAAATGAAATAGACTACACAGACAACAGATGGCTTCACTGGTGAATTTTATCAAACATTTAAAGAAAAATCACCAATCCTCAAACTCTTCCAAAAATTAGAAGAGGAGGTAACACTTCCAAATTCATTTTATGAAACCAAATTGTCCTGGTTAAAAAAAAACAGACAAGCACACTATAAGAACTAACAGGCCAATATCCCTGATGAATATAGAAGAAAAAATGCTCAACAAATAATTAGCAAACCAAATACAATAATATATTAAAAGTGTCATATATCATGATCAGTTATTTACTCTAGGGATGCAAAGATACTTTAACATCTGCAAATCAATCAATGTAATACACAATATTAACAAAATGAAGGATAAATGTCATATGATTATCTCAACAGATGCAGAAATAAAAGAAGCCCTTGATAATATTCAACATCCATTCGTGATAAATCTTTCAACAAATTGGATATCAAGGAAAATAATCCAACATATTAATGGCTATATAAGACAATATCGCTGTTAACATCACACTCAACAGTGAAACGCTGAAAGATTTTCCTCTAGGATCAGGAACAAGACAAGTATGCTCACTCTTGACACTCTTATTCAACAAAGTATTGGAAGTCCTAGACACATAAATTAAATAAGTAAAAGAAAATTTAAAAACAAATTGGAAAGAAAGAAGTAAAACCATCTCTATTTGCACATGACAGGATTGCACATATCTATCCTATATAAGATATTATTAGAACTAATTAGAAAAAAGAACTAATAAGTAAATTTAGTAAAGTTGTAGGACACAAAATCAATATACAAAAATCAGTTGTGTTTCTATACATTAACAGTGAACTACCTGACAAACAATTAAGAAAACAATCCTATTTACCTTTACATCAAAAAGAATAAAAATATATAGGAATAAATTCAATCCAGGAGATAAAAGATCTGTACATAAAAAACTGTAATATTAGTGAAATAAATTGAAAGACAGTCTGTGCTTATGGATTGGAATAATTATATTGTTAAAATGTCCATAGTAGTCAAAGCAACCTATAAATTCAGTGAAATCCCTATCACAATTCCAGTGGCACTTTTCACAGAAATAGAAAAAAAAAATACTAAAATTTGTATGAAACCACAAAAGGCACCAAATAGCCAACGCGATTTTGAGAAAGATGCACAAAACTGAAGGTATCACAATTCCTACTTTCAAACTATACTATAAAATTATAGTTTTCAAAATAATATAGTATTGGCATAAAGACAGACAATGTAGATCAATAGAATAAAATAGAAAGCCCAGAAAAAAACCCATGCATGTTATGTTCAATTAATTCATGACAAAGCAGCTGAGAATATACAGCAGAGAAAGCATAGTCTCTTCAGTATGGAAAAACTGGGCAGTCACATGCATAAGAAAGAAACTGCATCCAAACCTTCTGCCATACACAAAAATCATTTCAAATGTCTTAAAGATTTGATCATAAGACCTGAAACCATAAAACTCCTAAAAGAAAACATAAGTGGTAAGCTCCTTGAAGTCAGCCATGACAATGTTTTATTGGGATTTGACAACAAAAACACAGGCAATATAAGCAAAAATAAACAAGTGGGACCACAAAAAAACCCAAAACCTTCTGCACAGCAAAGGAAACAGTCAAGAAAATGAAAATGCAGCCTACAGGATGGGAGAAAATATTTGCTAATCATGTACATGATAAGGGGTAATATCCAAAACATATAAAGAACTCATACAACTCAATAGCAAAAATAATAATCTGATTAAATAATTGGCAGAAGAATGGAGTAGACAATTCTCCAGTGAAGACATACAAATGGCCAAAAGATACATGCCAAAGTACTAATGACATTGGAAATGCAAATTCAAGTCACAGTGAGACATCACCTTACACCTCTTAGAAAGGCTGTTACAAAAAAGACAAGTGATAATAATCATTAGAGAGGTTGTGCAGAAAAGGGAACCCTTGTGCATTATTGGTGGGAATGTTTGGTGTATCCAGTATGGAAATCAGTATGAAGGCTCCTCAAAAAATTAAAAATAGGACCACCATATAGAAAACCTAACCATTCATTGATGGGTGAATGGATAAAGAAAATGCATATGTGTGTATTTATGTGTGTGTATGTGTTTGTGTGTGTATATTAGTATATTAGTCATAGAAAGAAAAGAAATCCTGCTATTTGTGACATCATGTTTGGATCTTGAGGACATTATACTAAAATGCTATATAAACTCACTTACATGTGCAATCTGAGAAACCTAAATCATAGAAACAGAAAATTGATTGGTGGTTGCCAGAGGCTGGGGCTGGGGAGTGGGTGAAATGAGTAAAGGTGACGAAAAGGTACAAACTCCCAGTTGTATGATAAAAAGCCCTGGACATGCAAATACTATATTGTATATTTGAAGGTTCCTAAAATAAATCTTAACATATCTCATCACAGGAAAAAAAAAACTGTGACTGTGAGTAAAGGGAGGTTAACTAGACTTGCTGTGGTAATCATTTTGCAGTATATACATGTTAAATCATGATGTTGTATAGTTAAAATTAACACAATGTTATATGTCAATTATATCTCAATAAAACATAAACAAACAGGATGCTTTCAAATATTTTTAAAAGATGCTGTTGGTTTAAATATTCATACAAATTCCAAGCTAAGAGACAGTGTTTCCATTTTTTTTCTTTCTTGTTTCCCCCACTTCCTTTCAGTCTGGGTAAGGTTGTTTAATTTAAATAATAATACCAATATTACACTAAGCCAGTATAGGCAATTAAGTACTTTTGCTACTGTCTATAATCCATAGCTTTGAACCAATTTTCTGAAAGCCAGGGATGACTAAGAAAAGGTAGAAAGCCATTTTGTAATAGAAATATCAAAATAGTTCTTTAATTTTCTTGTAATTTCTTCCAGATAATCCATAGGCACTCTAAATCTACACTATTTTGAATCACAATGTAGGGATCTAGGGACAGAGCTTGGGTGAAGCTTTATATTTTATAAGTTCCTATGTTTCGTATGTATATCCAGATAAGGGATTTTATGCATCAAATGTTAAATACTAACCAACAACAAAAAAGTGAGTGTCCCAAGCCCATTTTAAACATTTATTTTAAAAGTAATAGCATTGATCATAACCATTTTCTTAGAGTTTGTCACAATAAAGATAATGCTGTCTAGGGACTTGATAGATTTTTATTATTCTCTACCCCCTTGCAAATTTTTTTAGTCCAGAGTAATTATGTTTTTTCCTATTACATTTTCCCATGCATTTTTCATGATGCTTCACTGTAATGTGGATTTATCTTTCGAGGACTGTTCTTATGCAGCTTATTACAATTGTTGTAAGTATAATGTATTTAAAATTATAATTTTATTCATACAAATGTGTTTAGATTATACAGTTTATTAAAAATGTAGAGTCATTTATAATTTATAAAACAAACATAACAATTTTGCAGAAAAAAATGGAAAACAGAAATATGTGACCTTTTTAGTGCTCCCGGAGAAGTATATTTAAATATTCCTGAATGTCTGGTATGACTAACAATGAATCTTAGGGGGCATGAACTAACGTTCTTTGCACCAATATTCAATAACTTTCTTCTTATTAATATGTTTGGAGAATTAACAGGAAGACACAACTTTCCCTCAAGATACATAACAAGCTAATTAGGAACACTTTATATGTATACTTCTAATACAAGTGACAGGGAAAAACACGTTGATTAATTTATAACTATTTAGGAACAAAGTATTGAGTGAATAAAAATGTCAGAAAACAGAATAATAAATTTTATTCAGTCATCAAGCATTCATTAAATGTCTCCATAGTATAGGAGGTATTGGGGTAAGCAATAGGGGATGCCTCAAACACGGATTTTGCACTTGAGGAGCTTCTTATCTAGTAGAGGGAATAAGACATGTACATATACACACAATGTCCATGAAGAAAGTGCTAAATGCAATAAAAAGAGCATCAGATTAAAAACTATGGTTGTTAATGTTATCAAAATCATGGTATTTTTGTAGGATAAGTAGCTGTATATCCTCACTATGAACCATTTTTGTTTTAAAAGAGTAAGGTGGATCAGACCATGATGGGAGAAGCAGTGATCGAGTTAATTTATGATCATGAAACTTTGACTATGGATGAATCTCTTTTGCTTACTCTCCTAAAATATTGTGTATGTGTTGGGGGAGGTAAAACAGTGTGTGTGTTGGGGGAGGATATGAGGCAACTCCAATTCTGCTTCAACAACTGAGACAATTCAAAGAAAAAGCCACATTAATCAAGGAGTGAAAAATAATGTGGGTCATATCTGATTATTAATGCCAACTTGAGTCAAAAATAAAATATTTTAATTGACAAACTCAGAAGCTGATGGGTGTCTTTTGCAGTTGTAAACCATTTACTCACTGACTTGATGAAGAAACTTATTATGTAGGTTGATTGCAGCCAGAGAAATGGATATCTGTTTGATGTTTGATTACCGATCTCCCTGAAACAGTGGTATTGCCATTATTAGTTTCATGTAATGGAAGTTTCTAGCTTATGTAATAAGGAAAGGAAAGTAAGAATTGGTATATGTGATATAAAGCAGATCAGAATGGTCATATTTTTATTATATAAGGTAGATAAGATTATGAGAATTAATATTATTCAATATAATGACTAGATACAAAATTAATAACTTAATGAAACACTAGAAAACATATAGGAAGAAATATAGAGGCCTGAAATGAAGAAAATTTGAAATATTATTAAAAGTCTAAGAGAAGACTAGAACAAATTAAAAGATTCACCATTAAGTAAGACATACTCGATATTCTGAAGACATCATTCTTTAATGTCTCAAATTAATTTTTAAAGTAATTCAATTATAAAGAAATTCTCATTAGTATTATTTTTCAGAACTTGATCCCCTAATTCAAAAAGTGTATCTCAAATATAAATGCTTGAGAAGAAAGAGTCATTATTGTATTTTTTAATTTAAAAAGATAAGGGAGGGAGCCTGCATTAACCAATACTTTTAAAAAATATGATAAAATAACTCTACCATTAATAGAACAGAATAAATATTCAAGAAATAGACATAATTATATATAAGAATTAGCATGTGAATTTAATTCCTTTATGAAAAATGTCATATATTAAGAATACTGAAAAAAATGTATATTTGTTGGGCAGGAAAATCACTTATTTTTTCTCTTATGCTATATTAATTTGCTAGAGCTTCCATACAGGTACCATAGACTGGGTGAATTAAGCAACAGAAATCGTTTCCTCATAGTAACAGAGGCTAGGAATCTACAGCAGAAGTGTCAGCAGGGCTGGTCTCTCCTGAGGCCTCTCTCACTGGTTTGCAGATGGCCATCATCTTCCAGTGCCTTCAGATGATCTTCTTGTAAGGACACCAGTCATACTGGATTCCAGCCCTCACATATAGCATCATTTTAATTTAGTTACTCTTTTTAGGCCTTATCTCTAAATATGGTCACATTCTGACATATTGGAGATAACAACAACAAAAACATATGGATTTTGGAGGGGGGCACAATTCAGCCCAAAACATATATCATGAACTAAAAAAATAAAGTAAATCTTCAAGTTAAAAAGTAAAGTATTTTTTAAAAGAATATGAAACTATCAAATAGCTAGAAACAAAATATCAGTAAATATTAATCCAATCTTGAAGTGTAACAGGTCTCTATAAATGTTCTGCATCCTGCTCCTCTAGAGGCATAGAGGTCTATATACTAACAGTGTCCTTTAGCTGTAGAATTATGAATTATTTTAATTTACTATATGTTTTCACATACTTTCCAAATTAATTACAGTGCACTTTACAATATAAAATAATGTCTTGAAGTTTGGAAGTTAAGAGTAGAATTAGATTACTCAAAACCAAGAAGACTTGAAAATTCTTTATGGAAGACATGGCATTTGCCTTTGCGTTGAGTGAAATTTACAGCCATGTAAGCAACAGAGCATTTGAGACAAAGGACATAGAGCAGAGTTTTGTGGGACATAGTTAATACATTTCCTTCTGTGCTTAACACTGTACATGACAGAATTTAGAAAGGCCCAAACAGAATGGTTGATTGTGATGCAATGATCGAAGTCCTTCAAAGTATAGGACAGACCTAGGAAAGCAGGTGGAGGGAAGCAGGGCAGATTAAAAGGGTGGTGCAAGAGTTCCATTGAGAGGAGTAGAGGCAATGGGATTAGAGAAGAATGAAAAAATTTGCATACTGTTTGGGTGTGCATGGCATAGATATAGAACAGAGGATGAAGCAGGGGTCCCGGATAACAGAAGTATCAGGAACAGAGAAATAGAAAATGCAAATGTAAGGGAGCCAAAGCAGTAGCACCCACTGACTACTGCACTTCAGGGACCATGATTCACACCCTCATACATCACTGTAGATGCCTTTTTTTTTTGGTCCACATAATACAAATGCCTACAGTCACAGCTAAGTACCTAGAAGAATGAGGAATCAAACGCTTCTCTTTTCTTTTTATTCTATCATACATAATCTACAGAGTTTACATTTAGTGATATAATCATCTGAAATAATTTTGATTTATTTTAATCTGAATATGTTATTTCCCTGTCTGTATTTTTAGGCATGTTACTTCAAAATAATATTTTATATGGAGAGATTGAAGTTCAAGGGCATTATTGAAGTTTCAGGTGTTTTAAACTATCTAGTTCTTAACTGTGTCCTTGCAATACAGATCATCTGGCCTGTTTTTGTCTATTTCATTCCACATGATAAATGCGGAGCAGAATGCTAACATCTTTAGGCAAGGCCTTAATTTGAAAATGTATGTAGAAAGTTGTTTCTGATGGAAACTTTTGATGAGGTTAGAAAATAGAATTGACGGCAAACGCAATATACTATATAGGACTAATTACATCAAATGGGATAATTTATGAACCTTTCTGCTTTACGTTTGAATTACCATTGGGTCCTAAGGGAAGAGTTATGTACATATAATTATTATTATATGTGAAAATAACCTAAGACACTTTCTGACACTGTGTTTTTTCTTACACAATTAGAGAACTGTAGTATAAAAGCCAGTGGGCTATTAACAGACCCAGCTGTGTTTTTTTCTCTTTGACTTAAAAAAGAGGTATACAACCTAAAAATTATGTCTCAGTAATACTGTAATTGCCCATTATAAAGAACTGCTAAAAAAAACAATATAATTCAAAGTCCATCTTAGTAATTGGGATATGTATTTGAAGGTTTCATTTTTCACTTTAAAGTTGATTAGTGTCACGTGAATAGAGAAAAGAACCACTGCTGCATCATTCTATTTCTAGTGCCTTTTTCATATGATAATCTCTCCAAGTCTCTATTATTAATACTTTGCAAAGGACACAGCAAAAAAGTTCTTAAAAATATAAAAAACACCTTTTAAAAATAATATGAAATATTTTAACAATTTTGGTGATAATAATAATGATAATAATTTCTAACAAATTACCCAGCTAATCTTGTGATTCATCTAGTATGTACAAAGGGTCAAAAAAACTCTATCTAGAAGTTAACCAACATTTGTCATAAAAATTTTACCATACTTCCTTCATATGATATGCTTTGACTTTTATGAAATTGAAACCTAAACAAAATAAAACAAAAAACAGAAACCTGACCCTTATTTGGGATCTTTCCTTTAAAATGGAGTTTTAAGAAATTAGTTGTAGTGTATTTTGATTGCACAAAGTTTAAAATTATGTAACTAAATGTAATCTTAGGTGCTAAGGCTGTGGACCTGGTTTGTAAAGTCCTTCTAGGTTCAGACTCCATTTTTAAGGTATAAATAAAGTTAAAATCAGAAGATATTAGATGAATTTCAAAATTTAAATCTGCTTATTTTATTCCCTATAAGAGACAACATTATGTGCTTTTGCAAAGATATTTGAAATCAGCTATACCTGGGTTCATAATTCAGGCTCCATCAATTACTTGCTATAGACAGTTTCCCCTTTTAATTGACTTCTCAGCCTTAATTTCCTTATTAGTAGAATGGTGCTATTAATCCACCTTGCAGGATTCTTCTGAGGGTTAAATAAGATAGCATGTCTACAAGTCTAGCATTTATTAGTGGCCATTAAATTATAGTTTTTGTTGCCCCTGTTATTTTGATGATAGGTAACATAGAAAGACACACTATGAAATGGAATTTATGATTCATGTGATTTATTGATTTTTCTCTTAATTCAACTTTAGCCCTATTGCATTCTGTGACTTACAGTTCTTTCTATTTTTACTGATATGGGGCTCCCTTCTGTTTTGGCTGTTTTCTTTAACTTGTAGCCTGATTCATGGTCCATATACTTATGTATCAAAATTACAAAGGCACACATCCTTAGACCTGCCAGTTCCACTTGAATTTATGAGAAATCACTTATGTATGAAAATATATTTATGGAAGCATTTTTGGCCAAAATTGTAAACAAAGGTACACACACACACACAAAAACTGGTCACGTAAATCATGGTACTTACATTTAATAGAGTAATAGATGACCACAAAAGAGCACAGGAAAGATTTTTTTTTATGTTTTGACATGGAACAATCTACCAGATATAATGCTAAAAGTTGTAATCTATTACCATTTTGGTAATAAAGAGGAAATACCTGTATATGACATACATAATGTACATATGTTTTAAATATGTCTGTGTGTGCATTTATATAAGTAAGTGTAAAAGATAAAGGAAGAAAAAAACTGATACTCAAATAACTGAAAACACTAGATGCCTGAGGCAGGAAAAGCAGTTGCCTAGTGGCAAGGTTTGGAGGGAGACTCACATTATATACACTTACACTTTTCAATTTGGAGCCATATGTTAGTATTCTCTACTCAAACAAATGAGACATTTTAAATACCTTAAAGACAAGCCTCAGTAATTACAGAATTATCGCTTCATGCCCCAGTTTTCTTTTACAAATTTCAATTTAAATAAAAATCCTAAAGAGTTTGAGGACATTGTGGAGATGTTGCCAGCTCTTCTGATACTCTAGGTCTTTAGGGGAAACACACATACACACACACACACACACACACACACACACACACACACAATAATTATAAAAACTTCTTTTCTAAATGATGTAATTCAGACGTATGTGAATTTAAATCAATGGTGGTATGATTTATATTTGGGGAAAATAAATTAAGATTCTGCCAGGGAATTGCTTATTATTTGGAATCAGAAAATTCTGAGTGTGAATCCTAGCATTCATATTTACTAGTCACACTGCCTTGTGCAGGTTACTTATCTCTCAAAGCTTTGATTTTCTTATCTGTAAAACAGAAATACCTCCCATTTATAGTGGTCATGATAAAATATCTATCCAGGTGCTCATAATAAACACTTCATAAATGGAACGTTGTGTTTTGCATTGTCGTAGGACGTTTCCCTCTTTTGTTAACACATATCAGTGCCCACTGAGCAAACAGTAGATGTATAGTTTTGATCCCATGAGACACAGATTGGTTTACTCTTTCTGAAGATATTCCAAAACATTTCCAGAATTTTGGGTTATCAGGAAATAAACATTTAATACAGTTACTATGACTTTGGGAGTGACTAACACACTGAGCACAATTTTCAATGCAAGCTATTTTTTCCAGATCACTCTGGGAATACACTCTTGAATAACTTTACCTAAAATGATAGAATCAGTCTGGCTTTGTTAAATTTGCAAGCAAAAAAGTTTTATCTTTTGGTATTTTCCCACTTTCACTTCTATATTCTGTGAATCTCTACCTCTTCAAAGAATTCCCTTCTGAACAATAGGTCAAACATTTACAGGTGGCTGGTTTTGTTTTCTGGGTTTGGTGTCTGAATGTTATGAACTTGGGTAGAGCTCATTAAAGCTTACTTTCTGCCTTTCATTATAAAAAGCCCAAGTGACAGTACTTGAAAAACAGCCTCTAGCTGACTATTATTGAAATCCAAAGGCCAGTAAGTGAAGAATCATTTGCTGGTCAAATCTATATTAATCTAACTTGTTATATTGCCTTAACAACATTCTCAAGGGTGTTTTATCTGCTGCTGAAAAAATTCATTTCAATAAAGCAAACATACTCTATCTACTTAATTTAGTGTATCTGTTCTGGGCCAATTTCATAATTGTTCAAGAGAAAATAATCTCTCAATAGTCCAGCTTGGCCAGACTGTTGTTTTTCAAATAGAGTAGTAGAATCTATTTAACTTTGAATGTTACTTGTTTTGAAAACCACAGCCTTTCCATTAATTAACATGGACTTGGTTGCAGAGGTGACAGTGATTTAATACAGGTCAAAATCTCATTATTAAAAATAAATTACAGTAAATCCCCAAATGACAGGAAACTATCTAAATTCCACTTAAATGCAGACTATTATCATTTCTTACAGCCAAAGAGTCATTTTGAATCAATAACCTTTATTGCAAATTATGCTCAATAATCATGTGATTGGTGCCCTGGACTCTCTTGGCCAGTGAACGACAAACCGTTTTCTCTTCCCATGTACCCCCTACAATACCTTCATTTCAATCTCTTCAGCTTCCTTCCCATTTTTCAGGTCCCAGGTTAAATTATGCCTCTCCAAACCTCCTGATTATACTTCAGTGCCTCTTCCCCTCATGTTCTCTTAACACCCTGAAATTTTCCTCTCTTCCTCACTTGAGGGAAAAGGATTTTATGTAATTATTTAAATCTGTCCCTTCTACTGGTCTTTAACTTCTTTGATGGAAGAATTGAGTCAGTATTTTGTTCTAAATTCTCACATAAAACATTTATATGTGAAACTGATGAGATTTTGGAAACAAAGTCTTTCAAGTGAGTTTTTCTTATTTTAACTGAAAAACTGAAAGTCTTTTTCTTGGTGTCAGTCACACTAAAGGAGTGCGGCCTTCTCTGGGTTTGTTCTCATCCTGGTTCACATGGTAATTCAGTTTTTAAGGTAAAAAATAGAAGACACCTGATATTTGCCTTTCTAAACTCTTCTTACCATGATTATTTCTACTTCTGGCAAGGAAAGATCCTGTGATTTTGTCCTTCTCTTATGGAAGATTTGACACATTCAATCCTTCTACTCAGTCCTGTGATCTAATGTGATCACAACTTCAAGCTGAACTGCATTAAGAGTTCATGAAGTAATGAAATTTTAGATTAGGAAAGAACTATCTGTATATCCACATTACCATCCTAACATCTGTTCATCCATCCACACATCTGTCCATCTATCCTTCCATCCGTCTATACATCCATTTGTTCATTCACTGAAAGATTATATATAATATTTTATGTATCTGAACAATATAATAAGTGGTCATAATACTAATGAAAACTAGTAGATCAAGAATAAAATATACACAAATAAAGTGAAATAGAGTATTATGGTGTTATGATAGAAGACTATACTGTATATAGCCTGCACAAGAGATATACTTGTCTGCATGGAAGCAAATGTTGCAGATTAAACTATGGGAAGATATAAAGTAGTTCAACAAGGGGAGAATGGCATTCTGGGAAGAGAAAGCAGTGTAAGCAGAGGAGATTAGTCACTCAAGGAGGAACTACCAATTTAGACAGAGTTCACATGAAAGGGGGAAATTGAATATGAGGTAAGAGAGAAAATTATAGTTATTTAGAGAAAAGATAATAATAATCATAACAATAATTATCCTAAATAATAATAATTTGATTAGTGAGTAATTTTGAGTTATTCTATAGGCCATGGATAGTCCAGTGAAGGTTTTAAGTAGTTTTAAATTCCAAGAATGTGGACTTGGAAGAAGTGTGGTGATTCATTGAAAAGATGGAAGAAAGGAGATCAGGAAACTACATTGGAGATTGACACTGTTAACTTGAGAGGGAACCTGGATGGTTTAAGGATGAAGCAAAAGAGGCAGATGCCTGAGATTAAAAATTGACAGAATTAATAGGATGTGGCTAGCCCTCGTAAGTTTCCATTTTGGTCAAATCACTCTGGTTGTACCAGAATAATCTTCCCAGCTTTATCACTAAGATAAAGAATATTAAGAAAAGGAATACTTTTGGGGGAAAATAATAAGTTTAATTTTGAACATGCTGCATTTAAGATACTTCTGGAGACATTCATTGCAGCCCCTGCAGGAAACTTCTTTCTAGTACTCTAATAGGGGATGTAAATCCAGGATGTCTGCCATACCCTGTTTGTCTGTTCCTTGGGTTTATTTGCCTTGCTAATTAACTCTGTACTACATATCTTACCAGCTTGGCTCTGCTCATGGAAGTTCCCTTGCCATGCAATCTTAACTTAGAGGCATTTCTCCATTAAGCATGTAGAACATCATCATAGATTTGAACATGAATAAAAAAGCAACACATTTTTGAACAATTTCCCAAGCGATTTCCCCAAAGGAGCCATGCATTATAGTGCTTAGAAGAGGGACATGTCATAATGAAAATGGTTATTTAGAAAGACTTCTTTACCGGTGGGACTGGAATAGTTTGAAGCAGAGGGAATCTGAAATCAGAAGTCTGTTGAAGTAATCTAGACATGAAGTAGCTCAGGGATTGGGGGTGGTGGAAATGGAGGAAGTGCACTAAACTCAGACATATTTAAGAAGGAAGAAATGATAGTACATGTTGCTAGATTGTATATAAAGAAGAAAGGCATAGAACTTTCTATGACTTGTAATTTGCAACTTTCCCATATGATAGAATTACATTAGAGATTGTTGGAAAATTTTTTGATCAGTGGCTTGCTCATCACAGTATTGCGTGTGTGTGCATGTTTGGATACGTGTGCCTTTGCACATGCCCATGTGTAATTGTGCTGTAATTGTATATTGTGTAAACTTAAAATAAAAAAGGTAATATTCATTTGCTTATCCTAAAATCTGAGAGAATGAGCTCATGTTTCATTATGTTTCAATTTATTTTTTAATCTTCAGGGACATGTTTATATAATAAAAAATTTTTAAAAGCCTCAGCATTTTGGATAGCTTTAATTTTGTATAAGGGAATAAATTACCAGCTCCTTCAAATTTCATATGCTCTCCATATTTATTGCAAAAGATATCACAATCTTATTTATTATTCTAACCTGCATCTTTTTTGTCCCTGGTGTATCCTCCTTGTCTTCTGCTGGCAGACGGGAACAGATTGAAAGGAACTCACTTTGGCAGACCAAAATGTTGCATTTCAGTGATTTCCATGATATTCTAATACGCAACAGCTACAACAAGACACAGATCCTAATATGGGAATGACTAGAAGGTTTTGTTTGAAACATTTTTAAAGCTATCCTTTGGGTGAAAAATAAGAGTAATCATGTTTCACTCAAAGCAGGATTTATGGTTTAACATATTCATTCATCAATTACCTTGTAAAAATGAAGATTTTATTTTTCTCCAGAAAACTTTTATGGGGATTTAGATGCTAAAATTTAGAGACTATAATAGTATCCCAGCCAGAGTTTATTTAATGCAGTCCTTTTTCAATCTTCTGCTTATGTAACAGGATTCTACACTGCATCAAGTAAAATTTTCCTATTGTATAGGAATTGTGGCTAAAAGTATGTAGCCTAACCTTGTAAGAGACTAAAAGTGAGGCAGGAAAGGGGTTTCTGAAATCCACCAGCCCATGTCTTCGCCTCACCTCCACCTAAGTTACTGAGCTGCTACTCTTGAGTGCTTACAGGAAAAGAGCTTTGAGTCGTTTGATTGAAGTTTCAATGAAGATACTACTACTTTCTATAACATAAACAACTTAAAAACTCATGGTCTCAACAGACTTTCTTGCTTTCATAAACTCCTGCTGGCAAGGGGTGGGGATGGAGGAAGTGAACTGTTTAAACTACCATTCAGGAAACAAGGCTGGCAGAAGCTCTGCCATCCACATCGGGTGGCATCCAAAATCACCATGACCATAGGTATCAGTTGTCAGGAAGGGTTCTTCAGGTGTGTTTCTTAAGGCTCTTCCATAAGTGAGACTCATTGATTCCATCAGCCAGAAATATCACATTTATTCATGCTTAATTGCAAAGAAGTCTGAATATTTATTCTGCCCCACCTGTCTAGAGAAACAGTGAGTGGGATACATGAAGAGATAGGCAGCCTATGCTACAAAGACTGATACTTCAATGTAAGAGTAAGATCATTCTAATAACTGAAGTTGAATGAAGCGTTATAAAATTAGAAGAAAATAACAGTAAGAAACCATGTCCCAGCAAGACAATGGGCTTTAACATAGGAAGTTTGGAGATAATTATTGGAAGAAATAAAATCATTTCATACTTTTACCCCTTGTTCTTACATTTTAATATTTTTCCTTCACTAGATATTTTCACTTACACATAAAAAAACTTGCCTTCCTCAAATCAATATAGATTTGATATATATTAATGAATTAATGACATTGAATTCTACAGAAGTGTCTTATTAATTATGTCATTGTCAAGTATAACACCTGTGTTAGAAAGACATATAAAATGTAAATATAAATTTCAATGAAACACTACAAGAACACTTTTGTGATCAACATGGCCATTAAGAAATAAAGTGAGCGCACCTCTGAAGCCTCCCTCTCTCCCTAAATGTAACTCAACTTCCACCACAGCAACCAGATTGCTAACTCCTGTAGTAATCCTTGCTAGTTCATTACTACTATTATTACTATTATTAGCTTAACCACATAAGCATGCATCTCCAAACATTATAGTTTAACACTGCCTGCTATTTCTTTACATTTATAGAAATGATATACTATATATTCCTTCATGACTGACATCAATTGCTCAAAATTATAAGATTCATATTGTAGCATGTAGATATAATTTTTTTCATGCTATATAATATTTCACTTTATAAATGTATTACAAGTTATTTACACATTTTACTGTGATGGGCATTTGGGTTATTACCAGTTTTGCTTTATTGTAAGTAAATATGCTTACATGTGTCTTGTTACACATGTGTACAAATTTTTGTTGAGAATATGCTCAGGACTGGATATATTTGCACAGAGACTTACGTATCTCCAGCTTTCATAGATTATGCTAATCTCTTTTTCATGGTGATATTCTTTCACCAATAGTTGTATGTGAATTCCACTCATTTCATACCCTCACCAACTCTTGTTCTTAGCCATTTGAATAATTTTTAGGTTTTCTATTTATATATATATATATATATATATATATACTGTGTTTTTAGTTTTAATTTTATTCCTTAATTACTAATGAAGTAAAAAAGAATTTGTTGAGCATTTGTATTTTTTAATGAACTGTCTGTTCAATGCTTTTGTGAGCTTTTCTACTGAGTTGTCATTTTCTGTTTCTATATGAGTTTTTAAAAAATGTATTCTAGATATATGACTTTTTCCAGGTATATATTACAAATTCATTATTCTATATATGTTCAATCTTTAATTCTACATTCCCTATCAATCTTAGAAATAGTTTAGCATGTTTCGCTGGTGTGTGTGTGTATGTGTGTGTGTATATAGATACATACACATGTATCTATATAAATGTGTGTGTATATATATATATATAGAGAGAGAGAGAGCCTCTGGATCAACTTGAAAAAGAAAACAGCAAATCTTTTAAATATAGTTGACCCTTGAACAATGCAGGAGTTAGGGGTGCCAACCTGTGCACAATTGGAAATCTGTGTATAACTCTCTTTTGTCAATTGATTTATTTCTTATTGTGGTAAAAAAAATAACATAAAATTTACAGTCTCAACCATTTTTAAGTGTACAGTTCAGAAGTGTTAAGTATATTTATATTGTTGTGAGATAGAACTCCAGAATATTTTCATCTTGCAAAACTGAAATTGTACCCATTAAACTCCTCTTTTCACCCTTCTAGTATCCCCTGGTAACCACCATTTTAATTTCTGTTTCTATGAATTTGACTACTTACATGCATAATTAGACTCATACATGTCTCTATTTTATGCTTTTTTATTGAAGTACAGTTGGTATACAATATTATATTGGTTTCAGGTATACAATATAGTGAGTTGACACTATAAAATGCTCACTACAATAAGTGTAGATAACATTTATCACCGTACAAAGATCTTACAATATTATTGGCTATATTACATATGCTGTATTTTTCTTCCCTGTGACATATTTATTTTATAATTGGAAGTTTATACTTCTTTATCCCTTTGACCTATTTTGTCTATCACTTCTGACTCCCCACAACTTAACTGTTAATAGCGTACTGTTGACCAGAAGAATTACCGATAATATGAACAGTTGGTTTACACATATTTTGTATGTTCTATACTGGATTCTTACAATAAGGTAAGCTAGAGAGAAGAAAATGTTTTTAGAAATTGTTGCAAATCTCCAAGATTTCAAAAAGCCAACCAGTTGATTTTCTCTTTATAGTCATTGGTTTGTTTTCTCTCTTTCTGCTGGAGATGGTAGTTGAGAAGACATGGCCACCTGTTGACTCATGAGCTAGATCTGGGCAATCAGAGACTCCTCAGCCCCTCCTTTGTCTTCAAAATGTCCATTCCATCTGCCATTCCCACACAAGGATCTATTTCAAAAATGTATCCTTGTGAGAGTAAGGTGGTGTTGAGAGCATCTCAAATATGTATGTGACTGAACCCCAGTAAGGCCTCTCTATAAACTTAAGATTCTAGCAGGTGTGTCTGGAGATCTACTCATCTTGCAGCCACCCAAGTAAGCTATGTATATGTTCCCTTGCTTATTCAAAGTGCCACCTACCAGTCAGAAATGGTCTGCCCCATTTTGCACTCTCCTTGCCCTCCATACACAAGGGCCAGTTTAGGAACACTTCCTTTCACTCTCTCTCTGTTTCTTGCTTGCTTGCTTTCACTCTTTCTTGATTGCCTTCTTACCTTTTTGCTTTCTTTCTAATCCCTTTGTGATTTATTTGCCTTTTGTTTCCTAGCTTCTTGAGATAAAACCTTGGATTATTGATTTATCATCCTTTATTATTTCAAATATGTGTGTTTAAAGCTATACTTTTCCTCTGATACTCTTTTAGCTGCATCCTGCGGCTTTTCCATGTTTTGCTTTCATTATTTTTCAGTTAGAAATATCATTTCCATTGTGATTTTTAATTTAACCCATGGTTATTTAGAAATGTGTTCTATATTTTCTAAACATTTTTAAATTTTCTGGTTATTTTTTGTTGTTGAATTCTAGAGTAATTTCTTTATGGTCAGAGAACAGATGACATATGACTTCAATCACTTGAAATTTTGGCCAAGTATATACTCTAATTTTATAAATGTACCAAGTATACCTGAAATTTATTTGTATTTTGTGTTTTCTGAGTATAGGGCTGTAAATAAATCAATTAGGTCACAATTCTTAAATGTGATGTTCATTTATTAAATAATCTTATTGATTTTTTGTCTGCTTTTTATATTAGAGAGATGGTTTAACATTTTCCCATAGAATTATGGATCTATCTATCTTCGTTAGTCTGGTGATTATTGTTATTGCTTCATTTCTTTTAAAGCTATGGTAGTGGAGGCACAAAAATGCAGGATTATTATGTGTTTCTTTCCATTTGTCCTTTTGTCATATTAAAATACCTCTCTTTATAATTCAGTGTATTTCTTGCCTTTAAGTCAACTTCTTTTATGTGAACATTCCTGTTAGTTTTATTTTGGTTAATGTTTACAAGGATACAGTCTTTGTCAAGTTAATATTTTCAACCTGTGTCATTCTATTTCAAGTATTTTTCTTATAATCAGTCTGTGATTGTTTCTTGTTAAAAAATCCAATCTGACAGCATTTGCTTTTCAACTTAATTAGTAAGTGTATTTATAGTTAATATAACTATTGATACAACTGGGTTTGTTTTCCATATATTCTGTCTGTTCTCTGCTCCTTTATATCTCCTTTTCTGGCTACCTTTTTATATTAATCAAATGTTTTTCATGATTTCATTTTATATGTTCTATTAGTTTATAGTTATATATTTTGCATCATTCTCTTATTGCTTACATTAGGAATTGCCACATGCATTCTTGATTTATTACAATCTGTTGTAAAGTTTTAATATTTTTAAATATTTTCTCACTGTGAGAGAATCTTAAAAAAGCTGAAATACTATTTTCCGCTTCCCTTTGTATCACCACATTATTTAACTGCTACATGTATTACAGCCCACAGTAGGCTACTGTCATTATAGTTCTAAATAGTAATAATCTGTCAGTGTTTCTACAGTTTTATTCATTCCAGTATTCCTTGTTTTTTCTTGATCTTTTTGGAGTATCATTTTGCTTTAATCTGGAGACCTTCTTTTATTATTTTCTTGTAGTATGAAGGTTTGTCAGTGACAAATTTTCTGAGATTATTTTAATCTTAGTATATTTTTCAGTTGCTTTCATTTATTGAAGGATAATTTAACATGCTATGGAGCTCTAGGTTGACATCTTTCTTTTCTCTTTCTTTCTTCGCTCCATAGATATCATTCCTTGTGTCTGGCAATTACAGTTGCAGTTGAAAAGGTAACCACTAGTCTTATTGTTGCTACTTTAAGTAAAATGTATCTTTTTTTTTCTCTAGCTGCTAATGTTTCACTTCCCCATTGGTTTTCAGCAGTTTGACTAAGATATGCATAAATATGGTTTTCTATTTGTTTATCCTGCTTGAGGTTTGTTAAGCTTATTGAATCTATGGGTTACTTTTATCATGTTATCAAATAATGTCTCAGCCATAATCTCGAGTTATGCTTCAGCCATATTCTCTTTCTCTCCTGTCGTTTGTGGTTCCAGTCACATGTATGGAAGATAATTTATTATGTTTCAAATTTGTTTTATAGCTTATTTTTTTATTTCCAATATTTTATTTTTCCTCTATGCTTCTGTCCTGGATAGTTTTTTTCCTTGAGGTCACATTTTTCTGATATATAATTCTGTTTTCAATTCTAGAATGTCATTTTCATTCCTTTATAAAGAGTCAAATTTCCTGTTGAACTTCTCACATTTTTATCCACTTTTTTCTTTTTCTTTTAATTATATATATATATAATTACAACATAATTTTATCAATATTTTAAAGGCCTTACATGAAGATTCTATTATCTGGACTATTTGTGTCTTCCTTATTTTTTAAATATTTTTTTAAAAAGTTGGTCACATTTTTGCCCCTCTTTGCAGGCCTTGTAATTATTAGTGCAACCTGAAAATTATGTAGTAGAACCACAGAATCTGTAGATGATTTTTCTCCTTCAGAAAGGTTTATCTTTTCCTCTGTTGGGTAGGTAGTATGAAGGACTAATCACTTAATATAATCAGGTGGGTTGGGTCTAAGTAGCAATTTTAAACCTTAATTCATGTGTGATGTGTCTCTTGATTCCTCAAACACCTCCCTTACAGATTCTTGATTGAGAAGCTTATAGTTCTTTGTTTTTTCAGCTCTGAGAAATGGAAAGTAATTCAGTTCTCCCCTTCAGAGGTTTTTGAATCAAGCTCTTAACCTCCTGCCCAATACAGCTTATATTTAGGCCTATGTTGTGAAAAGATCTAGCCTCAGGCAGACATCCTCTTTTTAGTAGGATTTTGTCTCCTAAGTACCATGATAAAGGTGGAGATTTCTTTCTGCCTTTTACAAGTTTCCAGATAAGCCTCCTAACTTCCCACATTGCCTCAAAATTCAGCAAGTTTCAATTAGGGAAAAACTGGCCATGCTTTGGGAGCTTTTCTAGATTTCAGTCTGTCTTGCCAGCCCACCAAACCATCAGTACATAGCTAATTTTTCTTCCTCTTAGATGTGTTGCTTAGCCCAAGCGAAGTCAAATCTTTAGTTTATAACCAGAATTATTCTTAAACCTTTAGTCCAACAAGTCTTTGTTTTTCCCTTAGCAATATGATCTATTTAAAAATATGATTCTAAGTTATTCATTTTTCTTCCTGATGCTTACAGTGGAAATATTAACCTACTGTGTCCTGTCCAGAAAGGTAAACCTCAGAATGATCACTTTTTCAAAGTGTGTTCCCTCCTTTTCTTGAGCTTCCATTGTTAATTTATCAAAGATTTCAATTTATTTTCTCAAAAGCTTATTTTTGTCTACGTACAGTTTGTTTCTTTAAACCATATAGAAGCATAAGCCTTGTTCTCCTGATAATTGCTCCCAATTATCTGTGCCATCATGTCCAGATAAGGCATTCTACTTTGTGTAAAATATGATTTCAGGAAAGCCTATTACCTATTTAATTATCCTTTGTGAGAGTCATATGAAGTTTTGGAGGAACAAAAGTCCACGAAAGGAACAGAGAAAATGCCCAGTGAAAAGAAGCCTGGTGACATCGACTTTAAATGTGCAATTGCTCTGATGCCAGATTTCCTCCCAAGCAGTGCCAATTGGCAGACACAGAAATCCTCACTTCCTCCCAGTGTTAAACTCAGCAGTGAAAAACTAAATGTAGTGGGAAGTGTTGGTTTAACACCAGGGAAGAAACATGGTCTGATGCTAGCTTTCGTAAACATTTAAAAGAAGGTTTTTAAGAGTGTTAACTTAAAAGGCAGACAGAAGGACAGAGAATAAGAGCTGAGGAGCAAAGATAAGGGACCTGTAGGAGTATGAGGGGATGGTCCCTGATTGGCAGAGAGGAAGAATGAGGTTTGGGATCATCTAAGGTAAAATTCCAATTTAAGTCATGTTTATATTAGACTGAGTCAAATGAAATTACCTAGGTATCCACCTAAATATATATAAATACACAGATGTGTGCATAAACGTTTGCTTAATGTATTAGGTAAATACATATGTGTGCAAATGTATACATATACTATACATAAAATATTTATATTTGTTATGTATAGTCAAGTATGTCTTTAGAGAAAAAAAAAACTGTGTTTCCAGAAAAGCTTTTGCTGTTTTTCTCATTTCTTAGAAGTACAGGTCATGCTTCATTCCCTTGAAGAATGACCTCTATGTATACAGTTGTTTTTGTGTCCATTAAAAACTATTTCATGGGCACTTTGATGAATATTGATTATTTTGATGAATTTGGTGGTATAGTAATATGCCATAGATTTTTCTTGAATAAATTCTTAGTCTGTTAAGAGAGAAAGATGAGTGAGTGCATAATTAAAATACCCTATACAAACTACTATTACAGGATTAGGTTAAAAGGTAGAAAAGATTAGAGAGTTTTAAAATCTACTGAGAAAAATATTGGAATACCTCAAAGAGGAGGTGATATCCAGATAACAGTAATGATAAAAAATCATTTCTGTATATTCATAGTTTCATAGTACTTCCTTTCCTTCCATCTGAAAATATCACTTTTAACACATATAAGTACTTAACACTTTGCCCATAATTGTATGAGAAACTTATAACATTGTGCTTTTTTCTACTTTAACATTAGAATTATAATGGAAGCCCTATATAATAATAAGGTTTTACATATCATAATGTGAATCACACACTTCATTTTTCTTTAAATTGTCTTGTTAACTTTGAGTCTTTCTATACTATATTACTTTAGGAAAATTTGGTATACTCTGAAAAGTTCTGAGGAGAGTTTCAGTGAAATTACTTGAATTTAATAGATTGATGTATAAAAAATGGGCATTGTATGATTTTTAGTCATACCACAGAAGAAAATGGAGTATTTTTCCATGAATCTAATTGTACATTTTTGTTACATTTATTTTCTAAATGCATTATTTTTGGGGGACTTTATTATTATAAATATCTTTTGTAATTGTTGGTGCTGAGTGAAGAAATGAGTTGGATTTTCAAAATATTGATTATATATCCAGAATCCTCAGTGAAAACTCTTATTAGTAATTTCCTATGGATAGCTATAGAAGTAATCACGAATTATTATCTGTGAAAAATGACAATTTTGTTTCTTTGTTTCAATCCTTATACCTATTTTACTTTTCATCTTACCATTCCGGGCTAATGTGGAATGCACATAGATAGTGAGTTCTTTATCTTATCAGATTTTAAGGATAATTCCAACCTTTCATTACTGTATGTTTGCTGTGTCCTTACTGTAGATGCCCTTTATCAACTTTGATATGGCTGCTCTATTTCTAGTTTTTATGCAGGAATTGTGTTCATCTTAAATGATTAACATTTATCAAGGTTTTTTTTGTTTATGTGTGTGTTTTTAACATCCATGGAACTGTCTTTTCCCTGAGCAGAGCTTTCTATTTATATATAAGTATAATGTAAAGCAATTCTGTGTCTCTTAACTCTCATCTCCAAAAAAAGGAGGAAATGATTATGGTGACTTAAATCATAATATATAATATTCCAGGGTTAACATGCATTCAGGAGTTGAAAGCTTTATTTGAACTGAACTCACAGCACAAGAAGTTTCAAGCTTTCTAACAAAGTTACCAATTAACAGTATGATACCTACTTATTTTCTTGGCAATAAGAGAAATTTCAATAGAAGAAAAAAAAATTATTTCATTAACTGTGCCCTATGAAGTGAGTTGAAATTTGAATTAGTGTGAATTTTATTAAGTTAGTGTAAATTGTATTTCACTACTTATCATTGAAGAACTGGTGATTGAATATCAATATCAGAGCTCCCAGAATTAAGAGGGCTTTTTATGTCTCCTAAAAGAAGTTATTCACAAGTCAAAGGGCAGGACTTTTTCATCTTTGTAAAATTTGTTTTGTAATATCTTAGTACCTTTGCAGTTCAAGTTGGACTCCTTGAAGGGATACTTTAGACCTTTAGTGGATTCAAGGTCAGGGTTCAAATGCCATCTTTCAGGAGCTTTTGCAGTTTGGAATATCTCCATGAAAAGAATTCCACCTGATTATTTAGTGAAAACATTTTTCACAGTATTCTATCTTGATACTGTTTTCATCCCCTTAGGTGTTGCATTTTAGAAAGATTGAGGTTTTGCTGACAATAACTTGGAGTGATTAAAAAATAGAAAATATAAGATAACTGTATAAAATAACTGATCATAATACCCTGCTATCTCTGAAAACCCTTTACTAAGCATTCCCTGACCCCTGATTTTGTGACAATCATGCAAATTTGGTTACAATGTATAGTAAAAATTGGTTATTGATATCTCTAAACACTATCTCAGATGATTGTTTGGGAAGTTAAAGAAACAGTGATGACGTAAATAGTCTGTTTACAAAAATCTGTTGGCATTTTAGGCTATTTAGTTTAATAGCATAGTGTGTTACTCCAGAATGTGAGCTTGAGCACAGTGATCTTGTCTGTCATGACTGCATTATCCTCAACATCCGCAACAGTGCCTGGCACATGACAGGGCCTCAGAAAACATTTGCTGACTAAAGTAATGAGGTAATAAATTATATTCTTTTGGTTTATATTTCTCATTAGATTTTATTTAGTGGATGTGCTTAGAATCTTACTTATCTGAGACATTTACCAATTGCATAGTTTTCTTCCAGATTATAAACACAATGATTGTACACTTTCTATGTGATAGGCTCTTCAGATAATCACCTAACATACATTATCCCTTTAGTCCTCACATTATACTAAGTATAACTGAGTACAATGCTCTGTATAAGTACATTTTGCAGGTAGTTGAGGCAAAGAGAACTAAAGTAACTAGCCTCAAATGGTGCAACAAAAAGGCAACAGGGTCACTTGTCTCTGCTTCTGAAAACAGAACTTTTTAATCTGTACTCTGCTCCCTGTCCAAATCCTGATAGTTTATTTATTGTTGTTTCTCAGTGTCAGGGAAGAGAATTAAGCTTACTGAACTGAAAATGTTCATGGTGTTTTCCATATAGCAGCATGAATTGTGCAATGTTTAGCTACTTTCAAAAGCATTCACGAAAGTGTGCCAATTTCTGAGAAGATAAAAACATCAACAGGAAAACACATTTTTAATTCTGAGGGGAAAACTTTTTCTTCAATTTCACTATAGGAGGAAACCTGGAAAAAAATGTAAATTTCCATTTAAAAATTATTGTCTCCAAATTCATCTCTCATGCATCCCCATGTTTCATTATTCATGCCTCAACTGTAAAATTGTAGGCAGTATAGGAAAGTAATGAAGATGATTTTGAGATAAAAGACATGATTCACTGAGAATCATATAACAAAGGGTCAGGAACTGGGCGTAATAGTAGAATGACATACCCTTTTATTTCATTATATCATTTTTACTGCTTGCAAAAAGTTGGTGACTAATTAAGACCTTAGTCTTTTTCATCTTTAGAAGATCACAAAAATCTCAAAACCCATTCTTATATGTGATATAACATG
The DNA here is from genome assembly GCF_040802235.1 of Manis javanica. Lineage (NCBI taxonomy): Eukaryota > Metazoa > Chordata > Mammalia > Pholidota > Manidae > Manis > Manis javanica. Next base: position 46,587,544 of record NC_133156.1, read on the forward strand.
TGCTTCACTTCTCTGTTCTTTTGCATTGCAATGTGTTTTATGCAATTTCTGTTGAGCAATCACTGAACTCTGATATTTAATTCTCTTTTTAAATCAAAGTTTTAATTCTGGGCAGGTGGCTGTTCTTGGCAAGAAGAGAAAGGAGGCATCCCTTCATTGCTGTGGCCTTTCTCTGAGGCATCTAATTGACAAGGGAACTCTTTACAGATGACTGGAGTAGTTCCTTTTGTACAGGAAATCTGTAATATCTCTGTCACTTTCTACATGCAGATGACAAGCTTCTTCTAGCTTCAGAGCTTCATTCTCTCCAGCTTCAGGGACTTTTGTCATTTCCATCCATTCAAATTGGTCCAAGCCAGTGAACTATTCTAACTCCAGCATTTCTTCAGCCAGACCAATCTATCCTTATCACAACAAAAGTGCTGGAAGCTTTGTGAATTACAAGCTATTTCTCATGTTTATTGATGGACTGATATTTGGGAAAGGACTAAGTAAGTGTTCTTGGTTTTTTTTTTAAATGTTCTGCTCATTTCTTTTGAAACTGAATCACCCCTCCCAAGTCTTCCTTTCCACACAGAGCTCAGTTTCTAAGTGTGAAGCCTCTGGGAGAGGGAACTGAAGTAATTGAATAGGATTAGACAAGCCAGCAAAACAAAGTCACATTCCATGAGGTGTTTCCAGCATCAAGTAGATGAATTGTAATTATTTAAGGATTAGTGCAAGCTTGAGATGAGGTCCATTCTGAATACTCTTCACCGTGTATAAACCAAAGCAACAAGTAGTGATATAGGCTGTTTAAGCCTCTTTTTACTTTTAATAAATTTCTCTTAGAGCTGTGTGAACTTGAAAAACTGCTACCATAGTGAGCAAACTCACTCACTGCTTTTCAATAAAAAGTTAGGCCAAGCTAAGCCCTCAAGTCTAGGGAGAGACCTTAACTAAGGCTACTTCCTTTATTGTAATATGCTGGGACAGGACTTCACTATATGCTATGGGCAAAGGGAATTGGACCCATTTTTTGTAAATAAACATTTCATTTTAGGAGGACTTTAGATTTACGGAAAAGTTGCAAAGATAGTACTGATATTTCCTAAACACCCTGCATATAATTTCCCTTATGGCTAATATATTATACTACTGTGGCACATTTGTTACAATTAAGGGACAAATATTGATATATTAATGTTAACCAAATTCCATACATTATCCAGATTCATGTTTCCCTAGCATCTCCTATTCCAGGACCCCATCCAGAGCAGTACATCCAGGGCAATCACCATGTCTCCTTAGGCTCTTTTGGACTATGATAGTTTGTCAGATTTGTTTTTTGATTGTCTTAACAATTTTAGAGAGTACTCATCAGATAGTGATTAAGATGTCCCTCAGTTTGAATTCGGCTGATATTCTTCATCTGTTTAGACCCGAGGTTATGGGTTTATTAGGAGGAAGCCCAGGGAGGTAAAGTGCCATTCTCAACACGACATATTCATACTATCATGTGTATCCTTATCAACAGGACTTATTCCTGTCAATCCTAACTTTGTCCACCTGACTAAGGTAGTCTTTGCAAGGGTTCTACAGAGTGAGGGAATTCTCCAGTAGTTCTTTTACTACTTTTCTCTTTTCTTTCCTAGTGTTTTTTTCTATGCTGTTCTCTTTGAAAGCAAACCCTAAGTGTAGTTCACAGTGAAGGGGTAGAGATTTATATTCCATTTTCTGTAGTAGGGAATATCTACATAAGTTTTGTGGAATTCTTCTGCCTGGAAATTTATCTCCTCCCCTTATTTATTGATTCACTCAATGATTTATTTTTTTTGTATCAGTATGGATCATGGATATTTACTTTATATTTTGGGTTATAATCCAATACTATGTTACTTACTTTGTTATAGCCTTGCAGGTGGTGGTTCTTTATTTGGTTCCTGTGTTCTTTGACATGTCCTCCTAATGTTTTTTTAATTTTTGTTTTCACTCATGTTTGTTTGATAGTTTAATTACTTTCTGCACTAATAGATGCTCCAGGCTCATATTGCATACTACTCACCCTGGCTCTAGAATCAGCTGTTTCTTCAGAGTCTCAGGTCCCTTTTACTGGAGACTGGAGAATGCTGTTAGATATAAAGGTCAGAGCCCAGGGTGTGCTCATGGCTGCTGGGGTATCATTGCTATCAAAGCTAGGAAATGCATGTATGTATGGTAACCCATGGATACACACATATCTATAATTATCTCTCTATATATAATTGTATATGTCTCTCTCTATATATATCTATATATCTATATGCCTGAGCATCTATATTAAGCAAAATCTGAGTTCATAACTGATATCTGTAATCTAACCCAGTACCACTTGTTTCATTCTAGCCTTCCTCCTTCCTTATCTCTAATATCCTACTCCAACAGTCAGATATCTGGCTCCCAGCAGCTGCTCTCCATTTACTTATTTGTTCAACCCTGGTGTGCATTGACATCAGTTTCAGAATTGTTAACCCATACTCTCATGAAAGAAAAAGTTTACCAGCTGGAGTATAATGTTTATATACAGCTCCTTTGTCTCCAGTCTTGCTGTATTTATTTGTTTCCAAAGTTACTTAGGTCAGCATCATTTTTCCCCATTTGTAAGATTATGTCATATGTTTATAATATAGTTAGATTCTTTTGTCAGTCTGAATTTCATCTTTTGATCTCTTTCCTGGCTTATTTTATATATTTTTTTAATATTTTGCATGTTAATCTTAGTTTTGTATAGTTTTATTGGTTATGACAAATGGTTAGCATCATGTATCCTCAAATTCTGTGCCAAAAATAATAGTTTAATTGTTCTAAAATTTTCCCTGTACTTCACTTATTTAACACTCCTCCCAACCCCTGTCAGATCTGTTTTCAGTCTCCGTAGTTTTGTCTTTTCCAGAATGTCAGATAAATGGAGGAGTACACCATTTGTCACACTCTCTCAAGCTCAAGCTCCCTCAAACTGGCCTCCTTTACTTAGCAATACGCATCTCAGATTATTTCATGTTTTGTGTGGATCAATAGTTTGTTCCTTCTGACTGCTGGAAACTATGGACACATCACAGTTACTTTGTCCATTCCCCTATCAAAGGACATCTTGGTTGCTTCCTGTTCTTGTGATTATGAATAAAACTGTTATCAATGTTCATGTGAGTGTTTTTATATAGACATAAGTTTTAAATCATCTTGACAAATATCTAGGATGGCAATTACTGGTCTTTGTGTTAGGTCTATGTTTAGCTTTATAAGCAACTAAACTATCTTCCAAAGTGGCTGCACCATTTTGTATTACCTCCAGTAATGAATGAAAGTTCATGTTGCTCTGCATCTTTTCAGAGCTTCTTTTATTAGTTAAAAAAATATATATTTTAGCAATTTCTAATAAGTTTAGAGTGGTTCACTGTTGTTTTAAGTTGCTATTTTCTAATGACACAATGTTTAGTAGTATTTATTTGCCTTTCTTTTTTGCTGTGTTTCTGTACAAATATTTTGCCCATTTTTAAGTTGACTGTTTTTTCACTTAATGTTGAGTTTTAAGTGTTCTTACTGATAAGTTTATAGTTAGTTTTTGTGTAGGTCATTGTTTCAAGTTATATGTCCCATATGCATCAAAAATCTTTTGGGGTGAACTTAACTACAGTATTCTGAACTCAATTCCAGATCTAATGAATTGGGACCTGGCTAAGAATGCTGTATATTTCACAAGTTCCACAAATGATCCTTATGTACCCTAACATTTGTGAACTACTAGTGTATAATTTGCTGGGTCTTTCAGAGCTGCAATCGAGCATTGATGAGACTATTTTAAATCACTGGTTTCCAAGCATAGCTGCACATTTGAATCATCTTAGGAAATTTTTAATACCCAAATGCTCAGGCCTTTCCCCAGCATAATGAATCAGATCCTCAAAGAGTGGGATCCATGTACCCTTCTTATTTAAATTTCCCCAAGTGTTTCCCTAAGCCAATATTAAGAACCATATTTCAAATTCAGGTAGGTATTCAGCACTCCCATTCATTTCACCATACTTATTTTTATCATACAGGCTTTAAAAAATCATATCTTCCCTTTCATTCATTGAGTTGTAATGTCATGAAATTAAACATTCATTAATCATTTACAACATGACAGATATGAAAGAACTATAACTCATATATCAGGTTATGAAAATATTTAGTTTCAATGTCAATAATAAACAGATCTTAAGAGGTTTTCCTGGAAGATCATAAAATGGGCAAAATTAAATTTATTTTTTTAAGAAGCATTGGGAGGTGAAACAATATACTTCAGGTAGTCTACTTTTGTGCTTAATACTGCTATTGGGAAAAGTGATCCTTTAAAATAATCAAAATCCTCTGGTGAATTCTCCCTTCATATATCTTCATATATATATATATCATATATATATCATGTGTCTTCCCTTCATATATCTTCCTTTATATATAGTCTCAAAACTCCTGTCTCTCTATATATCACGATATTTAGCTATTACTAAAAGGACAGTAAGACTACACTATTGAAATATTATTTAAAGGACCTGTACTAGTAATTTATTATCACAATATAGATACTGTGGGATAAAAGAACATTTATTACCTCAGTTTCTGTGGATGAAATATCAGGGGCAACTTGTTTGGGCAGTTTAAGCTCAGCGTAATCTCATGAATTTGCATTCAGGATTTCAATAGAGTGCGCTGTTATTTGAAGGCTTGACTGGGGCTGGAGCGTTCACTTCCAAGATGGTCTATTCACATGGCTGTCGGCAGGAGCCTCCGTTCCTTGCTACGTGGGTCTCTCCGTAGACTACAAAGTCCTCATGACATGGCAGGTATCTTCCTTTAAACCAAATGATTCAAGACAGAGAACCGAAGAACCTAAAATGGCTATATTGACCTAATCTTGGAAGTTGCACATTGTCATTTCCACCATATGTTATTCATCAGAAATAAGTCACTAATTGTCCAGCTCACATTAATAGGGACAGGAATTAAGTTCCATGGAATAGAATCAATTAACTTGCAGACATATTTTGAAAACCACCACAGGACTCTTTCAGTCTTGTTACAAATTAGTTTTTAAATGTGTTGAAACAATAATAAGCACATAAGACTTTCTTACGCACTAAAAATTAAACATCCCTTAACAAATACTAAGTATTACTTTAAAATGACTTTAAAAGCCGCATATATCAATTAACAATATTTTTTGAGTGCCTCTTATATCAGGTACTGTGCTGGATTTGACAGTAAACAAGGAAATAAACAATATCCAGAAGTTTAAATGTAGCTGGAGTCAGATAGGGGGTAATAGGAACAAAGGCTGTACTTTTACTTCCCTGCCACATATTCTGTGATGGATAGGAGTATGTATAGGGACACTTTAGGGACAGAAAGAGGAAGATAATCATGCCAAGAGATCTGGCTGGAGGCTTGGTCAGGAGAGGCTTACATAAACAATGATAGCCAGTGTATGTAAAAATAGATGTAAAAAAAAAAAAGATGATGTAAAAATAATTCATTAGGATCATGAAAGGAGAAGAAGGACTTTTCTTGCTGAGAAAATGATAATTTGAAAGGTATAATGCTTAGGGGAACTCTAAATTACTTCATTTGATTATTTTGTATCAGAGCATGGAAGGAGATGCATCAAGAAATAATGATAAGGTTGTATCTATAAACAAACACTGCTAAAGAACCCTACTCTGTTTTTTATAAAGTAGATAATGACCAACTCTGCAACATTATTACTACTGTAAGCAAAAAAACACCACTTGGAACTATGTAATCATTATGGTAATGTAATACTATTGTCATAGTAAGAATTACTTAGAACTACTACAATGACCTAGTGGTTAAGTAAATGAATTCTACCAAGAGTATTCAAATAATTATAGTACATTAGATGAATAATTTCTACTATCATTTTATTCATCTAAGTATAGACTATCATACTTATCATAACTTTAAGTACAATTAACCCTTGAACAAGCTAAGGGTTAGGGATGCTGAACCCCTGCAGGGGAAAATCCCTGTATAAATTTTGAGTGCCCCTAAAACTTAACTACCATAGCCTACTGTTGACTGGAGGCTTTTGCAATAACATAAACAGTTGATTTACATATTTTGTATGTTATATGTATCATATACTGCATACTTACAATAAAATAATCTAGGAAAAGAAATGGTTTTTTAAATTGTCACAAATCTCCAAGACTGTTTCCAATATATTTATTGAAAAAAAAATCCACATATAAGTGGACCCACACAGTTCAAACCTGTTGTTCAAGGGTCAACTGCATCTGGAAATCTAAAATATCAAAGCAAACACTATGCCAATAATTATCTTCTTTGAATTTTCTAATTGTCCCCATTGAGTTTGTTCACCTTTCTGGTGTTCAGAATATGGAAAAATTAAAAATATTAAATTGCTTATTGTTCCATCATACATCTGGATGGATGGATGGGGGCATTAGGTGGAGATGGCATGTGAGCCTGCCCAGCAGGCTGGCATGGGGATGGGCTCTGGGGGCCAGGCTTTCCATCATGTGAGCTACTTCTCAGAGCATTCAGACTAAGGATGAGCCAGAGTATGAATTCAAGGGGGAAAAATAGGTATGCCAAAATAGTGAAATTTAAGCCAAGATCAAGAACCAGGTAATTACAGGATCTGAAGAGGGCATTAAAGACAATGCTAGAGCTGACCCAAATGGTTCTAAAAATAATTTCATGAAATGCAGCCATGCACCTTGAAGTACACTGATTAGCATCCGATACTGTGTTAATGAATGGGGCTGGCAATATGATATAGGACCACTATTTCTGTAGTAATTTATTCCAAATCCTTTAGAAAAAAGTAGCTTTTATACCTCCCTTTAATTTTGGGAGTCATGACCTAAGATACCTGAAGTACAATATGCTTTTCTTTTTGTGCTCTCATTTCCATTTGTTTTCATCAACTTAAAAGAACACCATTAATTAAAGCAATAACTTAGAAAGAACAGAGAAGAAAAAGGCTCATTTACAAGAGGTGGTGATGAAAAAAATTAAAATGGAAGTATGGAGGAACTTGTTAAGAAGGATCAATTACTGTCTTTTCACGTTCCACTTATTTTCTCTAAGTGCATGAGAGTTGTTCATTTTTCTTGCCAGATAGTGCTTCTTTGTAATAAAAACAGGAAAGCATGTTCCAACACTGTAAGAAGAGAATGGTTATGATTCATTTCCAAAGAAAGGGGAAGTGTGCTTTTTCCAAGGCTCCTCAGAAGTTGGTTGAGCATCAGGTGCATCTGTCTGACTCCTCCAATCACAGATGCACCCTCTTGCTTAGCGTGAAAGTGCTTCTCCTTCCAATATATCCTAATTCTCTATGTGCATTTTAAAATAGATGTCATATTTTCTGTCCAGTGTTTAAATTAGACAAGAGTACAGAACAGCTTTTTTCACAGAGAGACAAAGAGAAAGAGAGATGTTCTCAGTTGGATGTAGGGAAAGAAAGATTCTGAGCCATTTTTATAAAAATGCCTGTCATTCTCCTAAGTTTCTGGGCACTTATCTTTGACTTTCACATTGCTACTCTCCAGCTTATGGTCTTCAACATCATCAACACCAAGTGTTTCCCAAAATCATAGTGGGAGCAGACTCAGTATTCTCATTACACAGGCTCTGAGCCAACGCATCAATATTTGAAATATGTGTCCACTTACCAAAAGCTATAGCTTTCAAGACCCTGTGGGTAAAATTGAAACATTTCCAGGACATCTCGCCTGGCTTTAGTATATCTGCATATCAATAGGTATTCAGAGGTGGAAAGAAGTATGGCTTTAGTTCATTTGCATCTTTCCTCAGGGGTGGAGAAGTTCATCTCCGTATCAATGGGTGATTACCTGGGCAACAGAGGGCTTATATGTACCTGAGAGGTGAGGGGGAGGGTCAGTGTTATGGGTGCTTGAGCAGAGAAGAAAGACGGCCTGGGACTGCAGTTTGTGAGCAATAAACGAGTTTTAAACTTTATTTCTCCCTTTGACTGATTTTGGTTTTTAGAGGTATTTTGCCCCGGGATTTCCTTTCCCCAAACTTACAGACCCCTAGTGACAAATCTGTAGAGTTAGTCTGGCTAGGATATAAGGGCAACTGCAAAAGGAAAGAAGCAGAGCTGGCAGGGCTTTTGGTGCTCAGTCGGTATCACTGCCTTCTTTGTTTTGTACTGTGAGGTTTCCTGAATGTACATGCGTCTTTTCTCAAACTGAAAATTTACCTCCATATAGCTTAGACCTACTGATGTATTTCAGTTTCTACTATGTCATACAGGAGGTTGTGCATGGACCAAAATGTATAGTTTGTTGCAATAGTTCATTCCATTCTCAGCACTTACAGTCTTAATAGCGATGTTATACAGAACTATCTAATAAGACTTGTGCTCGAAGTCGCGAATCCCAAGGAGACCAACAAGGAGCCAACACGTATGCAAAAGCAAAGAGCCTTTATTCGAGCTAGCCCGAGCTCAATCTCACACCCGTGCCAACACAGTGGCCAGGTGCCAGAGAAAGAGAGCGTGTTTTCCCCAGAACAAGTTTTATGGGTTTCCAGGGCGGTTTGGGGGGGGTGACGGCCATGGCCCTGGCTGATTGGCTGGGCCTGGGGGTAGTTGGTGGGTGATGAGTCATGGCTTTGGTCAGTTGGCAGGGTCCAGGGGTGGTGGGTGATCTTGCTGACTGGAGGAGAGAGAGGGACTAAGCTCCGATTGGGTGAAATAGGATCCAGGTCCCAACTGGCTGAAATAGAATCTGGGAGCTTGCCCTTTAAAAGACGGCTCAATTCCCAATGTATGCCATTGGAATATAAGATACATTTGCCACTGACTATTTCTTTGTCTCTTTTATGCATATTAATCACTTGGTAGTTGCTTAATAAATATTGTTGGGTGGGTTGAGAATATTTTTAAAAATTCAGTGTTTTAACCCTCATTGTTTATATACCTGCTTTCATGAATTAGGAGCCTAATGTAACAGAATTTCATTTACTGAAACAATTGTATAAAACACAAAAGTTTGGCAGAATAGCAAAAATATTAATTGTCTTTTGATGAATATATCCTTTTTAAGGTACCAAAATAAATGTAACTGAATTTTTGTTGTTCCTTTCTAATACAGAGTTTATGATGTTTCTTTCAAAAATACCTCATATTCTTACACCTACATCACTGCCATTACTAATGCAGAGGCAAAGAGACCACATATGAGAGATTAGAAAGGTTTAAGGTCTTTTTAATTATAGAATTCTGTGATTATCCTTTAAGGAATTTTTTTTTAAATTTTAACAAAATCCAAAACCTAACTCACTATGTTCATGTTAGAGATTTTTCACATAGCAGTACATCCATTTCTAATGTTTTCTATTTTGCCCATTTCAATATGAATTCACTGATAATATCTGCATCTAAGTAAAATGGATGCATTGGAAGTGTTACGGCAGCTCAGACAATCAATAGGATGCTGGGGAACCAAACCTGAAAATCAGAAGAAGCTAAAGGAAGATACCCAGTGGCAGTCTTGTAACTGAAACAATGTGGTCAAGGTTTTGGATCACTTACTCTTCTGAATGACCTACATATATTGCCTCGTCTTAGCCTCACTAGTGCCTTAAAAATTAATAGTGTTAAGTAACAGACTGGTCCCTTTGATCTTCTTCAGTAGGAAAGGATTAAAGGATCTCTTGAATTGTATTGAAAGGGCAGGCTCCTGGATTCTACCTCAGCCAATCAGGACCTGGGTCCTATTTCAGCCAATCGGGACCCGGATCCTATTTCAGCCAATCAGGACCCGGATCTTATTTTAGCCAATCTGGACCCGGATCCTAATTTCAGCCAATCAGAGCTTGGTCTCTCTCTCTCTCCCCTCCAGTCAGCCAGAAGTACACCCACCAACCCTAAACCCTGCCAATTGACCAAAGCCACAACCAATCACCCCACCAACTACCCCTAGGCCCAGCCAATCAGCCAGAGCCACGACTGTCACCCCACAAACCACCCTAGAAACCCATAAAACCTTTGTGTTTTTGAAACTCTCTCTTTCTCTGGCACCTGGCTGCTGAGTTGGCACAGGTGTGAGATTGAGCTTGGGCTGGCTGGAATAAAGGCTCTTTGCTTTTGCATCCATGTTGGCTCCCTGGTGATCTCCTGGGATTTGTGACTTTGGGCACAACAGTATCAGTCATTTTATTTTATAATCTTGGAAGTGACCAACAGATACACCCCAGGATGAAGAGACAATTTGCCAAAAAAGAAAATGTAGGGGACAAAAGGAGAGATGCTGTCTGAGTGACCCCAAGTAAGAAATCTTCACAACATTATGGAATAGTTCTACATGGGATGTGTGTAGCACTTTCAAGCTGCACAGATTTGAATTTTCTTCCTTACATCTATACCTGAAGCACATCCTGTTTAAAAAACTAATAGGTATCTCTCAAACTTTTAAGTTAAGACCTTCAGTTTGAGTCACATTTCATTTCATTCTACCCTAATCCCTAGATACATACTGATTGTGCATGCAGGACTCTAGCTTCTCCTTGACTAATGGAAGGAAGGTGAACTTCTATGTCACCAATTAACTATTTTATAAGCTAAACTCCTGGTAGAATAAGGTGGCTTGTTGCAACCGTGATTTGAAATGGACTAAGCAGCATTCCCTGTAGTCATCATTCAAAATCCCATTATCATCAGATCTCCAAGGAGTCTTGTTTGATAAATACTGTTGAAATAACAATTTTGTCATTACTTGTAAAGTGGCAAGATTCATAAGCATGAGTAGTTTGTTTTTAAGCACAGTTGCACTATTTGAACTTTGGTAAAGATAGTTGTGTCTGAAAGAATATGCTCATTAATCTTTACAAACAAGTTTTAGGTTTATTTTTAATACCATTTGATATAAAAAAAATAAGTTGACTTTGTTAGCATTTCACTGAGAATGCCAATAGTTATTTTTCTTGTCTGACTCAATAGTTCATGCCCTGAATCCATAAGAACATTGAAAACACAAGCAATTTCAATGTCCTAATCTCCATTTTGATGATGCTAAGGTTGCCTCTGGAAGTGCTTATTTCTTTAGAACTCTCTTGATATTATCATACTTGTCAAACAGGTAGAATAACTGTTCCTCATCCTGAATATATGAGTTGCATATTTCCAATGCACTCCCTTTGTTCCACGTTTTCTTCCTCCAATTTTTTCTGTTTTGTTTTTTATGACCAATTTCTTTTCTCTATTTCTGATTGAATCCATGTGCAATGTAATCATCCAGTTGTGCTTCATGTATATTAATTCTGAGTATTCATGTTCATTTTTAAATTCCCATGAAACTTATTTGCACCAAATAATATTTTAAACATATGATGTGTCTTTATGAATGAGGAAATTTAGTAGTAGAAACTCTTAAATATGCAACCTTTAATTCAGAATGACTGACACATGAAATCGTTTCATCCAGCTTTACTGTTGTGCTTTAAGAAATTCTTGACTCCCAGAAGCAGCATAATTAATAGTTGAGAGAAATAAGACTATGATGTTTAGTTTGATTGAAGCAGAAAAGCACATTTGGGAAACATTTACTGGATTTCAAAGAAGATGGATAAAAATCAATTTTGCCTGTTGTCTGCATTGCTGTTTCATTCTCCGGTTGCCAACACACCATAAATTGGTACCAAAATTAGAATTTTGACATATCATTAATCAGAGAAATAAATATGAAACAGCTTGATGAACCTTGGTATAAGAAACAAAAACTTAAATAAAAAATAATCCCATATGTGTTATTTCTTGCAGGAGCTTAATATAATTTAGTAAATCATATAATAAATTCCTACAAAGGATACAAGCTCACTCCTCCTTATTTTTAATGTAAAAATTTTCTAAGAGAAAACATTAATTTAAAATCATAAAAATGTGTTTTCACATATTTTTGGTACCATTTCTTATGATGTTCACATCTAAGTTCTACTTTAGTTTAATTTGGGGATAGTTTATTTATGAATTGGAAAATTTTCTTTCTCTATGTAAGGTATTACTAGAGAATTCTTGTTAACCTGTTTGGAAAATATAACCACTCCAGTTTATTAAGCTGATATTGTGTACACTGAACTTTTAATATCAATGAAGGATAGACTCTGTCTCATTTTAAATGTCAGTAGGCTGTTAAATTATCTTATTGAGAAATATTCTTAGTATAAAAAAGGCAGCACAGGTGATAGATGAATTTGGGAGCTATTTTAAGAGCTAAAATCAGCAGTCCTGAGAATGGGTTGGATATGGAGAGGGAAAGAGGGGGGAGATTCTGAGTATCATTCCCTGGTTTCTGTTTTGAGAAATTGGGTAGATGTTGGTACAATCACCAAAAATAAACACTCAACTGACTTTTGAGAATATTTTTTTCCACTTTCTTTACCCTGCCTTCAACCTCTACCTTTATTCTAAAAAACACCTTCAGAAGCTACTCTCTAATATCTCAAATGTTATATCTAGTCTTTAAATTCTATCCTCTATTCCAAAATTGTTTATTTTATCTCTCATTTGTTTCTCTTGTTTCTCTATCTCTCATTTTGGAATCATGTCATATAATTACCTGAATAGATTTTGGGATCAACTCCAAATAGGATGCTGTTTTTGAGTATACCAAAATCCTGTGTTCCCCAACCTTATTTGGTTAGGTATGAAGTCCTGGACTTAGACAGCTAGCAAGAAAATCCAGGCCCATCTTTTCTATTCTTGGGGAATGTGTTTAAAAAAAAAAAACCCTTGTTAAGACTATTAACCCAATCTAATCTCTCTACTAAGCACAAGATAAGAATAAATTCTCCAGTCTGCATGCTTCCTTTCTTACTAACTCACTGAAGAAAGTAATTGTCATCAATATTATTAGAGTCTTGAGTTGGATATACATAAGGCATAATAGACTGCCATTCTGTGCTAGGCCAAATAATGTCCCATAAATATATCAGGTCCTATCTCTGGAATGTGGGAATGTCACTTTATGTTGAAAAAAGGGTCTCTGAAGCTATGATTAAGTTGATAATATGGGGATGGAGTGATTAGCCTGGACTCTCTGGTGGGCTGTAAACTTAATCAGAAGTATTCATTTAGGAGGGAGGTAAAGGGAGGTTTCATAAAGTTGAAGAAGGTGATGTGATTATGCAGGCAGATATATGAGCGATGCAGCCACAGGCCAAGGAATGCCTTCAACCACCTAAAGCTAGAAGAGGCAAGGAATGGATCCTCCCCTGGAGCCTCCAGAGGGAACTTGACCCCACTAACACCTTGATTTTAGCCCAGAGAAACTAATTGTGGACTACTGCCTCTAGACCTGTGAGAGAATAAACAAGTTGTTTTAAGCAGTCAAGTCTGTGGTGATTTGTTAACAGCAGTCACAGAAAACTAATGCATGTAAGACAATGTTTATGAGAATACACTCTAGAGTCAAACTGTTCATATTTGAAACCTGACTACTGTTTGTAACTATGAAAATTGGGCAATTCATACTTTTCTCTGTATTTCAATGTTTTCTTTTGTAATATGAGTATATTAATAGTAGTACCCATCTCATAGAATTGTATGTGAATTTTAAAGAACGATTCTTATAAAGTGACAAGCAAATCATGCACAGATGTTAACTTATTTATTTAACATTGTAATGTTCTCTATTTACAAGGATCATTAAGGAATTTCCATTTTTGAAAGTCTTTTAGAAGTTAGTTGATTTTCTTGAAGTGGACAGATTCTCATTCTGAGTTACACTAGTGCCAAAGATTTCATGATGGTATAAATAAAATGTAGTTAGTAGTAGATTGACAAAATGACTCCAATAGCTGATCCTAACCTATTTGATCAAGAACAAACTTCCCTGGTAGCAGCAGGGGCCACGGGAAATAATTAAGGAAAGTGTAAGATAAATTTTAGCCGAAATAAGCAGGCAAAGAGAGGCAACAAAGGGCCAGGTAGTTTATTTGAGTGCAATTCCTGGGTGATGTTCTGCAGTCTGGGTATTACAGGCCAGGGAAGTCACACCCGGTCAGGGAAGTGGGGGCTTATAAGGGATTAAGAGGGGGAGGAGTGGGCAAGCTATAGTAGGGGGCGTGGAGAGGTATAATTGGCTAAAGGTGACATAATAGATAACTAGAAACTTTTTTCCTTCCAAGAGGGAGGAGGCTGACATCCGGGTCTTAGTTGGCACATCAGAAGGATGGAATTCAGGAAGAGCTGTCCCCTTCCCATAAGGCACGGACCTTGGGGTCTGGTCTGTTCTCCCCCTATGGCATCTCTCTGTTCTGTTTGCATGTCCCTGTTTTTCCTTCTCCAGCCTAACAGAAAGAGGCTGCAGTAATTGCTGAAAACTTAGGCCAATTTACCAAAGGCAGAGCAGTGGTCAGTTATGGGATTTCTTTCTAGAACAGGAGGTAAAACAACACAAAATTCTTAAAATACATATGTATTTGCATTGATTAAAGCCACATTAGCAGACACAGGTCTGTAAGGCTAAGGAGATTGGCAAGTTCATATACCCTGTGAAATTCCTTTATACCCTAAGATGCTGCCTTTCCTTTATGTGAAGCACTTTCCAACTTTATGTCAGAGCTTCTTGTAAACTTAGCTTAGTCTTATTATCATATAAAGTTAGCTTAGATAAATTATCATATTCATTTGTTCATTTTATTTGATATAGCATTTAAAACTTTTCTATTGTTAATATGGAGAATAAGCCTGATAATTGAGGTAACTAAAAGTGTATGGGGGAGGAAAAATCTTCCTCTACCCATCTGAGATTCTCTGTCTGGGGTACTGTAAATTGGACTGATGAAGATTAATAAGAAAAAAGGACACAAAAATTATTTAATTCGAGTTTTATGTCACATGAGAACCTTAATGAGGAAATGAAGAGTGAACAGAGTTAAACCTGAGCGTCTTTATACTAACTGTGATAAAGTGTGGAAAGTCATGGAAAAAATATGATAGGACAAAAGAGTATGAACCAATGGTCATAAAATGGGAAAACTTAATAAGGCCTCTTCATATAGGTTCCACTCTGTGTCTCTCTTTCTTTGGATGTAAGGATGCTCTTTTCCTCCAGGCACAGGGAAGGCACCTCTCACTGGATGGTCTCATGACTTGCTTCAGGGCAAAAGAAGGGAGGGAGGGTCAGAAAGTCTTTTCTCCACTTTCTCTTTTACAAATTCCTTCAGCTTAGAAACTTCAATATACCAAGGTGCCATATTGTGGGGTAGCATGTCCTAAATCCTTCAGGTGTCATACTTTCAGTCTTTATGTAGACTTCCTGCTTTATATGGTCCATCTGGAGCTCTACACTAGGATCATTTGTTCTTATGTTTCAAAGAATGTGGTGTTTGGAACACTCTAGTCTCTTTTTCATGTTCTTATCTGCTATACTATCTTCCCAGAATTCAATGCCTTAATACAGTTTACTTCTACCAAATAAATCCAATACATTACTTCTTTCTAATCTGAGAAAGCACTGAGAATACTTATTATTAATTAGTTATTAGTAATTATTAGATTACTTATTAATACTTATTATTGGAAAGTTATTAGTAAATGAAGAGTTCTGAGACAGGACACTCAATGAAATGCATATTTCTTTAACACAATATCTTATCTAGTTTATAGGACATTGAAGTTTTAACCTACAGTATTTTGTCATATTACTGAGTTGTTTAAATCACCCCCATAATTGTGGATCAGGGGATATCCTAGCTATGAACTTCCTCTTCTGTTAATATGGGTGTCATTCTAGTTCAGTGTTTAACAAACCAGGGCCACACAATTAGTTACCCAGGTCGTTATTTGATGTTTCATTGAAAACACATTACATCATCAAATAGTCTTAGCAAACACTTGAATAAAGGTAAATGCTTGTGTTCTTCCAGTCTCTTCAGAAGACTTTAATATAGTGATTATATTCTGATTTTCCTAGAATAGGTAGAATTCACTGATTCCCAAATGCATTTAAAAAGAAAAACTTTATTTCCTTGTTTGTTGGCAATAACCTGGTACCATGGTATAGAACTATTTTTCCTTAGAAGGCAGTTTGGAACATAGGATATCTAAGCTCCACTACAACTGTAACATTCTTAATATTTATTCTTTTAATCGCAGAATTAATATGTGAATTAACTGTTAAGAGTTAAACATTACCAACCAGTATTTTATTAATGCTTTTCTTATCTAATTTCTTCTTGCCAAGTCTTGATGCAAAAGATAACTAGATTTGTTCATATCTAATTACTTTTTCATCTCTGTATCCCTTTCCCACTTTTACCACTGTTTAACCTGATGTCATTTATTCTAGTAAGTTATATGTAGTCCTCATTTTTTTAAACTTTTACCCTTTGACAGAAATGCTCATCAATGTCTAAGAGGAGGTCTTACATCAAAAATAAATATATTCCTGACCAGGAAGAAAGAGTGTGACTGAGCATTATTTTATGGGTACAAAGTCACAACAGATTATTTCTGCAATTTTTGGTGAAGAGACTTAAGGAAAATCTGCCTCATACTTCTAAAATTTTTAGAAATGAAAATGGGTAATTTTTACTTGTGAGTTTCCAAGCACCCCCTGGGGTACACTCTATGTGAGGTAGTTGAAAATGTCATTTTTAAAGGTATGGGAATGATAGCTTTTCTTCCATAATTGATCAAACCCAAGGTAGCAATTTTATATATGTAAGTATTTTCTTAATAGTAGTTTTAGGACTATTTGGGCAGGTAGAAATCACCATGTAAAGGCAATTTCTGGTTTTAGAGAAAGAGTAAGAAAGGAAGAAAATATAAAACTCTAACCCATTCCAAATATAGTTTCTCCTGGTTAAGAAGAAATATTATTATATTCCTAAGACTTCTAAGTTACTATTGAAAGAATGAAGGAAGAGATTGAAGCAGTTTCTTGGTTATATTTAGCAAAAAGGGGATCTTTTGGTAACACTGTAGGTCATGGATTCATAATGATTTTTTATCCACAAAATAGCTAAGATTAGCCACAATACAAAGGATTTATTGGAGGAGGTCCATCTGTTCAATGATGCTGATATGAAGCTGTGATCACATATTTACAGAGAATCCATACACTCAGCGCTATGCAAAGGTGTACCAGGGGTCCAAGAAAAATATAAAGTGCAGTTATTTTCAAAGAAGAAACCGTGTCCTTGTTAGCTACTATAAAAAGCAGACTCTCATGTCTTTCCTGCATTGTTGAAGACCCATAGGATTGCTAGGTAAGGTCTTTTGTGACCCCTTCTCACCCACTTGCATTCTACAGCTGCCTTTAGCTACAAAGGGGTTTCTTTGCATGAGATGTCTCTCTAGTGTTTCTAGTGTCTCTAGTTCTAGTTTTTCTGACCTTAAAGGTCAGAAAAAAAGGTGAAAAGTTAGAAGGAAATAAGCTATCTTATTTTATTTTTTGTCTTTTTGTCTTTGTTAACTTTGAGGACAGTTCTATTAGTCACATCTTTCATATGAAACCTGCCTAGGTAGTGGAGAAGTTGGCAGAGGTCATGAGGCTACATCTTCTACCTAATTAAAAATATAATAATTAAAATATTTTATTTACTTTTTAAATAGCAAATTGAATTATCATCTTGTTCTCTCCCTACAAAGTCATACTAATGTTAAATGACAAAGGAGTACATTTCCACTTAGCAGCAGTTTATTTTAGGATGGTTTACTTCTTCTCACGGGACTAAATCCCCCAAAATTTAATTTTACAATTGTTTTTGGGGTATCTTCTAATATAATAAAATTTAGACTCAAATTCCCATATGTTTAATAATATAAAATACTAGCTTTTGCATCAAGTAATTTAAAGAAAGACCTTAGGAACAGTGTTTGGCAAATAGTGAGCACTCAAAAATAATAGACATTTTGTTATATTATTTTCATTATCGTCATTATCATAACCATCATTACTATTCCAAAACTGAAACATCCACAATACCCAGTCTTAAGGGACGGGTTAATAACATATATTACATACATATGGGAGAATAGAATACAACTATTATTGAAGACATTTACAAAGATTATTCAGTTATATGGGGAAGTACTTGTAGAAATGTATTTAAAAATCTTAACATATTAAAGTGTTCATATACTATGCTAGAAAATATTTCTATACATAAAAAAAATGGTCCTGAAGAAATCTTTATTAAAAAATACCAGCATATATATTTGGGTAATCAGACCATGAGTCATCTTCAGACTTCATGTCTGCTTTTTTTTGTTTACCAATATTTTAAAAGAGAAATATGTTAAAGTGGAAAAAATACAAAAGTAGGCACTGTAAGAAAATAATCCCATTTTTTTTTCAGAGAAAGATCCAAGACAATTTGCCACCATGTCTTCATCAGAACAGTTTTACAAAAGTGTAATTGATCCCTTCTCTGATGTTTAAAATGTCTCTTGAGGTTAGCATTCCAAATTTCAACTTGTAGCAGTAATCTTTGTAGTTTTTATAACTTTGCGTTCGGCACATCATTTGAAGGTTATTTTTTTTTCTTTATTTTTTTTTGTTCCTTTCTCCAACAGAATTTGCAATTTTGAGTTATCCTGCATGAATTAAGTCAATTAGATAATTAAATGAACACCAACCAAGCACAACAGGACACAAGGTTACTTCCTACTATTAGTTTAGAGAGAAGGGTCCCTTTCCTCACACAGCTCTCCTTTGAAGAAGCAACAGTTCTGGTTCAGGTTTGCTGCATGAAAGAGGAATGTGTTCCCTTGCTGGTTGTCTTTACTGAACTATTCAATTTCTGGTTGACTGGTTTTTGTCTGGACTCTTGAGGAAGCCTGGGGTAGTTAATGCACCTGTCCCTAGAATGCTCTAGTTCAGCCCAGCCCTAGGCAGGAAGGCATCTGGTATGGGACTCTGTTGGAATCCTTCAGGTATACTGAAAGAAGTTAACATCTACATTACTCTAAAGCAGTGTTTTGCAACATGTGGTCTTTGGAGCATCTGCAACAGAGTAATCTGGGGAGATCACTAAAAATGCAGATGCCTTGGCTCTATTCCAAAACAATAAACACAAATACTTGAGGGTAGAGATCAAGTAAAACCATTTTAATAAATTTTTCAAGGAATTCTTTTGCATAATAAGATTTTAGAACAAGTGAGATAGACTTTCATTGTTTCTAAGAGTCAATAAGACCTTCTGCAAATGGCTTGAGCACTCCCAACTGGGATTTTCAGGACTCCTTTGATTTCCTTTTCTCCCATAAATATATGCTTTAAAACCAAGTGTTGCTTCTCTGGTGGAGCTTTAATTAGGTTGTCACTTTTCTTTCTCTGCTTCTGGGGGAATACATATGAGTGGAGCTATATTCCTAATAATTTTCCATCAAGGCAAATCAACAGTAGATATTTAAATGCATCAATCTTTTCCTCCTTTGGCTTGCCCTTTCCCCTTAACCCAAGAAAAAGTAAATACTTACTGAGTTTCTTTTCAGAATTATGCAATTTAGTGCCATCCAAAAAACTAGAATTGATAAAGACTCTTTTAAGAAACTTTTCCATTGCAAGTAACAGAAAATCTAGCTCTGGCCTAAATACTGAATGGAACTCACTCAAAAGTACAGAGGTAGGGGCAGTAGACTCCAGGTGAAACTTAATCCAGTGACACAATAAAGTGTGCAAAGGAGCCTGATACTAGACATCTAGCTCATTCTAATAGTAGCTCCTTTTTGGATGCAAGACAACATTCAGCAGATTTTGATAACTGTATTCTACCATGTTCACATGCAGAAGGAAGAGGATGTCTAGGAAGATTTCATGGAAATATGAAAATAATATTTCTCAGAAGCTCCAAGTGCATATCTTCTTGCACCTGATATGCTCCAAGATTTAATCAACTACTCTCCTCAGGTACTGAGGAGAATTACCTTAAGTAAATAAGTTTCTCTCCTGGAGTTGGAGGCATTGTTAGCTCTTCCTAGAGCACATGGAGAGATGACTGCTCAAAATGGAAGTCTAAATGAAAATTATTTTACTATACACAAAAGTAAAGGTAGGCCAAACCAACAACTATTTACTGTAGTGCAGGAAATAGAACTACAGTAGGCTCCTACTTGTCTGGTACATGTCTGAGTAGTTCAGAAATAAATCACAGGCAAATTAAAGAACCTACCCACCAACAGATAAATCAACTTTGGCAAAATGCATGATTATTGCATTTTTATTGCAGATCTCCTTTCAAAATATTTATATAACTTTATAACTTAAGCAATGTATTTTTGTTATTTGTTTAGAGTTATATATAAACTTTTGGAAAAATCTATGTAAGGCTAATGTATGAGAAAAACCACCAAAAGAAAATCCAGAGATTTCAAAAAAGATGGAGGAATAGAAAGGCAAGGTGGAAATCTCCCACACACACACCAAGAAATCAACTACAGCAAATACAAATAACCCTGAAAATGACCTGAAGATGGCAGAACAGACCATCTACATTTGGTGAAGAAGAGAAGAACACACAAGGAAGTGTGAAGTGGCAGAGCAGAGCTGTGGTCAATCAGACCCAAGTCGTACCTGCCCTTCCAGTCTACAAGCAGAAAGTAGATTAACTGAGTGGGAAAGGAATAAGCACTCAGGAACTCTGCATGCACACCTGGCCATGGATATCTGCTCTGGGAACATGGGTCCACACTGCATCGGGCTTTGATGATTAATGAGGCTGGACACCAGGGAGTGTTGGAGCACTCTAGGAGGCTGAGACACCTGCCACTTGTGGAAGACAGGTAGGCTCCTTCTGTCCCACTAAGACCTAAGACAGAGGTGGCAATTTGAAAGACTTACCAGTAGATGGAAGGGTGCCAAGGGGAGGGGTTGGACAGAGTTCACTCTCCAAGAGAAAGCTCAGGTGTATGATGCTTCCTTGGGTCCTCAGCCAAACTGGTGGGGCACTCATGGGACAATTCCCCAAACAGTCCATCCCCCCACCAGTGGCTCAGATCCAGGGCAATTCTCTGTGCACCCTGCCAGCTGTCAGCCTGGCAGCAATAAGGCTTTGTTGCCTGGCAGGCAGAGGAGACTTTGTGACCTATCAGGCAGAAGGAGGCTTTCTCAGCTTTCCTGAAACACTCACCTGTAGGGGCCAACTCCAAACACTCCTTTCTCCTCTCTGGGGGCTGAGCCTCACACTGTGCTCCACTGTGCACTGCCTCTTCCATCCTGCCAGCTCAGCAGCACTGCCATCATTTCTTGGCAGGCAGAGAGGTGGCCCCATCCACAATAATCCCAGCAGAAGCACACCTGCACAGCTCACAAAGGGACTATGCTGACAGAGATCAGCCACTGCCCTCAGAAAGGCAGAAAGGTGGCCCTGATCACAGCCCATAAACAGTAACTGTGGCCCCACTGCAAAGGAGAACCAGGCACAGGTAAGCAAAGAATTTTGAGCTTCTGGGCACCAAAGAATGCCTCTTCATAAAGCTATTACTCTCTAGACCAGAAGGCATGGTGGATCTATTTAATACAAGGAAGAAGCACAGAAACCCAGACAAAATGAGGAAGCAGAGGAATATGTTCCAAACAAGGAACAGGATAAGACACCAGAAAGAAGGCTAAATGAAATGGAGTTCACCAATTTTCTTAATGAAGATTTCAAAGTAACAGTTATAAATATGCTCACTGATTTACAGTAAAGTATTGATGATCTCAGGGAACATTTTAATGAAGAGACAGAAGATTTGAGAAAGAGTCACTCAGAGCTGAAAAATACAGTAACTGAAATGAAAAATGCAATGGAAGGAATGAATAAAGATTGCTGCAAGTAGAGGAGATAGTCAATGAGATGGAAATTAAGAGAACCAGAAAACAACAAAGCTGAGGACCAAATAGAAAAAAGAATCTCCAGAATCAAGAAGATGCTTAGAGAGCTGTGTGACAACTCCAAATGAAACAGTATTTGCAAAATAGGGATACCAGAAAGAGAGGAGAGAGACAAAGGAGTAGAAAGTCTCTTTGAAGAAATGATTACTGGCAACTTCCCTAATCCAGGGAAGGAAATAAACAGCCAAGTCATGGAATCACAGCAAGCCCCTAACAAAAGAAACCAAAGGAAGACAACATCAAGACCTATAATAATTAAAATGACAAATATGAAGGATAAAGAGAGGATATTGAAAAGAGCTAGAGAGGGGCAAAAAAATTACTTATAAGGGCAACCTCATAAGGCAATTAGCAGATGTTTCAGCAGGAACTTTACAGGCCAGAAGTGAGTAGCATGAAATATTTAATGTATTAAAATAGAGGGATCTTCAACCAGGAATCCTTTATGCAGAAAGGTTATCATTCAGAACTGGAGTTGAGATGAAAAGATTCCCAAATAAATGAAAGTTAAAAAAATTCACTACCACTAAGCCAGCCTTACAGGATATGTTAAGGGGACATCTGTAGATGGCAATATTCTTGAGGCTAATTTATTTTCATCAGTGAAAATAAACCCATAATGAAGGTAGTATACCAATTACTTACTAAGCAGGTATGAAGTTTAAAAAAAGTAGTAAAATCAACTATACACAAAATCAGTCAAATATGAAGGATAAAGAGAGGTTAAAAGATACAAAAAAATGCAGATTATGATATCTAGTACATAAGTGTGGAGTAGAAAGAATAAAATAGAAGTACTTTTAGACTGTGTTTTAAATATATCAACCAAATATAGACTGTAATACATATAGAGGAAAGTATGAACACTATGGTAACCACAAGCCTAAAGCCTATAATAGGTAAACAAAAAATTAAAAATAAGAAATCTAATCACAACATCAAAGAAAATCATCAAATAACAATAGAAGAAAACAATATTGGAAGAAAAGAACAGAGAGAATATAATTAACAAGAGGATATAACCATTATAAATATCTTTGCACCCAACATAGATGCACCTAAATATGTAAAACAAATACAAACAGAATTAAAAGGGGAAATAGATTACAACACATTCACTGCAGGAGATTTTAACATACCACTCACATCAAGAGATCAACCAGACAGAAAATAAATAAGGAAACAGAGGGACTGAACAACACACTAGACCAGAGGGACTTAGCAAATAACTACAGAGCATTCCACCCAAAAACAGCAACATACACATTTTTCTCATGTGCACATGGAATGTTCTCCAGAATAGATTTCATATTAGGACACAAAAGGCAGCTTAATAAATTAAAAAATATTGAATGGTCTTAAATAAGACATGGTCTTAAATAATAAACTACATGAAGAAAAAATGAATAAACAAACACAGAGAGGCTAAACAACATTTTTCTAAATAATCAATGGATCAGTGAACAAACCAAAGTAGAAATCAAACAATACATGGAGACAAATGAAATCAAAAATAAATTCAAAATTTGTGGGATACCACAAAAGTGATTCTAAGAGGGAAGGACATAGCAATACAGGCCTACCTTAAGAAACAAGAACAATCCTAAATAAACAGTATAAAATCATAATCAAAGAAACTAAAAAAAGAACAAATGAAATCAAAGTTAAAGGAGAGAAGAATGAAACAATAGAAAAAAATGAAACCAAGAACTGGTTCTTTGAGAAAATAAAGAAAATAGACAAACCCTTAGCCAGATTCACCAAGTGAAAAAGAAAGAGGATACAAATAAAATCAGAAACTAAAAAGAAATAGTCAAAATATATACAAAAGAAATACAGATCAAGGGGATTGTCAAGATGGTGGCATGAATAGGGTGGTGGAAATATCCTCCCCAAAACATATATATTTTGAAAATACAGCAAATACAACCATTTCTAAAAGAGTGGCCAGATGATACAGTACATGAGCCAGGCTACATCTGTGAGAACCCAACATCTCACGTAAAAGGGTAAGATACAAAGCCGTAACCCGGCAGGACCTGAGCACTGCCCCCACCCCAGCTCACCCGTGGAAGGAAAAGAATCAGAGTAGGCAGGGAGTGAAAGCACAGGACTGCTAAATAACCAGCCCTAGTAATCTGCCCCAGGAGCACAGACACACATGGCATAGTGCTCTGGATACTAGAGAGGTGGAAAAGCAAAATTGGAGACAAAGACTGCAAACAGGTTCCCACAGTCAGCTGCCCTGGGACAAAAGAAAAGCAGGCACTTTCGAAGTCTTAAAGGGACAAGGGTTTAACAGGTGGACAAAATCATCCTGGTACACTCACCCCAGAAGGCTGGGAACTTTAAGAAACTTCAGGCTCCCTAACCCACTGGGTGGCAATGCAGCTCAAAGCCCCTCACGGCAATAAGCAGCCTGCTATTTCTTCCCCCCAGCTGACACTGCAAGCAAACTTGCTGACCCACCATTGATGCAGAACAGCTGGGGAGCAGCCCTGCCTACAGCAACCACACAGCTTAACACAGAGGCTTCTCCCTGTGTGCGGCTAACCAGTCCAGACCCAGAGGCTTCTCCCCGCATGTGGTTGACTGGCACAGACAACAGAGACCAGCACAGAGTCTGGGAGACACAAAGGTGCTTTGTTTTTGTGGCAGAACACACGCCACTCACCTGCAAATGCCGTCAATGTCCTAGGCCATCCAGAGGGCCACCCCACCCACAGCAGCTCAGGAAATAAACCCAGAGGCTGCTCCCTGCATGTGGCTGACTGGCACAGACAGCGGAGACAGGCACAGAGTCCTGGAAGCATGAAGGGGCTCTGTTCTCAAGGCAGAACACATACCACTGGCCTGTGACATCCGCCAGTGCCCTAGGCCCTTCTGAGGGCCACCCCACCCACGGAAGCTCAGGGGATTAATCCAGAGGCTGCTCACTGTGTGCAGTTAACTGGCACAGACAGCAGAGATAGGCAAGGCAACCAGCAAGCAGGCAGGGACTTTGTTCTCCAAGCTGACACATGCACCACTCACTGGCCACCACTCCCATTACCACAAAAAGGCAGAAGAACCTTGTTCAGTCCACATCCCTCAAACACCAGAGAGAGGGCTTGGTTAGACTGAAATGACCAATCTTTCTGAAAAAGAATTCAGAATAAAAGTCATAAGCATGCTGATGGAGCTACAGAGAAATATTCAAGAGCTAAGGGATGAATTCAGGAGGAAGATTACAGAAATGAAACAAACAATGGAAAGATTTAAGAGCAGACTGGATGAGGTGGAAGAGACTGTTAATGGAATAGAAATCAGAGTAAGTGCTTCTGAGAATGTGGAAAAAAGGGAGCCCTCATACACTATTGGTGGAAATGCAAATTGGTTCAGCCACCATGGAAAGTAGTATGGAGGTTCCTCAAAACACTAAAAATTGAAATACCATATGACCCAGTAATTCCATTCCTAGGAATTTACCTGAAGAAAACAAAGTCTCTGATTTGAAAAGATATACAGACCCCTATGTTTATGGTTACATTATTTAAAATAGTCAAGATGTGGAAGCAACCTGAATGTCCATCAAAAGATGAATGAATAATGAAGTGGCACGTATATACAATGGAACATTATTCAGCCACGAAAAGAATGAAATTCTGCCATTTGCGACAACATGGATGAGCCTAGAGGGTATTGTGCTGTTAAATAAGTCAGCTGGTGAAAGACAAATGTCATATGATTTCACTTACTTGTAGAATCTAAAAGCAAAATGAACAAAAGAGCAGTAGACTCAAAGACACTGAGAAGTGATGTTGGTTACCATGTGGGAGGGGTTGTGGTGTGTGGGTGGGGAAGGTAAGCAGAATAAAGGGGCACAAAATTCTCAATCATAACATAAGTAGGTCATGGAGAAGATTGTTTTGTATAGCATGGAGAATATAGTCAATGATTCTGTAACATCTTGCTGTGTTGACAGATAGTGACTGCACTAGTGGGGGTGAGGATTTAGTAATATGTGTAACTGTTGAACCACTGTGTTCTATACTTAAAACTAATATAGGATTGTATATCAACTATATTTCAATTTAAAAAAGAATAATACATCATGTTTTCACATTCTTATTTTCATTGTGTTATCAGATTTGGGCAATGCTATTTCCTCAAACTTTTCTGCTATTTGGGGTAGGAATGAAAATACTGTTACATCATTTTTTCATTTTATTAAGAAATAAAAAATACATGCAGCAAAAACATGTTTCTGGAAAATCAATTCAAAGAGTAATTTTTCTTATGAGTCCCTTTAAAATGATTTTCAGAGGCATTGGAGGAAAAAAAAACTATGATTATGGTTTTATAAGAGAGGATATTAAGGTACATATAGTTTGATTGTACATAGAAACTAAATGATAAGGTATGCTGGAATATTTTCTTCTCAGTAGTCTATATATAGCTTTTATAATTTACATACTCACATAAGATATGTAAATCAGAACCCCATAATGCCCTTTATCTCTTATGGAGGGTCACTGCCATCTCATTTTCTCCCTGAATACTGATATTTGTTTTAGCAAAGAGTATAAACTCTTTCCCTGGCCCAAGTGTTAGACTGGACTTCAGTCTGATTTGCTTTTCTCTTCCTCAGAGCATAAGACATAAAGAAGACTATTCTAAATCAGACAAACAAGAAGAATGGATGAAATTTTTGGTTAGAGGGAGAAATATGCAGCAGTTTTTATACTAGCATTAAGGACTGGAGTAGGAATGGATGGGCTAGAAATTATAAGGATTATTACCAAAGGGACATTTGTAAGGAAAGTTGAGGTTCTTTATGATTTAAAGGCAAAGGATCACTGACTGAAAGTCTTCTGCCAGCCTATGTCTTTCTTGGAAGCAAGGAATAAAGAAATATTGAGATAACTGTCGTTGAGTATCCACTGTGACAAAAGCAAATTAACTGTGTTCAAAGGTTATGCCACCCACAACTCAAAAGTTAATTTGTCTTCTACTCAAAGGACTAGCCAGATTAAAAATCAGAATCATTTGATTTCATTTCCAAATACTGAGCAGGATTCCATTGGCCCAGCTAGAGTTAGCTGCACCCCCTTTGACAAATTAGCCAGTGGTATGTGTGGAGGTGACTTTAATTGGCTAGTTTGGGTCACATGCCCATTCATAGAACAACAAACCATGTCCAGTTTCTCAGTTTTCTATTGCAAAAGTATGGCTACTCATATTTAATAAGTAGAAGAACTGGGAAAATAACAATTTTGAGAAATTTGTAGGAGAGTACAGGGCTGGGCAAGTAAAAAATAGGTGTTTACAAGAGCCATTTTGAAAGTGCTTTCTCTGACCATATCTGAGACAATCTAAGCATCAAATAGTGATGGATTAAACATAATTGAGTGAAATAAATATCCATTAGTCCACACTGATATAAATAAATAAATAAATAAATAAATAAATAAATAAATAAATAAATAAATAAATAAATAAAAAGTGCAGCATAATTTTACAGAGTAGAAAACTGTGTAACTCCAGAGGGAAAGTGCGTTCCCAGACTGGGGCAAATATATCTGTGAAACCAAAATCAATCTAGGGATAAAAATAGATGGGGACAAAGCCTTTATCTCTCTCTCTCTCTCTCTCTCTCTCTCTCTCTCTCTCTTTCTCTCTCTCTCTTTCCCCTGTCCTGGAGTGCTGGCCTCTCCACCTGCCCCTTATAAAAACCTATTGATATGGAGATGGACTACTTCTCTCCACACCTTATAAACACCTAGACACCTATTGATATGGAGATGGACTAAGGCCAGGTGAGAGATTCTGGAAATATTGCAATTTTACCGACAAACTCCATCTTAACCAAGACATCACTAATAATGGGAGATATTGTTGGTCCCTCAACATGGAAAACTCAGCATATGATAAGGCTAATTTTGTTGGTAAAAGTCAAATATTATTGTATTATTTTAAGTTTAAAAAATCTGGTTTTGAATTTTCATTAAACTATAGAGCATTTTATGTACCATAATCATTTAAAGACACATTATGTATTTTAAAATAGTTTAGAACAGGTACTATCTGAAATGCAGTGACAGTAGAAACTACCCAGCCAGAATGAAAACTGATGTCCATAGAAGCTGAGATTGACCCAGAAAGAACCTGTGCTTTATGTTTCTTTTAAAATAGTCTCTTATTCCTCTTTCACTATCTTACCCCTTATTAATGGATCTCCTCAAAAATGATAGAAGTAGGAGGAAATTGTAATATTTTAAAACATAAAAACTTTAATAAGATATTAAGCAGAAGAAAAATAAGAATTTTTAGCTAAGGTTATTTAGAGTAGGTATTCTGTAACATTTGTTTTTTTCTTTGGTTGACTAAAGCATCCGTTTGCATAATAGCACTCTTGGGGCCTGAATTAGTTAATAGAGAGTTCTGAAGTAAAGACCATGATACAAAATAGCTTATTCTGAAAAACAATCTTTAATAAACTGTCTCTTTGGTACACAACACTTTAGGAAACTCTTCTAGGTGTTCTTGTTACAGATTAGATTAAAGAAAAATAAAAGCTTCCTTTTTCCATACTCCTTGTCTTCCTCTATCTCCATTTAGTTTAATCGTCGTGAATCCTGCCTTTGTAATAAAATTAGCTATAGCTATCAATCTGCATTTAAATCTAACTTTAAGGAGAGAGTATAGCACATGAAGAAAGAACGTGGTCACCTCAGGGCCATTTGCAAACACACACACAAAAAAAGGAGCAAAGGAAAGGAGGAAGGAAGGAAAGGGAAAAACACGAAAGTAATTATTTGTCTTAACTTATAATTAATAAATGGTAAGGGATCTCCTCTTAAATGGTTTATTTTGAGACCCAAAGTTCTGTTTTTTGTTTTTTCTTGTTGTACCAGACCTCATCTACGTAGGATTACCTGTAGATTAAGTCATTCATAAATTGAAATTGATAGAAATACATACGTGTGAATCTATTATGTATGTGTATATGTAAGTGTATGAATATGTATGAGTATACATACATGTATATCTATATAATTTTAGAAAAATGTCATCAAATAGCACTGTAATTAAGAATAGGAACTCAATAACAATGGAAAAATTAGAATGCAGATAAGCCAAAGTTTCTAAACATCATAAAAATTAGCAACAAATATAGTAATACACTTATTGACCATCAAAGCATAAAGGGAAATCTAATCCATCACTTAAATGTCATTTCTCATAGACTACACAAAGCTTTTTCTTGGCTTTAAAGAAAATTTTTCCCACTTGGCTTCATAGGTCACTACAATAGAGGGAAGTCCTCAACAGTACTTATACAATAAATTGGATAACAGGTTCATGATTCTTTTTATGTTAGGGTTTCTCAAGATAAATAGAGTTCAAAATGCCAAATAGTACAGCACACAAAACAATTACTAAGGAAGCCCCCCAAAATGGTATCCTTACATACACTTTTCTCATTGTCAGACATGAGAAGGCCCCAAACTACGTTATGAGCCCTACTGAGGAGTGTTATGCTAGTGTTTGTAATCCTATGTGAGGCATTATCTGAACTCGTGCTCTTGTAAACGGCTCTCAAAAGAAAATTCCTTCTCTCATAGAACATAAATATATGTGAGTAAAATACATATCATAGACTATATTTCATAGAATATAAATATATACCTATGTGTATACATACAGATACAGTTAATCCTTGAACAACGTGGGATTGAAGTGTGTGGATATGTGGATTTTTTTCAATAAATATATTGGAAAAATTTTTGGAGATTTGTGACAGTTTAAAAAAACTTGCAGATGAACTGTGTAGCCTAGAAACACTCTAGCCTAGAAAAAATTAAGAAAAAGGTATGTCACGAATGCATAGAATATATGTAGATACTCATGTATCTTATCATTTACCACACAAAGTTAACAGTAGGCTATAAGTAGTTAAGTTTTGGGAAGTCAAAAGTCACATGTGGATTTTCTATTGCATGGGGTAGGGAGTCAGTGCCCCTAATCACCACATTGTTCAAGGGTCAACTGTACATGTATTTACATATATACTGTATGAAATATATTTTTCCACACACAAACACATGCACTTATACTATGAAATATGGGATTTTCTTTTTAGGACCATTTTTATATATGCTTATATAGATATATACATATGTATATATTATTTATATATATAGAGAGAGAGAGAGAGAAAAAGAGCATGTTTTCATACAAAAGATAATTAATTGCTCCTTGGAGGTTTGGGTTTGAACAGAAATTCTGTGAGTGAATTAATCTCCTGCACTTTTTACTCCTGCAGAGGAAAAGAGTGTCTTAGGCCAGGACAAACTCCAGCATTACAAACAACATGTACTTCTGTGGATGTGATTGCTTCCTTCAAGAGAATGATTAGAAAGATTAACACGCAAATAACAGAGTAAGCCAGCTCCTATAAGGGTAAAAAAAAAAATAGCTCCTAATACATTTTGAAAATCACTGGGACCAAAATCTACTTCCATAAACATCGCTTAGTTTTATGATAATCAGAATACATTGTTTGGAGAAAAATATTAATTTAGGTAGGTCTGAAGAGTTGTCACCCAGTTAATTAATCCCATCTGCTATTTTTGCTGTCAGAGCGGCAGCAATCTGTTTGCCAGAATTCAATACCAGAAAAAAGAGGCCCCATGAGTTCCACTAACAATCTTTGTCTGTGTCTTTCACCTAATATACATTAATTCAAATTTGAAAAGGTGAAGAAAAAAATATATCAGGACAATCTGCTTTATTTCATTTGTGTTCATGGAAATTTAGAAAATTAAATTTAAATATCATTACATTAAAAAAAACTGAATTGTGGAACTGCAAGAAAGTAAAAACAAAGGAGAGTTTAGGAATATGATTTAAAAAATGGACCTTTGTTTCTAAAATAAAACAAATGGTTTCACTTGCAATTCAAATGTGTACTTTATTACTTATAATCTTCTTGATTTTTGTGTCAAATATTGCTCATTGCTCTTCATTCTGTTATGTTAACTTTGAAGTAGAATTTGAAAGTTGTTTTTTTCTTTGTACTGATCATTCTACTTAGGCTTTATTCTTTAGATAATGCTATATTAGGGGAGGCCTATTAATTAGACTTGTTATTGAGAAATAATTCAAATGTGACAATGTAATGTGAGTAATTATGTGCATTATAAATTTCCCGAGTAGACATATGGTATCTTGTTTTCCCCACTGAGTTTATCACTCAGGTGCTTAGGGAAGTGCATTAACTCTTCAAGACCCCTATTTCTCTAAGTGTTTAGGTTGCGCCAGAGCACAATTGAAGTATTCGCTAGTAAAATAACATATAAAGCCCATTTCACGGACCTATGTATCCACTGAACCCACATATCAGGTCTATCATTAGAAATGTCAGTTTTCCTTTTGCAGTTCATCTGATGAAAAGATTACTATAAAAGTCATCAGGAAGTGACCAACCCTTAAAGCTAACATGCTATTTATAATCTCTATTCTATTTCAGTTAATAGTCTAACACTGTTAATTGCTCTTTTCTTCCCCTTAAAAATCTGGTTGTAATCCTGTCTTTATGTTTAGATCCTCTCTTTCATAAACATCTGATTTATGTCTTCTCCAAGCAATATTACTCATACTTATGAGCTGAACTGTTAACTATTTTAGTGTGTTTCAGTTTCAAATTGTATTTTCATTTACTAGATTCCTCCAGGTAGATGCATTTTAAGTTTACGTCACTCTCAACTTACCTATATCATTATTCTTAAGTCAATGTGTCCTTATTTACTGTCCATTCAATTCTAAACCTCAATCGTTCCCCTCTCTTCTTTACCAAGTATTTACTGTTTATGAAGTTGTGATGCCTGCCCTGAAAATGTAAGTTTTGAGGATGGAAACCAATAATGCCCACACTGTTTGCTCAATATTAACTCAGTTCTGAACTTATATTAGCTGCATAACAAGTGTAGTTGACATCCATACAATTATGAAGAATTATTAAACATAATCCATATTATTTAGCTGCACTGGAATTTTGTTGTATGAAATTTGATTGGTGTGGTTGGGGGTAATAGCAGCATTTTAAATTATCTTTTTCATGAACCCTTTTTTTATGGGCCCACCTATCATAATAGGATTTTATCTTCTCTCATGTGCCCACTCCACATGTAGGGAAAACCTGTCACCCCTATAACCAAACACCCTATCTATTGTTTTTATACATCCATTTAAGAAAAAGATATATTCCTATAGATCCTTTAACTCATCTGATTCCAGCCCATTCTTAAAACATTCACTGATCTATCGATTTGTCATATATTGTCATAGGTCATATATGCAATTTTGTGATTTTACAAAAAAGTTATTTTTTCAACATATATCTGTTTAGTGCCTACTTGATGTGAAGAATAGTCCTAGATACTTGGGAACATTGGTAAACAAAATAGACAATGACCCTTGCCCTCAAGAAAGTTAAATTATAGTAGAAAAACAAGAAATAATAAACAATAATCATAATAAGTGATACATATATATATTATATACATGATATATGTCATCATACAAATAGGGATGCTTTCTGTATGAATGAAAGGGAGAATTATTGATCATGTGCTGAGATACCTGGCAAAAACTAGAACTAACCTACAAATATAGGAAGGTGTATATATATATATATATATATATATATATATATATATATACACACACACACATACACACATACATACATACATACATACATACATACATACATACATACATGTGAAGGTAAATACTAAGTTAAAAAATAAAAAGAGAACAAAACTAGTTGGATGGTGAATCTGTGAGGGGAAATGTTGAAGTTTTAAACAAAAAGGAGAGAGAAAACAAATGAAATTTTTTGACCTTTCTTCAGAAATTGCGACTGAGGAAGATAGATTACAATCCTTTTCTCCTTTCACAATTGGGGGTTGTATTTCTTTTTTTCTTTTGTTCCCAATCAACTCGCAGCCTAAGTAGTGAGATAGAAAATCTAATGCACTGAAGAAATACGCTCTGAAATAGCCAATGAAAGAAGCCATTGCTAAAGAATGAAGAGTTAATGAAGAATTTTTAACAGCCTATCGACTCAGCTTCACTCTGTTACCATTTAAATGGCCTCAAATGGGTTGTGAAGCTTAACATATCACAGAATAGCATGTAACTTCTGGTGGCTGCAAATATTTTCTCATTAATCCTGGTTTCTGGATACATCAGCAATACCAAAAAGTTTGGAAAGAGTCTACAGCCTTGTCTTAAATATCTTTCTTTTGTTTTAAAATGGAATTTAAGAGAATTAAACAAAAAGTAAACTCACTGGTTAATATTATTTTAAAAAATGTTTTTAAATAAAAGAAATAAATCAACAACCTGTTATTATTGATGGTTATGAATAGACCCAGCATGTTGCTTCCAACCAAAAAATTTAAATCTCCTATCTAACTCACATGCCTATAACCTGTTATATTACCTCATGTGGTATCTTAAATGTTTGCAAGTCCTTGGTTTCATGTTTTTATCTTAAGTCATTCAATATAGCTAAAATTCCAAACATACTATTTTGCTGATTTATATTGCAAGTTGCAAACTTCTTTTTAAAATTATGCATCTATATTGCATATATCTGTGTGTCTTAGGCTCTACTGTATCTATGACTTCATTGAAAGATGGCAGCTTGGACAAAGCTGTTGTTTTCTGTTGACACAGATATTGAAAAAATATCTGTAATAAAATTTACAAATATTCTATTTAGTAATTTAAAAATGTTCATAAGTAAACACACCTTCAGTTATTCAACATACTCACTGGATGTTCCCTCCACTCTGTGATTAGGGTGAATAAACATCCCGAGTTGCCCAGGATAGTTTGTTCATGCCTGGTATCTCAGCATACTATTACTAATTCTCCTTTTCATTCAAGAAAGCTCCCCTATTTGTGTGACAAATTAAATGGTCACCATATCCATGACCTGGAAACTGGCTATCATTAAGGACATTGCTCTTTAATGTGCCAAGACATCATCTACTCCTCTACCCTTCTGGAACATCTCCAGTTCCTTTGGGAATTATTGCCATCCTCTTTCCTCTCTACATCTTGTTATGGACATTGCTCCTCATTTGGTGAAGGCTTTTGCAACCGATATGACTATTTCAGCCCAGCTATCATCCTTTTTGTACTACATGCTTTTGAGCAGCCACTGTGGCATCTTAGTTCTTTTCCATGTTCATCCCTAATCATATTCCCCTCCATCCAGTTTCATATTCATAATGATTCTCTAGATGTCTGCTTTACTATTGAAATCTTATATTCTGACATGTCTTTTTCTGAACCTCCTTTTATGGTCCCTTTGCTTCTTTATTAATGACTTACCCTAAATCTGTTCTTTAGCCTCATTAGTATCTCAAAGATCTGACCCCTAACCTGTCATGCTTTCAGTGTTTGGTTAATCTCATTGAGCCTTAGTTTTTTTCCTGTTTAGAATATTTTCCCTTTTAATATTCTTGATTTTCCTTTTGCACTATTTCCCTAAAAGTATGTAAATTTTAGTAGAATAGGTGTTATTATGTTTTACTGCTGTCTCTCTAGCATCTACAAGGGTGCCTGGCATACAGCAGGCCCTCAACAGATATTTGTTGAATTAATGTTTGAATAGTTCAGATTCAACTTAAATGCCAGTTCAGAGATATTTTGATGACCCAAACTCAAAAAGCTTTCACCTCCACTCTCATTCACTCTAGAAATATTCTTTTTTATCTTGTTCATTGCAAATAGCAGCTTCAGAAATTTACTTGCTTATTATTAATACTTTTTCTTTTTTTACCATAAAGACAGAAACTCACCCTGCCTTGTTCACAACTCTATCCCTAGTACCTAAAGTAGTGTGTAGTATATCATAGGCCTTCAGTAAATTACTTGTTCATTTGCTAACTTCGCTATAAAATATGAGAGGTAACAGCACCTCCTTCACAGGGCTCAATGATAAATATTTGGAGCCTTGTACATTGCCTAGCAAAAGCCAACACTCAATAGTCAGCTATTTTCATTATGCCACACAAAACAGCAGCAAGCGTAGACTTTTAAGAAGCAAAGTGATCATGTTGTCCACTTACAAGTCTTTTAAATGGCCATCCACTGTATTGAAAATAATGGTCAGACTCTTTAACATGGTAGAGAAGGATATGTATTATATTACCTTTGCTTATCTCTCCTGCCTTATCTCATGCTATGTACAAACCACCTCAAAGGCCATGTTCTCAAAATATTGAGTGACAAGCAATATCACATCATATATGCTCTTTTTTCTAGGCCTCTGCTAAGAGCTTTGATCCCATGTGTCTTACCCTGGCTGCTGCCTCCATAGTCTCAGTAACTCCATTGAGATCATTTTTCCTTTGTGAAGCATTTCCTGACTCATAATGCAGCACTATGCATATTGAAATGGCCTGTGTTTTTCTTGTTGTTCTCTTCCCCTAGACTGCAAACTCTTCAAGTGCAGGGTTTATTTCATGTCCATGTTTATATCTTTGGCACCTATTCAGGTGGTTAACCCATGGTAGGCACAGAACTTTCACAAGCTTCCATCAACGCATTGAGCACCCACTCAGCCCCATTTACACCACTTACTTTGTCTTTTCTCCTTTAACCATCAGTTAAACATAGGTGTCATATCTAATTCCCATTCTCCACATGCACAATAGATTCTATCACCTCATGGCTATTCAAAGACATCCATTCGCTATGTTTCACTTCCATACATTATAACTTTTAATTATCCAAATAATCATCTACCTATAATATACTGCTTTTATTCCCATTTTTAATGAAAACTCATCTTAATTCTACTTCCTCCTACCAGCAAAAATCCTTTTCTGTGCTCTATTGTGCAGCAAAACTCCTTGAAAAATACATTTAAGGTTTCTACTTCCTCAACTTCCATTTTTTTTTACAGTTACTTTTTTTTTCATGCACTTTTAAAAAAAATTTTGGTATCATTAGTCAACAATTACATGAGGAACATTATATTTACTAGACACCCCATCACCAAGTTCCCCCCACATACCCACATATACATCACAGTCACTGTGCATAGGCTTAGTAAGATGCTGTAGAATCACTACTTGTTTTCTCTGTGTTGCACAGCTCTCCCGTGTCTCCCCCCACATTATACATGCTAATCGTAATGCCCCCTTTCTTTCCCTGCCACCCCTTATCCCTCACTTCCCAGCCATCCTCTCCAGTCCCTTTCCCTTTGGTAACTGTTAGTCCATTCTTGGGTTCTGTAATTCTGCTGCTGTTTTGTTCCTTCAGTTTCTCTTTGTTCTTATACTCCACATATGAGTGAAATCATTTAGTACTTGTCTTTCTCCACCTGGCTTATTTCACTGAGCATAATACACTCTAGCTCCATCCATGTTGTTGCAAATGGTAGGATTTGTTTTCTTCTTATGGCTGAATAATATTCCATTGTATATATGTACCACATCTTCTTTATCCATTCATCTACTGATGGACACTTAGGTTGCTTCCATTTCTTGGCTATTGTAAATAGTGCTACAATAAACAGAGTGGTGCATCTGTCTTTTTCGAACTGGGCTGCCACATTCTTAGGATAAATTCCTAGAAGTGGAATTCTGGGTCAAATGGTATTTCTATTTTGAGCTTTTTGAGGAACCTCCATACTGCTTTCCACAATGGTTGAACTATTTTGCATTCCCACCAGCAGTGTAGGAGGGTTCCCCTTTCTCCACAACCTCACCAGCATTTGTTGTTGTTTGTCTTTTGGATGGTGGCCATCCTTACTGATGTGAGGTGATATCTCATTGTGGTTTTAATTTGCTTTTCTCTGTTAACTAGTGATGTGGAGCATCTTTTCATGTGTCTGTTGGCCATCTGAAATTCTTCTTTGGAGAACTGTCTGTTCAGCTCCTCTGCCCATTTTTTAATTGGATTATTTGCTTTTTGTTTCTTGAGGTGTGTGAGTTCTTTATATATTTTGGATGTCAACCCTTTATCAGATCTGTCATTTATGAATATATTCTCCCATACTGTAGGATGCCTTTTTGTTCTATTGATGGTGTCCTTTGCTGTACAGAAGCTTTTCAGCTTGATATAGTCCCGCTTGTTCATTTTTGCTTTTGTTTCCCTTGCCCAGGGAGATATGTTCATGAAAAAGTCACTCATGTTTATGTCTAAGAGATTTTTACCTATGTTTTTTTCTAAGAGTTTTATGGTTTCATAACCTACATTCATTTCTTTGATCCATTTCAAATTTACTTTTGGGTATGGGGTTAGACAGTGATCCAGTTTCATTCTCTTACATGTAGCTGTCCAGTTTTGCCAACACCAACGGTTGAAGAGGCTGTCATTTCCCCGTTGTATGTCCATGGCTCCTTTATCGTATATTAATTGACCATATATGTTTGGGTTAATGACTGGAGTCTCTATTCTGTTCCACTGGTCTGTGGCTCTGTTCTTGTGACAGTACCAAATTGTCTTGATTAATGCAGCTTGGTAATAGAGCTTAAAGTTGGGGAGCGAGATCCTCCCCACTTTATTCTTCCTTCTCCAGATTGCTTTGGCTATTCAGGGTCTTTGGTGTTTCCATACGAATTTTTGAACCATTTGTTAAAGTTCTTTGAAGAATGCAGTAGGTAGTTTGATAGGGATTGCATTAAATCTGTAGATTGCTTTGTTCAGGATGGCCATTTTGACAATATTAATTCTTCCTAGCCAAGAGCATGGGATGAGTTTCCATTGGTTAGTGTCCTCTTTAATTTCTCTTAAGAGTATCTTGTAGTTTTCAAGGTATAGGTCTTTCACTTCCTTAGTTAGGTTTATTCCTAGGTACTTTATTCTTTTTGATGCAATTGTGAATGGAATTGTTTTCCTGATTTCTCTTTCTGTAATTTCATTGTTAGTATATAGGAAAGCCACAGATTTCTGTGTATTAATTTTCTATCCTGCAAATTTGCTGTATTCCAGTATTGGTTCTAGTAGTTTTGGAGTGGAGTCTTTAGGATTTTTTATGTATAATATCATGTCATCTGCAAATAGTGACCATTTAATTTCTTCTTTACCTATTTGGATTCCTTGTGTTTCTTTGTTTTGTCTAATTGCCATGGCTAGAACCTCCAGTACTATGTTGAATAATAGTGGGAAGTGTGGGAATCCCTGTCTTGTTCCTGATCTCAGAGGAAAAGCTTTCAGCTTCTCACTGTTCAATATGATGTTGGCTGTGGTTTTACCATATATAGCCTTTATTATGTTGAGGTACTTGCCCTCTATACCCATTTTGTTGAGAGTTTTTATCATGAATGGATGTTGAATTTTGTCGAATGCTCTTTGGACATGATCATGTGATTTTTGTCCTTCTTTTTGTTTATGTGGTGGATGATGTTGATGGATTTTCAAATGTTGTACCTCCTTGCATCCCTGAGATGAATTCCACTTGGTAATGGTGTATGATCCTCTTGATGTATTTTTGAATTCGGTTTGCTAATATTTTGCTGAGTATTTTTGCATCTACATTCATCTGGGATATTGGTCTGTAAATTTCTTTTTTGTTGGGGTCTTTGCCTGGTTTTGGTATTAGGGTGATGCTAGCTTCATGAAATTAGTTTGGGAGTATTCCCTCCTCTTCTATTTTTTGGAAAACTTTAAGGAGAATGGGTATTATGTCTTCTCTGTATATCTGATAAAATCTGGAAAAAATCCATCTGGCCCTGGGGTTTTGCTCTTGGGTAGTTTTTTGATTATCTCTTCAATTTCATTGCTGGTAATTGGTCTCTTTAGATTTTGTGTTTCTTCCTTGGTCAGTCTTGGAAGGTTGTATTTTTCTAGGAAGTTGTCCATTTCTTCTAAGTTTTCCAGCTTGTTAGCATATAGGTTTTCTTAGTATACTCTAATAATTCTTTGTATTTCCGTGCGGTCTGTCGTGATTTTTCCTTTCTCATTTCTGATTCTGTTGATGTGTGTTGACTCTCTTTTTCTCTTAATAAGTCTGGCTGGATGTTTATCTATTTTGTTTATTTTCTCAAAGAACCAGCTCTTGGTTTCACTGATTTTTTTCTATTTTATTCTTCTCAATTTTATTTATTTCTTTTCTGATCTTTAATATGTCCCTCCTTCTGCTGACTTTAGGCCTCATTTGTTCTTCTTTTTCCAATTTCGATAATTGTGACTTTAGACTATTCATTTGGGATTGTTCTTCCTTCTTTAAATATGCCTAGATTGCTATATACTTTCCTCTTAAAGCTGCTTTCGCTGCATCCCACAGAAGTTGCGGCATTGTGTTGTTGTAATTCGTTTCCATATATTTCTTGATCTGTATTTTAATTTGGTCATTGATCCATTGATTATTTAGGAGCATGTTATTAAGTCTCCATGTGTTTGTGAGCCTTTTTGTTGTCTTTGTACAATTTAGTTCTAGTTTTATACCTTTGTGGTCTGAGATGTTGGTTGGTAGGATTTCAATCTTTTTAAATTTACTGAGGCTGTTTTTGTGGCCTAGTATGTGGTCTATTCTGGAGAATGTTCCATGTGCACTTGAGAAGAATGTGTATCCTGTTGCTTTTGGATGTAGAGTTCTATAGATGTCTATTAGGTCCATCTGTTCTAGTGTGTTGTTCAGTGCCTCTATGTCGTTACTTATTTTCTGTCTGGTGGATCTGACCTTTGCAGTGAATGGTGTGTTGAAGTCTCCTAAAATGAATGCATTGCCTTCTATTTCCTCCTTTAATTCTGTTAGTATTTGTTTCATGTATGTTGGTGCTCCTGTATTGGGTGCATATCTATTTATAATGGTTATATCCTCTTGTTGGACTGAGCCCTTTATCATTATGTATTGTCCTTCTTTATCTCTTATTACTTTCTTTGTTTTGAAGTCTATTTTGTCTGATACTATTACTGCAACACCTGCTTTTTTCTCCTTGTTGTTTGTATGAAATATCCTTTCCCATCCCTTGACTTTTAGTCTGTGCATGTCTTTGGGTTTGAGGTGAGTTTCTTGTAAGCAGCATATAGATGGGTCTCGCTTTTTTATCCATTCTATTTCTCTGTGTCTTTTGATTGGTGAATTCAGTCCATTTACATTTAGGGTGATTATTGAAAGATATGTACTTATTGCCATTGCAGGCTTTAGATTCGTGGTTACCAAAGGTTCAAGGTTAGCTTCTTTAGTATCTTACTGTCTAACTTAACTCGCTTATGGAGGTATTATAAACACAGTGTGATGATTTTTTATTTCTCTCCCTTCTTATTCCTCCTCCTCCATTCTTTATATGTTAGGTGTTTTATTTCGTGCTCTTTTGTGTGTAGTTGATTTTATTTGTTGCCTTTAGTTAGTATTTGTTCGGTCTGCTTTTTTTGCTGTGATTTTATTTTCTCTGGTGACATCTATTTAGCCTCAGGAGTGCTTCCATCTAGAGCAGTCGCTCTAAAATACCCTGCAGATGTGCTTTGTGGGAGGCAAATTCCCTCAACTTTTGCTTGTTTTCGAATTGTTTAATCCCTCCTTCATATTTAAATGATAATCATGCTGAATACAGTATTCTTGGTTCAAGGCCTTTCTGTTTTATTGCATTAAATATATCATGCCATTCTCTTCTGGCCTGTAATGTTTCTGTTGAGAAGTCTGATGATAGCCTGATGGGTTTTCCTTTGTAGGTGACCTTTTTTCTCTCTCTGGCTGCCTTTAATACTCTGTCCTTGTCTTTGATCTTTGCCATTTTAATTATTATATGTCTTGGTGTTGTCGTCCTTGGGTCCCTTCTGTTGGGAGTTCTGTGTGCTTCTGTGGTCTGAGTGACCATTTCTTCCCCCAGTTTGGGGAAGTTTTCAGCAATTACTTCTTCAAATACACTTTCTATCCCTTTTTTCTCTCTCTTCTTTTTCTGGTACCCCTATAATACGGGTATTGTTCCATTTCAATTGGTCACACAGTTCTCTTAATATTCTTTCATTCCTGGAGATCCTTTTATGTTTCTCTGTGTCAGCTTCTCTGTGTTCCTGTTCTCTGATTTTTATTCCATTAACGGCCTCTTGTACCTCATCCATTCTGCTTTTAAGTCCTTCCAGAGATTGTTTTATTTCTATATTCTCCCTCCCAACTTTATCTGTTAGCTCTTGCAGTTTTCTCTGCAGCTCCATAAGCATGTTTATGACCTTTATTTTGAATTCTTTTTCAGGAATATTGGTTAAATCTATCTCCCCAGGTTCCCTCTCAGGGGATGTCTGTGTGATTCTGGTCTGTATCAAATTCTTCTGCCTTTTCATGGTGATAGAGGTAGTCATGGGCAGTTGGCATGGTGTCAGCTGGGTGAACAAAGTCCCTTCCCGCCTGCTCATTGCATTTCTCTCCTGTGAGAACGGTGACCCCTAGTGGCTTGTGCTGGGCAACTGTGCACTGAGGAGGTCTCTGAGTATGGCCCAGGCTATGGCGGAGAGTGCGTGGCTGCTGTGGGCGTAGCCAGTCTCAGGCTGCTGCTCCGCTATGGCAGGGCTGTGCTGGAAGGGGAATGGGCAGGAGGCTGTTTATCTCCGTGAGGGGCCTCAGAGCTGCGCTGATGCCCAGGGGTTGCAGCATCTGGAGTTCCCCAGAATTCCCAGATGTTGGGCTAAGTGTCCCGGTACGCTTCCATCCAGCTGTGAGGCTCCTATCCCTTTAAGACTTTCAAAAGGCACTCACTTTTCTTTTGTCCCAGGGGCACGGGCTGCGGGGACCCGCTCACAGGTTTTACTGTTCCATTTCCCTAGTATCCAGCACACCGCACACTGTGTGTCTGTGCTCCCAGTACAGATGACTAGGGCTGGGTATTTAGCCGTCCTGGGCTCCCTCTCCCTCCTGCTCCAACTCCTCTCCTCCCGCCGGGAGCTGGGGTGAGGGGTGCTCAGGTCCCACTGGGCTGCGGCTTGTGTCTTACCCCTTTCACCAGGCGCTGGGTTCTCGCAGGTGTGGATGTGGTCTGGCTGTTGTCCTGTATCTTCTGGTCTCTCTTTTAGGAATAGTTGTATTTGTTGTATTTTCAAAAATATATGTGGTTTTAGGAGGAGATTTCTGCTGCTCTACTCACACCGCCATCTTGGCTCCGTCCCTCAACTTCCATTTTTTTTTAAGGCATACTTCAATCTGGTTTTCATCTTGCTATGTCTACTAAATGACCATAACAAGGTCCAACAATAAAAATAGTTCAAAGCACACCATATATCCTTCACTTATATTCCCATATTATCCTGATTGCTTTTTCTTTCTCTTTCTCTTTCTTTCTCTTTCTCCTTTCTTTCTTTCTTTCTTTCTTTCTTTCTTTCTTTCTTTCTTCTTTCTTTCTTTCTTTCTTTCTTTCTTCCTCCTTTTCTTTCTTTCTTTCTTTCTTTCTCTTTCTCCTTTTCTTTCTTTCTTTCTCTTTCTCCTTTTCTTTCTTTCTTTCTTTCTTTCTTTCTTTCTTTCTTTCTTTCTTTCTTTCTTTCTTTCTTTCTTTCTTTCTTTCTTTCTTTCTTTCTTTCTTTCTCTCTTTCTTTCTCTCTTTCTTTCTTTCTCTCTCTCTCTTTCTTTCTTTCTCTCTCTCTTTCTTTCTCTCTTTCTTTCTTTCTCTCTCTCTCCCCCTCCCTTCCTTCACACACACAAACACACATACCCTTAATTACTCCTCTGAAATGTTAAAGTATATCCCAATATACTTATATAATACTATAATTTTATGTAACCTGCCATAGTTTCTGATGAGTAATCTGAAGTAATTTAAATTCTTTTTTCTTATTAGGAAATTGTCAAGGCCTTTTTTTCTTTCAATTTTCTTGTTGATGTAAATTTTTTCAGGTTTTTCTTTGACATTTGGCATTTGCTTAAGTTCATGAATCTGTAGCACTACTGTTCTTACTCACCAAATATGTGTTCAGTGTTGCTCCTCCTCTTCTGAGACTCCAGTTGCACAAATGTTAGATTTTTTATTATTATCCTATATATTACTGAGATACTCTTCACATTTTCCAGTATTTTTTCTTTCTGCCCCTCAGATTGCATAATTTCCATCAGCCCACCCACAAGTGTACTGACTCTGTTCTTTGTCATCTCTAGTCTGCAGTCAAGCCTATTCAGCCCATTTTTGTTCTAAAATATCCATTTAGTTTTCAGTTCTAAAATATCCACTTTGTTCTTAATCATATTCTACCAAAAAGTTTTATCTTTCTATTGGAATAAACAGTGATCCCACTTGCTGGCATTTTTATAAGAGCTGGTATCTTTGTGACATCTGTGTTATCTCAGCTTTGGCATCTATCTATCTTATTTTTATGTGAGTTAAGAGTATTCTGATTTTTTATATACTGACTAATGTTGAACTATATATTGAATATTATGTCATTAGACTCTGGGTCTTATTTAAATCCTATAGAGAATATTTATATATTTGTTATATCAAGTAGTCAGTGTAGTCAGGTTTGGATCACAAGTCCTGTGCTGCTTCCTGTGGGCTGCTCATTTTCCAAAGTCTTTATACTGATGTTCAGGTCAGTCCTGTTTGTGCATTACCTAGTACTCAGTTAGGGGCATGAGGATTGGTCTATTTGTTAATTTGGCTCTCAAAGCCTTTCCTTTGCTGCATAACACAAATCCTTTCATGTACTTATTGGGTGTAGACTCAGGATTTCATAAACAACCTTATGGGATTGCTTTTCCAGCTTTTCTCTGTAATCTCTCCATTACTTTCCAGTTCCCCAGAACTTGTCTTTTCTGTCTGTTTAGGAATCTGGGGCTAGTTATACTACTCTGTCATGTACTTCCATAACTGTGTCCATATCTATAGCCAAGCAAAGGGGGAGACCAGAGAAAAAAGTAATGTAGCAATGATTGGCCCCACTCTCTTGGAGCCATAGC
This sequence comes from Manis javanica, assembly GCF_040802235.1. Classification (NCBI taxonomy): domain Eukaryota; kingdom Metazoa; phylum Chordata; class Mammalia; order Pholidota; family Manidae; genus Manis; species Manis javanica. The sequence continues at coordinate 46,631,326 of NC_133156.1, forward strand.
TTGACCCGCCGCACTTGCTCAGATGTTTGTCCTCTGCAAGCTCCTGTCCATGCTGTTGTTGCTATGGGATTGCTTGGGTCCTTGGGCAAAGGACTTAGGGCAAAGGAGAATGAGAAAACAAATGAAAAAAATAAAGGAATGTTCACAGTTCTTATGGGAATTAGATATTCACTTTTTCATTCCTTTAGCCAGAAATAGAGGGCTTTTCCTGGAGCTTCTTCTTTCTGTTCTCCAGTACCCAGTTTTGGTGAACTGAGTTCAGGCAAGGGGACACTGCAGGGGGGAAAGATGCTCACCTTATTACTAGTTCATTGGTATTATGAATTCTGACCTCCTACTTCAAATATGCCAGCTACATTTTGCTTTTCATAGACCCCCAAATATCTACTCCACACATTCTGTCCAAGTTTTACACCTGTACTCAGTAGGAGAAATAAGATGGAGCATTCTCACTCCAGTTTACTCAGAACTACAGCTAGAGGATTTTTATGGCAGTTGGTTAATTTTATTATTGTTCCAGACAAAGAGTCATCATTCTTCTTTTCTTCTTCTGTAAAGCGACTATTTCCATTCTCATCTCGTAGGATTGCTATAGTGATTTCACATTCAAAGGATACTTTATTACTCTAATTCTAAATTATTTAGGTACTTTGTGTATTTCTATATGTATATCATTTCTATATGTAACAACTACTTTTTGAGCAAAACTTACATTTTTCTAATTATCATTTAATACACTGTGCAATTATTAATTCACCTATTATAATAGTTTTCAAACCCCTTAAGGTTACACACTTTATATTTTGTACCTGTATTTCCAGAGTGAAAATGAGGTGACTTGCATATGTCAGTTTATAAAATATGCACTGAAGAGAAGGATGGATGGATAAATGGTGGGTGGTTGGGTTGGGTACTAGTTCACTAAAAGAATAAATATACACACTGCTTTTCTAAAGAGAACAATGTTTTTCCTTTTCCTATGCAAGAATAGAAGTGTCATGTAAATGTAGGTATTTTTATTTCTCTTTTCAGTCCCACAAGGATCATAAGTCTTGTATTCTCTGAAGGAAAGAATGCATTTTAAAGATACTGTAACATCTTTAAAAGAAATTTCTAATTAATGAACACAGGAAAAGTTAGTAGTTTGTTTCCCTCACTCTTTTATTACTCCAAAATTGCTCTGAAGCATATACAAAATGAAACAGTGGTATGGCAGAGACCCACATCTGTTCAGGTAACTCACAGGTGTAATAACTTAGGTACTTAGACAAGACTGAAGATTCATTTGGCCACTAGGAAGCAATTCAGAGTATTAGGGCAGACTAGACTTGTACAGGAATTTCTACTAGTCCTTTACTTCTTTTAGACACCATTGGAACATGCCACATTTTACTGAAATTTTGAGGTTTGGGGAAAGGATAAAATGTAATATAATAGGCATTTATCTTTAAATCCTTCCTGCTCTTAACATATCTCTGAGGAACAACAACAGTTCTACAGTTTGATGTGAGATATGGTTGGGAGCAAAGTTAAAGAATTTAGAGAACTATTTATCGCTTTGAAATACTCAATTATAAATCAACTAAAAGGTCTCTTAGAAACTTGATAGAATTATTGGGTCACCCAAAATATGATTTGTGCCCAGCAGTTGCAGAATCAGGGAGAGCAGTTTCTTGTTTACTAGGTAAATGCCTCTGGAAAAGTTAATTAAGAAATCAAAGTTTCAATTCTCCTATTTGTAAAATAGAAATAATAATGGCAACATTGCAAGGCTGATGTGAGGATTAAATAACAAAATGGTTCTAAAGTGTTGTATTAGTTTTTTTATGGCAGCTGTGACAAATCAGTATAGATTTAGTGGCTTAAAACCCTATGTATTATTTTACATTTCTATAGAGCAGGAATCTGATGTGGATCTTACTGAGTAGGATCGAGCTGTGGCAGGCTGCTTTCCTTGCCGCAGTTCCTATGGGAAATTCATTTCCTTGCCCTCTCTGGCTTCTGGACACTACCATTTTCTTTGGCTCATAGCCCCTTCCTCCATCTACAAAGCCAACAATTGAAGATGAAGTCCTCACACTGGTATCTCCCTAGTTCCAGTTTTCAATTATTTCCTCACTTCTAAGGACCACTGTGATTACACTGGAACTACCTGGGTAATTGCAGGTAATCTCACTATTTTAAAATCATCTGATTAGCAATCTTATTTCCCCTTCACTCAAAAAACTAACACATTGCCGTGTTCTGGGAATTAGGATATGCATGTCTTTGGAGGGTCATTATTTGTCTACCACAAGTGCTAGTATTTATTGACAGATTCTTCAGTTTCTGTTTGTAATCTTCCATGGAAACAATAATAGTATCAGCTTCATAGTGCATTGGTCATGATTAAACAAGCTGGTAGAAATAAAGCACCAAGGATGCTCTTTAATAAATATTAGCTATTAGTATTTGAAGTCTGTTTTCTTAAACAGTAAAATAAAATCAATGTATCAGTACATTTCACATCATTGTAAAAATTAATGTATGTAGAGTTCCTAATACTTACTGTTTGTATAAAACTGTCTAGTTACTTAATATCTTTAATTTTTATGTTTCTCATCTGGAAATTGGAGTCGATAATTGGATATACCTCAAAGGATTCTTGAAAAGATTAAATTAGAAAATACACATTAAGCATTTAGCACAGTATCTTATACCTAGTAAGGGCTCAATAGAAAGCTAGTCATCATTATAATTTGTAATAATAATAATAAATCAAATTATTACTACCTCTACATGGTCTATGATTCATAACTCTTTCTAAAATAACTCCCTCTTAAGAGGTTCCTCAATTTTCTTGGAATAATCAACGCTATATGAAAAAACTGGGAAAGTGTTCATCATGGACAGATGGATTCAATCTCTTTAAGCCAAAGCAGATTACTCCCTACCTGAGGAATCCCTCCCTTTTCCAGAGAGCTATTGAGGTTTAGTGAAAAGCAAAGATAAATGGGCATTCTCAGGTTAACCATAAGCCAAGAGTAGAGGATATATTCTTGCCAAATCCACATGTACTAGATGCACAGCCGGATTGTGTAAACCATGGGAGTTCTAACAATCTGCATAAGGTCCTGAGAAGCAGCTGGGTATTTGGAGACTTTTGAGGCCATCCTTATTCATTAGCCTTTCATCACTGGCCTCAGGTTATTACTTGGGATACTCTCATTTGCGACATTTTTGCTAGCAGAAAATGTAGCCTTGTCTGTATGTCCACAAATCTATTCAAATATGGGTTAGAGTCTGACCTTTCTCTTTCTCTTTAGCTTTTTATGTTGACTGACATTTTGTGTTCAAGGGTCAGAATGTCTTTTTTTTAAATCAAGTATGTATTACTTTCTTGAGCTTCTTTGTTTTTTTTTACTTTCTAGTCTGTCTGCAGTGAATCATCTCAGCATTCTCATCTACCTAGAAAACTTCTGTTGACTATTGAAAAACTATCTTAGATATTACCTCCCTCCCCCAATCTCTTCCCCAAATTGACAGTCTGTTTTCTAAGTGACCACTGGACCTTGTATTGATCCTTTCATTTTACTTATAACACTGTGTTATAATTTGTTGCTTTACTATCTGTCTTATCAACTACCCAATGATATACCTGAGGCAGAAATATGCCTTTTCTATTTCAGTGTCCCAAATAGCAGCACAGTACCTAGAATGCTGCTGAAAGTTCAGCAAATTTCTGACAAAGCAAACAATGGATTTAGGAATATTTGAGTTCCAAGAAGCAGGCACTTGCTCAAATTAGCTGAAGGAAAAATAAAAATTTATGGAAGAATATATTAGTATTTCATGAAATTGGGGATTAGAAAATAGAGGCAGAACTCAGTTAAGCTGCTGTCGGTGCTATGGCTGGCTTCGTCTCTCACCACAGAAATTCTTTGCTCTCTGTTCTTTGTCACTCTGGACACATCTTCACTTTTTCTCTCTTCGGTGTTTCTCTGCATATCAAGTAAAAGAGGGAAGAGGATAGCTATCCTAATATGACCCCCTGAGTAAATGCCCTTCCCGTTCAATCATATTACAAAGAACAACTAGGCTTTTTGAATCCTAGTGAGAGTTTTGCTAGAGAGAGAATTTGAATGGCCTTCTTAGGTCAAATGACATTCGTAAACTAACAATGGTCAGGAATTTAGACACTTGGAGTAGAACTACTTCTGAGGTGACATAATGGGGAAGATAATAGTCTTTGACAAGTAGATGAGGGTATGTTGAATGGGCAACACCTGTCTACCACATCTGGATAGAAGAAGTAATTGGATTCTTAACATCCTAAAGTAAATAATTCATATGAGAGAAAAGCTTAAGGTTATCTAAGTAGCACTGATTACTTTGGCAAAAAGGCTCCCCAGATGTCAAAGTCATTGGGAAAAATGATCATACTTACCTCTTGATTCTGCAGGCTGAGCCTGCTCTTCTCTGTCAACCAGAAGCTTTGGGGACTCTGTTGGTATCTTTTAGATGCAGAGCCACTCTTAGGGGCTGCTGTGTATTTATTAAACACCACCAGCACTCATTATGGATGTGTTAAAAATTCAGATCCTTAGAGAACACAGTAGATCGAAGTATTGATTCCTGTTTCACTTTCCCATCTGTCCGAACATCAATAACAACAGTGTATGGGGGTCTGGAAGCACTGGGCTAATGTACCTTCCTTCGATCATAATTCCAGAGTTCGCCTTAATTAAGATTGATTTTTGCCCCTATGTTGTACATCTCTTAACTAACAGAAAAGTCGCAAGGGCACAGTTTAAGCATTAAGAATGTGAAGATTGAGGAGGAGAGAGTGGAATCAGATCTTGTGCTTATGGAGTCTAGAAACTGCATGGCCTGTATGCTTAAAATAAATCCTCAAGCAGATTCCTAAAGCACTGAAGGAGTCACATAAGGGCACTGGAAAATGAGTTGCTCTTCTGACTCACTTTCCTTCATATGTGCTGCCTGGGTGCATTATTGTTTATGGGAGGAAGGAAAGGTACTTTAAATTAAACAAGTGAAGGCCACAGCAGGCCAGAGTTGTCCGCTTTTTTCTTACATTTTCAGAAACATCACTATCATCAACAAAATTCTGTTGAGTGCTCACAATACTGCAGACTCCTTCAGAATCCTTGTGTTCAACAAAGGGAAAGTGCAGCCTCTGCCCTCAAGCAAATTACAATCTAGAGTAGAAAGTAGACATGGCATTAAGGAAAAGGGAAGGTACATCATACAGTACTTGAATAGAAAACACTACACAAAGGGATTTTGATTAGTTGTGACTCTACTTTCATCTAGCTGCTGAAATAGAGACTTGTTTGGAGGAAATACTATAAGAAAGGTTTTTTTTGTAGGAAGCCTAGAAAACAGATCATTGGATAGAGAGAAAGAAAGAGGCTATTCTAGGGAATGTGAATATTTTATGCTATAATCTTTAGCTTTCTATTAAAGCATAACATGAGAATAAAAGATCGTGAAACTGTGAGTGTGTGTATACTGTATATAGAATGCTTGCATCTGAGAAAGACAGGCTCCAATTTTTATATTATTGCAGTAGTATTGCCATGTTACACAAGCAAATACAGCAAATTTCAAATGAGTATTTTATATATATTTAATAAAAACACTGCAGTAATTGCATTTACTCTGCTGGCTTCCATCTTTCACTTCAGATCAGGTCTGAAAAATATTGTACATTTGTATGACTTAAATTTTGGTTAGGTATGTGGAACATCTGAAGGACTCTGATAATATGGGGTCACAATAAAAAATCCTCACGCTGGTAACAATAGAAAAGGAAGTCATTGCAAGGATTTGGTGTCATGGACTCCAGTTGCTAATGAATCCAGGCAAATACTTAGTCTGGGTCTCTCCAAGGTCATCCAATCTCTTGTATCTGTCCTCTGTGAACAGCTTTTCTGTTCTCTGTGTAGACCAGACTGCACAGATCCCAAGGGAAGAAAGACAAAAATATGAATGACACAAGACAAAGAGAAAGGCATATGTGATGTCAAAAAAAAATGTGTGCTGTGTTCATTTTTAGAAAGTATTATGGATGAATCCATACACCATGGCACATTTTAAAATAAAATATTCTAGCTGTAGAAAAATATATATATGGGCTTCTGCGAGGTGGAAGGTGCTGAAATTGGAAAGGGAAGGGTTATATTAATATCACTTCCTTGGTGAGTAGTAGTTGAAAGTTTATTTCTTACTGAGATTACCTGTTTATTTGAGTCTGTTGAGGAGCCCTGCTCAAGAGCCCCAGATGGTTATGGTCCTTCCTGGGGTACATGCACCATCTGGACCACAGGATCCTCTTTATTGCCTCCTTGGCACTGACCAGAGAAGGTGGAAGCTCAAGGGTCACACATTGGTTCTTAAATTATTTAGCATGAAGTAAAACACATCACTTCCTCTATAATGTCACTGAAAAGAAGTAGTCAAATGGACTCTTATCTCCCTCCCTGTATTTAGTTTTCATGTGAAATGTAAAATCATCTGCTCCAGAATCTTAAACTAAAAGGTCTTGTTTGAGTTTACCATAATAAGTAATTCATAGTCACAGGCCAAGTGGTATCATCTAGCCCAGGTTTTCTGAAAGTGTGAACCTGAACCAGTAGCATTGGTATCATCTGGCTACTTGTTAGAAACTCAGAACTGTAGCCCTGCCCCATTCTGGGGGTGGGACTTTGCAATCTGTCTTAATAAGCTCTCCAGTGTTTTGAATGAATGCTAGAATTTGAGAAACATTTTCTTGTCTGTGAGTCTTATAAAGGTATAAAAAGCTATGCATACACATAGAATTTTAACCATCAGTTACTCTGTTCTAGTGTATCCACTGGTCCTGTTAAGCTTTGTTCCTTTTCTTTTCCTTATCCCCTAAGGATCTGAATATTGTTTATACTTCATTACTACTTCCTCCTTACTGTTGCTTCCAGCACCAGCTTTTCTGGTTGCACCTTGTCAAAATTGTTTGCCCCAATTCTTTGAGTCTTGGATCACTATGGGCATAGAATGAGAGGGTCTGATTGTGCATCCCCTGGAAGCCTATCCTTAGGGACATCCCAGGATGCTTCTAGGAAGACAGAACCTACCTCAACCTTAGCGATCAAATGGCTTTACCTCTACTCTTAATTCCTCCTCCTTTATTTCTAAATCTCCTCTGGATGTTTTGCTCCAATTACACATCAATAGTGTGCACTTCCTCCATACACCATCCTAGTAGGAAGGCTGAATGTGTTAGTTTCCTATTACTGCTGTAACAAATGACCACACACTTTGTGGCTTAATAAAACACACATTTATTATTGCATAGTTCTGAAAGGCAGACATCTAACACAGGAGAGAAATCTAACACTGGGCTGCAATAAAGTTGTTGGCAGGGTTTCACTCCTTTCTGGAGACTGTAGGGGGAAGTATTTCTTGCTCTTTGCAGTTTCTAGAAGCTGCCTGCATTCCTTGGCTCACTTTTCTTTTCTCTCTTCAAAGCCAGTAATAGACAGTTTCTCAAATGTCATTTGGAAACTAATTTTTCTGCTTTCTTCCCTTTTGATTTTTTTGGATACAGCACATAATCCAAGATAATCAGATTTTAAAATCAGCTAATTAGCAACCTTAATTTCATATGGAATCTCCATCCCTCCTTGCCATATACTGTAACATAGTCATGGACTGTGGAGATTAGGATGTGAGCACTTTTGGGGCATTGGGGAGGCATTATTCTGCTTACTGCACTGACCACCTCAGAACTTTAAGTTGTATCCTTTTACTGACCACAGTGTTTAGTTTATGAAGACAGAAACTATGTGAGCATAGAGTTATAAGAAGTCAAATGAATTTGCTTATCAATCTCTTAATCAACCTACTTCCATAAAAAATATGGCTCTATGTTTCCAAACATCTCAAAATACCCTTTTGTCTTTTCTCTACCCATCTGTGTAACTCTTGCGGCTCCAAAACTCACATCCTGTGAGATGTCCTTGACATCTCACACCCGTCCCACTCTATTCATACTAGACTTCTTTATTATCAATATCCTCTGCTTAGTATTCAGGACTAACTTACATATTTCTTTCTGCCCATCAGCAACTATAAATAGGTTTCTTAATTTTCTCTGTGATGTGGGCATTTTGCTAGTGTATTGTGTGTTTTTCCTCCTTCCCTTATCAATGCTATCAAGTTCTCAAGGACGGAGCACGGGCTGGGCCTCTTCAGCTTCTCCTAGTCTCTAGTGGAGAGTTTTGTTCAGTTTTGCCTTGTGTCACATACAAAGATTGGCTTTTAAAAGGAAGTCGTTCAGAGCACTTTATGATTGGTTGAATAAAATACAACTCTTGCTCAGTTATTTATGTTCTCATTATTTTTTTATCCTTTCCAAGTGAAGTCTTTGAAAGAAGCCATTCTTAATTAAAAAAAAATTAGATTTCTTGATATAGCACCCACAGATCTCCAGGATTTATCATGTGCTTGCTGTGTTGTGCCTAATACAGTGCTAACATCATTTTGCATTATCAACAGATTTCTGAATTAAATAATATTTCTGCTCTTCATAATATTTGTTCTGGTAAATTGAGTCTCAGAGAGTGTAGGTAACTTATTTGTGATCACACAACAAGTAAGGGGTAGAAATGGTATGATCTCAGCTCTTGATCGCAAACCCCAAAACTTTTAGCATGAAGCTCTAATACCTGGCCCTCTAGGGTACTCACTTGAGTTGCTCAACCAGCTGCCTCAGGAACCATGTCAAATTAAATCTGTTAGATCACAGCTGCTTTTTCAATTCAATTCAAGACGTATTTATTGAATGTATGCTACATGCCACGTGTCATTTACCTGTGATTCTGCAATGTTTATGCTAACTCAGCCTTAGAGCGTTATATACTTTCTTCAAAAGAGGCTGTGTCTCAAATATAGAAATTGTTCATGTCAAGGACATTCTTAAAATTGCTATTGATGCAAAAGCTTTCTGAATACACTACGTAGATGTTGACAAAAAGAAAAAAAATCTTGATTTGAATAAAAGGAAATCAGCAGCAGTTATTTTGTCAGTTCTTCTCAGAAAGCAGTTGTACTTAACGTGGAGCAACATGTCCCAGGGATGTTTGCATAGAGAGGAAATGAATGCAGCAGAAGCTGCTTGGCTCCGTGGTAATACAAACCCAAGACGCAATGAAGGAGAAGAAGGGAGAAAGGACCAAGGTTGACAGTTATCTTGAGACCTTGTCAATTTTTGTCTGTCCTTCCCACCTAGGAGCACATACAGCAGTTCTGATCTGGAGACCTCATTCTCAGAGACAGCGTGCCTCTGCCTTCAAGGGATGATAGTATATTAACTACATCCTTTGGCTTCCGGTTATGCCCCTTTAGGAAGACAGCAAAAGGCAGATGGCGCATACAGACGAGTGACGGCTCCTCTGAAGCTCTGAGCATAGCACTCCTCTGACAAACCTGGGAGGGCCGGCAGGCTTGTTTATCTAAGTATGGACCAGGACTCACCTTTCTGTTTAAGCCTGAAGGGATCCTGGGAGGCCAGTCCAGGTCCAAAGGTTGAGTACCTTTAACTGTGTGCACTTTTAGGGAAACTCTAAGAAGTAATTTGTACTTGCTGAGTTCTATTAATTTCATCCTCTGACTTGTCTCTCTTCATATCTAACAGCATCCTCCAGAAGCCATAAAAATCTCTAGAGGTCCTTGAAGTAATGAGAAATATGATGTTTTTCTCTCCCTGTCTAATAATTACGCTTTGATTTCACCATACCGGTCTGTAGTTCATCGCCAGTTGTCAGTACAACTTTCTGCTGTTTCACTCTCTCTGATGCATCCTGCCCTCTCGGCTGCGGTGGTCCTCAGCCAGCGGCATCTCCTTTGCAATTCCCCTCTCTCTGAATTTGCCCACTAGGTGGAGATGTAACAGTTTAGCTCACGGATCACAGTGTGAGACAGATTAAATTCACTGACCACTGCTCAGTACTCTAGAGAAGTGTATTGCTATGGTCCAGAATTGCAAATCAAGTGCAGAGTCAAAAAACAGAACAACAAATCCCACAACAGGAACACAATTGCAGATAACAAATTCCATGGGACAAATGCACGTTGATTCCACAAGTGAGCCCTGTGTTAGGCCTCCTGCACTGCTTGCCTAATTTCTGTCTGGTTTGTGGTAGTCAAAGCAAAAACAGAAACAAAAGCAAAACCTCTACAGAGTCTAGAAGCCTGGGTTCTGCCTGGATCCAACTCTGCCAGTCAGCAGCTGTGGGGTTCATCTCTCTGAGAATTCACTTCCATATTCATAAAATGAAAGGGTTAAAACAGATAACTTTGGGCATCTCTTTCAACTAAATTCTGGATTTTACCGTAATATTGTAATCAAATTGTAATATTTTTTATACAAACAGGGGAGGTGTTAATTTAAATGTCTGTTCTTCATGTCTTGCTTCTGAGTTAAAATCTATCTCTGTCCATATCTATATCTATACACAGTTGTGAAATAAATGTTTGAATGACTTTTCTCACGTTAGTTTTAAAAAATAGGACAAAGCAGTGGATTTCCAAAGCTAAATGTGAGATGCTGATTTGTGTAAGTTTAAAGGAAAAAGGGTGGCCTTCTTAGAAGGAACATACCCACCAACCACTCTTCTCCAAATAAGCTTGCCCAGCAAACTGAAGTGTTTACATGTTTATTTAAGACGACTTTGCATGTCAGCATCCCTTTGTTTTGTGGTGAGTTAACATCCCTGGATTGCAGGTCTGACAAGAGATTGCTTCTCCCTGAGAAATGTGAATATTCCCTACTTACACAACCCTGGGGTTTACACTTTAAATCCCAATATTTTGAACCAAGCATAACTTTGTTTATCCATTTTACATTCTGAAACAATATTCTTCTATTTTTAGAGCATTTGGTTTTCTTTTGGGAAAGATTTCTCTAAAACCAAAATATATACTTCTTTTGTCTTAAGATATTATACATTGGCATATATCTTGCTCTTCTATCTAAAATCTTCTGTTCCTCTCCCCAACCTATGCCAGTGAAAACTGATCATTTTAATCTGTTCTTTATAAAACATTAGATACATAGAAGCACAGAAAGCCTAATAGGTTTTTTTTAATGATGGAAAGGGCATCAGAGATCATTCAGTTAAACCCTTTGTATTACACCAACGAGGAATCGAAGACCCAGAGGTTAAATGGCTTACCCAGTTACCCAAAATTATTCAATGAATGAGTGAAAATATTGTTTTAGAAGAAAACGCAGATTGAATAAAGGAAGGGCGAAATCCATTGCTTATTTTCTCTACCTACCTATATAATCCCAGTATGTTGAACCAAGCATAACTTTGTGTCTATGAGATTGAATGACCTATTCTGTATTTCATGTGTAGCATTAATGCAGAGTAATTTGTAAGGCACACCTGTCATCTATAAATGGACTATAACCCAAAGAATGGAATAAGGTAGAGGCTTCCAAAATGTGTTCTGTGGCAGCTAAGTCCATGAAGTGATCCAGCCCAGCCCCCAGGCTTATCTTTAACCTGCCTAGCCCAATTATAGTAAGCAGCCTGTTAATCAGTCTGGCAATATAATTTTCTACCCTTGATATCTGATCACCTTGGCGTGATTCAGACATAATCTGGTTACGTCAGTTTAACTAGAATCTCCCATCCTTGATGTCACTTCTTAGAACTTTTCCATCCACCGACCCCCTTCCTTCTGCTCTATAAATTCCAAGCCATCTTTCCTCAGGTTGCAGTTGAGCCCAGTCTCTTTCCCCTATCATGATACTCTCATTACAACGGTCTTGAATAGGTCTTCCGTACTGCTGTAACAAGGGTCAGAAACTTTTTTTTTTAACAAAATACAATTAAATACTACATACTACAGGTATATACTATACATGTAGTACATTTACATCTCTGAGTTCTACAGTAAAGAAAACTGTTTACCACTGTTTTAACCCATTATTGCTAAATCAGATTTTTTTTCATGAAGGATTATGTATTAACATTCCACGTAATTTACTTACAATATAATTTATTTTGTGGTCAAACCCAGTTCCCATGTCTCCTGTCATTATCAACAGCCTGTTATTTTCCAAATCTGCATACCTCTGAATGAACCAATGGAGAATACAGGTACAAAGGTGGAGGGAGGCTGGTGAGCACTCCCCTCTGTACTTGTGCGGAGGTCCAATACCCTGAGCTGCTTCACGTTCACACTTTAACAGTCCTCATGATGGAAAATAAACTTATTACCAAGGGTCCATGTATATACACTGAAAAGATAAATTTTTTTAAACTATTGTACAGCACTAACTGTACATGTCAAAGGACAATAGCATGGGAAGGGGAAGTTGCCACCATGGGAGTCAGGATAATGGTGCATTTTTATTCAATCCACCCATTTTCTCTCTACCTGGCTAGCCACTAGATTAACAAGGGGCAATGTAGGATATGGGGGCCCTGCCTTACGGAGTTTCCACCAGATAGTAGCCATGCAGAAGCCATGATTTACTGAGGCAAACTGAATTCATGAATGGGAGGCTATGATTGCTTGGAGTAGGTCAGGATGTGGAAGAAGAATGCTTGGAATAGACTTAGGATTTGTCCCAAGTCATGACATAGCAGAGCTGTAATCTTAGCAGAAAACCAAAATTATTTCTGGCTATGAAATTCCCTACATTTTAAAGTAATTCCAGATAATACTGGAAAGTGACACTAGAAAGAACATTAAAGGAAGAAATTGTCTAGACTCAACTTTGCTTCTGTTGAGGTTGGGCCTTGGACAAGCCTCTACACTTTAGTATTTTTCATGAAAGACTAAACTAGACTTCTCATCGGTATCTTATATTCTATAATTTGGTGATTCTAGTGACTATTATAGTTATTTCTTATATTTCATTCAAATGAAATGTTCACATCAAATTTATTAATTGACATGATGAATAAGATAATTGGAGATTTGTCCTTAGGGAAGAATAAAGTTTTTATTACTTTTTTTTAGATGTAATACTCCTATGTCCTAAACAGGACGCCCTCCTGCTGTTTCTACATAAGTTTCATATCATACACTGAAGTTAGTACTATGTAAGAGCCTGCAAGTTACAGTTAATGAGCAGTGCTGAACAATTACCTGCAGGGCCAGGAGGTCTACTTTGACATTCCATTTCTCTGCACAGGAACAGTATTGTACCTTTTTTTTCTTCATTCACAAGTGACTCAGCTTGCTTGGGGAGAAAATATGCAAAATATAACATTGTCTGAGGTTCAAATAATGAATGACTTGTGCCCAGCTTGTTATAACTTTTGTATTGATATTCTAAACTAAACTTGTCAAGCACCCTTAATTAAAACTGAGGTAGGGAAGTGTGGGGTTTTATCTATTACTGTAGAGAAATGGATAATATCTGTTGAAGAAAGCCGGCTACTGTTGGGTGGAGGGGAGGTTTGGGGCTATCTGGAAATGCATAGTATTATTGACAACTAAGAAAGACAAGCTCCTAGTGTTATGCAGGGGTTGTCAATGTATAATGATTGCTAGGCACTCCACCAGCAAAGTAATCTTTTATCCATAGATCTCCAAGCATCTTAAACACATTGATTTATTAAATGTGGCCTCTGCAACAGTAATGTCTTCAAAATTAAATCACTTGACCTCCCAATTCAATATTGTGTTACTGTTATCTGCTGCTATATCTACATAACACTGAAACAAGAAGCCAAGGCCGTCGATTCATTTAAAAAATAGTCAAACTTGTTAATTGCATTGTGTCATATTAGTTAATTGGCATTGTGTCTATCAAACAGTGAACTTTCTGGATGAATTATTATTTTTCTCAAATGATTGATTTGATTTGACCTGACGCAGAATCTACATGTGAGGGTCTCATAATTTTTTTCTTTCTTTGTGAATTTTTGAACTAGAACATTTGTGAATGTTCTCTCTAATATCATTTTCTTTTTATAATCTATGTTTTACAAATAATTAATAAGAAATGGTCTTTTATACATATTAGGATGATGATAATAACCTGAAAGAATTGAGTTTTCTAATCCATTAGTTAAAATTCTAGACCTAATTTAAGATCTCAGAAGTTTAAATGATAAAAGAGATAATGCTCCTCAAACCTGCATTTTATTTTACAATTTCACTGAGTTTTACATTTGAATGAAATTAAAACTTTCAACAAACTCCCATCATTGAGTTTTTAGAAAGTGCCACAATTTTCTAGTAGTTCTAAGACATTTCTCTTATTAGGTCATAGTGGAAAAAATAAGGGACTAGTGCTTTCTCACAGGAATGAAAGAAAAGATGGTAACATGAGTAGTGTGGCAGAAATCTTCCCCCAAAATTACATATATTTTGAAAATATAGCAAATACAACTATTCCTAAAAGAGTGACCAGAAGTGAAGTACACCAGCCAGTCTACATCTGGGAGAAGTCAACATCTCATGGAACAGGGTCAAGTGGAAAGCCGTGACCCTGCTGGACCAGAACACTCCCCCTCAGCACCCCACAGTTCACAGGCAGAAGGAAAAGAATCAGAGCAGGGAGGGAGTGGAAGCACAGGACTACTAAATACCCAGCCCTGGAAATCTACCCCAGGAGGAAAGACCTACATTATGTGGTGCTCTGGAGATTAGAAGGGCTGAAAAGCAAAGTCTGAGACTAAGACTCCAAATAGGTTCGCACAACAGGCTGCCCTGGGACAAAAGAAAAGCAGGCACTTTAAAAGACTTCTCAACAGTCAGTAGGGTGATAATGGGGCAAGGGTTTAGGAGAAGGAACAGGTGGACAAAATCATCCTAGCACACTCAGCCCAGTAGGCCGAGAACTTTCAGGAGCTTCAGGCACCCTATCCCCCAGGTTGGCAATGCAGCCCCAAGGCCCCTCAGCATGATAAGCAGCCTGCCACTCCTTCCTCCCTGCAAGCAAACCGGCTGTCCCTGCCATTGCTGCAGACGAGGCGGAGGGCAGCCCCACCTACAGCAACTACACAGCTTAGTACAGAGGTTTCTCCCTGCACGCAGCTAACCAGCCCAGATGCAGTGGCTGCTCCCTACATGCGGTTAACAGGCACAGACAGTGGAGATAGGCACTGAGACCAGGAAACATGAAAGAGCTTTGTTCTTGCATCAGAATATGCACCAATTGCCTGCAAACCCTGCCATTGCCCTACGCAATCCCAAGGGCCACACTGCCCACAGAAGTAAGGGGATTAAGCCAGAGGCTGCTCCCTACATGTGGTTAACCAGAACAAGCAGCAGAAACAGGCACAAAGACTGGCAAGCAGGAAGGGACTTTGTCCTCCCAGCTGCCACCTGTCCCACTCACCTGCAACCATTCCCATTGCTTCAGGACTATAAAAAGGCAGAAGAATCTGGCTCAGTCCAAAATCCCTCAAACACTAGAAAGAGGGCTTGGTGAGACTGAAATCACCAATCTTCCTGAAAAATAATTCAAAATAAAAGTTATAAGCATGCTATTGGAGCTCCAGAAAAATATGCAAGAGCTAAAGGACAAATTCAGAAGGGTGGTAAGTGAAATGAAACAAACAATGGAGGGATTTAAAAGCAGACTAGGTGAGGTAGAGGAGAGAGTAATTAGAACAGAAATCAAAGAACAGGAATACAGAGAAGCTGAGGGAGAAAGAGAAAAAAAGGAATTCTAGGAATGAAAGAATATTAAGAAAACTGTGTGACCAATCCAAACAGAACAATATTCACATTACATTGGTACCAGAAGAAGAAGAGAGAGAAAAAGAGATAGAAAGTGCCTTTGAATAAATAATTGCTGAAAAGTTCCCCTATCTGGGGAAGGAAATAGTCTCTCAGGCTGAGGAAGTCCACAGATCTCCCAACACAAGGGACCCAAGGAGAACAAATCCAATACATACAATAATTAAAATGGACAAGAACAAGGACAGAGTATTAAAAGCAGCCAGAGAGAAAAAAAAAGATAAACTACAAAGGAAAACCCATCAGGCTATCACGAGACTTCTCAGCAGAAACCTTACAGGCCAGAAGGGAATGGCTTGATATATTCAATGCAATGAAACAGAAGGGCCTCGAACCAAGAATACTTTATCCAGCAAGATTGTCATTTAAATTTTGAAGGAGGGATTAAACAATTCCCAGATAAGCAAAGGTTGAGGGAATTTGACTCCTGCATGCCATATCTATATTGTATTTTAAAGGGACTGCTCTAGATGGAAGTGTGCCTAAGGCTAAATAGCTGTCATCAGAGCAAATAAAACCATAACAAAGGAAATAAATAGGCCAACTAAATACTAACCAAATGCAAAATTAAATCAGTTACTCACAACGTCAGTCAAGGAATACACAAAGAGTACAGAATATGATACCTAACATATAAAGACTGGAGGAGGAAGAAAAAGAAGGAAGAGAAATAAAGAATCATCAAACTTTGTTTATAATAGCATAAGTGAGTTAAGGTAAACTGCTAGATAGTAAAGAAGTTTCACTTGGACCTTTAGTAACCACGAATTAAAGCCTGGAATGGCAATAAATACATATCTACTGACAATCACCCTAAATGTAAATGGACTGAGTGCACCAATTAAAAGACATAGAGTTACAGAATGTATAAAAAAGCAAGACCCATCTATATGCTGCCTACAAGAGACTTACTTCAAACCCAAAGATATACACAGACTCAAAGTGAAGGGATAGAAAAGGATATTTCATGCAAACAATAGCGAGAAAAAAGCAGGTGTTGCAGTACTTGTATCAGACAAAATAGACTTCAAAACAAAGAAAGTAACAAGAGATAAAAAAAGACATTACATAATGAGAAAGGGGTCAGTCCAACAAAAGGATATAACCATTATAAATATCTATCCACCCAACACAGGAACACCTACATATGTGAAACAAATACTAACAGAATTAAAGGGGGAAATAGAATGCAATGCATTCATTTGAGGAGACTTCAACACACCACTCACTCCAAATGACAGATCAATCAGACAGAAAATAAGTAAGGACACAGAGGCGCTGAACAACACATTAGAAAAGAAGGACCTAACAGACATCTACAGAACACTCCACCCAAAAGGAGCAGGATACACATTCTTCTCAAGTGCACATGGACTATTTTCCAGAATAGACCACATACTAGGCCAAAAAAAGAGCCTCAGCAAATTCAAAAAGATTGAAATTGCACAAAGAAAACAGAAAGGCTCACAAACACGTGGAGGCTTAACAACATATTCCTAAATAAGTAATGGATCAATGACCAAATTAAAACAGAGATTAAGCAATATAAGGAGACAAATGAAAACAGCCCCAAATGCTGAATACCGTGGGACACAGCAAAGGCAGTTTTAGGGGAAAGTATATAGCAATTCAGGCCTATTTAAAGAAGGAAGAGCAATCCCAAATGAATATTCTAAATTCACAATTATTGAAACTGGAAAAAGATGAACAAATGAGGCCCAAAATCAGTAGAAGAAGGAACATAATAAAGATCAGAGAACAAATATAAAATTGAGCAGAAAAAACAATAGAAAAATTAATGAAACCAAGAACTGTTTCTTTGAGAAAATAAACAAAATATATCAATCCCTAGCCAGACTTGTCAAGACAAAATGAGAATCTACACACATAAACAGAATCACAAATGAGAAAGGAAAAGTCACTATGGACACCACAGAAATACAAAGAATTATTTAGAGAATACTATGAAAAACTATTTGATAAAATACTGGATAACCTAGAAGAAATGGACAACTTTCTAGAAACATAAAACCTTCTAAGACTGACCCAGGAAGAAACAGAAAATATGAACAGACCAATTACCAGCAATGAAATTGAACCAGTAATCAAAAAACTACCCAAGAACAAAACCCACAGACTAGATGGCTTCCCCACTGAATTTTATCACACATTTAGAGAAGACATAGTATCCATTCCCCTTAAAGTTTTCAAAAACAATAGAAGAGGAAGGAACACTTCCAAACTCATTCTGTGAAGCCAGCATCACTCAAATGCCAAAACCAGGCAATGATACCACAAAAAAAGAGAACTACAGACCAATATCCCTGATGAACATAAATGCAAAAAAACTCAACAAATTATTATCAAATGGAATTCAAAAATACATCATGATCAAGTAGGATTTATCTGAGGGATGCAAGAATGGTACAATACTTGAAAATCCATCCACATTATCCACTATATCAATAAAATGAAGAACAAAAATCACATGATCATCTCCATAGATGCCAAAAAGCATTTGACAAAATTTAACACCCATTCATGATAAAAACTCTCAACAAAATGGGTATAGAGGAAGTACCTCAACATAATAAAGGCCATATATGACAAAACCATCACCAATATAATACCTAACAGTGAGAAGCTGAAAGCTTTTCCTTTAAGATAGGGAAAAAGGATGCCCACTCTCTCCACTTTTATTCAACCTAGTTCTGGAGACCCTAGCCACGACAACACAAAGAAATAAAAGGCATCCAGATTGGTAAAGAAAAAGTTAAACTGACACTGTTGTAGATGACATGATATTGTACAAAAAAACCCTAAAGAATCCATTCTAAAAATACTGGATCTCTTATCTGAATTCAGCAAAGTCGCAGGATACAAAATTAATACACAGAAACCTGTTGTATTCCTATACACTAATGATGAACTAGCAGAAAGAGAAATCAGGAAAACAATTCCATTCACAATTGTATCAAAAAGAATAAAATACCTAGGAATAAAACTAACCAAAGAAGTGAAAGAACTATACCCTGTAAACTACAAGACACTCTTAAGAGAAATTAAAGAGGACACTAACAAATGGAAATTCTTCCCATGCTCTTGTGTAGGAAAAATTAATATTGTCAAACTGGCCATCCTGCCTAAAGCAATCTATAGATTCAATGCCATCCCTATAAAAAATATGGACGGCATTCTTCTATGAACTGGAACAAATAGTTCCAAAATTCATGTGGAACCACAAAAGACCCCGAATAGCCAAAGCAATCCTGAGAAGGAAGAATATAGCAGGGGGGATTATGCTCCCCAACTGCATGCTCTACTACAAAGCCACAGTAATCAAGACAATTTGGTACTGGCACAAGAACAGACCCATAGGCCAATGGAACTGAATAGAGAGCCCAGATATAAACCCACACCTATATGGGCAATTAATGTATGATAAAGGAACCATGGACATACAGTGAGGAAATGACAGCCTTGTCAACAGCTGGTGTTGGCAAAACTGGAAAGCTACATGTAAGAGAATGAAGCCAGATTACTTTCTAACTCAAGATACAAAAGTACACTTGAAATGGATCAAAGCCCTTAAGTCATGAAACCATAAACTCTTTGAAGAAAACATAGGAAAAACTCCCTTGAATATAAACATGAGCAACTTTTTCATGAACATGTCTCCTCAGGCATGGGAAACAAAAGCAAAAATGAACAAGTTGGACTATATCAAACTAAAAAGCTTCTGTACAGCAAAGAGCATCATCATTAGAACAAAAAGGCTTCCTACAGTATGGGACAATATATTTGTAAATGACATATCCAACAAGGGGTTGACATCCAAAATATATAAAGAGCTCACGTGCCTCAACAAATAAAATGCAAATAACCTGGTTAAAAAATGGGCAGTCATAAGAGGAAAACAGACTCTACCATTTGCAACAGCATGGATGCTGCTAGAGGGTGTTATGCTCAGTGAAATAAGCAGGGAGGAGAAAGACAAGTATCAAATGATTTCACTCATCTGTGGAGTATAAGAACAAAGAAAAAACTGAAGGAACAAAACAGCAGCAGACTCACAGAACCCAAGAATGGACTAATACTTACCAAAGGGAAAGGAACTGGGGAGGGTGGGTGGGAAGGGAGGGATAAGTGGATTAAGGGGCATTATAATTAGCACACATAATGTAGGAGGGGCCCAGGGAAGGAAGTGTAGCACAGAGAAGACAAGTTAGTGACTCTGTAGCATCTTACTATGCTGATGGACAGTGACTGTAATGGGGTATGTTGTGGGGACTTGATAATAGTGGGGAACGTAGTAACCACAATGTTGCTCATGTGATTGTGTATCCATACCTTAATTAAAAAGAAAAAGGGAAAAACATTAAGGTACTTGCACACTTCTTATTTTTCAGTCACCTATATTCTAAGTATACAGACAGACAATTTCAATGAACATATGAAATGTTAGTAAAAACAAAAAATTATCTATGGCAGTTTGCTTTGACTAGGTAGAAAGCACCCTACAGGAAAAATTTATTTTTAATCACGTAAATGCAGAAATATTATATGCTGAGCTTCTGACAAGACTCTAGGATCCCCAGGATGAAATTCTCTGCATTGATTTAATATAACTAATGTTTAGTGAGGGGCTTTGATATTGTTATTGCTGATGAAACTGCATATATCCATGAATCATGAACTGACAGCCTTCAAAGAATGATCTTACTAAAATTTGCTAACTAGAATTAAAATGGATCTCAGGATGCATACAATTATACATCTTGCTTTCCAGATCAGGTCCTTTGAAGTTATGATTTGGGGCTCTGGTTGTAATCTGATGATAAACAATTTATTTAAAACCCTCCTACACCTATCAACAATCTGAACCACTTTACTGTACTAGAAGTGTGACCAAAAGTAAAGATAAATGATCGTATAAGAATGTTGATGCCGATGATACTTATAATGTTGATGATGATGATAATTTAAATTTATGGATGATCTGTTGTATGTAGTACAGCACAGTGGTTAAAAATGTTAAGTCCTAGAGTCAGACTACTGTAGTTCAAATCCCAAGTTTATTACTAAGACCTATCTAAATATCAATTCTTTTATCTGTAAGACTTAGGGGCTAGATTTGCAACAACATGGATGGACCTAGAAGGTAATTATGTTAAGTGAAATAAGCCAGGCAGAGAACGACAAATGCCATATGATTTCACTTATTTGTGGAATATCAAAACAAAACAAAATAAAATGAACAAAATATCGGTAGACTCATATATAGACACTGAGAAGTGACTTGATGTTACCATGGGGGAGGGGTTGGGACGGGAAAAGAGGGTAATGGGGATAAAAGGGCACAAAAATTCTCAATCATAATATAAGTTGAACACACAGATGGTGGTGCAGCACAGTGAATATGGCCAATGTTTCTGTAACATCTTCCTAAGTTGAAAGATAGTAATGGCTCTAGTGAGGGTGATGATTTAATAGCCTGGGTAACAGTTAACTACTGTGTTGTATACTTAAAACCAATGTAATATTTTATATTAATGTTATTTCAACTAAAAAAACTGAAGGGGTTAGACAAAGTGCATACCTCATTTGATCATTGAAAGTATTAAATAATATAATGCACTAAAGTTTTGGCAGAGTGGCTTATATAATGAACGCTCAATAAAATAATAATTATTTTGAGCCATGTCTATCAATGACTGAACAAAGTGGTTATATTATTCTCACTTTACAGTTAAGGAAACTGAGTCTCAGAGAGTTTGAGTAGTTTGACCCAAAGAAAATAACTAGTAAATGATAGTATGATTGTTTTCCTAAGCAATAGACAATAATAATTATAGAGATTCTTATAACTGCATTCTTAACATCTTTAATGTAATTATCAATACTTTGTTAAAATAAAATTTCTTGTGGTCCTTCCAGGGAACATAGTGAAGGTTGGGTGAAAGAATACACTACTAATCCAACATTCCTATTCTTCTAAACCTTAGGTTCTTTTATTTACATTATAATGTAGGTCAACACTAAGTCCATGTTTCAGGGAATCAGCTAGAGAAACTGAACCATGACTCATGTTACCATATTACCACATTCATGTTAACACCTTAAATTTAGAATGTGTAGGATACATACAGTTATTAATTGGTTCAGGCAAATCAAATATTATGTTCGTTCTTCCCTAAACTCACACTCTTAGAATCCATTTATAGATTAGATGATAGAGATTAGATAGATAGATAGATAGATAGAGAGAGAGAGATAGAATATATAATCTCATATATTGCAAAATGTTAAAATCCATCTTATGTACACACAAGTTCTTTGTGGGTAGGCCTTTCTAATCCTTTCTTTAAATTATCCTGGAAACTAAATCTAGCCAAGGGTCTGGAAGCAAAGTTGGATGCTGGCCTCTTATATTGAAAGAATTAGCATTCCTTAAAAAAGCACTGCCTCAAATATAGATATTCAGGCAAAGTATGATGTCTCTTCAGATGGAAGATGCAGTATTCACCATTAAGGGAAGTTCAATGAGATTTAAAGAGTCAAGGTACTCATAATAATCTGCATCCACCCAAACATCTCCATTCCAGTTATCAACGTTCCACCATTTTCTAAACAGTGACCTAGATTTCATATGACTCTTGATGGGTTCATTAATTCAATTGCAGAATCAAATTTGCCCTATTTTCCAGATACATCAGCGCTACAACTATAAAAAGGAAAACTTTTTGGGGACAATCATAGTAGTTCTATGGTTTTCTGACCATGTCTTTAGCAAAAAATTGAAAGTGCTGGTTTTGGTGTTTTCTTTGTATATGCTCACCAGTGCAATCAAAATCTGCCATGCTGCTTTAGAATCCTTGAGTTCCTCACAACCTACATAATACTGTATTGCAAAAGCTACTTGCTCTGCTTCACTTAAGGCTTCTACAGGTAATTTAAATACCTGTTTGACACTGAACGTTAAATACCTGTTTGACACTGAATGTTTGGAATATCATTATCCTATTTTCTGCTCTACAAAATTGTGGGCACTTCCTTCAACCCTAACCATCAAAGATTAACTATCGTAACTCGCCATCTTCAAAGATCTCTTTCCTGGAATTACTTCTGGTAACAAAAATTGTCTTCAAGATTGATTAGAACAAAACCATAAAACCCTCTAGGTATATCCCTTGAGGAATAGTTGAGATATAATGCAGGAAAGTAGGTACTTATAGAACCATTGGCAAGACTGGTGAAGCTAAGATCAGGGACATTGCCAGTATCTCATATTTGCTACTAAATTGCATTTTAACTTTCATTCAGAGAGTTAAGAAATTGTAGAAGTCAAAAGAATGACTACTATAGCTTGCAGCCTATAGTCAAGTGATTTGCTAGGAGGTTCCTGCAAATTTTTACAATATTTGAACTACCTACTTGCTTCTTGTTGCTGGAATAGCGATATCACCTCTGCCTGTATTTTACATTTCAATCTTTTGTATGACTTAGATTGGTAGAAGGTAACCTAGACACCTGGCTACATAGTGCAAGTAGACCTTAACTCTTAATACATGGCCTGGTAATTGATAAAAATTATTACTAATTACTAGCTGTTGCTATTGTAAATTATCAGCAATATCATACATAATTGACTCTCTTTTGTAAGCACATATTACCTGCTGTGAAGATCCACGAAGTATACAATAACAATTTGTCTAATTAATTAAAGCCCCCTATTCTTATAGTAATGCAGTCTTAACTCCTGTTTGACTAAGAATTCTCTTTGTCTTATTCTCATCCTAAGGTAACGCAATACTCCTCTTTAATTTCTGAAGACATAGGAAGTAGAGTCCTTTAAAACTTGTTTTCCAAATATTTAATCATGGAATAACTGCTACTTTACACACATAGTCACATGTAATTCTTCACAACAATGCTGTGAGGCAGATGCTCCAAATACCTTTGTTTTACAGGTAGGTAAATTGTGGACCACTTGAATAACAGGCGCAAACTCACAGAGCTATTAGGCAGTTCAACTGCAGTGTGAACTCCCAACTGCTATATGAGGTTACTTCTCAGAGTATGGTAGGATTACATCTCTAAGGCTCCTACCATTAAATCTTGTTTTCTCTTAGAACCTAAAATAAATCTCTCTCTTGCTCTCTGCAGCTCTCACTCTCACTCTCCTGAAGAATTCTTTCCTAGTTTCATCCTTAACTTTGTAAAGTTCCTACCTTCCCTCTGGGAATCCAAATCTTTTTCCTCCTCTCAACAATTTCTTAGTTTTTATTAGATTTCCTGAACATTCCTCACTTGGCCAAACAGTAAGATCACGACACTATTATATACTCCCATTGTCCTCAAACACAACCACTTACCACACATAATGGCAACAATTAACATAAATAATTAAGACCTCTTCGTCATTTAGGAGAAAATTCCCTTTATCAGACTTCTTTGCACATTATAAAGAAATAGCTGAGAGTTGCAAGTTAGTCATATATATGCATAAGACAGAATCTGAACTTAAAAGTAATAAGTAGGAGTTTTAAACTATTTCAACTCAGTCTTGCTCATTAGAACATTCATTAGAATAACTTTTTCCTAATCAATAAAATTAATCAAGTCATACTTAACTTTGTATATGTATTTATACACACACACACACACATTAGTGAACAGATTTCATACAGATGTAATTGCAGTAATTTCCAATGTTTTAATCTTTCTTCTGACAATATTGTTCCATCCATCCATTTAAAATATAACAAAATTACAACACCAGCTCATTGTAACCATTTTAACTATGCAATGTTGATTACATTCAATGAATTAACTGGAGAAAGTCACCAGCGATAAAGGAAATGATGTCTAATCATTTATTGAAGTTATTGCTCAAAAGCCATATTTTTTCCTTCTCTGGATACCCATAGAAATTCTTCCCAGAGGATGTAGCTCAAATTAGTCAGCTCCAAAGGGTTAACATGAGCACCATCAAGCCACTCCTTTACCTGGCAAATTATATCAGTCTTCAGCATATGTCACTTGCACAACTTTTCAACTCTTTGCTTCCTAAGGTAATAGGCCCAGAAGCTGGATGCCGCTGCGCTTTGGCACCTGTCATTTTGACATTTCATGCTTTCTTTAGAAAAGAGAAGTTGGTAGAATGTGAGAAAAGTAGAACTTTGACAGGTTGTCAGAATATCTTGCAGCACAAACCAACCTGCCAGCCAGCCTGTTTTTGGTGTATTTCAATGTCTCCTAGCAAACGAACTGCAGTTACTGATGGAAGAACTTAAGTAGGAAATTCTTTACTTTTTATAAGATTGAAATTAAATAATTTTTACCTGAAATTGTTTTAAAGTTTAGGTGGCTTACTTACAGTTGCATATCAAAAAAATATAACTGGGGGAGTCAAAACTGATAAAAATATATTTAACAAAATGTATCTTTTTCTTTTATTTGAACTTAGTACTCTTTGGTTGAGGACGGGCATCTTTAAGTCTAAAACAGTTTATGAAGTGACCTTGAGTTTGCAACCAGCAAATAGTTTGTGTCTTGTTCAAAATCAAAAGGTTTTGACATGCAGACACCAGCAAGGTAACGGGGAAAAATAGGTCAGGAGCTATGACTTTAAGAATACTACCAAGTGGAATAAGGACGGAGATTATCTGTGAAAAACTACAGGGAATGATTATGCAAACAAATGGAGTGTATAGAATGTTAGTGAAAGAAAGCTCTCCTACCAACTCCACTGTAACTGTGAATGATTGCAATTGCAGAGACTGCCCCAGAAGGAAAAACAAATAGTACAATATAGTGGGACCAAATTATTGAAGGGAAAATCATTTTATTTTTTTTATATGAATTTGGTAACAACAAAAGGAAAGAAGAAATGCTATGTAACTCTCCTAGGATTCCTGGTATAATTTTTTTTAACAGAGAAGTCTGATTCTCCTACTTTTTTAAGATCACCTTCCCCATCACAAGTTAGTAACTCTAAATCATCTTGTAGCTCATGCTAGTACGATTCGAATGTCTTTCTATATATACCTTTGAGACTACTTTTTAAAGGAACAGTATTTGGTTTTGTTTAATTGAGATTTTATAGCATTCAATATATAATGCCAATAGTTAATGTTCATCTAACTTCTGCAGTAAGCTTTTAATCTGTGTTTTTCTAATAGCACACATTGTTAATATCATTGAATTATATTTAATAGTCACCATTTGTATGACATAGTATACACTCCTGTATATTAAACCTCTTTTTCTATCTGTTACAAAAATTTAAGGGATATAAAAATCTGCTCTACATATATTGGCTTCTAAGGAAATCTTCCTGAAATAACTGTTATTGTCTAAATGTCTCTTTTCTATACTGTGTGACTTCTCTAACATTCTTTAGACCAAGGGATTATCACTGGCATGGGCTAAGCCAAGACCTCCTTGATACAAAGAAAAAAAAATACAGCTCCAACAGATACTCTTTTGAGCATTTATCAGAAGCATAATGAGCAGGCATGCCTTGAATTTGAGTTGTAGCCCAGCAGGCAAACTGAATCTCTATGAGGAAGATCAGTAACTTGGCATAGGAGATAAGATAACTAATGGGTAGCTGATCAATTGGCAGGTAGAGGAAACCGCAGAGCAAAATGGAGATGCATGACAAAAAATTCCACTCTCCAGGGTCCTGACAAATTTTAAGACATGTCCATTCTTATTATAAGCATATTTTTCCTGAATCAATTTGAGTTGATCTGTTCCTTAATACCAGTAAACCCTTGATTATTACAGACCTTTCTAAGCAATGTGAGCCTATCCATAAAAATCATTATCTTTTCCATTTGAAGATTATATTTCTGAATATTCTGCTGTTCACATGATGGCAAAATCTGATGCACTTCCCTGAGTCCTCTCAATCCTGCTCATACATATTAACCTGTCACCTCAAGAGCTTTTTTTTTCCCTTTCCTTTTTAATTAGTCATCTCTTGCATGTCAACCACATTTTTGTTGGTGACTGTGCATTGTATTTTCTTTTTTAAGATAATTCACTACATCTCTTACATCCCATCACATATTTTTTTTATTCTGTTGTTTGTTGGTCATTTTTCTCTTTCCTCAATGAGGAGTAAATACTTCAAAAAAGTCCTAGACTGTGACTCAGCAGACCAAGATTATAATCCATCTTGCAAAGATGGGTCCTGGGGAAAATCACTTCACTTTCTGAGTGCCTATAAAATTACAACAACATTACTGACTCACAATTTGTTGTGAAGTTTCCATGGAATTGCATGCATGAAATTTCTTAGCCTAATACCTGGAAACTGCAAGATGTCTAATAACATGTGAGGAATTTAGACCTAGAAGACTTTGTTCATTTTTTGTGGTATATTCTTAGGGGATCTTGTACTTTCTTTATTCCTCTAATTTCTGAGCATAAGCCATTAATATATACCTATCAAGCACCAAAAATTAATTATCATATTCAGTAAATAATCATATTTATTAATTCTTTAAGTTCCTGTTCCTTGGAAAGCGTTTATTTAACAGATAGTGGCATTTAACTTACATTAAGCACTTTTTTATGTGCTAGAAACTTCATTTTCAAATACTTTCAAAACCTGTGCAGGTGTCACTTCTCCTATTTTACCTTTGAGGTAAAAAAGGCACTGACTCTTTACGTAACTGTTTAAATAGTTATCTATGAGTAAATTGAAAACTCAACATTCAAATTATGGTAAGTCTGACATAAGAGTCTGAACCTTTAATCACTAAGCTCCTTGCCAATATGCTTCTCCACATTTTATCCTTCCCCCACTGTCCACACTGTGTTCTGTTTTCCAAAGTTATTATTTTTTTGTATTTCAATATGCATTTTTATTTTTATTTTTTATTTATTTTTTATTTTTTGAGAGGGCATCTCATATTTATTGATCAAATGGTTGTTAACAACAATAAAATTCTGTTTAGGAGGGTCAATGCTCAGTGCACAATCATTAATCCATCTCAAGCCTAATTCTCATCAGTCTCTAATCTTCTGAAGCATAATGAACAAGTTCTTACATGGTGAACAAATTCTTACATAGTGAATAAGTTCTTACATGGTGAACAGTACAAGGGCATTCATCACAGAAACTTTCGGTTTTGATCATGCATTATGAATTATAAACAATCAGGTCAAATATGAATATTCGTTTGATTTTTGTACCTGATTTATATGTGGATCCCACATTTCTCCCTTTATTATTATTATTATTATTATTTTTATTTTTAATAAAATGCTGAAGTGGTAGGTAGATGCAAGATAAAGGTAGAAAACATAGTTTAGTGTTGTAAGAGATCAATTGTAGATGATCAGGTGTGTGCCTGTAGACTATGTGCTAATCCAAGCTAGAAAAGGGCATTAAAACATCCACAGATGCAAAAGATTTCTCTCAAAACAGCGGGGGTGAGGTTCTAAGCCTCATCACTGTTGATCCCTAATTTCTCACCTGATGGCCCCCCTGCGACTGTTCCTGTCTTAGGTTGTCCCTTGAGGAATCTTACCCGTCTCTGACTAACCAGTCATCTTCCGGTGCCATACAGGGAAATGTAAAGTTGGTAAGTGAGAGAGAAGCCATATTGTTTGAAAAGGTTAGCTTTTTACTTCTTTGCAGATTTATGCCCTGTGGCTTCTATGCCCAGCACTTGTCTCGAGGTATCTTTACCACCTGGAGGAATTATGATGCTCGGTAAATTCAATATGAGGCACGAATTCTATTTAAGGGTTGTAATTAGGAAGGAAGAAGAAAAGCTATAGAGGTAGCATATGGAAGAAAACATGGGAGGATTGATTATTTCTTTGACATATCTTCTTGTAGAGTACCTTAAGCATGTATAGGTTTTAAACTACTAACTAACTTGCGTACACATATTAACATAATAGGAATACGGTGACATAAACTAAGCAAATCTATAATTACCAGCCATCTCCAGTGAAGCCAAGAAAACCAGTTAGGCACTCTAGGCATTTGTGAGGATTTGTCTATGATATGATGGATATTGTCCAACTGTACTTGAACAGTCTGAGAGAAATCAGACAAATTAAAGCAACCCATTTCTGGGATCTGTTCACATCCCATATGTTCTTTTAACCATAGATAGTCTATAGTCATAAGATTTTGGAGCACTACAACTTGCACCCCTCCCAACTCCTGGTTGAGTTCCAACAGTACAGATCCACTCAAATTCATTGTCTCATTGTATGCACATGTGAGCCTAGACATCTCCCTCCTCATTCCAGTGGCAAGTTCAGGAAATGGTGGGATGGACGCAGCCACAACCTCAGCATCGCCCGGATCCCTGTGGAGGCTTTTTATTGATCATCCCGCTGGCACAAGTCCTCAAGAGAGTGCTGATGCCAGAAGCTCCTCCTCATATCATATCTTAGTTCATTTTCTGGGTAGCCAAGCTAGTCCTTGATCTTCTGCATAAAAACAAACAGACCCTTTGCCCACACTTTGACATGCCCTCTATACCACTGTGTAGAACTCATTGGAGGTCAGCACACAGGAACTGCTTTTTTTTTTATTATTATTTTTATTAAGAGAAAGGAATATTATCAGAAAAGAGTACCTCCATAGCCGATCATCTGACACCCTTTAAGTGATCAAAATTAAGGATATTTAAAGCATGCGTTAATCTTTGATTTACCAATAGTTTTATCCTATCAAGGAGTAATCCCCCTTTTCTTTCTTTCTTTCCTTTTTTCCTTTTTTTTTAATCTTTAATCTACACTTACATGAAGAATACTATGTTTACTATGCTCTCCCCTATACCAAGTCCCCCCTAAAAACCACATTACAGTCACTGTCCATCAGCATAGCAAAATGTTGTAGAATCACTACTTATCCTCTCTGTGTTGTACAGCCCTCCCTCCCCTTTCTCCCTCCCCCCATGCATGCTAATCTTAATACCCCCTTTCTTCTTCCCCCGCCTGATCCCTCCCTGCCCACCCATCCTCCCCAGTTCCTTTCCCTTTGGTACCTGTTAGTCCATTTTTGGATACTGTAATTCCGTTGCTGTTTTGTTCCTTCAGTTTTTCTTTTGTTCTTATACTCCTCAGATGAGTGAAATCATTTGGTATTTCTCTTCCTCCGCTTGGCTTATTTCACTGAGCATAATACTCTCCAACTCCATCTATGTTGCTGCAAATGGTAGGATTTTCCCTCTTCTTATGGCTGAGTAGTATTCCATTGTATATATGTACCACATCTTCTTTATCCATTCATCTACCGATGGACATTTAGGTTGCTTCCAATTTTTGGCTATTGTAAATAGTGCTGCGATAAACATAAGGGTGCATCTGTCTTTCTCAAACTTGATTTCTGCGTTCTTAGGGTAAATTCCTAGGAGTGGAATTCCTGGGTCAAATGGTAGGTCTGTTTTGAGCATTTTAATACTGCTTTCCACAATGGTTGAACTAATTTACATCCCCACCAGCAGTGTAAGAGGGTTCCCCTTTCTCCACAGCCTCGCCAACATTTGTTGTTGTTTGTCTTTTGGATGGCAGCTATCCTTACTGGTGTGAGGTGATACCTCATTGTAGTTTTAATTTGCATTTATTTGATAATTAGCAATGTGGAGCATCTTTTCATGTGTCTGTTTGCCATCTGTATTTCTTTCTTAGAGAACTGTCTGTTCAGTTCCTCTGCCCATTTTTAATTGGGTTATTTTTTTTTTGTTTGTTGAGGTGTGTGAGCTCTTTATATATTATGGATGTCAAGCCTTTATAGTATCTGTCATTTTCAAATATATTCTCCCATACTGTAGGGTTCCTTTTTCTTCTATTGATGGTGTCCTTCGCTGTACAGAAGCTTTTCAGCTTAATGTAGTCCCACTTGCTCATTTTTGCCATTGTTTTCCTTGCCCGGGGAGATATGTTCAAGAAGAGGTCACTCATGTTTATGTCTAAGAGGTTTTTGCCTATGTTTTTTTCCAAGAGTTTAATGGTTTCATGACTTACATTCGGGTCTTTGATCCATTTTGAGTTTACCTTTGTATATGGGGTTAGACAATGGTCCAGTTTCATTCTCCTACATGTAGCTGTCCAGTTTTGCCAGCACCATCTGTTGAAGAGACTGTCATTTTGCCATTGTATGTCCATGGCTCTTTTATCAAATATTAATTGACCATATATGTCTGGGTTAATGTCTGGATTCTCTTGTCTGTTCCATTGGTCTGTGGCTCTGTTCTTGTGCCAGTACCAAATTGTCTTGATTACTATGGCTTTGTAGTAGAGCCTGAAGTTGGGGAGTGAGATCCCCCCTAGTTTATTCTTCTTTTTCAGGATTGCTTTGGCTATTCCAGGTCTTTGGTGTTTCCATATGAATTTTTGAATTATTTGTTCCAGTTCATTGAAGAATGTTGCTGGTAATTTGATAGGTATTACATCAAATCTGTATATTGCTTTGGGCAGGATGGCCATTTTGACATTATTAGTTCTTCCTAGCCATGACCATGGGATGAGTTTCCTTTTGTTAGTGTCCCCTTTATTTTCTCTTAAGAGTGACTTGTGGTTTTCAGGGTATAGGTCTTTCACTTCTTTGGTTAGGTTTATTCCTAGGAATTTTATTCTTTTTGATGCAATGGTGAATGGAATTGTTTTCCTGATTTCTCTTTCTGTTGGTTCATTGTTAGTGTATAGGAAAGCTACAGATTTCTGTGCGTTAATTTTGTAGCCTGCAACTTTGCTGTATTCTGATATCAGTTCTAGTAGTTTTGGAGTGGAATCTTTAGGGTTTTTTTATGTATAGTATCATATCATCTGCAAATAGTGGCAGTTTAACTTCTTCTTCACCAGTCTGGATTCCTCGTATTTCTTTGTTTTGTCTGATTGCCCTGGCTAGGACCTCCAGTACTGTGTTAAATAACAGTGGGGAGAGTGGGCATTCCCTGTCTGGTTCCCGATCTCAGATGAAATGCTTTCAGCTTCTCGCTGTTCAGTATAATGTTGGCTGTGGGTTTATCATAGATGGCCTTTATTATGTTGAGGTACTTGCCCTCTATTCCCATTTTGCTGAGAGTTTTTATCATGAATGGATGTTGAATTTTGTCAAATGCTTTTTCAGCATCTATGGAGATGATCATGTGGTTTTTGTCTTTCTTTTTGTTGATGTGGTGGATGATGTTGATGGATTTTCGAATGTTGTAGCATCCTTGCATCCCTGGGATGAGTCCCACTTGGTCATGGTGTATGATCCTTTTGATATACTGTTGAATTCTGTTTGCTAATATTTTATTGAGTATTTTTGCATTTACATTCATCAGGGATATTGGTCTGTAATTTTCTTTATTGGTGGGGTCTTTGCCTGGTTTTGGTATTAGGGTGATGTTTGCTTCATAGAATGAGTTTGGGAGTATTCCCTCCTCTTCTATTTTTTGGAACACTTTAAGGAGAATGGCTATTATGTCTTCTCTGTGTGTCTGATAAAATTCTGAGGTAAATCCGTCCGGCCCCGGGGTTTTGTTCTTGGGTAGTTTTCTCATTACCGTTTCAATTTCTTTGCTCATAATTGGTTTGTTTAACTTTAGTGTTTCTTCCTTGGTCAGTCTTGGGAGGTTGCATTTTTCTAGGAATTTGTCCATTTCTTCTAGGTTTTCCAGCTTGTTGGCATATAGGATTTCATAGTAGTCTTTAATAATTCTTTGTATTTCTGTGGAGTCTGTCGTGATTATTCTGTTCTCATTTCTGATTCTGTTGATTTGTGTTGATTCTCTTTTTCTCTTAATACATTTGGCTAGAGGCTTATCTATTTTGTTTATTTTCTCAAAGAACCAGCTCTTGGTTTCGTTGATTTTTGCTATTGTTTTATTCTTCTCAATTTTGTTTATTTCTTCTCTGATCTTTATTATGTCCCTCCTTCTGCTGACTTTAGGCCTCATTTGTTCTTCTTTTTCCAGTTTTAATAATTGTGATGTTAGACTATTCATTTGGGATTGTTCTTCCTTCTTCAAGTGTGCCTGGATCGCTATATACTTTCCTCTTAAGACTGCTTTCACTGCATCCCACAGAAATTGGGGCTTTGTGTTGTTGTTGTTATTTGTTTCTATATATTCCTTGATCTCTATTTTGATTTGTTCATTGATCCATTGATTATTTAGTAGCATGTTGTTAAGCCTCCATGTGTTTGTGAGCCTTTTTGTTTTCCTTGTAGAATTTATTTCTACTTTTATACCTTTGTGGTCTGAAAAATTGGTTGGTAGAATTTCAATATTTTGGAATTTACTGAGGCTCTTTTTGTGAGCTAGTATGTGGTCTATTCTGGAGAATGTTCCATGTGCACTTGAGAAGAATGTATATCCTGTTGCTTTTGGATGTAGAGTTCTATAGATGTCTATTAGGTCCATCTGTTCTAGTGTGTTGTTCAGTGCCTGTGTGTCCTTACTTATTTTCTGCCCGGTGGATCTATCCTTCAGGGTGAGTGGTGTGTTGAAGTCTCCTACAATGAATGCACTGCAGTCTATTTCCCTCTTTAGTTCTGTTAGTATTTGCTTCACATATGCTGGTGCTCCTGTATTGGGTGTATATATATTTAGAATGGTTATATCCTCTTGTTGGACTGAGCCCTTTATCATTATGTAGTATCCTTCTTTATCTCTTGTTACTTTCTTTGTTTTGAAGTCTATTTTGTCTGATATTAGTACTGCAACCCCTGCTTTCTTCTCACTGTTGTTTGCCTGAAATATGTTTTTCCATCCCTTGACTTTTAGTCTATGCTTGTCTTTGGGTTTAAGGTGAGTTTCTTGTAAGCAGCATATAGATGGGTCTTGCTTTTTTATCCATTCTATTACTCTGTGTCTTTTGATTGGTGCATTCAGTCCATTTACATTTAGGGTGACTATTGAGAGATATGTACTTATTGCCATTGCAGGCTTTAGATTCGTGGTTACCAAAGGTTCAAGGTTAGCTTCTTTAGTATCTTACTGCCTAACTTAGCTCGCTTATTGAGCTGTTATATATACTGTCTGGAGATTCATTTCTTCTCTCCCTTCTTATTCCTCCTCCTCCGTTCTTCATATGTTGTGTGTTTTGTTCTGTGCTCTTTTTAGGAGTGCTCCCATCTAGAGCAGTCCCTGTAGGATGCCCTGTAGACGTGGTTTGTGGGAAGCAAATTCCCTCAGCTTTTGCTTGTCTGGAAATTGTTTAATCCCGCCATCATATTTAAATGATAGTCGTGCTGGATACAGTATCCTTGGTTCAAGGCCCTTCTGTTTCATTGCATTAAATATATCATGCCATTCTCTTCTGGCCTGTAGGGTTTCTGTTGAGAAGTCTGATGTTAGCCTGATGGTTTTCCTTTATAGGTGACCTTTTTCTCTCTAGCTGCCTTTAAAACTCTTTCCTTGTCCTTGATTCTTGCCATTTTAATTATTATGTGTCTTGGTGTTGTCCTCCTTGGATCCTTTCTGTTGGGGGTTCTGTGTATTTCCGTGGTCTGTTCGATTATTTCCTCCCACAGTTTGGGGAAGTTTTCAGCAATTATTTCTTCAAAAAGACTTTCTATCCCTTTTCCTCTTTCTTCTTCTTCTGGTACCCCTATAATACAAATATTATTCCTTTTGGATTGGTCACATAATTCTCTTAGTGTTGTTTCTTTCCTGGAGATCCTTTTATCTCTCTCTATGTCAGCTTCTATACGTTCCTGTTCTCTGGTTTCTATTCCTTCAATGGCCTCTTGCATCTTATCCATTCTCCTTATAAATCCTTCCAGGGTTTTTTTCACTTCTGTGATCTCCTTCCTGACATCTGTGATCTCCCTCCAGACTTCATCTCATTGCTCTTGCATTTTTCTCTGCATCTCCATCAGCATGTTCATGATTTTTATTTTGAATTCTTTTTCAGGAAGACTAGTTAGGTCTGTCTCCTTCTCAGGTGTTGTCTCTGTGATCTTTGTCTGCCTGTAGTTTTGCCTTTTCATGGTGATAGAGATAGTTTGTATAGCTGTTACGAGTGACAGCTGGGAGAGCGTTCCTTCTTGTTGGTTTGTGTCCTTCCTCTCCCCCTTCACAAGGCACTGGGTTCTCGCAGGTGTGGATGTGGTCTGGATGTTGTCCTGTGTCCTCTGGTCTCTATTTTAGGAAGAATTGTCTTTCTTATATTTTCATAGATATATGTGGTTTTGGGAGGAGATTTCCACTGCTCTACTCATGCCGCTATCCTGGCTCCGCCCCCCGCCCCAAAGTTATTTTTGTTTCTACTTCTAACAACTACAATCTTGTATTTTATTTTTTTGATGTTTTATATGCTTTAGTCATGTCTCCCTAAATAGGCTGCACAGAATGTTAAGGAAGATGTCATATATTAAATATCTATATAACTATTTGGATGGTATACTGATGGAAATAAGTATGACATGTACTTAATACTATGAATCAAGAGACTTTTCTGGAACATATAATGTGGTATAAAGTAGAAACATAAAATGAATCCAATCATGAGAGTGTTAAAAGACTCCAAAGAACCCCATTTTAGTAGACCTTTATCTGTTCCTACTATTTGCATATTATCTTGTTGGAAAAATAGGCGGGGGCAGTGAATAT
Source organism: Manis javanica (assembly GCF_040802235.1). NCBI lineage: Eukaryota > Metazoa > Chordata > Mammalia > Pholidota > Manidae > Manis > Manis javanica. The sequence continues at coordinate 46,666,662 of NC_133156.1, forward strand.
TTCTTCACTTTTTTGCTGTGATTGCTCATCATGTCATAACTGTTGCCCAAAGACCCCCTGTTCTTTTTCAGCCAGATACATATTTCGAGTATGCTCGGTCCTCTGCAACATCTACAGCTTGTCTCTGTGTATTCAGTAAGTGTTCATGCCACATGTGACTGTGTACATGTGTCTCGCTGTGGGGCTGTTACAGCTGGAAAAAGGAATAGATGAAGCCAAACCCAATGTAAAGAAAAGTCTTGGAAAATATATTGTGTATAAACGTAAATATAGGAAATTGTGATCTACAGAGGTTCAGTTTGTTGGGTGGAAATTGGCAATATGTTTTTCCAGTAATTATCCCCATTGCAACTGAAAAGGGATAGTAGGCCACGTAGGTTAACTTATTTGGTTCAACCAGTAAAGAATAAGAATGTAGCCCACAAGGAATGGGACACGGTATAATTTATATAGGAAAGCGGGTTCTTCAGTTACCACAGAAGTTTAGAGAAGGGCACTTTTTTGGACAAATGTAAGAGAAGAGGAAGGCTAATTAGGTAGAAGCAAAGGAGTTACTTGGGACAAGGACAAGAACAATATTGGAATAATAATAAAATCTAGGACCCATTGAATACAGAATCTATCAGTTTTAGAGTCAAATAGTATCTAGGACACATTGCTCATATAGGACACCCAGTATGGAGAGGATAAAATGTGAGAGAGAGAGGTGATATGTGAGGAAGCAATGTGCGAAAAGTCACTCAAATATCCATTGGAAGTTTCCTGTCAATGGATTCCAGGTCTGGAACACATGGTGATTGCAAGTTTCTTAAAATGGTGGGGTTGTGAGACTTGATATATGTAATTCCTGCCTCTGAGAGGGAGGAATAACTCTTCCTTGTACGTTGGAGCCACCAGTGGCTTAGCCTTGGGAATCTGAGGGAATAGGCCAGAAGAAATTGCAGAGCAGCCTACATAAAGGCATCCAACCTCATCTCCCAGAGCATCTTATGGCTGTAATTTTTTTTTCATATTTTAGGACAAGCTGATAAAAATTTTAATTTTTTAATTATTGTAAGCTACAAGATGTGTATTTGGAACAATGTGTTTTTTCTTTTTAAACAATGTGTGTTTTTTTAAATTATTTTAAACAACAAGATGTGTATTTGGAACAATGTGTTTCTGTATTCTACTACTTCTATATTCTACTTTATTCTATGCCCATAGTTGATTAAGAGAGAAAAACAACTGACCAATATATTTATCCAAAAAACTACACATATGATACATAGACAGACTGAAAATATTTTAAGGGGATTGATAATTAAATTTATTTTAACTCAATGATTCTGTTATCACAACATTAAAAAGTTTGAGTTCTAACTTGATATCCCAGCCCGCACGCCACCATGCTCCTCACCATCCGAAGCACAAGCCTGACAGGTCCGTCCATCTGTTACTTAATTTCCACAGGATCTGTAACATGTATACTTTGTCTCTTTTTCTCTTCCTTTCCCAGAGAGAAATGGTAAATTTTGGCCTTAGTTTAAGAGTCACTTAAGTCAAATCATGACAAATCTTTTACTTTCATTTAAAATTTTTGTATCTCACTATGTCTATTTGAGCTACTACAAAAGAAAGTTTTAATCATTGCTTATAATATTGTGATTTATAAGAAATACATATTTGGTCATATATGTATTTGGTCTTCTTCCACAGCTCCAGGCTCACATCTCCCAAAACTCTTACTGTTTTGATGGTTTAAGGTGTCTTTTATTATGTTAATGAGGGGACAGACTATTGGAAAGCACTGGAGGCTGGGAGCTGGTTGTCAGTATTTCCAACCATGTGATTAGAAAGCTGTAACTTCAGTCGCACCGTTTGACTTCAGGGAAGGGTGGGTGGATTTGAATCAATCATTAATGGCTGATGATTTAATCAATCACATCTGTGTAATGAAGCCTCTGTGAAAAGTTAGGGTTCAGAGAGCTTCCTGGTCCATGAAAACGTGTGGGTACTGGGAAAATGGAAATCTGGAGAGAGCATCGAAGCTCCACGCCCTTTTCCCATACATTGCTCTGTGCATCTCTTCTGACTGGCTGTTCCTGAGTCAAATCCTTTCATAATAAACCAGTAGCTTAATAAATAAAATGTTTCTTAGAGTTTTGTGAGCTGTTCTGGCAAACTAATCAAACGAAGGGATTATGGGAACCTCTGATTTATAACCAGCAATATAGGTATTTTTTTACTTGTGTTTGGCATCTAAAGTCCAAGAAGGGGGACGTGGGGCCTCCGACCTACAGCACTCTAGTCGGAAGCTCAAATAACCTGGGCTTGCAAGGGGCATCTGAAATATGTGTGTGATGAGGGTAACAAGAGTGAGGGTAGTCTTAGAGGACTGAACTCTTCACCTGTGGGATCCAATGCGGTCTCCAAGTAGATAGTGTCAGAAATGAGTTGAACAGATGGTGTCAGAACCGAGAAGAATTCTCAGACATAAGCAGTGTGTTCAAGAATTGCTTGTTGGTGTGGGGAAACCCCCCCTTCATACACATATTTGAAATATGGATTCCAGAACACCCCAAAAGAATGCTTACTGTGGTGGTTTGCATTCACATGTGACCCATGAAATTTCACTTAAGTTACAGTAAAAAAAAAAAAATTTCCTAAATTCTCTGTGGGTCTTTCAGTATATTCTCTCTTTTTGATACACTTTTCATCTCTGTTTCATCATTATACAAAGTTTACTTGTTTCTCTTCCTCTGTTTTCCTAGAGAGGAGAACAGACATTAGAGATGATTTTATGCTGCTACTCTTGAACATTGAATCCAAAAGTGGTTTTTTTTTTCTCCCCTTGGGAATAAACTTTTTGTACATATGATTCTATAGTACCTAAAGAGAGACCTATCAAATAAAATTTTGTGTCAGAAACCACTGTTCACAAATCAGTCATAACCTCTGGTTTCTCAAGTGGTTTTACTCTGTATTATAATTATTATATTTTTCTCCACATGCAACTTCGAACTTCTTCAGAACTAGGTCTGAATCCACATTCTTTTTTATTTTGATCTCCTTGACACAAATTGTTGAGGTTTGAGTTTGTTCCCTTTGGTTCTTGTCCCCACCAAAACAAAGAATTGAAGGGCAGAGACACAATAGTGAAACAGAATGAAAGTTTTATTTAAATATACTGCAAGGGACAAGCAGGCCAGACAAAGTCAGGTTTACCTGAATAAAGCAGAGAGGAAGGAAAAATAGAGGGAAGAAAGGGAAGCTAATTGAACTCCTGATTGGCACTGGGCAATCCCTTGCCAGGTCCTAAAGCCAGTGTCACCTGTTGTCCAGTGTCCACTTGGATCTGCATGGCATGGGAACTAAATCCCTACCACCCCAAGATTTGGGGGAGCCACAGAACACTGGATGGAGTGAGATTATGTTCTTCAAACTTCCCAAAGGCAAAGAAAGGAGATTTTCAGGCAAGCTACTAAAGAGTAAGATTGTATAGCTGCAGTTCCTTCTGGGTCGCCCAGGCAATGGGAACTTGCAAGCTCAAATCAGAGCTCTCAGCAGCCCATCCCTCCTGAGAAACAGAGTGAAGACTGTGCTTAGGTCTGGACAATAAAATGAAATAGCAAAGTAACAAAGACACTACTGTAAGCACAGAGACAAAATGTAATTAGTTGAGCAGTAAGAAGTCTTAAAAATATACACTCCAATAAAGGGGAGTGCAGGCAACCTCAGTGAGGGGGCACACTTAAGGGTTTAGGATCTGGGGTTTTATAGGGCCTTTATGGTAGGAGTTAGCATAAGGCATAATGTATACAGGTAATCATAAATCCTTTGAAGTTTTGTCTTAAGAATAAGGTTATTTAGGTGACTGTGTTGGTCCAGGTCTCAGCATCCTTTGTTCACATAAGTTTATTTACATTTTGGAGCTCTGTCTCCTGCCTTGGTTACAAAGTTAACTGATTAAAAAGCTGAAAGAAGAGGAAGAATGTCATATAGATTAAGTTAAAGAACAAGCTGGGCCTTTTTTCAGGCTAAGTAGGTTTTACAATGGCATGATCTAACTGGTGCAGTGAAGACATGGGCTGTGCTTGGATACTTTTCTTTATCTGGGGAATATCTGGACGTTCCTAGTTGTTCTTGGTCTTTGAAACGTCAACTGATTCACTCACTGTGAGTCCTTTCTGACTTTCTGGTTTTATCTGGTTAATTCTTTGAGTCTGTTTTCGTGGGCTTTACTGGTTTTAGTCTCCTTCTACCCACTCATGTCTATTTTTCTGCCTAACGTCATGGTTGGCACCCAATAATGTCTAATAGAATGAATGTGCATTGGCCTGGAAGCCTGACTTGGTTCCTGTGTGGCTCTCGGTTGCTCACTCAAGGGGATACTGAAATATCTCTGGACGTTGCCCCACTTCTTTCAAGCCCTGTTCCATGAGCCCTTGGCTTTACTTCTTCATAATTATCACCCCATCTCACCTCCTCCTCACTTCTTCATACCTGTCATATTGACCCAAACTCCAGAAGGTAAAAATAACTTATTCCATCAGGATCAGTATTTCTCCAGGTCTTTTGGTCTCACACTTCAACTTCTTTAGGAACTCTAAAGTAAAAAATATGACTTCTAACCTCCTCGGTTTCACCTTCTGGTGATGGAATCCATTTGACTCATCTCTTAGAGAGGGACCATTCACTAAGTAATAAGAGATCCAGTGAGAGAGAGAGGTGGGGAGCTGAGAGATAAGACATGTATTATATCATATAACCACACATATATATAACCATTATGTCACTATAGAATGAATAAAAATATTCTGTCATTTTAACAATAACAACGTATAATATATTCTTGGAGAGTTTATTTATACAAGGTCTTAAAAAGAACATTCATTCATTAGTTATTATGGCCAAATCAGTGAGTAAGTCTTCAGTGTTGAATCTCCAGTCCTACACGAGTCATTGCAGAGACTGGTAATCTGCAAAAGAAAAAAGTAAATAAATAAACAAAAGGTACAGAAGTCTAGTGACTGTCTGGATTCCCTGTCCTTCATTCACTCACAATGTCCTTTTCTACATGTTTCAGTATCTTCACTGGGTTATCTTCAGGGCAGGGATCCCTAAGTGGTGGAACTCCCCGTTATCACAGCATGACCACAGACCTCTTACAGGAAAAATCAAGCTATGTGTCACCTGCAAAATGTGCTTGTTCCAGTGTGAGATGGCTGTCATCTCTGTGATGGGGACATCACTGAAAAGCACAGAGAAGCTAGAGTCAAGTCTGGAGGGACTCATACTCAATCAACAGTGTTTTGTTAATAAAATTCATGTAATTCTGAAGGTTTCCAAAGACACTGCATGGATATAGGCAAAAGAAAAAATTTGGTGACTGAAAGCATTCACCCTACCTTATTCTAGAAAGAGAAAATTTAGGCCAAGGACACAGGGGTGGCCCCTACTCCTCTGTAGTGCTATGTAGTCTTTAATGTTCACACAGAATGTGCCTTTTATGGCATTATCTGAAAGACATCCACATTCTAAATGGTGCAATAGTCAATTTATCTACCTTGGGAAGATGAATGGTCAAGTGAGTCCTGCTGAGATCTGAGCCTTTGTGCCCAGGGATTTGAAATGTTTGAACCAGCTGCTGAGCCAACTAAGGCAACTCTCCACCCTCCAGTAAAATAGCCTCTCAGCAAAGAAGTTAACTTCACCAGTCATATCCCCTTTCACTCATGAAGTTTTCCAGAAACTAAAACACTGGCCAGTGGAAAAAAGTAAACAAGTTACCTCTCCAGAATTTCCTATGGAAAAGAGCGCTATTAAAATTTATGTGCTAGTTTTGGAAACAGGACAGAGACTATAGAAGGCAACTCAAGAATAATTCCATGCTACTGATTCAGTGTGTTGGTGAGGGACAGAGGCTCAAGATGTTCATCTCTCAATGCCCATATGGAAGCCTTGTGGCAAAAAATGTGCACAATCTATCCAGTTTCAGCTTCCACCAGCATAATGCAAGTTATGGGTGTCTCCAGTGAATTACACTTCCTAAACAGGTTACGTTACCCCTTTGAAAAAAAAATCGCAATGTTTTCTCTTCATTTAGAATAAATTCTGAATTCCTTTACGTGGCTTCCAAAGCCCTGTGTGTCCAGGCTTTAGACTATTTTTGTGACCTAATCTTCTATTGTTCCCTCTGCCCATTATACTTGAGGCACCATCACTTTCTTCCATTCCTCAGACACACTAAGCTCATCCCCACAGCCAGACCCTGGCATTGGTTCTTCCATCTGGAAAACTCCCAGCCTAATATTAAATGACTGGCTTTTTCTTCTCATCAATATTCAGCTCAGTTATTATCTTCTCAAAGGACCCTTACCTAAAATTCTACCTAATGCTGTCTCATCTCCAGTGCTGTTACTTTAATCACACAATCTTGTGTGTTTTCCTAGTAGTATCTATAATATCTGGGTTTATTTTATTTACTTGCTTAACACCAGTCTCACTCACTAAAAAGACACTGCACATAAAGAAGATCTCTACCTCTCCTGCTCACCACTGTGTCCCCAGCACACAGGACAATTCCTGGAACCTTGTAATGTTCAACAATGTATTGGAAAGAAGGAAAAAAGTTTGGAAGGAAGAAAGGATTAAGATTCAGTCTTTGCTGTAGGTAAATCATGCTGCATAAAAATTATAATGCATTAAATAGTATTCTATGATAAACTGTTAGTAACAAAATAATTTGTATCATAACAGTGCACAGGATGTTTATTTGTATGCATGCATGCATATGTTTCTGTTTGTAAAAAGTGGGAAATAGGACATCTACAAGAGATTGGATTAAATATGGTGGTGTGAGAGGTGAGGCAGAGACCTCCCCCTAAAACCACATATAATATGAAAATGTAACTAATACAACTAATCCTGAAATGGCAACAGGAAAGAAGGCTGCACTGGACAACATACACCTGGAGAAAAGAGCAGCCTTATGGAACATGGTAATGTAGCAAAGATGTGACCTGGAAGGACCCAGGCCTTCCCCCATCCCAGCTCACCGGTGAGAGGAAAAGAAACAGAGCAGGGAGGGAGTGGAGGCCTGGAATGGATGAATACCTAGCCCTGGAGATCTCCTCTGGGAGCACAAACCTACACTGCATTGTGCTCTGGTGATTAATGGGGTTGGAAAGCTAAGATAGGTGGAATACTTGGATGGAGATTCCAGCTGCTTGTTGAAAACAGGAATTGATATCCAGCTGAGCTGGGAAAGCAGTCTAAGAGACTTCCTAATGGTGAGAGGACTGCTAAAGGGGCAAGGATGGCACAGAGCTTACTGCTCAGGAGAAAGGACAGGTAGACAAAATTTTCCAGATGCACTCTGGCCAGCAGGTTGGAAACTTAAACAATCCTCAGGCACTCCATCCCCTTGGCTGGCTGCACAACTCCAAGACCCTACACCATGATATGCAGCCTGCTGTGTCTTCCTCCTGGCTAGCCTGCACCAGGTTCACAAACCGGCAGCCCCTGCCTTAGCATCAGGCCAGTCAGAGGGAAGCTCCACCTATGGCAGCTACAAACACAAAGCATAGAGGCTTACACTGGTGTGTTTGGCCCACTGGTTATGACAGTGGAGACAGGCATAACAGCCAGGAAAAAGGAAACAGTTCTTTCCTAACCCTAGGGAACAGCACCACTCCTCTGTGAACCCCAACATTGCTCTAGGGGCTGAGCAGCTCCAAAGAATAGAGCTTCTAGGCACTAGAGGGTGCTACATACAAATATGAAATGTCAAAGGAACCTGGTTCAAGGGAAAACATCAACACCAGAGAAAGGACCAAGTGAGACTGAATGAACAAATCTTCCTGAAAGAGATTTCAAAATAAAAATCATAAACATGCTCATGGAGGAACAGAAAAATATTCCAGAACTCAGGAACGAATTTGGGATGGAGATCCAATCGGTGAAGAGCACAATGGAGGGTATTAAAAGTAGATTAGGTACAGTGGAGGAGACAATAAATGAAATAGGACAAAGGAAAGAGGAATACAAAGAGGCTGATGCACAGAGAGAAAAAAGGATCTCTCGGTATGAAAAAATAAGAGAACTGTGTGTACAATCCAAACAGACCAATATTCACATTATAGGGGTACCAGAAGAAGATGAGATAAAAATGGATAGAAAGTGTCTTTGAAGAAATAACCACTGAAAACTTCCCAGTAAGGGGAAGGAAATAGTCTCTCAGGCCATGGAAGTCCACAGATCTCCCAAAATGGCAAAGATAAAAGATAAGGACAGAGTATTAAAAGCGGCCAGAGAGAGAAAAAAGATCACATACAAAGGAAAACCCATCAGGCTATCGACTTCTTAGCAGAAACCTTACAGGCCAGAAGAGAGTGGCATGATATATTTAATGCAATGAAGCAAAAGGATCTGGAACCAAGATCACTTCATCCAGCAAGATTATCATTTAAATTTGAAGGAGGGATTAAACAATTCTCAGATGAGCAAAATTTGAAGAAATTTAGCTCCCACAAACTATCTCTACAGTGTATTTTGGGGGACTGCTATAGATGGAAGTGTTTCTAAGGTTAACTAGCTGTCACCAGAGGTAATAAAAAGGGATAGACAAAGAGTAAGAATATGATACCTAATACATAAAGAATGGAGGAGAAAAAAAAGAAGGGGGAAGAAAAAGGAACCTTTAGATTGTGTTTGTAATAGCATACTAAGGAAGTTAAGTTAGACTCTTAGTAAGGAAATTACCCTTGAACCTTTGGTAACCATGAATCTAAAGCCTGCAATGGCAATAAGTACATACCTATCGATATCACCCTAAATGTAAATGGTCTGAATGTACCAATCAAAAGACAAAGAGTTACAGAATGTATATAAAAGCAAGACCCATCTATATGCTGCCTACAAGAGACTTACTTCAAACCCAAACATATACACAGACTCAAAGTGAAGGGATAGAAAAGGATATTTCATGCAAACAATAGCGAGAAAAAAGCAGGTGTTGCAGTACTTGTATCAGACAAAATAGACATCAAAACAAAGAAAGTAACGAGAGATAAAAAAGACATTACATAATGATAAAGGGGTCAGTCCAACAAAAGGATATAACCATTATAAATATCTATCCACCCAACACAGGAACACCTACATATGTGAAACAAATGCTAACAGAATTAAAGGGGGAATAGAATGCAATGCATTCATTTGAGGAGACTTCAACACACCACTCACTCCAAATGACAGATCAATCAGACAGAAAATAAGTAAGGACACAGAGGCACTGTACAACACATTAGAAAAGAAGGACCTAACAGACATCTACAGAACACTCCACCCAAAAGCAGCAGGATACACATTCTTCTCAAGTGCACATGGAATATTTTCCAGAATAGACCACATACTAGGCCACAAAAAGAGCCCCAGAAAATTAAAAAAGATTGAAATTGTACCAACAAACTTCTCAGATCACAAAGGTATAAAACTAGAAATTAATTGTACAAAGAAAACAAAAAAGCTCACAAACACATGGAGGCTTAACAACATGCTCCTACATAACCAATGGATCAATGACCAAATAAAAAAAGAGATCAAGTAGTATATGGATAGACATAGACATGACAACAGTAATCCAACAATGCAAAATCTGTGGGATGCAGTGTAGGTGGTGCTAAGAGGGAAGTATATTGCAATACAGGCCTACCTCAGAAAAGAAGAACAATCCCATATGAGCAGTCTAAACTCACAATTAATGAAACTAGAAAAAGAAGAACAAATGAACCCCAAAGTCAGTAGAAGGAGGGACATCATTAAAGATCAGAGCAGAAATAAATAAAATTGAGAAGATTAAAATAATAGGAAGAATGAATGAAAGCAGGAGCTTGTTCTTCAAGAAAATAAAGAAAATAGATAAACCCCTAGCCAGACTTATCAAGAAAAAAAGAGTCTAGACACATAAACAGAATCAGAAATGAGAAAGGAAAAATCACTATGGGCACCACAGAAATACAAGGAATTATTAGAGAATACTATGAAAAATTACATGCTAACACAGTGGATAACCCAGAAGAAATGGACAACTTTTTAGAAAAATACAACCTTCTGAGTCTGACCCAGGAAGAAACAGAAAATCTGAACAGACCAATTACCAGCAATGAAATTGAATTGGTAATCAAAAACTACCAAAGAACAAAACCACTGGACCAGATGGCTTTACCGCTGTTTTTTTTTTCATTCAAAAGATCTTTATTGAATGTCCACTATATATCTGTTACAAATTGGGTTTGAGCAGTAAAAAAGAAAAATCCTTGCCCTCATAGAACATACAAACTGTTGTGATTTTTTTTTAGAAATACCTTTCTTGTAATAGTTAGATTTCTAGACCAGAAGTGTTAAACAACTAAGTTAACAATAGTTCTAAACTTAATATGGAATCACAAAAGACCTGAATAGCCAAAGGAATCCTGAGAAGGAAGAATAAAGCAGGGGGAATTATGCTCCCCAACTTCAAGCTCTACTACAAAGCCACCGTAATCAAGACAATTTGGTACTGGCACAAGAACAGAACCATAGACCAATGGAACAGATGAGAGCCCTGATATAAACCCAACCATACATGGTCAATTAATATGTGATAAAGGAGCCATGGACATACAGTGGGGAAATGACAGCCTCTTCAACAACTGGTGTTGGTAAAACTGGACAGCTACATGCAAGAGAATGAAACTGGATTATTGTCTATCCCCATACACAAAAGTAAACTCAAAGTGGATCAAATACCTGAATGTAAATCATGAAACCATAAAACTCTCAGAAGAAAATACATAGGCAAAACTCTCCTGAATATAAACATGAGCAACTTTTTTCTGAATGCATCTTCTCAAGCAAGGAAAACAACGGCAAAAGTAAACACATGGGACTACATCAAACTGAAAAGCTTCTGTACAGCAAAGGACACTATCAACAGAACAAAAAAGCATAATACAGTATGGGAGAATATATTTGAAATAACATATCCAACAAGAGTTTAACATCCAAAATATACAAAGAACTCACATGCCTCAACACCCAAAAAGCAAATAACCCAATTAAAAAATGGGGAAAGGATATGAACAGACACTTTTCCAAAGAAGAAATTCAGATTGCCAAAAGACACATGAAAAGATGCTCCACATCACTAATTATCAGGGAAATGCAAACAAAAAACACAATGAAATATCACCTCATACCAGTCAGGATGGTCAGTATTGAAAAGACTAAGAACAACAAATTCTGGAGAGGATGTGTAGAAAGGGGAACCCTCCTACACTGCTGGTGGGAATGTAAGCTAGTTCAACCATTGTGGAAAGCAATATGGAGGTTCCTCATAAAACTAAAACTAGAAATATCATTTGACCAGGGAATTCCACTCCTAGGAATTTACCCAAAGAATATAGTTTCTCAGATTCAAAAAGACATATTCACCCCTATGTTTATTGCAGCACTAATTACAATAGCTAAAATAGCAACCTAAGTGTCCATCAGTAGATGAATTCATGAAGAAGATGTGGTACATATACACAATGGAATACTACTCAGCCATAAGAAAGAAACAAATTCTACAATTTGCAACAACATGGATGGAGCTGGAGGATATTATGCTCAGTGAAATAAGCCAGTCAGAGAAAGACATGTACCAAATGATTTTCCCTCATTTGTGGAGTATAACAATGAAGTAAAACTGAAGGAACAAAACAGCAACAGACTCACAGACTCCAAGAAGGAACTAGTGATTACCAAAGGGGAGGGGTGTGGAAGAGTGTGGAGGGAGGGAGAAGTGAATTCAGGGGTATTATGATTAGCAGATATGGTATAGGGGGTTCAGGGGGAAGACAGTGTAGCACAGAGAACGCAAATAGTGACTCTGTGGCATCTTACTACACTGATGGCAGTGACTGCAATGGGGTCTGGGGGGGAAATGATAACAGGGGTGAATGTAGTAACCACATTGGTTTTTCATGTGAAAAGTATAACAGTGTATACCAATAGTACCTTAATAAATTAATTAATTAAAAAAATAATAAAATAAATAAAATAAAAAGTGGGAAATATACTGAAAGAAAATGTACGTTGCCATTAAGACCTCAGTTTGGAATAACTACTTTCTGTTCCTGTATTTTCTCAATTTTCAAGACAATAAACATATTATCAATACTGTTTTAGAAAGTTATTTTAAGTCTATATGCTTTCTGCTTTACTCAACATTCTTTTGGTTGTAAGCACAGAAGCTCGACTCCAGTTGATTTAAGCAAACCAAAGTGTTTACTAGATTATGCAACTGTTTTGCTAAAAATCCAAGGATGTCAGTCTTTTATTCCTTATTTCAGCAAATTTTCTCTAAGAGATGCCGAACATGGCTGCTAAAGCCTCTGAATTTATATTTTCTACTTGAAATTGAAATTAAAATTGAGATTAAATTTAAAATTGAGATGTAAAAGGAAATATCTTCTCCACTAGCCTTAACAATAACACAAACCTATGGAAACACCTTTGGTGCGGCAGGTCTGGATATCCATCTCCAAACAAATCATGTGCTTTTGCCAGGGATACATGCCCATCCCTAGGTGAGGGATGAGAGTGACAGTGGATTATCAGAAAATGTACAAAAATGTTAGCCATCAGACCTTTTACGCACTAATTTAAGCAATCTCTGTAACTTTTATATCACCTTTTACATCCCCCAGGGTTTAATTGTCAGACAAGCACCTGTAGCCAAGTCAGTGTAAGGCAATTATGTACAGAATAAGAGGGGAGACACAATAAATTAAAATTAGAAATCAGTTCTGGCTCCTAGAATAGAGGTTTTCTGGATTATTTAGAAAGGTCCCTGAAATTCCTGAAGGTCCTGTATGGATCCCCTGGGTGGGATTTTATAACGTTCATAAACAATGCCTTCCTTTTCTTCTTTGGAGTCAACTTTGAAGTAGCTATATACAATTCAGAGACTGAGATCAACAAGTCCATGTTTTTGTATTGATAAGACTGGAAGATAATAAACTGGAGGATGTGGCTGATATATGAGGTCATCTGGGCTTGATAATTTTCCCCTGAATTAGACATACCCACCCACCCTTTCATAGATTTCAGTGAACAACCTAGCCCCCAGCTCCCAGCCCCCATACCAGAGCCTGCCTGCCAGGATTCCTTATTAGGTGAGAGATCAAAGCAGAATGTGTGTCCCCTGCACCAGCCATATCTAAAATGAGAAGGGAGAATGGGCTGAGACTTGCATGACCAATTCCGACTCCCAATCTATCAATTCAGAGGAGTCATTTCAAGTTTGAGGCACGTATATATATGGTAGAAGTGAAATCAGAAATTTTGCTTCAATGGCAGTGTCCCCAAAAGAGTAGAGGCTGGGTCTGAAGGCATTTGCCTTTTTAATGCCCTAGATTTTAATTCCAACACTAGATTCTCCTACTGTCACTCTATTTCTGATTACTTTTCCCCTTATACAAATTTGATGTATACTTTTCCATTACAATCTTGTAGTCCTTGCAGAGCATCTAGTGAATTTTGAATCAAAACTAAAATTGAATCTGTTTGAAATGTTCAAAGTCATCTCCACTGGCTCCCATGTAGCTCCACATAATAAATTGAACACAGGAGAAATCGCCCTATTAAGCTGATGAAATCATTGATTTCTTCTGTGTAATGGTCACATTAAAAGCTGAGATTTTCAACAGATACAATACTAAGTAATTCAGTGCCTTATCAAATTAACAAAGAGCCTTTTAGCCCTACGACCCTTAGTAGAAAATGTTTATTGAGAAATGGCTATGAATATAAATATTTTCAAAACATTATGGCAAACTGTTCTGTACTGCTAGTCAAAATAAAATCACTAGCTTAACCTCACTGTTTGGTCTTGCATAGAAGGACATAGAACAAACATTATTGCAGAAACAATGCTCCTTTCAAATGCTTTCTTGTTCTATTTATCTGTCTGACTCGAAGCTAGAAATATGCTCAGAGCATCCCGCCTTGATGAATGGTTCCCAAATACTATTTTGATAACAGTCCTGCTGCATCAAAGCCACCTAGGGTTTTCAAAATACAGACACTTAAATCCAAGGTCAGACATATGGAATCAGAAAGGAAAGCCAACTACTTTTACCAAATGCTGTAGATTATTTAGATGGGCAAACACATTTGGAAACTATTACAATAAAATTTGGCTCTAGGTAAGAGATTGTTCTGGGCTGCTATTGTTTTTTACTTTCCTATATCTTTTTCTCTCTTTGATATGCATTACCTCCCACATAGTGATAGAATGCCTTTGCAAGAAAGGCTTTTTGGAATGACTTAGTCTTATCTCCTCATTACTGATGTTGGAGAAATGGAGATTCAACTGGTGTGTACCAAATTGACTGCACACCCTCCAGGTCTTCCTCTTTCTTGACCCTTTGTTTGCAAATATTCTAGTAAACTCAGTTTCATTGAGATATAAATGACTGACAAAATAGAACTTTATTTACCAAAAGTACTTGTTATCTTGGCAAAATCAATAAATTTAAGCTAAAGAAAGACCATAAATTTGTGGGATTGTATGATGTGGAAGAAAAGAGGAAGAAATGTCACAGGAGACAAAGTTGAGGAATAAGCTCTTAAAACATAAATTTCATATAGCTTGCAATCTTTTCCTCAGACAGGCTTTATTTGCAGAATTTTAAGACTGACCAAAATCGTAACACATAAAATCTTAAAAGCAGTACACCATATTAATGCATACACTTTATTTGTTCATTCATATATTCTTTGAAACAATAATATCCATGCTGTTTTATAAATGTTGTATTTCACTTGAAAGTAAATCAAGAGCATCTTTTCAGTCTTCTATCACATAATTTTAAATAGCTGCATAGTATGCCATTATATAAAAGATACTATAATAAATTTTACTTGATACTCTATTGTAGGATATTTTTCAATAGTTTGCTATACAAACAATGTTGTGATAGATGTTCTAGAAAAAATCTTATTATATCTATTAGGATTTTCTTAGAATATATTTCTAAATGTGGAAATTACCAAAAATATGAATGTAGAAAGGATTAAATAATGATAAAAAAAATTCTAAATGATTATTTTTAGAGAACAATGAATTTCAGAAAATTTGGTTATTTTAGAAGGGAGACTAAATTACAGAAATAGGTGAGTGTGTGTTGACACATTTGGAATGAAAATGAATATGTCAAATATTTACAAATCACTAATATTTTAAAATTAATTAATGGCAACAGATTATACATTAAACATCACAGATTTTTATCTGTCCATTATCATTTATCTATCTTATTTTCTAATTGCCTTTCTATCTATTTCTCAAACCAGTACTTTTGAAATGGAGCCTACAGATCAGTGGCAATATCCAGAGAATAAATTCTCATTTTAGAAAAGGAATCTATATAAACTATCACCAGGTGGACAGTCTCTGTTAATGAGAAAATAAATATAAATCTAGATGGGGATCTAAATAGCTACAGAAAATAGCTCTTGTCAAATGTCTCCTTTAAAGAAATGAGTTTTATGGAAACTTCTCTTTAAATATGAGGGGAAAAAATAAAAAAATAAACTGAAATGGTAATTAGGAGAAAAAAGAAAGTACTTCAGTGAGTTATCTTGTTAGAAAGAAGAAAAGAATTATCCATTATTAGAAAAGAAGATGACTGGGAAAGTAGATTCTATGGACTGGGAAAGAAGTTGTGATTCCATAGGAATGATTTAAGTAATTTATTGCAAATGTTTTCTCCAAGGAACATGCGTTGTTGAAAATCAGGGGGAAAGAAAAGGTAATTGGTTAAGCACTTGGGGAGATTTGTAATTCCCCCAGAGAATCTGACAGTACAGCTGAGACATTCTGCCACAATCAAAGTGTCAGTGTTGTATCCTTGGACTTTCTAAAACCTGGACTTTGAAATTAGATACTGAGATGTAAGGAGTGTGGTGGAGTTGAAAGGAAATTGGATGGGGAATAAGGAGATTTGGTTTCAGTTTTGACTCTGTCAGTCTATTACCTGAGTGACCTTGGAAAAGTCAATTCGTTTTTCAATATGCAGAGTTCTCATTTGAATGGAAATAGTTAATGCACATTAAATTTATAATTTAGAAATGCAATTTAGTGCTCAGCATATAGTTTGTCACACAGTTGGTGCTCAATATACTTTTGTACTGAATCAAGATTATTTTGGTGAACATTTTCGCTTCATAATATGTAAGGTGTTTTTTTTTCCTTTCTTTTATGTATTCTTGAGTTCCCATCATTTCCCTTTTAATACTATATTGGCTTAATAATTTATTGGTTTTGCTGGGTGGAATGCAGAGCTGACCATATAAAAATAAAAAGCACCTTAAGGATGAGCCTATAGGGTCTAGGAGCATATGGATCTGTATTCAGGCGGAAACACAGAAATGGACAAGATTGGGTTTGGTACAGAATATTCAGGATGAAACTGAGAATGAGAGAATCTATACAGAGTTTGTTTGAATGTTAATAAATCAGGAAATCACTGTTTCCTGGCTAGTGGGATTTGCTGCCTAAGAAACCCTCAATTCAACAAAGAATGAAGTTCCCTTTAAAATGCTTTATTTTGTCTCTAACCAATACACACTAAGAGGAAAAAGGCAGGATAGGTGAAAGGAAAGGAGCGACACATAGCAGCAATTCACCGGAGAGTTCTGCTTTATTAGGGAAAGGTGCTGGGTTATATAGGAAGGGGCATGAATTGATTGAGGTGTCACTTCTACGGGGCTGGTGGCTGTTGGCTAGGTGCTGGGATTGGGAGGGGGGCAAGAGGTGATTGGGCTTCAGGTGGCGCCGGCGGGAACTGAGGACCCTGAAGAGAAGCTGGAAGTTTGCCATCTTACTGGTGGGGACCCTTCATTCCCCCCTTTCTCCTCTATGGGTTTGTGGACGTTGCTTTCTCTCTGGCTGCTTCCTGCTGACCAGGGGCGGAGAAGGGAGTGAGGGCTTGAGGATTGGGAGGAAAGGGTTGATAGGACTCCCTGCAGTAAGGACAAGTAGATGTGGACTTCTTCACGTTTGGAAATTAATGAAGGTTCCCTGTAACCATAGGTTGAGGACTTGTTGATTCC
The DNA here is from genome assembly GCF_040802235.1 of Manis javanica. Lineage (NCBI taxonomy): Eukaryota > Metazoa > Chordata > Mammalia > Pholidota > Manidae > Manis > Manis javanica. The sequence goes on from NC_133156.1 coordinate 46,683,789, forward strand.
AATGGTGCCAAGAGGATATGGGTGTCAGGAGCCAGGCGTCTGCGGCCATTGTTTCCAGGAACAGTTTCCAGTGGAGAGAGGGGTCCATCTCAGCGTGTGGTGAGGAGGTCACATGAGGGTGAGGGATCTTCTGTGGCCAGAAGCTGGTAGTTCCTGAGTAAAAGCTGGTTGAAAGCTTGATTAGAGATTTTTCCGACTTGGGATTTGATGAACTTTATTATACAGGGTAAGAAGAGACAGGCAAGAAGAATGATTATTATGGGGCCTGCAATGGGCCAGAGCTAGGTGAGGACGGGGTTTGGTAGTATTGAAGAGAATGGGTTGGAATTGGAAGCAGAGTGGAGACTGGAGGCAAGGTCGGTGAGTTTGGTAATGTCAGTTTCTACAATGCCGGATTCATTGATGTAATAGCAGCACTCTTCCCAGAGGAAGACGCAGGTGCCGCCCTTCTCGCTGTAAGCAGATCTAGGGCCCGCCAGTTTTCAAGGGTGACTTTAGCTAGCGAAGTGACCTGTCTTTGGAGAGAGGCTAGGGAATCGACAGTGGATGTCAGGGCTCTCTCAAGTTTGGCGTTGAGATCTCTAACTGCCTATAGAGAGTGACCTAAGGCTTCTCCCGAAAACCCTGCCCCAATGACTGAGGTGATCAAAGAGCTACTGACTATGATGGGAAGGAAAGCAGCTCTTTTTGTGCGCGAGGGCAAGGGAGGTTGGAGCTCAAGGAATTCTGCCATGCTGTAAAGTGTTAACCATGGGATTAGGGTGACGAGAATGCAGGGTGTATCGCAGTTGAGAGGCACTGAGTTGAAAAGACTGCCATTACACTAAAAGAAGGGTCCCGGTTGCCTAAAACTCTTAGAGCCGGAGGTAGGGGTGTAGATAGAGAGGCAGTGAAGTGCGCTGGAGGGGGGTGGAGTTGGGCCTACACAGTGGTGGATGCTGAGATTATCTGCGTATTCTGGTTCCCATAGGGGTATGTCTGCAAGGGGGCAGAGGGGTTGTCTTTATGCATGGAAGGAGTAGTTGGAAATATTAAGGGGCACGGCGGCCAGCAGTGGGCGCTGTAGTGATGCACACAAGAAACAATTGGCTGTGTTAAGGGTGTGGTTGAGAAAGATGGTGGTGTCCTGAATGAGCTGTAATGAAGAGTAGGAGAAATGGGAAGAGGGGTGGGAATAAGAAGATGAAGAGGCGCTGTCAAGAGTTTGGATAATGACTTTTTCGGAATGTCTGATATCTGATGCAACTTGAGAGATCTGGGAATGAGAGGGAACATACTTTTGAGAGATATGAAGGGTACCGTGGGGGGTCGAGGACCCCCCCATAGTAAACTGAGGCTGTGACTCTGGCAGCTCATCGAGAGTCCCAGGGATCTGGGATTGATAAGGAGAATGAGCCGTTGGGATATTTCATGAAACGGTTGGAGGAGTAATACTGTGGGTACCGGGAGTTACTCATGTAGTGAATGGCGCAAGACCAGTAGGGACATCTCCTGTAGGTGTCTGGCTATTGCCTGCAATAGGCTTGTTTTTGGTCATAGAGGAAGCAGAGGTTGGGAGAATAAGGGTAGCTGCTAGTGAACACTTCGGTGGAGGGAGGAAAGTGGAGGTATAAAGGCTCAGAGCAGCTTTTCAGAGGGCAGTCTGGTGTGGCAATGAGGGCAGTAACTTTTGTTTGATGCTGTGTGTAAGTCTGTCTGACTTTGAATCGCCATACAAAGGAGGCTGGGGTGGTGGGGAAGACAATAGGAATGAGGAAAAAAAGCGAGAGAGCAGTAAAGGAGGAAAAAGTCATGATTCGGGTATGGATGGCAAAGGGGGTGAACGGGATTTTGGAGGAAAGAGGACAGTAAGGTGAGGAGTCTGGAGGGAGGGAGAGTCTGTAAACTTTTGTAGGTTAAGAGATCTTTTAGGTGATGTGGGGACAGAGTGGTAAGGGGCGCCCTGAATGTCAGTTTATGAGCTTCTTTCTGCAAGAGCTGTCTAGCGGCTAATGCTTGTAGGCAGGGGGGTCATCCCCGAACTGTGGGGTCTAATTGCTTGGAGAGATAAGCTACTGGGGCAAAGGATGGGCCATAATATTGGCCTAGGACTCTTAGAGCTTGACTGGACCTCTCATGAATGTATAATGAGAAGGGCTTCGACAAATCAGGAAGATGGAGAGCTGGGGCTTCCACAAGGGCTTGACAGAGCTTAATGAAGGAGTGTCGGGGTAGGAGGATAATGGTTTTTTAGGGGGGGGGCTCTTGCTGAGGTCGTATAGGGGTCTTGCCAACAGGGAGCAGGGAGAAGTTAGGGATCTACGCTCTAAAATATCTAGCCAGGCTTAGAAAGGAAAGGATTTCTGTCTTGGTTTTGGGAATGGGCAGGTCAGAGAGGAGCCATTTTATTTCTAAGGTAATGGACTTTCTTTGTTGAGATAGAAGGAATCTGAGGTAAGTGACAGGAGGGGAAGAGATTTGAGCTTTGACGGGGGATACTCGGTAACTTCTGGACGCTAGAAGGTTAAGTAGGGAGGCAGTGTCAAGTTGAGACTGTTCTCACGAGAGACTGCAGAGTAGAAGATTGTCCATGTATTATAATAAGGTGGACTTGGAGTGATCATGATGAAACTGTTTGAGGTCCTGAGCTAGGACCTGTCTAAAAATATGGGCACTATCTCGGAAGCTTTGTGGCAAAACTGTCCAAGTGAGTTGTTCAGAATGTCTTGTGTGTGGGTCCGTCTAGGTGAAGATGAAAAATCTTGGGAGCAGGGGCTTAGAGGGATAGAAAAATGGGTCCTTGAGATCTAGGACTGAGAAGTGGGAAGCCGAGGCAGGGATCTGCGATAAAAGGCTGTATGGATTTGGAACTAAGGGATGGATAGGGACAACGGCTATGTTGATGAGGCGAAGGTCTTGGACAAGGCGGCAAGATCTGTTGGTTTTTTTAACAGCTAATATGGGGGTATTAAATGGGGAGTGAGTGGGTCTGAGGTAATTTTTGTTTAAGAGATCTTGAATGATGGGTTGGAGGCCTATGAGGGCTGAAGTGGTTAGGGGGTATTGGGCCTGACAGATATACTGAGAGGGGTCACGTAATTTGATAGAGGCAGGGGGACATAGGGCCACGGAGGGGCTTGTAATGTCCTAAACTTGGGGATTTACAGGGTGTATGAGGGCAGAACCGGAGCTTTCATTTGGTAGAGGGGGGTCGTTGGCTATGAGGGCCATCAGAAAGGAAGTACTGGGGGCTGTGGGAGTGGATATAGTTATGGAAACGTGGAGGAGGGAAAGGATGTCCCATCTTAGTAAAGGGATGGGACACTGGGGCATAACCAGGAAGGAGTGGGAGAAAGCTATGGGATTGTCTTGGATTGTGCATAAAGGGGGAGGGGGGCTTTAATGGGAAAATCTGTTTACCTCCTACCCCGACTATAGGAGTAATGGCTGGCGTGGTAGGGTCCCAGTATTCTCACAAGACTGAGAAGGTGGCTCCTGTATCTAGGAGGAAGGAGATGGAGCGACCGTCTACTGTTAAAGTAACCCTGGGCTCCTGTTTGGTGATGGAAATGGTCGGGCGAGAAGCCCCCGGGCCCCGTCAATCTTCTTCTGCCAGCCCCACTATGGCAGGCTTAGGATGGGGGTTGTTCGTCCAGCCTCCCCTTCGGGTGGTTGGGCAATCAGACCCCCAGTGGCCCTTTTTGTGGCATCTGGGGCATGGGGTGGTAGGAGATCTAGGGGAGGGGCACGCCCTTGACCAATGTCCCTCTTTTCCACACTTGAAACAAGCTCCTGGGGGGGGCTTGTTTGTAGAGGGGCGCCAAGGTTGTGGTTTTATCAGCTGGACCAACATTTGGAAATTGGCCTGATCAGCCTTTTGTTTATGGCGTTCTCTCTCCTCCTCCCGTTTATGGAAGACTTTAAAGGCTACTGTTAGGATCTCAGTCTGTGGGATAGCGGGGCCCTGTTCTAACTTTTTGAGTTTAGCTTTAATGTCGGGGTAGCTTTGAGCTAGGAAGTATGTCATAAGGACATGTCTTCTTTCAGGTGTTTCTGGGTCCAGGCTGGTATGCTGTAATAGGGCTTGAGTGAGTCTAAGAACTCGGAGGGGGTTTCATCTCTCTTTTGAATTATGTCTTGGAGCTTTTGAAAATTGACTACTTTACAAACTGCCTTTTTCAGACTTGCTATTAAGCAGGAGGCAAAAATATTTCGAGAGCAGAGACTCATGGCGGTGTTATAATCTCAGTGTGGGTCTTGTTCAGGGACAGCAGTGGGGCCAGGGGGATAGGTGGGGTCAGTCTTGTGGGTTTCGGTAGCGTGCATTTGGGCAAAGTCTCAAACTCGTCTACGCTCTTCAGGGAGGAGAGTATTGGCCAGGAGCATGAAAATGTCATGATGTGTGAGGCTGTAAGACTGGAGGGTCCATTGAAACTCCCTGATGTATGTCGTGGGATCAGTGGAAAAGGAACTGAGGCATTTCTCTAGTTGGGCTAAATCTCGTAAGAAGAAAGGGATGTGAACACGCACGATGCCTTCGGATCTTGCTACTTCCTGGAGGGGGGCGATAACTTTGGGAGGCTCTCGGGACTGAGTCTGAGGGGGACTGAATGGTTCTGGCTCAGTCTGTGGGGGAGTGATGTGGTCAGCTGTGCCTATTCAAGCAGGTCCTGAAGTGCGGAAGGGGGGCAAAGAAAATGAAGGATAGAATCAGACTCACGTGTTTCCAGCCTGCAGCCCAGCTGCTTGCCTCTGCTGCTCTAGTTGGGCTTGAATTCATGACTCTGAGGTTAAGAGTCTAATGCTCTACTAATTGAGCTACAGCAGGGCTCCAGTTAATTGCTTATGGAATGTGTTTTCTATTCTTGCCACATCGGCAAGTGGAGGAAGGGCATAGCTAGAAGCAGGGGTGGTGTTTCTACACATCTTTAAGGTCTCCCTATTTTCAGAGTGAGGAGTCTTGGCAAGATATGCTTTTGTGGACAGATAACTTCTAACGACTGCACATGTTTTTGTGGACAGATAACTTCTAAGGACTGCACCAGTTTTTGTTTAGCTTGTGCTTTCCCATGCTGCGTTCAGACATGGGGGGAGGTGCTTTCCCATTCTCTCTACAAACATGTGAGAAGACAAAGGCAGTCCCTAACAAGGGAGAAACAGGTGATGAGGGCAAAGACGGAGGAGGCCCCTGGGACTTAGTTAAAGGGGGGCTGAAAGGCTCAGGCTTAATCTGCAGGAAATGAAGGTGGAGGAGGTGAGATGGGGGAGGAGATGGTTGGGGAGGAAGGGAGGAGGGCTGTTGTAGGAGAAGAAGGGGAAGGGAGTGAACGGGAGGCTTCTGCGGGGGCGCGGCTTCCAGGCTAGGAGAACTTGGGAGGGGGCGGGGAGAGGAGGAGGTAGAAAGCTTCGATATAGGGAATCTCCTTCCATTTTTTCAGGCGCTGGCAGTAGTTAAAAAGATCGCGAGTGATGTTAGGATTAAGAGTTCCCCCTGTGGGCCATTGGTTGTTATTGTCTAGGGGGTATGTCGGCCAATCTTGGGAGCAATATTTACGGAGAAGTTTTGGTTTTATATCAGGCGTCAGGGAGAGGGTAGCCAGATGCTTAAGCAGGCATTCAAGAGGTGAACTTTCAGGGAGGGATGAGGAGGCTCCCATGGCTAAAGGACAGAGAAGGAGACACACAGGGGAAGACGAACAGAGATCCTCGGACTGGAAGCAGACCACAAGGAGACAAAGGGCGTCCCCGATGATCCTTGGTGGTCTGCGGAAACTCGTATACGAGTCGGAATTTCTTAGGAAGTGTGGGTCGTCACCCAGACTTCCCTAAGAAGGCAGAGTGCCGGAGTCTCGAGGTACCTAGCGCTAGGCGTTTTCGGTGGATGGAGCAGAAGGAGGAGGGGGGGAAAAGGGAGCGTTCTCATCCACAAAGGAGTTACCTCGTTTATGGCTGTTGGAGGAGGGGCCTGAGCGTCCGCCGCAGCCGTGAAGGCCTGAGGCGGGGAGAGTTCCCTCCTCATCCCCGAGTGTCAGGGCCTTGCTGGATGATCATGGTCAATGGCACTGCGATAGCTCGGGGAAGAGTGGCCCACTCCGGGGGGAAAACTTACCTAAAGGCCAGAGAGGAGTGGTGAGTGTTATGAGGCAGCGCCGGAAAAAGAGGACGAGGGCAAGCTGCTGCTGGTGTCGGGGGGAAGACGGGGCCCAGTTGGGGTGTCCCGTCTCCTGGGTTTCGGCACCAATGAAAGGAAAGGAGCGACACATAGCAGCAATTCACCGGAGAGTTCCGCTTTATTAGGGAAAGGTGCTGGGTTATATAGGAAGGGGCATGAATTGATTGAGGTGTCACTTCTATGGGGCTGGTGGCTGTTGGCTAGGTGCTGGGATTGGGAGGGGGGCGAGAGGTGATTGGGCTTCAGGTGGCGCCGGCGGGAACTGAGGACCCCGAAGAGAAGCCGGAAGTTTGCCATCTTACTGGTGGGGACCCTTCATTAGGTGTTAGGAAAGATAACGGAGGAGATTTTAGGAGTAGAAGGCATCCTTTGTTCCAGAATCTTACATGTGTATACTTGTTATTTTAATATTAATCAAGCTTTGCTGGCAGAATTGCGATGGCTCTGTGAACATGACTCCTATCCACACAGCTGGTTGTTGAGTTAATTCACTTCTTTTAAGGGTCCCCTCGTGCTCATTTGATACTGTTTTCCATGTGCAGCCTCCCTACTGTGTCTCGAGCTAAGTCAATCTACCTGTCAGAATTTAATGTACTCTGACATGGGCATGTTCAGAGGGGGCGATGCTACATTCAGACACAGGAAGCAAGATCCACATGAGGCAGAGCCTTCATTGCTGTTACTCTGCCAGGACACTGTGGGAAAACCTCTCCAGAAAGAACTGATGAAGATGGAAAGCGCACAGGCCCCCTGGGTTGCATGTTAGGAGAAGCTGAATGGGGAAACAATTCTTCCTGAGCAAACCTTCCTAGGTCTGCCTCCTCCCCACAGATTTCATTGTAGAATGAAACTAATTTAACAAGATATCCCCATCTCCTCTGAACAGTGGTGAAAATATTCCTATAGGACTTTATTAAGATGGACCCCAAAGTACTCATCAGGCCAGTGAAAGGGAAAAATCCTGCTGTGGCTTTTCTACCCACAACATCACTGCAATTAAAGAAGAAGCCAATATCAAAGCAGACAGGTAACTTTATAAGCACACCAGGCATCTGCCCATGCCCAAGGCCACATTTTTAAAGGAAAGAGCCATTATTTTTCCAGTGGTACAGGAAAGGAGCTGCAGGACATACAGTTTAAATTGAAAACGTCTTAGAAGTACCTTAGGAGGTTAACAGTATCACCTGAAACTAGGTTCCCATCAGTTATGGACTCAATATTTTGTTGGAATTTGATGAGGTCCAAGGGGATGTTTGCAAAGGGGAAATGTGATTGGCCCTCTATCTTGGCAGCTGTTTGGCATCCCATGAAGAGCTTATAAAGAAGTTCTTTATTTTCCATGTGGCTCTGGCATTCCTAACACAACATGTGTTCCATGCCAGTGTGAACCTGGATGTTAATCATAGCATTTTCATTTCAGTAATGGGTTCAGTGAAAAGTGGGATGTGGAGGGATGATGTAGGGGCTCAGTTATTATTAGGAAACACAAACTTGAATTTGATTTTCCCTTTTCCTTTCAACAGTGAAATTTTGGCTAAAGTTGTAGATTCAGAAATAAGCCAAGACTAGCAAATTAATGTACTGCATTATTATGGCCTAGAAAAGTAATTACTTCCACACTTACTCTTGGATTCTCCCATTACTCCCTATTCCAAAATCTCCTTTAGAATGTTCCTGATGGGGAATCTTAATCCTCATCTGTGTGTTTCATTTGTTAACCCTGCTGAGGGTTTGGGGATTTCAAACTCTTGCTGTCCTTCAGCTAGGTGAGTTTCTTACAAAAGAAAACAAAAGAATAGGGGAAGATCACCTACAATTCCCTTTTATCTTGGGAAGTCTTAAGTCAAAAACTTTCTCTGTTGCTCACAGTTCAATTTCACACTTTATACAAGAATATCGTAGTGCTTTGGGGTTCAGCAGATCAATTTAGACTGTGTATTTTTCTGTCTTTGTTTGCATTGTTCTTTCATCCAGCTGCAAGACTGCTTTTGCTTTAGCAAAATGTCAAATGGTGGTGAATTTGCTCAATTAGCTTTGCAAATGTGTGGTCTGACTTCCTATAGCTTCTTTCTCCTTTCCCCCTCTTTGTTGTGTATTTCTTATATTTCAAAGAGGAACATCAAATAAATACTTCTTTTGAAAGAATTAGCATTTTAATTCATAGGTGATAGTCTGCAGTTGTGTTTGTGATTGTGTTTTTAATCAAAGGACAGATACACATGCATTCCTTCCCCATTTGATTCAGTTTTTTTGGAGGTAACCAAAAATACTTAAATTCCAGTTGCATTGAAGGTAATATTTTTGACATAAAGTAACTGTATCACATAAAAGAGCTTAACCAATGGATTGTGTGTGGCCTACGAACTACAAAAAACCTGTCTCACCTAGTTTGCATAAGCCTTTGTAAGTTTAGTTACAGCATCTGGAAATATGTGAAAAGAAAAAATAAATCGAACAAGTATACAGGGATTGGAAAAGTATATTTTTTCCCTAATAAGGTAAAATCAACAAAACAATACTTAAAATGCTTACTAGTGTTTCTGGGTTCATTTTTAAAGGGAGAGGAAAAAAAGATAGGCTAGGATCAGAGTAATGGAAGTAAAACAGTAAAATGTTTTGATAATGTACGTCCCCTTGTCATTCTTTTCTCTCACTGAGTCAATTGATATTTGAGTAAGTTTTGCTGACTACAAACAATAGTTTATTATCCTCATGAATACCTTACCCCTCCTATTTCCTATATTTAAGGCAGGTATTAAACATTCACCTTTATCCCATTTTCAATTTCCCCAAATAGGAAAGATGTGGGTACAGCACATAAAACACCAAGTATCTTCAAAACGCTGGAGCTATATGCCTCTTATCTGTGTCAGGATTCAGTTTCTTTGAAGTAAATTCAGAGATTATATTTCTATGATTCTATGATTATATTATATGCCTTTAAAAATCCTGAAATCCTCTGGAACATCAGGTTAAATGAAACTAAGTGTCCCATTAATTTCCATTCCAACTATGGGGTAGGAGGTGCCTTCCTTTATTATAAACAAGATAGTGGAACCATCAAAAACAATGCTTTTGTCTCCATCCTTTTTTTTTTCTTCCCATTAGCCTTCAGTTTTGCTCCTCTCACCTGGAAAAAATGTGTTCTTCATCATGGCATAGCACGTAAAGTTAAAAACACACCTGAGGTGCATTGCTTTCAGTGTGTAGCTAATCGGCTAGAATCTCCAGGTGTCATAAATCAAGTGTCTGCGAAGTGCTTGTAATAAAGGTGTTTTCCCCAGTTATAGAAGGAAAGAGATGCTCAGGAATAAGGAAAGAAATTCGCTGCTGAAAGTAAATTTACTCAAGGTTAGTAGCATGTTTGGCAACTTTGGTTTAGCAGAACATCGATTTTCCTGTATAAAGCTTTGTGTTCCCCAAAGTAGGGGGATTGGTGTAGAGAGCAAAAATATTTGATGAGCTAATGCATTGAGCATGCTGGTGTGAACAAGTCTTATTTGACCTCAGTCTGAGGAGGGAGAGAGGTTTGATGTGCCCAAAAGAAATTGGAATAGCAGAGCCTTGTGCCTTTCTTCCAAGAAAGCCAATAACTTGTTGAGAAATGTGTGTAAAACTTTCGCCATCTGAGTAGTAGGCTGGCTGTATAAGAGCAGACAAACAAGACTGATTTCTGGGGATTCACTTACAAGATTTTTGAGGTAACTTTTCAATTCAGTGCTAGAATCTTATAATATGTGAAAATACCTATTTTTAAAACTAATTTAAAAACATTAGTCAACATGGGGGAAATAAATATGAATTCTTATTTCATTCAAACTTGATAGTTTTCTATTTTGAACTAGATACAAGATTGGGGAAATGATGAGGTCATAATTTTAAATTGCTTGGGGCCTTTACATATCTTCAAGTCTCCTTGTGTAAGATGTTATTGGTTTAAAGTGGATATAATTGTTAAAATGTTTGCCATTCTAAAGAGTTTCAACCTAACTTCATTGTGTTAAACAAAATAATTGCCTAAGAATGAGTAGCTATCCATTTTTATCTTGAAAGGCAAAACAGTAACTAAATTAAAATTTATTAACTGTAAAAAGTCACACTCAGGAATGCATTAAATGATTAGCCAAGCCTTCTGTACTGATTTTTCTTATTTTGTCTGTAAGAGGAATCAGATGCAATTTTGTTCCTTTTTCTTATACTGTATAATAACAACTCCTATAATAGAACTAGGGAAACCTACTAATATGGAAACCATAATTTTAATTCATGTCCTCTTTTAATACCTAAGATAATGAGTTATTGAGTTACAAATCTAAATTTTTTTAACTGCCATATTAAAATTGATAATTTCTGCCAGCAATTAAAGGGCAATATTGACCATTAAAACAAGTAAGAGTATTATCAAGTGTCTTGCCAATGGGTTTCAGCCCCGGGAAGTTCACTGTGGATTCAGTGAGACTGAAGAATGACAATGAAATGTTCTTGGAGTGAAAGAGTTTATTATGTGGCTTGTTCTCCCTACAATAGGTCAAGCACTAGAATTACGTCTGCATCCAACAGTCTGCAGGTCTGTAAACCTCCTTGTCTCTGCCTCTGCCTAGAGCACTGGTCATAGCTCTTTATATAGTGACTTAGTCTGTAATAGCTTATTTCTTACATGGGTGTGGAAGCAGTAGCTTAGCAGCAGGCCAGTTACATCAGTTTTGTAGTTTAGGTTCATTTACAAGTAGTTGTGTAGTTTAGGGTCAGTTACAAGTAGTTTAGGTTCAAGTGAGGATCCTGGCCATAGGAACCTTCACTTTATTCACATCAAGTCTTAATATGCTCTATGTGCATTTCAATAAATATTCCCATTTAGAAAATGCAATTAATAAATTAATGAAAAGGCAAGTAAGCAAATATTTGAAAATTTATTCAAATATATTTATTGTGTTCTTACTATGTGTCAGATTCTGTTCTAGGTATGGGAAATGTAACGGGCTGCAAAACAGGTAAAGATGAATACATATTATAGAAATGGGGATATAATAATAAACTATGCTATGAAAAAAAAGGTATATAGAGCACAGAAAGGAGATTTGAGAATGCCAGAGGAAGACAAGAGTTTAGAGGAAGAGTTAGAGCATAAAATAGGTAAGGGGAGGCCTCATTGTGAAAGTAAGATCAGAGCAAAGAACAGGAGGGGTGTTAGTAGGGATGTGGAGAAGAGGGAACCTTGTATATACTATATGTGGGAGTGTAAATTGGTGTTGGTGCAGCCACTGTAGAAAACAGGAGGTTCCTCAAAAAATTGGAAATAGAACTACCATATAATCCAGAAATTCTACTTCTGGGTATTTATCCAAAGAAAACAAAACACTAACTGGAAAAGATGTCTGTACCCCCATGTTCACTGTAGTGTTATTTACAATAGTCAAGATGTGGAAGCAATTAAGTGTCCATCAATGGATAAATGGATTTAAAAAATGGTTGTGTGTGCGTATATACACATACATGATGGAATATTATTCAGCCATAAAAAAGAAAGACAAATACCATATGGTTTCTTGTATATGTGGCATCTAAAAACAAAACCCCATGGAAAGCTCATAGATACATAGTACAGATTGGTAGTTGCCAGAGGTGGAGGATGGGAGGTAGGAGAAATGGGTGAATCATTTCTGTTTTTGTTTTAGTTTAGATAAATTGAATAATTTGTAATAATCATACCTTATGGGGGGAGCAGAACTCTGAGCAAATGGAATTGTTTAGACTCAGAAACCAGGGCAGAGGAATGAAGTCGTGAGGTAGGAATAAGGCTGTCTAACACCCAAACTGTTTATTTTTGGCCTGCTTATCCTTTAGAATTACAGGACAGTCAGTCATTCTTTCACTCAGGAACATTTGAGGTGTGCCGTGTTCCAAATGCAACTTCCGTGGTGACCTCCTAGGACATCATGGACAGGCTGAGAAAGAAGCAATTGCTTCCTGGACTTAGAGATGGAAGGGAGGTTGGAAGTCACCTTGTCTGTCTATCTGAAATCACGCAAAGGAGGTTTGTAGAGTTTAAGTGACTTGCCCAAAAAGTGCATGAGAAATTATAGTTGATGTTTGACTTCCTGACCTGCCCTTGCCACCTTACCTTCCAGAACAAATCCTCGTAATTATTAGCTCCTGTTGTCAGATCCTAAGTAGTTGAGTATTTGGCCAAATGCACAGAAGCTTTGAAGGAAACAGTGAAACCATGGAGGTCCTTTGGTAGCAGGTATGCTGGAGCCTTGTATTTTATTGTTGTTGTTGTTTTTCATTAAACTATCATTGATATACAATCATGAGGGTTTTACATACATAAAACAGTGGTTCAGAATTCACCCATATTATCAAGACCTCACTCCCCCCTTTGCGGTCACTGTCTATCAATGTAGTAAGATGTTATAGAGTCATTGTATTATCTGTGCTGTACTATTGTCTCCGTGATCTACCTAAATTATGACTGTGAATTATTATGCCCTTAATCCCTTTCTCCCTCCCCTCTCCCCACCACCCTTCCCCTTTTGTAACCACTAGTCCATCCTCAGTGTCTCTGAGTCTACTGCTTTTTTTTGTTCCTTCTGTTTCCCTTTGTTTTTATACTTCACAATGAGTGAAGTTATTTAGTATTTGTCTTTCTCTGCCTGACTTATTTCACTGAGCACAATACCCTCTAAATCCATCCATGTTGTTACAAATGGCAGGATTTCTTTTCTTTTTATGGCTAAATAATATTACATTGTATATATGGATCGCATCTTATTTATCCATTCATTTTGGCTATTGTAAATAGTGCAGCAATAAACATAGGGGTGCCAATGTCTTTTTTAATCAGGGATCTTGTCTTCTGGTAAATTCCTAGGAGTGGAATTCCTGGATAGAATATTATTTCTATTTTTAGTTTTTTGAGGAACCTCCACATTGCTTTCCACAGCAGTTGAACCATTTTACATTCCCACCAACAGTGTAGGAGGGCTGGAACCCTGTGTTTAATCAATCCAATTAAAACTGCTAGAATTTAGAAGATGTTCTTTTCCCCATGATTAGACTTCCTAACCTAGTTAAATAGTTAACAATTCTAAGACTTTAAAAAATTCTATTTTTTCCTAACCATAATTTTGGAATATATAATAACTGGGCAATATGGAAAAGAAGAAAGAAAAAAATCACTTATAAGATAATACCTAAATGGTAACTCCTGTTCATATCATGCAACATTAACTTTTGATTTTCCCTGTGTATCTTTCTCTTCCTACACCACTATGTCTAAAAAATAATAAATAAAAGGGATGCTGTGAAGATAAGGGATAATGTATTTAAAGTGACCACCCCATGTGGAGGAAGGACCCAATAAGTGGAGACTGTTATTATGTTGGCCATCAAAACTCCATATTCACAATCACAAACAGGAGAGAAGACTGATATAACTGGAAATTTAGCCTAGGTAACTCTTTGTTTGTCCAGAACAAGCAGAGGCTATTTACCAACCTGAAGAGGGTGATGAATGAGGAGACAGTTGCTTGCCACTTGGGTGTAGAGGTTTTCCATGGCCACAGAAAAACAAACGAGGAGGAGTGAGGCAGTAAGCCAAGCAAATTACCTGGGAGAGAAGCATTCCTGGGAGATAAACAGCTGGAGCAAAGGTCCTAAACTGACAGTGTGCTTGACATGTCAAAGGACAAAGAGACCAGTGTGTCCCAAGAAACATAAGCAGGATCATAGCATATGGGGGTATAAATGTGTTTGGGCCAGATCTTAGATACCATGAAGATTATTTGACTTCTAATGTGGGTGAAAAGGGAAGTTTCTGGTAAGGTTAGACTGAATACGGAAATGATTTAATTTTTAAAAGTAATTGATTGCTGGTAGGTGGGTGAGGGTAGAAATGAGGGGGAGAAAAGGAGGCTATGAAGTGTCTAGACAGGAGAACATGATGATTCAGAACAAAGAAGACTTCACAATGGAGCAGGGGACGTCGTTAAATTTTTGCATATATTTTAAAATTAGAGGTAATGAGATCTTCTGATGAATTGGTGTAGAGTGTGAGAGAGGAAGAAAAGGATGATGTGAGTTGAAAGGATGACATTTCTATCCACTGAGATAGGATTGACTATTCATAGGACAGGTTTTGGCATAGTATCAGAGGTTTAGTTTTGGTACTGATAGATCAGTATGTCTGAGCAGACAATGTTGAAAACGGGGAGAGATGTGTGAGCTGGAGCTGTAAATCTAGCAGTTGGCATATTAATGGTTTTTAAAATAGAGAAAATGGATGAAGTCACTGAGAAAGTGAATGTAGATAGAAAGTTCCAAAGATGCAGTCCTGGAGGTCTGCAGTGTTAAGAGGTTGGAAATAAGAGAAACAACAGAAGAACGTAGTCAGGGCTCAGATGCAAGTGCAGACAGATGTGGTGGCGGCAGTCTGCGGAAGTCCTCTTCACGTCAGTAAGTTGCTTTGTGAAATATTGGGCGAAGTCTCCAGTGGAAAGAGAGGAGAGAGGAGGGTCTGAAAGAGGGTTAAGGAAACACGGTGAAAAGTAGTCAGAAAGAGAGTAAATGGCCTGGGAAGCTATCCCATGGTCTTGTGGCAGCATTCAGGACTCACTTTGAAATTCCTGGATATGAATTTAAGGTGAAGCCAACTAGTTACAATGTGAACTCCTCATTAGGCACTTTCTGCTTCTGAGTACAGACATGGAGTAGACAGAATATTGAATTTAATCATTGTTTTTGTCAAATTTTGTATCAAAGCTGGAGAAGGACAAGGGACAGAAGGGCACATGCAAAGGAGAGAGAATGCTTGACTGTGGCTTCTTAACTGGGAAGATGAGAATTAAGATCTAGGGGATGAGGGACTATGAAAAGTTGACACAGTGCAAAGACTTGGAACCCCTTGGGGTGGGAGAATCAAAAGAACTGTGACTAAAGCTAAGACTGGATTTAGAGAATATTGGATCAACATTTTGTGGCTGCTTGCTTAGTGTGGCCAGGTGATTGGTGGTGTATTTTCATTGATCCTCACAAATTCATATGCAGAAGCACTTGGTACTCTTCCTCATATATGAAGACTGTGAATCAGTATAGGTTCACACTTGTCCAACATAACTAGAATGTTACTTGTCCAACAGTAAATAGAAAAGCTTCATTTCAATGTGAAATCATCTTTAAGGTTTATTTTTGTTACCCTTGAACTGTTTTACCTAATCAAGTCTATAGGAGTGTCTCTTTACATAGCAACTTTTTGTCCTTATGATGATTTTTATTGATTTTTAATGTTGACTTGAGGGATTACTATTTTTTTTTTTAGATAATTATTTTTTATTGAAGGGTAGTTGAGACACAGTATACATTAGTTTCAGGTGTAAAACACAGTGATTCAACATTTATATACATGATAATTCTAGGTACCAGCTATCACCATACCAAGTTGTTACAATATTTTGACTATATTCCTTATGCTATACATTATATCCCGGTTACTTATTTATTTTACAATTGGAAGTGTGTACTTTTTTTTTTGTGAGGACATCCCTCCTATTTATTGATCAAATGGTTGTTAACAACAATATAATTCTGTATAGGGGGGTAAATGCTCAATGCACAATCGTTAATCCACCCCAAGCCTAATTCTCGTCAGTCTCCAATCTTCTGAAGCATAACGAACAAGTTTTTACATGGAGAACAAATTCTTACATAGTGAATAAGTTACATGGTGAACAGTACAAGGGCAGTCTTCACAGAAACTTTCGGTTTTGATCATGTATTATGAACTATAAACAATCAGTTCAAATATGAATATTTGTTTGATTTTTATACTTGATTTATATGTGGATACCACATTTCTCTCTTTATTATTATTATTTTTAATAAAATGCTGAAGTGGTAGGTAGATGCAAGATAAAGGTAGAAAACATAGTTTAGTGTTGTAAGAGAGCAAATGTACATGATCAGATGTGTGCCTGTAGACTAAATGTTAATCCAAGCTAGACAAGGGCAATAAAACATCCACGGATGCAGCAAATTTCTCTCAGAATAGGGGGGGAGAGGTTCTAAGCCTCACCTCTGTTGATCCCCAATTTCTCACCTGATGGCCCCCCTGCGACTGTGCCTGTCTTAGGTTGCTCCTCCCTTGAGGAATCTTACCTGTCTCTGGCTAACCAGTCATCTTCCAGGGCCATACAGGGAAATGTAAAGTTGGTAAGTGAGAGAGAAGCCTTATTGTTTGAAAAGGTTAGTTTTTTACTTCTTTGCATATTTATGCCCTGTGGCTTCTATGCCCAGCATTTGTCTTGAGGTATCTTTAACACTTGGAAGAATTGTGATACACGGTAAATTCGATATGAGGCACGAATTCTATTTAGGGGTTGTAATTAGGAAAGAAGAAGAAAAGCTATAGAAGTAGCAGGTGGAAGAAAATGTGGGAAGATTGATTATTTCTTTGACATAACTTCTTGTAGAGTAACTTCAGCATGTATAGGTTTTAAACTACTAATTAAATTGCACACACACATTAACATAATAGGAGTACAGTTACATAACCAAAGCATACCTATAATTACCAGCCATCTCCAGTGAAAACAAGAAAACCAGTTAGGCACCTTAGGCATTTGTGAAAACTTATCTATGATATGGTGGATATTGTCCAACTGAACTTGAACAGTCTGAGAGAAATCAGACAAATTAAAACAACCCATTCCTGGGGACTGTTCACATCCCATATGTTCTTTTAACAGTAGGTAGTCTGTAGTTGTAAGATTTTGGAGTGCTATACTTTGCACTTCTCCTTATTCTTGGTTGAGTTCCAACAGTATAGATCCAGTCAAATTAGTTGTTTTACTGTATTCACAGGCCAGCTTAGATATCTCCTTCTTCATTCCCATGGCAAGTCCAGGAACTGGTGGAATGAGTGCATCTACAGCTATAGCAGTGTGTGGATCTTTGCTGGTGTTTTTTGAGGATCATCTTCTGGCATGAGTCTTCCAGAGAGTGCTGATGTTGGAAGTTCTTTTTCATATCATATCTTAGTTCATTTTCGGGGTAGCCAACTTAGGCTTTGATCCTCTGTATAAACACAAACAGACCCTTTGCCTACACTTTTATATGCCCTTTATACCATTGTGTAGAACTCATTGGAGGTCACCACACAGGAACTGCTTTTTTTTTTTCTTTTTGTTATCATTAATCTACACTTACATGATGAATATTATGTTTACTAGGCTCTCCCCTATACCAGGTCCCCCCTATAAACCCCTTTACAGTCACTGTCCATCAGCACAGCAAAATGTTGTAGAATCACTACTTGTCTTCTCTGTGTTGTACAGCCCTCCCCTTTCTCCCACCCCCCATGCATGCTAATCTTAATATCCCCCTTCTTCTCCCACCCCCTTATCCCTCCCTACCCACCCATCCTCTCCAGTCCCTTTCCCTTTGGTAACTGTTAGTCATTCTTGAGTTCTGTGATTCTGCTGCTATTTTGTTCCTTCAGTTTTTCCTTTGTTCTTATACTCCACAGATGAGTGAAATCATTTGGTATTTCTCTTTCTCCACTTGGCTTATTTCACTGAGCAAAATACTCTCCAGCTCCATGCATGTTGCTGCAAATAGTAGGATTTGCCCTTTTCTTATGGCTGAGTAGTATTCCATTGTGTATATGTACCACATCTTCTTTATATGTACCACATCTTCTTTATCCATTCATCTACCGATGGACATTTAGGTTGCTTCCAATTCTTGACTATTGTAAATAGTGCTGCAATAAACATAGGGGTGCATCTGTCTTTCTCAAACTTGATTGCTGCATTCTTAGGGTAAATTCCTAGGAGTGGAATTCCTGGGTCAAATGGTATTTCTATTTTGAGCATTCTGAGGAACCTCCATACTGCTTTCCACAATGGTTGAACTAATTTACATTCCCACCAGCAGTGTAGGAGGGTTCCCCTTTCTCCACAGCCTCGCCAACATTTGTTGTTGTTTGTCTTTTGGATGGCAGCCATCCTTACTGGTGTGAGGTGATACCTCATTGTAGTTTTAATTTGCATTTTCTCTGATAATTAGCGATGTGGAGCATCTTTTCATGTGTCTGTTGGCCATCTGTATTTCTTTTTTAGAGAACTGTCTGTTCAGTTCCTCTGCCCATTTTTTAATTGGGTTATTTGTTTTTTGTTTGTTGAGGCATGTGAGCTCTTTATATATTCTGGACATCAAGCCTCTTTCGGATCTGTCATTTTCCAATATATTCTCCCATACTGTAGGGTTCCTTTTTGTTCTATTGATGGTGTCTTTTGCTGTACAGAAGCTTTTCAGCTTAATATAGTCCCACTTGTCCATTTTTGCCATTGTTTTCCTTGCCCGGGGAGATATGTTCAAGAAGAGGTCACTCATGTTTATGTCTAAGAGGTTTTTGCCTATGTTTTTTTCCAAGAGTTTAATGGTTTCATGACTTACAGTCAGGTCTTAGATCCATTTTGAGTTTACTTTTGTATATGGGTTTAGACAATGGTCCAGTTTCATTCTCCTACATGTAGCTGTCCAGTTTTGCCAGCACCATCTGTTGAAGAGACTGTCATTTTGCCATTGTATGTCCATGGCTCCTTTATCAAATATTAATTGACCATATATGTCTGGGTTAATGTCTGGATTCTCTTGTCTGTTCCATTGGTCTTTGGCTCTGTTCTTGTGCCAGTACCAAATTGTATTGATTACTATGGCTCTGTAGTAGAGCCTGAAGTTGGGGAGTGAGATCCCCCCTACTTTACTCTTCTTTTTCAGGATTGCTTTGGCTATTCGGGGTCTTTGGTGTTTCCATATGAATTTTTGAATTATTTGTTCCAGTTCATTGAAGAATGTTGCTGGTAATTTGATAGGGATTACATCAAATCTGTATATTGCTTTGGGCAGGATGGCCATTTTGATGTTATTAATTCTTCCTAGCCATGACCATGGGATGAGTTTCCTTTTGTTAGTGTCCCCTTTATTTTCTCTTAAGAGTGACTTGTGGTTTTCAAGGTATAGGTCTTTCACTTCTTTGGTTAGGTTTATTCCTAGGTATTTTATTCTTTTTGATGCAATTGTGAATGGGATTGTTTTCCTGATTTCTCTTTCTATTGGTTCATTGTTAGTGTATAGGAAAGCCACAGATTTTTGTGTGTTAATTTTGTAGCCTGCAACTTTGCTGTATTCTGATATCAGTTCTAGTAGTTTTGGAGTGGAGTCTTTAGGGTTTTTTATGTACAGTATCATATCATCTGCAAATAGTGGCAGTTTAACTTCTTCTTTACCAATCTGGATTCCTCTTATTTCTTTGTTTTGTCTGATTGCCCTGGCTAGGACCCCCAGTACTGTGTCAAATAACAGTGGGGAGAGTGGGCATTCCCTGTCTGGTTCCCAATCTCAGAGGAAATGCTTTCAGCTTCTCGCTGTTCAGTATAATCTTGGCTGTGGGTTTATCATAGATGGCCTTTATTATGTTGAGGTACTTGCCCTCTATTCCCATTTTGCTGAGAGTTTTTATCATGAATGGATGTTGAATTTTGTCAAATGCTTTTTCAGCATCTATGGAGATGATCATGTGGTTTTTGTCTTTCTTTTTGTTGATGTGGTGGATGATGTTGATGAATTTTCGAATGTTGTAGCATCCTTGCATCCCTGGGATGAATCCCACTTGGTCATGGTGTATGATCCTTTTGATATACTGTTGAATTCTGTTTGCTAATATTTTATTGAGTATTTTTGCATCTACATTCATCAGGGATATTGGTCTGTAATTTTCTTTTTTGGTGGGGTCTTTGCCTGGTTTGGGTATTAGGGTGATGTTGGCTTCATAGAATGAGTTTGGGAGTATTCCCTCCTCTTCTATTTTTTGGAACACTTTAAGGAGAATGGGTATTATGTCTTCTCTGTGTGTCTGCTAAAATTCTGAGGTAAATACGTCTGGCCCCGGGGTTTTGTTCTTGGGAAGTTTTTTTATTACCGTTTCAATTTCTTTGCTCATAATTGGTTTGTTTAACTTTAGTGTTTCTTCCTTTGTCAGTCTTGGGAGGTTGCATTTTTCTAGGAATTTGTCCATTTCTTCTAGGTTTTCCAGCTTGTTGGCATATAGGATTTCATAGTAGTCTTTAATAATTCTTTGTATTTCTGCGGAGTCTGTTGTGATTATTCTGTTCTCATTTCTGATGCTGTTGATTTGTGTTGATTCTCTTTTTCTTTTAATACGTTTGGCTAGAGACTTATCTATTTTCTTTATTTTCTCAAAGAACCAGCTCTTGGTTTCATTGATTTTTGCTATTCTTTTATTCTTCTCAATTTTGTTTAGTTCTTCTCTGATCTTTATTATGTCCCTCTTCTGCTGACTTTAGGCCTCATTTGTTCTTCTTTTTGCAGTTTTCATAATTGTGATGTTAGACTATTCATTTGGGATTGTTCTTCCTTCTTCAAGTGTGCCTGGATCGCTATATACTCTCCTCTTAAGACTGCTTTCGCTGCATCCCACAGAAGTTGGGCCTTTGTGTTGTTGTTGTTATTTGTTTCTATATATTCCTTGATCTCTATTTTGATTTGTTCGTTGATCCATTGATTATTTAGTAGCATGTTGTTAAGCCTCCATGTGTTTGTAAGCCTTTTTGTTTTCTTTGTAGAATTTATTTCTACTTTTATACCTTTGTGGTCTGAAAAATTGGTTGGTAGAATTTCAATATTTTGGAATTTACTGAGGCTCTTTTTGTGAGCTAGTATGTGGTCTATTCTGGAGAATGTTCCATGTGCACTTGAGAAGAATGTATATCCTGTTGCTTTTGGATATAGAGTTCTATAGATGTCTATTAGGTCCATCTGTTCTAGTGTGTTGTTCAGTGCCTGTGTGTCCTTACTTATTTTCTGCCTGGTGGATCTATCCTTCAGGGTGAGTGGTGTGTTGAAGTCTCCTAAAATGAATGCATTGCAGTCTATTTCCCTCTTTAGTTCTGTTAGTATTTGCTTCACATATGCTGGTGCTCCTGTATTGGGTGTATATATATTTAGAATGGTTATATCCTCTTGTTGGACTGAGCCCTTTATCATTATGTAGTATCCTTCTTTATCTCTTGTTACTTTCTTTGTTTTGAAGTCTATTTTGTCTGATATTAGTACTGCCACCCCTGCTTTCTTCTCACTGTTGCTTGCCTGAAATATGTTTTTCCATCCCTTGACTTTTAGTCTATGCTTGTCTTTGGGTTTAAGGTGAGTTTCTTGTAAGTTTCTGTGTATTTCCGTGGTCTGTTTGATTATTTCCTCCCACAGTTTGGGGAAGTTTTCAGCAATTATTTCTTCAAAAAGACTTTCTATCCCTTTTCCTCTTTCTTCTTCTTCTGGTACCCCTATAATACAAATATTATTCCTTTTGGATCGGTCACATAATTCTCTTAGTGTTGTTTCTTTCCTGGAGATCCTTTTATCTCTCTGTCAGCTTCTATACGATCCTGTTCTCTGGTTTCTATTCCTTCAATGGCCTCTTGCATCTTATCCATTCTCCTTATAAATCCTTCCAGGGTTTTTTTCACGTCTGTGATCTCCTTCCTGACATCTGTGATCTCCCTCCAGACTTCATCTCATTGCTCTTGCATTTTTCTCTGCATCTCCATCAGCATGTTCATGATTTTTATTTTGAATTCTTTTTCAGGAAGACTGGTTAGGTCTGTCTCCTTCTCAGGTGTTGTCTCTGTGATCTTTGTCTGCCTGTAGTTTTGCCTTTTCATGGTGATAGAGATAGTTTGTATAGCTGGTACAAGTGACAGCTGGGAGAGCGTTCCTTCTTGATGGTTTGTGGCCTTCCTCTCCCCTTTCACAAGGCACTGGGTTCTCGCAGGTGTGGATGTGGTCTGGATGTTGTCCTGTGTCCTCTGGTCTCTATTTTAGGAAGAATTGTCTTTCTTATATTTTCATAGATCTATGTGGTTTTGGGAAGAGATTTCCACTGCTCTACTCACGCCGCAATTCTGTCTCCGCCCCCCGCCCCAAAGTTATTTTTGTTTGTACTTCTAACAACTACAATCTTGTATTTTATATTTTTTGATGTTTTATATGCTTTAGTCATGTCTCCCTAAATAGGCTGCACAGAATGTTAAGGAAGATGTCATATATTAAATATCTATATAACTATTTGGATGGTATACTGATGGAAATAAGTATGACATGTACCTAATACTATGAATCAAGAGACTTTTCTGGAACATATAATGTGGTATAAAGTAGGAACATAAAATGAATCCAATCATGAGAGTGTTAAAAGACTCCAAAGAACCCCATTGTAGTAGACCTTTATCTGTTCCTACTATTTGCATATTATCTTGTAGGATAAATAGGCGGGGGGAAGTGAATATTTCTTCACTTTTTTGCTGTGATTGCTCATCATGTCATAACTGTTGCCCAAAGACCCCCTGTTCTATTTCAGCCAGATACATATTTCGAGTACGCTCGGTCCTCTGCAACATCTACAGCTTGTCTCTCTGTATTCAGTAAGTGTTCAAGCCACAAGTGACTGTGTACATGTGTCTCGCTGTGGGGCTGTTACAGCTGGAAAAAGAATAGATCAAGCCAAACCCAATGTAAAGAAAAGTTTTGGAAAATATATTGTGTATAAACGCAAATATAGGAAATTGTGATCTCCAGAGGTTCAGTTTGTTGGGTGGAAATTGGCGATATGTTTTTCCAGTAATTATCCCCATTGCAACTGAAAAGGGATAGTAGAGCACGTAGGTTAACTTATTTGATTCAACCAGTAAAGAATAGGAATGTAGCCCACAAGGAATGGGACATGGTATCATTTATATAGGAAAGCGGGTTCTTCAGTTACCATAGAAGTTTAGAGAAGTGCACTTTTTTGGACAGATGTAGGAGAAGAGGAAGGCTAATTAGGTAGAAGCAAAGGAGTTACTTGGGACAAGGACAAGAACAATATTGGAATAATAATAAAATCTAGGACCCATTGAGTACAGAATCTATCAGTTTTAGAGTCAAATAGTATCTAGGACACATTGCTCATATAGGACACCCAGTATGGAGAGGATAAAATGTGAGAGAGAGAGGTGATATGTGAGGAAGCAATGTGCGAAGAGTCACTCAAATATCCATTGGAAGTTTCCTGTCAATGGATTCCAGGTCTGGAACACATGGTGATTGCAAGTTTCTTAAAATGGTGGGGTTGTGAGACTTGATATATGTAATTCCTGCCTCTGAGAGGGAGGAATAACTCTTCCTTGTACGTTGGAGCCACCAGTGGCTTAGCCTTGGGAATCTGAGGGAATAGGCCAGAAGAAAGTGGCAGAGCAGCCTACATAAAGGCATCCAACCTCAGCTCCCAGAGCATCTTATGGCTGTAATTTTTTGTTCATATTTTAGAGCAAGCTGATAAAAATTTTAATTTTTTAATTATTGTAAGCTACAAGATGTGTATTTGGAACAATGTGTTTTTTCTTTTTAAACAATGTGTGTTTTTTAAAATTATTTTAAGCAACAAGATGTGTATTTGGAACAATGTGTTTCTGTATTCTACTACTTCTATATTCTACTTTATTCTATGCCCATAGTTGATTAAGAGAGAAAAACAACTGACCAATATATTTATCCAAAAAACTACACATATGATACATAGACAGACTGAAAATATTTTAAGGGGATTGATAATTAAATTTATTTTAACTCAATGATTCTGTTATCACAACATTAAAAAGTTTGAGTTCTAACTTGATATCCCAGCCCGCACGCCACCATGCTCCTCACCATCCGAAGCACAAACCTGACAGGTCCATCCACCTGTTACTTAATTTCCACAGGATCTGTAACATGTATACTTTGTCTCTTTTTCTCTTCCTTTCCCAGAGAGAAATGGTAAATTTTGGCCTTAGTTTAAGAGTCACTTAAGTCAAATCATGACAAATCTTTTACTTTCATTTAAAATTTTTGTATCTCACTATGTCTATTTGAGCTACTACAAAAGAAAGTTTCAATCATTGCTTATAATATTGTGATTTATAAGAAATACATATCTGGTCATTCTCATATGTATTTGGTCTTCTTCCACAGCTCCAGGCTCACATCTCCCAAAACTCTTTACTGTTTTGATGGTTTAAGGTGTCTTTTATTATGTTAATGAGGGGACAGACTATTGGAAAGCACTGGAGGCTGGGAGCTGGTTGTCAGTATTTCCAACCATGTGATTAGAAAGCTGTAACTTCAGTTGCACCGTTTGACTTCAGGGAAGGGTGGGTGGATTTGAATCAATCATTAATGGCTGATGATTTAATCAATCACATCTGTGTAATGAAGCCTCTGTGAAAAGTTAGGGTTCAGAGAGCTTCCTGGTCCATGAAAACGTGTGGGTACTGGGAAAATGGAAATCTGGAGAGAGCATCGAAGCTCCACGCCCTTTCCCTATACATTGCTCTGTGCATCTCTTCTGACTGGCTGTTCCTGAGTCGAATCCTTTCATAATAAACCAGTAGCTTAATAAATAAAATGTTTCTTAGAGTTTTGTGAGCTGTTCTGGCAAACTAATCAAACGAAGGGATTATGGGAACCTCTGATTTATAACCAGCAATATAGGTATTTTTTTACTTGTGTTTGGCATCTAAAGTCCAAGAAGGGGGACGTGGGGCCTCCGACCTACAGCACTCTAGTCGGAAGCTCAAATAACCTGGGCTTGCAAGGGGCATCTGAAATATGTGTGTGATGAGGGTAACAAGAGTGAGGGTAGTCTTAGAGGACTGAACTCTTCACCTGTGGGATCCAATGCGGTCTCCAAGTAGATAGTGTCAGAAATGAGTTGAACAGATGGTGTCAGAACCGAGAAGAATTCTCAGACATAAGCAGTGTGTTCAAGAATTGCTTGTTGGTGTGGGGAAACCCCCCCTTCATACACATATTTGAAATATGGATTCCAGAACACCCCAAAAGAATGCTTACTGTGGTGGTTTGCATTCACATGTGACCCATGAAATTTCACTTAAGTTACAGTAAAAAAAAAAAAAATTTTTCTAAATTCTCTGTGGGTCTTTCAGTATATTCTCTCTTTTTGATACACTTTTCATCTATGTTTCATCATTATACAAAGTTTACTTGTTTCTCTTCCTCTGTTTTCCTAGAGAGGAGAACAGACATTAGAGATGATTTTATGCTGCTACTCTTGAACATTGAATCCAAAAGTGGTTTTTTTTTCTCCCCTTGGGAATAAACTTTTTGTACATACGATTCTATGGTACCTAAAGAGAGACCTATCAAATAAAATTTTGTGTCAGAAACCACTGTTCACAAATCAGTCATAACCTCTGGTTTCTCAAGTGGTTTTACTCTGTATTATAATTATTATATTTGTCTCCACATGCAACTTCGAACTTCTTCAGAACTAGGTCTGAATCCACATTCTTTTTTATTTTAATCCCCTTGACACAAATTGTTGGGGTTTGAGTTTGTTCCCTTTGGTTCTTGTCCCCACCAAAACAAAGAATTGAGGTGCAGAGACACAGTAGTGAAACAGAATGAAAGTTTTATTTAAATATACTGCAAGGGACAAGCAGGCCAGACAAAGTCAGGTTTACCTGAATAAAGCAGAGAGGAAGGAAAAATAGAGGGAAAAATAGAGGGATGAGTTTCCATCTGTTAGTGTCCCCTTTAATTTCTCTTAAGAGTGACTTGTAGTTTTCAGAGTATAAGTCTTTCACTTCATTGGTTAGGTTTATCCCTAGGTATTTTTTTTTTTGATGCAATTGTGAATGGATTTGTTTTCCTGATTTCTCTTTCTGTTGGTTCATTGTTAGTGTATAGGAAAGCCACAGATTTTTGTGTGTTGATTTTGTATCCTGCAACTTTGCTGTATTCCGATATCAGTTCTAGTAGTTTTGGGGTGGAATCTTTAGGGTTTTTTATGTACAGTATCATGTCATCTGCAAATAGTGAAAGTTTAAATTCTTCTTTACCAATCTGGATTCCTTATATTTTTTGTTTTGTCTAATTGCTGTGGCTAGGACCTCCAGTACTATGTTAAATAACAGTGGGGAGAGTGGGCATCCCTGTCTATTTCCCGATCTCAGAGGAAAAGCTTTCAGCTTCTCACTGTTCAGTATGATGTTGGCTGTGGGTTTATCATAGATGGCCTTTATTATGTTGAGGTACTTGCCCTCTATTCCCATTTTGCTGAGAGTTTTTATCATGAATGGATGTTGAACTTTGTGAAATGATTTTTCAGCATCTATGGAGATGATCATGTGGTTTTTGTCTTTCTTTTTGTTGATGTGGTGGATGATGTTGATGGACTTTCGAATGTTGTACCATCCTTGCATCCCCGGGATGAATCCCACTTGGTTATGGTGTACAATCCTTTTGATGTGTTTTTGAATTCGGTTTGCTAATATTTTGTTGAGTATTTTTGCATCTACATTCATCTGGGATATTGGTCTGTAGTTTTCTTTTTTGGTGGGGTCTTTGCCTGGTTTTGGTATTAGGGTGATATTAGCTTCATAGCATGAGTTTGGGAGTATCCCCTCCTCTTCTATTTTTTGGAAAACTTTAAGGAGAATGGGTATTATGTCTTCCCTGTATGTCTGATAAAATTCCGAGGTGAATCCATCTGGCCCGGGGCTTTTGTTCTTTGGTAGTTTTTTGGTTACCGCTTCAATTTCATTGCTGGTAATTGGTCTGTTTAGATTTTCTGTTTCTTTCTGGGTCAGTCTTGGAAGGTTGTATTTTTCTAGGAAGTTGCCCATTTCTCCTAGGTTTCCCAGCTTGTTAGCATGTAGGTTTTCATAGTACTCTGTAATAATTCTTTGTATTTCTGTAGGGTCCGTCGTGATTTTTCCTTTCTCGTTTCTGATACTGTTGATTTGTGTTGACTCTCTTTTCCTCTTAATAAGTCTGGCTAGAGGCTTATCTATTTTGTTTATTTTCTTCAAGAACCAGCGCTTGGTTTCATTGATTTTTGCTATTAGTTTATTCTTCTCTATTTTATTTATTTCTTCTCTGATCTTTATTATGTCCCTCCTTCTGCTGACCTTAGGCCTCATTTGTTCTTCTTTTTCCAATTTCAATCATTGTGATATTAGACCATTTATTTGGGATTGTTCTTCCTTTTTTAGTATGCCTGGATTGCTATATACTTTCCTCTTAAGATTGCTTTTGCTGTGTCCCACAGTAGTTGGGGCTTAGTGTTGTTGTTGTCGTTTGTTTCCATATATTGCTGGATCTCCATTTTGATTTGGTCGTTGATCCATTGATTATTTAGGAGCGTGTTGTTAAGCCTCCATGTGTTTGTGAGCCTTTTTGCTTTCTTTGTACAGTTTATTTCTAGTTTTATGCCTTTGTGGTCTGAAAAGTTGGTTGGTAGGATTTCAATCTTTTGGAATTTACTGCAGCTCTTTTTGTGGCCTAGTATGTGGTCTATTTTGGAGAATGTTCCATGTGCACTTGAGAAGAATGTGTATCCTGTTGCTTTTGGATGTGGAGTTCTGTAGATGTCTATTAGGTCCATCTGTTCTAGTGTGTTGTTCAGTGCTTCTGTGTCCTTACTTATTTTCTGTCTGGTGGAACTGTCCTTTGGAGTGAGTGGTGTGTTGAAGTCTCCTAGAATGAATGCATTGCATTCTATTTCCTCCTGTAGTTCTTTCAGTATGTGTTTCAGGTATGTTGGTGCTACTGTATTGGGTGCATATATATTTAGAATGGTTATATCCTCTTGTTGGACTGAGCCCTTTATCATTATGTAATGTCCTTCTTTGTCTTTTGTTACTTTCTTTATTTTGAAGTCTGTCTTGTCTGATACCAGAATTGCAACACCTGCTTTCTTCTCTCTGTTGTTTGCATGAAATATCTTTTTCCATCCCTTGACTTTAAGTCTGCGCATATCTTTGGGTTTGAGGTGAGTCTCTTGTAAGGAGCATATGGATGGATCTTGCTTTTTTATCCATTCTATTACTCTGTTCTTTTGATTGGTGTGTTCAGTCCATTTACATTTAGGTTGATTATTTAGAGGTATGAACTTATTGCCATTGCAGGCTTTAAGTTTGTGGTTACCAAAGGTTCAGGTTTAGCTTCTTTACTATCTTACTGTCTAACTTAACTTGCTTGTTGAGCTATTATAAACATGGTCTGATGATTCTTTGTCTCCCTTCTTATTCCTCCTCCTCCTTTCTTCATATGTTGGGTGTTTTGTTCTGTGCTCTTTTTAGGAGTGCTCCCATCTAGAGCAGTCCCTGTAGGATGCCCTGTAGAGGTGGTTTGTGGCAGGCAAATTTCCTCAACTTTTGCTTGTCTGGGAATTGTTTAATCCCTCCTTCATATTTGAATGATAATCGTGCTGGATACAGTATCCTTGGTTCAAGGCCCTTCTGTTTCATTGCATTAAGTATATCATGCCATTCTCTTCTGATCTGTAGGGTTTCTGTTGAGAAGTCTGATGATAGCCTGATGGGTTTTCCTTTGTAGGTAACCTTTTTTTTCTCTCTGGCTGCCTTTAATACTTTGTCCTTGTCTTTGATCTTTGCCATTTTAATTATTATGTGTCTTGGTGTTGCCCTCCTTGGACAAGGACACAGAACTCCTTGTCATGGGAGTTCTGTGTACCTCTGTGGTCTGAGAGGCCATTTCTTCCCTAGTTTGGTGAAGTTTTCAGCAATTATGTCTTCAAAGACACTTTCTATCCCTTTTTCTCTCTCTTCTTCTTCTTGTACCCCTATAATGTGGATATTATTCCATTTTGATTGGTCACTCAGCTCTCTTAGAATTCTTTCATTCCTGGAGATCCTTTTATCTCTCTCTGCATCAGCTTCTCTGCATTCCTGTTCTCTGTTTTCTAGTCCATTAATGGTCTCTTGCATCTCATCCATTCTGTTTTGAAGTCCTTCCGGAGCTTGTTTTATTTCTGTATTCTCCTTCCTTATTTCTTGCATATTTCTTTGCAAGTCCATCAGCATGGTTATGACTTTTGTTTTGAATTCTTTTTCAGGGAGACTGGTTAAATCTATCTCCCCAGGTTCCTTCTCAGGGGAAGATGTAGCAGATGCGGAAGCTGTCTGGGTTAGTCTTGTCTGGATCATATTTTTTTGCCTTTTCATGTTGACAGGTGCTATTGACTGTCAGCTGTTTGAAAATTTCATAGTCGAAAGTTTTAAAAAAGCAGTTGAAGTGCTTCACACAGACGTGTTTATATTTGTTCATTATCCTCAGGAATGCCCTAATTTTAAAGATGGGCTTGCCATAAAAGATGATGTTAGTGGCTGCATGTGGTCAGAAAATGTTTAAGTAAACACTTAGACACCCCCAAGTGACTATGAAAGGTTAATTATTTGCTGTAAATATAACAATTTCAAAGGCCACACGAAGAACACATTTTCTTCTTTGTTTTATAATCTTTGGGTTAGTGGAAGAACGTTTCAGAGGGTCCTTCAGTCTGTCTTTGATTCTCTGTCACTTCAGCATGAAGATTTGAAAATATATCAATGTTTTGGGGAGTAGAAGCAATGCATTTCAAAACGGGTGCCATCATTTGTGCTGTGATTGATTTTTTTTAGAAGTCGTCATTTCTGGTGCTACTTTAATTTGTTGGTGGATTAATATTATTTGACCTGATAGTAGGAGTCATCAATTTACCTAGGTCCTAGGATTGAAATGCTTTCTCACCTGCAGTAGTTCGGGGTCAATACTTGACCTACATAGTCAGATCCAGGTTGTTACGTTAAACAGTATTTGTAATTTAAAAGTATACCATTTCTCTTGGAAAAAAACAAAAGAATAAAACAGACCCATAAATAAGCCTTCTAGGTCAGTGCTCCTTTTGTTCAAATGCATTCCACAAGCTGAATAGCCAGCCATCAGACTTTAAAGACTGAGAAAGAAGCTTATTGATTTGGAAATTAAACATCTGCCAATAACTTGAGTGTACTTTATGTAACAAGATGATGAAAATATGTTTTGGTCTTTTAATTTTAAATTGCCCATCAAGTGAATATTGTCCACTGTATAAATTTTAGTCTACTCAAAAAAAACCACACACACGAAAAAATGAAATGAGCTCTATAGGACAGAGTCCCTGATATTGATATAGATCTAGATATTTTTACAAAAACATCTATCTCTATTCCTTTCAAGCATCATTTTGAAGGTGAGGGAATATGACCTATCTAGTATTACATTTCATAAGTAGGTTGAATATACAGTCTATAACAAAAAATTACTAGAATATTAGTACTTCTTATAAATCATAACAATATTAAATATTTAATTCTCTAACATGACCCTTTAAAATTTAGTACATGTTCATTTTGCAACGGATTGGTGATTGACGATAAGCACACACTTCCCATGACCAGGTGAGGTGTGAGACCTAAAGTATTTTGAACCTACCATTTGTGACCTTCTATTGCACTGTCATTTTTGGTTATGCATATAAAAATGCTGACAGAGTTCATTGTGAATCCAAGAAAGTCCTGATTTACACAGTCTCAAAGACTTAGAACCTATAGTCACTGAGAAAATAGTTGTTGGGTGCATTGAGTTATTTTTTTTCCCTTACCATCTCTCCACTATTTATGTAATTGGAAGTTATCTGCTTATAATTAAATCTTTAGTGAAAAGCAGTTATAATTTATGTCACTGTTTTTTAAATTAGCTTTTTTTCTTTAATAAATATTTTTACATCTCATCTAGACACTCTATAGCAAAAAGAAAATGAAAGTGAGATTTCAAACTTTGAAACTGGTTAAGTGAGAACAAATAAAATTGATAAACAAAAAGTTTGGGAAAGAAACATGAAGATCATTTTCCACATCTAGAAAAGCTAGAATTCTGAACCTGCATTTGTTAAGAGCAGAGCAGTAAAGGGAAACAACTCATTATTGTAGAATTCTCATATTCTCTCCCCTTTTCTCCCTTCCACCCTCTTTCTCTTGCCCATTTGCTCTCCTGCTTCCCCTCTCATCCTCATCAGAGACTTAATTTATCATAACCTTTAAACCTATTACTTTTTCATCAAATAAAGAGAATTGAATACTTACCACCATGTGACTTGGAACAAGCTTAGTAAATAACCTCCCACTATCTTTGTGACATTTAAACATTTAATAGTGTAGTCTAAAAATAAATAAGGTAATAGAAGAAAAGTTTTTTTTAGAAAATATTTGCTTTACAATTATGCTCTTCAAATTATCCAATGAAAAATGATTCCTTAAATCTGTTCAAGATCATTGAAATAAAGGCATTAACCATGGTTGCCTAACTGTAGGCATCAAAGTTGAACTGCATGGAAACTGAGTTAACACTTGCTGCTGACTGACACCCTTTATATCAGGGAAACCATGAGTGGCCTTTCAGGGCAGTTAGCTATTTAATGACACCTGAGAGGGAAACTGAGCAACTCAGCCCTGGTCATGCTTTATGTGCATGGGCCCCCCATCTTATGGGGAAATTTTCTATCTGGCCTTTATTTTATAATTTGTGTTCAGAGTAGGTTGTCCTTCTCATGGCTAAATTTTGGGTTGTCTTGAGACACCATAGTGTTTCATTTTACCTTATAAAAAAACTGCAGACTTTTTTGGATTGTTTATACTGTTAATACATCATAATGACTCAAAGTTGAGGCAGTTATTGGTATGAATTATATTTGCTCCTTAATCATTACATGACCTTGGGCAAAACAATGAATCTTTTAGAACCTTTGTTCACTCATCTTAAAAATGATTATAATGATTATATGATGATGATTATAACCATTCCAATGAGCTGCTGTGAGAATAAGTGTGACAAGGCTTGTATAGCACAATGTCTGGCTCATATAAATGCTGGAAAAGTATTATTTTTAACTCAAGAAATATTGATCTGTCTAGTCTTTTAAGGCCACTGTTAATTTTCCTTTTCCTATAGAATCATGGAAATCATTTATCATGCTTCATGACTTCTAGAAATTTGGTCATCTCTTGAGTATTCAGAGAGCGCAGGGGTCGCACCCATGCCCTAGTTGGGCAGTTCCTGGAAGCTTCTTGAACATCTCTAGCTGCTCCAGTTCTCTGCACCCCACATTTCCCTCAAATGTGTACTGATTTACAAGCTTTATTCAAGATTTGAGTATAGAGGGGAGAATTACACTGAAAGGTAAAGTTAAATTGGGTCGTGGCCATCTTTGCCCAGGCCCTGCCAAGAGTAGCCTCTGCTAACTGCCTCTTACCCAAACCCTAGTTGGGCACCAGGCCATGAGAGCTGGAGTTCATCAGAGAGAGTGTAGTGTCTTCTTATTCTTCCTTTACCTAAGTCCCTATTTGTGTCTTAAATAAAAACTATATACCTGCAGAGAGTCAACCTAAATTCTTAAAGTGACCATTCTGTTATATTTGTGATTAGAATACATCACAGTTCTGGCTTTTCCTGAAAACAATAGAACAACAGATAGTGTTTGTGTAAATAAAGAGTTATTTGGTGATCTTCTTACATTAAGAATATGAGTTTTCTAGGATATAGGCCATTAAACCATGCATCTCTATTTCTTGTGATCATGATTTTGAAGGTGAGGAAATACAGTGTACCTAGTGCTGTGCTTCTTAAACTTATAGAATATGCAACTGTACAAATAAATTACTAGAACTCATTAGTGATTTTCTATTATTTTCACTACAAACTGCTGGCAAGTGAATAGCGTCTTTCTTCTGTCAAGGTTTCTACCCCACTTGGGATTCCACCACTGTTGTATTAGTAGTAATAATAGTAGTGAGAACGTAATAGTAGTAAGAATTTTTTTTGCAAATTAACTTTATATGCAGAGCAGTTTATCAAATATTTGTAAAAGAAAAACAGCTCCAGAAAGCAACACTTCTTATCACTGTAACCCCCACGCCACTTCTTATTACCAGCAAACCCCAAATTGAAGTCAACTTGGGGATAAAAACTTTGAGATCTGGGAGAACCTGGGTTGGAGTAGCACATTAGCATCATCTCTGTACTTTTCACAAGAGCAGAAGGCAGCCTCCAACAATTCTGGCTTGCCTTATCCTAGTGGAACTCCACCCCAGATTAGAACTCTTTCACCACAGCTGCCTGAATTTCTCTCATTCTTTTTTTTTTTTTTTTTTGATAACTAGATTCCTCTTTTGGAAGAGATAATATTGATGGGATATCTGCCATTGTAAGTGAATGTGAACTGAAGGAAAAAATAGTTGGTTCTTCTGCTGAGGCAGAGGATGATTTGTGCTGGTTTGGAAAGGTAGACCATTTGGATTGCTTTAGGGGGAGACAACCATGCCTGGGCAGAAGAGAGGGAAGGCAACAATCTCTTCTCTTTCTCAAACTGTAGGAATGGCCTCTGGCAAAATTGCAAAGGAGGTGAGATTTGGTTTGTGGGTAGGACCTCTGCTTCATCAGCATTCCACCTTTAGTGCCCTCTGCTGCCTCTCTTTTCTCCTTCTCTTTACATCGCTATTGCCTAACTTAATATTTAGAATCTGCATAACTCAGTATCCTTTATAGAGCCCTTTCTAGGAAATAAATGATGTCTCATTTCTGCAGGCTTTCAGACTTTTGCATTAGTACCACTGTCCAACTTGCAGACAGTTTATACTTTTTTTTTCAATATTTCCTCACTTTTTTGGTGTCATGCTAAGTAAATCTCGAAGTATGCCCCGAGATGGACAAGAAAATCAGAAATGGGTCTTAAACAGGGCACACAGGAAGAAACTGAGGCCCTCAGGCCCTCAGGCTGCTGCTGCCTTTCCGTTCTCGTTCCAAGACTCTTTGTTCCCACATTAATCTCAGACACATTGGTCAGAAATAGGACCACTTTAATTTAAGCTCTTTGTGAGTCTGTTCTCTCAAACAGAAATTTGCATGACAAAAAATACCACAAGGGGTTTCTTAAAACAAAATGGGAACTCTTTAAAAACAGAGATGCTGATTTCCTTTAAAATAGCAAAGCACACACTAGACATATTCCATATAATTAAAACAAGTAAAATATATAGCTCAGGAACTGAGCCAGTCCCCTTGACAAGTCACTAACTTTTGTTTAAGGCCTTCTCATTTTAATGTCATTCTTTTAAGAAAGAAAGAAAAGATGTATTAGAAATATATAAAAACACACACACACAAAATCAAGGACAAAAGCAGTGAAATGATTGAAGATGCATTCTTCAGTCTGTAGGGTTTACTGGGATTACTTAGGCTCAACAAAAATCCATGAAGGTCATAATGACATTTTTATCATTTTAAGTGATGTATGCCATTTTTTATATTGTCTTTGCAATACGCATTAAAATTTTAAAAGAGCGAGCTGTTACATTAAAAAGCAATGATTTAAAAATTTATCAGCTCCACCTTCTGTAGTTTAACAAGGATTTTTTACCTCCATCATGTAGAAATCAACCACGTATTTATTTTTTAAATGCTAATATGGTGCCTTCTACAGGTGAAAAGTAACTGGTTTGTGCCAATTTATTTTTAGCTTCTAAGATCTGCACTTAATTGGCAATAAGTGCTAAAAGTATCATGCTTATGTGACAAACATACACCACAGCAAATAAGTGTTCTCCATTTTTTCAGAAGCTGTAGAGATGTTTGCTTAGTAAATGATTTGTTAAAGCTTATAGACAATAATAACAAAATAACCAACTTTTGTTAGGGGAGTATTGTGAGCCAGCACTGGGAGCAGGGCTTCATATATCTTATTTAAACGTCACAGAAAGCTTGTTTTTCAGTCAGCAACTACCTGCACTCAACAGATAGTTTTGGAATGGAGAGGAAAGGAGGCAGGCTGGCAAGCACGCTGTGGGTGGTCTCAAGGAGACCCTCAAGGAAAGAATTATCCTCATTGCACAAATTCAGGAAGAAGATGGTAGAGACCAAGAAACCTTCCCTAAGTGGCAGAACTAGAAAGTGGATAGGGATATAATTTATTTATAAATCTGTCTGAGACCCAATCTATGCTCTTTTTACTAGATATCTCTGCTTCCCAAGTTATATGTATTTTGGCACCTCTTTGGGAAATAGACAACTTTGTGTAGGAATCAGCCCTGGAAGTATTATGGTACCTTCAAGTTCACACACTAAAGCAGTAATACTGCCCCATATGTTAACAGGACATATATTTTAAGTGACATTTGGATTATGAAACATTAAAATAGGTATCACTAGCAAGAGTGGTAAAGAGACTGCCTGTAAGTCATTACTGGTTGTGCGGAATGCACACTGGCTACTCGTTATGAAAGTAGGGACAAACACAGAATATAGCCACTTAAGAGGTAAGGAAATTTTTTGTCCACTTTTCCTTTTTTTTTTTTTTTTTTTTTAATCCCAATCAGCATTAAAAAATCAGCGCAGAGCCAAATACCAGAAAAACGCTGCCCTTTTATTATGGTCGGGGAGCGAGATATATAACCAAATTAATCTTTT
The DNA here is from genome assembly GCF_040802235.1 of Manis javanica. Classification (NCBI taxonomy): domain Eukaryota; kingdom Metazoa; phylum Chordata; class Mammalia; order Pholidota; family Manidae; genus Manis; species Manis javanica. Next base: position 46,719,334 of record NC_133156.1, read on the forward strand.
CATTTTTGTTTTCCCGACAAAGAAACTCAGAACTATAAATATGCCTTTTTTACAAAGAGAAAGAAATAGCTTGTAGCTACTGAGTGTTGCTGAAGGGAGTGAGCAACAGGAGACAGAAATATCAGAGCTGGGGCTGGGAGAACAAAAGGGCAGGTGGTGGAGAAGGGAGGAAGGATGAAAGAAAGGGCCTGGGATTGGGGGAGGGGCAGAGAGGGGCAGTGGCGCTAGGCTGCGTGCACAGTGTGGAGGAGGGGACAGGGAGGGCATGTGGCCCACTGGACCCTTGGACTCCAGCTCCCTTGCCCACTGTGGGTCCCTATGGTGTTAGGCCAGCCCCAGGCTGCCCTGTGACTAGCGTTGGTCTTTGAAAGGCCTCCTGGAGGTGGAGCACTGTTCCGTCACTTGTTTCAAGCTGTGTGAAAAGAGCTTGCTCACTGTACCCTTTCACCATTTAAGCCTGCTTAATCCTCTGCCCTCACCCCTTGCCTATGCTGCACCTATCCCCCTGTCTATAGTATTCCAGACCCCATAACTTTTACCCTAAGCTCCAACATTTTACTCAAAGCTCCCCCTGATCTCCCCTCCTGCCGCCCAAGCCTTGTTGAATTATCTCCTCTCTGTTCTCACATAGTCCTCTCCTTCCTCTAGGAGCCAGTCATTCTGTTTAGTGATTGTTTATGGACTTGTCTGTCTCCACAAATTCCAGTCCCTAGGGAGGCCCAGGAAGATGTCTGTTCTCTTGTTCCTCTCAGACACCATCTGCATCACACAATTGGTGGTCAGGAAATTCTTGCTGAATATAAAAGAGCTAAGAGTTGGACTCAAGCCAGGGGCAGGGAAGAAAGGGCAGAGCATGACCCTTTTCAGGCTGCCCGGTCTCCCCAGCTCCTTCCTTTCCTCCCTTCCTTCATCTCTCACGCTGTTCTACAAACTGTAGTACTTGCCACATGCCTTGTAAGAAGTAGTTCTTGAGTTCAAGTTCAAACTAGTAAGCCCACTCTAAAGGTCGTAAGTGCTCTCAGATGTATTCCCACAGCCTCATCTCATGCTTTAACCTATACACTATGCCCCATCAATTGTGAATTCCCTGGAGTTCTTAGACTGTGCACCCTCCATTGAGGGACCCTGGTTGTCCACATTTTGTTTTGATTTGAATAAACAAATGACTCTCCGCTCTTGTCTCTTCACCTTGCTACATCTGTTTAATTATCAGTACTTCCATCCAGATAGTACTCCCCACCTATATAAACTATCATTGTGGATATCAATGTAGATACCACTGGTTTGTATTTTTCTTCCCTAACCATGCAGAATGGTGCATTGGCAGGACTCTATTCCTAGTCTCAAAACCCACTACAGCCATAGCATTCCCACTTGGTATTCTAGAACTGCCTGTTAAATTTTGAATACAGTAATACTTTTCTCATTCTACTCCTATCTTCCTTAGTAGAAAATACTTCCAAAATCTGAATCTGCCATCCCTGGAGCAAAAGACCATGAAGATCATTTAGGATGTGTGTTCAACTATATTTGCTCATTTCAATGAATAGCCCTGGGATTCCAGCAAGACGGCTGGTACATCTGGAAGGGAGGGAGAAGACAAGGGATGGCTCAGTCATCTATTTTTAGTAAAATTGCTATTGTAAGGGTGGAATTAAAGCCTAGAAGCCAGATGTGCTAAAGATTAGTTACAGTCCCTTTTGGTTTTTGTTAAAAGTTCCAAATGAGACATGGAATATAGACTGGATCAAACTATTCATTTGATCCTGGACAAGCAACTTGAAAGATGAACTTCAATATGAAAAAACAGGAGGAAAATACACCAAAATGCCATTAACAGTCACTTCATTACATACTACTTTTTAAAATTTTTTTATTAAGTTATTATTGATATACACTCTTATGAAGGTTTCACGTGAAAAAAAAAATGTTGTTACTACATTTACCATATTATCAAGTCCCCACCCATACCCCAAAGCAGTCACTGGCCATCAGTGTAGGAAGGTGCCACAGATTCACTATTTGCCTTCTCTGTGCTACACTCTTCTCCCCCTGACCACCCACACCAAGTGTACTAAACATAGTACCTCTCAATCCCCATCTCCCTCCCTCATGATCCGCCCTCACACACCCCTCCCCTTTGATAACAACTACACCCTTCTTGGAGTCTCTGAGTCTGCTGCTATTTTGTTCCTTCAGTTTGCTTCATTGTTATACTCCACAAATGAGGGAATCATTTGGTACTTGTCTTTCTCCACCTGCTTTATTTCACAGAGGATAATATTCTCCAGCTCCATCCATGTTGTTGCAAATGGTAGGATTTCTTTCTTTCTAATGGCTAAATAGTATTCCATTGTGTATATGTACCACCTCTTCTTTATCCAGTCATCTCCTGATGAACACTTAGGTTGCTTCCATATCTTGGCTATTGTAAACAGTGCTGCAATAAACATAGGGATGCATATGTCATTTTGAATCTGAGAATTTGTATTTTTTGAGTAAATTCCAAGGAGTGGGATTTATGGGTCAAATGGTATTTCTATTTTTAGTGTTTTGAGGGATCTCCATATTGCTTTCCACTATGGTTGAACCAGCTTACATTCCCATCAGCAGTGTAGGAGGGTTCCCCTTTCTCCGCATCCTCACCAGCATTTGTTGTTCTTAGTCTTTTCAATGCTGGCCATCCTTACGGGTGTGAGGTGATATCTCATTGTGGTTTCAATTTGTATTTCCCTGATGATTAGAGATGTGGAGTGTCTTTTTATGTGTCTGTTGGCCATCTGAATTTCTTCTTTGGAAAATTGTCTCTTCATATCCTCTGCCCATTTTTTAATCGGGTTATTTGCTTTTTGAATGTTGAGTCATGTAATATATTTTCGACGTCAGATACATCATTTACAAATATAATCTCCCATACTGTAGGATGCCTTTTTGTTCTGCTGATGGTGTCCTTTGCTGTATAGAAGCTTTTCAGCTTGATGTCATCCTATGTGTTCATTTTGCATTTGTTTCCTTTAACAGAGGAGATGCGTTCAGGGAAAAGTTGCTCATGTTTATATTCAAGAGGTTTTTGCCTATGTTAACTTCTAAGAGTTTTATGCTTTCATGACTTACATTCAGGTCTTTGATCCATTTTGAGTTTACTTTTGTATATGGAGTTAAACAATAATCCAGTTTCATTCTCTTGCATGTAGCTGTCCAGTTTTGCCAACACCAGTTGTTGAAGAGGCCATCATTTCCCCATTGTATGTCCATGGCTACTCTATCGTATAATAATTGACCATATATGGTTGGGTTTATGTCTGGGCTCTCTAGTCCATTCCATTGGACTATGGGTCTGTTTTTGTGCCAGTACCAAATTGTCTTGATTACTGTGGCTTTGTAGTAGAGCTTGAAGTTGGGAAGCAAGATCCCCCCAGCTTTATTCTTCTCAGGATTGCTTTGACTATTCAGGGTCTTTTGTGGTTCCATATGAATTTTAGAACTATTTGCTTTAGTTCTTTGAAGAAGGGTGTTGGTATTTTGATAGGAATTGCATTGAATCTGTAGATTGCTTTAGACAAGATGGCCATTTTGACAATATTAATTCTTCCTATCCATGAGTATGGGATGTGTTTCCATATATTGTTATCTTATTTAATTTCTCTCATGAGTGTCTTGTAGTTTTCAGAGTACAGGTCTTTCACTTGTTTGGCCAGGTTTATTGCTAGGTATGTTATTCTTTTTGATGTAGTTGTGAATGAAATTGTTTTCCTGATTTCTCTTTCTGCTAGTTCATCATTAGTGTATGGGAAAGTAACAGATTTCCAGAGGAAATATGAAAAAACAGGAGGAAATTGTATTAATTTTGTATCCTGCAACTTTGCTGAATTCAGATATTAGATCTAGTCATTCTGGAGTGGATTCTTTAGGGTTTTTTATGTACAATATCATATCAAACAGTGACAATTTTACCTCTTCCTTACCAATCTGTATGCCTTTTATTTCTTTGTGTTGTCTGATTGCCATGGCTGGGACCTTCAGTAGTATGTTAAATAGAAGTGGGGAGAGTGGGCATCCTTGTCTTGTTCCCAATGTTAAAGGAAAGGCTTTCAGCTTCTTGCTGTTAAGTATGATGTTGGCTGTGGGTTTGTCCCATGTGGCCTTTATTATGTTGACATACTTGCCCTCTATACCCATTTCATTGAGAGTTTTTATCATGATTGGATGTTGAATTTTGTCAAATGTTTTTTTGTCATATCTGGAGCTTATCATGTGGTTTTTGTCCTTTTGTTGATGTGGTGGATGATGATGATGATTTTCAAATGTTGTACCATCCTCGCATCCCTGGAGTAAATCCTACTTGATCATGATGGATGATCTTTTGACATACTTTTGAATTCAGTTTGCTAATATTTTGTTGAGTATTTTTGCATCTATGTTCATCAGGAATATTGGTGTTTAATTTTCTTTTTTGTCATGTCTTTGCCTGGTTTGGGTATTAGAGTCATACTGTCCTTGTAGAATGAGTTTGGGGGTATTCACTCCACTTCTGCTTTTTGGAAATTGTTAAGGTGGGTGAGTATTAGGTCTTCACTAAATGTTTGCTAAAATGCAGCAGTAAAACCATCTGGTCCAGGAGTTTTGCTCTTAGGTAGTTTTGTGATTACCAGTTCAATTTCATTGATGGTAATTGGTCTATTGAGATTTTCTATTTCTTCATGGGTCAGCCTTGGAAGGTTGTATTTTTCTAGAAATTTGTCCATTTCTTCTAGGTTATCCAGTTTGTTAGCATATAATTTTTCATAGTATTCTCTAATAATTCTTTGTATTTCTGTGGTGTCTGTAGTGATTTTTCCTTTCTCATTTCTGATTCTGTTTATGAGTGTAGACTCTCTTTTTTTCTTGTTAACTCTGGCTAGGGGTTTATCTATTTTTTTTTCTCAAAGAACCAGCTCCTGCTTTCATTGATTCTTTTTATTGTTTAGTTCTTCTCGATTTTGTTTATTTCTGCTCTCATCTTTAGTATGTCCCTCCTTCTACTGACATTGGGCCTAATTTATTCTTCTTGTTCTAGTTTCATTAATTGTGAGCTTAGAGTGTTCATATGGGATTGTTCTTCTTTCCTGAGGTAGGCCTGTATTGTAATATACATCCCTCTTAGACAACCTTCACTGTATCCTACAGATTTTGAGTTGTTGAATTATTGTTGTCATTTCTCTCCTTATGTTGCTTGATCTCTGTTTTTATTTGGTCATTGATACATTGGTTATTTAGGTGCATGTTGTTAAGCCTCCACATGTTTGTGGGATTTTTTGCTTTCTTTGTGTTTTTAGTTTCATACCTTTGTGGTCTGAGTACCTGGTTGGTACAATTTCAATCTTTTTGAATTTACTGAGGCTCTTTTTGTGGTCTGGTATATGGTCTATTCTTGAAAATGTTCCATGTGCACTTGAGAAGAATGTGTTTCTTGGTGATTTTGGATGTAGAATTCTGTAGATGTCTGTTAGGTCCATCTGTGCTAATGTGTTGTTCAATGCTTCTGTCTCCTTAATTATTTTCTGTCTGGTTGATCCATCCTTTGGAGTGAGTGGAGTGTTGAAGTCTCCTAGAATGAGTTCATTGCATTCTATTTCCCTTTTTAATTCTGTTAGTATTCATTTCTCATATGTAGGTGCTCCTGTGCTGCATGCAGTGGTATTTATAGTGGTTATATCTTCTTGTTCGACTGTCCCTTTTATCATTATGTAAAGTCCTTCTTTGTCTCTTGTGAATTTCTTTGTTTTGAAGTCTATTTTGTCTGATACAAGTAGTACAACTCCTCCTTTTTTCTCCCTATTAGTTGCATGAAATATCTTTTTCATCCCTTTACTTTTACTCTATGTATGTCTTTGGGTTTGAAAGGAGTCTCTTATAGTCAGCATATAGATGGGTGTTTTTTATCCATTCAGTTACTCTATGTCTTTTGATTTGTGCATTCAGAGCATTTACATTTAGGGTGATTATCCATAGATATGTACATATTGCCATTGCAGGCTTTAGATTCATGGTTACCAAAGGTTCAAGTGTAACTTCCTTACTATCTAAGTGTTTAACTTAACTCACTTAGTATGCTATTACAAACACTATCTAAAGGTTCCTTTTTTTTTCCCTCCTCCATTCTTTATATATTAGGTATCCTATTCTGTACTCTTTGTCTATCCCTTGACTGACTTTGGGTGTAGTTGATTTAATGTTGTATTTTCTTAGTAATTAATTGTTCTACTTCCTTTACTGTGGTTTCATTTCTTCAGATGACAGCTATTTAGCCTTAGGAAGACTCCCATCTATAGCAGTCCCTCCAAAATACACTGTAGAGACAGTTTCCAGGAGGTAAATTCTCTCAGCTTTTGCTTATCTGAAAATTGTTTAATCCCTCCTTGAAATTTAAATTATAACCTTGCCAGATAGGCAATTGTTGGTTTGGTGCCCTTCTGCTTCATTGCATTAAATATATCATGCCACTCCCTTCTGGCCTGTAATGTTTCTGCAGAGAAGTCTGTTGATAGCCTGATGGGCTTTCTTATTTCTTATTTCTCTCTCTGGCTCCTTTTTTTTTTAATCATTAATCTACAATTACATGAAGAACATTATGTTTACTAGGCTCCCCGCTTCACCAAGTCTCCCCCACAAACCCAATTACCATCACTGTCCATCAGCGTAGTAAGATGCTGTAGAATCACTACTTGTCTTCTCTGTATTGTACATCCCTCCCCATGCCCCCCTGACATTACACATGTTAATCATAATGCCCCCTTTCTTTTTCCCTGCCCTTATCCCTCCCTTCCAACCCATCCTCCCCAGGCCCTTTCCCTTTGGTAACTGTTAGTCCTTTCTTGGGTTCTGTAATTCTGCTGCTGTTTTGTTCCTTCAGTTTCTCTTTGTTCTTATATTCCACATATGAGTGAAATCATTTGGTACTTGTCTTTCTCTGCCGCCTGACTTATTTCACTGAGTATAATATCCTCTAGCTCCATCCATGTTGTTGCAAATGGTAGGATTTGTTTTCTTCTTATAGCTGAATAATATTCCATTGTGTATATGTACCACATCTTCTTTATCCATTTCATCTACTGATGGACACTTAGGTTGCTTCCATTTCTTGGCTATTGTAAATAGTGCTTCGATAAACATAGGGGTGCATCTGTCTTTTTCAAACTGGGCTGCTGCATTCTTAGGGTAAATTCCTAGAAGTGGAATTCCTGGGTCAAATGGTATTTCTATTTTGAGCATTCTGAGGAACCTCCATACTGCTTTCCACAATGGTTGAACTAATTTACATTCCCACCAGCAGTGTAGGAGGGTTCCCCTTTCTCGGCAACCTCGCCAACATTTGTTGTTGTTTGTCTTTTGGATGGTTGCCATTCTTACTGGTGTGAGGTGATATCTCATTGTGGTTTTAATTTGCATTTCTCTGATGACTAGTGATGTGGAGCATCTTTTCATGTGTCTGTTGGCCATTGGAATTTCTTCTTTGGAGAACTGTCTGTCCAGCTCTTCTGCCCATTTTTTAACTGGATAATTTGCTTTTTGTTGTTGAGGTGCATGAGCTCTTTATATATTTTGGATGTTAACCCTTTATTGGATCTTTCATTTATGAATATATTCTCCCATACAGAAGGGTACCTTTTTGATCTATTGATGGTGTCCTTTGCTATACAGAAGCTTTTCAGCTTGATATTGTCCCACTTGTTCATTTTTGCTTTTGTTTCCCTTACCTGGAGAGATATTTTCATGAAGAAGTTGCTCATGTTTATGTCCAACAGATTTTGCCTGTGTTTTATTCTAAGAGTTTTATGGTTTCATGACTTCCATTCAGGTCTTTGATCCATTTCAAATTTACTTTTGTGTATGGGGTTAGACAGTGATACAGTTTCATTCTCTTACATGTAGCTGTCCAGTTTTGCCAGCACCATCTGTTGAAGAGACTGTCATTTCCCCATTGTATGTCCATGGCTCCTGTATCAAATATTAGTTGGCCATATATGTTTGGGTTAATGTCTGGAGTCTCTATTCTGTTCCACTGGTCTGTGGCTCTGTTCTTGTGCCAGTACCAAATTGTCTTGATTACTGTGACTTTGTAGTAGAGCTTGATGTTGGGGAACGAGATCCCCCCCACTTTATTCTTCCTTCTCAGGATTGCTTTGGCTATTTGGGGCCTTTGATGTTTCCATATGAATTTTTGAACTATTTCTTCCATTTTGTTGAAGAATGCTCTTGGTAATTTGATAGGGATTGCATTGAATCTCTAGATCGCTTTGTTCAGGATGGCTGTTTTGATGATACTAATTCTTCCTAGCCAAGAGCATGGGATGCTTTTCCATTTGTTAGTGTTCTCTTTAATTTCTCTTAAGAGTGTTTTATAGTTTTCAGGGTTTAGGTCTTTCACTTCCTTGGTTAGGTTTATTCCTAGATATTTTATTCTTTTTGATGCAATTGTGAATGGAATTGTTTTCCTGATTTCTGTTTCTGTTAGTTCATTGTTAGTGTATAGGAAAGTCACAGATTTCTGTGTGTTAATTTTGTACCCTGAAACTTTGCTGAATTCCGATATTAGTTCTAGTAGTTTTGGAGTGGAGTCTTCATGGTTTTTTATGCACAATATCATGTCATCTGCAAATAGTGACAGTTTAGCTTCTTCTTTACCAATCTGGATTCCCTGTATTTCTTTGTTTTGTTTAATTGCCGTGGCTAGGACCTCCAGTACAATGTCAAATAACAGTGGGGAGAGTGGAGAGTGGGCATCCCTGTCTTGTTGCCGATCTCAGAGGAAAAGCTTTCACTTCTCACTGTACAGTATGATGTTGGCTGTGGGTTTATAATATATGGCTTTTATTATGTTAAGGTACTAGCCCTTTATGCCTATTTTGTTGAGAGTTTTTATCATGAATGGATGTTGAATTTTGTTGAATGCTTTTTCAGCATCTATGGAGATGATCATGTGGTTTTTGTCCTTCTTTTTATTTATGTGGTGGATGATGTTGATGGATTTTCGAATGTTGTACCATCCGAGCATCCCTGGGATGAATCTCACTTGGTCATGGTGTATGATCCTTGATGTATTTTTGAATTCGGTTTGCTAATATTTTGTTGACTATTTTTGCATCTATAATCATCAGGGTTATTGGTCTGTAATTTTCTGTTTTCCTGGGATCTTTGCCTGGTTTTGGTATTAAGGTGATGTTGGTTTCATAGTATGAGTTTGGGAGTTCTGGCTGCTTTTAATAGTCTGTCCTTATCCTTGATCCTTGCCATTTTAATTATTATATATCTTGATGTTGTCTTCTTTGGGTGCCTTGTGTTGGGAGGTCTGTGGACCTCCGTGGCCTGAGAGATTTATCTCCTTCCCCATATTGGGGAAGTTTTTGGCAATTACCTCCACAAAGACAATTTGTATCCCTTTTTCTCTCTTTTCTTCTTCTGGTACCCCTATAATATGAATATTATTCTGTTTGGATTGGTCACACAATTCTCAATATTCTTTCATTCCTAGAGATCCTTTTTCTCTCTGTTTCTCGTCTTCTTTGTATTTCTCTTCACTAATTTCTATTTCATTTATCATCTCCTCCACTGTATGTAATTTGCTTTTAAAATGCTCCATTGTATTCTATAATGATTATTTTTCCATCCTAAATTCTTTCCTGAGTTTTTGAATATTTTTCTGTACCTCCCTGAGCATGTTTATGATTTTTACTTTGAACTCTCTTTCAGGAAGATTGATGAGTTCAGTTTCACTTGAGCTCTGGTGTTTGTGGGATTTTGGTTTGAAGCAGGTTTCTTTGACCTTTCATATTTGTATGTAGCCCCCTCTAGTATCCAGAAGCTCTACTCTCTGGAGCTGCTCAGCCCGTGGAGCTATTTTGGGGGTCACAGGGGAGTGGCGCTAGTGCCTGGTGAGAGGAAAGAGCTGTGTTCTGCTTCTAGGCCTCTATGCCTGTCTCCACTGCCAGAACCAGTGGTCCTCTATGCTTTGTGTTTATAGCTGCCATATACAGGCCTCCCTCTGGCTGGTGTGACACCATGGCAGGGGCTGACAGTTTGCAAGCCAGGTGCTGGCTGGCTGTGAGAAAGGGGCAGTAGGCTGTGTATCATAATTAGGGGCCTTGGAGCTGCCTAGCCCTTCTGTGGGATGGAGCACCTGAAGTTCCTGAAAGTTCCCAACCTGCTGGGCAGAGTGAGCCCAGATAATTTTGTCTGCATGTCTTTTCTACTTAGCAGTAAGTTCCATGCAATCCTAGCCCCTTTAGCAGCCCTCTCAGTGTTAGGAAGTCTCTCAGACTGGCCACCTTTCTTTTGTCCCAGAGCAGTCGTATATGGATCTGTTGTCCACAAGTGACTGGAATCTCAGTCTCTCCAGGTGTTCTGCCTGTCTTAGCTTTCCAACCCCACTAATCACTGTAGATTTGTGCTCCCAGAGCAGATCTCCAGGGCTGGGTGTTTAGAAGTCCCATACCTCTACTCCCCACCCTGCTCTTTTTCTCTTTCTGCTGCAAGTGAGTTGGGGTGGGATAAGGTCTTGGTTCCCGCCAGATCATAGCTTGGGTACATTACCTTGTTCCATGAGGTCTGTTCTTTTCTCCAGGTGTATACAGTCTGGTGCAGCCTTCTTTCCTGTTGCTCTTTCAGGATTAGTTGTATTAATTATATTTTCATATTATGTGTGGTTTTGGGAAGAGGCCTCTATCTCATCTCTCACACCCCCATCTCTAATCTCTCTGACTGTTATATATATTTAACTTTGCTGTTATACATTTCTGAATTTCCAATTTTTTTCTAGATTAATATTTTTACTGTTCTTTTTTACTTATAGCCTTATAAATCCTTTTTGATGACAGTTTGAGACTTCAAACTATAAATTTTGCGGTTTATATAGAGTTGCAGTTTCTTTTTATTCAGGAAAAAATATCTGAAAATCAACTTCAATAGCTTTTAAAAAATTGTCTTAGGAGTTAAATGATTAGTAGCATATTATGATGATTAGAATTCCAGAGTTAACTATTTATTAGGTTTGGCCCTTTGGTGACCAGACTTTACCCTGTTTTCACTCTTATAACTAAACACTTGCACAGATGCAACAAAATGTAGGAGACCACAAACAGCATTAGACCTTCAGGTGCCCAGGTGTTTTGCCTGAAATATGGGTTAACTAGCTATGTAAAGATGGGCTATTTACATATGCTGCAACCTTAGTATCTTCAATTTCTGGAGTATAGCCAAGTTAAGAATCCCTAAAACACCTCCTTTATTTTAGAAGGATGAGATAACTTGAGCCAAAGAAAGAATGAGGAGACAAGTCAGATACCAGAGAAATGGCCACCATGGTAAAAAAAACATGCTGTTATAAATGTAAAGCTGAATTTCTCCCATTGTTTGATATAAGCAGGGAATTAAGATGAGAAACCATGGAAACAACTTTTATAGACTGCATGCCAGTATATTAGCTGAGGGATTCTCTGCCATCATTACTGTCCCTGTTTCCTCATTCATTCTGTATAAACCAGTGGTGTTGGTGTCCATGCCCTTACTGACAGATTGAAAAACAGGTATTCTTATGTACATATTAACTTGTTTCTTTTCACTACCTGTGCAATCCATTTTTTAAAGACAGATTATACATCTAGCTAGTGGGGGCTGGCATCTGGTGAAGTCTTAATAAATATTATTTGAGTGAATAAATGGTCAGATATGTGATATATTGGCCTTTTAATGTCTTTTGAATACTTGTGCTATGAAGAAATCTTGCTTTTTATTATTCTAAGAATTTTTCCTTATGTATATGCCTTTGGAAATTAGCTTTATCTCAAAGTATAAAACATTTTCATGATTTTTTAAAAATTCAGATAAATATCAAACAATTTAATCATTTTAAAGTGATTCAGTTTTATTAAGTACATTTACAGTGTTGTTCAGCTACCACTTCTACCTAGTTCTGAAATATTTTCAACACCCTAGAAGGAAGCCCCATACCCATTAAGCAGTTCCACACCATTACCCCTACTTCCTGCCCCTGGTAACTACCAATCTACATTCTGTATTTATGAATTTACCTATTCTGGATATTAATGAAATTATATAATGTGACCTTTTGTATCTGGCTTCTTTCACTTAGCATAATGTGTTTGACATTCATCCATACTGTAGCATGTATCAGCACTTCACCCTTTTTTGCTGCTGAAAAATGTGATACAGCATGTATGTGCCACCATTTGTTCATTTACCCATTGATAGACATGTGAGCTACTTTTACCTTTTGGCTCTTGTGAACAGTGCTGCTGTGAAAATGCATACGTGTATTTGTTTGAATACCTGTTTCCACTTGTTTTGAATATACACCCAGAAGTAGCATACTAGTTTTTTTGTAATTCTGTACTTAATTTTTTGAGGAACTTCCAAACTGTTTTCCACAGTGGCTAAACCATAGCATTTAAAGGAAAAAAAATAAAAAAGAAAAGAAATCTCCATGCTGCAGCTTATGAAAACCTGCAATACTTGGCATTGGCATCATCTATTGTCCCAACCATGTATGAAACTACCCTTTCCCATTGACACTGCTTTCCAGAAAACCTAACCTTTTAATCATTTCTAGAAGAAAATTCTGAGAAACTTTTCAAAGACAATTTCATTGGCTGGAAGACAATTCCTAAATATCACATGGATAAGATCCTTCTGATATATTTTAAATATTACCTTCTCAGATAAGTTCTTGTGGGCCATACCATCTAAATTGAATTATCTTCTATTAAAGCAAGATATTCATCATCATGAGTGGTTTTTCTCCCTATTCCAATACTACCTGAGTATTTCTGTACATATTTATTTTCTGCCTTCATGCATCAGATCACGCATTTGTTTATGGTGGAGACTACTTTCTTTTTGTTGACCATGATACACCCTTTGCCTAGCAATAGTGTATGCTCATGGTATTTTTAATGAATGTAAAACTGTGTACTCTTCATAACTGTGTATTCTACATGCATGGGCATCATGTAGAAATGCCTGTATTTTCTTCAGAAAAAATTATTTTAAAGAATATTATCAGTAAGAATAGTACTTTATTCTTAGTTCTATGTTTCTACAGAAGAATACAAGCCTCTTATTTCCTTGACAACAGCAAAATAATCTTCTATGAAACCCATGGGTTGTAGTGAGTGGCAGTGATGTGCCAAGTAGACAGGGAGGAGGATAAAGAAGAGGAATGGAACTGGTTAAGTAGAGAATGAAAGCTCATTCTTTCTTGTCATAGTCTTTGCACAGCCTATGTCTTGCTATTCAAAAATCAGTACTTTATCTGCATCTCTGTATCTGGTGAGCATGCTCTAGACCTGTTGATGTGAAAATCATTCAGAAAGCTGTGGAAGAAACATGATTAAACTCTGTGAGAATAACTCAGCCTCTTTCTGACTAATAGAAAAGAAATAATCTGGAGGCTATCATGGATACCTGTAATGCCTGCAATGTTAATGCTATACTATTACAAATGTATGTAGAAAATCAAGTTCATGCAAACAAACAGAACTCAGGATTCTTTATATCAAGTCAGATATTTGAACTAGGTGTAATACAGACTGTTTTTTTTTTTGGTGTGAGAAAATGCTACTTGAATTAAACTCACTTGATCACTAATTTCCATCATCTGAATATTATGAAATATTAATTATTGGTCTTATTCTATTGCTCCCTTTCATGATAATGATCCCATGAAAGAAATGGAAAAAAATGTTATTTTTAGAATAGGCTTACTAAATTATCAAGTAGCCTACTCAATCCATACTTCAACAAACAATAACATGATTTCATATTGAAGATTTCTGAGAAACAATTTTTTAAGACCTGAAATTGTTTATGTTTAGAAATGTACAGAAGTGTATGGTCTTCTAGGATTTGGGTTAAACAGTACCATGTAGGTCAATATATTTGTTAAAGCAAATGTTTGAATTTTAACTAATAGTAATTAAATATTTCTTCTATGATATATATTTATATATCAAAATATATCAAATATATATCAAAATACATATATATTATCTATCATAAAATATATATAGTATATAAAGACATAAAAATATAAAAATATTTATTTATATAAAATACCTTTAATTTGATATAAAATACTTTCCATAATTTGATTTCTATTTTCCAGACAGTGATAGTAGAAGTAAATGAGCTTCCTCTTTATGCTTTTACAAGATGCAATTTCATAACCTGACCTAATGATGTGGTGTCAATTTTAATTAATCAACCTGAAAGACATGACTTTAGGAATGGGGATACCTTTCTTCAAGATTTTTCCTCTTCTTTTTAATATTTGATCTAGGGTACTTAGTCTCAGAATATAGAGCCCAGAAGAAGACCTATGGGAACAAAAATAACTTTTATAAACCTCCCATTCCCCTAAACTAGTAATAGCATATATATTTTATTTATCCTATTTTATGCTTGATTGTTTATTTTAATGCCATTGCAGGTCAGTTTCAATTTTATTAAGAATCATTTATTTTTTCAGTTATTTCATTTAATGTTTCATTTAAAATGACTTCAGTTGTAGGAAAAGCTGCACAAATAGTACAAATATAGGGTGCATACAAATATGGTGTGCAATTCTATGTAAATTCTACAAATTCTAATATTTCACATAATGACTATACAATTAAATTATCAGATCCAGGAAATTAATATTGATAGTATGTTTTCTATTCTCCAAGCCTTAGTAAAATTTCACCATTGTTCCACTGATATTCTTTCTGGTCTAAGATCAAATGCAGAATCCCACATTGCATTTAGTTCTCATTTCCCTAATCTCCTCCAATCTAGGATAGTTCTTTAGTCTTGTCTTTCTTTAGTTTCTACAATTTTGACAAGTACTACTCATTTATTTTATAGACTGGCTGCAATTTGGCATTGTCTAATGTTTCTTCATGATTAAAACAGGATAATGTACCTTTTGGCAAGAGTATCTCAGAAGTGATATTTTGTTATATGATTTTTATTTAACTCCTTTCTCCAACAGTGAGAGCCTGGAGTACTTACATTTACTTCATATTTTACTTGCTCATTTAACATAAAGTAACTTCAGAATTGCTTAAGTAATTTGATAGTTATGAACCCACACTCCTGTGGAAAACAAATTTACTAACTAGAATAAAATGTTTGTTATGTGGTTCTTTTTGTCTTTGGATCTACTGTAGAGCGTCAACATACTAGTTTCAACAGTAACTCAGAATTAGTGTCATGTGTCATATTCCCCTCAACCCCACCCCACTTCAAATCCCCAGGTGTGGTTAAGTTTTCCATTTATAATTCAGGTAGGCTCATTTGTTACTCTTGGTATTAAGATTTGGCTCACCCTCACATCCTGGCTGATTTTAGTTTTTGTGTATTATTTGAGTGTGTAAAGTGTCATTGTGGTTTTAGACATCAAAACTTTCTACAAAGGCAAAGAAGTGCCATTTCCCTCTCATCCCTTCTACCCAACTCCCATTTTCCCATTTTTCCCCTCATTCCCACTTACCCACTCTAGTTTTTGGTTTCATTTTTATCATTAGTTCTTTATTCAAACTTCAGTTTCTTTTTGTACAAATTAGTAGGTCCAAGTATATTTATTTTCTCCCTTTTTATCAAACACAAAAGTTACTAATCACTTTAGTGATTAAATCACTAAATCCTGTAAATCACTTCATATCAAATTATTAAGGTCTTCCATTTTTTTATATTGCTTTATCATACTTTACTTTGTAGGTGAACCTTCTCCCATTAACATTGTGTGACCATTGGGAGGATTCATATTTTGCAGTTACAATAATGCTGCAATGAATAACCTAGTACATAATTTCATATTATTAGGAATATATCACCAGGGTAAACTCATAGAAGTGGGATTGCTGAATCAAAATAAATGCTCATATAATTTTATTAGATATTGCAGTGTTCTGCTACAAACAAGTTTTACCATTTTTTTAAACTGCAATGTATGAGAATGTCTGATTCTCCAGTCACCCCCACAGAATGTGTTTTCACATAAAATTACTGCTGTGGTACCTGAGAAATATCTCAATATGCCTTTTTCAAGTTCAAAAGTGGGTTTGAACTTTTTTTCATAAGTCTAAGGGCCATATTGTAAATTTTTCCTCAATTGTCTGTTAATACCTCTTACTCATTTTTCCAAAAGGATTTTTGTACCTTTCCCAAGCCAAAAATGAACAAGTGGGAATACATTAAACTAAAAAAGTTTCTGTACAGCAAAGGAAACCATCAATAAAACAAAAAGGCAGCCTACAGTATGGGAGACCATACTCATAAATGATACATCCAATAAGGGGTTAACATATGAAATGTATAAATAACTCAAATGACTTAACACCAAAAAAAACAAAAATTCCAATAAAAAAATGGGTGAGGGCCTGGAAAGACATTTTTCCAAAGAAGACATAAAGAATGGTCAGCAGGCAGACGAAAAATGCTCCACATCTCTAACCATCAGGGAAATGTAAATCAAACCACAATGATGTATCACCTCACACCAATCAGAATGGCCACTATTCAAAAGACAAGACATAACAAGTATTGCTGAGGATGTGGAGAAAAGGGAACCCTCCTTCACTGTTGGTGGGAATGTAAATTGGTGCAGGCACTATGGAAAGGAGTTCCTCAAAAAACTAAAAATAGAAATATCAGGACCCAGAAATTCCACTTCTAGGAATTTACCAAAAGAAAACAAAATCTCTGATATGAAAAGATATATTGCCATATTACTACAATTGCTAAGATATTGAAGCAACCTAAGTTTCTGTCAATAGATGAATGGATAAAGTGGTGGTATATATATACAATGGAATATTATTCAGCCATTAAAAAAGGGAAAATTCCTGCCATTTGCAATAACCTAGGTGGACCTAGAGTGTATTATGCTAAGTAAAATAAGCCAGGTGAGAAAGACAAATACCATATGATTTCACTTACATGTGGGATCTAGAAACAAAACAAAACAAAATAGCAAAAGACTCATAGACACTGATAAGTGACTGATGGTTACAGTTGGGGTCAGTGAGTGACAAAGGTGAAGAGGATAAAGAGGTACAAGTCTCAATTATGATGTAAATTTGTCACAGGGATACAAGTACAGCATAGAGAATGTAATCAGTAGTTCTGCAACATCTTTTTATGTTGACAGTAACTACATTAGTTGGTGTGTTGATGTACGAATGTAGATAACTGTCAAATCACCATGTTGTATACTTGAAACCAATATAATATTGTATATCAGCTATACTTTGATAAAAAAATTAAAAATTGTATAAATAATGCTATTAACCTTTTTTCTGGGATATGTATAACAAATTTTTTCTCCCATGTTTACAGTTGTCTTGTGAAATTTTTCATGGTGTTTCTCATAAAGCAAAAATACTAATTTTTATGTAGTCCAATTTATCAACCTCTTTGTTTTACTGGCTTTGATTTTTGGGGTTATAATTAGAAAACATTCTCCTATACTGAAGTTAAAGAGGAATCACCCATACTTATTTTTTCTAATACTTTTATGGTTTATTTTTATTTTATTTTACTTTATTTTTTATATTTACAGCCCTGATTTGGCATTGATTGCTCTATATGGTGTGAAGTATGAGTCTAATTTTATTTTATTTTTTTGAAGTGGCTACCAAGTTTTCCCAGCAATGCTTATTAAGAAATGTATGTTAGCCCATGAATTTAAGATACCACTTTTATTCGTATGAAATTTCTATATGTAGTTTGGTCTATTTCTGGATTTTCTACTCAGTTTCACTGTTTATGCACCAGTAACACATACTTTTAATTTTAGAGGCTCTATAGTATGTTTTAGTAACTGGTAGTTTCCCACTATAGTCTTTTTTGTCATTATTTCTGCATATGCCTGTGTTTCATATGAATTTTAATATTACTACATAAAAATGCTTCTGGCATTTTTTTACTGAGGTTGTATATTTTTTCAGGCCTATTACTTTGTCTTTGAGAAGTATATTAAAGTTTTCCTTCAATAGATTTTGCAATTTCTTGTTCAATTTATTCCGTATTCCTCAGTATATGTTGTCTTTGTTTTCTGTGAAAACAGTTTTCTGTACTAACCAGTTATCATTTGGATAAATGAAGATTGATTTTTTGTATGCTTATTTTATATTCTGCTACTATAATAAGCTTTTAAATTGAGTTAGTTTTATCATTGATTACTTAGAATATTACAAGTATATGATCATAAATAAGCAAATAGTTTTCTTTTTTATAAACCTTATGACTCTATATGATTTCTCAAATAAGGAGATAGTGGACATTTTGGTCTTCCTTCTTTTTTAGTGGAAATGTGCTACTGTTTCTGGATAACGTGAAATGTGGTTTTAGGACTAAAAGCTAACATTGTAAGGTGTTAATATATCCATCAATTTGTACTTTTTTACTATTTTCTATAATCAGGAATGAATGTTTTTTTGTCAATGGCTTTTATAGCATTTGTGAAGATAATCACGATTTTTAAAATATCTTAATAAATTAATATGCATTAATACATACTGTGTTAAAAGATAAATGGAAGCATATTAAAAATTTTAAGAGTTGATTTGAGCAAAAATTAACCAGACAGTATCCAATCTAGCACATAGAAAGAAATTCAGAAAGAAAGGGACAACATGAAATGTTACCTTCCTCTGTCAGTCAGGCACTACAGATAGAGATGTGAGAGAGCTGACTTTGGTTAGAAATCTCATTCTGTGTCAGCTTCAGTCAGTTTTCACAGGATTGTGTCTACATGCTCTGGTGTGAGTAGGATGTCCCAGTGGGTCTCATCCTGGTCACCAGAAACCATAGAGGGAAAGTAATTTTCCTTCTATTCTTTAGTGAGTGTGTGACTGAGACTCCTTATCTCATAAATGGATAAGCTTATCTAAGATGGTTTTTAAGTCTGACGTAGTCCAAATGAACCTGTTCCAATTTCTAAGTCTGACTCAGTCTGATTCTGGCCAGCTTCCGGATCTAATAGAAAAAAAAAAGCCCCAATAGAGCCTGAAAGCCCTTAATGCAAAAGCTGTCAAGCTAGAATCTAGGATTTGAGGGGGATTCACCCACGACCTCAAAAGGCATCAAGAAAAAGGCAAGCCCAGGAGGCTTGCCTGGTTGCTTGTTACACTTGGGAGTTGTCAGGGTTCTCCTTCTTTTCCCTGTTCTGACACCAGAACTGTTTAAAGATAAACTGAGGCATATTAAAAATTTTAAGAGTTCAGTTAAATAAAAAAGAATTTGAATCAGGCAGAATACAATCTAGCAGATGGAAAGGAGTTCTGTCTGAGAAGTTGTGCAAAATAAGACTTTAATAGGCAGAATGGAGCAGAAACAAGGAAATTATACTAGGCAAAAAAGTAGATTGGTTATTGCAAAGTTACTTTCCTTTAGGGGATGGCAGGGGTCTGTCAGGCAGATTATAGAGCCAGTGCTGATTAGGGGATCCTGGTTGACTGGCTTAAGATCCCACTCTGGAAGAGCTGAAACTGTAATTCAGTTTTGGTTTGGTAATGCAGGGCTTGGGATAAGTGACTTCATTTAGGAAATGTTGTCTTGTTTTAATAATTATAATATTAATGGGTTTCAAAATAGTGGACCAGTGATGTACTTCTGGAGAAATTTCCACTTAGTCATGATGTATTATTTTCTTAATGCACTATTAGGGTTTGTTCACTGTTTCATTTAGCATTTTTGCACTCATATTTAAAGTGAAATTTATAGTGTTCTATATTTGGCATTGTATAAGATTGGGTATTAATGTTCTATTAACTTCATAAAAAGAATTTGAAAGATTTTTTTTCATTTTTTTTTTATTTTTCCTGTGGAAATTGGTTTGATTAAACTATTTCTAAGATGATCATTTTTAATAAAATGTTTTTATGTAAATATGAAGCAAATAATCAAAACCTAACCCCAAACCTAACCCTTACCCATAATTAGGACTGGAACCTGAACTTCTAAACCTGAAACCTCAAAGCACTCAGACCGAATTAAACCCCTGAAACCGAATATAAACACTTCCACCTCAACCTGAACATTAAGCCCAAATGTTGAACCCTACTGTAGACTCCAACCCTGAGCCCTGACACAGACCCTTAGAAATCCAAAGAAAAAACCATATCCTGCTCAATCCTGGTGGCATATGCTAAAGGTATGCAGGAGAATCATCATTTGATTCCTTGGAGATGTTTTTTAGGTATATGGTTCTCTTGTTAGTCCCACATTTAGGCATGTGATTTCTTACTGGGCCACTGGTATTGACAAAAAAATTAATGTTTTCTGTTGAATCTCTGTTCCTAAAGACTGGGACAGAAGCCCAGTGATTGGGCTGTCTTTGTGCTTGGGATTCTAGTTCTTTCTGTAAACTCACCATCACCATAATGCTAAACCTAAACCACAAATCCTAATGCTAAACCTAACTCTCACTGTATCCTCCTGCTAAAACTAAAATGAATCCTGCCTCAATCCCTACCCCCTACTTGTAAGACCTCACCCTTACCCTAACCTTCACCCACACCTAACCGTAAGACTAAACCTAACCTTAAACCTCACCCTAACTTTAAACCGAAGCCTAACTCTAACAGTAACCTTACCCTTACCTAACACTGGATCCTAAGCCTAACCCAAACTCTAAACCTGGTGGTCACTCACCCTAATCGCTCACCATCAACCTCACCTTTACCACACCTAATCATAACCCTAAAACTCCACCTAACCCCAACTGTAACACTGAACAATAAACCTGTCACCATAACCATATGTTAGCCACACCCAACATAATCCCTAAACCTGAAACCTAACCCAAAAAATGAATTTACCCTAACCATAGCCCAAAGTCTAATGTCTACCAGTGAAGCTCAACCTCAGTCAAATGAAACCATAATCCTAAACTGAACTCTAAGGCAAACCCTGAGCCAAAACACAAATCCTAACTCTAACCCACAACGTAACTTCATCCTAAACATAACTCTACACCTAATAGTAACCCTTACTCTAAGGGTACCCCCAAGCCCTCAGCCTCACCCTCATCTTTGCCTAGAACTCACCATAACCCTGAACCTAAATGTCATCCGCAACCTAACATTAAACCAGAACACTAACTCTAACCATAATCCTATCCTCACCCTACACTTCAGCCTAAATTTAACCCTACCACTAACCCTGGCACTCACGCTAACCCCTCACTCTCACTCTCACCCACACCTAACCATAAGCCAAACCCTAAATCTAACTTACAACCACACATTGAACCCACATAAACTTTATCTAACCATAACCATATCCTCACCCTACACCTAATGCTAACCTCAACTCCATCCCTACAATGCCTAATCCCCAACCTTCACCCTCTCCCACAGTCCCATGGTATCATAACCCTAACTGTAAGTCTAAGGCTAATCCTTAGCCTAAACCCTCAAAGTAACTCTCTCCCTATCCCAAGTTTCAACCTAAACATAACCCTTCACCTAACCCTACCCTCCCTCTACATCGACCACCTCATCGTCACCTTCACTTGCACCCACCCCTAACCATTAAACCTAAACCTAAACCTAGCTGTAACATTAACATTAATGGTGACCCTGAATCAAGATGTAACCATATCCTAACCTTGAACCTCAATGTAACTCTAACCCTAGCCCCTAACCCTTACCCTCACTGACTCCTCATTGCTGGCTTGAGACTCAATTTAAAACTACACCTCACTCTAATTCAAACTGAAATCATAACTTCCCCCTAATCCAAAACCTAAACCTAACCCATAAGCCCAACCATCACCCTAAGCCCTAACCAAAGCCCTGAACACCAACCCCTGAACCTGAAACCCCAGAGCTTGTGGACCAAATACTAACCTCTTATCTCAAACCCAAACCCTAATTCCAAACCATGAGTCTCACCCTGAGCCCTGACCCAAGCCCTTTGGAATCCAATGAAACAGCCATGTCCTGCTCAAGCCCCAGTGGCATATGCATATTTGGTTCCTTGGAGCAGCTCTTTAGGTGCATGGCTCCCTTGATAGTCCCACCTTTAGGCACATGATTTCCTTGGATTTCCTTCTGGGCCACTGGTATCAACAGAATGGAAATATTTCCTGTCTAATGAATCTCTGTTCCTACAGGATTGGGTAAGAAGCCCAGTGAGTGGGGTTATTTTTGTATACTTGGGATTCTGGTTCTTCTTGTAACCCTCATCCTCACCATAACTCTAACCCTAAACTCTAAACCCTAACATTAAACAGAACTCTCACCGTTATGGTATTCTCCCCCCCACACCTAAAAGGAACACTACCCCAACCTCTACTGCTACTTGTAAGGCCCCAACTTCACCCTAACCTTCACCCTTTCCTAACTGTAAGACTAAACCTAACCCTAACTTTAAACCTGAAACCTAACTCTAACAATAACCTTATCCTCACCCTACACTGAAACCTAAGCCTAACCGCAACCCTAAGCCTAGCAACTCACCCTAACTCCTCACCATCACCCTTACCTTCATGCATACCTAACCATAACCTCCATCTAACCCCCCTCTAATACTGTACCCTAAACCTAACTCACCATAACCCTTTCCTCACCCTTCACCTAATGCTATCACTAACCCTATCCCTAACACTGAGTGTGACTCCTAACACTCACCCTCACTCTCATTCTCACGGAACCGTAACTCTGATCTGACCTCTAAGGCGAACGCTCAACTTGAACCCTAATCCTTACTCAAAACCACACCATAACGTCATCATAAAGCTAACTCTTCACCTAATCCTAACCATACTCCTACCCATACCCCCAGGCCCTCACCCTCACCTTCCACAGCACCTCACATAACCCTGAACCTAAATCTAACTCTCACCCTAACATTAATCCAGCACCCTAACTCTTACCATAACTGTATCCTCACTTAACTTTAATTGGACCCAACCCCTACTCCTATGCCTAACCACTAACTCTCAGTCTCCCCCACAGTCTCATGGAATCATAACCTTAATCCTAATTCTAAGGCTGACAATTACCCTAAACCCTAATCCTAAATCTCATCTTAACCTGGCTGCATTCTAAACAAAACCTTTCATGGAACTCTAACACTACCCTCCCTCTACACTGTCCTCTCACTCTCACATTCACCCACACCTTAACTCGGAACCTAAATTTCTCCCTCACCCTAATATCAATCCAGAACCCTAACTCTAACTGTAATCATATCCTCACCCTACACCTTACGCTTACCTTAACCCAAGCCCTTCCCCTTTGCCTAACCCCTAACACTCACCCTCACCCTCACCCATATTCCCATGGAACTGTAACCCTAACCCTCGAGGTAGTTACTAAAGAATTGAAAAAAGGGAGGAGTTTATGATATGTATATCAAGATTTATAGGTATCATATACATTTATATCAAGATTTGTATTTTACATTTATCTAAATACAGTATATATAATCAACATAGATTTACATGTATAACATATATAATCTCCATGCATATTGTTATCATCATAAAGTTAATGTTAACTGGTAGAAAAATAAGAACAGACCCAGTTAAAGA
Source organism: Manis javanica (assembly GCF_040802235.1). NCBI lineage: Eukaryota > Metazoa > Chordata > Mammalia > Pholidota > Manidae > Manis > Manis javanica. The sequence continues at coordinate 46,742,912 of NC_133156.1, forward strand.
AGGTTTCTTTAAGATTAAAGATTCAGAATCTGTTACATTAAATGAGAAGCAAGAATGCTCCACTAATGGAGTTAGAGACTTCCTAGTTCAAGGCTCAGCAAGAATGACAGCTAGTCTTTGCTGTTTATAAGGATATCTGGCTCCTCAAATACTCACACTGTTTTGAAAAAGCTAGTTACATGATAGAAACTCTTTATTTTAAGTAAGTGGCACTTAACACCCCCAGAAAATCCCTGCTTATTTACACAAGGGTGTATAAATTGTAGGTAACCTACCTAAACACGCTGTGGCCACTGCTGGACATGTTTTGGGGTCTCTTGGAAGCATATGCAGGAAAAACAACTACATAAATTCCTGAAACATGTTATTTTTTTCTTTAAGACAATATGCAAAGTTAGGGAATATATAAATTTAGCATGCTATGGATTGGAACTATAAAATTAATTTATAGTTCAATGAACACATATTTTAACATCTTTCAGATTTAAAATTTAAAAGAAAAATTGCCCTATCTTTATGGATATTAAACACAGTGGGAGTGCTGTTTCCTTTAAGTCATTTAAAAATGGTTCTAAATTATCTGAAATAAAGTTTATATGTAAGTATACTTTTTTTTCCATTTAAAAATACACCCCATGCTATAAACAGAGGGTTGAATGTTAAGGTTTTGAGGTGAATCTAGAAGATGTCAGTAGTAGTTACTATTAAATATTTATAAGCCCACTAGTAAGGACAAATCATTTTCTTAATCTATTTCACTAAAAGAAATTATTTATAAGTACATCATTAATTATTTACATTTTTCTAGTATTATGTTTGCATTAATAATTTAAAAATGTATAATTTTCTATTAAATCATCTAAATATGATTTAACTTCATTTATCTTTTGTAACATAAATAGCAAGTTGATCATTAACTATAGTCATATAAAACAAGTATTCTGCTATAACAAGTTTGAGTATTTAGAAAGAGTAGTGACAATAGCCTGCATATCTATCATTTTTTTACTCCATATTTCTATGGTATAATTAATATTCTAAAGAAAGTTCCTAGAGTTTCAGAGCTGTAAGTCTTTTGTCCACTAGTTACTATATACCCTAGAGGTCCCTGGCATGTAGAAAGCAAATTTCTTTATCCAAGTTGCCAATTAACTCAGTCCCCTCAGAGCCCAGTGCCTGTCTTTATATAGCAGGTAAGGACTGATTTTATTCTGGGCAGCACTAAGCATCCTAACTGAAGACCCCAAGGAGATTTACTGCTGACCGAATGTGCACCATGGTAGCTTTGTCCTGCCTCAGTGATGATTTCTGAGGTTGGAGTATCATATCACAAGTACTTCTAGAGTTTCAGTCCCAAAATTCTATCTGGAATTATAACCTGTTAAGATAGAAAGTATTATGGCAATATTATTGTCCAGATGCCTTAAATTAAGAGAAGTTTCCTGTTGGGAAGAATATTGAAAAGATCTTAATAGACGTCTAAGAAAGATCCAGCATTTTAGGGCACTGGGAAGAAAGGGCAAGTTATCAGCTGACTCTTTTTACACAGAAAATCCCTTTATATAGAAATTGATAATGAGCTGCAGTAAGGGTAAAAATAATATGTGAATTGTAATCACAATTATCACTGAAACATCTTTGAGCTGCAGTCTCCAATTATCAGAGTCATCCCTCACAGATCATTATGGACTGAACTGAGTCCTCTCAAAATTCATATGTTGATGTCCTAATCCCTAGTGTCTCAAAATGTGATTATTAGAGAAAGGGTCTTTAAAGAAGCAATTAAGTTAAAATGAGGTCAGGATAGTGGGCCCTGATCCAATGTAAGTAGGGTCCTTAGAAGATTAGGACATTGACACATACACACACAAACTATGTGAAGACACATAGACAAGCTGACCAAACCCAGGTAAAAGACTTCAAAAGAAACCAACCTTCCTTATGCACTGATTTGAGACTTCTAGCTCCCAGAACTGTTAGAAAAAAAAAAAATTTCTAGTTATGTAAACTATATAGTCATGGTACTTCGGTATGGCACCCTGGCAAACTAATACATAGACCTTGTCTTCTTGAGGTCCTCATATCGAATCTCAGTTTCTATTCTGGGAATACAATTCCAATTGTCTGGATCTAGAACCCTCTTATGAGACACTTGAAGCAAAAGTTGGAGACAGCTATTTTTCCTTGTTTACAGAGTAGCAGCAGAGGAAATTTAGGGTTCAGTCTTTAATTGCTACTGCTTTGGCTTTGAGCAGCAATACCATTTTTAATACTTAGTTTAAGGAAGACAGCTTATGCAAATAACCTTCCTGAATGCTTTAATAACAGACTCCTTCTACAGCCTTTACAGACAGCTTTGATACCATTGGATATGAAGTTAGTCCCAAGGTTAAACCTCCCTGTAGATTTCTAAAAGGAAGCATTAACATGGCCCCAAACTAGGACTCTTAGTGAAAGAATTTTCTGTTTTCTTATTTTAAATATTCTTATATGAAACTTGGTCTGTATAAGAGATCTATATCTATTTCTATATTTATATCTAGATGGGTTACATAAATAATCTTATGGATTATCTCAAAGTAATGAAGACCCCAGTTTTGGCCATTTGATGGTTTGTTCTGGGATAATTTTGACCTTCCTTCCTTAAGACTTTTGAACCTGTAATTAAACATACTAAGTATGCAGAGCTGTTTACTAATTTCCAGCTCTGCAGTTTCAGTTTACAAATGGGGGAAACATTAACTGCTTCCACAGCAAGATGACCCAAGGGGACACTTGAGGACAATGGGAGCTACTATTCATAAGAAACAGGGTTGATGGCAACATGTATATCTTTTTAATTTGAGGATTATGTTGGAAAATGAAACATAATCTCCAAGGTGAACAAGTGCTTTTGCTAGAGTACTTAACCCTAACTATGAAACTAGGATAAATTACCTGATCATTATTAACTGGTGTTTAACCTCCCTACCCTTTAATATTTATTGTAATGGAAAATACACTTTTAAAACATCTTGTTCAGGATGATTAGAATGTCCTTTTATATTTAACATTTTAAAATCATGTGTGTTAGGTATCCACCAACATATCAATTACTTAGTTGTTAAAAATGTGGATAGAAGTCATTCCAGTTGTAATTAGGACTCAGTCCAACATGTGTAAAAGGAAGTTGCCTAAATTGCACCAATGAATTATGGAGATGACATTAAATTGTTCCAGACCAAAAGAATTTTCATAGCAATTCCTTAAACGGGATGGCAATACAGAGTATGCAGGGACAGCAAATACTCTCAGAGTGCAATCATAGCATTTGGGAAAGCATTCCGTTATATCACTAAAAATTTTTTCTATGAACTTTCATCCGATTTTCAAATAATTAATGATTGAATGACATTTACTCTGAGTGGACAAAATTCTTCATTGCAAAGTAATTTGATCCAAATGTCATGAAAGAATGAAACATTTCAGGACTCCAGCAAATTACTTCTAGATGCAACTTTTTAGAACCGAGTGTTGTGAAGGTGGGATAACACCTAAATCACTGGATATGTTAGCACTTACATAATACCACAACTGTACTGAAATTTTCCTTCTGTCTGGGGAAAAAAAAATGCTGTATTTAAAAGCCTGAAATTGCTATGAATATTTTCAGGTCCCCCTGAGTGTTCTTCTGGGAAAAAATACAACCAAATACCTGGGTGAATGTGACACATTTATTATCTATATAAACAATAGAACACTGTCCTCTGTGACATGGATGGCGTTAGCATGAAATCATGCAAAATTGTTTCAAACACTAATTTTTAAATATATTTTACCTAAAATCACTTCCAGAGTTGTTAGCAGATTATTTGAAGGGATAGCAGTGAGATTGGGGAATAGTTAGGCATGAGAAAAATGTTGAATGTTGTCGTGAGAAAAATGTCATCCAAGTGGTTCCAGAATTTCACCCCCCCCACCCTTAGCCACCTCCAATCAAAACAATGTAGACAAGATAGTGGTTGTAAAGAAATACAGTAACTGGTAACAAAGGTTGTCTTTGAAGATTGTAACTGATTGGTTGAGGAACATGGACATAAAGAAGATCTTTTCATTGGACACTGCTTTTATTTTGAATGTTGCTCCATGTGATCTAAGGCTGAATTTTAAAATATTAATCTATTTCTTATAAAGAAAACCCCGGAAATACAAATTTTAATGTAATATTCCCAATCTGTATATCTTTGCAACTAATTAAAAAAATATTTATTTTCTATATCGCTGCAAAAGCCAACACTGTGCTAGCCAAATAAAGCATCCACAAGCCAAATGTGGTTTGGGCTGCCACATGGATAACTTTGGTTTAGACTAATGTGATATTTATTCTCATGAGGAAGGAATAAAAGGTAATTCTTAAGTATTGATTACTTCACAAATTGCTGAACTTTGAACCTGCCTGCGTAGTATGCAGGCCTGTGCATTAGGGGTGATTGCCTTATATGAGATGAGGTGACTATAATGAAAATAGTTTCAAATGATGCACCAGCATCATTAATTCCATCCTCACATTGTTAGGTGAGGGTAGATACCAGCCGTGCAAGTAGCAACAATGCAGTGGTTGATATATACTACATATACATACATATGGAATTGACTAGACAGTTATATGTAGTATTCAACCCCTGGCAATAAAAAATTGTTGGACTTGAGAAAATAGACTCTTCAATTTTGGTATTATTACTTGGTTACCACTATTCCTATTACTTGCTTTCAGTTATATTGAGGTTGTTATCCTATGTGTCTGTCATTGTTCTCAGTGTTTTACCTGCATTATCTAATTTAATCCCGATGGCAACGTAAGAATAGACACTTTTTATCCCATTTTAAAGTTGACTAAAATAAAGCTTAGGGAGGTTAGGTCACTTACTAACAGATGTCGTAAAACACAAATCACAAAGCCTGTGTTCCTGTTTCACTTCTTTGTTTCTTATAAACCCACGGGAGCAATATGTGTTTCAGTTGGTCATCAGAAGATTAAAAAAATTTTTTTCAGTAACATTTGACTAGGCATGCACTCCCCATTTCTCCATTACCCATGTAACTCTCTCATATGTTACATCTTCTAGGTATACCCACTAATGCTACCTGACTTGTACACAGCTGTTACTATCTCTTTCTAATACATTCTGAAAATATGGCAGATAATCAAATGGTATCGTAGTAAATGCATGTAGTCTATACATAACATATGATAGATAATAGTTGCCCTTTTTTCCTTGAAATCATGATACTTCTAGATCATGATAAGATTTGGTTGAAATCTGGGAATACAACACTCCCAGGCTAGCCTGATTAGTAAGGCCCACCCATAATCAAAGGGAAGACCTTACATAGGACATGCATATAGAGGGGCAGGGATTTTGAAGTCCATTTTAGAACACTGCTTACTACAGCAGGAGAATTAAGTAGAATCTTTCAACTCTCCAACAATATTGTTATTGATGCTCCCAAGTTATTTTTACCAGAAGTAAAATGGAATACTGTGCTTGGGTTTGGTTGTTTCTCAGACTTATTCAGATTGATTTGAAAAGAACTGTTCTGTAGACCCATTTATATCAACTAGTTTTTAATACAAACTATCATTTTTATGGAGAACATTTTGTAAAATAAAAACTTCTGTCATATCTATGTTCAATGAGTATAGATATTCTTATTTTGAATGAGTATTTAAATTTTATTAGATTTGACACACAGAATTTCCTTACATGACAATATACCTTCCAGATAGGCTAAAATTTAAGTATTTCATCTAATAAGTTATATTTTGCATGACATTTTGAATAACCACTATTGATTCTTGATTAGATAGTTATCAATATTTATGGTACCATAAACAATGTTTATTGCACTGTAATTGATGACTATTAGTGCTACCTACTTATAGGACCTGCAATTATATTACTATAAATATAATTTTTAGTTACAATAATAATATCTGACTTTCATCTTAAAGCTTGAATCCATAAAGCAGTAACATTTGTTTTACACCAAAACTTTTGGCTGATGTAATTTTTAGAAGGAATTTGTTTAATTGGCAAGGATAGTAACTGCATTTCTTTTTTTCCTCTTTAGACCCCATCAGTTCAATTTTTTTTAAAACCTTTCTATTATTTTCAAGATTGCTCTGGCACTATGGGTAAAAAAAGTAAAACTGGTAGATTTCCTAGTAAGTCCATGATTTGAGGCTTTCTAAACTTTACCTAGTGTATAATTCATAGATGCTTAATAGATAATGTTTTAGGATTTCCCCTTGGCTCATTGTTAAAGTAAACAGGGTGATTGCCATCTTCTGATTTGGTATTCACAACCTTTTTTCCTCTTTTTGGTTTGCTTTGCTTTGTTTATAGAGTATTGAATGCTATTCCCAGAGGATAATTTATCACTAGGAAAGAAGGATAAATGACTTCTTTAAAAGTCTCTCCCTTAGTTTATAGGAGCCATTCTACCATACAATTAGATTCATACTATGATTTTTGAATATCAATGAAAATCATACTGTGAATTTTAATAAACATTTGAAAAAGGTGAACAAAACCTGAGATTCTTCTCTATTTTAAATAACAGCCTGTCTGACCATACTAGTCTCTTATGGGAATCTGTCTTTGTTTTCTATCTCCTGTTCCTTACTCCACTCTACAAATGACTGATTTTAAAAAAAATACATTTCCTGAATTGTTTCTTTCCAAAAGCTGTTTGAAATATTCTACACTGTAATGTGTTTAACTACAGTAGGAAAAAAACTGAGCCCTCCCCCCAGAACACAAAAAATTGTTTCTCTCCTGAATGAATATATCCCAGTAGTTCAACTTTTATTTTTATCTTAGTTTTACAAGGGGAGTTTTAATCAGCCAAAATAATCTTAAAATAATGAGATGCTTGAAATTTTATATATATAAATCTGTGCTACCTTTTCTGCCAGCATTGTTACTGGATTACTTATGAAGTAGTTGAGCATATTGAGCAAATGATTTTGCTGATTAAGGGTATAGTTTTTCTGATTTCTAAATAAATGTACAAGCATAAAATTATATATATACAATTTAAACAAAGTTTAAACCTGTATTTCACTGTCTTTTGGTGACAATAAATATGGGATTAGATTTAAAACAAACTTTTTATTTTCTGTTTTTAATCAGTTCTAGATCAATAACAAACACTGGAGAGGTTTAGTCAGGAAAGAAAACTGTAACTATTAAAATTAACTAGAGTAAAATTCACTTTGTGCTTGGGTTCATTTTAAAAGTCTAAGTTGTTGAAATTTGGAGGGGAAAGAAGCAAGGAAGAAGAGTGAATAAATGTGCTCAGAATCGTCTTTATCTCAGCAAAGTTCCTGCCCATGAGTATGAATCAAATGCACAGGCTATGAAAATGTATGAATATCTATTATAAACTCTTAGAGTTTTCAAGAATTACTATAAAATGCAAGAAATAATTCATTTAAAGAGAAGCTGAATTAATGTTTATTGTGAATAATGCCCCGCAAAAAAACTTGCTAACAAGATTGAAGGATGCAACAAACATGAAGTTAAATAAAACTAATCTTTCTAAGTGATATTAAAAAAGTAAGTGAGATTAAGTGCCCAGAACTGTCCATCACCCCAAATTTATGTAGTGAGGGTTCATTAATTGCAAACAAGGGGATTCATACTCTATTTAATAAGATATCACATGGAGTTCCTTCCCATTTACAGTATGTTCCTAGAGGTGAAAACAGCAGGAAAATGAAATTACTTCATTTACCGGAATTACAGCTTCTTTTGTATAAAACTTTAATCATTTTATATGTGACAACCTTATGCTTAATGTTTTTAGAATACTCTTCATAAAACATTATTTAGCAAAAGTACCCTCTCCCACTGAGCACATCGCTGCTTTCAATGGCTGTGCTAATCTAGTTTGAATATATGCAGTATTTAATCTTAATTATGATGCTGAAGTCTATACAATGTTAATTATTCATTTCACATGCTCCCTCCACTTTATTATAACTCCTAATTTGCTTAACAAAATGTAGCTTTTAATTAGAACTGTGGAACTGTTGGGGCAAGGTGGTGTTTTGAGAATGTGTGTGTGTGTGTGTACATGTGTGTGCATGTACATGCTTCCTATCAGTTTGGAAATACATGTGAGAGGGGCAGTGTTGGAATAACAGCAGTCAAATGTTTGTATTTCAAATGATTAAATCCCCTAATAGTTTTGCTTTCTTTCTTCCTAATTCTCAGTTTCTTACAGTTGAAAAGGGAAAATGGAAAGGTATATTTGGTTATCATTTTAATAATGTACAATACTTGGGTTGTAGTGTCTGTGTATTTTAAATATTAGCTGAAGAAACACACACACACACATACACATATGCACAAAGACATGCAAAGAAAATTGGATAATCAGGTCATTTTTACCTACATATACAGAATAGCCAGCTGAAATCTTTTATTCAATTAGTGATGATTGTGTTTTTATTAAAGTCTTGAAATACATTAGAAAATTTCATAACACTAAGTAATTGTTTTTAAGAAAACTTGAAAACGTGATTTATATATAAAGTTTAAATAGTTATTTAGCAGTGTTTTCCTAGTTTCTGTTACTTGTGGGTTTTAATATGGCTTACATAGTTTAATGCACTTATTTTTTTAATAATTTATCTAAAAAGTGTAACACTTTTTAAAATTTAAAATTACTTCTAAATAAAACTTTATAGTCCTGCTTGAAAAGAAAATTTTTATTTTGAAGTATAAATAAATTAAAAAGTACTGAAATATTTTTTTTCTGTATCACCAGTGTATAAGCACTGGAGGACTCATTCTACACCGTTTTAATAGCATGTTTTAGAATTCTAGTTATGAAGTGAGGTATTGCTAAATTATGCTCCACTTAAACTGTTCACAGAGTCAAGGGGACTTAAATAGTTTGTATACATTTACTGTAAATTTTGAGAAAGGTCATTTAAAAACTAAAACCAGAAGTCTGTATAAAATCATGAATATCCCTATTGCTAATTTTGTATACTACAATTTTGTATACAAAAATGAAGTTATGGTTATGACTAAAAAAGGTTGTGGAACAATTTATCACACTCATTAACTGTATCTAGGCAGATATTATTTTCTGAATACATGCTTATATATTTCTTCATACAGGCACAAGAAATAACCGAGGTAGATACATGGGTACATAAAATCTATGATATCCTGGTTATTCTTAAGCTACTCTTTCATAACAAATTCAAATATCTTTGGCAAATAAGTTAACAAAAACAATTACTTCTGCCATTAAAAGGAATTAATTATCATCTGTAATTTCTCTTATTTGGGGGATTATGCTAACTCATGGTAGCCTTCAGCTTCTTATAGGGTGCTATTTTATTCATTTATTAAATTTCTTTTTATTTTAATTAAGGTATCATTGATATACAATCTTATGAAGGTTTAACATGAGCAACATTGTGGTTACTACATTCACCCATATTATCAAGTCCCCCTCATACCCCATTGTAATCACTGTCCGTCAGCGTAGTAAGATGCTATAGAGTCATTCTTTGTCTTCTCTGTGCCATACTGCCTTCCTTGAGACCTACTTATATTTTGCTAATAATAATGCCCCTTAATCCCCTTCTCCTTTCCTCTCTCCCCATCCCTTCTCCCCACCTGCTTTCCTTTGGTAACTGTTAGTCCCTTCTTGGAGTCTGTGAGTCTGCTGCTGTTTTGTTCCTTCAGTTGTGTTTCGTTGTTATACTCCACAAATGAGTAAAATTATTTGGTACTTGTCTTTCTCCACCTGGCTTATTTCACTGAGCATAATACCCTCCAGATCCATCCATGTTGTTGCAAATGGTAGGATTTTTTTTTTTCTTATGGCTGAATAATGTTCCATTGCGTATATGTACCACCTCTTCTTTATTCATTCATCTACTGATGGACACTTAGGTTGCTTCTGTATCTTGGCCATTGTAAATAGTGTTGAGATAAATATAGGGGTGTGTATGTCTGATTACCTGTTTTAAATATCTCACAATATTTACCCAATTGTCAGATAAAACTTCTGCCTTCAAGAAACATAAATAGAAAGAAATGGCTAATGATGTTGAGAGGCATTATCCAAAATGGCTTTGGCTATATCCAAATCCCCTGGATAATTATAAAACTTCCACTTATGTTTTGTTTCTTTACAAATTGCATAAAACTAGCATCACATAAAGTTTAGGAATCCTGGAAAGAAAACAGAATATAATAACTTTCCTCATTTTCATTCCTTTCTACCATGTTGCCATGTGCTAATTACCTCATAACCTTGTCTTTCAAAAAAAAGAAGGCATCTTTACAAATTCTATTTCTCATCTGCTCTTCGTGAACATTTTATATAGAAAAGTTTATGGGTGAGTATTATCTCCTTAATGACTATTTAGTTTTGTTTCTGATTCTCCCACTGTGTCCAGTCCAAAGAGTTAAGAAGGGAGGGCAGTGGACTACCTAACTCATCTTAAGATGTTCAGTGAGTGCTGAGTACATAGAGCCTATTTTCTTCCATTGAACTTTTACACCCTGGGAATTCCCAAGGACTGTACAGTTCTGTGGAGCTTTTCCCGAAATATAAGCCTGCACACCTCGTCTGTCCCTCTGTCTGAAATTTAAAGCTCTTGCTTTTTGGTCTACATTTAGTTTTATTCACTATCTTACCATCACACTCAACTGCTTCTGAAGCCTGCCCCCCATGCAGTTCTAAGTTCTAAAGCCACGTTGTCCACTTTCTTTTCTGTGGTGCTTTTCATGCCTCCGCTTTCTTCTGTCGGCTTTGCCATTCTGTTTAGATATCACCCACAAAGCCATATTCTGTCTGATGTTTTCTCCATTGACCTCCAGGTCCGTGAGGGCCTAGCAGCATATTTTTTTCTTCTTCTCTGTTGTGTTGCCACAGATGATTTCATAGAGATTTGCAATTGTTTGAAATGGAGTGCTTTGCTATTTTTCAGCATTTTAAAGAAAACCGGAAAAATGATATCTAAAAGGTGTAGATTAATTTTTTTGTCTCATATCATTCTCATAATAATCCCTGTATGTACTCTTAATTACTCCCCATTTCTATACATGAAGAGAAATAACTTACTTGTTGTGATATATTATGTGGCAGAGACAGGATTTGAGCTTCATTTTCAGAAATTTCAAAGCCCAATTTTTCTTTGCTACATAGTATTGCTTCTTGAATATTTGTTACCTGAGTTCATTCATCCTTCACTTAAAATCAATAGAGCAGTTTCTGACCACTGCATGCTTCCTATATCATATTGTGGTACTTAAAGGATCTGGTTAAATAGCCCAAGTAAAAATAAATTTAATGTATAATGAATAACTATAATTGCATCCAAATGATGACTGAATCTAAAAAATAATTTTAACTCTAATCTCTAATAGTAAAGATCTTGATAGTTTGGGATCTAGATTATAATTTATGCATTCATTCATTCCTTCAACACAACATATTGAATATCTATATTATTCTAGAGTGTGAGTCTAGAGTAATCATTCAAAAAGTACCTGTTCTAATGGACCTTACATTCTAGAGAGGGAGATAGACAATAAATAAACAAATGAATATATCTATATTTATATCTGTATTCATCATGTGGTAAGTGCTTTGAAGAACAGTAAGTGGTGTATATGTTTGATGTTTGAAATAGGAGTAGACAATTGTTGACCAGTTTTATACACACTTAGGTGAATGTAAAATATGTAACATAATATTGAAAATAACGTAAGTATACAAAAACATAATAAAAGAGAATGACTATGTAGTGAAAAGTCTTCTGTTGGATACTGAAGGATGATAGTGTAGTCATCAGGAATGTAGGCTTCAGCCTTAGACCATCCTTTTCCATTTCTTCATAGCTGTGTCTGCTTGGGCACATTAACTCTATGAGTCTTATTTCCCTCACCAAGAAAATGTGGTAGCAGAGTCCTCCAGAGGTGCTGCAAAAATTAAGAGAAAGACTTTTTGTGGATTGTTGCACATTTCTTGGCATATAGTTAAGTTCATGGCGGATAGCACTTCTGGTGGCAGGGGTTGTAGCTGTACTAGAAATTATTGTTATTGTCAGTATAGCTTTGGATACTCACTGAGAATTTCTATGCTTTTGATTCTTCATATGCATTTCTTCTTTTTTTCCTCTAACTCTTCACAGATGTAGGAAGTTAAATAATATATGAAGCACTTTGAATGTATGAAGACAAATTTTTCTATTGTTATACGAGGTGTCAGAAATAAAACCTAATTCTGGAGGTTCCCTAAGAGCAGAATTTCCATTTTTCTATTCAGTGGGAGTTCTTGCTTAGCAAAGTCAGTTGTAATGTATTTAACTTACATTTGAATAGCTGCCAGAGACCAACTGAAGAGAGGAGGCACATCTCACAGTGGCAGTGTGCGGTGCTCCGTGCTTGGCAGTTACCACTGCACTGGGCAGGGCTCAGCCCCCACCTCTGAGCTGCAGCTGCCACCTGAGCAGAAATGATATGAACCACATGACTCAAGTCCCTCTTGTCCCATCATAGCAATAACGGGCAGCTTTCTGCTGTGTTCAACTAGTTCATGGACATAGGCTCCCTTTCCTCATGCCAGATAGGTTTCCTAAAAGTTTTCCATTGATTTCTGTGCAGTTTTAAGTGCCTTTTTTTTCTTTTGTTCAGAACACTTAATATGAGATCTACCCTCTTAAAAAATTTTTAAGTTGCGCCATCCAATCTTGTTATCTATAGGCACACTGTTATATAGCAGATCTGTATGAGTTAATTATCTTGCATAATTGAAAATTTCCAGACCCACGGAACAACTCCCCATTTCCCCACCCCCAGCCCCTAATAACTACTATTCTGCAGTCTGCTTCTGTGTTTAATTGTTTGACTATCTTAGACACCTAATATAAGTGGAACAAAGCAGTATTTATCCTCCTGTGACTGGCTTATTGCACTTGGCATAATGTCCTGCAGGTTGTTCTATGACACATAGGGCAGGATTTGCTATTTTTAATGACATTACAAAGCTACTTCTGTTTAATAATGTCCCACTTGTGCCTCTTCCATTTCCCCAAAAGCTCTTTGAAGGAAGTTTCTATTTATTTATTTTTAATATCACTTCTGTGTACCTAGTCTAGTGGTCCTTACATACTAGTTACTCTGTAATTGCCGTAATTGTCCGTTGTTAACTAATTACAATTAACTGACTAATTGGAACACAATTTGCGACACTAACACTTATCAAGATTAGAGTGAGAACAATATTAATTAGGCTTTTACCCAAAAAATGGCTCTGAAATGTTTTCTAATGATAAATATGTCCCTACACTCCAATTACACTAAGTAAGAAAGTTAAATATGGAAAAACATATTAAAATACATTGAAACAAGTAAGGAAATATTGTTAAATAAGTTTCTGTCTCTTTCCATCTCCTCTTTCTCTCTCTTTTCTCTCTCCTCTTCCCCATTATAGAGTTTTTTTCACTTTCACAGATCAGTATTAAATAGATTTGAGAAAGATAATCTTCAGCAATGTGTTGCTTTGTTAAGAAAAAAATAATAGAGCTCCTCTCATTCCAGCTGAAAGTGAAAGGTAGTATCCACAGACCTGATTAAAATCCTGTTAAGTATTTTTGTTGTTTTATTTGTTTGTTTTCATTTTATTTTTTGAGAGTTATTACTGGTGAAGTATTAACTAGGAGAAGCTTCAGGACTCCTAGTTCAGTATTACTACGTCCAGGAGCACTGAAATGGCTTAATAGCTTCTTCCCAGTGGCTTGCTTGGTGGTGACACTTCATGTTACTCTACAGGGGCTTGTGGCTTTAAGATAGATTTAGAGATGTGGGTATCTCACTGGATAAAAGTAGAGACACCATACAAGTGATATGCTCATTAGCTATGGACATACATTAGCAAGCCCAAGGAAGGGCATGGTGAGTAACTAGAAAGAAAATAAACGTTTCAAGTAACTGCCAAATTGAAAAGCACTTTCTGATTTTTGTATATCATTGAAAGAAAAAATATATGTTGGGGATAAAAATTTCAAGTTTGTTGCTAACACATTCAAGAAAATTTTGTGTATTTTCACCATAATAAACATATATCCAAGTATGTTTATGCATATACAAATGTTGGAACAGGACATAAAATGAAAAAGAATGAATGTTTTAATTGATGCTTTCTGGGACCAAAGTCACAGAAATCTACTGGCATTTGCTTACACAAAGATGGATAATTTATTAAGAAATATAATAAGCTAGTTCATAGAACTGGAGGGGAAAAAAGATATTTCTATCTTGGGGAAACTGGAAAGCATTCAGCCTCTAGCACCATGGCTCAGACTCCCTTAAGAGTCATAATATTGCATCTTTACTTGATCCTTCTCTGCTTTTTGCAATGTAGTTTTTGGCAAAAGTCCACCCTGCAGTTGCAAATAACATGACTTCCATTCATGGAGACATAGGATCTTTACCTGCTTCTCCAAGTCCAATTCCACCTCCAAAGGAGCAAACAGGAATGGTCCAGTCTGGGCCAGATATCTGTTCCTAATCCTATAGGTTTTGCTAAGGAGCAAGGTCATGCAGTACAATTATGGTTACTGAGCCTACCTTATGTGAAAGACTGCACATCTCACAGAGAGAGAAGGCCTTGTCTGGGAGAACACTCCAAAGATGTTTACTACAAAAGAGGCTAATTCCTACATGAGACAACACTGAGAAGGAGACTATGAGCTGTATCTTTAATTTTTGAAATAGTCATAGAATTAATTGAGATACAAAGGAAAGTCTACTAGATACTGCTGTATTTAAAAAGAACATTTACAAAGACTTTTGTTTACATTTGACTTAAAGACCCTATTGTTACAAAAGGATTTCCTTTGAGATGACTTATCAATACCTAACAAGGTTGTTCTCTCCCTACATTGTATAAATGGCAAGAAGTGTGTGGTACAATTTCTTAGAAATATAATTAGTGTTAACGTTGTGAAATGTGTTCCCAGGTTAATGATCACTACTTGCGGTTGACTATTCCTGACTCATTGAGCTATCTTTTTCTTATCTGTACTTAGAAAATTGTTTAAAATTTTAAACCAAAATGTGTAATTTCTCTTACAATGGACAGCCAGCTCAGATAAATATGCAATATATTATGATGAAAATGGTGTTTGTCAATGTGAATACTGTATTTACAGAAGAATAATAAGGAAACACTTTCAAACTTGAGGTGGTTTGGAAAATAAAAAATTCAAAATTTTGAATTTGAATTTATTCCTGTATGGCATTTTGGCCATGATTTTCCAATTAACTTATTCAGTATTATTGAGTATGCTATCTAATTGAATTCCATCTCCTGTATGTTTTTTGCTCATGCTCACTTATAGTTTCTCACTTCAAAAGGTTTAAACTGAAATATACATGTATTACTGATTTCCAAAGTAATTTTTTTATATACTATTTGGAAGTCCCAGAGAAATTTCTTCCTAATGAATAAGATTGCACGTTGTAAAAGTGAAAATCAACAATGAAAGATAGTGCACACTTTTGGTCCCAAACATATTATACTCATTTTTATACTCATTTTAATTCTCAAATTAGTATAAGTGCCTCAGTGTACATTTTACATAATGAATAATAGGAAACGATGAGGATGAATTAGCAGTTGTTGCCAATGACTTTGAGGCCTTCAAGGAAAAAACACTTAATAAATACCAATACCAATATTTGGTTATCACTTGTTTTAAGTGTAACTTTAGGCTGCCACAAAAACTTAAATCCTTAGGTGTATAATTTCCATACATTATTAGGTAGTGTTAAAAGAGAGAAGAGTTTAATTGTTCATCTGCACGTTATCACACACTTAGAGAGAATATACTTTCTCCAGTGACAAGAGTTTATTCTTTAGGATATTTTGGTAAACTCTGGGTTAAATAATTAGGTTTCAAGTTAGTCGAATATTTCCCAAACTCTTAAATTGTTAAAGTTAAAAAAAAAAATCCTGCTCATACTTATCTAATGGTTATCTTAATTAGAGGGGAAGGAATTCTTAAATTAATGTCATGGTCAGGCTGGTGGTTATATGTTTAATAATTCATTTTTTGCAAATAAGAGGTCTAAGTGTCTAAAAGATCTGCCTCAGATTGACTCTTTCCCTGACAATGGAGAACTGAACAATGGCAGTGATTAGCAGATAAAACATAGTTTCTGAAATCTTGAAGGATATTTAAAAATAGTTTTATACTTTATTTGCAAGTTTCATGTAGTTTTTTTTTTTTCAACTTTCAGTAAGGCCTCACTTAGGCACTCACATTTTAGCAAGCCTTTACACTAGAGAATATTCTCTGGAAATAAAGAAAGTACCACCAATGCTCTTTGCATATAGTAATTGTTCAAAAAAAGGAAAAAAAAAAGAAAAGTCAATTACGAATATTACATATGATATTGTTACTGGACTGGTTGTATTATAGTTGTTGTTTGGGAAAATTACTACAACTAACTTTTATTACTCTCAGGAAGAATATAGTTGTTCTCCTAGAATTGTGGACTCTAAGGGGAAGATTAATTTTATGAAATGTAACACTTTTTCAAAGTTAGAAATATATCTTTTTTGATATTTATTGGTTTTATTGAAATTTATGATATTTTGATACTTATTATTTTACTGATATTTATGAAGAGATTGTATTGTAACTGACACTCAGAGTTTTGAGACTAAAAGTTAAAAGACCGGTAATAGACATTCATCTGAAGAATTAATCTCCTTGGTAATGCTTTATCTTACCAAATAGTTTCTATAATTGTTACACCAAAGAAGACTATCACATTTTGTGTAATTCATCAGTAATCTATTAAACATCACTTATGCTTTTCAATTAAGTGTAATGTTACTGTAAAGTCACTTTAGGTATGATAAAACACATTGTGATTTTAAACATACCTAAGCAAAAAACTAGAGAAAGAAAAATATGGTGTGCATTATCATTCTGCACAAAAGGAGCCAGATTCCATTGACTTAGTATCTTTGCTAAATATTCTGGATACTAAATAAAAAATTCTCAGCGTTCTAATTAATAACAAAACAGACAGTGCAATGTAAACAAACATTCAGGTGACCCATCACATTTTTCAGTTTGCTTCCACAAATTTGGCGTCTTGTAGACAAATCTCTAAGTAAATTTGGAGAGTGAAAATTATTTTTTAGAGTTGGTGTTTCTTATGCATTGCATTACTGGATTTAATCTTCCTAAAATTTATGAAGCTAGATATACTATAATAATCCCTACAGTTATCTACAAAGAGAATATGTACACTTAAATTTAGGACTAAGCTTAATTTTTGTCTTAATATAATAAATTGTAATATTTCCAAATATGTCTTCTGTTGAATGGCTTGTTCATATTTGAACTGCCTGCTTACTAAAGGGAAGTTAGGAGCACAAGTACCAGAGTGCGTAGTAGGCAGCAGATTAGATTTGGAAACAATGTATATAATACGTTCTTTTTTGTACTTTTTTGTAGCAGCAGAACTACTAGTTCAACATAGAAGGTGAGATAGAATTCATAAGTGTTTATTCCCCTTTCCCAAGAGACATGCATTTAAAATTACATTTAAAGCTCTTAAGTTTGACTCTGATACTTGCTGGAAAAATTGCTTACAGATAGTCTCTGTCCTCTCCATTTAATCCATTCATTTACTCTACATCATGGAAAAAGTTGCACAGGCTGGGTAGCTGATTGCCTGTGTTTGGATCTCAGGTTACTTACTCCCCTTTGGGGGATCTCTGTTCCTCAGCTTCCTCATCTTAAAATTGACGAATACTAGTACTTATCTTATGGGGTTGTTATAAGGATTAAATATGTAAAACCCTTCAAAACTGTTCCTCAGTGATAACAAGGGTGTTGTTATTTTTGTTAGGTCTAGGTTTAGATGCTTAGGGCCCCTACATTAGGAAGCAGGGTAGTCCCTTGTATGGGAAATGATGTCATATAAATAATTAAAGTTGTGAGAAGTGTGCTAGAGCTGATAGCTCAGGGATATGAGCAAGCCATCCATAAGATATACCAAGAAGGAGCATTCTTGAAGGAGGGACTAGAAGTAAAAGACCCAGATAGGGATAAAAAGCAAGTTTCAAAAACATAAGGAATGACAGTATTATTGAAGAAAAGTGGCACGGTAATGAGAATAGTGTGGACAGGAAGGAAAACTAGATCAGTCATGGTGGTACAGACCTTTTAAGGATTTTGGATTTTATTCTAAGACTTAGAGGGTCAAAGGTTCCACCCCTTGGATAATAGACTCTGCGATGGAATTTTGCAAGCAGGAAGTTTATTGCTGAGTGCTTTAGAGAGCAACACTTAAACTGGAGTAAGGAAAACAGGATTGGGCACAGGGAGGAATTAAACTGCAAAGCAGTCACTTTAAATGCCTGTCTTGGCTTTTCGAAACTGTGGGGAGCTCTGGGGTTATGACAGCAGTTCTATCTGTCGTGTTACATTTAGGCAAAGGGGCTGGGCCTTTATACTCCACATCAGCCAATCATTGCATATAGGCTGTTCCTGGGCAGGTGGCATAGTTTCTACCCAGGGCGTTTCTAGGAGAGGGATACTGCTGATGGTTCTGCTGCTGCCCACACCTAGTGAGATCATCTCCTTCATTCGGAAGGGCGATTAAGAAGGAGTAACACAGCGTCCATATGAAAGCCGTTGAAGGATTGAAAGCAAGGAATTCAACCCCTAAATTATTCAAGAAATAATTTTTGAAGACCTACTCTGAGCTGTATCCCATGCTAAACCTGAAAATCCGATGTGTGAGTAAGGCACACAGCCAACCAACTGGAGAAGAATTCACCTAGACAGATGGACAAAACCGACTGTGTGAGGAATGTCACAACCAGCTGTGGGCACAACAGAGGAGGTTTAACCTAGCACGGCAGCAAGGGATTATGGAAGACCTCTGGGCAAGCAAATGGCATCTGAGCCAGAATCTAAAGGATGACTAAGAGTTACTCTGGGAAAGGGCAGGGATTATGCTCCAAGCAAAATCCCAGAAGTGAGATAAATATTGATGTAGTTCCTTTTGGCTGGAGTAAGGAGTGTGTTCTGTGAACCACCCGGGAAATCCCACCTGGCATCCGGGAGGATCATAAAATCTGACAGCCGCAAGTGACCTGAGAGACCTTGGCTGGCTCAGCCTCCTGTTACACAGATGAACAAAGCAAAGAAAATAGGCTCAAGAAATTGTTCAAGGCTTCTGAGTTAGTGAATGCTGTGTGAGGGATATAGTCCAGGCCTGACACGGAAGCTGAGAATCTACAAGTTTTTATTAGAACCAACCAGAACCAGCAGGAGACATACAGATATAGCCACAGCATTACCATGGTGGGACACATCAGCAAGGATTGAGTAAATAATTGATTAGGGATATGGTTGGTTGATAGAGCACAATCAATCCCAATCAATGAATAGAGTGGAATCAGAGTATGATATCAGGTGATTTACAACCTCTACATCATGATAAGGATGACTAAACTGTGTATTTGTTGGATATGAGAGAATATCAATTACTTAACTCAGTTTGCTATAGTGCATTTTCTCCAGTTGGAAACTTTTATATTTTTGAAGGCATCTGGTAAGAGAAATATAAATAGTTATATTAGTAAGATTATTTATTTGTGGTTGCTAACTACCTCAGTAGAGCATCTAGATGGATTATCACAAAATACCTAACATGTGTTTAAGAAAGTTTGACTTTAATTGAGCTCTATGCATCCTAATGGAAATTAAAATTTGGGGTTCCAAATGATACATCAGGCTCTTACAGAGTAGTCAAAATAGGTGCATCTAGAAGCTCATGAGTCTTCCATTAGAGACACAAGCCATAGCTAAGGTGCCAAGGACAAAGAAACCAATAGGCTGTGGAAGAAGCCCCAGAATCTCAGGGCAGGTTTCCTACGGCGCTACTTACAGAAAAGCATGGGTGAGTGGCTAAGGAGAGTTATTTCCGTATGGCTGCTGGACGACCTCCCAAGAAGCAGATGGAACAGCTTTTATTAGAATCTGTTCACTGTCAGGCCCTCCGGAAGTCATTGTTCATGACTTCTAATCCTCACAACAGCTTTTCAAGACTGTGGGTTTTAGCAATCCTGTGTTGTAAATGAGAAACTGGAGGTCCAAAAGGGTACAAAACCTTCTCAAAGCCATGTAATATATAAAATGCATAAAATCCAGGTCTGTTTCACTCAAAAGTCTAAAATCCAAATTTCTACCATTGTGTATATATACACACATATCTCTTTATATGTAATGTAATTTCAAGGTATAATTTTATAAATATTATCTTATTTAAGGAGTTGAAAAAATTGTCATTTTGTAATGTATATAAGTTTACATGTTTCACTCTTATGAAAAAATATAAAATGCAAGGCTTGACTGATGCTGGTAAACAATACCAGCATTTACAAATCTCTCTAGTCTTTCCAGTAACATCTACATAATGCAACTTCCGATTTCAAGCAAACATGACAGTATTAATAGGACAGTAGGATTTACATTTAACTGAGTCACTTGTGTGCAGAAAAATCTTCAAGTACAAAGGCTTTGGGATTAAACAAATTTGCATAGTGATGGGTGAAATTTTACTTCAAAGATTTTTTTTCTAAATAAAAGGAAGCCAAAATTCTTTTAAAAAAATGAAAAGTAAGCTTCCTTTCAATATTTTCCAGTCAAAAGTATTCTCAGTAAACAAGGGAGACCATACATGAATCAACTCTCTCTCAGTCAGAATTTTCCTTTAACAATAACCTGTGTTTAATAAGCTGGTACCCAGAGTGTGTGCCACGCTGCTTCAAAGTGATAGCAAGACCGTGAGGAAGATCAAAGAGAACGGTCATGGGATCTGAACTGCTAGACTGAGAAAGAGAATTGTATCTGCATGCACACAGGTACTTTTTGTTAGGCCTGTAGAGGGAATGGATTCACTTTATTTTCTATAACTGCTTAAAGATTTTATTCCAAACAAACTTCCTTTCACCAGTAGAGATCAAAAACTCAAGATATTTCTGGATTATGGAAGAGAGAGACAATATATCTGTTAAAAGAGAAGAGATTGAAACTAGTATTGAAACAATACTAGGGATTGTTTCAGGAAGGCCTTCCTTAGCATTAATGGGACTTGAAATGTGATTGGAATAATTATAAAGCAACAGTTGTGATGAAAGATGGGGGATGCCAGTGAATCCAATCATTCTAGTGCTATTTGATATTGATAATCAATTCTGCATCCTCTAACACTCCCAGTGAATGGATGATTCAAAGATGTCATAGATGATAGCTCCTATATAAAACTCTGTGTAACACACAGTAAAATTAATATCATTCTCACCACGGTCCCAAGGTGGGTCCAACCCTATATATATCTAGAGTAGAAGATTGCCTGCCCTGTATTAGGGTTGTTTATGTGTTGTTTCAGTCCTGCTCTTGCTGCTTTTGATACTGGTTTTGCTATTTTTGTTGTTGATGTGAAGTTAGGAGGGTCACTTGCCTGTACACCTGTTAATTAATATCTATCATAAACCTGTGATTTGAAAGTTTATAAAGTTGGGCCATATTCCATTTAGTTAACAAAATTATTTTTAACAGGAAGCACATTTAAGAATATGGATGACTAAAACTTTAAGCAGTTTTGAGTCATGCATATTCTGATAAATATTAATTTATCAGATTATTATCTCACACAGTCATTTGTTGAAACCATGTCACTGAGAAATGGTTCATGGGGAATGTATCCCTGAGAATGAGAAATAAATGTGAAGCACTGGGCCATGCTTTATGAGGCACAAGTTGTGTGTGGAATATGGAGAGAAAGGGGGCCATGTATTTAGCAAAAGAGGAAGGGGCAAACATGAAAAATAGGAAGGGCGAATAGCAGGTTTGACTTTCTAGTGAATCTAAAATTCTGTTATCACAAGAAAATGATACAGCACATCTGCCTTTCTCGTTTCTGCCTAAATTTCTAGTTTTTAGATATAGGGTTTCTTTAAGAGACATTTTAGTTATAATATTCACCAACTATTTATCATCATTTCTGTAGGTGATTGCCTTTATAGTATCATTTCAGGAATTACATGAGCTTTCCTTAATGATTTCCTAAGAGCTCTTCCATCTTCTCTCTGATGTCTTAAAATTTTAAACACAGTCTCTTATTTCACAATTACAGATAATTCTTAAAAGGAGGAATCTAGTTTCAATCTCTTCCTCATTTCTCAAAAATGAGAAAACACTTTGATTAAACTAATTAAAAGCATATTCATGCTAAAGTGTAAATGACTGATAACTCTTTTATTGAAAGAGAAAGTAAATTAGGGACAACAGTGGGCAGAGCCAGAAGGGATGGGGGAATATTGAGAAGGAATATGAAAGACCCAGATGATAAATTTCACTTACTTCACAATTGTGCCTAAGGCAAACTCTAAGTAGTTCATACTGCTCCCGAGTCGTCATAATAGTTATGAAATTTGGAGCGATTCTCTGACAGTGCAATTTGGCTCAAAAAGTCTGAAAAATAGTCTTTATGGGAAGGGAGAGTCATTTGAGTTCTAATATTAATACTCCTTCCCTTTCTCTTCATGAAAGACAAACTCAGTTTAGTATAATGAATAATTTCCTCTTACAAATGTAGCTTTCCTTATGAGTCTTCTGCTAATTTGTTGCTTCTTGACTACTTTAGAATAATTGGAGGCATGGGATATAAGAAAGGGCCATCAGCCTGTGTTTCCTTATTTAGGCAATAGTTTTCCAATATACTAAATCTATCTGTGTGAACAGTGAAGGGCACTGAGTTTCCTCACAGTGTCTGTCATGGACACTGCTTTAAGGTTTGTTTGTTTTACTCTCTTCTCCTGAAAACTGACAAAAATGTGAAAGCTCCGGTAAACCTACCTGTTAGTTAAATTTTGTTATTTTGTTGTTGTTGGGTTTTGGGGGGTGGTTCATAATAAATCCTTTTTAAGTCATATTATCCCCTCCACAACAATGATAGGCAGTAACTTTCTATTTCTTTCAGGGAATGCACTCTGTCTGGTGATGAAAAGAGTATGAAATTTTCTGCCAAACAGTCTGGGTCCAGTATTTGGCTCTGTATTTGCTAGTTGAGTAACTTAGAGGAATTTATTTTTCTCTCTCTGAGCCTTTGTTTTCTCATCTGAAAAATGAAGCTAACGAGTGCTATTCATTGATAATTAGAAAGCATTACAGTTATGATGCAATGGCTAGTGGAAGCCACATATGCAACAGGAATCTTATTCAAGCCAATATGCCTTATGAAACGAAATTGACCCAATAAATGATCTGATTAGCTTTCCTGCTGGCTCTGAAACTAGTTCTCTTGGACTTACTGGTTACCCATGGGTTACTTCACATTATTGCTCTCAATCGATGTGCCTTCACAGCCATAGAGCCATAACACGTAGATAGGTCATCATGCCAATGTATTCATTTACAATAGGAGGAAAAAAAACTATCAAACACACCAGTGCTATCATCAATCTTACCAACACATTCTCTCTCAAAATTGAAAAAATGTATACACGTGTTTGCCTATTAAATATAAATTCAAAAAAGAGATGCCATGTATATGTTTCAAATGTATTGCCTTCAGACTCAGGCAGCTTGCTGAATCAATGTCTGTAACAGGGATCTGTGTCAACTGGGTAGCCATTCAAGGGGGCCTGCTACTGGCCACCACCTCCCTCAGATGGCACCTGGATAGCGCCTGACAATATTTGCCTGTGTCTTTGTGGTGGTTGTTATTTGTTTGCTACTTTGTTTCATCTCTGCAGCTGAACCAGCCTAGTATTTCCTCTGTCTGATCATAACCTTTCTCAAACAGAGGGTACTGCACCTGATTCAGTTTCTGCCTATCAGTCATGATAACATCCTGTCCTGCATCATTGAAAATATTTCCTCGTTTCACATGCATCAGAGTTATGAATATTCCTGAATATTCTATCCATGCATTTGTAAGAAATACCTGTCACATTCACTGTGTGTGGATTTCACTAGCCTAATCCTCAAAAAATTGTATCCACTATTATTAGTGAGCCCTTACCATTGTCTCTATATGCCAATTTATTTTTAATGAAATTAAAATGCTTAGGATCGTAACTGATGCATAGTACGTGCTCCATAAATTATGAGAAGAACTGTTATTTTCCCATGGGGGATGATGAAACAGCATTGAATTCCATACACTGAAATCACCACATATGGCTAATTTCATATGTGGTGGGAAAATTAGACAGCAGTTTAACATAATCTGGTATGAAAGGTTACTAGTAATTCTGTCTGTCACTACTTCCCTGACCTTCCAGCAGTGCCAAACATCCCTTTGCTTTAAGATACTCCTTCTAAACCAAAACAGGGTCTGAAATCCTCTTTGTGAATGGTGGCACATTAACCTGTGAACATGCCTGCTTAGTCATAGCAGCCTCTGATTCAGCACAGCACACTGGCCCACGAAGAAGGTGGTTACAGACGAGCCTGGGCTAGACATGCCTAATTCTATTACTTCCTCTAAGTTTCTTACCCTTGTGCCTCAGTTTCCTCCTGTTTAAAATGGAGAAAATAATAGTACCTCCTTTGGAAGATTTTGTGGAAATTAAATAAAACAATACAGAGTGCTTAGCACATGGAGTTCCTGTAACATAATGAGTTCGAAATGTTAACTTCCACTTTATTATTTTTATTATCAAATGTTAACAATTATTATTTATAGTAGTAGTATCCTGGGTATGATCCTGAGAAGGCAGGGAATACTCCAAGGGAACTAGATAGCTGTAAGGTGGTATTAAAAATGCTTATTGTGTAAATCTGATTAGTTCAAGTCCTACCTCATGACCTAAGGGTACATATCGTAGATACTTGATGGTTTTAGTGCAAAGGGCAGTTAATTTAGAGTTAATCTGTTAACAATAGAAGATGAAATCGTGGTGGTTTCAAATGAGGCAGAGTTAAGCAAAGCTGGAGATCTCAGAGGCCGTATGTCAATGAGGATATTGTATTCCAGGATCTGACCTTCTCCTTTGACAGCCTTGAGCGCTGAAAGATAGACTCATGTAATCCAAAAGTCACACTCAGAAAAGCCAAATCTCTGTGCTAGAATATTAATATACTATGGGATCTACAAGCATGAACTGAAATACTTACACCACCATGATCAGCAATGTCTCTTTTTGATCAAACTAGGTGGGAAGTTAACTCATAGAAGGAAGTTGCTGCATTAGTCCTTGAGGGCAAATCACCGCCAGGAACCAGAAACACTGAAAGTCCATTAGACCAGTACATTCTCATCTGTGATTCAAACTGGACAGAATGTGTATCAGAACCACCTTGGGGTTGGTTCAAAACACATGTATTAACCTCAGGATATCTGCATGGAGACAGCAGTTACTGAAGGTTGAAAACCAATGCTCTAGGTACACTAACGGGGGACACTAAATTTGTCAATATGACAAAATTGACTAATGAGCCTAGCACAAGAAGAGAATTAGGCAAGATGACTTATATACTGTAAGAAAATTAATCTTTTTGTGGCTATCTTGCAGAAGAAAAAATCCTGTTAAGATTTCTGAAGCATTCAAAGACGACAACTAAAACCTAGGAGGTGTGCGGGAGATGTTTACGAATGAATGTACCTGGCTAACTGATAGTTGATCAAAGGATTCTTACTTGGAAAAGCTCACCAAACATACATATGGAAAAATTAATTGAAGTTGGAAAGTGGGAGGAATAGCTCTGATGAGAAGGATTATGGCCCATATTCATTTTGTACAATTTTATTCCCTTGATTTCCTCCCCGCCCGCCCCCCCCCTCCGCTGTACCCCGCCCCCATAATGTAAACAGTGTTTTGGAAAACAGTGAACAGAAACTTTGCTAACTACTGGCAGCTGCTCGTCTCACGCATGTTTCTGATTGTACATTGTTACTCACCAACACTGTTTCTTCTGTTTACTACTGATTACAATTTTCTGATTGAAGGGGAAAAAAAAATACATCTTCCAGAAACAACTCCCTTTTAGGGAATGAACTGCCTGTTGTGCTCTCCTATCTTTTCAAATGATTGACTTCAAAAGTGACAGGCTCATTCATGAAGCAAGAGTTTAAGTTTTGCATTGAAGCACACATGCGAATGTGTTCAAGAGGCATCACCTTGTACTCAAAGGTCAAGGTACAGGATATGCTCTTATGGGCTCAACTGGAAAATAGGTCAACAGGTTTCTCATCTTAGAATTTCCTCCCCATATTCATTATAAAGCAATTTTCTTTGTCTAACTTTTCTTTTCTGTAAATTATATAATAGGACACAGCTGGTTGTTACTCCATATATGCTGATGCAGTGTTGTATATAAATTGCCACATAAAAACATGCCAAATGGGCAAAAAATACAACATGAGCAAAATTATCACATTAGATTGGCAGATGCTTATATTAAACGCGTCTGTTTACATTGTGTATAAAAGGTTTTCATGGGCTTTGATTTTAGATTCAGTAGAGCATCTCTCTTTCTTTTATGAGATCTAAATTACACTAGTTATTACTGGTTTTAGAAAATGTAAGTTAAATTACAGAAATAATCATATGCTTTTGCTATTTATTTTTTCTCATTACAAATCGTATCACAAATGCAATAATAATATACTCCAGGAGCCTGGCTATCACCAGTCACTGCTAACCAAAGGTAGCATCAATACTAGCCTAATTGCCCTGCTTTTAGAAATAAGCAAAGATTTTAAAAGAGGAAAATAGATAAATTAATAATAATAATTTGTGTTCAAGTGTCAAAATTTACAAGTTATTTAAAGACAGAAAATGAAATAAAGAAGGTATCTTTTGAGCCAGGCCACATTGTTTAGCTATTAGTGCACCTTATTTCAGAGTATTTAACTGTGTAGTCTCAAAACCAAAATGTTTTAGAACTTTTAATAATGTGGCATAATATATTACAAGAATACAGACATATATATATATATATATATATATATACACACATATATATATATATGAAGTACACATACATCTATAAAACACACTTGTAATGCATATAACCACTTTATCCCAATTTAAAATATGTTCAACAATTCATGGTCTAATTAACTGCAGCATATGAACATGAGGCAGTGAACAAGTATTTTTTGTGGTCGCTATTAAAAGAGATTTCTTATTCCCTTGCAGAGTGAGCAGGAAAGCTACTGATGTCCATTCTGGAATCACATGTACTTTGTAACACCCATGAAATTGTATTTCTATAATTTTTCTGACTTGTCAGATTTACAGATGCCTGGGTGGAATTTACTTTTGAATGACTAGGTTTCTAACAGGAGATTCTGCAGTCCTATATGGTATATAAACTTTTATAGGCAAGAAAAATTTGAAGGATTACAGGAATATCCTAAAATCATTGTGTTCACTTATTGTTTAATTTATGAAGACTAAAAGGGAAGTTCATATGCAGAAGATGACATTCAAACCATTCTTTCAGTGACAAGGAAATAGGGAAACTTATTCTAGAGACTCTAGTTTAACCTATATAGTTTACACCATTGTTTTTTAGGAAAACATTTTAATTGAATTATAATATACATATTGAAAAGTTGCACAGGCCATATTTATTTAGCACAATGACATTTTTAAAAAGTGAACACACCTGTGTAACTACAATCCTGATGAGAAATTTGAGTATTACCACAAACCTGGGAATCTACTTATGCTCCCTATCAGTCTTCATGATCCCCCACCCTGTTAATAGCCACTTTCCTGACTTCTTTCAACTTTGGCTGCTTCACATTTTTTTGAACACAAATAATCATGTGATAAGTACTCTGTTTGTTTGGCTTCCTTTACTTAATATTATGTGTTTGAGATTCATCTAGTTATGCTGTAAAGCAATTTCATTCATTTGTTTATAGAATTCCATTGGATAAATATGCCACAGTTTATTTTTTTATCTATTTATTGTCAATTGACATTTATGCCATTTCCTTTTTTTTTTTCTTTTTGAGTATTGCAAGTTACACTGTTTTAGGTATCTTTATACATATCTTACGGTGCTCAAACTGTATACATTTCTGTTTGGTGTATACCTATGAGTGGAATTGTGGGGACATAGGATACACAATAATGTGTTTTTATTGATAAACATTTGTGCCAGCAGAGCATGACAGTTCCAAATGAACCATATTTTTACTGACATTTGATTTTGTCAAATTTAAATTTTAGCTATTCCTGCAAGCCTGTTCCCATGAAACTTTTCACTGGCCTCTGATAATTAACTGTGCTGAGAGTCTTTCTTGTTTGTTGGTTGTAGTTAACTGATGTCTTCTGTCGCTTTCTTTTTAAATTTGCCTGTTTCTTTTTTTCCCTTTTTAGATTTGTAGAAAAGCTTTATATATTCTGGCAATCAGCCATTGTTGGTTACATATATTACAACTATCTTCTCCTAGTCTGTCTTTTCACTTTGCTAATAGCTTTTTGTTCCTCCCATGTGGGGAGGAGTGATGACTAGGTTTCTAATATGAATGAAATACAATTTATTAATCTTCCCTTTATGACCAGTGACATTTTATCCAGATAAAGAAATACCTGTTCATTCCACAGTTATGAAGGTAGTCTCTCTTGCTATTTTCCAGAAATCTTGTTGTTTTAGATTCATATATAGGTGTAAAACCCATCTTAATTTAATTTTGTGTATTATTTAAAGTAAACATCATGGTTCCTTTTTATGTTGATTTCCATTTGACCTACACCATTCATTAAAAACATCATCCTTTTCCCATTTTATTGCAGTGACACTTTTTTTTTTTTTGATTATTCATTTGATTTTTTTTTTTTTTTTTTGAGAGGGCATCTCTCATATTTATTGATCAAATGGTTGTTAACAACAATAAAATTCAGTATAGGGGGGTCAACGCTCAATGTACAATCATTAATCCATCTCAAGCCTAATTCTCGTCAGTCTCCAATCTTCTGAAGCGTAACGAACAAGTTCTTACATGGTGAACGAATTCTTACATAGTGAATAAATTCTTACATGGTGAACAGTACAAGGGCAGTCATCACAGAAACTTTCGGTTTTGATCATGCAATATGACCTATAAACAATCAGGTCAAATATGAATATTCGTTTGATTTTTGTACTTGATTTATATGTTGATCCCACATTTCTCCTATTATTATTATTATTTTTATTTTTAATAAAATGCTGAAGTGGTAGGTAGATGCAAGATAAAGGTAGAAAACATAGTTTAGTGCTGTAAGAAGGCAAATGTAGATGATCAGATGATCAGGTGTGTGCCTATGGACTAAGTATTAATCCAGGCTAGACAAGGGCAGCAAGACATCCACGGATGCAGAAGATTTCTCTCAAAGCAGGGGGGGTGAGGTTCTGAGCCTCACCTCTGTTGATCCCCAAATTCTCACCTGATGGCCCCCCTGCGACTGTGCCTGTCTTAGGTTGTTCCTCCCTTAAGGAATCTTACCCGTCTCTGGCTAACCAGTCATCTTCCGGGGCCATACAGGGAAATGTAAAGTTGGTAAGTGAGAGAGAAGCCATATTGTTTGCAAAGGTTAGCTTTTTACTTCTTTGCAGATTTATGCCCTGGGGCTTCTATGCCCAGCACTTGTCTCGAGGTATCTTTACCACCTGGAGGAATTATGATACTCGGTAAATTCGATCTGAGGCACGAATTCTATTTAAGGGTTGTAATTAGGAAGGAAGAAGAAAAGCTATAGATGTAGCATATGAAGGAAACTTGGGAGGATTGATTATTTCTTTGACATATCTTCTTGTATAGTACCTTAAGTATGTATAGGTTTTAAACTACTAACTAATTTGCACACACATATTAACATAATAGGAATACGGTGACATAAACAAAGCAAATCTATAATTACCATCCATCTCCAGTGAAGCCAAGAAAACCATTTAGGCACCCTAGGTGCAGTGACACTTTTGTAAATAAATCTAGTTCCCCAATTCATATGCATCTGTACTGGAATTATAGTTTTTACATGCTTTTATAAAAATGACACTCTTCTAATTACTGTGGCTTTATACTGAGACAAGGCTTGGTGTCTGTGTAAATTGTCCAATTTGGTCATCTTCTTCAAAAATATCTTTGCCAATACTCTTTCAGTCTTTATGTTTTTTCAGTGGTATTTTGTAGAAAGCTGTATAGAGGTCTTCCACATCTCTTACACATTTTTTTAGATGTTTGATGTTTTATGATCTTACTGTAATTTTTAAAAATCTTTGTATTTTTAGAGCAGTTTTAGGTTTACAGCAAAATTGAGGGAGAGATATGGATTTCCCATATACTCTCATCCCCAACACATACATAGCCTCCCATATTGTCAACACCCCCCACCAGGCGATATATTTGTTACAACTAACAAACTTACATTGACACTAGGAGTGCCTGAAGTTCAAAGTTCACACTGCAGTTCATTCTTGGTGCTGTGCTTGTTATCAGTCTGGACAAATGTACAATGAGTATAATGATATGTAGCTGCCATTGTGGTACATGAAGAGTATTTTTACCTGCCCTAAAAATTCCTCTGTGCTCTGCCATAATTTCTTTTTGTAATTTTCATTTTCTAATTGTTTTGTTAGTATATACATTCGATTTTTGTATATTGACATTCTCCCTTGCAAACTAGGTGAATTCACTTACTACTAATTGTTACATTCCTTTAGATTTTCTATGCACATAATCATTTATCTGAGAATAATGACAGTGTTGTTTCTTTCAAGTCCTTACATCTTGGTTTTTCTTTCTTATTCACCTGATAACTCCAGTACGATGTTGAATGGAAGAGGTACATCCATTGTTTTTAAATTTATTTTTGGAGATTGTATTTTTAAAAAAATGGAGGTTCTTGATTATGATGGTTTCCTCCAAAGAGGACAGCTTTCTTATGGCAGGTGGACAGATTAAAGACAATGAGAGTTTGAGATGGTTTAAGGTTGTGTTTCAGTCCTCTGAGGGCTAAACTATATCCAGCTTGCACATATTTCTCACGTGTAGCACTGTGGACTCTCGCTCAAAGCCTAGGAGGAGAGTCTTCCCTCAGATTTCCTCCTGTACCGCATTTCCTGAACTCCAGTGTTTTTGATCACAGGAAGGTGATATTACCTAAAGTGCTGTTCCTTTTCTCTCTCTCTTAGATGTACTTTTCTTTTGGATTCTTCATCACTTTCCCACCGACCTAGAAACTGGCAAACAGCTTGAAGGAAATGCAAAATTCTGCAAGCCTTTATTTCTCTGGGATCTTGGCCCATTAATAGCCCTTTTGGTAACCTTGAAATGAACTTTTATCCCTGCATCCCTGTGAGATCACAGAAGGCACTGAACTGCTGCTTTCCCCTTGGTCCCTCCACCTGAGCAGTTTAGGGCTTGGCAAATGGCTCACTATGTAAACTTATAAAATTAGGCTAGTATTGGTGCTTTGTTTCTTGTTCTGGAAACTTGGCTCTTCAAGTCCCAGCTGCCTTGTATGTTCTCAACAGCTTCAATGAACTGTTTGTTTGCTGTATGTTTGTTTTAAATTGATAGAGCTTCTAAGATTGTTCTAAATTGGGAGGTTTGGCTGATACAAGCTACTTTCTCCTATCTGGTTTGCTTGTTTATATATGTATTTGATATATTACACATATGATAGACAAATGTTTTATGTTTATTAAAATATATATAATGCATAAGTAATTATAAAGTTATACAACATAAATTACCTTTTATCTATTACATTGCTTTCTTCCTTTTTCTCCCAATATTTTACTGTGATATATTTCAAACACATAACAAATTTGAAAAATTTACAGTGAATCTTCACACTCACTTCCAAACTTTGCCATTTTCTTAAAAAACATAAAGTATAGTTAACACACAATATTATATTAGTTTCAGGTGTACAACATAGTGATTCAACATTTATATATACATTACAAAATGATCACTGCATTGAGTCTTGTTGCCATCTGTCACCATGTAAGAATATTACAACATTATTGACTATATTCCCTAAGCTGTGCTTTTCATTTATGTGACTTATAACTGGAAATTTGTACATCTTAATCCCCTTTCCTTATTTTAACCATCCCTCCCATCCCTCATCCCTTTGGCAATCACCAGTTTGTTCTCTGTATTTATGTCTGTTTCTGTTTTGTTTTTATTATTTGTTTTCTGTTTTAGAGTCCAAATGTAAGTGAAATCATACAGTATTTGTCTTTCTCTGAGTCATTTTATTTAGTGTAATACCCTCAAGGTCCATCCATGTTGTTGCAAATGGAAAGATTTCATTCTTTTTCTGTGACTAAATAATATTCTGTTGTGTTTGTATGTGTGTATGTATGTATACTTTATCTTCTCAAACTTTACCATTAACATTTAACTACATATCTACCTATATATCTATCCCTGTATTCATCCCATCTATTAATTCATAGTATTTTTTGTTGAATTTCAGACTGGATTTCAGACATGAGTATGCTGTTTCCTAAATGGTTCAGCTGGCAGAGCATTAACTAGAGTACAGGATTTGTGTACAGTGTTTATCTTTTGAATTAAAACTTAGAATGAAATCTACAAGTATTGATGACTCTTAAGTATAAATTAACTGAATTTTAGTAAATGTGAATTAAGCATATTAATCTGTTATATGTTACATGTTAATATGTAATATATAATATACAATATATGCAATATGATTTTTAAAACTATAAATATATTAATAACATATCTATATATATATGGTGTATATGTATACAGACCTAAGCTGTTGGGTCTATCAATAGTTCTTTCCTTTCAATTGCTGAATAGCATTCCAGTGTATGAATATACAATGGGTTTTTATTCACTTACCAGTTATGTATAGCTAGGATATTTACAATATTTGACTATTACAGATAAAACTATTATAAATGTCCTTATACAATTAATTTCTGAACATACTTTTTTATTTTTCTTGGGTATAAACTAGATCCATCATTTTAAATCCATATTAACAAGCCATGAGAATTTTAATTGTTGTATTTTCTTATGTTTGTATAGTTCTATTAAGTGCTGAGAGTTCTGTTTGACCATAAACTTGGTATTTTATGTTGTCAGTTTATGTTTCCCATGTGTTGAGTTTCCATTAGTACATGCATATTTAAAATTATTATATCACCTTCATGAGTTAAATCTTTTATCATTTTGAAATATCTTTCTTTTATCTAATGATACTTTGTCTTGGAGTCTATTTTTTTTTCCGATACTGATTTAACCTCTTACCTTCTTACTTACATGTGTACATAGAGTATCTTTTCCATCCCTTTGCTTTTAAACTATGTATGATATTTTATTTAAATTATATTTGTATTAAATAGACAATATATCATTGAATTTTATTTTTGTATCCATTATTTCAATCTGAATTTTCCTTGGAATGTTTAAACCATAAAGATTTTATGTAATTTTGTCATGGTTGGGCCTAAGTTTAACATTTTATTGTGTATCTTTAATTTATTCCTTCTGATTTTTTACTGTTTCTCCTTTTCCCCTGTCTTTTAATTATGTTTTAAGAGTTCCATTTTAATTTACTCATTTTTTGCTTTATATTTTGTATTATGTCTCAAGTGGCTGGGATTACAGTATAATCCCTTGACTTTCATAGTCTTTATAGAATTAATATTGTATTTATATAAAAGAAGGTAACATTACAGCTTTATTAGTCTGTTTACTCCCCCTACCTCCTCCTTTATGGTGCAGTTAATATATGCCTAATATCTATATATATATTAAAAAGCTCACAAGACAATTTTATATTTGCTTCTAAAGTGACTAATTAAAAAAAAAAGTATTTCATATTTACCCAGATATTTACCATCCTCTATTCCTTTCTAAAGATTTACATGCCCATCTGTTATCAACTCCTTTTAGCCAGAAAATGTCTGTAGCCTTTTTTTTATGTTTCATGTCCATTTTTTTTAAATTCATGTCTGAATTTTAATAGTTTTTCTTTTGAATCTGAAAAATGTCTATTATTTTTTGAAATGCATTATATAGACGTCTAGGTAGACAGATTGTTTTTTTTTTTAGCACTTTCAATTTGTCCCACTATCTTCAGTGTCCACAGTTTCTGATGAGAAGTGAGCAAATGTTTAGATGTTCTCCTGTAATTAAGATGTTTTTCTCTGGCTGCCTTAAGATTTTGTTTAGCTACGTTTTTCAGCAGTTTGACTATGATGCACTTAGGGAATTTTTCTCCATTCCTCCTTC
The DNA here is from genome assembly GCF_040802235.1 of Manis javanica. Taxonomy (NCBI): domain Eukaryota; kingdom Metazoa; phylum Chordata; class Mammalia; order Pholidota; family Manidae; genus Manis; species Manis javanica. The sequence goes on from NC_133156.1 coordinate 46,777,258, forward strand.
TCAAATGCTTCCCATTCAATGGGCTTCTCAAATATGTAAATTTATGCTATTCACCAAATTAAAAAAATTTTCTGTTCTGCTCTATTTTCTGAGATTCCAATTGTACCTAATTTAGACCTTTTAATATTTTTCCACAGTCTGAGGTTGTTTTCATTTTTTCTCAGCATATTTTCTCTCCGTTACTCACATTGGATAATTTCTATTCACACATTCATTGACTTTTCCTCTGTTACCTCTCCTAGGCTCTTAAGCACATCTAATGATTTTTAAACTTCAACTCTTCTAGAATTTCCATTTGGTTCTTTTTTTACCATTTTTATTTTTTCTCTGGTATGTTTTTTATTCATTGAAGACTTAGTGTCTTTTACATTTTTTAGTACAGCCACAATTCCAGTATTTGGATCATTTCAAGGATTGTCTCAGAGATTGTCTTTTGCTTGAGAGTTGTTAACATTTTCCTGGTACTTCATATGTCATGTAATTGTGGATTTTACTTTAGATAAGTTATTTTGTGGGGATTCTAGATTGAGTTATATGTCTCTAGAAAATACTCACTTCTGTTTGTCGGGATGGTTTTAGCAGGCAGTTATCTTTGTTGGACAGGCACTGAAAATTCTTCTTGGGAGGGTAGCTGCAGTCTCAGTTCTGCTATTTTGTTTGTGTGTTTGTACGTTGCTTTGAGTCTGTCCTAAACCAGTTCCATGCTTGCATTGTTCAGAGGCCAGCTAGAATTGTATGCAGAGTGTGGACACAAAATTTGGTTATCTACTCTCTGGCTCTTTATTTCAGGATTTCTTTTCAGTTTCTGTGGTTTTCACAAACCCTCTCCTCAGGTTGTTTAGGCCAAAAAGTCTAAATATTTTTTATTGGAGTTTCTGCCACTCTGCACTGGGTTAGATTTGACCTCTTCTCTGCCTAAAAGATGTAAAAATGTATAACTTACTCCACGATGATCCTTTTTTTCAAAGTATCAACTCTTCTCCAGATACTGTTTTTCTTTTCATCCTTCAAAGTCTCTAGTTCATTTTTACTTTTTAAGTTTTCCTCAGATTTTTAAATTATCTGTGCAAAGGTGAGATCTGGTAGGATGATTTTTGGCCATCCAGAGTCAGAAACTTCTACATTAGGTTTTAATATTTAAATTCTGTAAGCACAATGTAAGTATATGTGTGTGTGCATTTTTAACATACTCTGGTTTGTTTAAAACCTTACCAACTCTTCTTTTGACCTAAATCCTTTTTTAAAGAAATAAAAATAAGATTTTAGCTAGATTCCTACCTGGAGCTTATATGCATAATGAAGCTAATTAATAAATAATATCTACTCACTTAGTACTAATTTTAGGTGAGTGATACCACATTATTTTTATTTCATTTTTTAAAAATGACTAAGTGTCATTAAGTTAACCATATATATGAATGTCAACTAGGGACATTGTGCAGGCCACAAATGTAAATGTACGGTTGAATTGTACTTGTAAAAGTTCCAAAAGTATCCCTCATCTGAGACGAAGGATATATGTAAAATATATAAATATAACATACATAAATATACATAGTATGCATATTATATAAAACACATTATTTCTCATGTTATAATGAAATGAAAGGAGAAATATGTAAATCAAATTCTAGAAAGGCTTGGTCAAGGCAATATGATCAAGAAAATTTTATACATGATTATTTCATTAGAGATGGCTCTTAAAGGGCATGGGTTTTATACAGAATTGCAATGATGAACACATTTCAGAAAGAGAGAATAAATGTTGACTGATAGAGAAATACATAAAATATTCAAGAAAGATAAATTAAATTTATTAGAGCTTACATTTTTCATGAAAGTAGTGAATGCTGAAAAAGAAGCTTGGGTCCAAAATTTGGGAAGGCCTCAAAGTACAAGATTACTGTCTACTTGGAGGATCTATAAATTAAGATATGTGATTTAGGAATATTGATTTGTCTCCAGAGTTCGAAGTGATTAGAGAAGAGAATGATTAGGAAAGGAAGAAAAAGACAGGAGGCAATTGCAATACATGAGGCAGAGTTTGAACAGTTCTACTAGAGGAGTGACTTTGGAAATGAATGGGAAGGAAAGAATGTTCAGGATATACCAGGAGTAGCTAGAGAATTTCATACCTGATTACATTGATGCATAAAGAATGTGGGATATTAGCATTAAGAAATAGCTTAAAGAGGAAAAACAGTATGAGTTTAGTATAACACATATTGAATATGCTGTGATAGTAAAATATAAATAGTAAAGAGCTGGAAATAAAGGATGGAGATGAGTATAAATACCTTGGTTGTAGATTCATATTTAGAATCACCCGGCTAATTATAATTAGTAATAATTGAAGCTAATATTGATATACTGTATGCCAGGCACTCTGCCAAGTGCTCTTTTCAAATAACCTCATTTGCTCATCAAAAATTTCCATGTATATACTCATTTTTGTTTCCATATTATATATAAGGAAACTGAATTTCAGATGAATTCCTTTTCCCAAGGTCACATAAATAATCAGTGGCAGATCAAAGATTGAATCCCACAAAGTCCAGCTTCTCTTTTTTTTTCTTTTGATATCATTAATATACAATTACATGAGCAACATTGTGATTACTAGATTCCCCCCATTATCAAGACCCTACCACATACTCCATTAATGTCACTGTCCATCAGTGTAGTAAGATGCTACAGAGTCACTACTTGTCTTCTCTGTGCTATACCTCCTGCCTCATGTCCCCCACTACATTATGTGTGCTAATCATAATGTCCCTTAATCCCCTTTTCTCCCCCTTCCCACCCATCTTCCCCAATCCATTTCCCTTTGGTAACTGTTAGTCCATTCTTGGGTTCTGTGAGTCTACTGCTGTTTTGTTCCTTTAGTTTTTCCTTTGTTCTTATATTCCACAGATGAGTGAAATAATTTGGTACTTGTCTTTGTCTGCCTGGCTTATTTCACAGAGTGTAATACCCTCTAGCTCCATCCATGTTGTTGCAAATGGTAGGATTTGTGTTCTTCTTATGGCTGAATAACATTCCATTGTATATGTATACCACATCTTCTTTATCCATTCATCTACTGATGGACACTTAGGCTGCTTCCATTTCTTAGCTATTGTAAATACTGCTGTGATAAACATAAGGGTGCATATGTCTTTTTCAAACTGGGCTCCTGCATTCTTCGGGTAAACTCCTAGGAGTGGAATTCCTGGGTAAAATGGTATTTCTATTTTGAGTTTTTTGAGGAATCTCCATACTGCTTTACACAAGGGCTGAACTAATTTACATTCCCACCAGCAGTATAGGAGGATTCCCTTTTCTCCACAACCTTGCCAACATTTGTTGCTGTTTGTCTTTTGGATGTTGGCCATCCTAACGAGTGTGAGGTGATATCTCATTGTGGTTTTAATTTGCATTTTCCTGATGATTAGTGATGTGGAGCATCTTTTCATGTACCTGTTGGCCATCTGAATTTCTTCTTTGGAGAAGTGTCTGCTCAGATCCTCTGCCCATTTTTTAATCAGGTTACTAGTTTTTGGTTTGTTGACGTGCATGAGGTCTTTCTATATTTTGGATGTCAACCCCTTATTGGATATGTCATTTATGAATATATTCTCCCATACTGTAGGATACCTTTTTGTTCTACTGATGATATCCTTTGCTGTACAGAAGCTTTTTAGTTTCAGATAGTCCCACTTGTTCATTTTGCTTTTGTTCCCTTGCCTGAGAAGATATGTTCATTAAAAAGTTGCTCATGTTTATATTCAAGAGAGTTTTGCCTATGTTTTCTTTTAAGAGTTTTATGGTTTCATGACTTACATTCAGGTCTTTGATCCATTTCAAGTTTACTTTTGTGTATGGAGTTAGACAGTAATCCAGTTTCATTCTCTTACATGAAGCTGTCCAGTTTTGCCAACACCAGCTGTTGAAGAGGCTGTCATTTCCCTATTGTATATCCATAGCTCCTTTATACTATATTAATTGACCATATATGCTTGGGTTAATATCTGGACTCTCTGTTCTGTCCCACTAGTCTATGAGTCTGTTCTTGTGCCAGTACCAAATTGTCTTGATTACTGTGGCTTTGTAGTAGAGCTTGAAGTCAGAGAGTGTAATCTCCCCCACTTTATTCTTCTTTCTCAGGATTGCTTTGGCCATTCGGTGATTTTTGTGGTTCCATATGAATTTTAGAACTATTGGCTCTACTTCATTGAAGAATGCTATTGGTATTTTGGTAGGGATTGAATTGAATCTGTAGACTGCTTTAGGCAGGATGGCCATTTTGACAAAATTAATTCTTCCTATCCATGAGCACATGATGTCTTTACATTTATTAGTATCTACTTTAATTTCTCTCATGAGAGCCTTAGTTTTCAGAGTATAGGACTTTCACTTCCTTCATTAGGTTTATTCCTAGGTATTTAATTCTTTTTGATGCAGTTGTGAATGGAATTGTTTTTTTGATTTCTCTTTCTGCTAGTTCATCATTAGTGTATAGGAATGCAGCAGATTTCTGTGTATTAATTTTGCAACTTTGCTGAATTCAGATATTAAATTTAGTAGTTTTGGAGTGGATTCTTTAGGGTTTTTTTAGGTATAATATTATGTCATCTGCAAACAGTGTCAGTTTAACTTCTTCCTTACCAATCTGGATGCCCTTTATTTCTTTGTGTTGTCTGATTGCTATGGCTAGGACCTCCAGTACTATGTTGAGTAAAAGTGGGGAGAGTGGGCATCTTTATCTTCCTGATCTTAGAGGAAAATCTTTCAGCTTCTCGTAAGTATGATGTTGGCTATGGGTTTATCATACATGGCCTTCATTATGTTGAGGTACTTGCCCTGTATATCCATTTTGTTGAGAGTTTTTATCATGAATGTATGTTGAATTTTCTTTTAATGCTTTTTGAGCATCTATGGAGATGAACATGTGGTTTTTGTCCTTCTTTTTGTTGAGTGATGGATGATGTTGATGGATTTTCAAATATTGTACAATCCTTGCAACCCTGCGATGACTATCACTTGATCCTGGTGTATAATCCTCTTCATGCATCTTTGAATTCAGTTTGCTAATATTTTGTTGAGTAATTTTGCATCTATGTTTATCAGGGTATTGGTCTGTAGTTTTCTTTTTTTGTGGTATCTTTGCCTGGTTTTGGTATTACAGTGATGCTGGCTCCATACTATGAGTTTGGAAGCATTCCCTTCTCTTCTGTTTTTTGGAAAACTTTAAGGAGAATGGGTATTATGGAGTCTGTAAATGTCTGATAAAATTCAGCAGTGAATCAATCTGGACTGGGAGTTTTGTTCTTGGGTAGTTTTTTGATTGCCAATTCAATTTAATTGCTGGTAATTTGTCTGTTTAGATTTTCTGTGTTTTCTGGATAAGTCTTGGAATTTTGTATTTTTCTAAAAAGTTGTCAATTTCTTCTAGGTTATCTGGTTTGTTTGCATATAGTTTTTCATGGTATTCTCTAATAATTCTTTGTATTTCTGTGGTATCCATAGTGATTTTTCCTTTCTTATTTCTGAGTCTGGTGATGTGTGTAGATTCTCTTTTTTTTCTTTATAAGTCTGGCTAGGGGATTATCTGTTTTGTTTATTTTCTCAAAGAATTAGCTTCTGGTTTCATTAATTTTTTCTATTATTTTATTCTTCTCAATTTTATTTCTTCTCTGATCTTTATTATATCCCTCCTTCTTACTGACTTTGGGCCTCTTTTATTCATCTTTTTCCAGTTTCAATAATTGTGAATTTAGAATATTCATTTGGGATTGCTGTTTCTTCTTTAAATAGACCTGAAGAGGAATACTTTCCTCTTAGAACTGCCTTCGCTGTGTCCCAGAGAAGTTGGGGCATTGTGCTGTTGTTTTCATTTGTCTCCATACGTTGCTTGATCTGTTTTAATTTGGTCATTGATCCCTTGATTATTTAGGAGCATGTTGTTAACCCTCCATGTGTTTGTGAGCCTATTTGTTTTCTTTGTACAATTAATTTCTAGTTTTATACCTTTGTGATCTGAGAAGTTTGTTGGTACAATTTCAATCTTTTTGAATTTTCTGAGTCTCTTTTTGTGGCCTAGTAGGTGGTCTATTCTGGAAAATGTTCTATGTGCACTTGAGAAGAATGTGTATCCTGCTGCGTTTGGGTGTAGAGTTCTGTAGATGTCTGTTAGGTCCATCTGTTTTAGTCTGTTGTTCAGTGCCTCTTTGTCCTTACTTATTTTTGTCTGGTGGATCTGTCCTTTGGTGTGAGTGGTGTGTTGGAGTCTCCTAAAATGAATGCATTGCATTCTGTTTTCCCCTTTAATTCTGTTAGTATTTGTTTCACATATGTAGGTTCTCCTGTATTGGGTGCATAGATTTTTATAATGGTTATATCCTCTTGTTGGACTGACCCCTTTATCGTTACATAGTGTCCTTCTTTGTCTCTTGTGACTTTCTTTGTTTTGAAGTCTATTTTGTTTGATATAAGTACTGCAACACCTACTTTGTTCTTCCTATTGTTTTCATGAAATATCTTTTTCCATCCCTTCACTTTTAGTCTGTGTATGCCTTTGGGTTTAAAGTGCAACTCTTGTAGGCAGCATATAGATAGGTCTCGCTTTTTTTATCCATTCTGTAACTCTGTGTCTTTTGGTTGGTGCACTCAATCCATTTACTTTTAGGGTGATTATCGATAGGTATGTATTTATTGCCATTGCAGGCTTTGGATTCATGGTTACCAAAGGTTCAAGTGAAGCTTCTTTACTATTTAACTGTTTGAATTAACTCACTTATTACACTATTATAAACACAGTCTGATGATTATTTCCCTTCCTTATTTTTCTTCTTCCTCCATTCTTTGTATGTCAGGTGTTTTATTCTGTACTCTTTGTGTTTCCCTTGACTGACTTTGTGGATAGCTGATATTATTTTGCACTTAGTTAGTATTTAATTGGTGTACTTCCTTTGCTGTGGTTTTATTTTCTCTGTTGACACCTATTTACCCTTAAGCATACTTCCACCTACATATTCCCTTTAAAATACACTGTAGAGATGGTTTGTGGGAGGTAAATTCCCTCAAATTTTGCTCATCTGGGAATTGTTTAATCCCTCATTCAAATTTAAATTATAATCTTCCTGGATACAGTATTCTTGGTTCAAGGCCCCTCTGTTTCATTGTATTGAATATATCATGTCACTCCCTTCTGGCCTGTAGGGTTTCTTCTGAGAAGTCTGATCATAGCTGGATGGGTTTTCCTGTGTATGTTATCTTTTTTCTCTCTCTGGCCACTTTTAATACTCTGTCCTTGTCTTTTATCTTTGCCATTTCGATTATGATATGTCTTGGTGTTGTCCTTCTTGGGTCCCTTGCATTGGGAGATCTCTGTACTTCCATGGCCTGAGAGACTTTTCCTTCCCCATACTGGGGAACTTTTCAGCAATTATTTGTTCAAAGACACTTTCTATCCCTTTTCTCTCTCTCTTCTTCTTCTGGTACCCCTATAATGTGAATATTGTTCTGTTTGGATTGGTCCCACAGTTCTCTTAATATTCTTTCATTCCTAGAGATCCTTTGTTCTCTCTGTGCCTCAGCTTCTCTGTATTCCTGTTCTCTGATTTCTATTCCATTAACAGTCTTTTCCACCTCACCCAGTCCACTCTTAAATTCTTCCATTGCTTGTTTAATTTCTGTTTTCTCCATCCTGAATTCATCCCTTAGCTCTTGCATATTTCTCTGTAGCTCCATCAGCATGCTTATGACTTTTATTTTGAATTATTTTTCAGGAAGATTGGTGGTTTCAGTCTCATGAGGCCCTCTGTCTGGTGTTTGAGGGATTTTGGATTGAACAAGCTTCTTCTGCCTTTTCATGACAATGGAAGTGGTCACCAGCTAATGATGCATGTGTCAGCTGGGAGAACAAAGTCCTTTCCCTTCTTCCAAGATGCTTTGCCTGTCACTATTGTCTGTGCCCATTAACCACACACAGGAATCAGCCTCTAGGTTAATCCCCTAAACTAACATGGGTGTGGCAGTCCTTGGGATGGTCCAGGGTACTGGTGGGGTTTGCGGGCCAGCAGCACCTGTTCTCCCATGAGAACAGAGCCCCTTTGTGCCTCCTGGTCTCCGAGCCCACCTCCGCTGTCTGTGCCAGTCAACTGTGTCCAGGGAGCAGCCTTTGGGTTAATCCCCCAAGGTGCCATGGGTGTGGATGCCCTCAGGTTGGCTAGGGACCTGGCGGGGATTACAGGCAAGTGGTACATGTTCTGTTTTGAGAACAAGGCCCCTTCATGCCTCCCATTCTTTGCACCTCTCTTTGCTGTGTGTGCTGGTGAAATGCACCCAGGGAATATCCCTGTGTCTTGGCTAGGTAGTTGCATGTAGGGTGAAGCCTCTGTGTTAAGCTGTGTGGTTGCTGTAGATGGGACTGCTCTCTGGCTGGTCTGCAGCAATGGTGGGTACAGTCAGTTTGCTTGCAGATGCTGGCTGGGACAAAGGAAAAGCAGGCTGCTTATCACCATTAGGGGCCTCGGAGCTGCATCGCTAACTTGGAGGATAGGGCACCTGAAGTTCCTTAATGTTCCCAGCCTGCAGGGCTGAGTGCACCAGGATGATTTTGTCCACCTGTTGAACCCTTGTCCTTTTAAGAGTTTTGAAGTGCCTGCTTTTTTTTTGTCCCAGGACAATTGCCTGTGTGAACATGTTCACAGTGTTATTCTCATATTTTGCTTTTCCACTCCTCTAAAATCCAGAGAACCATGCAATGTGTGTCTGTTCTCCTGGGGTGGATTACCAGGGCTGGCCATTTAGCAGTCCTGTGCTTCCACTCCCCACTCTCACCCTGCTGGTGGGCTGGGGTGAGGGGAGTGCTCGGGTCCCGTTGGGTCATGGCTCTGTATCTTACCCTTTTCTGTGAGATGTTGGGTACTTGTAGATGTACACTGGCTCATGTACTGTATCTTCTGTTCACTCTTTTATTAATAGTTGTATTTGCTGTGGTTTCTAAATATGTATGGTTTTGGGAAGAGATTTCTCCCACCCTACTCAAACTGCCATCTTTTCCTCCTCCTCAAGTCCAGCTTCTTTTATTAACATTATTTTATTTTGAGTTGGAATCAAAGTTAATATCATGTTCCTTTGAAATCGTTGAAGAATGTGGAGTAAGGAAGAAAATAAGGTAGGGGGAGATAAATAAGACATAAATTTGGGGAGGCATGTAGAAAAGATCTGAGGGATGAAAACTAGCAATAAGCAGCAGGAAGACACTTAGCATAATCAGGAGCTTGCATGAACTTTTTATAGTGGGAAGGAGGGACTACGCTCTGTCCAAGTTTTGTTAAGGCCACGTGTGTGAGCTAACTATTTTATCTGTTTCCTAACTCTGGCCTCCTCAGAGTTTTCACCAGCACCCTGCTCTGTGTGACCTCTTGTGTTCATTCCACTGTCACAGCATTGCTACGATGGCAATTCTTCTTTTACCCAGGCCTTTCCTTCACCATGTCCACTGTAACTTAAGTAGACTAAGATTTCTGATAAAGTTTTATAGAAATAATTCAGGGAAGAGTACATTTCAGGAAATATTTACAGACTACTGTACAGGTTTAGACCTATGTTATCATGTTCCCTTACCCACCCTTGTCAGCTTTGCTTCTGAACTGCTCCTGAATGGCCACAGACAGCTCATCCCTACCTCTAAACTCCTGCAGGCACCTCTGTTTCTCTGTAGGTGGGTTGAATTGATTCCTGGCATGACAGAAGAGCCCTTTAGTTTTTTTTATTAGTTTGGTTTTAGTTTTAGTTTTAGTTGTTGATTCATTGTTCATTCAGATTATATATTTCTTTCCATACAGAATTCTAATGCATAGTCCCAGGATTAAATTACTCAAAGAGAAAATTTGGAGATTTTCTTCTTTCTCTTAGTGTGAGGCTATAGAGTTCCACGGGAAGAACTAGGTACTAGGCTTAAGATATAAGCAGTTAAATAATTAAACTAACACACCCCTTCCCTTCACCTTCAACTTCCCACCCCAGCGGAAAGAGGTGGAGAGAGAAAGAGAGGGACAGGGAGAGGAAGAAAAGGGGAGAGAGAAAGAGACAGACAGATGTGGGGGGATAAAGAGAGAGAGATGAAGAGGGAGGGGTAAGGGGGAAGAAGGGAGGGACAGGGTGAGGCACAGAGACTGTGGGAGTGATACAGAGAAACATAAGCCTCTCTTGTTTTAATAAATTCCACATGAGTAGTAGCCATGGAAGTGCCTAAAAATCACCCCTACAAAAGAAGCAATACTGAATTAGGAAAGTTTTTCTTTTTCTTTCTTTTGTTTTTACAAATATTATTTTCACCCATTATATATGTATTGGAAAATATCACTTATCAGTGGTACTTCTGAATAAGTGAAAGAAAATGATAGATTCATTACGAATTAAGTGTTCAAGGAAGAATTGAGTCCTACATCTGATCTGGCCATATTCATGGCTATGTTAAGTTTCTACCAAAGGGGTTTGCAACTGCTGGCTGTTACGTACAAGCATAGAGATCAGGAATTTTTTAATGTAAGTGCCAGATAATTAATGCCAAGTCCAGGACATTAACTAGGTAGATCTGAGGAAGAGAGACCTTTTCTTCTCATAATAGTCATCAAATACAATAGGTGGTATTTTAAATATTTCATAAAATATGAATAATAAATAACACTGTAAATAAAAGGTCAGGAGCTGGCCTATCACTAGGGACTGTAATACTCAGGAGACCAAACACTGGAGTATTTATTCTAGGACCCTGCTCTCTATGTTCTCTAGGAGATGGTCTGACTGACCTGAAAGGTTTTTCCCATTTTTGGTTAATTTGGTTTTATGAAAAATAGTCTTCTAAGATGTTTGTACTCAGGAAACACTCAAGAGGTCCCATCTTCATTAAGTGGAAAAATTAATTAAATGATTTAAGTACCAGGGGTGTATTTATGTTTACATTTCAAACTAAAATATACAGGCCTCAAGCTCTGCTAGATCCAGTCCTTTCCTTCTGTGTCTGTGGGTTGGGTGAAATAGTATATCATTTACCTCTTTTCACTAGAGGAGACTGACTTGTTTAGTCCCTCTAGTATTTATTATTCTAGTCCCAGATTGGAGTAATCCTGGATGAAGTGAACTCAAGAAAGAAAGTGGGTGAGTAGGATTATGTAAGACAGTAGCCAGGAAAGCTAGTGGAAAGGTAAATGGCTCTAATGCTGAAGCTGAAAAATTAACATATTACCTGCTGATCACTACCAGATAGTCCAAATTTGAGAGTTGATTCTGCAGTCCTATTACACACAATTGATGTCGTTTTGCCCGTATGGCTTGTTTAGCACAGTTTTCAAGGTATAACACAAATACTGGGCTACAAAGGAAAAAAAAAATCTTTTTTAGCTTTCTATTCTTGTTGTTGAAACTTCTTATTTTGGGTTCATTTCACTTTTGGGCTTTGCTGGCTTATTATGTGCAATAAAATGTATACAGGTTTTGCTTAATACTTGATTTATTTCTTAAATGTTGCAGCAAGATATGAAGTTGCATTTAAGCACTGTAGCAAAACCAAATCCTTACTGCATTGCACAGGGGGTGGAAAATACAGTTTACTTTGCACAAGATGACTGGCAATTAATGCCCAATCAGAAAACTTCTAATGAATTTTTCCCACCCATCTTACACTAAGCTCAATTTAATGCCTAATGTATTATTAAAACCAATATCTTCTGCAAACCTCAGACACTCTGAATATTCAGATTGCATGTCAAGGGAGTTAGGAATACTGAGTTGAATTGTATACTTTATGTAAATAAAATATAAAACAAGTTAGAAAATCCAAATACTCTTTTCTTTGACTTTACTTTTATCTATTATTTAGTCTGAATTGTATTATATAGCAAAATGTTTGAGAAATCTGAAGCACAAACAACATATGGAGGACTAAATATTTTGTAGGCTTAATGATGTATTAGTATTTTCTTCATATGAAATTCTAATCACCAGATATGTTTATCACTGCAGATGGGATATGCAGGCTCCTGATACCTCAGGGGATTAGAGAATCCAAACATCTGCAACAGAGGGAGAAAAAAAAATCCCATTGCAATATACAAAATTTAAAAGAATGAATTAATGAGAAAAATGAATGGAAATAAAAGTTTATTATTAATACCATCTTGTATTTATAATTACCAAGGAGCTCTACATGCCTTAGAGATCTTGATTCTATCCTTTAAAAATGTAATGAGATATTAAAACATAATCTAGATCTAAGTTGAAGAAATATGCAATAATCTTCATTCCATTTTTAGTTGGATGTTTTGGAGCTGAGATAAAGACTTGCTGTAATTAATGCAGTCCACATATTAGGCTATTTAAACAATTGAAACACCTGGTTTATAAATGGCTGTTTCACTAAATTCAACCAGATATTTTCTAAACATATTAAAATCCATTAACTGGAAAACATAGAGGGAAGGGTTGTCCTGGTTATGTATATTTACTGGTTTAACTAAAAGGAGATGATGAATCTGAAATGTGTATTAACTCTAGAACATACCTTGCCATTTACTGGTTTGGGAAAAGCTACATATGTTCCTGTTCTCACGAGTTGTTTCTTTTTGATAAAGTCAAGTGCAAGGAAATAACAGATAAGCATTTGGTTATAATGACTAATTGATGACTTAAGTCATTGTAATTTTTAAAAAATGTTTTTGAGGAGCTGTGCTCAGAAATGGGATGAATTAGAAACAATCTTAAATCATGTAGAGGATACATGTGTCACAATGCTCACCTCCCAGAACAGGCTGTGCATTGTCATAAATTCTAATGTACATAAAAAGACTTTTATATGAATTTTTAAATCTGTATGTTTAGGCAAATGTTGAGTAGTGTCCTTAAAAATAATATTTTTAATGGAATAGGTTTAGGAAGAGAAAAGAATGCTTAATCAACAATACTGTGAAAAGAGTAGTAATAGTATGGTTCTGAAGCCACAGTGTCTGGGTCCCAGTCTTAGATCTGCCAGTTAGCAGCTCTGTGACTTGGGGCAAGTCAATGCTCAGTTACTTGATTTCCATATCTATAGGATGCATATTATAATAAAATTGGCCATATAGAGTTGTTTTGAGAATTAGAATAGTTTATTTATACCTACACATGTGTACATATCTTTGTATTCAAGTGCCTATAAATGTATATGGTGCATTGACAAATAGATGTGTATAAATATCATTATATCTATTATTTATAACTATACATTCCTAACTTTCTATATCTTTGAGTGCAGCTTGGTGCATAACTGCCTTATTAGTTTTAGCAATTCTTGATATTATTTCAGTTGCTTTAATTTATAGTTTGTATAAAGCATACAATATAAGAAATCAATTTTCTTCTTTTAAATTATAACAGCTGATGGCAATTTCTATTTGTTAGTGTCAATGCATCATAACCCTTGGTTCCTTTAAAGATGAAAAGAAAAAAAAATGAGTCCTTGAATAAGAAGAATCTCATTCTAAATTGGTAAATAGAGAAACTGTTTAACTGCACCTTACCCAGAGTTAGTCAATGGCATGTTTAATGGACAGGCCATGTGGTGGGGCCCCTTCAAATGCTGAGACTTCTGTTATGCAAGAGTCAGTATGCCTTGAGTGCAAAAAGAGCTTGTGATTTTATAATGGTTTTCTCTCTTACTCTTCCATACTCTGACCACATCTGAATAAATTGGGCTTCAGTGAAAATCCCAAATGTTGTGAGAATAGAATGGAGAATCTTATTCTTTATCCCCAATAGAGTGTCCTAAGGTTCATTGAAGGTTGGAACTACCATAGTGGTTCAGAGCTACGGTTCATCAGGCCTAATCTTTTCTTCCAGCAGTACCAAGAAAAACTTTTTGTAGAGAAATGTGGTTATCTTCAGTAATTGTTTTAAAAAGAATATTCATTACATTTTTCCATAGCTATTTATATCTATCTAGTTCAAATGTTCTCTTCATTACCATTAAAACAACATACTTTCAAGAAAATATTAACAGGGCAGGCAGAGAAAATTCTTTAGAAATATGTATCATTTAGATTTTGAAAAAAGAGTTTATATGTATTAATTGCAATGAGCCATTTATAAATATTATGTACCTCTTAAGTTATTCAATTCTCCCTTCTTTTAAGTAAGGAATAAAATCTAATTATTTCTTCAAACTCATGTGTAGAAAAATAAAAATATTTTAAAGCACTGAAAAGAAGTAGAAATTTTGAAGGCTATCGGAACTATATGATTTGGAACAGATAAAAAAGGCCTCAGTTTTCCTGTAAAAATCAACTACACGTGTGTGAATTTCCTCTGCAGTACATTGAAATGAACATATTAATAAAAATTAAATATAGCATATAGAGCATGTGCAACAGCTCATGTACAGAAATCAAGTGCACTCTGCTGCCTTAGTGACATACTTTTAATTATTGATTGGACTGATCATACAACTTAAAGGAATGAGGTGCTAAAGATGACTAGCCACAGATTTCAACCCTTATCAAGATACAGATCATTGTTTTACTCAGAAATAATAACTTGCCACCATGGAAACTTTCCCAACTGAAATGTCCTAATTGTGGCATTCCATAAACAGCAAATAATTACACAGTTAACGCAAATAAACTCAATTTGTTTTCTTTTTGTTTTTTTTTTAACTCTGAAGTTATTTTTATCCATTTTCATCACTTCTTTTTATACATATGAATATTATAATAGCTTTGGGTACAGGTTTTCTAATCTGTTAAAATGACAATGCAAGAGGGTCAATGACTTGCAACATGATAAATATATCAATCTTAAGATCTTTGTTAAAATAAATTCTTCATACACTTTAAATAACAGAACCAAGGAATTGCTTGGTAGTGATCTTTAGGGAGATGGTGTTAATAAAGTCATACAAATGATACTTGATTTCAAAAGTACTTAGGTTTTGGGTGCATTAGAGAACAAATTTTTTTCTATTTCTGGGAAAAATATTTTTCCAATAGAAGCATCCTCATTATCTGAGTATTTATTAAATTAGAGAAGGAGTAAGCAAACCAGGATACTTGGGCCAAATCTAGCCTGGAAACTGTTTTGTTAATAGTTTTATTTGAGTACATGCATGTTCAGTCTTTTACGTATTGTCTATGACTGCTTTCATTCTACAATGACCGAGCTAAGAAGGTGGGACAGAGACTTAAAATATTTACTATTGGGTCCTTAAAAGAATAAGTTTGCTGATTCCTGAATTAGAGGCTCAAAATCCATAAAAATATGAACCAAGTTCACTAAATAAATGACCACCTACAAAATTTATGTCCATTTAATCATGTCTTCTTATAGAACAATAGAATTTATTGCCTGAATACTTCTAGATCTCTTAATAATTATTATTTTTGAAATTTAGCAATGTTAAACAAATACAGAACAATGGGGCTGCAACATTACATCAGAAATCTTTGAAAAAGCCACAGGATTTCATGAAGTAGATGAAAGCAATATTGGAGAAACTGTTCTAATAATGTGCAAAGCCGTTGGTTAATATGGGAGCATCTGGCAGTTGGGGCAGTTACCAAACTGAAAAGTTATTTCCCAAGGAAAAATTGACAAGAACAGTGAATTGTTCAGTGCATCAAAAGCACATGATTTATAAATTAAATATCATAGTTAAGAGGCCTTTGGGAAAACTTATGAAGCCCTTAAATACTTTTGGATAAAGATCTTTTGCATGATTATACAAAAGTTAATTGCAAAGTGAGAGATGTCATTTTCTTGGAATCAGAAATTTAACCAGAAAAATTATGTCCTGAAAACAAGTTATCTGGATAGTGTCAGTTCCCCAAATGAGTACATGATAATAACTATAATCTAAATATTGCTGAGTAAAAATAAAATGTATTTGAGATAATGTTCCCTTTCCCTTTCTACTATATATGAGCAGATTCATTTTACGTAGGTGTATCATAAGGTACCAAGTACACTAAAAGAACAAAAATGATTTTCTATAAGCTCAAACATGAACTGCAATCTGATATTTGGGGAAAGTATACATATACACCCATAAATATTTTTGCATGAATATTTCAATACTTACCAAGTTAGCTTGTTATCTCACAATGTTTCCAGCAAACTTTTAAAATGAGAAGTCTAAGATTTTCCATATTCCCTCTTGCTCTGAATACAGGTTAATTTGGCTGAATTACCTCCTTTCATGATAGTTCTAAATCATCTTTTACATGTTATTTTAAAAATAGGAACCATGATCAGAGAAAACATGAATAAGCATGAAAATAATTGTTGATATTTTGTAAGTAAAAAAAAAGTAATTGGGTCTTATTTTCCTAGAGGAAAATATCTGTGGGTCAACTTATTGTCAAATTTCTAATGTGTAAGTTTATATGTAGTTAAATGTGCAACTGTTTTGATTTTTGTTTTCTATGTATGTGCACAAAGTGGAAAACACTACTAACTTCTATCCAAATTATTTTATCTGTATAGGATTCATTCACTTTACCCTTATGCCACCTTTTTCCTTTGAAAATGCTATTGCTAATTGGCCAGTAATCATGGGAGCCCCTGAGCTAACTGTGTAGACGGGAAACAATTTGGCTGGGGTAAATTGACGTAGACCAAAAAGTTAGGGAGGTGTGGGTTTACTTGGACTTACACAGTCACCCTGAAAACAGTTAAGTGATCCAGAACCCCGAAACTCTCACTGGTCTAAGTTTTATAGGTGGGCCAAGAAGTTTGTTTAATTGATATATGTGCCAGTTATTATTTAAACAGCTCAATCCCAGGCTTAGTTTAAAAAACCATAATCATGAGGAAAACATACCTGACAGAATTTTTACTTAACAATAGATAATGTCATAGTTGTTTTTCTGTATCAAAGCCGGTACATCATTTATTCGGCTCTATAGTGTTATGAGTGGCATTTAGTGTAAAGTTTTCTGTCTTTTCTAACATTCCCAAGTGATTCAATTTTCTCATTTTTCAATGAGAGTTGCAATCATGAAAGAAAAGGTTATGTCCTTCAGAGACAGATTTCTATGAACAGTAAGGCCTCACTAGGATTTTTATCAACATTCACTAAACTAAACTGTTCCATGTCAGATAAATTTATCCATAATCTCTAAGTTAAGCTAAGTAATGTAAATTGTAAGGTTCATTTACATTGTGCTTTATATTAGATAATTGTGGGTTAGCTATGGCACTAAAAGCAGTTAACAAGAAATGATTTAATATTGCACACAGGTGCATTCTTAGATCTACGTTCTATTCATTTTGATTTTTTCATAGAATGTAAGAGCAGTGTAAGATACTGCAGGCAGACATGTTACACAACCTTTTTAAAAAATCTGACTTATGAATTACATTCCCTACTAAAATTTCAACTACTTAAAGAGCTCAAAGCTTGAATCAGTCAGATAACACATATATGATGTACACTGTTATTTACCCGGATTGAAGGATCATTTTTGTCAATGAACCATGAAATGTGTTATGGCAAAGTGCTATGCTAGGAAATGATTATGTGGAATTCATGTGGTAATAAAACTGAACAATCCAGTACCTTAAGATATCATTATTCTTCTAAGCAAGCTAATATTTCATGTATCTCCCACAGAGAATAGAGATCATAGAGGTCTCTACTTTTCATGCTTTAGTGGAATTAATGTTTTTACCAAATAATAATAATAATAATAATATGTCTTCTTCATAAAAGGCAAGTTCATTCTTGTGCTTATCTTATCTCTAAGTATTTCTGGGTCAGAAAGTTGAAGGCTCTTAAATGACAAAGCAGTTGTAAAGGGACTGAAAATAATTCCAGCAGCATCTCGGTTGTATGTGTTAAGAGAACCTATGCCAGCAACACGAATCTCTCAATTTCCAACCCCATCCAGGGACCTGTTAGAGTGCTTCTTGGTCCCCAAAAGGACAATGGGGCACTAACACTCTTTAATGTTATCTAGGGTTCAGCCCCCAATTCTTATCCAGCCTCTTAGCCCATTGGATTTGGACCCTACATGGATTTTTAAGACCTCCTTTAAACCTTTTGTGTAAGATCAAACTGGAGAGGTCTGATAAAAGATGCAGCACCATTTAGTAGTACAGAACCTGAACTTAAAATCTGGCTCAGGCTTTTCCATGCTTTTCGAATTATTGGGTGTCTCTGTGCTTTAGTTTCCTCCTCCATAAAATAAGAATCAAAGTAGTATCTATCTACTTCATATTGATCAAGGATTTGAATAAGTAAATACAAAAGTAATATATAGGTTGCTTCCATATCTTGGCTATTGTAAATAGTGCAGCGATAAACATAGGGGTGCATCTATCTTTTTCAAACTGAGCTGCTGCATTCTTAGGGTAAATTCCTAGAAGTGGAATTCCTGGGTCAAATGGTAAGTCTATTTTGAGCATTTTGAGGAACCTCCATACTGCTTTCCACAATGGTTGAACTAATTTACATTCCCACCAGCAGTGTAGGAGGGTTCCCCTTTCTCCACAACCTTGCCAACATTTGTTGTTGTTTGTCTTAAAAAAAAAAGTAATATATAAATATCTTAGAAAAGGATCTGACAAATACCAGATACCAGAAAGTACAAACCAGTGTTGTAATAAATTATTATTGAACTACCTGACCGTCCCTTTGTTTTTCTAGGCTTCATCTTAGTTTGCTTAGCTCCCCTAATCCTACTAAACTAACTTTATAGGATGAACCAGAAGGAACACAAACACGTAGAAGAAAAGATGTTTAATCCTCATTCCTAAGGTTGTGTAAACCCACTTTAAAAAGGTAGCTTGATTCACTAGTTACTTGTAGCAGATGACCAGAGTCATCCTTGGTAACCCCTTCACACCCCTTGCCCCTTCCAACCAGAAATGCAGTCCTGTGTATTTTACCTTTTAAGCTATTTTAATTCCTCTTTCTCACTCCATCACCATTACTGTTACCATCCTATCACAAAACTACTGTCATTTTTCATCTGTTTTGTTCTCAGATCACATTTATCCTCTTTGGGCAGCCTGCTGCCCTTAAAATGAAGCACAAATCCTTTTCATATTCTGTGAATGCCGGAATGATCTGGCCCTCCGGCCTCCTCGTGCGGCACTCTGCTCCTCATTCCCAAGGTCCCAGCCGCACTGAGTTTTGTTCCTGTGCACGAAATGACTGGAGTGCTTTTCCACTTTCATGCAACTTCGTACTCTCTGCCTGGCATGGCCTCTTCTACTTTTTTGCCTGACCTCAACCTTTAAGTCTCATCCTACTCATTTCTTTGTCAAGAAAGCATTTCCCGGACCCTTCAAACACATCATGTGCTCTTGTGTTCCACTTTCCTTGAACACTGTGCTTCTCTTTCTTAGAACTTACTGCAGTTAAAGTGATACAGATATTGCTTTAATCATTTATTGAGTGTACATGCTGCTGGGTAAAATAGAAGCTCTTTAAATATTTTAATATGTTTCTTTGTCCATACTGCATAAACATTACCAAGCATAGTAGTGGGGTGGGCAATAAATATTTTTGAATTAATGAAAATCCTTCTTTCCTTCTAGCAAAACCCTCAATCCATAATGACTGCCATTTTATAAATCTTTGTCTCAGAACTACACTTTGGTGTGGAGTGAGGTAGGGTTCCAAAGAGTAGAATGGGGAGATTTGGGTTGTAAACCTAGTTATGGCATTCTGCAAACATCTTTGACACTCAAGTTATATTAGCTACAAAATTTGTGACTTTTGCTAAAACATTGTGGTCTCTTAATTCAAAATTTTTATTTATGAGCTTTGACTTTTTAATCCTCCAATTAATCTCCTTTACACCAATGATTATTTTCTTTTACTGTAAAATTTTTCTTTAAATCACACAATTAAGAATAACTGCTTTTTTTAGAGTTGTTTGATAAAATGTACTATTGCAAAAAGTATGGAGTCAATAACCTGTTCAAATGAATTTATAGTTTACTTAACTCAGTAGAAGCTGTATTTGAAAAAAAGCAACATATAAATGGGTGGGCTGTAGTTGCTTAGTCAAGAGACAAGACTTACTGTGCTTATAAGTTTCAGCCTCCTTTAGACCATTCTGATTCCATTCCCCAGCCTTGTCTCACAGGTTTCCTTCCCATCATGCTTCTCTGCCGCATTACCCTTCATCCCTGCTCCAGCCTGCAGACCCTCCATCCTCCAAACTAGATTCGTGATTCAATTATCACAACAGCCTAGTGAAATAGGTACTATTACTATCCTTCTGTTCTACCGATGACACAGCTGAGGCTTAGCTTAGAGAGTTGAGTAAGTAGACAAAGGTTATAAATGTATTACTTGAGGATAAGCAGGGCTGATTACTCCATTGAGTACACTGAGCCCCCAAAAAGTTCTAATTTCTTCTAAAATCAGAAAGAACTTTTAGACTGATGAAAATGTCTTAAGATGTTAATATAGTCTCTCTATACCAACCTGGTCATAAAATAAACTTTTACTGTGTTCGATATATGTGTATATACATATACATGTGTATATATGTGTGTGTGTATATAGACACACACACACTTATATATATATATATATATATATATATATATATATATATATATATATATATATATATATATATATATATATTGAGAAGAGACCCACAAACAGAAGTGCCTACAGCCCAGGAGGACCTCCCTGAGGGTTGTATTTGTATTTTTTTTGTTTTCCCCAAACAGCATAAACAATAATAAGTACACTTGTGTTGTAATATATATGTTTCTACAATGCCAAAGTAAAGGTCAGAACTTTTAAACACAGCACTTGTTAACTGCAGAGAGCCTGTTCCTAACCACAGTGACACAACACTGAGTCAGGTGTAAAAATTTTTTACACACAGATAAAATCATTAAGGGGTTCCCAGATATGTGTGGTCTCTGTGTTTTACCCTTAGACAGAAGCTGCTCAGTATTCCTTCCTTTGTGAGTTCCAAAATTATTCAAGCAGATTCTCTGTATTAGAATCATTTATGAGTAAAATAATAATAGCCATTATTTATCTGGGTGTATGTGGCTTACTTATCACCTGTCCATATACATTGGTACTCATTTTAGTACCCCTTTATATTCATGCCACCAATTTCTGCCCTTGAGGGTTTACACATAGTTTTTCTCCCCCAAAGATGTTTTCTTCCCTCAGGATATTTCACCTTCTTTCTGCTACCTAGTATTCCATTAAATTTTCACGGCTAACCACTAGTATGAATTGATAAAGTGGCTGATATTATACTCTGGTTTAGTACTTGAACATATCTTTCAAATTATACCTAGAGATCATTAGTTTTTAAAGGGTTTATGTAGGTACCTTTCAAAAGATATTGAATGTTATGCTTTTGTTCCTAAATAAATCAACTGACTATTCAGACTAGTAGGGAAAATGAAAAATCTGTCCCCAAGCAACACACGCCTGTTGTTATTCACCTTCCTCGGATCTGTTTCTAAGAGACCAGTGCTATCGAGATGTTTAGCAAGTTTTTGAATGACAAATTGTTGCCTGTAATATGATCATAATACACTGGATCATGAGTTGATGCAATACGGAATTTAATTAATATGAAACATTTTTTTAAATCCTCTTTTCTCTTAGGAGCTTTACAAAAGTGATGTCTTGAAAGGCAGAACTGCCATGTATAACAAAGACTTAATTCCCCCTTCTGTTATCGCTGTTTGAGGTGATTTCCCTTCTTTTCCCCTGTCTACTTCTTATCTGTCTGCTAATATTATTTGTAGCAGTAGTCATTATAGAATCAGAGACTGTGTGAGATAAAACAAAGTTAGAGAGGTCACAAAGTAGATGTATTTCATGCATGCTCTCCTAAAAGATAGCTGTATCTTTAAATTTTATAAAAGCAAAAAGCCCATTTGCTCTATTTGTTATTCATTTATATGACTCACAGGGTGAATTTCATTTTTTGATGTGTCCTGACACCCTCTCCCTAATTATTTTTCATGTAAGTCTAATGAAAAGTATTGTCCCTAGTTACATTCAATCATGTTTGGGTACTTTTTCTTAAGTTTCTACAATGCCAAAATATCTGGATAAACCAAACTGAATAACAAGCTGTGTGACCTTGGGTAAGACTCACCACCACTTATTCCCATTTGCTTCCTTTCAGAATAAGGTTTGTTGTTATTTTTGGTTCATTTGTGTTGATAGCTAAATTCCTATCATTTGTGTAAATGAAAATAAACTTACAGAGATGGTAAAAATGATACCTCCTGGGACTGTTAGAAGAACTAATAGATACCACTTATCAAGCACATAGACTGCAGGCTAGCAGATAGTTTTATTTGATAACTGTTTGTCACTGTTAAACTATTCACTTAATCCATGAAATAGTTTGATGCACTGAGAATATGAGAAATGTTATCTACTTAGCTACACACCTTAATAATCTCAGATGCACTTGGGAGATGTGTACAAAGCACCAAGATTCCTTTGTTTAATAACTGTATAGGATGCCACCTTGGCAATTAATTTCCTCCATCACTATCTAAAATTAGTTTTGCCACTCTAAATTATGTTTAATTGTTGGGTTGTTGTGTTGGCTATTAATTATATTTTTGTTTATGTATTTATTTTTAAAATAAGCCAGTGTGTGCTTTGAGACCCACCCAATGCATGATACTGCTTGAATAATCAAGTTAAGTATTACTTCTTAGGGCTTGTGGATATGTCTTTAGGAAGATCACATTGACATATATCCAAATACCTATATATCAATATACCTCTATTTGTGTAAACCCAGGTCTCAAGAAAATCCTTAGTTTTAGGGAAACTAACCATATCCTGCCACCATTTGACTTATTGTTTCTAGTAACACTTTGCATGATTATCTAGAATTGCAAAGGAGATCTAGAAATGTGTCAACTCCACCTCCATGGTTAGGAATCTGAGTGCTGGAGAAAAGAGGCCACTGGCTCTAAAGGGGGCTCTGCTCTCCAAAGAAAGCTGGTTTTCATTTTAGATTTTCTTGGAAAGAGAATTTGAACACAGATGAAGGGAACATATACAAAATATGGGGATAGAGAGTCAGTGATTGGTGATAGCTAAACTGATTGTTTTTAGAAATATTCACAAGAGAAGTTAAGAAAGTGGTTGCATTTCTTGGAAGAATTAAATTAGAACAAGAGGAGGGCAGGGAATCGAGAGATGACCATCAGGAACACGAAATAAGTGGAACCAATTGGTCCCCAAATTCCAACAGACCAAGATCAAGTTTTCTGCCCTGGATTGAAAGTGACTGGGTTTTTATTTAAAAATAAGAAATGTCAGGTCTTTTCAACTAATGCGGTTAATGATAGGAATGTAAAGTTTTACTAGTGTCTAAACTATGTAATAATTTGTACATTATACTCATTGAATCAGACTGGAATAAGTAATTCAGGAAGGAGGGGATAGGTGTCCAATTCTTACCTAGTCAGAGAAACAAAGAAAATCAGTATTCCCTAATTTTGCTATTCTAGATATTTTTGTTTTGATTTTACTGCTTGTTTTGAGATGTGATTAATGTAAAACATATACAAGTCAAAGGAAAGATCTCTCTGTAAATGAAAGTGATTTTGGAGTTACATTAGAATTCCATTTTTCTCTGAGTCTTAGTCTTTGACATTTTTATCATCCTTTATTTTTTTCTTCTTGGGACAAATCCTTCCTCCAAGTAATAACAGATTTCTTCAGTGAAAAACAGATAATCTTAAAGATGAATCATGCAAGTAAATCTTATTCAGTAGTGATTTCCCTTTCAAGTAAAACACCATTTTAAAGACACGGTCAACATTTAAAGTAAATATATATTTTATTAAAGGCCAATTATTTTTAAAGAGTGTTTTTTAATTCCACATAATAAATAGCTCAGTAATCATATTACTTTATATGTTTTCCTAGTGGTTTGCTAAATGTTTCTAAATACTTTAATACTCATTATCCTATTTAGTTTTATCAACATACTTCGGTTAGTTCGGGTAAGCATTTGTGCATTTGAAAGAAAGAATAATTTATGCTCTTTTTATGGGTTAATTGACAAACAAATAATTTCAAAGCCTACCATCTGTACAGCACTGCAAGTAGGAGGAGTTTCTGTGAAAGCAAAAAAAAAAAAAAGATGTAAATATTTTGATTTCTAGTAGAAATACCTTCATTTTTGGTATAGCTGTGGATGCTTTTGAAATGGCATACATAGAAATGGTCTTATATTAAGGGTGTTGTAAGTTATTTTACTTCCACAAGTCAAATTCTTTAAAAAGCCATAACATTAGATTTAAATATAATTAGAATATGATCATTAGTTTCCAGGTCCCTGCTTGGTGCTTTTTTTTTTCCTATTTCTCCAGTATCAGGGAAAGATTAGGATTTATATCAGTTTCAAAGGGCTGCCATAAAAAAATATGAAAACTGGCTGGCTTAAATCAACAGAAATGTATTATCTCACAATTCTGGAGGCCACACGTCCAAAATCAAGGCGTCAGCAGGGCCATGTTGTAGCTCTGACTGTTCTAGGGAAAATGTGTCCTTGCCTCTTCTAGCTTCTGGCGTTTGCTGGTGATCCTCTGTATTCCTTGGCATGTAAACGCATCGATCCAGTCACATGGACATTTTTCTCTCTGTATCTTCACATTGTCTTCCTTCTGTGTGCGTTGTCTTTGTATCCAAATATCCCCCCTTGCAAGGATACTAATCAGATTGGATTAGGGGCCCACTCTAATGACCTCATTTTAATGTATTACCTCTGTAAAGACCCTATTTCTAGAAAAGGCCATATTCTGAGGTACTGAGAGAATTTCATTGTATCTCTTTGTGGGGACATAATTCAACTCGTAACAAGATTTACTCATTTTCACATGGAAGGGTTTGCTCTAACATTTATTTGTTAACCTTCATATCTTGAGAGCTCAGCAGTTAAGTTCTTTTCTCTATATGCCTGAGGTTCTTTGTTGCTCTGTGGTAGTATTTATTGCATTATGCTTCTAATGTAGTTATTTAAGGACATTGTAAGTCTTCCACTGATTTGATGCTCCTTCAAGAAAGTAATTTTTACTCTTTTATCTTTGTGTCCTTTCAAAAAACTTACTTATGAGTCCTCAAAATAGTAGGAAAGTAAGAAATGCAGGGGTTAAAATGAATTTGGAAAGAAAGGACTTCAGAAAGAGAAGCACATTAAGTCTGTTGTACTTAAGCAGGGAGAGCAGTTATGTAGGAAACATCCTTCAAATGACCACCTTTTCACACATAGACTAAATTGTAAGGAAAGAAAAGGAGAGTTTTGCCTTTTTATTAAAGGGATTAGCTTAAAAAGAATAAAGACTAGAATTCAGTGGTAATTGTAACCATAGCAATAATACTAAAATAGACAATAGTGAACATTTTTAGTATATACCAGGCCCTGGGTTTAATGGCTTATGGAAATCACCTCATTTAATTTTGGAAACAAGTTTGCGGAGTGAGAACTTTGAACAGGTAAGGAAATAGAGGCTTAGAGATTTTAAATGAAATGCCCAGCATCACACAGTTAATACAAGGCAGACCTTAAATTAAAGCCCATGTTTTTAAGCACTGCATTGACATATGTGGTGGTTGAATGTTCTATAGTGAAATGTCACAGAATCTGTTAAGTATATTCTGTTTGCAACATTATTAAGTGATATACATTAGCTTTGTATTAAAGGCAGCATGGGTAGGAATACACTTCATGTCTTTCTAAAAAACAATTTTTAGGCAGTTAACTTAAAAATAACATTTAGCAATGACAGAAAAATAAATGAAAAGAAAGATTTGTTTACTTTCAAATGTAGAAATTGAATCCCAAGCCCACTTAAAATTACAAACCCCTGAAAACTGAAGATTGTATTAAAATGTACCAATAAATCCTTAATAAGGTCAATAATGAAAACTATAGAATTACTTTCTGAATCAGTTATGAGATATATAATCAAAACATCATCCAACTCATAAAATTATTTAATGGGTTACATAATATCCTTTAGGCACCACTTGTCTTTCAGGTTACTATTAGCTCTTAGCAGGTATTTGTAGAAGATGCTGTGGAAACAACATTAAAGTAACAACAATTGCTGTAGAGCTCCATGTTTGGTTGATACATTGCTAAATTTCCATACTAGTATTTAAGTACTAGAATCATAAGATGCGAAAACACTGTAAAATCAACATATGATAGTTAGAAGATCACAAACATTAAATATGCTTTTAACAGGTTTATTTTAAATGGTAGCTGTATTTAACTATGCTTTAACTTGATTTATATTGTAACTTTAATCATATTTGGTCAAAATTATTGAAGTATGGACACGTTAAAAAATATGCATAAGTAAAAATCTTAGTATTCAGTACAAAATAAATATAAACTGCAGTTATAAATGAAATATTCCCTTTCATGTCATAATAAACAATGCAAGTTTAGAAAATATTTGCAGAATCATAGCCAAGATTTGTTTTTACTGCATAATAGATTTAAAAAATCTGATGGAGAAAGATATAAGTTAATTGTATATTCACAGAAATGATTGAATGTTTACTATTTAAAAAATATGTTGTAAGCTTCAAAGATCAACAAGCAAATATTTTTTAATATAGGCAGCAAAAGAAAAAGTTGACAAATTGGATTTGATGATTTTTCAAAAATTATTCATCAAAAGTAACTTATCAACAGAGTAAAAAGGGAGCCCACAGAATAAGGCAAAATCTTTGCAGATCATATACTTGATAAAGAGTTAATATTCAAAGGATAGAGAGAACTCCTAAAACTCAACCACAATAAAAACACCTATGCAATTAAAAAGTGGGCAAAGGGTTTAAATAGATGTTTCTCCAAAGATGTGCTGACGGCCAACAAACAGCTGAAAAGATACTCAACATTGCTGATAATTAGAGGAATGCAAATCAGAACTACAATAAGATATTTCTTCTTTCTCATTAGGTTTCTATCAATAAAACAGAGAAAAACAAATGTTGAGAAAGATGTGGAGAAATTGCAACACTTGTCCACTGTTGAGGAGAATGTAAAATGTACATTTGCTATGGAAAACAATGTCAGTTCTTTTACAAAATTAAAAATAAAATTACGATATTATCCAGCAAAAAACTTTCAAATATCTTGTCATCTTTCAGCTAGGACAAAATATATATATATATATTCTTGGCAGTATTAAACAATCCCATGGACACACAAGGTATCTCCTTGTACACAAGAGGGTGTAAAATATAATACCTCCCACGATCCAGAGCCATTCTCAAAGACAACCAGAAGAAACAAAGACTGAGACAATTCCCTGGAGAGCTGGCCTTGTTCAGCTATATCCAGCTTCAAATAGGGTACAGTTTGCTTTTCTTTCTGTCTGTATTTTTGGGGCCCCAACCTTACTCTTACCAAGCCAAGTTCTCAGGACACAGGAGACAAACGAGAAGGTAATAGCTATCTCTGAGAGAGAAAGATAGACAACCAGCGGGTACCCAAAAACAAATGCATGGGCCCTAATTGAAAGATACAATATTTACAAATTCTCTTCTGGCTGTCAATCTGAATTTGGAAAGGAAAGGACAACATGAAATGTTATCTTCCTCTTTCAACCAGTCACCATGGATAGAGATCTGAGAGAGCTAACTTTGGCTCCTTTGCTTGCTTCTGCCAGTTTTCCCAGGAGTCCGTCTTGGTTCTTGAGTGAGTATTGTATCCCAGTGGTCTCATTCTGTTTATCAGAAACTGTAAAGAAGGAAGAAGAAATTTCCCTGGACCTTTCTCCAGGGCACCTCATAAATGGATAGACTTACTGAGGTTAATAAATTTCCATTGTGGCCACTGTAATTCAGTATTATTTGTGGTAAGCTTAACCTGCTTGTTCAGCCTTAAAACAAAATTTTGTTCACCTGAGGCCTCACACTGGACTTGTGTGGCTTAAGTCAGACTCAGTCCAACCCTAAATTCCAACTGGTTTTTATTTTGGACCCCATCCAACTATGACCTGGTATAAAAGACATACTCAAAGTCTGAAAACTTATAATGAGAACACTGTGGAGCTAGCATCTGAGAGGGGCTTACCCATGAGCTCCAGAGGCAGCAAGAAAACAGCAAGCCCAGGGGGCAACAGGTACCTATATCTGGGGCTCGATACTCTTGGGGCCTGTCAGGGGTTTCGTTCAATTTCCCTTTATGACATCAAAAAAAAATTTAAGATTTTTTTTGAGCAAAAATTGATTGTCATTGGGCAGTATCCAATCTGGTGGATGGAAAGGAGCTCTGGGGAGTTGTACAAAATGTAAGACTTTTATAGGTAGAATGAGCAGGAATAAACAATTTATACAAGGCAAAAAAGTAGGCTGATTATTGCAAAGTTAATTTCCTTTAGAAGATGAGAGGGGTTTATCAGGCAGTTTACTTAACTAGTCCTGAGTAGGCAATTCCTGATTGACTGTTTTAAGATTTTATTTCTGGGAGAGCGAACCTGTAATTCAGTCTTGGGTTGGTGATGTAGCGCTTAGCATGAATGACTCCATTTGGGGCCTTTTGTTTTTAACAAACCTATGTCCATTGATGGCTGAATGGATAAACAAAATGTGATATATACATACCATGGAATATTATTCTGCCTTTAAAGGAAGGAAATTCTGACATGCTAAACACGGATGAACATTGAAAGCATTATGTTAAGTGAGATAGCCTGCCACAAAAGGACACATACTGTGTAATTCTGCTCATATGAGGTACTTAGAGTAGCAAAAGTCACAGACAGCAAGCAGAATTCTGGTTGCCAGGAGCTTGGGGAGGGGAATAGGGATTTATAGTTTAATGAATATAGAATTTTGGTTTTACAAGATGAAAAGAGTTATGGAGGTGGATGCTGGTGATGGTTGCACACCATTATGAGTGTATTTAGTAACAGTGAACTCTACACGTATAGTGCATTTTATGTTATGTGTATCTTACCATATAAATAAAAATCATTAAAAAAATAGAGTGAAATTATATCCCCAAATGCACAAACAAAATAAAACAAAAATTAGAAAAAACAACTTTTGAATAAGAAGATTGAGGTAGTGATGTGAGCAAAAGGAACCAGCTAATTCATCCACTAAATGTTTACTGAGTGCTTATTATTTGTGTGAATTGGACTGAATGCAATAAGAAGAGAATGAAGACCAGCAAGATGCATTTTCTCTAGGAAATGGCATTCTAGTGGAGAAGATAGAGAATAATAAAGAAGTTAAATAGATAAGCAATATGCTGATATATTTTGGCAAGTGTTACACAGGGAATCAATATACCAGCCCATAAAAGAGAATAACTTGAGATTCTGTAAAACTGTAGAAACTTCTCAGAGATGACATTTGTGCTGAGACCTGAAGGATGAGAGTAAGAGAAGAACTGAAAGAAAAGTTATTTTAGGCAAAAGGAAGATTTTAATATCACACCCCACACACTACTCCCAAAAATCCTATTCTAAGAATCAGAGGCAGTTATAAATTCACCTTCCCCTGGATCCAGTAACTTAGGTAACTTAGGTTATATGGCCCAAATCTGCTTATGCTTCTTAACCTCTGCCATTTTGGGTCAAACTTAAATGTGTGGCTGATGGAAGGCAAAGAGGATATGGGGACTAATTGAGGGCGTAGGGTGGCAGGACGGACTGGAAAGGAATAACCTGAATTCTGATAATCTGGCCAACTTGACTGAAGAGCAAAGCCTGGAAGAGGGAAGAGGAAGAATGAAAGGAGTGAATAGAAGAAGACGACTCCAGGTTTCAGGAAAAAGTGCACATGTCCATGTCTGTTAGAAAATACAGGCCACCCAGGTGAGAGAACTCTCAGGATTTACACAGAACATGTGCTTTCTAAAGACAGATGGATGCACTTAAAGCAGACAGGGATCTGAAATGAGAGAGAAGGCTGAAGCAACTTTTGGGCAGTGTCACGCAGATAGAATTGAAGATAAGAGGTGGTTTAAGGAACATTCACACTATTTCATTAAGAATGGCAAGCGAAAGAAAAGGATTACCTGCCTCCTACTTAAACTAAGGCAAAATCACAAAAAACAAGATACCATCTTATAGTGGGAGCCTCAGGGAGAAGGATAAAACCTGCCTGTCTTATTCAGCATGTAGCACACCTCACTCAAAGGATATAGGACAGTGGTTAGATTATTTTAAATGTGCAGTTGAATTATATATGCAAGGCACAGGTATTTTACATACAATTTTATTAACGCTATTATGTTTACACAGTTAAGATTTATGTATCAAAACTAGTTAGTGATTACAGTGGGTAATCTGAAAGAATTATTGGTGTGGTGTCAAGATATGGTGAGTTCTAAGAGGAAAAAATAAGCATTTTAGCTGAGTGGATACAAACTGTATTTTCAGGAATGTTCGTGCAATGTTTGAGAGCTCTCCAAACTGTATTCTAAGAGGTAAAAAAAAATGGGTAGGGATCTCATCTAGATCTTCTACTCATATATTATGTATCCATTTTGAAATGAATTGTGTAAAATTGTGTGATTGTGTAATACTCTCAAGTAAGGAACAAAGGCACTCCTTAGGCTTAAGCTGTGGAGAGGAAAGGCAGAAACACCCTTTGCACTGGTTCTGCTCCGCACCTAGCACTTGCAAAGATTCTGAGGTCCATGACTATCACATACACTGGGTAGAGTTTATATAGTTCTGCGGGGGACGTAAATTAACTGTCCTGGTAGAACAAATTGGAGGATTATACTTGCCTAAATATCTAAAAGGCACCTAATTAAGAAATACTTTTTGAGCACCTACTATGTACTAGGTGCTGTTCTGGCACTAAGGGATACAACAAAGTCCCTTTAGAACTTACATTCTAGAGGTGTAGAGGGAGAAAAGATGTAGAAAATAGGTAAAATTAGATCAAATAGTGTTATCTGTTGTATAAAATAATAAAAACAATAGAATAATGTTAAAGGACTGGCGATGCCAAGGTGGGAGTGTTTTATACAGATCACCTTACGTTGAATACTCAGGCATTGCTGATAAGATGACACCTGAGCAGATACCAGAAGGAAAGAAAGGAAGAAGCCCCAGGGAAGACTGGGATCTGAGTCTTAGAAGGAAAAGGAACAGTAAGAAAAATTCTGGGTATGTGTTTGATGTGTTTTAAGCAGATTACTATAAGAGGACAGTGGTGCAGACAGGATAAAAGAGGTAGTAGAGGTGAGAATGTAGAGTATCTTATAGAATAATATCCAGGCTTTTTTTTTTTTTTTTTTTTACTTTGGGTAAGGTACAAATTTAGTGGAGTAGATCAACCAGAGAAGTGATATAAGTCAAGGTACTTTACATTTTTTTGAGTAAGTAATGCATTGAGGTGACTTACTAATAAAGTTGATACAAAACAGTTTTACATGAAAAGTTCTTGCTCCCTGGGGGGTTACAGGGAAGACAGTGTAGCACAGAGAAGGCAAATAGCAAATCTGTGGCATCTTACTACACTGATGGACAGTGACTGCAATGGGGTGTGGGTGGGGACTTGATAATATGGGTGACTGTAGTAAACACATTGTTTTTCATGTGAAACATTCATAAAAGTGTATATCAATAATACGGAAGGAAGGAGGGAGGGAGGAAGGAAGGAGGGAGGGAGGGAGGGAGGACGGGAGCAAGGAAGGAAGGAAAGTTCCTGCTGCCATCTGGTTTCCATTCTCCTGATTTGCCTGCACTTTTAGGCAACTATGTTTATTATCTCTTTTATAACTTTCTTTAGTACTTATAAATATGTTTCTATCCCAACTGCCTCACCTTTTACATTAATGTTTGCCTACCTTACATACTACTTTTCTTGTCTATTTTCATTTAGCCATTTTTCTGGAGGCTATGTCACTAAATATAAATCACTCTCATTCTTTATTTTTTATACAGCTGCATACTATTCCATTGTATTGATGTATCAATTTAATGATCATTGTCCTATTTGTGGTTGCTTCAGTTTCTATCTTTTCTTGTTATATTATATTGCATTACATGTTATAATGAAAAGCCTTACTAATTTCATTTTTATGGAGTAGTTCTATTCCCACAAATGAATACATTCTCAGATATGATCTTGCTCTGTGAGGTTTTACATGTATTCTTTTGATAAATACTGCTGTAATCCATTTATAGGACTTACATCATCTGCTCTGTCATTATTCACCACATATAATTATCATCTTTTTGATAATTTCGTTGAACATCTTTTCATACACCTAAGGGACATTTGCATTTCATTTTTTTGTTGTTGTTAAATGTCTGTTCCTCTTTTTCTCATTTCTAAAATTAGGTTGTTGGTTTTCTCAACTTCAGTAGCCTTCAATAAGAATAGGCTTTATACTGTTTGTTACAAATATTTTCACCATTTATCTTTTTGTTTTAACTTGCCTTTTTCTTGCCTTAACTGTTAGGTAATAAAATTTATGATGTAAACTTCACAAAGATAATTCTAGCTGCTTTGTTTTGTATAAATAACAAGTGGGTATGGATGGAAGCAAGAAGGCAAGTTAAGAGGCTATTGCATTTAGGCTAGGAGAGAAATGGTGGTGGCCCAAATTACCATGCCAGCAATGAATAGGTGGATATAACAGATCTGAAGTATATTTTAAAAGTAGAACTAACGTAAATTGCTAATGGATACAGGCTGTAAGGGGGAGAAAAAAAGAGTTGAGAATAAAGATAATCATTCTGATCTGAGCAAACTGATAAATGTATTTGCCATTAATTTATTCTATGGAAGATACAAATATAGGGTGAGACTTACAAAGGGAGATGGTGAACTTGCAGTTGAATAATCAAGTCTGGGGAACTATGGGCTGGAATTGTGAATTTGGGAGCTGCCAGTATATAAATGATATTTAAAATCAAGCTATTGGATAAGATTTCATAGGGGAATGAATAGAGAAGAACAAGAACTGAGTACTGGGGAAATGAGGAGAAACCAATAAAAGAGAGTGAAAAGATATGGCCCTTGTATTTGGAGAAGAGCTAAAGGAGTGGAGTCCCAAATGCCAAGTGAGGGAATATTTCAATGAATGAGTACCCATCTTTACACAGTGCTACTTATATGTTGAGTAAAAGAACTGAG
Organism: Manis javanica; assembly: GCF_040802235.1. NCBI lineage: Eukaryota > Metazoa > Chordata > Mammalia > Pholidota > Manidae > Manis > Manis javanica. The sequence continues at coordinate 46,810,376 of NC_133156.1, forward strand.
AACTGTCTATTTAATTTAGCAATGGGAATGAAGTGGTTTTCGTAAGACTTGTTTTGGTAGAGTATTGAAATGAAAGGAGTATTAGGGATTTAGTGAATTTTTAATATCACAGATGTTATACCATATTGTATGCTAATCAGAATGATACAGTAAAGAAGGTAAATGGTATAGAAGAAAAGAGAGACATGGTGTTATGTCCTTGAGTTGACAAGATTCAATTTGGACTATCCCAAATTATATTGTTTGGTTTTCAAAAGGAACATGCAGCAAAGATGGTTGTGTTTGCTCTTACCTCACTCATCTGTCCAGTGACAGGAGTAGATAAGACTGAAAACAGAATAAAATTGAACTAGGATTTAGGCATCAGGCAATTATATGTGACATGGAGGAAGGTCTTGGAGTTGGAGCTAAATACAAGAGATTATGGACCATAGGATTCAAACTCACTAAGGACAGAAGTTAGAACATAAAAGGGTGAAGGACAGTCAGCATGTGTTAGCATAATAGCTTACAGGTTCTAGGAAGGAACAGTTGTTGAAACTGGAGAATTAATGGGAATAACTTGAAAGATAGGAGGTGATGCTTTCAGAGTAGAAAAATTAGGTAGTGGAGAAATGTGCTATGGGGTATAAAATATTCTTTAAAGAGATGTAGTCAAGGAACTGAGATCCAGAATTTTTGAAGGATTATCTGTGTGACAGTTAAAATCACTCAAGTACTAAGACAGGAGGTTTTAACAGTGAACCAGGTACCAAAATCTTTAAAGAATGAATGGAGATTTTCAATCATCCCATAAATGACACCAAAAGGTTTCCTCTCTAATTTGCTTTCCACACCTTTAGTTTTATATGGGGGACATCGGATCTATTGTTAGTATTCAGTAATAACTTAAAAAAATATACATCTATAAAAGCTTAAATTATCTAATAAAAAATAGTCCTAAGTAGTTTAAATCTGAATTTACTTTGTTCTTTGTTGAAAATCTTATATTTTTTGTTTAAGTTTAGAAAATAGTTTGCTTGCTTTATTTAATAAGCTTAGATAATAGAGCACAGTATTTTAAAAAAAATTCCTATCCTGCTTATCTTCCTCTTTCATCTCATACTTCAGTAGTGCATTTCTTTCCTCACAATAATTGCCAAGGGAAACCACTGAATGTGGGAGTTCATCGGCATCTTACATATTACATAATCTAGCCCCTTTTTTTACAGATGACAAAACTGAGACCCATAAAAACTGTTCCTTGCTCAAGGATACTTGTCTTGTTAGTGTCAGTTCCCAGTTGGGTCATGATACCAAGATTAATGCCTTGATTTCTGGTCCACACTGACCCTACTTAGTGGTGTGGGAGTAGGTCTGATTGGGTTGCTCTAGAGATATAGCCAAATAAATCATCTCGAATCTAGGATTTGTTTTTGACCAGCATTTGCTCTGCTACTAGAAAAAGCAAATTTTAATACAAATATTAATGTATTTCCCTTCTGAAAAGGGCATAAGATATAAACTTCTTTTTTTAAAACTATATTTGCTAAACCTTTGCATAAATAAGCTTTTATACTTTCAACTTATGGAGAGGATTGTATATTCTTAAAATATCCACAGTACTCATGCTGACATTACCCTGACTACCATTTATTTTAATCAAGCAGTGGCCTCCATTAAAACAATCTTGGCTGTCATGAAGCAGAAGAAGGAATACTGTCTGAACAGACCCTAGAGGAATTCTATAATAGAACTTAATTCAGTAAAGTATGACTAATAATTATATAACACATAGGCGTGACAATACACCTGAAAATAGGCTTAGTATAAATCAATGTGAGTATTGAATAGAAACATTTTCATTTTCAGATCAAAGCTATCTTGTTTTAAGATATATCATACATCTTCTTATCTTCATATCATATGAAAACAGATAAAATGCAGTCTATACCAAGAATTAAGGTTAAGAATATTTTCCAAATTCTAATTTAAGGAAGAAAACAAATAAAAATAACATAGTTTAATGATAAAAGAGGTCTACATTCTAAGATACATGTTGTTTACAATTTCCAGTATTAGATGTCAGTTACATGGAAGTATTGAATGCACTGAGCAGCTAAACTTCTTAGCAAATTTATCTAATTAATCACCATAATGCTCTTGCACACACACACACACACACACACACACACACACACACACACACACACATACATGAAGAGAAGCCTCCCAAAATTTTAAACATCAGAAAGAAGAAACCAACATTGATTTTTCTGTACAAGATTCAAAGCATTTATCATTTGCACCATACTTTAGCAATTTAACCTTCTTTTATTTATCTCATGTTTTCAACTAATCATAGGTTCAGTAATTATTATATCATACTTCCACAGCTATGACTATAGTGCCCTGTATATTGATAGATCTTAATGACTGTTACATACACCTAATGAGACAAACTGCTGTCTAATTGGTGAAAGAGGAACTCAGAAGCAATGGATAATACTAGAAAACCCCAGACTGATCATTACACTTAAATTTTTTCCTAATAATATAGTATATATGTATATATTCATATTTAGAGAAAATTAACATTTGAAAATAGGCTGTAAATAGAAAAGGAAGCTGAGCCCTTTGGTACTATAGAGTAACACAATCTTGCCGTGAAAATCCCTTTTCAAATATGAGCTCTTGAAAACAACAATAAAATGTACTAAAAATTTTCCCAGCTACATTGTCTTAAAACACGTCTATATGGTAAAATACTTATTTTCCCTTTTATTCCTATTTCTGTATGTTCCCTATTAGATACTTGAGAAGAATAGGGGCTATTTCTATTGACTATAAAAATAGAAAACAATAGGGCAAAACTGGGAAATAAGGATAAAGGAAAGGAGTCCTTACTGTTTTCTTTATGTACAGTCAACAAACCGCTGATGGAAGGAGCAAAGGAGAGAGGTTGAGAGCACGCAGACCTGGGTGCCCATCTGCTTCCCTCTAACCATTTCCTAGCTAACAAGGGACTACTTGGAAAGTCATTACCACTGCTCCTCAAACATATTAAGCATACAATAAATACAGCTATTAATATTTCATAATTTCTGGCACAATGTATAAAATGTGCTCTGTCTTTTGATAACTGTTCTCCATATGAATATCTATCAGGAGGGCTTTGCTTTTTATTGATTGCATGATAGAATTTATATAACTTCCACAGATGTACTCTTGAAATCACTTCAAAGTCTGGAATCACCACTTTTTCCAAACTTCTCCTCCAGTCCCAGCTCCTATTGTTGCCATGGTCAGGACTTGCCATGGTCAGGGCAGCTCTGCAGTTCCAGTCATCAGCCATCTGCCATCTAGTACAACTTTCCAGTACTCTCCATTTAACTCTTTAAAACTCAGCTAAAAATATTCTCTTTTTCCTGGTTTACATAATTCCTCCCTGCCAAGTGACTTGAACTTTGCAACTTAATGGTCTAACTTATTTTAGCCTTCATTTTTACAAATATCATTATAACTACTCTCTCTAATTTTACCTCAGAGACTGTATAGTAAAATACAAGTACAGGCATACCTTGTTTTGCTGTGCTTCATTTTATTGTGCTTTGCAGATACTGTGTTGAATTTTTTTACAAATAGAAGGTATGTGGCAACACAGCATTGAGCAAATCTATTGGCATCATTTTTCCAAAAGCATTTATTTATTAGTTTTGTGTCTCTGTGTTACATCTTGGTAATTCTCACAGTATTTCAAGCTTTTGCATTATTAATGTATTATGGCAATCTGTGATCGGGGATTACAACTCACTGAAAGCTCAGATGATGGTTAATGTTCTTTAGCAACAAAGTATTTTTTAATTATGGTATGTACCTTGCTTTTTTAGACATAATGCTGTTGCACATAGACTACAGTATAATGTAAATGCAACTTTTATCATGCACTGTGAAACTATAAAGTTCATTTAACTGGCTTTATTACAATATTTGCTCTCTTGCAGTGGTCTGAATCTGCAGTATCACTGGGGTATGCCTCTATAATAAATTAGCCTTACTTCATCATGTCAGTGAGTTCTTTTTCAAATTTTACCTCATAAAAATTTAATTAATATTTTAATTAGCTGAAAAAATTTTCAAAATAAAACAAAATTAAGATATTTTTGTTAAAGAATGTAGTAAGGAAAATAGAGATGTGGAGCTAAGGCAAAATGTAACAAGAATGAATTTTGAGTAGATTTGGGAGGCAACTTAAAATGCCAGTCACTTGACAAGTACTTACAAAGAATCTGTTTTGTTCAGTTCACTGTGTTTGAAACTAGAGGGTTGAAGGCTCCAAGAAGTTTAAAATGTAAAAATATGCATAAGTGGATTATGAGATGTGGAGTAATTTCCAAGAAGAATAAAGTTGCAGGTCTCACACTTGCTGATTTAAAACTTACTACAAAACTACAGTAGTCAAAACAGTGTGGTATTGGCATAAAGACATAGAGACCTATGGAAGAAAATATCCCAGCAATAAGCCCTCACATATATGGCCAAATGACTTTCAATCAGGATGCCAGGACCATTTAATGGAGAGGATAGCTTTCTTTTTTTTTTTCTTATAAATGGAGTTGGGAAAACTGGATATTCAAATGTAATAGAGTGAATTTGGACCCTTACCTGATTCCATTTGCAAAAATTCAGTCAAAATGGATCAAATATCTAAATGTGAAAGCTAAAACTATAAGTTCTTGGAAGAAAATGTATGAGAAAACTCCATGACATTAGATATGGCAACAATTTTTTGCATTTGAAACCAGAAATGCAGGCAGCAAAAGAAAAATATATGTAAATTGGATTTCAGAATTGAAAATGTATGTAAATCATATATCTCATATGGGATTATTATCCAGAATATATAAACAACATTTTACAACTCAACAACAAAAATAACCTTATTTTAAAAAATGGGCAAATAGATATTTCTCCAAAGAAGATACACTAGTGGTCAGTAAGAACATGAAGCTATTTGACCTCACAAATCATTAAGGAAATGCAAAACAAGAACACAGTGATACCACTTCACACCAGTTTGAATGACATTATGAAAAACAAAACAAAAACAAAATAAAACAACCTCCCTGAAAAAAAAAAGTAAAAAGAATCAGTTAGGATATGGAGAAACTGGAATCCTTATGCATTGCTTCTGGGAATGTAGAATGCTATAGTCACTGTGGAAAATGGCATGGAGTTCTTTAAAAATTTCAACATAGATAGCCATTGATCCAGCACCTCTACTTCTGGGTATATTTATGAAAGAATCAAAAGCAGGGACTTCAGTGGGTATTTTTATACCATATTCATAGCATCATTAGTCACAATAGTTCAAAGATGGAAATAACCCACTGTACATCAACAGATGAATGGGTAAATAAAATATGATGTAAACATACAATGGAATATCAGCCTCATAAAGGAGACATTTCTGACACATGCTACAACATAGATAAACTTGAAGACATGTTAAGTGAAATAAGGCAAAGATGAAAGAATAAATACCATGTGATTCCACTTATGTGATGCACTGTGAAATAATAGAAAATATATGCATGGGTCCCTGCTCCTGGTTCCCGTCACAGAGCTCCTAGAAGCTTGTAATGTCCTAAGTCATAAGTATACTAGGAATATCTATTGTTCTAACACTTGTTTTTTGACCCTGCTTCCTGATACCAGTTCCTAAATAACTGAATTTCTTGAGTGATGTGAGCGTGTTTTGTTCTAATGAAGCAACTCTGGCTAGGCTCTTGGATGATTTCCAGATGTGGGACGTGGTCACCACAAAGACCAAACCATGACTAGAAGCTTGGAATTTTCAACATTGTCCCACATTCTCTAGAGAAGGGAGGGAAGCTGGAAATGGAGTTTATGATCAATTATGTCTACGTGATGAAGCCTCCATAAAAACCCCCAAAGTATAAAAAGTATACTTTGGGGATTTTTATGAGAGCTTCAAGGTGGAAAAACACCTGGAGGTGTTGGGAAAGTGGCACGCTCTGAGAGAGCACAGTGATGCCAGGGTTCTTGTTCCCAGGGTGGAAGAATGAACTTTGCAAACACTCAAGGTAGGAGAGCAAGGCAGAGGCTTTTATTTACAGAGAAAGCAAGAGGACAGAGCTCCTGGCTCATGCCAGGAGGGGATAAGAGAGCCCCAGGGAGGTGCATTGTCTAGGGGATTTATAGGCTGTTAAGGGACAAAGGGCTAGGGATGCAGACCTGCTAAGTGGTCCCAAAATGTTTATCTTTGAAGAGACATTAAGTTTCTTAGTAGTCTTCCGTGTTATTTACAAGACATTTACTGCTCTGATTTCCTCCAAGGATAGCAGCTTCCTGGTTTGGGAGTATATCAGTCAAGACTGTCTGCTTTGCTCCCAAGGTGGGCTGAGTTATTGTCTGTTTGTTAAAGAGTATGTTAAGAAACTTAACTAATTAAGTTTTAAAGTTGCAATCTTATCTTCAAGATGGAATCCTTCCTGTTTTTACTAAGTTGTTTTGGGATTGCATGCTAAATTCCCCAGGTTACAAATCACTTGATTAGGGCTGAAAGAGGAAAAGCAGCACCAGGGTAAAGTCAGAAAAATAAGCTGGGCCCCCCAGCAGGCCAAAGCAAACACCACAGTGAATTATCTTGCTTTGTTTTTTTTTTGGAGGCCCTGACTCTACTCTGTCTATGCCCACATTCCCCTTCTCATTAGTAGCTCCATGCCCCTACCCACAGTTCTTTCCCTATGCATGTCTTCCATCTGAATGTTCATCTGGATCTTTTAAAAGAACCTTTAATAAACTGGTTAATATAAGTATTGGGTTCCTAGACTGTCTTCTCATTTTCTCTCTCAACCCCTATTCATTTTTCATTACCTGATAATTACCATGATACATTTTAGATTCAACAACTTTATTATTTGGTGTGAGTGATAGATGAAACTTCTATGAAAACAAATTCTTCCAGACCAGTTGTATTTAATCTTCTTTTTCTCCTCTTTTGTGGTTATTGCTATATTTTAAGTATTCCATTAGAGTAAAATTCTGAATTTTTTTTCTGTTTTTCAGATAGAAATGTCAATATATGTTCTAGTCTTTAATAGCTTAATTGTTAGATAACAAAAGTGAGTGCCTTTTCAATCTTTTATATCAAAATACTATTTCATAATCTTGCCTTGTTATTATCTAAGGGACATTTAAAAATATATTAGTTACATTGCTAGAAAATACCATTTGAGATTTTTGGTAAAGCACTTTAGTTTTGATGAGAATATTTTATTCACTTGCTACACAATAGCTGCCTTGTGGAAGCTGGATTAAATTTCTGACTTTTTTTCATTTTTCATCACTTTATGGTTTTTAAAATTTACAAGAATTTTCATCAGACACATTAAAGAGATAACTGATGCCTGAGTGAGGGTAGGAGAATTCTGTTAACCAGAACTCGAAAGGAAATCTCCATAGGTACCCATTTTTAAAGTTACTGTGCATTTTTTTATGTGAGTCCTTAAGAAACTGCTAATATACAAATATATAGTGTTCAGAAGTGAAATGCCTGTTTTCCCTCTAAGAGCTATGCTATTTTAATGGCTAAGTCATACCTAGGGGATTGCTTTCAAAGGAAATCACAACAAAAATAAAAGAACAAAGTGGAATGATGTAGAGGATATCATAGCTTAAGGACATTTCAGAACTTAAGATTCTTTTTGAATATATATTTCATTAGCTCCATAGTAAACTTAAAATTAAGCAAAATAATTTTGTGTTTGATATTCATCTCAGGCATAGAAGGCCCTGGATAGACAGTGGAAAAACATCTCCTTTCCTAGGTCTGCTCCTTGAAAATGTCAGGTTATTTCTATTCCTCATGTTGACCATGTAAAAAAGAGCTGATGATTATATCTGTGACCAATCTGCATTTGAGCCATTAGGCAAATTAACCCAAATTTGAACTCTATCAGACGAAGTAATGGTGGTAAAATTGTTCATCCTATCATTGGATTTATACTCTATCATATTAACACAGGCTTTTCTTTCAAAAGGAAAAAATAAATCTGTGAGATCTAACTGCCTTAATTAAGTATCAGATTTTAGGAAAATATCCCATGTAAACACAAAATGCATGAAACCATAGGATAAGTACAGTTACTCTGATCTTCTGGGAAGTACAGAGATGAAACTAAGACAAGACCTTTTAAAGAGTAAGGACTGCATCCAGGCAGTAGGTGCATTGTCCACAGCTTAAGGTGCACTTTCAGAAATATTCAAATAAGTGAAAAGTGCTTTCAGGACATCTCTCTTCAGATTAAAAATGGTTTTCTAAGTTTCCTGTTAGACATGTCAATCTGAAAGCCCAGAATCAAGGAGAAAGGAAAAGAAGAATTAGATTGTGAAGTTCATAAAACATTAGCAAATTATTTTATGGAACATTTTGAAGCATAGGATATTAAATCACCTTTTCCTGTATAGTTAGCTTTTGAGTCTGATAAGCATCAAAGCCAGGTGGAAAAGTGAAATCCAAAGAGACTGACATAAAAACACACAGTTTAAAAATTTAGCAGAAGTAGTGTTGTAACTATGATCTTTCTTATAGTCACTCTGAGACTTTAGCTAGTTTCTATGGTATTGTAATAAAAAGTGAAAATAACAACAATAAAAAAATGAAGAAATCAGGATGGGATCAAGTTTCATAAAGTGACTTAAGTGGCTTTTTGAAGTTTTTAAACCATCTGCAGATAATGTTCCTCTTTCTATTGATGGCGGCAGCAAATTAAAGGCTCATTTTCATACCGTTATTCAGCTACGGTCAATGATAACCCCCACCTTATTCCCTATATTTAAATATGTGATTGTTTAATCCCCAAATGGGGCCTATAGCCAATGGGGGAGGATTTGGGAGAAGTCCTGCCTTGATTTCATGAAGTGTGTTGAAATGTGTTGAGCCAATAGCTCATGACGGGGTTTTAGTTGAACTACTGACATTACAGTTGATGCAGCTTTCAAAAGTGCTTACCTTAGTTGCTGAGAGTAGCTTACCCCCTGGTGGAATCAGGATCAATACTTATTAAATACTTCATGAACTCTATTCATTTCTAAAAGAGCCACTTGTCTGCCCTTCCTGTCATGTTCTGAATTAATTTGTATGTAATACAATTCTTACATTATATATTAGATTACTTGTATCCTGAAAGGGAAAGACAAACTATGGATGATGGGGGAGGGTCTGTGTGATTTTATCATTAACACTTCTCCTTTTCTAAGAGATAGACTATAACATCCTCTTAGATAATAATTTTTCATTACTTTGCTTCTTTTTCCCTCTTTATTATTTTTAGGTTAGAACCCACAAGCAAAACACTAAACATTTCTTATGCACTTTCCTCCTAGTTCTTTGAAAAAAAAGTGAAGTGATTTCTGTAGGTAGAAATTCATAATTTTCCCCATGTACTCGATGGATAGTCTGGAATGAATAAAGCAAAATATAGGATATCAAGTAATTACAAATGTTTCTGTTAAAATTAATTTGAGGAGGTTTTGTTTAATCTTTTTTTCTCATTAAAAAAGAGTTAGCAAGACAAAATATGTAATGTAGAGAATAAAGCCCAGTATAATTTTCTCCTTGAGAGATAAAATGTTCACAATTTGGTTTCAGGCAGAGTTTTCAATATTTATAACATATATGTACATATATAAATAACTAATTATTATTAACAGATTATGCTTCTCTAAAACTTTCATTTTTTTCTTAACAATGTATCTTGGACATGACATTTACCTGGCTGTATGGCACTCCATTTTATGAGGAAAAATTTGATACAATTCCTATTGATACTTGAATGTTTTTCTTAATTGTTGGTTATTTTAAACAATACCACAGCAAACATTCATGCACAACCTTGCATATTTCTATATATTTGAGTATTTCCTTTTGTGAAATTCATAGACTTAAAATACTAGTTTATAATGCATGTACATTTTAAAGACTGTATCAATTCAGACTTCATCAACTCTGTGTAGAAGTGCCCATTTCCCCTACTTTGTACAAATAACATGTACTATTAGCAATCTCTGAAACCTTCAAAGAAACATACAGTGACTTTTCATTATCAGTTTCCTTATACAGTGCCACATGCTACAATAATTTTACTATTGATAATCACATGAGAAAACTTAAGGTAGAAAAAAATATGAAATAAATTTGGTACCTATTCAACTCTACTCCAAATACTACAACCTTTCTTTGTATTTATTTCCAGAAGTTTATGTTAATTCATGAGTAACCAAATATTCAGCAAATATTTTAAAATTATTTTAATTTGGTAGCATTCCAATTTATTTTGTTTTTCAAGTCAAACATTTTCATTAAATATTTCATGAGAAGTTATTTAAACATTAAAAACAATATAAAACAGTGCTTTATTCTCAGTGGAAAGTGGTAAAGAGCAAATCTGATTCTTTGTATTCTGGCTATATTGTCTGTAATAAAATTTGAAGACCTAAAGCTACTGAGTATTTTTTTTCTATATTGTGTTATTCAAAAGGTATTTTATTTACTCTTTAGGCAAGCTTTCAATTTTCCAATATTTCTTGCTTAGAAAAAGCAGAATTACGTCTATTAAAGTTTATCCTAATCTACATAATTTGTGTCAGGTCTCATACCTTAAAATATAATACAATTTTGTGTAAGTGACATGACACCATATGCTGTTGAGAATATAAGAAACTTAATTTTTGGAACTGATACTTGCAATAATTTTTAACAGTAAGATTATTTTATAAAAACAAATGTAGAAGATTAAATATGAAGTATTGGTAATTCCATATAGATATTTTTAAATTTTAAATTTCCAATCATAATATTCAAAATTATTTTAACAATTACTTTAGTTCAGTTTTTAAATGTAATTAATACAATCCAACTGTGATTTTCAAGTTAATTTTTTCACCTTGAAAATATCTGGATCAATGATTGAAGTACTGAATAATTTGTTTTGCCTTTATCTATAAGAAGAATAGTATGTTAGTATTTCACAATGATAACATGAGTTTTCTCTGATGGTATGATTTTGATTGGCATTTCATTTTTAAAATATTTCAGCAATTATTTTGACTAATGTAGTTATATTGAAATATTTTTCCTAAGGATTTTTAAATCAGTAATAAAATAAAATAATAACAATATTTATTTCATACTTTACACTGATTTCATGGTTTGATCTATTACCTGTTATCTTCATTGTCACTGATAAAGCAGGCATAATTTTTAATTTTTCTAAAATTGCGGAACTTGATACCCAAGGAGAATAAATGACTGCCAAAGTTTCTAAAACCCGTAAATACCCTACAGTAAAGTTAAGTCTGAGAGATAGCTTGAATGCATGTGTATGTGTAAATGTATATACGTATGTATATGTATATTCAGGTTAAGATAAACATTTGAGATGCTTGACATGACCAAATTAAAAAACGCATTTCCTTAAGAGAAAGGAATAAAGGTCAAGTTGTAGAAAAATGGGGATATTATTGAAATTCAACAGAGTTAGATTAATGTGAATGTGTGGATACAGTAGAACAGAGAAGTGGGCAACTCATAGTTTTGAGGTTGGAATGAATGTCATGTAAAATGATAACTTCAGTAAACCTCACTCAAATAAAAGTTATTCAAATTTTGTTATAGGGTAAAAATGATTAAAAATTCTAGACAAGAAGTCATTTGAATTCTGTCCTTCACTCTGTTCATTTATGTTCCTCTTCAGTAACCCATTTACCGATCTAGCATTGAGACTTTCTACAAATTCATTCCTCTCTTTCCAATGTATTTCCTATGACTATATCACTTTCTAAAATATACCTTTGTTCATTCATAGTTTCATAACTTTGTTCAGTATTTTCTCCATGACTGAGATGTTCTCTCTTCCTGTCAATTATTAAATCATATATTTTCAAACTCTAAAGACAAAAAATTATTTTCTTCTGTGTAGTCTTAAGTCAATGTCATCTCCAAAGAATCTCACCTCCTTTGTATTACCATAGACTAATACCAACTTCTATTTCCTGAATGCTTATTTTGTATCATATCATTTCTAAGTACCTTTCTCGTAATATTGCCTTTATTTCCCATAAAAACCTTATAAAATATGTAATGTTTTGATCTTCATTTAATGAATGAGTAAACTGAGGCCAGAGACTTCAAGCAAATTTCTGAAGATTGCACACCTATTAAGTGGATGAGACTGCATTGTTTGGCCCACAACTAACTATTATTATTGCCACTTTTCATTATCATGGATGCTTAATGAACATTTTTATCTTCCCAAAGAAATATACATTCCTTAAAGCCAACAATGTAGCATGGATATTTTTTCTGTTACTCATAACACCTAGGATGGCTGTGACACACAATAAGAGCTCAATAAAACATCAGGAAAAACAATTAATATGTTTTCAATAATAAGAACTCTCTTAAGGTTTATTGAGTTAAAAAGAAAAAAATACAAGTGCATAGTGATATGGAACCTTTGAATCTAATTATCATGTTTATACAATGAGGGAAAAAATGCATGTGACAGCTGCGATATCCATAAAACCTTTGTTTGAAAAAAATTGTTTCTTATGCCTCCATGTCTCTGTTTACACTGAATCTTTTTATTTTCATGATATTTTTTAATTCCAAAAAAGCTATTTTCACCCAAGTTAGCTTTGCTGGTATGGTTTTAGAAGCTCGTATCTGAAATCATCCTCAGGAAACAGTTTTTTTCTTTTTGGCTATTTCAGAAAAGAAAAATACTTAATATCAGTATGAATAACACATGTGCTCATTGCAGCATAATGTTGGTGCAATCTGTGCTTGATACAGTTATAAATAAGTCTTTGAAAGCATTTTTCTGTATTTTAAATAAAGGCTATAGAAAGCCACAAGAAGGATCTAGTCTTGTTAATATCACAAGCTGTTTCCCCACCTGCACTCAGAGCAGCTTTAGTACAGCAGCTGCCTGGGTTCGTGTTGGCACATCACTGCACAGGAACCCCATGGTTTACACAGAAAATGAATAGGCCACAGTTCCAATGGGGGTCTTTAATAATCCTTTCTTTAATGCTACCATGTGTGAGCACTGGGCTTTGAAGGGGTGTGAGGTGTGAAGTTTCAGGAGGATTACACAAAGCCACTCAATTTCGAAAGGTAGAAAGAGCATTAGAAAAACCTGAAAGTGCCTTTGCGTTCCTCCTGCATGTTGATCAAATACAGTTCATATTGATATTACAGCTTCATGTCCAGCATACGATAGTAAGTAAAGGGATTGGTGTAACTATGCAAGTCACTCCATTCGGTCTCCTTTAACACTGACAAACAAAATCAAGCACAAATGTCTCACTAACTTTGCTTACCAGATATTAACTTTGAAATTATTAACTTGATGGGAATAAATATCTGTCCAGTAGTGCCTATGAGGATTAAATCCAGGAAGACAGACTTATACATTGAACTTGATTATGCATAGCCACTGGACTTTTAAAAATAAAGCCATCTTTTTCCTTCCCTTCCTTTTTTCCTTCCTCCCTGCCTCTGTCACTTCACCCTTTTCTTCTTTCCTTTCTGTTAATGACATATGAACTGCTAAAAATATCATCTATGGCAATCAATCGTGTGTTATTGACAAATTATTTTTTGAATGGCAGGAATTCAGATAAAACATGACTTTCTATTGGATTTTACTACAATAACTCTTCTTTTTAAAGTATTTTAAAGAACCCAGAACTCTCCTTTGAGGCAATTCTGAGTATTAAGAGGGAACTTTTTTATGATAAGTTGAGGTAATATAGTCAGTCATTTGGAGGTACACTGTATGCAGTTACAGAATCCAAATAAAAAAAACAAAAAACCTAGGGCCTCATCAGCTACCTAGTGCCCCATATTTGAACTGAGGTTCAAAAGGTCTTTAAATGTTGAGGATGCTCGGTATTGATTTGAGAAATTTTTTTATCTCCAGTAGTATATACAAAAGAAAGAGAAAGTATGTGAATTCAGTCCATTGTGTAGTTCCTCTATAGATCAGGCACTGTGCTAGGCACTTAAGAACCAGAAATGAATGGTATATGAGACATAGAGCAAAAGACTTGTATTCAAGGAGGGATGATAGACTTGTAAATGGGTAAGTACAATAACAGAGAGCCCTAAAAGCATTTTAGTGGGGAGTGATTAACTCCTTCAGGAGGTGAAACAGGGAAGGCCTCTGAGAAGGTAATATCTCAAAGCAGGGCAGAACAAATGGAACTTTTCTAGGTGGATTAAAATGCAGAATGAACCATATGTGCAGAGTATGATTGTATAGACTGTATGGTGATAGTATAGACCGTGATGTGTACCTGACTTGATAGAGCCCAAATAAATTGAGAAAGGATAATTTGCAAAAGATGAGTCTGCAAAATAGACGAAAGTCAGATCATAAAGTATATTTAATTTTTCCTTAAGGATATCAGAATGAAGAACTCTTGATATGAAACAAGTCAAAAGCTGGTATGTTTATATTTTGGTTTTAGGAAGGTGCTCCTGACAGTGCAGTGTGGGCTGGGGAGAGAACTAAATAAGGGTGACTGCTCAGGGGGATTTTGCCAGAGCGCCCACTCAGACAATGGGCGAGAAGGCAGGAAATGTGTGATAGGGAGAACAAACAAGGAGATATCTAGGAGATGGATGTCTGGGGATTATTGAAGAGTGACTGGAACGAGGGAGAAGTTGTTAACTCTCAGGTCTCCGACTTGCTACATCTTGTAAATCCATTTTCGTAAGATTTACTTCCTCTTATGATTCATTCACTCCCTCATAAGATTCATTTCCTCTTAAGTTAGGACAGACAATAGTGGCTTGCCCATCCACTGCTCTGAATTTTCCTAGCCCTTAAACATTCTCCTGATTTTATACAATAGAATAGGCAATGTACAGCCATTATAAGGCAGAGTAACCAGTGTCTGGTTTTAATAGAGCTTGACAAATATTTTGTGCCTGTCAAGGTTTCATGACACAGTTTTAAGCCACAGACTAAAGATGATTGTAGCAACCACTGCCATTCTTAAAGTTAAAACAGCCTGCAGTATTTTGCCCTAATATTGTCAAGAATCACAATTCCTTTCCCAGAAAACTGCTCTAATTGGATTCAGTGGACCTTGACTGGCTTGTCACAGCTATGTTCAGGGTGAAGGTGAAATCTTTGAGGAGTTGGTTCCTGAAAACAAGAGCTGAACATCTCTGATGGAGGCATTTTAAGAGCATATATCTTTGCGTAATTTTTTTATATTACTTTTCTATCATTTGTTTTATTATATATGGCAATTATCCATAAAGGAGTAAAATAAAACATCATGTAGGATGATTTAACACCCCAAATCCTGTGTGTATATACTTATATTTTTAAAATTTGTTAATTAAATGAGTATAAAACTTGAAAATAATTAATTTTTCTTGTTAAAAAAATCCCAATTTTAAATTTGCTACAGGTGGGAAGTTGCTACTAAAACTGCATTGCTTATGAGGAATCAGGCATGTATCCTGAGCAATCAAATGTATGGGAGAGAAATCTTAATAACATTGTAAGGTAAGTGCCTTCTTTAAGCTTGTAAGGTTTGTACAACATACAGAGCCATCATGTAAAATAATTATTGCTGAATATTTCTTGATAAGCAGAAGTAGATTAATTCACATATCTCACTCAAATTTCCTTAATTCATATTTTTAATGATAGGTTATTACCACTGCATGAGCTTTATGTGGTACATACATGTGTGCATGCATGTATATATATATATATACACACACACACACATAAATGTATGAATACACATACATATTAAATATTAAAAAGCATTATCAAAATGCTTTATCTGCCTAGGGTTACCAAGTAGAAAGTATGGCCACTTCTTGAAAAAATATGAGTGTGTTAAAATTTTCAATATCTTAATGTCCCAAGTAGAACCAGAATGTTCCAAAATATATAGATAATAAATTATATAAGTTGTATGTAGTTGTAAATTTCAATTAAGGGAGAGGCCATTTCAGACTTGGCCTGTTCCCTAGGAAGCCACAATGATGTTTTAATAAGTAATGGAATATAGTTTGTCTCTTTGTTTCATTTACCTAGAAGAGGAAATATGGCAGGGAGCAACTTGGAAGTAGGGCTTAAAGAGTGACAGGCACTGGGCATGAGAAGCATAGCTCCCTAAAGAGGAAGTAAATGTTACAAGAGAGAACTCTGTTGGAAGGTGAACCAATCCTCGTTGGTTCTGCTAAATGAAGAGGCTAAAGAGAGGCGCCTCTGACTTCTCAACTTCATATTAAAAATTCTGCAGCTCACCTTTCATGAACCCGATTCTCTAACAAGCAGGTTGACATTAAGTCTATATTCTTCAGAAATTTTAATATTTGGAAAGTGTATGAAGTATGTCATTTTGAAATGTAAAAAGCAATTCTCAAAGTGTGGTACTCTTCCATTTTGGTCAGGCTGTAATTTCATTCTTTTTAATGAGTTGTTTGATTATCACTGTAAGACTGAGAATATCTGGAGTCTGAGGTGCTATACAGAAATATGACTGAAAAAGCAAATGATGTTCTTCAACTTCTGAAAGCAGTACTACTTTCATACATCACTGGCATTATATTGTTAATTTGGCCTTTTATTGAGGAAGAAAAGGGACTGGATTTTCCTAAGATGTATATGATTTTAGGTGCGTTACTATAATACTTAAGAGCAAGGACATGTTTACGGCATTTTGGTATGTTTTGTCTACTGTTTGAAAAACTCTCACTCAGGAATGAATTATGATAATAATGCACTAAATGGGCTCAGCATGGAGTTGAATAAGTGCTGCTTTTTTGCAAGAGACCAGGCTTTTTGAAAAGTGTTAAAATTCTGCATTGATAGGAAAAGTTTGGATGCTCTAAATTGAACCTCATAAGGAGTCTCTTTTAACTGATCTTCCCTCTGGTTGCATGATGGGCAGGTGGGAGTGAGGGAAGGGAACTTTCCCACTGAAACTCTAGAATTTTGCAGATCTTTGTCCTGTAATTTCTGATTAATAGCACCCTTGATTTTGATTTATATTATCCTATTATTCATTATATGAGAGAAAAAGAAGTCACTTTTTTTTCAGTTTAATTTAAAAAATTAGGGCTAGCAGTGATGGAATTTAAAATCAAATTATCCTGTCAGAGTGACAGATAAATCTCAAGAGATTCTAATAAGATTTTCCCCTGACAGGATGCTGAATTTCTCCCTTTCTCAGTCTCCTTCATTCCAGATTTTGACTGTGAATGACAATGAGCATCTGTGTTTTGAAATATGTTGTTATTTGTGTCGTTTGGTTCTTATTTAGAAATTCTAGGGTGGTTTTCTTATTTGTTCTAGGTTAAAGGGAAAAATGTGTACACAAATGTCAAGTGGGTACATCTGTTACTATGGAAAGTTATTACCATATGCCTGAATTTGGTTAAGTGTAGTAGATTCACCAAATTCTATACTTGCCTTTACATCTTACTCTTCTTAAAGGAGTTTCTACTATAGAGGTGGTATAAACATGGCATAGTTTTCTCACTATACTGCTTTTTGATATTTTTTCTTTTTTCTTTATTTTCCTAAACAAAATTTAAATCTTAAGTGATTTCACAGTAATGGGTAGACCTCTAGAATTTTAAATTCAGTTAGGAAATTTGTTTTATGTAATCATAAATTTAGAGATGCTCTACTTCTGATAGCTAAAAAGAAACTATTCCTTGCTGGTCTATACAACATATAATAACAATTCTTAAATGATAATGGATATTGTAAGTCTGGGGAGAGGAAATCCCAGGGCAAAATACCTCTAAAAAATGAAATCAGTCAAAGGAAGAAATAAAGTTTAAAACCCGTTTATTGCTTACAAACTGTAGTACAGGGCTGTCTCTCTCCCCTGTTCCAGAAGAAGCAAGCAAACAAACCCCTCCCCTTAACCTCTCAGGCTCAGACACGCCCTCAGTTGCCCAGGTAATTACCCACTGACATGGAGATGAACTTCTCTCCACCCCTGAGGATATGCAAATGCACCAAAGCCAAGGGAGATACTCTGGACATGTTACAATTTTACCCGCAGACCACCCCTCCTGAAATCTCACCTTACAACCTACTCTGTCCCCTTCTTCTGCAATGGTCCCTGGGCGAGAAAACTGGAGCACTATGACCAGACTAATGATGTAACAATAGCAACAGCAATAAAATCATGACAATCTTTAAACCAAAGGATTCAGGTACGTTCAAAGTCTTATGCAGATTAAGTCCATAGCTCCTACATTCCATAGTCAGGCAGTAGCTGAGGGTTCAGAGCAATCATCATGTGGCAGCTACAGCCAGGGGGCGCATTCAGGCCACAAGGACTATAGGAGAAAATAACTTTAAGGGCGATAAAGGGTGTTTTAATGACACCAAGCATAGGCAAATCTTGTCCTGATATCAGGCAGGATACATGCAAGAGAGTGGTCTTGTGATAAAAGAGTGACAGGAATGGGATCTCGTCCTTGTCTAGTATACCAGAGTTTCACCCACCTCCCTGCGGGAGTTACAGATGGGTCAATATATAGGGCTATGGGAGGTACGTGCACTGGCCATAAAGATAAAACAAAACTTCCCCACAAGATGCTCTTACCTCCTGGACGTTTTGAGTACACTTCAGTGACCTTTGGGGGCCATTCAGCTGTTATTCCAGGAATACACAGGAGGCCAGCTTCCAGGCCTTTCACCCAAGGTGCCAGAAGGGCCAGCCATCAGGTCCATGTGTCAAAATGTCCAGGGCCAGGTCCATTTAATAGTGTCTCCAGGGCTTAATGCAGTAGGGGCTGGTAGCAGGATGTTGCTCTTCTGGCCATATCCTGGCTTCAAAAACTCTTCTTTGGTTTGGATGTACAATTGCATAGGAGAGGCAGCAAGGTGTGTGAGCATATCCACAGGGCTCAAAGCTCCTTTATGTGGCTTCTCATTCGAATGCCTCAGCACTGTCCATAGGTGAACTGATCAACCCTGTAGACTATTGTATTGGTGTCCAACTTCAGGCCAGATTTCAACAAACTGTTGTACCTCTCTATCATGCCTGCCCCAGTATTATTATATAGTACATTAAATTTCCACTTTATTCCTAATTGCACCCATTCTTGTAATGCACATCCAGTAAAATGGGTGCCTTGATCACTCTCGATCACCTACAGCCGGCCATAGGCTGCACAGAGACTCTCCAGGCCCCTCTTGGTGGTTTGCTGATCTTCACGATGTGCAGGAAAAGCAACCAATAGTTCAGTAGCCGTGTCCACACAAGTCATAGCATAATGACATCCTTCTGATATGGGCAGAGGCCCAATATAGTCTATTTGTCACCTGACAAGGGGTACTGGCCCCCTTACTATTCTCCCATATTGCTGTGGGACTTGGTGTAAGTCCCTCTTATAGCACACAAGGCACTCCTTCTGGGCTCTGCTGACTTCTTCAAAGGCCAATGGTAAGCCCCACCTATGGGCTACAGCCCACATTGTCTTTTGCCCCATGTGCAATAAATGCTGGTGTAGCCATTGGGCTATATCAGAGGCAGTCTTTCCCTCTAGCCAATGCACTTGGCCAGTGTGTCTGCTTCATCATTCCCTGGGGATGCCAAGGGCAAATGGCCAGTCACATGATATACAGTAACAGTCTTAGTATGACCAGAGGCCTTTAGGTCTTGCCACAACTCTTGACCACAAAGGGGCTGGTGACCAACCATCCTGTTGGCATGATACCATGTTGGTAGCCACAGGGTCAAGCCCCGATAGCCCAGCTGTCAGTGCAGACAACTATGGGGGAAGGCTCCTGGGTGATCACGAGCCATACTGCCCACAACTCAGCCCATTGACTGCTCTTCCCCTCTCTACCCTCCATCCATATTGTCTCCATCTTAGGATGGAAAAGCACAGCCCTCCACTTCGGGGGCTGCATATGACTGAGCTGTCTGGGTACCAAGCATCTTCAGGGATAGAGGCTTTTCCCTCCTGATACAGACTCTCAGCTACCAAGGGCTGAAAAGCAAGTTCTTCCTGCTTTCCACTGTTCCACTGGTATAGGTCAACTTGCACCAATAAGCATTGGAGTTCTCCACTTAAGGGGCTAGTAGAGAGGGTGCTTTGTTGCTGTAAATATTGGCCCCATTTGGCCAGTGTAGGTGTCTGTGTAGGTTATTACTTCAGTTTCAGCAATGAGCTCTGTAGCCAGCAAGGCATGGTACACAGCAGCCAGTTGCTTCTCTATCAAGGTGTACTGGACCTCTGCTCCTTTCCATAGTTGTGACCAGAATCCAATAGGTTGGCATGTCCATTCAAGCTGTGACCAAAGACCCCATCCATAACCATCTTTGGTTATGTGAACATCTAGTTCACAGGGCCTTGATGAGTCCATTACATTCAAGGGCTGTATGGCCTTGACTGCCCACTTGGCAGCAGTAAAAGCAGCTGCACATGTCTCATCCCAGTCCCACCTGATGCCCTTTTGTACCAACTGGTATAAGGGCCTCAGAATTTGTGCCAAGTGCAGGATATATGCTCTCCAGTAACCCAAAAGACACAAAAACTATTGTAATACAGTCACAGTGGTAGGGGTAGGGAAAGCCTGGACCTTGTCTATGACTGCTTCAGGAATAACTATAGTCTTACACAACCAGACAACCCCCAAGAATTTCACAGACAAACCAGGTCCCTGAACTTTGGTGCTGTTCACAGCCCATCCTTTTTCCTGTAAATGTTGCAGCAGTCTAGGAACTGCCTCTTATAAATATGAAATAAAATCAGATGTGAGCATAATATCATCAATGTAGTGATACAACTACACTGTTTGTGGTTTCTTCCATGTGGCTAAGTCCTGGCCTACAAGTCCATGACAGATGGTGGGACTGTGGAGATATCCCTGTGGAAGGATGGTGAATGTCCATTGCCAGCCTTCCCATGTGAAGGCAAACTGTTTCTGGCTTTCCTGTGCTATGTCAATAGAGAAGAAAGCATTAGTAATGTCTACTGTGTAATGATACATTCCCAGCTCATGGCTGAGGGTGTCCAGAATGTCTGCTAAAGAGGGGACAGCAGCATGCTAAGGGGGTGTGACTTTATTCAATTCCCTGTAGTCTACAGTCATATGCCAGGAGCCATCTGGCTTTCTCACTGGCCACACTAGGGAATTAAAAGGATTATGAATGGGCTTTATGAACCCTACCTTCTCCAACTCCTGTAGAATTTCTCCAATTTCCTTGTGCCTCCCAGGCAATTTATACTGCTTATTTGTGACCCACCAAGGTAAAGGCAGAGCTATAGGTGGGTGCTTAGCATGTTCCCTCAGAACTGTCTTTACCACACATACCCTCAGTCTGAACTCATCTGCAGTGGTCTGTAACCACAGGCCCTGCAGGATATCTGTACTCAAAATATATTCAGAGATGGGAGAAATGTAAGCAGTATACTCCTTTGGGGGTAAACACTCTATCCCCAATGGGATTTGGGCTTTCTTCACTCTAATTGCCTTACCCCCATAGCCATCTATCACAGCAGGGGTCCTGGGAAAATGTTCAGGGTTGCTATGAATCAGAGTACACTCAGCTTCTGTGTCCACCAGTGCCAGGACATGTACATTCACAGGGAGCCAATGAATTGCTAAATCTACATGTGGTCTCTGGTCCCCACCATGTCCCCAAAGTGGGGATTTTGACCCCCTGCTCAGTCAAACTGCGATGCCCAATCATCCTCCTGTGGGGGTGAGGGCTCAGGCAAATCCTGAGTACTGTCTTCCACAAAGTTTTGAAGGACACAGGCCAGGCATGAGGCCTGGACTCTGGTTTCTGTATCCTGGACCTCAGTGGCTGGAACTGTTGCTATGGCTTTAATTGGTGCCACAGTTCTAAAAGTATTCTGTTGGACTGCCTATCGAGTTTTCCTTTCACTACCCGAGCCTCTATCAAATCGACCCATATCTGGGTCCTGGAGACCTTCACAGGGCCTTTTGCACTTCTCCTTTCAGTCATGACCTGTACTTCCCTCCATGCCCTTATTGTTTCAACCTCCCCCAGATCTGCTAAAGTGCAAGTAGCCTCATTTATGATTTGCCCTAGGTGGGGGGGGCTAGAGTATTCACTAGGGACCCAAAGAGAGATGTGGGAGCTGTATGCAGCATCATATTTCTCATCCTATAGTGAACACCTCTTCATGACGGCCCTGGGGGTCCCTATTATAGCTGATGTTTTTCATAGCCAATTCCTGAAGTACCTGTTGGAGCTCTGCATATGTTTTCCAACCACTGGAAATATGGTAAAACACCCTGATTAGGCCAAACTATCCTGATGGCAGCTGTCAGCCATTTCAGGAGTGTCTGATTCCCTGAGGCATGTTGGGCATTCTGCAACTGCTGCTGGAGGGAAGGGTGAGTCATCAGGGAAGCCATTCTATTCATCTGAGCACCCGACACAACAATGTTTTCCACCCCCATATCCCAGAGACATAAAAGCCACGAAGGCAGAGATTCCAATGGCCTCTGCCTATACTGGATGCTCATGTCCACCAGCTCATCCTGGGTATAGGGCAGAGCATGGAGTGCTCCACAGCCTGGGGAGGGGGCTGCTCCTCCACCTGAGGAGCCTGTGGTTGTTTCTTTTTATTTTCTTAATTATGGCTGGGCGGTCCTTGAAAACAGAAGATGGTACTTCTGGCGATGGCCTGGGTAGCAGATCCACCAATGGCCATGCCTCCTCCTCTCCCTCAGGCTGCTTCACCAACAGCTCCTCCTCCACCATTTCCAGGACTGAAGGCACTACTGCTTCCTCCCCCTCCCCCATGGCCTCCTGCAACGTGGCTTTTCCTGCTGTCTCCCCTTGCTGATAAGTGTGACCTGCCTTTTCAGTAACTGTCTCTCTCCTTCAATAGCATCTCATAGGTTATCACCCAGCTCCTCCAAGTGATGCTGAAGTATGTCTCTCTCCCACCTAAGTCCCTCTCTCTCTCCTGTGTAACATTTTCCACTATCTCCATGAAAAGAGAACCTACAATGCCAGCTGCTATACAACCCCCTAACATCTCCAAGCAGTCTTCCAACTCACAGAAGTCTAATTATGCAGCTTTCTGTGGTTCCACCCTTCCCCAATTCTGGGGAAGGCCCCACCCCTCTAAGAGGTAATTTACCCTAAACCAATTCTCCACTAGGGGTTCCCAAATTGGAAGCTCCACAGCTGGGGGGATAATAACAGGTGAAGCTGCACCCTTTGTCACTGCATCTACTGAGGCCTTCCCGCCATCTACAGGCATTTCCCCACCATTTCTAGGGGTGGCCCTCCCAAAGGTCACACCCATTATGACAGATTTTGGATTCAGAGGAATCCTGCCAACTTCTTCCAGATGTAAGTCTGGGGAGAAGAAATCCTGGGGCAAAATACCTCTAAAAACTGAAATCAGTCAAAGGGAGAAATAAAGTTTAAAACCCATTGATTGCTTACAAACTGCAGTCCAGGGCCGTCTCTTTCCCCTGCTCCAGAAGAAGCATGCAAGCCTCTCCCCTTAACCTGTCAAGTTCAGACACGCCCTCGTTTGCCCAGGTAATTATCCATTGACATGGAGATGAACTTCTCTCCACCCCTGAGGATATGCAAATGCACCAAAGCCAGGTGAGATATTCTGGAAATATTACAATTTTACCCACAGATAGGTGTTTTATTCCTCCATGAAATAACATGTAAGAAGCATTTTATCGAATGACACTAAATGAATTGCCAATTGGTAGTTTGAAATATCTTGCTGAAACAGAGAGTAGAGAAAAATGGTTCATTATAAAGGGACCCTGTTTATTAAGAGATTGTCTTGGAGTAGAGAGAGCACTGCAGTGTGAGGCTGACTCTAGACTGAGCCTGTTCCCTAACTCTGGTTGAACAGAGAGTTCATGAAAAACCTGTAAGCCTCACATGCATAGACAGGCCAGAAGCTAGTCAAAAGCGGCAGCTATAATGCAGAACTTCTCTTTTTCACTGTATTTCTGTCTTGCATAGTGTAGGAATTACTAAAACAGAGGATATTAACAAGTAAGTGCCTCCTTAGAAAAGCCTTCTTTGGTTACTCAGTTGTTATCACAAAATGAGGAATGGTGAGAATATTAGGTAATAATTCAAAGAACAGATGATACTCAGAGAATATTAGGTAATAATTCAAAGAACAGATGATACTCAGAAGAAAATGTGGTTAAGGCACCTATGTGTAGGCCCTGAAGAGCCACACATTCTGTACATTAGTTAAGAGTCTTAATGAAAGAACAGAAGGAAGGGAAAATAACACAAAATGAAGAATGAATTACTTAAGATTAAATAGTTTCTATTACAGAAATAGGCTGCATGTAGAGCTAATGGCAGGCATTTTCTACAGACAGATGGAATGCTCTCATCTCCCAATAGTATTGATATGAAGTCTCTGTTAAGATTCATTTTTCCTGAAACATTTGCATATAAATATAAACATCATTACTAGGGGCTAATTGCCCTGTAGGAACTAAAATGTGGGAATTAGCATCTTTAGTCATTTTTATTATTATTTTTTAAAGTATCTCTAACACGCATCATATTTGGTACTGCATGGCTGCAACAGATAATTACCACCATTAAGAATCTCAAACGCAAAATCAAAACCTTTTGGAATGGCTTCCAGGGCAACGCAGCACAGTGAGTAGCCACCAAAATGAGTATATGAGGTTTATATTCATGCATATTCATAAGGACACTTAATTCGACATTCATAGTAGGGGGCCTTTGAAAGCTTGTCAAAAGAGCAGCCCCAAAACAAGACCAAACATCAAAGGTAAGAAGATGCAGTACATCTTGCTCCCACACACACACACAAATACTGCTTGCAGGAGGCAATGAATAACACTAAAGGAATTATTTATTTTAACTACTCAGAGGAGGTGGCAACTTCCACGAAGATGTAAACCACAAGTCTTTGCCTTTATCATTTATCTTATTGATCAGAAATGTCAGGAGTATAAGTTATTCAAAGGATGGATCATAAGCAACATTTCTGGACAAATGGGCATATAGACTTATGTGATTAATGCACCTTGCTCGCACAGAATATGAGGAAGAGTTTGAGGGCATGTCTCAAGGACAGAAAAAAGAGAAGTGTTTGAAAGAACACAGCCATGGCTGTGATGTTGACTATATCTGAAACCTCGCCTGTTTTGTGGGTACATTTGTATATTTCCTTATTCAGGTGCTGCCTTGTTCAACTGTTGTGTTCAGAGGTGATCTTGCTGACATTATACTTTTCAAAACCATCTCCATGACATTCAGCAAATGTTTGTTCTGGTGGAACAAATCTGTTAAATTATAGATTAGAAACATTTACAAAGAAACCTTTACAAATGTTTCAGTTTCAGTTTTGCACAAAGCAAACAGCATTATATTTAAATGAAGCCCTCATTGTTAGAATAAAATAGCTACATAACAAGGTACTATGCTTGATTTGCTAATTCTCTTACCTTCTTTTCCTTGCGTGGGTGCAGTTGTCTGAAGTTGTGAAAAATACATAGTGTTGGGGGTGACATTTCAGTTCCTTTCAAAGGCCCACTGCTACAATTCACTTCTGCTCGCCTGCTAATTTCTTATCTCCTTGCTCTTCCCTTAGTTTAGTTCTTCTCCCAAACCTTTCCCCCATTAATGCTCTATTGCTCTTAGGAATGGTCTAAATATGAAAAAAAATAACTCTTTCCCTATAATTATGGCCACATATTACTTATTGAGTATTCAGTTATGTTCATCCCCTCTCCTCCCCAACACCCTTGGACAAACATTGTATTAGAAAAATGTTGGAGAGTGACATACTAGTGGTTTTAAAAAATTAGGCATGCATGGCAGGGTTGTACTAGACTTACCATAGGCTTCAGGTAACCAGTTTACAGGCTTCTTTAGATTCACCAGTCTAACTTTAAATTGTTTTATGAGTTAGAGAATAATAATGTTTATTTTAATGATTATTTTCTAAAGATAGGTATATTTTTTTAAACTGCACTGTTTTATAATTGTAAGATAAATTTTAGTTAAAATAAGCAGGCGAACAGAGGCAACAAAGGGCCAGGTAGTTTACTTGAATGCCCCGGGAGAGGTTCCCTAGTCTACAGAAATGGAGACTGGGGAAGTCACTCAGCGAGTTTTTAAAGAACGTAGGGGGAGGCAGAGCTTAGATTTACAGCAGTGCGAGGATTGGCTAACGTATCAGGTTGGGAGGGGGCAGCAGTCGGGGACTTTGGCACGTCATCAGTGTCCCATGTGCTCATCCCTCCCCCCAGTGCCTTCAACCTTACAATAATGACTTAAACATGATTACTTTTTAAAAAATGTCCAAGGAAGTTTTTTTCTAAAAAATTACTTTTAATCCTCAGTGTTAATAATTAAATAAATGAATTATTTGAAGAAAATGCAAAAAAAAAAGACAAAATTACCTAAAAAATTACCTCAAAAATCAGACACTAAAAACACTCCAGAATGGCTCAGAAGACAAGTGTAACTTAGTAACTCTAAATGGCTTTAAAATGTATTTTGAAATATATTTAAAATATTTTGAAACAACAAATATGGGAACACATTATAAAAACACACTACATTAAAGAGCAGTATACACAAGTATCTAGACAAATAAATGAGAATGAATAGAAAACAGAAACATTATGTGGGTGTGTCCTATTAATTCAGTATGTGTAGAAATAGGAAAATTTAACAAACCATTTGCTAAAAGAATGATTACTTAATAAAAGGAGGTACAGTTGGCTATTTTTAGGAAAATATGTAGATTCTCATTTTACATTATATAACAAAATAATTCAAGAGGGGAAATGTAGAAGAAGCTAAAGTCATAGATTAATGGAAAGTCAATTTAGGATAAATGTAAAGCTAAAGTCTTATAGTAATGAAATGACAATTTAGATAATTACTTTTTGTGATCTGTGGACTTCTAAGCATAAACAAACTTTTTAAGTATGAAAGCAGCAGAGATAACCACCAAGGGAAAGATCAATCTACTTGAATTAAAATTTACAAACGTTTATACATCAAGAAAGTCATTATTAGCAAAATTGAATGATAAATAAGAAACTAGGAAAATATTTTTCCAAAATAAAGAAGTTAAAGAATTTTAAAAACCCTGAAGTCTTTTTTTTTAATGGTTAATAATGGTAAAGAAATTTCAAAGTGTAAGAACCACGAAAGAATAGTGAGCACATGAAAATAGCTCAACTTCAGTTTTACTGTAAGGGAATGAAAATTTTGAAAAAACATTAAAGAGCCCTTTTTTGTTTTGTTTTGTTTTTTGGCTTCCAACACAGCAGACATTCTAAAAAGATGAAAATCCTCTGTGTTTAAAGAGACACATAGGCAGTCTCATAGACAACTAGTGTGTTTGTAAATAAGCATCAACTTTCTGAAAAGCAGTTTTACAAGCATTGAATAAGACCTTGACAGTCTTACAGAAAACACTAATGATTCCAAAATGCAGAAGTATTTTCTC
Organism: Manis javanica; assembly: GCF_040802235.1. Lineage (NCBI taxonomy): Eukaryota > Metazoa > Chordata > Mammalia > Pholidota > Manidae > Manis > Manis javanica. Next base: position 46,837,929 of record NC_133156.1, read on the forward strand.
TGTAAATGATTAGAAATTCATAGAATTACATAGAAGCAAAGATTGTTGTAACAAAGAAAAATTTCAATTATTTTTTACCTATGCATCTTTTAAATGTTTCTATTTCTTGGTAAAATAGCATAAACGATATAAAATGTTTTCTCTGTATATTTACACTGACTGGAAGCTGCTGGCCCACAATCTTGATTTATAATCTGCCTTTGAATCTCAAGGTCTGTGTAACTATCACAGAGATTTCTTAAGAAAAATGTCCACATTGTCCAAATCAGTTAATACAGAAGAGGATAAGGTGGCGATGAGGCTTTTGTGCAGGGAAGTGGATTGGTGGAGAAGGCAGAGTCCAGCCCAAGCTCTCCTCGAAGCACCACTTCCTCAGCATTACAGGGCAAAGATGCTGAGGGACTGACAACTGTTAATGTTTGCTCAGCTGGAAGCATTTATTCATGGCCTATTAATAAGGTAGTTGGTCACAAACAGGATGATTAAGTGACAGACATGGACTATAATGTATGGAAGCTTCAAGTATGGAATAGGAGACAAATGTGCACATGTGTATGTGCACCTATATGCATACATGCATGTGTGTGTGCACGCACACACACACAGGAAATCCAGTATATTAAGAAAATGCTCCACAATCTCCTCCTCAGGACACACTGTATTTAATACAGGTTTCTACTTCCACAGTTCTTTTTTATCAGATCATGTCATCCTGTGTATGTTGTTCCCTGTGAACAATCTGAATTTACTTGTTTATTGAGTCTCCACACCAACCACCTAGTCACTTTTTGGAAATCTATAAGCACAAGGGAAGGAGACATGCTTACTAGTCCACTGTTGTGCTCTAAGTACTTGGCACATAGTAGCTACTCAGTATATGATTTTGAATGAATGAATATGTCTTTTATGGACTTAGTTGTTTTTAATCTATACATAGGATTTGGGTATTAAAAATGGCAAAAAGGAAAAAGTAAGGGCAAAGAAGAGATAAGGGACAATGTGAAGAGAGGCAGAAAGAAGGCATTTGTGCTTAAAGTTTTTGAAGGAAAACAGGCAGTTGATGTAGCAAAATAAGTAATGCACAGGGAATCAGCTGCAAAGGTGGATTGAAATACATCCTTATAGTAGGACTATCTTTAAATTTTTGAAATAATGTCCAATTATTTTTCAAAGTCATGGTATCAATTTTCATTCCCATTTGCAGCATATGTATGAGTTCATATTGATCCAAAACATGTCCTGTACTTCATATTGTCATATTCCTTAACTTTTGCCAATTTAATAGACAAATAATTGGTAAATATAAAGCTAAAATATTATAATAATGAAAGGACAATTTTACATAATTACTTTTTGTGGTCTCTGGACTTCTGAGCATAAATAAACGTTTTAAGGAGAAAGGAACAGTAACATTGTTTCCAACTTAATTTGCACATCCTTTATTACAGTTGAGGAAAATTTTTACCACTCATTTTTTCCCTTCTTTAAAATGTCTCTCCATCATTTCCTTTTTAAAAATAGTGACTTGCTGGGTGGTTTTTTTTTTTTTTTTTACTAATTTTATAATTTTTTTTTGAATATTAGTAGTTTTCCAGTTACACATTTCCAAATGAACTTCAGCATTCATATCTTTACTTCTTTTCCTTTAAAGAACCTTTTAAGGGCCATAAGGAACTTTTTTCCATTTTTGATGTCATATACTCCCCTATATTTTCTTTGTAAAGTTTTATAGTTTTGACTTCTGGCACTTATAATTTATTTAGGTTTTATCTAGGATTAGTATCTCTGTATCATATGTTTGGATTCAGTTTCCTTTTATTTTTCCAATATGAATAAGCAGGAGCTCCTATACTACTTTTCGAACAGATCCTCCTTTCCCCAGCGTATGTAATACCACCTGGAATGTAAGGCAAATGCAAAGCATCAAAGGGTCAGTTTCTAGGATTTTCTAGAAACATCATGATCATACTCTCTTAATTGTTACAGTTTTATAATTATCTTGATTGTTGGTAGGGCCAGTCCAGTCCCATTTTCTTTTCCTTCTTTTTTTTTCCCAAAAGATTCTTACATATTTCTTAACCAAGGCACTTATGAATTAGGTTTTCTTTGTTGCAGGAAAGGCTTAGAACAACACCAGTTTTTTAGCTCACAGATCTATAGCTCAGTAGTCCCGCATGGCATGACTAGGTTTTCTGCTTAAGGATGAAATCAAGGGATCAGTCAGTGTGAGTTCTCACTTGTAGTCTCTGGGGAAAACTACATCTCTAAGCTGGTACTTGTTGCAAGAATTCACATCCTTGAACTCATATGACTGAGGTCCCATATCTTATCTGGCAGTTGTTCTTAGCTAATAGTGGCTGCTCTCAGCTCTTTTCCACGTGAAACTTTCTAATTTCAAGCCAGCACCAGTGTGTTTGCTCACTCCTTCAAATTGGTGCCTTCCTCTGTGCTACCAGCTGGAAAAAAAAACTTTCTGTTTTTCAAATGGTGCTTGTTATTAGATTCTGTCCATCTTTTTGATTAACTGAAAGTGAGTAGATTATTACCCTTAATTACATCTGCAAAATACCTTTTGCCATGTAACATAATCACAGGTATGATATCTTATCAAATTCCTAGTCTCAGCAATTAGAGCAGGAAAAGTTGGGGAACATCTTTAGAAATTTGTTTATCATGCCCTTCATGTAAATTTTAGAAACAGATTGTCAATTAAAAAATTTTTTTTGATTGAATTGTATACAATCTAAAATAATTTTGGAGAATAGACATCTTTATAATATTGAGTCATCTAATTCTTGAATATGGTGTTCATTCCATTTGATTTTGTAGATATTTAGTTATCACCAGACTTATAACAAATATTGATGTTTCTGTTGTCAAAACAGTAGAATTAATTTTTGTGTATTGCTTTTATGTGGGCTACTCTCCTAAGCTTTAGTCATAATAATTTCTACTCTATTTTGGATTTTCTGCCTATATGATTATATCATCTGTGGAATGATGAGCCTATTATTTCTTACTTTATAATCCACTACATTTTTTTCTTTTATGCTTACTATTCAGTACAACACATGTTTATAGAATCGGTGAGTTTCATCTTGTCCCTGACTTAAAAGGAAATATTTTCAAAATTTTTCCATTTAGAAGATATTTGCTATAGATTTTTCATAGATACTCTGCATCAGACACACTTATACTAAAAATAATTTATATTTGCAACTATCTGAAATTAAAATTTCAGCCTCCTGAGGTTTTATTTGCTGAGACTGTCAATCCTGTTGGGATGAAGAGTGTATCACCAGTTTCCTCATGGGTGGGACTGGAGTGATTAAATTCCAGGTGCAGAGAATTGAAGTATCATTATTTATTTTTCTGCACAAAATGGTTATTGTCCTATGAAAAGTCTACCTCTTCTTTCTTTTTCTCTCATTCATTCATTCAGTTTTACTGATTCCCCTATTTTACTTCCATCCCCATCCTCATTCTAAATTATTTGAAATGTTAACTGTTTTTAGCTGATGTGGTTACTTTCTAAATAAAACCCTTCCATCTTCAAATCCTTTGTTCAAGTCACCTTCTCTGTAAGATCTACTCTAATAACCCTAACTGCAAGTAGTTTTTTAGTACTCTTACCCTTTTCTACTTAATTTTTATCTTTTTTCATAATATTTATCATTCATTGTTTATTTAACTATTGTCAATAATTGTTCTCCTGTCCTCAAGAATAGTCCAATGTAGCTGAGAAGAGAAAAATTATTGATCTCCTGTCCTCAAGAATAGTCCAATGTAGCTGAAAAGAGAAAAATTATTGATCTCCTGTCCTCAAGAATAGTCCAATGTAGCTGAGAAGAGAAAAATTATTGACAATAGTTAAATAAACAATGAATGATAAATACTATGAAAAAAGATAAAAATTAAGTAGAAAAGGGTGAAAGTTTTTTTACTGACACATCAAGTACCTAGAATCATGTCTATCACATTATAGTGATCAACACAGAATAAACTACAAAAAATAAAAAGATGTTACATTTACTTCCCGTAAGTTTGTTTTACATGCAGCCTTTCTGTTTTAAATCTCCTTCTGTTTTTTTTTTTTAATCAGCATTATGTTTTTAGGTAGATATCTATTTGGAGTACATCAGATCTTTGCAACTATTTATTTTCTGCAAAGTTTTCTATCATATGTTTCTACCATATTATACTCTCAATGATGGACATTAGGTTTCTGTTTCTCCTTTATGTGTCAAACACTGTTGCTTTTCTGTTTTTTCATTTCATATTTTTTTCCATCATCATCTTAAAAACCATTGTTATCTTTTTAAAAGTAAGTGCTAAGAGGGACGGAGCTATCATTCTACAGCTATCCTATTCCTCAGTGAGGTTTCCATTGTAGACACTTTGTTACTGACATCATCTCATAAACAGTGGAGAATTCCACTTGTTAAACACCTTGACATCTCATATTAAATTAAAAAAAATTACTTTTACATTTCAGATAGTTAGGAATACATGTTATATTTTATGATATATAGTTTTCCTTGGGAACAGGGTGTAGAAGGTAGGTTAGATATTTTAATATTTCAGGATCAGAGTAATACTTGTTTATTTGAGTCTATTAGTTAAGTAAGAAAACTATTAGTTATTTAAATACATTGTATGTTAAGGTGAATATTAGCACTGAAATAGAGAAACAGGACAATTAAAATTTTTTTGCTCCTTATAATGTTCTGCTAATACAATTTTTAACTTGAGACTCCTATATGGTTACTTATGTCACAACATATATTTTAGTTATGATCATAACTCTATGTCATCTCCAATAAATTAGCCACCATGCTCCATATACAACTTTTTAAAAACAGGACTGTAATACTCATTACTCAGTTATAAATTTTTTTTAAAAAATAAGGTTTTGTTGATACACAATCTTATGAAGGTTTTACATGAGCAACATTGTAGTTTCAACACTCCCCTATATTATCAGGTGCCCTCCCTCCACCCCATTGCAGTCACTGTCCATCAGTGTAGTAAGATGCTATAGAGTCATTATTTGTCTTCTCTGTGCTATACTGCCTTCCCCGTTTTATCATTTAATTTTAAAGTTAATCATATATTATCTTATATCATTAAACTATTTTCAAGTAATTGTTTTAGATCAAAGAGAAATTACTTGAACCTATTGTTTTTTTCTACTCACCATAGATTAGTGCATCTTATTAACCACTTAGTAAGCAAGTGAGGGGCTTATTTAATTTACAAAAATATATATGAACTAAAATAAAGTGTATTAAGAATTTTAACTTTGGAGTCAGATTTGAAATTCAGTTGCAATTCTTCATGTGACCTTAGATAAATCTCCCAAGCTACTTTAATTTTACTTATACTTTTTTATAAATTATTTATCTAAATAATAGTGGATATTTTATTGACTAATTATAAGGATTATAGTTTATTATATTGTACATTTGAATATCTTAGCACAAGCCTTGGTATGTAATAAGCACTCGACAAATTTTAACTAGTGTTCTAATGCTTATAAAATTTTTGTCTCTTTCAAATTTCATAGACTTACTAAGGAAGGCAGGTCTAAATATTTCAAAGTATTTCACATCTCATTCATTTTTATTTTTATTTTTATTTTTTGCCTTCTCAAGGATAATTCTTTTTCTGTGGTTAAGAAAGGTGGTGAATTACAAGTATTAGAAAATGTTAATCACATTTTATAAGATTTTACTGAGCATTATATTGTTCAGTAAACTTCCCTCAGGAAGATTTCACATGTTCAGTATGTTAAACAACAAAGCGCCTGACTTTCTTTATTTATGAAACTTAATGATGTTTGAGTCTATAACGATGATTGATACCCAAGAATGAGGTAGATGATTATATAGCTTTATGGCATTGAAATTAATAGGAAAAACCAACAAAGTGAAACATGAAAAGAAAGGGGTTGAGTTTGTCTACATTCATGATTAGTTAGAGAAATATAGAATGAATAAATAAAATGTACAACTACAAAATTATTTAAAACAATGTGTGAATTGTTTCATTCAGCTTTTCTAAAATCTCCATGTGCTAAATTTACTATATGTGATACAAGTAACTGAAAATCTTGGCACCATTTATCAAATAATATGTGTTGAACTATTTGAATGTTGACTATAAGAACTACATGTATTTCTAGTCTTATTTGGAAACTTCTTTTTCTATAATGAATAATTTGAATACATAGCAATATTCTACTTTTCTGCTGAAATGAAACAAAATTCCCCAGTGAGCATGTTCTATTTCATTCCCATAGGATGGTGAATATGAATGTGAATACATTTATAAAGTAAATTATATGCTTAAAGATATAATAGCCCCTGCTTTTATGCTGTTGTTGTTTTCTCTAAGGAATTCAACACATTTCATACTGACTTTGGAAAAATGAAAAACAATTACTTATTCTTGACTCACCATACTACTTCAGGAATATTTCCCTTTTTTCCATATTTCCCCCCCACCCCCCAAAAGCCTATGAGATTTAAGGTGGGAGGAAGACACAGGGGATAAAAAAGGAGAGCATCTAACACAAAGGTGAATTAATTTGGTCAAAATCTTTAAGTTCTAAAAATCACCAAATAAACATAAAAACCTTGGGAAAATCTTAGTGTTCTAGATAACATCTACCTCTACTAATCTAAAACATTAATTAAATTTTAAATATGTTTAAGGAGATTATATTTTCAAAAGATCAGTATTTCTGCTGGGAGACATTGGTATGAGATTCAAAACAATACTTCATGACTTAGGTTTTGGGCTCTTAATTTTTATGTACCATCCTCATTGGGGGCATTGCAAGTAGGTATTCTGGTAGGTATGAATTTTATTAGTAAGTCCACCTACACACTTCCCCCTTATAACCAAGGGCATGCCTTTGCAAGGTCACCACAAAACTATTCCATGTGGCCATTAAATAAATGACATTTGTTACCATGGAAATGTCAGCCTGAAATATTGAGGTGATCTAAATTAGTCTTTTCCTTAAACTGAGCAGAAATCAAGGATCAAAAAGATGAAATGATTCATGAAAAGGTGTATATTACGGTGGTTAAGAATACCCACTGATTTGTGCTCCTGATTTGAGCCTGAAACTCTAGCATCTACTGTGTAATCTTGGGTAAGTTGACTAAGCTTTAAAAGCTTATCTATCTTTGTCTGTCTGTCTGTCTGTCTGTCTATCTATCTATCTATCTATCTGTATATCATCTATATATCCACACATACACAAATAAATATACATAATGTGGAGCCAATAATAGTACCTAACATGCTTATTTTATGCCAAAAATTACAATGAAATTTGAGACACCATGTCAAGGAATTTTATTAGAAATTTGAAGGTTTGGAGGTTGTCATAAATGTTTATTTTCCCATTTGGAGCCAATGTAGAGTTGCTCTGTATTATAGACCACTTATAGTTCCATTTCTTTCTTCTGCTTAATCTTCAGTCAGTTGAAACTTTGCTCTGGGAAATGTGAGCTGTGCTATAGAATCAATGGTTAAGAATTTAGGCTCTAGATCATTCTGCTGAGGCCTGAATTCTGGTTCAGCTGTGTGGCTTTGCATCTTCTTCTGTACTTCTCTGTGACTCATTGTTCTCATCTGCAAAATAAAAGTAATCATAAAGCTTGCATCATAAGATTAAGTGAATTAATATATGTAAAGCAGTAAGAACAGTGGCAGGCACACAGAAAATGTTATATGAATGTTAGTAGTGAGTTGTTGACAATAAAAAAAGAAAGAAAAAAGGATGAATTGATTCAGCTTTTCTAAAATCTCCATTTCCCAATTCTACTATATGTGACATAAATAACTGGAACATTCTTTTCCCTGATAACACATAATTTATAAATCATGTCCTCTTTTTTTGTTTTAACAAGTACCCATCAGTTATAATTTTGAAGCAATATATAAAAATGGCAATTTCCATTACTTTTCTCTAATTCATTTTCATAAAACAATCTAACAGAAATAATTCCAATTATAAGTTTTGCCAAATTTTTCCAACTGCTATTCAAGATAGTACTCATAATGACCCCATCATTCTTTCAAGAATAAAAGAGAAAATCAAATATATAATTTTTCTTAAAAGGGTTTAAGTAAACATTGTCACAAACACTCAGATTCTGAGTTGGTGAGAATAATAAATATGTCCATTTCCATAGAGGTACTTTATGAAATCCTTCCATTTTAAGCCAAATCTGGTTTTGTTATTAATGAAGTACATTTCTGCAGATTTCCATTCAAGCTAAGTATGTTGATCTCATACAGATATAGTTTCTCTAAAATAGAAATTCTACCTACATACTTCCTCATCAAGTGTTCTTCTGCATGGCAAGGAAGAAAAAAAGATTTTTGTGTCATGGTAAATGAATAAATAGTCTCTCTGTTAGAATTATGTATTCATGGTGGTCAGTTGTCTATAAATATTGGAATCCAGTAATTACTAAAAACTGCCTGTTATTTGTTCATTTGGAAGACTTGAACATAAATATGCATGAATTACCTCTGTAAGTCAAAAACATACTGTTTGTTTTTCTCTTTGGCTTGCTATAGGAGTATTTTGTGCTTTAAAAATGTGTCTGCTACATTTATCATCTTGAGTTAGGTAGAAATTGAAGTGTAATTTTGATGTAGGTACAATTCCTTTATGATAGTTCTTTTCTTCCCAGAGAATGTGACCAGACCTTTCCCTTTTCCTTTCTACCTAACATTGAGGACATGAGTGGAAACAAAACAGTGTCCCTCCTTTCTCTCTTCCTGTTAGATTTTGTTCTCTCTTTCCTACTAGCTAATCTGAGAATAAGAAATGTATAGCAATATTAATGAAACAAATTTCCCTTCACATATTTTTTCAGGCCTTAAGTCAGTCATATTATGTTTAATCTAGAGATAAGCCTTGGTTGTTATCTCCCTCCAATTGGTCCTCTGACTCATTTTAAGGGCAAGGAGAACCTAATACTAAAAACATGGATTTCTGTAATGGTAATATTTCATGTAGAACAGGAGACACCTGTTAGCTCTCAGATTTACCCAGGTTGGCATCTACTTTGCTTAAAAGACAGGATTTGAATTCAGAGGAGTTAAATCTTCATTTTAGAAATTTAAGAAGCCTTTTCTGAACTTACATCTCTAGTTAGAATCACACAAATTTACAAAGCATTTTTAGAAATAAATTGCTATCAAATTCAGAAGTGCATAAGAGTAATACTATAATTGAGAAAGCTGAAATATAATTCAGTCAACAATATGCTGAATAAAGGATGGAGATGCTCACAATAAAAAAAAATTGTATTTGACTCATTCAGCTAATCTTATCCACATATTCATTAGCATTGAGTCAGATCCTCCAAGTTCAAGAACTACATTACATTTTTCTTCTGTTTGTATGCAGGACTCAGAATCATTCCTTTGGTCAACATTTCTCACAAATCCTCTGGTAACTGATCAGTTAGTACAAACCACCAACACAAAAGTCCACATAGTCCCTCTGTAAAGATCCACAGGAATCAGGAGTAGAAGGGGAGGACGGGACAGTTTTTCTCTATTACACCCTTCTTCCTGCCTTTTCTTTTTATTGTAAAAACACTTAACATGAGATCTATCCTCAAAAAACTGTTAGGTCCACAAAATAGTGTTGTTATTTTATAGACACAACACTGTACAAAAGATATCTAGAATTTATTAATCTTGCATAAGTGAAACTTTATGCCCAATGAACAGCAACTCCCCCCAATTCCCTGGAAATTCCCACCACACTATCTCTGTTTCTATGCATGTGACTATTTTAGACAACCCATGTAAGTGGAATCATGCAGTAGTTGTCCTGTGAATGGCTTGTTTCACCTAGCATAATATCCCCCAGGCTTTATGTTGCACATGTAGCAAGATTTCCTTCTTTCTAAGGTTGAATAATATTTCATTGTATGTATATAACATATTTTCATATTTTCATTTATCCATTGATGGACATGTAGGTTTTTTCCATGGCATGGCTACTGTGCATACTGCTGCAGTGAACATGGGTGTGAAAATACCCTTATGAGATTTTAATTTCAATGATTTTGGATATATACCCAGAAATGAGAGTGCTAGGTCATGTGGCACTAGTATTCTCAGTTTTTTGAGGCACCTCTATACTTTTGTCACAGAGGTTGCATTATTTCCCATTCCTACTAAGAATTGTAAAGTGTTCTAATTTCTGCACATACCAACACTTGCTTTTTTTTTTGGTAGTAGCTGTTCTAACAGGTATGAGGTGGTATATTACTGTAGTTATTATTTGCATTTTCCTGATGCTTAGTGATGTTGAACATCTTTTCATATACCTTTTCATACACAAAATTACCATTTGTGTGTCTAATTTGGAGATCTATTCAAGCACATTTTAAAATCAGATAATTTGGGTTTCTATGATTGAGTTGTAGGAGTTCCTTTTATATTTTGGATATAAGCCTCCTATTGGATACATAGTTTGCAAATATTTTCTCCCATTCTGTATGTTGCATATTTACTTCATTGTTTGTGTCCTTGTCCTGGCGATTATAACCAGCTAAGAAATGAATTACTAAGTAGAGTGACACTTAATATACTAAAATGTTGTCTGGTTACCAAATTATCCTTTTAAAGGCAGAGAAAAGAATGATTACCATGAATGCAACAGTGTTAGATATTCCATCTTGCCCTTTTATTAACCAGTATTCTATGAATACTGTCTGATTATGGAGCAGATGACAAAAATAAGTAACAGTATAACCCCTACAAAAACTAAAGTTGTCTTTAAGCTTGCCTGCACTCCATGGTTCTAGAAAATAATATGTCTGTGTTTGGAATGACACCTTTGGTGGGAAACACAGAACTATTTCTCATTCAGTACTTTGAATATGGTAGATAGTAACAATAATAATAGTAAGAAACTCTGACCATTCTCTTCTAGAAGAAGCTGGCATTTCTTAGCATGTTATCATTCATATGTAATTTTCTTTATAAATTGTGTCTTCCTATACAGTTAAAATGAATGCAAACAATACTCGCATAGCAAATAACAAGATTCATCAAGCTTCACATAATTACCACATAGTCTTCTCATGAACACAGTCATAATCCTTTAAAAATTTTTGTATGGAAACAAACCTAAATTTATAATGAAGCACAGTTTCTTTCCATTTTATGTATTTTTAAAATCACATAGTATTTTAATGAAATGTAGAGGAAAGATGCATTATATAAAACAGAGAGGGAAAAAAAGTTTCCCTACTTTGTCTTTGAATCAGCTCCCAGGAATTTATTGCCATAGGAAGCAATATTGCTGTAGGATGCTTGAACTTTTTCCAAGAATCTGCTTATGTCATAGGTCTAAGGTTTTTAAAAGGAGAAAAATTGACCTTTTACTTATAAATATTTGGGATAAAGTAACTTTGTTCAAATAAGAGGATGAACTGTTAATTAAAAAAAAATAGTAGCTTTCTTGGGGCTTGTGGAAACTCATTATGATCTGAATCCTTGATTGTGGGTCGACCTTCACTGGGAAAATCTAGATTCTGATCCAGTTTGTGACACTTACTAGCTCTAAGAATAAATAACTTTAGAATGTATTTGATTACCTTTAAAAGGAAAGATAATCAGTACTTAAAAATTCATTCTTTAATTTAATCCTTCATTTTTGCCATATACTTTGGTTATTGACGCTAGTGCCGATCTGTCTGTCTTCGAAGTGGAATAAAAACTGGTTGATTTAATGTGCTAAAATATCACCCTGACTGACAGTTCCATAGATATGGCAACTTGTTACCTTGTTGTCAGCAAGAGTGTACAGATATCTGTTCAAAACACATTTGTCTTTTTCACCTGATCAGTAACCAGAACTGCAAAGAACAGTGTGATAGGGATTGTGTAGTCTAAAGTAAAATTCATTTTCATTTTTTTTTCAAAAATGATCATGTATAGTAGGTAGCCATAGAAAATAATGGATAAGGAAAAAGTAATTAAGATGAAAAATGATAAATAAGTCAAGCCAATCAGTTTATTTTATATTTAAGTGAATATAATGTCTAACACAGTTGTTCTGTGTAAAGATTAATATGTTTCTACTTTCTTGAAGCAAATAGCTGTCTCAAAACTGAGTACATGTATTCAAGTAAAATCAATGACCATGAAATGGCCCTATGTAATGAATAAATTATAATCTTAAATTACTATTTGTTCATTCAATAACTATTGAGTGTCAACCATTGATAGTCATTGTGTTCTGTGTTGTAAATGTAGCACTAAAATAAGACGATGCATAGAGGCAACTGGGTTGTGTACAGCTTAAGACTGTACAATTTGATGAATGCCCCTCTAAGGGTGCTTTTATAAGATCAGGCTTTTAAAAAAAGTAAATGTTTATTTAAAATGGGAAAAGAAATTACAGTAAGTTACAAATGTAAACATCTGACCACTGTCAACAAATATCAAATTATGGAATCAAAAAGAAATCTTAGCATTTTGTTAGTTATGTATTTATTATATACTCTATAATTTGACTACTCTATAAGTGATTATATAACAAAGATTTTGTAATTTTTTTTCTTATAGGGATAATAAAAAGGTAATTAATTTTTTTCTGTTAATAGGGGTGGTTAATTTTTTTCTTAAATTTTAATTTTAAAAAGCTTATTTCAGTATCACAACTTGCTGTAGGCAATGCCATGTAGTTATTTAGGGTGTTAACAAATATGGGAATGACTTTCATATTTAAGATGAAAGATTTGGAAGAATTTTCCACAGGCTGGCTTCTGGCTTTTTAATATTTCAAACCTTGTTGCTTTGCCACTACTCACTTACTTCAGGTGCCAGATTCTGTAGGACACATTAAGTTCAGCATTCAATATCTAGCCCTTTATTCTCAAGTCACAATGACACAACACTCTGAAGGGGTATTAGAGGAAGCCATTCCTTCAGAGGGACAAATAAGAATAACTGCACTGTCATGTAAGTGACAGCAAACTGTATAAATAAATTCCACTAAATGAAAGCTAAGTGTGTCCTCAATATAACTTTCACTGCAGTGCATTCCCAGGCTGCCTTTGGTCACAGCAAGCTATACTGTGAAACTGTAGGAATGAAAAATGGGAAATCAGAGTGAAAACAGATACAGGAGGAATACTTCTGTGAAGAAGTATGGGACACTGTGGGATTATGTAGAAAGAGGACCAGATCTGGTTCTGTAGATAAGAGAAAATTTCCCTAAGTGGTATTTGAAAGTGAAACCTGAATGAGGAAGTGATGGTGAGAGACGTCAAGAAGTTTCCAGGCAGAAGCAAGAAAATGCACAGACTTGGAAACAAGAAGATACTATGATGAGCTGAGAAAGCAAAACGAAACTCAGTGTGGCTGGAGCTCAGGAAATGAGGACAAAAGGGACATCTGGAAAGAGGATTTTGAGAAAAGGAGAAGACTGATCCTGTTTTGTCTGGATAGGCCACATGGAGGTGGGGTTTTATTCTAAAGACAAGGGGAAGCCATTAAGTGTTGACATTCTGACTTGCATCAATACCACAATACTTGGTTAGTGGGTTATGTGGTGAGTGAATTGAAGTGGGGAGACTCCAATTGGTTTAGGGCTTCCAATAGGAATCTATTGTCCTCCAGGAGGAATTTGTCCTGGGGGAACAGTAATAGTGGTAGAAATAACCTTGGTTTTTCTTCATTGATTCTCAGCAGCTATGCTGAACTTAACCAGGTTTTATGTTTATTATTTTTCCTTCTTATGTTTGATAACCATTGATTTATAATTGACATAAAACTATTAAAATTAATGAAATATTTGAATTTTATGTTTTTAAACTATTAAAATATTATAGAATTTTGGCCCGAAATTTGGGGTCCAACTATCCATTGTTGAATTCCATGAAAAGATCTAGGGTTTAAGATCTAGGTAACAAATCAGTAACTCTTGATTCTCCCAGATTTGTTCTGAGAGGATGAGTATAAATTTATGCAGCACATGGTTGCTAAATATCTGGCACATAGCCTGTTAGGAGTGTGCTTGGTCTAGAAATGTAGTGAAAAAATATATGTCAGTTGCTGTAATTAATAAGGTTTCTTCATGATGAATTCATCTATTTCTATCTTCTTTTCTTTTCTGTTTATACCTGCCTATTGTGTTATTATTTCCATTATAGTAATTTGTTTTCTCATGTGGTCGTAAAAGAGGTGATTTCTTTTAACTGATGCTAAAAAGAGGACATTTTCTAGAATTTAATCAAATTACAATTGAATCGTCTTTGGGGCTTATAAATTTACTTGTTCTATTTCTATTGTCTCTGCATAAAGTTCTAAAATGCAAGTTTGTATTTGGCATGGTAGTATACACATTTTCCTGGAATTCTTACCATTTCCAATCCAATATTAGTGCCCAAAAAAGAGAGATGTCCAAGAATCTTTCTTGATATGTGACCCCACTGATATTGACAGAAAGTTCTTTTCAATGTCTTAATCAGCATTCAAACTTGTAGATAATTTGAGTGTCCTGGGATAGAGTAGTATGGGACCAGCTGGCAACATGCACAGCATTTAATTTTGTTTCTCTCAAGACTTCTTCTGTCTCTATATCAACATTATATTTTTATTCTCTTCTGAAAAGGGCTATGTCAGAAAATACCATGAAAATCAAGAACTGGTTTGATCTTCTGAATTACAAAAGGTCATGGCAGATGTAAAGATATCAGGCATATCACAGTCCAGTGATGTCTCACCCTTAGCGAGATCTTTCATAAGACTTCTTTCTGTTTGCTCAGTGATAATACATAAGATAATAATATTAAAAAGAATAATGATAATAACTATACTATAATATTTATAATAGCAATACCTACTAAGCAATTTAGATACATCATCTTGTCAAAACCTCTGAAATGGATATATGGCAGTTGTCCCCATTTTTAAGGTGGGACCTGAGGCCTTGAAAAGCAATGTAAGATTTATCATTAGGTCACTTTAAATAGTGCTGAGGGAATATTACGTGACATGACTGGCCAGCATCATAAAAATCATCATTTCCTCACTCTCTCTGAAGTCCTGTTCATTCCAGCAGTTGTTATTCAGAATGTTTTCTCTCGCTTTCACTTATCCTATTCTTTTTTCTAAATGTATCCACAATATGTAGGTAACATTTGATTTTTTTTTTTTAGTTTTTAAAAAAATGCTATACACCTTTTAAAGCTTATAATTATCAGGTCTCAAAGTCAATTAGTCAATGGACATTTGAGTCATTTCTACATTTTGCTTATTATGAATAATATTGCTGTGGACATTCATGTTTTTGCATAGGCATGTTTTAATTATCTTGAGTATATACCTGAGAGTGTACTTGATAGACTAATTCTGTTTAACTTTTTGAGAAATTGCTAAACTGTTTCCCAGAGCAGCTGCACCATTTGCATTGCTACCAGCAATGTAAGAAGGTCCAGTTTCTCCACATCGTTGCCTGAACTTACTATTCTGTCTTCTTTATTATGTCCGTTAACTGATGAAGAAAACAAAATATGGTATGTCCACACAACGGAAAATATTCAGCCATAGAAAGAAAAAATTATTTATCCCTGCTACATCATGGATGGTCTTTGAAACACATACTAAATAAAAGAAGCTAGTCACATATTATTTGATTCAATTTATATGACATTTCCAGAATAGGCATATCCATAGAGGGAAAAGTAGATTAGTGGTTCCCAGGGGCTGTGGGAAGAGGAATGGGAAATGACTTCTAATAGTTATGAGGCTTTTTGTGAGATAATAAAAATGTTCTGGAAATAGTGATGATTTGGTTCCGCAGTTTTGTAATAATACTGAAGCCACTGGCACATACATTTTAAAAGGTAAATTTTATGTTCTATGCAATGTATCTCAATAAAAAGCTAATTGGGCTTCTAATTCTAAAATGATGATGATGATAATCATAACAAAAACAGAAGTAATTATTTTGGAGGTTGGGGAAAGAAGAGAGGGAATAGGGAAATGCAACACATATTTATGCTTCGGTATGTTTTCCTGACACATCTGTGTTTTCTATTCTGGGTCTGTCATCCAATAAGTTAGTCAAATTAGAAATCTCAAAATGATGATTGCTCCTTCTCTCACTCAACACTACACATTTTCACAAAGTTTAGTCTCTCAGATCTCAGAATTTTGTTTGTTTTGTTTTTTAATAATGACTGTTTTCATTTCTACCAACATTGCCATTACCCCTTAAAGCAGCTCATTTCTTATTCATCACTGTAGCATGTCCTAGTAATGCTTCTCACCCCTATTCCCAAGCTGTCCTGTATTCAGTCTGTTCCACATTATTGTTACCATTATTGTTACCCTCCCATAGTACAAGTCTGGCCATGCCATTCATCCAGTGATAGCATTGATGATAACCGGCATGACACAATGAGCCGTTCCTCACAAATTTGCTGCATCTACATGTCTACACTCATTTTTTAATAACTGGGTCCTTCTCTTCTTACCCTCACACCTACTTACACACTACCCTGCACACTATATTATTTTTCATATCGCTTTACTTTTGATTATGTTCCTTTTGACTACTATTCTCCTCTTACTTGTATTAACTAGTACCTTTTGAGATGCCAGGGAGAGAAACACATCTCAGAATAATTTAAGAAAAAAAATATAGTGGGAAGGCCAACTACGGAAGGGATTTTAGATAGAGTTGAATACAGGGACCCAAATAGTGTCTTCAGTACTCCCCTTATTTATTTTTTCTGCTTTCAACTGAAGATATAGGAAGGTAGGTACATAGGTAGATAGATGATAAGCATCTTTATAATTCTACAATATTCAACATTTCAGGAGAAATTGAGGAGGAAGAGAAGATAACATTTGCCAAGTTTTGAAGCACATGCTCCTCAGTAACACATCCCTAAGGTGAGAGGGGTGGGTATTCTGAGAGTCTAGTCCAGGTCACATGCCTGCCCTTTCAACATGTTACTCACATATCATGAATGAAAGAAATGGTTAGTCCATGAAAATAAAATGGAGTGAAAGAGTGGCAATTTCCTAACAGAAAACAGCATTAAGTATATGCCTTCCTACTTTCAGCTTTTATAGTTAGGCTTATGACAAAATGTGTATCATTTTTTGTAAAGAGTGTGTGGTAGGATTTGAGGATTATTTTTTTTCCACATGCATATCCAATTGTTACAGTGAAAGCACTTGCCATTTTTGATTGGATTGTTCTATTTTGTTAAAAGTCAACTGGGAATATACCATGAATGCTTTATATACTGTCCCATTGACCTATTTATCATTTTTTAATGGTTTTAATTACTGGGAATTTTTAATAAGTGTTACAGGTAGGTAGAATAAGTCCTTTTATTTTGATCTTAATTTTTAATGTGCTTTGGACATTGTAGTTACTTTGAATTCCTGAATGAATTTTAGACTTGCCAACTTCTACAAAAAGCTTGCTTGGATTATGATTGGAATTGCTTGATTCTGTAGGGTAATTTAGGGAATTAACATCTTAACAATATTGTCTTCTAGTCCATGAATATGGTATATCTCTCCATTAATGAGGTCTCTTAAAATTTCTCTCGGTAATGTTTTTCAGTTTTCACTGAAGAAGTCTTGCATATGTTTGAGAAATTTATCCCTAAGAATTTTTTCCCTCTTAATATAAATGGGATACCTTTTGAATTTCATTTTCTAATAGTGTGCTATTTATATATAAAAACATAATTTATGATAAATTTACATATTATAACTTTGCTATATTTGCCTACTTACAGAAAATATATTGTAGGTTAATTCAGATTTCATTTATAAACAGTCATTTTGTATATATACAGAGGCAGATTTGCTTCTCTTTTTCTAATTAAAGTATCATTGATACACAATCTTATGGTTTCATATGAACAACATTGTAGTTTCAACATTCACCCATCTTATCAAGTCCCCCCCATTGCAATCACTGTCCATCAGTGTAGTAAGATGCTATAGTGTCATTACTTGTCTTCTCCATGCTGTACTGGCTTCCCCATGACCTACCTATACTGTGACTGTGAATTATAGTGCCCCTTCATCACCTTCTCCCTCCCTCCTCAACCACCTCCCCAACCCAAGTTTCTTGGAGCCTGTGATTCTGCTGCTGTTTTGTTCCTTCAGTTTTGCTTTGTTCTTATACTCCACAAATGAGTGAAATCATTTGGTACTTGTCTTTCTTCACCTGGCTTACTTCTCTGAGCAAAATACCCTCTTGCTTCATCCATTTTGTTGTAAAAAGTAAGATTTATTTTATTTATATGGCCGAATACTATTCCATTGTGTATATGTACCACATCTTCTTTATCCATTTATTTATTGATGGATGAACTCTTATGTTGCTTCAATATGTTGACTATAGTAAATTGTGCTGTGATAAACATATGGGTGCATATGTCTTTTTGAATCAGGGATCTTGTTTTCTTTTGGTAAATTCTTAGGAGTGGAATTACTGTGTCAAATGGTATCTTTATTTGTAGTTTTTGAGAAACCTCCATATTGGTTTCCACAATGGTTGAACTAAATTACATTTCCACAAACATGTAGGAGGGTTTCCTTTTTCTCTGCATCCTTGCCAGCATTTGTGGTTTCTTGTCTGTTGGATGTTGGCCATCCTAACCGGTGTGAGGTGATATCTCATTGTGGTTTTAATTTGCTTTAGCAATTAGCGATGTGGAGCATCTTTTCATGTGCCTATTGGCCATTTGAATTTCTTCTTTGGAGAAGTGTCTGTCCAGGTTTCCCACCCATTTCTTAATCAGGTTATTTGTTTTTTCGGTATTGAGGGATGTGAGTTCTTTATCTGTTTTGGATGCTAATCCCTTTTCAGATGAGTCATTTAGGAATATATTCTCCCATATTGTAAGGTGGCTTTTTGTTCTGCTGATGGTGTCTTTGCTGTACAGAAGATTTTTAGTTTGGTGTAGTCCCACTTGTTCATTTTTTATTTTGTTTCCTTTGCTCAAGGAGATGTGTTCAGGAAAAAGTTGCTCATGTTTATGTTCAAGAGATTTTTGCCTACATTTTCTTCTAAAAGTTTTATGGTTTAATGACTTACATTCAGGCCTTTGATCCACTTTGAGTTTACTTTTGTGTACGGAGTTTGACAGTAATCCAGTACAAAACATATAGTTGTCAAGTTTTCCCAACACCAGTTGTTGAAGAAGCTGTTTTTTTCCCATTGTGTATATTAATCATGTATTAATTGGCCATATATTTGTGGGTTTAAATTTGGACTCTGTATTCTGTTCCAGTGATTTATGGGTCTGTTCTTGTGCCAGTACCAAATTGTTTTAATTACTGTGGCTTTGTAGTAGAGCTCGAAGTCAGGGAGCATAATCTGTTCAGCTTTGTTCTTCCTTCTCAGTATTGCTTTGTCTATTTGGGTTCTTTTGTGGATCCATATGAATTTTAGAAAAATTTGTTCTAGTTCAATGAAGAATGTTAGTATTTTGATTGCATTGAATCTATAAATTGCTTTCAGCAGAATGGCCATTTTGGCAATATTAATTCTTCATGTCCATGAGAATGCAGTAGGTTTCCATTTATTGGTGTCTTTGTTAATTTCTTCCATGAGTATCTGAAACTCTAAGTTTTCAGAGTAAAGGCCTTTTACCTCCTTGATTAGGTCTGTTCCTAGATATTTTATTCTTTTTGATGCAATTGTAAATGAAGTGTTTCCCTGATTTCTCTTTCTGCTAGTTTGTTTTTTGTATATAAGAATGTGACAGATTTCTGTGTATTAATTTTGTATCCTGCAACTTCACTGAATTCAGTTTTTCTAACAATTTTTTTGTGGAGTCCTTAGAGTTTTCTGTGTATAATATGTCATATGCAAACAGTGACTATTTAACTTCCTCCTTGCCAATCTGCATGCCTTTTATTTCTTTGTGTTGTCTGATTGCCATGGCTAGGACCTCCAGAACTATGAATAAAAGTGGTGAGAGTGGGCATCCTTGTCTTGTTCCCAATCTTAGAGGAGAAAGGTTCAGCTTTTTGTTGTTAAGTATGATGTAAGTTTTGGGTTTGTTATATATGGCCTCTATTATTTTAGGTATTTTTCCTCTTCATTCATTTTCTCAAGAGTTTTTATCATGAATTGTTGTTGAATTTTTTCAAATGCTTTTTTACCATCTATTGAGATGATCATATGTTTTTTGTTCTTTTTGTTGATATGATGGATGATATTTATGGATTTTCGAATGCTGTAGCACCCTTGCATCCCTGGAATAAATCCCATTTTATCACAATGGATGATCTTTTTGATGTATTTTTGAACTCAGTGTGCTAATATTTTTTTGAGGATTTTTGCATCTATGTTCATCAGGGATATTGATCTGTAATTTTGTTTTACGTAGTGTTTTTGGTTTAGGTATTAGAGGGATGCTGGCCTCATCGAATGAGTTTGGAAGTATTCCCTCCTCTTCTACTTTTTGGAAAACTTTGGGGAAGATGGGTATAGGTATTCACTAAATAATTGATAAAATTCAGCCATGAAGCCATCTGGTCCAGGAGTTTTTTCTTAGGTAGTTTTCTCACTGTCAGTTCAATTTTGTTGCTGGTAATTGGTATGATCAGATTTTCTGTTTCTTTCTGGGTCAGTCTTGGATGGTTGTATTTTTCTGGAAAGTTGTCCATTTCTTCTAGGTTATCCAGTTTGTTGACATGTAATTTTTTATAGTATTCTTTAATAATTCTTTGTACTTCTGTGATTTCTGTAGTAATTTTTCCTTTCTCAATTCTGATTCTGTTTCTGTGTGTAGATTCTCCTTTTTTCTTGATAAGTCTGGCTACGGGTTTATCTACTTTGTTTATTTTCTCAAAGAAACATCTGGATTCATTGATTCTTTCTATTGTTTATTCTTCTCAATTTTATTTATTTCTGCTCTAATCTTTGTTATGTCCCTCCTTCCACTGACTTTGGACTTCATTTGTCCTTCTTTTTCTGGTTTCATTAATTCTGAGTTTAGGCTGTTCCTTTGGGATTGTTGTTCTTTCTTGAGGTAGGCCTATATTGCTATATACTTTCTTCTTCAAACTGCTTTTGCTGTATACCACAGGTTTTGGGCTGTTGAGTTGTTGTTTTAATTTGTCTCTGTATATTGGTTGATCTCTGTTTTAATTTGGTCACTGATTCCTTGATTATTAAGAAGCATGTTGTTAAGCCTACATGTGTTTATGGGCCTTCTTTTTTATTTGCATAATTTATTTCTAGTTTCATACCTTTATGGTCTGAGAAGCTGGTTGGCACAATTTCATTCTTTCTAAATTTACTGAGGTTCATTTTGTGGTCTAGTATATGATCTATTCTCGAAAATGTTCATGTACACTTGAGAAGAATATATATCTTGCTGTTTTGGGGTGGAGTGTTCTATAGATGGCTGTTAAATCCATCTGTTTTAATGCATTGCTCAGTGTTTTTATCTCCTTATTTTCTGTCTTGTTGATCTCTCCTTGGGAGTGAGTGGTGTGTTGAAATATCCTAAAATGAATGCACTGCATTCTATTTCAGCTTTTAATTCTATTAGTATTTGTTTCACATATGTAGGTGTTCTTATATTGAGTATATAGATACTTATAATGATTATTCCTCTCGTTGGATTGACCCCTTTATCATTATGTAATGTCCTTCTTTGTCTCTTGGTGCTTTCTTTGTTTTGATGTCTATTTTTTCTGATACAAGCACTGCTATTCCTGTTTTTCCTCCCTATTATTTGAATGAAATATCTTTTTCCTTCCCTTCACTTGTAGTCTGTGTTTGTTATTGGGTTTGAAGTAAGTCTCTTGTCGGCAGCATACAGATGGGCATTTTTTTTTTTATCTATTCTGTAACTCTATGTCTTTTGATTAGTACATTCAGACCATTTACGTTTAGGGTGATTGTTGATAGATATACCCTTATTGCCATTGTAGGCTTTAGATTTGTGGTTATCAAAGGTTCAAAGGCAGCTACTTTACTATCTAACAGTCTAACTTAACTCACTTATTATGTTATTCCAAACATGAACTAAAGGTTCTTTTTTTCCCTTCTTTTTCTTCCTCATACTCTATATATTAGGTTTTATATTCTCTGTATTCTCCTTGTGTATGCCTTGACTAACTTCATGAATAGTTGACTTACTTTTGTATTTGCTTAGTAATTAATTGGTCTACTTCCTTTATTGTGGTTTTATTTTCTTTGGTGACAGCTGTTTAGCCTTAGAAGCATTTCCTTCTAGAGCAGTCCCTTTAAGATACACTGTAGAGATGGGTTGTGGGTGGTGAATTCCCTCAACTTTTGCTTATCTTGTAACTGTTTAATCCATGCTTTGAATTTAGATAATAATCTTGTCAGGTAGAGTATTCTTGGTTGGAAGCCCTTCTGTTTCATTGCATTAAATATATCATGCCGCTCCCTTCTGGCCTGTAAGGTTTCTGCTGAGAATCCTGCTGATAGCCTGATGGGGTTTCCTTTATAAGTGATCATTTTTCTCTCTCTGGATCCTTTCAGTACTCTCTCCTTGTCCTTGATCTTTGCCATTTTAATTATTATATGTCTTGGTGTTGTCTTCCTAAGGTTCCTTTTATTGAGAAATCTTGTTACTTCCATAAACTGAGTAACTATTTCCTCCCCCAGAGTGGGTAAGTTTTCAGCAATCATTTCCTAAAAGAGACTTTCTATACCTTATTCTCTCTCTTCTTCTCTTTTATACTATGAATATCTTTCTATTTGGATTGATAGAAATAGAAAATATTATTTCCATTTGGATTGAATAGATAGCACAGCTCTCTATTATTCTTTCATTCCTAGTGATCCTTTATCTCTCTGTGCCTCAGCTTCTTTGTTTTCCTGTTCTCTAATTTCTATTTCATTTACCAGCTCCTCTACCTCATCCAATATACTTTTAAATCCATCCATTGTATGTTTCCTTTCAGATACTGTGTTTCTCAAAGTTTATTTCTGTTTGTTGAAATCCTCCCTGAAATCTTTAATATTTTTCTGTAGCTCTGTAAGCATGTTTATGACTTTTATCTTGAAATCTTTATCAAGAATATTGATGAATTCAGTTTCAGTGAACCCTCTTTCTGGAGTTTTTTCCTGTAATTTTGTACCAAATTCCTTTGCTTTTCCATTTTTTTAGTGTTTCCTATAGAATAATAACTTTGTGTATGTGGTGCCCTCTAGTGCCCAGAAGCTCTATTTCCTGGAGATACTGAGCACCTACAACAATGGTGGAGGGTCACAGGAAAGTAGAACTTGCACCTGCCGTAATCAATGAGCTCAGGAGGGTTTCTGGCCTTCTCAGCTATAATGCCTGCCTCCACTGCCAAGTCCAGTGGGCCAATATTGCAAGGAGCAGCCTCTGTGCTATGACCCTGTAGCTGCCATAGACAGGGCCACCCTCTTGCTGGCCTGGTGTGCTAGTAGGGGCAGTGGGTTAGTGGGACTGGCGCCTGGCTGGAGGAAGAAGTGGTAGGCTGGGTACTGCAGTGGGTAGCCTCAGGGCTGTGTTGCCAGCCAGGGGGATGTAGTGTCTGAAGCTCCTGAGAGTTTCAGATCTACTGGGCTGAACGTGTTGGGACAATTTTGTCCACCTGCCCTTTCTACTAAGCAATGAGCTCTGTGTAATCTTTGCCTTTTTAGTGCCCCTCTTGCTGCTGGGAAGTCTCTCACACTGCCCACCTTTCTTTGTCTGAGGGTGCTGGTTGTGCACACCTGTTCTCCAAGTAGCTGGAATCTCAGTCTCTCTGAGTATTCTTCTCTCTTTGCTTTCCAACCCCACTAATTTCCAGAGCACCATGTAATGTGAGTTTGTTCTCCTGGAGCACATCTCCAGGTAGGGTATGCAGCAGTCCTGGGCTTCTACTCCCTCCCCACTCCATTTCTCTTCCTCCCACCTGTGGGAAGGGCTCAGATTCCACCGGATCGTGGCTTTGCTACTTTACCCTTTTTTGTGAGGTCTTCTCTTCTTCCCTAGATGTAGGCAGTCTGTTCTGCATCTTTGGGTTGGTTTTTCAGGATTAGTTGTATTTGCTGTATTTTCGTGTTTTATGTGATTTTGAGGGAGGTTTTTGCCTCACTTCTCACACTGCCATCTTTTCCCCTGGTCCAGATTTACTTCCTTATACTCTATTTATTTGCCTCATTGCATTAGCTAAACACTCCAGTACAAAGTTGTATAGTAAGTATGAGACTGGGCATCTTAGTTTATTTCCAATCTAAGCAGGAAAATGTTCAATATTTAGCCATTAAATATGTAAGCCACAGGATTTTTGAAGATGCACTTTTTCAGACTTTGGAAATTCATTTTCTAGTTTGCACATTATTTTTTAAATCATGATTTGAGCTGAATATTTCTGGTTGTTTGCCTCCATGTATTGAAATGACCTTACACTTCTCAGTAATTTTGTTAATATGCTTAATTATACTGATTAATTTTTAAATGTTAAATTAACCATGCACTCTTTGGATAAATGCCAGTTGGAAATGATGTCATACTTATATATTGCTGGATTTGGTCTGATAATGTTTTGTTTATAGGCATTAGTCTCTAACTTTCCTTTAAAATAAGTATCAAAATTTGGTAATTGGATTAGACTGTCATTGGAGAATAAATTGTGAAGTGTTCCCTGTTCTGTTTTCTGAAGGATTTTTAGAAGCCTGGTAATTTTAACATATTTTTCATTTAAGGTACCTACAGTAAAATGTAATCTTAGTGTACAGTTTGATGAATTTTGATGTGTGTATATATTCATGTAACCATCAACCAGATCAAGATAGCAAACATTCTCATTAATTTTTCTTCCTTCATCTGTTTTACCCATCCTCTTCCTCTATGGCAACCACCACCCTGTTCTTTTTGTTTATGAGTCTATTTCAGTTTTTCTTGTTCATTTGTTTTATTTTTTAGAATCTGTGTATAAGTAAAATCATATGGTATTTATCTTTCTCTGTCTGATGTATTTACCTAGCCTAATACTCTCTAGGTCCTTCCATATTGCTCCAAATAGCAAGAAATCTTCCTCATTCTTGCTAGGTGTTTATCAAATTCATTCATCTTTTCAATGAATCGACTTTTGACTTTTAAAATGTTCTCAGTTGTGTGCTGTATTTAATTTTGTTGATTTCTATTCTTTCATTTTTCTGATATTTGCACTATAATTTTATCTGTATCATATCTGTAAATATTATAAAACAACAAACTGTGAAATTTGCTATTTAAAATAGTGATATTTATTTTAAATAAATGAGGAAAAATATATTTTTAAAAAATATTTAGCTATATCTATCATTTCTGACAGTCTTTATTCCACACATAAGTGAAATCATATGGTATTTGTCTTTCTCTGCCAGGCTTATTTCACTTAGCATAATACTGTATAGGTCCATCCATGTTGCCACAAGTGGTATAGGATTTCTTTCTTTTTTATAGCTGAATAATATTCCATTGTATGTGTGTACCACATCTTCTTTATCCATTCATCTACCGATGGACACTTAGGTTGTTTCCATAACTTGACTATTGTACATAATGTGGCAATAAACAGAGGGGTGCATGCATCTTTTCAAATCAGGGATTTTGTTTTCTTTGGGTAAATTTCTAGAAGTGGAATTACTTGGTTGTACATATTTCTACTTTCAGTATTTCAGGGAACCTCCATACTGCTTTCCACAGTGGCTGCACTAATTTTCATTGCACCAACAGTGTAGGAGGGTTCCCTTTTCTCCACATCCTCACTAACACTAGTTACTTCTTGTCTTTTGGATAGTGGCCATTCTAGCTGGTGTGAGATGATACCTCATTGTGGTTTTGATTTACATTTCCCTGATGATTATCGATGTGGAGCATCTTGTCATGTGCCTTTTGGCCATCTGAATTTCTTCTCTGGAAAAATGTCTTTTCAGGTCTCTCACCATTTTTAATTGGGTTATTTGGTTTTTTGGTGTTGAGGCATACGAGTTCCTTATATATTTGGATGTTAACCCCTTATCAGATAAATCATTTACAAATACATTATCCCATACTTAGGTTGCCTTTTTGTTTGGTTGATGGTGTCCTTTGCTGTACAGAAGCTTTTTAGTTTAATGTAGTCCTATATGCTCATTTTTTATTTATCCCTCCTCACTCCATTCTTCTCCCTCCTGCTTGTGGGAAAGGGCTTGGGTCCCTCTCTTGGCTCTGCCGCTTTACCTTCTCTGTGTAGTTTTCTCTCCTTCACCAGTTGTAGATGGTCTTTTCTGCAGCCTTGAGATAGTTTTCATGGTTAATTATATTTGGTGTGGTTTCTTCCTTGGTGTGTATGTGGGAGGAGGTTTCCATCTTGTCCCAAGCTGTCTGTATTGTTTTATTATTACCTCTCAATCATATCATGATCTTTTCTGCATATCATTTTCACCTTTATTGTCATAATCTTTTTCATCATCATGAAATCTAATATTTATTTTGTGTTTTTATATATGCTAATATATCATAGTATACTTTTTATCACATATATAATAAATATATATAATTTCAATGTTATTGTGTTCTCAAATTTATCCATGAAAAAATTGAGCTTAAGTATGTAAAGTATATTATCTATAGCTCATAACACATTAGTAGTAAAATCAAATACATCAGTCTAGTCCATCTTGAATGCCTATTTCTGACAGTTTCAGTAGTGTAATGTATCACAATTTATTCACCTATTTACTCATTCACTTATTTCAGCATTGATGATAATCTTATAAAACTATATTCAACAAAAAATTGCATGTATAAGGAACATTTGGATATACAATTTGGAAGGTAAGATAAGGCAGATTATTAAAAGTCTTGAATCCTGTGTCAGAGACTTTGTAAGTTATGCTTCAGCAATAGAAAATGATCAGCAATCTCCAAGTACTGGAATAACATGATTACAGTGACTTGATTAGCAGTTAGAATGCAATTATTTAAGTTTCAGAATGTTGTAGCAGGGAAACTAATGATCAAACTATTTTAAAAGTTTTATGAAGACCATATGCACTTGAATCAAGCATTGGAAAAAGAAAATTTTACAAAGGGTATAAATACTGGAGATAATATAAAGAACTAAGTGAATTTAACAAATAAACACCTTAGTGCTAAAAAACAAATAACATGTACAAATGCCAAATGAAATCTAAAAAAAAAAAACACTATTAAAGATGAATCAGAGCATAACAATTAATCTTCAAGTAACTTGATAATTAATGTCCATCTGTTTTTCTCTGGCTTGAGTTGTATGGAGATGTGTATTAACTATGATTTTATAAATCTTGTTTGCTTCTCTTTCAAAAACAGTTCATGTTTACTTTCAAATAATTGCAGCCTTTCATTCAGGAAAATAGCATTGCAGGAAGCGCCCAAACATATAGAGTATTATTTAAACACAGAGGAAATTTATCTAAATTGCCCAGAAGTTTTATAAATTAAAAATGTAGTTGCAATAGTTAAATTTCAATCAGCAGGTTGTTTAAATTATTTCATTTACTGTGTTAAATAAATTATGTGAAACATATCATCAATTATATAATTATAAGGACCAGTATGAAAGGGACTTGAATTTTACACTTGTGTACATTTAACAGACTGTTAATGTCCTCTTCAGTAATCCTTAAATCTACAGTGGTTGTTATAGGGAGAAAGAATTGAATGTTTTACATATGTTCCCCTCAGATAATGATATATATTATTTTTGTAATGAAATGTTCTAAAATGTGCTTTATAGTCTTTCTGATTAAAAGGAACTAATTTTAAGTGCATAATTATCACAGAAGAATACAATTTGAAGCCTGTTGAACACTTTACACTTGAGATTTTCTCATCTTTGTCAACTTTTCCTATTTAAATTTCACAAGCACTACCTTTATTTTTGCTTCAGTTACTGACTGGAAAAATGTCTGTCTAGATATTTCTTTCATAATATATCTACTTCCATTTCCATATTTATATTAAATCTCAGGGGCTTTTTTATAAGTGATTGAACTGAAAGTTCAAACAAGTGACTGATTGTCAAGGAATAGGTTACTAGTTTATTAATATTTTAACATTTTCCTTAGACAAATATTAAAGCATTGCCATTAAATAGAGGATTTAGGAATAAACTGTGCCTGGATACAAGGAATATAATTGTTGTCTAGGACAATAGCAAATTTTGAAAGATTTTTATCCAAAGGACTTATTACTTACTCTATTAAAACTTTTTTTTAAACATGAATCATAGATGATCAACCTCTATTTAAGGTAGGTATATTTCACTTGAACTTAAAATATTTTGCATATTCCTATTAAAGAGTCATATCAATATAAATAATATTCCTTGTGATTTTTGTGGGATGCAGAAATGGTGCATTTGTGAAACATTATGAAATTAATAAGATCCTTTTAAAATGAGGCAATACCTATTTTGAACATTGTTCTTATAGTTGATTATTTTAGAATAGTTACATAAAAGTTGAAAATTATGCACACATGTTTAATATTAACCACATAAGTGGTATGCATAGACATTTTCCCTGGCATAAAAATAATAATGAAATACATATATTCTGTTTGAGTATATTAAGTCTCAGATCATTTTGTTAAGGACATACCCAAAAGCAATTTTTACCTAAGGGGAAATACTTTCATTTTACTCATATACAGGTATACCTTGTTTATTGTGCTTCACCTTATTGAGCTTTGTAGATATAGTGGGGTTTTTTTTGTTTTTTGTTTTTTGCGAAATGAAGGTCCTTGGCAGCTCTGCATGGAATTGACACCATTTTTCCAATAGCATTTCCTCACTTGATGAATCTGTGTCACATTTTTGGTAATTCACTCAATATTACAAACTTTATTTTTACATTTGTTACCATACTCTGTGTTCAGTGATCTTTCATGTTGCTATAAAAAATTTGGGGTCGCCACAAATCACACCCATATAAGATGACAAATTGATAAATGTTGCGTGTTGTGATTGCTCCACCAACTGGCTATCCTTCTCTCGCCCTCCCTCTCTTGTGCTTCCCTATCCCCTGAGACACAACTGAAAATTGTGACACATATTGAAATAAGGTCAATTAATAACCCTACATGGCCTCTAAGTTTTCAAGTGAAAGAGAATTAGAGTCACATGTCTCTCATTAATCAAAATCTAGAATTGAGTAAGCCTGGTGAGAAAGGCATGTTAAAAGCTGAGATAGACCAAAAGCCAGCTGAACACTTAGCAAAGTTGTGATTGCAAAGGAAAAGTCCTTCAAGGATATTAAAGGTGCAACTCCAGTGAATGTATGAATGAGAAAAGAGCAAAATGTAATCCTTATTACTGATATGGAGAAACTTTTGGTGGTCTGGAAGAATATCCAACCAGCCACAACATTGTCTTAAGCCAAAGCCTAATCCAGAGCAAGACCTAACTCTCTTCTATTGAAGCCAGTGGAGGTTGGTTGGTTTATGAGCTAAAAGGAAAGAAGCTTAATCTTTGATTCAGTGTTCATGGTGAAGCAACAATGCTAATGTAGAAGGTGTGACAAATTATCCAGAAAATCTAGCTCACGTAATTACTGAAGACTACAGTAAACAACAGATTTTCACTATAGATGAGGCTGCTATTGGGGACTTTCATAGACATGGAAAAGAAGTCAATACCTAGCTTCAAAATTTCAAAATAGGCTGACTTTCTTCTTAATGCAGCTTGTGACTTTAAGCTGTAGCCAATGCTCATTTACCATTCCAAAAAATCCTAGGGCCCTTAAAATTATGCTAAATCTTCTCATCCTGTGTTCTATTACTGGAAAATCTACAAAGTCTGGGTGACAGTACACCTGTTTACAACATGGTTTGCTGAATATTTTAAGCCCACTGTTGAGACCTACGGCTCAGAAAAAAGATTCCTTTTGAAATATTACTGCCATTGGCAATGTACCTAGCTACTCAAGAGATTTGGTAGAGATGTACAATGTGATCAATGTTGTTTGCATGCCTGCTAACACAATATCCATTTCACAGCTGAATCAAGTAATTTTGACTTTCAAGTCTTGCTTTTTAAGACGTATTTCGGAAGGCTATAGATGCCATGGATAGGGATTCCTCTGATGGATCTGGGCAAAGTAAATTGAAAACATTCTGGGAAGGATTCACCATTCTAGATGCCACTAAGAATATTGTGCTTCATGGGAGGAGGCCAAAATATCAACATTAAGAGGAGTTTGGAAGAACCTGAGCCCTATGGATGACTTTGAGGGGTTCAAGACCTCAGTGGTGGAATCACTGTGGATGTGGTAGAAACAGGAAGAGAACTAGAATGAGAAGTGGAGCCTGAAGATGTGACTGAGTGGCTGCAATCTCATGATACAACTTTAACTGAAAAAGAGTTGTTTCTTATGGATGAGCAAAGTGGTTTCTTGAGATGCAATGTACTCCTGTGAAAATTGTTGAAATGACAACAAAGGTGTCAGATATTACATAAACTATCTGATAAGGTAGTAGCAGAGTTTGAAGATTAATTTCTAATTTTGCAACAAGTTCTATTGTGGGTAAAAAGTTATCAAACAGCACTGCATGCTTTGGAGAAATTGTTCCAGATAGATGAATACATAATTACAGCAAACTTCATTGTTTTAAGAAATCTCCACAGCCACCCCAAACTTCTGCTACCTCCAGTGGCCATCGACATGGAGGCAAGACCCTCTACCAGCAAAAAGATGATGAACTGCTGAAAGCTCAGATGATTGTTAGTATCTTTTTGGTAATAAAGTATTTTTTAAATTAAAGTATATACATTGATTTTTTTAGACATAATGTTATTGCACACTTAATAGACCATAGTGTAGTATAAATATAATTTTTATGTGCACTGGGAAACCAGAAATTCATTTGACTCACTTTATTGCAATTTTGTTTTACTGCAGTGGTCTGGAATGGAGCCCATAATGTTTCTGTGGCATTCCTGTATTTAAAAAAAAAAAAGACCAGAGAAGTGATTAAAAACAGCTTATCAATCATCAGTGGAGAGTGGGAGGAATGGCCCTTAATGCTGCTTATAATTTACTTCCATCTTACTATCCCATTTTACTTCCAGCTTTACCTGCACTTTTATTTGTGTGAATTTGGCAGGTTATCTGCTCTTCTTATATTTCATCTTTCCTGTCTGAAAAAATGGGAATTTTAGTAGTATTATATATGAGTATATTTATGGGGATTCAATGAGACAATATCTGTAAAGCACTTAGCTTTATGACTACCATGTTATCACATAGACACTGAAGATAGCATGGCTGAGACAACTATTTTTTCCATATGAATTCACATATTAGATTATTTAAATTCATTTAAAAACTCTAAAAAGGGAAATAAAGAATATCTTCCACTGGAGAGATTTTATTCTTTTCCGCAAAATACACTTTTTCATTCTTATATTTGTAAGAATGGCATATTTTACAGGTTAGGTCTAAGAAATTTTTGAGTCTGGTAAGAGATATTGCCTCCTTAAAATCATCCTTAGTAAATTTTCTTTGATTCCTGATAAATTATTACTTACTGTTCCATTGAAATATTTTCGCCCAAAGCCTGGCTAATTTCTAGAGTAAAAGCCTGCTAGTACAATTAACACATACATACTAATTCAACACGTATTTGAGTGTTACTCACTACTCAGTAGAATGCCAGTTATGGATATCACAAAGAAGAATGAGCCAGAAGGAAAATTTCAGGCAAAGTCCATCAGAGGGTTGCTTCATCCTGACCAAAACCACCCCTTCCAGGGAACTCTGAGATATATGTTAAACCTAAGAGTTGTCCCAGTCTAACCTAAGGGATTAAGGGAGCTGGGCTTTTCACAGCCATTGGCTAAGAGCTTTCCCAGAGGAAAGAAATTTCCAAGAACTTCTTACTGTGCTCTGGGTGCAAAGTGGTTCCAATAGCCTTAGGAATTACCATTATAGAAAGTTATAGGTGAGGGTGATTGAAGGCAAATATGCATTTAAAGTTGTGAAAATGGGCATACAGAAATTGTAAAAAGGTGGTTAAATGATATGAAGAAGCACCAGCCACATCCACTACACATTTATAGCATACATTTATGATGATTAAATAAAATGATCCACATATAACATTTAACAGAGTTCTTGGCACAGTCAAAACTGAATAAGTATTAGCCACCTTTACACTATGAAGGGTAAGTGAATGATGTGGAATTTACAGGTGGGGGTCAAAGCTAGCTTTGACAGGGCACAGGAGTCATGGAATGATGCCAGAAAATCTCCCTAGAGGAATCAGCATCTTTGTTAGTTCTCAGTGCATGGTTAGACCGGCAAGGGGAGCTATAGAGATTAGAGAAATGGAGAGAGGAATGGACAATGAGAATGTGAAAGGAAGAGAGAACAGCAGGTGTAAAAGTCAGAGACAGAGAAGAAAAGTCTTTAGAGGAACACAGGTATTTCATGTGAACTGAGAAGACACAGGGAAAGAAAAATTTGGGAGGTCAACAAACCATGCAAAGGACACATTACTTTGGGATTCATTCCTTCAGTCACTCAACCAATGTTTACTGAGAGTTCCTTTAATTATCAGGCACTTTCTTAGGAAGTAAACAAAGCATATATCAGTAAACAAAATAAAGATCACTGTATTTGGAGCTTATAATAAAGTCAGACAATAAGCAGGAGATAAAATACAGTAGGTAAAATAGGTACTCCGTTAGATGATTGCACATGCTTTAGAATAAAGAAAAAAGTAGTTTAACTTAGGGTACTAACACTGGGGCAAGGGGAGGGAGGTTGTGTTTTTAAAGAGAGTGGTCAGAGTAGGCCTCATGGGGAAGGGAACATCTGAATAAAGACTTGAGGAACTTTATTGAGCAATAGATGTGCCTGGTATGTTAGGGGAAGAGCAAGGAGGCAAGTGGTGCTGAGAAGAGCAAGCACAGAAGAGTTTTAATAAACGATAGCAGAAGAGTAGCAGGGCCTTGTAGGCCATTGAAGGCCTTTTGTTTCATGCTCTGAATAAAATGGAGAGTGATTACATGGTTTTGAGTGCAGGAGTGAGACGACTTCAGTATTGTTTATAAAAGAAAACCCTGATAACTATATTGAGAACTGACATGGGTAAAGGGTGGTATAAACAGTCAAAGCAATTAGGAGCCTATTGCAATAATCAAGGTGAAAGATTATGGGAACTCAAAAATGTGTGATAACAAGTGGTAGATTTGAATGTCCTGGAAAATAGGAAATAGTCAATGAAATGGAAAAATCAAGAAAGTATTGGTTTTGGCTTGGAGCAACTGGAAGAATGGAGTTGCTGATGTTTACAAACAGAAGACTCTTGAGTGTAACACTTTTGGAGTGGGGGTGGGGTCACTTCATTGGGATTGGTTGTGATTGAGATAGGCTACCAGGTCTTCAAATGGAATGTCAAGTAGGTAGTAGGATATGTATTCTGATTTTGGAACCATGTCTAGTTGAAAATATAATTTGGAAGTTGTTTGCATATAGATGACTTGTAAAGCCATAAAAATAAATGAAATTACCAAGAGAGCAAGTCTAGTTAGAGAAGAAAAGAGAAGGCAAGAAGGGTCTTACGTGTCACAGACTGGATGGTTGCTTAAGAATGTTCTCTCTGCTGGCACAGAGACAACAGTTAGACCTCTGATTTGTTAATCTTTAAAATGTAAGTCAGAAAACAGATATTAATAAACTCTGAGACCATTTGGCAAGTTTCTGGGGAGCCCTGCTTTTTAAGAATTATATATTTATCATCAAATCCTGTACGAAATACCTATTGCTGCCTAAAATTCAGTGGCTTACAACAACAAATGTTTATTAGCTGAGTTTTGTGAGTCAGGTTTAGCTGACTCTCACACAACTGTAATCAAGGTGTCGGCCAATGTTATATTCTCATTTGAAGACTCAACATGAGGAAGAATTTTCCAGTCTTCTTCACATGCATATTGGCCTGAGGGTCTGTTTCTTCTAGAGGCATCCTCAGTTGCTTCCTGTTCTGCCTTTGCAACTTGTTTTATCAGAATAAGCACATGAGAAGTTGTAAAGAGAGAAAGACAGATAAAAATCATAGTTTTTAAAAAATAATCCATTTAATCCAGGAAGCAGTACCCATTGCTTTTGCCATATTCTGTTCATTAGAAATGAATCATCTGGCCCAGAACACAGAGAGGGGAGGGAATTTCACAGGACATGAATAACAGGAAATAGGATCGTTGTAGACCGTATAAAAAGTTACCTACCACAAAACATATATTATTAAACACTAAAAGGACTAAATACTAGTAATTATATTTACTAACAGGTTTGAATTCCTTCCTCAATCTCTTTTACATAGTCCTAGAGTATCTTTCCTTTCCACAAACCATTCACTTGTTTTTCAACATTGTAATAAAGAGTCATAATTTTTGTATGCTACTTAGCAGTCTGTTGCTAGGTGCTGGTTAGTACAGGATTTCCAAGCTGCCTAAGATATTGGTGCCAAGAGCTCTTTGTCCCTAAGACTACTATGAGTTTTAGGAGGAGCATCCATGTGGAATTAGAAAAAGTGACTAATCATTCAGGGATTTTTTTTTTTTTACCTTTGAAGTAAATGTGTCTGTGAATTCTAGTAAGGAAAATCAGGAAATTATCTGACATCGTAGAGTGAAAGATACTAACTGTGATCATTTAGCAAGCTGCTTTTCTCATTTTTCTCTCAGGTCCTGCTCTTCCCCTTGCACACTGCAACTTACATTCTTAAGAGTTGTAAATTTTAATCTCCAAAGAAGAGTTTAAAAAACTCAGGAGAACTTACGTTACTATAAGTAATAGGCTTTGCCAATAAAATCTTCTTAATTCCTGGGGCCCCAAATCAATTTTGTTTTGTAGCCTTGCTAATTTCTGCTTTTTTCTCTGTTCATTTCTGTTTGTCACTCTCTTGCTGCCGCTTTGTTCCAGACTCCCTCTGTCAATAGCTGAGATAAGGTCCTCTCACCCCAACATGGGCCCTGCCACCAAACTTTACCCCTGTGCACCAGCCAAATGCAGACGTGAATCTAATGATCTCTAGTGATTGGGTCCGTTATGCATTTACATCTCAGTTGGCGACAGATTGGAGGACAATTTAAAAAAAACACCTACATTTATATAATGCTGTTCATCATGTTTATTTTAAAGACATGGCTTTTAGATTGTGCTAAAGAGTCAGTTCTCATTTTTCACCCCTGTGTTATGTTGAACACTACATAGTGTGATTACTAATAGTTTTCCATAAGAACATCAGGTAGGCAATTTGAAAATCATTAATAAATTATGAATTAAATGCACAATAATTTTAAATTATAAAAAAATTATATACAGTGGTGATTGCACACTTGTAGAGATAAGATTTTTCTTGACTTGATGGTGGATCTGGGACAAATGACATGGCTTTGTACTTATCTTGAAGAAGTTCCATACTGAAGCAATAGCCTGTACAAAGAATATTCATAAAATATACAAGTTAAAATACCTGTGCTTTAACAATGCCATGGGTCTGAAAAAGTCATTTTATTTTCTCCATATTCTTAAAAATATACCTTGAGAAATGACATACTATATTTTTTTTCCAAATACATGGTGTGGTATAATTACAGTTCAAAAAAATTCCTATATTTAGAGAGGTTATCATTCATCTTTGAGGAAAGAGAAAAAAATTAAGAAAAAATGGGATTATGAAAGCCCTTATAAATATGTCCATGCTCATTAAATAAAACAATATCAAAATACCAATTCTATTATATTTTAAGTATGCTCTAATTGATACTTAGAAAGATGTCCATATATTATTACTGCTTATTTTAAAAATAGGCTCTTTCTCCAAGTTTCCACAGATACTTGAAAACTCAGTTTGCTTTACTGGCAGATAATATTAATTCTAAAAGGAATTTTTCCAAGTGGAATCTACATATAGATTCTCACTTCCCTGATTGCATCACAGTGCCCAAAATGAAGTAGTCCCCCAACACATGTTATTGGCTTCTCTTAAATACATCGTGGCTACTTCATGCTGGATTGTCTAAGGATTGGAAATAATCTTTGCTTTCTCTTCTAATGTTTCACTATAAAGATTTTCATCCCTTTTCCTCCATACACACTTCTGGCTTTAACTGCCAGTTTCTTCTGTTTCTAACTTCTCTCTTTTTACTTCTTTCTCTCTCTCCATTTCTTTTTTTCTAACTAATGTAGTCAATAATGTGCATTTATCCTGGCTTCAACCCCTGGAGATAATTTTAACTTTGAACAAATTACTTAAATTCTCTTAGACTCAAATTCCTAACCTATAAAATTGGGAAACAATACTTTGTAAAATGACTATGGTTACCACTAAATAAAATGAAGATAAATAAAGCAGAGCTGTTATACAGCAAGCAGTCAGTAAATGGTAGCTGGTATGAAGGTGATGATGCTAATGAGGAGGAAAACAATGACGACACCCAAAACAAAGAACTCTGTTTTACTACTGGTAAAATTCTCCCATTGGGAAAAAAAAACTGAATGTATGCTTGACATGGTCAATATTTCTATCAGAATGAGAGTTTAAATATGTAAATACTCATTTAACTATGTACATTTAATGTTGGTGTGTTTTTATACTCATGAATTTTGCACTTCCATTAAAATGTTAAAAAGGAAAATATATTATTGATATTATCTCCAAATGAAGTCATGAATACATTCAGAGATATTCTGATAGGATTGAATGAAATATCTTCATCATGAAGCCAAACTCTTGTGTCTGTGGCCTAGGCTTCTCTTGACTTCTAAAGGATCTTAATGATTTGTTAACTTTATTACCATGTACCCATCTTGAGATTAATCTCTATCCCCTTCCATTCCTTTCTTGAGTCTGTAAATTTTTCATATTATTTGCTTTTTACCATACTTTGCCTATTATCTCTAACCAGAGAATCCTAGAAGTTGGCTTTTGACTCCTTGGAGAATGCTGGGAGAAAAACAAACTGACACCATTATTTTGTATCATTTTGTTCAGATACCCTCTGGGAAGCAGTATAGCATAGTGGTTAACAGTATGACTTTGGGATTCAGGTAGTCATAATAACTAATACAAATAGCTAGTACTTGTGTAGTATCTATGATATGCCAGGCACTGGTTTAGTATTTTACAAATGCTAAATTCAAATATAATTTATCCTGTGGCAATCCTATAAAATATGTGAAGGCAGTATTGTGGGGGTGATTCAGAGCACATATTTAGGAGTCATTCAATGAGGGTTCAAGTCTAACTCCAAAACAAATCTATTGAGTGGCTGTGAAAGTATTTCTTGAATTCTAAGTGCCACAGTTTCTTCTAAATGCAGGTCATTTCAAGTAGGGTTTGATTAGAGAGGCCAAGTGCTCTGAGTGAGAAAGAATAAGGAATCAATAGGAATTGGACCTTACAATTATGGGAGTGGCCTGTCTAAGAACGTTAACTCCAGTTTGGAATCTGAAGTCAGCTGAGAAGGTAGTGAGGATGGAAAGTTGACATGAAACTGGAAGCCATGAAAACAAACTGGAATGCACACAGTCGGTTCAGACCCACACTGATCTCACACAACCAGCAGCCTTGATGACGTGGTTGACTTGTTAGATAAATTAGTGCCTGTCAGCATATTGCTGCACACACCTGGTAGAAGATTCTGAGAGAAACTGATAGAGACTGGCAGGGCCTGGACTAGTGGCACCCCCTAGATACTGCCCATGTCAGCTAGGTTTGCCAGCGGGTCAGTGACAAAGTGTGTCAGCTGCAAAAGCACGTAGCCCAGTGCAGAACTCTGAAGTGTAAAAATGGCTATAGCTCCTTTTCCACCTTGTAAATCTCACTTATATGTGTGTGCATGGCCAATCGTAGCCCACAACCATCCAGAGAAGAGGGTTACAGAGATTACAATAATAATTTCTCTTACTATGTTTCTGTGAGGATAATGGGAATGTAGAGTCCTTAGTCCAGTGATTTCCTCTCCTAAATTTGCCCAGAGCAGAAATGATCTGACTCACTCGGCATGGCATGCTTCTTCCAGAGAGAATTCTGTATCAGGTGGGTGGTTGGTGTGAATGAGATATAAAAGTCCATGATTTTTGTCTCATTTCAAATTAAATTCTAAGGACCATGACAAATTAGATGTTGCCCGTGGCATTTATTAATGCCTCGGTTGATGTTGCTTACAGTTCAACTTTGTAATCTTACCTCCTTCGCTCGCCAGTAAGGATTGAGCCTGTGGGCACTTGCCAGCATTCCTCCTTCCGAAGTCTCTGCCTTAGACGTTCCCTGTAAACCTCGTGTAAGACAGGGGTCAGAGTGTGTGCTCCTGAACAGCCAGAGGAGCTGGGAACAGCCATAACAGAGGCCAGCAAGTTCGCTTATCATCACCATTACCATCATCGACATCATCAAGAGCATTGCATCATCATTCAGGAACCAGGTTAAAGGGAATCTTATTTGTAATAAGGAAGCAAAAACCTTTTCCTTCATCAGGGCTTAACACTCTGCTGACAAAAACTCTGAACTCAGAACATATTTTGTAAATCACCCAATAATTGGAGGTGACTATGAAAGATGATAATAATTTAAATATTAATGATAAAATAGAAATATAATATATAAAATAACAAATGAAAAATATATTTATATGTAATATGTAAATCTAAAAATAAATAAATATATATGTAATTAATGGTCCATGTCCTCATTTCCCACCTCCTTTCTTGCTTACACTGGATTTTCAAATCTCATTATAGCCCCTTACCATTTTTTCCCATCTAACACCCAAAGCCATTAAGTAGTTGAACCAGGATGAGAACTTAGGTATATTTAATGCAAAAAAAAAATTGTAAATATATTCCTACTACCTTTCCAGCTCCTGCAAGCTAGATGCAGAAGCTTTCTGGATGAGAACTTGCTTCCTTGACTTATGACTAATAGAAATAAAAGAGAAAGAGGTAGGATATTTTAAGGATAGCAAAGACAGGTAAGAAAACTTCAAGATGGTTTAGCCTTTTAGTAGGTAAGGCAAATAAATAGAGCAGAGAATTCTCTGCTTAATTTAGCTTTTTATAACCAGAATCAAAAACAGAAATAGAGTTCAGATTACCAACTGTGAGTCTTTTGGTCACTAGGTTTTTGTATTTCCATATGCATGCACTGTTTTACATTAGTCCACAGTAAGGATCTCTACCATGCAAATGTCATTCCCCAGAAATATGCAAGATACACAGGAAGATGCATTAACATGGCAGTGCACTGGGGGGCTATGGAGAGAGTGCTGTAGAGGTGATTTACTGCCAGGAAGTGACATCAACACAGAACAACCAGAATCCTACTTTTGTCTTCACACATAGACACAGGGCAGGCAGGCTCAGAGTGCAGTAATGCTCATCATTTTGATATCCTAGCTTGCAATTATTAATTTTCTCTCTTATTTAAAAAAAAACTGATACATGAGACAACAATGAAAAGTGATAGCTTTAGAGA
This sequence comes from Manis javanica, assembly GCF_040802235.1. Taxonomy (NCBI): domain Eukaryota; kingdom Metazoa; phylum Chordata; class Mammalia; order Pholidota; family Manidae; genus Manis; species Manis javanica. The sequence continues at coordinate 46,877,459 of NC_133156.1, forward strand.
ACAAATCATGTATGCAGTGAGAGTAGACAAATATAAAGGCATATTCAGGGAAAACCTGACAAACGTTAGCACCAACGACCTTCCAGTAGAAAGGAAGGGTATGAAGACTTTGAGTTTAATGCTTACTTCTCATTGGTTTAAAATAAAAGGTTTCCTATAATTTTCCTTCTGCCCTGACCCCAAGTTTTAAGGATTTCTAATAAGCTGAAATTTAAAGGTAACTGGCAACCAATTTTTAATTCCTTCTCAGTTCAAAGGGCACTTCATTATTCTAAACGCTGTATGGAACTTGCTGAGGTTACAAAAAAGATAGTCTGTTAAAATATGTTAGAAAAATGAAGGAGTTTTGTTATTTGTACAAATGTGAAACTTAAAATATGTTTCAAAGAAAAAATTGTGGGATTTATAGATATTTTCATATGGATCAGTACCGATGACCAATCAATTGTAATGACTTTCCTTCTTCACATCTTGAGATTCTCAGAGGGGTTTGCCAAATATACTGAATTGTGCATATTTTATGACTTTATAATAATTAATTAATACAGAAAAACATTGAGTCAATTTCCACTCAAAAAAACCTGAAATATTTTAAGTCAAATAGTTCATCTTTTTTGCTTTTTAAAAAGCATACTCTATTTATTGAAATATCCTCTTTATTATTTAAAATAATATAACCATTCCCATGATGGATTACCTTCCTTGCCGATATATCCATGCTTCCTAACACACACATTCAGTCTTTTTAACATATGCTGTCTCTCTTTCTGTCAGGAAGAAATAGATGTATTGTTTATTTCCATGATTTGTTAGTGAAGTTTAATTATCAGTAACTGAAATGGTAACATTGGACACATATATTACCTGTTGCAGTAAGAATTTTATCCCAATGCCATTTATTCAATAGAAACCAAATTTATTCTTTCTGTTCAGTTTTTATTGAAGATACTGTCCTTCAATATAACACAAGAGTTTACTGCTAATGAAAAGAAAGCATTTGCATGCCTGGGATAGGTCATACATCATATATTGGAATATGGAATGTTCATGGAAATATGGTATTTGAATAATTATCTTTAGTGAGATCATGGAAATCGATGTTTCTTTATTTTGTAAGAGCATACCATTATAAATACTGAGCAATTATGCTTGTGATACATTTTGCCATAAAATTGAAGCAAAAGCCTCAATTTGAACTCATGAAAATTTTTTTAAATTAAATAAAGACAAAATTTTTCAATTGTTTTGTACCATGTCAAGAATATTTGTTCAACTATTTTCTTCAAAATATTTCTGAATTCTCCCTGATGCTCCAGAGTAAGAAGGTCTTTATGTTGCCATGTGCTATTCCTTTATCATCTTAACTACAGTTGTAAGTTTACACTTATTTTGATGTTTACCTAATGCCAATATTTCACTAAACTGAAAGTTCTGTGAGGGAAGAAATAGTGACTTTTTGGTTCATGATTTAGTCCTCTGTTTCTAACACAACATAGAGCACATAGCAAGAATAGTTATTCAGCTAATTTAATGTCCCACTGGTATTTTAATCTATATTTTCACTTTTTTATATTTTATGTCTTCTTAGAAGCAGTATCAAAATGCTTAAATCAAGGTGGGTATCACAACTCAAATCTATCAGAGTATCTAAGAAAATCAGTTAATCTATTTGATGAATAAAAGCCCAGTGCTCAAGAACCCCGATGAGATAGTGAGGAGAACAAATCATCTTCTGCAGTACCAGTTTTGAGTGCTCACTGGGTCTCATTCCCTTTGGCAAATCACAGAGCTACATTGGATCTCTATTTTTGCAATTTAACCCAGGGAGTCTAGAATGGACTCTTTATTTTCAAGCGGGGCTCCAAGATTTTTTTAATGGTGCCCCAGAAGCCAAGTTCCAAAGTGGGCAGGGCTCTGCCTCCTCCAAAACCAGAATGATTCCATCCTTTCCTGATTTGGCTCTCAAATACTCTGACTCAATACAGAAATATCTTTGAATGCCATTTTCTAGGCTCTGAGAATGGATGAAAATGGTCCTATGTTCACCCGCATCACACCACGTGGCAGATATGGTAAACATGGCAGGATAGGTTTTTTTTCCTTTCTATAGCTTCTGTTCTAACAATAATAATTGAACACTCAGAATGGAAACATGCACTTAGAATGTGTTTGGATATTATCTGAAGTATATTAAAGTGCAACATCCATTCTGAAAAGAATATTAAAACTGTATTTTTTTTTAAATGGTGGGGGTGTTGAATTATAAAACCGCTAGGGAAAGGAAAGGGCAAAAGACAGCTTATTCTTCCTAGCCTTATTCGTTTAACACTTATTCTAAAAGGAATACAAAGGTTAACAAGTGATTATATATCATTTATACATAATCTGGGCATACATATTCATGCCTCATTCTTAATATTCAGCATTTCTTGGTAGTATCCCTTAAGGACATCAAAGGATCAGCATTTAAAGTCATTTTGTACCTCAATCATGTATATAGGAAGCTGTGTTTTCCCTTGCAGAGGTAAAACAGTAGGTGGTATCCAGGAACTGACATGCTCATAGAAGGCACTCACTGTGGTTGATGAGGATGGAAGGGTTGTGGGGTCCAGGAACATACCACAGGTCCCATATTTCTGCAAGTCAGACAACTTTAATTGGACTATTTTAGCTTCCAGTGGGAAGGTTCATGGATAATTATATAAAATAACTAACAACCAAACAAACAAAAAGCATTTCCCTCCTTTCCCCTCATGCTATTTCAAATAACCTTAACAGACCCAACTTCTTTGAACAAGTATCTTATTACCACATTTACTTGGGCAGAGAGAAGATATATCTTTGTTGAAATTAATCTTATAAGTAACACTAAATATCATCTGGTAATAAATAGTCAAGGAGGAATCTAAGGATGGTGGAAGTTCTATCTCATATTATGTATGGATTTTGACCCTCTCAATACTTGGAACTTTGTAAGTAGGGTGAGAGAGAAACACATAATTTGGAGTTTATTACTGGATAATTCAGCAAGGATTTAGAAGTTCCGATTTCTTTTTGATCAAGGATGAAAGAAATGGTACCTAAGGTCAAGGAAATGTAACAGAGAAAGCAACTAGAGCAGGTCTAGCAAGGTAGTTAAATAGGGAGTAAATTTGCTTGGACAGTTATGGGATCAAAGTTCAAGAAACAGAGGCAGTAAGAAATAGCATGAATTTGAGAAAACAGGCTTGGATATGTAAATTAAAGAAAGGTTTTAATCTCTTCTGTTACCTACAGGCTGTGTGAACTTGGAAAAATGTTTAACCTCTCTTAGCTGTTTCACCAATTTAAGTAGGGACACATTACCTTCCTTTCCTGGTTGAGGGGAGATTACACAGACTAAGTAGCTAAAATGGGCTTCCTGGAACTTGCATTTATTTATTTTTATATAAAACATTTATGTTACTCACCTATGCAGTACATGCTGGGGATCTAAAGGTAAAACAATGCAAAGTTGAGCTCTTAAAAGAGTGTAAGTTCTAATAGGGCAATAGATACTAAATAACAGTCTCAAGGACAATATATCTATACAATGGCAGGTACAATTTAAATAGAATATTTATAGAAAAGTCCAGGGGAGTGGCAGAGAATATTTGATATTTCTATGCTATGAAGAGAAGATACAAAATTCTGGGATGTGCTAAGGAGGACATTTGAGTTAGTGGGGGTGGGAACAGACAAGAGGTGAACTGAAGAAGAAAGATTACCTGAGGTAATATCCAGCTGAGATTTGAAGAATGAGGGTCAGAAAGTTAGAGAAGAGTAGCCTCAGCCCCAGAGAAAAAGAAGACGGTGGACAGAAGCCTGTGTTTCTGCCCAGGGATGGGAAAGCCCAGGTGATTAGGGTATGGAGAGAGTAAATGCAGAGAGATTGAAGAGGAGAGACAGGCTGTAGGTTAAGCCCTATAGGCCATATATAGAAACCTAATGTTTGCTGCAATAATAATGGAAAACCATAACAGGCTTTTTTCAGAGCAGTTGTATATGTTTGTATGTATTTGGAAAAATTCTTCTGTCAAGAGTGCTAAGAAGGGGAAACTAGTTGGTGCAGGAAACCTGATAGGGTCCCACTGTAGATCTTCCCTCTGAGGGATAATGGTAGCTGAACCAGTGAGAGAAGAGCAGAGAAGAGAGAAGTCACAGAGATAGATGATTGTGTCCAGTAGATCCGACTCATAGATGGTTAAAGGGAAGTCCCAATTTTCCATATCCCGTATGACACACACTCTCGTGATTTGTAATTTCAACATTGGTTTGATAACATCTTCTCTAGGCAAATACCCCATAAAGGTGTAGTGTTGCTTGCATTGATTTTGCCAAAATTATGTCATTACCTGAAGAGCCTTGTTTTTAGTGGGGTGAAAGTGGTACCAAAAATTGGGGGGTAGGGCATTAATCTTAATGGAATAAGAAACCCATTTTTTTAGTGTTTACCTACAGTTAATTATGCTTAGAAGGGATATTGAAAAACATGTTTGCTGTTTATGTAGTTGGTACTTAAATGATGCCATGTGTGATTGAGCTTAAAATATAATGGTTTATTCAAATAAGTGAATTGAGGAAAGTGATAGCATAAACTTTCTTGAACACTTTGTAAGTTTGAAATATGAATAATAATAGAAACATTGCATCATTCACTATGTTCCAGGCACAAAAGGAATGTTTTCCATGCATTATTTCATTAATTCTGACAATAACTCAATGGTTTAGACATATGTCACCACATTTTACAGATAAGGAAACTGAGGATATCAAAGCTAGGGATGGCTCCAGGCTCTTAGCTGTTACAAAAGGGAAACAGGCCATGAATACAGGTCATTTGAACTCAGAGTTATGTCATTTTAACCTATATGCCACACCAGCTCCTTGTTTTAATATATGTCCTTTTAAGAATCCTATTCTTTTACATATCACAGGTAACCAGGTGAGCTTCGTCAGCTTTTCCACTGCCTTTCTCTACTCTAACTTTAAAACTCTATTTTTTCTTCATTTTTATCTCCCTTGCTCTTTTCCATCACCTCCTTTCAAATCTCTCCTTGCTCTCTGAGGCTGGTAAATTTAAAATCCTCATTTCTGTGACTTCGTAGGACATTTTTTTGCACCTCATTTCATCTGTCACCCCTGATTGATCTCCCCTTCTCTGATTACACTCCCATCAGCTCAGTTTGGCTTCCGAAGATAGATGCTTCAATCATAGGATTTCCCCACTGATGATAATGTATAGGAATTTCCCTATGGCCAACAGTAGTTGCAAGCTTAAGATTTATTCCTTTATCTATATCAGTATTGTGAAATCCAGTCACTGTGTTGGATGTCCTTGACAGTATGGGTTAACAGCTAAATTGATTATATTGAGGTTTGTTTTTTTCTTTTTTTAAAGTATAGTTAATATACAATCTGATATTGGTTTCAAGAATGCAACACGTGTTTCAAAAGTTACCCACATTATTAAATCCTCACCTCAAGTAGAGCTTAACCTACTTGTTTTGATTATTGCTAGTGACATGAGCTGAGTACAGTTTTTATTTTTCATGTCAAAACCATAAAATAGAATTGAAATACTATTTTCTTAATTACAGAATAGGACATACGCAAACTGGGAATTGGAAAGAAATCATAAATGGTCAATACTGAAGTATCTGGCCTTTTCTTTTTTCATGAAATATGCAGTATGAAGTGGTGTTAACAAAGTAGCTTCAAAAGCATTCAGCTAATTTATTCTGAGTGAGAAGTGAAATCATTATTCAAATACTGTGCTTTTCAAAGTGTTACAGAGTCTGTTTCCCTCCCATTCAAAATGGAGGCAGATGATTCCAAGAAAGAAATTATAATATATAAAGGAGTCAGAAGTTTAAGAATAATTAAATCAAAAGTCCCTCTTCTCCCTCCACCAGTGATAATTTGGCACTATCTCATTTGACAACTTTATGATTTTGAGTAAAAAATAATACCAATAGGAAGTAATGTAAAGTGAACCCAAACTGAGTGCTCAAATATAGTGTGCAGTGCATGCATCATAGATACCTACCAAACTCTCAAGGGTTTGTGAATGTGTATGTGAGATGGGAAGGCTGTTTGTTATATTCTATGTCATTAGCAGAATGGCCTGCTAGATTTGTTTGTTTGTTTGGGGGTATTCTTTATGAATACTTTTTTCTTCATAGCAGTAAAAATAAAAAGGTTTAGAGACCTAATCTTGACACTGTTCTTGAGATTCATATTAGAGAAAAATACAAGAAAGAGAAAATAAGGATAAGGTTGGGTAATGGGGAAACACTAGATGGATGGGAAGACAGCGGAGAAATAAAGGATGCCAGTAGGACTGTATCAAACAGCTCTATTAAAGGTGCAGTGAAACAGGAATTGGTATAGAGTCCTGACGTGTAGACTCTCTCCTTACCCCATGTAACACACCAAGCTTCTTCATTTTGTGCATGCCAGCCTTTCTTCCCTTTGGGGCTTTGCATGGCTAGTTTGGCTTGGAAAGTCCTTCTTGAATGTTTATTCAAGGAGAAGATGTCCATTCAATTCTTCATTGTCTTCAGGTCTTTACTTAAATATCACCTTCTCAGTGTGTTCTACCCTGTTCACCAAATTTAAATCCTTAGCTTGTACACCCACATCTCTTTCTTCCCACTCTTGAAACTTTTGATCTGATACATTTATCCTATGCTATTTTTTCATAGCATATTTTGTCTACTATATCATTTACCCATGTATTATGTAAGAGCTTAAAATGTTCAGAAATAAGCATGAATACAAGGATAGTAATTAAAACATGCTTTCTTCAATGTGTGAAGAAAGAGGGACAAAAGGAAAGAATGAAGTATTTTGTTCTTTAATTAAAAAAATAATACAGAGAAAAGAAACAGTAAGTAAATTGGGAACATAAAAAGTACAGTCCTAGGGAATTTTTAAAAAATATTTCTGAGATTATGAAAAGTGATGTATGAAAGAAAACTTTCTACTGCTCCCTAATGAAACAGAGGATAGGTGTGGAAATATATCTGAGATGGGGAAGCATTTTAAGTTTCTAAAAACATAGAATAAATGTTTGTATCTCCCACAATTTTTATATTTAACTCCCAGAAATTAAATATAGTTCAGAAGTTCTGAATAGGTGACTGATGGCTGAATCTCACCACCAGATGTGTTTTATTAGGTGACGATAATAGTTTTAGATTTATAAAATATAGACGACTTCACCTGAGCTAGTAGCTCTCCAAATACTTGTAATTGTCCAACACCTCACCTCCTGCTCATGCTTGTCACCTAAAGGATGACTGCCTGCATTTGAGTCTGTCACCTTATCTCTACCCTTTGAATCATCATAGAACATTCCTTCCTTATTTCAGAGCAAAACTTCAAGTGAAAGGAAGTCAAGATTTCAAATATTGACTTTAATTTATATGTTTTACTCAATCAGGTAACAAATTGAGCATCCAATTTGCTCTTTTCAATTGTTCTATCTGTAAGAATTCAAGGGAGATTCTTCAGATAAATGGAATGTATACATTCATGAGAGTATGAATATTTTCTGAGTACCTACAAACATCAGTGTACGATACCCTTCCAATGAACTAATTCATAATCATGTGTTTCCAGCAGAATCTAGCAGGCCGTTTAAGTTTAGGATCTCATGGAAATCCTAGTCTTTAATCTTGAGATATCCTATTCTTCTATCAGAGATAACTAAAGGGAGTTATATTGGAGGAAGTCCAGCATATTTTCAACTATTCCTAAATTGGGCACTTCTGATTTGATTTTTCTATTAACATTGTGGCAGATGAGAATATATGCAACTATTTTTTTTCTTTCTTCTCACAATCTTTCACGAATGGGCATCCAATCTAAATTTCACTTCCAAATACATATAATGTTGCTGATTTCCCCTTCTTATTTCACCACAGATCTTTGCTGCCTACATGTTTAAGGCAAGATGTTACCAGATAGTAGCAGTATTAGATAAGATTTGGTCTTTTCAGGGCCAGGTTGAGAACCTTTCCTGGCTTTCAGTGAGAATTCATAATTGTTTGAAAACAGTCATGTCCGCTCCATTTATAACTTGTGCTATAACTCAAGCTATGAGTCCAAATGAAGCATAACCATTATGTCTGATTTTTTTTTTTCCGGTTGAAAACCATCTCCCTTTATACTTACAAATAAATGAATTTCAAAGGGAGAGTGAAATTATGGTTAGGGAATTTGTGGTTCGGATGACACAAGTACAGAAAAGACCTAAGAAACAGCAAAAGTCTGCATTTCAACAGAAGTTAAATTAGTCATTTTAAATGTCGTTCTATAGAGTGTCACTGAGAAAGAGTAAACAAGTTAATTAGTTCGTTTTTTTTTTTTTTTGGTTTCTTCTTTTGCTAAGCCCAGCCAAATGAAATCTGATTCCAAAAGCAGAAATAAAGAAAAGAAAAGAAAAAAAGCTCTTTGTTTCCCCTAATCCTTAATTTCCTGATTTGGGGGTGTCTCAGTTTTTTATGCTTCTGATAACATGCTCATTCAAGCACAAATGTGATCAGCATCAAAGGCTTAACATTCAGATGAACCACTTCTTGGCATCTTACCCCCTTTCAGCCTGAGCTTGGGATCTCCTCCATGTACAGACCACTAATGAGAAAATCCTCGCTTATGAATTCAGTTCAGAATGGGAGCAGTCTCCCCCCTTTCTCCTTTTGCATAATGTCGGCTTTGAAGTCAGGCAGTCCAAGAAAGTGATTGATCTCACCCAAGTTCATAACTTTTTCAAAGTACTGCCGATATCATTAAATTTTAATTAACCCTTTGAGCTCCTTCTATGATGTAAAGATGAGGGAACATCAAAGACCCATGTGTTGGAGCAGCAGTGGCATCTTTTGTGCTCACATTTCTTTTCGAAGATATCTAAGATGCAGATATTTCAGTGGGCTCTTTGGCTTTGTGTGTGTGTATGTGTGTGTGTGTGTGTGACATTGTTATGCGGTTGTAGGGGTAGAGCTAAAAATCTATTGTTAGTCTTTCAAAGCTGAATATTTAAGCATTGCTCTGTTAAGGGCTTAGAAGTGGCTTGTCTTTCCACCTCTTCTACAGAAAGCATTGTAATCAAGGAATCTTTAAAATGTCACTCAGTTTGTAGTGTCTCGTGTTGTTGTCCTTCACCAGCTCTCGTTCATAATTAATCTTATTTCCATTTTATGACTTACTGCATAGTATTCTGCATGTGGTCTGGGAAAGTCACACAGTCATATTCAAGTTGGTTGGATGAAGAAACTAAGGCAGAAAAGCAAGCATGTACTGTCAGAGGTTATAGGATTTGAGGCTGAAAATATATTGTGGGTGGGAGAGAACCTTTTATTTAAGCATTTAGCAAGTATTTATTGAGTGCACACTGTGCCAGGCATTGCTTAAGTGTATAGTCACTGCCCTTGTTAAATGCACATTCAGTGAAGCAGATTTGCAAGCCTCGGCATTCATACTCTTCTGCCTCTAACAATCACTATCAAATGGGCACTTGAATGCCTCCTAGATCAGCAGTGCCTATTAGGCCACTGGCCAATGTTAGCAAGAGCAGAGAACCAGGATCCTACTGTTTCACACATATCCTTTGAAACAGTGTCCCTTATGATAATTAGGAATTGAGAAACTTGTGTGGTTGGATACAAGCAATTCTTATTTACTTGGGTTTTAGTTTTCCACACTCCCATCTGTCTTCATCCTTCTTGAGAGAGTTTAAATGAGGTAATATACATGTTTTGAAATATTACTGTTTTAATAGTGTCGAGCTCAATAGTTTTAAGCCTTCTATTTAGATGTAGGAAATGTTGGCTAGAATACATTTCCATTCTTTGGGTGGCCTTTATCTCCTGCCATTTCTCTTTTATGTGAATATCCATTAACCACAATTTTCCCTTTGAAAATCTATAGAAGGAAGAAGAAGGGATAAAACTCTTGATTGCTTCACTTCTTCAGAAGCAGTGATAGCTCATTTCCAGAAGCCCAAATGTACATTGGCCCTTTAGCAACAGTTTCTTCAAGGCATTATCACAGGTGACACGTGTCTGCCAAAATGAGATTTTTGTGACCTACCGAAATGAACATTATCTGAGTTTGCATTTGGGGTGCCGGACTAAGTGACCTTCATTTTATGAGACTTAAACCTAATTAAATTAAAAATGAATTAATATTACTAGTGGGAAATTTGACAATTTTACCAATAATTTAAAAAGTAGATCTCTTCTTTCCTCTTAAAAAGAATTCAAGTCAGTTATAGTGGAGATAATTTAAATATTGGGCTGCTAAATGCCTTAGTGATTCCAGAATTCCTAAACAGGACAAATCCATATTTAAGAGAGAAAGTAGGATTCAAACAATGTATCTATTGTTTTGGACTCAGAATATAGATAAATCCATGTGACAGATGACTCCAATATAAACAATGTATTCTGATGACAGTACAGTTTCTTCTTTCCCTCTAGTTGAATAGGACACTACATAATTAATTAGAGGGGTATATGTGTCCTAGAGATGAAGGAAAATTCTGTTTATTCTTGGGTTGGTAAAAGATGAGAATTCACATAGAGACTTAAGCTTCTTTTCTTACCCACATTTCATAGTTTTGAAAAATAGCCAACTGTTAAATCTCAGTGCCATTGAATGTTTCACATTCTTTTTAAATGTTACCCACATTTTTTCATATTGTCAATTATTTGAAGATTCTTATATATTTGTTCACCACAAGGTATAAGACTAATTTGCATGGATAATCAGTCCAGGTTGCTTGAAAATAATATACCAAAAGCCATCATTAAGAACATTTAAAAATTTATACAAAATAAACAAATTAGACTTAAAGCAGTAAAAGGTTTGAAGATATATTCACAAAAAAGGTTTGTTAAAAACTGAAATTTTAGGGTAGTCAGATAGGTATATAAGGTGGAAATAATTTGGGGGCAAATATGCAAAAATGAGCTTAAAATATGTACATATATGATGAACATATGGTGATCTAGGAATGCTGTGGCAAATAGGATTCACTAATAATACACTCATTCTTCCTTTTCTCTCTAATTTCTCTGTCAAATGAAAGCCAAAAGAGATTATGCTTAAAGTTATTCTGAGGAAAAACAAAATTCTACCTTTCATTCTCTGCTCTCCAACTTCCCAAACTCTCTTTTGCTACTTGAGGGCACGATGGATGATAGTGTTAGCTCAGGACGACCTGAGTGGAACCATGCCAGCAGAAGGAATACCATCACAGTTACTGTCTCTAACAAGAGTAGGGAGTTGAATTCTTAAATAATGATTACATTTCAGTGTCTAGGTTTTCCCATAACAAACTGTTCTAATTTTGATCATAACACTACTTTGATTAATTTTAATGAATGCTACTAACTATGAGATTTCAAAGTTTGCAGCAGAAACTTTACATACATTATCTCATTTGTTATCAGAATGGCTCTATGACATATCTCTCTACTTCACAGCTTAAGAAACTGAGGTTCTGAACAGTTCAATATCTTGTCCAAGAACTAAAAACTAATTAACAGTAGTTGGGGTTCTCTGTCCAAATTTTACCTGTCTCCAAATCCTTGGATCTTTTTCCTAATAATTACACTGAATATGCTATTTATTTAACCAGCTTAACATTTCATAAAAAGGTCCCTTGTTTTCCCCTCCTTCTGCCTTTTTATCGGTTGTCCTTCCCATCTAAAACCCTCCACTGCCATTCTTTAAGATATGACACAAGTGCTCAATAGTGATAAATCACACCAGTTTTGTCTTCTCGGCCCCTTTTATCCATACAGACCCTGTGGTCATGTGGTTCAAGGGGGCCTGCTTAGGCTGGCCCTCCGCAGGCCTCTTCCCTATGACCAGAGTAATTACTTCATAGATGTGCATGTGACTCAAACTGAATCCAATAGAGTCTTCTCTAAGATGTTGGCATCATCAGAAAGACTTTTTTCTAATAGGTAGCTTAATTTAATAATCATCTTTCCTGCCTTGTGGATCATCCTTCTGAGGATATGTTCCTCCTGGGGTAGGCACAGGTATAGAGAAAGAGAAATCTGCTAGATAGGATTGAAACCCTGGATCCAGCTGTGCCTGAAACAGGCCTACTTTTTCCTTTACATTAAGCAAATGAATTTGCTTCTTCCCTATATTTTACATAGGTTTGCATTGTGCCTGAAACTTCTATTGGTTCTTGCCAGTACCCATATTGGGCTATTAACACTCTTATGATCATCTGAGTCATTATTATTATATTAGTTCCCTGAATGTGCTCAGCATTTCTCTGTACATCAAAAATGTTGTCCCTATACCCAGTTTTGTTAAATCAAACATTTTGTGTTTATTTGTATCACTCCACAATCCCAATAGTCTATAATTTTAGGACAGAATAGGCCAGGCCTACATTTCCTGACATTCACATATGCTTCTAAGTTTATAGTATCTACTCCAATAAGTTTAATTTAATAAATAAAACACCATCCTAAGCACTCTAGCAGACACTGAGATTAATAAGACCTGGGGCCCACTTTAGAGGCACTTAATATCACTTTGCAGTTGTTCAGGGTATGTGAAGCAAATGACTTTAATATAGGCTAGAGTAAGAGCAGGGGAAAAAACAGCTTGTATTTAATGAGTGCTCATTACATGCGAAGCACACTGAGCCAAGAGCTTGATGTGCATTATCTCACGGAATCCTCAAAATTACACTACAAGAATTTTTAACATTTTATAACTGAAGAAACTGAGACTCAGAAGAGGTCATTATTATGACCAAGTTTCCATTCCAAATGGTGTGTGTTGAATACATGTCACCTCTGGAAGGGAAATATGGGTAAGATTTTCTGAAACAGCAGGGCTGGTGGGTGGTGATTGATTCTGGTCGGACTCAAGGAGGAAATGTGGCTTTGATGAAGTGGTGCCTAGTGAGATCTTGCCTAAGCAACATGATGGAGCCAAAACTGACAGAAGGGTTATAGATTCAGAACAAAGTGGGATGATACGTGAGGAAACGTAGGCACAGGCCATTCGGATCTATGTTTGTGAATGAGTTATAGGTATTGAGCTAACTTGATAGTTCTGATTATAGAACTCAGGGGTAGTCTTGGAGGCTTAAAATAATCCTGAAGGACTGGACACCCAATCACATGGTTAATAAGGGGAAGGCAGGATATTGGCCACACATAGTCTGACTCCAAAGTCTTCATTCTGTTCTACTTATCTAAGATACCCTAAGTACCAAAATAGCCCCAGTGCCATGGGAGCTCAAAGGAAAGTGAGATACACTTTTGAGATTTAGTAGGAGGCAGCTTTAGAGATGATTTCAAGGGATACCTCAAAAAGAGATGCATAGAATGGAGATCACCTGTGGCAGAGACAAAAAACAAGAACATAAGTATGAGACAAGCAGGTTGAGGAAAGGATATGAGAGTTAGTTCAATATAACATTCCAGGGAGGAAACATGGGGCATGTATTAAAAAAGACTATGATCTTGTGGGTTACCCCACTCCAAAAGTCACATTTATGACTCTAAATTATGAGTTTTTGAAAAACTTCCTGAAAAATTATGATTATTTTATCTTTAGTTTTGAAGCTTCCTCTAAGAATTATCTTTTGGAAATCTGTCACATTAGAGATAAGAGTATAGAAAATGTGAATTAAAAATTTGAGTCAACAACTGGGCTTTGGGGTAAAAACATGTGGGCTAAATTCTAGACTTCATCTATGGCATAAGGAAGCTATTCACATTATTCTTGTTATGATATGGGACTCAGGGATAGTCTTGAAAAACAGATATGAGAAAGCATGCTCAATTATTTAACAAAGTGTTTATTATATAATAGAAGCCAAATAATCATAAGGTATTAGTATTATTTCTATTCCTAAACTGATTACAGTTTAGAAAAGTAAGTGTTGTTCCTGCTTTTAATGGAGAGAAGTAGAGCTATATTTTGCACATTCAAAAACACTTTCATAACTCTGGAATTAAAATAAAGGTAGTGTCCCATGCTATGGATGTAAAACATGAGATTCAAAAATATATATCTTTTATATATAAAAATGCATCTATCTCACTCAATTTTCTTCTGGTTTCACAATTAGATAATATTGGTCACTATTTTCCAGCCTCCAATACTTATTGAATTTCCTTGTTACATGCCAGCTGTCTGAAAAGCCAAAGCCAAACTATATTTTATTTATTTTTTTATTGTTTGTGGCAGTCTCACTCTTAGGTTCTGATTTGTGTACCAGTTACCTTTAAGCAAGATGAGGCTGAGGTAGCAAACACTTCCAGATTATCAGTAGCATGCAGCCAGGATGGTTGATTTCTTGCCCATGATATTTGCTACAGATCTGTTATTTCTCTTATCCATGAATCTTGTTTTTTTTTTTCCAAGACCCATGCTGAAAAAGCAGCTCATAACTGGGGTATCCTGGCCTTACGATAGGGGAAAGGAGCTCTGGAAAAAACATAAGGTCTTTGAAAGCTTATGTGACCGAGAAGTAGTGTGCTACTTCAGATCACAGTTCCTTTAAAGTATGAAACACGGCCAAGCCTAATGGTAGTAGCCTGTAGAAGTTTAAACTCCTTAGAAGGTTAGTAAATGACAGAGCCACAATGCTAATTTTACCAAGACTTGGGTATTAGTACTTATTATGGGTGCAGTTTAAAGGCGGCACCCTCTATTTCCCATCCACTGTCAGTAATCCCAGGGGTATGAATATGCTGTATTTGACTTTCATGATTAGGTTATGTGATATAGCACAATTGATTTTATGAAAGAAAAAGTAAACAAGGGGTCTCACCTAATCATATAAACTCTTTACATCTGGGTCTAGAGATAAGAGAATTGAGAGACTGGAAGTACAAGGAGGGTTTGAGGGAGAAGATCTCAGTTGTTGGCTGGTGGCTGGAGAGGGCCACATGACAAGAAATGCAGATGATCTCCATCTCTAGGAGCTGTGAGGGGACAGGATGACAGCCAGCAAGCAAATGGTGACTTCATTCTACAGCCACAAGGATTTAAACCTCAGTTCTACAACCAGAAGTACCTGAATTTGGCCAAGTGCAGTTGAAAACAAGAACAATCTGTTCTCCATAGTATATAGTCCTACTGACACCTTGACCTCAGCCTTGTTGAGACTCTGAACCCAGTCAACTTTGTGCCCAGACTTCTCAACACCAGAACTATAAGCTAATAAGTAGGTGTTGTTTTAGGCCACTACATTTATGGTAATTTGTTACACAACAACAGGAAACTAAGGTAATATTACTGTCCCACTTACTAGCTATAGGACATTAAGCCAGTACCGTGGCCTCTTCAAGTGTTAGCTTTCACATATTTATAAATGAAATCTCTACTCCATATACTTCATATTGTTATGATAATAAAATCATAATTTGAAAACAGTCTTGGAGCACTGGTCCAAATAGTCATGGAGAAGTAAATAATCATTGGGACTAGGCTTTGATGTCGGCTCTGCCATTGGAAAAGCTATAGGAATTTGCATAAAATAATGTCATAGAGTCTCAGTTTCATTAAATATAAAACACATTTAATATCCAAGAAGGCTTTGATATTGAAGATGAGAGGTCATATATATCCATGGTTTCCAGTGCATGCTCCTACAGTGTACCTAATACTAATCCATATCATTTATGATAAAAATAATTATCACTTCCTATAAAGTGTCAAAAATATCTACATCATAGCCCCATGCCCATTCCCTTTCTACCCTGTTGTAGAGCAAGTCAAATTATCTATTGAGGTACAAGCTCAAAATGGAATCTAACAGACTGTTGTACTGGCCATAGGGACTTTAGGCTTAATCAGGATGGGAACATTCCCCACTCATGTCCTCAGCTTTAAATGATAGGTTTTACATTAAAGTTCAGTGAGCATCACAGATAAGCTCTCTTGATTAAGATCATTGAAGAATTCTTTATCTTTAGTTCAATGGCATCTTGCCTACAGATTTATTAGACTGCTTTTTTGGTACATTGCCTATTTCAGAGAGAAAATATTCCACTACTACATACGGGCAGGATAAAGATTAAGTACAATTGCCAATTGCACATAAGGAGTCTGATGCGTTCCTATTACCAAAAGGAATCTGCGGAATCTGATATCTGGGAATAGGAAGGAACTTCAGAAATCCTCAAACACAGCCCTCCTGAACTGAGTCAGGTCAGGTGGTGGTACCTGTTTCACACCAGAAATGCGGTGCTTCTTCAGCATCTTGTAACTAGATTGTGGTCCGACCCTCAGGACCTGTGTTCTTCCTATTCTAGCAGAAGATTCATAATGCTGTTCTCCAGAGGAGGTATCTCCTACTCATAATCCCTTGATGGATAATAAGAAACTTTTTCTCTTTATATATGTTTAACAAATGGATAATTTGCCAGTGAATCAAATATTTATAAAACACCCACAATGGACAAAGGAGGTTGCCAAAGCACTAAAAAAGAAGCTGAGACATCTAAGACACAATCCTTGTCATAATGGAAATGACAATTTGGTTGAGCCAAGAAAAATTCTCATGAAATTATAATTAACATTATAAGGGAGTATTTAAATGTCTCTTAAAGTATGTTCCTCTCACCACTGGCATCAAAATCAACTTTTATGAGTAGTACATTTATTTATGTACTATGATTCTTTTATAAACAGTACATTTTATAAAGAGTACAACAGTGATTCTATTATAAATAGTACATTTTAAGAAACATTTGAGAGAAACAACTTGAGAGAATGCCAATACATTATAAATACTGCTTATTTAATTGAAAAAAATATGTGATACTGAACCAAAATGCCAGGACATTAATATGAGCAAATACTCAGGGAAAGGTGAACAAATGAGTAGATGAATTTATGAAGCAGATATTTGAAGAATTATCAAAATTAGAGGTGATCAAAGAAGGTAATGATGGAAATATGAATAAGTAATTAGCTAGACTCAAAGTTAGTAGCACCGGCATAGAAATTCTATGACAATAAATATGTTATTATAGATGGGCACTTTTTATCTCTTTTATTGCCAAGATTGTGGTCAAAGTGGAGAGCCTGAAAGCATGGAACATTTTTTAAAAAGGATTCATGGTTATAATCTTTCATTTTCTGAAGATACATTAAAGGAAAATAGTGAAGGCTAAATGATGACATAGTTACATTAAAATATATTTTTAAAAACCAAATGAAAAGAAATATCATGAGTTAAATGGTACTCTAGGTAAACAATGCAGTTATTTTTAGGGGGTGAAAGGCAAGTATATGTAATGGCCAGCAGGACAATTCCCTTAATACTGGTATTAGGAATCCATTTTTAAAGTAGATACTTCTACAAGACTCTTTCCCTGAATCCTCAGATGTCTTGTTTTTAATTTTAAAGTTTCTCACCACTTTTAACTTAAGAAACAGTAGCTGAATATTTCCATGAAGAACACATTGAAATTAAAACATATGAAATTGTTTTTTCTTTGTATGTTTACATACTAAATATTGCCAGAATAGAATGGTATATTCTGAAAAAAAAAAGTGTTGCAGAACTTTTCATGAGCCATTGTGCTGAAAAGAACATTTAATTTTTGAACATGTGGTATCTGGATTTAATTTTTATTTTTGTATCTGCATGATATCTTGATTGCAAAAATAATGTGTATACATGGAAACAATAGTAAATTCAGGTAAAAATAATAATTTTGATTTCACCATCATCCCACAACCCAGAGATAATTACTGTTAATTATTATTCTGTATATCAACATCTTTATATGTATGCATTAAATAAAAGTGGGATATCCTGTATATTCAATCACTTGTTCTCTTTTCAAATTTCCTAATATATATTTAACATCTTTCTGGAAATACTTTGTCCTTCAGCAAGAAAAGAGACTTGGCAAGGGATATGAAGTTCAAAGACTCATTACTCTATTATGAATTACACCTAAATCAGATTGGCTAAAAAATAAATGGCTAGTTTGCATTCAGATGCTGTTGTGAATTCCAATGCTAGTGACTGCAGTTCTAGTGAATTCAGTACTGCTCCTGAGAAATCTTTATATACCTCCAAATAATTTGCAATTCTAAATCTTTTTAATAGTGTTATCAGTTGCATTATTGTAAACTTCAGTTCAATTATTAAGAAATATTAATATGCTTATTGCAATAGTCATACTATTAAAATGATCCAGTGTCATCATTTAAAAGCCAGCACCTTATTTTGGAGGTTCCAAATTTGCAGAGACTGTTTAAAAACTTGAAACATGACAACATCACCTTGCTCCTTTGACTGAAATTTTCCATGTGAAACTGATTATCCCCATGTAGAGACAGAACCTAGCTTAGTAGTATGGCATAGTCATTAAAAGTAGACTTTTAAAAAAATATATTGATGAAATTAAAAACATTTTGTGTGCTCAGTGTATTTTTGGAAGTATTAGATAAGACAAACATTTATATCCTTTTTTATGGTTTACAGTGTGTTTTTCATGTTTTTCTCATTTCATGCAGAGGATTGGAAAAATATGAGCAAGATGTCATTAATCCTCCTGAAAATTTTAAGAATCGGTATCTTTATTCATTCGCCAAACTTTTCTGAGCACATTCAAAGCCTTCTGATAGAAGGATTAGTCCAGTGTTCTTTAACCTAGGCTGTATATTAAAATCACATGGAGAGCATTAAAACCCAACCTTTACATCAAACTCACTGGGATCAGAACCCTGGCACTGATAATGTATTAAAGTTTTCCAGGTGATTCCATGGTGTAGCCCACATTGAGAATCAATAGGTTCCAATAGAAAAGCTTAATATAAAAATAAAAACAAATTATCAGCAGTTAAATGGTATACTGAAACATAAATTTAGAGTAATTAGTAATACAGAGTAACATGTCTTCTTATTACAGTTATAGTGTAGGACCTTCTTTTACTTGCTGAAATCTACAAGGCTTTCTTTGCATGGCTGTTGATATCAATAAAAATAATTAGATAGATAGAGATTCCTAATATAGGTAAACTACCTTGAGATCTGCCTGCTCCTTTGGAGATCAAAAAAGAAAGGAATCTAAATGCAAAATCCATGAAGGATATAGGTGTTTATTGTATATTCCCTTAAATAGGCAGCTCAGATGCTAATATTGCATATCATAAAGAACCAGTACACCTTCCCTAAATTCTCCCACTGATTTAAAAAAAAAAAAAAGCTCAAAGCTTTCCGTCTCCTGAAGAGTAGTCTCACCAGCATCTCTATCCTCATCCACATCTTTTTTCTCAAAGCCATGCTGCAGCCCCACATTATTTTCATAAACTAACCATGATCACACAGATCCAGAAGTCTAGTTATTTTTTTGTCCTATTTTTTTTATGACAAAATTTGATCCCTTTGGGATTTGGGTGTATTCAATGCTTACTTCTGGATGTGACTGATTGATGGTAAGACAGATAAGTTTGATAATGTTACCCAGATAGATTAATAGAAAACAGTGAGAAGAAAAGGAAGAAGAGATGAAGGAACAGAAGGTGGGAAAAGTAAAGGAAATCATAGCCCCTGTCTCCTCCCTCAAATTAGAATGAAATCAAGCCTTTTTACTGTGGCCCAAAAAACTGTGCACAGATGTGGCTCTGTCCACATCTCCTACCCTGCTTCCATTTGCTCTTCTATGCTAGCCAGTGTGGCCTTTTCTCTTGAACATGCCGATTTCCTTATCACTTCAAGTGCTTTGCATTTATACTCCCTTTGTCTAGACCTGTGGGTTCTGCAACTTGTGGTGATCTTGCCCATGTTGGCAATATTTGGACATTTTCTTTTGTTGCACCTAGGGAGATGCTGTTGGCATCTAGTGGGTAGAGTCCAAGATTGCTATAAACATCTTACAGTGCCTGGAAGAGCTTCACACAAGGAAACATTCATTCCCAAAGGTCAGCAGCACTGAGGTTGAGAAATCCTAGTCTAGACTGAGATCTTTCCCCAGATCTCTTCTGCTTCTGTTCTCTTCTCAGAGCTTTCCTGAATGTTGCTTGCTTAGGGAGGTATTCCCAGATTAAAACAGTAGCTCCCAGTACACTGTCTTAACCCCCTTACACTGTGTTATTTCTTTTTTATGGTGCTTTTCATTATAATAGTTTATTGATGTTGAAATAGATGTGTAAGACAAAAAAGCATATTCACACTAAATGTCCAATAGTTCTAGGATGAATCACATTTTCCATAGCATTAAAATATGAAGGAAAAATGACATATTTTTTAAGATTGAGAAAATACAATATTATCCATACTGAACAGAAAGGAAAAGTGAGGCTTTAAGAAGTTAAGGAATTTGCCCAAGATCACATGCCTGTTAAATGGTAAAGCTAGACTTACGATGGTTAGGTTTTCCTCTGAAGTTTTCTTGTTGAGTTGGGGTGGGGCTCAGAATAGGACAATAAAGCAAATTGAAGGGCAGAAAAAAAAAGAGAAAAAGAAAATGAAGGAAATGTAGAGAGACAGCGTATATTCCAAATGAAAGTGTTCTTAGACAACAAACAGCTTCTCTCACTGTAGACTATAGCATTTAGGTCATCTCTGAGAAGCCCAAACAACTAGTATTGTTCAAGATGTAAAACAGCAAGGCCACTTGACACGACTACACTAATGTAATCATAATACTTTAACCGTAAAATGCTCTGCTGTAAAATACAACCAACGTGTGACTACCCAGATGAGTATCCTCCCTGGACTAATTATTTTTTAAAGTTAGACAGAAAACCGTTAAAGTTTTAGGCCCTCTTGTCAACATAGGAGTGAATAAAGAAGGTTTCAGCCAAACAGAGGATGAGGTTTAAGGAGCCTGGCATTTTTATGCTTTTTTTTTTTCCTGTCTTGATAATGTTTTCATTGCAATACCAAGCAAAAGAGCTCAGTGCAAAGATATGTTGCAATGCTAAATGGATTACATGTGCCATAATACATGATCCTCTAGATACTAAACAACATGTAAATGATCTCTCATATCAAAAGTCCTAAAAGAAAGGGACAGATTAAACATTCTAGCTGTAACTGAGGAGTAAAATATTAAGTTTTGGAAGTAGAAATTGAACACTTTTACTTACACAATAGTAGATATGCCAAACAATATAACGGCAGAAACTCTGACAAAAATCTACATCTACAAAGAAGTAGAAGTTGCAGGAATAATTCAGAGGGTCTTTAGGAGTGCTCAGGATTTGGAGGGCGACAGCTGGCTTTGAATTGGGGCTTGCCACTTACTAATTGCAACCTTGGGCTGGTTCTCAACTTTTCTGTGCCTGTTTTCTGAACAATAAAGTGGGCATAAGAGAAACGCCTGCCTCATGGGTTTTGATGAGGGCTCAACACATATAAGGCATGATAGGTACACGTACAAGGCAGTACTGGTGTTCAGTGCGCATTCAATGAATGGAAGTATGATTGCTATTGAGGTCAGCCCACTGCCTTGTGAGCACCGCCAAGTGACACAATACAGACCAGGGGCTTTTTGTAGTCCTTGCCTGTTGATTTTCTTTTCTTTTTTAAAAGTAATTACTTTAGCTATTGGTACTGAGTAGAGCATAAACCTTTGAAACGAATATACTTGGCAAAATTAACCTCAAATGCCAAATTACTCCCCAGTAGAACATCATCCTTCTTTACTTTGTTATCTATATTTAGGTTGTGAACAGGAATCTTTCTTTACAAATTGTTGTGTTGTTTTTTTTGTCTTTATGCTCTCACTCCTTCCACTTCCCTCCCCACATACAAAAGAAAGACCTCAAAAAGGCACGACGGCTTTTTCTTTTCCTCTGTCAGATGTAAGTTTTGAAGACTTTGCAATTTATTGATGGTCAGGTGGGAAAACAGAGTTTTCTAAAATGCAAACGTTTTTAAAAAGACCAGTGTCTCCTGTGGCAGCTTCAAATGATCTGCCCACTGAGAGCTTCTCGGTTTGATACATTCTGTTCCACAAAAGCTGATTCAGCCTTTAGCCTCCTACAGGGTCTTCATAAAGGGGATATAAAATAATAATAAAAAATAAGGGCAAAGCTTAAAGATTTAATCTAAACATAATGTATTTCTGATCTCATCTCTCTCATTTCAGAAGAAACATGTTGATTTTCTAAAATATGTTTTACCTCAGTTTTCTTCCAGTAGTCTCCAAAGAAGAAATGAATGGTGCTTAGTTTGCTCTTTAAAAGCATACATCTGTTTCAGCAAGTAGAACATTCTGAACTGAACTCTCAGACAAAGGGTCAAGGGATTTCATTCTGCTTGGACCCCCAGGTGGCCTCTGGGGCCATCTTTCACTCTCAAATGCGTTCTCACTCTGGTGAGACTTTGCCATATAAGAGCAGTGTTCTGCAGTAACGAAGCTGTCTGTTTTCATAAAAAATGCAAATGGTATTTGTTTATGTCATATGTCTATGAAGAAAATTAAATGAAAACTTTTGAAAATGGTGATGATTTGACCTAAAATGCATTAAGTTTGGTAGTTAGGTTTAGTAATTCCTGAATTTGAACACATTGAGCAAGAACATTGGATCTTTCTCAATTCCTGGAAAGGGAGGCTTAGGAATACAGCCACTCACAAATTAATGCCAGTTGCAGAAGTTTGCTTAACAGAATGTGACCAAGAAAGCCAAAACTTTTATGGTGGCCCTAGGATGTCTTCATCATGCACAGTAAATTTTTCTATCCTGTTAGAATTTCCCATTTAGAATTGGTAGTTTTGGATTTGGTGAAGTCTTTCCCTAATTAAAATAAAATATTTGCTTCTCTTTGAATTTACATCTAACTGGTTTTGTCAGAGTCATTAATAGTGTTTTTCAAGTTTCAATTTTTGTAACGTATATTCAGCTTATTTTTTATAGCCTCTACTTTAGTCTTTTTTTTTAATTAAAGTACCATTGATATGCAGTCTTATGTTGGTTTCAGATACACAACACAGTGGTTCCACAGTTAACCCATATTATCAAATCCTCACTCCTTCCAGTGGGCTATCTGTCAACATAGTAAGATGTTACAGAATCAATAACTGTATTCTCTATGCTGTGCTACTGTCCCTGTGACCAACCTATATTGTGATTCTGAATTGTGCCCCTTAATTCCCTTCCCCTTCACCCCTGCCCTCCACAACTCCTCCCTTCTGGTGACCACTAATCCCTTCTCTGTGTCTATGAGTCTACTGCCATATTGTTCCTTCTGTTTTGAAACAAGTTTATCTGTCCTCTCCTGTTTCCAGGGGTGGAATTACAGGGTCAAATCGTATATCTATTTTTGGCTTTTTGAGGAACCTCCATATTGCTTTCCACAATAATAGCACCAATTTACATTCTCTCCAACAGTGTAGAGGGTTACCATTTCTCTGCATCCTCACCAGCATTTGTTATTTCTGGTCTTTTGGATAGTGGCCATTCTAACTGGTGTGAGTTGATATCTCATTCTGGTTTTAATTTCCATTTCCCTGATGGTTAGCAGTGTGGAAGACCTTTCCATGTGCCTGTTGGCCATCTGTATTTCTTCTTTGGAGAAATGTCTCTTCAGGTCCTCTGCCCATTTTTTAATCAGGTTATTTGTTTTTAGGGTGTTGAGGCATATGAGTTCTTTATACACTTTGGATGTTAACCCCTTTTCAGATGAGTCATTTAGGAATATATTCTCCCACACTGTAGGGTGCCTTTTTGTTCTGCTGATGGTGTCCTTTACTGTGCAGAAGCTTTTTAGTTTGATATAGTCCCACTTGTTCATTTTTTATTTTGTTATCCTTCCTCAAGAAGATGTGTTCAGGAAAAAGTTGCTCATGTTTATGTTCAAGAGATTTTTGCTTATGTTTTCTTCTGAGTGTTATGGTTTCATGTCTTACATTCAGGTCTTTGTTCCTTTTAGAGTTTACTTTTGTGTATGGAGTTATACAGTAATCCAGTTTAATTTTGTTACATGTAGTTGTCAAGTTTTCCCAGCACCAGTTGTTGAAGAGGCTGTATTTTCCCCATTGTATATCCGTGGCTCCTTTATCATATATTAATTGACCACATGTGTAGGTTTAAATCTGTACTCTCTATTCTGTTTCATTGATCTATGGATCCGTTCTTGTGCTGGTAACAAATTCTTTTGATTACTGTGACTTTGTAGTAGAGCTTGAAATCGGGGAGTGTAATCTCCCCAGCTTTATTCTTCCTACTCAGGATTACTTTGGCAATTCAGGGTCTTCTATGGTTCCAAATGAGTTTTAGAACTGTTTTTTCTAGCACAATGAAGAATGTTGTTGGTATTTTGATGGGGTTTGCATTGAATCTATAAATTGCTTTAGGCAAAATGGCCATTTTGACAATATTAATTCTTCCTGTCCATGATCATGGGATAGATGGGCAGTAACATTTATTGGTATCTTCTTTAATTTCTCACATGAGTGTCTTATAGTTCTCAGAGTAAAAACTTTTCACCTCCTTGGTTAGGTCTATTCCTAGGTATTTTATTCTTTTTGATGAAATTGTAAATGGAATTGTTTTCCTGATTTCTCTTTCTGCTAGTTAGTTGTTAGTATATAAGAATGCAATAGATTTCTGTGTATTTTGTATCCTGCAATTTTGCTGAATTCAGTTATTCTGATAGTTTTTTGGTGGAGTCTTTAGGGTTTTCTGTG
This sequence comes from Manis javanica, assembly GCF_040802235.1. Lineage (NCBI taxonomy): Eukaryota > Metazoa > Chordata > Mammalia > Pholidota > Manidae > Manis > Manis javanica. Next base: position 46,902,130 of record NC_133156.1, read on the forward strand.
TATAATATCATGTCATTTTCAAACAGTGACTGTTTAACTTCTTCTTACCAATCTGGATGCCTTTTATTTCTTTGTGTTGTCTGATTGCTGTGGCAAGGACCTCCAGTACTGTGTTGAATAAAAGTGTAGAGAGTGGGCATCCTTGTCTTGTTCCTGATCTTACAGGAAAAGCTTTCAGCTTTTTGCTGTTAAGTATGATATTAGCTTTGGGTTTGTTGTATATGGCCTCTATTATGTTGAGGCAATTGCCCTCTTCATTCTTTTTATTGAGAGCTTTTATCATGAATGGATGTTGAATTTTTTCAAATGCTTTTTCATCATCTATTGAGATGATCATGTGATTTTTGTCCTTTTCATTATTGTGATGCATGATATTGATTGGCTTATGAATATTATACCATCCTTGCATCCCTGGAATAAATCCCTTTTCATCATGATGTTTGAACTTTTTGATATATTTTTTAATTCAGTTTGCTAATATTTTTTGGGACTTTTGCATCTATGTTCATCAGGGATATTGGTCTGTAATTTTCTTTTTTGTGGTGTCTTTGTCTGATTTTGGTAGTAGAGTGATGCTGGCCTCACAGAATGAGTTTGGAAGTGTTCCCACCTTTCCTACTTTTTGGAATACTTTAAGAAGGATGGGTATTAGCTCTTCTTTAAATGTTTGATGAAATTCAGCTGTGAAGCCATTTGTGCCTGGAATTGTTTTTAGGTAGTTATTTGATTTCATTTTTGGTAATTGTTCTGTTCAGATTTTCTGTTTCTTCCCAGGTCAGTATTGGAAGGTTGTATTTTTCTAAAAATTTGTCCATTTCTTCTAGGTTATCCAATATATTGGCATATAATTTTTCATAGTATTCTCTAATAATTCTTTGTATTTCCGCAGTGTCTGCTGTAATTATTCTGTCTTTGTTTCTGATTCTGTGTATGTGTGTAAACTCTCTCTTTTTCTTGATAAACCTGGCTAGGGGCTTATCTATTTTGTTTATTTTCTCAATGACCAGGCCTGGTTTCACTGATTTTTTTCTATTGCTTTATTCTTCTTTATTTATTTCTGCTCTGATCTTTATTATGTCCCTCCTTCTACTAACTTCGGGTTTCATTTATTCTTCTTTTGCTAGTTTATTTAATTGTGAGTTAGAGTGTTTATTTGGGATTGTTCTTGGTTTTTGAGGTCAGCCTGTATTGCTATGTACTTTTCTTTTAAAATTGCCTTCACTATATTCCACAAGTTTTGGACTGTTGAGTTTTGTTTTCATTTGTCTCCATGTACTGCTTGGTGTCTGTTTTAATTTAGTCATTGATCCCTTGATTATTTAGAAGCATATTGGTTGGCCTCCATATGTTCTAGGCTTTTTTGTTTTCTTTGTGTAATTTATTTCTAGTTTCATACCATTGTGTTCTGAGAAGTTCTTTGATACAATTTCAATCTTTTTGAAATTGTTGAACTCTTTTTGTGACATAGTATTTAATGTATTTTGGAAAACATTCTATGTACATTTGAGAAGAATGTGTGCCTTGCTGCTTTTAGGTGAAGTGTTCTTTAGATATCTGTTAAGTTCATTTGATCTAATGTATAGCTCAGTGCCTCCGTTTCCTAATTTATTTAGGCTAGCTGATCTGTCTGTTGATGTGAGTGGTATGTTAAAATCTCCTAAATGACTGTGTTGCAGTCTATATCCCCCCTTAATTCTGTTAGTATTTGTTTTCCTTATTTAGGTGCTCCTATATTGGGTACATAGATATTTATAATGATTATATCATTTTGTTGGACAAACCCCATTATCATTATGTAATGTCCTTCTTTGTCTCTTTTAGCTTTCTTTGTTTTTAAATCTATTTTTTCTGATATAAGTGCTGATACATTTGCTTTTTTCTCCCTGTTATTTACATGAACTTTTTCCATCCCTTCACTTTTAGTCCATGTATGTCTTTGAGTCTGAAGTGAGTCTTTTGTAGGCAGCATATAAATGGGTTTTTGTGTTGTTTGATGGATTTCTTTAGAGTTGTGATTAGATTTCCTTTACCTCTTACTCTCTTTATTTTTTAATTTAATTTTACTTTGTGTGTGTGTGTGTGTGTGTGTGTGTGTGTGTGTGCATGTATCTATTGTAGGCTTTAGTTTTGAGGTTACCAAAGACTCAAGGATAGCTTCCTTACTCTATGACAGTCTATTTTAAATTGCTGATCACTCTATTTTAAACATAACCTAGAGGTACATTTTTTTCCTCTTTTTCTTCTTCCTCGTCCACACTTTATGTATTAGGTGTCATATTCTGCATTTTTGTGTATCTCTTGACTAATGTTTTGAGGAGTTGATTAATTTCATACTTGTTTAGTAAGTAATTAGTCCACTACCTTTATTATGGGTATATTTTCCCTTGTAAAAGCTATTTAACTTCAAGGAGATTTCCATCTACAGCAGCCCCTTTACATAACCTGTAGGGTTGGCTTAGTGGTGGTGAATTCCTGCAACTTACGTTTATCTGAAATTGTTTAATACCTGCTTCAAATTTAAATGATAATCTTGCTGGGTAGAATATACTTGGTTGGATGTCCTAATGTTTCATTACATTAAATATATCATGCCACTCTCTTCTGGCTTGTAAAGTTTCTGCTGAGAATTCTGCTTATAGCCTGATGTGGTTTCCTTTATAAGGAATCTTTTTCTCTCTCTGGTTGTTTTTAATACTCTCTCCTTGTCCTTGATCTTTGCAATTTTAATTATTATATGTCTTGGTGCTGTTTTCCTAGGGTTCTTTTTGTTAGGGGCTCTCTGAATTTACATGACCTGAATGTCTATTTCCTACCTCAGATTAGGGAAATTTTCAATAATTACTTCCTCAAAAAGACGTTCTATCCCTTTGTTTCCTTCTCCTTCTGGTACCCCTATTATGTGAATATTTTTCCATTTGGATTGGTCACACAGATCTCTTATTATTTTTTCATACCTGTAGATCTTTTTTTATCTCTGTTTTGTGGCTTGATTATTTTATTGTTCCCTAATTTCCATACTATTTACAACTTCTCCAACTAGTGAAAGTCTTCTATTAAATCCCTCCATGTGTGTTCTTTCTGTTGAAGTCCTCCCTGAGATTTTAAATGTTTTTCTGTAAATCCATGAGCATGTTTGTGACTTTTACTTCGAAGTCTTTATCATGAAGATTGGTGATTTCAGTTTCATTCAGCACTCTTTCTGGTGTTTTGTCTTATAGTTTTGTTTGGAACATATTCCTCTGCCTCCTCATATTCTCAGTGTTTCTGTGTTTCTTCCTATGGAGTAATAGCTTTATGAAGGAGACACCCTCTAGTGCCCAGAAGCTCAAAAACACTTTGCTTTCCAGTGTGGGAGCCCCATTTTTTGGTGTGCAGTGGGCAGAGTGCCTTTCTGTCTGGCTTATAGTGGTCTGATTTCAGGCAGGCTTTTTTCTTTATCCATGACTCTGTGATCACCGCAGAAATCTCTGCTGGAGTTGCTGTGAATGGGGCTGCCCTCTGCCTGGCCTGCAGCAGTAGTGGGGCTGCACAGTTAATGGAGTGGGCAGGCTGGTGTGTGTCTGCCCAGGCCCAGTGCACAGGAGCTGGCACCCCTGGAGAGGAAGGAGTTCTTGGGGCTGGCTCCTGCAGGCAGTTCCCTGGCTGGGCTGAAATGGGACTGAGAAAGCTGGGAGGGTCTCCTTCTGCCTATCCAGCAGCTAAGTCTGACACACTGCCAGGACAAGTAGGCCATCTGCAGGCTACACATGCAGGGAGAAGCCTCAGGGCTACGTTACCAGTGAAAGACATGGAGTGTCTAGAGCTCCCAAGAGTTCCTGAGCTGTTGGGCCAAGGATGGGCTGGGGAGATATTGTCCATCTGCCCTTTCTCCCAAGCAGAGAGCTCAGTCTAACCCTCACCTCTCTGGTCCCCCTCCTGTTGTTGGGAAGCTTTACAAATGGCCCTCTTTGCTTTTGTTTCAGGGGGCCAGTAGAGCATGCCTGTTCTCTACAAGTGGCTGGAATCTCAGCCTCCCTGGGTGTTTCACCTGTCTTTGTCATCCAGCGCAACTAATCACCAGAGCACCATATAATGTGGGCTCATGTTCCCATAGCAGATCTCCAGGGCCATGTTTTCAGCAGTCCTGGGCTCTTACCTCCTCTCCCCTCTATTCCTCTTCCTCCTGCCTGTGGGCTGGGGTGGAGGGAGGGAGTGGGTTCCACCAGGTCTCAGCTTTGCAAATTACCCTTTTCTGGGAGGTTTTCTCTTCTTACCAAGATGTAGGTAGTCATTTCTGCAGTCTTCGTGTCATTTTCAGATTTAGTTGTATTGGCTGTATTTTCATGTTTTACGTGTTTTTGGGGGGAGGTTTCCACCTTGCTTTACTCCACCATCTTTTTCCCAGAAATCTCCTGCTTTAGTCTTGTAAATAAATCTGCACATATTTTCTTCTTGTGTTGTATGATTTCTTGTTTTCATATATAAGTTGGTACACCTTACATTGTTTTTATGTAATCAATGAACTAGGGATCATTATATTTCAAATATTTGGCATTTGAAGCAATCACATTACTTTTTTTAAATTCAATGTTCCCATCAGTTGGACATGCTATGCTGATTGTTTGCTTATTACTCATATATTTTGTTCTAACATCTTTACTACTGTACTGTGAAATAGATCCCTTTCTGTGTTTCCACCCCAACATCTAACACTAAATTGCTGTCTTACACACAGCAGCTTAATGTGTTTAATTCCTGGCGGGATTACCTTCCCTACTTGCCACTTAGATTTCTTGCTATTCTTTATTCTTTCATTCTTAAAAGTAATATTTTGGAATAAACCTACTTTTTTAATTAAAATGCATTCTAATATCATTTTGTCATGTTAACACAAATTTCAGTTGGTATTTTAATTAGGTATTCATTAAACATAAAATGTTTTATAAGGAAATATTAACATCTGTGCAATATTAAACTTTTCTTCCAAGAAATAAGATAGGTTTTCCTGTTTGTCTACTCTTACATCCTTTACTAGAATATTTATATTTCGTTGAGCAATATATTTTCATAGTTATTTTTTTTGAAACATAATAATATGATAATTCCATGGGACTTTTTTAAAAATCTGATCTATAAAAATTTATGAGAATATCTTTTGACCTTGCAATTACAGAGCCAGGAATTTACCTTGTAGAAATATTTCCCAAAGTACATCAAGTTATTTGTACAAGTATGTTGACTGAAGCATTGTTCATAATATTAAAAAAATTGGAATCAATTTAAATGCTTATCAGTAAGGGGCTGTCTAAATACAATATGGGCCATAATTCTATATAAAGAATGCTTGCATCCATGAAAAAGAATTAAGATAGATTTTTATGCACTGATACAGAAAGCTTTCCAAGCTATATTACTTGATGAAAAAATACAAATGTGCAGAACAATGTGTATATTTGGTTGATATTTGTATAAAATGTGTGTAAATTTTCAAAGGATAATTATACTGTAATATTCATAATCATTTGTACAGAAACATTACAAAATATTTTACTAGAAGTATATATAATGACATATTTCTTAAGTATTCAGTATATTTCATTGTTCAAAGTGCTTTTCACATATTAGTTCATTTAATTTTCACTACAACTCTATGTAGTAGGTCATATTCTTATCCCTATTTCATAGATAAATTGGGACACTGAGAGAATAAGAAAGTGCTCTAGAACATGCATAAGAAATAAATACAAAGCTAAGATTCAAATCCATGATAAGCCTCAGAGGCTGAAGTAATATTCTGAACTAATGCATTGACTTCCTTTCAGAAGTGTTTAGCTTTGGGGGAAAGGCCTAGTAAATGGAGTAAGGATCATTTTGTTTACATTTCCCTCCTATGCAGGGAGACTACTGGTAGCAAAAGTGATAAGGAGAGAAACATTGCACCAAGGGGTAGTGGGAGTATAAGGGGAAGTCTTTCTAAGATTGGTCGTCATAATTGCCTTTTGACTTGAATACATTTTAATCTACCTTTGAATTGGTAAGAGTTATTAGCAACACATGACAAAGCACCAAGATAGGTAAAATATTCTAAATCAATCAAAACTACTTACTATTGAACAGGATTACAATTCACATAGCATGATTTGTACTGAGCATTGTTAAAATCACTGAGGATTTTAACTTACTCCTTTCATATTGGAGAAGTAGTGATATAACATAGAATTATGTGAGATGTGTGATAGAAACCCAGCATGATGGAACAATTGGGTTTTTGCATTAAATACTTTTTATGGATTTGGATCTTTATGAGTTGCATAATATTTAATAGTTTCTGGCTGGTGTGAAAAAAATGCTGTAATGGGAATTTATCCAAGTAGGGGTATTATCAGTGGTGTGGGTTCACTTCCAAAAATCAGTTGCTTGCTTCTGCAAGTTATTTATGTTTCACTTACTGTTCCAAAGGAGAGTTAGGTTTGATCTCTTGTTTATTCCCTCTAGAGACTGGGATGTGTGTGTACATTGGAGTAGGCATGCAGCTGTGTATATAACTATGTGAATATATGTAACACTATTTGAAATGACAGCTAGAGTGTTACTGCAAACTGTAGGCTACAATTGAAAAGCTGATGAAAATAAGTGGCAAGACCCCCCCCACCCCAGTCTAGTCCTAAATATAGGTAGTAGGTGACTTAGACTAGATAACTCAGCAGGGCTTCCTTAAAGGTAGATAGGGGATGTAGTGAATGTGGGGAAGAGATGGAATGGTGATTCCTAAAGAAGCATGGAGAGGAGAGTGAGAATGTAAGAAAACAAAAAGACAGCTCATGTCTTATTTGTCTCACTTTACTACAGCTACTCAAGACACTAATCAGATTCAAGTTACGGGAAGGAGAATGTTAAATTGGACTGTCACTAACTTAAAAATCAGAATATCTTAAAACTAAACATGAGTATAAACAATCAGTTGTAACAAAGATTAGGAAAGGGAAATACAATGTTTAATTATATACATCAACTTGACTGAGCCATGGTGCTTCAGTGCGTAGCCAGACATTATTCTGAATGTTTCTGTGAGGGTGTCTTTGGATGAGATTAGCATTTTAGCCAATGGACTTTGAGTAAAGGAGATGCCCTCCATAAAGTGGGTGGGCCCCATCCAGTTAGTTGAAGGCCAGAATAGAACAAAAAGACTGACCTCTCCTGAGCAAGAGGGATTTCTGCGACAGCCTTTGGATTTGCACTTGCAATATTGGCCTTTCTCTGGGTCTCCTACGGGTTCATAGTTCAAATGGATTTGCCAGCCTCTGTAGTCATATGAGCCAACTCCATAAAATAAACTTTCGTTATATATGCACATCCAATTGGTTCTGTTTCTCTGGAAAACCCTGACCAATACAGGAAAATAAAAAATAGAGCATGTTTGAAGCAGTGGTGAAAGGGATAATAAAACTGACTTCTGATTATGCCCTAAGAAGCCTGGCCCATTCATTAAGCTGGTTACAGACAGACAGCCTTTCCTCACACACTGAAGACTAGAGAAAGACTCACAGAGAACAGAAGAAAATACAGTTAATTTCATCTCTCACTCTTCTCTCCTGGTTTAGTTGGTTACTCTTTCCTCTCATCCTTCTCTCAAGAAGTCTTGCAACTGGTTGCTGTGTAAAAAGATTGAATTAGCATTTTCTTGTTACAGGATCTGTGTTGTATCATTATTCAGAAGCCCTTTTATGTGAAATACATCTAAATGGGTACAAAATTGTTGACAGATATGTAACACCTGACTAGTGAAGCCTCCCCTTTTTAAACTGAATCTTGCAATTAAATAGAGAATTTAAATGACCCGATGTTGGATCCACCTTGAGTAGAGTTGCAGTTCTCTGTGCTGCACATTCTATCACCAATTCACACTCATTTACAGTGTCATAAGACTCTATGAAAATAAATCACTTTGGATTCCAAATATCAAGGTCTCACTCCAATGCACCTTATATTTCAATGTCTTTTGTCTAATGACATGAATGCTTTTGACATGCAAATTTATAAAAGTATATATACATTTGATGATGGTCTAAAAATAAATTGTTTCTCTTGTCTCTCTCTAAATTCATGTTGCTTAAAGTGAAGCAAAGCGGTAATTAAGTCAACTTGACAGAAGTAGATCTGATAGTTCACTCTTTTAGGCAGTGGTCATTTTTTCTATACCTTGCAGAAGAAATTCTAAATCCCTTCTATGATCTTCTAGAACCTATTATTTTAGTTTGTTTTACCAAGTAGCTGTCCTCTGCATGAGTGTACCATGGTGAAGAATGCTCTGCTCATCAAAATCTGGGTTTCTTACTTTTATCTTCAGCAAACTGGCACCTGACATCAGCCATTCTTTTTGCTGTTGAGTGAAAAAACCTGAGTTCAAGTCAAGGGAAGGCAGATAAAAGTGATGTAAGCTACTTCCAGACATACCACTGTAAGTTCTCACACAGCTTCTATCATATCTTTGCTAATAAGCTGGTTAACATAGAGATTCTAGTGAAAGAGGTCAAGCCTCCTGGGTGATGACAGGCCGAATCACCACACAGAATGACTATGTTTCTAGAGGACTGCATGGAGCAGAGATCCTGTGGTGACTCACCTTACACTGTGACATGAAAAAGAAATCAACAGGACTGTGATAAGCCATTCAGATTTTGGGGTTACCTATTTCAGCAACCAGCATTACTTCCCATTAATAATACAGATAGTCTACATTTTAGCTGCAGTAAATTACTTTCATATTTTGTCCATGCTATTCCTAATTCTAAACTTCTCTCCCCCTATCTCACACCCATCTCTACCTACAAATTTCTTGTTTCTTCAAGGCCAAATTAAAATTTTCCTTCCTCCCTCATAACCATTGTAAGAGTTTATTATTTCCGCAGAACATATTAGTTGCCTTATATCACTCTTCATGTCATAATACATTTAGTTTTCTACAGTACCCAATATACTTCTGTGTCTCACTTATCAATCGTACAATACCTGGCACACATAGATGTACAGAACAAATAGGTACATCCCGTGGGTCCTACTACTCATCCATTCATAAATCTGTCAATATTTTGTAACCACTCAGTGTATGCTAAATAACCATAGTTATGTATGTAGCTGCAAAATATTTTAGTGCAGTTCAAATTAAAATAATGAGAGAAGTTGATCATTTTGAAAATTGAAGGTGAGATTTGTTAGAAGGAAAAAAATGAGTAATACATGGTACACAAGTAGTGTTGTGACACACTTTACCATAAATTTCAGAGAGAGGTTAAGAATTCTTCACATTTTGGAAACTGTTAACGTTTTGAAGTTACAGAATCCTGAGGTCAGCAGTAAGCAGGCTAAGTGGTACTCATGAGGAAGTCAGCACATGTCCTGGAAAGTAAATTTCTTATACCCTTATCACAAAAAGCAGCCTATTAAGTAGTTATAGTAGTAAATTTTAAATTCCCCTGAAGAAAAGGTTGACAAAACTGAATTATGAAGAAGAGCAAAGAAGATTAAATTACCAGAAGAAGAGTAAAATCTTGGGAGTAACTTCTTAGCAACCTTCAGGCCCATGAAGTTTGATTAAGTGGAGAGTAGGAAGAATACAATAAGATAGCATTGCTGAATTTGCAAATGTTTGGACTATCTGTGTGTAATGTCTGTAGGTATAAACATTGCATGGAAGGATAAAGAGGATTTGTAAAAATTTAGCATTAGAGAGCTTTAATACCAGCACATTCCTCATCCTAGAACCAAATGGCTATCAAGTCAAACCCTCACGCATTTCTGAGATGAACAAACTGAATCTTACAAAAGTAGTTAAATAGAGTTGTACATCACTTCAGATTTCAGAATTTAAAAGTACTTAGAGTAAGTCCTGCATAAACATGAATTTGTTATTGCAACTCTTTTTTACACTAAAAAACATTTGAACCTTTCTGGGATTAACATAATTTTTAAATGTCATTGTCCCATCTAAAAATGAGTAATGTGTGGTGGATAAATTCCATCTTTTCTGTTTTTCCTACTTCAGCTCAGGTAAGGAGATCAGACTGCAGCTGTCTCTGCAAGTTCTTCCAGTTGAGTTGTAGATACTTAACAAACATCGGCATTAGAGGCTCACTGACCTTATCCTCCATTGAAGTCTACTCAGCATATTTAAGTAGGGCAAAGGATGGCCATTTCTCATGTCTTTCCATGGCTAAAGGACTCTTGTGCTCAGAACCATGATATGAATAAAGCATACTCAGAGAAGGAAGGGAACCATGATACCCAGAGGCTCATGTAGTACTTTTCCTGTATATATTACTTTTCATTCTGTGCATATTGATTAAGGTAGTGTGTAAAGTCATAAAAAAAATTGCTATCCTCAGGGAACTTAAAACTGGAGTACTCATTTAAGCATGATTCAAGGGGTACTTTTTCCACATTGGTAACAGTTCTTGTAGTGAAATATCATTACTGCCATCAGGAACCCTAAAAATTATAGATTAAAAATATTGTAAACGTTTTCACTATTGTGACAAGGGAGAAGACAGTTTTGATCTGGTTGGTATGACAGTGCTCAAACAGTACGCTGATTATTTTATGTTTATGAGCCCAGTAACCTATGAATAGATCAAGTCACACCAAGCTGAAAGGAGCTTCATAAAGCCATGTAGCTTTTATCTCTGAATAAGAATGAGTGAACCCAATTCATCATACTTATTCATTCATACAATGAAACAGTGTTTGATGGTGATAATTGTTGTGGAATGTAATGAGTAGGGAAGGGAGAAAGAGAATGCCTGGGTGTAAGAAGTACACTTTTTCAAAGGACAGAAGAGGGGAGCTATGCTTGGAAATCACGTTTGAGCAGTGAACCAAAGGAGCAGAGTGAGTGAACCATGCAAGAAATGAGAGTGTTTTAGGAAAGGGGACGTGCCCTGGAAATGCTCTGAATTGAGAAGCAGCCAAAAGACCATGGCAGAATTAGTAGGAAATGAAGTCAGAGACATATTGTAGAAACAAATCATATAGGGCATTGTGGATGATTATGAAGATTTCAGTTTTCCTCAGTGAGTTGAGAAGATAGCAGCAGGTTTTGAATACAAGAATTGAATGAAGTGTCTTGGTTTTACAAGGATAGCTGTGGCTGCTGTCTTGAAGCTGAACTTAGGAGAATAGACAAAGTGAGACAAATGTAGATGAGCAGATACCAGTGGAAAGACTATTAAATTATCTAAATAAAAGAGAAGGGCCTCTTGGAACATGGGAATTATAGTGGGTAGGCTAGAAAGGCATATATCTTGAAGATAAACAATGAGCTTTGCTAAGATTGCATGTGAAGTGTGAAAGAGGTAAGAATCAAGAATGGCTCCAAGACTATCAGCCTGAATAGCTAGAATGCTGGGAGTTGTCATTTAAAAAGATGGGAAACACTGTGGGAGGAATAGGTATGGGAGAAAGACTAGAAGTTGAGTTTTGGATATGATACATTTAAAATTATAATTAAATTTCATAGTAGATATATCAAGTGGGCAGTTAGGTATGTGATTCTGAAATTCAGGGGAGAGGACTAGATTAGAATTATAAATATGGAAGATATTATCACACAGAATACTTAAATCCATGAGACTGGATAAATACACCAAGAGAATGAGTCATAGATAGGAGATGAGGTTCAGGGTCTGAACATGGGGTATGAAATTTTAGAGACTGAGGAATGGGAAAGAATGAGAAAATGAACTGGAAATTAGCCAATTATAGAATAAATCCGGGAGTAGGTAGTGTTCTGTAAGGTAGTGTCCTATAATTGTCTAATACATTTTCTTTAACTTCACATAATCTTAAAAATTTAAGTCCAAACTCCCAAATCATTTTCCTAATCATTACTTAAAACTTCATATTACAAGTATAGTAATTCAAATAACCTGTCAAATATTTGGTAACCTTTCATTCAAATTTAGACTTATGTAGTAATTTCATTAATTAAATCAATGAACTTCCCATGTACCTAACAGAGTTATCACTGACTTCTTAAACTTCATTGGGAAGTTATTCCAGGTACAGAAATTCAGACAAACTCTAACTCACACATGCAAGGGAAAAATATAACTTTAAAAGTTTTAAAACAGCCAAATTTCATCAGGTCTTCCATTTCAAAGCCTTATGAATTAGGGTAATTGAAATATTCTTATTAATGGTGGGCATTGAGCAAATTTTAAAAATTTGAAAATAAATTACCAGTTCTCACCTTCACCCCTCTCAACCATAAATTGTTGTTAAGACTGGTAAGTAGATGTATCTCCTTTTAACCTCTTCACCCAATCAATCACCTACTTTTACTTAGTTCTCCGAGTCCGCTGCTAAGCCTATCATTGGAGATACTTCTCTTGTGTCAGCATCAAAAATCACTTCTCTCGCAGACTTAGAAATAACTTCCCATTTGCTTGTTCTACCTTTACTTTCTCTCTATTTTTATCCATCTTAAAAAGTATCCATTAAAATAATCACATTCAAATGCAATGGATTATTTTCCTATTTATAGTTTTATTCTTTTGCATATTTCTCATATTATTTCTTCTAGTTATTTTTCTTCCTTGTACAGACATTGTGATAATGTTATTAGTCTTTTGGGAAAATTTTGGTTTTGTTGATCTACTCTATTTCCTTTAATTTATATTTCAATAAGAATAAATTGTCCTTTCATCTTTACTGACTGACTCACTTTTCCTCATACATTGTTGTTTGCTTTTGCTTTTTCTTCAGCCTCTTAAGTCATGAACTGCAGTTTTCAAATCTTGTTTTTTTTTTCTAGTACATACATTTTGAGTCCCCTGGTTTATTTCCGTATGATACTTTGACTGCATCTCGGAGTGTAGTTTTATTTGTAAATTTTCTAGAAAGTTCAGTGATTTTCTTTGTTTTCCATTGTAATCAAGAGTTATTTAAATGGGTGTTTTCAAGTGGATGCATGTATTTTTCACTGTTATGTTCAAGGTCATTTATTGTTAATTTCTAATTTAATTGTATTATCTTCAAATAAGGTAGCTTTTAGGATCTCTGCTCTTTTTGCTTTCTTGAAATTCTCCTTTATGGTTTAATACATCATCCATGTGTATGGTTGTCCCATTATGCTTGAAACAAAGTATTTTGGTGATTTTAAACAGACAGATTACTTTAGACAAATCTGGCTAATAACAGTAACCAAATTCTCTATTCAATTATGAAATATTTATTAGACATCTATGATGAGCCAAGTATGGTACAAGGCAATAAAGGTACTGCAATGAACAAAATAGATAAAGTTCCTGTTTTCAGAAACAGACAGAAACAGACAACAAACAAGAAGGTAAGCCCATGGTGTAGCAGTACAGGATAAATTGAGTGGAGGTAATAAAGTAGGAAAAAGTGGATCGAGAGTACCAGGAAGCGAAGCCAGAAGTCTGTTATTTCATAAAAATTAGGCAGAGCTTCCCTGATGAGATGACATTTGAGGCAGGACCTGTAAGAAGTGAGGAATAGTCTTGTGAGTATCTGAGAAATGAGAGTTCCACATAAGAAAGGGTGCAACTCCAGTGGAGAAAATCCTGGGGCAAAATACCTCTAAAACCAAAATCAGTCAAAGGGAGAAATAAAGTTAAGAAGCCCATTTATTTCTTACAAGCAGTCCTCGTGTCTCTCTCGACCAGGCTGCAGCAGGAGAGCTCCACCCAACCTCTCCAGTCCATGTAAACCCTTGCACGCCCTTGTATTTACCTATTGATATGTAGAGGCCTACTGCTCTCCACGCCTTGGAAACACCTATCGATATGTAGATGCAGTAAAGCCAGGCAAGAGATTCTGGAAATATTACAATTTTACCCACAAAGGGCAAGTGCAGAGACCTCCAGGAAAGATCGTTCTTGGTGAAATCCAGGGATAGCAAGGTTGAAGTGGCTGGAGAACTTTGTAAGGAGATAGGTTGTTAGATAAACATGACAGGTAGACCACAAAGTGGTTTGAGAGCCATGGAAGCAACTGAGTGAGATGAAGAACTTCTGGTGGGATTTGAACACAGAGGCACTAGGATCTGATGAGGATTTTTACTAAAAGAATCCCTGAGTGTTGCTGGTTTGAGAATAAGCTTAGATGTTTGGGGGAACTGAGCAAGGACAACTGTGAAGCCAATTAGGATGTTAGGGGAGATTTAAAGGTGGCTTATAACAGGGTGTAACACTTAAGGTAATGAAAAGTGGTTGAACTCAGGGAATGATTCGAAGATAGAATCAGGATTTGAAAAGAGTTTGACTGGGAGTATGGTAAGAAAGGAAGAGAAGACTCAGGACGATGTCACAGATTTTGGCTTGAGCAATGGAAGGATGGAATTTCACGTACTGAAACAGGAAGATCTGTGAATGGGCCAGGTTCATAGGGACGATGACAGCTTACTTGCAGGCGTTTTAAATTAAAGTTGCCAATGATGCATGTTAGAGAGTTTAAGTAGCAGTTGCATTAAAAAAGTTGGTAGATCAGTGGAGTTATCTGGCCTCTCCATAAATACTATATATTTTTGGAGGGTATTAAAAAGCCACAGACCTGTATGGGATCACTTAAGAAGTATTAAAATGTTATAAAGATGTGGGTGAGAAGTGAAAACTTGGGGCACCTCTGTTTAATTGCTGAGGAAAGGAAGAAGAACCATTATAACCTGAGAAGGAGTGTTCGACAAAGAGTAATAATTAAGATACTGTGATTTCACAGAAGCCAAAAATTTCAATAGGCAGGGAGCAATCAGCTCTATTAAATGCACTAGGTCAAGGAAGATGAAAATTGGAAAACTTCAGGGGATTTAGCAATGTGGAGGTGACATTGATAAGGGCTGATGATGTCTCTGGTAGTGATGAAAGCCCAATGGAGTGGGCTCAAGAGAGACACAGGCATGTATGGAATTCTTTTCAAGGAGTAGGTGTAAATTTGAAATGAGGAAGTGTCTGCCATGGGAAGGTTTTGAAAGAGAATTGCTGGGGCAGGTTAGTTGAAAAAGCCAAATAGGGTAGGCATCTAATCCACAAGCAGAGAGATATATTTAAAAAAGAGAAGACCCTTACTTGTTTAATGTCTCTGGGCATTTCAGAATAGGCAAGATATGATCTTACTAAGGTTGGAGAAGACTGCCTGTTTTCTGCTAAAAACGGGCTTTAATCCTTGCAGCTATATTTCTTCACCTTCCTGCACTTCCATGTCTCATATATAGGAAAGGAAAGCTGAAGAGCTTAAAATTTTTTACCTCCTGTACCTCTGATAAGCCCACACTGAAGACGCATGCTTGTCAATGAAGTACTGTTTTCTCTTTGAGAAGATTTAAGCCTTCCAAATCCTTGTGATTATATCAATTACACTTTCTATAGTTAACACAATTTTTGGCAGTAATCTTTACATTTGTATATTGCCATAGCTCTTTTTCATGGTATTCATTTACCTCAAATATTTGTGGAACACTGGTTTTCTAGTCATTTCTGTTTGAGAATTCCTGCTACTGTCAAAGTCATGCTCAGACTGGCGCTGGTAGAAGAGATATTTTAGTGTTTCTGGGCGTGTGATCCCTGCCCCGTGGGTCTGTTAGGCAGAACACTTGACTTGCCTCTTCTACCCCAGTGTTGATTCTCACTGCTCCCTACCTGGGGCACACTTTACTGTAGGTGTCTCTTTTGCCTGGAAGACAGGGTATGTTCAAAGGCTCTGACGGTAGTTCTCTGATTGGTCACTCTGATAGTTGCTGAATGGCTGCCTTCCACCCACATATTCACTCACAGAGCCTAGTTCTCTTCTGCATTCACTTTGCCTCTATAAGAATCTGTTCCTTTATGTATATTGAGTCATGCTGTCTCTGGTCACTTTGCTGCAGATTTGACCAATTTTTATGAGGTTTGAGGTAGGGGGAAATTTAGAAGAATACTGATAAATGTCAATTTTAATTCAATCCTTTTAATTTATTTTGTGTTATTAACTCAAAACCTTGAAAACTTGAAGTAGATCTCCATTTGTTACACATATTGTTTTAATGGCAAGGAAAAAAAACATGATTCCATAAAAAATAAATTTAAGAAGTGTTCATCATCAAAAGTAGAAGTTGCCTTACAATCTCACTTTAATCCCACTCCCTTGTTGTGTTCTGAGGGGTAACCTCCCATAGCAGTTTTTGTTATATAGGTATATGCAGGTATATAAATAGATATTTTGTAGTTCACTTTTATGTAAATAGTATTATATTACACATATTACTATTTCAGAAGTACTTCATTGGAAACTTTTCATGCCTCTATAAATCTTTATGGGTTTCATTATCTACATTTTATGTAAGGATAATGAGGTTGAAAATCATTAGCTCAAAAATCAACAGATAGTAAATGATGACAAAGGGTAAAGAAGAGTTAAAGGGCTGTTACATAAAGATGAAGGAATCGCAATCTAATAGCCTTGGTTATGATTTTGAGAGCTCACATGTGAACTTGGGAAAGTTTCTTCATCTCTAAAATGGTAGTACTAATAATAACAATAATAATTTCCATCTGATAAAATTACTGTAATCTATGCAGTAATGCACAGAAAATGCCATGATGCCTGGCATCTGGTAAGTGCTCTATAACATCAGTTGTTATGTTTTTAAAGGAAAGAAAATAAACTATTATCTGATACTAGACAATAAGTAAACATCAAATATTCTCAAGTAGTTTGTTATCTGGAGTAAGAATATCCCAATACACCTCTTCAGGTTTAGGGAAGGTAGGACATCAGAATGAGTACAGAATAAAGTATTCCTGCAAAAACATTCTCAATTCTGGACACCTTTTGTTTTCCCTACTCTATATTGTTCTCTCTATAATGATTATGCTTAAAAGATTGGGAGAAGGGAATTTTTTTTGCTGCTTTTCCTTCTCATGATTTTTTTTTCCTTTGCTCACACAATAGCTACCCAACTAGATAAACATTGTATAAATAGGAGCCAAAATGTTCCCTCGAACAGAATTGTTGTTCCAAGATTGGAAAGACCACTGCCCCCCACCTGCACTTCCTGCACTTCCCTACATCAGGCGTATTTACACACGAGGGATACTCAATCTGTCTCTCTGCAGATCAAGGCTCAGGCAGAGGGATGCAGTGGAATTGTGAGGGGGTGTTGAACTTGGAGAATTGTGCGGGGGTGTTGAACTTGGAGAATCATTAGTATCTCCATTAGGTATAAGCCCTAGAAAGTTCGCCACTCAGAAAACTGGACTGCCTTAGAGAAGAAAAGAAGGTTGAGATCACACACTTATAACTGGATTGGCTTTACTGAATTCTTCTACAAAGGACCAAAACTTTTTTTTTAAGTACTACATTACTTTTTATTGTTATTCTTTTGGTGTATTATAAACAACTGAACTCATGAATTAAACTTTCATTTACAAAAGTATAAACATGGATGTACAACAATAGAATACTATACAGCAGTAAAATCTTTAAACTGTTGTTACTTTTCAGTACTGTATATAAATTTTAGCATTATTATATGAGTGGCAAAAGTGATTTTAAAAAGATTGTATAGAGTGTATGCTTTTTTATAAAGGTAAAAACCACTAAAACAATGTACTTCTTAAGACACATACTCCCAAGAAAATTATCACCTGGGGTAGGGGAGACAGAGAAAAGAAAAGGATAGAACATCACAGGAGTTCATTTAAGTTACCATCAAGGCTTTAATTTTCACATTAGATTAGGATTTATGGTGTTATTAAAAATAAACTAACAACAAATAACTAAATAGAAGAGAAGCATTTGTGTCTTGAAACAAGCATTGCAATCAATCTAGGTCCTAGGAAAGTAAGTATTTTTAAAAGGAAATATGAAACTTTGCAGGGGAACTTGTCATTTGTATTTTTTTTTCTCTCTCCCTCTCCATCAAGAGGCAGTTGAAATACTAAATATATTTCTGCTTCTTCCAATTCCAAAATTCTCTTGCTTTTTGACAAATGCCAGCAGTCACACAACTCTAAAAGTATCTTTTGATATTCACATTTATTGTAATATAAAATATAAATGCATTTTGATTCTGCTTCTTGAACTTAAAAAGCTTGTGCGGTTAAAATTGCAAACCCAGGAGGTAAAGGGATCATTATTTTGAGTCACAGACTGAGATGATTTTATACAAGGTACTAAAGAAGAGGCCGTTGTGAGCAATGGATTATGTAGAGGGACCAGTGAGAACAAAAGAAAGAGGTTAAGGTGGTATGTCAAGGAATGGCCAAAGCAAGAACAGTTTATTTTACTTTACTTTTTAATTTCAATTTTTTGCACCCAGGTGTTTGTTTTATGTTTAAGTGGCTGAGTGATTGTTGGAAACTCCCCTCCCAGGGACAGAAAAATAAGCTTCTCCTAATCCATTTCCATCATTCTGAGTAATTCCCTCATGCTGAAGAGGTCTAGACTTAATGAACAATATGCTCTTAATGTCCTTAAAAACAAACAAACAAAAAAAACCCCTCATGTTTGAATCCAGAACAAGATCCCATCTCAAATACCCATGACCTGCCAGAGAAGAAACCTCACATTCCAAAAATTTGTTATGTGGATTATAGGCATATGATACAGAGTCCAGAGCTGATCTCCATGTTTTTGCTGAATTGAAATACTGCTTTTAAGGTCTGGAAATTGTTTTAATGTCACATAAACTATGCTGGCTTGCAAAAGAATTCTAAGAGAATTAAATATGCTCATAAAGAGTCATTATTGACTCGAAATCACCTGGCTATTTATCATATACTAGTTGTGTATTAACCAAATCAATCAAGACATAGAAGCTTCTCAGAATTTAAGTCTCTAGGTTATTTATCTTTAGGTCCAGATAGGTATAGTAAAGGCTTGGGACATAAACTTTTCAACATTCCAACTACATGTTTTATCTTTATTATTTTAAAGTCAGTAAACCAGAGGCAAGTATGCCAGGCTCTGCCTGGGCATCAGGACTTTCACCTTTGTTGCCACTTAGTGCTTAGGGGGAGGAACTCATTCAGGCTTCCCATTGCTGCATTTCAGGATTTTATTAGTGTGTGAGGCTTCCCAAATGAGTATTTCAAGTGACAGATGATTTTGTTGTGCCCCTTTTCCACAGCACCAATATCTCCTATTCTATAGAGGATTAACTAGAGTAAGCACCCTGCAGTCACTGCTTATGAATTGTAAATGTGTGACAATTATGGCTCTTGAGGTACAAAACACATTTTTTGTAGTGATTTGTGGGGCCCATTTTTATTGGGAATGAGCTTAAAACTGCCAGATTCATTAGCTACTTCAGCTACACTGGTCATATCCTTTGTGTGTTTGTGCATTAGGCTTTCTTAATCAGAGAAGTAAGCTTACATAATTTCTTTTAAATTACACGTAGTGGGGAAGGAGGTATGCAACACAGGAAGGTTTGTGAGAGACACTATAAAGAAGAAATGCCAAGAGTGAGTTCACATTAAAAAATATTTAATGAGCTATAAAATGCTTCTGTAGTGATCCCAAGGGATGCACAGCATAATCCAGGGAAGAAGCAGTGTGCTCCAGTAATTCCTCTTGAGAATGGTACAATTTACAGAGTCCAGTTATTTTCTGCTGCTCTGGTTCCCTTGTCTGGTTGTCTTTTCCTGCACCCTTGTATGGAGTTAGTAATGATAAACTGATGTTGAGATTTCTTCTAGCAAAGATGATTTCAAGGGTTAAGTGAAATCTTTTACAGAAAGACCAGAAGGAGAATGTCATTGTGTGACAAACTAAAAGATTACTTTCCCTGTGAAAGGAATATAATATGCATAAAAACAGAAAATAAAATAAGGATGCTCCTCAAATATCTTTCTTTCATCCACAAACTAATAGCATATGAGTGTGTATGTATATATATGTAATATATAATTAATACATAATGTTTTTTCATAATTTATATAATTACATTTATTGCAGTTATAGATAAATAATATATTTGTGTATACCTATAAATGAGGTAATATTTACATTAATAACATAAAGTCATTGGCATTTATTCAAGAAATATCAACTTGCCAGGTTCTCTGCTAGGTTTGGTGATATAATGATAAAATAGTATCAACTTTTCACATCATGGAACTTACATCCTAATTGGGCTGTCAGAAAGTCGTTAATCAAACAATGACACAAATTGATGTGTAATTCATAATGGTGCTATGAAGGAGAGACACACTATGGAAGGATGTAGCAAGGGGCTGTAGAGTGGCTTATTCTCTGGCTTTCATATTTGGGTCCTCCAGCTTGTGTCCGGACTCCTGAATCTCTTAGTGGGACAGACTAGTACCTCGGATGGAGTAAGGTGCAAGAACAATCAAGTGCTCTTAAGAGCATCCTATGTGGAGGAGGAAGCTGAAGCACAGAATGAAACTAAGTTTTTCCAGAGCTCTTGTGGACGACGGTGTCCTCGCTTAGGGCAGGGTGTGTGAGGCTTACCGTTCCCCCATTCCCAACTTCCCTCCTTCTGATGGTTGATCTCATGTGTCCCTTTGGCTAGGCCTTGATGTCCAGTTGTTCAGACAGACATTGATCTAGGTATTGGTGTGACAGTATCTTTTGGATGTTTTTAAACATTTATAATCATTTGACTTTAAGCAGGTTGTACTCCACAATGTGGGTGGGCCTCATACAATCAGATGATAATTTTAAGAGCACAACCTAGGGTTTCCTGGAGAAGTAAGAATCCCCCACCAAGATTGTAACATAGAAATCCTGCCTGAGTTTCCAGGCAGCTGGCCTGTCCTGCTGATCTCAGAGTCAAGACCACAACATAAGCTCTTGAATTTCCAGCCTGCCAGGCTGCCCTACAAATTTCATACTTGCCAGGCTCCACAACCATGTGAGCTAGTTAATTAAAATAAATGTTACTCTTTCTAAGTATGTCCTATTGCTCTGCTTCTCTGGTGAACCCTGTCTGATATACTACTAACTTACTATAAAATAGATTAAACAGACTTTCTAGAGTTGGTTTCCTTAGAAGGAAATGCTGAGATGAAGCTTTATGTGTAAATGATTTAGCAAGGAGGTACCTCCAGTAAGAAATCAGTACAGGAGTGAAGGGAACAGAGCTTCGAAGGCAGAAATCCGAGCAAGAGTGTCATTTGAGCCAAAGTCCTAGCCTCAGTCTGTTTTGGGGGGGAGTGAATTACACCCCAGAGTTGGTCCTACCTTGAGAAAAAGGGTATAACTTTTATATTTTGTAGCAGTCAGTCATTGTATAAGCGGTAGCAGAGCCCTGTAAACTCCAAGGTACTGGGGACTTCCAGCACTGCTGGCACAAGTTGTTGGGAGCAAAGCACACAGACTGTATGACGTAGTAAGCTGTATCTGCAGGAAGGAGAGTGAAACATGAACAGTCACAATATATTGACGAGCAATAAATTTGGTCGATATGGCCTAAGCCATGTCATATGCCAACTACTTTAATCTACAGTGACCGATCATACAATGATGGATTAAACATAGGATTTACTCTGGGTGTATATCTCTTACACAGAAGAGAAATATTCCTCCCTTTTCTGGTGCCAAAGAGCAAGAAGAGAATTGTAGGTCAAATCCCGTCATAGTAAATCAATCAGTATTTGACACACTACCATGTTCCCAGCTCTGTACTGAATGCTGAGGAAGAAACATGAAGTACAGGAACTGTTTCTTCCTCTCCAGAAGTGGACAAATGTGCATGGAAAAATCGTAAAAGTGAACTTCCATTATGTAAATGACCTTTGAGCCTCTTTTTCATTTATGATGTGGGGAAGGTAATAATATCTGTCTTACCTGACAGATGAGAATTCAATAAATGCATTAATGGTTAGCACAGTGAAAACCACATGAATGAAAAGTATTTCAACATTTTTATTATTTTGCTGGATTATAAGCTCCATGAAGTCACAAATCTTGTTTTCCTTACTATTTTTTGCCCAGATCCTAGCATAGTTCCTGACTCATAAGACATTTCATATACATTTCAATGAATGAATATGAAACATCAATTAATATAACACCTAAATTTTTCTCTTGTGTTTTTTTTTCTTGTCTAACATTGTAACCTTTCTTTTCAAGTGTGGGATTCTCAAGGGCAAAGAATTAATGCTACTTATAAGTTATATATAGCTGACACTTAATGTTAAGTAATAATATTTGAGTCATCTATTTTTTTTCAGGGATATACCTGCTGTTTATTAGCCTTTAGGGAAATGTCTTAAGTGTGAGGGAAAATAGAAGACATATGGGGTGCAGGTATTTGCTGAGCTCTTCAGTGAACTGCATTCTTGAAATCTTGCCAGACTCTAAGGTTCTATTCAGAATTCTTAATCAGTCTGTGTTCTCTTCTCATCTGCAAAGTTACTACGTACCATCATCTATATTTTCTGATTGCTTTATTGTAACCAGTTATATAGCCTTTCTCTACCTTAAATGTGTTCCTGTCTTGATAAGCTAAGGCCACATCTGGACTGCCTGCACATTCATTCATTCATTCATTCTTCATGGAATATGTATGTCCCCATTGTGCTGGCCACTATTATATACTCTGGGAATAAAAAGATGAATACAAATCTCTCCTCATAAGTCATTAAAAAACTAGTAAGGGAACATGTATTTTTTAAATTTTGCACTTGTGATATATAATAAATAAAAATAGAAGTGCTGAACTTGAAGTTATAACCAATTTTTGTCCATGCATGTACTATGTAATCACCATATATGTATAAACTCATCATTATATGTACACATATGTATGATTATACAGAAGATTCCTTCATGCCCATTCCCTGTCAACTTCCCATCAAGAGAGAACAATTACTATGACTTCTAGATCCTGCACATATGAATGAATGAATGTGCAGGCAGTCCAGATGTGGCCTTAGTTATCAAGAGAGGAACACATTTAAGGTAGAGGAAGGCTATTTAACTGGTTACAATAAAGCAATCAGAAAACAGATGATGGTATGTAGTAACTTTGCAGATAAGAAGAGAACACAGACTGATTAAGAATTCTGAATAGAACCTTAGAGTTTGGCAACATTTCAAGAATGCAGTTCCCTGAAGAGCTCAGCAAATACCTGCACCCCATATGTCTTCTATTTACTATCAAGATAAGTAAACATATAAACAGATCATTTTGATGCTATTTGAAAGTATAGATACTATTTGATGCTATTTGAAACTGTACAAAGATGAGTCCAAAGAGATGTTAGATCACAATGGAGTAAAAGAGGACCTAATAAGTGTAAGAAAGTAAATCCTTATAAAGGTGGTGACATTTAAATAATGTCTAGAAAAATGTGTACAAGTCACTGAAAAAGTGGAGAAAGAGTATTTGCATGCATAAAAAATGGCATGCACAATGAGCATTCTGTTTCTAATGGGTGGCAGGTAGATCATTTTTCTGGACAGTGAATTCAGTGGAAAAAGATACATGGAGAATAAGCTACAAAGGTAAATTTGCACCAGACATAAGACTTTTGATAATATGTTAGGAGTTTAAATAGTAGTATGTCATGAGCAGCAAGAGGGGCCAGGAATGGTGTGATTTTTGGGTGGGGAAGAGAGTTGGAAAGGAGTAATGTGAGGATAATTGACACAGCACAGTGGAACATTTCCCAGTGAATGAGAAAATATTATCAGAACCATAATACACAAATGGCAGCTCTGCACCTTTTACTGGTATTTTTCAAGATCTTCTTTAAAACTCTAAGTGTTACGGGAGATGTTATAGACTTTTAGAGAAAAGATTCACATGTTTAAATGATTTGGGAAGGGCGGGTTAAACAGTAGATTTCTTTCATGAATAACTTAAGGATGCCTTTAATTTGTGCATTAGAAATATTGGGAGGAGGGAATGTGTTATGTTTTCTTTTACATTTGTATTTGGCTGAAAATATTTTTCAGGACTTTTAGAACATCTTGTGATATGGATAGTGTTCTATACTACAACATTTGGGAAATGTTATAAGGTAGAAACATTAAAAAATGGCCTATTAGAAAGTATACCTGTGTCATCCAGATTCCTAAATTGAGTAGATGAAGCTATACCCATGTCATTCCAAAAATGTGATTATTGCTATAATTTTAATCAGATCATCTAATCTAGAGGTTTCCATCCTGGGACCTAAATTTCCAGAAATCTTCAAAGGTACTAACAAGGGTTCTTAGTGATAAAAGGTACAGAACCCCTCACCCAATGCAAGGACTTGGGAGTGTGTGAGTAACATTTTCCTTCAAATCTGAAATCCTGCCTTGAAAGTAAGTTATTAAAGGAAGACAAGCGCCGTGAAGGAGAACTGTTTTTACATAACAATTAAGTCTCCAGATGATCGCTCTGTGGCACCACCACGGAAAGCAGAGCGAGCGTGACACGCTGTGAGGATGCGCTTGCAGATTTCCTCTGAACAGGGTCACACCCATACCTTTCAGTCTGAATTCAAGAGCGCACTGTGTTTGAGTCTGGGTGGATGTGAGGATAAAACAAGTGATAAACTCTCCACTTGAAAAACAATGAAATGAGTGTCTCTAAAGGTTCTTTCCCTTACGGGCTCCTTGGAAATCGTTATGAATTCAGAGTTTGACACAGTATCTATACTGGACATGGTTCATTTTAATTTTTCGCTTCTTAATTGGGCCTTTTCGTTCCTGGTGTTCAAAGACTACAGAGACTCAGAAGAAGGAAGAATGTACATATAGTGCATACATGCAATTTTGAGATGAAAATGTCTGATTTCTTATATCTTGATCACTGCAACAGTGCAAGATGAATGTATGTCCCATTGTTGCTTGCCTATAATTCTTAGTGCATGAATATTAAAATGCAGTGAAAACATAAAATATTTTCAACAAGAGCACAGAAAAAGCATCACTTCTATTGTGCATTTAAGGTAAAAAAATGGCAGAATAAATTTCAATGTTTTTACACTTCACTATGGCCATAAATTACAAATAACACTTAGAAAACTTGCTATACCTTTTTTTGTTTATTTTATATTATTATCACTTTTTTTTTGCCTACAAAATTGATCAGATCAGCTCACTGCCAAACTACAAAACTTCAGGATCATACTATTTCTATTCCTTATCTTAATGGCAAAAGAAAATCTTCCTGCCACAAAGGTTTAATTTGTGTCACACTGAAAATAACATTACTTCAAAATTAAGAGAATCAAACTAGCTACTTTTTTTCCTAAATAGTTCTCTTTAAAATTAAATGAAGTTTTGAAAATCTACCATCATCTTAATATGTCTATGGTCATTAGTTAGTAATCAACTTAATTTGTAATGATTGTTTTACCTCCATTTATTATTTGTAGTACCTTATAGAAGAAAGAGCACATCCATGTTCTTTACTTTTCACAAGTTATCCACAACACACACACGAATAGTAGGTACCAATATACTCTTTTTACAAAAAAAGAAATGGAAGCTCAGAAAAGGTGTCCTGTCCATTGTCATCTAGTTACCAAATTTCTACCTGATTTCATGAAAAAACTGTATGTAGAAAGTAATCATTTGATAAATTATTTAATCAGCATATTTTAATGATAGGAGGGAGCTAAATATGATCTGCTCTGGTCAGATGTAAAAGTGATGATAAAACCTCAGAGATGCCTAGTCACTTCCTCAAGGCCACCCTGCTCCCAGCCCCTACATCGTAACGCCAGCGAGGCACAATTAACACTCTAGTTTCCAGTTTATGACACTTGACTTTGGGGATCTTTCTACTCTCTTAGGAGGGTTTACCTCCTAAATTTTTGCAGTTCTTTTCTCTTATTCTGATTGAGAATTAATTTTAACATCATGGAGTCTTAAATTAGAACAGTAAAGAACGGTACTGGCCATTAAATCCAACCCAACCTCTTCATTTTCTGGATAAGAGAACAAAACTTGGTATAGTTATATAGTTTTCCTAATTTAGCCCAACCGTATCCTAAAATGCATGGTAAATTCTCTTTGTGATTATCTTAGTTGCCTAATTAATTTGTAAATCTAAACTCAGACTGTATGATTGGCTCTCTTGTTACATTTCACATGTACTGGAACAATCACCAGAAAGTAATGTTTGTGGTAGATATTCTCAGAACCAGAGGGAAAATAAATGTTAGTGAATGATAGAATTAAGATTCGTTATTGTAACAGATCCTGTAGCTGTTGACTGTGACTGACAGCACAAAACACAAGAGTGGTTTGGTTATATTCACCATTGCTATCTTCGAAGAGCTAGAATAACAAAATAGGTTTCCATATGAACATCAGTCCTGTGATAAAATATGTTTATGTACAATGTAATACAGGCAAAATAGAATGAGTGAAAACATATGATTTCATGTATATAGTTACACACATGCACGCATTTAATATTTATCTGTGTACAATAGCACGGTTCAAAAGTACCTTTTCTTTTAAAACTACTGTAGCTTGATTCTAACATCTTGCTATCTTATCTTCCTTCCCTTCAATCTCTCAGTTAATAGGATTTCTACAAACCAGCAAGACAGCAGGCTTGGTAGTTCAGCAGGTTAGTCTGTGGGCTTTCATCCTCGGAACCTGGTTCAAATTCAGTCCCTAGCAAGATGTTCAATAATTCTCTATGGCTCTCAAAAGGGCAAGAAGCCTGGTTTATCTTTGAACCTCATTTGGAGCTGTTTTTGCATCCTTCCTAAAACTTGAGGTTTCATTAATGCAACGGAGAGAAAAGTATGAGATGTAGACATTTGCTTTTTGGTCATAGACTAGTTTCCCTTCTGAGAAAACTCAGTAAGATGTTTCAAAAAAAAGTAATGAAAGAAGACTTCTATTTCTTACCTCAATCATCAGTATGCTAGAACTACCCAAAAGTAAAGTAGTATTATTTTTGCATGTCTTTATAAAACCTTTATCACAAGGGTCTGATAGTAGTTTTCACTGTCTCCTCAGATCATGTTCTAACTAGAGTGTTGGACACTGACAGACTAACTGTAGGGTGATTTTATCATGTTACTTCTTTAATTAAAAACATGTGATAAATGCTTTGTTGTCTGCTCTGCATTATATCCAAACAAGCCTGAATTGCAAGTTCCAACCTATCAGACTTTTCTCCCTTCTTGCCTGCAGTCAACAACGGTCTAGTCAGGCAGGAAAACATAATATCTGTGTATCACAGTTCTTTCATCTCTGAGCATTTAATTCTGTTACCTCTCCCCACCCCATCCCTTGTTACCTGCTGCAATGCCTTGTGTCTTTTATCTTTTTCAGTCCCTTCTATCTACTATGGACTGACTGACTCCATCTCCTTCCAAAATCTGTATCTCTGCCATAACAGTTTACAAAATCTCATACTTCTGTAGGATAGGTCACAAGGTGCACTAAATCAGGAGTTGGGAAACCAGCCTTCTATTCATTTCTATTCCAGTGATTAGCTTTGTGATGTAGAGCAAGACATTAATGAGGCTGAGTGATAATGGTGACAGTGATAATATATAAAATGGTTATAGTTATGTCCTGAGCACCGCCAAGCTTCTAGGTCCTAAGCTGGGTGCTTTACCTAAGCTTCATTTCAGCATGTTACCATGAATGTATAATTCTAATACTCAATCCTAAAAATAGCTTACAGGTAAGACTGACTAACCTCCTTTTATAGAAAGGACACAAAGGATTTAAAGCAATTTTCCAGATGGTGATATAGACCAAAATTCAACCCAGTTCTGTTTGACTGCTTTGTCTGATTTCTGAAGGTGACCTTCTTAACCTAAGTTTGACCTATCAAACGAGAGGATCTCAACAGATGACCAGTAAGTCTTCCAGCTGGAGCACTGCAATGGTTTTATGAATTCTCATTTTCCACTGCATCATGCAATATTTTTCTTTGACTGTTACAAGTAAGCTCTCTCCTCTTTGATTGATAAATATACATAATGCATATGTGTAATGCAGTCAGTGCTGGGTATTCTGTTAAGAATTTTTTGTTTTTGGTAGGCAAAACAAAATTTTTGAAAATTACTACATAGGCTACAGTCTTTGATTTACATTAAAAGCAGAAACAAAAAAATCTAGAACCCACTTCATTGAACAATTTACTTAGCAAGGTTTTGAATCTTCCCTACTTTGAAGAAAGTTTTATTTTAAGGAAGTAGGACACTGTATTGAACAAAATTTCTATGAACTAAAACTTAAGAGATATTTGAATATGCTTAATGTCTTTGTTCTGCACAATCGCAATACCATGAACTTTCAAACCTTTTAAAATAGGAAAAGATTAAGAATGACATATAATTTTGAAAGAAACTATTGTCTATTACTAATTATAAGCAGATTTATTCATAATGAATAATATCTAGAGAATGTTCATGACCTTTTATTCCCCAAAATAGTAGAGGAGCTAGATGGCTAACAAGTTTTCCATCAGAAATCAACTGAGTCTGCAAATCTATTCTCATAGATACTTATAATAATAACAACTGAAAGTTGAGAAAAAATTAAACCTTTAAAAAATTCTTTCCTTTCAACCCTTTTATTCAGGCATGTAGATTCATAGGTATTAAGTTGTAATGATTATAATATCCATTTCTATTCAAAAGTTCTAATAATATAATGCATCCTTCCATATTTCTGCTTATCTTATTCACTTATTACTTGCATTATAGAGAAGAGTAGTTAAATTTTTAGAAATTACCCAGTTGATTATACTTATACTTTTTGATGCCAAATCAAATGTGAAAAGCTAATTGATTTACTGGAGTTGAGATGAGTGTTTGAGCCAGTAAAACATTTAATAGTTGATCAGTTTGCCTAGAAAGAGTCTTTTAAGTTGCTCCCATAGCCTCAGGAAAATTATGTCACTTTCTTGCTTTAAACACTTGTCTGTTTATCAATATTATCATTATCATTTATTTAATCAACAACTTAAATGAAGCACTGTGGCATAATAATCACTTAGAAATCAGAATTAGATTCAAATCTTGGCATTACTATTTACTTAGTATTGTACCAATCCCTTCATATCTTCAATGAGATGTCTCCATTTTCTTATTTTGAAACATAAATTCTAAAAAATGTCCTTCCTATAGTGTTTCTGTAAAATTCTTCATGTGTGCCCTCACACACAATATATATTTAATAAATGTATATGCTCAATTAATACACAGCACCTTAGGTATACATAATATGATCTCAATGGTATGGCTGAGGAAAATTTCAATGCTTTCAGAAATATTTGAGTGGGTGAACAATAAACTATGTAAGATCATTTTAGTCTTGCAAATTCTTATTGCAGGTAACTTAATAATCTATATTAAAATATTAAGTCTGGGACTCTAAGGTTCAGAGTATTTTATCATACTATTTATCAACTATTCTGTAGAGTTTCTGCATTTATCCTCCTATTTGTTAATAAAAATTCATCGAGACACAGTGGCTAAGACCCACCCATAGCCTGGGGACCTAGAATATGGAATTAGGAGATATCCTAAATATATTCAATACTTTTATCAGGCTGCACTAGAAAAACCTCAAGCACCCTAATCTAGCACTGATTGCTCTTAGCATATCTCATTCATGTATTTTTTAAAAGAAAATCTTGATTTCTATGTGCTTAGCGCTCTGCTAAGTGATAAGTATATCATCAAAACTGAAAAATACTCCTTAACTCTGTGGATCTGATAGTCTAGAGCAATGGTTGACACACTATAGCCCACAGGCCAAACCTGTCTGGGCCGTTACCTACTTTTGTAAAGAAAATTTATTTGGACAACACACACACTAATTCATTTACCTATTGCCTGTGATAGCTTTAGCACTAGAATGAGAGAGTTCAGTAGCTGCCACAGAGACCTTAGTGCCCACAAAACTTCAAGTATTTGTATCTATCCCTTTACGAAAAATATTCACCAACCCCTGGTCTAGAGGAGAAAGCAGATATTGAATAAGGAAATGCATGCATATTTAATTTTAACAAAATTGTGGCAGGTGCTATTAGAAAAAAAGATGTCAGGCCTAATTTGAATAGTGTGGTCAGGCTATGGTTACAACAACATAGCTAATAACCCCAAATCTCAGTGGCCTGACACAATGAAAATTTATTTTTGCCCACTCAAAACCAGCTGTGGTCCAGCCATATCCCCGGACATCTGCCCTCTTTGTGGTGGTTCAGTGATTCCCGTAGATCCTCTGGCTTCACTATCTCAACAAGTTCACTTTAGAAAGGAAGAGGGTCTGGAGAATCTTGCAGGCGGTCTCACTACCTGGTCTGGAAGTGACACTTGACTTTGGTCAGAACTTAGCTGGCTGACCTTGGCTAATTGCAAAGAGGTTGGGAAGTATTTCCTATATGCGTAAAAGGGAACAGAAGTTCAGAAATTGTTGAGCTCTAATAATATTTTCTACATGGGGGAAGTCTTTGAGAAAGTTACATTTAATCTGAAACCTGAAGATAGAGAATTAGGATAGTAAAAAGAAAATGGGATTAGACAGAGATTAACAGGATTTGAGAAGACAAAAACAAAAATAAGTAAGGTTTGTTGTGTTACAGAACCAAGAAAGACCAATGAATTGTTGAGAAAGTGGATCTTTCCGGAAAAAAGTCGAGCAGGACTTTGTAAACTGTGGGTAACTTAAAATATTATTCAAGGGACAGTCCATGAAAGGTTTTAAACACAGGCAGGACATCATCTCATTTATGTTACAAAAGAGCCATGTTGCCTTCTGAACAGAGAATGGATTAAGAGAATTTATCTAAATTGGGCAAAGCCAGATGAAATCCTTCCTCTTTTATTTTGAATTTCTTTTGCTAAGCATATCATTGGCAGGTATTGAAAAATATTTAAATTAATTAATTTGCCATTGAAAGTCATCAAAGTTACAAAAATTAATAAAAAAGTAATTATTCTATTACAGAGGTGAAGACATACACATAAACCAAAAAGTTATTTCCTTGAGAAATTCAACCTGATACTTGCCACAAATCTCCAGCGCCTGTCCCTGTTCATATAGATTATGCACAAGTGAGGAGACAGAGATTAATGAGGAAAACATTATCAGGAGCCTCTTTTGTTTTCCTTGCTATAAAATGTAGCTTATGGAACTACTCCATCCTGAAAGAAAGCTTCTGTTCGTTCTCTTGTTTTCATTCCCTTTGTCTTTTCAGCTGCCAAACAGTTTTTAATGTTAAAGAGATGGATTTTTGTGAAATAGGAAAATATCATTTTTTGGTTGACTCTTAGGTTTACATTTTATAAATACTAGGTAATAAATCATGGGGCGCCAAACAATATATGTGATGTTATAAATGTAATTTTGATGTTTTCACAGCTAGCTCAACAACATAACTCATCCACAGTGTAATCACACCTTTTATAACAATTCTTATATACATATATCAGGTTAATTATAGTCTACGTATCTGACAAGAATTTTATGACAGTTGAAAACAGTTTTCATTTCTTTTTATAAGTAGGTGATATCTTTTCTTATTTGGGGATCATTTTATTAGTTGTATTCAGTGTGAACTGCTGAGAAAGAACACTTTAAAATCCATAGCTCAAGTTTTTAAAATCCACAGCTGAGATCTAAATGCAATACCATGGGGTCTTTTCACAATTAAAGTTAACCCTGAGTTTTGCACCATACACCATCTTCTTCCAAGACTTCCTATGAGGAGACAGTAAGAACCAGTTCCTTTTATAACAATTGATTCTAAAACAATCTGCCAGGAATGAGAAACCGTTTGTATCTTCTCCTAAGCTTTCACGATGCTGACACTCACTAAAACTGAAGCAGAAAAACATCCTTTAAAGGCACCATGATTTTCAAAAAAGTAAATTGCTCTGAATTTATAAATATATTTATGTATCAGAAGAGGAATGGGGAAAAATTCTCAAGAAATGACATTTCCTTTATAAGTATTACTTGAGATAGGAAACAAACACAAATTCATATTTTGAATATATAAACTGTGGTTCTACTTTGTGACAGCATGAAAATCACATATTTAATCACAGAAGAAAATAAAATCAAGCAAACTAAGTGTCTTTCCATGTAGAATGCTTCTACATCAAAGTTGTTTGCCAACAGCTACCCAATTATTCTTTTTCATGTTCTTTGTATGAGAATCAGTCTAGTTTTATTTTGATAACAAAAAATATGTGGTGAATTAAAGCAAATATTACTGGAGAAATTAATGGAGCTAAAAAGATAGAATTATAATTTTGGTACCTACATGTGCTAAGCACTTTTCATTCTCTTTTAATCCTTATGAAAACTATTAGGTATACAAATATTATTCCCATTTTACAGGACAGGCAATTAAATCTTAAGCCTTTGCTTGATATTATAGGGACAAAAATACATGGTGAATCAAGAATATAATTATAGTCATTTTCTTCAGACCCAACTTTTAATTTTAGTTTTACTTAACTTGCATTCTTCCTTTAATAAAGAAAATAGATTTTTGCATATTCCGAAAAGATACCAAATCTGGGTAGCAGTTTGGTATGGGGCTTAGATAAATGATAGTTCAATGATCATTAACAAAGCACATTTCTTTACTGTATACCACATGACGCTGAGCCACTTGACAAGTTTTTTTTTATTGTATAGGTAAGTGTTTGCATAGTTGTATACATAAAAAGAAAAAAGTATGTTTGTGTATAGACGATATAAGGAGATAACAAATACCAAGGATGACTGATAACACAACTTAAAACAGTAAACACTCTCTAGCAGGCTGTATTTTAATTAAAAGAAGTCTTTACTTTGGGCCTAGAAAGAATTATAATACTAATTAGCTGTTCAAAATAAAACATAAAGTACTTTCTTTGAGTGTGCTGGCATTGTGGTAGGTATTTTGCCTAAATTAAGTAATTTTAGATTTGCAACCAATCATTATCCATTTTTCTAAACAGATGAGGCTAAAAAAAGTTCCATAACTCATCAGGGTTACAGAGCTAGAAAGTAGAGAAGGGATTCAAAGATAGATATTTCTGTCACAAAAGTCAATATATATGTGTGTGGGTGGATGTGTGTTGTTTACCTTTCAAACATTGCTTTCTATCAGGTATGTTTAAATAATATTAGAAAAAACAGGTTTTAGTTTAAAAATTTGCAGTCAACATAGCTAAAAGCTAAATGAGGTTCTTCCTTATATTAGTCAAAATACGGTTTCCAGAGTAAGAAAGGGGGCTAGTCTGGCCCTCTTTCACTCTGAATTGTTCGTACTGTGCCTGCAAAGATGGAAACCAGGCTTCCAGGTGGGGCCACAGACTTGAAGAGCAACACCGACAAATGGCGGACATCAAAAGACAGACCCCAAGTTGAGAGACCATCTCACGACGAACAGAAGATGCTTAAGCTGGAGAATTAAAAAAAAAAGAAAAAAAATTACAATTAGATTAAGTAAGACAACAGGTTTTCTATTTTTAAAGGATTCCTTTGTATATATAAGGAAGTTAAATATTTCAGTGTGACTATAAAAGACAAAATGATAGATGCGACTACAAAGCAGTTTTGAACTCAGGTAAAGACAGTTAATATATAACTCTAAAGTCCAATATGGATTATTTTAGGCATACTCCTTTCTTCTTTGGAACACAGCTTCAAGTAGTTATGACTGCTGTAATTTGTGACTTTCCAGTTTGTTCCTAGATTCTAGATAACCCCAAGTATTGCTTTTAAGCTTAACAAAGTATTTATCTTTAACAATATTTTATCTAATGTTTTTTATGTGTTTAGAGAAAATAGGAGAGAAAGGAATGACTTCATATTGATCTGCCATTTTGAAGCGAAGTTCCAAAGCTGGGTATCACTGTAATTGCCATTCTATAATTTTGGAAAGGTGGGAAAACAAGCTGGCCATGATACCAAGACTAAAAATTTGGTCTTACCTCTCTGTCATTATTTTTAACCATTAGACCAAACTATTTTGAGGTCATAAGTAAATTGCGTCATCTTCCTCAGGATCTGGACTATTCTTCAATTGTCTGCAAAGATACCCATGGTGAAAACATACAGCTTGAAAGTTCTATCTACTATTTAATTGCAATCATGAAAAGAAAAGGCTCCATAATTTCTCAGCACTCTCTTTCATGGCCCAAGACCCTTATGCAGCAAGTCATGTTTGGGGTCCAGCTTAAATCCCTTCAAGCCATGGTCTCAACCTATTGCCTCTGTCCTTTTGCATTGCAGTTAAATAGAATTCTGTCTGGAATGCAAATTTCTTCCTATAGTTCAGGTCTTCTGTTGACCCATAAAATCCACTGAACCCTTGCATCAGTGGATACTGCAAATTAGAAGGACTGTTTTCAGGTGGTTTTTATTTGCATTATGGTTTTTTCTTGGAAATGTGCCATTAAAAATGAAATTCTTACAAATTAATCTTTTATTTGTGTTATAATGTATATACATAATAGGCATACATAGATTAAACCTGTGACCATCTGTATGTGTGGGACCCAGTATCATTCAAATGTGTGAGAGGGGTTTTGTGTGTATAGTTTGTTTTTCACAAATTAATTTCTACAGTTCCAACTTAAGCCCCATTCAGTCTTTCTCTTCTAAGAGAGATTTAAACATTTCCTAGTTGAAATTCCGGTCATTCCTGTGCACTGTGTAGCTTGCTAATTTTGGCAGTTGTTCCTTATAATTTATTACCCTAAGTGAAAGCTGTTCAATTAATGCCATATAGTTCAATTTTGTGATGTTTATTAGTATTTTCTCTTCTTCAATTCTCTGGCACATGAAGGCCTAGGCTAAGAGTCATGGGTTTTTGAAGTTGCTGTAGGATTAATAGTGTGGCACCTGGAATTTGGCATCTGGCAAGTATATCATAATCTCCTGCCTGTAAAAGGTAATTGAAGCACTTCTAAAGCTTTATGTTTTATTTATTTAAAAAAAAAAAGAAGGTAAAATTTAGGTTATGAATAAATTCTGATCTCAGTAAGTTTAGTGATGGGTATTTTGTATCAGGCCAGGTAGTTTATCCATTTTCATTCAGGCAAATATTTATCAGTAGAGGGCCCTCTTCTCTGTGGGCGAGGGCTGTCTCATTGCGTGTGCTTTATTGTGTTCTGCCCTTCTCTGAGTGCTGCAGACGTGGATACAGCTATGAACAGAACAAACATCCTCCGAGATAAAAAGTAAAGAAAATAAAGGAGTGCAAGATACAGTCTGATGACAGTAAGTGTCATGGAGAAAAGAAGAAGGGATGACAGTTGCCTGAAGGGCCAAGGGGAGGTCACTTTTACATGTTATGACCAGGAAGGCCGCCCCGAGAGAGAAGCGTTGGAGTAATACCTACGGCGCGGAGGAAGCGAGCGCTGCCCCTGCGTGGAGGGAGAGCCCTTCTCGAGCAGCGGCTGAGTGTGACGAGGCCTGGAGAGTGTGAGATTACGAGAGATGTTCAAAGCATAGCAAAGAGGCTATTTGATGGCTCCTCTCTTCTCAAAACTACCCACGGGCATCAGATCTCCCGCGAAATAAAAACTAAAGTGTTTGCACTGGCTTACCCAGCCCTGCAAGATTTAAGTTATACTCAAGCTGGTGTGCTGACAGCAGATTCAAGTGGAAATGTGATGGGAAAAGGGTGAGCATTTAGAGGGCTATTGTAATAATCCAGGGGCGTGGGGGCAGGGGGGTGCAGTTAGCCAGCTGCGGCAGATTGGCCTGTGGTAGAAACGGTGAAAGTTACAATAAACAAGCTGCGTTTATGTTCTGAGAGGAGCAGCGTCAGAATTTGATGGGTTGAATCTCATGTCGGGTGTGAGCGAGAGAAGCCACACATAACTTTTAGGTGTTTCACTTGAATAAGTGAAAAAATAAAATCAGTACCTGCAGCTTGACTGCAAAGAAGGATGACATGATGAGGAAAAGAGAAAGAGGGAGGAACTGTTTGTGAATTGCTTTTCAGACACTTAAATTATGCCACAATGAGTTACCTTAGGTGAGGAGAGCACAGAAGGGTCTGTGAAATACCTGTACTCTGACTCTCTTCTTGAAACCACCTTACCTGTCAAACTGACATCAGTTTTTTTCTCAACAACCTACTTGAAAACTTCCCATTTTGACAGGGAATCTAGATTTTGGAAAAACCTGTGTGTATATCAGATCTCTGCCACTCATTGGACAGGTTAGTTCTGACCTCTAGGAAGACATAGTAATTTTTGCATTAAATTAAGTAGTTGATAATATACATAAACAAATTAGTTCCTAGGACTTAGTAGATGCTTAATAAGTAGAAACTGTCTTTGTTGTTATTATTAGAAGTATCATAAACCTTATTATAATTTGGCTGAGATTAAAGACTCTTGCTTATCTGTCAAGCCCTTTATAAGAATATTAAAATGGCACCGTCTAGTGAACTTTTATAATTAATTGTGATGTGATGAATTTATCAGCTTTCTGTTTTTTAAATATGCATAAAACTAGAAGGAATATAAATCACAATATAATTTTCCTGGCCTTATGGGTGAAATCTAACCCAATTGGAAGCAATCTTGTTTTACACAGGGGCCTGGATATTATACATGAGTCATAAACACTGCATCCCTCTTCAGCACTAATTATATAAATCAGTAAATGCTTCACAGCATGTATATTATCAACCAAATCCAGACAAACTATACTATCATTAAGTAATTTTATGAAAGCAATTGCCTGTATTAAAAATCTGTCTTCTTTTTTCTTCTCCTACTGAAGACTCTCTCGTACTAGGGATGGGAATGTTTCCCTCTTAGCACAAACAAGCCCTAGGGCTTGGAAAAATGGCCTGACAAGGTCTCCTGATGCAGTTCTACAGCCAAGCAATATTCATAATAATATGAAGTATTAATATTGTTGATATTATTAATATCCATATTGCTCATTTAAACATGTTTATATATCATTTTTTTCTTAACTCCCCAAACTGTTTTATATGTGTTCTTGGTTCTAGAAAAGAGAATGTAAGTTCTTAACTCTTTCAAAATGTATCCATTCAGACTTCTTTATATTCATCCCCTATGCTGGGCTATGTGTGAATTATAAACCATTAAATAAGAAATAGCCCCTACCTTCAAGAAGAATACTCTAGAGCAATGCTTTCTACACTGAAGTAAGGTGAATATTATTTGGGAAGAGGAAAATTAGTGTGCTGAGGAAATAAACTGGATTGTTGAAAAATAAGTGTGCTGAGGAAATAAACTGGATTGTTGAAGCATTAACAATATTCCTTCCCATAAGATTTCTCTGAAGCTTTATGTGCTATAGAATATTATAACTTTCCAAAAGATTGCTTAGTATAAAGCATTGTCTAAGCTTATTTAGTCTAGAAACACTTACTCAATTAGGAGCTTTACGATATTATTTATCACTAGGAAATGCTAGTCTGATGTTATGTGAGCATATACCTGGGAAATTACAACTTCAGTATCATGCTGACAGTGATTTAGCCCGTGAACAAGGGAATGTAATGAAATTTTTAGAATTACAATGTTAGTATGTGAAGATCATTTGAGGATCATTTAATCACTATGTCCTCCCCTTTGCGTCTACTTGCTGCACAGCATTTACGAGCTAGTTCAAGAAGCTAAATCTTTACAGTTGCCTCTAATCCAAGTTGGTCTACTGGTTCTACAGGTGGTCATTCGGTCTGAAGGTCTGCTTTACTGGGTGTTATGACATTCATCAGAGTCTCCTGAGATTAGAGATATGTATATGATAGTCCCTTGTATTATTAAGGCAAGGGTTATGCCTCTGTGTTTTCTTTGTGCACAATGCTAAATTACTTAAGAGACTCTAAGAACTGAACATATGAATGTCCGTCTCCCATATACATTCAAACAACAGATTTACTGTGTTCATCTTAAGAGCAAGATATTGTTCTAGGCACTGAAGATATAGCAGTGAATAAAGTGGACAATGTACCTACTATCATGGAGCTTATATTACAGTAGGAGAGCCAGACAATAAGCAAATTGGTAAATAAATATGCAGTACAATGACAGAATGATAACTTTATAAAATAATAAAGAGGATAAAAAAGGTAAGAATGATGGGAGTGGGTTAGGAAGTTCTCTGGGAGTAGAAAATGTTCCATTCCAAGCAACAGTGAGTACAGAGGCCCTGAGATGAGAGAGCTCATATTGAACTCAATGAATAGCAGAGTTGAGTCTTTAAAAAGGTGTTAGAAAGAGTGTTATGAAAAAAAATCAGGAAAATAGAGGGATCATTGTTAAATCAAATTTGAAAACAGTAAAGAATTACACATAATTTATATATGTGATAAACTTAAAATAACCTTAGTGTTTTGTTTTTGAAATTTTAATGAAAGTCTTCCAACAGAAGAGATTGTACACTCCTCTAACACAATCTCAGTTGTGGATATTCACGGCCAGATGAAACAGAAGCAACCTCTTTTTTGCCTTTCTCTTAAATTTTTTGTTGAGGCAAGATTCCCAAACATAAAATTAACTTTTAGAAGTGAACAATTCAGAATCCTTTAGTACTTTCACAATGCTGTGCAACCAGCACCTTTCTCCAAAACATTTCATCCTCCAAAAGGAAGAACAATGCCCATTAATATTTGCCCCTGTCCCCACACTTCCAAGCCTCTGAAAGCCAACAGTCTGCTTTCTGTCTCAACCAATATTTTTCTTTTTATCAGTTTAAATGAGATATAATTGATGAATAAAACTATAAAATATTTTAAGCAAACATTTAGTATATGCATATATTGTAATTTTTAATTAGAGTGATTAGTGATTTTTTTAAGTGTAAAATTACTGATTTTTTTTAAATTGTAAAATTGTAGTTAAGTTCATTGATGTCTGTCTGTTCTATCCTATATTGTGCCCCTACTTTTCTGGAGTCCAAACACCTAGCAGAAGTAACTTCTCAATACAGTTTGCTTAAATTTTATATGATCCATTTCCCACCTCCTGACCTGACACACTCCTTAATTTTATAGAGGACTTTAGGAAATTAATGGTTAAATGGTTTATTAAGTTTACATAGCTAATTATGACAAATCTAGGGCCAATACTTGGGCCTCATGATAAATCTCAGTTTTTATGGTTTATACAGGAACTAAGCAGTAAATTTGGAAAAGGTCTGTGCTTTTTTTGTCACCTCATAGCATCCAGTAGAGCCTTTCCATGCACCCAGGAAATTTTTGGTGAATATGTTAAAAGAACATAAATCTTAACTGGAGGATCAACTACATACACAGAACTATTCTAAACATCTGTACTAACAATGATCTAACTTACAATTAAGGGTCTAAGAAAGCATTGAGAAGTAATAAAAGGAAGGGAAAAGCTGCAGATGAATGCAAATGCATGTGTTGCTTTCCTCTAGGGATCTAAATCAAATCCTCATTGTATAATTTGATTTGGTTACTCATTGTTTCTAATTAGAAATAATCACATTTACATGATTTCCCCCTCCTTTTTAGTTTCTCACCAAAATTGCTTTGCTCAATTATGCCACTTTATGGTTCCATATAATTTGTATCTCTTGACTCAATAGTTCCTCACATCATTTGGAATCTGTTTTATTTTTTTAAGAAGTGAAAGTTTAAGAGCTATTCTCAAACTGATCATGAGACGTAAGTAGCTCCAGTAAGCACAGAAGCATGCTAAAAGCAAACTGAGGAATACTTGAAAGTTCAAAACTAGGATGATGCTTATTACTAACTATATGTGAAATTAATTAAAGATTTAATTATTTGAGGAAAAGTAAATTGGCAGTTTCTACTTTTTGAGTCATTAAAAGCATGTCTATTGCTCTAGGGGTTTTGAGTGCATGTGCAAAAAATAGACTACACAAGCTTTGATATTGCAGGATTTCTGAAATAGAAATTCAACTTAAATATATGCTGTAATCTTAGCTTTTTATTCAAAATATGCCAAACTATTTTATCCTCTAAAAATGTATATATAAATGTATGCATTCACCAAGATGTTTAAATACTATAAGATGATTTTTCCCTCTTTTTTTAAATAAAATCACAGTTTTATAAAATGGCATTTAGTGTTACAGAGAACTCCCAGGCTCATTTACAAATAAAGAAACTGAATAAAGAAACATGGTGTGGGCCATGGTTCTACAGCTAGTTAAACACCGAATTACTAGGGCCATGGACATTCCTGAGGATAGCAGCTCCTTCTGCTTCATGATTGAGTAGGCAGCAATTAGGGGGGACAGGGAGGAAGTGATAGGAATAAACATATTAAAATGATTTCTGTTCTTTAATCCTATGTATTCAGGTATAGAATAATAACATGTATAATGTATCAGAACACTTTTCTTTCTGT
The DNA here is from genome assembly GCF_040802235.1 of Manis javanica. Classification (NCBI taxonomy): domain Eukaryota; kingdom Metazoa; phylum Chordata; class Mammalia; order Pholidota; family Manidae; genus Manis; species Manis javanica. The sequence continues at coordinate 46,942,386 of NC_133156.1, forward strand.
CCTAGTTTTCTTTTCAGTGGTCCATACTTTAGTGACACAACAAACACCTATTGTACATCGATTATGTGCCAACATCTATTCCAAAATATTTATATATATAGTGGAAATAAAAACATTAAACAAGTAGGTATTTAAGCAGTATGCCTTCATGAATGTGTGAGGGAGAAACTCAAAGTGATGTAGTAGAATGAGGGTCAACTGGTGGTTTTAAGTTCAATGTGTGATTGGGGTGGGCATTTCTGAAGAAGCAGCTTTTTTAATGGAGATCTGTTTGAAGACGGTCAGGAGCCAATCACATGAAGAATCAGAGGGTTCAAGATGAAAGCAGAAAGATAATATAAGACCCTGAGTGCCTTGAAAATGTCTCTGGACTTCATGAATGATTTAAAAAGCCATTGTCCTTAATTTTGTTTGTTTACATAGACCATAGAATTTATAGTTAATTGACCAGACACAATGCAGTGTCACATCAGATTCAGAACCAAAAGATAATTTGTTTTAGGGGGAAAAAGATGTAGAAGCATCTTTTATGCTAAAAATCCACTAGAAGACTGCTTACTTGGTAGCTCTTCATGTCTATGACCAAGTTTACTACATTGTTTCCTTTCAAATACAAAATTTTAAATCACATTGAAAATAAGGCACAGGAATATATACATTCTAACAAAGTGCTAAGTCCTGATCTTGTTTTATAGTATTTTTTTCAGTATATATAGCATTTTTATGTAGAGAAACATCATCTATACATAGTACAAACCTCCAAAAATAGAGCTACTTAGGATGAACAACTATCCAAAATGCTGATTTGTATTATGTTGGCATCAACAATGGAATTTCCTATCCAGCAATTTGGGTTCTTTCTAATCTATACGCTTTTAAATACTTTGGTTTCTCCTGAGCCTTGGGTAAAATATGATCTATGTGTCAAGAGAAAAGATAAGCAGCAGTAATGTAATGTTATTTCACTTTTTGTCTTTCCAAATTTTAAATTAATTCACGTAACCTGTAAGAGCAAAATATAACTCTTAACTGATTTTAATTGAAATTTTAAATCCACATGTATAAAGCATTGCTATTTTCATTGAACCCTTCCAATTCATCAATCTGATCAGCTGCCTAAGATAGTTTATTGTGAGAGAGGAGAAGTATAAAAGCACTGTTGATGTGGTACTATTCACAAGGGAGAAAAGTAATGAGGAGTGCTTTTAACACCTTGATTGAAGGGAAAACATTAGTAAACTTAGAACCAAATGTAATTTGAAGAGCTACCAGCCAGACCAGATCTGGCTATTTCAGGAATAGATCTATATAAACTGGTAATTTAGTGAGAATAATACTATTTTGAAATTACAGAGCCTGGATTTGTACCTGAGTTCCAGTCTCTTTGACCTTGGACAGGTTCCTTATCATCCTGAGCCTCTTGTTTTCTCAGTTGCAAAGCAAAGGTAATAATGTCCACCTCACATGGTTGCTATGAATTTTAAGTGATATAAACAAAGCACTTAGTAGAGTAACTGGGATGTAGTATTTGTATTATACACTCTACTTTGTAAGGTCAAATATCACTATTATTCATTTCCACATTTGGAATGTAGAACTGTCAGGATGTGTGCATCTCATGTTCCTTTGAACATTTTTCATTTGTTGTCCAGTGATTTTCTTTGTCTGCTGCATAGGTGCTCCCACGTATCTGCTACTTGACAGTTGAGATGTTTAGAGGATTAGTGCATTGAATGGCAGGTTGACTTACATTACACCTCTGTTCCTGTGTAGCTTGCCTTCATGTTCTTAAAATAGAATATGTTACAGACAAGACTGATGAACACAAAGAAGAAAAGAGTTCTCTTATTGTCAAGCTGAACAAACTAACATAACTTCAAAATAAAATTTGGACTGGAATTTCAGTTCTTCTGTCCTTTCAAGTTAGAAAGACATGTTTCCTCCTGAACTCAAGAAATACAAACACATTAATTCCCCAAAACAAGAAAAAAATATATAAGGTATCTTTAATTTCATTATGTTCCATAAATTGTTAATTCATTTTATCTACACCTGTAATAGTCAAATCTCATTTGGCCGGTAACTCTTTAATTAGCATTTAGTTCTAGATTTATTATTGTGTTTCCTTCACTTAGTGTGTTAAAAGCATCATTGATTTCTTTGATTAGGGAAAGTGGCCTCTAAAGGGAATTTGAGTACTAGATGATCTGGTGGTGGAAAATAGCATTTGAGATGTTTCTTTATTTTGTTATCATTCATTGCATGAATAAAATTATATTCATATTCAAAAAGGAACAGAATTATAAAATGGTATATGATGAAAAACTGAAAATGTTTTATTCTCTATTCTTGTCTCCTCCTACCTATCCAGTTTCCTCAGCCCCTTGAAAGCCACTGTATTTACTTTATGTCCTTCCTTAGCACATTTATGCTGCACAGGCAAATATGAATACTTACCCTTCTTTTCTAGTTAAAAAATTGGAGAGCATATGCATATTTCATTACCTTGCATTTTATACATATATAGATATAGATACATTAAAACAATTTTCCAGTGATAGACCTTTATTTTTCATCTCCAGTAAAAGGAAATTTTCACACTAGTAAAGGCATTACTGTGATGAATATCCATTATACAGATCATTTGACCTATGTGCAAGTATATCTGTAGGATATGTTCACAATAGTGGAATTACTTAGTCAAAAGTTTCATATTTTATAATATAACTATTGGTAGTTGCCTTCTATAGAGATTGAATTAACTTGCATTCCTACCAGCTACATGTGAAAAATCCCAGTTTCCCCCTTAGCCTCCAAAAAGAATTTGTTATGAATTTATGCTTTTAGCAAATATAATTGGTGAAAATAATAATTCATTGTAGCAATAATTTTATTTTTTGATTCAGGTTGATCTTCCTTGCATATGTTTGAAACTTTTCACTTTCCTGTGAATTCTGTGTTCATATTTCTCACTCATTTTTTCATTGGGTCACTGAAGCTTAGCCTGACAGTACTCTGGATTCCCATATATTTAGAAGTATTACCCCTCTGTGTTATGGGTTGCAAAATATTTTCCTGAGTTTGAGTCTTATCTTAAAATTAGCTCACGGTATTTTTTTTTACCTTATTATACCAACAACATTAATTGATAATCTTTTTTTTATTCACTGATTTATCTCTTTATCCTACTTTCTAGAATGTATTTTTTCTTATTTCTGAAAATTCTCTCATACTTTGACTATTGATTGATGATCCAGTACTTGTTAATTATCAGTGCTTGATAATACAGTGAGTTGCCTTTAATACTTATAAAAACGTTATGATTTAAAATTTTTCTGGCTGTAGTTATTAATTCATTTGTCCACTATACACTTAAGAGCATCTTGTCTAGTTTTTAAAAAAGCGTTTTTATATCTTCATTGAGATCAAGTTAAATTAGTAAAGCAACATGTGGGGAATCAGCAAGTTGCTGTGTGTTATTTGCTATCAAACTCAGTGTATCTTTGTTTGCTCAAGTCTTCTTTGAAAACTTCAGTAGGGTATATATGTTCTTCCAAGTGGCCTTGCATATTTATTTCCATTTATTCCCACACACTTGTCTTTGGTTATGATTGTAATGATCTTGTCTTCATATGAATATCTTATCTTGTTGTTGTGTACTTACATGAAATATAAATTTTTTCATAATGCTTATGGCATTTCCTTGTTTCTAGCAATTTTTTGGTTGATTTTGTGTATTTTTAGGTATAGTCAGTTATCTGTAGATATCAAGAGTTTTAACCCCATTCTTTCTTTTATACTTCTATATTTACCCTTGCAAAATCATTGTTTTTGCATCTCTAGGACAATATTACAACATTGCAGTGATTGTGTATTTTTAAGTCATGTATTAATTGCTTCAAGTAATTTAGTAAAGATGGTTCTAGCTTTGGTGTGAATTGATGACATTTTTATGATGTGGAAGTATAGATCAATCTTACCTTACTGAATATTTTAAAAATTATTTTTGAATACTATCAAATGCCATTCAGTATATATGAACATAAGTGGTTTTTTGATCCTAAGACATGTTAAGATGAAGGCTTATTTTAATATATTTAATCCTCTGGAGCACTATATTGACTTAGTAGAATGAGTTTGAAAATTGTCCTTTTCTGAATACTTGAAAAATGTTTAAAAAATTTGTGATTACATGCTATTTAATCATTGGGTAGAATCACTTAAGAAACTACTAGGACTAGAGCTTTCTTTGGGAGATAGATCTTTGACAAATGCTTCTGTTTACATTTTTTTCTTTTTCCTCTGATATCTATCCTGGTAACTTATATTTCATAGAAAATTATATACTTTTTTCTGAAAGTTAAAATTTTATTGGAATTCTTTTACCAATTTCTCTTTCTGTGGTTACTTCTCCCTAATCACTTATTAATACATTTGATATTTCTCCTTTTAAATTTTATTCATTTCCCTTTTTCCTTTATGATATTTGTTTTTCTTTATATTGTTAATAACAATATATTATTTTTTATAAGCTTAGCTTTTAAATATTTTCCCCCATTGAACAAGTTTCTGAATTTTTTTCCTCTTTATTATTGAATTTTGTCATTTTTTAAATTTTGGTCTATACTGCTAGTATTTTTTAATTAAAGTATGAGTCTCATATATAACATATATTTTTTTGGTATCATTAACATATAATTATGTGAACAACATTGTGGTTACTAGATTCCCCCCATTCTCAAGTCCCCACCACATACCCTATTACAGTCACTGTCCATCAGCATAGTAAGATGCTGTAGAATCACTACTTGTCTTCTCTGTGCTGTACTGCCTTCCCTGTGCCCCCTCCCCACATTATGTGTGCTAATTATAATGCCACATTTTCCTCTTATCCCTCCCTCTCCACCCATTCTCCACAGTCCCTTTCCGTTTGGTAACTGTTAGTCCATTTTTGGGTTCTGTGAGTCTGCTGCTATTTTTGTTCCTTCAGTTTTTTCTTTATTCTTATACTCCACAGATACGTGAAATCATTTTATACTTGTCTTTCTCCACCTGGCTTATTTCACTGAGCATAATACCCTGTAGCTCCCTCCATGTTGTTCCAAATGGAAAGATTTGTTTTCTTCTATGGCTGAATAATATTCCATTGTGTATATGTACCATATCTTCTTTATCCATTCATCTACTGATGGACACTTAGGTTGCTTCCATTTCTTGACTATTGCAAATAGTGCTACAATAATTATAAGACTGCATATGTCTTTTTGAAACTGGGTTCCTGCATTCTTAGGGTAAATTCCTAGGAGTGGAATTCCTAGGTCAAATGGTATCTGTGTTTTGAGTTTTTTGAGCAGCCTCCATACTGATTTCCACAATGGTTGAACTAATTTACTTTCCCACCAGCAGTGTAAGAGGGTTCTACTTTATCCACATCCTTGCCAACATTTGTAGTTGTTTGTCTTTTGGATGTTGGTCATCCTAACTGGTGTAAGATGATTTCTCATTGTGGTTTTAATTTGCATTTCTCTGATGTTTAGCGATGTGGAGCATCTTTTCATGTGCCTGTTGGCCCCCTAATTTCTTCTTTAGAGAAGTTTCTGTTCAGGTCCTCTGCCCATCTTTTAATTGGATTATTTGCTTTTTGTTTGTTGAAGTGCATGAGCCCTTTGAATATTTGGATGTCAACCCCTTATCGTATATGTCATTTACTAATGTATTCTCCCATACTGCAGGAAGGCCTTTTGTTCTACTTATAGTGTCCTTTGCTGTACAGAAGCTTTTTAGTTTGATATAGTCCCACTTGTTCATTTTTGGTTTTGTTTCCCTTGTCCGTGGAAATGTGTTCATGAAGAAGTTTTTCATGTTTATATTCAAGAGAGTTTTACCTACATTTTCATCGAAGTGTTTTATGGTTTCATGAGTTACATTCAGGTCTTTGATAAAATTCGAGTTTACTTTTGTGTATGGAGTTAGAGAGTAATCCAGTTTCATTTTCTTACATGTAGCTGTCCAGTTTTGCAGACACCAGCTGCTGAAGAGGCTGTTATTTCCCCATTGTATATCCATGGCTCCTTAATCATGTATTAATTGACCATATATGCTTGGGTTACTATCTGGACTCTCTATTCTGTTCCACTAGTTTGTGGGTCTGTTCTTGTGCCAGTACCAAATTGTCTTGATTACTGTGGCTTTGTAGTAGAGTTTGAAATTGGGAAGTGAGATTTCCCCTGCTTTATTCTTCCTTTTCAGGATTGCTTTGGATACTCGGGGTCTTTTGTAGTTCCGTATGAATTTTAGAATTACTTGTTTCAGTTCATTGAAGAATGCTGTCGATATTTTGATAGGGATTGTATTGAACCTGTAGACTGCTTTAGGCAGGATGTCCATTTTGACAATATTAATTCTTCCTACCCAAGAGCATGGAATGAATTTCCATTTATTAGCATCCTCTTTAATTTCTCTTCACAGTGTCTTGTAGTGTTCAAGGTATAGGTCTTTCAGTTCCTTGGTTAAGTTTATTCCTAGGTATTTTATTCTTTTTGATGCAATTGTGAATGAAATTGTTTTCCTGATTTCTCTTTCTGCTAGTTCATCATTAGTGTATATGAATACAACAGATTTCTGTGTATTAATTTTAGATTCTGAAACTTTGCTGAATTCAGATATTAATTCTAGCAGTTTCAGAGTGGATTATTTAGGGTTTTTTATGTACAGTATCATGTCATCTGCAAACAGTGACAGTTTGACTTCATTCTTACCTATCTGGATGCCTTTTATTTCTTTGTGTTGTCTGATTGCCATGGCTAGGACCTCCAGTACTATGTTGAATTAAAGTGGGGAGAGTGGGAATCCTTGTCTTGTTCCCAATCTTAGTGGAAAAGCTCTCAGCTTCTCACTGTTAAGTATAATGTTGGCTGTGGGTTTGTCATATATGGCCTTCATTATGTTGAGATACTTGCCCTGTATAGCCATTTTGTTGAGAGTTTTTGCCATGAATGGATGCTGAATTTTGTCAAATGCTTTTTCAGCATCTACAGAGATGATCATGTGTTCTTTGTCCTTTTTGTTGATGAGGATGGATTTTCGAATACTGTAACATCCTTGCATCCCTGGGATGAAACTCACTTGATACTGGTGTATGATCCTCTTGATGTATTTTTGAATTCAGTTTGCTAATATTTTGTTGAGTATTCTTGCATCTATGTTCATCAGGGATATTGGTCTGAGTTTTCTATTTTGTTGTGTCTTTGCCTGGTTTTGGTATTAGAGTAATGCTGGCTTCATAGAATGAGTTTGTAAGTATTCCCTCCTCTTCTCTTTTTTGAAAACTTTAACGAGAATGTGTATTGTCTTCTCTAAATGTCTGGTAAAATTCAGTGGTGAATTCATCTGGCCTGGGAGTTTTGTCATTGGGTAGCTTTTGATTACCAATTCAATTTCATTGCCTGTAATTGGTCTGTTTAGATTTCTTTTTCTTCCTGGGTCAGTCTTGGAAAGTTGTCCATTTCTTCTAGGTTACCCAGTATTTTAGTATATAGATTTTCATAGTATTCTTTAATAATTCTTTGTATTTCTGTCATGTCCATCATGATTTTTCCTGTCTCATTTATGATTCTGTTTATATGTGTAGATTCTCCTTTTTTCTTAACACTTCTGGCTTGGTGTTTTATCTATTTCGTTGATTTTCTCAAAATACCAGCTGTTGCTTTCATTAATTTTTTCTAGTTTTTATTCTCAATTTTATTTATTTTTTCTCTGATCTTTATTATGTCCCTTCCTCTGCTGACTTTGGGCCTCATTTGTTCTTCTTTTTCCAGTTTCAATAATTGAGAATTTAGACTATTCATTTCAGGTTGTTCTTCCTTCTTTAAATATGCTTGGATTGCTATATACTTTCCTCTTAGTGCTGCCTTCACTGCATCCCACAGAAGGTGGGGCATTGTGCTGTTGTTTTTATTTGTCTCCATATATTGCTTGATTTCTGTTCTAATTTGGTCATTGATCCTTTGATTATTTAGAAGCATGTTGTTAAGCCTCCATGTGTTGTGAGCCTTTTTGTTTTCTTTGTACAATTTATTTCTAGTTTTATACCTTTTATGATCTAAGAAGTTGGTTGGTATAATTTCAATCTTTTTAAATTTACTGAGGCTCTTTTTGTGGCTTAGTGTGTGGCCTATTCTAGAAAATGTTCCATGTGGACTTGAGATGAATGTGTATCCTGCTGCTTTTGGGTGTAGAGTTCTGTAGATGTCTGTTAGGTCCATCTGTTCTAATGTGTTGTTCAGTGCCTCTGTGTCCTTACTTATTTTCTGTCTGGGTGATCTGTCCTTTGGAGTGAGTGGTGTGTTGAAGTCTCCCAAAATGAATGCATTGCATTCTATTTCCTCCTTTAATTCTGTTAGTATTTGTTTCACTTATGTAGGTGCTCCTGTGTTGGGTTCATAGATATTTATAATGGTTATATCCTTTTGTTAGACTGACCCCTTTGTTATTATGTAATATCCATCTTTGTCTCTTGTGACTTTCTTTGTTTTGAAGTCTATTTTGTCTGATACAAGTATTGCAACACCTGTTTTTTTTCTCCCTATCATTTGTATGAAATATCTTTTTCCATCCCTTCCCTTCACTTTTAGTATGTGTATGTCTTTGGGTTTGAAGTGAGTCTCTTATAGGCAGCACATAGATGGTCTTGCTTTTTAATCCATTCCGTAACTCTGTGTCTTTTGATTGGTGCAGTCAGTCCATTTAGGGTGATTATTGATAGATATGTACTTATTGCCATGGCAGGCTTTGGACTCCTGGTTACCAAAGGTTCAAGGGCAGCTTCTTTACTATGTAATCATCTAACAACTCACTTATTATGCTATGATAAACACAGTCTGATTATTCTTTATTTCTCTCCCTTCTTTTTCTTCTTCCTCCACTGTTTACATGTTAGGTGTTTTATTCTGTACTCTATGTGTTTCCATTGAGTGATTTTGTTAATAACTGATTTTATTTTGCATTCTGTTAGTATTAGGTTGGTGTACTTTCTTTGCTGTGGTTTTATTTTCTCTGGTGACAGCTATTTAGCCTTAAGCACACTTCCATCTAGAGCAGTCTCTTTAAAATACACTGTAGAGTTGGTTTGTGGAGTTAAATTTCATCTACTTTTGCTTATCTGGGAATTGTTTAAAATCTCCTTCAAATTTAAATGATAATCTTGCTGGATAGAATATTCTCGGTTCAAGGCCTTTCTTTTTCATTGCATTATCATGCCACTCCCTTCTGGCCTGTAAGGTTTATGCTGAGAAGTCTGATGATAGCCTGGTGGCTTTTCCTGTGTAGGTGAATTTTTTCTCTCTCTGGCTGCTTTTATACTCTGTCCTTGTCTTTGATCTTTGCCATTTTAATTATTATATGTGTTGGTGTTGTCCTTCTTGGGTCCCTTGTGTTGGGAAATCTGTGGACTTTCATGGTCTGAGAGACTATTTCCTTCCCCAGATTTGGGAAGTTTTCCACAATTATTTCTTCAAAGACACTTTCTATTCACTTTTTCTCTCCCTTCTTCTTCTGTTATCCCCATAATGTGAAAATCATTCTGTTTTGATTGGTCACACAGTTCTCTTAATATTCTCTCATTCCTAGAGATCTTTTTATCTCTCTCTGCCTCAGCTTCTGTTTATTCCTATTCTCTGATTTCTGTTATATTAAGTCTCTTCCACCTCATCCAGTCTGCTTTTAAATCCTTTCACTGTTTGTTTCATTTCTGTTATCTCCCTCCTGAATTCATCCCTTAGCTCTGAAATATTTGTAGCTCCATCAGAATACTTATGACTTTTATTTTGAATTCTTTTTGAGGAAGATTGGTGATGTCAGTCTCACCAAGCCCTCTCTCTGGTGTTTGAGGGATTTTGGACTGAGTAAGGTTCTTTTGCTTTTTCATGGCAATGGTAGTGGTCACCAGCGAGTTGCACATGTGTCAGCTGGGAAACAACATCCCTTCCTGCTTGCCAGTCATATTGCCTATCTCTACTATCTCTTCCAGTTAACTGCACACAGAGGGTAGCCTCTGGGTTAATCCCCTAAGCTTCCTTGGGCAGGGCAGCCCTCGGGATGGCCTAGTGCACTGGCAGGGGTCACAGGCAAATATTGTGTGTTCTGCCATGAGTACGGAATCTCTTCTTGCTTCCCGGACTCTGCACCCATCTCACCTGTCTGTGCCAGTCAGCTGCACACAGGAAGCAGCCTCTAGGTTAATCCCCTGAACTTCTGTGGGTGGGGCAGCCCTCAGGATGGACCTAGGGCACTGGTGGGTGTTGCAGGCAATCCGTGTGTGTTCTGCCATGAGAACAGAGCCCCTTTGTGCCTCCTGGACTCTGTGCCATTCTCCATTGTCTGTGTCAGTCAACCGCATGTGGGGAGCAGCCTCTGGGTCTGGGCTGGTTAGCCGCGTACAGGGAGAAGCCTCTGTGTTAAGCTGTGTGGTTGTTGTAGCCAAGGCTGCTCCCTGGATGTTCCACAGCAATGGCCATTCAGCCAGTTTGCTTACAGTGCCAGCAGGTGGGAATGAATGGCAGGCTGCTTTTCACCATGAGGGGGTTCAGACCTGCACTGCCACCCTGGGGGTTAGGGTGTCTGAAGTTCCTTAAAGTTCCTAGCCTGCTAGGCTGAGTGTGACAGGATGATTTTGTCCACATTGTCCCTTGTCCCTTTAAGACTTTTAAAGACTCTGCTTTTCTTTTGTCCCAGGGTAGCCAACTGTGGGAAACTTGTCGCAGTCTTAATCTCAGATTTTGCTTTTCCACTCCTCTAATATTCAGTATACCATGCAATGAGTGTCTGTGCTCCCGGGGCAGATTACCAGGGCTGGGTATTTAGCAGTCCTGTGCTCCCACTCCCTCCCCGCTCTGATTCTCTTCCTCCTGCTGGTGAGTTGGTGTTGGGGGAGTGCTCGGGTCCCATTGGGTCAGTTTTATATCTTACCCTTTTCTGTGAAATGTTGGATTCTTGCAGATGTAGCCTGGCTCATTTATTGTATCTTCTGGTCACTCGTTTAGGAATGGTTGTATTTGCTGTATTGTCAAAATATATATGGTTTTGGGAGCAGATTTCCACCACCCTACTCATGCTGCCATCTTGAGAATCTCTCCATATAACTTATTTTTATGCTTTTAAAATTTCCATGATTATAAAAGCAATAAATTTTCCTCATAGCACTTGTTTACATGGTGTTTGTATTACTGTTTTCCAGAAATCCTAAAATACTGCCATTTTTCCTTTTTGATACAAGAGAGTTTTATAAAGGAGTTTTCTTCATTTATAAGGAGGATGATCTTTTGTGTTTATTTTTATGTTCATTTTTTAAAAAAAATTTAATATATCACATTGAGATAAGACATATTTTTTTCCTATACTTTTTCTATGTATCAGCGCTACTTCAAGTTGTCTTTTGTAAGACATAGTCTCTTTTTGGTTATTGTTTCATGAGCAGTATTTTAAGAATTGATGATTAGACTCTGTATTATCATTATTTTTTTTCCAATAGTAGGGTTTATCCTTATATTTTCTGTATTTATAATTTGTGAATTTTAGGGCTATAGAAGTCACACACTTTAGCATCATAAAACACACTGTTTGTTTTACATAATATTATTCCATTTATTTGTATGCATTGTAGTTGTATTAAGACTGTAATCCAAGTTTTCTTACTTATTGTCCTGATGTAATATTACACACCTATTTTTCTCAAACTCCCTGAAGTACTTTGTTTGGGAATGTCTATTTTACATTGTATGGAGTTTGGTTTTGCTTTGTGATCAAATATGAAAATCTTTTATTTTTCCTTATAATTGGTGATATAGGCTCTGAAGTTTTTTTTTGTATTTGAATCTGAATCAAGGCAGCCTCTTACTATTTATAGCAATAAACACACCAGTCCCCCCTTCCCAATCTTTCTGTTTACTCAAAATTTCCATTTCCTTTACATTTACTTGTTATCTATTTTTTGGTTAATCACATAGTTTCTGCATTGTCAGAGCATATAGTTTAAATTCTGATTTTTCACTGTAATCCACACATTTAGTTTATTGTTAATTGTTCAGTTGAAAATATTCAATACTTACCACTAATCGTTTTTGTTGTGATCTCCTCCAGAAATTCTTTTATTTGGCTACAGTTCATGTGATAGGTTTCTTTGTTTTTCAAAATAAGTACTTGAAGGAAATGTCTCTTCTGAGGTCTTCCATATTCAAAAATATATGTAGACTGTTTACATAGGGGGCAGTATGGTTAGATAAATAATTCCTTAGAAGATAACATTTCTTTTTTCATCTAGTAAGTATTATTCTGTTGTCTTCCATTTTATTTAATCTTTTCTGGGGCCCTCTGTTTTTGATTACTATATATAATTCGATGTCAACCTCTATTTTTAGTGAGAGGTTTGGTCTTTTTTATCTGCTCAGATGATTGGTTCTCATTAAGATCCAATAATTCAGTAGAGTATATCCTGTGTTGACTATTTGGGTCAGTTTTTCCTGGCATATGGTGTGCCTTTTATCTATGAAGATTCTTGTATCAGTGTATTCAGGAACATGTCCTTGAATTGTATTTTCATGTAATTTTTCTATTTAAATATTTGGTATATTTATATTGGTAAGTCAATTAAGAATATTTTGCATCCTTTTTTTTCCTTATATCTAAAACTATTTTTTTTGTCTCTCTAAATGTGTTTACCTTATAATTTCCTTTTGATTAATTCATTGTCCTTTGTAGTTTCCATCTATAAATTATTATATTTTCCACAGCATCTGTTCTTTGATACACTTCTTCTGTTTTTTGTTTATTTTTTTCCTTTGGCTATAAAGTTTGTGCTTTTCCTCTCTCTCTTTTTTATTCTCTATTTCTTCCATACATTCTGCCAGTTCCAAGTTTATTTCCTACTTTTCTATTTGATTTTCCTGTGTGTCTATTATATGGCTCTCATTAATTGAGGTCATTGTCTCATATATACTGTAATTCTCAAAGAAATGTTGAGTCAGAATTTTCATCTCTTCTGTGACAGCATATTCCTTCCAAAACTTCAAGTTTTCCTGATTTTCCACCTTTCATTTTTTATAATACCTTTGTATTTATGATGTGTTAGCTTCCTTTTTATTGCTTCATGCAATTAGTTGAATTTTCCCATCCTAGTTTTTTAGAGAATCCCTCTACTACTGATTTGTTTTTCAAGATATATTTTTCAAGATATCTTAGTGTTGCCTAGATGGCTTCTATTCTATTAATTATAGTACCAATCACTCCAAATCTAATAGATTTTGTTAGATACAAGGGCTATGGAATTATGTAATTTCAGCATGAGCCCATTACATTCAGAAAGTGGTCTTAGGTATGCATTTTGGAAATTTGCTAATTCAAGCTGCCTCATTTTCAATTTTCTCTCTGTGGTTGCTACTGTACTTCATCTTGCATGGTGTCTATGCAGATTTTAACTGATTTTATAGTTCTTCATTTTTGTAATTCACATTTTTGGTTTATATATGCTCAGTTACACAATTGCCTATAAATACCAAAATCTCAATGTTTTAAGTCAGTCCAAGTTTATTTTTATCTCACATAGTCCCATGCTGGCATTTTTGTTTGGGACGCCCTAAGTGAGCAACTCTCCTCCAATCAGTGATACAGAAACATTGGCTTTTCCATATTAATGGATCCACTCTCTTTAATATGACTCCCTTTGTGGGTAAGTCTTCATTTTAGCCTAGCTGAAAAGTGAAAAGATAAAGAGAAGTATTAAAGGACAAGGCATAGGAAGGCTATATATACTTCCATAACATTTATTTGATAGAAATAGAATTAATTGTCTTATCCTCTAGCAGAGGATACCATCATATACTTTAGTCATATGTTCAAGAAAACATGGGTGTGATGATCAAATAACCATCTGTACCAGATTAGGATGTCTGAAGAGAAGTCACTTGGTATTTCATGCTTCCATAGACATTAAAAACTGTTTCTTAGGCTCTTCCTTTCTTTGATAGTTCAAGACTAAGCCTAAGAGATGGTAGGCATTTAGTAAATGCTTGATGAATGGATTACTAACTGTATGATTATATAGATAGGTGGTTTCTTCTCTTGTTGAAGGAGTAATGGATGATAAGCAGAGTGGATGCATCAGAAATGACACGTAGAGAAAAAGGCAAATTGGCAAAACTATTCATTTTATGCCATAGCATATTCTTTTCTTAGCTTTTTTCCTTCATTATTGTCTTGTGCTGAAGGATGAATGTGAGACTTAAGGTATAGAGAAATGCAAAAAAAAAAAAGTTAATAAAATGATAAAAGTCCATCAAGTCTATTCCAACTTTAATATCACTATTGCTCTGATTTTTTGTCTTTTTTCTAGTATATTTACATTTATTTCTTATTCTGATTGAGGGAAATTTTCACTCAATTACTAAAATTGATTAAGTTAATAGGGAATAGCTTTCAAATGCAACATTTGGTGGGACTTAGGCAAAACATTCTTCAAAGTACAAACATGAAATTGTGCATAAAATTGGTGATGAAATTGTAAAGGTTTATGAAAAGTTCAAAGGATTCTGCTTTTCTCTGGTTTGTAATGAGGAAACAAATAGAAAAGTGAACCAGAAGCAGGTGGAAGAAGGTCCCTAAATTGTTCCAATGTTAAACATTCATCCAGACATTGCATAGATAGGCTTCAAAATTAATGAAGTTTCTTTTCTTTTTTTTTTTTTTTAGGAGAGCAAAGCAGAGGCTTTATTTAGAGAGAAAGTGAGAGGACAGAGCTCCTGGCTCTCGCCTGGAGGGGACAAGAGAGCCCCTTAATGAAGTTTCTTTTAAAAATTTTAAATATTCGTCAGTATGATAGGCAAAATAACTGCCTCCCAAAGACATTCATGCCCCAATCCCCAGAACCTGTGAATTTTCTTTACGTGTCAAGGGCTGCCAGATGAAATTGTTTGCTAAATAGCTGACCATAAAATGGAGATTATCCTGGATTATCCAGATAGACACAATGTGATCAAAAGAGCCCTTAAATTGAAGAGGGATGTAGGAATGTCAGTGTCAAAATCATGTGATCTGAGAAAGAATCAACTGGCCACCGCCAACTTTGAAGATGTAGGAAAGGATTTATGATCCAAGGAATGTGGATAATCTCTTAGAAGCTAGAAAAGTCAAGAAAATAGATTCTCCCTTAGACTCTCCATAAAGAAACTCAGCCAGGCACAATCTGATCTTAGCCAAGTAAGACCCATTTTGGACTTCTGATCTCCCTAACTGCAGGATAATTCAGTTTTAAGCTATTAAGTTTGAAGTAATTTGTTACAGCAGCAAAAGGAAACTAAGATACACAGTAAAAACCAAATACTTGTGGACTACAAATGCCACATTTTTCCCCCCTCACACAGCATAGTTGATCACCATAAGACCATAGTTTGAAGTCTAAAAGTATACAGTTGAGTTGTCTGATTAGATTTGTTGATTTATTTGCTTTCTTGGTCCTGACCAAATTATGTTACATTTCACCATAACTAGTGGCAGGTATTTTATGGGAACATGGAAAAATCTGTTCATGTGAGATGTTAAGATAAATCTTGATAAACAGCAAACCTGAATGGTCACACTAATGAGATAAAAGAGAAATTACTTTGTTTTGATATTCAGTTTAACTGTCATTTCTTAAAAATAATCTAGGATTTATGTAAAGCCCAAATTCATATATATTAGTTTTTCTCTCATTTTTTAAAACTCTTGCTCTTCCATGAAAATATACATTTTAATTTTATTAGAATAGGAAAGACAAATAAGCCTTACTAGTAAAAAATAAAACAGTGGTAGGGAAAAAAACATGTTTGTGGATATTTTCAAAAAAAGTATGCAAAAAAATACTCAGAATAAAATTATCTTCTACACCAGACATACAATAAAAATGACTGTGACTTTTAGGTATCCTTCTAAAGAAGAGAACTATGTTGTTCAGTAAGCTTAATCATAATCTAGGTTTTCATATTTAAATAGCTAAGTAGAGGGGTTGCTGACTAGAAGCATAAAATGAGCTGAAACAGGAGAATGGTGTGAAGTATCTACTGATAATTTTGCTAATTAAATTGTTACAGAAAAGTTTCAAACTATGCGTCCCCCTTAGGAAGGTTTATTGCTTTCCTGAAGTATTCCAAAAAGAACCAAACTATGAGTAACTTACAAAACAACATAGTAACATGTAAGGCCCAAAGTTAGACTAGCTAAATTGTCTTGAAGACACATCAAATAATTGATCAGTAAGTAAAACTGTGATTATAGAATAAAATCACGTTGAATTGTAGCAAATAATTGCAAAAATAATTAAAGTCACAAATCTTCCCAGTAACAATGTGAACAATTCTCTTTAGTGCCCCACAGGGATGGAACTTGCTAGCTTTGATTGGGATTAAACCTGAAGGTTAAAAAAAAGGAAAATTGTAGTCTGGAAGAAATCGTATTGAGAACATATCACCCATAAGAAAAAAATAAATAAAAGTTCCTGAAAAGTGAATTCGGTGCTTATGTAATTTCCATTTCAAAGGATACAATTTATTGTAGTTTTTAATTTTTTAAGGAGTCCACATAAGCTTGAGCTGTCATATACAGATAAATTTCCAGTTCTCAGTTTATTTCTTTTTCTGCTATGGTAAAATAGAGACAACTTATTTCATATCTCTAACTGAAAGAATAGAAACTTACTTAAGGGGGAGATTTTCTTTTGGAAGAATTGTGGATATTATTCTTGTTAACAAATATTGACTCTGGATGAGTAAAATAACTGCTTTTCTGCTTTTAGTGCTTATGTAGCTTACATACAGTGCATTGTAATATTCACTACTGGATGAAACCCTAGAAGTAGAATTAATGACTTCTGAAAATATGTCTTCCACCTTAAAAATATCTGGCAATAAAAATGCAGCTTGAAACATATTGCTTATATTCCAGCTGACCTTCATGTTAGCTACTTAATCTTTCTTTTGATGTGTATGTTATGATCCAAATATAAATATCTACCCAATCTATGATCACTCAGGTTTCTTTGAGACTTTTTAACAAACAGGATTGCCCAAGCAAAGGAGATACCATAAAGAAAGCCTTAAAAGAAAACCTAATGATATAAAACCCATTCTTGAGTGTAAAGCACCTAGTTTCAAACAAATACAACCTCAATTTTTAAAAGGTCTACTGCTTTAAATAAAATTATTTCACTAATTCTAAATTATTTCCTGAGCCCCTAACCATATCTTTTGCACTATAGGGGAGAATTTATAATTAAGGGATTCATGACTATGTAATGAGAACAAAGGCTTCAGACAGTAGTAACATGCTAGAATTAGAAGGTGGTGTGTATAGTAGGTTACAAAAGTTAAGGCAGTAAATTACTCAATGCTGTGGCTTCTTAACTCCAAATTGACATATCCTCTTTGAGTACATTGTACTAATAAACTTCAAGGAGCAATTGCTAGTTGCAGCTATGCTATCTTAATATACCTATTTCATAAATATTATCTCAGCATATGCTATGTCCAGACACTACATCATTATATCAGGATAAAATGATGAAGAAGTGAGGAAAATAGACATGGTATTAGCTCTTTCAGAGCTTATACAGTGGAAGGAAATGCATGCAAGAAAACTGATAATTATAATACACTGACAAATATTATGAAGGTATAATTTAGTGCCTCAGAATGCTATGAAGTAAGACAGTAACACCCACTTGGAGAGTTGGGACAGAAGGATGAATAGAAATTCCCCAAGTAGGGGTGGCTAGAAATGTTTAGGTAGGGAAAAGAGCATACAGCCAATGACCAAAGGTGGAGAAACAGAATGGGAGTAAGGGGAAGGAGATTAGAAAAAGAAGAGAAGAGAAAGGGAAAATCAGTGGCCTGTTGAATAAATGAAGGAAATTAATTATGGCTATATTTGAGCCCAAGTGTAGAAAATGAGGGTGAAAGAAGAAACAGGAATTATATCCTAAATTAAACATATATACATGTGCACACACAACTGTTTGTCCATCTGTCCAGGACAAAACCATTTCCAAATGGCTGAAAACCTATCTGAAATTCACAGAAAAAAAACCACATTAATCTATGATTTTTTTATTTTGAGTTAGAGTCCATCTTAAGAACAGTGGAGGAACAATGGAGGAATAATGAAATAAAGGCAGTGAGCATTGCCTTCTGGTCACATTGATTCAAACATAAGAACTCTCTGTGGAGCAGTACTGAGGAGGCTGTCATCACATCGTATTCTTCACAGTTGTTTCTGCAATAGGAGTTCAGTGCGTGCAACTCTAAGCAACTCATAGTCTGTACTCTACTCATAGATGTGTTTTAACCACATAGTACTTCTTTTTCTTTTTTCAGTCAGCCCTTAACGTTTTGAAATTGTCATTAAAAAATCCAGATTTCCAGTTTTATTGTAAGAAACCTGAAGCTGTGGCAATAGTGGGCTTTCATTTCTTCATGGAAGGAACTAGCTAGAGCAGAATGATGGCAGCCTTTGTAGGTAGGACAGACAAACATTAGCTTGCTGCAGTTCTGAACACAGTCTTATGTACTCAGCTTTTGTTGAAGATCTTTGAAACTTTGACCCAGAGTGTAACTTTTATGGCTTTTATCCTTCTTACTGGCTTAATTTAGGTCTTACCTTGTTTCCAGGGTTGTATCGGGTTGGTATCTTCTTTTGCTCAGCTTAGAACCACTTTTGTGGCTATGTTTCTACCCCTCTCTTTGAATTTGAATCCATAGGCCTGTTCTTGCCCTGTATTGCCCCAATGGACAGTTCCTCACACAATCTGTCACTGTAGAATACAAAATAGTACCACTCTTGTGCTCAAAAATCTCCCAGAGCTGTCCATTTCATTCAAAGTGAAAGAGAAATACCTTCCATTGACCTTTAAGGGTCATTTCTGAGCATCTCACCAACCGTACCTCCTCACCTGCTCTGCTCCAGACACCTATTCTCCTGGCTGTTCCTTAAACGTGACAGGTAAGATCTCAACTCAGAGCCTTTCCTCCAGCTGGAATTCTTCCCCCAGTTATTTTCACACCTTCTTGCTTTGTTCAGATCTGACATTTTCAAAGGCCTACTCTGATTACCCTATTTAATAGAGCAACTTGTCCTGCTGTCCCCTGGCACTCAGCAGTCTCCTTACTGTGATCCGTTTTTGTGCTTCTTGTCACCATTGCTATAGCACTCGTTACTGTCAAACCATATGCCTTGTGCACATGTTCTGTTTAACGTTCATCATATAACTTCCTTTCTAGGATATATGCTCTGTGAAGCAAGAATTTGTATCTTTTTGTGTTCAAGTACCTAGACTAGTGCCTAAATATTAGCTGGGTAGATAAACAAATTAGTTATACCTGAAAAATAAGTTAATGAATGATATATGACAAAAATCAAAATTTAACAACTCCAAACCTATCCTACTATCTATTCACAAGAATCCCCACATTTATTTTCAAAAGGAAGTTTTTCTAAAGAATAACCATATATTTATTTATCGTCATTATAAAATAATGTATTAGTGTGTAGATCTTCTGTGACCATCATATTTCTAATCTTGGAAAAAAGTGTATTAATGCTTCTAAGGTTTATGTTAGGATATACATGAGCAAATAATAAAAAGTGTCTCTTCTATAAGTGTTATGTGTTACTAACACTAATAATAATAGAAGCTAATACTTATTTAGTAGACGCTATGCATCAGGCACTATACTGAGCACTTTATAAATATTACCTCATTTCATCTCATTGAATTTTTATAAACTCATGATGAACAACATATTATTATACCCATATTTCAGATGAGGAAACCAAGCTTTAAAGAAGTCATGGACAGAGCCACCACTTGAGCTCAGAATTTTTAATCCAGATTATTTTAACCACCATTCTACTCTCTGAAATAATGCTGTCATTGTTTGTTACAGATGTAGGCATGCCTTTCTCTTTTTGTCTTTTCCTAAACTCTTATTTTGCAGCTATTGATGTAGAGTCTCTCCAAATGATACAATAATAGATGGGGAGGCACAGCACTATAATGAGGACTTGCTGAATGGTGTTCATTTGGGCTGCAAGGTGGGTGCATTGTTAACCTAACCAAAGGGCCAAATGCCTATCAGGGCAGGAAGGCTGCATCAAAAAGCATTCAAGGGTTTCACAAGTGTCAAAATTATACTTTCTAGGTTGAAACAAAGGGAGCAAGGCAACAAATAATAGGAAAAAGAAAGAAAACAAAAAAGAAAAAGTGTTCTTTGAAATTAGATTTCCCTTCAGCTACAACACCTCTTCTAAGCTGCCCCCACGGAATGCTAGTCTGCTTTACATAAAACATTCTTATTCTGTACTTACATATTTTAGTGGGAGAAAAGCAAATGAGAGATTGTCATCTGCCCTGGATTCTTGGTGTTTGCATGATTTCCTACAACTAGCAATGAGCTAGAATTGCTGTTCTCTCGGCTCAGTTGCGTAGTTATGCACTAACACAAGAGGAAGAAAAGCAAAAATGCAATTTGGGCAGTAGTCCTCCAAACCCAGCATTTTTTTTTAGCTTGTATTTCCCAAATGATATTCCAACAATCATAGTAATTTAGCATGTTATGTTCTTGATTCTTGTGGGCAGAGAGTGATGACGGAAGAAAATAAGGTATATTATGCTATTTGATATTGCACTTCAGTAAAGGAGCCCCACCAGCTGACAGTAATCAGACGGGGAAGAGCAATTAGGCAGCAGTTGCCCAGAGTGCACTGGAGCTTAATGAAGGCAGAAGGTAAAGTTCATTTGTGCTTTGGTCAGCACACTGGGAGTTCCGAGGACAAAAGGTACAACTTAGAAAGTAGGAAGTGTCAGTGAGCCCCACGTATTAAATCGTCACTTCTAAATCTTAAGAGAGACCACTTATGCAGGAGAATGGGAGACCAGTTCAAATATGAAGGACTCTTACGTGTGTGTGGTTTGCCGCACATGAGTCAGTGGATTGAGCTACGTGTAATGAAGAAATAGGCTATGATCTCTGAGGTTATGGCGGCCTTCTTAGGAAGACATATTGAATAGATTTAGAGGAATGTGATTGCTTTATATGAAGCAAATTAACTCAGAAGCAAGTCCAGGAAATGGGAACATGGGGTGAGGAAGTGACTCAGATGGAGTTTCCTTGAAAGATGGTTAAAATCATACGAGAAAACATAGGTTAGAAAGATAAGTGACAACAGTAATGCCTCACTTTTTATAGCACTTAAACAGAATTTACAGCTAAACCACCTCAGCTGCCTACTGAGGTGACACGGTGGGTTGGAAGAAGCACTTGGGATCACAGGCAAAGATTTTGTTAGATTTGACACAAACTGTAAGACCTCAGGCATATCATTTAAGATCTCCAACTGTTGGTTTTCTTATCTTTACAATGGGGGTAATATGCCAAGTTTATGGCTCTTTGAAGTGAGAAATGAATGAGATAATATTTAAACCACCTAAGGCTGTGCCAGGTACACTGAAGTGGTCAATAAATGTTGGCTGTTTTCCTCACTCTCTTGGCTCATAAAATAACAAGTGATCTGCTACCAAAAAGATTCATTCTTTCCATGTAAGCTAATAGAGTTCAAATGAGAGGAAACAGGAAAATTATAAATATTAAAGAAAAAAGTTTAAAATATTCTGCTTGTTTATTAGAGAACATTTAACTTTAGAGCATTTAACTTTTTCATGTCTTCCAATAACTTCCATTTGATTTTTACAGTTTTTTAAAATTGTAATAAGTACTTTTATTACAAGTGCTATACATTATACACTTTAAAAAATTTCCCAGTACCAACATAGTCGCATTGCTTCAGTTAGCCTTCACCTTTTCTTATAAACCCTCTGCATTAAAATAATTTTCCCTTGCCTTTTGTTTCTCCTTACCAACTCCATTTTATTCTTTTCTCTAATAGTGTTTATTCCTCCTGTGTTATTGTGATTTATAATAAGAAATATACATTTGGCCTTTGTCCTCATTACTGTCACTCCTGAAATCCTTGGAATATCCTAAGTGATAAGATTGATAAAGTTGTCTTAATATTCATAACAAACCCCTTTCAGCCACACCTGAATTTATGTTAATTAGGTCACTTTCAGAAAGTGTCTAAGGAAGCAGCCAAGTGATTGGAGGGTTGGAACTATAAGTTTCACCTTCCTGACCTCAGTAGATGAGAGAGGGGCCGGTGATTTCATCAGTTATAGTGATGCCTATGTAATGAAGCCTCCCTAAAAACCCAAAAGGCCAGGGTTTGGAGGATTCTTGAATGGTGAGCACATGGAGACTTGGGGTGAGTGGCACATTCAGAGGGCAAGGGAGCTCTGTGCCCCTTTCCTCAAACCTTGACTTAAGCATCTCTTCCATCTGACTGTTCCTGAGTTACTTCCTTTTATAGTAATTTAAAAAGTTGATAATCTGGTAAGTAAAATATTGCTCTGAGTTCTGTAATCCATTCTAGCAAGTTAATCAAACCCAAGAGAAGGGTCATTGGAACCTTCAACCTGTTGACAGTGGGCCAAAAGCACAGGTGACCACTTGGATTTGATTGATGTCTGAGGTGGGGAGATGGGACTTATGGAATTGAGCCCTTAACCTGTGGGATCGATGCTATCTCCAGGTAATGCCAGAATTTAGTCAAATTACAGGATACCCAAATAGAGTCACAGAATTGTTTGGTGTGGGATAGGAATTGGTGTCAAAATAAGACCTCATCTTCTCTTCCCTTGACTCCTGTGTCATTATTGGTTTCTACATTTTTGATAACATTTTTATTCATATAATCCCAAGAATTTTTTTACTCTTTTGTTTCTATTTCCCTTAGAATATGCAACAAGTAGAAATTAAGAAATAGTAGTTTCTATCATTGTTTTTACTGTTATGATTTTATTTTTAAATCTCTCTCTGTATTATCTATTGCTACACAAAAAATTAATCCCAAACTCAGTTCCTTAAAACAACCGTGTATTATCTCAGTTTCTGTGGATAAAGAATCCTGGCATGGCACATCTTGGTGCCTCTGGCTATGGTCGCTCTTAATGTTACAATTAAGCTGTCACGTCAGCTGGGACTATGGTCTCATCTGAAGTTTCAGTTAAAAGCAGGAAAATCTGCTTCCAACTTGCACATGTGATTCTAACAAGATCTTGTCCTTGTCTACATGGACCTGTTCACAGGGCTGCATAAGAGCACAGCAACTGCTTTCCCTCAGGGCAAGTGTCCACGAGAGCAGGAGAAGGCGCACGAGACTGAAGTCATACTGTTTTCATGATGTGATCTGAAAAGGCTCATCCAGTCATCTCTTCTGTATTCTCTTCGTAGAAAGGAGTCAGTAGGTTCAGCCCACACTTAAAGGAACCTAAAGGGGTTACATAAAAGCATGAGTACAAGAAGGCAGTACTATGGAAAGCAGTACAGAAGTTTCTCAAAACTAAAAACAGAAATAGCATACAACCTAGCAGTTCCACTCTTGGGAATTTATTCCAAAGAAAACAAAATCACTAATTTCAAAAGATATGTTATTGAAATAAATTTTTTGTTTATTGTACCATTATTTGCAATATCTAAGATATGGAAGCAACCTAATTTTCCAGTGATGGGCTAATGGATAAATAAGAAGTGGTACATAGATATAATGGAATATTACTCAGCCATGCAGAAGAATGAAATCTTGTCAGATGTGGTAACATGGATGAAACTAAAGACTATGTTACTAACTGAAATCAGTCAAATGGAGAAAGAAAAATGCCATATAATTTTATTTATATGTATAAATAAGAAACAAAACAAAACAAAAATAAGCTCATAAACACAGAAAATGGACTACTGGTTATGATAGGAGAGGGAGGTAGTAGGATGGGTGAAATAGGTGTAGGGGATAAAGAGGTACAAACTTCAAATTATAAAATAAGTTAGTCACTAGAATGGGAATACAGCTTAGGGAATATAGCTGATAATATTGTAATAACTTTGTGTGGTGGCAGAGGCTAACTTCACTTACAATGGTAAGAATTTATGAATGTGTACAATACTTAAATCACTATGTAGTACATCTGAAACCAATATAATATTGCATATCAACTATATTTCAATAAAACATTATTTTGAGAGCTAAAAAATAAATCATTGGGAGGTAGCTTAGAGAGTGCCTCCTATGTAAAATTTTCTTTTGATATTCACAGACTGCCTTAATTCTGGCCCTTGGTGTCATGTTAAACTAGCCACACCTTAGGATTACATACAACTCTCTTTAAGATTCCTTCTCCTCTGGCAAAATATTTACATTGTAAATATTAGGTCAGTTTGAGTATTTCTCCAGTGGCAAAGAAAGAAGTTTCTACTACCTTCAGAATTAAAGAATTTGAAAGCTGTAGGACAGAACTCAAGATCTTGGAAAATCTATCTCTTGCCTTTCCTGTTCATGTTACTGTCAGTGGCTCTACTCCCTGCCTAAGGAATGGTCCTAGAGAGCAAGAATGAGCTCTGAAACTAATGCTGGCTTGTAAAAGTGCTTTATATGTTTCTGTGCTCAAATGGGACCAATGGAAATGTATAGGTATAAAAATCCTGGTACTCTTCACCTGAAATTTTATTGAATAATTCCTCAAATCTTGGCAAGTGACTCCTCTTCAAACATGTAGAGTTGCTATTTCACAAAGCCCAACCAGTTGCATCTTCAGCACCATGCATGCTGCTTTAAAAATGTCCTCAATAATTTCCCAAATTTCCTCCTTATCTTTTCTCACACAAAGTAATAATTGAACACTTAGCATACAGTATTCCCTAGTAACACCACTTCTGACTGATTATAAAAATAAACATCAAGAGACTGGCCTCACATCACACAACTATTGAGCCAAAGACCCAGAACCACAAAGCCAATGATGTATTTGTATCTCAGATCCACTCCACCATATAGCACTATCTCTTTTATGTTGCTGTAATCTGCATCTTCTAAACAACATGCCAGGATTTGGGTAGATGTTCTATTTTTTCCTCCAACAGTTATTTGAGAAATCAGGCAGAATACCAACACAAAGAAATCCCTAAGTATTCTGCTTGTTTCTATAAAGATAAAATAAAATGTCTCAGTTGTGAAATACGACTAAATTAAAGAGTGATGTTTAGAATTTTAAAGGCTCTGAAATTAACTATCAATTTAACATAACACACTTAATTTAACATACAAACACATTTTTAATAAGAATAAAAGTATATTTAAAAAAAGAGGCATACAGAAATTGGATTAAAGATGGCAGAATGAAAGGTGAGACAGAGACCTCCTCCTAAAACCACATATTATAAGAAAATATAATTAATTCAACTAATTGTGAAAGAGCAAAAGGAAAGAAGGCTGTGCCAGACTGCATAAACCTGGAGAAAAGAACAGAACTCATGAAACAGGGTAACTTACCAAAGTCATGACCTGACAGGATCCAAGCCCTTCCCCCACCCCAGCTTACCAGTGGGGGGAAGAGAAACAGAGCAGGGAGGGAGTGGAGGCCTGGGACTGCTAAACACCTAGCTCTGGAGATGTGCTCTGGGAGCACAAACGTATATTGCATGGTGCTCTGGTGATTAGTGTGGTTGGGAAGCTAAGATAGGTGCAATATGTGGAGAGACTGAGATTCCAGCTGCTTGTGGAAAACAGGGCACCATATCTGGTGGCTCTGGGCAGGCAGTCTGAGAGACTTACTAACAAGGAGAGGGTTACTAAAAGCACAAGGATTGCACAGAGATTACCACTCAGGAAAAAGAACAGGTAAACAAAATTGTCCAGGTGCATTCTGTCCAGCAGGTTGGGGACTTTTACAATCTTAAGGCACTCCATCCCCCTGGCTGGCTACACAGATCCAAGGCCCCTGAGTGTGATACACAGCCTGCTGCACCTTCCTCCCAGCCAGCCCACACCTGGTTTGCAAACTGACAAACCCTGCCCTGGCATCAGGCATCCAGAGGGAAGCCCAGCCCATAGGAGCCACAAATGCAAAGCAAAGAGGCTAACGCCTGTGTTTTTGGCCCACTGGTTCTGGCAGTGGAGACAGGCATAGCAGCCAGGAAGCAGAAAACAGCCCTTTCCTCCCCACAGCCACCAGCACCACTGCCCTGTGACCCCCAGCATCACTCCAGGGGCTGAGCAGCTCCAGAGAGTAGAGCTTCTGGGCACTAGATTTGAATGCCAAAGGAACCTGGTTCAAATCAAAATCTCAACAACACCAGGGAAAGGGTCGAGTGAGACTGAATAAATCTTCCTGAGATTTCAAAATAAAAATCATAAACATGCTCATGGAGTTACAGAAAAATATTCAAGAACTCATACAAATTCAAGTAGGAGATCCAATTGCTGAGGAACACAATGGAGGGTATTAAAAGCAGATTAGATATGGTGGTGGAGATGATAAATGAAATAGAAATAAGAGGAATACAAAGAAGCTGAGGCACTGAGAGAAAAAAGAATCTCTAGGAAACTCTAGGAATGAAAGAATACTAAGAGAAATGTGTGACCAATCCAAAGGGAACAATATTCATATTATAGGGGTACCAGAATAAGAAGAGAGAGAAAAAAGGATAGAAAGCATCTTTGAGGAAGTAATTGCTGAAAACTTACACAATCTAGGGAAGGAGATAGTCTCTCAGGCCATGGAGGTGCACAGATCTCCCAACATAAGGGACCCAAGGAAGACAACATCAAAACATATTGTAATTAAAATGGAAAAGATCAAGGATAAGGATAGACCATTAAAAGCAGTCAGAGAGAGAAATAAGATCACATACAAAGAAAAGCCCATTAGGCTATCATCAGACATCTCAGCAGAAATCTTATAGGCCATAAGGGAGTGACCTGATGTATTTACTGCAGTGAAGCTGAAGAGCCTTCAATCAAGAATACTCTATCCAGCAAGATTATCATTTAAATTTGAAGGAGGGATTAAACAATTTCCAGATAAGCAAAAGCTGAGAGAATTTACTTAAACACAAACCATCTCTACAGTGTGTTTTGGAGGGACTGTTATAGATGGAAGTGTTCCTAAGGTTAAATAGCTGTCACCAGAGGTAATAAAAAGGGCTAGACAAAGAGTACAGAATATGATACCTAATATATATAGAATAAGGAGGAAAAAAAGGAGGGTGAAATAAAGAACCTTTAAATAGTGTTTGTAATAGCATACTAAATGAGTTAAGTTAGACTCTTAGATAGGAAGGAAGTTACCCTTGAACCTTTGGTAACCATGAATCTAAAGCCTGCAATGGCAATAAGTACATACCTATCGATAATCACCCTAAATGTAAATAGTCTGAATGCACCAATCAAAAGACATAGAGTCACTGAATGGATAAAAAAGCAAGACTACAAGAGACTCACTTTAAACCCAAAGACATACACGGACTAAAAGTGGAGGGATGGAAAAAGATATTTCATGCAACTAATAGGGAGAAAAAAGCAGGAGTTGCAGTACTTGGATCAGACAAAATAGACTTCAAAACAAAGAAAGTCACAAGAGACAAGGGCATTACATAATGATAAAGGGGTCAATCCAGTGAGAAGATATAACCATTATACATATCTATGCACCCAACTTAGGAGTACCTACGTATGTGAAACAAATACTAACAGAATTAAAAGGGGAAATAGAATGCAATGCATTCATTCTAGGAGACTTCAACACTCCACTTACTGCAAAGGACAGAGAGAAAATGAGTAAGGAGACAGAGGCATTGAACAACACTTTATAACAGGTGGACCTAACAGACATCTACAGAACTCTCCACCCAAAAGCAGGAGGATACACATTCTTCTCAAAATTACATGGCACACTTTAAAGAATAGATCATATACTATGCCACAAAAAGAGCCTCAGTAAATTAAAAAAATACTGAAATTGTACCAACCACTGTTTCAGACAACAAAGGTATGAAACTAGAAAAAAAGTATGCAAAGAAAGTGAAAAAGCCCACAAACACATGGAGGCTTAACAACATGATCCTAAGTAACCAATGATCAATGACCAAATAAAAACAGATATCAAGCAATGTATGGAGACAAATGACAACAATAATTCAACACCAAAAATCTGTGGGACACAGATAAGGCTGTGCTAAAAGGGAAGTATATTGCAATGCAGGCCGACCTCAGGAAAGAAGAACAATCACATATAAAGAGTGAACTCACAACTAAAAGGAAGAAGAAGAAGAACAAATAAGCTCCAAAGTCAGTGGAAGGAGGGACATAATAAAGATTACAGCATAAATAAAATCAAATGGAATAAAACAATAGAATCAATGAAAGCAGGAGATGGTTCTTTGAGAAAATAAATAAAAAACACAAACCCCTAGCAATATTTATCAAGAAAAAAAGAGTCTACACACATAAACAGAATCAAAAACAAGGAAGGAAAAAGCACTATGGACACCACAGATGCATAAAGGATTATTAGAGAATACTATGAAAAATGATATGCCAACAAAGTGAATACCCTAGAAGAAATGAACAACCTTCTAGAAAAACACAACCTTCCAAGGATGACCCAGAAAAAAACAGAAAATCTGAACAGACCAATTATTAGCTATGAAATTGAATTGGTAATGAATAAAATAGGAACAAAACCCCTGGACCAGATGGCTACAACACTGAATTTTATAAAACATTTAATGAAGACCTAATACCCATTCTCCTTAAAGTTTTCCAAACAGAAGAAGAAGAGGGAATACTTCCAAACTCATTCTATGCAGCAAGCTTCCCTCTAATACCAAAATCAGGCAGACACCACAAAAAAAAACGAAAATTACAGACCGATAAACCTTATAAAGATAGATGCAAAACTACTCAAAATATTAGCAAACTGAATTCAAAAATACATCAAAAAGATCATCCATCATTATCAAATAGGATTTATTCCAGGGATGCAATGATGGTACAATATTATAAAATCCATCAACATCATCCATCACATCAACAAGAAAGAAGGACAAAAACCACATGATCATTACCATAGATGCTGAAAAAACATTTGACACAATTCAACTTCCATTCATGATAGAAACTCTCAACAAAATAGATACAGAGGGCAAGTACCTCAACATGATAAAGGCCATATATGACAAACCCACAGCCAACAACATCATACTGAACAGTGAGAAGCTGAAAGCTTTTCCTTTAAGATTGGGAACAAGACAAGGATGCCCACTCTCTCTACTTTTATTCAGCAGAGTTCTGGAGGTCCTCATCATGGCAATCAGACAACACAAAGAAATAAAAGGCATCCAGTTTTGTAAGGAAGAAGTAAACTGTCACTGTTTGCAAAAGACATGATATTGTACATAAAAAAAATAAAGAATCCAGTATAAAACTACTATAATATCAGAAATCAGCAAAGTTGCAGGATGCAAAATTAATACACAGAAATCTGTGGAATTCCTAAACACTAACAATGAGCTAGCAGAGAGAGAAATCTGGAAAACAATTTCATTCACAATTTCATCAAAAAGAATAAAATACCTAGGAATAAACCTAACCAAGGAAGTGAAAGACCTTTATTCTGAAAACTGCAAGACACTCATGAGAGAAATTAAAGATACCAATAAATTGAAACACATCCTGTGCTCATGGATAGGAATAATTAATATTGTCAAAATGGCCATCCTGCCTAAAGCAATCTACAGATTCAATGCAATCCCTATCAAAATACCAATAGCATTTTTCAATGAACTAGAGCAAAAAGTTCTAAAATTCATATGAAACTACAAAAGACTCTGAATAGCCAAAGCAATCCTGAAAAGGAATAATAAAGCAGGGGGGACTCTTGCTTCCCAACTTCAAGCTCTACTACAAAGCCACAGTAATCAAGACAGTTTGGTACTGGCACAAGAACAGACCCATAGACCAGTGGAACACAATAGAGAGCCAAGATATAAACCCAAGCATCTATGGTGGATTGATATATGATAAAGGAACCCTGGACATACAATAGGGAAATGAAAGCCTCTTCAATGGCTGTTGTTGGCAAAACTGGACAGCTATATGTAAGAGAATGAAACTGGATTGCTCTCTAACTTCATACACAAAAGTAAACTCAAAATGGATTAAAGATCTGAATTTAAGTCATGAAACCATAAAACTCTTAGAAGAAAACATAGGCAAAAATCTCCTGATCATAAACATGAGCAACTTTTTCTGAATACATCTCCTCTAGAAAGGGAAACAAATGCAAAAATAAACACATGAAACTACTCAAACTGAAAAGCTTCTGTACAGCAAAGGACACAATCAACAGAACAAAAAGAAATCCTACAGTATGGGAGAATATATTTGTAAATGACATATCTGATGAGTGGTTAACATCCAAAATTTATAAAGAACTCACATGCCTTAACACCCAAAAAACAAATAGCCCAATTAAAAAATGTGTGGAAGATATGAACAGACAATTCTCCAAAGAATAAATTCAAATGGTCAACACACACATGAAAAGATGCTCCACATCACTAATTATCAGGGAAATGTAAATAAAAACCACAATGAGATATCACCTCATACCAGTTAGGATGTCCAGTATCAAAAAATCAAAGAACAACAAATGCTGGCCATGATGTGGAGAAAGGGGAACCTTCTTACACTGCTGGTGGGAAGGTAAGCTAGTTCAGCCATTGTGGAAAGCAATATGGAGGTTTCTCAAAAAACTGACCACAGAAATACCATTTGACCCAAGAATTCCACTCCTAGAAATTTACCCAAAGAATATAGTTTCTCAAATTCAAAAATACAAATGCACTCCTATGTTTATTTAAAGTAGCCAAGCAACCTAAGTGTCCATCAGTAGATAAATGACTAAAGAAGATGTGGTACATTACATATACACAGTGGAATACTATTCAGCCATAAGAAAGAAACAAATCCTACCATTTGCAGCAACATGGATGGAGCTGGAGGATATTATGCTCAGCAAAATAAGCTAGGTTGAGGACAAGTACCAAATGATTTTCCTCATTTGTGGAGTACAACAACAAAGCAACCCTGAAGGAGCAAAACAGCAACAGACTCACAGACTCCAAAAAGGGAATAGGCTTGGGTTTCCAAAGGGGAGGGCTTGGGGAGGATGAATGGGGAGGGAGGGAGAAGGGGATTGAGGAGTATTATGATTGGCGCACATGGTGTGTGGGGGTTCATGGGGAAGACAGTGTAGCACAGAGAAGGCAAATAGTGACTCTGTGGCATCTTTTTATACTGTTGGGTAGTGACTGCAATGAGGTATGGGGAGGACACGATAGCATGGCTGAATGTGGTACTACATTGTTTTTTCATGTGATACTTTATAAGAGTGAATATCAATAATACCTTCATAAAAAATAAATTAATGAAAAAGAGGCATACCTACTCATGTCCATACATGGAAAAAAAAGCAGATAGAAGAATGAATATACTTATACTGTAAAATTTTAAAACATGTGGTGAAGAAGCCCTGTAAAGTCATTTAGTAATAGAGTCACACAGCATCACAAATGTTTTCAGTAGACGGTGATGAGCCTGAATATAGTCTATTTTTTTTAATTTTGTTATCTCAATTCTCCATCAGTATTTTCAGATAATGCGATTGGAAAGGAATTTTATTTGCTTGGACCAACATACAGCTAGAGAAATTTTTTCAAATGATCTCTGCTGAGTTTTCCAAGCAGAACTAGAGAAATTTTTAAAAATGATGTGTGCTGGTCCTTCCAGCTGCAAATATTGTCCTTCTGCCAATCGTGAGTTGTGTGTGGATATGCATATGAATGAATAGAAGTAAAGTACACGTAAGTCAGCATGTGCAAATACTGTTTTAATAAAGGACACCTGTTTATCTTCTAGATAGGTCAGAGAAGAAGTGCTATTCAACATAAAGACGGTAAAAATGTAATGACGTGTGGAGTTATCTCAAGGGGAGTACATACAGTTTTATCTCTCTATCTCCAGGGGAGCATATGTAGACTAAGCATAAATATTTTTATGTGTGGCAGATTTTTAAAGCTAATTGTTAGTAAACCATGGCTCCCAAAAAAACCTCTAAGGGGCTATAAACTACTCCAGTATTAAGAGCATTGCAAAATAAAATTTGGTGAGTATATATAATGTATTCAAAGAGAATTGATGGGAGATATAGTACTGATAGCATGCGATATTTAGTTTGGCATAAAAATACTTTAAATACACATTATAGGACAAAAACTTGGGACAAAAAATGTTCAACTAAACTAAAAGTTGTGTAATGGCCATCCTTACTAGAGGGAAAAGTAAAACTTTGCTTCATTTGCCAGTTGATAAAATAAAAATATATGTGTGTGTGTTTAGGAATAATGAGGGCAAGATCTAGATTAGCTGAACAGGAATAAGATTAATTTTACATGTATTAGAGTTTTAAAATACCCAGATAACATGATCTCCTATCTCATAAATCAACACAAAAGAATAAACCTGCATGTTCTTTTGTCGTGAATCTTTTTGCTATGCTAAATGGATACTCTGAAAGGAGAAATACAAGAATAAACTTCACTTCAGTTATTTTTTATTTAAAAATTTGAAATTTAAACTTTGCTAAATGTCTCATAAAGAAAAATATATTGTACCCATAGCATTTATTGGACAATGCACAGAGGCTCAAAGATACATTTTCAAAATTTTTGTATAGTATGGTTCACCATACAGAGCATATCAGAGGATCATAAGAAATAAATCATGCTTTTTATTATTAAAATTAATAGAATTTGGATAACAAGGACTTTGTCATTTTTGTCTCTTTATGTTTGAATTCTGTGTAATCTTCTAAACTTCTAAAATATGGACAATTCATTGTGATTTTAGACTCTTACTGAATTTTTCTCTGGATATAAGACAAAGAAGTCCCCTGTGATTGAAAAGTGAACTTCAGGTGATCAATATTTGAAATATCTAGTATTAGTACATTGTTTAAATATTGCCAAGTTTACAGCTGGAGTTAAAATAAATGGAGTGACTACAACAACTTAAATAAAATCTGTTGTTTTTGCAGAAAATCCTCTGCTAAAGGGTTCAGGGGTGGAATATGAAATTTAATGAGTATAAATGTCAAGTCATACATGTACAGGGAAAGCACCAAGCTAAGTTCAATTTAAATGGCAGTGAATTAGTTAACGGGGTGAAGAGATAAGGATAAATAACTAGATCTGATGTTTGAATTCTCATTACATTATACAGGAACCAAGAAAGCTAATAAGAGGCTGACTTTTACCAAGACCAATATATTATCCCAAGGATATTGTGCCCTCTTGTTTCATGGGAATTAGACCAAATCTGGGAAGTATAGTGAAGTCTTGCTGCTTCATTTTTTCAGAAATGTATAGTAGAGTAAAAAGTCTTATGTAGACAAATTAACTAATTGAGTTTTGCATATAACAAAATAATTATTTATCAAAAACTTGTAAGTCATTTACTTGATAAGTAACTAGCATTTGAAGTTGAGCTGAGACAAAACAAATAATGTAAATAAATTTTATTAAAAAAGACTTCAAAACATGAAGCTATATACTCTGGTGATAATAGTTGAGATGTGTTTAATTTCAGTTTTATAAAGTTGTTTTGGAATGCTGCATGAATAACTTTTAGCAAACAAAAGCAAAGAATGGCATTTAAAATGTGCCTGTAATGTTTTAATTTTTAATTTTTTTATTAAGGTATTATTGATATATACTCTTATGAAGGTTTCACATGAAAAAACAATGTGGTTACTACATTCACCAATATTACTGAGTCCCTCCATACCCCATTCCCATTGCAGTCACTGTCCAACAGTGTAGTAAGATGCCACAGATTCACTATTTGCCTTCTCTGTGCTACACTGTCTTCCCCATGAGCCCCTCACACCACGTGTACTAAATATAATACCCCTCAATCCCCTTCTCCTTCTCTCTTCACTAGCCCTCCCACAATCCTCCCCTTTGGTAACCACTAGTCCCTTCTTGGAGTCTGTGAGTCTGCTGCTATTTTGTTCCTTCACTTTTGTTTTGTTGTTATACTCCACAAATGAGGGAAATCATTTTGCACTTGTCTTTCTCTGCCTGGTTTATTTCACTGAGCATAATATCCTCCAGTTCTATCCATACTGTTGCAAACTGTAGGAATTGTTTCTTTTCTTATGGTTGAATAGTATTCCATTGTGTATATGTACCACCTCTTCTTTATCCATTCATCTACTGATGGACACTTAGGTTGCTTCCATATCTTGGCTATTTTAAATAGTGCTGCAGTAAATATAGGGGTGCATATTCTTTTTGAATCTGAGAACTTGTATTCTTTGGGTAAATTCCTAGGAGTGGAATTACTAGGTCAAATGGTATTTCTACTTTTAGTTTTTTGAGGAACCTCCATACTGCTTTCCACAATGGTTTGACTAGTTTACATTCCCACCAGCATTGTAGAAGGGTTCCCCTTTATCCACACCCTCCTCAGCATTTGTTTTTCTTAGTCTTTTCCATACTAGCCATCTTAACTGGTGTGAGGTGATATCTCACTGTGGTTTTAATTTGCATTTCCCTGATAAATAGTGATGAGGAGCATCTTTTCATGTACCTGTTGGCCATCTGAATTTCTTCTTTGGGGAATTGTCTCTTCATACACTCCATCCATATTTTATTAGGGTTATTTGCTTTTTGGGTGTTGAGGCATGTGAGTTCTTTATATATTTTGAATGTTAACCTCTTGTTGGATATGTCATTTACAAATATATTCTCCCATACTGTAGGATGCCTTTTTGTTCTACTGATGGTGTCCTTTGCTGTACAGAAGCTTTTTAGTTTGATATTGTCCCACTTGTTCATTTTTGCTTTTATTTTCCTTGCCTGTGAAGATATGTTCATGAAGAAGTTGTTCATGTTTATATTCAAGAGAGTTTTACCTATGTTTTCTTCTAAGAGTTTTATGGTTTCATGACTTACATTCAGACCTTTTATCCATTTCAAGTTTACTTTTGTGTATGGAGTTAGAGAGTAATCCAGTCTCATTCTCTTACATGTAGCTGTCCAGTTTTGCCAACACCAGTTGTTGAAGAGGCTGTCATTTCCCCATTGTATATCCATGGCTCCTTTATCATATATTAATTGACCATATATGCTTGGGTTAATATCTGGACTCTCTATTCTGTTCCATTGGTCTTTGGGTCTGTTCTTGTGCCAGTA
Organism: Manis javanica; assembly: GCF_040802235.1. Taxonomy (NCBI): domain Eukaryota; kingdom Metazoa; phylum Chordata; class Mammalia; order Pholidota; family Manidae; genus Manis; species Manis javanica. Next base: position 46,977,611 of record NC_133156.1, read on the forward strand.
CCAAATTGTCTTGATTACTGTGGCTTTGTAGTAGAGCTTGAAGTTGGGAAGCGAGATCCCCCCTGCTTTATTCTTCCTTCTCAGGATTGCTTTGGCTATTCGGGGTCTTTTATGGTTATGTTTATGATTTGTATTTTAAAGTCTCTTTCAGGAAGATTAGCGAGATAGGTTTCATTTGACTCTTTTTCATGGTGTTTGTAAGATTTAGGTTTGAAACAGCTTCTTTTAACATTTCACATATTGTTGTGGTACCCTCTAGTGCCCAGAAGCTCTACTCTCTGGAGCTAGCTTCTCAGCCCCTGGAGCATTTTCAGGGCTCACAGGGGAGTTTTGGTGCCTCAGGGGAGGAAAGAGCTGTTTCCTGCTTCCCGGCTGCTATGCTTGTGTCCAGTGCAAGAACCAGTGGGCTGAAAACACAGGTGTAAGACTCTATACTTTGCGATTGTAGTTGGTGTACACGGGGCCTCCCTCTTGCTGGCCTGATGCTAGGGTAGGGGCTGCTGGTGAGCCAGGGATGGGCTCACCAGGAAGAAAGCATAGGAGCCTGCATATCACAGTGGGGGTCCATGGAGCTGCATAACCAGTCCAGGGGATGGAGCACCTGAAGCTCCTGAAAGTTCCCAACATGCTGGGCATAGTGCCCCTAGACCATTTTGTCTACCTGTCCTTTTTCCTGAGCAGTAAACTCTGTGCAAACCTCCTGAGCGGTAAGCTCTGTGCAATCCTTGCCCCTTTAGTAGCTCTCTCGCTGTTAGGAAGTCTCTCAGACTGTCCGCCTTTCTTTTGTCCCCGAGCTGCCGGATATGGATCCCTCTTTTCACAAGCTGCTGAAATCTCAGTCTCTCCATATATTCTGCCTGTCTTTGCTTTCCAACCCCACTAATCACCAGAGTACCATGCAATGTAGGTTTGTACTCCCAGAGCACATCTCCAGAGCTAGGTTTTCAGCAGTCCCAGGCCTGCAACCCCTCCCTGCTCTGTTTCTCTTCTTCCTGACAGTAAGCTGGTGTGGGAGAAGGGCTTGGGTCCCACCTGATCATGGCTTAGGTACATTACCCTGTTCCTGAGGTCTGTTGTTTTTCCAGGTGTATGCAGTCTGGCACAGCCTTCTTTCCTGTTGCTTTTTCAGAATTAGTTGTGTTAATTATATTTTCATGTTATATGTGGTTTTAGGAGGCCTCTGTCTCATCTCTCAGGCTGCCTTCTTTAATCCTCTCTTTTGTCTGTAATATTGATAGTCTATTTGAAATACATCACTCTCATATATACTAAGCTAATTAACATAGTACCAAATTTTCAAAATTTTCTTTTGGTGATAATCTTCCTTATTTTATGTCTTCTCTAATATGACATAAGCTGCAAAATGGCATGCTCTCTTTTTGTCTTGTTCACTGCTCTTTCTCGGACTTCTAGAACATTGCTTAGCACAGAAAAATTGCTCAGTAACTATGTATTGAATGAATTTGAATGATTGAATCAATGGATGGGGTCCTGCTTCTGTATTGCCAAATGTTGCTAAGGAGTCTAGATTTTTTTTTTAAATTTGAAACAGGGCAGGTTTAATTCAAAAGTATCAATGATTTATGGGAAATTAATAGGGAATGAAAGAGAACACCAAAGAACACCCTAGGGCTGAGAGAGAAGGGTCAAGGAAGGAACAGCTCTCAGATGAATGAGTCTTCCCCAAAGGTAGAATTCAGGCTCATTGGAGAGAGTGTGGTTGTGCCCGTTGGTTAGTGGAGAAGTTGACAGGGTTATCTCAAATCAGAGCTGGTCCACAGTCCCTGAGCAGAAGCTGCCTGGGGTGCTTGAGAAATGCTCTGGGAAGCTGCCATTTAGTGGTTTTGCTTAACTTCCTGAGAGGCCATGAGTAGGAGGTCACCAGGTTGGGGAGCCACACAGTGTAGATGTTCCTGGTGAAGAACTTCCATCAGTATCTCAGCATGCAGTTAGAGGAAGCATGGAAGGGACGTATGATGCAGACATTGTGCCATCTAGGACATTAGAAATTAAACATGGGCTGGATTCTGTACTAGCATTTAATTCCTTTCCACTATGTTTCAAAAAATCCCATTATCCACCCTCAATTTTCTTCTCTGTAGTTAGAGCTCTTTTGAGAATGAAATGAGATAATGTGTGCAAGTTCCCAATATAATATCTGACCAAAGTAGGCCCTCAATGTGACTATTTATCTCTCATCCCCTTACATGACCTATTCACAGTTAAAACCAACAATCAAGATATCATTTCATGCCCCCCTACTGAGCTATGCCTAATAGCAAAAACATCTAAATGATAATCTCAATTCTAAAGTAATTCCCATCCTTCCCCACCATCTATGGAAAATACTAGATTCTATGCTAAGCAGATAACAAGATGCATGGGATCTCTATTAAAGAGCACTTACTGCTGCTTACCACCTCTTAATTTTCCAAACAATCTAATCAATAGTCTAATTTGGTCTGAAAATCCATCCTTAGGTAAATCAAGGAAGAGATTGCACTTATTGTTCTCATTTGAAACATGAAAAAATTGACCCCCAGAACAGTGAATAAAACATCATAGTTTGTTAGTAACAATGAAAAAGAAGAGTCAATGTCATAGGAAGGTTGAGTCCATCACTTTCCACAAAGAATTGTCATGTAGTGGAGTGACTTTCAACTATATTTCAATTTTTGCTATTTTTTTTTCCAGATTGCTGCTTACTAGATACCTAGTGTGTACTTTTGACACTAGAACTTATTTTTTGAACTAAGTATCACGAGGAAGTCCAGCCTGTAAAACAGAGTTGAGCTGAGCTGATGTGGTTAAGGTAGGAATGTGGATAGACAGACTACCCACTCGACTTCCCCTTCTCAACTCCTAAAATGCACCTGTTAGGTAAGGAAGCAGCTTGCAGCTTTAAAGAAGCCCATGCCCTTTCAAATAATATAGCTGCTAAGATGCTAGAAAATAAAAAGAACACATGATCCAACTTAAAGGGCCCCTTCCTTTATCTTGGTTTCCTCCCTTTGAAATCTGCCATTGCAAAAAAGCATACCATTCATAGACTTCAATATTGTTAAAGATTACTAATTTTGATATCATCTTGGGAAGGCTAGAATGACATCTGCCCTCTTGTTGCTAGAGATGCTGAATATCCATTGTGAGAAAAGCCAAGTCTCAGATACAATATAGAATGGACAAATAATTTAAACCCCTTTTAAGACCAGAAATACCCTATAACTGCTTTGGGCCAAAGATGGTATTAATTTTAAATTATTACTTTTTAACTCCTACTGCTATGTATCTTCCTGACTGTGTCTGCCTTCTCACTCTCTAAATGGAAACCTAATCCTCTGAATGGAACGCATTTCTTAAAGTGAGCCTTAGCCCTTAAGTGGTTAAGTTGCACCTTGGGGATCTCACAGAACAGTATCAGTCATCTTATGTCAAGAAAAAAATAATGTCTAATCTTTGACAGAAATGAATTACTTCATATGGGACAGCTACATTTGGTCTGATACTTCTTGTCTGTTTTCACTGGGAGATGAGGAACTAAGAAATAGATTTCATCAAATTCTGAGATGGGAGGAAATGAAATCTTAGCAAAGAAAACAAGTTATGCGTCTGAAATGAATTGTATGAGTAGGAAGATATATCAGGTGAAAAGTGAATGTTAAAATCATTTACCAACAGATGACATAAAACATTTTGGACAGATATTTAAGGGCAGAAAGCCCTGATATTACCAGTTTATAATATATTCATGTATTCAAGGAAACTAAATGATCTCTAGATTTGGGAATTTGCTTGTAAACATTCTCTGGTTTTAGCAGTAGTTTTTTTTTTTCGTAATACTCCTATTTCTTTCTATAAGCTATCTATTTGATATGGGATTTAAAAAAAGGGTTTGTAGTGTAAAGTTAATCCCTTAGCTTGAATGTATCTAAAGGAACTTCTCAACACTTGCTTACTTGGATCACTGCAGATTTAAATAAAAGGGCCCCTTGTACTGTCTTGGCATCAATAAAGAATGAAATGCCCTGTTGTCAAAAGAAGTAGGGGAGAAAGCCAGATAGTTTAGGAATTAAGGGCAGGTGATGGAACCTTTCAACTCTAAGTCACTTCTTGCCATCTGTTTGTGGTAGGTTGACTGTGACAGAAGTCATTGCTATCTAAAGGCTGTGCAGTTGTCTCCCAGTTGTCAGAGACATGGCAGTCTTCATCTAGCTCTTGTTAGACAGATGTCCATATCACAGAAGACCTGTCCTGAGTAGCAGCCAGTGACTCATCCCCAGAGGGCAATGTGAAACTTTCAACTTCTGCCAACATGTGAGGGAAAATGCAGTTTCAGGGCTCTCTATGGGAAAAATACCTCTGATGCTTTCTTTGTCTTAATCCTGGAAGATCATTTGGAGACAAATATTCTTCTAAGTCTAATGAAAGTAGCTGACTCCCTAAAGTGAAAAGACCCTAAAAATGCAATTTGTAAAATTTAAATAGATGTACTTTTATGACTGCTCCTTAATGCAAAAGAATCCACTAACTTGGGAAAAGACACATTCCTTGCACTCTCTCATCTGAAATCTTAAAATTTAAGAAGAGAAATTATGTAAATTTGTAATGTTTTTAATTTCTGTATAACATATATACAGAAAATCCATCAATGATAAGAATTTTAACAGTCAACACACCTCAGTAAAAAGTATCCTCATTAACATAAAGACCATGTTCAGCTTCCCCAGAAACCTCACCTGTGCCCCCTCCTCTCATTTTAGTTCCTACCTCCTCCGAAGGTATCCTATACCTTTGTTTCATTACTGTTGGTTTTGAGGGGTTTCACTAATATGACTTAGTTCTTGAAGAATTTTGTCTGAGTTTAGTACTAAAAATGTATTCAATTATAACTAGCAAAATTAAGATGTGGGATATGCACATTTGAAGATGAGATTTGTAACTTCAAGACATGGATTACTGCTGGCCAAAGTTTATTAAAGTTAATACATTTATTTTCAGTGGTTTCATCTCCTATTTGTCTGCAAATGAAGGTACCCAAGAGGGTGTGGATTTAATGCAAGGCCTCAGAGCATAAGGAGTAAGTTACACAAAGACATGATGAAAGGAAGGGGAGGTATAGTTAGCTCTGCACCAATGGTAGTGTTTCACTTATACATTATAGTTTGACAGTTACATTACAGTTTCAGTGATAATATTTAACTCTCCTGGGTTTCAGTTGTTCCAGATGTAAATGAGAACATTAATAGCAATTTGCTAAAGTCACTTGTTACTAAGATCTATGATTCTAGGAAGATAGTCAAAAAACATTTTTTTTCACTTTGTGCTTTCTTATCACCAACTCTACTACAAAGTTGGAGAACTCAGCATTTTTTTAACCTTCAAGAAAGTAGGGGTGATAGATGAAGACTTCTCATGATACCTGTTTCAAGTTGGAGAATACAAGATGTGGAAATAAACCTCTCTTTATGCGAAGGTCATATTAGACATAAGCTAAAATGTCTACTTTAGACTATCTCAAGCCATGGGGCAATGCTAACTTTGTTCATTCTTGGCAAATAACTTTGAGAGGTAGGATACAGACTTAATCTTGCACATTATACAGACAAGAAATGAAATCACTGAGTACTCAAATGATTTTGAAGCAGCAGATGAAAGTTAGAAATGGACAAAAAGAAATTTGGTCTGTTGTGTCTTCTTTTAGGGCTCTTTCCAAGGGCTTCCTTTTAGCTCTGGACCCATAGGCACTTTTGATAGTCGCTGGTATAAATTTTGGAGCGACACTATTCTGCTGAAGATAAAATGTGAAAAAGACAAAAGGACCCTTTCTTATTAAATTCTTGGCCTCTGGTGTTCAGTTTTCCCAATATTAAGTGCATGGCAAATTGCTTAATGGCAGAAATGTCACTGCTAGAACTTTAAAGAGGTTAATCAATATTGGGCCTCAATCAAAATTTTTACCATTAGATTTCCAAACAGTGGACTCCTTATGGAGATTTTTACATATTCACTGAAATGCTTTTAGAGCATAGAGGTCGGGCTCTTTAAATTGATCAAGTGTTTCCAACCATCAGCAGGTCCCTGTAGATTATAAACAAGGAACAGGGCCACTGTCCTCCTGTTTGATACTTGTTTTCCCAGAAGGGATGGAGCTGCTGGCTAAAATGTCAGAACAAAACAAGACTTGCCTATTTTTAGTTTCAGTTCATACGGTTTCCCTCCCCTTTAATTATATATCAAGATTTTAAACCAGTTACCTTTGAGAAGCCCCAAGTTATGGACAGCTGATATCAATAAATATGTAAGATACAAATTATTGTAATATATAGTAACACAAAGTTCTCTTTTCTTCTTTTCTTTTTAATTATAGGTGCATGTAATTTTATTGTCATTGTTTTGGGTTTTGTTTTTGGGTGTCCTAACCAGTGTGTGTAACTATATCCTTGATCACAAAATTGATCACAGTGCCAAGGGTTCCACAAGGAATTGAAGTGAAGGTTAAAGAATAATAATAGATAGAAAGACATGACTTCAGTGTCCTAACCAAAAGCTTCATCTCACGATATACTCTTGCTTCCTCCATCTCATCATATGACCGGGGAAAATGTTAGAAAAGGGGGTATTATCAATATCTAGCTCCAAAGAAGAACATGTTGGAGAGTAGAGAATCAGAATTGGAACGGTTTCAACTGCATTGAAATCTTATGTGATGCAGTGGGAGCATTACTCTTTGAGAAATAATTCCATCATAGTCATATCACTTATGTGGATAGATGATGATTTGATGAAAGTAACAGTGTAGGTGAAAGTCTGAGCTAGGGGTCTGGATGAATTAGGTACTTTATTACATTCATTCCACAAATGTTATTGATGTCTGTTATTTGCTGTGATCTATCTGCTGTAGACCCTAGGGATAAACTAGTGAACAAATGGTTATGAAGATATCTAATGTGATGAAATAGATAACAACCAAACGAATTTATATGTCAGACAATGCTAACTGCTATGACAGTTAAGGATGGATAATTAAAAGTGGTTTTATTTCAGAAAGCATAATCAATCATGAAAGTCTTGTCTGATAATCAATACTGAGCAGAGACCTAAACACAGTCAGGGAGTGAACTGTGTAGATGTGTCTAGAGAAAGAATGTTTCAGGATCTGGAATAGCACGTGCAAAGTCATGGAAGTGGGAAAAGACCTCGTGAGTTTCAGGAAGAATACAGAGAGCAGTAAGCAGAGTAAGTGATCAGAAAAATGGTAAGGCATGATGTCAAAGGTCAATGGGGCCTTGGACATGCAATACCTAAAAGATTATAACCAGCGTTTTGATTTTACTCAGCATGAGATGGGAGGGTCTTAATTTAAAGTATGAAGCAAGGAAATTTGTGATTGGATTTGCCTTTTATAAGGATCTTTCTGCCTGTTCTGTGAGACAATCCCTGGGTTCCTGGGATAGAAAGCAGGGACATCAGTAAGGAAATAGAACTAGTCTAGGAAATAGACACTGGTGGTTTTGACTAGGTGGCAGCAGTGAGAGTAGTTTAATGGAGCCTGATTTGGGGTATATTTAAAAGGAGATCTGACAGGGTTGGTGATGAATGTGAGATGTGAGAATGAAGAATCAAGGATGAAGGTATGACTTCAGGTACAAGGAAGTGGTAGGACAGACTTGCCATTTGCCAAGTGACAGGAGACTGTAAAAAAAATGGATTGGGGAGTGTGGGAGGGGTCGGGTTTCCTATGAACCGAGATTTCCACTTTGCACAACTTATATTTGAGGTCCATTTAGACATACCAGTACAGACATCGAATCAGTGACTGAGGAAATCCCAATTAGGTACACAAATTGAATTCAAAGAACAAGTGACAAATGCTAGTTTTATAAATGCTAGTTTTACAAATTTTAACAATGCTAGTTTTATAAATAGGTGAGTTATCAGCTTATAGATGGGCTTAAAGTCATGGCTCCGAGTGAGTAACCAAAGAATTAAGCAAAATGGTAGATGGAATGAATTATTTATTTTAAAAAATCCATAAATAATAGGTTATCTCTGAGGTCCTTTTAAGTCTTTTGATTCCTTGAAATTGAATAAAAGTCATCACAATCAGTATGAGATATATTTATAATATATTCTAGACTTACAATCTTGGGAATGTTTCAGTGGTTTATCAAACTTCAGACAATGAGTTACAGCACCATTATCTTGACTTTACAAAAGATCTAGTTAGAGCATTTTTCACTTAGTCTCGTGTACACAAATAGAACATTGTCTTCTGTCCCATTGTTCTTAACCCCACTTCAGTTGTGTGGCACACTTTCATCCATTCTCAGAAGATTGCTTATCAGAGAGCACACTGCCTTTACAGTGAAATACTGATTAGTTTGTGAAGGTATTTTCTAGTGTTGATAAATCAGTGTACAAAAAAACCAGCATCTCATTTTTAAAGGAAGTTAACTGTCTAACCTAGGGTTTTTCAAAGCATTCCAACTAACAGTAATTCTTAAGGACTTAAATCTGGAAACATATGAAGTTAAACAGGATTCTATAATACAAGACTTCTCAGGGCCTTTAATAAACCAATGAGCCTTGAGACTGCAGAAAGTAAGAGAAGCTGTAAGTCATTTCTGTCATTTCTAAATGGTCTTTGCTTCTTTTTTAAAGCACAGGTCATAGGTCGAGTATGACAAATAAGCTTATTCAGTTACCAAAATGCAAAACATTAACTGTTCAGTATTCTTTGACTTTGGACAATAAAAGTCATAAATATATCTACAAGCATTGCCAAAGGATAGACACTATGCTTTACATAAATTATCTAATTTACACATGTAAGGTGTATACTGAAATTTTTCATTGTGCAGATGTCATCAAAGAAGTGGGAGAAGTGAGGCAGTTTGCCCAAGGCCACAGCGCTTTTTGATGGAAGTGCTACAGTTCAAACCCACATCTTTTCAGCTCAGAGCCAAGTCACCATATCACTGGTTCTGGACCAGAACTATAAGTATTTCCTAGGAACTCGTTAGAAATGCACATTCAGTTCCACAAATCAGCAACTCTTGAGGTAGGGCTCACTACCCTGTTCTTTAGCAGCCTTCCAGGTAATTCTGATACACATTGCAGCAAGAGAAACCACTGGCTCAAGTCATTGCAATAAATTGGAATAACACCTGTGTTAGTAGAAAGGTCTAAGAAGGTGATTAGGTTAAAAGGAAATCACCTATATGTTCTAAAATTAGAGATCTCAGCTTTTATTATAAATCAAAAATCCCCATGGAGTTCTTAAAACACCAACAAGGCCCTCCAAAACCTGAGCATCCTTAGGAAAGGCCAGGTATAAAAGCTTATAAAAACTCCACAGATGACATTAATGCATTTCCAGAATTGAGGTAAGTGTAGAAATCAATGGGAGACAGTTGTGTGCTATGCTGCTGAATCAGTGCTTCCCAAAATTTGATGTGCTTAGGAATACTCAGGGGATATTGTTAAAATGTAGATCCTGGTCCAGGAAGTCTGGGGTGGAGCCTGAGATTTTCTATCAAACTCCCAGCTGATGGTCATACTGTTAGTCCAAAGACATATGTGTTGACTACCAAGGATTTAATTTACCCTTGCAATTTCTCATTTTCTCAGACTTTATATTTAATAACTATAACAGCCTGATTTCATTTAGAAAACCTTTCTAGAGCAATTCTTAGTACCCTAGGTACAATGCATTTGTATTTCATTTATTAATATAATTATCTTCCCTATTACATGATTACTAACCAATCAGCTTGGTCTGCCTGGGACAGGTTAGCAAGTGGATACAGCACATTCAGTTCTGAACTCAGTAAATCCCAATCAAACTCTCCTTTTATGGAGAGACCTTTTTCTAATCTAGAAATACATTCTAGTCAAATGACTATTCCTAGCGTTACCCTTGTATGTAGGGAGATGCGGGAGTGGATTGGGTTTGCAGAGGCAGATTTGATGATCTTACACAGTCCAAGATTCACAGACTGACTGGTCGAGCCACAATATGAACTCAAGCAGCCTGGCTCTTGAGATCTCAGTTTTAGTCACCTGTGATAGACCAACTACTTCTCTAATGTCCCCAAGTAAGTTTTCCACAGTGTAGGGTGAATGTGGCTTTTATTTCTATGGATCTCACACTTTAAAAATTATATTTTAGATATTTCTGTTTGTATTTTTACATTGATAGAGAAAATGTTTGGTTTATGTGCAGACACATAAAAAACTATAGAGATGTATGATCCAGAGAGTATGGAAACCACCACCTGTAGAACATACATGCGTGTGTGTGTGTGTATTTATATGCATCTTCTAGAGAAAACAAAAGTATAGGAACTCCCACTTCTCCATAGAACCACACTGTTGTATTACAAATGAGGTTTTGTTTGTTTCTTTTTGTTTTTCAAAGCTCCTACTCAGAGTTTTACTACTGAAAGTACATGCCTGGTCACAGTCTATGCCGCTCCTTCTAAGGCTCTCCTTTGGAAATCCTTTTATTGGCTTTGACTAAATTCTACAAGTCATTCAAATGGCAAATTGATAAATGAGTACATCTTATTATTAAGCTTAAAGTATTGAAAATAGAATTAGTCCAAGGGAGTGCTAGGCTATTTTAAGAAATTTAGTAAAAATTTGTTTAATATGCTGTTATCACATCTCTATAAGCTCTTAAGACTTTCCTAGGAATTTTAACAACACAAAATGAGTTTTAAATCCTACTCAGAGAATCAAGATTTGAAATGACCCCAATAGAAGACAGGAGACAAACCCTTGATAAATATATATATAAATATATATATATATATATATATATTTATATATATATATATTAAATATGTATTTTACATATGCTAGAAACACTTCAGAAAAATAGTTTTAATCATGATTTTTGAAATTATTTTTCATATTCATATTTTATTTACCATAGCAGTAATTTTCCACTAACACATCAAGGCATTATTTGATCCATTTGAAAAAATGCGTAGTAAATTTAAGCAAGCTAAAATATTAATTGAGAGTATCCTAAAATGGACTTTCAATTAAGTTCTCTATTTTTTAACATGAGCTCATGATAAAAATTACATTATTCAGTATGACCATTTTTTAAAGTTCCTTTAAACATCCATCACTTAACCAAATAGCAGGACAGTTCCACTAGAATAGTTTTCTAGTTATTATGCTTTTCTAGAAAATTAAGACCTTTCTATTCAACAACAGTGTAAACAGCAACAGTACTTGAGTACTGAAAAGGCACCGCTCCCTGCGTTTTGCATGGATTTACTTAATTACTGTTCATAACAGAGCGATGTTCACTCAATCTGACCACATTCTCTTCTTGACATACTTGCTGGCCTTGGCCTGTATAGCACCCCCACCCCCTGCATTTCCTCTTCTCTTAAAGGAACATCTTAATCCTTTTTCAGATTCCTCCTCCTTCCTCTGCCCAAACATTTAATTCTAGAATTCTAAACAGCTTGGCCCCATGTAGTGGATTGAATAATACCCCCAAAATGACATGGCCAAGTCCGAACCTTCAGTACCTGTGACATGAAATTATTTGGAAATAGGTCTTTACAGATGTAATTAGGTATTCCAGATACTTTTATTAGAGTATAATATATTAAGATTGGGATCATCCTGGATGTAGGGTGAGTGTTAAATTCAATGACTGTTGTCCTTATAAGTGAAAGGAGAGGGAGAATTTAGATGCAGAGAGAAAGACCACATGAACACAGAGACAGATTAAAGTGTTTCTGCCACAAGCCAGTGATTGCCTGGACCCTCCCAGAGCTGGACAAGGCAAGGAACGAAGGAGTCCCTCCTGGAGCCTTGAGAGGAAGTCTGGCCCTGCCAACACCCTGACTTTTGACTTGTGGCCTCTGGCACTGTGAACATGCCGTTGTAAGCCACCCAGTTTGTGGTAATGGGTCATGAGAACTGTAGAAAACCAATACCCGATATAACCTCTTCTTTCCTCATTCTTCCTTTTTTCTGTAGCTCTTCTTATGCACCAATTGTGTGCTAAGGAATCAAAAGTTCTCTTATACTATAAGCCTTTCCTAGGTGCTTAAGGTATCAATCTGCTTTGTGTTTTTAGTTGACTGTCTTAGCTTGCAAAATTGACGTCTCCAAAAGCTCTTGATTTCTAACCATCCCCCCACTACAAAAGAAATGTCCTTTTTTTCTCAGTCATATTTATGCCTATTTGTCACTAATATCTCCCCAAGTGTCTAGAGAAAACTGGAATCATTCTCCATTTTCTTCTGACTTAACTGCCTCCATCCCTGTATCTAATCTATCTATACTCTTATGATTTATAAATTAAAGGTATTTCTCAAATCCATTAATTTTTCCTGATCTTCCACTATCTTACACAAATGCTCCATTTTTACTGCAACTTCCTTTCCTGATTGTTTTTACCCCCATTTAAGAAACTCTTTTCCACACAGGAACCAAAAGAAATCATTAGAAAATATAAAAATCAGATTGTCATCCCCCTGTTTAAAATAATACAATGCCATCCGCCTGTTTAAAATAATAAAATGGCTTTCTTTTGCCCTTATTGGACAAAACCCATAGTCTTTTCTATCATCTATGAAGTCATATATGACAAGGGCCTTGCTTACTTCTCTGCCCTCATTCATCCTACTGCATCTAGGACTCTGCTTCAATCTGCTGGCTTCTGCATGGCAATTATCACAATATGCATTCACATACCTATCGTTTACTACTCACTAAATTGTAAGCTCATAAAAGTTAACACTGTTTTTTCTCCATCAGTAAATTCCTGAGATTTAGGACAGTACCTACTACCCTGCAACAGTTTTGAATGGGTGAAAGAGTGAAAAAGATACATATATCCTTGATTTATCTGTTTGTCAGGTTCTCATAAAGGCTATTCCAGAACTCCAAATGATAGCATAATGCTCCTGGAAGCTGCCTACCTATAATCATTAGTCTTTATTTTGTAATTAGTATTTGGCACTTATTGAATACTTCCTTTTTTTTCAGATACTTTGCTAGGCTTTCATATAATCCTTACAACAATCCAGTGAGGTGAATATTCAAATCACCACCTTCTACAAATGAGAACTGTTATGCTCAGAGAGGTAAAGTAACTTGCCCCAGATGACACAGCTGGTACAAATTGAAGCCAGGTCTGTGGCAGCAGAGTCCACAGTCATCACAAGTGTGTCATCAAAGAAAGTACTTCAAGGCATCCATAGTCCTTTCAACACTCTCTTTTTAATCATTGATTTTCCTACCATCCAAAGAAAAACTACAGTTGACCCTTGAACAGTGAAGAGGATTAGGGGTGCCAACACCCCACACAGTTGAAAATCCACAAATAACTTTTGACTCCCCAAAAACTTCACTGCTAATAGCCTACTGTTCACCAGAAGCCTTACCGATAATATGAAGTTGATTTACACATATTTTGTATCTTATCTGTATTATACACTGCTTTCTTACAATAAAGTGAACTTTTTTTCAGATTGAAATAATGAGAAAATAAAATGTTTTTTTCCAGATTGTCATAAATCTCTAAATATTTTGTTCCAAAATATTTACTGAAAAAAAAAAACCCTGCATATAAGTGGACCCATGCAGTTCGAACCCATGTTGTTCAAGGGCCAACCAGTATGTTCAAAATTAGATAACAGCAAAAAGTCCTAATATTCTTAAATCATTCCAATAGGGAGTCTTAGGGGAGGAGTCAATGGTTTTATTTCCTTGAAATTATTTTTTTAAGTGAAATTCTCACTTGCAAAGTATATTGACTTAATTATCTTTTACGTTTCTAAGGATGGATACGTCAGAAATGAAAAGCTTCATGCCCCAGTGACCAAACCAAAATGACAAAGTTTAGATTTAGGCAAATTATTTAATTGCCCCAAGTCCCAAGGTGATTTTTGTTACATAATTCTGTTGACATATTTACTCAGTGCAGGTGTGATAGCTAATTTTGTGTGCTAACTTGGCTAGCCTATGGTACCCAGTCACACACCAGTCTAGATGTGAAAGTATTTTTTAGATAGGATTAACATTGAAATCAGTATGGTTTGAGTAAAGCAGATTATTCTCCATAATGTGGGGGAGCCTCATCCACTCAGCTGATGGTCTTAAGAGCAAAAAACAAGGTCCCCCAAGGAAGAAGGAATTCTGCATCCAAACTGCCTTTGGACTCAAGACTGAATCACTCACTCTTCCCTGGCTCTCCAGCCTGCCCTGCAGATTTCAGACTTGCCAGCCCCCACAATCACGTGAGCCAATTCCTTAACATAAATCTTTCTCTCTGTTTATCTACACAACCCATTGGTTCTGTCTCTCTGGAGAACCCTAACACACCATGCAACACCGTGTGAAGGAAAAGCTTCTAGCGGTTTTACTTCTCTTTTTATTTTATTTGTTAAAGCAGTCACGAAGGTACAGTGAGTTTCAAGAAGAGGGGAATTGAATTCACCTCTTGATAGGGAATGTCAAGGTTCTGGGAGAACAAGGCAACTCCCAAACTGGCAATATTGCCAAGGCCATTTTTGCAAAATACAACCTGACACATACTGCATGTCCTGATTGGTGATTTTTTTCTCCTGTTAAACCAAATACTTGAATCCTTTTCTCCTTTTCAAGGAAAATTCTACCTTCTCTATGAAGTATTCATTGAGCATTGACCAGAACTTTCCCTCTTTGATGCCACTTACTGCTTATTACCAGTGTCACTTGGCATTTATGTATACATTGTGCTCCGTAACCAGAGGTCATAGTAGTAGAGTATGGAATCTGGAATTTGGCAAGGTTCAAACACACCTCTGCTACATGTTAGTGGGACAATTGATGAATTCCTCCTTCTGTCTGAGCCTCAGTTTTCTTGTCTATAAAATTAAAAAATAATAGTTACTCTCCCATGGCACTTTATAAAAAATAAATGAAAGAATATTCATATAGTGATTTTCATGATTGTATCTCACATTTCTTGATACCTTAGAGATATCTCACACAGAGAAATGTGAGGCTTGCTGTTGTATTCATTATGTGATTTAAGCCACATAGCAGCAGAGGCCATTATCCCCATTTGATAAATGAGAACCTTGAAATCTTGAACCTTAACATGACTTGGTCAAGACACTCAATCTATGAACAATATAAAAGCTGAAGCTTGAGTTCTTAAGTTACAGTTCATTATTCTTTCACCCGATCATGACGTCTCTCTTCTTATTCTCACTACTTTGCTTACAATTGTGTCCTACCCATTTGCTGAATAAGACCTGTTAAATAAATGAATGTTCAAATCTTTTTTTAGCTTTATTGACGTATAATTGAAAAATACAATTATAAGATATTCAAAGTACATGTTGTGATGACTTGATTCATATGTATATGTATACATATGCACACACACATTGTGAAAAGATTCACACCAAATAATTCACACATCCATCACTGCATGTATGTGTGTGTGTATATACATATATATATATAGTTAGTGAGAACATTGAAGTTCTACTGTCTTAGAAAATTTGAATTATATAATGCAGTGCGAACAACTGTACTCAACATGTTTAACATTAGATTCTCAGACCTGATTCATCTTATAACTGAAAGTTTGTACCCTTTCACCTATCTTACCTTACTTCACCTACCTCCCAGTCTATGTCAACTACTTTCCTACCCTCTGATTTTATGAATATGACTTTTTTGTTAAGATTCTACATAAAAGTGATGCTATGCAGTTTTTGCCTTTGTTGGGCTTATTTCACTTAGCATAATGCTGCCAAAGTCCATCCATGTGGTTGCAAACAGCAGGATTTCCTTCCTTCTCATGGCTAAATAATATTCCTCTGTGCATATGTGTCTCTTGCATTTTCCTTATCCATTCATCCTTTGACAGACACTTAGGTTGTTTCCATGTCTCAGCTATTGTGAGTAATGCTGCAGTGAACATGGGAGTACAGGTGCCTCTTCAATGTACTCTTTCCATTTCCTTGGATATATACCTAGAATTGGCAGTACCAGGCCATATGGTAGTTCACCTTTTTAGTTTTTGAGGAACCTCCATACTATTTTCCATACTGGCTGCATAAATTTATATTCCCACCAATAAATGCACAAGGTTGCCTTTTCTCCATACTCTTGTCAACACTTTTCATTTCTTGTCTCTCTGATGATAGCCATTCTAAAAGCATGAGGTGGTATCTGATTGTGGTTTTAATTTGTATATCCCTGATGATTAATGATGTTGAGAATCTTATCATGAAACTGTCAGCCATTTGTATGTCTTTGGAAATGTGTCTAGTAGCTTCCTCTGCCAATTTTTGAATTAGATTATTTTCAGTTTTCTGCCATTGAGTTGCATGAGTTCTTTCAAATATTATTAATGTCAAATTATGACTCATATATATCATATAGTCACACAAAGAGTGACTTCGTGTATGTTTCAGATTACAATAGAGGATTTGGAGGTATCCAGACAGAAATATTTAGGCCTGATAAAACTAATGAAATGAAACTGGCTACTGTAGATATGTCTGGTGTCCCCAAGGGTCTTTAGTAATGAATATTATCCACTCCAGACTTGTCAGTTAGTAACAAATGATATTCTAGGGTTATTATTAGAACTATAAATTTAGGTACTGAGCTTTCTGTATTTATTATGAGCTAATACTTTAGTAGCATACAGATCTAAATACATTCTGGCTGTTGTGCCAGATTTAAATTAAATAGCATAGTAGTTGGTTTAAACAAAAGGTTTAATAACATTGCAATGATGGGAAATTTAAGTAGTCATCTCAAATTGCACTTTTTCTGCTGAGCTAGATCTTGAAACTTTGAAAGGAGACAGCATAAGGTGTCTATATTACAAAATACTAGAAAGAATTTTTACTCCAAATGGTGGTATGACTTGCAGTTTTCTCAACATATCTGAACTTTAGGTATGCCATATGTGAAATGTGCACATTACCCATGACAGTGTAAGGATCCTCAGAGTTCTACAAATTTAAATTATAGGTAAATAATTTGTGACTAAAGTCTAAGTAAAATCCCATTTTCTCTGCTCAATACAGTTTTTCCAAATACATGAAGTGAGCTTTTAATACATACAAACAGTATGAGACCTTTAAACAAAATCAGAAATGTAGACTATTTAAAAAAAATAATTAGAAGACTGCCAAAACTGAAATCATATTCCCATAGTGCCAATTAATTGGAGTGAAGTACTGGCTCTCCTACTATAGAAAGGATATGTCTTGACCAATTTAATGCTAGACTGTTTTACTCAGTTACATTAAATATTTTGTCCCTGCATTAATATAAGTTTGAGTCCCCAGTTCTGAGCAAACCATAGTCTTTCCTTTCTCACTTCATTCTAGAAAATAGATTCATCATAACATAGTATCTAATGTCATAATATTGAGCTTCAGGGATATAGACTTCTTTTACATATTAAAATGTGGGTGTAGGAAAGGTACTAGTAGAATTACATTGCTAGTTTAGATAAAATATCGAGTAAAGTATTTCCCTAATTCAAGTAAGTGAAATAATAGGAGAAAAATAGCAGTATGGGTGTCTTCTAATAATATGGCAGACTAGAGCATGAGAAGCACTGTCACAATAAAAAAACTAGATTTTACCTGGGAATGGAAGTTAGTGTATTACTGGGCTTGCATAAGGTAAGTGAAGCCTTCATGGGGCCTCTCCACCACACGTCTAAAAAAATACATAAAGTCTCAAACCAGATTCATGAAGATTTGATAGATTTAATCTAAGAGAAAATGCTGAAGCAGTACTGATTTCGGGGAACTAGCTCTGTGTCCTGCAGCAAGGGCGTGTGGGGGGCTGTTGAAACAGAGACTATCCTTTGGGTAGGTATGCTCAAGGTATACTCAACAGATAGCGTAAGAATAGCACTCACTGACTTCTAGCAGAAGTAAACACAAAGCATATCTGGAAGAAAGCATTATAATTCCCATGAAATTATGATACTGGACTAGTAAAACACAAAACTTAAAACACCTCTATGTAAAATGCTTTTAAAAATAAAACAATAAAATCTCAAAATGAGAAAACAGAGGTCATCAGAAAATGAGACTGTCATATGGAAAACATAAATAAGATACAACTTTTAAGAATGGAAAATAAAATTGCTGAAAATAAAAAGCAAATAATGTTAACAGCAAATTAGAGTGGAAGTGGATTTAGAAAACTGGAAGACAGATTTGAGACAATTTCCCAAAATCTAGCCAGGGAGATAAGGAGGAAAAATTGGAAAAGAAAAAAAATATGAAGGAAAGAATAAAAGGTCTCAAAGATACCTAACCAGAGTCCAATAAAGAAAAGAAAAAAGCATAAAAGCTAAATTTGAAGAGATAAGGTCTAAGCATTTCCAAGATCTGCTAAGAGTTATGACAGTATTGACAAGAAATACATAAAACATTAAAAATATATTTTTAAAACACATCCATAATTTACCTAAGTAAGAACAACTATTGGACATATCACAGATCTTTTAACTAACTAGAAGCCAAAAGGCAGTGAAATAATATATTTAAAGTGCTGAAAGAAAATGACTCACTATACATGTAAGAAAAAAATGTGTTTAAAAAGTAAACCTTTAGTATAAACTGAAAGTTTGAACTTCAGAAAGAAGAAATATAATCCTTAAGTAGGAAATGCAAGAAGTGTTGATCAAGAAAAGTATATATTTACAAACAAATGCAAAAAATACATTATTTTTATCAAATAATTGGTAATAACTAATCTGTGACATTAAAATATTAAAGAAAATATAAGTCAGAATGTGGTACTAAAAATAACAAATTGTTAGACCATTTTATTTTTAATAGGTAAGGGGTTAGATGTTGATTTTTTTTTTTTACTTTTACTGTTCATATAAAATTCCAAGTAATTAAATATATAATATAAATAAAATATATATCTTACAAAACAGTAGAAGAGATTGATTAAGAAACAAGCAGTCAATCCCTAAAAGCAGGGGGTGGGGGAGAGGGATGGTGAGAAAAGAAGTTAAACAAAAATAAGACAGAATACGCCAGAGATGTTGGGAACAAGCCAGAACACATCAACATAAAATAAATGTGATGGATTAAATGTACCAGTTGGAAAGGGATTGACAGAGTGAACAACAAAACAAAAATCAGCTATTTGCTACTTACACAGCACACACTGAAAGGATAGGACATGTATTTTTCTTTTGTTTTTTAATTATATGCCATGCTGATCATTATCATCGTAATCGTTATCATGGCAAATGTCAGTATATTGTTTACTTTGTCCCAGGCCCAATCTTAAGCACTCCCCAGGCCCAGTTCCATTTTTTATTAAAAATTTCTTACAAATTATTAAGAGTTTAAATAAACTTTCCAAAATCATACATTTTAAATTGTAAGAGTGAGGATACAAACCTAAGAATTATTCCCACCTAGTACTTGAGAAAGACTAATTATGTAGAATAAAGATTTACTACATATAATTAAAGTTTTGATTCATGATGAAGATAGAGCAATTCTAAACATACTTATGTAAAACAACAGCCTCAAATATAATAAGCAAATTATGACATGATTTGGGGCAAAACTGACCAGTCTCATGACCTACTTGAATAGGTCAACACATTTCTCTCACATATTAAGTCTAATAGTCAAAAAAATTCCAAATAATGAAATCATAGGTCTATCAAGAAATCATAATGCAGTTCTACAGATTCTTAGAACTGAATGATAATAACAGTAGTACATACCAAAACTTCAATATGGAAAATGCAGTAATAATGAAGATTCATACACTCAGGTGATTGTCTTAGATACAGATAAACAAGAAAGGATGAAGGTTAAGAAGTAAAGAAGTTATTGAAAGAACACCATATACATATACGTAAAGTAGCTGGCAAGAAATAATGATAAGAATAAAGTGAATGAACAAAACATAGAGACATATTACAGAGGAACAAAAAGCAAATACTGTTTCTTTTTTTTTTGAAAAAGTTAATAAAAAAATCACACAAACCTCTGCTAAGAGCAATTAAAAATATAACTTTTATGCATGGCAAGGAGACACAATTACAGGTTCAACAAAGATTTAAGAAATAAAAATGAACAGCTTATGACAATAAATATGAACACTTAAACAAAATAAGTAAATATACATTATCAAAACTGAAATAAATAAAAATACAAAACCTTTAACAATTAGGTAAGTGTATGAGGTGACAAAATGATTCCATCTGTACCATCATCAGAACCAGATATTTATTGACACATTCTTCCAGACTTTAAAGAACAGATTATTTAATTTCATACCAATACAACAGACAAGGTCCAAAATAATAATAAGAAGAAGACCACAAAGAAGAACAGAAGGGAGGAAGGAAGAAGAAAAGAACACACTTGGTGGCTTAAACTGAAATTTATTCTCTCAGTTCTAGAGGCTGGAGGTCTGAAATCGGTGCCAGCAGGCTTGCTGCCCTGAAAGGCCCTCGGGGAGCCTGCTCTCTCTGCCTCTCCCACCTTCTAGGCTCTCCAAGTGTGTCTTGGCTTGTAGCTGCATCACCCCGATCTCTGCCTGTGGGGTCACACTGCCACCTCTATGTCAACCCTCAACTATGTCTCATAAAATGATTGCTGTTAGATTAAGGATTCACTAGATAATACAGGATGATCTCATCTCAAGATCCTTAATTACATCTTCAAAGACTTTTTCCAGCAAGGGTAAATTCACTATTTCCAGAAATTAGAATATGGACATAATCATTTTGGGGCTACCATTCACCCCACTGCAGTATCTTAAATGCACACTTATCTGAAGTAATAGTGGGTATCAGTTATGAAAGAGGAAGAGATTATGCACACATTCTTAAGTCTTATTTTTTCCCTCATATGTCCAAGTTTTCAAGTTGAGAATTTACATGAACAGGCTAGTTGAGATGTGTGAGATATAATGGAAAAAAGAAATCACAAGTTTAGCAGTTCCTTTGTGGGGGTCACAGTTATTGCCTATTCAGACACCGTTTTTACTTTCATTTTTGCCTTCAGAGCAAAAACCAGTCTTGTTCAGTACAGTAACATGCCCAGCACGATGCACTGATAACTAGGACAAGCAGGTATAGCTATGGCTTTGCTGATGCTCACTTTCTAGCCTCTCTCCCAGTTTGGGGTGCCAAGTGACACATGGCCAGTAGAAGGTAAGTGGCAGTTATGGGGAGTCAAAACAAGGTTTTCGTCTCTGATAAAAGGGAAGTCCTGTTCTTCTTGCCCCTTCCTCTGTGCTCAGTCAGATCACTGCTGTGAAGAGATGGTGCTGGGTTGTGACATCTGTAGTGTGACAGTGATACAAGGACAAGAAGAAAATCCAATGAGAGCAGAGGACATTGTTGCACCAATCCCATAATTGCCCTTATTAGACTTCTTCAAAAATGAGATGGTTGATATCTATCATACCAGAGCAAATGTTAATTTTCTGTTACTAGCCTAAACATCCTTACCTAAAATTATAGGTGATGACTTTTCAGATGCTCTTTATTCCCCCATATTTTTGTCTATATGCAAATTGTAGGCATCATGATCTTCTGTTGTACAGACTCACTTTTACAAGGTCAGAGACTAGAGGACACATCTGTTATGCAAATATTATTTTCAGTAGCTACCACTGTCTACATGCTAGAATGAGGAAATGCTTTGTTAAGGCCCTTCTTTATACTTCTCATTCTTCTTTGAATAACTGAATAATATTGATTGTGTCTATACTGTGGAAAGAAAAAATTAAATCATACAGGCATTAAAGTTTTTGGTTATTTTTCTTATTTTCTCTCTTTTCTAAGAGGTACAGTACTGCTATTTGGTCCATACATTTTTTTTGATACATAAAACGATGTTTAGAGCTGTCACATTATCATATGTACCTGACAGATTTTCCTGGCAAATATAATGTTGACAGAAACAGTTGACACCCAACATCTAAAATATAAGCCTGTCTTCAGATTATTGACTTATGACTCAGAAGAACAGCCTTCAATAGCCCTGGCAATCACAACCTTACACTTTAAAAAGTATTCATTTAAATGCCAGAGCTTACTCTTATAGAGATTTGGAGAGGTTTGCAGGATGTTAATGTGTAGTTGGACACTGAAGGTTGTGTATCTCATGATGTATAAAGGATCTTTTCTGGTGTTACCTGTGCTTTTAGATTTTTCAGTAAATCAGTCAAAACATCTGATTCTTCCAGTGTTTGGTATCCCTTTATTTCTTCACAGCATTACTGAGATTTATCATCATGTCATTTGAGAAGTTATGGTGAGTTAGACAATACTGTTTTTTTTTCATTCCCAAGCAGCTGTGTCTCATCTGAACATAGTGAAAAGAGCTAGAAAAATCTATCCCACTAGTAAGCTCTAAACCTGAATCAGTGCAAGGGCTGATGGACTCCAAACTGTCATTTTTCCTTAAATATTGTTTAAATTCCACTAACTTTTCAGAACATTTATAATGTCCATTGGTCTAGCCTGGTGTCAAGCATTTAGAAATTGAAAAC
This sequence comes from Manis javanica, assembly GCF_040802235.1. Classification (NCBI taxonomy): domain Eukaryota; kingdom Metazoa; phylum Chordata; class Mammalia; order Pholidota; family Manidae; genus Manis; species Manis javanica. The sequence goes on from NC_133156.1 coordinate 47,000,165, forward strand.
TTTCTAGAACTCTCAAAAAGAGCTGATGATGTCTAAGAAGCAATAAATTTCTTTTCAAGTCAAATGTAATAAAATTCAGTAAATACATTCTGAGTGTCTCATTAAATGCTATTTGCAGGTATACATATTTAGATATTTATGTATAAATATGAATTTTCAAATGTATTCTTAGTACATCCCATTATTTTTCAAAACTTATGTACTTTAAAGTATGGTATTAAATTTAGGGTAAATAATATACAATGGACATTGTGTGTGTTTAAGTGAAGAGATTCCATCTATTAAAAGAGAAGATTCTCATTCCATTTATTTCTAGGGTTCTTCTCCTTGGAAAACATCCCAAAGTGAGCAATGTTTAAATTCTGTCATCATAACAAAGCTGATCTTCAGTATGATTACAGAAACACACACATTCACAAACATTTATGGACCAATAAATTACCCACATCTAAGTAGAGAGCCCAAAATAGACTTTGGAATTCACATTTTAGTACTGTGTTCAATACCTGGATCTTATAACACATACACACACACACACACACACACACACACACACACACACACACACACACACACACACACACACACACAGAGCATTTGAAAGAATTATTTGACATCCCTGAGTTTCAGCTTCTTCACAAGAGATATGGAATTTTGGTGTCATCTCTGTTCATCTTTATTTATTAGGAGTCCCTCAGGTTTAAGTGAGAGATTCAGGTGCATCTCAACTCAGAATTCATGTTATATCCCAAGATCCGTCCTTCATCTTCACTTGTTGGTGAGCTCCATTTTCCTGCATGACCATAGGAGAGTAGTACCCAACTGCTTCCTGAATAGCAGTCTTCAGGCTCTTATGCGATGGGAAAAGAGGATGAATATTAGTTAAGTATTCTATCCAAAACGATTTCTTCTTGGCTGTGACTTAGTTACAATTCATTCTCAAGACAGTTGTATAGCCAAATGATTAAGTTGATGTAAAGTCAACTCCTGGAAAAACAACTGGGGAAAAGGATAGTCTTCTGGAGGAACATTGAAGGATCATCGGAAGGAAATGTATTAACAGATGCTTGACAGAAAAAACAACAACAATAGTTTGTTCACTATAGTTATTTGGAATGATTCTTGTGAGGCTTAAATATATTACCTATATAACAGTTAACACAATGCCTACACGTTGTCCAGAAATGGCAAGTATTATTAACAATATTTTTACACTACGGTGTCTGAAACAGTTTTATGTCTTTTTTCATAATTAGTTAATACAATCTAAAATTATTTTCGACTTGTCTTTGGAGGTTGTTTCTAAATGTTTGTGGCTCGGGGAGGCTGTGCTGCCAGGTCAAGGTCATGCACTGATGGGCAGTAGGGCTGAGGCTTAGACCCGGCCTTTCAACTCCGTCAGACCACAGGTGCCTAGTCACCTTTCTGTAGCCTACCTTTAATTCTCTTGCAATATTTTCTCATAAATAAAAGGTTTTAGTTTAGATAGTTTAATTTGTCAGTATTTTGCTTATAGTTAGTGCTTTCCATTTAACAACTATTTCCCTATTCTTAAAGACCATAAAATTATTCTCCTAATATTATCTTTTGGAAGCATACTATTGTGCCTTTCAAATTTAGGACTACAGTCCTTTTGGAATTGACTCGTGTGCATACAGTGAAGTAGGAGTCAAATATAAGACAGTACTGTTAATCTTCACAATTTAGCAGTTGTTCTCCTTTATTTAATCTACAAATTACATGTAACTTACGCTTACCTACCTTCTAGGTGAGAAGCCGGATATGACACGAACTGAAAGGCCTGTGTTTGCTAAGCCTTCCTTGATGGTACTTGGTAGTAATGAAGTCCAGGACAGTTCCAAGTAAGAAAATATGAAACGGAATTTCAGAAGCAGTAAATTAGATAGGTGAGAGTAAAGGAAAAGATCAAAAGTCCTAAGCATTTATAAAATCTTTTTAAACAGTAATCCAATAGGAAGCCCATTAAATATCATACCAGGTTATCTGGCTAAAGAAATACCTACCTAGGTTTTACCTGATAAAATAAAAAATGACTGGAAAGAGTGAAGCGGTCACTTTGCAACTTTGCCATCTGACTCAGACTTGGTCCAAATCAGAACACAGACATCTGTACCGGTATCCCATTATATATTGAATAAATGTGCTTTTAGAGTGCTGGTATTCATCCCAACCTAATATCTATACATTCCTTTTGAAACGCAATAAACAGGACAGAAGCCTCCCTAGGGCATGTGGGAAAAGGGGTGATACTGCATGTGGCATGTCACTGCTGAGAAGCCTTATGTCCAGCAATTAGAACATTCAGGAAAGGGAAGAGAAAGGGAGATTCCTGTGGCAGTCTAAGTTCCTGGCATTGTGCTGACAGCAGGACTAGGCAGTAGTGATAGGAAAATCCCATCCTCCATACAGTGTAGCTCTGTTAGACACTGGAACCTGGCATATCCAGTTACCCTCCAAATGCAGATCTTAAATTTGTATTAAAAATTATCTAAATGGAAAAGTTAGCAAAACTTGGGGCAAATTCTCACCTTATTTGCAAATGAATGTGAAGGTTGGAAAAGTTCACCTCATTTGTGTTTTCTTTCTTTAACCACCAGTGCCCCCATAATGCTATCATGGGACTTCTTTTATCCTGATACAGTCCCTACCTGGCTCATCTCATCTAGTCCCATGGCTATGAACGCCTTCTATATGCTAATGATGCCCCAACTCTTGCTGGAAGCCAGTTCCTGCCCTAGCTTCTGCCATAAATTCCAAATTCTTATATATGGCTAGCTTTTCAATATTTCTACTTGAAATTATAATAAATATTTCAAATGTAACATATACAAATATAAGTAACTCCTCTTTCTATTTATTCCATTTTTTACCTTAGAATATGTTTTGCTTGATGTTAAGCCAGTATAGTTTTCTTTATAGTACTTACCTTATGTATTTTTCTAATATCTAAATTTTGATTATAACATACAGGAAGAAAAATGCCAATATGCATATATCTCTGTGAGTTATCACACAGTGACCACCCTTGAACCCACTATGTTAGTAAAAGAGAGGGTGTTGTCGGCACTCTAGAACCTGTCCTTGAAACTCCTCTTCTCTGAAGGTAGACATTACTTTGCCTTCTAATGCTCTCGTTTTCCTTGGTCTTAAATTTATGTAAATTAAATCGTGAACTTTTTTTGTGTGTGTATGTGTCCGACTACATTGCTCAGTGTTTTATTTATGATGATTCATCCACCTTACTGCCTATAGCTATATTTCGGCTATTTTCCTTGCAATGTACTTTGAAATACAGCAGGAATATTGTTAAGAATATACAATTTCAGTGCAGATGGACATTTGGGTTTTCTCTGACTTTTGCTTATTGCAAACAAAGTTGAGCATCCTTGCACACATGTCTTGCAAATATTCTTATACCTCTGTTTTGGGCACACATGAATGTATTTCAGTTAGGCATATACTGGGTCATAAGATATGTATCTGTTCAGCTTTAGAAGATAATGCCAGTTTTTAAAAGGAGCTCTATCAATGTACAATGCCACCAATAAGTATAGAGGTCCAGTAGTTTCACATTTCTTCAACATTAGGTCTTATGTGTTTTCTTATTTTAGTCACTCTGATTGCTGTAGACTGGAATCCTATTATGACTTTAAATAGCAATTCCCTGATTGCAGGCTAAACCCACTTGTATACATTTATTATCTTTTTGCTCTGCATAAAGTATCATTCAAGTCACTTGATCTTTTTGCTTTTGGATTGTCTGTCATTTTTGTATTGTTATATTATCAGTTTTATGTTATGAATATATTATCCCTTTCTGTAGCCTACCTTTAATTCTCTTGCAATATTTTCTCATAAATAAAAGGTTTTAGTTTAGATAGTTTAATTTGTCAGTATTTTGCTTATAGTTAGTGCTTTCCATTTAACAACTATTTCCCTATTCTTCAAGACCATAAAATTATTCTCCTAATATTATCTTTTAGAAGCATACTATTGTGCCTTTCAAATTTAGGACTACAGTCCTTTTGGAATTGACTCGTGTGCATACAGTGAAGTAGGAGTCAAATTTCATTTTGTATTTCAATATTGAGATGTAACTGAACCAACAATATTATTGAAATAATTTTCTATTCCTCACTACTTTTATCAAGTGTCCATAAAGATATAGATCTCTTCTGAACTTACTAATAATGTCCCATTGGTTTAAATGACAGTTAAACAAATACCAAACTGTCTTACCTATTACAGCTTTTTAATAATTCTTGATATCCAATAGAGCAACTCTTCCCTCCTTCTTGTCTCCCTCAAGACTATCTTGCTACTATGGGCTGTCTGTATTTCTATAAAATTTTAGAATTAGCTTGATACATTTCACACACACCCATACACATATAGAAAACTGGTAGGATTTTGATTGGGGTTGCACTGACTCTACATATCAAACTGGCATAATTGATATCTTTTCAATATTAAATCTTCTTTTAATTCATGAACATAATATTTCTTCCCATTTTCTTTTGGTAATCTAATGCAAAACATCTCATGTGCCTTGCATATCATTTGTTAGGAAACATTTAGGTAGTTGATATCTTTAATACTTTTTTAAATTTAAAAAATTCTGTTTTCCATTGTGTACTTCTGGTAAGAGAAACATTAGATTTGCTGTGCATGAGTATGTGTGTGCATGTGCTCATTGACTTTATAATCAGTAATCTTATTTATGAAATAGATAAAAAGTCATTTATTAATTTGAATAGCTTATCTCCTTTTTTTTTTTGCTTTGCACATAGGCAAGTACTATGAGATATCATCTCATCAAGGTAGTGGTTCACATTCAGGTAATTTGCAAAAGTGCAGGTGTGTGTGTGTGTATGTGTGTGTGTGTGTGTGTTAAGGGGAGAGATAAACTTTAAAAATGGAGACTTGCAAAATGCAGTAGACTCACAGACACTGAGAACTGACTGTTGGTTACCATGGAGGAGGGGTTGGGGTGGGTTGGGATGGAGCGTGAGGGGGATAAAGGGGCACAAAAATTTTCAGTCATATTATAAATTGGTCTCAGGAAAGGTAGTACAGCATGGAGAATATAATCAGTTGATTCTGTAACATCTTTCTATGTTGACAGATAGTAACCGTACTAGAGGGGGTGAGGATTTAATAATATGGGTAAATGTTGAACAACTGTGTTATATATTTGAAACTAATATAAGATTGTGTATCAATGATACTTCAATTAAAAAAAAAGGAGACATGCTCTGGACTTCTCCAGTTTTAGTACTAGGATTCTTATTGACTTTAGCCAAATGACAACGTCCTAGGTTTAATTTGATTACCAGTAGGATGAAGGTGAAACAAAACTGTTCAAGCTGGTCTATCCTCACCAAGAAGCTGTGAAGACCAGCTCAAAAGACATCTGTGTAACATTTGAAACCATCTTTGGTATAAATACAAGTTGGAGATATACACTCCCTGATAAGTTCAGTTGTGATTAGCATATGACTTAATAAGCAGAATACTAGGTAATGTGCACTTACATGTCAGTGTGTTAGTTTCCAAGGGCTACCATAATAAATTGCCTTAAATGTTGTGGCCTTATGTAAGTGAAACATTCTTTCATAGTTCTGTCCTTTGGGGGTTCTGAGGGAGAATCTTTTACATGCCTCCCTCCTAGCTTCTAATGGCTCTGGCAAGCCTTGGTTGGCAATCCTTGCCTTGTAAGTGTTAAAATATAGTTCTAATCACTGCCTCTGTCTCCACATTGATTTTAACATGGCTTCCTTTTCTCTGTGTCTCTGTGTCTCAAATCCCCCTCCTTTTTCTCTTGTATGGATACCAGTCAGTGGATTTAGGGCTCCCCTAAGCCCGTAATGATCTCATGTCCAGATCCTTAGGTATATCCACAAAGACCTTATTTCCAAGTAAGGTCTCATTCTCAGGGAGTGGGAATTAATACTTGGACATACCTTTTTGGGAACACTATTCAAGCTACTATTCTCAGTAGATAAGTAAAACTTATACTTGATACTTTGTAAACAAATTTAAGTACTGAACATAAAATATTTTTTAAATTCCTTTCATAAAAATGATATAGCAAAGATGGACTTGTCAAGAGTATTATTTTGCTGATTACATCACTATAGAATTTCCTGAAATAAATGTTATTTGTGTACACAAGCAACACTTCCCTTTAAGTAGAATTTTGCCAAATTAGTGTTTATTTAAACAACCAATCAGCATTTAATTTTTGTCATTCACTCTTCTGGCTTTTGCTTCATATTCTAAAGAAGAATTTGTTTAGTAATGTTGATATGAAAGAACTTTTAGAAAATAATTTTTTGGTGATTGCAAATTAAAATTTTGTTTTCTTCAACCTGGTCCCATTTTATCTCAGATAAAAGACATTTATGTTTCTTTTTTGACCCAAGGTCAACTATCCTTTTGTTCTTATTTATTTCTTCTCTATTTTATGGTATATTCTATTTTACATTAAGATCAACAGCACTTCTTGCAGGACTTCCCCAGTCAAAATTGGCAAGTCCCTGAAATTTGCTCTCTTGTTCTCATTATCAGTGGAGTATTCCAGAGGTTTATTCTCTCTCAAAACCTTCATTTACTTCTATTACAATTACTGTTGGTTAAAACCATTCATATTTATGATAAATAAATTCATTTTAATGTTTTACATTTCATGCATTTCCATTCCACATTGAAAAAGTAAGTTAAACACATCACTTGTGAAATTTTAGTACCTAACAAGAAGGAATAGAGCTTTTGAGTGATCAAATAACTTAAAAATATACTTTAAAAGTAGCATGTATTTCAAATAACAATGAATTTCATTTAGGTGAAATTTTCCAAATGACAAATAAAAGCAAAAACTAATAAGAGAGAAATACAAATATGAACTAGAATAACAAAGGCACATTTGTGGTAAAACTCATAACTGACTCCTTGTCAGTTAGCATGAGTCTGCCCTCCACCTCCTCCAACCTTTCCCTTCAGATCCTCCAGTGCAGGCCCCTATGACACAAAAATTAGTAACGTAGCAGAGGGAGGTAATTTAGGTAGTAGAAGCTTGATGTCCTCTTGGCATTTCACCGTAACTTAGAAGTCATGCAGTAGCCAGAAGGAAAGTTGTATCATAAAAAGAAACTGTCATAAAATTTGGGCATCTTAAAAGTCAAGATAATTACCTAAAAATTGTCCCAGCAATGCCATCCCATTCTAATATAGCATGCTAGTCATCCCAGGGAAAAGGCAAAATGGAATATGAAGAAAACTTCCCATGGTATTTAGAACCTTCATCTTATTCCCTAGGTACCGGGCCCTCCTTGTTAGTAGGCTGTAGCCATTGACTGGTCAGTAGAAATCATCTTGCTTGAAGAGCTGCCTAGCTAGTAGCAAACTAGGGAAAAAAGTGAAATTTATGTGTTCTGCATTTTTCAAGTTCACTGCTACTTTTATTTGTTATTACTTTTAATATTAGACATTTGTATGAGTAATTCAATCTGTTAAACATTCATGTAGTTTTGACATTTGAATTTCTGTGTAATGGCATAATTCAAAACTTGTCAATGGTGACTAAGGATTTAGAATCTAATTTTGGAGATAAGATAACAGGCAAAAGATAGACACAACAATTACATTAATTTGAATATATATGTCATATATATTCATAATTATGATCATCTCATAAATATTATAATTATATTAATGTGTTGAGACAGGAATAATTGAGTATTCATATGAGGTTAGGGAATTCATGAATTTAATCATAAGAAATATTGAAAGATGTGGCCATTGAATTGTATCTATGTTTTCTCATTTGATAGAATATTTTGAATATGACAATGTGGACTATGATAATATTTATGTGAACAACCTCTTAAAAATATAAAAATTTTCTGAATGTGAAGATATTTGAAGTAATTTCCAAAAGGCAACAAAATATTGTGAAAAGATTAACAAGTTAAAAGGAATTAAAACAGATTAGAAACATCACTGAGGAACTTAATTACCACTAACACTGGTAGTAATTTAGTAATCTACAGCAGAGAACTTAAATTGTGAGAAACTGAATCTTAATGTGCCTTACTAAAATAAGATAGTAGCAAGACATACCTGAATACAGGTTTTGAAAGGTATAGAATAGACAGAATATACTCTACCTTTAAGCAAATTTCCACATCAGCCAAATTTGTAGCCATGTGGGAGCGAGTAGCAGAAAATTTGGTTTTGATTTTGTATTATTTGCAGAAACAAATTCATTTAAAAGTGTGAAAAATGCCATTTTTTGCACAGTTGTTTTTTGCATGTGGATTGCTGCATGGATCCCATTCACAAGTCTTTTGCACACTAAGTACTCTCTCTGAGTGCAGGGACTGAGATAAACCTCATTAGCAAGTTGTCCAGAGTGAGAAAACACTGTTCTTCCCAGTTTTCTAGCTTTTTCATCCACTGCCAGCAGCAAGAATAGCTAAGCAACTTAAAAAATGTTTCACATGGTAAAGATTTTTTTAAACAACAATAATGGTACCCAAGTGAGAGTGTAAGATTGTCTCATCAGGGGCCTTTATTGGTATGGTACTTTTTACTTGCTCAGGGAGACTATCAGTTTCAGTTGTAGGATCCCAGTTTTTAATAATAGTGCACTTCATATTCATATGAGAAATATTTCCCAAAATGCATATATACAAACCTGTGGATGAAGTGAAGGATTCTCACCTGGCCCTGGTCAGCTAGCTCACTACACACGTGTGGGCAATATGTTGTTATTAACTCTATATAAAGAGCTCTGCCCAGTGTTCTGGGTGACATGGTGGCACACTTGCAAGACTGCAGGAGAGCAGGGACTGGAGTGGTGGTAGCACCAAGGACAGAGATTGAGATGGCTGTGGGGTAGAGAGGCCCGGAGGCTTGCAGACTCGCTCTGAGTGGACAGGATTCTAGTGATTGGCTTGCCACTGTAGAGATAAAGTTGGGTATAACCCTTTCACCCCCAAGAACATTCCATTGTTATTTCTTTGGTCTCATTGAATCCATAGTGAACTTGTCTGGGCCTAAAACCCATTGGCAAGACAAAGCCACACAATTACAGCATGTGCTTCAATTGGTTTACGGTAGGTTTGGTCATATTTTAAAAATTAAACTCATTATCACATGCTGATATAGACTACCACTGAGGAATTAACTGTTCTAGAGTTCAGACCCCTTTATCCTTAGATAGCTACCTGCCTGTGTCTTAAATTTCAAATACCTATGAGTTGGTATAGCTCTAGTGCTAAAACAACAGCTAGATATTTTAGATGCCTATTTGATATTTTTTTGAGATTTACTGCATTTATATATATATATGTGTGTGTGTGTGTGTGTGTATACACACACACACACACACATATGTACAATTTATATGCATTTGCTACATTTTCAATAGCTATCTAATCCTGAGGAAAATGGACCTTGGTAATTTTGAATCTTTGATGGCTGTTGGTTGAGACATAATAGCTATACTAAAACTTCTAAACATTTGCTTCTTGGATCTCTGAGGGTAAACTTGGGCACATGTCTTAGGGACAGCAGGCTCTTCCTTTGTTCTCGTAGCGGTCACTTCAGTGAGATATGTTAGATGTGCTATATGAGTCAACAAGCTATTAATATCTATTACTGACCTTGAGGTAATTTCATACATAGGTGAAGTAGTTCAGAAGCACAGACTTTAGCTTGGGAACACTTAAGCTTGAAAATTTAAAAGAAAGCCCATTTAGAGGATATTTTTGAGAAACCATTTTGAAGTATTTTTCTGTTGTTATAAATTGTACTTATTTCAAAGAAATTGACAGTTTCACATGTGGTCCCAAAGACAAGCTTTGGAAAAGGTTGGTATGAGTGAGGTAGGCAGAGGGGGAAAGGAGAAGAAAGAAGTAAATTTAAAAAATGAGATATGTCACTGTAGGGAAAATGAAAGATCCTATGGCCAGGATCCTCACCAGACCCTAAACTACTTGATGATGTAATTGGCCAGCTACCAGGCTACTGCTTGCACACTCACTGGCAATGAGCCATTATTGTTGTTACTTCTGTATAAAGAGCTTTGCCCGGTGCTCTGCCCAGAGGCAGAAATGCAGATGGGCTTGCTGCATGCCGGCTGCCCCAGAGGCAGATGGGATTCTAGCACTCAACCTGCCAGTGCGAGAATAAAGCTTGGTATGAACCCTTATACCCATAACATTCCTTTCCTGTTATTCGGTCTCACCCAATGCAGTGAGCTTGCTGTGGGCAATCTCCCTCAGGTGAGACAGTCACTTACAGAGATGTTATAAGGATCAAATGAGATAATGCATAAAGAAATTTAGCACATAGTAGGATATTATAAACACTCAGGAAAGAATAGTTACTACTCTCATAACAGTAATCATAATCATAAACCATCAGTGTCACCTGGACTATAGTAATAATTTTCCCATTTTTATTTTTCATATTTTTTGGACTGATTATATTTCTCATTACTATGAAAATGATTTTTTCTAAAAATCCAGATCGCTTGCATTTATAAATGCTTTAAATATTTTCTGAAAGCTCTATATCACTGATTCTCAAATCCCCCACAACAAATGTAAATATTGTTTAGAATATACACATATATGTACACAAACACATGTACACACACAATTACATGAATAAAAGAAAAAATATATTGGCAACCATAACTTGGTGGTTACTCAAACATAGAATGGGTTTGGAGGTTTTCAAATGATAGTATTGCCTTCATACTCTCCCAGTCTCTCTCCTTCTCTCCCCCTCTCTTTCTTTCTCCTCCCTAACCCACCCCCTACCGAGCCATCTCTCAGATCCACTTCTTCATTCTCTCCCTATGGTAAAAGCATCCTCATCTTCAGGACACATGTGGTTTGTTCCAGTTTTGGTAACAGTAATTCCTGTGCCAATCACTGTGACAAGGAGAATGGCTTGGCATGAGTGGCCAAACACAGTACACATACCGTTGTGACTAGCCACTTGACATACTGTGATGAGAAGCTCCTAGGACTATAGGAAGTAGGGCAAGGGAAGATCTCTTGAATGAAGGCATTTGCTTCTATCAGAACAGGTCAGCAATGGGGGAAAAATCCAGCAAATTCTACTTTAGCACACAGCAGATGATGTGGTACTCCTTTTACCCATTTCCATTTATAATTTTCAATACAGCAGCTGAATTATCAGCTCTCTATTACTCAAAAGGCAATTGGATATGAATAATGTAGGAAGACAATGAGTCCACTCCAATTTACTAAAAAGCAAAAAACAAAAACAAAAACAAAAGATTACATCAATTGTAATATGTCTCACAAAAAAGCATGTTATGAGACTCCAATGCATAATAGTTTCACAGCTGAAAACATCAGAGTGGGAGGGTCAAAGTCCAAAGCCTTTTAGTCTATGTTGCAGCCTTTTGTTTTAACAAATTGTTTCACTATTTTCCATCCTGTTTAGAACTCCAGCACTCTATGGCACCCTACTCAGGTTATTCAGAAGTCCATCAAAACTCTGACTTATGCAAGCAATTTATGTTGACTATCATTGTTTTCTTGATGTTTCACATAGTACTTGGTCCACTGTAAATTCTTTATTATTGTTAGATAATTTTGATGACTAGAAAGAAAAATCATAATTTAGTACATGCAAGTTGTTAATGTATTAAATGAGTATTTGACATGGATGTAGGAGGCAAAGGACAAATCCTAACAGAACAGATAAAGGTAAGATGAAATGCCTACAGAATGGTCAATAATCATTAGGAAAATACAAATCAAACCCATAATGAGTTATCACCTCCCACCAGTCAGAATGGCCACTATGCAAGACAAGAAATAACAGGTGTTGGCAAGGATGCGAAGAAAAGGGGATCTGCCTACACTGTTGGTGAATGTAAATTGGTGTACATACTATGGAAAGCAGTATGAAGTTCCTCAAAAAATGAAAAATAGAAATATCATATAATGCAGTAACCCTACTTCTAGGAATTTACCTGAAGAAAACAAAATCTCTGATTTGAAAAGACAAATGCACCCCTATGTTTACTGCCACATTATTTATAACAGCCAAGATATGGAAGCAACCATAGTGTCTGTCAATGAATGAATGGATAAAGAAGATGTGGTACAGTATACAGTGGATATTATTTAGTCACAAAAAAGAAAGAAATCTTGCCATTTGCAACAACATGGATGGACCTTGAGGGTGTTATGCTAAGTGAAATAAGCCAGGTGGAGAAAAACAAATACCATATGGTTTCACTTATATGTGGAATCTAAAAACAAAACAAAATGAAACAAATAGCAGTAGACTCATAGGCTGAGAAGTGACTGGTGGTTACCAAAGTGGTAGGGCTTTGGGGTGGGTAGGTGGAGCAGGTGAGGGGGATAAGGAGAGACAAAAATCTCAATCATAATATAAGTTGTTCATGATGATAGAAGTGAAGCATGGACAATATAGTCAGTGGTTCTGTAACATCTTTCTGTATTGACAGACAGTAACCACACTAGTGGGGATGAGGATTTAATAATATGGGTAACTGTTGAACCACTGTGCTGTATACTTGAAACAAATATGAGATTGTCTGTCAACTATACTTCAATAAAAAAATAAAAACATGAAAATTCATTATGCTACTTTTATATTTGTGCTAACAGAATGGTATGTGAGGGGGATCTGATATGTAAACCTGGCCTTGGGCCAAATTCCCCTGGGATATAAGGAATAGCTGACAATGCCTGATATTTATCACCTTTGCAGACCAAGCCATAAAAGCTTGAAAACAGAAATAAGACCTGTGGATTCAAGAGTGCTTTAGCACAACTCTGTAGGTTTTATTTTGGTGTATTTCTTCCCATCACATGCACATAACCATATACAGAGATACATACATCATTTCAGTCAATCTTCAGTATTTTTATATTGTAGTTAACAAAGTGTAAAGGGGAGCTACTCTTTGATTTAATACATTGTTAGGGCAGTAAATTGAAATCCTCAACTTTCCTTACAGTGGTGTGATGCTAAACTCAAGTATTCTATTTCAGTCTAGAAAAGTAATAGTTTACCATTCATAAAAGTTGACTTATTTACTCTTAAAATTTAAAAATATGTGTTCTCACTTCTTTCAGCTTTCACACTAAACAAATTAATTACCCTGGAATAAACTGAAATTTTCATCTACACCTAATTTAAGACTTGGATAATCTTCAAAGTTCTTAATTGAAAATTAATGGCTCTCCCTTAAACCCGTGTGGTAGAAGCAGCAGCCGTCTCAGTAGTGCCTAATACTTACAGCATAATCTTGTCAACACTTTCATAGATGTTAGGATTAGAAATAGCTTTCCATTTTCAAGGATCTGAGAAGTCCAGGTGATATGATGCCATTTTGAAATAAATACTGAGTTGGGACTCCAAGTTTTGATTTTAAATTCTGGTTCTGCCTTTATCAAACTGCATGAAACAAGAGAAATAAGCTCCTCTGCTGTGTTAATTTTTCATTTGTAGCATGTAGCAAATACCCAATAAATACAATGTACCATGTATTTGTTCTGTGTGTATACCACATACATTAGAGTGGTTAAAGTGTTTAATAGTTTCACAAGAACGTATCTTCCCCCCACTCAGTTCCATCTAGAAACAAGTTCTCAGCTCTTTTAGCTGATTGTTTACTGCCATCATGGTGTTTGCTGCCATTCCTCTAAATAAGTTATTCTGAGTATTATTTTTTTCAGTTCCATTGTCTAGCATCTTCCTTTTATGCAGGACGAGCATTCAGCATTTTTGCTGCTGCGCCTCCCACCAGCACACAGTCGCCCTTCTCATCTTCCTCCCCCACATTTTTATCATATTCCCATCAAAGGTATGGTTAGCTCAAATCCTTTTCCTTCCTGTAAAACATCTTGTTCAATAATTTCCTGGAGTTTTTGTTGTTGATGGTGTTATCTTAGTGTGCTGGTTTGCTAGAACCATCCTAACAAAGTACCATAAATGGGGTAGCCTAACAGAAATTTATTTTTTCACTAGAAGTCTGAGATCAAGGTGCTAGCAGGCCTGGTTTCGTCTGAGGCCCCTTTTGCTTGTAGATGCTGTCTTCTCCCTCTGTCTTCCCACTCTCTTCTCTCTGTACATGTCTGTGTCCAAATTTCCTCCTCTCATGACACCAGTCAATTAGATTAGGGCCCATACTAATGACCTCATTCTAACTTAATTACCTCCTGTAAGACCAATCCCCAAATACAGTAACATTCTGAGGTACTGGGTATTAGGATTTCAACATATGCATTTTGGGTGGACAAAACTTAGCCAAAAAAAACCCTCAAACTTGTCATGAATTATATGTCTCCTCTCCAGGCACTCAGACACATCAGCTACTCTGTTCATTTTATCTTTGTCCAAAAGTGTGTCATAGAGTACACAGCTCTGTATATTCAGTGCACATCTGCCATGTTACAATCTCTCCTGACTACCTTCCTGATGAGTGCCTTCGCTTCTTCCCTGAGACGAATGGCTTATTTCCTATAGATCATTGTTTCTTTCTTGATTTATCCTTCATTCTGGAGTACCATAACCTCCAATAACATCTTTAATAGACTGTTGAACTTGGTTGGATTGCATTTATTTAAGTATATTTGTGTCAGTATTCATTAGGGATACAGGTCTGTAGTTTTCTTTTCTTGTGGTTTCCTTGTCTGACTTTAGTATCGCGGTAATGCCGGCCTCAAAATGAGTTGGGAAATATTCCCTTATCTTCCATTTCTTAGGAGAGTTTGAGAAGGATTGGTGTTAATTCTTGTTTATTTATTTGTAGAAGGTACCAGTGAATCCATCTAATTGTGGGCTTTTCTTTGTCAGAAGGCTTTTGCATACTTATTCAATAGCTTTACTACTTGTAGTTCTACTTAAATTTTCTACTTCTTTACAATCTGGTCTTGGTAAGTTCTGTTTCCAAAAAGTTCTCTATTTTATCTAGAGTACCCATTTTTTTACTTACAGTGATTCAAAGTACTTGCTTATAATCTCTTTTATTTCTGTAAAATTAGTGGTAATGTCTCTTTCATCTGATTTTATTTGAGACTTCTTTCTTTTTTTCAGTTAATCCAGCCTAAGTTTGTCAATTTTGTTGATCTTCCAAAGAACTAACTTTTGGTATTCTTGATTTTTCTCCATGGATTTCTATGATCTGTCTTATTTATCTCTAATTTCTATTATTTCTTTCCTTCTGTTAGCTTTGGGTTTAGATTGTTCTTTTTCTAGCTCCTTAAGGTATAAATGTAAATTGTAGATTTTATATTTTTATTATTTTTTAAATATAAGCATTTATAGCTATAAATTTCTGTCCTAGCATTGCTTTCACCATATTTCATAAGTTGTATATGTCATGTTTTTGTTATCATTTGTCTTAAGATGGTTCATACTTCCACTTGTAAACCTTTTGTTGACCCAAAGGTTAAGATCGTGTAGTTCAACTTTCACACATTTGTGTATTTTCTAGTTTTCCTTTTCTTGTGGTTTTCAGGTTTTATTCCATTTGGATTGGAAAAAAACCAACTGATATAATTTCAGTCTTTTAAAATCTATTAAAACTGTTTTATTGCAAAATATATGGACTTTGCTGAAGCATGTTCCATGTGCATTGAGAAAAATGTAAATTCTTCATTTGTTGGGTGGAGTGTTATCTGTATAACTATTGGTCCAATTGGACTTTACTGTTGTTCCAGCCTTCTATTTCTTTATCTTCTGATTGGTTGTTCTATCCATAATTGAAAGTGGGGTATTTAAATCTATTATTTTTGTAAAACTTTCTTTTTTCCCTCAAATTCTTTCAGTGTTTGATTCATATATTTAGGAACTCTAATGTTTGTTACATATATGTTTATAATTTTTATATCTTCTTGGTCAGTTGAACATCTTATCATTATAAAATATCCTTTGTCTATTCTCTCAGTTTTTTACTTAAAGGCTATTTTGTCTGAAATTAGTATAGGCACTGTTTTATTTTGGTGATGATTTGCATAGAATATTGTTCCATATTTTCACTTTCAACCTGTGCTTGTCCTTAGGTCTAAAAGTGAGTCTCTTGTAGACAACATGTTGGACACTGTTTATTTATCCATTCTGCCAATCAACTAATTTGGAGTAGTTTAATCCATTTATACTAAAAGCAATTACTAAAAGGGAAAAACGTACTATTTCCATTTTATTATTTGTTTTCTGTATGTCTTACAGCTTTTTTTCATAATTTCCTCCATTTTCTTCCTTTTGTGTTCAGTTGATTACTTTTTTGTAGTGAAGTATGTTTTGATTCCTTTCTCATTTTCTTTTGTGTTTATGTATACATATTTTCTTTGTGGTTACCATGGAGATTTCATATAACATCCTAAATTAAGAAAATTCAATTTTAAACTGATAACTAGCTAACCTGAATTGCATCTAAAAGCTATACTTCTTAGAAGCTCTGCCCCTCTTTATGTTATTGATGTTGCATATTACATATTTATGCATTGTGTATCCATTAGCATGAATTCATAAATGTGGTTATGATTTTGTCTTTTAAGTCCTGTAGAAGAATAAAAAGTAGATTGCAACATAAATTATAATAATACTGGTTTTATATTTGTCCATGTATTTATGTACAAAATAGAATTTTGTTTTTCCATGACTTTGAAGTACTATGTAGTGAGTGTCCTTCATTTTAACCTGAAGGACTCCCTTTAGTGCTTTTTGCAGGACAGTTCAAACGGTAATGAACTCCCTCAACTTTTTTTTGTCATGGAATATCTTAATCTCTCTTACTTTTTAATGAGTTTTTCTGGGTATAGAATTCTTGTTTGAGATTTCTTCCGTGATTTAAATATATCTATCATACTACTTCTTTTGGGCTTGCAAGGTTTCTGCTGAGAGTTCTGTTGGAAATCTATTGGGAATCCCTTGTATGTACTGAGTCACTTTTCTCTAGATGCGTTCAAGATACTCTGGTTTTGTCTTTCAAAGTTTGACTGGAATGTGTCTCAGTGTGAATTTGAGTTTCTCCTATTTGGAGTTTATTGAGCTTCTTGGATTTGTATACTCAAATATTTGCTAAAATTCAAAAAATTTCAGCAATTATTTCTTCAAATAATCTCAGTCCTCCCTTTCTTTTCCTCTTCACCTTCTGGGATACTTCATTCTTTTTTTTATGCCTCATAATTGAAAATTTCAAATGATCCGTCTTCAAGTTCACTGATTCTATGTTCTGCTTGTTTAAAACTGTTATTAAACATTTGCAGTGAATGTTTCAATTCAGTTCTGTATTTTTAGCTCCAGAATTTCTTTTATAATATCTGTTTTATTATATTTTATATAATATCTACATTTTGTCTGTATTTTTATTTCACTCACATGTCATTTTCCTAATTGCCTTTAGTTTTTGTTTTCTTTTAACACTTTGAGAACATTCAACACAATTATTTAAAAATCTTCAGCTAATACATCTGCCTGTGTTTCTTCAGGGACCGTTTCTGGAGATTTATCTTGTTACAAAGAATGGTCCACATTTTCCTCTTTGTTTTTATGCCTTGTGATATTTTCTTGAAAATGGACATTAAAAACACAAATCCTCCTATTTCGGTTTGCAGACTGGCTCCATGCAGGATAATATCTTCACTCTTCAGTCTGTTGTGAAGGCTTAATTCTTCAAATGGAACTAGGGGACGTGGTTTTCCCTTAGTCCTATGAGCATGGTTTTGTTCCAATTCATTTGTATACTTGGCTAATTTAAAGTGTCTTAGTTTTCTGAAGAGTGTTACCCTGGTTTCTTTTGGGGCCTTAGCTATTTAATCGCATTCTTCAATAGCTACTCTCTTGTCATAGGCATCTGGGGTCCTGTAGTATGCTTATGGTTTACACAGGCCATGACCTCTCCTTCCCACAGTCTCCCCTAGTTTGAGATCAAGGATTTGCTGCTTTGGCCATTTGAGCTCTGAGTTCAGTGACATAGAGACCAATCAAGCAGCTCCCAGAGAAGTTATAATGTTGCAAATTAGGTTTGCTCTGCCATTTCTGGCTCATCACTAGAATAAGACCATTGCTTTACCCAAACCACACTGAGCCTTGCTGGTGAGAGGGTAAGGAAATTGTGAGTAAAAATGCCACAAAATTTCCTACCATTTTGAATGTGGCTTTCTTTTGTTTGAGCATTTACTTGATTGCTATAGACCTTTGAATGACTACAGAGCTCCTATAGTTATTTTAGCTAGTTTCTAGTTCTTTATCTAATATTTCCATGGGGGAAAAGGGCCTGAATCTTCCTAGACTACCATTCTGCTGACTACCTCCATTCTTTAATTTTGCCCTTCAATTCACCCCTATTGCTAAAGAATAGCACATGTTGTGTGTAAATCTGGTGAGTTTTCAGTGTTTCCTTTATGGTTTATCATTAGGCTCTTTTCAGATCTTCTAAGCCTTTTGCCACTAAGCCACCTACTTTTCATCTTTACTTTTATTACTGTTATTACAATACCTGTTTTACCCATTGTTATGTGTTTATATATATTTGAATTACATTTTTGTTGTGATGGCATTTCAAGTGGGAAAATATATAGATGTTTTTATGTTTATGTTGAATATGACATTTTTACATGGATGTCTAATAACATGATTTTCATAAAAACATAGTTAAGATTGCTGCTATACAGAAATGGTTTGGGTCTTATTTAAAATCTGGCATATTGTAAAATATGATAAATTATAGGCTTTTCTTCCATATGTATATCAGACTGACATTTGATTATGTCATTAAATTCAGAAAGAGGTAAGATGTCACTGCATCACTGAGGCATTCAGAACTCAAGAGTTGAGTGGGGAGCCGCCATGGTTGAACCAAAAAGATGAAGGTTGGAAGGTGTGATAGGATCAGAAGAGAGTTAGAGAGGGTAGAAAAAGAAAACAAGTACCAAAATGATTGAAAGTATGAGAAAGAGGGTGAAATAACAATAAAGCATCAGAAACAATGCATAGAGGGGGGAAGACTTGGATTCTGAGCACTAATTATCTGTCTTTTTTTGTGCTATCATTAATATACAATCACTTGAGCAACATTGTGGTTACTAGATTCCCCCCATCATCAAGTCCCCACCACATACCCCATTACAGTCACTGTCCATCAGTGTAGTAAGATGCTATAGAGTCACTACTTGTCTTCTCTGTGCTATACTGCCTTCCCTGTGCACCCCCCTACATTACGTGTGCTAGCCTGTCTTTTTTAAGATGAAAAACTCTGAAAGCAGGAGGCTGTATTAAAAGTAGGGAACAGACAACTATAATTAAAATTGCAAAAATAATCTTTTC
Source organism: Manis javanica (assembly GCF_040802235.1). Lineage (NCBI taxonomy): Eukaryota > Metazoa > Chordata > Mammalia > Pholidota > Manidae > Manis > Manis javanica. Next base: position 47,019,539 of record NC_133156.1, read on the forward strand.
TAGGAAATTTATTACCCATCAACTCCCTTACACAATTAGAGATGACAAGTAATTCAATGAAGTTTTAAATCCCTATTTAAATGTAAAACCTTGGATTTTTAGTTAAATTTCTAAGTGATAAAGTTGCTCTTACACAAATTAGAGCTAGGGGATACAATGTTTATGTTAAAGCATCTTTAACATGATAGTATATATCCTAATCATAGTGGTATTTCATGACTGGAGAATATTTTTGAAGAAATCCATAAAAACTAGCTACAGTATGTTTTTGAATAATAACTATTTTATTTATTAGCACAATAGTAATTATCCAGGAAGTTTAAATTCTGTTAAATGCATTGCATATTATAAAATTCTGAAAGTGATAGTAATTAGTATTCAGAGAGTGTTAAAATAAGTTAACTCACAGTGGTATTACAGTACTAACTTGATTAGATGGCATGCTACCTATTACCTTAATTATACTGCTTATTGATGTAATGCCAAAATTTCAGCTCTTTTATCAATTGGAATACCTACACCACAATTACTCTATACAATACCTAAAACTGGTATCTTTCCTCATTGGTATAATGCCTCCTGACAGTATGATAACATGCCTCTATGAGTTCTGGCAATCTGCCATAAAGTAATGCTATTTGCAAAAGGAAAATTTTTGTCTCTCTGTGTGTCTATGTATACTTTATGCTGGAAAGCAGAAAATCATTTACATATTCCTATACCAAACTAATACAATCACAGGCTGTTGCAATGTTTAAGCCTGGGGGAAAACATGTGGCTCAACATGGAGGGGACAAATATTCTAAAACATCGTCTTTTTTTCAAGTATTTCTAAAAGTGGACCCCTTTTTGCTTAGAAGTTACCCCCCACCAAGATTGATAGACATTTTCATCTGACACATTAGCAATGGATGCCTACCCCATCATAAGCGTGTACGTTTGAGGTTCCTGTGTTTGGTTGTATCAAATTTCAATTAATGTGGAAATGTTTTCTCTTACAAATGTTTCTAAATATTTTTAAACATATAAGTAAAACATAGTGTGTTAGACTTAGATTATTTTTTCTTCCTTCCAGGAAGTTAGGAAGATTCGCTTTCCAAAATTGGTTTTTGCACATGATTCACAATGTGCAGAGCTGTAGTGATAATTATTTCTCAAATCTGTTCCTGAAAGAGACAGGCAGGAGGTGGGGAAGTAGAAGGAGGAGAAAGGCAGGCAGACAGACAGACAGATATGGCAACAGGAAATAGAACTTGAAAATGTTTCTTGAAATCTGATTTCCACTATTCCTGATTCCCAGCAGGGAAATGGTTCTGGCAAAGTGTAAAGAAAATTTTTTTAATTACATAATTTTTATTTTTATAACCTTTCATTATGAAAATATTTAAATATGAATAGAGTTAGAAAGAATAGCATAATCAACTACAGAAACATATCACATGAATGTAATTTCTGTTAACATTTCGCTTCCATGCGTCTTGTGCTAATGTAGTCTAAGGCAAATCCTGGATCATGACACATTACCCCCAGAACCTTCAGTATACTTGTGTAAAATGTGAGAAATCTTTGCACGTGTCAGCGACTTTTTTTATATATCCAAAATATATTTTTGGTTCTTTTTCCTTAAACAGCCTCTTCATAGCATCTAATCTGGTGGCTATCTTATCCTTCTTACAATCCCACCCATCTCTCTTTGCTCATTGTTCTTCCTCTTCCTGGCCACTGTTTTAAGTCTCATTCATATGTTCTTTTTCCCCTAACATCCTCCATGAATACACATTTTAATTATGTTATAAATCTGGATTTCACCCTCCAATATCTGTCCATTTTATACGAGGAATTTGTAACTATTAGGGGTGGTGGGAAATAAACACTTTATAAAATATGACAAAAAATAATAGGGGTCTTCCCTCCTAAAAACCATATATGTAAACAGTGTTCCACATAAATCTTGTATTAGCTGTTTTCCTCATGTATGGATATGGCTACAAATATATTCTAATATCTCCATAATGCTAACTCCTAGTTTATAATGATCTTACTCACTTCAGATCAACTGCCTTATAGTGAACTGAACTTGGGCATTACACAGCAGTGTCACACTAAGCATTTGCACATGTGTACTTTACATCCAGTTCCCCAAAACTGCTCAACTGTATGTTTCCTAAGTGAACAGCACTGCCAACAACAGTTGGCCAAGACAGAAATAAGGATTCAAATGTTACTGTTTTTCCATCCACATCATTTTTAGCCAATGTGGTACCAGTGCCTGCCTTCTAAATACACTTTAAGTCCATTCACCTCCCTCGTGTAGCAGTGCAGGTGTCACTGCAAAGCCTCATCTCTACCTACTGCATAATTGTAACAACCTCTTAATTGACACCCTAGTGCCAGTATGTTCATCTATTTACCTCCTTCTTGCCAGAGTAATCTTGTTGAAAATCCAAGATATCTGCACCCATGCCATTTTTAGGCCTTTATTGCTTCTCCAGAAAGTTCCCAATGAAGTTTTTATGCATGGTTTGTCCCTGCCCTATTTCTCACCACACCTGAAAAACTCATTGACTATTTAAAACTTCAGAGTTTTCAGCCTTTGGCCTTGTTGCTTCCTCTATTTGGAATGTTCCTTTCCGCCCTTCTTGACGAAAGTATTTACTACTGTTCTCAGTTCTTTATTCTAAAATCTGTGCAAGTTCCTTGAGGGCAGAGACATGGCTTGTTCATCTTTGTCCCTCTATATATGGTAGAGTAAGGGAATATTGTAAGCATTCAGTGAGTGAATAAATATGAATTAATAGCATTGTAATAAGTGCTGTAGAAATTCAAGCTAATTGTCTTTATCTCAGTATTAAATAACATAGGCATATATTCTAAAATTCTAAAACAGTACCATCAACCAGAGGTAATAATTGTTGAAATACTCAAATATAATATGTGCACTAAGTTCTATATCTAAGATTCTTCACACTTTCAGTATTACTAAATATTCTTTGAAATTGTGATATATTTAATAGTTGTATGGTATTCAAGTTATTTAGAAAAGCACATAATTTAAACTAAACATACTTCAAATCTTTCTTTAGCATGATTTGTAGAATATTATCATTGAATAACATTGCATATGGCATAAAAAGATATAATTATAAAATTGTATATCTTGTCATTTTTCTCTCATTTTTTCTTCCATTGAATGCAACTTCAGGTTTTTCAGAAAATAACATGCACCTTTACTTACTTCCTCTAGCTCATTTATAAATCCCACAAAGCCAACATCTTTTTAATGGAAAGAAGAAAAAGTTAAACAAGAATAAACAGAACATAGCACTAGTACACTAAAAACAATTTATCTTAACCTGTAGCAAGTTAAATTATGGCCCCCAAAAGATATGACCACCTAGAATCTAAGAATGTGACCTTATTTGGGACACGGTCTTGGCAAATGTAAGGTGAGGATTTCAAGATGAGATTATTTTAGATTCAAGGCATGCCCTAAATACAGTGAGTTGTGTCCTCACAGAGAGATTTTAGACACAGAGACAGGGAAGGAAGGAGGCAATGTAAATACAGAGACAGGGGTTGGATTACACTCTCAGGAACCAAAGAAGCCTTAGAGTCACCATATGCTGAGACAGGCGAGGGCAGATTCTGTCCTAGTGCATTCCACCGGATAGTGGCCCTGCCAACACCTCGAATTCTGACTTCTGGATGCTGGAACTATGAGAGAATATATTTCTGTTGTTTTAAGCTGCCCAGTTTGTAGCAATTTGTTAATGCAGCCACAGGAAACTAATACACAACTGAAAATACTGCAAAGATGGATGCAACACAAATTCCGGCAATGTGGGCAATACACCCAACTCATAAAACGGTAACAGCATAGGGAACAGGAAAAACATAGAAAATTGCAGCACTGCTTGAAAGAGTATTTTAAACATCTGGTTAGTTATTTAACAATGATTTATTAAAATTAACATGTACTTATGGAATAAGTGAAAGTATTTGTTTTGAAATTATATTGTGTTTTTGTTTTTTTTTTCCTAAAAAAAATAGTAGTAAGTCTTGATGAGGTAGCTGGGGAAGGAGGGACCTTTCCTTATGTACAATGCTTTTTTTTTTCTTTTCCAGAAAAGCCTATTACAAACCAAAATCAGATGTGATTATTCAAATGGTAAATACCAGTGAGGGAGATAATGCCAGGCTGGAAAAGAAGTTATTGAGGAAAATTGCTTGTGCTACCAAAGAGAGAGAAAGTTGCTTAGAATATGATGTGGGCCAGAGATGAGGCTAAAAAATGAAATATGCCTTTAAGCATAACTTAAAATAAATAGTTTGTGTTCTTGTTGAGGGATTTGGGAGGAAAATTACTGTAACAAATTGCTGTATTTAAGTCTTGGATAGCAGACAGATGTAGGTCAGACTTGAAATTTTTCTATTAAAATAACTACTTGCAAAGGAAAAACAGAATCTCATGTTTATAGACACATATATACACAGATCTAGTGTATGTAACCTGATAGTCATTGTTGCATGGTGACGAGACAAGGCAGCGTGTGACAAATAGCATTCAAGTTCTCTTGACTAGTGAGCGCCGATCATGGAATACCTCTGATTACCGATACTCCTTTAACATTCTCCAGTGATCTCTTTATTGCTGTCTTCGGCCATCGTATTTCCGAGCATTGGAGAGACCAGCCGCGTGGCGTGGCCCAAGGCCGAGAGCCAGACTCGGTGTGTGCCACCCAGGGAAGCTGATGGAGCTCTATCCCAGGCAGTCAACCCTGCCTCTCAGCAACCCCTCCCATGACACGTGGCAAGTGTCTCTCTTGAGGGTTAATGTAACAGACGTCAGGGGCTTGTTAGTAACTGAAAATGGAAATCAGAGTGATTTAACAGCAGCTCTTCTTTTCGTATTCTTTTTGTTTTCCATTTAAACTGAAATGATTTTGATTTTATTGAATTAAATAGTATAGGAAGCAATTTGCTGCTGTCACTTGCAGTGCTTTTCTTAGATGAAAGAGTATCAACAGGTAGTATCACATGCGTTCATTAGTGTAATATTAGGCATTACAAATGAGAGTATTAAGCATTAAATATATCCTTCTAGCATCAATCCCCATCTTTGTCTAGAAACGTATCATTTAGCTGACTATCTGGTGTTTGGTTTTATATAAAACTTCACTAATGTATTAGAAAGAACTTAAAATTCCCAGAATTTATAACCCTAGTAATGGGGCAGAACTTTTGTGGAACATTGTAGCCAGGATTAAACTTCCATCATGCTAGAAAAAAATTGGACAGGCATCCTGGCCTTTCATAGAAGTTGCCATACAGTAAGATGGTCACTATGTTTATGTTGTGTATATATCAGCTGAGTCCTGCAATAAAACCATATTTTGGAAATAAAGGGCCAGTGGGCTAAGGGGGGTCCTGAAGCTGTGTTTCATTTGATCTGATTCTTTTTAGAAAGTGGCCAACTTATAAAAGGATCATAGAGTTCATCTCCAAATCCCAAATTCCAGCTACTCATGAACAAATCAGAAGATTTGTTCATACTAGGGCCACATGCCCATATGAATATTATTGGCTGGGACTCCATGGTGGCACACACTTTTACAAAGGGTGCATTATTTTCTCCTTCACCATGGTCCTCTAGTTCCTCATCACACCACATGTGCCAGGTGTTCTTCATCCTCACACTGACACAGTCACCCTGACCATTTGACTTGATTATCTACACGGCTTCTAAACAACTAAGTTCCACAGCCCTGGCCTGACCTCTTATTTGTATGTCACTTCCACAAGGCAGTGCTCTTTCAGGCCACAGGAGTGTGTTCAGCTGATCAGGTATCCTAAGTCTTAAATAATGATTTTAAAGAAGGAACTTATGCTTTCAGCATGTCTGACACATTTAATTCTATCTCCTAATGTTCTCACTCGAGACACGCTAGTAGTTTTCTGGTCTCAATAATTCTGTCAATTAGTATTTGAAGTGTTAAATAATTTGAAAAGAAACATGCTTGCTAAAGTGAAAATGCCAATTTGATGATAGTGGATGAAACAAGTTGCTATTGGTGGCTTTCCTAGGACAGGCCCTGAGCCCTTCCCCTTTGCTCACTATACTCCGGTACTGTCAAGCCCTTTTCCTATTCCTCTGTGCATCAAGCTCATCCCACCTTGGAACCTTCGCACCAGGTATTTTGTTTGTCTGTTTGTTTTGCGTTGAAAATTTGCTCTTCCATATTTCCTTTGGATGATTTCTCTTCATCACACCAGTCCAGCTCAAATGCTCATTGTAAAGCAGAGCACAATGCCACTGTATCCTCCCAGGTTTAATCACATCATCTTTCTTGTTTTCTTTAAAGCATGAATGATTTTCTGAACATGTGCAGTTTATGTATTTGTTTACATTATCATTTGGTGCTGTCTTTTAGTAGAATATATACTCTATGGGAGAAAGTATTGTTGTATGTACTAACACTCATTACACATAGAGTGAATGAATGAATGAATGAATGACACGTACAGTGTGATATATGAAATGGCCTATGGTGGGAAAGGTAGAATGAGGACTGAGAGTAGGTCCTATATTCCAGTATTCTAGAGCTATAGGTTTATTAAATCCAAGAACTTTGAACCAGATTAAGCATAAGACCAGATAGACACAAGTACTTTTTGTCCCTCAAAGTGCTGGCCAGTGAACTGCTTATTACGGACCATGACAAGTCAGGGAGTATGCACCAGAATGTAAACCCCCACACTGCTTCCTTCAATGAGAAAGTCCTTCTTTAAAAAGTATGTCAGTTGAAGTATGTGCTTAGCGATATAATTAATTTTTATCCTCACACAATCTTACCACATTCAGACCAGTAACAGTGTGAAGATTAAAATCTACCCAAGGGCAACATTTTATGTAGCACTGCTTTTACAGTAAAAAAAAAAATCTTAGTTTTAAAAAAACATTTGAATCATGAAGTGGATCTTATGAGAGAAAATATCTTCACAGCAAGGAAAAGGATATTCTCATGACAGTAAGTTCCTTTGTGAACCTATTACGCTTCCTGTGGAAACAAACCTTTTATTGAAAGAGATGGTAGATTAAAATTGTTGGATCAGAAAAGTAGTATGGTGATGGGATCAGGGAAGAGAATATACTTAGGAAATACACAAAAGTATACTGAAAAAATAATATTAAAGAAATTGATTTAAACTATAATAATTTTCATAAGGCTTTTATACAGTAATCTTGTGACTTAAAAAAAATTAGTATCCTAATAATAGCTGAGAACTCAATCTATAATATGTAATTCCATACATGCTCCTTATAGAGTAATCAGATTAATTATTTTCAGTGTATTAAGAGTGTCAAAAAGACAATTTTATAATTTTAACTTCAATAGGAAGCCAAAATTATTAGAAGAATTATATTTAAGCATATCTACATAATTATATAATAAATATAACAGGTTATACTTCTTTGGCCAATTCTCATATTTAATCACTTCACTATTTGTAGAGCAGAATAAGTATATAAGAAAGGATTGCATCACTCAGTCATATACTGTCTCTAACCTAGCCATGAGTATCTTTACATTTGAAAATTCCTCAGGGTGGCTTATATTCCACTGAGGAGGCAGTGGCTTAAAAATGAAGTTTTCCCTCTTTTCCATTTTGTATTTGCTGTAGTCTTCTGGATGATTGTCAGCGTGTTTCCAACAGGTTAAATGTTCTCAGAGGTCAGAGAACCAACAGAGAAGAATTAGAGTCTTGTGAAACTAGCTAAATGGGACATTTCCAAATACAAGTAATAAATGAATGAGAGTGCAACCAAACAGACTTTTTAAAGTCAATTCCTTTTTGAGAAATAGATTATCTGTCTAGGTGAATTCCCCTTTTAACATTAAAAGCCAGCTTCCAGATAGGTCTGATCCATCCATTTACTGGCCACTAAATGGCACTGATGAATTACACTTTCTAATTGCCAGCATTGGCATTGATGAATCTCTAGACTTCCGGTTTTGCAAAGAGATTGGATTTGGTGAGGTAGCTACTGCCCCAACCATATCCTTTGAGAGGTAAGCCATCCAGCTCTCTACCACTGAAGTAACAGTTCCCTTTCATTCAGAGTGCTGATGAGACCAAACTCACTGTTTTGATTTCAGAGAAAGTAGAGTTAACTATGGTGCTGATTATACCAGACCACAGTTGGTCACTTTAAAAAATGTATTTCACTGGTTGCAAGAAAGTGTATATATTTGAGGACAAATCCCATTCATTTCTTAGGGAAAATTAATAAAAGCCTTCCTTCTACTTTCCTGTTAGTATTAAACAAATGTCTTCTCAATCAAGAAGAAAAGACAAGTATAGTAAATACCCACTTGTGCTTCCTTTGCCATCTTTGAGGTAACTTTTTTATAGCTATTCTGTTTCATTCCATGTACTGACCCTTGAAAGGGAGAACATTTTTTGTGGCTTAAATGAGGCAGAGCAACTACCCCTTGATTTACATGATGAGATTTACACTGTCGGACACAACAATTAAAACAATACAACTTTCTTTCTACAGGGGTCAATGATAATAACTGATGCAAGATATTTGACTGATTTTCAAGTTCTGCTGGTTTTGTCTCCTTTGTGCACTGGGTTCATGTGTAGTGGCTGAATATGGAATTCAGTTCTAGCAGTAGTATGATAAATTGCTATACCAGGGAGTCATTATCTTTCTCCACTGGAATTAATGGGCAATAGCCACAGGGACTCAAAACAACAGTCAGCCAACCATTGTCATGGTCAAAGTAAGCATAGGAAATAAAAATTGCTTTTCCTTTATAAAATTAAGATATTATAGAACACCTCTGACATAAGCAGAAATTCCAACATGACTTTTTAAAATTATAGCAAGGTTCAGCTTTAGAAATTTGCATTTCAGGTTATAGAATTAAAACAAGTTTCTAAAATTAATAGACCCTAATAAGGGTCTATTAATATTTTTCTGCTTGGCATATGTGAATCCTCATCATTTATACAATCTTTAATATTTAACATTCAGATTGTAAAAGCAAAATGACTATAGCATTTCTTTCCTGTTTTGCATAAATATGTAGTGTCTTTGTTTTAATTAGAAAAATAAAAATTGTTATTTATGTTGTGCTTTAGAGAATAAGAATGGGATATACATTTTGAGTATTCTTAAGAAAAGATTAGTAGCTAGTTAAATGGTCAGTTAAATAGGGTCCAGCCAAGGGAGGCACCATCGGAAGTCTGGACTGCTTTCCCATTACACTTCTTTACAAAGAACGGTATAGGTAAATGTGAGAGAGAGAATTTTGCTTTAGCTGACTATGGAACTGCCTTTGTTTCTGGGAAGACATTTATTATGTTTGCCTTTTCTTTTCTCTGAGTATGTGAACGTGTGAGGGTGAGAGTGTATTTGCTATGTAGTTTTGATTTAAAGTGTGGTGGTTAACAGCAGGCTTGATTTTATATATGAGTGGCCCCAGTAGGTGATGAATTGTTTTTGACTTCCATCATTTGCCAATAAATAAGAAGAGTGAGAGATTTACCATGTATGTAAAAAACTCTGGCAACATTCGCTATCATGTAAAATGAAATTTGATAAAAACGCATTTTAAAAATGTATGCAATCACCGGCCTCACTTTTACAGGCTGTAAATTCTGGAACTCTGTAGTTTTTTCAAAATGGAGAGTGGGAGCCAGGGTGGTGAACCTCCTTGCTCAGCATCAGGGTAGTTGATCGTTTTGCACAGCTGGTCGACGGTTCCTGGCATTTGCAGAGCTGATTGGCCATCTTTGCAGGTGCCTCCCTGTGACCCTTTTATTAAGTACCTAGCTGTGCTCAGTAGCGAAATGGATTCTAATTGCTTCGCAGCAGGTTAAGTGATTTAACCTGAAGCCAAGCAATAGTTTTTATTTGAAATTGCTAATACCTTCACATTGACTCCCCTCTCTGTCAAAAGAAGAACACCTTGAAAAGAGAAAAACATTCCCAAAACTAGTATACTGCATTTTTTTCTCTCTAGTCTTAAAAAAGGGGAACATGAGACGATGCAACCAGAGACAAGGAAATGCGAGTACTGGACAGTGCCTTAGGACCCACGCAGTTCATGTTTAATTTTGCAAATGTAACAGTGGCTTGTATTTATTTATATTTATTCACTGACAATCTAGAGTCTTCCAGAGCTATGTGGCAGCAAGTGACCAATTCACAAAGGACATGAAGTTTGGTTTAAGACAAACACAAGGCTAATTATTTTGGATTTCTCTCTTCAAATATGCATTGAGAATCGTCTAAGTACTAGTCACAGGGATAGGTTGTGTGGGGTGCGGAGGAATAAACCAGACATGGTATCTGTCTCACAGAGCTCACAGTCTCATTAGTGTCATGCTATGGACCAAATGTCTGACTGGCACAGGGGCAGGAGGAAATCATATTAAATATTAACATGTGTCTTATTTTGGATCAATTTGATATTCCCCTAACCTTGAAGTTCCAAAGGAATTACCCGATTTTAGAAATAATGTTCTTTGGCTCTTGGCTTGAATTCACATAATTTCTCCACTTTTCCCCTTCCCTTTCCTTTTTCCCATTATTTGTTTGAATGAAGCAAGAGAAACTGACAATGATCCAATTGCAAGAAATGCGATTATTTCTCTACTTAGATTCAAGATCATATGATGAACTGAGACTATTCAGTCTCACCACTGTATATGTGTCTATATAAAATCCTGTCCTTAGTTCAGGTGATAAGAACCTATTCTCATTTCTCATCCTTTCCTACCATCTGCTATCCAATGAAATTTTTAAAATATTCTGAGTATTGTTTGGGAAGAATCAGATTAGCAAACCTAGGTTAATTTTGTGTCTGTACCATCCATAATTGGAAAAGATAATATAATTTAATTAGAAGTACAGAAATCTTTTATTTTAAAACTTCAGGTATTTGAGAACACTGTCCCCCCACACACAATTACAGTCCTCCTTCTGAGCTCTGGCTAGAATCCTCCAGACACATATACCTTGTCACAGCCCACAAATGAATTAATCACTGTATACTATTGTAATGTTTTTGCCTGTCTCCCAGGCCCTTTCCCCCTCCTGGCTGATAAGAATCTCTAAAGTGCTGCTGTAAATGCTCCACTTCTATACTTAGTCTAAGTAAGAAATAACATTTACGTCTATTAGTATCCACAGAAACATTTGTCAACAACAACTCGGAGAATGACATAACTTTTTTAAGTGCATTCATCTGGGAGACGTTCCAAGTTGGGAGATATCCAAATTGGCAAAGACTCTCAGAAACCCACTCACATGCACTATGCATGACAACAATTTCTGGACTTCTTTTATATTTTCAGCTATTAGACTTGGAAGTGCAGGAGATAAGTCAGAAACAATCAGAACACAAACACACAAAACTGTAAAATAACAACAGACCTGCAGAAGTTCTAATAAAATAGCTTTGGTAAACTCAGTGCTAGGGGTAGGTCAAGATCACCTTCTTTAAGTCTGCTCATCTCTGAGCCTGGCCCATTTTACTCAAAGGCAAAAAGAAACTATTATAAAACCATTTGGGATTTACCTCAAAAAATGGATCCTTTTCTATCAAGGACTCTCCAGAAACACCAGTGTGTTCTCTCTGCTTGCACAAGACACTTTACATAAGATTTCCTTTTGCTTTTTAAAATTTGAAGTCTGTCTGAGTTTCAGGTTTTGTTCTCTATAAGTGAACACATCTTACTATTTCAGATACAACTTGAGCTGATGAACTCTTTGGGAACTTTTTTTCCTCACGCACACAACTAATGTCACCTTTGTATATGTAACAGAGCCGCAAGAGTTTTCTACATACCCAGTTTTGCTTTTTGTAAATACAAACTGGAATGCAGAAGTTCCTCATTTAATGAGTAAATGTTGACCTCTTTGTTTTTCATTGGCTCTGAGAAGTCTGTAGCTTTGAGCTGCATTTATTTAACATAGTTAAAAAGTATGTAGATGTTCATCTTACTACGCTGATGGACAGTGACTGTAATGGGATATGTGGGGGGGACTTGATAATAGGGGAAGTCTAGTAATCATAATGTTCAAGTAATTGTACATTAATGATATCAAAAAAAAGTTTAAATGAAATAAATTAAAGGATCTAGCACAAATAAATAAATAAATAAATGAAGGTAAATAAGTGTACCATAAAAAAAAGTATGCTAGGTGTTGTTTTTGGAAAATATCATAAGAGTAGAATATCATCTAGTAACAGAATTAAATGAAATAAAATTCATTCAGTAAAATTGTGAATTATCAAGTGAACTGAAATTGGCACCTTGTCAAACTGATCACTTAAAATGAATATGTGCAAAGAATAGTATACTTAATATTCATTACTTCAGAACTTTAATTGGCAGGGTCATTTTATCTAATATTACTTATTCTTCTCTTAGAATTCTTAAGGAATTGCATCCTTCTTAGTCCAGGCACCAGGAAATTATCTAACCTTTTGTTACCCCATCATCCATCTGTAATCCCAAGCACCTATTTTTGTAAAAAACAGATTATAAAGTAATCTTTAAGAAAAACTCATTTTTTTTTGTAATTGATCACTCGTCTATTTTAGTATTTTTCATGGAAATATATATGTGTGTGTATATATACACTTAAATACACTTACATACATATATATGTATATATAACATATTAATATTCACATCATTGATCTACTAGTTAAGAGCATTCTATCTGGACCTGAATGCATCTGATCAGATGTCAGTTCTGCCACTTATTAGCTGTGTGATCAAGGCAAATTGTTTAACCTTAGTTTGCTCATCGGTAAAATGGGAATAACAGTAACCTGATAGAGTTGTTATTATAATTAAATAGGTTAAGATGTGCAAAGCATTTCAAACTGGATATTGTAAGGCTTGGAATAAGCATTTGTTATCAACTCCATTATTTGTTATTATCACCATACCAATGGGACTGTCTAGCAAGAAATTTTTATGAAATTTGGAACAAATCCAAAAAAGTTTTCTCCACTTGAAATAAAATGAGTCTATTAATATTTGCAATACCTCATAAAATATATAAAAAATAACATATAGCCTGTGGTTCCACCAGGTTAGTGAAATATGGCAAATGACTTCTCTTATAATTTGAAAATAAAATTTCAGTACCTTGGAAAGAGAAGAAATGAAGGCAACTCTATATCAGTCCAAAATTATCTGTAAATGCAAATGCTGAACTATAATTAATCATTTCGGATGTAGTGAGTACTGTGTGCATGTGTATATAAGTGTGGGTGTGTTCATTTTTAATCTGAGCTACCCAAAATAAGTAAGACACATTCATCATCTGAAGTGTTTAAATATTCCCTATGTTCTTCCTACCAAATAGATAGACTGATATAATTTCAGAATTGGCAATCTACCACAGAGGTCATTCAAGTAATTGCTTTGATGGTAGAAATTGCATAGACTCCAGAGTGTTCTTATTAACAGTGTCCATTTAACAAATTAAATTGTAATAAATTCAGTGTGATATATATGTACCATGTACTGAACCCTGTACCAGCAAAGAGTTGGATGATAAGGAATCAAAGATAAATAAAATATGCCCCCCTATGGTAGGGGAAGGTACATGTAGTCTAGTGGTTCTGAGGTTCTTCAGTTCAATGTGATGCCTTCAATCTGATTTTTCTTGAAAATCGCAGTTGCTTCCACAGCCTCCCAGCTTCTTATTTGGAAAACTAACTTAAAATGAGAATTCCCATCTAGAAATTACGATTCACAGTTCATTACCAAATATTTAATGTTACTTTGGAAAAGGAATAAAAACAAATAGATACTTGACTACTCTAACAAAGTGAGTACCTAATTTCTTGATGTGAAAGGTTTTCTTAGATGATTTTGGTCCATAGTTACATATATGCACACCCCTGTCTTATTTAATTATTTGTATATTACAAAACAGTATACATGTTTATCTTCAAAGCACAGTTGCCAAACCAAATCTATGAATAATCACCAGGAGAAATGTGAAATATAAATAAAGAAATGAATTCATTAAAAAAACACTCTCAGTATGTTCTCATTTCTGTTGAAAATATTTTGTATTTCTTCCTATAGTTTTATTCATATATATATATACCATATGCACTACTTTTCCATAGCAAGTAAGATAATTCAGCCTTCTAACATATATTACATAATGCATTCTACTGTATATTAAAATTACTTGCCAAAGACCTAGACACATTCACTAATTATTAACAAAACTTTTGTCTTCTATTTAAAAATCTGGTTAGTTGTTAATAACAAGATTAAAACTTGTTAATCTTCCAAAAACAAACAATTTCAACTAAACCTCTTCTTCATACAGTTTCATATTCTCATGATAATCAGTTTATAAAATTATACACAGTTTACAAATTCTATAGGACTTATTCAAGGGATCAATATTAAAATTCATGACTTTGTATAATATTTTATTCTAAGATCATATTTTTTTTTATTTTCATAAGAAGACTCACCTGGAAAAATGTAAGTACCCAGAGGACAAAGAAATATAACTAGATTAAAAACAGATGTCTTCAGGACTTGACAGCCTGTTCAACAGCTGGTGTTGACAAAACTGGACAGCTACATGTAAGAGAATGAAACTGGATTACTCTCTAACTCCATACCCAAAAGTAAACTCGAAATGGATCAAAGGCCTGAATGTAAGTCATGAAACCATAAAACTCTTAAAAGAAAATATAGGCAAAACTCTCTTGAATATAAACATGAGCAACTTCTTCATGAGCATATCTCCATGGGTAAGGGAAACAAAAGCAAAAATGAACAAATGGGACTATATCAAACTAAAAAGCTTCTGTAAAGCAAAGGAAACCATCAGTAGAATAAAAAGACACCCTACATCATGGGAGAATATATTCATAAATGACATATCCAACAAGGGATTGACATTTAAAATACATAAAGAGCTCATGCACCTCAGCAAACAAAAAGCAAGTAACTCAATAAAAAAATGGGCAGAGGATCTGAACAGACAATGCCCCAAAGAAGAAATTCAGATGGCCAACAGGTACATGAAAAGATGCTCCACATCACTAATCATGAGAGAAATACAAATTAAAAACATAATAAGATATCACCTCATACCAAGTAGGATGGCCACCATCCAAAAGACAACAACAAATGTTGGCAAGGATGTGGAGAAAGGGGAACCCTCCTACACTGCTGGTGGGAATGTTAATTAATTCAACCTTTCTGAAAAGTAGTATGGAGGTTCCTCAAAAAACTCAAAATAGAAATACCATTTGACCCAGGAATTCCACTCCTAGAAATTTACCCTAAGAATGCAGGAGCCCAGTTTCAAAAAGGTATATGCACCCCTATGTTTATCGCAGCACTATTTATAATAGCCAAGATATGGAAGCAACCTAAGTGTACATCAGTAGATGAATGTATAAAGAAGAGGTGGTAGATATACACAATGGAATATTATTCAGCCATAAGAAGAAAACAAATCTCACCATTTGCAAGAACATGGATGGAGCTAGAGGATATTATGCTCAGTGAAATAAACCAGGTGGAGAAAGACAAGTATCAAAGGATTTCAGTCATCTGTGGAGTATAAGAACAAGGAACAAAACAGCAGGGGACTCACAGAATCCAAGAATGGACTAACAGTTACCAAAGGGAAAGGGACTGGGGAGGATGGGTGGGAAGGGAGGGAGAAGGGGAAAAAGGGGCATTATGATTAGCACACACAATGTAGGCGGGTGCATGGGGAAGGCAGTATAGGACAGAGAAGACAAGTACTGACTCTATAGCATCTTACTACACTGATGGATTGTGACTATAATGGGGTATGTGGTGGGGACTTGATAATGGGGGAAATCTAGTAACCACAATGTTGTTCATGTTGTGTATTAATGACACCAGAAATAAATAAATAAGTAAAACAAATACAAATAAAACAACAAAAAAACAGATGTCTTCATTAATAGTAACATAGGGCACTCACAATTCTCAAAGGTTTCAGTCAAAACTAATTTAGTTAAGTGATCATTTATTGTTCTCCCAACTTTTCACATTTTTAAACACTATCTGAATATCTTTGATGTTTTTATTAATTTTATCTTTTCCAGTATATGTTCCTGTTATGTGGTACAAATTCCAGCACCTGGAAAATGTAATAATATTAATTATAGTGATGATGATGGTATGGACTTAAGTAAAATTATGGGTTTCAAGCAGCAAAAAGCTCAGAAACTATTTTCAGTGTTGTACCCAAGGTAATCTTGGCAAACCATGTTTTCTTTTTATGAAAAGTATTAATGTGGGTTGTAGTTTTATACAAAGAGCACTTAAAAGTCATCAAATGGGGCCATGGGAATGTTTTTAGAACCAACTGAAATTTTTAGAGATTAATGTATTAACCCATATCATTCACTTTTCCAAGCATGGAAATTTGTTCCAGAGAAAGGAAATGACTTGACCAAAGGCATAGGGCAAATAAAATATAGAGAAAGAAAGCTGAACTACCTTGACACACTAGTCAAAAGTTACCTTTCAGCTGACTTTTTACATCTGTCTTTACCAGTAGACTTTTTCTAGGATTATTTCATCACTGCATTTCCAGAGTTTGGTAAAGTTTTTGGAATATCACAGGTGCTTAATAAATACTTGTTGAATGAAGGTAAGAATTTAAAATATGAATAACTATATGACCTGGGAGAAATTTCAATTTGTTAAGCAGCCACTATTGTACTACCATACTTAAATGCAAACTTTAGTTTGAATTCCTGATTCACAACTGATTAGTACCCTATAGGTTTAAATTTATTTCATTTAATATTACATTATTTTATACACATTGCCTATTTTCATCAAACACAAATATTCCTTTGCTCTTTTTTCTGCTCCCAACTCTATTCTGTCCATTTAAAATTACCCCTGAGTGACAGCATTTCTTCCAGAGCTGATACTACTTAGCTTTTATAAATTGAGCCATGGATTTGTCAGAATTTTAATTGATCCTGAATATATATTTTTTTCCTACAAGTAAGATAGAATCATTGATATAATATGTATGTTCTTTGGAAAATTATTTGTTGGTGTTTCACAAAATAATAGGAAATATTTCCAAGCTGCAAAAAAAAAAAAAAAATTGGCAAGGCTTTGTGACTGATGTGTCAACATATTGGGAGGGAGAGAGGGGAGAAAAGGAACCACCCTTAGTTTTAAGAGGTACTTGTATTTTTCACTGGCTCTGTTTTACCTATATAACTTGGTCTTCTGATTTTCTTTCTTTTTTGTGTGGATAATTGCTTTGTTGTTAGTGCTTTGACACTGAGTGACAGTGCTTTTGGGTGGTTGACAGCCAAATCTATTGGCAGACGGTAGTCCTCATAAACGAAGAGGTGCTTTCTTTCTGCCTAGTGACAGTAAGAGCTTCTGAGTTGACAGAAGAGGTCTCATCCTCTCAGAAGAGAGACAAAAGCAGAAGGGGGGAGTGAGATTTCTGCCAGAATAAAAACATCTGTTTAATTCTGCTATAGAGAGAAATACAACAGGCAGTGCCTAAAATGAAGGCAAGTTAAAACAAATCATTTTATTTATGTGTGTTGCCTATAGAAAATGATATCAGTTGCCTTTTGGAACATTGCAAACCAAAAATAAATTAATTTTCTTTCAGTGGAGGTTCATTAAAAGGAGACAACCAGGAACAGAGTACAGACAGGATGTAAATGCAATTTTCATATATTTTTCATATCACTAAATTAAAGTCATGTGAGCAAAAATATCTCTAACAATGCTTAGCAGAATTATGTTTCCAAATTGTGAAAAATATTTTTTGCCAAACAATTTGGAGGTGTAAGCCAGAGGGTCTGATTTTCTAGTGATAATTCACGGTTGCAAATTGAACATGTTGAGATGAAAAGCATCTGCCTTAAGAAAGATGTTCAAAAATGTAGATTATTAACTGCTCTGTGAGCAACAGAGTGCAATTATGAAGTCAAGAGAAAAGAAGAAGACATAGGGAAGACTTGCCCATCTGCAGAGAGAAGGATCCTTGAGGTTTGGGATTATATCCTAAAACATCTTTTTCATCATTTAGGGTGTTTAAGTAGATTTGGGGAGTATTTGTGAATTTCCTGAGATTGTATGTAAAGCATGTGCAATTTTCTGATGAATAGATTTGTATCTTCATTGAATTCACATGTGAACCCAGAGACTTGAGGAAGGTGAGAGTCATGCTCTGGTGACATGATAAATATTGTTACAACCACCATTTCAACTATTAAACTTTTGTTTGAAAAAAAAAAGTCTTGGTGTCTAGTACAGGGAGCGAGAAAGGATTATAAGTCAGTAACTTGATTGACTCAAGGTTGTGTCATCAAATATTAGAGTAATCCCCTTTACGATAGAGGACCCTCGTTAAAGGAACCTGAATTAGATCCATGTGGACAAGTCCATAGGCGGACAGATTTCAGCTCTAAAACTAAAAAGGCTTTGTAACAGAGGGCTCTAGGAATAGAGTGAACTGCCTTAAAAGGTAATGGTGGTGTGTTTTAAATAATGCTTAGTTTTAACAGTAACATGGCTAGTAGAATTTCTGTCATGTGCCTGGAACTGTTCTAGATAACAGATACATCAGTAAATAATCTAAACAAGGTGGATATTACATTCTAGTGAGTACAAATTGACAATAAAGAAGGAAATTAAAAGTGAATTATATTGTACCATATTAAGTGCTATGAAGAAAATAAAAGGACAATGTTATATTCAGTGATTTAAAAGGAACTCTGATTGAGCCGTCCTGTTTAGGGAGGTCCTTGAGTAATATCTGAGAAGAAATCTGAGTGCCAGAATGCACCAGTCATTTGACTATATAGAGGTTAACAAGGGCTTGCCAAGGACTTTGCAAAGGATTCTTTCTTTGGGAAGGAAACTCAGAAACTGGCCCTCTAAGCTCCCTTCCAACTACATAATATATCAAGAATGATCTCAATTTCTAGGTTTCATAATCTACTGGCTCTCATTTGTCTCTTTGGTGAGACAAAATTCATGAATAATTGAGTTGAAGTGAGTAGATAAATTGGTTTCTTCAACTGAACAGTATCACCTACTGTGGAAAATTCAACTGGGAGAGATGAATGATGATAATATTGACTATCTTAATTGTCAATATATGATACAGACTCACTTATCTGATACTTAAAAGTTTTTACTTTGTCTTATTGTTGCTATAACTAGCTATAGCACAACTACTTATCAATTTTTCATTCATATTTGTCTCATCAGTGAATTGCTGGAGGTTTGTGAGCCTCCCTTTTGAAATGTTGCCCAAAAGCAGAACATAGATTATACTAATGTATTTTTTAAATTAAATTAATGTTGGGTCCTTGGTTAGGGTCCCGCCATCTACCAGTGTCCCAGAGTGCTTCTGAGATGGTCCAAAACAGTGAAGAGAACAGTAAAAACAAGTCATTATAATATTCTTAAAAAGCAGGACTTACAAAATGAACAACACATCTTCATTTATTATTTCAGTCTGACACATTTTCAGTGTTGTAAGCTTTTCCTAGAAGGGGTCTTATATTGTGTGGTCTTATTCTTGTTTTTGTTGATCAATCTTTAAAAATATCTATTCTTACAATGATGAGGAGACCATGCTGTATGTGTAGATCTTAAAAATGAGTAAGAGGCATTCTCTGCTCACAGACACCCGCAGATGCTGTATTTGAGGTTGAAGGATAGAGGTAATAAGGCAAAATGTGAGAAGCAGGGAAGAATTATGAGAGCAAAACCAAAATAAAACAGTGCAGGATCTCACAACCTCTTGGACAGAACAAGACAAACTTTCTTTAAAGCATTAGCATGTAAACTGGGCTTTTTAGGAAGAACTGCAATTTCCACAGATGAAGATGAAAAAGTAACATACAAGCAAAGGCACAGGGTATTGGGATGTCTAAAGCAAATACTATAGTTTCCATATAAAATAGGTTGCATGTGGAGGAGTGAATCAGAAAGTATTCTAGTTATGGCTATTTTGGTTATAAGGATCAGAAAATGGTTGGAGTAATGCTTTTTTTTTTTTGTAATGATAGAATTAGCAATCTTATTGACATCAAGGACAGGAAATGAAATACAGCTGAACTCATGGGTCCAGAACGGCAAAGTCAGGAGCATTGGAGGCTGACCCCTGCCGTTTCATAACTGATAGGCATGGAACACAAAGGAGAGGTAGGAGTCAAAGATGACACAAAGCTTTTGCGATGGGTGAGGGAATTCAATATCCTGGCAGGGAGCGCACTCAATAAAATTACCCACTCTTAACTGACTTTCTGACAGACTGAAGAATTTCTTTCAAAAGGAAGAACATCATGCAGACTTTTGACATAAGATTTTGATATTTGATCCCAGGTTATAGGAGTCAACTTTTTAGCCACTTCATACGGATTTTAATAGGAAAGACTATATTGCTTTTCTTGATGAATTGTAAACTTTGATATTACAATGTAATGTTTATATTTGTATTTACCAAGAACTTTGATGTGTTTTTATGTATACATGCCTTTGATTCTCATGACACTGAGATTAACTAGGTGAGCAGTTTACAGATGAGGATACTGAGGCTCAATTATTTACCCAAAATTGAAGTTTGCTTCTAGTAGAGAGAAAATACAACCTAAGGGTCTTGGACTGTAAATCCCCTGGTTTTTCTACAGCATCGAATAGCATTGGTGTAATGTACAAATGCTTGCCAATTCATTGTCCTTTCATAATGCTCCTTTGCTTCAAATCCCTTCCTATTTAGTAATTCACAGTCCACCTAATTCTCTGTGAATAATATAACATGCAATTGAACTGCCCCATGGAAGGGACTATAATCTGGTGATCCGAAGCATCTACTATTCATGACTACTGTACATCATTTTAATTCCCTGTACTTGTAACTAATGGGACTTAGATGGAATAGATCTTATTCTAAACCTAAGCAAAAACAAAAAAACAAAACTAAACTAAAAACCTTCAAAAATAAAATATTCAGTTTAGCTCCAAGCCTCATAAAGTAATGCTAGGTCAGATCCTGGTTCACAGATTGCCTACAGGAGCATAGTCCCAAATTTAAATTATGTAATAACCAGAATTGATTTTCAGCCAGTGTAGATAACAGAAAGCTTCCTTTGTTATTTGTGTTGTCATCCTTCTGGCTTGGTGATGCCCAAACCTATCTTGTTTACAATTTTTAGTATATCCTTTAGTTATTAATGATAACTAATTGACATGTTTAGGTATAATTTCAAACACAAATACCTCAAGATACAACTATGTTACCAAACTGACATTATGTGTATTTAATTAAAATCTGTGCTTTTGGAAACTGTTTACGTTGATTTCCACCCAGATAGGCTGAAATTTTGTTTCTTTTTGAATTCCACTTCTGCCTTTATTCAGAGATGCTTTTTAGAAATTAATTTGACTAGTCTCATAGAGCCAAAACTATACATACATATAGGATGCCAGAAAAATAACCAGAAAATTATACAAAGATAGATAAATATGCTTATTAAAACAAAGTTTATAAAAGAACCCATAAGAAGTAGATTACAAAACATGATAATACAATTTGAAGTGAAATAAATACAAGTATCCACTTATGTGTGGATAGTATAGTGCAGTTGTATGATACAAATCTGAATTTAATGACATGGAAAGATTGTGTATGTGTGCATGTATATGTGTGTATTTAAAAACAGCAAATCATGAAAGATGATGTTTAAAAAATCCCATACTAAAAACACTGTGTATATCCACAAATGTATACATAAAAAAATGGTAAAATATATAGTATCTTAGTGATATGAATTTGGGGACTTTCCTCCCTTTTCCAAGTTTTTTATTCTTCAATATTTTTTTGTGAGATCATCTGAAAATGGACAAATGTAAAGTGGTTTTTGTTTTATAATCTGTAAGTCTGATTCCTTTGCCTATTGGTGATCATCATTCTGCTCAACCAAATTTTAGCATCCCTGTATTACATCCCTTCTTCCCTGGCCACTATCCCTAGTACTACTTTTATCCTCACTGACAAGTGGAGATGGAAACTTATATCATCAACTCCTACTAAGACATAAATAGCTGTATGATATACATACCTGAAAACAATTTCAGGTGAATTATTTCAGCTTTTAAAATATGTATTAATTATTATTTTGCAAAGTAACTTCTTGAACCAGTGAATTAAGAAAGTACCTAAATCATGCACTTGATAACTATTTATTGAATTGATTTGCATGATAACAGCTTGTTCACAATTCTGTTTCAGCTCCTCAAGGCTGAATCTATTTCAGTATTTTCTACTCTCTTCCCAAAATATAAACCATTGTTACTACCTCCACCTCCAGTTTTCCTCTCACCTCAATTTTATTATTCTCAGTCTTACAACCTATGTTGTACTGTCTAAATATAGGTCAGCAAACTTAATCTTTGCATGTTTAGAAAGCAGCCTCAACAGAGATTTTTCCCTGTGCCTGAAAATACAGTAGTCAGAGGTTGGAAAATATTATTTTTAGGTGAATAAATGTGAAAAATTATAATTTTGCTCCAGTTTCATCAATTTTGCAGTACCAACTGCATTGTTGGGGTTATATAAATATTAAGTTCTAATCATATTAACAATACCTACCTAAAATAATCTTTTCCAGATAGGTTATGTAAATAATGATTCATTTGGGCAAATGAAATGAATTTGTATATAAATACTGTAGATTCATTGTACTGTTTCCTGGAGATTAGTACTCTGCTGAATAAGTCCTCAGTTATATATGTATGTACAATTTCATACACACATGCTTGTACATATATATGTGCATGTACAAACATGCATCTGGGTGTGTATATGTATACATATATTGTGTGTATAATGACTTGCCGTCTGCTTGTTTATACTACTTCTCATCGGCTGTATTTTACTTTGTCATATGCCTTACCAAGTTTAAGTTCCTTTTCCCCCCACCAACCTCCTCTGGAAGTTTCCTTTGTGTTACCCTCAGATGTGCCTTTAATTGCATTTTCACAGCAATTGTGAAAATAGCATGTTTGCAAAAGATTTATTGATAAAGATCAGATTGCAGGAAACCCCTACACAAGGTTCAGTCCCTCCAAAGCAATGATATTATTTAAGAGCATTGAATCTGTTCATACCCATCACTTTGACATATGCCACATTCCACTTGGTCACAGCCTCCTAAAAGGGACTGCTGGAAGCAATGTCATTGTTGGTACGGGCATATTTGTAAGTGACAGGACAATTCCTGTGCAAAGCCCCTAGGTTCTAAATGAAATCATTCTGAGGACGTTAGTAAATACCAAGCTACTTGCAGCACGAAGCTCTGTTTCTGTGAAATCTTCAAGTTCCCAGGCACTCTTAACTAGGATCCGGGCAGAATGAAGGCAGATGAGGTTCAGTCAAAAGTTACAAATTTACTTCTTATATTTTGTTTTATCAAAAATATTTCCTATTAAAAATGCTTCAGAAACGCAAATAACTGTATAATATGTAAATCGAAAAAATACACACACAAAAAATAGGCAAAAAATTAAACCAGGAAAGCCACAAAAGAGAAAGCCAAACAGCATATTAATTTAGGAAGCAATTCTGAGCTTTATTAATAATCAGAGACCTAAAACAGCCACAGAAATAAATTAATAAAACAGGATACTATTTCCACTCATCAGATAGGAGACCATTTAAAGTCTGACAATTATCAAGTATTGGCTACGGCTGCAGATTCTCAGATGTGCTTGTGGGAGGGTGAATTGGAACCATTTTGCAGAATAATTTGCATTATCAGTGAAAATGAAATTGTTCAGTACTAGAAATTCCACTTCCATGTTTATACTCCAAAGAAACATTTATACAAGCTCACAAAAGAGAGATGTACAGATACATTTATTGAAAAGTGGTTGAAGTATCAAAAAAAAGAAAGGCACATAAATGAAAATAATTAGCATAATGAATAAGTTAAAATGTGTATATGGTTGTAAATGGGACAGTATGTCATTTCATAGGAATAGAATAGACAATGAAGCACACATATTGATAGATTTCAAAACAATATTATTGATTAAAAAACAAGTTGCGCACATATTGATAGATCCTAGAACCATAGTGCTGAGTTATAAAGCAAGCTACAGAGTAATGTATACATTAGAATATTATTTATGTAAAATGTTATAAAACATACACACAGATATATCTATCATACACAAATACATGTAGGATATATGAAGGATAATTTACAAAAATAGATTCAACTGAATTTATGATAGTAACTGCCTCTGTGGGAAGGGCATAGGAAATACATAATACTGTTTTAAATAAAAAAGATGAGGCTAATATAAAATAATGCTAGCAAATGGTCAGTTCTTTGGTGTTAGTACAGATATTTTATTGTATTAATTTCTGATCTCTTGTTCATTCTAAAATTCTATTATTACCAAAAGAAACTCCATGAAAATAATTTATCTTACTATTATCAATGCCCTACACCAACTGATAACATGAGCAAATATTTTCTCTTTAGCAGGCAGGTGTATAGCTATGTATTTTAATGTCATTTCAGGTAACAAATAAATTTTTTTTCTGTAAGGTTGTGTTTATTCAGTATGATTTAAAATAAGACATTTAATTCTCTCCCTGTTACTACGAGACAATAATTTGAAGATTCTTTGATTTGAAATGTCTCACATAATTTACCTACACAAGATTATGGTTTAATTTTAATTGCCTTTAAGACATAAGTTCTCCTAAAGAAACACTCAATATGTACCATCAATTATCTTAGAGAAAGAAACACAGAAAATATATTAATTATAGGTCGTGACCCAGCAAATTATGAATTTCCAACCAGAAGTAAATTATTGTCACTAATTAGCTTTCTTGTTTGCCAGACTGGGTTAAAGTCTTCAATGCATTAGTCATTTCATGAATCACTTTCTCAACATGCAAATCTTGAAGGAATGAGAATTTGAAAATATGCTAATAGCTTACTAATATTCAGACACAGAGTTTGTTGGACAGTTTCTACTGATTTCAGGAACATTTGATCCATTCAGTCTGCAATATTTGGAAGACAAGATACCTTATTTTCTTTACTGATAGGGATAATTTATGTGTCATTTAGTCTTTGTCCCTCCAGTCCGTGAAGTCTTGAACAGAATCTGTATTAACATTAAGTGAAAAGGGTACAGTGTTCTAAATGTTTTAGCTTCATGAACTTTTAGCACAATTGTAAAATTAGTGGGATTAGGTTTGCCTTGAACACTCAGCAGTTGAAACTAGGGATTCCAAATTCTCAGTGTTTTTAACTGTATGAATAATAGAAAATAATCTTATCTCTTTGTTCTTCTGCCATTTTTCCAATCTTTGCCAAAGTTTCATGCATCCCTCCCTTCAACATTTATCTGTCTCTGTTCCCATTCCCATTGGCTCCCATTTTCTAATATTTGAGCTAGATAATCTGACAATGATGTAATACTAATAAGTTAATAATATTAATAAATTATAGTGGGTTAGTGCAGTTACTCATTCACACTCTCAGAGCAACATATCTGAAATGTGCATGATAAACATTTCTTCTGAAATAATGTGTGAACTTTCTTCCCACTAAAGATATAAGCAGCATGAGAGTAGGAAGTTTTGTCTCTTTGGTTAACTGATGTGTCCCTAGCCCTTGAACAGTGCGTGGCAGATAACAAATACTCTTCAGAAATAAAGAAAAACAGTAACAGTGAAATGTTTTAAAAAGAGATAAAGGGTAGGAGCGATTTTTGAGTAAGGCTGTTTTTCCCCTGCTTCACACTTTCGGGCACAAGAACTGCCCCTAAGGCAGGGTGTGTGGAATTGATTTCATCAGCATTTTGATGGTACCCATAACATTTAGAAATCAAATCAGCATACTTCCTCTCGAGGAAAGGAAAAATGTTATTTTGCTGATTAGCTATTTTCCATGAGGAATCAAACTTTTAAGGAAGATTTGTCTTCATTGTTTGATTCCTGAAATAAAGGCTATTTGAACACTAGTGTGAAATAAGGCATATTTTCACAGTTATGAAAACTTGAGGAAACTAAAACCAGGTCAGTCCCTTGGCAAAAATACAGAGATTTTGTTTTTAGCATTGCCAGTTCTCTTAGCCCTTAGCCAATTCCCACCCATCCTCGTCTAGAGAGAGACCCCAAAACTCTCAAGTCCTTTGTGCTCTTATGACCCTTCTGATTATCATAATTTTCAATGAGTTTTCCTTTCCAAAATCAACCATAAATGTTGGATAACAGTTTAAAAGTGTATAGTATTGGGTATATGGATTTTCCCATATTAGTAAGAAGGTGACTGCACAATGGTTTCTACGTTTTGCTCCCCCATTTCATCAATACTTCTCTAATATCACCAGAAGCTTCCAGGACACGTCATGTAAGACTCCTTTCAGATCCACACTTTATCTGGCCTTTCAGAAGCCTGAAGAATCTACTGATTTTTCTGCTGCCTCTTTGCCTTCACTTTCTGTCATCTTTTCTGTCTCCTCCTTACCTAACCTTGAAATGATGGAATTACTAAGGGGTCTGGACTAAATGTTCTTCTGTTTCTCCAACTCTCTCCCCAGATCTTTTCATCCTGTCCTATAGCTTTCAGTAAAATATAATGCATGCAGTTCTCACACTTCCCTCTCTCGCCCAGCTTTCTCTTCTAAACCACGGAATTTTATATCAGTTTTCTGTCTTTGATAGTCCTTTTGTTATCAGCAATGGGTTATTGGTCTCATTGTGAGAAAGAATTCAAAGACAAGACAGACAAAAAACTGGTTGGGTTTTAGGAGTTTTTTGGAAAATAAAAAGAGAAAGTACATGCTCAAGAGTTGATCATGGGAAGACTCCAGAGAGAGAGAGTTGTACTGAGAATATAATAGGGAGATTTTTTTTATGTAAAAGAAGATTAAGTGGGAGTACATTTCAAAAGGAATAGGTGTAGTCTTCTTGGAATTTGGGCTTGATCCACCCTCATGCCAGGCAAAGGAGTTTTTGGCTATATTTGATTCTCATCAGAAATGTCATGGCATGGAGAAATGTGATTTTTAGTATGTTAAAGAGTGGTTTTTTACTATGTTAATGGCAGAGGGGCATGATTTTTACTGTGTTAAAGAGTGTATAATGTATTTGGGGGTTAAGTTTGGGTCAGCTTCTCCGTGTTGGAGCCAGCTGGTTTTGGCTGGTTAGTTATCTACATTCTCACTCACCACATCCTGAGAGAACAGTTTACACGCAATGTGTGGAATGTAAACAACCAGTTGTATGTATAAAATGGCCAGCCAAAGTCCCCACCCCTCTTACCTGCTCATGTCTAGCTATCTACCTACTCTAACACTCTTAGATGTCAGTTGACATATCACAAATATTAACAAATACAAAACTGTACTTAGTTTCCCCTTTCCCATTAACAGGCTCCTCTCCCTCTAATTTTTATAGCATAAACCTGGAAGTCAACTTTCCTGTGGCCTTTCCCATAAATGTAGTACCTGGCATATAGAATGCACTCAGTAACTGTGTGTGTTGAATGAATAAGTGATAGAGGAACTAAAGTAGTCATTTGAGCATCCCTGGA
This sequence comes from Manis javanica, assembly GCF_040802235.1. Lineage (NCBI taxonomy): Eukaryota > Metazoa > Chordata > Mammalia > Pholidota > Manidae > Manis > Manis javanica. The sequence continues at coordinate 47,047,219 of NC_133156.1, forward strand.
GTCACATTATACAGGCAATTTCTGGTTTCACCAACATACATTTAATTGTGTATTCTTCTTAAACATTTAATTTAACATGAGATGCAAAGTTCTAGTTTGTTTTTAGCTAATAATATTAAGCCATGTTAGTAGAGTACTGTACTTAAATCATTTTGCTTTATCCTAAATAACCTTGAGGGATAGGTATTGTTTTTCTCATTTCTAGATGATGAAGATGAGCCTTTGAGAGTTTATGTGAGTCTCTAAAAGGTACTCAGCTAGTAATTTACAGAGCTGTGATAGAAATTGAATTTTTTAATCTTTTTTTTAAAAGCATATGATTCCAGGCCATTGTAGGATTATTATTTTTTTTCATTACATAAAATGAGGTCAATGGAAGATTAGCCTCAGTTTCTTCATCCATAGAATAAGGGTAATAATATCTACCTCAATGCAATAATTAAATGAGATAATGCATGTAAAGCACTTAGTTACAGTGATTGGGCCATGGTAAGCTCTTGTGATGGGCTAGAATTTATTAATGTGAGATTTTAAATCTCTTCCTCTCTGAAATGCAAAGCAATTAAAGGCTTTTGAGCAAGATGGTGATACAATGAAAGCTACTATAGGGGAAGATTAACCTGCCACTTGTAGGAAGGTTACATTAAAGTAGAGAGAAACTGGAGACAAAGTGAATGGCCTGAGGACTACCATAATTGCTCAAGCACAAAGTGCTGCTTACTTAAACTGAAGTGGTGGCCGTTGGGGGTTCTATCACTAGGTTGGGGTGAACCTGAAGGTGTGCCCCCAAGAGGATAAGTGCCAAGGTGAGGAAGCACTCAGGCAGAGCCTGCAAGGGGAGCCTGAAGGAGCCCTCCAAGCACAGGTAGCACAGATACAGAGTAGTGTCAAGGCTGTAGTGGAGGCAGAGGTGCTGCGCGTTAAGCCAGAAGGCAAAGAAGGATGGAAAGCCAAGTGTTCTTCATCTTAGACCAAATCTGGTCCATAGCACTGTTTGTGCAGTGCTATTATATCCTAACTCAATTAGTTGTCATTGTATCGCTATTCTACATTTCTAGCCTTTATTATAAATTAGAAGCTACAGCAGCTCAAACAGACAATTACCTTTTTAGCCACTATTGCCTTCAAGTAGCCAAAGTTCCTATGAGGCTTGTTGTGTTATCCCAGTTCTGCTTTACTCACCTACAGGATCCACCTGACGGGGAGGGCTTGTATCTGAAATATTTCCTTTGAACTATCAGGGCTCTTGCAACCTGACCTCCCCTGAGAGGTCCACCCAGACTTTCAGTCCTTTACTTATAAAGTTGTTCCAAGGTTTTAGCTTCTCTTAGTTTCTCTTGGCTTGAGAATAAACCAGATGCAAGTTTTGCCAATTTTAAAGTGATTTTAAAAAATTTTTGGAAGTATTATTAATTTGCTGTGGTTTAAAATTAAGCCTCCTGGAATGGGAATTGAACACCAGGAATCAACAACGCATACTTGGTATGCTACAGGGAAGAACTGTTAATAAACCTGTTGCTCAATAAAAGGTGTAAGAGTCTGTGTATTTAACAAAAAGAATTGCTAACATGCTACTTTAAATTTCTTGATTGAAATTCCTCACCAAACAATAACAAAACTCACAGAGCATTATGGCTGCTCAGTGAGGTAATAACCACTTGGATTAGATTCTCTGCTTCAGCAGAATCTAGGTGCATGTACAAGAGTGATATATAGTGAGGCCAGAGATCCTGTAGAATGTCTTCACAGCAGACTGAACACTGGAATTGACACTAAACCTTCTGTCAAGATACACACAAAGGCTTCCAGACACACAGCACACCTGAGGTTATAATCTGTCAAGATTAACAAAGAGTGAATACGCACTAAAGCAAACACACTGTGATATAATTGTCATATCCAAACCAGTAAAAGAAGATTTTTCTTCTCAATTAACATTCACATGCATGAGACTGAAATCCATTTACTCATTCTCTGATAATTTATGCAGCAATGTACAAAAGTAATAGTCACAGTTACATGGCACATTTATACAATACTTTTCATCCCTAAGGATCCTAAAGATCTTTACAATTATAGCTAATGTTTGTTAAAGTACGTTTAAGGGGGAGAGCATCACAGACATTCCAAATATTATGATTATAAAAAGCTTGTTACAGAATATACAGGGGCACTTCACTCACAAAATTGGTGCCAGTTTTAGCGTCGGAAATGGAATTCCTTTATGAGACTGATGAGCCAATGTTTACACAACCTTTTCTTCAAGAAGTGTGAAGTCAACCTCTTCTCTATTGTAACTACCTTGGAAATCACATGTAATTTGGACTAAAAATACTTATTTTCAGAATTTTAAGGAAGTGAATATCCTTAATAGGAAATTTTTTTTTTTTGGTCAATATAATCATTATTTCTAATGCTAAAATTATAGCAGGAAAAATAATAATATAGTAAGACCCTTCAGCACAGGGGTGGCAAAGAATGTTCCATTATTTTGCCAGCACCAACTCGGAACCACCTTTCCCTACATGAACATGAGAATCTAAGAGCCAAGAGAATGGTGGGCATCAGACTTCTCACCCTCCCTGACAGCGCCAGGGACAGATGGCCTAGGTTCTGCCCGTCAGACCAGCTGCCTGGACTTTGAGTGGAAAGCAGTGTCATGAAATACACTGCAGTCATCCCACCTGGCAGACCTGGCACTGGCGATGGCAGCCTCACCCAGCTTTCAGAGCAGCAGGCAGGCCCAGGCTCGGGCACAGCTGGAATGTAAGTGTGGCGTCTGTGCCCGCTGTTGGTGGCACTGGGTCATCAAAGGACAAGTCCTACAGTGTGATCTGTGGATTTTTGGCTTTCTTTCTTTAGTAGTGTAAGTTCCAAGCCTGGATTCCAGCTCCCCTTACATCCAAAGTCCTAAAAAGCGAATACACTGATGATGTTTTAATCTGTTTAAAACAGTAATTTAGTAAGTATTTTGTAATCTAGTGAACTAGATATTGGATATAACTTGACTTCTGTTTGTTTTGTGTTTTTTCTTTCTTTCTATCCTAGCAGGCAAGTTAAGATATGACAAATCTGTCCAGTCATCCAGACAGGGTTTCTGTTTGGTTTCTATTTGGTTGGGTTCTATGTGTGTGTGTGCGTGCGCTCATGTATGTGTGTGTGCGCACATGCACGTGTGCACGCACGCATGCGCATGTAATTATTTGCCCTTCCTCTGAACCTAGTACACTTGTTTCTAGAACAGGAAACTCTCCCTACAGTTGCCTGAGCAAAACAGAAATTAAACAACTCAGGTGTCATTGTACTAGTCTACACGTATTTTTGTCTTTATGAAAAATTCCATGGTACATTTTTAAAGACAATTCAAGTGATTATATTTTGGAAAACATATATAGCATTAATAGGAAGAATATAAAACAGGAATAAATGGTTCTAATATATAGTGACTACTTTAGACTAAGGATAAATTACCAGGGACAGAGTCACACTAATTTCAAAAAGTCTTGAATCCCCCACAACTTGAATAGAAGTGAAAATGATGTGTGCCGAAAACCTGAGCAGGACGGTCCGAGAGTGGCTTTGTTCTTATGAAAACACTGATGTAAATGATGCACAAAATGAGCTCTCCCAAAATTGCTTTCTGAAATCCTGAGAGTAGGGAAAAAATCAGAATTTCTAAAGTAATACATAATCTCATCTATTATAAGATTTTAATTACACATGTATGGTTTTTTAATACTAAATATTTGAGCAGACAAAAATTGAATTCAGTCTGCTGTGAAAGTTTAAATGAACATGTCCTTTTACTCAATAATTATTTTATATTTGTTTAGTATCTAAGAATCTAGGCATTGGTACAGACAAACCTGGGTTCAAATTATGGTTGTGTTGAAGACTAATTTGTAACATGAACAAATTGTCACTTTTCCCAGCCTCCATTTTGCCATCTGAAAAAACCAATTATGATACTTACCTCAAAGAATTACTAAGACTGAGCACATAAACCATTTAGCATAAAGCCTACTGCATAGAAGCTTGTGAAAATGTCATCTATTGCAGTGGTCACTATTATTGTTATTTTTGATTATTATGTTGCCACAGAAATATTCACACAAGCATTCGACATTACATAAAGTGTCATCAGTAGATAAAGGATTAAATAATTGGTTTCATCCATTCTTTTGGAAAAAAAAGCTAACTGCTTAATAAATAAGTTATCTCTGCATGCACTGACAGCAATGAAGGTCCAGGACATGTTACTATTGATCAGTATAAAAAGCAAGTTGAAGAACAATTTGTACCTTAGAGCCCCACCTTTTAAAATGTGTATATATGGGTACCTGATTGTTTGTGTTCATAAATATGTCTGAAAATTTATATACCTGTTAACATTAGTTACTTATGGGGAAAGAGAATGTGAGTGGGACCAGATAAGAGAAGCATTTTAGTTTTATTTTTCAGATTTTTCTTCTCTATGTGAATATGTATGTCTTTGTTTACCACAATCATGTTACTATAATACTTAATAATTTTCAAAAAAATGAGAAAGCCTTTACATATTTTTTATTCAACAGTGCCCTCCCACGTTTCACACCAGTAACAATGCCACTTCCAACCATAAATTGTGCACATATGTAAGCATATTCCTTCTTTATGTGATCATAATACTGTAATATTAACAGGAGATGGTCATGTAAAAGGAAGAGACTCCCATATATTTCTTTTGTTGATGTTTCTCCAACTGACATTTTATTTTTGGAAAGTTTGTGACTGCTATGTACTGTTCCTTCTAAAGCCACGTTCTTAGACAATCAGATGACTTCTCCTTTGAAAGAACATGTTCTTGACTTGCCCAGGTTGGTTTCATTTTTCTTCTTTTACCTGGGATAAATATTCATCCCTTCACTTTTTCTCAAAATTGACAGGCAATGGATTGATGGAGCTCATGAGTTCCCTTCACAGTGTATTCAACTCTGTGGAAGGAACACAAAAGCTCACTGTATCTCATGGATTGTGGGCAACAGACTGAATTGAAGCTTTCTTTCCATATATAGTTCATTGAGTTTAGGCAGAGAAATGAGAGCTCAACGTAGTAATATCCTCTGCCCACCAATTATAGTCTGAAGTCACAAAACCAGGTAGCTTTTAAGCAATGGGTTAATAATGCATGCCACTCTGTGCAGATTTAGAAGAAGGATGACTTGAATTTGAAGTAACTGGACAGCTGTCTGAACAGACTATTTCATTATACGTGAAGGGATGCCATCTCTAACTATGATGATAATTAGAGAAGATGAAATGCATAAATCAGTGGAGCTTTTTTATAGCATTGGTTTGGGGGAAGAATTTTTCACCCTCCTTATGGGCTCAATGCTTTGGATTAGGATCCAATGCATGTTGCTATAGTTGGAAGAATATGATATTCTTGTTTTAAACACTACATAATGTGTTTTCTTATATCTGAATTCATATAGTAACACAATGAAACATGAATGTTCTGTTGCAAACAAGGGACTGAATTTTAAAAACTGCCTTATAATATAATTATTGGTATAATTATTATTGTTATTATTCTTATTTTGTCCAAGTTATTTCTGTGATTCAAAGCAATTCCTTTTGCTTTTTCTAAGATCCCATAGACATATACTATCCCTCTTCAGTTATCTATTGCTGTGTAACAAAATGTACCAAAACTTAAATATTTTAAACAATCACCAGTTATTATCTCCCATCGTTTAGTGTTGTGTGGGATCAGTTAAGCAGTTTTTCAACTGATGGTTTCTTTTCTTTCTCTCTCCCTTACTTATTTATTTATTATTTATTTTTATTTTGGTATCATTATATACAATCACATGAGCAACATTGTGGTTATTAGATTCCCCCCATTATCAAGTCCTCACCACATACCCCATTACAGTCACTGTCCCTCAGCATAGTAAGATGCTGTAGAGTCACTATTTGTCTTGTCTGTACTATACTGCCTTCCCTGTGCCGCACCCCTGCCCATGTTATGTGTGCTAATCATAATGCCTCTTATTCCCCTTATCCCTCCCTTCCCACCCACCCTCCCCAGTTCATTTCCCTTTGGTAACTGTTAATCCATTTTTGGAGTCTGTGAGTCTGCTGCTATTTTGTTCCTTCAGTTTTGCTTCATTGTTATACTTCACAAATGAGGGAATCATTTGGTAGTTGTCTCTCCCCGCCTGGCTTATTTCACTGAGCATAATACCCTCCAGGCCCATCCATGTTGCTGCAAATGGTAGGATTTGCCCTCTTCTTATGGCTGAGTAGTATTCCATTGTGTATATGTACCACATCTTCTTTATCCATTCATCTACTGATGGACACTTAGGTTGCTTCCATATCTTGGCTATTGTAAATAGTGCTGCGATAAACATAGGGGTGCATATGTCTTTTTGAAACTTGGCTCCAGCATTCTTAGGGTAAATTCCTAGGAGTGGAATTCCTGGGGCAAATGGTATATCTTTTTTGAGTTTTTTGAGGAACCTCCATACTGCTTTCCACAGTGGTTGAACTAATTTACATTCCCACCAGCAGGGTAGGAGGCTTCCCCTTTCTCCACATCCTCGCCAACATTTTTTGTTGTTTGTCTTGGATGTTGGCCATCCTACCTGGTCTGAGGTGATATGTCATTGTGGTTTTAATTTGCATTTCTCTGATGACTAGCGATGTGGAGCATCTTCTCATGTGCCTGTTGGCCATCTGAATTTCTTCTTTGGAGAAGTGTCTGCTCAGATCCTCTGCCCATTTTTAAATTGGATGATTTGCTTTTTGTTTGCAGAGGAGTGTGAGCTCCTTAGCGGATCTTGATTGGGATTCCTCATAGTGTTGAAGTTCAGTGGTGGATGGGGCCGAATACATCTGGAGTGTCACATGGGATTCTGGGAAGGCTGCGCCTCATTCCTTTTTCACATAGTCTGAAGATTTCTTCCCTACACATTATCTTTCCATATGCTCTCTTCAGGTGCTCTGTGCATGTGTAATCCTCCTTGTGAGACTTCTTACATGGTACTTTGAGGGTCCCAAAAGTAAGCTTTCCATAAATGAAGTGACTTGCTGCAAATCACAAAAATATTTAGTGGGAAAATCTAGAACCTAAACCTAGTGATTTCTGAGCATATGTTCTTTCTCTATTACCATATTTACAATCTAAATTAGATTCCCTCAGGAAAGCTTTATTTTTCAATTCATGTTTGAATTTTGCCCTGCTAACATATATAGTGCAATTAGGATAGTTCTCAAGGACCATAGGTCACTTAACACCACCCATAAGAGAAATGTGGAAGAACACTTTGAGACTTGGTTTGCTTTGAAAAAAACAGCATATTAATACATCTTTTCATGGAGGAAAAAAATGAGAGAACCAAGTTCAAGTTGAGAAATTACTAGCCAGTAAGCATATTGTGATAAATCAACTGTAACATGATTAGAGGAACTTCTCTGGGAAAGAAATCAATGCTGAATCAGACTTAGATAGACCATGGGTATCAAATAGAGGTCAACAGTACTTCTCCATCTTGAAATTAGATAATTACGACTGTTATTATTGTCAGTTGCTATACTGTAACACTGGGAGAAGTACATGGAGTCTCAATGCTGCTTTTATTGGCTGGTTGCACAAGTCAATCCATTACAAGGAAATAAATTCAAGTATATTAATCCATCTAAATATCAAGTGAATTAGGGTAATTAGAAGAAGACTACCTGCAAAGTTCTTTGAGATTTTTTTTTTAAATCAGCAGAATATGAAAAGCAAAAAAGTAATTTTGGAAGAAGAAATAGCATGCTTTCTTTCTGATTTTTGAAAATCAGACAATAAGACTTGCTTTTATAGAAAGTGTACCAAGTCAGAAACCTGAAAAGGTGGATTTGAATGCCTGCTTTGCCACTCGGCCATCTTCTTTGCCACGCAAGTAGAGACCAGGAAGCAACAGGGTAGCCTTTTTTATCTTTCACTTAAAATCTTCAGTCAGTCAACAAGTTTTCCTATTAGTCCATCTCAGTAGTCCTGACAATTCCCTCCTCTCCATTCTACTGCCTCCGCCTGACCTGCTCTTTAGATTTCTTGCCTGTATTACTGCAACAGCCTCCTCGCTCAGCTTTACGTGTTCCTGTACATCCCCCTTAAGCTCAACCCAAGAGATCCTCCTGAAATACAAATTTAATCGTGACACTCTGATCCTTTAAATCATTACTCAATCATTCAGTAGCTCTCTCTCATAGGTAATTATTGTCCAAAGATTAGTAGTCTCTTTTTGCCAGACATCAAACTGATTATCAAATAAAACATCACTTATTTCTATTTAATATTTAGCAATAATCTTTTATTGACCTTACTGTACTCCCAGCCCAGTGCTAGTAATGGATCTCTCTTTTTATTTCAAAAATCCATCTTGGACTGTGGTGGGGAATGGTCAGAGAAGTTCCTTAGTGATCAGCCTCTGTGACCGCAGCCTGATCATTGCTGCCCATAGTGTGAGGCCTCCTTCACAATATCACCTAAAATGTTTCCTTTTGAAGTGTTGAGAGCAGTTTCTTGTATGCTTCAGCAGAAATGTCAGAAATATATGCGTAATTTCACAGGAATATATATATGGGGTGTGTGTGTGTCCATATAGTATGTCTAAGCCATGGTAACCATTCCATTTTTGAAAAATAATTTGTATGAGTTATAATGATGAAAGGAAATAAACCATATGTTTGCAAGTAGATGGGCCCAGTCTTGTGATTCTGAGTTTCAGTAACATCATTAGCAGGTTATAAAGTTCATTCTTTTAAATAACTGAGTCTTAATCTACAGGGAAGGTTTATCTTCTGTCTCTTGGTCAGCCTAAATGCAGATACAACACAAACTCAAGGGAGTTAATGCCCTAAGGGCACCCTTAAACCAATGCAAGAAATAAATCAGTGGAGGAATGACACATGTAATCTTCCTATAACTCAAGTGGTTTACAGTGGGACTGAGCCCCATTTCTTCACAATGGTACCTAGCTTAGTGATGCCCACTCTTGGTGGCTTTCTGTCGGTCCTTTTCTCACTTTGATGGCTGTGACCACCTCCCTGACAAGCCAGCAGAACTCAGTTTTATCTCAAACTCTACTTTCAGAAGAACCTAGGCTATGGTGAACATACTATTAATCTTTTGTATCACGGTATCAAACATACTATTGATCTTTTCTACTAAACAGCTCTTCATTGATTCTATTGCCAGGTATGTAAAATGTTTTCATTTAGTGAAATTGTAGATACTCCACAGTAAAGAAAAGCTGGAATAATTGATATGAAAAGGAACTTGGGGACATTTCTTTAATAGTAATTAATGGTTGATATAATCTTAATTTGCTCTTCAGAATAATTTTAGCATAGGATATATGCACATGTTAATTATTCATAGATATTATTTTATTTTTACTATGAATTTTCCCTAAACCCAAAAATTGTTCTGAAATAAGAGAATCCTCTACTGTGAAGAGGGTATAAAGCTTGAGGTATAAACCTACATATCTCTATTTATGTATCACGCAGATGAATAATGATAGGCATGTAAATATTTTCTGTTAGCTAGATACCAAAGGCTTTTAATTTTATCACTACACGAGAGTTTCTACTTTACTTGTGAATATAGCTGTACTTCTTTATAGTAATAAGTCATTCCCAAGGATTAACCAGGAGGAGCATTTTGCTCTCTCTTCAGAAAGAAAGGTGTGGAGATTTATACAATTCATAGATTAAAGCAGGGTAATCCCTTCCATACATAAAACATCCAATTCTAGTGCAGTGGTATCTATGTCTTCTGTAAGGTACACTTTATGTAATAAAGGTTAAATACCAACATATATAAAATGAAGTTTGGATTAACAAGGTTTAGTTCAATTTGCCTGAAATAATCGTTCTTTGTTCTTATTTATATGCACAGATACAAACATTAAAAAAAAAAAGCTGAGTAGAATGCTTCAGTGTCTGTAATTTAGTGACAAATTCCAGAAAGTCTTATCTTAATTCATTAGGATAATGAAGCAAAACAAATAAGCACTGGCTTCTGCTCCAAGTGTGTGAGATTCTGCTGAGGAAAAGTAACAAATGTAGATTTCACTTACTAAGCCACCCATATACTTCCTAGGGGTACAGCAGCCAAGAGGAAAAAGGAAATACAAATGTTTTGATTTATTTGCTAGTCTGTGATAATTAACATTTAGTTATCTTCCTTCTCTTGTTTTCAAAATATTATTCATCTTGATATATGTGTTTGCATGTGCGTGTGGGTGTGTGCATCCAGTTCAACAAATGTATTGAGTATCTGCTGCTTGAAAGCCCAGTAGTCATCAGAGAGGACATACAAAGGTGAGAAACTAAAAGTTTTATTCTTAAGAAGCTTATAAATTAATTAATAACTGTAAGTAGCATCATGTCAGACAAGGCCAGATTTGCCACCAAATACTAGTTTAGGTTAGGTTAAATTTTGCCCGAACATAAATTATAAGAAAACTTTTAGTTTTTAGTCCAACCTAGACTCACATTGGAAGCAAACCTGGACTGATCTGACATGACACAATTTATAGTTCTTATTTATCCTTTATTAATGTAACTATTCACACATTTGCCAAAGAAATATTAATGTCATATTACTGTGTCTGATTATGGGACAGTACCCCTAACCCTACCAGAGTGTTATAAAATATACAAATAAGCCCCTAACTGCCTTTCTAAAATCTAAAAAATGAGCTCTGAAACATACCTTGCCTCAAAGTTTTGGGTCCAGGACTGATAGTGAGTGGATCTGGACTGCTGGGGCTAGCTGTGGGAGCAAGGAGGGGCCGCCATCCAGCCCACTCTGCCTCCTCCTCTGGAGCTCTGTTGGCCTGGAGAATGCTGCCTTTCTCAAATTTGCACGAAAGTTCTCTTCAAGAGCTGCCTGGAAAGTATCTTTTTCTAATATGTTTCATGAAGGTTGTTGGGACTTTGTAGGAGAATAAGGTTGAAGTGAATGTGGTTACAAACATGAAAAGGCAGAATGTGTGCAAAAGAATCAAAAAAGGTTGATGAAGAATGTTTCTGTAATAAAATGTTCTTGAAAGTGTTGTTGGGCAGCTGCATCTGGGGAGGTCTCTCCATGTGCACGAGGTGAAACGTCAACCCGGACAGGAGAGGATTCTTGACTGATCAAGAAAGAATTCTCAGCTAGGTTGGACAAGTGTAGGTAAGGAAGGAATTCATAAAGCAAGAGTAGAAGTGAATGTCAGCAGGCGTGCAGGCACTTGAGAGCAAGGAAGAACAGAGAGAGGAAAGAGAAATTCATTGGACTTCTGCTTGGCGTAGGGCAAATCCCTTGCTGACTCCTAAAGCCAGGGTCACCGGACATCCAGTTTCCACATGATTCTGCCCAGTGCGGGGACTAAGCTCCTACCGCCCCAGGATTTGGGGAAGCTGCGGAGACTGAATGGAGTGAGTTTCTGTTCTGAGAACCTCCACTTCCTTACTGGTCAGAAATAAAACAGGGAGAGAGAAAAGGATTGTGTTAAGACTGGAAAGCCAAATGAAATAGCAAAGTGACAAAGGCATTTAACATCCGAGGTGGAGGTTGGAAAGTTCTTGTCTTTATTATAGCAAAAAGTTCTGAGACAAGTGTAATCAGCCTATGCAAAAAGAAAGTTTATTTGATACGAAGCAGTACACACTTCAACAGGAGTGTGGGCCATCTCAGAGAGGCGGCGCATTTAAGGGTTTAGGGATCGGAGTTTTATAAGGCCTTTTGGGTAGGGGTGAGCTTCAGGAATGATGTACGCAGGTGATACGCCATTCCTTTAGAAGTTCTGTCAAAAGAATAGGGTTATTTCGGTGACTATGTTGATCCAGATCTTGGCATTCTTTATCCATATAGGTTCATTTACATTTCGGAGGTCTGTCTCCTGTCCTGGTTACAGTCACTTAATTGATTATAAGGTGATTGGAAGAAGAGGAAGAATAGCACATAGATTAAGTTGAAGAATAAGCTGGGCTTTTTCCCTCAGGCTAAGTAGGTTTTACATCGGCATAACTCTAGTACCATTTTCTTTCCCTGTCTCAAAAGTATCCATCTAATGGCAATGGCAAAAAGGCAGGTGTAAAGAAACAAGAGAACATCACCCACCATGGCAGAAAATTCTGGTCAGAAATTTCAAAAGTTTCTGTATCAGTAATTGTCAGCAGTGTGAAGTCCTTGTTGTAGGGAAAAGTGGGAAAAGGGCTGAAATGTCAGGGTGGGTTAAATTGAGAAAGGGCTTGTATAATAAAGACATGGTGCTATTGAAGATTGTAAGAGAACAATGTGATTGTAGTCTTTCCTCCCAGCCCTCAAACACTTAACTACAATCAAAAGACAACACCAACATAGCCTGCCAATAAACATTATTATCTCTGAGTTCAGAATGTAACTGTTGACTTCTTTGTTAATTGAATATCAACATGATATAAAAATTTGTCATCAGAGCTGGAGAATGTAAGCCACTAACAGATTCCCAATATTATTGTTTTCTTGTAATTTTTTTATTCTTGTTATCCCTCTCTCCCTATTTCTTCCACCTTCTAGCCTCTGACAACCACTTTTTTCCAACCTGTGTCTAGGAGTTAAAATTTATTTTTTAAACTCACATGTACATAATACCACACAGTATTTGTCTTTTCTGTCTTATTTCATTCAGCATAACACCTTCCAGATTCTCCATGTTGTTGAAAAGGATAGGAGTTCCTTCTTTTTTAAAGCTGAATAGTATTCCATTGTGTGTATGTGTGTGTGTACATCATTTCTTTTTTTGCTTGTGTTTTCTCTTCCTTCATTATATTGAGTTACAATTGACATATAATATTGTACAAGTTTAATGTATACAACATACTGATTCAATGTATTTATATATTGCAATGTTATTTAACTGACACCTCAATCATATTGCATAATGATCATTTTTTTGAATATTGTATTTTCTTGATCCATTCGCCCATTGATGGACACTTAGGTTGTTTCCACACCTTAATTATTGTGAACAATGTTGCAGTGAACATGAGAATATAGATAGAGCTTTCTCTTCCAGATAAAGGTTTCATTTCCTTTGGGTATTGGAAATGGAATTGCTGGCTCATATGGCAGTTCTATTCTTAGATTGTTGTAGACAGCAAACCTTGATGTCCATGCCAAGAAATCTTCAGCCATCTGTGGAGAGGCTACAATGCATGGTGTTTTATCTTTAGAACCATTTTTATGAGTTGTGTCATCACTCCACCTGCTAGGCTATGGGCTATTCACTTTGCCTACATTGTTCCATTTATTCTTCACAAACACAGTATGAATTGTACAGTCGTATTATTCCCATTTTATACATTAGAAGATTGATTTGGAGAGCAATTTTTCCATAGCCATGCAACTAACTGTAAGTTTTGACAGCAGGAATCTAACACAGGTTGTTATCACTTAAAAGTTAATACTCTACTATACCAAATTGGAGTACTACACTGTGAATATGGTAAGCCTGAGTTCTGTTATCAATTCTGCCACCTCCCCACAGTATTCATATTCCCTTAGATTTTCAAAACAAAAAACAAAGAACCTCCCCACAGTATTCCTAGTATCTTAGATGTTCAAAATTAAAGAACCCCAACAAAAAAAAGAGCAAAGTTGTAAAGAATAGCTTCAAAAGATTATTTGTGTGCTTTGTGATAGAGAACTCAACTCTGTTTATCCCATTTCTAACTGGGATTCCCTGCTTGGTTTCTCAACCTCTCAATTATAGGGATAAGTCAGTTAAATTCCCTGACCTCTGACTCTTCATCTTTCCTGGAACAAAGTAAAACAGTGACATCATGATGCTTCTAGTTCTTACAGTTTACAAGTCTCTCACCAAGGCCATTACTTGAAGAGCTTTGGACACGTTGATTTGAAGCTCTTATGAATAGTCTGCTCTCATCTTTTATTACATCTTCACAGCTTCGGAAATTTCCCCTGTACTTAGTATTTGAAACTGTTAGCTCTTCTCTCTGTTGAGGAACTTTTGTTCCTCTAAACTACCCTAGTTTTCCCATCAGAGTATTTATAAATACTCATACTGGGTAAATATAAATGTAAATACTTACATACATTTATTTTATTTCCACAATTGAACTAAATTTAACTTGTATGCCAATACCAGTTTAATTTCTTGGTTTTTCATTATTGCTTTCAAAATATTAATTCAGTTCATTCACTCATTCATTTGCTTAATTTACTCAAAATACACTGAGCTACTAGAGTTTTCCATAGACTCTGTGAAGTACTCAAGATATAAAGATGAATAAATCATGATCTTTAGAAGTTAGTGGCTTAGTAGGGTATATAAATGAACAATTGCTAAGAGAAGTACTTTTTAGTGTGGCATGTATAGTATATCAAAGACACAAGAAGTATTTCTTAACCCTCCTTCAATAGATATTAAAAAAGTCAGCACAGAGCTGATAATATCTGAAGTACATCTAGAAAGGTGACTGAGATAGTTTTGGACTGTTAGGACAGCAAGGACATTCCAGGTAGAAAGAGCATTGTGTTCTCTGTTTCAATTTATGTCCTATAATTACAGGCACCTCCATTGTTCTCATTACCATTATAGGAAAACAGCTCAAAGTAGTGAATTGATCTTTGGTTTTCATATTTTCCATAAAAATTAATTACAAAGATAATGCTGAAAAGACTACCATTTGTAAGTCATCCAGTTAATTCATATTCTCTTAAATTTTATATGTTGTGGAAAGTGAAAAATGGATGGTATATTTTTGGTTATATAAATGCTGTGAATTAATACCCATAAAATTCATTTCTACTTTTTAAAACAACTATACCACCAATAAAAATCTGTGCTCTTATGCCATAAAGTCTCTTAGTTGAAAGCAATGGAAGTGCACTCTGGCTGATTACTCGGGTTACTGAAGTAAGTCTATCACAAAGAAATTCTATGAAAAATGTAAAGTTGACGTAAGTTCAAGACTGAGCTTTTAGAAGCAGAAATACAAACCCCTTTGTAGAATCCTTCAGAGGAGTAAACTCTTTGCTGTTGCCATGGAGTTTCTACCCTCGTATATGTGGTTTGTATGGTTGCCATTTTGGTTCCTGTAATTTAACTTTATTGTAACTGATATTACCAAATTAATGTCACTGTGGCTTTTATTTAGCCATCCTCACTTCCTATAATAATCACCTGCATATTCCTGAACCCCTGAATTCATTCTGCAAAAACCAGAATAATTATTCAGTGTTATTTTAAGTCATCTCACCATCTCTTAGGCAGAAGTCAGTATTTACTTATGTATTCAACAGGTACTTAATGAACACACTATGCATCATGCCAGTGCTAATTTTGGTACTAAAAATATGCATTTTATTTATCATACCTATTCTCATTTAAACACATATCAAAATTGTACAAGGTAGGTAGAGGGCTTGGTCAAAAATGTGAGTAATCTTCCTGTATATAGTCAAAGTGAGTTTTGTAGAGGATGTTAATCAATAGGAAATTCTTCATAAGAAGGAGGTTCTTACGAAATAAGTAAGAAATGGTCAGCCAGGCAAAGAAAGAGAAGGTATCATCAGTAAAGGCTCTAAAGCCAGAAAGATAATATCATGCTCAGGACTCTAGAAGTTTCACTTTGTTCATGTCTCAATATTAACATTTGCTATGTTGTGTCATAAGTATTTATTTCAATATATTTATCCTCTAATAGTCTGTAAAAGACTATTGAAATAATTTTTATGAATAGTAATATCCAAGTGTTCCCTTTAAAAGAAAAAGTATTCCTTCGATAATCCAAATGCATTCAATGATATATATATATTTTTAATGAAATTACATTTTGCTCCACTACAGTGTGTTCTCTTACTGTGAAATAACTCACAAATGATGGGTAGAGAAATGCTGTCATTTCTTTTTCAGCTTTATTGCAATATAATTGTCAAATAAAATTGTAATGTATTTAAAGTGTACAATGTGATGATATGACATACATGTACACTGTGAAAGAATTCGCAGCATCATCAATTAATAAATCCATCACATTACGTACTTACTTTTTTTTTTATTTGGTGAGAATACTCAAATTCTACTCTTACAAATTTCAGTTACACAATCACAGTATTATCAAGTATTGTCACGATGTTTTACATTAGATCCTCACACTTTTTTAAATGTTAAAGCTGAAAGTATATACCCCTTTATCAGCCTTTCCCTATTTCCCCCATCTTTCAGCCCTGGCAACCACCATTATACTCTCTGTTTCTACGAGTTTCATATTTTTGTTGTTAGTTTACACATGTAAGAGATACCATGCATGTAGATGTCCCTATGGTCAGGACACAGATGGTGGTGTGAGAGGTAAGAGAGAGGCCTCCTCCCAAAAACCACATAAAATAGGAAAATATGATTAATACAACTAATACTGAAAGAGAAACAGGAAAGAAGGCTGTGTTAGACTGCATACACCTGGAAAAAGAACAGACCTCATGGAACAGGGTAACGTACCAAAGCTGTGATCTGGTGGGACCCAAGCCCTTGCCCCAATCCAACTCACCAGCAGAAGGAAGAGAAACAGAGTGGGAAGAGAATAGAGGCCTGGGACTGCTGAACACCTGGCCCTGGGGATCTGCTCTGGGAGCATGAACTTACATTGCATGGTGCTTTGGTGATTAGTGGGGTTGGAAAGCTAAGACAGGTGGAATATGGAGAGACTGAGATTCCAGCCACTTGTGGAAAATGGATCCATATGCAGCTGCTATCGGACAAAAGAAAGACATGCAGTCTGAGAGACTTCCTAACAGTGAGAGGGCTGCTAAAGGGGCAAAGATTGCACAGAGCTTACTGCTCAGGAGAAAGGACAGTAGACAAAATTGTCTGGGCTCACTTTGCCCATCAGGTTGGGAACTTAAGAGCTTCAGGCGTTCCATCCCACTGGCTGGCTATGCAGCTCCAAGGCCCCCCACCATGATATTCAGCCTGCTGTGTCTTCCTCCTGGCCATTCTGCACCTGGCTCACAAAACAGCAGCACCTGCCCTGGAGTCAGGCCAGCCAGAGGGATGTGCATCCTACAGCAGCTGCAAATGCAAACTATAGAGACTTACATCTGTGTATTTGGCCCATTGTTTCTGGCAGTGGAGACAGGCATAGCAGCCGAGAAGCAGGAGACAGCTCTTTCCCCATCCAAGGTACCAGCACTGCTCCCCTGAGAACCTCAACATGGCTCAAGGGGCTAAGCAGCTCCAGAGAGTAGACCTTCTGGGTACTAGAGGGCACCACATACAAATAAGAAACTTCAAAGGAATGTGGCTCAAACCAAAATCCCACAAACAACAAAAAAAAGGGTCAAGTGAAACTGAACTCAGCAATCTTCCTGAATGAGATTTCAAAGTAAAAATCATAAACATGAGGTATAGAAAAATATTCAAGAACTCAGGAACAGATTCAGGATGGAGATGCAATCTTTACAGAATACAATGGAGGGTATTAAAAGAAGATTGGATATGGTGGAGGAGATGATAAATGAAATAGAAATTAGAGAAGAGGATTAAAAAGAAGCTGAGACACAGAGAGAAAAAGGATCTCTAGGAATGAAAGAATATTGAGAGAACTGTATGATCAATCCAAATGGAACAATATTCATATTACAGGGGAACCAGAAGAAGAAGAGAGAGATAAAGGGATAGAAAGTATCTTAGAGGAGGTAATTGTTGAAAACTTCCCCAATCTGGGGAAGGATATAGTCTCTCAGACCATGGAGATGCACAGATCTCCCCCAAGGGACCCAAGGCAGACAACACCAAGACATATAATAATTAAAATGGCAAAGATCAAGGATAAGGACAGACTATTAAAAGCAGCCAGAGAGAGAAAATATCACATACAATGAAAAACCCATCAGGCTATCATCAGCCTTCTCAACAGAAACCTTATAGGCCAAAAGGGAATGGCATGATATATTTAATGCAATGAAGCAGAAGGGCCTTGAACCAAAAATACTCTACCCAGAAAGGTTATCATTTAAGTTTGAAGGAGGGATTAAACAATTTCCCAATAAGCAAAAGCTGAGAGAATTTACCTCCCACAAGCCATCTCTACAGTGAATTTTGGAGGGACTGCTATAGATGGAAGTGTTCCTAAGGCTAAATAGCTGTCACCAGAGGTAATAAAATCACACTAAAGAAAGTAGAACAATTAATTACTAAGCAAATGCAAAATTAAATCAACTACCCACAAAGTGAGTCAAGGGATAAACAAAGAGTACAGAATATGATACCTAATATATGAAGAATGGAGGAAGAAGAAAAAGGAGGAGAAAATAAAAGGGAATCTCTCGATTGTGTTTTTAATAGCATACTAAGTGAGTTAAGTTAGACTCTTAGATAGTAAGGAAGTAATTCTTGAACCTTTGGTAACCACAAATCTAAAGCCTTCAATGGCAACAGGTACATACCTGTCCATAATTACCCTAAATGTAATGGTCTGAATGCACCAATCAAAAGACGCAGAGTCATTGAATGCAGAAAAAAGAAGACCCAACTATATGCTGACTAAAACAGACTCACTTCAAACTCAAAGACATACACAGACTGAAAGTGAAGGGATGGAAAAGATATTTCATGCCACTAATAGGGAGAAAAAGGCAGGAGTTGCAATACTTGTTTTAAACAGAATAGACTTCGAAACAAAGAAAGTCACAATAGACAAAGAAGGACATTGTATGATGATAAAGGGGTCAATCCAACAAGATGATATAACCATTATAAATATCTATGTACCCAACACAGGAGCACCTACATATGTGAAACAAATACTAACAGAATTTAAAGGGGAAATGGAATGCAATGCATTCATTCTAGGAAATGAACACACTACTCACTCCAAAGGACAGATCAACGAGACAGAAAACAAATAAGAAGACAGAGGAATTGAACAACACATTAGAACATACACACTTACAGATATTTACAGAACTCTCCACCCAAAAGCATTAGGATACACATTCTTCTCAAGTGCACATGGAACATTCTCAAGAATAGATCATATACTAGGCCACAAAAAGAGCCTCAGTAAATTAAAAAGAATTGAAATTGCACCAACCAGATTCTCAGACCACAAAGGTATGAAACTAGAAATAAATTAAGCAAAGAAAATGAAAAATTCCACAAACACATGGAGGCTTCACAACATGCTCCTAAATAATCAATGGATTAATGACCAAATAAAAACAGAGATCAAGCAATATATGGAGACAAATGATAAGAATAATTCAACACTGCAAAATCTGTGGGATACAGCAAAGGTTGTACCAACAGGGAAGTATATATCAATACGGGCCTCCTCAGGAAAGAAGAATAATCCCAAATGAGCAGTCTAAACTCACAATTAATGAAACTAGAAACAGAAAAACAAATGAGGCCAAAGTCAGTAGGAGGGACATAATAAAGATTAGAGCAGAAATAAATAAAATCAAGAAGAATAAAACAATAGAAAGAATCAATGAAAGCAAGAGCTGGTTTTTTGAGAAAATAAACAAAATAGATAAACCCTTAGCCAGACTTATCAAGAAAAAAAGAGTTTACACACATGAATGGAATCAGAAATGAGACAGGAAAAATCATTATAGACACCACAGAAATATAAAGAATATTAGAGAATACTATGAAAAATTATATGCTAACAAACTGGATAACCTAGAAAAATGGACAACTTTATAGAAAAATAGAACCTTTCAAGGCTGACCCAGAAAGAAACAGAAAATCTGAACAGACAAATGATCAGCAACAAAATTGACTTGGTAACAAAAATCTACCTAAGAACAAAACTCCTCTACCAGATGGATTCATCACTGAATTTTATCAAACATTTAATGAAGACTTGATACCCATCTTCCTTAAAGTTTTCCAAAAAGTAGAAGAAGAGGGAATAGTTCCAAACTCATTCTATGAGGCCAGCATCACTCATAACAAAACCAGGCAAAGACACCACAAAAAAAGAAGACTATAGACCAATATCCCTGATGAACATAGATTCAAAAATACTCATAAAAATATTAGCAAACTGAATTCAAAAATACATCAAAAAGATCACCCATCATAATCAAGTAGTATTTATTCCAGAGATGCAAAGATGGTACAACATTTGAAAATCCATCAACATCATCCACCACATCAACAAACAGAAGGACAAAAACCACATGATCATCACCATAGATGCCTAAAAATCATTTCACAAAATTCAACATCCATTCATGATAAAAACTCTCAACAAAATAGGTATAGAGGGCAAGTACCTCAACATAAAAAGGCCATATATGACAACCCATAGCCAACATTATACTTAACAGTGAGAAGCTGAAAGCCTTTCCTTTAAGATTGGGAACAAGACAAGGATGCCCACTGTTTCCACTTTTACTCAACATAGTTCTGGAGTGCCTTGCCATGGCAATCAGACAACACAAAGAAATAAACGGTATTCATATTGGCATGAAAGAAGTTAAACTCTCAGTTTGCAGATGACATGATATAGTGCATAAAAAACCCTAAACAATCCACTCCCAAACTATTAGATCTAATATTTGAATTCAGCGAAGTTATAGGATATAAAATTAATACACAGAAATCTGTTGCATTCCTATACACTAATGATAAACTAGCAGAAAGAGAAATCAGGAAAACAATTCCATTCACGGTTGCATCAAAAAGAATAAAATACCTAGGAATAAACCTAACCAAGGAAGTGAATGACCTATAATCTCAAAACTGCAAGATACTCACGAGAGAAATTAAAGAAGATACCAAAAAATGGAAGCACATGCCATGCTCATGAATAGGAAGAATTAATATTGTCAAAATGGCCATCCTGCTTAAAGCAATCTACAGATTCAATGCAATCTCTATACAAATACCAATAGCATTCTCCAACGAACTAGAGCAAATAGTTCTGAAATTCATATGGAACCACAAAAGACCCTGAATAGCCAAAACAATCCTGAGAAGGAAGAATAAAGCTGGGGGGATTACACTCCCCAACCTCAAGCTCTACTACAAAGCCACAGTAATCAAGACAATTTGGTACAGGCACAAGAACAGAACCATAGATCAATGGAATAGGATAGAAAGCCCAGAAATAAATGCAAGCATATATGGTCAATTAATACACGATAAAGGAGCCATGGATATACAATGGGGAAATGACAGCCTCTTCAACAACTGGTTTTGGCAAAACAGGACAGCTACATGCAAGAGAATGAAACTAGATTATTGTCTAACACCACACAGAAAAGTGAACTCAAAATGGATCAAAAACCTGAATGTAAATCATGAAATCATAAAACTCTTAGAAGGCAACATAGGCAAAATTCTCCTAAATACAAACATGAGCAACTTTCTCCTGAATGCATCTCCTTGGGCAAGGGAAACAAAAGCAAAAATGAATTCATGGGACTGTATCAAGTGAAAAAGCTTCTGTACAGCAAAGAACACCATCAGCAGAACAGAAAGACATCATACAGTATGGGAGATTATATTTGTAAATGACATATCCAACAAGGGGTTAACATCCAAAATATATAAAGAACTCACATGCCTCAACAACAAAATGCAAATAACTCTATTAAAAAATGGGCAGAGGATATGAACAAACAATTCTCCAAAGAAGAAATTCAGATGGCCAGCAGGCACATGAAAAGATGCTGCACATCACTAATCATGAGGGAAATGTAAATTAAAACCACGTGAGATATCACCTCACACCAGTAAGGGTGGCCAGCGTCGAAAAGACTAAGAGCAACAAATGCTGGCGAGGATGCAGAGAAAGGGGAACCCTCCTACACTGCTGGTGGGAATGTAAGCTAGTTCAACCATTGTGGAAAGCAATATGGAGGTTCCTCAAAAAACTAAAAATAGAAATACCATTTGACCTGGGAATTCCTCTCCTGGAAATTTACCCAAAGAATGTAATTTCTCAAATTCAAAAAGACATATGCACCCCTCTGTTTATTGAAGCACTATTTACAATAGCCAAGATATGGAAGCAGCCTAAGTGTCCATCAGTAGATGAATGGATAAAGAAGATGTGGTACATATACACAATGAAATACTATTCAGTCATAAGAAAGAAACAAATCCCACCATTTGCAACAACATGAATGGAGCTGGAGGATATTATGCTCAGTGAATAAGCCAAGCAGAGAATGACAAGCACCAAATGATTTCCTTCATCTGTGGAGCATAACAAGGAAGCAAAACTGAAGGAACAAAACAGCAGACTTGCGACTCACAGACTCCAAGAAGGGATTAGCAGTTACCAAAGGGGAGGGGTGGGGAGGTGGGGAGAAGGAGATTGAGGGGTATTATGATTGACACACATGGTGTTGGGAGGATCAGGGGGAAAGCAGTGTAACACAGAGAAGGCAAATAGTGACTCTGTGACATCTTACTACACTCATGGACAGTGACTGCAATGGGGCATGGTGGGGGACTCGACAATATGGGTGAATGTAGGAGCCACATTGTTTTCCCTGTAAAATCTTCATAAGAGTGTATATCAATGATACCTTAATAAAAATTTTAAAAAAGAGATACCATGCATTATTTGTCTTTACTTCCTGGCTAATTTCATTTATGAAATGCCTTCATCTTTATGTAGAAGTCACAGTGGTTCCTAAACAACTATTCCAGCAAGTTACTGATTTTTAGCATCAAGTAAGAAGACCTAATTGCAAAGTATACTAACAAAGCTCAGTGAAGCAAGGAGCAGAGGGACTGGATACTATCCATGTGCCCATAGCCTTCCTGGGTCAGTTTGGCCATGAGCTGTGTCTCAGGTATGTCACTGCACTTCCCCATCTTTGTACATTTCACCTTATCTCCATAATCAGCTGTTTAAACCCTTCATTATATCTACTTTTCATCAAAATATCTATACCTTTTTATTTTCTTAATAAATTCATTTATTTATAATAGTATTTCTTTACATTTTAGGAATTTACCACATCTCTTTTAAAAGTACAGTATTTTAAATAAATTTTATTATTATTTTTGTTCATTGGTGGTGTTTAGAAAGGTATGCCCAACCCCATTTTCCCCATATGCTTGATAATTTAAATGTGTGATTTTTAAGACTGAAAGATTTTTCTGGATGCTTCATTATTTTTTGCAAACTATTCTTAGGAAATCCAGAGCAATTATTTGTGAAATATCTTCATCAGCATTATGTGCAAGAATAAAGCTCCCTCCACCTAATTTAGTCAATAATCTATGCAAAAAAATGAAAGGAAAATTTACTTGCCTTCATGCCACAGACAATCCAGTTAATCTATTTTTCATTCACATGACTTCAGGTCTTGTGCCCTCGGTAAAACTATAACCATTGTCAAAGACTAGAGTGCAAGAACAAACAAGTGTTAGGGCAGTAAATAATAATGTAGCCCATTTATTTGTTTTGGTGGCTGATGCATCCCATTCTATAAATTTCTGGCATGGTGCAAAGTTAGCTGTTACTCTTATGTTACATTTTCTCCTGTGCTGTCTGCTACATTTTGTCTTTCTAGATAGTTTGAAAGCTGCTTAAGGGAATAAATTCATATTATATGTCTATATTTCCTAATAACTAGCAAAGTATCAGACTGAGTGTAGATACCTGATAAATGTTTTCTAATTGACTTGTAATATTTGAGATACTGCCAAATGACATTAAAGTATAAGAAAAAAAACCTTGAAAAGAGTTGACTTTCAACACTTGAATTAAAAATGGACAAATCAAAGAGAAGGAACATAACCCCTTATTCCCTCCTACATAAGGTATTTTGGGGATATATCTTTGGAAAGGTAGAGAGACTTAATACTTACCAAATCCTGCTGTATGAAATGCTCTTTAGCATGGTGTTAGAAGATAGTATTTAGTTTGCAAGTTATAGTAAATTTGTCCATATTATACATAAACTAATAATATTGCAAAATAATTTGAATTGTACAGGCATAATCTGAAATATCTACTGTAGCTTAACTGCTTTAGTTGAGCCATTCTAATCATTAGTGAATTTGCAACTCAAGAGATGGTCTACTTTTTTTTTTTTTGAGAGGGCATCTCTCATATTTATTGATCAAATGGTTGTTAACAACAATAAAATTCAATATAGGGGGGTCAATGCTCAATGTACAATCATTAATCCATCTCAAGCCTAATTCTCGTCAGTCTCCAATCTTCTGAAGCATAACGAACAAGTTCTTACATGGTGAATGAATTCTTACATAGTGAATAAATTCTTACATGGTGAACAGTACAAGGGCATTCATCACAGAAACTTTCGATTTTGATCACGCATTATGACCTATAAACAATCAGGTCAAATATGAATATTCATTTGATTTTTGTACTTGATTTATATGTTGATCCCACATTTCTCCCTTTATTATTATTATTATTTTTATTTTTAATAAAATGCTGAAGTGGTAGGTAGATGCAAGATAAAGGTAGAAAACATAGTTTAGTGCTGTAAGAGGGCAAATGTAGATGATCAGATGATCAGGTGTGTGCCTACGGACTAAGTATTAATCCAGGCTAGACAAGGGCAGCAAGACATCCACGGATGCAGAAGATTTCTCTCAAGGCAGGGGGGGTGAGGTTCTGAGCCTCACCTTTGTTGATCCCCATATTCTCACCTGATGGCCCCCCTGCGACTGTGCCTGTCTTAGGTTGTTCCTCCCTTGAGGAATCTTACCCGTCTCTGGCTAACCAGTCATCTTCCGGGGCCATACAGGGAAATGTAAAGTTGGTAAGTGAGAGACAAGCCATATTGTTTGAAAAGGTTAGCTTTTTACTTCTTTGCAGATTTATGCCCTGTGGCTTCTATGCCCAGCACTTGTCTCGAGGTATCTTTACCACCTGGAGGAATTATGATACTCGGTAAATTCGATATGAGGCACGAATTCTATTTAAGGGTTGTAATTAGGAAGAAAGAAGAAAAGCTACAGATGTAGCATATGGAAGGAAACATGGGAGGATTGATTATTTCTTTGACATATCTTCTTGTAGAGTACCTTAAGTATGTATAGGTTTTAAACTACTAACTAATTTGCACACACATTAACATAAAAGGAATACGGTGACATAAACAAAACAAATCTATAATTACCATCCATCTCCAGTGAAGCCAAGAAAACCATTTAGGCACCCTAGGCATTTTTGAAAATTTGTCTATGATATGATGGATATTGTCCAACTGTACTTGAACAGTCTGAGAGAAATCAGACAAATTAAAGCAGCCCATTTCTGGGATCTGTTCACTTTCCATATGTTCTTTTAACTGTAGATAGTCTATAGTCATAAGATTTTTGAGTGCTACACCTTGCACCCCTCCCAACTCCTGGTTGAGTTCCAACAGTACAGATCTGGTCAAATTCGTTGTCACACTGTATGCGCATGCCAGCCTAGACATCTCCCTCCTCATTCCTATGGCAAGTCCAGGAGACGGTGGGCTGGATGCAGCCACAACTGCAGCCTCGTCCGGATCCCTGTGGAGGCTTTTTGATGATCATCCCCCGGCACAAGTCCTCCAGAGAGTGCTAATGCCAGAAGCTCCTTCTCATATCGTATCTTAGTTCATTTTCTGGGTATCCAAGCTAGGCCTTGATCTTCTGCATAGAAACAAACAGACCCTTTGCCCACACTTTGACATGCCCTCTATACCACTGTGCAGAACTCATTGGAGGTCAGCACACAGTAACTGCTTTTTTTTTTTTTATTAAGAGAAAGGAATATTATCAGAAAAGAGTACCTCCATAGCTGATCATCTGACACCCTTTAAGTGATCAACATTAAGGATATTTAAAGCATGCGTTGATCTTTGATTTACCAATAGTTTTATCCTATCAAGGAGTAATCCCCCTTTTCTTTCTTTCTTTCTTTCTTTTTTTTTTTTTAATTTTTAATCTATACTTACATGAAGAATACTATGTTTACTATGCTCTCCCCTATATCAGATCCTCCCTAACAACCACATTACGGTTACTGTCCATCAGCTTAGCAAAATGTTGTAGAGTCACTACTTGTCCTCTCTGTGTTGTGCAGCCCACCCTCCCCTTTCTCCTTCCCCCCATGCATGCTTATCTTAATACCCCCCTTCTTCTTCCCCCCCCTTATCCCTCCCTGCCCACCCATCCTCCCCAGTTCCTTTCCCTTTGGTACCTGTTAGTCCATTTTTGGGTTCTGTAATTCTGCTGCTGTTTTGTTCCTTCAGTTTTTCCTTTGTTCCTATACTCCTCAGATGAGTGAAATCATTTGGTATTTCTCTTTCTCCGCTTGGCTTATTTCACTGAGCATTATACTCTCCAGCTCCATCCATGTTGCTGTAAATGGTTGGATTTTTCCACTTCTTATGGCTGAGTAGTATTCCATTGTGTATATGTACCACATCTTCTTTATCCATTCATCTACCGATGGACATTTAGGTTGCTTCCAATTCTTGGCTATTGTAAATAGTGCTGCGATAAACAGGAGTGCATCTGTCTTTCTCAAACTTGATTGCTGCGTTCTTAGAGTAAATTACTAGGAGTGGAATTCCTGGGTCAAATGGTAGGTCTGTTTTGAGCCTTTTGATGCACCTCCATACTGCTTTCCACAATGGTTGAACTAATTTACATTCCCACCTGCAGTGTAGGAGGGTTCCCCTTTCTCCACAGCCTCGCCAACATTTGTTGTTGTTTGTCTTTTGGATGGCAGCTATCCTTACTGGTGTGAGGTGATACCTCATTGTAGTTTTAATTTGCATTTCTCTGATAATTAGCGATGTGGAGCATCTTTTCATGTGTCTCTTGGCCATCTGTATTTCTTTTTTGGAGAACTGTCTGTTCAGTTCCTCTGCCCATTTTTTAATTGGGTTATTTGTTTTTTGTTTGTTGAGGCGTGTGAGCTCTTTATATATTCTGGACATCAAGCCTTTATCGGATCTGTCATTTTCAAATATATTCTCCCATACTGTAGGGTTCCTTTTTGTTCTATTGATGGTATCTTTCACTGTACAGAAGCTTTTCAGCTTAATGTAGTCCCACTTGCTCATTTTTGCTGTTGTTTTCCTTGCCCGGGGAGATATGTTCAAGAAGAGATAACTCATGTTTATGTCTAAGAGGTTTTTGCCTATGTTTTTTTCCAAGAGTTTAATGGTTTCATGACTTACATTCAGGTCTTTGATCCATTTTGAGTTTACCTTTGTATATGGGGTTAGACAATGGTCCAGTTTCATTCTCCTACATGTAGCTGTCCAGTTTTGCCAGCACCATCTGTTGAAGAGACTGTCATTTTGCCATTGTATGTCCATGGCTCCTTTATCAAATATTAATTGACCATATATGTTTGGGTTAATTTCTGGGGTCTCTAATCTGTTCCACTGATCTGTGGCTCTGTTCTTGTGCCAGTACCAAATTGTCTTGATTACTATGGCTTTGTAGTAGAGCTTGAAGTTGGGGAGTGAGATCCCCCCTACTTTATTCTTCTTTTTCAGGATTGCTTTGGCTATTCGGGGTCTTTGGTGTTTCCATATGAATTTTTGAATTATTTGTTCCAATTCATTGAAGAATGTTGCTGGTAATTTGAGAGGGATTGCATCAAATCTGTATATTGCTTTGGGCAGGATGGCCATTTTGACAATATTAATTCTTCCTAGCCATGAGCATGGGATGAGTTTCCATTTATTAGTGTCCCCTTTAATTTCTCTTAAGAGTGACTTGTAGTTTTCAGAGTATAAGTCCTTCACTTCTTTGGTTAGTTTTATTCCTAGGTATTTTATTCTTTTTGATGCAATGGTGAATGGAATTTTTTTGCTGATTTCTCTTTCTATTGATTCGTTGTTAGTGTATAGGAAAGCTACAGATTTCTGTGTGTTAATTTTGTATCCTGCAACTTTGCTGTATTCCGATATCAGTTCTAGTAGTTTTGGAGTGGAGTCTTTAGGGTTTTTTATGTACAGTATCTTATCATCTGCAAATAGTGACAGTTTAACTTCTTCTTTACCAATCTGGATTCCTTGTATTTCTTTGTTTTGTCTGATTGCCGTGGCTAGGACCTCCACTACTATGTTAAATAACAGTGGGGAGAGTGGGCATCCCTGTCTGGTTCCCGATCTCAGAGGAAATGCTTTCAGCTTCTCGCTGTTCAGTATAATGCTGGCTGTGGGTTTATCATATATGGCCTTTATTATGTTGAGGTACTTGCCCTCTATTCCCATTTTGCTGAGAGTTTTTATCATGAATGGATGTTGAATTTTGTCAAATGCTTTTTCAGCATCTATGGAGATGATCATGTGGTTTTTGTCTTTCTTTTTGTTGATGTGGTGGATGATGTTGATGGATTTTCGAATGTTGTACCATCCTTGCATCCCTGGGGTGAACCCCACTTGGTCATGGTGTATGATCCTTTTGATATACTGTTGAATTCTGTTTGCTAATATTTTGTTGAGTATTTTTGCATCTACATTCATCAGGGATATTGGTCTGTAATTTTCTTTTTTGGTGGGGTCTTTGCCTGGTTTTGGTATTAGGGTGATGTTGGCCTCATAGAATGAGTTTGGGAGTATTCCCTCTTCTTCTATTTTGTGGAACACTTTAAGGAGAATGGGTATTATGTCTTCTCTGTGTGTCTGATAAAATTCCGAGGTAAATCCGTCCGGCCCCGGGGTTTTGTTCTTGGGTAGTTTTTTGATTAATGTTTCAATTTGTTTGCTTGTAATTGGTTTGTTTAACTTTTGTGTTTCTTCCTTGATCAGTCTTGGGAGGTTGTATTTTTCTAGGAAGTTGTCCATTTCTTCTAGGTTTTCCAGCTTGTTGGCATATAGGTTTTCATAGTAGTCTTTAATAATTCTTTGTATTTCTGTGGAGTCTGTCGTGATTTTTCCATTCTCATTTCTGATTATGTTGATTTGTGTTGACTCTCTTTTTCTCTTAATAAGTTGGGCTAGAGGCTTATCTATTTGGTTTATTTTCTCAAAGAACCAGCTCTTGGTTTCGTTGATTTTTGCTAGTGTTTTATTCTTCTCAATTTTGTTTATTTCTTCTCTGATCTTTATTATGTCCCTCCGTCTGCTGACTTTAGGCCTCCTTTGTTCTTCTTTTTCCAGTTTTAATAATTGTGATGTTAGACTATTCATTTGGGATTGTTCTTCCTTCTTCAAGTGTGCCTGGATTGCTATATACTTTCCTCTTAAGACTGCTTTCGCTGCATCCCACAGAAGTTGGGGCTTAGTGTTGTTGTTGTCATTTGTTTCTATATATTCCTTGATCACTATTTTGATTTGTTCATTGATCCATTGATTATTTAGTAGCATGTTGTTAAGCCTCCATGTGTTTGTGAGCCTTTTTGTTTTCTTTGTAGAATTTATTTCAACTTTCATACCTTTGTGGTCTGAAAAAGTGGTTGGTAGAATTTCAATATTTTGGAATTTACTGAGGCTCTTTTTGTGAGCTAGTATGTGGTCTATTCTGGAGAATGTTCCATGTGCACTTGAGAAGAATGTATATCCTGTTGCTTTTGGATGTAGAGTTCTATAGATGTCTATTAGGTCCATCTGTTCTAGTGTGTTGTTCAGTGCCTGTGTGTCTTTACTTATTTTCTGCCCGGTGGATCTATCCTTTGGGGTGAGTGGTGTGTTGAAGTCTCCTAAAATGAATGCATTGCAGTCTATTTCCCTCTTTAGTTCTGTTAGTATTTGCTTCACATATGCTGGTGCTCCTGTGTTGGGTGCATATATATTTAGAATGGTTATATCCTCTTGTTGGACTGAGCCCTTTATCATTATGTAGTGGCCTTCTTTATCTCTTGTTACTTTCTTTGTTTTGAAGTCTATTTTGTCTGATATTAGTACTGCAACCCCTGCTTTCTTCTCACTGTTGTTTGCCTGAAATATGTTTTTCCATCCCTTGACTTTTAGTCTATGCCTATCTTTGGGTTTAAGGTGAGTTTCTTGTAAGCAGCATATAGATGGGTCTTGCTTTTTTATCCATTCTATTACTCTGTGTCTTTTGATTGGTGCATTAAGTCCATTTACATTTAGGGTGACTATTGAGAGATATGTACTTATTGCCATTTCAGGCTTTAGATTCGTGGTTACCAAAGGTTCAAGGTTAGCTTCTTTAGTATCTTACTGCCTAACTTAGCTCGCTTATTGAGCTGTTATATACACTGTCTGGAGATTCTTTTCTTCTCTCCCTTCTTATTCCTCCTCCTCCATTCTTCATATGTTGGGTGTTTTGTTCTGTGCTCTTTTTAGGAGTGCTCCCATCTAGAGCAGTCCCTGTAAGATGCCCTGTAGAGGTGGTTTTTGGGAGCAAATTCTCTCAGCTTTTACTTTTCTAGAAAGTGTTTAATCCTGCCTTCATATTTAAATGATGGTCGTGCTGGATACAGTATCCTTGGTTTCAAGGCCCTTCTGTTTCATTGCATTAAGTATATCATGCCATTCTCTTCTGGCCTGTAGGGTTTCTGTCGAGAAGTCTGATGTTAGCCTGATGGGTTTTCCTTTATAGGTGACCTTTTTCTCTCTAGCTGCCTTTAAAACTCTTTCCTTGTCCTTGATCCTTGCCATTTTAATTACTATGTGTCTTGGTGTTGTTCTCCTTAGATCCTTTCTGTTGGGGGTTCTGTGTAATCCCATGGTCTGTTCGATTATTTCCTCCCCCAGTTTGGGGAAGTTTTCAGCAATTATTTCTTCAAAGACACTTTCTATCCCTTTTCCTCTTTCTTCTTCTTCTGTTATCCCTATAATACGAATATTATTCCTTTTGGCTTGGTCACATAGTTCTCTTAGTGTTGTTTCATTCCTGGAGATCCTTTTATCTCTCTCTATGTCAGCTTCTATACGTTCCTGTTCTCTGGCTTCTATTCTTTCAATGGCCTCTTGCATCTTATCCATTCTGCTTATAAATCCTTCCAGGGATTGTTTCACTTCTGTGATCTCCTTCCTGACATCTGTGATCTCCCTCCGGACTTCATCCCACTGCTCTTGCATTTTTCTCTGCATCTCATCCCATTGCTCTTGCATTTTTCTCTGCATCTCTGTCAGCATGTTCATGATTTTTATTTTGAATTCTTTTTCTTGAGGACTGGTTAGGTCTGTCTCCTTCTCAGGTGTTGTCTTTGTGATCTTTGTCTGCCTGTAGTTTTGTCTTTTCATGGTGATAGAGATAGTGTGCAGAGCTGGTACAAGTGACCACTGGAAGAGCTTCCCTTCTTGTTGGTTTGTGGCCTTCCTCACCTGGGAGAATAGCGACCTCTAGTGGCTTGTGCTGGGCAGCTGAGTGCAGACAGGGCTTCTGCTTCCTGCCGGGTTTGCTATGGGGTTTATCTCCACTGTAGCTGTGGGCGTGGCCTGGCTGGGGCTGCTCCTCCAAAATGGTGGAGCCCCTTTGGAGGGGGAGCAGCTGGGAGGCTATTTATCTCCTTAAGGGGCCTCTGTGCTCCCTGCTGCCCAGGGGGTTAGAGTGCCCAGAGATCCCCAAATTCCCTGCCTCTGGTCTAAGTGACCTGTCTTGCCCCTTTAAGGCTTCCAAAAAGCACTCCCCTTCGCAAGGTGCTGGGTTCTTGCAGGTGTGGATGTGGTCTGGATGTTGTTCTGTGTCCTGTGGTCTCTATTTTAGGAAGATTTTTCTTTGTTATATTTTCATAGCTCTATGTGTTTTTGGGAGGAGATTTCCACTGCACTACTCACGCTGCCATCTTGGCTCCGCCCCTCGAGATGGTCTACTTTTAAAGAACATCTTGTTTCTATTTTGGTGCACACAGTCCCTGCTAGGGTTGAGAATCTCAGCCATGGAAGAGTATTATTTTTTCCCTGTGTTGACAATGTATATATTGTTGTTGTTTGATAGACAGATGATAATTTCTGAGGTAGCTGTTAACTTGAGTCACATTTCTCCTTGCTTAGAAAGGCTTCATTTGCTTTCACTCCCCTTGGTACAAGAAAAGAATCCTTTTCCTTGGTGGCTGTATATTTTCATCAAGCCAAGAAAATATTTTCATCAGTTTCAGAAAATAATTAATTCTGTCATTATGGCTTCTGTAGGTAATTAAGTTGCTGAAAAAACAGATATTGACATGTTGCATCATTCTTTTCAGAGAGCAGAAGTGAACTACTATCATCCCCACACCCTTCCCAGTCTTCTACTTGGCTGCAGTCACTACTTTTGCTTAAACAAAAATAGGAAAATTATATATAATATACATAGTGTGTATACATACACACACACACACACATGTAACTATCTGTGTCCCAGACATGATGTTGACATCTCTCCATTCTCACTTCTAAGCAATCCCTGGAAAGCCCAGTCATATTTATTTTGGATTACATCTATATAAATGGAGAAACTGGTGAGAATATACCTGGACTTGGTAGTGTAAGGTTTTACCAATTATGTAAAGATACAATTGAAACCTTGTGATACCTTTTGTTAAAAGCTTTGGAAAGAGATTATTCGATGGATTGAGGTCTGTTTATCATATCCTAGAGAAAAACAGATGTGCTTCGCTGGACAACGAATAGTACACCATATGGTTAGCCTCATAAGCATATGTATGGAAGAAGGACTCTTACAATCTCATGACCCATATGTAGTTAAAAAGGAAGAAAAGAAGAAACAGAACAGACATGTTTCCTAATAATTGGATTGAATTTCATTGTCATTTCCCTGAAACCATAAACTAAAATTCCCAGCTAGGTAGTAAATGCAAAATTACATATCTTTATAGTAGCAACTATTAGCAGTGACATGTGTTAAGCACTACTTTTTCTTGGCATATCGCACATATCAGAATTTTCTCAGAACCCCTTACCTTAGAACAACTAAGAAGAGGTGTAATATGCTACTTGTTAAGATTAGGGCACTATGAGGCTTTGGAATTAAACATAAAAGAGTCATTACGTAAAATTCTCTACCATTGTCTCTATTTTCTTCTCTAGTTTTAAAGGTTATGAAGAAGGAAAAAGCACGGTAGCTTAAGGGGACCTCTTAAAATCTTTCTATCTCAAATCACACAAGTATCACTGTCTCAGATTGGAATGCAGCTGATAGCCGCTGCATAGACGGAAGGCACCCATACCCCGGGTTGGTTCTGTGAACCTCTCCGTCAGCTACCACCTGGTCTGTAGATGCCGCCAATTTAAAAATTATAACTTGGTTTAGTTAACTATTTACCTTCTCCTCGATTCTATTTTAAAGCGCAAATTATGCCCAGTTATTCTAAGTGTCTTATTTCTTTGCAGAACTTTGCTGACCACCTTCATTTTTAAGCCGTGGAGTCTAGGGCAAGATGAGTATAGGGAGAAAAGAGCGGTACTAAATGACGAGAGGCAGAGGTGAAACCCAAAGGGCAGGAGTGGGAAAGGGAACGGACTTTGCCTATACCTACCTTTGCTCCCTCACCTGAACTTGCTCTTTATTATTTGTCATCTTTGAAAGATTGGCTCCCTAGTTCAATGCTTTAAAGAAAAGGCCATTGTATTAAAAATCAGAAGATTGGAGTATAGGATCTACTTGTAGCTGTATGATGAACCTAACTCCTTGGGTGTCTCCATGCCTTTTATTTTTGGCCATTTAAAAGAGAAGTGTTAAAAATCCCCAACTTACTACACTGCAGGTGAGATAAATTAAGAAGTATGCCTTTATTTCACAAGGTGTAAACTTAAACTGATAAACCACAGATTACTCTAAGTCACTAGGTAGATTCTTCACCTTGCACGCAATCGAAATGTTTTGAATCTTTATTTTCAACATCAAAGATTTTGCATAAAAATGTGGATATTCTGCTTGTGAAAATGCTTTAAAGAAAAAGGCAGACGTTCTAGAAGCACTGTGCTGAGCTGGGTGGCTGCTGCCTGTATAGAGTGTTCTCTCCAATTCGCCATCCTCACCATCACTGTTATCTACATCCAAATTCCATCACCTATTTATGTTACCAAAGTGACCCTATAGTCTTTTGATTTTGTGCGACCTATTGTAACTTTTACAACTTATCAGGGTATTAATATATAATATGAAAAAGTAGGGTGAGCATGGCTTAATCATGCAGAGAAATATGAAATGGGATCACAGAGAGTAGTTCCTCTTCTTGTTGGATAGTGATGTCTAGAATTTAAAATGTGGAATGAGAAGTTTAGTAATTTTGGCATTGAGTCTTTGCATTTCTCACCAAATCTGGAACATATGCATAAGCATCAAGGAAGTATATGATATTTCTTGTGGGGTTTAAGGAATGCCTACCAGGCAGGAAAATACATAACACTGTCTTGCCATTTTCCAGAAGAGAAATATCTCCACATTGTCAAATTTGACTGTTTTCCTTCAAACTAAAAACAGTTTTTTTCAGGATTATTAAATGCATTTGTATGAAATAATGCCTTTGCAAAATGAAATATTGGTACCAGTGGTACAGCCTATACTCCTGAGAGAAAATAGGCCTAACTCCTAAACTTACTCCATTAATTTTTTTTGAGCAAAAACACAAATTTTAATAATTTTACTCAAAGAGAAAATGTGAATGTTGTTTTTGATTTGTAATGAACAGTATGTTCTGACATTTTTCCATATTTTGAAAATAAAACTAATTCTTTATTCTTTTTTTTGAGATGTAGTAAATTTTTGTGCATTCCTTTTAACTTTAAATATTAAATATCAACTTGAATAGAGACTGGCAAAAAACATGTAAAAATAAATAGGAATTAGTGCTGTTCATTTACAGCTCTCTGTATTTAAAACATTTTTATTAGATAAACAGAATTTGACAGAACATAAAACATACTTTAAATGCAAATTTGTTAAGTGACAAGAAAAAATTAAAATATAAAAAACATGGCTTTTCACACATCTCAGATAGTATCATTAGCATGTTTTCCTCTCTTGTACTTAAAAATAATTACTTTCTTTGGATAATGTACTAGTTAGAGGAATTTGAGTGTGTTTGTGTGTTTGTACAAAATGAGTATCAAGGTGTAAAAATAGCTGTAAATTCATTTTTCTGCAGCTGAACTTAATTTTCTTTCAAAGATCATTCCATATCATGGTTGAATATTTGTTAATTGAGATAAAACTTACATATGGTGAAATTCAGAGATCCTAAGTGTACGATTAGATAAATTTTGTTACATTCTTGTACCTGTATATCAGCCATTCCAATCAAAACATAAAATATTCCCATCATCTCAGAATGTTCATTGATACTTACTTTAAGTCAAACCTCATGCCCACAGAGGACTACTACTTTCCTGAGTGTATCACCCTTCTATCAAATCTTTTCTTGAAATTCATGTAAATAAAATAATATAATATGTAGTATTTGATTTTGTGAGACCTTTGTTACTTTTACAAGTGGCTTTGTCACTTACCATAATAATTTGGAAATTCATCCATGTAGTTGAATATGTAACTATGAATTTTTTTCTTAATACTGCTTAAATTAAATATACCACAATTTAGTTTATCAATTCCTCTAATAATGGCAGTTGTATTGCTTTGAGGATTTGCTTCTTCTGGGCCAGGCCATGAATATTCTTATTCAAGTCAGTTTGTGTGCATATTTGTCCATTTCTGTTGTAGGTAAAATCTGAAAAGTAAAATAGCTGGATCAGAGGTAAATATATTTTTAACTTTAGAAGAAACTGCCAAACAGTTTTCAAAAGTGGTTGTATCATTTTACTCCCACCAGCAGTGGATGAGAACACTAACCGATCCATATCCTTACCATGATTTTGACATTTCATTCTTTAATTTTAGCCATTCAGATATTGAGCATTTTAATTTGTATTTCCCTGGTGATTAAGAACTCCTTTTAATGTATTTGCTGTCCCGAATACATCCCATATATCTTCTTTGGTGAAGCATCTTGTCTGTGTTAATTGGGATTTTGGTGTTTCTGTATCTAGTAATTTTTTACTCTTTCAAATGCAAGGTCCTTTTCAGGTGCATGTGTACTATTAGTAATTATTCCCTATCCATTGATTGCCTTTTCATTTTTCATTTTTGATAACCTTTGATAAGCAGCACCTTTTAATTTCAATGAAATCCAATTTATTACATTTTTATACTTAGCATTTTGTGTGTCTGCTCTAAGAAATTGTGTTTGCCCCAAAGTCACAAAAAAAGTGACTTAGTTTTACAAATCACTTAGTTTTCTAAAACTCTTGGTTTTTCTTCTAGAAGCTTTATTGTTTGAGATTTTACATTTTGGTCTATGAGCCATCTGCAGTTAATTTTTGTCTGTGAGATAAGATAAAGATTGAGACTCATTTCCTCTTTCCCCACCCCACATAGATATCTGTTTGTTTCAGTATGATTTATATAAATGTGTCCTTTCCCCATTGAAATGTATTGGTGTTTTTCAATGTTAAAAATTAATTGACCATACATAAATGAGACTGTTTCTAGACACGTTCATCTGTTTTTCTGATTTATCTGTCTATCCTTATATTAACACCACTGTCTTGATTACTGCAGCTCCATGGTAATGTCTACAATTATGTTTTTTTTTATTGTTTTGGCTTTTTTATATCATTTGTTGAATTTTCATATAAATTTTAGAATCAACTTGTCAGTTTTTCTAGAAAAATAACTTAGGATTTTAACTGGAGTTGCATTGTATTTGTAGATAAATATGGTGAAAGTTGGTAACAATACTGTCTTTTAATTTATGAATATTGCATATATTTCCATTCATTTAGGTCTTTTAAAACCTCTCATAAGAATGTTTTGTTCCTTTTAGGATAGACGTTATGCATGATTTCATTAAATATATCATTAACTAGTTTGATGATTTAATTTATTCATCTTTAATCTTACTTTTCACTTATTTACTGATACTGTATAAAACTATAATTAATTTTGTATATTGATCTTTTACCTATCATCATATTAAATATGTTCTTTATTAGATCTATTGTTTGTTTTATAGAATCACTTTGGATTTTCTACCAAAATGAGCATATTATATGTGAAAAACATCCATCTTATTTCTTATTTCTAATATTTATGTCTTCAATTATTTTTTCTTACCTTATTATATAGCCTAGGACTTTAATATTTAATAGAAGTTTTAAGAGTGGACATCCTTGCTTCTTTCTTGTTTGTAGGTGGAATTTTTCTCTTTAGCTCTGTTAATATGGTTAATTGTGTAGATTGATTTTTCAATTTTAAGCAAGGCTGGGATAAGCTCCATTTGTAATGATATATTATCTTCTTATATATTTCTGGATTCTACATGCTAATGTTTTGCTAATATGAGTTTGGCATTAAATGTTAGCATGCTAATGAACATGCTATTATTTTCTCTCTTTTGTCTGTTTTCTACTTTATCGGTTTCTCTCTTTTCATTTGTTATTTCCTTCTTTCTACTTATTTGGATTTAGCATTTTCTTGTTTTATTATTAAGGAGGGAACTTAGTTCATAGGTTTTAAACACTTTTACCTTTATATTATAACAACTAAAAACTATAAATATTCCCCTAAGCAACATTTCAGATACATTACACAAATTTTGGTATTTTTCATTTTTTAGTTGCTTCAAATCTTTTCTTGGTATATTTTTGTGATTTGTTTATTTATTTACCTATGATTGTTTAAAAGTGTGTTAATTTTCATATTGGGATAATTAGATATCTTACTGTTATTGATTTCTAAATGAATTCTGTGGTGATAATAGATTTCACCTTTTGAAATGTATTGATACTTGAATAATGGTATGGTACATCTTTATGAACTTCCCTTGTGCACTTGAAAAGAATCTGTTTTCTACAGTTGTCAGGTGTAAGGTTCTAGAAAAAGTAATTAAGCTGCTTCATAATGTTCATCTTTTCTTTTTCCTTACTGATTTTTATCTACTTAACTTATCATTTATTGAGATTGAGAGAGGAGAGTTAAAATCTTCAACATGTAGATTTTTCTGTTTCTACCGTTCTGTTTTCTCTTCATGTGTTTAGAAAACCTGCTTCTTATGCATAATATTTAAGATTCTTATGTTCTCCTGGTGAATGATCTTTTTATTATTATGAAATAACTTTAATTACCTCTTGAAATACTTCTGACTTTAAATATCTGAACAACATAACCATGCAAACTTTCTCATGTTTACTCTGAAGAGTATGTTTCATTCCTTTCTTTAACATATTAACAATCTGTGTCTTTAAATGTTTTTAAAGTATCTGACCCTTTGTGGTTTTAATGTCAAATCCAAAAGGCTTATCCAGCCTTTATTGGAATTAAATGGGTTCTAATATCACTGTCCTTTGTGGTGAGCAGCCTTTGAAATACCTGCTCAGATTTCTTTACCTTCTAGCTTTTTACTTTTCACTGGGTTTTCTGCAACATTTCTTATCCATATATAGTTGAGGAATTAGTCAGATATTTGATAGAAGTTGAAACTTAGATGAGGTCTCCTTCTTTTGAATGTTTAGCCTTCTGATATTTCCTATCCTTTCATTTCTAGCCTTTCTGGGGGCCCTAAATCCTTCCTCACTATAGTTTTCTGCTTGAATTGTAGTAACTTTGTACCTTGTGCACTGAGGTTGCCCTCTGGTTGTGTAAGTCCATTCAGGTGGATGTATCTCACATGGTTCCCTTCTTTCAAGAGTCTTGAAAAGGGTTGGGAAACATTGCCATAATATCTCTCTCTCAGAACAGTTTTTTAACCTGTGTGAAATCATTACAGTATCAACAGGCCAGATAAGCTTGTCTTTCAGACTAATGAATCTTTGAATCACAAAATAAACATACGCCTTCTAGTAAATAAACAAGATTTCTAACATCAGCTTCTTTTTCTCCCTTAATTGGATGATGTTCATTTACCAAAATCTCTAGACATAGGTGATTGTTGATAGTCTTTTCATTTCTGCTTTGAGGAAGAATTTAAACTCAGACAAAGTTATATACGAAGGCTTTGTACTAAAACTTAGTCTTTAAAATGCCAAATTCTAGCATTCATGTCAATTTTGTATTCAATATTTTTATACTTGACTTATTGGACTGAATTTACTATTTCCCTTCCACAGAAATCTAACAGCCTTTACATTCTTCCTGATTGTAATAGAAGCTCCAGAAAGCCCAGCCAATTTGAAAACAGTTTAAATGTAGTTGTTGTTCCACAAAAAGATAACTTTTGTGTATGTGTGTTGCAAGGTTTATTAGGTGAGGTTTATTTTTACTGTAATGAGAAAAATAACTTTTTACTTTGAATTGGATAGTACATTTTCCCCTGCAATTTGAGGCCCCTTTAATCCACAGCATTTGTTAAATACAAAAGCTGGTCATGAAATGCCACATATAGGCTATATTCATATCTTCCCAATACACGTAAAGTAAGAGTGTCCCTGTTTATCCAGGAAACTGTGACTGTCCCAGTTCTCTTGCTGACAAGGCACTAAGAAATACACTTTGGATTTAAGATGAACTTACATAGTTTGATTGACATGCACTCCCCACCTGCCAGCAAGTACACCTGCAGTCACCTGCCTTGAGGCAGATCTCTGCTTTAGTAGAGCAGTAACAGTGGAGTTCTCTCTTCTATATATGGAAATATTTCTTGTAACTCACAGCAGTAGGGTCTGTGATTTGATATTTTTTCCCAATGTTTCCGGCTTTTCAAAGCCAATTTTCTGAGCACCTACTAGGGGCCAGACATCATGTTAGATTTTTATGATAAAAAGATAAAAAAGACATATTTGCTCTCTTTCGAATTTATAAGAAGTAGGAGAAATGGGTTCAGACACAACATTATAATTATTTTTAATAAATTGCTATTGCTAAACTCTGAAAAAAGAATGTGATGGAAGTTTAGAGGTTCTATGTTAGAAGAAAATGATATCAGGAGAGCTTCCTAGAGGTGTGGATGCCTGAGCTATTTCTTGAGAAGTGAGTAGGTTTTGTCAGATGGCAAAAGTAGTTTGGATTCCTTATAGGTATAGGAAATAGTATGAGAAATCCATGGGCACTTAGGGCTTTCAAGGGACATTCGTATGCTTGGAAAAGACATAGGAAAGGTTAAGGCCGTACTATCAAAGTCAATGAATGCCATGCTAAAAATTTAGAATTTCTTCTGCAATCAAGAAGAGCAGCTGTAGGTTTTAAGATTAATGAGCAATAATATCTAGGCCTATAGTTTTGGAGTAACTTTGACAGCACTCTAAACTATCTAGTAATACAATGAGAGTCTCAACTTGGGGCATCCAATTAGATTGCTACAGATTAAATGTGTGACATTTTCAAAGTTTATTCTGAGGCATATAAGTGCCATTAGATTACAAGAGGATTTCAAATAAAATTGGAAAACCCTCCTTATTCTCCTCAAAGTTTCTGATACATTCTTGGAAGTTGAAATATCTCCAAAGACTCACAGTCAATATATCATTCCTATGTCTTAAACTTACTGTTTACTAAACTTATTTCACCACAGTTCTTAGGACTTTTGTAAATGTTGAAGTTATTGTGAAAATGCTGTTCTCTCCAACACAGCGATCGAATTAATATTGATAAATGTTACATATGACAGACATGTGTTGAACTTCCTCAATGCACATCATGTCATTTATTCCTCACAATAACACTAGTCATATACAAAGCATGCACTACTGAATTCCAATATGCAATCCATGAAAAAAACTCAGACTTCAAGAAAAAGAGTTAAGTAACTTGCCAATATTGCAGAATTAACAAGCACTAGAAACAGAAAGTGAGCCCAAAGTTTGACTTTACTTTGCTTAATAAAAATAAAGTTCTGTCCTCTCCTCCTTTTGGCCCATACTGTGTTCTTCTTGGGAAAAAAAAACAAACAGTAGAAAGAAACTTTTTGAAAAAAGGATCTGAAACCTTTCCTTATACTGTGAAAACACCATTGTAAAGTAGAAGCATCCTAAACATTTTTGCCAATTGCTTTGCTGTGTTTTTTCATCACCTAAAGAACATTTTCAAACATTTCTCTGACTAGGTAAGAGAATTTGTCTTCTTTTTTCTTAACAATTACCTTGTTGATCTGTCATATTGAAACTATTTTAATGATAGATATCAATTTGCTTTCATTGTTGGAAACTTTCCTAAGTGGGTGTTTATTTTTTTACCCCACTCATATGCTGCAAATTTTAGTTATGCCATGCTCAGTGCATTTGTCTATTCATTCATTTTCAATGTTTTTGACACCCTGAAATATTTTCCATAAATAAGTCTAAAAGGATATAAAAATATTTATCAATAACTTATTGGATCAATTCTCTTTATGATTGGGAAGTTATCATGGAGAAGCAGAGAACTAGGAGATTCAAAATCCATTTTCAGCCCAATGAAATTGAAGAGTTTCAATAAATTCTAAACTCTACTGTTTTCCCATCTGTGGTTTACCAAGAACTGTCAGGAAAACACCATAATAATAATTTATTTTGTGCATTTCACAACATTAAGGAGAGTGCTAAATCATTTTCATTTCATAGACAATAGAGAGCTACCTGGGAATCAAAGCCAGAGATGTGAGTTATGTAGATATGTTAAAAAACGAGGCAGTCAGCCCCAAAGAGTACTGGGTAGTGATGTCCTCAATGTCAAGATTTATCAAGGATCCTTCTTTTCTTAATAAACATATGAAAGATGTTGATGTCTGTGCTCCAAGATTGTCAAGTTTGGTGGGACTCTATGTACAGGCTTGGAGACATACATGGATGCATCTGGGAAGTTCCCACACTTGACAAGGGCTTGTGCATTTGTCCAGAACTGTGTTCTGCCTGCTCCCTACACTGTTCATCACTTGCCTTGCCCTAGGGGATTTCTGTCAGCAGCAGTTAAACCATTGGCAGCGTAAGTATTTCCTATAAACCTGAAGCTATTCTGGGGCATGTTCCTGACAGAGTATTGCAGAATTCCCACTAATAATCATTTCTTCTTCCATTAGTTTTGACATTTCCTCTCAGTGTTACCTGTACTCTAACATGCATACATGCACATACACACACACACAGCCAAGAAAGACAGTAATTACAGACGATGAGGCCTTGTTTTTCAGGTTGAAAATAAGAATGCAAGGTTCTCCTTAATTGAAACTGAAGTTCTGACTTAAAATATGATATAACTAAGTTAATAATCTAAATTCTCTCTGAATATTTAATTCTTCTCTACACG
This sequence comes from Manis javanica, assembly GCF_040802235.1. Classification (NCBI taxonomy): domain Eukaryota; kingdom Metazoa; phylum Chordata; class Mammalia; order Pholidota; family Manidae; genus Manis; species Manis javanica. The sequence continues at coordinate 47,089,377 of NC_133156.1, forward strand.
CCAGAGTTCCTGCTTCTGCCCTCACCAGATCTAGGTTCTAAGTGAATACACTTGAAAATATGTCAATCTTTCTCCACTCTCACATAGATATTCACAAATTTTTATTATAAGCGAAGTTTTTAAGTAGTTCTTTTTTTTTTTTTGCCCTTTTCATTCCAAAAGGAAGAACTTTAATTTCAGGTAATTTTTTAAAAATGTGTTAGGCTCAAAGTGTTCAAATATGATCAAAATCACAATTGTTAAGTCAGTGACTAAAAAAGGGAGATCCATGTTTTACTGTTTTCTGTTGAGCATAGCCAAAAATGTGACCTTATTTGTTTGCATTGGTCTGACACTAGGAATATAAGAAATATCTGAGAAAAATAAGAAACAAGCATAATGTTAGTGTCTTCTGATGTTTGTTGGGCCAGACATCCGCCTCTACCTGAGTTATTAAGCATCAGATGAAGAACTCTGCCTTCCATAGTCATACTTTTTCAGGGATTGCAAAAGAAAAAAAAAAGTCATTTTATAGAATAGGATTGTATTATTTATTCATCAGATCTAATGCCAATATTTAAAATATTCTTTTAATTTCCCTGTAAAACAAAACATTTTCTTTTGTGGAAAGACTAGCACAAGCTGAATGGATTGAACAGCAAAATAGTAATTCTACCTAGGATTCAATAAAGTGTGGCAATATTACCAATAGACTCATAAGTCATATTAGCTTGGAGAAAATCATTGCTAATGTTGGCTTAACAAGTTTTTTAATTAGATTTTGATGAGTTTGCAAGTTATAAAAATCCAGAGTCACACAAATGGGTGACAGAGTTAATTAATGAAGTGCAAAACCAAGAAGCCTATATTGACTACTTATCTGACTATTTCTAAGCTGAAGGTTAACAAAACCATACCATCTGGATATCACCTGTCAGAGGGATAGACTTCAATTTAATTGATGAAGATTATAATTTGCTCACTGCTGATGAAAATGTATGTAATATTCTGTAAGGCAAACTTTTAGAGGCACTACCATTTCTGCTTTGAAATCTATTCATCTTCTGCCTGTTAGATGAAGAAAATCAGTAGCTATGTTGTTAGGCACTTATTTAAGGTGCTAGAGGCCAAGTCCAAAATTAAGTTGCCTCACATGAAAAGGGTTTGGTCCCTGAGGTCTTTTCTCTTTTTTAGAAGAGGAGAGAGGGGAGGAAGGAATATTTTTATTCAATTTTTAAAAACTTTATGTCCAGTTTTATAGACCTATAGTTAATATATAACACTGTGTAACAGCTCAAACGGATGTATAACATAAGAATTTTATATATGGATGTATTGTAAAATGATTGCAGTAAGTCTAGTTAGCATCCTTCACCTTAGATAGTTGAGATTTTTTTTTCCTTCTGATGAGTACTTTTAGATCTACTCTCTTAGCAACTTCCAAATGTTCTTCACAGTATTGTTAACTATAGTCACCATATAGAAATCATTTTTAGTGACTCTTATTTATCTCAAATGTTTGTGGAACTCCAAAATCTAGTATACAAGTAGCAAGCTTAAATGATAATCTTGTTAAATCTTCACCAAAGTAGAGCTACAATTAATATGTAATTTTAAGCCAAACTCTCCCCAAGTTTTCAAGAGTACAAGGACTAATAATTAGGACCCCCTTTTCTTGCCATCCTTCTTATCCCCTTAACCTTTCACCCCTTTCATATTCTTGACCATTTCATTTTTGGCAGAGTCCCACAGGAATAATAGCTTCTGTCACAAGAGGGAAGAATATGATGTAATGCTCTGGGTAATTTTGTTAAACCCACTTAGCACCTAATCCACTCAAGTCAAAGCTAGTATTGGAGTTATCACTCACTAGACTGGCTTTGTGCACAGAGCAATTCAATACCCACACATCTTCACAAATTACTGGTACCAGCCCTCAGACAGTAGGCTACGACAGCTGAAAAAGGTACCTCTTCAACTCCTAATTTTCTAAATTTTTATTTCATTCTTAACACCTCTTTGCAGACAATTAGCTTTTTCTCCCCTTTTCTTTCTCAGACTATTTTAAATTAGCCCATTTCAGGCTGATGAATGAGCCAAGTTACAGCCCATGAAGGAAGCACGAGCTGAATGCTAAAATGGTGCTCATTGCTAGAATGCAATGCCATCTATTTTATTTTTAGAGGCAGGCAATAGAATAGTCAGTTTTACACATTTTGAAACCAATTTATTTGAGTAAATGTGAGATACATATTACACCTTACTTAATAACTATCTAAAGACCCTGTAGGTGACTAGAAAGCTTTATTGGGTAAGTTTCTCATTTAAAAAAAATACGTTTAACCTTTTTAAATGGGTCTTGTTGCCTCATACTTTTGCTTTCTCTAATGTAGATTGCCATTCTTACAAAGATTCACAGTGAAAAGTAATTAATTAGGAAATTTTAAAAAGTGTATTGCTAAACCATTGTTTACATGCCTCACTAGAAACATCTGCTGTCTCCTAAAAGACAAGCTCTCTTCCTTGAGTAGTGATCCTGCTGGTTAAAATCAGTGCAGACATGCCATTTCCAGTCATCTTTTTAGGATAGTCACGTCTCATGTGCCCAGCATAGTCCACAAAGACGTTCACATATTCAAATATTCCAAATAACTAAAGCTTCCTCCTTAGTACCAAAGCATTTTCTTAGAAATCCTTCTGAAATGTGTCAAACATTGTATTTATTATTATTATTATTTTAAACAGAAAATATTGAGATAAGTATGTCTTCTATTGACTCAGAGCCATCATTATGAACAGTCGTCAACATATTCAGCCACATTATAGTAATGCCTTCATAGGCTTTTGAGAATCTTCTTTGACCTTTTTTTAGGTGATAAATGGTGCCAGTAGTTCTGTCTTCTCCATTTCTTCTTGTCAATAGCTATCTTCCCTTCTGTTCTCTTCTGCTACACTATTTTAAATGTAATAGCCTGAACTGTTGCTGTTAAGAGTAAAATTTAGGGCTTTGTGATAGCTATTTGTTACTTACCAACAATTTCTATTTTAGTTTTGTGACTGTGTCCTGGAAGGGGTTTGTAGTCACCAGTCAAATATCTGTTCAAGTGGGCAGTACGGGGATATCCACTTCACTCTGAAAAAAAGGAAATATCAAAGAGGGCCCTCCAAATCAGAACCGTTAGAGTTTCCATGGAACGTCTAACAAGAGCAGTGTCCTAATTTGAAAAACACAGGGAAATATGAAGTCAATTTTGTTTCCACAAGACTTTGCAACTTATCACCTTCCTCAACTGTTCCCATAGATTTAAACATCATTCCAAAGTCCTTGTATAATAATCTAAGAATTTAACAATTTATGGATGTTTATTTATGGTATAAAATTTTTCACTTACTGGTATCTAGGCAAAATAAAAATAATTTACAATTTATGTATTTATTTTTCTATCTTGGTTATCCAAAATTCCAAAGAACATTGAATAATCTTATTTAACAAAGTGGCTTTATGCTGAACAGTGTTATATGTCATACACACACAAAATCTATATTACAGAGCAAGGGTCCACAATTTTATTTGTCACCATCGGGCTAACTAGTAAATATTTTTGTCTTTGTGGGACATATGCTCTCTGTTGTAAGTACTCAAATTTGCCATTGTAATCATAGATAATAAGTAAATTGTCTAAAATCTTATGTACAGACTCTGAAATTTCAATTTTGTATAATTTTTTATGTGCCATGAAATATTCTTCTTCTTTTTACTATTCTTTAGCTATTAAGAATAACATTTGTTGGCTCTCAGGCCATGTAGAAATAGTTTATGGGCCTCATTTGGCCTGTGGGACCATTTGTCTACCTCTGTAGAGGGCTTTAAAAGCAACAGAAATGGCATGTGAACATATCAAAGATTTGAGAAATCTGCACATAACATCCAGCTTCCAGTAAAAGCTTGGAATTTTTGGTAATATATTATTTCTAGATATATTGATAATTTTAAAATTGAAAACTGTAAGATATTATTGAGAGTCTTTATTTCCTTATTTGTTTTTGTTCTGAGTATTGCTTAGGCCAGAAGTTCTCAAACTTTAATATACATGGAAATAATACCTCAGTATCCTGTTAAGAGGCAAATAGGCAAGTCTGATATTTAAGGGCTGAAACTCTGCAATTCTATTAGGTTCACAGGGAACACCAATGTTACTGGTTTCCCAGCCACACTTGCAGTGCTAAGGCATAGACCACAGTAAAGAAAGCCCAGTAAGACCTGATAATAGTAAGTCCATGAGGAGGACTGCTGAATAAATGAAATTTGAAAACCTTAAATTAAATGCAAAGCCATTGAAAAATAAAAACCAAAAGGTATGAAGGAGTTTAATAACGTGAAAATTACAGACCCTGACATACAATGGTCCAACTTACGATTTTTCGGTTTCGTGATGGTGGAAAAGTGATATGCATTCATTAGAAAACTACCCTTCAAATTTTTTATTTTGATCTCTTCCTGGACTAGTGATATGCAGTACGATACTCTTTCATGATGCTGAGCAGTGGCACGAGCCACAGCTGCCAGTCAGCCACACGATCCCGAGAATAAACAAAGAATACACTTGCAAGCATTCTGTACCCATACCACCATTCTTTTTTTCCCTTTTGGTACAGTAGCCAATAGATTACACAAGATATTCAGCACTTTATTATAAAATAGGTTGTGTTAGATGATTTTGACCAAGTGTAGGCCAATGTAAGTGTTTTGAGCAAGTTTAAGATAGGCTAGCCTAAGCTCTGATGTTCAGTAAGTTAGGTGTATTATGTGCATTTTTGACTTAACGATATTTTCAACTTAAGATGAGTTTATCAGTACAATTCCATTGTGAACAGAGGAAGGTCTATGTAAATGACTTCACCACATTAAGAAGAATTGCACTAAAAGCCCAGAATGTGGAACTTGCAGAACACTAAGTATTCTTGTCTACTACCAAAATTAGAACTTTCATGCAGAATAACCTTTCCAATATTTTTTCACCTTTTTAGTAGATTATCCAACACTTAGCAAAGTAATGAGCAATTCAGTAAAAACTATAAAATATAAGGACTATTAAAAATTGATATGTACTCTGTAGGCTTGCATGTTGCATTTACTGTGTGCTCGCATAAATATGCAAGTATTATACTGTTTAAAATGCATTTGGTCTTAGGATTTCTAATGTCAAGTTTCAATCCCATGCAAATGAAAAGGGCTGAATACATAAACCTGTCAAAATCATGATTTTAATGGAAATGTCAAGATACTTCTGAAAGCCAGTATAATAATCCCTTTTATGCAGCACTAGGAAGGAGCCTATGATCCTAAAAGAACTAACCTGTCACCCTGCACTATATGTTTCATCCTGTTACCATCCTCAGCTCCATTATCTAAATGGCCAGCACTCCTTCAATTCTAGGGCTAAATGATGTCATGACACGACTATCATCATATTTATGCCTCATAAAATTAGAAAGGTTATTAAACATAATTTGACCTTTGGCATACTCAAATAGAATCCTGATTTTTGCTGTTTCCTTTCTTTTCTTCCTTTTCCCTGCCTTCATTCACTCTCATCACTCATTTCAGTTCTTTATCCTCTTTTTTTTTTACCTCCTTTCAAATAGGCTTTTCCCATTGACACTGTCATCATGTTGCATGACCAAATCTAGGATTTTATAAAATGCAATTTTTATTCTAGTGTTTCCTAATTATTCTTCAAAGCTGCCACTCAGGAGAGAGAAATTACTTGCATTCAATCCTAAATTCAATGCTGAGTATATTTGTCCTTGGAAACTTTCAAAAGCATTGGGTGATCTGAGGTCTGAGATGTCTCACTGTTCTGTGGCTACTATTGTCTTTAACTAACTGGTACTTCAGTACAGAAGGCTATTATGTATGTTTATCTTTGTTAGTTTATTCTGGTGAAAGCATATTCAAGAAACAGATGCTTTGAGATGGGCAAAGTTCGTGCATTTGGTGTATTGGACAATTGAGAAGGAAAATGTATTTGTTAGAACCTTTATAGGCTCCTACACTGTATAACAATCTTCCCTCTCACATTTTAAGATATTTTTAAATAGATTCAACAGAAATATTTTTTGTAAATGTTTCAAAATAAGGGCAATGATATATACATACATATATATCCAGATCAAGGTGCCAGCTGACTCAGTTCCTGGTGAAGAATTGTCATTTCATAACTTTTAGTTCTTATTAAATAACAGTATATATAAATATATATGTCTCTTTAAGCTCATTGTATATATAAAATAATGTTATGTATCAACATATAATTATTTAATAATAAATTATTATATTTATATACAATATTATAAAATACAATAATATCATACAATTATATATCTTTTTTTGGAATTCACTATTAATTTATCCTGATCTGAATATATACATTTTCTCTTCCAAAGCCTTGTTAGCACAGAAGCTTGGTTTTAGTTTCCTCTAGCATATTTGCTGTTTTTTAGCATTCTCTAAGCTTCCTTGTTAAAGTCCCTGATGACAGTGGCTTTTAACTGCAGAGGCATTTTCACAATTAATTTTCCTTTTAAGATAGTGGTCTCGTACATTCAACTCACAGCTCCCTGTTCACAGTTTGATTTATTATGTCATTTACTTATACTCAGTAGCTATTTATTGAATACATACAACATGGTTAAAAAAACTAAGTCCCCTCCTTCAAGGAATTTGTAATCTGGTAGGTATATAGACAAAAGAATGGATAATAAAAATATGGTGCGATGTGCTAGATTTTAAATCCATCAGTCAATCAATAAATATTTATAAAATGAAAACTAGGGACAATCATCAATCCTTTATTAGACATAGATGGGGATATGGATATAAATATAGACGGAGTTGTTGGCTCCAAAGATATTGGAAACTAGTAGGAAAAAAATAATAATATAAAGAGAAAACCTTATAAGATATTATATGATAACTGTCATATATTCTTATTAGAGGCAGAAACTCCATAGGAAATTAATTCTTCTCTAGTAAGAGTTTTCTTCATACCTTGTGTTCAATATTGGTAATAATACTTTATTCTTTGTTCCATATTTGCTTGATCACAGAATGAATAATTTATATCCCTATGCATTTTAAGAATTGACTACAGGAATCCCTCTATTTCTTTGGTCTTTCTGTGTGTCTTTCTTTAATTTGCCCCTATTTTTGTGTAGAGTGATTATAGTGGTTTGTTCAGGTTACCATTACAGAATACCACAGGCTTTGTAGTTTAAAATTTAGAAATGTATTTTCTCTTAGTTCTAGAGGCTATAAACCCCAGATCAAGGTGCCAACTGACTCAGTTCCTAGTGAGGAACTGCCATTCTATAGCTTTGTAGTTCCTCCCAAGTAATAATGGTCTTTCCTAGGCTAAGAAAATGGCTATCACTCACAAAAGAACCAGAAACACACTTCATATCAAGATGGTATTATTTTTCTGTGTTTGATCATAGTCTCTGTGTGGACTTTAGCCATAACAAACTCACACACATACACTCCTTGCCAAAGGGCTGATTTCTTATTGTACTTAATATACTGGGAGAGCAACAATGATAACAACAATACAAAATGAGAGCATACGATGTTTCTAAAATGACAAAGCGTGTCAGTGTTTGGGGCTACCTGATTAGTCTTTCTGCCTCCTGTCTCTCTGCTTTATAAATTTATACTTTATCCGCTCTACTTCTTCTAAATCAGTTGTCCTATAACAGTACTTTGTTTTTTACTTTTTTTAATGTATTAAAATACACATAACAAAATTTACCATCTTAACCATTTTTTAAGTGCCAGTGGTATTAAATACATTCACAGTGTTGTGCAGCCGTCACTACCACCCATCTCCATAACTCTGGTCAGCTTGAAAACCAAGAGTCTATACCTATTTAACAATAGCTCTATATTCTCTCCTACCCCAGCCTCTGGCAACCACCATTCTACTTTCAGTCTCTATGATTTTATCTACTCTAAGTACCTTATATAAATGGAACCATACAGTATTTGTCCTTTTGTGACTGTATTATTTCACTTAACATAATATCCTCAAAGTTTCATCCATTTTGGAGCATGTGACAGGATTTCTATCCCTTTTAAGGCTGAATAATGTTCCATTGTGTGTATATACCACATTTTGCTTATCCATCCATTTATCAATGGACTCTTGGGTTATTTCCACATTCTAGCTATTATAAATAATGCTGCTATGAATGTGGGTGTACAAGTAGCTCCTCAAAACTCTGCTTTCAAATCTTTTGGATATATATCCAGAGGAGGAGGTGCTGGGTCATATGGAAATTCTGTTTTTAATTTTTTGAGTGACCTCCCTGCTGCTTTCCACAGTAGCTGTACCACTTTATATTCCCATCAACAGTGAAGAGGTTTCCAATGTCTTCACATGCTTGTCAACACTTGTTTGTAGCCATCCCATGGTGTGAGGTGGTTATACTGCCTTTTTTCATGTTATTCTATTGCTCAGAAACCTTCCTTGGCTCCCTATTACCTTGAGTTAAAATGCATAGCTTATATATAGTGCCAACAGCAAAGCTTTTCAAGTTATATTCCCTGACTGCTATATATAAAGCCTCTTATTGGTTACCTCATTATATGCTCACTTTTATACATATGTTTCTTCTTATATGAATAATATATAAGGATATATTATTTGCAAGATTTCTTCAAGATGACACACATTTATTTCACCTAACCAGGTATTTTTCTAGAAGCAGTGATACTGACACTTGGAGCAGAACAATTTTTCCCTCTGGAGAGTTTTCCAGAAGCTTTACAGAACATTAAGAGTCTTAATCTGGTCCTTGCCCATTAAATACCAGTAGAACTCTTTTATTATAGTGATAACCAAAAATGCCTCCACACAGTTCCAAGCACCAATATTCAGGACTCTTTTGGTCATAAAATCCCAATCAATCTGGCATAAGCAAGCAAACCTGTGAGTTTTTTAGCCCAGGAACTTTAAAAGTTCAGGAGAAGGTTTATGATTTCAAGTACATATGGGCTTACTAATGTCAAAATGATATATTCTCATTCTTTGTAACTGTTCTACTGTCCAGTATATTTGGAGATGTGTCCTTCTCATATGTCATCTTCTAGGAGTATCAGACATAGATCCTTGCAGCTCTTTTTCAAGCAGAGAATAAATTGTCCCTTTCCCAACCACTCAAGCAAAAGTTCCACTTTGGTTCTGAATTGTCTTGGCTGGGGTCCCGATCCTGTATGAAGCTGTCACTGTGGGGAGGGAGATGACTTCCTTTTACCCACTCCTTGAGCCTAGGGTGGTACAGGCTACCATTTGGAAAGAGGTGATTTGTCAAAGACACAGAAGATACTATTTCCAGAAAAGGAAGATTGGACGCTGGGTAGCAAATAACAATAAGTGACCTATCCAAGGTATTAGTTGTTTGATCTTAGGCAACCAATTTCAATTCCAAAATATAAAATGAAAATTACAACAACTACCTTACAGGTAGGTTGCATGAGATTCAACATGGAAAGTATCTTGTGTAAGACCTGGAACATCTGTGCTTAAAACGTGTTCCTGCCCTTTCCATTCCCCTCTACGGTGCTAATCAGGAATGGTTTTTTAAATGATTAACAGTTGGTAGGCATGAGTACCACCTATTCAGGTCGGGGGTACTGACCTGTCAGAAAACAACTGAGCGCATACACTAAACCATTGCATATAGCTACTTATCAGCTTTGCTCCTAGTAAAATCCTCCAGGATTACTTTATCTGCCCTCAACTCTCTGCATCCATCTGACCCATGGTGGAACTTCTAGTCATTGCTCTTTGCAATATTTTTTACTGTGTTGCCTACATGATATTAACATTTATTCTTTAAAACCTGTTTTTAATCAGTTTATGGTTTTGAATAATGAAAGGCACACTCCTGTTGGAGCTCTATGAACATCTAGTCATATAATTCGTGCTGAAAGCAGTGGCATGCACAGAAGATAGCCTGCACCTATTATTCCTTGTAAACCAGAGTGGGATAGGGGGTACTCTGGTTGAAATGGCTGGGTGTGCAGACCTGCACACATTAAACCCATCCACTCCTCAATGTTCCCATGGCCTCTGAGCCCATTAATGGAAAAACCGCAGAAACTGCTTCTTAGATTATGGTTCAAAAGTTAAGGTTCTTAGAGTCAGATTCCAGCCTTGTACTAATGAGCTGGGTGACTTTGTATAAGTTCTTTCACCTCATTGGTTTCCAGTTTTTCATCTATAAAATAGTTATAATCCCTCATTTTCAGAGAAAATGTGAGAATTAGAAATCTATGAGACATTCCAACAAGTAGCCATTCAGAAAATGAATCTTTGCATATTTATGAAGGTGATGGTTTTTGTGGCATCTCTGCCATCTTGATGGTTATTTAACCGTTGCCTATGTGTCATTCCTGTCTCCTCACTTTATGAGGAAACCCTTTGCATCCATGTGTCCTCATTCTTTGCTTTGACCACCACAGTGCAATACAGACATTAAGGTACAAGTGAATGAATGCAAGAATGAATGAGAAGTTTGTAAAATGAGCTTCTGATCATGAGAACAGAAATGACTTGGGGAATCTTACTTAGGAGAAATAAAGCTGTGGAAATTTTCTGTAACTAAGCATATGGTCTTTTCTCTACAGGAAAAAAAAGATTTTTGTCAGAATTTCAAAAAAAGTTACACTAATTTTCAAACATTTGATAATTTTAGACAACACTGGAACTTTTACTAAGGCCTATTTAACACTAACATTTCATAGCAAACTCGGATGTATCAGAGGCAGGATTGAAATAGGAGCATGAATGAGGGTCTGAGTGTGCCATATCTATTCAGCATCTTTAACTTTAAAACAAAGTGGTTAGAGTAGGTAATCTTTCTGATTCCATTATTCGTAGATTCTATGATCCTTTGCTAAGATATTGAAAGTACTTTTAAATGCATTTCCAAGTGGACATGCTCCATGGAAAATAGAACATTCTCAAAATATACCAGGATCAGAGCAACATTTTTCATGATTCAAGTGCAGGCCAACAAGGGCTACTATTCTCTGGAGCTCATATTCTATTGAAATAAAAGTCAGCAAAAAATATAATATGCTATGAAGACATAAATCAGGGCAATGTGATAAAGAGTGAGAAACAATGGCCAATTAGTTGAGTGGTCCAGGAAAGTCTTCCCAAGGATGAGAACTCTGAGCTATACCTGGAAAGAAAGAAAGGATCTGATCATTCAAAGACTGATGGTGGGAAGGAGCATTGCAGGAGAAAGACCTACACATGCCAAGTCCTCGAGGCTGGTTGGGCTTAGTGTGTTAGAGCCAGAGAGTGTGAATACTATTTGGAGTACAGTCAGATAAGGGACTGTGGATGAATTAGATAATAGCTAGGGCATAGAGAGTTTTATAGAGCAGTCATAGAACTGTAAGAGCTTAGATTTGGGATTTTATTCTAAGTGCTTTGGGGAGTCATGGTATTAGACTTATGTTATAAAGCCCTGCTGTGTGAAGAATTCACATTCCTACAAGCTAGAATTGTTTTGAACGGTGAGGTCCTGGTTCAAAGAAAAAAGAAGCTGTTGTAAAAGAATGATTTGCTATTAAATGTCTCTTCTAAGTATCTGCAGCTATTTTATTCACACATCCTAATCAGTACTCAAAGAACAGGTTATAATGTCGTTTAAATGAGCCAGTTCCTGGCTGGCATAGCCACTGCCGGCATGCTCGTGTTCCAGTTGTTTTTTTAACTGCATTTTACACCAGGGGAAATTGCACACAGTAAATGTCAAGGATTCACTAGGGGCATTACAGTTTCTGAGGCATGAAGCTAATACATATTTGTCTCATTACTGTCAGCCGATCAAGTTTATTCCGTGGATGGCAAGGGCTCATAGCTCATAGGAGATGTAGTTACAAACGACCTTTGGGAAGTCGTGGGGACCACAGCTTCCAAAATTCACAATACTGTCATGTCATTAATAAGAAACTAGGGAAATGATGTTCACAGGCTTTTTGGTACTTGACTTCCTCATAGAAACAGGTGTGTGTTTTGGGGGGGTGTCACGTTTTCAGCTCTGATTCATCACACTTTAAATTGAAGACAACATAGAGCGTTTGAGTGGGCAGCTTAACCCACTCCTGTGGTTTCCATATTGCCCAACAGTTTTCCTGAGGTAAACATGTTTTGCAGGATCATCAGGCTGTTAATGGTCTTTTGCTTGAGTAGTTCCAAAAAAACAGAGGAAAAGAAAATCCTGGTTTCTCAGTGAGGGCAATTATGCAGTATAGGAACCATATTTTGGCAGAGGGGAGGATGTCCAATCAATGTAGGCTTATTCTTATTTTTAATCAGGTATCATGATTTTTAGGAGCATATTATTTTATATTCTTATTGTATTTTCATTTTACTTGATACTGCAATTTTCGAAGGTTCCCCCGCCCCCACCCAAGGGATTTAGTGGTAGAAAGCATCTATAGGTAACTTCCCTTAATTTTGCTAGAATATATTCATAATCACAGGGCTTAAGATATCTTAAGTCTTCAGTGAATAATCATTCGTGTTGGGAAGGTGACTTATACATAATGTGAGGGATATATCCAGCTGCTTCTGTCTAGTACTATCCTATTTAAATGTGGTGCTAAGGGACTTTCCCTCAATTCCATGCCCTCTTCTTTGGCCATCACTCTACCATCTATATTAGAGAAGTTATAGGCAGGGGTATTTGTAGCATTTGCAAGTGTTCATGGTGTAAATACTCTACCATGAGAGTTGACATTTGGCTTGCAAGATTCCTGAAAAGTTAGCGATTATAAGGTAGGCAGAAGGGATAACAGAAAATATGGCAGGAACCAGATATTTGGTGTGTGTGGGGGAATTCTCAAGAAAATCCCCAGGCAAAGGGCAGGCAGCTGTGGGGAAGAATGCTCCCAAAATTTGGCAAAAGAGAAGAGCAATGAGTAGGACCCTGAGCACCTGAGCACAGGCTGAAGGACAGCGGTTCCTTGAATGATAAAAGAACTCACTCTGGGCATTGGAAAGGTTTCTTTGTAGCTTCCTGTTGGTGACTAGAGTTCCTGCACAGGCAGGGACTGGACAGTCTCTCAAAGCCAGCTCCACTGCGGTCTTCCCAAGGGCAGGTGGCCGCACTGGCTTCCCTTCTCACGTCCCCTTCTGTCTTCCTCTGTTACAACCATTTAGTCTCTTGTCATTTGCTGCTTACAGTTAAATTTGCATCTTGTTCTTTCAGAATGAGTCCCCACCTACACTCATCTTCCATAAAATAATGCCTAAATACTTGCAAATTAAAATGGTCAGTTTTTCACAAGTGTTGTCCCCCATATAGACTTAAAGATCCTACTTTTGGAAGCCAAAGCCTCATTATTGACTCATCTTTCTCTTTACTTTCCTTCTCTGCCAATCTTTCTTCCCAGAGGCAAAGACCACAGTGGTTAAATAGGACGAATTCTCATGTAAAGGAAAAAGGAGGAAAGAGTGTATCATTTGATATTCCAGGACAGTATCTTGCTATCAGTAGAACATTGGTAAAGCCCCAGTCTCTATATGTTTGACATGTAATGTTTTGGCCCACTGTCAGGGAAAAATGGGCTTAAATCTTGTATAACTGGACATCAGACTAACTGTGCCACTCAAGACAATCACTGTGCCTTACCTCCAGCAGGATTTCGTTTACTGTTACCAGGAGAAGCAGAGCCCTGCCATCCATCCCGATTCCAGGACTCATAAGCACCGTCACTGGTCAATGTCAACACTACTTCCTGAGCTAAGATGCAGCCTCAGACCCTTTTGCCACACATTAGCCACTATAAACCCATTGAATCTGGCACTAGGAAAAGATTTGGCAAGTCTAAACTAACAGTATATGCATATATTTTTCTTATAGTAAGAAATAAGTACTCTTAGTGTCCATAAGAAAGGACTTCATTGTGTGTGCTATTTTGTGATCCACATAAAAAATCAACAGTAGTAAAAATATATCATTTCTATATTCAGATACCTAAATCTGAATTTTCCAATGGAAGAAATAAATACCCAGTGGTCTCAGCAGGTATTCAGTCAAAATAAATGATGGAATTTTTCACTGTAACTTCATTTTTCCCCATAACTCTGTAGTACTCAGAATTATTACCATATATACTTTTTGGACAATAAAAAATCTTACCAAAGAGATACCTATCTATGAGTCAATAAGTTTAATGCTTGCTAATTAACAATTTTAGCCCGAGAGCCAGTGATTCTTGTTGGATTACAGTATGTAATGGTTTTCAGATAAATGCTGGATAAATTCACTGTTCTTCAAAAAGTTAAAGCTTATTGAGTACCCAAGTTTGTATCTACCGCTTTGGCAACTATAAACTATATTCAAGGCGTGAAAGTCAATAAAAATATTGAAGGCATTATATATTATAATTCAATGTGTTTTCAGCACTCTGAAAAACACAAGAGGCCCCGTCTGATGTTTATCTCAAGTCAGTTACCTTGGAGTTTGCTCCCATGATTAGTAATCAAGTTACACACAACTACGGAAAGTTGTTTCCATGTAATCTATTAATTAATGTGAAAGTGGCAAAAATAATGATGATTGGATGCGGACATTTCCCAGAAGTTCAATGCATATATTATAGTCAAACCAAATAACAAAGTACAGTACGCATAATCAAAAAACTCAGAGATGTGCCTGCATAATATTATGAATGTGACTTGAAAAACAAAAAAAAATTTCATTTGAATAACATTATTTAGATTTTTTTAAGAAGTATGTGCACAGTGGAGGGGAAATGCCCTCCCTCTACTAGATGGACTGGGAAGGGTTTGGGAAGTGTCAGGATGGCTGCCTCTTTGCTCCGTGGGCTCATCTAGGACCCAAGATGACAGGGGTTCTACCATTTCCCAGAGGGCACTCCTCAGAGAACTCGAGCCTATTGTCATGCAGTGGGCAGGCAGCAGTAGAGCGCAGAGGGGAGTGCTCAGGGCGCATCTCAAGGGCCAGGCCCTTAGCTAATATACATCATATTGACTCACATCTCACTGGGGAGAACATAGTCATAGGGCCACGCCTACCCACAGGAAGGCTGGCAAGTGCAGTATAATGTGAGCTTTATGACCAACTACTAAGAAAGAAGGAAATGATGGACTGGTTGGCAACAGCTGTGCCATGTGCAGTAGAGAGATCAGATGGGAAGTTAGGTAAAATCTGCTAACTTTGTTAACCTGGTGTTTTAATCTAAATGAACCTATAGTTCACCATGGAATCTCTTTTAGAAGACACCTATTCAAACAGTTTTTGAGAAATGCTAACCTAGAGCAAAAAAATTATTCTTTATTATTCCCTTAATGTAGTTGAAATTTCTTTTAAAATTTACGTGATGAATTTAGTTGGCATTACAGAGTTTAAAACCCTGCCCATGCACATGCCTGTACATGTGTGCCACTTTTGCACCCTCGGTTTTGACAGGTTTGACATTAAACTGTTGGAGGACTTCACCTGTGTTAAGAATCACTCACTCCCCTATTTTCTTCCAGGGCTTTCACAAAATAGATAGATACTTTTTCTTACTACCCGCCAAGAATAACAGCACTGAAAAAAAATGACAGAACGCATTTTATGAAGGCATAATATAACCCACCGCTGGGAGCATGTCACTCGAGGCAAAAGCAGTTAGATCTGCCGGCTGGGTGCTCTTGTGACGTTTCTCCTTAAATAACTTCATTATTCAATGAGAAGTGTTTTAATTATTTAAGTAACATAAAAGATGACGTTGTACTATTTATGTCTAGATAGTGTTTACTGATTTTAAGGTTTCTCTCTCTGTTTTTTTTCTATTTATATTGGAGTTATAAGCATTTAGCAAACCCCATCTGGCTGGGAATCTTTCCCCACATTTAGAGAAACTAAAGTTTTCCATGCTCTGAAAGTTTCTATGTTTTCCCAACAGGGTCCCTGTGATAGCTCTGGCTGTGTCCTGGCTTGATTAAAAGAACTTTGTCCCTCCCTTTGCAAAAGCTTTTACTTTTGTTACTAATGTGCCTACATTGTGCACTGATATTTATTGATAATGAATAATGGACTTTTCCCCCACTGGTTTACTATACTATCATTATGGATTGTTCTTATCACAATAATAAAAGTAACAATAATTAGTCAACATCATTCTTGTTGCTTCTATATTTAGAGTGCATTCTCTATCAGGCACTGGGGAGTTTCATTTATATATTTGAACAACCACCCTGAAATCGGAATTATAATCAGTGCGTCCTAGAAGAAACTGAGGAAATGTGCCCATTACCAAAAACAGTAGCAACGATAGAAAACAAAAGTTGAGATGTTTGGAATTGTGAGTCTGAATCCTAACAGAGGCCTGATTGACTTCAAGTCACCCATTTCTGTTCCCCTCACCCCATGCTCTTCCTAACACAGAGAGGATTTGAAGATACATCCTTGCCCCTCTTTCCTCACACCTACAACCTATATGTGAGAGGTTTGATTCTTGCAATTGTACATTGATCTTAGACTATGAAGTACTGAAAACTTGAACTCCAGTTAGCAATCTATATGTGACGTGAAAAACAGCAGAGAGGAAAGGGACGCGAGTGTCCACCAGACCCTCAGTAGTAGAGCTGAAAGGAATCAGTGCCACTTTTAGCATTTGCAGCCCCTGAACAGCCCTCAGGGAGGACCTTCACCTTAGGGACAGCGAGTGGGTTGTGCCAGCGGCACGCTAGGGGATCCATGTGCTTTGCATTCCCTGGAGTTTGGATAGCAAAACTCACAATTGGGTGCAGACATCTTATTTTACAAGTCACTTATTAGCCAAAGGTGTGGCCGGAAATTGTGTCAGGGAAAATAGGTAAAAAAAAAAAAAAAAAGAAAATGTAAAGGGAAAGAAAGGTTAACAGGAAGAAAGAATAAAATTAAGAAAGTGCTATTAAAGTATAATTAAAATCTGTATGCACTAACAAATAATAGTTAAGAGATGAAGTAAGCATAAAAGGAGGGAGGAGAGAGAGGAAAATGAGAGGATAAGAGGATCAGATGCACTTCGATGCTTTCCCTGTCCTTTATTACATATATAAAAATGAAATGAGTTCCCCTCTTTCATTGCTTTAACCATTTTCTGTCCTGAACCATTCAATTAGAGATGCAAATGCCCTTGATTTTTTCACAGGTCCAGCTCCACCCAGGTCACAGGTCCTTCACTCGGCAGGGAGTGGGCAGAGGAGACAGTGCAGCTGATAGCAGTTCCCACAATGCCAGGCACCATAGGGAGGGGTAGTTCCTTGAAGTGAAATCCCAGTGGTACTAGGAGACAACAATGGATAGAAGCTGTGCAGGCACTGCCAGCTGACGTCTGTCATACCGCATGGCTGTGGCAAGTCCAAACATCTCCATTTTCCAGCAATCACTGGGATGGAGAAAATGAAAGAGAAAAAACACTGGACACTTGTTAAAAATGGCAAGGAAGATTTTATTCAAAGTTATTACAGTAGGAAAAAGAGTGAATTCAACTCCACTGAAACTAAAGGCAGAGGAGTTTTTAAGCACTGAGGTAAACTAAGGGGAAACTACTAGAAGACACTGGCTGGTGGTGAGTCAAAGAGATTAACCCATCTGTGTCCTCTAACTGGTGCTCATCAGAGTCAGGCTCTTACCTTCCCACAGAGACTGGGAGGCAGAGACTCTGTCTTCCTAGACTACATTTCAAAGGGACAGCCCCCAGATCTAGAGAAAGGTATTTCTGGGCTGTGAAGCTTTCAAGAGGCTGGGAGAAGATTTGCATCACAAAGGCGCAGAGAAAAATTTACACTTGAACGTTTTCTCAAGTAAATGCTTTAAGAAAAGAGAGGTTAGGGACCTACCATTAGAAAGAAACCTGTGTAAAATTTAATCAAGCTGTGTGAAATGTTAGTGTTCTTGGCCAGAAATCACACTTTCTGTTGATGAAAACATATCCTTGTTGCTTCAAAGTCCTGCTCCTGCCTTTTCTAGTTGTCTCATTGCCCCTGAAGGCTGCTGCGGCCCCCTCTGGTCCTCTTCTCTCAAACAGGAAGGAGGCTCCCCATTTATTGTTCTCCAGCAGCACTGACACACACAATGCTGGTGTATGCGACTCTCATGGAAGACCTGCAGAGAAAGTCAGGGGACTACAGCACACAGGAGGGAACTTTAAATTGGGTATCAGACGGTATTGTTCTGGAAGTTACACCTTCCTTCCTCTTTCCGGGGAACTTCTCAGAGGCTCTGTTATGTTAGATCCCAGCCTGAATCCCCCCATCCCCCCAAATATCCTTCATTCTCTTGTTTCTTTGAATCCCAAGCCTCCTCTTTCTCCCACCATCCTCCTTCACAAGCCTCCAGTGAAAGGTGGAAAATCCTCATCATACTGTTATGCAAAGCAAATTGCGCTTTCTTTGTTTCAATGTCTCCAAGCTTGGCTAAGCCTTGGGACTTACCCAGCATATTCAAATAAGTTTCCTAAACAAAAGAGCTTTCCAGCCTGGTGTTTCCACGTGGAAAAGACCAGCAAAAGTGTCCTCGTTATATATTTTTTTACATGCCTTGGATCAAATTCTGCTGCGTTCAAAATCAAAAGACAAATTCTTTCGCCTGAGGATATAAAAGAGGAAGGGGAAGAAAAAGGCAATAAAAATTTTAGTTTTTCCCTCTGCTCAAAAAGAGATACAGGGCTTGCTTATTTATATTTAATCTGAAAGAAGGAGGGAGAATGACAAAAAGAAACCCTTCAACCCAAAACCATTGTAATGGACATAATGACAATTACAACGACAACTGTGGTATTTTTAAGGTATTGATTCTTTGTAGTTACCTGTGTATTTAAGAATTTTGTGTTTATTGTTTTCCTAATTGAAAAGAATATACATCAGATCAAGATAGATACAAAATAAATATAGAAATAAAGTGCTCATAAAAAATACTCATTGATATATAGACAGACAGACATAAATATAGAATTAACTGTCGATCACTCATTGACATCTAGATCATAGAATGTCTGGGCATTAAATAGTCTGGGAAGATTATTGACTGAACAAATGATTGAGTTATGACTTAAAGAAATATATTTAAAATGCATATAAAAACATCAAAGAACCATTTCCTATCATAAAGTGGTAAAGATTTAGACTCCTCCAAAAAGAAAAAAAGAAAAAGAGCTTATACCATGGTTTACTCCTAACAAAGAAAGGTCTTACATCACAGCAATATTCCTAACAAAGAATATAGCTAAAATATGGCTATGCAAGATCATATATATTGTTTATGTATGGTATTGCTGATTCCAGAGCCACAAAATGTTGCTCCATGGGCCATATCTGGCCTGTAGGGATATTTAATTTGCTATGCAATTAATGAACATCATTAAATTGTATTATTTATTTATGAATAGATACATTTATAAAGTAAAGATTCAGATTTTTTGTTCAATTGGAAAACATAACAATAGGCCTTTCTTTCTACCTAGTAACAAGTGGCTAAATACCTTTCCCCCTAAAATAGACAAGGCAGGTGGGAGAGTTGTAGTGAGGTGTTGATGACTAGGTGAAGCAGATGTTCAAGAGGGCAATTCTCCTACCCACCCTTAACAAGATGTAGTTTTCCTGGAGATACCTCCATTGGGTAACTCTAGGTGCCATGACTCAGGCATGCTCCTAAATCTGGCCTCTTATAACTATCCCTAAACCACTGTTAGTGGTCCATCTTTGATGGGGTCAGTTAACAGGTGCTTTCTCTTGGGCAGCATCCCTGTCAAGATTCTAAAGTTGGCTCCCTTTGTAGAGTCCACATTGGCCTCTCCTCTACCATCAATAGAAGGACGGCTTGCTTCCACCATAGTTCCTCCTCCTGGAACCTATTTTTGTTGGCCTTAGGGCCTCTGTAGACACCTAAACAATAATAAAATAATAAAAAAGCCTGCATTTAGCTCCTTCTTCATTGGCAGAGATTGGATACCTTTTACAGTAAATGTACTCATCCCCTGCCCTGTGAGTATTTATCATAGCACATATATAGTTACTTGATTAAAGTACTTACATTTAGTGCCACCTTAGCTCTCTGGCTGTTGACCCATGAATCAGCTGGTCTCTCAATCTTCTGGTAATTGCTTCAGAGCCCACTGGCTCCAGGAGGCACAGAGAGTCAGAGGAAGTACATCTACTTCCCCTGTGTACCTGAGCTACAAGAGTCTGGCACAAGCTTCCAGTGGAAAAACAAAGACCTAAGTACAATTCATTTAAGAATATAGGAGGAAAGGAGAGGGCTTATTTGCAGAAATGATGATCTGTGCCTGAATAACCAACTAAGCCAGTTATGCTGCTACAAAAGGAGGGTCTACTTCTCTGTTGGGTAAAAAGTTGAGTTGAGCTGGTAAAGAAAAATGTGCCATAACAAATTGACCATGAATAAAACAAATTTATAAGTTTCTCCTGGGTGTATGATTATCTAAAAACCTGCTAGAAAGTTGAATTGCCTGTCAGCTGCCTAAATTATTTTACACTGCTATTGAAAATCTTGATGGGGTAGGGGTTTTAAAAGGAAGAATAGGAAATGAGTTGGAAAACATTGATCAAACTTGAAAATAACAGTATATGGACTCACTTCTTTGTGCCACAAGGACACTTTCCATTGTATTCTCCTCATATCTATTCAAAGAAGAGAAAATCAAAGGCAAAGAACTTATTTTAACTATTTCATCTGAGGCTTATTGATTTTTCTTTTGATGTGACACTGAGAATTAAGTACTCTGCTGTAGTCATTCTAGGATCTGACTGTATTGTTCTATTTAAATTAATTAACAATGAAATTCTCTAGCAATGAAATATAAATTAACAGAAAGAGTAGTAGTAGAGGGCACAAATTCTCTAATGCATATTATATTTGGGTTATGATGTTCAAATTCCACCAAGAAGCATTGGTTTTTTTTTTCTCTTTAGATAGTTTCATTACCTTCTTTCATTACCTGGCTCTTGCCTGAGGACACTATTCCCCCTAATGGTTGCATTTTCTCCTTAGATGCCTGACCCCAGACATGAGAAAGATATCTCTCTTGCTCTTCAATACTGCTTTCAGACTAGTCTCCCTTACCTTTTCCTAAAAATCCAAATTCTGAGATTCAAGCAATCAGATTACATCACCAGTGTCACTTATAGTTGCTGTCAACCATAGAACTCTAGGCCATTTCTTATCATTTCTAGTGACTTTACCCCATGGGTCACTGTTGCCATCTCCAACAGTATACTTGCTTTAACTCATGGTGATAGATGGTTCCCTCTAACACCTTAGACCCTCATTTTTTAAACTTATCTTCTCCAAAAATTTTTATCTACACCCCATATCAGTTACTCACTTCCAAGGTCAGACCTTGTGAATATGTTCTAGATATACCTAATCAACACCAATAACTACAACACTTCAATATTAACAAGTGTGTGCACCCTACTCTCTGACTTTTGCCTTCAGGATCTCTCTACTCCTTGGCCTCCTTCAATAACACTAGCACCTCCAAACAATGGATTCTGTCAGCTGGTCATTATTCTTCATCATTTAATGTCTTTACCCATCCCCTCCCTACACATACTCATTTTAGGGTCAATGGTTATAATCACTTCCCTGGTAATATTGATTTCCACTCCTCTCTCACTTCATACTAAGTCAGTAAAACCAAAATCTTATAAAAAATAAACTCCTATAAAAATAGGAGACTCCCTACTCCATCCATGCTTGGAGCTGTGTAGTTTAAATGGAGTAGAGAACACACAACCCCCTCTGACTGGTCTCATTTAAGTTTCACAGAAAATATCTCAGTTGAGACCATAAGGGTTCCAGGTATTCATACTTTAACTTCCTATTGCAATCATCCTCCTATTTCTTAGTTAGCAGTTTTACAGCTTCTCTCTTGTATCCTTCCATATTCCCTTTCCATACTTGTTCCCAGCTTCTGACCTCACTGAGAACACTAAACCCAGAAGAATATCTGCACACATTCCCTCTGCCTCACCACCCACCCACGAGCATGCTGCCTTCACCATTCCATCTCCTCTTTTATTCATATACCCACATCTAATTCATGGGGAAACCTGTAGGTCTCTACCTCCAGAATGTATCCCATCATTTGTAAAGACCTCCAGGACTACCACCACGGCCCTGGACACTACCACCGTCTCTAACCTGAAGTGTAGCAAAAGCCTCCGGCTAGTGTCCTTGCTTCTGTCTGTGTATGCTACCTGACCCTTACACATTGTTCTCAGAGGAAGTCCATTAAAATTCAAGTCTGATCATATCACTTCTCTAACACCCTGCAATTGCTTCCTATTTTGCTTAAACACTTCCATTTTTAGAATGGTCTAAATGACAGCTTCACTTTCTAACCTCATCTTCCACACCCCCAAGTCCAGCAGTGGGGATGGTCCCGCTTAGAGCTTGTGGCTTGAATGTCCCTGCTGCCTGGACCCTCTCATGGGGGTAGGTGCGTGGTAGTTCCCTCCTTCCTCAGACCTCTTCAGATGTGACCTGTCCATTATTACTTACATAGACTGTCCTTTTTGCCTCACCTGACCAATTGTCTCTGTGCCTCTACTTCAATTTTCATTATCCTAGTCTACTTTTTAAATTTTTCATAAAATATTTCTCACCTTCTAAAGTATCAAATACTTTACTCACTTGCTTAGTTTATTTTTTATCTAGTCTTTCCCACCCTAGAATTAAAACTCCACAAGGTCAACAATCTTTATCTGGTTTGCTCACTGCTGTGTCCCAAAGGGTCTCAGGTGTCACCTGGAATAGAGCAGGAAGTTAATAAATATTTTTTGTTATCTATAAACACTTCCTTACTGTTACCGAAGCTAAGCTTCTAAAAGCCACTAAGCCATGCTAGAAGCCAATAAGTTGAGAGACAAGATGTTGGGGCAAGGAAAGTGAGTTATTCAGAAATTCAGCAAACCAAAAAAATGGCAGACAGATGTCTTAAAGAACTATCTTAACTCAGTATTGATTTCAAGCTTCTTTCATGCTGGGGAAGGGGTGCAGAAAGGGATTGAGCTCAGGAGGCGACAGTTGACTGCAGACATCTGGACATCAGCAAGGGTCTGAGGAGGGTGGTCAACTCCCTGTCCTTGGTTAGTTGGCTCCAGTCACTCCGTTGATGTCAGTCTGGCCATGATGTTCTTATATCATTGACAAAACAGGTGTCAATTTTGTATTTGCTTCCTCATCTCCTTGGGGGAGGAGAATTTTAAGGGATTAGTTGCATCGGTGTTAAGCCATGAGGAAAATTCCTGTGATGATGAACATGTCTATGTGCAGAGCTGAGCAGAAAGTATTTGACCCGAAGATGAAGGCAGCAAAAGAGACAGATACAATATGAAGTCAGAGCTGCCAAGGTTTTCTCCCCCGTTAAATCACTGCTAGGACTCTATACTCGGGCATGTGCACTTTTGTTCATTTGATTTCTTTGCATTGTAAACACAAAGGTATTCATATTCTTTGTGGTTTAGTAAACTGAATAGTATTTTTCTTAGCACAGTTATGCTTTACATGCCAGGCTCTGTTTTCTTCAGTTATGGCACCTTGTTTTTTTTCTTGTTTTCACTCTTGTGCTCAAGATTTTTGCCTCCCATATAATTCATTTGGTTTTGCGATCTCATACTGGTACAGAGCTTGTTTGGCCTACTGTATAGACTCTCCAGATAGAAGGGATCTTTGGGGTAATATACTCAAACTCCTTTATTCATAGTTGAGCATATTATGGCAGAGAAAGATGAATAATTTTCTATTTGATGATAAATCTCAGCTTTAGTTCTCCTAGTTCTGTTCCCCTTTACCATAAGACAGGATGGCATGCACATGGCTCACTCTAGCTTCCTTTTTCCATGAAACTGACATCACTGACCCAGCACCGACAGACTGGAGGAAATGTGCTGTAAAAATAGAGTCCAAAGGCAAGGTCAGTCTTCTCTAGCATAGGAGGAAGTCAGATGATAAAACCAAGACTAATTCCCTGATTTAATTTCAGAATACTGGTGAGGACACCTCAATGACTTCTTTAATACCAAAACATTGTTTTCCAAGGTTTCATTTAAAGAACTCAAGTTACAAGATGCAGGCAGTATTGTATCCACCACACAGCACAGTGTTTCAGGCTCCTGTTAAACTGCTATTTATTCCCTTTCAGTTACCACTGACTGAAGCTTGCTCTGCGCCAGGCATCATTTGCCTCAACCCTCTCAATAGTTTTGCATTAGGTACCACTATTATCTTCATTTACAGAGAAAAAGGAGATCCAAATAATTTAGTAATTTGTCAATTGTTACAGATCTAACCATAATTCTGAATACAAACCACTCTGGAACAACATCCTCCCCACACTGAAGAAGTCAGTGAGATTATTGAATTTTAAGTATTTCTAGCTTCATATTTCAGTTGATTTGAGGATTGGAACAGGATCAACTCTACAGATAAGAGAATATGAACACATTGATGAGGAAAAGCTAGAGGGACCAGGGTAAGAAATAAGGTGGGATGCTCATACAAATCAGGTTTATTTTTAATTTCTTCCCAAGCTCTATAATTTTGAGTTTTCAGCATTGTTTTGACTGAGAGACTATTCATGAGATAAGACCTAAGTGATATTAAAAATAACATTTTTAAAAAATACCATTTGGGGTCATTGATTTCACTAATGGATGCAATTCTGAATTTTGCCTATAAATATATTTTGGAATATCAGAGAACTTTTCGGCATAACACATGTTTTCTAAAATTGTTGTCCTTTGTCATGGAGGGGCCCATCTAATGAGAGGTAGTGTATTTCCACCAGAAAAAGCAGTTGGTTGCACATCAAACTGAATGTGGAATGATAGGGATCGCTGAAAATTTGCCGGCCTGGCAGTGAATTAGTTTTTCCATGTCTTCAGGGATAAACTGCCCTATGAGAATTTGAACCTATCAGTTAGCTGTCAAATTTCATTTGACACCTCATCCAAAATTTAAAAGGGGCTGCCATCTGAAGTCGGAGATGTTCTTAGAGGAAAGGAAAAGGCTATTTCTTTATGGGCTAATGGGATTGAAGCTGCCAAGTGCTTCTACTGAGGGCAGCAAGCTGGCAGCCCTACACTGAGCAAACTTCACAGATATTATGGCTTCCTAATATAAGCAATTCTTTCTCAGCCTCTAAACTAATTTTCTCTCTCTTTTTTAGACAGGGGACCCCAGAGGCATGAAATCCCTAAGGGCACATTTAGCACAACTTGCAGAAGTGTCTCTAGAGTGTCAGTCAACAGAGGTTACAACTTGTAACTCTGCTGTTTCTGAAAGGCAGTTAAATTTTCTGCTCTCTCCTTATCTTCTTTGGGTATTATTTTTTAAATTTTATCCAGAATATCTTCCATGCTTGCCCCATATTGTGAGATATGAGGTTCTCATTTATTTATTTATCTATGAATGAAGTTCATGGGAAAGTCATTTCTCTACATCCTGGGGGAGGGTTCCTCTTTGGAAATGTTCTTACACTGGGCTGACAGATGGCCCTGACGTTTATATTTTCTAGTGCCTGCATGCCTGCATGCCCCACTCTCACCCTACTCTGACTAACTGCTTTAAATGGCTTATTTGAGTGAGGGCTTCAACAGTTTGGAAACTGCCCTGAGACAAGGACCCTTTGATGGATTCATGATTGACCTCTTGATTATCTGCGGCCATTCAAGGAAGATTAAAAGGGCATGGCATGAGAGGTACATTAGCTGCAATCAATCTGTTGCTCCCTTCCCCGTCTTCCTTTCTCCTTCACACAGCCTGATTCATCAAAGGACATTTGCAATGCCTTATTTCAGAGATCCTGGCTTCAAAGCCAGGCTTTATTTCACAAAGGGAAAAATACTACAGTCTCTCGCTGGATCCCTTCAGGGCCAAAGGAAAGAAAAAAAAATCATCCTCTAATTGTCATTTCTATGCTAGGTTTGAAGAATAAAAAAAAAGATAAGTGCATATGTAAGGGCGATCATGTGAAAAGAGTAAAGGAAAAACTACTGACTTCTGTTTTATCCCACCATCATTTCTCTGTTAGTTTGTCTGGGCTAGCCATCGGTACCAAATCTGGACTCTTAGAAAACTACAGAGGGCATATAAAGGTCTTAATTTAAACACTAGCTTCTTAGGTAAATGAAGATAGGTTCCTGCCTTTGCAATCTAATTCACACAGGGCCAATTTTATTCTTGTTCCATTATTTCATCAAGCTTCTGTGATCATAAGTCACCCTTTGAAGTTGGTTAGAACTCTGAGCACAGATAGATTCCCTGGGTCTTGGAGTAAAATGAGTAATAGATCTGTAACCTCATAGTTCGTAAGACTTGCTCACTTTTTCTCTCTTTCCCTCAGGTTCTCATTCATGCTCTAGAGAAGGCTGGAATTTATAGAGCTACGAAAGTTTGATCTGCTGCACTAACTAGTTAAATGATAAGAATTTTAGTGAATAATACAACATATGTGCAAAACAGAAATTAAAAGATTTTTTCAGATTGTTTTGGTATATCTATATCTTTATAGTTACATATCTATAAATCTATATTTATAGAGAAATGTGCAATCCAAATAACCATATACAGAGTCCCAATATGTGACACTCTAGAGGAGGTGACTGGTGAAGAGGTCATAGAAACTAAATTTCCATACTGGAGACAACCATTCAGTGTGTCTGCTGCTGGTACCCATTTAGTCCTCTTTCTGACTTGGTGAATGATGTCACAGCTGATGTGATCAGTAGCCACCACTGGAACCTTGGCATCTCCAAGCCCACATAAGCTTATAAGGGTCACAAGCTCATTATGTGTTCTGATGATAGAAATAAAGAAAGATGCAGTCAGGGTGTGATGAACAATACTCACTGACATGATAGTCTAGCATAAGGTCACACCACTCCAGTTTTCCCAGACCTATACAGTTTTCTGCTGTGAAACTTCAGTGGTAAGAGAGTCTCTGGAAAACAAGGACAGTTGATCACTCTCATCTGGAAGCTTGGATTCTAGCACCAATCCTCACGCTTCTTCATGATTGACCCCCATTTATTTTTCTGTATTGAGTGGATAGGACTAGATCAGAGGTTTTATAGTTGGTTGTCATAAGCCACATCCAATCCACAAATCTGTTTTGTTTGGGCTGTTCCATAATGCAAAAAAAAAAGTGTGAAATTTTGCATAAGTACCTTGAATTTTTATTTTACTTTAAACTTGTCTTGAAAAGAAAGTATGATAACAGTGTGTCTATATGTGTACCAGGCAATAACAGTCATCTGGAATTCTACCCATACAATATGATGGAATGTGCATCTTTACTCATTTACGTTAATGGCTCAACTCCTATAGGCATTGGAATAAGCAGTGCCGGGATTAGATTAGTGCTTGGCCATAAATCTGCATGAAGCCTACCTAGCTTGGGCCCTTGGGCCAACTAAGTAACAAAAGCCTGCTTCTGAATCTCAGAATATATCCGGTATTTATGTCATAGTGGCTGATAAAACAAAAATGTCCATCTTCTCCTTGACATTCCCCATTGAGACTTAATAAAGCTTAGAGGATCTTGAAGATCTCCTGTGGCGCTAAGACTCTGTAAACTGAAAGGTGGAAATTGCCTATTTTTCACCTCTCATTGAAAATACTTGTTGTTTTATCCTTTTAATCGCTGAAATACTTCCTACTTAAAATATGTCAGAAGTGTAAGCCTAACCAGTTTACTCTGATTGCAAATCAAGTGTTTCCTCCAATATGCTTTTCTGAATTGGGAAAAACGGGGCTCTTAGAGATCAATATGTGGCATTCTGCATGTTGTGATCAATTGGTGATTAAGTGAAAACGGTTTAGCTTAATTTGCTTTGAAAAGCTGTGCTTGTGCTGATAAAGTGTAGAAGTGTTTCTGAGATGAGATACAAGGAACAGATGTTTAGTATAAAATATTGATAGCACAGAGCAGAGATAAGCTTGGTATTTAATTTGTCTTAATATTTCTATTGCTACAAATTCAACAGCTTTTATCTTATTGGGTAATTACAACTTTTTTCCCTCCTGGCATAAGATAAGATAGACTTTTTTCAGTTTTCTGTCACGTTTAAACTCTTTATGCTTCCCCCTTTGTCGTCTCTGTGTTCTTTTCTCTTCCCCTAGGTACTGGTTTATTTTAACTTCAATTGCAATCTTCAGTTAAAAGATTTGATAGCTTGGTTGTGAAAGTTGACATTTTCCTTGCCTTAGAGATTTTAGGATATCTAGTTGTTTTATCCCCTAAAAAGGAAGAGTATATGTTAGGATATAGGTTTTCGGCTGCTTTGGGAGGACCCAGAATGTAGAGAGTCAAACAATAGAGGGGTTTCGGTCTTTCTTGTCATTCAAGCATATAGGGCTCTCTACTCCATGTGGTCATTTAGGGATCCAGGCCAGACAGTAGGTTATGACCTCCTCTACATATGGCTTCCTCCCTTAGACAAAGAGTGGGTACTGCATTTGCTACTGTATTACAGGCTGTAGAAGGGTGTTGGGGACTGAGTGGGTAAAAAAGTCTAAGGCAAGCAACTTATCTTTAAGGAAGTGACCCAGAAGGCACAAACATTAATTCTGCTCACTTACTATCAGTTTTTTATAAATACATTTGCATCCAACTGTAGGGAGGCCAAAGAACTATTAAGTCAATGAAGAAAACTGATCTTCCCATGCAAGCAATTTGGCAGATATCCTGAGAGGCCCTCCTAAAAAAAAAAGAAAACAAGATAGGAATCACAAGATAATTATCATTATTCTGTTGGCTGGATAGGGACATGAAGAAAATCATCAAAGGACAAATGAAAGAGGAAAAGATATTAAACAATGAATAGAAACAAACGCTGTGAGCAGTGAGGACTATATTGGCCAACATAGGTGGATATGGCCTTTGACCTGCCTGTCATACATTTTTAGGGTGAAACCATAATGGGACTAGAATAGACCCAAGTCAGTAGGGATCCTTGGTTCATGAAAAAACTTCTGAATGAAAGGGAACATCCGAAGAAAAACACCATGAATTTAAGCATTCAGTTAATAACCCACAAGTAAGAACAAATGTGAGCGTCCATTCAAATATCCCCAAATGACAAAAAAATGAATGGCATGAGAGGATTAAATCCCTAGCTACTTTAGACCTCACAATTATAAGGTACAGAATACAAAATGCTCACAGACATTCACAGAATACATAAAATGTAAGATTGAGTAACAAAATGAGGAACCAAATAGAGACTATAAAAAGGAGCAGAAAGATAGGGAAAAAGTACCCAAAAGAATTTAGAAATGAAGAATACAATTTTTAAGTCACAAAAGTAACTTAGAAAATACAACAAAATCATAACAATTACATGTATACAAAATGAGGCTAGCTTCTGGATAGAGATAGGAAGTAACTCTGGGTTATGCCTCATTTCTTGGGACCTAGAGTCATTGTCATTTGAGCCCTGAATGTCACATACTGCCTTATGAAAAGAATTCTGGGTCCAATCTTCTTACCAGTCACTGGGGCTCAATTAAGGCAGCCAGGCAAATCCTTCTTAGTAAGGCATTTTCTCTTAAAACAATCCACATAGACAACTTTTACATTTTTACCCCAGAAACACTTTCTGGTCTTTAGAAATTCATCTCCATTCAGAGGAGAGTGTTTGCTTCAATTTGCATAACTAAAAGGCTCAGTTAGATGGTTTTCACAGAACAAAAAAGCATTCTGCTTAAAAACGAACAGTATTGAAGTTTCTGACAACTTGAGAGTTGGAAATCACTTGGCTACTTTTAAATGTCACTTTCTGTCTCCCCACCCTTCATTTTAAATTCATTAAGGCTTAAAAAAAATCCTAGGTCAGAAGGTGCCAGGACACTCGACAAACTAGTTTGAAGCACTGTCCACATCAGCTCACTAGTTCTTTGCTCTCAGTTGCATGAAAATCTCATAAACCAGAAACGTCAAGTTTAACTGGGAGCTTTTTTCCTCCATATTCTATGAGGTTCAATTACAAAACTGACAGACGGGGGCGAATCAGGGATTTATTTGTTTTAAAGGAGCAGTCAGAATAGTATTCCTTGTGCGGAGTGTAGTCGGGCACTGGGAACTCATCATGTTTGACTCAGTCGGGTACTTTATCACCTTAAAATTCCCCTGAATGCTCAAATAGGGATCATTGATCTTTCTATAGCTCTTTGTATTTACAGCAAACCAAAATTGTGTTTATGTCACTTTTCTTATTTAATCCTCATGAACCTCTCTGCTACCGGGTTTATTATCACCCTAATTTATAGAAGAGAAAACTGAGACTTAGTGCATAACTAACAACTAATACATTTGAGAACCATGACTTGAATCTCTTCATCCTTTCCTTCTCCCTGAAAAATCCGTATCATTACATTACTCTATGCTTTCTTCTTATAACAGAAGTGTTTAAATATAATGTAGTTTCTGAAAAAGTATATTCATAGTTGATATAGTCATTATCAGTTGTCCAGAACCATTACAAGTTTGTGGGTAATGACAGTTAAAAGTAAGAAGTCAGGAAACCTGGCAGTTTATATAAATATCTGCAATTATCATATCATGTAATTTCCCTGGGGTCCAGGTTACTCATATGCATTTGAAAGCTTTTTCTATTTGTTTTTGAATGCATGATTATTAAGAGATTAAAAAAAGGATGACATTTATCTACTTTATTTCTAAAATGCATGTCCTTACTTTTTCAGTTCAAAACAAGCTGAGGTGTTGTCTTTATTTTTTTGTCATTTTGTACCAATTTCTGTCTTAGTCCATTCAGGATGCTACAACCAAAGTATCATAGATTGCATGGCTTAAACAGCAAGCATCTATTTCTCACAGTCTGGCACCTGGGAAATATGAGGTCAAGGGGCTGAAGATTCAGTTTCGGATGAAACTCTCTTCTGGTTCATACATGGCCATCATCCAGCTGTGCCCTCACACTGAGCAAGGAGTAAGGGTGTTCTCTGAAATCTCCTATAAAGGGGTGCTGATCCCATTAATGACTCTACCCTCAGGACCTAAGCACCTCCCAAAGGCCCCACCTCCTATTATCATTACATCAGGAGGTAGGATTTCAATATATACGTTGTGAGGAACACACACATTCAGTCTATACAAAGTATTTTTCTATTTTTTTATGATAGTTGATTACTAATGGTTCTTCCTGTTAAATAAATTCTATGATTTTATGTACTTTATATCTAAAATATATGTTCATGGTTTCTCACTTCAATACAAGTTGTCTCAATATTATTGCCTTTAAAAAAAAAAAGGTAATTATCAGTTTGTACAAGTCACATTGTAACCCTCTATCCAATTCTGCCAACTGTTAAAATAAAGGCATTATGCAATATACCTTAGATACTCTCTAAGTCTTGCTATTCCTATTTAAGCCAAATGAGATTTACTGTAGCACAAGAAACTATCTTTAAAATACAGGAGTATTAAAATATGGAACAGCAGCACTTAAAAATATCCAATTAACTAAAGTTCACAAAATGGAATTATAAAATTAAATCTTAAATTATTTTTAAAGTTGAAATTCAGCTTTTATTTAGATTTAATAAAAATATATTTGTTTTTCTGCTTTTTTTTTTTTCTTTGCGGAGGGACAGAACTGGTTCTTTTAAAGAAAAGAAAAGAAAGCCCAGGTTTTTTTCCTGAAGCACAGGTTGTTCCTAAGTGAAAGTTTTGTGTTAAAATGGCTGTAGACTTCATTTTGTAAATATCTTCATTTCCTCAGCAATGTCAAGTACATCCATGTAACTTCCTAATTTTCCTAATCTCCCTCAAGACTCATATTATTATTAACACTTGATTATCCTACTGTGGGGTAAAATGGAAATTTTCACCAGAATTTCCAAAATTTCTCACCTGGCCTTAGTCTATTTACATGCCAATGGGTGTTTACCACAGCAGAGCCTCCAGTGGATCTGGGGCAAGGGGTGGAGAGAAAAGGCCAGTCACCAAGGACCCGCCCACGGAGTTCCTGCCAGAAGGGGTGGGCAGGAGAAAGAGCACGCCCTGCAGCTGGAGGGCGCAGACAGAGCTGGGCCTGGCTAGCAAACTCGAGCAAGCTATGCAGTAAAACTCTTTCTCTCAACCTGCCCTACCCCTTGCCCTCCTTTGGTTTGATCAGAGTTACAGGCAACTCACTCCAGGCCAGGATGACCCTTTCCCCCAGAGCTATACCTGCCCTGAAGATCTGTGAAGAACACCAGTGAAAAGTTTAACAGTAACATGTATTTAATGTAGAATAATATGTATTTTAATGACTTACCCGAAGTTAGAGGTGAGCGGATTTTCATCACTTAATTTGCCTGTTATGCTCCAAATGATTTTCCTATTTTTTTTATTTGGTGAGAAGTTTCACATGTGAAATTTCAACCAAGCACAGTTTGATACTGCTCCAAACATCTTTGCCTTTGGCATTGAAAAATTGAGGTTAGTTTTAAGTGTTCTAAAAGGGCGCTCCTGTGACTCTGGAAATGTGCCATACAACTTTCTTCAGCGAAATAGATAGGTATCCATTAATTAGACATTATTATTAATGTCATGTTCAGCTGCATACTAAAGGGCAGAACACAGAATTGAGGGCAGGACTGATGACTTTGATGATATATGGACAGCTTTCATGAATTACTTAAAGAAAATTTTCACTTCCTCCTTATTGCCTATGATAATTAAATGGTAGTGAATAATTGTGCGAAAAGAAAAAACATATATGGACTAGGTTTTTTTTTACTTCCTTGTTTTTTTTGTTATTTTTCAACTGTAATGAGAAATCCCCGAAAGGTTGCAAAGATTTAGGAAATCACATGATTTGAAGAGTGTCATGACCTTCTTTTATACCTATTTTAAGATCTTCTCCCTAGATTTCCAGGCACCATAGTGATATTTCCTAACTCTAAACTCCAGCACCTTATAGTCATGAAAAAGGGGAAATTATCTTATGTATGATAATCTCAAATGGTAGGGATATTTTGGCTCCAAAGGCTGTGAGTGTTTATTATTTAACTAATGCCATACTGTGCCAGGTTGGAGTTCTTCACAGCATGCTCTATGGTACCCTAGCTCTTAGAAAAATGAATAAACTCTGGGTTCAAGTAAATATAAGGAAAAGTGTTTAGACACAGGTAAACATTTCTTATTCTAGAGTATATGAGTATCTTTAACATGTGACAGTGTTTTGCAAGTCTACAATAGAAATATTCCACAAAAATAGGTCTAACATGTTCTGCTATTTGTGGTGGCAT
Organism: Manis javanica; assembly: GCF_040802235.1. Classification (NCBI taxonomy): domain Eukaryota; kingdom Metazoa; phylum Chordata; class Mammalia; order Pholidota; family Manidae; genus Manis; species Manis javanica. The sequence goes on from NC_133156.1 coordinate 47,122,710, forward strand.
ATCAAGTGAGCCTACTTTTCCTTGGAACATGTGTTGAGTATCCTGTGTTAAGTGATTCATAAATAGGCATATGCCACAATGCTTAACTTTAAAAGAGCTTCAGAGAATGGATACATTTATATAAAGTTTCCAGGTATGAACATTCTGGTAGTACACATGCTATTGTGAATTATTTATTCATTAAAGAACAATAAAAATATAAAAACTTTGGTGAAAATAACAGATAAAACCATCTTACTGTGTACATGTAAGTAGGAAACAATCCTTCAAATGCTAATACTGGTTTGATAAACTAAGCTTTCTAATGGTAAATGTCCTAGCAAGGAATGGTCATTAAAACTTACTGCAACTAATTTTTGCACTTTCATATGCATAATGAAGTATTTGACCACGCCCAATAAAGTCATGAAGTAGGTTGGTCTGCCTGTGAATAATTAGATTAAATTAGTTCAATAAATAATATACCAAATAAATAATTGATTGCCTTTTAGACTATCAAGTTTACATATTCAGAAGACTGCTTTAGTGAAAAGATAATAACGGTTTAGGATTAACAGTCCAAATATTATGCTTGTCTGTTAACAGGTTGAGAATACTTGAAAATAGATACCTTTCTTTGCATTTTTCTCTCTATATTCCTGTAATTTTTTCTCTATATTTCTGAAAAAATATATTTTATATATATATATATATACATACATAAAAATATGTATACATATATCTACAATGCTTTATTTCTATATCTATCTATCTACTTAACTATTTATGTTGGAAATTTAAGGCACTGGGTTCCCTTTAAAGGGTACCAAATGAGTTTGAGTATTCTTCAAGAAAAAGAATATGTACCAGAGACATAATTTTTATATACTTCAAAGATATTCAGGAATATACAGTTTGTTTCTGTCTAACCTAGCCTGTGCATAGTTAGCTCACCTGTTTTCTTTTATGTAATTTCCCCAAAATGTACTTCTGTGTGTTGGCTTTTAAGGTACTGTCTGAAATAAAATGAAAAAAAAAATCAGAACAGTATTTTTTAAAGTAATTCATAATTTATACTCAATTATCTATATCATTTTAACCAGATTACATTTACTAAAAATATTTTCATCTCTGAGCTAGAGTTTACATTTAGGTATGTTTTGCTCAGGCAAGCCATCTGAATAATTTCTGCCTGGGTCAAGGAAGCAAGAGTCAGTGAGAGAATAAATGTAATATTCTTCCTAGTATTGCATCTAGCACATGGTGCACCCTTCATCAATGTAGTTTTTAGTGTAATTTGTGCACTGAATTTCCCTTTGACCCAGTTTTCTTTTGTGCACTGAAGGGAAAATCACTGTAAAAAGTGTGGTAGCCTTTTCCTATCTCTAACCCTTAGCTTTAAAGAGTAAAGGTTTTATTGTCACTTCAAAAGTTTATACTTTCATATTAAGTAATGATATATTTTCATTATGCATATGAAAATGCAAAAAACAGTTGCAGTAAGTTTTAATGACCATTCCTTGCTAGGACATTTACCATTAGAAAGCTTAGTTTATCAGACAGGCTTCTTTTACTTCTTTGTAAAACAGGATTTAGCTCAGTGAATGTAGGAAATATTTTTTAAAATTGCATTAGTGATGAATTCAGCAAAGTTACAGGGTACAAAATTAACACACAAATCTGTTGCATCTGTATATATTAACAACAAATTAACAAAAAGAGAAAACAGGAAAAAAAAAACTCCCTTTAAAATTGCATCAAAAAGAATAAAATACCTAAGAATAAACCTAACCAAGGAAGTGAAAGACCTGTAGTTGAAAACTACAAGACATTCATGAAAGAAATTAAAGAAGACACCAATAAATGGAAATCTATACCATGCTCATGGACAAATTAACATTGTCTAAATGGCCATCCTGCCTAAAGCAATATATGGATTCAATGCAATCCTGATTAAAATACCAACAACATTCTTCAGTGAACTAGAACAAATAGTTCTAAAATTCATATAGAACCACAAAAGACCCTGAATAGCCAAAGCAATCTTGAAAGAAAGCATAAAGTTGGGAGGATTATGCTCCCCAACTTCAAGCTCTATTACAAAGCCACAGTAATCAAAACAATTTGGTACTGGAACAAGAACAGACACAAAGATCAAGGGAACAGAGCAAGGGAAAATGCAAAGGGAACCAAGATATAAACCCACACATATATGGCCAATTAATATATGACAAAGGAACAATGAATATATAATGGGGAAAAGATAGCCTCTTCAATAACTGGTGTTGGCAAATCTCAACAGCTACATTCAAGAGAATGAAACTGTATTATTGTTTAACTCCATACACAAAAGTAAAATTGCAATGGATCAATGATCTGAATGTAAGTCATGAAACCAAAAAACTCATAGAAGAAAACATAGGCAAAAATCTCTTGAATATAAGCATGAGCAACTTTTTCCTGAACACATCTCCTTGGGCAAGGGAAACAAAATAAAAAGTGAACATATGGGACTACATCAAACTAAAAAACTTCTGTACAGCAAAGAATACCATCAGGAGAACAAAATGGGCATCCTGCATTATGGGAGAATATATTCATAAAGGACTTATCTGATAAGGGGTTAACATTCCAAAATATATAAATAACTCACCTACATCAATATCCAAAAAACAAATGACCCAAAAAATATTGGGCAAAAGATCTGAACAGATACTTCTCCAAAGAAGAAATTTGGATGACCTACAGGCACATGAAAAGATGCTCCAAGTCACTAATCATCAGGGAAATGCAAATTAAAACCACAATGACATATTACCTCACACCAGTTAGGATGGCCAACTTCCAAAAGACAAAGAACAACAAATGCTGGCAAAGATCCAGAGAAAGGGGAACCCTCCTACACTGTTGGTGGAAATGTAAACTAGTTCAACCATTGTGGAAAGCTATATGGAGTTTCTTCAAAAAACTAAAAATAAAACTACCATTTGACCCAGTAATTCCACTCCTAGGATTTTACCCAAAGAAAACAAAATCCCTGATTCAAAAAGACATATGCAGACCTATGTTTCTGGCAGCACTATTTATAATAACCAAGATATGGAAGCAACCTAAGTGTCCATAAGTAGATGAATGGATAAAGAAAATGTGGTACATATACACAATGGAATATTATTCAGCCACAAGAAGAAAACAAATCCTACCATTTGCAGCAACATGGATGGAGCTGGAGGACATTATGCTCAGTGAAATAAGGCAGGCAGAGAAAGACAAATATCAAATGATTTCCCTCATTTGTGGAGTATAACAATGAAGCAAAACTGAAGGAAAAAAATAGCAGCAGACTCACAGACTCCAAAAATGTTAGCGGTTACCAAAGGGAAAGGGATTGGGGATGGGTGGGTGGGTAGGGAGGGAAAAGGAATTTAAGGTGCACTATGATTTGCAATCACAATATAGGTAGGTTATGTGGAAAGCTGTACAACACAGAGAAGACAAGTAATGACTTTATAGGATCTTACTATGCTGATGGACAGTGACTGCAGTAGGGTCACTTGCGTTATTATCAAGTCATATTGGACTTGATAACATGGGTGAATGTTGAACCACAAAGTTGTTCATGTGAAACCTTCATAAGATTGTGTATCAATGATATTTTAATTAAAGATTGCATTAGTGATGTTGAAATGAATGAGTTTTTGTCTTCTTTCTTTTACATCTTTTGCATCTGTAACTCACGGAAGATGTCTGTTATAAGCAGTAGCAGAGAAGGGAAGGAAGAGACTAGCCCATGAGATTATGGCTCTACTTCTTGCCTGCTGTGCAACTTGCATAACATATATACCTTCACTGATATTTACATCTGTTGAATAAGGGAATTTTGTTAAAGTCCAGTTTCTTCCAATTCCAGTTCTCAGATTTGATGATATAATCCCTCTAAAACTTAGTCCTATACCAAGAAAATTTATACATTCTATAGCCTCAGTTTTCCCTGTTTTGGTTACTTTTAAGGAAAGCAACTTAAATCAATAGATAACTCAAATTAAACATTAACATTACTATAAAATAACTAATACTTACCCTTATGATGGTATAATCAGTAAGAATTATCTATTTAATAACAATCATGTGGCTAATCTGATGAAAAACCGGTGAAACACGAATATGTTTTAAAAAAATGTTAGCAAATTGCAATTTACTCGGTAAATGGCACTGAACCTAAATATTGAAGGGCAGTAACTTAATCTCACAGGGTGTACACTTCTCATTTTTAGTTTCCTTGCATAAAAGAGATATAAGGTCCTGATGGCCAATTGAAATTTACAAAAATGAACTGCTTTTTCTCCACCAAGTTACTTTTACACATTCTTTGCCAGAAAACTACAGTGTAGGGATAACAAGGGATCTGTTAAATTATGCTGATTTTCATTGTTGTTGTTTCATGGAGTGTGTATGTATATTTGAGAATAGAAAACTCACACACAGCATGTAACCTTTTCAACTTTGCACAGATTAAAAAACACACTGCATTGCTTTATTGCATTTTCCTGCAACAAGGGACATATTTCAGCAGAAAAGGGCAAATCGGGAAATTTACTCATGAAAACCAATTTATATAAGCATATGAATAGTACAGCTACTCCAAAAATGTGTCTGGTATTCGTCTTGAGAACTCTTGGGGACCCACAAGTAATCTTCTGTGTGACTTGAATTTAGCCTGTGTTTATGTGTAGAAAGAGAATAAGGCTGCTTTTGTATTTTGTATTATTATTATTATTATTATTATTATTATTTTATTATTTTCTCTCTGGTATCAGTTAACCAATGTGATGGCCTGTGAACTCTTTCAGCATTCTCTCTGCAAAATCAGAGGGTGACAAAGTGTCAGCATTGACAGATCTGTAGTGGAGATTGAGCAGACCTGAATTAATAAAGGTCAAAATTGTCAACAGGAAGAGTGTCCAGTGGCATGTGAGGACTTGCTCCTAAACAAGCAAAAAAAGTGGCTCCAGAACAGAACCCAAAGCACCTGGAAAAGCAAGGAATTTCCTAAAGTGAATATCTACTCTAAAATAATGTTAAATGTCCCTCCACTTCTTCTTTTCATCTTTAAATATTCAAAAATATCTCATTTCCCATAGTGTGTTACAGTGAAGGCAACTGCATTTTTTACTCTGTCCTCCAAAAACACAGCCCCCTTCCAGTCCTCTGGGGAGAGGAATAGGCCCTTGCATTTCCCATCCTCAACTCTGCCTCCTTTTTTATTTCATTTTCTCACAGCTTATAATACTCTCACAGCAATGTGTAGAAGCAAAGTGCTTTTCTTCTGTACTGGGTAATTTGACCATTGATTCCACTCTGCCTGTACCATTATCTTATGATTCTCTGTCGATTCCAACTCTTAAGCAAACTATCTAAGAAACTCAGAGGACGTAGCTTGTATTTCTTTTAAATCTTCTAGAGTACCGAATCCAGATAGGTACTCAGTATGTAGCAGATGATTTTTACTTTAGTTGATGAGGAAACAGGTTTAAATTAGATTTCCAAGGAAAAGTAAACAATTTTTTCAGCCCTTTAAAAGTACTCTTTAAAATTGTAGTAGTGTCAGTGTTGTTTCAAAATAAATAAAATCATGTAATACTTAACACATGGATAATGAATGTGTGTGTGATAAGATCTTCTGAAAGATTTAGATTTTTTTATAATGTTTCATTTTTCTCATTAGGGCTACGTTTGCCAGCTTTCTTGTCTGTTGACCTTTTATTTAAAAAGCAGATCCAGATTCCCTTATACTCGGAAATTTATCTCTGTGTTTTCAAACTTATTCACTCTTTGGCTTCTTAGTGTGTGTGTGTGTGTGTGTGTGTGTGTGTGTATTTGGAATTATTTGAACAGAAAATAAAAATGACTATAAGGCCACTTAAGTTTTGTTTGAGAAGCATGTTGACACAGGCACATATTAATCCCCCATCCCCACCACTACACTGTCCTTGAGAAAAAAAATTCCTTCAGCCCTCCAAAATTTCACTTTTTCTCCTATAAATGACTATTAACCTGTTTTCTTCAGTAAGAAATAGCTTGAGGAGTATAATTAAGCAAATACACTCTCTATTAATTTTCATTCTTTGTTTTCCTTCTTTATTAGAGAAAAGTATACTATTTCAGTTAGAAGCAAGCATAAAATGAGATATGTTCTGTACATATTTACTAGATTGGCCTAACACCAGAGTCTTTTCCAACTTTTTTTTCTTTGTCTCAAGATTTTTATTCCCATGTGACAACATACTGGCAATCTCTTTTCCCTGCCATTTGGAGAGGATAATTATTGTGTAAGACAGAAGAGTCTAAAGATGCCATCTCAGTGATTTTAAATAAAACTGAAATTCGAAAGCTTCTTTATGGTTTTCTTTTTTACTTTCTTAGCTCATTAAGGTCTCAGGGGATAAAAATGTTAAAACATGTTATCTCCCCTAACTTCTCTTTCAAGCTTTTATCTTATCAGTAATCATTAGCTAAAGTTAAATGGGATAAGTGATTTTTTAAAATGGCATAAATTGTACTTTCTCTCATAAGGTACTTTTTCAAAGTTAGTTTCTAATGGTAAAGTCAGATAGTATTATTAGCAGGCAATTAACTATGTGATCTGGTTTCAAAAAGGAATAATGAGTAAACAATTCAGCTTTTTATTTATAAAGTCTCAATCTCATATCCCCAAGTAGCTATATATTACAGAATATGAAATTTTCAATAACATAAAAAAAATCACTGTCCACCATAACATTGTGAAAAATGAAGGATTTAAATTGAGGAAGAACATTAAATATTACCTACAACAGTCTCCTCTTTCTTAAATAAGATTTTTTTCTAATAAAAAAATAGTAGATTTCAATACTGAAGAAAATACTGAAAATCTTCTGAAGAAAAGAAAACAACTCAGAATCTTGTCAGTGTCAATACTGACAAATTATTGTATTTATACATACAAGTGTGTGTGTGCAAAATACTGGAAGATGTTTTTGAAGATTGTAAATTACAGTTTGTATATTTTGAAGCATACTTTTATATTGAAAAATATATCCTGTGCAATTCCCTGTTATCAAATATTTTGTCATAAAAGATGATTTTTCATGGTAGTGTAATATTTGTGTAAACAATTTGATAATATTTTATTTTAAAAATGACATTTATGTATTTTCAGGTTATTTCTATTTTGCTATTATAAGCAAAATATCTGACCTTTTTTCTATAAAATTATGTCTCTATATATAACTATGCATTTTTTAAGACTCAGATTCATTTCTTATAGGTGACATTTCAAGGTTTAAGACATTTTTACAGTTTTTAATAGATATTGGCGTATTGTATACCAGAAAGGTTGATTCAAATCACACTGCCTTACTAGTTTATGATCCTGCCTCAGTTTATGCTATCTTTTAAAAAAATGTTATTGCCTACTTATTTATTTGTATATTTTACAGTCCATTTATATCTTTTTTATAAATTGTTATGCCCATTTTTCTATTGAGATATTTATCATTTTCCCAGTAAGGCATCACGCTACTATTCTCTTTAAGTATTATATGATATGGTTTTACTCTACTTGTGGCATTTTGTTCCAGTAAACTTACTAAATTAAAAAAGTACTTAGTGTATCAGTTCTGAACCAACCCTCAGAACAGTATAGCCTTTCAACAGATAAGAAGTCTAAAAGATATACAATTAGGATTGAATATTGTTAATCAATTTATTTTCATTTTTCTTTCTCTTCCCCCTTTCTAATATCATGATCACTGGGTATTACATGGACATAGATTTTAATTATTTATTCAGAAGGCACTTAAAATCGTCACCTTTTTCTTTTTTATTTAAAAGAAAACTGAGATACTGCATGCATGACCTGCTTAAAACCACATTGTAGGTTAGTGGAAGACTTTATTTAAACTATGTACTAGGAAAAATAAATGACTTTTCAAGACAGGTCAATTAATAGTCCACTTTCAGGCAGTTAGACCCTTTCATAACAACTTAAACACAAAGTGTCCTTATATATGTAATTAATATATATATATATATAAGCATATATATATATTATATATACTTCATATGTGTAATTTGCATGATTAATATGACATACTAATAACAATATATTAATTTGTTGTAATTAATAGGTTATTCATTCATTTAGAAAATATTTTTTGGGCACTAAAAATGTCAGACTTTGTGATTCATTTAAAAATTAGTCAATATGTACGTATACAGGCATTTAGACAGTCTATTCAACCAAACACATTTTCATTAAATTCACTTATTTTTAGAAGTTATCAGATGTATTAGGGTTCTCAAGAGAAACAGAATTGATGGGAGCTGTATGTGGTTTTTGTCATAAGGAATTGGCTCAGAACAGTTATTGAGGTTGATAAGCCCAAAGATTGTTCGTCAGCAAGCTGGTGGCCCAGTACAGCCTATGGTGTAGTTCCAGTTCGAATCTGAAGACCTGAAAACCAACGGAAGTGACGGTGTAGTTTTAGTCTGAAGCCCCATAGGCTCAAGACTTAGGAAGAGCTAAAGTTTCATTTCAGCTACACAAGCAGGAAAAAATTGATGTCTCAGCTTGGAAGCAGTCAGGGAGGAGGGATTTCTTCTTATTGATGGGAATGTCAACCTTTTTGTTATATCAGGGTTTCAGCTGATTGGATGTGCCCGCCCACATTAGGGAGAACAGATTGCTTTACTCAAATGTATTGATTTAATTGTTAAACTCATCTAAAAACACCCTTACAGCTACATCCAAAATCATATTTGAACAAATGTCTGGTCACCTGTGGCTGATCACGCTGACACAAAATTAGCCATCATACCATTTCTTTCTCATTGTTTTAGCATCATGTCTATACAGCTTTAGATGCTGTATAATGACATAAGTCAGAGTTAGATGAAGCCTGTGAAAAGATGTATTTCCATTAATATCCTTTGAAATATTAAACGTGGTCTATTTGCATAGTACATTACTATAATTATTGGTTAATAAATTACTGTAAAAGGGAGGACAATGATTGACAATGAAATGATCAACTAATAATATGGATAATATCGATCAAGCTGATAGAACATATGGGTCCTTTGGAAGCAGGTAAGAATAAGAAGCAGTTTTAAGAAAATTGCATGCTGCTAAAGAAATCAAAATAAGAGGCCACAAAAGATACAATTTGCTGCAGTATGCTGGAAATATTCAAGTCTGTAAAACCTTGATCTCTGTCAAGTGAAAATTTTAGAAGAACATAAACCAAAGGCTCAGCTCTACAATGGGGCTCTAAAAATCTGCAATGAGAAAAGACTTTTAACTGGTTAGTCTAGGGGGTTTCTGGAAAGGTTTTAGGTTTTACCAAGAAAGACGTTCCTCTCCATCTTTATCTGAAGATCTACAAAAAATTCCTCTTTCTGTACCAGGTGATCCAAGGAAAGTGTGTGATATTGTGTCTTCTTGAACCTTTAAATCAGCTACCGGCTTGTATTGCCTTTCTACCTCCACTTTAGGTGGTCTATACGTTCTGCATTCTCCTTTACCTCATCCTGCTGCTAATACAGGTAGTCATGGAATTCACTTGTGATTTTCTTATTGGAGATAAATGTTACCATCTGTTGCCAGGAACTACCTGCCATTAGTAATAACTCATTAGACTTGACAGTGAAAAGTCTCTCCTACACTGTAAGTGCTAGCTGATAGCCTGTATACTGATGAATACATTTGAATCCATTTTCAGTCAGTGGGTGAACATGAATTAGGGAACTGGATAGTGCCTAAGATCAGTCCATTGTACAACTCTCATTTCTTTATTATGGGCTCACCCAGCATGAAAATCATTCATTAGCAATGAACATATTTAATTGTTCTTTCCAGTTCATCCCTTTCTACATTTTAAACAGATTATGCTGGCTGGCTGCAAGCCTGAAATCAAAAAGTGGATTCCCCTAATTGGGAGACTCAGGTAGGGTGCTTAGGAAACAAATGTACTTCTTTTTATGATTTCACAGCAACCTTTGATTATGTCTAGAGCATCATGAAAGGAATAAATGAATTAATAAATAAACTGTATGCATTCATTAACAAATCAGTGGATGAGTGAGTGAAAAATTATACTTCAGTGTCTGTGTTTATTTCCACAAGAAATAGGACAAAGAAAGGTGATGAGATAAGTAAAATGAGGAATGAGTAGGGATCGGTAAAAAGAAGCTGATGCAGAAACACATGACTGGGGCCTCAGCTGTCTACACTTACTTGAGTCATAGCAGATAGTCAATGAGAAAATATTACTCAGTTGCTGCCCTCATCAGGAATGAAAGAGGTAGGAAAGATGGAAAGAGGTGAGGAAGGAAGACAAAGATGAAGGAATAAAGAATTCATTTACCTCCTGGAAAAGAAAAAGAGTGGGAAATGCTGTAAGATTCTGCAAGTTCTGCAAACAGACATACAGAAACAGAGAAGGTACCTGTAAACTCATGTAGCATTCAGTATATTAGAATACTTTACATATTTTGCTGACAAACTTTTGAACAATTGTCAGATTATTGTATGGATATTTGAACTTCAAGGTTATATCCTTGACATGGTTATAATGGAAAAAATTTAAAGGTCTTCTTTTGGATTGCTCATTAGTGCTTAGGCATTATTTTAAAAAGATAATTGGTTTCTATCCTAATATCAGATATGCTTCTTGAACAAGCTGTCGTTAAAGGTACTATTTTCTATTGTCCTAATTAAGAAAGAACAAAAGCTACTTTTATAAAATATTCCATTTTATGAATGGAGGAAATGAATGCAATCAAAATTTATTATGCTCAAATACTTTATGGGTCAAATTTTAATCTTACAGATGAGTTTTCACTGTGCCTGAGGGAGGAGAATCCTGAAAATCATATAGTTTCAACAAAATTTTGTGTGATGACTATAGAAGCACAGTCAGTAAGTAAATAAAATTTCATCAGCTCATATCCCCAAGATGTCTGCTCTCCTGGAAAAGAAAAAGCTCCTTTGAACGCTGGGGTAACGTTGCTCTGGGAGGAGTAGGTTCCCCACTCAGAGGAAGTTCTCTGTTAATTCTATGAGACCAAAGAAAAGCAAGGGCAAAAAGTCGGGGATAAAGTGGGTTACAACATTTATTCTCACTATGGTCACAGGCATCTTGGTATGCACGCGGCTGGCTTGAATGCGCTCCCCAGGCCGGCTGCAGGTTCTGCGCCCCAGCACGAGTTTAATACTCTAGGCAGTAGGTCTCAGCCTCTCCTTGATCCCCACCCTCCAAGCTCCCTGTGCCCACACTGGGGCTTAACTCTCCAGGAGCACCAGGACTCCACGGCTCTGCCTCAGCTCTCCTGGGGGCTGAACTCCCTGCTCCCTTGTTCTAGGAGAAACTCTGTGGCTGATGCCCGATGACTGGCGTACACCTGACTAATTATGTGCTGGGAACTCAGGCAGAGGAGAAAATGGGTGCTTCTTCTCTACCCCTCCCCTGGCAGGTACTCTCATGACTGACCAGTGGCACTGTTACTGGTAAACATCCCATAAATGTGCAAATATGGTCTTATTATGTACATAATGGGTGGTGTTAAGGCCAGGTGAGAATCCTGGTCAGAAAGTTCCATTTTCCCTGCAGGTAAAGACCCTAGAATTTGATGAAAACTAATCAACTGAGCTCCAAATTCATGATTTGAAGTCTATAACATGAATGCTAACACTCAGGCACAGAAGGATGCTAATAAAGCATATTTTGTTGGTTTTTAGGCCTGCAATTGAATGCAAGCTGATCAGCATATTGTACTCTTGGAGAAAGGAATTAATATGAGCAAGATAGACAAATGTGAGAAAGTACAGTTGTTCAAGCTGAAGAAGAAGGGAGGCAGGTTATTTCGTGGTTTTCAAGTAAATGTGAAGTTATTTAGCAAAGAGTAATAGTAACTTTTTCATCAGTTCAATTAGGTAAAAAAAGAAAGAGCATAAATTATAAAAAGTAGAATTTCAATTGAAATTGAAAAGGAACAAATGTCTCTATTACCTATTACATGAACCTTTCATTTAGCACTTATTTTGAGACCTGACAGTTAACTTTATTCTTAAGTGATATTCAGTATTTCAGTATTCAGTTAAGCTCTTTGAAGTATGAGCTATTTGTGTATGGGCATGGGGAGATGAATAGTGGGTAGATGGTATCTTGATTATAAGAGGTGTTAAATAGAAATACCTTTTTGGGCATTGAGAAGTTGCAAGATTTGAAGAATTTCTGGTTTTAGATATATTTTCTTTTTGCTTTTTGTTTGGAATGATTTTAGACCTATAAAATGTTATCAAAATTATACAAGGAACATCTATAAACTTTTCATCTACATTTGTCTATTCTTTTACACCATTTTCTCTCTCTCATACTGTCTGCATATGTGTATAGACATAATTATTTTTTTCTGTACCATTTGAAAGTAAATTTCATGTATCATGGACTTTTACCAATAAAAAATTATTTAGCATAGGATTTCTAATAAATGGGGTTATTTTTTAACACAACCACATTACTGTTGTCAACTTCATAAATTTAGATAACATATACCCAATACCTTTATCTAAAATAGCACCCACATTCAATTTGATCAGCTGATCCAGTAATATCCTTTATAGCAATTTTTGTTCTTTACCAGTGCAGGATCCATTTAAGGGGCTGGCATTGCATTTAGTTGTCATGTCTCTTTAGCCTCTCTTAATCTGGAATGTTTCCATAACCTTTCTTTGTCTTTAATGACTGACATTTTTTGAAAAAATTATCCCCTCACGATTTCAAAAATATTCTATTATTTCAGGTTGGTTTGATATTTCCTTGTTGGCTAGATTGTTGCTATGCATTGTCAGTATAGTTCTTCCTAGGAGGTATTTTCCTATCATCTGGAGCCACACGATGTCCATCTGTCTTCATTGATGCTGTTAATTTTAATATCTGCTCAAGGTATTGTCCATTTCACCTTTCTCCATTGTGTAATTATTGATTTTCCTTTTCTCTCTCTTTTTTTTACTCTCACACATACCATTATAATAAACAATGCTACTGAAATAAATTTAGCAATTGTTTGCACAGTTCCAACCTGTGGCCTTCTCTGCCAAAGACTGAGGGTAAAGAGATAATAAATACTCTGTTCCTGAGTACTTAGATTAATTATTTCTTTTTAATCCTTTCAATGTGGTTATGGTATTCACATGAAATATGATTAGGCTTATTTTTTCAATTTGCTTGCAGTTTATTTTCCTCCCATTCTTACTTATTTAATTTAGGTTTTTCTTTCATATGTTGGATATTAGCATGCTTAGGAAATCAAACGTATTCCTTAAGTTATACTTAGAAAAGCATCACTCATCAGCCTATTCCTCCCTTCCATTCCTCCACCTCATACCATGGAGTCCAACAACTTTGTTGTTTCTGGTTTATGCTTCCTGTTTTCCTGTGATGCTTTTTTGTAATGATAAGCAGGTGTATGCACATTTTCTTATTTTCTATTATTTCTTATACAATATTAGCATTGCATGTATGTTTTTTTATACTTTGTTTATTTATTTAACAGTATATCTTGTTAACAGAATCCTTTCTCATTGAATTTTACAGCAGCAAAGACCTTTGTTAAATTCACCTATGCTTGGAGACTTAGGTAGTTTATTATATTTTGCAATTATAAATAATACTGCAATGAATAACCATATTCATTTGCATGTAACAAATACATTTTCTTATATTTGGAGGCATATTTTTAGGGCAAATTCCCAGAAGTAGGACTTCTGGATTGAAGGACAAATGCACATACAGTGTGGTAAAATATTTTCAAATTCCCCTCCATAAGGTTTATATCATTTTGCATTCCCACCAGTAATGTCAGAGAGAGCCTGTTTCTCCATAGCCTGTGCAACAGAGTGAATCATCAAGCTTTTGAATTTTTGCCAATCTGATGGTTTAGAAATGTTAGCTCAGAGTAGTTTTAATTATATTTCCCTCATCATTAATGAAGATGAATATCTTTCCATATGTGTAGAGGACATTTTATGTCTCTTGATGAATTGTTCTGTTCAGGATATCTTTTTAAAAATATCAGAATGTTGACTTAAGAGTACTGTCATCCTAGTAGATAACAGTGATAGACAATAGGTAAACATTTGAATGAACCAGGAGTTGGAAATCAGGATGTCAACAGGACCCTGTTTCCTCAGAGGCTCTAAGGAGACTCCGTTCCTTATCACATCTAGCTTCTGGTGGTCATTCATGTTCCTGGGCTTGAGGCCCCATCACTCTGATCTCTGCCTCCATCTTCCCATCATCATCTCTTCTGATGTCTTCCTGACCTCCTCCTGCCTCCCTCTTATAAGGATACTTGTGATGGAGCTTTGGGCCCACCTGGATAACTCAGAATAATTATCTCCTCTCAAGGTCCTTAATTTAACTACATCTTCTGCCACCCAAGGCAATATTTACTATTTTGCTATTAAAGGTAGTTACAGGTTCCAGGGATTAGCACATGGATTTATGTTTTAGGGAGCCACCATTGAGCCCACTACACATGGATAACCTTAAGTGATGTAAAGATGAAAGTGACACTGGGATTATTGGTATCAGATGTGCTCTGGACCTGCAGAGGGGAGGAACTGTGGGAAATGTTCCCACAGTTACCTCCCTGGCTTTCACTCTTGCCACTCTCTGGAATAGAAGAATGTTTAGACTATCAGAGCAACTAGCTGAATAAGATTTAGTAATTGTTTCCATGTTTTAACTGTTTTAATCTTTTAGTTGTAGTGTGCCCTAATAGCAGTAACTGCATTATGAATTTATTAAAAATAGAGCATATCTGAGGATGTCTGGATTATACAGTAAACAGATTTGAGAAGGAGGAACAAGGCAATTTAAAACCTTTAAGCTTCTAATGAGCTTTATTTGTGACCTTGGCAACAATAACAAACCATGTGATTGCAAAGCTTTTTAAAAGGGTGAGATCACAGTATTCCGAGTTTGATGATTCCACTGAAGGCGCCATGCAGAAACGATGTCATCAAGACTGAACATCTGTTTGAGACACCTTGTACTTACTGCTGTTGTGCAGCTTTGATCTTAAAGGAAAGCCTAGCTTGAAATGTCCTTGTAAAGGGCTTTCTCCTTCTTTAGAGGATCATGCCATACAATTGGTAAATATTGCCTTGTATATTTTCCTAATGCCTGTCCAGCAAAAGTTTGCCTACTACTGCATATTGTGATTGAAACAAGATGTTATTGGTCATGTAGAGATTAACAGTACATTTTACAGTATATCCTATGGGCATTTAGGATAAATTGATGAATCATAGAATCTTAGAGTTGGCAGAGAATTTAGAGGCAAGCTAGTACAAACATTCATTTGATTAGATACTTGAATAGTTTTACCGACAAACACTTTACTAAGTAGGCATGTAGATTTTGTTGGAATATCACCAGTTGCAGGGAGCTCACTACCTTTCAGAAGACCCCATTTCATTTTAATCGTCCTGCATTAAAAGAAACCCATCCTACAAAAAACATTAAGTTAAATGTTCCTTTGCATACTTTGCAGACAGATCACTTATATTTTCTCATAATCTCTTGTAGGCTGACAGTCCTGAGGGGCTTCTGTTTTCTTAATGTAACTATTTTTAGTTATCATGTCAGATCTTTTGTAAACATATGGATATTGCCAGTGCCATTATGTCTTTACTAACATTGACCGGAACCATTTATGTTTCCATTTCAGTTGAAAGTGTAAGGAAACAATAAAATCAATGAGTGGGAGGAATTTGTGGGTTGTGGGCTTTGGCTGGTGCTTTGGACCCGGAGAGTCTGTGGAGTTCCTTAAGATCTTGGGTTGTTGATATGTGTTTTGCTTAAGCCAAACAAGGGTTTTATATTACAGAAATTATCAAAATTCAGGTGTTTCATGAAAATGATGTTCAGAAGCATAGCCAAGTTTCAAAAAGGAATGAAAACAAGAATATGTAGAGGTTTAATAAAATCTATAAAGGCTATTCATTCATCTTCTTTTTCTTTCTCAATATCCACCTTATTATTGCCTCTGCAAACCTTCTGAATTTACTTTATCCTTTTTCTCTCTCCACATTCTGGCTTATATGACATTCTTGGGTATCATTTTCACATGTTTTCTTTATGATTTTCTCAGATCAACCAACTGTCATCAGTTACAATTCCAAATCCAAGAAGAGATCAAGCCACTTGCCCTTAGCTCAGGGTAAGCATTGTCCTGCCTCTAATCAAGTAGCACTAAGGAGGCTGGGGACATACAGTGATGTTATTTAAGATCATGCCTGGAGGCTCACACCTGTGGATCAGAATCAGGCAATTCCAAGAGAAGGTTAGCTGGCTCTAGAGCAGGACATGCAATCCTCCGAATTTCTACAATTGGGAGAGGAATGTTAAGTTTCCTGGAATTTAGAAAACAAAGTAAAATATTTTCTATAGAAGGTTAGTATGCTGGGGACTGGGGGTACAAAAGCAATAACTGGGTGACTTAAGACTTATTTCATGCTATTGAAAAAGTGAAAGGATGTTAATCTTTCCTTTCCTTTCTGGATCAGTTTAGAAAGGGGTTTCAGAGACTAAGTATGCAGAAATAAATTGTGTATTAACTTTAATGAGCCCAGCTTGGTGAACTTAGGAAAGGACAGAAATTTAACACATGAATCTCTGAATGCATTCCAAGGGTAGATTTGTGTTGTTGGCAATTAGGCCACATTTTGTCTCCATATTTGTTATATTCTACTACAATTTAGGTCTTCTTAACATTTGCTACCAAGTTATACCACAACCTATCTATACTCAACCAACATCCCTTTGTATGACTTTACCTTTATCCTAATTGAATTTGTGACTCGGTTTTCTATTCTAGTCTAACATGACTTTTCTGGATTCTGATTCAGTAATAATATGGTAGTTTTCTGTTCAGCCTCACATTAACTGAAAATATGATTACATGCCATTGGGCAGTGACAAGGTACTGAAAATAAGGTAGCAACTATAGTAAAGTGAGCTTCAGAAGGACCTTAGAGATCTGGATTCTAATTTCAACTATGCCATATAGTGTATGAATTTGGGTAAGCCATTTACTTGCATTATGCATTATTCTATCATATGTAAGTGAGGTAATAAGCAGCTTAGTAATTATAAATTGAGATACATCTAAGAAGTTGTACAATTGCTTACAGTTCTATATAAAATGGTAACGTCATTGAACATCTCTAGTCTAAAGTCTCAGGAAGTGACAGATGAGATGAATTACTCCAGTTCTGGCTGTGGGGCAGCCTGATCTGAAGGGCTCACTGAATCTGTCTGTGCAGCTTAAAGAGGATCTGAAGTCACAACTATAGAGCCCACCATCACTGGAAGGGCAGTTTCTTCTAACCCTAGCATCAAACAAATTTCAAGTTTCAGATGGTGCCTTTAAGGCACCAGTCAGTATACACATCAAACCTGTTAAAAGGGATGCCAGTTAAGGAATTACACTACTTTGATTCTGACAGAAGCCTGATTGCAGAGTGGCTACCATAGTGCACACATTGCTGTTTTCACTTATGTACCAACCCTATGCCCTTCTTTATTTTTTTTAACAGCAACCTTATCTCCCTTCACATAACCACTACTTTCCATCCCAGTCCATGTAGTTCAGTGGTATTGTCCCAAAGGTGGGCATAAGGTATATACCCTTGGACAAATAGGGATCCATCTCCACTGACCCAAGCAACAATGTCAGAGAAAAGCAAATCAAGTTAGTCCATTTAGACCTCTGCCCCAGAGAATTTAATTATTGAGTAGAATGACAAAGACATAAACAATTGATACCTGGTCATGTGTTCTTGTATTAGATCCTCCAGACTGTTCTAATTTCTGTCCTTCCCATGGTGTAGTCAACTTTTATCTTAAAATTTACAAGCTACTTCATGTATTTCCAATAAATTTTCACTTAAGTAGGTCTGCTCTGTTGTTTTTTGTTACTTGCAACTGAATAATTTAAACTTATTTTTGTCATGATTTTAGGGAATGAAAAACATGCACCTTAAGAAAGAAGTTCAGTAAATGTTCTCCTGGTTGATTTACATTAAATGGTTCAATTTAAGAACCATCATTTATTTTCATCTAGTCAGTCCATCAACCTTAAAACAAACTTCAGTATAAGGATCATAGAATCAAGGAAGTACAACACCTAGATGACCCGTGAGACTCGGCCTGAGTTGTGAGTACCCATGAGTTCTGAGCTCTTTCCATTTATGGCACAAACACCCAGTATCAGCCTGTCTGTTCCCATAGGCCTTCCCCATGGGCCCTCCCCATGGGTCATCAAATAAGCCAGTCATCTTATCTTACCCACTTTGTATCTATTCATACCACACCCCTAGCCATCTGATATCAGCCCAGATCATGCTTTCTTTTGAGTGCTGGTATATGAGTTCCTCTGTCTCATTGCTTACTTGAAATTATTTGCTTGACCTCGGTTTAGTCCCTGCTTGCTTTGACCAAATTCTTCCCAAATCTGAAGCTCAGTATTAAAATAAAAGTGTACATTTACTCTGTCTACCCATGATTTCTCCAAATATTATAAAGACACTTAGTATTTGTTAGAGAAAATTGATCACAAAAAAGGTTTTCCTAATGCAACTATGGCAAAAGCTTCCTTAGTACTACCTAGCTCTGTATGGCATTAAGAAGTATATTAGTTATCTACTGCTGTATAGCAAATTACCCTAATACTTAGTGGCTTGAAACCACAACATCTCAGAGTCTCTGTAGGTGTGGAATACAGACAGAGCCGAGCTGGAGTCTCTGTTTCAAAGTCTCTCAAAGGCTACAGCCAACATGTCAGCAGTGTCTGTGACCTTACCTCATGGCTCAACTGGGGAAGGATCTACTTCCAAACTCATTTATATAGCTGTCAGCATGATTAAGTTTTGCAACGGATGTTAAGCTGAAGGCCAAGTTTCTTATTGGCAGTTGGCTGGAGGCTGCCCCTCACTCAGGCAAGGGGAATTCCACAAGGTCATGACCAAAACCAAGTCAGAATCTGCTTCCCAGTAGTCTTGACCATTTTGCTTACTTATCAATATCGTACAGCAGCTTGAACAACAAACACGAAGAGTGGTAAGGCAGGAAACAACTTAGCATTCACTTTACTGTGTCCTCTAAATTCTGTGTTTTGTACATTAGCACTTCTGTAGTTGTGAAGTAAGCCTTCACGCCTATTCGTTATTGAAATCATCTCATTGTGACTTTTAGTTTCACAGCAGTATGTCCTTTTAAAACTTTGGTGCTACATAATCAAGTGACCACAGCTCAGTGTGTTTTGGACATGCCAGGGATGAGATTCCTTTTTGCTTAAGGTGTAGTACTACACGGGGTCCCCACTAACAATCAGCTGTACAGCCATTGTCCTCTATCAGGGAAAATATGAATGCAGTTCTCTTGTTTCTGTTGGGATTCCGTGACTCTAAGGCTCACACTTTTGTTAAGGATTTAGCATCTCTTACAGAAGAATGACCACATTTTTTTTTCATGAACCGTATACCAGCCTTTTACTTTTCTAGTATCTTTTTTAAGGATATTATCTTAATATGATAGTCTTCAGCTATTCTTAAATCTAATTTTATACATATAATTGCAGAAAGTTGTGTGTGTGGTTTCTAAATCATTGTCTGCCTTGGCAGGCATAAACCTGAGAATTCTGTATCTTGGCAGTTTTTATTTCTAATTATTTTCATGACAGTTATCACCAGTGACTTTGTATATAAATAAGTAATTTACATGTGCATTGCTTTTATGATTGTAGAAATGGAAGACGAAACTAACAAGATTTGAATCAATATTCAATTGATTCAAGTAAGCATGTGACTTGGAAAATAGAAGGGGCATTCTGATGAACTGAACTTTCTACTTAAAAGAAACCAAATATTAGAAATTATCCAGAAGATGCAGTACATGTTTTCTATTTTATCTGAAGTTTTCACACTAGAACAATATAGGTTATGATGCCAGAATATTGTGAGAGAACTGCTGACACATGTATTACAGTTAATGTTTTTATTCATTCATACTCGCACATATTCATTCGACAAACAGTTGTGGAATATACACTCTGTGCCACTTCCCACACTTAGTGCTTGTGAACATATTCCTCACACTTCAGAAATGTACAGTTTTTTTTCTAAAACAGATATAAATAAATATTTATACGATCTTATACAAAATAATGATAACAGAAAAATGTAAATGGCATGGAAATTCTGTGGAGTTCAAGTTCCCAAACTTGTATTTCATTACAGAAAGCTTATAAAAAATATTTATGAGGGGCTCAAATAGACTTATTTGGTAAACTATATGCTTTGAAAAACAGAACATACTACCACAATCAAATCACAAGATGGAGGCCATTTATAACACTAAATATATAGGAAGGACATGATCTTAGGTGAAAATATATTCCTTCCAAAAAGAACTAAATTACTTATCTATTTCTGTTAACAACTATATTAGTTACCTTGTTATTATAGTATAGTATAGTATAGTATAGTATAGTATATTCTTACCTTATATTATTTATGCTCAACAAATAATTCCCAAACCTAGAGGCTTACCCAACAAAGATGTATCATCTCTGGTTTCTGAAGGTCAGGAATCTTGACACAGCTTAGCTGGAATTTCTGGCTGTGGATCTTCACCAGTCTGCCCTGGAGGTGTCCGCTGATGTTGTAGTCATTTCAAGGTTCAGCTGGCGGAGCATCTGCCCACAAGCCACCCCTACGGTTATTGGCAGGTGTGGGATCCTACCTGGCAGTTGGCTGGAGGCTTCCCTTCATCCCTTCCCATTGGTGCCTCCACCTAGGGCAGAATGTGGCATGGTAATGGTTTTCCTCAGAGTGAGTGAGCGAGAAGGGTGAGGTGCAAGCGGAAGCCAGAGTCTCCTGCAGCCTAGTCCTGCAAGTGGCAGCCAAGTCATTTTTTTCTGTGTTCTATTCATTTGAAGTAAGATACTAGATGTCCCAACCCATGTGCAAGGGGAAGAATACCATAAATATCTGAGTTACATTGTGTAGGGAAAATGGAAGTTCCATGAGCAGGATTCTTACCTGACCCTAATGCACTTGCCCACTCTGCATGTGCAATCATGTAATACTTGGCCTACTACTCAGGTGCTTGGCTTGCACACGTGTTGACAATGAGCTGTTATTGTTTGTGTGCTACGCAAGGGGTGCTCTGACCTGCCACTATGAGACTAAAAGGTTTGTATAAGACCTTTTACCCTCAAGGCTCCGTTGTCCTTATTTGGTTTCACCAAATCCGGAGTGAACTTGCTGGGAACTGAAACCTTCCAGTGCCACATATTGCCCCTGATAAATTCTCACAGGGCAGAAGATGAGGAAGACATCTCTCTCTAGGGAAGTTAGTCACTCCAAGTCTGAGCTTTCTTTGTAATAGCTTAAGAACATATCTTAGATTTATTTCAACAGCATATGCACAGTGAAAAGGTAATTAGCTTTAGTCATTAGCTGTTATTGCTGGGACGCTCTTTCTTCATGCCCTTCTAGAATGTGGGTTATAAACTCACAAGCAGACAAAAATAATGTAGCTGCATGAAGCAAGCAAGGTGAGGATTTGATGAAATGAAGAACACTTGCCCAACTTAGATAATCATTACTATGTCAGAATAAAAAGAATCAGATATCCTGATTTTTATGTGAAATCTTATATCTTAAATGTTTACAGCTAACTTACATATTAAATAACGGTATGGGAGTCAACCAAAACATATCCGTGATATAAACTTAAAATTCTATTGTTGACTTCAGATGGTAGCTACCCATTTTGAGGGCAAGCCTCAAAATGAATATCAGTTTTTTTATCATTTTCCTTGGAGAAGTCTCCTTGACTTTTGCATAAGTTGAGTGTGCCTTCTCCGAACAAGATTAGTGTCCCGGTACAGTTCTGAATATGGTACACCATTGCCAAACATTGTTAAACTCTTCCCTTAGAACAATTGATTCCTATCCAATTGGTATGTTACAAAACAGTGTTTCTATTTTTACTATAGAAGTAACTAACAAATTCCACCTCACAGAATGCCCTGGTACAATAACTTCATTAGAAAATGTACTAAATAATTGAACATAAAATCAAAGACAGTCATACTTGATGCAGCACAAAAATGTTCTTTTTCCTAATAACAGATGTCAGAGCCATTTTTTCTAATAAAGATCACTTGATATACATCCTTAGCAAAATATGTTATTCCTACAGCATGACCCAGAAATAGATGAAGTGATTGCAGAATGTATTCCTCATTTATATATATTTCCCCAATTGTAAGTTATGAACAATTTTTATGGGGGATGGGTGGGTTTTTGTAAATGGGAAAGTTAGTAGGGTAATTTTAGAATAAAAAGGAAAATCAATATTTAAAAAATTTAAGTTAGTGTATTTTCAAATAACCATGTTTCTGTCAACTAAAAACAATTTTATGTAAAAATGAGGGAAGTTGAATTAAAGCAGCAAAAATAATATAAATAATATTGAATAGTGTGTTGAGAGTTCTTTTCTGACTCTGGTTATGGCAGTGACAGGTCACGTGGGCAGTAGCAACGGCTTTCAAAGTGACTGACCAAGATTGTCATGATGGTTCCTATCAGTTCTCAGTTTCTATGATTCTGTATGTTAATTTTTTTTCTCCAGTTTAATTTTACAATGAATTTTCAAAACTTTATGCCAGGTTTTCCTCTATTTCTTTTGCCACTGAGTTCATCCTTAGAATGGTCCGATTTCATATAGTGTATATGAAAAACATTTAGAAATTCTTTAAGAGTTATTGTTTGAAAACAAGTCAAGATTTGCCTTACAGATACTTTTTAATTTGTAAAGGAAAATATAAGTGATTTTAAAGAAACTACCCATCTCTAACACTGAGAAACTTGATTGTATTAATCTCCCTTTTTATCTCATTCATTCAGCAAATATTTATTGAGTGTCCACTATATTCAAACACTATGCTAGGTCTGTTTTTCCAAAACCAGATGTTGTCCCTTATGAATGAAATAGGTATGACCCTAAGGAAATTTATAGTCTAATCAAAGAGACAGATACCAGATAATCATACTAAAATGAAGAAAACATTATAAAGACAATATGATGTTAAAGGTACATAAGGGAGCTCTGACTTAGTGACATAAATTAGACTTTACTGAAAAATTAGCAGTTGAGCAGAGGTCTGAAAGGTGAATAGGGTGAGGTGAAAGGGACTAGAAGCCTAGACTCAAGACAGGCCCTCTGACCCTCTGACAGGAGGTAGTGTAACAGATTAGGGCATACGAAAAAAAAGCCAATGAGACTAGAACAGAAAGAACAAAGGAGAGAAAGTATGATTGGAAATGCAGCAGAGACATTCCTTAGAGTGTAGGTAATATTCTATGATCACTTAGGGAGACTCTACAGAGAGAAAAGAAATATAGACTCACAATTGCCCTAAGATATGCCGACACTTTAAGTCTGGGTAGAGGAAGTTAATCTTGCAAATGCTAAGGAGTAATTAGACTCCTTAACAGGAAACATAATGTCCAAGGAAATAGAGTGTTTCCAGAAGGAGGAATTGCTCAACAATGCTGAATGCTGTTCAGGCAACAAGAGACTTTAATAATAGAGAACTGGAAATTGTCAGTGACTCTAGTTAGATATATATTTGGTGCAAAATGAAGGCAGAAATCAAAATGGAATGAGTTGAGGGAAAATAAGGTAAATAAATGAAATCGGAAAATAGGCAGCTCTCTAGAAGTTGGCATACAGAGGGGAGGAAATAGACTGAATTATAGCTAGAAGTGCTTGACAGATTGTGTAAAAATAGTTTTAAAATGTGAATGACTTGACTGCATATTAAACACACATGCACACACACACAAAACCAGTAAATCTACTCCTAAGTATATAGCGAAAGAATTTAAAGCTGGTACTCAAACAAATTTATGTACACGCATGTTCATAGCAGCACTATTCACAAAGGGCAAAAGATGGAAATAGCCCAAATATTCATCAACACATGAAAGGATAGACAAATGGTGGTATATAGATACAATGGTTCTTTTTCAGTCATAAAAATGGATGAAGCACTGATCAATATTACAACATAAATGAACCTCCAAACTCGCTAAAAGAAACCAGACACAAAAAGTTATGTATTGTATGATTCTTTCAACATGAAATATTCAAAATAGGTTAATTCATAGAGACAGAGGGTGAATGGGTGATTTCCAGAGACTGTGGGAAGGGGAGAATGAGGAACAACTGACTAATGGGCATGGGGTTTCTTTTTGGGCTGATGAAAATGTTTCAGAACTAGAAGAGTTTGTGATAGCACAACATTGTGAGTGCATGAAATTTTACTGAACTGTTCACTTTAAAATGGTTAATGGTATGTGTATTTCACTTCAATTTAAAAAATTAAAATAATCAGAGTTAAAGGCCTAATTTAGAGGGAGAGATTAAGTATGCAAGAGAAGAAATACCAAAATACAGAATTCCTGAGATGCCAGGAGGGAGCTGGAGGGCAAGTTCAGATATCTTTATTTTTGAAGTGATCTATATTTTCCAAATTCCATTTTAGCCTAGGCTTAAATGGAATTTAAAATTTTCAGAGTAGTAAAATGTAAGGGACATAAATATCTGAATAAGCTCTCTCACATATTTGCCAGAGGGAGTGTGTAACTTAATGGCAATGGCAGCTCTCTTTCTCATTTCACATACTCGAGTTTTTCCAACAGTCCAGAGCTCTGAACTATTGCCCAGGATCAAATCCTGGCCTTGCCACTACCGGTATCAATTTGAACAATTTAACATCACTTCATCTAAGTTTCCCTGTCAATAAATAAATATAATAAATGTACCCACCTCAGAATACTACTTTGGAGAATAAATGAAATAATCTCTGTAAAGGGTTTAGGACAATGACTAGCACATAGTAAATTTCAGTATTGTTATTAATCATTTGTAGATGAGAGCAGTGTTATTAACCCACCATATTTAAATGTGTGCTCATACCATTTTCCCAAAAGATGCTTTCCACAGTTAAGTTTTTTATGCTTCTTGTGTCTTGTGTCCCTTGGGAATCAAGGTAGGAGAAGGTGTTCTTTTGTCTTCTGTATCAGAGGTATGTAAAACTTGTCTCAGTCGAGATCTAACTCCATTTTTGGGCCCATTGATACGTCTGAAACTAGCTAAGCTAACAATATATTAAGTAAGTCTAAACCTATTATGAGATACTATATGTTAATAATAATATGCTGACTTATTCTCTGTGGATCACTAAACATCTAATAATACAAATAACTAATGTATTCTTTTAATGATTAAAAATTATAGCTTTCAGATGTTTGGCATTTTCTGTCAATCTCAACCAAAAAAAGAGTGAATGTTCTTTCTCTGGTAATTTGCATTAAGGTGCATCTCTTGTTTGAAAAAAATCTATTATTGCTTTGGCTTCCTTGAGAATAAGAAAGTCCATCTAAATTTGTAGATTAATCTAAAAAATGGGAAAGATTGAGGGACAGAGGATCTGCTGGCTAAATTGAGTTCATTATTCTTCAGTCTACATTGGCCTTTGATCAGTCAAAAGTAGAAATTGCCATCAGAAAAGGAGCTCTAATTGAAATAGAATATGTGTTCGTATCAACTTCTCATAGAGCCAGAACTGAGAATCTTAATGTTATGTATGTATATATTTTTTAGCACAGTTCCATGATATGAACACTTTTTATCCTTGGAAAAACTAAGAACACAAACTCTGGAGAGGTTCTACCTGGGTTCACAAGGATTCAAATTCCACCTTGTGAAGACTCTTCATGGGGTTGTTGACAGTGTTACATTAATTAACACCTACCCTTAGTTATCCCAGTGCCTGGCATCTAGTGAATATTCATTACTGTTAGCTATCATTCTATATCATTTGCTCTTTTGTAAAGGTTGTTTAACCAAAATGTGATGCATGATTCAAGAGGAGCTGTAGAGATCAATGTAATAACTTTTGCTTTGGAAAGTAGGAGACACATGAGCATGTAAAATCTTTCTTACCATAGAACTACTAAGAAGACCAAGCGTTTCTGTTGGATTTCTATATTGCAACTCAACTTAAAAGGAAACAATAACAAACCACAAAACTTTCTTATGCCCACAATCCTTTTTCAAGAATTGTTTTACATAGCTTAAAATGTCATCTTTTCCTAGACTTTAATAATGACTTGATCATTCATTAGAGAATATAATAAATCTGGATTAAACTCTGAGCTGAATTTGAAAAAAAACAAAACAAAAAACTTTACTCCTAATTGTCAACGTAGAGCTTTTGCTTAACAACATACAAAATTTGTCATTTATAAATTAATATTTGTTCTAGCAATCTTACTCTTAGGAATTTGCCAATAAACATTTTTAAAGTTCTGATTTAAACACACATACACAGGACGTTCAGTGCAGCATTTTTAATAGCAAATACTGGAAATGACTTAAATGTCATCAATAGAAACTAATTAGATCAATTCTGGTACCTCTGTACAACAGAAACCTCGGTTATTTTAAAAAATGTGATAGACCTTAATATTAACATAGAAATTGCCACATGGTATATTATTTTTAAAAATGCAAGATGCAGAAATATCTATAGAGTAACCCATTAAGTCAAGCACAAATATATGTATGTGCACACATACAGAGGACGCTTTTAGTAAAATAGCTTTAGAGACAGGGTTTGGGGATGAAAGTGTAGGGGATCTGACATAATATTCAGTGCCTCTCCATAGTTCTGATAATTTCTGATGTCAACAGTATCTGGTTGATGTCATGATGAGCTGTTTTGATTTTCTTATCTTTTCTTCTCTGTATTGAAAATTGCAACAAATTCTATTTTAAGGTAACACATTAAACATTGTAATAAAATAATACCTTTTCCTTTGTTCATCTGTATTATTGTGTACTCTCCATTTCGATGGTTACCTATTAACATTCTGTGCTTCTTAACATATATCCTCCTTTAAACTGTGAGCTCTTACAGGGCTTCCGGAATGTAGCATAGCACCTGATATGAATGGTACATATTTAATCAGTGTTTGTTGGCTTTATGATCCAAAATGTACAAAAGAGCATAGACCTCAAAATAAGATGAGCATGGATTTAAATTTTAATTTTCCCATTATCTAGCTGATAATCATGGACATATTTTCATGACCACTGCATTTCCAGGAAAATGCAATTAAGATAGCAGTAATTCTTTTCTAACGGAATTTTAGGATTGATTATACAATGCACATTTTAAAAAAGATTGTCACGTGGTAAGTCTTCAATAATATCAAGCTCCCTCCTCATTTTCTTTTTTCTACTCATCATTGAGTAGTCCTCTATAAGCCATCAGCTCCTCCTTAACACAATTTTATTTATATATAGATAAGAAGTAGTTTCTTGTTGGAATGAGAAGGAAGTGAACAAACTGAAAGATAAGTTCACAGGGAGTATGGAAATTTTCCTGCCATCCATAGGCTGTAGGGAGTTGGTTAGGGGGAATTAATTTTTTAAATATTTTTTTCATCCAACATTTTTTTTACTTATTATGCATATATATATACTTAAGCAGAAAAAAATTATGATATTTAAGCA
This sequence comes from Manis javanica, assembly GCF_040802235.1. Classification (NCBI taxonomy): domain Eukaryota; kingdom Metazoa; phylum Chordata; class Mammalia; order Pholidota; family Manidae; genus Manis; species Manis javanica. The sequence continues at coordinate 47,150,396 of NC_133156.1, forward strand.
GTGGCAGGCAATATGAGTAACCTGAAAGACCAATACAAAAATCTTTATGTGGGATAGTATATAAACCAGTTACACAGATGCAAGTCATTCCTGTTACTCTGAAAAAATTATAGTCGTTCTGACTGCTGCCATTTACTCTTGCAGATTCCCTGGTCAAGGGCTGAGGGAACTGCCCTTCCTGAGATTTTGTTGTTGTTCGTGTAAGTGGGGACCAGTTTATCTTTGCTTCATTTTATTCAAAATTATTCACTTGTTTTTAAAGTGGGTACAGAATTTTAGTTTTAACTGCCAGCTAAGAAGACTTTTTTAATGTAGAATTAAATCATAAATTTAGACTAATAGCCTCTTTGTAATATTGCCATTGCCCAGCAGACTAATTACAAAACCACAAGCAGTAGGAAAGAAAAGGAAATGCAGTTACTCATATGTTTGGAATGCTGACATTTGGCATCTAGCTCTGAAGTGAATGTTTACACAGTAGCTGTCTTTAAGGTCCTCTTCCAAAAGGTTGTATATAATTTCTGACTTAAATATCTCATCCTATATACTGCACACTAAACCAACAGTTTTTAACCTATGCATAATTAAACCTATTTCATGAGGCATTTTAGATACTGTGAACATAGTCGGTCATTCAGTTGCAGAGAATTGTGCCACTGTCTGTTCCTGGCTTTGAGGAGCTCATCCAATCATACTGAAGTTTAATGAAATATGAAGACCGGTTAGCAAGTCTTAACCATAAGCACTTGCTATCTATTGAAATGTATTGGGAAGCACAGATTGTGTCAACATGAAATGTTCACACATGGCAGAATTCCATTTGTTCACAGTAACGGAGGGTGATACTTGGCATTTGAAACTCCACCACAGTATTAAACTCATTATCATGTGAATTGGTAATATCTAGTACAGGATTTTAAATAAATGACTCATTAGTTGTGATTTTTATTAAAGTGATCCAATTTTGATTTTTCAAATTAACCATCTACTTCCTGTTTTAGGTGTGTATTCTATGGAATTGCAAATAATAGTTTTAGTCATTACTGTTTCTGAGACCACATCATGTGACACCTATATATTCTCAAGTTGTCTTTATGTAAGGTCATGGTTAATAGCTGGGAGGGGCAAAAATGCAGCCAGCAGGAAAGAGTGGTCTACTAGGCCCAAGAGGTTGGAAATGTCTTCAAAATCAGAAAGACGTGGGTTGAAATCAATGATCCACTATTTCTGAGCAAAATGGTTCGCCGAACGCAGATTCATTATTCACTCACTCCAATGGCTAGTGAGTAACATTTACACAGTGGTGACTTTGAACCCAGCACTATTGTAGGCACTGGGGAAATGGTAATGGACTGAGCAAAGTTCATTTCCTCAGAGATCATGAACAAGTGGGAGAAACATACAGGGATGTGTAACAAATATCAAGTACAGTAACTCTTCAAAGGGAAGAGCCCAACCGTGTGGGATTAGATGAGTCACGCCTGATAGAACTGATGTCCATGCTGAAGCTAAAGAATGAGGAGGCCCATCTGGGAGCCAGGGAACTGAGGGATTCAAGCCTGCTAGAGCAGGGGCAACATGCACGCATTCCCACGGATTGGCTTGTTTATTTGAGAAATTTAAACAAAGCCTGGTTGTGGGGCAGGTGTAGCGAGGGCACTGTGGCCAATCATCAAGGGCCTTGAAAGGAATATTGGGATTTTGGATTTTTTTCTTCCCTAAGAACATTGTTTAACCTTTCTAAATGCCAATTTATTCAGCTATAAATTAAGAGAATATTATCTAATCTAATGAGGTTTTCTAAAGATTATATACAATGTGTGTATATAGTTTGTTTAGAAACAAGGCCTGACACATTATATTTATAATAACAGCTATGCCATACTTTGTTAAGTCTTTTATTACTAGATTTTTATTAAATAAGCCAATTTGTGGATAGGCACAGAGTGAGGGTCAGGAGGGTGTCAGAGTTGGTAGACCCCAGCTCACTGGAAGCCTATTTGCTTGTGAACACTAGCACAGCTAGATCTCGGGAAGCTATCAACTTCAGGAAGAAAGGAAAAAGGAAGCAGGCATCATAGCTCTGAATTGGTAGGGCTTTGAGTAGTGGTTCTCAGCCAGGAGCTTTGTCTCTTCCCAGAGGACATTTGGCAATGTTTGGAGACAACATGTAGTAGGTAGAGTGACTAGGGATGCTGCTAACATCCCACGATGCACAGGACAGCACCCAACAGCCAAGAACTGGCAGTACAACTCAGTTAGGGAAGCCTTCACCTAGAGGATGCTGGCAGAAGTTGGAACAGGGCTATAAACTGATACAAGATGCCAATGAGTTTATGTCTTTAAAACTATCTCTTAAATATATGATTGCCTCTGTCTTTTTTTGTCTTTTCTCTCCTCTGTCATACTGGAATACAAAGTAAACATCATATGGTGAACTGCATGTATAGTTTGCTTGGCCTCAAAGCTGCTGAAACATATATACCTTCTCTAACTAATCAGCTTAAATTAACCTCTGCAGTGGGTGGTAATTGTAGCTGACAATAGCAATCATGTATTCCTAAAGTGGCAGTGGAGAAACATGAAGATTATGTGGGAGTGTCAAGTCTGTGGTTTAGGCGGAGCAATGTCAAACATCTGCAAACAGTATTGCTAGAACATCCAAACTAAACAGTTTTTCAAAGAATGTAGTTAGCATAATATGTAGACTCTGGAAAAAATAATCTAACAAACTATTTCTTACTCATCTAGACTAAACTAAGGGCTCATATAATCAATACATCTTATTGATTGTGCTATGAGGTTTTGTGTGCAATTTCCTGAATTTCCTTAGAGATTTCTATATTTCTTTTTATTGCAATATTGCCTTAATTTGATGTTAAGTAATAGTAGTGGCTAGAAGTACTCATGTTTCATAATTTTGAATTTCAATATTTAAAAAGAGCAAATGTTTCTGCAGTGCTTTATGTGTAAATTTTGGCAAGTTTATACTTTCAAAAATGATAAATATTATGAATTTATATAAAATGTAAGTGTCACATATTTAAAAATAATTTTATAAGTGTTTATTTGCTTTAGCAGTCTAAATGTATTTTAAGTATACCTATTTGAAATGAGTAAATACATTCTAATAATATGCTCACGAGTCAGATGTGTGTGTGTACTAACTTTTGTATAATTTAATCTTGAATGAGGGACTTTTTAAGTGGTTATTACTAAATCTATTAAATTTACACTTTACTTTTCATAGTACATAGATGAGAAGACTCTCCTTCAGATGAAAATGGGGTTGGTATTTAGCAAATTTCATAGCTCAAGTGAAAGTTAGGAAATATACAGTAAGTATAACTTTTAAAATTTGACAAACAATGGTTGCATTTTAAACCTTACTATTGGAAGTAATAAAAACAGTAAAATATCAGGGTGGATCCTGGGATAACTATGTCAAAGCCACAAGATCCAGGGTATTTAAAAATACCAATCTGATCATGTTGCTCCTCTATCTAACACCTTTTCATGGTTTCTCATTACTCTGGGTGAAAAACCAAACTCCCTAACATATCCTATTACTCACTAAAGTCTTTTTTCCACCTCTCCAGCCCCCCTCAAACCAGATGCCTGCTGCCACAGGGCCTTTCCACATGCAAATCCTTTTGCCTGAAAATCTCATTCTGATTGCTCCCTTGTGCTACTCTTTTGCTTAATCACTCACATCTAAGTCTCTACATAATACATATTTGAGGATCCTCAATCTCTTTATTATATTTCTGTCACAGTAATCATTTTTCTATATTTTTATGTACTAGTTTCATACAAAGAACAGTGAAGACTTGCAGCAATTTTTCTAATCAATTTATCAGAGATTTACTGGGTTCACCAGTCTTATTTCCCAGACATTCCTTGTGATGACATATCTGTAGAAAAGATGATCCCACAAGAGAAAGGAATAACAGTTATGAATATGACTAATGTTTGCATAGAGCTTTATATTTTACTGAGCCTATTCCAGGTCTTATTCTCACTTGATCCTTGCAGTAATCCCATGAGGGCTGGAGGAGAGTTATTTATTCAATAAACATATTTTAGGCATCTTTCATGATGCTGAGTGCTAGGAGTACACATATAAAAACTTAGCAGCAAATTTACACTCCTACCTTCAGGGAGATCCTTTTCTGGGAGGGACAAGGGAGGAGGTACAAAAAGAACTAGCTATAATGGAAGGCTATTAGGGATATGCTCATATAAGAAAAGATTGGTGTGTGAATGAGGACAGGAGATGGTTAAGTCTGCCTGAAGAAGGTAAGGAAAAGAAGGAAGAGCGCTGCAAGCAGAGAAAACAACAGGAATGAATGAGCACCTAACAGTGATCGGTTTGTGTCACCCAGAACAGAGGTGCAGAGAGATATTTGGTAGATGGAATACCATATTCTACCTACTCTGGTCTCTGCTGCATCTCTCTGTGTTGCCTCTATTTTTTGGCAGCCTCCTCACCCCCTTTTGGTAGCAACCAGTTCCAATCTCACATGCTGTCCTCTCAATGTGTACAGTAAGATCCTAAAAACTGTGTCTCACAGGTTCCACTTCGGTGAATCAGCCACTTCTCTCAATGTTCTGATTGTCCACATCTGATTAAAACGTCTACCTTAAAAGTCACATCCAGATTAGATATAGCCAAAACACATGCCTTACAGCAGTGGTTCTCAAACTTTAGTACACCTTAGACTCACTCCCCTGGAGGACTTATTAATACACAGGTGCAGGACTGTATCGGGCTGCATTTGTAACATGTCTCTTGGCAATGATGACCACGCTGGCCTGGGACCACACTTTGAGAACCACTGCCTTTGCGAATTCGAAGAATAATTTCCCATGAAAAATCTGAGTTATGTTACTTATAGATAGGGCTGGATTCCAGGCTACCTGAAACCACAGAATTAAATTATGATTCTGTAAATTTGGGAAGTCTGTGACAGCTGCTTATCTTCAGCCCCTTCCCATTCCCCTTCAGCTGTTCAGTGACCTCCTACTTCTTTTCTGGCTACACAAGGTTACTCACCTTCAAGCACCAGATCTTTACCATTCCCAGTGAAAACATCTGTTCTTTCTTTGCTTTCCTCAGAAGAACCTGACCCAAAGATCTGAATGTTGTGTAGCCATTAAAATCACATAATAAAATCTTGCATTGAGGACCTTGTTTTGTTTTCTAGATGACCTCGGACGTGTTACTTCACATCTGCATACCTTAATTTCCTCATACGTAAGATGTTGATAAAAATAGTATCTAATAATAACAATTGTGTCATAGGTTGTTGTGAGGATTGAATTAATATATGTAAAGTGCTTAGAACAGCTCCTGACACATACTTAAGGACTGTATAAGCCTTAGTTCTTATTAAAAAATGTCCTTTGTCAGTGGCTTTAAAGAATTAGGCTTGATAGATTTTTAGAAGAAAAAGGGTACTGAAACACTGACAGAATTTAATCCCTTCCTTCAACAGTCAGTATATTTACATACATAGAATTAAATGCTCTAGCTGAGAGTAAAGAAATGGTTTGGAGCACAGAACTCATGTTATTTGTGCTCTGGCTACTACCCTACATAACTTACTTCTTTCCCATAAAGAGTGACTCCTCATGGAAAGATCAGAAATTTTAGAGTCATATGAAAATAGGTTGTATTTCCATTTTTCCATTGTTAGCCAAAAGATTATGAGCAAATTATGTACTTCTTTTAGCTCCTGTTTTCTTAGTTTTGAAATGAGATTAAGAGAAACTGTACAGATTTTTTTGTGATGCCCAGCTTCAGAAATATGTATAAAGTGCTTAGCACGGTGCCTGGGGAAATATCAGTTTGTCGGTAAATGATTAATTCCTCCTTCCTTTTCTGTTTCCTAAATAAGCCTATTGCATCCAAGCGGGAGCCTTTTCCTGTTATTCCGAGAGAATGACAAATGGTAGAAATTGTAGGTTGCATGTGGATTATGTGAGTGCAACGGGAAAATACTCCTACAAGAGGGCTTTCAACACCCTTCCAAGTACTTTTGTTAGTGACTATCCATTTCAGTTTTCTACAGAACTAATGAGTACAATTATTAATGGCTACCATTTATGGAATGCTTTTCATGTGCTTGGCATTGTGTCTTTGACATCGGTAATTATGCATTTCTCATCACAACATTAGGACTTTGATACTACCATTGGGCCAGTTCGCAAGAGCCAGGATTTTATGCCCAAATCTGAATGTCCTCACAGGCCTTGTACAACTTGGCTTCTATCCAAATTATTAGAATCTTTCTACCACAAAGGGGTTAAACAGAGGGCAGAGTGTAAATGGTAAACCTTGACAGAAATGACTGATATGATATTTTGAAAACGAATTGAATTTTAGTTCTTAGTGTACCATCAAATATTTCCAGACTCCTTCACAGGCATGGTATGGGAAAGGCTGAATATACTTACTCTGAAGGCTTACATGGGGGCACCTCTCCCTATAGGGCCCATTCTGCTTTGTGTACTGGCTGGTGTCTAGCATAGAAAATGGGCCTGTGCTGTCCTTGGAACAGGCTCTGTTGTCTTCTCACCTCTAGCTTTGCCAGAAAGATTTTCTCCTCTTTCTAAATGCCTTTACCCATCTTCTCCATTTGCCAAAATCTGATAGATTTTTCCAGCCAGCTCACTTGTTTTCCTTCATAAAGCCCTGACCAGGTTACTGCATTCATCACTCAAAGTTCTAATTTGCTAATTATCCTTAAAAATATTCATTGTGAAATGAATACATATATAAATTTGAGAAATAAAATAGAAATAGGCAAAATGAATAAAACAATCACCTGCACTTTCACCAGTGAAAGAGAATTAGTTTGAATTCTACATATATGAGTATGTGTACAGATAAAAGTATGTGTTAAAAAAAGAGTATGTATATAAAAGTATATATATATATATACACATGAACACATGTATGTCATCTATACAAATATACATATATATATACACACACATACATACATGTATATGTGTTTAAAAATAATTATTTATCATCTCTTATCCTGTACCTTGCTCAATTATTGAATATTAAAGTATAAAATATAATGTTAGAACTATATGACTAGGATTTTCCATCTGTACATTTACATGAGTCTTATTAGTCAGGGCTAAGTCTTTTATAAGGTATTCTGAAATAACAAATATGTAGTAAGACATAACTAGTTTCCTGTCTACTTTTTTACCATAGGATCTTGATCAATTACTTATTTTGTTATTTTTTTGGAAAAAATGTTTAATTTACATGAGTGGTTTGTGGATTAGGGGAAATAATTAAAATAAGATATATAATATTACCTGGCACATAAGCTTTCAAAAATGTTTATTATTAGGACTATTTGCATTATCATTATTTACTTATTCATTCAACATATGTCAGCTATGTGTCCAGAAATACACTAGATCTAAGTTAGCTTCTAGGAGCTTAAAAATCTATTCAAGCTATTTACACTAGATAACAGTATTTCCATAATCAACAGAGTTATGATGGATAAGCATGAGGCAAATTAGAACAGCAAAGACTTAAGTCTTAAAAATGAGGTAGTGATCCAAAAAATTGCACAGAACTAGATTTCCTCTATCCCGATGGAGATTTTGTAATGAGCGCTCCAAGCCTATAACCTGCAACCTCACACTTCTCTTTTATATTCCAGATTCTATAGTAAAAGAGCAAAAACTAAAATAGCTCTGTCACATACAGCCACTGTGAATTAATGCTTGGAACTGGATTAACTATGAGAAAACCCATTCAAGTAACACAAGACTCACCAGCTGTCAGGCAGGGTTAGTCTCCTCGAAGAGACCACATGCATATCTTGTTGCCAGGGAAAACAGCCTATAACATCATCTTTTTTCAGGGCACGGGTAAATTTCTGCCTCATCCATACAAAACCTTCAGACCTCCAAGAGGCCAGAGGGTACAAATTAAAATTCATGCCTAGCAGAAATAGCTTCCACACTCCTTGCCACACTCTTGTACACGGTATTCAAAAGAGGAGCCCAAGGACGTAGCTATTGTCTCAGCTCTGCTTTTGAACTCCATTCATGTACAAACATGCAGCAGCTTATGTTTTACAAAGGGCAGGGGTGGTTACATTTAAAGTACTCAGCATTATCAGAAATCCCCATGTTTGTATGTTTGTATTACTGTTACAGGAGCCACAAAATGAGTCTGCTGCATTCTCTATTACATAAAGCTTTTGTCGTCAGGCTGGGAACACTGTTGAATTCCATTAAACAACGTAGGGGGGACAGTTAGAAACAACCTTGTGTGTGCTGTGTGTGATTCCCAAAGACCAAAAAAGCAAAGGAGACTATTAAAAGAAAATCCTAAAGCAAATCTGTGGGTTACTAGGCCCATCTGAGTCTTTACTGACTGTGTTCCACGGGATTATTTGACTGGAAACACCTGTTGTTTTCTCTGCAGAGCCGTTGGGAAGAGAGGGGGTGCAGCCCAAGTTTACTGATTAGAACACGTGGCTAGTGCATGAACCTTGGTAAGTCCTAGAAAATCAAGAGTGTAAATACTGGAGTATGCAATTCTTTGTCAATTCCATTCTACTTTTGGAGAATTTTTGGCATTTGTTTCCTTGCATTTGGCACTATCGACTATTTTAATAATGTTTACACTCTCATTCTGTTCCCTCTCCCAACAAGCTGTTAAGAGAAGCCACATTTAAACAAGCATCCCTGCATTTCGCTGCTTCTTGAAGAGGGTAGCAGGCTGTTCCCCAGAATAGTCTAAAAAATCTGCTCCAAATAAACTACTTTAATGCTAAGCAAAATGCCACATATGTAAAATAGGTAATGCGGATTATGTAAAATGCTTTCTTAAACGATGAGGGGAAAGGACTTAGCATCAAATAAATCTGTCAGCATGGGGAGTTCCATAAATAGTTTTAAAAGTAGTTTGAACTGCTTAATATTGCAATTACTATTTACTTCTTCAAATTAGCCTCCATTATCTCATGAAAGAATCTTAAGAATAATTTATTTGACTCTCCAGGGGCTTGTGGCTATATCATGAATAGATGTTTAAAGAGCCTTATAAAAGTCTTCTAAAACCTATTTTAATCTTTGTATCAAACACTTTTACTTATTGCTTATCCCCTTCCAAAAACCCCCACAATCCGAGTTTCTCAAGGAAGCCTCTTTTCTATATTAGTATTAATGCACCGGCACGCAGTTGGGAAATTAGCCTTGAGTTATATGTATCAAGAGAAACAACAAAGCAAATGTACTTTGTTCTTGGCAAGCTTGCTTAATCTCTCAGATATGTAAAGATGAATCAGAAAACAATATGAGCCACCTCATCTTCTTAACTGGAATCACAGAATGAATGTTGGAGTGAAAAAATACTTCAGAGAATACTTACTCTAGACTCTTCTTTTTTTTTTTTAACTTGAGAAAAAAGAAAGACAGAATGCTACAACTGACCCAAACCCCACAAGGTGTCTGGCAGCATCCCAGTAGTCCAAACAAGGACTCAGTGCTTGATATTTTGAATTTTACTAAATAGTCTGGCACTTATTGCTTGGTCAATAAGAATCAACTGACATAACTTAGAAATACAGATACCTAAGATTCTCTTTTAGAGCTGCTTTAATAGCTCTGGAGTGGAGCCTGAGAATCTGCATTTGGACAAATGCCCTGGGGAACGTTTTATGATGTCACTGAAAACTCTGCACTGTAAAATTTTATCTTTAAAGATCAAAACCTGCTACTTATCATTAAACCTATAGAGAAACCTCTAAAATATATCATTATGAATCTATTTTAAAATTATCTATATTTAAATATGAGGCTTTGGGGAACCCTTACATTTAGACCTGTGTAGCGCGCACTTACAAGATATTTTTCCTGGAATATGCTTTCATATCTAAGGTATTTATATGTCTGTCTTCTTTAATATTGCTGTTTCTTAGAGTCTATCTAGATCTTTGACCGTTTGGTCATCATTCTATTTAGTAGGATACTGAAGCCAGTTACACCAAAACAATCCCAATTGAACTATGCTATAGGGCCTAATGTCAGGCAGAAACAGTTAAAATACTTGGCAATTGACTTAACTGCTTTGCCTACCTTGTATGAATTTCCTAGATATAAGACAAATTATGCTTTGGCAAGAAATTAGCCCTCCTTTTGTTTGTTTATTTTTAATCATTTCCTCACAAAAAGCACAGGTTGAAAATGTGTCGACTACTGTCCACAGTGCTAATTGTGAACTTTACTGGGGAATGACACCTTTTATAGAGCCAGCTTGTGAAAAGCCTTTAACAGACACTGCTTTTAATTCCTGTAATTTCAGCGACACCAAGTATATTCAGGCTAGATTCAACACTAGGAAAGTTCTCCAGTAAGTCAAGCGAGTTAAGGTTACCTGCAATCATTTAAATATACATGTTTGACTCTCAAATACATTTAGGAAAGAAAATGACAAATGGATAAAAGTTGAAAGTTATTCTCAAAAAAGACAGCCTCTAACTCAGGTGGCTTATTTTAGCAATTTCAGAGGCTGTGTACTCAACTTCTTGTGCGAATTGTACTTTTATACCATCCCATTTGACAATTAAATTGGAAAAACACGGGAAAAACCATTGTTTATTTTTTCTATAGTGCCATCAATGTGCGCTGCACTGAACAATAGTCAGGGTATGGCAAACAAAGGCTCTGCCCCGTGGAGCCTACAATCGAGCAGCATGATACAACGCAGAACAATACAATTCAGAACAAGCATGTGGTGATTAACAACCTTTCTAAATGGCATTCTTTGCAGAAGAGGAGGGTTTTTTATAAGTCAGTGGGTTGGGGGGGGGCGGACATACATTAATTGAGAGGCAGTTTCATCTATAGGGACTTTGACAGAAGACACAAATCAGCTTCAGCTTGGGTGAATAGACCAAGGGGGAAAGAAAATTAGAAGGACGGTATGATCAGTAATTAAAGATTTCAGGGCAGGCTATCTCTGCAGTGAATTGAGAGCTGGGGAGATCCTAAAAATAATGACCATAGCCACATAACAAAGAAAATAGGAACAAAGGTATTTCAGAAAGAGTCCCTTTCTCATATTTCAGGAAAGGACATTGGTTTGAAATCATCCACAGAGAGAGGGCAGGGATGAGAATGGTGGTGTTTACTTCCACATGTGAAATTTTACTTGAGACACACAGTAATTCTGGGAGGCATTTGATAAATGAATTTTAAGTTGGTTGTGGGAAAAGAAATGGTGCCATTTAGCTAGAATTATATGTTGAGAAGTCATGAATCTAGAGGAATGGCTGTGTAGATTCAAACATACTTAGGAACATAAATCTAGTGTTCTTTTTTGTGCGTTGTATAGGTGTGTATAAAATGTTTCAATAAGGTAGAGCAACTATGAGAAGCAAGATGCTGTTTATTTTCACTCCAATAATAATGTCTAATATTTATTGAGTGCCTTCTATGGCAAGGCACTGTTCTCAACATCACTCACGTCATCTCCTTCATTCCTTGTAGGAGCCCTCTGAGGTAGGTAACAGAACTATTATAAACTCCATTCCACAGATGAGTAAATTGAGGCACACAGAGACTAAGTAACTTCTGAAAACAGTCTGGTTTCAAAATATATATGTCGAACCACAAATGCTGTAAATTTTTCTCAAAATCCAAATTCACATTTTCAAGAAAAACCCTCTTGATGGAACCCACCCTTATTTTCATGAAGGCTAGGGTACACTAACTTCTTTTGTGCTTGTGTAATCCCATATATCCTTTTCCCTATCGGGTTTGTATTCTGCTCCAATCCACTGTGTAAACTGGTGAATTAGGATGTATAAGGTGATATTATTTGTGTCAAGTGCAACAGATTTAATACCTAAAATTCTAGATAAAATATTAAGAGATAGGAAAGAACACCATGCATCTATTCAGCTGCCTTGAGAAAACGGTGTAAAACAAAGAGGCGGAGCCAACATGGTGGCATGAGTAGGGCAGTGGGAATCTCCTCCCAAAAACATACATATTTTTGAAAATACAACAAATACAACTAATCCTAAAAGAGAGACCAGAAGACATAGGACAACAGCCAGACTACACCCACACGTGCGAGAGCCCAGTGCCTGGTGAAAGCGGTAAGATACAAGCCCCAGCCCAGCGGGACCTGAGCGCCCCTCCCCCCAGCTCCCGGCGGGAGGAGAGGAGTTGGAGCGGGGAGGGAGAGGGAGCCCAGGACTGCTAAACACCCAGCCCCAGCCATCCGCACCAGAGCACAAACACAGTGCATGCATGGAGGGATGGAAACTAGGGAAACAGGGCAGCAAGACCTCTGAGCGGGTGCTAAAGCAGATGCCCCTGTGACAAAGAAAAGCAAATGCTTTTTGAAAGTCTTAAAGGGACAGGGACACAACAGCTGGACGGAAACAACACAGGTCACAGACCAGCAGCTGAAATTCCAGGGAAACCTGGGTGCACTAACCCCATGGGCAACAGCTCTGAGACCCCTCACGGAGGTAAACAGCCAAACAAACAACCCCCTATCCATTACCCCTCCGGGCGCAGTGAAAGCAGAGAAGCAGCCTAAGGCTGACTACGCCCTCAGAAGGAGAGCTTTCTCCATAACGGCCGAGCAAGACACAAAGACCCAATCTACACGCAATTACCCAATACGAGCCACTACGGGTTGCAGTTGTCCCAGTAAAGAAAGGCCAGTAGCAAGTGGAAAGTTTGGCTCTCCCAGCTGACAGTCAATAGCACTTATCAACATGAAAAGGCAAAAAAATATGATCCAGACAAGACTAACCCAGACAGCTTTGGCATCTGCTACATCTTCCCCTGAGAAGGAACCTGGGGAGATAGATTTAACCAGTCTTCCTGAAAAAGAATTCAAAACAGAAGTCATAACCATTCTGATGGACTTGCAGAGAAATATGCAAGAACTAAGGAAGGAGAATACAGAAATAAAACAAGCTCTGGAAGGACGTCAAAACAAAATGGACGAGATGCAAGAGACCATTAATGGACTAGAAAACAGAGAACAGGAATGCAGAGAAGCTGATGCAGAGAGAGATAAAAGGATCTCCAGGAATGAAAGAATTTTAAGAGAGCTGAGTGACCAATCGAAATGGAACAATATCTGCATTATAGGGGTACCAGAAGAAGAGAAAGAAAAAGGGATAGAAAGTGTCTTTGAAGAAATAATTGCTGAAAACTTCCCCAAACTAGGGGAGGAAATGGCCTCTCAGACCACAGAAGTACACAGAACTCCCTTGACAAGGGATCCAAGGAGGGCAACACCAAGACACATAATAATTAAAATGGCAAAGATCAAAGACAAGGACAAAGTATTAAAGGCAGCCAGAGAGAAAAAAAAGGGTACCTACAAAGGAAAACACATCAGGCTATCATCAGACTTCTCAACAGAAACCCTACAGGCCAGAAGAGAATGGCATGATATACTTAAGGCAATGAAACAGAAGGGCCTCAAACCAGCACTAGTGTATCCAGCATGATTATCATTTAAATATGAAGGAGGGATTAAACAATTTCCAGACAAGCAAAAGTTGAGGGAGTTGGCCTCCCACAAACCACCTCTACAGGGCATCATACAGGGACTGCTCTAGATGGGAGCACTCCTAAAAAGAGCACAGAACAAAACACCCAACATATGAAGAAGGGAGGAGGAGGAATAAGAAGGGAGAGAAATAAAGAATCATCAGATCGTGTTTATAATAGCTCAACAAGCAAGTTAAGTTAGACAGTAAGATAGTAAAGAAGCTAACCCTGAACCTTTGGTAACCACAAACTTAAAGCCTGCAATGGCAATAAGTACATACCTTTCAGTAATAACCCTAAATGTAAATGGACTGAATGCACCAATCAAAAGACACAGAGTAATAGAATGGATAAAAAAGCAAGACCCATCCATATGCAGCTTACAAGAGACTCACCTCAAACCCAAAGATATGCACAGACTTAAAGTCAAGGGATGGAAAAAGATATTTCATGCAAACAACAGAGAGAAAAAAGCAGGTGTTGCAATTCTAGTATCAGACAAAACAGACTTCAAAATAAAGAAAGTAACAAAAGATACAGAAGGACATTACATAATGATAAAGGGCTCAGTCCAACAAGAGGATATAACCATTATAAATATATATGCACCCAATGCAGGAACACCAACATATCTGAAACAAATACTAACAGAATTAAAGGAGGAAATAGAATGCAATGCATTCATTCTGGGAGACTTCAACACACCACTCACACCAAAGGACAGATCCACCAGACAGAAAATAAGTAAGGACACAGAGGCACTGAACAACACACTAGAATAGATGGACCTAATAGACATCTACAGAACTCTACATCCAAAAGCAACAGGATACACATTCTTCTCAAGTGCACATGGAACATTCTCCAGAATAGACCACATACTAGGCCACAAAAAGAGCCGCAGTAAATTCCAAAAGATTGAAATCCTACCAACCAACTTTTCAGACCACAAAGGCATAAAACTAGAAATAAACTGTACAAAGAAAGCAAAAAGGCTCACAAACACATGGAGGCTTAACAACACGCTCCTAAATAATCAATGGATCAACGACCAAATCAAAATGGAGATCCAGCAATATATGGAAACAAACGACAACAACAACACAAAGCCCCAACTACTTTTGGATACAGCAAAAGCAGTCTGAAGAGGAAAGTATATAGCAATCCAGGCATATTTAAAGAAGGAAGAACAATACCAAATGAATGGGCTAATGTCACAATTATTGAAATTGGAAAAAGAAGAACAAATGAGGCCTAAGGTCAGCAAAAGGAGGGACATAATAAAGATCAGAGAAGAAATAAACAAAATTGAGGAGAATAAAACAATAGCAGAAATCAATGAAACCAAGAGCTGGTTCTTCAAGAAAATAAACAAAATAGATAAGCCTCTAGCCAGACTTATTAAGAAGAATAGAGAGTCAACACAAATCAACAGAATCAGAAATGAGAAAGGAAAAATCACATCGGACCCCACAGAAATACAAAGAATTATTAGAGAGTACTATGAAAACCTATATGCTAACAAGCTGGGAAACCTAGGAGAAATGGACAACTTCCTAGAAAAATACAACCTTTCAAAACTGACCCAGAAAGAAACAGAAAATCTAAACAGACCAATTACCAGCAATGAAATTGAAGTGGTAATCAAAAAACTACCAAAGAACAAAGAACTACCCCAGCCCAGATGGATTCACCTCGGAATTTTATCAGACATACAGGGAAGACATAATACCCATTCTCCTTAAAGTTTTCCAAGAAATAGAAGAGGAGGGGATACTTCCAAACTCATTCTATGAAGCCAACATCACCCTAATACTGAAACCAGGCAAAGACCCCACCAAAAAAGAAAACTACAGACCAACATGCCTGATGAACGTAGATGCAAAAATACTCGACAAAATATTAGCAAACCGAATTCAAAAATACATCAAAAGGATCATACACCATGACCAAGTGGGATTCATCCCAGGGATGCAAGGATGGTACAACATTCGAAAGTCCATCAACATCATCCACCACATCAACAAAAAGAAAGACAAAAACCACATGATCATCTCCATAGATCCTGAAAAAGCATCTGACAAAATTCAACATCCATTCATGATAAAAACTCTCAGCAAAATGGGAATAGAGGGCAAGTACCTCAATATAATAAAGGCCATTTATGATAAACCCACAGCCAACAATATACTGAACAGTGAGAAACTGAAAGCTTTTCCTCTGAGATCGGGAACAAGACAGGGATGCCCACTCTCCCCACTGTTATTTAACATAGTACTGGAGGTCCTAGCCACGGCAATCAGACAAAACAAAGAAATACAAGGAATCCAGATTGGTAAAGAAGTTAAACTGTCACTATTTGCAGATGACATGATACTGTACATAAAAAAACCCTAAAGACTCCACCCCAAAACTACTAGAACTGATATCGGAATCCAGCAAATTGCAGGATACAAAATTAACACACATAATTCTGTAGCTTTCCTATACACTAACAATGAACCAACAGAAAGAGAAATCAGGAAAACAACTCCATTCACAATTGCATCAAAAAGAATAAAATACCTAGGAATAAACCTAACCAAAGAAGTGAAAGACTTATACTCTGAAAACTACAAGTCACTCTTAAGAGAAATTAAAGGGGACACTAACAAATGGAAACTCATCCCATGCTCGTGGCTAGGAAGAATTAATATCGTCAAAATGGCCATCCTGCCCAAAGCAATATACAGATTTGATGCAATCCTTATCAAACTACCAGCAACATTCTTCAATGAACTGGAACAAATAATTCAAAAATTCATATAGAGACACCACAGACCCTGAATAGCCAAAGCAATCCTGAGAAAGAAGGATAAATTAGGGGGGATCTCACTCCCCAACTTCAAGCTCTACTATAAAGCCATAGTAATCAAGACAATTTGGTACTGGCACAAGAACAGAGCCACAGACCAGTGGAACAGACTAGAGAATCCAGACATTAACCCAGACATATATATGGTCAATTAATATTTGATAAAGGAGCCATGGACATACAATAGCGAAATGACAGTCTCTTCAACAGATGGTGCTGGCAAAACTGGACAGCTACATGTAGGAGAATGAAACTGGACCATTGTCTAACCCCATATATAAAAGTAAACTCAAAATGGATCAAAGACCTCAATGCAAGTCATGAAACCAGCAAACTCTTGGAAAAAAATATAGGCAAAAACCTCTTAGACATAAACATGAGTGACCTCTTCTTGAACATATCTCCCCGGGCAAGGAAAACAACAGCCAAAATGAACAAGTGGGACTATATTAAGCTGAAAAGCTTCTGTACAGCAAAAGACATCATCAATAGAGTAAAAAGGAACCCTACAGTATGGGAGAATATATTTGTAAATGACAGATCCGATAAAGGCTTGATGTCCAGAATATATAAAGAGCTCACACGCCTCAACAAATAAACAACAAATAACCCAATTAAAAAGTGGGCAGAGGAACTGAACAGACAGTTCTCCAAAAAAGAAATACAGATGGCCAACAGACACATGAAAAGATGCTCCACATCACTAATTATCAGAGAAATGCAAATTAAAACTACAATGAGGTATCACCTCACACCACTAAGGATGGCTGCCATCCAAGAGACAAACAACAAATGTTGGCGAGGCTGTGGAGAAAGGGGAACTCTCCTACACTGCTGGTGGGAATGTAAATTAGTTCAACCATTGTGGAAAGCAGTATGTAGGTTCATCAAAATGCTCAAAACAGACTTACCATTTGACCCAGGAATTCCACTCCTAGGAATTTACCCTAAGAACGCAGCAATCAAGTTTGAGAAAGACAGATGCACCCCTGTGTTTATCACAGCACTGTTTACAATAGCCAAGAATTGGAAGCAACCTAAATGTCCATCAATAGATGAATGGATAAAGAAGATGTGGTACATATACAGAATGGAATACTACTCAGCCATAAGAAGGGCAAATCCTACCATTTGCAGCAACATGGATGGAGCTGGAGGGTATTATGCTAAGTGAAATAAGCCAAGCGGAGAAAGAGAAATACCAAATGATTTCACTCATCTGTGGAGTATAAGAACAAAGTAAAAACTGAAGGAACAAAACAGCCGCGGAATCACAGAACCCAAGAATGGACTAACAGGCACCAAAGGGAAAGGGACTGGGGAGGATGGGTGGGTAGGGAGGGATAAGGGGGGAAGGAAGAAGGAGGGTATTAAGATTAGCATGCGCAATGGGGGGTGAGGGAGAAAGGGGAGGGCTGTACAACACAAAGAAGACAAGTAGTGATTCTACAACATTTTGCTATGCTGATGGACAGTGACTGTAAAGGGGTTTATAGGGGAGAGCCTAGTAAACATAATATTCTTCATGTAAGTGTAGATGAATGATAACAAAAAAAAAAAAGCAGTTCCTGTGTGGTGACCTCCAAGGAGTTCTACACAATGGTATAAAGGGCATATTAAAGTGTAGGCAAAGGGTCGGTTTGTGTTTATACAGAGGATCAAAGCCTAATTTAGCTACCCAGAAAATGAACTAAGATACAATATGAAGAACTTCCAACATCAGCACTCTCTGGAAGACTCATACCAGAAGATGATCATCAAAAAACCTCAACAAAGATCCAGGCAATGCTGCAGTTGTAGCTGCATCCATCCCACCGGTTCCTGGACTTGCCATGGGAATGAAGAAGGAGATATCTAAGCTGGCCTGTGCATACAGTAAAACAACAAATTTGACTGGATCTATACTGTTGGAACTCAACCAAGAATTTGGAGAAGTGCAAGTTGTAGCGCTCCAAAATCTTACAACTACAGACTGTCTACTGTTAAAAGAACATATGGGATGTGAACAGTTCCCAGGAATGGGTTGTTTTAATTTGTCTGATTTCTCTCAGACTGTTCAAGTACAGTTGGACAATATCCATCATATCATAGATAAATTTTCACAAATGCCGAGGATGCCTAACTGGTTTTCTTGGTTTCACTGGAGATGGCTGGTAATTATAGATCTACTTTGGTTATGTAACTGTACTCCTATTATGTTAATGTGTGTGCACAATTTAATTAGTAGTTTAAAAACTATACATGCTTAAGTTACTCTACAAGAAGATATGTCAAAGAAATAATCAATCTTCCCATGTTTTCTTCTGCCTGCTACTTCTGTAGCTTGTCTTTTTCCTTCCTAATTACAACCCTTAAATAGAATTTGTGCCTCATATCGAATTTACCGAGTATCATAATTCCTCCAAGTGGTAAAGATACCTCAAGACAAATGCTGGGCACAGAATCCACAGGGCATAAATCTGCAAAGAAGTAAAAAGCTAACCTTTTCAAACAATATGGCTTCTCTCTCACTTACCAACTTTACATTTCCCTGTATGGCCCGGAAGATGACCAGTTAGCCAGAGACAGGTAAGATTCCTCAAGGGAGGAAAAACCTAAGACAGGCACAGTCGCAGGGGGGCCATCAGGTGAGAAATTGGGGATCAACAGAGGTGAGGCTTAGAACCTCACACCCCTGTTCTGAGAGAAATCCTCTGCATCCGTGGATGTTTTATTGCGCTTGTCTAGCTTGGATTAATACTTAGTCTACAGGCACACACCTGATCATCTACATTTGCCCTCTTACAGCACTAAACTATGTTTTCTACCTTTATCTTGAGTCTACCTACCACTTCAGCATTTTATTTAAAAAAAAAATAATAATAATAATAATAAGGGAGAAATGTGGTATTCACATATAAATCAAGTATAAAAATCAAACGAATATTCATATTTGAACTGATTGTTTATAGTTCATAATGCGTGATCAAAACCGAAAGTTTCTGTGATGACTGCCCTTGTACTGTTCACCATGTAAGAACTTATTCACTATGTCAGAATTTGTTCACCATGTAAGAACTTGTTCGTTATACTTCAGAAGATTGGAGACTGAAGAAAATTTGGCTTGGGGTGGATTAATGATTTGCATTGAGCATTGACTCCCCTATACAGAATTTTATTGTTGTTAACAACCATTTGATCAATAAATATTGGAGATGCCCTCTCAAAAAGAAAACAAAACAAAAAAACAAAAAAAAAATGGTGTAAAACCGGGAAACCAAACAAGTAATAGATTAAAATTTGAGGCCTTGAAAAATATAAGCAAATGTTTTTTGCTGTGTTTGCTTCATTGCAGAAGACCCCCGAATGACTTATGGCAGCCTGGGTTCAACAATATCACCTTCAACTAGATTATAGCTAACTCTAGAACTTAAATAGCTTTCCTATTGTTTATCCCCGATGTAGGAGCACCAAAGATGTTTCTTGCTGTGCTGAGATCTCTGATTTTGGTTTCTATTTGTTGTGTTCATCCTTGTCACACCCAAGGTATCTCTTTATCCCAGGAGCCTTCATAAAAGTCTTAGAAAATGTAAATTATTTTAGGTAATATCTTCTATTAAAATACAGTAGACCCTAGAGCACCTTTTGCTTCAGATAGAAAGACATGAAAACCATCTGCCACATGAAACCTCTGCTATGGAAATTATGTCAATTCTAAAGGAGTTGAGACCACTAGTTTAAGAACATGAGACCAAAATGCTTGAGGACATTCAAGTAGTTTCTTCTCTTGTTAAGTGGAAGTTTGCATGATTTCTGTGTTCCTTGAGCTTGAGTAACATTTTTTCTTCAAGTCTTCTCAACTCCTGATAAATGGTTCATAGAATAAACGAACTGGAAGAGAGAACACATGAGTTTTCTAAAATTCTGTGTTTGCACAAAAAAAAAATTTCTAAAACTCCTAAAATAATTTTAAGCAGATATGCATTTAGTTTTTAACTGTAAAAATGTAGACTGGAGTTGTTAGATAGAAAAAAAAAGAAAAGCCAAACAAAATGGAAGGGTCCAAAGCAGGTTTTGTTTCAACTGATAGGGATTCAAATATGTGAGCCCTGTTATGTTTTAACAACATTCACAAGCATTACTTTCAATTTTTAGTTCTTCCTGATCTAATGTGTTCTCCATCCTTCTTACAGATTCTTTTTCATATGCTAAGAAGTTCGTCAGATTGTCCCTCAATTAAACAGCAACAACAAAACTACCAAGTTTCATTTAGAAAAATTGTGGGGTCTCTGTCTCTTCAAAGCTAAAATTCTCAAAAAAGAAGTCTATGTTTCCTGTTTTTCAATACATTCCTTCAGTTCCTGAAATAGGGATCTGCCCTACCACTGCACTGAAATATCTCTTTCAAATATAATTAATGATTCTTTTCTTTGCCTTTAATTTTTCCTAAATTGAAATATAATTTATATTCAGCAAAAAAAGCAAAGAGTCCTAAATATTTTCAAAAATACATGTAAAGTAGATAAGCCCCACAACCTGTGTAGATATAGTGCATTTGCATGATTTCAGAACATTAACTAATGCCACCTCGTAGGTGTGATGAATCAGAATAGTTGTTACTTCAGGGGGGATGGACAATGGGTTCTGATTTCTGTGATTATAGATTATTTTTTTCCTGTTATATAACTTAAATCATACAGCGCACACTCTTTTCTACCGGGCTTCTTTCATTCAGGATGATATTCTGGAGTTTCATCAAAGTTGTTACTTATAGTAGTAGTTCATTCTATTTTACTGCTAGGTGCTTTCTATTAAACACCTCAATTTATTAATCCATTCTTTTGTTTATGTATGTTTGATTGTTTCCAGTTTGGGGCCATTATGAGTAAAGCTGTTATAAGCATGCTTGCATGTATCTCCTTGAGGACATGTTTTCATTTCTCTTGTGTAAATGCCTAAGAACAGCATTGCTGAATCGTAGGATAGATGTATGTTTAACTTTATGAGAAGACTCCAAACACTTTTGCAAAGTGGCTGTACCATTTTACATTCCCACCAGCAATAAATGAAGGTACTGGTTATTCCATATACTTAGCAACATCTGGCATTTTCAGCCTTTTTAATTTTGACTATTTTAGTCATAGGTACAGTATCCCCGTGTACTTTTAATTTTCATTTTCTTAATGACTGAGGGTGTTGAAGACTTCTTGATTTCAGGTGTGAAGTGTCTGTTCAAGTATGTTGCCCTTTTTTATTGAATTGGTTTTTATTATTCTTTCATTGTAGGAAATCCCTACCTCATGCCATATACATAAATTCAAAATGGAATATGGAATGAAATATAAAAGGCACCAAAATTGAACATTTTTAAAGGAAAAGTTAGGAAAATAGCTTTACAACATAGACAGGAATTTTTTAGGACAGAGGAAACACTACCTATATGCTAAAATATTGCTATATTAGATTTCATAAAAATTTAAAGCCTGTGCTCATCAGTAGTCACCATGAAGTTAATGAATAGGCAAACCAAAAACTTAGAGAAAATATTCACACTGCATATATCTTACAAGTACATATAGAAAGAATATATAAATGATCAATTATTAAATATATGGGCTTTTCATGTCTTCCTTCTATGGCTTTTTTAATTTTCACACATCATTTGGCCCTGTTTGAACAGCTACTTGTTGAATACTGATTCTTCTTTGTTTCCTTATTTATTTTTTATTTTCTGTAATCCATCTGTTTCAATCATTTTCACTGCTTTTCTTTGAATTATTTTCTGACATGCTATCCCACATCATCTCCTTAGTTATCTACTCTTTTCAGCCTAACTGTCCCCCGTGCCACTCACAGTGTTGTCTGTTAACCAGCAGCATCAGTGAACTCTGTAGACATGCAGACGCCCCCATGCCAGACTCACTGCATCCAATCTGCATTTTAATAGGCAATTCCTGTAAATACACATGAAAGGTTGAGATGTAGTAACTTATAACAGTGGATTCAATTTTCTCTCTTGCTGGTGGTTCTGAGATATTTAGTACATGCCATTCTAATGTGGTCCAGACATATCTCAATGAGATGAGTATCTTCAGATGGCTGATACTTAAGTGGTAAGCAAAACACAATATGTTTAGGAACAAACTCATCTTTCTCTCCTTTTACTTCTGTATGTCAGTTAATGAAAAGGTGAAGTCACATAATTTTTATCTTATAATATTAGTGGCAAAACATACTTTAAGTAAAGAGATCTTACATGAAACTAAAATGGTGTTGCAATACTCAGTTCTTAATTCTGTAAGACTTGGAGGTTCCAGACTGAGTTATTATGGAAAGAAAAGAAAAAATCAAAGAAAAATAAATAGTAATAGTAAACATAATAAAGAGCTAATTAATTTTAATAGGTATAATATACATTAACTCCCTAAAAGAAAGATAATCAGATATGATCTTTTATCCTAAGTAATCTTAGAGTTCAAAACTCAAACACCTTTTCCTACATATGTCCAGTACAGCAACTCACTTACAGGAGAGGAGCATAAAATGCTGTGGATCTTGCACACACCCATTATATGATATCAGAATATCGTCAGGTTTTTTTGCCATCAAAAATGTCCATCAATAAAAACTAAAAATAAAAGTCATATTTTATTCAATTGTACCCAATCACTGAGAAAGCAAGCCATACAATAAATGAGACAAGGAAATGCAAAGAATTTGATCTATATAATATTAAAAAACACTAAAGATTATTATTGCTAGTACTAAAGTACACAAATTCCATAGGCACTGAGTCCAAAAATTTTTAGTGGAAATATATCATTTCATCACAAATGTCAGAATGTCTTCATAGTCATGTCACAGAAAGAACTTTTGCTCACCATTTCTTTCTTTTTTTTCTTTTTATTTTTTATTAAGGTATGATTGATATACACTCTTATGAGGTTTCACATGAAAAAACAATGTGGTTACTACATTTACCCATATTATCAAGTTTCCACCCAGACCCCAATGCAGTCACTGTCCATCAGTGTAGCGAGTTGCCAGAGATCCACTATGTCCCTTCTCTGCTCACCATTTCTTTAAAGTGAAGATCCAAATTCATGCATCCACTTTGAGAAAGAATTTTCAGGTGAAGTTTTATGTAACTCCTGGCTCTTTTTACTAAAAAACAAAAAAACAAAAAAAACAAAGGATTAATTAATTGTCCTAATTCAACCTGAACTTCAGGCAAGTTGATACAATAAATACCAATCTGTATGACTGAAAGATGGTGGTAGTGTTTCCACTGTATAATGCTAATGCCATTAGATAACATTCATAGATTCTGTGTGCGTCACTTTATGATCATTATTGCATCAAAGCCATATAACAGCCCTGTAGTGACTTTCTTAAGATCTCATAATAGAGTAATCCTTCTCAGGATTGCCAGCCAATTCCAAAGTCAATATTATTAATCATCTGTGATATAATGAGTCATAAGAAATACATATTTGGTCATTCATATGACCAAATATATATTTCCCATGTATATTTAGTGTTCATCCATAGTTCTTGAAAACACTGCAGAGTCTTAAAGGTGAAATGGATGGCTTGTCATGTTAATGAGAGATTTTTGGACCCCCACCCAAGGGTAAGGGCTGGAGGCTGAATCAGCCAATGGCCAATAATTTAGTCAGTCATGACTGTGCAATGAAGCCCTCACAAACACCCTGATGAGAGCTTACTGTGCTCTGCTTTATGGGATCTTGCTTCTCTGCCAGAGACAGCTTCCCCTCTTGGGGAACCAGAGACCTCCACATGCCACTCAGTCAGGCCCCAAGCTCCATGAGGTAGAAGCACCTTATTTGGAACCTGGCCTTCTGTCTCCCTTTATATGGCTGTTAACTTGTATCCTTTATTAAACTGGTGAATGTGTGTTTTTGAGTCCTGTGAGCTGCTCTAGCAAACTAATCGAACCTAAGGGGGAGGTCATGGAAACCTCCAACCTGTACCTGGTAGGTTAGAGGCACAGGCAATTGCCTGGAGCTTGTGCCTGGAGCCTGGAGTAGGGGGTGGAGGGCAGGCTTGTAGGACAGATCCCTTAACCTGGGAATCTGGTGCTGTCTCTGGGCAGATAGCATCAGAATTGAGTTGAATTTCTTGGACACCTGGCTGGTGTTCGAGAATTGCTTTGTTAGTAAGTGTGGGAGGACCCCCTCTCACATACTTACACACGTTGGAATTGTGTCTGGGAACCTGAATGGAGTTATACTACTATTACTGCTGTGTATAATATTGTTATATATATATATATACATGTAGGAAAAGACCACACCCCAGCACCACCTACCATAGAGGTGTAGAAATTTGTCTTCATCTTTTCTTCCAGTACCTATTTGGAGAAATTAAAAAAAGAGGGAAGTCTATATCCTCTGCACCTCTGGAGGGTAAATTTTCTGCTCTGTAGAGTCAGAAGGAGAGCATCAGTCAGAGAAATAATAAAAATGATGACAACTGTGTCAGTTCTATGGAGGAGAGGAAAACGAATTACTTCCTGGCATCAGGGTGCATTTGGAAAGCAGGACTTCAAGTAATCCTAGGAAGAAATTTTATTTCTGAGAATGTGTGATCTTCTCCCATGCCCCAAGATTAAGCCAGTAAGTACCCACTCACTCCTAATAGGGTCAGACATCCACACATCCATCCCTCTCTCTCTCTGTCTTTCAGCTTCAACAGCAGTGTGGACCCCCAAACTTGCCACTTGCACAAATAGACACATAAGTGTTTCCAGCTGAGAAAGTGAATTTTTCACACATTGCTGGAATCCTACCCCTGAGCAGACACAGCTTTCTCCTAGCATATAGCCTTTCTGAGTGAAATCAGTGCTGCTGACAGAATTCACATTTTCAATCTATATTCATCCACACGGCATCATATCTTCTTGGGGAGGGCATTGTCATACAGTTGAAGCTAATGTTCTGGCAGGCTTTTATCTTGCTAGTCTATCATTACAATCCCAACTGAACCAGAAGGCCTCCGGGGTTTTCTGTTGCTCTCAGTCAATCAGCATGGCAGTTACCAACTTTTCGTAACACACTGATTCAAAGGAGCCAGTCGCTGCATGGAATTTCCATGCTCCACATCTTTTCCTCTTCCTATAGAAGAAATATGGAATAGTTAATTGGAAAAAATTGACAAGCATTGGGTTTGCAATATTTGACCAAGCTATGAGTTTTGGTTAATGTTTGTAAACGTTCAGTCTTCTCTCTAGCTGTTGTCCAAACAATTGCTGCTAAAATTTAAAGTTCAAGCAGTGGTTTTCAAGCTGTATGCTGTTAATTGCATCTTCTTAATGAATCACTATTTAGATTTCGAGGGGGAAAGTGACTCTAATAATGTGAAATGCATATGGACCTAGTTTTATAAATATATATATATATATATATATATATTTTTTTTTTTACAGTATGTACATTTCCCCATAAGTGGGGCCTTCTCCCTCATTTCTACTTTAAAATTTTTTAATGATTTTGGGATTTTATTCTAGATACTTCAAATCCCTGACTTCTTAAATTGAATGTGTTGAACATACTTTAAATTTATTCTAGACAGCTCAGAATATCATTATGAATATCCATTATTATGTTGTAGTATACTAACACAATGTTCGATTTGTTGGGGAGGAAGAATTTTCCTCTACCTTTTGAGGTTCTCCTAGGTGGTTTAAGATTCAAATTGACATGAGACAGATTAACAGGAGAAAAAAAGTCAGAGTTTAATTATGTATATATGAGGAAGCCATAGACATAAATTGCAAAGGCAGTCAGGGACAAGGAGGTGTATATGTCCCTATGAACTAAGAAGAAGGGTGTAGGGGTCTGAGACTTCAAAAGAAAAGGGAAGTAATTCACAGTAATATGAAAGAGTAAATGTTTGGTAAACTTTTGCTGAGCTACAATGGGACACAGAGAGGAATTTTAACAGACTTTGCCACGTTCCTCCCTGTCTACCCCAACTAATTCATATTATACTGTATCTCTGGTGATAGCTCTCTTGCTGGAGCAATTATTCCATCAGAATTCTTTTTTTTTTGAAGGCATTATTGATGTATAGTCTTATGAAGGTTTCACATGAAAAAACAAAGTGGTTACTATATTCACCCATGTTATTGTGTCCCCCCCTATACCCCATTACAGTCACTGACCATCAGGGTAGTAAGATGCCACACAGTCACTATTTGCCTTCTCTGTGCTACATTGTCTTCCCCATGATACCCCCTACACCATGTGTGCCACTCATAATGTCCCTCAATCCCCTTCTCCCTCCCTCCCCACCCACCCTCCCACACCCCTCCCCTTTGGTAACCGCTAGTCCCTTCTTGGAGTCTGTGAGTCTGCTGCTGTTTTGTTCCTTCAGTTTTTGCTTCATTATTATACTCCACAAATCAGGGAAATCATTTGGTACTTGTCTTTCTCCGCCTGGCTTATTTCACTGAGCATAATTTCCTTCAACTCCATCCATGTTGTTGAAAATTGTAAGATTTGTTTCTTTTTTATGGCTGAATAATATTCCATTGTGTATAGGTACCACATCTTCTTTAGCCATTCATCTACTGATGGACATATAGGTTGCTTCCATATCTTGGCTATTGTAAATAGTGCTACAATAAACATAGGGGTGCATATGTCTTTTTGAATATGATAAATTATATTCTTTGGGTAAATTCTTAAGAGTGGAATTCCCGGGTCTAATGGTATTTCTATTTTTAGTTCTTTGAGGAACCTCCATATTGCTTTCCACAATGGTTGAACTAACTTACATTCCCACCAGCAGGGTAGGAGGAATCCCTTTTCTCCGCATCCTTGCCAGCATTTGTTGTATTTAGTCTTTTTAATACTGGCCATCCTAAGTGGTGTGAGGTGATATTTAACTGTGGTTTTTATTGCATTTCCTTGATAATTAGTGATGTGGAGCATCTTTTCATGTGCCCAGAATTCTTTTTATGGGGTGGAGAAGTCAGAGTTCTGAGTCTTTCAGAGTCGAAGATTCTTTCTGGATCTTTTGGGCCTTGTTTTCAGCTCTGACTTTATCTGCCTGCCTGATGTGGCACATGAGCCTGTCCTTGGCCCCTACAGATTCTATGTAATTTAATAAGTCAGGTCTTTCTGTAGTCAAATGAATTTCTCTTTCCTTCAGTCATTCTTTATATTTGCTTATCAAGTTTCAATTATTTGCTGACCACTCTTCTCAATAAATATCAATGAATTAAAATAGACAATGTCTTTGTCTTTTTAGATTGAATCCAGTGTAGATAGAATAAATACACACCAAAAATAAATAATATTAAGAATGTCAAGAAGATAAAGTATAGGATGTCATCAAAGAGAGGAGCAGTTATCTAATTCAGATTACAGTTAGGGGAAGACCCTGAAGAAGTCAATTTTTCCCAATGAGATTTTTAAAACTAGGAAATAATTAAAGAAATACCATGTGCAGAGGACTTGAGGTGGAAAAGACTTCAAAAGACTCAAAGACTGGATAAAAGGTCAGTGCTACTGTAGCATAACACAGGAGGGATATTTCAGAGGATACTCATGCTCTCTAAATGTTTTAAGAGGAAGAAATTCTCATTGCTTCCCAGTGAATTACTTAAAAGTTTTAGGAAAATAGTCACAAAATTAAGAAAAAATTCATACAAGAACTTGATATTCTTAAGAAATAATGAAGATTTAGGTCAAATGAAGATGTAACTTCACAAGCTACCTTTATGTTTGTTATTCATCATCAAATTTTCCCTTAAGCTATCTGAGGATTCCCCATGGAAATTAAAACGAGCCTGACAAGGGGTGAAACAAAGAAAATGATTTATGCCAATTAAAACTCCAAAGTCATTGTTTCTCAGATTCCTACCTCACTAGACGTCAGGAGTTTCTATAAATAGATTATAAAGCAAATGAATTGTTGTTTTAGTTCCTCTAACATGTTGCTAGTGTGAAAACAGTTGATATATTAGACAAAGTAAATCATGTTAAATTAGCATAAATTTTAGTATTGTAATAGCCAACAAATCTCAAAATAATGGAAGTGTCTACTTGGATTATTTTTAAAATCAAGAATAAGATGAGTTTCCTCAAAGAATCTCCCTGCTTTATTGTATTATACTATAGAATCATTTTTATTTTGGAAAAAATTATCAAAACAAAAGTATACTTAAATTATGCTTATATTTCACTTGAATTATTGATTATTTAAGTAAGCATGGAGAATATATTTTACTTTCTGGGAATTGATTTTCTGTTCATGTAAAAAAAGAGAGATTTATAAGACGCATGGATTGCTTTTTAAAGTTATGCTAAACATTGAAATTCACTAGGTAATTAATGGCACTCTGTATGTGTTATTCATAATATACCCATAAAATTAATCATTTAAAATAAGTCGGAGCAACAGATTTTTTTCCTACTAGAATGTATGTGTACTCAAGAAGAAACTAATTCTAGTGCTTGCTAATACCAGTATTATTAGAAAAACTTCTTGTTTTATTTTTTGAATGTAATTAGAAATTTGCTTAAAAATCCCGACTGACACGAAATGTTAATATTGGTGCAATTAATGAAATGCTAATATTTATGAATTAGTTGGCAAAAATCTTGATGAAAGAAAGCTAACAGAAAACATGTATGCAGAATCCACCAAAGGACAAGATTTGTCCTTGGTGACTTGCTCAGTCAGAATGATACTTCGTTAAGTAGTCAGTGATATTTCAGTGAGCTCTTGGTTAGAAGAGTTCTTTAAGACAAAGCTAACAAGCTAGCTTCTAACACAGATAAGTTAATTGGAGATATTGGAGATGCTATTTCTTAGCCACTAACTCAGATTTGCCGGAAAAAAAAAATGTGATTCTTGTTTTCTACAACTTAACCTTGTCACTGTCCTAAGTTTGCATTCTTCCTGATGGCCAAACATAGTCTTAGTCCGCACTATGTGATTCAGTTATATTTAGGAGTAAATTAGTTAATCCACCCATTCAGCTCCTACCAGCATCTCCTTTCTAGGTGCATCTGCTTTTCTGGACATTATATCAGCATTTGCTCAGCCTTCCTTGTCTTGACCTATTTTCTCTCCATAGTGACATGCTGTTATTTTCCTTGGCATCTTTGCTCATGTCTGCCAGTTCTTAGTGTCACAATGTCACCATCTTTAGTTATAGAAAAAAACAAATAGCAGCTCTCCCGGCCATGTACTTGGGTTGGGGCTAATTTAAGGCATGCTCTCTTCTCCCAAACTATCTTGGTTCTAGAAACTCTTGGCAGGCTGTGGTGCCTACCTGGGCGTATAAGCAGGGCTGTGATCTTGATTAATGTCGATGATCCTCCTGTCACAGGAGGGTCATAGCTGAGGTAATCTCCTTGGCAAGTATTCTTCACAGCTTTCCTTTGGCCAGTGATGGCCTTATAAGACTGGCCAGCAAGTAAAGAAATCTGTTGATGTCAACAGGGCAAATAATGCCTTCATCAGTGCTTCATTTTGTGCCGTTATTACATCCTTTATCAATGTAAAACTTGAAATTAATGGAACTTGGAAATTAAGAAATAGATAATTTATAAAAGAAAGGATAGAAAGGAAAAAGGGAGTTAGGAAGAAGGAAATTATACATATTAGTATGTGACCCAGAAACCAGGCCTTTGTGAAACCTTTCATATTAGCTCCTAAAACATCACTAAGTGTACAGATGGCCAGGGCAGAGTAGGACTTTCAAGGAATGCTTCTTATCTCCTCTTTTCTTCTTTCCTGACAACTCTTGCCTTTTTGCACAGCCCTTCCATGCATCCAGGGCTCAGCTCCAGATGATTCCCACAGGTCTTTTAGCCCATAAGAAGTATGAACCTTTTATTGCTTAAAACTTTTTCCTTTAGAATCTCTCTGTTGAGGCAACCAATATGCGATCATGAGTCAAGTAGATTTTAAAAAGTGTCTTCTAGAAATAAACTCTTAAAACAAATGTACCCGAATTATTTTGAGGCACAAAGAAAGCCAATGGTGAAAAAAGTCTGTGTTGGCCTGGTTACTCTGTGACTGCCAACAGCCACGGGCTGGACCACTGCCCACCTGACAGGTAGAATGTCAAGAATTTGGGAGAATTTGAAAGAAAGTTTATTATTCACAGAAGGGATTCCTGGGAAGAGCCGGGTTAGAGCAAACAGATCCGGTGTGTTGTAAGTGGGGCAGATGGAATAGGCTCGGTCTCCAGTGTGCTCAGGGAGTAAGATTAGTAGGTTATTAATAAGTAGATTTGGGTTGGCAATGTGCGAGTTTGAAAGTTTCACGGGTCAAGCAAGGGGGCATGTGCCAGCTTTCTTACTAGCCTATTCATATGTGGGACTAACAGAGAAGTGGAAACTGAGGCTTAAAAGAAGTCAGTGGTACAATTCATCAAAAACTGGGGTCAGACTACATTACATTGGCCTTTCTCTGCCAGGTGAGAATGCTCAGAGGCTCCTTAGGCCAGAACCAAGGGTCGCCTCCTGTAGCATAGGTGATCCTCTGAAACCTAGACAAAGCAAAACTATTTCGTTGAAAGATGCCATTTAGAACAACTTGTTAGGCTACACTCCTGACCTGCAGTCCCGTAAAGCTAAGACAAGGACAGAGAATGCAGAACTGTTTGGTGTCTGAAGAGAAGTATCAAGTGAGAAACCCCACAAGTGCCTGATTTCTGTACACAGTGGTTCGTACTACCACAGGTAGCGCCCTTTTCCTGTCCCTGATAAAAGCGAACCTAACAGTGGGCAGGGAGGCGACTTAGGGAGAGCAGCTGCCCAAGCAGCCTCATCCTGCTCCTCTAGTAACCCCTTAGCAAAGCTCATTGACTTGCCAGGCTGTTCCTTCTTCAGCTGGCCTGGTTGGGTTCCTCACAATTCTGGGGAAAGGCGTTTCTTTGACATCCCTTGGGGAAATTCATTAATGCCTGGTTACAGGCTAATTGAAGACACAGCCAGGGGAGCTGAAAAGCCAGGCTGACTTGACAAATTTGAGGAACAAATACTAAGCATCTGGGTTCTGGTCCCTTCTCTCTTTTGGTACATTATGTCCTAAGCTAAATGTGGAATCACACATAGAAGAGCAGCAGCAAGCGTTGTTAGAACCTCATGATCTTAAAGTAAGTCTCTGAAGAGCTGGAAATTATAGATGGGGTAAAGAGTTCTTCTAAAATGATTTGTTAATAGACTAATAGGGCAGGAGAAATATAAAACATTCACAGGAGAGATTTCAAAATCAGCCCTCCATGTACATTCATTCATTCATTCACTCACTCACTCATTCTTTCATTCATTTTTGTTTCAATGAGAAAGTACATAGCTACATACTTTTCCAGGTGTTAGAATACCTTAGTAAGCAAGGTAAGTCATCTGCTCTATGGAGTGGCTTTTTGTGGGAGGTGAAAGAATTAAAAACAAAAACAAAACACAACTTCCATTCTGGTAAATGCTAAGGGTAGGGGAGGTTGAACCTAGCTTGGGGTGCAAAGGAAGGCAGACCCTGGGATTGATGGTTAGCCTGAGACCTGAAGCCTCAGTCCCGATAGTCTTTGAAGAAGTTAATGCTGGTACAAGAGATCCCATTTTTTTAATTTTAGTGTTTAGCCAGCACATATTTAATTGGCCAGATAGAAATAGGGCAAAAATTGAAATGGGCCTCTCTGCCTCTGTAATGAATTAAATAGTTTTCCATAGCATTAGCTGTAAATGACACTACTAAACTGACAATTTCTTTCTTGTTTGGGCTTCATTTAAACTTCTGAATGTTATTAAGAGGTTATTAGAGATTAATCTCCAATTAGGTATTCTGATAGCCCAAGAAATTGTCAAAGGGTCCCTCTGGCCATACTTTTTAGCATTAAAGGGATATTGAATTAATAATATTTTGCCATGTCTTCAGACCTTTAAACTCCTGTGACTGATGTCCAATCATTTAGCCCACTTAAACAGAATGTCACACTGTGAGCCTTCCATTCTGAACAGGTCACCATAGGCCAGTGCTCATTAGTGTTGAGTGTCCATCTCAGAAGCTGCAGCAGTCACTCATCCCTTGTGTTTTAAGAAAATAAGTAGAAAATTGTTTTCTCCTAAACGGAAGAGTTATGAAGATAGTGCCATATGTCATTATTGTTGTGACTAAAAAATGTCATCTAGGCTCTGTAATGCTGTATGATGCTCCAGCATAAGGCCATAAAATCAGGTTGGGATAGTGGGCGAGGCTCATGGCACAGTTCCCAGACCCATCTGGAGTGCTATGGACTGTACAGGATAGAGTCCAAAGATCAGTGCTGAAAACAGGAGGGACTGGGCTAGGCAGTTGTGATTTATGTAGGATTCTCATCCATCAAAGCAAGACTGGAATGAATTAACCATGTATTTGTAGTGAAAATTTAAAGGGAAAGATCAGGAAGGAATAAACTGAAGGGAATGTCCCTCATTTTGTTACACTGAAAGTTAAGGGTTTCTTTTCTTTCTCTTTTGTCATTTTTTTTTTATGTTTACATCTAGACCATGAAAAGATACTAAGTTGTCACTTAGGAATTTATTTTTTAATTAAAATTTTCCTTTCTTTACCTGGTTTATATAATGACATTGCATACACAGATATGTGAACTTTAGTAATAAAACTCCTACAGGTGTAAATTGTGGGGCTTGACTAACTACAATTTATAAATTGGGAGTTTCTAAGGAAGGGAGATATGGTACAAAGGAATCATTTAATTGGTTTGGGTTAAAAACTTCTGTAGACAGCTGTTGTGTTTGATTCCCAGCATCACTCCCTGCTTCTGATAGGAACTCCTCAATTTTATTCTCCTTTAGAGAATTTTCCTTCCCTTTCCATCTCTCATCCCCACTTTTCTGCAATTTTGCTGGAACTGTCAGTGGAGGTACCTCACCTTCGTGAGCCAAAAGTGAATGGACGTATGACCCAAATTACACCAATAAGAATCTCTTTCTTCTATATATGAATTTTAAGCAGGTGACACAGGAATGGAAAATGGTGGGCCCTGATTCATCCCTATATGGAAAACTGAGGAGAATTCCTATTACTTTCTTCTTCTTTGCATTGTCAAAGCTCTCCTGAACCCTATACTACTAAGATCTGGCTATGAAGCATTCCCTTATTTGGGGAGATATTCTGTTTCCTTACAATATCTCCAGTTTTAAGCAAGATTAGGTTGTGACCTAAGAACATTAACTGATACCATGAAAATAAAACCTTTATCTGAATGGATGAACTAAAGAAACAATTGCTTGGCCAAAGACATTAGGAATATAGTAAATACATCTGATTCTGTTATAAGGGAATGGTGTGTATTGGGGATATGGGAATGGAACATTGAAAAAAATCAATTGGGGCCTTTGCATTTGGAAGATCTTAAGTTCTAGACTCCGAAATTTGCCATATGATGCAGTACAAAGGAACAGAAAAAAAAAGACAACTCAATTTATAGACTATTCCCAATATATCCCATGACCTTGTAACATGACATCCATGGATTTCCTATGAGGTGATAGAGGTGGGCTGGATTGGGTGATCTGAAGGTTCTATTTAGTTCTATGATTGTGTAAGTATGTATTCTTATTCTGAAGTAATAGTGCAGTGTTGAATGTTTTTGAGCAGAGGGGTGACAAAATAAAAACCACATGTTAGGATTAATTTTTAAAATAGCATTTCTATAGTTAAAATTGAAATAAAATATTTAAATTCTTCTTTGCTCATCATCAGTTTTAAGACAGGTTTGTGAAATACCTGGACCTTTAGAGTAAGCAAACTACTTGGGATTACTAGATAAAGGCCAGTTAGTAAAGGAAAATGCAGATTTAACATAGTAGGTATAAATTTTATTTGGTATTAAGAAAAATTCATTTAGCAAAAGCAATTCTAATATACATGAAAACATATCAGCATGGTTTCACAAATTTTTAAGAGGGTTTTCATAATTTAAATCATTTGCTTAATAAGTAAAAGTAAATTTATTTACATTATTTGAAATTATTTTAAATTTAGCTTGTATCTGACAGTATTGAAATGTTGAAAGTATATATATATATATATATTTTAATTTAAGCTTACTATTAGTCTCTCAACTTGTAAACTAACCCGTCATCAATTTTTTAAAAAACATTTGTGTGTATAAATAAAACAGTGAAAAATGAATATCAAACTTAATGAATTTAGTTTAGTTTAGTCACATCTACGTGACTACTCAGACCAATGAACAGATCATGACTTATACCCTAAAAGCCTCTTCCTACTTATCCCCATTACTACTTCTTCCTCATCTCCGAAGGAACTATCATCCTGACATTTATTCTAACCAGTCTCTTAGTTTTACCATCTAGTCATCGCTTTGTGTTGCCTGTTCTTTTAATTTTGTACCAACAGAATCATATGGCATGTATTCATTGTGTCTGGCTTCTTTCAATTAACATTATGGCTATGAGATTCATCTATGTTGTTGTGGGAAGCTGTATGTGTCATTTTGGGTGATGTATGGGATTCCATATTTGGGTATATTGCAACCCATACCCAAAAATAGTATTTATATACTATAATATTAATGAGGACTGGGGTTATTTACACCACTGATGCTAAATCACACCACTATGAACATCTACATATGTTTCTTTAAGCTCATATACTTGCATTTCTATTAGGTAAAATTTAAAGGGTGGAATTTTGGGGCAATGAGTTATGTATAAGTTCATCTTTGGCAGATAATGTAAAGACATTTTCTAAAGAGGTTATGACAATTTATACCCCAATCATCATTGTATGAGGGTTTATTTTAACTCACATGTTGACAACATTTATGATAATTAATATTTTTAATTTTAGCTATTCTTATGAGTTTTTAATTATCAAGTGGTATTTCATTGTGATTTTAATTTACATCTCCCCAATTACTATGAGGTTGAGTACCTTTTCATATGTTTATTTTCCATTTGCATATCCTCTTTTGTGAAGTGCTTGTTCCAGTCTAATTTCTTGCATTGTCAGCCTGATAACTTATGTTGATTTTGGAAGGTTCATAGCTATTATCTGTTTAAACATGATCGCTACTCTTTTCTCTTTCTCTCCTCTTTCTAGCTCTTCTCTTCTTACCGTATATTTTATAGCTATTATCTTCCACTTCATACTTTCCTTCCTTTGTCACTCTGCTTCATTCAGATGCCGAGTTACCATCCAGTTCACTAATTCTTTCATTACCTGTGTTTAACCTGCTGTCAATCCCATCTGCTGAGTTCTTAATTTCAGTTAGTGTATTTTGGGTTCTATTTCCAATTAAGTTTTTTTTAATTTTATTTCTAGGTCTGTCAATATTCTGCCATTTTGCCTTTAATCTTCTTTGAACATAATAAAGTGATTACTTTTTAAGTATCTCTTACTTTTTGGCTACTTTAATATCTGGACCATCATTAAATTTGCTTCTTTTTTTTATTGTTTTCTTCTGATTTGGCTCATGTGGATTGTGTCCTAATATGCCTGGTTATTTTTTTTTTATTTGGGGGAGCATTGTTTTTACAGAATTATTTGTAAAAATGATTTGAGGTCTCTGATATGTTATCTTCTTCCAGAGAGGATATGGACTTTCTTCCTCATCTGTGAAGTAGTAAGAAATAGCAGTTTGGGGTTTAGCTTGTTTGGAGATGAGCCTGCAAGTCCCTGAAGGGGCCTGTTTCTCTTTTAAACATATTTTTAATATGCAACATTTCAGTATTCCTACCCAATGCTGAAGAGATTCCTTGTTTTCTCCTCCTTATGTCTTAGACATCAGTATCTGTCCACTTCACCTAATAATGCTATTAAAACCATGACCATCGTACAGCTATCTGTTATAGAATTGGCAAATTATTTTTTTAAAAAGTGGCCTCAAATTCCAAACTTACCTCCCTAGACTCCATCATCCTGGCTCCAAAATTGTTTGTTATTGTATTAGGTCTCTTATGCTTTCAAACAGTTTTTAAATACACACACATATGTTAAATATTATAAATTGATATTTATTTTTTCTTCAGTAGAGGCTTTTCCAAAAGATTTAACATGTCACTTCTGGAAGTGAAAGTCATTTATTTGGTTCAATCCAATTTCTACACTGCTAGTATCATGGCCATTTTAGAAGAGAAGTTTGATTGTGCTATTTCCCCTTATTAAATATTTTATTAACTATTTTCATTTCATTCATTCATTCCATTCCATTCTGTTCCATGCCATTCCATTTAGAATAACATCTAAACTTCTCAGCTCATAATGTATAGCTATTTATAATCTAACCTTAATCTCATCTTCCTACTTACATGCTATCATTCCCTACCACATGAATTATTATTCTAAAACTATAAAACTACATTGTTCCCTAGTGACAGGGGACAGTCTAACATTCTCATGCCTTTAACTTATGCTATTTCTGCTGTCAGAATATGCTTTCATTATTTGGTGATAAAATCCTATTCATCGTTCTGGACAGCTTTAAACCTATCCCAAACACAGACACAAAAACACCCAGCAGAACTGATAATTTCTTCCTCACTTTCTGACATGAATTCCCAATACTTTATAAGTGAGCCACACTAAGCTGTTTCCTGAAACCATCCTACTTCCATACTTTCATGTCTTTGCTGGTAATAAACTTCTTGTCTAAAGAAGACCCAAAACATGCCTCAAAGAAACTCTTGATCCCTTTCTTTATTGCCCACAAGAGCTAAGTTAATATATCATTCCCACAGCACTTTGTCCATACCTCAACTGTAGTATATTCTAGTCATCGTATTTATTTTCCAAATTGCTGGCCACATGTTTTTATTCCTAGAGGCTAAGTTAATCTCTTCTTTATCTTCTTTGCCACAG
Source organism: Manis javanica (assembly GCF_040802235.1). Classification (NCBI taxonomy): domain Eukaryota; kingdom Metazoa; phylum Chordata; class Mammalia; order Pholidota; family Manidae; genus Manis; species Manis javanica. The sequence continues at coordinate 47,187,675 of NC_133156.1, forward strand.
ATTTAAAACAATAATTGATGTACTCATAATATGTGGTGATTAATATGGGATTGATACAAGAATAACTGCATAGCTGAATGCATGAATACATATGATGTGTCTCCATTTCACTAGTTATAAAATAGTTGTCCACAAATGGATTCAGGAAGACAGTTTATATAATGGACCCAAAGTTGAGGTCATCACACTTTAATTTTTCATGATAGTAGGGAAAACTGGCAGGGATTAATAATATCCAGGCACAGTTCCAAAACCACATTCAGCCTGTATTTTCTTCCACCAAAGTGTGACTAACAAATAGAATAATGCTTTATTCTTTCACTTGGGTTTTTCTTGTTAACCCATAGTGGAGATATTATTGAGCTGTGAAATTATTGAAAGTACTCATCTCCAAACATTAGTGAATGCAAGCATCAACTGAGAAAATTAATATTTAAGATTTATGACTCTAAATATATGTTCAGTAGGGCAGTGTTGGAGCCCAAGAATAAGCATTTTATTAAGTGCCCTTGTAATTCTACTCTACGAGATTCTGCTACCACCATGAAAAATGATCTGTTTTCCATGTAGTTACTGACCTAGAAATAAAGCAAACTATCAGGCACAGAAGTAAAGCCTGAATAATCCACTGCTGAGTTCTGGAAAGCTGAATAGAAACCATCTTACCATATACATTTGACATGATGAGTGAATGAAACTCTGTTTCTCAATATCTAATAGCAACCAAAGGGGCAGAAATACCAGGTAACAGTAGTTGTTGGGAGGCAATTTATCACTTGCCTTAGAAACCAATTAAATATTGCTTAAGAAAAATAAGTAAGAGGGAGAGACAAACTGAAATTAAGAACATATGTTATCCTGAAAGGTATTTCTCTGGGCTAAAATCTACCCCAATCCCCACAAATACTTCTAATTCCTCTCTTTTTGTCTCCCTGCTGTTCTTCTAAAGGATGATACTTAAGATTATAACCCAGAAACTGTGCCTTGACAGACCATGAATTTGCTTGTGGAATAGATTAATGAAATATAGGGTAGATATTTTGATTGATTCATGGGAATTTGTTTCAGAACTATTGTCTGACTAAATAAATAACTATTTAGTGCTTTGATACTGTCTTTTGATTCATTTGTAAAGGAATGTGTTGGCATTTTTTACCAGATGGCCTCCAAGTTCATGACTTTGATGGACTCATTTGGCTAGAACAAAAAATACAAATGCATTTGCAAGTAAGGAGCTAACTTGAACAACTCTTCTATCTAAAAAGAGAAAGTGTGTTATGTTTTTACAATTACAAGCATTAATATGCAATATCATTTTTGCTATATCTTTTTTATTCAGCTATTATACTGTTACTTTCTAACTATACCTGTCATTTTGTATTAGGAGCACATGTCAGTATTTGGAAAGAGTAACATGTTAAAGTCTGGGCCCAACTCATATGCTGTGTATGTGAAGTTGTTAGCATATTCTGGCTTTCTGAATCCACTGAGTTGGCCAAGATGGAAACATTAATTGAAATATGTTGGTATGCTCTGATTTTTATGGTATATCATCCATGGATATGAGATGATTGGCCAAGAAAGCATACTTAGCATTCATATGTTTTAATTTTGAAATATGATTCTCCCTGGATCTCATGTTTGGCTCTGTTTATTATTTTAGTTCTTTAAAACTCTAACAATTAACATATGTAGGTATCAAATGTTCTAATCTGAGGCTTTTATTTTTGAGTTTTGATGGTTTATCATAAATTAAATGTAAAAGGGGATCAAGAAAGGAAATAAGGTTTTGTGGTCATGTTATAATTTATCGATGTGAATAGAAAACTCTTAATTTTTCACAGAAATAATTACTCTAGTTGCTTTATTTCCACCACTAATTATTAAACTAGTAAGGGGCAGAGAGATTATTTGAATTGCAATTCTCTTTCCTCCAAAATCCAAGAAAATATACTTTTAAAAATAAAAGCTGGAGCATGAATTTTGTTTGTTTATTTTGTCTTTTATTTTGGGACTAAATTTATTATGACTACATGGCAGTGGAAAATAAAGTGCTTAAAAGGGTATGTGAAGGAGAGATTGAATGTGGAGCTGATGATCTGACAGAAATAATCCCTGGAGAGTTATAGATAAGCGTCAAAATCTGTAGGGACTTTCTTGAGAATGACTTTGGTTTACATACTGTGATGGGCTCACCTTTCAGCTGGCAAATATAGGTATATTTTAAATCAGGGGCCCTATTTTAAAGTAAAATTCACACTGGTATTTACTAAATTATCAGATATGAAAAGCAAAAAGAGAATGATGTTTTTTGTTCCCCACCATGTGTTCTGAAAAATTGCGTTTATAATCATGACAAGCAGAACAATCACACTTTACACAGGGAAGCCTGGAATGCACACGGCCCCTACCTTGAGATGTAATGCAATTTTCTCTCTTTTTGTTAAATAAGGGATGTTCTGAAGGATAAGACTTATTTTTGTATTGTGTCTGTCAACTCATTCCTGCACTCAAAACACTCTCTTTCTTCCCCTTTATGTCTCTGCCCTACTGTATAAAAGGATTGATGTAGGTAATAAACCTGACCTACTTCCTAGGTTTAAAACTGCATCTGTCGGTATCTTGCTAAAGAGTTTGATCTCTGATGAGCTAATCAAGGCTTATAAACTGTCACCCCAATAGGGCACATACGGAGTCATAAAATTGTTTCACCCTGTTATGTGTAAATTGGAATAAATAAGTATTAGTGCACTGTCAGCACGAATGCTTCTAAAGTTCTTTTTCTTGAATAGACTGATCTCTTCATAAGACTCAGGACCAAACTGAAGAACAGGACACGTGGAGCACCATTATCCACCTACTTTCCTATAGGAAAATACACGTAGACATTTCTCAGCCCCAATGGGTAAGAATAATAGGAAAGCACATATGATTTGTTTGAAACAGGCACATTTTAGTATACAGTCAGCAGCTTTAAGTAACAAAAGAAATGCTTTAATTGGCTCTTTTGGATGCATGACACACATCACTTCTTAAACAAAACAAAGCTCCCATGCAAGTGCTTTTTAGTTTTATTTTAAAAATCACTTATTAGGTGAAATACCAGTGGATGAACTGGGATGCTGGTGAGACTGGACCCTGAACTATGGTCAGAATGAATTACAGTCTGGAATTTAGTGGCAAGCATTTGAAAGCCACACTGAAAACAGCAGCATCTGCTTAATAGCATGAGCCCATTCAACATTGATTATAACAGCACTAAGATAGGAGATGTTTTTGCCTGAAAATGAAATTAGTATCTCTATGATTAAATGTTGAAAGAAACCAAACAAACAAAACCAAGGGCTTTAAAACTGAAGTAGTGTTTGAAATTGTTAAATTGTTATTCCTGTTCGAGAGGAGACAGTAAAAGTGTCAACTATGGGTTTACTGGTTATGATTACCTACCTTTGATTCACTGTCTTAAGTATCCACAGAGACATTTAGACAGCAAGCTACTATTTATGTTAGGAAAGATTCAGCTATTTATTAAAAATGAGGTGTCAAACTATTAACAGGGTAAGAATTAATACTATACTTCTACTCTACCCTTCTATCCCCTAATCTTGAATAAATATACAAGTGATACACTGGACAATGAATTAAACGCTTACATGAAAAACAAATGAAAGTTCAGAAACAAAAAGGATTAATTTGTCTTCTTTTCCCTGTAAGCATACATAACCTTAGTTCAAAACTGGCAAATGTATACCTCATTATACAGTCAGCTCTGCTGTAATGTAACATATTTGTTTCAAAAAATTATTTTACTGTGCAAAATCACATGATGGAAGCTAGAGGACTTATAGAGAAAATGAAGTTAGAGCACAACACTTAACAAACTTTATTGCCGACATTATTTTATTATTAATATTTTTGACACTAAAAAAGAGAGGAACTTAATTAAAAATGGCAGCACAGTTTTACACACACGTTAAGTGGTTAAGAAATACATAAAGACTTTTATGTATGTACGATAAGTTTGATACACTGAAGTTAGCTTGTGGAAGTGGGTGTCAGTTTGTTTGCTTGGAAGGAGGGTTATCATATATCAGAAGACAAGCTGTAACACCAAATAAGCGTGGGTGGGCCTCCTATCAGAGACAGTGAACGGTAGTAGTTGTAAATGTTTGTGTGTTTTGTATATTCCTGTGAAACTTGGGTTGGCCAGGTGTAATATTCTATGTTCGTCTAGTGTTTCACCCAGGTGAAACAGCGCATAAGTAAACACAATGCGCATTACACTCATTATTCCCTAGTGTATCAATTGTACTAGACCAAATTTTCATTTTTCAAAGCAAGTGTTCTAGCAGAACTGATAACTGGAGTCTATGGAAATTTTAGTTGCAAATGATATGCCCTTGTGTTGTAAGCCTGTCATGGCAAAATTCTAATATTCAGAGAATATATTTCTACTGAATGCACTTTTCCTTATGCTGAAAAATTTCACTAGACAATGGTTTGTTGGGATTTTGGACATTTGGTTTTCTCAGGTCCACTTACAGTTTGTCCCATTTGAAGAAAATAGTATTTGTCAAATCTTAACCAAATTACTCTCTAAACATACTTTTTAAAAATTGAATCTGTCGAGTAATATTTATAAGGAAAATAGTTCATTTTAATAAAATAGGTGCTATGTCCTAGGAACTGTACTCCAAACTCTGGCTGCATCATCTCACTTGTCGCTTTAAGCCTCCGTGGGTTCTTCTGCCCATATACCCATTTTGCAGAACAGAACACTACAGTGTGAAGTGGGCGAGTGATTTCTTCTACTTCATGCAGCTGAAAGTAAAAAGCTAATTATTTTAGTATTCTCATTTTGCACCACTCACGTTGAGATCATTTTAAGCTCTTGACAGATTTGAAGAGGGTTGTAAAGTCTCCTCTCCCTTGACTTAAAACTTCTATACAGTAGAACATTAAGCCTATTAACGAATTTATTGCCCTCTATATCATTTTGTGTGGTTTTCGTTGTCTTATCAGAGGCCTTAGGAGACCACATAGAGAGATACTTAATCATTATCCTTCCTTTAATTCAGAAGAAAGATGTCTTAAGTCAAAAATTAATTAGGATGGGCATAGAATGGGGAATAGCAGACTGAAAAATAAGTGTACCATTCCAGATTGGTAAATTTGTGGTTAAATAGGGGACCTTTACTTACTACCAGTCTTTTAAGAAGGTTATAAAAACCACAAACTTTCTTTTCTGATAAGTGCAATAGACTCCTGATCAAAGCCATTTAAAGTAACCTGCCACCCATTTCCCTCCTTCCTTCATTTACAGCACCATCTTCAAGTGCTGCTTGTGTGAGCTCCAAGGGGTGGTAGGAGGGGGAAAGCGAATGTGGATTTGGCCTGAGGAGAGGTTGATTCCTTACTCTGGAAACTTACCTCCCCGCCACTTACGTTGCTGCCTCCCACCCATAAGGCCTTACTTTGCTCTTTACAAGGCTTCATCTTGCTATTATTCTAAACTTCCCCCACTTCAAGTACCATTTAGAAAAACACAGCTGGTGCTCTGAGCCTTGCGGTCAGAAAGTACAGATGTTTATATGAGGTTGCCAGAACTTGCAGATACAAACGTAAGGCCTACAGTTCAATCTGTACTGTATCAAACAATTTCAGATACACACAAATAATGTTATAGTATAAGCATATCCCAAGTATTTCATGGGGCATACTTTTACTAAAAAATTCATTTTTTATCTGAAATTCAATCATAATTGAGGGTCCTACTTTATATGGATGGCATCTTGACACTAGAAGCAGGTGCCCTCAGCTGGGCCTGCTGATGGTCTTGTTTTAAAGGTTACCTTTATTGACAAACCATTGTCATCTCTTTAAATTAACTTAAAAAAATAATTAAATGTTTTGCTTTAGCTTCAGTCCCAGGACTCATGGTGTCCTATGAGGGGTTGTCAGCATCCTGAATTATTGCCTAGCTTCATTAGAATAGAAAAAGGCATGATTTTAAAAGCCTTTATTTCCTTCTCTCAAATTCAAGATAGATTGAAAGATTCTTTATTTGTGGATGCCTATTTATATATGAAATACAAGATTCCATATCATCTGACTCTTCTTCTGCCTTATAAGCTGGTATTTTCCTGAACAAATAAAGAACAAAGCCCACTATGTATGGCAGCTAGGACAAATGAAAATTTTTAATCAGCTCGGATTTAGCTAAGTCTGTTGCACCTAAATGTCTCTTTTTGAGACTTTTCAAACTTGGCCTTCAAAAAATATGCATTGAATAATGAACTTCAGAAGCCAATTCTTCCTTTATGGCATTTATTCATGCGATAAAGCCCACAAAGCTATCTTTAATTATTACTGTATAGAATATCCCGTTATCTTTAATTATCACTGCCGAATGGTTGCAAAATCAAATACTGCTGGCAATCAAGAGTCATTATACAATAGCATGATTGCATCTGTTCATATTAACAGATAAGCACAGAAAATCAAAACAGCGTCTGATTTAACCACTAAAACTGTCTGAACAAAATATTGTATCTAGCACTCTTAATATCTTGCAGTGACTTTGATCTGATTAAAGTCCAAAAAACATAACCACAGATGCAAATGTTCTGGTGTTTCTGAAATTAATATTGCTGTATTTCACTGGACTGAATTGCTGGAATCCTAGTGAAGCAGAAGTGATTATAGGCACAGTACAAACTTATGATAGGAGAATATCTAAATCTCTGAGGCCGCAGGTGCAGGATTATAGCAAAACCCCAGTGAAACATTCAGTATTCTGTCTAAATACCCCAGTACAAAATTAATTAGGCAGTTGATCACATAATAAAGCTATGATGGATGATCTAATGGAAGCTAGCATCTCAGAGTCAATAACGAACTTGATTCTCTTATTAGATGCAGCTGATTTTCAGTTCTGCCATTTACAAGATTGTGTGTATTACAGAAGATGAAAAAAGAGGGGGGATTCTATTTTGAAAATGAGAACTCAGTTATAGTATTTATCTCTGTTGGAAACTATAATATGTAAGCAATGTAGAATTTGTAGACAGACATATCTGCAAGTAATTCTCTAAGATACTTGCCTGAAAAGCACATCAAAGAACAGGGAAATAATGAGACAGGCTCCAGCTGTTGGATTCCTACAGCTTTTGATTTGGGCTCTACTAGAAACTCCAGGTTTTGATCCTGTGTTGATTATTTCCATGGAACTGAAGTTGATTTGTGCATTATTTAAAAACAGACAGTAGGCAGCAAACAAGGAAGAGTTTGCAAACTACATCTTAAAGGACATTTTGTTTCTGTCTTGTCATTTCTTGCATGCCACTTAGGGACTCTGGTGATGTGCGTGGTGACCTGTAGGGGAACACACATTAAAAACGGAGAAGGTACAGAACAGATTTAGTCAAAGATTTTAAAAGGAAATCAGGATGAGTTTGCAACCAAAATGACCGTGTTAGTCTGGGTCTAGTGATAAAGGAATGCCCCACGTTCCATGCCGATTTTCAAGTTTGTAGAACTGTGCACATGATTTTAAGAGGATGAGGACAGCTGCCCACTTTGAAATAAGGAATATTTACTCAATATAGAAACTTTGTGGTTAAAAATTACTAAGTAGTCCATCAGCACTGGAGACCGGTTTAAGGAAGTCCTTGCTTAAAAGGCAGACTGTTTTTCAAAGAGCATCATTAACTGCTTCCTATAAAACATATTTCATTTCCTACTTGCAAAACAATGGGAAATTTTGCAAATCCTGTACAGTATTTATCTGGAGAGCTCTGCCCCAAACTGTTTTTGTGTCCTGATGGTAATAGAGTAATGTAGGTAAAGGAAGGATACATGATTTTTGATGCTGTTAAGGTTTTTGATGATGTGTTATTATTCCTTAATTTCTTATAAACCAAATAATGCCCAAAGACCAGTATTTCTTTAGCTGGTGCTTCTTTTGGTTGAATGTAGGATTATGTAACCTGCTGTTTGGTACAGCCACTCCTGGGAAAAAAAAATCTAGCTTGCAGGTGACTTCCTAATCTGCTTGTCTGTTAACTCCTCCCTCCCTCCCTGCTTCTCTCCCTCCCTGCTTCCCTCCCTCCCTGCTTTTCTCCCTCTCTGCTTCCCTCCCTCCCTCCCTCCCTTCTTCCCTCCCTCCTTTACTTCCTTCCCTCCCTTCTTCCCTCCCTCCCTTCCTTCCTTCCCTCCCTTCTTTCCTTTCTTCCTTATCCAGCCACCTCCATGGGCACAGAAATAAAAACACAAACATAAAACACAATTAGAACAGCTCCTTTGTGGATGGACCATTGAGAGAAATTACTTTAGGGTTATTTTTAGAGAAACCCTCACAACTGATCAACGTATCAACTCGGATATTAATAATAAAAACACAGTTCTCAGTCTTTTGGAGGCAGTGGTTGGACATGACGTCGGCTTAACACCACTTTTATCAATATCACTTCCTCCTCATGGTCCCTCACACTTTGGTTGTCAGTATACAGTGTCTGAGATTTCCTTAATAAATATAATGAGAATTATAATGAGCATTTCTATGTTCATGAGCACAGTCATGGATATTTTCCAAGTCACAGCTATACTTGGGCTAATATGAAATACTAAAAATTGTAAGACAGGTTTCCTGTATGTAGAGCTGAAAGCAATAAAACAATGCAGTCAGACTTCTCAAACAAAATCTTTTCTTTGTGCCTTGTATTTTTTTTCTGCCAATTATTGGATCAATTGTATATATTTCATATTCAAATTTATCTCCTATGTTGGGTAATTAGCTAAAACTCATTGTTATTTTAGTGGTTGCTACAGTCCACATTTTAACTTACCAATATCCTGTACTTTTGGCCTGAAGGACTTCCTTTAATAATTTTTGTTGTAGTTAGTATGTACTAATAATGAATTATTTCAGCTTTTGTGTACCTGAAAATACATTTATATCACTTTTGTGTTTGAAAGATATTGTCACTGGATATAGATATCTAAAATATCTTCCCCCTGCTCCATATCTAGTGTTTTAAAATTGTCCCGCTGTCTCTTTGGGTGCAATTTTTTTCCTAACCAGAAATATGCAGTCATCTTTATATTTGTTCCTCTGTACATAAGATTGTTTTCTAGAATTTTCTTTTTATTACTGGTTTTGAACAATTTGATTATTATATGCCCTGGGACAGTTTCCTTCATGTCTCAAGGTTCATCGTACTTCGTGGATCTGCAGATTTAAAGTTTTCAATGCATTTGGAGAAATTTGGGTTGTTATTTTTCAAACTATTGTTTTCCTTTCCATTCCCTTTCACCTGTGTTAGGCCACTTGCAGTTGTCTTACAGTTCACTGATACTCTTTCTCTCATGTTCTGTTGCTAATTTTCACTTCTCTCAATGTTTTGTTTTAGTAAGTTTTTATTGCTAGGCTTCAAATTCTTTTTCATGCCTTTTGTAATGTCCACCTGTCATTAAATCAACCAGTGTATATATATATTTTTTTATTTTACACATTGTAATTTTCACTTTTATGATTTGAATTGTGTTGTTGTTTTAAATAACTTCTGTGTCTATATTTAGTTTTCTGAACATATGGATGATAATTGTAATCCATTTAATACCCTTGTCTGCAGATTATAACATCTGTGTCTGTTCAGGGTCAGTTCATTTAATTAACTCTTATACATGGGCCATAGTTTCGTGTTTCTTTTTTGTGATTTTGTAGTTTTTAAATAATTTTTATTTGGATGTCAGACCTTGTGAACTTTATGTTGTTGGGTGATGGCTCTTTTTTTGTCCCTATAAATACTATTAAGCTTTGTTCCTGGATGCAGTTAATTGGAAATTGTTTGATCTTTAGGTGTCTTGATTTAAGATCATTAGTTGGACCAGAGCAGTGCTCAGTCTGTGGTAATTATCCCACACTACTGCAGTAAGACTCTTCTCTTTGCTGTGCTCAGTGTCCCATGACTCACCGAAACAGCATAACTCCCAGCACTGTGTGATGACTCCTGGACACTTCTTTTTCCAGCCTTGGGTAGTTGTGTCTTACACATTCACTCATCAGCACTCAGATGAACACTTGAGTGGAACTTTGCATATTTCTGGAGTTCTCTTTGTGTATGCCTCTCTTCTCTCTGATACTCTGTCCTGCGAAGTCTAGTTATCACTTTGCCTCTCCCAGAAACACAGCTTTGTCTTTCCACATGAGAGAATCCTCTGGGCCTTGCCTGAATTCTGCGCCCTTGGGCTGCAGCCTAGAAGTGCTTTCAAGGTAATAAGCTTGGGTAGTTGCTATGGTTGGAATGCTTATATCCCCTAAAATTCATATGTTGATATCTTATTGGGCTAGTATTAGGAAGCAAGGACTTTGGAAAGTGATTAGGTCGTTAGAGCCCTCTTGGGTGGCATTAATACTTTATAAAAGAGGCCCAAGAGAGCTCCCTTGCCACTTCTGCCATGTGAGGATACACCGAGAAATATGCAGTATGGACTTGAGCCCTTACCTGACCGTGCTGGTACCCTGATGTTGGACTTCATTCCTCAAAACTGTGAAAAATAAATTTATATTGTTTATAATCCACCAAGTCTTTGGCATTTTATTATAGCAGCCCTAATGGACTAAGACAGTAGTCATAAACCTCATCTTATTTCTTTCCCATCAATCAGGAATTACTGACCTTTAATTCCTGATATCCAGAATCTTACTTTTTTTTCACATGTCTTGTCCATTTTTGTTTGTCTCAGTAGAGATTGAGAATGCAATCCTTGTTAATTCCATCTGGTTCCAAAGTTAAAGTCCTATTTATTTTTAATTACACAAATTATAAGAAGGTTTTGTTAAAATTGAAATAATATGGGTTAATACAACTAAAGTTCCCTTTTAGTATTGTGCAATGTCAGTTTCCTTCTCAGAAATAACCATTCTTTTGTGGGTATCTTTCAAGGTCATTTTACATACATTTATACATTTTCATGTACAATAACCAAAAATTTACATTTTCAAACCAAATGGTGTCTTACCTTCCATATTGTTCAGAAATCTGCATTTCTCACCAAATGATATGAGAGAGATTTCCATTCCCATACATAAAAGTCTCTTGGATTCTTTTTCTAATTTCTACAGTACTGATATAGAGTCTAACCATTCCCACATTGATGAAAACTTGGATTTTCTCAAGTTTTTCTCTACTGAAATGGGCATAGGGATCAGCCTTGTACATTCCTCTTTGTGCTCTTGTACAAACATTTCTCTAACACAGATGCATACAAGCAGAATAGGCTAGAGGGTGGGCACATTTTAAAGTTTGGTAGTATCAAATTGACCTCTAGAATCCTTCACAACAAAACTGCATGTATTACAGAACCTGTCTTCATTTTCTTCTCAGCTTTTGGTTATATATTTTATTTTAAAAGTTTATGAATTATATAACTACAATGTTTTAATATTGTTTGGGTTTTAATTTCTGTAGTTACTGATGAGGTAAAACATATTTTCATATGCTAGCCATTTATATTCCCTTTTCTGTAAGTTACTTTTTTATATCCTTTGCCTGTTTTTATAAAGATAGATTTCTTTATTTATTGATTTGTAAATGGTATATGTATCTGTGTTTATAAACTTTTATAGTCAAACAACTATTTCATTTTGGAGGGAAAATATCTGAAGCTTATGTATGTATGTGTGTGTGTGTGTGTGTGAAATCAGGCCATTTCCTACCCCATTTCTGCACCTTTCATGAACCTAATATACCTAATTCATCGAGGCCAAATCCAGGGAACTGGCCCTCCTCTTGTTCAAGTCGCATATAGACTTTAGTCTATATAATATCTTACAATTAATTTTTTATTTTATTATTAAATTTTAATAACAACCTTATTCTGTTTTTTTTTTCCCCTGCATCTGTATTTTGTTTGGACATTAGATGCTATGTTTACCTGGAAACTTGGATTAACATGAAAGCTGTTTTATTGGACACTTAGTCTATATTAGAAATATGGCAGATAAGGCAAGCTCTGGTATTGAGATTAAATTTTTTACTTTTCCTTGAAAATGGCAGAGATATGACTGCAGAGCAGTTTATACAAGTTGAATAGAATTATACAGTGAATTGTTGTCTAAAACTATATGTAGATCAGACAAGGTCAATTTATAAAGGAAGAAATACAAGTTGTTACTTTTTGGTTTTAATTATAACTACCAAATATTAGTTTACATACTAACTAAATAATATTATCCTCAGCAAAGTAGAGATAGCTGGTCACCATATAGGTGAACTCTTAACTGTTAGGTCTGGCTGGTTATAAGAACATGAAACAGTTTTGTGTTAACTGTTTGTTTTGTGTTTTGGGTACATATCACATGATTCTTCCAGTGGCCAGTCTTTACAGTCTCTGTCAACACGGGCCTTTGCATGTGTGTTTTTCTGCTACGCATCATTAGAGTGGTGGTTAGTTCATTCCTCTTCTAATCCCCCTTGGCATTGAGCACAGTGCCTTCCGTGTTTCTAGTCATGCCATGATCAAGGGAATGTTGACTACCTTTAAAGAATAATATTAAAGATGCTGCTGATATTAACAAAAGTAATATGATAATAATAACTAGCACTGAGTTCATGTTATATGTTAGGCACTGTCATCACTGCTAATTTTCTGGCTTTTATAAGTGAGGAAATTGAGGCAAATGGTTGGGCCTATATTCTGACCTAAATGCACTGATACATTATGCTGGACTCAAATTATTATGCTTTTACACAATCCAAATTTAGCCCATGTGTGTAATTTTATAAACCATTTCTCTGCTTGCACATCTGCCTCGTGTTCATTGAGGTCAGGTCTCCATTTTGTTTATTTTTGGCTGTAGTATAGTACCTGGCACAGAGGAAGATCTCAATAAATGGTCAATAAATGATTATTTAAATAATGAATTAGATGAGTGGCATGCCCTTCCACCAGAGTCTTCCAGAGCAGTATCCAAAATGTATCTTTTATGGATCCCAGAATGCGTATTTCTATATACAGAGTACTGTAAAAATGTTAATTGATGGGTAGTTGTGATGGTCAGTTATTATTTCATAATAAACATTCTCAAAGTTCAGTGATTTAAAACAACAACCATTTATTCTCTATTACTTGTATGTGGTGGGTAGGTAGAGAATTGGCTTTCTAGGCTGGGTTGAGCCCCAGAGCAAGGATTGAGTCCAGTTACATTTCTGTATCTCTCATCTTTGTTGGGCCAGAATGCTTAATGGGGTGGGTTCTTTTTACAAAGATGGCAGAGGTCCAAGAGGAGAAGCCCAAACATGTAAGCATATCACAACCCGTGTCGGTATAAGCAAGTCACATGACTGAACCCAGTTTCAAAATGGAAGTGTCTATTCCATCTTCAGTGAGACTAACTGCCATGTTCCATGGAAAGGGCTGTGGATTCCAGCAGTGGTAAACAGTGGAGTGAAAAATTCAGTCTATTATATTTGTACTGATGAAGCAAGGGATAAAAAAAAAAATTTAGAAACACCAACAGCAAAATTTGGATTAAGCCCCTAAACTAATGTAGAAGTTTGAAGCAAAATCCAGGCCAGTTTTTATTTAATCACAGTTTTCTTCAACCCTTCCAACAAATGGTGGATAATGAGTATTACAGTCATTTCTAGAGTAATCAACAGTGGTATCCCAAACAGAAATTATAACTTCAGTTGGATATTGAGCAGTGGGACAGTTGAAGGCTTAAAAACAAAAACAAAAAAATCACATTTAGTCTCAAGTGATGCTTTGCAATAAAGAGAAAGGATGGGGCAAGCAAATTCAGAAATTGGTGACATGCATTGAATTATATCCCAACAGAAGACGGGACTTCTCATTAGAGGAAGCACCAGAGAGAATTTGAATATCAGATGATACATGAGGTAAATGTGACTGGCCCATGACTAGTGTACACTGAAAGATGTACATAATAAAATGGGAAGGTAGTAAATCTAGGAAATTGAAATAGGAAAAATATGAATTTCCTTTTACTTCACATCAACAGTATTATCTTTTGACTATTTGCCTTAAAACTCTTAAGCTTATGGCATGAATGATGAAGAACAGTATAGGGCTAATTCCTCTGACATTCCAGTCTTTGAGAATCAGAACTGAACTGTTCATCTCCAATTCTATACTGGTTTGTGGGTACACAGCTGGGGAGGCCTCATTCTCTCTTAAGACTTCCCAGGAGTATCTGACGTGAATGTCAATGACTGGATCCAAATGAGAATCAGAGAGAAAAGCTGAGATGCAAACCTGTACATAAACAGAACACTCTATGTTCTACTTTAAAATAAAAATTATACAGGAAAATGCTTCATAAAGTAGCAATCCTTCTGCAATTACTGAACATTTCCCTGCAACGTTTCTTTCTTTCAAGCAATTTTCTTTATTTTCTTCTCTCATGAAGTGATACAGACCTGCAATTTCTCACCCCTTGGTCCAAACTGCGTATCATTTTTCTAGTGGTTCAGGCATTTACTGTTTTATATGTATATAAATGTGTATATACATATGTATATACACAGACAGGACAAAAACATATATATTGTCTTGACAAAATATTCTTTACACCAATTTTAACAGAAGGAATAATAGGTATGATCTTAAAGCATATTTAAATGCTTTAAGGTTGTTTTAAAAGTATAAAAACAAGGTACAGTAACAATTTCACAAGAGAAAGTGTTGAGCAGTTTACCAGTCTTACCCCACTAAAGGTTAAGTTACTATAAAATAGGATTAAATTTATCAAGATGTGAAGAATGTAAATAAGCCCACAGTTTTCCATCACTTTCACTACTTCTCAGGCCAAGAATGTATTAGATCTGCTCTTGCATTCCTAGTGGAAAAGTACTAAAAGCCATTACATCATAAAAATAAAAATAATTATAACAAGCAATGGTATTTGTTCTTGAAAAATCTGATTATGATTGTGTCATTCTGGGAGGTAGAATGAATCCTCTGACTTGACTGCTTTCCAGTATTATGTAGATGTAATTGGCACACTGTCACTGATGGCTTTTGCATATATAAACCACAGGAATTTAAATGTTGGTATATATTTAGATATTCTTGTAGACTAACCCACGAACTAATAAACTCAATTGGACACTGGATATAGTGCCAATGGAAACTTCCTAAATAGTCTTTCAGAGCATGAGTTCTCATTTTTAGAGGGATTCCCTAAAAATTCTCCATTTCCCCTATTTGTCATATTCTGTTTCCATTAAAAATAATAGAAATAGAGGGTTATAGATATAACATTTGTCTATCATCATAGCTGATTCCCCAAAGAGGGACAAGAGTCATCTGTGTGCCTTCCTTCACCTGCAAGCAGTTATCATCTTTTGTGGCCCTAGGACAAAGTTATCATGCAGTATATCCTTGAAAGGCAGGTAGAAATTATCCTAGACTTGATTGTTTCCTTTTTTGCTAGTTAATTTTGCTTCCTGATCAACTATCCCCTTAGCTAGATTTAGAATAAGCACATCTTCCTCCTTTCTGTATCTTATCTTCCTGTATCGCATCTATTGCTTTCATCCAATACTTTTTACCTTTCCCTGTCATTAAAAACAAAACAAAACACCATTTTGCTTGCCTGGACGATGATGCCTCTTGTAACTAGACTTCCAGACCTGACCTTACCCAGACAGCTGTCACTTTGACACTTGGGATTGAGCAGATCAATCCAAGAGCACTGCGACTTCAACTCTCTGCCACTTCCTCAAAGTCCTCATTGACTATCATATGTGTGATTTCACCAAATACAAGCTATATGACCTCGGTCAAGACTGTGATGGCAGCAGTCGATCATGGATGTCTACCATTTATACCCTCACATCTAAACATTCCCTTCCTACTACCACCCTTCCTTACCTTCAATCCCAAAGAGAATTTTTTTCTCATGTGGACCTCTGAAGTATAGCATAGTTCATTCCCTTAGCCTTCTCACCAAATTTAGCTCTCCAGCCTCAAAAATCAATCTTTCTTCCTCTCCCCCTCCACATAGGTTATTTTATTCTATTTTTTATATGCACAAACTTTTAAACTGCAGTGTTCATTCATAGTTAATAATTAAGTGATCAGACACACAGAAATTTAGCTTTTTACTTTTTCTTAAAAAAAAATTCTTTTTCTAAAATGGCTTTGTGGTTTCAAGTTTGCTACAGTTCCTACTACTCACTTCTGTCTCCCAACACCAGATGCCATGTATCAGTTCACTTACGCTATTGTTTCCTCTTATACTTGTTCATCTTCATTCACTGATGTTGCCTGCTTGATCCCTGTAGATGTTTGTGTTTATGGCCGTGGCGTAGATTTATATTTAGAGTCACAAACAAGGCAGTTTTCATTTTTAGAAAACTCAGACCAAATAGTTTTTGTTTTCCCAAAGTCATGTTACCCAATGCCCAGTCTTTTAATTCAACCAAATAATTTATCTATACCAGTGTTTCTCACGCTTGAAGGTGCCTTGGCGTCATCAGAAGGTCTTGGTAAACAGACGGCTAAACCCCATCCTAGATTTTCTGACTTACTAGATCTTGATTGGGACTAACAAACTTGTCTTTCTAACAAATTTCGAGTTGATGCTAGTTGGGGGCCACACTTTGAGAACCATTATGTTTTGCCATTTTTTTTTCAGGTTTATCTTCCCCAAATCCTTTCTGTTTACCTTTAAAATTATACTGAATATTTATTGTGTGTCTCCCAAGTTTGCTGTGAGTTTCAAATCGCTGTAAATGACAAAGAATGCTTCATAATAAATATAAAGCTTGTTTTCTTCACTAGGGCATAAGTTCCATGGAAGCTAGAGTGTATCATGTTTATTTTAATATTTCTAGTCCCTGATAAATATTAAATACTTTATATTCTTTTGAATAAATTAATGAATAGAAGGTAAAATCTAGGGCTTGGCTAAAATTAAGTAAAAAGGGAAAGAAGACAGAAATAGAGACTTGGTCCCTACCAATCAGTGACTATTTAAATTTGAGACAATAATTTCTAAGGAATTTCTATGCTTCTCTGATTTATTTGGTAGCTTAGTTACTATATTGTGTTAGAAATGCAAAGAGCAGCAGTGTATGATTCTCCCATAGTGCTTGCTGCAATAGTTTCTCTTCTGCGTAGGAAGAGTCTCTACATAAACATTCAAAGGATTGTAATCACTATCCAGAGACCGAATCCTCTGCCCTGACAGTTGGAAAACGACTCTATACGCTGACAGCCCCACAGGATGGGAAATGCAATAGTTCCGCTACAACTGTGTAGTATCGCTAAGCTTAATTGACTGCACCCATAAATAGTGGGAGAAAGTGAGAGTATGAAATCCATACAGTTCTTTAATTATTACATGCGACTGACTTGCAGAGAATCTCTGTAGCATAAAGCATTGGTTGTTTGAACTTTAAATTTTCTTTTTGTCCCTACTCACCCTAACTCAGCTTCATTTGCTTGCTCTTTCCTTATTCTTAAGCCTTGATTCTTACACCCTCACACATACTTCCCTCTCCTTACAGTTCTGCTGTAGGTTTCCACAGAGCCACTTTTAGTCCTCTTTTCTTACCTCTCCTCCTTACTAGATTCTCCAATCAGCATTCAAGCATTAACAATTAAGACACTATCATCTTTTCATTCCTTTTCAGATACTGCACTATTTACTCTAATTCACCCTGAAACTTTTCAAAAATGTTGTCTGCAAAGGCTGTCACACCCTTACCATTATAATCACCTTAGTGGTCTTGTCTTACTTACCCATGACTCTAAAACAGCTCTGTTAAGGACCCAACAGTGATTTCCATGTTGGGAATCCAAAGAATACTTCTCAGTTCTCAAATTATTTAACTTTTCATGATATGTCACAGTTAATCATGCCTCTTTCTTGAAGACTCTCTCAGTTTTCATACTACTCTGATTTTCCTGGCGTTGTTCCTTCCTCTCTGACTACAACTTGTTGTCTTCTTTCACAAGGTACTCTCTTCACCACACTCCTAAATATCAAAGTTCTTCTCTTCTCTCTCTACAGTCCTTCTGGAAGTGATCTTCCATGCTCATGACTTAATGTCATCTTAATGCTAACATTCCCCACCTCCGTTTACTCATCCATGCCTCCTATCTGACAGACAGGTCAATGGATCCACTGTCTACTGAACAGCTCTACTTGCTTGTCTCTAAGGTGCCTCAAACTTAAAGTACCCAAATTTTTACTCTTCAATTCCCAACTCCTCACTCCAGCAACACTTGACATTTTCTCTCTCTACCCTGCTATATCCACCCTATTAATTTTAGCTATACTGTTCACTCTAGTCTGATTCATCACCATTTCTGTCCCTGGAACTTTACCCTTATTAGTCATCTGCCTGAAATGCTGTTCTCTGCACCCTTCATCCAGGTAATTCCTATTCATCTGTAACTCTTAATTTAAAAATTCTTCCTTCAGAGATCTTCCCAGAACACTCAATCCCAATCTTACACTCTCAGAACATTTATTCAATTATTTGTGACACTCACCATGATTCATAATTCTACTTTTACATGAATGTTATGTTATCTTCTTAAGATACCATAAGCCTTATGAATACAACATCCTTAATTGTTTTCTTTCTTTTTCCAATCAGTGTATTGCCAGTGTGTAGCTCAGTGACTAATACATGCCATGCCCTTAGTAAATACCTGCTGAGTACAAGGTTTTCCTTGCAATTTTTCTTCTCACCAGATTTTTTCTAGCTGTCATCTCCATTTATATTTCCCCCAGATTGATCCCCCCTTCTCTCCCTCCCTCTCTTCCTCCTGTCCTTCTTCTCTTATTTCCTTTAATCTTTTCTTTCTTCATTCCTTCATGGAAAATATGGACTTGCTGGTTAAATCTAAAAGTTCTACCCACTTATCTAAAGTTCAGTCTTATTTAAGATAAGATAACTAGTTTAATTCAGATACAGAAATATATGCTTAATAGCAGATTTTTCTTTTCCTCTATTTTATTTGTCTTACTCTCTCTCTCTTTACAATTGGCTTTGTAGACCTACGTCAATTGGAAAAGTGAGATCTCCTGGATGACTGAGATAGATAATTCTGTCTTAAAAATACCTATGACTAACTCTCTGTATTGATTCATTCAATCGTTCATTTATTCACTCATTTAACCAATCTATTATACAGATCCTACTGTGTACTATGTACTTTTTTAGCCTAAATCTTGGATCCCCCAGTTACTTGTGAGTTGTCATGATGACAAATTAAGTAATCATTCCTCAATTTCCTTATCTCCTAAAATGGATAAAAATAGTAACTAACTTATATGGACAGTAGGGTAAGTAAATGAGTCATTACATGCAAAAGAGACTAACATAATAAACTACATATAAGTATTAGCTAGCATATATTTAACTTCACCATTAATTAATTGTTACTTTTCAAGGCATTGAGCTGTATGACATTGAACAAAATTAATTTTATGTCTTTACATAGTTTACATTCTAGTGCAGAGCAAATTGTGACCATTTGAACTAAAGTATAATTGGAATACAGGTAGCCCATTCCTTTATATTTTGTCTAAAGCTGCTTTGTGCTGCAACAGCAGCTTTGAATAGAAGCATCAGAGATCTCATGCCCAACTAAGCAGAAAATATTTACCATTTTTCTCTTTACAGAGAAAGTTTGCTGACTCCTATTCTAATGCAGATAGGCATACTTTCTTTGGGAGACAGCCTAGGTTATGGAAAATCCAGTGGAATCAAGGAGCTATGGATTGATATTCTAATTTTTCCATCTCCTTTCATGGTTTTAGCATGCTGCTTATCTTCCCTAAGCAACAATCTCCTTGATTTCAAAATCTGCCCAGTGCCTATCCTGATATATTCTTGGAGGGTTAAATAATATAGTATATATATACAGTATCTGGAAATACTGATGCTCAACAAAAATTTTCCTCTTTTGGAGAATCAATATAGGATAACATTTTTCTATTTTGATATTATAAGCTAATACTACAATTTTATGACTACATGAAGCCATTTTACATCAGAAGTCAAAGTAATCATGATCTGTAATAAAATAAATTTCAGTAAAAGAAAAATATATATTTAATTGAATGTAAATATGATATGTTAAACTCCACTTTCCACTTTAGTGCTATTTCTATTTTACCATATCAGTTTTGTTTTAAATTTGTCGTGTTTAAGTTACAGGTTAAAGCTCTTTTGATGCTAACGATTTTCTACTTCTAATTAGGTTTCCAAGGTGCTTCTAGTGCAAAAACCAACTGAAAATACTGTGTAAACTAAATTACATGGAGAGAACAATCTTGCACTGTATGATGGAAATCATTTGTTTTCCTTTTTAAAGGTTCCTCTTTATTAATAGTTTAAAGCAATGAATCTATGAATGTCTGTTTTGTTCACAGTAGTTAACCAGTTAGTAATGTTGCCTACAAAATTCCAATTTAAAAAATGACCTTTTAAAGATGCCATAGAAAATTAAATTTTAATGAGTGATAATAAATGGTGATACTTTTCACAGGAGGAAACACAATGCTTGCCTGGAGCCCTTGCCACATGTCATCCACTTTAGTGCTCTGTCATTGTGTCTTCCCTTTCATTATTTTCAAGGGAAGATGATGGGACAGCACACTTTGAAGAACTGAAAACAGTTTTAATATTGTGCTTACCAAAGGCGATCTCCATTGCTGGCTAATTAGGCAGGTGGCCCTCTACTGCTTTAGGGATGATTCTTTTGTAGAATGCGGCTCCATCTCTCCACAATGACAGTTTAAGGTGTTTAAACATTCCTTTGATTATGTGGCCTGATTAAAAAATAAATCTTCATGATTGGGCTAAAAAAAATGTGTTTTAAGCAGATGGAAATTCTCCGACTGTACTGAAGCAAGAATAGAAAGGTCTTCACAATGGTCAGCTTTCAGGTGGAAAACACATTTAGCAACCAATCAAATTGAATATTGGAAGAGAAAAGTGTAAGGACGAGGGATAAAAGAATCACACTGTATCCTGACACCTGATGATGTCAACTTTGACTTCCTTAATAAGACCAGAATGGTCACCAATGCTTCTTAGGCCAATATAAATAGTATTTTATTAATCCTCTGGGCCACTCAAGTTCATGGTCCCATTTACTAAATGAGAAGAATTTATCATAAATGTGCAATAATCATTGCAAACATAATAATTTATTGTTTCTAGCTTAAATTTTTAGAAATTGCGAAGCTCTCTTTTTATGATGATGCGTTCTCTACCCTTTTGGCCCTGAGGAGCCTATTAGCAGAGAGCTGAGCAATTCGGTTTCATCCGAAATAAATTATGCTTTCATTCTTAAAGTATAAATACTGAAGGACTGTAAAGATTAGAAAGCTTTTTGAAGCCTCTATCCCTTGAAGTTTTTTTTTTTCCTTGCTGTATAGAACTTCTGGTGCTAATCTAAAACAACACATCTTTCTAAAAGTTCAGAGCCAAATCGACTTAAAAAAAAAACACGGACCAGGATTGTGAGGATATACAAAATGAAACATATTACCGTGGAGGGTGGGGATGTTTGCTTCCTCAGAAGCTGTTTCTGAGATAGGGTGCTTTTGTATTAAAAAGTGGGGAGGTGACTAAACTAGTCACCTTCTCCTTCAAAATGATTAGAAAATTACAATTCCCAAGAAAGAGGAGGTGAATTCTCACTTTCCCTACCAAGGGTCTGGGAATGAAATGACACCTTTAATTATGATGGACTGTTGGCACCACTTGGGTAACAAGCTGATATAAATGAAAACTTTAATTGCCTCAGCATCAAGTATTTCATGTAAATGGTTTTCATCTTAAGTATAGTTGTTGGTGCAACTTCCATTATTTTTCCCTGTCAGCATACAACACAAGTGGCTGAGCCAAGTCTTAGTTTATTGCTATTTTATTGCCATTGGTGCCCAATGGCTAAAGAGCTTGTGTGTATTCACCAGCCATAACTTGTTACACTAATGGCAGTGGAGCCCCATGGGGGTGCTCAACTTTGACTTAAATAAAGTTGCAATTAGAAAAATAGGTGACTCTCCAGTTTTTAACAAACCTGGATCTTCACTTAATCTCAGAGTTACATCAAATTACACAAAGTGTCAAACCATTTTTCTCTGATTTAATATTTTTTAAAGTATTTCAAGTGAATACAACTCATTTGTCAGATGCTTAAATTCTTAACATTAACTCTTTGTGATCTGAACGATTACCAGATATTTCTCCTTTCCATCCTCCTCTACCCCTCATTTTGAAAGATGAGAATATAAGCTTAATCTGCGAAATTCCCAATATTTCATTTTTCTTTGTACATATTACAATTGGCTGCCCGATTTTTCCCCTCTAAGTTATGTGTAGAAATATGGAGAGATGAGACAATTCCAGAACTAAGAGTAAGTGGGAGAGGGGGGTTAATCTAAATAAATTATAAGAAGGGGAAAATTTGGTCATGTTTTCTCTTCACAGTGTAAAGAAATGTTTTTAAATTCCAAAAAGAAATATAGATCAGAAAGCTGCATTTATCAAAATGTCTAAAGACAGACGGACTCTGAAGAAAAAGGGAGCCGTCCAGGCTTCTTGAACAGGTGTACACTGATCTACTTGGGTTTGTAGCAGGTTAAGTGGATGGTTAATGATAGCAAACATCAAAACAATTTTCAGAGGGAACTTTTGAATGGCATAAATTGTATGGCATAAATTGTCATGACGGTTTCATGGGTACATACCTCCAAACTCATCAAGTTGTATACATTAAATATGTACACCTTTTTGTATGTCAAACCACACCTCAAAAAATTATTTAAAAAACGGTTTTTCAAGACCTTGTCAAAGATTAAAAATGTAAAACTGCCATTCAGCAGTTAATCTTTAAATTATAGTCTGAATTAAATTGTGTAATAAATCATATAATAGGTAGGTACATAAGCAATAAGTGATTCTTGCTCTTTCTTTGTTTAGAAATGAGGAGTGAATGAAGGCAGAAATTACTGGAAGGAAGGTCAGGTAAGTCATGTCATTTTTATTTCTTGCTTTGGAAATGTGCAGAATACATTGTATAAAACTTGTTCAGGAACTCTCGAGGGTTTGTGTTTCAGATAAATTAGACAAATTGAGTCTTTCAGAGGGAAATGAAATGCTTGCTATAGTTATGCTGCACAGAAATACATTACTTGTCCCAGACATCTTAAGATTCATGTTTTCTGCATGACAGCCACCTTACTGTCCTATACTGAAGTAGTATGAGAAACTTTGAATGAATTCCTATTTCAGAATTGCGAGTCTCATCTCTTTGTGTTTTGTTTTTTTCTTTTAATCTGGTATGACAAGTGTAGTGCTTAAAATCACATGACAGTATCAAGCTAAGCTTCTGATGTGACTCATATTAAAGTTTATGTGAAATAGGCCATAGACTAGAGTTGATTATAATGTATATGTTTTTTATGTTTGACCATAATTAGTTATTGCTTTTCTATGAAGTTTGAATGTATTTGACTTTATGAAAGGATAAAACAGTTGCTGTATTGTAGCGAATCATGTATGTAAAATCAAAAGCCATGGTGTTCTTACTGGTGACTCCTATGGTATATACTTCACTTCTGAGTTTGTAATTGATAGACATTCAGAGTCAACTGCTTCAAACAGAACTAAGCCAAAGTGTTTTCAAAAATTTCCTGAAGTCATTCTGAATGTAAGTGCATAACAAAGAACAAATAATATTATTTTCACATATAATAAATAAAATAATAACACCAAGAGCTTCTTTAAAAGGAAAAAGAGAAAGAAAGGAAGAAGGAGAAGGACAGAGGGAGGGAGGGGCAGGGGGAAGAACACTGCGGTTGTTTTGTAGACTCATTTTTCCTACTTGTGTACTCAGAAGATTAAATTTTGACAAACTTAGAAACCATACTTCTTTGTCTTTGTTGAAGCTTGCCAATTCAATGTTTAGCAGAACAGTGAAGGTTTGCAGATGATGGGAGCTGCATAAAGGGTGGAGTTCTGAGCCTTCCTTCATCTCCAAACTCATGTCCACATGGGCTTTTGCATATTTGGATTTTCCCTAAATATGTGTCTCAAGAAAGAGAGACTTTGTATGACAATATGTTAATATCAGTTAAATCTACCTAGTAGTTACCTGGTATCTGTAACACCAGTTATTGTTTTTGTCTATTTTTGAAATATTTCTTAATCAAATATTAACAATTCAAAAAATGTTTTGAAATAAGTCCACATGTCTAAAAAATGTTTTTGAGCTTTATCATGTTTTTGACGTCACCAACAGTTTCTTTTCTAATGAGTGAAATTAACAATACGTTGTCTAGTAGATTTCTTTCATTATAATGAGAAATTTTAATGGGTGCGAGAGAAGAGGGATAGTGTCAATATTATTGTTACCCCTTTGCAACAACAACCATATAGAGAATATTGTTTGTCCTGGACATACCCTAATTTATGCTCTACCCCTTTTCTGAAGTAATAGAACGTTTAGATGGGCAAGTGAGCCATCAGAGAAGGCTCCTTTACAGTAGGTTGTAATCACATGACTGAGTTTGGGCCAGTGGTATGTATTTGGAATATCAGTTGATAGCTTACAGGAACCTTCCCCAAGAGACAGCTAACTCCATCATGCCTTTGCCTTTTGGGGAGATGAAAATTCTATCTGCAAGGCAGAGAATATCCCGCTATCTCTGACACCATTAAGTTCCTCCACATTGCTACCTGAAATGTGAATCTGCTATGTGGAACTCAATCTTGTACTCATACCTCAAGAAGAGAGAAGATGAATATTGTTAATTTGTTTAGATATATTTACATATATATATATATGCTGAAAAATAACTTATCACCATTTTAACTGATTTTATAAAGAAGTGAAATTTCAGTTAATATTTATATCAGCATTTATAAACTGGTAGCCCCTATGTCAATCTGATTTACAGACATTATTAAAAACAAAAAAGGAAATATTTTACCTAAATATTAAGACTTGCATCTTCTCTTGGAAAAACTAGTGGTTCTAGTAACACTGAGCGCATGTTCTCATATGGCCCAAATATTGTGATGCTAAGGAGCAGCAGTCCCATTTGGAAATGACCGGGGACTCCAGGTTCCCACAGTCCTATCATCCCCAAATCTGCTTGTCTCAGTCTAAGTCTGCTGCTTATCTCATTTCATTCACTCACTCCACCCAAACCCTTGAGGTAGGGAACTCTGCACATAGTTCAGGAGCCAGCTGGACCTCTTTCAGAAGCAAATTGTCCCTTTCATTCCAGGAAATAAATGGATATGAGCTGAATTGCAATTCCACATTTTGTGAAATGCCCAAGTTTTCAATGAGATTTCTGCAATTCCCTACTGGTATCAAGGTTTTCATGATGTATCTTCATGCAGTTAGTTCTTTACCATGTTGACAAAGACATGAAACTCATCTACACAACTCAGCCCATTCATACAAGCATAATAATTTTTACATCAGAGTTGCGAATAAGAGAGAAATATCATATTAGGCAGTATATAACAAAATCTTATTTTTTATATTAGACTTCCAAGTTCCCTAAAACGTTATTCCCACTCTAAAGGGCGTCTCTCTTATCACCCTTGCCACAAAAGTTTGCATTCTCCCCTGTCTTTTTCTACTCCTCTCTTTTCTGCTTTTTTTCTCTCATCTGCCCTCTCTTTCTTCAGAAGAAATGTGTGCACAAACACACCCACAGACACAAATGCACACACACACAGTACACACACACTTCTCTTTGGCCCCTTTACCCATGAAAAACCGTTCCTTTTCTTGCAGTCAGTGTTGGAGCCCTCAGAGTTTTATCTTCTATTTCGAAATAATTACCAAGTTTGTTGTATTTGTTATCATTTTGTGCACTTATCTGTTTTCCATAAGTAAATGAGCCCATTCTGTGAATGTTAGAAGCAGCTTTTAAGATGATACATATGTATGTATTTTATCTTTACCTCATAAAATACAAAACTATAGTTTGCTTTTACTATGTGACCAATTATACATGTTGATTGTGTATGTCAATAGCCACTATCATTTGTAGTGACATTTGATACAACTTTTGAATCCCTGCTAAGGGACCCACAGAGGGATAACCTCAATTTATATACTAAGGGAAGTCAGGCAGGGTATGATCACATACAGGGAACTGCATGAGGTTGTTTTCTTCTCCCTGTGGTGATTGTTAAGAGGAAAATTATGGGACATCTAAAGAAGATATAGACTCTAAAAGATTTATGTCTGAGTTTGAAACCTGCGGAATTAGAGAAATGAATGCTAGACCTAAATATTTTAGCTTGGGACATTTTGAGAGAAAATTTCCTATTCTATCTTTGTAGTAAGATTGTGATTTCTTAATCTTGTATCTCTAAAAATGTTCAATTTTGCCAGCAATGGAGGCAGCCTTTGTAGATGATATCTGTGTGTAGCCCAGGAATTTTGTATTGGTGAATTTTGCCAAGATGATTTGTCTGATTTAGTTAAAAGCAACCAGACTCTGTCTTTCTGAAACCTAGTTTGATGTAAGGAATGCCAATTTTAGCCCATTTCATTCTCCACAGTGTTCTTCTAGGAGTGAAGATAATGAAACATGTTCTATTTGGGTCTTCCTACACAACAAAACAATCTAGCCAGATTGTAAATTAAGTAGTGTATTATAAATTATGTAGCATGGAATGCCAAAATGAGACATGGCCACCACACATAATTAACCTGGAGTAAACACTAAGTGCATCTACAACCTCAGTTCAGTAATTTTAGGGGCCAGAGATGAGAGGATGTTTATTTTAAAGACCCATTTTTATAGTTGACGTTAATGTGTTATACCTGAAAATTCACATCTTCTTGTCCAAAGACATGATATTTTACTGAAATATAAATTTCCTGATGGTTTAACCCAACTTCTGAAATTAAAATGTTTTATAAAACAGCTAATTAGTATATACAATAGTTGACTTTTTATATACTTCCCAAATTTGCAACTAAAAATAAAATGCATCTTACAAACCTACAAATCTTGTAGGAAATTTGAGAGGATTAACAAAACTTAGGATGTTATGGTATATATTGTAGCTCATATTTATATTTTATTTCCTTTCTCCTACTTTCCTTCTTCCTTTCAAAATTCCATGATTAATACTCACTCTGTCTTTAAAGAAGAAAAAGCAAACTTGCTGAGATGTACTGGTATTGTTCTGTTCATTTATCCTAAGATAATTTTTCATCATTTGCTTTGCCAAAATGGCTTTTTTTGTTAGTATATGGGCATAAGTAGTGGGAATTAGCTGGAATGAATGCATTGTTGATTTCTGATAAAATTATTAACTGTTCTAAATATCAAAATGTCTGGTATTACCTCTAGGATGAAACACCTCACAACTTTTTTGCCCTGTTCTTACTTTCTGGTTATAGAAAATATGGAAACTAGTGTTTGAGAGGTTCCTTAATAATTGATGTGATGGTTTGATTAGTCTACCTGGATTCATTGTCCCATCTTTTTGACTACTGTTACAATAGGGATAACTTTCACATGCTTGATTAAAAAAATATAATTATGTTTGTCCAAAATTTTAATAACTGTATATCCAATGGCAGCTGTTTAGTTTGAGCCCTCAAATAATTGCTTCATGTTATTCAGAAGTAATTCAGTAGACTTCCCCACATTATTGACTTACACGTTATTCTTGAAATTGTTTTGTGCACATTGAATAAATATTGGTAAGAATGACAGATTCTAATTTCTAGTCTTTTTTCAAGTTCTACCTCTGCTATATTACAAGTCAAAAAGATAAGGAAATAAATATTTAATTCCAAACTAATTTTTAACGTTGCTAAATGTATTTCCTAGCCACTAGAATTTTCTTTTCTCCTTAACTTTTTGAATAAATGGGAAATAATATCTAAAACTTCACTATAACCAAAACCTGCTCTTGAGAAATTTGGATGAGAGTAAGGGGAAGAATTGATTGAAAGTCTGCCTTGCAATTATTGTGTTAACACACTGTCAAGAGGCATATATAATTCATATGCTGGAGCCCTGCTCTTCCACTATACTCAAGATGCATGCTATAAGACTGCAACATATTGATAGCAAGCTCCTTCCAGTATCTTGGGTAATAGACCCTGTAGACCTGTATGGGTAGACCTATCTTGGGTAATGGACCCTGTATAGTCCAATAGAGATTCTCCTTCTCTTGAATTCTCTATTTAAAGATTTTGAAATATTGGAGCTCCAAAGCAGTTTGAACACATTTTTCCTATTAATAAAATATTTTTGCTTTCACCCACACAGCTAGTCATTGTTAAGCCAGTGCAGTAATTATAAAATACATGTTGTGCACACTCTGCCTGTTAGAATTCATTCATTAGTAGGCTTTTAAAATCCAATTATGATTATTTAAAAAAGGACTTCAGCCATTTCCCAATATATCTAAACTATATCATACACTTACTTTTAGATACAGTTCAGCATTATGAGATATGAAACCAATAGATACCTTATATTAATTCTTAAACCAAGTACTGATAAAACTGCTCTTGAATTCAACACCCCTCTGAGTAAGAATTATCTAGTACTAGGAGGCTCTTCAAACTTTGCAGCTATAAATCTGATCTATTAAAACAAGTGAAGCTTGTACCCTTTTTCAGGAAAGTATTATATTATTAAAAAGGTTCATGAAACATCACTTCTAAGGAGTTGAAGATTTCAGTCATAACAATCCTGAAAAAGATTACAGAGAACCTTCAATACATTTATGAATCATAATAATACTTTCATTAAAAAATTAAAAGAACATTTTCTGGAAATGGCACACTCCGCAAGAATGTCTTCCCCACTCAGTTTCTGAGAAGAAAATCTCCATTAGTTACAGTAGAGTTAATAGGACATTAAGGAATCAACAAATAGGATGCTACCTTATGCAGTTGTAGAATATGAATGGCAGGGTTACCTATGCCTTGATTTGGAAAATAATTTGCAACATTGCTGGATTCAGATCAAAATAAGATAAGATACCTCTTCTGCAGTTCTGTCATCTTAGCTAAAAGTTATTGGTTGCTTAAGACAAGTCAGCACAGAAAGATGAAACAAAACAACAACGCAAAGATAAACTGATAATTCAATGGCTCTTAAATATGATGACAAATATAATTGAAATTGGTTGGGCTGCTAGAAATTTTTTACATAAATTCAATACTTAATCCCAGGCTTTACTAATATGGGAGTGATGAAGAGAATGAGAGTACCATATATGGCTAATAAATCTAGAATGTTTGTATTTTTCTCTTTTATGGCCATTCAAGGAAAATGAAACTTAGAAGACAGTGTAAGGCCCAGATATAACTAAGTAGTAGAGTGCTAGTAGTTAAAGCTTAGTGCTATAATACTTCATTTTGCTAGCCGTAGAACGGTCATCAATCAGCACATTTGTCCACTGTAGTTTTCATGTTACACTTTGTAATTTTAAAATAAGATTTCAAATTCATAGAAAAGAAGTAACATATCTACCACCATATTGTGAGTACATGACAATCAAAAACATCTCTGGATAGCTGAATCAATAAACCGTTTTATATTTGAGCTCATGAAGATGTGTCCATCTTTCAGGGCTTTAAAATTATAAATGTATTAGATAGCATATCACTTTTCTCCTGACTTGGTATCAAATTCACAATAGATGACATGATCATCAATTTAAAAATATCAAATACAGGCAATCAAAAAATTAATTTGTGAAATGTAAAATGAACTTTGTTTTATCAAACCTGACTTAAATATGTATATAAAATAAAGGCTACTTAACTTTCTTTTACTTTAATCTGTTTTAATAAAACTGAACCAGGATATATATATATATATATATATATATATATATATATATATATACACACACACACACATATACATATATATATACACATATATATATACATATAATTAAGGTATCATTGATATACACTCTTATGAATGCTTCACAAGAAAACAATGTAGTTACTACATTCACCCATATTATTAAGTCCCCCCCCATACCCGGTTGCAGTCACTCTCCATCAGTGTAGTAAGATGCCAGAGTCACGACTTGTCTTCTATGTGCTGAACTGTCTTCCCCGTGACCCCCCCACACCAATGTGTACTAATCACAATACCCTTCAAATCCCCTTCTCCTTCCCTCCCCACCCACCGTCCCCCACCCCTCCCCTTTGGTAACTACTAGTCCCTTCTTGGAGTCTGTGAGTCTGCTGCTGTGTTCGAACCAGGATATATTTTAACTCATTAGTGATGTCCTGAATAAGGTTCTCATTTTTTCACTTTTAAATATAATCATCTCTGGATGAAAAATACTGAGGCTTATGATGCAATGGGTGACACTTCAGTAAAGAGTCAGTTTCAAAAGAAAATGTACGGACATGGAAGAATCATTTTCGTATAGCAGAAACCATATTGATCATCTCAAGAACATTCTTTTAATTATTGTAACAGAATATTAGAAAAGAGAGTATAAATCAACACCTTCATAGGATTTCATTAATTTTATCTGTCAGCAAATACACCTTTCGTACAAATTATATGATGAAAACTATGCAGAAGCTTAGGGGATCAAAGTCCTTGACCTCAAGGAGGATGAGTAATAGAGAGATCCATTGTCTCAAATAGAAAGCAGTTCTCAAAATATCCATGTGTCCCTACTCATTAAGATTCCAAGTAAGTAGGAAGGGAAGCTAAACACTGGTGAGTTAGTATATGAGTGGCTGCAGGGAGGCAAGTGGTACAGAGAATGATGCTCATAAATTACTCAGAGGTCAAAATGAATAGAGAATTACAACATGGCATTGAGGAACATGGTATGAAATGTCTTCAGGAGGAAAAAAAATTGTTTGGAGGAAAGGAATAACATAGGTATAATTTTATACAGCCAACTAGAAAAAATATCAATTTCTATTTCCCAGTTTGGTATTGGTCTAATTTGACATAAAATTAAATTTAAAACTCTGTTTGTATCTCCATATCTTGCTCATTTATTATGTATCGAGAGTCCACATTGGTCTCTAAAACCACACTATATTGATTCTGATAGATTTTAAATTCTAAAGGACATTTTTGGTGATGAGGAAATGGTTTCAATATGCAGTTGAAAGTCAAGATACCAAATTTCAAATTAGACATGACAAGCCTAATATAAGGGACATGTACTTCCCTCTTGAACTTGAATATAAATTCAAAGTCATCTGTGCAGACAATAGGAACAGTATTTATTTTAAAAAAGGAAAAAGGGAGGCAAAAATATGTTGAAATAATCAATGGCTGTACAATAATATAAAGGAATTGAATAGATTTGTCAGCATGTCAGAAATGAATTGCAATCATGACAAAGAAATTAAGGTAAAAGGAATTTTTCCAAGGAAAAGTGGCGTGCAAAATAAAAGCATTAGTGTGAATACAGTTTTCAGTAACTCTCTTTGTGGAGATTAAAGTTTATGTTTGTTGACAGTACAACAGGGACATGTCACACAATGTAGAAATGATCATGCCATAACCACTTCTCAGTTGATGGTGTGATTTTACATGCAGTGATTGACATTAGATAGAATTCAACATGCACTTCCATCTACTGACACAAGCCAGAGGAGGTGTCTGCATGTATGGATGCACTTATTTGAGACGAAAGCATATTCTGCCGTGATATCATAAGGACCAGTCCTGTTGCTTATACGTTAGCATGACTTTAGGAAAAAGTAACAGAAAGTTAATTATTTGTTTTTTTATTTTACAGATACCATTTATATATCCAGTGATCATGGCTTACATAGGCTTTTTGAATTCTGAGAAAATTTAGGCCTACTAGAAAAATTACTTATTATATTAGTAATAGCAGCATTAGTGGAAGTGATGGTTATAATACACATTTATTTGGGAATTATTATGTGAGGAGTACTTTCTGTGTTTTACTTCTTTTTACCTTCTCTAATTCTAATATTTATAGTCCAGAGGTATATTGATGATATTTATTTTAAAGAAAGAATGAATTTATATGTATTTATACAAATGAATAAATATCCAGTGGAAAGCTTTTAAGAAACAGGACCCAGCTTCAAGGGTTGGCTGGGCAGGTGCTATGTTTTACAAAAATTGGCAGACAGAGATGATAAATGATCTAATGGAAGCCTTGGATTCATCACAGCAACCAGATTTGTTCATTTGTGTAGCTTTCTCTTGGGCTCTGTATTCCTAATAATCTACATTAATGCAAGTGAAACTATGAGGGGTACAGTTCTGACCAATCTTAGAAACTGGCAAAATTTTTTACAACTCCAATCTCTTTATATATTTTGGGTTTACATCACCATGCTATCAGAGCTTACATTTCCAATATATGCAGGGCTATTTGCATGAATACTTACAAACCTTAATTGTTTGGGTACTGGCATACTGGCAAAAGCTTAACTGGTTCTCCAAGAAAAAAAATGCATAGACATGCATGTGTATATTTATTATAAATTACGTAATATATAGGACACAATGTATATAAAATAATGAAATATAAATGCTCTTTATTTTTATTTTTTTCATTCATTTAATGCTCTTAATTTTTTTATCATTTTTTATTGGAACATAGCTTATATACAATATTGTATTGGTTACAGATGAATAACTTGGTGATTCATCAGTTATACACATTATTAAATCTTCATCATGATAAGCATAGTTACTATCTGTCACAATATAAAGATATTACAATATTATGAGCTATTTTCCCTATGCTATACTTGCATTCTCTTTATTTAAAACTCCCCATGGCCCATTGATTCTTAATGGGCCTTGATTTTAGCCAAACTGTGCTGTCTGTAGCTAACTAATGGCTGCTATTGATTGATTACGGTAGTAGTTCTGACATGAATGTTGGTTTTTATTATTTATATTAATGACTAAGACAAAAAAATACATAAATTGCAACTTCACTCAAATTCATCAATGACTTGGGCAATTTCTTTGTTGAACTGAATAATAGCATTCAAATACTAAAAGAATATTTCCTCATTTTTTGTTCTATTAAAAATGCTACAGGTGTGATGTTGAGATTTGTCTACATTATTACCATTTTGTATATTACTTTCTTAAGTGTAGACAAGGGGTCAGTCAGCTATTGCCTACCAGAGAAATCTGGACCACTGCCTGTTTTTGTAAATAGTTTGGTGGGAACACTACCAAGCCTATTTGTTTATATATTTGCCCATGTCTATTTTTACATTAAAACAACAGAGTTAAGTAGTTGGAATAGAGAGCGTATAATGCACAGAGCCCAAAACATTTACCTATTTGTCCTGTAGAGAAAGTATTTGCCATCAGCGAAGTGGTAAATCAAGTGCTGATTAAACTGTTTGCCAATTTTTTGTGATGTTTGCTCTAATGTAAATATTTCCAGTGTAAGCCCAAGAACCTAAGATAATGGTAAAATATAGTAAAGTAATTAGGAACTTGTGGGTTGAATTGTGTCCCCAGTGATGATATGTTGCAGTTCTAAGATCCCTGGCACCTGTGACTGTAACCTATTTGCAAACAGGGTATTTGCAGTTATAATCAGTTTAAGATTAGCTCATACTGGATGAGGATGGGCCCTAAATCCAATGACTGGTGTTCTTAAAATCAGAGACAAATTTGAAGACATAGAGGAAATATAGGAGGGTAGACCATGTGAAGATCAAGGCCAAGTAGAGTTATGCCATCACGAACCTAGGAATGAAGAAGATCACCAGCAATCACTGGAAATATTTACATTATTTTACATTATTAGCAAAAACAAGGAAGGATTCTCTCCCTGAGCCTCGAGTGAGCAATGGCAACCACTTGACTTTAGACCCGTAGCCTCCAGGACTTGTGGTAACTTAGTGGTAATTTGTTATGGTAACCGTCATAAACTAACACCAAAATTTTGAGTTTTGAGTATACACTTCCTTTATTTTTCATATGATTGTCTGGTAGGTTTATATAATTAGAATTTTAATGATGGCTTTGTTTAACAAAAAATTCCTGAAAATGTGACAAAATCAAGAGTCAGCTGGGGCCTGTTTCTCTTAAAACAAGTGGTGATATCAAGGCTACATCCTCTTCCAGGGGAGGTAACAGATTTCAAGTTCAGATTTATTTCCAGCCTTCCATGATTCCAGAAATCAAGTTTTGTGAAAGTGGGACACAGCAATGAGAAATTTCAGGAAACAAGTGTTGAGTCTTGCTGTTGAAGCATTAGCGTTTGGATCTGACTTGTCTGAAAGAAATTTAAGTGAGAACCTGAGTCATGGGCTTGAGGGATGATACTTGATTTTAAAACCCATCTGACAGTGTGGCCTCAATCTCTGTTCTATTCTGTTTCAGTTAAGATTGACTCAGGTACTATATGGAGCCAAACCACAGATGCGAATATCAGTTGGCCCATTCTTGAACTGCAAAATGGAGAAGCAAAAGCAATGAGTCTATTATCAGACTTAATTTAGAAATAAAAAAGGTTTAGAAATTTTTAATATGAATTATCCATTGCCTAATTATTTCATGTCTTTCCAAAGCATGTTATTCCCAAACTATGGGTTTAGAGTAAATTTTCATAGCATATATCTTATAAATCCATACATAAATTTGTAGTTTTCATAGTACTTTGTGTGGTAACTTTCCTGTCCTCTGCACACTCCATGTCTTACTATATTAAGCTTGAGAATAAACTACCAAACATTTAGTAATGGGAATACATGTTCACCAGTAGAATCATATTAACCACAAAAATGCATTAAATATGAAGATCAGGAGACTAAAATTATTCTTTATTATTAATTAAATGAAACAAATTAAACCTTTCTCTCACCTTTTTATCCCTTTCCATGCAGTGGTAAAAGAAATTGATATTTGCCAACACTGTACATTTGTCTGATAGATTTCTTGTTTCTTGTTGACTGACCAGCTTCTAACTCTGTAAGGTCAAGAGCACTATTTTATATTCTGCTGGTAAACCTGAGGAATTTTAATCTATAGGTTATTTACTTACAGGAAAGTTCTTTGGTATAATAAGTAAGCGGACCCTTGTACTTTTCTCTCATTCTTTTGTTTGACCAATAATATCATAAATTCATTATCATAATCTCCCAGGCTATTCTCCCAATTTAGTTTGAATATTTATTGAAACACTCTTCCAGTTGCATAAATGTTGCCTGTAACAGAGTCTGCTCTGTCTTCACAATGATAGACCCTTGTCTTATACTATATATTGTATATCGCTATTTATTTTGTGTTCACTAATAGCAATATCATAGCCCTAGATACCAAATTCAAGTTAGAGATATTAGATGTGAAATTGTATCATCTGTAAATATTTTGATACATAAAATGATAATGCTCCATTGCATGTCATACATAAATGTATGTAACTACCACTTCACATTGAACATTTTGAAGTTAACTTGGAAATTAACAAGAAAAGTAGAGATTAGAAAAACAAAAATAATGCACTCTGCTTCCAAGATACACAGCCAAACCCCTGATATGGAAAATGAGGCTGAGAAAGGCATTCTTTTTCAGAATGGGTAAATGTTCATGTCACAGATTATTTCAAAAGTTGCTGAATAAAGTGATCAGAGGAAAGTCTGATTGAATGTTTTTTCTATTTTTAATCAAAATAGGAATAAGAGTGATGGTACTTTCTATATGATGGGTAACATAATATTACAGTTTTTATAGATTGAAATTTAATAATAGTATTCATATGAAAGCATCAATTGGTTTTCATACTTTAATTTCCATTAACACATTAGTTCTGGGACCATTAGGAATAAATAAATGGGAAATTATGCACACATACATATGCAGCTTTAGTCATAAGAGCTATAAACTGCAAAAAACAGTCCTCCTGTTGTCTAACAAGAGAAGAATAGATAAACTATACACACGCATTTCCACCCTTGCTCCAAAAATACATTTTAATGAACTCTGTCTTCTGCTCATCTGGGGAGTATATTATCCATTTAATGTGTGGGCGATGACTCTTAGGCCCTACGAGTCATTTTCCTCCACATGGAGGCAGTTCAGGTGAAGGAAAGCTGCACCTTGATGAAGATTATATTCATATCCTCTGGCAGGATATGTTCCTCTTTGGCAGGATGTGTTCACCTTTGGCAGAAGAGGCTATCTTCAATGTGGAGTATAGATTCTTAGAAAATATATTTAAATTCTTCTGCATTGAATATTAAAATAACCATGACTCTCAGGATCTCTGTTCAAATTAGATTCCTGAAAAGCAGCACAGTACTCATAATAGCTACAACCTGAAAACATTCCTTCTGCCTGTTGTCTAACAGCAAAAGAATAGATTAACTCTACTGTATTTTACAATGGAATACTACTCAGGAATAAATGAGGAACAAACTACATGGGTTAATCTCAGAAACATTATGTAAAAAAATCCAGACTTAAAAGATTACGTATTTGATGCTTC
This sequence comes from Manis javanica, assembly GCF_040802235.1. NCBI lineage: Eukaryota > Metazoa > Chordata > Mammalia > Pholidota > Manidae > Manis > Manis javanica. The sequence goes on from NC_133156.1 coordinate 47,224,175, forward strand.
CATTTCTATGAAATTCTAAAACAGGCAGAGAAAATCTATGGTGATAGAAATCAAAAGAATGGTTACTTTGATCAAGTTATTTGTTTTTTGCTATTGAATTATAGGAGTTCCTTACATATTTTAGATATTAACCTTTATCAGATGTATGGTTTGCAAATATTTTCACCCATTCTATAGATTGCCTTTTCATTTTGTTGATTGTTTCCTTCCCTGTTGCAAAAGCTGTTGAGTTTAGTGTAGTCCTACTTGTCTATTTTTGTTTTAGTTGCCTGTGCTTTTGGTATCATATCTAAGAAATCATTATAAAAATTAAGTCAGGAAACTTTTCCCTTAGGTTTTCTTCTAGGAGTTCCATAGTTTCAGGCCATATGTTTAAGTCTTTAATTCATTTTAACTTCATTTTTGTATATAGTATAAGATAGGGGTCCAATTTCATTTTTGTGTGTGTGGATATCCAGCTTTCCCACCACTATTTGTTGAAGAAACTACCCTTTCTCTATCATGTGTTCCTGGCATCCTTGTCAAAGATCAGTTCACCATATATGCACCAGATTATTATGGGCTCTGTGTTCTGTCCATTGTTCTATATGTCTATCTTCATGCCAGTACCATAGTCTTTTAATCAGGTAGCTTTGCAATCTATTTTAAAATCAGAAAGTATGATGTGTCCATCTTTTTCTTCTTCCTCAAGAACACTTTTACTATTATGTGTGCTTTGTGGTTCCACATAAATTTTATATATTTTTAACTTATATAAAATATATGCCATTTAGATGTTGATGAAGATAACACTGAATCTGTAGATCACTTTGGGATATATGGATATTTTAACAATATTAATTATTTCAATCTATGAACATGGGATGTCTTTCCATTTATCTGCATCTTTATTAATTTTTTCATCCATGTTATGTGGTTTTCAGATGTCTTTTACCTCCTTTGTTAACTTTATTAAAAAGTATTTTATTCTTTTTCATGCTATTGCAAATGAGGTTGTTTTCTTTTTTTCCTTTTTTAGATGGTTCATTGTTAATGGACAGAAACATAATTGATTTTTGTGTATTGATTTTGTATCCTACAACTTTACTGAATTTGTGTTTTAGTTCTCCTTTTTTTGTGGAGTCCTTAAGGTTTTCTACCTATAGGAACACATATTTTTCAAACAGGGAAAATTTGATTTCTTCCTTTATTATTTGGATTTTTAAAATTAATTGCTCTTTCCCAACTACACTGGGTAGTCAAAGGACTTGAACAGACATTAAAGAAGAGATACAAATGGCCAACAAGTATGTGAATAGATAGATGCTCAATATCCTTAACTGTCAAGAAAATACAAATCAAAATTACAATGAGCTATCACCTCACACCTGTTAGTATGGCTATAATTTTTAAAAAATGATAAATCTTGACAAAGATGAAGAGACATGCACATTGTGTACACTTGTACACCCTTGGTGAGAATGTAAAATGGTACAACACCTATAAAAAACAATGCAGGGTTTCTATGAAAATTTAAAATAGAAACCATGTGATCCAGCAATCTCACTTCAGGATACATACTCAAAAACTTGAAATATGGATCTCAAGAAGATATCTGCACTACCACGTTCATTACAGTATTATTTGCAATCACTACATTATAGAATCAACTAAACTATCCATCCACAGATGAATGGAAATGACAATGTGGTATATACATAAAATGGAATGTTATTCAACCTTAAAAAAGAAGGAAATCCTGGCACTTGTGACAACATGGGTGACCCTGGAGGACATTCGCTATATAAAACAATCTTGTCACAGAAGGTCCACTTATATCAGGTCCCTAAAATAATCAAACTCATAGAACCATAGAAAACAATCGCAGTTTCCAAGGGCTAAGGGATTAAGGAGGAAATGCAGAGTTGTTGTTTAGTAGGTAAAATGTTCAGTTTTGCTAGATGAATTACGTTCTAGAAACCTGCTGTGTGACATAATGCCTAAAGCTAACAATATGATATTTTACACTTCAAAATTTATTGAGAAAGTAGGTCTCATGTTAAGTGTTCTTACTACAAATCAAGACAAACAAACGAACATAAAGAGATGTGACACACATTTAAATTCTTCCAAGATACACAGCCAAAGGAGACTTTGAGAAGTGTTGGACAGGTCTATGACCTTTATCATGGTGGTGGTTTCACTGGTGTCTTCTTATGTTCAAACTCATAAAATTTATACATATAATTCAATTTTATGTATATAACATTATACAAAAGTTTTTGTATATCATTCAGACCTCAATAAGGCCATGAAAAAAAGAGTGATTGCTCTAAGTAAGTGGAGGGGACTGGCTGAGAACAGTCATGAGGGATCTTACTGGGATGATAGAAATGCTGTATATCTTAATTGGCATGTGGGTTAGTGAAGTGTACATATTTGTTGAAATTGATTGAGCTGCATTCTTAAGATTTATGCATTCACTCTGTATAAATTGTACCTCAATAAAAAAGTAGCCAGGTGCTTTGGAGAAAATAATGACTTAATAACAGTTACTTCTTTTGTTCATAATAATTTGCCTCATTCTTTTTCTCTTAATTTTTCACAACACAATCCCATCTACTATATCATTTTAGCCTGGGATTAAGAAAGTGTGGATATTATCTCTATATTTATGAAACAAACTCTTTGAGGAGCCCTATGAATTGCTTACATCATATAGTTCTAGGAGAATTAAAAATCAAATTATAATTCCTAGATCTCTGAATTTGACCTTAATCTAGACTGAATCCACTAAAATGAATATACCTCAGGTACAAGTAAGTGGTAGGAACATATAGTAGCGCCCTTTCTGTCTGATTCAACTACACCTCTTCTTAGTTAAAACAAAAGCAACCATGTCACAAAAGATGGATTTAATTTATTTCCTGCCCATGATATGTACATTAATTTAGTGACTGAAGAGGTGCTGTTGAGTAAAAATATGCAAAATCCCTAAGCTCAGCTATTGAAAGATTCCAGCAACAAAGTTCAGTGGATTAGTGGTGACTAACAATTTGTTTCCTGCCTTTTGAGAAGAATACCATTATTTTTAATTACTTGAATCAAAATCTCATATATGTACAATTTTTATGTGTTTCTTTTTTTAGATATAGTGTTCTATTTAATATCTAAATGGAGGAATTTTCCCTCAGTTAAAATGCAACTCCCTGGGAAAAACAAAAACAAAAACACAAACACTAGGGTGCTGTCCAAGATATGCATACTCAAATAAAATTCTTGAATATATATTCTAATGCATGGCAGAGGAAGCTCATAAATATCTGTTCTTGCACCATAAAAAAACATAATAGCCCATACAGGATAAGGATACATAAAAGAAGTGTTTTTAATATAAAAAGTTAACTTTCAGAGTATTGATCAAAGATCCTAGGTTAGAAAAAAAAAAGCCCTACATTTCACAAGCTATTTGTTTTACATACCACAACTTAAACTGCATCTTTAAGAGTTATCCTAGTTTAGATGTGTTAACTCCAAGCCATGTAAATAATTGTCTTCTTTCTAAATGTCCATTATTTTTTAAAACTAATATGTTAATATTCCATGTGATTTAAAAAGTTGGGTAAGTACTTTACATATATTATCTCATTTTCCTCTTGCAACTGCCTGATAACTTTACTACAGTTACCATCCAATATTTCACATAAGAATAATGAGACTTTAAAAAGTTGCCACTTACTACAAGTTAAACAGATTGAATGCTGAAAGACCAGGATTTATAGCTAAATTGTTAGATCTCAGAGCTTTCACCTTGAAGTACTTTTATACTATTCCTTGGGCAGAAACCTTACACATAAATAGAAAAATGGGAGGATTTTCCTGGGGGAATCTCCTTCTATCACTCCTTTTTCAAAAGTAGGGGGAGTCACCAGTTAGCATATTTCACTCTGACTCTAAAACACCACAAACCCTGGTGTTTTCCTGGGCAAGACTTGTTTAAGTGCATGTCTGTAATAAGAGACACAAACTTAGATGCTGACTAGTACCTGACACTAGGAATGAAGCATCCAGGGCACATGTATGAAGGGATGTTGATGTGGTGACTGCTGTGTGCACCCCATTAGTCACTTTTGTTCATTGAAAGACAGGCCACAACCACCTGGTTCAAAATGAATGAAACAAAGGAACTTTTGGTTTACACATAGTAAATCCAGAGGTAATGTGAGATTTTGAAATCATGCATTTTAAAAACTCTTTCTCTGCCTCCCTGGAGCTCCCTGGCTCTGTCTTCCTTTGAGTGGGGCGCTTACCTTCAAGACGGTAGCAAGATGGCTGCAGCAATTCCAGACTTCAATATCATGACTAATAGTATCCAGAAGAAATTAAAAGGATGGGTGGAGACGTTTTTCAGAAGATTTAAGTGGAAGGAACTTTTCCAGAAGTCCCAGAAAATATCTCTCAACATCTCATTAGCCCATATTTGGTCATCTATCCTTGAAGAAACACTGTTCTGTCAAATACGAAATTTCAGAAATTGTGAATAAGTCACTTTTCCTGGAATTATACAGGCTATGTGCAATTGTATATTGGTATTGACACTGTTCTGTCAGGGAGGGGAGAGGCAGTAATGTATGCTGGTCAATGGCTGTCCTCTACAAGTCCAGTCAACTGTTTTTCCTAGGGATACTCAAGGTTAGATGTTTTGTTTTCCTTTCCCAAGAAAAACTGGAAGCTTGAATATTGATGAGAATGATTTCTGCACGGCCAAAGAAAATGTATCTTCAAATACAGCCTAAAGGCCATAGAAACGTCTGCTTGAGGTTGTGGTCTAAAATTGGGTGGTATTATGCCCAGGTTGCTGAGAACCAGAAAGCTAGGAAGGGGTATTGCTTGATGAGGCTTGATTGAGCCATGGGATTTCCAAGGGAAGGATTTTCAGTAAGGCCAGCAATGGAGCTGAGACTGATAACCGAAGGAAACAACCAGAAAGATTAGAAGCAATGATATAACTTGGGGCAAACTGATCATCAGTGATGGTTTTATTTAGGATATTTTAAAACAGGCTGTTTTTCCCTACCAAAAGCACCCCTTTGAACTTAATATGCAATCCATAAAAACTTCTTTAGAGACTGAAATAAATTCTTATGTCATCAGTCATTAGCCCACGGCAGTTTAACAATATACCCTTCCAGTGACCCATATGATTACCACTAGTCTTACTACTTTCCTTTCATTTATTGAGCTCCTACTATCTGCCAAGTCCTGTTCTAAATTTAACACATATTAAGACATGAATCTTGTGAGATGATTTTTTTTTCCTTTTACCAATGACAGCATGTAATTGCAGGAAAAATAAAATGGTTTTTAAGTTCAGAGGCCTAGGAAGTAATAGGGCCAGAATTTGGTTCCAGATCTACTGAACTTCAAATCATGGGTATTTTATTGCAAAGCTATTTTGCTTTCACTGCCCTTATCCCCACAACAACTGCCATGTAGGAAATGAGCATGATCCCACCATACTGTTTGAGATGAGCTAATGTTAATTTGCACAACCAGGAGTCCACCTTTTGGAAAAATAAAGTGTGTTTTTTAGAATTTTTATAGCTAGATAAACCACAGCTCTATTTCAGCTTAGACACATACATCATGCATGCATATATGCTTTGTACCTCCCCTGTCTTTTTCCTCCATATTTATCTTTGCCTTGATTAATCTACTTTGGGGTCTTGATTAATCTACTTCAGGGTTAACATATTAATTAAGTAGTTGAACAGACATTTGTTAAAGGGCCATTTCTCTCTAGGGACGAGTTGTGACCTTCCAATCTTCATTTCTCTATTTCTGATATCCCTGCTTCTTGTTGCCCAGAAGTCTTAGACATCTGCCTACCTGTTTTTAATCTCTATTTTCAAATTAAGGCATAAATGGAAAGTGAAAGAAAACAAAAAGTATCAAGAATTTAGAACATTTTCTTAGTTCCACGGGATCTGGAATTAATGCTTGAATGTACAATATCTAGAAAATACAATATCTAGATTTCTTCCTGCTTTGTTTATTTTTGTATTGACTCCATTTTGGTGTTTGGTTAATATTTTAGTGTACTATCACAGTCTGCTTTTTCACTTTCTGTGTGTTTGATGTACATGCGGTGAGAGATATAAATCTAGTAAGTCCTCAAAATTAGAACATATCTCCCTCATCTCTGTATCTTTCCATCACCAACAGTATCTTAAGAGGTTCTGAACAAACATTTGTGGAATGGTTAGATCTGTTGTATTTCAAAATATGTGAGTTGATTATTAAGAATTAAAAATATCAACTGTGTGATATCATTCCTAAATACACATTTTCTGAAATGAGAAACCATGCATCATTTCAAATTGTAAAAATTCTTTTTCTTCCCCCTTCAGTGATTTCTGGGGTGAAATAGGACAGTGGGAGCTATGAGTCATTTTTGATGTGGAAAAGAAAGCCTCACACTACTGGAAGCCATCTAGAGAACCTGTAATGAGAACAAAATAAACCACCTCATCCTGGGTTCTCAGCACCATGGGTCTTGATGACTTAGGATTCCTTCACAATCAAGTACAAATGAGTCTGTGTCTTTAAAAAATAAAGCTCATCTTTTATAGGAGACAGTTTATAGTTTATCAAAAGCTGCATTAAGGTGTTTAATAAATCATACTGCATACAACCCAGGGACCAGGAAAAGCAATTGTCTCAAATAAAATACATTAAGAACACAAGAAAAACAGAAATTCCTAATATGATCCCCAGAATCCTGAGGAATTAATCAGAAAATATGTATTAGTTGTCTACCAAGTTTAAAGTAGTAAATTTTAAAAGAAAAACAGACACAGCCTTTTCCCTGAGGGAATGTACAAGTCCTGGATGCTAGGAAATTAAGTATACAGGTGAATATTTGACCAATTTTAATTTTTCGTGATGATTTAGTAAGAAACAAATCAGTATTGCCAATTACAAAAGTAAATTAATTTGTCTTAAGGCAAAGGATATTCCTCATAGGATAAATATAAAATCCGTAAAGACAAATCCCAGATGGTCATGTTCCACCTTATACCACTGGTTGGATCACTTCCTGTACCATCATATTGAACTTCTAAAAGGAGCATCTGAAAGTATTTCAGAGGCTGGAGCTCTGATAGTAAGGTGGCAAATGGTTTTATGGCTTAATGATTCTAATTGATTCATTGATTAGATCAGACATAGAGTTTTCTATGCAACTGGAAGGCTGTTACTCAAATGACCACGTGGGTCCTTACTTGGTCTAGATGAATCCAAGCATGTTTTACAATTGCTCTTCCAACTGCAAGCAAGGAGGAGCTAAAGAAGTCAGCAGTTCAGTGGACCTCAGTCATAGTGAAAGAAAAGTGTGGTAGGAGCTGCTTCATTTAGAACACAACGCTTGTGCTGGTGTCACAAGAGAGCAGAGGGGCAAGGGAGTAAAGGTTGCCAGAGGATAGGGAGATTGAGCAGAACAGTACATTCCTGTTTTTATCTTTTATTGAGCAAACATCTCTTCGATCTCTCCTTAGACTGAAAAGCAGTCACTTGGATTTAGGAGGCATTTAGAATGCCAGTGCCAAGTACATACAAGTGTGTGTGTGTGTGTGTGTGTGTGTCCTCACACATGCATGCACTAAGCATTTCAAGTGGGCTTTGTGGACAACTCTAGGGAACTAGGGAACAAGCATGAGATAGGAGAATTTGCTTTGTTTTTTGAGTTAAATAGACCCAGTTATCCAGCTTGTGATTTGAGTCAAGTCACCACTAAGAATATTTGTTTCTCAAGTGGTAAAGTGGAATAATAGCATCTATGTCTCAGTATTGTTACCAGTTGCCACAGTACCTGGCACAGATACAGAATTGCAGTCAATAGTGGTTCCCTTTATTCCTTTCCAAAGTCTTCTATCATGAGGAGCCCTGTCTAGAATTCTGCATCTCTCTGACACTGTGGAGGTATGAGTTACACCTATAGGTTTAGCTTTCTGCAAACTTTTCATGTTCCCAGACAGGTATAAGGAGCCATAGCTGACAAGATTTGTCAGCTCACTATCAAATCAACAATGCTGTGATTCTACTCTGACTTTCTACTCAATAGCTAGTTTTTCTTCTTCTTGTGATTCAGGCAGTGTTTTGCACTTTACCTATCTTATTTCTCTATTCCTCTGTCCTGCTTCTCTTCTCCAGGACTAATATTTCAGCTAAGAAATTGAACAGATATTTGAGAGGGTCCAGTATGCCCTATGATTGAAATATTGCCCCCCAATCTGTATATGTATTTTTCCAGTGTCCCCGGTTCTTGCTCAGAAGTCTTAAACATCTCCCTAGCTTCTTCTTGCCTGCTCCTAGAAACTGTTCCATTGCTCCCTTGTCACCTTCCTTTGTCAGCTATCTCTATGTCCCACCCATCTCCAATTTGATTGACTGAATTTAAACAAGAACCTTTTTTAAAAAATGTAAACTTTAAGAAGAAGGATCATCTACACATCACAACATCATAATACAAGGTAATGCATGACAAGAACATATTCTCAGACCTCAGAATAGTCTTCAGCTCAGCCCTGTCTCTCACCATGTGCATGCATTCTTTTTCTTACTAAGTCATGCTGTCTCTATGCAGGATTCTGTTAAATTGACTGTCCTCTTTCTTTTATATTTGCTGCTTCATTTCTGGCTGCTTTTTCCCTCACACCTGGACTGTCGCAAAACCTACTCCCTGGGCTGTCTGTTGATAATCATTCCTCTTAATTTCCACTAGGTTTACCTTTCTAAAAATCCAGATGTAATCACATTACCCTTATGGCCATCTCTTGTAGAACAAAAGAGTTTCTAAGCATGAAACTGAAGGCCCTTTAAAATCTACCCTAATCAACCCATTTGGCCACAGTCCCTGCCTTTGCAACTTTGAACTTCTCATTTTTCCTTCAACACACCATATGGTATCATTCTGTTGTGCCTTCTCCCTGCTCTGGTACTTTGAAAAAGCCTTCTCATTCTCTATACTCTGCCCTATTTTAAAATCACACATCTGGTTCCTTTACTCTTTTGGATTAATTTCCCTGTGGCTCCACGAACCTAATGGGATACAATTTTATAGTCCTTTGTTGAAAGGAATATGCAGGGTGGCATGCTGTACTTCTTACCCAAAGGCTATGTTAATCTTGCCCTGAGCTGACTAGACCCTAGAGAACTCTCCCATTACACTCCCCAGCTTCAACATATCCATATATGCAATGATATTTCAAGCCTCCAAGCCTTTCCACATGCTAAACCACAAAGGAAGTTCACTCCGGCCATCTGGCAGTTCCACTTTGTTCTTCAAGTCTCAGTAAGAGTTGTCTTTTCCTTGTGAAGCCATTCCTCACCCCCGCCTCCCCAAGCAAATGGGTGACTCCCCATTGCGCCCGCTCCATAAGTCTCTTGCTACCCTTACCTTCTTGTTAATCATTTTTTGAGGCTGTCTTCCCTAGTAGACTGTGGACTTTTCAAGGGGAGACACTGTGTTTTATTTGTATGTGTCCTTCTAGTGTTTAGTACACTACCTGGCTAATCATTGGTATCTAACAAATATTATAAAATAAATAAGAAGAAATCCTTTGTATGAAATCTTTCTCATCCTCTCATACATAATTAATTGGTCCTTTGCCTAAGTTCCAGAGCATCCAGGCACTAACAATTTAGACTTCTGGATCCAAGTTATTGATCAGTAACTTGAAATTGCTAACCCTCAGTTTCCTCATCTCTAAATAATTGATCTATGATTTAGATTATTTGTTGAACAGAATAATACCACATAGTAATCATTTAGCAGGTCTTAGATATTGTTGTAAACTCTGCTATTGGTAATGGAGGAACTAGTGATTATTGTATTACTAACTTACATTTGATTCCATGTAATTTATCCTGCCAGGACATGACTGCTTGAGGGCTGCTATCATATATATATATATCTTTGTATTTATCTATAGAATCTAGAGCACTGCCTGTTAATAGGTTATCAATATATCAGAAAGGAATTGAAATCTTGGCATAAAATATGAGAGTAAACTTAATTCTAAATATATTTGAAACACAAAGAGTGCTAACTGTGTACTAAAGACCATTGAAGACCTAAGTACATCTAGAAGACAAAACAATTTGGCTCATGGAGGTATTGACATTTTCTATGAATATATGCAGAGCAGAAGCATGTGGAGATATGAGAGTATAGAAAGAAAAATCAAACTGTTTTAAGTTCAGATACTTAAACTTGTGCTGACCAGTGGGAAAATTTCATTGTGTCCAATTATGATCAGGTAGATGATAGTCATAAAAATATATTGACTAGTTTTAGGATTTGGAGAAGTATCACTTACTTGAAACTGAGCTCTCAGATCAAAATGCAAAATTTATTGGTGTACAGCTCGGATTGTGACAGTGAATCAAAAAGAGTCTGCATAGCTTTGCCCCTCAGCTCAGAAGCACTCTTCTAAGCCCTAGGGAAGAATTTGCACCTCTTTAGTCAGAAGACCTGTATCATCTGCCAAAACAAGATTTCCTAGGTTTACTTCTAAATATAGCTTCAGTTTAAGTAATTTGCTATAATCAATTTTGAAGAACATTTAAACTCAATTTAATGTTTATTTTCTTTGCCAATTCTTGGTGCCTGCATATATGATGACTCTCATTCAAACTAGAAGATTACACACCTATTAAATATGTACATGCAAGTGAAATCCCTGTACATCATATACAAGCACAAATTTAACTCTGGAAGATGTATTGCTTTCACTGATGCATTTATTCATCTGCTGAGGGTTTTTTTTAAGTATGCATGTATTAAATATAACATTTAGAGAGCTTCACTTTGAAAATTCCTTAATTTCCTAACAAAATAGTGCAATTATGAAAATTTCACTAATCTTATATTTACCATTGCTGGTACATTTTATGCTCTGCTTTGAGATTTGTAGTAGCTTTATGAGAGTCATATTTATTTATGAAATTGTTCACCAGTTGTGTGTTTACTGATAGGACTGTAATTATTTTATGTTTGCCAATGTCTTATAGTTGGCAAAGTTGACAAAGGCATTTTTCTACAAAAGAATAGAAATACTGGCTGTAAAGGGCTTCTTTTCTAAGCACCAGTCACTGACAGGAAGATATTAGGACCAGGATTACAAAGGTAAAGCTAAGGGTTTCTCATTTGGGATAGATAGGGATTGGACATGCCCTAAGCAGGGGTCCAGAAATGGGCGGCCAGAGTGGAGCTGGAAGATCGAGGAAGCATTTCAGTCTCTGAAGATTAGTTTTAAGGAATGGAGTGGGTAGAAATCATGTTGATATGTAGCAGAGTCAAATTAGGTCATCAAAAACAAGCAAGGGACAAAGAGGATAAGTGGTCAGAAACATATTCAGAGGAAAAAAGAAGATATAAATATAAAGTCAGATAGAGAACAGAGGGCAAATTCTGGCCTACAGATGCAGTTAGGTGGTGGGGTTTTATTTGTTTGCTTGTTTTAAATAGAAATTAAAAACTAAATTATCGGCCGATGTTTAAAAATGAGGAGGTATACCACAAAATTCTCGTTTCTGGCTTCTCTTCATGAATCACAATTTCTTAAAGGTCCTATGTGAGCAGTTGCTGAATCTGAGCATTCAGTACCTCTTAGAATGACCACAAATTCAAGTTTGTCCCCTTTTATACCTATTAATCTCATATAATTATTAATAGCACTCTTTTCTACCTTCAAAGTCCTCTGGCTTGAAAGATAAATTTAGCACTCTCCTCTAAGGGGAGTTATATACTATTGTATGCCCCACAATCTCTATCTCTCCCTACCCTTTTATGTCCAACCCTCTAGAAATATTAGTTTTAAATGCCTTGTTTCTGGAAGTGTTTGAGTTTGTGACTCCTTTTCTCAGATAACAATTAGGAGTCGTAAGTTGGAAAGTTATTGAAAGACACAGCCACTTCGATGGCAGATAAATTTTAGGTCAAGAGAAGCATGTTGAGTTTTAGAATCAAAAAAGCCAATGATAAAACAGATCTTATTCTACTATGCTTTGGTTCCCAAAAGATTGAGCAGGAAGTTGGGAACATATGAGACACAGCTGGCCTGCCACTTTTGAACAGCAAAGCCTACTGTCTTCTTAATTTATTTTAAAGAAGAATATTGACATTCAAAAACTGATTTCCTGCTTGTCTTGAAAAACTGGAAGGTCTGGCAATTCTGGGTCCTTATTCTGAAAATGGCATCTGAGGACAGGGCTTGTGAGAACCAGTCTCAGTGGGGCATACATTCTCATAATTACCTTGGTGAATCACCCACAGGATGATTCATTCGTTTACCTGCCTGGTTGCAGTAGGTCTGAGTTTTTGTCTTTTGAGGAAAGGCAGGCATCAATCCTTATGTATCACCCTCAGACTCAAAAGAATTGTTTAAAACATGATCAAGATGAAAGAGTGGGGTTGGAGATAAGGAACTTTTGGCCGGCCCACTGGTCTAAGCTACAATGAATACTATACTAATTTTGACAATAGAGATGGTAAGTTAACCATCAAGAGGCAGTCCTTGTAATAAAATTACTTTAAAATAACTATTGCTTTTCTCTAGTTTATCTGATAGGAGGCTATACCATGAGCATTACCTTGTCCCTTACAGCGGTGCTGAGGTGCAGATAAGGATTTCAGCTGCTGATGTCAGAGTAAACTTCAAAACCCAAGCCCTTAACCATCATGCTTAAAGGAGTTTTTACGTTATATAAAAATTAGAGGGATTCACACAGATTGGAATTTCTTTCTTATGGAATCTTTCTTTATTTTAAGTACAATTTAGGAACAGTATTCTCTCCGATCTGCTGAGCAGCTCCACTGTACGGCAGCACTGAATGGTAGTACTGATGGCCATGAGGAAATAAAACTGTGGGTTTGCCTGCTTCCTCACACTTAGCACATTCTAGAGACTTCTCATTGTTCCTCCTCTGGCAGAAGCTGAAGGCAGTGAAGTGAAATTCATGACTTCATGACTTATTCCTGACATAATTGACTTTAAATCTGTAGTGTTCACTTCTGTACTGTTTGTCTTCAAACTGTGGTGTGAAGGTCCAGCTTGGACCTTACCATCATTTTCTTTAAGTTAGCATCACATCCTCTGTTACTGTGTGATCCACAATTAGCTAACCTCTTTTCTATGCTTGTCATGCCCACTTTTACAAAATGTATAACGTTGTTACCTTTACCATGGGTTATAAGACAAGTAGACTGATCATCTATGTGCTCTGTAAGCATACTACCACTTACTATCCATTTGCCCTACCACTTTATGAAATTAAATGGCCCACAGCTTCCAAGATGCAGAAGAATTGCAATGTCATATTTGTTTTTCCTAAGTTCATGATCATACTCTTTGTGCTTCATATAATTTGAGGAAAATTATAAAAGAGAAAAAGGCAGTAACATCTTGGCAAAATTTAGAGTTAATACCATATTCTAGCTCAGGAAAATGATTTCAATCTCTATCTCATACCATTTTCTTCAATACTGGACACTGGGGCTGTCTCCCCAGAATCTATGGCACGCTACTCTGTTGTGTAGCAGCATTACTTTGGTTATGCTGAACCCGACTGTGGCATCAGGTGAACTCTATTCGGTAGAAGTTGGTCAGTAGAGTCCCAGCTTTCTTGCTCAAATATTGGTTCTACAATGGATATATCATCTAAATTGGTTTTATTGGAATAAAGTACAGAAATTTAGTATATTTGAGGGGGTAAAAATAAGTCCTTTTCTGCATTGTATAGTTTAAGAACATAATGTGAAAATGGATGGAATTGAAAGTCATTTCATGAAGGTGACACATGGAGGAAGGCAGAGTTAAGTGGAAGACAAATACCATATGATTTCAGTCATATGTGGAACCTGAAAATCAAACAAGCAAAAAAAGAAATAGACTCATAAATACTGACAATGGACTGTGGGTTACCATATGGAAGGGGGTGGGGTACAGGTGAAATAGGTGAAGGGGATAAAGAGGTACAAACTTCAAATTATAAAATAAATTAGTCATAGGAGTAGAAGTACAGCATAGAAAATATAACCAAAGATATTGTAATATCTTGGTATGCTGATGGGGGTAATAACTACAAGTATGTAGTTATTCAATCACTATGTTATACATCTGAAACTAATATAATATTGTTTATCAACTATATTCCAATAACAAAGAGATAGATCATTTAAATCTATAGATTGAAATAAACATGAAGCCAATATTACCACCATATGATGTCTCTAGTCCTGAAAACCTCACTGATATACCTTCTAAAAGCCAAGATAATGATCATTTGCATTTAAAAATGTTGATTTCCAATGGAGACTGTGATGAGCACAAAATTAAGTTCAGTCATAACCATAGTTTTTTAGTCAAGTATTTTCTGCCATCCACTTTATCCATCTATTAATTTACATATTTAATAATGTTTGCATAATACATTGCCCTCTTTAACATTTCTGACATTAAAAAAAGACACAGCAGGATTGAAAGTTGCATTTTGGACCACTTGTTCTTAAGCTTTGTTGTAGGGGAAATTATGTGGAGAGCTTGTTAAAAATAGATGCTCAGGATTTGCCCCAGATCTTCATATTTGGAAGCTCTGGAGGAGAGGACCGGTCAGCTGTATCTCTCAAAAAACACCAGGTGATTCTGAGATGTGTAAAAGTTGAGCATCTTTCTCCTAAGTGTACTATACAACATCTGGACATTATAGAAGTTATTGAATTGTATTTCATTAGAAGCTTGGAATCCTGATTGCTATTTGTGATATATTACTATAATTTCCTAAGGGAGGAGTCATGCTTATCTTTCTCTATAGAATTCATGTAAAGATATGACCAAGTAGGTACTCAAAAAATATGTTAACTAAATTAACATCGTATCAAGTGAGGAAGTTCCAATTTTCACACAGTTGACCTGAGGAAAAGTGTTCACCAAAAAATATACCTTATTTACGGAATCCAGTTGGCATGGAAAGTTTGATGACATTGTAATGTATCCATTCTAAGCGATGCTATTTTATTTCCGAAAAAAATCTGAATTAGTCAGATTCAAAATTGACTGATGAAATGTGTGAGGAGACTTTTGAGACAGACCTAGAGTGAAGATTGTCAGTACTTAACTCTTGTGAATATGACTTTTGAATCATTCCTCAGAATCTTTGTTTACATTTAAATAAAGACTAAACCAGTTAACTAAAAAGAAAGTAATTTCTTCAACTAAAAGTTTAGATTTAATGGTTAAAAAGACAGGTAGGAAAAACTGACTTATGATTATCTCAGAAATGTATTTTTGAACTAAACGCAATATTGCCCACATCTAATATGTATTTCAAATATTTGATAATATTTAGAATAACTAGCAAGATTTCCCTGTACTTAATTTTTTTTTATTTTTATTGAAATATCATTGATATACGAACATATATTGGTTTCAAATATACAACACAGTGGTTCAACAGTTACCCATTATATTAATTTCTGGCCCCACTCCCAGTGCAGTTAATATCCGTCAACATAGAGAGATGTTACAGAATCATTGACTAATATTCTCCATGCTGTACTATTATCTCCATGACCAACATGTATTATGATTGAAAATTTTTGTGCCCCTTTATCCCACTCATCCTCCACACCTACCCACCCAAACTCTTCCCCCATGGTAACCACTAGATACTGCTCAGTGTCTGTAAGTCTACTGCTGTTTTGTTCATTCTGTTTAGAGTGGTTTTTATATTCCACAAATAAGTGAAATCATATTGTATTTGTCTTTCTCCACTTGGTTTATTTAACTGAGCATAATACTCTTTAGTCCATCCATGTTGTTGTAAATGGCAGGATTTCTTTCTTTTTATGGCTAAATAATATTCCATTATTCTGTACTACATCTTCTTATCCGTTCATCCATTGATGAACAGTTAGGTTGTTTCCACATCTTGGCTATTTTTAATGTGGCAATAAACATAGGGGTGTATATATCTTTTCAGGTCAAGGATTTTGTTTTCTTTAAGTAAATTCCTAGAAGTAGAATTCTGGGTTAAATGTTAATTCTATGTTTAGTTTTTTGAGGAACCTCCATGCTGTTTCCCACGATGGGTGCACCAGTTGACATTCCCACCAACAGTGTAGGAGGATTCCCATTTCTCCATCTACTCACCAACAATTACCATTTCTTGTCCTTTGGATAGTCATGGTTTTGATTTGCGTTTCCTTGATAATTAGTGATGTGAAGCATCTTTTCATGTACCTGTTAGCCATGTATTATGTCTCAAGCATATGAGCTAATAATGTTTTTCTGAAAACCTCACTGAAATACCTCTGTATTTCTTCTTTGGAGAAATGTCTGTTCAGATCCTCCACCCATTTCTTAATTGGGTTTTTTGTTTTCTTTGGTGTTGAGGTGTAAAAGTTCTTTATATATTTTAGATATTAACCCCTTATCGGATAAATTGTTTATGAATATATTCTCCCATCCTGTAGGATGCCTTTTTGTTCTGTTGATGATATCCTTAGTAATACAGAAGCTTTTTAGTTTGATATAGTCCCACTTGTTCATTTTTTATTCTGTTTCCCTTTTCTGAAGTGATGTGTCCAGGAAAAATTTGCTCATACTTATGATCCATAGATTTTTGCCTGTTTTCTTCTAAGAGCTTTAAGGTTTCATGTCTTACATTCAGATCATTAAGCCAGTTTGAGTTTACTTCTGTGTATGGAGTTAGACAATAATCCAGTTTCATTCTCTTGCATGTAGCTGTCCAGTTTTCCCAACACTAGTTATTGAAGAGGCTGTCTTTTCCCCATTGTACATTCATGGCCCCCTTATCATATACTAATTGACCATATATAGGTAGGTTTATATATGGGATTTCTATTCTGTTCCATTTATCACTGTGTCTGTTCTTGTGCCAGTACCATATTGTCTTGATTACTGTAGCTTTGTAGAATAGCTTGAAGTCAGGGAGCATGATCCCTCCAACTTTGTTCTTCTTTCTCAGGATTGCTGTGGTAATTCAGGGTCTTCTGTGGTTCCATATGAATTTCAGGATTATTTGTTCTAGTCCATTGAAAAATGCTGTTGGTATTTTGATAGGGATTGCACTGAATCTGTAAATTGTTTTGGGCAGGATGGCCATTTTGTCAAAATTACTTCATCCTATGTAAGAGCATGGGATAGATTTCCATTTATTGGTGTCTAATTTTTCTCATGAGTGTCTTTTAATATTTAGAGTATATATGTCTTTCACCTCCTTGGTTAGGTTTATCCCTAGGTATTTTATTCTTTTTGATGTAATAGTAAATGGAGTTGTTTTCCTGATTTCTTTTTCTTCTAGTTAGTATATAGGAATGTAATGTATTTCTGTCTATTAATTTTGTATCCTGCCTTTGCTGAATACAGTTACTAGTTTTAATAGCTTTTTGGTGGAGTCTTTAGGGTTTTCTATGTATAATATCATGTCATCTGTAAATAGTGAGAGCTTTACTTCCAATTCAGATTCTTTTTATCTCTTTGTCTTGCCTGATAGCTTTGGCTAGAATTTCCAGTGCTATGTTGAATAAGAGTCGGAAGAATGGACATCTTTGTCTTGTTCCTGATACTAGAGGAAAAGCTTTCAGCTCTTTGCCATTAAATTTTATATTAGCTGTGGGTTTGTAGTATATGGCCTTTATCATGTTGAGGTACATACCCTCTCTACCCATTTTTTTGAGAGTTTTTATCATTAGTGGATGTTGAATTTTGTCAAGTGCTTTTCAGCATCTATTTAGATGATCATGGTTTTCATCCTTCTTTTTGTTAATGTGGTATGCCATATTGATTGACTTACAAATATTGTACCATCCTTGCATCCTTGGAATAAATTCCACTTGGTTGTGATGGATGATCCTTTTGATATATTTTTAAATTCAGTTTGCTGATATTCAGTTGAGGATTTGTGCATCTATTTTCATCAGAGATATTGACCTGTAATTTTCTTGTTTGGAAGTGTTCCCTCCTCTTCTACTTTTTGGAATACTTTAAGAAGGATGGGTATTAGCTCTTCTTTAAATGTTTGGGGGAATTCAGCTGTGAAGCCTACACATACAGTTTGAATAACTGGTAAGTTTTCATAATTGATTATATGAGATTCTTTTAAAATAATCCTCTTAGTGAATTTAACATATAATACAATATTAGCAAGGTTGACATTTATACACCCACAAGATACAAACATATAATGATATATGTGTGTATGTGTATTTGTAGAAGTGCACACATACACATATATAAAATTTTTAAAAAACCAGACTGTTGAATGTGTTCTAGAATCTAGGGATATGTCTAAAAACTGATACCACAGCTCCTAGGACAGGTACAACAGGCAAAGCTATAAACCTTTTATCTTTCTGTAGGAATTTTAGCACTGCATTCAAAGGATCTCTTTTTAAACATTCTCTAAGAGAAGTTAGTAACCCTAGAAGAGACTTGAATACTCCTAGCAGTATGAGAGAAGTTAGCAAATTGTTTCTCCTTCTTTCTGCTACTGAGATAAAGAAGAACTTAAATCATTCCACTCAAGCATATGAGGAGAGGAAAATTTAGTTTCACCAGTAAAGTAATAAGATTATTATTCTGTGTCTTGTACTGCTACACCACAGAAAACAAATTTCTGTTTCTGTTTTCAAAGTAAAATATTGCAAAAGTAAAATTCACCTTACTTCTCCTCTCTAAACCCACACATACACATCTGTGCATAAAATGACTACCCATAAAAATTCCATTGCAATTACTGTAACACATTCACTTTCCAGAAGAATTTTGAAAGCAAATGGACCCAGACAATTGTCAAAAGCTTAAATCTGCCTCATAACTATGTTTCACATTTAAGGGACACAAGACTCCAAGATTTCTCCCTTGTATTATGGTGAACTTGAATTATAACTCAGTTGAAATAGTATTTTTCTAGGCGTCTTGTAATATATATTCTGAGTGAGAAAGATGGAATAGGTCATTATTCAGAACAATTTACTCTTAGATGATGGATCAAAGGAATCACTACTGAGCATTCATTCATTCTCAGCCAAGATGGGCAGCATTTGGAATACAGGTTGACAAGAAAGTCTGAGTGACATTTGTGCCCTGCCAGTGCCGCCGTCATCACATGGTGCTCCTTTCTCTTTCTTATAGCAGTATGAAGACTGAGCATAAAGCATAAATGACTTGAGAGAAATGAAATAATGTGCTGTCACAGTAGCAAAACTGAAACAGTATGCATAAGACAAATATTAAAGGATCCATTTTGTTGGAGAAATGAAAAAAAGGACCAGTTCCAAAAACTTGGCATGTTGTCACAGTATTAGGAGGTTAAAGACAAGATCAGGGCCAAAATTCCTGAGAAACACACCAAGAAAAAGTCGATAATTTTGTAAAGGAAAAGACTTCATCCAAGCTCATCTTCAACCCCCATTCTACATAATGAAGGACTTTTGGAGCAGCAGTCAGCTAGAACCAGTGGTTCAAACCCCAGTAGATTGATATTGATGTTCCTTTCTGCCAAGTTAGATGAATTGAGTTTGCCATGGTACATGGGCCTTTTGGGAAAGACCTTAAAACCCCATCAGTTCTATTTATCTTAAAGATCCCACCGAAGTTTTTAAAAGAATAGGCATTTATTGTGAAGCAAATTTAGATTACCGTTTGAGAACTCAAGGCTGACAGTCACTTTAAGAACTATGACCACTCCTACCCAGCATCACCACCACAACTACAAAAATTTTAGCATGCTTAACCTTTTTAAAAAGAAAATCATCAAAACCAAGCAGAAAAAGAAGAGAATAAACCTTCTTAGATATAAGACATGACACCAAAGATAAAAAAACTCAAACATAAAATTACTCATATTGCCCTGTATCTTATTTTATTATCTTTATACAATTCAGCTTGTCCACCAGGATGCACTTAAGGAGAAAAGAAAATGAAACTTTAAAAGACAAAGTGTGCCCATTTGCTTGCATGGTTTTTACTATTCCCTCACTTCCTCTGCTGAGGTAAATAGTGAATACATGGTTTAACCCAAACGGAGCTTCAAGGTGCAGTGGCACTTACAGGACACAGCTAATAATGGCTATGGCTTTTCATGACATCTCTTTGGTATGCTTCAGCATGACCTTGTCAAAGTTAAAAGCTCATAAAATTCCTATTTACTTTTTATGGCATTACAATTCTGCATAACAGTGCTTAAAACAAAAACACAGTATAATTATACTGTCAATCAAGCAGCTAAGAAAGGCATTTTCCACCAGCCTCATACCTAGCAAACTGTAAATAATTTATAAAACCAGAAGTCATGACTAAGTGGCAGTGTTCGGGGGCTAGTTAAGCACTTGTCATAGCGCTGTGGTTTAAGAGAGCTGGGCACAAAACATGGCTTGTTTACTTTTATCCTGTGAGTGTAAAAAATTGTTGTTTGTGCTTGTCATCTTTCCATGTGGGCTCTAATAAAAATATCAAATTGTCAATAGAAATTTGAACAGGTGTACAGTGAAAGTAATAATGATGTTTTATTCATATGCATTTCCAGCCCATTTAACTTCATCCAACAAACAACAAAAAATATTTTCTTCATTACCTCCAATTAATGTAAATGTCAAATGTGTTGAATATATTATCACACTGATAATTTGTGGTGTTGATTGATTTGTAGAATGTTTTGGATTAAAGTAACAATTTTTCTTACTTGACTTACAGTTGCATGTTGTTGTCAGTCACCTCTGGATTAGGTAAATAACAAATTTGTTTTCATTAGATCTAGTGCTAATTCCAGTAAACAAGGTTTTCAAAGTGTCAATGATCTCTGAGATTTCCAGCTCCTTCATTATTTTGTTATTTTATTAATTACTAACTAGAATTTATCAGCTCTGGGAAACATATATATATATATATATATATATGTATCTCCTTCATACAAACAGCCTGATAACACTTTGCAAACCCTTTGTACTATAAAGCAGTAGCAGAATAAATTGCAAATGATTAAAATCTAGGTTCTACATCCCTGCTTGTGTTTTAAAATATATTTGCAAGCCATAGTGTCCAGTATTTGTCTCTCATAATAGTCCCTCATAATCATCAAGGTGTATATTATGAATGATTTCTGTAATTGGTTTCATGTTGTTGTTGTTGTTGTTGTTTGCCTTTTTACTCCTCTGGCCATTATTTAATCTTCTTATTAAATACATTTAGAATGAAAAAAACTTGTGGTCAGTTTTTAAAGGCAAGATTTAATGACATGTTTAACTCAGTTTCTTAAAGTGGTAATTGGGAAATACTTTTAAATTTAGATATCAGTATATTTTTTGTTCACATTTAAAATTAAAGGTAACTAATAAATTGAGGTTATTCATGTTTCAGGAGAAAAATCTAGTGTTTCTTTTTTTTTTAAATCCTTCCATTATCTGGTTATTTCAATTAACCTTTCTTTGTTAAGTGGGAAATAAGAAAAGGACTTGAAGGGCTCTGATTATATATATATGAGCATAGTACTAAATTCTATCTTGATCATTTTTTTAACTACTAAGAAGTGATTTGACCGCCCTATGCTTTGGTCCTCTATTTTGTGAAATGGGGATACTTATCATACAGGGTTCATAAAAATGCTAAATGATTCTGTAACACCTAGCATACTGTATTACCCATGGCAGATAGCCAACAATTTATTTTCATAGGTCTTTCTTTCCTTTTTAATTTTATTTTTCATGTATAAATATAATCTCAATAAGAACACTGCATTGTATATAAATGTGATATTTTAAAAATGTGTTCTTGTATATGTAGCTGATAATGGATTGCAGCCTAACTCCTCAGATGGATAGCAAATAATATTAATTTTTTTTGAGAGCCTAGCTTAATTTCCAATGTGAGCCCTTATGTGAGTTTAAGCTCAGTTGATTATTGATTTTCCTCTGCCTATCCCCATGGTCTGAGTATAAATACTTGGAAGCTTATGTAGACTTACAGGGAGCAGGATTTTGTGAGTGATATGGGCAAGGATGGCTCACTGCAGATGTTGCCATATGTCTGTCATTCATCCAGTTCACACATGGTTGTCCATGATGAATCAGTGTAGAGGTCCATCTTAAAGGATTCTTCTAGATCTGGTCCTTCATAGCCATATTAATGCCACTCTTCTATGACACCAGCACAGGGGAAGTCAATGAGGCTCATTCAGGCCCCTTTACCTCAGGACCCTATATTGCCTTATTATTTCTGGCATCTCATCAACTCTCCTGGGGTTCTACCCAGGAAGTAAAGCACAGGTTCCCACAAACTCCCCAGGAATATTCCTCTTCTGTCCCCTAACTTGAGGCCCAGTTCTCAGAGCAGGGAACAAAGCTCCCTTTCTTAGGGACCCATATCTATTTAAGCATTCTCTACTTTTCTCCTTTCTTTCTAACTCTGGAAAATGTAGGTCATTGTCTCACACCGAGTAGTGTCCTATGTTGCTGATGCCTTGCATTTCATTCCAGTCTACTAAGGTCTAGGCCTTTGAAACTTCTCCCTCGCTGAGGTAGAAGGTGACCTTTCTCAGGCCATTTTGTTAGTTAAAGCAACGATGTACAATACCTAGCTGATGACATGGGGAAACCGCCATGTGATATAAGGATATACATGGTAAAATATATATTATTATCTTGCTACGTAAAATTTCAAAAGCAATCCTACAACTACAAAAGTAGAAAGGAGAATTGCAAGAGAGGGTAATGGAATAACGTTCATTCTTTGGGAGTCATTCATTGTCTCATCCATTCCTCATCCTACCTTACCTCAACCTGAATACCATAGGGTAGTAATCAAATTGGGGTCAAGATTGAGAGTTACAAGAATTGGGGAAGCAAAAGAGACCAGAAGGAAGGAACTGGAAATCATCCGGACAAATAAAAGGCAAGGGATTGAAAGAGGAATCTCTGTGCAACAATTCAAAAAAGAGCTCACTAAGGAAGCCGACGCTGGTTTCCTGTCCTTGATAGCCTGAAGACATGGTACTGCACATCACAGTATCACAGGGACAGATGTGGCAGCCATCACCACTTACTTTCCATAAATACCACCCAATTTGAAGAATGGATTCTAAAATTGTGAGAAATCTCTTAGGGCCCATTAAATAAAAATAAACATGCTTAGAAATCATTTAAATGTGCACTAGCCTTCATAATTCATGTTGAGATGCATATCGCAAGGCATATGTATCACAGCCTCTTTCCTCTAAGACACATTATGCCCATCAGGCTTAAGTTTAAGAGAAGGACTGTAAAAATGGCAAAACCCCACATCTCAGCTGGCAAAAAGCTCACACAGTGAGCACAGTGGCTTTCATGACTGGGGGCACATCGGCATTTCAGTCGGCATGCCCGTTGTCACCAGGGTGCCTTACAGAACTCTGGTGACATTTTGGTGTGTCCCTAATTTAGTCGATCATGAAATCATTCCAAACACTTAGAACATTCATGAGCAGCATTCTCAAGGCAATATTCCTTCAAGGAATTCTAGAAACAGAGGTGAAAGTACACCCCCTAGTAAGCATAACTCTTACAAGACCATCAGAAAATAAGGAGGTTTGCCTCTGGTTCATAGCTGAGATGGGGGTGAACTAAGAAAGTCAGCATCATATTAAAAAGAAAACTGCACATATGTACATAATGTGTGTGTATTGACACATACAGCTGTACACAGTTA
Source organism: Manis javanica (assembly GCF_040802235.1). Classification (NCBI taxonomy): domain Eukaryota; kingdom Metazoa; phylum Chordata; class Mammalia; order Pholidota; family Manidae; genus Manis; species Manis javanica. The sequence continues at coordinate 47,247,916 of NC_133156.1, forward strand.
TGAGCACACAATTGAAACTTAGTATTTTGTGCTTCATAAAATAACACCTTAGTAATATTTAATAGTATTTTATAACATTCCTACATTGCCTAGCACCATCATCTTGTTGCTTATTAATCCAGGCCAGCATATGTAGGCGTCCAAGCAAATGAATGGGCTGTCATACATCATGTCTGTCTTATGTGTTCAGAAGCACTTTTTGTTTACAAGTACTTGCTTACCAGAAGAAGTCTAGAAATAGAGATTATGGAAAACAAGTAATTGTTTGTTTCCTCAAAATGGAAGTGGTGTCAATAATCAATGTAGGTTCAAAACAAAAACAAAAACCAATTCACCATGGTGAGTAAATAGAATAAGCATGACTGATAAATGAATGAGCAACAAATGGCTTCTAGTTATTGTCCAGGTTTGTGAGAAATCTAAGATTTATCTGGAAATTGACAATTACTGTAAGTTTTCTGTTACAGTCGATCAAATGGAAATATACAAATGTTCAAGCCATGATATCAATAAGCCAGTTTACAGTGGAGACTTAGCATTGTATAGTATTAGTGTTAAAATCCAGTGGGAAGATACTCCGTGGTAATAAATATTATGTTCAGAACTCCAAGCCAGAACTTCAATAGGCTCTTGAGACCCACTCTAAGATTGGCAGGCCCTGGAGGCTCCTCACTGGAAAACCATTCTGCCAACTCCAGAAATATTTTAAAACAAGTCAAGAGTTTCCTTTATTTCATCTTCTAACTCCAGATTAAAAAAAGCTTTAGAGATTTTGATTAAGAAAAAATGGCCTTTAGAAGCCAGTACTAGGTCACAAGTTTGTCATTACGCCTGGGTTTATATATTCTCTGAATGTTTATGATGAATTTTATAGTATTCAAAATTTCCAGTAAAGAAAATCAGATTAATTAGGAAATTTCCAACATGACAACTGAAATAAAATGTATTTAAAGGTGACCATAAATTGGATCTAATAAGAAATATGATGATCATAACCAAAGCCAGTTCTCTGAAAATTACATTTACTCATGGAGAGATTTGGAAATTATTTTTCCTGACTTGCATACCATACTAAGTATTTTAAGAAGAGAAATTGCATGTAAGTCTGAGAAGTCAACCATGTTCTGAAGAGATTTTGAAGTTTCATAGAAGCATAGTACTTTGCTCAGTGAAAATGAAAATGCTTAATTGATCATTAGAAAATTTTTCTATTCCTCAATCTACCCATTAATATGGAGATATTAAGCACATAATCTGAGTTTAGCCCTTTTCTAGAGTTTGTAGTAGGATCCACATGAAATAAATAAAAGGACTACTTCTGAGTGAATTACAATAAAAGTTTTAAAATGTAAGAAATCAATTCATGGGGGAAAAGCATTAATATGTAACATATAACAAAGTGGTAGATTATATAGTATACTTCAGATGAGAATGTAATTTAGAGGAGTAAAGATTATAACGAGTTAAATGTGATCAGGAAGTCTTCAGGAAGATTTGTTTTGAAGGAAATTAAATAATTGAAGTTTCAAAGAGATAGATGAGAACACCTCAACAAAAAGGAAAATAGCATAGGCCAAAATGGTTTTTTAAAATCATGCTTTATGACAGTGTTAATTAGGCAGGTGGGGGGACTTCTTTCATAGTATCTACATATACCAAATCACCAAGATACACACTCTAAATATCTTATCATTTTTGTATGTTAATATATCTCTATAAAAATAATAAATAAATAATGCAAAACCAGAGGCATCATTACTAGAATTAGATACCCAGAGAGGAACCAAACGCCACCCCCCATGAGGAATGGCAGTGATAGATTCCTGAGGGAAATGGTATTTAAACTGAGACCAAAAATATAAGCAGGAGTGAGCTAGATAAAGCCAGAAAGAGGAGAGTTTTGGGCCATAGGAACAGCTGTGTAGTCTTGAGGATAGAGCTGATGTTTGAAGGAATTAAAAGCTGGATTAAAAGGTTGAAATGTATAAAGTCAGTAAAAGTAGATATGAGGCTGGAGCAGAGTTTAGACTGTGAAGAGCCTTTAGTTCAGACTTGATCTTGAAGGCAGTAGGAAGTGACTGAATGACTTCTCATTTATTAGATTTACATATTCAAAAGATCACGGATTATCATATGGAGCACGGAATTAGGGCATGAAAGACTAGAAGGATGGCTGGAGGAACTGGTGAGACTGGGAGGTTCTTTCATTATTGTGGACCTAGATGACTGTGGCCTGAACTAGGATAATAGCAGGAAAATGAGGAAAAGGGAATGGGTTTAAGAATCACTTAAGTAGTCAAACAGAAAGGACAAGGTAGCTGATAGAATGTGAACAATTAAGAAGTCAAGAAAGGCACTCATAGTGTTGGCTTGGCAACTGGAGGCAAGGTTGTGTTTGTTCCTGGACTCAGCCCCACTGGGGAATGAGGGGCAAGGGAGGGTTAAGTCAGAACTGGAAGCCTGGCCTTCAAAGCTCTCTCTATAGATTCCAGGACGCCACATTTTCCTGGTACCACACTTGTTTGGTTTTTAGCATTTCTCATGGCTCCTTGGCAATTTCCTTGTGGGTGTCTTCTCATCTCTTTGACCTCTACATTTTAAATAATTCTAGGGCTCAATCCTTGGATGTCTATTTCTTTTTCTATCTACACTTGCAACCAAGATAATCCACCCAATCTCAAAGCTAAAAGCACTACCCATAAACTGATAACTTCTAGTATCATATTTCCAGAACTTCTACACTGAACTCCAAATGCATATCAGACATCCAACTGTCAACTTTCGTCTCTATCTGGATGTCTCATAGGCATCTCAATATGTATCTAGCTTTAGCTAAAGCTAAACTCCTTATTTCATCCCAATATGCTCCTTAGTATCCAGTGAAAAAGTTTCCCCTATATTCTAGGTCCTGTCTGGTCTCCTTACTTCTTCCCTTACCCTCTACGGCCAAAGGGATCACAGCATTGAGTAAGTAAGGATACCAGGTAGGCGGGCTTTTTAGTGATCAAGAGGAGTTATATTTGTGTCTGGACCAGGTGGTAGAAAAGTGGGTGGTGAGCTGTGGTTGGATTATAGACATAGTTTGTACTTATTAGACACTTTTCTGCTTTAGAGCTTTTGCATGGTTGCTCTGAGTATCTACTTTCCTTGTAGATACTCCCTGGATTAACTCCCTCATCTTCTTAGAAAGGCCTCACCAGGCCTCCCTGTCTAACATTTCACCTTATCTCAACATGTTATATTCCCTTTCGCTAATTTACTTCTTTCTCTTATCATTGGTCATTCTTTAATATTCTCCATATATTTACCTACCTGTAATGTGTTGGTTATACTCCCACTGGAGTGTAGTCTTAATGAGGTAGGGATTTCTTTTTCTCCTTTCTTCCTTACTCCATCCCTAACACCAGAAATGTAACAATCATTCAGTATTTATTTGTGGAATGAACGAGTGAATTAATTAATAACAAAACATTTGAATGAAGGTATAGCATCTAGAAATAATATAAACACAATCACTACCAGATGTTCATTCCTAGGCCTTGGTGGACCATTTTGAGAGATATGCTAAGATATTTTCGTACCAAGGAAGTCTAGAGTGGTTCAACACAATCTACAAACTGTTCATAGCATTTGCTGTATAAAATAATTATATATGAAGGTAGATAAAAAATTAAGAAGCTTCCTAGATAATGAACTTATTTTTCCCCAAATATGAGAGAATGGTTTATAAATCTTTAGAAGTGTCAAAACTCATGATCTCAAAGCAAAATAACTGTTATAAGAAAGTATTTCCAGACATCCATGCAATGATGCTATTGTTTTACTTCCATGAGACACTATTTCTCTCTGTCTGGCAATTCAATAGAGAATATAATGACACAAGTAGCTCCCTTGATCTACTGCATAGAGATGTATATTTGGTATTTCCAAAACTTTGTTTAATGAAACAAAGGCTTTACTACTTATAAATGTTATGAACTTAACTTGATTCAGAGAAAATAAAACTGTTGACATGATACTTCATTGAAAACCATGGCAAGGAAGGATTGAGATTTGGTATTCATGTCTCTTTGCATGTTACCTTTGCTTAAAAAAATGTGGAGCATAATGTGTAGAAAACATTTTTTTTTCATTGTAAAATCATAAAATATGTGATTACAGTAAAACTAATTGCAAATTAAATAAGTTGTGCTTGCAAGGAAAATCTATTTGAGTGCTACTCAGGTAGTTTCTGTTTTCTACAAAAGGCAAAGATAATAAATCTCAGTTGTTCTCTGTTATACCCTATCATTTCCTATGGGTTCATAAATTGTACAATACTGTGCTGAATCTTCCACCCCTCCTTTTGCTTCTCTCTTCTCTGTTTGTACATTCTGAGTATATGTCAGCCAATATCAGCATTTTGATTATAAACACAATGAAACTTTTCCAAAGCCCATTAGCATATAGAGCAACATATTTTGTAATGTTTTCTTTTTTTTTTCCATTTTGCTCTCCACAAATCCATAAGTGGTATAACATTTCTTTTTGCCATTGTATGAACTCGGCATTTTTAACTAGCCTGGGTTAGCTTTTCTATGTGTTCATGAAGCATTAAAGCTTTGCTGAGCAAAACAGCTCCTTCTGACCTCTGCTAGAAAAATGGAGTATCTTTAAGCATGTTCTTTTTATTAGTAGATTTTTCTATTTGTAATTCTTCCCCCAAATCTCTTCCCCATGGTTCATGCTGTTGGCCCTGCTTGTGTGACATGGTCTAGAAAAAGCATTGTTTGTGCCCTGGAAAATTTTTCATTTCGGTAAATTTTGAGGTCACAATTAAATTATACTATATTTGGTTAATTAGTAATATTTAATTTGATAATTAGTTTAGAAAATGTAAAATCATTAGGGCCTGGTCAATTTACAGTTAAAATGGAAGCCAGATATGTATTTCACCTGCCTCTTCAGGATTGGGAAACATTAAGAATATCATTAAGATATGAAGCATTTTAAATGAAGCAAAGAAAATAGTCATATAAATACTGTGAATAAAATGAAAAGGGCTAGATGGTCATATTAGTGATTGAGTAAATAAAATATGGTATAGCCATACAGTAAAAAATATCAAAATATTAATATATGGTACAAAACAAACTTCACAAACACTATGCTAAGGGAAAGAAGCCAAACATAAAAGATCATGTATTTGATGAGACCATATATATGAAATCTCCAAAAAAGGCAAATTTGTAATACAGAAAGTAGATTAATGGTTTCCTAGATTGGACATAGTATGAGGAATAACTGTTTAAAAGGCTAAAAGATCTAACTGGGGTTATGAAAATGTTCTAAATTTAGATCATAGTGATAGTTGCAAGACTCAGTAAATTTACTAAAAGTTTTTGAATTGTAGTTAAAATGCATAATTTTATGTTATGAAAATTACGCCTCAACACAATTGTAAAAAAAATAAAATAGATGCTTAGGTTTATGTACTATTAAACCCCCATATGCTTCCTTTAAGATCATCACTTATTCCATGGCAATAACATCCCAAAATGTCAACCAAAAACTACTACCAAAAAGATAAGACCTTTAGAATATGTAAAATCAATAACAAGTAGTGGACAATTTATCTACCTTTAAGAAAGCAAAAAAATAAAATAAAAGAATGAGAATACTGACAGTTGTTATTATGTTGCCTAAAAGTATATCATCCTCATTTATTCTATGCCAAAAAAATACTGGAAACAGCCCCATTAATACTGTTACACATTATTTCTCCAAAACCTGAAGTGTATAAATATGTATTATATTTTCAGAAACCACACTGGTAGTTGCACTTTTTCTAAAGTATCAAATAAATAAATAAATGTATTTTGTACATTCAAATAAATAACACCAGTAAAATTTCCCTTCTGGTTTCAGATATCATGGTAGAATTTGATGATTTCATAAAAATGAACGAGCTGGGGGAATTATATTCAAGATTATGGACAAAGTCACATAAATATTTGAAAGACTCTTTTTTTTCCTTTCTGCAAATAAATATATTTCAGCACTTAGTATCTGGAACTATCTTTTCACACAACTGTCTCTGTCACACCTGTGCCCAATTGAAACCCCTTTCTGTGTCATTTTTATGTATGAGTTTTATTCAGGGGTTATCTTTACATTTTCTGTTGACTTTTTTTGCATTTATAGAGAAATTTGGCTATTAACATATATAATAAGCAACTAACTTGCTTTGAATATTTCATTTTGAAATCTATTTTTTATGATGGATGATAGTTTAATGGTAATTCCTCATGTAGTGATAGCCATACATCAAGTAAGCGAACTTGTATCCTAGGAGATAGACTTGTGACTTTGACCTCTTAGGTACTAGTCAACAGTCAACAGAGGTCTTTGCATTTAAAATGCACCTTTTTAGTATCAATGACTGACTTGCCCAATATAGGAAGTATCTAAAAATCTGCCACCTTGGTATATTGTTCACTGGCCAAGAATCTTAGTGTTTTCAATGTGGAAGGTAAAAAACTTCTAATATATGAGCTGCACTGGTCACACATTTTAAAGGCCTAAAGGATTCATACATGATCAATACAAATTTGAGTCTGGAAAACAGGCCATTTAAAAGGGATCCTACCACCTAATTCTAGTTAAGCTTTATTACATGGAAGAGCAGACCTAGTGTGATAAGGTCTTCTGAATTTAAAAGGAAAGCCAAATATTCATGTGAAATTTCCCAATTATTAAACATTGACAACTAACTTGAAGACTTTAAAACATTGTACATGGCAAAATTTACCAGAGGACTGGGTCTCCTAGTGGCCAACTCAATCCTGCCTTACAATGCAGTTTCATCCATTTTGGGATCCGTGCAATCTCATAATTGGGTACCAGATTATAAATCCAGCTCCTGCTAGTGTCACAGCCTTGTCTGCTGTCACACATGCTGGTCCTGTGGCCTAAAATAGCTTCCTCTCTCTTACTTACTTAGCAAACTCCTAATTTTCTATTTTTCTATGAAATCTTCCATTTGCATTTCTGAAGCACCTTCATTACAGCGATATTTCTTTATTAAAGCAAGTTTTATGTATAATTATTTAAATGGTTCTCTACTAGAAAACAGTTCCTCAGTGTTCTTTGAAGGCAGGATGTCACCTGTTCTCATTCTGTTTTCACATAGTGATTACAGATAGTTGACACTCAAAGGCTGAAAGAATTAATGAGTGAATTAATTACTTGTATTTAAATAAGATTTCACACCTCAACTCTGCTACTGATTTGCCATGTGGTCTTTGACAAGTCACTTACACTGCTAACGCTTCAGTTTCCTCACCTTTATAATAAATACACACTGGTCTGAACTTGTCCTATATTCTTCAATATTTGATTTTGATGATCATGAGATAGCAATAATAATATCAATAGTAAATGAGTAATGTCCATTATTAATCCTTTAACTATGTAGAAGGAATTGTGATAGTGCCTTCAACACAGTATTTCATTTAATCTTCACACACTATTATAAGGTAGGTATTGTTTCCATTATGCAGATAATAAAAATACCCTTAGAGAAATAGGTTTTGTTCTCATTGATCAGACTAGAATTGTGAACTTTATTGTCCAATTCTCCATCAGTTTTCTCTTCTCAGGGGTTAGTGAATTATAATAAGTGAAATCCCCTTTGTTTAGGACTTTAATTACAGCAACTGACAAATATAGTGATTATCTGTCTGGCCCTTTGATAAAACTGCATTTCCCCTACTCCAAGTCGCACAGAGCTGCTAGTCAAAGTGTGGTCCCCCTGACAAGTAGAATCAGCATCCCCTGGGAGCTTCCTAGAATCATTATCCCAGGTCCAGACCTGCTGAATCAGAATCTGCTTTTTAACAATATCCCCAGGGGATACCCATGCAAACTAAAGTTTCAGAAGTACTGACAAAGGAAAAATTGTTTCCGGCTAATCACCATAATCCTATCAACAGGGAGATAAATAAATGGGAAATACCTTCAGAAGGGAGGTCTCCAAAAGTAGAGAATAAGAAAATGGCAAAGTTATTCGTCATAATAACTGAAGCTGTGTTCCCTTCAAAGACTTTAATTACAGGTATTACAAAGAATCACACTCTCTGGTTTGAAACCAAATCCCCTGGAAGTTGTTTTTCACTGCTTACTTTTTTTTCTATAGGCACTTATATGTCCTACCTCAGTTTTAAACCACAATAACAGAAGTTCTTCAATTGTAATCATTACTGATAATTGTCACTGTCAAGCCTGAACAGATACTTTCTTGAGTGATAACAGGATAAGAAAAGGTTAGGTTCTTCACTGTGCTCAGTAAGTTACAGCAATGGGTCTAATGAGGACTATAAAAAATTATCTTTCTTTTTAGTTAGCAGAATTTTCTGTTTCTTATTTTGAAAAAATAATATCTACCTAGTTGAGATAGAGAGAACAATGGGATATGCATCCCCCAGTACTATGCATTTTTGAAAGAAAATGATTCTTCCTTTATTCCTTGTGTCTTCTTAGCTAATCGGGTATATGGGGAAGAAACCTCTCTTGTATAACTCTACAGGCTTTAAAAATGTTTGCAATGTTATGTAAGAACCTGTTTCTCCTAGGGTTCATACCTCATGCTTATCTTTGAATTCCTCCTGGGAACAATGGAAGAGAAAGAGAAGAGATTCATTCAAGGGAGGCCACAGTCCTAGAAACAGTAAGGCTGACCTGTTTATAAATATACATAGGTATGCATTTCTATCTGCTTTACCAGTAAAAATTATTGTATATATATTTATAAAAGATAAATCAAAACTGTTATATTGAAATTGACAAATGGTTTTAAAATCAGCTAGGCAAACCCTGTAATAAGAATAGTACAATTTTTGTGGATTCTAATCAATGAAAATGGCCAGTAGGAATCTGTCTAGAGCTAACCGTTGGAAAAGCTGCTATTGTTAGTAGTACGTGGCCAGAGGGTAGGGGAAGTTTATTAATAACATTTGTAACAAATGGGCAGGCAGAGTCTAGGGCAGGGCACCTACCTAAAACACCAGCAAAGAAGATTTAAAGCTGAGCTTATCCATCACAGATATTTTTTTCTATCATTTATTTTACCTATTCTTGAGAGTTTGGGGATGATAATGCTGACAGAGTACATTTTCCATTCTGACTCCTTTTCTGCAATGATTCCTTGTTCTTCCAATCCAGGAGTAGTCTTTAACGGTGAGCTCTAGACGAGGCTCTGATAATTTATTTGCTTTCTAGTTAGGTTCCTTTTTTCCTTCCTTCCTTTAAAATGTCTTTTAAAAAAATGACATTTCACAATATGCACTTATTACATGAAAAAGCCTTCTTACTCATCAATTTCAGCTGACTTGTCTGAAATATTCTTTAGCAAATCTTGGTATTTGCAAATTTGCTCTGTCTTATGGTAAATATACCAAGCTGATTTTTCCTGAGGCATAGTATCATCCTTGTTTGTGTCAAAAAAAATTCGTATTACTCTTAATACACCAATTCTTATGTTCTTGAAAAGTTAATGCCTTAACCAACACCTTCTCTTGACTCAGAAGACTATACCTATATAGAATCTAAGTGTGTCATGCAATGAAATTTTTCTTCTTCACCTTTCATCCAGTTGTGTACTTACATACATACATACATACATATGTCTGTACATGGATATTTATTTATATAACTAAATACCCATGTACACAAATAACATCACTACTGAGTGTGTCCATCTGTTACTCTACACTTTTTCCATATATTTTACCTTGCTTCTTAAAATTGTGCTTGTAGTAGAAATCAACTTTTTAAACTTGGAGTCTCTCAATTCCAAACCCTTTTGCCTTAAAATAGGCAAAAGTGTCCTTCATGACACTTCTATTGACATTCTGTAGATTAATTTCCCTCCACACACAGTATACAGTAAAAAGGAATTCTGAATTTTAAGAAAATTCATTGAATCTGAAAAGTCCTGTGGGAGTAGCTGTATCTAATCAAGTGAATCAACTCTGATTTCCACAGTTTTACCAATAAAAGCTCATCATTCATGAATTTATAGCTATAAATGAGTTTGGATTGTTAATGTTGACAATTTATCTAAAAAGTCAACATTGATGAAATGAGAAAGAAGCACAATCACAACAGTATTAATCATGACATACATTTCATGTGGCAATCATATTACTGTTATTTCTCAAATAAGACTTACATATCTATATAATATGTCTATGGAGAAGGTCAAGGCAGGGAACTTCTCACCTCTCTCTGTACTACTTTCCATAGAATAAGTTATTCATTCACCTGTTCATTAATATTTTTGCTTTTTGCTACATGTATGAACCATTGTGCTAGCTTTGCAAGGAAACACCTGAAAACTAAGCTTGAGTATAATAATGAAATTTGTTTCATTCAGTGCATAAAGTAGTACATACACTTACTGGTCACCAAACTGTTTACCAGCCCTGAAGTAAGATGGATGAATAGATAGATGAATAAAGTTTAGGATCTTTGTCAGAGACATTGCAATATCCTAGAAGAATCAATACAAGAATTAAATGCACACACAAAAAGAAGTCATTAATTCTTTCTAGAAATACAAAATAAGGAAGGAACAAAGTGAGTAGTGATTTCATGGAGATCATGACAATTTAGATGAGACTTGAAAGAGAGAAAACAGGAAATTTTCGGTAGTAACATTTCAGATGTGGCAGGTTATACAAAGGCATGAATCTGTGAGAATGGAAAACAAGCTCAGATTATTTTTGATAGTCCTTTAAGGCCATATTAAAGGCTGTGTAATGGTTTCAGATGTAGAAAGTTTGAAAAGGAGATAGGTATGTTAGGGGAAAGTCTCAAATACCATGCTAAAGAAATTGTCAGGTATCCTGTAGAAACCAGGGATAATTTCAAGTTATGTTGCCTTGTGAGCTAATGTTTATGTACAACTTCAAACAACAGTTCTGTTTAGATAGCTCTAGAAAATAATTAAAATAAACTTTTAGTGTCTTTAAGTGTAGAAGAGACTTAAGATAAGTTTTTAGCATTTATAGTAATGTTGGTCGAAATGAGCATTGAAATCATCAAATCTATAGGCAGATCTATAATCACATCGTTAGTATCACATACAATTAAAAATTTAAGGTTAACTTGGAAATCATTAATTTTGTCTTAGAGGACAAAACAGAATGCTCTGTTTACTCCAGACATGTTTATTGGTTTCATAAGATATTTAGAAATTAGGTTTAAGCAAGACAATCACAAATATTTTTTCTAGTAGTTCCATAATATTTATGCCATGCAACCAAATAATGCTGGATTGATACATTTTATTACAAGCAATAAATTGTAGAAAAATCTTTGTGTTATGATATATAGCATATGTTTCACAAAGGTTATTCCAAAAGTTTTCACTTTGTTTTTCACAGGTAACAATCAGTGGCACTTTGTCAGTATGCTGATGTAATTCTCACTTTTATTTTTACCACTGAGATAGATAGATATGATATAGTTTTCTCTTACTTTTCCATATTTTGGGAGTTGTAATAGGTAATAACAATAATAACTAAATAAAAGTAATAATAACACTTCCTGTTAAATGTACAGCCGATATTGAGCTTTTATTTTATGATTTGTGACGGGCCCCGTGCTAAGTATGGAACTTTATATGCAGAAACTCATTTAATCTTCACATCAACCCAGAGGAAAGCTATGTTATTTCCTTCATTTCACAGAGAGTGTTTAGTAACTGGTTCAGCGATGTTTAGTAACTGGTTGAGATCATTTAGTGGGCAGGCGGCAGAGCAAGGATAAAAACCCGAGTCTCTGTCTGTTTGACTTCACCAGAGATTTCATTTCTATGTTGAAAAAAGTATCTCAACCCTATTCTAGATAGTTTGCTTTATCATTTAAATCATTCCTGATCTCCCATGAAGTATATTTAAGAATTCTAGACTACTTCAGCATTTCTGGTATATTTTTCAAAAGAATCTCATCCTTGTTTCCTTGTCCCACATTTTTTCTTTTGTGTGTGTGTGTGTGTGTGTGTGTGTGTGTGTGTGTGTGTGTGTGTTTGTGTGTGTGTGTGTGTTTTACCATTTCAGACATTCTTCAACTCAGTTTAAAGAATTTATGGAACTATACAATATTTCATCATTAGCTGAGAATATTGTCATAAATGGAATAAGAGAATCTATCTTTATAATGTTATATTTGAAAAAAACATCTTGGAAGATTAAAAGTTTTTTATCTCAACACCACTACTTAATTCTTAGATTCACAAATCTGACTCTAACTCACTTGATAAAATGTTGATGTTTCTTTACATATTAAAATTTAACATTTGATAACTTTGATTAAACATTCTGCTTTTTAAATAGAAACTGGAAATTATATGGACACCTGTGTCTAATATTCTAATCATTAATACTATTCTGTGAGGAACCTGAAGCTGGAGAAGATAAGATATTTCAGAAACATTGAAACAGCTTCTTCTCTCTTGTTTCTTGAATATCTACCTGAGATGACTTTGCTATCTATTAGATAAAGTCAGCCCTCATTAGTCTTAAATAGGTACAGAATCATTTCAGGACCAATTTAAAACATATGTTTGAATGAAGTTCACTGCATATCTATGATATATCTATTATGTTCTTGTTATTTATAATCATTTTAATAACTTAAATACACTACAATAATAGCACTCATAAAATACTTATGAAAAACTGAACATTTGTGGATTATATATACTCTTGATTTTGTTAATAAATCTTTCAACAAGTGTTTACTGAGCTCTTTCTAAATACAAGGCATGGGAACAGGCACTATGAATGAGAGAAGTATAGGACCACTCTCAAGTTTATATTTTACTATAAACAAATAGTAAACTATACCAGTTGGCAATCTAATAAGAAATCCAACAAGTTTTAAACAGAGAATAAAAGGAAAGGGGTTGTGTACTTCACAATGAGTGATAAGAGAAAACCTCTCTGAGGATGTGACTCTGAAGCTGTGAAATGAAGAAAAGGAAAAAAGCCTGAAATACAAAAACCAGGAGAAGAATAGTTTAGGTGATACATTAGTGATCCATTACTGCATAGCAAAATACTTAAGAGTTTATTGGTTTAAGGTAATACAACTTTAAACAGATTAGAGAGCCCTGATATAAACCCAACCATATATGGTCAATTAATATACAATAAAGGAGCCATGGACATACAATGGGGGAAAAGACAGCCTCTTCAACAGCTGGTGTTGGCAAAACTGGACAACTACATGTAAGTGAATGAAACTGGATTATTGTTTAACCTCATACACAAAAGTAAACTCGAAATGGATCAAAGACCTGAATGTAAGTAATGAAACCATAAAACTCTTAGAAGAAAACATAGGCAAAAATCTCCTGAATATAAGCATGAACAACTTCTTCCTAAACATATTTCCTCGAGCAAGGGAAACAAAAGCAAAAACACATGGGACTACATCAAACTAAAAAGTTTCTGTACAGCAAAGAACACCATCAACAGAACAAAAAGGCATCCTACAATATGGGAGAATATACTTGTAAATGACACATCTGACAAGGGGTTAACTTCCAAAATATATAAAGAACTCACATGCCTCAACACACCAAAAGCAAATATTCCAATTAAAAAATGGGCAGAGGATATGAAGAGACAGTTCTCCAAAGAAGAAATTCAGATGGCCACAGGCACATGAAAAGATGCTCCTCGTCACTAATCATCAGGGAAATGCAAATTAAAGCCACAGTGAGGTATCACCTCACACAAGTAAGGATGGCCAGCATAGAAAAGACTAAGAAAAACAAATTCTGGCGAGGATGCGGAGAAAGGGGAACCTTCCTACACTGCTGGTGGGAATGTAAGCTAGTTCAACCATTGTGGAAAGCAATTTGGATGTTCCTCAAAAAACTAAAAACAGAAATACCAATTTGACCCAGGAATCCCACTCTGTGGAATTTACCCAAAGGATGCAATTTCTCAGACTCAAGAAGACATATGCACCCCTATGTTTATTGCAGCACTATTTACAATAGACAAGATATGGAAGCAACCTAAGTGTCCATCAGTGGATGAATGGATAAAGAAGATGTGGTACAGAAACACAATGGAATATTATTCAGCCATGAGAAAGAAACAAATCATAGCATTTACAACAACATGGATGGAGGTGGAGGATATTATGCTCAGGGAAATAAGCAAGGCAGAGAAAGACAAGTGCCAAATGATTTTCCTCATTTGTGGAGTATAACAATGAAGCAAAAGTGAAGGAACAAAATAGCAGCAGACTCAGAGACTCCAAGAAGGAACTAGTGGTTACCAAAGGGGAGGGGTGTGGGAGGACGGGTTGGGAGGGAGGGAGATGGTGATTGAGGGGTAGTATGTTTAGTACACATGGTGTGGGGGGTCATGGGGAAAACATTGTAGCACAGAACAGTGAATCTTTGGCATCTTAGTACACTGATGGACAGTGACTACATTGGGGTATGGATGGGGACTTGATACTATGGATAAATGTAGTAACCACATTGCTTTTTCATATGAAATCTTCATAAGAGTGTATACCAATAATATCTTAACAAAAGAATTAAAAAAAAGATAATACAACTTCATTATTCATGGTTTGTGCAGGTCATGAATAATCTAGGCATGGCATTGCTGTTGCCCATGAGTGAAGGAGTTTTAGGGCTTTGCGGTTATGCTATTGGTCTGGACTGTAGTCTGAAGGCTTGACTGAGGCAGGTTCTGCTTCCAAGTTCACTCACATGGACAGAGTCAGAATTCAGTTCCATTCCAGCTGTTGGACAGAGGACCTCAGTCCTTTGATAACTTTTGGCCAGAGACCTCTCTCAGTGCCCTGCCACCTGGCTGTCCTTACAGGGCAGCTCATAACATGGCAGCTGGCTTCTCTCAGAGCAAACAGGAAAGAGGACTCAGTCCTTCATAACCTAATCACAGAAGTGGCATTCCATCACTTCGCTGTATTCTATTCTTTTGATGCTGATCTCTGGATCCACTCTACCTTCAAGGAAGAGAACTAAACACGGGCATGAATATCAGGAGTTACGTATCATTGGGGACCATCTTAGAGTCTTCCCATGGCGGGGGAAAGAACGATATGGCATCAAAAGTCTTGAGTCTGTACATAGCTTGGAACATTCTAGAAATTATCAAGGGACTAACATAGCTTACGGTTGGAAAGAATAATATGTAATGAAATTGGGGCAGTTAATAGAAACCAGATAATTTGGGGCTGCATAGGTCGTGGAAGAATTTGAGAGTGTTGAAGTAAGAATACATTTCCAGAAGATCTTCCTTTTAATAAAAGGTAAAAGTTTTCTTTTTTAATTTGAGTAAAAGAATGTTGAATATATCCAAATTTATACTTTCAGTGAACCAGGGTAGCAGTGTAACTCTGAATTCTCACACACATACACCAGTGATGAGGGAACTATGAATTATGCATGTAACATTTCTCAGCTCCTCACAGTTTTCACTGTAGCCTGCATTTCAGCACTGATTGCAAACAGTCCATGAATCCACCCAACGCCAGAGATGCTGAACAAAAGCTGCTGTTGCCTGGGACAACCCTAGCCTTTAAGCATGCTGTAACATAAATTGTGTTTCTAGGAATTTTACACAGGATTTTTAAAAAACTTGTCCTTGCAAACCAAATGCTTCACATACTTTGAAGTTTCTTATGATATTTTTCCAAGAATGTTGTTTGTAACACCACTACAGAGATGAATTTTAGTATATGATTGGGGCTCATATTCACTGAGATTTTTGATTCTGCAATTTATAGTATTGTTCTTTGTAGGGTTGATTCTTCCAGCCATGGAAACAGCTTTTTTGGAAATTGTCCTCCTTTCATAAAATGGGTGACGGAACCTAAATATTTGCCATATAAACAATAGTCTAGATATTTATTAGATATAGAAATACACAGGAAAGAAAAGAAAATATTGAGATAATTGAAGGAATATCATCTGTGAGAAATGGAGTGCAGAAGAGCAATAACCCCAAACAAATATTTTAGAAATCAGCCTACTTAGAACCCTTGTTTTGGGGAAGCCATTCTTTTAATTCTACCCTCTAAGTTGTGATCATATTTTTAGTAAGTGAATCAGTTGATGATAGTACTTTTCCTATCTGTCTATCCATGCATCTACATATGAGGAAGACAGATGATTTTAACTTATCATGTGTACAAATAAAGGTATACCACAGTTATAACTGTGAATATTACTTCATTTTGGTAATGGATATTTATTTTGTTCAACATTAGTATTTCAGACATTAATTATTTTTATGTGTCTTAGCAACTCATTAACAAAGAGCTAACTGAAGAAAAAAATATGTATGAAGTTATTCCCTTAAACCCCCTTTTTCAGTAACTATTTCTCCTTTTAAAAGAACATTACCTTTTTCACAGATGGTTGAAGTGATGTATTGTGGGAAATTAAACACACTTAGCTTTTTTCCTGAATTTTCTACTTAGCAACATAGGCCACTCACCCCAGAAGTTATTATTTAACTCTTCCCAAGACACTATCTTAATCAACAGCAGTAGGATTCACAGTCGGAAAACTCCTCTTTTTACGGTCCGCAAACACTATTTTACTTTCTTTTCATCCCTGTTTTAAGTACGGTAACATTTTAGGATACCAGGCCATAAGGAATGTTTGTTTTTAAACCAAAGGTAGGATTTAGAACAGATTCACTTGTAGTCATCTAAACATTTAATGATGTTAAGAATGTAGAAATGTCCCTAGAGATGGGTGTATGAATTGGTATAGTCTTTCAGAACCATCTAGCAAAGTGTCTCAATATTTTAAATGTGCACACCTTTTGATTTATTAATTCAATTTATGGAAATTAATCCTAAGGAAGGGGGTAAAGAGTCTTACACAAAAATAAAGATAAGAATATATTTTCCAGTATTATTTATATTGATGAAAAATTCATCAGTGTTCATATGGAATTGATAATAATAAAGTAGAGTAGATCACTTTTATTGAGCTTTAACCATGTGTCAATATATTAAGCACTTTACATTTGTTATATGATTTAATTTTCTCTACATCGTAATAATATAAGTATTACAATTATCCCTATTTTTTGGATGAAAAAGCTGAGCTGTAGAGAGGCTAAATACTAGCTATAAGTTACATAGCCAGTAAATAGCAGAATTAAACATATTATGAATTCATATTATGAAGTCATTAAGGAAACAATAGGCCTGATATTTATGTACTGGCATGAAATTATAGTTAAGGGTGAAAAGCAGAACATAGAATAATATATTTAATATCATATGTATGTAATAAATGTATTTGCATACAGGTTATAAATAAAAGAGTATCTAATCATTCTCATGTAAGTTGTGGAGTTTTTATCTGCTTGTTCACTCTATTACATATCTCTAAGTGATGGTGTAACTCTAGGGGAAAATATTTTTCCAGCTCGGGGAAAAATACTTTTGAACCAAAATCAAAGGGAGAAATAAAGTGGGAGAAACCTGTTTATTACTTGCAAGCAGTCGTTCACTTCTGTCCCTCCCCCAACCGTGTCTCTCGCCACCCAGCTGCAAAAAGGAACCCCACCCAGCATCTCCAGTCCAGATACGCACTCACCCCCCCTTGGAAACAACTATTGATACGGAAACGCACTAAGGCCGGATAAGAGATTCTGGAAATGTTGCAATTTTACCCACAGATGGCCGCCAATCCCTCTACCCAGCTGTTTCCCATATTTGATAAAGATGAGACTGAAGCTGACATCCAGAAGGAAGCAGGGGTAGAGGGGGCAGAGTACAAGTCATTATTGGCAGTATTGGATTTCTGGTGTAGGGGAAGAAAAAAAAATTTCCTCTACTCTTCTAGGTCTTGATTGAGGCCCCTCTGTAATAAAAAGAGATTAACAGGAAAAAAAAGAGCAAATAAAAAATTAAGTAACATGTATACCTCTGTATACAAGGGAGATACCCAGTAAAACAAAGTAACTCCTGAAATGGAAAATGTTGAGGGTGGGGAATCAGTATGGGAGGTTGCCATGAAAAGTGCAGTAGCCAAGGGTAGGGTTGTTACGCAGTTTAAGTCTTTGCCTTCTCCATTCGTAAGACTTTCTAGAGAAGTGGTCCCTTATCTTCCTACCACAGAGAGGGAGACACCCTTACGAATGGAGATTTCCCTTATAAATGTTAACGTCTCTTACAAAAGGGTAACTTCCACTCCATTTTCAGAGTTTCTCCTTGTCAGCAGCCTGTGAAAATAAACAACCCAAAATAATACTTATGCCAAAGAGGCATATTTTAGGGTAGCATATTCTCCTCCCCTTCGCTAGTTGCACCTCTGCCTTTTCCAACTATTTTGGTCTGTGAAGTCCAACTTTTTCCTAAACTACTTTGACCTGGAACACTTTCATTAGAGATGCCAGTGTATTTGCCATTACAGAAGTCATTATTTGATCCTAGGACATTCCAGATTACTCCTCTGTGAGTTTGTTTCTATTGTATGTGATCATGCTTTTTCGTTTCATTTGTTTGTTTATTTTTAATTCTGTGCTATCATTTCACATACAGATTTCCACCACTACCCAAAAGTAGAGCTTTCTTATGAGAACTTTCTTAATCCAGAATGACATAAAGCAGAAAAGCGATTATCATTAATTTACATGGAATGATTTTTGAGCATTGTCTGACCCCAAACTAATCTTTTTCAGCAAGATACATGTGCTAATGAATTCAAAAAATGAATTAAACTGAGACATGGATGACCACAGACACAGTTCAAAGCCAGCTGTGGTGGCCGGACCCTGAAATGCTGCCTGTAGTTCTGGGGGAAGGAGCGTGGTGGCACCAGCCTGGCCGCTCCAGGTGCGTGCTGCCTCTCTACAGGCTTACTTAGAGAGTGAAAACATTGAAAGACATTTTTGCTTTCACCCTTTTTCAAAAAAATGAAAATCCTCTTCAAACCTCTTTAGGTTGGGGAAAACAGGTATGAGAGGAGGTGTTTC
The DNA here is from genome assembly GCF_040802235.1 of Manis javanica. Lineage (NCBI taxonomy): Eukaryota > Metazoa > Chordata > Mammalia > Pholidota > Manidae > Manis > Manis javanica. The sequence continues at coordinate 47,266,950 of NC_133156.1, forward strand.
ATAAAAGTGAAGTGGTGTAATGGGAACTTTTGAACAGTGGGGAATGCATGTACGTGAATTTTAAACATTTTTATTGTGAACAGACTGATAAAGACACTGAAAATAGAATTCCTGTCTAAATTTCATTTCTGTCTCACTGATCACAGCTGACAAAAGTAAAAGGGGGCCCATAAAGGGACGTAGTGATGCTTGTGTATGGTTTATGGTAGTTTTTTGTTCCATTGTTAATTGTGACCTGACAACTACCAATAGTAGACAAGACGAGTAATTTTTTCAAGGTTATTTCAATCATGAACCCTACTGGCCAAGAATATTTTCGTTAGATTTTATTTACAAGTGATTTATAATGAGAAAATAAGAGGCATTTTTAAATTGTTTTAACATAAAATGATCTCACTATATTCAATACACTTCTCTGACTACATATGCATGTGTGCAGACATACGTATATATGCACTGTAAGCATATGCACATGTGCAGACACACATCCTGTTGCCTCTCATACCCCATGACACTTTTGTCCTAAGCAAAACATAGGTTAGATATCATACCTGACAGATCAGGGGGTCTCCAGCACTGCCTGGAGACCATTAGATCTTACTTAAATACGCCAGAGCTTCAGTTCTTAGTAAGTAACTCAAGTCCTCCTTTCTAATCAGATTCCCAGGATACTTTTGGGAGCTCAGAACTCCATTATTTCTACCTCATAAAATAACTATTTGGGGGGAGATATCTAAATTGTGAAATATTGACTTGTTTACTAAAACAAAAATAAAAGACACAGCAATTGTTAGAACAAGAACACTGCTCCACACATCCTGAAATCAATACCCACCACAGCCTCAGTGGACAAACAGAGATAGCTGTGTTCCAGACTTCTGGGGCATTTTTCTCTACCACTTTGGGTATAAATTGCCTTGTTATCAAGAAAAAATATATATATAGCAATGTCGATGAGAGAAAAAAAGATGCATCACACTCCCCAGTAAATTATTAACAAGGAAGATAAATCAACATGTTTTGCGGGCTTACTATAACATTTATAAATTGCTCTCAGTTTGAAGAAGAATAAGACAATAACCCAGTTCTTGGAATTTGAAAATTGTATTTAAATATATTTCTCAACATTTCAAGATAGATTTGTTTTTCCTTTCAGGTGGTACATAATAATCCTTGCCAAAATCCCATTTGCTTTGGTTATTTCTTTTGAACAATTTGCCGTATTATATATATTTACTCTCTAAACACCTGTGTTTTCAATTTGCTTAAAAAACATCCTTATTAAATGTTCTTAAAATTTTGTTATGAAAAGTTACTCTTGATATTTACTAATTTGGCATTTTAAGTGAAGATGACCTTTCATATGATTCCTGAATTCATCTGTATCTTTACTGATAGTTTAAGTATTGAAAAAAATTCAGTCTTGGCAATGTATTTTACTATGAACTGTTAAGTGAATAATTGAGAAATAAAGCTTGGAGGCAGCTTTTCACATCAGATTGAGTTTATGGTTTGTTGGAAAATTAATACCTAAAATAATAATTCTACTAAAAATTTGTAAGGGTTATAATGCTGTCACCTTAATGCTGAGAGAACACATAGGAGATGAAATATATCTTCCTGGCAGCTTGGGGAAACTGATGAAAGAGGTAGCATCTGATGTGAATCTTGATGGTTGAGCAGGAGCTTCCTAAGAAGAGACATTGTGCCCATCTCACTCCCACCACAGGGCCTTTTCACATGCTTTTTCATCTGCTTGGAAGGCTCTTCTCTTCCATTCTATTCTCTTTTTTTTCCTTTACCTTATAAGATACAAGTCATCCTTTATGTATCAGCACTACCATTACTTTCCCAGGGAGGCCTCTCTGACTCTGCAAGGTGAATTAGTTTTCTATTCAAAGAAAAAAATTTATAGGGATACTTTCTTCTTCTTTTTACATTCTTCTCAGTTTGGAATTATATGGACATTTGTGTGATTATTTCATTAATGTTTGCTTCACCCACACTATAAAGTCTGTGTGAGCAAAGGATCACTTTTTATCTCCAGTATCTGGCAGAGACCCCAGAATATAGTAAATGTTCAATAAACATTAGTCAAATGAGTGACTGAATGAAACTTGCAGAAGGTTCAGTCTCCTCATTCATCAGAGGGATTAACAGCTAACTCTGGTAAATTATGAAATGTGAGATGTTTAAACATATGATTGCATCTTATAAACACAATGCACTGTTGTCATTGCCATCTAATATTAGTTTAATATTTATCCAATTTTGTCCAACTTTTAAAATTCATTAATATGAAGAACCTATTTAACTTGTGTTCATGTCTCGTTAAGATTGATAAATTAAGATCACTTGCCCTCTTACTTGTGGTTTATATCCCTAGGATTTCTTTAAGATGTTTTTAGTAATCCTACTTCTTTATTATCATCAGAGTGCATAGAGGTAAATTATAGCTGAGGGAAAAGGTACTCAAATTTCAGATAAGTATAAAATTCCACAATACTGTCAGTACCATAACTCCATCTTTCTCTCAAATATCAAAAAATATCACCTAATTTGCTCTTATGCAGTTACTGGAAATAAATTAATACTACCTTTTATAATTCCTGGTCATTTTAAAATTTGTTTTAATGTCCCTACATTTCTTCAGTAGGTAATTACTGAGTCTCTACCACATGCAAGACAATGTTCATTGCATGTAGTAGATTACATAGCACTTTATATAATCACAGGTTTAAGCATTGCAAAACTACTTAAGTAGGAATTTCTATTCTTTTTTCATAACACAAGTAGAGAGTCTTTTTCCTCTGTGAACATATAATTACCCTAGTTTATGCCATTGCTAGCACTTTATCTCCCTGTCAATATTACCACCAGTTCAGAACCCAGATATATTTACCTATTTTTTTCTCCTTTAAATCTTTTTTCCTTCTTTCTCATAATAAAAACCAGCTTCCAGTTCAGACAATTCTAACTATCCTCATTTATATTTCAGAACTAGACTGTTCTGCCTTCACACATTTAGGGATTTTTCACCAGTCTGACAGTTTTTAATTTAATCTTGTTTTGCAGGTCATGAATTCAATTTCTAAATGCTTTACCATTTTTTGTTTTCTCAAATAGAATAATGTTCCATCCATCAATTCTTATCTCCTTATCTTCAGATTTTTTTTTCATTTCCCCTGAACCAAGGTCAATGCTTATAAAATCTGCTTTTTACTAATTAAATCTGACACCATTTGATAATATCAATTAAATAGCATATAAATTCATATCCAAGTGAATCCACCCTGGTGAATTTGAAGGTATTAGAGACTGCATCTAAAATAAAAAACAAGCTATATGCATTATTTTCAATAAAAAATTTTTTTAAATAAGTTATTCAAACATTAAAACTGGTCTGTAAGCTGGCCAAATATGTTCTCTCTGGCACTCACCAGAGAGAAAAGGTCTGATCACCTTTTAAAATGGTCTTGCAAATTTTATTAATCATGTGTCTCTTTAAACTAAAATGTGCTGAATACTGTTTTTTCAGAATAATTTCTGCTTTGTTACTCAGAAACCTGAATTTTAAAGGGAAATAAAGAATAGCTTAAAAGCAAGTATATTAAACTAGCATAAATTTTATTGGAAGACTCTCTCTGAGTGAACGGGATTCTAGTGATTGACCTGCCACCATGGAAATAAAGTAAAAAAAAATAATTTATTGGAAGACCTCACCTTACTTTAATAAAAAAAATAATGGGTATTGATGAAAATAGGTATAATAAGTAAACATTATCATATAGTGAGAAAAACCTAAACATCTTCCCTAAGGAGCCCAGGTAAGCTCATCAAGGATTAAGGCCCATTTTCTTCTGGGCTTTTATATGCTAAAAATGAAAAATGCAAACTGCAAGGAGACATCCTTGACTGTGTAGAAGTTCCATCAGACATAATGAATTTGAAGATACCAAAGAGCAATTATGATATTAATAATGAAGGAATACATCTCTGTGTTTTATATTTAAATGGGAGAGTCTGGTACAAGTTAGCAGAACTGATAACCAAACCTAGGAAATATTAAATAGTGCTTAATATGCATTGTCTTGTGCCTTTATTTTTTTTTTAGATAGATCCCATTACATACACAGGGCCATGTAACCAGACAATAAAATTATTGCTCTTTTTAAAAAAATTTGTTTATTTTTATTTTTTCTTAATTTTTCATACTGAGAAAAATTTAATGTTACTAATATTATTTTGATCCATATATTTGAGAGAGAGGGATTCTGTGACATATATATATATGTGACATATATATATATATGTGTATATATATCTGTATATATATATATATATGTATATATATAATTACTGCTCTTTGAAGGCTGATATTTGCTTAGAATTAAAGCCACAATCATGCTCTATGCGTCAGTGTTCGCAGTGATGTGCTCACTAAGCTCCCATTCTCAGAAGCAAAGTTTGCCTGGAGGACTCATCATTTGGCTTCAAAATGATGTGGCTGTGATTCAAGACCTACTTTCCTTAGTTTTGGAGCTCATGGTTTTTGTTTGCCTGCATAAACTCAAGAGCTACCTTGTAAGTGTCCATCTGTGGACAGAGGTGAGAATGCATGCCCAGGTTGAATGCAAGGAGCAACAATTAATGCTCCAGTGCCTTGGTTTGGCAGCAAGGAAAGGAAGATTTCAACTGAAGTTAAGAACAAAAGTTAGAGGCAGTTGACAAACCCCAGAGTGGGGTTAAATAACAGTGGTGAGAGTAGACATATAGTCTTGTTCCTGATTTTAGAGGAAAAGCTTTCAGATATCCCTGTTGTGTATATTGGCTGTGGGTTTATCATATATGGCCTTTATTATGTTGAAGTACATTCGCTCTGTACCTATTTTATTGAGAGATTTTATCATGAATGGATGTTGAATTTTGTCAAATGGTTTTTCAGCATATATTGAGATGATCATATGATTTTTATCATTCTTTTTGTTAATTTGGTGTACAACATTGTTTGACTTACGAGTATTGTACCATCCTTGCATCCCTGGAATAAATCCCTTTTGATGTATTCTTGAATTTGATTTGTTAATATTTTGAGTATTTTTGCATCTATGTTTATCATGGAAATTGGTCTATAATTTTATTTTTCTTTTCTTGTAGTATCTTTGTATGATTTTGGTATTAGAGTGATGCTGGCTGCATAGATGGACATGGTTGAGAAAAGTATTGATTTAGGAGTCAAAAGACCTTCTTTTCTCTTCTGGTTCTGATACTGGCTCTTTGGCCTTATGCAATATAGTTAACATTTCAGAATTCTCATTCCTCTTCTCAACTGAAAGGTCATGAATTTTCTCTTGTCCACATGTATCTCTATTAGAATTAAATAAAAACCTACATTTGAAGCATCTTTTTTAGAAGTGCAAGTGTTAATCTAAATGAAACTATTGTAGCAAAATGATTATAGAAAAGGGCAACGAAAAACTGGATTACAATCCTGCTGTGGCCCCTGAGGTAAGGCAAGCATGGCATGTAATCCCTCCACTGATTTTTACTACTTTTCTAACTGTAGCTTTTAGAAAACTTCAGGTGTCTTATCTATAATTTGGGGCTTTAATAATATCTAATTCTGAGGAATGTTGGGCAAGTTAAATAACAGAAGAGATGGAAGCCACTTGGCAAATAGTAGGGCACATAGAGAGTACACAATAAACAGGCTGCTGCTTCTATTATTACTGTTATTAAACTTATAAAAGGATTTTACATTGCTCACTCCCAGGCACATTTCTTTCATTTAATGTATGCCTGACAGAGAGCATTGCAGTTTTACCACTAGCAGAAACAAGTATAAGAGGCTGGGACATCTAGTGCTCAAGAAAGGCTGGGTCTTCCATGTGTGTCTCTCATACCATTCATTGGGAAAGAGGGTAAGAGCAAGAAAGCATACTGTTAACAGTTGTCCACAAACTGCAACCTATGGGCCAAATCCTACCCACCATCAGCAATCTCTTCTGTAAATGAAGTTTTATTGGAACCTCACTCATTGCATTTAGTTGCATCTTGTCTCTCGCAATGTTCATGTGACAATTCCAGAGTTGAGTAGTTGCAACAGAGACCCTGTGGTGTTTACAATCTGGACCTTCACAGAAAAAGTTTACTGAATTCCCTATAGTTCAGAAGACTATCTGGGAACACAAGAAGTGAAGGAACAGGTACCAGATAACAGCAAACATTGATGCAATCCATTAGAAAACAAAAATCCATACAAGCAACATCAAGATTTTGAAATTGACTTTTAAGCAGAAGATTTTTGAAAATCCTGCTATTACATGACCGACCCTCCTGCAAGCCTGGAACAGGATACACAGATGGGTAAAAGGATGGTCAGCAGCTGAAGGGAAGGGAGGCTTAAAAGAAGGGAAGAGCATCATGGGCTAGTGGTCGTCTGCCATCGAAGATGCCTCTCTGAAAATGAGTCCAAACCTCAACGTGTGAAAGTCTAACAATAGATTCATGGGTTATAAAGGAGAGTTCTGTACCCCAGAGCTAAAAGAAATCTTATAATGCTTAATTGCATATCATCCTTTAAATACAGTCCATGATGATATATATTCTTTATGTCATAAATGAGCTTTTATTTTTCTTTTGTTTTTTTTTTCCTGTCACAAATGCACATACTTGACCAGCTAAGTATTCTCTACCTTGGCATAAACTAATGGCTGCCATCTTTCTATTGACTGTACCAAATTTATGAGATCTATCATATTATCACTTTTAAGAGCCAAATACAATCAACAATTCAAGTGATTACATAGATATATTTGCACAAACACAAATAATACTGAAAATGAACCACTGACTTGCATATCAGGGCTTCTGTGATAACTGCTTGTAATGTCGTCGACTGGTAAGTGAATAAGCAATTTCATGGTACCGAAGAATTGAAGAGTGTTAATGTGTAATAAATGAAATGGTTTGTTTTCCAGAATTAAAACACATTTTTAAAAGTTGAGGGGCACCTGTACAATATTTTTATTTGCCTGTTTTCAGGTGTTTGAAAGAATGTTGAAAGCAAGCTAATAAGATTTAATAGATGATTACTCTTAACAATCGTTAACTGTTGTATTCAAATCACATACCAGGGAAGGGCTTACCTAGTCATGGACTGAGATTCATGCGTGGATACTGGGGAAGCAAGTCTCTGAAGCCATATGATCTAATGTTTATGGTCCTTCAGAAACTTTCTAATTTGAGGCTGCCTTTTTTTCCCCAGGAGAGTGAGCCACTAAAAACATTAGGCTTACATTTCTATCTTTGCCTTTTTGAAACTGATGCATTTAACTATATATATCAGTTGTCTCATTTTTACTTTTAGAGCCATGTCTAATTGTTCTCATCTCTAAAATATCTTACTTGAGAAATACCTGTTGTTTCTGAAGCTTTCTATTATTGAGACATTGGTTGGGGATTAGAGTGATGCGCAATATCGTCCTTTAAATTTATTTTACTTAAATTCATCAGCAAAACTCAAATCATGGCATTTTTATCAAGCATTATCAGAGTGTATGGTCTAAATTTGTATAATCTGCTTACTAGGTTGGTGATTTGTATCAGAAATTGACACAAATGCTGGTACCTAGATTCCCCTGTGAGCTTTGGAGATCAAAGAGGGTAAAATAATTTTTAAAACACCTCATCCATCCCTTATCACTAGATAATATGCAATGGGAAGATAGGAGAGGAATGCCAAGAATCAGGCCTGCAGGAAGAATTGTGGAGGGACTCTCTTCTGGCCTCCGGAATCAAAGGGCACCTTGGTTGGGATTCTCTCTGCACAACAGTCCAGGCTGGTATCCAATATTCCCAGTTAGATACAGCTGCAGAATCCCCTTAAAAAAACATTATGCTGATATATTTTTTAAAGAAAATAAAACATGATTATATCCATTAAAAGCTATGCTCATTTTTGAACCAATTGCGTGGGAAATTCTAGCTGTGAAGGCCTTGAGCAGGTTCACTCTAATAAGACGTATGAGTGTGCTGAGCCCCCTGTGATACACGGAAACAAGTCTGACTGTGAAAATGCTCATTTCACCCATGGTCACTACGAGTCATCAACCAGCCTGAGACTGCAGAGAGGGGGAAGAGAGAGGATTAATTATAAATTGAGTTTAATTAAATCTTTAGAGCCAAACTAAGAAAGGGCAGAAAGAGTCCTTTACAGAGGTTAAATTAAATTTGACCTCCATTCCTAGACCCATGGTCTCAGGCATGATTATCCCATTTTATCAGAAAAACCTCAAGAGCAGAGAGGCCAAGGAGCTGGTTCCAAATTGAACAGCAGAAAGAGGCAAAGTTAGATTCCGAGCCCTGATTTGCCTATGTCTTTAGACTTCTGCCCATTAGATCATCCTGGAGCTGTGGTGTAGGATGAAGTAGTAGAACAGTGCTGGCTGCCTGGGTTTGAATTGTACTTTTTTCTCATGTAAGTTAATGATTCTAGGCAAGTTACTTAGCCTCTCTGTGCTTCAACTTCCTCATCTGTAAAATGCAGAAAATTAAAGAATAGTGTTAGAATTAGATTAGTGTGTGTAAACAACTTAGTACATATTACTCAAGTTGAGCTGTTGTCATTATACCTATTTCCTCCCCTGTTCTGTCCCTTTTATTCTCAGAATTAAAAAATATTGAAAAGGACAATTGTTGACATAAATTTCCTCAATAATCAAAATGTTCAGACATTTGGCTTGTGGAGAAACACACACACACACACACACAGATTTATACATACATGTGTATTTATGTCAATTTATAAGCTCAAGAATGAATTTTAGAAATAGTAACTCCACTTAGACTATACTGCATTTTCTTTCCCCAAATTAATGCAAAATCTACATTAGAATGGCTTTCAATGTTTGAAGAAATGAAACTATTCAGAAGTTTACATAGGGAAGCAATTTGCTTAGATTGAATAAGGCAATACGTATGTAAAACCCTTTCTCTGTAAATGCTGCTTTTAATTAAGAATGGAGCTCTGAAAGAAATCCTAGTTATTATACCCACAAATTGAACTCAAGCAACTATTTTAATTGGAACACGAAGAACGAAAATGCAGAAGATTTATCAAGGAGGTTGATTTAAAAAAAAAAACAAACTTAGTTCATAGAAACAACATTTTGTGTTCTTTTTCTTCATACCAGCACAGAGATTGGAATAATCCCCTTGTCAGAGGAGATGGATGGCATACATTCGGGATTCTGCAGGGCATTAAGTAGTTGTTGCCATGTCAAGCAACTATTTCCTATTATTAATACTGACTAAAATCGACACTCTTCTTATTTCCTTAGGTGGAGCATGTAAATATGAATTTCCCCACCATTCTCAGTCTGCTTTCTCTCCCTTCATCCTTGACATTTCTTACAGTTCTGGCTGTATTGAGGTATTCTTTTCAGCCACTTCTCTTACTTTTTACACATTAGACAAAGAATCCTTGACTCATTGTCATCTTTTTTTCCTCCTTTTGGTCATTTTCTGGAGGGAAAGGACATGTTTCTGTCCTTCTCCCTGGAATGGATTTACCCAACAGAACCAGTCTTTGTTTCTGTGATAGCCAACAGCTTGATAAAAGGGAAAAGGAGCAGTGGGCTTGGGCAAAAGGGAAGTCTGCTGCTGCAGACCAAAGATGACCTCACCTTCAACTCAACCCCATCCTGACATGACTGCAGAATGCAGAGTCACTTTCCTTTTGATTAGATTCCTCTAGTGTGTGCGTGTGTGTGTGTGTTGGATGGAGGAACTGAGGAGTAGCCTTTTTACACACTGAAGAACGAACATGGGCTCTAATAAACATTAAGCCAACTGCTCAGTCCTAGGTCACTTGGTAGTATCTGGCACCATTAGAGCCACGCCCTCCTCACTGAGCCCAGAAAGAATTAAGTGAAAAGTTCCCTAAAACACTGCAAAAATGGTTCTGAGTAAGTGAAGCCTAGACTAGTAGTAGCAGTAACAGAATCAGTACTACTAAGTAGTGGTAATGGAGGTAATTGTAAGGTTAATAGTAGTCGTGAATTTTTATTGAGTGTTTACTATATGACAGATGCTAAACTAAGTGCCTTCTTTGAAAGCTCTCATTGAGTCCTTGTAACTCTGACAGAAAGGGACTGTTATCACTCATACTTTACAGAGAAAAAACTGAGGTAAACAGGAACTAAATAATTCCCTTAAGGTCACATAGCCAGTATGTATTTGAGGAGGGATTCCAATATAAATCTCTCTTACACCAAAAGTGAATCTCTTTTCCCTGATTCATAGTGTCTTGTGTGGTGTTATGTAAATTTGCCCAGAGTTTTGTGAAAACCCTGAGGAACTGAGGCTCTTCATTACTAGGTCTGTCTTATTTCAGAGTTTATATTTTTAAGCACCACATAATGTAATCCTTCAAAAACTGAGCATTTTGGAGTATCGGAGAGAAAGGAGTTGGACAGGGTCTGTGTCTCTTCACTGTTGCACATTTCTATGGCATGTGCTTCTAGGATTGTTTAGAAGGACACTGAGTTTAAGCTTGTCCTACTGAAGTTAACCTGCATAGGTTTAGCTTCATAGTTCTCGCCTTTTTCTCATTTTCTATATTCACTAAGCAAATGTCTGATCTTTATTTAAGCAGGCCCCCCTCTTGGGAAAGAATGTGCTGAGTAGCTATTTTGAATATCAGTCCCCATGACCATTATATTTTCCATTATCCATTATTTAATTGACTTGTTGGTACCAATTAATTTTTGAGTTGGTGTATCTTGAGACAGTTGGTTTTCCTCCTCTAGGAATTAATCACCTCCTATATATTGATGGTTAAAAACACAGATCTACAGAAGTAACAGACTTCAGAAATATTTTTAATGCCTTGGAAATGTTTTTTATATCACATTTGTGGGATTACAATTATCATCTTACAGACTATTAAATGCTCTTACATATATTACATTTATTTGGGTGATCTTTTTATTAATATCTTTCTCATACTAAGCTACTGGCAGCACAAAAGTATGGATCATGTCTTTCTTTATTCATCAGTAAGCCCCCAAACACTGGCCTGGAACTTGACATATTGTAGGTTCTTGGTAAATATTTGTTGAGTGATCAAAGGTTCTTGTCCGATCCTCACCTAAAGTCTTCAAATATAGGGAGAGAAGGTGATATTATTCCCATTTTACAGATGAGCAAACTAGGGCAGAGGAAAGTTAAGTAACTTAATCATGATAATAGTGTAACTTAAATCCATGCTATTTTTGTTCTTGGTTATTTGTTACTTTGCACTATAATAAGCAATGATGAATATCATGTGAGTCCAAAAGCTTATATAGCTTCAGGGACTGTCCTTATAAAACAGAGAAAGCAGCACTGAAAGTACAAAATCAAGAGTTGGAAAGGAGGCTTGCATAAGCAAGTGATCCTGTAACTTGAGCTTTATTTGGTTCAGTTGATATTTGTCTATTTCTGATTGTGCTAACTTTTCTTTTGTTCCAATAATCAGTTGTTAAGGCCTCACCAGACTCTAAGAGAAACAGAACATTTTTCCTCCAGAGTTCTTGGGTTCCCCTCTTGGAATATTGGCATTTCTTTTGTCCTGACTCACCTCCTTAAGCTAGGGCATTGGCTGCAGGACATCATAAAAGCAAGATTCTCAGTGGCTGGGGACTTTTATGTGACATCTCTAAGTAACTTTAGTGATGAGTCTGATGTAGAAGTCGGGGAATGAAGGTGGGAAGAGGGACTACTGGGTGTGTGGAGTCATGTCAGCAGTAGAGCACAGAGCATGTACAGAGAACCAAGAACAGAGAGAAGGTGAATGTGGCAGAGTTCAGGGCACTTAGACAGGAAGGATGCAGGGCAACGCAGGAGGTTAGGTTTGGTCTTCATTCTGGATAGCTATAAAGACTGATTAAAATGTCTGGACTTTAGACAGCCCTGGGAAGTAACAGATTTTCAAGTTAGATGATGCTATGATAAAAAATTATATATCAAGAAGACAAACCTCTAAACATTGCTAAGATGTAGTATGCTAGCTCCACATTTCAATCATAGAACCAAGAAAGAGAGTATCTTGAAAAATCAAATGTACTGTCTTTATTACTCCACTGGGAGTAATCGCACTGAAATTATCAGCCACAGATCTTGTCCTTTGGCATAGCTATTTATGCCCAGTTTCCCTTTTACCTCACCAGAACCTCTTTCTTAGCCTCTGTCTCTTCTTTGAGTTCCCTAAATCTCTGTCCTGTGCCACCATTGTTTATATGGCTACACTCTCATCTAATCTCATTGCTTTCAATATCATCTATGTGTTGATGATTCCCCAAATCCATATTTCCAGCCCTAACCTTTCACTTCAGTTCTACACTCATTTAACCAAGAACTCCATGTGCATGTGAAACAGAATTTTCAAGCTCAACATATCGAAATAAGAACTCTGAATTTGTCCCCAGGTATCCCCTCTGCCACTAACCTGTGCCTCTGCTAGCTTTCCCTGTCAAAGAAAATACTTCTCCATTCACCCAGCTACTTACATCAGAAACCTAATTGTCAACCTGGATTCATTTCTTTTCCTCACATCCCATATTTGATTCATCAGTAAAATTCTTTCTCCATAAAATATATCGTAAATAAAAAAAGGTTATAATCAGCTATTCTGGAAACATATTGGCAACAGGGATAACAGAGGTTTTACATCTCATTCATCACCACATAAAACCATACAAAGCACTTAAGAGAGCACAACCACGATCCGCAGACACTAGTTACAATAAAATTAGGTGACAAGGTGTCCAAAATACAGTGAAGAGACAGTGATCTTTGAATAGCATTTTCCACTGACGTAAGCCAGGGCTTCTTACAGGGCTCATTTTGGGTGTCGAGCAGGAAATAAACACTTTGAGCCTGGGACATTTTGTGTTTTCAGACACCAAGAACCTATCCAAGACCTCTGTGGGATAATTTTAAAAGACTGCTCTGAATAGTCATTGACCAGAAACAGGTCTATTCGAACTTCATTGAAACAATAATTATAATAAATCAAAGTCTAACAAACATTATTTAAATCTACAAGTTGAAAGTCATGTTTTTCCAATCAATTAACCCCACTCTTCTTTTTCCCAAAAGGGAGTGGAGAACAAAGAACAGTCTCTCTCTATATACTGCCCTCCACAAAGCTGGTTATTGACCCCTCCAGCTTCTCCTCTTTTTTCACTTGTGTATTAAGTCATTTTAAATTTACATACAGTAAAATTCACTTTTTTGGGTATACAGGGCAATTCAACACTACCACAATCAAGATAGAGAACAGCTGTATCAACCCAAAATTTTTGCTTGCCGATGCTCCTTCTTGCCCTTAATCCCCGGCAAGCACTTACTGTTCTCAGCCTCTATAGTTTTGCCTTTTCTAGAATGTCATGCGAATGGATTCATACAGTATGTAATCTGGATTCTTTCACACAGCATAGTTCATTTGAGATTGATTCACATTGTATTTATGAGTAGTTTGTGCCTTTTTGTTGCCAAATAGTAGTAATAGTATTGAATTATATCAATGTACTATAGTTTACTTATCTGTTCACCAGTAGTAGGTCATTTGAGTTACTTATCAGTTTGAGTGGTTATGAAGAAAACCACTATAAATATTCATTTACAGGCTTTAGTGTGAACAAAAGTCTTCATTTCTCTGGGGTAAATGCCTAGGAGTAGGATTGCTAGGTTACATTGTAAACGTATGCTTAACTTTATAAGAAATTGCCAACCTGTTTTCCAAAGTAGCTAAGCCATTGTAATGTTTTAAAAAGAAAAAAAAATTGCTGTTTTTAAAAGGTGATAGGAAAACAATCCGTTACCTTCAAAATTGTCATATCAATAGTAAAAAGTCAAGTATTTATTCCAGCTTTCCTATCTGAATTATACTATTGGGTAACCAAACAGTAGGTGAGGAAAAGCATCTTTTTATAAAAGTGTATTCCAGGTTAGAAATGAAATGAAATTATATAAACTAAAATAAGATTAAAGTATTAAAGTATCACTATTTTGCTATCTCTGGTGAATTAATAGATAAGTATAGTTAGTTATTAGTATCACAGTAAGACACACAATCAGAGGTAATGTGTTTCCTAATGAAAGAAGACAAAACCACCACTACTATTGCTGAAGGTTCAAATCCAGGTCTGGTGAAGCCTCTGGATCCAGCTGCCAATATTCAGAAAATGCAGAGGACAGAGAATCACAAGTGTAAACCTTCAGAAACACAGAAGTGCAGATCGCAACTGCACCATGCTTATACAATCAGCAAAATCCAGACTGAGAAAATCTTCACTTCCAGTATCCCAGGTCCTTCACTAAATAAACATAAAGAAAAGAAAAGGGAGGCTGGGGAAAGCTATAGTTTAAAAGAAGCTTACAAGAAACATAAACTTTAAAAAAAATTGAGTTGGAGCCAACTACATTGGCTAAGGGATGCAAGCTAAGATACAAAACTGGCAGGAAGAGAGATGGTAAAAGTGAAGACTGTTAATCTGGGGAGAGAAAATGGAATTTGATTAATATGGGGCATGTGGAGGGTTTCTGGAGTAGCTGGCCAAGTTCTCTTGTTCTGGGCAGTGATTACAAGGGTATTTATGCCATGATAACCCACGAAGCTCTTTTGTATGATATTCTGCATCTATTATTTATTTCAAAAGAAACAGTTGAAAAGAAAAGAAAATGCAATCCTCACCACCTCCACTCTTCCCAGTGTAGGCCAAGTCTCCATCTCCGTCCCAGCCTCCTAATTGGTCTCCCTGATTCTTTTCTTATCTCCTGACATCCTTTATCCATACTGGGATCAGAAGTGCCTCTTAAGATGTAAATCAGGTGGTGTTACTCTGCTTTGTACCACACTCCAGCGGCTCTGCATGGTGATGGAAAGGCCCTGCAAAGTGGCCTCACCTCTGCCTGAGAGGTCCTGGGCCCTGCATTCTCCCATTGGTTTCCCCTCTCTCAGTTTGCTCTCATTGCAGGGTTTGGCCCTTGCTCTTCCTTTCCCTCCAGGTCTTTATCTGATTATCTTCTGCTCCATCATTTCAAATCTCCAGAAAGTCTTTCTTACAACCCTAGCTGATCCTCACTTTCTGCCTGTCACTCTTTCCCCCGTCGCCTTGTCTTTCTCTGTTGTCTGTAGCATTTATTGTATTCTATGTGATATCATTTGATTGGTTGGTAATCAATGTGTTTTTGTGTCCTATATTCCAACTCTCCCTACCACTTCCTGAAGAAAGTTTTATTAATTCCCACATCTCTGTGAAAATTTTTTTAATGCCTGGCATTTAGTAGGCACTCAATTAAAAATTGTTTAGAAATGAATAAACAAATCAGTGAATGACTAAATAAATGAATAAATATACAGTCTTAGCTGCCCCTTTGAAGTCCTCAATTCCACAACAAAACTACCAATGCCAGACAATATTCTGTCAACCACATTGCCATCCCCCTGTTGGCACACTCCATCAGACTGGCAGCCGTGCTTCTCTGAGACTGAGGCACACGTTGATAGCCTTCCCTACAGTGCTGAAGGCTAAACTGTTCAGTTATCTGTTTTTGCCACACCATAGCTATGCACGCTCTTATCCTTAAACCTCAAATTCCTTATTAATGCAAAGCAAAGATTACAAGACAAAGACACTAAAGCAGCATTAACTCAGAGAAGAGAGGAGGGATAGAAGATGTATGTTGATGACACTCAACAAAACTCAGAGAGCAACAAAATGAAGAGAACACAGAAGAGGGAAGGCCCCCAGGTGAGGGGTAAAAAATGTGATCTGAGAACAGAGCCTCCTGCAAAATACCTCTCTGTGAGGTAGCAGGACGAAGTATCTAGAGAAAGTAGAGTTGGAAGAGTAAAGGAAGGGCCACACATGTTTAGTGCCCTAGCTATTCAGCCAGGAAATATTTTCAAGACGAAGCTGTTCAAACTGTGCAAGTCTGCACAAATTTCTGTTGGAATCAGCCTGAAAAGGAAATTTTGGCTTTGGAATTTGGGAATACCTGGGAGACTTAGGAAATCCATTTCCAGGAAGGGTAGGGGAAGCAAATTGACAATAAGATAAAGAAACAAAATATCAGTTATTCATAATGTATTCCAGGATTTCTTTAACATGTCATAAAAAAACCAAGATGGGATATATTAGGTATCGGTCCAGATACACTAAGATCTTAGTTATTTGTTGAATGAATGAATGAAAAAGATCAAAAATATTTTGGAAAAGGCTCTAGAAATTATAACACTGGCTAGAGTGGCAATCGATTGATTCCTCTTTAGCAGGATCTTGTGAGCCATGCAAGTCTTCCTCCCAAAAGTCAAAATCAAGCTTGTGAGAGTGATCAATATAAATTTGGGGGAAGGCAGAAGCACTAGCTGATGCTCACATTAAAATGAATACTTTCTCAAAATTAGTTCAGAATCTATTTTGTGCATGTATTTCTAGCTCCCGCAATTAGTTGTTTTATTTGCAAACAAAGCACTTTCTACAAAGCACATTCCAGCCGCATAACAAAGCTCAGTAAATGTTTTATTCCCTGCTGGCCATATT
The DNA here is from genome assembly GCF_040802235.1 of Manis javanica. NCBI lineage: Eukaryota > Metazoa > Chordata > Mammalia > Pholidota > Manidae > Manis > Manis javanica. Next base: position 47,283,542 of record NC_133156.1, read on the forward strand.
ACAGTTCTATTTTTTAATCAGCAGATGTTCACTTATTTCTAACTAGGTATAAACATGGCATTGAATGATATGATTGTGGCTCTAGATGTGTGTCCTGCTTATCTGAGGTTTAACACCGTTTTCTTTTCTCTTCTGAGAAGTAAATAGCATGCAAAGTACTGAAGTGCAGAACATTTGGTTTAAGGTGGATACATTAGTTTGCATAATGGATTAAAACCTAGAAAAGTTAGAGTGAATCTCACAACTCCACCATGAGAAATCTGCTCATCATTATTGAGATGCCTATTAGGGACTTGCCATTTCTACAACTCACTGCTTCTTTAAAAATAGGGATATGACCTAGTGAATTGGAAAGGAAAAAAAATCTGTAATGTCTATAGAAAAATAAAACACAAAAATTAGGATAAAAACATCAAAGAAAGTAGATGTCTGCTTTTATCTCTTGTTACAAGAAAACATTTCAAAGAAAATAAAACTACTCTCTTTCACTTAATTGTATAAGGTTTCCACGGATGACAACTCTTACATGCATCATTTAAGCCATGTTTGGACATGATACAACACATCTGATGGACATTTCATTCATAAAACCACTACAGAGCTCACTTCTTTGGATATTAAGGTGTTTATTTCATTCTCCTGCCTTATTCATGTTTTCATGAATTTTCAAAACATCTACACTACATAGAGTTTTTGCAAATATTTCTCCCAAGTTAATGTATTTCTGGACAAATTGATTCCTAGATAAGTAAACTACAACAAAACCAGGATCACATCTCTTATCTCATACCCTTCCTCCTCCCTTTTAATGCAGTCTACATAGATCTAGTACCTTCTCCTTAACCATATGCAGTGCATATAAATAAGGCATTGACTCAATTAACATGGCACGCTTACCAGCATCAGTTGAGAAACCTTTGTCTTTTAGACTGAGTATCTGAAATTGTAGCAATGATTTTAAAATTTTCAGTTAGATCTGTGTTTCTGAAAGTCAGAGTATATTTAGTTATTATTTAGCAAACTCCTATATACTGCTAACCACTATTCTAAGCACATTGCAATTGTTTACTCTTTTAATCTCTGTAACAATCCAATGAGGTTGATTCTGTTAGCATCCCCATTTTACAGATGAGGAAACTAAGTACAGATGTAAATGATTTGTTCATGGTAAATGGTTGAGCTAAGTACAAGAGCCCAGGCAGATTGACCCCAGAATCTATAACCACGATACTAGTCATAAGAAAACCTGAAGATTCTTGTCTAAATACAGATTCTGGGGCTCACTGCCGGCAATTCTATTTTATTTGGCAAAGACCCAAATTTCTATGTCCTCCTGCATGTGTTGGCTTGTTTACCTTTGATGTTGCTCATCTGATACAGCTGTTAAATATTTTCCATTTTTAAAAGGGTAACACTGGCTTAAATAAATCCTCTAGTCCCAGCTCCATGGACTCTAAATTTCACTGTACACCTGCATTTATTTTACCCATAGGAGATGGAAGGGACTTACTACATTGTATGAGTTTTATGGGTGCCAAGAAGATTTCATATGTTTCCCAAGCCCTTTGGTTTAATATGAAATTCCAGTATTTTTCTTCTCTTAGACTGACTCCTTATGAAAATGCAACATCTCTTCTTAGGAGTGTACTAACACATTGTTAATCTATCATTTGTGCACTTAATGTAAATGAAGAATAAGAAAACAAGCTTTGAGAAAACAGACTTTGGGTAGGGAGTGTGAGCATAGGGAATGCCTAAGAGAGGGTAGGAGAGAAGGGGCTGGCAGATGCTGCCATAAAATATGGAGTGAACAGCCCTGGAGGGTGCTGAGGATAGCTCTGGCTTCTTGGTTTTGCCTAGGGTTGGCTGTGTTGCTGATGATACAGGCATGTGATTTTAAAACCTTATCAATCAGCTTCAGGTATCACTCCTCCTTAGAATCAACCTCTCTGGGTGACATAACTCTCTTTGTCAGTAACTCATTTATAGATTTTGCTGCTCGTGAATTTCATTATCTAAACTCTTTAGGCAAATAGGATGTAAAGTAGCCCAGATTGGAGATGCATTTCAGTATTGATCATGCTGGGGCTATGTATAGTAAGGAAGCTACAAATCTTCACATCAGATCAAATGCTATTGAATCAGCCAGGAGAGGGGATTGAACACAAAAATCCCAGCTACAGTTTCTCTGCATTTCGCACCTCTCTGAAATGTCAAGAGAAAGAAATGCAACCTAACTACTCAATCATTTCTATTTCTAGCTGGTTCTAAGCCAGAGTTGATTGTAAGTTTGACAGCTATAGTGTTTCTCACCTGAAGTAATTAGTACTAACAGTACCTATAAGCTAAACCTCTTACAAAGGAGCCACCGTGCTGTTCTGTACAGCTTCCTTCAGCCAGTTATAAACTAGTTCAATTTCAGCACCGCTTAAATTTTTAGCCCACTGCTATAGAATAAAGGGTCTAATTGTTCCAGTCACTATAATTAGAAACAGTTGACTTCAATGTTCCATCACAGTTCTTGCAATACCAACAAGTAAAAAGGACATCTGTAGCATTACAGTGAATAAGGTTATCCACCACCAACCTACAAGCATTTCCCCCTCCCCTGAGAGTAGTAATGTCTGCCTATAGCTTTGAAAGGGAATGTTACCTCTGCTCCAGCATGTTTCCAAGTCTTTTTCACTGTAGTGAACAAAGGGAAGGAATTAAATAACATTTAGTCATCCCAGAGGTCAAAAGGGATATTATAATTCCAGAAAACTTCACTTTGCAGCTACAACCCTTCATTGTTCCGGCTTGGCAGCTTTACCGGAGAGGACAATTTGCTAGACTGAATTACAACACTGAACAGGCATTAAACACAACAGGCTTGCTATTGTCAAATTATTTATGCCACCTATGAATTTTAGCATTTTAACCATAAAGAACAAATATCCAGCATTTTTACGAACAGAAATATTCAGAAATGCTGAAACTATTCATTGGCTTCTTGTAACTCAAATCCAGATTTTGACTTGAGTCAGAGAAGGCATATTAATGATGGAGAATTAAAAAGACCATAATACCTTGGACATTTTTATAAGGCTCTGTTAAACCTTTCATGGCATAATGCAGAACAGCATGGTATAGTGGGAAGACCATTATCTTTTTGAATAGCAAAGGCCTAGGCTTCAAACCAGTGTATCTTAACCATAGGAATATGATCAAATTCTAAGACTCTCTGTGACTCATCTGTGAAATGAGGATAAAAATATTACCTATCTCATATTTTATTGTATAAGCCACAGTAGAAACAGCCCATAAAGAACTCAGCATAGTACCAGATACTTATTCAGAAACCATTAAATGTCACCTATTGTCATCATCATCATCATCATCATTGCCACAGTTTTTATGATAATTTAATGAATTTAGTTTTTCTGGATAAATCTGAAAAAATCGCACATTGTGGCAGAGAATGAAATAGAGGTGACATTTCTCTTTCAAAGTCATAGTCAGGGGTGTTTTTCCCATTTGATAGACTATTGCCTAATTTACTAAACTGCTTCTGTGATGTAACCCCATAGCCAATTATGTCAAATTATGGTGACCGGAACAATTAGACTTCTCTTCAATAGCAACGTACCAGCTATAGACGTTTTTATTTATACCTAGGCACATACTAGATTATAACTGTAATCTTCTTTGATATTAGTTTCAGCCATTTGAGTAAGTTCTGGCAAAGGAAATGTGGTCGAAAGTGACATATGCCTCTTAAGCTTGACACATAAAATCCTCTTCACAATATACTCTCTGCCGCTTTCCCCACCTGCTAGCTGGCAACAAACACCCATCTATATACTGAAGATAGATCCTAACTCCCTGGGTGGTACATGGGCAGAACGTCCCTATAAGAGCAGACACAAAGGCACCGTCAGTTGCAATTAAATGTCAGAGTGAAACAAACTAGCAAACACACCTTCACCATGCTCCCAAGTTTTGAGGTTTCATCTGCTTGAACAACTAGCAGTGGCATAAAAGAAAGGCATACTTGTTTACCTTTCCCCCTTACGAAAACCATATTAAAACTCACAAAACAGGTATTTTTAATTGTATTATTGAAAAGCAGGAAGTTTAAGGTGATTGATTTAATAGATCAGAAAAAGTACAAAACCAAGAGAGAATTATTTGCAATCTAGAATTTCTCACCTATCCAAAGTATCAAACAGAGAGGAAAGTAGAACACATGCATTTTCAGATATGCCGGGTCTTAACGTAATATCCTCCGAGCTGTTGAAGAATATGCTCTATCAAGACAGGGAAATAGTCAAGAAAGACTTTATTCAATAAAATAAAGCATTTAATATAGGAGAGAGTCAATGGGAATTCCCAGGGTAGTACTGACCAGAGGTACCAGAAAGATAACTCTACAGCAGTTCAAGAAACCAACTAGGTCACAGTGAAGCAAGAAAAAAAAATGGAATCGTTAGTTACCTTAGTGTTTGTATATGAAATATGTGACAGGCACATCGGAACCTGGGTACATGAAAAATGATGTGATAATGGTTTCAAAGACAAAATATATATGAAAAGTGCATTTATATCATACAGTATAGCACCATTGTGGTTAGTATATGCATGATAAATGTGACATAAAAATTTAAAATAATCTAATAAAAATTGTAACATAACTATATGAGAAGGTTGGGAAGAAGGAGTGTGTGTGTGTGTGTGTGTGTGTGTGTGTGTGTGTGTGTATGTGTGTATGTGTGTGCATGCATGCTGAGAGAGGTTAAAAAAGGTGAATCCTTATTTTCCAAAGGGGAAAGTGATTAGAAAAAACCTAAAACTGAAGAATTATAGCTAAAATCACAGTATGAACATGCTATGTATCAATGGGAAGGTAAATGTCCCCTGAATATAAGGTAAAGTAAATATAACCTGAAAAATTGGTAAAGCATAGATAATTGTTTTCTTTTGCAAGCAGGAATGAAGGATGGGATGGGATGAAATGGGGAAGGTTTATAAAACGAGTGAATTTTTAGCATTATGTACATATAAATGTAGCTTAATAACTAAATGTACCTCCAGTTGTAACACTTCTATTCCCAGACCATGGCCTCATTTGCCTCACCTCTGTTAGTCCAGCTACTCTAGATCTTCTTTCCCTCTGCTGACTGCAGGTAGGAAACACCTACAGGTCTTTTAAAATGCAGATTCTCAGGCCCACCCTGCCTACTGGAGTTCTTGATGGCAGATCAGAGTAGTAATTTTTAAAAACATAGGCCATTCCAACAACTTAGCCAGGTTATAAATTGTTCAATTAAATTGTGCAGAGGAATATTAATATGACTCATACTGGATAATGTTTGTTGAGTATTTGTCATGGATCGGGCCCTGTTCCAAGACCTTTATGTGCATCTATTTCTCACTGAAATACTATGAAGTATGTATGATTATTTTCATTTACAGATGAGGCTCAGAGAGGTAAACTGCTCAAAGTCACATAGGTCAACAGTGGTGAAAGCATGATGCAAACCCACTGTCTGATCATAGACTTGGGCAATGTTTAATCACCATCCATACTTGCTTTGCTAGGCTAGTGTTAACAAAGCTCCTCTCATACTTGTTCATTCCTCCATGGTCTAGTAAGGGCCTAGTTCAACTAGACCTTGAAAAATGTTGTCATGATCATCATGAATTATGTTAATTAATGTCTCTTATTATAATAGCATTTGCATTTCTAATTATAGAATGAAAGGTTATAATTTTCTGTTTGGAATTCAATATTTAGTGAGTAGGCTGGTAAAGCTCTATGACATAAAGAAGACCTTTAGGAATCTTGCGTTTCCAATGTGCTAAGTTATCACCTGTACCAGGATTCCCTAAAGCTGCTGATTAGAATTCCCTTGGGATACTCTAAAATGCCATTATATTAAAAATCACAGAGTGTGATTTGGCAACTGTAGTCTCACCTGCATCCGTAGATACTCTGATGTTCAGCCAGATTTGTAATCACATCACCTCAATGGAGAGTCAGACCTCTCTTTCACGTTCCTCTGTCATGGTTCCTGTTATAAGTGGGAATAACATTCTTATATGTAGAACAGCAATTCCAATCCGAATCATCACTATATACTAGCTAAGGGCCCAGTACTAAATGTGAAATAAAGCAGAAAAGAAATATTTATTCTTTAAAACAAACAAGCACATTAGAATAAAATTTTTTTCATTTCTTAATGCTTTTAAAGGATTTCTCAATGCTTTAAAATTATCTTAGAAATTGTATATGTTTTGGCAGTAAGGGGACATAGTGAAATTTATTTCTCTGTGTTTTTGTCTCACCACGTCACATTTTGGCTGCCAAGCTCAGAGCTACAACCGGGAACTTCATTTAGAATGTCATCTCTGCTTTGTTTTGTTCTATTTGAATCTGACCTTTACTTTATCCAACTATCATTTTGTCTGCAAATATTAAAATGAGTGCTGGCCACTCAGTGTTGCAAAAATACGTGAAACACTTTGAAGGATTTTCCAGCTGGCACAGAAACTCTTATTGTGCAAAGTTAATCTCTTGAAAACATTTTACTATTGACAGCACTGCTTGCCATAATTAGGCAAGTAAGATAGTCACTCATGAAGCTATAAAAATTGGGTATTATGTTTTCATCTCAAATAATTTCAAATATTAAATGTTCATAAAATAGGGTTTAAGAAAGGTTTCTGCATCTTACAGGCCACTTAGGCTATAGTGGAATTGCCTAAGCCCAGCATGTGCCAAAATGTTTTGCATCCTTAGGTAATAAAATTGTGAACTCCTGTGGCTATAAGGGAATTTTAGACATTATCCTGTCCCAAATTCCCCAGCTCAGCTTTTGGCAAGGAGGTCATTTACCCTATCCCAGACATTTAGACACTATTACCTGCCTGCTGTGGTGTTTAATAATCTCTCCATCAAGAAATGCTTTTACATGTCTGAGATCTTCTTTTTTTTTCCCCAGAATTCTGATGGGAAAGAAAATCTGCTTTAAGGCTCAAACTGCATAGTAAGGCTTGGGATTCGTTCTTCCATTTGGAATGTGGTAGCTATGTATTTTGGTCCTTCCTAGAATGCCCAGAACCATCACACAGTTTTGCAATTGGTGTACTAATGGCAGGTGGTGGGGTTCAATTCCTACACACTCCTATCTGTAAACTCAGTGCTTACCAGCCTGTTGTGTCTGACCTCAAGAGACATCTTTTCCTAATCCTCTACACCAAGGAGGAGCCCCACAAGGGGATGATTTTTCCCTAAGTTGCTCAAGGTGCCCTAACAGTTGCACTGAATAGAATGGCTGAAAGAGTGAGTCTCAGTCCTCACAGAGCCTAGACTCACCATGGATACTTTTTCTTTTTGGTCCCACAAAAGAAATTCTGATTCAGCATGTCTGAAGAAGGACCTGACAATCTGTTTTTTGTTTTGTTTTGTTGATGTTGTTTTTAGTGAATGCTCCAAGTTACTTTGATGCAATAGGTCCTAAAATCCCAATTTTCAGAAGAGGTGTGTGGCTAATTTAGCTTCATTAGATTGGCACTGGCACTAATCAAGCTACCTCCATTGGGATGTTGGAGGCGTTCTACTTTCCGGTTGGACCTTGTTTGATTTACACTCGGATGCCAGTGGAAGACTCCAGGTGATCAATGAAGTTGACCTGCATTCCGCAACATCAGAACTGTTGCCACTGCCTGTTTCACTTCTCGTATTTGTTATTCTCATATTACGTATTTCCTGTGTGCTTTCTTTTCTTTATTCAAAGAATATTTATTCAGCACTTACTCTTCACAATACACGGTGTTTTAGAGACTATGGTGATCAGTCATGATTTAGTAGGCTGCTTCAGTGACAGACACAACTCTGAATTAAGGTGTAAAGTAAGACATATAAAAATCACAGGGCTTTAGAGTTTAGAGAAGAGGATGCAATACCAATAATGTTACTGTTACATTACATGTTCTTGTGATGTGATACATGATTTTATTCTGTCTATGAACCAAAGCTATGATTCAGAGATACTAATCATTGGACTAAAAATATATATATTTGTTGGTTCATATTTTATCATTGTTTTGCTTTGGAGTGTTATAATGGTGCTGATAGTTGAAGTCTATTGACCATGGTCTTTCATGTGTGCTATATATAATTATAAATTTGAGTTTCAATTGAGATTTTTATTAGATATGATTATGTAGCATAGATTAAAATGATAATTCCTTACAGTGTATGTAGACTCAGGGACATCTGGCTCAATTTAGATGTTTGTTGTAATAGTGATTTTTGTATTGCAATTCTAGAAACAAACTCCAATTTAGAATTGACAGCATAATGCTTTATGTTAGATTGTGTCAGCTCTGGCAGTTTATTTTTTTGGTTGTTTTGATGGATAACAATATTGCTTAGGTTGTTATCTCTTTAGACTGTCAGTAATTAAATGGGGAATGAAAAGTGGGCTGATTGTTCCCCCCTGGTCATCAAAGTAAGAAATACCATCAGACAGTTTTGTAGTTTGTATCCATATGAGAGGATACTTTTATCTACTAACACAATTGTTGCTACGTTCCACAAGAGATAATATGAGCAAGTTAAAAATCCTTTTGAAATTGTATGTATAGTAAATTGGGACGTTTTCTTACCTGATCACAGGGTTAGACATATAGGCTAAATTGGTAAAGGTAGGAAAGTATAGGAAGGTTAGTGAGTTTGGAAGTCTTAAAAGCACTCATTTCAAACTGAGTCTAATCTGAATTTCTCATTCATAAAATGAGGATAATAGTAGAAGCTTCTGGATGGATTTTTGTGAGGAGGAGGAAGATAATGAGTTTCTTAGTACAGTGCCTTCCTGACACTGGACATGTGCTTCACCTTAACCCAACAGATATTTATTGAACATATATGGTGAGGTAAGCACACAGTTCTAGGTGCTGAGGAAATAGACAAAAATAAAACAAAATCCCTGCCCTCATGAGCCTTATAGCAAGACAGACATAAAGCTGAATATAACTCCAAATTGACAAAGCCATCTGAAAGGGTGACTTTCATTACCTTATTTATTTCAACTGGTACCTTTCAAACATGCTTCTTTTTACTCTTGTCTGTCCAGACTGAATAGCTCCATTTATGACATGACCAATACCTGTGAAACCATAATTTCAAGTTAGAATGCCATTTATTCAACTCATTCTTTGTTTTCCCTTCTACAGCTTCAGATAAACTCTATTAAAGGTGTGACATAATAGAAAAAGTACTGACTCAAGTATCATACTTGCCTCTGACATTGTTTTAGCTGGATCAGTTTGAACGATGACTGGACGATCACTTCACTTCTCTAGGCTTCAATTTCCTCAGCTATTTCCATGACAGGGTTATACTTATTAAAAAGAAAAAGAAAAGAATAATTATTTAACAGTATTTATTTAACAGCTGGGAAACTAGCTGTGTCAGTAAATAATTGTTGATGGTATGTCAAAGGGGTGAATAAGTGCTAGGGAGAAGAGAAAGGTAAGGAGATTGGCAGGGAAGTGGTGGTGAGGGAGTGGGGTGTGTTTTTGCGGAGGGGTGTCAGGAAAGCTTTCTTTGAGAAGATGACATATGAGGAGAGAACACAGGGAACCCTGGAGTAAGGGTGGAAATGCTTCTCAAACTGAAGGAATGGCAGGTACAAAGGCCCTGAGCCAGAGAGATGGAGGATATCTTAAAAGCCACAATAACAATTTTCCATTTTTCTCTGAGTGAGTTAGAAAATCATCTGGAGAGATTTGAGCACTGTAGTGAGATGAGTGTTAACAAGTGTCAAAAGTAGCACGTTGAAAGGGAGACTACAGAATTGGGTGGGATTTGTTTTTCTTGACCATTTACCTACAGCATGGAACTCCTTGACAATCTGAATGATATTATAGTAGGTTTTCTTTCCAGGAAAAAAGTACATATTTTTCTATATACAGAAAAGTTGTGTCTAGGCATAGTGTTTCAAAATTTCTATGATTTTTTAAATCTGTTCTTGGAGATTCTTTTTTAACTGTCATAGACGTCTTGTAGGAAAATACTTGATTGAGGCCCTATATTAGAACTTAATGCTTTAGGCCACTTGGAAAGCTGGAAAAAGCATCTCATAATCATTTTAAAGAAGAGCGTCAACCTGGCATTGCAATATAAATAGAGACCAATTTAGGCAAGAGACATACGGAGAAATCTGGAAATCTCTTTCAAGATGTGATAATTTATCCATGTGTGAATATCATTGCATGTAAAAAGCTTCATTGGGTAGAAAATTTAATGCATTTTGTCCACGGTTCGAAACTCTGGAATCCTATCAGATGAAGATCCTTATAGAGATATATAGAAATCCTAAATAAAAATATTACGAGTGTGGGTTTAGGTCTTTTGGTTTTTAACTTTTGATTATCAGACAATCTGATGTATTCATTTTGCTTTAAGATTTCAGAATTTCTAATAATACTATTACTATTCTTACAGGGAGAATAAAACTAGTCAGCAGTCATATTGCCCATGAAAATTGTACTGTCTCTTTAAAAAGATGGACATGCTTTGGGAATTGTGAATCTCTGCTTTGTTTTCAAAAACAAATCGACATGCTTCCCATTTAAATAGTGGTTTTCACTGTCTGCCCTTTGAGTAAATGCTGGGAAAGTGTCTGATGTGCATGTATTTATCTTACAGCTTGACAAATGGAACTAATGCCAAAGTGTTAAGCCATTACTGTGTAAGGGAATAGAGGTCTTACAAATACATTTGCTATTTCACTCTCTCCGCATGTTCTGTGCACTGCAGCTTGGGTTAATGCTCTCCCCAGAAACTGTGTGGTCTGTTAAGTGGCAGTGGGTGATGAAATATGGTTGACTACTGCTTCCAAAAGAATAGCTTCATTTGGTCATAAATCCACAATGTTGGTAGGGTGAGGAAAGGAGTCAGGGATGGGTATGAGGCAAAGACCCAAAAGGAAGAACCAATTAATATCCTCCAAACTCTGGAAGCATCTGCTGTGGTCTTGGAGTTTCTCCCTCTTAGACTGAGAACCAGCCAGTGCCAGTAGCCCCTTGCTTCCTAAGGGGGTTCTCATCATGGACACGCTGTAGTGCTTAGGTCCCAAGATAACACCAAAGCTGTGACTTAGTTTCATCTTCAGTAAGTATTAGACCTGCCACAGAGATACAGCAGAGATATACCATGCCCTCATTTATAAGAATTCAGGCTTCACATTTTTTGAGAAAAAAGAAGAAAAACAGTGATAAAGTTCTTTAACTCCTTTCTTCCCCATGCTGTATTCCCTCTCCTCCTCACCCCATCCCTTCATCTCATCTCCCCTCTCCTTTATATTTCAAAGTAGACCCAGGCCTCCACCACCTTCAGGGATGGGAGAGCCTCAGGGCAAAGTGAAATCAAAGCACTATGGTTGATTCTTAGTTTTTCAAGCTTCCTAGAGCCCAGGTCCTCCAGGTTTAAAGAGGTTTCAAGGATAATTTTGACAATCAGTGATGTTTGCCTTAATTTGCCATGTTGAAGTGAGAACCTAGCTTTTGTATTACAAGATAGAATGCCACTGCATTTGCAATCTGCTTCAAATTAGCTGTTTCTTTTTTTTTTTTTTAATCAAAATATCCAATCTCCCAAGGGCAGGGGCTCTCTGTCATATTCATCTCTAAAATCTCACAATACCTACATCAGTGCTTCGGACCAAGTACATGCATATTAAATGCGTCAGTTAAATTATATAAAACTCCCCTGCCATACTATAAAGAAATTTCAGCTGTGCATCCTGTATATTGCCAAGCCAACCTAAAACTATAGATGAAAGGTTTTCTGTATGCTTTTTATTTAAAATTACTGTTTTTCTTTCATGAACAGAATAGAGTTACTCCTGAACTTGTTTTTAAATTGGAACACTAGAATGATTAAAGTTCAGTATTATTTTCCTATCAAAAGTTATTTTCTACTGAATATTCTTCCTTAGAAATATTCAAATTTTCTAAAGCCACTGTGCCAGACAATCTAAATCCATAGGACACAAAGTAGCAATTTTATTTGATACTGACATATTCTTCTAGTTTTTCCTTTAAAGAGGTTCTATGTGAAATCCATTGAGCATAAGAAAAGGACCTCTATTTCTACTATCCACTGATGATGCCTTTTGGAGCTTCCCTTGGTCAGAAATTAAGCATTAACAAAGGGATTTGTAAAGTCTTATGTATTCTGTATTCTAATCTAATATTCATCTGTGATATCATTCATAATTACTATATATTTAAATCTCAGTTTGGAATTCAGGTGTCAAATAATTACTATATATTTAAATCTCAGTTTGGAATTCAGGTATCAAAGGAGAAATAGTACTGGGAAAGTCTTCATTATCAGTTATGAGCTGCTGTAAAACTTACAGTGTTAAAACATCCCTTGAAATAGACATTAGAGACCCGAAAAAGAGATGATATAAAATTGATCAAAACCTGTCTTACAAAGCAGCTTTCCCTACCATCCAGGAAAAAAAAGAGAGACTTTAGATAGAAGTGGTTTTTAGGGTTATTTCATACATGAACACTCAAAATCAGGCAGACAATTCTATCCTGTATTAGAAAATATAGATAGATGATAGATAGATAGATAGATAGATAGATAGATAGATAGATAGATAGATAGATAGATAATGAGATACATAAATATGTGGATAAAGTGATAACACCAGCTCAGGAATAAACTCCAGAAATAAACCAACTCACCATGAACCTCATCTCTGGGGGGCAAAATCATCGAGGCTCATTAACTGCAAAGGTTAATAAGGATTCTGGGGGATGTATCCTGTGCAGTAGCTGACAAGCATTTCATTAGGGAACAGTCTGAAGCTTCAGTGAGATTCTGGAGAACCAACCCACCAGGAGCCAGATTGCTGGGAGGAGGAGAGATCAGAGCTAGGTGGGGTAAATGGACTTGCATATTGAGAGAGGTCCACATCTCTTCCTGAAATGGCACCTTTTGCAATCCCTCTGGAAACCTTCCTGCCTGCCCAGAACCAGATGCACTTAGCAGAAATACCTGTCATGGCAGTCATAGGTTCCTGCTCTCAAGAACATAATAGCTCATTCCTTTCCCATCAGAAATTCCACACTTTAACATTCTGTCTTATACCTGTGCATGTATCTGTATGCAAATTGTGAACATTGCCTTCAGTTATTACTCTGACTACATGTATCACACATTGACTCTGGTAATATTATTTTTATTCATTTTATTATCATTAATCTACAATTACATGAAGAACATTATGGTTACTAGACTCCCCCCTTCACCAATTCCCCCCCCCCCACAAACCCCATTACAGTCACTGTCCATCAGGGTAGTAAGATGCTGTAGACTCACTACTTGTCTTCTCTGTATTGCACATCCCTCCCTATACCCCTACCCACATTATACATGCTAATTATAAGGCCCCCTTTCTTTTTCCCTGCCGTTATCCCTCCCTTCCCACCCCTCCTGCCCAGTTCCTTTCCCTTTGGTAACCCTTAGTCCATTCTTGGGTTCTGTGATTCTGCTGCTGTTTTGTTCCTTCAGTTTTTCTTTGTTCTTATACTCCACATATGAGGGATATCATTTGGTACTTGTCTTTCTCCATCTGGCTTATTTCCCTGAGCATAATACCCTCTAGCTCCATCCATGTTGTTGCAAATGGTAGGATTTGTTTTCTTCTTATGGCTGAACAATATTCCATTGTGTACATGTCCCACATCTTCTTTATCCATTCATCTATTGATGGACACTTAGGTTGCTTCCATTTCTTGGCTATTGTAAATAGTGCTGCAATAAACATAGGGGTGCATCTGTCTTTTTCAAACTGGGCTGCTGCATTCTTGGGTAAATTTCTAGAAGTGGAATTCCTGGGTCAAATGGTATGTCTATTTCGAGCATTTTGAGGAACCTCCATACTGCTTTCCACAATGGTTGAACTAATTTGCATTCCCACCAGCAGTGTAGGAGGGTTCCCTTTTCTCCCCAACTTTGCCAACATTTGTTGTTGTTTGTCTTTTGGATGGTAGCGATCCTTACTGGTGTGAGTTGATATCTCATTGTGGTTTTAATTTTCATTTCTCTGATAACAAGTGATGTGGAGCATCTTTTCATGTGTCTGTTGGCCATCTGAATTTCTTCTTTGGAGAAGTGTCTGTTCAGCTCCTCTGCCCATTTATTAACTGGATTATTTGCTTTTTGTTTGTTGAGGTGTGTGAGCTCTTTATATATTTTAGATGTCAACCCTTTATTGGATCTGTCATTTATGAATATATTCTCCCATACTGTAGGATACCTTCTTGTTTTATTGATGGTGTTCTTTGCTGTACAGAAGCTTTTCAGCTTGATATAGTCCCACTTGTTCATTTTTGCTTTTGTTTCCCTTGCCTGGGGAGATATGTTCATGAAGAAGTCGCTCATGTTTATGTCCAACAGATTTTTGCCTGTGTTTTTTTCTAAGAGTTTTATGGTTTCATGACTTACATTCAGGTCTTTGATCCATTTCAAATTTACTTTTGTGTATGGGGTTAGGCAGTGCTCCAGTTTCATTCTCCTACATGTAGCTGTCCAGTTTTGCCAGCACCATCTGTTGAAGAGGCTGTCATTTCCCCATTGTATGTCCATGGCTCCTTTATCATATATTAATTGACCATATATGTTTGGGTTAATGTCTGGAGTCTCTAATCTGCTCCACTGGTCTGTGGCTCTGTTCTTGTGCCAGTACCAAACTGTCTTGATTACTGTGGCTTTGTAGTGGAGCTTGAAATTGGGAAGTGAGATAGATCTCCCCCCACTTTACTCTTCCTTCTCAGGATTGCTTTGGCTATTCAGGGTCTTTGGTGTTTCCATAGGAATTCTTGAACTATTTCTTCTAGTTTGTTGAAGAATGTTGCTGGTAATTTGATAGGGATTGCATCAAATCTGTATATTGCTTTGGGCAGGATGGCCATTTTTGACTATATTAATTCTTCCTAGCCATGAGCATGGGATGAGTTTCCATTTGTTAGTGACCTCTTTAATTTCTCTTAAGAGTGACTTGTAGTTTTCAGGGTATAGGTCTTTCACTTCCTTGGTTAGATTTATTCCTAAGTATTTTATTCTTTTTGATGCAATTGTGAATGGAATTGTTTTCCTGATTTCTCTTTCTATTAGTTCATTGCTGGTATATAGGAAAGCCACAGATTTCTGTGTGTTAATTTTGTATCCTGCAATTTGCTGTATTCCAAAATCAGTTCCAGTAGTTTTGGAGTGGAGTCTTTAGGGTTTTTTTATGTACAATTTAATGTCATATGCAAATAGTGACAGTTTAACTTCTTCTTTACCAATCTGGATTCCTTGTATTTCTTTGTTTTGTCTTATTGCCGTGGCTAGGACCTCCAGTACTATGTTGAATAACAGTGGGGAGAGTGGGCATCCCTGTCTGGTTCCCAATCTCAGAGGAAATGCTTTCAGATTCTCACTGTTCAGTATGATGTTGGCTGTGGGTTTATCATATATGGCCTTTATTATGTTGAGGTACTTTCCCTCTATTCCCATTTTGTTGAGAGTTTTAATCATGAATGGATGTTGAATTTTGTTGAATGCTTTTTCAGCATCTATGGAGATGATCATGTGGTTTTTGTCTTTCTTTTTGTTGATGTGGTGGATGATGTTGATGGATTTTCAAATGTTGTACCATCCTTGCATCCCTGGGATGAATCCCACTTGGTCATGGTGTATGATCCTTTTGATGTATTTTTGAATTTGGTTTGCTAATATTTTGTTAAGTATTTTTCCATCTACATTCATCAGGAATATTGGTCTGTAATTTTCTTTTTTGGTGTGGTCTTTGCCTGGTTTTGGTATTAGGGTGATGTTGGCTTCATAGAATGAGTTTGGGAGTATTCCCTCCTCTTCTATTTTATGGAAAACTTTAAGGAGAATGGGTATTATATCTTCTCTGTATGTCTGATAAAATTCCGAGGTAAATCCATTTGGCCCGGGAGTTTTCTTCTTGGGTAGTTTTTTGATTAGCGCTTCAATTTCTTTGCTGGTAATTGGTCTGTTTAGATTTTCTGTTTCTTTCTGGGTCAGTCTTGGAAGGTTCTATTTTTCTAGGAAGTTTTCCATTTCTCCTAGGTTTCCCAGCTTGTTAGCATATAGGTTTTCATTGTACTCTATAATAATTCTTTGTATTTCTGTGGGGTCCGTCGTGATTTTTCCTTTCTCATTTCTGATTCTGTTGATGTGTGTTGATTATCTTTTTCTCTTAATAAGTCTGTCTAGAGGCTTATCTATTCTGTTTACTTACTCAAAAAACCGGCTCTTGGTTTCATTGATTTTTTTTCTATTGTTTTATTCTTTTCAATTTTGTTTATTTCTTCTCTGATCTTTATTATGTCCCTCCTTCTGCTGACTTTAGGTCTCATTTGTTCTTCTTTTTCCAATTTTGATAATTATGACATAGACTATTCATTTGGGTTTGTTCTTCCTTCTTTAAATATTCCTGGATTGCTATTGACTTTCCTCTTATGACTGCTTTCTCTGTGTCCCACAGAAGTTGGGGCTTTGTGTTGTTGTCATTTATTTCCATATATTGCTGGATCTGCATTTTAATTTGGTCGCTGATCCATTGACTATTTAGGAGCATGTTGTTAAGCCTCCATGTGTTTGTGAGCCTTTTTGCTTTCTTTGTACAATTTATTTCTAGTTTTATACCTTTGTGTTCTGAAAAGTTGGTTGGTAGAATTTCAATCTGTTTGAATTTGCTGAGTCTCTTTTTGTGGCCTAGTATGTGGTCTATTCTGGAGAATGTTCCATGTGCTTGAGAAGAATATGTATCCTGTTGCTTTTGGATGTAGAGTTCTGTAGATGTCTATTAGGTCCATCTGTTCTAGTGTGTTGTTCAGTGCCTCTGTGTCCTTACTTATTTTCTGTCTGGTGGATCTGTCCTTTGGAGTGAATAGTGTGTTGAAGTCTCCTAAAATGAATGCATTGCATTCTATTTCCTCCATTAGTTCTGTTAGTATTTGTTTCACATATGCTGGTGCTCCTGTGTTGGGTGCATATATATTTATAATGGTTATATCCTCTTGTTGGACTAAGCCCTTTATCATTATGTAATGTCCTTCTTTATCTCTTGTTCTTTCTTTGTTTTGAAGTAATCTTGGTTCCAGGCCCTTCTGCTTCATGCATTAAGTACATCATTCCACTCCCTTGTGTCCTGTAAGATTTCTGATGAGAAGTCTGATGTTAGCCTGATGGGTTTTCCTTTGTATGTGATCTTATTTCTGCCTCTGGCTGCTTTTAGCAGTCTGTCCTTCTCCTTGATCTTTCCCATTTTAGTTGCTATGTATCTTGGTGTTGTCTTCCTTGGGTCCCTTGTGTTGGGGGATCTGTGGATCTCCATGGCCTGAGAGACTATCTCCTTCCCCAGATTGGGGAAGTTTTCAGCTGTTACCTCCTCAAAGACACTTTCTATCCCTTTCTCTCTCTTCTTCTTCTTCTGGTATCCCTATAATGTGAATATTGTTCCGCTTGGATTGGTCATGCAGTTTTCTCAATATTCTTTCATTTTTAGAGATCCTTTTTCCTCTCTGTGACTCAGCTTCTTTGTATTCCTCTTCTCTAGTTTCTATTTCATTAATTGTCTCCTCCACCATATCCAACCTGCTTTTAATACCCTCCCTCGTGCTCTTCAATGATTGAATCTCCAACCTGAATTCATTCCTGAGTTCTTGGATGTCTTTCCATACCTCCATTAGAATGTTGATAATTTTTATTTTGAACTCCCTTTCAGGAAGAGTCATGAGGTCAATATAATTTAAATCTTTCTTGGGAGTTGTATCAATAATCTTACTCTGGACAAGGTCCCTTTGGTGTTTCATGTTTGCATATGGCACCCTCTAGTGTCCAAAAGCTCTATTCTGGAGCTCTCAGCCCCTGAAGCAATGTCAGGGGTCGCAGGAGAGCGGTACTGGTGCCTGGGAGGAGGAAAGAGCTGTTCCCTGCCTCCTGGCTGCAGTGCCTGTCTCCACTGCCTGAGGCAGTGGGCCAGTCACACAGGTAAAAGTTTTTGTCCCAGAGCAGCCAGATATAGATCCCTGCTTTCCACAAGTGGCCAGAATCGCAGTTTCCCCAGGATCTCTGCCTGTATTAACTTTCCAACCTGGTAGTCATGCGAGTCTCATGAAAGCTCCATGAAATGTAGGTTTGTGCTCCCAGAGCAGATCTCCAGAGCTAGGTATTCAGCAGTCCCTCCTTCCACTGCCTCCCTGCTCCATTTGTCTTCCTCCCACCGGTGAGCTGGAGTGGGAGAGGGGCTCAGGTCCCGCCGTGCCACAGCTCTGGTACTTTACCCCGTTCGCTGAGGTCTGCTCTTTTCTCCAGGTGTGTGCAGTCTGACGCCATCCTGTTTCCTGTTGTTCTCTCAGGATTAGTTGTGCCATCTATATTTTCTAATTGTATCCAGTTTTAGGAGGAAGCCTCTGTCTCTCCTCTCACGCTGCCATCTTTTTTTAATCCTGTCTGACTCTGGTAATATTTTATCTTTCCCAGTTTTCATCCATTCCACACATTTGGGAAGGAAAATAGTTACCTGTTAAGGATTGTTTGTTTGTGGTTTTGTATGTTTGTTTATTTTAACATACAACACAATTACTACATTGAAACAGGTATGTTTTCCCATTAATACTATTGGAAATGGGGGACCAAATATAACTTGTTCCAGACAAGAGATTAAACACACCATGATTATTTTGGAGACCATAAAGATGTGAAAGCAGCATTTGAACCTTAGCAGAGTGAAATCACAGCTCAGTAACAAGTTTTCATAGCAAGAATAGTTTATAATAATTAAGACTAGATTATTAATTGGAAAGAGAAATACAAGCATAAGAGAGGAATTTTCAAAATACATGTTTTGGAGAGACAGAATTATATTTATATTTATTTTTGTACCATCTGTGTGTCCTTTTATTTATCTGTGAAACCCAAGGATGAAAAAGTCCAGTGATTTTTAAGTTGTTACTGGTACAACAATCAGTAGGCCTGTTGTTATGTCACTAGGTGGAAAGTGTAACAGTAGTTTCCAGGTCATTTCCTTTCCATTGCCTTATTTTTGTGGACTTCTTTCTGAAGGTAAATGCCCAATACATTACATAGTCACAGAGCAAATGTCTTATGATCTTCAAAGCCAGTCTCCAAAGTAAATAAACCACCACCCAAATCCACTTTGTCAGCAGCTTATCAAAAAGCACTTTTTCTTTTTTGATTGGTCTCATTTTCCTTTTATACTGTGTTTGAAGAAAAGTTTTATATTTGAAAGACTAAATGAACACTTGGATGGCAATTGATTATTTCCATCACATCCCTGCTGGATACGCATCCACCTCATTTTCCAATAGGGCAACAAGGACTCTGAGTTTTCAGTCTTAACTCAGATCCCCAAGGATTATGTATGGTAAAGAAGCTGACAAAACTTTGTTACCCAAAGCTCTGGCAGATAAGGCAGGGCCACTGATGGGGTGGAATCTGCCTCACTTGTTGTTTCCCTGATCCTCCAGATAAGTTAGTTTCTTTGATCCTTAAAGCAGTAAATCTGACACCTCTCAGAAACACTAAATTCATTTCCTCCCCATTTTGCATAGAGGGACACTGCAGTAGTTGTCTGTTCCTTAGAATCACAAATTCTAGGATTGACAGTAAGACTGTCACCCCTGGTTATCCTGCCGTTTTCAGTGGCCCAATATGGAGACATGGGCATATTTAACAGGAGAACTTTTAGTGGTGAAAGCAGCACGTCACAGCCAAATACATTTATTATAACATTAAATGACTAAAACTGTTTATTCTGTGAACATAATGGTTTTCTGTATCTTCAGTTCATCTTAATCTGTTTTAGTGCCCAGCTTCTCTGAAAGACCTCTTTTGAATGCAGAGTTATTCATTTCAGAGAATAGCTGTTAAGAGGAAGAAGAATAAAACAAAATTAGCAGTTGATCAAGAGTACTTTAGGCTGCCACCCTTTCCATTAACGATGTGATTTGATGTGAGTGCAATGCTTTTCCTGATACATTATGATAGAATAACACTGACAGAAAGTAAAACCCAAGAAAACTAAAACTTGATCTAAGAAACAGCAGCCTGCCACGCTCTCCATTAGCATTTTAATTTGATGGAAACTGTGTGGTATCCTAGTCTGAGTTCCCAGGAAAGGCTTTCTCATTTAAGAGGGCCTTATCCCTATCAAGTCATCCTGAGTTTTTTAGTCTTTATTTATTTATTTATTCATTCATTCATGCATTCATTTATTAAAGTTTGCCTCTGCTTTCCTGTTGGCAGTGAAAGATGTTTATTAGACACTGCTTTACAGCAGAAATTTAAGGCTTCCTCTTGATGACAAATTTTAAGTCTTCATTGGGACTAAATTGTGCAGTTACAGAAAAAAAAAAAAGGAATTCCTCTGGTGGTACCTTTGTTGAAGTGGCTTCCTGCAAAATAAATGAGTTCATAGTCAAATCCCCATTCTTTTTGCTTTAAATTACCCACTGCTTTAAAAAGGAAGAGAATTCAAAAGAAATTTTTGTTTAAATCTTAGGGAGACCAATTCATGAATTAATTGAAACTATCACATTCATTCAACAATATTGGGTTAAGGGGGGAAAAGGCATTAATTAGGTCACCAAATGGACATTTTGTTGTTGTTGTTCCACATGCAGGGGAATGAAGCTGACACATTTGTGAATCCTCTCTGCCAAATCCATTGCTCTCCTTCCACTAGGGGCTTCCCAGAACTGGGCTTTGTGACCTGGCTTCCCGAATCAGGTGTGGGGTTAAGAACCAGTGGTTTAGACCTATTAAGAATGAATGTTTATCTTATGAAATCTTACCTCAAAATATTTTATTTTCGTACCTGATTGATCAATTATCAACTGAAAGCACACTCCATGAGTTCAGTCTGGCCTCCTTAAGGATGACAGCATCTTCCATAATGATTGCTTCTGTTCCTTGTTATTCACACCCACCTCAGCATCCACAGAGTCTCAAAACATTTTCTCTGCCTCCACGTTTGGAAACAATGAGGATCTGAACATCTGAGAACAAAAAATAGGGGCATGTTTTTATTGCTATCATTTTCATCCAAGGAAAAATCTTAATTCTTTCAATTCCTTAAATTGCCATCCATTAGAGTTCTGGCTCACTGTATTTTTATATTTTTCTGAGACTGTGTTAAAGCTTCCCTTTTCAAAATCATTTCTCATATGCATATTCCCTAACTAATAGTCTTTTCACATCAAAGTCACACTTTGAAGCTGTCTACAAAGTACCAGCTAGGCAATCTATGACAACAGCCATAATTTATTTGTGTCCTTTTATCGGAGAAAAAAGTTTCATCCTTATTTAAACAGTAGTTTTAAAGCCTAATTAACTAAATTGATAGCTTTATGTATGTAAATTGCCAAAGTAGAAGAAGGGAGTACGTAAGATGGGATGGGATGGGGGTGAATGGGGGCCGTCTGTCCTTGTCTTGTCAAATAATGCTACTTTATTAAGCAGATCTGTATGCTCCTTGTGTACCTGAGGCCTGACTGGGGGGTTATAATTTTTAATGTGAATCTGTATGGAAACAAGGTCTTCAAGCATGTAGAAGCTAATCTACCCACTGTCTTAGGAAGATGAAACCTGTTCATTATTTGGAGATTTATTATATTGATGCCTTTTTATATAAAGTACACTAATGCCCTTTAAAAGTCAGATTCTGGAAAAGATTTAAAATATCTCACCCGGTCAGCCTAGAGACGAACGGTGAGGTACATAATGCTGTTAATGCGTTTTTGCTACCCTGTAGGAGCCTGTGTACCTGGTGTGTGTGTATATATATATATATATTATAAAGCTCTAATAACTGCTTATTTTTACATAAAACAGCCCTGTACAAACATATTTAATATAGTTACTCATATGTATTTAAATATTACACTACTAAATATACTATTTGTATAACAGTTACATTAAAATGTTATTTTCATTTTCACACAACTTATTTAATACATACTTATTTGTAAGTTTATATAAAATGCTCATTTATTAGGTTGGATAAACTGAAATTTCTGGTAATCAGCTGTTTGACCTATAATATAGTCATTTTATATGATTCAATGTAATATATATTAAAGTAAATATAATTATAGTTGATATGTATACATTAAAAATAAAATTTGGGACCATTTTTCTAGGGATTCTTTGATTATTAATCCAATGGTTGCCAGGCAGCTGTGTCTGGGACGTCTCTCCCTGCACACTAGGTGAATCACTAGGAGAAACCTCACCCTGGACAGGGGAAAGTTCTTAACTCTGGAGGAGAAAGAATTCTCTAACAGGTCGGTCGTGTATAGGCAAGGAAGGACTTCTTAGAACTAGAGTAGTAGCATATGGCAGCTGCCCTCTAGGTGGCTGAGAACAGGGAGATGAAGGGGGAAGGAGGGAAAGTTCTTTGAACTCCTCCTCGGCCTAGGGCAGATTCCCGTGCCAACTCCTGAAGCCAGGGTCACCTGGAGTCCCATGTCCACTTGGATCTGCTCGGCGTGGAGACTAAACCCCTACCATCCCAGGATATGGGGGAGCTGCAGAGCGTGGGATGGAATGAGATTATGTTTGTACAACTTCCAGAAGAAAGGAGATTTTCAGGCAGGCTCCTAAGAGCAGATCACACAGCTGCAGTTCCATCCAGGTCACCCCAGTGACAGAAACTTGCAGGACCAAATCAGAATTCTCAGCAGCCCCTCCCTACTTATCAGGAGTCAAGAGGAGGCAGAGTGAAGACTTGGAAATAGAAATGAAATAGCACAGAGTCAGAATGCAATAATTTGAGCAGTGAGAGAGCTCAGTTTAAAAGCATACACTTAAAGAAAGGAAAGTGTGGGTGTCCTCAGAGAGGAGGCACACTGAAAGGCTGGGAATTATGTCTTTTAAGGCTTTTAAGATTGGGCCAAAGGACAGTAGGGCAGGCGGAGAGGTTCAGTTTGACATTGGGTCTCAAGATGTCTCTCTCCAGTGAAGGACACTCTGTCCTCATCCACAGTCAGTCCTCCAGGTAATTCTGCAGGAAAGACTTAACACAAGGATTCATTGATCTGGTTCCTCTCCAAGATAGTGGTTACCCTCAAGCAGCGGGGAGTATATCATTTAGGCCTACTAGCCCTGCCCTAAGGTAGGCTGTCGGCTGATGACTAAAAAATATGCTAGGAATCTTACTTCTCAACTCTCTTTTTTAAAAATGGAATCTAAGCTTAAGATGGGGTCCCTCCTGTTCTTACTCTGCTGTTTATTATCTCAGCATTTTTCATCATAGACAGAAAAAGTTAATCATGATGCTTGTCCCATGTCCCTGCCCTGCCTCATCATGAAAGCTATGAATATCAGAAAAATTTGGAGTGATATGAAATTTTCAGGGGCTCACAGCTTTCTGATGAGCATCACCTAATTTATCCACTACCTCTTAAGAACTTTCACCCACTGCATGAGATTACATAGGGAAGCAGGAGAGAGCCAAATGGTGTCCAGAGGATTTGTTGGCCTTAAGGGATGGTTGATAAAAGGGCAAACTGTAGGCCTAGCACCCACAGAATTTCTAAATGACCACTTTGGGGAGAAAAACTACAGTCTAAAGACATTAGAGTTTATTCTCTGGGTAATTAATGGCTCCCCTTTGGCCTCTTCTGGCTTTTTTTCTCTGAGGCTTGGGTTTTCTGCTGGCAAGAAGGCAAGAGCAATTGCTCTTTCCAACCCCTAAACTGTAGACCCTAGACTGAATTTCATCTTTGTCCTAATCCACCAATTTTTCCCAGTATGTCCTTTGGTCCCCAAGACCATTTCTTTAGCAATCAGATTAAACTGTGGTCATGAACCTCAATAAAGAACTCTAGGAAAACCCTAGGAGAGAGCAATGAGCTCCCAAGATAAAAATCTTTGCTTCCAGAGTTAGTTTACCTTGGAAGAGTAAATAATGTAATGGCCTCTTTCAAATGAAGCAGCTCTTACAGAACAACCATCTCCATTCACCTCTTTGAAATGCATGGTGACAATGTATTGATATTGATGAGGTTAATGACTAACTGATTAACAACAGAGAGCACATTTGCAGGCAAATGAGCTGTAATAATTATTGCAAGAACTCCTTTGAAGAAAATATTTTATATCGGTTTATAAAGGCTCTTAAATGGCCTCTTCACTCCTTCCTGACAAGCTGCTCCCTAATTCCTTTCTTGCCTTCTGCGTTCTCTCCGGGAGGGTGGGAAAGAAAACTTCACTGAGGTTATCCTGAATGATCTAAAAAGCAGTACGGGGTCATGCAGTCTGAGGTAGGTCATGCAGTCTGAGGTATTTCGGGGTAGCAGTCTCTTTAATTGGGTGGCATTGACACATGTAGATGCTTTGATCTGTAGTGTAGGT
The DNA here is from genome assembly GCF_040802235.1 of Manis javanica. Lineage (NCBI taxonomy): Eukaryota > Metazoa > Chordata > Mammalia > Pholidota > Manidae > Manis > Manis javanica. Next base: position 47,308,005 of record NC_133156.1, read on the forward strand.
TTGCTGATTTAGAAACTGTGAATTAGAACTTAAAATACAGGAAGAGTCAGTATGCCCATTTCCCTGTGCTTTAAAAAAGGAGTTTGGCATTAATGCAGAACAGCAAAAGTGACAATCTTAAGTCATTTTAATCTGCAGGTATCATATACATGGGTTACAAAAAGGATTGTTTCTCAGCTTCTTTTAAACCCATGTACCATTTTGATAAACAGAAGTATTTAATCTCCATGATCCCCAAATCCCATCAAATTTAGGTTGATTCTTTTTCTCACCTTAACATTCACAACTTTGGTCATGTGTAATTGCCTGTGTGACAGTGGCCTTCAAAATTTAGCATGCATCAAACAACCTAGTAGCTCTAAAAGGAAAAGCAAAAGACTTTGAAGCTCCACTCCCAGTGTTTCTACTTGACTAGGTCTGGAGCCGCTGATAATTTGCATTTCTTACAAGTGAAAGTTGATGCTGATACTGTTAGCCCTGGGAGCATGCTTTGAGCACCTTGTTCTTGATTTATGGTCAAAATAATCAAATGCCTCCTCAGGTAGAGAAATGCCTACAGCAGCCCCACCCACCCCCTAATCCACCATCCTACATGGAGGCAAACACCCACAGTCCGTGACATGACATGGGGGAAGCAGCCAGCTTATCCTGTAATTATTCATGTTACATTCTATGGCTTTCCTTTTATTCTTTCCTTTTATTCACTCAGTCTACATGCACTTATTGACAACTTCCTGGGCCTAGGCATTAAGCAGAGGTCCTGGAGCTGCAAAGCAAGTGCTGGCTGTCTGTCTGGTGAAGGACTTTACCGAAAGCCCTGCCATCCTGGGAAGGAGGATGCCTTCAAGGAATGGAATCACTATAGCACCAAGAGGGTGGGAATACTGCCATCAAACTTCACTCACCCACATACTATTTCCTTAGTATTTTTTTTTAATTCCTTCACTTATAAATGTACTTAATTTGTTTTGAGGATGATATTTGCATCATGACCACAAATTTAGAACAGTACAACTTGTCATGAATAGAAGGAAACCAGAAATAATGACTGACAGCTATGATAAAACAAGTCCATCAAATTCTGACTAGACACTGTTACCTGCAAAGGGCCTGTGCCTCAGGTTCTCTTGTAAAAAGGGAGACAAGCAAATGATAGAAGGATAATAAAGACTTTCTGGCAGTGCTTGGGGATGTTTGCTTTGATGGTACCAGAACCATTGAAAAACTGGGGGAAGGAGGACTTTCTCATTATGCAATTCATTGTTATTTATTTCTAGGTCAAATATGCTCCTATGATTACATTAGGGTTCAGCAGTAGCATTTGTCTTCCCTTTTCAGAAAACAAATAAATAAGCATAACTCAGCTAGAAAAAGCACGGAAGTGAAAGAAAAAAATGGGGTTGACAGACTGGAGTGATAGTCTTTAACCACTAACAGAGACTGAGAAAGCTAGGGTGAAGAGGGGGTATGTACTGGAGGTGGGCTTTGAAGACTTAACTGTTCTCTCTTTATGGACTCACCTCCAGTCATCTAGATTGCCCCAGTTTAGAAGGGAAAATTTGAATCTAATGTTCTTTTTTTTTTCAGTTTTACTGAAATATAATTGACATATTAGGTTAAGGTGTACAACATATATGTGTGTATATATATATATATATATATATATATATATATATATATATATATATAGTGAAATTATTATCACAGTAAATTTTGTCATCCCCACACCCCCCCCCCGGTAGTTATAAATTTATTGTCTGGTGATGAGTGCTTTTAAGATATATTCCTTTAATAACTTTCCAACATACAATATAGTATTCTTAACTATAGTCACCATGATGTACATTACATCACCAAAACTTATTAATCTTGAAGTTTGTGCCTTTGACCACATTTATCCATTTCCCTCACTCTTCATGCCTACCTCTGGCAACCATCAATCTGTTCTCTGTTTCTGAGTTCTTCTTTTTCTTTTTTTTAGATTCCACATACAGGTAAGATCATATAGTATTTATCTTTTCCTTTTTGACTTGTTTCAGTTAGCATGAAGCCCTCAAGATCCATCCATGTTATAGCAAATAGCAGCATTTCCTTCTGTCTCATGACTGATAACTATTTCCATTGTTTTTATGACACATTTTCTTTATCCATTCATCCATCCATGGACATTGGTTGTTTCCATGCCTTGGCTACTGTAAATAAGAAATTCTAAATAAATTCAATAAATCACATTATAAATTTGAATACAATATTCTTAATGCAAGACAATGCCCAATATCTCATGGTAAACTTTAATAAGTATTTCAAAAGGTGTTTTTATTGCTTTGAATATCTGTCTTACTGCTACATTAAAGTGCAGTTAGAGCAGCAATGTTAGGGGTCATATTTTATTACAATGACTGTTTATGAGATCCATGTTTTTGATGTAGGAATTGGAGACTATTGTTTCATGTCAGAAAATACTCATGGTTGCAACTATCACCTTGGCTAGGCAGAAGAATAAAGAAATCAATTTATTTTCTGGGCTACTGATAGAAATCATGAGTCTGATGTAGAATTGGAAAGCAATTTGATATCAAAATGGAAAGAGTAATTACCAACAAATAATACTGTATCACTCCATCTCTAACACCATCACATAGAACATAAATCCACTTTTACTGCACTGAATTAATAAGCAGAAGAAGAGGAAGAGGAAGAAGAAATAAAACTTTTTTATGCCAATTTTTTTTCTAACTCTGACATGATTGATTTAAATTTATTCTTAATTCATTTAAGAAATAATGCAACTTGATCCCAGAGAATAACTTAATTTGCATAGATCACCTTTTCAATGGACAGAATAACCACTCTTAGAAACCAATTTGGACTTTCACTCCCCACTCAATGATAGCTAATTGCAATAATGCTAGTATTAGTAATAAAAAAATGGATAACATTTCTTGAGTTCTTACTATGAGCTGACTCTTTTACATGAATTATTTGATCTTTGCAACAGTCTGGAAATCCTTCATTATCATGGGATTCCTAATTTCACAGATGAGGAAATGAGACTCAGCAAATTTAGGTAATTTTCCTAGGTTATAGAGCTAATAAATGGCAGAGCTAGGATAATAACACAGATTCACTTTTATCATGTGAACTTGAGATTCGTGCATGTCAGCCCTCGCACCATCTTGAATGCATTTTAAAAGAATATCTACTTCCTGGAGACAGACATTGTTACAGGACAAATATCAGCTGTTAATGTTCGTCTGCACCTCCAAGAACCAAAGCTCTGAGGCTCTCTCTGAATCACTTGGGACATTATCTTCAGTCCCCACTTCCCCCTGCCACATACCTAAGGAGGCATTAACTCCTTTCATTAATGAATTCCTGCTAGGGGGTTAATAAGATGCTGTCATGGCTTTGAATAATCATAGGCAGGCAATATTTGCATGTAGGACTTTTCACTTTCTGATCCCAAAGCAAATAGCTTCAGGTACTTCTAACCTGCTTGTGGGGAATATGGTCTTCTCTTTTCAATATTCCTTTCTGTGAAGTCAGTCCAAAAAGGTAGACACCTGACCTTCTGTCTACCATACAATGCCCCAAACTCTGAAAAGCCCTACAAAACCTGATTTCTGCCTGGATCCAGTAACTTCTACCTCCAACTTAGAGTAATTGCATTGCTTTCTTCTTCCTTAATATGATTTTAAAATAACATTATCACTAAATAAGTACTAAATAAGAATATTATCTTTGTACCCAAAACTCTAAAATAGAGATTGGTGTCCCCATAATCTCATTCTTCCAAAATGATCACTTTTTATGCTAGGATTTGTGTGTGTGTGTATTTTATTTAGATCATTTTCTACTTACATGAATCTTCAGATCCATAGAAAATGTATAGTATTGTTTTCTGTTATTTTCACAGAAATCATTATTATAGAATACTATCACTATAATATGTGCAATTTTCCTTATTCCAAATGATTTAAGAAACTTCATTTTTGAGTCTTCACTGCATTATTTTAGCTATTGCCTAGCCTTCTGTAATTTGGATTTGCTATAATCCAGCCTTTTTCTTACTGATGAATATTTGGGCTGATCAGAGGTTTTTGCTACTATTAAGAAGGTTGCAGTGAGTATCCTTGGCCCAACACATCCTTGGCTGTAACATTCTTGTCCACATATGCAAAGTTTCCTCTAGGGTTGATATAGACAAGTGGAATTCTGAACTATAGGGCAGATTTCAAATATCAGGTTTTCATATATTGAAAATTCATATTTCATATATCAGATTTCATATGTTGCAGGTTTCAAATATCAATAGCTACTACCCAATTGCTTCTCTAAGTGGCTGTGCCCATCTCTACTCTACTAGCCATGTAAAAGAGGGCCTATTTCTACTACCCTCAGCAGCACATAATATTTTAAACATCTTGTACTTTCTTGTGAATTTTCTGAAGGGAGAGAAGGAGGGAAGAATAGAACAAGATTAAATACTAGTTGTCTTGCCAATGGGTTTCAGCCCCAGGCAAGTTTGTTATGGATTCAGTGCGACCAAAGAAATCAACAGCAAAACGGTCTTGGGGTGAAAGGGTTATACCCAACATTATTTCCAGGTGTCAAGTCAGTCACTAAATTCTCATTCACCCAGAGTGAGTCTGCATGCAGCAAGCTGGTCTCTGTCTCTGGGCCCCTCTGTCCGCACAGCCGTCCTCTGGGCCACTCTGTCTGCAGTCGTCCTGCACAGCCTTCCTCTGGGCCTCTGCTCTGCTCTCCTGCAGCCTTGCAGCCCTGCCACCATGTGGCACCTAGAGCACTGAGTGGAGCTCTTTTTATAGAGTCAACAGCCATGTATTGCCCACAGGTGTGCAGTGAGCTAGTCAACCACGGCCAGGTGAGAATCCTGGCCATAGGAACTCTCATTTTATGCACATTAGTGTTGTACTAATTGCCTATATTAGGGCTGTGATTCAGAAACGGTGAGTCTCAGTCTGAAATGTAACCTTTTTAACTCCACCATTTAGCATATTCTAGGCTTCTCATCTTGGTTGCCACTTTAGAGCCTGTCTCATTTATCTTTGCTCTATCATTAGCACCTATGGTAAAAAAGACCGAGGAGTGTGAGACCTGAGGACATGATGTAATTGGTGTAGAGACAGCATTCTGCATTTCCAAGGGAGATGCACTGTGCTTTTACATATTTAAAATTTAACTTTTTTTTCTTTTCCTGGAAATACAATCAAAATGAGGTGTAACCCCTCCCCCAACACACACGCCCCACAGCAGCAGGCAGCTCCTAAGGAATTAATGACCAGCTGAGGTTAATGAGTCCCCACTCAGCTCTGGGCCATCAACTCTCCCAGCTGGCCATTAATCCCCTAGAAATGCCCCACGCCTTGGTAGTTACTCTTTAATTACAGAAGACATTAAGGATCAGGAGAGAATCCTAAGCAACGTGGAAAGGCCATTTTTCATTGGTGCTCAGCGTGGGACCCTTCAAGTCCAGGTGGCACCAGAAAACACAACCACACTGCGATTCAACAACTGCTTCCAAGGAGGAGCCATCAATCTCTATTTTCTCTTCTGACCATCCAAATCCAGGGTGGCTATTCAAGGCTACCCTCCATCTGAAAGCAAGCACATAACTTGTATCTAAAGAATTCTTCATTAAACTGTCTGAGGGCCAGTATTTTGGACTCATTCAAGACAGAGATAACTTTATCTTCGTGTCTCTGGGCAGTAAATGGTTGTTTCTATGGTTTGATTTCTTTTTAAAGGACTCTTGAGATTTCTCCTATCCATCTATCTATGGCTACGTACCAGCACCCAAAAATCATCAGTTAATTATTCCCTTGGGTCAGAATAATAGGCTTTAAAACATATTACTCAGAAAACAAGAACTTTTTTCCCATGTGCATTAAGTTTTTTTTCAGCTGATAGGGTTAAAGCATTACTATCATTCTGTTGACCAAAGTAACAAATATTTTTATCTGTTGTTAATATGGATGTTTCAATTCCTGAAAATATTGAAACTTGTTAGATCACAGATGAAATTTAATGTTAAAATGCAGGTTTTTGAGAAGGCTGATTAGCATACATTAAAACTTTAGTTTAAATTGAATTAGTGCCTACACCAATCTGAAAGAGAAGTGTTTCAAGTGAATAGACCCAGATACTTACTTTTTGTCTAGGTCCACAGTTGTAATAGAACCTGTATGTAAGATGGTTGGTGGGAGTGCATGGGACGAGTATGTAGAGGTGCTTAGGTGATTCATCAGCATGCTGAGACAGCCCTGAGTGAGACTGAAAGGTAGGGTGTTGCACAAACAAAGCTTAAGGAAACTTTACATACTTCAACATTTTAGGGCAAATCTTATTGAAACATGCTCCATTATTTTATTTTCTAGCATGAAGATCACATTAGATTAAAATGAGGTTAATACTGCATCGCACAAAAAACCAACCCCTAAAAGAGAGGAAATACAAAAAGAAACAGTGTGTGGTAGTCCTGACAGGGCTTTTGAGACAGAGAAACCAGGTCTGAATACTGACTCTGACCCTTACTTACTGATAGGACTCCAGACAATTACCTCAACTTCCTGAGAAAAATAATTTCTCCTTCCTGTTGTTGTGAGGCTTAAATGAAATAATGCTTATAAATAATTGTGCACAGTTATTCATAGTTAATGTTTGATATGTAATATAGTTTACAGATAGATGTAATCCAAGATATTCAATGAAAAATAACAATTCCGTTAAAGGGGAATCTTGGAGCCATCTTTGATTTTTTTGTTCACCTTCTAAATCTAATCTGTCATAAAATCCACTTTGTGTATCCATGTACATATGTCTTTGCTGCTCCCTCTTCTGCCAATGAAACCTCAAAGTAACCACTATACCAGCTTCTCCATTTGGACCACTTAACAACTGGCTCTAAGCTCTTATCGCTCATTCTTATCTTACTGTTACCCATCCTTAACTGATCTCCTGGGTTCTTGGGGTTCTCTTCCAAATGCTGGGGTGTAGTCTTCTAGCACACTAGGAAGAATCTAAATTATTTTTTCTTTACCATTTATCCAAATCTTCCCCATCTTATATGATTTTATTCTAACCCTGTCTGTTTTCTGCAGTTAGCCCACAGCACCCTGCCATCGTTGACTAAAATCTTGTAAGCCTATATTATTTACATCACTCATTTTATTATTCATCTTACTTTCACTTTCACTTGTTCTTTGTTTGGTTGGTTTTTTGGTATGTATGTTCAAGCCTTGACTCCTGATTATGTTATATATTCAAGGCAATTGCTTACATTTTCAATTTTTTGACAATTCTACAAGTATTCTTTTTAGCATATTTTTCATTTTCTAGGTAACACACATGGCTTCAGAGATAAATTGTTACAGAAGAAAGGCATGGTCCTTCTTTCATTATGCATATAGGTTGAGAGGTAGATATATAAGATAGATGCCACTGAAATGATCATTCTAATGTTTATATAATTATAATTTGCAATAAGAACATATAACAAAGGAATCTAATCTCAGCTTGAGGATCAAAGAAAACTTACTTGAAGAAAAAACGTGAGAGGAGTTATTTGATTATGAATTAACTATTGAGGGGGATGGTAAGCATAACTCATAGAAAGGGAACAGAGATATTAGGACCAGAGAGAATGTGAATCTTGGACAGTGGGTTGGAGGAACCGGCAAGGCCAGTAGGGCTCGAGCCAGGGAACAAGGGAGAAGAGTGGGAAGTAAGTCTGGAAGAAAAGGCAGCCTTATTTAAGTTCCATAGTATCTTCTAAGAGAAATGATACACATATATTGTCTCATGGAGGCTCCACACCTTCCAGGTGTCTAGTGAATATATGCTGAATAAATGACTGAATGGAATAGCGACATTTGTATAAATGGTATTTGTTCCTCGTGTATAACTGGAGAATGAATAGGAAATCTGTAATGCTTTATTGGCAGGATTCTCAAGGGCTCAGATTTCTGATCCAGCTTCTAGACCAATAAAAATTCTATGAATTATATGGAAAAAAGAATTTAAAAAAAGAATAAAACCAAGGGAATGTATTCTACTTAGAAAGAATTATTGAATGTTTAGTTCCAGAAATGAATGATTTAAAAGAGATGTCCTTTGCTCTTATTTTTTAAGCTATGCCAAATAAATTATCTCAAAATCTAAATAAATTCCCATTCCAACTTTTGTGTGACTTTATACAGTGTCTCTATAATGGTTCAACATAAATCTTCATGACTTTGCTGCGTTTTGTACCTGGAGCTTAGCTTCTTTGGTAATGAAAACAAAGTTTAATAAGACTTGACAAGAGTTCCTGCTTCACTGTAGACTAGTAGTGTTTGAGATGAGATAAAAACACAGAAGTATATAAGTGTATCATCTCCACATGGGCTAGTTAACAAGAACATCTTACTAATTTAACCCTGTTCTTCAAGTTGTAACATAAATTGTGGTTAAGTCAAGCCAGAATATCTACATACCTACTCTTGATCTCCCATCCCAAGGTACTTTATGACACAGAACAGACTTTTTTTCCTTTTCCTTCTCCTCAGACATCGCCTGGCCTCTGTCAAAGATTAAACTCAGTTCTGTAGTCAGTCTGGGGAGACACATTTATTTAAAGCATTAATGGATAATCAGACTCCTCAGGGAAATTTAATGTGGTTAAATAGTAATAAAGGAACTTTCCAATAGAGCATAAACAATACCATAATGAAGAATATTAAATCATATGTTTTGTCACTGAGCCCATTATAGAGCCAATTTAAAATTATAATAAATTTGCATTTGGCACTTGCTAGAGATTGGCAAATCTATTCATGTGAAAAATAGAGAATATAGATTAAATGTCTTTGGATTTCCCTGTAAGGGAGAACTAGGAAATAATCACTGCTGTGTAAAGATATCTATCCGTCTATCTGTAAAATTTATATATACAAATATAGAACATGTATATTTGTAATTCATTAAATGCATTTTACCAACTCAAAAGATATATTTTCATGGAGGCGTCTTAAGCACTTTAAAATTAATAACAGGAAACAGAAAAATTAGTGATTTGATTTTAAATGCCTCTCTCCTCCCAGAAACTGGCTCGCATTTTGCTCCAACACTTGATATATGCGGTATGAGGGGACCGGACAAAGAGAGAAGCAGTGTGAGCCAGGAAGCATGATTCAGAATTGGCTCGTCCGGAAGCCAAAATGCACCCAGACTGTCTCCTCAGCAGCAAACAGGAGACAATCTGGTCACCTTTAAATGACTGGCAACTTCACCCTGCAACCAGTTGCTGGCATTAGTAGAGATGGTTTTTATATCTTTTCCTCCATTTCCTGAAAGGTCTCCTGATTTTTTTCCAAGACAAACAGCATTTATCCTGGACACCATGTCCCCTTTGTGACTCATTTATTTTGTCTCCTAGCAAGGCATAACCAAAAGTTATTATTTTGTTTTAACATCACTCAATGATGATATACTAATGGTTCCAGAAGTACACTACTATGCGGCATTTTTCAACAATATTTTTACCCAGATACCCCCTAGGAATAGTCCTGGTACATACTGACATGTCTCTTTTAGTGCTGCCTATTACATAACAGGCTAGAAACATCTAAAATGTTGAACAATAGGAAACTGGTATGTGGCTAATGGAAATGATATGGAAATATGTTTATTAAAATGAAGGATACTGAAAATGTATCGTTAATAATGAAGGCAGTATACAAAACAGTGTAAATACACACATACTGAGAGAAGGAGACAGAGAAAGACTTAGAAGGAATTGGCTTACACAATAATTATGGGGGTTGGTAAGTCCCAAGATCTGCAGTCAGCAAACTGGAGACCAGGCGAACTGGTGGTGTAAGTTCCAGTCTAACAACTGTCAGGCTCAAAACCCCAGAAGACCTGACATTTTAGCTCAAGTTCAAAAGCAGAAAGAAACTGATATAGCAGATTGAAGGCAGTCAGGTGGGAAAATGCCCCCTTACTTGAAGAAAGGTGAGCTTTCTGCTCTATCAGAGCTTTAACAGACTGAACGAGTTCCACCCTCATTGGGGAGGGCAGTCTACTCTACTCAGTCTAATGATTTAAATGTTAAACTCATCGAAAAATACACTTGCAGAAAACACCCAAAATAATGTTTGATCAAAAATATCTGGGCACTTTATGGCCCAGCCAAGGAACACAGAAAATGAACCATCACTTACAAAACATTTAAGCCATCGCTGTTTTACATGCCCTGGACCTGTGAAACTGTGTAGATTACAGAAGGATTCTAATCCAACAACTGAACATGAAGAAAAAGTTCTAATATAAGGCGCTCATTATGTCACCTATGCTCACTCTGTGCAAATAAAGTTTTGAATGCTTTGGTTCTGAGAAAAGCTGGAAAATTGGGGAATTTTGTGAAATAATTCCAGCCATGTCTCTCATTGAGTCATTTTCTTTAGAATGATAGGTAATTCTCCATTATTGTGATTGACCTTTTACATTAATTCTAGGCAGTAGTGTATCTTTTGTGTCCTTTTTATGGTTTCTGAGTAGAAAAAGTAGCATGATCGTTAAAGGCATAATACAAAGAATTTTTTTTATTTTTTTGTTTTGTTTTGATAGAATGAGTTATACATATATTATGCACATATATAGATTTTTTGGTTTTGATTTAGATTTTGTTCTTTTAGCTGTCAAACACTATGAATTTTAGTTGTCTTTTTTCTTAGTGGTAACTATATTAATTTTCTCTTGTTGCCTTAACATACTGCAAACTTAGTGGCTTTAACAGTACAAATAAATGTATTATCTTTTAATTCTGCAGGTCGGAGGTCCAAAATATGTCTCAGCAAGTTAAAATGTAGGTGTTGGCAGGGCTATATTCCTTCCTGGAGGCATTAGGAGGGAGAATGTATTTTTTTTCTGCTTCCATCTTCTAGAAGCCACCCCTCTTCCTTGGTTCCTGACCTCTTTTTTTCTATCTTCTCTTTCTTTCCTGGATGTATCTTCTTCTGACTGAGTTTTTCTCTAAGCCTCCTTCCTCCACTTTTAAGGACACTTCTGATTACATGGGAGCCATGGAGATAATATAAGAATAATCTCCCTGTTTTAAAGTCAGCAATTATTAGGAAACTGAATCCCACCGATAGTCCTAGCTCCTCTTCGCCGTGTAGCCCTGACGTACTCCAGCTTCCTGGGATTAAGGCATGGGAATCTTCGGAGAACTGCTATTCCACCTACCACAATAATTAAATCTATTCTCCTGAATACAGTCTCATAGGGACTTTAATCAATATGTCTTGTTCTTCCTGGTTCAAGAGCTGTCATGTAATTCATGCAAATCCAATTGGGCTTTATTTCTATACATTTATACCAGGAAAAAATGATCCAAAGACTGAGAAAGCTTACTCATACTCATTTCAGTGGTAAAACCATAGAGCTACCATAGAGCTCCCAGTGCAAAGATTCTCTGAATTCCTGTTCATGGGTTTCCTTGTCTTTTTCTTTATTCTCTTTTTATTTTGGAGAGCTCCCATGTCTTTCCAAGCAACTCTGTTTTTCCTTAATATAGCCAGTGTGACTTTCCTTGGCTAACAACAAAATAATCCTAATGATACAAGAAATTACAGAAGAAAAGGGAGGCCAAGCGTGTTTAGAACTGCTCTCCAAGTGAATAAATATGATTTATTTCACATCACCATGCTTAAATATCATAAATACCCTAGATAGTGAATAGAATTTTGTACTTTTCTAATAGCATGCAGGTAGAATTATAAAACTTCATTGCTGTTCCATGGGACTATTCACAGGGATGAATTAGGGGACAATGTGGTTATTTATGTATTATTTCTATTTGTTTAAATGAACTCATTGCCCCAAGGCCTACAGGCATGTATGCAAAAATTAATAAACGCAATAATCACTTCTCACAGCAATCCCTGGAAACCTCCCTGGTTTTTGAGACTCTCCACTGAGGATAAATAAGAAAACAACTATAGAATCCTAGGGAGCCTGGAGGGCTTGAAATCCATGCAAAACAGATTTTATTAAAAAATAAAACTAAAGTTGGCCTTTTTTTCTTTTATGTGTTATTTTTATTGAAATGAACTATAACAAAATTTATTTCAAAGCTACACAAAGGATTGTAAGAAAGAAAAAATAAATGGCAAAAAGGGGAATTTCACAAGGAATTTGAGGAAAGGAAATAAAAAAGAAGAAAAATGTAAAACGAGCAGTTCAGAAGAACAGGAGAATCCTTCACCTCAAAAGTTTAAATGATTTGACTATGCGTGATGGTACAGCTAACCTCAAGTTAAGATGTTGGTCCCACTATGTGAATGGTTCTCAACCAGAGATTTTACCCACATACCCCCATTTGGCAATGTCTGGAGACATATTTAGGGTTGCCACTACTGGAGGTGGGGTACTACTGGCATCTAGTGGGTGGAAGGCAGGGATGCACTGTCAGTACCCTTTAGCCAAAAACTACCAGGAACACACCTGCAGTGAAACAAGTTGGGTTTATTGCTCTTTGCAACAGGGGATAACAGAATACACACCATGTGTGTCTCAGTAAGAGGGTGTTACAAAGAACTGATTACAGGTGTCCACACTTTTCAAAAGCTCGAATTATGTCACTTCACTTTTATGAAAGATCTACTTTAGTACCTGATTCCCCTAGCCTAGAGAGATTCAAAGAGGATTTTTGCCTTTCAGAAAAAAAGTCAAAAAGCGTTAAGCATTTGTTTTGCCATGAATTATCACTGAGGCAGCAGGCACCCTGAGCTGCAAGGGTGTTCCATGTAAACGAATGGTAATTGCTTCTTTGCTTTACGCCGGTCTGGCTTAAGAAACGTTCCATAGAGATGCTTGCTCTCCTTTTGGATAGTGGGGGAAACCTACTGTAGTATTTGAGTCTTCGTTGGGTGCTCTGGGAAACATCCAAACTTTGCTCTAGATTGAATGCTGTCAGAAGGTGGGGGCAGTTCTATGATCCATATCTCAATAAATCTTATGTAGAAGAGGGGAAACTGATAGGAGGATGAATCTGCAACTGGTAAATAACAGCCATTCATTTCAGCCAAGAGAAAGGGCATTTAGTGTTTTGTAGATGGTAAAGTGATCTTGTTTGCTTAGAGGACATGCTGAAATGGCCTTGCTTTTTCTCACTTTATCATGGCCCCAGGGTAACCTGGTTTGAGGCGGGTTTCTGTGAGAGTTTTATGTCTAGTAGAGAATAACATGGTCCAGCTCTAGTATCCAAACATCTCAGTTCCAAATATCAGGGGCTGTCTCTTCCTTCCTCCTGCCTTTCTACCTTCTTCCTTCCTTTATTCCTTTCTCATTCCTAAACATACCACAAGGTACAGAATAGCCACCCACAAAAAAAGAATTAACTGACTCTGAATGTGAATTGTGCTGATGTTGAAAATCTTATTCTACTAACTGAAAGAAGTCAGAAAGAATTCGAGAAGCCCTGAGGTACATAATCCAACTCATCCAGAGATGATTTATCCTTTATGATAAATTTTGAGATTATATTTTGTGAGGTGATTTTTCTGAAGTTAAAAGAAAGAAAAAGAAAAAGTGGAAGGAAGCACCATATTCATATTTCCCAACCTATTCCTTCTGCCAATTGCTTCTTGCCTTAAGTGGGGATGAATAAGTATTTCTCAGTGGGTACCACAACAAATGTTCTCTGATGGATGTGCCTGAGATGGGGGTACCTGGAAGAAAGTGTGGTCCATAGAGGGAAGGGGAGCCCAGTGAGGATACTCTGAAATGGCTGCAGGAATGAGGCATGTTTCATGTACACTGGCATAGATAATTCTTGAGCTATACTCTGAACCCAAGTTCTACAACATACCCGTTCTCATCATCCTCAGGTCTCTACACTCGCCGGTTTCTGTTGCTTACATCATACTTGTACCATATGCAGTACAAGTATTCTTATTGGTGAAGGCTCTGCTCAAATGCATTTGATCACGCACACCCCACCTCCATTCACTCTTATTATTCTGTCTGAGTTATTTCATAGGGATTAAACCTAAGTGAAATTATAGTATTAGTTTTTTACATGTATTTGCCCATATCTTCCAATATAACATAAACTCCTTGAGAGCAGCAGCTCTGTCCAATTCACAGCAGCATCCCCTGAACCTGCAACATGGCCAAAAAGATGATTACTGAATGAATGAATGAATGAATGAATGAAAGAAGTCTTGGTTCCATTCCTATTCCTATGTGTAACAGTATGGTCAGAATTATATCCCAATAGCTATCCTGGGAGAAAGGGTAACATACTGAGTCTGTTAATTCTTTAGTAATGGAAAGTGAGATTCTCCACACGTGAGTAAATTAAAAAAAAAATCAGGGGAGAAAATGGAGAAGTATTTCTGGATTCTACAAAGCAAAACAGAAGCAAGCAAAATGTCAGGTGCTGATAGGAAGGGAGAAAAATCTGATGATAGACAGATGAGAAAAAAAACAAAAACAAAAACAAGATCCACAGAGATTTCATTGTTTTGTTTTAGATTTTTACTTCTGTCTTTAAGAAAGTTTATCTTGAGACAGAAAATAAGAAAGAGTGCTGCCGAGGAAGTCAACATAAAAGACAAAGGATGAAAAGACAGAAAATATTAAAAGATACTTTATAAATCATTGCATATTTAAAGTCAGCAGGGTCTGAAGATGTAAATTATACATGTTCAGAAGTTGGTATATAGCTTTGCAGAATACCCAGGTTAATTGCTAAAACTTTTAAAAGGCAAAGAAAGTTCCAAAAGAAAAGAGCACATTAAGACTTTGCCTGAAAAAAATAGGTGTTTGGAAAGGCAAGCACCCACCTAATTACATATTGGTCAGGCTTAGTGGTAACAATCAGGAAGATAATAGAAGAAATATCCCAAAAAAGTCACTTACAGTCCCTTAGAGAAGAACAGAATTCTGAGTCACAAATAAGTTTTTGTGATGAGTGAATCATGCCAGACCAACTTAATTTCCTTGTATGCTGGAGTGACAGGCTATGAGATTAAAGGGGGAAGCGATAGATGTATCTACCTCGATTACACTGAAGCTTCTGATCTTGTCCTACATAGCATTCTCATCAGTGGGCTAGAAGAATTGTCTATACTGAATTGCTCTTTAAATACTGTATTGCTCTTTAAAAAGGAGTGTAAATGCCAAAAGACTGCCCCAGAAGTGTGGTTATCTGCATTTCAGCATAGAAGTGGGCTGCCACAGATGGAAGGGCATTATAGCCCACAGGGTTTATGAAAGTGCAACTGATGGCTTAGCAATGGGGACAGAAGAGGTTTCTTGCCTACTTCTATCATTAAAAGTTGTTGTAGCTGTATCTTTGAGTCATCTGATTCCTATCTCTGAGGCTCAATTTCAGAATCTGTAAAATGGGTAGGTTTAGAGTAAATATTTCTTCCGATTTCTTCTAGCTTTTAACTTGTCTGATCCTTTGGCTAATATTGCTTTAGGGACTTCTTCATGACCTGGATAATAAAGTTGAAGGTTCTCATAGATATTGCTGACTGTTTCAATTATTTACAACTTCCAACTCAGCAAACAAAAGATACAGAGGAGAAGTTACCCTTTATCCCCACTCAAGGGTAACTCTCATATTTATGTTGTTACTCACTTGCATAGTAGTTATTTTGGATGATTTTTAATGCCTAATCTGTACATAATGAGAGGAGATAAAGGATTAAGTTTTCAGAAGCAGCAACTCTCACCTTTTGTGAAACAATATGTCAAAATTTTCTGAAAAACAATAATTACAGAAGAATGTCAAATGCAACACTCTCTAGTAGATTAAAAACAAACTAATATAAAACCCTGAGTTTAAAAAATTATATTCAGAGTTCTGCAAATCAATTATGTTGGTACTTAAATTATAGCAAAATTTGTTAACTCTATTGCAGTAAATGAAAACTCATATGCATAAAATTTATACCTCACTTTCATTGACTTAAAAGCTACTTGCTTATTAAAAACCCATGAGCTTTTCTTCTTCATTAAATAGTTTATTCAGAAAGCTAACCAACCTCGGTCAACTCCAAACTATTCTTAATCCCTGAGAGCCGACTTGCTTCTCGCAACCATACCTAGTTTATATAGAAAACATATCTTTAAACTTCTAAAAAGGACCCAGATGGAATAACACCCTAAGGTGATAACATGCTTATTGTTCATTACTTCACTTTTTAAATTGGCATTTCAGATTAGTTAAGCATTTGATAAAGCTCATGTTTATGCAAGTGTTTACAAATTAGAAAATCTGTTAGCAGCATTTAATTTGTTTAAATATATATTTTTTAATTTACTGCTTCTAATAGAAAGATGCTTAAGGGAATTCAAGAGTCACAGCCTTATTGATAGACATTAAGCATATGCAGAGAGCAATTATTATTACTAATATTTTACATTTGCTGCATGCCAACAGTTACATGCAGTAAAGAAGCCTTTGTAATTTTATAGGCAGGAGGAATGTGTGCTATACATGCAGGGCTTTTTTATCACTATACATATTTATCTTTTTGCAGGCTTTTTTTTTCCTGCCCTTGAAATGAAATGTGTTTTCCTCCCACTAATTTCCTCACACGTGTGTTATAATGAGAATGGAATGCTCCTCTGATCCTTTGGCATGGAATGTGTCTAATGACACAGAAATTCTGGACCTAGCTCAGATCCCGTCATGACAAATATCATTCCAATCTTTAGTCAATGGCCAGTTTATCTCCACGACTCTGTGATTAGAAGGGATCATTTAGAACAAGATGTCATACAGCTCTCTTTCTGAAACCCAGGTTCACGCTCCCTGGGAGCTCTGCTGTTCTATCTATAGGCGCATGACTTCTGGCTGTGGATCTATGAGTAATGATGACTTCATCTTTATTATTTTTGGAAATTATTTGATTTCAAGCTGAACATAATCACTTCCTCAGACATGATTTACACACCTACTTTGTGCCAGGTTCTGGGCTGAGTGCTAGGTGTGCAAAGATGAATAAGAAAAGGCTGTTCTCATCATCATTTCTAAACTGGGCTATTACAGCAAACTTCTATCTAATTTCCCTGCTCCCAATTTTACTGGTTCCTTTTGATTTATCCTCTACCTGTTCATTAAAAGAGATTCATTTCAAAAATAAATCTGACCATGTTGGACCTTACATTTAAATGGCTTCCCTGTCCACCACAA
The DNA here is from genome assembly GCF_040802235.1 of Manis javanica. Taxonomy (NCBI): domain Eukaryota; kingdom Metazoa; phylum Chordata; class Mammalia; order Pholidota; family Manidae; genus Manis; species Manis javanica. The sequence goes on from NC_133156.1 coordinate 47,325,220, forward strand.
GATAAAATCTGAGCTTCAAATGTAGTGTCTAAGGTCTTTATATTTTGGACTCTATCCAGTGCTATTTGTTACCCATTTTACTTAGATTTTTTGCTCTAATAATGCTGAACTGATTTTAGTTCTTCTGTCTGCTGCTTTTTGTCTTGCTTATTCTGTCTCCAGCAAAAATTATCTCTTATTTGCTAACTTTTATTCTACCTTCAAAACTCACTGTAACGTCATCTACTTTTCTGATATCCTTTTCCTCAAAAACCAGGCCAGATCAGGACCAGCTATGTTAAGGTATGTCATGCCCTCTGTTTACCTCTATAACTGCTTTCACCGCATAGTTGTATAATTATCTACTTACTGTTTGAATTCCCAGATTAGATTGGTGTTTTGGGTTTTTGTTTTAAATCGATGACTATGTGACTATGTTTTTATTTTAATAATACTAACTGGTTCCTCTTAAAATTCCCTGCTTTTATTACCTCTGTGCATGAACTTATAACTTCTGTTTCACATTTTGGGTGTCATTTCTTCATTTATCTTGAAATATTCTAAACATATTTAGTTGAAAGTCAGTTTTTTGCATACTGTTCAATCATTTCTGTTTATACTGGAATGAATTAATCACCTGATTGCCAATATTTAGGTGCCAGGAATACAGTGGGAACAAAACAGAGAAGACCCCTGATCTCACCAATGGTTAGAGAAGGTAGACACACAAAATAAAATAATTTTAGTAATGTGGAAATATGGGCTATTTGAAAGAATTTACCTGTCTGGAACATTTGCCTAATGAATAAGCTGACATCAAATGATGAGGTGGAATTAACCAATCAACAAGGAGGGGTATTCTCATAAAAGGTAACAGCATCAGAGGCCCTGGAGGTGGGAGAGAATATGATGCTTTGTATGGATAAAGCTGGTTCAGCTACAGTTAGATGCAGCTACAGTAGAGATAGCAAAGCTCTGTCATCTAGCCTTGCTGCTGTGTTCCAGTTCCCTCTACAAAGAATTATCTCCAGAAATGGAGAATGCCTTCTTAGACTATGGAAGACTATCTTTAACCATTAAAGTGTTCCCTAGGTTTTCCAGTGATTATCAGGTACCTCCTACTTTTTGTTCGCCTTCATATCATTTGGTATTACACAGCCAAAGCTGAATGTTTAAGAGCTGATATGTTTTCCCTTCCAAAGATCTCATGTCAAGTATCTCCAAAGTGTTTGGAATCCAGTTGAATAAATTATAATATATGTGACTATTTTTTCCCTCCCAACCTATCATGAACTCTGAAATGATTTGATGTCTCACTCCTTAATTACTTAACACTGCTGAAATGCCAACTAATTCTTCCTGGTTGGCCAAAAACGAGTACAGGATGGCAATTCCCCCAGGAAATTTTCTCCTCTGGGAGTTGAAGCTGTTAGCAAAGCAAGTCAAGGACCTGTTAGACATTCTGCTGTTAGCCAAATGAGACTCCCAGCAGATGTCTTGGGAGTTGAAATCCCCATCACTACTCTGTCTTTTCCCTGCACTGATTTTCCAATCTGTGTCTAGTCATATGCCGTGCATTTCCTCCATGTGTCCCAGAGTACGCTCATCATGATAGCTCTTCTGTGCTTTTCGTTTGTCCTGACCCATATGCAGTTGCCCTGAGGTCTATGGATTTCCATATGGATGTGTATCTTCCTGACATTCACCCCTGCTCTGCCTCCTGTCTAAGAAGTCTGTTTCTTTAGGGGTGGCACACCCTTCCATTACCATGCTGTAACACCTTTCTGTGGAATTATAATACAATGGTCTGGCCCAGAAAATCTAGATAATAGTTAATAAATTAGCTTACTCTTACTGGCCTATCTCCAGTGCATTGTATCCAAGTATCCTTTCCAAACTTCTTTGTACTAAGAATTCTCAGGAATTCAATGTGTGTTCCATGCTACTCTGGACCAACAGCAGGGATCTCACCCAGAACTTGATCAAGAGAGAGACAGGATGACTGCTTGTAAGTTTTCCCCAGAACTTGGTCAAGAGAGAGACGACGACTGCTTGTAAGAAATAAACAGGTTTCTTAAACTTTATTTCTCCCTTTGACTGATTTTGGTTTTAGGGATATTTTGTCACCTGGATTTTTCCCTGGAGTTATAGCATATTAGCAAGATTCAAATGCACATTAAATTTTCAGAACACCACACTGTAGTACCTGATTTCCCCAATGTACATCCAAACCATCTCACTTCATCCTGCCATAAAGCCTGCAAGATCGGCTTCAGCTGGCCTCTCTGCAAACTGGCTAAAGGTAATTGGTCTCCGTCCAAATTCATCATTACAATATAAGAAAGAGAGTTGGTTCATTTGGCATTTAAATGTGTGACTCTGTTTGTACCATGCCCTCTCCAAATAGCAGACATTAACTTAACACTTGTTTGACTTTAGCATATATTGCTTCCACTACATAAAACTTCCAGAAAGGTGCCGTATCACATACCCTACTACATGTTCTATGCTTATATGAATTCTTAAACTGACTTATTATTTTTAATTTAATGAAAACAACCTTTATTTTATTCTAAATTAAATAAATTGTTATGAATAGAAGTATACCTTTAAGTATAGAAGATAACTATAAATATACCACCCTCTGACCCAACACAAAAACAAAGAAAGCAAACCAAACCATTATCATTAAATTCTAGTTAGATACTATTATCTGCCACAAACTCTGAACCTAAGGTCTTTTCTTTGTTCAACAGAGATTAGGAAGTATTCAAGAGATGTTAAAGGCATAGGGTTCCAAAGAGTTTTTCTCTTTGATGTAAAGAAAAGCATTGAAGGACTAGAAAAGGGAACTTTTTGAATGTTCTGTTTTCAAACGTTATTATTAACGAAAATTAATCTTGCAGCTGTGCCTTTAGAAAACACTGTGCTTTCTAAGACTACCTGTCAGTTTAGGCCTGCAGGAAATTGCTGATACAATGTTAAGGTTATATATCTGAGGGAAGCATGTCTAATTAATTGCCTCAGAGGGAAATTTTTAGTAACTTCTTGAAAATGATGCTTCCTTGACATGTATATGGTACTTCTAAGTAACAAGTGGTCATGAGTTACAAGTGACTTGTTCTGGTCTGTTTTGCTACCATAAAATAGGGAGCCTCCTTATCACAATGAGACCTTATAGTTTCAAATTCGGTGTAAAATTTTTCTTTGTGCCAGACACACGTTTGGAAACAACCTCTTTATTCTGCTAAGATCTCAGTGTTTATACTGGTACATTTTCCACAGCGACAAGTAATGTACAAGGGCAGAACAAAACATCACCACAGCCTTGCAAAAGCTTTATAATAGCATTGTATTGCTTTGAACCATTCAATCAATTGTAGGCATGGTTTAAATGTACAGAAAAACTAAATGCAATACCATGGGAAAACATAAAACATATTTTGCAGCCTAACTTCAGCATATGAAAGAGTTTGGGAGCATATTTTTTAAGAGAAGAAAGTTTCACCTAGACTCCCTGGATTATTATATTTCTAGTATGGCTATAATACTTTCCCTTTAAAGATTCAGAGACCCAGTATTTCACTCAACAAAGCATGTTTTATGCTAATTAAAAGTGGCCAAGGAGTCATGAATTCCCTATGATCTTTATGGAAAGAAATCAATACCTGTATCTATTTCTATAAAACTCCAGGGTTTTACTGGTAGATATTAGAATCCAGAAAGGTAGGCTTTTATGTTGTGTTTCTGGTAATAATGAGCAATCTAGGGTCAAATAGAAGTCTCATGCAGAGTACAGAATAAAAGAGTAACTATGAACCATTGAAAAATAAATGCAGAATCAGATATTTGTAATGCTGTTTAAAGCAAGGCTAATCTTTATTCAACATTTTTTACTCACATATAAGACTCCCATTGTGTGGTGTCTTAGCAATGGATATATTACAGAGGTTCTAAAACCTTAGTATTAATGCAAAGAATTATGGTTTACAACTCAGTGGGGGAAAGCATGTATGCACACAGACACATACATACACATACCCCCAATAATTGCCATTTTAGCAGCGTTTATAGTAATAGGAGCCCTTAAGCAATCTTGGTTTTGTTACCCTAATAATTGTCATTCTAGCAGCATTTGTAGTAATAAGAGCCCTTAAGCAATATGGGTTTTGTTGCAATTCAAATGGTTGAAATGTGCAGTGGAGGAGCTCTGCCTCACCCATACACCCTCACCACAGAGTGAATGGTGTGGGTAGCTTTAAGCAGTGCTAGGATTTCTTAGTGCCTGACCCTAAAGGATACCATTCAGATTGGCTACAATCATAATCCTAATCAGCATTATAAAAAACTCAATTTATCTAATCATATTAGAGTTTGTGTCCAAAATATTTACAACATAATAGTCTATCTGAAGCACTGACTGATACCATAAAAGAATGAGTTTTATTGCTTCAGATTCCTAATGTGTTTCAGCAGATTTTTCTGAGGGATGGAAAGAGGCAAGATTCAATGAATGAATGAATGTGCTCCAGGAGAGCTTCCCTTTTTATATTTATTTAAATATTAAGTTCAGTATCATAACTGCTGTTCTTTCTCAAAAATGATACCTTTTTTTCTATAGTGCAAGTGTTTCAATATAAAATGATACGATTATTTCAGAATTCCACTTGTGACCACTTATACATTATCTCTTGGCCGTTTGAACTGGTGGTTCCATAGGAAGACATGAAGGCATATGAAACAGGCATGTCCAAGCAACATGAAAAACCATGAAACAATAAGAATGTCATATTGCTTTCAGAAAATTGAAAGAAACTAATTGAAAATTGTAGAATTGAGGGTTATATTCTCCCCCAGGTAGTTATCTTTATTTCCCATTACCAATAAGCTAGCAGTAACTCACATTCATCATAGATGAAGGGACGCTTCAGGCTGTTTTTTCTAATTGCTGTCCTAAGCTTACCCAACAGAGACTATTGTTAGCACCTTAGTGCCTTAGAAGTTATTCACAGTGCTGGGATGTATTCTGAAGTCCTCTAGGAAAAAGGGCTTCAAAATATCCTTTCCCTGTCCCTCTTGTTGAGAGTTCTTTTCTTGTGAGCCAGCATGAAGTAACATCCACAAATCCATGCTCTTTGATAATTGACAGATACAGGATCCCTGTGCATTCTGGTCCCTGCTGACTCAGGAGAAAGGAGATGACAGGGGGCGGTGTCTTGGGCGGGCTGTTCGTGCTCAGGCTGCATGCTGAACACAGCTCCCGGGCAGCCATCATTTGTGGGCTACCTTTTCATTGTGAAGGAGGCCTTCACCTTCGGCAGGTGGCTCTATTTTGCTAAGCAGCTCACAACTCTGGTGGAGAAGCACCTCAGACTTCCTTTGAATGGTTGTGTTCCACATTCATAGGTGGCGTTCAGAAAGCCTGCATGAGAGCAATAATTGTGCTTTATTTAGAGGCAGTGGTGTAACCTGAAAAGCTTGCATTGGATAAGACATGTGTGGCCCCTAAAGCCATTCACCACAGTTAGAACAGAACATACCAGAAGTCATAATAGTGAAAGACTTGGTGGATTTTTCTCTCAGCTTCCTAATACTGAAGCTTACCTTTTACAACCATTTGAACTCTTTTTTTTGATGAACGGTTATTTATCTCAGCATAAAGACATACCATGTGAATAGTTTACATAGGCATGGAAAGTAAGGTTTTAGTCTTATCTTATTCTTAAATTAGATATCTTTCAGATTTGGCTTTACCAGCAGGCTTTCATCCAAGATATGATAAAAGGAATGAATCAAAATCCCCTGCCTCAAAGTACCTCTCCTGATTGACATCTGAAATCCACAGTTAGATGTTTTCTTTTAGTACTTGAAGATGTTTACACCCTTAAGATTCGTTTGTTAAAATAAAAAGATACCAGAAATGGGTAAATAATAAAGTTGTTCCTTAGGTCAGTTCACAAAACGTGCACTGAGCATCTTTTAGGTATCAGAAACTACTGGGCCCTGGGAATCTAAGGATAGATGTATATATTCACTTTTCTTTCAAAGAGCTGACATGAAGTTTCTGGGGGATCTTCAGACTAAGTTGGGGACCAGGTCCATACTTAGAAAGAAAGAGTGTGGAAAAAACAGGTTTTGCTTCCCTCACAATTTCAACAAGGAAGAGACTCAGTTATATTTGGTTAAGCTGTACACTTGACAGGTACTTGCCACATAGACTATTTGATTCCTCATATGCTTTGTGTACGTGCAGCAATAGGCTTTGGCATAAAAAGAATGAACAAGGGGACGAGAAAAAAATTTCCACTCTTTGAATTATATAGCAGCTATTTAGTCGACTGATGGGAATATGTAAAATAGTTGATGTTTACGGATGACCCCATATCAAGCTGTATTGCCAGATACCATAAGCAGATATAAATTGTCAGGGCAGCGAAAGTACACAGTGACCCTGTGTTCGACTAAGCACAGCAGTCACTATAGTAGTTAACCTTTGACTGTAGTGGTAAATTAATGCAGATCTCCAAAAAATAATCCTATGCAAAAATTACTCTGGACACACTGATGCAGAATAATAAAAGACTAACAATAACTTGACCTCCACAGTTTATGGCGAGGTGAGGTATCACATAGTGTTGAACTAGGGAGGAGCATATTTTCATTAGGAAGGTTATTGAACATCAGACATCTTATATTTTATGGTAAAATTCTGCCACAGCCAAAGAACAGCAACTTGTGTTATAAAGACAACAATGTCAGGTGTTCCAGCCTATTTTAGTAATGCCCCTTTATTATTGAAAGTGCCTCTGGTAAATGCCCAAATTACCTATTTGCACTAAATAAAATGTCACTTTGTGAATAAATTAGGCATTTTATGCTACCTTCTGTACATGTAATGATATCCGTTGTAATATAGTGTTTGCTTGTCTCTAGAGGTTAGCTTGAAAATTAGCTTGCACCTGTGGCTTTGGGGAGATACCAAATAATAGAGATTTTTTGCACTCACTTCCCCTGGCAGAATGTCACTGATATTCCAGGAAAGACTCAAAAAACATTACCAGAGTATTTCTCAGTACACCTCTAGGGCTTAAAGTTTTGGATTTACATGGACCTTTTGACGTGGCATGGTCCCTGTCCAATGGGAGTTTCTTGCAGCTTGTCATTCATACTCTCCACCTTAGAAAAAACTGTCAGAATCAGATTAATTTTGTGTGCTTGGAAAAAATGGGACTAACTGGATGATTTTTTTTTCCAGAGGGATCTGGTTTTGCATTTATCTTTTGTTGCCTTTACCCATGAAACAGTTCATTTTCTATGTTCCTTTTATATGCACCTTGATTCCACACAAAAACTACACATTTATCATAACTACCAGAACAGGAGGATGTATCTGTAGCATATAGAGATCCAAATAAGCCCTCAAAATTGTAAAACTTATCCAAATCTTGTGCCTATGTCAACCCTGAAAGAGTCCCTTCCTCTGGCTTTCATGAAGCTGGAGATACCGAAACACCAAAGCTGTAGCTGACGTTTTGGAAGATGTTCCCTTTAAAGAATGGTCCAGGTAGAACTTTACACAAAAGTGTGTAAGGTATAAAGCATTTGTGTGTAGCATGTTGTATCTTCCATTTTTGTGTTGTTTGACAAGAACTGGTAAATGCAAATGATACTCTGATGACTCTTATCATTTAAGAGAGAGAAATTATGAAAATAGTTAACAGTTGTTCTCTGACACACTTGACTCTATGGGAATTGTGAATAATAGCAATTGCTAACATAAACTGAGTGATTATCACACACCAATAATTATTCAAGGCATTTTACATGAATTATCTCTTTCAGTACTTACAAAAACTCAGTGAGATAGGTTATGTTATTATCCTACTTTTTCAAAAGAATAAAAAGATGGTACTGTAATAATCCAAATCAAAATCAGGACTAGTCCCCTTATTAAGGCATATTCTTTGCATTAGAAAGTCTCCTGTAAGTCGAGGAGTTGTATGTTATTTATGAACATAAGTGGTGGAAGCAGCAAATCTTGGTTTAAAAGATTTTGCCTCTTTGCTGCTAACTCATTAGTTGACTTTATGTATCAATCAAGACCTTTTCTATTGCCAGTGAAAGAATAACACACTTACACACAAGTGAACACCAGAAGAAGAAAATTTTATTTCTCATAACACTAAAATTCCAGAGTAATGTAGTTTTCAGACTTGTTAGTTTCAAGATTGTGACAATGTCTCCAAGACCTAGTCTCTCTCTGTATTGTAACTCTCTTCTCCTTTCTATTGGCTTCATTCTTAGGCTTCGTTTTGTAACATGATGGAAGCTAGTGGTTCTAATCTTAAATGCTCCCAGGTTCAAACTCTGTGGAAATGAGGGTCATCTAGGTCCAGCAGGTGGAACAAAAAGTCTTAAGCCTGACTGATACGTCCCTGCACCAGTAACTGAGGCCGGGGTAATGAAATGCATCCATCGGGCAGCATAAGTCTGGGCCACATGCTCTTTCCTGGAGCTTCAACTTGAGTACATATAATAAGAGTGGATGATGAGTGACTCATCAGTGAAACACTAGAATTCTCTTTTTGGAAAAAATGCAGGATGGGGAAATTGATTCTGAGCATCAGAAACAACAGATGTCCAGTATAGCTTGGGAGATTCTCTTCATCTCTCTGAACATTGCTTTCTCTCATCTATAAAATGGTGGGAATAATGACTACCTCAAAGAGTTGAGGGAATCCAAAGAGTTTCTCTTGTTTTTTTTCTCTTTGTCTCCTTTTATTCTTTATTTTCTTTATTGTTATTTTTTTTTTACTTTTCTTCATCGTCTTTCATCAACATTATAGTCATCATCACCGTCATATTCATAAATTATTTATCACTGGATCTGGCCCATGGCAAGAACTCCCTGTAGAAAAAGTTGACCCTTCCAGAAGGAATTAAGAGAGAAAATCTGATGTTAGTTTAGCATGTGATTCCTGGAAGTCAGATTTCACAAAACACATCCCAGCTGTGTTCCAGGTGAATGTCACTTCAAAGTCTACTTTCAGACTGCCTAGACAGCACCACACACACTGCTGCTGGACTTGGGGGTCATGTGGTCCTCTACGAAATCCAGATTCTGGTGATAACAGTAATTTCCTTCTATTTTCAGGTCTCCCTGTCTTTGACCAACAACAAGATAAAAATGCTCCATTGCCCCTGATAAACTCCGTTCTAGAAAAAATAGTGAACCCCTGCCTCGCACACACACCACTCTTAAGCTTTCATCACACATTAGCATGAAAATTATACATTTTGTGATTTATAACAAAATTATAGAAGACAATCATGTTCCCTGTCTTTATCTCTGATTGGCTACATCATATAAGCCATGCTTTATTACCAATTCCCAAATGGTGTGATTGGATTATAAATGCTAAAATTCACAACTTCTTCATCACTGCAAAATAGCAACCTGATTAGTAAAAGTATACTTAGTGTTTAAACCAGTTACCACCTTTTCTAAACATTAAAGCTCAGCATATAGTTCAGCTCAAATTGACAAGTGTACAGTGAGTGCTGCTTAACTCTCCTTAATTTCCAAAATAAAGTCTTAGGGTAGAGATTTACAGGTCCAGGCTGGACCTTTTGCACAGTCCTAGAACAAATGAATACAGTCCCGGAGAGATGGAAGAAGTGACACTGCATCAATTCACTTTTCCCACGGCAATCGTACCGATGTGTTGAAAGCACAGATCTGAAAAAAAAGAACAAAAAAGCTGAGGGCTGGATAAAGAGAACAAGGTTCCATATCTACATATCTACTCCCAGGAAAAGCCCCTCAGAATAGCTAAGCTATATATATAATATATGCAGTATATATATATGTATATATATATACATATATATATATATACATATATATACAGTGAAGATGTAAGTTCTCTCTTAGCAAAACTAATTATACAATGCAGTGTTTTCAACTATAGTCACCATTTATATATTAGATCTTCACACTTTATCCATCTTTATCTGAGAGTTTGCACCCTTTACCAACCTCTCCCTATTCCCCCCTACCCACAGTAGCCTACCACCCCTGGTCCCTGTCAACCACTTTTCTACTCTCTGATTCTATTATTTGACTCTTCTTAAAATTCTACATATAAGTGAAAACATGAAGTGTTTGTCTTTCTTGTCTGGCTTATCTCACTGAGCATAATGCCCTCAAGGTCTGTCCATGTTGGTGTAAATGGCAAGATTTCCTTCTTTCTCATGGCTGAATAATATTGCACTGTGTGTACGTAATATTTCTGTGTGTGTGTGTGTGTGTGTGTCTCCATTCATTACTCAACAAACACCTAAGTTGTTTCCATATCTTTATTGGTTACTGTGAATAATGCTGCAGTGAAGTGGGAGTGCAAATATCTCTTCAATATCCTGTTTTCATTTTCTGTGTATCTATACCCACTAGTGGGATTTCTGGATCTTCTTTTTACTTCTTGAGGAAGATGCATGCTGTTTTCCATAGTGGCTTCACCAGTTTACATTCCCACCAACAGTGCACAAGGGTTTCTTTTTCTCCACGTGTTAGCCAATACTTTTCATTTCTTGTCTTTATGATGATAGCTTTTCTAATATGTGTGAAGTGAGGTCTCACCATAGTTTTGATTTGCATCTACTTGATAATTATTGATGTTGGGCACCTTTGCATGCACCTGTTGGCCAGAAATCTTTGTATGGATGTCTTCTTTGAAAAAATTTCTGTTCAACCCTTCTGCTCATTTTTAAATCAGATTGTTTGTAGTTTTGCTATTGAGTTGTGTGAATTCTTCCTCTATTTTAGATATTATCCCTTATCAGTGAGATGATTTGCAAGCATTTCTTCCATTCTGTAGGTGGCCTTTTCACTTTGTTGATGGTTTTCCATGCTGTGCAGAATCTTTTTAGGCTGATATAGTCCTCTGATTTTTGCTTCTGTAACCTTTGCTTTTGGTGTCAAATCCAAAAAATCATTCCCAAGACCAGTGTCAAAGAGTTTCTCCCCATGCCTTCTTCTAACACTTTTATGGTTTCATGTCTTAAATCTAAGTCTTTAATTAATGTTAAGTTGATCTTTGTGTGTGATGTAAGATAGGGATACAGTTTTATTCTTTTGCATGTGGTTGTCCAGTTTTACCAGCATCATATATTGAAGAGACTGTTCTTCCTCTATTGTGTATGTTTGGCTTCTTTGTTATAAATTAATTGAACATGTATTCATAGGTTTATTTCTGGGCTCTCTATTCTGTTCCATTAACCTGTGTATCTCTTTTTAAGCCAATATCATAAAATTTTGATCACTATAGCTTTATGATATAATTTGAAATAAGGAAGTGTGATGCTAAATTATATTCCTATTGTCTTGTCAGAATGCCACTTACATCTTCATTTAGAGTTACATCTTCATCTAGAATTATATCAAAAGGAATTTAGTTTTTATCTTTGCGTGAAAGATTTAGTTTTAAGAGTGTATTAATTTTAAATAGTTGTGAGTTTTCTTTCAGGGGAGAGAATCTTGAACGAAACTTAACATCTTCCTTTCCATATATCTAAAACTCTATCCTTCCTTTAACAATCGTATTTTCAATTCTTCAAGCATCTCTAACTAGTAACATGGAAGGCAAACACCTAATTGTCATTTAAATTGTTTTTTGAGTGTCTATGTCCTACCCTCTGAACTGGATTATAAATTGAGGGAAAAAATGCTTCATTTAAAAATTTTTATCTTTGGTAATGAACCTAGAATCTTACATAAAGATTTTTATTTAACTGCAGTAATTATTGGAAATAATAGTGACTGTATATTGAGCTTCACCTATGTGTTGTGCACTGAGATGAACATTTTATAGATACTCATATATAATCCTTAAGAGCACTAATGAAGCAATTATTATTATCTCTGTTTTAAGTGTACAAAAACTGAGACTCAGAGCAATAAAAACACCTATCCAAGAAGGCATATGGACTCTAGACACTGTTTCTTTTTTAATATCCAAATACTGTCTTTACTTACCTATTAAATATCAAAGCCATTGAATATTTCTTCACAATGAGAAAACAGTGCATTTATAGACATTTCTGCATTGATGGATGTATATTCTTATGTGACAACATGGTTTCAGGCTCATCACACTGAACCCTGAACATCTAGGCCCTTCTATTTACTTTTTAATAGCCTCTACACTTCAATATTATTGCACTTACCTTGTCATACATTGGGTATCTGCTGAACTGTGAACAAATGATGGATAAATATTACATTGTACATAAAATTTTTTAATCAATAACTGGTACAGTGCCTGACATATTATAGTAGGTTCTGAACAGATAATTTCTATACATATAAATAAAAGAATGAATCCACCCATCCATCGATCCATCCATTAATGTAACAAAGAATGAAGAAGAGGTTAGGTGGTTAGACAAATCTACAGATATTTGTCTACAGAGCATCATCTCGTCTAGCCTGGATAAATAATAGCAAAAAGGGCCTTGTCTAGACTCTCACCACCTTGAAACTTTGTAGAATACTGCACAAAACCATTTCTAGGACTGATGGTCCATGCATGGGTGCCTCCACAGTGCTAGAATTCCTTCATCTGAATTTATTGAAACCTTATTTTTTATTTATTCTATCTAAAATAAAGCTAATATGAATTTACACAGCTGAATCCTGAGTTTTGCTATTAGCAATCATATTTTCATGTGACATAAAGAAATGCAAATGTGGAGAAGGCAGCAGATTACCCAGGAGTAAAATGTGCCCACCACTTCTAAAGCAGAGGTTAAACCAACATCTTCTGAGCTTTGACTGAGCAGATTAAACTCAGCCAGAGTCGTCAGAGTTTGTGCCGGACCCTTCCTCAGTGAGCACATGGACCTGCCTCTGTGGCCAGAAGCCTTGGATCGTGTAATGGAGGGTCGTGTTAGTCCCAGAGATCACTCAGGACTGGACTGCCAGCATACTCATCTCTGCAGTGTGGACTGGTGAAGACCCATATGGTCTTTGTAATTCCTTAATGTGGTTTCCTCCATTTGTACATTGTATTTTACTTACTCCAGTCTTAAATATCCAAAATATAATTGAAAATATTATTTTTCCCTTAGTGATTTTTTTGGTCTATATTTTAACAACTGTTTTTCTTAGTAACAGTAATTTAGTGTATTTGAAAGAGCACAGGGTTAAGTTACCTTACCCTTTCTTACTAGATGGAAGATCCATTTATTTTTATTTGTGTGTTTGTTTTTTGTTAATATGGAGTTACCATAGCCTACCCGAAATCCTGAAGTGTTTTAGACTGTTCAAAAGAAGGTTTGAGTAATTATTATGAGTTAATAAAGGTGGCCTAGTGTTCTCTTCCATAAAATGAAGATGCTATTTTTTAAATACATAAAATATTTTTCTAAAATATACCATTTTATATGTGCATATATGTGTATAAAAACATGTGTGTGTATAAAATAACTAGTACCTGATTATGCATAATGCAAAATCTATGTCATGCTATAATCCATCTTTATGTATCTGACCTCCAGCGAGAGAAAAAGAATTATATTATACAACAAAACAACATTACAATATAAAAATGAACAACATATAGTATTAATTATATTATTATTAGATAATAAAACTGATTTTTGCTCTCATGACCCAGCTGAGATTGATATGTATTCATCAAAAAATAAATACAATGTGACCCTGATATTTCTTGCTGTTTCTGCTTCTTCTTCCTTCTCTTTCAATCTCTCAGTCACACACACACACACACACACACACACACACACACACACACACACACACATGCATGCATACACACACACACACACACAGAGCTTGCTTATATAGGATATATAGGGCTGGGTTGGTGGGCTGCTGGATTCAACCTAAAGAAAGTTTTTACAAGTCAGTACCTTCATGAAATTAAAAATGTTTGAACATTTAACCATAAAAACGTTCAGAAAAAAATAGTCTATTGTATACACTTGTATGACTTTGTTGCTATTGTAATTGCAGCCAGATCTTCATTAGGGAATTAGCTAAATGTTTACTTGGCAGTGACTTCCTGTTTGAATAGTATAAGAGTAAGATTTTCAGGATGTTGTGATTTCTATACTTTTCCTGATAGTTATATTTGCTGTCCTCATAATTGGTTCATCCCAGTAGATACACTCCTCAGAGACCATGCAGTCACAGAAAATATCATCCAATTTCTTCCCAAGAATTGTTGGAAAGTTTAATCAAGAAATGTTTGAGGTACACTGAGGAGGGAAGTACTCTCTACTGGCAAAGAGAAGTGATTATTACTGGAATTGGTCTCACAAAAATCTCTCATCATCGCCCAAACAAGATGAAGAGAGGATGGAAATCCTAGGCAAATTAGGAAAACATAAAATTTGACCAAAACTTCCAAGTACATTTTTCCTTTAATTGGAGTTTTTTTTCCCCTTCCTCTTAATGTAGTTGCCACTAAGGGTCTAATATTTTAATTGAATTTCTAGAACAAAAATGAAAAATCATTATTAGTTTGGACTCTCTTCATTCTATGCTTCTACAATTCTCAATTGCCTCTAATTTCCTTCTTTACACATGCAGTGTAGGAATGGTTGTTTTTCACAGACCTTGCTTCCCCACTAATTAGTTGCCAGAATTAAGTTTGCAATTACCAATTGAAATATTTTAAGAAAATGTGTTATGTCTCAGAAAAATAATTGAAGTGCATAATTTGAAGAGAAACTTGGACTCTGTTTAATATTTTCTAATGATTTGGACCCTTACTGGATGTGAGAGAATCTGATTCAAACTGGCTTAGGCAAAAGTTTAGATTTATTGTAAAGATGCTTAGATCGTTTGTGAAACCCAAGAACTACAATATGGCTGAGCTTGAAGAATTACTGAAGCAATAACTTCCAGCATACTTATGACTTTCTTCTATAACCTGTCCTTTCTTTCCATGGATTATGGACGGTCTTCTCTTTCTCTCTGTGAAAGATTTCTCTTTGCTTCATTGGTCCTTTTGGAAGGAAGCCTAATTGCCAAGAAGTTCATCTCATATTCAAAGTTCTCCAGAAAAGACTGACATACCTTATCTGTTTCAGTTCCAGAATTCCTGGGGAGGGACTCATAGTTCCAGTTCAGATTAGGTGCCTACATTTAACTGGTCAATAGTACTTACATGATGGGGTACCACTGTAACTAACCTAACAGATCTTAAAATAATTGTGTGGGTGGAGGGGGTTGAGAGATAATCTCCAAACAAAATTGCTCAGTAGACAATACTTTAAGGGCCCACCATGTACACTTAAAAGCTAATATGTCTAAAGCGTTCCATAGGCTGATTTTTCTAAATATAAAACAGAGAAATAGATCATATAAGCAAATAACATTATATTTAACCTTATAAAAATAACTTGATTTAAATTAATCCCCAAAATGTAAGAGTGAAAGTTTAGGAAATAGTCACTGGATAAGACATTATTACCACACAAGGGCAATTTACCTAATGAAAAACTCAAAGCTACTCATGAATAATATTCTCCTTAGTTCAAGTATATACTGAACATTGAATCCGTGGAAGCCCTTGTGCTAGGCACTGAGGGTACAGTGATGAACAGACAGGGTAGTGGAGTGATTGAAACATGAACAGGTAATTTACAGTAATGCAGAAAATGCAGTGATGAGAACATGTACAGGTCATTATGTGAGTACTAAGGGGGGAGGAACAGTCATCAACGGCTTCCCAAAGGAGTCAATCCATGAACCACATCTACAAAGAGAAGTAAAAATTATTCACATAAAGAAATGGAAAGTGAGCAAGGAGTGGTTAGCAGAGGTCAGATAACATTGGAGCTTGAAAACTCACTTGAAGAACTTGGGTTTTTCTGAAGGTCACTGAGAGGAGAGCATGGTAGTGACATGGCCTGATTTGCTCAGAACTAGGGCTAAGTCATAGTTCCTATAAAAACAGTCCCAGGCAGCTGGTTACTAGGTAGCTTCTCAAATAGGTAATTAAGTAAGCTAGACTAATTTTGCAAAAAAGGTAGTCCAGTACCTTGTCATGTACTAATTATATCATACCCCTGTCCCACATCCACACACTTCTTCAGGTGGAAAATATCTACTGGCTGCAAGAAACACTTGTGTTCAACCAAAGAAATCAGCAGAATTAACTATTTGGACACATCTTTCTTCTTTGCCCCAAGAATGCAGAACACTACCACATTTCCTTTGTCCATACCGCTCACCCCCGTCAGACTAGGCTTTCAATTGTAGTTGGCTGAATTGCCTGCTTTCCCCTGCCTTTACTCATCATGAAGTCATTTGAATTTGCTCATGGGACTTTTCATGCCCAAGACTGACTCTTTCTCCCTATCTGCCAGAATCTCTGGTTCTCATTATTAAAAACTCAGTTTGAGGCCATTCCTCCTGGGGCTGCTCATTATATTAGATAGGGGATATGTGGGATTCTCCTTCTGTCAGGTGCAACCATATCTTCTTCAGTACTCATGATATGTGAGCGCATTTTTGTTCCTAATCTTTTGGTGTCTGCATTCTTTCTAAAATACCCAAAGCTAAAGGCTGAAAGCATTATGATATGTCCTCTCAAAAATTTTTAAGTTGAAGGATACTAACTTTAATCACAAGAATAGCAAATGGACATGGTCTGCTTTACTATGTGCATGTTTTGTGTGAGTTTCAGAAAAATTTCACACAATAAAAATATCATTGCCACCTTGTAAAATGAGACTGCATCCTGACACAATATTAAAATCACAATCCGAGGAAACTCACCATTTCCCAATAATAAAATGTATTGGCTTTAAGCTGTAGCAAATTGAGAAATTGCTCCTTGAGATCAAGGCATAATAATTTAATGAAAATCCATTCAAGAGTTTTTAAATATATACAGTTGGCTCTTGAACAACATGGGTGTGAACAGTATGGTCCACTTATATGTGGATTTTTTCCACTAAATATGTTAGAACATTTTCTGGAGATTTGCAACAATTTGAAAACATTTGCAGACAAACCACATAACCTAGAAATTTTGAAAAAAATTAAGAGAAGTTAGGTATGTCATGAGTGCATAAAATATATGTAGTTGCCAATCTATTTTATCATTTGCTACCATAGAATTAACAATAGGCTAGTATTAGTTAAGTTTTGGGGGTGTCAAAGTTATATGAAGATTTTTGACTGCATGGGTGTCAGTACCCCTAACCCCTGCATTGTTCAAAGGTCAGCTATATAAGAAATAATTATCTATCACTTGTCCTCAATTGTTGATTGCTTTAGCTAGCGCCTGGCAGCTTATTTGGTAAGGAAAGAGAGAAAATACCAATTAAAAAATAGTTTTTATTTTTCTAATTTTCAAATGTAGTTCTTCTGTACTCCAGAAAGTGTTTCTATTGCTAAATGCTATATTTGTGCTAGGTCTTTTTCAACGTAATAATAAGAGGCATCTATTTAAAATGCAGCTGTCATTTAACAACAAAAAATATATACTTGTGAAGTTATAAGTCCACAACTATTTAATTTTCTCTTTTACTCTAGTTACAGGTTGGGTCCCAAGCAATTGCTATTTGCTTGTAGTAAGAATGTCTTTAGAACTCCTGCCATAGGTAATGTGTGAGCATGTAACACCCTCCATCCACCTGGGATCTTCTGGTGCTGCCAGTCCTCTGAACAACTTCCCCAGCCTATCTTTCTCTCTCCAGACTTAGCTGTTCCTACTACTGTTCTCCTAACTCACCCATGCTTTGTTCTGTTCTCCTCCTTTCAATTCTACATGTGTTTGTATTTACCATACAAATAGTGTTTTATTCCAACCATATGACACATATGCATTTAATAAGAGTTCCCTGAAAGTTTAGGTTCAACATTTGAGTGACACTGAGGTACAAGGGAAAAAACACTAGAGGAAAAGGGAGGAGATTCATTTCCAATGTGCATATTTCATGTGAGATTTAGAAACAATTCACACAATAAAAAGATCACAGCTTTTGCCATCTTGTGAAATGTAATTATTTTGAAACAATATTAAAATCACAATCTCAGGAAACTCATCAGTTATAGCACTTATGAACTGAATGTCCTAAGGCTAGGCATTCATCCTCTCTGGGATTGTTTCTTTCTTTAGACTCAATCAATGGTTTCACAAATTTGTTTCTTTTATCTTCATGTTTAAAGCCAAAAATAAGAGAATGATTCTGGTTAAAAGCCTGTCTTCTGTCTTCTGGGTTCGGTCATACCACATCACCCCCAACTCCTTCCTTATGCTGGTCAAAAAACCATGGTGGAGTCACAGGAACATAGTCTGAAAATCACTGCTAACCTGCTTTTTGTATGGCTCCCATTCTTGAAACATAACTGGAATGGAACTGGGAAAGAGATCACTTGTTTAAATGGTGCCTCTTTAACACATTCTCATGGCAGCTGTTGAAATTAAGATAGAAAGCCATAGGTGATAACACCATGAAACCCAGTGCCAGGCTGCTCAACAGACCCTCAGTTCATACAGAAGATACTTAAATGTTGACACTATTTTGTGTGCTAGCTAATTCTCCCATCTATCAACCAGTAAGTACCACAATTCTCCCACCCTTTGGACCCTGCTCCTGTTCCCCCAGCACCCCACAGTGTTAGAACTTGCCTTACCTATCCTAGTTCAACCTTTCTTAGTTTCTAGAGTTTCTAAAGTTGGCGGTTTCAAGTAGGATAATATATGCTACACGGAGACCTGCCTTGATCTGTAAGATCTGGAATTTCAAGTAACAGGAAGTTTGTATTTCCCATTACAAAAATGAAAGCATGCAGACAAGAATGCCAAAGGAAAATAAGTCATATGATGAAGAGTTACTGAGAGACATTCAACAGCTAAAAATCCCATAAAGATATTACTATTCTTGTTTAGTAAATTTAATCTGTGACTCATTCTTAGAAGCATTTGCTTAGACCCCGTGGCTTTTGGAAAGTCAAACTTGACAGATGCTGAGTACTTATGTATTCCTTTCACAAATTTGCTAAGGAACGTGTCCTTATGATATCATGCATTTTGATACAGTAATTAACCATACAAAAACACAGAGAGAATTTATGAATAGTTGATACAGACATGTGAGATGGACAATGGCAAATATTTCATTATAACATATGTAATGATTTAATTCTCATTGCAGGTAAGCTTACTGAATGTCATCATTATATATAACATTTGAAGTTGGGTGGTTGTGGCAGATATACCTAATTTTATTTATTATACATGAAGACAAGTACTGAAATTAGGAGATCCAGAGGGGAAAACTACTTTCAAGCCCAGTGCAAGTTTTAATACTACTTCAACCCTTCCCATGACATTTCAGTGCCTCCTGTTTCTTACATTTAGATCTAGACTCAGTCTGCCTTTCAGGCCATCAGTGTTTGGGCCATGAAGACTTCCATATTTCCTTTATTTTTATCCAGACAGTTATCTACACTTACTCCTTCCAAAAGTCCTACAGTAGTAATGGTTGATATTATACAGTTCACAGTGAATCTCATAGTATCTTTTAAACTTGCTAATTATTTAATATCTTATTCTCTTCCTCCCAGCCTATGAACAACTACATACATATATATATAGTTCTAGAATCCTTCTAAGAGTGGACAAGAAAAAATACACACACACACACACATATATATATATGCCTAAACATAGTTTTAATACATATATATGTATTTATGATATGTGATAATTTCATATAATATATATGATAATTAGTTTTAACACACACACACACACATATATATATGTGTGTATATATATATATATACACACACACACATATATATATATATGTACATATATATATATATACATATATATATATATATATATGTATGTATTTATTCTTGTCCAGTCTTAGAAGGATTCTAGAATGGGTCATTGAGAAACAATCTCCCAGAGGGCCCTTCCTAAGGACAATTTGTGGGAAGGAAATGGAAATAGAAATGAAGATAAGATGTAGGAAAACAAAATAGGGAACATAGACACAATTAATGGAAGCCATACTAAGAGAAGTATCTCATTTTAGAACATCTGCTTCCATTCCAGCCCTGGGATCTCATAGTTAACTGTGAAGCTTGAGCATCATGTGGAGGCATCTCATAATGTTAATGCAAGCTGCTGTTATTGCTGTTGTGTTATTAATGTCCAAATTATTATAGAATCAGTAACTGCTTAGTATTATTATTATTATTTAATTAGTGACGGCAGGACACAAATCCAGAGTGATTGAAATCTTTACTTTCCATCTCCTGTCTTTTTGCCAGATGGTAAAATGAAAGTTGGTTTTGGTCAATGTGAAGTTTCTAAACAATAATCCTCCCCCAGTCCCAGCAGACCTGAGTTTTCAGTATTTTATTTCATTAATAAATGTATTTGTGAGATTTCATTCAATGAAGTATTCTTCCAAATTATATTTATAAGATCTCCTCATCAGATAAACTATTTTAAGTTAACTCTATTTGTGGGTCTTTGCATGTATGTGTATGTTTTAGTACAGTTTTTATTTAAAGAAACAAAGGCTACTGTGTATTCATGTGATAAACCTGAGTTGTGATCCAAAAAGCATACTCTCTCCCTTGTAAACATGAAATGATTGGTCTTGAGTTTTTGCTGTCTCCCTCCATCGAAATGAGCAGCAACTGTGATAATTACCGAATGTCTATGTTTATATAAAACATCCCAAATATAGACATTTGCTACTATCAACATATATGCTGGCTTTTATAAATGCACTTGGCATGTTTAGCAATTATCACTGAAAGTATTTCTATGAACTTGAATGTAGATGTTGAAAATTCTGTTTAATTAACAAAAATCCCATCTTGTCATTAACGTCTCAGAAATACATTTGTGATTCAATGAATTCAAAGTGAAGGTAGTTTTTGCCTTGAATACCTTTTCTTTAATTTTTATCTTGTCTAAATTCTGCTTTACCCTATTTTGATTGCAAAATATATACTGGGTTTTATTTCATTTTGTCATCTTAGCTATTAAACTCAAACGACTACTGGGTATCTGGTCATATGACCAGCAAATACCTATTCTTCTGGCTGTGCGAGATGTTTTCTTTATATGGACTGACAAGCAAAAGGGTGGGGCTCCAAAGACTGATTTTTCACCCCAAGTGGTCCTCAGTGGACACAGAGCTGACATTTAGGATCACTTTCTAAATGAGCTGGAGAAGTGGATTACTATTGCTGTCTGGTTGTCTGTCTTTCAGGCAAATACCATGTATGTTTTCTTTACTGTGGCATCCCTTGTGTTTGGCCAAAACTGACTTTTTCATGTAGTAAAATCACACTATGTTTCACATAATGGCTTTATTTTTTTAATTTGTGCCACATATTTATTGTATGCACATTGGTACCTGATTTGACAGTACAGGAGCCAGGTGTTATTTCTCCACTTACTGGAGCTGCCCTCTGTGGTCCTCATCATTAACTGATACTTATTGAGCATTTGCTAGTGCGTAGCTGTGCACTGGCCCCACTGCTTAAAATATTCCTCCTGAAATTGTCTATGGTCTGTTCTTCACATTAAACACAAAATTCTGTCGGAAGCATTGACGTTTCAAAACTGGCATTGCCTGGCCTCTAATTAATCAATACGAAACCCTGATGCTTGTTGATTTGGGTTGGGTGCCTTCTCAGTCCCGATGGCAAAGCCTGGAGGAGCCCTGATTGTAAAATGTTCTGACTACAACTTATGCCACTTAATAGCCATCATGCGAGAAATTTACGATCCTATATCACACTTTAGGGAAGCTTCTGCAACTTGCCAGCTCACTTTGTTTGCAGTAGTCAAAGCCCTGGAGACATCAACATTTAACTGTGATTTGAAATTGCTGAAGTGGGCCGTTCCACCAGGCTGGATGGCCTACACAGCAAGTCTAGTAACAGAAGGCGTCTGTTTGGGGGGAATGGCCAGACTTGCTGTATTCAGATTATCCTCAGTGAGAAAGCATTAATGCCTAAAAGAAACTGTTTTCTCCCTCACCCACACTCCACCCTTTTTTCTGTTTAACGATAGAGCACCAATGTAACCTGTGCTGACCTTGGACTCAATGTATTTATTCATGGTTTGTTGAACCCTTAGTCATGTTGCCGTCACTGTTATTAATCATTCAGATTCCGATTGTCAGACAATTGCAACCCTTCAGCACAAAAGCTGAGTAAACAGGGTGCAGTTGGGGAGAAAGAGAAAGGGAATGAAAACAGACGATTAAGGCAAATAAAATGGATTAATCCTTGACATGATCATTTATACCAGGTCTAGGAGTCCAATAAAAGAGCTGTTGTAGATTATGTGCTTGATAAATTGCTGCTATAGTTCCGGTGGTGACAAAATGATTAATAAAGTTTAGGACAAAAGCAAATCCTTTTGGGTCTGCACCTAAGTGTGTGAAATCTATCAGTAGAAATTCTTTGTCCCATTTCAGGACAAGCAAACTTCTAATTCGTATTTCTGCCATCCTAGTTAGATTAGAGTGCCACTTTTACAAGAGATCCGCCTTCCATTCACTTGCAAAATAGTAAGGGGTCAGAAACAGGAATCTATTTCTAAAAAGACTTCCCAGCAAGAAGTTTATTTGTGCTCAGCTACCAAGAAGCACAAAAATTGCTAGCCAGGAAATTAAGCGATATTCCCTTTAGTCTTTCTTTGCCCAAGTAAGCCGTTGTGCATTTCAGTACAAAATAGAACATCAACATGAAAGAAGGCAAGGAGGAATGGATGGATGTCAGAAAGGATTTAAAGAATATATTTATTTCTGGTTTTCTAATCATACTTTATTTTGATATATCAGTTTGTAATATGCTTTCATACAGTTGATATCCCCCATCTCCTTAGTACTCACACTTACAAACTCGCTCTATTATGGATAAAGTTACTTGAGACACTTGGTAAATATGCGGATTATTGGTCCCCTCCCCCAGAACTTCAGTGTCAGAAAAGGGCCAGGGAGGAGGGGATGAGTACTCTATTTTAGCAACTATCTTCAGGTCAATCTGATGAAGGCAGAGCTCAAAGAGGCTTCAAGAAATGCTGCTTGAAGGCAAAGTATGTCATTTTTTTTTTAATTGATGAGGAAACTAAGGGTCAGAGAAACTAACTGAAGATAAAAAAGCTAGAAAACTTCAATGTTTTGACCATTGTCCAAGTTTCTTTCCGTATTGACCACTGTGTGTGGGAAGAATCCCAGCATAGTCACAATTGACAGCCACAGGGGAATGTGGTTTAAACAGTACAAAACAGTGTGTTCCAAACTCGGCCTACACATTGAAATCACCAAGAAAGCTTCAAAACTGTGGATGTCTGTGTTCCACTGTGATTTTATACAATTTTAAAATTTCATACACTGTGATTTTATTGGTCTGATGAGTGGAATGGGGTCAGGGATTTTTAAAGACCCCCAGGTGACTGAAAGTGCAGATAAGTTTGGGAGCCATTGATATGAATCTTTGAATTAAGACAGCATTTCCTACATGGACTCATGCATGTCATGTGATGTATGAGATGACTTTCTGTGGTAGAACATTTTTAGTTTTAACAGTTATGTATTTGTTTAAAGTGTATTTTTTAAGATACAGTAAGAAACCAAACGTTTTATATGATACATATTCCTTAAGACAAAGTTAAATTAGGCATTTACATTTGTTTTTAAGTGAATTAATTAAAATATCTATTAAGCAATTAATAGTATAATTGCATGTAGAAGTGGCAAAAAATATGGAAATGGTAGATAAATAGCTAAAATTTAGAAGAAACTGGGTTAATTTATTATGTCTCTTAAAGGGGCCTCTTTCATAAATGCAAATAGGTTTTTGAAACAATATTTAATCCCTTGATTATTTGGTTACTATTTAATATAGTGACAAGTCAACATTATTTTGTCAGCTACTCAGAGAGGTCAGATCCTAGGTTGGAAACACCATAAGGCATCCAGAGTGACAGAGAATGACAGAAGATGACAGATATGAATGGCAGGGAATGACATAAAACAGTTTTACCTTCTTTACAAAAATAGCCCCTTGCTCCTAGTGGTGCAAAGGTAAGGGAGATGCAAAGGAAGCAAGACATCCCGTAAATTACTTTGAATTTTAAGAATAGAATGGGGATGATATTATTGAAAATAATACTGGAAATTATCTGAACTCTGAATATAAGAAGTTAGCAAAGAAAATCTTAAAGGATCTAATGGATGAGAAACTGCCTCACCAGATATTATAACAAAAAATCACAACCACCACAGTAATAATAATTGCAGTAAATAATATGAAATATGATAGTACTGATGAATTGAATTAAAGATCCTTGAGGAAAGATCAGTGACACACAGCATAATATCTAACATTCTATCCCAACATACTAGTATTTAGTAAGTGGATAAGGAAAGAATGACTGCCTCAGCAAGTGGCCTTGGGACAATCAGCTCGTAATTGTAAAAAATAATAAAATTATATCTCTAGCTTGTGACTAAATCTAAATAATTTCCAGATAAAACAGAGGTATACATGTTTAAAAAAAAGGTTCAAGTGTTTGAAAAAACATAAATATGTATAAAATATTTGAGTGAACAAATTTGCTTTTAAGAATTCAAAGGCAGAAATCATAAAGGAAACAGTGATGGGTATAGCTATGTGATAATTTAGATCTCATAGGACAAAATTAATGACAAATCAAAAATGGATAAAAATATTTGGACTTTATGTTGCAAAAAGTTAATATCCTTGACATATAAATAGGTCTTATAATCAAGAAGCTAAAGATAAATATGCCAATTTGGAAATAGCCAAAAGATACTAAATGCAATTCTCAAGGAAAAAAATTATATATATTATATATAGATATTTATAAAACATGGGAAAATGTTAAGTAATGAAATATAAACTAATCATAAAATACATTTTTATCAGCATGGAAATATATAAAAATCTTAAAAGATTATGAATTGTTATAAAAATGTTGGACAATAAATAGAAAAAGCATAATTTTGTAAGGCTTTTGATCTACCAGTTCTGTTTCTAAAAGTTTATCAGAGGAAGTAAAAAAAAATAGCAGTAACAAAAATTTGGTTATAGTATTGTTTATTTCCACATTAAGCAGCGAGTCAGAATGGTGACATTGTGGTGAGGACTCTCTTCCTCTGGACTTGCAGATAATTGTCTTTTCTGTGTCCTCACACTGGAGAGAGACAGGCTCTGGTTAGGGTTTCAAACATGAATTTGGGGCAAGATGGACACAAACATTCAGTCCATAGCAATGTGGTGAAAACTATAAATATAGGGGACTCAATGAACCTACAATGGCAAAAACTGTACATGCTAAACTTGGGCCTTGGGTAAAGTTGGGTTCATTATATTATTTTCTCTACTTTGTGTATGTTTAAAATGGTTCATACAGAAGTATTTTTTAATTCATGTGGTAGGAGAATGTGTAAAGACATAGAAAAGATTTTCCAATATATTTAATTATATTTCCAATATATTTAATTAAATGTATTTCCAATATATTTAACTGAAGAAGTAGGGTAACATGTGAAGACATAGAAAAGATTTTCCAATATATTTAACTGAAAAAGCAGACTAAAGATACATACATATATAGAATATGAAATTTTGGAGTAAAAAACAGCATATATCTTTGTGGCCTGCATTGGTGAAAAAAACCTCAAAGGATAAAATATCAGAAAATTTAAAAATTATAACAGGAATGTTGCAGCTTCATATAATTTCTTTTTTTAAATAATTCATATTTGCATCAAAAAACCTGTATTACATTTTTAATAAGAAAAGTATTATAAAAACAATGCTTGATATTACTTTTTCCCCTTGACATTTTAGAAATATGATTTTTCTTTAAGAACTCATTTTTTTTACTTTTATTAAGCACCTAATATGTGTCAGGCCTTGTGCTTGAAGCTGTAGATAAAAAGATAAATATGACATAGCCCCTTGTCCTCATCACACTCATAGGGAAATTAGGTATCATTGAAATGCTATTGCAGCAGAGTACACAGAGAGCTATGGGAACTCACAGAGAAAAAGAATATTGTTTTGTTTTTACTTGAGGTTTCATAAAAAGCACATGAGAAAAAGTTTTCAACCACTGCTAGTGAACTGCAACATTTCTTGTCTTGAAGAGGTTTGAGTTTTAAGTTAATATTTTCATGGCCATTTCTTATGAACTGACACTTTTCCCATAACCAGTCCTACTCTGGTCAATTCTAATTCTTCAGCGCAATCTCCTGGTTCCTAGATGTGTTCCACCAACAATGTAAGACCAGCAGTGGTCTTGGGCAAGTGGGGATACTTTCAAGTGTACAGGGATTGGTATGGGCCTTGATTAAACCCTCAGAGTAAACCTATGTTACTTCATAGTTATTATTGGACATAAATGAAATGAAGTCAGTTTTAATATCTCACCTTGTACACTCAAGGCACTGTCCATTACAATACTATCAGCCACATGTGCCCATTGAACACGTGAAATGTGACTAAGTGGCAACTGCAGTGTGCTGTAACTGTACCAGACACTCCAAATTTTAAAAACTTAGTTAAAAAGTATGTATATATAATCTTAGTAGATTTTATGTTCATTACATGCAGAAATGGTAATATTTTTTAATTTCGGCTAAAAATGTATCATTAAAATTAAAACATTTTAAGTAGGGCTACTAAAAACTTAAGACTACATGTCTGTGGTTCCCATGTGTGACATTACATTATAGTTGTATTGAATAGCACCGAATTAAAAGCTTCAAGTTGATGAGCACCAAGGTACCTCCATATGCTGAAATTTAATGTATTTAATTACATCTTCATAACAATTCTGTTTGGTAAGGATGGGATTTTATGGATGAGAAAACCACAACACGTGGCCTGTCAACTCACTTCCCAAGTTCACTGAAAAGCATTGGATAACTCACTTTGCTTTGTTTGCTCAGTTACAGGGCTTGTTTTCTGCTGTGTGGAAATCAGCAATATGTATCATCCGGTCATTTGGCCCATTACTTTGCCCTTCATATTTCCCACGTTATGATAAGGAACATGCACAAGAAAACTCATCATTTAGAATTCTCAGTCCAAGAAGTCTGGGAGCTTGTTCTCTGCTCTAACATCCAACTGCCTTTCTCTAGATATGGAGTCCTTCCGTCAAGCTAACTTTTCAATAGCGTACCAGATACAGACAACATCTGTAGCCCTGGTGGATGCATGGAAGGAGATTTCCTGCAATCTCACTTCCTCTAACTCCTTCTTTAACTCCTGAGACAGCTCCAGGTTTCCACACAGCACAGCTTAAAAGGGAAAGTGATGCCCAGGGAAGTAAGTTTCAGGAATGGCACTTGGTTTTACAGCACTGAACGTAGTACCTCCCTTATCATCAGGTGCATTTCCAGAACTAACTCAGAACTTGATTCAGAAGAGCAAAGGTATACCTACTTCATTCTAAAAACCAAGTAAGGGTCTCTCTAGGTTATACAGCCTAAAGATATAGGGTAGATAAAATGTTTTAAAGAGAAACTCACCAAAAGAAATAAAAATAATTATGCATTTATCCACTTCCTTCAAATTTTTTCTCTTATGTTTTAAATTTTTTATTGAATTATAGTTGTTACACAATATTATATTAGTTTCAAGTATACAAGATAGTGATTCAGCAGTTATTTGTATTATTAAATCCTCACCCCAACTAGTGCAGTTACTATCTGTCAGCATAGAAAGATGTTAAGGAACTATTGACTATATTCTCTATGCTGTATTTTCACCTGAGTTACTAATTTATACTATGATTGAGATTTTGTGCCTCCTTATCTCCTTCACCTATTTCACTCCCCTACCCCAACCCCTCCCCACCCCTGGTAACCACCAGTCAGTTCTCAGTGTGTATGAGTTGTCTTGCCAATGGGTTTCAGCCCCCGGCAAGTTTGCTATGGATTCAGTGTGACCAAAGAAATGACAGTAGAACGTTTCTTTGGGGTGAAAGGGATTATTACCCAGCTTGTTCTTCCGGTGGTAGGTTGGGCACTAACATCTCTGCCTCTGCACTGGACCGAGCTCTCTATATAGTGCAATAATAGCTTATTGCCTACAGGTGTGGAAGCGGTAGCCTAGCAACAGGCCAGTTACATCATCAAGTGGTTTAAGTTCAGGGAGGATCCTGGCCATAGGAACCCCAACTTCCTCACATGAGTCTATTGCTGTTTTGTTCATTTTGTTTTGTTTTGTTATAATTTCAGAAGTGAAATCAAGTGGTATTCATATTTCTCCACCTGGCTTATTTCACTTAATGTGATACCCTCTAAGTCCATCTGTGTTGTCCCAAATGAAAGGATTTCTTCCTTTTTTATAGCTGAATAATATTCCTTCATGTATATGTACCACATCTTCTTTATCCATCTTTATTGATGGACGCTTTGGTTGCTTCCATATCCTGGCTGTTGAAAATAATGCAGCAATAAACAGTGGTGCATATATCTTTTCAAATCAGATATCTTGTTTTCTTCCTGTTTATTTCTAGAAGTGGAATACTAGGTAGTATGTTATTTCTATTTTTAGTTTTTTGTGGAATCTCCATATGTTTTCCATAGTGGCTGCACCAATTTACATTCCCACCAACAGTGTAGGAGGGTTCCCTTTTCTCCACATCCTCACCAATACTTGTTATTTCTTGTCTTTTGGGTAGTGGCCATTCTGACTCATATGAGGTGCTGTCTCATTATAGTAAAATTTCTTAATAACACAGTCTTGGTTTCCAGAATTAACCTTAACATTTTCAGGAATGACAAAACACTTGTTTAATTTAAGTCTGAGACACATTTTCCTTTTGGAGCCAAGTAGACACTGGTCCTACTTCTTTCTTGGTCTTTCCTACAATTTATTCTTAAGATAAAAACCCCAACACCAGCCTGCTTTCATTCCCACCCTTAAACTCTTCAAGTTTAGGATGATCACATCTGGGATCCACAGATGGCTATCACTGAAGGCAGGAGGAAAGTGGATTCCTCCCTAGGTTTCCAGCTACTCCATGTGGTTGAGCTGAGAGTCAGGTGTTTTTGTTTTATCCTAATATGTTTTCTTCTTTGTGTACAGATAAAGCTCAGCCACCTAATATTTTCAGAGAACTTATCCTCACTCCTCAGAAATCAATGATTAGGAGGACATCAGGATTTGGTTCTGCATGAATATATGTCACTCTGCTCTGAAGAAAACCCAGTGTTTACATTTTTATCTGTTGATATTTTAATTAACAATGTAAGTGCAATGTTTGCCCTGTGAGTTCAATGGGAAAAACTCTGCAAATAAACATCAGTTCCCTCCTGGACAATCACTCTGTAAATTAGCTTACTTTGTCAATAAAGTGCATGCCTATCAGGCTCTTCAAAGCAGCAGGGGTAAGGATGTTCATTTACTTAAGCAGTAGGTTCTACCATTAGCGTTTGTGATTGGTGTTAATTAGAACTGTGTGTGCATGTCTCCTTGCCACAGAGCCCACATTTTGAAATCCTACTAACAATCAAGCTATTAATAAATTAAGTGCCCATATTTGTTTGTGTTCTTTTTTAATCTAATTAAACTTTTTTGAGCAAAACCATCTTGAAAAGCATTTGAGGACTGTTTTCTCAGTAGTATGATCATTTAAATCATGCTTGATTTCTGTTTTTTAGCAGCTTAATATAAATTTGTAGTTCATTCGAACTTTTTGCAGTGGGTAGAGTTGGGAAGCCTATGTGTTTTGGCTATTTGAAGCATAGGTTTATTTATTCATTTTTAACTTCTTTTTATTTGTTAAATGAGCTTTGATAAAGTAAATGTGTTTTTTCCCCAAAACCAAGCATTGAAAGCATGTAAATTGGATATATTGGCATTCTAAAGAATTTAGAGTGTTATGAGGTATCTAAGTGGATATCAATGCTGTGTTAACAAAGTTAAGTCATTAAAGCCATTATATACATACTTGGAATGATGCAGGTGGAGACATGCAAGACCTGCATTTACCATGTTCTGCCATCTGGTATGGAAGAGAGCATTTCCCTTTGATCTAAAATATCCAGAGTGGTTAGATTATTTTTAACTCTCTGTCTTGCTGATGGGTTTCAGCCCCAGGCAAGTTCACTATAGATTTAATGTGACTGAAAAAATGACAGTAGAATATTCTTGGGTGAAAGGGTTATACACAACTTCATTTCCACGCTGGCAGGTCAATCACTAGAATTCTGTTCACATAGAGCGAATCGGCCTCCAGCAAGGCAGTCCCTGCCTCTGGGCCTCTCTACCCCGCACAGCCGTCTCAGTCTCTGTCCTTGGTGCTGCCACTACTCCAGTCTCATCTCTGCTCTCCTGCAGCCTTGCAGCTGTGCCACCGTGTCACCCAGAGCACTGGAAAGAGCTCATTACATAGAGTCAATAAGAGCATACTGCCCACACGTGTGTAGTGAGCTAGCTGACCAGGGCCAGGTGAGACTCTTGGCCATAGGAACCTTCACTTTATCCACACTCTCTATCTCACTTTGCCTTGGGAGAGATAACCTAAATGTTTCTCAATTACCCCGAAACTGGACATCAAGTGAGTCAATGTAACTCAAAGCCTTTTTCAGTAGAGCTAACATTTAGAATGAAGAAAATAAAGAAAAATGGTTTATATATTTCTCTGTTGGGGAGAAAAAATTAATGCTCCTTTTTGTCAGCAAGTGCATGTTCCCCTGGAGAAGTTCAGAAACATCTCAATCAACTTTGTGCTTTGTATTTGCACTTCACAGAAAATGTTTAAAGCTAAAAATTTATTATATGCTTTGAAAAATACCCTAGGGAACTCAAAATTACTGTTTTGCTGTAGCTTATTTTGTGCTTAAATATCACCGGTCACCCAGTGAACTATTTATTTCTAAGCTTTGTGTCTTAATCGTGGTGATTTGATTCTTGGATATCTGTGGATCGGTTATGATCATGCTTGTGAGTTCTTACATCTGTTTGGGTATCTAAGGATGTCTTTATTTTTTTTAATGATTAGAAAAGCTGAAATAAATCTTACAGAAACATTTAGAAACAATTATAATTCAATATCTAATTTTCTTATTAATATTTATGACATTTGGCTTTAGACAATGGAATTTGTTATGTTAATGATTTTAGCATCATTCGCTCCTAATTCTTATGTTTTCCTCAATTCATTCTCCTCTGCTGATAGCATCCCTATTGTTCCATGGTAACCATGTGGCTACTGCAGTAGGTAAAACAATCACAAGATGAAGACGCTTGGAATAATATGAAAGGGAAACTGGAAATGTCCTGTGTGCATGGAAATCAAATTTGTTTCTGAAATGTGTGCTCTGGCAGGAAGGGTGAAGAATTTTTCTACAAATTAACAGATACCTTTGTACTTGCATATTTCTTATATGTGGCCAATCTATGTTTAAGGATGTTGTCTTGCCTGAGGGTTTCAGCCCCAAGCAAGTTCACTGTGGATTTGGTGAGACTGAGAAATGACAATGGAACATTCTTGGGGTGAAAGGGTTTATACCTGGCTTTTTCTCTTGGCAATAGGCTGAGCACTAGAATTACATCTGCATCCGACAGTCTGCAGGTCTGTAATCCTCCTTCATATCTGCCTCCTCCCAGAGCTCTTTATACAGTGACTCAGTCAGTAACAGCTCATTGCCTACGGATGTGGAAGCAGTAGCCTAGCAACAGGCCAGTGACATCATCAAGGAGTTTAGGGTCAGGGGAGGATCCTGGCCATAGGAACTTCCATTTTCCCCCACAGATGTTTAATATTTTCTTTAATTATATTGAAGTCTATGTTTGCAGACACTTGCAGAAAAAAACATTATGTTGCCCATCTCACACTTCATGTTTTTTCTTTCCTAGATTTTAAATAATATTTTACTGCAAGGGAAAGATTTCTTATACAGACACAACATAAACTCTTCTTAATTGGTAGAGAAACCAAGACATTCAGTAAATTCTTAATGAAAATGTTTCATATTGTAAGGAGACGACCAGGTTTTTTCTACTGCTAAATTCTTGGTATTTGCAGACTATATCTGTATTCTTCTTCAAAAAAGATATTAAAGGAAGCATTTTAAAAGAAAACCAGCCAGTTATTTTCAAATGCAAGTATATATATATATATATATATATATATATATATATATATATATATACTTATGTGTGTGTGTATAAGTGTGTGTGTCTGTGTGTGTGCATAATTTTATGTGAGCAATTTTCACCACCCAAAAACACTTGCAACCTATGTCTGTACCCATATGCAAAAATTATTACTTCCATCAGTAATGGCTATATGTGTTCACATCTTGTTTGTTGCTCTTTTTAAAGAAAAAATAAAACTCATAATGTGGAAACTTTATAACTTAAGTTCTTAGGAGCAAATTTTTCTTGTGTGTTTGACAATAGAGCTTCTGTAGAGGACATGAAGGTTCCTATGACCGGTATTCTCACCTGCCCCTGGTCAGCTTGTTGGCTAAACACGTGTGGACAATACAATACATTGTTATTGACTCTATCTAAAGAGCTCTGCCCAGTGCTCTGGGCTGCTACACAGCTGCAGGAGGGCAAAGACTAGAGTGGTTGCAGCACTAAAGACAGAGACTGAGACGGCTGCCAGGGCAGAGAGGCCGAGAGACAGAGGCTGGCTTGCTGCATGCAGACTTGCTTTGCGATGGATGGGATTTGAGCACTTGACCTGCCACTGTGGAAATAAAGCTGGATATAAACCCTTTCATCCCTAAACATTCCATTGTCATTTATTGGTCTCACTGAATCAAGAGTGAACTTGCCCAGGGCTGAAACCCACCAGCAAGACAGCTGCAAAAATTAAAAGAAAAATATTTGAACTACTTCTGAAGTGGAAAAAATTGTTTCAAACAAATTTACTATTATTGGCTATTCAATTTAAGTACTTCATTCTAAATAAAATTTTAGGTCATGGTTTCAATACTGATAAGAATTAATCTACTACATGCATTTTGACTTGTTTTCTAGAACTATCAAGTCCAGATCCACAAAATTATGATTTCCTTTTCTTTAAAACAATAAGCAATTTCATGGGTGGTGTACTTCCAATGACGTTAAAGGATAGACACTACATTTATTTTTTTCTTTAAAGATTTCATGAAAACAGAGAGAGAGAGAGAGAGAGAGAGAGAGACTGCTTAGTCCACTGAGAATAGGTGTACTTCTATATAATATCAGAGATTTGCAGGTTTTTTCTGGCCTGAGGCATGGGAAAGATAAAACATTGATTTGGTTTTAAAGGATTTTGTAAGCAAATGTATACAAAGTGTTGTAAAGACCCTTGGAGTATGTTGGGAAAACATACTGAAAAGATGTAGCTGAATTTACAAATGTAGCCATTAATGGTAGCCAAGATCACAAGTGTTGCTATTTATTGTACAATAATAAATTATGTTTTTATATTGTAAAAATATTTAAATATGACACTGCATGGATCTAAGGGTTGCTAATGCTTGCAAATATTAATGGGTGTTCCTTCATCACTGTCTTGCCTGAGGGCTTCAGCCCCAGGCAAGTTCACTATGGATTTAGTGAGACTGAGAAATGACAATGGAATGTTCTTGGTGTGAAAAGGATTTTTATTCAGCTTTATTCTCCTGGTGGTAGGTTGAGCACTGGAATTATGTCTGCATCTAGCAGTCTGCAGGTCTGTAGGTCTGTAATCCACCTCCAACTCTGCCTCCTCCCAGAGCAACAGGCAAAGCTCTTTATATAGTGACTCAGTCAAGAATAGCTTATTGCCCATGGGTGTGGAAGCATTAGCCTAGCAGGAGGCCAATTACATCAGCAAGTAGTTTAGGGTCAGGTGAGGATCCTGGCCATAGGAAATTCCATTTTTCCCACCACCACAGTAAAATTTCATCTGATTCAGATGACCTTTGCAGTAAGGGAGAATCCAATTTCATTTTTAACATGGCATTCCCTGAATATGCAAGTATTTATTTTCTTAACTTTTAAAGAAAACATGAGTTTTTAAAATAGAACCAGACACTGTCAGTGCATTGCTTGTATTCTCCATCTCCACCCTCAACAGACCAACTGGACTTGAACTATCAGTAGAGATATTCTTGGCCTAAATGATCTCTCTACTCTGGAGCCCAACTCTCCCCATGTAAAAGGCAGGCTGAAAGTGCCAGGACATTAATGCCCTTGGGAAGCAGTGCTCCATTAATGACTGAAAGGAACTGATTGACAAATTCGTCACCTCAGTTGTCCCTCAAGAGAAAGAACTCTGAGGCATGTTGTCTTGCCAATGGGTTTCAGCCCCAGACAAGCTCACTATGGATTCAATGAGAATGAAAAAAATTACAGTGGAATGTTCTTGGGGTGAAAGGGTTTATACCCAACTTCATTCCCATGGTGGCAGGTCAGTCACTAGAATCCTGTCCACTCAAAGTAAGTTGGCATCCAGCAAGCTGGTCTCTGCCTCTGGGCCTCTCTACCCTCCACAGCCATCTCAGTCTCTGTCCTTGGTGCTGCCACCACTCCAGCCTCTGCTCTCCTGCAGCCCTGCAGCCATGCGGACCAGAGCACTGGGTAGAGCTCTTTATATAGAGTCAGTAACAATATATTGCCCACACATGTGTAGTGAGCAAGCCAACCAGGGTCAGGTGAGAATCTTGGCCATAGGAATCTTTACCTTCTCCACTCATGTGTTCTACATTACTACTTATATTCCCCCATGGGCTAACATTTTAGTTGCCCACAGTGGCTTTCTGTTAATATAAATATTATCAGCTTCCTTCCATTTCCTGGCTTACTTCCCTATTTCTCTGCTAATATTTCCTAATTTCTCAAAAAGCTAGGTAAAAATAATTCTTATTTTAGAATCTGCTTCTAGGAAAACTCAACATGAATCATATGTATTTTTTGATCTGGTTATATATCCATGGATATATAACCATAGGATTAGAATCCTTAGGATTCTATATATCCTGGAAATCCATAGGATAGAATATATCCTGGAAAGTAAATCTCTTCAACTACCCTTGCCCCCTCAGCAGTAAAACACATTTAGGTATAGGCAAGAAGCGTCCTTGCCTCATTACACATGTTTTATTAGAGTCTTGCGTGTCTCAAACATACAAAGAAGTCACTTTATTAAAAAGAAAGATTTTTAATTTTAGCATTAAATGACAGGTTCTGTCATTTAATGCTGCATAGGGCTGCTCATCACCCTTAGTATCACAGTTCAGGCACCAGTAAAGTACTTCGTCACATCTCTTGCGGATGTCTTGAAATAGAAGGCAACTGCATTCAAATGCTCTGAAGGTTGCATGTGTGTCACAGCCGACATTGAAAAGAGACACTGTTTCAGCATACAGGGAGGTTTTGATCAGAGAAGCACTTAAATAAAAGACAAATTAATTTACTTGTCATGTCCTTTCTGTCTACATAAATGTAATAGATTACTGAATGATGAAATATTATATCCCAGTAATGCTAACTATTCATTTCTTGTTCTCTTTCTGTTTCAATTTATGGTCCTGAGGTATTCATGAATTAGCATGGTGTTTACCACAATTGCATATGGAAACTGAAGAATTTTTGAGTTATTAGTCAATTTATATTCTTCTTAAATGTGTATATATTACACAGATCAATGAAAATATATTTGAACTGTGATGAGGTGTGATACAAGTTTTTGCATTATCTTTAGGGAGATGATAAATGCTAAAATTTAATTTTCTTCCTATAAACTATTTTAAAACACTAAGTTAACTTTCAAACAAGCAAATAAAGCATTACAGTTTTATTTGAATAATTTGGTTTGAATTATGTTATTTATTAATTCTAATCTATATTTGCCTTTGAGTAAATAATTCAGTTATTTCAGAATAAAATGGTTTTAAAAACATGAAAAATCCTTCCATTTTCACATACATTTCTTTTAATTTACATTTTTAGTAAAATTAAATTCAAATTTTGCAAACATTGAATTTTTTTTATTATATACTGTGTCTAAGTCAAGAATGGGATAGAAATTAAAAATGTCAGACTAGAGCTCAGAGGGAAAAAAGGCAGAATTTAAAAGAAAAAAATCTTCAAAGAGTTGTTCCAGTTAAATTTTTAAATCTTAAAAAATCAAAGTAGACTTTTGTCAAACATGACCCAAGAATTCATGAAAAGGACATTATGGATCATTTACTTAATGAATATTTAATTACTGCTCAAATAGGGAAGATGGATAAGAAAATTATTTTTCTCAATTCTGTAACTTAAGCAGGTCAGATAATTATCTGCATTTTCTTAAGCTTTAATAAGTAAAGATTTAAATACTTATAAATATACCAAATACAATGAGAATGAAAGAAAGTTACATCAAATTTATAATTCTGAAGCAACAATTGCATCTTCATCATGTCAATTAGAAGCTAAAGAAAAATTATATTCACAAAACCATAAAACTGGACAATAAGTATATAATGAAGTAAAATTATATTATGCTTATTAAGTGATGGTCCTAGAACACAGCCACCATGTTTCTCTGATAGTGCAGGAATATTTTCTAGTAAAAATAGAAGCTGATTTTAATTTTTAATTATAGTTTTCATTGATTGAAGATGGCACAAAAATATTTAACTTTACCAAAATTGTTTCAAATGGATAAAGAAGATTTAGGAATTAGATTTTACATGCTCATTTTAAGGATTTAATACATAGGTATTTCTATTGCATGGATCAATCTTCATGATTAGCTTTGACTAAAAATTGTATTTGTGACTGGAAATCATTTAGTTTCTCAAAAGAACACAAAATATCACTTGCAAACATATACACACATGAAAACCACATCAATTATTAGAACTTAGAAAAGATTTGTCTGATACAAAACATGTTAGGTGATTGGTTAAAAGAATGTCTAATTGTTCATATTTTTACCTTTTCCCATGAATCATGACTGTTCTTAATGGCATCTAGAATGGTGAATCTTTTCCCGAAGGTTTTCAATTTATTTTGTACAGATCCATCAGAGGAATAACTATCTATGGTAACTGTAACTTATAAAATATATATTTTAAATAAAAAGGCTTGAAAGTCAAAATGGCTTTGATCCATTGGCTGTAGAATGGAAGTTATGTTAGCAGGCATGAAAGCAAGATTAATCTCATTTGTGTATCTCCATCATAGCTCTGGAGGGACCAGGTGCATTATCACTGAGCAGTCATATTTTGAAAGGAATCTTTTTATGAGCAGTAGGTTTCAACAGTGACCTTAAAACATTCAGTAAACCATGTTGTAGACAGATGTTTTCTCAACTAAACTTTGTTGCTCACTTAATAGAGCACAAGAAGAATAGGTTTAGCATAATTCTTCAGGGCCCTAGAAGTTTTGGGATGGTCAGTGAGCACTGGTTTCAACTGAAAGTCATCAGCTGTATTAGCCCCCAATAAGAGAGTCATATCTCTTGAATCATATCCTTTGAGACCAAGCATTGAC
Organism: Manis javanica; assembly: GCF_040802235.1. Classification (NCBI taxonomy): domain Eukaryota; kingdom Metazoa; phylum Chordata; class Mammalia; order Pholidota; family Manidae; genus Manis; species Manis javanica. The sequence goes on from NC_133156.1 coordinate 47,362,736, forward strand.
TTCTAACTATGAATGTCCTAGATGGCATCATTTTCCATTAGAAGGCTATTTCATTTATATCAAAAAAACTGTTGTTTATTGTAGCCACTTTCATGAATTATCTTAGCGAGATCTGGATAACTGGCTGCAGTTTCCATATCTGCTCTTGCCACTTCCCCTTGCATGTTTATGTTATGTTGACAGATACTTAATAGGAGTTTGGAAGAAGTTAACTTCAATCCTCATGCATGAATTTAAAGGATTCAAGACTACAGTGTAGGAAGTACCTTCAGATTGGTGGAAATTTTAAAAGAACTAATGTTTGCATGTATAGCATGAAGATGTCGTTAAATTGTTGCAGTTACATGATAAAACTAACATAGGAGTTGCTTCGTATGGATTAGCAAGAAGATGGTTTCTTGAGGTTAAATATGCTCTGGGTGAAGATTCTTGTGAAGAAGATTGAAAAGGCAACAAAGGATTTAGAATATTACATAAGTTTAGTTGGTAAAGCAGCCGCAGGATTTGAGAGGACTGAGTCCAACTTTCAAAGAAGTTCTGTGGGTGAAATGCTACCAAACTGCATTACATGCCACAAGAGAAGTCGATCATGGAAGGAAGAGTCAATCAATGCAGCTAACTTCATTGCAGTCTTATTTTAAGAAATAGCCACAGCCATCCCAACATTCAGCCACCACTACCCTGAACAGTAAGTGGCTGTCAGTACTGAGGCAAGACCCTCCACCAGCAAAAATTACAACTTGCTGAATGCTCAAATGATAGTTTTTCTTAAACAATAAATTATTTTTTAATTAAGGTATATACATTGTGTTTTTTTTAGGCATAATGTTATTTCACACTCAGTACAGTGTAGAATAAACATAATTCTCATATGCACTGAGAAACCAAAAATTCATTTAAATCTCTTTATTGTGATGGTCTGGAACTAAACCAGCAATGTCTGTGAGCCATGGTTGTATGAGTAACCATGATTTACAAGCTAAAAGAAAGTTTACCTAACTTATTATTATGGTCAGTAGAACACAAGTTATGTGAAAAGATCTTGACCATAATGGTATAATTAGGAAATTTGGTAAATGAAGATGTGAAAACAATTAACAGAATAAATTTGTAATAATCTATGTTGTTATGTATTATTACTATTCATTAGAATAAATGTATAAAATATATTCATTTATTACAAAATAATGACATATATAAATATATATAATATATATATTTGTTTTTATATATTTTATATATAATTTGATAGTTTATATATAGTATAAAATAAATCTATCCTCTTATTATAAACTATTCATTACCAGTTTTTACTTCAATTTATCATTTTAACTATTATAAATTCATTTATTTTATATAATTTTAGGTAATATAAAATGATATCTTTATTACTCCTCCAAATATTGATGATCCCTCACTCAAACAGCAAGAAATGTAGCTTCATCATCATGAAATTCAGTCATTTTTGATATTTTGCTAACTTTTAGTAATAAAACCATAACTTAGTACCTCTTTTTCAACTTGTTAGAGAGATATATTTGTCAAAGGAGAAGATAGTTTATTTTATTTAACAGTTTTATTACATTGATTTATAGCTTTTAAACACATTTAGCCAAATGGTATGTGGCCTCCATTTTTATTCTTAACCCAGGGCTGAAAATATTAAGATTGGGCTTGTCTTTCTGTCTCCAGATGTCCTCCTAAAAGCCCACCACTGTTACCATTTTCTGGGACATCCTTACACATATATATATGTATGTACACACATAGGCATATGAACTTGCATTTACTTTTCTAGGTTGCCATTAATATCATCTAAAGAGAATCATAGTGTCTCTCTCTCACCTTCTTCCCTGCTGAGGATGACAAGGCCTCAGATATGATAATGCCAGTGGGAGCTGCAGATGCTAGAGATACTATTTTCTCAATTGTATTCAAATATACCCTGAGAGGTAAATTAAAGTCTCTTTCTCTGGCCTTCATAGTGTTTCATCTATATATCTATTTTAAGATAACTATATTTTTGCCTAAATCATCTTTTTTTTCTTCAGTAACTCACATGGCTTTAAGGGGTAATGGATACTTCTTCACTCTCTGGGGTGTAATAACGGATATGAGTGCATAAGTCTGAAGGTAGAAGCCACCAGAGCAATGAGTTGGTTTGCAATCAGTGAAGAGAGTTGGGACTCAGTGAGAGTACACAGACTGAAGGAAGCCAGAAACAGAGGGGATTGTGCCTGGAAGAATGGAAAAGAAAACCTGACTTGTTGTCATGTCTGATGTCCCTCACCCACCCAGTGAGACAGAGGAGGTTAGGTTTACATGGTATCTAACTCCAGATCAGTTTGTCTTTGGAAGTAAGGTGCGAGGTGTAAAATCCTCTGCCATTTCTACCACCTAGTTCTAAGCAAAAAGCTATGGATTTCACTAATGTTTTTTGGCGTGAAAGAAACTTTCTAGCAAATACCAAGAGAGGTTCAAACTCTGGAATTTGAAAGAGAGTAAAACTGGACACAGCATGTGGGGACAGCTGACATCTGGATGCATATTTTATATATGTGCTTTTCTTTCCCAAGTGTATGGTTGGTTTCAGACCACAAGGAAATATGTCTTATTCTTCCCTATTTTTCCAATTCCAGAAAGGTGCTTTGGATGAAATTATGCAATGATAAATTATCTAGAAATCCTGTTATATGAAACAACTTTTGAGCTCCAGAAAGTGTAACTCATAAAGTTAGTCTTATTTTCCATACATACTGAAGATATAGTGAGGACATCTGAATTTTAGGTTAGATGTTACTCAAGCACTATTTCCCCTTAGTTAAAATAGCAGAGAAGGCAGGTTTAGAGAAAGAATTGTAGAAACCAGCATCAACCATCCTCTAATTTAGTGCAATGCTGAGGTTAAAAACTCCATTGCGATGAGAGGGTATCCTTCAGCATTTAATTTCCAGGAAGTGATTTATATAACTGAAAAGACTCTTGCCTATTTTTTAATTCCTGTTCTTTTACAATATACTAATAAGTACCACTTTGGAAGAATCATATACAATTCATTTTAGTGTTTGCAAAGAGTTGAACTAAGATATTATGGAGTCCTTGCAAGGATACCTCATTTTTTGCATGATGCTCTCAGTGTTTAGATGGCACCCCTTGAAAGATTCATATCTTTAAAACAAAAAAAGACTGGTCTTATCTCTGTGAAAAGACTATGAAGAAATTAATGCCTCAAAAGAAATCTTTGAAGGTGGGATTGGTTTAAAGAAACAGAATGTGTAGAACAATCTTATTTCTTTTTGACTAATTTTTTTTTGTATCTTGGATTGTTTTTGATAGGACATTCTATTGATGGAAATGTAAACATCCAAGAAAAATAGATTTTTTTAATGATCAGAAGGAGCAGCTTTCCCATAAAATATGGGGCTCACTGAATTTCCAGCCACACAGAATTTTTTATTATATGTGAATTTTTTATGAACCAACATTCAGAAAAAAAGGATCCATGGGCCTATAGGGAATATAATGTGTCAGATTATATTGATGAAATGAGAGATAATAATGATACTAATAATATTTAAGATTTATCCTGGATTTTTGTTCTGAAGTGCTCAAAGTATTTCATGCATATATGGAGCTTTATTTTTCACCCTGTAGGAAGAGTATTTTCAGGGGGATGCTGACCCATTAGGAGACCATAGGGAAATAGTTTCATTATCCCTGGGTGCCAAGCTGTGTAAGAAGAGTATTTATCTTTTCCAGGCCTGAGATGAAGTGAAACATAGTCATTCTGATCATACAGTCTTTATAAAGTCTCTGGGGCCCCATTTCATGGTCTGCAAGTGATTTAACCAAAAACACTGAGAGTATATAAATATGGAAATTTTGCTAAGACATTTCTCCCTTTTGTAGAATTCTCATGGTTCACTTTTCTTAGTCCTGACACTCTATCTTCAGATTTTTTTTCTTTTTGGAGCAGGGGATGGGAGGGGTATGATAGTGAACTAATGACATGTCTGCTGGCCGTTTTCCAAGGCTAATAACAATCTGGAAAATAGAAACAAGGCAGGTTTAGAGGCAAAGAATTGCAGTATTTAAAATGGTAGTACAGTATTTCTCAAATAATCAGCTATTGAGATGAGACAGAATAAATAAAGGGAAGTGCTTGCTTACCACCACTGAAATCTGTAGTGTTCAAATGAGAGAGAGCACACATCCCATTCTTCCCCTGGCAGTTCAAAAGGGCAGGACTTTGAAGGAAAATCACTCACCCTGTTAGTTCATATTACATTTGAGCCAAACCCCTGACAAGGCATGTATTAAAGGCCTTTCCATGTTATAGAGCAAAGCAGGAAAAGGCCATGAGATTTGTCCCCATTCCTCCTGTTCTTTCCAAATTCTGCCTGCCTTGTTCTTAATGACACACTGTTCCTAAAGGGCTGCTCCTTTTCCATCCTCAAAGGAGAAGTTATTAATTACATTAATTCATGTGCTATTTCTGCTTTCAGCTCTGAGTAAATAAATAATTATTCTTTAATAAGGAGGCAATTTTGTACAGCCTTAGTACAAGAGTCTTCTCTAGAGCATCGCTAACACCCTTCCCTTGCCCCTGAAAGAACACCTACAGGGATCAGAATTCTCTCTACTACAAGGAAGTGATATGAATTACTAGACCATTCTTAATGTTAATGTTTAAACATTCTTCATTATAATGAACTACTGCCGTCTTCCTCTCTTGTATAACCACTGGCCCTAGTTTTGCCCTCTAGGGCCACACAGATTAAAATGAGTCCTTTCTTGTGACAGTCATTTTCATATCTATAGAGAGCAACTTTATTATTCTTCTAATTCATCTCTTCTACAAGATATCTATTTCCATAGAACAGAAATAAGGTAGCCTCTTCATTTTTGAGTTAAAGTTAGGAAACATAAGCAAGTTATATGTATGTATATATAAAGCCTTTAAAAGAACTTGTCAGTGATCTGAAAGTTCTTCAGCACGTGGCATATAGAAGACATCCAATATCCAGCCATTTCTGTGTTGCCATGAACAAGTGCCTTTGCCTTATGAGTTATTTCTTGTATAGTATTTGTAAACTGAGAAGATTGGATTATGTGATTATGTCTCCCAGTTCTAAATGTCCTGTCTTCACCATATATTTTGGTAAAAACAGTTTCAGACTTACTGCTCCCTTTAAGTTTTCTTTGTGTTGGTATCTTTAATCCAGCGAAATCCTAAAGCATACAATAAGCTCAAGATGAATGCCTTGAACAGACTATACTCATCACAGAGTCCCTACAAATCCAAAAATGAGAAGCAGGAAACACCCATTTTATACATTTCCCAGAATTCTAGCAAATCTGTGACAAAACCAATTCAATAGACTTTTGGACTTGTAAAGACTGTAAAACCCTAGCATAGTTTGTTCAAGGTAGCATACCTTATTATGCTAATGAAAACAGTCTATGTTGTTTGTTTTGTGGGAGAAGGACAAATTCATTTTTTAATATTCTGTAAGAACTGGATGTAGGTTATTGGAGATTAAAGGTTCAATGTAGTGTATAGGAGTGTCATGGTTTAAGTGCAGCCAGGTATAGATGAAATGTTTATTAAGACAAAATGCTAAGATACAAGGGGCACAGACTTATTTTAAATTTAATAAAATTCACTAATACAAATGAAAATTAAAATATTTCATTTTAAAACATTCAATTTTAGTTGTAAATTCAGGTAGAGAACTCATGTCTCTTAACGCTCTCAGGTTTTTCTATCACAATAATGGGCAGCTGCCAAGAATCTATGTAGAACTCATTATTCTTAATTATGAGGTGATTTTTATCATATGAGGTAAAATGTTGGCATTTTGAAGCATAATTCATTTCAACTACTCAGCTGAAGTTACAGTTGTGAATATTTTTGATTCAGGATTACAAACTGATGGACAAAAATCTCTCTTCTCTCCCTTCTGAAGAAACACTAAGTCACAAAGTTGAGAGAAGATAAAGTAGTACTCTGGTCCCCAGGCGGATGCTCCAGTATCTCTTGCTAAGACTTATTTCCAGATTTGTGTGTGTGTGTGTGTGTGTGTGTGTGTGTGTGTGTATTTCTCTTTGCTATTTTCCTACAGCACTACTAATAATCTCATGAACACTGCACAGATGTTTTCTCCATTCCGTGGCATACTTATTTTTCAAGTGGTTTCTGAGAGCAGATGTTCCCATGTGTCTTTGTAACTTCTTTCCAGTTGATGCTTTTGCAACATTAAAAAAAAGTATAGCAGTGGAGAGGAGGAATACTAAAGGGGGCCAATTATAGAAGGAAAATAAAGGCCAGCATATGTTTAACTTTTTTTTATCTGTCCATGAAAGAACTGTCATTCAGTTCAGTTGAATTTAATAAGTATTAATTGAGGACCCATATGTAAGGCTTTTGGCTCTATGTAAGGCCATTGGCTCAGTTCTGGGAGGATTTACAGAAGACAGATATCACACAGTTGTATGTCACATAGGAGGAAGGATATTTGTGAAACAAGAACACATTTACAGGGCATATATGTGAGCTGGTATCTCAGGAAGGCAAGAGTAAAGTATGGATGTTTAGAGAATATGCAAAGAAAAGTAAAATTAGCAGATTCTGGTGTTGCCTCATGGAGCAGAATAATTGGAAATTTAGATACAGAAGGTGGTTGGAGGCTAGAGTATAAAGACTCATGAATGACAGACTGAGAGGTTGGTGAGTAAGTTGGTAGATGTTTTTGAGCACAGAGAGATGTATTTTAGACGATTACTGTAGATGTCATGTGTAGGAAAGATCAGAGAAAGCAAAGACAATAGAGATAATAAACCACAGCTATTCCTTCTATTAGTGATGAAAGAATAAGGAATGTAACATGTAAAAATTAGAGTTATAGAAGTGGGGATACTGAGCTAAGAGAATCATTATTTATAGTGTTACTTTTTGCTTAGTGTTACTTTTTGTATAGTGTTATTTTCCTTCCCAAAAGGCTTGAGTAAAAAGACAATGGAAATAGTGCTGCCATTAATAGAAATTGGGATATTTAAAAAAATGTAAAGGTAGAGATTATGAGTTTGATTTGCTTATAATATATTCAGTTGTTTATGTCCAAAAGGCAAGGAACATCTGGAGCCAGAAAGAGGGTTTCAAGCTAGAGCTAAATACATCATGGAGCTTCCTGTATAGAAGGAGAATTAACAAGAAAAATGCTGACAAAGACTGGGAAATAGGACCAAGAACAAGGCCTGGGCAACTAATGTTAATACTGATACAGTGATAGATGATGAAGGCCTGTGCTAAGATGACTGTGACTGAAAGTGCAAGCTCAGTGAAACAGCAAGAAAAGCCTTAATGATTAAAGTTGAGGAATAAGTCTCAAAAGAGGGAAGAATCTACCTATTTCCATACAGCAGATAGTGTGAAGAATAAAGAAAGATGAAAGGATTTGGCTATGAAAAGGTTTTGATGACAAATACTGATTTCAGTATGGTTTATGATTAGAGTTAGAAATGAGACCTTCAATATATCCTTTAATTAGGTAATATTTTATACATAAGTTTCAAATTGTTTTCATAAAAGGACTGGACTTTCACTTATTTTAGGGGGCAAAGTACTAACGATATAAACAAATTTAAGGAGAATCTACTTTACACAGAATGAACTTCTGGTTTATCACAAATCATGGCAGTGAAAACTGAGAGCCTGTTACTTGACCTCAATTCTCAAGCTTGGTACCAGAAAGTGCCTAATCTTCCACGTTTCTCCCAGCAAGATGCCATTATTGCAAACACCAACCAAAATTTCTTCTCTGTTGATCTGTTTGTCACTCATCTCTGCCAGGAGATAAACTGTGTCTATTTCCTAGTCTGCTAATTTTGCCTAATTATAATACTGGAGCATGATGAAGTCGTGATTTCCAAATCCATAGATTGGCTTTCCAGAGTAATCTTCTTGTGAGGGATTCCCTGTTTTCTGCACTTCTATTCCGTACTTGTTTTTAGATGCTTTTGAAGGCATTACTTTGTCTCTTAGCAGGTAAAGTTCTCTAAGACATCAGTTAATAGTTGGTACTAATTGTTGAAAATCATTATTTCCAATAGATCGGACAAAATTATGACAGTTAAGTCCACTTTTGTACATTTTCTAATTCTTAGAAATCCGTTCTTTATATTCAGTCTCAGTCTTCTCAAAAATTCAAAATGTTGATCCCTTTTCCCTCCCTGTAGATGGAATAAGAGGCCTCAATCAAGTTACTTAATGTATGCGATTATTATTCTCTCTTCTAAGATTGATATAATTATATGTGAAAATGAGTGTGAAAGTTGTTTCATGAAACTGTGAAGGATTAACAGGTTTTTAATTGTTAGTGTTATTAATTATAAGTAGGAAAACAGGCAGAATAAACAACCATGGGATATGACAGCTGGCTGTAAAAAAACACAAAAGAGATTTCAATTACAAAAATATAAAAGCAAATGTCTATGATATCATATAGGGAAGGGACAACTATGACAAATACATACATAGTGATTCATATTAACATTAATAAGTAGAGTACATCAAGCAGGCATGAATTTGTTTATTAGTATTGAAATACTAATATAATCAAATATAATTGTGATAAAAATGTAATATTTGTAGTATTGATTCAAATTCATAAATAAAATATTTCATTGTATTTAGCATGAACTGTAAGAAAGCAGGGAAGAATGGAATACATTTAGAAACATTTTCAGCCTAAATATTTGATATCTTTAGAAAGACTCTTGCCCTGTAGTCTAAGCCTCAGTTATTTGTTAAAAAAATTTGCCAGGCCACTGAATTTCCTAGTAATCTGGATAAACCCAACCATTTAGCACATTCACGTGACATGGCCATGCTCAAGCCCCTCTCCTGCAAGATGAAGAGTAAAGATGACAAAGCCCTCTTGAACACAGAGCATTTCTTTCAATATTCTTAATTCTTTGCATACTCTTTTTTATCCCAGCATTTCTATTGCTACAATTCCTGAAAGCTACTACATCTCAAATATTTGACCCCCACAGAACAGACAACTTCAAAAATCAATTGATTAAATAAAAACTTACTATTTTACCCTCTTATGAGTCAATAGATTTGCAGCAAAAAAGCTGCTTAATCCTTATGTGAATCTTTACATGAATGGTTGAGAGTAAGTAGGACATAACTGGAGTTCTTCATGGATTAAATGAATGCAAAGAAGTCATGCCTTGAAGGAACAGGAAAATCTTTTCAATGGAAAAAGTAATATGTGATACAAAAAAACAAATGCTTACTTATTCCTATAATAGTGCCTACTACAAAGTTATGTGTCAGTATGTGTTTAATGGCTAATATGGAGTTACCTTTTAACAAGTTCCTCTCCAACATTGCTCTCAAATAAAGAATTTGAATGTCTACCTTGGAAAAGTTTAAGAGTTGTTGCCTTTTTTTAAAAATTTTTTATTAAGGTATTATTGATATGCACTCTTATGAAGATTTCACATGAAAAAACAATGTGGTTACTATATTTACCCATGTTATCAAGTCCCCACCCATACCCCAATGCAGTCACTGTCCATCAGTGTAGTAAGATGCCACAGATTCACTATTTGCCTTCTCTGTGCTACACTGTTTTCCTTATGACCCCCCACACCATGTGTACTAAACATAACCCTGCATCCCCTTCTCCCTCCTTCCCAACCCACCCTCCCAGAACCCTCCCTTTTGGTAACCACTAGTCCCTTCTTGGAGTCTCTGCATGTGCTGCTATCTTGTTCCTTCAGTTTTGCTTTGTTGTTACACTGCCCCTTCTAAATCTTCAAGAGAATCAGATGTGACAATGTCATCAATATAATGGTACAACCACACTGCTGGCGGTTTCCCCCATGCTGCCAAGTCCGAAGTTGCAAGTCCATGACAGATGGTGGGGCTGTGGAGGTGTCCCTGTGGAAGGACGGTGAATGTATACTGCCGGCCTTCCCACATGATGGCAAACTGTTCCTGAGTTTATTGTGCTATGTCAATAGAGAAGAAACCATTAGGAAGGTCCACAACATAATGATATGTCCCTAGTTCATGACTGAGGGAGTCTATAAAGGGCTGTTATAGAAGGGACAGCAGCATTCAGAAGAGGTGTGACTTTATTTGATTCTCTGTAATCCACACCAGGAGTCACCTGGCTTTTTCACAGGTCACACTGTGGAATTAACAGGACTATGAGTTGGCTCTATGATGCCCACCTTTTCCAACTCCTGTAGAGTTTCTCCAATTTCCTTGTGCCCCCAGACAATTTATATTGCTTAGTATTTGACACCACCAAGGTAAAGACAGAGCTACAGGTGGGTGCTTAGCATGTCCCCTCAGAACTTCCTTTTCCACACATATCCTCAGTCTGAACTCACCTGCAGTGGTCTGTAACCACAGGCCCTGCAGGATATCGACCCCCAAAATATATTCAGGATTGGGAGAAATATACACAGTATACAGCTTTGGGGATAATGCCCTATTCCCAATGAGATTTGGGCTTTCTTTACTCTAGTTGCCTTACCGTCATAGCCATCTGTCACAGCAGGGGTCCCAGGGAACCGCTCAGGGTTGCTATAAATCAGAGAACACTCAGCTCCTGTGTCCACCAGCCCCAGGATACATTGTACATTCACTGGGAACCAATGAATTGTTAATTCTACATATAGCCTCTGATCCCCAACATGTCCCCAAGTTCTGGAGAGGGACCCACTCCTCTAGGAGACACTTTGCCCCTGACACAATACCCACTGGGGAATCTCTGGGTGAATCCCCACCACCCATGGGGGGGGATCCCTGAGTGAAGCCTCACCATCCACAGGGGGTTCCCTGGGTATATCCCCACCACCTACAGGGGGTCCAAGAGTATTTTCCCATCATATAGGAGAAGCCTGCCAAACATACACCCATGAACACAGATTTTGGGTTCACCGGATCCTGCCAACTCCCATCAGATGTAGCTCTGGGGAGAAGGCTGTTCCTGGCCCAAGGCAAGTTCCCTATGAAACCAGTGAAACCAAAATAAGTCAAGGGAAAACGTAGGTTGGGAGAAAGGCTTTTATTTCTCGCAGTTGCTAGTCAAGCTCAGCACCTCATCTCCTCCGGCCACAGCTTGCACTCTGCTTCCCCCGCTCGCCCCTTCCAGCAGGAACTCCATGTGCAAGTCCTTGGTGGCTGGCAAACACCAGGCCAATTACGTACCAGAAACAGAGGGGAGGAGAGAATGGCTGTTTTCTCTGTACCTCTTGCCCAAAATAGTGGGAAGGTTCTGCAGTGGTAAACACCTATTGATATGTAAATAAACTAAGGCTAGGCAAGAGATTCTGGAAGTTCTACCATTTTTCCCACAGGGGCCTACACACTCCCCTCATTATCTAATTACCTCTGAGTACAGAGAGGAATACAAAAATTATAAATTCAGGATACTTGTTCAAATTAATTATTAGCTCCTTAATATATATTTTTCAGACCATGATGTCATGGAAGTAAGACACACCACCTAACAGTCTACAAAATGAACCAGCAACATCTAATTTTGTGTACAATAACCTCTACAAAGAAAAAATGTCAGCCACACAAAATTCCCTTTGTATTGGAGGATGTGTCCTTTAAAACTGGTGATAATTGAGCTTCAATTGTTCAACTTCCCTCTTTCGATTTAGAGCGCATGTTTATGATATTCCATCTCCTCAGTGTTTCTTCAGTGCGCAAGGTTTTGATATTTGGCCTCCTGAATAGACCTCTCAGTAGGATGTGATTGTCATAAGGAACAGTTTATGATGTTGTAAAGGCCCTCTTGCTCTTCATTAATTTTAGAAACACAGTCTGTCCTATCAATGACAGACTTTCAATCTGCTTTTAACACCTCTGCCACTTCCCACTTTATTATCTAGGCTGTGCTGAGGAAATGAAGACTGGCGCCAGAACACATAAACAGAAAGGAAAGCCCCTCACACTTAGAACACATGGAAGCTATTCCAAATCCAAATAGAAAGCAAACATTTATGATATGATTGTTAGACCTACACATGATTCAGTCTATCCACTGTATACCAAACATGTTTTAAGTGGTTGAGAATAAGTGGAATATAGCTGAAGTTCTCCTTCATCAACTAAATGAATGCATAAAAGTGATGCCTTCCAGGAATAGGAACATCTTTTCAATGGAAGAAGACATATGTGATATAGAAAACAAAAACTTGTGCCTACTACAAAGTTATGTGCCAGTGGGTGTTGTGCATTCTATCCACTGGTGTATACATCAGAGACCTGGCTATATTGTTCCCGTTTATTTTTATTTTAGAGCCTTGAGAAAGCTACTTACTCAGGGACTGTGACTGAGGAAATGATACACTTTTTCCATTGCAGGGCAGTGCTATTCATCCACTCATTCCATCCAGCCTCTTCAGTTTCCAAGCAAAATCTTTCTGTAGAATTCCCAAATATTTTACAATTAACATATATGGTTTTCATTAAAAATGGGTGTCAAAAATAAAAAATAAAGGGTTCTGTAGTAAATTACCCATTCATCCCCTGGCCTTGCCAATGCATAGGACTGATTCTATAGGACCAGTTGCAAGATAAGCAATTTGGTCCCTGAGGCTAGTTGTTGATGTTATCACTATTATAAATAACTACTATTATTATTATAGGATATACTCCCATCTCCCCTTCCTGGGCACTCACATTATAATTGGCCTCTTCTATACCATATAATTTAGGTTTCTTATTATGTTTATTATGTCTCACTAAAGTTAAGTTCACCAAGGGTAAGCATGTTTCTTGTTTTGTTCTCTGATATGTTTCAAGAGCTTAAAAGTGTGCTAGGCAAAAGGTGGGCACATAATCAATATTGTTTCAATGAACCAATCATGTCCTATTAAAAACAGGAACTACTAGTGTGTGCTTGCTAGGAAGCTATGAGAGTACTTCTTGTGAACAAGTGCAAGCCCACATCTCTTCAGTGTAGGAAGATTCTAGATTTCAGTTTTCAAAATGGAATGAGGTGTCAAAGGGGGGAGCCTAGTAAACATACTGTTCTTCATGTAATTGTAGATTAATTCTACCAAAAAAAATGATTTGGTGACAGTGATAATCCTCGTTGACAGGATCTGTATATACAGAATACAGTTGCCCCCCTACAATGTGCTAGACTCTTTGCTGAGTGCTTTGCGAATATTATCTAGTTAGCACACAAAAATCTTATAAGGCATGTTATGTTTCACAATATTTTATTATTCTGCATTCTAGCTGAGGGAGAGAAGGGCCTTGCCTGAAGCCACACAGCAAGTAGGCTTAGCTGAAACTGAACAATATACTTCAGAGTCCATATTGACCCGACTCTGATATATTATTTGCATGTAATATAAGTGTTTTTCCACTCTTTGAGACAAAAAGAATGTAATTTTAGGGCATCATCATTTTTAAGAGACAAGTATATTTCCTTTTTTAGGATGAGAGAAGAGAGAAATGTCTTCAGCCATCCCTGGTAAAGCCTTTGTAATACTCATGTAAGTCAGTAATTCCTTCACCTACTGTGGCAGTTAACAACCACAAAAATAAAACCAGTCAATGCTTTCAATGACCCTTTCCCTTTATTCAAGTGAGATTTTGGCCATAAACTGTCTTCCAAAAATAATCTCTGAGGTTCAGGTGACGGAGACCCTCTCGATTATTTGTGTCTGAAACAGTGGAGAAGCTGCTGACTACAACCTCACCATCAGCTGCCATAAATGGATTTTTGGATAAGAGCTAGGCTTCAAGTGAGTGAAAAAGTGGTCTCTTTTACCCTGCCACCTATTTGGCCTTATTGATAACTTGGGTATCAAAGAGAAACTTTGCCACTCTTCCCAACCACTAAACAACATAAATGCCATGATATCTGAGAGGTGGTGCAGCTTTAAATATACTGATGAAACTTAGAACTGATTGTAACATAGGGAGAGCTTGCTTACATGATTCACAGCTAAAAGCGATTGAAATCACCTGAACAATGACAAATGGAGGGTCAAAGAAGGACAACATGAGATCTATTATGGACAAGCACAAAATAATATGCTCACAACAATAAACAGACATTCAGTGTGTAGAGCGAAGCTAGGCAATTTGTGTTGCCAAGGGGCCAAGAACAGTCTGAATCTGGTTTAAAGAGACATTAAATCACAGAGAATGCGGGATCTGACCTGGGTAATCTAGAAAGCATGGTCTGTGGCAGACAGATGTGGGCATAATGTGATGAGACTCAGGTTCTAGTCACAGTTGTGCCTCCAACTGGCTGTGTGGCTTTAGGCAAACTGCATAATCTCTCTCATTGTGGTTCCTGTCGTTCTAGAGTAAGTGAAGAAGAGTGTTCTTGCTTACCTTACACAAATATCATCGATATTAAATAAGACTGGATATCTATTGACTTGGAAAAGATCTATTGTTAAAATTGTTTAAAATTAGGACACAACAGAAAAAAAAGTACCATAATACCACAATTTACACACATACATACATGCACAGGTCATAATCACATATAACATGACAGTTTTCTGTTTCTCCTTTATATTTTCCCTTGTTCTCTGATTTCTTTTGGGGATAAATGTCTTTTTTATTTCCCCCAATCATTTTCATTTTTGTAAAAGAGGGAAAAGGAGACAAGTAAGGAAAGGAACATAAGTATGTAAAAATGAAAAAATCGAATGATGTAAGAGAGAGAAGTGTATAAGGAGATCCCAAGATAGCTTTTTTTAAAGCATGTTTCACATTAGACTCTAGAAAACAAATAAAAAGAATAGAAAGAAGGATTGGCCACAATGTGTAGAGAGCACACATGTTAAGTTTGGGGCAAATATTGATTAAATGAGCTCATCAGGTGGCTTTAAGCCCCATTGACTTCAGTATTAATGAAATAAGGAAGAACACACTTGAGACACAAGGGCTGCAGAGTCCTCATGAGTGGACCAAAGCCAAAGAACTTTGAAAAAGTTACCAGGCTCCCTTAAGGGTGAGAAAGAAGAGTTGGAACTTTTAAGAATTCATTTTGTACCCTTGCTCTGACATTTGGTTTTCTCAAACTTGCAAAACAATATTTTGGAGCAGTAAATATCAGTAAACAGCAAGCTGTCATTACCTGGGTCCTTGGTTGGACCCAGGGCCCTGTCTCCTTATACCTACCTTTCCTCACAGTCAAAAAGCAATGTGATTTTATTTTATTTTTATTTTTTTTAGTTTTGCATAAAATTGAATCCTGGGAATCATTCTAATTGTTCAAGACCCATGTTATAAAAACAACAGGTATACTTCCTCTCCACTTTTTTTTTTAAGTAGCTAGCTCCCCTGGTGACTTTAATTTTTTATTAGTGTTCCTTAACTACTTTCCAGGAAGGCAGGAAGGAAAGAAACACAGCATCCGGATGTAAAGAGAGGCACTCTTGGCAGTAGTTGTGCAGACATAAGTGAAGATAAATCATCTTAGAGACAGTAATGTGAGTCAACCGTCAAATTGGGCTCTATGTGCCAAAACAATAATTGAAAACAACCAAAATAAAAATCCTGTATAACTTTTCTGGAAACCAGTGACAGTGTTGTGGGATATGCTGGTGCCCATGTCACATTAGATAAAAATTCTCTGCCAGAAAAAAAGTAGTCATGCCTGCAAGAAAGAAAACGATTGGGAAAATAAAATAATTGCTAGATATTTCAGGTCCAAGAGCTATTACCTGGAGAAAACACATATGCACAGATACATGTACACACCTAGAAGTGTTAGGGGAGTGGATTCATGTTTCTCCCATCTTTCTCTTTTTTCACTTTGTTCTCATGAGTATTGTCCTAGTCTTCCTGTGAGAGAGAAAAAGAGAGAAGGTCAAATAAAGAAATACAATCATTGTCAGTAATTGATGTCCTCTATGGCTGCTTCATTAGAATAACTAAAAAAATTGGAAAAGGGAAATTGTTAGATATGTATCTAGAATAGTGGAAAATATATTTTACATGCCTACATGAGACCTCCTCTTACATACAAATTCTGTCTAAGGAAGTCCCTGAGAAGCCTCTTAAAGTAGTAGGTGAGGTTCTGCCGGCAATTGGTTAGACAGAGGCATGATAATAAAGTAAGAGGTAAATTGCTCTGTGTTATAGATGTCTTAGGAAAGGTGAGGAGAGAAAAAGGGGATGGCTGAGAAATATATTAAAAGACATTTTTTAAAATGATGCTCTCTATGATTTCCAGTTGTTTTGTTGCTACAATGTAATGCCTCCAACCATCCTTATTAAACTCTCAGTAAAGCTGCTGTATAGAGTGATTTTGTGACAAGATCATTGTTTTGATGGCAGCTCAGAAGACAACTGTCTTCCACAGATGGGCCGCTGTCACAGAATAAAGGCAATGTGCACACGATATTTGGGTGACCCACAGACTGAACTTAGAGGAGCTGGTACCAAAAGAATTGAAAATGTCAGCCCTGAAGGAATATGCAGGAATCTGGAGAAATTGGATTTTACCCATAAAAGCATATCTTATCTACACAAGTGATTGGAAAGATAAACCCACCTGACATCTAGGTAACACAGAGAATCATAGGTTTTTGCAGAAAGGGCTTTTCTCATACAAGTTATCTATTTTTGATGTGCATACAAAAATATTCGCCTTGGTACAAAACAGGATTGCAACCTCAGAATCGTAGCATTGCAGCATTTTCCTTTTAATTGAAGTATAGTTGATATACAATCTTATAACTGTTTCAAGTATACAACACAGTGGTTCAACAGTTACCCACAATATTAAATCCTCACCCCCTAGTGCAGTTACTGTCAATATAGAAAGATGTTACAGAACCATTAGCTGTGTTCTCCATGCCTTACTATGATCCCTGTGACCAACTTATATTATGACTGAGGATTTTCATGCCCCTTTATTCTGCTACCCTCCCCCATGATAGCCACCAGTCACTTTTCAGTGTCTATTATTCTATTGCTATTTTGTTCATTTTGTTTTGTTTTGCTTTGTTTTCACATTCTACAAGTAAGTGAAATCACATGGTAGATGTCTTTCTCTGCCTGGCTTATTTTACTTAGCATAATACCCTCTAAGTCCATCCATGTTGTTGCAAATGGTAGGATTTGTTTTCTTCTTATGGCTGAATAATATTCCATTGTGAATATGTACCACATCTTCTTTATCCATTTATCTATTGATGGACACTTTAGTTGCTGCCATAACTTGGGTACTGTAAATAATGTGGCAGTAAACACAGGGGTGCATATATCCTTTTGAATCAGGGATTTTGTTTTCTGTGGATAAATTCCTAGAAGCAAAGTTACTGGGTTGTATGGTATATATATTTTTAGTTTTTCTTGAGAAAATTTCATGCTGCTTTCCACAGTGGATACATCTATTTGCATTCCCACCAACAGTGTAAGAGGACTTGCTTTGCTCCACATTGTCACCAACTCTTGTTATTTCTTGTCTTTTGGACAGTGGCCATTCTAAGGGGTGTGAGGTGGTATCTCATTGTGGTTTTGATTTGCATTTCCCTGATGATTAGCAATGTGGAACATCTTTTGATGTGCCTGTTGGGCATCTGCATTTCTTCTTTGGAAAAACATCTGTTCAGGTCCTCTGCCCATTTTTTAATTGGGTTGTTTGTTTTTTGGTGTTGTGTCATATGAGTTTATATATTTTGGGTAATAACCTGTTAACAGATAAATCATTTATTAATATATTCTCCCATACTGTAGGCTGCATTTTTGTTCTGCTGATGGCATCCTTTGCTGTACAAAAGCTTTTTGGTTTGATGTAGTCCCACTTTCTCATTTTTTAATTTGTTTCCCTTGCCCAGGGAGATGTGTCCAGAAAAAAATTACTCATGTTTATGTTCAATATATTTTTGCCTATGTTTTCTTCAAAAGTTTTATGGTTTCATGTCTTATATTTAGGTTTAATCCATTTCAAGTTTACTTTAGTATATGGACTTAGACAGTAAACCAATTTCATTTTCTTACATGTATCTTGTCCACTTTTCCCAACATCAGTTAGTGAAGAGTCAGTCTTTTCCCCATTGTATATCATATATTAATTAACCAGATGAGTGTGGGATTATAGCTTGGCTCTCTATTTGTTCAATTGATGTCTGGATCTGTTCTTGTGCCAGTACCATACTGTTCTGATTACTGAAGCTTTTTAGTATACCCTGAAGTCAGGGAGTGTGATAACCCCTGCTTTGTTGTTCTTTTTAAGAATTGTTTTGGCTATCATAGTCTTTTGTGGTTCCATATGAGTTTTAGGATCATTTGCTTTGGTTTTTTGAAAGATGCCATTGGCAATTTAATAGGGATTGCATTGAATCTGTAAATTGCTTTGGGCAGGATGGCCATTTTGCCAATATTAATTCTTTCTATCCATGAGCATGGGATAGATTTCCATTTATTTGTGTCTTCTTTAATTTCTCTCATTATATCTTATAGTTTTCACATATTTGGTTAGGTTTATTCTAGTTTTTTTTTCTTCTTTTTGATGCAATTGTAAATGGAATTGTTTTCTTGATTTCTCTTTCTGTTATTTCATTGTTAGTATAAAGGAACCCAACAGATTTCTGTATATTGATTTTTTACTCTGTGACCTTGCTGAATCCAGTTATTAGTTCTAATAGACTTTTGGGTGGCATCTTTAGGGTTTTCTATTTATAGTACCATGTCATCTGTAAATAGTGACAGTTTAACTTCTTCTTTACCTATTTGGATACCTTTTATCTCTTTGTCTTGTCTGATTGCTATGCTAGAACCTCTGGTACTATGTTGAATACAAGTGGTGAGAGTGGAGGTTCTTGTCTTGTTCCTGATCTTAGAGGAAATGCTTTGAGCTTTTTGCCATTGAGTATGATGTTAGCTGTGGGTTTGTTGTATATGGCCTTTATTATGTTGAGGAACATTCCCACTATACTCATTTTGATGAGAGATTTTATCATGAATGCATGTTGAATTTTATGAAATGCTTTTTCAGCATCTATTAAGATGATCATATGGTTTTTATCCTTCTTTTTGTTGATGTGGTATATCACATTGATTGATCTATGAATATTGTACCATTCTTGCATCCCTGAAATAAATTCCACTTAGTTGTGATCCTTTTTATGTATTTTTGAATTCAGTTTGCTAGTATTTTGTTGAGGATTTTTACATCTATGTTCATCAGGGATATTGGTCTATTATTTTCTTTTTTTGTAGTGCCTTTGTCTGGTTTTGGTATTCAGAGTGATGTGGGCCTCATAGACTGTTTGGAAGTATTCCCTCCTCTTCTACTTTGTGGAATACTTTAAGAAAGATGGGTTTTAATTCTTCCTTTCATGTCTGGTAGAATTCACCTGTGAAGCTGTCTGGTTCTAGATTTTTGTTCTTTGGAAGTCTTTTGATTACCAGCTCAATTTTGTTCCTGGTAATTTGTCTGTTCAGATTTTCTGTTTCTTCATGGGTCAGTCTTGGAAAGTTGTACTTTTCTAGAAATTTGTCCATTTCTTCTAGGTTGTCCAATTTATTGGCAAATAATTTTCCATAGAATTATCTGATAATTCTTTGTATTTCTGTGGTGTCAGTTGTAACTGTTCCTTTTTCAGTTGTGATTTTGTTTATTTGTGTCCTTTCTCTTTTATTCTTGATAAGTCTGGTTGGGAGGTAGTTTATTTTCTTTATCTGCTTAAAGAACCAGCTCTTGGTTTCACTGATTTTTTTCCCATTGTTTTTTTCTTCTCTATTTTATTTATTTCTGCTTGATCTTTATTATGTTCCTCCTTCTACTAACTTTGTGTTTTATTTCTTCTTCTTTTTCTAGTTCCACTAGTTGTGAGTTTAGACTATTTAGGATTGTTCTTATTTCTTGAGGTAGATGGCATTCTAGCTATATCTTACCCAAGTGAAGCATTTTACAGGTGAGGACAAAAGCCATATACTAGTTATTGGTAGAACTAAAAGTAGAACTTGCTGACCTGACTAATGTAGAACATTGTCCAATCTGTTAGGTTGATTTAATTTCAAATGATGTCTGTTTTCTTGACTACTTGTTAATCACTTTTGCAAAGTTTTATGTGTTTGAGTACTTAATGTATGTTAATTTATATTACTTGGACCCTGAAAACCTATTAGATATCATGGAAAAAAGCAAAGCAAAGCAGATAAAATCTATTTTGAATCAGATAGGCTGAGGGGGAGGGGGCAGGGAGACTAATTCCAGAATCAAGAAAACAAGGCATGTGTCAATTCTATTCTCTCATTGGCAACAAGTTGATCACCAAACAGAAAAAACTAAAGGTAGTCAAACTTTTCAATCTCTGCAGGCTTGTGTATCTGAGATGAAAGCTTGAAAAGTGGGAACAGGCTGTAACTCAGAAACGCAGTTCTTTCCTTGAGTTCAGAAATATTTTAGAAGATTTGACATCTCATTGCTTTAGGGTAGGAATCATAGAAAAAAAATATTTCTTAAACACATACAAAATTAAATTTAAAAAATAGCAACAACAAAAATAACTCCTATTTTGTCTTCCTTGAAAATCTATGCCAAGACCTCCAGGTAAAAGGAAAAGTCAGATAGCATAGACTATTCTTAACTGCAAAGAAAGGTAGTCATACTGTACTAAGTCAATAATTACTAGGTATCAGGCATTTTAGGGTGATATCTCATTTAATAATTATGTCTTTTGAGGGATATTGGATACTTAGGACAGAAAGTTCCCCCAAAGCCAAGAAGATGACATAATGGTAAAATAAGCCCTGTATCAGAATTGGCAGCAGTAGTCAGTTTCTCCCTTATTATACACATCTCTTTCTTTAAAAATTATGAACAGCACCAAGAGAAAACAGACTGTGGCCAGAAAAAGGTTTTATGGCCCTGATTCCCTCTCATGTCATCTGAATTAGAAGACATTCAAAAATTTTGACATAGGTGCTCTCTCCTAATTTTATGTTATGACTTCAGCAACTGGCAGAAATAGTGATCAGAAATTTGACAGAACATAACGTTGTAAAATCAAATCAGTACTAAGCCACTGAGGATACTTAGAACATCATAAAGTAAGGAGCAGAAGCTCTGCTTTGGGATTTTAATCCTGTATATTCTATAATTCAAGAGTTTATAATGTATTTTAACAAATCCCCTTGAAGGCTCCAAAGTGTGATCTTTGGCTTTCTCTTCTCTCTGCAGGATTGTGTACAAAGTAAGCTCTGAGAGTAGAATTTGGTACCATTTGCTGCTAGTCTTAGGGAAACTAAGTCCAAAGCTGGAGGTAAACATTTTTCTACTGTAAAATTTTGAAAGCAATAGCACTTATTTCATTTATCTGTTAAGCAATGCACATTCAAGTGGCTCTCATTTTTTCCACTTCTCCAAATGAAAGGATTCTCAATAGCAAATATGTGAAAATTGTATATGTAAGAAAACACAACATTTAAATTGATTTGAAAACATTTTAAAAACCCACTACCAGCACTGTATTTACTTTGGGATATTAAAAATTGTTCTCATTTCCCCTTCTTTCACAATGAATTTTTCCTAGTGACATCTTTACAGAAATCCTGGATCCCTGTTGAATAGAACCATGGCTGCACATGACAAACCTCTTTTCTGGACTGGGCAGTGAAAACACAGACTGAGATAAACGGACAAAACATTATCTTTGGCATAATGGCATAGGACACAGCCACAGCACATATTATTTGGCCATCAGATACAAAATTCTGATGGAGAAGAGAATCAGTAGAGAACAAATCCTGACATACTGTAGAGTGAGTCTCCTTTCTTCTCCTACCAAGTTCTTCTTTTCCTCTGCACACATGAAAGTTATGTTTGGATAACAAGTAAAATTCCCCTCTGCTATGATCCATCCTAAACTAGATGAGCATGTGTCCTATGTTTCCGGCAAGACAACCTGATCACCAAGTGCAATGATCCCATTTAATTTGCTCTGTTCTCCTGGATTTTTCTGGTACTTACACTAAATCATGGAGGTGGGTCCTGGACCAAGTTCTTTGAGGGAATGTCTTTCCATCTGTAAATTTGGCCTTTTCACCCAACTTTAAGGAAAGTTTAAGCATTTACTGGGATAGCTCTTTGGAGGGTATTTATCCATAGGATACTTTGTGTATTATAACTACATAAATAATTCTTTTCTGGCTTTCCTACCCAGGAAAAAAAGTGAGTGCTAGCATTTTTAAAAGCTGTCTTTCTGCATTTTCTTACATAAATCAGTTTTCTTGCTAGAGTCAAAGATCATTTCTCCTGCTGCATAACAATGCTTTTCAGACTAATATTAAAAGCTAGCTTCATCTTACTTTGTAATATAATAAAGCCTGATTTTGGCATTAATATCATTCAAATGGAAGCTGCCCACATAATAAGTTCCTTTTAAGCAAAATGGGAAAACACATTTATCAAACAATTTTCAGTTTGGAGGCTACACTTTTGATTACATCAAAAAACCTCAGCCAATCCAGCTATTACTTCTGAAAGATGCCAGATCCAAGTATGTGAAAGGATATTGAATATCCAATGAGTTGATTCCTACATAACATATGCATAGAACCCTTCATAATATGAACAGGAGGGGAAAATGTGGGATTTTTTTTTCATGTTTTCTAAGCCAATGTTAAAGAGCCCATGTCAAAACAGAGAAATACTTTGGTAAAGAAAATAGTGTACTTTCCCGGGTACTCTAACGTGATGAATGGCAAAAGGAAAACTGCATTTGTCTCACTCTTTGTGCCACATACTTGTGTAGATTTTATGTCGGTGGTGAGACGAGAAATGGGAGCTTTCTGTTTTGCTTTTTTGTGAAGTATTCTAGTAAAGTTCATGTCACTTGCACATAGGTGAGCCTAGTTTCAGCCTGGATATCAACAGTCCTAGCAGGGCTAACATGAATTTCAACCACTGAGAGATAAATCTTTCCTGTGTATTGCATGTCACCTGGTACAAACAATGCCAGAATATAGTTTGGCTTACAAAATTATGTGAAACTTCTTGCCAGGATCTGTGCATATATTTTTCTTTTCCTTTCTCTGATATATTTCTAAAGCACACATTGCATTCCCTTAGCTTATGATTCGTGAGAGCATCAGTTTCAAATAATTTATGAAAGTAGAAGAATAATATGGTGGTCAATCCATCTACATGTTCTCTTGCAATTTCTTTTTCCTATTGCATTTGTCATTTAATTGTAAATACTGAGATGAAATTGACCCAGAGCAGTCTTGCCAAACCAACCGACAAACAAAAGCCATAGACAGTTCTATCTGTCATTATGATTGATAAGGAAACCAGTGCCTTAATTTCTCAGGTGATTTTCCTCTCATCCTGATGAACCTGCCAATCAAACTCAGGAGGAAGGCAAGAAAAGAAAAATATATTTTGAAAGAAGGAGCAGCCGCAGGTGAAGGCCTTTGCAGCAGCTGCTGCTTCAACTTTCATGTTTCATATTTGTTCTTTTCTTTTCCTCTTTCTAGTCCTTGTTTCCTCAAACTTGGATTCCTCCCAGATCTCCCACTCCTGGAAATCTCCAAACCTATAGCAAAATACCCACCTACATCACTTACATGCCACAGGTGGCTGTGCCAGGCTGCAAATCTTAGAGATTGCATATCTTTAGGTTTCAGTGTGTTTTATGTAACTTTCTGACATCCTCCCTTCTGACTTACAAGTCTCATGATCCTCTTTCACATCACAAATGATGTTCTGGAACTACCTGTATTTATATTACTGTGTGTGGAAGCTAAAGCATGACATGCATTTCTAGGGTGCCCCAGCACCCTCTGGCATTCTTCCCTTGAAAAGTAAACACACATACATACATGGGCATACACACACACACTTCTAAATGTAATTCAGAAAACATAACCCTGGGAACAATTTGCTTCCTAGAAATTCCTGAGAGCTAGAACTGTATCCTCCCCCATGATCAGAGACTCACTCAGCTTCCACTGGGTAAGAAAAAAAAAAGTGGTTGCAGTCTAAGCGACAGCCTGATCTAATTGATCCCAGTCCCTCAGGGAGGATGTTCTTCACTTAATTAAGAGCACAGCCACCTGCTTGGTGTATTGGCGTCTAGCAATTCACTTGAGCAGGTCCAGCCGTGGATTAGGGCACACGCTTTTACTGATGCATGGTACTGAAACACTAGCATATTAAGCTCTAAAGCTGGTTCTTAAACTGTCATAATGCAGGCCGAATTACAGCTGATTGGAATACCGAACATGAGAATGATGATTGGCTGAGAGCAAATCAAATCTGGGTGAAACCATGCTGCACTAATAGAATAATAAGTCAGAATGCTTGAGAGAAATTATTTATGCATTGCTTTACAAAAGTCCTGATCATTTTTTTTAGTTCATGTTCTCTAGCAACTATCTGAGATGTTTAATCAAAACCAACTTTAGCTCTTCTGTTTACTTTGGAATGCTATTAGGACATGCTTGCACAATAAAAAAAAATCCACGTTTTATGAAAGAACAGCAATTCTTTTAGCCTTGTACCATGTAAGTGCTAATTCACCCAGGTAAAGCCATGTATAGGAACAAGTATAACTTGGCAGCTGCAGATTTTTAAAAACCCACTAAACGATCAATTCCTACACAGATTTCAAAGATTCCTGGAATGTTTGGTTGGCACACAAAAGCCCCAGGTTAATATGGTTTATTATTTAAAGAAAATTAAGGGGTCTAACTATCAACATTGTGGTGAAATTATAAACTCACTAATTAGGACTCATTATATGAAGTTAAAGAGTACAAGCAAATATGCTTAAACCGAACTTGCATTTGTTTTACATGATTGTACTCCTCCAAATTTTTCTTTCTCCTTTTTATTATTGCCTGGACTCAATAATTTTTAATGCCAAAATTAATAGTAGAGTAGACCTACAATAAAAATGTATGAATACTCTTTAGAGATTAAATGACACAAAACATTTTTGATCAAGTGTGTGAAGTCCCTACCCTTTAAATTCTAAAATACACCCATTAGCTTTAAAAGTTTCAAACCCCTTCATATTAAAGGTATTGTGGATATACAGAATGACATTGCTTTTTTAATGTCTTATTTAATCACCCGTATGTTGGTGAGAATATTCATATGATAAACATATTGAGTATATATTTATATTTAAACATTTTCAAAAATACTTTTATCTTAAGCAGTCCATGAAAAGAATACCACCAGTTACATATTTCTAGACAGGGTCTTCTCTTTTGTTATTTTCCATGAAAGTTAACACATGGATTTTCATAGTATATGTCAAGTTACAGAAAACACTCAAAAAAAGCAAAAGTTCTCTTTTTTCTCCAATTCATCCACAGAAATCATCACTTTTATCAATTTTTATAAACATCCAGGGCTTCTTTTTTTTTTTTTTTTTTTTTTTTTTTTTTTTTTTTTTTTTTTTTTTTTTGAGAGGGCATCTCTCATATTTATTGATCAAATGGTTGTTAACAACAATAAAATTCAGTATAGGGGGGTCAATGCTCAATGTACAATCATTAATCCATCTCAAGCCTATTTCTCGTCAGTCTCCAATCTTCTGAAGCATAACGAACAAGTTCTTACATGGTGAACAAATTCTTACAGAGTGAATAAATTCTTACATGGTGAACAGTACAAGGGCATTCATCACAGAAACTTTCGGTTTTGATCATGCAATATGACCTATAAACCATCAGGTCAAATATGAATATTCATTGGATTTTTGTACTTGATTTATATGTTGATCCCACATTTCTCCTATTATTATTATTATTTTTATTTTTAATAAAATGCTGAAGTGGTAGGTAGATGCAAGATAAAGGTAGAAAACATAGTTTAGTGCTGTAAGAAGGCAAATGTAGATGATCAGATGATCAGGTGTGTGCCTATGGACTAAGTATTAATCCAGGCTAGACAAGGGCAGCAAGACATCCACGGATGCAGAAGATTTCTCTCAAAGCAGGGGGGGTGAGGTTCTGAGCCTCACCTCTGTTGATCCCCAAATTCTCACCTGATGGCCCCCCTGCGACTGTGCCTGTCTTAGGTTGTTCCTCCCTTGAGGAATCTTACCCGTCTCTGGCTAACCAGTCATCTTCCGGGGCCATACAGGGAAATGTAAAGTTGGTAAGTGAGAGAGAAGCCATATTGTTTGCAAAGGTTAGCTTTTAACTTCTTTGCAGATTTATGCCCTGTGGCTTCTATGCCCAGCACTTGTCTCGAGGTATCTTTACCACCTGGAGGAATTATGATACTCGGTAAATTCGATATGAGGCACGAATTCTATTTAAGGTTTGTAATTAGGAAGGAAGAAGAAAAGCTATAGATGTAGCATATGAAGGAAACTTGGGAGGATTGATTATTTCTTTGACATATCTTCTTGTATAGTACCTTAAGTATGTACAGGTTTTAAACTACTAACTAATTTGCACACACATATTAACATAATAGGAATACGGTGACATAAACAAAGCAAATCTATAATTACCAGCCATCTCCAGTGAAGCCAAGAAAACCATTTAGGCACCCTAGGCATTTGTGAAAATTTATCTATGATATGATGGATATTTTCGAACTGTACTTGAACCATCAGACAAATTAAAGCAGCCCATTTCTGGGATCTGTTCACATCCCATATGTTCTTTTAACCATAGATAGTCTATAGTCATGAGATTTTGGGGTGCTACAACTTGCACCCCTCCCAACTCCTGGTTGAGTTCCAACAGTACAGATCCAGTCAAATTCGTTGTCTCACTGTATGCACATGCCAGCCTAGACATCTCCCTCCTCCTTCTTATGGCAAGTCCAGGAGACGGTGGGCTGGATGCAGCCACAACCGCAGCATCGTCCGGATCCCTGTGGAGGCTTTTTGATGATCATCCCCCGGCACGAGTCCTCCAGAGAGTGCTGATGCCGGAAGCTCCTCCTCATATCGTATCTTAGTTCATTTTCTGGGTATCCAAGCTAGGCCTTGATCTTCTGCCTAGAAACAAACAGACCCTTTGCCCACACTTTGACATGCCCTCTATACCACTGTGCAGAACTCATTGGAGGTCAGCACACAGTAACTGCTTTTTTTTTTTTTTTTTTAATTAAGAGAAAGGAATATTATCAGAAAAGAGTACCTCCATAGCTGATCATCTGACACCCTTTAAGTGATCAACATTAAGGATATTTAAAGCATGCGTTGATCTTTGATTTACCAATAGTTTTATCCTGTTAAGGAGTAATCCCCCTTTTCTTTCTTTCTTTCTTTTTTTTTTTAAATTTTTAATCTACACTTACCTGAAGAATACTATGTTTACTATGCTCTCCCCTATATCAGGTCCCCCCTAACAACCACATTACGGTTACTGTCCATCAGCTTAGCAAAATGTGGTAGAGTCACTACTTGTCCTCTCTGTGTTGTGCAGCCCACCCTCCCCTTTCTCCCTCCCCCCCATGCATGCTAATCTTAATACCCCCCTTCTTCTTCCCCCCCCTTATCCCTCCCTGCCCACCCATCCTCCCCAGTTCCTTTCCCTTTGGTACCTGTTAGTCCATTTTTGGGTTCTGTAATTCTGCTGCTGTTTTGTTCCTTCAGTTTTTCCTTTGTTCCTATACTCCTCAGATGAGTGAAATCATTTGGTATTTCTCTTTCTCCGCTTGGCTTATTTCACTGAGCATAATACTCTCCAGCTCCATCCATGTTGCTGCAAATGGTTGGATTTTTCCACTTCTTATGGCTGAGTAGTATTCCATTGTGTATATGTACCACATCTTCTTTATCCATTCATCTACAGATGGACATTTAGGTTGCTTCCAATTCTTGGCTATTGTAAATAGTGCTGCGATAAACATAGGAGTGCATCTGTCTTTCTCAAACTTGATTGCTGCGTTCTTAGGGTAAATTCCTAGGAGTGGAATTCCTGGGTCAAATGGTAGGTCTGTTTTGAGCATTTTGATGCACCTCCATACTGCTTTCCACAATGGTTGAACTAATTTACATTCCCACCAGCAGTGTAGGAGGGTTCCCCTTTCTCCACAGCCTCGCCAACATTTGTTGTTGTTTGTCTTTTGGATGGCAGCTATCCTTACTGGTGTGAGGTGATACCTCATTGTAGTTTTAATTTGCATTTCTCTGATAATTAGCGATGTGGAGCATCTTTTCATGTGTCTCTTGGCCATCTGTATTTCTTTTTTGGAGAACTGTCTGTTCAGTTCCTCTGCCCATTTTTTAATTGGGTTATTTGTTTTTTGTTTGTTGAGGCGTGTGAGCTCTTTATATATTCTGGACGTCAAGCCTTTATCAGATCTGTCATTTTCAAATATATTCTCCCATACTGTAGGGTTCCTTTTTGTTCTATTGATGGTGTCTTTCGCTGTACAGAAGCTTTTCAGCTTAATGTAGTCCCACTTGCTCATTTTTGCTATTGTTTTCCTTGCCCGGGGAGATATGTTCAAGAAGAGATCACTCATGTTTATGTCTAAGAGGTTTTTGCCTATGTTTTTTTCCAAGAGTTTAATGGTTTCGTGACTTACATTCAGGTCTTTGATCCATTTTGAGTTTACCTTTGTATATGGGGTTAGACAATGGTCCAGTTTCATTCTCCTACATGTAGCTGTCCAGTTTTGCCAGCACCATCTGTTGAAGAGACTGTCATTTTGCCATTGTATGTCCATGGCTCCTTTATCAAATATTAATTGACCATATATGTTTGGGTTAATTTCTGGGGTCTCTAATCTGTTCCACTGGTCTGTGGCTCTGTTCTTGTGCCAGTACCAAATTGTCTTGATTACTATGGCTTTGTAGTAGAGCTTGAAGTTGGGGAGTGAGATCCCCCCTACTTTATTCTTCTTTTTCAGGATTGCTTTGGCTATTCGGGGTCTTTGGTGTTTCCATATGAATTTTTGAATTATTTGTTCCAATTCATTGAAGAATGTTGCTGGTAATTTGAGAGGGATTGCATCAAATTTGTATATTGCTTTCGGCAGGATGGCCATTTTGACGATATTAATTCTTCCTAGCCATGAGCATGGGATGAGTTTCCATTTATTAGTGTCCCCTTTAATTTCTCTTAAGAGTGACTTGTAGTTTTCAGAGTATAAGTCTTTCACTTCCTTGGTTAGGTTTATTCCTAGGTATTTTATTCTTTTTGATGCAATGGTGAATGGAATTGTTTTCCTGATTTCTCTTTCTATTGATTCGTTGTTAGTGTATAGGAAAGCTACAGATTTCTGTGTGTTGATTTTGTATCCTGCAACTTTGCTGTATTCCGATATCAGTTCTAGTAGTTTTGGAGTGGAGTCTTTAGGGTTTTTTATGTACAGTATCATATCATCTGCAAATAGTGACAGTTTAACTTCTTCTTTACCAGTCTGGATTCCTTGTATTTCTTTGTTTTGTCTGATTGCTGTGGCTAGGACCTCCAGTACTATGTTAAATAACAGTGGGGAGAGTGGGCATCCCTGTCTGGTTCCCGATCTCAGTGGAAATGCTTTCAGCTTCTCGCTGTTCAGTATAATGCTGGCTGTGGGTTTATCATATATGGCCTTTATTATGTTGAGGTACTTGCCCTCTATTCCCATTTTGCTGAGAGTTTTTATCATGAATGGATGTTGAATTTTGTCAAATGCTTTTTCAGCATCTATGGAGATGATCATGTGGTTTTTGTCTTTCTTTTTGTTGATGTGGTGGATGATGTTGATGGATTTTCGAATGTTGTACCATCCTTGCATCCCTGGGATGAACCCCACTTGGTCATGGTGTATGATCCTTTTGATATACTGTTGAATTCTGTTTGCTAATATTTTATTGAGTATTTTTGCATCTACATTCATCAGGGATATTGGTCTGTAATTTTCTTTTTTGGTGGGGTCTTTTCCTGGTTTTGGTATTAGGGTGATGTTGGCTTCATAGAATGAGTTTGGGAGTATTCCCTCTTCTTCTATTTTGTGGAACACTTTAAGGAGAATGGGTATTATGTCTTCTCTGTGTGTCTGATAAAATTCCGAGGTAAATCCGTCCGGCCCCGGGGTTTTGTTCTTGGGTAGTTTTTTGATTACTGTTTCAATTTCTTTGCTTGTAATTGGTTTGTTTAACTTTTGTGTTTCTTCCTTGGTCAGTCTTGGAAGGTTGTATTTTTCTAGGAAGTTGTCCATTTCTTCTAGGTTTTCCAGCTTGTTGGCATATAGGTTTTCATAGTAGTCTTTAATAATTCTTTGTATTTCTGTGGAGTCTGTCGTGATTTTTCCATTCTCATTTCTGATTATGTTGATTTGTGTTGACTCTCTTTTTCTCTTAATAAGTTGGGCTAGAGGCTTATCTATTTTGTTTATTTTCTCAAAGAACCAGCTCTTGGTTTCGTTGATTTTTGCTATTGTTTTATTCTTCTCAATTTTGTTTATTTCTTCTCTGATCTTTATTATGTCCCTCCTTCTGCTGACTTTAGGCCTCATTTGTTCTTCTTTTTCCAGTTTTAATAATTGTGATGTTAGACTATTCATTTGGGATTGTTCTTCCTTCTTCAAGTGTGCCTGGATTGCTATATACTTTCCTCTTAAGACTGCTTTCGCTGCATCCCACAGAAGTTGGGGCTTAGTGTTGTTGTTGTCATTTGTTTCTATATATTCCTTGATCTCTATTTTGATTTGTTCATTGATCCATTGATTATTTAGTAGCATGTTGTTAAGCCTCCATGTGTTTGTGTGCCTTTTTGTTTTCTTTGTAGAATTTATTTCTACTTTCATACCTTTGTGGTCTGAAAAATTGGTTGGTAGAATTTCAATATTGTGGAATTTACTGAGGCTCTTTTTGTGAGCTAGTATGTGGTCTATTCTGGAGAATGTTCCATGTGCACTTGAGAAGAATGTATATCCTGTTGCTTTTGGATGTAAAGTTCTATAGATGTCTATTAGGTCCATCTGTTCTAGTGTGTTGTTCAGTGCCTGTGTGTCTTTACTTATTTTCTGCCCGGTGGATCTATCCTTTGGGGTGAGTGGTGTGTTGAAGTCTCCTACAATGAATGCATTGCAGTCTATTTCCCTCTTTAGTTCTGTTAGTATTTGCTTCACATATGCTGGTGCTCCTGTATTGGGTGCATATATATTTAGAATGGTTATATCCTCTTGTTGGACTAAGCCCTTTATCATTATGTAGTGGCCTTCTTTATCTCTTGTTACTTTCTTTGTTTTGAAGTCTATTTTGTCTGATATTAGTACTGCAACCCCTGCTTTCTTCTCACTGTTGTTTGCCTGAAATATGTTTTTCCATCCCTTGACTTTTAGTCTATGCTTATCTTTGGGTTTAAGGTGAGTTTCTTGTAAGCAGCATATAGATGGGTCTTGCTTTTTTATCCATTCTATTACTCTATGTCTTTTGATTGGTGCATTAAGTCCATTTACATTTAGGGTGACTATTGAAAGATATGTACTTATTGCCATTGCAGGCTTTAGATTCGTGGTTACCAAAGGTTCAAGGTTAGCTTCTTTAGTATCTTACTGCCTAACTTAGCTCGCTTATTGAGCTGTTATATACACTGTCTGGAGAGTCTTTTCTTCTCTCCCTTCTTATTCCTCCTCCTCCATTCTTCATATGTTGTGTGTTTTGTTCTGTGCTCTTTTTAGGGGTGCTCCCATCTAGAGCAGTCCCTGTAGGATGCCCTGTAGAGGTGGTTTGTGGGAAGCAAATTCCCTCAGCTTTTGCTTGTCTGGGAATTGTTTGATCCCACCATCATATTTAAATGATAGTCGTGCTGGATACAGTATCCTTGGTTCAAGGCCCTTCTGTTTCATTGCATTAAGTATATCATGCCATTCTCTTCTGGCCTGTAGGGTTTCTGTTGAGAAGTCTGATGTTAGCCTGATTGGTTTTCCTTTATAGGTGACCTTTTTCTCTCTAGCTGCCTTTAAAACTCTTTCCTTGTCCTTGATCTTTGCCATTTTAATTATTATGTGTCTTGGTGTTGTCCTCCTTGGATCCTTTCTGTTGGGGGTTCTGTATAATTCCATGGTCTGTTCGATTATTTCCTCCCCCAGTTTGGGGAAGTTTTCAGCAATTATTTCTTCAAAGACACTTTCTATCCCTTTTCCTCTTTCTTCCTCTTCTGGTATCCCTATAATACGAATGTTTTTCCTTTTGTATTGGTCACATATTTCTCTTAGTGTTGTTTCATTCCTGGAGATCCTTTTATCTCTCTCTATGTCAGCTTCTATACGTTCCTGTTCTCTGGCTTCTATTCCTTCAATGGCCTCTTGCATCTTATCCATTCTGCTTATAAATCCTTCCAGGGATTGTTTCACTTCTGTGATCTCTTTCCTGACATCTGTGATCTCCTTCCGGACTTCATCCCACTGCTCTTGCATTTTTCTCTGCATCTCATCCCACTGCTCTTGCATTTTTCTCTGCATCTCATCCCATTGCTCTTGCGTTTTTCTCTGCATCTCTGTCAGCATGTTCATGATTTTTATTTTGAATTCTTTTTCAGGAAGACTAGTTAGGTCTGTCTCCTTCTCAGGTGTTGTCTCTGTGATCTTTGTCTGCCTGTAGTTTTGCCTTTTCATGGTGATAGAGATAGTTTGCAGAGCTGGTACAAGTGACCGCTGGAAGAGCTTCCCTTCTTGTTGGTTTGTAGCCTTTTCCTGGGAGAATAGCGACCTCTAGTGGCTTGTGCTGGGCAGCTGCGCGCAGACAGGGCTTCTGCTTCCTGCCCAGTTGCTTTGGGGTTTATCTCCGCTGTTGCTGTGGGCTTGGCCTGGCTGGGGCTGTTCCTCCAAAATGGTGGAGCCCCGTTGGAGGGGGAGCAGCCAGGAGACTATTTATCTCCGTAAGGGGCCTCTGTGCTCCCTGCTGCCCAGGGGGTTAGAGTGCCCAGAGATCCCCAGATTCCCTGCTTCTGGTCTAAGTGACCTGTCCTGCCCCTTTAAGATTTCCAAAAAGCACTCTCCAAACCAAAACCACAGCAGCAACAATGAGAGAGGGAACAGAAAGAAAGAGAAAAAAAAGGAAAAAAAGGGGAAAGACAATCGATTTTTTTTTTTTTTTTTTTTTTTTTGTCCTCAGGTGCTGGTCCCAGGCACCCGCTCACTGGTCCTGCTGCCCTGTCTCCCTAGCACCAGGGTCCCTGTCCTTTCAAGGCTTCCAAAAAGCACCCACCCACCGGTCCCTCAGGGAAGGAACGCTCAATATTCTTTGTCCTCAGGCACCGGTCCCACGCACCCGCTCACCAGTCCCGCTGCCTTGCCTCCCTAGCACCAGGGTCCCTGTCCCTTCAAGGCTTCCAAAAAGCACTCGGCAAAAAGAGAGAAAAAAAAGGGGAAAAACGCGCGATTTCTTCCGTCCTCAGGTGCTGGTCTCAGGCAGCCACCCACCGGTCCCACAGGGAAAAATGCGGGATATTCTTTGTCCTCAGGTGCCGGTCCCAGGCACCCGCTCACCAGTCCCGCCGCCCTGCCTCCCTAGCACCGGGGTCCCTGTCCCTTTTAGGCTTCCAAAAAGCACTCACAGAAAAGAGAAAAAAAAAGGGGAAAAACGCGCGATTTCCTCTGTCCTCAAGTGCCGGTCTCAGGCACCCGCCCACCGGTCCCGCAGGGAAAAATGGGGGATATTCTTTGTCCTCAGGCGCCGGTCCCAGCCACCCGCTCACCAGTCCCGCCACCGTGCCTCCCTAGCACTGGGGTCCCCGTCCCTTCAAGGCTTCCAAAAAGCGCTCGCCAAAAAGAGAAAAAAAAAAAGGGGAAAAACGCGCGACCTCCTCCGTCCTCAGGCACCGGTCTCAGGCACCCGCCCCCAGGTCTCGCAGGGAGAAACGCGGGATATTCTTTGTCCTCCGGCGCCGTTCCCAGGCACCTCCTCACCGGTCCCGCCACCCTGCCTCCCCAGCAACGGGGGCCCGGCCCTCCAAGGCTTCCAAAAAGCGCTCGCCAAAAAAAAAAAAAAAAAAAACCGCTCCGGTTTCTCTCCACCCGCCGGGAGCCGGGGGGAGGGGCGCTCGGGTCCCGCCGGGCTGGGGCTTGTATCTTACCCCCTTCACAAGGCGCTGGGTTCTTGCAGGTGTGGATGTAGTCTGGATGTTGTCCTGTGTCCTGTGGTCTCTATTTTAGGAAGATTTTTCTTTGTTATATTTTCATAGCTCTATGTGTTTTTGGGAGGAGATTTCCACTGCTCTACTCACGCCGCCATCTTGGCTCCCTCCCAGGGCTTCTTTTGAGAAAAAAATATGGAAAGAGTGTGTTAGCAAGTTCAAATTCTAAACAGTTTTAACTAATTTTTTCACAAAGCAGTATTTTTGGACACCTTTCCACATCAGTTCGTATTAAGATTTACCTAAATTTTTAAGTACTGCAGAAATGTTTATAGGATGGATGAGTTATAATTTATTTAAACACCCTTATGTTGATGGAGATATAGGTTGTTTTCAATATTAGCATTCACTCTTTTAATGTTCCCATGAAAATACACACAAACATATCACCCATATCTTACCTGGAAGTAAAACAGCTGTGTCTAAGGGTAATGCATTTTATGTTTAACAGAGATGTAGGTCCTTTAATACAGATGAATATTCACATCACTTCTTCACTGTTCCTTCTAACTGGTGACCTGTGCCCTTTAGATTGCCATGTGGCTTTATTTCTCAGTCAATTAAGATTTCTGAATCTATTCACTCTCTTTAATATGATGACTGCTCTTTCTCTATTGCCTTACATTTACTGAGTTTTCTTTTTTTCACTTACAAACACCTGATATACAATACATTTATTTGTTCAATTATTAATTGCTTGTATTTATTTGTTTTGCTCTCTGCTACCCAGATCAGTGTCTACAGCTTAATAATATTTGTTGAATAAGTGAGAAAAAATGAATGAACAAATGGACTATAATTTTACCTATACCATCTACCTGTCTTGGCATTTGGCTTTCTTTTTTGAAAGTGTAAAACATGGAAAATCAAAATGTAAACATTATAGACTTTCTTTTAGTCATGTTTAAATCTTTTGGTACAGTTTTTGTTAAAATTGTATACCTTTGCTAAAGGAAACATAGCCTTTGTCTCTGTAAGAGAAGTGCGTAATTATCTATGAACCCCACCAAAAGAGAGTAGTAGACACAGAGGTTTTGTGATCACCTGAAATATGACCTATTTAAGGTAGTGGGTAGTTTGACACAAGGCAGTTTGTCCTCTTTTTGATATCAGTACACAATGGAGCGAACCATCAGGGCCTCTGTCTGACAGCATGCCTGGTGCTTGAACACCAGGAATCTTATTCACTGGTGTTAATTTTATAACATCAGTGTTTACTTCCTAGTGTTTCCTAGAAGCTCTGCCCTGAGAAACTTCCTTACATTTACCACCATGCTTTTCCTTTTGTCTTTACTTTAGTGTTGCTAAATCTTCAAGTGGTTTGGTTATGCAGACAATATTACATACCATTTATAACCAAGTAGAAAAACAAGAATCTAAAACATTGTGGTCTATCTGCCTTCACTCTGTTAATTGAATTTTGTCTATTTAGTACTTCAGAATGGAAGGTATGGAGGATTTAATTCTCAAAAGTTAATACTCCTTTTTCTGATTATTTATAATACTGTAAGTCCCTAACTAGAAATTTCATGGATTGCACAACTCATCAACCCAAAGATGCTTCAAATGAAAGTAATTCAGGAATTTCAACACATTAAAGATTCAAGGATATAAAATTATAGAGTAAAACTAGCTTAAGAGACATAAAAGCAAATCCAGGGTTAATTCCTGAAGTAGGATTTATTATCTTACAGAATTATTTAATTAAAAATTTTAAATTAGTGCTCCTATTAAATGCACACTTACTCATATACTCAGAATATAAAAGAAGCCAGATAAAAACTAAGAAGCTAGGGCTAATGCAACTGATTAGAATTTCAATATTCTGGTTCCCCTCTTTTTTTAAATCTCCAGTATGTTGTGGTTTTCGTTGGCATCACTGCTTGTAAGAAAGTATAAATGACAAACTTCAGGCACTGATTGGTGTGGCCAGTGCCCTAGGGTTATGTAAAGCTTCAACCTCTGCAGTTGGAAAACATTTTAAAAAATTAAATGAGTAATAACTTGTCATACTATACAATACAGAAAAACGTCATGAATTCCAAATGCTTAGGCTGTCACTAGCTAGTAGAGAAAAACATTTGTGCCAACTTTGTGCATATTAAATAGATACATGCCAAGTGGACAAAAAAAATTGGTTGGAATATAAACGTAACTTTTTAAAAGGCTATGCATGTATGTCTGCACTTCCCTTTAATCTCTTTGGCATTTTATAGTTGGCACTTTTCTTTGGGCTTTAAAGAAATTAAATACTTTCCTCTGAAAAAGAATGAATCACCAACTTATTTCCATGTTTACCAAGAGTAACTCAAAAGTCAGTGTTTTTCTTGATGACAGTAGCTTCAAAGGACACTGTGTCATATCAAAGTCATTATGTTATACAACGTGAATTTTGTAGTTAGGTTTTCAGTCAGAGGAGTTAATTGGTGGCTCAGTTCACTCTACAAAAAACTCCTATCTATTTTATGATACCTATTTTGTGCTTTTCAGTTAGGGAAGGGGGAGATTTGAGTCAAAGGAATTCATATTTGAGTCAGAGGAATAAAGAAGATGCAAGTTAATGAACTCTTAACTCTTCGGAATTAAGCTATTTTTCTGGACTCAAAAATCCAGTCTATTTTGCAGATTATGTTTAAATTTGATCCTGAGACAAATTTGTTTGTCATTATTTTGAGGATTATGCTAATTTATGAACTTGCAAATTTTAAATCAGACTTCTTGGGCATAAATAAAATGTTACAATTGTGTGAACGTATTTTAATTTCTTCATTTATTCAAATCCATCCATTCACATATTCAACTGATATTTACTGAGTACCTACAGTGTGTTCAGCCTTGTGCCATATTGTAATGTAATGGGGATGTAAATGGTGAGGAATACCAGACAAAATTTTTTCCCTCAGCCGTAAGAATCATATATAGTAGTTTTCAGGCAAAGAGGGACACATTATACAAAAAGGATATTTTCCCATCAGCCAGCCCTGTAGAAGGTTATGAAACAGTCTATGGAGTCACTAAAAATTCAGCTATAGAAACAACTGCTTGACTTCATTCAGGTAGATCCTGAATGAGAGATCCTGAAATGTAGAGAGAATTCAGTTGTATATATAGTTACAGAGCATTGCCAGTCCTCAAGGTTGTATTGAGGTGACTGTAAGTAAAATAAGGAAATTCTTTTAACTCTAAGAGAATGAGAATATTGGTAGGATTGTAGGGAAGAAAGATTTCACATTAAAATAAAAGTACAACTCAGAAAAGGTTGGAAGAAAAATAAGATCTTTCAATAAAAAAAAGACTTTGGATGATTTGAATCATAACTATGAGACAAAGTTATAATATGCAAGGTAATCTGAGATGAAATGTGAGGATAGACATCTTTCTATTTCTTTTGTGTTGATTTTCATGTCTAAAGTTTAAATCAATTGAGGATCCTAATTCCCAAATTAATCTCTGAATACACTATGTTCATCCAAGGTTGTTCTTTTCTCCTTTGAGGAAGACAGAGAAGCTTCACCAAAAAGGGGAGAAAAAGCAGGGTTTATAAAAGGTTGAAGAGGAACCATTTAATTCTCTCCACACTTGGCTTTCCCAGGAACGATTATGCACTTCTTGTGAATGTGACATTGAAAATCTGTACTTTTTATAGTACGCAGTGGGAAAAAATGTAAGCTGTAAAATGTTGCTTTAAAAACGTGTTTAAAAACAGTGTTCTGACACTTTATTGCACAATGAGCTCTTACATTAAGCATTTATGGCAGCTACAAATTCACAGCATGGTTTTGATGCAGTAATAAAAAGCACCAAAATGGGTCCAACTGACATTTTACAGCCAGAACAAAGGGTTGAAAGTTTAAAGCTTATCTATAGCTATTACATGTTACATATTAGTTACATTATCTGTAACAAGATTATATGTTACCTGCCCCAGAGATATTTCTAATGGTAAATTATCAATAAATTTGGTATTTCAAACACATTCAAGGACAAAGAACATGAATTTTTATGGTCAAACAAACTTAAGGTAATTAGGAGAGACTCCAGTATTTATTTGTGACCACTGCGGGCATACACTGTTCATCCAAAATCAATCCTTGCCCGAAGAACTGGAACAATTTCATATTTACTCTTCCTTGGAGTCCCAATCAGTCCCTAGTCTTTTTGTGCCCGTTAAAGATATTGAGTAAAAAATTCTCTCAGGTATCCTATATTTCCTCCTTGAATTTTGGCAAAATATTGAGAATGTCTTTAATACTTTAAATTAGCCAACACAATCACAAACACATCTTTGGGTCCAATCTTCCTCAACTCAAATTCCCCTAGTCCCACCACCACTACTCTGGCTCTTTGTCAATATCATATTAGTATGTTGGCTGAGTAATATTTTGCCTAGAGCTTATCAAGATACATGACAACCTCTAAGTTGCTGGCTTGAAACCTTAAGAGATTGGGTATTTGAAAACAGGGGTCCTATATAATTCTGGCAGTTCATGAACAGGGCTCCCTAGATATATTTAAGCTTTAAAAGATACATAGTTAACGAGGTAGGTAGCTAGATAGGTAGCTAAATAGCATTTTCAATGGGAATGAATGATCTGAGGTGTTACTCAATTCATGAATTCGACTATGGGAAAAGAACTAGAATTGTTTTCCCAATTTTTTTTTTGTATGTGTGTGTGAAATTGCTACTGCCAAAGGGCTCATGACTTGGACATAGCATAGTCCATTTTTTCAGAATCGCAATGGAAGCCAAGATGTGTTCTTCCCCAGTGGCTGGTTGCACTTCCTGAATGCCATGCTCATCAATTTTAATGTTGGACAGATGATTTGGGATTAATTTATAGAAAGATATTTACCAATTGCTATTCTCAATATTCTGGACAAATGAAGTATATGTCACCAGTGATCAAGCTATTTAAGATATTTCATTGCTTAGTGGATCAAAAATATAAACTCATAAATATTTTACCAGGTTTTATTCTTTTTTAGAAGATTTTGACACACACTGTTTCATTTGATTTATGAGCTATGCTCTTTGTTAGCACAGGTATCATTTAGATATATGCCAACATAAATCTAGAGTTAGAAATATTTAATACCTTGAAAACCTATCTTACAATGACATAAGAATGTCAGTGTAATTAAAATCCTGCATTTAAGTTCCTGGGATGATACAAAGTTCCTTTTGCTTCTCTTTGAGGCTACTTTGAATTTCTTAAATCATCTGGTCCGTAATGCGGTCTTGATTATATGAAGTTGGTACCACCCTTATAAATACCATGTGCATGGTTGATAGACTATAATATATGATTCTCCTTCTAGCTCAGAGCCATATCACTGGATTCCATTATATGCATTATTCTATTCATTTCAGAATCTCACAATGGCAAGGCAAGCTGTTCATTCTGTGCAAACAGAAGCACTGTACTGAAAGTTTAAAATATATATGGATTTTTTATTACTTTGTAAAATTGAACAATAGTAGTCATGATAAAGAAGGAATAACCTCTACTCTTTTGTTGTTACCAGCTTTTACTAATTACAAATTTTATTAATATTACTGTAATAAATGTAATGTAGGAATATATACCACGCATTATAGATGTCTGCCACAATCCATACCAACTCCCATCTCACTCTTAAGAATTTAACATTATGCTTCCCATACTTTTTCCTTATATCTACTTAAACCATGTATATTATTTTAATAGGTCATATAACCTACTTTTCACAATGAACAATATAACAGACCTCAAGTTTTAAAAGGCCATCTCTCCCTGCCTCAAAGATCATTTAAAAAACTTGTATTGTATTTTATGATTTTATTTTCTTCACCAAGATTTTTCAATCCAATTACAACCTGGTAAA
Source organism: Manis javanica (assembly GCF_040802235.1). NCBI lineage: Eukaryota > Metazoa > Chordata > Mammalia > Pholidota > Manidae > Manis > Manis javanica. Next base: position 47,402,676 of record NC_133156.1, read on the forward strand.
TTTGTTTGGTGCTGGTATACCAATTTTATTTCTATTTCAAAGTGCTTAGCCAACAGTCATGATGATGTATAATAAGTTATTATAACTTTTTGACTCTGACTTCCAAATAAAATGAAAATGTCACAGTGGAAAGATCGAGGTTTGTGAAAGGAATCTTAATTTAAACTGGGCCAACATGAAGGTAGGTAGATAGGTTGGTTGTTTTAAACTGGAGTATAATAGGAGATGCAGTGCATAAATATCTAGTAATTCTTAGTAAAGGTCTGAAATGATATTCAGAGAGCTATCAAAATATATATTTAGTCAATATAAGAAGTGTCCGATTCCATTAATGCTTTAAAAGAGTCAGTGTGCTGGAAAAAAAGGGACAGAGTTAGGGTGCTATATGTGGAACTAGGCAAGGGAGAAGGGAAAAGAAACAGTTAAAAAATATGTTCTGTTTTAATTCAGACTTAAACTCAGTTTTATTTTAATAATCATCAATAAAAATATTTTCTAGATGTGTAACTATAGATAAGAATGGAAAATAATGATGGTAACAGTAATAAAACTTAAACATCAATCTTAGCACCCATTTAAGGAAGTTATATCAATATTGAAGTAACACTGATATTAAATAGTAAATAATAAATCTAAAGTTAAATCCCTTAACTTATTCCAACAGTTATTTTTTAAACTACAAGGTTATTATTGAAGTAATAATAAAAAAGGAAAAGAAAATTGATATATGATCATCTACTCTGAAAAAAGGAGAAAAAGCCAATTGACTAGAGAGTTGCATCCAAGTCTACCTTTTCAGGAAAGGTCCTTCTTATAACTCAAAATGCTAATCTTCTATTACTATAGACAGGGTTCTTAAATTAGGGTCCATGGAAACCCTAGCTGGAGGTCCACAAATTCCTTGAATTCATATGCAAAATTCTCTGGCTGCTTATAGTGGTGATATATGCATGTGTATATTCTTCTCATATAAATAATCCAAGGCTTTCATCACAATCTCAAATGAATTCATGGCCCCTAATGGTTAACAATCAGTGACATAAGACCTCAGAGGGTACAAGGCACTTTCACAATTATGAATTAGTTTGATCATTACAACATAGGAGCAGACCTGGTACTAAACCCAAGACACTTATGTTTCCATGTCTCTGTGGTCCAGATAAAAGCAGCACAGAAAAACTATTCACAGAAACACTAAATTACAGTTACTAACTGTATTAGCCTCTTCTTTAGTATTTACATTTGACACTGAAAGTAAAAGATACCAAGTTGTTGTATAGATCCTTGGTGAAGACATGTTTTTGTGGGAAGGTAGAGTGGGAGCCTTCTCAGTTTTTCTAACCTAGTACCCATCTGCTAAACCCAGAACTAATGAATGAAAAAAATGAGTATCTCATAAGTACTAAACATTTCATGTTAATGGAGTCACTTGAGGGGGAAAAAGCTTTCTTTATATAGTTGCATGGATGTCTTTAAATCCAACATTTGAATACCAAGGCATTTGAAAGAAGGGAGTTATTACCCTGAAACTCTAGTTTAGCTACTGTTCTTCAAATTAGTTGTTAAATCAAGGGAGAAAAAGACACACAATTTAAAAAAAAAAAAACTCAGGGAATGTTGCCTTTGTAAACTCCCATTTTTTCTTAGAAGAGTGATTTTAAACACATGAACATCCCATCATCTGAATGTTGGTCAAGCCAAAGCAGAAGGAATAGAAGCTAAAATTCTAAAAACTGCCTAAATTTTAGCTATCCAAAACCTTGACCATCTGCCTATCCAATTCCTACACATTGCTAGTGTTCCAGTTGAAGTATTTCTCCTTAGTACCACTTTGAAAACTTTTAACCCTTGTCAATCTCCTTTAAGATCATGAAACATTTAGCAAACCATTTTGTTAAGTATGCGTTTTGTATGATTGCTCCTAAATTTTATGTTATTATTAAGGTTTCTGTAGAAAATAAAATATATCTTTATATGGCTTTGTGAATAAGAGCACATACCCTGGAGCCAGACAGCCTGAGTGTGATTTCCAGCTCTGCCATTTCTTAGAATGTAATTTTGAGCAAGTTACTTAATATTTCTGAGGCTTTTTTTTCAGCTGTAAAATAGGGATAATAATATGTACACCATGGAATAGTTGTGATAATTAAATGAGTTAGTATTTCTAAAAACTTAGACTAATGAACTGACCTATGTATGTGTCAGCTGTTGTTGTCAATTTTGTTGTTATATGCCACTTACACATAGTACACACTCAGGAAGAATTTGCAGACAGATTAATCTCAATTTATACATCCTACAGTATACCTGAACCAAAGAAGATCTTGAGCTTATGGATTCATGTAATGTTTGAACCTCTTGTTGTCATTGGTGTGTATTTATTTGTTGAATTTTTTTAAGGAAATGATTGCCCAAATGGGAACAAGCAAGGATTTGAGGCTTCTCAACACCTTACTCTAAAGCACTAAAAACCATAAATGAAGTAAAATTGAGGACACTTAGTCTGAGAGATTTATTTATTAATGTCAAAGATTACATAGAAATTCGGGTCTCCTTGTTTCCAGCGCAATTCTTTTTCTTCAGAACTTGATGCTTCACTCTATGTCAATTACATAGAATATTTGATGCTATTTGTTACATGTTTATTGAAGATAAATCATACAGTAAATTAGTAGCTCAGTCTACACTATTAACTAGGGTAAAAAAAGCATAATGAAGTTATGGGGTTCTGAAAGCTGGAAGGTAGATCAAGTAGTTCTGCTTATCTTCACTAGTTACTAAACAAGCTCTAGTATGGACACATTGAAGAAAACATAGACTTTTGAATCAGGTAGACTTAGGGCTAAATCCACCATTCACTCTTACTGCCCTAAGTCCTCATCTAAATTAATGGATCTCTTTGAGCTTTAAGAGGGGGAGGTGCTCACAGATTCATTACCTGGATAGATATGAAGTTCCTTGTCATTTACCAGAGCTGGAAAATTAGACTACAGGCCTCAAGTTTCAAGAAAAATAAGAATATATTTCCTTGTAGAAATCATTTGCTTCATAATTCAAAATTTATAACATAGTGCCTATTGTACTATATATACCACATGAATGTAATTTCCTCTTTCCCCTTGTCTTACCTTACAATCATAGGAAAATGAAATGCAGCTGGTGGTATAATGTACCTAGGGAGCATGGATATAGATATATAAATTTCATAGTTACTTTATCATTTTAAGTTTCCTTTTGCCAAGCACGATTTTATACACATCCCAGAAGGTAGCTTGCATTATTATATGATACTTCTAATTTTTAAATTTATTACAAGTCTCTAAATTAAAAAATTAGATATTTTTAATGGTATAGAACTAGTTTGATTTTCTACTTGTGTCAGTTATGGTAAGTTGTGTTTTGTCCATGAAATTTGTCCGTTTTATCAGGTTATCGAATTTATTGGTGTAAGTAAATTATCCTTTAAATGTCTACATACCTTTTTTTCATTCCTGATATTAAGAGTTCATATTTTCTCATTTTTTTATCAGTCTTACTAAGAATTATAAATTTTATCAAACATTTCAAAGAACTAAATTTTCTTTGTTGATATTAGCTACTGTTTTTCTATTTCCTAAGTTTGCCTCTAAATACTGGTTTAGCTATACCCTACAACTTTTGAAATGTTTTTATGTCAGTGTTCATCAGTTCAGGCTATTTTCAGACTGCCTTTCATGATTCCTTTTTTGGCCTATTGGTTATTTCAAAGTATGTTTTTTAATTCCCAAACTATTCCTAACTATTTTAAATAGTTTTGTATTATGTGTTTCAAATTTAATACCATTGTTTATAGCAAATTAATTATGTAGGTTTATGACCCTTGATATTTATTGAGATACTTTTTATGGTTCATCATATACTTTATCCTCAATATTCTATGTGAAATTGAGAAGGCTATGTATTTGATTAGCAGTAGAGAGAGAAAGTTTATGGGCTGATAATGTTGTTTGAATCATCTATATACTTAATGATATTTTGACTTCTGAGTCTATCAGTTCCCAAGAAACGAGTGTTAAGTTCTGAAACTCTGAGCAGATTTTTTCAATTTAGCCATTTATCTCTTTCAATTTTTGTTTCATGTGCTTGGAAGATGTGGTATCAGGTACACACTAAAGGTTGTTTTTGGTTATTGTTTAAGATTGTTATGTCTTCTTGATGATTTGACTGTATAATTAGAAAGGCTTCTCATTTTTTCTGGTAATATTCACCACCCTAAAGTGCACTTTTTAATAAAGCCACACAAATTTTTTTAATAATATTTGCATTATATAACTTTGCCTTTCATTTTAGTTTCAGCATACCTGGATGTATCTTTATATTTAAATTATGTTTCTTCCAAAAAGCATGCAGTTGAGACTTTCTTACTCATCTAGTCTGACAATATCTGTCTTTTAATTTGGGTTTAGTCAATTTAATTTAAGGTAATTATTCATACATTGGATTTTTGATATTTGATTTCTCTTAGTTCTATCTGCTCTTTATCCCTCTATTCTTCCTTTCTTGCCTTATTTTATTTAACAGAATGTATTGAATATTCCATTTTGTTCCTCTATTGACTTTTTATTCATGAAATTTTATATTATTTTTATTAGTTACTCTAGCTATTAGAATGTACTTCTGCAACTTATCTTAGTCTAACTTCCAAAAGTTTTATCATTTTGTCAAGAAGTAATAACCTTACAACAGTATATGTTTACTTATTACCTTCTTGACTTATGTTATCTTCTTTACATGTAGTTTACCTTAACATATGCTACAAACACATATTACATTGTTAATATTTAAATAGTCAATAGTCCTTTAAGCAGATTTAAAATACGTGTCTTCCTGTTAATAAATACATCAAGTTCCTTTATGTTCTTTGAGACATTTACTCCTGATGTTCTTCATGCCATTCTGCAAAATCAGTTTTCTTTCTGATCTTAGTCTAACTTCCTTATCCTTGAGGCTAAAGATTTTTTTTTAATTTCCTGTAAAGCAACCCTATTGGAGACAAATTCCATCAGATTTTGTCTCTGAAATGGCCTAATTTTGTCTTCAGTTTTGAAGTATACCTGTACTAGATATAGAAAATAGGATTTACTACTTCTTTTTTTGGCTCCTGAAAGATTTTATTTGTTTCTGGTGAGAAGTCAGCTGCCAGTCTCCTCATTCTTTCCTATGTGTAACGTGTCTTCAGCCTCTGGCTGACTTAGATTTTTCTCTTCGTCTTTTTAGTACTCTGACTATGATGTCCTTGATTTGGTTTCCTTTGGATTTATCCTTTGTAGTTTACTGAACTTATTACATTTGTTAGATGATTTCTTTCATAAATATTAGAGAAATTCATTCATGACAATTACCTCTTCAAATATTTCTTCTGTCCTATTTCCTCTCTCTTTCCACCTATGATGCTAATTACACATATGTTGGACAATTTGATATTAACTTTCAGATCTTGTATACTGTTTTACTGATCATCTATTTGTTTTATATTGATCTGCCTCCACATTTACTGATCCAATGCTGTTCTCTAATGCTGAATTCAGTGCTGTTCTATCTGCTGATTAAACCACCAAGGGAATAATTTTATCTTTATTACTTTTTATCTAACTCATAGCATTGCCATTTAGATTTTTGTTTATGGTTTCCATCTCTAGAGCTCTGGAATTCTGCTGGAATTCTCCATCTGCTTATGCATGTTATGAAAACTTTCCAGTATACCTTTTAAGATATGTATCATTTTAAAGTTACCCTCTAAAAATTCTAGCATCTGAACTATATCCAATGTAATTCTATTGGCTATTTCTTCTCTTGATGATGGATCACATTTTCTTATGAATTTATATGTCTCATAATTTTTTATGGAATATCCAACATAAATAAGGATTAGAGTAAATAATATTAACACCTAGAAAAGGTCATGCCTCTTCTATCTGACCATTAGTATGTGGACTGTCAATCTAGTTCTGTCTAATCTGTATTTGAAATGAGTCTGGACTTTTTGCTGCTTTAGTTAGAGTCAGTTCACCACATACTTAAAATTATTCATACATAGGGTCTCAATGTCTAGATTGTTTCCTGTTTTTTTCTCTGCCTCTCCTTCCTGTTGATGCTTTTGCCCAAGTGATTGTGAAATGCCTCAAGTGCTTGTGGCACATCTTTTAGATCTCTTGCTTCCTGCCTTGCCATCAGATTTCAACAGGCTTCAGTCTCCAGAGGATTCCTTTGGCTTTTTAGCTATACAGCCATAGATAGCCACTCTGTGATGTCCAGTAGATGAGGCTCCTAAAAGCCATAAGGTTTCTCTCAGTTCTAATCCATACCTTCAGACTTCAGTAGGTTCTGTGAGCCTGTTTCAGAGGTAGAGAAGCACTCTCTGCTCTTTCACCCCTCCCCCAGTGGTAGGCGACAGCTTCCAGTTACTCAATACAAGGACCGCAGGGTTTCTCTAAGTTCTCAGCTCTACCCTCAAATATTAGGGAAGCACATGTTCCTGTGCCTTAGAAGGTACCGCTTTCAGCTGTCCTACACTGCCTCCAGTTTTTCTCATTAACATTCGGTGAAGACCTGTGGAAAAGAACGTGAGTGCAGACCTTCACTGTTTCTGGAGTTACTGGGATGATAACTCTACTCCAGTATAAATGCAGATATTAAATTTTTTATAAATTTAGCTGTGTCTTATCCATGTCTATGGAGTTTTCTCTCTTCCTGGTGCTCTGTCAAGAAGGAAAGCAGCAATAGCTTCTTTCTGTCTTAGGAGGAGCTTGACATTTTTTTTATGTTTATTTAGTTTCTTTGTGACTTCTGGTTTATAATAGATCTAGTAAACTTGGATTTTCTATGCTCTTTAGTTTGTTTTTATTGTTTTCATGAGAGCAACATTCTATTGTGACTTTCTGTATCCTACATGGAAAGATGGAGCTGGTATATTGGAATTTTCATATAGCTTCACTTTAGCTACTAAATGCTTTCTTATCTGATATGTCTCATAAAAGAGAATTAGTCATAGCAAACATATATATAGCAATAATATACTAACTAGTTCTTTGTCTATGCCAGACTAAAATATTTTAAACATTTTAAAAGCTATTAGCTCATGTATGCTTTACAGCAACCAATTAAATTCTAATACTGTCCTCATTTTGAATGCAAATAAACTGAGGGTCTAGAAGTTTGAGCAAATTACCCAGTGTGTAAATAACTCAAATGAATTCAATAAGACAAGGCAAGCAATGAAATGGAAAGATGGGAAAAAGAAATAAGTGGTAATACACAAAAAAAGGAAGTACAAATAGCCCATAGACAAATGTAAATGTGTTCAACCATATTTCCTCCAGATGAGCATAAATCAGAAAGTCAGGCAATGTCAAGTATGTCAAAATATGAGACAATGGGTCATCTCATCCAACAACGGTAGGAGTAACTACTGCAACCACTTTGAAAATGAGTCTTAGTTAAGTTGAACTTTTGCATATCTTCAACCAAGTAATGCTACCATTTGGTATATACTTTGAAGAAACTTTTGCATAAATGCAACAGAGACTTGTGCATGCAGACTTTCTCAGAATCAGAATTCAAACCTGGATATGCTGTCTTTTGAGTTCTTACTCACAGCAACATGCTTGTGCCAATAGTAACCAGAAGTTCACTTGTACTCACACAAGTAAGAGTCCTACCACATATAGAGCCCCAATTAAGTTCCCCAATTGGCCTCAGAAGAAACAGAAATGTAGAGAGTCGATGATACGTTCAGAGACAGTGAGGCATCCAAGTGGACACCAGTCTCCATCATGAGTCATTCTCCAACTGGGTAAAGATGTTTGGATTCCTATAGCAGCACAGCACTCCTATTAATAAATACCTGTAAAGAGTTCTAATTAGATCTGTTTAAGGTTCTGATTAAAGTGAAATAACCCCCTCTTTTGTGGTGAGTGCTGTTTTGGATGCTAATAAATCCCTTCTCCCTTAGAGATAAATGCTGCATCTAGGAATTAGAGAAAAGGTATAAATTTTTACCCAGCTGAAATATACAGTCAGTGCAGCTCAAATTACTTAAACAGAGAAATCACTTTTGTTTGTATGTACTTCTAAACAGCAGTCTCAACCTCTGTCATTAATAGATCATCCAATAGGAAATATTACCTGGTAACTAAATTCAGTATATTTGAATATTCAAGCCATTCCATCCAAAGCACTATTCAAAACATTTCTTTAAAATTTATTTACAACTAGTAAGCCTATTAATATTGGTTACAGCAATTACATCTTGAGAAATATTGACAATTTAGAGCATGAGAAAATTGAGAAATATTGATACTTTACTTAGTAAAGTATTTTCTATTAATGTCCTAGGACACTAGCACATTTTTTTTTCAGGTATTGTGTTTAATTGTAGGAAGGTATACCCTACAGCCAAAAAATATTGTTTCATTTTACCTAAAATTCTAATAACTGCACCTAGAGTAATTGACAACAAATTGAATTTTATAACACTAAAGAAAACATTCTACATTTAATATTGAATTAATAATTTGTTTACAATGGAGTATATTCAGTCATAGCCCTTATACATGGTGCAGGCATTTGTAGGTGAATTTTTTTTTTTTTTGTAAATCAAGATCAGCTCTAAAATGGTGCTTATTGGCATAGTATCTAATGTGTGAAAAATGTACTGGGTGACAGTGCCATGTCAGAACCCACATCTTCAATTCTACCACTAATCATCTAACCTTTTTCATTAGGCACCAACTCCAGTACAGGTGTGGAAAAAAGAATTGCATTTAGTTGTGTTCTGCTCTGCTGGGCCCATTGAAAATAGCTTTTCTGTCTCACGACAGTGGTTTCATGGAGGTGGGATTGATCTGTGAATCTTTTGCATGATATGTTTGAAATTTTATGAGTGTGAAGTGTCTGATGGTGTCAAACTCTTTCATTACTAGGCATCAGAGGGAGGCTGGGTTGACAAGGGTTTATCATTTTCATCATATATGGCTCTGTTTTGATTTTTATGGACAGCAGGTGCTATGCTTTGCTGTGTGATACCGTCAAGAAGCTAGTGTTGAGTACTTGACTTAAGTATTCTGAATGGTAAATAAAAGCTAATTCCATTGCATGCTGATTCTCTTAGAAATACTCAATTCAATGAACTTCCTTTGATTTCTTTCCTTTTCCATATGTTTCACTAAACCTTTCAGATTCTACTTTAATTAATAAAATGTAGAGGGAGTGTCCACCACTGGTCTGTCCCATGGGCATTGTCCTCTCCTCACCATTAGCGGAGTCAATCTGTTCTGATGTGTTGTTCCCAGTGTCACATTCCAAGCAGTGTTTGTCTCATGAGCCGAGAGTAGAAGAAATGCCTCATAGGACCACCTATGCATGGGTATTCATTTCAAAGTCCCTTCTATCTGCAACTCAGTAATACCACAAATTACTTAGCAAGAAATGAAGCATCAAGTGAAAGGACACATGCTGACTTCCTGGATTTTTTGTTTACCTTTCCTATTGTCACAGTCTATTTGGTGAGAGCCTGCATTAACATTGTTGAACCCATGGATTTCTGTATATTATTATACTGGAACTTGACTGAGATGTTTCTACATGATAGAATCTACTCCACATTGTGCTTCTTAAATGTTTTCATTGCCTGAAACTCATATCAAACGTAGCTGGGGGAATAAAAATGTTATCTGCAGGTCAAATTACTGTGTGGTGAAGCATGGGACAATTTTCACTTTAATGCAAATTCCATTTTTGGGTTCTGCGTGAAATAACCATTGCCTTTGATGTTATTATTTCCATTTTATTAAAGAAATGCTCATTGTGAGTTATGAGGTGTTACTAAATTGTAACAGGTTTATTTAAAAGTGTCTCCATTTGTATGATGATATATCAAGATCAGAGTTCTAATTGTGGGGTTTGACAGAGGTAATATCACACATGCTTTTCATATTGCAGATACCTTCCTCTTTGTGCAATATAAAAAAACAGTGTTGACACTATGTTGTAATTATTTTTAGTTTTTATGATACTGTGAAATACAAACCACAGCATTACAAAACTGTTATTCCTAAATCATCAAAATTTGATAAGCCAAAGACATATCATATGATCCCACTTAGTGGAATCAAAAAACAAAAAACAACAAGCTCATAGATAAAAAGAATAGATTGGTGGTTGCCAGAGGTGGGATTAGGGGGTGAGCAAAATGGGTGGAGGGGGTAAAAAGGTACAAACTCCCAGTTATAAAATAAGTCATGTGGTGGGGTGACAGGGGGCAGGTAATGTACATCATGACAACTATAGTTCATAAGAAAAAAAAATTAACTACGTATGTTGACTGATGTTAACAAGACTGTGGTGATCATTTTGCAGTATATACAAATATTGTCCACCTGAAACTAATATGTTTTATGTCAACTATACCTCAATTTTAAAAAAAAAGTAAAGGAAAAAAATTTTGCTAAAGTAATTTCCAATTAATTATTTTCGCCGTTTTATCAGAACTCATCTTCTGAAAGTGTGGATTTGAGAGTTTAGGATGTTTCTTTCTACTAATTCATGAATGTAATTTGTCCAATTAATCAAAAAATAGGTGGCATTTGTTCCTTCCATAACCTCCAAGTTCAACTGCCATTATTATTCCGTAAGAGACTTTGCCAACTTTTAAGAGTTACTTTAGATAAAATCAGACATGTAATCATTAGAAATCTGATTCAGAGATTTGTGGGGAAGTTGCTTAAATCTCTTGAATAATTTCTCCATCCAGGGTGGCATAAAGCCATTTTGGTGCAGGGAAAGTCATCTCAAAGTTTATCTCTCTTCCATTTACTGCAAAGATGGATTTTATTTTTATGAGAAAAAAATAGAGTCCTTCTTTGAACATTTTCCCAAAATACAAAATTATTCCCCTTAGTTTTGCAGCTTATTAAATTATGAATGTACCACTGAATAATATTTTAACACTATAGTCCAAACCCATCTATCTAGATGTCCACAAAAACAGAATTTTTAAAAAATTGAAGAACTGTTTGTCTCTAAGTAGTAATCTCTTTCCTCAGTGATAGTATGAATTAAAAATAAAAACCAGAAGCAAGGAAGTACTTAAAGTATTCATGGGAATTTTCATTTTTAAGTTCTTTAAAGTACTTCAGAATACCCACTTACATACAAATAATTGATGTGCTAGTTACAAATCTTTCTTGCCTGGTTATTTTCCTCCTTTCTCAACCCTAAAGCCTCATTAGAGAAGATCTGCTGCAGGTTCGGATGTTATTACAGCTTCAGGAAACCTAAAGCAAAAAGCCATGTGTCCTTCTCAAAAGAAACACAGCATGCTTCATAGTGAACTGGACTCCTTCTGATTTTCTCCTTCTGATAAGCCAGACAAAGACATATCGTATGATCTCATTTCTGTGGAATCTAAAAACAAACAAGCTCATAGATAGAAAGAACACATGGGTGGTTGCCAGAAGCAGGACTAGGGGTGGGTGAAATGGGTGAAGGGAATCAAAAGATACAAACTCCCAGTTAGAAAATAAATAAGTCATGGGGTGGGGTAGAATTTTTAATTTTTTTTAATTTTTAAATTTTTTATTGTGATGGCATCTTTCTTTATGTCAAGATCAAGGTTAGGAACAAATGATTTTTCTGAATAACCACACTTGTGCAAAAAAAGTTTACTAATCTATTTGTGCTTTGATCTACTTTGTAAAAAGGGAATTTAAAATTACAGAATTGTGACATTTTAGAATTAGAAAGGTCCTCAGAGATAATCAATCACATCCCATTTGTTTTAGATTTGATATGACCTAGAGGAAATTGAACCCTAGAGAGATTAAGTGACCTGATGAAGACTATGCTTATTATTAATGGCAGACTTTAGAATACCCATTGAATCTTCTACTGCAACACCTGGTCTGGAGCTCTGGCTACTTTGATTTAAATATTTCCTTTTGTCCACTTTAAACTTGCTTCAATTTTACTTCTATTAAACAAAATTTCAAACTAATCAGTTACATTGTCTAACAGGATGTATATATCTCTGTAGAATATTTAAAAAGCCAATTCTTCTTACATTGTGTAGATGCAGTGCAAAGGAAAGTAAAATGTAAGATATTCATACAATCAGAGATAAAAACATATTTTTAGCAATAGAATGCTTGTATTAAATGAGTTTTAAAAAATTGAACTTTAGTTACTTGAAACACCTAAATTCACTTTACTTACATACCATTTCTAAAGTTGTAGTATTTCAGTTGCATGGTAAAATTGTGACAGCTTTTATCTTATTTTTCCTTTCTTATTCAGTTTTGCAAAAAATACAATTTATTATTATTATTTAGATTATAAAATTAATCCCAATCTTTTGGCTTGAAAATATCTCACTTTTATAGGGAGATATGTGTCAGGCATAGTTTAAGTGTTTTTCCAAAATATTCTCATTTAAAACACTCTAGAATCCTACAAAATACATGTTGCTGTAACCACCTGTCAGAAGAGAAACCTGAGGCTTAGAAAAGTTAAGAGTTTTGTCCAGGCTTACTCAAAGGCAGTAAGACTTAAAGCTGAAATTCAAACACAGGCAGTCTAACAAAAAACCTCTGATAACGTTTAAAAATTGAACCTGCATAGGAACCTCAAAGTCAATTTCTTTCTCTAGGAAGGTTCTATCAGTAAATGACACTTTTTATGCATTTCTCCATACTTTTACCTTGTGCAGCCTACCGGTAATCAGCAGGTCACTGGAAGTGTTCAAACAGAGATGAGAGTCATCTTTAAAGAGATATGCAAGTGTTGAATAGTATGGATATTACTTCTAAGATTCTATTAATTTTTAGGTTCCTTATGAAATAATTTTCTCTAGGATACAGTCTTGAGAATAATTCTTGAGGTGTTTTTAGTTAGAATCATGTCTGCACTGGCAATACAATTTTTAAATGGAGGGGTTTTTCTGCTGTTCACATAGTGTTTCAAAGGCACATGTTTCTCTCCCACTTTTTCTCCCTTTTGTTCAGCCTTTATTCATTGAAACATGGCAGAATATTACAAGAATGCTGTCATTTGGAAGCCGGACGTCAGAATGCTGGTGTCTTTAAATGTCTTCTCAAGAAAAAAACCTTGCTAGTACTGTTCAGCCTGAGTTCTCCCCGTCTCCCAAAGTAGAAAGTGAGGCAAAGGTTTGTGTGTAGGTGATTTACGTGGAATGAACAAAGTTGTGAAGGATGGAGTGGTGGGATATAGAAAGAAAAAAAAATACTAGTATGCTTATCAAGTTGGCCACAGAGTTCAAATGGCTATAGACATAGAGTTTAATCTCCCTCATGACCTTCTGAGTGGCCATATGAAATGCTTCGCAGAACTATCCACCTGGGGGAAGAACGGAGAAATATTTGTTGACCTGTGTTTATCTCCTATTGTCAAGTTCCCTGCACTTTCTGTCTGCAGAAGCATGAACACTAAAATGGTTCCCACAGGCTCTACACTTTGCCCAGAGAAGCCCCAGGATAAGAAGCAAGAAGAATAATAGTATGAGCCCAGGGCAAAGCCCCTTCTGGTTGCATCTGCCCCAGACTGCCCTAAGCCTGCTCAGCTGGTCACTGTGGAACAAGAACGACGTTCAGTAGGAGTTGCAGTGGAATGTAAGAGAGGTCCATTTCAAAGGCTTATTGCATGTTCCAATTTTAGTCTTCATTCAGTATTTCTGGTAGAGAAGCACATGCAACACAATCAGCAGAGAACCTACAATTTTAAAGTAACAGGTACCCTCAAATTTGGAACATGGTTACTTACCTAAACTCAGAACTAACTGGTTGTATGGTAAAAGAAGTTAGAAATGTCCAGGGGAAAGGAAGCTAGCCTTCCTGACTCATAGGATTGTAGAAATAGTCTCTATGCTGCTCAAAGCATTAATTCACAACATGTTTAATGTTTTGACATTTAAATACAGTCAATTGTCACAATTTACAAAAAAGGTTTCACCTACTATCTTGGATAGGGTACCATTGCCGGCTACTGGAGCAAACGTTATTCTTGCACCTACTAAAGACAATTTAGCACCTCGCGGCTCATCAAAGTCTGTCTTGTGGATAAGGTTATTCAACGACTAAGAACTCAATAAATAGGAAACAGGCATGCATGAACAGGAACATACACATTTTCCAACAAAATTTCCAATTATCTTTAATTCAAATACAAATTCATGGTAAAAACGTTCTTAGACTTTTTGTTTAAACCTTGATCTCCAGACTTAAATGAAATCAGTATCTCCACTTTTGGTAGGTTATAAATGTTTCATTTGAAATCTCTTCCAGAAATCTTTTGCTGCCTCTTCTTTGGGCCCATGTTCCTAGAATTTTTTGTTTGAAACTTATGGGTACCAATTCAAAGAACATTAAACAAAACATATGCATACATACAGGTATGTTTGCAAGCACATATGCATTAGCTGCCCTAATAAAGAGTTCATATAATTTGTGGCCTTAGTAATGGCTAGATAAAAATATTAAGTGCTACTAATAGGATTCTCTCCAACTCTTAACTTTCCTTTTGCCATGATGGCCTGATTTCCAAAAGTGACCAAGAACTTTTGATTTTTGTTCTACTGGTCTAGCAAACTCAGTGGAAAGGGCATGTTCTCTCCCAGTAGCTCTGGGAGAGAATTCTAGAGGAATTCCCAGAAAACATTATGATCATTGTGGCAATACTTACCCCTTCTTGTGGGGGACAGGATGATCGAACTTGCCAGAACTGAGACACATGCTGACATTCAGAAGAAGGAGATAGACTCAACTGCTCCCTTACTACATAGATTGACATGAAAGGAGCTAGTGAAGCTGTAATGGCTTTTCTTTGTGTTGTTACCAAAAGAACAGACACTGAGACTGCAAAAATTGCAGGTTTATCTTCCATATTCCTCTAATGACATCTGTGAATTCAGAATGTCTGTTGCACCGTTGGTCCAGAAGCCTCTTGAGGGCAGAGGCTGTTTTTTGTTCTTTTTATTGAAATCATTATCTAGTAGAGTGCCTGGCACTCATTATTGATTAAAAATTGAACTGATCACAGGTCTTGCAATTAAGATGTCACACTCATCATTTCAGTTCAGTTTATTTATAGGACAAACCAAACACTTTAAAACTATACATGACACAGAGCAATCATCACCCAGTTCAGATTACATCATGCAAAATAGATCACTAACCAAGATTCTACCCATTAGAGAGGATCAAATGCTTAAGAAAAATAATGTGGTTAGCACTATTGAAATCTGCTTCCATTCTTATCCTCAAAACATTTAGTGATCAGTAGTAGTTCTGCAGATTTTGGGGCACATAAATAAAGTAAATGTGCATATTAATAAAATTCTATCATGCATCACCATGAATAATAAATAGCTACGGAGTCCTAAATGAGAAAACTAGATTTGCTTCATTTTAAGCATTTCAACAAAAACAGAAGTGAGAATCCATTAATATGTCATCTGTGTGTTTTTCTTTGTGTTTAATGTGTTATAGAAAACAAACTGTAATGTTGTTAAATAAAATGAAGGCAATTGAGTATATATATGCAGTTTTGGACATCCTCTGACCATCACATCTTATCTGTCACTCAAATGAGGATAAAATAATATCTCCTGCTTTTTCCAAAGTGCTGAAACAATTTTACACAATTCATGGTGAATGTAAAAATAACCTACAATAGGGTCTTATGCCAAATTAGGCAGCACTTTAGAGAAGCAGGGAATAAAGGCTCAAAGAGAGAGGGAGCTAGGAAGAGAGCTTTCTCCTCCTTGTCAGAATAATTGGTTCATTAAATGGAAGGAGAGAAGGGGAAGAGATAAAATGGGAGGAGAGTTCCCACTATTAAATATTATTGCACAGGGTCTCTCTCAACTTGCTTTGCAGCATCACGGCTGATACACACAGACCCTAATAAGCAGCAAAGTGAATAGGAAGCTGGACTCCCAATTGTTCAATTCTGTTTTTTCCAGTGATAAAGAGGAGGGTGCACTGGTTCTCCTAATCCCAAGGATCAAGCCCTGAAGCTAAGCAAAAGGAAGAAAGGGCTGATTAAAGCCACAGCAGTCAAGACCTTTGTGCAGTTGCGATATGTGGGTGTACAGAGACACATGCTCGAATAAAGAGCACACATGTGGTCAGCGGAGTGCTGAGAGCGGGCCTCTGGGATGAATAGCACCATTATAAACATAAGTCATTATTAGTAGCCAGCATAAATAGGTTGGCCTGTCATGGGGTTAAGCTCTGTGATCCACTGGGACTTGCTACTCTTCAGAGCAAGGGGATGCTGCTGCTGTGTAACAGAAAAGTCTGTCTTGAGAAAATGTCCAAGGGCCCATGGAAAAGTGGTTGCTCGTAGATGTGGTCTTTAATTAAAATGGTTGCAGTAGAGAAAAGGTCATCAATCAGAGGTGAACCTTGGATCGAGTTTTGATCTCCAACTAACTATTCAGTTGTATTCAAGGGACAAAGAGTCAGGAGGGAAGCAGAGGGAATAACATCAAGGCAGGAGGCACATATACTTGTGATGTGTAAAACCATAAAAGGTTCAAAGTTTGGGTTTTGGTTCAAATAAAATAAAATCCCAAGAGTTCAGAGGGTTTTCTAAACCCTCTGAACCTCTTCAGTGCAGAGAAGCAGCTGAAAGAAGTCTTGTAAAAGCAAAATGGTCCTCACAACATTGGGCCAGTTCCACTAACAATTCTGGCCAGATGAATACCATCAGCAGTTTACGCAAGCCCAGACAGATGACAAGGAAAACTGTGCCTTAAACGCCTCGCAAGGCAGCCTTTCTAGAATTTAGCTACTATTTGCCCAAAGGAAAAGGGAATTTGAATGGAGAAGCACATGGTGTATACAGCATTTACAGTAAGTCTGGTCATGAAACAAAAAACTAGAAAGGCCCACAGAGTCCCAGATAACTGACATTAGAAAACAAACCATAGAACCACAGAACACTCAAGATTGGGTTTAACAACATCATCACCCAAAGGGTATTCTGTCTCCCCTGTTTCCTGAATTTCCCACCCCTCGAAGAGAAGCTTAGAAAAAGTAATGTTGGTAAACTCAGTCAGACAGGTAAGAGTGAGTCTAAGGGTTCATAGCAGTGTTCTCCTTTCCATGATGCCAGCCCCCCAACCCCATCACTTCTGTGGAGACAGAGAACCAACCGTGCGCAAGTCTGAAGAGCCAGATATCCTCTTCAGCGCCCTCTCCTGGTCGCCTGAGATATGACGCCGTTCTGGATCTTTGGTGCGCTTTCTCTACTGGGACTACCTAGGGTTTCTCGACCAAGGAGTTCTTTTACCCTCCATATCTTGCTCTTTTCTCCTTACATAGCCATTAATATGCTCTTGGCACTGTAGTTGGAAGGGATGTGGTAAAGTAACTCAGAATCAGGCGCACATTTAGAGAAGAGCTTCATGTGGGTTCCCTTCTGAGGTAGGCCCTTTCATGAGAAAATTTCTTAATATAAAGGAAACAAAAAAGTCCAAGGGGTGAGGTACAATCCTTAGGCCAGGGGCTCCTTGAGTCCTGTCATGTATACAACTGCAGTGGGTACTGTTGCACTGCCTGGAGCCTCTCGGCCATCCCCCAGCCTCGGGGATTGAACACCAGCTGAGAGATCACAGATGCATCTCCCACTGGGAAAAACGCCTTTGACCTCACAGATTGGCTTCACCCAGGACTACCCTTTCCCTGGTGATGTGTAAAACACAGGGACAGCTGTGACCAGAGACTGACAGATGCAGGAATGGAAAGGCCTTCCCCCCTTCCTCCTCAGCTCACCCTGATTTGTGACGTCTCTGAAGAGCCAGCCCAGCTCCAGAACCCCCTTTGTTTTAGGATTAGCCGAGGATTCGTTCATAACCACCTTATCAGTGCTCCCCTCCTTCCCAGTCTTGCCTTCTTCACTTGCTTATAGATGCGTCTCTTGAGATCACTCCCTCATAAACCTACATAGAACTCTGTTTCCCAAAAAACTCATTGTAAAACAGTACTTCTTTATTCTCAAGAAGCCCAGTCAGCTTCCATAACTGCTGCTGCGTAGAAGAATACTGCTGCAGATGGCAGAGCCGCTTACAACTCGCAGCAGGAAGAGGAGGGGTTGTAGGGGGAGCTGAAGCACAGTGTGCAAGGGGAGGAGTGAATAGAGGTCGGTGGGGGCCTTGGCAATTATGGGTGCATGATAATGGGCCTTCGCTTGCTAGAGGAAAATCCTCGCCTCTGTCAGACACGCTCTCATTCCATTTTCACCTCCAACCTGCAAATTTCAAAACCGATCCTTACTTTTTACATCTGCCCTCCATGCTGCAGGTACAAAAACATTTCAGAACAAATGTGATCTGATCATTTTCCTATAAATAGAGATCTTAATTATCACATTTATCCATTTTATTTCTTTTGAAAGGTTTTTAGAGGTTGTATATCAATGACATCCCTTACGAAGGATTTGCATTTGAAAGGCTGTTGTTCAAATTTAATTCACATTTGACACAATGTTTTCTCTTGCAGAACATTACCCAGTATCTGAAAATCACTTTCCAGCAGGCTCTATTCTACATCCCTCTGATCATTTCTTTTTTATTATTTGTATATTCTAAGTGAATTTCATGTGTTTTGTGGCAATGAAAAAAATATCAGAAAGTGTTTGTATCCTTTATTCAGTGCCATTTTGATTTTTCACCTGTACTTCCTGTATGGTCTTCTCCATGGGGCGTGCTGCCAACAGGGGCCTGCGGGACAGTGTCTGTGGGCTTGCTGGGCTTTCTGGGGGCCAGAGCAAGCATTCACCTGAAGGGGCACAGTGCCTTGCTGACGGAGAGTCCCGATTAATTTCTGTCTCTGACTCCTGGCTCCTCTCCTGTGAGAGCAAGCCTGTATGAAATCACTTCACACGCCCCGACGGTTTGTTTTGCACGTCAAGTTCCAGCGGTTCTCAGTGGAAACTACGGTAACATCCCTCACACCCGTGCTTGAGTGAGGCCTCTCTTTAAGGGTAGCAGGGTGTATACTTTCCCTCCCAGCTAATCCCATTAACTAGGGAGAAAAAATTGTTGCATATTGATAGAAGAGGTCACATTCTTGAGGAAAGCTATCCAGCATGGAAATGAGAGACAGCTGGAATGAACAGCTGTTTGTTTTGTATGTTTTTATCATATTAGGACATCTTTTGTCCCTGTAGTGAGATTACCCCCTGCCCAGTAGAAATATACCAAAATCAGACACAAATGTAGGGTGCAGAGTAAACTGCTGAATGCTATGCTGTCTTCCTATCACTGCTCATTTTACTGCTGGTGTCAGTTTCTGAAAAACGGTGGAGGATAATTGGCCTGAGATGTAAAGCCACATTCGGCTATTCCAAGGAACAAAGAAAGACAGCTTTAGCCCACAAGGCCATACTTTGTGAAACACACTCTTCCTTTTTTAATAATGAGCAGATACACAGTGCTCCTTCTCAGCACTGAAAAATCTGTACTTTTCTCCCTACAATGTTGTACAAGGCATTTAAACTGGTGCCATTTGTAATGCTGTGGTCGGTCTCATTGAACCGAGAGCCTACACTTGTTATCTTAACGAAAGGTGAGAATGACTGTGGCACTCCGGCGTGCTGTGTGAGAGCCGCAATATCCTTCCAGCATATTCGACCTTATGATGATAGCATCAGAAAGAGCCAGAGCAAATAATCAGGACCCAGAAGCTGCCATCCCAGCCACTATCATGATCTTCTGGATGTATTCAATGTTTCCTGTTTAGAAGTGGGCAAACATTTGTCGAGGAATATAAATAGGAAAATCTTACTGTGGAATTCAGGTCATGCATAGAAGACAGAACAAGTAGCCAGTACTCTGCAGGGGAATCATAAACATGTTGTCACAAAGAAAATACATTCCCCATCCAAGCTTGGACATCCTGCTACACCGTTAGCACCAGGGCATTGCCAAAGGTCATTATGGCAACATGTCTACTCTTTGTTGGTACTCCCTCATTAGAACTCTATCACTGTTCTAACTGCTTTTCTTCAAAAACCCCTCTCCTACGTTTTGTCATTTCCCTTGTAATTTACTTACTTCATTCCAGTCTGCTCTTGGTACAAGTCGGAGTGATCTTAAAAGTAAATTTGATTATGTCACTTCCTTATTAAAATTTTCCGAAGGCTTCCCCAAGTACTTAGAATAAAACCAGAACTCGTGAGTATAGGCCAAGACAGGGCATAGTCCGTGCTTGCCTCTCCGTTGCTTATCTCCTGTCCTACTGCTCTTCTCCTTGCTCATTGTACTGCAGAAATAGTGGCTTGCTTTCTTCTAGGACACACCAAGTTTTTCTTTCCCCAAACCTTTCGTTAGGTGGCCCCTCTCCCTACTCTTACCTTAAACTAATTATTACTTACTTAAACTAATTATTTATTCTCAACACTCAGGTCTCAGATTAAATATTACTACCTAACTGAAGTCTCTCTTAGCCAACTTATTCATAGTTGTTTTACCAACTCCCTGTTTTGTATCTAAGCTTCAAGATTGTTCCTTACATAACAGGTACAATCATTTGTAATTGTTTTGTGTGTTTGTTTTCTACCTCCTTCTCTAAACTATAAACTTCTTGAAGTCAAGAATTAGGCCTTTTCTCCCCAATTCTTTCTTTCCCCCATTATCTCCAGGGGCTACCACAGCAGCTGCAACACTTCACTTATTTAGTAAATGTTTACTGAATAACTACATGTTTCCATGCAGCTTATTGTACTTTAGACTTTGTTTTAATTTTCTTCTTCTTTTGGCCTCCTAAGAGTAGAACTGAACATACTATCCTATCTTCATCTTCAACAGTCTCTTTTCCTTCCTTTATCTTATGTATTTCTATAGGGAAGGACAAAGCCAAAGTGATGTCATTGAGCATAGGAGAGGGCATCACAGATGGGAAAGAGAGAGGACACATGAGTGGGGGGGGGGCATCAGCGTGTTTCCATGTCTTTTCAAAGGGCTCCTGGCAAATTGAGAGAGGAAACAAGCTAAGCAGATGGTGGGAGTCACTTGCTTTTGCAATTCACTTGTTTATGTTTTACCTGCCTTCCTATCAATTTCAACTCGTAAGCCCTTATAGACAGGGTCTTGTCCATGATTAATAGTGGAGTATCTCCATGAAGGTTGGGTATTTTGTAAAACTGACTGTTGAGTAGTAAATTTTGTTAGGCAGTGCAGAGACCTTCTGGAATTGTATATGATAAGCTTGATTTGAACCAATGACATTTCAAATTAGTTAGATGACCTTGAATAGAATTGGCCAGAGGATCCTATGCACATTTTCTCAAACAGCTTTTACAATATTAATTACTCTAGTGATGTCAGGTGGACTCCCCATCTGAATGTGAAAAAACCAAGGTATTTTTTAATAGTTGAATAGTCATAAGTATAGCAGCAGTAGAAGCTTTTAACAAAGTTCATTCTTCAACTAACATTTATTATAGTAGACACTGTTGGTAGTATAGAACACAGGAAGTTCCTTGACCTCTCACCCTATTCTATTTAAACTAGAAAGATGAATGAAGAGGAAAAAATAAATACACTAAACTACTTAGTTCTCTAGCACAATCAGATTTATTTATCGAAAAGTGTGTTGGATACCGTCCAGCATAGTGACTGGCTTTAAGACTGCAATTTTTCTTGGATTAGGGCTAAAGCTGACAAAAGTGTGCTGTTAATGGTTTTAGCCAACACAAAAGCCTTAAATTTGACAATCATAGAGAGGCCAAGAAATCAGAACAGAAACCATTGGTGAAAGTATTTATGCCTATGATGTTGTACTTGGGTTTAATTTACTTATTTTTTCCTATGATAATAAACTGTGTGTATACATTTACATTTTAAGATAAAAATAAAATGGAAATTTTTGATATGTTGAAACTAAATATCTTTTACCAAAACACAGAAGGCCTGTAAGAAAACTCCATGATTTATAAATGAATGCGTAAAATGGTGACCATGTATGGTCAGGATGCACATTAAATTATACTGGTTCATTATGATCATTATCATAGAGGCTAGGTTTTTAAATTTGGCAATATATTTTCATCAACATTTGTATTTTATTTTTAACATATCCACATTGTGTGAGTCTATGTTTACAAGTTTGTATCCGTCAATAATGTAAACGGCTCGAGAGCTTACCCTACTTTCAAATTAACAAGGTAGCTTACCATAGTTTCATCAGTGCTGGCAGAAACATGAGACTTGTAAGTTAGAGACACATGACTTTATTACTCATAGCACCCCAGGCAACATAACTTTCTGTTTGCATTAGTTACTCTTGACCTCCGAATCCCATGGAGCAATGCAAGATGGACCTAGATAGAGGCTACACACACAGTGGGTCTGTGTCATTCTGAGAAGCATTGACCTTAGGAAACCCCAGTCTTTCAAAGGTACTGCTAACAAAGCTATCCAGTCTTTGCCCCAGAGGAAGAAATTATCTTTATTATATTCTTCAGGAAAAAAAAAGTATCCCCTTTGCCCCAGAGGAATACACTATCTCTATCTTCCAAGACCATTGTGCTGTATAAACGTTGTTGACAAAAGCTTTTACAAGATATGTACAAGTGCCATGAAGAATTATCCTGTTAAAATATCACTACTAAATAGGCATGCTAAAAAGAGTCTTAATTTTTAAATAAAACATTTTAAGCAAAAAGCTAATAAATCAAAATGAGGACAGTTCATTCTTATAATTTTAATCAAGATTTTTGCATGAAAAATTGCTATTATTTAAACTTTAAGTTTGATTAAGTCACACTGTGACATTTTAAATATAATATGTTCCCAGCCTTGGTATGCAATAAGTGATCATCCTTCTGACATAGACACTAAAACTGTTAACAGAATGTTTATTCCACAGATTTTGAAATGAAATATTTTATTTCTGAGAAAGATAGAAATTGTTTCCTTTAGAAAATGTTAAATTTTAGAATCTAACTTAACATTCTTTTAGAAATCACGTTGTGTCAGAAAAATGTCCATGTTCATAGCATGACTTAACTCAGAGAGTCCTCACATACTGCACAATTATTAATTTCAGCATACAGAATCTGGTCTGAAGAAGATTCAGAGATGTAAATCCACATGTTGTGGTGATCTACGGATGGTTGGAATGTTTGGGTTAAAATGATGAAAATAGGAAAAACAGGTATACAACAAATTTCAGCCTGTAGTATTTTGTTGTTAAAATCATTTCTCACACTTCTATTAAGTACCCACTATATATGATGCCACTTAGAGGGAGGTGGGAAACAAACGATATATAAGATATTGTCCATGCACTCCAGGAGCCCCCAGTCTAGAGGAGAAGTATAATAGAAATTACATCGATCCTGCCACGATGCAACGTACATTTCCTAAAGTAATAAGTCATTATGGAACCAAAATATCTTTAAGATTAATTAAGAGGTAGAAAGTAAAGATATTTTTTTGTGCATAATTAGACATTTTTTCACCCTTAAGAACACCAAAGTTAAATTCCTTATTGAAAAATGGCTTGATGCAAAGGTATAATAAGCTAAATTGAACTTTTCAAGCTTGTATTTGTTACCTCCATTTGCCTCAGTTTTTTCATCTGAGGAGAGAGAGAATGATTATCACCTACCCAATAGTGTTCCAAAAAATGAAGAAAAAAGGAAAGTACTTGTGGCAGTGCTTGGTATAAAGGGATCACTCAAGGAATGTTAGATATCATGGTTGTGATTGTTGATTTAAAAGGTAGCTTTGCTAGGATGTTTTTCAAAGTACTATATTTGACATTAGTATAATTTTTTTCATTGAAGCTAACTCCCATTATATAGATAATAAACAGATAATTCTAGTTAAATATTTTAAACATTGCTTTTCTTTTTTATCAACTTTGTTGAGCTATTTTCACATAGTATAAATTCTTCCATATAGTATGTACAATTTAATGGTTTTTAGTCTATTAGAGTTATATAACCATAACCACAAATGATTTTAGAACATTTTATTACCCCCAAAAGAAACTCTGAACCCACTGTCAGTTCCTCCCTATTCCTCCCATCGCCCCTCCAGTGCAGCTCCAGGCAGCTACTAATATACCTTTGGTCTCCATAGATTTGCCTATTCTGGACATTTCATATAAATGGAATCACACAATATTTGTTCTTTTGTGACTGGCTCCTTTCAGTTAGCAAAATATTTTAAAGATTCATCCTTGTAATAGCTATAATATTATATTACTTTGTATTGCCAAATAATATTCAATCATGTGGATACATCTCAATTTAGGTATTTGTTCATCATTTGGTAGACACTTGAGTTGTTTACACTTTTTGGCGATGATAATGTTACTACGTACATTTGTGTACAAGTTTTTATATGAACATATGTTTTCATTTGTTTTTACTTGGTTAAATATACTTGACAACAAAATTGGTAGGTTACACGGTTACTATGTTTAACCCTTTGAGGAACTGCCAGACTGTTTTCCAAAGTAACTACACTTCTCAATCAATGCATAAGGATACCATTTTCTCCATATCCTCACTAAGACTTTTCGTTATACATCATTTTGCCTGTAGTCCTCCTAAGGGTGTAAGAAAGTACCTCTCTTTGGTTTTGATTTGCATTCTCCCAACTGCTAATGATGTTGAGCATCTTTTCATGTGTTTATTGGTCTTTGTATATATTCTTTGGATAATTGTCTATTTAGATCATTTTAATTGGGTTATTTGTCATTATAATATTCAGGTATGAGTTCTTTATTCTGTAATCAAGACTCTTTTCAGAACTATGATTTGAAAATATTTGTTCCAATTCTGTGGATTATCTTCAGTTTCTTGATGGTGTTCTTTGAAGTATATGAGATTTTTATTTCAATTAAATGTATCTTTTTTTCTTATGTTGCTTTTGTCATCGCTAAAAAGATTTTGCCTCACTCAAGATTATGAAAGTTTACTTCTAGATTTTCTTCTAAGACAGTGTTAGCTCTTAAATTGAGGTTTTTGATCCATTTTGAGTAAACTGTTTCTAATATTAAGAAATGTTCCAAATTCATCATTTTGCATGTGTATATCCATATATCTCAGTACCATTTGTTGAAAATACTCTTTCCCTCAAATTAAGTTGTCTTGGTGATAATCATTTGACCTTAAGTATAAGGGTGTATTTCTAGAGTCTCAGTTTTATTTCATCGATCTATCTATTCTTTTTCCAATATTACATTGTCCTGGTTACTGTATCTTGGTAGAAGTTTTGAAGTAGGGAAGTCTGTAGATCAATTTCAGGAGTATTGACATCTTAACGATGCTGTTCTCCCATCCACAAATGTGGGATTCTTTTCATTTATTTATATCTCTTATAAAATCTTTCAACAATGTTGTATACTTTTCACTTGTTTTGTTAAACTCATTCCTAGTTTGTTTTTATCTTACAAATGGAGTTGTTTATATTCACATCACTTATTCCTAGTTTATAGAAATAATAGATTTTTATTCATACTATACACAGCAACCTTGCAAAATTTACTAGTTCTAGTCATTTTTTAAAGGAATTCTTATAATTTTCTATATTCATCTTTGTTCCAAATTTCATTTTCTTGCTCAGTTACCCTGATTAGAACTAACAATAATAGAGAAGTGATGCAATAGACATCCTTGTTTTTAAATTTGTAATTACTAATGTAGTCTCTTTATTTTTTAATAGATATTCAGATTTCCTATTTCAATATCAGTTCATTTTCAGTAGTTCATACTTTTTTTGGAAGGTATCCATTTCTCCTATCTTTTTCTTTTTTTTGCATGGCGTTCATAGCATTTCCTTATGATCCATTTTATTTTTAGAAGCCCACTAGTGATGGCCCTCTCTCACTTCTTGATTGTATTAATTAAAACCTTTCTTTTTTCTTCTTTGCTATAAGGGGATTACAGTTTTTTTCACATTTCAAAGAAGCTACTTTAGTTGTTGATTTTCCTTTTTGTTTTTCTGTTCTGTTTCATGAATTCCCAGTCTAATATTATTATTTACTCAAGCTGCTTCCTTTAGGTTTAGTATGCACTTCTTCCTCTAGTGTCTTCAGGTAGAAGATAAGCTATTCACTTGAGATCTTCTTTTTTAAATATAAATGTTACAGCTATAATTTCTAACTACTGGTTTAGTTGTATCCCATGAGTCATGGTATTTTGTGTCTTCATTTTCATTCATCCTAAAGTGTTTTCTAACTTATGTTTTGATTTCTTCTTTGACTTATTGCTTATGTTTAAGAGTATCATTTACTTTCAATATATTTAGGAATTTCCCAAATTTATTTCTGTTCTTGATTTCTAACTTAATTCCATTTTAGCTATAAATATACTCTGCATGATTTAAATAACTACTTTTCTTGAGACTTGTTTTATAGTATAGTATATAGCCTATCCTAAAGAATGTCTTGTGTGCACTTGAAAGAATATAGCAATACTCTGCTATAGTTGGGCAGAACATTCTATAGAATATCTATTAGGTCTAGTTTATAATGTTGCTCTAGTCTTCTATTTTCGTGTTAATTTTCTGCCTAACCTAATTGTTCTGACCATTATCTAAAATGGGGTAGCAAAGTGTCCAAGTAGTATTATTGAGAATTTCCTTAGTCTTTTATGAGTGTTACTACTATAACCACTCCAGCATTCTTATCATTGCTGTTTGCATGATATGTCATTTTTTCTTTTTCCCTTCAATCTATTTTTACTTTTGAATGTCAAGTATATCTCCTGTAGACAGTATATGTTAAGTGTTTCTTTTCCTTTCTTTTTCTTTCTTTTCTTTTCCTTTCCTTTCCTTTTCTCCAGTCTGTCAATCTCTGCCTTTTGATTAAGTTACTCAGTCCACTCACACTTATTGTTATTATTGATACAGCTGGATTAACAGCTACCATTTTGCTTTCTGTTTTCTATATATCTCTTGTATATATTTATTCTCTCTTCCTTCATTACTGCTTTTTTTTAATTACGTGAATATTTTCTAGTGCAACATTTTAAGTCCTTTAATGATTTTTCACTATTTTTTGAGTTACATTCATAGCCATTATTTCTTCAAAATTCTTTTTCCTTTCTCTCTTTCCTCTCCTTTTGGTATTCACATAGACACATACATTAATGGGCTTAATAGGGTCCTACAATTCTCTGATGCTCTGTTCATTATTCCTTCCTTTTTTCTCTTTGTTAATTGGATTGCATAATTTCTATTGCTCTGTCTTGCAGCTCACTGTATTTTCTGTTAGCTCGAATCTAGTCTTAAGCCTTTCTAGTGTGATTTTCATTTTAGTTGTGCTTTTAAACTTCAGAATTTATAATTCCTCCCTTTTCAGAATGTCTATAATTTTATTGATATTTTTTGCTTAATAAGGTATTGTCAGCATACTGTCCTTTGCTTCTTTAAGCATGGTTTCCTTTACCTCTTTGAATATCATTGTAATAGATTCCTTGAAGCCTTTCTGTTAAGTCTATCATCTGAGTCCCATCAATGGCAATTTCTATTGTGTACTTTTTTCCTGTGCATGAGTCTCACCTTTCTGTTTCTTTGCAAATCTAGTAAATTTTTGTTGTTCAAAAATGTGTATTTTAGAAAATATATTGTAGAAACTCTGGATATTTATCCCTACCTTTGGAGTCTTAGTTTAGTTATTGTTTGCTTGTTTATTTGTTTAGTGACTTGGCCAGACCATTTTAGTGATGTTTGTTTCCCCTACAAAGCAAGCCTCTGAATGCACTCATCAGAGGATGCAACCTTGGTATGGACACAATTTCTTTGGGATGACAGTGGTTTTAGCAAGGCTGCCTTTACCTTTTCCCAATTTCTTTATTAAGCTCTCTGCCCTTGGTGATATCACACCCAACTGTTAGCCTCCATTAATTGTGATCTTATTGTTCTATAGTTTTTCAACAATGCCTTAGGGCATAAATTTCCCCAGGATCTGACCCAGTTAAATTCAGCCCCCTTGCAAAACTGATGTTTGAGTAAGACTTAGAGGCTTGCTCCAACCCCACAGGAAATATCAGCTGCCTCTTCCCCTGATTACCCCTGGTAAACTTCTACTTCATCTACAATTTAGGTTTTTACCCTCATAGAACAACCTGCCTCCTTTTAATTGCTTACCACCAAAATTTCCATTGTTTTTGAGGACAGCCTTAGAATTGAACTCCCCCACACCCTACTCTAAATTGAGGTTTCTTGGGGAGAACTCTGAGACCCTCTGTTCTTACAGTGTGCTTCTCCCCCTAGGCAAAATATTAGCATTACTCTGTTGCTGTGAAGGGAAAAGTGACACTTTTCTTCAGTCAGAGTGACACTCGCCCAGTTTTAGGGCACTAAATGGAAGGAGTAACCACAGGTCTTCTCAGTTTGGTTCTTTTGCATAGACTCTCTGCCCTACTAGTGAGCTGTGACAAGGGCACTTGGTGCCCCAGTATTCTCTGTCTGCTACTCCAGTAGTGCAGTTTCTGCTCTAAGAAAGAAAGGTGGGTGGAGGAAGAGAGCCGCAGATGTATCAGACACTATAGCTTGAAATAGAGCTTTGCAACAGACAATGGAGGAGGGCAAAAAACACTAGTGACCTAATCCTCTCACAGGGAGACCATAGTTCTAGGCTGGGTTCTGCTGAGAAAGGAAGTCCTGTGTTCTTGGCTGTACCTACCCTGGGTAGGGCTTCCATCAGACTAAGCTGGGGTGGGAGTGAGAATTTTGGTTCAAATGTCAGAGACTTGTTCTTAATAATATTTAATCAATTTTTTAAAAAATAACTGTTTTTTTCATTTTCTGTATGCCCTTAGATAATTTTCATAGACTTTATTTTTGTTAATAGTTTTTACGAGTTATGGTTGTTTTGCAGGAAAGGTGATGTGCAGTGCAACTTGCTTTTCCATTCTTGAGCGCATTCTACACTATAGTTTTCAATAATAAATTTTAGCAATGTGCAAATGAATCTTAATGCTGTGTATTTTGGAAGAAATCAACTAGCTATTGTTCAATCTGTCACACTCATTACAGCAAGAAATAATGTCTTTGTTATTCTTTCTACAAATAAGGATAGAGGTCTGCTGGTGTGTCAACTTTCATGCATTTCAACCTGCACTGGAATAACCATGAGACTTTTATGGGAACAATAAGACTTGGGTTGCTTTATAAGGTCATTTTTATGAAAGGCCCTTGACTTTTCCTGTAAATATTTCCTTAATACTACTACTGCTAGGCAAATCTCCTCAAACTGTGGGTCTATATTCTGTCCCACCATGCAATTTTGTGTTTACTTCTGTTCAGTAGTAAACAAGGTGACTTTTCCAATCCAAAAGTCCTAATTATTAGAAGGATGAAACTGCAGATATTCAGTTTTTGAAGGCTGACCTGACACAAAATTTTATTTACATTTTTATATAAATGAGTTTCCTGCCCTGTATTTTCAATTGAATTAGACAGAAAGTATTTTCTTACAACAGCACTGACTTCTGAGCAGGGTTAATCATGAGATTTTACCCAAGCCAGATTTTTATTTTAACGTAATTTTTACAAAGCTTTTACCAAAAGTACAAAAAAGAAAAAAGCTAGCCAAAAATATTTAGACCAGTGGTTCTCGACCAAGGGTGATTTTACTTGCTCCATGCATGCTACCCCCATTCCTCATCCCTGCCTTGGAGAGGGGCATTTGTTATGTCTAGAATTACATCGCTTTCACACTGGAAGGAGGTGCTACTCTCACTAGTGGGTAAAGTTAAATACTGTACAATACAAAGGAGAGCCCCCCCATAAAAACAACAACAATAAAAAAAACAGCCCAAAATGTCAGTAAAGTTTAAAAAAGCTTTGTTTAGAGTAAACCCTCAGTTCTTATACCATACAACCTTAAATTTTGTTTTCTAGTGCTAAGGACTACTAGCCAGTTCTTCATTTATACACCTTTGATTATCTTAGAGATTTAGATATTCTAGTTTCACTGATTTGTTTAAATAATTGTTTTCATAACAGTCGCTAGAATACTTTTCCTTACCTTTCTTCAGGAGATGATACAAATTAACAGCCTCTCTGCGATCTAACAAATCATGCCACCGACTTTCTCTAGAGAAATAATAGTTGTCATGTATACAATTAACGAATACTCAGCAGGAAAATGCAAATGCAAAATGCTTCTAAACAAAAGCAATGACATTGTCAAAAGCCAGACTCCTGAGCTTCAAATATGATTTCCCCATTCTTTTTCATATCCATAGTGTCAATAAACAATGTCTTTGTTTTTTTGTCTGCCATAGCCAGCCTCTAAGATGTCCCCTGGTGAATTTTGCATCCCCTCTGTGCAGTTTCCTTACATTGAATAGGAGAGTCTCTGTGGCCACAAGGTATTGCAGAAATGATGGTTTGTAACTTCCATGCCTGGGTCCCTTTCTCTGTCTTGGATTGCTTACTGTGGGGGAAGCTAATTAAGTCATGAGGACACTCAAGTAATGTTATAATGAGGTCCACATAATGAAGAACTGAGGCCTCCTGCCAACAACCAGCACTAAATTACAAGGTATGTTGGTGAGCCACTGTGGAAACATATCCTCCATCCCTATTCAAGACTTCAGATTGACTGCATATCTAGTCCATATCATAATCACAACCTTTATGAGAGATCCTAAACCAGAACTACACAGCTGATTTCAGTTTTCTGGGAACTATGTGAGAGAACAAAACTGTGTGAGATAATAAGTGTTGACTTAAGCTGCTTTATTTTGGGGGGCGATTTGCTCTGCAACAGTAAATAACCTTTTAACATCTCTGGAAGCCAGGTACTTTCCTCCATCCTCACAGCCAATGTGGTTCAGACCATGATCCTATGCACTCAAAAACCCATGAAGATAATCAATGTTGCTGGTCAAACCGCCTTCCCCTTTGGGCGTTAACACAGACATCTACAATGCTCCCAGGTAGAAGGACCCCTATGACGTGTATATTCCTCAGCAAAATTTCCTGAACTCCAGAGTATTGCACCTCTTAGTCTACACACACACACACACACACACACACCCATAGTCATTTTCCCCATGGTAAGAAAAGATCCAATCAGAAGAGGCTCAGGTACATGCAGATTATTTAACATTGTACAAGAGTCACAATTGGTCTGTGAGACTTTGGTGATCCAGTGGAAAAAATATTCAGATTCATTGTTCCTTTATATTCTGTTCTCCATACAGACTTCTTTTTCCTATCTCACAAACTTTTTCAAGCAGGAATGCTTGACCTTCATTTTTCCAACTCCTCCCTATTGTATTGATTAAATTACATAAGAGATGAAGTTCATGTCAATGAAAATATGTGTGAGTAAAGGTAACCACCTTTTCTCCCAGCTGTGTCTTAGCCCTAAATACAATTGTGTGAATTAAATTGGTACCACCCAGCTCGTACCACCAGTAACACTGAAAACCTTCTCCGGCCTAAGCGAAAAAAATGCCCTTAATTTGCCACATCACTGTACTGTTATCCTATGCTTGCTTATCCTGGAAGGACTTTAAAAGGAAA
This sequence comes from Manis javanica, assembly GCF_040802235.1. NCBI lineage: Eukaryota > Metazoa > Chordata > Mammalia > Pholidota > Manidae > Manis > Manis javanica. Next base: position 47,434,231 of record NC_133156.1, read on the forward strand.
GAAATGTGCACTGTTAATCATTATATTCACAATACCTCACTCATTTTTAGGCACTTATTAGATGATTAATACTTGCACTTTTGCATGAATGAATAAATGAATTGATTAATTAACCACATGGATAAGAACCCTGTGACTGAACTTGTTGAAATTCTTACTTTCTTCATTTGTTTCTCCTTCCTTTTTCAAGATTCTAAGGTAGTGGCTGACCAAAAAATCATGTAATTTTTGTTTATATTTCAAGGTTTTGTTGTTCAGTGTCCTGTCTGTAGATATTTACATACATCAGAGCCTTCTAATGATGCTCACCAGAATCATAGTATACCTGACATTGGTCAGAAAAGTAAAGACAGAGTATAGTTCTTACAGAACTAACCCTGTAGAATGTCTGGAAATAGAACACCTTTCTAGCCTGGAGATATATATATATATGTGTAATAACTTTTCATAAAATAAATAGTAAAAGAGTTTTCTCAAGGATCAAGCTGCTTTTATAAGGACAAAGAGAATGTAGGTATTAGAGCAATCTAATCTACTGGTGCCTTATTTGTGACCACACTATGGTGAAACTTCAATCTTAGAGGATTACCCTGCCTGTGCCTTTAATTCACGCTCATGGCATGGAGCAAGCATCATATACTGTTCCAGGGTCTCACATGTTGGCTAGAAGCTCTCAAAACACGATGCCTATAGTTTTTTGTTTTTGTTTTTTTTAATTTCAACCAGTAACTTTTAGGAGTGACTTATTTATATGCTTTTCTAAGCATATAATCCTGTTCACCCTGTATTCTGAGCCAACAGACCACCACGACTACTGTTGAAACTATTGACATGCTGTCAATTAACCTTCTGCTATCAATCTGATAAAGAGTTAACGGACTAATCACCCATTGCTCTTTCATGCCAAATTGAGTCTTTCTGTTTCCTTCAGTACTGGGCCCTCTTAATAGTCTGGATATTATTCAGGTTATACCCATAATTTACTTTTGGAAAAGAAAAAGAGAGTTAATTTTGCAGTGAATTTTGTGGGAGGAAAAACAAATAGGATATGTGTTATTGCATAGAAAAAAGCTACTTTTTTGTAGAAAAAAAGCAGAGTGCTTGATGGTGGTCAGTACATTTTTTGAATAACTGAATGAATAAATGAACATTGAAATAATTGGCTTTTTCCTTTAGATGTTTTACTACTTGCCCTCATGGTTATTTGGTATGATCCTACCCTTTCAAAAATAAAAGGGGAGAATTGGATCATTAGAAAACATGGATTAACTTTCAGAATTTAGATCCCTAAATTATCTGTGAATTAGATACAAGGAAGAAGTATAATCAGGGTCTCAATTTCTTTCATCCACATACTCACTGATTTTGAAGGAGGACTTTTGTTATTAGAACTAAGTCTGTCTCCAGTATTTCCAGCCATCAAAAGCTGGATATGTCACCGTGTCCCCTAAGCATCAGTTATCTATCTCATTTATTAGGTGGAGATAATTTTACCCAATTTAGAGAGTTAGTGTGAGTTAAATATGAGAAGAAATAATGTCTTCATGTAAATAGTGTGAATACTCAGCAACCAATATTTATCATTATTGTTATTAATAACTAAATTTTAAATAATTTCACTTAAAACACATCAATTCTGGATAATTAGCTTACTTATAATCTGCATAACAGGGACTATATTAATAGAAAATGGAACTTTCAAAATGTTTCTTGTTCTTTAAGTAGAGAGACTACCTCAATTACAATAGATTTATGGATTTGCTAGTGTGTACAGCTTGCATGGCACACCTTGGCTTTGCTGATTGGCTCCATTCTGGGTTAGTGTCTTTTCTTCTGACCAGGAGAATTAGTGAAATGGATTTGGTGCCTGCTGAGCGGTGGTTCATCCTGTGCCCATCAATACTGTGTTAGGGACTTTGTGTACGTTTTCCATAAAGAGTGCTTTCAGCTGGTAATTCAGCCAATAGTTCTTTCCACTCTGATAGTTTCTGTTTTTGGCTTAAATTATTCCTACCCAAACTCTGGCTTCAGATACGATGCTCATCTGCCAGACTAACATTATTGTCTAGTTCAGCCTCCCAACAGGGTAAAGGAGAAAGTCAGTGTAGGACTTTTCTTGATCACACTTCCTGAGTCCATTTCTCATCACCCAGGTACTGAGGTTGACCACTGCGTGTCTTTTGTGTGATGAAAAATATTTTGAAATCTTCCAAGTCTGAGGTGTAATTTCGAAGGTTATAATTTTATTTTATATAGCACCACCCCACTTAACCCCATTAATTGTAACTAATTTAATGATCGTTACTAAGAGGAATAACTTCTGATTGTCTTTTTTGCTTCAAGCATAATGAAAATGGTATGGTCATTGAAGCCACTGTTCTGGGATTCAGATTAGTTCTCCACTACAGAATATGTGTACACCCACACAAATACACAAAAGCAAAGAGTATTTCAAATCTCTACTAATTCCTATTTGACAATTGACCAATGAGAATTTAGGTTATCAATCAAAACTATTTCATATATCCACCTTATACATTTTAGCTTAACATAAATTAAATAAATATGAAACAAATAATCTGTTTTCAAAATTACCACAGAGAATGATAATATTAATTTGAGGTGCAAAGAATTGTTTCAGCTATACTTCATACATAGGTTAGTGGTCAAACTGGCCAATGGACAATTCTACAGCACAGAACCAAAATGCAAGTGGGGAGAATTTAGGCAACTTTGTAGTGTTTATTATTATTATTATTTTGACTATTGATTTGTCTCAAAATAGGTATATTACCATAGTTTTAACCTGGATGTATTAATCATTTCTTCTTCTCTTTCTGTGGAACTCAGATAGCAATGGAAGTAAGTATTCAGAAACTGAAGAGATTCATAGCATTGAGTGAAGACTGTTCCAAACAGGAAAGTGGACTTAATCAGTGATTAACCAAAACCATGAAAGAGATTCAGGTCCATATTCAGAGGAGCTTTCCAAAAAGACAAACAGGATTTCAATATTTTCAGCCAAGGGTTCTATTAAGGGTCAGTTACTCTGTTGTATGTAAGATCTAAAGGGCAAGGAGATCCAAAGAGAGAGTTAGATGCAGCTAAGTCAGAGAGCAGACAGCAAGAATTGAATCCTTCAGCTACAAATGGTGAATAATAGTGGTCATATCATTAGACTTCTATTGATAGAAAAATTATACACCTACATGATATCCCTCATAATATCCTGATATATATATGTATATAAGTATATAAAGGCATACAAATATATATAATATTGATGTTTGTGTAAGTGTCTGTATGTTTGTATATTTCCTATCTCTAAATAACTAAGCTTTGGATGGGCAATAACTAAGGCAATATGTATACTTTATTCCTATTCTTGAGGGGATAGATCCTTATATATTATAATGTTTTCTCTTAATCTGGATCCTTCTTGTTTCCTTCATTGCCCCACATTGATAATAGAATAGAAAATGCCTCTGTTTCAGGGTGAATTGAGCAAAAACTGATGTACCTAGGATAAAGATTTCTCTGCTTATTGTAAGCATCATTTAATGAGGGGAATTGTCTTGTTAGAAAGTAACTAATGGCTTCATTTTTATCCCTCATTTTTGTTTGCTCTTCTTTGACCAGGCTTTCTAAGGAGACCCATCTCAGTCACCAAACTGGAACACCACACTGGCTCTCTAAAGATAACTCAATCCTCAATTTTTCTATATTTAATAGGTTAGATTCACCTATTTCACTCCTAGGTCTTAGAAACCCAGATGGTATTTTTCAAAGGAATAGTTGCTGAAAAACTAAGGATAGATACAAAATATCTGATAAAAAGATATGGTTTTATGGAATCCAGATTCCTCTCTTTAATTCCCCAATGTGTCTTCACAAACCACTTTGCTTGGTTCCACTTAAGGAGTTTGCAGCTCATAGTTACAGCTCATCATTTCAACCTCATGTGAGATGGTTTGCTAAATGAAGATAATTGTGTTAGCCTGGAGAAAATTTCATTTGTCCCAACTTTCAGAAGAATTGGTGGGCTCCTTAATACTTTCTAGTACCTACATTTAGCCATTGTCCTTGAAAATTAGATCTCCGGAGAGCTCAACTGGCCTGTGTTAGTCCACACTTTCAACTTCTTGATGAAAAACTTGATCATTCTGTAGAACAACATCCTGTAGGGATCTTGAGCACCTGAGGGATCTAACTTTTTAGCTCCTGATGTTAATACCATGCCACCATCTCTCAGATTCCCCATGGTGATGAATTGTTTTTCTAGTGCACCATCAAAGATCTGGCACTCTTCTCCCGATCCCTGTATTTATTTCCTTTAATATATGACACTTTCAGTCCCCAACTATATAACAAACAATTTCTAACTTAGTTTTTAGTCTTCCAAAGCAAGTTCTGTATTATATTTCTTAAGGAAAATGTGTTCAGCTTGAATTTACAGTTTTCACTGTAGAGAAAAAAAATTTTTTGAAAACTTTCCACATCTCTACCACTGCAATAACAACTTATGTATTCAACTATGTTGGACTGGGTTGCTTCTCTCTCTTTATTCCCTGTGGATTTGTTTTAATCTAATCAGGAAAAATCTTCAAGGTAAAGTTCAGCTCTCAGTGTTCCTAATAAGAAAGCTCCTACCTGAAGTTTTTGCAAAAGGTTGATTGTTCCCAACTAACAAGGATTTTTTTTCTATTTTATATATAGATATATTTTTAAAAAATTTTCTCTCATTAGTTTGTATTTTGTGGTTCTGCATTTATATAGGTTTTTTAAGTGTTTATTATTTTGGGGATTACAGAGGAAATGAAAAAATTAATAGCTTCAAAGAGCTTATCTCCTAGCAGCTATGAAGATATGTACACACAAATGAGAAATATCTATGTGGAACTTTAAAAGAGATACATTTGAGTGGAACCTATTAATTCCTTAAGTTGTCACAGGGAAAAAAATCTGTCAAATTATTTTTGACATTCTATACAGTTTACTTTTATAATTAGTGCTTCTATATTCAGCCTACTGAATTAGGTCCATTTTTTAGTATTTTATTCTTACAGAACATGAGTGATTACAGTGGAAACTAGCTAAGAAGAAAGATTATAATTGGATAAAAAATTTAAAAGAGTGAATTAATTATTGGGAACTATAATTAATCAGGGTTATTCTTCACAAGGTTAGCACTTTAAGATGTATCTTACAGGTAATATAAAATGCTTCACTTAGTTAAAACCTTTTATAATGACGATAATACACCTTATCACAAAAGTGGAAAGAAATCCCATTTAAATGAAATTCCTGTTTTGTTTAATTTTGTTACCTTTGCTCTGTCATAAATCCAGTGGTCAGCCAGCAACACAAAAGGCAGGATAATTGAGTTTGGAGTATCACCACTCACTTACAAAAACATGGAAAACCGAGGTCACAGGAGACCCTGGTTTCAGCACTGTTAATACCAATTCCTAATGGACATCTGTCCATTTTCTCAGAACCTTCACTTTTACCTTTCAGCTACCTTCCTATCAACCATATGTTCAATGGAGATACTATAAGTGGGGTACCTTGACTGTTTTAAACAGGATTACATTTTACAATATAGAATCTATTTAAAAATGTTTTAAATATGTTACAAAGAAATGCAAATATACCTAAAAGTTGGACTATATATGTATGGGGACAGGCTGCATATGAGAAATCTCTTTATCTTCCTCTCAATTTTGCTATGAACTTAAAACTGCTCTAAAAAGAAAATAAAATCTTAGGAAAAAAAACTATGTAGACTATTATAATGAATCCACCTATACACATTACCCAGTGCCAAAACCATCTACCTATGGGCAATTCCACCCCACCTACTCTGTCTGTATCACATTTCAAATGAATTTGGACAGTAACAGACATGATATAATTGAACCATTAATAATTTCAGTATGTAAGTCTAAAACACTTTTTGTTAGCATAACAGTACATACCATTCATAACTAAAAATTAATAATTCTTTAATATCACCACATTCAGTGCATTCAAAAGGGTACTAGAATCTCTGGTGAAAAACATATTTTCCACAGTTAACATTTTTTTTAATTTAAATTTTATTTCAATTCATTTTTTTCTTTATATTCAAGTAAACTCATATGCAATGTTTTTTCTATAATTCATTTTAAAAACTGTGTCTGTATGCTTGTACTTTTTTATCTTTCCATTTGTAAATATGAATGAAGAGATACTTCAAATTACACTTACATAAATCAAATGTAAGCTACTTCTGGGCGGTAGGATCCAAGTTAATTTTATTCAAAAATGATGTGTGTGTGCACACACACACATGCTTTTGGACATTGCCTATACATACATTTTTCTTTTAAAATAAATTCACTTTTAATAATATAGCAGAATCTTATGTAATTACTGAATTCAAGGGTATAATTTAAAATTTTTATAAAGTATTTCATATGGCTAAATACATTGCATATAATCAGAGTCTAAGTTATCCTACAGTGGCAAACAACTCCAAAAAGTCATCATTTTAAATAACAAATATTTATTGTTTACACTATACATTTGTTGATGATCTACTCACTGAACACAGGGGTCCAAGATGACTGAGAATCCAATATTTTCAAAGCTGTTGATTACCATCCCAAAGAGAAAAGAGGTGGTCATCAGCTTTGACGACTACTGCACAGGCAACTAAATGTTTAGCTGGCAAATCACTCCAGCTCATCACTCATTGGCCTGTCCTAATCAAACGGCCCTACCCACCAATAAGAGGTCCATGAAGTGCTTTTCTAGCGTGCATCTAGAACTCGTTAAGAATTGGAAATATTTGTCTTACTGCACTAATGCCCACCACAATAGGTCACCAGTTTTCTATATGGATGACCACCTAGTTGATATACATGAATTTTTGTATCTAATTTTTATTTTTCAAATTTTATAGACCAAGGTTGCTATGGGGTAGAGGAAGAATGAGAAATATTTCCATAAATGGGCTTACCAAAGGAAGACCCTAGCAACATATTGGGACCAAAAGAAAGTTGACACAATTACATACACAGTCAGCTCTCATGTACTCAAAGAATAATGTGTTTCAGACACTGGGGATAAAGACTGTGAGCCAAAAATTATTTTCTCAAAGATTTAATAGGCAAGTAAAGGCGTCAAAACTTTCAATAAGAACATATCCATCATTGCCACATGCCGTCCACCTGGGATGGTAAGTTAGTGTAGTAACACTGTATAAATCTCCATGGGAAGGAAGTCAAAGAAATTTCTCTTCATTCCGTTAGAAAACTCCTTTTCAGTATCATGATGGCAACTTATGCATTTCTCAGGAACCTTCAGAAGTATCATAGTGATTTTTATTCTCTAACCTAGCTATATCTAGTCATGCTTCAATATCAGTAATACCAAACTATTTTTTCTACAGTTTTTTCTTAATTTTTAAGGGATACACATTTACTACAAATTTTTATAAAAGATAAGCTCACATATAAACTACTCATACTGGAACACCCAGAGATAATGACTATTGTTTTGGGGCACATGTCCATACAGATACTATTCTATGCAGATGTGTGATTTTATTCATTGATTATATCCTCAGTATCATAATGTACATTTGTATTTTTAATGTATTTTAATTAAACATATGTTGACACTTTAAAATATTCCAAAGTATCATAAATGCTATTCCATGTCCCCATATCACACAAATTACTTTTAGTGTGTGAACTGTGTAAATTTTACTATAACTTAATCATTATAATTTTTGTTGAATATTTATGTTGGTTAAACTATTCCAACAGAGGTAAGTAATATTGGGTTGAACATCACTATATGTACACATTGTACTCATCTTTATTTCCTTTAGATAAACAACTATATGTGAAATTACTAAGTCAAAGTGTAGGTAAGTTTATAGAGTTTTGATGTTGCATGCCAATTTATCTTCCAAATTGAATAGCATTGTATTCTTTTCCCAGAGATATATATTTTAGAAACTTAATATGTTATTTAGGGAATTAGTTTAGGCTGCTAATAAAAGACCTGAAATTGCAGTTGCTTCTTCTACTCACAAACAAACAAAATTCATGCAGTCAGTTCAGGGAAGCATGGCAGGTCCTTGTATTATCAGTAATCCATGATACTTTGTCACTATGCTTTTCTCTTTTTAGAAAATGGCTTTGGCTTTTAAATGTTCCTTCTACACACAGTATGTATACTGTAGCACCAGCTATCATGTCTCATCCACATCAGTGAATGTGAATGAAAGGAGGTAAACAGATTTGTAAAAGTCCCAAAACATGCCACTTGAGTAGTTCTCCTAAGAGAGGTCATTTTAGAAGGCGCCACCAAATGGTTGTTGTTTACATTCATTGACCACTCCTAGCTGTGAAGGAGGGCTGAAAATATAAATTTTAGCTGGATATGTTGCTGCTTTCAGCAATAGAAGTTCTCCCTAATAAGGAAGCAGTGGGGAATTGATATTGAATAGGAAAACTGGCAACTTCTGTCAAAACACTGTATGTGCATATACATAAATATACATATATTTAAATCTTTATTAGCAGGTCAAAATTATATGTTTTTTTCCACCTATTGTTTGATCCGGAATTTTCAATAGTTTGTAACTATTTGGAGAAAGTTTAAAAAGACCAATAAATAAAGTAAATTCAAACCACAAGAACAGATTTTCAAAGAAGAATTGAATATCCAATAACTTCATACAGAGATAAATTTTAAGTATATTGTTGTAAATTCAAATGGTACACATGTATAACTAGATTGACTATAGAATATGCCTTTATTTTCTCTACTGAAAAAGAAGAGTAATTGATCTATTTAGCAATCCAGAAAAAAATGAGAATTTTTAGAGTGTTTTGAAAAATCACCCAGAGAAGTGAACTGAAAGTCATGACTGAAAATGATAAATGATCTTTCAAATTACAAAGTCACTTGTGGCAGGTTCCCTAATAATTTAATCTACTCTTATAGTACCTCTCATTATACCTTTTAATAATATAATATCCCTGAAGGTAATTATACCTTCCGTTTGGTTCTTAGAGCCCTATCTCTGATAAACCTTCTATTAAATACAGTAAAAACACATAAGCCACACAGTAAGTGTAACTGTATTTTTTTCAACATAGTTGGGCCATCGTATGATTTCCATGTTTGACAGTATACTTTCTGTGAAGACTCAAGTGAACAATGGTACAAAGCAAAGTAGTACCTCAATAGAAAGTTCTGAAGTATAAGTGTAAGATCAGGCGATCAGGTGCCACATTTTACTGTAGATCCTTGGGTAAATTCTTGAATACTTCTGAGTTTAATATCCCCTAGGCGAAAATGCAGGAAATACCTGTTTTAAGTTCTTAGGTAAGAATATGGATGGTAAAAGATACAAACATACTTGTGCATAATAAAACTATTGATGTTTCAGGCCAATTTATCTTCCAAATCGAGTAACAGTAAGTGATAAGCAGCATATTAGCAAAACACTTATAAAAGAGCCATTTGCCACACATTTTTTGTTTTCTTGGAGGTAAAAGACAAAGCAATATAGTTTTAGCTATTGTTGACCCTATAAGTAAATTTCCAAAATGCTTCAAAGATTATTGTTTCTCCATGTAATGCAGAAATACAAAGAAAGAGTTTACCTTAACTTTTTTCTCTTGGGAGGCACTGGAGGTCAGTTATGGGAATCTGTAGACAAGGTATAAGATTTTTGCTTAAAATTTGATATATTTTAAGAACATGTAATTATTTAATGAGCAAAAGTGTAATATTATATTTTAAAAACAGTCTTAAAACTAGAGCCAATAGTCCTAAAATAGATAGAGAACCACAAAAGACCCTGAATAGCCAAAGCAATCTTGAGAAAGAAGAACAAAGCTAGAGGTATCACCCTTCCTGATTTCAAACTATATTGCAAAGCTGCAATAATCAGAGCAATATGGTACTGGCACAAAAATAGACACATAGGTTAATGGAATGAAATAGAGGGCCCCAAAACAAACCCACACTTAATATGGTCAATTAATACACAACAAAGGAGGCAAGAATATACAATGGGGAAAAGACAGTGTCTTTAATAAATGGTTTTGAGGAAACTGCACAGCTACATGCAAAAGAATGGAACTGGATCACTCTCTTACACCACACACAAAAATAAACTCAAAATGGATTAAAGGCATAAATATAATACCTGAAGCCATAAAACTCCTAGAAGAAAACACAGGCAGTGAACTCTTGAACTTCAGCACTAGTAATTTTTTTTCTCTGTACATCTCCCCAAGCAAGGGAAACAAAACAAAAATAAAGAAGTGAAACTATATTAAACTAAAGGCTTCTGCATAGAAAAGGAAACCATCAACAAAAGCAAAAAAGCAACTTACTAAAGGGAAAAAGATATTTGCAAATGATATATCTGATAAGGGGCTAATATTCAAAATCTGTAAAGAGCACCACAATTCAACACCTCCCCCCTAAAAAATATGATTAAAAAATGGAGAGAAGACCTGAAAAGATATTTTTCCTAAGAAGGCATACAGATGGCCAACAGATGCATGAAAAGATGCTCAACATCACTGATCATCAGGCAAATGCAAATCAAACAACAGTGAGATGTCATCTCACACCAGGGAGAGAGGCTAGTATCAGGAGAAATACAAGAAATAGTAAGTGTTTGTGAATATATGGAGATAACTGGCCTGCTGGAGGGAATGTAAATTAGTGTAGCCACGATGGGAAGCAGAGTGGAGGTTTCTTGAAAAACTAAAAATAGGTGTACCATACCACCAGTCATTCCTCTTCTGGGAATTTACCCAAAGGAAACAATATCACCAATTTAAAAAGATAAGTGCACTGCTGTGTTTATCGCAGCATTATTTACAATAGGCCAAGATATGGAAGCAACCTAAATGTCCATCAATAGATGAAGGAATAAAGAAGGTGTGGTCCATATAAACAATGGATTATTATTAAGCCATCATAAAGAAGGAAATCTTGCCATTTGGGACAACATGGATAGACCTAGAGGGTGTTATGCTAAGTGAAATAAGCTAGGTAGACAAAGATAAATACTATGTGCTCTCACTTATATGTGGAATCTAATAAAACAAATGAACAACGAAACCAAATAGAAATAAACTCATAGACTGGTGGTTGCCATAGAGGAAGAGGTGGGTAATGCGTGAAATAAGTGAAGGGGAAAAAAATTGGCAAGCATGTTTGATGTCTTGATCAGGGCAATGGTTAAATGAGTGTATATGCATGTCAAAATGCATAAGCTGTACCCAAAGAAAAAAATACTTATGTCAATACATATGTCAGTGTCAATACATATAGCTTCTTATTTATTTCAATCAGCTGAAAAAGCTAATTGGCAAAGCTCATCCTCATTGTCGAACCAATCCTTCACATCAAATGTCCCTTCAATTAGAAATGTCGGAACAGTTTGTAATTTAAAAGAATGATAATGTGCATCCCTGTGACAACTTTTTCACTTAGTAATCTTAAGATAAATTGGAAAAAGAAAGGAAGGAATGAAAGGATAGAATGAAGGAATGAAGTTTATCACTAGCATGTAATATCCAAAGGGCAGGCATTTTTGACTGTTGCTCATTTGTGTATTATCTGAACAATAAGTACACCATAGTGATTTTTATGTATTTAATACTTGATGGAAGAAGAGGTTATAGATCAATTGATCAACATATGATAGATAGATGAACAGGTATTTGGAAAGACAGACAGATGGACAGATAAATAAACAGGTAAGTAGATGAACTCTACCATGAGTTTATAGCCAGGATAAAATAAAATTCCTCAGTCACCTCACTGAATCTCTGCATTTTCAAATTACTCCTGAGTCTTTATAACCTGAGGGAATATATCATTCTGAGATTTGGATTGGGTGACGGTTCACCTTTTTTAGTACAGCAAGAGATGAGCATTGTGCGAGGGGAGACTGCAGGCAGGTTCTCAAGATGGCAATTTTGGAAAGAACAGTTAAGAAAATGAATTGCTTTCGATTTATCCAAGCCCATGTAACCCCTTGGACAGTCTTGCGCTATTGTTTGAAGATGAGTCATCTAAAGGTTGGGGCATGGCATGTTAATGATGCAATCAAAGCATGCTCACAGGCCTGTAAACTCAAATGGGGAAGTCGGGAATGCAGGACTGGGTCAAATCAGTGACCAAGTGACAAGACAGTCTGTTCTAAAGGCACAAGGAGGCTATGCCTATAGGGCAAGAAGCCTAATGTGATTGTGCACAGCAAATGGAGTAGGGGAGAAAAATGGCCCTTTGATTCATTTTATATGTGTTATTTTTGTTATAGAAGTTGTCTTTCCTCAACATCATATGAAATATTTATCTGCTTATTGGTTTTCTACCAGTAAATATGTAAAGGTGGACTTTTTCTTTTTTTACATTTATATCCCCAGATCTTGGGATAGTGACAGGCAAATAGAAGATGCTCAAATTATTTATCGGCTAGATATTGAATATGCTGCCTCGGAAATAGCTGTAGACCATGCTTATGGAAACAGTGGGCCTTTGTGCAATCTTTGAGTGACCTAAGATCTTCTCCATGTTTTCTGATTCTACCACAGATGACTATCTGAAAATGTTCATAGATGTTCATGTTTGTATGTGTGTATATATGTTTTCTGAACAGTAAATTTCATAATAAGTAGTGTCATGCATTTTCAAAATGAGGAAAGTATTAGGCTGAAAGAATTGAAGGTAGAAAGCAAAAAAGAAAGTCCAGGTGAAGTGTTTTTTGGCTGGTGGAAGAATAAAGGCCTTCCTTAAACCTGAAATATGTGGAAAACATGATAGGAGACATTATAAAAATGGTTGCTTCTATAGAGTAGATATGTGGACGATTTTCATATTCTACAGTTTTTCTATTAGTAGTAATGTTATTTGAGTGTATGATTATCTTCTAATAATAACACTTCAAATATTTAGGCAAAGAAGTCTTGTTTTAGAACATATGTAAATAATTTATAACCTACTATTATCAGGAGCAGATAAGCTCTTTTTTGCGAATTATCATTGACTGTAAAAATAGGCTTATTTAAACTTCTTTTAAACGTTAAAGACATAAACTCCATAAATTCATCTTCATGGGACAGAAATTTCTTGAGAACAAAAAAAATTCAATGGTAAAATTACTCCAAAATCTTCAGGGATCCCAGCAATTATTTTAATATATACTCATATAGAACAAGTGCCATACAAAATTGCTAATAATAAGGATACTAGGTATTGGTACTATGTTTCAATGAAATAACATTTTTTCACTTAATTCTTTTAGCAAATCCATGACATAAGCATTGTTAGTTTCTCCATTAAATAGGTGAAGACACAGAGGCTTAGGAAATGTCAAGACCATTCCCATGGTCACACACTGAGTAACTTAAACCTGGGCACTTCAGTAATGTCTTCTATACAAAGTTGTATCTAAACACTTACCAGATTTGCCACAATTTGACCTAGGCTTTGTCATCTAGACGTAGCAGGGTTCCTCTTAGGAGGTCTTATTTAAGGTGCCGAAAAACCTAGAATGGTTTAAGCCAGGCAAACTCTTTGATTGAAAGTAAATTATAACTATTGTTTGCCAGCTCACTTTACTGTTAACGTACATTTGTGGAACAGCACAGAGATGAAAGCCTTGTCAGTCACAGGTGTACTCAAAAAATCAATCCAAACGCAAAAGGAAGTCAGGATAAGATTCTACGTTGGCAGCACAAGCCAGCCCCAGTGTCTATTTCGTATTCTGTTACTCTTCAAAAGTTTGAACAATGCTTTTTAACTGTGTTTTTAATATCAGATTTTTCAGATTTTAAGGTGTTCATTATTTCTCAGTAATACGATGGAGTGAAGTGTTTTCTTAAGATGTCACTAGGAAAAAAATTTCTTTCGAAATATCAGTAGGAAATACTCAATAAAGTTAATCACTGAGATATGTACTAATCTTAAGATGTTACCATTTATTCTTTTTTTTGTTGTTGTTATTATTAAACTACAATTACATGAGGAACATTATGTTTACTAGGTTCCCCCCTTCACCAAGTCCCCCCCACAAACCTCACTGTCCGTCAGCATAGTAAGATGCTGTGGAGTCACTATTTCTCTTCTCTGTGATGCACAGCCCTCCCCATGCCTCTCCCCACATTACACATGCCCTTTCCCATTGGTAACTATTAGTCCATTCTTGGGTTCTGTGAGTCTGCGGCTCTTTTGTTCCTTCAAATTTTTTCTTTGTTCTTATGCTCCACATATGAATGAAATCATTTGGTACTTGTCTTTCTCCTCCTGGCTTACTTAACTGAGCATAATACCCTGTAGCTCCATCCATGTTGCTGCAAATGGTAGGATTTGTTTTCTTCTTATGGCTGAATAATATTCCATTGTTTATATGTACCACATCTTCTTTATCTATTCATCTACTGATGGACACTTAGGTTGCTTCCATTTCTTGGCTATTGTAAACAGAGCTGCAATTAACATAGGGGTGCATCTGTCTTTTTCAAACTGGGATGCTGCATTCTTAGGGTAAATTCCTGGAGGTGGAATTCCTGGGTCAAATGGTATTTCTATTTTGAGCTTTTCTAGGAACCTCCATACTGCTCTCCACAATGGTTGAACTAATTTGCATTCCCACCAGCAGTGTAGGAGGGTTCCCCTTTCTCGGCAACCTCGCCAACATTTGTTGTTGTTTGTCTTTTGGATGGTGGCAATCCTTACTGGTGTGAGGTGATGTCTCATGGTTTTAATTTGCGTTTCTCTGATGACTAGTCATGTGGAGCATCTTTTCATGTGTCTGTTGGCCATCTGAATTACTTCTTTGGAGAACTGTCTGTTCAGCTCCTCTGCCCATTTTTTTTATTGGATTAATTGGTTTTTTTTATTGAGGTGCATGAGATCTTTATATATTTTGGATGTCAACCCTTTATTGGATCTGTCATTTATGAATATATTCTCCCATACTGTAGGGTACCTTTTTGTTCTATTGATGGTGTCCTTTGCTGTATAGAAGCTTTTAAGCTTGATATAGTCCCACTTGTTCATTTTTGCTTTTGTTTCCCTTGCCCGGGGAGATATGTTCATGAAGAAGTCAGTCATGTTTATGTCCAAGAGATTTTTGCCATGTTTTTTTCTAAGAGTTTTATGGTTTCATGACTTACATTCAGGTCTTTGATTCATTTTGAATTTACTTTTGTGTATGGGGTTAGACAATGATCCAGTTTCATTCTCTTATGTGTAGCTGTCCAGTTTTGGCAACACCAGCTGTTGAACAGGCTGTCATTTCCCCATTATATGTCCATGGCTCCTTTATTATATATTAATTGACCATATATGTTTGGGTTAATGTCTGGAGTCTCTATTGTGTTCCACTGGTCTGTGGCTCTGTTCTTGTGCCAGTACCAAACTGTCTTGATTACTGTGGCTTTATAGTAGACCCTAAAGTTGGGGAGCAAGATCCCCCCACTTTATTCTTCCTTCTCAGGATTTCTTTGGCTATTTGGGGTCTTTGGTGTTCCCATATGAATTTTTGAACTATTTGTTCCAGTTCATTGAAAAATGCTGTTGGTAATTTGATAGGGATTACATTGAATCTGTATATTGCTTTGGGCAGGATGGCTGTTTTGACTATAATAATTCTTCCTAGCCAAGAGCATGGGATGTGTTTCCATTTGTTACTGTCCTCTTTAATTTCTCTTAAGAGTCTCTTGTAGTTTTCAGAATATAGGTTTTTCACTTCCTTGGTTAGGTTTATTCCTAGGTATTTTACTTTTTTTGATGCAACTGTGAAATGAAATTGCTTTCCTGAATTCTCTATTTATTCATTGTTAGTGTATAGGAAAGCCACAGATTTCTGTGTGTTAATTTTGTATCCTGCAACATTGCTGAATTCTGATATTAGTTATAGTAGTATTGGAGTGGAGTCTTTAGGGTTTTTTATGTGCAATATCACATCATCTGCAAACAGTGACAGTTTGACTTCTTCTTTACCAATTTGGATTCCTTGTATTTCTTTGTTTTGTCTAATTGCCATGGCTAGGACCTCCAGTACTATGTTGAATAACAGTGGGGAGAGTGGGATCCCTGTCTTGTTCCCAATCTTAGAGGAAAAGCTTTCAGCTTCTCACTGTTCAGTATGATGTTGGCTGTGGGTTTAACATATATGGCCTTTATTATGTTGAGGTACTTGCTCTCTATACCCATTTTGTTGAGAGTTTTTATCATGAATGGATGTTGAATTTTGTTGAATGCTTTTTCAGCATCTATGGAAATGATCATGTGAATTTTGTCTTTCGTTTATGTGGTGGATGATGTTGGTAGATTTTTTAATATTGTACCATCCTTCCATCCCTGAGATGAATCCCATTTGATCATGGTGTATGATGCTCTTGATGTATTTTTGAATTTGGTTTGCTAATATTTTGTTGAGTACTTTTGCATTTATGTTCATCATGGATATTGGCCTGTAATTTTCTTTTTTGGTGGGGTCTTTGCCTGGTTTTGGTATTAGGGTGATGCTGGCTTCATAGAATGAGTTTGGGAGTATTCCCTCCTCTTCTATTTTTTTGAAAACTTTAAGGAGAATGGGTATTGTGTCTTCTCTGTATGTCTGATAAAATTCCGCATAAAATTCATTTGGCATGGGGGTTTTGATCTTGGGGTGTTTTTTAATTACCACTTCCATTTTGTTGCTGATAATTGGTCTGTTTAGATTTCCTATTTCTTCCTTGGTCAGTCTTGGAAGGTTGTATTTATCTAGGAAGTTGACCATTTCTTCTAGGTTTTCCTGCTTGTTTGCATATAGGTTCTCATAGTATTCTCTAATAATTCTTTGTATTTCTGTGGGGTCTGTCATGATTTTTCCTTTCTCGTTTCTGATTCTGTCAATGTGTGTTGATTCTCTTTTTCTCTTAATAAGTCTGGCTAGGGTCTTATCTATTTTGTTTATTTTCTCAGAGTACCAGCTCTTGGTTTCTTTGATTTTTTTTCTATTGTTTTATTCTTCTCAATTTTATTTATTTCTTCTCTGATCTTTATTATGTCCCTCCTTCTGCTGACTTTAGGCCTCATTTGTTCTTCTTTTTCCAATTTCGATAATTGTGACTTTAGACTATTCATTTGGGATTGTGATTCCTTCTTTAAATATGCCTGGATTGTTATATTCTTTCCTTTTCAAACTGCTGTCACTGCGTCCCACAAAAGTTGAGGCTTTGTGTTGTTGTTGTCATTTATTTCCATGTATTGTTTGATCTCTATTTTAATTTGTCATTGATCCATTGATTATTTAGAAGCATGTTGTTAAGCCTCCATGTGTTTGTGAACCTTTTTGCTTTCTTTGTACAATTTATTTCTACTTTTATACCTTTGTTGTCTGAGAAGTTGGTTGGTAGAGTTTCAATCTTCTTGAATTTACCAAGGCTCTTTTTGTGGCCTAGTATGTGGTCTATTCTGGAGAAAGCTCCATGTGCACTTGAGAAGAATGTGTATCCTGTTGCTTTTGGGTATAGAGTTCTATAGATGTCTATTAGGTCCATCTGTTCTAGCATGTTGTTCAGTGCCTCTATGTCTTTACTTATTTTCTGTCTGGTGGATCTGTCCTTTGGAGTGAGTGGTGCGTTGAAGTCTCCTACAATGAATGCATTGCATTCTATTTCCTCCTTTAATTCTGTTAGTATTTGTTTCACATATTTTGGTGCTTTGATACGGATTGCATCGAATCTGTAGATTGCTCCTGTATTGGGTGCATATATATTTATAATGGTTATATCCTCTTGTTGGACTGAGCCCTTTATCATTATGTAATGTCCTTCTTAATCTCTTGTTACTTTCTTTGTTTTGAAGTCTATTTTTTCTGATATTAGTACTGCAACACCTGCTTTTTTCTCCCTGTTGTTTGCATGAAATATCTTTTTCCATCCCTTCACTTTTAGTCTGTGCATGTCTTTAGGTTTGAGTTGAGTCTCTTGTAAGCAACATATAGATGGGTCTTGTGTTTTTATCCATTCTGTTACTCTGTGTCTTTTGATTTGTGCATTCAGTCTATTTACCTTTAGGGTGATTATTGAAAGATACATACTTATTGCCATCGCAGGCTTTAGGTTTGTGGTTACCAAAGTTTCAAGGTTAGCTTCTTTACTATCTTACTAACTTAACTCTCTTATTGAGCTATTATAAACACAGTCTGATGATTCTTTATTTCTCTCCCTTCTTATTCCTCCTCCTCCATTCTTTATATGTTAGGTGTTTTATTTGTGCTCTTTTGTGTTTCCTTTGACTGCTTTTGTGGGTAGTTGATTTTATTTTTTGCCTTTAGTTAGTATTTGGTTGGTCTGCTTTCTTTGCTGTGATTTTATTTTATCTGGTGACATCTATTGAGCCTTAGGAGTGCTTCCAACTAGAGCAATACCCTGTAGAGGTGGTTTGTAGGAGGCAAATTCCCTCAACTTTTGCTTGTCTGGGAATTGTTTAATCCCTCCTTCATATTTAAATGATAACTGCGCTGGATACAGTATTCTTAGTTCAAGGCCCTTCTGTTTCATTGCATTAAATCTATCATGCCATTCTCTTCTGGCCTGTAAGGTTTCTGTTGAGAAGTCTGATGATAGCCTGATGGGTTTTCCTTTGTAGGTAACCTTTTTCCTCTCTGTGGCTGCCTTGTCCTTGATCTTTGCCATTTTAATTATTATGTGTCTTGGTCTTGTACTCCTTGGGTCCCTTCTGTTGGGATTTCTGTGTGCTTCCTTGGTCTGAGTGACTATTTCCTCCCCCAGTTTGGGGAAGTTTTCAGCAATTATTTCTTCAAATACACATTCTATCCCTTTTTCTCTCTCTTCTTCTTCTGGTACCCCGGTAATGCAGATATTGTTCTGTTTGGATTGGTCGCACAGTTCTCTTAATATTCTTTCATTCCTGGAGATCCTTTTATCTCTCTCTGCATCAGCTTCTCTGTGTTCCTGTTCTCTTATTTCAATTCCATTAACAGCCTCATGCATCTCATCCATTCTGCTTTTAAGTTCTTCCAGAGATTGTTTTATTTCTGTATTCCCCCTCCCAACTTTCTCTGTTAGCTCTTGCATTTTTCTCTGCAGCTCTGTCAGCATGGTTATGACCTTTATTTTGAATTCTCTTTCAGGAAGATTGCTTAAATCTATCTCCCCAGGTTCCCTCTCAGGGGATGTCTGGGTTATTCTTGTCTGTATCAAATTCTTCTGCCTTTTCATGGTGATAGAGGTAGTCACAGGCATTTGGTGCATTTGTCAGCTGGGAGAATAAAACCCCTTTGAGCTTGCCTGTCACCTTCCCTTCCTGTGAGAACAGCGACCCCTAGCAGCTTGTGCTGGGCATGCTGCATGCCAATGGGGCCTCTGAGTCTGCCCCAGGCGGCTGCAGACAAGGTTCTGGGTGTGGCTTGTCTCAGGCTGCTGCTCTGCTATGGTGGGGCCTCACCACAGGGGGAATGGGTGGGAGCCTGTTTATTGCCATGAGGGGCCTCAGAGCTGTGCTACCGCACAGAGGGTTAGGGTGCCTGGAGTTCCCCGGGATTCCCAGCTGCTGGGCTGAGTGTGTCAGGATGCTTCCGTCCAGCTGTGAAGCTCCTGTCCCTTTAAGACTCTCAAAAAGCACTCACTTTTCTTTTGTCCCAGGGGTGCTGGCTGTGGGAACCTGCTTTCAGGTTTTACTGTTCCATTTCCCTCGTATCCAGCACACCACGCACTGTATGTCTGTGCTCCCGGTGCAGATGACTAGGCCTGGGTATTCAGCAGTCCTGGGCTCCCACTCCCTCCCCACTCCAACTCCTCTCCTCCTACAGGGGAGCTGAGTTGGGGGGCACACTCAGGTCCCGCCGGGCTGTGGCTTGTATCTTACCCTCTTCTTGAGGCACTGGGTTCTCACAGATGTAGATGTAGCCTCGCTGTTTTACTGTATCTTCTGGTCTCTCTTTTAGGAATAGTTGTATTTGTTGTATTTTCAAAAATACATATGGATTTGGGAGGAGATTTCCACTGCCCTACTTACGCCACCATCTTGCCTCCTCTTCCTCCAATTATTCTTTTTAATTGTGCTAACATTTTTTTCATTAAAGGACACACATAAACACAGTTGTTGGAGAAGTTTAAAAATGTTTTGTTTTTGATTAGTGAACATCATTCATTCCATACCATGATTTTGTCTTGTTTTTCCTAACATGAAGGAGAGGCTTCATTTTGGTAGTCTTCTGTCTGTGGGTAATATAATGAGAAACATTATGTAAACATTACATAGGAAGAAATATAAACAGGTATTTTCTACAGAATTTTAACAATGTACAAGGCTGCTACTCTGTGAAAACTAATCAATGCTAAAGCCCATGTGGCTTAATTTCTGCAGGGAGCAGACTCCATGAGACAGTAACTAAAAAAGAACTCAAACTTTTATTTGTATCTCTCAAAGAACACTGCAATTTCCACACTAGTACTTCTAGAAGCCCTTCCCTCAAATGTCTAATTCTTTCTCACATTTTTATTACATCTGACATCCTAAAGTCCTTCAAACCCTGAAATTGCATACCCTTTTCTCACAACTCCCATCTGCTGCCATTATTTCTCTTGTTTTTGTCCTCCTTTGTATATAGAATTAATCTTTCTAGAAGCATCTTTTGCCTCTCACCTCATATTTCTGAAAGTTCTTCCTGTTTCCCTTCATTCTCCTAATTTTGAATCACAGAAGGTTCTGGAAACATGCTGTCAAAAACTTTGCTTAAGTTGGGGGCAGGCAGCAAGGGAAGTGGGGCAATTACTAATCAGACAATAGAACTTCATATTTCATTGCACTAATACTAAGTGGTGTCCTGAGCTTTCCTGATAAACTATCTTGGTCTTGCAGTAAAAATTGGTGATTCTTCCAGCTTTTTCCAAAGCTTCCTTGAAGCAACTTCACCATATCCCACTGATATATTAATACCAGATGGAAGTATCCATTCCTTTTCAAAGTTGTGACCCTGACCAATATTGGACTTCAAGAAATAACAACAGATGGAAGGGACTGCCCCTCACATGCATGAGTCTCAGTTTTACAGCACTCCGGCTTACAGTTTATCTTTTCACATGTTAGAGATGTCTTCTGAGTTTTCAGTTCTTGTTTTTTTAATTTCAGTATCACTAATATATAATTACATGAACAACATTGTGGTTACTATATTTCTCCCCATTATCAAGTCCCTGTCACATACCCCATTAGAGTCACTGTCCATCAGCATAGTAAGATGCTACAGAATCACTGCTTGTCTTCTCTGTGCTATACTGCCTGCCCTGTGCCTCCCCCCTACATTATGTTTGCTAATTGGAATGCCCCTTATTCCCCTTCTCCCTCCCTTTCCACCCATCTTCCCAAGTCCCTTTCCTTTTGGTAACTGTTAGTCCATTCTTGGGTTCTGTGAGTCTGCTGATGTTTTGTTCCTTCAGTTTTTCTTTGTTCTTGTACTGCACAGATGAGTGAAATCATTTGATACTTGTCTTTCTCTGCCTGGCTTATTTCACTGAGCATAATACCCTCTAGCTCCATCCATGTTGCTGCAAATGGTAGGATTTGTTTTCTTCTTATGGCTAAATAATATTCCTTTGTGTATGTGTACCACATCTTCTTTATCCCTTCATCTATTGATGGACATTCAGGTCACTTCCATATCTTGGCTATTGTAAATATTGCTGTGATAAACATAGGAGTGTATTTATCTTTTCAGATTAGTGATTTTGTTTCCTTTGGGTAAATTCCCTAAAGAGGAATTGATGACTGGTATGCTATGTCTATTTTTTGTTTTTCATGAAACCTCTATGCTGCTTTCCATCATGGCTGCACCAATTTACTTTCCCTCCAGAAGGGTACTTTTCTTCATATATTCACAAACACTTATTGTTTCTTGTATTTTTTTTTATACTAGCCTCTCTCCCTGGTGTGAGATGACATCTCACTGTGGTTTTGATTTGCATTTTTGATTTGCATTTCCCTAATGATCAGTGATGTTTGGCATCTTTTCATGCATCTATTGGCCATCTGTATATATTCTTTGGAAAAAATGTCTTTTCAGGTCCTCTGTCCATTTTTTAATTGGATTTTTTTTGGAGGAGGTATTGAATTATGGTGTTCTTTACATATTTTGAATATTAGCCCCTTATCAGATATATCATTTGAAAATATCTTCTCCCATTCAGGAAGTTGTCTTTTTGCTCTGTTGATAATTTCATTTGTTGTGCAGAAGTTTTTAGTTTAACATAGTTTCACTTTTTTAATTTTGCTTTTATTTCCCTTGCCTGGGGAGACATACAGACAAAGTATCCTTAATGCTGATGTTCAGTATTTCACTGCCTATGTTTTTATTTAGGAATTTTATGTCTTAAGGTTTATATTTACATCTTTAATCCATTTTGAGTTTAATTGTGTATGGCATAAGACAGTGATCCTTTTTCATCCTTTACATGTAGCTTCCAGTTTTCCCAACAACACTTAGAGATGTGGGTTTATTTCCAGACTCTCTATTCTGTTCCATTGTCTTTTCTTTTGATAGTACCATACTGTTTTGATTACTATAGCTTTGTAGTATAGTTTGAGGTCATGGAGCAAAGTACCCCCAGCTTTCTTCTTCTTTCTCAGGATTGCTTTGAATATTTGGTGTCTTTTGTGATTCCATGAAAGTTTTAGGATTATTTGCCCTAGTTTTGTGAAAAATACCTCAGTGATATTGATCTACACATTTCACTGAATCTGTAGATTGCTTTGGGCAGTATGTGCATTTAAAGAATATTAATTCATCCTATCTTTGAGCATGGAATATATTTCCATTTATTTGTGTCTTAGTTTCTTTCATCAGTGTCTTATAGTTTAAAGCAAACAGGTCTTCCACCTCTTTGCTTAGATTTATTGCTAGGTATTTTATCCTTCTTGATGCTTTTATAAATAGGATTAATTTTTTTAACTTTTATTTCTGTTAGGTCATTATTTGCATATAGAAACACAACAGATAACTGTGTATTGATTTTGCTTCTTGTGACTTTACTGAATTCATTTATTAATTCTAGTAGTTTTCTTGTTCAGTCTTAGGGTTTTCTATATATAATGTTATGTCATCTGCAAATAATGAAAATTTTATTTCTTCTTTACCAAATACTTTTGTTTACATACAATAAAATGCACAAATATTAGTGTCCTCTTTCTTACCAATTTGGATGACTTTTATTTCCTTTTCTTTTCTGATTTCTGCGGTTAGGACTTCCAGTACTATGTTGAATAAAAGTGGTAAGAGTGGGCATCTTTGTCCTTTTCCTAATCTTAGACAAAATCCTTCAACTTTTCACCATTGAATATGATGCTAGCTGTGGGTTTGTCATATATGGATTTTACTATGTTAAGCTATGTTCTCTGTATACCCCTTTGTTGAGTTTTATGAATAAATGCTGAATTTTGTCAAATGCTTTTTCAGTATCTACTGAGATAACCATATAGTTTGTATTCTTTCTTTTGTGAAGGTTGTGTTTCACAGTGATTGACTTGCAGACATTGAACTATCCTTGCATTCCTAGAATAAATTCCACTTGTTCATGGTGCATGATATTTTCAATATATTTTTTGAATTTGGTTTGCTAATATTTTTGAGTAATTTTGCATCTATGTTAATTAGAGATATTGGTCTGTAATTATCTTTTTTGTAGTATCTTACCTAGTTTTGGTATCAAGGTGATGCTGGTCTCATAGAATGAATTTGAACACTTTCATTTCTCATCAGTTTCTTGGAGAAGAGAAGGATCAATGTTGACTTTTTTTTGAATGTTTGGTAGAATTTTCCTGTGAAGCCATCTGGTCCTGGCCTTTTGTTTGTTGAGAGTTTTTTGATTATTGATTCAATTTTGTTGTTAGTTGTTGGTCTATTCCAACTTCCTATTTCTTCCTGGTTCAGTCTTGGGAGATTGCATATTTCTAGAAATGTATCCATTTCTTTTAGTTTTCCAGTTTGTTGGCATATAATTTTTCACAGTAGTCTCTTACAATCATGCGCATTTCTGTGGTGTCAGTTGTAACTTCTCTTTCATTTCTGATTTTATTCATTGGACTCCTCTCTTTTTTGTTGATGAGTCTAGCTAAAGTTTTATCAATTTACTTTATCTTTTCAAAATTAACTGTTAGCTTCATTGGTGATAAATGTATGTTTAATGTACAGATATAATATATCTCACTGATGAAAAATACATAATTTGTGACTCTAAACAAATGATAATTAAAATTTTAGAAATCAATTTAAAATATATGAGGACATTTTCTAAAATTATTTTGGAGAATACATAATCTATCATTTTGAAACTCACTGTGCTAGGTTTCTTCTACTTTAAAACTGATTGTGGGGAGGTGGATGGGGAGCTCAGGTTTCCCCTATAGTTACTTTCTTACTTATCAGGAGATCAGCATGCACTCTGCAAAATTTTCCTAATGGAATAACTGAAAGAAAGGAAGGTGTTAAGGTTTTGAAAATTAGGTTTTATATTCATACTCTTTGCTTATACTTTCTGGAATTCTTCTTCATGTGAAGTAGTGTTTCTCGTCCACAACATTTCTGACATTTCAGACCTGATAATCCTTTACTGAGGGAGGTGTCCTGTACATTGTAGTATATTTAGCAGCATCCTTGGCCTCTACCTACTTGATACCAGTCATACCCCCTCTCTTAATTATGACAATTATAAATGTCATCAGATATTGCCAGAATATCCCCTAGGGGGCAAACTCATCCCTGCTTGATTTTGTTATTGTAACCAGGTGTGTTAACTTTCTTCCTGGTATACTAACCAGGAGTTCCCTTAGATTTGCTTATCCCTAGAACTTAAAATCTCAGCAAACTTTTCTTCTTACATTTATTCAGGGAAGAACAAAGTGAACCTTTTTAAGATCTATTCTCCTGGGTTTAGTAGCAGTGTGTCATACTGGAAGGCACCTATTTCATGGGAACTGTTTCTTAGGGAAATTTTCTCACATTCTATATCTAGTTAGTTCATTTATTCTTTCAGAGATATGTAATTCTATTCAGCATGCAACCATCAAGTAGATGTGCTGAATGAAGATTAAATCTAAACATTTAATGTTTACAGTCAAGGTAAAAATGGTTATTCCTAATTATTAAGTGTATAGACAACTATAGATTGATTTAACTATAGAATATAATTCCAAAAATGAAAACTGCTATAATATTTTATCAAATTGCTTTGAATGGAAGAGATTCACATCAATGTTCAGTGTGACTCAGATTTAATCAAAGCTCTAAGAATGTGGGTACCAAGAGTCTAAATACAAAAAGTAGACATGAGGTTGTATAAGAGGACGTACAAAGAAAGATGTGGCTTTAAACTAATAGTTTTGCCAATGTTATAAAAAGTTTTTATCTGAGAAGCCAATGGTTGGAAATAAAAGAATTTCTTGAAAGAGTTATGATGGAGGAAGGGATGATGGTTTTCATTTTCTCTCAAATCTAGCTAGGAATGCTTTATAGAGACCCCATGGAAATCCTAGACATGTAACTCCTAGAGTTTAGTGGACATGATGAATGGTGTCTGATTAATTCCTGGACAAAAGTCTACAGAAGAGCTTTAATGGAAGCAGAACACAGACCTACATTTGGAAGAAACCACCTTCTCTCTAAATGCAAATGAAAAGTAACTACATGGCATCCCACAGTGGGAATGCTGGCTTAAGGCTGCTTTCCTGAAGAGCATCTGTTCAGTGACAAGTGACCTCAGTAGAAGAGGTTGGCAGTACACAGTGAGGTTCAGAAATGAGAAGGAATCATAAATGGTTAATTAAAGGAGAGGCACCACCCAAGTAAGAACATTGAGTGCATCTCCCAGGAGGAAAAAGGAGCACGCAAAAGAAAAGGAATCACCTTTAAGCATCTGCCACCTTCTAAGGAAACCAGCACCACATTACATAGTATCAGCCCAGAAAGACCTTTCCTGTTAGCATCCTCTCCTCCCTCCGCTGACCCTTGAGATGCCATAGGCAGCCTTGTGAGTAAGGGAAGAGGAATATGAGAAAATAAAGAAACCAACCACATATCCCCTTCTTGCTGCATGGGGCAGTCAGAGGAAGGTGGGGGCTGGTAAAAGGAGTCATTGGCAAAAACTTCTGGTTTTGAATGACCTTCTGAGTTTATGATCAACATCAACAAAGTGGACAGAGTAATTACTAAAAGAAGATTATATTTAAGGCTGAGATGATTATATTTAAGACTGAAGAATGGTTTACTGGGTCAAGAGAAGGAGCCAAGCTGAGACCTGCTGAAGATTTCTTCGAGGTGCAGAAGAACTGGTTGCATGAGAAGGATTTGAAGAAGCAGTGAAGGGGAAAAATAAAATGTTTTCTGATTGCACTCGAAGTCCTGCTTGTTCAGCCTATCAGTTACACACAAGAAACATTGAGCAGCTTATTCAGTCATAACCCAATTGACAGCTTTATAGTATAATTCAGTATCACTTTTATTTTGCTATAAATTACATATTCCCTGCTCCTTCATCACTCAGACAAAAATGTTCGCAGTACTCTTTCATCATAATACAGTGAAATCCTGCCTTAGTACTGTACAGGATTCATCAGTCTCTAGTTTAAAGGAACAAAAGAAGAAAAGAAAGCCACACAGAAACATTTCAGAAATGCTTGTTTTTGCTTATAAATCTTCCCTAAACATAGTAAAAATAATTGATTAAGGTAAACATTGATGGCTCATGTTATGCTTCAAACTCTGGGCTTTGATTATAGCATAAACCAACTGGATTTCTTCAACAGAAAAATAGCACTAATAAATCTTACTTTATTGGTATCCTTTATACTATATATGCAATTGCATAGCTTAGAAAAATGTCAGAATCCACAAGCATTTGCAATTCCAATGGATATATAAGAGAGAAAATTCTCTAGAAATGCAAAACTGGAATGCATGTTTAGGTTGGAAGTACCCCTCAGCCAAAGGAGAAACAAATACCATTTCCTAACAAGGTAGCTTGCCTAGTTAAGAAATTTTATATGCTATAATATCATTAAACCTAAGTTTTGGACTTGGAGTTAAGACTTGGAAACTTGGGCATGTGTTAATATTTTTAATCTTTTGACTATAATGTTTAGTGGCCAGGAGAAGAGAAGATAGGAGAGGGCAGAGTGGAAGAAGGGGAGGAGGAAGAGAGAGAGAAAGAATCTATTTTTAAATGTAGCTGAAAAATTCTAAGATAGTTACCCTCCACTATAGCTGGATCTAGCTGCTCAAATAACATGAACCTGTCTCTCTACATCTTACTTTTTCTCCCTGTGTTGACATCAAGCTCATTCTTCATCTGTGTTGTCCTGTGCAACTAGAAACTTATGTTCTTTAGCTCCAAGTTCAGGGAAAGAGGGTGCCTCCTTCATGGTCTTCCTTCTGAGATTAGTCCTGGATAAATCGGCATGGTTGCATGCCCATTTTGAACACATCATTGTAATCAAGTACATGGTGAACTGCTGGTTATGATGAATGCAGCCAGCCCCAGACAAGCTATAGGGACTGAAAATCGGGAAGGGGAGTCTTCAAGAAAAATTTACTCTTACAACATGAAGGTAGAAAGGTAAAAGGTAGATAAAAGCAAAAGGGTTTTTTTTATGATTTATGTAATATCAGGATTTAATCTCTGCTTCTGTAAAATAAACATTGCTCTATTTTCTAGGCTCGTTATTGTAAAACTTAAATGAGATCATAGATGTAGAAGTGCATCAAAAGAAGCTTTGAGTTAAAAAATGTTTTGTAGTATGTCAAAATAGCTGATCAAAAAAGTCAAGTTTAATGTCTCTATGCTGAGACTGACTACAATGGAGTGTTTTGCGGTATTTCTCCCTGTGCATATCAGCAATTATTGGTACTTTGTTTTCTAGGACATAAGGACTCCATTAAGATAATATATATCCAGCTGTCATAGTTCCTCAAATATACAATAACTCTGATATGAATAAGCAAGAACAAAATATTGAGATTCAGTAAATTACTTTTTTATTGTCACAAAGCAAAAATCCTCTGGAGGGTGAGAAGACTACTTCTCTTTCCTCAGATGCCAGCTTGGTGCAGTGAAAGAAGTTATGAACTTGAGATTTGAAAAGAACTGCATTTAAGTCCCTGTTTTACCATCTCTCAGGTGTGAGATGCTGGACAAGTGACTTAACCTCCCTGATACACTCATTTTCTCATCTGAGGGATGATAACTAGATTGTGATGGTGTTATTGAGTTTTAAACATAATAGGGTTTTTCACATAGTAGACACTCAACAAATGATGATTTCATTCATTTTTAGTATCATGCAGTTTCAGTATACTCTCCTGGCAGTTTCAGAAAACAAGATGTTTTCAAAGGTTAAAGTCATGGCGGGGAGCTTGAGTTGAGATGAACAGTTTAAGTGCCTGCTAAATATCCTTTGCTGTATTTCATGAAAACAAGGGTATGAGCCAGAGTTGGATTAGAGGAGCAGAGCCCTTTAAATGGTATATGGTAAGGAATTTTTTAAAAATAGGGATTATACTTTAACAGTTCTAAAGCTGGTAGAGACAGTCAAGGAGGAGATCAGGGTGTGGAGGGGAGCTAGAATGTATGGGAGTCCTGTTCTGTCTTGCACTACCTGCACTTGCTGCCAGGGTGACCTGTAGGAGGAGCTGGGCTCCGGACTCATCACCAAGTTGTAACACACTTAATCCAGGACTAGCAGACAGTGAAGGACCTATGGAACTGACTGATGTCCCACCCCCACAAAGCAAGCTACCAGATCAGTGATAGCATGTGTCAAGTGCCTTAATACCTGCAGTCTATACTAACTTTCAAGGAAAAATAATGGCTGCTGTGTCATTTCTACCTTCTCATAATATGTGAATTCTCCCTGTGTCTAGCACAGATTCTCAACCGAGCAGGAAGGGCAGTCTGGGAAAGCTAGTTCCAGGTTAGTTGCGATAATACGTTACAAAGAAGGCATCATACTAAGTAACAACTTGTAACTCCAGTACTGCTGATAAGGAGGAGCTAAAGTGGCTATTTGTGGTCCATCTTAATAAGTGGGGAGGAGCTAGGAGAAGCCCCCTCATCCTATTTTTTTTAACATTTTCTTTGAAACAATTTCAGCCTTATAGAAAAGTGTGTACAAGTAACGCTATTATATTTTTCACCTAGATTCCCCCATTTTGCCAACTTTGCATATTCTTCTCTATATGTCTCTCATGGTAAATAAATAGGCACACACACTCATGCATACATATTTACACATTTTCTTTTCCTGAAACATTTGAGACTAAATGGTGCACTTGGAGACACTTTACCACCAAAGACCTCCAAGTGTATTTTCTAGGAACAACGACATCCTCTAACATGACCTCATTATAATTACCAAAAATAGAAAAGTAGCTTTGATATAATACTTTTAACAGATTCCCAAGCCTTTTACAATTTTACCCAATAATTACAATGCTGTCCTTTATGGCCAAAAAAATTAACTTTTAAATACAGTGGTCGGGTCCACATTCCGATCCAGGGTCACATGTTGAATTTGATTATCACGTTTCTCTAGTCTCCATTATTCTGGACCAGGTCTTAAGCCTGCCTTAGCCTTTCGTAACATTGTCAATATTTTAAAAGCATATGTGGATACTTTTGTATATTTCCCTCTGATTTGGGTTATCTGATTTTTTTCTTAAAATTAGACTGAGAAATTTGGCAGGAAGAGCAAGAAATGATGCTATGTCTTTTCTAGTGCCTAACATGAGATGGTGTCTGCCTTCTCCTCTAATTGTCAAGATATAGTCCTGTACCTTACATGCACTGGTTCTATCATTTCAGTGAAGTTTTGTTTTCTCAACACTAGAGTTGGCAATTTTTTTCCTGTAAAGAGCCAGAGAGTAAATAGTTCTGACTTTACAGGCCAGGTGTCTGTCACAACCAGTCAACCTGTTGTGATGTAAATGTAACTAACCTTAGGCAATGTATAACACATGTGTGACTCTGTTCCAGTAAAACTTTATTTTTGGACATTGAAATTTGAATTTCATCTAATTTTCATGTCACAAAATATTATTCTTTTTAAAAATTTATTTCAATGATTTAAAAATGTAAACTCATTATTTGCTCTTGATTCATAGAAAAACAGACTTTGCAATCCATAGTTTGCTAAGCCCTCCCCTGGACTTGCAGGTATTGATAGTCACAGCTGCTTTCTTCCTTACCACAGCTTCTCTATCACGCAGATATCTGTTGTAAAGACTGTCTTTGAGTGTTCTCTTTGCCATTGGATGGCTGAAATATGTGGAAGGAAAGCAGTGCTGTTGTAACTTATACTTATAGAAACTGATTTTTCTGTATGACTCCATATTTTTCTCTGATTCTCTTTTTGTATGTGAGTATTGTACTTAGAACTAATTTTCATCTATTGCACATTATACAATACTATTAGTTTGATTAATTAATGCATAATACATCCTGGAGACTAATTTGTTTACTCCTAGTGGTCTCATTAAGGCTTGCCATATGAATGTGGGATGAGGTTTAAAAAGGGAATCACCTTAGAGTGATTGACTCCCATGTCTACTAAAAAAGAAAAAAAAATCTGACAAATAAAAACCAAGTAATCTATATCCCTCTCTTTAACCATAAAAAAGTGTTAAAGGGAAGCGGGAGCCAAGATGGCGGCGTGAGTAGAGCAGTGGAAATCTCCTCCCAAAAACACATAGAGCTATGAAAATATAACAAAGAAAAATCTTCCTAAAATAGAGACCACAGGACACAGGACAACATCCAGACCACATCCACACCTGCAAGAACCCAGCGCCTTGTGAAGGGGGTAAGATACAAGCCCCGGCCCGGCGGGACCCGAGCGCCCCTCCCCCCGGCTCCCGGCGGGTGGAGAGAAACCGGAGCGGTTTTTTTTTTTTTTTGGCGAGCGCTTTTTGGAAGCCTTAGAGGGACGGGCCCCCGTTGCCGGGGAGGCAGGGTGGCGGGACCGGTGAGGAGGTGCCTGGGAGCGGCGCTGGAGGACAAAGAATATCCCGCGTTTCTCCCTGCGAGACCTGGGGGCGGGTGCCTGAGACCGGTGCCTGAGGACGGAGGAGGTCGCGTGTTTTTCCCCTTTTTTTTTTTCTCTTTATGGCAAGCGCTTTTTGGAAGCCTTGAAGGGACGGGGACCCCAGTGCTAGGGAGGCACGGTGGCGGGACTGGTGAGCGGGTGGCTGGGACCGGCGCCTGAGGGCAAAGAATATCCCCCGTTTTTCCCTGCGGGACCGGTGGGCGGGTGCCTGAGACCGGCACTTGAGGACAGAGGAAATCGCGCGTTTTTCCCCTTTTTTTTTTCTCTTTTCTGCGAGTGCTTTTTGGAAGCCTAAAAGGGACAGGGACCCCGGTGCTAGGGAGGCAGGGCGGCGGGACTGGTGAGCGGGTGCCTGGGACCGGCACCTGAGGACAAAGAATATCCCGCATTTTTCCCTGTGGGACCGGTGGGTGGGTGCCTGAGACCAGCACCTGAGGACGGAAGAAATCGCGCGTTTTTCCCCTTTTTTTTCTCTCTTTTTGCCAAGTGCTTTTTGGAAGCCTTGAAGGGACAGGGACCCCGGTGCTAGGGAGGCAGGGCGGCAGGACTGGTGAGCGGGTGCGTGGGACCAGTGCCTGAGGACAAAGAATATTGAGCGTTCCTTCCCTGCGGGACCGGTGGGTGGGTGCTTTTTGGAAGCCTTGAAAGGACAGGGACCCTGGTGCTAGGGAGACAGGGCAGCAGGACCAGTGCGCGGGTGCCTGGGACCGGCACCTGAGGAAAAAAAAAAAAAAATCGCGTGTTTTTTCTTTTTTTTTTCCTTTCTGTTCCCTCTCTCATTGTTGCTGTTGTTGTTTTGGTTTGGAGAGTGCTTTTTGGAAATCTTAAAGGGGCAGGACAGGTCACTTAGACCAGAAGCAGGGAATCTGGGGATCTCTGGGCACTCTAACCCCCTGGGCAGCAGGGAGCACAGAGGCCCCTTACGGAGATAAATAGTCTCCTGGCTGCTCCCCCTCTAACGGGGCTCCACCATTTTGGAGGAACAGCCCCAGCCAGGCCAAGCCCACAGCAACAGTGGAGATAAACCCCAAAGCAACTGGGCAGGAAGCAGAAGCCCTGTCTGCGCACAGCTGCCCAGCACAAGCCACTAGAGGTCGCTATTCTCCCAGGAAAAGGCTACAAACCAACAAGAAGGGAAGCTCTTCCAGCGGTCACTTGTACCAGCTCTGCAGACTATCTCTATCACCATGAAAAGGCAAAACTACAGGCAGACAAAGATCACAGAGACAACACCTGAGAAGGAGACAGACCTAACTAGTCCTCCTGAAAAAGAATTCAAAATAAAAATCATGAACATGCTGACAGAGATGCAGAAAAAAATGCAAGAGCAATGGGATGAGATGCAGAGAAAAATGCAAGAGCAGTGGGATGAGATGCAGAGAAAAATGCAAGAGCAGTGGGATGAAGTCCGGAAGGAGATCACAGATGTCAGGAAAGAGATCACAGAAGTGAAACAATCCCTGGAAGGATTTATAAGCAGAATGGATAAGATGCAAGAGGCCATTGAAGGAATAGAAGCCAGAGAACAGGAACGTATAGAAGCTGACATAGAGAGAGATAAAAGGATCTCCAGGAATGAAACAACACTAAGAGAAATATGTGACCAATACAAAAGGAAAAACATTCGTATTATAGGGATACCAGAAGAGGAAGAAAGAGGAAAAGGGATAGAAAGGGTCTTTGAAGAAATAATTGCTGAAAACTTCCCCAAACTGGGGGAGGAAATAATCGAACAGACCATGGAATTATACAGAACCCCCAACAGAAAGGATCCAAGGAGGACAACACCAAGACACATAATAATTAAAATGGCAAGGATCAAGGACAAGGAAAGAGTTTTAAAGGCAGCTAGAGAGAAAAAGGTCACCTATAAAGGAAAACCAATCAGGCTAACATCAGACTTCTCAACAGAAACCCTACAGGCCAGAAGAGAATGGCATGATATACTTAATGCAATGAAACAGAAGGGCCTTGAACCAAGGATACTGTATCCAGCACGACTATCATTTAAATATGATGGTGGGATCAAACAATTCCCAGACAAGCAAAAGCTGAGGGAATTTGCTTCCCACAAACCACCTCTACAGGGCATCCTACAGGGACTGCTCTAGATGGGAGCACCCCTAAAAAGAGCACAGAACAAAACACACAACATATGAAGAAGGGAGGAGGAGGAATAAGAAGGGAGAGAAGAAAAGACTCTCCAGACAGTGTATATAACAGCTCAATAAGCGAGCTAAGTTAGGCAGTAAGATACTAAAGAAGCTAACCTTGAACCTTTGGTAACCACGAATCTAAAGCCTGCAATGGCAATAAGTACATATCTTTCAATAGTCACCCTAAATGTAAATGGACTTAATGCACCAATCAAAAGACATAGAGTAATAGAATGGATAAAAAAGCAAGACCCATCTATATGCTGCTTACAAGAAACTCACCTTAAACCCAAAGATAAGCATAGACTAAAAGTCAAGGGATGGAAAAACATATTTCAGGCAAACAACAGTGAGAAGAAAGCAGGGGTTGCAGTACTAATATCAGACAAAATAGACTTCAAAACAAAGAAAGTAACAAGAGATAAAGAAGGCCACTACATAATGATAAAGGGCTTAGTCCAACAAGAGGATATAACCATTCTAAATATATATGCACCCAATACAGGAGCACCAGCATATGTGAAGCAAATACTAACAGAACTAAAGAGGGAAATAGACTGCAATGCATTCATTGTAGGAGACTTCAACACACCACTCACCCCAAAGGATAGATCCACCGGGCAGAAAATAAGTAAAGACACACAGGCACTGAACAACACACTAGAACAGATGGACCTAATAGACATCTATAGAACTTTACATCCAAAAGCAACAGGATATACATTCTTCTCAAGTGCACATGGAACATTCTCCAGAATAGACCACATACTAGCTCACAAAAAGAGCCTCAGTAAATTCCACAATATTGAAATTCTACCAACCAATTTTTCAGACCACAAAGGTATGAAAGTAGAAATAAATTCTACAAAGAAAACAAAAAGGCTCACAAACACATGGAGGCTTAACAACATGCTACTAAATAATCAATGGATCAATGAACAAATCAAAATAGAGATCAAGGAATATATAGAAACAAATGACAACAACAACACTAAGCCCCAACTTCTGTGGGATGCAGCGAAAGCAGTCTTAAGAGGAAAGTATATAGCAATCCAGGCACACTTGAAGAAGGAAGAACAATCCCAAATGAATAGTCTAACATCACAATTATTAAAACTGGAAAAAGAAGAACAAATGAGGCCTAAAGTCAGCAGAAGGAGGGACATAATAAAGATCAGAGAAGAAATAAACAAAATTGAGAAGAATAAAACAATAGCAAAAATCAACGAAACCAAGAGCTGGTTCTTTGAGAAAATAAACAAAATAGATAAGCCTCTAGCCCAACTTATTAAGAGAAAAAGAGAGTCAACACAAATCAACATAATCAGAAATGAGAATGGAAAAATCACGACAGACTCCACAGAAATACAAAGAATTATTAAAGACTACTATGAAAACCTATATGCCAACAAGCTGGAAAACCTAGAAGAAATGGACAACTTCCTAGAAAAATACAACCTCCCAAGACTGACCAAGGAAGAAACACAAAAGTTAAACAAACCAATTACAAGCAAAGAAATTGAAACAGTAATCAAAAAACTACCCAAGAACAAAACCCCGGGGCCGGACGGATTTACCTCGGAATTTTATCAGACACACAGAGAAGACATAATACCCATTCTCCTTAAAGTGTTCCACAAAATAGAAGAAGAGGGAATACTCCCAAACTCATTCTATGAAGCCAACATCACCCTAATACCAAAACCAGGCAAAGACCCCACCAAAAAAGAAAATTACAGACCAATATCCCTGATGAACGTAGATGCAAAAATACTCAATAAAATATTAGCAAACAGAATTCAACAGTATATCAAAAGGATCATACACCATGACCAAGTGGGGTTCATCCCAGGGATGCAAGGATGGTACAACATTCGAAAATCCATCAACATCATCC
Organism: Manis javanica; assembly: GCF_040802235.1. Lineage (NCBI taxonomy): Eukaryota > Metazoa > Chordata > Mammalia > Pholidota > Manidae > Manis > Manis javanica. The sequence continues at coordinate 47,469,421 of NC_133156.1, forward strand.
ACCACATCAACAAAAAGAAAGACAAAAACCACATGATCATCTCCATAGATGCTGAAAAAGCATTTGACAAAATTCAACATCCATTCATGATAAAAACTCTCAGCAAAATGGGAATAGAGGGCAAGTACCTCAACATAATAAAGGCCATATATGATAAACCCACAGCCAGCATTATACTGAACAGCGAGAAGCTGAAAGCATTTCCACTGAGATCGGGAACCAGACAGGGATGCCCACTCTCCCCACTGTTATTTAACATAGTACTGGAGGTCCTAGCCACGGCAATCAGACAAAACAAAGAAATACAAGGAATCCAGATTGGTAAAGAAGAAGTTAAACTGTCACTATTTGCAGATGATATGATACTGTACATAAAAAACCCTAAAGACTCCACTCCAAAACTACTAGAACTGATATCGGAATACAGCAAAGTTGCAGGATACAAAATCAACACACAGAAATCTGTAGCTTTCCTATACACTAACAACGAATCAATAGAAAGAGAAATCAGGAAAACAATTCCATTCACCATTGCATCAAAAAGAATAAAATACCTAGGAATAAACCTAACCAAGGAAGTGAAAGACTTATACTCTGAAAACTACAAGTCACTCTTAAGAGAAATTAAAGGGGACACTAATAAATGGAAACTCATCCCATGCTCATGGCTAGGAAGAATTAATATCGTCAAAATGGCCATCCTGCCAAAAGCAATATACAAATTTGATGCAATCCCTCTCAAATTACCAGCAACATTCTTCAATGAATTGGAACAAATAATTCAAAAATTCATATGGAAACACCAAAGACCCCGAATAGCCAAAGCAATCCTGAAAAAGAAGAATAAAGTAGGGGGGATCTCACTCCCCAACTTCAAGCTCTACTACAAAGCCATAGTAATCAAGACAATTTGGTACTGGCACAAGAACAGAGCCACAGACCAGTGGAACAGATTAGAGACCCCAGAAATTAACCCAAACATATATGGTCAATTAATATTTGATAAAGGAGCCATGGACATACAATGGCAAAATGACAGTCTCTTCAACAGATGGTGCTGGCAAAACTGGACAGCTACATGTAGGAGAATGAAACTGGACCATTGTCTAACCCCATATACAAAGGTAAACTCAAAATGGATCAAAGACCTGAATGTAAGTCACGAAACCATTAAACTCTTGGAAAAAAACATAGGCAAAAACCTCTTAGACATAAACATGAGTGATCTCTTCTTGAACATATCTCCCCGGGCAAGGAAAACAACAGCAAAAATGAGCAAGTGGGACTACATTAAGCTGAAAAGCTTCTGTACAGCGAAAGACACCATCAATAGAACAAAAAGGAACCCTACAGTATGGGAGAATATATTTGAAAATGACAGATCTGATAAAGGCTTGACGTCCAGAATATATAAAGAGCTCACACGCCTCAACAAACAAAAAACAAATAACCCAATTAAAAAATGGGCAGAGGAACTGAACAGACAGTTCTCCAAAAAAGAAATACAGATGGCCAAGAGACACATGAAAAGATGCTCCACATCGCTAATTATCAGAGAAATGCAAATTAAAACTACAATGAGGTATCACCTCACACCAGTAAGGATAGCTGCCATCCAAAAGACAAACAACAACAAATGTTGGCGAGGCTGTGGAGAAAGGGGAACCCTCCTACACTGCTGGTGGGAATGTAAATTAGTTCAACCATTGTGGAAAGCAGTATGGAGGTGCATCAAAATGCTCAAAACAGACCTACCATTTGACCCAGGAATTCCACTCCTAGGAATTTACCCTAAGAACGCAGCAATCAAGTTTGAGAAAGACAGATGCACTCCTATGTTTATCGCAGCACTATTTACAATAGCCAAGAATTGGAAGCAACCTAAATGTCCATCTGTAGATGAATGGATAAAGAAGATGTGGTACATATACACAATGGAATACTACTCAGCCATAAGAAGTGGAAAAATCCAACCATTTGCAGCAACATGGATGGAGCTGGAGAGTATTATGCTCAGTGAAATAAGCCAAGCGGAGAAAGAGAAATACCAAATGATTTCACTCATCTGAGGAGTATAGGAACAAAGGAAAAACTGAAGGAACAAAACAGCAGCAGAATTACAGAACCCAAAAATGGACTAACAGGTACCAAAGGGAAAGGAACTGGGGAGGATGGGTGGGCAGGGAGGGATAAGGGCGGGGAAGAAGAAGGGGGGTATTAAGATTAGCATGCATGGGGGGGAGGGAGAAAGGGGAGGGTGGGCTGCACAACACAGAGAGGACAAGTAGTGACTCTACAACATTTTGCTAAGCTGATGGACAGTAACCGTAATGTGGTTGTTAGGGGGGACCTGATATAGGGGAGAGCATAGTAAACATAGTATTCTTCAGGTAAGTGTAGATTAAAAATTTAAAAAAAAAAAAAAAAAGAAAGAAAGAAAGAAAAGGGGGATTACTCCTTAACAGGATAAAACTATTGGTAAATCAAAGATCAACGCATGCTTTAAATATCCTTAATGTTGATCACTTAAAGGGTGTCAGATGATCAGCTATGGAGGTACTCTTTTCTGATAATATTCCTTTCTCTTAATTAAAAAAAAAAAAAAAAAAGCAGTTACTGTGTGCTGACCTCCAATGAGTTCTGCACAGTGGTATAGAGGGCATGTCAAAGTGTGGGCAAAGGGTCTGTTTGTTTCTACGCAGAAGATCAAGGCCTAGCTTGGATACCCAGAAAATGAACTAAGATACGATATGAGGAGGAGCTTCCGGCATCAGCACTCTCTGGAGGACTCGTGCCGGGGGATGATCATCAAAAAGCCTCCACAGGGATCCGGACGATGCTGCGGTTGTGGCTGCATCCAGCCCACCATCTCCTGGACTTGCCATGAGAAGGAGGAGGGAGATGTCTAGGCTGGCATGTGCATACAGTGAGACAACGAATTTGACTGGATCTGTACTGTTGGAACTCAACCAGGAGTTGGGAGGGGTGCAAGTTGTAGCACCCCAAAATCTCATGACTATAGACTATCTATGGTTAAAAGAACATATGGGATGTGAACAGATCCCAGAAATGGGCTGCTTTAATTTGTCTGATGGTTCAAGTACAGTTGGAAAATATCCATCATATCATAGATAAATTTTCACAAATGCCTAGGGTGCCTAAATGGTTTTCTTGGCTTCACTGGAGATGGTTGGTAATTATAGATTTGCTTTGTTTATGTCACCATATTCCTATTATGTCAATATGTGTGTGCAAATTAGTTAGTAGTTTAAAACCTATACATACTTAAGGTACTATACAAGAAGATATGTCAAAGAAATAATCAATCCTCCCAAGTTTCCTTCATATGCTACATCTATAGCTTTTCTTCTTCCTTCCTAATTACAAACTTTAAATAGAATTCGTGCCTCATATCGAATTTACCGAGTATCATAATTCCTCCAGGTGGTAAAGATACCTCGAGACAAGTGCTGGGCATAGAAGCCACAGGGCATAAATCTGCAAAGAAGTAAAAAGCTAACCTTTGCAAACAATATGGCTTCTCTCTCACTTACCAACTTTACATTTCCCTGTATGGCCCCGGAAGATGACTGGTTAGCCAGAGACGGGTAAGATTCCTCAAGGGAGGAACAACCTAAGACAGGCACAGTCGCAGGGGGGCCATCAGGTGAGAATTTGGGGATCAACAGAGGTGAGGCTCAGAACCTCACCCCCCCTGCTTTGAGAGAAATCTTCTGCATCCGTGGATGTTTTGCTGCCCTTGTCTAGCCTGGATTAATACTTAGTCCATAGGCACACACCTGATCATCTGATCATCTACATTTGCCTTCTTACAGCACTAAACTATGTTTTCTACCTTTATCTTGCATCTACCTACCACTTCAGCATTTTATTAAAAATAAAAATAATAATAATAATAGGAGAAATGTGGGATCAACATATAAATCAAGTACAAAAATCAAATGAATATTCATATTTGACCTGATGGTTTATAGGTCATATTGCATGATCAAAACCGAAAGTTTCTGTGATGACTGCCCTTGTACTGTTCACCATGTAAGAATTTATTCACTCTGTAAGAATTCGTTCACCATGTAAGAACTTGTTCGTTATGCTTCAGAAGATTGGAGACTGACGAGAATTAGGCTTGAGATGGATTAATGATTGTACATTGAGCATTGACCCCCCTATACTGAATTTTATTGTTGTTAACAACCATTTGATCAATAAATATGAGAGATGCCCTCTCAAAAAAAAAAAAAAAAAAAAAAAAAAAAAAATCTTTTATCAAGGAAAATTTCAAATGTATCTCAAAATAAAGAGAAGATTTAAAAAAAAAAAAAAAAAAAAAAAAAGTGTTAAAGGATTTCTAATGCTACATACATATAACTTGAATTCCTGCAGTGATATTATTGAGTTGGATGATTTACTTTCAAAATTTGATCATAGAAAAAGCCAGTTAAAGCAGTGTGCTAATATTTTCCTCCATAGGTGAATAGAACAATGAAGACTTGCGTCTCTGCTTTAATTCTGCATGCTGGTGCATATTTTAAGTTTAGTATCTTGCCACCTATGATAACATTATTGTCCCTCATGTAGGAACAAAGCAATTTCTAATAAACAAGACTGTTGTTAGGTGAACCCCAGCCAGCATGCATTGTCAAAGGCAGGAAAACACATTTCTTGATATATTTTTGTACTGTGTTCTGCTTTTTTAGGAATAGTTTATCCACCTTGGTAGCATGAGATGATGGGCATTATAAATTGTAATCCTTCCCCATTTCTGCTTTGGATGCAGTGGTTTTGACTGAGTGCTTAGATATTCTGACAGAGTTGCCATTTGAAAATCCTGAGAAATGTAGATGTATGCACCTGTCCAGAGCATGTTTATCTAAACTCTTATCTGTCACCCAATGCCCCTTCCAAGGTCTTGCCCTTTGAAAAGTGCTGAAATCCAGTTATCAGTGGGAGTTTCTGCTGTGTGCCTGAGGGTTATTTTAGTAAGAACAGGTTTTGTAATTAGAAATCTTGGTGCTCTGAGCATACTACAGAGCTGAATATGCAGACATTTTCCCTTTCATTGAGAAATCTCTGTAGAAGGTTTGAGGCAGATCTTCACAGCTTAATTTGCAATAGAACAAGTGTGTTGTGTTTTTATTGCTTGTGCAGCTCTGGGTAATCTCAGAGGGTGGCAGTGGCATAGTTTATAAGGAGTTGTAGTTATTGCCTGGCTTTGGGTATTTATGCTTTCAAAAATGCGGAGTAAACAGTTTGTGATAAATTCTCTCTGGGCCAAGGTTATTGTAACTCCTTCACTAGAGATATTTAGGTATTGGAGAGGAACCCCATTGTCCTATGTGGTTTCAATGCAATCAAGTCTGCAGGCCTCGGGTTGAAGAAGATGACCTCCAAAGATAGGCTGGCCTTGGGCGAAATTGTTAAGTAGGCAAAGTTCCCAGTTCCATTTATCATTTCACTAGAATGCCTTCAAGCTGTTTCTTCCCTCCCAAGAGTTTTTCTACCCCTCAGTTCATCAAACAATCTTTCCAGTCTTAACATTCAAAATGCACCTGATCTGGGCCCTGTTCCCCTAGGATCACCATGATGGTGTGAAGTGGTTATTCAAATAAAATCACTTTAATAACATAATAAGTGATTCTATTCCTGCATATTCTGTTCCCTTGTTCTTCATTCTCTTAACATCTATGAATTTCAGAAGGAGCCTGAAAGAACCTCAGTGTCTTCGTGTAAAGGGATAACTCCAATAGCAAGTGTTTCAAATATCATTGCCAAAAAGTGAGGAAAATATTTTGGAAGTCTTTTCACCCTGTTGTTGTGGTTGATGTTTTTAATTTAATTGAAGTACAGTTGATATGCAATATTATATTGGTTTCAAATATGAAAAACAGTGATTCAACAGTTATATACATTAAACCCTCACCCACACTAGTATAGCTGCTTTCAAATAGAAAAATGTTACAGAACTCTATGTTTTCTATGCTGTACCTTCATTCCCGTTACTTATTTATATTACAATTGAGATTTTGTGCCTCTTTATCCCCTTCACCCATTTCACTTACCTACTCCTATACCTCACCCATTGTAACCACAAGTCATTTTTCAGCATCTATGAGTCCGCTTCTGTTTTGTTTATTTTGTTTGTTTTGCTTTTAGATTCCACATGTAAATGAAATCATACGGTATTTATCTTTCTCTGACTGACTTAATTCACTTGCCATAGTACTCTCTAAGTCCACTCACATTGTTACAAATACTAGGAGTTCTTTCTTTTTTGTGGCTGAATAATATTCCATTGTGTATATGTAACACCTTTTCTTTATCCATTCATCTATTGATGGACACTTTGGTTGCTTCCATAACTTGGCTATTGTAAATAATGTGGCAATAAACACACAGAGATATCGTTTAGTTCAGGTAAATTCCTATAATTATAAATACTGAATCTTTTGGTATTTCTAATTTTAGTTTTTTGTGGAACCTCCATACTGCTTTCCATAGTGGCTACACCAATTTACATTGTTACTAACAGTGTAGGAAGATCCCCTTTTCTCCACATCCTCATCAATACTTGTTATTTCTTATTTTTGGATAGTGGCCATTCTGACAGGTGTAAGGTGATATCACATTGTAGTTTTGATTTGCATTGCCCTGATGATTAGTGATGTGGGGCAGCTTTTTGTACCTGTTGGCCATCAGTATGTCTTCTTTGGGAAAATGTCTGTTCAGGTCCTATGTCCATTTTTTGTTTGTTTTTTTTTTTTTTTGGTGTTGAAGCATTTAAGTTCTTTATATATTTTGGATGTTAACCCCTTATCAGATATATAATTTATGAATGTATTCATATATTATAGATTGCCTTTTGTTTTGTTGATGGTGTCCTTTGCTATGAAGAAGCTTTTAGTTTGAAATAGTACTACTTGTTATTCTTGATTTTGTTTCCCTTGCCCGGGAGATAGACCAGAAAAAAATTACTCCTGCTTATGTTGAAGAGATTTTTGCCAGTGTTTCTTCAAAGAGTTTTATTGTTTCATATCTTACATTTAGGACTTGAATCCTTTTCAAATTTACTCTTCTGTATGGAGTTAGATAGTAATCCAGTTTCATTTTATTGTAAGTAGCTACCCAATATTCCCAACACCAGTTTTTGAAAGGACAGTCTTTTTCCCATTGTATATTCATATCTCCCTTATATTGATTGACTATATATGAATGGATTCATATCTGGGCTCTCTAATCTGTTCCATTGATCTATGTGTCTGTTCTTGTAACAGTACCATATCGTTGTGGTTATTTTAGCTTTGTGGTATAGCTTGAAATCAGGGAGGATGGTATACGCTCAGCTTTGTTTCCTTTCTCAAGATTGCTTTGGCTCTTTGGGGTCTTCTGTGGTTCACATGAATTTGGGGATTATTTGCTCTATCTGGTTCTTTGAAAAATGTCTGGTATTTTGATAGGGATTGCATTTAATCTGTACATTGCTTTAGGCAGGATGGCCATTTTGACAATATTAATTCTTCCTATCCATGAACATGGGATGTATTTCCATCTATTTGTGTCTTCTTTAATTTCTCTCATGAGCATCTTATGGTTTTCAGGGTCTTTTAGTGGTCTTTCACCTCTTTGGTTAGGTTTATTCCTAGGTGTTTTATTATTTTTGATGCAATTATAAATGGGATTATTTTCCTAATTTCTCTTTCTGCTAGTTTGTTATTAGTATATTGGATTGCAACAGATTTATGTATATTGATTTTGTATCCTGCAACCTTGTTGAATCCAGCCATTAGTTCTAATAGTTTTTTGATGGAGTCTTTAGGGTTTTCTGTATATCTAGTATCATGTTAACTACAAATAGTGACAGTTTTACTTCTTCCTTACCAATTTGGATGCCTTTTAATCTCTTCGTCTTGTCTGATTACTATGACTAGAATCTCCATTGCTATATGGGATAAAAGTGGTGAGAGTGGGCATCATTGTCTTGTTCCTGATCTTAGAGGAAAAGCTTTTTTATCCTTTTACCATTAAGTCTGATGCTAGCTGTGGGTTTGCTGTATATGGCCTTTATTATGTTGAGGTATGTTCCCTCTATACCCATTTTGTTGAGAGTTTCTATCATGAATAGATGTTGAATTTTGAAACATGCTTTTTCATCATCTATTGAGATGATCAAAAGGTATTTATCTTTCCTTTTCTTAAGACAGATTTTCACATTGATTGATTTGCAAATATTGTACCATCCTTGCATCCCTGGAATAAATTCCACTTAGTCACAATGGATGATCCTTTTGATGTGTTGTTTAATTCAGTTTGATAATATTTTTTTGAAGATTTTTGCATCTATGTTCATCAGTGATATTGGTCTCTGTAATTTTATTTTTTGTATTGTCTTTGTCTGGTTTTGGTATTAGAGTAATGCTGGCCTCATTGAATAAGTCTGGAAATACTCCTTCTCTTCTACTTTTTGGAATACTTTAAGAAGAATGGCTATAAGCTCTTCTTTACATGTTTGGTAGAATTCACCTGTGAAACCATATGGTCCTGGCATTTTGTTCCTTGGGAGTTTTTGATTAGCTGTTCAGTTTTGTTACTGGTAATTGGTCTGTTCAGATTTTTGCTCCTTGCTGGGTCAGTCTTAGAAGGTTGTACTTTTCTAGGAATTTGTCCATTTCTTCTAGGTTGTCCAATTTATTGGTGTACAGTAAATAACAGTAAATCAGCATAGAATTCTCTTATAATTCTTTATATTTCTGTAGTATCAGTTGTAACTTCCTTTTTTTCTGATTTTGTTTGTGTTCTCATTCTTTTTTTCTTGATAAGTCTGGCTCAGGGTTTTTCTATTTTATCTTCTCAAAGAACCAGCTCTTGGTTTCATTGATTTTTTTCTATTGTTTTCTCATTTTTAGTGTATTTATTTCTGCTCAGATATTTATTATTCCCCTCCTTTTACTAACTTTGGGTTTCTTTTTCTAGTTGTCCATCTTTTTCTAGTTCCCTTTGTTGTGAGTTTAGATTGTTTATTTGGGATTGTTCTTATTTCTTGAGGTAAGCCTATATTGCTATGTACTTCCCTCTTAGAACCACTTTTGAGCATCCCACATATTTTGCACTGCTGTGTTTCTGTTTCCATTTGTCTCCATGTATTATTTATTTCCTCTTTGACTTGTTAATTGATCCAGTGATTGTTCAGAATGTTTTGTTTAGCCTCCATTGTGTGTTCATGGGGTTTTTTTGGTTTTTTTGTTTGTTTGTTTTCTTCATGTAACTAATCTCTAGTTTCATACCATTGTGATCTGAAAAGATGCTTGATATAATTTCAATCTTTTTAAATTTATTCATGCTCTTTTTGTGTTCTAATATGTGGCCTAGTCTGGAGAGCATTTCATGTGTTCTTGAGAAAATGCATATCCTGCTGCTTTTGTGTTCAATGTTCTGTATGTATCTGTTAAGTCCATTTGGTTTAGTGTGTCGTTCAACACCTCTGTTTCTTTATTTATTTTCTGTCTGGATGATTTATCTGTGGATGTAAGTGGGGTGTTAAAATACCCTAATATGATTGTGTTGCCATCTATTTCTCCCTTTAGGTCTGTTCATAGATTAAGGTGCTTCTTTGTTGGATACACAGATATTTACAGTTGCTACATCCTCTTGTACTGATCCATTTATCATTATGTCAAATCTTTCTTTATCTTTTGTTACTTTTTGTTTTGAAGTCTGTTTTGTCTGGTTTAAGTTCTGCTCCTCTTGCTTTTTTCTCCCTTTTAGTTGCATGAAATATCTTTGCCATCCTTTCATTTTCAGTCTATTTTTGTCTTTAAGTCTAAAATAAGTCTCTTTAGGCAGCATACAGATGGGACTTGCTTCTTTTTCCATTCTGCCATTCTATTTCTTTTGACTGGTGTATTTAGTCCATTTACATTTAAGGTAATCATTGATAGGTGTGTTCTTATTGCCATTTTATTGTTTTTGGTAGGTTTTGTTGTTACTCTCTGTTCCTTTCTTCCTCTCTTATACTTTTCTGTTGTTATTTGATAGCTTAGTAATGGTTTGCTAAGGTGATGGCTTTATGAAATTGGCTTCCTGTGGTGCGCAGTAGCTTAGGACTCTTTGCTTAACAGTGCCCGGTTCTCTCTGCCTGCCTGAGGCAGTGGCTGATCCCCACCCACAGCTAAACTCTGCACAGCTTTATGTGACATGAGGCACTTCTGCTGGGATTCCTTGTGGGCTGGGTGGTCCTCTGCCTGCCTGTCAGAAATGAAGGCCTGCTCCTGGGCCAGCGGTCTGGGCAAGTCAAATGGGCAAGGGAGCATGGCCCATGGTTCTGCTGCCAGTGAAAGAAATGAAGCATTTGTGTCAGCTCCTGCTAGTGCCCGGCCAGTTGGGCTGAGAGAGGGCTGGGGAAGTGTCGTCCATCTACCCTCTTTTTCCCAAGAGAGCTCCCTTCAACTCCTGCCCCTCTGGTATACTTCCTGCTGCTGGTAAATCTTTCAAACTGCTGTCTCTGTGTTGGGTCTCATAGGGACTAGTGGAGTGTGTCTGTCCTACACAAGTGACAGAAGTCTCAGCCATCAGAGGACTCCAGGTCTTTCTGGTGTCCAGGTCCATTATCACCAAAGCCCGATACACTGTGAACTCATATTCCTGGAGCAGATCTCCACAGCCAGGTGTGCTGGATTCCTGAGTACTTATCCCCTACCAGCATCATTCCTCTCCCTCCCACTTGTGGGCTGGGATAGAGGAAGAGCTTGGCTTTCCATCTGCTCTTTATCCTTCTCCATGAAGTCCTGTCTTCTTCCCCAGGTGTAGGTGGTCTGTTCTGCAGACTTCAGGTTATTGTCAAGGTTAGTTGTGTTTGTTGTAGCTGCTTTCTTGGTATGTACATGGGAGGAGGCTTCCCCCCTGCCATCCTAATTCACCATCTTTTCATTGATTCTTCTTTTTACTCTCAAAACCATTTCATAAGCAAATAGGTCCTGTAAGGAGCCAATGCCTTCTCTAATAGTATGTGTCTTCCTTTGCTGAAAAAGATTAACAAATATTAAAGCTGACTTTTAGAATAATTATTTGGCAGGCCCCTTAACTCTGCAAATCAGTTGACCAGTATAGGAGCAAGAATGGTACCAAATAAATAAATAAATCAGAAGCAGCTTATAAAAGACAAAGTGAGAACCCAAGCCCTTCCCCCACCCCAGCTCACTGGCGGGAGGAAGAGAAACAGAGCGGGGAGGGGGTGGAAGCCTAGGACTGCTGAACACCCACCCCTGGAGGTCTGCTTTGAACCACAAACCTACATTGTGTGGTGCTCTGGAGGTTGGTGGGGTTGGGGATCTCAGACAGGTGGAATGCAAGAGACTGAGATACTGGTCATTTGTGGAGGATGGGGATCCACATCCGGCCACTCTGGAATAAAGGAAAGGCAGGTGGTCTGAGAGGCTTCCTAGCAGCTAGAGGGTTGCTGAAAGGGCAGGGTTTGCACGGAGCTTGTAGCACGGGAGAAGTGACAGGTAGACAAGGTTGTCTGGGTGCGCTCTGCCCAGCAGGTTGGGAAATTTGAAGAGCTTCAGGAGCTCCATCCTTCAGGTTGGTTACTCAGCTCCAAGGCCCCTCTACTGTGACCTCCTGGCCTGCCAGCACTGGCTCGCAAACCGGCACTCACTGTGCTGGCATCAGGCCAGTCAAAGGGAGGCCCCACCTACAACATCTAGAGATGCCAAGCACAGAGGCTTACACCTGTGTACTCAGCCCACTGGCTCTGACACTGGAGACAGACACTATAGCTGGAAAGAAGGAAACAGCTCTTCCCTCCCACCAGGCACCAGTGCCACTCCCCTATGACCCTCAACCTCACTCCAGGAGCTGAGCAGTTCCAGACAGTAGAGTTTCTGGGCACTAGAGAGCACCACATAGAAATATGAAATGTCAAAGGAACCTGGACCAGACCAAAATCTCACAAACTCCAGAAAAAGGACCAAATTAAACTGAACTCCCCAATCTTCCTGAAAGAGAGTTCAAAATAAAAATTATAAACATGCTCAAGAAGGTACAGAAAAATGTTCAAGAGCTCAGGAATGAATTTAAGATGGAGATTCAATCATTAAGAAATTCCATATCTGAAATGAAACATACAAAGGAGGGAGGGATTTAAAAGCAGATTAGATGTAGTAGAAGAGACCGTAAATGGAATAGAAATTAGAGAAGAGGAATACAAAGAAGCTGAGGCACAGAGAGAAAAAAGGATCTCTAAAAATGAAATAAGAGAACTGTGTGACCAGTCCAAACAGAACAATATTTGCATTATAGAGGTACCAGAAGAAGAGAGAGAAAAAGTGATAGAAAGTGTCATTGAGGAGGTAAGTGCTAAAAACTTCCCCAATCTGGAGAAGGAGGTAGTCTCCCAGACCATGAATGTACACAGATCTTCCAACACAATGGACCCAAGGAAGATAACATCATGACATACAGTAATTAAAGTGGCAAAGATCAAGGATAAGGACAGACTATAAAAAGCAGCCAGAGAGAGAAATAAGATCACATACAAAGGAAAGCCAAGCAGGCTAATATCAGACTTCTCAGCAGAAACCTTACAGGCCCAGAGGGAGTAGCATGATGTATTTAATGCAATAAAGCAGAAGGGCCTCAAACCAAGATTACTTTATCCAGCAAGATAATCATTTAAATTTGAAGGAGGAATCAAACAATTTTCAGAAAAGAAAAAACTGAGAGAATTTACCTCTCACAAACCACCACAACAGTGCATTTTGGAGGGACTACTATACATGGAAGTGCTCCTAAGACTAAATAGCTGTCACCAGAGGAAATAAACCACAGCAAAGTAGAAAAATTAATTATTAAGCAGATGCAAAATCAAATCAACTACCCCCAAAGTCAATCAAGGGATAGACAAAGAGTACAAAATATGATACCTAACATATAAAGAATGGAGGAGGAAGAAAAAGGAGGAGAAAAAGAAAAGAACCTTTAGATTGTGTTTGCAATAGCATATTAAGTGAGTTAGGATAGACCCTTAGATTGTAAGGAAGTCAACCTTGAAAAATCACTATGGACACTGCAGAAATACAAAGAATTATTAGAGAATACTATGAAAAATTATATGCTAACAAATTGGATAACCTAGAAGAAATGGATAACTTTCTAGAAAAATACAGCCTTCCAAGGCTGAACAAGGAAGAAACAGAAAATCTGAACAGATCAATTACCAGCAACGAAATTGAACTGGTAATCAAAAACTAACCTAAGAACAAAAACCCTGTACCAGATGGTTTCACTGCTGAATTTTATCAAAAATTTAGTGAAGACCTAATACACATCCTCCTTAAAGTTTTCCAAAGAGTAGAAGAGGGAATACTTCCAAACTCATTTTATAAGGCCAGAACCACTCTAATACCAAAACCAGGCAAAGACCCCACAAAAAAAAAATTACAGACCAATATTCCTGATGAACATAGACGCAAAAATACTCAAAATATTAGCAAAGCAAATTCAAAAATACATCAAAAAGATCATTCATCATGATCAGGTAGGATTTTTTCCAGGGATGCAAGGATGGTACAACATTCAAAAATTCAACATCACCCACCACATCAACAAAAAGAAGGACAAAAACCACATGATCATCTCCATAGATGCTGAAAAAGCATTTGACAAAATTCAACATCCATTCATGATAAACACTCAACAAAATGGGTATAGAGGGCAAGTAACTCAACATAATAAAGGCCATATATGACAAACCCACAACCAACATTATACTTCAGAGCGAGAAGCTGAAAGCTTTTCCTTTAAGATCAGGAACAAGACAAGGATGCCCACTCTCCCCATTTTTATTCAACATAGTACTGGAGGTCCTAGTCAAGGCAATCAGACAACACAAAGAAATAAAAGGCATCCAGACTGGCAAGGAACAAGTTAAACGGTCCCTGTTTGCAGATGACATGATATTGTACATAAAAATCCCTAAAAAATCCACTCCAAAACTACTAGTTCTAATATCTGAATTCAGTAGTTTCAGGATACAAAATTAATACACAGATATCTGTGGCATTCCTATACACTAACAATGAACTAGAAGGAAGAGAAATCATGAAAACAATTCCATTCACAGTTGCATCAAAAAGAATAAAATACCTAGGAATAAACCTAACCAGAGAAGTGAAAGACCTATACTCTAAAATCTACAAGACACTCATGAGAGAAATTAAAGAAGATACTAATAAATGGAAACATATCCTGTGCTCATAGATAGGAAGAATTGAGATATTCAAAATGGCCATCCTACCTAAGGCAATCTACAGATTCAATGCAATCCCTATCAAAATAATAATAGCATTCTTTAACAAACTAGAGCAAATAGTTCTAAAATTCATATGGAATGACAAAAGACCCCGAATAGCCAAAGCAATCCTGAGAAGGAAGAGTAAAGCAGGGCTGATCTCACTTCCCAACTTCAAGCTCTACTACAAAGCCACAGTAATCAAGACAAGTTGGCACTCGCACAAGAACAGACCCATAGACCAGTGGAACAGAATAGAGAGTCCAGGTATTAACCCAAACATATATGGTCAATTAATATATGATAAAGGAGCCATGGACATACAATGGGGAAATGACAGCCTCTTCAACAGCTGGTGTTGGCAAAACTGGACAGCTATATGTAAGAGAAAGGAACTGAATCACTGTCTAACCCCATACACAAAAGTAAACTAGAAATGGATTAAAGACCTGAATGTAAGTCATGAAACCATAAAACTCATAGAAGAAATCATAGGTAAAAATCTCTTGAATATAAACATGAACAACTTTTTCCTAAACACATCTCCTTGGGCAAAGGAAACAAAATAAAAAATGAACAAATGGAACCACATCATACTAAAAAAGCTTCTGTACAGCAAAGGACACTATCAGCAGAAAAATAAGGCATCCTGCAGAATGGGAGAATATATTTGTAAATGACATATCTGACAAGGGGTTAACATCCAAAATAGATAAAGAACTCATATGCCTCAACACCCAAAAAGCAAATAACCCTGTTAAAAAATGGGTGGAGGATATGAACAGACAATTCTCCAAAGAAGAAATTGAGATGGCCAACAGGCACATGAAAAGATACTCCACCTCGCTAATTATTAGGGAAATGCAAATTAAAACCACAATGAGATATTACTTCATGCCAGTTAGGATGGCCAAGATAGAAAAGAATAGGAACAACAAATGCTGGCGAGGATGCGGAGAAAGGGGAACCCTCCTACACTGCTGGTGAGAATGTAAACTAGTTTAACCATTGTGGAAAGCAGTACGGAGGTTCCTCAAAAAACTAAAAATAGAAATACCATTTGACCCAGGAATTCTATTCCTATGAATTTACCCTAAGAATGCAGGAGCCCAGTTTGCAAAAGACATATGCACCCCTATGTTTATCACTGCACTATTTACAATAGCCAAGAAATGGAAGCAACCTAAGTGTCCATCAGTAGATGAATAGATAAAGAAGATGTGGTACATATACACAATGGAGTATTATTCATCCACAAGAAAACAAATCCTTCCATTTGCAACAACACGGATGGAGCTAGAAGGTATTATGCTCAGTGAAATAAGCCAGGAGGAGAAAGACAAGTACCAAATGATTTTTTTCACTCATCTGTGGAGCATACTTGCAAAGCAAAACTGAAGGAACAAAACAGCAGCAGACTCACAGAACCCAAGAATGGACTAACAGTTGCCAAAGGGAAAGGGACTGGCAGGGGGTGGGTGGGAGGGAGGAAGGGAGAAGAGGAATAAGGGGCATTATGATTAGCACGCATAATGTTGGGGGTGCCATGGAGAAGGCAGTATAGCACAGAGAAGACAAGTAGTGATTCTATAGCATTATAGAGCCTTACTATGCTGATGGACAGTGACTGTAATGTGGTATGTGATGGGGACTTGATAATGGGGGAAATCTAGTAATCACAATGTTGCTCATGTAATTGTATATTAATGATACCAAAAAAAAAAGGGAAAGTGAGAAAAAAGAAAAGGAAGAATGAAACTACAACTGGGTTTAGTTAGGAGAGCTATTTTTATCAGCCAGAAAGGAAAAGATGAGCAGATTGGGTTTGGTGTTCTAATAATTGTTTTATGGGAAATTCTTCCAATAAGCTATAGACTAAAGAAGTTGTAAAGCTATTGAACCTTTGGTGCTGGGAGGAAACTTCACAATTAACCAAGCCATGTATTTGGCCAAGCCACATATTTTGGATGTGAGAAATTCGAATCACACAATATAAACTGATTTCATTTAAACTCAAGGTAAAGAGGTTTTGAACATAATACAAGGGATATCAGAGCCCCTGAAATATTGAAGAATAACATTTCACCTTGAAACTAAGCAACTGTAATAGAACAGGCCAATGATTAGGATCACAGATTTAAAGTCGGATATATTTAGAAACCTGTTTACTAGTTGTGTGACATTTGACTATTAGGAAAACTATTTTGCTAAACCAACTTCATACCCTCACTTATAAGATTCAGATTATTAAAACAAATAAGGGCCCAACAATATAATCTCAGTATTTTGCCTGACATAATGTGGTCAATCAATAAATGCCTCTTGTTGACACTGCTTTTCTTTAAAGAGAAATGTTTCTCTTACCACGGGTAATAAATTAGGTAGCATTAGAGTGAAAAGCAAAGTGAAATTTTGAAAACTTGGCCACTGTATAAAATATCTCTAGCTTTCTCACATACAAATATATTCCAGAATTTTCCTGACATTGAGGTATTTTTTTGTTTTACTGTAATAACTGCATTCTGAAGAGGGATAACAATTAAAAAGAAAGAGGAAAGATGAGGAGGGGAGAACGCCTATGATTAACTTCTATTTGGGTGATTTAGGGCAGCAGTCTTCAACCTGGGTACATGAAATGCTAGGTCTGCATAAAGATTGACTATAGGGTACAAAAGTGTAGAAAGTTTACAGGGATCTGATTTCCAAATCTCAACTTTTCTGCAGACCCCTTCCTAAACGCCCTGGAAGCCTGCTTTTGATCCTTCTCTATCATGATTGCCTTATCCTAAATCCACAAAAGAAAGCCAGGTATTTTATCCATCCCACATTCTAAATCTTCTAATTGCATTGCCCCAAATGAACAAACAAAACCAAAAACCTCTGGGGTGACAAAGGCCATTTCAAAACATACTTGTAATTGATGTTGAGAATCAAAATGACAGCTTCCCTTCACCATCCATCTCACTGAGAGAAGGATTTTCAATAAAAGTTTCATCTCTGTGTTTAATAACTTTTTCAAAAATTGATAATGTGTGTGTTTTAATCAATTACATAAAATGGTAACTGTGATGCTGAGAAGAATTTAGACTTTAAAGCATATGTTCGTGACTGTGTATGATATTCCTAATACAAATTTAATGTTATAGGATTTTTTTCTTAACTTCTTTAATATTATATTTGGTTCTTTTTCCTCTTACATTGAAATGCTTGGTTGTTAATATTACCCTATATACTTATTTGATTTACCCTCCATTTCAAAATTATTTCACAATACACTAAAAAATAAAATCACCAAGTGGAATTTAAGACATTTTTTACAGTTTTTTTTTTTGGTCCTAAAATATATACTATTATGGATAAATAGAGTAACGTCCTTACTTATATTCTTAAACTGTATTACTAATAAAATAAAATTTTGTATAGAATGTTATTTATGTGTTTTACTTTGTTCTTAATTTCAGGTTTTTTCTCATGATTCATTTATATCTTAATACATAAATAAAATAATTTATATGTTTTAAAATAGTAAAATATCTTAAATTCTTCTCAGAATAATCTTGCTTTCATTTTAATTTTTATTCGTTTTATAAACACTTTTATTGTTTGTTTCTTCTCTAGTGCTTTACTTTTTATAAAAATAAGCAAGTAATATGCATATGTGTATTCCTATTCACACTTCTTTAACATGTTCATTTAATATAACCTGGAGATCATTTCTTTACAGCTACACGATACACTCTTTTGGTAGAAGTACGGTAGTCCACTAAAACAGTCCTCTAAAGCTGAACATTTAAATTGTTTTTAATCTTTTGTTGTTTCAAATAATCCTGCTATGGATAATCACGTCCTGTGATATTTCATACCTGAGATGGCTTTCTGTGTCAACTAGGTGAAATCCTTGTAGTTGGATTGCTGTATCAGGTGGTTAAATCTATGCAGTTTGGTTTGATATGCCAAATTCTCTTCTACCATTGTTAAGCCATTTTTCAGTTACTCTGGCAGTGGTGCAGATATTTCTCCACAGTGTTGCCATCAGAGCATATTGTAAATCTATTGGATTTTTGTTATTATTATAGGTGAGAAACTGCCTCACTTTGTAGTTTAATTTATATGTATCTTATAAATAAAACTGATCTTTTCTTAATCTGCTTAATTGTCATTTGCTTAGCTTTTCCTGGAACTCCCTTCACAATTTTTGCCCATTTTTAAAAATTGCTATACAATACCATATTGGTTTCAGGTGTACAACATAATAATTTGATATTATGTACATTATGAAATGCTCACCATGACTAGTATAGTTACTCAGTTTTATGTTAGGATATTTGACCATTTTCTTCTTGATTCTTTAGTAGATTTTTACATGCTAGGAGGATGAGCCATTTGCCTGTAACATAATTTTTAATTTGGGGTTTGTTTGTTTGCAATTGACTTACAGTGTTTCATTTTTCTTTTGAAGCTTGATATATCAGTCTTACCTTTTATAGCTTCTGGATTTTGAATGCTAAACTGTCTGTCGTCATTCCTTGTTTATAAAGTAATCTTTCATTTACTACTTAGAGCTTTAACAAACTTTATTCCATTTGGAAATGATCTGGTGTAAACTGTGGGATCTAGGTCTGGTTTTATCATTCTGTAAATGACTGTCCGGTTGTCCCAACATTACTGATTAATAAGTTTACTTCACTTAGCAATTTCAGATGCCACAGAAAACATACACCAAAATTCTGGGCTTTTCTACTCTGAAGCATTGCTATCTAACTATTCATGTGCCAATACCTACATTAAAAAAACAAATACGTCATAGGATTTCAATTATGTTTTTATTTCTGATAGGCTTATTTTACCCTCCAGCTCCCAATCCCTAACTGCTTATCTTTTTCAGGCTTTTTCCTATCACTCTTCTTTGGTATATTGTTTTTTTTAAAACAAGGATGTTGTAGTTAACTACTCCAATTACAGATCATAAATTCCTCTATTTATTATGATTATATTATTATTATCAACTAACTTGGAGATCATTGACATTTTTGTGATACTGATTTATGTCTCTAAGAATATGGTTCGGCCTTCCACTTGTCCCATTGTACTGTTGATTTTTCAGTTAATTTATATAGGCTTTGCTCATTTTTATCAATTTTATTCCTAGCTATTTCATCTTTAAGTTTGCTACTAGGAATGGGGTTTTTCTCTTTCATTATCTCTTCTAACTCATTATTGTCTGAAGATACATAAAGCTTATTGATATTTTATGCTAACTGTATATTCAGCTATCTTATTGAATTCTTACTGTTACAGTATTTTAAAATAAAATCTTTTGGGTTTTTCTGGTATATTACCTTAGGGTTTATACATAGAGATAGTTTTATTTATTCTTTCCCATTTTATGTCTTTAATTGTTTTCTCTGATCTGTTTACACTGATAACATCTTCAACCAAATACTAAATAGGGGTGGAGAGAGTGGGCATTTTGCAACAATCCCGTGTTTAGTGGGAAATTAACCATTGTTTCCCTATTAAGTAAGCTGGCTTTTAGTTAAACTGAAATAGTTAAAAATATTTAGTTAAAAATAATTATCCATTTATTTTTATAAGTGGACTGTTGATTGACAGATATAAATACATTTTACACAGGTTAATGTAGGTGTGTTAATGAAGCATCCATAAATTCCTCTTCCATTAATTTTGAGAGTTTGTCTCTTCTGAGTATATGGAGATGATAATATAACATATCCTCAAGATCCACTGACCTGGGTGTCTACTGGTCTGGAGATATTTTCCATCCATTTACATGCAAATTGAAGTTTGTTGGTTATATTCATGCGCAATGGATGATTTCCTTTACTCTTCTTGCTCACTGTTTCGGTTTTTCTAAGGATTATAGAATTAAATTTAGGTAGTAGTCATTATCATGGAATGCACAATAGACTTCTTTTTGTTAAGTATATATTAATAATTTTCTTTTTCCTTTTAAGAGAAGTGCTCTTTCAGTTCATTCTCTAAAGGTTAAACTTATAAAGATATGAATCTCCCAGACCAATGTATAAGAATATTGTGGTGTTGTCTCCCTAGAAATTATGGAATATTAGTCTTCTTCCCACAGTGAGTCCCAAACAACTTACATTTGGTTGAAATATCTTCTGCTTTGCAACATTTCTAAAGGGCTTTCAACTCAAAGTCCCGGTATGAGTAGGTTATCTCCTCCAGAAAAATCTTCCCTAAGCTTCCTTAGTAACTATCTCTCTCCTGAGTATTTACAGTATCTTAAATATCCTTTCAAAAATACAGGTTGAAAACTTATAAAAAGGTCAGTGTCATAAGATTAAATATTTTTAATCTAATAGCTGTTTTAAAATCTTCAGTGTATAGATATTTCTATATATAACTATTAATCATATATTTTTAATATAGAAAAACTAGCTGCCTTTTTAAAAGAATGTTTCACAAACAAGCCTTGTTTGTTAAATATAAAATAAAAGTTTTAAGAAATTCTTATACTTTGAGTAAAGAATCATTAAAAACTATACCAATATCCCTCTCTTGAAATAATTGCTGCTTCAATCAATTATTACATAAGTTTAAACCAAATAATTCCATATTCCCATAATGTTTTACTTACTCAGACATCTCAAAAAGTGTATTTAAATTCTGGAACTGTTGAATTACATCCCTTATAAAAAATTTATCACTGATGAGTATTGAAAAATTGCTAGAGAACTATTCAGTATTACTGGAACATTTCTTTGTTTCTTTATTCTCAGTGACAATTAGATTTTTTTTTTTTCTGGAAAACGCAACATGTTTTTCTTTATTTTTGTTAGAAGTTAACATCTTGTGACCCAGCTTCTAAACAGTCATAACAACACAACAGTGGTCAACACTCATCCTTCAAGAGAAACAATACAGAACAGCTTTTAAAATATTTTAGTTTGTGGATTTTTTCCTTCACAATATAAATCCAAAAATATTTTGAGAATAAATTCTGTATCAAGGGCTAATAGAGGTCACCTGTGGAGTCAGAAAAATAAGACGTTTGCAGGAGTGAGGAAAAGGAAAACATTCGGAGACCTGAGTTCAGCCATAAACATCAGGTACTATGCTTATTACTTTATCAGATGAGTGTATGGGGAATAAAGAGAACTAAAATGTATTAGCTACCTAATAAGGGCTTTAATCACATACCCGTGTTGTGATAATCCTCACAAGTGTACTTTGAGGAAGGCAATTCATAGTTTTGGATTAAGAACCTGAGGAAGGCCACCAAAATTAAAGTAATTTTGTCCAAGGTGACCCAGCTGACTAGTCTACTCACTCCAAAGTCTGAATATGCATTTGTTTCCTGCTTTTAATGAGTATCTTGATCTTTTAAGACAATATTTTCCAGACTTTCTATCATGAACATAATGCCATCACATGTTTTGCCATTGCTCTGTGCCACATATAATTATTTAGTGTTTTCTCCCCTTTACATTGACTACTTTACATTAGGTCTACTCCGTTTGTTAACTTGGCCTTGTTCGAAGAAATGAATAACTGAATACAAATGTGGTAGACTAGTTGCCATTTCTGTGCTATATTATATATTCCCATAAATGCACAATTTTTAATTTGTGTTATATACATCACACATTACTTAAAATAATGCCACCTTTTTAGAAACACTGTTCTGGAAAAAGATGTACTGTCACTAAGACGCATTTCTTCATAGCCCATTTTCAAGAAGCCAGTCTTTCCTTGGTTTTGGGCCACAGCCTCCCTTGGGCTCTTCCTCCTCTAAAGAAACTATTAAGCAGAATAAAGTAAAGGCAGGAATATCAGTGATTTAGTAGAACCTCAAGAGAGTAGAGTTACAAAGGTGAAAATTGGGAAGGTGGAATAAAATAAGCCTAAGGCTGCACGCGACTAACTCAACGGTGGACAATTCCTGAGGTCCTGCAGGAGGGGAGCTGTCCTGTAGCTTCCCTGCAGCAGGAGGAAACATGCAGACTGTGCGCTTCTCTCTCAGGCTTGCGTAAGGGGGCAGAGAGACTCCAGGGTTTGTTCTGGGGAATCTTCATACAGTGCTCTGGTTTTGAGCATTCCATAGATTTTTAATGATCAGATCTGCAAAGCAGGGAAAAAATAAAACTTTTTCAAGCATAATGAGTTTAACTCTGTTCAAACCAATTTAGGCTCTGACAGTTGCAGTTCTGGGAAGCCAATTCAAGCATTCCTTTAAATTAAATGATTTTTAGATATCATTTACGGTTTCCATAAAGAGAAATTTAGGAAGAAAAAGGGACAAGTGTTCATGAAATTGTACATTTCCTACATTTGTCACTATTCTATTTCTCCATTCGGAGAATAGTAACAAAACCCTGACTATTTTTCATTTAGATGATATTATGAACTGAATGTATACATACCCCCAAAATTCATATGTGGAATACCTACCCCCAAGATGATGGTAGTAGAGAGTGGGGCCTTTGGGAGACTATAAGGTTTAGATGAGATCATGAGGGTGATCCCCCCATGCTAGGATCACCACCTTCATGAGAAAGAGAGACCAGAACTGCCACTCTCCGCCACGGGAGAAGGTGAATGCGAACAGGAAGAGAGCCCTCACTTAGAACCAGATTTGCTAGCATCTTAATCTCGGACTTTCTGTCATCCAGAACTGTAAGAAATAAACGTCTGTTCTTTAAGCCACCTAGTCTATGGTATTTTATAACAGCAGCCTGAGCTGACTAAGACAGTTGGCAATGAAAGAGCTAGGGGGAGGGGTGGATTAGGAGAGTGCTGGTTCAGAAACTAGAGCCAGGTCTAAGACTAGTGTCCTAAAAGAGAGAGCAAAGGAGAGCTGGATTTAAAAGGGAAAAAAGAAAATAATCTAGCTGAATGGCTGGAGATTGAGTAGCAAGGCAAAAAGCCAGGGGCAGAGAAACCCCCTACAAGGTTTAAGATGAGGTAGTTTTGTAGGAGTTCTGGCAGCTTAGATATAAATTTGACCTATAAGAGAGTATGAGGTAAAATACACATAAGGTACATGGACTTGGGACTCAAAATGTTTTGTTTGATGCCCTCGCTCCTCCTTGTAATACCTATTGACATGGAGATGGTACTTCTTTCCACCCTTGGAAACACCTGTTGATATGGAGATGCACTAAGGTCAGTTGAGAGATTCTGGAAATACTGCAATTTTACTCACACCACCATACTTGGACTGCAGAATCAAAAGGTAATGAATAAAAGATGACCTGGAAAGAACACATACTTGTGACATTTCATAAATAGAAGACTATCAAATCTTATGGATATTAATTGGTTATAATATAGTCTAAGTAACAGTAAGTGATGGGAATTGAAAAAGAAAACATAGTACACAGATGGTCCTGGTTACTTAGTAGTGCTGTTGGTGTTTATAAAGGTGACTTCTTTCACCCATCTGTAATTGCTGGGTTCATTTCTCAGTTAGTGGTGATAAGTTTGGGTTTATTCTCTTTCCACTGTGTCTAAGGGCTGACATTTTGTCTGTAACTGCCCAGGGTTCATGGTATTATGAAAAACTAAAGCCAGTTTGGGTTTCCAACATCATACTCTTGAACTATCTGTGTCAATTAGCATCAGATAGTGTAATAATAGTCCCCATTACCCTATAAGCAAACCCTCAGATGAGCAAATGCCAAATAATTCGTTGTTTCTTTTTTCCATCTTTATGTATGGGTTCATGAAGAATCAAGATATACCACTGCTTCTTTTTCTCTCCTTTAGTTAGTAAAGAGATAAAGCATTAAGGAGGGCAATTTGAGGATTACAGTATCAAAAACTATAGTTGGTTAAATACTCCCAAAGTGTCCCCCCAAAATTCAGGTCCACCCAAATTTACCTCTTTATTAGATGTAAATAGTTACAGTGAAATCACACTGAATTAGGGTAGGCCTTTAAATCCATTGACTGGTTTCTTTGTAAAGAGGAAAAGACTTACAGGCTCAGAGGAGATAGAGACACAGACAAGAGAGCAGTGGCGGCAAAGGGTGGAATGATGTGTTCAGAGGTCAGGGAATAGCAAGGATTGCCTGGAGCCACCAGAAGCCAAGAAGAGGCAAGGAAGGATTCTTCCCTAGAGCCTTCGGAGGAAGCATGGCCCTGCTGACAAATTTATTTTGGACTTCAAGCTGCTAGAACTGTAAGAGAATAAATTTCTGTTGCTTTTAATTCATTAAATTTGTGGTACCTTGTTATAGCAGCCCTGGGAAATGTATGCAGAAACCATTTTCCCTCAGTCCTGCATTTTCTAAGTAAGGAATGAAAGATACAGCAAAGTAATGTAAACTGACAGCTAAGAGTTAAAATATATTCAGAACAGATTTGTTATCTAGGTGCTGTGACTTCTGTATGACTTAGTGACTCCCAAGTATCTATTAAATGTCTATAGCTACCCTAAGACATTCCAAAGTTCTGTTCCTTTTGTTCAAACACATTTTGTTTCATTGGGTTTAAGTGTTTTCTATAACTAAATTATGGTTTTCATTGCTATGCACCTATTATTATTTTTAAGCAATTTCTGTTCATTTTTCTTTATGCACATGTCATTAGAGTCAATGAAAACTTCAAAATGTTTGTTAACTTGAAATCCTTTCTGTTTCCCCCCAGCTGTCCACTATCAGCCCTAATACTCTGGTCTTTTGTCATTGTGAATCTTGCACAAGGGCAACTTCACAAGATAAGGAATAGTCTTAAAAGAGAAGTACATCAATTTTATAACATAACTCTGTTTAAAAATTCTATTTGATGACAAGGATTCTCAGAAGATTGTCTTTAGTAATCTCATTTTTAAAGGATTGAGGTTATTTGTTACTGCCTTTGCAAATTAGGAATACATTGTTTTTGATTTGCTCCACAGTTTTATTTAAAGAACAGAACAATAAATCTTTAAGTAGTAAAAGATAAATATAAAAAGTGCTGTCATTGTAATTGAGTTATGCTGAGACATAAGTATGCATTTTGACAGTAATTTAGTGTATCCTTTCAGAGAGGCCCTAGGAATGGAAGTTCCAGGAGATAGTAACATATGTTATTTGGTTGGTAGGAGCTTGCCTTAGGAAAGTTACTAGACACTTTGGTGACACTAACCAGGAAAATACAAAGGCGGGCTGATTTCATGTGTAAATGTCCATTGTCTTTGGGGGAAATGTGTTGCATTTCCATAATTAGAGTAAGGCACAATGCTAACATATCCACAGGAGAACATGTGTGCCTCTAGTGCCTTGTTGTGTATGAAATGCAGTGACATCCTCCTAGTTATATCATGTCCATAGACTCTCTACAGTCTGCCAAAATACTTCCCATGAATTTTCTGAAATCTCTCATTTTTACTTGTTATCTTGAATATGGTCTTCAAATAGCAATCTCTTTGGTTTCTAAGCATTCTTTCTAACATAACTCCACAAAGGAAGGTGTAGCTCCAGGAGGAGGGGTTCCCAGCCAGGGCCAAGTTCTTTATTAATTCGAGGAGAAAAGGGGAAATTAAAGTGGTTTATTCTCACGACTCAGTCTCTCCCAGCTGGCGCTGGTGACTCTCTACGCTCCCTCTCCATCCTCACAACTCCGAAACCTTACTACCCGCTCTCCCCCACACTCTTCTTGCAGGGCACTCTCTCCTCCCCCTGCCTCTTGCACTGGGAGACACTGAGTGGGCGGGTCCCTGGTGAACACCTGACCAATTATGTACCAGGAACAGAGGAGAGGCGGGAATGGGTGTTTCCTCTCCAACCGTGCTCTGGGCTGGCAGTTGTGACTGATCAGCCACTCTGCCCTCAGTAAACATCCCATAGATGTGCAAAGAGGCTCATATATATGGAGAGTGGCTGCTATTAAGGCCAGGCAGGAACCGTGGTCAGAAATACCCATTTTCCCCACAGAGGGAAAGGAGTAAGGAAAAAAAAAAAGTGAAATAAAAGGGAGGAAGGCAAAGACAGGTTCACTTAATAGCTAGTGTCTTCTGAATGCCAATGAATCTCTTTTACTAAAGCTCATAAAAGGATTCCCAGAAAATTTAAACTAATAATAATTATACCTGTAATAATTTCCCAGGGCTGCTGTACTGAATTAGTACAAACATGACGGCATTAGAAAACTATTGTTCCATAGCTTCAGAGGTCAGAAATCTGAAATCACGTTGCCTGAAGGGTTGGTACCTTCTGTTCCATGTTCCCTCCCCCCCTCCCCCCCCACTTCTTATGCATCCCAGAAATCCCTGGCATTCCTTGTTTTATAGATTCATCACTCTAATCTCTGCCTCCATCTTCAAATGCCTCTCCTCTGTTTCTCTGTATCTCAAATGTCCTCTCCTTTTTCTTATAGGGACATCTGTCATTGGATTTATGGTCTATCCTAAATCTAGATTGTTCTCATCTTGAGAACCTTAACTTAATTATATCTACAAAGACTGTATTTCCAAATAAAGCCACATTCACAAATACTCAGGGTTAGGACTCAGTTATTCATTTTGGGGAAACACTTTCAATCCATACCAATCCCCTATACGGCAGAGCAGTCATATTCATCTATGGCTAGATGTGTCTAATAAAGACATCACTGGTTTAGTCTAGGCTGCCACACAGTCTAAGTAACTTGAATTGATGTGCCCTATTTAACAGAGCATAATGTTCAACAGGGCACAATGAAACAAATGAAATTAGAGATAATTTGTTTAATTTAGGATATTATAATTTTAGAAACTAGGCTGGACAGCTTAAAAATTTTTTTTATATTGACAGGATGCCTGTTTCCATCTCTTACCTCTAATCTAAACTAATAATCTGTATTGAAAAGCAAGTTGGCTCAAGAGCTGAAGTAGTGTCTCACCTTCAAAGATTCATCAGAGCATCTAACTGAAAGTTCTGTGCCTTCGGCCTGAATAGAGATTTCTAGTTAGATCGTATTTACTCCCATATGACTTGCTTCTCCAGGTGGAATAAAAGAAACTTCAGCTGTCCACTCTGCTCTCCATTAGAAATAAATGGTTCTTGTAAAGAATATTAATTATAGTAAACTTTAAAACTCAACCTTTCAAAATGGGACTTCGGGTGAAATTGGAGAGCATGGGTGAAGGGCATATCAGAGTGAGCAGCCTGTAACCCCAATGCTTCATTGAGAGCAGATGGCATTCAGAATCAGCCCACTTTTGATTACTCCATAATCAAGATTAAAGTTGCATGTCTCCTTCCAGGGGTATGTTCGGCAGGCTGCCAATGTTCTGAACAAGTTCTTGGCCCACCTTGTTCCATGGTAGATTTTTTTCCCTCCATTTATCTAAATCACTTCATACTGCTAATAAATCTGTCCATTAAAAAGTTAATTTAAAAAAAAACACTAATTTTATGTCATCATTATTTTTCTGTTATACATGCCCATTCACAGTGAATGAACTATTTTTTTATTATTCCAGATCTTAATCTTACAATAATATTTTGAATCATACACGTGTTTAAGCTATAGTCTTTTTCCAAGGTATGTGAAGTTGATACTCAGACAATGAACAGAGGGTATGTTTTCTGTAACTCTGGCCTCCATGAGTGAAGAAATGTGGGTGTTAAAACAAGGTAGTAGCTGTAACTGAAATAGTAATGCACAGCAGGGAGTGTGATACAGTTTCATTCATTCTCAGTTTCATACTTCTGTGAGCTGTCTGGAAGCCATTATTTCCAGAGGATAAAAAAGTGCATTGTTCCAATCCATGACCACTTGTGAGATTTGATGGACAGCCCAGCCAAGACCTTGGAATGATTATACACACAAAAAAAGCAACAAGTGGACAATTTTTTGATGCATTGTATGTAAACATAAACCCTTGAAAGCATGCAGGTGAAGTCAAAAGAATATATGTTTGAGAAATCACTTACCAGGGACACAGTTAACCCTAAAAGAGCCTAATTTGCTTAGTATGCATAATGCTACACATAGATAGGTTTAAGAATAGGCCTATCTGAAAGGTCCCATTGCATAGTCATGGAACATTACCAGAAACCCATAATTTTTCTTTGTGTCTCCCTCCAGTCACTATTTCTCCCAAAATAACAGCTATGCTGATTTCTAACATCATAATTTTTTTCTGCTTTATAACAGTAGACTCCATATATTATATACTCCTTTGTCGCTGGCTTCTTTCATTCAGCATTATCATTACAAGATTTAGCTACAGTTTCCTGTGAGGTTATCATTTGTGTTTATTCTCATTGATGCATAGTATTCCACTGTGAGAATATACTACACTTTACTTATCAGCTCTAACAAAAATAGATGGTTGACTTTTCCATTTTAAGGCTATTATAAATAGATTTTCTAAGAATATTTGAGTACCTGTGATTTAATGACTATATACACACTTTTGTTGGGTATGTATATCTTAGAGTGAAATTTCAGGAGCATAGGCATTGCTCTATTAAGCTTTTATAGAAATTAGGTATCACTTTAATATGGTTTCTTTTCCTGCCTGTATTTCTGCATATATGACTTTTGTTCTTGTGGATCTCCATGCTTACTTGGAAAGACAATACATTTCAAGGTGGCCTTTAAATTTGTCATTCACAAGGATAATTGCCCCAAGAATTAATGGGTGGCTGCATTTTTTTTTTTTTTGAGAGGGCATCTCTCATATTTATTGATCAAATGGTTGTTAACAACAATAAAATTCAGTATAGGGGGGTCAACGCTCAATGTACAATCATTAATCCATCTCAAGCCTAATTCTCGTCAGTCTCCAATCTTCTGAAGCATAACGAACAAGTTCTTACATGGTGAACGAATTCTTACATAGTGAATAAATTCTTACATGGTGAACAGTACAAGGGCAGTCATCACAGAAACTTTCGGTTTTGATCATGCAATATGACCTATAAACAATCAGGTCAAATATGAATATTCGTTTGATTTTTGTACTTGATCTATATGTTGATCCCACATTTCTCCTACTATTATTATTATTTTTATTTTTAATAAAATGCTGAAGTGGTAGGTAGATGCAAGATAAAGGTAGAAAACATAGTTTAGTGCTGTAAGAAGGCAAATGTAGATGATCAGATGATCAGGTGTGTGCCTATGGACTAAGTATTAATCCAGGCTAGACAAGGGCAGCAAGACATCCACGGATGCAGAAGATTTCTCTCAAAGCAGGGGGGGTGAGGTTCTGAGCCTCACCTCTGTTGATCCCCAAATTCTCACCTGATGGCCCCCCTGCGACTGTGCCTGTCTTAGGTTGTTCCTCCCTTGAGGAATCTTACCCGTCTCTGGCTAACCAGTCATCTTCCGGGGCCATACAGGGAAATGTAAAGTTGGTAAGTGAGAGAGAAGCCATATTGTTTGCAAAGGTTAGCTTTTTTACTTCTTTGCAGATTTATGCCCTGTGGCTTCTATGCCCAGCACTTGTCTCGAGGTATCTTTACCACCTGGAGGAATTATGATACTCGGTAAATTCGATATGAGGCACGAATTCTATTTAAGGGTTGTAATTAGGAAGGAAGAAGAAAAGCTATAGATGTAGCATACGAAGGAAACTTGGGAGGATTGATTATTTCTTTGACATATCTTCTTGTATAGTACCTTAAGTATGTATAGGTTTTAAACTACTAACTAATTTGCACACATATATTAACATAATAGGAATACGGTGACATAAACAAAGCAAATCTATAATTACCATCCATCTCCAGTGAAGCCAAGAAAACCATTTAGGCACCCTAGGCATTTGTGAAAATTTATCTATGATATGATGGATATTGTCCAACTGTACTTGATCCATCAGACAAATTAAAGCAGCCCATTTCTGGGATCTGTTCACATCCCATATGTTCTTTTAACCATAGATAGTCTATAGTCATGAGATTTTGGAGTGCTGCAACTTGCACCCCTCCCAACTCCTGGTTGAGTTCCAACAGTACAGATCCGGTCAAATTCGTTGTCTCACTGTATGCACATGCCAGCCTAGACATCTCCCTCCTCATTCTTATGGCAAGTCCAGGAGATGGTGGGCTGGATGCAGCCACAACCGCAGCATCGTCCAGATCCCTGTGGAGGCTTTTTGATGATCATCCCCCGGCACAAGTCCTCCAGAGAGTGCTGATGCCAGAAGCTCCTCCTCATATCGTATCTTAGTTCATTTTCTGGGTATCCAAGCTAGGCCTTGATCTCCTGCATAGAAACAAACAGACCCTTTGCCCACACTTTGACATGCCCTCTATACCACTGTGCAGAACTCATTGGAGGTCAGCACACAGTAACTGCTTTTTTTTTTTTTTTTAAATTAAGAGAAAGGAATATTATCAGAAAAGAGTACCTCCATAGCTGATCATCTGACACCCTTTAAGTGATCAACATTAAGGATATTTAAAGCATGCGTTGATCTTTGATTTACCAATAGTTTTATCCTGTTAAGGAGTAATCCCCCTTTTCCTTCTTTCTTTCTTTCTTTTTTTTTTTTTTTTTTTTAAATTTTTAATCTACACTTACATGAAGAATACTATGTTTACTATGCTCTCCCCTATATCAGGTCCCCCCTAACAACCACATTACGGTTACTGTCCATCAGCTTAGCAAAATGTTGTAGAGTCACTACTTGTCCTCTCTGTGTTGTGCAGCCCACCCTCCCCTTGCTCCCTGCCCCCCATGCATGCTAATCTTAATAACCCGCTTTTTCTCCCCCCCCCTTATCCCTCCCTGCCCACCCATCCTCCCCAGTTCCTTTCCCTTTGGTACCTGTTAGTCCATTTTTGGGTTCTGTAATTCCACTGCTGTTTTGTTCCTTCAGTTTTTCCTTTGTTCCTATACTCCTCCGATGAGTGACATCATTTGGTATTTCTCTTTCTCCGCTTGGCTTATTTCACTGAGCATAATACTCTCCAGCTCCATCCATGTTGCTGCAAATGGTTGGATTTTTCCACTTCTTATGGCTGAGTAGTATTCCATTGTGTATATGTACCACATCTTCTTTATCCATTCATCTACCGATGGACATTTAGGTTGCTTCCAATTCTTGGCTATTGTAAATAGTGCTGCGATAAACATAGGGGTGCATCTGTCTTTCTCAAACTTGATTGCTGCGTTCTTAGGGTAAACTCCTAGGAGTGGGATTCCTGGGTCAAAAGGTAGGTCTGTTTTGAGCATTTTGATGAACCTCCAAACTGCTTTCCACAATGGTTGAACTAATTTACATTCCCACCAGCAGTGTAGGAGGGTTCCCCTTTCTCCACAGCCTCGCCAACATTTGTTGTTGTTTGTCTTTTGGATGGCAGCTATCCTTACTGGTGTGAGGTGATACCTCATTGTAGTTTTAATTTGCATTTCTCTGATAATTAGCGATGTGGAGCATCTTTTCATGTGTCTCTTGGCCATCTGTATTTCTTTTTTGGAGAACTGTCTGTTCAGTTCCTCTGCCCATTTTTTAATTGGGTTATTTGTTTTTTGTTTGTTGAGGCGTGTGAGCTCTTTATATATTCTGGACGTCAAGCCTTTATCGGATCTCTCATTTTCAAATATATTCTCCCATACTGTAGGGTTCCTTTTTGTTCTATTGATGGTGTCTTTCGCTGTACAGAAGCTTTTCAGCTTAATGTAGTCCCACTTGCTCATTTTTGCTGTTGTTTTCCTTGCCCGGGGAGATATGTTAAAGAAGAGATCACTCATGTTTATGTCTAAGAGGTTTTTGCCTATGTTTTTTTCCAAGAGTTTAATGGTTTCATGCCTTACATTCAGGTCTTTGATCCATTTTGAGTTTACCTTTGTATATGGGGTTAGACAATGGTCCAGTTTCATTCTCTTACATGTAGCTGTCCAGTTTTGCCAGCACCATCTGTTGAAGAGACTGTCATTTTGCCATTGTATGTCCATGGCTCCTTTATCAAATATTAATTGACCATATATGTTTGGGTTAATTTCTGGGGTCTCTAATCTGTTCCACTGGTCTGTGGCTCTGTTCTTGTGCCAGTACCAAATTGTCTTGATTACTATGGCTTTGTAGTAGAGCTTGAAGTTGGGGAGTGAGATCCCCCCTACTTTATTCTTCTTTTTCAGGATTGCTTTGGCTATTCGAGGTCTTTGGTGTTTCCATATGAATTTTTGAATTATTTGTTCCAATTCATTGAAGAATGTTGCTGGTAATTTGAGAGGGATTGCATCAAATCTGTATATTGCTTTGGGCAGGATGGCCATTTTGACGATATTAATTCTTCCTAGCCATGAGCATGGGATGAGTTTCCATTTATTAGTGTCCCCTTTAATTTCTCTTAAGAGTGACTTGTAGTTTTCAGAGTATAAGTCTTTCACTTCCTTGGTTAGGTTTATTCCTAGGTATTTTATTCTTTTTGATGCAATGGTGAATGGAATTGTTTTCCTGATTTCTCTTTCTATTGATTCGTTGTTAGTGTATAGGAAAGCTACAGATTTCTGTGTGTTGATTTTGTATCCTGCAACTTTGCTGTATTCCGATATCAGTTCTAGTAGTTTTGGAGTGGAGTCTTTAGGGTTTTTTATGTACAGTATCATATCATCTGCAAATAGTGACAGTTTAACTTCTTCTTTACCAATCTGGATTCCTTGTATTTCTTTGTTTTGTCTGATTGCCGTGGCTAGGACCTCCAGTACTATGTTAAATAACAGTGGGGAGAGTGGGCATCCCTGTCTGGTTCCCGATCTCAGATGAAATGCTTTCAGCTTCTCGCTGTTCAGTATAATGCTGGCTGTGGGTTTATCATATATGGCCTTTATTATGTTGAGGTACTTGCCCTCTATTCCCATTTTGCTGAGAGTTTTTATCATGAATGGATGTTGAATTTTGTCACATGCTTTTTCAGCATCTATGGAGATGATCATGTGGTTTTTGTCTTTCTTTTTGTTGATGTGGTGGATGATGTTGATGGATTTTCGAATGTTGTACCATCCTTGCATCCCTGGGGTGAACCCCACTTGGTCATGGTGTATGATCCTTTTGATATACTGTTGAATTCTGTTTGCTAATATTTTATTGAGTATTTTTGCATCTACATTCATCAGGGATATTGGTCTGTAATTTTCTTTTTTGGTGGGGTCTTTTCCTGGTTTTGGTATTAGGGTGATGTTGGCTTCATAGAATGAGTTTGGGAGTATTCCCTCTTCTTCTATTTTGTGGAACACTTTAAGGAGAATGGGTATTATGTCTTCTCTGTGTGTCTGATAAAATTCCGAGGTAAATCCGTCCGGCCCCGGGGTTTTGTTCTTGGGTAGTTTTTTGATTACTGTTTCAATTTCTTTGCTTGTAATTGGTTTGTTTAACTTTTGTGTTTCTTCCTTGGTCAGTCTTGGGAGGTTGTATTTTTCTAGGAAGTTGTCCATTTCTTCTAGGTTTTCCAGCTTGTTGGCATATAGGTTTTCATAGTAGTCTTTAATAATTCTTTGTATTTCTGTGGAGTCTCTCGTGATTTTTCCATTCTCATTTCTGATTATGTTGATTTGTGTTGACTCTCTTTTTCTCTTAATAAGTTGGGCTAGAGGCTTATCTATTTTGTTTATTTTCTCAAAGAACCAGCTCTTGGTTTCGTTGATTTTTGCTATTGTTTTATTCTTCTCAATTTTGTTTATTTCTTCTCTGATCTTTATTATGTCCCTCCTTCTGCTGACTTTAGGCCTCATTTGTTCTTCTTTTTCCAGTTTTAATAATTGTGATGTTAGACTATTCATTTGGGATTGTTCTTCCTTCTTCAAGTGTGCCTGGATTGCTATATACTTTCCTCTTAAGACTGCTTTCGCTGCATCCCACAGAAGTTAGGGCTTAGTGTTGTTGTTGTCATTTGTTTCTATATATTCCTTGATCTCTACTTTGATTTGTTCATTGATCCATTGATTATTTAGTAGCATGTTGTTAAGCCTCCATGTGTTTGTGAGCCTTTTTGTTTTCTTTGTAGAATTTATTTCTACTTTCATACCTTTGTGGTCTGAAAAATTGGTTGGTAGAATTTCAATATTGTGGAATTTACTGAGGCTCTTTTTGTGAGCTAGTATGTGGTCTATTCTGGAGAATGTTCCATGTGCACTTGAGAAGAATGTATATCCTGTTGCTTTTGGATGTAGAGTTCTATAGATGTCTATTAGGTCCATCTGTTCTAGTGTGTTGTTCAGTGCCTGTGTGTCTTTACTTATTTTCTGCCCGGTGGATCTATCCTTTGGGGTGAGTGGTGTGTTGAAGTCTCCTACAATGAATGCATTGCAGTCTATTTCCCTCTTTAGTTCTGTTAGTATTTGCTTCACATATGCTGGTGCTCCTGTATTGGGTGCATATATATTTAGAATGGTTATATCCTCTTGTTGGACTGAGCCCTTTATCATTATGTAGTGGCCTTCTTTATCTCTTGTTACTTTCTTTGTTTTGAAGTCTATTTTGTCTGATATTAGTACTGCAACCCCTGCTTTCTTCTCACTGTTGTTTGCCTGAAATATGTTTTTCCATCCCTTGACTTTTAGTCTATGCTTATCTTTGGGTTTAAGGTGAGTTTCTTGTAAGCAGCATATAGATGGGTCTTGCTTTTTTATCCATTTATTACTCTATGTCTTTTGATTGGTGCATTAAGTCCATTTACATTTAGGGTGACTATTGAAAGATATGTACTTATTGCCATTGCAGGCTTTAGATTCGTGGTTACCAAAGGTTCAAGGTTAGCTTCTTTAGTATCTTACTGCCTAACTTAGCTCGCTTATTGAGCTGTTATATACACTGTCTGGAGATTCTTTTCTTCTCTCCCTTCTTATTCCTCCTCCTCCATTCTTCATATGTTGTGTGTTTTGTTCTGTGCTCTTTTTCGGGGTGCTCCCATCTAGAGCAGTCCCTGTAGGATGCCCTGTAGAGGTGGTTTGTGGGAAGCAAATTCCCTCAGCTTTTGCTTGTCTGGGAATTGTTTGATCCCACCATCATATTTAAATGATAGTCGTGCTGGATACAGTATCCTTGGTTCAAGGCCCTTCTGTTTCATTGCATTAAGTATATCATGCCATTCTCTTCTGGCCTGTAGGGTTTCTGTTGAGAAGTCTGATGTTAGCCTGATTGGTTTTCCTTTATAGGTGACCTTTTTCTCTCTAGCTGCCTTTAAAACTCTTTCCTTGTCCTTGATCCTTGCCATTTTAATTATTATGCGTCTTGGTGTTGTCCTCCTTGGATCCTTTCTGTTGGGGGCTCTGTGTAATTCCATGGTCTGTTCGATTATTTCCTCCCCCAGTTTGGGGAAGTTTTCAGCAATTATTTCTTCAAAGACACTTTCTATCCCTTTTCCTCTTTCTTCCTCTTCTGGTATCCCTATAATACGAATGTTTTTCCTTTTGTATTGGTCCCATATTTCTCTTAGTGTTGTTTCATTCCTGGAGATCCTTTTATCTCTCTCTATGTCAGCTTCTATACGTTCCTGTTCTCTGGCTTCTATTCCTTCAATGGCCTCTTGCATCTTATCCATTCTGCTTATAAATCCTTCCAGGGATTGTTTCACTTCTGTGATCTCTTTCCTGACATCTGTGATCTCCTTCTGGACTTCATCCCACTGCTCTTGCATTTTTCTCTGCATCTCATCCCATTGCTCTTGCATTTTTTTCTGCATCTCTGTCAGCATGTTCATGATTTTTATTTTGAATTCTTTTTCAGGAGGACTAGTTAGGTCTGTCTCCTTCTCAGGTGTTGTCTCTGTGATCTTTGTCTGCCTGTAGTTTTGCCTTTTCATGGTGATAGAGATAGTTTGCAGAGCTGGTACATGTGACCGCTGGAAGAGCTTCCCTTCTTGTTGGTTTGTAGCCTTTTCCTGGGAGAATAGCGACCTCTAGTTGCTTGTGCTGGGCAGCTGTGCGCAGACAGGGCTTCTGCTTCCTGCCCAGTTGCTTTGGGGTTTATCTCCGCTGTTGCTGTGGGCTTGGCCTGGCTGGGGCTGTTCCTCCAAAATGGTGGAGCCCCGTTGGAGGGGGAGCGGCCAGGAGGCTATTTATCTCCGTAAGGGGCCTCTGTGCTCCCTGCTGCCCAGGGGGTTAGAGTGCCCAGAGATCCCCAGATTCCCTGCCTCTGGTCTAAGTGACCTGTCCTGCCCCTTTAAGACTTCCAAAAAGCACTCTCCAAACCAAAACAACAACAGCAACAATGAGAGAGGGAACAGAAAGAATGGAAAAAAAAAAAAAAAAAAAGGAA
The DNA here is from genome assembly GCF_040802235.1 of Manis javanica. Classification (NCBI taxonomy): domain Eukaryota; kingdom Metazoa; phylum Chordata; class Mammalia; order Pholidota; family Manidae; genus Manis; species Manis javanica. The sequence goes on from NC_133156.1 coordinate 47,505,888, forward strand.
AAAACAAGCGATTTTTTTTTTTTTTTTTTTTTGTCCTCAGGTGCCGGTCCCAGGCACCCGCTCACTGGTCCTGCTCCCCTGTCTCCCTAGCACCAGGGTCCCTGTCCTTTCAAGGCTTCCAAAGAGCACCCACCCACCGGTCCCGCAGGGAAGGAACGCTCAATATTCTTTGTCCTCAGGCACTGGTCCCAGGCACCCGCTCACCAGTCCCGCCGCCCTGCCTCCCTAGCACCGGGGTCCCTGTCCCTTCAAGGCTTCCAAAAAGCACTCTCCAAAAAGAGAGAAAAAAAGGGGAAAAACGCGCGATTTCTCCGTCCTCAGGTGCCGGTCTCAGGCACCCACCCACCGGTCCCACAGGGAAAAACGCGGGATATTCTTTGTCCTCAGGTGCCGGTCCCAGGCACCCGCTCACCAGTCCCGCCGCCCTGCCTCCCTAGCACCGGGGTCCCTGTCCTTTTTAGGCTTCCAAAAAGCACTCGCAGAAAAGAGAAAAAAAAAGGGGAAAAACGCGCGATTTCCTCTGTCCTCAAGTGCCGGTCTCAGGCACCCGCCCACCGGTCCCGCAGGGAAAAACGGGGGATATTCTTTGTCCTCAGGCGCCGGTCCCAGGCACCCGCTCACCAGTCCCGCCACCCTGCCTCCCTAGCACTGGGGTCCCCGTCCCTTCAAGGCTTCCAAAAAGCGCTCGCCAAAAAGAGAAAAAAAAAAAAAAAAGGGGGAAAACGCGCGACCTCCTCCGTCCTCAGGCACCGGTCTCAGGCACCCGCCCGCCGGTCCCGCAGGGAGAAACGCGGGGTGTTCTTTGTCCTCCAGCGCCGTTCCCAGGCACCTGCTCACCGGTCTCGCCACCCTACCTCCCCAGCAACGGGGGCCCGTCCCTCTAAGGCTTCCAAAAAGCACTCGCCAAAAAAAAAAAAAAAAAAAAAAAAACCGCTCCGGTTTCTCTCCACCCGCCGGGAGCCGGGGGGAGGGGCGCTCGGGTCCCGCCAGGCGGAGGCTTGTATCTTACCCCCTTCGCAAGGCGCTGGTTCCTTGCAGGTGTGGATGTGGTCTGGATGTTGTCCTGTGTCCTGTGGTCTCTATTTTAGGCAGATTTTTCTTTGTTATATTTTCATAGCTCTATGTGTTTTTGGGAGGAGATTTCCACTGCTCCACTCACACCGCCATCCTGGCTCCGCCCCTGCATTTTTATCTTTCTGTTGCATATTGATTATTACAGTTATGATTACTGGTTTTATGTTCCTAATTTCTCTCAAATCCTTTTCTTCTCTGCTATTCCATGCCATGCCTTTAGTTCACTCTCACATATACTACACATTAGTTACTTAGCTAGTTCAACTGCTCTCAGCCACTGATACCTTAACCAAATCAACACTGACACCCTCACTATGGTTTTGATGGTCAACACTGAACCTGCCCCACTTCTGTAAGATTTGGGCTTATTAAAATTGAATTTTATTGTTTCATAAACACATTATTATTGTTTCAAAACTTCAATGTTATATCATCCAAGGTTTCTTTTTTTCATCAGTTACTTGCCCTCATATGGAGTCTATAATCTATTGATTTGCCCCTGTCCCAACACAGTCATGCTTTCCCAGGTTCCAGTTTGACCCTTTATATCTTCTAGTCTTTAATACTGTTCCTTATCCCATAGGTTGGGTATAAGAGATATTAATCATTCTGTCCTTTCTGATACTTCTTTTAAACTTATACATTTTATATTACTGTTTATTCTACCTCAAATCAATTTTACAATAGAATAAACAGTAATACAAAAAATAAAATTAATTTTATAAAAAATAGTTGACTGAAAAAATATATTTTGGCAAGGACCATCTTCATTTTATACTCAAATACTGTGCATAATCTTTGACACATGATATATACTCATGGATAAAGCTAAAACTAATGTTGACTCATACTTGCCTTTTCTGTGCTGCTATTTCCAAGTGTGTCGACACTTGAGTAGGTTATTTCTTAGTTTTAAATATATAATATCATGTGCATTCAACTCAGCTGCTAATGTTCTAAATAAAATTCTTAATTAGGATTAATTCTTGATGATTTCTCTCTCTGTCTTGTACTAGTATGATGTGCTTTTGCTCTTAAAATCAAGTAAGCTGGAAACTGTCCTCACCAGGAGGATGATGCATTAGCCAGTTTTTTGGAGAGCACAAAGTTATGTTTATTAAATATCCTAATCCTCCAAATGTCAGAATTTAGTCAAGGTATGAAACACCAGCTTCGTATTACTGATCAAAATTTTACAAAAATGTAGGATCTCCCTTCTACAAGCTGGTCAGTGACCTCACCTCCCTCCAGGGTAAGTGCCAATGCATATCACTTTGCTGACCGCATAGAGGCCTCTAGAATACTCATGGAACTACAAGATAAATTATGTTTCAATTCTATATGTGCATTTTCAAAATGCTTAGCATCGAGTCATATGCCATGTTCATTTCCTTCAGCTTTCTTTGTACTTTTCAAAAATGGAGCAGCACATGTATCAATGTGTTAAATTGATGATTTCACTTGCTGTTATAAAGTACCTGTAGTGCTTATCCCATCAAGCCCCAGGGCCTGAATTTACTTCACAGGATTGTAAGTGTGAGAGGTTTAACTGGTGCATGTGCAAAGTGTTTGTCTTAAACTTGAAAAATACTGAACTCCTGTTCTTTTCTGTAGCTATCAATCCTAAATTACAACTTCAGTTTTATGACACTGAGAAGGGGCTGTTGTAAAATACAACTGTTGTACAGGTTTTATCCTTCCTACAATGAAAAGCAAAAATGTGTGCACTAACCTTCAATAAACATTTAGAAGATTATATTGAAGGGTCTCCAGATCTGGTAGAAATCTGTCAGAAGTATTGCTGAGTTCACAACCTACAGGAAAGAACTAATATGACTGGCACACTTTGTTTCTTAGTTTCTAAATCCAGGTAAAGAGTTCTTGCAAAAGACAAAAATACTATTGCAAATGTAAAGGAACCCCAAAGAGATTTCAGACTCAGAGTACAAAGATGTAAGAAGGGAAGCCAAAGATTATTATCACATTATGATTCAGAAAACATATATCATCTGCACACAAGCATTTGAAGTCAAGGTTTTATAAAAGTCACTGACCGCTCGTCTAGGGAGCTATGAGATTTTCACTAGCTAAACATACATTTGCCTTCTTGGCCAAGATTCTTGTTGTTGGCAGTCTTACTTTCCATTTGTGGTTCACAGAGCAAGATTTTTTATAACTTATTTGAATGTCTTATATTTTTTCCTTAAAACTGATAAAGGAACCCCCACCAGCAAGTAAATAAAGAATATGGCTCAGCCAAAATTGGCAAGTGTGAACCTTGCAGTGTCTCCTTGGTGGGCTGAAAATTTGTGAAACATCAAGCCTGTAGGAGAGCAGCCCGGCTACTGATGCTGTCCACGGGCTGAATCTTCATCCTTACAGTCCATGGCAATTTTTATTCTTCTATTCTTGGCCCATGAGAGTTGTCTGACTAACATCTCCAGAATTTTGAAACAAATGAATCAGGAGGTAGTAGACTTATGGAAGGAGGAAGTCAAAAAAGAGTCAAGTGAATGAGGGCATTGGAAAGGTTCAACTTCTGAAAAGAGAAAAAGGTAATATTTTTCTTTTAAGTGATATTCAAGCTTTAAGTCTCAGGGAAACAAACTACCACTGAGTTTACCCAAACAGTCGTGACTCAAGAAGGCAAGAAAAGTATGTAATAAGTAATATAATTTCTAAAAATATCATTAGGAGAGAAAGTTCTAGAGTGCAGAAAAGGGACACAGCCTCTAGGCATAAATATATCATTATTGAAGTGCAAGTTGAATTCTCCTACTTTTTTTCTATCTTTCATATATTAAAAACATGTTTTCAATTGTCATACTGTAGTAAAAATTTATTTACTTTCTAAACTGAGCATAGTTAATTTCATGTACCTTTTGACATTTTTTATCATATTTCTGATTGTTACAGGTGTTTTTCACTCTCTAGTAACTTTAAAGAGCGTGCTCTCCTCTACTGACAATACACTTATGTTTGTGGAGCTTGTAAGCCTGGTTAATATTTAGAATTATATTTACAACTCCAGGTGGGGTTGGGTGAAGATATTTCTTTCTGCTTTCTAACTTTCACATTGCAAAAGAAATACAGAGAAATGCAAATAAAATAATTATAGTTACAAATTTCTGGAGATGTTAGGTGTCCTGAGATACAATTTAGGCAATGAGAAGATTGTTTGACATGGGGCACGTTTTTTGTGAATTGAGTTAATTCCCTTTTTTCCTTTTACAATCTTTGTTTTTCTTCTATAGGTTCAGTGAAGCAGACTGTGTGTATTAGTTTTGGAAAATAAAAGACAGAAGTTCCTCATTGTTTGAAGCAGCTCTTTCTGTAATAGCTTGCTTTTGTTTGTTAAAAAAGCTCTAGTAACATGCCTTGGTGGGGGGATCTTCCTTTATGCTTTTCAGTGTTGCCACTTATATTTCACAAACCTTATCTCGCCAACTATTCCCACCTAGACTGGAAATTATTAAGTTAATTTATGTACCATTGAACTGATAAAGAAAACAGAGTTAAGAAAGCCCTAAAGACTTGCTTAGGGTCAATGAACTAAATTTTGACAGCTAAGAAATAAGAAATTAGCTCAAGTGAGTCCAACATTTGTTTTCTAATTCCAGAAGAACACGGCTTTCTCTGTTGTTCTATATCAAATTGTATGAACGTCGGATGGACTTTCATGTCTCACTTACTGGTTAGAGACTCAAAACTTTCAGATTGTCAAAAAAACTCCATTGCAGGTACTATATTTTCCTACATAGCAGTTTTAAGCAGTTAAATCAGATGTAATGGCTTAGCACTCCTGTATGTATGATGTTTTATAATTTTCAGGAACCAAATATATTCCTTAAGATGATCTAAATTTATGTCTTCTGGTTTTTATTTTCTTGTGTTCTTTATTTTTTCTGTACAAAATGTAATAATATCCCTTTATATTGGCTAATGCTTTTGTATATCTAAATTATTTCTACTTCAAATCACACATTTAATTTTGGGTACTACAATTATAATATAAAATAAGTAAAATGGTCATAAGTATCTCAGTTTTTATAGATAAAGTCTCTGAGTATGAATTCAATAATTTGAATTATTATTGATAAATTCAATAATTTCTGAAGTTCACAATGATAGTAAATGATTTAGAAAGGGCTATATATAGTATGGGTGTCTTGAGTTCATGTCCTGAACTTTAGTTTAGCCCTTAGTCCCTACAGAGCTGTGATTCTTAAAGGTGCAGGGAATTGTATTGGAACATTTTGGTCTTCACTTCTCTCATTTCTACTGATAATGTTTCCCCACAATGCTCACAAATAAAACAGATTTTGATGAAGTTAGGATAGGATATGACCAAAAGGAGTCTTCTAAGACCTTCATTCTTAATTCAGTGATTCTTGTCCCAAGGGACCCTATTTTCCTCAGTACCTTGACACATTTAGTTAAGTATCTTTGCAACTGGATGCAACATGAGGAGAGCAGATGGACATGGCAATGCCATTGGTAGTGCATACTCTAGAGAAGAGAGAGTAGAAAACATCTTAATGCAATAATATTTGAAAATGTCCCAATACAATTCCTTAATCAATAAGGAAATAGAGTAGTCTAGAAGCACGTGAAGAAGAACTGTTAACTAGAAGAGCTTCAAATTCACACATGTACTATTTTAGTAAGTGGGAAAGACCAGAAGCCATTCCCAACTCGAATTCATTATTCCTTATTTTAAATCACTTGAACACTCCTGTCATTTGGAGTACTTGGGCCATCAAGTTCTCCAACTTGGGATTATGCTCATTTGTTCATCATTCTATTAATGTATTACTCTACTTAACAATTATTTATTGAGCAGTTGGGGATTCTGGGTACAACAGTGATTTTAGAAACGTGGTCATATGAATATAATGTTTAAAATCTAGTGAAGAAGTCATAAAAAACATGTAAGTAAGCAAAATAAATTAGAAATGGATATATTGCTTTGAAATAAACAGTCTATGAAACAGAGAATAATAGCAACATATTTTAAGCAGAGCTGTCAGGCAAGGCTCCACTAAAGAAGTGTTAATTATGGTGTTAGTGGTGGTGGGTGGGTGTGTCAGGGGAGGGGAGACGTCTGGAAGAAAGTGCAAGAGTATTTCAAATTAAAGGAAAGGATCTGAAAAGTTCACCCCCCTCTAAGACTGTCCTGTGCCTATTGCCTTAAAAGCTTGCTAGATGCCTTGGGGGTTAATATGTTAACTTAAGGGCTACAGTTTATTATATAACATATTGATGCTGCTGTTGATATACTTAGCAAAAGCCTGTCTAATGTTATTCAATCTGACTGAATCTTGGGTGAATAGTAGACCCTTTGGCAAACAAGTGGGAGGCATTTTATGAATAGCATTTTTTTGGTGTAAATAATGTCTCCCAGTTTCCTTTAGACAACCCTGCAAAGACAGCTGCCAAATAGACTTAGAACAGCCTCGGTATCTGGCATTGTTAATTGTAGCTGATGAGATATCAATTTGGTAATAGCATTACTAGTTGTTTATTTGTTAACCTCCAGACTGAGCTCCTTGCAGACTGCCACTATGCCAACTTTGTGCCTCCAAAGCTTATCATGGTGTCTGCATTGGAATGGTATTCAATAAACGTTTGTTTAATAAGTGAATTCATGAGTGAATGAGTGAATGCTGAACCAGTAGACTTTGGCACAAAGATCTGGAGGAAATGATTCTAAAAATCTGTTCTCAGATTATTTTTCAAAACCAAATCAAAGAAAATACCCACATAAAAAGCATGGAGTATTTAAATTGAAAAACATAATGTTGATCTCACTTTGCTAACCAAAAAAAAGTTTTGTCAGAAACTTACAAATGTCAGTTGAAGTATTGCTCTATGCCTTTTTATTTTTTATATACTTTATATATACTTTTTATTTTTCCTAAATTAAAGAAGATTCTGTCTCACCTCTTTGATTTTCTGTTCCATTTCTGGGATCTTATATCGTACACTGGCAAACAATCTTTCATTTCCTCTTTTGAGAATGTATAACATTGGAAGGAACTGAAGAAGTAGGTTAGGAATATTTATCAATCTTTCTCATAAAATGCCTGTAAAGGCATAAGAGGGTGGGGAGAAAGGGAGAGGACTGAGGGTAGAAAAGGAGGGAGGGAAGTCGCTAAAAGTCCATAATTTGTTTTTCAGTCCCTTTTTTTTTTATGTGCAGAAATGTTTGCAGAATCAATATCCATTTGTCTTTTAATACAAATTGTTTTTTCTCAAATTTTGAAGTAATGGACATTCTAGGAGTATGCAGTGTTTTATCCAATGTCTTCACACACACCCTTTCACATGCTGACTCACCCCGTCTCTTTTCTACCACTTTGAGAAACTTGTGTATAAGAATGCAAGCACATGTGCACAGTTTTGCTAGATGAGTATATATCAGAATCCAAAGGTCTTTCCTAGAAAAAAAAAATGGAAAAGAAAAAACTTACAAGGTGAGTACATGAACTGGTAAAAGACTGCAAATACAAGGGACTAAGTTCTAAAAATAATCATATTCCTTTTAATGGGCTTTCTCTTATAAGACTAAGAAGTTTCCAAATATTTCCAGGTGTTTGTACTTGTAAACAATATTTTCTCCACGTGCTGAAATGCAGGCATTAAGAGTATTATCAGTGAAGGCTATTTTTCATTGTTTTTGATTGCTGTAGAAGAACACACAAGCTAACAGCTGAGATTCATTGAAGTACTATTCCCTTCCTCAAGGAGCTGTTATTTCAATAAAAACAATGGAATCAGTTAGCATAGGTAATAAAATAATTATAGTAATTTATTTTGGCTATTAAATGTTGCATCCCCTTAGCTAATCATCCATTTCAAGCTGTTATTCAAAATGTTCTGCTCTTTTTGCCTTTAAGTTAAACATCATGAATTTCTATGCACTGATAAATCCAAATCTAATAAATTCCTGATGTGTTCCCTTGTTCTGTGACTACCGACAACTCTATCTTGTTAATTCAATGTTACCCAACACCAGTAGAAGATGTTTCCTAAGATGGTATAAAAGCACAGACTTGTTACCTAGCTCTGTACCAAGTTACAAGTATATTTGGCCTTCATTATTCTGTAGAACACTGTGTGTATAAACAAAGGAAGTATCTAAGAAGAGTTTACATTCTCAAATGACCCCAAACATCCCCTGCCAACATTTATTTAGTCCATGAAAGGGTATCTTTCAGTATTCAAAGAACCTAATGCATGTTTCAGCATATGATAAGTTTCTAATTAATTTCAGATCTATTCAGTTTCACATGTTTCATTTTGATAAGGTCTAAACCAGGCTTATCAAATAATCGGAAAGTATAGAGTTGTTTTCCTGTTTTGCAGTCATGTTACGTGAATTGTTCAGAAAGAAATGAAACTGGCATTCCTGCTTCTCATTTTCAGGCTCCATCTAATTAAAAGAAGCAGCAGAAATAAAACTTCAAATGATTCCTGTAAAAATTACATATTCAGAGTTTAAAACTCAATCTACGTTTGTACTCCTGTCAGTGCATGTTAAAGGAAACAATTCATTCTTTAACCTTTCCCAGCCTTCTGCTTCTGAACCTTCACACTTTTAAACTCACCAAATAAATCAATACAGGTTTGACTTTCAAAAAAATGCGGTTGCTGGAAAAATTTATCCTTCAATATGAGCTCTAAAAATAATTTCCAAACTGAAAATAGAACTTACCTGAGGACTTTTTAAATTAACAATATTTGGGTTTTAAAAAGATACTTGTGTCTGTGAGGAGTATCAGACAATTGAAAAGCACCTTAAAAACTAATGACGTTTATGATCCTAATGTTGTAAAACTGGAAATTTCAAGAAAATTGTTTCCAAATGGATAGTTTCTCAATGATATTCTACTTATAAAAAATATTCTAAAGAAATGGATTCATAGTTTTCAATTGAAATTGAAACCATGTTTATTGGTTTTTACTCCAGGGAAAATCTCAGTTATATACCACTTACTTGTCAACATCTGAAACTTTATTTAGGTAAAAGAGAAACCTCCTCTAGGAGATAGCATTTTTTTTAACAACTTTGGCATACTGCCTTTAAATTAAGAGGGCTTTTCAATAAAATAATACACACACACCCCACGAAATACCCACTGAAATAGATTGATGCTACTTCCTGAGTTGTTTTGGTATTTATAGTACATGAGAATGCATTGCACCTGGTGTTATCAGTAATTCATTATCACAGGAAGGAAGCGTCTGGCAAGTGTTGGATTACTCTCCTTGCTCAGACTTACTGTACAGAGTCACAATATCCTCTGTAATTCTAAATTCTGTTTTCCTTATAGGGACATCAGTTATTCATGGTGATGAAAACTCATAACTTGCAAAACATACTGCAGGGCCTTTCTGAACGTTATTCTCATTATGGATTTATATTAAATCATAGTTGACAAAATTCTTTCTTAAAGTAGATGAGCTTTGAATGGTAACCAGAATTGTCTTTACTGAAATATGATCTGATATATTTTGATACATCAAGCTTCCAGTACTGCCAGTGAAACAACTGAATACCATTCTGAAAGGATGATGACATGAGGAATGAGGTGCAAGATGGAAATTCAGAGGAGGTCATTATGCTAGCCACAGGGGAGGGAATTAGAGGGGAACAGTGGGTCATATTCATATATTCACCTGTAAAACATGAAAACCATTCCTCCAATTAGCACCAGAGTTAGTCACTACTAATTTCATACCCCACCTCCTTCCTCCTTTTTGAAAAATCATATCCATTTGCTCTGATTTCTCTCTGGCTCCTCAGTCCATAATGGATACCTTTGGTATTAGCTATTAACCACTCCAGAAAATATTATTTACTATGCTGATAGTAGTCTTGAATGAATGATCTTTCTCAACCCTTGAATATATTCTATTAGAAAAGAATGTATTTTTAAAATGTTTTATGGATCCAGTTGCTGAATTAGAGGTGGTTAATTGGAAAAACCATTTAAATTAGCTTCTTTTGTTTAAAAAGTTCTGTGTTGAATAGCTAGAAGCCAGGAAATGATTTCACAAAGGAAATATAAATGCATTGTGTGCATTTAAGTAGTACAAAGAATACAAAAAGCTTTGCATGTAAATTGACTTTATAAATTAGATACCATAAGCTGGTAATAGAACATAGTAATACCCATAGACAAATTCCAGTCAATGTAAATGTGAGCTCTTTGAAGATACAGCCAAATCTGTTCTCTTAGAAGGAATAGAAAGTTTCTTCCAGTGATGGACTTAACACAATGAATAACTTTTTCATTAGGCAATTATGTGTTTTAGTCCACAGGATATTCAGTATATGTTCTTGTTGCACTTTTTCAGATGTCAGTGACCCTATTTCATAAAATTTAAGTCACACTGAGGTTTTAAACATCTGAAGAAAATCAATAGATGAGACATTGAAGACTGTTATATATCTACTGGATATATTTTTTTTCATTCTCTCTTTTTAAAAAGTTTTTATTGCTCAAAGTTCCACCTAAACATCAAAAAAATGTTTGAAAAACCTGGGTGATGATTACCCATGTCTTGCATTTTATAGTAAAGCGCTTTTGTATCTCTGTAGCATTTGAAGTTCTAATCTACTTGGTACAATATCCTAGGAAAGGAGACAAGGAATGTAAAACCACGCTAATCCATTGAGCAATGTTAAAAAGAAAAGGTATTACTCTAAGTCGGGCTTTATTACCATCACAATCAATAGGCACAAATTTGTAGTCACAGTTCACCTTAAGTGACACTAATTAAAAAGAAAATGGTGTGTAATTAATGTGTAATTAAATTGCAATTTCTAATTAGTTTATTTGGGCTATTGGAACTTAACTATTTAGGCTTTTAAGAGAAGCTAGTAGATTTTGTCTAATTTAAAATATGTTTAAACAGCACAGAGTTTCTGTGTGACTTTAGAAAGTAGATCTAAGAGACCGCTGACTAAACATTGTCAAGGGCTTATGAATTAAATTAAAACATTTAAAAGAATAGACCCATCAGAAAGTGAAATGACCTGCTGTAGACGGATGATGCCCACCATTGGAGATCAGCAAGGAGAGGTGGGATGGCTGCTATTCTGACAGTTTAATAGGCAAGCTTCCTAAACCGGAGGTGGAAACGTGGACCATCCTACTGTAAGGCTACTTATGTCATAAGCAACTTAAATTGAATGGTTCTAGTAACTATTGGAGGTATACAGATATTGGCTGAGCGCCCCTAGGCGTGTCTTGTATTGACTGAATTTGTGTGTCACAAGACTTTCTGAAGTTATAAATGAAGATGTTTCTGTGTCACCTCACTTAAAGCAGCCTATGCCTTGCCCTCCTTTCTTAACAGCTAGGGAAAAATGAAAACAGAAATGATTTTAAAGATAGCCATTTGGGCTTCATTTTGTAAACAGATTCAGATCTCATTCCCCTTCCTTAGAAACTTCCAGCAGCAGAAAGAGGCAAGGGTGTGGCACATCATATAAGGCATATGTAAGCACTTACTTCTGTCCTGGCCCTAGAGCTTAGAAACAGGGTTTTGCAGTTTCCCAACATCGTTCTATGACCTTCTGTTCAGAGAAATCCATGCAGTGTCTTAATAAATTATCAGAAATTTATTTGTTAGTTTATTGAGGATATCTGCACTGAAGATTCAGTATAAACACTCAGTAACAAAACACCTAAATTACAGAGAAGCAGAGGTAGGAAAGTGCTGGCTAAGCCCAAATCTCCTAAAGGAGAAAGGCCCTGTGGTCTTGAAAAGGATTAGAATAACAGGTTCTGGGGATCCCAAGTGAAGGAAGTATGTAACTCTGGCTTCAGCGGTAAAGCAAATCCCTCATAATTTGTCACAGTTTCCAAGCTATTCCAAATTGCTCTTCTCAAAGTATATCCACTAAGCTTCTTCTGTTTGCACAAAAACTAAGAAAAATAAAGGTGAAATTCTGTTGTTGTTTTGTTTTGTTGGTACCTACAGGGTACAGTAAAAGAAGTGCTGGAAAATTCCAAGCAGTTGAGCGCTGGGAAATATCCTGTAAGACTCTGATATATCGAGAAAACACTATGTAATGGATTGTCACAACGGGGCAGCAGCATGTGAGGGAATCAGCTCCTGCAGTTTCCCTCTTTTGTGTTACTGAACTCAGAACTCATATAAGGAGATAGATTGATGTTGGGTCACATGTTTATCCTCTGGTCTGGGGAATTCAGGGCTCTTGAGGGTCAAGCCCAACAACTCTTGCAAAGGCAGTCCCCCTAGAAAACCTGGATACTCTCTTATCAAAAGAGGGGAAATTGAATGTTGGACAAGCAAAATAAACAACTACCAAATAAATAGGAAGCAAAATAAAAACAACAACACTTATCTACCAGTAGGAGCAGAAAAATAGGCTTTCAACATTCATTCCACAATTATTGACTGAGTGTCAACAGAATGTGAGACAATCTGCTCACATTAAAACAAGCTTTTCTTTCACACAGCTGCCTATCAATGAGGGATACTTATGAAAAGAGACCCTTAGCTTTTGGTGGTCATTGCACATTAAGACTAAATATCTGTATCCATGTTCACAGTGTTATTTTTCTCCAGTTGAAGATCTTTCTTTTCTCACTTGAAATTTCTTTCTTAAAAGAAATTTTCATGTTTAGATGACTATAAATCACAGGAGACAGAAGACTTCAGTCTCAGACTCAGCTTCAGTATGTTTTTTCAGTGACCAATATAAGGATACACAAAATATTCACATAGACACACACACACACACACACACACAATCATGATAATACCAGGGCAGGTATTAGAATATCTGCAATACTTGGTCATAGTTCTTCATTTGCGAAAAATAAAAGAATAGGCTAGATATGGTGCTAAAAATGGAACTCATTCAAGTTAGACTGAGCACAAAAAGAGAAACTATTGAAAATCTACAAAGGTATTTCATGGCAATTAAGGCCAAGAACTAAGTGTCTCATAATGGATCAACTGGGAATTGAGAAGAAAAACTCAAGTTACCAGCATCTAACACCTAAGTATAGCTGTTCCGTTTTCTTTCTTGGGCTTAGATGACATGACACTTCAGTGTGGCCTCCCCTGATTTCTCTGTTATAACACAATATACCAACACCTCCCCCATTGCAACACTCCCTATCTATCTTCTTAACGTTTGCATCAGTCATGGTAGGCAAGGCATTGCTGCTGTAAGAAATGAGCTCAAATATCTTAACGGCTTGTAACAGCAATAGTTTATCTCACTCATACCACGTATCTCTCATGGTCCACTGCCCCTCTGCTCTATGTGGATGCAGACATACACACACAAATGCACACATACATAGGTATATGCATATATATGTATGTGAATGGAAAATTAAATCAACTTTAATCAATTTAAAATTAAAATGTTTAGCATTTGTAGCAGGATTTTGACTAGTACTCTTCTGGTTATCCACGAGGTGAAGCTGAAGATAGAGTGTGATGGGAATTGTGTAATAAAAAGAACTGCTAAGGAGCCTCTAACCTGTGGGGCCAGGAAAAGCAGGGTGAACCGAGCATAAATTTAACTTGCACGCTTCTCCTATCAATAACCCCTCCTTAGCCCCTTTCCTACTCCCAATGGGTATAAAACAACAGAAAGGAGGAGGGAAGGGGAGCATCAGGACCACAAGCCTTGTCTAGAGCACGGGATTGGTGGTGTGCGATTTTCTCTCCTCTCCACAAGGTTTTTCTTCCTTAAGAAGCCAAGTAGGTATGTGCTGGTGGAGAAAGAATTGCTCCAGGTAGATTACTCATAAAGACTGGAAGTGTCTACTTCACAGACCACAGCTACTTTGAGAAAAGAATTCAGTGTTTCATGTCTTATATGTGGTCTTCCACTGTTTGGTATTACCTGAATTCAGAGCCTCACCCACTTCTCCACAGCCTACTCAGATCAGGCTGTTTCATTCTTCTCAGGACACATCCTTCATTTCCACTTCTGACTATTTTCTTTGATACTTTCCTCCTCATCAATCTAACTTATTTATATTTGCACTTTCCCCACTCTTCTTGTCTTATTTCAAGTGATACCTTCTAATCCATAAAGACTTTCCTAATCCAATTCAGAATCACTCCTTGCTCCTCGCTTATACTTGCCAGCATTTTACAATGCCTTAATTTAATCTACTTTACCCAGATGAACTTTTATTATTATTACTAATGTTACTTCCAAAAATATTATTACAAGTTTACTGAGTGATTACTGTGAATCAGACACTGTGCTCAGTCTTTTGTCAGAACAGTCCTGTAAGGAATATTATTATCTCCATTTTATAGATAAATATTATTATTTACACCTTACAGATAAGGAAACTGATGCTTAGCAAGGATAAACAACTTGATCAAAGTCTCATAGCTGATAAATGGCAGAGCCAAGACTCTACTCCAAATCCATCTGAACCCAAATCTATGCTCTGAGCCACTGTATAATAACTACTATGCCTCGTTGCGTGCATGTCTTTCTCCTCCCCTTGATTATCAGCCCGCAGAGGGCAAGGATCATGTTGACTTCATCTTTACACACACCGTGCTTAATAAAGTGCCTTCCAGATGCCCAGGAAATGTGATTAGAATTAACTGTGTGCTCTCAGCATCATGAGGTAATGGGAAAGAACTCCTTGAGACTCATTTGTCTGTAATTTCAAGGTGTCGAGTTCTTTGCTTTCCACCTGTCTTCCTCCTTTTGAATTCTTCTCCTAGAGTTTCTCATTGTGATGCATCACTTAAGTTCCTCTTAGTTACAACATCTAATGCAACATGACTAGCGCAACATGAGCACATAAGCCCTAGAGAACTGAAGAGCAGGAAGGTTGTTTTCTCCACACTGTGGATTTAAAGAAAGTTACAAGAAAATGTATGTTAAAGGTCAGCAGTGAACCTCCAAGTTAAGAGCCTTGCTGTGGAAAAGTTCCATCCTTCTTCATAGTGCACTAAACTGCGGTATTCCCACAGAAATTGAGTCGAATAAGCCGTGCAAGCAGCCCCATTTATTTTTTCAAGAAAATTGCCTTACTAATGTGCATTATGGAAATGGTGCTCCATGTCAGACCTAACAAGAAGAATTTGGACTGCATGTGCACATGGAAAATTGCCTCCTGTGCTTTCTCCCAGGGGATTGGGGGAATTTTCTGAAACTCATTTTCAGGCTCTGCCTGCTTCTTCAACAAACCCTTCCTCTGAAAACAATCCCCTCTGAAATGACCTCTTTCCAAAACAACCCCAGTGTCATCCAGACATGGCAACAAGCTCAGCAGTACAGTGACCCCAGATAAATGTTTCATGGAGAACTAGGTCTCCAGGCCAGGAAGAAATCAACCTAAAATAACGGAAAAGTCAGCAGAGTGTGGTGGTTAGCTTAACCACTCAGATTGTGGAGCCCTGCAGACCTGGGCTCAGATTCTGGTTCTGTCCTTTAGTAACTGTGTGACATGAGGGATTAATATATGCTCTCTAAGCCTTACCATGTAAATAATTAGAAAAGTGAATAGCAAAATTCTCCCCCTTCTTCTTGTAGTAATTGTGAAATTAAACTAGATAATATTTGTAAGATGTTTAGCACAATGTGCATCTGATATAAAGTAAGTCAATAAATGATAGCTATTAGATTTAGTAATATACTTTATACTGAAGTTTATGATGCTTAATATATTATCTGTGGAATGTATCTTTTAAAAAAGACAATGGGAGAAGTAGCTTAAAAAAAAGAGTAACAAATGAATCTAAAATAGCAGAATTTCGTACACTGGAGAAACTACCCCAATTTTAGCACTGGGGCAGGGAGTGATTTTTCAGGTTATAGAAAGCAGACGGCAAACTTCCTCCTTACTCAGCTATACATCTTACTTACCTAGTCAGTTTCTAAGGCTACAGTGGATCAGAATTAAATGCTGATTTAATGTTGCAAGGTGAAGAAAGTATTTCCCTACACACTTTATCACTACCTTTGGCCTCCTCGGGGGCTGGCTAGTAGAAATAACTTTGTAAATTTCAAATTCCAGAGGCTATAGATTTTTTGCTCTCTTTCTTGGCAAATCTTCTTTGCCCATTTCCCATATGGAAGCAAAAAGGTCACTGATCATACTTTTATTTAAAAGATACTATCATAAAACTCTTTAAAATATCCCAACTTTTTACTCAGTTTATACATCTGGAATCATAGGCTTCTTCCCAGATAGTCTAAATTCTGTGTATATGTTTTTCAGTGTTTTTCCTGATGTGCTCTGAAATTGTGAAACTGACAGTACTGGTAATTTATTAGTCCAGGTTGTTCAGCCTATTTTTAAAATTTAAAGTTAGATCTTAAGGGAAACATTATACAGGATAACTCCAAAATTTCTTCATTTTCCCTGTTTTCTTATCAGTTTATTGCTGGGGGGAAAAAAAGGGGAGACAGATCAATAGGTCTAAGGACATGAAAGTGGTATAAAGTAACAAATGACAAGGAAAAAGGAAAATGCAAAGATTTTTAAAAGAAAAAGAAATAAATTGGAAATAAATGAACCAAAATACGTAAATGGGATGTGAAAGAGAGAAAGATCAAGAAAAAGGAGAAAAAGCATGGAAAAGCTTAACTGTACTCAACAAACTGCCATTCAAATTTCTGATGCCTGATGGTAAATATCCTTTACATGGTCTGTAGAAAAAGTTCTTAAAGCCCCCCCACCTTTCCTCAAAGATTTTGCTTGTGCTTATTCAGGGAATCTAAAAAAGTAAGGATGCTTTTGAACTATTGATTGGTGCAAATGTGGCTTAATAGCAGAATCATTACTTTTTTAATCTTGAGCTGCCAGTCCTTACTATTTTCAACTGAACTTCAAGTTGTTTGATTACAGGCTGCCATTACTAATTGTTTTTAAATTTCATGGGGCATACCTAAGTCAGGAAGTTTTGTTCTTCAGCCATAGATTTTTTTTTTAAGGCCCCAGTTTTTAGAACTTCATCTACTCCGGCTTATGGACATCTCATTTTGGATGTCTTTATCTTGAAACAGATTGAACTTGGTTGATCACTTAGAAAAATGTGGTCTCATTGACTCCTGAAGAAAATATAATTTGGGTCACCATCCCCATTTGCTCAGTAGCATTACAATGATGCATTCCTGCAGGTTTACATGGGCTGGTACTCCTATCTGTCCTACAGTTCTTTACTGGAATTGAGCAGAAAAGGTCAAATGAGGGGTAATATGTCAAAAGGCTGTAATTAAGATTTAGAAAGATTAATATGGATGGTATTTAATGAAATTGGCTTTTAGAGGAATGCTCATCTATTACTTTGATATTTAACATTTTTTTCTTATTAAAATGTTAGTGCTGAACAGAAGCACACAATCAGGGGTAAATACGAGTTTATACAGCCATCAATGAAGGTAGTCACAACTAATAAACAATCAGGTTTTTTGGGCATGATACTGATGAAAAAATTACTTAGCTTTCCCACTTGAGAGATAATTTTGCTGTTTTTTTCTTGATCTTGCAAATTTCTTTTATTGCAATAAGCAGTAAACTGACATAACTGATCATTCTTTGTACTGACACAATTTTTTAAATTAGTCATTTTCAATATTTATAGCAATCTCAGATACACATAGAAAAAAGGAAATCTATTGTTTTGTTTTTTTTTTTACAGACATGGGTAAATTTTTCCTCAAATGGAATATTATACTTAAATACAACATATCACATTGAAAAAAGACTCTGTAGTCTCAAGTAGCAGCTGATGCCTTTTGGAGTTTTGAAGAAGGAGCTGTTTCCAATTGTAAGGAAATTTCCATTTCAAAAATAGCTACAGAACTATCACAATGACTGCTTTGCATATATTTTTTGTCACAAAAATACCATTGTTATTTTTTACCATGGATATGCAAATGAGATGTTGATACGATTAAGTTCTGTCACCTTCCAAGACAGTCTTAGGATTGCACTATTGAAGTTTACCATTCCCCCGACATTATTTCCTTTACATTTAATTAAAGCCATCAAACTCATTTTGCTTTCCATTCTGCGTGAGGTCCACCTCTCCTTTCTCTTCTTGGCTTTTTCCCTAGTGATTTTTTTTCCCTCAATCTTAGTTAGTCCTCTTCATTTTTGCTCCAGGTTGTAACTTCATTGTATGACATCTTCTTCTTTCAGTTAAGAAAACTATTTTTCTACCTTCTATTTAAAATACAAGTAAAATTCAAAAGTTTATCATCATAGACTATTTTGGCTAATTATTTTCCAATTACATTTGCTAGGTGCTTTGATTATCATGTAAACTGTTTATTGCATTTGCTTTTGAATGAAAACCAAAGTGTGTATTTTGGGAAGCTCATGATAGTATCAGATACATGTGTGAAAAAGAGCTGATTCTTAAAGTTGTTATATTTGTTTCTGTGTTTTTAAATTCTACCAACAAACCAACATTTAAAAAATTCAGCAAACATACACATCCTCCACTTACCAGTGTTCAGATTTAATAAGTGTTGAATACTATGTTCCATTCTTATAAACTGGCTAAATTTATATTCATAATAAAGACTCAAATCCCCAGCATTTAAAAAAATTGTTTTTTTTTTTTTTAAGAGAGCCATTCTGGGTGAGAACGGAGTAAGATAGACTTACTGTATCAGTTAGAATGAGAACCTTCTTCCTTATAGTGGGGAGAACTTTCATAGCTGAGGCATGTCAGAAAGGGTTTCCTTGAAGGGCAAAGAAACGGTTATCCTTGTCCTGAAAATATTACCATACTTCCTGTGTTGGTTTTCCTCAAGTCATAAATTGATGGTAACTAAAGGAGTTGTTACAGTCCATATTCTTTATGTCCGTGCCTAAATACACACACACCTCTTGCTATTGTCCAAAGCAAATATATTTTTTTGTGTTATAAGCTATTTCGTACACCTTTTTATAACTGTGACACAAACATCCCTATCCTTATCCTAGTTTTTTCTTAATCCACATTAGTATAAAAATATCCAAACAGTTCTTCATATCCAAAAGTTTTATAGTATGTACATGAAAAATCACTAAAAAAGTTTTGCTGTCTTGTTAAACTGTTTTGTGCACATTCATTTTTCCATTCGTATTCTTTCTTTGGAGGTGGAATTTTGTGGATGTCTCCCAAATTAATTTGCTTTTGAAATCTCTATTCCACTTCCAAAGCTAAAATTTTTCTGTAAATTATTTTAAAAGTTAAAATATATACATATGCAATATTTAAATATTAAAGGATCTGAGTCCAACTAGGAGATTATGACTAGTAGAGACTAGTGTTCTTAAACTAAAGAACAAATAAGAAGGCTTGTAAAATCTGACAATTCAACTAAATGTTTGGTATGGAGATTAAGAAATTGTGAACACACATTCTCACATTTTCCAATTTTGAATATTGATTTATTTCTCTTTGGAGATAGACATACCTTATGTTAAAGATATAATTTCAAAGCATTGCAATGCAATGTAAGAAAATGCTTTAAATCTCAGAATGAATTCAAATGAGCTCTTTTGAAAAGTATTAAATTGTAGTGAACTCTTTACCATTCACATGCCATTCCTCCCTCTCTGCCTCCTTCCCTCCCCCCACCCTCTCTCCTTGGGTTCATGAGCAGGCCACTGTTGACTTCCCTACTTTTCAACTGTCCTCTTCTGTATCTGGATTTTTTAAAGTAACAGGAATTTTCAATGGTGGAATTATCGCTGCTAAAAAAAGGGAAGTAATTATTGGCACAGATGTACCAAAAGAGAGAATAATTAAGTATAAGGATATATGTATGAGTACATGTGCTCAAATACAACTTCATGATTATATTTTCTTAATTTGGTCAAGTTTAGCATAAACAGTTATTTGCTTCCTCTAAATCTCTGGATAACTTAACTGGCAAGAAAGTAAGCATGTTTGGAAACATGATTTGAGTACACAATAAGATGACATATGATTGTTAGCCCAAGACTATCCAGATTTCAACAATAAATAGCTGTAATAGATAAAATGGCCTGGAAGAGATTTCCTTGTACATTCATGGGGACATATATTACACATACGTATTTTGCCTTACAAAGAGTGGTTGGCCCATAGGAGGCCTACAATGAATATTTAAGTCTTTGCACTGCTAATAAAATTAGATAATGTTTTAATCTAAACCAATTCTTTGTAATTTACTAGAACCTTATCAGTTCCTACCCCATGATTTTAGAAGTATAAACCTTGGAAACATTCTCAGACTAGAGAAAGGCAAAGGTTCAAGTTGGATAAGTTTATTGATTGATCAACAGAATTGCATGGGAAGGATTTTGGTTTCTTTTTTAAAGTTCTACTGAGATTCAGTATATAGATAGAAAAGCACACAAAGCATAAGTGTGCAGTTTGGTGAACTGTCACAAATCTAACCTATTGGTGCATCAGCAATCAAATGCACAATCAGAGCATTTCCAAAATCAAGCAGTCCCTTTGTTTCCCTTCCTTTTATAATCCTCCTTCAGCACAGGGTAACCACCATCCCGACTTCTGTCACCATAGGTTGTTTCACATTTTTTAAAACTTTGTATAAAAGTAATCAAACAGAATAAAATATTTTGTAATTGGCTTATTTCACTCCACATTTTATTTGATTCATCCATGTTGTTGATGTTTGGAGCTCTTTCATTCTCTTTGAGAAATGCTATCTTTTTTGTTAAATATGCCATGAAACATTTGTCCATGGATGGGTATAGATGGGCATTTTAATAAATTCTCATTTTAGACTATTACAGAGAATGCCACTATGAGCATTCTAGCGCACATCTTTTGGCAACGTAAGTAGAATTACTGGGCCACAGGGTATATGCAAGATCAGCTTTAGCAGACAGTCAAAACTTCTCCAAAGTGATTGCATCAGATTTCCCTCTGGTGATGTTTATGTTGTGTTTGCTCCACATCCTTGCCAACACTTGTCATTTTTCTGACTCTTTCATTTAAGTTACTCTGCTGGATATATAATTATGATACAGTAGTTTTAATTTGTATTCCACATGTTATTGCTGTCATTCCATATGAAGTTGCTGTTATTGATGTTTGTTTGAAATATATGTTTTCTGTATGTTACCCTCAGAGTTCTGATTCAGTAAGACTAAAAAGGCTCTCGGGACTCAAAATTTAAAAGCTCTTCTGCAGTGATACTGATACCATTTCAGGTATTTGAATCACTGACTTAGGATACTGGCTTTCAAGGACAGGGAAGAGAATGGGTTCATTAATGGATTCATTCAAAATATTCCTACTGGAATGTAAACATAAAGAACTCATAGCTAATTGCCTTAATGAGGGAAGATTGTTTTTAAATTCTGATCAACCATTTTAATGGTCAGAGATTTTTGGATATTCTACCAGGAAATCCATCAAACCAGGTTTGTGCCTAAAATGTGCATTTCAGCATTTCAAAAGTAATTTAAAATATCACTTAGCACTCTGTATTAGTCAGGGCTCTCTAAAGAAAGAGACCAATGGGACATGTGTAAGAAGAGATTTATTATAAAAATTGACTTCCAAGATGATGGAGGCTGAGAAGTTCCATGATCCTCTATCTGCAAGCTGGAGAACTAGGAGAGCCGGCAGTGTAATTCAGTCCGGGTGCAAAGGCCCAAGAACCAGGAGCACCAATGTCTGAGGGCAGGAGAAGATAGATGTCCTGACTCAAGTGAAGAGAGCACATTTGTCCTTCCTCCCCTTTTTGTTCTATTCAGGCCCTCAGTGCCCGGGAGGATGCCCACCTGCGTTGGTGAGGGCAATCTTCTTTACTTGGTCTCCTGATAAAAATGCTAACCTCTTCTGGAACTATCTTCAAGGACATATGCAAAAATAATGTTTGACCTTAGACCAGTCAAGTTGACACATAAAATGAACCATCAGCTCTGAATATAATGTCTAACTACACCACTGTAAATCTGAGGACATGATCTTATGAATTATTTCAGACACCTTACATTTAGTGAGCTCTTACCAAGCTTTACAGGATCCACCAAAATTAAGCTGACAAAGGAATGGAAATAACCACACCCATAAGCTTTTTATAGTCTGCACGATAGCTATATCTTATTAACAAATGATTGGTTGGGATTGGGCCATAAATATAAGCTTGCATACCAGAACTACTGCTGAAATCCTGAAAGGACAAAAGATAATTTTAGCTTTCTGGTTTTAGAACTCAAGAGAGCAGTATTAGGGCTATCAGATTATCTTTATGTATGTGATAAGATCCTGGTGCTTTACCCGGTAAAGAATCAATTTTAAAACTCATCCAGAGAGTGTACAAGAGGATTTCAGTTGCTTTACCTTTTTGCTGTGTATCATTCTTTGATACGTGCTCAATGGTATCAGTGGGCTTTATTGGAGATCCTTACTTTAGCTTTGGTTTAAGGCATAAATGTATATATGTCTCCTATTAAAACCTACCACACTTACGTGAATGTAATAAAACAGCAGAGTTGGGCGCCTTCCGTCTTATCTTATGGATTGCTGCAATGATGCTGGAGAGTGTATTCATAAGTGGTGCATACTAGTGTTGCCAAATATTGACTTTGCTTGCTAACTCCATCCCGTAAAAGTTCTGACGACGACCTAAGTAAAGTTCAGTTGAAGATAAAATATTGCAAAATAAATGCCAAAAATGGAAGCCATTTTTCAAAAACACTAAATTAGGAAGTTAAGGAATCAGGGCAATTAATCAATATTTCAAAATGATTAATATATTTTACAAAACACCACTTAAAATGAAAAGCTCAAAAGGGAGGTTTTTTGTATGTTTAAAACAATGTTTATTTTAGGCTTCCATGGCAGATTTCAGATGAGGCTTTTGAAAAACACTTTACTTAAAATTTTCACCGTGATTATATTTTTCCTCAAAATGATCTAAAGAAATACATGTAGGTCATTTGGTATTTGATGCTACTGACTATACTTGTCATTTATTGAGAACCTATGTTCTAGGTATTTTACCTACATTTTTTTATTATCTTTATAAGCCTTTGCTATTATTATCCTGATTTTAGAAACTAGACTAATGTTAAAACAACATTCATTCATTCATTCATTTGCTCATTTCACAAATTTCTGTTTTGTTCTAGACATTCCAGAATTTAACAGCAAGTCAAAAATCCCCCAAGCTCATGGGCTTACATTCCTTCTGGGTAGGTGAGATGAGGAGAACCAATAGGAAAATTAAAAATAAAATAATGTGTTATGATGAATCAAGAGATAAGAGAGGGAATGTGTGCTTGCCTGGCAAGTGGTGGGAGGCAAGGAAATGAGGAGGTAAGGCCTGACATCATTGTGCACAGAGATACACATGCCAGCACACTTGGCATAACTGAAATACCCAAAGAAAACAAACAAGACACTATGGCCAGACATGAATTTAAAATTCAATGGGGAGATGTATTAAAACATGCATAAAACATTTAGATAAGAGTCCATTAGTGGCTTTAAATACCATCTGTATGTTGAAGGCTCCTGTATTCTATCTCCAGCCCTGTCTGATTCCTATGCCTATTTGATATTTTTACTTAGGTGCCACCCAGCCATCTCAACCTTTGACACACTAGCTTATACAACTGTATTAATTAATAATTGCTCCATGATGCTGATTAATTATGGCCCCACTAAGAAGACTGACTTTCTGGACTTGCTGAACAACAAGGACTGATGTTGTACTGCAATGACCATAAACAAGTACTGCAGTAATTGTTTGGGAGATTAACAGGGAAGGCCCTGACTTCCTTGCTAATGCAACAAATCATGGAGGACCTATTAGACCCAGTTCTGAGACCACTGTGGGAGAAAGAAACCAAATTCCTGTCTTTAAAGAGCTTATATCTAATGTGGACTCTAGTGGAGAAGACAATGGAAAAAAAAAAAACCCACACAGACATAGCTAACATATACTGATGAGTGCTTTAAAGAAGGAAGAAATGAAAAAATATAAAGGAGAAAGAGCAAGATAAATAAAGCATATACTTAGCACAGGGCAAGGTCATTGGGAGTTACTGCATTCAGAAAGGACTTCCAGAAAAGGACTTTTAAATGTATATTTAAAAGGGGGGAAAAAACCATCATCTCTATTGATCTTATAGATGGGGGGATAAAGTTACCATTTTTAGAAAACCTAAGCATCACAAGCTAAGTTTAACATGAGCCACACTACGTTTATTACCTCTCAGGCTATATGCTGTAGCAAATTGTTTTGGCCTGCCTCCACGTCTGCCATGGGGAGGTCTGTGTTGCAAATTAAGGGATAGCAAAGTGTCAGTACATTTTCTTTAACATTTCATTCATACCCTTAATTGGCCAGCAATAAAGTAGCTGATTACTTATTTAGATGTGAAACTCATCACTGTCATCTAATTTTTCCTTTTCCCATAATCCTTCATGTATTTTTTAATGGTAATTAGTCAACTTTTATTATTTAGCACTTTGTAATTACAAAATAGCTTGTAGTCATCATTTAGTTATTCCTAACAGCATTCCAATTAAGTTACTGGAAATCTATGCCTTCCATGCTATCTGCAAAAATATTGAGTTTCTTCCATACTATTTTGTCATTTTCAATGAATACCTTTTAATTGTATTTACTTGCTTTGTACCTGACATCTCCTTATTTGAATCTGCAAATCTTTTTGCTGCAAAAAATATTAGTTTGCATCGTAATGTCTCATTAGAGAAACAGAACTACTTAAAATATTAAAATAATTCATTTTGGTGGCATTCAAAATGTAGGTACTAGGTGATTACATATGCTGATTTTATGGTACAGAATTTGGGGAAAATAGTTTCCTATTCCTTAATTTTTGTTTTCATTTCTAGCTATTCCATTTCCAAAAACACAGTTACCATGATTTAACTGAAATCAAGATACTGAGGTATAAAGTGAAATGAATGCACAGATGCAGTTCAAGTTCAGGAGAAATAATTCTACTAAAAATTGGACAAAGAGAAAGCTTGGTATAAATGGAATGATTAGAGAATTACTTTGTGTTACCTTGGATGTATGTTTGATTAGGTTCTTATAATTTGAAATCAGTTTATTTGAATCCCACTTTACCAGGTGCTAATTGACTCTCCGGCTGTGCCATTTCTAAGCCTCACTGCTGGGATCTGCTTAGTGCGATTAAATAGAGTAGTTATTGCAAAAGATTACTATGAGGATGTTCATGACTGGTCAATAAATGTTCCTTTTGTGCTTGCAGGAGTAAAATTCTGAAGAATAGGGAAGACTGTTTTCTTGATCAGAATTATGTACTCAGAATATGTAATTTAGTAGCATATACACTTGATGAGGTTGTTATTGGAGAAATAAGCAGGTAATACTGAGACACTTCTGAGATCCGTAAGCAGCGTGAGAAAGCCAGGGCCACACCCTTAAAGTCGCAGAATTTCCAATTCAGTAACCTTAAAGGTCAACCTACACTGTGACTTTTATTATAGAAGAAAAGGAGTTTAAAAGCAGAATTCGCCAGTTCATTGGATCAGTAAAGTCCTCATTGTATCCATAGACTCTTAAAGCTCTCTGTACAATCAGCCACTTCTATCATTTAACAGCCTTGTCTTGTTTTTTGGCAACAAACCCCAAGTGAATGGGCCTGTCTGGGGATGAGGAGAAAAGGAAGCCACCCAAAGGCCCTTTTCTGCCTTTGCAAACTGATGGTTTCTAAGCAGTTTTCTGGTGTTTGGAAACACTGCATAGTAACTGGGGGAAGAGGCAGCTGTGCTTTGGCCCACATGAGGTAATTTGCAGACACATTTTAATTGCCTTTTAGGGAGCATGAAGGAGTTCCAAATAGTCTAATGAGTTCCAGCAAACACCTGTGAAATGCTTTTAGACGGCCATGTAATACTGAAATTAAGAATGTAATGCAGCAATTGGAGGCATGGTGTTTTGGATTTTGGTTTTTTTTTTTTCCTTCCACTGAAAAAGACAGAGAGAGATGTCTTAAAGACCCCTTGGCTAGAGTAGGTTTTCCACTCACTAAGTGATATTTTATCTTTGACTTCTTGGACTAATACAATGAATTTAATAATGTTTGATAGAATCTTCACATTACACTTCATATTTTAAAAAATGAAGAATTTGGTTAGATAGTAAAATTTAAATGAGAGGGATATCACACAGGTAGTTATAAATCTAGAACTATACATCTATTATCCAATAAACAATGTTAAATGGATAAATCTGCAATACAAAGGAAATTCATAATAATATGGTGATAGATGAAGATTGAGGAAGATAACTTAGTTTCCCTCCCTCTCTATCATCTCTTCCTTTCCCTCCCTGCTGTCCTTCCTCCCTTCTCCCTCTTTACTCCTTCCTTCTTTCACTTTTTTAATGGTTCATTGTCAATGTAAATGAAGACTCTTTTGAGAGATGAATGACATTCTTCTTTTTCTAGTAGGCACTTGGGAACAAATGAGCTGCCACAGAGGGAAGATCAGTATAATCTGGAAATTTAAGAAGACACAATTTAGAACTTATATCCTCATTCTAACTTCAGACCCCAAATTATTATTCTTGGAAGTGTATTTGTGTGTATCGCTACATAAGTACAGTCCCTTCATTCTCCTGAGAAGTACCAGCTATCCTGATATCCTGACATGTGTGTTCATCATCAAAAGTTCTCTTCATACTTTTCCTACATATGATACATAATATTACATAAACAGACATCCATATGCACCCAAACAAAATAAAATAAAACACTCCCAAATGTAATCACACCTCACTGTTCTCCTGTAGGGCTTTTTTTTTTTTCCAACATAGTTAAAGGACTTATCAATGTTAACAGATGTAGCTATAATTCATCTATTTTCATGGCTATATAATATGCCACTTTATTCGTTGTAGACATTTGCTTTGTTTTCACTTTTTCACTATTACAAGCAATGCTTTTCTTATATATAGCTGTGAAGTTTCTTTAGACCACTTAGCAATAGAATTGGTAGGCAGTAAGTTATATGCATTTTCAACTTGATTAGATTTTGCTATATTTTTCTCCAAAATGATTATCCAATTTTCTTTCCTACCAGCAATGCATAAGATTTCCTATAGATTATATCCTTGCCAGTTCCTAAAATTTTCAGTCATTTTCAAGTTTGTCCATTTGATGGATAGGAAATTCCAATTTGGTTTATTTTGTATTTCCTAATGATTAGTGAGATTCTGCATTTTTTATATGCATATTGGTATTTCATGTAGTATCATTTGTGAACTGTCTGTGAATATCCTTTTTCCATTTTGTTCTTTAATTGTTTTAATTGGTTTTAGGAGTCTTTATTTGGGGCACAAAAATCTTCTTGGTTGTATGCATTACAAATATCGTCTCCTTGTCTATTGTTCATCTTTCACTTATATTTGCTTTTTGACACACACAAAATTTTAAATCTAATTCATTATGGTTTCTCTTTTTATATCTTATTTTAGAAAACATTTCCTACACTAGGGAAATAATAAAGTTAGTATATAGCAGTTTCTTCTGTACATAATAAAGTTTGCTTTTCCAGGTTTTTAAAGAAGTCACTTATTTTTTAATCCTTATGGAGCTTGGGCTGTGTACACTGTGTGAATTAGGGATCCATGCCCTTCCCATATGGCTGGTCCATATTGTTAGCACCTGTCCCGGTATCCTGTTCGTCTGCAATGACCTCTGTTATATAATTTTCCATATATATATATGCTCTGGAGCTGTACTGCCTAATGTGTGAGCCAATAGCTACAACAGCTATTTATGTTTAAATCTAATTAAAGTTAAGCAAAATTTAAAAATTCTGTTTCTTAGTCATACTAGCCACATTTCAAGTACTCAATAGCCATATGTGACTTGTCATTACTTTATTACACATTTCAGATACAGAACATTTCCATTATCACAGCAGGTGGAACTGGACACTTTATTGGACAGTGCTCTTAAAGAATTAGGCTCTCTGTTACCATTAATTCACCTCTGTGTGCTCATGCCCCTGCCGCTGTCCCAGCACCACAGTATCTTAATTAGTGTGCGTGTGCCTATAATCTTAAATCTCATATACCAAGTCATTTTTCCTTCGCTTATTTTTCAAATGTGTCTTTTCTAGCCTTGGCTTTTTGTTTCTCTATATAATTTTAGTAACTTTAGGGAACTTGACTTGAATTTCATTGAGCTGATACAGAAATCTGGGAATAATTTATATCTGTATATTATTGCATCCCCTATCTTTGGACAGATTACATTTCTCCACTAATTGTGAATTTATTTTTTGCATCTTCAGTTTTACCTATATTAATATCATGTACATTTTGAATAGTTTTAATCATAGGTGCCTTAAAATTTTTGTTACTATTGTAAATTGCATTTTTCTTTCACATCGCCTGTTTATAGTGTTGTATGGTAAAATCATTAACTTTTATATATTGATGTTATATCTAGCAACCTTACTGAATTCTAACTAAATTAATTTTCTTCTATAAAATTTCATTTCCAGTGTAGACATCTTAATATTTTTGAATAAGACCAATTTTGTATTTTCCATTTCAGTATTTACAACCTTTCTTTTTTTAAATTGGTTTAGCAGAGATTTCTTATACCATGTAGATTAGATTTTACAGGGAATGATGGTGCTAAAATCTAACAGGGTTTTTTTTTAATAGATAACTTTTTATAGAATTTAGAACTTTTTCTATTTCCTGTAATCATGAGTCTTTTATTAAATATAAATTGGTATAAAATTCTGTCAAATTATTTTTTGTATCTATGTTATAATATATTTAATTATACCAATGAATGTGGTATAAAATTAATAAAAAGCATTCTGATATTAAGATATCTTTGCAAACATGAAAACACCCAACTTATCATGAGTTATTGTAGCTATATTGCTGGGTTTAGTTTTCCAACATTACTTTAGGATTTTTTTCTATATCCAAATATAAGATTGACTTGTGTTTATGTTTTATCTTTATCTTGCCTTTAAAAATTGAGCTAACTTAATGTATTTGCTTCATATATATATTAAGAGCTTGTAAACATCTATTCTTTTACCATTCCCTGGAAGAGTTTGTGTTCAAATTATGAGCTGTTTTTTGAATATTTGGTAGAAATTATTATCTGGGCCTTAGGCATTTTTTCTTGGTCTATTTTTAATTTACTAAATAAATCTATTTAATAGCTAAAAGTCTTTTGATCTTTTCTGTTTCTCTCAGTCATTTTTGGTAAGTCAAATTATTATAGGAAATTTTTTTTTTCTGTTTTTCCTACAATGCTGTTTTCTTGTTATCTTTTAATTTCTGCTTTCATTCTTCATATTATTTATTTTGCCCTTTTATATTATTTATTTGACTAACCATCCCAGAAGTGTGTTTTTTAAATTGTTATAAGGAACCAGCTTTTGGTTTGGTTGACCATTGCTAGTCTATCTATTTTATTATTTTTTAATTTTTTTGTTACAGTTGTCTTTCTTCATTTTTCTTTGGATATGTTCTGTTGTTTGCTTACATATTTCTGGAGTAGGATTAATAAAGCATTAAGGCTGACTTTTTTCTGATTGCTACTTAGTTTCATCCCAAATTATTTACAGTATTGTTCATTTCTAACTCCTTTACATTTCTCATTTTAATTTCCCCCTAACATGTTTAGAATAATGTTGAAATTTCCAAATGTTTTTGGAGACGTGGTTCTTTTTTTTATTCCTACCTTGATTTCATCCAATTCTAGAATGTTGTCAGTATGATTCTGATGCTTTTAAATGAGCTAAGATGTATTTTATAGCTTAGAATGCATTTGCTTACATAAATACAGTATATTGCTTTCATAAATTCTGTGTATATTTAAGCAGAATGTCTGTTGTATAATTGCTGTGGACAATGTTTGAACATATGTGTATTTGATTGAGCTGGGTAAATAGGCTGTTGAAATTATCCTTCCTCACTAGATTTTTTGTTTTCTTTTTGCTGTTGTTCTGTTTGATAAGTGAATTAATAACAGAGATATGTTAAAGTCTCTCAGTATGACTGTGGATTTGCCAAATTCTATGCATTTTTTTCTTTATATTTTGAGACAATGTTATGAGAATTCCAAATAGTATATACTTTTACTTTCCTGGTGAATTGAATCTTTTCTCATTCAACAATAACAGGCTTTTAAATTTTATTTATTTATTTAATAACTGAAGTATAGTGGATATACAATCTTCTATTAGTTTCAAGTATACAACCCAGTGGTTCAACAGTTACCCTTATTATTAAATCCTCACACCAACAGGTACAATTACTATCTGTCAACATAGAAAGATGTTATGGAATCATTAGCTATATTCTCCATGCTGTACTACCATCCCTGTGAGCAACTTATGATTGATATTTTGTGCCCCTTCATATCCTCCCCTTCCCTACCCTCCCATCCCAAATCCTCCCCCATGATAACCACCAATCACTTATCAGTGTTTATGAGTCTACTGCTATTTTGTTTATTGTGTTTTGTTTTGTTTTTAGATTCCACAAATAAGTGAAATAATGTGGTACTTGTCTTTCTCTGTCTGGTTTATTTCACTTAATATAATACCCTCTAAGTTCATCCATGTTGTCAGGAATGGCAGGATTTCCTTCTTTTTATTTCTGAATAATATTCCATTGTGTATATGTACCACCTCTTCTTTGCACATTCATTTGTTGATGGACATTTTGGTTGGTTCCATGACTTGGCTATTGTAAATAATGTGGCAGGAAGCATAGGTGTGCATAAACTTTTTGAATCAGGAGACATTGTTTCTTCAGGTAAATCCCTACAGGTGAAATTACTGGATCTATTGTATTTCTAACTTTAGTATTTTGAGGAGCTTCTGTACTGCTTTCCATAGTGGCTGCACCAATTTACATTCCCACCAACAGCATAGGAAGGTTCCCTTTTCTCCACATCCTCACAAACACTTGTTATTTTTTTAATCTTTGGGCAGTGGCCATTCTAGCTGGTGTGAGGTGATATCTCACTGTGGTTTTGATTTGCATTTCCCTGATGATTAGTGATGTGGAGCATCTTTTCATGTGCCTTTTGCCCATCTTATTTCTTCTTTGGAGAAATATCTGTTCAGGTCCTCTGCCCATTTTTTAATTGGGTTATTTATTTATTTTTTTAGCATTGAATTATATGAGTTCTTTATATATTTTGGATCTTAACCCCTTATCGGATATAAACCATTTATGAATAAATTCTCCAATAGTATAGGCTGCATTTTGTTCTATTAATGGTGTGCTTTGCTGTACACAAATTTTTAGTTTGATTTAGTCCCACTTGTTCATTTTTCATTTTGTTTCCCTTACCTAGGAACATGTGTTCAGAAAAAATTGCTCATGCTTATGCTCAAGAGATTTTTGCCTATGTTTTCTTTTAAGAGTTTCATGGTTTCATGTCTTACATTAAGGTCTTTAATCCATTTTGAGTTTACTTTTGTGTATGGAATTAGACAG
Organism: Manis javanica; assembly: GCF_040802235.1. Classification (NCBI taxonomy): domain Eukaryota; kingdom Metazoa; phylum Chordata; class Mammalia; order Pholidota; family Manidae; genus Manis; species Manis javanica. Next base: position 47,537,449 of record NC_133156.1, read on the forward strand.
TAATCCAGTTTCATTTTCTTGAATGTAACTGTCCAGTTTTCCCAACACCAGTTAATGAAGAGAGTGTCTTTTCCTCATTGTATATCCGTGGCTCCTTCATCATATATTAATTGACCATATATACATGGGTTTAAATCTGGGCTCTCTATGCTGTTTCATTGATCTATGGGTCTGTTCTTATGCCAGTGCCATATTCTTCTGATTAATGAAGATTTGTAGTATAGGTTAAAGTCGGGGAGTGTAATCCCTCCAACTTTGTTATTCTTTCTCAAGATTGCTTTGGCTATTTATTTGGGTTCTTTTGTGGTTCCATATGAATTTTAGGATTATTTGCTCCAGTTCACTGAAAAATTCTGTTGGTATTTTGATAGGGATTGCATTGAATCTATAAATTGTTTTGGGCAGAATGGCCATTTTGACAATATTAATTCTCCTGTTCATGAGCATAGGATAGATTTCCATTTATTAGTATCTTCCTTAATTTCTCTCATGAATGTCTTATAGTTTTCAGAGTACAGGTCTTCACTTCCTTGGTTAGGTTTATTTCTATGTATTTTATTCTTTTTGACATCAGTTGTAAATGTATTTGTTTTCCTGATTTCTCTTTCTGTTAGTTCATTGTCAGTATATAGAAATGCAACAGATTTCTGTGTATTAATTTTGTATCCTACAACTTTGCTGAATCTAGTTATTAGTTCTAATAGTTTTTGGTGGAGTCTTTAGGGTTTTCTATGTATAATATGTCTTCTGGAAATAGTGACTATTTAACTTCTTCCTTACCAATTTGGATGCCTTTTATCTCTTTATCTTGTCTGACTGCCAAGGAAGAAAATAAAGCAGGAGGTTATCAATAAATAAAATGATTGTTAACACCTAATTCAAGACCTTAAGGGAAAAAAGGCAGTTATTTCTTCCAGCGAAAATAACAGAGGTCTAGGCTAGTGCATAGACATAGACTTGACAATTTGCTATAGTATGACAACAAAAAAATCTCTTATTCTCATCCTCATTTCCCCTAATCTTCCTAATTTTAACAATATGATAATCAATCCATTCAATCCTTTTATTGTCTTGAGCATTTCATATGGCAAGATGATGGCTACCCCTTCTGTCAGTGTTCTTTAAAAATGATTATGAATGTGCCCTGTACATTATTATCTATCCTTTATTTAGCCTCTAAAATTCAGAAATTACAAATCAGATTTCATAAAATATGCTCCCAATCTGTATCATAGGAAAACTATGAGTATTAATGAGATATACAGATAATTGTGATGAATTTATTTGAAATATGATTATTCAGTCATTTTAACTTTAAAACATGGAAAGTTCACATAAATCAACTTTATCCAAGACCTCACAATACACTTAAAATATTTAGCTCTATTGCTTAGTGTGATTATTCTATTTATTGGTATTGTTTTTATAAAAACACCTTATCTTGATTTTCTAAAAAAATGATGCCATGTTTTAAACTATGTCCTTCTGCTTTATTTGTACAATGTGACCTTTTTCCCATCAAACACCAAGCAGTGTTGCTTACTGATAGGTTAGACAAAATAAATGGGTGCATTAAATATACAGTTAGTAGTATCATTTTAACAGATAAAGTAGATTTGACATTTCATATTTTATCACTTGATCTTGCCAGATTGATTTATGGAAGACAATAAAGTTGTCAGAGGCCTTTTGTTGTTGGCAATATTTTAGTTCTCAAATTATGAGAACACAGAGAGTTTTTCTGTACAGGGAGAAGAAAGTACTCCTTTGATATGAATGAAGTGACAGTTCATTCTGAGAATAAGTCTTGGTGCTATGACTGGGGTGTCACTATTTCCCTAGCAATGAAAAATCCCATTAAAAAATCACCTTTATCACACATATGGCCATAATGTATAGTCAGTTTGGCTACCAGGGGCAAAGCTGTTTAGAAAATTGGAAATGTGAAAAGGAGCAGTTCAACAAAGGTTCCACATAATAAAAATTATTTACCCTTGGAAGATGTAAGATATCTTGTCTTTGTGGTCTGAATAATCTTGGAACATAGTTACTTTATTTCGGGTGTTTTAAACACATTTAGAAGCTTAAGTATTTCATTTTCTTCCCCGATAATTTTATTTTGAGCAAGGTAGATATTTTATCCCTACCATATTTACAAATAAATAAATAAATGAAATAAGGCTGAGATTCTTTTGCCAGTGATCTTTCACCTGAACTAGAATATTCTAATACAGGGAGTGAGGATCCCATTAGAGATATCAAGGAAATTCAGGACATGTTGAATGACTGGATTGATACCAAAGTATTAGAAGCTTCCAGATTGCATGCCATAAGTGACAGAAATGCTGAGGCATAAAAAATAACATTTGATAAACAAAAATCCATTATTCAGGATGAAAAGAGAAGGGCCAGAGGTCATCATGGTGGCAAATCTGAAGGCGATTAGATTTTTCTTGTTATGAAAGACAACAAAATGCTAGAATTTCTCCTATATATTACTTTACTAAATTTATCTGCTTCCTTCCCAGGCTAAAGTTACATTAGAAAATTCCTCCAACACTCCCTCAAAGAAAGGAGGGCATATTAGGGAGGCAAAAGCGGGAGACAATTTTTGTTTTAATATGTAAGGATTATAAGAAGGGAGGTAGTAGGAATGGAAGGAAGAAATTTATTTTACTAACTCTTAGAGGAAGTTGGATTTTGACAATTGTGGACCAGTCCCATGATACTTAATGAAACAGCCAAAATTCTTATATCCTGGCTGTTCTTCCTTAATCATTACATTCTGCAATCATAAATTTATTTTTAGGATTTTCAAAAGTATGTTTTTCCTCACTTAAGTCAAGGTTTTCCTGTAATTTTTCATCCAGAATAGGCTGAATTTTAGTAATATCTTGGGCATCATTTACTTCTCATAGTTGCTTTGCAAAGTACACATGATAGGACACTGCATTGTGACAGTGTCTGAACTCTGTTTCCATGCTAGTATAAAGGTGCTATTGTCCTCTAATAGCATAGAATATTTACCTTCACAATAAGTTAATATCATCCAAAACTCAAAACATGTAAGATGGAGTTGGTAATATTTGTTTCTTGCCTGTTGTTATGTCATATATAACCATTTTGTGCTATAGTATAAAGTATACCTAGAAAAGAATATAACTTTGGGTCACAGTTACTTAATCTGTGAATACTTCTTGATTCTATCATGTACTTCAGACCAATTAGTTACATTTTTCCTTCATCTGAAAATCTTGGTTTTAACTGGTATATTTGGTTGACTTACATTTAGTGTAATTACTGATTTATTGTGTTTAAATATAATGTTTTCTATTTCTTTCAACTTCTTCATTTTTTCCCCCATCTCTCTTAAAATAATCAAATACTTTAATCCATTTTATTTTGAAATTCTCTAGTATTAGGCTAGAAATTCAAACATGCATGGTAGCTATACTTATCTTGGCATTTTGTAATGTATATGGTCATCGAATCACTATGTTGTACATCTGAAGCCAGTATGATATTGTATATCAACTGTAAGTCAATAAAAATAAATAAATAAATAAAATCTACATTCTTGAATTATTAGCATTCTACATTAAAATAATATTTTTATAGTTCCCTATATTTTTAGAACTTTATAATGCTTTAACTGCATTCACATCTTCACTTCCTTTCGTGTTGTTTCATTATGTACTGTAATTATGCATACATTTTAAACACATAAAACCTTGTTATTGTTTTAAGGAGTAAATATTAGTTTAGATTAACACAATATTCCCCTTTCACTACTCTTTATTTCTTCCTAAATGACTGTATTTTCTTTTGGGATCATGTTATTTTTGTCAGTATAAATAGCTTCAGGGTTTTTTAATGTGGTTCTGTTGGTGACACGTTCTTTTTATTTGTGTGAAAATGTTTGTATTTTACTATAATTATTGAAGAATGTTTTTATTTTTTTATAGAATACTAACAAGACATAAGCTTTCCTTTAACATTTTTAAGTAATCTTCCTTCATTAGTCAGCTTTCACAATTTCTTCTGAGAAGTTACCTTTAGGTCATATTTTTTTCTCTGAAAGCAATGGATGTTGGGTTTTTTTTTTTTAATGTTATCCTAGGTCTTCCAAGAAGCAAATATCATACTGGATTTTATACAAGGAATTTTTTAAGAAAAGTATCCTTGAGAGAAAATAGTAAGGAACCAGAAGAAGATAGGAGAACTTTTGTCCACAATTTGTGTCTGATCCTGAGTGAAGGAGAAAGAGGAGGAAATATGAGTGAAAACATGACTAGAGTGTAGTCCTAAGGAAAGTTTGCCAAGGTCACTGGAGAATCCTTGAGTCAAAGTCAACCAGAACAGATTTGTCTCTTCCAGAAACATGCCTATTTTAGTATCCATGTAAGACATAGTCATTGTCTGAGGGTAGCCTAGGCACCAACGAGGTGGTATTTTCAGATAAATTGTAAGTCAGTTATGTTCCCTTCAGTCAGAAATCTGAGAGGTATGTTCTCATGTCCCCCATGGGATCTCTTCAAATATTACTTATACTTATATAAATATTACTTATACTTCATTGTCTCTGTAGTAAGTAGCTTCTAAGATGGTTTCTAATGATCTTATGTAATTCCCTCCTGAGTGTATGTAGTAGATAATGACTTACTTCTAATAAGTATGGTCAAAATAATGAAAGGTCACTTTGCAAATGACATCACAAAAAGACCATGTCTTGATCTCTCTCTCTTCTTCCCTCCCTCCTTTCCCCATACCTTCCTTCTTTTTCAATTCCTTTTAAGGAAGCTAGCTGCCATGGTATAATATAGGAGTTGCCCTTTGGAAAGGCCTATGAGGCAAAGTATTGAATGATATCCAACCAATAATAGAAAAATATTCTTAATTTTTTACTAATATCCCAGGAGGAATGGAATCCTGTCAATATCCATGCTGAGAAGTATATCCTTTCCCAGTCAAACTTTCTGATGAGAGTGAAGTCCTATGTTAGCGTGACTGAAATCTAACTATGGATCTTGATATAAAGGCATCCAGCTAATCATTGCCAGGATTTCTAACTGATAGAAATTGTTAAATGCTCTACATTATTTTATCAAATTGCACTGTAGTAGTAAAAAATGCTGTGCATCATGAACCCTATATCCCTATCATGCCTTTAACACTATTTGGTTTGTATCCTTTAATGTAATATATAACTTTGGTTTATTTTTTTAATCTATAACATTGCATATTGTCTAGCATACTTCTCATAAATATCACTGTGAGAAACTGACTTTACAAGATAAAATGTTATAAGGAAATGGATTTGAGTCAGGCTAAGAAGATACTAAATCAATGTGGATATATGTATAGATTTTTGAGTTACACAGCCAGTTTTGAGTGCTGGTTTGGCCATTTACTACATTGTGGTCTTGGCATGATTTTAGGTTAATGTATGTTTGAGTTTTCAAATCTGTATAATAGGGATAATTATAATAATATCTATCTACTAGAGTTGTTTTGAATAAATGAATTAATTCATGTAAAGCAATTAGAAAATGCTGAAACATCAAATAACTCAATGATTTTATATTATAACAGTCCCATTATAATAAACATTATTATTATCATTATTATGTGTGTAAATTTTATTAGACCTGTCTCAGATATAGTTAGTGATAGAAGAAAAGGAGGTATTCTAAGTGAATGATCATGAAATGAGAGTATCTAAGTATATATAGAGACTATCTCTATATATATCTTCATTGATTTCATTATTCTGAAGAAAAACAAAGAAACCTAATCAGGCTTTAATAAAAAGGTAATATAAGAGCTGTGCTACATATTCTCATTTTAATATAACCAGGTTCACATCTATGTTTTAATATTTCTTTTCAAGACATTTGCACTGCAATGGTTAACAATAACTATAGGCTGAATCCCAAGCTATGTTAGGTCTTTCTAAACTATTGCATAAATGGTAACCTATCCACTCATATACTCTTTCCATTTCCAGAGTGGAATGCCCACAAATAGCACAGTACCCATCATTGATTAACTAATTACACAATCACTCCATCAGTAAATCAGTGCAACATCTGTGACCCTATATGTCACCACCACAACCTCCTCTGTCTATTCCCCTGGAGCTTCACTGAGGCAGCTCCACTGACATAATATATTCATTATCCATTAGATCTGGCACACGCTCTGCAGTGCTCAATTACGATACAATCGAGCGAAGGGTCTGGTGTCGGCCAATGTAATGACTTTCTGATTATCTGTCTTTAAATGATGAATGAAATGAAAATGTACTGCTCAAACCAAATATAAGATTGTTAGGATGCCAAATGAAAATTGTACTTAGCCTTCTTTATGGGAGAATGGCAGAGACTTGCTTTTATTCAGCAATAACTCTCTAAAGATAGTTTCTAAGTCATTCTCATCTTTTAGTTACAAGATTAGTATGAATCCACTAAATCCAAGTCCTAAATTGACATTTTGGGGACATTACAATACCCTATGACTAAGGCTTGAACACACAAGAACTTTCAAATACTTCTGCATTTGTCTAGTTTTTCAGCTTTACTTTAATACATGAATCTCTCAGTAATATTCACATTGCTTCTAGTTTGTCACTTGGATGAGATTATTTTCGAGCCGTGTTTGTCTCATGGAGAGCTTTAAAATAATTAAGTAGATTGATACATAAATAGGAATTTTTTTTAAATGCCAGGATTATAAATAAGTGGGAAACTCAAAAATATTTTGTTGTTCAAATAATTATGAAGCAGGTGTTTGATAGTACAATCATTTCTGTTTCTGTTTACATCTTCAGCTATTATTCTGTTAATTATAATTGAAAATCCAATAAACCTTCATATTGGAGAACTCACAAATCTGACTTAAATTACAGCTTCTCAGTTTATTTCCTTAAATAGAATGCATTAGATTTTTGGTTATAAAATAATTTATAAAATCCAATCCCCTTCCAGACTCTTTAAGGCTTGTATAATAATTGAGTCTTTGATAGATAGAGACAGAAAAGAAACATAAATGTATTAACTTTGCATGTCACAATTAGGCTTACAGAATGTTGTTAGCCTATCATCTGGAAAGTTCCCATAGTGGCCCCACCATTATATAGCTATATAAACTGGGTGGGAAGCCCTGCTACACTTTGTACTTCAGTTATATAAAGAAATTATGGAAAATAAAGATTTTCTGAATTAGAAATTCTTAAAGAATTATCTAATTTATTTTCTTACTTTAGTTTCCCTATTTAAGAGCTGAAATTCAGCCTATAGATCAGAATAAGAGTTCATTCAGATCTCATTTAATTGGAGCAAAGAGATAATCATTGTGCTTGTGAGAGATTGATAATTCCAGGAGTAAGGGAGTCATAGCTCAATTACCATTGAGAATAATTTGAAAAGTGATGTCTTCCTTATTTGTTTTTATTTGCTGCAGAATAAAGTCTACTCTAGGGTGAAGAAATGTGCATGTGTATAGCAGATGCTTCCATTCTTAGAATTATGACTGCCTTCTTATCTTTTACCATAAAGAATGACTACATTAGATATTGGTTAAGGGTCATGAGATGTTTTATGTAAAGTAAAAAAAGAAGGAAAAATTGTTGCCAGGGCCACTGTTTAAATGAACTCCTTAATTAATTTAGAACATCTAAGCATTCTTGCTTTGAAACTCTAACATGAATTTTATGAGTTTGTAGTTTGTGAATCTGGATAGGGTACATAAATATATTTTTTTCCATTTCTTTCCACCAAGAATGGAAAATACTTAAGTGGAGACACATTAGAATCTTTAGAGAAATGTAATTGACTACTTTATTTTTATTTTGTATTTGTTTACTTATTTAAAAATAAATACTAATGTAAGTATGTGCTGATTTTTTTTCACATTAGTGATAGAGCATCAAGAAGGTCAAAATTTCCTTTTACTTTGTAAAGACAAACTTCTTGGAATATTTCTTTTAAGAGTACAGGTTTAAAATAACAACCTCTTCATTGCCTCTCAATTTATTGTTGGATAGGAAATAAATACAAAACATAACAAAACCAGAATCTTTTATATGCTTTTCTTTTAATCATAAGACTTCAACATATTAGAAAAAGATAACTTAATTATGTGAATAAAATATGCAAAATCATGTGGACTCTAGCTTACTATCTCCAGGCTAGACTAAACCAAATTATTCCAGAAAGATACCTATCAAAAAAGGTCAATTTAGCCTTTATGTAAAACTCCCAGATCAGAGAAAAATAATTTTATTTGTCATAGAAGTAACAGTAGCCAGAGAGTCAGCATTTCTTATCCCAGTTATTAGAACTCCATGTTCTGCAGGGAAATGCCAGGTGCCACCTGCATTCAGTTATTGTGTATTACGCAAGAGGAACCTTGGTCTTAGGGTACTGAAATCCTTTATAATGGAAAGTAGGCATGCCTATTCTTTATTCCAATGGGAAACATATCACCTCCATCATTTAAACTTCTAAGGAAGCCTGCCCTTTGCTTCAGAAGAAGACATTGTTTTTATATTGCAAGGCCATTTGCTCTATACTCATCCTTAAAAGGACAGTCCAAGACAAAAGCATGTGTTTAGACCTGCTAAAATATGACAGATCCATGAATAATTGTCTCCAAACTCCTATATTTTGTTTTTGCTAGAAAAGAATGCTATTAATTTCTTATATTTGGTTTTAAAAAATCACAGGTTATAACAGCACTCTTCAGTGAACTAGAACAAATAGTTCTAAAATTCATATGGACCCACAAAAGACCCTGAATAGCCAAAGCAATCCTGAGAAGGAAGAACAAAGCTGGAGAAATTATGCTCCCTAACTTCAAGCTCTGCTACAAAGCCACAGTAATCAAAACAATTTGGTACGGACACAAGAACAGACCCATAAATCAATGGAACAAAATAGAGAGCCTAGATTTAAACCCAAATACATATGGCCAATCAAAGATCCATGAATATACAATGGGGAAAAGACAGCCTCTTGAACAACTCGTGTTGGTAAACCTGGACAGCTACAGGTAAGAGAATGAAACTGGGTTATTGTCTAACTCCATACCCAAAAGTAAACTTGAAATGGATCAAAGACTTGAATGTAAGTCATGAAACCATAAAACTCATAGAAGAAAACACAGGCAAAACTCTCTTAAATATAAACATGAGCAACTTTTTCCTGAAGACATATCTTCAAACAAGGGAAACAAATAAAAAATGAACAAATGGGACTACATCAAAGTTAAAAGCTTCTGTATAGCAAAGGACACCATCAGCAGAACAAAAAGACATCCTACAGTATGGAAGAATATATTTGTAAGTGAATTATCTGATAAAGGGTTAACATCCAAAATATATAAACAACTCACATGCCTCAGCACTCAAAAACAAATAACCCGATTAAAGGAGGATCTGAACAAATATTTCTCCAAAGAAGAAATTCAGATGGCCAACAGGCACATGAAAAGATGCTCCACATCACTTAACATCATGGAAATGCAAATTAAAATCACAAGATATCAGCTCAAACCAGTTAGGATGGCCAACATCCAAAAGACAAGAAACAACAAATGCTGGCATGGATGTGGAGAAAGGGGAACCCTCCTACACTGTTGGTGGGGATGTAAATTAGTGCAACCATTGTGGAAAGCAGTATGAAGGTTCCTCAAAAAACTGAAAATAGAAATACCACTTGACCCAGTAATTCCACTTCTAGGAATTTACCCAAAGAAAACAAGATCCCTGATTCAAAAAGACATATGCACCCCTATGTTTATTGCAGCAATATTTACAATAGCCAAGATATGGAAGCAACCCAAGTGTCCATCAGTAGATGAATGGATAAAGAAGATGTGATACACATATGCAACAGAATATTATTCAGCCATAAAAAGAAAAGAAATCCTGCCACTTGGAATAACATGGATGGAGCTAGAGGATATTATGCTCAGTGAATTAAGCCAGGCAGAGAAAGACAAGTACCAAATGATTTCACTCATTTGTGCAGTATAAAAGCAAAACAAAAGTGAAGAAACAAAATAGCAGCAGACTTGCAGACTTCAAGAAGGGACTAGCAATTACCAAAGGGAAGGGGTTGGGCAGCGTGTGTGGGGAGTGAGACAGAAGGAGATTAAGGGGCCATATAATTCGCCATGTCATGGGGTATGTCATGGGGAAGGCAGTACCTCAAGGAGAAGACAAGTCATGACTTTATAACATCTTACTATGCTGATGGACAGTGACCGCAGTGGGGGAGTGATAATTTGATAATATGGGTGAATGTTGAAACTACAGTGTTGTTCATGTGAAACCTTCATAAGATTGTATATCAATGATACTTTAATAAAAAAAGAAATCATGGTTTGGAGAACACATTCACAAACATAAGTATGTGACAGCACACCTCTGAGCTAGGTTTTTCTAATACAATTTTACAGATGGGCATATTGAATCTGATTTATTAAGTAAAATGTTCCTAGTGCTGTAACATTAACTGGTGAAGCAGAGACATCAATCCAGGGCTTCTTCCTCCAAATTCCACAGGACTAGATAACTCCCTCCATTCACCACATTTACTGATCAGTGCATGTAAAAGAATCAGTTAATTATATGATATCATTTGGGAAATGTTTTGGGAGGCCCATCATCAAAGAAGCAAAAAAAAAAAAATCCCTCTTCTACCTATTGCATGTGCCGTAAAATATACTTCTGAGGTTTTTTTTTTTTTTTCATTAGGATTACCAGCCCAGGGATCTTCAAACTGTTAAGTTCTTTGGGATTCTCTGGAGTTGATCTAGCAATGCACTGGGGATAAAAAGACAGGAGGGAAAAAAAAGCTGAAATCAGGTTCCTAGTTAATCTGTCCAGGAACTGATAGCAGAAATATTTCATTGTCATCAGACAACTGGGAATCCAGGGATTTGGATTAAAACAAACTAAAGAGAAAGGTGAGTGTGCACATACCCTGCCCAGTATTCAACCTTTCTCAGTTGTTATTTGCATGTCAGTATTGACCTGAGCATTTTCCTCCAGAGTCTATCTGGCTTATAATCAGGAAGATTTTTTTTCTGCTATCTTTTATATAATCATTTTATACAATGGTAATGAGTGAAGAATAAAAGGGCCACAATCTAGTATATTTGAAAAAAGGGAACTTAAACAACTATTCATGTCTTTGGATGAGGACCTGCCAGTGGATTTAGTACACTGGTACAAACTGAATCTCCAAGAGAAAGATATTTAGTACATACAGATGATATAGTATTGATTTTTCCAAATCTGTTCTTGACTGAAGCCCTATTTCCATGGAGTACACTTTGGAAATACTGTTTTGAAGACTATCAATAGGTTCAAAACTACAAAATAGTCAAAATATTTTTTGACACCTTAAAATACCAAAATACTGAGTGTATGACAGCATAATAGAAAATAAAATGTTGCCTCAGTTTTCAAGTTGCTTGTTGCAGTTTACACAAATATATAGTCTATATATATAATTATGGCTCATATATAAAGTATCTACATTTTTAAAATTTTAACTACAAGTTTCTTATATATTAGAAAGAAATAATTTAATAATATCAATAAATTATCCAAGGTCAGATATATTACATCAGGTACTTTATTTCTCTATATGTAGACACTGAAGATTTTCTTAGTGTTCTTTTTGAAAACAATCTAATGGGGCTGGTGAGTCCATAAATGTTTATACTACTCAGATATTATAAATGTGAAGCTATCTTATAATTTATTATGCCAGCTTTAAAGCAGACTTTGGAGGCCTTAGCACCCTATCCTTAATTACAATTCCTGTATGTACACTAATCTGATCTCTTTATAATGCAAAATACTCATTTAAATATTTTAATGAAGTTTCACTTCCAGTCATGATGGAATAACCATTATTGGGCTAGCTCCCATGTATGTCAAAGGCAACTATAAAAATGGACAAGGTATATAAAGCAAGTGTTTTCAAATTTCGACAGCAGGAATGAAAGATTGCAATTCTTCAGGGAAACATATGAAGCAAGTCTCATGTCCCCAGTTTCTTCCTGGAGTCAGTTTCCACCCTGCAGTATAGGCCGGTGAAGTACATGGCAGCCCTCACTGAGCTGAGGAGGCAGACATGCGCTCAAGACTGTCGAAGTAACTGCAGAGTATGGAATAGTACAAGAGAAGAGGAAGCTGTGTAGAGAATTAGCCCAACATATCTGCCTTTCTACTCCTATCTTTGGCCAAATATTAAATAGTGCATGCTCAGGCAAGGCCAAGAGATTTGTCAGAAAAAAAGAGACAGAATAGCTTTGAGTTCAACAAGTATTTCAGGGACTGCACAGTACTTGGAGACTCTGGAGTTCTAACCAACCAAAATGTAGAGATTTTGCTGATTACTGTGGTCATTCAAACCAGGTCATGCTCCAAGGTCATCCAAGACCCTCAAATGCACATGCCTTAGTTGTAGTGCAATTCTAGAGGCAGACTAAAGATTATTTTAAACCTTCCCTAACAAAACATAAAACCAAGCCTGAACAAAATCAGGTGGAATCACCAGTACATTAACGGACTACCTGAAAAAAACTCAAAACTATTTGAAGAAATACCACTCAATCCAGATTCTCAACAATTTAGCATTCAACTGTCTAGTAGTTAATTAAAAAATTACCAGACTTAACAGAAAGCAGACTAATGTAACCCATAAAAGAGAAGTGTGGAGAAGAGGGAAGAACAGGAAAGAGTTGAGAATGATAAAATGTTCAATAGAAATAGACCCAATGATAACAGAGATGTTGGAATTACTAGCAAGAATGTTAAATGCTCTTTGTTAATAGGTTCAAATATTTAAAGGAAAAAATGATTGATATAATGGGTCATAACAAGTGAACGGATGAGGAATCTTGGCATTTAAAAAGGAACCAAATGAAAAATACAGGAATAAAAATAAAATAGCTGAAATGAAAAATTCACTCAATAGGCTTTTCAGGAATTTGGACACCACAGAGGAAGACAGGAAAATAGAAACGATCCAATCTGAAGCACAGAAAGAGAAAGTGTTGGGAAAAAAAGGTAAAAAGACGAACAATGCCTCAGTAAACCTATGATAAAATGTCAAGCAATATAGCATGTGTAATTGGAGTTCTTTGACCTTGAATTCTACCTACAGTAAAAACACACTTCAAAAATGAAGGCAAAATTAAGACATTTTCAAAAAATAAAAGCTGAGACTGTTTATCACTACCAGGCCTCTTCCATAAGAAATGTTAAAAAAAAAAAAAGTCCTATAAGCTGAAAGAAAAGGAATGAAGAGCTGTGAAATTGTAAATATCTGAATAAATATAAGGTTTTTATCCCTCATTTTCAAGTATATTTAACTGATAATCATTATTCTTAAAGCAAAAAGAATGGCAAGGTCTTTTGTAATTTATACTTATATATCAATAAAATGTATTACAATTTTGCCATAAAAGATAAGAGAGTATAAATGAATTACACAATTCTGAAGTACTTATACACACAAGTGGTATATTATACAAATGATATAATATTAATATATGGTAAACTATGGTAAGTTAAGGATGCGTGTTATAGTCCCTAGAGCAACTACTAAAAAGTAAAACACAGTAGTACTGCTAAAAAGCCAATAGAGGAAATAAAAAAGGATTGCTAAATTTCTCTAATGAGACTTCCTGTTTCCTCACTAGGGTAATGATAAATAACAAGAACCATGAGGTAGACATATTAAATTATGGTCTTGGGTTATGTATAAATTTGCTGCTGTTTATTTCAGAGCCAGGGAGTGGTTTAAGGTTATGGGACTTTTGTTTATTTTTTTATGTAAGCTTATTCTCTTTTGCTGTTCCATGTAATATATTTTATAGAACAAATGCAATCACAGTCTTCTCAGGGTAGCTTCCTCAGTCAGTCAGGTTGAGTATAAAGGAAAGTTTAAGGACCAATGTACAGAACATACAGAAAGACAATCTGCTTCAAATCTTAATCATGTATTCCAATTTTCAATGATCCATTGTGCTGAATGTAACTTAATTTTATCTTTTAATTTTTTGTTAAAACAAAGAGCACTACTACATTTTATTTATTTAGATGATTAACATGATCAGATGTCTGAAACATTTTTTTGTTCAACTGAAGGACCGGAATCATAAATTTTTGGCCATTGCATCACACACATAAAATTGCATGAGTCACCCGAATGTAATGTTTACTTGGTTGTGATCAATCAGCTACGGAAATTGGCTATCTTTCCCATTTGGTCTACTGAATCACATTTTCATTACATGCTTTCTTTTCTTTTTCTCCCTCATTCTTTTTTTCAACTACTCCCACTCCTGGCTCTAATTTATTATTATTATCATATTCATTAGACATAAAAATCCCTTTCAATTTGCTGTATGTCTGTAAACCTTTACTCTCAATTTCTTTAATTCTTTTGCTGTAGACCAGCAGCAAACAGCTTGACAACTGGCACTGGTTCATGAGCTACACTTGGACTAGAAATGGTGTAATCTGCATCTGATGACAATGATACAAATTCCTTAAGAAAACAATGATCAGCTATATGATATTAACCTCTATCTGCCACAGACATCAATTCAGTGTGCTAGTTTTTTTTCTAAAATTCAATACTGGCACACACAGCCACTTTTGAGGCCCATAATGGGTAGACATTAGTTCATACATCAACAGCAACATATTCTTTAGTTTGGAACTACAAAGAATAAGAAGGAAGATGGGTTATATATGTGAAAGCAAAGATACTTAAATGGTGTCACCCTTTAAATCCAGTAGGTCTGAATGACTAGCACACCTCTTTCTCCTGGAGGATTAAGCTTTTCAAGAACATAGATTCCTACAAAGACAGCCATTTTTTTCTCTGTAAATAAAGTTCATTTACCTTAGTAGCACTAATATATTGTATCAGATAATAGTCCTGAAATAATAGGAGCAGGAACAATGCAAAGGCCATTCCTGAGGGCAGAAAGTGACGGAGAAGCCTTTCTGCAGGGAAAACTTGTGCTGGCATATGACGAAGCCAGTACCCCATTGAAATAGTAGTCTGTTAATCTTCACAACCCAAAGAAACAGGATCTAAAACAGATTTCGGAGGTGATGGGCTAGAGAAGAGAATTTCCTTGAGATGCTGTCCAGTTCTGGAAGGGGAGCTTTGTGCAGAGTTACACAGGGCCATCAAGAAAAGATTGAGTAACAAACAGCTAAAAGCTTAGGATTTTCCTAATTGCATAATCACTTGATTAGTATAACTTGAATTACATAATTGCACAGTGAGACTTGACATTTCAAGACAGAGCATGCCATTCAAAAAGTGAAGTAGGGAGGGGGTTGGAGATAGAGTTAACAGGGAAACATCGCTGCCTGGCCAAACACTGTATACCATCGAAAGCTGCTAAATGCCACGCGAGTTTTCATCACTGCTTCTGACTTCCTCTTTTGCCAAGTGAACAGAACACCATGGCAGGATGTTTCTCCTCTTAGTGAACTTCAGGAAAATTAATTTTGGGTCTTGGGGAGTTCTGTGCTTTTACAGAAATGACATCTATCTATGTATCTATCCATCTATCTATCTGTCTATCTACTCATCACCTACCTATCATCTCTATAGGCCTTCTTGCCATTATTAAGCCTCCTAATTGTGTCGAATATAACTGAGAAGGTACTTAAGACTTTACATACTCTAGGAAATAAACTCATTTGTATTTTCTCCTTCCTTTTCACTTTCTCTCTCTCCACTTTTTTTATCTTCCTAACAGCCCCCTCTTCTGACCCCATCACAAGTTGAAATGAGCCACAGTGTGTGCATGTCTGAGATTTTAGGGTCAGATTTGTTCTTATTTAGGGTCCTTGGCTTTTTACATAGTGTTTTCATCTTTTTTACCCCATTAGTAGTTTTTTTAAAAATGATTGTATATACTATGTATTTTAATTATTTGACTTTTTTCCAACAAGATACTGTGATTCTTAAAGATACAGTTAAATTATTAGTCCCCAGAGGAGAATTCAATACAAAATACCACCTTTCCTTTACAACTGATAACTAACACACAGCTCCTCTCAATTTATTTTCACTCCTAGGATAAATTTAAACAAGAATATGCATCTGCTATTGTTGAATAATGCCTGTACAGTATATTTTGTCTCCCCCATTTCTGTGTCTTATAAGATTTGGGTTTTTATATTTTTCATAGCCATGTGTTTATAGCCAATAAACGATTCATTGAGCAAAGCCCATATTTTAATGGGAACTCATAGGTATTGCCTTTTAAAGAAGGAATTGTTGCAGTCAACTTTAATCACTAATCTAGGAAACTCACCTGCTTCTAGTTAAATTTTCAGAGCCACACACCCCAAAAATGCACACATACAATTACCCCAGCCTGACAGGTATATCAGTTAAGATGCTTTTGCTCCCAAAAGAAAATTTCAACTCAGTCTGGCTTAAACAATAAAGGTGTTTATAGCCTGAATATGTGGAAGGAGAGAGACATGGCTCACTCTAGGCATAGATGCTCAGGCTTTCAGTTAACCTTCTCTGTGATTTCCTTGACTTTGTTCTCCTCTTTGATGGCATCATGCTTCAAGCACTGGTTAGGTGACTGCTTCAGTACCACTAATCATACTTGGATATGAGACTGTCCACAGGAGAGAAAATGTAACCATTTCTTTTTGTTTGTATTTTTTAATAGCAGGTAGCCTTTTCTATGACTCCATTTGCATTCCCAGATGACTACACCTCATGTTTTATTGGCCAATTCTAAACTCTTTCTACCACAAAGAATGAGATCATAATATCTGGCCTAGACATGTCAGAATTTAGCCCTAAGGCCAAGAATAGGATCTCTGCCCCCTGAATCACATGGAGGAAGGATGAATATTTTAACAGATTTGAAGCTCACCTAGGAAATGGGCAGCAGAAGGGAATAAATTTTAGTTTGATAACTAACAGTGTCCTACAAATATGACAACAAAAATCAGTAAGTGAATTTTAGTCCATACTACAAATCAATGATGAGATTTTAGACCTAAGTGTTTTAAATGAGAGCCATTCTTGGGGGCTTTTGTAGAGAAAAATTCTTGAATATATAGGTCCCCTACCTAACCCCATTATGAATAAAGCAGAACAGACAATAAAACGAGATAGAGATAAAAATAAGGAGAGAGTCACATTAATGTCATTTCAGTTCTGAAAATAGCCAGTTGAAATCTGGATTTCATATATTTGAAACACTAAATGATCTTTTGTATGTGACCCTGTTTGAATTGGGTTTCAGCCATTTTTAACTCCCTCACCCAAATTATTTCTAATCCATACAAAGTTTCAAAATAAAAAATATATATATATATATATAAAACCTTCCTCAGACTGGGTCCTTGTACCTGGACTTCAGAGATGTCACACCATTCTGAAGTCCAAGTTCTCGCTATGATACTGAAAGGCTTTTGCAGTTTTCTAGAACTAGAGGAGACACAATGCCTCTGTACTCTTGTGTGAGAGAGCAATAAGGAAAACTTATCACAAAATTAGAAACCAGAGCCAAATTTTTAAATTCAAATGGGAAAAAAAGGACGATGGACCCAAGACAGAAAGCCAAAAAAACAGGAGACCTGACAGGAATAAGTGTTTAAATTTTATTGCTACATGAACAAAAGACACAACTGAGAATGAAACAATGGAAGACAAAGGCTGGAAGGATTCTAAGCCAGGAACTGTGCTGCTGCTTATTGTGAACTTGGATAGTGACAGTTGTGAATATAGACTTGATAGAAACATTTAAAGTATCCTAGACTAATTGGACAATGGAGAGTAGCCAACATGATCTATGTTTAGCTTAAGAAAAAAATCATTCTGCAAAACTGTTGAAGATTAATTTCAGTACAAAGAGACTACAGGTAGGGAGGCAAATTAGGACACTTGTGTTATTCCAGCCAGGAACGATAAAAGCTGACCTACATACTAACAAAAAGGAGAAACTATTATAGAGTTAAAACTTACTGAATTTATTGAAATGGGAAAAACATTAAAATTATTGCCAGATGATTTTGTTTTCCTTCTGGGTCTGATGATAACTGTACAATCAAGATTAAATGTATAAGGACAAGAAGTAGTTCATAAATATTCACTAAGCTACGAAATTCATGAATTCTCATATTGTGCTTTTCCCTTCTTGTTATGATCTTTCAATTAGAGAGCAATTGTTGTATTTCCAGCACAGAAAATAAAGCAAGAAACTCAAATATTATGGCCCTATCCATTTCCATCTACAGTAGAATGGCAGAAAAATTAGAGTCATTTAATGTTAGAATGGCAAGTACAACTATTCAAAAACTTTCAGTGTACTAAGAATAAATGCTTCTAAAATAAAAACACTTATAAGAAAAATGTGTCATTAAATAAGTTCATTGGTACTACCATATTCAATTACATCTGTCAAATCTACAATCAGATGTATTTCACAGAAGCCAAATGTAATATGACTCCATGGAGACTGTTATTATTTTAAATATTTATTGTTTTCTTTTTTTTTGTTCGCATGTGAAGTGAATAAGCTAGCAAAAAGCAATCCTGCCAAAATTAATTGAATAAAAATGTGAGGAATGTGCCTTTTCTTGGCTTCTCATAAACTGCAAGCTGCCATTTGATTTCTAGAAACTTAGATATAATCAAATATGTGATAGGAAATAGGGAAGGTTCTCCAAAATAAACTGGGAAGCCTTAAAAGACACGAGAAAAAATAGAGCATAATTTAAATTTTAAAAAAAGCCAACAAAAATATAAGCCATGTAAGCCAAGGGTTAAAGCAGTCAATTGATACACTGTGTAGTAAATGGAAGACACTTACATAAAGTAATGTGGTTCATTTAAATCAACTCATTGTTATAGTACTATCTTCATCTTTAAAATAGTCTCTTTATTCCAGTGAAGTTAGTGTTTCTCCCTATATCAGAAATTCTACTTTTCTAATGGTTTCAAGTGCCTTCCTCAGCTTCTTTTGAATGACCACAGGAATGGTAAATGAACTAAATATCTCACTTAAGGGGAAGAATTGTTGAAATCATAAAAAAGCAAAGCACAACTATATGCTTTCTACGATACATACATTTTAAATAGACAGTTTGGAAATAAAATAATAGAGAAATTGTACTGTGCTGACTATAAGCATAAGAAAGCTGGCATGGCTAAATTAATATCCAACTAAGTAAATATCAAAACAAAGAATACTGGCAGATATAAAGAGGAATACTAAATAATGACAAAAGAAACATTTCATCTAAAAGACATAGCAATCCTCACTGTATGTGTATCTAATAAGTGAGAATTAAAATTCAAGAAGCAACTCTAATAAACCAATAGAAGGAATAGAAAAATCTGCAGTGAGACATTATAACATACATTTCTTAGTAATTTATAAAACAAGCTGACAAAAAAATCATTGTGATTTAGGTCCAACCCTCTATTGGACCAGAGGGAACCGGTCCAATCAACTGGACCTAACTGACATTTGTAAATCCCCAAGCCCATATTTGCCCACATTAAACCCCAAAACTGCAGAATATACTTTATTTTCATAACAAAAGATTTCATATAAAGACTTCACCAAAATTGACTACATGCTGGGTCATAAATTAAGTCTCAATAAATTTCTAGTAAATGAAATTTTACAAAGTACATTTTCTGACCACAGTACATTTAACTCAGAAATCAGTAATGTTCAAATATCAAGAAAATATACCCAAATATTTGAAAATCAGCAATTTATTTTTAAATAAACTATGATTCAAAGAAAAAATTGTAACAGAGAATATTTCAGCTGAATAACAATGAAAACACAATATATCAAAACATGTGGGACAAAGCTAAAGCACTGCTTAGAGGGAAATGGATAGCTTTAATGTCTGTATTAGAAAATAAGAATGGTATAAAATCATTGAATAAGTTTTCATCTTAAGAAGTTAGGAAATGAAGAGCAGGCTAAGTAGAATTTGGGAAATACTAAAAGAGCATGTATCAGTGAAATAAAAAACAAGCAATAGATAAAACTAACAAAGTCAAAAGTGGGTTCTTTGAAAATATTTGTAAAATTGATAAACAAAAGTTATTTAGAAAAGACAAAAATCACAACCAATATCAGGCTTGAAAGGGAAGACATCACTACAGATCCTACAGAGGTTACAGGGTAATAAAACGTAAGATGAACAACCCCATGCCAATAGGACAAAGTAGATGAAATGGCGAATTCCTTGGAAAACACACCTTACCAAAGTACTCCATGATTCTCTTCAGTCCTAGCTAAGATTTATCTTTTAAGATAAGATTTGGTTGCTGTCCAAAAGCATGCCAGAAGAATCAGGATAAGTACTAAGTTTAATAATAATATTTTGTTTTAAAATGATATGATATCTATTAAGTCATTATATTGAGTTTCTGAGACACATGAAGTGTTTTTGAATTTCTAATTAAAGACAAAGTATTTCAAAAATATTTTGAACAGTAGCATCATCTAAGGAAGAACATAGCTTTTCAATATGATTCGTTTAAGTGGCATGACATCATTTATTATGTACATATTTTTATCCAAATTACTCACTTTTCCAGTCATAAAACATACACTGTTTGCTTTGTATTTCTGCACTGAATGTTCAGTTTCAACCTGCAGATTCTCCCTACAGTACTCTTAAAATAAATCCTCTTTATTTTGGTCCTCTGACCTTCGTAGCTTCTCTTTATGCTGCCCCTTGTATCATCGGACTTGGAAAATTAGTAATAAGACACTCATTGATATGAAGGAGGCACATTCATGGACTATAGGTGTGTTTTTCTTTGCCATCCTAGTAATTTAAAAAAAATGGAATGTCTCTATGGAGCATGCTGTCTTCTGCTTGTCATAGTTTTTACCACTTGTGCTTATCTTACAACCAAATACTTCAGAGATACTAGTTCACTGTCTGGTATCTTCAAGTGTTTGAATTTAAATATGCTTCCTCTCACACTACTACAATAAAACTGATCTCTCAGTGATCACGAATCAGCACCTAATTATCTAATAAAATAGAATTTGCTCTGTCTTTATACTCGAGGATAACCCTACAGTGTTTACTGTTATTGACAATCCCATTCATTCTGTAGAAACAGTCTGGTCTTCTGTGTGTGTGCGTGCGTGTTTGTGTGTGTGTGTGTGTGTGTGTGTGTGTGTGTGTGTGTGTGTGTGTGTGTGTGTGTTTACGTATATACATGTCTGTTTTCAAGTAGAAATCCTTTGGTTTGTCTTCTGTATTACTTTTATCGGGTTTCTGTAACAAAATGCTCAACACTGGGTAGTTTAAAACATCAGAAATTTATTCTTACAGTTCTGAAGGCTGAAAGTGTGAAATCAAGTTGTTGGCAGGACCATGCTTTCTCTGACAGCTCTAAGAGGAGAATCCTTCCTTGCTTCTTCTAATGTCTGGTATCTCTGGTAATCTTTGGCATTTTTTGACTTGTAGATCCCTCACTTCCAGTCACATAACTGTCTTTTCCTTGTGTGTCTGAATCATATTCTCTCTGTATGTGTTTGTGTCCAATTTTCCTCTTTTTATAAGGACATCAGCCATATCTTAAGAACCTCATCTTAATCTGGTTAAGCCTGTAAAGACCCATTTCCAAATAAAGTCACATTGTGAAATACTGGCAGTTAGGACTTTAACTTATCTTTTTATGGAGACACAATTCAAACCATAGCACCTTCTGTCTCTTTGATGCTACTTGGTTTCATTCTCAGCTTGCCATCTCTCCTCCTATTCTGTGAAAGGATTCTTCAAGGATTGTTCCTTGGCCCTTGTTGTTTTTTAATATTCTCTGTCTTGGCAATAGTGTGATTTCAAATATTTCCTCTAGGCTAACACTTTTTAAACCCCCATTCCCAGTCTGTCTTTGGAACTTCAATCTTGAATTTCAAGTTGCCTGCTAGAACTTCCCATTCAGACACCTGAAGCCTCATAGACCCAATATATCCTAATATAAATACAAACTTTTCCTTCTATTACTATTATAAATTTGGAATCCTCTAGGTAAAATGTTGGAAACCCCTCCATTTTTACTCCACATCTAGAAAATTACTCACAATGCTAGATTTAACTTCTACATACATAAGAGTTGCTGTAAACTTAGGTTCAGGAGTCATATAATCTGGGTTCAAATTCTGACTCTACCAAATGCTAGGTGTAACCTGGGTGTTTCATATTCTCAAGTATAAAATAGGGTTAATATTATATACCTGTTAAGGTTGCTTTACAGAAACAATCAAATGATGCATTACTGCTCTTAGTATAGTGCCTGAAAAAATATATGATTGTTGTGGCTGTAATAATTGTTAATAGTAAGAATAATTACTATACGCCTCTATATTTCTATTCTTACTTAGTTTACTGTTTTCAGACTTCATTGTTAATCACTTGCAATTTATAGCAATTTGTCACTCTACCTCCAATCTCTCCACATCCTAATCCAGTCTGCAGACATCTCCCAGATTAATCATCCTATATCACAGCTCTGTTCATTCCCCAGGGCACCATCCTTCACAGGCTCCCCATTGTCTACAAAATAAAAATAAAATTCTTAGATTGAAATAAAAGGCCCTCTGGTCCCAAACCTCCTTTCCAACCTAATTTTCTATAACTCAGCTTCATATATCAAACACTTCAGCCAAACTGAGCTATTTGACATTCTTCATACATGCTGCGTATTTTGGCACCTATGTGCTCTTGTTTATGCAGCTCCCCTGCCTCAAACTTAAACTTATTCAAATCCTGACCAGGCTTGCGGTCCCAGGTGGAATGCTGTCTGCCACAGGAAGCATGCCTTCCTTAAGGATCCCAGCTACAAGTAAATTCCTCTTTAAAACTGAGTAGTGCCTTTCATTTATGCATTCACCTTCCTAAGTATATAGTCAATGATGATTATATTTACATATCAGGCACTAGAGAAGAGACTGGGAAACTGTGGTAAAGGAAATGGACATAGCTCTCATCTTCGTGTACTTTGAGATATGAGACATGTATTAAATAAATTTAGAAATGAGAATAGAATTTGTCAATCTGTGACTACTGTAAATAATTGTATCATTTTTTATTAGTATTAATTATCTTAGTTATAACTGAAATAGCTTGTAGCTCACTTGAGGGCAAGCCACACATATTAATATTGTTCAGATCATAGAAAACATTTTTTTTGACTAAAGGAACATATGAAATGAGTGAAGGCAACACAGTATCTTAACAGTAGAATCATCTTCTGGTTATTTCTACCTACTGAAATATTTTGTTTTCTTCAGAATTTAAATTACTAAAAGTTTTTTATTGATATACTAACTTTCAGTGTATTTTGATGAACTATAAAAAGAGTTACAGGACAGTCACAGTGGAATTCTGTACTCTGCAAGAGAATAATAGAGAAAAATGACCTATGATTAACTATATTGTGTAGAACAAATAGAGGAAAAAAATGGCCAAATCTGCAAATGACAAAATGTGTTTTTAATACACTGTCACCATTTATGTAACCTAGGTTGTATAATTTAAATTCTTTGTGTTATGATTTTGTCAGATGTAGAATGAGGGTCATCACAATGATTCAATGGCCTTTTAAAAGTATAATTAAATGAAGTTGTTCATATAACTATAAGCTTCTTAAATGTAGTTATTTCCTTCATTTTCCATTAGTTTTAGAGACAGTACGTTGGTACAAAGTCACTGGAATCCATGTCATGAGCCAATCTGATAGTTAGAGCAGAGTAACTAAAACCTCAGTATTTTATTACAGATAAATAGAGTCTAGTAATAGGAACTGAGATTACAACTAACAGAACCTAGCTCAGACTAGTTTAAACAAATGAGCCTTAAAATACAGGGAGAGAAATGGGGCAGAGCTAGCCTCCAGGTCATCTTTCCTTCTCCAGCTTCCTGCTCTAGATGTGCTTCATATACACATAAAGATTTGTGTTTTCTTCTTTCTTCTCTTCAGCAGATGAAAATTCCAAGCAAGGACACCAACTAGCTTGATATGGGTGTCGCTGACTGAAAGTCGGGGTATTATGGTTATCTGTCTTGAGTTCTCACACCTATCTCTATTATTAGCCACTCCATTAAAATACAATATTTGGATTAGGTGAGGGACAACCCCCCAAAGGGAAGCAGCAGATATTTTTTAGAGTGAGGGATGGGATACAATTCTGTCAAAACCAACAGACATCTACAACACATCCACCCATTTTCTAACTCATCTTCATATATCAAATACTTTAACCAAACTAAACTAATTGATATTCTCTATATATGCTGCATATTTTGGCCCCTGTGTGCTCTGTTTATTCTCCATTCATGTTTGAATTCTTCCCTCAAATATGGTTGAATTTCTTGCCTGAGAATTAGTAAGAAGGAGAGATTCTCACTTAAGGTAGTAATGTAGAAGTTTTCAAGATTTGATCATACTCAACCTAACAATGATAACTACAGATAAGCTACAAAATCATAGTTTTAAAAGCACATCTGAGAGCAGAGGACACAAAGGTCCTTAAATGAACTAAAACCTAAATTGTAACAAATCATTTGTAAGAGAGAATGATTTACAATTGAAAGAGACCTCTCATAAGGAGCATAAGCATTCTTGGAGTGCAAGACAGTGGCTGAAAACTGGGGCAAGGCATGAGGGCCGAGAAGAAACTTCTTAGGACCTCTACATTCTTACTGAGTGTGATCCAGCAGCTTCCAAACACTTGGGCATTGGGCAAGAGAACTGAGATGAATCCCACTGGGGCATTCTCAGCCTTCACGGAGGGTACTGTCAACGTCCTTCAAAGACTAGAGCAGGAAACAGGGTGAAGAGAGGATTCTCCAGGCACAGAAATGAGCGGGGTGGGAGAAAAAAGAGTACCAATTCCCAGTGATCCTCAAAAATTTTGAAACTAATAAGTAAACCTAATCTACTTAAAGCTGCAAAAAACCTAGACCCATTTCCATTAATGTTTAGAGTGATTAACTCTCTACCTCCCCAAGAAGATACATGTCATGTTCTATAGGCAAATATAATTTACTTCAGTGTCTACTGTGTATTTATAATGTATAGTATACAAAACAAAAATGATGAAATGTGAAAAAGTAAAAAAATGTGACAAATCATCAAAAGAGGAAACACTCAATAGAAGGAGGTCCAGAAATAGCCTAGATATTGTGATTACCACACAAAGATTTTATAAATACTATGATAAATATGTTAAAGGATCAACTGCTGATAAATATATTAAAGAATTCAGTGGGAAGAGTAGACAACATGCATTAGCAAATGGGGAATTTCATCACAGAGATGAAACTGTATGGAAGAAGGTATGGAAATGCTACAAATGAGAAGTATAATGTGGGGAATAAAATTTTTGATAGACTTAGCAGACTGTACAGAGAATAAAAAAGTGAACTAGCAGACAAATTAGGATAGATTATCTAAACTGAAAACATATAGAGACACTATTAGTTTGTTAGGGCTATCATATGAAATTTCCACAGACTGGGTGGCTTAAACAATAGAAATTTATTTTCTCATAGTTCTGGAAGCTAGAAGCCTGAGATGTGTGTCAGCAGGACTGGTTCCTTCTGAGGCCTCTACTCTTAGGTTATGAATGGTCATTTTCCTGTGTCTTCACATGATCTTCTCTCTGTATATGTCTATGTGCAAATTTCCTCTTAAACGGACACAAGTCATATTGGATTAGGGTCTACCCTATTGACTTTATTTTAACTTAATTATTTCTTTAAGGCCATATCAACAAATATGGTCTCATTTTAAGGCTAGTGTGAGTTAGGACTTCAATATATGAAATTTAGAGGAACAAAACTCGGCTCATAACAGACACATAGGAAAAATATCAATGTCTAAATGCATATAATTAGTGCGAACAGACTGGTGCCGAACAAATATTTAAAGAGATTATGGGGGAGGGCAATTTTTCCATAATTGATGAAAGACATCAACATAAATATCCCAAAGATTTTTATCTTTTATTTATAAAACCCCAAAGAAAATCCCCAAGCTGGATGAGTATACCTAGACACATCATAGTCAAACTGCTAAAAATAAAAGGCAAAGAGAAAAATTTTATACTATTCGTAAAATGAGAAGAGATGCATTGCATAGAGGGGATGGTTTATAAGAGCGACAAATGATGACTAAATTTTCATAATATGAAAGGTCGGGGATGTGGAGACTTTCGACCTAGAATTCCATATTCAGCAAAATTATCTTTCAAAAATGAAGGTGAAATAAAACAATTTTAGACATCAAAAGGTGGGAGAATTTATCTCCATTAACTGCAGTACAAAGAAATGTTAAAACAAATTCTTCAGGTTGAAGTGAAATGCTAGCAAATGGATCCCCAGATCTGCAGAAGTTAAGGAAAAACTCAGAAATAGTGAATTCGTGGGTAGGTCTGAAAGGCTATTTGTAAGGCAACAATGATAGCAATGCCTTGTGGGTTTATAATACATGTAGAAACAAGCACAAAAAGAGTTATTTAATATTAAGTCAGTTAATGTCTTCAACACCATAGTTTCCACAAGAAAAATCTAATTGCAAACTCTGAAGTACTACTGAGAATACAGCAAGAGAGAAGTCTTCCAAATTAACCCAGAAGTATTTATCTTTCACTTCTTTATTTCCTTTTAAAAAAAAATCTCTCCTTTCTTAGGCTTTCTCTATATTATATGTTAGAAAAATACATGTCTGCAGACACACATATGTATTCTATGAAAAGGTATCAACCAATACTGTACAAAATTCTCTGGTCAGTAGGAATATGAGAAAAAGTATGGACACAACATCAACACTGACCAAATGGCAGCATCTGAGCATGCAGATTTTGCTATAGAAGTCTCCTGCAGAAGCGCCACATTTCTTTGAATCAATTATCTATCCCCAAACCACGAGCTTTGCCTCACCTTGGCACAAAAGAGGCTTCATCATCCTTCCTCTTACACTGGGCAGTGATTATCAAACATCCTCTGTTGTGCTGCTTGAACTTCCATCCAATTCCCCTGCAGTCAATCTCAAGTAAAACTGAAAGGCTATGTTAAAAGAGGACCAACCTTCAAAGTTGCATGTGGAAAATATTCATTTTCGCACTCCGTGATTGAAGTCAGAGATGTCTTACTGTCAGAATTCTCAAATGTCACTCTTTCTATGAGAGAGTAGAGGCCACAGGAAGTGTGTGAAACTTTCCTTTTAAAAGAACTCCAAGTGAATACTTAGTGGCAACAGAAGGTGCCAGGTTGAAAAATGAAAGCCACGGGGCCTTGTGAAAAAACAGAGCTCTAGGATCTCAGCCGGCTTGTTCTAATAATGACGATATCACTGTATAATGTGGCATTGATTTCCTGATCCCCATTTCAAAATTGGAGGTTAAAATGATGACCTGGTTCAGGCGTCAAATGTTGAAGGACTTGAACAGTTAAGCACTGTGAATCAGAGATGATAGCTGTTGTTCATACCCAGGAGATTTGGCTCCATGTCTCAGTTCTTTCATGATCTGCCTCTGTGCCCATAGGTATTTCACATCTCTGAGGTTCCATACCCTTGTCACAAAATGAGGTGTTGTAAATGATGAGAGCTGAGGTTCTTTTCACGGCTGAAATTTTATGAGTGAACGCTCTGAATTTTCTTCCTGTAGAGTTACTTTTATATGGGGCGTTTTACATAAAGTAAAAAAATAGCTTGTGGTCAAAATTAACCTTGAAAGTTCCATGTTGGAGACTAATTTAACATCTATCATTTTTATATAATTTCAGCACAGCCAGGTTTTTCTTTGACCTTAGATTTTCCCCCCTATGGCTGAACACAAGTTGGAGTAGTTGGCTTGTGTTCAAGGGCCTTGTGTGGAAAATAGTAATTTGTGTATACTTAGTCCAGAAATGTCAAATTTTTTGTTGTCTACTGTGCAGATTTGGACTACACAGAAGGTTATTCAGGTATTTACTTGATTTAAATTAAAATTCAATGCATTAATAACAAATTATAAACCTGATTCTTCTTTAAGCTTTTCAATTCAGTATACAAAAGTTCCTATCCTATTTTTAAGTGTAACAAATTTTAGTGATTACCTTTAAGGAAGCCTTTGATTACTATTTGAGCCTATTTACAAATTGAGTTAAACAACGTCAAACTTTTAAGCTGCATGTATAAATTTCACCTATTTGATTTCTTTTTAATTAATAAAACATCACTATCTTTAAGTTCATTTAGTATTCCATTACTGTATATGAGCACAATATTTCAATTTAAACCTCATCTAATTTAATCCCTTAATTTCACATTTTAAATTGAAATTGCAAGACAGTTCAGTTATTTTATTGGGTCAAAATCTTGTATTCATTGTAAATACATGAAAAAATATGCATAGTTTGTTTAACACAAACTATATATGTAATATAACACAAATTATATATTATTACAATTGTTTCATTCTCTTAAGTATCCTTTCTATATTTCATTGTAAGTAGACGCAGGATTAAAAATATTACCCACTCAGAAAATAGTAGGTCACCTTAGGCAATTTAGGGGTTATCTTCTTAGTCATTTGAACTCAAATAATGGAAATATATTAAGCAATAGATGTGAAGACCTCTAGGGTAATTCTCTTGACCCCAACTGCTAGACTGAGCCCATTCCTATAGTCACTATACCTTCAACTTTATAACTGAGAAAAGAATGTTGTCATAAATTGCACTTCCTTCACTTTGAAACATATTACATTACCTAATTAACCAAATCACAGAAATCTGCTATTCCATCCAGACTACCACATTACTTGATTGAGTTTGCACCTTCATGCCTCTTAAGATTTTGAAATATTTTTCTATATAGTTCCAAAAATAAATTTGAAATGATGGAACCTTGCACAGAAATATTCTTCCTGTCTGGTGGGATTATATGACTTTTAAAGATATTACAAAAACTTTTGACTGATTCTGTGGGTCACACATCCTTACAGTCTTACCAAAGACAGGGAAGACATTTTCACTATGAAAGTCATGTATGAACTAAGACTGACCTAAGAAACATCCAATTTATATCATACTTACTCTGGGTACTGGGCTGCCTATCTGCTAAAGGGATGAAAAACAAAATCACCTGCTTTATTAACTCATTTCAATTTTCTCTTCCTTTTCACACCTCCCTTATCCACATAAAGTTGTATTTTCTTTAAATAAGTGTACTTGAAAAGCAATCACTCTGTATTTTCTTTTATGTAGCACTATAGTTCCCATATAATGCTCTAGGAACTGTAGGGCCTTAGAAAAAACATATTCTTGGGATCTCTGCCCAGAGATTCAGCTTTATGAGATCTCAGTGCTACTAAATATTCTGTACATTTTTAAATACTATGTAAGAGCAATTAAAACATGAGTTTAGAATCTCTAGCCTATTGGGCCAGGAGCCAAGAATTCTTAATACTCATGTTTAGCGACTAGATCTATGACCCTGAGCAACTTGCTTGGTCTCTCCAGGTACAACATTTTCATATTGCACATGAGAAAACTGAGGCAAAGGTGCCTTTGTGATCTGAGCCTGTATCTTCTCCCAGTCTCTAAGCTCCAACCTGACTGTAAAGTGAGCAAGTGTATCAGTAATACACTGCAAGCAGAGAGGAATTAAAAGCAGGGATTGAATACAAAGGTATGGGAAGAGCAGGAAGAGTAATAGGTCTAAAATAAGACATTTAAAGGGAGCAAAGAGGTGAGGAAAATTGCTAAAGAATGGGAAGTTGCTCTCACTCCAGGGCCAAAAACAACATGCTCGAGTCAGAGGGCCAAAGTGAGCACATCAGCAGTAATTGTGTATATCTTTTCCAACTGGAATCCAAGAACCGGGAAAGCCATGCCAGGGTGATCTGTGACCCCAAAAGGTTAACTGTAACGTGGAGACTCGCCAAATCCCATTTATCATTTAAACCTTACTGATTACCGCAACATTTTGGATCCTCTAGGGTTAGCATCAACTCATAGCCCATATCTAGTAATTTCCCAAAAATCTGAGTTTCCTTTTCCTCAGTACTAAGTTATCTGGCCAAATAGATGTAAGACAACTTACAGAAAGTCTAGAGGAATATTTTCGATATATGTTATGGTAAGGTCACTTGGACTTAGTGGGGGGAAGGTCTTTCTGCAAAAAAAATTCAGGCTCTTTTCATTCATAGGGGTTCAGATCTGTTAACCTTCTCAGGTCTAAGAACTGGATAAGAGGCCATTAGTCTCCATTATGGTGATTCAAGCAGTCTCTTATACCAGATCTAGATGTTTGTATCGTTCCCTATATAAACCAATTCAGTAATTAGTTAGCCACCCAATTCAGGGTTAGCAAAGATTTTTCTGTAATGGGTCAGATAGTAATTGTTGTAGGCCAAGTGACTAGTAACACTGTAAGCCAAATGATCTCTTTTGCCACTGTGGGGTGAAAGCAGCCACAGATAATACATCTGTAAAAGGTCAAGACAGTGTTTCAATAAAACTATTTATGACATGGCTGACATGCAGGATTTGGTCCATGGGCCATAGTTTTCCAACCTCATATTTAATTCCTTCCAAAGTACCTTCGATCTATTGGCTACTACCAAAAATCCCTTCTGTCGTGCCTGAGGGTTTCAGCCCCAGGTGAGTTCACTCTGGATTCAGTGAGACTGAAAAATGACAAAAGAACGTTGGTGGTGAAAGGGTTCATACTCAGGTGGTGGCAGGTCAAGTGCTAGAATCCCATCGACCTCAGGGCAAGTCTGTATGCAGCAAACCAGTCTCTGCCTCCAGGCCTCTCTGCTGTCTTGCAGCACCTGAGCACTGGATGGAGCTCTTTATAGAGAGTCAGTAATAACTCATTGCCCACATGTGTGCAAGCCTGCATTTGACAGCATTGCACATGAGCAATGGGCATGCAGACCAGGGCCAGGTGAGAATCCTAGCCATTGAACTTCCATTTTCGCTATACCTTCTTAAAAATATAGTCTAACAGTCACTCCATCCCTACTGCCCCTTATGGTAAATGCACTCTGCTTGCCGTTTGACCTCTGTCACCTCATTATTCCCACTGAAATCAAGTAGCTCTTTCAATGGTGTCACCTTCCATAATAATCACCTGCAGAAGTCAGCCACCCAAAGCTTCTCAAGGATCCTAGTAGTTCTGTTATAAAGGCTTTCCCAATGAAGAATTTTCTGAACTCTGCCAGGGGACATAGACAAGTGGACAAGGGGATATGTAGCATATTATAAATATATCACAGCATCTCTGTCTCCTCAGTCTTTGGATTTCTTCTTAAACATTATTCCAGGGAAATTCTATCATCATAACCTCATTAAATATCTATCACTGTGTGGGGAAGTTAGGGTTCCTATGGCCAAGATCCTCACTGAACTTAAACCACTTGATGATGTAACTGGCCTGTTGTTAGGCTACCGCTTCCACACCTTTAGGCAATAAAATATTATTGTACTATATACAGAGCTCGGACCAATTCTCTGGGTGGAGGCAGAGACACTAGTTCTCTACCTACCACTGGGAGAACAAGCCCTTTTACCCCAAAGAAACGTTCTACTGTCATTTCTTTGGTCACACTGAATCCATAGCGAACTTGCTGGGGGCTGAAACCCATTGGCAAAACAATTGGCGTAGTCAGCAGGATTCATTGTTGACCAAGGAAAGACAGGCTGCCCTTATGGGAGGCGTGCTTCAGCAGGCTGCTCTATGAACGGGGAGACAGTGGATTGTCCCCCAATGGGTACTGTGCTCTGAGGTGGCTTGTCTCCTAGAAGGCTGTGTCCCACCCCAGGACTAGAGACGAGCAGAGGTGACACCTAAAAGCAGTAGGGGTGGCCCTTGGTATAGTGAGTAGGTCTTATGAGAGACAGAGTGCCCATGAGGCAGCGGGGGCTATGGGTTGGCTGCCTCTCACAGTATTAAAAAGTTTACAGAAGAGCTCCTGAAAAATACCCAAGAAATGGCAGCATGAGAATGTGAGCTGCAAACTTCTTTGGATTCCCTGAAGAAGGAAAGGCATTGATGCAAGAGGATGCAGCATGATAATACTGGCAGTGAGGTGTCATTGAAGAGGTAAAAGAGTCCTTACAGAATGAGGGTGCAGTGCTGCCAGGTGCTCTGAAGGAGGAAAAGGCCATCAAGGAAAAAGATGAACTCCTGACGGAAGTGCAGGTGAGGTGGCACAGGAACACCAGCTGCGAAGCATTGAGGTGAAGGTAGGAGAGCTGCTGAAGACTCAGCTAGCATTGCTGCAAGGCACTGCAGAACAGGTAAAGGTTGCAGCAGAGGAGGCACTTGGGGAGGGGAGAGAAAGGTGCCATCAGCCCCGGAAATGGAGGAGCTGGGGAAGGATGAAAGAGGCACTGACCCCTCCTCTATTGAAAACATGCTTAGTGGTTATAAAGAAAATAAAGATCCAGCAGCTGAGAGTTCCCCAAAGAGAGGAGCAGCCCCCTCCCCAAGTAATGGAGCACTCTATGCTCCACCTCATACTCAGGATGAGCTGGTGGATTTGGGCTCCTGGTTTAGGCAGAAGCCCTCGGAGTCAGTATCACCTTGGCTCCTGCATCTATGGGACATAGGGGTGGATGGAATTGTTCTGTTGGGATTAGAGATGGAAAACCTGTCTGCTCTGATAGTTCAGCCCTCAAGTACACATCAAACCCCAGGGAATCAATCCCTCCTCCATTGGCTTATGGCTGCACTTTGTGCTGTGTGGACCAATCAGGGTGATCTACCATCCTCTCCTGTTAAATGGCAGATGTATGCTGAGCTCCAACAGGTGTTACAAGAGCTAGGCATAAGAAATGCCATCTATAGTCCAGAGTATCATGGCCCAGATGAAGAGCCTTTCACTACTGTGATGAGAAATATTGTGCTTCAAACAGCTCCCACATCCTCTTTGGGTCTCTAGTGGCCATTCTCTCCCCTCACTTAGGGCAGCCCATAAGCAAGGTGGCATGTACAGTAGCAGACTTAGGAGAGGCTAAAGCAATGAGAACATAATAAGAAATAAGGTCTGCTACTCACAAGAAGAATTTAAAGGGCCCATGAAGGTTACGAGGACCCAGATGTGGTTAGATTTAATACAGGCAGGAGCAGATGGAAGGAAATTACATGGGAAGTCAAATAGGATCTTACTAGAGCTATGGCAACAGCTGAAACCAGAGCAGCAGTTCCAGCCATTAAGATGAAAGAGACAGAGGTCAGAGACAGAGACACAAGTCTGGCCTGTGTGTTTGCAAGAATTCCTGCTGGACAGCAAGCCAACCTCTCGAGCCCACAGAGGAAGATGATTGGGGAAGATGGTTTGACTGAGGGGAAGGTCAAGGTATCTGCCCTGAGGGACCATAGGGGGACCAGAGGCCACATGTTGAAATAGCTATCCATTGGTCCCCAATGAACATACAACATGTCCTGGCTCTGGTGGACACTGGGGCTAAATGTTCACTGGTTCATGGTAACCCTGAGTGGTTCCCCAGGACCCCCACTATCATAGATGGATATAGGGGGAAGGCTATCAGAGAGTGAAAAAGCCTAACCCCATTTGGGAATATGGCATCTACCCACAAAGGAGTATACTGTGTATATATCTCCTATCCCTGAGTATATTTTGGGGATTGATATCCTGTAGTCTATGGTTGCAGACCACTGCCGGTGAGTTCAGACTGAGAGTACTTTTGGTGAAGGCAGTTTTGAGGGGACATGCTAGGCGCCTGCCCATAGCTTTGCCTGTGCCTTGGCGGGTGACTAATACCGAACAATACAAAATGCCTGGAGGGCATAAAGAGATTGTAGAAACTCTCCAGGAGCTGGAAAAGGTGGGTATTATAAAGCCCACCCATAGTCCTTTCAGTTCCCCAATGTGGCCAGTAAAAAAGGCAGATGGCTCCTAGCATATGACTGGAGTTCAGAGAACTGAATAAAGTCATACCCACTATGCATGCTGCTATCTCCTCTATTGCAGGCTTGATGGATACCCTCAGCCATGAACTAGGAACATACCATTATGTAGTAGATCTTGCTAATGCCTTCTTTTCCATTGACATTGAGCAGGAAAGTCAGGAACAGTTTGCCTTCACATGGGAAGGATGGCAATGGACTTTCACTGTCCTTCCACAGGGATACCTCCACAGCCCCACCATCTGTCATGGACTTGTAGCTCAGGACTTGGCTACATGGGAGAAACTGCCAATAGTGTGGCTGTACCGTTATATTGATGATGTCATGCTCACGTCCAATTCTCTTTCAGATCTAGAAGGTGCAGCACCTAGACTGCTGCAACATCTACAGGAGAAAGGCTGGGCTGTGAACAGTACCAGGATTCAGGGACCTGGTTTGTCTCTTAAATTCTTGGAGGTCATCTGGTCAGTAAGACCAAAGTTATACCAAAAGCAGTTATAGATAAAATCCAGGCCTTTCCTACCCCTACAACTGTAGCATTGATACAGGAGTTTTTGGGTCTTCTAGGCTATTGGAGAGTGTTTATCCCACACTTGGCACAAATTCTGAAGCCCTTATACAGGTTGGTACAGTAGGGCATCAGGTGGGACTGGGATGAGACATATTCATCTGCCTTTACTACAGCAAAATGGGCAGTCAAGGCTGTGCAGTCCTTGAGTGTGATAGACCCATCAAGGCCCCGTGAGATGGATGTTCATGTGACTGAAGATGGTTACGGCTGGGGTCTCTGGCAGTGGCTTGAACAAACTCACCAACCTACTGAATTCTGTTCACAACTCTGGAAAGGGGACAGAGGTATGATATACTTTGATAGAAATACAACTGGCTGCCATGTATCATGCCTTGGAGGCTGCAGAAACCATCACTGGAATGGCCCCTAGAAAGGTAATAACCACCTATCCCATCCTGAGGTGGGTACGAGACTGGACCCAAAAGCCAAGAGTGGTGTGGCACAAATGCCCAAACTAGCCAAGTGGTGCTTACCTAGAGCAGTGTAGTGCCCTCTCTGGTAGCCCCTTGAGTGAAGAACTCCAACAGTTATTGGGACCAGTGACATATACTAGTGAAAAACAGGAAGAACTTGCTTTTGAACCATTAGCAACAGAGTGTCCCTATCAGGAGAGAAGAGCCCCTATACCCTAAGATGCATGGTACACAGAAGGCTCCAGCCATGGGCAGCCCCCAAAATGGAGAGCCATAGCTTTCCATCCTAAGACTGAGACAATGTTGACGGAAGATGGTGAGGGGAAGAGCAGTCAGTGGGCAGAGTTGTGGGCCATGTGGCTTGTGATCAGCCAGGAGCCCTCCCTTATAGTTTTCTGTACTGACAGCTGGGCTGTGTATCAGGGTTTGACCCTGTGTCTACCAACCTGATACCATGCCAACTGGCTGGTTGGTCACCAACCCCTTTTGGGGGCAAGAATTGTGGCAAGACTTATGGGTCTGTGGTCAGACTAAAATGATTGCAGTATACCATGTGACAGGTCATTTGCCACTGGCATCCCCAGGAAATGATGAAGCATCTTAACAGAGAGTTTGGTTTTATCACTATGGCCAGTGCA
This sequence comes from Manis javanica, assembly GCF_040802235.1. NCBI lineage: Eukaryota > Metazoa > Chordata > Mammalia > Pholidota > Manidae > Manis > Manis javanica. Next base: position 47,573,069 of record NC_133156.1, read on the forward strand.
TGCACCTCCAGTAGCATTATGTATAGACCCTTCAGTAACCCCCATGGGGAGAGGAGTAAAAGTATGGTATACTAGACCTGCAAGGGACTCCCTTCCTGCTACAGTCCTATCACAGGACCACTTTCTTACATGCATCCTACCTGATGGACAAGATTTACCTGTGTTGGTGTCATTAAAACATGTGTCTTAGTAGTGATTCTACAACATTTTGCTATGCTGATGGACAGTGACTGTAAAGGGGTTTGTGGGGGGACCTAGTATAGGGGAGAGTCTAGTAAACATAATATTATTCATGTAATTGTAGATTAATGATAACAAAACAAAACAAAACAAAAAAAGAAAAGGGGGATTACTCCCTGATAGGATAAAACTAACTGCAAATCAACAATTAATGCATGCTTTAAATATCCTTAAATTTGATCATTTAAAGGGTGTCAGATGATCAGCTATGGAAGTACATTTTTCTGATAATATCCCTTTTTCTTAAAAAAAAAAAGGCAGTTCCTGTGTGATCTCCAATAAGTTCTTCACAATGGTATAAAGGGCATATCAAAGTGTGGGCAAAGGGTTTGTTTGTGTTTATACAGAGGATCAAAGCCTAATTTGGCTACCCAGAAAATGAATTAAGATACGATATGAAGAAGAACTTCCAACATCAACGTCCTCTGGAAGAGTCATTCCAGAAGATGATCATCAAAAAACTTCAACAAAGATCCTGGCGCTGTTGCAGTTGTAGCTGCATTCATCCCACTGGTTCCTGGACTTGCCATTGGAATGAAGTAGGAGATATCTAAGCTGACCTGTGCATACACTAAAACAACAAATTTAACTGAATCTATACTGTTGGAACTCAACCAAGAATTAGGAGAAGTGCAAGTTGCAGCGATCCAAAATCTTGCGACTATAGACTATCTATTGTTAAAAGAACATATGGGATGTGAACAGTTCGCAGGAATGTGTTGTTCTAATTTGTCTGACTTTTCTCAAACTATTCAAATTCAGTTAGACAATATCCATCATATCATTGATAAGTTTTCACAAATGCCTAGAGTGCCTAACTGGTTTTCTTGGTTTCACTGGATATGGCTGGTAATTGTAGGTCTGCTTTGGTTATGTAGCTGTGTTCCTATTATGTTAATGTGTGTATGCAATTTAATTAGTAGTTTAAAACCTATACATGCTTATGTTACTCTGCAAGAAGATATGTCAAAGAAATAATCAATCTTCCCATGTTTTCTTCCATCTGCTACTTCTATAGCTTTTCTTCTTCCTTCCTAATTACAACCCTTAAGTAGAATTTGTGCCTCATATCGAAATTACCGAGTATCATAATTCTTCCAAGTGGTAAAGATACCTCAAGACAAATGCTGGGCACAGAATCCACAGGGCATAAATCTGCAAAGAAGTAAAAAGCTAACCTTTTCAAACAATATGGCTTCTCTCTCACTTACCAACTTTACATTTCCCTGTATGGCCCCGGAAGATGACCGGTTAGCCAGAGACGGGTAAGATTCCTCAAGGGAGGAACAACCTAAGACAGGTACAGTCGCAGGGGGGCCATCAGGTGAGAAATTGGGGATCAACAGAGGTGAGGCTTAGAACCTTACCTCCCCTATTCTGAGAGAAATCCTCTGCATCCGTGGATGTTTTATTGCCCTTGTCTAGCTTGGATTAACACATAGTCTACAGGCACACACCTGATCATCTACATTTGCTCTCTTACAACACTAAACTATGTTTTCTACATTTACCTTGCATCTACCTACCACTTCAGCATTTTATTAAAAATAATAATAATAATAATAATAATAAAGGGAGAAATGTGGGATCCACATATAAATCAAGTATAAAAATCAAATGAATAATCATATTTGACCTGATTGTTTATAGTTCATGATGCGTGATCAAAACTGAAAGTTTCTGTGATGACTGCCCTTGCACTGTTCACCATGTAAGAACTTATCCACTATGTAAGAATTTGTTCACCATGTAAGAACTTGTTCGTTATGCTTCAGAAGATTGGAGACTGATGAGAATTAGGCTTGGGGTTGATTAATGATTGTGCATTGAGTCCCCTATAAAGAATTTTATTGTTGTTAACCATTTGGTCAATAAATATGAGAGAAGCCCTCTCAAAAAAATAAACAAATAAATAAAAAATAAAATAAAACATGTGTCTTATCACCCCTAAGGTCTTTGTAGATTGGGAAGTTCCTCTGGCTTGAGGGTTGTTACAATTTTTGTTCAAAATCTCATATTTTAATTTTTCTTACTATCTCTAAGTTGTTATTTATTTTCACCCATAAGGTCTTCATACATTAGGATTCTCTGGCTTCAGGATTATTATAATTTTTGTTATTAGGAACCTCCTTTGGCTTGAGGATTATTATAATTTTTGTTACCTGTATCCAGATATTGTTGTATCTTAATTTTTGTTATTATCTCTAAATTGTTGTTACCCTCTGTTGCTGTTGTGGAATCTGGTTACAGTGCTCCAGCTTTCTCACACAGGGAACATTGCAGAAGATTGAGAGTGTGTAGATTGTAAGGCGAGAACCCTGGAGGGGTGGAGTGTGGGGAAATTGGGGTTCCTATGGCCAGGATCCTCACTGAACTTAAATCACCTGATGATGTATCTGGCCTGTTGCTAGGCTACTGCTTCCACACCTTTAGACAATAAGCTATTATTGCACTATATAGAGAGCTCAGCCCAGTGCTGTAGGTGGAGGTAGAGATGCTAGTGCCTGACCTACTGCCAGGAGAATAAGCTGGGTAATAAACCCTTTCACCCCAAAGAAACGTTCTACTGTCATTTCTTTGGTCACACTTAATCCACAGCGAAGTTGCTGGGAGCTGAAACTCATTGTAAGACACACTGTTAAGTCATTGCTTCAGTCAACCAATCAAGCAAACTGTTAGAGCCACTTTACCTAACCAGTTTAATAGATTGAATCCATTGTTGTGTTTTGTCGTTCTTGGCCCAACAATTTCAGAATCCTTTCCAATTCCTGTTACCCAGGTTCTGCCAATATAAATTAAGTGAGTCTTACAATTTCTTCAGCATATGAACTATCTCCTTCTAGGCAACCATGCTCTTATAATCCTGGACCTGGAAGAATCTGACATTAGTTTTGGGCATGAAGGCAGTAAGTTGGGATGAGGGTGTATTTTGAAAGTAATTGGCATGGTCTTGCAAAGTAACTGCCTCTGATGAACTTATTATAGGTTCTTAAAGGAACGGAAGGCCAGCTTCCTCTTCCTTGAGCAACAAGAATCTCCTCCTTTGGAAAAGGAGGCTCAGAGGGAGTTTGGAGTTTCCAGGCTTTCAGATTAATCTGAATCCACTCCCAGATCCTCATTACAATTTTCAGAGTTCTGCTCCTTGTGAGCTGATGACCTCACCTTTCTGTAAGTGACATGCCGAAGCCATGAATTCAGCTGTTTTTGCTATTCTGCAACTTGTGGGATCAAATTTTGGGTCTGATTTTCAGTGGCTTAATTCTATGACCTCATAAGAGACTCTTTTAGGGCCACCACAGAATCTCTGTCCATATTTTGATTTTGAGCTGAGAATTTAAAACCAAAAAATTGCCATTTTCTTTCTTTAAGCTCTCCACTATGGCCAGAGCTACCTAACTGCCCCTCAGTCCTTGTTATCACGAAGCAGTCACTTGACATCTTCAAGATCTTTGTTAATAGTCGCATCATCCCAGGTAGTGACAGAGAATAATTTCAGTTACTGTACTGTCACTGCGTGGCATTAATTACCTATTTTCCATTTTCTACTGTTAATAGATCATGACTATATTTAAGCCCAATCAGATTATATGACCAGTTCAGTTTGTTTGTTTGTTTTTAGGAATGGCCTTGGCATAATGCTGTGTTAATTAGTGTCCAGTAAGGAAACCAGAGACCATTTTAGACATTTCACCAATAGAGAATTGGAGAGGTTGTGTTGCTAGGAAAGCAGCAGAGAAATGAAAGGTAGGCTGCAGGACAAAGGGCAGTTACTGCTTAAGGTTCAAGGAGTTGCTCCTTATCTGGCTGCAGTTGCTGCTAAGGTGCTAGAGGTGGTGCTCATATCTCTTTGGGAGCCACAGCATTTCTGCTCAGGGGGACCTTGCCGTGTGAGGCTGCTGAACCTGCCACCTGTGCTGCTGCCTATGGGCACACTCTGTGACTCAGTGCTCCTGCTTTACTGCTAGAGGAACTGCAATAAGCAGCAAAAGAGAAAAAAAAAACCAACAGAAGAAAAAGAAAACACCTCTCTTTTCCTAGAGTTTTCTAATCTCCAGCTGGTACCTCCCATTGGCAGAACCTAACCAGAAACCACTGGCAAGGGGATGCTGAAAACAGAGTTTTCTGGCATCCAGCTCCAGGGAGAGAAAGGATCGTACAAAAAGGTAAATGTGAAGTCAGGGCACAACAGACAATATCTAGAATTACAAAGCATCTATAGGAGTTACATGGGCTATCTCTGGCTACCTAAGTTACTGGAACAGCATGTACTATTTTACATGCATAACAATCACTGGATTCAGTTGTCCCAATGTTCTTGCTTCCCACATATTACCAGTGGTGTTTGTTTTATATGTGGAAAGTAAACCTTTTGGTATTTTGTTTTTGTGGTAACTGAAGCAATGAATTCATTATATGCACTCTAGTTGGCTTTGTGGAATTCATTTTCCTACTGTAACCAATCACTACAAATCTTCAAATGACAGGACTCTTTTCACCATTTGAATCCCCTGAGTCATTTATTATGGCTGCAAATGAATAAATTGCTTGGAGCCCAATTCTGCTGGTGATACGTGAAAGAGTTAGACTACTGAATGTAAATCCCTGCATATTGACTGAAAAAAGAAAAAGAAAGAAGTGGATCTTGTTTACCTTTAACTTCTTATACTGTTAAAGCTAATTAAAATACAGTGGATTTTTTAAAAAAGCACTAAATTGATCTTTTGTAATGGAGAGTATGTTGTCCCTATAGAAAAGAATTTAAGTATGTAACCCAAAAATACAGTCTTGCAGCTTTCTGATATTCTTTACTCTGAATTCATTAGGTACCTACTATGTGCAAGGATATTTCCTTTTTTTTACAAGATTTTACAAAGTTCTCTGACACCAGAAACCTATAATTAATTTTGGGAAGCAAAAATATACAAAAGAAGGTTATAATAATAAAACACAAAAATAGGTGGTATTTCATAATAGCTTTATACGAATATAATGTGTTACCACTATTCAAGTTGTGCTGGTCCATCAGGCCCCACTTTTGCAGGTAACCTACTGAAGCCTGATATAATATTGAGCAGGAAGAAACCCACATTATACACAGAATCTTAGGATGTTTTGTTGAATACATGCTGTACTTCACCTGGACCTATTCAAGAAATTAACTGTCCCCCAGATTTATATAATCTAAATTTATTTCCCCCAAATGATTATAAACTCTACCTCCAAATTCAGGCTCTTCTAATACCTCAACAACCCACTGTATTAGTTTGCTAGGGTTGCTGTAACAAAGTACCAAAAAAGGGTGGGAAAAGGGTGGCTTAAACAACAGAAATTTATTCTCTCATAGTCTTGGAAGCTAGATTCTGAAATCAAGGTTTGGGCAGGAATATCCTCTCTCTGATGGTTGTAGGGAAGTATTCTTTACTGTATCTCCTAGCTTCTGGTCTTTGCTGACAGTCCTTGCTATTTCTTGGCTTGTAGATCCATCACTTCGATCACATGAAACAACTTTTCCTATGTGTCTTCACTTTGCATTCTCCCTCTGTTCAAGAATGTCCAAATTTCTGTCTCTGTGTCCAAATGTCCACTTTTATAAGGACAACAGTCCAAGTGGATTGGGCCAAACCTAATGACCTCAATTTCACTTGATTGCTTCTAAAAAACCTATTTTCAAATAAGGTCACATTTTGAGGTACTAAGAGTTAGAATGTTCACATATCATTTTGGGAAGGATACAGTTTAACCCATAATATCCATCTTCCAAAATATTTCTTTGAGATAGTGTCCCTTTCAAAATATGCATTAAAAAAATAGGAGAACTGTTAGAGAAAATGTTACTGATTGTGGAGGGCTGTCACTTGAATACAAAGAGAACAATCTAGGCAGATTTAAGAATCTTCTTTCTTCTCTTTAAACTGGATGCTCCAAAATTTACCCAAATTCTGATCATTCCCTTTGTAAGCACACTTATACACCAGTGAATGTTATTATGAAGTAGAGAGTAAGTCAAAAGACATACAAGCCAGCTCTCTGTCCCACATGTTCCACCAGTTCTAGCTGCCTCAATTACTAGTAACTATCCACAATTTACAAAGTGTTTATAAGAAGAATTCCCACCAACTTCTAGTCCACAGTCTCTTCCATGGACCAATGACAAGTAGGAAGGTGAAGTAAAATATATTTGTAGACACAAATGTAACCAGTTCATTTAACAAACAGGATTTGTAATCATACCACTTTATCTTTGAGTCTCACTTTCTCTTTAAATTTACTCAATGAGTTTACTTCTATCTATCTGTGGAAACAGTCAGGCCCTGTGGCTTCCTGCTCATCCAGGTTAATAAAAAAAAAAAAAAACTAAGAAACAAAAAACCCGATGGTCATTTGAAGTTACACAGTTTTCATTTAGAAATTAGAATGTATATCCTTTTACAATAACAAAATCACTACATTTGATTAAAGTTAAATCTGTCCTCTCCTCCAGGGTGAGTCTTTTATCGATCAAAACACCTGTAGTAGGAGGTATTGGGAAAATTGGGAAGATAATAAAGATGATTCTTACTTTACTGATACATTTGGAAGGAGGCTTCAATTCCCTGGTTGTAGGAGAAATTTTTTAATTGTCTTTCTCTTATGAGATGCTTTTGTGGACTCTTCATAGGAACCTCCTCTCTCTAACCACTAGTCTGTCTTACCTGCAGCTCTCTTAATGCTGGAAATGCTCTTTTATCTAGCTCATCTTTTATACCTTCTTTAACCTCTGTGAATGTGGTGATCCCTGCAGATTCTATCAGCTGAGCAGTAATCATCACTCTGAATGGTCTCTTGGACAAGAAAACCCATGCTGGTTCTCTTACACACGTGGAGCATCTCTGACCTACAGAACAAATCGCACATCCTTTATTCCAGCAGACTGGGAGGGCAGGTTGTCCTGAGCCATCTCTTTCTCCTGACCAATCATTCAACAGTAGCCATCCTGTTTTTCAACCTTTTGATTTCTCAGGTGCAAGTCTGACCCCATCCTTACAGACCCTAAGAATGGAGGGTGCCTGTCAATCTCCCTGAAAAGGTCTCACTGAAGCGCCTCCCAACTAGGACTGAAATGAATCATTTCACCCAGTCCCTCTCATCTGTCTGGGCAGGACTTACCACAGAGGATAACTCAATCCCTGATACAGATAAAGGCATTTAAGGCTGACCTCATAGACTCACACAGATTTACTTTGAAAAACATGCATATTTATTCATTTATTCATTTATCTCACTTGGCAATTTGCTGTTGATTTTCTTTGCTTCTTGACTGAAACGTCCACTTTAATATCCTGTTATACCATTATAGACTCTGCACTATAGAAACTATACCAAGGGGGGAAGGAAGACACAGGAACAGTGGCCAAGCAGTTTCTGAGCGTGTAGCTTCAGCGTTTTCATTTCCTTTACCGTGAGCAACTTCCCCTGGTGATCCCTGCTTTTCTGTGAATTTCAAACTCCCAAACGCTACACAGCTGTCTCTCCCCTCAGCGGGGCTCGCCAGAGCGCATGCTCCTCCAGGCAGAGTGGGCGTGCAAAGCCGGAGCCCACCCCCCGCGCCCCGGATGGCACCCCAGGCGGCCCCAAAGGTGTGCCAGATCACAGGCCTGCCGCTCAGACCGGCACACAGGCAGATGGTCTCTCCCAAAGCGTGGGAAACACTCCATCGGCAGCGTCCACGCTGGGCAGTGAGGCAGGTGAGTCTGAGCCCAAGCAGGTTCCTCAGATTTCTACAGCCTCGTCACGTCAGGGACTCAAGCCGTGCTGGTTTTCAAAGCTAGATGATTTGGGGGCCAGTCTTTTAGGTGCAGTTCTTAAAAGCCAGGGGTGCCCAACGTGAGGTGCAAACCTTTCCCTCCTCACGGAGAAGCTCCAGGTTTTGAGTTCCCTCCAGACTGTGGGTTGCCACAACAGAGGGATTTATTGCAAGATTAGGTCTCCAGCCGCTCCTACCCGCTTCCATGTGGGCTTCGCTCCTTCACCCATGCGTAGGGGCAGGAGGCACTCAAGCAGTTTTTTAGGCTTTTCAGAGGAGGTTGTTCCATATGTAGCTGTAGATTTGGCTCACCGAAGGAGGTGCTATCACAATTCTCTTACATCACCATCTTGAACTGGAATCTATTATTTATGTGAATGTGGATATGTGCCTTATAATAGCATGGAGAGGGTGTTCTTCAGTAACAAGCAAGAGACAGGTCCTTTTCTTTCTTATTTGAGATTTTTATCACTGCTTTGGCTGAGTCTGTTCTTATCACAAGAATTTAGAATTCTTTGCAGCTTCCTTCTCGTGTAGTTCCTGGATCTTAATATGTCCTATGACTTAAGTCAGAAGGTATCACGAGCAAGCTCTGGGCGTGGCTTTCCTCAGGTGCAGGCAGTATAAGAGGGTGTATTTGCTACAGAGAATTTAAAAACATTCATAAGACCCGCTAAACGTTAACATGCTTTTTCTTACTACCATGTACCAACAGTTCTAAACAATGCTGTTATGAGTTGAATTGTGTCCCCCAAAGACGACATGTTGAAATCCTAACCACCATTACCTCAGAATGTGACCTTACTTGGAATTAGGATGGTTGCAGATGTAATCAGTTAAATTAAGATGAGGTCATACTGATGTAGGGTGGTTCCCTAATGCAATACGAGTGAGGTCCCTACGAGCAGACAGCTATGAAGACAGGGAGACGTAGGGAAAACGGCATGTGAAGATGGAGGTTGGTTGGCATGGTCATTAACAAGCCAAGGCACAGCAGGGACGCTGTTCTTCACAGAAACTGGGAGACAGGTGCAGAAATGACTCTACCTCAGAGCACTCAGGTCAAAGCAACCCTGCCCACACCTTGACTTCTAGCCTCCAAAACTGTGAGAGAATTAATTTCTGTTGTTTTAATCCATCCAATTTGTGGTGCTTTTCTATGGCAGCCCTAAGAAATGAATACAAATGCTAATAATAAAATACTCTTCAGTCTGTCTCTTAAAATCACGACTTTGGTTACTAATGTAACAAAAATAAAGTAATAAATATTAGTAAATATTTACAAATTCTTCAGCCAAACACATTTTATTTCTAAACGTTATAAAGTTCTCTACTGCACTATAATAGATTTCCCTTCTGATTGAAGCGTCACCTTACATGTGGCTAGGAAAGCAAAAGGCAGGAGGAGGAACCTGACAAGCAGGGAACGGTGAGCAGACTACTGGAGGGCCATGGTACCCATGTATTGGCAATGCTTAAGAGAAGCAGGTGTGGTGACAGTATCCATTTGTCATACTTACTAACCTGGCATTTATATTATGATGCCCTGCCTTCATCAACCACAACCATAGTAAAGATATCTATCAATCAATCAATCAATATCAATAAAACATATCTGCTTAGCCTAAGTTATCCAGTTGTTGCTGTGTTGTATCATCCGCTTCTGTATTTTAACTTCTGGTCCCAGCTCCCCACTTCCCAAATATAGGGTAAAATCAGTTTTTTTGCCTTAATTTACCACCTTTGTGTTTAAGAATCTGTGAATATTCAGTCTGGAACACCACAGAAGAATGCGAGTGTGAACCAACATGTCACATCAAGTCTCCTAAGGCTAAAAAGAATAATTTCCCAAATAAGTGACTAAAATTGATAAAATGCTGGTTTGCAAAACTTAACAGAATAATTAAAAATAAGAGAAAAGAAATGTCACTTAACAAATTTTTGCTTTTGTAAGTAACCTCTTTTATCCAGTGTCCTGTTTTGATCAGAAAATACTGTTGCCTCATCCTTTTCCCTACATTCAAAATACCTTGGATGGATATTATGCATTCCCAACCTGTCAGCTTTGGCTGAATTACAGAGTGCTCAATTATGCTCTAATTGAATAGCTGCCCAATGCAGGCCACGTAATGACTTCCTGATTATCTGCCTTTAAATGATGAATGAAATGAATATGTAACATTCTGTTCAAATATAGCATACTTAGCATGCCAAATGAAAACTGATTTTGTGCTCCTCTCTCTGAAAAACGTATATTTTATTGTAATTCAGTTCATTGGTTGTTCGGCTGCTTGTTTTCTAGTCATCAAGATAAACATTGAATGAGCTATCTAGGAGAACATTAGTCTTCATTTTTGCTTTCCAACAGATGCTAAAGGTGTTAAATATTGTTTAGATTATTTGGGTTCTTCTCTTTACATCATCTTATTGGGAAAAAAATGACAAAGGTCATATTTTTATGAACAGTTCTTGTTGGCAATGTTCCAATATACATTGGCAAAAAAACAAATCTGTTATGATGAATGTGTTGCAAAGGCAACAACATTAAAATGTGAATAAATTATTTATTGGCAAGAATGCTTTTTATAAAGTAGTAATTTACAATATTAGCACCAGAAAAGAGTACATGCACTGAAACCTGATTGTATGCCCAACCTACAATAAAAGTAGTTTGCACAACTAAAATAGTTCATTTTATTGTCCTTTTACATGATTTTTACCTTTGATATACTCATTTCCAAACACCAATTCAAGAAACTGTATGAGGGAACTCACTGTATGTAATAACTTTCAACAGATAACCTTTTCTGCTCACTGGAAAGAGAGAGGACACTGAGACAAGTAAGGAGAGAAAGTACTGTGGAGGAAAGGGGGGAATGAAGAAATAATTTTATTACCTATTCTGTTAAATATGTGGTTAATAATGTACAATTAATTTGCTGCTTATCTAACAATCTTAGAAAAGGTTTTGCATGAGATATATCCTGGATCAGCTTTCAATAAAATGTTATCTAAGATGAAGGAGTCTCCTCCAACATCCTCTTGAAATTTTCCCTTAATTTTACTTTTACAAGGAGAGTTTTGTAATTAAAGTGCAAAATCCCCACTTTTACATGGGATATTTATTTCAAGATATTGAGATAATTGATTTAGTACTCTCCTTCTCAGAATATATCTCTTCTCCTTTCTTCTCCTCCTCTTCCTCCTTCTGTTCTTTATATTTCTCTTTCTAACTGCTCTCTTTTATTTCCAGTTATAAAAAATGAACTGGCAGCCTCATTGATAAATCCACTCCACAAATGTCTTTGGTTTGGTACACTAGAATTTTATAAAAACTTTATTTTCAGCATTTCAAAATGGGCAGATTTCATATAAACATGTAGCTATCCAATTTCTGACTAAAATTCAAATCTAGGGATACAAGGGCTATAGGAGTTGCTTACTTAGATAAGCCATACACTAGCTTGCCAAAATCCAGCCCATTTTTCCCATTTACACTGTAAAACTGACACTCATAGGCTTTTAAGTTTGCATTCTCAAGGGTCCATTTCAAAATACAGTGTTGATCTGGTGATATCCAATAAAAGGTGCACCCCACCCTAGACCCCCTAGGACTAGGTTCCAGAAGGCAATATCAGAACTTCTGCTTAAGATGTGCTTCTCTAAGATTGAATACACCCATTAACATGGTTCCATTCATTGCATATATCAGACAGTGATGTTCCCTATGTGGAGCATGGGCTATTTGGAGAACAGTAAGCTTTCCACATAGTGGAGCTTTTGACTGTTGCACCAACATTTTTAGGTCCTTTCGACATGGTATGATGTTAAAGTTTAATTAAAAATGAGAATTACATGATAAATTCTCACAGTGAATGGGCAGCTGACATTAGAAGATGCATGGGAAGAATAGAGGTAGCAAGTAACATTGATGGTATGAGTACAAGTGAACATGGCCGAGCTGGCTCTACTCCTACTACTAGTAAAGTCTTCAACCATGTTTTGAGCTAAAACTCTTATGATTTGATAAGGTCTGATAAGAAGTTGTCCACTAAAAATGGACTTTCAAGGTAAAGGTGAGATGTCAATTTAAGCGTGTGACTGTTTGTGCTATAAAGAAAACATTTTGAAAATGGATGCTTAAAAATGCTACCATTATTCCATTCTGAAAACTGTAAGTGTGCCATCTATAAGAAATATGTGTCACACACACAATACAAACTTAGATGTAGAATCATTGGACTGTATTAAAATCTTCCAAATGTGAAGCTTCAGTATATTAAGTCATTTGTAAAAATTTTAAATGTACTTCCTGAGAATCATCAGGTGCAATGGTAAAACATTTCATACAAATGATATATTAGGCTAAAAAATTTTTATTATTGAAATATGGTCCAATCCTTTATTTGTTATATTTAGATATATATATTTATTGTAAAAGTATCTTTTTCCTAGCTGTCAGCCATGAAACATAGATTAGAATTAAAATAACCTTATAACCAGGCAGTTAAAATGTTGTATTACAGTTTTAGAACATAATCCTCAAAACTAATCAACTATATATTCAATTGGATTTTCCCTTAAAATAATGATTGCATTTCATTGGTACTAAAGTGTGCATTTTAACATCTCTGAAACTCGAAGTGTACCTTGTGATTGATGGGTAGCATGTGATAGTTATTTTTGCAGTATTTTCCCTTCCTTAGTGGTACATGAACTAATAGTACATCTTACATTTAATGGACTATAGCATTAATCATGCTAATGAAAGTTGGTTTAATGAGAAAAAATCAGTTTTGTACAATTCAAATATAATGTGTGAAATATTTTAATCTCACCTTTTTCTAAAGTGCACTTTGTTTTCTCATTATCTTATGGGTTCTTAATGTGTAAAATATATTGTATAGCAGTATATATATTCATAAATAAATATTTACATAATAAATGTAAATCAGAAAAAGATGAATGGATATACAATCAAAAAAGCTCCAAAGCTTTTGGATCCAAAGCTCCCGCCAGTATACCACATTGTTTGATACTATTTTTCGTTGAAAATCTAGTCAATTGAGAAAAAGCAAAGAAGGGAAAGACTGTCCCTGGAGAAAGCTATCTATGTCCCTTTCTTGGGCTGAGACTGCCTTTGTGGAAGAGATCTTCAAAAATAACAGCAAAGTTCTGTTTTATTTCTTAAGACAGCTGTAATCATATCATGTATATATACATTATGTATTCTGTTAATATACATTTTTAAGTGTATATTAATACATACTTAGCATTATAATGTAGTAAATGTTTTACTGACATAGGGCATACCATTTAAGATAGAGTTGTTTCTATAGTTTGATTATTGTTTGATAGTGCCAAGCATGAGACAAAAGGGTGTAACGTACAAAATTCTCTTGTCTAAGAGTTTACATTCTAGTGGGACAAATAATGAAGAAGTAAACAAGATATTTTCATAATTGATGAAAGCTAGGAAGATAGAATCGGGATAATGTGACAGAGTTGACAGGATTTAGGCTTTAATACTAGTTAGAGTGAATGGTTGCAGTGATTTCTAAAGTGAGATTGATTGGTTTTCAAAAATATATCCCAGATTTGTCCACTCCTGCTCCTCTCCCAAGCAAGATAAACTATGTCTTCAAGGTCAGTGGTAGCCTCTCCCTGACAGCCCTGCTACCAATACGTCTATACCTGGAGTCCACCCATCTCCACCCACTAGGGACATCTCATCAGAAACCTTCAGGTTTCATGGAACTTCAGCCCCTCATTGTCTTCAGATTTGCAACCTCTGCCTTCTCAGCTGTGGTTGGTGAGGTTCAGGTGAAACATGTTCTATTAAACTGAATGAAGTCCCTCTTGTACACATTTCAGTGCATAGAATAAGAAAGGACAATAACTTCCCTCAAGGAGCCAGGAGTTGCAATTGGGAAACTGGCTCCAAAAAAAGTGAACCTCCAAGACCTATTGAGAATCTGCTGGGTTCTTTAGACTCCATCTTTTGAATTTTTTAAATAGAGTAATACCTACATACTGGGAATGAGAATAGGGTAATCCTACATTTGCTCTGGCATTTTGGGTTTAGTTAGATTACTTTTTGAAACAGTTGCTAATGAGAAATAATCTTCAATCAACTCATTTCCCTTGATATCCCACTTCCTGATGTGAGTCAGCACAGTAAGTGGCGATGGGTTTTCTCTAGCATATTCCTGGAAGAAGCAGGGAAGTTGAAGTTGCTCAGCCATAATGTTTCCTGTTTCAAATTATGTCCTGTTTGTTTTCTTTCTATTTGTAAAGAAAAAAAAAGGTGTTCCTGGCCTATATGTATAGATAATAGGCCTTATAACTATAATCTTTTCTTTTGAGTAGAAAGATCAACAAATCATCATCCTCTGTTTAGCAAAGCTATATGGAAAAGAGGAAAATAAAGGGAATACATTTACAAGCAGCATCTCACTGTATACTTGCAGCTGACACCTAAAGCTTCTGTAATATGAAAGCATTAACCATAGGCTAAGATATCTGTGTTGTACAATCACTAACTGCATTTGGGAGCCGTTGCTTTGATTTTTAAACCAAAAATTCTTAAGAAAGTTGTTATATATGACAAAGACAATCGCTTGGCCTAGGTGTATCTTAACTTCTGAGTCTGCTTTCCAACTCCACTCCTGGAATCTCGATGTGCCACCAGCAGGAGCAGATGTCTTGGCTCTGTCCCTGTGACAGTGCCTGTCCATGCTAAGCTTCTTAGCATTTCATTTTGTATTATTTTGAAAATCCGTGGCCTCCATTTTCCCTCCTCCTCACCCTTTGTGTCTAACACTCCAAAGATATTCTAGTTGTATATGTATTAATTTTTTCTGGTACTTCAAAGCCCCAGGTCTATTCCTGCCTTCTGGGGAAGATTGGTGACAATGCTGATTGACTCCTCTTTTGCTTCTTCTCTTCACATTAATGGGGTGGTATCTGAAAAAAGATAAACTAATAAGTTAAGATGATCCAAATAAGAACTTCTAAAAACTTTTTTTATAGTAAAATAGCATTGAGTAAATAGGCTTTTAATTTACTATAATTGTAGCTACTCTTCTTGAGTTTTCACAACTTGATGTCTTGCGAAGAGCTTTATATATTAACTTGATATATTAGGTTATCATTATGCTACATGTGAGTGTGTATAATTTGATGCATTCTGGTAACAGAATTTCCTTTTTCCTAAAAAGGAACAATACCTATCTCCCAGGGCTGTTGTCACAATACTGGGTAATGCTTGTTTAAATTGCTTGACACGTGGGTAAATACTTCAGTAGGGCTGCTTTGTGATGATTTTGATTTATTGTTATTTCTATGACACTTACTTGATAAATGAGAAATCCATTTCACAGAAATCAACTTGCTTCAGAAGGTTCACTTAATACAACAAAGGCTCAGATTTGAATCAAGAACTGAAATCCTAGTTTATGTAACCAGTTTCTTTCCACCCTCCACCTAGGAATTTTGATTTCTAGGCACCCTTTGCTGTACATTTTATTTTGCTTTGTTTGGTTTCACTGAGTCATGTGCCTTGTTGACTAAGTTCTTTGCCTAATGCGTGCTGTATTTCTTTTTCTTCCCTTTGTCCATTCCACTTGTTTTTTCCCCCTGGCTCCACTGCTGAAGCTTATCTCCAGTGCACCTCCTGGAAGGGGGGTGAGGTTAGGAAATAGCCCCTGAAACATTCCCTTTTCACACCTTGCCTCATTTCTTACCTCTTCTACCTGTGGGTATCTTTGCATGGATTTTCTGTTATATGTGTCAAAAGGCATGTTTTTTTATTTAAGTTGCAATTGTGGAGAATATAATGCCTTACAGTTCTATAAAACATACAAAAAACATTTTTTATTGTGGATGTTTTCATGTTTATCAATAAAACTTGAAAATTAAATACCAGAGGACTCAGGTCCAGGACCAGGGTAAAGTAAATGAGATGCCTAGGGTACAGAAATTTAAGGAGGTCCTTCCTCTCAGCTTCATGCAAGTACAGATTTGGCACCTTCAAGTAAGTGCCTCCTTAAAATTCACACCGTAGGAGCTTCACTTGCTTCTTGGAAGCCCAAGCCCTAGGGATATCTAGATATTTTTTCTTAGAATCACAATTTCCTTAGATCATTCCTGGATTGAGAAGAACGACCCTTTGTTATTTTGGCTTTTTTCATAATAATGGGTTTAATTTATAGCCCTATTGGAATTTACTGTGGCATGATAACGAGTTTAAAACCAGACAATGTTGTACTAAAGACCAGGTGTTCCAAGTATAATAAACAGCTCCCTAAAGATTAGAAAATGAATATTTAACTAGATGACTATATTTGATTTCCTTCATTCATTTTTTATTATTTCACTGAAAACTTTCTTGATAGAAATCACACTGACAGGATTTTAATATCTTCTGGTAAATGAAACCTGTCATTCTAATGTCTTTATTTCTTTGTGGTAACATTTAGTAAACCCTGGTGACCAGTAATTTTCTCTATAGTTAAGAGTTAAGGAATTCTGTGCAGATTGTACATCAGAGGACAAAATTTGTACTGAGAGGTTGATAATTATGGTGAAACTAGTTGTATGAATTAGGTCCTATTTACAAAGAGCCTGATGATTTTTTTTTAAACAGGAGAAAAACATAACCTCATCCATAGAAGCTTTAAGTGTTTAATTATTGTTATTTTCTCTTCAAAGGAAAAGAGAACTCTCATGCCCATCAAAACAAGAGTTCTGTGCAGAGGGTTTCAGATCCTTTCTTACAAAACCAGGCCCAAGCAGCAAAGCTTTCTGGAGTTGACATTCATTAAAGATGAGCAGTTATTACAGTTACTTTGGAAATAGAGGCACAAACATCTAACTTCACAGTTCCACTGTTTGTCTTATGATTGTAGTTTGAGAAATTCTAATGTAGTGAGAAACATTGTAGAGCTCCAGTATCAGATTTGGCTCTGCTAAGTATTTTCCAATTATCACAATTGACAGTTTTCATCTGATTGCCTATCAGAACTCAGAGAAAAGTCCCAAAGCAGTGCAAAAACCTGATAAAAATCATCAAATTCTCTTTACTTGTATGTATTCCTAAATATTGCCTTGTCACCTTCATTCTCATGCTTATGTTTAGAGAAGGGCCCAAAGGTAATATTCTTGTTGCTGTTTGTTTTTAACTTGTACTACCAACATTAAAAGAGATTCACAAGTGTATTATTGTTGTTGGTCATAAATTCTCTAAGATTCTCATGAAAGACTGAACTCAATATACAGGCATACTCATGGGATAGCTACACAATATTAGGTGTTCTGTTTTTCAGCTTTCATACTGCTTGTCCATTGTATTCCTGTGTACTGAGATGAATTGAGTCCAAACCTAAGACAAATAATGACTTTCTGATTATCTCTGTAAATGATGAAATGGAATATATACAGTCACCCAACAGGGAGACAAATAAATAACTGCGACCTTTGGGAGGAAAGCAAAACTATTAAAAACTGGAGGTTTGTTTGTTTGTTTTAGTTTTTCTTTTCTAAACACTTTTTTCTTGACTTTCCATATCATGTTTGTTAATGGTTTAGCGACAGGCATTGCATTTCAGAATCTGCTCAAATCCTCGCAGAAGCAGCAACTGTGACTGAAGAAAAACTGGCTCTATCGGGTTAATCTAGGATTTCCAAACTGGGTTTAGATCAAAAAAGAAACCCAAGATTTACCAGTGAACGGGGATCTTGGTTTTATTCATATAAAGCTCTTCCATCACCCACTCCAGCATGATGCTTCTGAAATGCAGAAACCTGTCACTTCTGAGATAAACCCATTAATCCACCTCTGTCCTTCTCTGTTTGGTAGGCAGATCTTTTTGGTGTGGATATATCCGATCACTTATTCTCAGCACTACCCTTGTGTCAGAAGCTGATAGCTTTAATGTTTCTTGTCTTCCAGATTCAACGAAGACATCCAGACGGCTCTGTGTGGTGTTTTGAGAGCAGCCCCTATTGAAGCGCTTCTGTAGGTAATCCCCAGGAATGATTCAAGTGTGTTGAAACCAAAAGGAATTCTTGTTCTTAAGTGAATATGCACATCACCAATAGTCTCATTTGTTATTTTTCTTGTCCTTAGGATTCTCACATATATGAGAAAAAATTCATACATTTATCAGAAAAACAAACAGCTGCTCCTGCCTCCTCCCCTGCTAAATTAGTTATCCAGCTCCTTTATTACCCTCTCACTTTACCACTTACCATAATTTCCCTACTCACTGATTTCATCTCCAGGCCAGGAACTTCTTGCTGATAATGACAGTATCTTAATCATTTTTTAACACCCACTCCCTGACGTGTACATGCTTAAAGTTGTTTCAATGGTTGAATGAACTAGTGTAACACCCTCTGTGACTCCATCGAGTTTTGATTTTATATGTTCATGTTTTTCATTAGTGTGGTCTTGCCTTTCAGTCTAAGCACCAACTCTCCCTTGGTTGTTTCTGCTAAGTGAGCACATGACCGTGTGCCTTTTCCTTTGTTGCATATGTTACACCTTTGCACTGGAGAAAGAATGTCCCTATTGAGGGAGGCCCGGTGGGTTCTAATGAGTCTGTCTTAGAGCTGGTGGTTCTCATTGTGTGAGTACTCGGAGTATTTCAGTCAAAGTGCTAGTCGGTTGGTGAATGAGATTCTGGAAAAGTTCCAAGCAATAGTTAATTATATGCTTTTTCAAAATTTGACTGTCTTTGCTGCCTTCTCTATTTAGTAAATGCTTCATTTTGCCTTTTTGCACATCTAACCTTATTTACACCTTTCTTCCATAATCGAGAAACAATATAGTACCAAGGTAAATTGCATATTGCCTTAGATTTGCTCAAAGCTTTAAAAACACAATGAGATTCCATGCAACAGCAATCTGAACACTTTAAAGAATCTTATGACTCAAAGAAATTTATCTTAGTTTTTATAATTTTATTTTCTTAAAAATACATGGGAGTGTCTGACATTTAAACCTGTGACATGAGACATTTCTGTATTTTCTGTGGAGTTTTGATGGGCTTGTTTGATCTTTGCCTTTTGTTTTTTTTTTTATAGAAGATGTGTTGCTTGTGTGTATATATGCTTTTCTAGAGATATCCAGTTTTGGGGTTTTTTTTTTTTTTGCTTTTCAGTTTTATTTTTTCACTTTGGCTCTGTTTGTTCATGTCTATAGAGAATAAACTTTATGATAAAACTGATTCTTCAACTCTGAAAATGACAAGTCTGTGGGATTTGGGGTGGGGGTGGTGTTTTAGGAAAAAAAACAAGCTGAGGAAAAATTAAATAGTTTCCAAAGAGCATTTTACTTACTGAAATAGAATCCCAAAGGAAATTGTTATAATGTAAAAGACTTGGAATAAGAATTCTTGATATCAGACACATGTAAGCTATGGTCAGAGGAGCTAAGAAATCGATGAGTTGCAGATAATATCAGCTGCTGTGTTTGAAGATATTTCATGGGTGAATTCTGAAATGGAGTTCTCTGTTGGATAGATACTTTGGCAGCCTGGGCATTATTGATCTATTGAAGACAAAGAGGGAAGCATTCTGATCGGTATGCGAAGAAGAGTTTCCTTCCTGGGAAAGGCAGTCAATCTCATCCTTCCTTACTTTTCATTGCAATTGAGAGGTTTGAATTATTAAAGAAACTGAGTTTCCTAGCCTTGAAGCAGAATTTTCAATATCCTGCAAATTTTACAAGATATTGTTTGAAAATACGTATTTTCCCCTCATGCTTAGGGACAGAAAGAAAGATAATTCACTCAGGCATGAGAAAATCCAGCTGTGACACTAAAATTCAGTTGAATGTATTAAGGTATAACTTGTGTTTTAGACATTTGACTTTTAGGATTTGGTGTTTTAGAATTTGAACAGCTGTCCTGCTGTTTAATATTATGTCAATCCCAAAATAATCTGTGGAGGAAATTTGGTTATTAATATTTTAAATCTTTTTGTCTAGATAAGTCAGTATAATAATAATTAATTTTTCAACTCATACATGAAACTTTTTCCTTAAAATATCCTATTTTCTTATGACAAATATTTTTTAACATAAAAAATCATAGCATTTAATATGGAGGAATAAATGCTTCACTTGTTTTCTGGATAACACTCTATATCATAGCAAAGGGTGAGGGTTTTAGAAAAATACAAGCTTGAAACAAATTCTGTCTCTACCATTTTTCTAAGTATATTTTTTCATCAAGCTATTTCATATCTTCAAGTTATAGTTTGCCAACCTGTAAAATGGAAATTATAACAGAACCCATCTTATGAGCTTGTTGCCAAGATTAAGTCAGAAAACACATGGAACACTTTAACAGTGTCTGAAACACAGTACGTACTCTAAATATGTTGCATATTCATATTATCTTACTAACTCTATGGAGGATACAGTGAAAATTGGTAGAAATGCCACTCAAATGGTATGGGCCCTTTCTCAGAAGATATATCCAAAGTAGAACTTTTTTTGTGTGTGATGGCAAGTTTGTAAATATATTTGATCCCACTTCAATTTGGGTTGAAAGACAGGTCCAGTAGTACATAAATTCCCAGAGAGGTAGAGGTATAATAACAAGGTCTTTCTGCAATTACCAAAGTGCTCATTAGTGCCTGCTAATAAGAAAGCTTAGGTCAAAAGCCAAAAAGAGTATACTTTCATGGTAAGAAATGGGAGAGGTAAAGAGGCCAAGGTCAAAAATCAGATCCAGGTGAAATCATGAGAGTGGACAATCCAGTGAAGAGAATCAGGTGGCCACAAGCAGAAAGTGCAGTCTCTTGCAGAAGAGAAATGAGCACAAATTGTCATAGCTGGAATGAATTAAAACCATGCAGTCCTTGACATCAATCAGAATACCATTAGAAGACTTTCCCTTGGAGTTCAGGTAAAAAAATGGATCTGAAGTACAATTTTTTTTGATGCCAGATAGCAGAAAAATACTGCCTTCAAAGTAATATGCCTTTATAATACAAAAATAGTTGCCTGATGGAATGGGAATTAGAGATAGGATCATGTTTATGTTACAAGTTACCCTTTGAATCAAAGGATTCTGTTTAGAGGTTGTATTCTTTGGTCTACTCATGCTTGTAGGTCTTATGTGAATAAATGCCTCAGTGTTTGGTTTCATTCATTCATCCATTCCTCATTCATTTGTTTGTTCATATATTTTAAGTTTTATTTTGTTACTGCTAGACAACATGCTCATGCTATAATCTTTCTCTGACAAATAGTTCACTTTCCCCTCACTATATTGACATTTGTTCTGCTTTATTTAAATTTTCACTTGCAGCCAGCACAGATACTTTATTTACAGAGCCACATGGTATTTGATGCATTTTCCTGCTATCACACTTACCCCTCTGCAATGCAGTTCTTCTGCATCAAACATTCTGAAGTATTCTTGTAAAATATGAATCCAAAGTTGTCTTTCCCTCCCTAAAACCCTTCCTTCACTTCCCCTTGGTCTCAAAAGACAATATGAAATCTTCACCTGGACCTGAACGGCCCTACATAATTTTCCTTTTGCGTAACAGTCCAGCTCATGACACTCCTCTCTTCTGTTTGTTCACCACTCTTCAGGCAGTAAGAGCATATTTCTCTTCCTGGAATATCCCAGCCCTTCCTCAGATTGAGAGTTCTGTGTCTGGCTGCTCTTTTCCTGTACTTCACAAAATGGACTTGCTCCCTATCCTTCATTCATGCCTCACCACAGACACTACCTGATTGGTGGGGACTTTCTTACTAATATATATTATTCCACCATCACTACATTTTTTGCTTTTATAGCATTTATCACAATCTATTATTTTTGCTTATTGTTTAATTACATTATTATGGTCTCTTTCAAATCATTAATATGTCTACTCCATAAGGTCAATGTTTTTTCTGTCTTGATTATAACTCTACCTGATCAGAACCAGAAAAATAAGCTTAGTAGTTGGTAGGTGCTCGATAATATTTTTTAACACAAATGAATGAATTGTAACCTTATCTTGTCATTATCACAATTCATCATCTTCCTTCATGCTTTGAGTTAATCAGTGTTTATTGAAGACTTATCATGTGAAAAGAAAGAAACTTGGACCTTGGGGACATGTAGATTAGTAAAGCCTGATTTCCTTTCCTCTGTGGTAGGACTAACAAATACGTTGCTGCTTACCTTGGTGAATTCCAGGAGTGTGACGTGTAGAAAGATTCTGGGGCTGTGTCTCAACTTATGAAAGGATGCCAGCAGCACAGAAAAGGAAGAGGAGATACTCATGTCATACATTTGCCATTTCTGCTTAACTATCTAATAAAATAGATCCACCTTCAAATACCTTTCTTGTGGGGAAACGATGGCTTTAAGTCCCTCTTACGTGCCATGCCACCTTTAGCCATAGAAATTTTTTATACAGTCAGAAATCACTCTGTTTCTCTACCTCACCTTTCTTTCCCTTTCCCCCTCCTCCTTATGACCTCTTCTCCTAGCTGTCATCCTTCATATCTCAGCAAAGAGCTCTTCTTCAGGGATTTAACCTCTGACTACCTCTCCACCCTCCCTAGACTAGGCTAATTCTTCTGTGCTACAGTTTTCATGGCCCCACATACTTTCCTTTATAACCTTAACATTGTTGCCATTATATATGGATCAGTGCCCTGTAATGGAGTACTATCTGTCTCTCCAACTGGACTGTGAACTCCCTGAGGACAAGTGTGCTTTGCTTTGCTCACTATTTCCAATAGCAGCTGCATGGGATTACAGTGTTTCCCTTAGAAAATGGGCTCATATAATACAATGTTATATTTCAACGCACATTTTTTGTACCGATAGCCTTTATGATTTTGATACATTCTCATTGTTACCGTTTTGTGTTTGTTTCTAGAGAGGATTTCATTAAGTAAACAATTTTATTACAACAGTAAATTACTATGAAATAGTGAGAAAACCACAATAAATAGATATTTATATCATACAGCAATAGGTAGGAACTCCTCAGCCTATCTAAATATCACCTCTTGTGTTTACCATCATCGAAATACTTTTGCCTACATTATTCGCCACTATTTCCAAGGTTTTTTTTGAACATCTTTTGTCATGGGAATTAGCAATTAAAACTTTCCCTATCTAGATAGAAAATGCAGTGTAAACAGCCATTTTTTTTCCTCCTCATGCTGCCTTATATCCTCCTCTGAATGTTTTAGGCATAAAAATTTTTCTGTATTGTTTGAGTGATTTTCTTCACTTATCAGCTGTTTTTGCTCATTTTTTTTTTTTAAAAACAGGCTTCCAAAGTCCCTATTTTGTTTTTAAAGGTGAAGATGTAAAATGAATGAGATGCTTATACTTTCAGTGCCAGCTACTTATATTTATAACCTTGAGGTTGCCTTTGATCCTAAATCAGCTTTTAATTACCACTGTAGTTACATTGGTGAAAAAATAATTCTATTATTTCCAGAACACAGCCAGAATATGACCAACACTATCTCATGAGTGCAGTTATTTTAAGGCATTTATTACTAATTATAGTTGGTTTATTATAATTCATTGTTCACTGGCCTTCTAGGCTATTTACTTAAGGTTCTATTCAACATTACAGCTGCTGCAGCTGCTGTTCCTCTGAGATTCTACAATTTTATGAGAGTAAAAGGGTTCTTAGTTGGAAGAGGGTGTAATTGGGCTCAAGGGAGACACTTAACTTGGTGTCCCCTAGAATGTGCTACAAAAGGGTGCATTATTCCCACCTCTGAGAAGAGGTTAAGAATGGAAAGAGATTAGTAGATGAGCCCTTTAACCATTATAAAGTGACATAAGCAACAGGGAAACCATTCATTTATGTATCTACTTACTCAGCTAGCTAGCTATCCCTGGTCAGTTTTCTCTTTTTATTTAGATTTCTACTTTATAAATAGATTTTCCTGAATGCTCAATTCCTAGTCCAGGCCTATTTCCTCTTTTGCAAATAAAAAATTGTAGGTTTCTAAGGTTTTTCTGCAATTCATTCATCCCACAAACATTTTTAAGCACTTACTACATGGAACAAATTTTGCCAACTCATGCAAACATTTACGAGTAAGCAGACACAAAGGGTGTCGTTCCACCTCTTCCTGTAAACTTGAGGAATTTCCTCTCTATGGGGTACTTCGACATGTGATTGCATGAAAGTTTGCAACAACATTATGATGGCATAACAACCTACTTTTCTAACCGAATCAAGTAACAGAGTCATTCAGTAAGTTTGAAATGGTGAGAAGGGCAAAAGAGAAAGCAGAGTTTCATGGACTTAAGATATTTCTCTAAATGTGTTAGGCTGTGAGGGTGGCCAGATTCATTCTGTTCTACACTGTTTATTCAAGGGCAGACATTTTAGCACCCCTCTCCCCCTGTAGTTTAAACTTCACTCTTCATAAATGAAAAATTATCTTCATATACCTTATCCTAGCAAACAAACTTGTGAAGATTTAGACAGGGATATTTACAATACTTGTCTTAATCATCTGTGCCTCCCTGATTGAAATCTTCAAATGCCAACCAGCCTCCATGGATGAGATTTTTGATTAAAGTGGATCAAATATAAACTGATGTTTTCAAGAGAGTGAATTCAGGGCACCAGCCACTATATCCTACTGTCTGTACTGTAGTAGTTTAAAATAAACTACAAGCAACATGAAAGACAGGTCAGCATCTCACTCCCTGCGTGGGTACTTGATCAGTTACAGAGTTGGCAGTCCTGCCATAGGGCTGTAATGGAAGCAGAGCCAACAGGAATGACAGAGATCTTGGGAAAGCGCATTATACCTGGAAATCACATACCAGCCAAGGTCACCAGCAGCAGTCAGACCAGAGCAAGCCAGAATGAAACATGCCACATTTCCTCACCACAATCAGCTGGTTTGTTCCATTAAGAGCAATTCTGATGTCTATCTCCACCCTTTCCCTAGACGTTTACCCTAGACAGCCTGAACCTTGTTTAGGAGGAGAACAAAACAGAAATAAACAACCAGCAACAGCAAACAACCTTACTATCTTCACCTGACCTGCCACCACTAGAAAGAGATGAATGTTCAGTTGAATGATTCTGAAGGTTTAAACTATTCTAAAATGAGTTTGCTTCTATTAAGATGTTTTTGTTTAATTGTAAGATATACTAATATGAAATTTAACATTTTAACCCTTTGTAAGTGTAGAGTTTAATGGCAGCCAGCACATTTCTATTGCTGTGCAATCATTACCATGATGCATCTCCAGAAGTTTTTTATTTTCCCACACTAAAACTTTGTGTTCATTAGGTACTCATTCCCTATAACCCTCACCTCCAGTCCCTGGCAGCCACTCTTTGACTTTCTGTCCCTATGAACTTGACTACTCAAAGTTATTCCTATCAGTAGAATCAAGCAATATTTGTCCCTTTATGACTGGTTTATTTTATTTAGCACAGCATCTTCACGTTTCATCCACGTTATAGCATGTATCAGAATTTCCTTCCTTTCAAATAATACTCTATTTTGTGTGTATACTGCATTTTGTTTATCCACACATCTATAGGTGGATACTTGAATTGTTTCCATATTTTGGCTATTATGAATAATGCTGCTGTATTTAGAGAGGTATTATATCTGATTGAGCTCTTTCAATTCTTTTGGGTCTGTACCCCAAAGTGGAATTAGTGAATTATAAAATAATACCATGTTTAATTTTTGGAGAATTGCTTTGAAGAATGCACCATTTTCATAGACGCTGCATTATTTTGCATTCCCAACAGCAGTATACAAGTGTTCCAATTTCCCTCCATTCTCACCAACACTTGTTTTTTTCTGTTTTTGTTTTTATTTTGTTTTTTTTTTTTAGTGGTGGCCATACCAGTGCATCTTATGGTATCTTATTGTGGTTTAGATTTGTATTTCCCTAATGATCAGTAATGTTGAAGCATCTTTTCATGTGTTAGCCATCTCTGTTCCTTCATTGGGGAAATGACTGCTCAAGTCTTTTACCAATTTTTTAAAAATGGGTGGTGGTGATGGTGGTGTTGAATTCTAAGCATTCCTTATATACTTTTGATATCAGTGCCTTATCAGATAAATGATTTGCAGATATTTTCTCCCATTCATGGGTTGCCTTTTCACTTTGCTGATAGTGTCCTTCTTTATACAAAAGGCTTTAATTTTGATGAAGTGTAATTTATCTGAGTTTTTCTTTCATTGCCTGTGCTTTTGGTGTGTTATATCTAACAAATCATTACCAAATGCAATGTCAGGAAATTTTCCCCTCATGTTTTCTTCTAAGATATTTATAGTTTTATCTTTACTTTTAGGTCTTTGATCCATTTTTGAGTTAATATTTGTATATATGTAAGGTAAGGTCCCACTTCATTCTTCTGAATGTTAACATCTAGTTTTCTGGAAGCATTTGTTAAAAAGACTGTGTTCTCCCTACTGAATGGTCTTGGTTGGCAACCTTGTTGAAAATCATTTGACCATATATATGAGAGTTTATTTCTGGGCTCTTGTTCTATGCCACACAGCCACATAAGAAACTTCTCTTATCTGTCTTTATGCCAGTTCACACTGTTTTGTTATTTGTTTATTTTTAAATATATGATTGAAGAGAACAGTTATGGAATTTGCTCAAGACATTTGATATGTCATGAGATAATGGGAAGAAGACATTGCGCAGTATGGTTAGAGGAAGTGATTTGAAAAAATAAGTTATTTTAAAAAGTGAAACTTAATTTTAATATCTCAAAAAGTTGGAACTGTTTATATTGGTCAGCTTTTCTACAATGAAACTTCAAATAAAACAAATATAAACCTCATTGTTATATAGTATTAATCATTTTGTTGGCACAAAACTCTGCAGGTTGGCTGGGCATTGGCTGTTCCAGGCGAGACTGGCTCAGCTGTGGAGCTTCTAATCCATATCTTCTATCCTTCTCTTGAGACCAGAAGGCTAAGCATGATCTTTTCATGGAGATGGCAGAACCATAAAGGGCAAGCAGAACAATGGATTCTCTTAAAATCTCAGGCTTGGAACGGTCACACTGCTATTTTTGCCTCATTCTGGTGGCCAAAGTAAATCTCGCAGCTGGATCTATTCGTAGGGGTGATTAGAAATATGGCATAGCCGCTTAACTGGGATGGTGAAAAGTCACATGGCAAAGGGAATGAATTTCAGTAACCTACACCAACATCCTTGATAGTTTTAAAGTCAAAAATTAACTTCTCTTATTATTTATATTTCACATATGTCTTTCCTTTAGAGGACAATGCAGACTAAAGTCTAATTCCTTTGGGAGGAAGGGAAAGTGGTGGAGTTAAAACACAAAAAAAATGTCCTTTCTCCTTTGGAATATGTTCAGATTCATTTTCCTTAAATGTGTAGGAGCTACTACTTGACTATACACATGCCTGGTTTCTTTACTAATCATGAACTACTTGAGGCCAAGTGCCTTATTATCATACAGTTCTACTACTAATAAACAGTATCTATAAAGCACTTACCATGTGCCAGATTCTCTGCTAAATGCAATACAAATACTATTCTAGTTAATCCTCCCAACAACAATGTAACATAAATAATAGAATTCTCATTTCACAGA
The DNA here is from genome assembly GCF_040802235.1 of Manis javanica. Taxonomy (NCBI): domain Eukaryota; kingdom Metazoa; phylum Chordata; class Mammalia; order Pholidota; family Manidae; genus Manis; species Manis javanica. The sequence goes on from NC_133156.1 coordinate 47,600,700, forward strand.
TGAGAAAATTAAGCTGCAGAGATATTTAATTACTGCATAAATTTATACAACATCTTTGCCTAGTAGCTAAGTAGTAGATCCATAAATGTACAATGGAGGCAGGACTGTCATGATGGAGAGTAATGAGACACTATTGTTGCCAACTATTCCAATGTGAATTTTCCAAAAAGAAAAAATAATTGGATTTGTTAGAAATACTATAGCAACAATTATATCAAAACAATCATACAGAAAGTGAAATAAATAATCAGTTCTATCTGATCCTCACCATTGTAAAGAATTCACAAATTATCCATGGTATGAAGGTAATCCACTGGTGTTAAAAGGTGGATTATAGACTCTTGGAGAGATACCTGCCATTCATATGTGTATATATGAATCATACCCACCTCTCAGGTTTTTCTTTGAGTTATTTTTTGTTTTGTTTTCTTCATCTAAGCTTAGTGATTAAGCTTAGTTTTCAATTGAATGAATGAATATATAATTTAAATAAGGAAGACACACTCTTATGTTAAGGTATATAAAAAATCTCATTTCTCTTATGAGATGAAGTCCTTACATTTTCTTTCACTAAAATAAAATTCTACTGGCTTCATGTTGAGTTACAATTAAATCTTTGGGTTCAGATGTATTCTGTTCTGCCTTGCTCCATAAACTTATTCTTAAAGACCTAAAAAAAAAAAGGAGAAGAAAAAAGCTTCTGTGATAATTTCTACACAGCCTAAATTTATTTGGATTCAGAATAAGATAAAAGAACTTTAATATTTGTTATGAAAATAATATGGTGGAACAGAATAAGATGGCCTAAATGATTAATTTCATATGGCCAGAACACTGGATGAATTTAAATGCTAGTAACCCTTTCATTTTTTCATAGTCCATGTTTGTGTTTTTAATAGTGAAAATCTGCTAAAAAAAATATCAAATGAATCATGATCCTGAGACTGTGAGCAACTGGAGATTATTTTAAAAGAGAATTTCAGATTTAGCTACACATCTTTTGATCAAGGTCAGCATTCTGAACATTGGGAGTTAGAGGTCTAATTCAGCTGTTCATGCTTTCTAACATGTTTGAATGTTCGCAATCATTATATTTGGAACCAATAGGCATCTAGAGCTGGGTGTTTTTAGAATTGCTTTTGGTCTGCAGAAGACAAGCAGGAGCTTCAATTAAGTTTTTAATAGGGTTATTTTTATGATGTGAATTATTTAAACAATGATTATTTTTTAACTTGTTTTCTTCCACCTTCTCTAAAAAATTAGTCCCTCTTTAAAAGAAAAAAATCAGTAAGATAGAAATAGAAATCTCTCTAAACATTACTAAAACCTGCACAAAAGCACACTGGTAACATCAAATGTCATTTCTGGAGGTGATCATAATTACAAAATTCTTCGTGAGACCTTATATTCCATTACAAAGGAACGGAGTATTACTAGAAAATAGTATGCTGAGCCAAATGCAAAGCTACAGTTGACCCTTGAATGACATGGATTTGAACTGTGTGGGTCCACATATATGTAGAATTTTTTCAATGATTATTTTGGAAAACGTTTTGGAGATTGCAATAATTTGAGAAAACATTTTATTTTCTCTAGCTTACTTTACTGTAAGACTGCAGTATGTAATACATACAACGTACAAAATATGTGCTAATCAATTGTTTATGTTATCAGTAAGGTTTCTAGTCAAGAATAGGCTATTAGTGTATATTTGAAACCAACATAAGATTGTATATCAATGATACTTTAATTAAAAAAAAAGAATAGGCTATTAGTAGTGAAGTTTTGGGGGAATCACAAGTTATCCACAGATTTTTGACTGTGTTGTGAGGAACTAGCACCCCTAAATCCTCTCCCACCCCCACCAACCACATTGTTCAAGGGTCAACTGCGGTTAGTATTTTTCTATATATTGGAAAAAAATCATTAAACTCTCTCCAGAAGAGACATTGATTCTTTTTCTTTTAAGAATTTTTCTCTGGAGCATGGATTAAGCTAATTTCTCCCCACATCAAAGATTTTTATTCATCCTTGTAGAATAAAATAGCCTTTGAAAACTGACAGCAGCATTGTTTGAAAGGCACAGTGTAGCACTTTTACTTTTCTCTTGGTTAGGAAAGCAAGCAAGAAATCTTATTAGAGTATTGGCTAAAATAAGGGCAAATCGGTTCTAAAAGAGAACTAAGAAAGAGACCCCATAAACAGACACAGCATAAACTGTCTGATACTTATTTTGACATTATTTCTATGGTTATTTTTCATTTCCCAGGATTTGTTATGTTATAAATAGTAGAGCATAGGAGAAGGGTGTTACTCTTTTAAGAATAATGGAACAATCCAGATTGGGCTCCAGAGCAACATGTTTTATATGATTGAGTGTGGGTACTTGATTTAGGACAGTCCTTTGAAAAATATATAAAGCACTGCTTGGATTCTTCCCACCCTGGTAATTATTATCATTTCCACCCATCTGGTTAGCTAGTTTTTTACTTCAGTCCTACCTTAGTAAATAATCAAAATACTAGGATTAGTTCTCCATTTTTCCCTGCCTCTCTCTCTTCAGAACTTAACTGACTTGTCACTGACCTGTATTCTGTTTGTGTTCATAGTGCCAACTTCACATAGTTCAATTTATGCCTCAGGGATTTAATTTTATGTCAGACTCTTGTTTTTTAAAAAAGTCTTCAATAATTTAAATTGCCTCAAAGCCCAAATTCCTAAGCAAGATCTTCTAAAAAGTTCTCACAAGGTACATGGAAAGTTCTTTCCCTCCCATCCACAGGTTCCACATGAAAGGTCACCTCTTTAATGAAGCCTTCCCTGATTTCCCTGGGTAGAGTTTGCCATCTCATGCTGTGTCTTTTGCTCTCTTAATTCCAAGGACAAAAATATCATGGAATACTTATTTCTTTACATGTTTTATATTTCCCACTAGATATTGTAGCCCTTTAAATTGTGGACTATAAAAAGTCCATCTTTATTTCTCCCTTGGTTAGCTCCCAAATAAATACATGTTCAGTAGTTGAAGTAGTGCTTAATAACTCTTTATTGGGTGACTGTAACTATATTCTTTTTTTCATTTGTTTTCATGCCTTTCTGCAACTCTTAGCGCTTAAGTTTAAAGGGATGAGAATCCATATATATTTTGTTTACCACTGTGAACCAATGCCGAATATAATACCTGGTATATGGTATGTATAGCATTTTATAAAATGAGCAAATATAGTGATAACTAAGGATGTCAATGGCTGATAATGGCTTTTAATATTTACAAGAATTTCTGAACACAAAATTCTTTAACTCAAAAGAGTGCACCTGTATTGATACATATTTTGGCATAATGGAAAAGATAGTTTTAAGATACAGCTGTGATTTCCAAAATGTGGGTTGTGACTCATACTTATTCAGTATGCTATTATTTTGTTAGGAGTGACTAACACTTTAACAAAAAAGAAAAATGAAGTTAGATTGGACTAGTTTTCTACTGCTGTATAAGAAATAACCACAAATTTAGCAGCTTAAACCAACATTAATTTATTCTTTCACTGTTTCCATGGGTTGAATGTTGGGCTACAGGTTAGCTGGGTCCTCTGCTCAGGATCTCACAGGCTGCAATAAAGTTATGGGTTGGGGGTGAGGTTGGGTCTTATCTTAGGTTCACTGTTATCTTCTGTGATACTGCAATTTATAGTAAGAAATAAATATTTTTCCTTTAACCCCATTTCTGGCAGAAAGCTGCTAACACCATTATAATTTCCTAAGTGATGAAAGCAACAAAGGTGGTTTTGTAATTGTTAATAGGTGACTTTTGGGCCACACCTAAGTATGGGATCCGACTGCTAGGAGAACTGACCATGTGATTAAAGAGCTGGAACTTCAGTTCCACTGCCCCGCCTCTGGGGATGGGAGAGGAGCTGGAGGCTGAATCATTTGCCAGTGGCCAATGATTTCATCAGTCTTGACTGATGAAGCCTCCATATAAAACCCTAGAGGACTGGGTTTGGAGAGCTTCCAAATTAGTGGACACATGATGATTCTGGGAGCGTGATGCATCTGGAGAGGGTATGGAGCACTCCACACAGTTTCCCCATACCTTGTCCACTGCATCTCTTCCATCTCGCTGTTCCTGAGTTATACCCTTCTATAATATCTAGTAATCTAGTGACTAAATGGGTTTCTTGAATTCTGTCAGCCACTCTAGCAAATCAATTGAACCCAAGGAGGGAATGGTGGAAACCTCTAAATTATGGCCAGTTCATCAGTACAGGTAACAACTTGAACTTCTGACTGGCATATGAAGTCTAAGAAGGGGATTGTGGAAACCTCCAATTTGCAGCAGATATATAGGGGAGCAATCTTGTAGGACTGACCTCTTAGTCTGTGGAATTTGATGCTATCTCTGGGTAAATAGTGTCAGAACTGAGTTGAATTGTAAAATAAACAGATGGTGATAGGAGAATTACCTGATGTGAGAACCCCTCCCCCATGTTGAAATTGGTACCAAAATCTCCTTATGTTCCAAGATCATATGATTAGTGGAAGAATTCATTTCTTTGCAGATGTAAAAACTAATGGTACCTGTGTTTAAGGTCAGCAAGAAAGGTCTGCTACTTCTTCAAGTCTATGACTTCTAGAACCACTTTTAAAAGGATCATCTGATTAGGTCAGGCTCACTCAGCATAATCTCCCTTTAGATTAACTCAAATTCAATTGATTATGGGCTAGAGACTTTAATTGCATGGGAGGATTTTTTTGCCTCTCCATGTACTGTAACCTAGTCAAGGGATAACACGCTATCATATCCACAGGCACTGCCCCTACCAAGGGGCGGAGGTATACAAAAGCATGACTCACTGGGAGTCATTAGAATTTTTCTTGCCATACTGATTTAATAATATGTGTGTGTGTGTGTGTGATTTAATAATATGTGTGTGTGTGTGTGTGTGTGTATGTTTAGGTATGTGTATATGTCTGTGTAAGTAGTGGGTCATAGCACAAAGTCTGTTTTGTACTATGTATCACATTGAAAAATATTTGAAAATCACTAGGCTATAGGATAAATTTATAATGATACCCATATTCCCAAATAGGGAAATGCTTACTCCTGTCATAGCACTAGGCAGCTTTAGATATTCATTACTGATATTCATTACTGGCTTGCAGTTTTTGTATTCAATCAGTCCATGATTATTTAGCACATACTATTTGTAAATCTTTGCATTAAGCGACAAAGACCATTAATTCCTTGAGATCAGCAGTCATGATGGAAGGTACTTTGTAAACCTAAAAAAATGGCCCATGTAATACCAGATGGGAAGTGGCAGTAAACTGCTAAAGAATTTTGAAAGGAAAACAGAGGCAAAAGTTCATATTTTGAAGAGGTTTTAGTATTACTATGTCTGCTGAAGAACCACATTTCTTTTCTAGCTTTCTAATTCAACTTCATAGTTCAATAATGGGAGAAATAAGTAATTAAAAAGAGAAGAAAGGAAAAAATTAAAGAGTAAGAACTTATAAAGGAGCTAGTGCCTAAAATATGCTTCTCACACATTTTAAGGAAATAATATTGTTCTCCTCAGCAACTAAAATAGATAAATTAAAGAGCATTGCTAATATTATATCTTTTATTTTTTTAGATTTTTGTTACTCACCTCAAGTCACTTTAGGTCTCAGGGATGGGGGACAAGCACTCAAGTTGCTATTGATAAAGCTTATGAGGCTTTGCATTTGCTAAGCTGGCGATTGGTTTGGCACAAGCTGAGAAAAAGCCCCGAACCAAGCATAAACCTTGCTCTCATCTGTCTCTGCCACCAAGCGGAAGCCAGTGGCAATGAGATCATGCACATTAGACATTGATTGTTATTTGGACGTGCAGACTTCCCAAATTGCTCATAAATGAATGTCAATTTCCCTAAACCAAAGCATATTTTGATTAGCTAATTTTATTGTGACACACTATCCATTGTTAATGCACTGGAATACCGTGGTACTTCAAAGCTGAGGCGGAAATTTTAAAGCCTCTTTCTCATCTTCTAATTTATCATGTATGTAAAGGGCTTCTCTGTCTTTAACTTTGGGGTATTGTGTGTTATGCAAAGAAATGTTTTTCCTTAGTATCTCGAGACTTTCTGTTTCCAAATGAGCTCAGATTCAAGGTTAATGCATAACAATCATTTCCCGGGCAGTTAGATGAGGATATGTTCAGTTTAATGATTGTGAAACAATTGTCAGAGGACTGGCTGTCTGCAATTGTCATAAAGTGCCCTTTATTTTCTTATTACCTTAAAATTTCTAGCAGAGCATTGTCTTCCATAATCCCTTGATATTTCTCCCATAATATCAGTAGTATTTTTTTCAAAGGATCTCAGAGAACTTAATGAATGTGTCTCAGTACTCTTTTATTCATATTGTTGATTAAATTTATGGATTTACGGATTCATAATTTGCACTCATGAAAGATTTATTCCCATTGAGACACAAAGACCAGGAGATTAATTACCACCCCCCCCAAAGCCCCATTCTCATTCTTCTCTCATGTTCCACCTCTATTAGAAAAAATAAGCATGGAATGAAAAACAAAAGAAAGAATTATAGTTGTCACTAATTGATTGTTTTCTAGCAATCATGTGCAGTGTATAATTATCCAAAATTATGTTAAAATCCATAATTTTATATGAAATGAAAAAGGACATAGAGGCTCCATCTAGAAGGTAATCTAAATATTGTAAACTCTATCAAATCTAACAAAGTATTTAGAATGGCAACCTTGAAATACTTTCATCAAACCCTTTATCTCCTGCCCATGAGCTCTGTAAAGATAGCTAAAAATAAATTGTTTACTCATTTTCCTGTAATAGAGATTTCAGTTCTCTATTTGCACAGCTTTTCTTAGTGATGTTACAGCTATTTCCACTTCTGTGAGTATTAATGCAAAAAGAGTTCAAGGGTAGATGTCCTTCAGATAATTCAAAATACACGTTATAGTTGTAAAAGTTCAGTTTCAAATGAATAACCTGCACTTAGTACAGAGTGACATTTAATTTAGATGTTCAGTTATAGATTATTGGTTCTGGGGGTTATACCTTAGCTGGTAATGAGTGCCAAAGTGACATATGACTGATGTTATTGTTTGCAAATTATTATACTGCCAGTGAAGGTAACTATTAAAGACAATCAAATATAGCCCAGCTGTATAGTGAAATCATTACTTTCTGCAAATATCTTGTGATTTATTCAAAAGCTTTTGCATTGTGAAGCACCAAAGAATTTGAGAGACTACCCACCATAATCCAAGGAGGTTATGACCTCTTAGATTAAATGGAATGATGAGTTTCTGTTGTCACGGTGACACTGCCTTGAAGACACAGCCTTGTCAGTACAAGGTTAGCTTGATGGGATTAAAGTAATGAATGGATTTACATAGCATTTGAAATGCTGGTATATGATCTTCATTGTCAAAGAAAATATTGACTTATCATAGATTGATTTGCTGTTGAAAATACAGCCATTTCTGATGTAGAATACAATTCTTGAAAACATTGATCTTATTAACATCTCTTACTCTCCAAATATTTCTAAGGGCAGTTTCTATTTGGCTGTACTATAGTTCTATCAGTCTCAGGTCTCTTACTATATTCAAGTTCCTTACCATGATAACATTTTCTTATCACTCCCCTTTTTCTCTCCCTGAGATCCACAGAATAATTTAGCAAAAATGGTGACTGCAACTTTAAAAATGATCTCAGGTTTTCTGATATTCTTCACTAGTGTAATTGAGCTCTTATCCAAGGTTCATCAAAACTGAATAGCTTGACTCATCAAAAGAAGTTAAAAAAAAAATGCCTCCTATTCTCTAGTCTACCATTTCACTAGAAGGATTAATGGTATATTTAAATTTTCAGTTTTCCAAAGAAACTCATTGTTCCCCATCCTACCACAGTGCTGACTTTGTATTTAACATTTCATTTTGTGCATTTCAGACTGTCAGGCTGAAGAAATACCAATAAGTGTGTTAGGTTTAGATAATCGAAAATTCCCTTTACTCAGCTTCTTAGTCTATATTTATCTGTCTGGCTGTGAAATCTATTCCAAGAGTATTCATCTACCACCCAAATCTATTCACCAAGCATCAAGACTCATCAGTGAGATGGAATAATGCCATTTAATTAGTCTTTGATATACAGCTTAATTAGGTCTTAATAAGGGGTAGTGCATCCTAAAATCAATTATCTTGCTCTTTTTAATAAGAGCAACTAATTAGTAGGAAAATCACCACAGTTCTCTTTTTATCCTGAAGCTTTCCATGGTGCTAGAAAGAAGGTTATGAAGAAAAAAAATCCCCCAAAATATTTGGAAGAAATGTCACATTGAACCTAATAGGATATATTCAAAATAGTTTCTATACATTAGAAATATTTGACAGAAAATGCAATGTTACCAATTCAGTATCTTTGCATATTTCATAGTTTTTGAGTCACTCGATACAGAAAAGTCAAGTGTTTTCGTACCTATATGTCTAGCTCTTCCCTTTGCATTATTGATAAATATCCTAGATGTAGGTCTACATCATCTCTGTCTACAATGGTCAGGGTGCCGCAGTTACAGTGAGTCGTCTTCCTATACTGTTGCCTCTTTGCTTTAGCTAGGAAGTGCCTCCATGAGTTGCTGAAGACAGTTACTATGTGTGTGACTACACATTTCAGGTCTTAGATTTTTTCTGTTTGAATTTGATTGTTTTTCTCAACACAGTAGATTCTACATAGCTGTGCAAAAGGAGAATTGCCTTTCCATGATACTCATAAATTCATTTTACTCCCATGTTTATTCAGCTCCTATTATGAACTGGCTCCTACCAATCCACTGAGATTTGGATATGCATAAAGCAGACAAGGTCCTTGCTTTCAAAGGGCTCACCTTTTAATAAAATGAAATAGAAAAGAAATTAATGCAAAAACAAAGAGCCATGACAAGTTATGGAAGATGGAAAAGTCCTGAACATGGACAGTGAGGATGGTTTCATGACAATGTGAATGTACTTACTGTGACAGAAGTCTACATTTGAAAATTGTTAAAAAAAGTAAATTTTAGGTTATGTATATGTTACCACAATAAAAATAAAATTAAAAATAATGAATTATGACTATGGGGGAAAAATTAGGAAATTTCAGAGAGTGGTAGGTGCTGTACATGCAGTGATGCATGGTATTGTGGTAGAGATAACTGGAGGCAGAAGATGTGGTTCAGATGGGAAAGTCAAGGAAAGGGTGTCTGCAAAGATGCATTTAGGCAGAGACCACAAGGAGGAGAAGGAAATGGTCAGGGGAAGAGCTAGTAAAGGAACAAAAGTAATGGACCCAAGTCAGGGAGAAAAGTTGATGTATTTGAAGAATATGAAGAATGGTAGTGTTTCCTGGATACAAATAATGTAAGGAGGGGTAAAAAACATGAGGTCATACTGGAGCTAAAAATGAGCTCAGGCTGAGCCTTGTAGACGATGGTAAAGAATTTGGATATTACTCTGAGTACAATATGTTCATCCAGGGAACTTATAAATTTTCTTAATCAATAATAGGAATATGAATTTCAGAATCCAGGTGATGAGTACATAATTTTTATTGTACACTTGTTTAAATTTGTATGTTTGAAAATTATCACTGTACAATTCTGAGGAAAAGATCAATATGGCTATTGAAATGGAAACAGTAGAAATACAGAGTGGCCCAAGAATTAGATGATGTTAGTTGAATTAGGATTTAAATGAGAGAAATGTTGGTGGGAGGAAACCCAGTTCTTCCAAAAAGGAAATACAGTGATTATATTAAAAATTAAAGTCAGATTATGTTGCTGCTCTGAAAAAAATTTTCTGATGATTATTTTATTGCACATAAAGTAAAAGCAAAGTTCTTTCCATGGTATAGAGTCGCCCAGAAGAAGATAAATCCATTAACAGTCAGAAATGCCTGTCTTGTCAAGTTTGTCAAGAATCGGGAGACTATTTCATAGGGACCAGACTGAGCCTGTGGAGTGTACTCTGAATATGCTCCATTGCTTATGAACTGAAGCAGCATTGTCTGCCCAGGTGTATATGACTTGTTTAATTCAGGCATGCTTAAGGATACAATAAGGAACTTGGAAGCCAGGTTTAGGCTAAACCTAGTTCCCCTTGGGAAAGTCACTCATCTCAGCAGGCAGCCAGCTTTCAGGAAAATCCTTCAGAGAATCCATTAATGACAGCTTCTTGCTGCTAACCACCAACTGCAAGTGCATAGGGACAACAAATGAGGGACTTTTTTTTGAAGAGTCTAGTAATCAGGCTCAAGATGGTATAGGTCATGGACTTTCTGCTTGGCCCCAAACACAGTCATATACAATTTGTACTTAATAAAAACTACTCCATGATGATAAGGGCCTCTGTACTAGAGAAAGCAAATACATTAAAAGGTTTCATTGGTAGCAAAAGCTATAAGCATCCTCTCACTCTTGCTTGCCTTAGCAGCATACAATCGAAAGATGCGCTAATATATAAACAACATGGGCATACATCACATTTGAGAAGTTCTTACTGGGCTAAGTCTTTCAATAAATTGAACCTGTATTTTTACCTGAACAATTTTGAAGAACATAATGATTTTTCTTACAGAACTCATTAGGTCTTACCTGGGAGATTTAAGAAAGCAAAACGCTGAAAAGAGACATGTTATGCCATAAAGGAAGTGCTGTAGTTTTATTTGGTTACTTGGAGTTCAGGAGACTGTATAATAATGATGAGCAGGTGTGTTCCTGCTTCAGTCTTCCTCACTTAATCCTGCATAGTTTTTGTCTTGCCTTCCCATAATAGTCATTGATTACAGCACACCACTACTTAGCAAGTCTGACATGCTCTTTGTCTCTTTGTTTCTCCCCTTCAATGAGTTAGTCATGGTTTTTTGAGGGAGGAATTATTCTGAAAAGCCAGTTCCCTTCATGGGGCCTAGTAAATGGTTGCCTTCCTTTGATAGCTAACTTTGATTCAAATGTTGATCTTGATAGTTCAAGTTTCAGCTTAACATCCTTTTGAGCAGTGGCTGCTGAATGGGAAAAGCAGTAGAGCTACTGAGAGACACACTTCATTGGTGATGCCACAGAACAGAAGAACAGCCTCATTTAACCCAGGCACAATGGGATTTGGGGAGGGAAAGTGAGCAGGAAGAATAGGAGAGCCTACTGTTGAAAGAAATAGGTAGTTTCAAGTCTTTCTTAGGAAAAGATTGAACTGAACGCAGCATGGATACCTTCAGAAGGAGCTACATATCTAACCTAAGCAAGAGCAAAGGATTTAGGGAGAATCCTTGGCATGGTTTTAAAAGTAGATTATCAGAACAACGTTTACAGCTGAAAAGTTTAGGTTTATTAGTATTCTACCAACATACACATACAAGTCACACTCAAGTTTAGGGCCTTGATTCACAGCCCAGCTCCATAAAGGACTGACTAATGGAAGATTAGATGGATTGGTAAATATACACGGTTAAGGGGGAGCTTCATAATAGAATGAGTGAACACAATTTCTGACCCTAAAGTACCACTATTGGTACATTTTAGAGATAAGAGTCAGAATTCCACTTCATTATTATAGCCATATGCAGGAAACAAAGATTTATGCCAGAAGTCTCCAAACTCATCTCTTCCCTAGGCAACTTGGTGAAATGTCACATTTGTTTGTCCATAGTAAGCCAAGGATCCACTAATACTGGAAACTCTATAATCAACACACATCCAAAGTCTAGAAAACTTGGCTTTAATAGCAAGCTTGTAGAGACCTTTAGTTGACTAAAGGCTCTGGCTTATTACTGCTGCCTCTGTTTCTATTCTCAACACACCATCTACTGAAACCTCAATAATTGCCAGTTCCACACCAGTTATCACTTTATTACAAGATTTCATACTCATTGTTTCTATACTGGATTTTATGTCTGGCCTGTCTTGTCTTTGATAATAGATGGAGAGACGATAAAATTAAATATAAAGAGTTGGCTGCAGTGTTTCAAATTCAAGCTCCTTCATTTTCTTTGCTTTGTGACCCTAACTAAGGAAGTTAAGTTCTTTGAGTCTCATGGATTATAGTAAGGAATGAAAAGCTGCTTATAAAACACTTAGTATAATGTTTGACAACAGTAAGCCCTTAATGGTTTTTTTCATTATTTTAAGTTTGTAAAGAATATTTTCCTTCTCTTTTTCATTACTGTATTCAATAACTGAGCATAATGTTAAGGACTTACGTGCTCTGGACCTTTTTGTATTTCCAATAGAAAGCATTTATTTTTCTTCATGCAATTATCTTCCTTTATAAATTGTACTCTTTGATATTTTTTCAGTGCCCACACATAAACCTTGAAAATTAATATACAGTAGTACTTTCACTATAACCATCCCTTCCCACCCCCACACCAGGTTGTCAAAACTAGATCTATTAGTATTATGTTTCCCTACAAATCAGTGAATTAACACACCGTGACAGCTTTCAAATTCAACAAACTTTGCAGTATAAAGAATAAAGAAATAGTTTTAGATAACTGTTTTGGCCTCCATGGATTCTCAAATAACACAATTTAATGCAAGGGAAAAATATGTATTGATTACAATGATGATAAGAAGCACAAGTATGCCTCTGCCGTTGTTTTAGTTCCTTTGGTGTTGAGACCTGTGAAGACAGGAAGCAAAGGAAAGCCTGTTTTCTATATGGCTCACTTCTATATAGTTCGTGTAGCCAGTTATGGCCTCTTTTGCTCTTCCCTTTAATTGATTCCTTATTCAGCAAATAGAAGCAAGATACAATTAACCTTGTGAATAGTTCTTTAGGGGGGTACATATTCAGATTTGATTGGGTCTCAGTTGGGTCACTCTCATTGACCCGAAGGTCGAAAAAAGAACATGCTGGCTGCTTTTGGTTAAGTAATATTGAATTAAACCTCTTCAGAGACTAGTTTTAAGCCTGGAAAAGTCTTCAGGCTTAAATAGTGAGAGATAATTGGAGTGTCTTGTGGCATCGAGTGTTTGAGTGCAAATTAATATTTCAGTGTGATTGCTTGCTGTATGTTTTTAAAGAACTCCCATAGCAAGTGAGTTCTTCACACTTTAATTTGCATACAAGCCTCACAGAACCTATCGAGAATAGTCACAAGTAGCAGTTACAGCCATAATTACTGGACAGCCATTCTTTAAGGGTATAAAGATCAGGTCATGTTTTCATGACACCTTAAACAAGTATCTGTGTGATTCAGGATGTTTCAAAAGTTAAATGGCTTCTGAAAACATACATTTAATTAAACTTCCATAGAACAATATTTCTGTTTTTCTCATTTTGAGATAAATATTTCCCCCTCTGTTGCTGAAAAATGACTTCTGGAATTTGGGGTTCAGAGGGCAAATAAATTAAAAGCAAGAAGGATCCTTGTGAAATCTTGACATAAAAATGTCTGAAAAACCCCAGATTGGAATGACTCTCTTGACGTTTTTCGGTCTCATGGAGCCACCCACCTTGTTTTTTTGGCACTCTGATTCTCCTCACTTGATGGTTTCAATTTATTAAAAGAGGTTGCTTCTTTGCTGATTTTCTGACCCCAAAATATATTCTTACTTTAAAGTATTTCTATTCCTCAAGGTAACACTCTGGACACACAACACTCAGAAAGAAATATCTCTGAATCCATTTTATATCTCAGATACCATATATAACTGAGAGTCTCAGTTTTTACATAGTTTTAGAGGGGGAATATTTGGTCCTCAGGTGTTTTACCATTAAGTACTGGATGCTAAAGGCCTATGACCTTACTGAAGGACTTAGAAATTGCTTGAGACATGAGAAAAAAAGTATGTCTCAAATGTGGGGAAAAAAAAACCCAACACCCTCTGAATTTAAAATCAGTGCATGTTTAATTCAGTGTCCATAACATAACATATCAATTCTATTAATTGTACATCAAAATTTTATAACATTTAAAAACAATTTTTAGGCTAGGTAGCTGTGTTTTATAAGAATTCCTGGGTATGCATAATGACTATTGAGGAATCATTGCTAGTTATAAATTAAGTTTTTGATATTAAGCCAAATAATTTCCAAAACAAAATTATGAATAATTCTTTATCAATTTAAAACCATTTTAATGTCAAGCATGGATGCATGTTAGTATTTTCAATGTGATATTGGGTAGGGCATCTTAAAATAAGAGAAGCTTGAACATCTAAGGGACACTAAGAATGACCCTTTTGACATTCTATGCATGGAGATATTTTCTAGTTTATCTCTTGTCATTAAATGTTTGTATTTAGAATTAAAAGCAGGATCTTGCAGAGGTATTTGCACAGGTTCATAGTAGCATTATTCACTGTAAGAAAAACGTGGAAGCCACCCAAGATGTCTATTAATGGATGAATGGAGAAATAAAATGTAGTATATGCATACAATGGAACATTATTCAGCCTTAAAAAAAGAAAAAAATCCTGTCATATGCTACAACATGGTTGAGTATTAAGGACATTTTGCTAAGTGAAATAAGCCAGTCACAAAAGGACAAATATTGTATGGTTCCATTTACATGAAGTATCTAAAACAGTCAAATTCATAGAGACAGAAGTAAAATGATGGTTCCTAGGAATTGAGAGGAAAGGGAATTGGGGAGTTATAGTTAATGGGTATATAGTTTCAGTTTTGCAAGATGAAAAAGTTAGAGAGATCTGTACATACACTTAACACTATTGAACTGTATATTTAAAAATGATTAAGAGAGTAAACTGTAAGTGTTTTTACCACAATGAAGAAAAAAAATTTGTTTTATAATGTTATTTAGTCCTTACTCTATTCCTAGGATTGTACTTTATATAGGAACACTTTGATAAACAAGTTTTTCCTTTTTGAATTCATATCATTTTCCCCAGTATAGTAGAAAAGAAAACCCTTTTAAAAACTATATTATTTCTCAAATTTGAGTAATTTAAAACACATTTTTAAATTAGAAAAACAATTAAAATGTATGACAAATTAATTTTATAAGGTTAATTAAATTTGTACATAAAACCTGAGTGAGCAAATATTTAACTTTTAGACATCTATAAAGCAAACAAAAATGATAAATGACACTATTCTGCTGTTACCTTTATTCCTTTAAATATATGAACTTTTCTCTGTATTGCAGTGTAAAGATATTTGTTAGGACTTCACCTAGGAGAAATCATCTTTAAATTGCATCAATTGCATCATTTTTACATTGTCCTGTGTTATTTCTTGTTTATAGATGACAATAAAAATCATGTATCTCCAACATGATTAAAAATGTAAGTGTAAATTTTAGCATTTAAATAATACCTTAGTACTTAGTTATAAATCCTCAACCAGATGATTTATAACTGCTTAGTATTTTCTATACTATTATTGAAATGAAAACATAAATTTAAAACATTTCAAAAAGAATTGAAGAAAAAAACAACCACCGAGAATCCTTCCAGTTTGGGAAAACCTAAATGATAATGCAATGTGAGAAGAGATACAATAGAGGAGTATAAAAGTGATATTGAAATATAAGAGAGGACTATTTATTCTGCTAACGGGTACCAGTGAAGGCTTCAGAGAGAAAGTGCCAGTGAACATTTATCTTGGACTTTGTTAGCTGAATATGAAATGCCAGTAAGATAAGTGTTTGTGTTTTGCCAGAGCAGAAATTTCCAAAGGAGAAGTAACTTTAGCACAGGCCAAGACATGAGAGTGTGAGTAGTATACCTAAAGGAGCAACATGTAACATCTTTGGGAGAGGAAGAGATGGAAATAGAAAGATACAGAGGACCAGGTCTTGAAGGACTTTGATGTCATCCTTAAGAATTTTGGACTTCATTTAATAGCAATGTGGCAACATCAAAGACATTACATTACAGAGAAAATGTTGATTATTTGTCTTTTAGAAGTCTGACTGTAGCAAGAAAATAACTGCTACCAGGAGTCACAAATAAACATAGATTTCTCAAGGCTGAAGATAAATTAACTTAAAGGACATTACTCTGTTTAATGTTGGGGAAATCAAGAAAATTTTTTTTAAATTTTCTTGAGGATCACAGTAACAAAAGAAACTTGTGGATTGCTATTATCTGGTTTTAAAATATAGTAAATACCTGGAAAACCTCTTGAAATAAGGAAGCTAGAGTTTCAAACTAAAAGGGCTAAGGGGAAGTCTTCTCATATTTATAAATACTTTCCAGTGAGATCAGGTCACTGATTTGTCGACATGGAAGAGATGAGGAACACATTTTAAGACTCTGACTGCTTTTTTTCCCAGTGAGTATGGTTCATGCTTCTTTCAAGAATACAGGTTAGAAGATCTATCCTTTTGTGATAAGACAAGTTGACAAAAGTGCAGACCTGGGAACTTAGGTGGGGGTCATAATAGACGGATTTTGGTTACACCTTGACTTGGAAAAAAGAACGGATGAACTAGATTCCGCACATTCTTCAATGTGATAAGCCGTCACTTAGTAGCTGAAGCAGTCGTGAAAAACATGTTGCTAGCATAACTTCCTAGAAATTCACAGATGATTTAAATTCATGATTTCAGATATTGAACTCACAAATTTTTCCCCTCAAACATTGTCCCTCTTTCTGAATTTTACTTTTAGTAAATGGCATGCCTGATTCCCATTTACACTCACTCTTGGGTGCTGATGCTATCACCCTGGGAGTCTTCCTAGAGTCTTCTTTCTTCCATGTTTTCTTGCCAGATTTCCTTGCTTCTGTATTTATAGAATTCATCCATTCCATTCTATAGTCCCTGCAAACATCTGTCCACTTAATTCCTTATTATCTCCAGCCATATTTTTCTCTGGCCCTGCCTCCTCGATATATCCTTCATAAATCTACCATAATAATATTTCTACCTAAAACACAATCAATCCTTTGTACTATATTGGGATAATGTGGTTTCAGTCTCGTAGAGTCATATCGAGCACAGCACTTACCTGCTGAGGATCATGAGACAGTATTATATAGCCTTGGTGTTTCAGTTTCCTAATAAACCTATGAGGATTAAATAGCATTTAGAGCAATACACGCTGCATAATACATGTACAGCAATTTTCCTATTATCTTTGTTAAATTCCTTCTTTCTCCTTTTCAGGACAATTCAATGTCTGGCCATCGCTTACATCTGAAGTCTCATCTTTCTCCTATCATAGTAGAAAGTATGGGCTTCAGATATATAAAAAGACTCAAATTCCCTGAATGAACCATGGCTACTCATTCCTCTAGACTTTTGCACATGGTGTTTTTACGGAGTTGAGTAGCTTTTTCCCTTGTTAACATAATTTCTAACTTTCTTCTTCATTCCTATAAAGTGCTCTTGGAGAACAGTTGTTGAGCCCTATCTGAATATAGCAGTCCTAATGCCATACGCCTGCAACATAATATATACAATACCATCATGACAGTTATCACAGTGTTTGGTTTCTTACCTGTTGCATCAACCAAGCTGAACTCCCTAAAGTCAGAATTTTAGGCCTCACTCATTTCTAAAATCTCAGGCTGTAGGCCAAGTATATCTTGAATGAAAGTAGCATGGATGATATTAATAGCTTTTGAAAATTTCAGGAAATCCTCAGAAATCTCTTGTGAAGGATATGCCCATTTCAATGATAGGCTGTTATTCATTCATTCAATTTAAAATTGTAAACTTGATAATTGTGTATGACTAATTAAAATTAACCCTCTTTTAATATTTTGCCTGCTTTCTAATTTTAAAAGTCTAAATTGTTCACTAGACGCAGTTGGTAGTTTGAACTAGTTAAGTATAACTGACAAAGTATATAGTCTTTAAATGAGAATAGATAGACATACGTTTCAAAAGGACAATGACCACGAAATATTTGAACACAAAAGGAAATTTAGGTCAGAGGTCTCTTGAAGGCCAGCTAAAGAAACCAGATTATTCTGGTAATTGGAACAATTGATATTAGGTAAACCAGTTCCACAGTTCTCCTCTTTTAAAATGGTCTTTTATTCTTTGGTTCAGTTTATGAAATTTTTCACTTTCAAAGAAAGTGTTGTGTTGATATTGGCATGGAAAATAGTTTTGGGAATTGTAATTAGATTGTGAAGAAGAAATTATTAGGATGACACATCTCCTCTTATCTAGTATATTAGATTTCTATTTTCCATTGTTCTTTTGTTCTTCTTGGGTTATCAATTTCTTTTCCTAGCTCTCTTTTCCTGTTTTTTTTTTAACTACAGGGTTCAGTGAATTCCCCCAAAATAGTCTGAGAAACTTATTTTCTTCTAAAAGAAAAGTTTCTTAGTTAAAATCAGGACACTATCATCACTCCACAGTCCCATACTAATTCCCAAGGTGATGTTGAAATCATTATTGACCTCCTGAAGAGAATATGGTATGAAATGTGAACTCAGTCCTTCCTTTAGGGAAAAAAGTTTACCATGAACCATAACCTTTATTGTCCTTAGAATCTGCATTATCTTTATATATATTTCCCCCACTCATCACTCCTCTTGTAAATGTATCACTATTTCTATCTGGTTGACCATCTTTTCTACCATGTGCTACCAGTGAAAATTAAATCCATCTCTCCCTCAAGGACTAGGTAGATGACTCAAGCCTGGACATGTAGAGCATTAAAATCCCCTCACTTCAGTGACTGGTTTAGAGCCAAAAAGAGTAAATGAGCATGTTAATTTTTTTTAACCACTCCACTTAGTAAGGATAAAAATCAGTCTGGAGAACATGCACCCAGCTTGCTACCACAGGGCAAGAGAATGACTGAAAAGAGAACACATTCAAAGAGACAGACAGACAGTAACCAGGGTCTATTTGAGCCCCCACATCGCTTCATCATGCAGCAGTCACATCCCCTTACATTTGCAATTAATATGAGCCAACTAATGTTGGGTTTTCTTTTGCTTACTGTGAAAGTAATCCACGCTAAATTACTCATGAGGTAGTCTGTCAACATGGAAAAGGCCCATGAGGAGCCTTTAAAGGTAGAATGAATCTCAGTCCCTCACTATAGAAATTTTAATTCAGTAGAGCTGGGGAGAGCCAGGGAGAAAAACCCTGGGTTCTACATTTCTGAAAAGCATCTTCAATTATTCTAATGCAGATAGTGTACACACTACATGTTGGAAACATGAATGTAGTGATGATTTTGTTTTCTGTTTTGGAGTTGTCCAAAAGCTCTGCTGAGGGAATGTTTTAGACTAATAGTAAAACCAAAATGAAAAGCAACCTAAATTTATGTCCCTTATCATTTAAAATTTCCACTCTTCTTTGAGATAGCATCATCCTTGCCACAAGGGGCTTGGGAAATTTTTTTAAATGTCAGTAGCTCTGTTATAAATTATTTTTTAAATCACCTGTGCTTATCATTTAGTTTAAGGGTTATTTGTGTGTGTGTGTAATTTTAAAGAGCAATGTATTAATTTACCATCAGAATTAAAACCTCACATGAACCACAATACTCAGGCTACTTGACTAGCACCTTCCTTGTTCAGCTATTAGAGCCAAAGAAAATTTTGCTGTCCAAAGTTCTATAGTCTAGGCTCATATAAAAAGAGTTTAAGTATCTGTTTCTTTAAGTCAGGAAAAAAAAAAAGGAAAGAAAAGAAGGGAAGAAATGAATTGAGGAAGAATAAAGGAAACTATTGAGAATTCATTATATTAACTGTTGACTATCCTGAGAAGGATAGAAAACTATTTTCTAGCAATTCCATTCTGCTAATTTCATTTAATTAACTAATTTGTCAGTGAATATTTATGGAGAAGTGCTAGCTATGTTTTCGGTATTGCACTATGAATCAAAAGACTAATAAACAGTGCTGCCTCCAAATAGTTCAAAGACTATATTCAGTGATAATATATTTGAAGTCCAAATAAATTCTGTGTATTCCACATTTTACTAGATATGGTGGGGTTACAAAATGAAACTTTATATTTTAGTAGTAATACACATTTTTATAAAGACAGTAGAGCTATTTCTTGTAGTATGGGTCTGCTGATCATCAATCATTTCATTAGTAACTATAAAAGTTTGTACTTCGTCTTTGTGAAGGTATATTTGCTGGGTTTAGGATTAGATTGACATTTGTTTTCTAGTAGTTTAAAGATATTGTTCAACTGTCTTGCTTGCATTGTAGAAATTGTCTGTCCTTCTTACCTTTTTCCTGTGTATGTAGTGTGTTGTTTTCTTTGCTGGTTTCAAAATGATAGAAATTTTATGATGATTTTGTTTTGATGTAATTTTCTTTTTTCTAGTATTTGGAGTTTGTTGGGTTTCTTGGATCAGTGGGTCATAGTATTCATTACATTTGGAAATTTTTGATAATTGTTTTTTCTGCTCTTTCCTCTTTGAAAGACTCCAATTGCTTGTATATTAATCCACTTAAAGTTGTCATATAGCTCATAGCATTTTGGTTCACTTTTAATTTTTTAAAATTCTATATAGTTTTATTTAGCTTTATTGCTCTGTTTTCAAGTTCTAATCACCTCTTTTCCAACATCGAATCTGCTGTCAATACCATTCAGTGTACTTTTGATATTTGATGTTTTTGTTTTCAGGTCTAGAATTTCAATGTAGGTCTATATTTGTATTTTTCATGTCTCTGTTTAGTTTTTTGGATCTATCATGTATAATAATTGCTTTTATGTTCTGATCTGCTAATTCTAACACCGATGTCAATTCTGGATCCGCTTCAGTTGACTGATTTTTCTTTTTATGGATCACAATTTTTGCTTTTTGTGACTGTTACCTTCTCAATGGGTGTCAAACATTTTGATTTTTAATGTTCAGTGCTGGATATTTTTGTATTCCTATAAATATTCTTGAGGTTTGTTCTGTGATGTAGCTGAGTTACTCAGAAACAGATTGATCCTTTTAGGTCTTCTTTTTAAGATGTTAGGCCGACTAACAAGGCTATAGTCATGTTAAGCAAAGGCTAATTATTCTGTACTACACCGAGAAACTCTTCTGAGTATTCTACCTAATTCCCCATGAATTTTGAGATTCTGCCAGTTCTCCTCTTGAGAGCATGTAATTTTCTGTCCCTCTCTGAGCACTGGGTATTTTTTCCTCTAAGACGGTTTTAGGCAGTTCTTTTCCTGGCTACAGATAGTTTTCTTGCCCACATACTCTTATCATCACTCTGCCAAATATTTGAGGGGTACCTGTGGCAAATTAACAGATTTTTCTCTCTGTGTAGCTCTCTCCTCTATGATACTATGACTTGCAAACTCTATCTTCTTTAGTCTCCCTGTACTCTCTTAGAAAATCTCCTAAACTCAAGGATTTGATGGGATTTGCCTTGTTTTCTGCTCTGTAGAAACTCAGTCTGGAAACTTTCTCAAAGCAGTAAGCTGGGCAGTTGTCAGGCTCGCCTTGCTCTCAGGAAGCATTGCCCTTCATTATCCAGTGTCCACTATTTTGAAAATCATTATTTCATAAATTTTGTCACATTTTTGGATGTTTCTAAAAGATGGTAATTATGATATCTATTACACTATCTTGCCTAGAACCAAATGTTCCTTAGGGGTAATTTTTAAATACCAAAACATATTTACTCTCAGATAATAGGATGGAATTTCATGTTTTATATTCTTAGGAAGGAAGAGAGTGTTCCCTTGTTCAAGTTCTCAGGAAAAGTGCCCTTGCAGAGGGAGATCTCATCATTTTAATAGGCTCTGGAGAAGATAGCAATAGCACGACACTTGTTGACTTATATGAGCTTACTTTCTTACCAAGAATAGCACATTTTAAATATATTAACTTCAACTAGTAGAACTTAGGATGAAGTGGATCAGTTTTAATGTTTCATATTTATATCTAAATCTATATTTCTATCTATACCTGGCTTATTGTTAAGAATATATATAAGTGTATAAATTTTAAAGTGTAAGTACCTCTGCCCATTCACTGCCACATTTCCACATAGCATTGTATAGTCTAGACGGCCTGTAATTTATTTCATAATACTCTTATTAATGACATTCATATGTCTCTAATTTTTCTCTTCTACAATTAATACTTTGACATACATTTTTGTTCACATATCTTTACAAAATTGTATATTTCCGTAAGTTAGACTTTTAGAAGGCCTAGAAATGTACCCATTTTTACTTTGATTATAACTACCAGATTACCTTTCCCAAATAATTGTTCTTGGTTTATATTACAATATATGTTTTAAAAAAAGTTATAATGATAAATGCCTCTTTAATTTACAAGGTCTGTAGATTATACATGATATGAAAATATTTACCTGAGATATCAGATTATATAACATAATCCAGTCAATTTTTTTGTTTATTATTATTATTATTATTAAATATATAAGGATAAGGTGTCAATTACTAATGTAGAACTACTCAACGAAATTGGCAGTCTAAATAATAACTATCCATTATGAATCTATAATTATATGTAATTAGCTTATTACAAAATAGATATATGAATCTTCTGTGTCAGTGTCTTAAGAGACCAAATGAGAATATTTACCTTCATAAACAGATTTGTTTGCAACGATGTGTAGTAAATACTATGTTACTTCCAGTTTTGTGTTAAGAGCCAAAATTGTAAAGCATTCTCTCCACTTTGAGAGGTCTTGTCTGTAAGTAGGAGGAATTCTGTGTATAACCCTTCCCATATTTTTGTCAGGGGAAATAATCAGATTTAGATAAAATTATACTGTGAACTTGCAAGAAAGGAAGCTTATAGGAACAAAATGAGCACTTGTAATAAAATAAAAGCAGTTTCCTAAGTAGCTTTTAGGTATGTGAGAAAAATCCAGACCATGTTTTTTAGGTTCAATGGGGAGAACCAGACATTACTGGCTATAATGTGGACAAAACTTGCCAAAATAATCCATGCTGCGACAGATCCTTCTGGGATTGTTATCCAGGAAATCTTTTTTATTTAGTAGCACTAAATTATCTTAACTGTTGTGTGGACAACACCCTCAGGGACCCTGTATTTGCATCTGTTACTCTGATTACTGATCAGGGGAATAGCAAGTGGAGAGAGGTGAGAACAGACCTATTTGCTCTCTTTCAGAGTATTACCAACAGTAATACAGATAACAATCTGAGGAAGATAGGGTTGTTGGAATTTATTGACATGTTACAATAATGCTTCCTATGGGCACAGATGAAATAAACCAACAGCCTGCATTTTAAACATTGAGTTTTCCTAGTAATGGCAGATGTGGGTAAATGGATCATATCCTCTTAATGAGCACATATTAAACTTTAGCTCTTCTGCCTGATCTACACACATTGTAAGCCTATATATATATATATATATATATATATATATGTGAAATATATATATATTTTTCGCAGTTCCTAGTGCTACTTATGAAAAAACTAGTTTGTGAAATCATAAAAAAGATCTTTTGTTTGAAGTTGATGTAAGATAAATAAACCTTTGGACTGCAAGATTGGCATGGAAAATTCAGGAAGCCTACACTGTAAATGTTAAACCTACCTCTGCCTCTCTTGAGGAATTTTGTTATAATAAGACTGCTCTAATAGAAGGTTGCCTAAAATGTTCAGGTGGTAGTTTTTCCTCACTGCATGGACTAGTTGTTCTCCATCAGTATTCTGCCTGAATTTCAATAGATAAGAATTTCACTGAAGTTGAATCCCTATCAGGAAATAATATGAAGCTATTTTTTAGCACATAATCAGAGCAGTTTGTCAGTTTCATAATCAGTTCTCAGTTTCTCCTTATTTTCTGAGTTTAAGTTATAATAAATATCTTTAACTGAAAGCTAAACAAAAAGTCATTATTAATATCTTTTAAAATGAAGTCACCTGTATAATCAAACAGAAACTAGATAATCCATTTATTAATGCAAGAAATATTCCGAAGCCTAATTTTGTGTTAGTGTTTTAATCATCATAGTGGAAACTTATGATGATAGTACACTCTGGAAGCAAAAACCACTTGCATGTATTCAGCTGTAATTTGATATTTATTCTGCTATTTATTCAGTTTCCTAGATAGCAAATTGTCTACCTCAAATTCAATTAGAAAACAAAGGCACTACTCCAGAAATTAGCAAACACACTCACACATCCTGGATCAACTTGAGATATAAAATAATCTCTGCTTTCTCATTTGTATCAACTTCAGGAAAAAAAAAATAATAACATACTTTATACCAAGACAGAAATATTGTCCTAAAATGCCAAGAAATTCATCAACACCAGTAAATTTGATTAAATGGAAGCTTTTACAAGCAAGTTTGGGTAAGCTTAACCCACTATGCAACAGGTAACCAACCATTTACATTCAGTAAAAATTAAGGAATCCTTCATAGGATCTTTTTTTCCAAGGTCTCTTTTAACTTCTGCATTTTTGGTGTTGTATCATGGCAAGCTATTGCATGTATACATCCATAGAAATATTTCTACAGTAATGAATTTAGGAAGAAATGAAAGAGATTACATTGAACTGTGGGGCTGTGGGGGCTTTGTTACAAGTATTTTCCTTGGAATAAATGAAAACATCATTTATTTTCTCATTAACTCTCATTTACTGTCGGGTTTTTAATAAAAGTCTTACTTCCCACACTCTGAGTTTATATTTGGAAGTAAGCATTAGGAAAACATTTAAACCAATATCCAGAACTACATATTTTCTTCAAAAATCCTGGAGTCATGGGGCCCAGGCATGGTATACCTGGTAGATAAAAACATTTCAGCCTAAGAATTGAAAATAAGATCACCAAAAGTTGTAGACAAATTAATAGACACATTGATGAAGAAAAAACATTCTGCGCATTATTTCGAATCAGGAAAGGTTTTGAGACATTTTAGAAGTTCTTGACAATCTCGGTCTTCAGCAAATTAGTGGGCAAATATTGACATCAACAAGGCAAAAATTACCCTCCCCCCAACTTTTGTAAAGAAAATGGGACTTTGCATTTATTTAAGACAAAATTAATTAAACTTTTTAGATACATGCTTTCTTTTCATAAACAACCTCAATGAAGATTCTGTGATCTGGTCTTTTGGTGCTCTGGAAAATAGCGAGAAGAAAATCGAGAAACTAAGTGGAGTGTTGGATTGTAATAGTTTTCTTTTAGGAGTAGAATCGGATTTATAAATCATAAGAAGAAAGGGGCTGAAAGCTTGGTGTCACCTTTCAAGGGATATTCAAGCAAAATCTTACTGATGATAGGGGACAACTGCTGATTGACTTAAAGTTGATCTTTGGCCCATATACATTGACAGTATTTATATTCTTATCAATTCATTATAAGATGAATTGCTGGGGTCAGACTGTGAGGGGTCTGTATGCCTATGAGAGTGAGAACCAATGGTACAGTTAGATGAAAAATTGAAAGCATTTTTTAAAACATTTTTTGTTTGTTTGTAAGTGCCTATATTTTTTCATCTTTAAAAGTCTTGTGTAAATATCTTCCAAAGGGTGAAACCTCCTATTTCCTTTGGGAATGGGCAATGAAAGCATGTAAAACACGAACTTCAGACACTTAGAGGACACTCTCCATTACTCAAGTCCCATTTTGATTTTCTATCCATAACTCAGTTTTATTTTTCTAATTCTCATTTGTGGTGTTAAGGAGATATCCAAAATAATTTTGACCAATAAGACGTGTCTTTGCAATATGCTGATGTTTCCATGAATATAAAAAGACATTCTCCTGCAGGCAATTGCATTGGTTTTAAAATGCTAGAACTATCCATTTTGAATGTAATTATGCAAAATAAATGAAATCTACCCTGCTGATATTTATGTAACAACTTCTAGAATAAATCTTCTGATTTACAAATATACTGAGACCATTAGCTAGAAGCCACACCACATCATTATTTTACAGAACTTTTGGCAATTGTGGTGACTTTTTTCAAATCAGCATTATTTTACAAAGTAAAATAAAACAGAGGAAACCAATTGACTCTTCCCCAGAATTTTTGAAGAAGAAATAAAGCTGCTTAAAAATCAACGATGGTTGCACTTTCAGAAATATTTTTAGATGTGCATTTTTTTTGAAATTATGATTCCTTTTCCACAATTCATCTTATTTTTTTAGAGCCACTTAATGTTCTTGAATCATATTTAACTTCCCTGGGAAACTGTAAAGAGTGAGTTGAAATCCATAATTGTATTAAAGCTGCAGATCCGATAACAATAGTTACTCCACAAGCACTGGCAAATGTCTTATAAAGCATAAAAGCAGATTTTTATACTCTTTTGAGTAATAACAATCCAGAAAGGAAAGATGGAGGATTTGGGGAAAGAGATAGATGGAAAGAAGGGGTTCTATCCAGAGAACAAGTATGAATAGGCGTTGGTCATCTCAGCATGCTCACGCTTGAACCTCCCACCTCAGCATTCCTGCCTGCGCTTGCCTGCCCACTACAGGCATTTCTGGTATCCTGCACTTCACAGATGAGAACTTCATGTTGTATTCTGTTCCTTTAACATCTTAATTCTATGCCTAGTGATCAGTATTTTATTTGATCAAATATTCCTTAATTATAGGAATTAGCATTTTATAAGAACTTCCTAGAAGCAATATCTTGACTTAAAGGAATGTCTCCAAGGGTACTAATCTCAAATGCAACTTTTTGTTTTTTTTAATTTTATTTTGGTATCATTAATCTACAATTACATGAAGGACATTATGTTTACTAGGCTCCCCCCTTCACCAAGTCCCCCCCACATCACCGTTCACAGTCACTGTCCATTAACATAGTAAGATGCTGTAAAATCACTACTTGTCACCAAGTTCTCAGTCACTGTCCTTCAACATAGTAAGATGCTGTAAAATCACTACTTGTCTTCTCTAGGTTGCACAGCCCTCCCCATGCTCCCCCATCACTATACACGCTAATCAATGGGTCAAATGGTATTTCTATTTTGAGCATTTTGAGGAACCTCCATACTGCTTTCCATAATGGTTGAACTAATTTACATTCCCACCAGCAGTGTAGGAGGGTTCCCCTTTCTCCACAGCCTCGCCAACATTCGTTGTTGTTTGTCTTTTGGATGGTAGCCATCCTTACTGTCTGAGATGATATCTCATTGTGGTTTTAATTTGCATTTCTCTGATGACAAGCGATGTGGAGCATCTTTTTGTGTGTCTGTTGGCCATCTGAATTTCTTCTTTAGAGAACTGTCTGTTCAGCTCCTCTGCCCATTTTTTAATTGGATTATTTGCTTTTTGTTTGTTGAGGTGTGTGAGCTCTTTATATATTTTGGATGTCAACCCTTTATCAGGTCTGTCATTTTTGAATATATTCTCCTATACTGTAGGATACCTTTTTGTTCTATTGATGGTGTCCTTTGCTGTACAGAAGCTTTTCAGCTTGATATAGTCCCATTTGTTCATTTTTGCATTTGTTTCCCTTGCCCTGGAAGATATGTTCAAGAAGAGGTCACTCATGTTTATGTCTAAGAGATTTTTGCTTATGTTTTTTTCTAAGAGTTTTATGGTTTCATGACTTACATTCAAGTCTTTGATCCATTTTGAATTTACTTTTGTGTATGGGGCTAGACAGTGATCCAGTTTCATTCTCTTACATGTAGCTGTCCAGTTTTGCCAGCACCATCTGTTGAAGAGGCTGTCATTTCCCCATTGTATGTCCATGGTCCCTTTATCGAATATTAGTTGACCATATATGTTTGGGTTAATGTTTGGAGTCTATTTTGTTCCATTGGTCTGTGGCTCTGTTCTTGTGCCAGTACCAAATTGTCTTGATTACTGTGGCTTTGTAGTAGAGCTTGAAGTTGGGGAGTGAGATCCCCCCCACTTTATTCTTCCTTCTCAGGATTGCTTTAGCTATTCGGGGTCTTTGGTGTTTCCATATGAATTTTTGAACTATTTGTTCCGGTTCATTGAAGAATGTTACTGGTAGTTTGATAGGGATTGCATCAAATCTGTATATTGCTTTGGGGAGGATGGCCGTTTTGACGATATTAATTCTTCCTAGCCAAGAGCATGGGATGAGTTTCCATTTGCTAGTGACCTCTTTAATTTCTCTTAAGAGTGTCTTATAGTTTTCAGGGTATAGGTCTTTCACTTCCTTGGTTAGGTTTATTCCTAGGTATTTTATTCTTTTTGATGTTATTGTGAATGGAATTGTCTTCCTGATTTCTCTTTCTATTAGTTTATTGTTAGTGTATAGGAAAGCCACAGATTTCTGTGTGTTAATTTTGTATCCTGCAACTTTGCTGAATTCCGATATTAGCTCTAGTTGTTTTGGAGTGAAGTCTTTAGGGTTTTTTATGTACAATATCATGTCATCTGCAAATAGTGACAGTTTAACTTCTTCTTTACCAGTCTGTATTCCTTGTATTTCTTTGTTTTGTCTAATTGCCATGGGTAGGACCTCCAGTACTATGTTAAATAACAGTGGGGATAGTGAGCATCCCTGTCTTCTTCACGATCGCAGAGGAAAAGCTTTTAGCTTTTTGCTGTTCAGTATGATGTTGGCTGTGGGTTTATCATATATGGGCTTTATTATGTTGAGGTACTTGCCCTCTATTCCCATTTTGTTGAGAGTTTTTATCATGAATGGATGTTGAATTTTATCGAATGCTTTTTCAGCATCCATGGAGATGATCATGTGGTTTCTGTCTTTGTTTTTGTTGATGTGGTAATGGATTTTCATTGTTGATCATGTTGATGGATTTTCAAATGTTGTACCATCCTTGCATCCCTGGGATGAATCCCACCTGGTCATGGTGTACAATCCTTTTGATGTATTTTTGAATTCGGCTTGCTAATATTTTGTTGAGTATTTTTGCATCTATGTTCATCAGGCATGTTGGTCTGTAGTTTTCTTTTTTGGTGGGGTCTTTGCCTGGTTTTGGTATTAGGGTGATGTTGGCTTCATAGAATGAGTTTGGGAGTATTCCCTCCTCTTCTATTTTTTGGAAAACTTTAAGGAGAATGGGTATTATGTCTTCTCTGTATGTCTGATAAAATTCCAAGGTATATCTATCTGGCCCGGGGCTTTTGTTCTTTGGTAGTTTTTTGATTACCGCTTCGATTTCGTTGCTGGTAATTGGTCTGTTTAGATTTTCTGTTTCTTTCTGTGTCAGTCTTGGAAGGTTGTATTTTTCTAGGAAGTTGTCCATTTCTCCTAGGTTTCCCAGCTTGTTAGCATATAGGTTTTCATAGTACTCTCTAATAATTCTTTGTATTTCTGTGGGGTCCGTCATGATTTTTCCTTTCTCGTTTCTGATTCTGTTGATTTGTGTTGATTTTCTTTTCCTCTTAATAAGTCTGGCTAGAGGCTTATCTATTTTGTTTATTTTCTCAAAGAACCAGCTCTTGGTTTCACTGATTTTTGCTATTGTTTTATTCTTCTCAATTTTATTTATTTCTTCTCTGATTTTTATTATGTCCCTCTGTCTGCTGACCTTAGGCTTCATTTGTTCTTCTTTTTCCAATTTCGATAATTATGACATTAGACCATTCATTTGGGATTGTTCTTCCTTCTTTAAATATGCCTGGATTGCTAAATACTTTCCTCTTATGACTGCTTTTGCAGTATCCCACAGTAGTTGGAGCTTTGTGTTGTTGTTGTCATTTGTTTCCATATATTGCTGGATCTCCATTTTGATTTGGTCATTGATCCATTAATTATTTAGGAGCGTGTTGTTAAGCCTCCATGTGTTTATGAGCCTTTTTGCTTTCTTTGTACAGTTTATTTCTAGTTTTATGCCTTTGTGGTCTGAAAAGTTGGTTGGTAGGATTTCAATCTTTTTGAATTTACTGAGGCTCTTTTTGTGGCCTAGTATGTGGTCTCTTCTGGAGAAAGTTCCATGTGCACTTGAGAAGAATGTATATCCTGTTGCTTTTGGATATAGAGTTCTGTAGATGTCTATTAAGTCCATCTGTTCTAGTGTGTTTTTCAGTGCCTCTGTGTCCTTACTTATTTTCTGTCTGGTGGATCTGTCCTTTGAAGTGAGTGGTGTGTTGAAGTCTCCCATAATGAATGCATTGAATTCTATTTCCTCCTTTAATTCTGTTAGTATTTGTTTCACATATGTTGGTGCTCCTGTATTGGGTGCATATATATTTATAATGGTTATATCCTCTTGTTGGACTGAGCCCTTTATCATCATGTAATGTCCTTCTTTATCTCTTGGTACTTTCTTTATTTTGAAGTCTGTTTTGTCTCATACTAGTATTGCAACACCTGCTTTTTTCTCTCTGTTGTTTGCATGAAATATCTTTTTCTATCCCTTGACTTTAAGTCTGTGCATGTCTTTGGGTTTGAGGTGAGTCTCTTGTAAGCAGCATATGGATGGGTCTTGCTTTTTTATCCATTCTATTACTCTGTGTCTTTTGATTGGTGCATTCAGTCCATTTACATTTAGGGTGATTATTGAAAGGTATGTACTTATTGCCATTGCAGGCTTTAAGTTTGTGGTTACCAAAGGTTCAGGGTTAGCTTCTTTACTATCTTACTGTCTAACTTAACTCGCTTATTGAACTATTATAAACATGGTCTGATGATTCTTTATTTCTCTCCCTTCTTATTCCTCCTCCTCCCTTCTTCATATGTTGGGTGTTTTGTTCTGTGCTCTTTTTAGGAGTGCTCCCATCTACAGCAGTCCCTGTAAGATGCCCTGTAGAGGTGGTTTGTGGGAGGCAAATTCCCTCAACTTTTGCTTGTCTGGAAATTGTTTAATCCCTCCTTCATATTTAAATGATAATCGTGCTGAATACAGTAATCTTGGTTTGAGGCCCTTCTATTTCATTGCATTAAGTATATCATGCCATTCTCTTCTGGCCTGTAGGGTTTCTGTTGAGAAGTCTGATGAGAGGCTGATGGGTTTTCCTTTGTAGGTGACCTTTTTTTTCTCTCTGGCTGCCTTTAATACTTTGTCCTTGTCTTTGATCTTTGCCATTTTAATTATTATGTGTCTTGGTGTTGCCCTCCTTGGATCCCTTGTCATGGGAGTTCTGTGTACCTCTGTGGTCTTAGAGGCCATTTCCTCCCCTAGTTTGGGTAAGTTTTCAGCAATTATTTCTTCAAAGACACTTTCTATCCCTTTTTCTTTCTCTTCTTCTGGTACCCCTATAATGCAGATATTGTTCCATTTCAATTGGTCACTCAGCTGTCTTAAAATTCTTTCATTCCTGGAGATCCTTTTATCTCTCTCTGCATCAGCTTCTCTGCATTCCTGTTCTCTGTTTTCTAGTCCATTAATGGTCTCTTGCATCTCGTCCATTTTGTTTTGAAGTCCTTCCAGAGCTTGTTTTATTTCTGTATTCTCCTTCCTTAGTTCTTGCATATTTCTCTGCAAGTCCATCAGCATGGTTATGACTTTTGCTTTGAATTCTTTTTCAGGAAGACTGGTTAAATCTATCTCCCCAGGTTCCTTCTCAGGGGAAGATGTAGCAGATGCCAAAGCTGTCTGGGTTAGTCTTGTCTGGATCAAATTTTTTTGCCTTTTCATGTTGATAGGTGCAGTGGAGTGCTACTGACATGTCTATCAGGTGGGAGAGTCAGGCCTCTTTCCACTTGGCTCCTGGCCTTTCTTTACTGGGACAACTGCGACCCCTAGTGGCTTGTGTTGGGCAATTGCGTGTAGACTGGGTCTTTGTATCTTGCCCAGCTGGTATGGAGGAAGCTCCCTTGCTGAGGGTGTGACCAGCCTCAGGCTGCTGCTCTGCTCTGGCGGGGCCCCAGAGGGGTAATGGACAGGGGGCTGTTTGGCTGTTTACCTCTGTGAGGGGTCTCAGAGCTCTTGCCCAGGGGGTTAGTGTGCCCTCTAGCTGCTAGACTGTGACCTGGGATGTTTCTGTCCAGCTGTGGCATCCCTGTCCCTTTAAGACTTTCAAAAAGCACTCGCTTTTCTTTGTCACAGGGGTGCTGGCTTCAGGACCCGCTCTGAGGTCTTGCTGTCCTGTTTCCCTAGTATCCAGGACCCCACGCATACACTGTGTCTGTGCTCTGGTGCGGATGGCTGGGGCTGGGTGTTCAGCAGTCCTGAGCTCCCTCTCCCTCCCTGCTCTGACTCCTCTCCTCCCGCCAGGTGCTGGGGTGAGGGGCACTCGGGTCCCGCCGGACTGCGGCTTCTATCTTACCCCTTTCACTAGGCGCTGGGTTCTCACAGGTGTGGATGTAGTCTAGCTGTTGTCCTGTGTCTTCTGGTCTCTCTTTTAGGATTAGTTGTATTTGTTGTATTTTCAAAAATATATATGTTTTTGGGAGGAGATTCCCACTCTCCTATTCACACCATCATCTTGGCTCTGCCCTCAAATGCAACTTTATTAATGAAGACTCCTGTGTAGATGAGGCATTCGTTAGTACTTGAATTCATGCTTTAATACCACAGATGATGACATTAGATGATGACCATGAATAGATAGCCCTGGAGATGACAGGAAGGTAACATTAAGGTGTCAGTTGTATACTTTTAAACCAAAGGTGTCAGGGGTATACTTTTTACCCATCCTTCTTCAAATTTTATACTTTAAAAAAAAATTCAGAAAATTGTATTCCTGCAATATACAGGCATATTTTTTTCAATAGAATTTTTCTTTTGAATAAAAAAACTATGTTTGTATGTCTATATTGATATCCCTGAGTTTCAAACTCAGCTGTAAAATTCACAACCAAAAAAAAAAAATTAAAGTACTCAGAAAATCTAATATAAAGAGGAAATCCAATAAAATAATATTTACTTAAGGTAAAATGTTCAGATTCTCCTCAGTCCTATCAAAGTTGAGATAAAAATAATAACTGTCTACTTAAGTTAAATGAGTTCTAGAGGCTACTAAGGTACTAAGAAGAGGTAGTTTGGAAATTGGAGACACCACTTTGAGTAGTTATTTAGTTATTACATGTGTTTATTATGTGCCAGGTTCTGTTTTGAACACTTCACAAATTAGTGCTTCCTGAAATAACCTTCTGAACAACCCTCAAAACCACACTGAGATAGGTACTATTACTGTTTTTTTTTGGGGGGTTGAAAACTCAAGCTGGTCATGTGTATGCAACTAAGAGAGTCTATGAACCTACAGGCAGAGACCTGTATATTGTACTTAAAAGGGCTGAGCACTTACTCTGGGCAAGATGTGACTGTCAAGAGCAGCAGATGCTCCCTGGGGGCCCTGAGGGGTGGTGCTGGGAGGGCTCCTCGCAGGGGCTGGCCATGTCCAGGGATGCTGAGCTCTTAGCAGCAGAGCTGGCGGTAAACTGAACACACGGAGGCACAGAAAGGTTACTACACAACTTGGCCGAGATCACATGGCTGCCGAATAGCAGAGCCACAGTTCATTTCTGGGCAGTCTGGCTTGAGAGGTCTTGCTTTAAACCACCACAGCATGCTCTCTGAGGCAGAGCTTCTCATACTTCAGCATGCATGAAAATGGCCCAGGAAACTTGCTAAAACACGAATACCAAGAGATTCTGGTTTGGTAGGTCTGGCTGGGTCTTTGCAGCTCTAACAGGTTCTCAGGTTATGCTGATCTTGTCACCTGTGGCCACATTTTACATAGCAGTGACCTCAGGAACTGTTTAAATAAACACAATAGAGTATTCTTGCAAGTAGGTTATCAGAATCCAGGCTCGATTCTCTATCATCTTAAAAGACTTTGGCTTTAGCTACAAAATACAACTACAGTTCCTTCTGTGAACCCAGGGAGGGCTCCACATCCCTTTCTAGTTCAGGTGGGCCTTTCCCCTGCTACTTGTTTTAGGTGTAACACCTTGTCATTGGTCTCACTTTGGGGTTTAACCTTTCCCTAAAATGATTGACGGTGGGGAATCCTTCCTAGAGAAAACTTTCTCTCGCCCTCAAAAGTGTCGTGTGATCCTTTGTCCTCAATAAGACCATCTTAAAATACTGTAACATTTAGACATCTCTGCTAACCTAAGTTGCTTAGCACGTTAGAAAGAAACTCTTTTAGAAAGAAAAACCACCTACCAAAATATGAGCCAGGTTTTTTTCCCTCCTTCCACATCTGGCAGAACTTCCTGAAGGTTTGCCATGATTTCTAATCTCTCATGTCTAGGATTTATCAACCAGTTTGGGAAGTGGAAAAAAAAAACTGATCTCCCTTAAGTGAAGTAAGTATCTTCTTGAATACAAAGAAGAAAATTGACCCAAAACTATGTTTGGTTTATTTCATTTGGCATGTTTGAAAAGAAAATACACAAATGCTATTGTTTAAAACAATTGTTAAAATTGCACTTTGAATCTTTGTAACAACAACCTTATTGGACAAATGAATTTACAGATTCTATTCCAGGGAGAGTGTGTTTATTTATTATGCTTGTTTTATTTCTGATAGCATAAACTATGCATTATATTAGATTATTAAAATATCACAGTGTCTAGTACCCATTCCTAAAGCATTAGATAGACTTATGTTATATCCAGTTCACCACTTACTGATTAATTGCTTAAAAATATTTAAATACCACTTACTCCTAAAAAATTTTTAATGTCATCTAAAAAGATCTGAAGTTCTGGTTTTTTGAATTTATATAATCAATGGTATTTAAAGAAGGTGCTTTTGGAATTTAGTATTAAAAAAAAAACAACAAAAACAAAAAAACATACTAAGGCCTCTACTAGTCCAAGGACTATATGATCTTGGAAGATACCTGTGGGTCCCATTAACACATATGTTCTACCTGAGCTCTTTCGTCCCAAGATTTTTTTAACATTATTTTTTCTATGGACCCCAATGACAATATACAATGGATCTGTTCTGTATTTGGAGTACTTTTTTTTATAGTTCCTCCATTAAAATACCTAGCATCTCAAAGATTTCTTCTTGGCCTTAGTAAATAAAACAGGTTAAACAGTTTGATTCACTCCTAGTGAAAATGGTTGCAAAATCATCACCATCAGAACTATTCCATTTGCCTGCTTCTCTGAATGGTGTCTGAGGAATACTGAAAAATGTGCAGTGGGCTCTCCCTAAAAATTCTGCCTGATATTATGGCAAAGAAGAAATAAACCTTACCTTATTTCTTTCTCCAGCTGCCCATTGAAATTCACCATTTTGAATGCCTTGAGATATCCATTTATTCATCTGTTTACTAGTACAACAAACATTGAGTATCTGCTGTCTAGCTATCAGTTACATAGGCAAAACCCAGAGGAAATGTGTGGCCTGCATTCTTCATTTCCTCTATGTTCTGGCTGCATGCTCCTTTAACTGAATCTGAAGGCATCACCTTCCCTACACGGTCCTAATCCAAATATAATTTTAAACTGTATTAATCATGCCACCATTCTGCTGGAATACACAGATTCTTAACCAACAACTGTCCTTGATAATTCCTAAGTACATTCCGACATATGAAGTTACAACCTGTGTTCAAATAAGAAAAAAAGAATATAGTATTCTGTCTAAGGACAGTCTCCCCCCACCAAAAGAAAAAATCCTCTTTGTACATTTAGCTTTCTAGAAACCTTCCAAATGCCCAGAGAGGTAATTTGGGAACTTGTTCCTAAACATGTACTGTGAGGTTTTTACACAATCGCTAACGTGGATCAAGGCTTTCTTTTTACATTGAAAGCTACATTCTGTGCTGATTAAATTAGTTTTTCTTTCACTTTGCATTTCTCTTCTACGAATTACAGGGGAGAAAAGAAATCTCATATAAAACAAACTCAATATACAAGTACTAATGGACTCAGTAACATTTAGTATTGGCAAATTGCTGAAAATTTGTCAGGTAATGTGATTTTGTTTTCAATTTATGCCACTGAAAAGTAATGTCATGTCTAATGCCAAGAAGGAAAAAAAACCCTATACTCCATAAAACTATATTACTGTATATAGGTTTGGCATTTGAGAAGCAAATGAGAGCAAGTTGCCCTTTTCTATATTTCTTAAACAGTGTGTAAAGTTGTTGGATTATACAGTAACATTTTAAGAAATCCTTTGTGCTATAAGAAAATTGCTTTCAAGAGCATGGTGCTGTGTACCAAATGCAAAGCATGTGAGTAAGAACTCAAAATAGCAATGTGAGGAGGAAAGACTTGGAACTGAATTCAGAAATAGGGGCATCCAGGGTTCAATAATTATGTCAACCTGGGGTTTGAGTTTCTTGACCAAGAGAAAGAAAAATGGTTGAATTCCAGATACATAAATACAATTCTTAGTAATGCAGATTTGAATCAAGTACCTACTTAGGGCAGTTCTATATTCTGCAGACTAAGATGTTAACTGTTTTGCTTAAGAATCTAACATATTGCTTAGAGAGAGAGGAATGGGTAAACAGTGAGAGTGAATTATTTTTATGGAAATTCTAGAGAAAAATCTAGGTTTTTAATCTTATTTTTCATGTGCTTTATGAACTTGAATAGCTTTCTTATCTTCCTGAACCCATTTCCTTATTGGAGATGTGTATATCTCATCAGGTTGTTACGAGGATCAAATTAAATGTATGCAAGAATGCTTTAAAAAAATAAGTTATTAGAGTCATGTGTCTCTACAAGCTCATTTCCTCATACAAATAGCTGTCTAGACTTAGAGCTCAAGGGATGATCTTCATACTTGTTACTTGATTTTTATGTGCTCTAGCAGAACAAGTTATGGACTGATAGTCAAACCACTTGGGTTCCAGTACCAGCTCTAAGTTTATGGTGCCAGAATGGCCTGTGGAAACTGAAATAACTCTAATTAAATAATAATGAAAATATGGTTTGACTCAACTCCTCAGGCTAATTTTGAAAGGCAACTCCTGCCTTCATTCAATACACCTTTCTTCAAGGCTTCTAAGATTCAAAGATGACTCTTAGCAGTTTCTACCAACTACTTGGTAAAAGTGGTGATGTCGTCCCTTTGATGAACTTTAAACAGTTCATATAAACTTGTGAAAAATGATTCAAAATGATGCTTATGTACTTGTGAAAAATTATTCAAACTAATGCTTATGTACTTAGATATGTAGCTCTGCATCATTTCAGTCATTTCTCTTTCCATTATTAGCCTAATTATCAAATTAATATATGATATTTCTTTGGCTTTCTTTTCCTTCCAATTTTGTGATGTCTTCCCTTAGGCATTTTTCAGTCATTGATTTCCAAAATCTCAACATGTTAATCTTCCCAACTGACTTTGGTATTTTTCTCAGCTATATCTAAAGAACTCTGTCTTGAATTTAACAAGTTAACAAGTCTTGAAATTAAACAAAACAAAACAAAACACTAAGTTTGAAAGGTTTGCTGTCCTGTTCTGTTCTCCTAGTTTTTCCCACATAATTATCTCAGGTTTATTTTCTCACCTCATTTACCAATACATTTTTGGTGAATATTTTATCAAATAAAAATAAATTCTTTGTGGGTTTGTTTCTTTAGATTCCTAGTGTGTTTTTTTTATGTTGTCCATTTCGCTTATATAAATTTCTGTATTTTACTCTCTGTAGATCACCTCAGAATATACTTATGACAGTATAGAAATTTAAAGTTGATCATGTATATGAGAGTGGGGTGGGGTGTGTGAAGTAACTGAGAGTACTCCATGCCAACAGTATTAACAATTCATTGTATTTTCTATTTTAAATACCCAGTGTATACTAGAAGCATCAGGTATTGTCAGTGACTGGTGTAAATTTCTACTTGTCTCACATGGTGAAATTTAGTATTTCAGCTATCCATATTTGTAGCATTTTATCATGTTTAACATCTGATCCTCTTTGAATTTGTTCATTGCTCATTTAAAAAATATCCTTAAGTTTTTAAATCATGTTTTACATCATGTCCAATTTAGTCATGTTCTTTGTACCAGCATCTCATAACAACTTCCTTCAGGAAGCAGATAGATAATTGAGAAAGGTGCCCTTCTCAGCAGTTCCTTCTCTCAGTAAGCAATTTTTTTTTCTAGTTCCTTTCAGCTTTCCTTTGCCCTTTTATCTTTTCAAAAGCATTTCTCAATTTCTCTACTGCTCTTTGACCTACCATTAAAGCACAGATTTGTTGTCATGTGTTTCTTTTTGGTTTTTGATTGAGATGTTTATCTCACCTTATTCAGCTTAAAAGGTAAATTAATCTTCCTGAAGCTTTTCATTATTCATTTTCTTGGTAAAGTTCAATCATTTTTTCTCATTTGTATGTTTCAATTTATAGCAGTGCATTGTTAACTTAATACTTCAGTTTATCTTTTCAAAAATC
Organism: Manis javanica; assembly: GCF_040802235.1. Classification (NCBI taxonomy): domain Eukaryota; kingdom Metazoa; phylum Chordata; class Mammalia; order Pholidota; family Manidae; genus Manis; species Manis javanica. Next base: position 47,638,842 of record NC_133156.1, read on the forward strand.
TTTTCATCTTTGCCTTGTTTTTTAACCATTTGGGGAGTTTTGTACTTTTGTCATTTGCCTTTTCAGAATTTCATATTATCCTTCTGCCATGTTTCAATTTCATGCTACACTGAAGTTGTGACTCTTCTTAAGGCCCTTTTCTTTTTGTCATTATTTACTTTCCTTTGTCTATTCCCGTTCTATTTTCAGCTTTTCATCCTACACCATTCCAAAATTACATGGACATTTTCACCATTGTATAAGTTTTTGTTACCTTTTTCACCTTCTTCTTTGTTCTTGATAATAATTCTACTGCCACTTTACATTTTGCAATTATAATTTAAAACTTTTATGGAATTATACTTAATACTAGTTATAACTTCACTTACTTGCACTTTAATTTCCCTCTTATAAGTTAAAGTCAAATTTTGTCTCCCTATATTTTATTTCTATTATAATTTACCATTTCATATTCTTTTAATATTTTCCTAAGACTATTTTAAACTAATTTTACTGCCCTGAAAATTCCCATTTGAAAAAATATTTCATTTATATCTCTTCTTTTGTTTAATAAGGAACACTTAGTACCTGATCTTAATATTGTTTTGAATCCTTCTGCTTTGATTCCATCTTTCACTGTCTTCTTTCAAATGACATAAAAGATTAACATGAATAGATGTATTTTAGGTTTGAGTTTCTAGAACTTCTGTATTTATAATATAGAACTATAAAGACAAATGAACAATTTATGCTACCAGTATCATTAAAAATGTCTCCACAAGATAGCCCCTCCCCTTGCATGTTCCATTATGTTTTAAATGTATCTTCTGATCTCTTTATCTGTAACAAGAATAATACTATTAACCATTTGGCATTCTGATAACAAGCTAACAGAGCAGACCCATTGAGGAAGAACTAGCATTTATAGAATCATGGATATTTTCCTCATGAGTATATTTTTTTAAATTAACTCTACTCCATCTAAATATTTTACTTGGGAAGATTTCCTTTTTCTAAGACACTGAGATAATGAGTTGGTTTTTAAAACCACTTTATTGAATGCATATTTCTTATCAGGGCTGTGATGTTATGTATGAAAGAGGAATCAAAAGTACAATAAATTCAGGTGTTTCCATGTCTTAGATGTGTAGATGTTTCTTGAAGCACTTTTCTTTCTAAAATTTAATTATCTTAAGTGTTTTTTTTAATGATCCTTTGCTTTCATTTATAATTTTAGCATCTAGTTATCCCTAAGTAGTATATGGTTTAGTTTTGCCTGCTTTTGAATTTTAAAGAACAGTTAATCATTCTGTATGTAATCTTCTGTGACTTCTTTTATTCTCTGGGTTTTTCTTCACAGCTATAGAGTATGCCATTGACTGGAAATATATGCATGTCTGGGCACTCTTCTGATTTCTCTCTTCAAGATAAATTCCTAGATGTGAAATTGTTAGGTCAGAGGTAGGCCTATTTTAAAGATTTCTGATATGTATTGAAAATTTGTCCTTCAAATAATCTATTCTAGTTAAGATCATTTCCAGATGTTTCTGAGAACCCCCATTTCTCTTCCATCTCACCAACACTCTGATTGGGCATTCTAATTTTCTTTTGCATGTTGAATTCTAAAGCCTTTCCCTTAAGAATTAGTTCATTCAATGCAGATGAAATTCCTGCAAGAAAATGGTGCATTTAGGCATGAAAATATGATGTTAAGGTTATTTGATAATTTCTTGGGAAATAATATTTAGACGTGACCACAGTATCTTGGATATTATCATCAAAAGGAGAATATCAGATCTTGGACTTTTACTGGAAGAAAATTGTTTCCACAAATCTAGTTTTGAAAGACACTAATTTTGTTCAGTTTTAAACCTGTGCATGTAGAACTCAGTTGTAGTGTGTGATTGGCATCTATTTTCTGGCTTGATCTGCCTTTTGCTTTCTTCTATCATACTTTGGTCCTTGTTAAGTAATTGGCATCTTTCCAGAGGAAATGATTAAATCAAAAGGCTGCTTTGCAATCAGAATCATTCAAAATAAAAGCTTAGTGTTCCTGTTAAAGCTTGGATTGGAGAAAGGGAAAAAAATCTATTGATGATGAACTAATATTTAAGGGCCTCAGTAGAAATTTTTCCCAAAATCTTCATTCTTTTTTAAACATCTAACTCCCAGTCTTATATTTCAAGTCTTAAATATATTTCCTCTTCAATTCCCCTTCATCCATGTGAGATTTAATGACATCCTAAATTTTGCATTTATTAATCCTTTCCTTGTAATTTTGCATGTGATTTTCAAAAGAGGGTCCAGATAATAAATTTTCTGAGGAAAGAGAATTTGAGAAGACATTGATATTTTTTTCTTATGCTTCCTAGAAATCTTAGGGAAAAAGAAAGGGAGTGTGACAGAAGCAATCAGCTTAGACCTTTCCCCAGGTAAGGATCAAAATGATGTTATAGAGGTTGATCTTTTGCCTTGACTATTATATTGAAATTTTTCCTTAATCTATGGCTGACATTATTGAAAAACCCCCTCTGTAGATGACTCTATCATTTGACTCCCTCTGGCACGTAGAAAAGGAAGATGGCAAGAGATTCTACCTCAAACCTCTGTGAATTACTTTTTCCAATTTAATGTGAAGAGTTTACATGGAACTGCCTCTGTTATTGAAATTTCCATTTTAGACAAATAATAGGATGCCTCAAAAAATCAAAGAATTGCACTCATATTTTAAAATCCTTTGTTACTAGTTAACTGTTGATATACTAGTTTTTCATTTATGAAGAAATCTACAGCAACCTGGCATTGATCAAATATATGTGGGAGTATAACTTTTTTTTTTTTTTTGGGTGATGCACCAAGTACCTTCTTACAGCCTGGCACATAAAAGGTGATGAATAAATATTTGTTTAATAAATGAAACAGTGATAGAAGTTCAAACTATATTCTTCCTTTAAGCCAATTAACACACTTGCTCTAATGAATTTCCTCTCTTGAACTTTCAGTTCTTTAAACCAAGCTCAGTTAAACTACAGAGGGCTAAATAAAGGTGAACATTATTTTGCACTGACTTTTGAACTAAATGGACCGGTTCAGCCCACCAATTCAGAACTTCTGTGATGTATGTATGTATGCCCAGTTAGTGATCTTATCCCACTGCAAACTTGGACCCTTAAATCTGTTCCTCCCTTACACACTGGCACATTGTGATTTTAGGTGAGGTACTTATGTTTCTGAGTCCTAGGTTCCCTATATCTAAAATAGGAATAAGAATCCTAGTTGTATGATGAAAATTCAATGATATAACATACTGATAATATGTAATGCCTAACATACAGATATCTAAAGCATGTTAATTCCTCACCATCAATAATTAAATAGATCATTTGTTGATCTATTTTTCCCTAAATATGTAGTCAAAACATCTGATTTAAAGTAGAGTTACTGAATATGAGCCTTGTGGGTAGGCACAATGAAGACCAGCATCTCTACCCATGACAGTCTGCAGGTGGGGAGAAAGGGAGATGGAAAGAAATACAAGTCATTATACTTATTGCATAATCTAAATGTGTATGACAAGATTTGCAAGGGGTGATATCCTTGAGTTTGATTTGCAAAAATAAAGGAAAGTATTTTTGATGCATGGTACTATCTTAAAAAGCATACACAGCAGCAGTGTATGGGAGGGCTTGGGGCAGACCAGCAAGTATAGGTAGACCATCAAGGTTATGAAAGCTCTAATAAGACATTACTCAAGAAAACTGGTTGGTGCATATATGAATTGCAGACTTTGCAAGTAAAAGAACATTCAGATGGACTGAAATGTATTGGTTAAGTATGTTTTATAGGTAAAGGTTGGTCCAATGATTCAACAAGATCAACTGAAAAAGAAAGTAACTTCCTTGGTTTCTTTACATCTCTGTGCTTTGTCTTCTAGGGCATCAGTTCCCTATGGTGAGCTTCACTCTTTATCAAAGAATGGCTATGAATAACAATAAGGGTTCAAGCTTTTTCATTTTTTCTTCCTGAGAGAGATCCTCTTAATTCAATAATCAAACAAAGCTATGCATTTTATCTTGGTTTAGTTGATTTATATCATCACATAGACATCCCTAAAACCTTGGGAATTCAATTCTTACTGGTTTAGGCCTGACTAATGCTCCCATCCTTAAACCAAAGCTTTTTTAAGGAAAGTAGAATTATATTGATTGTCCAAGGCTAATAAAGCCCTCCCCCAACCTGGAGTTGTGGGTGAAGTCAAACCTACTAAATTGCCATGTTCCTATGTAGTTGGGACTGTGAACAAAGATGCTGCTGAAGCAAGTATCATGTGCTCACCAGAGTCTTAACACTGAGGGTCTTGAATGCCATATTAGAATTTAGAATTCATTCCATATGTAAAGAGAAACTATCATTTCAAGGATGTAGCCTGTAAGGGCATGAATGAGGTATTTTCTTTCCCTGCTTTTGTAGAAACCAAATTCTCTTGTAGTCATATGACCCAAACCATGTGTTTTGAGATAATATTAAGTCCCAACTATAGATCATGTGTAGGTATTAATCTAGTTTTTAGTATGTTGAATTAATGAGATATTTTTCTGACATTTTTGGAAATGGTAACTATGTTCCAGATGCTAAATTCTGTATACAGATGAAGTCATTTAATCTTCCTAACAAGCTTACAGGATGGTAGTTTTCCCATTTTGCTAGCAAGAAAACTGAGGCTTTGAGAAGTTAAATAATTTGGCAAAACAGATGACAACTCTAGAATTTAAAGAGAAGCTTTCTGATGATCTAAAATCTATATACTTTATCACTCAATATGGTGACATTTGATGAAAATAATGTATACTAAGTACTGTGAATGATCATCAACCCCATATTTGGGAGAAAAAATGATAAAATGAACTGTAAACCTGGCACAGTATGTTTCTGAAATCTCATGCAGAGGACTTCAGAGAATGTGTCTATAATCTGTAGGACATTTTAAGAGGGTATATGGATGGTGGTTAGGTAGGTGAGTTCTCAAGCATAAAGAAATTTCTAATATTTTCCCAAATATTTAAAAATAAATTATTTGGACTGAATAAGTACTGGCTAAGTAGGGGAGGGCAGAGGAGTTGGGGAGAGTGAGGTGTCTTGAAAGAGGCCAAGGAGAGCTATCAGTGATGTTGGCACACTCTACTAAATTATTGTGGTTGATGGAAACTTGGAATTTTGGAAAAACTCCAAGTGAATGTAAGCACTTTAGGGAATTGGATAGTACATGAAGTATAACCCAGAATAATGTGAAAAATAATGGATATTGGCAAAAACAGTCTTGAAACCTTTCTATGCCTGATGGGCTCTGATTTTGAAAGCTCCTTTGAGGAGAAATGTTTCGGAGTCATTATGTCTCTCGTGGGCTCCTTGGACTTTATGCCCAGTGCACGTCAACAGCCAAAGCCAGATATAAGATGCTGGTGCATTAAGAAAGAGATAGTGAATACTTAAAATATTATAAATTAATGACATGATCGAAAAGTGGCAAATTGCAGTATCTGGAATAGGGTTTCCCATTCCAGTTGCTTTGGCTTGTAGTTGCCTAAGACATATATTTAGTTTTTATAAGCACATAATCTTTTAGACAAAAGAAAAACTTTAAAATTTGCCTCTGGCATTTAAACTTGGAAAGGCAGAATATACTGGTCAAATTTCCTTAGCTTTTAGAAAGAATTCTATTTCAGACAAAAAACTCTATGGCTCTATTAAATATATGTATTTGTTTTATTTTATTTTTTGAATCTTTCATTTTTCTTGTCTCAAATTTCACATTTACATGAGAAAAGATCCCATTAATGTTCAACTGTGCTTTACTTTTCAACTCCAGGAAATCACTTTTCTATATTAGAATGATTACCCTTTACTTTCTTTGTATAATGTATATCTTAGTGGAAGGTTTTTTTTTTTCTTTACTTTTTATGGGTTGCTTTCTTTTTCTCTTTTAAATTTTGAAATATTTCAGTCTCTACTTTGTGAGTGATTTCAATTCTGCATTCCCGAATTTGAGCATGTCTATAAGTATAGCCTCTAACAAAATTGTTTAGTCTAAATGAGAATCAAGTTGAACAGTATTTACAGAATCATTTAAAAGTTTAAAGGCTTTGGGTTTCTTTAGTCCAATTCCTACTTTCAAACATATGTCTAAATAATGTGCAAGCATCAAGACAAAATGGTGAGAATTTGTTGCATAGCTGTAGATTTTGTCAACATGGCATTTGGATAATTGAATGAATTTCTCTGACTTCATCTTCATACTTGGCATTGAGCACCTGCAGCTTTCCTCTATTATATGAAGAAAATGACTTCACCATTACCATGTGTCATTCTGGAGCTTTTTTAGGAGTAATAAATTATGTACTGTTAGAGGTCAATATGATAGATTATGTTGCTTTATTTTTAACAAGGGTATAATTCTAAGACCACTACCAAGACTAGTAATCATGCAAGTTGATAAATTGCTAAATGTAATCAAATCTTACATTTATAGTTCATAGCACTAATGTCTCAGTTTATGTACTTGCTTCCATGTATAGCTACTATGGCAACAGGAAACTAAAAATACCCAACTATTTAACAGATCTATATTGTAAAGTTGGATTATTTTTTTTCTATGTTGAGTTTTTCAAACTCATTAATGGATGCTGTCATAGACTAAAAATACTGGTGACTACTGACAACCATAAATGTGTCTTTAAAACAGAAACTGTAGCATCAGAGTTCACAATCCCACTGAGTTAGGAATTACCCACCTTGGACATTTACCCAGTTACTGGTTTTTAGCCATGAAATCATTCAAAAGAAAGCAGGAGTCCAATGTGCATGTATATGACCAGATACAAAGCAGGGTCTTTGTTTCATTTAGTTGTATTGCTCTTTGGTCTAAATTTTATTTTTCTCAGGTTTGCATTCATATCAAAATAATAAGAAAAATAACAATAATAAAAATAAAGAAACAAACAACCCCCCAAATGTCTTACTTGTTAAGCACCTGCTTGGTGTCACTTGCTTTGCATGGAAAAATGAAAAGCTGTATAGCATAGTGGTTGAGTATATTGGCTAGTTTTATAATCTAAAGATAATCTTATAACCTCTCTGTACCTCAGTTTCCTCAATTATAAAAGGAATATTAATCTTTTGGATTGTTGGGATAATAAATGATAACATCTGAAGTGTCTAGCATATGCTAAGTTCTTAATAAATGTCATCATCATGCTGTGATGATATTTTAAATTCGTAGAAAATTTTGGCAAGGTATTATAAGGGGATTAGGTGACTTAATTAAGACCAATGGCAGGGCTGCGACTCAAATCCAGACCTAGCTGACACTTGAGCACACTTGTTGCTCCTACATAACATGCAACCAGTGCCTAGAAAATGGGATCTGCCATTAATAGTACATAAGCATCTAAATGTACTATTCCACAAATGTATATTTAGGTGCTTATTGGAGGAAATGACTGGTTGCCAGCTTGTTTTATCTCCATTTTATTAGCTGTAAACAAATATTGCATAACTATTCTAAAAGAAAATTTTAAAAGATTTAATAAGGTGTGTATAGTGTGCTGGGATTTTTCTGAAAAGCTTTACATGGATTAAATTATTGAATCCTCACCCCATAGGGAGTTAAAGTAAATTTCCCAAAATCACCACAGGGAGAAAGACACAGAGCTTGCATTCTTCGCCACTATACTTTAAGTAAGTGAAAAGACACTATATTCCTAGATATGAAGACTCAATATTAATAGTAATTTGTCAGTTCAATGCAGTCCCAATGTATACCCCAGCTATCTCAATATTTCAATGAAACTTGACAGGATAATTTTAGAAATTATTTTAAAAATTCCTATTCTTAAAGGAAGTAATTAAAGCAGTAAATGGTGAAATTCAATATATAAGATAGCAAAACATAGTATAAAAACTATAGTAATTAAAACATTGCTGACATGGAATGAATGACAGGTAACAAAGACAGGGGAGTAAGGTCAGAAATAGTCCTGCATAATTTTGAAAATCTAACATATTAAACCATTTTAACCATTAAGGCATTTTAAACCATTTCGACTTTCAGGAAAAGGGAATGATGAATTCTGCAATAAATAGCATTGTTTTAATAACTATAGTATTGAAGGAAAGAAATGTTTATTTGCTCAATCACAATATGTGAACCCAAGCTCCTTATGGATTAAGAAAATGAAACATAAAAATAGAAAGCAATGAACATATTAGAAGAAAATTCAGCATAATATTTTTTGTAATTTTGGAATAAGAAAGACTACCTTAAACAAAATATAGAGGCTATTAAAGAAAAACTAATAAATTTGGCCATATATATATTTTTACATGATATGACTTATTATTTTTAATAAAGTGAACATTTAAAATTCTTATGTTGAATTCAGTATTTTGAATTTTTCAGTCACCTCATATAGAGACTAGTTTTTTATTTATCCTGTTTGTTGAAATTTAGTCATAGTAATAAAGAATAGAAAAATAGCTGATTTGGGGGTATGCAACATAGAAATTCTTTTTTATAATTAATTGGATTAAACAAAATGAACTTGAGTCTCTCACAGAGTAGATGGACTTAAATTTGGGAAAAAAGGAATTATTACAACTGTAGTATGTTGGGCACCTTCTTGATCATCTAGTTGGGCCATTTTTTACAGAAAGTTTGGTTCTGTTTAGTGACATTCATCAGTTATTTCTTTATATGGCCTTAAGTTATTGTTTAGTATACTTTAATTTCAGCTTGGATTCATGTTAGCATTTCTTGAAGGGCAGTTTTACTAGAGTGATACTCTTTCAGCTTTTATTTTTCTGAAAATGTTTTCATTTCTCCCTCCTTTTTTGAAAGATTTTTTTCTGGATATAGTGGTCTTGGCTGACAGTTACGTTGTTTTTTTTTTCTCACTTAAAAATAACCTATTCCCTTCTGGCCTCCATCGTTTCTGATGAAAAAGCTACTGTCAATTTCCTTGAGGATACCATGTACATGATGAGTTGATTCTCTTTTGCTAATTTCAAGATTCTTTGTCCTTGGCTTTCACCACATTGACTATAATGTACCTCCAGGTGGATCTCTTTGCATGAGCTTCTTTAATGTTTAGATTTTTGCTTTTATTTAATTTGAGGAGTTTGTGGCTAGAAGAAGGTAAGAGTTACCTTTTACTCAAAGAAGTGAGACTTGGCAGTTGAAAGAGAATTTATGATTTTTTTTTACAATAATGATGATCTATTAATATGTTAATATATTACTTGTGATATAAAAACATTCTAGAAAATTTAGTGAAACTTACTGAGTAACAGTATGACTCACTCTCCTACCACTGTATCTATCTTCATAGTTTCATGTTGCTTTCAATCCTTTAAAATTAATTAATCAGTATTATATAATTACAATAAAATATGTAAAATTCTATTCTGCTTATATTATGAATATTTCCACACTTTTTATGATTCATCGCTAGGTTTTTTATATTTCTGTAACCTCAAACATATTGGGGACTAGACTGTAAATAAGTAACAACAACCAAAATTATATTTGAACAGTTCTTCCCTAGCAAAAGTATGATACTCTTCCAAACCAACCACTTACTCTTGGATACTCTTCTATATTTTTATATAACAGAACTGGGACCAAGAGAAGGTATTTCTCCTGTCTAATATTACAGAATTTCAGTATGTCACAGTTGAGGCCATGGCCCACAAATATTGATTCTCTATCTGATATTCTGTCATTAGTCAAATCTTAAGAGAATGGAAATCACTGAGAAAGGAGGAACTCTCAATAGCACAGTATAGGTGAAAATTCTGGCATTCAGGGAAAGAAAGGAGTTTCTGTAGGCTGGCTTCATATCCCTGGACATGAGGTCCAAAAACTCTAGGAAGGCGTTTTGAGCAGTTAGAAAGGTAGTGAGAATAACTTTAGCTCAGCATTGTTCCATTAAGAGCTTGAAACATGAGACTAAAATCAGCATTTTTTTTGTTAGAATAACTATAATGGTAGATGGAGTGAATTCCTTTTGGCATTGTGAGGACTAGATAGAGGAATAAGGACTGAGTACAAGATAGTTTAAAATATGGTCTTATCAGAAGAAGGGGCAATAAGGTAAATCTATACAGTAAATAAATCAGAAAACAGGGGACTGGGAAGAAGGCTTTTACACATGTATCAGCTTTGGAAGCATCCAGGAAAAACTGGCTTGAGAGTAAAAAAAAAAAACAGCTTGGAAGAGGTCAATCACAGATGAGATATCAAGCAAAATACCTTGACCTACTCTGGCTCACTCACTAAGGATCTCTGCAGAGAGTGTAGATTATACCAAAGGCAAGGGAACCAGGCTATACTTCCAGTCTAATCAGTCCTTGGTAAAGCCAGCTGGTGCAGTCAGGCATAGAGGCAGGATGTGATTTTCCAAGCATTTTCTCCAAGAGATATAAAAGACTGAGTGTTGGGAGTGAATGCGTACTCTGAATGCTTATGTAGGAATATAAAGGGAGGAGATATATGTATAAAGAGAGTGAAGGAAGGAGATATATGTAGCACCTGGACAATGTTTATGACACCAACTTGGCATCCTTATGTCCAAGAGACAAAAATGTTAATTGCCTTAAACATAGAATAGATATGTCTAAAGAATCTGGAACCATCCGTGTAAATTGTAAAACAGAAGTTAGCTAACTATTTGTTTTATAACAACTCAGAAAATGTTTTAAAAATTAGTAATATAAGAAACAAAAATAAAGTCCTATCTTAGTAAGGGATCTGGTATACTATACTAAATTTATCTGATACTCATCAGAAAGAAATGACTTTTATGCTCACTAAGTATTTGTTGAACTGAACTAGGATATTGTATATCCTCATTCTTTTTTTTTTTTTACTTTTTTAATTTTATTTTGTTATCATTAATCTACAATTACATGAAGAACATTATGTTTACTAGGCTCTCCCCTACCCCAAGTCCCCCCTACAAACCCCATTACAGTCACTGTCCATCATGTATATCCTCATTCTTGATGATATTATTAAATAAGATAAACTTGATGAAGATAAATGTAAGCTTCTCTAGTTCAGTTTTCCCTCAACCAAATTGCCCAAGAATAGGACTACAGAAAAGAAGTGTCATTTTAATAATATGAATGAGTTGGTAGTGTCTTGTGTCTACTGAAAAGAAAAAAAAATCTATGGAATTTACTGATTGAAATCAAATGGAATCTGCATGTCTCTTCATTTTCTTGTCATATTAAACTTAGGTGCCTTGGTCTAGATCCAAATATGACAATTTAAAAGGGACAGACTAAAATATGCAAATATGCCCTGAGAATAACGTTTAAGTTAGCCCAATAATCTTGATGGTAAGTAATTATTTATTTGATATTTATCAGCTCCTGCATGGGTCAGTTACACAGGAAAGCTGCAGAAGGTAATAAGACTCCACCCCTGAATCTATAGTTTGGTCTTAACACCTCTCTGTGCAGAAACCTTAGCCTTCCCTTATATAGCTTAAACATAAAACCCTAAAGAATGGCTAATAAGACTGCAGGATCCCTCCCATAATGCCTCTCTGATCTCCTGGCCTTCCTTTCTACTCCTTGCCTCCACTCCAGCCTCACAAGGTTCTGATGATTCCTTGAGCACCTCAATTATTATCTAGCCTTAGGACCCTCTCACTCCTTCCTTCTGGCTGAGATATTCTTTTGCCAGATATCAAAGAGTTTGCTCTTCTCCTTTCCTTCAGGTATCTTCTCCAAAGTCCTTTTATCAGAGCACTTTTCCCAGATCACCATATGTAAAATTCCAATATCCCACCTATACTGACATGCATATTCCCTAAGCTCATTATCCTGATTTATTGTCCTTATTAACATGTGACATACTATATTTTTATGAGCATACTTGTCTGCTGTTTGTGTCTTTCACTAAGAACGAAGATTGTTGAGGACAGGCATTTTGTTTATCTTATTAAGTGCTGTGTCCTCACTATCTGCAATAGTCATGGCATACAGAGGAAAATTACTCAATAAATACTTCTGAATAGCTGCATGATTGAATAAACCTAAATATGAATAGACATGTAATCTCCAGAAAATCAGAGAACAGTGGAGTATACCTACATGAACACACACAATGTAAAATGTGGTAAGATCTCTAAGGGTTATACAGGGGAAATGATGCCAGGGAGAGGGAATCAGGAAAGGCTTTACTTTGAAGGCATGTTTAAAGAGTTAGTATGCCACCTTCTCTTTTAGGTGGTAGAAGAACCCAGGGGTGCGATGTCAGTGTGAAAAAAAGCCACTCAAAGCATAGAGAACAACATGTGCAAAGACCCTAGAATATGAAGCAGCTAGCAGATAGTTCTGTATGACTGGAGTGAGTTATGGAAAGTGATAGACAGGCTAGAAAAGTAAGCACTGGCCAGATTATAAAGTCTTTGATTGCTGTGCTTAGAAGTTTAGATTTATTCTATCCTGAAGGCAGTGAGAGTTCCAAAGGAATCTTAAGCAACAGAGTGATTTGTTGAATATTGTGTAAGAGAAGCATAACATATTTGGGGTTTATGATTTGGAAATTTGAGTGGCTAGCACTCTACTTATGAAAGATAGACTAAACACTGTAGAAAACAAATTTGAATGAAAATGATAAGTTTAATTCTGATCCTAAGAATTGGTGGTTGTTTTAGGCAATTAGAAAGATCTAAGAAAGAGGAAATCAGACATACTTGTGTACAGTGTGAGAAACCTCACTTAATAAAGGCTGGAGGCTTGCGAGTGAGATGACCCTAAAAGAAGATCTAGAGTGAGAAAGCAGAGCAGAGGACCAAAGTCCTAAAGGGACTGAGAATATCTTGTCTGGAGAAAAAAAGAGTCAGGGAGATTTACAATCATCTGGAATTTACTATTCTATGAAAAGGGGATTTCATTGATTTTCCAGGTCTTCAATGGATGAGCTAGGAATACCTAACAAAAAGACTTTAAGGCAATCTTTATTAGTCATCTACATATTATAGATAAAAATTTATCCTAAACTTAGTAGCTTAAAACAATGATAAACATTTGTTTTCTCACAGTTTCTGTGGGTCAGGGAGTCAGGAGTAGCTTAACTGGCTTGGAGTCTCTCCCGAAGTTTCAGTCAATTTCTTGGCCAAAGTCGTGGCCGTCTGAGACATTAACCGAGGCTGAATGACCGTCTCTGAGGTGGCCAGCTCGTATGGCTAGTGGGTAGTTGGTGGTGACTGCCACAGGCTCCACTGTTTCTTCATAATGCCTCCCCACACATGGACCTCTCTTCAGGGCTGTTTAAATGCCCTCTTGCTGTGGAAGTTGGCTTCTCTAAGAAGCGGTGATCCATGAGATAGCAAGTTGTAAACTGTAATATCTTTGATGACTCAGTCTCAGAAGCAGCATACCATTACTTCCACAGTATCCTATCAGTTATAGGGGTGAGCCGTATTCAGTGTCAGGAGGTAGAGACTACTAGGCAAGAGCACAGATACCAGGAAGTGAGCATCATTGGGAGCCATCTTCGAGGGCAGCCACCATAATAAAACTGTCCAATGACAAACTTCTCACAGGATGGTAAGTTTCACTGTTACACAATGTCTGGGCTGAATCAGGGCAAAAAAAGAAGAGGGGCTTCCAGAACATGTGATGATTAGACAAGCTTCTTCCTTTTATCTCTGTTCTCTTAGGAATATTTAAACTGACTTGAAAAAAAAGGAGGGCGAGAGAGAGAGAGAGAGAGAGAAATTGAGTTGAGAACACCAAAATAATTTGCATTTTTATAGTTAAAGTATTTGAAAAGTTATTGGAGGGTTACATTTATTAAGTTGCCTGGAGGTGAGGGCAAAAAAGAGCAGCTCCCCAAGATGAGATGATTGACAGTATACCCTGGAGAAAGATAGCAAGAATTTAAACACTGAGAATTGTTTAATTAGCCTAAAACTTCATTCAGGACCTCTCAGCCTAATTTTCATTGTTTGTATTACATACCATAACATCTTTCAATATCAGCCCATCGTTTTGCAGCATCAAGCCCCAAGACTCCGAACCAGTGTTTTAGATAACCTACTAGGCATTTCATTCTCTAAAGAAACCAATTATATATGAAATTAATAATTAAAAATTATAAATAGAACAAGAAAACATGCATACTCCATGTCCTGCGGGTAGATTTTTGCATGGTATGTAGGGAATTAGGTGCAAAGAAATCCATTTATGTTAATGGGCAATGGGCATTGCATGTCTAATTTCTCATGTACCACACTGCTGATTTCCCCCTTGTGTCTTTGTCAGTACATGGGACCAGAAAAGGGGGAAAGATAAGTGAATGATTTATTTGGTGGTCTGTCAATCATAACAGCAACCAGAGAAATTCCAAAGCTGTTTTTAACCTCTATAGAAACAGTTAGTTAGACCATATGCTTTTTTTCTTCCTGCCAGATGCTGTCATTCATCAATTTCCTATTAAGAAAATGGGATTCTGCAAAAACCACTGAGGTTTTTTCTCATTTGTAATAGATATTCCATAAAATCAGATTGCAAACATAGTCTGCAGATTCTGCTAAATAACTTCTGACACTTGGTAAGCTCCATATTAATTTTGACCGACCTGTAATGATGTTTCTTATGTGTGGTCAGTACATCATCCAAAAATATTATTTTAAAGTTAACTTTACCCTGAGTTTAAGCTTTCTAAAAGGTTAAATAAATTTGTTTCTGATTATCCAGTTTATAAAAGGGGTAGAAATTAAATGGCCATTTAAAAACATCAGTAACCTAATAAAAAACCCTTGAGAAAATAGAGATGATAAAATGTTTGAGAATTAAAGTAAGCAGCATGAGCCAAAAGTTGATTACCCAAAGACGTTAAAGAAAGTGAAAAAAAAACAAAAAAACAACATCATCTCCTGCCACCTTCACCAAGTAGAAAGATCATTTTATTTAGAGCAGAAGAAATACTTAATTGCTCTAATTGCTCTAAAATCCTGGGTGATGTGTTTCTTTGCTTATTTGTTTGTTGTCAAGGATGAAGACACCTTGGAAACCTAAAGGCTCCTTTTTTTCAGGACAATAAAATCCTTTCATCCTGTACCTAACAGCAGTATATCTTCAAGCTTCCACACACAGCTCTAACAACAATTGTATTTTGATTTTTAAATCTAAATGCTTTAGGTAGTTGGAATATATTGACACTTGCCATCATTTCTGACATAGATTTTTCTTGAAGTGTTCTTATGATAACATGGGTGGCTTCAAATGTTTGCTTGTCATACTGAATTCGCTTATAAACCAATGAACAGGGAAGTTTAAGGGAAAAGAATATCGTTGCATAACTTTCGATCTGCAGCATTTGGCATTGCCTTATTAATAGGAACTCACTCTTTGACAAACCCTGCAAACGGCTATAGATGAGAGGAATGTTCTTGAATTCAAGGCAAATTTCTTTTAATAGTTAAGCACTGATCAAAATTCTGAATTTTCTCTGGCTGTCAGCCAGCAAGAAACATGCAGGGTCTGCTTATTGTTTAAGATTTTGGTATAAAGCCATGCAGGAAAGAAAAAAAATCTACAACTTTACAGCTGTCAGACTTTGTTGTATCCACTCCAGCCTAATATTCTCAAGTCTAATTTTTTTTTAAAGGTCAGAAACGAGCTATAATATAGTTTTTAACATTTTAATTTTCCCTTTTCTTCCCCTGCTGTTTTTTTTCCCCTACTGGGACAGCTCCACTCATGAAGGTCAGAGGAATGATAATGCTGAGGTAGCTCTGTTTTTTTATTCATAGACCAGGTAGAGAGTGCATATTGCCATAAACGTATGCCGCCATCGCACGGCATTGCTATTGACCCCTGCCCTGAGCTGAAGATTGTACCTTCTCAGGGGATAACAAATGATTCACTTTGCAGGTAGGCAGAGGCCTGGAGCTCGCTTAGCCAGACACTGCCAATTTTCCTGAATGATCTCTTGTGATTGGTTTTCTCATATGGATAGACTATTTGTGAGTATACCACTGAACTCTGTTTATTTAGGAGTATGTCTTTGACAAGAACAGCTGTCCTAGAGTTGAGATGATTAGTACTTTATCTGCTAATGCAGGTTCCCACTTGGCTTTTGGCTAAAAACACATTTTCATCTTGGGAAAACATTGCTGTCACTTTATGGTACTGAAACACATTTTTGGTGCTTGATCAAGTTGAGCCATTTAAAAAAAAAATAAACAAAAAACACCATATTTCAGATCACTGTGGTTTGACCTGTAACTGCCAACTAAGGTTCCCATTCTCTAAGGCGACCTAGAAAAATAAGCCAGTCTATACATATAAATAGTAGGCCAAGTTTTCTTTCTTACCCAGTGTCATTTGGGAGTATGGTTAAAATAAAGGTAGAAGTGAGCACAGAGAAAGACAATGCCCTGATTGTGACCTTGACTTCGGGAGGAAGGTCTTACACAGGTCCATGAAGAATGAGGGTGGATGGATCCAGAGGCCAACAACTAGAGGATTATTTAACTTGGAGCTTATAGTTTTTAAAGCTTTGTGTTTAAAAGTATGATGTCATTTTATCTTGAAATTCAGTTGTGTAAATACACACAGTCTGTTATATATCATACTAAGAAGCAACCACTACTTTAAAAATTATTGTTTTTCTATTTTTAATATACTTGCATGCTGTATTTTTTAATGGCATCTGTCTGAGCTCTATGAAAGAATTTAGCTTTAAGATTGGTTCAAAACTGCTGAGGCAACCCCCCAAAAGTATAGCTCTCAGAAGTCTACTTGAACTTCAATGCTCAGAATAAGCATATCTCCCTGGTATTCCATGTGCTCCCTCTGAATCCTGTCCTAGAGAAGGAGGTCCAAATCTCCAGAGGGATTTTTTCATCCTCAATTTATAACTCTTCATCCCAGTCCCATCCATTATGTTTTTGCTTTTTCCTTCTACCAAGATCTAATAAGTCAACAATCTTTTATTTATTATCTTCAATTCAAAATATAATTATTTTGCCTGAATTTAACCTTTGCATTTCAATTTCTCCTATAGTGTCCAAGCCCCCATAGTCTCACATCTGAAGCATCTTTAGCTGAGGACTGATTTTCCTTGGGAGTATCCAGGCCAGTCCCTCTTTCTACCCATCTGTGTTAAGACAACCCTAGGGCTATTGTAACAAATGTAACAAATTGTTCATAAACTGGGTGGCTTAATACAACAGATTTTTCGCACAGTTTGGAACACTAAAAGTCTGAAATCAAAGTGTCAGCAGGGCTGTGTTCCCTGTAAAGCCTTTAGGGGAGAATCTTTCCTGGCCTTCTCCATTCTCTGGGTGGTTGCCAACAATCCCTGGCATTCCTTGGTTTGCCCACACATTACTCCCCCCTCTGCCTTCTCCTTCACATCTTTTCTGTCTCTTGTGTCTGTGTGTCTCTCTCTGCAGGTCCTCTGCTTACATATCTATCAGTCATTGGATTTAAGGTCCACTCTAATCCAGTATGACCTCATTAACTAATTATATATGCAAAGATCCTATTTCAAATAAGGTCACATTCCTAGGTTCTGGGTAGACCTGAATTTTTGGAGAATACTTCCACCCCTTATATCGTGTAGTGTCTCTCCCAATGACCTACTGGGATAATTAGCCTAACTAGGAAAACTACAGGACCAGTGACCGACCTTTTTCTGTTAAAGGTATTTGGTGACTTGACAATTGTGGAGACCATAGCCAGATCATACAGAATAAATAATGTGAAAATAAGACAAAAGACACAGAGACAAAGTGGTTCTTTGTAGAGCCCCCATATTTCTTCATCCAGAGGCTTGGCTGTGCCTCACACTTGCCTACAACATAGAAGCTGGCCTCATCATGACCAAGGGCACAGGAAAATGTGCCATTAGGGACTGGAACCCACTATAAAAACTTGACACAAATCATCACTTTTATTCAATTTAAGTTATTTAAAATAACATTTTAGGTTAAAATAAACACGATTAATATTTAAACTTTTTTATTTTAAGTTTTAATTACTAGGATTTCAGAATTTTTAATTATTCAGGATGTCCATTCACTCTCATCTGACCTGAGGATGATTTCATTGGAAAAGTCTCTATCCATTCTGTATGACCACAATCAAATTATCTCAGCATGCTTGCCCTGTAGTAAAACTTCAATAAAGGTTTGTTAAATTAATAAACCACTCTAAGAAATTGCTCTGATTTTGCCAGTCCTACACCAAGTAACTGTTCCAAAGCTTCTCATTTTTTTTATAGAGGCCCAAATTCCTTTCCTGATAATCTAAATCTCTTTGCAAGCTCATCTCCTATCATTTTCCCTGAGGTCTTCACTATTTTTCTGCTGCCCAAACCAAGCAGGAATGATATGCTTGCGAACGATCCTTTTTACCCAGAACTTGAACCTACTACACTGCAGAGTGATGGCAGCCGTACCTTAGAGAACCATCAGGTAAGAATGATTTTATCATTTACTGTTTGTTCCATAATCTAGTAATCCCCCCACTGCAGATGCAGACTGTAAGCAGAATAAGTTGCACATAGTGGTCTTCTAAATAATTCTCTGCCTCTACCACCACCTCTTCCTCCTGTTCTTCTTCCTACTCTTTGCACCTCTTTCATTTCTTCATCTTCTTTATTCTCCTTGTTTTTCCTTCTTTCAAGATAAAAGTCTATGGGTCGTCCCTCTTGTTTTTTTCTCCTTCAAGATAGAAATCCACAGGTCCTCTGGCCAATTCATTTGCCCTATTTAGTAGCTTTTTAGATTCTGTCAGGTTTGCATCTCTGCTTAACATTCCCCACTCCTGACTTTAATTCACTGTGCTGCTTTTTCTTCTTAACTGATTAAATGTAAACCCATGAGCATTAGCTGAGTGCTTCATCCCCTCATACCTTTGTCAGTTATGGTACAGCCTGAACAATATAAATCAGAGGCAACAAATGCAGTGACTCTAACGATATAGAAGTTTCGTCTCCTCTAATCTTGAAGGTAGGTGGGTCCGGAAGTTTCACTTCTGTGAGATCATTCATTCAGGGACATGAGTTACTCCCATATGACTGCTCCATTGCCTCCTAGATGTGTTGTGTTTTCTGTATTGTCTTACAAGCTTATCAGTACCATGTGCATGTTCCAGCCTTTTGTTTGGGGAAAGGGATGTGAAGGGCCAACAACATCCTTTTAAAGCTTGACCTGCAAGTTTCATCTGTATCTGCTCAGTGTCCAAAGTACAGTCACATAACATAGCTTTAAGGGTACTACTGTCTCTAACTAATCATTTTATTTCTAAGTAGAAAAGGGAGATACTGGATCCAGGGAGCAGTTAGCAGTGCTTGCTGGTTCCCTGCCTGCCTGACAGTCTCAGTCAGGGACCTATATTAGGTCTCAACTCCATCAAGAGTTCTCCTTTCTGATTTCAGTAGTAGTTTATGCCCTTCATTTGGCAGTTACTGTACAAATCATTTAATTACCAATTAAAATATATATACTAATTCTTAACTCTAAATGAAATTTTAAAAATTAAAAACATACTTCACAGCAATTAGCACACAGTAGGCATTCAGTGAATATTCTTGGCTAAAACCATGTGTTGGAATAGAGTTGGGGATATTATGCATCCTTAATTGCTTTTTATGGTACGTACCCTAATGTGTTTCTAACTTGATCTTCATTAATATTCAAGAGAGAGAACTATTATCTTAAAACAAACTAAACTTTTCTAGCTTCAAAAGGAGAGATAATAAACTATGTAACCCACCAAGGGCAAGTGTCTTTGAAGTGAGTATATAGGAAAGGGGAATTAATCACCAGCTTTAACTGTTTCTTGGAGGCTTAGAGAAAGCACTGTAGTTGCAGAAAAGCATCATTCACTTAGGAAATGATAGAGAGATTGGTGAAGAGAACCACAGAAGGTCAATGGCTTGTGCAGCCAGCTCTGGAGTCCAGAGTTTAAGGGGGTGTGACCCGGCAGCCCTAGAGGCTGGGAAATTGAAGGACCACTGCCCAGGAAATGAAAAGTAGGAATCTAGGGGTTATAAGCTCTCATCAGTGTGAGTGATGAGAGCTGGGTCATGTGGTAAGAAGTGCTTTTTTCCAGATTCAATTTCTTTTTTTTTATATACACTTAAGACTTTTCAGAGTCAGCTTTATTCAACTTTCTCTATAGTTGTGCTGGTAGTATCTGTTCAGTTCCCCATATTCTAGTTGTCATAATGGATAATGTAGCTAAAGAACAAGTAAATATACTGAACTACAAGATCAAGCTATCTTTTGACAAAGAGAAACTTCTGTGAAAGGGGAATAAACCAGAAAAGCAATTTCTGGGCAATTGAAATAGTTTTAGGTTGACTTATTAACCAACAAATGGGGTTAATGTTCTAATAATACTTATTTCATTTGGTAGATGCAAAAAGTACTGCTATGGCCACAAGTATTTCCTTTCTGTGGTTTGATGGGATTCTCAGAGCAAAAGGGATCCTAAGAAGCAGAAATGGATCTCTCCCTTCTCTACTTTGGGCAACAATGTAGTGTGTAAGAGTGGTGTTCTGGAGTCAGACTGATTAGGTTCTGATCTCAGCTCCCCAGTCCCATTTCTGTGGAACTTCAGGCAAATCAATGCATCAGTCTAATCTCACTCTCCTTTCTTATAAAGTGGGGAGAATAATAGCATTTATTTTCAAGGTATTGCCCTAAAACTAGTCATTGTCATCTCATGGAACCCTGTGATTTGTGCCCCCTCTTCTACCTTGCTTTCCTTGTTCGTAGCCCTCTTTGCCCCTGCCAGGTCTGGATACTACTGAACAGCCAGAATCATCTTTTAAAATGGTTAATCAGATGTCACTCATCTGCCCAGGGTTCTTCTGATAACTTCTCAGTGATTTGGCACTGGTACTCCCCACCCCAGACCCATCTCCAAATGTAGTGCATTCCCTGCTGTTTTCTAACTAAACATTCTCTCCATATGGCTGCGTGCCCAAAACCCTTTTCTTTCTTCTTCCTTTGGCTGGCTCCTTAGAACTTTCTGTTTGAGCTCAGATATCACATACCTTTCTCAAGTCATCCATCTAAACAGTTCCCTCACATTTACTGTCTGGCACATCACTTTGTTTAATTTCTTCCAGAGCATATATCACTATCTTAAATTATCTGAATCATTTATTTGTGTACTTGTTTTCTGTCTCACCCACATAGAGGGTAGGCAAGGATCTTCTTTGCCTTATTCTCTCCTATTTCCCTAACAATTAAAGGAGTGTCTGGAACATAATAGGCACTCAGTAAATATTTGTTGTTAAGGAATGAGTGAATCAATGAATTCACATCTCACGGATGTATATTATAAATTAATTGAAGTAGTGAGCAAGAGGCATTTTTATTGGTGTGAGATATACAGTAAATGCTCAAGAAATGCTAGTCACTGTTGTTACTATGTACTGTCAGTATTAACCACCTGCCCCGCTCCTACCGGCAGCCACTTCTCATCCATAGTTCCTTCCAATCTTCCTGATAACATTCTTTCCCTGATCCTAAGGATCCACAAAGTGAGACACAGCTTAAAGAGTCTAGTTTTACAGGAATTAAGTAGCATGATAGTCATCTATGCTCACTAAGTAATTTATTTTGGGCAGATGGGTGGGAGTGTATCTGTAGAAATAACTTCTATTGGGAATGAGACATTGGTGTGAGATAGGAGAGGAACAAGCTTTGGAGTGATTGAGAGATAGGTTCTAATCCCTACTGTCTTGACACTAGACATTTCTTATCTGTGTGGGCTCCAGATATTTACTTAACTTCTACGGTCTTTACAATGTTCCCTCTTAGGCTTATTTTAAAGGATTAAATTAAAAGACTTATTACATAGAGAGTATCAGTGCCACACAGTAGGATCCCAATACATAGGGCTATTAATAATGCCAAATAATGAAATGCATATTTTTAACCAGGCCTCCAAAATTCTGAGAATGTGTCCATTCTAAATACTTTTCCAGCTTAAAGCAGCTTCAAAATTACTCTCCCCAGAGTAAGTTCTAGGTAGAGTTAAGTTAAGGTAGAAATCTTTTTTTTTTCCTCCCCAAATTCACCTTTGTCAATCTTACTGACTGTGAAGCTAACCCACCAATCTGGTAAATAATTAGTCTTTCCTTCTGAATCAGACAGTTGATGCAAACCAACCTATGGTCAGTAGGTGTCTGTGTTTGAGAAATCAAAACATTGTCATTTTCACTTCAGAGAACCGCACTCCTTACTGTGTGGGGAAGATAGCAATTGACAAAGTGCATAAAATGAAATAATCACCTCTTTAGGTCTCCTTTGTACACAGTTTACTGCAGGCTGAGTTTCAGATTCATGATGTAGAATGTGCTAAATAGGAATTAGAAATTAAGAAGCCCCAGACCATGTTGTAGGCGATGTGGATTGATTTTTAACAGTATTCTTGGCTTTGCTGATAATATCTGGAAATATTTTAAGACTATCTCTGCACTGAGGATGAAAGGAAACCAATATTTACACAATCCAGGATTTAAAACTTCAACCCCAATATTGAGCAGGATAATTTGGGACTTTTAAAATACTCTGTTTAAGGACCTGTAAGGAATATTTGGAGTCCATCTATAGAATGTGGAAAAATGTCCATTCATCCCATATTTCTAAGTATTCACCACTGCCCAGGATAAACAGATGAATAAGAAGGAGAATGCAGTCAAGGTGGTGGTGATGATGATTCAGAGAAGAGAGTTAAATGGTAAACAAATTTCAATGAAAAAGTAAACAGTGGAAAGCATACGATGCATAATTATCCATTATGATGAGTGACAACATTCATTGAAGAGATATTTGATTGCCTTCTTTACTGGGACTGCAGTAGTTATATATGCATATCCTAACTGGAAACAGATTAACAATTGAATTACATCCTGGAAATTATATTGAGTAAATTCTATGTGGGAAAAGTAGGGGGTGAGTATGAGAACCAAGGCTAGGCACACAGTATTCAACTTCTCCCATTAGTAATGACAGGAGAGATATCCCAGGAAAGAGCATTAGTTCTTCAGGCAGAGGAAGGGGAGAGTCAGAGAAGGACTGGCTCAGACGAGAAGACGGACCTCCTACAGACTCCTTCTAGCTCTCCTCTTTTGCATAAGAAAGGTGGAATCTGCCCCTGCTGAAGGCAGATTTTTTTAAATTTTAATGCCAAAAATTTATAAGCTTTTATTTCCCTTCATTTTTCATAAAAAATCATGGCTAATACAATTAGACACATTTATATTTTTAAAAAGATTTTTAAAAGATTCAGTATTACCTACATATCTAAGCATTCTCTATTCAATTTTAAATGTATCCTTTTTTTTTCAATTGAATCTTTTCTTAGATAGGCAATTAAAGAATGGTTCAGAAGTGGCATTTGAAACCCACTGTACTTTTTTCGATGATGAATAGAATTCATCATTCCCTTAGCTAATGTGTATGCGATATTTAAATTTTAAAAGATGGCCTTGCTGGTTGTACATGACACCAAGAACAGGCAGAAGCTGAAATCCTGAAAGATAGCACACCATGTTATCAAATGAGCTTTTCCCTTCTGGGTAGTATTACTTACATTGTGCAAATGTGTTATGCAAAATAATCTTAAAACTGATTCTGCATCTTCGCCTCAGGTTCATACAATATTCATTGAAAGCTTTACAAAAAAGGAAATTAATTTAGTATAAAAATCAAGCATTTTAAAATGCCCATGTTTGTCTGCAACAACATTCCAAATGTAAGCTCAGAAAAAGCAGCAGCAGCTCAAATCTGAATTTCTTACATCTTATTTAATTACCTGTGCATATATGTGTATATTTATGTTTCTAGGCCAGTAAAACCACATGAAAACCTTAACGTAAGAAATTTCGATTCCTGCTAATTTCATGGCCTTGATCAAGTCCCTGTACATCAACGAAGTTCATTTCTCTCTGTTGTTGAAATAGCGTTGCTAATGCTATTATTACATCAGCCAGCAATTTTATAAGGTTGTTTTAAACATGAAATCAAATTGTATTGAAAATTAAACATGTTTTACAAACTGAGAAAGTGCTATGTAAATCTACCTCAACTAAATTATCATGAGTCAACTTTTCTGACCTCCAGAGAAAGGTTTGGAAAATCTGATAAACATATTTATGTTATCACATCTAAAGGCAAAAGCAAGTCTGAGACAATTTTGGCCCTTCTATTTACATAGAGTATTTAATGTGTTATTTGGCTGGGCCAGGGAAATGAGTTAATATCTTAAGTTGCACACAATAATCTATATTTTCTAAAGATTCTGCAAGTTTAGAGGGTGTTCTTCTATAATTTACTAGACAGGTATAAGAGGAGGTCCTGAATTTTCTCTAATTTTAACATTTGAGGCTTGTAGGCTTACTATTTCCAATGCTGCAATTATATGGGTTGAAAAGGATTACATGATTGTGAATCACCTTATATAAGCAAGTTTTTAAATGAATTTTCATTATGTATTTTACCTTCTAATCCTGAGATGCAAAATTACATCAGATGCCTCATCTTTAAGAGATTTTTTATTACTAATTCCTCATGCAAATCATAAAATGAACTTTTTTTCATTTCCAACTAAAGCTGCTTTGCTCATTGACTTTTATGTTTTACAAGTTAGTTCCTGTATAATTTATTTTTATTGGTTTGTGAATTCATATTCTTTGTCCAGAGTACATCACTGAGTGATCACTCCATTGAGAATTACTGCAGCCTGGCCAGTTGTTTCTCAAGACCTGATTTCATGCTAATGTATTATTCTGTCCTTTGGCAATTAGATATATTTTGGTGTGAAAGCAAAATTGCCATTAAATAAGTATGTATTACTAAAAAACACCCTTTACTTACATCAACATTTTGTGTGACAGTTTATGACTTTGTTAAGTACTTCATAATAGGTTTCTTGTTTCTTACCTACTTGGACAGCAAAATAAAAGCAAATTTAATCAACAAAATGGGTATGGAGGGGAACTACATGGGAAAATTTAGTATTCTAAATTTTTCATAATAGTACCAGAATGTTAGTTAAGAAGTTATTCATCCACGTAATTTGCTTTCTTGAAGACCATACATTTGTGTTTATTTGTATCATCAGCTGATACACATATGCACACAATTCAGCAGTTGTACTATTCACTGGCAAAAGGTAATACAGTAATCCTCATGCCCCAGGTACCAAAGTAACTAATTGAAATGCACTGCCAGGAAAAGTCAAGTTTATTACCCTTGCCTACAACTTGCAGTGTGACATTTTGCTTTATAGCATTTGGAATCTTTCACCTCCCAAGAACAATGAACTTCAAAAACATAATACAAGTGGGAAAATTGCCTTAAAAATGTAATTTTAGAAATGATTCTTTGAAAATACTGTTAAATGAGAAGGTTTGGTGAAAAGATGAAACTAATATTTCATTCATCTTCTGTTGATTCACTTTTAAACCCAATGTAAAGTTCAGATGTATAGGGGAAAGAGGAAAAAAAATAAGCTGATTGAATAAAATAAGTCAGGATGACTCCTCGAAGTTTAACTCAGATATTGTCATTTGGGCATCTTTCCTAAGTGGCTTAATGTTTTTTTTTTTCTCTGTCAGTTTTTGTTGTTCTTATTCTTTTTTCTCTGTGTAAAACATCTTCTCAAGGAAAATAACACAGTTATTAAAACAATAGTTTCCTTGGGGACTCCATTTTCATTTAATATAGGATGATTTACCCATATATAATACAAAAAATTCTATCATAAAAGAGGGGTAACTCAACTGAGCATAAGAACAGTGATAATCCCAAAAATCAGTCTGTGGGTTGCAGATGGTCTTTCATAATAAATGACTATAATAGGTAATAGTGAGTTCTTAACTGTGCCAGGCACTAAGGACTTATACATATTAAATCATTCATTCATCAATTTTAGGAGATATATTTATTATTCTCATTTTACAGATGAAAAAATTGAGCTTTGTACTGCAGCTATGCTCTTCATTTTGACACAAACCTCCTCCATAGGGTCTATCAATTCATACCCCACATAAGCTTCTAAAAAACCACCTCAAATAAATAAATGTAATCTAAATAAAAACAGCCTGTTCTCTATGCAGGCGCTACATTCCAACTCCCACACTCCTTGTGGCTCCCACCTACCCCCACCTCCAACTTCCAATCAACTTTCTTTTATTCCTTTCCCATATTCAGATTATGGAGCCAACACCAAATAGGAGTTGGTCTAATGTTTCTCATTACCAAGGCAACCTACAAGTTCTGCATCTTCTGCAGGGTCAGCTTCCAAGTTTTGTTTTGTTTTTCATAACCAATGGGAATTTTGTCTTTGTTTCTTTTTTTCCTCCTATTAAGAACAAAAGAGAGAGAAATAAAAATTCTGAAACTCACCTCTTTAGACCCTAACAAGATTGACCTGAGTAGGTCTGAGTTCTAAGAAGCACAGGAATTAGGAGAGTGCCACCCCACAACACCAAAACCCCACACAAGTTTTATAAATGGATTATGTGAAAAAACAAAACAAGACAAATAAATGCTCAGGGAATCTGTCAAGTTACTTCCAATAACATTTATAGCTTCCTGCCTTCTCCCACCGTTTTATTTTTGTATGTGAAATTGAAAAATAAACTGAATTCTGAAAATGCCTAAGGGCCAAAGATTCAAAATGAAACTGATTTGGGGAGGCCACCCGCTTCATCCCTATTTAAGAAAATTGCTAATGGTGCTGCTTCTCGGGAGGAAAAGCTACCTGAAAGTTTCATGAGATAAAAGAACAAAGAAATGTTATAAATAAATCAAGAAATCAAGGCTGAATAAATAATCTCACTATTCTAATTGTTTACAATTTCAAATATGTAAACTCTAAGTCATTATCAAGTCCAAAAGTGCCTTATGAATTACAGGGAAGTCATTTAGAATTTGAATTCAGCTATTATGCTATTAATGTAGGAAATAAAATTGTGTGGGACTATCTAATAATTAAAGGGATCCTTCACTTCTATAAATATTGGAATTATCAAGCTCTATAACTTAGAGGTAAATAATACTATTTATATATCCCTGAGTCATTGTTTTATCCCTCAAACAAAACCCTTATAAGTATCTGTAGGATTCATGGTCCACCTGGATATCTTTCCAGGGGAAAAAAAAAGTTCTACTTGAATTTTATTCAAGGAGAATGTTTTACTTAGTTAAGAGCTCACGTGCATGAGTCTATAAAAATGTCACAATTGAGAATAAATAACATCATCTGTAGATGATGTTGCATTTTAAGAACTGGTGGCCAATGGTAGCATTCCTTTTATGCCAAGATGTACTGAAGTGGTCAGCAGGGAGATCTTAGAAAGGAATAAGAGCTATTGAATTTTTAACAGGGGTGGCACAAAAATCTGTGCAGAGCTAGGCATACATTTCTGTAAATAAATGGACTATCTGAATAATGTGCCTCAATTATGAAGAGAATGAAAATCACTACTGAATTGCGTGGCCAGACCCAACTTGGAAATGCATGTTCTGCAGCAAGGGATTGGTTCTGTTCAAGAATACGCAGTCCTAAAAGTGTATAAAATGTGCCCACAATTATTATATACCAAGTACTTCCCAGTACAGTATTAGACTATAGGGACAAAATGTTGTGGAAGATAGCCATGGTCTCTGCTCTCAAGGAGTTTAGGTAATGGGGAAATGAACAACAGATAAATCACAATTCAAAAAATAAGTGTTACAATGAATCACGTGAGGCATATTCACTGGGAACTTACTTAAGATAGAATGATAACTTTCTGAGAGGGGATATTTGAGCTGAGACCTAGATGGCAGGAAACAGGAAGTGAGGCATGGAAGTGTGGGGAAGAGCCTGTCAGGCAGTGATCTTTAGTAGGAAATTTACATAGAGACACTTCCGTTTAGCAACAGGAGATGTAGACATCCCTCTCCCTGCCACCCCCATCTTTGAACAACAAGCAAATGGATGTGCTTATTTGGGAGTGATATAAGAAAGACCAGCTCCCTATTCAGCCTGGAAGGGGTTTGCTTTCTTTCACTTTGAAAATGTGGATTAACAATAATAATGCCCTCCTCAACTTTCTCTGGAGCGTTGCTAGGGTGACAACTGTAATTCAAAGAACAGAATATCAATAAAGCCAGGATGTACAGGAATGTAAACAAGCTTTAAAAAAATAGTCCAAGTGTTTGTTAAATAGACCACAACAGGACAGGTCCATTATCATTGCAGAAATCTCTATACTTAGTATGTCCAATGATCTAAATAGTTCAAAAACATAATCAATCCATCAGTAGTATTCAGCTTTCTAACTCTGATATCTGATTGTGAATTCTCTGTGTTTATTCATATTTCTGCCAAATGTCGATCCAGAAATGTATTAGCATCTGCCAGTGATGAATAAACATAAGATTGTGCTCCTGCAGTTCTTAATCGGGCTGGTGAACAAGGGCCAGTCTAATCCATACCCTATGGATGTTTCTTCACATCATAGAACTGTGTTTTTTTCTTTAATAAAGTCAGCAGAGTCAAGGATGACTCTAACCTTGAATCCTTGACCTTTAGCAGCAGCTCCTCTCTTTCTTCCCTTGCTCAGCCTACCCAGAGTTATACATTTCAAAGGACCGGCTTTGGTTGCTTTCTTGTCCTTCAGTTTTCTTAATAGGCAAATACTTGTGGGATTCCAGAGATCCTGGGTCTGAAAACCTCTGGGAACTGAGAGCATCC
Source organism: Manis javanica (assembly GCF_040802235.1). NCBI lineage: Eukaryota > Metazoa > Chordata > Mammalia > Pholidota > Manidae > Manis > Manis javanica. The sequence goes on from NC_133156.1 coordinate 47,667,612, forward strand.
AATAATGCTTTGTCAGCGAGGAACGTGAAGATAAAGAGTGAGACCAGCAGCAATACCTAGCCCCCCAAGATACTGATTGTGAATGGGCTTAAAAGATCTGGAAATCTTTCTTTGCTTGCGTGACATGCAGTGTGGTATGCTGAATGCTTGTTAATTAGTCTCTTCTGTACGTAAGTTGTGGTATCCGATTGTTCTGGTGACAGTACAGAAAGAGGCAGGCAGCTCTGGCAAAGATGAATGAGACGTACAGGGCACTCTGGACATACCAGTGTCATTCATTTTCTTGAAAACCTTTGCGTGGTGAGTATCAGCAAGCGTCATATAACCCCAGCCCATGCCATTTGCATGCTAAAGTGGTCCGTGCACCCTCTTTAATCTCAATACTATTATTTTTGTGATGCTTGTTCTGCAGTTCAGATTAAAATGTAGAAAAGAGAAATAAAGCAGAACTTCCTTCTGTCAGCCTGTGTTTTGCCAGGCTGAGTAGACAAAGGAACTTTCAAAATAGGTGTCAAAATTGGGGCTCAAAGGGATGCTAGAGGCCTGGACTGAAAATTGATGACTCTAGTTTATATAGAAAGACCTGCCATAGGTTTCATGGTCACCTAGCATATTTGAAAGAAGGGAATTCTTAAGTGGCATTTGCTCATCCATGGTAGTGTGTGATTGTGTGTGTGTGTGAGACAAAGATAAAAAGAGAATGTGTGTGTGTATGTATGTGTGTGCATGTGCATGTGGATGTGTGTTTTAGGAGGGTGTTATTTGCACTTCATCAATGTTCATATGTTCTTACTTACCTATTAATGTCTATTTAACTTAGCTACTAGCTTCAACCTATTCATGGACTAGGAGTAGAATACAAATCATAATAATAACCCTTTCACTCTGGTCAAAGGTCAATAGTCATTTCTGACTGTTCCTTGAGCATTCTAACTTCTTTTGTATCTTCTCATTTGCTGTTCCAGCTACAGGTTATGCTTTTCCCAATAATGAAATTCTTCTACTTGTTTTTTAAGGCTTGTTTCAATGTCATGACTTTAGAAAAGCCCCAATCACTTTTTCCTGAGAATATCTAGTAGTTTTAGTATACCACTACAAAAGCACTTAACGCTGAATTTCGTAACTGTTTGTTTACATATGTGCTTCATTTATAGACTTCGAGCTCAAAAGTCAGTCAGTAGGCAAGTTAATGAAAAGATTAGGCAGTAACTTTCTAAAATTTTATGCTATTTAGCAAAAATGCTAGTTTATAAAGAACTTGAAAATACTTTGTGGCTAAATTGTTTTCCATTAGACTTTCGTATCTTCAAATGCCATAATTATATCTTTTTCATCTCAAATCCTCAGAAGCCTAGCACCCATCCTGCAACAATGCTTGGTGACTATATTCTCAATGAGTGAATGAATGAACAGTTGTCACTTTCTAGCTGAAAATATTTCAGTGACACTATACTACCTGCCAGAAAATATTCAAATATATTAGGTTTCTTCTAATCACAGACTAAAGAAATTAGAAATGTGTTAACTTGGAATAGAGAATGTAAACTTTGCATTTTTACATGTTTGCAGAGCTGTGTCTTATAAAAATGATAAAGTCTGTTCTTTCTGTAAGTCCCAGCTCAGGGGTGCTCTCTGTGTACCCTCACTAAATTACTCAGAACTGTTCATGAGCTGTATCTCCCTGCCATTTCCCCTTCCTCCTCACCCTGCTTCCTTGCTATCACTGCTTTTTTCTCTGTTGTGTTACCACCATTTATTTAATGTCTCTTAATTATTAAAATTTTAGACTATGTTGAACATATTTGCAAACACATTTGCCTTCTCTGATATACCAGTAATTCTCAACCAGGTGTATAAATCCCCCAGGGACATTAAACAATGTCTGGAGAGATTTTTGGTTGTTATGCTTGGAAAAGAGTTAGGAATGCTTCTGTAATCTAGTGAGTAGAGGCCAGGGATGCTGCTAAACATCGAATGCACAGGAAAGCCTCCCATAACGCAGAATTACCCGTCTCACAATGTCAATACTGCTGAGGTTTAAAAATTCTGCAATCGACTATGAACTCTTTGAAGGCAGGGGAATGTGTCTCAGTTCACTGCTGAATTGTTTGAATCTCCATAGTTTAACACAGGCTTATCTTATGTTCAGATAATATTTCATAAATGAATAATTGAATGAATAAATGAATGGTTGGTTGATAGATGGATGGATAGGCAGGTGGATGAATCAGTCAACCCATTTAGGACCATTTCACTTCCGTTTAAATTTTTGGCAGCATTTACTTTCCAAAAAAGAATTGGTATTTATTATCTAAATTGTGGAGTAATCAAGAGACCATCTAAGATGATGATGGGACAAACTCTCTTTTTGAGCATGTGCTTGACCACAGATCTTGAGACATTCATTCTCAGCAATTATTACTAGCTTTTTCTGGTTGTTTGGTAACTAGGCTATTTGTATGCTCTCCGTTTGTGCTGATCACATTTCCCCTATTTTGTCATCTATACTCTGTTGTGATTCTTTTTATAACTGTGTTATTCTTTGAGGATGTTGGAGAATCAGATATGACTCGCACTTAAACCCTCTGAAGAGTCTGCTCTCTGGATTTCTCCTAGGCTGTAGGACTTAGTTATAAGGTAGAAAACAAATACATTTTCTTTTGGTCAGTCTCACCAACTTACCTTTCAGTCAACTGCCTTGCGTTTTTTGTTCACAATTTTTAAAACCAGCATATCTAGAGATGAGAATACTTTACTTAGTCTGAGAAGGTCCCTCAAACACAAGCTATCCACATATTATGAAGTCTTTATACTTATATTTTTTCTACCTCTTTTTTCTTCACTTGTATTTATTTCTACATCTGCTACAGCAAGTGCCTTATGGATTTTAGGTAAAAGAGTATGTGAACTGCATGTGGTTTTTCCTTCAGGCTTCTGAAGTGGTTTCCATCTGTGCACATCCTCACTACATTATGAGCTGGCTCTGCTTAGTGAATACAGTGACACCGCCCAATACTTGAGTTGCTATCCTTCCTTACAGGTTGGCCCTACTATTTAAAGCAACAAAAAGGGTCTTAACTTGTTTTTCATTTAAACTTTAAATAAAAACAACTGCATGCACAAACACACATATATCTTCCCTGGAAATAAAGAAACCACCAGGAATAATTTGAATTGCTTGAAATCTTTGCTGCTAATTAAAAATGCTGGGGAAAATTCTCCTGCCAGGGACCCTATGTCTAGATTGACAAAACATGAGTTCATTGCATAGAAGATAAATTTTTAAAAATAAGATGAAGAAAAATATTAGAATTTAGATATCTTGGCAAGTTTATGCTCACTTTATCCAGCATATTTTACCCTATTTACTTTTCATTGTGAAATATAGTATACATGAACTTTTGCATAAAAATGTATATGTATTATTTAAAGGACAAAAATTAAATGATAACTATGTACCCACTACACAGCTAAGAAATTGCATATTATTATATCTGAGATGTTGTTATGTGCTTCTTGAATTTATCTGTCATCTCTCCTGTGTCTCATAGTAACTGCTGTCCTGATTTGTGTTAGTTCTTGGCTTTTATTCATAATTTTTACCCCATCTATGCTCCAATAAATGATACAATGTTTAGTTTTGTATGCCTTTAAAAAATACATGGAACCATGCAGTATATTTTCTTCTATCTTAATTCTTGCACTCAATGTTGTATCTTTAAGACTTGTCAGTGTTGAGGTGTGTACCTGTAGGTCATTTATCCCACTCCATGAAATATACCACAGCTTATTTTACCCTTGATGAAGATTTGAGTTTTTTTTTCTTTTTACAAACAGAGCTACTATAAATATTTTGAAAAATATATTCTGGTATACTTGGCAACAGTTTACATAGTGTACAAGTTTGGTACCAGAATGGTAAGGTTGTTGTGTGTCTATGTGTGTGAGTGAGAATATGCTGGATATGGAAATAAATAACAGATCTCAGCTGCAGACAGTAAACTGAGGTTTATTGCTCTGATGTTACATGTGCATCATTTGTGGGCTAGGGATCTGTTGCCCGTCTTCTTCAGTCCAGAACCACTCTGAAAGAGAAGCCTCAAATAGTAACGTTGCTAGAATTGTGCCAGATAACACCGGTTATAACTGTCAAGTAAAAAGTTTTACTCAGAAGTGATATATGTATTATTTCCATTCATATTTTATATGCTAAAGTAAGTCACACAACCAAGTCTGAACTCAATAGGTGGGATGTAAAATGGAGGGAAGGGCACGGAAGAGAAATGTGCCAATACATTTGGTGACAGTAATACAATCTACCACAGTGTATATTTAACTTTACGAGAGATCCCAAACTATTTTCAGAGTGGTTACATCAAATTGCACTTCTACCAACAGGATCAGAATTCTGATGTCCACAACTTCACCAGTGTTCCATATCATCTGACTTTTAAATTTTTATCAGTGTAATAGAGATAAGTGATGTCTCATTTTAATTTGCATTTCTCTGATTATTAATGAGGTCAAACATCTCTTCATATGTTACAGGTCATTTAAAAAATTCTGTGAATTATCTGATTAATCATTTTGCCTGTTTTTCTACTGGTTTGAATGAATGTCTCTATCGTCTTTTTTCTTTCTAACTCACAGGAATTCCTTGTCTGGTTGTTAATTCTTTCTCAGCTTTGTGTTGGAAATATCTTCTCCCAAATTGTAGCTACAAATATGCCTTATGGTAAGAGAAGAACTTAATGTTTTTAATTATTTTGAAACAAGTTTAAATTTACATGTAAAAGTTGCAGAAAGTATATATACAGATGTAATGTGTGTTCTTCACTAAAATTCATTTTTCTGCACCATTTGAGAGTAAGTTGGGACATGATGCCCCACTACCTCTTAATACTTCAGTGTGTATTTCTTATGTAAAAGAATAATCACAGTTTATCCATCAAGATCAAGAAGTTAATATAGATCCAGTATTCCAGTTAATCCATGGTTATCACTTAAGTTTCGCTATTTGTCCTAGTGATATTCTTTATAGTCCAGGAGCACACTTAGTTCTGATATCTCTTTAGCTTTCTTCAACCCAGAACAGTTCCTCTGTCTTTGTAGCTCTTCATACATTGACATTTCTGAAGAATACAGGCCAGTTACTTTGTAGATTGTCTCTGAGTTTGGAACCTTATGTCTTCTCATGATTCATGTCTTTTGCTCTGAATTCCACAGAGGTTACACTGTGCTATTCTCATATCAGGAGGCTCACCATATTGATGTGTCCCATTACTGGTGATGTTAACTTCTATCACTTGGTTAGGATGTTGAATGGCAGGGCCTTACACTCTAAAAATAATTAATTAGGATGTTGTACTTAAATTGGTAAGTAATTCATGAGTATATTATGATGAGATTATTTGCAATTATTTATCTTGTTCCTCACTCACCCACCAGATTTAGCATCCATTAATGATTCTTGCCTGACTTAATTAGCCAAGTGTTTATTTTCTAATTCTGTCTGGATTTACTAGTTGGCAACTACTTCAAGGTGGAACTTTTCCCTCTCTTCCATTTAATTAGTTGATTAATCTATTTACTTATATCAGTATAGACTTATACATTCCTATTTTACTCAAGAGTTTAAAAATTTACTCAATCCTTTACTATCACTGTTTTCATGGTCAAATTATCCAAGATGTGCCCAATAGCAGTCCCTTTGAATTGGCTGCTGTGACTTTTGATATGTCTGTGTCATTATTTGAGCACTTCCTTTTTTTTTCAGGTCAGTTATTATAGGTTCAGCTAATATTTCTCCTGCCAAGTCAACCATTTCCCTGGGGAGATCAAATTCTTTAGTGGAGAATGGTGTTTAGAAACTGGTCATTCACTAGGCAAACTGGTATTGGGATATCATTGCTTCTAGGTCCTCCTGGCAAATGCACATGGGAAATATGTGTATATGCACACACACACACATGCTTTTATATATTTCTATAGATATATTACTATATGTAAACAAAAATCATGAGTTTACACTAATAATTTCTGATGCTAATCAAACACCACAGAGTTTATTCTAGTCTTTCTTGTTCAGGATCCTAACTTCTTTCTCCAACAGTGAGAAATCTGGTTCCTAGTACCTTCAGTCTATTTATTTATTAGGTCAGTCTCCCTGTATGTGGCCAAACTTGTGGATGAGTCAGCCCAAAGATGAGTCTTAACACAATATTTCCTTCCACTCCTTTAAGGTATTCAAGCCAAAAACTCCACAAAAGAAGGGAAAGAAAGAAGAAGGACAGTCCTGTCAGAAAGCTTAGCCCTGGACATGAGCCCTGCTCATTTTGGTTGCCAGCCCAAGAATAGGCCCCAGACATTCATAGGCACTATTCAAAATCTCTTTCCCATAGAGGATCAGGAGAACATGGAGAAGAAGTAAGTAGTTTTAATGTAGATGTATTTATCCAACTTTTTCCTTAAGATTTCTACTATTTTACATCTTGTTCAAGAAATCTCTTACACCCAAGAACATTAAGATGGTCTTATATATTGTCTTCTAAATGTTACATATTTTTGTCTTCACATTTAGGTCTTTTAATGTCCTTGGAACTGATTTTTTACTTTGGTGTGAATTTGGGTTCCAAATTATTTCTCTTTTTCCATATGGATAACCAGCTGTCTCAGCAACATTTATGGAAATGTCCATCCTTTCCCCACTGATCTGAAATACTATCTCTGTTATATTTTTAGGCTCCTTATACTGTTCTATTAGTGTATTCACCAATTGCTGTACCCATACCAATACTCTATTCTTAGAGCCAGAACCAGCCACATAATCTGAAGGCCCAGTGTGAAATGAAAATGCAGAGACCTTGTTAAAAAATGATTAACAATTTCATCATAGTGACAGCAAAGCATCAGACGAAGTTCAGGGCCTTTGCAAGAACAGGTCCTGTGTGACTGCACAGGCCACATGCCTATGACGGTCGCCCTCACTAGAGCTTTAAGTATCAGCATGTCTCATGTCTGTTTGGGAATTGTGCCATTAGAATGTCTCTATTCTTCCAAATCACCACAAATTCATTTTCTTTTTGTGGGAATTGATTAAATATCCAATGTGAAGATTTCACTAAAATAAGCCTACCTCTTCTATTGTGCTCTTCCAGAAAATCCTTCCCCTCTCCCCTTTTCCAAGGGCTGCCTCAACAGAGTACCGCCAAACTGGTGGCTTAAGAGAACAGAAATGTATTGTCTTATTGTTCTGGAGAGTAAAAGTTCAAAATGAAGATGTTGGCAGGGCCATGCTCTTCCTTAAATCTGCAAGGAAGACAAATTCCTTGCATTTTCTGCACCTCCTGTGGTGGCTGTCCATTCTTGGCAGTAGTTGGCTTACAGGTGCATTGCTCTAATCTCTGCTTCCATTTCTGAGTGATGTTCTCCCTTTGTGTCTCCTGTCTTCACAAAACTGTCTGCTTAAAAGGATACCAGTCAGATTAGATTAGGAGATGACCTTACTCCTAACTAATTACAGCTGCAAAGACACTATTTCCGTAGAAGGTCATATTCTCAGGTACTGGGGCTAAGAATTACAAGCTCAGTGGTAATGATTTCCATAGCTGTACTTTTTTCTTCATCCAATATACTAGTTCTTCATTATATTTTACATAGACCTAATTATGTATTTCTACTTCTATCTGTCACATATTTTTTTGTGTATGTCTTTGTTAGAACTACCTTCAGTCTCATGTGGAATGATGGAAGTATGGAGGATATTTAAAATGTTATAAGTAAATCATGTGTTCAAATAGAAATTTATTGTTCAAATAAAATTTATTGTTCTGCTGCCACACAAACCTACCAGTCTATCCACATGTTTCATTTTGAGGAGAGAGAATATGGGATGGGTATCCTTTCAAGTCTGGAGTTAGATTGCCTGGATTTATGCACATGCTTTACCTTCTTAAAGTTGTATAATCTACTTAGTTCTCAGGTTTACTAAATTTAAAATGAGAATAAAAGTTGTAAGTACTTCAAGTACTGACACGTGGTAAGTACTGAATGACTACTAGCTTTCATTAGATATTTTTATTTACTCACTATGCTTAACAATTATGGATATAGGAACTTTATAGGTTATCAATCCTATTTCTCTAAGTGGCTTTAAAGGGAATGTATTTATTCAATAGATACTCATATTTTCTAGTATGTGATAGGTATTTTCCTAAATAAATTCATTTGTTATCTAATCCTAGAACAGTACCCAGCACATAGTAGATGTTCAATAAATCAATGTTGAATGAACGAAAATGAAGTCCCTAATATCATAATAATTATAATCTACTTGGAGGAAAGATGCATTGAATAAATACATAATGTAAAGTGCCATTACATTTTATGAAGAAAAATAAAGCAAGGTGAGGGAAGAGCTATGGAGTTGGGGTAGAATGCAATTTAGAAAGTGAGGTAACAGGAGATGCATTGCTGAAAAGGGGATATTTAAGGAGAGCCCTGAATGACCTTACTGCCTGCCAGGCAGTGGAAACAAAATGCAAGAGCTCTGAGGTGAGAATGTGCATGGCACATTTGGGGAACAACAGCAAGACACCATTAAATTAGTAGTATAGAAAGTTCTTTTCACTTGAGATACCTACTAATGTCCAATGCTATTATGCAATTGTAAAACGACTCCTTGTAGTATAGGAGCTCAAAGAAGGGAGGGAAAATTTGTCATGGCTAGAATGGTCAGTCAAAACCTTGCAAAGGCAGGAGGATTTAAACATGGGGGAAGAAAGTTCTTTAGGGCGACCAGGAAAGGGCAGCTTCAGCATATCCTGGCAGCTTATTAGAAATGCAGATTCTCAGGCTCCACCCCAGTTTACACCCTAAGGGTGGGACCTGGGAATATTTATTTAGGTAAATTTTCAGGGTTATTTTAATGCACGATGATATTAAAAAGCACTGCTCCAGATCTACTCCTCTAGAGCTTTAATGGACATGCACATCACCTGTGGATCAGTTAAATGTAATCTTTCATCCAGTGAGTCTCAGGTGGAGTCTGAGTTTCTGTAGTCCTAACAAGCTCCCAGCTGAAGCAGATATTACTAGTCCTCAGTCTATACATGGGGCCTAAGAATTGAGGTCAGCCAAGTTTTTCTGTTAAGGGCCATATATTAAATACTTCAGGCCTTGCTGCCCAGGTAGTCTCTATTACAATACGAAAGGAGTCATAGAGAATACATAAGTGGGTGGGCATATTCCTATGGAATTTTATTTATGGACATTGAAAATTAGAATTTCATGAACTCATTATGTATCTCAAGATACTCTTCTTCTTTTGTTTGTTCCCATTTAAAAATGTAAAAGCCATTCTTAGCCCAAGGGCCAAAATTTGCCACCTCCTAACCTAGAATGTTGCATAGGGCCAGTGATTTTGTTTTCTTCTCCCCCAGTTGTAGGAGTGTCTAGCTTTTATATAGGAGAAGGTTAAAAATGTTGAATTTTTCCAAATGAGGAAAAAGCTTTCAGGAAAAATATATTCCCATTTTTAATAGCATGCAAAGAATCATTAAACATTAAAAAAAATAATTAAAATACAATGCACATTCTATACAACCATGTAAAATATGTGTTTAAAGAAACTAGAGAAGAGCCAACTTGGATATGACAAAAGATAAAAATGCTAGTTGGTTTCAAATATATGCAAGCTTAACTCATAGAAGAAGATGACTACATAGTTGGCTTTCCTAAAGAAGGCAAAACTAGCATCAATGGATTCCAGTTACAGGAGAGCCAATTCCAATTCTACCTGAAAAAGAACTTTCTTAAACAGTTGGAGTTATGCAATAACAGAACTGGTTTTCCTGGAAGATAATGTTTTACCAGTCACTAGAGGTAGATTAGGGAGATGTTATCTGTCTGATGAGCATTAAGGAAAAATAAACTCTTTATTGGCTCTAGGACAGATTCTATGTTTCATATTTATCCCAAATTTTTCTTTTGGCATTCTCTCTAGTAGTCTCTGTTAAGTTCTTATATCAACTCTGCATAACTATTTTAAAAGCCTCCTAATGAATCTTATCACCTCCAGTCTTACTGTTCAGTCCAATCCAACACTGAAGTGCCAGAGAAATACTTCGAAATCTCATCTCTGATTGTGTTATTTCTCTGTCCTCAAACCTTCAGTGGTTTCAGATGACCTCTTCAATAATTTCCTTATTCTGGCATCCAAGCCCCTTCACAGCCTTCATAAGCTTTCTATTCCCCAATTCTTGCTCATCCACTTAAAATGGACCACTCACAATTTCAGAACTGCCTTCTCCACCCCCATCTATTTTCCCTTGCACAGGCTGTTCCCACCAGCTGCTATACTCTTTCACCCACTCCCGCTCTTACTTTTATCTGCGTAAATCATACCCATGTTTCAAACACCATCTCAATTATTATCTCCTCCATAAAGATCGGTAGTATTTATATACACACACATATAGACAAGCACACAGACACACTCTTTATTTCTCCATAGCATTTTGAATTACCATCATAGTAATTAACACACATTAGTTTTCTGAGTTAATTAGTTTTTTGGTAATTTATGAGCTGGGTCCTGTCCATCTTAATAGTTTCATCTCTCATAGCTGCCCCCTTTTCTATTATGCTCCTTCCATTCTGGCCTCTACTGGTTTCGCACATGCTCTCAGCTCATTTCTAACTCTGGACCTCTCTACTTCTAAAGCTCTTCCTTATTAGGCTGATTCTTTTCATCATTCAGCAATTAGTTCAAATTGTAATCTCCTTTGACTACATCATTTGCTCTAACACATTTTTTCTATTTCTATTTTCTTAAGACCTTTTCTTACTCTCTAACACCATCTTCTTTGTTTACTTGTTTATGTCCAACTTCCCTGAACATTACTAGAAAGTAAGTCCCATAAAGACACATACTTCTAATGTGTAACTGCAGAAAAGTCCTAGGAACATGGTAGACATTGAATGAATGGGTAGTTAAATAAACTGACTATTTGATTTTATGTGCTTTAAGAGCAGATGTGTTACCTGTGCATCTTTTCCTTCCCACTCAGTGAGTATTAGTTGAAAGTTGGCCCAGATAGTTAGTGGAATGTCATTGAGTAAGCTCTGTTCTATGGAATATAGGCTTTAGAGTTCATTACCTATCTAAGCAATGTGCGTCTATGATAAGGGGTCAAAGAACAATGAAGGTGAGAGATAGCTGTTAATAAGTAGTACAGGCATATGAGTGAGTGAAACAAGATGCATAGCAGTATATAGGATATGATGTCTTTTTCTTAAAACTTCAGCTATGTAAGCAATGACTAAAACTTCAACTTCAGAGAAAAATGTGGAGGGATACATGTCGGGTTACTTTGGCAGGGACCGGGGATAGAACATGGTATGTGAAAAACAAGAAAAAAGGACAAAAAGAAGTTTAAAAAAAACATGAAAACCAAAAAGCACTGAATGGCAAGCATGGAAAAAGAAGTTTATTTCCATAATGCATAGGTTAAGGTTAGAGGATATGAGGGCTGGAAAGTTAATTTAAATCTAACTTCATGTGTATAAGTCAAGCAGAGAGACTGGGAATAGGCTTTACTTTTTGTTAGACTCATCTGATTTGATGTTTCCTCAATAATATATTGGGCAAAAATTATACTGCTGGGCATCTGCCTCTGCTGAGCTTAAATGCCTTGGCAGGAAGAATAGTTCTCTTCTGGTCTTTGTCTTCTGAAAAGTTATGATGAAAGTCATAGCAAGAGAATAAATACGGAAACCTACTAGGCCATAGTTTCAAGAGTGACTTTCCTGATTACTATGGCAATTCTAAGTACAGGGAAGAAGTCCAAGAAAAAGAGGAAATTCTTCTGTGTCAGAAGCAAAAACCTATATTTAAAATCTAATAGAGACTCCTCCTTGTAGATCTTCATTCCAAGTCATCTGAGGGCAGTTGCCACTGCCAAAATCCTGAGGGCTCTCAAACTTGAGAGGCAAATGAAATGTCCACATCAATCCCTGTGGCACACACATCAAGTACTCTCGGCAAATGCCCAGTGGATGGCACATGCCCGGAAAACAAGGAGCCATTCACATTATCTCTAATTGCATATCATGTGCTTTGAAAACCACCCACTAAAATATCATAGTGGAATTACAAAGGGACAGTCCTCATTATCCTTATTATCTTCCTCTTATGGAATTAAATAACAGTGTGCATAGTAATTTACAATTTTTCTTAGCATTATAAACACATCAAAAACAAGCTTTGTTGAATCAAGGCAAGTTCAAGAAACAAAGGCAATGTAGATAAACACTCAGGTATGTACATTTTAACTTCGCCTTAATATAGTGTGTGGTTAAGAGGAGATGCTCTCAACTTGCAGAACCTACATTTGAAATAGTGTGATGTTGGGAGGGCATATCAATCCTTTAAGCTTCATCAAAATCGCTATAAAGTATGCATAATACCAGTAGACACATCAATGAATGATTGTTATAAATTATGTAAAAGTGTGGGCATAAAGTCTTAGCATATGCTAAGTACCTGGTAAGCAACAGATGTCACTGTTTTTATTGTTTTCTCAGTCTACATCTTTGCTGAGTTGGCTTGATTCAGAAATGAAATGTTGGTGGAGGGCAGTCTTATTTTATGCCAAAGCTATATTCCTGAAAAGGTCTCATAATTCAAAGCTGACATAATTCAACATTAATTTTGTCATAGTAATAAATAGAAAGTAATTGGAGTGAATTCTCAAGATGCTTAAATCTATAATCACTATAGTGTAGGGATTGTTTCCATAGCCATGTCAGTAGCATTTCTTCTACTTTCTTTATCTTGTTATAGAAGACAATTTCTGCAAACTCAGAGTGTAGCTAGATTAGAGTTAGTTGTTATTTTGCCACCATCATGTCCAGTAATTTTCAGGGCATCCTGTCCTAAATTCATAGCATTATGCACCACAGTAGGGCCTTCATGGCTTTCACACACCTAAATTCTTTCCAAAGTCACCACTTTGCAGCTGTAACACTATCATTGCTAGTAAATGGACATTTCCTTGATGTTATTGAAGCAGATTTAAAGTTACAATAATAGTGAATATAAAATAATGCACAGAAAGTTCCAAATCACTCAGAAATTCTGTTACTGGTAAATAATGGTTTGGTTCACTGTTAAAAAAGGAGAGCAAAAAAGGATGTTAAAAAAAGATAGTAGGTTTTCCCCTTATCAGCCCAAGTGGAGCCATCACAAGTTAACATAAGCAGTAATGTAATTTATAACCCATTCGACCTAAAATTTTAAAATGACATGGTGATTGGCAATTTCTTTAAATGGCAGAATACTAATTAATTTCAACATTTATATATATGAATGCTTAATTTAAAATATGTATGTTACTTAAATATTTATAAAAAGTGATCAAACTCTAATAGCTTCACCAAGCCCAGTTAGTACCATGACTACAGAAACCTGTTACATAACTGCAGGTCCACACCATCTTTCTTGCCTGTAATTGATTCTGGTAACTCAGTAAACCCTCATAATAATGTTAATGTGCCAGTAACTCCTAGGGCTTAATTGTTTTATAATGTTCACAAATGTGTCTGTTGTCCTTGCTGCTTTCAGGATAGAGGGCTCATTGCCTCAAGTTTCTTAGCCTATGTATCATTTTGAAATAAAGTAGTTGAAAAATCTCTTTGCTTCTGCAGAGATATGCAGGTGAGTCAGTGAAACTTACTTCTGGTAACGGAGTTCTACGGCTCTCATACTAAAGGATAGAAGCACACACTTCTTGCTAGATGTTGGGAGACTTTATCACAGAAGATTCCTTTGGTACCTTCCTATTGCCGAAAATCTAACAGTGTGGGTTTCCTGTCTCCTGAGAATTATTGGGTATAATAATTTTGAAATGAGGTGGAATTTCACCTAATTGTGTAGCCAAATTTTTTAGTAAACTTACAATGCAATAGTGGGAAGATGTCTGTGTAAGAGTTGACAAGGAAACCTCTAGAATTCTTTTTGTTTCTTGATACATTTCTGTCTTAAATTATCGTGTCAAAGGCTTAACATTGGGCAAATTGCAAAGATGGGTTTCCCACTCTTCTCCCTCCTTGTCTGTCTTTGTCCTGTAGAAGCCCAGATCTCTCACTTGCCTTGTAATAGCCCAGATGTATCTCAGTCTCTCTCCCTCAGAAGAATCTAGCAGGCCTGCAGAAAACTCCATGCTTTGATTCTCTCCCTCTTCATTAAAAATGAATTGTTCTATGATATTTTTCCATCTGAACTTTAATTTTTATTGGTAGAAAATAGTTGCTAAAGCAGTTATTCAGATAACATAGCATTTCTCTAAAAATGTTCCCTAGAACTCTAATTCTTCAGGATACTGCGCAGAAAAAGAAAAAAAGAAAGAAACTTTTTTGTGGTCCCATTAATATGGAAAATGCCTTATACTGCATTATCTCTTTTAGAGATCAAAAAATTGACATTCTCATATTGAAAGTTAGAAGCTGTCTTAACTTTGCTTAACCTAACGTTTCCCAGAATTTCACCTTGTCACTATCCCTCCCCACCATTTTTTATTTTTTTTTCAAATAGCACCTTCAGAGATACCAAGATGAAATAATCCTTGCTGAGGCCCTGGCTAGCCTTACTGAGTAAGATGGGATATGCAAGGTGACCCTTACACATCATGTGTAATTCATAATTGTCATTATCTTTTGTCCCAAATTAACAATTATCAGATAAACTCTTGAGTGTGAGTGTTTGTATCCACACATATAGATTTATCTAAGACAGGTGCCTCACATTCTCTACACACAAGTTTTATTGTTTTAATTGCCTGGTCCATGTTGAAGCATTGTCTCAGTAGCTACTAAATTGCATGTGTTTGTCTCTATCTTTCATCTTTCATATTCTGTTCTTGTTTTATTTTTTGTTGTTATCTTAATTTTCTAAAGACTTCTTTGTGGTTTCATGGCTGGCTGCCTGGATTCTGGGAAATATGTGTTTTAAAGTTATTTTTCAGAATTTCCTACCTAAAAAATACTAGTAGTAAAGAACGCCACCTCCACAGTTGCACTGTTTTACTTTGCAAAAACAAGTTTGAGTCAAAAGCAGCCACACTGTTCATTTCTCATGGACCTGTCCTTGGACTCACTCTGGGAAAATCCTCATTCCTTCTGCTCAAAAAAGAGAACTGCCTCCCTGTGAATTATAATACAGTCCACATTTGCCCACAAGATCACACAGTGATTTCAGAAATCTGGGCTTGCTCACATCTGGGGAATGATGGCAAGATGCCCCTAGTTAGAAGGGCTTTCAGAATCTATGTGCATGATTTTGATTCCCTATGCTTCATTTTTCATCTTTGCCTGACTTGATTTCTTGTTTTGTTTTGTGCTTCACTCTTGCAAAAAATCTCCTTCCTCTGACCAGCTCTTCCTGATTCTCTCTATCTTACACACACACACACACACACACACACACACACACACACACACTCAGACAAATCACAAAGAAAAAGTAAAAGGGGGGAAAAGTGAAAGGTCACCTTCACAATGGGTTTTCCAGGATTATTTAGATGTAATGAATAAAATTGCAAATTCTATTGAGGCTTTTAGAACTAATGAAAATTATCAATGTGTTACACAGCTGCATTTCAGTTTTGTTTGTCTGAGCCTGGAACAGAATAGATTTTATAAATAGAACTTAAATGTGACCACAGAGCATGCATACTAATCAGTTCATTTTAAGATATTGTTTTGCAATACTTTTAAGATGCACACATGCTGAGAAAAATTACTTGTCAGAGGAACAATGTGGAGCAATTTCTTACCAAAGTTGCTAATGGAACTACTTTTTCCTTTTCTTTTTCTTTTTTTCTTTTTTTTTTTTCAACATAAGCATCTATCCTTATCCATCTTTTCTTTCAGGTAAATGGTAAAGTGGGAAAGATTTAAAGAGAAGGAAGGCTTTGTTCCAGGGAATTTCTGTAGGAAATGTGATTTATTTGTGGAAAGCGTCCATTAATTTGGGAAGGTTAAGATAAAGGTAATCAAAATATATTGGTTAGCACTTGCTGTGTTTTATCATCTCTTACACACTTTCTTGGCTCATGTAAATGTGGAGGGGCTTTTTTTCCTGCCAGGCTCTAAAGAGATTGGAAGCATGTGGACTGGAGTGCTAAGTGGTCCCCCACTGAAAGTATTCTCTATCAGCCGCTGATTTCCTCTAAGTATGCAATCCTATCTGAATAGTTCTGATATCTGGATAACTTCACTCCTCTTTGACAGCACGCCCCCCTGCGGGAATGCATTTGTTTCACTTGTTTGAAGGTGGAAATCCCAGGGGTGAGTTTTGATGTGGAATGAGGCACTAAACCCAGAGCTTCCCATAAAGCTGAAATGCAGACACTCTTTTAAAGAGGAAAGGTAACTCAAAGGAAAGCTTCACTTCCCCAATCATTAGCAGAAATGAATGTGAAATTGTTAAAACTCAAATGTATTTTAGAAGCCAATGGTGGCTTCTGTAAAGGTGCGTCTCCTCCGGTTTCCCCACTGGTTCTCATGAAGAGATTCTGAACTCCCGGGCACAATGAACCACAAAGAGTTTTGAAGAAACTGTCATACAGGTAGGGGGTGTGTATGGGAGGGTATTAATTACCTGGATAATTAAAATCTCTGGAAAACTGAGCCATTTCATGTCAACCATTCTCCACCTTCCAAACTCTCACTAAAGCTATTGATGTGGAGAAGAAAATAGATGTATGAATGCCTATTCCTCTCCAAATCAAACCAACCAATATATACTATATGCCCACTATGCCCAAAGTTCTATACATTTACCAAACTCACCTGGACAAGCCACTGCACCATCTCTGGATTCAGCAACTATGGCCCATGGGTCAAATCCAGCCCACAGCCTCTTGCATAGCTTAGGAGGTAGAATGGTTTTTGTCTTTATAAAGCTTTGTAGAACACAGAGATGAAGACAAAGGAAGGGAGAGGGGGAGCAACAAGGACAGTATGTGGCCTTTGTAGCCTAAAATATTTACTGTCGGGTCCCCCTTGACAGTAAATATGCTGCTTCTGAACCATGCAATATTCAGGAATCAAAAAAATCATCTGGAAAATTGCACAGTCCCTGAATAATTAAATGATACCTGAAAAAATGAGAAAGTAGAGAATTTTAGTACAATAAAAAGCATCTGTGTGGCCAGTGTTTTCTTTCCAGAACTTGTGGAATCTTGGGATTGAAAAGAATCTTGGGAGTCCTCTAATCAAAGGTTTCCAAATGCAGCTCCCATATGAGACTGTGCAAAATCAATTGCAGTGGTACTTGAAAAACATGCTTTTATTTTAATATAACTAGTATATCAAACACATGATTTCTCAGATTTTATATCTTGGGATGAAGCTAAAGTATTAAGTAAACAATCATACAAATGGTAGTAGATATATTAGGAAGCATTAAGATGGCTTGTGAATGAGTATAGTCTACAGAATACAGATTTTAGATCAATCTCTTTCCTTTCTATGTTTTAGTTGAGGAATACATGAAGACTATATTAAAACCAGAAAAAATACACTTCAGTATACCCTGATTATAAAGCAACATATGTTCTCTATTTTAAAAATCAAATATTGTTAAAAATACATGGTGTATTTAGAAAATGGAAGTTTCCAATAATCTCCTTGCTAGAATTATCCACTGTTAATAATTTGGTTTGTATCTCTCCAGATCAAATTGTTTAGGCACATAATAGCATGCTTTATATTTATTATACCTAGACATGATTTTTTGGTCTGATATTTCTGATTTATAAATTATTATTATTGACCACTGAATCATGTTTAGATTTTTAAGGGAAAATAAAAAGGACTTACTTAGAGTATTGGTTACAGTACAAGTAGGTGCATATTGGAAAGCAGGGTGCAAATTGGGAGGGATTTTATCCATTAAATCCAGACAGAGGCAAGGTTGGAGAGCTAAGTGAGGGATTGTGAGTAGCTTATGCAGTTCTTCCTACATTTCTTCATTTCTGCCATTATTTCTGCTGCAGGTTAACTGGAAAGGTTAATATAATTGCTGATAGGTTGTGGAACCTAAGTGATGGTGAAATTTACCACTGCTTCCTCAGAGGAGTCTCTGGTTCTCTTTAAACTCTCCTCACTTCATATTCATACTACCAGTTCTCAGACTTTTTAGATCACAATGCATTCTTCAACAGGGCAAAGAATATTAAGAGTCAAATCCCCCAACTCCCACCCAAGGGTGCTTTTCAATGGAAAATAGCTTATTCAAAGGGCCAAAATAAACAAAAATACAGTTTTGCCAGTGATATAGATGAATTGGGTATGATTAAAAAAAATGCAACACTTATTTACAAATGCAGTGTCCTAGGAGTATAAACTTATATAGCAATTAGAAACTGATGTCCTATAAACTGAAAACATGCACTTACTCCTAGGGATCACCAAACATCCCACAGCAAAATAAATGAGTAATGATTGAACTAACAGTAATTTATAATAAAAAAGCAAAGAACAGCAAATGAAAACCACAACTGAATCAAGTCAGCTCTGATAATAGGTTGCAAATAAGATGCCCTGTCTGAAAATTCCAACTATAAATAATTACATCGATGTGTGCAGTGTGTGCTTTGCAACATTAGCAAGGACTGTGTGGCAGCCCACCTTAAAACTACAGTCTTTCATAGATAAGACTATTACCCTGCTAGTTTTAACTAACAAACAATCAAATTTTGTTCACCCCTAATCCATTTATTATGCAAATTAAAGTTAGCTTCTTTCTCTCTCTCCAACCCCTGTCTCTCTACCTGGAATTAGCGAGAAATGCCAAGTCCCCTTGCTTCTCCTTAGGCCCCTGAGACTCAGGAGGGGCTCTGTTCTTTAGTCTTTAGTGGTAACCTCTGAGATTCTTAGTCCTAAATTCCATGGGTCTTTTAGTGGAAAGCTCATCCATTCACTCATGGCAAATTTGGCTGGGAACCCAAGGATTTAGGGATAATTTTTTTCAGTACGTAGCCATTTACCTCACCTGGTCAAGTCTGACCACTCTAGCAATTACAAGTTCCCTGGACTTCGGCTGTTCTCCGTAAACTCAGAGCCCTCTCTCTTGAAAAGAATCCAAGTCTTTCTTTTCATTACAGAGCCTGTGTTTAAACATTGAAAGGAAACTAAGAGAAAAAGAAAAAAAAAGCTCTTATTTTCTCTTCTAGGAAAAGGAGAAGCTAGACTTTTAAGACGCCAAACTGAGGCTCTAGGTAAATTGGGAGTCAGCAGATTCTGTTTCCTTGTAGTGAACCTATAGCAAAGAGAAATAATGGACACCATTGATTTCTCCTTCTGGATTTCTTGTTACACTAGTAACTGCCCTCCATCTTATCCAAAAGCCTTGATCACTGTACTCAGAATGGGTGAGCTGCAGATAGTATGCTAAATATTGATGTCCTTAATGATTTCAGAAGCTGGCTACTAGGTCTTCTCCTCAATTACTTCCTCCCGTCCTTCATCTGTCCAGTGGAATAGTCACCTTATGGATTAGAACCACACAATAGAGCATTCCCTCCTACTGCATTAGAGAACATTAACCCCTTACTGGGATAAAGGAGTCCAACTATTTGTTGAACATGCATATTTCACCTGATTTACTTTCCAGAGGATACTTAGAAGGCTGACACATTTAAAAACATGACTTTCAAATTTTCAAATGCTTCAAGCTTCTTAGCCAGTCTGAAATGCTTTTCCTTCTCCACCATCCACCTGTCTCTACCTTTGCCCAACTTGCTAATTTCTTCTTACCTTTATTTACCCTAACTGCTTCTGCCTCTTGGAATACTGTCCTGGTTCCGTCTCTGCTGAATTGACTTACTCTGTATTCCCATGATATGCCGGGCATGCCTCACTTAGAGTACTTTCCGGGGTATATTTTAATTTTGAGTTTATTTGCATGCCTCTCTCATAAGTTGATAAGTTCTTTAGTGACTGTATCTTGTTCATTGCTGTATCATTCAAATTTAGCATAGCCCTGGTATCTAACAGATTAGCATGAATCATTGCATTTAACAAATGGTTCCCTTTATCATGACAATTTGAAATAAAAGCAGTACTAAAAGTAGTAGATATAGCATTAGAAATCATACAACTATTTATTAAGTATTATACATATTATCTTAGTTGAACCTTACAACCACTTTCCTTGAAAAAAGCCAATGTAATTAAAGGTGAAATAATTGGCCAACGTCACAAAGTTGTCACCCATAGAGCTGGGATTTTTTTCCTCTCTGTTTATCTGGCTCTAAACCTGTGTCCCTAACCTCTTTAGTATCCTAGGTACATGCTAGAGGCCCCTCCTTCTGTGCATTTATTTTTAACCATTAATCCTGAGCTCTAACACCCTGAAAAAAAAATCTGCAGTACCCAGTGGTATAACCAAAGAGATGAAAAGAATGAACACACCGTCAGAACTCTTCTGTGGGCAGTACTTTAGCTGAATACTCAGGTCTGGCCCTCAGCTCTGCAAGCCCCTAAATGCTTGATTACTTCACCTAAAAGGGGTTCAAACCAGACTGCAGCTGTTTTAAAGTGGGCAATACACTCAAGTGAAGAAACTTTAAGAGGTGGCTGGGTGTTCTAGCGAAGATGACTATTGGTCACTCTTCATGGTGGACAAATGCTCACTGAAAATATCAACTTTTCTAGGAGCTATATTCCAATTTCAAAGCCAGATTAAAGCTGTAAATAAGTATAATTGCAGAAGTACAGTGATTATTTTAGACCACTAGAATCCTCACCTATTCCCAGTTTGTTCAAACTTCACCTCTTAACTTCCAGAGGCCCAGAAATGGAATAGAAATTTTCTTCAATTTCTCTCAGAATCTTATGCCAGGGACTACTTCGTGTTTGTGCATATCATGCTAAAACTTATTCCATGTGCTGTTAATCAGTTTTCTGTGAATGAGGTGTTCCATCATAAAATCCAGGTTGGAAATGGGGGATTTAAAAAGCAGGTTTATTTTTTCTTCCTGAAAAGCCTCTCAGATCTTTCATATGCTAGGCATTGTGACTTTCTAAGATGATGATGTAATATGGGAAAACCCTAATCTGATTGTTTAACTTTTATTTTTGGTTTCTCTAGTATTCATTGGAATAGTGTAGAAGTCATGGAATTAAATATTTTAGTTAACAAAACTTTTTCTCAGAACCTCCATAGCACATATTGATATATAAGGATGGTTTTAAATTGTTTTACATGTGGTTCATGATTAACTCCATTAGAGGATCCTTAATGGCCGTATTCTATTTTCCCTCAAATTGGAGAGATTTTAACAGTCACATTTTATACAATTTTAAACCATCCACAGATTGTCTATCAAATGTACTACAGGGTTCAGAGAAAGAGAAGACCTCTCCAGATGTGGATAGTCAGAGGAATTAATCACACATGCATTGTGATGTAAGCTTGGGTGAGAAGTTATTTAATCTGGGATAAGAGGTAGGAGGGAAAAGGGAAACGCCTGGAGGAGACACAGTTTGAGCAGAGGTACTGAAACAAGGGTCAAAAGGCCTAGGTAAAGAGAAAACCCTGCTCTGATATGACTAAAACATCCATTTGGCATTCAAAGACAAAGTTAAGAAAGGTAGATTGGAGCAACACAGGAGAGGTTTATTAGTGTCAGATTATTTCTAAGTATATGCTTCTAGGTATGACATTGGAAAGTAGTCACATATTTCACTATGTTTCCAGTGCTAGTGGATAACCGACTCCTAGTTTTCATTGCTGTTTTTGAAAGAGAAAAGCAATACATATGACCAAAATGGGATGTGAAACACAACTAAGTGTTTTTTTCCTAAGTGTCACTCAGGCATAGGTTGTCTAAGCAGGAATCAAAGGACCTAGATAAAGGGCAAAGAATCACAACAAATAAGACACAATTTTGGGTGCAGACTGATTCATGAAGCAGATCACAAATCTTTCATTGCCATTAATCACCATCAGGATTTTTATCACCAGTGCTGAGAAAGCTTGATCTCAGCCACGCTGATGCCTGATTCAGGGCGGGCAACATGTGATCCAGCAGGCCTCAGTCACTCAGCAGACACCCCCCAAGGTGCTCATTCATCGCTTGACAAGCTTTTCCTTTAACACTGAATAGTGCAGTAATTAAGACTGGAGATACTGGGGTTTGATTGCTTCGATTTGGATCCTAGTTTCTCTGGTACAAAGTTCATCATCTTGTGCAAGTTATTTGACCTCTTTAAACCTCAGCGCTTTTGTGTGGAAAGTGGACATATTCCAGTTACTACCTGTGGGTTGCTTGAAGGAGGAATGAAGCTCTTAGCCCATCTCCTGGTAATTGCCAGCTGTGATTTTGTTTTTGTTGTGACCTCTAACTACTTGAAATAATGCAAGAATCTTACTTCCAGAAAGGGAGAATCCTCTGCAAATATGAAAGATGTAATGAGTGGAATTGTTTTATCCCTGGTAGAGTAGTACATTTTTTTATGTGTTTTGCCATGATCAGAAACCTTAAAAAATAATCATAGCATCAGCACCTTAGAATTCAGTGAAAGTAATCATTTCCTTTAAATCTCATGTTGCTTCAACCCTGCTAATAGTTGGCACATATTTAACATGTAGAAACAAAATGCAATCCATAAGCTTATTAATTAATTTATGTTAGGGGTAATATTTAGAATCTGGGTACCAAGTTATAGATTTTTTACTTATTATCAATATATTTGTTTCCCTAGTTCTATATGACTGTAATACTATTTTCAGTATTTCTAATTTTTTTTATTCTTGGTTACTTTTCTGACATGTTCTTAGCAAGAAAAAAAATGACTCAGTAATAGTAGACATAAATTCCACTATCTCCTCACAGTTTACTATGTCTGGTAATAGATAATGGCATAATTAGTTTTTGAGTTTTAAAAAATCCAGTTGGAATGCCTGCAAGTATATGTCCATTTATTTGGTTTGAAACATTTTTTAAAGCATAATTCTTTTACTGTATTTGCTATTATGGGTTTAAATGAAACCAAACATCCATAGGAAATTATTCTTTAATATAGACTTATAACCCAAGTATTTGGAATAATTCTTTTTTTTCAAACCCAAAGACAGTAAGGCTGTTTTTCTGCTAAAATCCATCATGACCATCCAGCAGGAGTATTTATTCTTTTTCTTGGTTTCTGTGGGGATGTTCTGTGAATTAGGGTAAAGAAGAACAAGGCTATTGTTCCCATCATTCATTCTCTCACTGAAAATATATTGAGTGCCTATCATGTACCAGGCACTGCTTAGGGCTACAGCAGTGAATATGAAACAGACAAAAATCCCGACCCTTATGGAGCTGACATTCTAGTAGTACTACATTACTGCAATACCACCACATGATGGCTAAACAGAGAAACTCACAGGGTATGTGTCCTACCTAAGTTTTAAAAAATTGAAGCTGTGATTCATTATAACTTGGACAGATCTTTTCTGGCCTCTCAGTCTAAATCATGCTAAATCATTTCTCATGTATGTCAAAACAGTAAATACAAAGAGTCCAAGAAACAAGGAGAACCCTAGACCCTAGATCAAAGACCAAGACAGTGCTATTCACATGAATAGCAATCAGAGTGACATTTTAGCACCAGTTCACTGAGATCTCTCAGGGTAAACCAGTGAGGGCCAGATGCTACTTGTACATGCAATAGGGTACTTTGCAAGAGAAGAGACTGATCTAATTTAGGAGACTCTAATCTTATATATGGGTTACTTGTGAATATGCTTATTCTGCCTCCAAAGAGAGATATTATTTCTATTATCATATAATATAAGCAAATATCTTCAAGGAGAGATGTGACATGTCTCTAAATCTTTCAAAAATGTATATGCATATGTTCCTTAGGGAGTCATCTTCTCCTCCTTTCCAGGGCTATCTGCTGGTATAAGCATTCCTAAAAAGATAGGCCCTGAGCATATGGGCTGTTAATTACTGAGTGTGTGGGACTGCTACAGATTCATGGAAAACTATCTCACAACATTGTAATATTACAGTTGGATTGCGATCCCTGTGAGAACAAGGATGGTGTTCAATTACATATGCCTACAGTAGTGTTGGGTATGTGGTAGGTGCTCAATAAGTATTTGTTGAATGAGTGAATGAATGAATAGGATTGATTTTGAATTTGATGGTGATGAGCATGATCATGATTTTTGTGCTATCTC
Organism: Manis javanica; assembly: GCF_040802235.1. NCBI lineage: Eukaryota > Metazoa > Chordata > Mammalia > Pholidota > Manidae > Manis > Manis javanica. The sequence continues at coordinate 47,691,853 of NC_133156.1, forward strand.
AATTTTCACAAGGGAATTAGTTCTTTTGAGGCTTAAAGCAAAAACACTCTAGAAGAATCAAAGACAGAATGAAGTGTAAGTCCACTAGCCATATTTGTTCAAAAATATGAGCAGGATAGATTATGTAGTCGCTGCATCAAGAAAATAGTAGTTCCCAAATTTGTGTATGTGTGTGTGTGAGTTCTTACGTTTTTGTAGTTTTATTTTATGATTTTTCTGGTGAGTACTGTGCCTATATAATGTTCAAGTAAATATAGTAATCAGAATAATTAGAAAACATTAAATTTTGTATCCCCATATTGGAGATGTACAATGTATGTTGACATCTTCAAAATTCTGAGAATTTCTACCATAAAATAGTCAATAAAATCAACAATAAAAAAAGAAAAAAAAATGACTTTCAACTTTGTAACCTACCTTTTCTAGATGTACCTCTTTTAATCTGTTTAAAATTTACTAACATCTGACATATTATGTATGAAGAAAAATGTATTTTGAGAGATATACCTTCTCTTTAGGGTTCCTTGAAATACTGCAAAGCATTTTACTGATGAGATTTTTAGTTTCATCTATCAACTTTGGTTATAGACATTTGAACTGCCCAGGAGTTCTTAAGCCAGGAAATATTTTCACCACACTCTTGGACTTTACTTTGTGCAGATAATGCAAAATGGCAAGAAGATAAAAATGCTTTCATCCAAACCATGGCTGATGACTCAATCAGGTACATTGTCTTGAAAAAGATTACAGAACTGTGTCAGGCTTAAGGGATTCCACATCCCAGGAACAGTAGTGTCATTGTCACAGGTTGGCATTCCTTTCTCCCAGTTTTCTCCTCATGCTTGAAATAATTCTATGCATTCAGACATCATTTGCAGTTGACAATGGCTGGTTGCAGAAAGAGTAAGGTAGCTTCTTAAAGATAAAGGAAAATCTTCCCTAGAAGCCTTGAGAAGACATCCTTTCAGGTCAGCCAGAAGAGATGGTACTTCAGTTTAAAGGAGTTGTTAGCCAGGAGCAGAGGCCACGTAATGAAGTCATACTGATCACCAGTCATCCTTTGGAGCCAGGACTTCCTCTGAGGATAAAGCAAAGTAGCAGGGTTCTTGCATCAAGGCAGAAGACAAAGGCTATTGGTCCATCTGCTGTTCAAGGTTGTATGTGAGGAAAGGCAGTTGTGGTTGGAGTGTTGGGGTTTTTTTAATTTCATTCACACAAAATCTCAACATCCAAACATGGAAGCCCTGCCTGACAACCTAATATTTCATTTAATGTTTATAAAGAAGGTCAATTAAAAATTTTTATTGATCTTTGACAGTTAAGGAAGCTTAAGGAACACCTCCAGTGCTCTGCTCAAAATCCCATCGCTAGCTAATAGTACCAAGGTACTGAAATCTAGATGCCCTAACTTTTAGAACCATCCCCTCATCCCTAACGGAATCTTCTCTTTGAAACTTTGATTATATCTAGTGCATGAGAGGTGTATGGGTAGCGGTCAGGTGGGGGTTCCTTATGTCTAAATGGAAATCACATTTATGAATAGTCACCTGCATTTGATCATGAAATTACCCAATGGTTTCAGCACAAGTTGATGGCAGCCTGTGTTAGCATGGTGAACACCTGGAAGAACGCCAACCCTACCAGCTAGCAAGTCAGCGTGAAATGAAAGCAACTCTGTGTTGACAGCTTTGACAGAAGGTGCCACATACAAATTACAGTTAGTTCAAAAATTAGCTGCCAGATTATTAGTTTGAAAGAAATATGCACAGTGTAACTTCTGTCTTCTAGATCTCTGGCTGAGCTTTCTTGTCTGTTGATGCTGATCTCCCTGCTTCCTTTAGCTCCCTACCACAATACTGGAGACTCTGGAACTCCTTCCCAGGAGACGTTGAGATGTCAGAAGACAGCCAGGCAAGCTTTTGCTCTTTTGAAGTTTCCACTGGCCTATGCTATTTATTGGATTATTATCTCACTTGTAGAATTCAGGCCATTCAATTTCTAGACCCCATGTGGCTCATCAGTAAAAAAAAAAAGGAAAAAAGATATGGATTAAATAGGAGAGGATTTATAATCTCTCAGGATCCTTTATAAAATATTTTTTCTGATGTTAAAAATAATGCATAATTATTAAATATATTTGAATAAAAAGTATAAATTTGAATATGAAAATTACCCATGATTCTACCTTACTCAGAAATAGCTCTTGTCAGTATTTTATTGTATGTTCTTTGAGATTTTATTTCTTATTTACCTATTACTATCTTTACATATTATGGTTCATACATACTGCTCTGTAACTTGCTTTTCTTGCTTAGTAGTTGGGCATACTTTCATGTGGATAATCTAGTTTTCTTTTTAATGGCTGTATAGTATTCTGTTGCATGGATATTTCATAACTTATTTAACCAATCTTTTATCCATCTATATTTGTGCAGGTTCTGTTCATTCGCCAGTGCAAATAAAATTAGTAAACACCCCTATAGACACACATTCCTTCATTCCTTCCTCTATTTCTACAAGAGATATTCTTTGAAAAGGAATTACTGAACCATATGCCCAAGATCCTTTTCAACACTACTTAAGATGCAGGGTCACCTAGGCAACCACCTCAAACCATATCTTGTCTTTGAGTGAGAATTCCCTCTTTATGTGATGGCCTGAAAATTAGCAAATTTCTAAAACTGTACTTCTAATGGGGCTTTTCACTTCTTATACAACATTCAGGCCTAAAATGATTCCTTTTCTTGCTCATTTTTATGGGTGATAATGTGTTCCTCCCACCCAGCACTTCTTTTTATTTTGCTACAGCTATAACAAGCACTTAACAAAAGCAGCAATCTAGGTTACCTGAAAACCTTTTCCATGTTAACTTGGCTCAAAAAGCTATGTCTAGAGATAGAATTGGAAGGCAGTAGCTCAGCCCTGGTTATATAAAGTTGCTCTTGGGCATATCATTAACTTTTCCTCTTTGGCTTATCTGTTAAAAAAAGAATGATACAATTCATTTGTCAGGCTTTAGTGGACTGACTTGTAGGCCTTGTTAGGGCAGACACACTCTATCACTGTCCCTTCACTTGAATGTGAAGCAGTTTACTTTAGAAAAGTGCTAAGTGAATGAGATGCTTAATTATAAACAAGTATCTTAATACTCTGTGATTAGCAGTGAGTAATGACTAATGTTTAGACCTCCTTGTTTCTGTCAAAAATCCATTTTATCAGACCTAGAAATGGTCTAAATTATTTGATATGCATTAACTATGAAAAAGAACTCTTGCAGCACTAGATATTCAAATCTATGACCCTTCTGAGCTGGAGCAGCAATTAGATGAGCTATCTGTTCCATTCAGACCCAAAAAAGAAGGTATTCAATGCCAGCCCAAAGCACAGTAGTTTCGAATTCAATGTATTCTTATTTCAATTTGAGTCATATAATCCCCCCTCCAGCCCTTGCTCCCAAATTGTTCTTAATGTTCTCCAACCACCTAGTATTTCTCAAAGACTTCTTGAGACCACCTGCAGAACAATTACTTGCTCATCAAATTGCAGGCTCCTGGGCCCTCTCCTGCCTTAAAGGAAAGATGCTTGAAAATAAGCAATTTTTAATGAGTAACCCCCATACAATTTTGGTTCAGTCTAATATTTGGGGACTTCTACCATGCTAGACCATCTAAAATATACATGTGCATAGGAGGCACTGTCATCTAATTAACTCTGATTGAAAAGATCTTGGCTGGGGCCTGAGCTTCTGCATTTCTAACAAGATCTCAGATGCTGCTGATCCCTGGGCCACACTTTGAATAGTGAGACCTTACTATGGGTCACTTGATGGGCAAAGCTTGTCATTCATTTTTATAACCCCAATCTGTAGTACAGGACTTAAGCCTACTTCATGTTTCTTTGATTGAACAAATGAATGAATGCCAAATAAGCAGACGTGAGAACACTGGGAATGTTACCTAGTCTGTAACTAAAACTGAGAATATTTCAGCACAGTCAGTGTGATATGTATGTTTGTGTTCCTGTTAATATAGGATTTTGGGGTGGCTAGTTGCTTAATCACGTGTATGTCTTCCACACAAAGGTCACACTCCAGAGGCAACAATTACATGAACAACACTGAGTTTTATTAAATAACAAAGGAAACATTAGTAAAAACATTGGGAAATCTTTGATTTTCAAGAAATGTGCATTGATAAAATATTATATAGGTCTTCCCTGTTCCTGCAGGAAATTAAGAATTGAGAGAAGCAAGTATTTAGGTCTTCCAGCTCTGTGGTTAGCCGAATACTGCTGACAGCACCTGCTGTCAAGGCACTCAGAACAACTGAAAGGGTGGATGCGTGCATGCCTGACATTGGGATACATGATTTTCCTGTGCTGATATATGATATATGATATATGATATATTCATGCTAATAATTGTGTGTATGTATGGCTGAAATCACCTTGACACTTGTTTTCACTGTAACCTGTTTTTAAATATGTAAGAAGGAGGTCAGTAGCTCACATCTAGCTCTGACATTGTCGAATAATCAAATTGGCTCAGGTCAGAAGGCAACCGGAAGTAGCTGGGTTCAGATCCACTGCCATCTTTATATTTGATCTCTCTGCATGCATTTAAAATAATTACTGTGTCTCACAAAGAATTATGTAACCAACATTGGCAGTGTTAATTGGAATCACATCCATGGGATGCTATTTATTTCTTTAGCAAATTCTTGACACAGAAAGGTAAATGATTTGCAACAGACTGAAAGCTTACATTTAGAATGTACTTTCTTAGAACATTCCAGATTTACACAGGCAGATGCAAAAAGGGTCAAGAGCTGTCTCTGGCCAGTTATACTAGTTATGTGTCCTCCTGAGGTTGGAGATTTGCTGTGGGACCAGCAACCATGATTCTCATCCTAACTGCCAGAGAAGAAGGCGAAGGCAGGAAGCAGTGAGTTGATGTGGAGGACTGAGCTTGATGCCTACTTGTCCTACTCTCTCCATCCAATTGACAAATAGCACATGTTTCTTTAATGAAAACTTTTGTGTGGGAAAGTGAGTATCAGGAATCTTACAGGCTGCAGTAGCAGTTTATTCAAAGCAAAAGAATAATAGTAATGATGATGATGATGGAAACTTAAATACTAAAATATAACGTGAAGTGTTAACTAACACATTTCATTAAATGTTACATAGAAGACACCTACTTTTCTGATCAAACCCTGAATGATAAATGAGGTGATACATGGGAACAGCATGTAAAAGGAAAGAAAAGGTGAAATAAATTTCAGTTATTTCAGGAGACAAAGTCTTGTATATCAGTAATATACTAGGAGGTTTTGCCTCGTGAGATGGCACAGGGTATTGTGAATGACTGTTGAGAATACAGAATTTATAAAATACAGAATGATTTAAGAGAGCTTGAGAGAGAAGTCCCACAGGGTTTCTCCTTCCTTAAGGGGATTCAGAAGATTTGTGAGCACACATGGGAATGCAGAGCAGTGAAGAGATTGGGGAATTTTAGGGTTCACAGGACAAGTTATATGATAAATTTTGGTCCTATTCAAAATTGTATTGCATGTTGTATGAAAAGGAGTCTGGCTTGAAAGACCAGGAAGGAGCCTTGCTGCTCGTTACTTTTGCTTCCCCGAAAGGCCTTTTCATTCCTCAGGTATATGCTGGCCTTGTACAATTCAGGCCGTTCCTGCTGCATTAAGCAGCCCAGGGAGGTCAGTAGTGGTACCATATGTAAATGAGCATAGAATGATCTTAAGGACCCAAACTCAAAGTCTGAAGTGTTGACAAACTTTCTGCAAATGGCCAATAATGTACATTTTAGTCACTGTGGGCTCTCTAGTCAATGTCACAACTACCCAAGCATACCGCTAGAGCACAAAAGCAGCCATAGACAATATATAAATAAAAGAGAATGAATGTGTGCCAATAAAACTTTATTTACAAAAGGCAGTGGGAGATTGTATTTTGCCACCCCCGCTTTATGTCAGTGGAGTGTATGTGTTTGCCTCGTTCTGTTTCCTGTGGGTAAAAGCAACATCTTTCAGAGTAGGCTTGGCTCTGTTGACTCCTTATTAAAGGTTTAGCAAACATTTATTTAGCCCGAAGTATGCAGACTACAGTATATTAATAGTAGGTACTAGGGGCTCAGGGAGCAGTTTGGGATGGAAAGGAAAATGGGTAATATCAAGTTTTTTTTTGCCCCAGAGTAGCTGAAATCTCCCCATGGAACACAAGCATGTGGGTAAATAGTGCAAGTCAAGAAACAGAAGTAGATTTAGTGTATAAGTAGCCAGATATAGGTTACAAACTGTATATGTCTCTTCTGGTACATTCCATTGCTCCATGTGGAATATGGTTGGTAAAGAATTCTCCCAAAGCCCAGGGAATTTAGAGTTGACTGGAGTGATTATGTGTCATCTGTGAAATTCGTCCCATTGTGATTAGACATTATCTACCTCATCCTCTTCTTGGAAAGGCAATATTACCAAGTCTTTCATCTATCTGATATGTCACTTGTTCTCAAATTTTAATGTCCCTAAGAATCATCACCAGGGATTCTTGTTAAAATGCAGATGCTGGTTTAGTAGGATTTGGGCAAGTGCCAAGATTCTGCCTGTCTAGTGATGTCAAATCTGATAGTCAGTGGGACCTACCACGAGTGGTGGAGTCTCAGGATACTTTGGCATGTCTACAGGCGGCATCCACGTTGGATAAGGAGCCTAGCTTCCCAGATGGAAAACATTTTCTGCTAGAGGAATTTCAAAGTGTAAATGTTGAGTAGCTAAATCACCCCACTTCCTTAAAATATCTCCCCAACTTCTTTCCCAAAAGTAAATATATAAATTCCCCACTTATTTATTATTCAATTTTATAATATGAAGACTGCTGTGAAAATAAATACAAATGGATTATCTCAGATGGTCAATACTGTGCTAAATCTTACTACGACAGTTTAGGTGGAAATGATTTCTCAGGTAAGTATGAGCTCCAAAGCAGAAACATAAGAGAAGTGGATAAAGTAAAGGGGGTTTGGTGAGAAGAAAAAGGATTAAAAATGTTTAGGTCAGAAAAGCTGCCTAAGTTGGCTAAAGACTGGCTTGAAATTGCTGGAGTAGCTGTGGACACACAAAGACTCTCCAGACCCAGGACTGAAAGAGTAACATGGTGAGAAAAAGTTGCAGAGGTAAGATGAGCAGGGAAAGACCCTGTAATTTCATGGACGTCATAGCTGACAGGGATCTGAGGGGTGATCTAGTTTTTTTCTCACCTTTCTGGCTGCATGCTCCTAAGGCATACTTTCCATCAATAACAGTGGCCCACCGAAAGGGCTGCCCTGAACTGCATGATACCACATGATGCCTTCTACTTCATCCCATTCCTAACCCCCAGGCAGGCATATCAGAATCTCAGGGAGGAAGTTAGGGATTTTGATGTCTGATAGATCCCAGTGTTTCGAGAGTCCACAAAGCTCATGTGTTTTATAGATGGAAAACACAGGGGTTGGAACCATTGACTTGCCAAAACTTAGCCAAGTCATTTTTTGATAATTGGTCTTTAGTCTAAGATATTCTAACACTCAAGTTAGTATCATTCTACTACAATCTTTACTCATTAGTTCAGTGAGCATTTTTTTAGAAACTCAGTGGCATTGTGTGGACTATTTATCAATTATTTATAAGCTTTTTTTCCCAAAAATATGTAGTTATTTACCACAACTTTTTGGAAAAATGGGTAACAGGAGTCACATTTTTAAAAATCCTAAGGTATTCACTTATCCTCATAATACTGCCTAAACTATTAATTGTATGATCTCAAGAAAAATTTTATGAATTGTTTCAACCTTACCCACTTAATAACAAGATTAGTCTTTTAAAAGTGTTTATTTGAGAAACAGAGTATGCATAATAACACGAACAGCATCCTGAGAAATACAATATATATGAACACAGACTCTGTGCTTAAAGCACTTGCATTTTTTTTTGTGATGAGACATATATTCATGAAAATCTTTTAGGAAATGCTCAATGATTTGCTAAGAAGAATATTATAGGATTTCCCATGAAGTCTTATTAAAAATAAAACATGTACCAAATTAGAATAGTTCATCACACTGAATTTTAATTGTCTACTATTTGCATCTGCCATTACATTAAAAAAAAATAAGAAAACAGAGGTTAACCATTGCCTAGCCTGAAGACTATGCATTTTAGTCATAATATTTGGTGATTAAATATGAATGAATACATAATCATATGCCTTCTATATATAGTATATGATATATTTGCTATATATGAAGTATATTACCTAAGGATATATAAAATATTTAGTCTATGTAACTTTATGTTTTATGTATAAGATCAGACTGAGGTATTGTGTTCTTTTCCATTTTAGAAAAGTAATTTATCAGTGCAGGTATTTTAGTATTAACAACTAAACCAATGCTTCTCAAAATTCAATGTGCAAAATTATGCCATCAGAATTTGAAATTGTTGATTAACAAATATTTTGCCTATATATGCTGTATATCTATAAACACCAACATATTCCTCCTACAAAGAAGACATACCCTATTACAGTGAATGCTTTACATAAATTATTTGATTTTTATCCTCACTACAACCTTATGAGTTAGGAAGCAATTATTACTATCAATTTACAAATGAGACAACTTAAGTTAGCTGAGGTCTCAGTTATTAAGTGGTGAAAGCAAGATATAAACAGAGAGAATAAACTACAGAATTGATTGTTTCAGCCAGTGAGGTATAATGTTGGGATCAGCAAACTTGCAGCCCTCCGAGACCAAATCCAGCAGCTTCCTGTTTTCTAAATAAATTTCTACTGGAATAGAATACATCATTCCTTTAAGTATTGTCTATGGTTGCTTTAGAGCTACGACAGTAGAGTGGGATAGTTGGGACAGAGACCATATATTCTTAACTTAATACACTTACTTTCTAATCCTTTAGAGAAAAAAATTATCAGTCCTAGAGAGTATCAAATATGTCATTCAGCTTTATTCATTAAATGAGTAATTGTGTCCTATAACTTTGAAATGTATGCTCTAGTATAGTATATACAATACATAGGTATAGGCCCACTTTTTCTCCTTATATTTCCAGTTAGTATACAGGTAAAATTCATCACAGTGTTTTGTATTTTCTATCATTTTGATGAATGATTTGTAAGATCAAGTTCAAACTATCTTGTGTTAGCTTTTGCTAGACGTTCTAAACGTTCAGAATTTGGTTCAGGTTTCATTGGAAATGTATGCTTGCTAGGATTAACTTTTAAGATGTGTTCTGGTTAAACAGCTTGCAAAATATTTATAGTTTTGAAAGCTAATGAAGGTTTAGTGGTATTTTGGGATAATAACTTCAAAATATACTTACTTTAATTATATTTTCTGGGTAAGCTCCATTTTAGAAGCTACAGAAAAACATACATTGTAAAATTGCTAATAAATTGTAAAGGGGTTGTGCAGCATATTTTTCTTACTAATTTTAAGGAGGAGTTTTTCAACATTATTGTGAATCATAATTATGTCATTATATGTTATAAATATATTACATGTATTTACACTACATAATTAGACCTAATTCTAATTATGTAGATTCATGGTAATCAGCTAAAATTTGCTTTAAAAAACCAAGATAATTCCTCTAACAGATGCTACCTTAATAGAATATTAAGTTTGAGAAATTCTTACGAAAAAAAGAAAATTAATAAGTAATGATTAAATATCCAACATGCAAGCAGAGTTAGATACCGTCACCACTCTTCTAAAGCTTCATTATAAGAAAACGCATTCTGTGATACCCTCAAAAATTTTGTAAATAGTGTTTTGGATAAATCATCCTTTAAATTGAAAGAGAAAATAATCTAATAAAAAAAACCTCCAACTTTTAAAGATTTGTTTTAGTTAAAACATAAATGCACTCTTTTCAAAGCTCCTTACATAAAAATGTTTTTAAAGTAACAAAGAGGTAAATAAAAACACCATTTCTCACTGGAGTCTTGTTCTCTCGATGTTAAATCTAGCATCATTGCTGTAAATTGCTAGTTGTAGTCTTTGATTGACATGTTTACCCAGATAATGTAACAGTTTTGTGAAAGAAATCTACTTAGTGTCTGGATGACATGAAATATGTTTCTTGTGGAAGGAAAAGCCCCAAAGTGTTCTTTCAAATGGGAGCTTTTCTCTCCAAATCTTTCAAGCTGATAACGAATCATGTAATTTGTTTTACTCTCTCATTTACCCAACATTAGTAGTTCAATTTCAGTGTGCATCTAAATATACTTTTAAAATCCCCTTGGTGGCTCTATCCTTGACTTTATTTCAGGTAAATTTTCAGCTCTGAGTTGCAGACGAGACCATTCTTCACAAGATGCTTGAACAAGGAACCCATGTAATTGTTTTGAGTTGTGTTGTCTTTTCTGCTGGGTTTTAGTCCTGGCTTTGTTTTCTAGATAGCCAAAAAACTTGTCAATATGCTTCAAATAAAGGAACTTATTCATTAACTGTAATGTTCTTTCCACTAAGTTTGAAGTACACTTTTTTCTTTTTTTATAAGGTATATTCTTTGTGCAGTAAGTAAGAAAAGCGAACAGAACTTTTCTCAATTTTGAACACTGACTCTGGGCTAACAACTGTTAGTCCTAGTCTTGGAAATGGAAAGGTTTTAGAAAAAGGATGATTTGTAAGGAAAAAAAATACTTTTTTAATTATTATTTTGATTATTATGTATTAACTAGTATATCTAGAGGAGTTATTTACAGCTATTTTGTTATACCTTATTTAATTTTGTGGGAGGGATAATTAGTACAGTGTTATTTAAAGAGGAACTTCCCAATATTGGCATGCCACTGTGTATAACCTACTACTTCCTGTTTACATTCTATAAATATTATTATGTGTGTAGCCATCTTTAGCCCTAAAAAAACACAAAAGTTGTCTTGTCCTCACTTTACAAAGCATCCTGAAAGACTGAATCCATATCATCTTCTAAATGCAAAGAGAATTGATCTTGTATTTGTTCTTGGCAACTCAAAAAATAGGACAAAAAATAGAAAATAATTATACAAATTTCAGAAAAAATATATGTTCTTAGGAATTCAATACTTTGTGACTGTTTTTTAAAATAAGAAAATGGTGTGTTTCTCTTTCATTAGAGACCAGACTACTAGACCATTCATCTTAACATAAAAGCTATGTTTTTCTAATTCAATAGTATGTCCACAAAGCCTAAAATAGTATCTAGGGAAGGGGAGATGCTTCATCAATACTTGGAAGTGACCTTTATTTCATTTGTATTTTTCATTTATGTGACAGAAAAACAGCATACCACAGTCTCACCAGGTGCTTCAAATAATCTGCAGAGCAAGTTGATTAAAATGACTAGGAAGGAATAGGCCAGTGTGTGAAATATATGCCATTATTGCCCTTGCTTTGTCCAAGGTAGACATAGCTAATCCATCACAGTCCTCTTTCCCACTGAGCCTGGACCCAGCATTTGAATACTTCTCAGTACAGGGCTCCCATAAGCCACTACCAATCAGCTGGAGTTGGCAACTATTTCCAAACTACTTTCCATCACTAATCTAGACGATATTTTCCTAAAACCTTAACAGAATGTAGCTTCTTATGATCATGACACTTTCTTGCCTTTGAATCTATCAGTCATTAATTTCTAAAGCCTGTTTAATGTAGTCAATTAATCTCATGAATTTAAAATACGGACCTAGATGCAGGTATTTTGCAGATACAGTGTATTTAAAGAACAGTTTCTCAGATCTCAGAGTCAAAAATGTAGAAATCATTGCTTTGTTTCCACGTGTTTACAGTGAGATGGAAATTGTCTAGAGAATAATTTGAGATGCATTACTATCAGAACTAAAGTTTCTCTTTCTACTAATCCCAGTGCTTCTCAATCAGTTGTAGTTTCACCTGTGGGGACATTTGGCAACATCTGGAGACATTTTTATCCATACCAAATGTAGCTTCTAGTAGCTAGAAGCCAGGGTGCTGCCAAACACTGTCAAATATACAGGACAGACCACTACAAGAAAGAATTGTCCAGAACCAAAATGCCAATAGTGTTGAAGTTGACAAATCCTGCATTAAGCTATTAAAACACTTAGATGTAGCATAGATGTTGAAGGAGATAATTTTGTAACTGAAATCTTTATGCTATTAATTTGATTTGCAAGACAAACTACTGAAATACTCTCTTTTAAAACATGTAGTCTTGCTCATATTTGAAATCTACCATTGGGTTCAGTGTTACCAATTTGATAAATAAGATGTTCCCTCAAAACAGGCATTCCGTGAGATGCCATGGGACCTGCCTATAGACCAAATGGAAACTCAGCATTGCATTTCTTTTTCATCATCAGTGAATGACTAAAATGTGAGTTTTTCAATGTTTCACACTATGTTGAATCTCACACTGAGAAACTGCTCTTGTAATAAAAGATGAATTTCAAGAGTTCTTCATTTTTTTTAGTGTTTAGTCTAGCAAGATATTTTTCCCTATGAAAACTCAGTTTTATTTATCAGAGACCATTTGTTCATTGATGAAATATTCCTATTACCAGATATGGTTACATTTTCCTAATGAAGTGATGGGAATGAGAGGTTTTCGCTTACACCCACCCCAAATCAAAACTTTACTTTCTGAGGATTAAATCCACCACCCTTCCTCCTTCCATTGTCAACCAGAGAGAGTGAATGTCTTTTAGACTATAAGATTCTAAAGGCACAGTGGCTGAGGACATTTCATATTAACTCAAATATATAAGCCTTAATAAGCCAATTTCCCATTCAGTTTAATCTATTTTCAGCAGATCAAAATAATTAAAAATGCTAACAGTTATGGTAATTTTCAATACACTGTGAGAGAAGCAATTTAGATAGCACCTTCCCAACGAATCTATATTTGTATAAATGCGGATCAAGAATATTTGTTCAATTTTATACAAATCAAACATGAATAATTTCTTCCATATTACTCCTTCCATTCTTGTGTTTTCCCTCTATCTAGTTATCCATTTGCTGCTGGCATGCTGCTCTAGGAAGATTTGATTAAAATCAATAAGTTATTGGGAAGATGGCAATTAGCAGTCTTTCACCTATAATAGCATTGTGTGTTAAGCTTCCTTTGTGTTAATCACAATATTTTACTAAAACTCTCCTATCCAGCCATGCAGTTTAATGAAATGGAAGGTTTAAAAAGCATCCTTAATTTGGGGACTGAAAATATGCTTCTCTGTTTTTCACTATTTTGATGGGAATGCCTAGCATTTTTGCAGTACATCAGAACCTTCATCTCCTTTGAGAGTTTCCCAATTTTAAGATCTCAGAAATATTTGCCCAGAAGTTTATGCTGCATAAACCTTAAGTCATTTTAATGTAGTATAAAAAGATACCAGCAAATAACAACATATGGATTTGTTAAACTATTTCAAAGTGACTTGATAGTGTGTTTGTAATAGATAATTGACATGGAGAAGTTCTTCGCACTGGCTGTATGATATTAAGTGGTAAATGCCTAGGCTAAAAACTGAACCTTGACTAATGCCCCTGGACAGCAAGTAATGATTATCAAAGTCATTAATTAGAATGAGGTCATGGAACCCTTCTTTTTACATTTGTTGTATTTTGCTTCGTTGTTCTGAAGACTCCTTAGTTCATTTTAGTCACTCTTTCTTTAGCTGAAACACACACACACACACACACACACACACACACATGCAACTAATGTGCTTGCTATTTAACTGTGTTTATTAGAAGAGCCACTTTCTTACAAAATTTTTACTTAATGACAGTTGCTATGAAAATATGGCAGTAAGTGAATATTGTTCATTTTAGACCTGTAACTAAAATCCTAAATCATAAATTTACTATTCTCTGGAGAATTAGTACACACACACACACACACACACACACACACACACACACACTAAAATGAAGACATATAGATAAATAGTAGGCACTTGGAAACATTTTGATTTTTTAGAGCACTGCCTATTCAGTTTTTGACTAATATTTAAAAGGTTTTTTACGTTTGTCAACTCTAGTACTTCTAAAGATACAAAGTCCAAGCTATGATATGAATATTGTACATAAGAAATAATGGGAATGGGTTTTACCTTCAAGGATTATTTGTTTAAAAAAGCCAAAAGAGGTAAAGGGGTAGTGCAATTACATTTAAGTCATTTGGAGCAACATATTTTTGTAGGAAAAGAGAAATTACAATATTAATCAGATTTTCTTTCCAATTTGTAATGTTTAAATTCTCTAAACTGTGTAGTGCTTCATTTTATTTGTTCTTGTAGACACAGCTTAAAATAAATGAAGCAACTTAAGATGCTCAACATCACCTTAGCTCTTTTTAAAAATAATTTTACCTCTTTACCAGGGAGATTTCATGTACGTGGCATAATTTTTATGCACCAAAAAAGTTCAAATGACTATTTTTAATAATAATAGGTCTCTTACTAGACTCAAAGAAAGTTGGAGGATTTTTTTTCTAGGTAACATCTGAAATTCTTATTGCAAAATCATTTTGCCTTTGATAGTGACATTTAAGTAACATTTATTATGATCTGAAAATTTTGCCAAAAGATTTTGCAGTAAAAAGACCATGGACATGGCTGAATATCCAGGGAGGTGAAAGGACTCTAAATAAAATTTTTGCTCAATTTGTATTTTGCCTCAAGCATTAACATTGCTCTTAAATTTGCAAACAGCAACCACAAATAATTAACTGGGATTTTTAAGTCCTGTCTCTAGGGATTGTGATGAAGTATCTCATAGGTGAGACTGGGGAATTTGTATTTTAACAAATATCTTTGTTGATTCATATGCAGGTAGTCTAAAGTGTACAGCTTAAGAAACACTGGCCTAGGGACAAAGATAATTCATGTTCAGTGTAATAACTCCACCCATGTTACAGATGACCACCACCTGGTCAGTATTATTGCTAATGAATCAGATGTGATTGAAAGATTTGCTTAGAATGATTTGCTTACTAGAAGGCTTAGTAGAGATGGTCTAGGTTTTACTCTATTCCTCAAAGTTCTTCAATACATTACAGGATATTTTTGATGGGATTCTGTTTTTGAAAGTTCAAGACATTATCAGATCTGGAGTCAACTTTGGGAACAGGGTCCTTGGACAGTTGCCCAGAACACTGCTCTATAAGGGGCACTAAGGTATTATGGCAAGGATAATAAGATAGAGGAAATTGTATTTTCTACAACTCTTATTTGGTTGAAAGCATTAACATGGTTAACTGCTTGGGTGTTGAGGGTGGGGGCAGGTGATATCCCCAAAGCAAATGCTTGAGTAACTTCAATTCCATTCCAAGAAAGGAGTGTCTGTTTAACTGAAGGAAATCTATGTTGAGTGAATGAGGAAGGCTGGGCAGGAAGGGAACCAGAGTTAAATCTCTTGGAACAATAGAGACCTAATTTCCTATTGCATATCTTGCAATAGAGTGAAAGTCATTTCCAGAGTGTTTTTAGTTCTTTAGGGAGATGGACATATGAACTATTTGTGTTCATTCATCAGATACATTTTAATCATCTCTTGTATGTTGGTGAATTAAAAAAAGTAATAAGATAGTTTCTTGCTCTCAAACATTTACAGTTTATTTGGAAAATGGATATACAAACAAGTGCATACTGTGGTGTAACTCCAGGGGGAAAATAAGTTCCCAGCCGAAGACAGATTACCTTTGAAGCAGAAATCAGTCAAAGGGAGAAATAAAGTGGGAAAAACATGTTTATTTCTTACAAGCAGTTCTATCCTCTTCTGCTCACTGGTGTCTCTCGTGACCTGGCTGTAAAAAGGGGCCCCACCAAACCTCTCTGGTATACCCTCACTCCCCTGACCCTTGTAATCACCTATTGATAGGGAGATGGACTACTTCTCTCCACCCATTGGAAACTTCCATTGATATGGAGATGAACCAAGCCCAGGCAGGCGAGAGAGTCTGTAAATACTGCAATTTTATCCACACATGGCATGAGTGCTGTTTTTAAGGTACATTGGATAGTAAAAGCCTAAAGAAAGACAAAATTTGTTATGCCTGAGGGCATTTGAAAGCCTATAGAAAACATATGAACTGACAAAAACATGGAAGTTTGACAAGGGAAAGCATGGTGTTCTGAGCAGTAAGAGTCACATATGCAAAGGCAAAGAGGTACAAAAAGAGAATGCTCAGTAAGTGGCCGAAGTTTTCTAAGAGTAGAAGAAAATGTGAGGGAAGAGCCAGCCAGTTGAGCAGTGGCCAAACTAAATCCTAAGCTTCATGCTAAGAAATTGAGATTTTTACATGAAGAATTTATAGAGGAACATGAATCTTCATTTCATAAGTCTTTCAGTTGAATTTTACTAAAACTGAAATATATTGATTCTTGTTGCTTGGAAACACTGAAATATTTTGAGCTGGATCCTTAGATGGTCATTGGCATGCACATCCCTTCTGAGACGTAGAAGAAAAATTGAAGGTGACAAGACCAGAGGGAGAAACATTACAAAACAATGAGAACAATCTAGACAAGTGTTGGGGAGGAAGAAATTTCTTCTTCCCCTCAAGATTCTTCTAGCTGGTTTAAGAATCATATTGACATGATACAGATTAAGAGGAGAAAAAACCATCAACACATGTTTCCTGATCCAGAAGGAAACAATGAGGGGCACAGAGAGGAATTTTATCAGACTTAGCCACATAACTCCCTGGCTACCACATTTAGTTCACATTATAATGTAGCAATCTAAGGTGATAGCTCTCTTTCTGTATCTAAATTCTTTTTATATACTTGCTTGGGCGGGGGAGATGATGGGGGTCAGGGTGGTGGGGTTCAAAGTATCTTCCTGAGACTTTTGGGTCTTGATGATTTTCAGCCCAAAGTTACCTTCATGTCACAACTGCACATCTTGGGATGGCCTGCCCTTGGTCCCTACATAAGAGATGATATAGTACTTAACTTGGCTAGTAGTAAAGGGGACTAAAAGAAAGGGGTGAGGAAAGGAACAGGTTGGAGAGAAACTGAAGAAAGCATGTTTTAAGTGATTTCACAACTAATATTATGTGAGGATTGATAAAGAGGGTGAAGTAACACTTAGGTGGGCAAGGGTGTCTATTAAAGTGCCGTTTGCTCAGATAAAGAGAAGCTATTTCTTTTTGGTTGGCAATATAGCTTTTGCAGAATGTATGATAGTAAGATTGTTTTTAGGAATGTTGAATAGAAGAAGCATTCCTAAAATGAATCATGCTTTTATTAAACCATTAAACATACACTCAATAGCATCTGAATGTTAAATTGTAACTGGAAAAATAAGAAGGTTTATCATCATCTTTAATTGTGTCAAAGGAGTCACTGAGCAAGGAAAGGTACTAGATAAGTGATAATTGGGGAGATCCTTTTTGGATCATAGAAGCAAATAATGTTAGAGATTGACATTTCTTGTTGATGAAGTGTCAGGTTCTCCTCATGGGGATGAAGCTGGTTTCAGTAACCAAAGAGCAATCCTCCATAGAAGAGTCATTATTTTTGTAAACAAAGGTACAGTGAAGCCAGGGAACATTTGCAAAAGAGATAAGGGGTCTAAGGGGGTCGGGATGGAATAGAACATATTCCCTGTTACATAAGCCTTATGAGAACCTCTCTGCAAGACATGTTTAGAAGGTCTCCTGACACACAGAATTTTCATAGATGTAATGAATTAACTGTAATGTAATATTTTCAAAATACATTTTTCCTTACTTAAATTGTAAATTCCATTAGAGCAGAAATTATAATTATCTTATTTATAGCTGTATCAATAAGGATTCAATCAGAGAAGCCGAACTACTAGGAGTTACATAATGTGTTATTAAGGGATTTGCTACAGGTATTTGACTTTATGCAGGGTGGGAGTCAGTGAAAGTCTCTCAAAGTCTGTTGTCTTCATGTCTCATGCTGTAGCTTCAAGTCCCTAAGTAGGCAGACAAGGATGGAAGATAAATTTAAAGGCGGGAGATCAAGAGTAGGCCAGAACCCACACCCATGAGCTGGAACCCCACAAGGACAAATCGTAGCCCATGTTTGTTCTTGTTTCCTCTGAGGAGGGTGGTGTGGATGTCTTGCAGAAACTGGGCCTGTTTTGATGGAGTTAAGCACATATTCCTGGCCCATGAGTCAAAGAAGTTTAAGGAATATCCAAGGGAAGGTGGAGCATTACAAGCCCAGATGCTTACTCACACGAATGAGGTGAGCCCACAGATTCTTGGAAATGTGTGTGAAACACAAAATGTATCTTGCTTCACTTCTGTCCTCCAGATCTCCCACAAGAAATTTCCCTTGTGGTCCACTCTAACCAGAAATATACAGAAAAGGACATTCTGGGAAATGTAATTCAGCCTAGCCAAGTTGATACATTACAAAGCCACTGCAATACTATAGCTGTATCTTCAGCACCCGCAGAGTACCTAGCAGATGCTGAGTAACCACTTACTGAATGAACAAATAAGTGAATGACCTATGGAAGGAGAAAGATTTACCAAAAGAGTGACATAAGTTCAAAGAGCAAGGGTAAAATAAATGCTTAATCAAACACTTGGCATGTTGCAGAATAGTCTAATGCCAAATGAGAAAACACGTACAACTCTGTGTGTGTGTTTCTCACACACACACACTTTTTTCTTTTTTAAAATGTGTAATATGTAGGTATTGAATTAGTTGAAACAGCTTTGTCCTAGTTTCCAGGCTATAAACTCATCACTGTAATAACTACAAAGCCTTTACACTAATGGCACATGAGTAGGAATATGTGAAATGAAATTTTTGGCAGTTCATTAGTAAATTTGGGTTTTGCCTCAGCCTTAGGGAACAGAAGGGATCCCAGAAGGTGGAACAATCAGTAGATGAACTATCCCTCCCCCAATAATATGAAATGCTATTTTAAAAGAATTAAACAATGAGAAATAAATCCTAGTAAATGAAATAATAGCTCATTAAAAATAATCTTTTATAAGTTCTGTGGAATGGCAGAAAATACTTTCTAATCACCACTACATTTCAAATAGCTAATGTGGTAATATGAAAGGATTTTTACTGTGTTCCCAAAAAAGTCCTTTTATTCTGGTTAGCCACGGGCTTCAAGGTCTGTATCATGAGTTAATTCATTTTGTGTCCCAGGAACCTATCATAACTCTGCCATGTCTCTTAATGCTGAATAATATTTGTTTAAAGAATAAATGAGAGAATGAAGTAAAAGCATTTAATAAGAGACATGAAAAATACTCCACAAATTTGACACTGACTTGAAGAAGAGACTGAAATAATGATGGAGACTTGAATTGTAGGCAGAATGCAACTTAGAACACTAAATATTGGGTTCTTGTTGAGATGACCAATGGGCCTGGGATGTTGGTTCCTCCCCCAAAGTAAACCCTAAGGAAACTATAAGCTAGAGGAAAGCATGTCTTTGAGGAAAGGAGAGTGAAAAACCAGAAGGCCCTTGAGGAGTAGAGGTCTGTCTTGGTGGTTTGGGTGTGTGATGGTTAAAGTATGGAGCAGAGGACAAGAGAAAGCAATCATGAGGACACAGTTTATAGGATCCTATTAAACTTTGCTTGTGCTCTTTTACCCAACATCGTATGCATTAGTCTAGGTCTCTAGTGCCCAAAGAGCAGGGATAATATCAGGACTATGTAAAAGCCATATTGGTATAACTGGATAAAAACTTGCAGGCTGGCCAGACATGCTCAGGCATTCGCACCTCCACTCCTCCAGTCCCCCAGCAATAAAAGATTAGGATCCAGGGTTCCTGCCTCCTCTTAGTGCTGCTGCTTCATAAGTATTTAAACGTGAAACAATAACCAGAAGAATTGCCTGGAAGATTTGGAATAAAGGAATGTGCTTAGCAGCCTTTCTGTTGCTTCTGTAGTTCTGTGCTCAGGAGGTTTCCCCTTCCAACTCCTTATATTCACCTGGAGTTTTACAAGCCAAGCTCTTCAGCCCTTCCTTTCACAAAGCATCAGGTACCCCATGACCTGAATTTACAGGCGAAATAACTGGACATGTGAGGAGATGTGAGGAGGGCAGCTACCAGCAAAGAAAGTCACAGGGGAACAGTGTAGACCATCTGAGGCAGGGTAATTGGAACCCACAGAGAAAGAATTTCTGAAAGCATGATAAATGGACTTAAAGATAAAGGAAGATGTTTGCAGTATGAAGAACAAGAAACTGTACAAAAGAGCCAAGTAGAAAAGCAGGAATGAAAAATGATAGAAATAAAGAACTCAGCAGTTAGGATAAATAACAGAACACGCAGAGCTTAATAATAAAAGATCAGTTGGATGGACTTTGGAAAAAACTAGAAAAGAGATGGAAAATATGAAAACCAATTCAGTGAATTAAAATGTTAGAAAATTAAAGTACCAGTATTTAGGCAATAAAAATCACAGAATGAACAATAAAAAAGAAAACGGAAAAATGGAAATACCTGAAGAAATAATTAAGATAAATTTTCTAGGTATAAAAATCTATTGAAAGATGTCAAAGGGGCTCAAACTGGGAGAAATGAGGACAAGGCAAATAAGAAAGATAAGGGCACTGTCATATTTAAATATTCTTATGAAATTTAAAGACAAAAAGGAAAAAAATAAAAAAATTTCCTATGTAAACACTGGCCTTTGTAAAAGCAACACTGGATATATGTAGTTGAAGAGATCGTTTATAAAGCAGTGAAAGAAAATAACTTTAAGATGTGCATCCAGCCAATCTTTATTTGATATGAGAAAATAATAAAAAAATATTCCCAAGCATGCAGAGCCTAGAAGTTTTCCTCTACAAAGGTGCACACTGAAAATACTCTTGAAAGAGACACTTACAGAAGCAGAAAACAATTACAAAGAGGATTTTGTAAATGATCTGGGAAATGAGGGAAATTAAATACCTTGGTTAAGTTTAGGTCTCAAAAATAGAAAAAAACTTGAGTACGTGGGAAGAAAGAGAAAAAGCATATTGATAACAGTTCAGAATAATCCAGAATGAAAATATAGACAATAAAGAAGATACAGATATTGATAAATTTAATAAATTATAACATTATAAGTGTAAGATTATAAGATTTAAGATTATATGATTTAGGATTATAAAAAGTATATGTTTAAGAAATTAATGGACATGGGCATTGGTCTTCAAGGCAGAAAACTTAAGTACAAATGTGTAATATATATATTGTAAATGTGAAGAACAAAACTAGTTTATAGAGAGGAAATTAAGAAAGGAGAAGATGGGAGAAAAAAGTGCAGATAATGAAAAATATGAAATAGAAGAAATGTCCTCCTATCACAACAATTGAAATACTTATAAATGAGAAAAACCAGAAAGTCTCAGATTTTGTCATTAATAACAAAAGTGACCCAACAAAACGCTCTTTATAAAAACAGACATTTAATTTAAGATTCAGAAATACTAAATGAAAGAAAATATAGATCATGCAAATATGAACCTAACCTAAAATGAGATAGTACTATTAATATTTTGACAAAATATAATTTGAGGGGAAAGTTAATATAATGAGCCGCTTGGTTCAGGATCTTGCTCTGGGTTACGGAGAAAAGGAACCTGCTGGATTTAGCCTCATACTCCTGTTCTCTACCAGGAGGAGATAATGCACTTCAACTGTTTGCCATGGGATCCGTGTCGCCTCTTTTGCAGTTGGGAGAGACGTAATTACAGACAACTCCTACAAAGAGCCATTTAGCCATATCCAAAATGCGTGGTACCCATAGTATTTTTCATTGGTAAATTTGCACTCAGATTTTCTCTATAAAAGAGCCCATTAAGTAATTCAGTTATGCACCTTAAAAATAGATTCATGCTATGGATCCATGGTCCTCATATGCCTTTCTGTGGGGTGATGGGAGGATGGCAGGGCGGGGAATCCTTTTTCTCTTTTTGATTCTTGGCATCAAAAGATGCCCCTTTCCTCTCTACAGGCAGCAGATAATATTATAGAATTCCTCCTGAGCCCTGGTGTCCTACAGGGGAGCACTAAGGAATGCAACCGCTACAATTATATTGTAAGGGGCAAAAAGGACTTGCAATCCTTGTAGAAAGTCCATTAGAGCAATGTGGTATTTCACTCATGCCTCTAACACATTGGAGATTAGTAAAAACAGAAGTTGATTCCTTGAAAAAATTTTCTGACTTCTGGTAACTCTGCCTCAGGGGCAAGAGAGAAAAACAGAGAGAGAGAGAGAGAGACAAAGACAGAGAGAGAGAGAAGAAGTCAGGTGCAATGTGAAAATATTGTTCAGAGTATAAAAGTATGAGAGTCAAAAAGAGAATTATCCTTTCATTGTTAAAATATACTAAGATACATGCAGCAAAATTGCAAACACATATAAAACAGATTACACCAAACTATGACTGCCACATCTAGCAAATAAAAATGTAGGATGCTGAATAAATTTGAATTTCTGTGAATACCATGAATACCGTTTTAACTGTGTGTGCCAAACATTTAGTAGAAGTATGTCTCATACAATATTTGAGACATACTTGTACTAAAAAAATTATTTGTAGTTTATGTGAAATCTAACTGGGAGTCCTGTGTATTATGGCCACACTTACATGAAACAGAAGACAAAAATGTTTGGAATGATTGCCTTTTGAAGATAGGGAGAGGAATGGGTTTGGGAAAAATGCAGATAAAATGAAATAAAACAGATGAAAAGAATAAAAACAAAAGAGGGTATGCATAGATTAGTAATAAAGTACCATGCTCTGAGCATAATTAACTAGCTGATTCTAAGAATAAAGAGGGAAAAATGGCACAATAACTCTTGGAGAAGAAAGGAATCTTCGTCCATGATTTATAGGAGCTTTGTTATAATAGAAATATGGTCATGGTGTGGAACTGACTTGAAAGTAAGATTCTCTAGAAAATTAAAAAAATATACTTATGGGTTTTGGAATAACTTTTTAGAAAGCAAAAAAATCTCTTTCATTCTTTCTGAAATTTTCATCTTTACTGAATAAAAATGTTTAATGAATGTTCAGTGCATTAAAATGGTAAGTTCAGGGTGGTTTTATATTTTAAAATATACCAGATATTAACACACACACATAAAATTCATATATGAAATAATCACCTCAGCAGCAAAGAGAGTTAGATCCTGACATGTTTTGGTCTCCTCCTGTGACTGCCACTTAGAAAAAAATGCCCTCAGCTAAGAAAAGCAAAACTCCAGAATCATGAAGCCCAGAACCCATCATGAGCCCATGCTTGCATTTTAGCATCAAAGTCATCCTTATTATCTCATCCATCTGAGACCAACATAAATCGTTTCCTCAGGCCTACCATAGCAATCAAAACACTGACATTACTTTCTAGCAAATCTGAAACAATGTGTAAATCAAAATGTTGTATTAACAAACTCTTGTTAGCAGCCAAGTTCAAATAAGTGAATTCACCCATGGGGATATCCAGGTGAACAAATAGCAGAATTCCTTGCTGGTTTCTTTTTTTTATAATTAAAAGAGTATCTGGGTGTGGAAATTCTTCCCTCACTTGCAAAAACTTGAAATATTGGAATTGGTTAGAAGTGAGAGAAAAATCCAAAGGCTTTAAAGTCCAGGCCATCTCTGAATTCCTCATGCTTGTGCTCAGGCAGCACCAGTTTCCTTTATTTCATTTTATTTCCCTTTACTCTTTATCTCATTAATTGTTCTTCACCCTCTACCCTTTGCCCTCCTAAGTCAGATCAGCCAATGTTGGTACACTGTTCCTTCTTGCTTTAGGATAGAGTTCCACTAGTTCCTCATGGTTTACCTGTCCCCAGCTCTTGCAAAGTCTGTTTCTATAACTCAGGAGAGTCTTCTTAGATTAGTTACTGAATTTATCACTGAAGTGCTCTATTAAGCAGCTGACACAAACAAGCAGTTTATTTCTGAGAACAAGGATCTTTGAGCCATTTTCATATTTTCATAAAAAACAAACATCTTTTGGTGATTTTTCTCATATTAGTCACTTCTCAGTAGCTGTAGATCAGGTCTGAAGTTTTTAGACTGTGTTCTTTGAAATCCGAGAGCAGCAAATCCATTTCTAGCACAATGTATTTGGGGGTCTGTCATTTAGTTAGCTATAATCTTGGGATTCTTGTGGTCTTTTTCTTAATTTCCTGTTAATGTATATGAATGTGTATATATTTATATGTGTGTGTATGTATGTATGAATAACAATTCACATATATGATATATATCTATGAATCTAGTGATATTGTGGACATTGAAAATTCAACAACTATTTACTGAGTGTCTACAACGTGTGCCTTCTGTAAACAAGATGGTCTCTTGGAACTTACATCCTAGTGTGGGGAGACAGAAAATAAGCAAATAGGCAAACGTGAAACAGGATAAATGTCACCAAATGTTAGGTGATCTATTATGAAATATAATGTACATACAGTTTCAGAAATGTTTAGATTGTGTTTTAGTTCATTTAGCTATATACTTACATATCAAAGAAATAGAGTTGTATGTTTTCTTTCCTAGTTACTCTGTCAGATAAACCAGGATTGGTAAATTTTTTCTGTGAGAGACAGATAGTAAGTATATTAATCTCTGCAGGCCGTAGGGTCTCCGGTGCAGCTGCTCAACTCTCTGCCTTGTAGCACAAACACAGCCATAGATGGCATATAAGCCAACAGACATGGCTATGATCAATTGAAACATTACTTATGGACCCTGAACTTTGAATTTCATTTAACTTTCATGTGTCACTAAATACTACTCCTTTTGATCAGTTTTCAACCATTTAAAAATGTAAAAGCAATTCATATTTGGCATGCCATTCAAAACAGACAGTAAGCTGAACTTAGCCCCAAGCTCCTTGACCTACAAGATCTTCTCAAACTTTAATATGTGTATACAGAACTTGAGATTTGTTAAAATGCAGATACAATTAAGTAGGTCTCAAATGAAATTTGGAGCTGAGACTTTGTAGAAATGAATCTGAGATGTTGTCCGTCCAAGAAGCTTCAAGGGAATGCTGATGTTACTATCTGGAGTAGCAAGAATAGAAAGATTATTTTTGTAAATCCACAGAATGAGTTCTGCAAGAAAACAGGAGAATGCTATAGACTACATCTCTGGATAGGACAATGGGGAGTAAGTAGAAATTTCTGTATTTTTTCTTTAAACTTTTATTTTGCTTTTTTAAAAAAACAGATTTTATTTCTAAAATAAAAATTTTTAAGAATACAAAATTCAGGGCAAACTTAGTAGAGTCAGGATGGAATTTTAAGGAGCTATTAAATCTATGTTTTCTAAGAATCATGACAGATACGAGAAGTACATATAATATCATGCTAATAGAAAAAAAATTCAGAATATACAGAGCACATATTTTACCATACATACAGATGCATAACCACTGTTTATAGCATGATATAAAAGAAACACCACAAAATGTTGCCTGATTATATATGGGGGTGAAATAGGAGAGTTTTTTACTTTTTTCTTGGTGCTTTCCAAATTTTATAAATTTTCCATGGCTAACATGCTATTTTAAAATCAGAAAAAAATCAGATACTTTTTACACAAGACAAAGAAATAAATCAAAAACTAACATATGACAAACTCATCAGTTATTGTTCACTCTCAGTCAAAAAACTGTAATTTAATTCATTCAGCAAATGTTTCTTGAGCACTTGGGAGAGTGTTAGTAGAATTCTTGTTTTACAAACTTCCAGAGTCCAAAAGCTGACCAGTGACAGGACCTAGACTCTAACTGAAGCCTTTTAACTCTAAGACCCATGTCCTTTTCTTTATTGCTTTCCTCTGACCAAATATGGATGCATGCAGGGCAGCTGGTTATCCACGTATGTCTATGGGTCAGACCACACTAGGGAGGACTGTAAGTTTACTCAAGTCTGGCCTGCATAATGCTGTAAACTAGATATTGGTGAGAGGTGCTTTAATTTAAACAGACATAATCCAAAGGGGTATGATTCCCATATTAAAATCTAAAGGATGCCCATAGTTTGGGAGGAAGGAAGATTTCTCACCTAACAACCACATAACAATACAAAACAGACTTAATTATTCTTTCTTAAAGAACAGGAATGCCACATATTCTTGTTGATTGTAAGGCAAGTAAAATAAAGTATATATTTATGAAATAAACCTTAGGAAATGAATGATGTGACCTCTGGAAGGATCCTCACCATCTCCCTAGGTTGCCCATGATTTGTTTTGGCATGGAACTCTTACAGAGTTTTTATTTTGTGCTCAGATTGAAAAACTTCCATCCTCTGGCCTTCCTTTTTACCCCTGGGACCATGTGGCAAAGATGTACAAGGCTCTGTGGAGGACCAGAATCCCAGAACCTCCCTACCTTCCTGCTAGGAAACTAGTGTTGTGATTTGTCCCTGTTCATTAAATGTCTTACATTTGAGTCCAACTTTATAAATTTCACAGTTTTTAATACTTCTATCTCTTTTAATTCTAACATCATCACATGTAGGCTGGGCAAGATTCTTTTAAGACACTACTCAGAGTGGCTACATGACTTGCCTGAGGACACACAGCACATAGATGGCAGAGGTGACAAGTAAAAGTTGAAGTCTTATTCTTGGCCCAGCTCTCTTTAAACTAAACCTCCCTGTTGGCTTTGCAAAGGGATTAAATACAGAGCCAGGTGATAGATTATTAGATTTGTTAAGATGTTTCACTTTGTTTCAAGTTAAAATTTTCTGCAGTTTTTTTGAATCCTATATTGAATCCAATATAAGTAAAGCAGAAACTGAAATAAACTAGGGCACGTTTAACCCTTATGTTACATGACAAAATTCCATTTGGATCTATCTATTTGAATCTACATTCCAGGATTTTCACAACAAGGAGTAAATAAAACATGCATTCTTGAGCACAATGCTTCATGAATTGGGGAATTTCATTTTTGTGATTTTTTTTGATTTCCTGATTACTATTCCAGGTTTATCCTTTGATCTTTTAAAATGAGTGCTATTTTGGTTTGTTTTGTTTTAAGAAATTGCTGTTGAAATCGCTACTGTATTTTGGCTTTGATATGTTGCTTTATTCACATTTTCTTTTTCTCCTCCTATACATCGCATTTCAGTGTCTTTGAGAAACAACTTTTCATTTGCAAAATTCCGATTACAGATTTTTAATAAAAAGAGGTGTGGTTGGACTTATTTGTTAATGTAGATTAAGCAAAAATTCATTAGTATATTAAACTGAAATTAACTTCTTTCACAAAGGAAGAAATTTATAAATTGAGAAACCCAAGGTTACCATAGCAATCTGTGGCATCTAAAGATTGGAAACAGAGGACTGTATTCACTTTCTAAAAATCATTTCATTAGAGAGAAGACATATGATATGTCTTCAGGATGGAATATGATGATAAAAGTCGATCATCGCTTAACAAAAATACTTGCATTTTTTCCCCCAACTAAAAATAATGCAAAGAAAGCAATTTAGATTAATTTTTATAAAATATATCAGAATATGTCTATCTTTGGCATTGTTTGTTATTTATTCAATAACAGGAATGAGGAAGGATTGTGTACTTAGCTGACTATTTTTGGAAGATACCCTAGCTGTAACAAAAACATTATGTGGAAAACTGGGCAAAAGGAATGAGATTGGAGAGAAGAAATAATTTTTTGAAAGGTGTGAAGAGGATCAAAAGGGGAACAAAGTCAAATCTTAGGTGAACTTTCTGGAGGAATGAAGACAACATTGTGAATGCGAGTGTGCGTATGTGCGCGTGTGTGCGTGTGTGTGGGCACACATAAGTATGTGAGTGCGTGTATGTGCTACATGTGTCTTTGCATGGTTTCTGGTCTTTTGGCTCATAAAAGATATGCCAAATAGACCTGCTGCAGTGGACATCTGTTGTTTTTGCCTGCCCAGCATCCGTTCCCCCTTCTTTTGGTAGCAGCATTTCAATTTTCCTTTGAAAAACTACACTTTGCCTGACATGTATAATCTTTGTGCAATATTCATTCAAGGTGTCTTGTTTTCTTTGGGCTAAAGAGTAGGCCTCTGACCGTAACAGTCCAGTCAGAGTCTCCCATTGGCGTATGAATCTTTCGTGAATGATTGATGGAAAGGAAATGGTTGGCAGGGATCCATCTCAACTGTAGCACCATGAAGAGATTCTTCTTTGCTTCCTGCAATTTTAATACTCAGAGCCACCCAGTTACCATATTTTCAGGGGTCTGATTGCTCAGGTTTTCCTTGTATTCAGATTTTTAAAAATTATCTCAGGTTAGCCAGACTTAGTTTCTGTTACTTATAACCAATACCTAACTAATATTCATGCCAAATGGGGCATGAGACACTACAGATTGCTAGACTGTTTTACGATTTTCTATTTTACAGTTAAGTATCATTTGGGAAGTACAATGACCAAACATCAACATTCGCTAGGGCTGGGTTCTGTGCTTTTCACCAAGATCTTTATCTTCAAGGCAACTGCCAGTATCCTATTGAACTGATTAAATTTGATATTCTGGATACATGGAAGTAAGAAAAAGCATGGTGAGATTTATGAGCCAGTAGTCTAGTTATACCAGCAAAAGGGAAAAAAAGAAACTATTCCAGATACTGGTAC
Organism: Manis javanica; assembly: GCF_040802235.1. Taxonomy (NCBI): domain Eukaryota; kingdom Metazoa; phylum Chordata; class Mammalia; order Pholidota; family Manidae; genus Manis; species Manis javanica. Next base: position 47,720,507 of record NC_133156.1, read on the forward strand.
ACACATAGATGGGAGTTTGTATCCCAAATAAAATGATAGACTTTAGCCACAGACTGAGACTCCAGACATAAGCCCAGATAAGAAGGAATCCCACTCATTTATATTTTACATAAGTGAGATAAGGTCATAAAAGTAGTTTGAAAAGAGTACAGTGGAAAGAAGTAATCAGCTCTTAGTGAAGGACATTAGTTCATGGCTGTTCCTGTAATTTGGAGGTATGGTGGCATACCCTGAGACCCATGCTTGTTATTTTTTATTTTCTATTTTGGTATCATTAGTCTACAATTACAGAAAGAACATTATGTTTACTAGGTTCCCCCCTTCACCAAGTCCCCCCCACATACCCCTTCACAGTCACTGTCCATCAGCGTAGTAAGATGCTGTAAAATCACTACTTGTCTTCTCTGTGTTGCACAGCCCTCCCCGTGCACCCCACGCACTATACATGCTAATCATAATGCCGTCTTTCTTTTTCCTCACCCTTATCCCTCCCTTCCCACCCATCGTCCTCAGTCCCTTTCCCTTTGGTAACTATTAGTCCATTCTTGGGTTCTGTCATTCTGCTGCTGTTTTGTTCCTCCAGATTTCCTTTGTTTTTATACTCCACATATGAGTGAAATCATTTGGTACTTGTCTTTCTCCGCCTGGCTTATTTCACTGAGCATAATACCCTCTAGCTCCATCATGTTGTTATGAATGGTAGGATCTGTTTTTTTTATGGCTGAGTAATATTCCATTGTGTATATGTACCACCTCTTCTTTATCCATTCATCTACTGATGGGCATTTAGGTTGCTTCCATATCTGGCTATTGTAAATAGTGCAGCAATAAACATAGGGGTGCATCTGTCTTTTCCAAACTGGGCTGCTGCATTCTTAGGGTAAATTCCTAGAAGTGGGATTCCTGGGTCAAATGGTATTTCTATTTTGAGCATTCTGAGGAACATCAATACTGCTTTCCACAATGTTTGAACTAATTTACATTCCCACCAGCAGTGTAGGAGGGTTCCCCTTTCTCCACAACCTCACCAACATTTGTTGTTGTTTGTCTTTTGGATGGTAGCCACCCTTACTGGTATGAGGTGATATCTCATTGTGGTTTTAATTTGCATTTCTCTGATGATTAGCTATGTGGAGCATCTTTTCATGTGCCTGTTGGCCATCTGGATTTCCTCTGCCCATTTTTTAATTGGATTATTTGCTTTTTGTTTGTTGAGGTGTGTGAGCTCTTTAGATATTTTGGATGTCAATACTTTATCGGATCGGTCATTTATGAATATATTCTCCCATACTGTAGGATACCTTTTTGTTCTATTGATGGTATCCTTTGCTGTACAAAAGCTTTTTAGCTTGATATATTCCCACTTGTTCATTTTTGCCTTTGTTTCCCTTGCCTGGGGAGATATGTTCATGAAGAAGTCACTCATGTTTATGTCCATGAGATTTTTGCCTATGTTTTCTTCCAAGAGTTTTATGGTTTCATGACTTACATTCAGGTCTTTGATCCATTTGGAGTTTACTTTTGTGTATTGGGTTAGACAGTGATCCAGTTTCATTCTCTTACATGTAGCTGTCCAGTTTTGCCAGCACCATCTGTTGAAAAGACTGTCATTTCACCATTGTATGTCCATGGCGCACATATCGTATATTAATGGGCCATATATGTTTGGGTTAATGTCTGGAGTCTCCATTTGTTCCACTGTTCTGTGGCTCTGTTCTTGTGCCAGTATCAAATTGTCTTGATTACTGTGGCTTTGTAGTAGAGCTTAAAGTTGGGGAGCAAGATCCCCCCACTTTATTCTTCCTTCTCAGGATTGCTTTGCCTATTCAGGGTCTTTGGCGGTTCCATATGAATTTTTGAACTATTTGTTCCAGTTCATTAAAGAATGCTGTTGGTAGTTTGATAGGGATTGCTTCGAATCTGTATATTGCTTTGGGCAGGATGGCCATTTTGATGATATTGATTTTTCCTAGCCAGGAGTATGGGATGAGTTTCCATTTGTTAGTGACCTCTTTAATTTCTCTTAAGAGTGTCTTGTAGTTTTCAGGGTATAGGTCTTTCACTTCCTTGGTTAGGTTTATTCCTAGGTATTTTATTCTTTTTGATGCTATTGTGAATAGAATTGTTTTCCTGATTTCTCTTTCTATTAGTTCATTGTTAGTGTATAGGAAAGCTACAGATTTCTGTGTGTTATTTTGTATCCTGCAACTTTGCTGAATTCCGATATTAGTTCTAGTAGTTATGAGTGGAGTCTTTAGGGTTTTTTATGTACAATATCATGTCATCTGCAAATAGTGACAGTTTGACTTCTCCTTTACTAATCTGTATTACTTGTATTTCTTTGTTTTGTCTGATTGCTGTGGCTAGGACCTCCAGTACCACGTTGAATAACAGTGGGGAGAGTGGGCATCCCTGTCTTGTTCCCGATCTCAGAGGAAAAGCTTTCAGCCTCTCGCTGTTCAGTATGATGTTAGCTGTGGGTTTATCATATGTGGCCTTTATTATATTGAGGTACTTCCCCTCTATGCCCATTTTGTTGAGAGTTTTTATAATGAATGGATGTTGAATTTTGTCAAATGCTTTTTCAGCATCTATGGAGATGATCATGTTTTTTTTGTTGTTCTTTTTGTTGATGTGGTGGATAATGTTGATGGATTTTCGAATGTTGTACCTCCTTGCATCCCTGGGATGAATCCCACTTGGTCATGGTGTATGATCCTCTTGATGTATTTTTGAATTCGGTTTGCTAATATTTTGTCGAGTATTTTTGCATCTACGTTCATCAGGGACATTGGTCTGTAGTTTTCTTTTTTGGTGGGGTCTTTGCCTGGTTTTGGTATTAGGGTGATATTGTCTTCATAGAATGAGTTTGGGAATAATCCCTCCTCTTCTATTTTTTGGAAAACTTTAAGGAGAATGGGTATTATGTCTTCCCTGTATGTCTGATAAAATTCCAAGGTAAATCCATCTGGCCCGGGGGTTTTGTTCTTGGGTAGTTTTTTGGTTACCAATTCAATTTTGTTTCTGGTAATTGGTTTGTTTAGATTTTCTGTTTCTTTCTGGGTCAGTCTTAGAAGGTTTTATTTTTCTAGGAAGTTGTCCATTTTTCCTAGGTTTTCCAGCTTGTTAGCATATAGGTTTTCATAGTATTCTCTAATAATTCTTTGTATTTCTGTGGGGTCCGTCATGATTTTTCCTTTCTCTTTTCTGATTCTGTTGATGTGTGTTAGCTCTCTTTTTCTCTTAATATGTCTGACTAGAGGCTTATCTATTTTGTTTATTTTCTCGGAGAACCAGCTCTTGGTTTCATTGATTTTTGCAATTGTTTTATTCTTCTCAATTTTATTTATTTCTTCTCTGATCTTTATTATGTCCCTCCATCTGCTGACCTTAGGTCTCATTTGTTCTTCTTTTTCCAATTTCAATAATTGTGACATTAGACATATGCCTGGTTTGCTATATACTTTCCTCTTAAGACTGCTTTTGCTGCATCCCACAGAAGTTGGGGCTTTGTGTTGTTGTTGTCATTTCTTTCCATATATTGCTGTATCTCCATTTTTTAATTTGGTGGTTGATCCATTGATTATTTAGGAGCATGTTGTTAAGCCTCCATGTGTTTGTGAACCTTTTTGCTTTCTTTGTACAATTTATTTCTAGTTTTATACCTTTGTGGTCTGAAAAGTTGGTTGGTAGGATTTCAATCTTTCTGAATTTACTGAGGCTCTTTTTGTGGCCTACTATGTGGTCTATTCTGGAAAATGTTCCATGTGCACTTGAGAGGAATGTGTGTACTGTTGCTTTTGGATGCAGAGTTCTGTAGATGTCTATTAGGTCCATCTGTTCTAGTGTGTTGTTCAGTGCCTCTGTGTCCTTACTTATTTTCTGTCTGGTGGATCTATCCTTTCGGGTGAGTGGTGTGTTAAAGTCTCCCAAAATGAATGCATTGCATTCTATTTCCTCCTTTAATTCTGTTAGTATTTGTTTCACATATATTGGTGCTCCTGTATTGGGTGCATATATGTTTATAATGGTTATATCCTGTTGTTGGACTGAGCCCTTGATCATTATGTAATGTCCTTCTTTATCTCTTGTTACTTTCTTTGTTTTGAAGTCTATTTTGTCTGATACTAGTATTGCAACACCTGCTTTTTTCTCTCTGTTGTTTGCATAGAATATCTTTCTCCATCCCTTAACTTTTAATCTGTGCATGTCTTTGGATTTGAGGTGAGTCTCTTGTAGGCAGCATAGATGGGTCTTGCTTTTTTATCCATTCTATTACTCTGTGTCTTTTGATTGGTGCATTCACTTCATTTACATTTAGGGTGATTATTGAAAGATATGTACTTATTGCCATTGCAGGCTTTAGATTTGTGGTTACCAAAGGTTCAAGGTTAGCTTATTTATTACCTTACTGTCTGACTTAACTCACTTATGAGCTGTTATAAACACAGTCTGATGATTATTTCGTTCCCTTCTTTTACCTCCTCCTCCATTCTTCATATGTTGGGTGTTTTGTTCTGTGCTCTTTTTAGGAGTGCTCCCATCTAGAGCAGTCCCTCTAAGATAGCCTGTAGAGGTGGTTTGTGGGAGGCAAATTCCTCAACTTTTGCTTGTCTGGGAATTGTTTAATCCCTCCTTCATATTTAAATGATAATCGTGCTAGATACAGTATCCTTGATTCAAGGCCCTTCTGTTTCACTGCATTAAGTATATCATGCCATTCTCTTCTGGCCTGTAAGGTTTCTGTTGAGAAGTCTGATGATAGCCTGATGGGTTTTCCTTTGTCGGTGTCCTTTTTTCTCTCTCTGGCTGACTTTAATACTCTGTCCTTGTCCTTGATCTTTGCCATTTTAATTATTATGTGTCTTTGGGTCCCATCTCTCAGGAGTTCTGTGTGCCTCTGTAGTCTGAGCAACTATTTCCTCCCCCAGTTTGGGGATGTTCTCAGCAATTATTTCTTCAAAGACACTTTCTATCCCTTTTTCTCTCTCTTCTTCCTCTGGTACCCCTATAATGAGGATATTGTTCCTTTTGGATTGGTCACACAGTTCTCTTAATATTGTTTCATTCCTGGAGATCCTAATATCTCTCTCTGTGTCAGCTTCTATGCGTTCCTGTTCTCTGGTTTATATTCCATCAATGGCCTCTTGCATCTTATCCATTCTACTTATAAATCCTTCCAGAGTTTGTTTCACTTCTGTAATCTCCCTCCAGACATCTGTAATCTCCCTCCAGACTTCATCCCTTAGCTCTTGCATATTTCTCTGCAGCTCTGTCAGCATGTTTATGATTTTTATTTTGAATTCTTTTTCAGGGAGACTGGTTAGGTCTGTCTCTGCAGCTCATCTCTCTGGTTTTGTCTGAACTATCTTGGACTGGACTCAATTTTTTTGCCTTTTCATGGTGATTGCAGTGGCTGTAGGCAGCTTGCGGGTGTGTCAGCTGGGAGAAGAAAGTCCTTTCCTGCTTACTGGATGCCTTGCCCTTCTTCACTGCCTGTGACGGTTACCTGCACTCCTGTAGCAGCCACCAGGTTAATCTCCTCAGCTGCTGTGGGTGGGGTGTCTGTCAGAGCAGCGTGGAGCCCTGTGGGGAGTGGCAGGCATGCCAGGTTCACTCCTCCATGCTAGCAGCACCACTGCCAGGCAGCTGTGTGGCAGCAGCGGCCTTTGGGGCTGGCCCTGGTGGCTGTGCGTTGGGCTGGGATTCCATTCAGCTGCTGGGAGCGCGCCTGTTCCCTCTGGCTCTGCTGTAGGTGTGTGCAGGGCTCTCCCACGCAGGCCTCTACGGGGCTCCTCTGGCTTCACTGCTGCCGGTGCACACAAGCTGCACCCGGGCTTTTCGGTCGCACTGCTGTGGGCTCACACAAGCCTCTCTTGGTCCTGTCTGGCACCGCTGGTGCACGGATCTACTCCCGGTCCCTTCCAGCACCTCCGCCCCTGGCAGGCGCTGCCACTCTCCCGCTACTGGGCTGGTGTGTCGGGGTCCAAGCCAGTTGGAGGAACGACTGGCAGGCTGCTTAGTGCCATGAGGGGCTTCAGAACTGCACTGCCTTTCCGGGGTTTAGGGCGCCTAAGTTTTCCCGGAATTCCCAGCTGCTGGCTGAGTGTGCCGGGGCAACTTCTTCCAACTTTGGGGTCCCTGTCTCTTTAAGACTTGCAGAAAGCACTCGCTTTTCTTTTGTATCAGGGGCGCCAGTTGCGGGGACCTGCCCACAGGTTTTGCTTTTCTGTTTCTCTAATATCCAGCACCCCATGCACCTTGTGTCTGCATTCCGGGTGCGGATTTCTAGAGCTGGTTGTTTAGCAGTCCTGGGCTTTCACTCCCTCCCCGTTCCGACTCCTTTCTTCCTGCCGGGTTTTGGGGTGGGGGAGCATTTGGGTCCTGCCTGGCCACGGCTTGTATCTTACCCCCTTCATATGATGTTGCGTTCTCACAGATGTAGATGTATCCTGGCTGTTGTACTGCATCCACTGGTGTCTCTTTTAGGAATAGTTGTATTTATTGTATTTTCATAAATATATATGTTTTGGGGAGGAGATTTCCTCTGAACTACTCACACTGCCCTCTTCCCATGATCCCCATTATTTTTTATTCTTATTATTTTTCAGAATCCATTTCGGGGAATTCCTTCAATGAGTTAGATAAAATGAGCCCATTTTTCAGATAAGAAATATTAGTGTTGTTGGTGAGTGACTTAATTCAAAATTGCAAAGACAGTAAGTGAAAAAACCTCATCATGTCCTTCTTCTTAACAATCTGAACTTCTGTATTTTGTATAATACAAAAAAAAAATGTCAAGTTCCCTAAGTCTTACAAATTATATTATACCTTCCATGTATGGTATTATATATATGGTATTGTATCCTCTCAATGTTGAAAAATTGTTTCAATCTCAGAAAGACTGTCAATTGTTCTCAGGACTCCATATGTTCAGTCTTATATGCCCCTCTGGTACTAGTAATTAATAATAATGTTGTTAATAATAGTTAACCATTATAGAGCACTTGGTATTCCTAGTCTCATGTATTCACTTTCGTATATGTATTATTTCATTTAATCCTTACAACAGCATTACCAAGTAGCCATTATTATTACCACTATCTTCCTTTTATAGATGAAGAAACTTAAGCTTAGAGAAGTAGTTGGATACTGAGAAGTCAGTTTCGGAGTCACACAGGAAGTCTGACTCTAAAACCTAACTCTCCTAATACCACACTACCATCTTCCTAACTCTACATCCTTGATTTACCAATCCTTAAAGGGGTGTATTGAGAACAGCATACTTGTTCCTTTCACAACAAGAAAGAACATGTCCTGTTACATTCCCCTTTAGCCACAGGTATCTCTCTCTCTTTCTTTTGAATTAGTAATAGTACCCAATTTAAAGGGCACTGTGGCAAGCTTCCTTCCCACTTTATCCTCTAAGCCTCTAGCTCCTCTCCTATTTGCTTAATTTCAAGCCCCAACTAGTATCTATCCTTATTAACCTTCCTGACAATTGGTGCCCCTACTCTGTTCTGTCACAGGAGAGATGACAGTTAAAATATAATTTTCAATTATATGTTTGTCTTCCTCTTTAGATTGTATATTGCTCTGAGTTTAGAACTCAGATTAATCACTCTCATAGTCCCAGAGCCTTACACGATGCCTGGCACATGGCCCCCACTCAGTAGTGTCAATGAATAAATGATCTAATGGAGTCTTTATTTGAAACCCAAATTGACCTCTACCTTGCAAGTACATTTTTAAAAACAGAGTTCCTTACACTTGATGTCCTCCCGTTCTCTTGATTTCAATTATTTACATCAGAATTACTTAATCATGTGGCAGATAATTAAGGAATACATTATTTATGTTAAATAAATTAACCTGACATCACTTCTTTCGTTCCCCTTGGCTATGGAGCTGGAATTTCAGTCATCTCACAAGGAGCTCTGCTTCTTCTGGGCCCAGGCGGAAGCAGCACCACGGTTGCCAGGTTCTATGAAATTTTCCTCTGGGCACCTGTGCTGCCACTTTTCCGTCTCTATCCTGTTGCTTTCACATCTCAGTTTTTCATCCTGGAAGCTGCAGAACCGTGGGTAGCCCCTTAACTTGCTTGGGCCTCAGTTTCCTAATCTCTTAGTGGCTCACAGAGTTGTGGTAAGGATTTAATGAAGTAATGCCTTGGACATGTGAGGAAATAAAATGCCACCTTAAACAGTTTCATGCTCCACGAATGTATTAGTATCCAATATATGTCTGTAGGAGTCAGCTATATTTACCAGCAACCAATTGGAGTTTCAGATCTATGGAATGCTAGAGCTGGAAGTGTTTTATCATAATAATCTATTCCAATTTCTTTTTCTGCATATGAGGAAATAGGCTGAATGCATAAGTCATTCTCCAAAGATTTACTGAACTATTAATAGTAATGAGGAACATTTATTAATAATAAGTAATATTTAATGAGTCTTGGTCCATCCCAAGCTAATTAATTTAACGTACTTGACTGCATGTAGCAATCATGACAATACCTTGGGAAAAGGTGTTTTGACTGAGGAGGGAACTGAGGGAGAGTGTTCATATAATATGCCCAAGGGCATGGAGGGAGTAAGTGGCTATGTTAATGTGCAAACCCAGGCTCATCGTAGATAAAGAGTCCAAGCTCTTGCTCACTCTGCTCCACTGCTTCCCACAACAGTAGCCCAGAGTCAGTTCCAGAGGAGGCCCCGGAACCATGGCCTCTGCTTCCGAGTCAGTGAATCTTTGTGATGCTCCCATTTAGCCTGCCAAATCCCCAGCTAGACACCTCACAGGTGTACAGCTCATCTCAGAAAGAATGTCTCTTTGTTGCAGAAATAGCACACCAGGTCCCTAATGACCTCTTGAAACAGCTTTATGGCTGGGCACTGAATGTCAGCAACCCTGCTTCTATTTAGATATCTGCTTTATGTCAGCATTTGTGCTTGTAGAGTTTTAACATTGATAAGTGCCCTCTCTCCTTACCACCAAATGGTTAATGTTCTCTGAAATATTTGTAGGATTTTTCACACCTAATGGACCATCTGAGCACATTGGTTAATAACATATATTTAATCTATAGACAATGGCTATTTCCTGTGATTTAGGTAGCCTCTTACGTGTGTGGTGTATGACACTTTAGTGTTCTGTCAGCCCCCAAATAGAGCTTTTTTTTTTATTTCAGATGTTGAATATAACTGTTGATTCTGGCTCAGCAGTGTTCCATTTTCTGTCCAGTGTGTTCGTGTGGAAGCAGTTGAAGGCATCAGGGAATTTATGTAGCATGCCAGTACTTTAGTTCACGTGAGGGAATATTCTGTGCCCATATTTGCTGCATAGACTATCGGTTTTATTTAATCTTCAGTGATGGTCCAACATGCTGTGTTGTACAGAAGACAGTGTTTGCCCCAGAGAAGGGATTCTGTGTCTGATTGACAGGGCAGGTGACCACAAGGTCAAGGTTGCTTAGTGGTATGGCCATCTGTTATTTTGGCAAGTATTTGACTGGAGGGCATTAATGTGTTTGTAATTTCCCACTTGATCTGAGAATAGGGCTAAAAAGACGTTTTCACTATTGGGAGCTGCACAGCAGACCAGCATCAGCAGTCTGCCTTCTGGCTTCCGGCACAGAGTGGCATGAGCCATGCTCAGCTTTCCTTTCTGGGTCCCTGCCCTGACAAATAACTGAGTGGGCATCCTGTTTTGTCATGCTGCTTATAGAGAAAAACAAAAAGCAGCTCTCATCGGTGGGATTATAATAAACAGTTTTAAATCACTCCAGAGGTCTTGGTCTTTATAAACCTTTCTAAAGTAAAACAGCCAACTCTTCAGTTTTGCTAGAAAGCAATGAAATCTCAATGTCTGTTCATATGTTCATTTCTCATTGCCCCATTTGACTGAGAAGTCTATGCTGAAACAGAGGATTTTGATTAAGTTTTAATAGGCAACGAGATATTTACCTATTGTTAAGCTTGCTGTATAAGTGAGAACAGAAGTGATAGCTCTGGATCTTTTGTGGTAAATAATCAAGTCACTTCCTTATACCTTTATCAATGCCAAATCCTCAATGGGTAAAACATTTCAGAGAAAAATCAGCTATCAGATGTCCTCCTAGTCAATGTGAAAGTACAGGTGAGCCATACTAACAGGAAATATGATTTTAACATCATAATGAGTGCATCTGTGTTTGTTGCTATCTAGATTGATACTGATATAGGCAGCTCTTCCTTTTAAATTAAACATGGAATAAAAACAGGTGGAGTAGAAATTCTTAAACAGAGTATAAGCAAATAAAAAAAAACATGCTTTCAGACATGGTATGCTTTAAAAAATAGTAAAGTGACCCAAAGAGATAGGAGGATTTACCAAGAAGATTGTTACCCAAAAAGATAGCAGGATTTATCAAGAAGATTGTTATAGCTGTTTAGTTTTGACTGGGAACTTCAACTCCCTAGAAATGTTAGTCTAACTGAAGACCAACATATTTGAGTTAAACTTTCAGGAGATATCTAAAAACTTTAAAATTTCATGAAGATAAATCCAGATCTCTCTTTTCTCCTGATTTTGATCTCTGTTGATATCATGGCTGAAGACAATCATGTAAATGTATAGACCTTAAATAGACTGTAGATTATAGACTAGCAATATCTCTGCAAGGAAATTAAGCTTAGCCCAAAAGACAGATGCCAGATGTTCTCATCTCAGAGAGATGAAGGGTGTTTCAGGATTTTGGAGGAATTTGAGGTGGGGAGTCTAATTGCTTTGGCTGCTGTGATAACACTTCTTTGCTTTTGATTGATACCAAGAAAATCATTCCCCAAAAGTTCTGCTTTCCTTATATTTCTCCAAATGTATTCACATTCTTTCCAATGACAATATTCAAGAATCTTCTTTGTTTTAATATTAAATAAGAAACTCAAAACTGAGTACCATTAAAAAAAGACCATAAACTTTACATGCCCAAGAAGAAAGGGGTGTAGACATGTCAACTAAAACCTCCACCTGAGGAATAAATGCACATTTCTGTTCTTTACCATAACAGACTAGTGTTTACTGAGCTCCAGAGAAATTTATAAACTATTGTTGTAGATCAAGTGAAAAATAACTGAGTAAGAAGGAAAGAGATTCATAAAGTGATAAAAAATAAGTTGCTTTGCCTTTCTAATGTATTTGCCTAACTTCAGAACAGATAAACTGGCCATTAATTCTTTAGTTTTCCTTTTTCTGAAGTTTTTTGTTATTTGGAGTTTTTCTTTGGGCCCTTCCTTCCTGATTTACTGATATAAAATTCTGGGTTGACAATATTTTTCTTTCAACAAAAAATGCTGTGCCATTTTTTCTGGCCCCCATGATTTCTGAAGAGAAATCTGCAGTCCTTCAAGTCATTATCCCCACGATAGATAACAGGTTGTTTTTCAGTATTTTTTCTTAGTCTTTTGTTTTTTAGCAGTTTAATTATATTTTGGGGAGTAGATTTGTTTCCTATTTCAGATTTGGTAAGCTTCTTAAATCTGAGGATTTATGTATTTCAACAAACGAGATGTTTTCAGCCATCATTTTTTCAAAAAACTTTTTTTTTAGTGCTGCACTTTTTCTCATCTGAGGCAGATAGACCTTTTATTATTATCCCACAGATCCCCGAGATTCTTTCCTTTTTTCCTTTTTCTCATTTTTTTCTTTGTTGTTCACATTGAATAATTCCTACTGCTCTATCTTAAGATTCACTATTTCCTCTGTTATCCCCATTCTTCTACTGAACCCATCCAGTAAATTTTTAATTTCATTCATTATGTTTTCTCAGCTCATCATTCCAAATAATTTCTCTATTTATTATCTTTTTTCTTTGAGGAGTCTGTTTCCATTTGCTTCAAGTGTATATGCAATTGTTTGAAGAAGTATTTTTATGCTTTAAATTATTTATCTAATAATTCCAACATTTTAATTATCTGGCATCAATGTCTGTTAACTGTCTTTTCCCATACAAGTTGAGATTTTCCCAGTTCTTAATTTTGGGTTAAGTCCTACATATTTTTAAAATTATGTTATGAGATGTTGAGCCTTGTTAAGGAAAATGTTCACATTTTTGTTTGAACAGGTGAAGTTCAAGCTGCAAGTTACAATGTTCCTCCTTTGGGCTGGAGCCTTAATGTCACTTAAGCAGTCAAATCCTTTGTAATACTATTCAGATCAATTCCACCTATGTGCAACATAGTAGCCACTCCGGGATCTGAACAGTGGCCTGCTTATTAGATCAGCTCTCAAATTATTTAATATATTGATTAGAATCAGTTCTATGCATGCATGAGTCCAGTGGTTCATAAAGAAATATATGGGGTTACTGTCCCAAACTTCTTCTGTGCGATCTCTCCAATATTTCTCATTTCCTTCAAGTTCCATTTTTCAGTAGTCCATCCAGGATGCTGGGGCTTTGGTAATCCAACACCCAGTTCTGCTATGCACTGCTATTATTGTGTCTGCATCTAGGGCCAAGTGGCAAGAGAACAGAGAGAGAGAAAACAAACCACCAGTGTTCACCCCATTCTCTTGGAACCATAGCTCTACCAAATAGAGAGGAGGAGCTCTTCCTCATATTTTTGGCTCCTGTGGGCTCCCATTTCTGCCTCTCCTGCTGCTAGCACAGGATTGCTTAGGGGCTGGAGTATGAGAAAACAAAAAATAATGAAAGGAGAAAAATTGGGATTTCTGTTTTTTTCTAAGAGTTTTGGGAGTTACTTTTCCCACTTTTCTAGTCAGAATGAGAGGAAGTCCTCTCTGTGCCTCAGTGACCACTTTTGAGCTTCAGATTATATTGAGATCAGGTTCAGAGAAACAAGAAGGAAAGAACTGGTAAACTCATTGTCAGTTCAGTGGTACTGTGAGTTCTGTCTTCTTCCCCAATCTGCTTACTACTGTTTATTTTTCAGAGTCCTAAAATAGTTGCTTCTTGCACTCTGCCCAGGTTTTAGAGCTGTATACAATATGAAGGGTAGGATAGAGTGTGCTTACTCCTTCTAATCTGGCATTGGAACCAATTTGCTCAATGTTAAGGTATCTGTAATAATGCAGCCATTCTCATATAAAGCTTTTAATATACCTAATAAAGGTTTTGGAATTTATAATAAAGTAAGTGTCACTAATTCTGCTTTAGTATTACTACCAAAAGAAAAGGCTGCGACTATACATTGGTGAATTTTAAAATAGGTTTTTTTGTATGCTTTGAATGTCCACTGAGTGAGTAGCAATCACCAAAAAATTGTCTCTTCAAGTTTACAAATTGTTATAAGTGAAACTCACAGTTACTGAAGTAAGTACGTTTAATGAAGGACTATACTATATGATTATGGCTCATCATTTTTTGTGAAACTGACAAATATTTTAAACAAAGTTATAATACACTGTCCACCTTGTTAAGAAAAAGAGTTGGGGGACGTAAGTATCCTATTAAGATACAGTCTCAAAATACCAATCCATTCCAAAAAAAAAGTTATTCTATAATACTATTCCCTATCACTTGAATTCTCCACAAAAGCATGTCTAATAAAATTTTAAATTACAGGGAATGCAGAGTACTTTTGGCTCTTTAGGGACCAAGGACCATTTTAATTGATGTTTGAGGTAAAACTTCTGCTTTGGAAGAAACTGAGGCCATGGGTTTAGGGAATCCAGGATATAAGGCATAATTGGCAGCCTTCTTATTTTTTCCTAAGTGGAAATGTGGATACTCTTGGAAATATGTTATGGTCTCTTATAATATTGCCTGTCTTCCCTGTTACCTTTGAACTCTTCTTTCCCATTTTGTAAGTGCATATTGTCTTTTTGTAAGTGAACAAGATGATAAGTGATCTCTTAGTATAAATTTGGCTGAAAATGCTATTATTTCTTAGGATGACAAACTGTTGAAGAATAGGAAGGCTGAAAGGATGAAATCCAATGGTAGAATTTCAGGAATGGTAGCTGGCAGGAGAGAAAAATTCTGAATTAAGAGCAATCTTATTCCCCTAGAATTAAGTCATAAATGTAAATGCTTGTTTGTAATCTGTGTCCATCTTAGGCCACTTTACTGTTTTTGAAACACATTGTTTTTAACACTATCATTCATAGAGCTGGGAAAGGTCAATGGTATATAGCATCACCAGAAGAAAGAGATATTTAATTAACCATTTATTAATACATTAGTAAATGAGGAGAGCAGTTCCTTTAAAGAACTGTAAATGGTGACTGTGGGTGTTCTTTTTTCCCCAATTACTTGGTACTTTTCTGTAATGATATTTTACTTCCAAAAGGGATGACTCAGTCTATAAAACAATGCATCCTTACTTGCAGAATCAGATTGCTAATACTGAAAGAATGGATCCTTTCACTTAGGGATTTGTTATCTTTCAGGGTTCCAGGTGCCAAAATATATTTCATGTTTACTCATGAAATAATAATAATAATAGCTATAATTAAGTTCTTATATGTGCCAGACATTGCATTAAACATTGTGCATGCATTAACTCATCATATATGTACTATGCAACCTACATGGGAAGATACTGTTTTTGTTCATATTTTATAGATATATTAAACTGACACTCAGGTGAAGTAAATTTCTCAAGATAATTCAGATTAGCAAATGGCAGAGCCACCATTTAAACCTAGATTTGTTTAACATCAAGGCCAGTGTCTTATTCATTCTGCTATGTGGGAATAAGAAACATCTGTTGCTCATAACCTCTTACTTTACTTTTTAGTTTTTTATTTTCATCCTTACCCACATTTCCAGTCTATTTAGACCTCCCTTATTCCCTACCAAAGCTATTCCCAAGTGTTTTATAAATTTTCAGGTGTTTCTTCTAGGGCCTCTGAAATAGTTTTGCAGCAATTACATGGCATCCATGTTTTATCCTCCTTTCTGGTTTCCATGGAGCTACAACAAAGAGGGTCCCTACTGCCCTCACTTAAGTGACACCTCTTCCTGCCCTTGTTGGACCCAGTCACTGGTTCCCAGATGTTCCATTGTTCTGATGTCTTACGACACCTGAAGTTGTATGCTTAGAGAGTTTGGCATCGACGCTTTCCCCTTCCCACTCTGATCTAACTGTATTAGCTGGTGGTTGAAGTCCTGCTTTCCCATGCTTCACAATGCTATGTTCCTCTCATCTTGCAAGGTTGCTGAAAGAAGTCATCTTTGATGACATGATTTAAATTATATCTGTACTCCACTGATGCTCATTTTCATCAGGCCACTGAGCACAATTAATATTTGCCACTTAACTTAGTTGCTTTTTCATCCACTCGGTAAATCCATGAAAAGGGATTCTTCTCTATTTCACTCTTTTTTGTTCCTAATGATTAGCATTATGCCTGCCATGTGGTGGGCATTAAATAAACCTTCATTGAATGTGTGAATGAACTTCAACCTGGGTTTGAGCCCATTAAACTAGGAATGGAATTGAATATATTTAGCCTTTAAGGTGGCTGCCTGTACCGCAAGGTAGAAGAAGAGGGTATTAGAAAATATATTTACATTTAGTATTTGTAGGAACATGGAGGATGGAATTAGCTTTAGTAACATTTTTATATACAAATTAATATGAATGGGGAAAGAGTGGGAAATCTATCTGATGGTGTGTTGTCAGAGGCTCCCTCACTCTTTTGTCTTCCTGGAACATATTGAGACTTGCAATTTACATGTGCTCTCTTGTATGGATTTGCTGAATATATTGTCAAGTTTTAACTAAACTAAAATGGACAAATAGCCTAAATGGATTCTTGTAAAGAAACTGTAGTTTGGATAAAATACTAATAATGGAAGCCATATAAATGAGCAATTTAAAATCAAAGAACTGAGACTTTTAGTATTACACTCAAAAGCCACAAAACCAGGTATAAAGAAACAAAGAATGATTATCTGATCACATTTGATGGACACAGTAGTGTCCCCAAGTCTAACTTACCAAAAAGAATATCTGATATGAGGACTCATATTGACTTTGCACTGTGTGTTTGCCTTGAGGTATTAGCTAATGTTAGTAGAATGAAGCCATCACAATTAGTGAGACATTTAAAAACTAACCATCTGGAACTTGAAGGCAAACATTAGAGTGCTTGAAGGGAAACCCTAAGTTGTTTCAGGGGTATTAAAAGGCATACCATGTTCAAGCTAATACTTTATAAAATGTTATTGAACTTGAAGATTCACGTTTAGAACGCTGTTTTGAGGTTTCTTAATAGGAAGAAATAAAAAGCTACACACTTGTTTTTCCTGCTACTGCAAAAATAGCTGAAGTAATGTACAAGAGATAAAGAATATCTGCTAAAATATTTACATTTGTCAATGAATACTATATAATGATGCATAGAAATAATATCAATATTTGAAGAAACAACTCATTTTGAATTATGAAAAGTAGAATTTATCTATACATTTAATAAATGTATAGATATTCTAATTTGTCCCAGTTTATGATTTTTGCTAAAGTTTTATTTAGTGGTGTATTAAAAAAATTTTTTTGAGCCACTAAGGAAAGATATTCCTTAGAAGTTTTTTTTCACTGTTGCATGGTTTCTTTAATACAAACTATGTTTTAGGGAAAAATATGGGATTATACCAGTAGGGGGACTTACTGATGATATAGCTTCACTGACTAAAATAAAAAAAGACTCAGAGTTAAGATTATAGAAAAGGTACCATACGCGAAGTTCATTCACTCTTTCATCCAGGGATGATAAAGGTTATCAACAAATTTTTATTTTTAAAAGACTATTACACTATACAAGTCTTTATACATTATATAGTGAAATGAGACTGATTATAAAGACTTTTGTCATAGAGATT
Organism: Manis javanica; assembly: GCF_040802235.1. Classification (NCBI taxonomy): domain Eukaryota; kingdom Metazoa; phylum Chordata; class Mammalia; order Pholidota; family Manidae; genus Manis; species Manis javanica. The sequence goes on from NC_133156.1 coordinate 47,737,332, forward strand.
CTCAGATTTTTTCTTGGCAAAGTTTTTAATGTATTAATGAATTCATAGATCAGTTATATGCTAGTATACTGTCTATATTTTTAAAAGGCACACTTACAAGTCTCTTTGGTGATATTTTCACAAAGGGTGTGAAATAAGTACATGTTTAATAAAATTCGTGCTCTGCATTTTGAGATCTAGATCTGATATTTGGAAAAGTTTGCATTGAAGGTAATTTTGTTGCTAAAAACAATGCGTTACATTTAAAAAACCCTCATGTTTGAGCAGTTAAAAATTTGAAAATTGTATTTTCAGGCCTATTTTACAATATTCAAAATAATATTTTAAAGTTGGGCTTTGAACTAATCTTTTACAAATAAAATAAAAGCAACGCTTTATGAAGAGTTTGCAGTCATAGCTGAATGACATTGAAGAAGATTGAAATTTATGAGCAGCATTTAAGCAAAAAATACCCTTACATAATTGGTGGATGGGATTGAAAAATTAATATCATGATTTAGTAAGCATAGTCAGTGATTTGGGAGGTTTCCTTTCTATCAATAACAATGATTAAGAAAATATGTTAAAAAAAAAATCTAACTGAAGTTGGAACCATACCTGAGAATCACTGTAACACAAAGTGAATATTCAGTTGCTCTGCCTCCATTCATAATATATTAAAGATGGTGATGATGATGGTAATGATATTCTTCTACTTCCAGTCTCTGAAATACAGGAAAGTACAGCAAAAAGAATACATACTGAATTAATCTGCATCGTATATCTTTGTTCTTTATATCCAAATATAACCACTCTCTCATTCTTAAATTTCTCCTAACCAAACACAAAACTAATAGAATGCCTATTTGTCAAAATACTACTGTCTGCAATAGGAGTGAGATAAGTAACTGTTATTAATATATTTTATAAAAAGCATGGTGGTTTAGACCTTTAATAAATCTATAAAATAATATTACATGCTTATCTCATCCTTTTAAATTTTTATTTTTCATCTGTTTCATAAAAATTAATTGGTGCACTGTAAAATGAATAGAACGTGTGTTTAAATAAGAAGTTATTGGGTTCATGCTCAACTCATTTCTATTGGAAAGAGTGTTCAGTTTAAAAAGTGGGAAGCTAGTGGAGCAAATTTTCTGTCCATAGGCAGCAGTAGAGTATATGGTGATTTACAGGATAGAGTTTGGGGTTAGGTCTGCATTTGAAAATCAGACTTGCCCTGTGCTTGCCAGTTGCCTCAGTTCTCTGAACCCTAATTTCCTTTTCTGTACAATGGGGTTTACTTGAGACTACTGCAATGAAAGATATATTATGTAAAACATAAATCACAGTGGTAGTACCCAGTAAGGAGTGTAGTACCTTTAAATTTTTTTTTTAAAGTGACATTGTAGATTGTCATAAAATGTGGGATCAGCTGATAACATATATATTGGACATATTTGTCTCAAGTAGATAAGAATTTATCAGTATACATGTACAAAAATGATAGCACCAGCATTGCTTATAACTGTACCAAAAACAGAAACAGGGACTTAGATATCTGAAAAGAGTGTGTAATTAAATGGTACTACATTTATTCATGCAGACACCATATGAACTGGAAACAAATGTACTAATGTGGATAAATCTCAAAGTCATAATATTAAGTCTTAAAAACAGCAAGTTGTACAATATAACAACACATAAATTTGAAAACCCAAAAAACAATATTGTTTACAGATGGATGCATGTAGAATGAAGACTGCTTGAGAGTAGTTTGTACCAAGTTCTGGGGAGTGGTTACATCTAGGTATGAAAAGGGAATACAATTTGGAGGTAAAAACATGCTATTAAACAGCATTTGTAAGGCTTATTCCTTAAACTAATAGAAACATGAAAGTTCATTATATTCTTCTTTTTACTTTTTTGTTGCCATATTTTTCACTATTTAAAAAAAGTCAAAGAAAAGTATTTATACAAAAAGTAGTAAAGGGACAACCATTTAAGACTGCTATCTTGGAAGAAGGAAGGAAGAGTATTTTGAATAAAAGTAATTTACTTGACATTCTCCTTCAAAAACCTTCTTGAATAAACAAGTCAAAAAAAAAGAAGACTGTGTGTGGGGGCACATCTGGTTAATGGGCTGACAATGAATGCTTAATTATTCCACTTTTGACACAAGGGCATGTTTTAGTATCTTGAACATCCAGGTAACTTTGCTTGTGTGAAATCTGAGCTAGAAAAAGAAATGCATTGTTAGTCTCTATACCTTTCTTCTTTTTATTTCAATAAGAGATGGTATCGTCGTAGGCAGACAATTTGATGTCATATTTTTCTATGATATTTTCACAGTGCACACCAGGGCGCCTGTACTCTGCAGCTAAATGACATGCAGGATTTTTTTTCCCCTTCACATCACAGCCTCAAAAACAAGCTCCATGGCACCAGGCACAAAGACTATCAATAAACATTCCATCTTTTCATTTTTCCTTTGTTATTTAATAAAGAAAAAGCAGAGCCATGATTTTTGACTGTCAACCAACAAACATTTCAGAAATGATTTCTCATCTCATGGGTCTTTGACCAGAGATCTCCCACTTTCAGCCTCTCTGCTTGGCCTCAGGAGATGGGCTGGAAGCCTCACTAGGGAGTGTAATTGAGAGAGTTGCTGAGCACATTCACTGGCCTTCCTATTCATCAGACTGCAGGCAACTTGGGAGAATATCTGTGGTATTTTTCTGGCACTTATGTGTACCCCCTCCCTGTCTGCACCCATTTTCATTCCATCCTTGTTTTGTGGTTAGTGGGAATGGCTTTCTGACATACCTGGCAGAACGCAGGCCACTCAGATTAGCATACCAGCATCACTGCCTGGGTTGCTAGGGAGCTGCCCTCTGAGTATCCCTTGATCTATTTTTAAATTTCCACGCTTGTTTCCTCTCTGAAAGGAAGCAAAAAATAATGCAGCTTGGCTTTCTCCTCTCTTAAGAAACAAAGTAACCAACAAGGCTAAGACCTGTTGTGAAGTTAAAAAACATTTGCTAATTAAGCTTCAGAATGTTATGGTATTTGTGCGCATCTAGTTTCTGATTAATTAATTTCCAGATAAGGCAGTATCTCAGAAGACAGAAGTGTGTCTATAAAAAGTGTAGGTGAAATTTGCTGGTACTTTTTTTTAAATCCATTATGAAGCTCTTGAACTACTATTTTTCCAAGCATTTAACAATAACCCATTGTGAGGCACCTAGAGTCCCCCACTATGGAAAATAAATGAGAAATTTGGAGGGCTATTGAACAGTGAGTTTTCACAGCTGATACACCACAGAAAAGTATTTAGCACAGGTGTTTCAGTAACTGTGAAATACTGAGGAAATTCAGTCTTCTGTGACACATAGATTCACTGTCTTGCGTGGGATGGAGTCTTATGGAGCTTGCAAAATATCTGTAATATAAATAAAAGAAGAAGAAGAAGAAGGACAAAATTAGCTTTTCACAGAACTCCAGAAATTGTTCCTTGTATGGAAAAGTCTTCCTTTTTGGCCACTGGTAACTAGCAGTTTTCTTGGTATTTTTTTCCAAGTTAAAACGCATCCAATTTCAAATGTTGTTAGTGAATTTTTAAAATGATGTGTTATATGCATGCAGGTGTGGAGAAATCTGGTGGAATAACAAGTGTGCTAGTCTCCATGTGTCACGATATTTTTTTCAAGCCTCTAAGAAAAGATATTTTTCTCTTCCATGTCCACTCTCAACCCTCAACAGCAACTGATCAACAAGGTTAGGAGCTGATCACTCTTCAAAGTACAAAACTAGAAATAAGTTACACTTTGTAGAATCTACAGGAATATCCCAGTGCCACCATTTGGGAAGTCATGAGCTTGGATATTGCAGTTTCTCTGTACATTAATGTGGGGTTCAGGAAAATGGATACATTTTGAGGGTTCTGTTAGTCTGTAGACATTTTTATGAAGCTCTTGGTTTCTCTTTTTTAACTTTCAGTCTGTTGTATTTTACCAGATAATGTTAAAAAATATATGCATCAGTAGGACCATAGAAACCACCAGAATTAACAATGGAATTTCTTCATTTAAAACTGATGGCTTAATTTTTAACATCTATTTGCATCTTTCTGAGGGGCAATCATTTTTTTTAACTCTTCATTGCCTTTAATATTCATAAAACCCTATAAAGGAAATACTATTTTTCCTGTTTTAACAGCTGAAACAACTCCAGTTTCCTGAGAGGAAGTTAATTTGCTTTAGGACCTTCAAACCCAGGGCTATCAGATCACAGAACCTATACACTTAACTACTGTCCTATGGGATCTCCCTTTTATGGACACATGGTACAAGTTAAATGATATTAGCTTGAATTTTTGAAATGATTTCTCAACTAACAATGCAAAGCATTTAGCAATATGGACTCCTGAAAAGCTGCATGTGGCCTGATCAGTCAAGAAATCAGCCAGAGAGAAAGCAGGTTGACCTTGGGGGTCAGCGAAATATGGGTTTTAAATCTTCATCCCTCTATTGACTAATGTAACAAGTTACCAAAACCCAATTTCCCTATCCTTTAACTGGGAATAATATTATCTCCTTGGTAGGGTGGTTATGAGGATTAAGTAAGATGCTATATATAAAACACCTAGCATTTAGCAACATCCAGTAAATAGTAGCTAAAAATTAAGACTTGCCCTGGCAAAGTGTAATTAGGAAACTGTAATCACAGACTGCCTGAGGACTTGAGGACTCAGTCTGACTCTTCCAAGTTCAAGGACAAATGCTTAGTGATAAGTTCTGAGCACCAGAGCCTACTTCCATATTTTCATTAACACATGATGTAAACGGTGTAGCTCTAGTCTTAGAGGGAAGAAACCAGAATGGCAGAACATGTAATCAATACAGACTTCAGGAGCATTTTGAAGTGTACCTTTATTTTGTCCCTCTCCTCAGTATTTAGTAGTTAGTAATGTTTTGGAGAGATAAGAATTGTTCCCTTTTGCCATATGGCTTCTTACAACTAAGAAATTCTTTGATGTGATAAAATGAAATATCACTGGTAAGAAATTGATTTTCACTTTTTCATAATATTCTATATGGCCTGGAAGCCAATGACTGACATTCAGAAATATACTGATAACTGCCATTTGTGGAAGAGAAATACAGAAGAACGTTGAGTCACCCTAGCGAAATGGGACCTTCTCGCTCTGTTTTTGGTGCTGGCCTATCAGGTATTATACCTTATCTCGAATGGGGCAGAGCTTCAAAGGTTACTGCTAAGAAGGTGCTTAGGGAATCTCTGGGAGTTATTTCATTTAGTGAGTACAGCATGCTCAATTCACAGTGTTATGTACTATGTACCAAGTCCTGTTAGATACCAAGCATGCAGGCACCAGTTGGCCTCACCCCTGGCTCAGTTGCATGAAAAACAAAACAGGTAAATCTGAATGAATGCCCTAATTGTTCTCTTAATATTGCTAAGACAGGTAAGGGAGGCTGGGGTGGATTTTTTCAGGTAAGGCCTGTTATTCACTCCCTTCACCCCTTTGGCTTCTAAACCAAATGAGAAATGTATATAGGGGTGAGATAGCAATAAAATAGCTTCATTATGAGAAATCTAGATTGGATAATGTTGAAATATTACACGGTTGCTCCCAGCCCTGGGGACCCCAGTGGCCAGCCCAGACGAAGTGATCACCCCTCTGGTCCTCGGCAGAGAAGGCAGACCACAGTCTGCACCCTGTCCAGGGCAGAGCTCCCCTGGATGGCTCACCTTGCAAAGAAGGTACATAGCTGTGGGACTCTGGGCAGCTAGTTTCAGAAACAGCCTCAAAGAGGAAAAGAATGTGCAATACCACTTTTCCTCTTAACACAGAAGTTGTCACTCTGCCTTCCATGAGCATAAGTGAGAAATGGGGTTGGGAAGAAGGGTGAACACTTTCCTCCACCCAAGAAGCCAAGGGAAGTTACATCTTGGCTCAAGGGAGAAACATGTTTAAAGGGAAAAATCTGTTTCCCTTACAGTCCTTTTTTGAGCTGAATCATGAAGGTCGGAACAAAAATCAGAAGAAAAAAAGGAAAGGCATTTCAGACAGATGACACAGTATGTACAAAGATGGAGATAAAAGGGCTCGGCATGAGATCCAGGTGAATAAAGAGAAGAAAATACATTACTTTTGGATTTATGTTTACAGCTCCCGATGTGCATTACTATCAATATTTCCTTTTGATCTTAACAATGACAGTGAGAGAGAAAATTGTGATAGCGGTTGATAGTCCTCTTTTATAAGGCATCTATGATTCAGTGAGCTAAGTACTTCACACAGTATCTAGAATACAATTAACAAATGTTAGCTATTATTACTGTTACCACTGTGATCATGATTATTGTTATTCCTGTTATTATTGCTACTGGCACAGCCAAGTTCCCATAGCTAGTAAGTGGCATAGCTATTAATTCCCATTATTAATGACATAGTTAGTGTGTGGTATAGCTAGTAAGTCTTACTGCTGGCCAGTGATAGAGACTCAGTGACATACCTAGTTGAATCCAGAGACTTAATAAACACTTTCAGGAAGTGCGAAGGGGCTGTGATTTTGCCCTATTATATTAACAAGTTGGTCTGTTACTGTTCAATGGGCATTAGCACACAAGGCTCTGGGCTCAGAAAAAGTAACTCTATTACTCATGGCACAATAGGAAGCATGGACTTTACGTCTGTCCCCACTGGTTTTACTAGCACCAGGTTCCACGGGGACAATGTGCAGTAGGCCAGGTGGATGTTGCCCACACAGTGAGCTTCAGGAATCCAAAGCCTAGAAAAACACCAATTTTATAAGGAATTGAACCTTCCCAATGTGGAGGGAAATGTTACCTTTATTATCATGGTCAGGAAACAAATCTGCCCTCTGCCCCAGAAAAAGACAGGATCTGCATCTTCTAATGCTTTTTGCTACTTTCCTTGAAAACCACAGTCCAAAACAAAAATTGATATAAAACATGCAGAAACAGAATTATCTCTCAAGCATGTTGTCAGAAAGTCACTTTTTCCCCCCTGGGCCACTTGGCTAATCTAATAGTACACAGATAAAGCTAAACTGATGCAAATAGCAGAGGGATCATAGATAAGCTTGGTTAATAGATGTCATTTACCTGAAACTTCCCTAAAATTCTTCCTTTAACGTATTGGCAGAAGAAAAGGGAATTTTCCTGGTGAGAAATCCAGCAATGTCTCGGATCCCTCAGACCATGTATTGCTCAGAAAACCTTAGGAACCAGTCTTTCCAGGGCTTGAAAGAAAGCACTATTATCCTGAGCACTGTATGTGCATCAGAAAGTGAGGATGGATATGTATATATTACAAGGTAGAGATGTGGACTAGAAAAAAAGTCACTAGTTTTACAGGAGGCAGAAATGAGGTGGAACAATCTTTTGGACAGAAGTGTACATTCAAGCACTGAATCCTCTCTTTCTTCCCCCATGATGCTCACTTATTTATTTTAATGAATCCCTTAGCTTTTAGAAATACACATATCTGGCTCCTACCCCTAGAGTTTGCTTTTCTATCTGGTCTGAGGAAATCTCTAATTTCAAAGAATCTCCCTGAGTGATTAATGTACAGCAGGACTGGGAACTGCTCTTTTTGGACACATTTTAGTATTTGGCTTCATAATGCAAGATAAATGATTTGTAAATAACTGTTACAGCATCTTACTGTTTAAGAATTATCTTTTTAAAAAGCCCCTCCCAAACAAAGTAAGCAGAATTAAATAGTAATCTTTTAAATCTTATCTTATGTTTAGTATTAAGATTTGTTATTTCATTAGGTATCTGCTCTTGGAAACTATAATGCTTTTTCTTATAAGAAAATAGATTTTCCTATTTTCTAGCATAATAAAGGAGCTATGGTAGATGGTATACTAGGGTTTTGTGAGGGGTTTTTTTTTGGCTTTAGAAAAATTAGGCTCCATAAATATACTCAAAAAGGAAAAATTCATGTTAGCTTTGCTCATTTGTGGTGCCACTTTAATGCACAACTTCATAATTCATTTTGAGTCTGTCAATTCTACCATATAATCTCTAATCATAAATAGGTGCTAGGTTATTCTGGTTGATTGTCAGCTTAATCACATGCTAATGTGACTCTCTGTTTTTCCTGACACCATAATACAATGTCAAGACTCTTCATAACTCTTTCACCATTCAGTTTTTCCAAAGAGCTGGCCTATTAGCTGGAGGACATTGAAATTTTCTACGTGTTTTCCAAATATGCATATCAAATGCACCATGGTGCTCCAAGACAACCGACTTTACTAGGCACTTTCAGTTCTGCAATGAACTATAGAGGGAATTTTCATTCTTTCAAAAATAAGAATATTTATATGAAATGGATAGGTAGCATTATATATGGTCCTGGGAAGGAAATCTCAGAAGCACATCTCAGAATGTTATGAAAGAAAAGTGGATTTTTTGGTGTTGGTGTAATTGTCATTGTTTATTATGTGTCCTATTAGGAAACTTTTGTTTTATGTGCTGGAGCTGTTTCGATATGTTAGAGTTGGTTGTTCTAAGTAGAGTTTCTGATGGAAAATAATCAGTGGAAACAGTTATACTCTATTTACAGGTGGCAGTTAGACTAAAATTTTTGGAAGAGGTAATAGTGTACTATGTTTATATTAAAATGTTATTTCATTCAATAAGTAATAACCAAATTCCTCCTAGGGCTACTAAGAAATAAACAACATAATAATCCCCTTGTTTCATATAGCAACAATGCATAAAGGTTCCTTTTCTCCACATCCTCACCAACACTTGTTATTTTTTGTCTGTTTTATGCTAGCTATTCTGACTAGTGTAAGGTGATATGTCATTGTGGTTTTGATTTTCATTTCCTTGAGGTACGTGATGCTGAGCATCTTTTCATGTCTCTTGGCCATATGTATGTCTTCTTTGGAAAAATGTCTATTCAGATTCCTCTGTCCATTTCTTAATTGGAATGTTTCTTTGGTAGTGGTATATAACTTTTTTAATATTTTGTATATTAACCTCTTATCAGGTATATTATTTGCAAATATCTTTTTCTATATACTAAGTTTTCTTATCAATTTGTTGATGATTTCCTTCACTGTGCAAAAGCTTTTGTTTGATGTAGTATAATTTTTTATTTTGCCTTGTGAGACATACCTAGAAAAAACATTGTTAAGAGTTTGCTGCCTGTGTTTTCTTTTAGAAATTTTATAGTTTCAGGTCTTATATCTAGGTCTTTAATCCATTTTGAGTTTATTTTTGTGTGTGGTCTAAGTGATCCAGTTACATTCTTTTGCATATAGTTGTCCAGTTTCCCCAATGCTCTTTATTGGAGAGATTGTCTTTTCCCCGTTGTATAATCTTGCATCCTTTATCATATACTAATTGATCATATAAGTATGAGTTTATTTCTGGGATCTTTTTTTATTCCATTGATGTATGTGTCTTTTTTTGTGTCATGCAGTTTTGATTCCTATAGCTTTGTGGTTTAGTTTTAAATCAGGGTGCATGATAATTCTGGCTTGGTTCTTCTTTCTCAAGATTGCTTTGGCTATTTAGGGTCTTTTATAGTTCAATACAAATTTTGGGATTATTTGTTCTAGTTCTGTGAAAAATGTCACCGGTATTTTGATGGTATTTGCTTTGAATCAGCTGATATCATACTCAATGGTGAAAAGCTGAATGTCTTTCCTGTAAGATCAGGAACAAGACAAGGATGCCCACTCTCAACACTTTTTTTTAACATAATACTGAAAGTCCTAGCTATAGCAATCAGACAAGGAAAAAGAAATAAAAGACATCCAAATTGGTAAAAAAGAAGTGGAACTGCTACTATTTGCAGATGACATATTACATATAGAAAACCCTACAGACTCCACCAAAAAACAGTTAGCACTAATAAATGAGTTCAGTAAGTTTGCCAGATGTAAAACCAACATACAGAAACTTGTTGCATTTTTCTACACTAGAAATGAACTAGCAGAAAGAGAAATTAAGGAAATAATCTCACTTACAATTGCACCAAAAAGAATAAAAAACCTAGCATTAACTTAAGGAGGTAAATGGCCTATACTCTGAAAACTGTAATATACTGCTTAAAGAAATTGAAGGCTACACAAATAAATGGAAAAATATTACCATACTCATGGTATAAAGGATGAACTAATATTGTTAAAACTCTTAAATGACCTCTGGGTTTTTATGCTTTTTAAGGGAAAGAATGGTTCCCCACTCAAAGCTTAATTCAACTGCTCATCATTGGTTGTAACAATGGAATCCCTAAAAGGAACAGTCAGCCTCTTTTGTAACAGATGCTGTAAATGACAGAAAGAGCAGGGAATGTCTGTCATTCCAATGCAGGATCAGTATGTACAGTTCATTCCAGCATTTAAAGAGAATGAAGAAGAAAACTAGGTTTTCCTCACCTTTTCAAAAAGGTGATTATAAATTCAGAATCAGAGTTAAGTTTTCCTTGAACAATCAAGTTTTACTCTGGCTTTATTGACAACCATAAATGTTCTTAAGACAACCTGTTAAAGGAACCTCAGAAATAGAAGGAAACATCTGTTGTGTCTAGTTGTCAGCTGTATAATTTATACAATAACAAATTACTCAAAACTTTACAGCTTAAAGCAACAAGCATTTATTATCTTAAATTTACATGGGTCAAAAATGCAAACACATTTGACTGGCCCCCTGGTCACAGTCTGCCACAGGGCTACAAAGTGTTGACCAGGATTTCAGTCATTTCAAAGCTTGACTTCAGAAGGATTCCTTCCAAGTTCCCTCATATTGCCATTGGCAGGACTCAGGTTCTTGCTGGCTGTTAGCAGAGAAATCAGTTTCTTGACATGTGGACCTCTCCATAGGGGTATTTACAACTTGTTAGAGTCCTTCCAAGAGAGAAAAAGAATGAGAGTGAGAGAATATTAGAGAGAGAGAGAGGGAATGAGAGAATAACACGGAGATACCACAGTCTTTATACCAGTATCTGAGAAGTACTCTCCCATCTCTTTGATCTTACTCATTAGGAGTGAGTTGCTAGGTAGAGCCCACATCCAAAGTGAGGGAATTTAAGAGAGCAGTTACAGGGCATGAATACCAAGAGGTGGGATAATTGGGGGCCATTTCAGAGGATGCCTGCCATATATAGAAATAATCTAATCTAACCTCTCATTTTTATAGCCAAGGAAACTGAGGCACAAATTTGTTGATAACTTGTCCAGTGTAGAAGCCTGCTGTTATGGTTGCAAGAACCTAGATATCCTGTTCTAGTTCAAAACTCTCTCTCTCATTAAGGTAAAGGAAAAAATGGACAGGGGTGGAAATGTAGAACTATGTGGTTTCTCCCACAGTGGTTTTCAAACTATGCTCATGGAGTAAAGTGTGTGTGCTTGAGATGGCTAATCTATCCTTTCAACTGTATAAACTGTATTTTAATTAGTTTTGTATATTGGTCTCTCTTGTAGGATGTCTTTGAGTGAAATGATTCTTCTGATCAAAAATAATTTAAAATAGTTGTTCTTCATGAATTTTATTTGGTTAAGTTTTTCAAGTTTAATCCTGGAGCTGAAAGGATACTCTCATTATATTTATGCAATTCTTTCTTACCCTTCTTCAACTTCTCTAGAAATTACTATATTTTTCTTATAAATAGATAAAGTTTTTTCATAATTAGTTGTCCTGTAATGCTTGTATGCTTGAAAATGTCAGTTTTTATCATTTTATCAATAACTTGATTAACCCAATTCAGAGTATACCTTTTTGAATTGTTCTCTCACATCACATTAAAATGAATGGATTGGAGAGACTTCCTGGGACCAGTGATATGATATCTTTGAATAAACTTTTGTCATCTAGTAAAAAAGATAGGTGCACACCTAGTTTGAACCTATTACATGTAACTAAATCTTTCATATATTTCTGTCAAAATCATTTTATATCTTATCACATCCACACAGTAAAACAGCTGCAAGCCTGTTTGCAGGAAGACACAGAAAAAGAGAAAACCCTTCATGGGAGGCCTATTTATTCTTTTGTAAATATCTAAAACTTTTGCTTGGAGACTGATTTTTTTTTAAATGTATCATCTCACCAATCTCACTTTGGCTTGATTTTTCTCACTTAAAATTTTACAGACCTGTTTAATATTTCTAAAAACACTTTTAGATCACTTTAATCCCTCCTTATCATTTAGAATGTTTCCAACTTTAAAAAATTATTATCAACATTATTGTGAAGACTGTGCATGTGTATTTATATACTCTCTTCTGAGTATCTCTTTCCAATAATCCTCTGGGAGTTGAATTTCTTAGTGAAAGGGTGCATGAAGATGTTTGGTAAAACTGCCCTTGAGAAATTTTATATTCCCAGGAGCAGATTAGGAGAATAAAAGGAATCTAAATATAGGTTTTTATACCAACCTTTCTTTGCAACAGCCCTTTTGTTTGGCTTTTCTATATTTCTTTCTCTGGAAAGGAAGGAGCCACCATTTTCTGAGAGAAAGGAAACCTGTATAAATTTAGGTTTGCATCTCAATGCCCAAGAGGTCCAAGTGGATTCTACTCTTAGCCAAATGCACTCTTGCATTCGTAATTGCTTATTGCTATACCAGGAAAAGGTAGTGCTCTGTCTTGCTCAGTGTCTCTCCTATCCATTCTTACACCGCATCACTTTAGGAAGTATTAAAGAATATATCACAAACATTTAGAGGGGAGCAGGGGAACTCATTGATTTTCTGAAAGCAATTTGTTAATTAACATCAAAGGAATGAAATCTGACTTGCATAGCCTAGTGAGTGGCATTTTTCCATAGTCCTGGTTGCTATGGTGATGAAGGAAACTCGTTTGTTCTGGGTCACTCCTAAATTTGTGCATGAAAGCATAAGAGATTATTCCTGTCTAATCAAGTTATATGGAAAAGTTGAAGGGGAGGAGCTGTGTTTTACAGCCATCTACCCTCAACAGAATAAAATACAATAGCTGAGAAAGGGAATTATATCATCCTTTTAAAAACAGCAGAGAATTTCTAACTGACCCCAAAGCCTCTTCCAACAGAATATCTTTTTTTTTCCTCTTCCTGCACAGATATGAGGAATGTGGAATCACGTTTCTTAAAGGGAATGAGAGTACATATTGAAAAACTCTACAACCCGACTTTGCATAATGAATAAAGAGGAGGGTGTGCATTCATTAAACAGTTTTACTTTTGAACTTAAATTCTACAGTGTGTCAAATGCCTCACTAGCTCTGCATTGCCAGGAAGCTAAGTTCTGTTACAATTAATGTAATTAGAAAAACTGGAATTGAGAAGGAATAGCTCACCTCTTTTTTAGCAGATGTCCTGGTCCCAGTGGTACAGAGATTTAAGTATCTCTTGAACATTCCCCTGCCTGTGCAACACCTTACTTACTCTTTAAGGAGATAGTAGTTTTGTTTGTCATCATTGGGCTTTCTGTATCAGCCCAAACATAATTTTACAAACAACTGTAGTAGCTTCATTATATTTTGAATTTTATTTATACAAAGTCTACTTTTTTTCTGAGACATGTAGGCGTGAATTTAAATCTTTATCCTGCCATTTATTAGGTATATGATTTGGGAAAATCCCTTAACATTTTAATCATCAGCCTTCTTATCTAGAGTGAGTATAATAAGATTTACCTGTACAGGATTGTTTGAGGTTTTCTCCTATATTGGTCATCTATTTCAGCATAACAAATTATTGCCAACATTTAGAAGCTTAAAACAGCAAACATTTATTATTTCACAGAGTTTCTGAAGGTCAGTAATCTGGAGAAGTTTAGCTAGGTGATTCTGGTTTAGGATCTTGCATGAGATTGCCATCAGACATCTGCCACTGCTACAGTCATCTGGAGGCTCAACTGAAGCTGGAGATCCTGCTTCTGAGGTTGCTCATGTGATTGTTGAAAGCTTCGATTCTGTACCGATATAAAAACTCTAGAATATATAATCTGGCTAAGAAAATTAAGTATGAGCACACAGAATAATCATGAGTGTATCAGTTACTATTGACACTGGAATGCTGCATAACAAACTACTCCAAAAGTTATTGAGCAATAACAACAATAATTTATTCTTGCTTACTTGTCTGTAAATTGCCTAGGCAGGACTGTCTGATCTACTTTCCTCTTTGCTTGGCTTGGCAAAGTAATTTACAACATCAAAATTTGTTCCAGGTGTCTCTCATCCTCCCTGATTCCACATGCCAGCCAGAGCATGCTCTTCCCAGGGTGATCGTAGAAGTATAAGAGACGCAAGTAGAAACTTCCAATGCTTCTTAAAGAGTAGGCTCTGGAAATGTTGTCAGTTTTTCCATATTCCAAGGGCAAAATAAGTCACACAACAGCTCACTGTTAATGGGGTGAGAAAATAGTCTGTGATTTTATTAGAGTAACTCCAAAGTCACATAGAAAAAGACATGCAAACAGAAAAAGGTTAATGAATTAAGAACAATATTATAATTTACTGTAATACATAAGAGAGTATGATAAATTCATTAAGAAGATTCTAGAAAGGACATGATAAGCAATGGTCAGAATCATTAAACTTCACTTTAAACTCATCCCTTTCTCTTATTTAATGTGAATTATTTGACTTGGTACTTCAGTTTCCTCATCTTAAAATTATTTTTATAAAGGATTAAATCTGATCACATCATGGAAGTGCATACCAGTATCTGCTACATAGCAAGAGCTCAATAAAAGAAAGAAATACAAGACTAGAACTGTGAAAGTTCATCTTCTACTGAAAGAAGTAAAACATCTATTTGTGCAACAACTAAAGAATGATTATGTGAACTAAGTAAGAGTAAATAGAATATAAAATTTCATCTGTGTGAAGAGGGCTTAGCCAAGAACGTCTTCTTTATCCATGTAGAATGCTCACCAAATGAATAACTTTAGTTCTCTCTCTCTTTTATTTCTTAACAATTAATTTCAGGAGAGCATGCATATATTTCCATTCATCTTAACTGTTTATAAGATATTCTGGCAGTGAAATGACATGGTTGTCATGGAAGCAATTAAGAACCAGGAATCAGAACTCAGGAGAGTATAGGCAGCTGACCATGGCTCAATTCTACAATACAAAAGACTTTGTTTTTCTTTACAGTAAGTCACTTGTGAAGGAATGCATCTATCAAAATTTCCATTTTGTGATTCCAAATCAAATTCATTAAGCAAATATAGTCCCATAAGTGTTTAAATACAGATACATATATGTCTTGATGTCTAAACATACATACATAGGTACCTGATGTCTATATGCAGCTATACATATTTGTGCATTTTAAGTATGGGTAATTATCATTATATCATTGCTTTGGCTACATTTGGAATTTTCCTACTATCATGGATATTGAGACTAAAACCCCAAGTATCCCTTTGTATTTGACTTTGCTTCCCCAGTGTGTAAAACATCTCCTCTCAAGGAGTTACCAATTGATTTGAGGAAACAATATTCAAAAATAAATGTTCAAAAAAACAGATAAGGATATATAGAAGGAATAATTAGGCTCCCTTGGGTCCTATATTTGCATTTCCATGCACTCTGGCTATACCACCTTCATATTTTAACTTCACATATTTGAACAAACTACTTTCAAAGGACTCATCTTCATTTGTTTTACCCCATATCTTTATTTCAGTTCAACGTAACAGTGATGGAGAATGTTCTAATTATAGAAGCACTACGTTAGGTGCTTGGGCAGATAAAAAATATAAAGATACATGGTTACCCATAGATGTTGGAGCACATGAGAAAGTCAAGTAAAAAACTATCCACTGTTTGGTACATTACAAGAATGAAATTTTGTGTGTTCCTTTCTCTAAGGGAAGAAGAATTTACAAAGGAAGTAACAATTGAGTTGCTCTTCATTGCTGAGTAAGACTTCATTAAACACAAACTAGAGGGAAAGTACTCTAAAAATCAAGTCCTGCAGGCCTTTGAAACTCTGCATCTTCGACTTACTGGGGCAGAACACCAAGGCTGAACACGTAGCTCTGGAAATTGTAAGAATAGTGGTTTCGTATGAGGTTTCAGAGAAAGCACAATAGAGAGACTATGAACGGAAGGAAGGAAAACAAAGAATCATCGAAAATGGGCAAGGAAAAACAAATGGAGGCTGAGAAATTATCACAGTGGGCAATAAAGTGAGTTCAGTGTCATGGAAAATGAGGGAATATAAGATTCAAAAGAAAAAGCAATTGAAGAATAAATGAGGACCATGAGGAAGTTGGTGAAAATTAATTATCTTAATGGAGAGAAGATTTTTCTTATGTGCCATGAGAAAATACAGAAAGGACAAGAGAACAAATAGTTAAATTTTAAGGAGAATAAGGAAGTAGCTAAACATGTCCATAATAAAGGGTCTTAGTTTTACTGAGAAATCTGGATCTGGGTGAAGTCAGGTAGTGAGTTTATTCTTTTACTTCCCCTTAAACTGGATCCCTAAGCTTATTTTTTCATAATTGGGATGAAATAGGTACAACTTTTCTGCCTTCTTAATTCCCAGGACCAGCTTTATGTTGCTAATGAATAGCCCCAACCAATGTAATATTTAATCTCAAAAGCATTTAATTTAAAATTGTGTCTACTTCCCTGGCTCACATTTACTTTAGGTTTAGAAGCTTGTAGTGGGAAAGGAGGAATAGTTTCATTCTCTCTCCTTATTCACCTGTTCTCCCCACCCCCCACCACCCAATTTATTTTTTACGCTTCCAGGATCTAGTTAGTGGACTAAGGGGCAAATTGTTCCTTTTATGTAGTACGAGTAGTTGCTTCCTTCAAGAAGCTATCTTCTCAAGATACATGTACAATTTTGGGCTCCATGTGTCTTCTGTTGAGTTTCTCAAAGATATTCTCAATAGTAAGCACTGATTGCAGATTCTGTAATCTAGGCAAAGCCTCTCTAGTCTGGCTGGGTGCATTAAATTCCACCCTCATTCTCTGGCCTTCTCGTTGTCCACCTCTCTTGGTCATTTCATTCCTGAGTGCTGTTGTTAAGATAATTCCAGGCTGATCCTCTATCTTGAGGAACATTTTATTTCCCAGGAAATGGGCACTTTTTCCAGATGTTGGTGGAGTGGCAGTTTCCTTCTGGTGCAGATCTTTCCAGGTGCCAATTTACCTAGCAAAAATCAGATGCCAAAACTTAGGTTCCCTAACTCAAGGACATATATTTAAGTCTCCATGGGGATCCTTCTGAAGTTTGTCAGTAGTGTAAGGTGAGAAGCAAGTATAATGGTGATATTTCACATATTCTCCACAGTGTGAAATTTCTTCATGGCCTCTTAACTCTCAGTGTCTTACATATTCAAAGCATAGCAAATGGCCTATGCTAGGAGAATTAGCTTTGAGCCACCTCCTTTGCAAGTCCATGTAGCTGGTTTAATAATTCTCTTCACATTGGGGGAGTATTTGGCAACTATTCCATTGTTCTCAGCCAAAGACTGTGCAGAAAATTCAAGACAACAGGAAGCGTTGAATTTAACATCCTCCTGCATTAGTAAAATGGGAGATTAGATCATTTATAAAGATTAAACAAGGGCATTTAGGGATTTTTATAGTTAATAAAAGAGAAATGGGGACTCTAATAAATGAGGTAGACAGTCAATTAGTAATAACAGAAAGATTTGGTGAATAACTGGAACTTTTGATAACATCGATATGAACTACAAACCATCAATATAGTTACAGGACTTTTGCTGTTGTAATCCAGTAATAGGGAAACTAAAGAGAAAAAAAACAAATTTTTTTTTTTCAGTGACTGACAAAATGTCTTACATTATAAGGTGATACTACTCAATAGTTTAGACCTACAAGGGAAACCAGAGTTGGTAAAAAGGAAATAACACTAATGGTCTTAACCACTCATTCAGCATTTCCTACATGTCAAGGAATTGTTCAGGTATTTATATAAATATACTCATGAGATATTATCTTTATTTTATACTATGGGAACAGTGGGGGAGGGGGGTCTTAGGAAAAATTAACTTAATTTCCCCTGAAGTCCTGCAGCCCTAAGGGTGGAGTTTGAACTCAAATCTGTCCCACACAGAGTTAAAGTGGAATGATGAGAGCCTGTAAATCAAGAACAGAAATTCAAAGTTATTATTATAAGATACTAATGAATTGCAAGCGTGATCATGCAAATGGGTTGCCCAAGTGGACAGAGCTAAAGGTCATTGGAGTAGAAGTGAATCAAAGGACTGATACACTTGGGTGTTGTTTCCTTGATCCTTGTGAATAATGTATCCATCCAAGCTAAAGTGGAGGAGAAGCTACAAAATAGAGAATCTATGATTTAGGTAATAAGTGTCAGAATGTTAGGGAAAAGCCACAAAGTAGGCGAAATTTAATAGTCAGATGAAAAAGTTGAATTATGTGAGCTTCATATAGAGCTAGAATTGTTGAATGATAGTGATGGCAAAATAATTGGGAAGAGATAATGGCAAGTAAATAGAATTCCAACACTGACTCCTGACACCAAGGTATGAGAAAAACAGTTACCCCTAGAAGAAATAGAGCAGGAATTTGTGATTTTTCAAGTCAAAAAAGTAGACCATTCTCCACACTTTCTACCCCTCCAGAGGTTTCCTTGCCACTCAATCTGAAGTAATTCCCTCCTCTTATCATTCCCTATCACATTAGTCTCTTTTATTTTCCTCATAGTGCTTATTACATAAAACTACTGTTATTTGCTTAATACTTTATCCATCACTAACACATGAGCAACAGGAGGGCAGGAATTATTTTGTTGACCACTGTAGCCGTGTTGTGGAAAACAGCCTAACTCATAGCAGGAACTCAAAGGATATGTGTTAGATAAAGGCATGAGTTGGAGTGAACATTTGCAGATAATCTTTCGAGTATTTTCAAGCTTTCTTACAGTATAACAGGTGTATCAAAGAAGAAAAGACTGAAGAGCAGGAAAGGTGGCCAGCTTAGGTAAATGGGCAAAAGTTAGTTGGAGAAATGGTTAGGAAAATATCAAATACCTCTAACTAGAGAAGTTTAACTTTCATTGGTAAATGGACTTCCCCTGAACAATGGAGGTAGAGAGCTGAGAAGTGGCAAGTTGCAGGATCAAATTCATTATGGGAAGATAATTGGATTATAGGACTCAATATTCCAAAGACTTCTTTGAGACTTGGGTGAACTGTGAATTCTTCACCACCTGTGATTCTACCAAACTTAAGTTGTTTGTGACTGCTGGAAAAGGTAATAAAGACATTGACCATCCTCTTGTATTTCCCATTCTTCTTAAATTTATCATATTTATTTTGAAATCATAAACTGATTCTTTGATTAATGATAAATAGCACACTATATTTTAAGGTAAAATGAAGTGGAATGTTAATGTTATTCCACAAGTAATTTTGTTTCTTAACACAAGGAAGCTACTGTTGGAGAAGAATATGGGAGAGAAGAGCCCACAGAATAATTTCATTTGTATGTAGGGTTTCAGATGTTAGAAGACGAGGAAATAATGGGCTATTCAGGGAATGATTATTTCACAGCATTAAAGTTTTTTAAAGGAGGTAGGGGAGTCAGAGATGAGAGGCAAGCTCCAGGGCTGAAAAAGCTGGAGGTTTTTCATCTACATTAGAAACAAACTGGAATTTGGATTATATGAATAGCATAATTGTCAGACTGTACTGAGTTTGCTTAGGTTCCTTCACTGGAGTTAGCTAGAAACAACCTCTAAAGTGTCTGACTGCAATGGCTACTGGGTCTTGTTTCAAAGAAGTGAGGCGGTCTGATGAAGTCTTGTGAGCTCCCTAGCATAGAGAGCTTTCCAAAAGAGTCTGTTCTTATGATAGTCTAAAATAATCAAGCAAAAGGAACAGGTCCTGAAGTTTGCATTTGCAGTTTATTTAGACCAGAATTGACTGAAGAAAAGAAAATCACCCAAAAGCTTAAAAAAATTGATTCTCTAAATTCTGACCAAATAGTTTGGAAGGGTTGTTTATCCTAACATATTAGGGCTCATTAGACAAAACACAGGAATTGTCAGAGAGGATTAGTGGGGGTTCTATTTGTTTATTTGTTTGTGTTTCCTTATTGGGATTTATAAATTCAGCCATGGATAGGAGGAGGGATTCAGCAGTGTCTGATCTGAAAAGAAATTAGTTAAAATATTGGAAAACAAGGGATTTGGTAAATGATCCAGATTAAAACTTTGAACAAACATGGGAGAAGTTCAGAGAACAAACATAAATTTATAAACATGGTGAGTCAGGAAGTCTCATTATCTCTGTTGTTTCTTCATAAGAACCTGGAAAGGAGCTCTTACAAAGTCCCAGGAGGCCAAGGTGCCACTGCTGTGTGTCTGACATCAGAGGCTGTGTGGTTAAGGCTGTTGTACCTTAGTTAGATTGCTGGGTTCATTACCCAAGCAGATCACTTGTTAGCAGATCTTGGACAAATTATGTTGCTTCTCTGAACCCTTATTTCCTCATTGTGAACTGAAGATAATAATGGCATCCATTTATAGGGTTGTTGTAAGGATCATATGAGATCATGCCAGAATAATATCTGGACTTCCATTATTATTAATGATTGTTTTTACCCTCACAGTCATAATTTCTGATGCCTATGACACTGACACATGACAGATACTCAGTAAATATGCGATGATTGAATGAATGACTCTTAGCCAAAATTAACCTTTCCACCTCCTGTTATTACACTTAAAGTCTATCATGAGGGACCAAAATTGGGCCACAACTCAGTGTCTACATAGTTCAGCCAAGTCATATAATGAGTAAAGCATGCTCTGTAAGAAAAGGAAATAAGTTTTCTTGCTCAGCCATTTATTTTCTCACTTTGGATTAGTATCTAAACACTGAGAAATATTTCTATACTCAGTAAAATAGTAGTTCAAACACTGATAAATGGCAACTGACTACTCTTCTGTGTCAGGGATGCAGTAGGGAGTGGTGGGGACTGTGGCAACCTGAAGACTCCATAACTTTGTAGGGTAGACAGCCTCTACACAGTTCCAGCTGATTGTTGCATATGAGAATGCATACATAGTGTGGCCAACACTTTGATTTTTCAGAAGAAAGTGAAAATTAATTTTTTTTATGTGCTGCCTCAATAGTTTTGTAGTTATTGCTTATCTTATAAACACTGGTCAGGCTAAACATTTCCTGCCTACACACTGATGATCCAATGTAAGGACCTCTAGGTGAGAGGGTAACTTATTAAAATGCAAATCCCCCTGGAATGCATAGCTCCTAATAGCACTGTTATCAGCAAGTGTCACTAGAGAGAGAACTGGGGACTGAGAACATCTAGGGCAAGTGACATAAAAGGAGAGGTGAGAGGAAGCCATTGGGCACAACTTGCCTACTCTACCATTTCAGCTCAGCTGGTCAGAATACACAGAACTACAGGAAGGAGAGGCTATTTTTGAGTGATCATGAGAGGAAAGTTAAGGGGACAATTTCAAAGTAAGAGTTCTTGGGAAACAAGTATAAATTTAAAATTAAAATATTATCTTTCAGTCCACACAAGAAGTGGGAGACAGTTTTAAAACCTCCTACTTAGAAATACATTGTTATTTTCCATTCACTTTCATCTATCTCATGCTTGTTTCTTAGAGACCCAAATACCTCAATGTTTTTTAATCTCTGAAACTTCAGGGAAAATTGAGAATTTTCTGTTTGTACCACTGCTGAGCAATTTTTGTTCTGCCTAAGCTTGCTCCTCTTGTCACTGATAATGGCCTTGTCATATATGTGCAGAATGTCTGCCTTTGATTTTGGTCATGAACTATACTTGATAAATGTACCCTATCATTGCCATGCCCCTACCTCACTGAACTAGTTTCCTGCCATTGTCCACATCATTGATTTAGGATGCATTACATTTAATTCATTATTCAAGGAAAGTCAAGCAATGAAACAAATAGAAGATACATTTGTGGCCCTTTAGGAGCTTAAAATCTAGTAGGGGAAACAAAACATTAAGCAATTGCAATATAAGATACTCTCTAAAATATTACACTATTATTTATACTATATATAATACTATTATATATGTATCATACTATTAGTATGCTATATTATAGTGTGTGTGTGTATAGACACACACACACCTACACATGTATGTAGTATTGTATATATAGTGTATAGTATAATATTGCTGAAAAGCACTGCCTAGCAAATAGAAAAGCCAGGACTTGAATCTCCTTCCTCTATTGACCAGCTGTTTGATGATAGACTTATCTTTAAAAATGGAATAAAGATAACTAATTCTCAAGTAATTGAGGATGAAAAGAAATAATTATTTGCTCAGCAATTAGGATGCAGTTCATAGCTTATAGTAAGTGCTTCAACAAGGCAGATACATCAAGTGTTACTTAGCTTCAGTAGCTTATAATTATCAACCAACAAAGTATATATCATGTAAACATTTAGCAGTTCTATCATTACCTAACTGTAGAATATAGAGATATTCTATGTTTCTGTCCATATATGATAATTTACAAATGATGATAAAGAAAGATGTTGCTCAGGGTTGCTATCTGGAGTGTTAAATTCTGTCAAATTGTGTGCACTTGAAAATTGTTGATTGAGCTATATCATACATATAGTAAAGTTCATGAACCTTAAGTGGACAGCTCAGTGGATTTTTTTCATATGTATACACCTATGCAACTACCACCAGTGAAGGTACAGACCATTTCCATCACACTAAAAATTTCTTTTTTTCTCCTTTCTTGTCTATATCCCTTGCCCATTATTTCCCATTAATACATCATCTTCAATTAACTATATGGATATCAATCACTATAGATGAGTTTTACCTATTCTTAACTCCATATAAATGGAATTGTTCAGCATGTACTTTTTGGATCTGTCCTTGTTCACTCATTTGTTTCTGTGACAGTCACCCTCAAGTCATGAATAGAAGAGTTCACATTGCTTTACGTCCTCCCTAACGCCTGATCCTTCCAGTTTTTTAATTTAGACATTCAGGAGATATTAGTACCCATTTGTGGTTTTTGATTTGTTCTATTTGTTTTTGTCTCATGTCTAGGAATGGTATGTGTGTTAACACTTTTTCATATTCTTACTCGTCATTTGAATATTCTCTCTCTCTGAAATACCTTTTCAAATTTATTGTGCATTTTAAAAATTAGTTATTTGGTTAATTGGCTTTTTCTTATGAGTTTACTTCCTTATATTCTGGATATAATTGATAATATCTTCCATCAGTCTATGGCTTGCTTTTTTCATTCCCTCAGTGGTGCTTGAAAAGAAATTCTTAACTTTATTGAGTTCTAGCTTATAACATTTTCTTCTATGATTTTTCTTTTGTGAACTTAAATCCTTGCTTGTCTAAGTAGTCCAGATGATATTCTGATTCTTTTGAGAAGGCTATTTTGGAACACCAAGAATTAAAGACCCATCAAAAGTTTGCACATACATTTTATTCCTAAGCAAAAGATTTATTCCAAGTATATAGATTTTATAACTACTAGTTCCCATCCTTTAATCTGAAGGTGAGAGTTTTCAGTTATTGAAACAACTAACTCTTAAGGCTGGTTTGAGCATGCAGTGACTCTGGACTCATCTTAGACGTACCTGACCTACAGTCCTCAACTCATGGCTGAGACACTATCTAGAAGAACAAGAAAATTCCAGTTGTAAGATGGGGACTAAGTCTTCTGCCTCTTTTACTTTTGTTAATAAATACATTTATTCTATGCTTGAATTTGCCCTAAGATGGTTACATATTACATTACTGAGAATCTGTCCTTTAGTTCTATCCTCCAAAGTTTTCTAAATGTTTGAAGAACATCTGTGACCAAGAGGGTTCTGACTCATTTTAATTATTTTCAACAGGACAGCAATAGCAGACCCATTGTGATTCCAACTCCTGACTTCCTTATAACTTACATGAAATACCAAGGAACAAAGTTCTCCCTAATCTATGGAGGAAGAGTTGAAATAGATTGCTCAATAAAGAAGTTTGAAATAATATACTTGAAGATGTTATTTTCTCTTATATCTTAACTTTCAGTGTTAATGGAGGACTGAGACTTAGATCACTATATTACTTTCCCAGGACTGCCAAACAAAATACCAGTCTGGGTGCTTAACAACAGAAACATTATTTTCTCACAGTTCTGGGTCTGAAGGTCTAGGATCAAGGTGTAGGCAGGTTTGGTTTCTCTGAAACCTCTTTCCTCAGCTTGCAGGTGGCTGCCTTCTCTTCATGTCCTAATACTGTCTTTCCTCTGTGCTTGTGGCCCTCTGGTGTCTCTCTGTGTATTTAAGTTCCCTCTTCTTATAAGAACATCAGTCACATTGGATTAGGGCTCATGCTAACAGCCTAATGTTTAACTTAATCACCCTTTAAAGGCTTTATCTCTAAATATAGTCAATTTGGAGGTAGTGGGGGTTAGGTCTGAATATGTAAGAATTTTGAGGGAGACATGGTTTAGCCCCTAACAATCAGTGATGTGTACTTTAGGAGAGTTTGATAAGGAAAAGTGCCAATTAGAAAGTAGAGGATATGTTCAGCAACTTGCACATAGCAGTTGTTGTGGAAATCAAGAGTTTCAAGAAATGGAGTGGACATGGAAACCTCACAAAACATTACCCTGATGTACAAATGAGTAGTGAGTACACTGAACAGATAAATGCTAGGATATATGCAGCTTAGGGTCACAAACAGTGAGCCAAGAGGGATCACCGAGGAGGGTTTTCTGATTGAGAAGATCTGGTAGCTGGTCTTGAAAGAGGTAAAGATGATGGATTTTCTAGAAGATGGAGGACATTGTCTCAGAGAAGAAAAGTACGCACACAGACCAACGATGTCAGCCAGATATAAATGGATGGAATATAAATCACAAGATAATGGGTTATATTTACCTGATTCTTTTCAGGTCTGCCTTTATGGAACTCAGTTTGGTGTATAAAATCCTGCTATTGGTGTGAGAAACATTTATTAAAGTACCTGTTGGAACGAAGTACTCATGAAGTTTAAGTTCTTATTTCCTGAATGGGGAAAAAACCCTCATGGTATAATAATACCGTATTTTTTACCAGTCAAATACTTGAATACCTGTCAAAATCTGCCACTGTGTTCTCACCAGTTTCTCAGATATCTTGTAGAAGATTCCCTGTGGGAATGTAAGACCAATAGTCTAATTTTGCAGGTCATATCCAAGATCAGTGGGAGAGAGTAAGATGGATCAATAGCCAGCTCCCTCCAGGCATGGCCCAGGACCCACAGGTTGTCTCATGTCTGCAGAGGTCCCCAGCGAGGTAGCCACTGGGCATATCCAAGGAGAAAAACAACTTTGAGAACTGCCTGTCCAGTACGCTGCATGCCAAAATCATGTTAGACTATTCCATTGAAAATAGCATTTTCTTCTTTTAAAGTCAGATTTGAACTATATTTAACTTTTTTCTCCCCATAAATGACATGCATTCTTTAAAAGAAATCAATACAACAGAATATAAAAAGAAGACAAAATCACCTGAAAATTTCCGACACTGAATTAACCATTGTTATCTTTTTGGTGACTGTTATTTTGAATATCTTTCTATTACTAGGTATTTATAAAATTTTACATAATTGAGATCATACCATAACAACTTTCTGGCAACCTGCTTTTGTCATTTAATAGTATGTCATGGACTCCTTTTGATCCCCACATATTTAGATCTACATAATTCTTTTTAGTGACTGCATAGTTCTCCTTTGTGTGGATTAAATCATCAGTTTTTAGCAGTGATCTCTTTTTGAAAGACTTTGAAATTGTTTCCAACTTTTTTGCTTTAATGAATATCCTTGTGCACCAGTGTGTACTGGCCTTATTATTTTCTTTGTATAAATTCCTAGAATCTGGAGACATTCTTAAATGGCAATTTGTGGATAAGATATAACATTTTTCTTTTTAATCCTTTTGTATACAATATTTATGGCTTGGGAGGTGGCTTTTCCTTTCACCTTCAAAGATTCTGTAGCACAGCCTTTATGCTCATACCTTCTAGGTTGGTCAGAAGGAAAGAATATGCATTGCTGTTTATATTTCATTGTTCAGGTTGCCATGAACTATTAATAATGGGTGGGACTGATAGAAGCTCTTACAGCAGTTCAATGAAATACAAGATTGCTGTGAAACAAGTGATTTTTTAAAGACCCAGACAGGTCTTAAAAGAATGACAGAATTTAAGTAAAATATTTTAAGGAGAGATAACTGGAAGAAGAATGGCCAAGATAATTGTAATGTGCTTGGCATTTGTGGGGTAAAGAGGGGAGTAGTGAAAGTTCTCTCCTATCTCTGCTTATTTATTTCCTCTGCTCTATGCCTGCAACACCCCTTCCCTGTCATTCCTCTCTCCATAGAATACACATCCTTCACTTTACTAAGAAATGCCTACTCAGGTGCTCATCTTATACTCAATTTTGGAAGTCAGTCTCATTAAGAAACCCTGAATCACTCAGGCTGAGTCAGATGCTCCTTCTGTTTGCAGCCATGCTGCCACTAACATCGTATTGATTTCACTGGTTTTAAATACCTCATTTAAGTGATCTGTTTCTCCCCATTTAAGGTTGTGTCTGTCATATTCATCACTCATACCATTAACGTCTAATGTAGTGCTTGGGAAGTTGTGGACACTGGTGAATGTTTTTAATGAATGAATGAATTAATGAACAGAATGCAACTGACAGAATCATACTGCTGGAATTGACTCATACAAGTAGGTATTTGGGAATATGGCTGAAGCATCAGATAGAGCATCTTTTGTAGAGGGTCTTGGAGGCAGACAGGAGAATGTTAAAAATAATATAGTATGAAAATCTGAATATATAGGCTCCTATAAAACTCCAGAATTTAAAGCAAGAACTGCCAATGGTTTTTCAAAGCCTGATTAAATGCTGTAATTACCTTTCCTTGCAAAATTAATTATGGTGATGGCAAGCTTTAGATTGGCTAGCCACAAAATTATTGCAAGCAACATAGTGATTTGCTGGGAAGATACTGGGTTCTCCAGAAAGCTGAGAGAAAAAAAAAACTCTAGAAAAGATAGGATTCTCTCTCAAGTCATGGTTAACTTAGAAGAACCCTTTCCAAAATGTTATTTTATGTACAACAATTTAAGGTTATAATAATAGATATGCACAATGACATTTAAATTTGGAAAACATTGCCTTTAAACACTACTTCTTGGATATTTACCATATATATTAGCACATTAGATGCTCTGCGATTTCCTACCAGAAAGGAAGTTGTTTAGCTTCTTTCAACCTCATGTTTCCCAAGCTTAACTGTGATACAGAATACTTTTCAAAACATACCTATTTACTTATCGCAGAAAAACAGTATGACAAACATTGTCCTTATAAGTCAAAGGGATAATTTCTGAGACTATTCAAGACTAATATAGTTTATACTACTTGCAACTATGTTTATAACCAGGACTTATCTGATCTTGTGTGCCCTAGTTATAATTAAGCTATTTATTTATTTATTTTTATTTTTAATTGAGGTATAATTGGCATACAATATTCTGTTCGTGTGTACAACATAGTGTTTTGACAATGTATGCATTGTGAACTGATCACATCAATAAGTCTAGTTACCATCTGTCCCTTTACAAAGTTAATACAATATTATTGACTGTATTCCCCTTGCTGTGCATCACATCCTCATAACTTCTTTATTTTATAACTAGAAGTTTTACCCTTGATTCCCCTCACTCATACCCCACCCCCAACCAACCTCCTTTCCCTCTGACCACCATCACTCTGTTCTCTGTACCTATGAATCTGGGTTTTCTTTTGCTTTGTTTGTCTGTTTTGATTTTTAGATTACACTTGTAAGTGAAATCACATGGTATTTGTCTTTCTCTGACTTATTTCACTTAGCATAGTACTCTAGTTTCATCCATGTTGTCTCAACTGAAAAGATGTCATTTTATTTTATGATTGAGTATATTACATTGTGTGTGTACACACCCACATACACACCTGCATTCTCTCTTTCCATTCATCTGTTGATGCACACTTAGGTTGTTTATACATTTTGGCTATTGTAAATAATTCTGCAGTGAACATGGGGCTGCATGTATCTTTTCCAATCAGTGTTTTTATTTTCTTTTGATAGATACCCATAAGCAGAATTGCTGGATCATATGGTTGTTCTAATTTTAATTTTTTGAGGTGCCTCCATACTGTTTTCCATAGTGGTTGTACCAGTTTGGAACAACTTTCATTCTCATGAGCAGTTCTCAAGGGTTCCCTTTTCTCCAAGATATGAAGATCAACACTTGTAATTTTTTTGGCTTTTTGGTAATAGCCATTCTGACAGGTGTGAAGTGATATTTCCTTTTGGGTTGATTGTATTTCCCTGATGATTAGTGATGTTAAACATCTTTTCATATGCCTGTTGACCATCTGTATGTCTTCTTTGGAAAAAATGTCCTTTCATATGATTTGCCTATTTTTTAATCATATATATATATATATATATATATATATATATATATATATATATATATATATATATATATGTATATATATTTTGTTACTGAATTGCACGATCTCTTTATATAATTTGGGTGTTAACCACTTATCAGATGCATCATTTACAAATATCTTCTCCCATTTAGTAGAGTGCCTCTTTGTTCTGTTGATGGTTTCCTTCACCATACAGAAGGCTTTTAGCTTAATGTGGTCCCCTTTGTTTATTTTTGCTTTTGTTGCCATTGCCTCTGGAGTGAAATCTAAAAACTCATTGTGAAGACCAATGTTGAGGAGGCTACTGCCTATGTTTTCTTCTGTACTACTTGAGGTCACAAGTCTTCAAAATATTTTGCGTTAACTTTTGAATATGGTATAAGACAGTGGTTTTGCTTCATTCTTTTGCACATAGATGTCCAATTTTTCCAATACCATTTATAAGAGACTGCTCTTTCCCCATTGGGTATACTTTCCTCCTTTGTTATGACTTATTTGCCATATATGCATAGGTTTATTTCTGAGCTCTCTATTCTATTCCATTGATGTATGTGTCTTTTTTGTGCGAGTACCATACTATTTTGATTACTGTAGCTCTGTAGTAGAATTTAAAATCAGGGAGTGTGATACCTCCAGCTTTGTTCTTGTTTCTCAAGATGGCTTTTTGGGTGGACTTCTGTGGTTCCATATAAACATTAGAATTGTTTGTTCTAGTTCTGTGAAAAATGCTGTTGAAATTTTGATAGGGACTGCATTGATTCTGTAGATTGGTAGTATGGACATTTTAACAGTATTACTTCTTTCAGTCGAGTAGCATAGAATATCTTTTCATTTATTTTGCATCTTCATTTTCTTTTATCAGTCTTCTAGTGTTCAGTGGTGTTTTGTTCTTTTTGATGCAACTATAAATAGGTTTGTTTTCTTAATTTATCTTTCTGATAGTTTATTAGTGAACAGAAATGCAAGATTTTAAATAACTATTTTAAATTATTTAGAATACATCCCAGATTCATGACTTTAAGGCAATTCTATGGAGACAAAGCATCCCAGTGGTAAAATATATGTCTATTATTCTTGGGTATATGAGACCCAAATACCTTGAGAAAAACAGGTGTCACTAGACTATTTTTAATAATGATGTAAAAATCATTTGAGATTGGCATACTATTAATAAACAGCTACAAGATTTCTGTTTATTTTCTTTAAAATGCCCCAAATGTGTTTTCCTAAGGAGGATAAACACTCCCACTGAACTCCTACTTATCCTTCTAATTTGCTCATCTCTAAAATTCTATAAGGCAATGAATTTCAAATTGCCAGAGTTTGAATTAATGTGATTTAGATTGTGTGCCATAGATCAAAGACTTAGCATTTTAAATGAAAAGACATTTTCTGTTGTACTTCTATGGCAGAGTTTTATGAATTGTATAAAGCAACCTTCATATGAGTAAGCAATCCTAAGAATTTTCTATTCCATTCATTTTTTGACTGCAAGAAAATTTTCCATGTGTAAAGAAGCCCAATAAATAAGGTCAGAGAAAAGTTTTTGCTTGAAGTGGGGTATCATCATCATTAAATAATGACTACAAGACAGGATGCAGAACAATTTAAAATTTTATATATATATATACAATTTATGGATTGAGACTACTACATATGTCAGGGTTACACACTACAGTGTTATAAATTGTGTAACTGGGTTCAAATTGCAACTCTCTTCCTTACTAATTCTTTACCCTGGGCAAGTTTCCAGCTGTAAAACTATGAAAATATCATTACTTACTATTTATGATTGTTGTGATAGTTAAATGAGGTAATTAACATAAAGCTGTTAGCGTATCCCAGGCACATAGGAAATACTCAATAAATGTTATTTATTATTATTATAAGATTATTATAATCTGGTAGATCTAGTTCTGATTCTTTAATTTTCTTAGCCTTTTGCAACTATTTCAGAAAGCAATTATCTTATTTACATCTGAGTTTCAGTACTGAATGATACATTTAGTACATTGTGGCCATTCAATATTAATTTGCACTGTATTAGTTGATTTGTTAGTATTTACTGATTAGTTGATTTATTCGCATTTACTGATTTGCTAGTATTTACCTGTTTACACCCTAAATTATATTTTGTTGGTTTTTTGCCAAATCTCTGTTTTTCTGATTATGAGGGAGAAGTCTATTGCATCTTTTCTTCCCCCATCTTATGTCATCATAAGTTTCCCTCTGGGGATTGTCCCTTTTCTTGGACATTTCTTTTTTAGATTTTGGACAATTTCCCTCTTTTTCTTCACCTTGTTAAAAAATTTTTAGTACTTAAAAATCTTCAGTTAGAACCTAGCTATTACTCTTACTGATTCTTGTTTTGGCATGATTTGGTTTGAAAGGAAAGAAGAAAGTGTTTTTGCCACTGATACCAAAATATGGTATCCAGTGAATGGTAATGATTTTTTTTTTTAATGGACTTGGACACAAGCAGATTTGAGCTGACATTACGTTGTCTTTCCTTCCTAGAGCTGTAGACTTGGGCACATTTCACCCGGGGAGCCTCAGCTTCCTCATTTGTATACTGAACCTCCTACTGACTTTGTAGAATGGTGAGAATGAGAAATCATGTATGTCAAGGAAGGAGGGAATCTGTAAATGTTAATTCTGATTGTATAATTTTCCTGTTTTCTTATAACTGTTTAATGTCCAGTTAGCAAATTAAAAAGGCACAACTTATTTCAGTATTTAATTTTCAGCAAAAGAGGAGCATGCTTAATCATGGTGTATAATTTGAAGCTGACAAGGGCTAACATCAGAATCTCTTCCTATTTCAGCTGATGAAAACATTATTCAACTTATTTTCTGCATATCAAACACATAGTTTTAAAAGATCCCATTTTAAAGATCCCAGTCATCAAAGACATCCCTGCTTGATGGTTTGTCAACACTTTAGATAATGACATTTTGAAGAATATGAGGAGCACAAGGCATCCTTTAAGATACATAATCTAATTTTAGCTTCCAATTAGTATCGTATTTTAAATGCATACAGTGTAAAGGAACACACTCTAATTTTATGTGTGTGTGTTTATACACCACATATTTCTCCTCCCTGCTAGGGAGAGAGAAATCTGCCAAAATTAGAGCTAAAGAAACCAGACTTTGAGAAGCCAAGTGATTGATGTAATACAGGCAGAATCATTCAGTCATAGACTCATTCAAAAATGCATCTGCTGGAGTGGAAGACCTTAGCTTTGGAGTGTGACCATCCTGAATTCAAACCATCTCTGCTACCCGTTAGCTTTGTGACCATGGGCAAACTTGTTAGCCTCTTTGATGAGTACCTTTTTTCACGGGAATGCTAGTGCCTACTCTTTAAGGTGGTTGTAAAGATCAAGGTCGATACCATGCTTTCCATATAGTGATGACTCTTTGATTGGTAGAATACCTTTCCCCACAGCACCTCATTATGTTTCAGGAGTGGGTGAAAAAAAAAAGATGACTAAGAAACATTCCTTTACAGAGGTCCCAGTCTAACTGATGCTGGGAGAGTGGACCAAAATCAATGCTCCATCCGGGGCTTATACTCACAATGACACATCCAGGGCTAATTCCACACATTGACAGAGTGTGGACTTGAAAACTGCTTTGCCTGAGTGGTTCCTAGCTTTACCACCTACTAACTCTGCAAGTTTTAGCAAGTTACTTAACCCCTCTGAGCTTCAATTTCTCACTGGCAAAATAAAGTTAATAAGGATAAAGAGGTACTTACATAATACGTTTGTATACAGAGTTTAAGGACTGAATGAAAGTTTTGTTATTCAGCAAATAATGACTCGTCAGCAAAACAGTAGATATATATGAGTCACTTTTTAAAAAAGAATTTTATCTAGGTATCAAAAATTCTGAGAGTGCTCATAAGGAAGCTAAGCAAGCATAGACAGGAATGATCTTTATTGTATTCCATCTTTTTCAGACACTCAGACAATGGGTTCCTGCTGAGCACCACACTGGGGGCATGGCAGTTAATATTAATAAGAAGGATGATGACTCCTTTGTAGCCTCAGAGAAAAGAAAAAAAGTATCAGTTTTTAAGTGCTCCTCTCAAGGAGCCTACCATTGCCTTCTACTGTTCAGAACATTATCTTGCTGCAGGTATCTCCAGCCATGTGGCAGAGTCTGCATTATTGTGGTATCTAATCATTTGCAGTGAAATTAAGATATTGTAGTCTAATTAATGTCATTTTAAAGGGTGTGCTATGTTGAATATATGTAAATATCTCATGAATATGACCATGCTTCAGCTCTGAACTCTGGTTTCCAGGAGTCAGTGTGAACTAACTGAATAACAGAAGACTCATCATTTAGCTACTGTAAAGAAACTGAAAGTGTCCTATAAACTATGCAACTAGGTCAGGATACATGATTATCTCTAAAATAAAATTTGAAATAGTTCTTCAGTTTTTTGTGTGTCTTCTGAATAGTAGCTGAAGATATTAAATTGGAAAAAATGGGCATGATTCAAGTTTGGAAATTAAAGACACAGTTTAAATGTAACTCCTATGGTACCAAATGTAAGACATATACCTAGGTCCTTGGTGGGCGCTCCTTAAATGCTTGTTAAGCCCAAGGAAAACACTGGAAGGTCACAGAGGAAACGGGTAGGATGCCTCTGTGTTCTTTTTTTTTTCAGTTTTGTATTGCTACGTATCCTCAGGCGATGCCCTGGATTTTTCTCTCTCAGCTGAGGGCTAACAGTCATGCCTCCTCTCTCCCCTAAGGCCAGACCTTCATGGAGTCTTATTTAGATTGCTGCAATTGTATCTGCCTCATTTGGCCTCTCCCAACCTGCACAAATATGCCATCTTAGTCTCCCTAGAAAAATTACATAATTCTCAGTTTATGACTCTCTCCAAAGGACTTATGAAATGCTCTGAAATATTCTTGCCTGGTCAAATAACATAGTGGGTAAACATAAGATTATAACCAAGATTACAGTTCTGAAGCATGGTGGTAATAGTTGTTGAAAGTAAGGAAAAACTCAACCACCTAAACTGATGAATTACACAAACAGGCAAACAGAATTATTGGATAACTCAGTTGAAAAGTCCAGTGGATCTTTGGCTTCAAGTGATCCAAACTATCATATTCAGAAGGTCTGCTTCTTTTTGATCTTTGATCTGTTGGGCCTACTGTCCTCAATGTAGTCACTTCATCTGTAGCAGGCTTTTCACCCATGGTTATATAGATGGTTATTAGCTATCCTCCAGAAAGAAAAAAAAAAAAACAAGAAAGACTTTTCTGATGGTACCCACAACGTTAAATTCCCTCTCATTGACCTACTTTGGCCATATGACCATCCCTGAATCAATGACTGTGACCAGGGAGTGGAAGTCACTAATAGGCTTGGATATAAATAGATTTGCTACTCCCAGAATTCCCCTAGAAGTGGTCAAGACTGAAAGTGACTGAAACATTCCTTAATGATAATCAGGAATTATTGCCAATAGTAGAGAATGGTGGCTAGGTGGCCCTAACAAGTGATGCATATATGCCATCAATTGAACCCTTTGTATACAGTGTTACCACAACTTTTAAACTGGTGAATGTGTGGAGTGCTAGAGATTTAGATGGATACAAATATCAATAGTGCAAAACATGTCACTTTATATAAACTCTTCACAAAAAAAATTAAGAATATATTTTGGCTATTCAGAGGGAAGATTCAAAAATTAGCAGAGAAGAAATTAGAAGAAACCACCAAGGATTCTCCATTTACTTCATCCACAAAAAAAAAAGAAAGAAAAGTTAAAAGACTGTAATTTTGATATGTGATATTTTAGAAATTAAACATTATTCCACTAGAAAAGTGTAGATTGGGTAATGCAAGATGATAGGTAACTAGAGAAGACAACATGTCTCTCAAATTAGTAGGCAATTTGAGAAATATTTTTTTATAAAAGATCTAAAGATTTAATATTTAAAGCATTTTTTTAACTTCAAAAAGATGAACTGTATGCAACTTCTAATAGTTTAATTCTTTCCATTTCTGCTCAGTAATGCATATGCTTCCAATGCCACACAGGAGTTGTAAGGGGGGAGGAGAGAAAAAACAAAATCTGTGTTTTTGATGAGAACCAATTATTTCCTACAATGGAAGCACCTGTGAATCCTCCTCTGCAGATTGGTGAGTGACACTCCCCATGTCCTTTTTCTCTGTTTTTGTTTGAGAGATTAATCACATCCCAATGAAAATACTAATTCTAGAGCATTTTGTGTTTATTTTACAAATCCCCTCCAGGTGAAAGTTGCCATCCTCTAAAATTTTCAGTCAGCTTCCCGGTCTTCTCCCACGTAGAAGGCTATCTTGCTAGTGTAACCTACATGAAGTGGACTGTGCAAGGTTAGA
Organism: Manis javanica; assembly: GCF_040802235.1. NCBI lineage: Eukaryota > Metazoa > Chordata > Mammalia > Pholidota > Manidae > Manis > Manis javanica. Next base: position 47,772,243 of record NC_133156.1, read on the forward strand.
TATGAAAGCATCTGATATCCAGCAGACTCTGTTTGAAGTATTGACACTCTACTGTGGCAGGAGATGTTTTAAATCAAAGGAACAGAAAGCACTATAAAGGAAACACTCTTTTTTCTTTGGAGGTCTGTATTCCTGGAGAAACTGAAGCCAGGCTTTTCCCTCCAAAATGTTGATGTCCTGACCATGAATGAACAGATTTTTTCACCTTTTGGAGAGAGTCAGAGGCAGAAAGACATTATAGAACAGTGGAACATTGTGTAGACCACTCTTGATACAGTAATCAGTAGAAGAGTGGGAGAGGGAAAGTAGGGATGGAGAAGGAGAGAAGAAAAAAGTGTTTATTAATTTCAGGATTAGAATGGTAACTGGCAGCAGCAATCAGTTAAAATTAAAAACCTATATGGTGTGACACATGGAGAGTGTACTCTAGAGCAGAGACTAGCAAACAACATTCCGTGGGCCAAATCTGCCCTGTCACCTGTGTTTTTGTACAGCCTGTGAGCTAATAGGTTTTACATGCATAAATGCTTGAAAAAAATTCAAAGGAAAAATAACATTTCAAGATACATGAAAATTATATGAAATTCAAATTTTAGTGTCCATAAACAAAGTTTTACTGGGACACATCCTTGGTCATTGGTTTGCACATTGTCTATGTCTTCATGCTACAGAGACAAAGTTCAGTAAGCATTACGTAGACCTATGAACTGCAAAGCCTAAAATATTTACTACCTGGCCTTTTATAGGAAAAGTTTGTTGATCCCTGGTCTCAAGGACAGAAGAGATTTATGAGAGAATAAATAAAGCTGAATATCTAGATGTACTCCATGCTATTCTTAATAGTTTTAAGGTTAATTACTTGGTAAAGGTGATTTTGTTCACAAATACCTCCCCATTGTTTAAATAACCAATTAGAAAGGCATTTACCATTTGTCATAGAAATGCCAGAATTGAGGGGGAGAGTGGACAGTGTTTAGGCTAGAGTGGAGAGCATCTAATTTAATCTAGCTGAAACTTATTCTGACATAAGATGAGTGGATGACATGAACTACCCCCAGAGGGATATTTTTCCACATTGCTGTCATCTTCTAAGCAGGAAAGAGAACAGACACGTTCTTCCTCTATTTACAAATAAAATATGTCTAATAAACTGAGCTTTGGGCACCCTTCATCTTTTGCATAAAGGACCCCAACTTGACATGGAAAGTATGTATGTTATGAGACCTAAAAAGTATGCCACGTATGAAGTATTCATGAGCTAATAAAGTATAGATTTTGGATGAATTCTCAGTTATCAGAATTGAAGTGAGTCAATTTTAGCTTTTAGCACAGAAACATTGCTTATGTTTGAAAGGAGGAGGGAGACCCAGATGTCATGTCCATTAGACCTTTTTGTATGACCAATACAAGAACTAATATTCACTGGAGTGAGGGCATGAACCTACTTTTTTTTTTAATGATGTAGGAAAATAAAAGACCTATTCCTCTTTGAAGTGAAGAGAAATGTAGACAAATAAGCATTGCACATGTCTTTTTTTTTTTTTTTAGCATGTAAGTTTGACTGGTGATTGGATATACAATAGTGTTACCCAGTCAGACATTCTTAGAGTAGATACCTATGTAGGGCTGGTATTTCTTGATTTATTTTTATAGAGGCATTTAATTTTAGTACATGAGGACACTTGAATAGACAGCATGGCAAAATTACTTGCTTTAGTCAATCATTTCAGATTCTTATGGAATACTTCCTTAATTGCTTGTCAGTTAAAGCTTCTGGCTCAAGGTTTTATACTTTTATAGTAGAGACATGAACAAGTGACATAAAATTAGGAATCTAGATGTGGATGTATTTTTTCTATTATTTGGACATTTCATAATGGTTCATTATGCCTTATAATTGACAATTACAAGAATAATGAGATTCCCAGTAATACAGTATTAGAAATAATTATTGATAAGCTTAATTTTATACATTATTCACCAATTAAAGCATAGTATGTAAATCTGTCTCTTAGCAATTTAGACTTAAATTTTTTACAAAACTTTGGGACACTTAAATACATATGGATTTTAATCTAGAATACTAAGCAAATTTAGTATAATGCTTGATATAATTCAATAACTATAAGTAATTATTGAAAAAATAAAGCTATAATACATATATCATGAAAAGTGAGAACTTTAACCTTGTAATCATGTCGTATCCTCTAAAATGTGTGACTATTTGTTGTACTGATTCAAGTATATCAGTTTTTGACTTTGAGGTGAAGCTGCATAAAATCAGAAATTAAGGGCAATATAAAGTTGTAATCATAACAATGTGACCACGTGAGTACCATCAAGCAGAAAGAAAGGGATCATCAAAGGAGCGGGTGAGCTCCATTGATGACACCAAATAAAATGTATGTGGAATGAGGACTGACATTTCAACTGTGATAGCGTGAGTCAGCATATTCTGCATGATGTTAAATATATATGTATGTGTGTGTATATGTATCTTATATATATGTATTACATGTATACTTATACACACACACACATTTATGTATATGCAATATAGTATTAGCCCATGCAAGGATGTAATTCACATAAATAAAGCAGAAAAAATAAACTGTTTAAATCGGGTATTAACAACCATAGCCCATGGGTCAAATTTGATCCACTTATTGTTCTTGTAAATAAATTTTAATTGGAATACAACCAGGCCCACTCCTTTATATATTGTGCATTACTGCTTTCACATTACAATAGTAGACATAAGAAGCTGTGACAGAGATCATGACCTGCAGAGCCTAAATATTTCTATCTGGCCCTTTACAGAAAAAGTTTGTTGATCTTTGGTCTAAAATATAAAATATCCAGCTACTTAATTATTCTGTATTACTTTGATGGGAAATATTTAGCTCTCTACATTTCTATTCATTATCAAAAATATTGATTTAACAATTTTTATTTCTTTTGGGTCATTTGTATTTAGTATTAGTAACTATTTTGGTACTTACAGAAATATTACTGAGAATAAATAAGAAAAATAAACCCAATCAAAAAATGAGCAAAGGATATTAAAAGGTAATTCACAAATGAGGAAACCATAATGGCCATCAAATTTGTAGAGAAGTTCTCAACATCATTAGCTATCAGAAGTTGCAAATTAAAGCAAAAATGAACTATCATTTTATACCCATCAAATTGGCAAAAATTATAAGGTTGAATATTATCAGGTATTGGAGAGGATATTATCAAACAGGAAATTCCCATCTCATGTCTCATAATAATTTGAGTAAATTCTGGGTGGATTAAGCTGCCAGTAACTAGTAAATTTAAGCTTCTGTATACTTTATATATCAGAAATATAAAAAAGTCTCTCACAGGTTTGTGATAAGGGCTGGTCATAGGCCAGCAGTAAAGTGAAACCTCTAAAGTCCAAAACGAGAGCCACAAAACACCAACAGGGAAAAAAAAAGAAGAAAAGAAAAAGAAAGAAAATAGGAAAAGAAAACCCAACCATAACACCCTAAAATAAGTGTTATTTTTGAGAGACTCGCTGGGGAGTCTCTATTTTAATAATAGATAGGAATTTTGTTTTCATAGTATCAATAGTTTATTAGGAACATTGGCCTTCTGCCAAATTCCCAGTAACCTGAATTTTCATCCTGTATGTACAGGCATTAATGACCAGAATTCACAATATTCGGTGACCCAGCTATGCTTTGTTTTCATAAAAAGAATCTTCAAATTTTATCCTCCCCACCTGCCCCCCTCAAAAAAGAGAGTTACACATTAAGGAAAATTCTTCTATGATAGAGAAAGAATCCAGGTTCATTCCCCTTTCTGCTTGCCCATTTGAAGCTGTTTAATCATTCTGCAGTCATTCCATACTTCTTATAACTTCCCTGTCCAAAGAAGACAGATAAACGAAATGAAGTTTTTTCTTTCAGAGGCTATGATGACATAGAAAAGAGAACATATTCCTCCCTCATATTTATTTTCAGAATTTTTCAAAGGACCCCCCCACCCAACCCACCAAGATGAGATGATCCTGGAGGATCCACTTCCCTATATCTTTTCACTTGATTACAAAGTAGCCCACATGTACACACACTCACATGCTCATTTGAATAAATATGCTCAGTTTCACACAGAGGAATACTGTGGTCTAAGGCGGAGATTCCTTGGTCCATATTCCATAGTTTCAAGGGCAATCTGTCTCTGCTTACCTTTTCACTTCCTAATGATTACTTTATGTGTTGATGTTCTTTTGAAGTGACCATCCTGCCAGTTATGCTCAGTGAACTCTGCTTTTTCAGAGTGTGAAGCAGAGCCCTAGCAAGTTACAGGAGTTGGCATTCTTGCATATGTTTCCAGAAATTAGTATTATTGGTTTGACACTGCTTAAAAGAAGAACTAAGGTCTGTAGTAGTAAATTGTGGTAGCAAAAAGACCCAAAATTAGTCAAGGGTTCTTACCTGTCCAAACCCAAAGAAGCATTTTAGGGTGATCTGCAGTGCTAGGACTCACTTTGAAAAAGTAGGATAAAAATTCGATGGCTTTGTTTTTCATTTTTATTTTATTTCATTTTATTTCTTGATTTTGTTTTTTGGTATCTTAAAAAGAATAAAGGAACTCGATTTATCACCTTCAGACGTTTACATTCTCTCTGTACCACATTTAAGATTTGTGATCATACAGTTTTTAGGTGTACTCTGTACAATAATGAATTATATGACAAAGTGGGAACTAAGTGACTATCATGCACAGCTAACAAATTGAGAAACTGTTGCATCTTCATATTTTATTCCATTCCCTTGCTATTCTATTCTAATATTGTTTCACTGGAAGTCACATCCATGCAATTGAAAATATGACTTGCCTTTATTTCTAAGTGGTTTCAAGGGGCATTTTCTACTTTTCTGTGTCTTGCAAAGTTAAACATAGCTAGCAAGGTTATCGCTTCATAGCTGTTGAAATGCTGCCATTCCTCTTCTGTGATATAATTTTACATAGCCAGTCCAAACTGTAGCTGTGCATAACAATTTCATTGATATTCTGTCAAATGTCACAAGCTTTCAAGTTCACTACCTACACATCTAATGCATTGAAGCTAGAGATTACCTGAAAAATCATTTTGTCAGGTGCTTCTTCCCATTAGGTATAAAGAAGATATGAAGGCAAGGGAGGGGCCCCTGCTGCCTTCATGGATATGACAAAAAGAGTGTTTTGAAGTCTAGCAGTGTTCTAAAACTAATGATTGCAACTTGTTTATTTTGTTAGCTCAGTGCCTTGCATTTTGTGGGAAGTGAATAAATGAATGAAATAAATGAAAATGTCTCTCCTCAGTCAATTGAACATGGCTTAGCAATCATTGACCTCACAGCCCTGTACTGAGCACTATATAGGTGCATATAGAAGAAACATACAAGTAGAAAAAAGAAGGAACAGAAGAGGACGGGGAGTTGTTGAAGTTGTTTCTAAGATTGTATCACAATTTTTAGTAACACAGACTTTGGGGTTGGAGAGATCATATTTTTGAATTCTTACTATGCCATTTTCTTATTATGAGGCCCAGTTTAATAATCACAACTCACTGAACCCTTATTTCATGCCAGGAACTGTTTAAGAGATTTACCCACATAAACTTATTTAATCCTCACAACAACTCTATGAGGCATGTGTTTTTAGTAGTATTGTCATCTTCCCCTTTTTATAAGTGAGACAATAATGCACACAGAGTATAAATACATTGCTCAGCTAATGAACAACAAAGCTGGAACTGAATCCAGTCCAGTGTTTAAGCACTCAATCATTACAGTGCTACCTCTCAAGCCTTTGAACGTTTCTAAACTCCACTTTATACACATAGAAATTGGGATAATTTCTCCTGCCCTATATATAGGCTTGAAGTGGGAATTACATTAGGTAAATAACAGGAACAAAATGTCCACATGACTCCAGAGATTGTGGGTGCATTCTTTTAAAAAATTCACATTTCCTATGTTCCTGCCTTCCTTGCTTGACCAGAGTCTCCCATCCTTCTTCAAAGTCGCCCCTCCTCCATCAGTGTTTCTGGAATCCCTCAGTTATGCCTCTCATGACCGCTTGAATATGCCTATCTGGAACAGCTCTACCCGCTATATTCCTCCCACCTCCTTATCTGTGAGTTATGTTCATATAAATCCTTGAGGAAAACCTTTGCATGGTACAGCTCATGGTATCATCATGAGCATGCTACCGTTTCTACTAAATATTTTGTCTCTAGAAATTCTCCTGCAGCCACCAGTCCTGCAAGGTATGTGGGTCCCTTCAAGCACATCTCTCTACCATAGCGTGGCCTAGAACATGATGCTTCAGGTTTAGAGCTGCCTGACTGCATTATCAGTCATCTGAAAACTGCTCCTTGAGCTTCTCTCCCTAACCCATTTCCTTGCTGGAGCTTAAAGCCAATTCAAGGATCTGGGCAAAGTAAAGATGTTCTTCCTTTCCCTTCATTAGTCTCTTGGGATCTACAGAGTGTGGACACATTATGTACACACCTACTCATTTAGCATCCAGGCAAAAACCAAGAATCCTTAGGCAAATCAACACATGCAAATAGTATAGATCCTTTTGGTACTGATTAGTAATCAGTAGACTTATTTGGATACCTCTAAATTATTTTTAAATTTTGCCAGACCAGACATACACAAAATACTTAGATCTCTATTACTTTTAACCCAGGAAATAGGTAAAGTTAGCTCCCCAATCATATATCAAATCATTCATTCGGCAGTTTTATGTTTTGGAACATAACCTGCAAAATTTACAAAGGTTATATAGAAAAGGAGAATAAGACATAATCTCTGTAATCCAGAAGTTTATAATCTCTGAATAAAGGAGATACACATAATGTAGACACTGAAGTACTAAGTAAATAAACCTGCAAATGTTGGCATTCATATACAGATTCAGTCACTAATATATATTGAGCATCTACCATGTGCCAACAATGTATTAGGGTTTAACGATACTGTCCTTGTGGATCTTATAGTGGAGGAGACAAACAATATACATGACATGATAAGGAAAGATTGTGAAAACCGTTAGATGGGAAACAGAGCACAGACTAGAGTAGGATTTCAGAGAAAGAGGTTGTTTTAGTTTGCTATTGCTGTCATAACAAAAGACCACTGACTTAAACAATAGAAATGTATTCCCTATAGCTCTGGAGGGTAGAAGTCCAAGATCAAGGTTTTCAGAGAGCTGATTCCTTCCGAGGCCTCTCTCCTTGAATTGTAGATGGCTATCTTTTTCCAGCATCTTCACATGGCCTTCCCTCTATTTGTCTGTGTCCTAGTCTCCTCTTCTTTTTGAACCCCAGACATACTGTATTAGGGTTTATCTTAAGGACCTCATTTTAACTCAATTACTTCTTTAAAGAACCCAGACTCAAAATGCAGTCACATTCTGAGGTGCAGTCTTTCCCCCTTATCTGTAAGTTTGCTTTATTGTTTGTTTCACTGACTCTTCAGTGACCTGTGGTCATCCATGATCCAGAAGCAGGTGATCTTCCTTCTGACTGATGGTCAGAAGGTCAACACTAACCTAATGCTACGTCACAATGCCTGCATCATTCGCCTCACTTCATCTCATCATATATAGGCATTTTATCATGTCACATTATCACAGGAAGCATGAGTACAAAACAATAATGTATTTGAGAGTGGCCACATTCATATAGCTTTTATTACTGTATATTGTTATAATTGTTCCATTTTATTGTTAATCTATTATTGTGCCTAGCTTATAAACTAAACTTTATCAAAAGGTATGTATGTATAGGAAAGAACATGGTATATATAGGCATGCCTTGCAACATTGAAGGTTATGTTAAGGACCACTACAGTAAAGGGATATTGCATTTTATTAGGCTTGTCATCTTATATGGGAATAGGTCTTGGCACCACAAAACAATTACAATAGCAACATCAAAGATCACTGATCACCATAACAATTCTAATGATTATGAAAAAAATTGACATATTGTGAGAATCATCAAACTGACAAAGAGACACAAAGTGAGAAAATGCTGTTGGGAAAATGGTACTGATAGACTTGCTCTATGCAGGGTTGCCTCAAACCTCCAATTTGTAAAAAGCTATCTGTTAAGCACAGTAAAATGAGGTATGGCTAAATAAGGATCAGTGCAAACCACAGTTTCCATCAGCCTCTTGTGGAAGAATGTATCCTCTGTGGATAAGTAGGGGGAAGGCAACTATACTAGGGGATCAGTACTTCAGCATGTGGACTTTTAGTGACCACAATTCAACCCACAGTAAAGGGTATCAGCATTATCTCTGGCAGGGTTGCCTGGCACTGGCTCAAGACTGGTTGGACCAGAATCATCTGAATAAAAAACATCTGTCTGGACTCTACTCCTAGAGTGGTTGTGGCAATAGTAAGTGAGCTTTCCAGGTGGTTTGCTGTAGATTCTGATTTGGTGTGTACAGAGTCAAGAGTAATTGGAAAGATGCCATGGGCGTGGTCAGGCTTGGTTTGAATGCTGAAGGGTGGAGTAAAAGCAAAAGTTCTGAAACGTTTTAGTCTCAGAACCTTTTTGAAGATGGTTAAGGACTTTTATGTATCTGGGTTTTATCTATCAATATATACTAGAAATTAAAACTGAGATGATTTAAAAATATATAAAAATAATAAACCATTATATGTTGACCGTAATATGATTTTTATGATTGTCTTCTAAAATAAAAAATGAGCAAAAAAAGTGGCATTGTTTTACATTTTTGCAATTCTCTTAATATATGGCTCAATATAAGACATCTGGATTCTCATCTGCTTCTGTATTCAATCTGTTTGATATTACTTGTCATGCAGCCTCTGGAAAACTCCACTGTACATTTTTGAGAGAATGAGAGTGAAAAAGGATAATAACATCTTAGTAACATTATTAAAATAGTTTTTATCTCAGGCATTCCCAGGAGTCCTTGCAGCACAGTTTGTGAATCACTGATGTAGATTAAAAGTGCATATTTTTTTGCTTTCATTAGGTGCTTTCATTGTGTGAGAAAACAATTCTGAACAGGAATGGCTTTGGCATATTTAAGGATAACATGGTTATCTTAGCTAGAATATAACAGAAAGCTCACTATCCTTGTACCAGATTGTTCCTCTTGTGCCAGATTGTGGCTCTTGAACATTATTCTCCATTCAAAAATGAATTGTCTGTCCTTGTTTTGGAGAGGCATACATTTGTCCTGCTCATATTGCAGCTGTTTTTCACACCAGTTGTTATATTGTTTTCTTTCTAATGATTAACTTTGGCAGGCAGTATAGCTAAACCTTAAGAACAGGGGAGTGCAAACTTTCTGTGAAGTTCCCATTAGTTAACATTTTAGGTTTTGCAGTCTATGCAGTCTCCATCATAACTGCTCAGTGGTGCTGTGCTCCAGTGAAAGCAGCCCCAGAAAAATATAAATGAACGAGTGTGGCTTTGTTCCAATACAACTTAAGTTATAGACACTGAAATTTGAATTTCATATCATTTCAAGTGTCATGAAATATCATTCTTTTTTAATCATTTAAAGTATAAAAATTATTCTTACCTCTGGACAATCCAAAAACAGGCAGTTGATCAGAACTGGTTTCTGGGGCTTTACCTCACAGTTAGGAGTGGAGGTTTGCAATCAAAACACTAAGTCAATAATTTTTTAGCAGAGTGATCAGGCTCAAGACAACCTGTCTGAGCCTCTTCCAGATGCAAAATGGTATAATAAAAGCTACTTCATGAGGGGCTCTTTCGTTTTGGATCACAAAGGATTAATCAGAGTGCCTGGGCCAAATAAGTACCCAATTATCGATCACTACGCCATTGCTAGTTTTTGTTTTGTCAACTAGTATAACAAATTTCTAAGTTAATTATTTTGAACTCAATCCTATCATGAGTTTACTCATTAAGCTTGTAGTGAAAGACAGTATAGTCTGTTAAGGGAGAAGGACCTAAACCTCTTGTGTGTAAATTTGGGCAAGGCATTTTTCTCTCTGGGTCTCATTTTCTTCACTCTTAAAATGCAGTTGGTATGAGGCTGGGTTCACTCTAAAATTCTAAAGGCTCTGAGCCCAGAAGTGCTAATTGGCTTGCTTGTGTCCTTACTTTCCTATCAAAAAATGAGAGTGAAACAATATGGTTTTTCCTCTGGGAAATATGGGAATTTTTGAGTATCCCTAGAGAAAGAAAGTTCAACATTTCAGGTCATTTTAATTAACTGAGAAATATAAGGCCCCACGAGACTATGGACTGCTCTTCCATTTTTAGTTGTTGTTACCATGCTAGTTACAAATTTCAGTTTTCGTAACTGGCTTTAATGTTTGATTGAGTAGAACATATTATGTATTTCATTTATTCTATTTTTTGAATTTTCTCTCAACATACAGTAATAATTTGGTCTGAGTTGAAATATAGTTTTAGAACAGAGAACTTGCAGTTGTGTTATTTAAGCAACTTTGATAAGAACAGAGACCCCACCAGGCCAACTGATTTTAAATGGAAATTTATTATATGGGTGTGGTGGGAGGTTTCTATAACTCAAAAACTTATAGCTCCTGAGGATCTAATTCATCACTTCTTGATTTTGTCTTAGTGTACTTTGAATTCTCCTCTCACTCACAACTGAGTACCTATATATTATTTAGACCGAATCTTGTAAAGAGCCATGTCTACTAGTTTAGACACTATTAGAAAGACTTGTAGACCAGGCCATATCATGGGGTACCAGCTCCATATTTATTGAGCACCTACTGTATGTAAATTTCTTCTTTAGGTTTTAGAAATACTACATTAAACAAAGCAATAAGTCCTGTTTTATGAAGGGAGAAGAAGGAAAAATGAAAAAGTGAGAAATACTAGAAAGTTTGGGAACTTCTTTAGATAGGCTGGTCAGTGCAGGTCTCTCTGGGGAGGAAACATTCATACCAAAACTGCAAGATATAAAGGAGCCAGTCATGCAAAGGTGACAGTGATGGTGACAGTGATGATAAGCACAATGACAGAGCACACTTATATGCTTCCCTGTGCAGACATTTCTCTAAATGCATTACATGCACCAACTCAATCCTCAAATTTGTTCCATAAGGTAGGAAGTATTATTGATCAGTGTTACAAGAATCTGAAACATATAGAGATTATATCATTCACTCAAGGTCAGAGCTTAAAAGTGTCAGAATCAGAATTTGAACCCAACCCTCAGCTTTTAATCAAAGCACTACAATGCCCTGGAGAAAAGAGTATTCCAAGAAGAAAGAATAGCAAGTGTCAAGTCCATTTTTTTTTTTTTTGTAAGTCTTGCTCTGGCATAGGTAGTAACCAGATTATTGCCTCCTTTAGCTAGAGATTTTTGGCAAAGGGATTTCAGCAAGAAAGGGGAAGTTGGTAGGGCTATTATGACCAGCATGTCATATGTAATTTAGCCTGTGATAACCCACTCAATCCAGGAAATTTTTTAAAAATGATAAAATTACAGGCCAACTTACCTATACATTGAAAAGTGTTATATTTGTGTAAATTTTTATTCTCAATTGCCTTCAGAAAAACTGGTTTGATCATTTTTGTTCAAACAAATCTGACCATTTGGATTCATACATAGTTATTGATGATGTGCAGTAAATTAGTTTATTTTACTATATTTTTATATTTGTATATTTTTGTTTATTTTACTCTGATTACTTCTAAAACAAATTTGTTCTTTTATTACACAGGATGTCTATTATTCTTCTGGCTCTAATTTATATCCTAGGTAACTAAACCACAGAGGTTCTGTCAGCCAAAGCAACACAAAAATGAAAGAGGTCCTAACATCTTTTTATTTGTGTTGGAGATGTGTGCATCACTTCATTGTCAGAACAATTTGTATGACATCCTTTTAAATGTAGGAACTCCATCATTCTGTGGCCATGGATGCACATTGGTGTACCAGAAATACCAACCACAGTATGGTACCATAAAAGATAGGGAAATGAATTCATTCAAGTAACTATTTTGAAAATAGCTGGTAATCATGAAAATACTGCATTTTAATTTCTGAGTCATTTTCCATATTGCTTATATGCCATCTATTAACTATGAGAATACTTCCACTGAAACATTGCTGTAGTTTTTAGATATAGGCTTGAGTTTAATTTGTTGGCAAAGAAATATCACCTATTTGATTCAGATTGGCTCATTATATCACATGACACAACAGATGATAATTTAAATAACTCATCCCTTTTCTATATCTCACTCATGTCTGTATCATGAGATTAGGTGGAGTTGAGAAAAGTGAAGTTAGGGAATGCAGAATATTTTTTTCTCCTTAGGTTGACAGATAGTTCAGTAAGAAAAAGCAGTGGCAAAGGCTACTTTATTTTAAAAAGGAAGATCTGAGTAGATTTAAAAACATTAACCCGGTATTTATGAAACAGTGTATGAGACATTCTACCAGTTATATATGAGTCATTGAGAATTCAAAATATGCTATAATGTAGCATATGTAAGACATGTACCTAAATAACTATAATGTAATAATAATTACATTTATGATACTAATATTTATGGTGTACTGTGTTCTAGACACTATGCGTTGTGTATTATATGCACTCTCTCTAATCCTTACAAGATGGCTTCATGGTGGTTGTTATTAATTTTGAAAAAGTAGAAGCTCAGAGAGGCTAAATAGCTTGTCCACAGAGCTATTAAGTAGCAAAATCAGGATTTGAACATGTTTATCAGACTCCAAAGAAAATATTTATTCTGTTATGATGACATTTTCCTCTGTGTTCAACAGGATGTTATTAAAAATGATGATCAAAATGTTTACAAGGTCAAATCAGTTCGGAAACATAGGGTGAAACAGAGTTAAACAAATTTATCAGCTACAGAGCTTTTCAGAGCCTTTAAATGCAAAGTAGAGCTCCAAGAAAATAACATAGTATAAATGTTGACCATGTGTTTTTAATTGTGAACTCCACTACCACCCCCAACACACACAGCGTATAGTAGGAGAGTATTGATCCTTGAATACCCTTTTGAGAGGCCTATTGCACCCCAAAGTTTAATGTTTTAAAAGGAGAGTGGAGGCATAAGAAACATTAGGAAGATAGAATGCAAAGGACTTAATGGAGAGAAAATTCAGACAAAACTCTGTATTTTCAACTCTTGGGAAAACAAAGCAATTTAAAAGGACATTGGAAAATGAGAGTATAGAATTAAGAAGAATGACTAGAAATACAAATGAAGAAAGCACTGTGAGAAGAGCAAAGATGTGGAGACTGTGTCATCTGGAGAAGGAGGAGTCAAGGAGTAGAAAAACCAAAGAGAATTAGCTGCATTGAGTAATGGTTACACACTGAAGACTGTTGCAGAATTGGCAAGGTAGGGATGACTCTGCAGAGAAAAGTGCCATCAAATCTGTCAATTAAAAATCTTAAGTGAACCTTAAGATAATGGTTTCCTTTGAGCAGTGAGGGCTGAAACGCTATTAGGTGGAGTTGAGAAAAGTGAAGGCAGAGAATGCAGAATATATTTTTCCCCTTAGGCTGACGGATAGTTCAGTAAGAAATAGCAGTGGCAAAAGCGACTTTATTTTAAAAAGGAAGATCTGAGTAGATTTGAAAGCAGAAATCAAGGACATAGTCAAGTGGTAAAGGTGAATATGAAGGATAATTATGTACCAACATTCCAGATGAGACTTTAGGGCTTAGGAATCAAAGATATGGATAGGTTTTCTTGGATTTGAGGACAGTGAAACACCTCTGAGGTCAGAGAAAAAGTTCTGAGGAGAAAAATAGATAAATTATAGAGAAGTGAGAAGAAAAATTGAATTTCTTTCTTATGATCACCCAACCTATCCAGTAAATAGAAATAAAATAACTTTGCAAGGAGGAAATAGAAGTGTAAGGTTGTTAATTTGAGTATGGTGAAAAGATTTTTTAAAAATTCTACTGGAAATATTATTTGGAATACAAAAAGAGTTATGTCAAACCTTATAAAATTTCTTCTAATTTGACCATTTAAAAAAGAAATACAATTTTGACATGTAAGCATTTCATTTGGTTTAACCAAATGATTTAAATGACTCAAATTAGGTTCAACTAAGGCTCAGTAGCATGAGTATGCAGTCCACATATTTTCTGCAATTCTTGGAGGATAAAACAGAATATAAGAGCAGATAAAAGAAACCAGGAAATAAGCCTGACAAAATGACAAATCAAATATTCAGGATTAAACAATCTATTGTAGAGGATTAAAGATGGTGGTGTGAGAGGTGAGACAGAGACTTCCTCCTAAAACCACATATAATACAAAAATATAATTAATACAACTAATCTTCAAAGAGCAACAGGAAAGGAGGCTGCGCCAGACTGCATACACCTGGAAAAAGAACAGACCTCATGGAACAGGGTAACATATCAAAACCAAGACCCGGCAGGACCCAGGCCCTTCCCCCACCCCAGCTCACCAGCAGGAGGAAGAGAAATGGAGCAGAGAGAGAGTGGAGGCCTAGGAATGCTGAACACCTAGCCCTGGAAATCTGCTCTGGGAGCACTAACCTACATTGAATGGTGCTCTGGTGATTAGGGGGTTGGAAAGCTAAGACAGGCAGAAACACCTGGAGAGACTGAGATTCCAGTCGCTTGTGGAAAATAGGGATCCATATCCAGCTGCTCTGGGTGGGCAGTCTGAGAGACTTCCTAAAAGCCAGAGGGCTGCTAAAGGGGCAAGTATAGTACAGAGCTTACTGCTCAGGAGAAAAGACAGACAAAATTATCTGGGTGCATTATCCCCAGCAGGTTGGGAAATTTCAGGATCTTCAGGTGCTCCATCCCCCTGGCTGGCTATGCAGCTCCAAGTGCCCCCACCATGATATGCAGCGTGCTGTGTCTTCCTCCTGGCCAGCCTGCACCTGGCTCACAAACCGGCAAACCCTGCCCTGGTGTCAGGCCAGCCAGAGGGAAGCCCCACCTACAGCAACTACAAATGCAAAACATAGTGCCTCACACCTATGTGCTCTGCCCACTGGTTCTGGCAAATGAGGTAGACATAGCAGCTGGAAAACAGGAAACAGCTCTTTCCTATCCCTAGGCACCAGCAATGCTCCTCTGCTGAACCCCAACATGGCTCCAGGGGCTGAACAGCTCCAGTAAGCTAGTTCAACCATTGTGGAAAGCAATACAGAGGTTTTTCACAAAACTAAAATAGAAATACCATTTGATCTGGGAATTCCACTCCTTGGAATTTACCCAAAGAAAACAACTTCTCAGATTCAAAAAGACATATGAACCGCTATGTTTATTGCATCACTATTTACAATAGCCAAGATATAGAAGCAACCTGAATGTCCATCAGTAGATGAATGGATAAAGAAGATGTGGTACATGTATACAATGGAATACTATTCAGCCATAAGAAAGAAACAAATCCTACCATTTGAAAAAAACATGGATGGAGGTAGAGGATATTATGCTCAGTGAAATAAGCCACGCAGAGAAAAACAAGTACCGAATGATTTCCCTCATTTGTGGGGTATAACAAAGAAGCAAAACTGAAGAAACAAAACAGCAAGAGACTCACAGACTCCAAGAAGGGTCTAGTGGTTTCCAAAGGGGAGGAGTGAGGGAGGGCAGGTGAGGAGGGAGGGAGAAGGGGATTGAAGGGTAGTATGATTGGCACACATGGTGTGGGGGTGATCATGGGGGAGATAGTGTAGCACGGAGAAGGCAAATAGTGACTCTGTGGCATCTTACTACACTGATGGGCAGTGACTGCAATAGGGTATGGGGGGGAGACACGATAATATTGGTGAATTTAGTAACCATTGTTTTTCATGTGAAACCTTCATAAGAGTGTATATCAATAATCCCTTAATGAGAAAAAAGAAAGAAAACATATACTTACAAAAAATAAATAAATGAACAATCTATTGTACTAATGAGAGTCTTCAAACAATTGATCAGTTAATAATGAGGATTTGAAGCCAGAGACCATTGGCTTCTGGGATCAGGACATGTGTGAAGAAAGCAGGTTTGAAGAAAAGAAGTAATATTTAGAAGTTAATCTCAAAATAGTTTAAGAAATGACATTTAATTTATGAGTGGTTTCCTAAGCAAAAGATATCACTGTCCATGGTCCTGAAAGTTTCAGACTAGGTTGTTCTATCCTATGAAGGTGGGTTCCCACACCTGGAACGGGAAGAGGCAAAAAGCAGTGGTGGAGAAAAAGAGACAACAGATGAGGAAATAAGATCAATAAAATGGTCAAAGAGTATTGTTGTAGATACTACTATTAATGGAATTTTAGGGAAAGAAGAAAAGACATTTATTTTTATTTTGCACACTTTTTTTATTAAGGTATCACTGATATACCTTATTACATTCACCCTTACTATCGAGTCCCTCCCATACCCCATTGCAGTCACTGTCCATCAGTGTAGTACGATGCCACAGAATCCCTACTTGTCTTCTCTGAGCTACACTGTCTTCCCTGTGACCCCACAAACACCATGTGCACCAATTATGATAGCCCATAATCCCTTTATCCCTCCCTCCCCACCCATCCTCTCCCATCTCTCCTCTCTGGTAACCACTAGTCCCTTCTTGGAATCTATGAATCTGCTGCTATTTGTTTATTCAGTTTTGCTTCACTGTTATACTCCACAAATGAGGGAATTCATTTGGTATTTGTCTTTCTCTGCCTGACTTATGTCAGTGAGCATACTAGCTCCATCCATGTTGTTGCAAATGGTAGGATTTGTTTCCTTCTTATGGCTGAATAGTATTCAATTGTGTATATGTACCACATCTTCTTTATCCATTCATCTACTGATAGACACTTAGGTTGCTTCCATATCTTGGCTATTGTAAATAGTGCTGCAATAAACATAGGGGTGCAATCTGCGAAGTTGTTTCCTTTGGGTATATTCTTAATAGTAAAATTCCTGGATCAAATGATATTTCTATTTTTACTTTTTTGAGGAACCTCCATATTGTTTTCCACATGATTGAACTAGTTTACATTCCCACCAGCAGTGTAGGAGCATTCCCCTTTCTCCTCATCTTCACCAGCATTCGTTGTTCCTAGTCTTTAAATAAATGACATTTTAACTAATTTTCATGTAAGCTCTGTTACTAAGACAGAAACATGATGAAGGGAGGACATACAGATAGGGGACACCCTCCTATAATCAATGTCTTAGTGTCCCCACCCCCACCCCCATTTGCTACACTGTAGTTAAGGTTCTGAGTCCAAATTCAGACTTTGGTATTTGTTCATGAAAGAGAAAGAAATTGGAGCTACTGTATATTATGAATTTTAAGTGACTGTGAGGCCAAAGTGTTTGAAGAATAATAGGTTTTTAATTCATAGAAGAAGACTGGTGATACATTTAAGAAAGGTGCATGTTAAATGCTCCTTGTCTCATAAATGAAGAGAAATGAGAAAAGAGGAGTGCAGCAATGATTGTTACAAAAAAAAATTATAGTATAGTTTGGTTTCACTTGAAGTGAGAAGATGAAAGGGGATAATTTTAAAAAGGTGGACAGTGTAGTGAAATACACACAAGGGGAAATTAGAAAGGGCTTAGCATTCATTTTCTATTTGCTGGTGTAATAAATTACCATAAATTTAGTGGCTTAATACAAGATTATTTTCAGTTATGTAGGTCAGAAGTCCCAACACAGGTTTCACAGGGATAAAATCCAGGTGTTTGTAGGGTTGTATTCCTTTCTGGAGGCTGTAGGGAGTGAATTAACTGCCTTTCCTTTTCCAGTTTCTAGATCCTGTCCACATTCTTTGGCTTGTGGGCTCCCTCTTCTGTCCTCAAAGCCAGCAATGTTGCATTTCTCTGGCTATTTTTTCATTATAACATCTTCCTAACACTCTCCTTTCTACTTACCTCTTCTATTTTCAAAGACCTTTGTGATTACATTGGACCCATTTGGATAATTCAGTATAATTCCCTTATTTTAAGTGAGCTGATTAGCAACCATAACTCCATCTACGAACTAATTCCCTTTTGCCATATAACCTAGCTTATTTATAGTTTCCAGGGATGTATCTGGGGATTAAGACACAGGCATCTGTGGAGTCAGGCATTATTCTGCCTACCACAGAGTAGGCAGGACATACTGACATCCTCTCTCACCTTCTATGGGAATCCTTCCATGATTCCACCTTGAAGAATATCCTTCTCCCTTATTAGAATAAAATGGGAACATGCATGTCAAGTGGTTGAAACAGAGTTGGGCACTAGGTAAATTGTTCTGAGCATTTTCCATAAATAGTGAGTCCATGGAGAAAGAATTTACAGCCAAATCTGCTTGACCCAAAGAGCGCCCATGCACACAGACAGTACAGCTTCCACCAAGGTGACATCTTAAGTAGCAAAAATTATATGGTGATGCACTATTGTTAGAAATCTTTCCTCATAAAAGACAAAGTAGCAAGGTTTATGGAGGGGCTGGTGAAATTCACTTTTTGCCATATATTCATTGAATATTTATTAGGCCATGTTTTAGGCAATGGGGGAAATGGCAAAAAACTGGACAGACACATTCCATGCTCTTAGGGAACTTACATTCTAGTTGTTTTTTAGGGGAAGTGGGACAGGATTTGGGGTATACAATAAAACAAATGATAATAGCTTATGGTTGGGGGATTAAGAGGCTGTGTGGTAGGTAGAATAATACCTCCCCCTTACAAAATGGCCATATCCTAATCCCCAGAACCTGTGAATATGTTTACTTATGTGGCAAAGGGGACTTTGCAGATATGATTAAGTTAAGGATTTTGTGATAGGGAGGTTATACTGGGTTGTCTGGGACAGACCAGTGGAATCTCAAAAATGGAAAAGGGGAGCAGAAGAGGAAGTCAAAGTGATGCCATGTGAGAAGGCTTCAAGCTGCTGCTGTCTGAAGACGGAGGAAGGAGACTGCAAGCCAGAGTGTGGGCAGCCTCTAGGGCTATAAAAAGCAAGCAATGTACTCTCCCCAAAGTCTCCACAAAGGAATACAGCCTGTGAATACTGTGATTTTAGCCCCTTAAGACCTGTGTCAGATTTTTGGCCTCCAAAACAATAAGATAATAAATCTGTGTTGTTTAAATGACTAAATGTGAGATAATTTGTGATAACAGCAGTAGACAATTAATACAAGCACTGAGAAGACTATCAAGGATCATCCTGGCAGTCATTTTCCCTGAGATACTTGGTGTACTTGAGAAGACATTTTCCTCCTGAAACAATTAGCAATCATTCTGTCATAAGCAGCAAACCAAAATGAGCTCAACATAACAGGGAGAGTTCATTATAAGGATACCGGGGTATCTCATGAAACCCAAGGAGGGACATTAGCCAGTCCCTTAAAATAGGTCTTGATCCATGAGCAAGAAGACTGTCTAGACTTTTCCCATCCACATTTCCTTTCTGCTCCTCTCCAAGTATTTCCCTAAACTGCCTCGCTTGGTCTCTTCAGTTTGTCTGATTGAATACAGCTGCTGGCAGATCAAAGTTACTAGTCAAAAGTCCAGTCACTTAAAGGCAGAATCTCAATGGAAACCTCTCTGTCCAATTTCACCTTCCCTAACCTCATTTTTGATAAAGAAATTCTTACTGTTCCAGCTTGGATTAGGTGCTTTGCCCAAGGTCCATCATATAGAGCCAAGGGCAGATTAAAGAAGGGGAGATTGTTATAAAGACAACCCAGTATGTTTATTTCATAATACTTGTTCCACAACTGGAGAGATAGTTTTAGGAAAATACATCATTCTGTTTACCCAATCTTTTTCAGTATCTATTTGAAACAGAATTGTATGAGGCCATGTGGATGATACAAAGGCAAGCAACAAACATGTATCAAGCATCTATTTTTAATGCCAAAAACTCTGCTAAATTCTTGGGTCATAAAGACACAGAAAATAGCATGCAAGGCATGGAGGAGACAGGATAATTCAAATTAATACACGATGTGCTCTGAATGGAAGGTATATGCAAAGTGCCACCATAGTACATCAGTGAGACCTTACGTCCTGCTAGATTGGTTGGAAGTGGGTGAGACTGGGACAGATTCCCAGAGAAGGCAATCAGAACTTCCAGGTGAACAAGGGAGGAGCATTTCAGGAGGAAGGAGAGCCAGAAGAAGAATCTACAGCCTTGAAAATAACCAGTGAGGTCTGAGGCCAGAGAGTAGATCAGTGTGACAAGGCTTTCGGGGAGAAGATTCCAGTTATCCAAGGCTCACAATCTAACAGAGGAACTGGGGTGGATAATAAACAATTATCATAAGGTCTGAATACATCACCATAATAATGAAGTGGCAAAAAACACTCTGAGATTTTCGGAGGCAAGCTTGAGAATATGGGTCAAGTTAAAATCCAATTGGGAAGACTGGATGCTCCTAAGGATAAGTTGGCTTTTAAGCAGTTTCATAAATTATCTGTGGTTGACAGGAATGAGCAAATTAGAACTTGAAATTAATTGAAATGTTCATCTTTGGTTTCACAGCATGTAGACATTATGCAAAGCAACTTACCACTATGTGGATCACTACAGCCTAGACATAGCATTCGCTCCCCAAGGTGACATGGTTTCTCTGAAACTGAAACTGCCATGACTTCTATCATCTTCTTTCTTTTTTCAAGAATTGTCTGGCCTCTTAGAGGAGAAGGCTGTAGTATGCCAGGAAAATATGGGGCAAGCATCTTAAATATCAAGTGGCAATGGGAAACCCTAGAGGAAAAGAATTTCCATCACAAAGTGTTCTCTTCTCGTGGAATCTTTGAAGTAGGCCACTGGACTGCGCACCACATTCCTCTTACTTTGTTTCTTTTTTAAATTAATCATTTGAACATGTCGGGGCTGCAGATGTTTACTGGGAGATTATAAACACACTGAAGTACACAAGGAAAGCTCCTGGGATGCCATATTCACCCTCATCATCTTTTTAGATTTTATTTTGATGCCCCATCAATTGGAATTTTTAATTCAGACTATTCTCAAATGTTATAGCAGTTTTACATAGTATATTATCAAAGTTCCAAGTCTTTTGATAAGGGTAATTAAACATGCCAAGTTTGTTTCTAGAGTCCTGTGTCTACAGTCACTTATCCGCTGGTTATATTACTGTACTTTGGTTACTAATTTCTGCGTGTTAATTTTATAATGTTTGAGAAACTTACTCACTTTTAATTCCTTATTAGCTTAGTACTACACCTAGAGAAAAAGGAACCCAATCACTTACAACCTATGTGAGTGAAATTCCCAAAGACTGAAGAGGCTTTTTGTTGTTATTATTTAATTTTTTAACAGTTCTTCTAAAGAGAAGACTCCATCTTCTAGGACTCAGGTATCAATTAAATGACTTCTTTTGACATAATCTCATATTCCTTATGCAGACAAAAACATCATTGTTTTTTATAAACTAGTGGCACATTGGATTTGTTTGTTTGTTTTCCATCTCTTGAAGTTTTGTTTGGTGAAAGGAGAATGGAAGCCAGTCTAGAATAATCTTTCTTTCTACATAAGTATTTCTGTACACTTATCACAGCAGTATGTGAGCACTTCAAGGCACTCTTAGACTAAAACACATACACTGGAGGAAAAAAATAACACTAGATGCTAAGAAAACCTAAAGTTTAAGACATCAAGAGGAACAGAAAAAAAAATGTTCTTTGTTCATGGGCAACCAATGGGAGTTTAAAGAAATTCTCAGAAGCAATAAAAAAATATATCCTTTCTCCACACCCACTTATTTATTTAAAGGCTTCCAAAGGACTATTCTAGGACTTTGATGCAGGTACAAAACGCCACTGAGACTTGCTGTGGCTCATCAGGGGTGGAATGTGACACTTATTCTGACATTCTGGGTAGAAGATAAAAGAGAAAGAAAAAAATTATATAGAAATTACTGAAGTACCAGTTGACCCCAAGAGGGTTTAGAATTCTCTAGTAAGACTGCCCTTTTCTTCCTGGGTACTCAGGACCTGATTCTTCTCTAGATGAATATCCGTAGATTGTGGTATCTATAGTGAGATGCACTTGGGAAATGATTTGTTTGATGGTGAAACATGCCAAACTAATTTAAAGAGAAAGGGACTGATGTCATACACTAAATTTCATACTGACTTTGTAACTCAAGTATCTTTTATCGCTTAGTATAAGATCAGGAAAATTGTAGTATTATACTCCAGATGTCAACTAGGAGGGCAGAATAGTTTAGTGTCAAAGACTATTATATTTTTTTAATATATAAAAGAGAAATTACTGAATAACTGCCCAATTTTGCATCAGAAATATAACCTGCTATAAAATTATTGTATATGATAATTTTTATTTGAAAATAAGCCAATTTTCTTTGGCACATGTAATTTACAGATTTATATTACAACCCAAGCCAACATATTGAGAAAAGTCACATTAATGAGAAAGGAATAAATATCTAATTTACAGGAGAGTAACCACCATAAAATTTTATTTGTATCATGATGTAATTTCTGAGTAAAAATACATTCTGCTCCATTTCATGGTGGGTAACCTGCCGATTCTTATGATTTCTCTCTTATTTTAACAAAAATGACTCAGATTTCTTATGTGACCTTGTTATGTAGTCAGAAACACTGCTGATAGAAATTACATTTCAATGAGTAAAACCATCTTCACCTCGGATTTACATAGAAGTTGGCAAATTAAAAGTATTTTAATAAGGCTAGCAGTAATCGTTCAGGAATGAGATTTAAACTAAGCTTCTGTGCCAATGAGTGCATTAACTTTATTCAAAAATAGTGTATGTAAAATGGCACACAACTGACATGAGCTGATTATGATAATGTCTTAGTGCAAATTTTTGAAAATCAGGTACTATAAAAATATACCATTAACTTTATGTTAATAAAATATTTTGCTTGATGCCTCTTAAATTATTCATTTGAAGTAGTCTAAAAATATAAAGGAACTCTTATTATCATTCAATTTACATGATTACTTTTAAGTTCACTTTTTTGGTTTAACATAAACAGAGTGTAAAATTCACATCAAGCTTTTGGTATTTAAAATGTGTAATTTTTATGCAAAAATTGGATGCTGTGTTACATTTTTAAGGTTGTCATTAGTATAAATATAATTTTGACTTCTGATTGGAAACAGTTTAACCCTTAGGAGAAATTATCATGTTTCCCAGGTTTGACTTATTATTGCTGCTTTGATTGTAGATGAATTCCTTTGTAAAAACACTTTTTAAAGAATCTACGCACTGACTTTAATCAGCCCCAGGGGTTTTTACAGATACATTTGAAGAAATGATAAAAATTATCTGGAAGAGAGGATCTTTTTATACCTAAAGCTCAGCTTTGATTTTAAATATTACACAACCGTTATGTGCTCAGGATTGTGTTGGGTTTTACATGAATTTACACAGTAGGATAGCTCATTGACCTCCTCTCATTGCATATTGTCAAACGGAAATTCCTACCATCAGTATAGCAACAGCACAGTGTTGGGCACATAATGCTACCAAGAAAACTGGATTTACAGAGTCAAAAAAAATAGTAATACAAGACAGCATAATTCTGTAAGAACTCTAAATGTGGTGAGGCCTGACTTGAGTATGAGGAATGTAATCTAGATTTTTAAAAAAGAGAAGATGTAGCCCTTCAAATGGGAAAGGAATTTGAAAGATCAGAGTTGTCTTCTTTAGAATATATAGAACATACCCAAGCCTAGTTCTGGTCACAGTATAAATAATTTAAAATTTACATTTACATATACATTTACATGTACTTTAGTCCATATGGAAATATAAAATTAGTTATATAAATAATTACTTCAAGCGATTTGCAATTTTAAAATTACATAGATATATAAAAAGTTCTCCAAATGCCAGACAATGGCTCAGTTATTTCAGAAGGTGTTTTAAAACTCCATTCTTGGGAAGGAAGAGAGAGGGGTGGAAAAATTAAGCAGGGATTTGACTTGTGTGTGCTGTATATCATCCTGATGCTTCTTTCCCAGATGAGCCCAAGTTGTGATTGCCTTATTGGTACGTATTTAAGAGACTGTGGCTCTGTTGCGTATCACTGCAGGCAAACTTGCTGTCAGTTATAACCTTTGGCCCAGTCAGATATGAGTTTCTGACTTTTCATGGCTCTGTACAACTTGTCTTCCAAGAATCATACTAATTTAACATGACTGGACAAGGTACTGAGATTCCCAGGAGTTCGGTAGTATTTGTATAATTAGAATATCTTATCCTATCAGAACTACAAGGAACCTTACAAGCTTGTCATCTCTACTCCCACCCAATTGAAACTCCTTAAAAGATGTTCATCTAAGCTCAATTTGAATAGTTAGAGAAAAAAGGAAAACACTATTCTATGAACCCTATGTGCTCATCCACAAGCCTTTCAAAAATTGAAAGACAGAAACCATATTATTTCAGTATTGTTCTCCAAGTTTATCATGTCTCCTCCTTCATCTCTTCTTTTCATGAAAGAGTTCCAAAATTATCTTCCATCTTCCCGAGGGCACTTTCCAGTTTCCTTTTTTTTCCTACAGAATATTTATTGATGCTACTGTGTGGTGATCTAATAGCAAAACAAACACAGACACACACATATCACAGGGCCCTGCCCTCAGGAAATTTATATGTAAGAGCAGGGAGGTAAACATGAGCTGGTGAACAACACAAATACACGAAAAAGGCATCCAAAGTAAAATGGAATATTTAGAATGCTACATAAATTCTGGATCTGATCTGACCTGCACAAAGAAAGAGAAGCTATTACTGACCTGATCTGAATACTATATAACACTACGGCTAAAAGATTGCTTTAACAGGCTCATTTTGAGCTTGTGGTTAACTTAAGCCTCTGGGTCTTTTTCTTACCAACTTCAGTCCTGTCAGCTTTCCCCTATTCTCTACTTACATAATTGATTTTTGAACATCAACACAAAACTTTATACTTATGAATGTAAAATTCCATCATCTTGGTTTTAGTCCATGAATCTAACATGTCAAGGTCATTTTTGAATCATAATTAAGGCACCCAACATATTAAGTAAACTTTTGTATAAGAGTAGGATAGACATCATTCTATGAATTCAGTAAAATGAGAGACCAAAGGCAAAGCCATGAGATATGCATCAAGGACTTCTCTAATTTGGTGTACTGATAGATATATAATACTAATATGCATTTCTCCTTCCCCTTGCAATATATTTTCCTTGAGGAACCATTCTTCTGCCAGTCTCACTCTATTTGATTTTGAGGGCTCAGTCTACCCCTGATTTCTGGGTTGTCATGTGACCAAACTTTATCAAGGAGAATATTGACTTATGCTGGCTACAGAATTGGGAATAATTTTAGTCATTCTGGTGAGATTAAGTTCTTGACCTTGTGTAGAATTATTAGGAAGAGAGACTTATTGGAATTAGAACTGGTAAGACTTAAGATAGGAATTGCTAGTATTAATTTATGGTTACCATGTGCCTAGCTAAGTATTCAAGTGGAAGATGAAAGTGGAATTGAGATAGAGATAGAGAGAGAGAGAGAGAGAGAGAGAGAGAGAGAGAGAGAGAGAGAGAGAGACCAAACCCTTGACCAGCTGTTTCAGAGTCAAATCCAGATCTGGACTTTCAAGTAACATAAGCTATAATAAGGACCCTTTGGCTCCAGCCAGTTGGCATTAGGTTTCTGTCTTTGCTCAGTGTTCCAACTGATACACTGTATTATTGTCTAGTCCACATTTTCTCTTTGTCTACAAGAGTATAATGGGAGTCTTTGTCATTTGGTTGAAATCTAGATAAAGAATACCTACAATATTTTATTGGCTGCTTAGTCTAGTAACCCTTTTGTCAAAGGAAATTAGATTTGTTTATGTGTAGTAAATATATGCTGGTTCATAGTTATCACCTCTTTTCTAAAACTATCTGGATGATAGTCCACTTAGAAGCTTAACTAGTTTATAAGACAAATTTAATTTGCTCTTTGTATCAATAATTATGGAATAATGTGTATTTTTTCCTCTGATCTTTTGGATATGTTCTTTTATAAAATCACAGGTACATGATTCCCAAGGTTTTTGAGTATGAGTACCTTTTTAAAATGTCAGAATTTATCTTAGAGCCCTACAGGCTTGTGGTTGTACTTTCTTAGTTACCATTCATTTAAAAAATACATAAAGGCAAAACTATTGGTCTATCATTTTTAACTGAAATTCCAGTTTATTAATCATAGCATCTCTAAATATTTGACAAATTATCCTACCTATGTATAAGAAATATTACTTATTCAATTTGTGTGTTAGTCTATGTATAAATGACTTCCCAGTCCCTTTCAATCTGGCCCGAGGGATAAATGGGATATGTGGGGAAGTCCTATTACAGTGTGTTTGTTTGACAATGCCTAACATTTATCCCTGGCCCTTTTCAAATAAATGTAAGACCCCATGATCCTTTTCTTCTAAAATTCCCTTCCCTTCTTCCTATCAACCTCTATGGAGGCTGCTCTTTTGACTCTGCTCAATAGGAGTCTTGAAATGAAAAGTGGTGACCTGATGGGGAGGAACATTTGGGCTCTCAAACCCACAAAGAATCTGGGGCAGGAGCTGACACCAGAAAAGTTCCACTTAGAACCAGAAAGTGGGGTTGGGCATGGGGCAGTTCCCTTGACTTTCTGTAGCACAGAAAAAAAAGAGACTATAGTCCCAATACTCTCAGGGGATAATTACCTGACAGACTGACCCTAATGAAAAAGCAATGCACAGCGCCTTCTTAAAAGCTTTCGGTGTATGCTTTTTTAGATAGTGGTGCTCAAATGTGGACAACCTATAATGCCCAAATTTTCTTTCTGTCTACTTTAGGCAGTTTATTTTTAAAATGAGGTTAAGCAAACTGCAGTTTAGGGGAAAACACATTTATTTTTACCTTAGTAAACTGATTGTCATTTTGGCATATCACTTTTATGGTTGACACAACCTTGAGAATGTGACACATCAGCTCAGGAAAAAAAAAAAAAAATTTTTTTTTCCGAATCAGATTCTTAAATTCCAGACATCAGTGTTTTACTTTTAGGAGTTGCTCCCAGTACAACATGGAGAGCTAGAGTCTGTCGCTCAGTAACTTGAAGTTAATAATTAGTTCCTTTGATGTCAAATCTTGCTTTTTGCTCCCCGTGCAGCAATGAGACACACATTTTGTCTGGTGTCTGGCTTAATTTTTGAGAATGAGGTACAGAGTGGACACAAAATTGATAAATGCATCCAGTGTCTCCACTTGCTAACGATTGATATCTTAGCAGAGGCTGGCTCCAAACAAAAGGACATAAACTACTCGAATAAAGAGTTTTGTAGTACATAGGTTTGAGTCAAGTTTATCAGAAGAGGTGCAGTACATGAAGTTGGGGAATTTCAGAGAATGGTTCTTAATGCCTGAGTTAACATGAATAGCTGAAGAGCTGCCATATGTGGGTTAAAATATCTTTGTAAATGGCCACTCGTTTGAAACCTGGGTAGGAAAATATATAGTTCTCAGTGATAATGAACAGTTAAAAATATAATGCCAGGCCTCTTACTTTTATTTTTCCCAAAAATCCTTCTAGAGAAGCAGTTGGTTGTATGACTCAGATTAGAGGTTTAACTATCATTCCACAAATATCCCAGCAGCTTGAGACTTCGACACCTGATGCTTGAATCACTGAAATTGTCCTCCAAGTTGTCTTCTTGCCTCTGATTCACTTTCTTTTTTGTTGTTTTTTCCAGAAAAAAAACCTTCACAATACTTCACATATTCTTTCTGTCGCTGTGCATTTGCATTTCAGGTCTGCAGTCTAGGAGGAAATACATAGCCTGCAATATGCCAGTTATTATGAATATGAAATTAAAAATGATGGAGAGGTTTCCCTTACTTGTTCGGGTGTTATTGTAACCTAGCTGACTTTCTTCATTCTGTCAGATGTGTGTCTTTTAGGGACAGCACAACACAGTGAAAGGCAGGGTGACAGAGTAGAAAGATCATGATTCAGGGCAAGGTCAGAAGAGTTTATCTGTAAAAAGTCAGATAGTAAATATTTTAGGCTTTGCAGGCAAGATAGTCTCTGTTGCAAATACTCAACTCTTCCATTGTGTGAAAGTAGCCATACACACAGTACCTAAACAAATGGCATGGTATTCCGATATAACTGTAGTTGAAGTTTCATATAATCTTGATGTCTCATGAAATACTCTTCTTTTGATTTTCCTTTAACCATTTAAAAATGTGAAAAAACATCCTTAGCTCATGAGCCATACAGAATAGGCTGTGGGCCAGATTTGGCATGCAGACTACAGTTTGCAAAAATGCTTGTTTGGGAAAAAGAATGATTTGGGTATGAATCTGAGTTCTACCTTATACATGACACTAGGTACTGGTTACCTAGTTTCTCTGGATATTAGTTGCTTAATTCTGTGTGTGTGTGACAGACAGACAGACAGACAGAGAATGAGCCAGAAAGAGAATGAATAGGAGAGAAAATGAATGAGAGCGAGAGAATCTATTTGCAGAGGTATGTGACGCTTGAGTCATCATAAATAAAACAAGTAGCATGGTCTTGATCTTGAACACACTCAAGAACTATGATATGCCTCTGCTCTGGGGAATCAGAGAACACATTTCTCCTATGTAGCCCAAAGAACATCATCATCTAATGTACACTCATTAATTACTGCTGATGTGGAAAAGACTAGCTTTCATCTCTCCACTCTCTTAGGTTTTTAGGTGAAACAGCTTTGATTCAAACTTTACTGTATGAACCTGGGAAATTTTCTGAAACTCTTTAACTTTTCAATATGTGATCTTAGTATGGAAACAGTAGTGATTCCTGGCATACAAGGTTGCTGTGAAAATTATATGAAATAATGCATGTAAAGTACTTAAACAGTGTCTATCCATAGGGAATTGCTTAATAAATAAAAAGGTGTTATTAGTAATAATACCAATAACATAATATTATTACATGGCTTTAGAGAACCTAATGGATAAATACTAAATTAATACAACTTTATCCCAACTGTCTGATCAACTGGACTATCCTAATCTTTCAAAAGTCTCCTTTCTGTGTGTCACATCCTTCTGTTCTGTCTGGCTTACCTTCTCCTACTCATACCTTGCCATTCCCACATATATCTTTGCTCATGAGCTTTCTTTTATCTGAAAAACTTTGCCCTAACTTTTCTCCAGTGATGTGCTTTCAGAAATTCTACAGTCTTCTCTGTTTTCACCATTCTAGGTTTTCCCTAAGAACTGTAGACCCCATTGATTTTTCCTTCACTTTTAATACCAAAACCATTTTTGCAGCGTCTAATATAATTTTGTACTTCATTGTATATGATTTTGATTCATTCTCTAATTATCTCATATTTGTAAGTCTTGTCTTGGGAACCAGATTATGATCACCTGCAAAGGAAGGAAAGGTGTTCTGTATCCCCCTTCTCTCTGAAACACCCTATCTCACTTTGAGCACCTGTGGACTGATGTAGTCACCTGAGTAGACTAGATCTACACTGTTCCGGGTCCTGGGTCCTATCCTGATCTTGATCCTGTAGTGAAGACCCCGTGTGAAGGAACACTCTCTAGCCGCTGGAGATTGTAATGCATGCCTATTTTCCCTATTGCTGGTTTACCTGTGAGATCACTGCTTAAGCTCTGCTGTTCCTGCGATGTTTGGTGACCAGAGACACATTCTACTCTTAACATTAGTGAATTTGTTCAAATTTTTAAGTAGATCTTTAATGTTACACCTAAATGACATTTATCCTTAAATGTTGAGATTTTGGATTCTTTTTTGAGTATTTCTTGTGGATTCTGAATTATTCACTATATGATGCCCGATATTTTTCACTGGAGTTTATTTGGAGCCCAGTTAATTGTGATTCATTGGATAGCATTTGGCAAAACTAGATGAGGTCATTCAAATAGATTTTGTACTTCTGGGTACATTGTCTTTTGTTGCATTAGAGATTAGGGAGAAGTGAATTTTCTTTTCCTTGACTTGTCTTTTCTTCTGGAATATTGTACATGCATTATTCTTTGCCTCAAAGGGAGAGGAAAAAGCCAAAGAATGGCACCTGGAAGAAGGGGGAGAATATGATGGCACTGTTACTTTTTGCCAGTGAGACATCCCTCCTTCTCAGTGCCTCTGGCCAAGGAGGTTCCAATCAAATGTCCTTCCAAGCTTGTGATTTCCTCCACCCCATCAGCCACAGGGTGCATGGCAGGCTAATGCATGATGCTGCTCTGCCCTGCAGACTAGACCTTCTGGTGTCACAATTCCACAGCCCAATGCAAAAAGGAGATGGAAAACTACCTTGCTGTTGAGTTGTAGAGTAGAAAGAATGGGAAAAGTCTTATATGAAAAAAATTATTTGCCAGCTCATCTATTGGCCTTCTCCTATCTCCTTCAGCAGGAGAAGATATCAAGCTGCCAAAATTTAAAATGATAGGAAAATCAAGACCTGTATCTTCTTGGATAATTCCAGTTACCCTGACCCTTGAAGAGAATGGCATTGAACTCCAATGTTGGTCAGAAAGATGGGGCATTTTTCTGGGAGCTCTGAAAAGGAAAATTAAATGGAAAGGAAAGCATCTCATTAAAAAACAGAAGCAAGAAGGAAAAAAAAAACAGTTTTCAGTTACAGCTCTGTCCTACCTTGCTTTTATCCTTTTGTTCAGGCAGCAATCACAGACCCATATGCCAAACGGTGGAAGATATTTTTCAGAATCATGTGTCTCCTTGGGAGGCTTCTAAGCATGTTTTATTGGCAACTATGAAATCACCACTGGGTCTGTCGTGTGGTTATTCTACAGATGGTTTGCATGGGTGGCTTGTTTCCACTGGATGAAATCTCCCTTTGGACTCTCGTTTGAATTTAAGAAATTCATGCACTACTGGCCTTTGCTTCCTCACACTGTTTCACCTGTAGACCCATTGGCTTTGGAGTTTTTGATGGGTAAGAAGAAAGTAACATGATAGCAGCCCAGTCAAGTAGTGCTGATGCAAAGAAACAAAGCTTCCTCAGCCATCCCGGTCAGTTCTAGTCTGGATGGGTGGTGACAGGTGGTCTGGCGGTTTTTTCAGTGCATGTAGAAACCAGCATCCAATGGAAGCTCAAAATAATGTGACAGAATTTCACCTAAAGGCAGATGGCAACACTTTTATTACACTTGTGGGTTTGGTTTTTTTTTTTTTTTTTTTTACTCCTCCTCTTCTCCAAAACAATCACAGTTATACATGCAATTCATGCCAGGGACATTTATATGTGCCCAAGAGAGTGCAGTCCCTTCACATACGTTCATTTCAATATTATCACTTTAAAAATGGAATGCAAAAGTATAAAAAGGATCACTCTAGTTTGTAGAGGAGAAAGTTAGACTGTAACTTTTTAAAGACTTTAGTTCATTTTCATCTCTTCAGTTGCCAAACAAAATAAAACTATTGTACTTTTCACAAGATCAAGGAGATTACTGACCTTGATGTGTCCTGGAATTGATTTTTTTAGAGTTATGCAGGAGTGGTTTTGAATGGCTACACAGTTGCTCATGAGTAGGTGGTCTTTGGTGAATATTTTAACATTTCCAAATCTGTTTTGCCATCTATAAAATAGGAATAACATGGCTTTACTCAGGGTTGATATGAATATTAATTGATAAAACATGTAAACTCTTAGCAAAGGGTTGTCACCTAATAAATCAGGCTATTGTTTATTGAGTACTTTCTCTTTGCTAGGTTCTGCTTTTTGCACTTTAAATATCTTAACTAATTGTCATAACAACTTTACATGCTATCTAATATGACCCCTGCTCAGATGGGAAACTAAGACAGGAAAATGTTAACTCTCCCAAAGAAACAAAGGGAGTAATTAGTGGCAGTGGGATTTTCAACCATGTTCTTGATCACTTCCTTATTTAGGCTTTGTGTGGTAGGTAGATGACCAAAGAATTTTAATTCTCCTTCCTCCCAATCTTCTGGGGCTTTATTTCCCTCTTCTGTAAAACCAATGTGATGGACCAGTGACTCTCAAAAGAGATAGCCATTAGAAACACCTGGGGAATTTCATGGAACTGGTCAAGGCTGGATCCAGTCCTATGAATATTCCAATTTTATGGCATTTATTTTGGGGGAATGTTGGAATGTGAATGTGATGATTGGCCATTCAGTTGCAAAGAACTAGCAAGGTATTCAGGGTGGAAAAAGTCATACCCAACAAAATGTTCTTAACCTCTGTTTTCTGAAGTTTTGTAGTAATCCAAATGCAGAAGAAAATCTCCATTTTTGAAAATTGTAAAATATATTTCCTCAGAGGGTAACTAGAGTCACACTATGGCTATCAATTTTGCCTCTCCAATGTTTCACCACCTGGGTCTCCTTTGCAAATGACCTTGGGACTCTAAGATATTCACATGGAGCTGTCTTGCTTTTTGTAGTTTAAACAATTCTCATTTCAGCAGTGTGTTTGGCAGCCTCCCTCTTCTTACATGGCAGTAGTACAAAACAGGCTTTTAAGCCACTCTTAACAGAATTACCCCCATGCTGCTTTCTTTTCCTGATATGTCTTTGCACTCAGTTCATTTTTAGCACTTACAAAGGATTGTATGTTTTTTATGAGCATTCATCTGCACCAAATGTAAGTTGTGATCAAATTTCTCAATATTAATAAATGGCAGATGAAATTTTTTATGGCATGGGAAGAAAAAATTAAGTTCACTATGCTGCTAAACATTAAATTGATTGCTTTCTTATTACATCAACCATTTATCATCTTTATAGATGCATGTGCCCATTCTAACTTAAAAGTTACAGAGCAACATTTTCTGGCCTAGAATAATCAACAATGAGTGAGCATATGTGTATGGATGGTCATTGTTCTTTGATGGCATTTACAGATTAAAAATAACACATA
Source organism: Manis javanica (assembly GCF_040802235.1). NCBI lineage: Eukaryota > Metazoa > Chordata > Mammalia > Pholidota > Manidae > Manis > Manis javanica. The sequence continues at coordinate 47,805,184 of NC_133156.1, forward strand.
CTATCAAAAATCACGGGGAAACTACAAAAGGCAGAGTATCTGAAGATGTGATATCACACATCATCAAGAAATCAAAATTTATAAATGGTTGTGTTTTAAGAATTATCTCTTGTGTAGAAAAAATAAAAGTGAATATGTCTTGAGTAACGTACAACAAGAAAATTGTAAAACTGGTAAGACCAATTGAGTACTTTCCATGTCACAGGTCAAAATGTTTTAGCAGATGTGATTTAATCCTCACAGCAACCCAGTGAGATAGGTGTTGTTATTGTTATGCCCCTTTCTCAGATGAAGAAATTCAGTCTCAGAGATATTAAGCAACTCATCCTAGGTTATCCAGCTAGCAATGGTGGAGTCAAGATTTAATCTGATTCTATACCCTGAGCTCTTTATCACTGTATGGCATGACTTTCCAGCTGGGTAAGCCAGTAGGTTAGAGGGCCAAGTATCTAACTGTTAGAAGTAAAGTACTGTTGCTTACATGACCAGAGGAAAGCGTGTGAGGCATCCTGTAGCTGCCCTGAAAATCAAGTTGCTCAGCCAGAAAGTTGAGAGTTGTGGGAGAAGCAAAGCAAAGCCACAGAATGGAGAAGGCTAAAGAAGAATGGAAAGGAGAGGCTGGAGATAACAGAAGCAGGCTTGGAGAGGCAAAGCAGCTGGCCAGCCTGAAGTGTAAAGAATGTTAGCTACACAGAAAGAGGAGAGACAATAGACAAACTGCTTACCCTTCATTTACATATACACACAGGGCACTAGGGGCCACATTTAAGCTGCGTTCATCTTTGGGCTGCCCTACAGTGGGAACTGGCACTAGGCACTTAGTGAAGGGGCCAATCAGGCCCTTTCTCTCTGCCTTAGCCTCTGAGAGTATGAATCATCGTTTTCACCTAATCCCACTTTGTGCTAATCAGAATAGATGATGGGAAGGCTCAACTGGGAAAACTGGGAATGACATGAAGTCATTCATTTTGCTGCAGCGGAAAGCTAAACCAGATTATAGCACAATGTACAAGTTATATCAGAAGACATATAACATAAAATCTGTAGTTCAAAACACATCCTCAAATATATAGTCCAAATTTGGAAAATCATAGGGTACCCCTCTGAGGAAATTTATTTTATCTTTGAACAAATCCAGGCATAGTACCTGGTATATAATGGATTCTTAATGGACTATGGAAACTAAAAAGGAGTAAGTAGGGACAAAAAGTGGGAAGAGAGATGTCAAGGAAGAAAGAGGTGGGGAGAGAAAAGGAGGACTGGTCCTATGCATAAATAACTTGTTAGATGAGCATTGGATGCCTGCTGATGTTGGCACATTTAATATGTCATGATAGAAAGCTTAAAACAGCCAGTAGAAATAAACCAGCAACTCAAAGAACAGCAAAACCATTTAGTGGGTATTTCAAAGCAAAGACTTGGGAACAAAACCTGTACTTGAACAGTTTTAAAGAGCTGATTAAACCCAACTATTTTATTTTAAACCAGTCAAATTGAACCTCAGTTAATCTTCCATAAACCTTAGATTTTCTATAAAAATGATAAATAATTACAAGTTATCATTATCCCTGAACTTTCCACTATGCCAAATATTTAACAAAGGCAGTTACAATATGCTTTTCCAGCCAATTCATTGATGTATTTTGGTACATTCCATGAGTGATCCTTTCAGAATGGCAGACTTATCTGAAGAGAGTAAAGCTAATCTGCTCCCGCACAAAGTCGAGTTTACCATGAAGGAGCAGAGATGGTATCCTGCACTTTTTTTTAACCTTCTTTATAGCTACTGATATTACTATACAGTCTGTCTAACTATAGCAGCAGAGTCTTAGTCAGAATATTAAGGTACCTTATTGAAAGAATGTTGAAGCCCATTGTAACTATAAAGGTCAAAATGATTATGTTTCTTATACCCTAATCCCATTGAATATTCAAGAGTAGTTTTTAAAAATTGTGGATGTACATTCTATCTCTATGTTGTCAACTTCTGGTTATAAACAATATGCAGGTTTTGAAGTATCCTCACTAAAAACATATTTTTAATGGTGCTGGAGTTTTGACACCATGCCCGCCAGCAGATTCTCTGTGAGTCAGAAAGACCTGTAAGCATAGTCCTGTAAGGAGAGAATTTCACTGTGTGTGTTACTAATGCAGGAACCCTACACACTGTGCTCGCACTTTTGTTGACAAGACAAAGGGAAAGGAAAGCACCGTGGAGCAAGATCATTTTCTATAGGAGGAAATTGCTTGAGAGATTAGTATTTCGAGCTCTAATTCTCTAATATATTTTGTAGAAAGTTGGTTGTGTTTTGTCTTTCCAGAGGTCTAACATGTGAATCCCCTTTTCTCCATTTTTTTAAGAAATGTACATTTCCTAAATAAAATCAGCTGCCAATGAAGAATTTTTTCATGAAAATAAATTCTTAATAGAGGGGTTTTATTCATTTAACTCTGCAACCCACTGGGGTTATATCTGTGAAAACAGTATCATGACATAATTATAATGAATGCCTTATGCTATCAAGAAAATGTAAACCCTTATCTAGTGTTCTATACTAAAGAAGGCAGAAAGACATGCACCAATTTTAGAAAGAGCTCCACTCCCCAGGAATGAATGGTTTTAAAATTTGGTTCCCGGAACTGTTTTATTAACTACTTGGGAAAATTCAGTAATCTACAACAACTTTCAGTGTCTAATAAACCACTCCATTCCTTCTCAAGTGAATAATCCATTCTGGACATACTGTATAGAATTAAATCAGAGTAAGTTTTAGAGTTTCATTCCTGGCTTTGTCATTTCCAAATTATGTGACTTTCAGCAGGTTATTCAAATTCTCTCAAACTCAGTTTTCTCATGTGGAAACAAAGATGAAAGCATTTACTTCACAGTGTTGAGGAATGTGCATTGAATGTTCAGCAGCACAGTGCCTGGCACACTGGACATCCTTCATGAATGGCAGATGTTTTTACTTTAGATATTTTATTTTAAATGTATTTGGAAGCAATACATGAGTCTCTAAAGTTGATTAAAATGTCTTGTCAAAAAACTTTGAATTCATGTCCTCAAAATATAATGAGGATGAAATTCTCAGCACAAAGCTGTAAATTCATCAATAATCGTAGTCTTGCTTTGTCCCTTTCTGATCTCCAGCAGTTCAGTAGCCTCCAGAAATCCTTGCTCGTAAGTCAGATTCTGTAGCCAAATGGTTTCCAAGTCACCTTACTGTTCCCTGCCTAGGTCATGTCAGAGCTATTCACAAACAGCATCAATCTGTATAGTGAGACAGGGCAGCCAGGGAAGGACCTAATGTATTCATAACCAGCAAATATGCAATAGGAAATTTCCATTTAATGAACACGTACTATGAACCAGGTACTTGGCTGAATGTAATGGCCTCATGATTTTATTAGCATAGTATAATGGGAACGATTCTAAATCAGACAGCTTTAGGTTCTTGGCTCCTCTCTCCTTAGCCAGAGGGCTTTGGGATGCTTTCTTTTCTTAATCTTTTAAAATGTGGATGACAACATATGCCCTTCAGAGGCTGTTGCAAGGGTTAAATGGAATCATGATTGTTACGGTATTTAGTATATTGTAAGCTTCTTCTTGACCCTCTTCCCTCTTTTGCCTCCTCCAGACTCACAGTAGGCTCCTTCTGGTCTCCCGGGCAGTCTCCTGCTCTGTGGGCCTGGAGATAGCGTGCCTAATGGCTCTGGCCTTGGTCCTTCTATCTACAATCTCCCCCTAGGTAGCCACATCCAATCCAGGGTCACAAAACATCACCTAGTTCCTGAAGAAAGCTCTAACTTGCACTTTTAGAGAGGGTAAGTAATTGGCCAAAGTTACACAGACAGGGTAAGATTGGCATAAACCAACATCTGTCTGACCCTGAAACTCAAACTATTAAAAATGCAGGAAGGAGAGAGAAAAAGATCATCTGATTTAGTAATAATTGCCCAAATACCAACTTCAAATCTAAACAAAATAGGAAGGCAACATTTGAGTGTTTACTTGACTTGCTCTTTCTGAAGAAATCATGCAGTTTTCCATATGATAGTGAAGCTTATCCTTTAATTAAAATTTTAAAAACAGTTTTTGAAGGTTAAGAGTTCTATCTAAAACTTCACATCATTTTCAAGGAAAATTAATGAAAATTATTAATTGTTATAGCTCATTTATAACAAGCTAGATGAGAACACTATGAAAATTAGTGAAATTATTATCAGATGGAATAATTAAAGATCAATTGTGAAATAATCACATAATTCTAGCTATACGCTGTATTGCTCTTCATTAATCAAAGATAATCTGGAATTGCAATACTTAATTAAATGCAAAAAAGTGTTTGTGTGTTCTGGCTCTGAAAGGAGATAATTGGAGAGCACAGAAGCTGTACAGTTATCAGCTTTTACTGATTTTTTTAAGAGTCTAGAAATGTAAATTCTACGGTGTGGGGGGTTGGTCATGTTGTGAACTGTTGAAATCTGACTTAAAATATATACTCTTCTTTTCAATGATGTAATAATATTCTTTTACTACTGAAAAAAGGGTTTTTAATTCATTAGCAAGAAAAAAGTGATGCGTTGAATTTTGGCAGATGTATTAGATCTCAAAAGCCTGTGAACAAATTCCATCTCGCTTTGCCTTCTTCACTGCCAATGCAGTGACCTACTGGCTGAGATCCTCAGTGCTGCTACAATGAGGAAGTAATTCATTCTTTCTCTCATTTGTAAAATAAATACATGTATAATACTCAGATCAATCTTTATTTCTCTGTTGGAACTACAGTAAAGTTACATATCAATTTCAAATGCATTTTTTAAAATTACAAAGGTAAAATTTACATACAATAAAATGCCCCTATTTAAGATACACATCAATGAATTTTGATAAGTATATACACTCATGGTATCATCTTGACAATCAAGATATAGAATATTTCAGGAACTTTAAAAAGGTTCTCATGCCCCATCCCAGTTGATTCTGACTCCCATCCTTGCTATCTGGCAACCACTGATATGCTGGTTCTGATAAATACAGATAAATTTGTCTCTCCTAGAATTTTATCTAAACGGGAACATATAATACATATCCTTTTAGGTCTGGCTTCTTTTGCTCGGCATGATACTTTTGAGATTCATTCTCCCTAACTCCTTTTTGATGCCCAAATAGTACTTCATTGAGTGCATATGCCACAATTTGCTTTTTGATTAGCTTTTTGATGTTTAGTTTATTTTCAGTTTTGAGCTATTATGAATAAAGCTACTATGAACCATTATTTACACATCTCTTGTTCAGTCATATTGTAATTTGCTTTTCATGTTTTGCATCATTTGTTTTCCGTTGTTCACCATATTAACCAAGTAAAAATCAAGTTCGGAAATGTCTCTGGAATGGAGGAAGAATAATTTCCATGCTGTATGTAGAATACAGTAAAATAAAGAAATGTCTTCTTCTTTTTAAAAGAAAACACTTCTACATATTTCCTTCTTTCTTCACATCATGTTTTTGTAACAGATAGGGAAGATACTATTACTACTTGTTGCTTTCAGATTTGTAAACAGGGTCTTATAGGAGTTGAGTGATTTGCCCAACACCACACAGCTAAGTGCTACCTAGAGCCAAGACGAGAATGTGCTTTATAACTTCTTAATCTGGTGCAGTTTCCACTCTGCAATGTAGAAACATTTTCACTTCCTTCAACAATTATGTATAAAGTTCCTTCTGCTTCACATAACAACAACAACAATCTATGTGTAATTGAGAAGACAATACTTGTCCATTAAAAAAAAAAATTACCAAGTGCAATTGTAAGACAGTTAAGGTTGTTAGAAACATGTATTCTGTACTGCATTGAAATCAGGTATTGAATTGGTAGGTAACTAAATACAGGGGTAGGGAGTTATCTGGAAGAGCTTCATTAAGGAAGTGATTTTTGTGCTAGGCTTTGAAAAACAGAAAGTATGGATTGAGAAAGAACAGGTGAGAGGAAGAGCCAAGTATGTGTGCCTGTGTAATGAGGAGGGATGTGGAATCAGCAGGACTGAGAGGATTTACTTTCAAGTTGAATTTAGAGGCTAATTCAGAGTATTGTAACCTAGGTATGACGTGAAGTAGACCCAGATCAAGGAAAGGAAAGGTCTGCATGTTTTTATAAAAACAGACAAGCAATTACAGGTCTTCCCTGAGTAGTACCCTAATTCAGAGGCATTCAAACAAAATTTCCCTGGAAATGAAATGTTCTTGTGCTAACAGAACCAGGTTATGCAGCCATGGAAATGATTATATAGCTATGCTTTATAGGACTTAATTTTGGCCTGGAACTTAATTCCTTTTGCTACAATTCATCGCCTGTCAATTTACCAAAGGATGCACTGACTTGCTTATTTCAGCTTCGCTCTTTAGAGTGTAGTTTCAAATAGTACCCATCAGTCTTAATCTCCACTATTTTCCAAAATGTTTCCCAAATTAATACGTGCAGGATTGAACACAGTCACCCTGTAGGGGAATATGACAAAAATAGCTCACCCATAATTAGAAATGAAATCTTCTTTCATTGAGCAACAGGAATTGGCCAAACCCATAAGCTTTTCATGCGGTACTGTGTCAAGGGGTCCTCAAGGCAAGTACTCCCTAAGTTCTCTTTCGTATTGCCCAGTGGTCTGGTGGCTGCTTTTGTTTTGTTCTCCATTTTTCAGGCTGCCAACTCCAGCCTCACTCACTATGCCCTCACATGTTAGGTTTAGATTCCAATAATTAAATGGACTGTCTTCATAAGCAGACCTCAGTTAAAGGTGTGTGTGGGTCCTGGCACACTGAAGACCCCACTCCCCATGAAAACAGTTTCTACACTACAGAGTAGAGTTGTAACTTTTAATTGATTTGGAAGCCAGAGAGGCCCTTAACCAGAAATTCATGATAATGAATTTAAATGACTCTTGTCTTTCTGAAGTGAGGCCCTTTGGTTCTCAGTCCAGGGACTGTTTCTATGCATAATGATGGGAAGGCCCCATAAACTTGGGGGGAAGATAAACTTCCAATCCTGTTCCTATGCATAGTTCTATACATGATAGTCATTTGATTTTAGGCATGTGACTAATCTTTCTCCACCTGAGGTTTCTCACCTGTAGAGTGAGACTAGGACTAGTACTTGCCCCAAAGAGTCAAGAAACAATAAATGTTGTGATCTCTGTGAAGTACTGAGTATTGTGCCTGCCATATAATAAGCGCTCAAATGTGGATGATTATTTTTGACCTCGACCTGCTGCTACTGTTGTTTTATTGTTGTATTGTTGCCATTGCTGTTGTTCCTTCATCCTGAATATTTAGTAATTCCTCCCAAGGTATTTTCAGTGTTACAAGGAAAACAGAAGTATTAATACCCCAAGGCAGAGTTGTAGAAGTTTTATGTACAGGTACAAGCAATGTTCTATGGAAACAGCAGAAGAAAGAATAATTCTACAGGAACAGTCAGAGACAATTTGATGGGTCAGGTACATTAAGGATGAAATCTGAAGGTAAAATTTTTAATTGAACCCCAAAGGAAGGCTGCTGAAGATTTGTAAAGGGAGAAACCCACCAGTGGCTTAGGAAGTTATGTCTGGCAGCAGTGTGGAAAGGAAAAGTGTAAGAAAAAAAAGTGGAGGTACAGAAAGGGGAGAGCAAACTAGAAATGGTTACTTTTTCTTGATTGTTTCTGTGACCTTATGGACCAAAGTAGGAGAGAGGCAGAGAAGTAGGACCGGGAGCTAGAGTGACACGTGGAAGGCTGGTGGGAAGCTGCTGGTCTATGTACCACCTGCAGTCCATCACCAAGTACTGCAATTGAGTATTCCTCTGACATAAATCTTGGAACTCATCCACTTTCTTCTTATTTCACTCACCTTATTTGAACCCTTAACACCATTTCTCACAGTGGACCCCTCTCTGCTTTTCAAACATTTTTCCTTTTCTTGACTCTGAAATCTGACACACTGGTTTTGTTTTCCACCAACCTCTCACTCTTCCTGCCCACAGAAGGCTCCAACCATGTCCCTTCCTATCACCACATTCACCTAATTCCATGCCTAAAAATACCACCTATTTCCTAATGAGTGCCCCAGTTGTACCTTCTTTGTGTAACTTACTCCAAACTCCAGAGTCATGTCCCTAACTTCTGATCTGAATGCCTACATGGATGTTGTAATAGGCGTGCCAATATTAACATGCTAGCTATCTACTCCTCTCCTAACTTGCTCTTCCTTAGGTTTTTCCCATGTCTTAAATGGCACCACATCCACCTCATTGCTGGAGCCCAAGATCTAGAATGTTTCCTTGATTTTTTTCTTTCTTCCAAAGATCAAATGGATCTTGCACTAATCAGGCTTAATCATTTCATCATAATGGCTGTCAACATTACCTCCAAAATCTCCCAGTCTTACCTCTGTTCTCCATCTCTCCTGCTCTCACTCTGGAGCCATCACTGTAACTTGTGCTAGAGTAAATATTTATGAACTGGCCTAATTCTGCCTCCTCTTAACCTCTACAATCCATGAATGACTCAGGAGCCAGAGTGGTTAGTCAAAAACCTAATTCCAGTCATGCCATTTCCTTCCATGAAAGTCTTCACTTAACATCCAAACACTTACCCAACCTAAAAAGTCCTATGTCTGTGACTTCATCAACTTTTATTCTCCCCTCTTCTACTTTCTCCAGTTACATCAATATTTTTTCATTCCTTAAATATATCAAGTTGTTTCTGTTTAGTACATTGTGACTCTTTTCTTGTCATTCGATGCTTTGTTTTGATGTCCTCTCAGCAGAACACCTCTCTCCTGCTTTCCCAATCTGAAGTCCCTTCCAACTCTCCCTGCATCATGTCACCCTACAGTAACCTGACTAGTGTTCTTGGTTCTTTATTCACTCATTGATCCTCATACCTCCCTCCAGTTAGAACATCAGCTTTATTAGAGCAGAAATCTTGACATTTGTATTTAAAACTTTTTCCCAGCATCGAACTGGGGTGTAACACATAGTAGCTTCTCAACGAACAGCATTTAAATAGATGACTCTTTAATACCGCCATTCTATGTCCACCTCACCACCCTTTCTTACTTGGAATAGAATAAGCCAGTTTGCCATTTATATCACTTTAATATTCACTCCAGTTTTGCATGCCCTGTCTCTCTCATGAACACATACCATCTGGGATATAGCACACGCCTATTTGTCTAGTTCATCCCCTGCCATTGTTCCCTTAGCTCACTGTGCTGCTGCTTCATATATATATATTTTTTTCCTAAATACACAAAGACTGCAGGGAGCTTGGAGATGGTCTCACTACATTTTTTAGTCATCAGTATTCAGGAATGCTGTTAGTTCTCTCCTCTCATAACCTCACCATATTGGCTGTGCGTTTTGCACCAGGATGTTTTTCCAGGCTCCTTTTTTAATTTGTAAAGAGAAGGAACAGGAGGCCCAAAGGTGATTACAGTGAGAGCAGTTCATCATTAAACAGGTCTGAGACTTGTGGCAAATGATAAGTGTAAGATACAGGTCAAATGGATCTTGCACTATTCAGGCTCCGGCTGAATTACAAAAATTAAATACCACTCTAATTAACCAGAGTAGTTAGCAAATAATTCAGATCTCTGGAATTCTATCTGATTATGGATTTTTTAAAAATTGCATAATATACAAATCACACACACAAAAACCCCACAAAACTGCTCTGGTTGGCTTTCCATATACTGGCTTCAAGGGTGAGAAAACAGAACAGATTTTTGCAAAGACAGAAACATTCTTACACTGAAGGAGATAAAAAGGTGAGTTCTGTTTTTCAAAGAGAATAAAGGATTAACCTAGTGAGGGACGAAAGTTTTGCCTTCCATTTTTAAGCACTGCACATATCCTGACTTGGGCATTTTAGGACTCTGCCAGAGGAATAAAAAGGTTAGGAAGTAAGATGAAAGCAGTATTATATACAAGTTTTAAAACTAAATTATCCTCACTGATTGCTTTCTGAAGGTGTAGGGGAGCCATTCTCCCCCAAGTATAAGCACACTAGTATACAATCTAGATGACCTTAACATCTACTAAATAAAGAGAATGGTGACATTAGCCACAATTACTTAAATTATTGATAAGTAACTGCAAAACATTTTGTGAAACTTCTAAGAGAGATCTGAGGTATGAGAAGTCACTGTGCAACTACAAGAGAAATGTTGAGATAAAGTCTGATTTTACACCTGCATGAGAGATGCATTGGATCATCACTCTGATGTGGGCAAAAACAAAAGCCGAGATATGAAATAGGCACGCCAGGTGTTTTACAAATTAAAGGAAAAATTAACAAAGGAAAAATATAGCAAAAATCTGTGTTTCCAAATATCTAAATTTCAAAAGTCAATTAATATATTTCAATTTAAGGGTTAATTTTATATTTTTTATAATTACTCACTTCTCTCTTTTAATTTTCTCCTAAAAAATAATGAGTCTAATAATAGCTAATATTCATTGAGCTTTCGTTATGTGTCAGGTACTTTGTAAAACACATTCATTATCCCACTTCAGTTCACGACTTCAGGGAAGTGAGAATTACCATCTGTATTTTACAGATGAGGAAACTTTGATTCACAAACATAGTAAATTAGCCTAAGAACTCATAGAGGCTGAGATATGAATGTAGGGGTTTCTGGCTCTCACAGCCATGTTTTAACTACTACCTCTCTAATTTAACTTGTACCTTTTCCATGGAATGAAAAGAATAGCTGTTTAATATAAAAACTGCTAATACAAATTGCACTTAATAAAGGACTATGGTCATTCATAATGTATTACTAACTTTTAATATTATATGACATTAAACTTTGGAGCAGTGGCTTAGGTATCTTTATTTTCTGTCTGATTCAAAATACCATTTGCCTCCAAGTCATGATGTTAATACAGAAAAAGAATTCTACATTTTGCTCTTTTCTGTGTGAAGGTTGTCCTACAAAAATCTAGTCACTGGTGCAATCTAGGTTTTAGTCCTCATAAAAGATAGGAGAGTCATTCATGGATCTTAAAGAATGACATTCTTCATGTTGCATTTTTCTTTATGGCCCAGAAGAGTTTAAGTATTTTATGCTCAATTAAAAAAAGCTATTTGATGTTTAAATATTGAGGGAAATTACTGCAGGTTTTTACCCTCTGTAACCTTATATCCATTGGGTCATTTGTCAGACTAAAACTTTTTCTCAGAATAAACTCATCTTAGAAGTAAGCACAAAAATTTTATGGATTTTTAAACATAACTTTTAAGAATGGATCTCAGTTGTAGGCTTGTAATTTAGTCTACAACAGTAAAAACTGGGTAAGTTGTAATATTAGAGCTACTGACATGAATTTTCTATTATAGATAATATCTATGGTTCTCTCCACTTAAATGAAGGACTGTTTATCATTGGATAGTTGATCCATTGATGCAATAAGCAAATATTTATTGTTTGCTATGTACAAGGCATCCTTTAATTATAAATAATTCAATTTCCTTTTCTTTATGGAGCTAAGTGTCTAGTTGTAGAGGGTGGACGAAGACAAAAAATAGGCATATTTCAAAGAATAAGAATTGTTATAAAGAACATGCAACAGGATGACATATAGAAGTTACTGATGGGTGAATGTGTGCATTTTAAAAAGGTGGTCAGGAAGACCTCATTGAATATATGATACTCAGTCTAAGACCTTTATCATAAGAGTGATCCATGCAAAGTTCAAGGGGAAGAACATTCCAGAAAGAAAAAAAAAAGGCAAAGGCCATAAAATGAAAACATGTGTTTCATTGCAACAAGAAACCTATAAAGGGTGATTTGCAACTTGGAGAATAAATTTGAGGCTTTATGATTTATCTAAGAACTTTGGGTTTCATACCTAGAAGTACAGTTTTTATTGGCCTCAAATGAAAACAAGATATGGAAAAGATTAAGAGGGCTATAAGCTGCACTGCTGTTGAAACTAGAGTTTAAGCCCTAGTATTCAGAGACCACTCATTGAGATACAGTTTATACACTTCATCACTGTGCCAGGCACTTTTTTAGGCACTAGGAATGTAGCTGTGAATAAGAAAAGTTTCTTATCTTATTTTTTAGAGACCATATCATATATATATGGACTCTTAAATAATCAATCTTCCTTATTAGTTTGTAAGCTTCAGGCCTCGACCACATTATTTATCAATTGTGATTGTGCTAGAACCTATTAAAATGCTTGACACATAGGTACTCAATATCCTTAACTGCACTGAATTATTATGTCAACTTTAATCTCATTGATACACAGTATTCCATTGTGTGATTGTCTTTTTTTCACCCCAAAACAATGCCTATATGCCTGTCTTTTAACATAAAGGTAACAGAAAATAATTTATTTCCCAAGAAGACTTTACATTTTTAGAAGGCCTTGCAAAATTAGTCACTTTATTATCCTCATCCTGTGTCATGCAGACTACCTTAATCCTGTGAGTTTAAACCTCTGTGGCATATATCTATTTTGGACTTAAACCCCGCATTGTATTTTCATACCCCCCTAAACATGCCTGTTTTGGGTTTTTTTGCACAACATAAAGGAATCATGAAATGGAGAAACTTTGTTTTTTCCTATTTCCATCTATATATCCTATTAATAAAACTCACTGATTTCTGATCATTATAGAAGGCAGTTTAAAAATACAATTATAACTCTACCACATTTTGCTAAGCTGATGGACAGTAACCGTAATATGGTTGTTAGGGGGGACCTGATATAGGGGAGAGCATAGTAAACATAGTATTCTTCAGGTAAGTGTAGATTAAAAATTTAAAAAAAAAAAGAAAGAAAGAAAGAAAAGGGGGATTACTCCTTAACAAGATAAAACTATTGGTAAATCAAAGATCAACGCATGCTTTAAATATCCTTAATGTTGATCACTTAAAGGGTGTCAGATGATCAGCTATGGAGGTACTCTTTTCTGATAATATTCCTTTCTCTTAATTAAAAAAAAAAAAAAAAAGCAGTTACTGTGTGCTGACCTCCAATGAGTTCTGCACAGTGGTATAGAGGGCATGTCAAAGTGTGGGCAAAGGGTCTGTTTGTTTCTACGCAGAAGATCAAGGCCTAGCTTGGATACCCAGAAAATGAACTAAGATACGATATGAGGAGGAGCTTCCGGCATCAGCACTCTCTGGAGGACTCGTGCCGGGGGATGATCATCAAAAAGCCTCCACAGGGATCCGGACGATGCTGCGGTTGTGGCTGCATCCAGCCCACCGTCTCCTGGACTTGCCATAAGAAGGAGGAGGGAGATGTCTAGGCTGGCATGTGCATACAGTGAGACAACGAATTTGACTGGATCTGTACTGTTGGAACTCAACCAGGAGTTGGGAGGGGTGCAAGTTGTAGCGCTCCAAAATCTCATGACTATAGACTATCTATGGTTAAAAGAACATATGGGATGTGAACAGATCCCAGAAATGGGCTGCTTTAATTTGTCTGATGGTTCAAGTACAGTTGGAAAATATCCATCATATCATAGATAAATTTTCACAAATGCCTAGGGTGCCTAAATGGTTTTCTTGGCTTCACTGGAGATGGCTGGTAATTATAGATTTGCTTTGTTTATGTCACCGTATTCCTATTATGTTAATATGTGTGTGCAAATTAGTTAGTAGTTTAAAACCTATACATACTTAAGGTACTATACAAGAAGATATGTCAAAGAAATAATCAATCCTCCCAAGTTTCCTTCATATGCTACATCTATAGCTTTTCTTCTTCCTTCCTAATTACAAACCTTAAATAGAATTCGTGCCTCATATCGAATTTACCGAGTATCATAATTCCTCCAGGTGGTAAAGATACCTCGAGACAAGTGCTGGGCATAGAAGCCACAGGGCATAAATCTGCAAAGAAGTAAAAAGCTAACCTTTGCAAACAATATGGCTTCTCTCTCACTTACCAACTTTACATTTCCCTGTATGGCCCCGGAAGATGACTGGTTAGCCAGAGACAGGTAAGATTCCTCAAGGGAGGAACAACCTAAGACAGGCACAGTCGCAGGGGGGCCATCAGGTGAGAATTTGGGGATCAACAGAGGTGAGGCTCAGAACCTCACCCCCCCTGCTTTGAGAGAAATCTTCTGCATCCATGGATGTCTTGCTGCCCTTGTCTAGCCTGGATTAATACTTAGTCCATAGGCACACACCTGATCATCTGATCATCTACATTTGCCTTCTTACAGCACTAAACTATGTTTTCTACCTTTATCTTGCATCTACCTACCACTTCAGCATTTTATTAAAAATAAAAATAATAATAATAATAGGAGAAATGTGGGATCAACATATAAATCAAGTACAAAAATCAAATGAATATTCATATTTGACCTGATGGTTTATAGGTCATATTGCATGATCAAAACCGAAAGTTTCTGTGATGAATGCCCTTGTACTGTTCACCATGTAAGAATTTATTCACTCTGTAAGAATTCGTTCACCATGTAAGAACTTGTTCGTTATGCTTCAGAAGATTGGAGACTGACGAGAATTAGGCTTGAGATGGATTAATGATTGTACATTGAGCATTGACCCCCCTATACTGAATTTTATTGTTGTTAACAACCATTTGATCAATAAATATGAGAGATGCCCTCTCAAAAAAAAAAAAAAATACAATTATATTTTATCTTTCTCTGGGCCTTCCCTTCACTCCCTATGCTCTGGGTTCAATGAGCTATGGACCCAGAATGTTTCTCAAAAATCTCATGGTTTTTTTCATGGTGCCCAATCATCAACACTGAAATGTCTTCTCTCTTCTTGTTCTCCTATGTGATTTGTATTCAACCTTTGGACCTTAGGTTAATTCTAACCATTTCTAAAATTCTTTGACCTCTTATAAACCTGAGTTAGCTGCCTGTGTTTCTCCTATTACCAACTTTACCACATGCTATTGTAATTCCTGTTTACTCTCAGTTCCATTTGCTAGACTATAAACTCCCCAAGGGCTAGGACTAGATCTTAATTACAATTCTAACTCCTAACCCAGTGACTACCAAATAATGAACCTTTAACAAAATCTATTGAGTGAATGAATAAATGGATAAATCAGCTGTCATTTTCTAAAGTAGATCATAATTTGCTCTCATTGTCTTGCATATTTAAAAATGCTTTGTTCATACATATGATTTTCCCAGTCTCCTGAGTTCTATTTTTAAAATTTTCTTTATTTTGTATAATTTGATACCTAACATGTTACTTTAGAGCAATACAACTTTTAAGTCTGAGGTGAAAAAGAGAGAAGACGATCTAAATCTGCACTGAAGACCCATTCCTTAGGAAAAGCAGAGAGGAATGAATAGTGGTTAAGGATCTAAGAGCAGGCACATGTCATGGAGAAAGAGAACGTGGCATCATTTCCACATTAACTTTTATTCCTCTGATATTCCAGCTTGCAAAGCTCTGGCTTCATTGTTGACAGTCAGTCTGTAAGAACTGTGGTTTCTACTGCCTTTATATAGGAAATCAGTTTGGCTGTATAGGAAGGAGTGAGAAATAGTGTTTTCATCTCATGAATAAAAACTGTGTATCTTGATGTTGCTGACAAAGAGCTGAAGTTGCTAAACCAATGATATACTCCCAGGGAAATATAGGTGAAAAAGATACTTACCATTTTTTCTTTTTTTTCCCCCTTCTCCTGGCTCTTTATCAGCGTTCAATTCAACCCAAGGAACCAGGAACCAAGGAGGAAGGAAGTAATTGACATTCAAAGCCTCTATTTTTAGACACCTTTACACTTTCTTTTGCTTCTAACTAGCAAGGATTTTTCCAAACAAGCTTTTAATTAGCAGGTGAATTTAATTGATATGTGGGTTTCTCAGAAGGGGAAAGGACCTCAATGTGGAGAAGGAGGGGGGAGGGACTCCATCACTCTCACTCACAGTAGAAGACCATTAATTCATTTGCACCTGGATGTTTTAAAAGATCAATTTACTGTAGCAAAGAAAGAAGGCAGAGAATCAAAAGGTTGGAATCTGTCAGAGAAGAAAGAGAGGCACTATAATTTAACATGCTATGTGGATGTTTTAAAACCTGGAAAGATATTGCTACTGATGTCCAAATACAGAAACTAACTTATTTGCATATAGTCAGGTTCTGTCCAAGAGCTGAGAAAAGATTAATGTTTCTAAATCAATGAAGTGAATTTTTAAAAGTTTTTAGTTTTCAGGAAAGTAAAAAATAAAACGAAGCACATTTAAATTATTTTCATTGGTCTTAAAAAAGTACTTTAATTATATAATTGGATATGATGATGTTTTAAAAACTGAACCTGAAGTAGTCCTGTTTTTTTTAATGGGGGCAGGAGAAGACACACAGCCTGTGTTCAATTTTCTAAAGTGGGGGGTTGCAGGAAGCATAGGAAGGTGTATACATCATGAATCAGAAACCATTGGTTGCCTACAACAGTGACCAATACTGACTGATGCAGGTAGAAAAACAAAAGAATAAGTTAAAAGCATATTGGTTATTTCACAGAACCAAAAAAAATGGCTGAACAATCAAGCATCGCAAAAGGATAGAAACTAGAAAAGTTCTGAAATCTAAGCAGCAGAAAGTAATAGAGGGTCTCTTCAAGAATCTGCCAGAAGAGTGACTCAGGAAACGGGATCTGATCTCTGATGCTTGATTCATAGGTACACCATTGATAGAGATGAGATACTTCCATTCTACCAATGTCATCTGTGGTGAGGGAGAAAGAGTTCATCAAGAAAAAAACTCTAGTTGCTGCTACAACTTTAGATCTAGTCTAAAACTTTATATATTTGTATAAACACGCAATACACACACACAGCATATAGACTACACATATGTAAATATACATTGTTACAAAATTATAATTACCAAATTTTCTTCCAGTATTCCAGTGCAATACTGTCTGCCCGCTTCAAAATGATATAGGTGTTGAATGGGCATATTGAAACTGTGCCATATCAGACATTGTTAAAGTGTATATTCTCCATCAGCTGGAGTGGAAGTCTGCCTTCCAGACAGAAAATTCTCCTTTGATTCCCTGCAGCTAGCAACCTTAAAAAAATGGCTGAACTTTCACCTGTTAAGATGCTTTTTCAGATTATTTGATGTTTATTCTTTAAAAAGCCTTAAATAATAGCCTGGACCCTGCTGAGTTCACCATAGAACTGTCAGAGACTTGTATTTATTGGACAAATGGTAGTTACATACAACACAGAATCCTAGAAGAGAAGCGTGCTACATAAACATCTGTTACGCTTAAATTTCTGCTGTAATGATGAACCCAAACTGAGAATGTTAGTGAATGTTGTTACAGAAGAAAATAATTATTTGTTTATAATAGAAAGGAATAGTTTGTTATTTAAAAAACAACCCCCTCTTTAGGATAAATTTTGGAGACTCAGTACTTATCCTAGAAAATATACATATGGCTTAACGATTTTTCATCTTAATAATGGTACAAAAGCAATGCACATTCAGTAGAAACTACTTCAGCTATAAATTTTGATCTTTTCCTGGACTAGTACTATATGGAATAATACTCTTTTGTGCTGCTGGGCTGCAGAAATCCCAGTCAGCCATGGACCATGAGGGCAAACAGGCGAAGGACTTAACCCATTCCGTACTCACACAGCCATTCTGTTTTTCACTTTCAGTACTATATTGAATAAATTACATGAGATGTTCAACACTGTAAAATAGGCTTTGCATTATGTGGTTTTGCCCAACTGTAGACTAATGGAAGTGTTCTGAGCATGTTTAAGGTCGGCTAAGCTAAGCTGTGATATTTGGTAGGTTAGGTGTATTAAATGCTTTTTTGACTTGGAATATTTTCAGTTTATGGTGGGTTTATGGGGACATAGCCCCTCATAACTTGAAGAAGATCTGTAGTTTCTTTATTAGGAAACATTATGAGTGAGGATGTTTTGAAGTCTGTCGTTTGACCTCATGGAAATGTTTTACTACCTTTGGCAGAATATTTAGATTCATAACTTGTATTATGGATTTTAAGTATAGACACTTTGTATATTTGTAAGAGAAATCTGAAAAGAACATCATATCCAATTACACTTCTGCCTTGTATGATTTGTGGTCCTCTCTCTGTGTCCTTCTCTAGAATGTTAGTAATATGAGCTCTCATAGCACGCAGCTACCTGAGTGTGGTGTGTGCTGCTGATGGGGAAGGTAATGAAAATCAGAACCCTTGAATGCGGTAATTGGTGATTCAGCCTCCTAGACTACTGAAAATTAATTGGCCAGATGTTCCCTACCCAAATGTTATGGGGGATAATGTAGGAGACTGAGTTCTCACCTTCCCCAGGTGTGCACATTTGAGCAGAGAAAAGTGATTATGAGTGACATGATGACAGGTGCAGTGCCCATGTTCTACAGTGCCCTTGTGTATCTGTTATATATTTAGGATTTCCCCTTGAGGCACTTCAGAGATTAAAAAAAAATAGACAAGAACCAAAACCAAAAGATCTTAAAATAGAAAAAAATAAGCTTAGAAGTTGTGAATATTATATTAATTGTATTGTTAAAAAGTTACATGTATGTTTGTCACTGTTAGCTCTTGTTAAAATAAATGTTCCAGGCCCTTTACTAAGCACTTTACATTTTGTGATTAACTGTCACACTACTGACATCTCTACTTTTAGGTAAGTCAACGGACATTCAGAGCAACGGAATCAACCTCTCTCACAGTTACACAGGATATGAGAGGATCTAATATCAGAGTTCATGGGCTTTCCTACAAAGCTATATAGTTTGCAAAATAGCAGGTTTATTCACCTCTCCAAGACATAATCACTGTGATGAGCCCATTACCTGCATTATCTCATTTAATCCTCATAACCACCAAGAGAGGTACAAAATACTGTCCTTATTTCATAAAGGAAGATATCCATGATACAAAATTTGATGAACCTGACCAAAGTGGCATGCTATTACAGAACAGAGAAGGTGCTCACAGCTATGCTGTTTTACTAGAAGAACAGTCTTCTCTGACTCCAGAGCCCAGGTGTTAACCCCAGTGAAGCAGTGCTACAGAAAGGATATGTCTTCTGGTTGTGAAAATATAACATCATTACTTTGATTTCAGTCTGATTTTCTGTATTATCTTATACCCATGTTTACATTCACAGCAAAAGTGATTATCCTGCCTTCCTCTCTTACGCAATGTTTCCCAGAGCTTCAGTTCTGAATGGGGCCCAAAGCATCCCCTGATTATTCCATGCAATTGCCCTCCAGGACTATTTAGGAAGAAAATGTTGTTCTTCTAATAAAACAGCATGGCTGTTTCAAAGAGCCTTTAATCCATCTTTTTAAGAGATGTGGACTTTCTAAAATAATGTCGCCCCCATTTGTCTTCTCTGAAAGAAGATATTTCAAAACCGAGAGCACCTATCATAATAAACCATTAAGATGACTCCAGCCTTTCAGTTTATTTTTAGAATTTCATATTTCACCAATGTTGTTATATATAATTCATGGTAGTGGGATATGATGGGATATGACAGTTATCTCATTTGTGAAGAAAGACCAAATAACTCATTGTCCCACATCGACAAATAAATTATTCTTGCTCCCAAGCATAAGATTCTGTTTTGTTAGCTTCCTCATCTTTAATGGATTTTCTCTTCTTCATTAATACTTTTTGCAAAAGACTATGACCCTTAAATATCAATGCAGCGATTGTGAAAGATGGAAAATTCCTAGAAAACTAGCCTCACTGATCTAAAAATGAAGCATCAACAGAGTAGTCTATGATTCTAGAAGTGAAAAGAAGCCTTGAGTGATATTTTGCAGGATTTAATTCAGTGTTTTAGTCACATGTCAAACACATGAAGAGAAAGTTTGAGTTTCCCTGCCCTTTGAGCAGATGCCATCTGTTTCCTTTCAGAAAGGGTCTCAGGTTCTATTTCTCCACCTTTCACCAAGTTCAGAAGGTCCTATATTTGATTCTAATATTACAGAGCTACACCTGAGTCTACAGCTTATGACAATTAAATTCGGGGGTCTTACTGCAATACTTCAGTCCATATTCATAAGCATGAATGTAAGTAAATGAAAATTTCCCTAATTAAGTTGTATTAAATTGAGAATACATATGCCTCACTAAGTTTTTTCTGTATTTATACCTCCTATTCATCCTAAACATGCCTATTTCCTATGGTTTTTTTATTTTACCTGGTGTGAATTTTAGTCCATGATGTCCTAGTTGATTAACCTCCTTGAGTAGAGGTATTTCCTATTCTTCCTTGTTTTTTAATTTGTTAGACATTCATAAAAGCACTCAATAAATATTTATCACACCAAAGTGAAGTTAATATAATGCTTTTCAAGAAACAGCAGCAGTCCCATGTTACCTTCTTAAGGGTATAAGATCAATGCCTGAGGAGAAGATGATGGCTAGCAAGGAAGCATTTCGAGGGGATGCTAACCTTGGTCCTTTCTTCTTCTCTCAGAAAATTTCCATGGGAAATAGTGTGATGATGCATTTTTAAGCCTTTCATTATGAAAATTTCTAACCACACATTCATAGAATGATGAAAAATATATATAACTTACACATTTTTACTACAAACTTAAGTAAATGATAGATGGATGTCGTGCATGTCTGTGCTGTGTTTGCTGTGTGTGTGTGTGTGTGTGTGTGTGTGTGTGTGTGTGTGTGTGTGTGTACAGGAACACTCATTGCATCAGGAAGCACTGATAGCTTAGCTCTAATCTTTTATGAGGAAATATGTGGGGCAAAGGAAAAAAGAAAATCTAAGTTAATAGTTCCAGTATCAGCAGTAACCATACCTCAGCTGGACTTGCTGGACTTCGATATCATCTGAGTTTATAGCTAATAATAATTCAGGAAGTTAGATGGCCACTGGCCTCCAGTACAAGTTCCCCAGAAAGAACTTTTAAGAGCCCATTGCAACTGAGAGTTTTAGAGTGGTGAGAGAGTCCAGCTAGCATCCTTTTAATAACATGTTTTGAGACAGTCAGTTGTTAACTACTTGACCATTTTACTTTAATTCTGGTTACTTCTCAGTAATCAGATGATTAAGATAAGTATACACACAGTGATCTTCAACAGCTTCTACAAAATTTGTTTACTTGGACCTGTAGAAGCCAATGGAATTCTTCTGCTCACTGCTTTCAATATTTACCATAAAGACTGAAAGGTGGAAAACCGCAGAGATAGAACTAGATGAAGATAGAAAATCAAAGCATTTTAAGAAGGGTGGTAATGGAGCTGAACACATTGTATGTCTTTGATGTGCTAGTTCCTCTGGCAGGCATTTTATATCCCTGATCTCATTTAATTCTCATCCTTAGAGACAGATGACTTGTCTCCAGTTTCCAGATGAGGAAACTAAAATTCAAAGTGATGAAGTGACTTGCCAGTGCATTTACTCCTAGGAAGCCTCTCTTTCCCCATCAGACTTGGAGGCTGGTATCCCTGTCTGCCATCTCCTCCTCCCCCAGTCCTTGCAGCCAATCCATGAGGACTGGAACTGTGTTAATCTTATTCATTACTATACCCGAAAATCTGACATGTTCATCAAATAGTTTCAACAAATATTTATTAACTGCCAACATATGCCAGCCCACCAAAGAAATAATTAATAAAAATGAGCAACAATCCTTCTCTTCAAAGAGCTGACATTCTGGTGTAAGGGGACAAAGAATAAGCATAAAATTATGTAAAATATGCAGTATGTTAGCTGTGGAAAATGGAGAAAGGTGTGCTTTGGTTAGGGGCATCTTACCAGTGTGATACTTGAACCATGACCTGGGAGGCAAAGGAGGGAGCCATGAGGATAGGTCAGAGGGCAGAGTGTTCCAAGCAGAGGAAACAGCCAGGGTGTAGGTGTGGGGGAAATGGGACTGATGTCTCACGGAGCAAGGAGGCCAGTGTGGCTGGAGAGGAGTGTATGAGAGAGAGGAGGGGCGTTTCAGATCAGACAGGTAGTCGGTAGAGGGCGGCACAATACTTGTTGGCTCTTGCAGGCAATTTACGGTGAGTGAGATGGGCAGCCAAAGGGCCCGGCATGGTCTGACTTCCCTCCTCCAGGGATGATGACAGACTGCTGTGTGGAAAATAGACTGAAAGAGGTCAGCCATGGAAGCAGGGAAGATGTTTAGAAAGTGTTCAAATAATTAAGGGAGGCATAATCACATATGGCTTAAAAG
Organism: Manis javanica; assembly: GCF_040802235.1. Classification (NCBI taxonomy): domain Eukaryota; kingdom Metazoa; phylum Chordata; class Mammalia; order Pholidota; family Manidae; genus Manis; species Manis javanica. The sequence continues at coordinate 47,827,393 of NC_133156.1, forward strand.
TGAGGGTGGGAGGCAGTGAAGGTGGGGAGTAGTGGGACTCTGGATGCATAATTTGAAGACACATCTAGCATCGTAGATATGGGGTGTGAGTGGAAAAGGCAAGTCTAGGATGACCTCAAAGACTGTGGCCTGAGCAACTAGAAAGATGGATGAACGAGTAACAGAGAAATGGTCTGTTGCAAGACAACATGTTTTGTGGAGAAGATTCGGAGCTGGGTTTTGGGCCTAAATTTGAGATGCCTATTAAACATTGTACCTGAATTGTTAGTCTGGCGATTGGATAGATTGGATATCCTACTCATCTGGAATCCACAGGAGAGTTCAGAGCTTGGGATGTGAATACAGTGTCATTGCTATATTGTATCCAAATCCATGGGACTGGGTGAAACTCCATGGGGGTTAATGAGGGCCTGGTAGATCCTAGTTCATGGTTTAGTTTGGAATTGTCAGCATGTGAATGGATAGATGTGTGCCTCAGAAGTGAGATAGGAAGAAATCTAGCTTATCTGACATCAGGACATTGTGTATCTTCCTCTTTGTGTGTTCCAAGTTTTTAGTTGACATCTGGTTATTTTAAGCAGCAACAGTGACAAAGGAATTTGTTTCAAAGGTGTTGGTGCACCTACAGAACTGTTTTTGAGAACCAGACTTGAATGCTATATAAGTCGGAAATAAGGCCTATATACACAGCCATTATAAAGAGTTATTGATATGTCAGATTTAGCAACAGGCTAACGACAATGGTAATAATGATGTTTGGTATCAAGGAAAGAGAATCATTTTTAATGAACACCTACCACGTGGCAGAACATTGTATCTATTAATCTTTAACCTTCATACCACTTGTGTGAAATACATATTATTCTCACTTTATACATGAAGAAATTGACAGTCATAGGCGTTCATTAATTCTCCTAGGTCACAGGAAAGGTGAGCACCAGAATCTGGACTCTGATCCAAACCCATTCCAAACCCATGCTTTTCCCATTTTACAAAACTGCCTTTCCAAAGCAACAAGTAGGTGCAGCTGTTCAGAAAAAGCCTCAAATTCTTTTCAGAACACAGTGAGGTAGGCAGGGATGATGGTTTATCTTGTTTAATAGAAAGGAAAACTGGAGCTAAATGATCTGGCCCACCTCTACAACCTCTAAAAGCAGATGTGAGATTTGGCTCCCAGTCTGCTAAAATTGAGTCCCAGCTTTCACACCACTCCTCGGAACTAGGTTTAGCAAAACTAATGATGACCCTAATGAAAATATCTCTGATTTACTCTTTGAAAAGGTATTTACACTTTGTTGATTGCCTTCAATCACCAATACATGTGAATGTACTAAACACCTATATTTATTGATTACAAAGTTGAATTTTTTTATCAGTAATATAATGGTACCTCCTTAGGCATTTCTGTTCAACTTAAATCCTAATGCTGTAACATTTGCTTCTAGTAGCATATAATTGCTCTGGATTCTAATAGTTTTCACTTTTCACTTGATTTTTATTTAATGTTTTCCAAATTGCTTTTTTCCTCCTGAAACCACTCTTGTTTGGAAATAAGAAGTTCTCTGTGTTTCCTTATGTTCTGTCATTCTGATGTGGAGAATTAATCTCTGTTGTCAATATAATATTTCTCTGCCTGCTTTGTCATTTATTTGTGTGTTGGATTGTCTTTCACTTTATTTCTCTGGTCCCTTTCTTTTGAATCTTTAAAAAATTTATTTCTCCCAACTAAATCATTTCAGTGCAGCAGAATGAGATTTGGCTTGCTTTTACTCCTTCAGCCTGTTATGTTTATCATGAGATTAACATCTTTATTTTTTGGCTCTGAAGTCTCTTGAACATTGTCTCTCAGTCATTTTTATTTTCCCTCGTTTCCATGGCTCTGTGTTGTTAAAATTCTTCATGGCTGGTTCTCCAACTATGTTTCAGTTTGTCCTGTTTTTCTACATCAGCTTCTTGGGAGGTTTTATTCTTCAATTTTTTACATGATAATATCAGAAATCTTTGCTGCTAGGTACAGTCTTAGAATTATAAGTCCTCTGCTCTGTTCTGCTCTCTGCCCATGTTTATTAGTAAGTGGATAGTATTGGAAGAGTTTCCATTCTTATACCAGGCTTATCCAGAGCTATATATATTAAAGAAAGTACTTCAATCTAAAAGAAACTCTATCTCAAAATAAGATTGAGTTTTATAGAAACTTACTGTTATTCAAGAAGTCTTGGCAACCCACAACAAATATTTTTCTGAATTATTCCTTCATATTTACTTATTTAAGCTTTGATTAATATTTTAAAAATAAAATGTACAACAGCATACAATGGACATTTTGCAGTCTATATTTGACTTTACTGAACAGTATTGATAAACTGGGCACCTGTTGGGTGTGGTGGAGAGATCTGAGTCTTGAAGTTAACATTTGAGTTTGAATCCTGTTTTCCCCTCCTTCCAGGGCATTAATTTTTTTTCTCAGCCTCAAGTTTCTCTTTTTTCTTAAAATGTGGGTAATTGTATCTGCTCTACAGATAGGTGAAAAATTAAATGTGATACCATCTATGAATGTTTTAATACAGGGGCTAACTTATTGTAGGTGTTCCAGAACATGTAGCTATTGTTGCTATTATTTTATGTAAAATACTAACAGTTATAGTCTTCTGTTTTAATTTGAAATTATTTGAAGAACTATCAATGACCTTTCTTCCATCTCCAGTTCAAGAACATGTGATTTCTTTCTATTAAATGCTCATTATTTTATAGTTATTATTTGAATACTTATTTGTCTTGATAAGAAAAATATTAACTATCTAGAGAAAAAGATTTGGTAGCTAAAAGTTTTGGTCAATTAGATTTTGCCTTAAGTTGGCAGGGGGAATACCTTAAAAATGGTTAAATATTTCTTGATTACATCATCACAAAGTAAGGAGTGTATGTAACCTCCCGGAGTTTGAATGATGAGGATAAGACAATTCCCTCGTTCTTATAGAAGCCCTCTGCTGGTGGAATCCTCAATAATTTTAGTTAAAACTAGCTAGAGTGTAACATGAATGAGTTCCATTTGTATAAGTCAGGGTTTTTTGAAAACAGAATTAAATTCTGACTCTGAAAGTATTTGTCTTCCCAGTCACCTTCAACTGTATACAAAACCTTTAACATCTGGCCTGCCCTCCCTCTTGAGAGTTGTTCTAGAGGAAGGCTGAAATTAGATACTTCCTCTCGTCTCAACTTCAACAAGTCAAAACATCTCTATCCTTTCTGGCCAATACAATCTGGCCAATACAATACTCACTTCCCAATACAATCCTCTACCTGAATTTTCTACTGGGTACCAATGGTCTCATTATCTTAGTAATTCCTTTACATCATCTTCAATGCTGTCATTCAATATTTCTCTCCATTCTTGTATTTTAATCCCCTTGATTTTTACTTTGGGCCTTTAACTGACATTCTTACATGTGCATTTGACATTCCATTTGATTTAGTACCAATAAAACTCTGGTAAACACTTTCAGATAACATATCTGGGTCTAATGATCAAAATCACAAACAAATCAATTTAACATGTCTAAAACCTAGAACTTCTTAATATTTGCAAGGGATGCCATAAAACCAGCACATGTGCAGAAACATAACATTTCCCACCCTTCTATTAACGACTAAGATTCATTAAATGCTCTCTTTAAGATGAAATGTTTGAAAGCCCTCAGACTTTCTTCAGTTCCTTCCTTAGTCTGGCTCTATAGTTCTAAAAATTTTGTCTGTTAGAAATTTATTCTTTAAGGTTGTCTATATCACCATCACATGAAATGCATCTCCCTTATGCTATTAATTATGAGAGATTAAGTGATTTTTGTAAGGCTAATTTTGACTCTCTTTGATTTTTTGCCTTACATGATACTTTGCAATCCAAGTCCTGCTTAATTTGAGACTCTATAGTTCCATTTTTTTCACCTACTTAGGTGGCCATTTGCTAACTACAGAATAAATTTCAAATTCTTCTATCTTTTACCCAGTTGTTCAGCCACATCTTTCATCCTTCTGCAGACCCTCAAGGGCATCATGTCAGGCCTGCTCATGTTTCCCGATTATAGACTGTGCTTCTGCTTTGGAAAGGTGGCCCAGTTCTCTTTATCTGCAAATATTTCCCTCCATGTCTACACAGAGAATCACTGCTCCTCTGGTAACTTTGAGTGAATGAACCACAGCTGGAAATGGGGTCCCCTTCCTTGGAACTGTACCACCTAGTTTCCAGCACGCTTCCATCCCTCATCTCCACCATGCTCACACGTGCAGTATAGAAAACCAAGAAAGAAAAAAAAATACTCATTATTTCGCCCCCCCCAAAGATAGCAACTATTAATATTCAATGATATGCCTTTCTTGTTACACCAGTTATACTTCATCCTCCTCATAATTAAAAGGAGAAAAGTAGAAATGCCATCATTATGTTATTATGCGTCAAGATACTCAAGATTTTACAACCATTGTATTCTGTAATCTTCACAAATACTACAGGAATATCTTACTTCACTCCTCACTGGATAGAAAAGAAACCCAAAACTGAGAAATAGTGGATTTGAGCCCACGTGTTTCACTTCAGAGTCTTGAATCTTTACAACATAACTCTGTCTCGTAGATATGCCATTCTATGTAATCACAACAAAATTATTTTTCTTACATATAAAAACTTTAAGAACAAATGAAAAAATGAAGTTTCTAAAACTAAAAGTCAAACTCTATTAAGGAAACTCTAGAGAATCATTATTTGGAAAGGTAGACATGCTCATAAGAGTAATAATTAAGGTTCACACCACTATGATGTTTACCACATGCCAGGCAGTGTTCTAAGTGTTATATACATGGGCTCATTTCACACTCACAATATATCCATAGGAGAAATACTTTAACTGTCACCATTTTACAGATGTGCAAAGCTGAGAAACAGATGAATTTAATTATCAACCTAAAGCTGTTGGAATGCCTCAGCCTATAAGAGAACACTACATTTTATATATATATATATATATATATATATATATATAACTACTTTATAACCTTCTATTTTTATACATTTTTCTTAGTAAAACCACAGTGTACTTACCTTGGCCATAACATGGCATTTAATGTGAAATCAGCAGCTCAAAAACGGGGGTGGAGGGTAACTCTTGGACCAGTTTTGTTTGCAGAAGCAAGGCACTAACTTTAATTAACTTTAACTAGGACTGCTTATAGCTCCATGTGAGAAGAGACACAAAAAGGCCCATTAACTCGGAACATCGTTTCCGTATTTTTGCCTCTGTATGCCCTCAAGATAGTACTTTTTCCCTGCTGTTCTCTGATTTTTGTCTCTTTTTTCATTTTTTAAAAAATGTATTAGCAAAGGGTATGAGTCTAAAATTAGTCATATATCCACTGTAGCCTTTTTTGTTCATCTAAATACATTATTTCTAGGGCAATGGTAGAGAATTTTGATGAAAATTGTATTTTAAAGGTGGACAGGGTTTTATGTAATCTCATGTAACCTCATGGAGGTTTTAGGAATCCCTTCACCCAGTTTAAGGGTAATTATTTGCTCTTTATTTTTTTCTGAATATATGTGTTTGTGTGTTTTAAAGATATTTTTTCACTAACTTTAACTCTGAAGTAATTGTCTTAAATATGCTAATAGCAGGATCTTGGTGTCTCTGTAACATAATACCTATCTGCCTAAAGTTTGGTAATATTGCATGAAAACTGCTAATTTTGAATTATTTAAGTGTAATTGTAAAAACCTGCTACATAATTCCACATGCAGACATTTTCTGAAAGTTAGCATTTAAAATTACTTTCTACTATTTTTGTGACTCTAGATTTTGAAGGAATGCTTCTATGACAGCTGAAGCGAGACATTTAGCAGCCACTGTCCTTTTTGTATTCTGTGCCAGGCACTAGGACTCCTTTCCTCTTGAACGTTTTATCATGTACAAGGCTATTAACATTATGAGGATAGGCTGAAGCATGAATAAATCGTGAGACTTACTGATGATGTCATTACATTGGTCAATAAAATACAAAGAAGGAAGGCTTCCCACACTACCAGGCTCAGCTAACTAAGTCAGGATACACGAGCAATTAACTCTTTAATTAAGATGAATGGGTGACATTAGCCCTCCTTAAACTCTGCTCGTCAGCATTTACAAATAGAAAAAGATGGATGCCTCCTTCCCAAGAAATGTAGGTTTTATTTTTCATTCATTGACACAGTCTCATTCTTCCTACTTTGTAAACAGAGTCACCCAACTATATGGCTGGTCATATTTTAACAGATTCATTTCATCAGTCTTATCACTTACTATTTAAAGAGCTATATTGGAATTTCCTAGGTTTTTGGGGAAGCCAACTTTATCTCTATTGTTACTAAACACAATTGCTTTGCCTATTTACCCACTTCACACAAGGAAGATTCATGTCAGCATCTCATAGAGGAATGCAACACAGCATGTAAACAGCATCAATCCATTTGTTCTTCCAACAGCTATTCATTGTTACTTCCTACTTTTCCAGTAACTTAGTTCAGGACTGGAAGTCTGGAGATATATGTTTCATTTCTTTTGACTCTGGATAAGGGTGTCTCCAAACTTTCATTTCCACATCTGTAAAATTTGGTTACTGGAGTAGTTGACCCTGTAATTCAATAATATTTAACACAGTGTAAAGGAAAAGAAAGGTAGGAATCATTGCAGGAACCAAGTGTCTAAACCAGGACCTGAGAAATATAACATAATTCTCTAACATTAGCATCTCAACATGTAAACACACAATATATATATACACATATGTGATTATATGATCTATTTTATATATGACTACTGTATGTTTTTTTTGTACCAAGTCTTTGGGATCTTAGAGCACACTTTATTTCAGACTAGTTCAAAAGCCACATAGGCCAGTGGCTACCTTATTAGTACATTTTTAGTATTAATGACTATAAGAAGAAATATATCTCTTAAATATTTTTCAATTTAGTCTAAATGTTTAAAACAAAAATTTGCAGTGTTTTTTTCACCAATTTTAAAACTCAAGATAACTATCCAAAAAATAAATAACCAAATTTGCATTGTCCATAGACAATAGAATTTCTCTGAATGAATATAGCTTTTTATAAAGGGATAATCACTATTAAGCAAATCCATTTACCACTATGTGGCCTAAAATGAGAAGATCCAACTTACAGAAAAGAGATAATGTCCTATTAACTTCCCCTCTATAAATGATAGGTAGTGTGTACTCTTTGAAAGTCTTTATAAGACTCTTAGCTATAGGGTTAGTAATACTGATAGTCTAATGGATCAGAAGTTCTAGTCATTATACAGGTACTATCTATACCATATAGAAATATACCATGTAAACTGAATCCTACTTCATTATTTACTTTATTTCTTAACTTTTTCATTTATGTTTTAAATGGAAATCTTTAAATTTTAGGGATAGTGACATGTCCATCTTTTAATACATAGCATATACTACCTTAGCTTATCCCATTTTTCTGTTTTAACTGGATGCAATAAATATTTATTGATTTAAGAAATATACTGATGCATAGAAAAATATTTTGTTTAGAGATTATAGATCTTGATCTTTGCAGCTTTTTCTTCTCACAATGTCTGGATTTTTTTTCAATTTGAGATAACTTTGTCTAAGAGGTAATAATTATAACACTAATAATAATGTTAACCAAATTATATTTAACTTTTACTAAATGCTAGGTACTCTGATAGCAGTGTTATATATATAAATAATATAATATAACTTGGATCTGTATGTATTTAAAAAACTAGCTGAAAAGCAACTGATTCTAAGGAAACTCTCCCTTTATAAACACTAAGGAAATTTAAAGATTTTTTTTCTATATGAATGAACATGTATTATTGATTGACATTACCCAGAACAGGATCTAAAATATAGAAAGCATTCAGCAAGTATTTGTTGAAGAAATTATTTAAATACAAGTTTTCAAGTAAGGCATTTATTCACGAATATCTACTGAGGCTTTCCATATGATAGGAACTTTTTAAAGTAAATGAAGTAAATATTCAAAAAACGAAACATCTTTCTACATAATGGGCCCTTTACTAAGTAAAAATATACTTATCAAAAAATACTCAACCATAGCTCTCCATCTTATGGGGAGCTCACAGTTTAGTGGATGAACAGATATCCAAATGATTCTAAGACCACATTATAAAATGCTTCTACAAGAAATATGGAAAATTAAGTCTTCTGGAGATAGTGAAGAACACAGGAAAGGTGACATTCTAGGTGAATTTTTAAAAAGTGGACCTTTTCCAGGTATGAATGTCATATAAGGGGACACAGAAATAGGAGAGCACATAGTAAGGTCTTTTTCAAATAGCCTGTGAGCTTAAGAATAAACACATAGTAGAAAGTGGCAAAATCTGAGGGTGGAAATACAAACACATTTCATATAGAGTTTGATCTTTGTAATCTTTGACTTATGGGTAATGGGAAGGGATTGGAGGTTTTTAAGTTAAGACATGAAATCAAATTTGAGTTTTACATATAATAAATATGGCATCAAAAGAGTGGATGATTTGAGAAAGTAAGACTCTAGCCATTGCAATAATCAAGGGTTAAGGTAATAATGGTCCAAGTAAGCCTGGAGAGGTAGATGTAAACTAGGAAAAGACTTCAAAAGCATTTCTAAGGCAGATTCTACAAGACTTGCGAAAGGTAGGTAATGGAAAGGGAGACATTAAATATAGCTCTAAGCACTATAAACCAGGTGAATGGTAGTATTAGTAAACATTAAAACTATCCAGGACTTAATTTAATCATTTTTGCTGGTTTCAAGGCACTTTCAGGATTTAGTAATATTCCCTGTCAACTATTTGGGCAGTAGTTTATTGGAATGTCATGGAAAATGCCCTGAAAGGAAAATTAATATACCACCTCTGCAAGTAATGCACAAGATTCCAATCAGTCTGAACAGATCAGACACAAGTGGAAGAACCAATCTCTATACAGCCTTTGGCTGTGGAGAAGTCACTTGACTTCCCTAAATCTGATGCTTCATTATAGTATGGTGTTTGCAGGAAATTATAATTAAGAATATGTATGTTTTAAAAATAAGTCACAGTAAGTATTTTAGAGGCAAGATTTTGAAATTATCCCACTGTTCCAGGAAATATAAAAATTAGTGAGGATTTTAATAGATTAGGGAACATAAAACAAAGTTACCTGTGCTTTCTTTCACACACCCACCTCAAGAAAAGACTGAAGATACCAAAAGACTGTTAAAACTATCCTTTTGCAAATCTTCCCAAAAGAAAAAGACAATTTAAAGTTCAGGCTAAGCAACATAAAAAATTGTCAATATTTTTTATCTATGGTAATATAGAAATAGTCATCATTAGGTCCCAATGACGCATCATGATATTACATTTTGGATTGTGGTAATATAGACCAGTAGCTTGAATCAAGAATCTTTTGTCCTCCAAAAGACATTTGGCAGTTTTTGGTTGTCATGACGGGATGGTTGCTGGGATCTATTAGACAGTGACCAGGGATGCTGCAAAAATGTAACAGGGCATAGGACAGTCCTCTCCACCCCCACCTCACCCCCCTGCCGAAAGACTGTCTGGTCTGCAGTGTCAGCTGTGCTGAGATTCTCTGAGAAAGTCTAATAGGCACCATGGTTGAAGCTTCTCAGGTGTCTCCGAGAGGAGCTATCATAACTTTTAGAGTTATTTAATATTCTGAATTAAAATATAATCAGGTGAGACTATTCAAGAATGAAGCACTCTGTGACCCTCAAATGGAAGGTGGAAATATAAAGTCTATGTTACTCTATATTCCTCTATCAGGAGGATATATGTTTTCCCTGTTTGTAAAACCGATTTTATTTGAAGTCATTCATATGCCTTTTAGCATTTTCCCTAGGAAACTGCTTTAAAAAAGTCTAAGTTCAAGTTGTAATACCATGGAAATCTGAACACAGAGGTTCACATAGTATCCTAATTGGAAGTGATAACCGCTAGCATGGTCCATTTATACCTATCTGTTCAGAAAAGTGAACTTCACTTTAAAGCTGGGGTCACAAACTTAAATGCTTACAGGGAGGCTGATGTTCAGCACCAAGTATGGCCACTTTCACAGCAGTTCAAACACTCAGACTCCCCAGGGAGCCCCAAGTTGCTCCAGGTGCCCTGGGTTATTTCTGAGGACCCCTCTCACCACTATGCATGCAGTTTCATGACAAAGAGGTGAACTTGCAGCACAGCAATGAGCCCCAGCACATCTTTCTAAGTACACAACTAGGCCCTGCAATCATTTCAGCTGGTTGGGACCCTAACCACACCTGCTGTTACATATTTATCAGACCAGGTAGAGTAAATGGGTGAACTAGTCCAGATGAAGGATGCTATAAGAATGAAGACAATGAGCCTCATTGTAGAATGCACACTCAGGAGCAGTGGGGCCAGTGGGCACTGGATAGCGCATGCCACTGTAAATATGAGCAGCCTCTACCCAGATCCAGCAGATGGTTGCCATGTAGGAACGCAGGTCCAGAGTTGCCAGTTTTTCAAGAGAAGCAGTGAAATCTAATTATTTTTAAACATTGGCAATTAATTCAAATGTAAAACATTATTCAGTCCCCACTGCAGCCTATATAATCCCTTCTGGGGATAACCTGTGGGCCAGTACTTTGCAAATTCTGTTTGAGAAGGCTGGTGAGAGCAATGTCTTGATTCTCAATTACAACATGGAATCATTTCTCAAACTACAAGCCTCCTCTTCCCCAACACTTAAAAAGGCTTTCTCTGAAACACCATTCTGGATGAATTCAAACTGCAGTTGGTATTTGAAGCAACAATGGGCCTGCCTCTTAAGGAGCCAGACAATTGACACTTTTGGTTGTGCCTTTTGAGGCATACAGCTCCTATCTCCACATGATCGAAGAAAGAGAGGCTCTGTATACTCAACCTAGAGTTTACAGGAAAACATTCCTTGTAGGTTGCTTAAATGTGAGCTTCATGTTATGCTCAGGTAGGTATGAGATTCAGGGACTTTATTTATAATTTTACCTAAGGAAATGTATCATGTTAAAAACAAATCCTAAATACTCTTTTCTGAGTGGATATTGCTAATGAAAATGCCTCATAAAGTCATTTAAAATGAACCCAGCTAAAGGTGAGAGAAACATTTGGCTTAATGCTAAAGTCTGGAAAAGTGAAACAGTTCCATAATTCTGTTCCCAAATAGTCAACCCTTTAAAGTACGTCCCTTTTATTTATTGATTGATTGATAGTCAATATTTTTAATACTGGGGGATACTTGGATTGCTTAAGCAAGTATTTGCTGTCCCATCCCCAATTTCAGGGTTTTTATCCCATTTCATTGAAAACACTGAAAAAGAAGAGCATCGTTTTCAACATTAGGGCTGCCACGTGGGAGCTTGTGTTATGAAAAGGAGCCCGTGAGGGGATAAGACTGACTTGGAAGGTACACAGTGTGCATGAGGGTTAAAAATGACTGATTCCGAGTAGCCAGATATGAATATCCAGAGAAGGTATAAAAGCAATAAAGAGGGTTCAAATAGGAGAGGGCCTCTCAGTTCATAGCAGCACTTACATTATGAACCGTTACTCCTGGAAACTTCTGTAGAAAAAATAACCTTCAGCTCTTACCTGCTACAGCAAAAAAAAATTGCATCCTAGAAAGGTGATGTTACAGAAGCTCCCAGAGTCACAGAGCTAGTTTTTGGATGGCTATTTTGTTTCCCTTAGCCACCATCCCTGCTGCCATATTTTTTGTGTCCATATCATACAATAGGCGTAAGGAAATACAAGAAGAGACCTGGGTGTGGGCACATCTGCACAAGGTCCTTGTTGGTAATTCTGTTCATGTGTTCAAGGAGGAGGAAGCCACACCCAAGAAGTAAAATGAGATTTTAGTATTCTAATAATTCTCAGTCCTCTCTCTCTCGTTGTGAAAGTCGAGATCTGCTAATATTCACAATAACCTATACTGGTTTGGAGGAACTGAAGGTTTTTAAGAGGAAGGTAGATTTACTGAAGGCCTATTATGTGCTTTCTCTTAATATACATTATTTAACTGTAACCTCACGAAGTCTGAGTCTGGGACCCAGATAAATGAAGCTGCTTATGTAAAGCTGTGCTGACGATGACTGACAAAGCAGGCCACAGAGTGTAATGTGGAGAGCGCATACCTCTGCAGCTCACCAGGGTTTGAAACTGAGGGTCCAGAACTCCTAAACTGAAAGCCCTTAGACCACTTACTTGAACTCTTAAGTGTGACTTCCCTCATCAGCGTAATGGGAATAATAATAGTTTTCACATTATTTGTAAAACAGTAAAAAGCTCATACTAGTAGCTCTTAAGGTTGTTTGAAAGAGTCAGTGAAAAAGTCATGTAAATCATATAGTTCACGTTTGGCCCATGGTAAAGATTCAGGAAATATTAGCTGTTTTATTATTGTTTGCATTATTCCTGGAATTCTTGGGCACATGTATCTCTCACTGTAACACACATATTCTATATACCCCCAATCATAGTTTACCTCCTTGCGTGGTGTACTGATAGGTTAAAATTTTGTAATGAAAATTTCCACTTTTCAAGGATTTACAGGCATTTTAGCAATAGATTATCTTCATAATTGGTTACTAATGAAGAAAGTGTTAACAACACTCAGTTGAAAATTAGGCTGGATGATTGAACCCAGAAAGCCTGAACATCCCCAACCCTTTACTAATCATGGACACCCTGACCACTTTCTTAATGTGATGCATGCAGATTAAGTCTTTTGTTTATTGATTGGCCAAATATATGCAGGGCGAATGTATGCTACTTCATCCTTGGCTCTTCTGAGGGAAACTGTTACCATGGTAACAAAGGCATCCTTTGACTCCTATTTCTACAGTTATAGAAATGCTTCTTAAAAAATACGACAATATTTAATGTCAAATCTAGAGTAATTTTTCTCATTGTTTGGGGAGCAAAATTGATTTTCTCTGGGCAAAGTTTGTTTGGCTGCCCAAATGTACTGTTTATAGTAATGTGTTCCACCAAATTTCTTTAAAAGCCAGTTAAATATATTTTGTTTTAACTTCTAATCTAATTTCATCATTTGGAAGTGCCTCTTGCTTCACTGTGCCTGTTTTGATTTGGAAATAGTGCACATTCCATCTTTGCTATGTCAGGGTAAGGTGGAGGGGAAGAGAATGAATCATCTGGTTTCTTATATCAGAGAACAGGGTGTGTGACACAGGAGGGAGAGCGCGCGCTTGGGGATGTTCAGGAGACTGGCTTATTCTAATGCTGAGATTTTCAGGTGGCAGCTGGTGCCTGCTTCATGATTCCAGTGGTTCAAAACCCATTCTTTCCCAAATAAAATAAAACCCATTCTGTTCTATTTTCCTGAAATTAAAAATAACTTTTGCTGTTCACATTACAAGAACAGCACATGATCATTGCTGAAGATTCAGAAACTGTAGATAAACAAAAGAAAGCTGCCCATGATCTCACTTTCTAGAGATAACCAATATTACTATCTGGTTGTATCTTTCCAGAGCCGTATCTGTCTCTACATATATTTTATTTCACAAAATAAGACCATATTTATTTATTATTCTATAACCTGCTTTTTTCATTTAACCATGTACTAGTACTGATGACCTGTTGAAAGATCACTTCTAAGGCATTGTGTTTAATGGCTACAAAGTTGTAAGATATGCTAAGAATTGCTAAATTGAATTAGTGCACATTTGTTGGATATTTAGGTAGTATCTAGATTTTTCCTTAATGTAAGCATAATCATAATGAATTTCTTAATATGTTAACCTTTGCATATGCTTTTTATATACACTTAAAATGAAAAAAGATAATGGTAGGTTCTTAATGTCTTGCTGGGATGGAAGGGATGTGAAGGTATGGTTGGAGTGGCTCTTCAGTATGTCTCTGCTTCTCCTTCATGAGAGGACATCCGGACACTCATAATAGTGTCTACATCCAGGAATCATAGCAATGAACTTGATATAAGCTCATCCTCTGTGGCCCTGAGCTATTCAAATGCTGACCTCTAGCTTCAGTTTCCTAGGATCTTTGAAGAAATCTTAGCTTCTTTTATTTTTCAGCAAACATGTACTGGGAATCAAGTACATCCAATTACTTTCCTGTCCTTCATGAATTACTCTACCTACACATACATCATCCCTGACCCCACTGTGTACTAACATATACCCAAGCATTGGAGTTGATAGTTAATTAATATTTCTGAGACTCAGTTTTCTCTTCTTTAAAGTGGGGAAATTACAATTTATTTCAAGTTGTTTATTTTTTAGTTTTTGGGAATCAGTGACATAATATATGGAAAGTGCTAGGCACAGTGCTTGGGTGATAAGATAGCATGGTAGTCCAAATGTCAGTGGGAGAGCATGGAAAAGTGAGCTACTTACCTTTCCTAGGGGCAGCAAGAAGGCATCCAACTTCCTGTTCTCTGCTTAATAAACTAAGCAAAGAGCTGCAAGTTTAAAACTCCATGTCTAAGTGCCAGCTCTCCATGACTCACTGCATGACCTTGGGTTAACCACTTAATCTCTCTCTGCCTTGGTTTTCCTCTCCATAATATGAGCATAATAACTCTTACCCACCTCACTAGGGCAGGGATGATTAATCAGTGTTTATAAAACTCAATAAATCCTTTGGTTATGAAGTACAGTGAGACTGGAAAGCATTACTACTATTAGCTGCTTTCTTGATAGCTAAGCCAGCATGTCAGGGACTGCTGCATGGAGTGCCATTGAGTTATATCCTCATTCTATATTATCGTCAAGAATCTCAGTTCCTTTGTCCCTGCCCCTGCAGATATCAGTTTTTCTACTACTATAATGCTCACTCTTCAACAAAGAGCAATCAGTTTCCCGCTTATACCCAAGTGCCCATAGCCACCCAAACCTATAAGCAATGTTTATTCCTTTAACAAATATTTATTGAACAGTTGGAAGGTGCAGTACTGGATAGTGGAGATACAAGGATATATAAAAATCAATATGGCACTTACCTTCAAGGTATTTAGTACCTGGTGAGCGACCCAGACTGGTAACTGGCAGTCCTATTAAAGCCCAGGTGCTCAGATGGCAAATGCACAGGGCCCCAGGGGAACAGAGTATACACATGTACAGTTAGGAGTCTTCCTGCTAGGAGTGATGTCTTAAAAGGAGAGAGGCAGGCTCACAGCTTGGGAAATGCAGAGGAAGGGGAGAGAAGAAGGCAAGAATGTTGTAGGAAGAAGGCAAATTATTATCCATGTCCTACAAAGGGAGTGAACAAAATCTGTTAAGGAAATTGAAAGCATTTTCATAGGATTAGAGCTAAAGAAAAGGGAAATGTCATATAAAAAGGCTATTTATGATACAGTCTAATTCTATCTTTTAATTCAGCTAGCCTCTTGCTCTGACCATTGGCACCCTTCATTTAATGTACCTTACAGCCTGTTACCAAGCTCCTCTCCAGTTTAGACCCCTGAAGCGACTGCTTCCTCAACTCTTGGACTTCAGTGTCCCAGGCTGTTAACCTCATAAGTTTCTTAATATTGATATTCATAAACTTTTTAAATTTGTCTGACTACTTCCTCTTCAATCTCTATCTGAATTTCCTTGTAGCTATTGTCTGTTTTTTTAGTAAAGCTGTCAATCTCAGGGATGACGTAAGTGTAAATCACAAGCCCAGCCTTTAAAAATGAAGCTGTAATGTAAAATGAAAAGACTAAGAAAGATGAGAGGCATATCTGGGAAGAGTTAAGTTGCATGTCACTATGGTTATCCTCGTACAACGAGGAAAGGAATATGTATGATGTAGTTCCTTCCATGCCTTGCATATTGTACATTAATTTTTCAAGCATACAATAGAAAGTCCTTGAAAATAGCACCAGTAAGTGTATATATCCATATCTAAATGACACAATGAAATCTTAGACAGGAGGTGAGAATTATAGTGAAAGAACTAGTCCCTCAAAAAGAAAGAAGAAAAAGGAAACTTGTCAGTAATAAAAACAAGGTATAAAACTTTAATCAACATCAGAGTTGATCACCTATTTGGTAACTGACAGTTCAATGAAGTTTCTGTTTTAAAATGGGCAAAGCAGACTGCCAAGTTTTATTTGTCATCTGATATAAGTTGAGCTATAGTCCGAGATGGTGGAAAACCTTTCTTGTTGGGTTTTACCTTTTTAATCTCAAATGAAAACTGGCACTCCATCTGGATAATGTCCAATGTGACACATTTTGGGAGCCATCAAGTACCTAGCCTTACAAATCAAGAACACTGATTAAATAATCAAGATTTCTGAAAAGCCTTGAGGGAGCTACACGTTTTTTGCATCAGTAATTTCCATTCTGTTTGTAGCACAAGATTTTTTTATTTTTAAGCTCTAGATAAAAACTTGTGTTTGACATACTAGCACTAAGTATTTTACTGGTGGGTTAGCAGGAGCTTGACATTCTTAGAAGTAATTCTCATAGCAAATATGGAAATTATGGGATTTAAAAAGTATATTAAAATGATGAAATTTGTCACTAATAAAATGAAACAAGAAATTATTTGGTTATTTATTTTGAGGGGTAGAATAAAGATAATGATATTTTACTAAGCATCCATTTAAATAAAAGCTATTAGTATTCTTCCTGATAGCATATAATATATAAGTATCTACATAATTATTAATCTTCCATATATAAGTTAAAAAGTTGCCTCTTCCTTATAATAAATAGAAATGTAAAAATAGAAAATTCTGTCTGTGACTCATGGTCAAACACAGCTTTATGGTGATTTAGAATAACCACCACTCAAATTACCAAGACTTTGATTAGAATAATAACTGATTTCCTACAACTGCATGCATGAAAGAACAATTCTTTCATTAGATATGTCAAAATTAGTCCAGAAAATATCAATGAACATTATTAATGTTATGTTCCTCTTTGGCTCTAGGCAGAATTGTCAAGTTGGTGAAGTTATTCTTTGTCATTTCTCAACATCCTTTTGAAGGATTTTATTTATGCTGGCATTTAATCATTTATTCATGCAACAACTTTTTATTGAGTGGTTACTATATGACCAGCAAAATTCTCAGTGCTAGAAATATAGCAGTGAAAAAGATAGTCAGACATCCTGCATATGAAGAGCTTACATTCTAGAAACTAGAATGGAGTCGGACAATTAAAAAACAAAGACAACTAAGTTAATAAAGAAGAAAATTTTGGATTATGTAAATACAATGACAATAATGAAAGAGAATGGTATGTTAGAGTATATCCAAGGCTACCTTAAGTCAAGTGGTGGATGACGACCTCTCTAAAGAGCTGAAACCTTTGAGCCAATCATGGGAAGATGTTGGGGAACACTGTTACAAGTGGAAAGATTCTGGCAAATGCCAAAACCCCAAGGTCATGAAACTGAGGCCAGGAGCATACTAGGAGTTCGATGGACAAGAAGATCCATGTGACTGGAGCATAATGAACAAAGAGAGACCAGTATAAGATGAGGCAGGAAAGCCAGGCAGGGGCTTCTTGCTCATGCAGGTTCCAGAAGGCTTAATAGAAATTATATTTTCAGTCTGATGGGAACCCCCTGCAGAGTTTTAGGAGGTATCTGTCTTTCTTCTTTCTTTCTTGGAACTTCTTTTTGCTTCCTTCTGAGAACCTTCTGCTATCGTAGCTCTCATGATAGCCCCTTTGCCTAAGATCTTTTATGAATTATTTTAATAAAATGAACTTTTCAACTTCCTGCTCTTTCAGGTGCCTGCCAAGTAATTTGTAAACTAATCTGATAAACCAATATGAGCTAAAGCATTCATAATAAATGTGGCTTAAAAATTATGTCCTTCTGAGATAGCATCTTTTATTTTAAAAAGCCTCTATTATCTAGACTTCAAGGAGTCTAAATACTTTAGAAATTGTAGCTATTTACTAGGAGAAAAAAACACAATTTAATCAGCTCCTTTTTTTTTTCCTCCTATACAAAGGAATATCCTTGATTGTTTGAAATCTTCAGATTAGCAGTCTATATAAAGCAGTAAGAATTCTTATCATCCTTGATTTTGTGATCACTGTGATTTACTAAGCCCTTCTTGCGTGTCAGGCACTGTATTAGATATTTTATATACAGATTTCCATTTAATTCTCACTACTAATTCAATGAATTCCCAATTTATAGATAAAGTGAGGCTCAAAGACTTATCTGACTTCAGCTATATTGTAGACCTAGAATGAGAACAAGGTCTATACACAAATAAGACAATCAAAAACTATTTGCTCTAGATAAGTGCATGATTGGTAAACAAAACAAAACAAAACAAAAATAATGACCACTCAGCCTGGAAGTTAGTGGGTAGAACTGTGATTAAATTCAGCCCCTACCAACTTGGAAGCCACTTTCTACGTAACAGTGCCTTACTCATGTAGTTCATTGTAGATCTGATTTTTCAATCCACAGGTCAAAAGAAAGTTTATTCAAAGGCAAGAAAAAAATACACCTAGTGAGGCAAAGTCTTCAGTACATCAGAATATTCCCTTCTCTTCCCTTTTCTGGTTTTGGGGAGCAATTTGCTGTCTCTTCTAGGGAAAACGGGCTGATTAGATGACTAAAGTCTAATAATTATGTTAGTTTGATAAGTCCAAAACTTTCCCAAAGTTGTTTGGTAATTTTATTTTAAACCTGAACTCAAAGATAAGTTAGAGGAAGTTGTCCAAAATAATGTTCTTGCAAAGGACTTCCTCCATGGGTTTACTGTCACCTGGACAGAGCCCTGTTTCCAAACCCAGGTGCAGCTGCTCATTGCCCCAGAGGCCAAAACTCGAGAGACAAGTGTTGTGCAAAGGAAAGGTTGCTTTATTCAGGAAGCCGGCAACTGGGAAGGTGGTGGATTAGTGTCCCAAGACCATTTTCAAAGTGCCCTCAGCGTGAGCGTGTATTAAAGGGGAACCTGAGAAAGACAGGAGGGGGGCCACAGAACTGGTAGTTAGTGGCCTGCAGGCAGACTTGCTGACACCAGGGACACTGCAGGCTCTGAAGCTGACTTGAGAACAGTGTCCCTGTCTTGTGTTCTCTAGGGGAGGTGCTCCAGGCAAAATTCCTGAAACTCAGAAAGGCCTGGTTAGAGGCCAGCGTGGAGAGAGCTTCTTAGCTTGCTTCAAAATAGATTGAGTTAGGCATTGTTAAAGCCTCTCATCTTGCTATGTGAAAAAAAAATGTATCGTTAGTTAATATGTTTAGGGAATAAAGGGCCTTATCTGGCTTCTTAAAAATCCACCAAGACCATTATACAAAATCCAAAGAGGCCCTAAAAAACAAATAAATCAACAACAACAGCCACCTATATATAACTTTGTTTACCCAGTGCATCCCAAACTAATTTAGCTAAAAGACACTACTAAATGTCCATGGAGTTAGTGGTTCATGGAATATCCTTTGGTAAATGCCAGTTAAGGAACTTAAAGTGGTTCATGAAAGGTAGAAAAGTAAAGTTCCTGTGTATAGATGTAGCTCTCATAACCTCTAGTGACTTGTGGGGCTTTTACAGAGAAAACATCCTTGAAGTAATATATGCTGTTTATATACGGTGATATTACTTCTGACCCTTTAATTGTAGACAATAAATCATGGCAGGTGGGAACACAGGATGCCACTTAGCAACTTATATGACTTTATATGACTCACTTAAATTCTTTGAACACAACCTATAAATAGTAGTTAACTGAAAGGATGGAGATGATATTAGTGAAACACTTATCTTTATGCTGAGCAAATAGTTAGTGCTTAGTAAGAGGCAGTTGCTTTACTTTGTTTTTCATTTTTTTCTGGTGCTTCTTAGGAGTTTGTGCTGAACCATTCACACTCTGACAGAGCCCTCTTCTTGTCAGGGCATGCATTTGTAGAAAAGCCAAGTGAATCTTAACTGTCTCATATACAGACCTCATTAGTGCAATTCACAAACCAAGACCAGGTTTTATGGATACAGAATGCAGAATTATTTCTTGTAGTATCATACACATTCTTCTTTAACTATAAAATCAGTTAAGTGGTACTTTAAAAAACTATTAGCGCAAAAATCAATCCTATCAAAACTAGTCTTAACATTAAAAATCAGTTTTTTATAAAATATGTGAATCTCCTTTATGTTTTTACTAAGACTATGCATAAATGTCTCCTTAAATACCAAGAAGAGTATTTTAAAATAATCTCCCAAGGAAATATAGAGTACGACATTATTAATGCTTACTCTAACAGTAACTGGCAGACATTTGGTGTTTGCCATATTTGCAAATCACTGGTAGAACTACAAACAAGAATTTTAAGTTATCCAGAAAGGATTTTACTGCCCACACATCAGTAACCTATATTTATAAAGGAAAATATCCCACAGCAGATTTATAAAAAGATTTTGGTAATGTACGCATGAGTTGGTAATGACATAAGCAGGACTCTATACTATATTCTTGGGTTTATTATTTAATTTGGAGGCGGAACCTGAAAACAGTTCATAATAAGAATGACTATATATTATTTTGTTATTCTTCTTCTCCAGTCCAAATGTGTTCCATCTCATTCAGAATCAAAGTGAAAACCCTTGAAATAGGCTATATGGTCCTCTGATCTCATCTTACCTCATCCCTCCTTCCCTCTTGCTTACTCCGCCACAGCCGCACCATCCTTCCTTTTATTTCCCTCTGCTTCTGCCCTTAAGCCTTTGTGTTTCTGTTCCTTCTGACTCAAACGCTCTTCCTTCAAACACTCCTAAGATTGGTCCCCAGTTCCTTCAGGTCTCTGCTCAAATGTCACTTCACCACTCTCTATAAACTAATATGGCTCCCTCAGAATCTCCTCACATCCATCCCTACTTTATATTTCTCAGTAGCACTTAACATTGTCTGACATAGTCAATAACACTTGCTCATGAGAGCCATTTATTAAATTTCCAAGAATTTTGTCAGGCAATTGTTAAAACATTGAGAGCTTAAAACTGACCATGGTGTGAATACTTATACCATGGAAACTGGCAGTGCTCCCAATCAGAACTTGCATTTCTCAGAGAGCTGATTTACCAGAACACAAGATGTAATAAATATGTACTTGTGGATATATTTACTGTTGTCCACCACTAGGGCATAAGCTCAACAGGAGCAGGGGGCTTGTTTTGTTCACCACTGTCTATCTAGTGTCCTAGATAGTATCTGATACAAAGTAGATTAATAAATATATGTTAAATGATGATTGACAAGAATATACCACAAATTAGGTATTTGTGAAGGATGAGACTGATCCTTTTGTCCATTCACTAATTTAGTCATTCAGCAAATATTTTTGAGAGCTCGGGTACCAGGTATTCACACTATTCTAGGACTTGGACACATTTTAATGGATATAGAGAAATAATGCCTGCCTTCATGAAGCTTACATAATGGTAAGAAAGAGAAAAGCAGTGAGTAAACACAAACAAACTGATAACATAGTAAGTTCAGATATTGGTATTTGTTAGAAAAAAGTAAGTTCAGATATTGGTAACTGTTGGTAAAAACAAAACAAAACGAAGCAACAGAAGAGAATAATGGGCAGAGTGGGACTGAAGGACCGGTTGATCTTTTCCACAGAGAAGTCAGGGAAAGCCTTTATGAAAGGTATGTTTGAACAGAGATATGAATGGTGCAATAAAGGAAAGAACATTTCCAGAAAGTTTATCTAAGAAAGAACTTTCCAAGCAGAGGGCACAATGAAGTGCAAGGGCCCTAAAGCAGGATCAGCTTGGTGAACTTGAAGAACGTAATGAGGGCTGCTCATCTTAAAACATGGTGGGATAAGGAGAGCACGTGGTGGATGAGGTCAGAAAGGCAGACAGGGCCAGATCACTCATGGCCTCCTAAGCCCATAGGAAACCTTTGAAAAAGGACATGATCTGATTTAAAGTTTGAAAGATCATCCTGACAATGGAGGATGTTAAGAGAACAATTAGAGGCGCCTGCAGTGGTCCAGCATGTATACGGTAGAAATATAAAATTTATGTGGATAGAGTAGATCCCACTGGATCCTGATCATTTTATAGGTGAATTTAACCAAAGCTTCTAAAAGCATGAAAGTTTTGACTTTTACATACTGTAGAACAAGCTATAAAAAGGTGGAATTTTTGTGACTCTAAATGTCATATAACCTGGATAAACAAAACAAAGACAGAAGGAGAAAAGAAAATTATAACTTATCTCAGTTATAATCCTATATGCAAAATCCTAGGTAGAATATTAGCATGCCAAAGTAAGAAATGTATAAGAAATACTTCATGAACGGATAGGATTTCGCTCAAGAATCCATGTGTGGTTTAGCACAAGGGAAAGTATTAATGTAACTACATATGTTAACCATGAGTACATGGTCATCTCAAAGGATACAAAATAAACTAATCTGATAAAATTAAACACACATTCCATTTTTTAAAAATATTAGATCCAGGAAATCTATGGGCATCCCTACTATGATAAGGGTATCTACTGAACACATGGCCAACATTTAACGATAGAAGTTACAAATATTTTTTCTTTTACATTAGCTTTTTAAGTTGAGACATAATTGACATACAATATCATGTAAGTTTGAAGTGTGCAATGTGTTTATTTGATACATGTATATAATTACAATATGATTATTATTGTATAGCTTTAGCTTACACTAAAATACTCACTTTAAACGTTGAAGTAATGTCCTTTGTTCTGTTTTCTATTCTACATTGTATAACGATCCTAATACAAAAAAAATTTTTTAATGTATATAGGAAATGGAAAGGAAGAAACAATACATTATTTCCAAGAGAATCTAAAGACAAATGATCAGAATGCTAATATACAAAGTCTAATAATATTTCTGTGTGCCAACACTGAACACTTAGAAAGGTAATTCTAGAGCAGATGCCATTTAAATCAATGAGGCACCTAGGAATAATGTAACTAACCATGGCTTCAATTTTACAAAAAAAAATTAAACACCAAAATTCAGATGATAAAAAGGTTTGTAAATTTAAATATATTTTTAAAAAACTTCTGTATTACAAAGTGGGCCATGAACAAAATGAAGAGGGAAGTCTCAGACTAAAAGGATTTTGCCGCCCTTGTGATTTGCAAAGGACTATAGTAGTTAACATTTGATGAGTAATAGGCATCTCAAACTGTGACCCATTCCCAGCCTTCCCCATCTCAGTTGATGCCCCTTCATCCTTCCAGTATCTCAAGGCAAACTCTAGCTTCGAGCAGCTCTTGACTCTTCCTTTCTTTCGCACTTAACATCCAATCCATCTCTATTTACAAAGTATATCCAGAATCTGGCCACTTTTCATTATGTGTATTGCTACCACGCTGGCTCAAGACATCACTTCTTGCAGGTGTTTCAGCAATAGCTTCCTAATGGTGTTGCTTTCACATGACTTTACACCACAGTCACATGACTCTTTGAAGCCTACCGGGGATCTCATCTCAGAACCCTGCAGTGGCACGGCGGCTGTCTGCCTATCCACACTCCAGCTTCTTCTGTTGCTCACTCCGGTCCAGACATACATCCGCTTCCTTTCTGTTTGTAAGACATGACAAGCACGCAGCTACCTTACAGGCTTTGTTCTCACTTTTTCCTTTGTCTGAAATGCTTTTGTTTTTGTCTTTTTCCTGTGTGGAACTATTTGGTTAACTCCCTTGGCAATTTCAAGTCTGATCGAATCTCTCTTCAATAAGGACTACTCTGACCACAGAAGTTCACACAGAAATTTGCACAATTCCCTTTGCTGCTCTTTGTTTTAATTTTAATTTTCATTTTACATATCTCATTGCCACATACTGTATGTTTTATTTATTTTTCACGTTCTTTATCTGAACCCCTTTAGAAATGTAAACTCCAGAAGGGCAGGCATTTTTCTTTTGTTCATTGATGTTACTCCAGGACTTTAAAGAGTTCCTAGGAATAGTGAGTGCTCAATATTCAGCTCAATGTATTTGCTGAATACATGAATGAATGAAAATCAATAATAAAGAAGAATAAAGAAAGTAGTAAAGTGATAAACATTGATGATTCATTAATCAGAATGCACAAATGAGCAATACACACAGGAAAACCTGCTCTATGTAGTAATAATCAATAAAATGAAAAATTAAATGAAGATAGTATTTAATTTTCATCTTAGTAGCAAAACAAATTAAGCCAGTAACACAAAGTGTTGGTGATGGTTTGTGGAAAAAAGCAGTGATACAATGTCTACTTTGAATATAAATTTGAACAATCATTTTGAAGTTCAATTTAGTAATACTGAATAAAATTATCAGTGTTCTTCAACCTAGCACCTTCACTTCTAGATGCATTCCCTAAATAAACTCTCTCACATGAACAAAGAGATATTGGCAACAATGTTTATAATAGTACAAAAAAAAAGGAAAGCAATAGAAATAGTTCAGTAGGAAAAGAGATAAACTATTTTATTCATATAATGAAGTTTATGCAGTTAGTAAAATTAATAAACCAGAACTACATGTATTAACACAAATTGTAAAAACGTAATGTGGAGTGAAAACAAGTTCAAGAATATTTACAGTATGTAACTGTATTTGAATTTTTTAAAGACACAAAAAATAGTAGTGTATATATTATACATAGAATGCAAAAAAATACAAAATATATAAAAAATTCACAGGAATGGCAATGCCTACTTCAGGAGAGTAACAACCTTTAAGAAGGGAGTAAGAGATAGTTTGTGCAGTAGGACTTTTAGTGCTATAATTTATTAGTTTCTTTTAGAAAATATCTTTAAGGAAGTATGGTAAATACTAGTATTTATCTAATCTCAGTTGTGGATATAATTGTGAATTTTAAATTTTAAAATATTAAACTAATGTTTGCCAAATAAGAGCAAAAAAGAGATAAAAAGAGGGATTGGATGATAAGGGAATGTAAAGAAAAATATAAAATTCTATTGGGATTGGGGAGATCTAAGTATGTTTGTAAAAGGAAAGAAGGGGCTTTGAAGAAAGGGGAAATAGACAATGTAAGAGAAGAAGTAGAAAAAAAAAAGGTCAGGATGTCAAAAGGAAGGCACACAGGTAGTTGTTAGTTCTGACAGGGTGAAGTCAAATTTCTTCTGTAAGAAGGAGAAAGGAAACCCTGGTTGAAGGTACAGAGTAATGCTGAGATATAGAAGAGAAAACTGAAAGGGACTTAAGCAAATTTAATAATCTCAGTAATGTTGAAGACATGGGGATATCAAGACTATTTTCAGCCAGTGAGATAATTAAGTGTTTTGGTAATTTGAGGAGACCAGAGATTTGAAACTTCTGCAGGTATGTAATAAGAAACTGACACATAAATAGTAGTTACCAAGCAGCCTTATAAACCACACTGTTTAAAATTAGTGAGTTTCATGCTGTCCCTGATTCTGTAACTTCCTGTGGCAGTGTTCAGTAGCCAAGGAATACAGAAAATGAATTGGGATGGGGGTAGGGGGACTGACTCAGGGTTGAAAATCAAATAGTCAAAAAGGAAAGGAAAGCCATGAGTCTATGGTATTAATGAGAGCACCAGTGAAATAGCTAAATCTGTTATTGAAGCTGTGAAAAGAGACTAGTGAGACCCTCCAAAATCTCAGGGATTGGGAAAACAGTAAGAAGTGGAAGACATAAAGGTCATCACGAGGACAAAGGAACATTGTCAGCAAGACTGTGATGACAAGAAGTATAAAAGACGGAAGGTAATGGTAATTCAGAATTTTGGAGATTGTCATCTTAGATATTACTAAGTTCAGCATAGGTTCTAGATGTATTTAAAGATGGGCAAGATGAGTGAAAATGGTCCTTAAAACGTGAAAGACTCATGAGATGTTCAAGCTTTGGATAATAATCATAAGTATAAATGTTGAAATAGCTGAGGGTGATGGACATGATGAAGTGAAAAGAATTCCACGTGGCTTTTGAATTATTAAAAAAGAGACTAATGCTATTAATTTAGGAACAATGAATGCTATTTTATCTAAATACTTATAAATTTTTTACTCAATATTATGTTGAGATTTACCTATGTTGATAACATGGAGATATCCATCTATTTTTATTTTTCTATAGTATTCATTTGTATGATATACTATTTTTTTATCTGCTGATGGAAATTTAGGTTGTTTTCAAATTTATTTTGACCTGACATAATAAAAAACAAACTGTATTTTTAAGCAACTTGAAAATTTTATGCGCTCATGAGGTACTATCTCTAGGGCATTTATGTAGAAGAAAAATTCTTGGTTCATAAATATATACATTCTCAACTGGAATATGCAAGCTGCAGAATGATATATACAGCAAATACCATTTTTTTTAATTGGAAGAAACAAAATTTTATATACATACTTAACAACTAAAAACATAAATCTTGGTTAGAAAGTACCAGAACAGATAGTTACTCTAAAGGAGAAAAGTTAGCTGTTCATCACATCCTTTATATATTTTAGCTTGCTGTTCATGTACATCCTTCATGTATTTTAAATATTTCATACTAAAAAGACAAAAATAATAGGTTTCCAAAATGATACACTTCATTGTAAAACTTTAGAAAGCATAGTAAAAGAAGCAGATGAAAATAAAATGAAATAATGTTGCATCCTAATAGTCTGAAATAAGAACTACTAATATCTTGGCATATGTTTTCCATTACACACACACATATATATATAAATATAAATAATTTATACCATATATCATGCTTCAAACATGATTCAATTTTACTTAACAGTACATTGTAAAAATATCATTAAACTTCAAGTTTCAGCCCCAGCTTATAAAGACCTTGGAAGTTATCATTCCTATTTGTAAAACAAACAAAAAACAGTGAGTAAACTGAAAATCATTGTATTTTATTGGATCCCTTCATGAAATGAGGTTGCAGCTTCACACCACTGTAAAATCGAGAGAGGCACAGCCAAGATCTGCATCCTGGAGCAGATGCCACTGGAGCCATTACCTGGTAGGAACACAATTGTTGGAGGCCCAATATGGCTTCCCTTGACAGTGAGAAACTCCTGGGGGCCAGAGACTTAGGGGTTCCTCACACATTCATGGTCTTTACCTCCAGTATCTCCACCAGCTTCTCATGGTGAAGAGCTGAGAAAGATCCCTCCCCTCATGGCTCTGGCAGCTGACAACTATTGTGAAATATGCCCAGTACATTCTCCATAATGAAGGCCTATTCTCCAGGGGAAAATACTTTGCCAGAACCTTATTCAAAGTGTCATCTCAACATTTCTCCAAATTAAGCCCCTGCAGGGGTTGGAGTAGAGATCCAAGAAATACTTCATGAAGGTCACAGCCCAGAGACACATGACCACTAAAATATTGAGCTTTATTTGTGTGATTATGGAATGCTTGCCCTTGTCTGTACCTTAGCACCATATGAACGATGCATTAAAACTGAAAGAAATGCAAGTATACACTTATTTGAGAAGGTGTTATTAGGTAAGTACAAAGAAAACACAGGAACAAAAAACAGGCCTCTAAAGCAATTTGAAGCCTCTAACACCTATAACTATGATAAGCATAAAACAAAGACCAATTCCTAGATAGATTAATGTAAAACCTCATACAAAAAACCTTTTTATTTCAGTTCCTCTTTCTTGCAAGATCTGCTCAAATGCAAGAAAAAAGTCTGAGGAGACAAAACATGAGAACCAGACCCAGATGTGACAAAGATTGTGGCATTATCAGAGAATTTAAAATAACTATGCTCAATAGCCTAGGAGTACTAATGGAAAAAGTAGACAACATACTAGAACGAGTTGGAAACTCTAAGAAAGCAGCACAATGAAATGCTAGAAATAAAAAATTCTGTAAGGTAGAGAAGGATGCCTTTGATGATCTCATCAGTAGACTAGACATGGCCAAGAGAACAATCCATAAATTAGAAGATAAATTTCTATAAAGTTTCCCAATAGAAATGGGAAGGGAGATAAATGAAAAATAAAACAGAATAGAAATCCCAGACCTGTTGGAAAACTCCAAAAGATGAAAATACACATTAATTGGAATACTGAG
Source organism: Manis javanica (assembly GCF_040802235.1). Lineage (NCBI taxonomy): Eukaryota > Metazoa > Chordata > Mammalia > Pholidota > Manidae > Manis > Manis javanica. Next base: position 47,855,489 of record NC_133156.1, read on the forward strand.
GAGAAGAGAGAGAGAATGAAGCATAAGAAATATCTGAAGGGACAATGATCAAGAATTTTCCAAAATCAGTCAAAGACACCAACCACAGATGAAGGAAGCTCAGAGAACAAGCAGAATAAATACCAAAACATCTACATCTAGGCCTATTGTATTCAAATTGCAGAAAACCAAAGATGAAGAGAAAAACTTGAAGAACACCAGGGAGTGGAGAGAATACCTGACCTACAGTGGTTAAGAATTCAGTGGACTCATTACCAGGACATTGCAAGGAAGAAGACAATAGAGCAAAATATTTAAAATATTGAATAAACCACTCATGCAAAATTCTATATGCAGTAAAATTACCCTTCAAAAGTGAAGGATAAATAAGATGATTTGGTCAAATAAAATATGAGGGAATCCATTTCCAGCAGACCTGCTCTGTAAGAAAGGTTGGAAAGAGTTTTTCAGGCAGAAGGAAAATGTGTTATAGGTCAGAAATTTGACTCTATATAAAGAATGGAAGAGTGTTGGAGAAGGAATAAACTAAGGTAAAATAAAACCTTTTTAAAAGTTTTAATTGATCTAAGTGAAAGAAACCAGTCTGGAAAGGCTACAGATATAAATGAGTTCAATTTATATAAATATAAATTCTAAAAAATGTAAAACTAGAACAATGATACAAAGTTCAATGACTGCCAGGGATTCAAGGTGTGGTGATGTGTTGAATAGGTGAAGCACAAGGGAATTTTTATAACAGTAAAACTATTCTGTATGATACTGTGATTATGGATACATGAACTATGATATGAATTACTCAAAATCCATAGAACTCCTCTACAGCACAAAGAGTGTATGTATGCAATTTTTTTAAAAAATCACTAGTTGTTCAGTGGATTCTTGGATGAAAATCAGGATGTGATAAAGCAATCTAAGTATATTACAAAGCTATAAAACAATCTCACTGAAGGCTGTTGGAGAAAAGGTGCAAAACTAAATACTATTGGAAATGAGTGGAGTCTTTAAGATTAACGTCAAACTGTACATAAGCACTGTACTCCAGTTGATAAAATGATTCCTGAGGATTTGTGAGTTAACAATTATGAAACTACTATCCATGAACACTGGCATGGAATAAATGGAGTTTGTTAAATGAATGGATGACAAATGTGGGTCCAAGTTTCCACTGTTGAAGTGGGAGTTTGCAGATTAAAAAAAAAATGTCTGGAATGATAGAGGTGGCAATGGATTAGAGTTGGAGACATGAGTATGAACTCATGTTTAACTTACTATAGTTATAGATAGTTAAATGTGGAAATATTTATAAATATGTACATTTACTCCAGTTAATATGCTTACATATATTTCATGTCTCTGTTAAGCTCAGAAACAATGACCCCTCAGTAGCAAAGCGCACAATCTAGTACCCAGAGCTTGGTTTCTAATACCATACTTCGATGAAAGGAACTGGGGCTCTGTGGAGAAAGGGCTGATTCTAGGACTGGAGCAGAAAATGTATAAGATGAGCTTGGAGCATCTTGTAGTGCAAGAGAGTAAGACAGTGCTAAAAGACCAAAACCAGTAATGGGTTTATGTTAAAAGGACATAGGAGTTAGTGGAAAGAAATTCAGTGGTCAAAGCTGAAACTATCTGAGCAATAGAATAGCAATAAAGCATAAATTTCAATATGACTTAAAGTATAAAGTAAATATCTATAAGTTTATACTTTTATAAATAAATTATTGAATAAATAAATAAATGAGGGAAAAGAAACAAATCTCTCATGCAGAAGATTCCTAAACAATTTATGTAGATACTCCATTCTCAAGTAGTTGGAACATAAGTCCCCACTCCTGAAGTGTGGGTTACACACAGGAACTTACCTCCAAAGAATATGGCCTGGAAAAGGGGAAAAAAGACCAATTCTAGAGTAGGGAAATCTGACAGACCCTACTTGAGCCAGGTAATCAGATTCAGTGCCATCAGTGATAAGCCATCCTTGATACGATCTGATAAAAATGGCACTTTACTCTGTAGCTCCTCACCCAAACCTGTAACAGCAGTCTATTGATTGGAAAACTTGGGAAAAGCCTTCCTGAGAAAATAACACTTGAATTAAATGCTGAATATGGGATGCTATCTACATACACTGGATTCCTTTCATAATGGTAACATGTGATCATCTATTTTCCGCTTTTGCATGGATGAGACCTGCTTATCACACTGAACACAGCTATGGTTCCTTGGTGTCCTCCTTGACAGGAGTCATTGAAAGCCAGGGGTGCTATGGGAGGCATTAGGAGGCACCTCTGAAAACAGAAGGCAGGTCATCAACAGTGTTCATAAATCTACCTGAGTCGACTTCAGTGAGCTGGTAACACTTCACTCCCCATTCTAGCCTTTAGATAGATGATGCATCCTTTCCATATGACCCTCTTCTTGGTACCACAGCAATGCTTTGTGAATCCTCAGTGGGGCAGATGGCCTGATATTTTTCCTATTACTCTGGTCGTAGATTTAAAATATAGCAAGTATCATGTCATAAAGTACAAATCAAAAGGAAGCATCTTCAAGTCAGAGAGTACAGGTGACTCTTGTACTTGGTGGAAGGAAAGGAGGGAGGGAAGAATGAAGGGAAAGAAATAGAAGGGGAGAGAGGACAGGAAAGTGGGAAGGGAGAGAGAGGACAACATAATGAAAAGGCAAAACAAAATGATTCCATCTTGTTTTAATAGGTTTTATAATTATTTAAGTATGGAAGGCTAACAGTTCAGGAGATACTGCCATTGAAAAGGAGTTCATTCTACTTAGAGCTCTCATGGTTGGACATACAGTACAAGCCTGGGGGTGGCAGGTGGTACGCAGGGAGTCACCCGCGTCTGTCGCAGGCAGAGGAAGGGGGAGCTGTGGGCTAGCGCCTCCGCTGCGGTTCCAGCAGAAAGACTGGCAAGGTAGTGTAAGCAGGCCTAAGGTTGGCTGGCTTGAACAATTTCAGGGTGCTCTGGGATACAGGGGTTGTCCCTCCCTGGTTGTCGGGTATCTGTCCTCAAGGTGATTAGCATGGCTGTATAGTGGCCAAGAGTCTAAGAGTCTGACAAAGGAGGTGGTTGGAGGATCTTAGCCCCTCGAGAGGAGGAATTGACTGGCCTTTAGTCAGGGCCTCAAAACTAGATTAAGACAGCACTTAAAAAACAATATTACACAAATGAGCAACATATATACTCTTTATTATATTAAGGTGTCAAGGGGAGTATTCTCAACTTTAGCCACTAATTTTTAGATGATCCAACAAACATAAAACCAAAACTAAAAATAGTTAAGTTCATAGACAATTTGTTTTATCAACTTACATATTAAAAGAAATGAAATTCAGTTACAACATACCAATTAAAACTTTATTTTAAACAGATACGAGGCAGGATTTATGTGAAAGAAAGGTACTAAAACTACCCTCCATTAATTATGTCAATATTTGTTTTAGCACTATTCACAAATTTGAGATCTGTGAAGTTTTATTTACCATTATTTACCATTGCAAAATCATTAACTTCTGGTCTGCTATTACTAATGTCAAAGCAGGTGTCCTGTAAAGACGCAGCGGAGAGGAGGAGAATGAATTTTTGTGCCTGGAAGGCTAATCTTCAGGTGATATAGAAAATGTCACTAGAAAGCTCAGTGATGTAAGCTATCATCAAGCTCATTAATTCTTAGATTTACTAATAAAAATTGTTCTTTAATGAATTGAGAAATTTAAGGAAACAAGGACAAGTAGTTAAATTCTGTAGCTAAGTCTATGACCCTCCGTCTGCCCAAATGGCTTATATTGACATAATTTCTAATATGAATAAAACGTCACTAAGATCAATATCTAGTGTATGTTCCAACCAAAATGTGACAATAATCCATCCATAATAACATTTATTTGATCAAAGACTTTATGGTCATTCAATCTATTCAACAAAAAAGCAATAACATTTTACTGGAAATTAAATTAGGGTTTAAATGCAAGGCAATTTTATTCCTGAAAGTATTTGGGCAGGAACCATGCATTTCAACAGGGACATATTTGGTGATATCTGGCACTTATAAGTCATTCTCATCTTCCAAGTGTTTTACTAACATTAATTAATTTTCATTATACTGCAACAACATAGGTAGATCCAATTTAAGGGGAAAGCTAATTTTTTTCCAGTCCAAATGGAAAGTAAGTGTTAAAATTTAAGTTATGCTTAGGATTTTGGCTTCAGTCCTCTGTCCCAATCATTAAGTAAAACATATTTAACATTGTCAAATGCTATGAAATCATGTCTTCCAAGAACAAGAAAAAAAGTCACAGCTGAAGAACCTAAGTTGAAAAGATGATTTCAGTTTTTCAAGACTTCCTCTGTGCTTTCCTTTAAAAAACAAAAAAAGAAAAGGAAAGAAAGAAAAAATACTGCTTTTTCTCTCTCTCCCTCTTGATAAAATAGCTGTACATTCCTGATAATGTCATACTACAATCCTTACAATATGAAGTATGATAGTTTTCAAATTATCTTTAAAATAACAGTATTGGTGAGAAAATACTGAAAAGAATCAGATGTGCAAACCATTTGCTACAGCTCAAGGATGTCTACATAACAATGTGAGTGAAAGAATTCTTTTCAAATACATTTACATTCAAGGCATCTTTATATACAGGAGACCTAAAAAATTATTACAAGTTTGAATAATGCATACATTCTTTTGTCACAAGGTTGTATTCTTTAAATAAATAATAAATACCTCACAGTGCTAGCCACAAAGGAAAGCCACATGACGATTTCAAACCATGGTTTGATATAGGTGTCTGCACATATAGAACTAAATATATGTCCATTTTTCCAACTCATAGTTGTCAATAGAGCAATGTTAAAGTCAAAGAAGTCTCTGGGCTATGCTGGAAAAGTGCTAGATTCCTTTTCAGGGTTTGATAAATTATGGTCTATGGTGAAATCCAGTCACACACCTATTACTTTAAATAATGTTTTATTGTAACACCGCAATGCCCATTTGTTCATACATTGCCTACAGCCACTTTTCCACTTCAACACTAGACCTGAGGAGTTGTAACCAGAAACTAGCCACATGGCCTGCAAAATTTAGCATACTTACAATCTGATCCTTTACAGATAACTTTTGTCAATGCCTTCTCTATTAAAGCAGCATGTTGAATCCTTGAAAGAAGTCAGACTGCATTAATTTAGGCAAGAAGGAGGCTACTAAATATGCAAAGGAAATTCATTTACATTTATACGTTTTAGGGAGTACCTAATTTCTGAGCAAGGTGTGATCCAAAATTCATTTGTAAGTTGTTTATTCATCAGTCATATTCATGAGTTCATAATATGACTTTCTAATCTGTAATATAGTACAATTGTGCTTATAGGCAAGACTATAGATATTTAGAGTATTGCTTCTCCTCATCTTTCAAAAACTCCTGTGGGTCTTGAAGTTACCTGAAAAGGTCAAAACAAATCCTATTCAGAGTACTTAATCCTCAGGTAGCCAACAAATTGTATTGGCAGTAAGAAGGGTAACATATCTTATTTGTTTCCAAGGAGGTTTCTGGAGATCACAAAAAAATGACTTCTTCACAATGGATAGCAGGAAAGAGACTTGATATCCATTTTTCTAGGGTTGTATATTTTGTATGATATTCATGTCAGATAGAATCCTCTGATGTTTCTGATATTCTCAGATTTTCTGGAGCCATCATAAAATCTTCAAGTTGTCAGACTTTTCGTGATGGTGATGATGATGGAGATGAGGAACAAGGCAATATGTGACCCTCACTTACATGTAACATGTTCTCTTCATTGTTTTAAGTTTTTATGTATATCAAATCAATCCTCATAACAAACCCAAGAAGCAGAATTGTTATTATCCTTTCTTTACAGACAAAAAGATAAGTAATTTGTAACAGGTTACAAGGCTAATAAGTAACAGAGGAAATCAAAAGCCCTCTAAATTAGAGGCTGGAAAGAGGATTTTCCAGAATTTAGAAAATAACTACAAATTCACCATAAAGTAGAAAAATGAAAAGAAAAAAGAGATAAGATCAAAATCAGGTGAAATAGAAAATAAACAATGCTGTAGGTTGTATTTTTGAAAAGATAAACTTATAAACTGCTTGGACTAACCAGGAAGAAGAAAAAGGCATGAATAACCAATGTCAAGAATGGAAAAGGTGTCAATACTCTGTATCTACAGATATTGGAAGGAGAGTAAGAAATTATGACAACCTTCTGTCAAAAAAACATTTAGATTGGACAAATCCACTAAAGAATTACACAAATATAAATGTAAACTCTAAGTATACATACCATTATTAAAGAAATTTAAATTAAAACCTTCCAAAAAAATAGAATACCAAGCCAGGAAATTCTACCAAACATTTCAATAAGAATGAAGCTAAGCTAATACATCCCCTTTCAAGACCTAGAAAAAGGAACAAATACTTCCCCACTTATTTTATGAGTTGAGCATAAATAATTTTGATACCAAAATCCTGAAAGGTCACTATAGGAAAATTAATGACCAATATCACTCATGAACATAGGTGAAAATACCCCAAACAGATTGTTAACAAACCAAATCCAGCAATTAAACAAAGAATAAGGCATCATGAAGTGGCTAATGCCATGAATGCAAAGTTTTCTTAATATTTGAAAATCAATATAATATATTAACACAAAAAAGGAAAACTATCATATAATTATCACAAGAGATGCAAAAATTTTAAAATAAAACATAACATTATTGATAAGTTTAAGAAACCAAGAAAGAAGAATTCTTTACTTTTAAAAGTTAACCATAAAACAAATGAGCAAACAAAACAAGAGAATGAATAAATCATATTTATTTCCCTCTGAGACTGAGTACTAGACAAGTATGCCTAATAGCCATTTTGTTTCAGTATTGCACTCAAGGTTGTAATCAATATAGTAAGTCAAGAAATAAATGAATGACTGGGAAACAAGAAATAAAACTGTGTATTTGCATAATTATCTACATGAAAAGTCTCAAAGATCTGCATTAAAAATGTTGGCATTAATGAGGTCGATATATAATCAATGTGTTGATTGTATTAAACAAGCAATGAGAAAATGAACATTATACAACCATTTATGGAAGCCTCAGAAAAACAAACTACCTAAGAACAAATCTAAAGAAAGCTGTGCATCACTGTACAAATGAAACTATAAAATATTATTGAGAGAAGATAAAGATGATCTAAATACACTGAGTGGAGGTTATAAAGTTTTCATTTGCTTGGTGTAGCTTGACCAGTTGATGGTAAATACCTAAGGAAATGTGAAGGCCAAGATAACTGGTATAACCTGGAAAAGAAAAAGTTGGAGACCAAGATAACTGGTATAACCTGGAAAAGAAAAAGTTGGAGAACTTAACTCTACATAATAGCAAGACTTTATCAGAAGGCTTTAATAATCACGACAAAGCAATATTGCTCTAAGTGTAGACAAAATGAGCAATGAAACACTTCTACAAATTTGTTAATCCTTCATCTGTGGTAGAGCTGGTACTGGAGAGTGGGTACATACGGTCTTTCAATAAACATTGCTGATTCCATTGGAAATCCACGTAGGAAAAACAAACATGACTCCACCTCATCTCATACACAAAGTCTAACTCCAGGTGAATTATAGGTTAAATGATGAAAGATAAAACAATAATGTTTCTAGAACATAAAAGTTGGCATAGGGGAAAAAAATTTAAAGGGATATAACAGGTAAAAACAGAAGGAAAGCACTGGTCATTAGACTATATTTACATTAGAAACACTGGTATATTAAAGCACAGGATTATTAGGGTGAGAAATTAAGCCACAGAATGGGAGAGTGTATTTTCAGTATAAGTGACACATACAGAACTTATATCCAGAAATATACAAAGAACTACTACAAATTAATTAGAAAAAGCATAATTGAAAGAAATGGATTAGAACTTGAACAGTCACTTCACAAAAGATAACCATATGCTTGATACACATGTGTAAATTGTGTCCAGCCTCACTGGTTATCAGGGTTATACAAATTAAAACCACAGTGTGATATAACTACACACCCAGCAAAATGCCTAACAATAAAAAGACAGGATACCAAACACAGGCAAGGATGAGGGGCACCTGAAACTCTCAAGCACTACTTTGAGAAACTAAAGTTGGAAATGCATATAGCTAGAAATCTCACCCTTAGGTATTAGCTTGAACCATACAGAATTGCCAATATTTGCATTACAAATGGCAATTTTAAGTGGTCCATTATGAAATATCCAACCTAACATACCCAGCTGAAGTACATACAGATGTACATGGAAAAGATATACAAGAAGGTTCATAGCAGTATTATTTGTAATAGTTGTAAAGTCAAACTGATGTAAATGCTAATTGACAGTAAGATAGATAAACTGTAAATTTATCCAATGTGATACAGTATAGTAATGGACATAAATGTACTATAGCTACACATAATAGAACAAATATAAAAGAATGCTTTTTTTAAAAAATGTATCTCACTAATAAAAAAATTAAAACATGCACAATCATAGTGTTTAGAGCATGCTAGGTGGGAAGACCATTTTAAAAAGCAAGGAGAAGGTTACCAAAAATGTCTGAAGAGTGATTATCTTTGAACAGGGAGGGAGGGTGTATGATTGAGAGACAGCGTGAGGGAGGGTGGATGGCAACGCTCTGTTGCTTTACCAGGGGGGTGGTTATATCAGTGTTCACTTTGTGATAACGCACTGAGCCTTACGTTGTTATTTTGATCTCTGTAGGTAAATATTTTACAACTACAAGAGGTTAGATAAGATGATAGACTTTAACACTTAGCACAAATGCCAAATAAAAAAGGGAACTTTATTACCCCAAATTATTCATTATCAAAGAGGAAGTCAACATATGCAATTCGTTACAAAGGCTCTCATGGGAGAGTCATGGGGAGTTCTCTCATTTTATTTTTGTGCACCAGGCTAATTTACTCAACAACTATTTTACTAGTTGGTCAAATACTGAGTGCCTCTGAAGTTCAAGGCACTGTTCTAGACTGTGTTTCAGCCATGAGCAAAATCCAGAAATCCTTGATTTTCATGGAGCTTACAATCTAATAGACAAGCTAAATAATAAACCAAACCAAAAAGGAAAATATCTTACTATATTAGATGTTCACAGTGTGAAGGGGAAAAAGAAAGCAGAAATAAGATATTTCTTTTAGGAAATCTCAAGTAGGGTTACAATTTTAGATACGATGACCTCTGTGTAATAAAATAACAATTCAGTGAGTGGGGGACCCAGCTATGTGTATATCTGGAGACAAAGCTTCCCAGTCAGAGAAAGTGCAAAAAGTAAAGAAAAAACACACTATCCAGGGATTACCTCAATGAAAGCGACTTTTGGATTCTTACAGAAATCAACTGATGAGACCAGGAAAATAAAAGAAATAAATTTAACTCAAAATTGGTAAGCTTGTGATCTGATCTTGCACTAGTGTTGGATGCCATTGTAAATAAACCTTTAAAAGTTCCTTTAAACAGTAATAGAGAAAGTGGTTACATCTGGAGATCATATATCCAGACTTTCTATATGAATGGGAAAACAAGCAAGCAAATGAAGTTTTCAACTATTAAATGGAAGAGCTGCTGTGGATTGGAATAAAATTCCAGTGAGATCTTCATACATGAATTATAGAATTCTCTGTTTCCAAGAAATTAGAATACAGTGAAAATGATGTGGTCTGGAAAACTGTTAAGTCAACAGGTGACTTTATAGCTGATGAAAATCGATGTTTTAAGATGCCTGTGAAGAGTTACAAGTTGTTTCAGGAAATGTGAAAGTACGAAAGAATTCCTAAATTATTATTTTAAAAATATGGAATTCTAAGTATGTCCAAACAAAAACTGTATGAATGTATATAGCAGCATTATACATAATAGCTTAAAGGTAAAAATGATTTAAGTGTCCATCAGCTGACTAATAGATAATCAAAAGTGACATATTCATACAATGGAGTATTATTCAGCCATAAAAGCAATGGAGTACTAATACATGCTACATACACCATAGATGAATCTTGAAAACATCATGCTAAGTGACATGAGCAAGTCACAAATGACCATATATGATTTCATTCATATCACTGTATGTCTATATCATTACATCACTATAAAACCTATAGCAACAGAAAACCTATAAATATTTGCCCAGAGCTGGGGGAGGTGATGGGGTGATAGGAGGGTGATAGCCAAAGGGCACAAATTTCTTACTGAAACTCTGACTATACTAAAAAATGCTGAATTGTATACATATTAAATAGGTGAATGATATGGCTTGTGAATATAGCTAAATAACATTCAGAAACATCTACTCTCAAATAGGTATGTGTAAGCAAGTTAATAAATATAAGTAAACATTTGGTGATTTCAGTGGCAAGTCTGAAAGTGTACATGTACACAGTAACCCCAAACATTTCTTTTATAGATCTCCTCTTTACGAAAATGGGAACCCTCTTCCAGGGACTTCTGAAAATGTTTGTTTAGTTTGGCATGGGAATGAAATAATGGGCCAATGTGAATGTTGAAGAATTTTAGCTCATTCATTCTGCTTGCATTTCTTCCTGCCTTGATATTCTGCACCAATTTTGAATTCTATCCCTACCTACCTGTTACTTGGTCCCTACTTTTCCCTTGGTCATGTTTGAATGTTGGAAGATGGAGGCAGGGACAGAGTAAGACATTAGTGGTTCTCATTACACAATCACTCTTGCCAACAGGGACACATAGTTCAAAATAAGAAAAACAAAGTCTAAATCCACAATTTACACGTGGGTCCAGTTTAAAATAGCCTTCCAGCAGTTTTGATTGCAAAGCTCTCCTTATGTTTATCAGAACTGCCTACTCTCTCCTCTTTGCCTTTTTCTTTTTGCTCAGATGGCATGTTATACAGTGAAGCCAGAGTCCTAACTAATATTTCATCTGCCTGTTAGTTGACCTAGCATGGAAACTGGGAAAAGGTAGATGGTGAGCATCAGAACATATCTTAATTTAGCACTGAGTAGAAAAATTAACAAGTTTAGAAATACAAGAATATAACTATGCTGTGGTGTTAGTATTTACATAGAAGACATTTTCTTTCTCTTTTAGAAATTAATTTTATTCTGCTCTTAAATCCCTAATTTAATCTCCCTCTCTCTAACAGTGGAGGGTATTCTCAGTCATCATGAGAGAGTGGGTCAAAGAGTTTGACTTGATGTGGGGAAATGATGGCAGGAATTTACTAAATCGATCAACCTGGTTTTCCTGTATATTTCTATAAAAATGTAAGAAACTAATAGAAAAACACATTCACCGTACACATGCAAGCATAAAGCATGTCTGCCTGTGTTCTTATAATGATTGAATCATTAGTGGTGCCACATTTTATCGGTATCTTCCATAACTGCCTTGGGCATGGCAGTCAGAATGTACTACTACATACACTGACAATTTGACAGTTTCCACCTGAATCAAAATCCTAAGATGAACTTGCCATTTTAGAAAGTATCTACCATCTCAAAATTAAACCTAAAATAATTTACAAATGTATCAGCAGTTAGGTATTAAACAATCACTCTAAATTAGCATTTTAGTAGGCCTTGTTAAAAGGGATTTTTTTGGTGATTAATCGTTCTTTTATTTTTTTCCACACAGTATGTTAAGAGACCCTTCTTTGTGCAATTGAAATCAAAAATAAATTTTAGTAATGTGAAAAATAGTAGGACAGCAAACATTCCCTAAAAATGGGGAAATGTTAAAATGTATTACAAAATGTAATACCAAAAAAATAGATAATTGAAAAAATTAAAATATATTGAGGCACTTCATCTGTATCATCCATGTGTTTAATGTCATGGGAATTCAGTCCTGATTTTATAATTCTGGAGCCTTTTTAGCATTCTTTCCCCAGAAACTAACCTGTATTTACTCAGAATATCAATCAGCTGCATTTTTGTAGTGCATAAAACACTCTCTAATTGAGCTTTATTTAATTTGTTTTAACTCGGAGTGCAAAGGAGATGACACAATGTGAATTGCTCATTATAGTAACCTCTCCTCAAAACTACAAATGGGTACAAAGTGATGTCTGTGTGTGTTTTTATACTGTAACATCACTCACAGAAAACAGTTCCTCAGAAAGATAACAATAATAATGATACTTAGCATTTATATAGCATTTTCTATCTTCACAACACTGTATAAACCTTAACTAAATAATGGTACTTGCGAGAATGAGGTTACAACTCCAGCGAATTAGAATGTCCCCTGCTGTAATGTTAGTCCTCAGAACATCCCCTCATAGTGTCTGTTCCTGTGGGAATGATTGCCTCTCATGATGGATTAAAACCAGATACAATTGATTGGCTGTTCTTAGCCTGCACTCCGAAGGAACCTCCAAAGCCTTTGGATGTTTATACTGATTAACTCAAGCAAAGGCATCTTTATTTTTGGTCTCAGACCAGCCCTCCATTGATGTAGCCAAGTAGAGAGTTTCAAGTAATTATTTGGACAATTCAGTCCCAAATCTCCACTTATTCTAAATGTTGCCTCAATACTCTATACCAGGGTTTCTCAAGTTCAGTAGTATTGACATTTGGGGCTGCAAATTTGATGTCGGGCTGTCCTGTGTGTTCTAGGATGTTTTTCAGCATCCTTGTCCTCTACCAGATGCCAGTAACACCCACTCACCCTGCCCCCTAGTTGTGAAAAACAAATATGTCTCCAGATATTGCCAATTGTTCTGTTCCCTGGGGAGTAAAATTGCACCCAGTTCAGAATCACTGCTCTATACTCTGCTGGTGGCCAGCCATCCTTGTTCTGTATCTTAATACTACCTGTTAGGCTACTGCAGCACCTCCTTGGGCCATGAGTTCCAGATGTGTTACTCCAGTGTCTTGGTTTGGGAAACCCCAGTGTCTTGGTTTGGAAAATCTGCATTTCAAGTCAGTTTGGATGACATGTGACCTCACTTCCTTCCCCAGTGCCCAGAGTCAGAAATTCATCCACACTAAATGTAAAACAGTAGTATAAAAATGCCCTGAAAATCAGTTTAGTATTACAGGTTATGGAAAATTTATTTTTGAGATAAGTTGACAGAGGCTAGTTTGAAAGCTCAGCCTTACACGTTTTGCTTCTCAGTTGGGCTTAGAAAATTGTTGCAACTGTAGTTATAAGGAAAAGACTACCTCAAGGCCCAATCATAAAAGCTTCTATCAGACAGATGTCTGCAGTTATTTTTGGTTCTGTATTCACTCAGTTTTATATGAACCTAATTCCCAGAAAAACTCCCCAGTCTGTTTACATGGACAGGATAAACTGGCTCTGTTTTCTTTGTATTCCTAGTGTGAGCTGGTAATTATCCATCTACTGCTGGGATATTTCATGTAACTGGTGGACATTTTAGACACCATGTGCATCCTTAATCTCCCTAGGATTCTCTAGGAACAAAACTATTTGATATGAAAACCTTTGATATTACAAGTTGTGTTTAACATTTCAAGCTTCATTTATATCAGTTCAGTTCAATGAGCTGCTAAGCACACAGGATGACATATCATAGAGAGAAGGAAACCTATAGATGCACTCAATAGCCAGAAGGTAGATTACAAAAAAATAATAAAAGTGAACTGCTGAGAACTATGTAAAATTTATTGGCACAGGGTGCAACAGTTAGTGAGGCAGTTGAACATCATCTCAGAATATTTTTTCTAAATAAATAAATAAGAGATGAATGGAGAGTGAAAATGATTAAGAAGTTCTTCACATATAGATTACATATACTGTGAATATGGCATGAACAATTGTGAACTAATTATCCAAGCATGAATGTACCATATCCTCTATTAGTCTAAATAGTACAGTCTAAAACCTTGGACTTTTTTCATTTTCTGCTAATCACTAAGGGCTTTGACAATTTCCACATGGGCTAAAACTAGGCAAGCAGTCGAACCGTTACTGTATACCAAGGAGGTACTAATGGCTGTAGCTGAAACACCTGCTAACCTGCTATTGTAAGCATTTATCCAGTATTTGCCTGCGGCAGAAATAAATGAATAAATAAACTTTCACTAGTCATATTACATGAGTTAATGCATTACAGCATTATGTAAAGCAGCAAAGCACATTCTTCTGGGGCTTTTTAAAAATCATTATTTGTGGCAGGTTAGAACATATCTGCTGGCTTCTCTGCTTCATTTTCCTCACTTAGGTTTCTGCCAAAGCCCTCACAACTACAGGGATAGCTGGCCTTTGCTCTTTGAAGAATACCTTTAAGACAAACAGCCTTCCTAATCCTCAAAGAGTTTTAAAATGGCATTACGAAGAGGATGGATATATTAAACTCCTCAATGAGTCAATGAGTGGAATCAATAATGGTGGGTACATAGCTTATATTTTATCTACTTACACAGGGTTTGCACATATTTGGAAAGGAGAGCTTTTCTTTTGACAAGTTGGCACCAGCTGTTTCAAGAAATAACACAGCTGTATATTTCCAATACACCTGGTTCTCCTTTCAAATTTAAGGAAAAAAATGTGTAAAACAATGACCAGAAAGGCAGAGTGCTGCTAGAAGCCTTCTTTGCAGGGATATTTTCATTTGAATGTTTAAAATTTATGAAGTCTAATTATTAAGATTTTTTTAAAAATCTAGAGTTGGCTACTCAAATCTTTTAAAGCTATAAGAGTAAAATACTTCAGTCAGTAAAATACATAAAATTCATCTTTGGGGCAACAATATCATTAAACACACCTATTATAATGAATAGTTCACTGAATATAGCATGAATAAGAATATGTTGTGCTTCAGCGTGTTCTGTCCATAGACCTTGATTTTTACTTCCAAAGTTAATTTGATTTTCACATTTTGTATAGAATTTGCTTCAATTTTTAAAGATCTCTTTCCTCTTCTAATTCAGAAATCCTGTAAGGAAAATTATGCATGGCAGGACCTAATATGAGAGCAAGCTTCCAGAGAGAGAGGCAGCTTAAAACAGTGAGAAGAGGGCTTTCCTTCATCATTTCTGGCACCATCCTTTAATGTTTGGTACTTTATCACTTAGAGGGTTCATGTTCCTATTTTAATTTCTTCAGTTACTGCCTGATTTTCATATATTGCAACAGGAGTACATTGGTAGAAGTAAAAAATGAAAAACATCATTGGCATTATACAAATTTGCATAAAATCAGTGATCTGCCGTATTTCCTTGCAAGATAATTGCCTAAATCATTTCTGTCCAATGCATTAAATTTTGGATGTATTTATAAAAATAAAATTGAGAAAATTCCATTTATGATTATGAGAATCTCAAAATAATAAGGTAATTAACAATAAAGATATCAAATGGAGGGTAAAACATGTACACTAAAAGCTGCAAAACTGTTGAAAGAAATGGAAGTTATCCAATGATAATGGACCAGAAGATTTAATATTGTTAAAATGGCAATATCCCTCAAATTGATCTACAGATGCAACACAGTCCCTATCAAAATCCCAGGTAGCTTTTTTACAGAAATTGCCAAAGTGATCCAAAAATTCACATAAAATGCAAGAGAATACACAAGACTATATTTTAAAAGAACAAAGTTGAAGAACTCATACTTCCTGATTTCAAAACTTACGACAAAGTTCTGATACTCAAAACAGTGTAGTATGACATGAGGATAGACAGACATATAGATCAATGGATAGAATTGAGGTTTCCAGAAGTAAATCCTTACATTCATGGTTAATTGTTTTTCTATAGGATGGCATGACGATATTATGGGGGAAAGAGTAGTCTTATTAATAAATGGTGCTAGGATAACTGGATATCCACATGCAGAAGAATGAAGTTGGACTCATACCTCACAACATACACAAAAATTAATTCAAAGTTAATCATAGACTAAAATATAAGAGCTAAAATTACAAAAATTGTAAAACATAGTAAATCACTATGATCTTGGGTTATGCAATATTTTTTTAAGATTTGACAAATAGATATCATCAACATTAAAAACTTCTGTGCTTCACTCTACTACAAAGCCACAGTAATCAAGACAATTTGGTACTGGCACAAGAACAAAGCCACAGAACAGTGGAACAGAATAGAGACTCCAGACATTAACCCAAACATATATGGCCAATTAATATACGATAAAGGAGCCATGGACATACAATGGGGAAATGACAGTCTCTTCAACAGATGGTGCTGGCAAAACTGGACAGCTACATGTAAGAGAATGAAACTGGATCACTGTCTAACCCCATACACAAAAGTAAACTCCAAATGGATCAAAGACCTGAATGTAAGTCATGAAACCATAAAACTCTTAGAAGAAAATATAGGCAAAAATCTCATGGACATAAACATGAGTGACTTCTTCATGAACATATCTCCCCGGGCAAGAGAAACAAAGGCAAAAATGAACAAGTGGGACTATATCAAGCTAAAAAGCTTCTGTACAGCAAAGGACACCATCAATAGAACAAAAAGGTATCCTACAGTATGGGAGAATATATTCATAAATGACAGATCCGATAAAGGATTGACATCCAAAATATCTAAAGAGCTCACACACCTCAACAAACAAAAAGCAAATAATCCAGTTAAAAAATGGGCAGAGGAGCTGAACAGACAGTTCTCTAAAGAAGAAATCCAGATGGCCAACAGACACATGAAAAGATGCTCCATATTGCTTGTCATCAGAGAAATGCAAATTAAAACCACAATGAGATATCACCTCATACCAGTAAGGATCGCCATCATCGAAAAGACAAACAACAACAAATGTTGGTGAGGTTGTGGAGAAAGGGGAACCCTCCTACACTGCTGGTGGGAATGTAAATTAGTTCAAACATTGTGGAAAGCAGTATGGAGGTTCCTCAGAATGCTCAAAATAGAAATACCATTTGACCCAGGAATTCCACTTCTAGGAATTTACCCTAAGAATGCAGCACTCCAGTTTGAAAAAGACAGATGCACCCCTATGTTTATTGCTGCACTATTTACAATAGCCAAGATATGGAAGCAACCTAAATGTCCATCAGTAGATGAATGGATAAAGAAGAGGTGGTACATATACACAATGGAATATTACTTAGCCATAAAAAAAACAGGTCCTACCATTCCTAACAACATGGATGGAACTAGAGGGTATTATGCTCAGTGAAATAAGTCAGGCGGAGAAAGACAAGTACCAAATGATTTCACTCATATGTGGAGCATAAGAACAAAGGAAAACTGAAGGAACAAAATAGCAGCAGAATCACAGAACCCAAGAATGGACTAACAGTTACCAAAGGGAAAGGGACTTGGGAGGATGGGTGGAAGGGAGGGATAAGGGTGGGGAAAAAGAAAGGGGACATTACGATTAGCATGTATAGTGCATGGGGGGCACAGGGAGGGCTGTGCAACACAGAGAAGACAAGTAGTGATTTTACAGCATCTTGCTACTCAGATGGACAGTGACTGTGAAGGGGTTTGTGGGGGGGACTTGGTGAAGGGGGGAGCCTAGTAAACATAATGTTCTTCATGTAATTGTAGATTAATGATATCAAAATAAAAAATAAAATTAAAATTAAAAAAAAATCTTTTGTGCTTCAGAAAACACAATTAAGGAAGTGAATAAACAACCCACAGAGTAGGAGAAATATTAGCAAATCATAAATATAGTATCCAGGATACATAAAGAACTTAAAAAGTTGAGTTAAAAGGAAAATATTTCCATTAAAAAGTGGGCAAAAGATCAGACTAGACATTTCTTCAAAGAATATCTACAGTGACCAATAGCACATTAAAAGATATTCAACATCAATAGTCATTAAGGAAATGAAAATCAAAATACCACTTCTTACCCTCTAGGATGAATATATTGAAAAAGACAAATGTTGATAAGGATGTAGAGAAGTTGAAACTCTTGTGTTGCTGGTAGGAATCTAAACTGGTGCTATCATTTTAGGAAACAGTTTTCCAGTTCCTCAAAAAGCTGAACATGGAGTTATTACATGATCCAATTTATCATATACTGAAGAAAAATGAAAACATTTGCATAAAACTTGTACATAAAAGTATAAAACATGTGCATCCATGTTCATATCAACATTATTCTTAATAACCAAAATGTGTAAACAGCCCAAATATTCATCAACTGATGAATATATAAATAAAAGGTGGTATATCCATTCAGTGAAATATTATTCAACAGTAAAAACAAGTGATATGCTAATACATACTACAACACAGATGAACCTTGAAGATACTATGGTGAATGAAAAAAAGCCAGTCACATGATTCCTTATAGATATTTGGAGTATATATATATATATATATGTGTATCATATTGCATAATGAAGAATCACTAGATGTAAAGCATCTATGTTTTCTTAATTTATTTTTATCAATAACAAGTTAGTGTTTTTTATAACATATAATATTTAATAGTGTTACCAATCGAAATATAATTCATAATTGGAAATTTCTCTAGATTTTTTAGAGAAAATGTCTCTGATTATTTTTTCCATTGGAAGAAAGAAGGTGATGATTTGCAGCAAAACACTAATATTGGATGTTACATAAATAAATTTTATATACATAAAAAATTTGCTAAGTTCGTTCATTTATAAGCACAACCATGTATTGAACCCCTACAATGTGTCAAGTGCTACTTGAGGCTAAGGGTCTCTAATGTGAACAACATTAGCTTCTGTGAAAACAGATGCTAAACAAGTTAAAAAAATAATAAAGAGCTTGCAGATGGTGGTAACTGCTTTAAAGAAAATAGAAGAAGGTAATGTGATAGAGAACAGCTGGGGGAGGCCTAACTGAGGGAAAAGATCTGCAAAGTCCAAGGAAAAAAGCACTCTAGGCAAGTGCAAAAGGAAAATGTTAGCAGGTAAAGAGGAGTGAGCTTGATGTTACCAGCAGCAGAAGAGAGGCTGTATGGAGGCACTATGGTGATTCACGCAGAACTGGAGAAGGTCAGAGGAATAGGGAAGTCTGGGTCATTCCAGGTTTATTACAACCACCAAGAAGCCTGGAGTTTATTCAAGAGACAATAACAAATCACTGAAAAGTTTTAAGTGGGCCAGTCCCAGGATCAGAGAGGCTTTTAAACATTACATTGACTGTAGGAAAAAAGTGGGAGACAGGTGGCCGTGTAGCAGCTCTTCAAGCACCTAGTCTGGTGGACTAGGATGGCAGCCACTGAGATAGTGAAAAGCACTAAATAGAGTTACTTAGGACATTTCTTTTTCTTCCCGATTTTATTCTTGTGGGGTGTAGGAATATTGAACATTTTGTTTAGAGTTTGAAAGTGAATTTCTGACATTATCTGGCCTTGCCATAATGAAAGGCATACAATCGCATCTGAATATTTCTCTAGGAAGCTCCAGCCACATCTACCTCAATACTTAGGGTGTAATCAATAAACATAACAGAAGCTATTCATTCCACCAGGATGGATTCCAACAAAGAACTCTATTCACACTGGTAATAGGCAGACTTCACCCCTTCCATCACATTATGTATTATGTCTAGCATCTTCAGTTACTTAACTACTTTACTGCTCAATAGTGATGAAATGCTCTGTTTGCATAAGAATGATAATAAAACTGGACTGTTTACACTTCTGGTGGCCAAGACAATGTTCTTTCAATGAAGGGTGAGACACTGTTCATTATGACAAGACAGATAATTCACACATTTCAAACATTATGAAATTTAGTGCTTGCCAAGGTTGATGTTTGGTTTTGAAAGTGTTCTCCAAAAAAGAGTATTTTTAATAGAACCTTTTAAATGTATGTTAATAGGTTAGTGAATTTTAGTGAAGCCTACTAACAATGTTTCAAATGATTTTTGTCAGCTTTTCTGCCTTATCTCTTCCGTTGTGGAGAGACCATCTACCTTTTCTTTTTAGATTTGAATCTACTAGGCCAATGGCAGCCTGATACCTGTAAGCAGTAAATAACATTCATTATCCTGAACTTTTTCACTGGAAGACTGGTGCTGTGGGTTTATTTGAGAGCAATTAAATATGATTTATTCTCCATCATTTATTGACTTATTCATCCAGCAAATTATTATTGACTGCTTACTGCTATGTTATACAATGTAAGACAGACAAAGAAGGCTAATTAATAATAGTAATGGCTTGCATTTGTGGAGTAGTTATTTTGAGCCATTCCTCAGTGCTTCACATGCTTTATCTCTTTGAAATACCTGGTGATACAGCTGCTATTATTATTTCCAGTTTATGGAGAAGTGAAAGGGCAAGCTCCCAGATTCTATTTCAGCCAATTGGGACCCGGATCCTACCTCAGCCAATCAGGACCTGGATCCTATTTCACTCAATCGGAGCTTGGTCTCTCTCCTCTCCAGTCAGCGAAGAGATCACCCACCATCCTTAGACCCTGCCAATTGACCAGAGCCACGACCTATCACCCCACCAACTACCCCTAGATCCAGCCAATCAGCCAGAGCCACAACCATCACCCCACCAACTGCCCTAGAACCCCATAAAACCTTTGTGGTATTGAAACTCGCTCTCTTTCTCTGGCATCTTGCCACTGCGTTGGTGTAGATGAGAGATTGAGCTTGAGCTAGCTCGAATAAAGGCTCTTTGCTTTTGCATCGGTGTTGGCTCCTTGGTGGTCTTCTGGGATTTGCGACTTTGGGCACAACAGAAGAAAATTGATGCCTAGAGAACTTCAAAAATAAGCCCAAGATAGTATGTGATAGATTGGGAAATTAAATTCATAAACTTGGCCTCAAAAGCCCTAGTCTAAGTTCTGTGATATTCAGCCTGTCATGAGACAACAAACTTGCTGCCCTCAAGTTTTTGTGCTAGTAGGGCAGTAGGATATTTATGCAAACAAGAGTAGTTCACAGTTAATCCAAATACAAACATGGGTAAGAACAAAGAGCTATAGATATTAAAAAGTCACTTCCACCTGCAACAGTGGTTTCTCAACCTTGGCAGCAGGTTATAACCACATAAGGAGTTTAAATACAATGGCTAAAGCTTTGGTTCCAGCCCCAGAGAGTCTGACTTAATCAACCTGGCATGTGCTTTTACAGCTGGATTTTTTTTAAAGTTCCCCAGGCAAGTCTAATGTGCAGCCAAGTTGAAAACCCAGGACTAGAGGGACTAGAGAAAGTGTTAGGAAAGGGAGAGGTTCAGAGTTGATTTGTCAGGAATAAGTAACTGATTTAAAAGTCAGAAATGTCAGGGATGCACATGGGAGTGGATGGGAATGTTGTGATATGGAATAGATCCTTGTTACTCAAGTTTTAGTCCTGGAACTAGCAGCACTGACATTCCCTTGGAGTTTGTTAGAAATGTGGTATCTTAGGCTGCTCCAGACCCCATGAACCAGAATCTGTATCCCCAGGTGACTTGTATACACCTTTGGGGAGCACTGTCTTAGAAAGAAAATCAAGATGGAAAGCCTCAGAGCAGTGATTGGCAAATAGGTCCAAGGGTCAATAGGTGGAATAGAAAGTAAAGCACATGGGTTGAGTAGGTGTGACAAAGTGCGGGTCAGATCCCCAGGTGCTTTGTTTGCTACAACAGTCAGTTAAAATTTTGTTCTGTAGATGGTTGGAAGCTGAAAAACTTCCAAGTAAAAGTGACGTGACGTGTACAGGGATGGTTTAGGATAATAATCTGGTGACAATTTTCAGAGCAGGTTAAGGGAAGAGAGAGACCAGAGATGTAGAGGTACTCAGAGGAGCCTCCATATGGATTCTCAGTCGGCTAATATGCAAAGAGTGAAACTCCAACCAGGATGCAATTCATCAGGCAAGTTCTTATCTTCAGAACACCCTGCTCTACTTTCACGAGTTCTTATCTCCTCCAGCAGCCTGACTTTGGAGCTGTATTACATATCTGAATAGAGATAGAGGCTACATCTTATTCTGAATGCCAGCTGCTGTATGTAGAACAGTTTTGTTATTTCATCCATAATATGCTTTTCCCCCAATATTAGAAGACTATATAGAAGAACAAGAACAGAATTCTAATGGTACAAGGAAAGCATTTATGTTTGTCCCCCACCCCCAGCAATATGATCACTGTCACTAAATTTCCATGTGATAAATTTTCTGTGTGATATGAAACAGAATACTGTGTTTGATAAATTATCCTGAGGAGGGCTACTATGAATTCTTGGGAAATTATAGCTGAAAATACTTAATCCTAAACTTATATTGAACATAGTTTTTATTTACTTGTTATAATTACCTGATTCTTTAAGATCAATAGCAACTACAGTGCCTAAGATTCATCACCATTAAAAGGGACAGTGACTGTTTTATGCATAGAAATGAGATAATGTGTACAAGTTTTTGGTGGGCTAAGTGGGCACATGTGTTGACATTTTATTCTTTTAGTGTAAGGGAAATTTTTTATAATGCAGTGTCTAGTACATTAATTTGCATGTAGTAAGTTAATTTGTTATATGAAAAGCTATTGAATTATAGAGTTTTAAAAAATCTTTATAAAGATATAACTTATGTGAACTGCTAGAGACAAAATTAAAAGTAACTAGAGAAACTGAACAATCAAATACATTACAAGTATCTTTGAAGTTATCTGTTAATAACCAATATAAGAATATTTCACCAAAATGATCATAAAGTGCTTAGTCATATTTTATATTCAAGCTTGCAGACAGAAATTTCCACAATGTACCCATCTTAAAACCTGATACTGCAATTTGCATATGTCACCACCAGGTGGTGGTGTTTGCTTTAGTCTTGATCACATGATCTCAGTCCTTTTACCATTATAAAATCGGTGAAGTAACAATACTTCAGCTATGAATACCCAAGTCTTCTTCATTTGGGTCCTAATGGCCTGCTCTTTTGTTGGCCAGCATTCACATTATAAATAAGAATAAGCCTTCAAATAACATTCTAGCATGGTATTCTAGATGTAAGTTAATTACTATATCAGAAATTGTATCATAAAATAATTATTATTATAAGAGGTGGTAAAGAAACACCTATGAGAGCATGATGACTTCTTTCTGGTGGAATCTAGAAATATTTCAGAAGAATGTTTTCCTATTATATAAAGCTTTGAAGGATGAATAGTTCACTAAATCTGGAGAAGAAAAGGAGAATATTGAAAGGGAAGCAAACAAGACATGGCAAGGCACAGAGCGTGATTTATTTGTAAAAAGTCGGTGAGTCCGTATGATTATAATGTGGGGTGTATGGTTGGGAAATGGAGAAAGACAGTATTTGATAGTAGATTTAAAATAAATGGTCAAGGGCAAGGCATCTCCTACTGAAGGATTTAAACCTCATTTTTAAGGCAATAGGGAGCCATTGAAGGTTTCTAAGAATGAGGTGGGATAATAAAATCTACATGATAAAGAGAACTTAAGAAATAAATCTGTGAATACAATTTTGTCCTATCACAGCTCATAAGGAAATCCTTGGTGAGGAAATAGAGTCGGTAAGAATTTTCCAACAGTCTCTTCCTTCCTCTGCTTTTTCTCCTGCTAGGTTATCAAATCATGTAGTCCCTTACCATTTGCCTTAACATTTCAGAGAATGAAGGGACACAGAGTTCCTTGGTAGAGCCACTTTATTGCTCCTTCCTCACTACCTTCTCTCCAGTTGCAATATGGGTCAGTTGTGTTACTCGTTTCAGTTCCGTCTCCTATATTCTCCTTCCCATGGCCATGATTGTGCTCTGGGCTGTTAGAACAGCCCTCTGTAAAGGTTTGGAACCTATTTGGGATGAGGCTGGGGGTACAGATGGCATAATTAAATTTTCTACTAAATCCTTTAATGCTACTTTTATTATTTGACTTTACCTTGATTGCTTGGTCTTTCTCATACAGTGGAAGTGAGGGCTATGTGTCCTGCATTTGGTCTGTTGGAAGATTAGGTGGTCTGCTCATTTGGGATGTTAAATGCTGCCTAAGTCTGGGTACCCTGGGGTACTTCTCTGTTTTCCATGAAAACTGCTTTTTGGAGCTGGCCTCTCTCTCCACTTGGCTTGCCAGAAGACTAAAGGTTCACTGATAATATTAACCCTCTCTGACAATTAGTTGGCAACCTTTCTGATCAGAGTATCTTTGAGGTGCTCCTGGTTGGGGTTGGGGAGTGGAATTGGGGCTTGAGAAAAGGACACAGGCTTTTTAATTTCCGAACCAAAAATACTCTTCTGACTCCTTATTTCCCAAGCTTTATTGCACTATGGAGGACATTCTGCCCCTCTAAGTCACTGTGGCCTAATCACGGGGAACTTCCCAGTGCCTTTGGAAGCCTGACAGAAGAGGTTGCCTCTTCATCAGAGAAGTAAGGGTTTCCGGGCAGAGCACTAAGCTGCCTTGAACCTGTTACTTCTCTGAGCATGTTTGTTGATGGCTGTGAACTGCTCAAAGGCTTTGGTGAAGAAAAAAGGGAGAAAAATAGAAAGCTCAATTCCAACCCATTCAATATCTCCTATTTGAGCTGGTGCACCTTAGACTGTCCCTCTCCGGATGTGAAGTGTGAGAGGGGACCACAGCAGAGAAGGCTCCTGAAGCCTCTTGAAAGCACGCACAAATAAGAGCAGCTTCTGAACTTCTTTGCTGATCTTTAACAGACTTGCACACTGTAAGAAAGATCTTTCTTGATAGAGCTGCTGTCTCTCTTCTCTTACCTCCCTCTCCTGACCCTACCACGAACAGCTCCCTCATCTTTACTGAAGAGGGCTGACTTACACAACCCCCGGTACTACTGCCTAACACTTAGGTTTTGTTTCATACCACTTGCCTGGGTTAGGTCATTTGTTACTCATAACAACCCTGATTAAGTATTTCACTGTTTCTTTGAGAAAAACTGGAGCTTTAAGAAATCATGTAATTTGCTTGATCACCAACCTAGTGGTCAGATAACTCTGCTACATTTCTTTCTTGTCCCTGTGACTTTAGCATCTTTATATTTCATATCCTAAAAGAGCTTTATTAATTACACCATCATTAATGAGAACCCTACAGCCAGTGAGACCAATAAATGACACATACCTGCCTTACTGGATTATAGTTCACATACCAGATAATTGTTTGCAGAATAAACTTGCCCACTTCATAGCCACACAGTGGGTTTCAGTGGCATCACTTCACTCCTTACACCATTTTTGGCTCTCTGGAACCTGCTACTCGGGAATTCGTTGACATGTCTTCCAACAGGCAAGGGGAAAGGGCAAGAGTGACACAAAATCTTGAGAGGGAAAAAGGAGAAAGAAAGGAGATAATATTAGAATTAATATTTTTTGTGCAGCACCTACTATATTCCAGCCATTGCTAATTGCTTTCCATGGCTGTAAATAGTGTTCATAACACATTCAGAAGAGAAGCTTTTTTGCCTCCGTTTTATAAATGTGATGATTGAAATTCGGAGATGTTAAGTAATGAGGACCAAGGTCACACAGCTAGGAAAGGGCTGATCTGATCTGAACTGATCATCTGAAGCCCTTGCTCTTTACTTCTGTCAAGCAGTTTTTAAAGAAATAATATGATAGTTGCTTTTAGCCCAAGGGAAATTGAAATTTCTTGACTCCAGACTTGATTCTCACAGTGGTGCCATGTCATTTCATGGCAATGAGGATTTCAGGGGCCTGAGTCTGTGAACAGAATGTCAGGGGATCCTGTGAGTATTAAAGATAGATCCTCACATTGGAAATCAAGCAAATCACCTTTGCCATGTGAATTAGTTTTTACTAATAGGACGTGTTGGCCTGATTTATTTTCTATTTATTAATCTATTAGTGGGTCATCAGACATTATCAGAGTAGGATTTAGTTGGAATTTCTCCTTTTTTCCCCCTCTTGCCCTTTCCCCCTTCCTTCCAGCATCATGACCAGGTGCTGGGGTGTGTCACTTACAAGCTGTTTATGACCTTGGGTGAGTGACTGTCTTGTCCTCAGTTTCTTCATTGATAAAATACTTATAACAATACCTCAAACAGTTGTTTTGAGGAGAAAATTAATTAACATATAGAAATTGCTTTAGTAATACATAGACATGGTGGACCTTCAGTAAAAGTTAGTCATGGTTATTCCCTAAACAAACAGGTATCAATCAAGACATGGTACAAGGCATGTAGGGTTCTTTGCTAAGGAGAAGTTCCCTGGTAGAGGGTATCACTAGCTTTCAGCCTCATGCTCCTCTCCATTCTCTTGTATGATTATATTTCAAGTATGATTTTAAATTTATTTTCAGAGTAATTTTTGTTTTTATTCCCTCCTCACTGGCATCCCATGTCTATGTCTCTTTTCTCTAAGAGTATTCCACACCATGTCTCTGTGAGAGTATGTGGGCTAGGTGGACAACATGGGAGAAAAACAGACCTAGCAATGTAGAAAACTTTTGAGTTACATCGGAAAAATAACAATTATGTAGCCCTCACCAAATGTTTTTCATCTTGAAGTGCTTTGGAAACATTAACTAATGAATTAATCAAAAAGAATTTCTACCAATCAGTAAAAATGCTCTTTACAATGTATTAAGCCTCTTGAAAGATATTATTTATTCAGTGATGTTTTCTCTTTAGTCTTAAGAGAATCATCAGTTTCTTTATTTGGAGATATTTCAGGAGATTTTTTGGAACCTCTGCACACCCCTCTCACTTTGCTCCTCCCAGCAAGCATGAGCATGTGAACATACACATGCACACACACAAATGCACACACATGATGTTCTTTCAGGATGATGCCCCTTGACAGTAAATATATTAAAATATTATATAAGATTTTCTGATTTACTGTGCTTATCAGCTTTTTACTGACATGTCAGCAAAGTTCAAGACAAAAAAAAATTCTGTTCCATGTCAGGTATCAAAGTCATCTGCTATATCCATCTACTTTCCTGTCCCCCCTCCTGGCCTATGAATCCCTTAAGAGCTGGGACTTTATTGCCCTATCCTTACTCATAAAGCCTCCCCAACATTAGCCCTATTCTTTAGCCTGCAAAAATGTAACTTAATCTCTTTGTGATATAGCAGGAGAAGAGTAATAATAATCATGTTCCATATTTCAAAAAATATTGAGCATCTGCCATTCATTTATCTATGTATTTCTATAACATATACTTTTCCAGTGCAAGGCTTAATGTGAATCATGGCAATTGATTCACAGATGCTCAAGGTAGGGTTATTGCATTCAAGGAGTTCATTGTCCAGCAGCAATGAGAAGGCAAGAACATAATTAATAATATAAGGGGACATGATGTATACCTACAATGAGATACCTTCAGAATTAGGGGAGAGGATTTCTGGCTAGGCCCTTCAGGGAGGACTCTTGGGAATAGATGACACCTGGATGGGATATTGCAAGAGGAATTGGTTTCTGGAAATGATAAGGAGGTGTTGTTTCATTCAGAACAAAAAAAAAGGGAGGGGGAAACCATAGACAAAGGTAAGTGTGGTTTTAGGGGTATTGTTGATTTTGACTAGAGCCCAGGTGGGGAAAGAAGGTTAGAAGACTTAATCTAGGAAGGATTGGCTCTATGTTTGGGAATGACTGGCACATGCAGCACTATCCTGGATCTGCCTGCAGTACGGCCATCACTAATCAATCTCAGCACTCAGAACAATGCAGATCGCCTGGATATGGCACTCCTTGAGGCACTTCTCCAGGTTGTCCCTGCTAATCAGATGCATCCAAAAAATAAAAAAGCATTTGTTCAGGCAGGTAAAAAAAAAAATGCCACTCCTGGGCCACTGCATGGGGATCCTTGAATGATAGGCTGAGGAATCTAAGCTTTATTTTTCTGGTATCAGGTGGTGGTTGTCATGTATAGATTCAGAGTCAGCATCATTAATAATATTTGCTGGTCTACAGTCTTATAATATGAAGATACCTGGAAGTTATGTTGAAATGTGGGTATTGAGGCTTACCTGCACATTAAGTCTTTCAAATATTTTATGTAAAATTTAAATTTTATCACCTTCTTTATTCCCTAGTTATCAGTTTCCATTTCTTGTCATTATTAATTTTCTAACAAGAGCAGTTTATACCTCTTGTTTTCTAATTCCCTAAGGGCTTATAAATTCAGACCTATTAGAATACTGCATAAAATTAAAGCACATAGGCTCTGAGCAACTGCACGAGGGGATTTCAGAATTTAAATGCCGATATTATTACATCTATG
This sequence comes from Manis javanica, assembly GCF_040802235.1. Lineage (NCBI taxonomy): Eukaryota > Metazoa > Chordata > Mammalia > Pholidota > Manidae > Manis > Manis javanica. The sequence continues at coordinate 47,883,669 of NC_133156.1, forward strand.
CCAGTTGCTCAGACATCAATTCTTTTATCTGACTAATTTCTGGAAAGATGAATGATTAATGTACAAGATATAATCTCTACCCTTAAGTTACAAAACCAAGACTGTCTTCAGTTATCCTTTTCTATACAAGATATCCTTCACAAAGGAGCAAATTCTGGCACATGGATGAACCACTTGGCACCAGCTTCATCTAGCTGGTTGGGACCAGATTCTGAAGGTTCTTTCCCAACCTCTCTTAGAAAATTGTACTACTGAATCTTCAAAAGGATGTTTACAGACATAGAAAACAAACATGGAGAACTTCAGTGATTTTCAAAAGCTCGGTTGTCTCTATTCCTAAATTACCCATCCCTAGGAAAGTGAAAATCTTCAAGCATTTATCATTGAAAGCTTTCTAAGGAATTGAGGCGAATATCTATTGAGAGGGAGTGATCTGGGGATTGGCTGATAACTACACTGCTATGCCGTTTGAATGCAAAGGGACCAAGTTCATCAGAGGGCACTCAGAACCCTTTGCCCCAGTGACACTCGTTATGATTGGTCCCTCCTACAAATACATATAGATCAGTTTTCTAATTTGCCGAATGAACTAAATAGCGCTGCTTTAGAGAGGCTATCTAAACTGGGTTTAGTTTTTTAGGAGGGCAGCAATATTATTATGCATGACGTACTGTGCTTACCAAGGGCTAATAAGCCACCACCCTCACCTCTACCCCTCCTTTTCCGCGCCCAAAGGAATGTCTGAGGTCCAAGGCAGCAGAATGTAGAGTTCACGATGCGGATGTTGCTTTGCATCAGACAGCCCCAGTCTTGCAACTCTGATCAGCTACTCACCAGTTGTGTGACATTGCTGTAAGAGTTTGCTTTTTCAGAGCCTCTGTTTTTTGTCTATAAAATGGGAATCATGACTGTACCTGCTCTGGGGAGTAACTGTGGCCATCTCCATTAGAATACTCAACGTTAGAATCATTAAAGGACTTCTTAAAAAGCTTTCAAGTTCACACCCTGGAGGCCACAGCAGAGCAACCACCATTTCAAGTTCTCAGCACAGTTTTCCTTGGAAGTTGCCCTTCCTGACTTTCTTAATGGGTTATTCTCATCACAGATTTAAAGATTCTGTTACTTTCATGAGAAAAATCAACCTAACGTATTAGGAAGTGGTTATTGAGAATCACAGAGAGCTTTCTGCCATCTGAAACATTCTCTAGGGAATAAGCTTATTCTTAGGGGAAGAAAAGGGGTTAATATTTAAATTTTTCTAAGCAACCTTTCACCCACTTTATTCATCATATTTCAGAATAGGGCAAGTTAACAGCCAAACTGTTGCGAGACAAATCCACAGTCATGGGCTGATATGTATTTATAGTTGAATGTATACCTGTGTGAGGTAATTGGTGGATGCCTTTTATTTGCACCAACAGAGAGGACAGAACAGGGAGATGAATACTAGAGAGAACGGGGTAGAAAATACATGGGATTGAGATGTTTTTCCTTATCGAAGCATCTCATTCTTATGGTATACCAAGAACAGGCCAGGAATCTGCAAAGGGATACACACTGATATCCCATTTTGAAGTAGCGCTCCAAAATGGGAAGGTGTTTAACAACACCTTCCTATTTGTAATCAAAGCCTCCCCTTGCCACTGAGCATGCCCAGTAGTCTTCTAGAAGCAGAACTGTGCAAATGCAGTTTTTGCTTTCCTGTGGTCTGTGGCTGCAGCTGCTGAACATGAGCCAGGAGGTGGTGAAGCACTGGATTCAAGGCAAGGCCTGAAAAGGCAGAGGAACAGAAATAAAGGTGAAACCTGGAGAGAGGTAACAGGTAGGAGGGGTGGTACCAAAGGTTTACTTGGTTCTGAGTATTTAAGTGAGGACTGCCCTGGCCGTGCCCCCAGCCAGAAACCTCTGCAAACCTTCCATACTCTGTATGCCACTCACGCCATTCTATGCCACAAATCTGCAGTGAATGAGGCCCCAGTGTAAAACTTAGTTCTGCATTATGATGCTGGCTGTGACCTTGATCAAGTGACTCTTAGTCTCCAAATCTAAGATTCTTATAAGATTTCATGAGAAAAAAAAAAAAGAAAAGCACCAGCACTGGTTGTTCCTCTTGGTAAACTCAGATATATCCTCAGACACTATAGCATGTTGAGCGGCGAACCTCATAGCAACTTCCCAATCTCCCTGAAACTCTAAAAGCCAGACAGACATAATTTCAAATCCCAGCTCTGTGACTTTCTAGCTGTAAGACCATGGACAAGTTGCTTAAGTGTGTGAGAGTAAGAAAAAGAGAAAGAAAGAAACAGTAAGTTTAATGTCTGCTAGGTACTCCTGGATAAAATGGAGCATAAAAATGAATACATATCACTTTCCTCCTGGAATTTACAGTCCAGTGGCTTTCTTTTTGTTGGGGTGCCCCAGTTTCCTCGTCTGTAAAGCGGTAATAACAACAGTTAGAAGAATTGTTGTTAAGGTTAAAAAGAGAAAAGCTCTGAGCTAGATGCCTAGCATATAGTGGGTTCCCAGTAGCGGAGGACCACTCTCCTGCTGCACTGCCTTTCTAGTCTCTGCACTGTTGAATTATCTCTGTATTTTTCCTTAATGCCATCCCCAGTGATCTGTCTGCTTTATTTCCCCTGAGCTGCTTTTGTGTAGTCTTATTGGCTGTGTGATAACCAATAACATGAGACAAGTAGCCCAGCCTGAAGGTCATCAGTCGTGGACTTAGCACCAATCAGAACTGCCTGGAGTCCTTCTCTGCCACTTACTCAGATGTGTGACCTTGGGGAAGCTACTTAACCTCTCTCAGCCTCATTTATTCCTATTCCAAGAGGGGTTTGTGTGTGTGTGTGTGTGTGTGTGTGTGTGTGTGTGTGTGTGTGTGTGTGTAAAAGGCAGAGAGTGAGAATAAGAACAAGTTTAACATATATCAGGTACTATAAGATTAATGGAAAATAAAAACACACATTTCTATTCCCTTGGGAGCTTACAGCCTAAACAGTTGTGTACATTGGGAAGATACATACTAGCTAAATTATAGCACAAGTGGAAAATTGAAACTACAAAACTTTTAAAAGAGAAGTTACATGATGCTTTGAAAGCCTGTAATGAGGCTTGGCTATGATGAGGATTTGACTCAGCCAGAGAGATCTCAGACGGCTTCCTTGAAGAAGTGACTCTGGAATAGAGAGCTGAATGGCAAAGAGGAATTTGCTACATCACTGGGAAGCCCTCATTTGGCATCATACACATCAATCACCATCTTCTTGCTAGACTATAAACTCAGACTACTGGGATGTGTCTTTGTCATCTTCTGTCACATCTAAGACAGTATCTTGAAGGAAGTAAATGCTTAGTAAATATTTGTTGAAGAAGTGAATGTTAGTAGGAAATCAATGCGTGTTTGCTGAATGAAATATAAAGTAACTGCTCTGCTCTCATCTCATGGCTTTATTCAGGATGCAATTAAGGAAGACACATAATTTAGCAAAACTGATATGGACCTTGGAGTCCAACAAACCATGCCCTCCTCATTCAGGCCTGTCATCGTGGGGAAATAACAAGACCTCTCTGTTTCAGTCTCTTCATGTATAAAATGGAAATAAGGATAGCTTTTTTACAGGGTTATTTTAAAGGTTATAATTTTAAGTATGCAGAACCTAATAAAAGGGCAATCAAGAGTACATAGTCAGGAGATGAGTGTTATTAATATTATTAGTACTAGGACATTGGCAAATTGCAGGCAGTTTTGCAAAGCTTCGAAGGTTGCTGAAGATAGGCCAGGTACAGCTTGAAGTCATGAAGGGGTTATCACCCAAACATGCACCAAACCTTTCTTTACCTTGCTGGAAATGCCTAGAGTTCATTGGCACACTGCATTCTTTCTAGTGCCTGAGTCATCTGGCCAGGTTTGGATTCCCTAGTTAATCAATGACTGGAGGTAGGTAAAATGTCCTGGGGCCTCAGTTTCCTTCCAGTGTTGATCATATAGTGTTTGGATAGGATAAAATCAGGTAATTCATGGGTATCATATAGCACAGAGCCTGCACAGGATAAGTAAGCAATACCTGTTAGCTGTTACTATTAGGACCACTAGGCCCTTTGGATTTTCTGTCAATTACCCTGTAACTGAACCAGCCTTCCCTGGGCCAGGCATTCTTCATTTCAGAATTCCCTTTACAGATGGAAGAAAAACCATTCCTCTCTGAGGTCTGGAAGCCTAGCTTCACCAGCGCTGCACCCTCCCAGTGAGCTTCAGAGCCGCTGAGCAGTCTAGGTGAGGAAGGTCAGCAGGGGCTAAAGGCTCTGAACTCTCCCTCTCTCTGTGTCTCTGAAGCCAGCTTGGCTCTGCCCTTCTCTGCGTTCCTAACCCTGGAGGCGCTATCTGGGGTTCCGACCGAGCACTGGGCATGCTCGCAAGCCGAGACAGACTCGAGTTGTCCGCTGGACGCGCCGGCATGCTGCGATTCCCTGCATGCAGCAGCCCGGGTGCAGTTGTGGTGCATCGGGTTTCGCAGAGTGAACCCTTGGTGCGTGCTGCCAGGGAACTAAGTCTCCCCTGGGCAACCCCAGAGCGGAACTGAACTCTGTACCGTCTGGGGTTTGCGCTCTGTGTCTGGTCTCGGAAATGCTGGGCTGAATTCTCTCTGCAGACAAAGGGGGTATGCGTGCCCCTAGCGCCCCTCTTTCGTGGCCGTGAGCCCCCTCTCTGGTCCTGTTCTTCGCAGCCACAACAGCTGCAGTCCCAGCGCCACCACCCAACCCCGGTGGCTGCGGCCTGTGCGTGCGCTCAGGACTCGGGGATTGGCTCTCACTTCCCATTCAGGGGCTGCGCTGGCGGGCGGGCGGTGCACAGAGCCCGTGTGTGTGTGGTGTGTGTATGTGTGTGTATGTGTGTGTGTGTGTGTGCGCGCGCGCGCGCGCGCGTGTGCATATGTGTGTGCGGCGCGCGGGCGGGGCGCGTATCTGTGCGCGAGGGCTCGCGTGCTGGAGCCACTGGGTGTGCGTGCGTGTGTTATGGGTTTGATTCCAGAGCAGGTTGCACATTGGTCCTGGGTGGCTCGCAGGCTCAGGTCGTGCTTGGGCGTCCTCCTCCTAATCGCTTCCGAAGTAGCAGCGGCGGCGGCGGCCGAGGCCACATCCGCGGCGGCGGCGGCGCCTGCACAGCCGGCTAAACTGTGCAGAAGCGAGCACCGTCTGGGGAGTCCGGGGGGCGGGTAAAAGGGAGGAGGGAGAAAGCCCGTCTTGGTCTTTGGGATTATTTTTCCCCTTCTTTCCCTGTTTCTTGAGGGTGTGTGTTTCCCCCTCGAAGTGAAGGAATTTTGCTCCAAAGCGAGCTGGGACCGAAGACTCTAGGCTAAGTTCTCTCTCTATGTAGATGGTGTCAGGGAGCGAAGCTACTGACCGAGCCGCTGGTAAATGTTTTTCACTTCTTACTCTTTAATGCTAAAGGCTTTTCCCCCCCTTTTCTTTCTTCCTTGTTTCCTTTCTGTTGCTCCTCATTCTGCAATCGCTCCTGAATCAGCTGCAGTTCTTTCTCTCTCCTCGCGTTTGTGCAGTTTGCAACTTGTTTTGTGGTTTTCTATGTATTTTTTTTTTCTTCCTTCATCCTCAGATGAATGCTGCAACATTTAAATTCGGCACTTCGGGAGGTCATCATTAGTTGCATGAGTTTCAAGGGGGAGGGGAAAGCCTGGTAGAGCAGACTGTTATTTCCCTGCAGAAGGACTGCCGGTTTCTTTCTAATGTTCATTGCAATTATAAGGTTGTTTTTTTTTTTAGGATGCATTTTAACGTTGCATTGATGTTTAAGGTTATCGTTCTCCCGGATTACAATGTATTTGACTCAGTTTTGACAGCATGACAGATGCCAGTGATTCCAGAACTACTGTATGGTACATGCTGGCTAAAATATTCAAAATTGGAGGAAAAATCATTTGCATTCCAAAAGAGAATGTCTTTAAAAATGCTGTTTTGCATCACATTGCTGCAGATTTGCAGGAGGCAATAATAGACACCACTACTAGTGTTGCTTGCAAAGATAATAAACATATAAGTGGTTTAGTGCATCATACTGTCCTGTTCTCCAGTGATTGAGCTATTGCTAAATTGACTTAATAATAAATGTAGGGCTATGGAGAAGAGAGAGACTGCTCGTATTGTTTTATGCAAAATTGTGAGATAAGACGTTTACAGCAATTTTTAACGCCAATCCAGCCCTCCCTTAGATCCTACTTGAAGTGGCATCTTGTCAACTGGGGAGGGGGAGGGCCGTTTCTGCCATACACATGGAATAAAATTATTTAAAATAGCCAGCATAATGCATGCAAATTGAACTCTAACTCTTTTCTTAAAAATAGAACTGACTCTGTAACTCTTGCTTCCAGGATCTGTTTTAAATATTATTTAAAAATTAATGTATAAGAGTTCTTTAATATATTCATATCATTTAGGTTCTTTGGAGTGTTCTTTAGCAGTAACCATGTTTCATTTGTTTTGCTCTTTTTCCCCTAAGTTTTCAGTTCCAGTTCAGTAGAAAAACTGAAGGGTCAGTAAGTATAGGCAGATCAGCAGTTTAAGAAGTCAGTGCATAGTTGTGAAATTTCTGCTAAGCCATGGGAAAATGAACTCAAATAATGGCAGCTTAAATGTAGAGAAGGAAGTCTGGGGTAGAGCAGGTTGCAGCTTTAGTATGTGTGTTATTATCTGGAGGAGGTCTCAACTCTAGACTCAGATGAGGATAGCCAGTTCAGGGACAATCTGAAGCACATACATTTTACAGAATGAAAGTATTGTTATTTAAGGAAGCCTCCTCCTGCTACTAGTTTCCACATAATAGAACAGCAGGTTACCTGAGTGCAGAGAGTATGTTTGCAATAATACTGATAAACTTTAGTTTAATGTAAACTTAGCTGATGTTGGAAGAACAGCATAAAACAGTGCAGCCTGTTCTGCACTGAAGAACAAAACAAATTGTAAATTAACTCAACTAGTCAGACCCTCTTTTGGAGGAAAGCCTGCTCCAAGACACCATGCAAATCTACCTGTTCTGGGTTGCCTGTGTTGACAAAAAAGGCTTTTCTAGAAATTGTGGACAGGATTCCTGAGATCTAAAGCTTATTTTTCCTTTTGTAGTTTGCTGATGGTAATAAGGCATTTTATTTAGAATGAATGCTCAGCTTCCTCATGGGTCCTTTGAAATGGCAATTTTGCTATTTTAAAATATTTTCATGGGCCCTTGCATTTACCATTTTCATCAAGTTGATCGGGGGAACCACAACTTCCATTCATTAGGCTCACAGTTGTCTTTGTGGAAAGCATTTGTTTAGGTCCTAAAGGAAAAGGAATTCATATTGTAAGCAATGATTCTAAGAACCCAAGTCTTCTAAGGCATCATGGTTTCCTCATTCTAAGACCAAAACCAGAAAGTAATATACCCCATGCTGAGCAGCTGCATTATTTCTCTGGCACTTTCTGTACACATGGGCACCAACAGATGACTGACGAAGCTAAGGACTCATTTTGTGCGGCCTATGGGACAAGACTTGTAATTCTTAAGTGATATATTCAGGGTGTTAATTTATTTATGAAACATCATAATCAGCTTCAGTTTCAGCATCTTCACTAGATGTGAAGACCAAGAATCCCTTGATTGAAAGAACGTACTCCTCCCCACAGAGGTTAGTTTTTACCCGCCCACCCCTTTCTACTTCTAGTTTCCTGGCAACTTCTGAGAAGCTCTGAGAATTTGTGTTAAAATATTGTAAATATCTGTGCTTTGGGTGTAGTGCCTGGTTAGATTACTAGTCAATCAGAATCAGTTAAATTTGTAATTACTCTTCTGTGGTTCTGTATGGTATACTGTTTGTGGTTTCTGGTGGTTTCATTATTGTTACTATTACTATTAAGTTTTCTGTTAAACCATAACTAAGCTCATTCTAACTTTTCTGTTCCTGGTATTGATCTCAGGTTAATATATCAAAATAATACCATCTTCTTGCTAAACTTATTGGCAAATTAATTAGTGTACATTCAGTTGATGTTTGTGTTGAATTTCGGCCCTTCCAAAAGCATGGTATCTGACATGGTGGGGAGAAGGTGACTTATTTTGGGGAAGAAGACTAGGTGGAAAAAGATTGTTCATTCATGGTACTTGAAAATCACGTTTGCCTGTATTGTTAGGGTTCTTATTTTCATGTTGATGAGAGTGGAGGTTTCTCTGAGTGTATGAAGTGTTTATTAGGCTAGAGCTACTAAATGTTTCTTAAAAGCAATTGCCATTTTTTTCATTGTGTAATTGGAAGGAACTTTGAACTATTTGGGTATTTGTAAGGAAAACCTGCATTATTGGTGAGCTTTTCTATTGTTTTCTATTCTGTGTGGACTAATTTTGAGTTGTGATTTCTAGTGAAATATGGTCAAGGTCATTGCCAAGGGCCTTTTTATCCCTCCCCACTTATGAACTCAGACTGAAAGTCAGATTTAAAGAGACAGAACTTATATCAAGTCACTACCTCAGCAAGGCTGTTTGAAAAACATGTTTTTGTCTCTCATTACTTTGTGTGAAGCAAGTTTTATTCTTGAATTACTGGTTCCTAGTAGCTCTGAGATACTCACAGGGAAAACCCTTCCATTCTGTTCTCATAGTATATATAACAAAGTCACAACCTGCAGGGAAGATTGCAAGAACAATTTTTTGAGGGAATGAGTAGGTATCTTTTGATGTTTTTAATGGAAAACAATATTTCATAAAAATACAAAATAGTTTCTAATTAGAAAATACCCCATTGAAAATTCTGTGAAACCAACAGTAATTTTATGAGAGTCTTGGGTGGTGAGAGGAAATAGTAGGTTCTGTCAAAGTATTTCTTTGTGCTCCTGGTTTCTATTTTGGTTTATTAAAGGAGCATTCACATTGTTCAGAACTTTGTAGTATCAGTATATATACATTAATATTATTATTATTTTAGGTTGTATTCACCACCTAACAAAGAGAAACCACTACTTAACATAATTATTTTAGCTGTGCTAAGAGTATCCTGCTTATATTTTCAAAAGAATTTCATTAAGTTGAAGAAGTATGAAGTCCTTTCTGTAAAATTCATGATACCTGTGGCCCTAAGTTTACTTAGTACATTGTATACCACAATGTGATTTTGAGCTTGAAATATTGCAGCTTTTTAAAATGAATTCCGAAAGGCAAAAAAATTAAGCACCATGAGAAATAGTTTGTAAATAAAGTTCCTTCATATTTGCTGAAAAGCTTAAATTGGTCTACCTCTCCAAAGTGTAGAATTATGAGATTTTTAGACAAAAAGAAAGAACATGAAAAAGTACAGTTATGTGCTTTTCAGCAATATTGTGGGTAAAAAGAGAGCAGGTGTTTTAACTCTTTTCATATAAGTTCATGAATAGAAATCGAGACTAAATAATGCAGCTGATACGTAAAAATACAATCTATTTTCTCCAGTAAAGATTTTCCTGCCTGGATAATATGATCTTTGACTTTGATGGAACAATTGGCTGTGTTCTTCGTCTTATCACTGCTATGTGGCTCCTACCAGAATATTGGTGATGGATGTTAAAGATACCACATCGTCTTGGGAAAATATGCCTTCATGGTTTGGGAGAAGAGAGATGGTTTCTTTAAAAGTTTAGACTTCTCAGGCCTTGGCTACCTTTGTTTCAAAAGAGGCTTTGCTCTCCTTGATGTTTCTTTCAATTATCCATGAAGACTTCCCTGTGCTACTCCTGTCTTTAATTTAGTTCTGCACAGGTAATAAGCATGATGCTAGATGTCTCAGCTTTGTTTTCCTTATCATTGCATTAGTTTGTGATTTCTGGAATGTAATGCAAACCTATAAAAGTTTGGAGCTAAGCTTTTCAAAAGACAGTCTATTTAACTGTTGTGATGGCTAATTCATTTAGTTGTGTAGGCTCAAGCCTGTTAAAAGATATTAGAAATTTTGTATGATCCATGTCTATTAATATGGCCTTGGTAAAATACTTATTTTTAAGTTCTATAAAAGAGAGTTATGGATCTTGTAAAATAAAGAAATTACTTTTAATTTGATTCAACAGAATAAGCCATTTCTTCTGTTTATTTAGATTCCCTCATCTTCAATTTACCTGTGAGGAGGCAAGGGCAAAAGTTGGAGAATATAATTCATACAAGGAAGATAAAATTGACACAGCGATAATGTACTGATTTAAAATCTTTAGAGAGGACAATTCTATAGAGGATTCTTTTGGAAAAGGCTTATGTTGAATGTAATTTTTATTATTGCTTAGGATTTAACTGATACTCAATGTTTTGACATTTCTCCTACTTTAATTAGAGGAATAGTGATATATGTGGAGAAAAGAAATACATCATTAAATAAAAATGATTTTGGCAAAGGTTGAAAAAATCCCATACTGTAAAATAACCACTTCAAAAAATTGTATAAGCTGCTTACTATATTTGTAACACATTTTTAAAAAGTGACAATTTCATTTTAAATGTTAGAAATAGTCCAGCTAGGTTCTTAGATTATATCTAAGAATGAAACTGAATTGCTAGAAAAGATGACTATGTCCATGCATGCATATGGTTAATTCAAACAGTGAACATCTACATAGTTAAAATCATAGTTATTGTTAGAGAACTCACTGCAACAGACTTTGTGATCTTAACTGTGATAATTTTTCTAAACCATTTCAAATGTAAGAGTATGTGGTTATATACCACACATTTCAGTAGATATTACTTAGAAGAAATACGGGTAAATTAAAGCCGCAGGAAAGTATATTCCATTAAAAAAAATTTTTTTATTCCTTCAATAAGCAGTTTTTGGATTCCCAAGACAGACCAAGTACTGTGGTCTGCTAAGAGCTAAATCTTATGGTAAGAATAATTTGACATAAAAAGTATGTCTAAGACAGTAAATGGGAAGAGAGGTGGGTACTTTCTAAAAATACAAGGTAAAGCATTGCTCTTTGTGCCTCTCAGGAGTATGTTAGAAAGGTGATTTAATTTTATTTTAGGATTTGCTCAGGCAAATCCTAAATAACTGCATACACATATCTGCTCATTCTCTGCTTTCTAATAACCCAACTCATTTCTATTCACGTAGCCTGGTGTGATATGACACCTGACAATAGAGACCTAAGTCAAACCGTGGCATTACCTGCATGGATTTAATGGAGGCAGGAGGAAAGAACAGTGTGAGTTTGTGGAAAGAGGATGCAGGTCAGAGAAATGTATCCTGTAGTTGGCTACAATTTCCTTATAGTAGTAATCAGGCCACCAGTTTTATTTTTAGCCTCCTCTAAACTTCTTGAGTGGACACAACTGCTTCTCTTTACTTTAACCCTAAGAATAATAATGCAATTATTACAAAAACATTTCACAGTGGTTAGGGCACTGCAATTTGTGTGATCCAGCATCTAATTTTTCTCCTCTCGAATCCTGTTTATATATCCCCACACATAATCAGACTCAGTCAGATGAAACCAATTACTAAGGGGAAAAAAAATCAAATTTATTTATTATATTTATTGGATGTGTCTGCTGCTTAATTATCCATTGGCGAATTTACATGTGGCCACAGAGAGGGCCATGGATGAGTGTGGAAACATGATCAATCATCACTTCTCACAGTCCAGAGGAAGCTGCCAAGAAAACAAGAAAAAAAAATCCTTTCTCATAGCTATCAATGTGAGGACCTAAAAACTGAAAAACATCTCCCCCAAAACGTGTTTAACTTTCCATGGGAAAATCTGGAGAAGTTTGGGAGTTATCCTTACCAGGCTTTTTCCTAACCACTTGATATAATGTTAGGAAGAAATTTAAGGAGTTCTATGTGCTTTGAAACAAATAATGATTTAGATGTCCAAGGGTGTGTGTTGGAGAACTAACTCAAGTTATCCTAAAAAGCAGATGACCAAGCTCACCTCTTGCCTACGCAGTGGATGTTTAGGAAGGTGGGGAGGTTCGTGGGCTGGGATGGGATAGAAGGTGTGGGTAGGGTCAGATGACTTGCAACATGGTGTTTGCAAAGCTATGGATGGTTACCTGCCTATACCATGAGCAAATGCTAAGACAGTACTGCTTAAGCAGTGAATTAAAATAGATTTTGTATTTGGCCTTTGATAGTGAAAACATACGCAGACCTTTAGTTTTGATCTCATATTTTAAAATCTCCTTATGTCAACCAAAAATGGTTTTCTTCTCTTTTTTGAATCCCACTTCTCAGTTTAATGGGATCAGCCTTAAGCACAGCTTCATTCTTATTTTCCCTCCATTTGCTCTCATCATATATGTTTGGATATTTACCAATGTGGAAGTTGCTTTGCAAAGTAAAGATGAGCTGAAATAACCACCATTTCAAGTAAATGTAGCAAGTCTAAATTGTCAACAGAAGCATCATTTTATTTATGCATTGTTTTAATTCCAAGGACCATTAAATTTTTATAAATCTTTGCCATCCCCAAACCCAAGGTAGGTTATGTAGATGAACATCAGGGATTAAAAAAAAAAAGCACTTTTGAACTTGAGGCATTTGAAGATTGTCTTCAAGGAAACACTGAATGAAATGTCTTTTAAGAATTACAGCACACCATTAATGCATCATTTAGAGAAGACAATGGGGAAATTATGATTTATTGCCAATTATCATTTATTTGGGGATGCTAGTGTTGAAGAAACTATTTCAACATCATAGATTATGCTTTTGTTACTTTTGTCTGCAGAGAAATTAAGTGGCAACATGAATCTTGATAATTGAGAGGGAGTGATGGTTTTATACCTGTTGATTTAGGAGGAAAATATTAAAGGTGAGCTAAATTTTATATTTATTCTAATCTATATTTTAAAAGTTGTTTTTTAATAACTTTTATTATAGAATAAAAGTTGCTTTCAGCTGGCTGCAGTGCAGAAGCCAAACCATAAATAGATAGAGTGCTTGAACTCGACTTCCTACAACAGTGATTTTTCACTAAGCTATTCCCTAAGGCCACTCTAGGTATATGAGGGACACCAGTTCTTTTTATATGATTTGTGTATGTTCCCATAGATTGTGAAGTCTATTCCTGGGCAATTTTCAAGTTAAAATTGTGTTACGGCTACCCTGAAGGTTGTCATTTCTTGGTTTTTCTCTTGTCAGTCAATTCATAAGTGTTTATTAAGTCCCCATGGGGTATACACAGAATCGTACACAGTTTGGGTTATGTGTGCCTGATTCGTCTCTGGTGTAGAAGCTTACAGTCTTTTAGACAAAAGTAACAGTGTGTGTGTATAAAATAGTATTTTAATTATGGAGTATAGTAGTATTATTGGCTTTTTGTTTTGTTTTTAAAAACATTGTCCTGGAACACTAGATGTATTTACTTTGAGAAAAGCATAGCTTCAGGTGAGGTCAGGGATATAACATCTCAGCTTTCTTTTCTTTTTCTTTTTCTTTTTTTAATTCAGATATCTAATAACAGACATGTATAAGTGAAGCATAAAGCCAGCAGGCAAGTATTAAACTGTGTATCTTTGCCTAGAAGAGACAGATCACAGGTAACATCTAGGTTTCAGGGTGAGGACAAATTCTGAGGCTGGTCATTTTGGGGATTTGTTTGTTACCTATGAAAATTCAATCAGTGTGTGGCTGAATGATTCCATGCCCCAAAGCTGTCAGTTTATATTTTTCAGGACTAGTGAATCAATTTGTGACTTAGTTTTCTTAATGAGGGGTTTTTGAAAAATGATAGGAATTGGGAAAGAAACAAAATTTTCAAGTGTTCCCAAAATTCCATGAATGAAAAATGTTCTCTAAAGGAGTACTTTCCCTGCTGAACTTGAATACATATGGTGAATACATAGGTTCACAGATTTACTTTTCAAAACCTATTTACTCTTTTAAATTTATCTTCTATCAGTCATTTGTGGGAAGGGTCATATTCTTGAAGCGGACCATGGGAATATCTCTGAAAGAGGATGGCAGAGGAGAAGGGAGCAGAGGCACAGGAACCTTTCACAGCCCTGGATAACAGCTTCCTGGACTTGAGGCCTTCAGCTTTGACTTTTGCTGTCACTGGTCAGGCAGTTGATTAAATGTTCATTTTTACTATGATTTTCAAAATGTGCTTATGTCATTTCCAGCAAATCATAGCTAACCCACCAAAATTTCTTTTCCATCTTCTGTTCCTTGTTGATCTGAGTCCGAGTAGCTATGGCTAACAAAATTAGAAAGGGGCTTTGCTTACGTGTTCCTTAGTTAAACTATCATTCTCAGCTCTTTTTCTGTTGGGTACACAAATTTCTGAGGATTTATGGATCACTTACCGTTTGCTGCCAGGGTCTGTCTGAATGGGAAGATTCCTAGCCTTTGTGATAAGAGGATGTTCTTTAAAACTCTCAATATTTCAGGATCTCTTCATTTATTTTTCGACAGTTCATAAAAGTAGCCAACACAAAATAAAAACACAATGGAAATTACTATTTATGATTATGGGGTTGGTTTATCATCTTACTTGTAATCCAAGCTGACTAATTCTGACTAATATAAACAGAAAACAGTATCTTAGGAGGATAGTGAGAATCATGGAACCAGATACTTCTGCTTCTGTGTCTGCGTAACGGGTGCCCAGCCGGAGCACTGCACAACCCCAAAACCGGGTTTTGCCATTGCCATTAGTATCGACCAACGCGCTGCGCTAGATAAGTGGCTTGTCTGTGTCAGTCCCGGAAGGAACCCCTGTCCTTTCTTCTGGGTGTTTCTGGTTCTTGATTCAAAGTTCCGGGCTGGTGCATCCATCTGATTGGTTGCATCTCAATCAAGTGTCCATACTCCTGTAACTAGAAAGTCTGGGAAATCAATTGTCTGACCCTATCAAAATCTATAATGAGTCAAAAAGATGTTAACTTCCAGTAATGCATAAGTGGTGTAACTCTCTCAAAATAAAAGGGGGGAGGAAGTCAACAAAACAGATAAGCAAAAATCCCTCAGCAAATATGTACCATTATTCCGGGAGTGACCTGTAGTCTTAGGGGATGGATAGTAAGTGCCTCTGTCTATGAACTTAGAAGAGCGAGAACTGCCCTCTTGCTTAAAATGAATTGAAGGAGATTTCTGATTACAAAGATATTAAGCACAGTGGGTTTGCTTTTAGCACATACCAATCTCAAATATGTTTGCCATGTAGAATTCCTTTTGAGATCACCAAGAGCTATATTAAAAAGTTATTTTTGAATTCTCTTTATGCTGAAGTTAAAGATAATTTACCTAGAATGGGTTGAAGTTTGCCTACACATAAATATGTAATGTTGATAAATGGTCCAAAAAATGGTAAAGGGAAATTGTTTCAAGTACATAAGGAAAACATCTGGATAGGTGACTAATTGCCTGTAAGCGAATTAATACAAAATCTGGATAATCAGAACAGCTTTCTACTTATAAATCAATAATAAGAGTAACTGTGGTACTTGAAAGAAATAAATCTGTATTTCTTTCTTCCAAAGCTTAGACTCTCTGAAATTCAAACAGGTCTTCTCACAACATTTTTAGTAAACCTAGTGATGTGTGGGAACCCTGCAAGTAATCCACATCTCTAGTACGACTTTTGCATCTGAAGGCTCAGCCTTTTATTCCTCAATTCCAAATTGATATATTCATCCTTCCATCACTGTCTTCCAAGTATTTTGAGAATTAATTAGGAACAAAACCACTTTCAGTCCTTGGCTGTTACATGCCGTACTGAAAAAATGTGAGATCCTGAAGTGTTATTAATAGTGACAAAGGTTCATCCAATAAAATAATCTGAATGACTGAATTCTCACATGCTTGGTATTTTCTAATATAAATTACTGTAGGATTAGATAGTTAAATATTGAATATTTTCTCATTTAATGCAGTTCCATGAAATATTAATGACAATAATGGTTCTCCAGTTTGAGGAATAGGGAGTTTTTTATTTGTGTGTGTGTGTGTTTTTTTTTTTTTTTTACTAATAGCTTTGACTGGTAACAAAATACATTTTATAAAATGCTAGTGAAGATATTTAAATGAAGGTAGCAGGGAATAAAGGACCACTGAACTGATATATTTCAAACAGGTCAAACATCACATTTTTTTAGCCTTTGTATTGAATAGTTTTCATGAAGAACACTACTGTGATTACTGAGGATAGATTTTAGAATTGGTTAAAAGAATAGATTTTTCCTATTAGGACCTTGAAGAGGAGGGCCGTTGATGTTGTTCCATTGGTGTGAGGTATAAAGTCTGAAAATTGGGTTGGGCTTTTATGGAAAGCTGACTGTTTCTGGTGTGACAGTTGAAACGCAATTTTCATGAAGAAAGAGCAAAAGAGGAAGAGGGGAGAGTGAAATAAAGAAAGAGAACTATCCACCAAACAGCCTACCTGAGGAGCCACAGGCCTGCTTAGAATGAACTAGGGGATAGAGCAAAAACTTTAATTTACACTTTGATTGTTCAATATGCAAAAAAATATTCCTGGTTTTGACTTTCCTTCATGTTCTTGATTCTGTGTGCTTCTCTCTCAAATTAAGGAACTAAACCTCAATGATGAATAGAGTAAATGACTTTTGTTGAAATATTTTGTCATGAATACAGAATATACCAGTGCGTCAAATTGGTTTAATCATGTGTGTGTGTGTGTGTGTGTGTGTGTGTGTGTGTGTGTGTAAGTATATATGTATGTATGTGTGTTTTTCCCTCCAGGGGGAACTTTAATGTTTTGTGAGATGATTTTATTTCAAATTAGAGTTATCCCTGTTTCAGACCTAGTGATTTAACAGTTGAAAAAGCTCCCTTCTTTGTTCTGTGCGGTTAATGTATGTGGGGTGAGTAAAGTACATTTTATGTTAAAAAGTGTTTTGGGGTAGCATTCTTTTAGCACAAACTTATTCCTTGATAAAGGAGCTGGCTGTAATTTGCAGAAATGACTGTTTCTTTTTCTTTGGTTGTTGGATAATTGCTCTTTGTATACACTGTGAAAATGTTCATATAGACCCATGACAAAGCCTAGCAGATGCACTTGCAATTATCTGGAATTTAAGTAAATTTTGCATCTGATACACACAAAGCAAAGGCTTTGTCCAAGCAGGCTCACATACTGGTATGTGGATTGTTGTAAATACAATGAGTAGATTTTTAATGGAGGACAAATGGGACTATTAGTAAGTCTTGTCTTTTACTTGAAAAGACACCCACTTTAGGCATAGCCTAAGACTTATTCATATTCGTAGTTGGTTCAGTTCTAAATATGACCTTTGAAACTGAAAAAAAAATTTTTTTAATATTTAAAACAAAATGTGTAGCTGTGATTTTATTGAAGTCACATTCATAGTTTTCTGGAAAAAGAATGGTGAAATAAATATTTGTTTCATATTTCAGTATTATTTTTTCCAACCATTAAGGAGACCATTCACTTATTAAGACTCGAAAATGTAAAAGGGGATTTTTGTATTATAAATAAATCATGCTATAGATAAAAGATAATTACAATGTTACTTTAACAACCTTAATTCACAAGGGGGATCATGAGAAGGAATATATAATAGGTCCAAATTATTCTTCTTATTGTAAACAAAAGAGGTGTAGCCAGAGGAATAGTTTTCTGCAAAAACCTCATTTCCGAGTTTTGTTTGAGACTAATCCTTTCCACTGTGTATTTTTTCTTGTTTTCAGACTTACATGAGATATTTGAAGGCTTAATCTTTTCCTCTGTATTTATTCTTAGAAAATACAAAAATGTATAGAGTTTCTTGGATTCTCTTAAATGCTGTTAGGTCTTTAGACGAGGGAGGGTAGTTATTTTTACTTTTAATGAGAGGGCTACAAACAATTGGTCCAGTTGACTTCCTATTTCATAGTTTGAAGGTTCTCCATGCTATTCTGGCTTTTGAAAGAAGCAAATTTCAAAAGTAACTCAGGCAACATAAAGGCATGCCTAGCTTGTTCACTTTCTGCTCTCTTTTCAATTTAAAATGGAATCTAATAATAACTAGAGATCTTTTCTAATTCTTTTAAAAAAATCAGAAACCTCCAGGGGGTCTAAGGGTTGAATCATTGTTTAAAAAAAAGTAGATGAATTAGATTTGGGAAGAAATTTTTAAGAAGGAAGGGGAGAGCCTGATGCAAGTATTTTCAGTTCTGAATTACGACAAAACAGTTGTGCTATTACTGGAACAGCGTGCCTATGGAGTATGCCTCCACCTTAACCACTTTTCCAAAAACAAAACAATGAAACATCAACTAACACTCTTTATAGAATTTTGGAAGTGACCACTTGCTCAGACGAGCATTGCCAGATTATTCTGTGTGTCCCACAGTCTCTTCAGTGTTGTACACGACCTCCTCTTCCCCACCCCCATTTGCATTTCTTAAACCATCACAGGCTATTTTTAGGCTTGGAGAGAAACCAGGTGCTTTCCTTGGTATTTAAGCAACCTGTTATTTTTGAAATTCCCTGGGAGAACCGTGGGCATTTTTATTTCTGTGTCTTGAAGCCTTTCTCTCCCTTTCTGAAGGAGAAGCAGCTTACATAATACCCGGAAGCAGACCCTTGGGAACCAGCACACTTATTTTATGGATATTTTACGGGAGAAGGAATGCAAGTGCTCCTGGGTCATGCATGCCTTCCCACGGGGGCCTCAATTTGAGATATTTGCAGAACAGCAGATTCTCAGAAGGTTAAATATATACAAATCCATCTTTCAAGCTGAGTGGAATCAGTAGGAAACAGCACCTAAGAAGAGGAGAGCCCACTAATAGCTCAGCCCGAAAGGGATTCTTGAACACTTCCGGAGCCAGGGCCCAACTGTCAGCAGAGCTTGCCAGGGAGACAGATGCTGTGGTTGGAAGACAGTTTTCCTCAGTTAGATGTTTTGTTCTTGTAGATGGCCAACCATGACTCATGGGGGAAACCAGAGAGAGAGAGAGAGAGAGAGAGGAGATAAGAGGAGTAAACTAATCATTTTATTAATCCCTATTTAGAATTCAGTCATGTAACTAAATGTCAACCTGGTGAACTTTCTTTGAAAGAAAAAGGGTTGTAAATACAGTCTCGAGATTTGGAAGTTATGCCAGGAGAGCATTAGATATTAGATAAAAGCATCTAATTTAACCTGCAGATTAAATATCTGGCACAATTTCAGAAGAGTACCTGTGGAAAACAGTAATGTAGGAATTATCTAAAAATCCAGGCTCAAAGAAAGCATGCTTTTGAAGGATTGAAAGGACTTGAATCATGCTTCTCCAAGAGATGATAAGTTTGTCCTCTGTTCTGTATCTTTCTATATCTGTATGTGTTTATGTATAATAGGTGTGTATGTGGAAGATAATCTTTTCTTCACTGTTCTCTACCTCACTTTCTATACATATATGATATGTATATGTGATACGTATGCACATATTGTACAGTAACACAGATGTGTTACTGCTGTACCCTGAAATAACAGATTTTGTCTATATTTATCATTCCCTTCAGGTCTCCTCTAGCACATGCAGTTGATGAGATAAAATCAGAGTATCTGCTGTTGGAAAGATAGTGAAATCTGGTTTTTGTAATTCATGTCAACAGCCAGATTATAAGATTTCTTTAAATTCCTAGAAGAGGGTTAATATTGTAGGGACTAGTCTTAGCTCCCTCTATTTTCCTTTTTTAAAGATTCCTTATTTTTTTTTTAAATAAACAGAAGAAGAATTTAGTATACTTTTCCTGATTCTCACTTGTTTAGGACTAAGTACTTCAGGCTCCTTTTGAGCCAGGTTAATTTCATAGTTCTACTCTGTAGGTCTCTAAAACTGAAGATGTTATGTGTTTGAGTGCCCTACAGAAGCCCCTATGCCCAACTTTTGACCTACCATTTTTCTGATAGAGTCCCAAAAGTGTCCTTTTTCAGATCTGCATGTCCTTTGTGAGTTGGGATGGCAGATCGCCAGAAGGTGTATGTTTGGGGAGACAGAAGGCTTTTATTTTTTTCCCACAACCAGCTATTTGGAGGGCACTCCAGGAATTGAAAGTCACAGCTGTGGAGCCAATTTAGAGAGAGTAATTCACAATTGACTTGTGGAAGACATAGCCTGCCTTCTTGAGCCACTGCGCTTGTCCAGCCAATATGGAGCTGTCTCAGATGAGGCTCTTCACCTCCAGGTTTACGTGTCTTTCACTGTATCTCATGTCAAATCAAGCACTAAGAGATGATCCAGTCAATTTGTAGCGCTCTCTGGAGAACTTTGGGTCTTGTAAAGCCTGGGTCATATTGATCCCAGAGTGAAGGTGCTTGCATTTCTCCTGAGGTTTATCAAAATAATAATGACATTTTTTTTCATTTAACTATTTCAGACACTTATTTGTGAATGCACAAAAAAGATGAATGATTCTTGTAGTGCATATGCCAAAGAGGTTGCTGTATTTCACATTGCCTTGCACATAGTAGGTGATTGATAAATATCTGTTGAGTGAAAGCAACATGGATTTATTTTCCTTAGGAATTTGGGAAGAATGTACTGTGTGATTTTTTTAAATGTGATTGGCTGCATGAGTTATCTTGGTTTCATGGGTGTATATTGGAATTCTGTCATTATACTGTCTATTCTCTTATAAATAAGGAAGTTGTCACAAATAAGCCTGAAGGACAGATTCAGGTGCTGACTACTAACTGTGTAGGAATTAGAATCAGTAGAATCCTGAATTAGCTGTCCCCAAAATGCTTAATATGAAGATATTTTAAATAATTATTTTTACTTTTTAAATTTTATATAAATTAAAGATGCTATAGTTGTTACTGTATAGGAATTATGAAAGTAGTAATCTTTTGGGGATGAGAAACTGCATCATTACATTTTCCATTTATGAAGAGAAGCCAAGCATATGGTGTTTCATCAGAAGCTTGGAAAAGAGCAAATAAAACTGGCTTAAAGTAGGGGTCAGCAAACTGTGACCTGTGGACCAAACTCTACCTAGTATCTGTTTTTATATGCCCATGAACCAGGAATTATTTTTGTATTTTCAAATGGTTGGAGAAAAATTAAAAGGAGAATAATAGTTCATGTCATTTTAAAATTGTATAAAATTAAAATGTCTATGTCATAAAATTTTATGGAGCATAGCTATGTCCATTCAAGTCCATGTTTTTGATGGCTACTTGTGCACTACAACAGCAGTATTGATTAGCCTGGCCCACAAGCCTCAGATATTTGCAATTGTTCCTTTATAGAAAGTTTGCTGACCCTTATTTAATGTGTGGTTTGCAGTGGTTCAAAGGCAATGCAATGAAACTTGTGCTCTTTTTTTATGGCTTCATATATGTTATTGAGTTTGCCTGGCTTTGGGATTTTTGAGTTCATGGATTATTGAATATATGAACCAAAGGGATATTTTGTACCTGAATTAGATGATGCCTATTCCTAATGTTAGCTGTTGGCTCTACAGCAGAGTAGACTGAACGTTTCCCTCTGAGGTGAGAAAGAGATGTGTTCAAAGAATGGGGCTTTAGATGGGAATTTGAACTTTCCGTTCTTCCTTTTTTCTGATATTTTTAGGCCGGTTGAATTAGCTTCCCCCTTTCTGTCTCCATACACACAGTTATTCCCAACAGATTTGTTTTTTATCAGTGAAATCCTGGGGAGCATCTGTTACTAGTTTTTATTCATCCACCTTTGGACAACCCTATACCCCCACCCCAAGAGTACTTCCGGCCCAGGGAAGCCGGATTCGCTTATGGCCACTTAACAAGAATGCTGGAGTACTATGGTGTGTTAGGAATTGGGTCCAAGCCTGGGGTTAGAAAAATAAAAGGAAGAAAATGTCTGTCTCACCGTGCCATCAAAGCCTGCCAGTAGTAAGCAGACACAAAACAAATCATTTCAGTATGAGATGTTAAATAAAGTATAACATAGTTAATAAGAATGAAAATAGATTATGTATAATCATCAAATGTTCTAAGCACTTTACATGTGTCATATCATGTAATCCTTAAGAGTCCCTTCTTTGTTAGAGGGGAAACTGAGGCAAAGGGATGTTATGGATTTTACTTAAATACTTGAGTGATGGAACAGAGGTTGGAGTCCAGAGCATGTGACTCTAGAACCTTACTTTTGACCTCTATTCTACAAGGCTCTCCCTTAAGTGCAAACAGCATACATTATATGTACAGTATACTGTGGATGTCACATAAATTGATAGCTTTTTATGTTTAATTAAAATGTAAAGAATGAATCCAAATGAGCAAGGCAGAAAATGGAGGTAGAAGCGAGGCAGATAAGGTATCAGATGCAAAAGTACAGAGATCAGAGAGAGTTGAATGGATTTGGGGAAAAGAGACGTCTCTACTCACATCAGATCCTTGATGAGCTGTTGATTTATCTAGCAAGTATTTATTGAGATCATGCTTACTATCAGGCATGGATTTCAGCACTGGGGTAATAAATAGACATGTAGTTTATGGTCTAGTGAGATGTGATAGACAAAAAATAAGCAAATACAAGGTCAAAATAATTTCAGAAAATGATAAAGACTGTGAAGGTAAGAGGGAGTGATTTATGTGCATAAATGTACATCTTTGTGCATTCATGCCCCACTTAATAGGATGGACCAAGCTTTTCCAAAGGCAGGCATTTGAGCTGAGACTGAATAAGAAGAAATGTTCAGGCACTTGGAGAGATATGGGATTCTGTCAGGCAAAAAGAGCAGTAAGTGCCAAGGCCCTGAGGTGGGAATGAACGTGGAGTGTTGGCAGGGTGCTGGCCAGCTGTGGTTACAAGGAGGTCAAGGAGAAAAAGGATGACCCACGAGGACATCAGGAAGATGGTCATTGACTAGATGTGAAGGATTTTGTAGGCCGGAGTGAAGAATTTTTAGATTTTATTCTCAGTGCAGTAGAATTAATTGAAGGATTTTTAAGCAGAGTGATCAAATCCGTTTTTTTTTTAAAGATCACCCTCCCTTGAATGTTACTGTATTTAAATTAAACCTCAGTGAATCTGACTTAAAAAGAATAGCTACAAGCTTCTAGCTCCAGAGTCAATTTATAGGAAGTAGAGGAAACGGGGAGTATGTTTAGATGACACTATATGGATATAATCAGCACAGCTCTGATTTGGACCTGAAACTCAGCTTTCCAGACAGGCAACGATGAACTCAGGTGAAAGCTGCATGTAGAGATGGGATGTTTTGAGGTGGGGTTGACAGCTCTTGCTGATGTATTGGATGAAACAGTCAAGGTAAGAGAAGAACCAAGGGTGATCTCCGGGGTTCTGGTTTGAGCTTTAAGAGTGAATGGTGGCGTTATTCACAGAGGAAGAATATATTTTGGGAGGCAAATAGCAAAACCACACTAAAAGCAATGGGGATCCACTGATGGCAGATTGACTCGTAGCAGGATCAAGAACAGAGTAGGGGGTTGAGGTGTGAATTCCGAGTCTTTGGTCAAAGACTAATGTGATTCTGGTGAGAGACACTAAGCACATTGACTCACGTGATGACAGGGTAGAGAGAAGGCAAGAGATCTATGACATGTTTAGGAAGATAAATCAACATGACTTAATTGAGGGTGGGAAGGAAGGGGGAAGGAAGACCCCTCAGTGCCTTCAGTTGATAGTAAGCATATGGTCTATGGTGAGTAGTTTTGGTCAGGGAAAAACTAGTTTTGGAGAAAAGATTAGAAGGTCATTTTTGGCCACTTGATTTTAGGATGCTTTTAATAGGGGTGTTCCTGATAGTTAGATACTTGAGTCAATGCTTAAGTGAAAGATATGGACAAGAGCCCTTTGGTGGTGTCAATGTGAGCAAAATTAACCAGGAAAGTTGTAAGAAGAAAAGGAGAGAAGAAGGCTGGAGATGGAGTGTAGGGAAACACCAGCATTCCCAGCATAGGCTGAGGAAGAGGGAGTGTGGAAAAAGATTGAGAAGTGACAAGAGAGGAAAATCCTGTGAGATTAATGTTGTAAACTAAGACGAGTCTCAAGAACACGGTACTACAATCAGGGTCAGAATACAGAGGTGTCTTTAAGGTTTGTATCAGAAAGCATCCATCAGATTTGGCCTTTAAGAAGCCACTGTTAATTAAATCTTAGCAAGGTTACAATCAGTGGAAGCCAGGGCTACCTTAGGTTAAGCAGTTCATGGGAGTTTAGAAAACGGAAGCTGAAATACCTAATCAAGCCAAAAATTAGGTAAAAACCAAACAGAAACTAGGAAGATTACAAAGAAAAGAAAAATTTCTATCAAATATCAGTGATAAATGCCAAAACTTACTCATGTAAAAGCTCTCTGGTCATTGGGCTTTCTTGAGGAAAAGTAAGATGTTTTTTGTATGTTTGTTAAAATTGTATTTGTGCTGTTGTTTTTTCCTGTATTTCTATTTTGCCTAACACAACATGACAGTTTTGTATATTAGTCAATACAGTGGCTGCTGGGTTAGTTAATTAATTAGCTAATTGACAGGTTGATTGGTTTGTCATGGTTTGGAGGTTTGGGGATGGAAATAAAGGCTGGTGGAAAAGCTACCTCAAAGTTGTTCTACAACCCAGAAGTTCCACATTTCTAAATTAAGACACTATTTTGACAAGAATCTCCGAAGTTTTATGTTTATGTGTGTACGTCTTCAAGGAAAAAAGTTTGGCTTTGCACCTGCACAGATAAAGCTTGGTTGAAAGTACTGATGTTTGATAATGGAAAGGAAATTACCTCCTAATACTAAAAACATTATGAGTTATTCTCATTTTCTTCAGGCTTATGGAAAAATCATTCCTAAGGAATTCATGTCCCACATTTTTTTATTCTCCAGAATGTAGGCATAGTCTTAAATCTTTAATCTTAATTTCCTTCCTCCACCGAGTGGTTCTGGCCTGATTTGCTGGCTTGGAGGAGTTACGATGACATTCATGAACATCTGCAATATATATCATTGCCTGAAAAAAAAGCACTGTCCAAGACTTACCCAAAATGGAATTTAAGGCAAAAAAGAGTAACAGTAATAACAAAAGCAGGTTAACTCTTCTTACTTTCCTACAGTCCTTGACTATTAGATTCAAATTTTATTTATTTTCCAAAGCAGATGTAAAATGGCCCCCTGTCACATTTTGTCATAAATGTTGCTTTCTCTGTTATCCATGAGAACTGTCTGCCTTCTGGATCAAAAAAAAGCAATATTCTATCAGGGGCAGTGACTGTTTCATACAGCAGAGCACAAGGTACAAGCTTGTCAATAGCTGGAATTTGATGGCACTTTTAGTCCTCTCCCTCTCTCTCTTTTTTCGTAATAGATAAATGTCTTTGGAGTCTCCAAATGCTTATTTTATTTTGCTTTCTGCTGCTCCTGCCTTTACTTATTCAGTGAGTTACTTATGGAAAGAGTTACTTGTTTGAGTTGATTTAATTCATATCATATAAAAATTCTTTTTGCACTTACATTGAATTGCTTCTATTATTCACAATAATATTTTACCCTTCTTGTAAAATGACAAGGAATACTTTTGCACAGACTCTGTAGTTCATATGAAAAAGAATTTTCATATGGTCTTTCAAATTTCATATGGTCATAGTAAAAAATGGTCTTTTCCAGAAAAAAATTGCTAAGTAATACAACTGTTTCAAAACTGTAAATCACTTAGGAGAATGTTTATTTTAACCTCCTAAAAGAAAAATTTGGGCCTAAAGCAATGAAGTAACTTGCAGAAACATCTGTAAGACTGTTGTGTTGCCTAAATTCAACTAGTCATAAGTTAATAAATTGTATGTTAACTTTTTTTAAAAATAGAAAACACAACATTTAAAAATCTCATCTTGAGAAAAGAATTATAATTGCTTTTAAGTTAAATCAATCTGGAATAATATTAAAACCACTTAAAATTCATTAATACTCAATAATAATAATATGATAATAATATCCTCTAATTATTCCAGGTAAGAGCTTCCTCTTAAGAAGTATTAGACACTCAAGAGGTTATTTTGCAATGATACAGATTTTTTTTCCCTTTAAGTTTCTCCACATAAAAAAATAATTAAATACAATTAATATATTTAAAATTATTTTTGCTTGGTGACATTTTTTTCATAAAACCCTCTAGGACACATTTACAAATTTGCTTTGAAGTTAATTTCATGCAGATCTTCCTGACTTGTACTTGTGACAAATTATTGTTAAACTAAAAGAAAAATATCTGAAAAACCCAGATCAACTAAACTTACCATTAATTTCATCTTTTGTTTAAATTGGTTTACTTTAAACCATGCAAGCAATACTAAGTGCTTCAAGTCTCTAATAAATTAGACAGATGTGATAAAATCTTTCTATGAATTAATATGATACAGCAGAATTGCTGTTTAATAATCCAGGTGTCTTCACCCAAGAACACTTATTAAGATACCTATCACCTCATTAAAATGTCCCTACATAAAACCTCTTCATGAGTGTTCTTTTCCTTTTAAAAATATAATTTGGATAATTGGGGGAAGGGTATTTTCAATATGCAAATGATTTCTGGCACTCAGATCAGAGCTGCTTAACTGTCAGCAAATAGTTCAGTTTGTATTTCCTCATTAATATTTGAAGTCTTAGTTGAAACCATTTCATGGCACAAATGACAAGCCTCTGTCTTGTAGCATAATTTAATTTATTGTGACCACTATGTCGGGTTTACTTTAAACTCTCTATAGTGTGTGTTTGTGATTGACAATCATCATTTGTTTCCTCATAGGTAAGTTAGAATTTTTTTTATGTCTTAAAATTTTAGGGGCATTTTGAAGGTATGTGTCATTTCAGGGCAAGACAGTTAATCCTGCAAGTTGTCTCATTTCTGGAAATTAAAATTCATTTTAGTTTGAATTTAAAATAAAATTCAGGGAATAAATTCTTGGACTGATGATTTTAGAAGAGTCACACTGTACAATAGAATGTAAAATGCTTTCCATAACACATGTACTCTTTTCAGATGATTTGTTATTAACATGGAGTGTGTCTAATGAGTATTTTACCTTCTTACTTAGAAAATACACTCAATTCTCAGTTACAGGCTTTGGGACTCTCTAGTTTGTGGATTATCTGTAACAAAATGTTAATCCCAACCATGATTCTGAGTAAAGTCCTTTGCTTAGGAATTGTAATTCATTTTTAATATTAGCCTTAAGGGTAGAAACATGATTAGAAATACAGAATAATGCTTTCATTCAAAACCAATTAAAATGACTTCTAGATTCAACAGTGTAATGGGTAATTCACAGTGCTGCACTTTTCCATTAGGAGAGATTTAGTTGGATGTATTGAAAGATGATCTAAAACTTACTCATTGAAATACATTTCAAGAAAATATTTAATTTTAGTTTTACTGATGAGAAAAATGCTTAGTTTTATTTTTCATTTGAAAAATACAAAATTGCATTATATTTTGACAAGAGAAAAGTTCAGTGTCTATAATCCATTGGAAAAAATCATGTGTCATATAAACCATATTTGCTTTAAGCTAGCTATTCATTGCCATGCAATAAAATATCATTTACAGTATACAGAGAGAAACCATCAATTAAAAAAGTTATTTAAATGTTGCATTACTATGTAATCTGGTACTTTCTTATTTCAGGCAGAAAAAAACACAATTGAAAAG
This sequence comes from Manis javanica, assembly GCF_040802235.1. NCBI lineage: Eukaryota > Metazoa > Chordata > Mammalia > Pholidota > Manidae > Manis > Manis javanica. The sequence continues at coordinate 47,911,262 of NC_133156.1, forward strand.
AAGAGAGTCAAAGGCATATATATAAATTCATATTGTATTTGCTAGATCCATTGCTTTAATTTTTAGGGATCTTTGCATTTAAGATCATGATGGGAAATGTTATTACTCTTTGAATAAGTAGGTGGTTTATTATTTTGTTATGAGTAAGTAAATTATTAGAGAAATAGAAACTTGATACATAAAAATTATTTTAATAGTTTTCCACCTTACAGCGTGTGCTCATTTTAGGCAGTATGTTCCACTGAGTTAGAGGGCCTTACATTATTGAATGTCAAAGAACGCGTTTCTTCCACTAGGCAGCCTGTTTGTGAGAAAGGAATTTGGGAAGGAAGCTTGTCAAATATATTTTTAAATCAAGTAGAAAGAACTCAGGCTAACCATATTATTCACCTAGACTTTATTTTGAACTGACCTTTCTTTCCAGCTGTTTTCCCAAGATGCTGGGATACTGAGTCAGAAAAAAAAAAATTCATTCATTAAAAAATTTAAAAGGTCAAGAAAACTTGTACAGTGCAAGTCATAAAAAAAACATAAAACAAGCCATTCTTTTTAAACAAAAAAAGTCCAGAAAGGAAGTTGGTTTGGTTTTGGTTTTCCTTTCAACTGGAATTGTGAATCTCTTGGCTTCCTCCCTGTTCCCAAGGAAATGCTGTTTGGATTCTGTGGTGTCTGGTACTGTTTCTGCAGGCAGTGCATTCAAATTCACAGAGCCATCTCTTGAAGGTTAGGAATGATCTGTTGAGGGTAGGCAACATCTAAAAGATGGAAAGAAGATTCAGCACCCCTCCTTGGGGATCAAATATGTGCATTTAATTAGCTTGCCACTCAAGAGAATGCCAGTTTTTTACTGAAACCTGCAGAACATTCTTTAGGAACACTGTTGATATTTAATAATCATTATATGATATCACTCTATTTTCACCATCATGGGCTTTAAAATGTGGCTCGCTTGACTTCTAAGAGTTCTGAAGACAAGATAATCTCTTTCCATGAATAACGTGTACTATACCAAACTTTTAATTCAGTGTTATATGTCTGATGTGCTTAATTTTTTAATCAATCTTTCCTCCTTTTGATCTATATAGATGAACTTGTTAACAGTGAATTTTCAATTCTTGTTCTAACTGCTAAAATCTTTAAGTTAATTATAGTAGGATGTAATAGAGAGGATGCAAATACAGACCTTTGAGCATGGACTAGCTTTCCTAATCCTAAAATACCTGAAATTTTGGGGTTCCCTCCTAACTTTTCTATTTTTGGAGCCAACCTGGAAGCTCTGAAATCATGCACTCAGATCCCAAATACTCTGTGGCCCTGCTACCAGGTTAATATATTTACTACAATTTTTGCAAAAATGTTGGATAACTAGATGCTAAGTAATTTTTAAGGAATTTTTGGTCAGTAGAAGAAAATGCACATACCCAGTCTCATAATTAATTCATCAGAATTGCTAGGTAGATAGGAGCTTTCTCTTTATAAGTACTTCTTTGTTGTTGTTTTTTTTCTAGAAACAAATTGTGTTATCCTTTGATTTGGTTTTACTTGATGAAAATGTTAAAGCATGTCATTGTTTGAAAGTAAAAAATGCAGAAAAAAATTAAAAATCAGTCATATTCCCATAACCTAGGTCTAACAACTATCAATATACAGGAAACATGTGTTCTTCCAGAGAAATGCATTTTTATTTACATGTGTGTATATGTGTACATACAGGAGCGTAGGTACATGATATATTTAACTTTGCATAATGAGTACCATTTATTTATACAGTACTGCATATTCCATTTTTAACCTCACATTATACCATGCTTCTTTTCTAAGTCAATAAAAAAATTTCAAAAGCATAATTTAATGCCTGTACAGTATACACTTCATTTTAATGCATTTTAATTCATTTACCCACTCTCCTCCTATTGATTCCTTGCAGTTTTATAAATAATGGAGATGCTTTCATTTTGAATAACATTATTGCAGTGCTTTAACATATGTATTCCCATGTCTTTTTGCCTTATTCCCCCATTGCCCAGAATGACTCTGCTTGTCAATTTCAGGAGCACATATATAAATAAATCTCAAAGGAATTTTCCGGTTTGCAGCTAAAAGGACAAGCCTGTTAATGTCGAGAAAATATTTTAATCTGAGCATTTCCAGTTTGTGGAATATATAAATGCAATTAAGCAATTAATTAATGAATACAATGTCTGAGTATGCCAAACAAAAGTACAAAAGATATATATAAAGTTGCTAGTTCTCTCTGCTCCACAATCCTTCATTCAATTTGCCCCTGCCCCAGAATCCTCTGATAACTTTATGTTAATATTTTGATGCTTATCATTTTATACTCTACTATAGGCTTATATAAATAAATAATTTTAAGAGATTCCTCAGTCCCATGAAATAATCTGGTATCTTATCATTCCTACTGTTTTCTAATATGCTCCCTCCAGTCCTTTATATATCATGGTCAACCCTATAGTTAAATGTATGTATCTAATTCATTCATTTTACTAGCACCTAATATACCATCATAGCAGGTGAGGTTCAATCTTCCCACTATTTTTGTGCCCGCAGGCTCCCGGTGCACTTCCACGCCATCAGCCAGCACCTGTTCTCTCTGAAGGGCTTGGCTCCAGATGGCAGAGATTGCTTCGTATGCCCTTCTGGGCATCCCAGAACCAATGACCAACAGGTGGAGGGGTGTACCTGGGACAGTACTGAACAGGACCCCGGTAGTCTTCAGAACTTCTCTGTGCACCAGTGCCAGGTACCCACCCCACTGTGGGATGCCTGCTGCTTGAGATTGCACATTGGTCTTCCTGACTCCCTACTTCTTTTTACAAGAAGAACTTCCTAATAAACCCTATTTACACAAATCCCATCTCGGTGGCTGTTCTAAGGAACTCAGTCAAAAACATAATATGTGTCATGATTTTCTTCTCTCTTAATAGACATTTAAGTAGTTTATACTTTCGGTTCTTGAAACCTTTTCTTCAACGTTCCAATTGCACCGACATCCTCACACGTGTCTATTTTTCTTTGTGTAGGGTAGATGCTTCCTAACATTGAGATTGCTGAGTAAAAGAGTTGATGTACTTTTAAAATGTTAATAGAGCCAGAAGAAAATCCACAAGAAGTCAGCAGTGATTCACACTCCTCCCAGCACTGGATGAGCACCTGCCTAGTGTTCTGTGCCCTTCGCCACATTGGGCATTAACAAGTTTTAAAATTTTTCTTAATCTACTGAGTCCAAAACAGTTGTTGTTATAATTTATATTTACCTGATTCCTGAAGGTATCCTTTCATTATGTGGGGTTTCTTTGTCAGAGCCTCTTTTTTCCACTCGCATTGTCTTTGTGCATTGGCAGGCCATTTCATATTGATGCGCTGCCCTTTCCCTTACCAATTTGTCAGAGATGTTTATGTTAAGATATCTTAACTGTTTGTCTACATAAATGTTGAAACTATTTTCTTCCAGCTTTCATTTGTTTGGACTTCATTTCAAAAATCATTTAGAAGGAGAGACACATAAAAACACTGAAGATGTTTCTAAGGAAGCATTCACGCTTGGGAACTGTGCCTGCCTGTTTAGTTCCCAGCGTATTGATGTACACATTTGTGAATCATATGCATCATTCCTATTTGGGTCAGTGTGCACAACTTGAGGAAATGCGGGCTGTCCTATTTATAGGAATACGCTTTAGGAATTCCCACAACAAGGCTTTTAGCATCAGTCCTGCAGGCTGTCCCACTTACAGCTTTGTGCTTCGCATTGAGACGCGAGAGGAAGAAACGGATCAGAGGCCTGGCTGTTCAAGTGTGTGGTTATCAAGCACTTGTAAGAAAATGAGCTTCCACCACAAAACGTGAGAGGATCAAATCTATTGTGCCATTCAGATCAACTCATTTATACCCTCCCGACAGAAACGTGAGCTCCAAGTTCAATTTTAGGCTTGAATTATCTGTTGTGATAGTTTCTATTGATTAAATGATCAGGTACACGTGCCTGTGTGCACATACACCCCCTGCCCCCCAACCCCACACCCATCCTACTCTATTCCATTCTCTTCTGTGGTTATTCTGAGCAAAGAAATAGAAACACTCTTTCCTGCACTTCTTGCTCCTTTGTGCTGTTCACCTTCTGTTTTCTTTCTAACCCATTCATTAATCTTTCCATATTACTGTGGCTCTTGGCTGATTTTTAATAATTAGAAATATAAAAATATTGACTGTTCAAAACAAATAAATGGCTACATAATTAACAGACTTCCTGTGAAGTACACTTTCTCTCTGGAACAAAGTGTTAAAATATCTAATTAATAATATTTAAGCAAAGGATTTCTGTGTCTAGTTTGCAGCCTCAGTGACAGAATAATTTAAGTGGCATAGTTCCAGGTTTATGGAGATAATCTTTCAAATCTCCAAGTTCCTCAAAGCTTCTTTAGCCTTGGGGTTGTCAAACTTGCTTTTTATTGATCTCTGCATTTCAACTCATGCACATAAAAAACTTTCCCGTGATCACAGGAAAGGAGCAACCCTGTGATATATACGTTTCCTAATTAAAGCTTAAATCTAGTTCCCAGCAATTGCACTTCTGAAATGTTGGAACCACAGAGTGAAATATTTTTAACTTTTTCCATCCATCACATTGGTTTTTAGGTTGCTGGTAATGTCAACCAGAAAAGTATCTGAATTAGGAGCATTTTTCATAGAGACTTCTACTACACTTCTTAAATGGGTAAGTTAGTATTAAAAATATCACTGAAATTTATCCCAAAATGTAATTGACTTTTTTTATTGGTTTTAGGATTTAGTTCTTAGTTGTTTGGTTCATATATGAACCATAGGAAGTAAAGAATGTGACACAAGTTGGTGTCAGGAAACAAGTAAAATTTTACAAAGGAACTACATCTTTTAGGAAGTCCAATAATTTGCCTAGAGATACTAACCATTTGCATTTTAATGGACAGCCTCTTGGGTATGTGAACAAGGATGCCAGTGCTAGGTGAGAACATATGGAGTGTTACATTTTGGCAAATTATTCATTATTTCAAAAGGTGAATGAAAGTCTCCTACTTGGATATCTAATAAGAGTTGGCTATTTTGCCACTTTATGATTATTTGGACAAACCTACTATTTCATTACAACAAATAGTTCCTCCTTTAAAAATTTCACCATGGTATTTTATATTCCTCCCCAAAGAAGTACAATATTTGTTTTAAATGGGAACAAATGTTTTGATCTGTTTCTTTTACTTTTTCTCTCTTTTGTGGGGTGCAACTTTTATGAAACTAGGGCTATTGTTTTAATATGATGGCTCTGAAGGCCATGGCTTTTGGAATGAATGATATTTAATGTAAACACAATTAAGTAAATCATTTGAAACAATAGCAAATGATTTACAAATGTTAGGTATTAGTATGTGCCTGTTTGTTTGCTCAGCACTTTACAAAACACTATACCATTTATTCTTCCTACCACCCATGTGCACTAGGTAGTATAATTCCCCCTGTTTTATAGATAATGAAGAAAAGAAAACAGGTTTAGTAACCTGGTAAGACTAATAATTCACCTTGGCTAATAAAGTGAAATTCCATAATTCCTTATTTGAATTTTAGGACATCCTGAAATATGAATTCTTTGGAAAGATCAAGTTAATACTTTTCGGTTCTTGCAGTAACTCAAACTAACTGCTCCTTACTACGTCCTCTTCTTTTCTTGTACACGGAAATGATGAACACCATTCATTTTGAACAAGAGCCATTGTAACTGAAAAAGACAGAGAAATCCATGAACATCTAAGTAAGGAATTACATCTCTTTGTAATTCTTATTACTGTTTAATAAACCTTGTCTTCATCAAACACAAGCAAACAAGCTTAGGTATGGGGCAGAATGTCTGCAGATCCCAATGTGAATGCTTAAATGTTTGGGTTTTAGTCATAGGAGCATGGGCAAGTGAAGATTTTCAGCATTTATGGAGAGATACATACTGTAAGTTTACAGATGAAGTCTTACTTATAAATAATAGTAAGTGTCCATATTCCTGGGACACTTGATGAGGGAAGGTGAGAAGAGTGCTCATAGGAAAGCTTGAGCTGGGACACCTAAGCCAAGGCGCAGGTGAGAGGAGTTATTGGTATTTGTTATGTACATCTCCCTTGCCAGCCAAGGTTTGGGAATCCCTCTTTTCCCTGTTAACAGGAAAATTTGAGCCCAGGCAAGGAGTTAGAGGTTTGGTTCCCTCTATTAGGAATTGAGAGTTAGGTTGATTTCTTTGGTGATTGCACATAGCAGGTGACATATATTATGATTTCACTTCCTATCCAAGAAACTAATGGTAGTGTATAAATTTATGTTGCAGGGTGTGTTTTGTTATTAGATTACTTATGTATTTGTTGTGGAGATCAAGGTTATTGACTTGTGAAAGTGCATTGTTCTATTGGTTGTGAATTAACTAAGGCATATAGTCGCGGACAATGATGGCCGTGTAACCTTTCAGCTTAGTCTCTTCTTCTGACTGAAGGCTCTGTTGCTATCAGTATTCTTCTCCTCGTGGAGTTATGGCCTCTTAGAACATAAAAATCAGAATATAGGTGACAAAAACAATTTGGCTTCCAATACTTCAGCAGATTTCACTGGCCTCTTACCATTCCTTACTCTGTAGAGTCTTGTAATGTCCCAGATTAAACACAATCAGAATGAAAAGTTTTCACAAAGATTATCACTAAACTTCTGAGTATGTCCATTGTTTCCATTTCCTTCCACACTAAACTCTAGTCCCTGCACCCGATGTTATTTTGGACATATATCTATCAAATGCTTACAACATGTCAGGGATGTTGGCTTTGGAGACACCATAGAGACTAAGAATGACAGGATGCCCTCTCTCTTGGTGGTCAAATTCTAGTGAGGGGGGGACAAATAATAACATTCAAACAACCAAGAAGCAAGGTAATTTCAGATAATGATCATGCAACAGAGGTAACAAGAGCATAGTGTAGATAGAAAGTGATGGGGCTAGGAAAATGGTTTACTATAGTCAGGGGAGGCCTCTCAGAGGAGGTGACATTTGACCTGAGATCTGAGTGATGGGAATGAACCAGATCTAAGAATTCTGGAGGAGGGGCTTCCAGGCAGAGGGATGCCAGGGCTGCTGTGGAAAGTCATGTAGTGTGTGCACTGCACAAACCTCTGGCCAAGGGAAGAAGCAGGGGCTGAAGTCCCCTGCTCCTCTTCTTACAAAGCTGTGCTATCAGGTACAGGACTGCATCTTCTGAGAGAATAGTGGGGCTTTTTTCCCCCCACAAAGTCTGTCTCTTTTGCCAAGCCATGCACCTGAGGAGATTCTGTCCATCAGGAAGCATGTCGGTATGGTTTTGCTTTGCTTGTTTTGAGTGAAGACAGCTTTATGGGCTAGCAGTGGCCTTGAGCTAATTAGGGGTGTAAGGTAAGCCTGATAGAGAAGGAGAAAGAAGAGTTGATACAGCTGGTGTCTAGGAAGCAAGGGGAATATAGTGATACATGGTGAAGTTAGACATGAAGGTAAGAACCAGAACTTGTAGGTTTTATAAGGAGTCTGGGTTGTATTCTAAATACAAAGAAGCTATTGGAGATACTTATTCAGTGGGATGGTATAATTGAAACTATGTTTTAAAAAGATTTTTCTGGCTTGTAAAGTGGAAGACCAAACCTTAGCAGGACAAAAACTAACTTCAGCAATATTCCATCCTCTCATCTTACCTCCTCCTATCCTGATCTGAAAGATTTCTGATGCTGGTTTTCAATGGTCTTGACTCCTCTTTTGTTAATTAAAGTAGACCCAGATGAAAATCCTATAGTGCCCCATGTCAAAAAATAAAAATATAAGGACTCTGTCTTCAGGCAGGATACATTTTCCACCTTTGCGATCTATAGCCTGTGTATATGGTTCATTTGCTTAGCAGTGATATCCAGTTTGATGGAAATGAAGAAAATAAATGGATGCCATTTTTTTGGAAAAGTCAACCCCTCTTAAAACATTCAATCAGAGACTGAGGGAAGGAGGTAGACTTGACTATAATCTAAACAAGTTTATTTCCAACTCTGCATGGTATTAGATTATAAGTTTCCTAATATGAAATATGACTGCGACTTGTGTACAGTAAAGTTTTCCAATATGATTACATTCAAAGGGGATGTTGAAAAGCTTCTTGTGAAAACATAGCAGCTCGGCAGACTGTGTACTGGTATTGTGAAACACTGACCCCATGAAATCCAGAATGAAATCTGAAGTAGAACAACTGCATTGTCATCACTTAAATGAATCAGGATTAAAATGCATTATACAAGTTTATTTTGTGCAAAGCAATTATTAGATTGTTGGACTTAGGGATTACTTACTAGTGTTTGATGCCATCTAAGAACACCATTCATTTTCCCCAAAAATGATCATGAGCTTTCTAAGAGGAAGACCCTGATTTATTTTTGGACTTTAAATTTCTGAGGGTCACAGAATTTTAATTTCATGATGGTTTTTGGAGACATGTAAAATAGGGCATTGGGTATTTCAGGACGAATGATAGAGTCAGAGATTTTAGTGACATCTTAGCTGTGGAGAATGGAAATGGAAAAAAAAAAAACATTAAATTCAGTGGAGCTTAATTCTCTCACTCCTTCTTTCCCTTCGTCCTAACTATATTGTAAAAGATACTGGCCCAATAAAGGAGTCTGTTTAAGGTTTAGTCGCATTCACAAAGGGAAGGTGACAGCACGGGCTGGCTTTTGTGCTGAATTTCAGTGGCTCCCCCCTCCTCTCTTAACTCCCCACCCTCACCCCCTGCGGTGAGGAGAGCTAAGGAACAAGTAGGCCAGGTAGGCTGAGCAGTGTAATAACCCAGCACAACCCCATTCGGTAAGGAGAGAGAGCCCAGACTGGGCACTCCAAAGTGAGCAGATGTGCCTGCCTAATTCAATTGCCCTGACCAAGCGATTAAGGGAATTAAACCTGGCCCATTTCATTACGCTGAGTATCCTTACACCCACTCTTCGTTTGAGCTATGATGCTGCTTGGAGTCCGAGAGTTACCTTTGAAGGCCAGGGTGAAACCGAACATTATCAATCCCAGATGTGACACTTCACCTTTTCCTCTAAATAAATGCATTTGTGAACATAGGAAGAGCCTGCTGGGTCTACCTAAATCAATCCCTTTCTAAAAGGGTACATAAAAACTACTGTAGCTTTGCTTTCTGATTTAGCTGTCTATTAAAAGGGTCTAAAGCTTTATATTAAACCATCATTACACAAACATATTCTCCAGCTTTAATGCAAGGCTTTCTTGGGTACAGTTTACTGTTTATATCTAAGTATGTGGTTTAAATGTTTTTCTGGCACAAACTAGGCTGTCAGTGTCTTTAATTAGTGAATGTGAGAATGAATGTACTAATTTATCTTACCGGTTTCCTGGGATATTTTGAAAATTAATTATTTTTGGTTATTTCAATGGTTGAAAAAAACAGGTTTTTGCCTTCAAAATGCCACGTTCTTCTAAAATGTGATAGAAGTATATGGAACATAGTAATTCTTTTTAAGTTATATCTTTGCAGAGGGGAGCATTTATGATCTTTTTTAGATTTAAGTAGGGGTAGTAAAAATTCTTTGCACAATGAAATTTTAAAATGCGGGTGTTTGGCTGAGTTTCCAACCTGGAAATCACTTTTTCAGCACAGGCATTTCTCCAAAGAGCATATGGAACTTCATTATCATAGCATCAGAATGTATTTTGTGATGTGTTTACTATATATTTCTATGCTTCCCAGAAGACCACCGGGTGGTCTTCTTCTTAGCAAATTATTTATAAAATAAACTCAAAAGAAATTCTTATCTATTACTTAGAAAATTGTTATTACATAAGGTAAGAGATACTTTCTGTAAAGTATTTTCAAATTGTAGTTTGTTCAACATCTTGCCATTTCACGATGGCTGTGTTCTCATGATAAGATTACCAATGTGTATATGGTGCACCTTTTCCAAGTGGGTAAATTGAGTCATTATTCAGCCAGGACAAGATGTAAGTTGTTTTATCTTTTCCTTTCATTTGAATATAGGCTGTAACTGCTTCTCTAGTCTGCGATGCTGAGTGGTCATGGTGCTAACTCCAAATACACCAAAGCCATTTCCTTTTCCGTCTCTCTTGTACCAATGTATTCTTCACTTTTACTGCCCTTAATTCTTTAAAAAATGTGAGGAGAAGCCCAGTGTTGGAACAGGGATGGAAGCCTCCTGTATTCTATCCTTTCCTGAAGAATGGTAAATGTACACTGTTAATCATATTAACGAATGCCATTTCTTATAGAAGTCTGTTTAATTTCTTTTTGTATGTGTCTTAGAAAGGAGATAGGCCCAAACACAAAGAATTCCTGATTATGTGGATAAATTAAAAAATGAATGCATGAAATGACTTTACTTTAGAAAGAATAGCTTTTCTCTTCTCTAACTTTTGGGCTAAAGGAAACGTAGATAAATTTAAGCTACTTCCTGTCTGACAAAATTTTAGGCCTTGAAACTAGGGTGGATCCATTCACTATGGATGTAAACTATGTCCTAGTTATTGTAACTTTGCTGGGAAGAAAGGAGAAAGAAAATGCTTCAATTCTTACTAATATCATCACTCATCCTAATGAGGTCAAAATAGGTTACCCCTTTGAGAGCAAAATACTTACTACCTAATAAGAAAATGGGATTTAGTGATACCTGGATTCCAGGACATATTTGTCGTGGATGTTTCTTTGAGGTATTTGTCAGCTAATAAAGGTGATTCCTCAAATTCAGATACCTATTCATGACCCAAATTAAAATCTGTCAGTTTTTCCCCCCTGTTTTGATACCATGAGATGGCAAATATATATGTTATGAATATTTCATTCAGAAATTTCAATGAATAGCAGGTATTTTCTCCTTCTGGTCTTATCATGAACAAAAATTCCTCATCTTGAATGTTATACTTGTGGGATGTTTTTATGTCTATGGAGATAAATCAATAAATTTCAACTACGTTAATTTTGACAAAATAGACCCATTTTTAACCTGGTGTTTTGAGCTCCATTGGCCCCATTACTTAAAAACACTGGGGAAAATCTGTGTTATCTGTGTTATTTTTACTATAAATGTTGAATATACAACCACAGCTTATTTTAAACAATATTAGTAAATAGGTATCCATTTTCTAGACATTTTGTCCAGTGGAAATTAATATTCCTTGATATCAATGTGAAGATGCCTAACATCCATTGACTACTTACTGTGTGCCAGACACTTGATTTATTGCCTCGTGTAATCCTCAGAACAACACTGTGAGATGGTGTATTTGTATCCTGAAATTTGGAGGAGTAATGCTTTTGGCTATAAGGAATAGTCTGATTGAAATTGGTGAAAGCAGAAAGGGAATTATATCTTGAGTACCTAGCAATCTAGAGATATATCAGACTCAAGAAGCAGTGGGTTAGAATTCTGGCTTACGTTTTTTGTCATTCTATTCAGTCTGTCCTAAGCTCTATGTCAGCATTGTCCTTAGATATTTTCCTTAATTATTAGAAAAGAGCTATCAAGATTGGGTGGAGTAAAATCCCTTCTTGGTCATGTCCAGAGTTAGAGAACTGTCCCCACATTAGTTTCTGGAGGAAGAATATTCCAGGAAACATCTGCAGCAAGCCTTTCTTCAAATCCCACTGGCCATTCCAATCTCATGCCCAGTCCAGAGACAGGCATGTGCAAGGAGGAAGGGGATCACAGTAAATTTACACGATCAGACCTCGTGCCTGAAGGTGGACAGTGCGGGCCCGCTTTCCTCTCCCCTTTCTTTGGTTACATTGAGAAGATGAGATGACTGAACACAACTGAGATTCCATGAAGAGGGAGGCAACTGAATGGAGTCTGAGTCAGTTATTCTACATGACAGAAGCTCTGGGTAATCTATGAGGCCTGATAACTACTAAGCTAAAATCCTGGTCTTTTTCATTTCAGAAGGCTAGGCTTCTATATTGTCTTACGATGATTATCAGGACTTATTTATGAGAAAATATTTTCAGTAAAACTTTAAAAATCTGTGTGACCTTAGAAAAGGCATCTCTCTTGGCCTCAGTTTCCCTATGCATATAAAAAAAGCAAACTGAAATATTTTAGGCTTTGTGGACCATGAGGTCTTTGTCACAATTACTTACTCAACTGTACTCATATAGTATGAAAACGCCCATTGACATTATGTAAACAAATGGACATAGCTGTATTCCAATAAAACTTTATAGTAACAGGTGGTGGCCCATGGTTTCTAATTTTCCAGCCCCTGAACCAGATAATTTCTAATTGCTCTCCCTACTCTAAAAGTGTAGGGAGATTCCTATTTTATATGTTAACAGCAATTTTAATACACATTTTCAGTTGGAAATTTTTATACAAGCTGAATTCATATATTTGATATATCATCATAGATTCAAGACATACTGAAATCCATGACTGCTAAAACTTTGCATTGTTTATCTCCTAGTATAAAGATTTAAATTTATTCTCTTTAATATGAATGCATACAGAAAATCTGTCTTATTTTGAGTTACCACAGCCTTCTAGAAACCTTTTCCCCCAGATCATGTTGACACTTACTTGTGAAAATAACATTCCTACCTTAACTGGCAAGCTAAACTGTTGAAAATGATAAGGCAGTGTCAATAAAGGTAGGATAAAAAAGAAAATACGGGAGACACCCTTCACAGTTTATCAGCATAGGATTATCAGGTGTTTATCTTTCATAAAAAATAAAACTGCTCATAGAAAATAACATTGAATAGGCTTTTAAGGCTCTTGATATTTTTCATATTATATTCTTCTCATAATTATGAAATGTACACATGGATTAAAAGTATATAAAACCACTCAGTCACCTTCATTAACATTAGATGAGCTATATTGCATATAAAAGGATTTTTTCAGTCAATTTCCAATGAAATAATATATCACAACCCTTGTTACCCCCAGAGTAAAAAAATGGGTTGTAGTGTTTTGTTTTAGTAGATTGGTGGTACACACAAAACAAAGAGCCAGGTGATCAGCCTTGTACTTCAGACAATAATAAAAATAATTATCAGAGAGCTTGATAGCTGAAAAGTCATATTACCTGTTGGTTTGTTTTTTTAATTTCAATGAAAAAACAAACCAGATATCATATTTAAGTCATAGAATGAAGAAATTAGTGGAAGCTCATTATAATCATAATGTATTCCCTTTGTTTCTATTGACAACAATTCATGAAAAATAAAGATTTTAATTATGGAAGCATGTGCAAGAATTGCTTATTCACATGTCCACATGTGTAAAATTGCAAATAACATTTGAGGACATGAGGTTTCTTCCTGAGTCTAGTCTGTCCCATCTCTGTTTACCCTCATTGCCATGGAAATGCATGGGGAAAAATACGTAGAGAGTGTAAGGCAAGCAAAAGTGAAAGAGAATTTAAGGATGATCTGAACTTTAAAGAGGGCAACCAAGAAGTCTGGGAGACTGCACTGCAGGGTAACTTAGCTTGGGGGGCGGGAAAAGGTAATTCCATTCTTCCAGTTTCAATTCCCACTTTGGTAAAGTAAGACAAATATTCCTGGCTGCCTCAGAAGCTTGTTAAAATCGAATGAGGTAATATATGTGCAAATGCTTTGTCATCTGATGTGGTTATATGGAAATGAAGGATTTACAAATCTTGCCCAGAGTAGATTCCTTCTGAAGTCTGGTCAGCACACGTCACTGCCAGTCCTGCCTTACTGTTTTCTATCTACACTGTCAATTCTTCTCTTCATTTTGATTTACTTTTTTAAATTCTGCAAATTACAGATTTAGATTGAGGTGTGTTCTCTTGTATTTATTCATCCATCCATCCCCCGACCCCCCATCCATTTATTCACCCAGTATTCATTTTCTGCCACTTAGAGGGGCACTTAGCATGAGGCTCCAAAAGAGCAAAAGATCAGCAGTGATTCCACATAGGTGTTTTTCTGGGAGTGAAGAGCCTTCTGGAGAAATTCGTGTAGGCGAGGTCAAAGAAGACCATGCCCGACAAGTCATGTGCTGTGGTTAGATCACTGAGTGGGTATCAAAAAAGAGCTGAAGAGATTAGAAGAGGTTCTGCTGAGCCATTTGGACTTTTTCATGGAAGGGCCAAACCACACAGGTTCTACAAATTTAGACTACTTCCATGATGATTTTGGAGTTCTTAAGCTCGCAAACTTAGAGTTAATTAATTCAACAAGTTTCCTTTTTCTTCTAAGAAAAGGAGAAAGAATCTTATTCAGGGCCAGCAAGTAATTTAACAGATTCTAGTCCTTTGGGGTTAGGAGGTGGCCTAAGTCTGGGGAAAAAAAAATGAATGATGAGTAATGGAGGAAGAATAATCAAATAGGGGAGGGTATGAAAGAGACTTTCCGTGGTTCTAAACTTTACCTGATCCAACCCTGTGCTCTGAAGTGAGAAATACTCACCCAGTATTAGTAGTATACCTAGTATCATCTTCTAGCCTGTCCCACCATATCACCACATGTAATACATTTCTTATGGGAAAATTACTCCAAGTAAAATTTTACTTACAAGCACTTTTGGGACATAGCGTATCTGTGAGTAGGTAGTTAGCACTGAGTTCAGTAAGAATTGTGCTCCATGCTCTGGAGCATCTCAGGCCGACATCTGTATGCCTGCTGACTCAAGTTACTGGAAATCGTTTTGGAAGTCACAGAGAATTAAGAGTGAGAGGAAGAAACTTGAAAATAATATTTTCCTCTTCTCTGATTTTTACATCTGAAGAAAGAAGATTGCAGCTGTGCAGTCCCTGTTTGTACTTGGTTTACCCCAGCTTTCCCTGTCCTGGGACCATGGACAACCTATGCCCCACTGGGTAGAACAAAGGAAATGTTAGTAAACCTCTCCAAAATGGAATGAAAGGTTATATTGGTCATTTCCCCACTTTGGACTTCAATTTCTTTTCTGTAAAATAAGGAGTGTGGAGCAGATGTGTTGTAAAAGCCTCTTTATTGGCTGATCGAGTCTTCCTTTCGAAATGTGGGTGTTGGTTTGAGTAGCCACAAGGTGAATCACCTCTCCTGTCTGTTCATGCCCGTTTGCTCATGGCTGATTTCTTAGGGAAGCATCCAAGAAAAATGTTCGTGTATGTCCCCAGTCTGAAGTATGTCTTACTTACTGCATTAAGAGGTCTTTCTGAAAGAGATATTAAAGGGGCAAAGAGCACTTTTAAAAGGAATACTGAACTTCTTCCCACTTTAAAGAGCAAAAGTGGCATATGTTGTATACACTTTCACATAAAATAAGGCAGACAGGTGAGTTTTCATAAAATAGTTAGGAAAGTCTGACTGTTTCTTTGGGGAAAAGAACTATATATCTGAGTTAAATTTACTCAAACAATTGTAGCAGAACCAAAATAGAATAGTACAGGAAATTAATTGTGGTAAAAATTTAAAATGCTCTAAAGAACTATGTTAATTTAATTTCCCATTACTTTGCAGAATGCACAGAACATAAAATTCACAGAACGAATCATAAAACTGGTGCCATACTTTATTCTTCTCATGGTGAGGCCCTTAGTCTCACCTTCATGTTGGACTTTAAAAAAAAAATAGATTATCTTGAAAGGACTTTTTTTTTTCTTTTTCTTTTTTTGTCTCTACCTGGAAGAAAGGGCCACACAAATCACACCATATGTTGCTCTTTTGGATCTGGCAAATCTTTGTTTATAAATATAAACCTGAATCAAATTTCTGTCTCAGCTTTCTGTATAACTGATGTATTTTGCCTTGAGTTGCCTATCTTTGAGAGGTTCTTGCTTGCTGATATTTGTCCTTTTTTTGAAAGACTGTTAATACATGGGCTCTGAAGCCAGAACACTTGGAGTAGAATCCTAGTCCTGCCATGCACTAGCTGTATGACCCTGACCCTGAGCAAGATACTTAATGTTTCTGTGCCTCAGTGCTTCATCTGGAAAATGAAAATAATGTGTCAAGTGAGAGGATAAGTAATTAAACGGATCTAAAGTGGCTAGAACAATACCTGACACATAGTATGTGCTTAGTGCACTCAATTCTGTGGCTCTACTTTCAAAAAGAAGAGAAAGTTCTTGCATTCAAGGGACCTTAACATCTACTTGTTAAAACAAAACACCAAAGAAACAGAAATATAGTAGCTGAAAAACTCTAACACAGTTGTTCAAACTGAATACCCAAATGGAGTGTCTGTTGGAATACAACAAGGCAACTTTATTTTTTAAGTGGGTCTAGCTTGCAACCCAAGTGATGAATCTAGCTTGCAAATGTGGCTCACACATAGGCTTGCCAGACACAGTAGAGGATACACATTTAAATTTGAATTTCAGAGTAAACAACCAATCATTTTTAGTATAAGTATGTCCCATGAGATACTCAGGACATTCTTATGCTAGGATAGTATTCAAGTATTCATTCTTTATCTGAAACTCAAAATAAACTGTGTGTCCTGTAGTTTTATTTGCTAAATCTGGCAACTGAATCCACATAATGACTTTCTCAAAGTGGGTATTGATCGCCTACTTCTAAAATTTGGAAGATTTTACATAGAAACACAAATTCTCACTTTCTTTGAAAAATTAGAAGATTTGGTTGAACTGGCTCTAGATGATACCAATCAAGTGGACATATAGCTTCTCTCTTTACATGGGGCGTGTACTTTTCAGTTACCAAGTCCCTTCCACCCCTCATTGTTCCTCTTTGTTTCTTCCCTAATTTCTATCACTTTCTTCTGAAGACCTTTGGCTTTGGGATCCTCACTAAAATCCTCACTACAAAGGAATTTGGAATTTTAATATATTTTGCTCATTTCAGTATGAATGTTTTCAATAAAGCTCCAAATGTACATGAAGTTAGCAAAACTAAAGCACAATCTATTTACTGTAAGATCTGTATGTTTTCACCAAAGCATTATCTAGACAGATGGAAACATTTCCCTCAGAGCTACAATGTACTAATATGGACTCTGGGATTTACTACCCAACAGCCTTCTTAAATGTTTCTCCATCTTCTGAGAATTTTAGCTTCTAGATTCTGGTGACTGAATGATGAAGAATAATCATTTTAATATTCTGTAATACAGGGTCCAATCCAGTCTTGCACTCCCTTGCACCTAAATTTCATTATTAATTTTTAGCTTACTGTATTTTAACGTGTGGCCTTCTGAAGTGATTAAAATGAAATAGAAGACATTAATTTATATTAGAGATTTCTTGAGTTATGCTTGGCTTAATATGTAGACCATTACTCACATTATACCTGTCACTGATAAGAAAGTCATATACATAGATGAATGTAATCCTTTTATTGGTCTGCATGGACACATATCATCAAAGCATTGTTTGAAAATCTTTTGAAATTCATATAAATTAGATGTGATCTTAGAACTGTGAACTCACTAAGTACATGTAAAAGTGTAGATAATTTCAAAGGTAGAATGTATCTAATAAAAATGTTATCTTTTCTCCCCATATCCCTAAAGGGTGACTCTTTATATTTACATTGTTGGCCACAACAGCAGTATTAAATTTAAATAAATTTAAAAAGTCTCTTTTCAAAGCCACTCTTTTACCTTTTCAGTTTAATGTACCCCCAAGCCAAACATGTTCACTGAGAATGCTTCTATATGTCTGCAATATAAACTGCAGAGATTGCTAGTTATTATCAGGGAGTAAATGAGCCACGTATTAATAAACATCTACAAGTCTGGATTCAGCTGTATTTTTCTGTTCTGCTCTTAGGACAGAGAACAGAATTCCTTTACTGACTTGTCCTCTGTTCAATACTTCTTCTCTAAAAGCAATTTATTCAAAAAAGCTTGCTAATGGAAAGTACTATTAACAAATAAATACATATTTACATATTAGAATTTTCAAATATCCAAAAGTCTGTCATTTCACTCTAGGAAAACATGTTTTAGTTTAAGCTTTAATATATCCACGTTTCAGATTGAGGTAACAGTTTGAACTGTTCAAATAAATGAACCAGCAATCAAATTAGTCTTAACAACAGAGATTTACAGGAAGTGAATCAATGCTTTAATTATTTCTTCTCAATTTAGTCATTATCTCTAAGATTTTGGGAAAAATATCTCAAAATTTTGGTCAACTATTTGAAAGTAAAAGCATCCTGGTTTTAATTTCTTGTTAAATGTAATATGTGCATCCTTCATTAAATAGTTATTAAGATCCCCCTATTTACTGGCCATTGTTCTAGACAGTGGGGATAGAAGAGTGACTGACAGAGACAAGTCTCTTCTCCTGGAGACCCCCATTCTATCAGGAGAGCCCTAAGGTAAGCACTAAAGAAGAGAGTATGAGGGCTCAGGAAGCAAGTAAAATGGAGATGGAAGTAAGAGGCAACAGTGAGAGAGAGAGTCAGGGCTGGCAAGACTACTTTATACTGTGGAATCAGTTTGAGCACCAAAACATTGCAGAACAGAAACAAGCCATCCATGTAAGGAACCGATCTCTGAGCTTTGTAGGCAGAAGCAGCAGCAAATATAAAAGCCCTAAGATGGGACTAGCTTGGCAAGTTCAAGAAACTGAAGGCAAGCCACTGTGACTGGATGCAGTGACCCAGGGGGAGGATGGTGAAGATGAGGCTGACAGGTAAGTGGGCTGAACCATATCCCACATCCATGCATATGCTCCTTGCAGCCCAGGACTCCCAGATTCATCTGTCTACATCTGATAGTATTCTCTCTCTTCCTCTTTGAAAATCTTTCAGCATCTTCCCACCATCTACACAATGAAGTGCAATCATTTTAACATGACAATCCTGGCTACACCTTTGAATCACTGAGATTATGTAAATTCTTAGGTCAAACCCCAAACTAATCCAATCAGCCTTGACATTAATAGTTTTATCCAGCTTTCTGTTGATTCTGAGATATGGCCAAGGTTGGAAAACATTTATCTAGACCTGTGCAATCCAACAGAATTATAAACCACATATAGTCTAGTGGCCACACTGGAAAAGTAAAAATAATAAAGTCAATTTGAATAATGTATTTTTGTTTAACCGAGAATGTCCAACATATCACCTTTTTGATATATCAATACAAAAAATTATTAAGAAATATATTAAGTTCCTTTTTTCATAGTAAATCTTTAGAATTCAGTGTGCATTTTATCCTTAAAGGTTATTTCAATTCTGGCAAATGTTCATCAAAAGTACTTGATTGATATTTGAAGTTTATAGAATCAGTAGTTGAAAGAGTAGATTCCCATACTCAAGTTGTTCATCACATACTTAAAAGTTTTCCAGTAACTGAACGGTGTATCATTCAAAAAAAGAGTACCCTAATTATAAACTAATTAAAATTAAATGAAATTGAAAGCTAAGTTCCTTAGTTACATTAGCCACATTTCAAGTGCTCTGTAGCCATATGTGGCTAATGACGACTCTATTGGACAGTGAAGCTCTAGACTAAAAAGCCAGCCTGCTTTCCAGCATGACACAGTCCTGGAAAAAAACCTCAAATTCTGTAGGCAGACATTAATGGGATTCAATCGCAGCTGTATGTTATGGGATTATAGATTAGTTAATGTCTGCCAGCCTTAATTTTCCTTCTATAAAAGAAAAATAATATTATTGCCATATGATAACTAGAATAAATATGAAAGCATAGATCAAGTACCGAGTAGTGCCTGCTATACGATAAGCTCTAAATTTGGTTTTTCTTCTACCCCATACCACTCCACCTATCCCATACTTAATTCTTCAACTCAGTTGAATATCTATATTAAACATAAATAAATAAGTAAATAAGACAAAAACTTTCGATCTATATGCCATTGGTTATGATCATCCTTTTCTCTGAATTTCCATTATCTCTATACTTTTTTTTCTCCATTATCAAACTTGTCCACGAACCGCACACCCTCACTCTCCACCACCAAGCATGCTAATATGCATATGTTAATATGCATTTGAAGATGTTTTACTTCTGGCACTGATTTGAATATCTTTTACCAGAAGATTGTATATTCTTTATTTGAGGTGGCCTACAGTCCAAATCTGGCCCACAATCCTGTTTTTTTTGTTCGAATCAGTATTGGTCCATATAGGATTTAAAAATGGGTTCCTAGCACTTAAGAATCAATTAGATTTGCATAGAACCTAGATTTGCAGCTTCTAATAAAATAAAATATTGGCAACATAAGGCCTGTATTTCACGTTATGATAATCTACCAGGTGGAGTTGAAGCTTTCCCCTTTAGCCAATGTGTATTCTCCAGGTATCCAGTCTCCACCATTCCTTCTTATCTTTTTTCACTCTGAAGCTGAATGTCAGTTGCCATTTATTATCACTTTTTTCCTTGTAATTTTATTTCACCTGTTACCATGACCTCTCTGGCCCAAGTATGGTAATGAATTTATGACTTGTGATCTGTTTCAGTGATATGTCTACCCCATTTAACTCTACACGTTTCCTGTCCCTCCAAAAGCAGCTAACATCTTTAACACACACAGACATTAGACCATTTTCTTCTGACTCCCAATATGCTTGCTATGGACTTTTGTAGATAGGACTGGAGTGCTATATTTGGTGTGAGACATGTGAACATCCTGAAATATGTGTCTTTTGACCTACAAATGTGTATAGGCAAAAAGCTTGTGCCGAGTGATCTTCAAGCCTAAAGTACAAGTCATCCGTTCTAAATAGGATTTTTTTGGAGGATGACAGTCACATAGTGAATGAGCTACTTGAAGCACAGCCCACTGATGTTTTTATCAGATTAGTCAACATTTTTGTGATGGTGTGGTTATATCTAAGATACACCTAGTAAAGCCCTCAGGAAGCAGAAGAACAGATAGTACTTGTCAACCTCTATCGCTGCAATGAAACCACTAAAGTAGGAGTTAGTGTGTTGTTTAGTTTTTAAGGGTGTCTTCAAGGACTTCTGGAAGAATTTCAAATTTACATAGTTCCACTTAGAAACTTAGAAATGTGACTTTATGTGATCTGGAATTGTATTCAGACAGGGATTGGGGAACATTTTGAACATTTGTATTTTCAAATTTGGGGAATTACTTTGGTTTTTGTTGTTTTGAGGTATAAATGCCTTCAGGGGTCATCAAGCTCAAGTTTCTCATTTAGTGATTTAGAAAATGAGGTCTGGGGAATGTTCACTGACTGAGCCCAGTTTACTCAGCTAGATAGAAATGAAGTCTCTATTTGAATTCAAATATTCTCTCGCTCAGGGAAGCCCTGGAGATGTTTATCTGTTAGCACTTACTTTAGATGTAAAATTATGTTAGTATCATAAAGATAATTCTGCTCGCTTTCTAAAAAAATAGTAGATATTACAAGTTATTTGGAAAAACTATGACATTGATAGATATCTTTTTGGTTTTTGGTTCTGTTTTTTTAGAAAAAGAACTTTTATTTCAGAAAAAATTCAAGCTAAAACTATTTTTTTCACTGATTATAATGCGTGGTCATTTAAATCTGATATAAATTTTTAGAAACATATAAAGAAGAATGTAAATATCACCTAGAATCTTATATCCAACATTATTAATGTTAATACTTGGGTGCATATTGTCACAGACATCTCTTTATTCATACCATATAAACTTTACATAAAAGGCATCATCTATTTATATTTTAAGCATCTTTTTTTTTTAACCCTGTCAGTTACAGAAACTTATTGTCATGCCCATGAATGCAGAGCAATATAATTTTTTTTGGTGGTATAATTATCTTATAGAAAAAAATATTGTGATTTATTTTAGTATGACAGTTAAGTTTATAATTTTTTTCTAGGTACATTAAAAATACCATCATTATTATTCATAAAAGTCTATTTTCCTAAGAAAGAATCTCTAGTATTGGAATTAGTCAATATAAGGAAATACATACATATTTTATATTCTGATACATGCTGTGAAAATTCTCTCCACAGAACTGCTAGTAGTATATTTTTGTGTCATTTTGCTTATGTCTTAACCAACACATTTTATCATGTTTTTACTCTTTGCCAGTCTAAGTGAAAAAAACATATCCTTTTGATTTTTATATCTTTGATTGCTATTTCTTTTCTAAATTTCTTTCATAAATTATTGTAGGCCAAAGTTTCATTTTTCTTATAAATGCATAAGAACTCAATATATCGGATCTATGAAATAATATGTACATGTATATATAGCAAATAATCATATTTATTAACTTCTTTTTCATGTGTTTTTCCCTTAGAAAATGAAATCAGATTCAGTGGGTCTACTTATTAAAGTAACAAAAGACTCTAAGTTAGTTTTGTTTATGATGTGGTCAGTAGCTTATGTCCCAAACTTTCTAAACTGACCCACTAATAAGGCAGTGATTTGAGGTTTGTATTCTCATACGTACAAATCTGAATTTCCTAACTTACAAGATGACAGAAAGTTGTATGAAATTATTTATAAGGACTCTTTCAAGTCTAAAATTCTCTGGAACTGTCTTTGCATTTTGTTGGGGTTTTCCATGGCATCACTGAAGCTTTGAAAAATATAATTTAAACTTCTTAATAGCAGGACATGAAAAATTGTAACTCAGCAGTCTAACTTGATCAATTAAGTGGAGTTTGCTTCACTTTTTAGTCTTCTTATCCAAGACAGCCAGGCTATTTTAATTGTGTGTCTTAATGTTTATGATCATATGATGTTTCCCAGTGAATGCAGCTCTTTGTTGCATTATCACTTCCAATATAGGAAGCTGAATTGAAGTACTTTCTTTTCTGGAATTCCATCAAAGAGTGCAGACACTTGACTTCTGTAGGTTCTTACAGACAAATATAGCAAACAAAGCATTTTTTCATAAAATGTAATAAAGAACAACTAGAATTTTTAAAGTCCCCTCTGTGTTCCAATGAGTCAACAGGTACCGTGTAACTGATGTTTGATTTATTTGAAACATTTTGGAAGGGTGGAGGAAGAGTAGCTCACCATTTCCACCATGTTTGTATGCCTGCTCTTTGTCTGCTACATTCCACACTTGGCACTAGAAGTGTAGACTACTGATTAAAAGTTCCCAAACCTGTCCCATTGCTTCCTAGGTACGCGGGCAGGTCATTTAGGAAACTCTCAAAAATTGTTCCCTCATCTGTAAAATTGGGGTTACGTTGACTGCTTCCTCCTGGGCTGCTGTCAGGGATAATGGAGGTATTGATAGGGGCTGACTACCCAGGGCTCATAACCCTTGCTCATTCAATGCTGGTCCTCAATGAATGTTTCTTTATTGTTTTCATAACCGTCTTCCACAGGTGAAAAAAATGAAGCATTTTATTCAGTTCATATAATACTTTCCACTTACAAGGAATGTAAAATGGTGCTGGACAGAGTCCCTGGCTGGAGACCTTGTTAAATTACCTGAGTCCCTCATTCCTAGTGCTCCAAATCCTGACCATGGCATTCTTACCAACAGTCACCTGGATGCACCCCTGATATATGGGCAGAAACAACCAGTGATTTCTTACCAACCAGCAAGTTAAATCTGTGATTATCCAGGGTCAACCAAACATCCAGACTACTCTTTAAAATTTCTGAGTGTTCTCTTCAGTGGCAACTACTAGCCAGTTCCTTCTCCGTTGTTGTCCATCATGTTTTTCTTCCTGGACTCTTCCCTTCCTCACTGGTCACCTTCTCCCAGTTCACACATCTCCTAGGATAGTGATGCAGACTGGAAGCCAGTTGGGTTGGTGGATTTTAGAAAATTTATTTTAGTTAGTTATAAACACTTAAAAGCTAGGAATTTCAAATAAACTAAAATCTTGATTTCTGGCTTTTCTTGAAAAAATTGGTGGAGAGGGTGGCTCTGGGCTCCTGTTTCCACATAACTGTGTGTGGCTGTGGATGCTGTTCAGTGGGTCATATGCTCCTGTCCCCCACCATCCTTTCCATTTACCCGGCTTCATCTTTATTACTTCCCTAGCCCTTGCAGACATATGTGTTTGGGGATTCTGCCCTATGAAGATGGGTTTTCCTCTTCCGTTTGCTGGCCTCTTTCTTCTGACCTTTCTCCTTCCTTCCCCACTTTCAGGAGCCAGCTCTGTGCTTGCATCTTTGCTGTTTCTTCTGGCTTCTGTCTCTATGGTAACAAGAACACAGCAGGGGAGTGAGAAATTCTGGGTCGTACCAGCAGGGGGTGGGAGAATCCTGAGAAGGGAAGGGAGGGCGATTCTCTGTAGGAAGTGGTGGTGACCTTTTCCTACATTTAGACATTGCTGATGCCTGCCAGGCACCCACTATTTACCACTCCTCACCCCCTCTTTCCTGTTGCACAGGACTTCACTTCCTGCAGGGGTTCCTTGGAATGTTAAGGTGCACAAAGAGCTAAAGGACTTTGATCCAGGATCATCTAGTTGTGTGCCTCCCGGCCTGCCCTGGGGGCTTGCTTCACATTACCTCTGGCAATTTTGATTCAGTAGAACTGGAATGGGACCTGGAAACATGTAGTTTTTAGAAATGATCCAGGTTCTTTGCAGCTGGTCCACAGAAAAGTATTTAGAAACGAATAAAAACTTCAATTTGTACATAGGAAAATTGAGATGCAGACAAGGGGCCTACTTTCTAAGAAGTTCATCCTACAATCAAGTGCCTACATCCAGGATCTGAGATATCTACTTCACGTAAACATTCATCCCAAGTACCAGAGAGTATTGTTTTTTCAGTTTGATATCCAATTTAGACCAGCTTTCGTTTGAGCCAAAGGTAAAGATAACTTTAATGTTGGAAGTTTCATATTAAAAAAAAAATCTTGATTTTTTTGGCTTTCCTTGAGAAATGGCAATGCTGCCTTCCCACCTAAATGTTACTTAAGTTGGCAAACAGTTGTCCTATTTTGGAATCAGCTACTGACTCAAGCACTCAGTTTACAAAATAGGACACTCTCACAGGTACATATAATTAAACTTAAAACAGGAATAATATGAATCACCTGTTAGGATTGGACAGGTTTCTTCCCCCACCTACCTCCTTTTATTCTGTTGTATATTTTGAATTCTTTAAAAGCTGTGCGCATTTTCCAGGTCTTCTTCCTGCTAAAATGACCTCCACGCAGGTTCACTTCCTAAGTCCAGGCTGTGAACAACAGGACATTTTCTAATCTTGCTTTGCCACAGTTAGAAGACAGATAGCCATGATTGCTGGATTAAAACACCTCCATATGCGAACATTAAATTCAATGTTTTGTCAGAATTCCACAGAGAATCGAGAAAAGGATATTAATTTTAAGTAAGTAAGTACAATTTTATTCTCAGTCTGGGGAATATTATAAGATTATAGGTACAACTAATTTCAAGAACTTTATGAGCTTCTGTAGAATACACACTCAAGGGTAAAACCACCAAAAACCTGTGTGCATGTAAATGAACAACAAATAAGCCACAATAGAGATGCTTAATGGCACTGTTTGCAAGTCTGGCGTTAAAAATGCAGGTTGAATGATGTCTTTAGGATTCAGTGGGATATATATTTTTGCTGCCTTTGCTTTTGGGTTTCTGTATCATCAAGGGTGGATCACAAAACAGCTCTCATCATTAGTGGGAGGGCTTTTGTGAAGGGGGTGAGAAGCCTAGAAAGTAAAATCTTGGAAATCAACTAAATGCCCTTGTGTTTTATTAGTTGGCACTTTTTATAGCTCATAATAAAGTCAGCTCTGAAGGTCACTTCTTGAACACGGCTATGAATATTGTAGTGTATGAATTCTCAAATTGTTTATAAGCAGACTGGGTGAGGATTTTTAATAAATGCTTGGCTAGAGAGAGGTATTCTGATATATATGTATATGAATCAGGCAATGAAAAGTTGAATTGGATTCTTCTTCCTCTCTCCCCCTCTTCTTACCTCACCCCAAGCTGCCTCTGTATTAAAGCTGTGGGCACCATATTCTTGTCTTCCTTTTGCATTTGAATTTGTAGAAGTTGTGGGGTATTACAGAGCTATTTACATACTTTATTTTTAACTCATCTAAAGGATTTTGCCACCTTTATTTCCTGCCACCTTGTATCTACATTTTAAATTTTCTCTGTGGT
Source organism: Manis javanica (assembly GCF_040802235.1). NCBI lineage: Eukaryota > Metazoa > Chordata > Mammalia > Pholidota > Manidae > Manis > Manis javanica. The sequence goes on from NC_133156.1 coordinate 47,937,338, forward strand.
GAATGCAAGGCTCCTACAGATAAAATTCTCACCTGAATTCCTTTATTTTTCAGCTCCAAAACTGAGGTGTAATTATTGGAAGCACTACCAAATAGGTTCATGTAGGCAGGGCAATGGGAAAACTTCAGTAAGAGACAGAAGTTAAAAGTAAAAAGCATTGCTTGCTGGAATGATTTTCTCAGTGTCACATGCCTGACTGCCAAGTGTTAGATTAAAGGGATAGTATGCAGGTTAGTACTGTCTGCAGGAACAGCGTTCAACTTGAAGTCAATAGGAGATTGTGATGAAGCACCAATATAGCTCACATCTCTATTCTTGCTATTTTTTTTTAAAGAAAGTTCAGTCCATGAAATAATGCATTCAGTCCAATAAAATGGAAGTAATATACACCATTGCTGATGTACAGGTATTCTTCTACTTGATTTATGGAACAAAGTGCCTGGAATACAGCAGTTGGCTCAAGTTCAGTTTTCATCTGCTTGAGCTCCACCTTTCAAGCTATGGACTTGGACACCGTGAGATTGCTTATTGTATTCATCTTCCTTAGTTATGAAGTTAATTTTGACAAGCTGACTGTGGTCTTTAACACTGTATGCAGTCTCTGAAAGGTTTGTTTGCAATTTGTTTGCAAACTTGATATTTCTTTTTGTTGAAGGTGCAGTTTGAAAAGTAAAAGCCAGCTAGTCAGTTTCATTTATGTTACAGTGATTTTGTAGTTTCTCTTCCCGTCTTTTACATGAAAACATATTACGGACTTTTTGACTCTGATAGTAAAAAGAGATGACAATGAAACTTTTTAAACTGCATTATTTGAAAGAAGGTAAGCATAGGGATATAAGTATATTCTGGGTCACATTAGTACTCATTAGGGAAGCATTTTTGTTTTCAGCAAATATAAGTAGACACACTGCAAGCACCTCTCATTCAACGTTTGTAACTCAATACATTTTTTGGGGAGAGGTTGGATATGGTGTTCATGTTTTTTAGATATGATAAAGAGTACTACAACATAAAATTCTTATGTTGTAGAAGGTATAGGATTTTTTAAAATTATTTTTCACACTTTAAATAAAATAAAAATATAAAGAAACGGAACATCTTTTGGATGAACCATTTCATGTGTGTTCAGTAAGTTAATATGCATGTCTTTCTGGCTATACATGCACCTTAACTTTCCTATATCCTCAAGATAGTCATGAAACAGATATTGCCTATGTCTAAAAGTAGTTCCTTGATAAAATGCTACAGTTAGGCACTTCATATATCTTGTGGAGAGGGGAGTGGTATAGGTAAGTGAGGAAAACCTGCTCTGAACTCCACAGAGAAAACCTGGAGTAGTTCTTGACTGTATCAGGAAATAGGAAAATGACATTGGTATTTCTATATGACTTCTCATGCCCCAGGCCCACCCTAATGCCCCCCCAAAAACTATTGCTGACCCTGCTGCACAACTCAATCTTGAGGGTTCAGCAGCAAAAACGAGTTCATCCTTTCAGAGGTTCACCTCACTTAGATATGTTAGAATTAGGTGACGTAACAATTGGTTGTCCTGAATGGATATCCCAACCTTGAACTCCTTCTGACAGTAGATCGACAAGATACTGAAAAGAGAGGAAGGTGTAAAATTATTTTAAAGTAGTAGTTCAGGAAAATGAGTTTCAAGTATTACTATTATTTTCCTTCACTAGTCGGTCCAAAAGACTCGTAATTGTATTGATAATTTCTGAGTCTCCTTGAGGCTGAAAATCATGGGTTGGCTATTTATTTCATTTGATTTTAAGTTGACCCCTCTACTCACATCTTAGGGTTACGGGGACCTTTAGCTGCAGCAGGAATTAGTACTGTTTTCCTGTTTAATTTTTTTCTGTTTTCTGTTTATAATGAATTTGCTGCTATAAATGAAAGTGTTTTCATATTTCTTGGTTTGTGGGCCAAGTTGTATTTCCTTATGAATATATAACAAGCCTACATCCACATTACAGTTTTAGGATGGGTGGGGGTACATTAAACAGTTTTTCATAGATTGACTTTGCATTCAGGTACCCAGCTGTAATTTGAAATCTAATAGCAATTTAATTTTGTTTTTCATTCTTTCCATTCCTGAAATGTCACCACAGACTCCACTTTATTTGAAACATATACATGCAGAGATATTACTATGCATAGTAGTGCTTTAATTGCAGCATATTTCATTAGGTTGCACACATTAATTCCACTCTATTGGATAAAAAAAAGGAAACTGGAAGTAACTACATAGTAGTTAACTTCATATGAATTTTCATGAGTAAATACACCCATTGGTTTGATGCTATTAAAGGAGTGATCCTTGAAATTTCATTATTCTGGCCTAATATGACCAAATGGGTAATTACAGAGCTGGCAATTTAAACACTGAAGAATTTGTGTTACTGCTTCTCGTTATTTAAGACTTTAAATTCAGCTTCTTTGCTGTTAGACACTGGTAATGTCATCAACCACCATTTCCTATGTTACACCTAACTGTCTACTTTTGGTAGTGTTTTCACAGCCTCCTTTCAGCCAGATTATGTATGCATTCATTTGTTCAGTAGGGAAGGAGCTCTTTTTGAGGCCGAGGACACAGCAGTGTAGCAGAGGAGGCTGTTTTCACGGAGCTTGTATTCAAGGGGAGGGAAAGGGGAAAGGGAAGGTAAGCAAGTAAGCAGTGAATTGGTTATAGGGTAGTTTTGAATTGTGCTAAGCCCTGCACAGAAAATTAAGCAAGGTGAAAATAAGATACTTGGTAGGAAGGTGAACTTGAAGGATGATGGTCAGATCAGACCCTCTGAAGAGGGGACATCTGACCTGATACCAGCCTGGGATGCTGTGGGAGGACCATGCTGGCCAGTGCAAGGGCTACAGGCAGGACCAAACCTGGAGGTTTATAGATCCCATAAATAAGGATAGAAAGAGATAAAACGCAACAGGTATTTGGGGGATCAGACTCCTTCAGGCTGTGTTTCTTCTTTATTGAGGCTCATTTGCTTTGTTTTGAATAATTGTTAAGCATTTCCAAAATAGCTTACTTATAAACAAGTTACATTCTTCAAAATGTTCATTTGTCTACTCTGTAGACTAATAAAACAATGATCACATTTCAATATATAATATTGATTTCTCAAATTATATCAATTGAAAGTTTTTGTTTTGAATTCTTATATTCCATTTAGACATAGACATTTTTTTCTCCAGAATTGAGTAACTTTTCATGAAGTTTTTCTTCCTCCACTTATTATTATTTTATATCTGAGTGGGAAGGCCAGATGATGTTGGTGATTCTTTTCCTGAGGCACTGAATGTAGGATTTATTTAATTGTCTGCATAATCAGTTGAATTTGGTTTTAGCTGTCCTGTTTTCTACGGGCCTTATCCTGTTAAATATATGCACGTTCTTGAGTTCTTTTTTATTTGCTGCTCTATTTCTAACCTCCAAAGCATTCTTATCATCTCTCACCGGTCTTTGCCCCTCATACCAATTTAATACCACCTGTAGGTTTAATTAACTTGCTGTTTATTTCTCGGGCCTGGACTACTAATGAAGATGTTAAGTGAGACCTGGCAGACCCCGCCACATTGAATGTGCTTTGCCATTTAAATTTTCTCTTGCTTTGGGATCCTCAATTCCATTTTCAACAAAATATCTTTCCCTTTTTCTAAATCCAGTTTAGCAATCAGAGTGTATGAATCCTTAGTTTCTGTTTTCAAAAAAAATTAAGTGCCCAATGAATACATTTAAAGATTTATTGTTTTCTTTAGTTTTTGTGAAGACATTTTGCATTACATTTTGAGGAAGATTTTATTTAACCACATCACAAACTTTGCTATTTTCCCCTCTTTAGAAAAGCAACACCTCAGTATCATTGCTCTGTAAGCTTTAAGTTGTGTTATAATAATTTGATTTCTTGAGGCACTTATAATCATTTCAGGAGAAAAATTTTCTTGACTGTGATCTCAGATCCTATAAATCACTTGTATTTATTACTATCATTTTTACTAAGTTCTATAATTTGTACCTTCTTGTTTTTAAGGTCTTCATTTAGAAACTTGTTCAGATATATTAAAAAATAAGAACAATGTTTCATGGCTTCATTGCTGGTTATTTTCTGTTTGTAGCTATAGCAGGAAGTCACATTTGGACTCCGTTCCCTTTCCATTGTAGGCCCCAGTCACTTGCATCCAGCACAGGATTCTATCCCAACCAAGCAATACTTGGCAGATGTGCCTGATAACTGGCTTTACCACTGTAGGACGATCTGCAACCTTTCTATCAAGAGGCTGGAGAGTTTGAAAGGGGTGCTGGAAATGGAGGGTGAGATTTCTTGGAAGGAGTTGCAGGGTCTTGTGAAGGATGAGGAGCCGGCCTCCCGGACCCACTGAGCAAGTTTTGGTGAGTGATTCACCCAGGTCCAGCTGTGTCTTAGGCAGAGTTTGGTGGTGAGACCATTCCTGGAGAAAAGCAAATGTGAGAACGTGGCTAAGATTAGCGAGCAAGGAGAGGAGCTTCTTCGAGACTGGCCTCTGCTCCCAGATTCTACTGAAGGAAAGATATGATTCTTGTGGGCTTTGTGGGAGACACTTTCCTGAAGGAGGCCCCCGGAAGGCAAGACAGACACAGGAGAAAGAGACTGGAGATGCACTATGGGATGAAGACTGAGGGCTGTGCCTAGCCACGGGAGACAAGCCTCCCTTAGGGGATCTGCCCTTCTGAGGTCCTCACAATGGCAGAAAGTGTGGGAAGAAATCCTTGAGGAGTCAGGCTCCAAGGCCAGGTCACATTAGCACCTGTCAAATAAGCTCTTTCATTCCCTGCATCCTCTCTTCTCTGCTTCAACACTGGGCACATCAGAAATCAAGGAAGAAGAGCAAGGAGTGGGGAACTAGAGAAGCACAAAGCCGTGAATAGAAATGAAGGGGACTGTAGCTTTTCTCCATGACCGTGGAGTTTAGGCTCAAAACAGGGCTGAGGGAAAAGAGGTAAAGATATAACTTTAAATGAACTTTGGAGTTTTAGCTAGTATGTTGTAACAGATTTTAATTATGGAAAAAGAACATTTTTGTTATCTAAAAGTCTCTTAAGTACCTCTGTTATCGGAGAGTGATTAGAGAAGTCATGTTAGAGTTGGGCTAGATTGTTCTCAGAGGAGAGGAAAAAGCCGTTTCTGCAGAACAGGCTTGAATAGAGGTGGTACTCTAGGATTTTTCTCCTGAACCTTGTATAGTTCTGTTCTTTCAACCTGACATTCCCTTTTTGTTTTTTGAGATTACTAAGAATATAAACTAAGTGATGAGACTTTCTTTCACCAAAACAGCTCAAATCTCTTTGGAGTTGGCAATCTCACCCTTTATTTGATATCTATGTTTTGTCTTTTTTTGTGGAAATGAAGCTTAAATCTGGCTGTGGAAGAAATTCAGTAATGTAAACATCAACAGAAGGGGCAGAGTGACAAACAATATGAAATCCTTGCTTCCTGAAGAACAGATACAGGGCCAAGGGGCATATTCAGCCTGTGAAAATGAAAGATGCAAATGAAAGACAGAATTCATACCCTGGGCTGCCTTGCCAGCACTGAGATTTTAGATGTTGATAGCATGAACTCTTAAGAGTCACTGACCAGGATACTCAGACCATCACAGCTCTGCAGTTACCCCAGTAATTTGCACATCATGCACCTGTGTTCACAGGCCTCTATCTGACAGTAGAAAAAGGGTTTATGGGGTTCATTCATGCATCCACAAGTATTTTTAAATATGCAAACATGCTATTATTTTCATTACATTGAAAAAATATCCTCTCTTCATCTTACACTCCTGTCTAGCTCACAACCCATTTATCTGCTTTATGGGATAATTTTCCAAAACCTGTCTATACTCATGGTCTTCAATTCTTCCCATACCATTCTTTCTTGAATCCACTATGTTGGTGATTTCAGGTATTCTTATAGTTTTATATGCTGTTCATCCCTAACTTTTAATACCATCCCAGAGCTTTCTGCTATCAAACCAGGGATCAAAAATTGATCCTAGAGGAAGTAAGCCTTAACATGAATCTTGAAATTGAGATCATAATTTAGGTAAGCTATAAGTGGGCTGGTGGAAGGCCATCAGTGAATTCCCAAGTCAGACACATGGCCTTGTGTGTCTAAATACTAAACTCAGACAGTAAAGAGCAATCAAATTTATAGAATTAAGGTCAGGAACACAGAAGCCCATAAAAGAGTTGGCCTTATAGAGATGAGATGCCAGAATTCCTGTGAGAAGAAACACTAGCAGAAACCTAAGTATTTGAGAACTTAAATATTTATTTATACCTTACAGTCTCCATGTCTGAATTCAGCACCCAAAAATTCTTCCTCCCCAACATTTTTCCTCAGAGTCCTAAATGACCTACCATGCAAAGGAAAAAAATAGACTTGTGTACTTCAAAATTATATGAATAGTATTTCCCCCAATAAGTTTCTAACCATGCTTTACTGTAGTTAGAAGGCTATAAATATATTGAGCTTTAATGAATCTTTGAAATAAATTATTAATGATCATGAATTTTCTCACACCAAAGCTATCTAGAGCTATACCCCTGCAGTTTTATGAAAGTAAATTGTGTCTGTATATTATCAGTCTATTAGGAAAATCATGATTTCCTGCTGTTGAGAGCTGTGGGTAGAACGATTTAGCAACATGGCGGTCAGTTTTCAGTAACCCTTAGGTTATTACATAATGATAAGATACATTTTCTTTTCCACAACATAGCAAGCATTTGGTGAAAGAGTAGCAGAACACAATAAACAAATAGCCACATGCATGTAGGCAGTGAACCACGCAAATATTATACATTACCTCGGCAGCTGGCATTGAGGTTGTGACTAGATAGCCTTTATTGTGTGCATTCCCTGGGTGTATTCAATGCTTATTGGCACTGACCACTAATATTGGTGCAGATATGGATCTCATTGGAGGTATGGAAATACATCAGGAATGTCTTAAGGAATACCTTTGCTTGGGAAAATACTTCCAAAAGGTCATAATTTATACAATCAGCTCTAAGGGCCTCAAAAATCCACAACCATCACCAATGCATAGGGAAGCAAATTCAATGAAATAGATTCTGATACTTTGGACTTGAGTGATGGAAACACATGTATGCAGATTTTCTTGGCTGTGAACATAGCTCATCTTTACTTTTCCTACCAAGTGTCCAATTACCTAACGGGTAAACTATAAATATGCTCAGCGTCCTGGGAAACTAGGGATGCCAAATATTTTAATTCAGCTTTAAGAAAAAGAAATGTGAACTTGGCAACCAAAAGAATCTGGAAAAAAAATCCATTTTAATTTCAGCACATAAATGAAATTATCTGTTTTACGGTTTAGTGTTTTGTTTTGTTTTCTTTTTAACAAATGAAGGAGGAAGTAGCATAGTCTTTCCTGGCTTTAGGGCTTGTTAAAGATCCTTAGCTGACATTTGTTTTGCACTGAAATGGAAGCAGTGCTACCCTCTGAAAGTGCACAAGTTATCCATGCTGCATGCTAGGTCCAGCAGTGTTTTGGGGACCCAAAAGGTAATTAGTCTGAGCCCAAGAGGATGACTGTACTATCTTTATATTCATGTGAGCTTGCAAACATTATTAATAGTAATAAAATTATCTGATTCTTTTTTAACATCAGCCGTAGCATTTGTCTCTCTGACTGCATGTGGCAGCTATTTCCACAGGCTGACCAATATGCTAGGTGAAGAAGAATTCCTTTTTATTGGTTTGAAATTTATTGTCCATTAATTTCTCTGATCAAAAGGAATAAAAGATCAAAGAAAGGCTGGCCCATTACCCTTTTTATTATGAAGATACAAATCATTATTACTTTCTTTAATATTTTTGACATTAACATTAATCACTATGAATTATGGTGGTGTTCCTTTGGATGTAAAATGCAACTTCAAACACACTTCATTTTAACACCACATTAATGCTCACTGTGTTCCTTATGCAAGTTTTCTTTTAGCTCAGTTTTTCCTCATTTGCAACCAAATGGGGGGAAAAGCATCATGTTTATATCTCTAGAGGCTGTGATCACATATCTGTGTACCTGTATTTGCTTTCGCAGTGAAATACTTAATATTTAATAGACATGACTGAACTATGTTCTTTCCTCAGTAAACTACACTGACTTGAAAGGCATATAAATATTCAAGATGTATGGAATCAAAGACAAATTTGATATTTTGGGAGGAAACTTAGAGCCACGAATGATAATAAGATTGTGTACTTGATTTGAAAATGTGAGGGAAAAGATAGAAAGATGCCTTTGATGCACCTATAAAGACATACATTCATAACCAAACGACTGTTTTCCGAAAGACAGTTTTCTGGGGACTTTTTAGAGCTAAGTATGAGAAGATTCAGCTAAATATGTATTTTGTGGGAAAGGGTTGGAAGTATCTTCTTATTCAATACCTATCTCTGGTTGTTTACAAAAAACAGGATTTTTTTTTTCTGGTAGATCAGTTTTAGTCCTTTTTAGACTGTCTGGCCTGTATGGTAAGTTGTGATCTCATGTAACAATATAAATATTTGAGAACTAGAGATACTTTAGAGATTATTCTGTTTACCTTGTTTTATAGGTAGAATGTTTAGACAAAACAAAAATAAATGATCTGTCCAAGGACTTCTATTTGGCCAGTGACACTGCAGGCTCTGGAAATATACATTTCTGACCTATAATTTATTGATCTCAAAAGTAAATCTCATTTGTTCTCTGGCTAAATTGCTTCTAAGACATACTGATTATTTTCAAAATAATTGAGGTTGCCTACTACTGAAGGTCCTGGTCCATCAAATACCAAATTGTGTTCAATAATCATTTACTAAACATCCACTGAGGTACTGTACTGGGTACTAGAAATAACCAAATGATTGAAAAGGTAGCTTTTGATTTCAAAATCTAGTGAGGTAGACAGATTCAGGTAAAAATAAAATTACAGTATAGCATAAAGATAAATGCTAGAAATTTCATGCAATTAATGCATGTCTTCAAGGAAGGAGCTGCTTACCTCTGGGAAAGATAAAAAAATGTTTTAAAAAGAAAATAATTCTTGTCTGTCTGTGTAAGATATTAGAGAAGAAATAGGTGTTTTTCTTGCAAAAAAAATATGGAAAAAAATCTGAGTGTGCAAATAGCCAGAAATGTGAAAAATCAGCACGCTCAGAACACTCCGTTGTGTGAAAGATTGGGGGCAGTGATGCCCATGGTGAGAGATTGGGGTGAAGAGGAGACAGCAGCCAAACTCTACACAATTTGGCCAAGAAAATTGGCAGGCAGTGGGAAGCCAGGGATAGGTTTATGCAGATGTAAAGCATTATTTGATTTATGTTTTAGAAATATTCTTCTAAGGGCAATGAAGAAATTGGTAAAAAAAAAGAGCAGGATTGGTTTTAATTTGCATTTCTCTGATGATTAGCGAAGTGGAGCATCTTTGCATGTGCCTGTGGGCCATCTGAATTTCTTCTTTGGAGAAGTGTCTGTTCAGATCCTCTGCCCATTTTTTAATTGGATTATTTGCTTTTTGTTTGTTGAGGTGCGTGAGCTCTTTATATATTTTGGATGTCAACACTGTATCAGATATGTCATTTATGAATATATTCTCCCATACTGTAGGATGTCTTTTTGTTCTATTGATGGTGTCCTTTGCTGTACAGAAGCTTTTCTGCTTGATATAGTCCCACTTGTTCATTTTTGCTTTTGTTTCCCTTGCCTGGGGAGATATGTTAATGAAGAAGTTGCTCATGTTTATGTCCAAGAGATTTTTGTCTGTTTTTTTCTAAGAGTTTTATGGTTTCATGACTTACATTCAGGTCTTTGGTCCATTTTGAATTTACTTTTCTTTATGGGGTTAGACAGTGATCCAGTTTTATTCCCTCACATGTGGCTGTCCAGTTTTGCTAACACCAGCTATTGAAGAGGCTGTCATTTCCCCATTGTATGTCTATGGCTTCTTTATGGGGTATATGGTGGGGACTTGATGATGGGGGGTGTCTAGTAACCATAATGTTGCTCATGTAATTGTAGATTAATGATACCAAAATAAAATTAAAAAAACAAATAGAGCAGGATTGGAACTGGAGAACAAGGACCTATGTACTCCCTTTAGCCCAGGCAAGAGTGTTTGACAGGATTCAGTAAGTTGAACTATTTAGAAAGAAAAACACAGTGTCTTGGAAGTTGACATGTCAAGTATGACTTCCAGAATTTTGACTTCTGTGAATGGAATGCAGATGAGAGGTGACTTTAGGGCAGAGAAGAGGAGTAAGAACACACAAGAAACTCAGTTTTTAGTATGCTATATGCTGAGTTTGAAGTTATAGCATGAAGCTCTGAGAGATCCCTGTTTCTTTTACCTAGTGGGATCTACAGCCCTGGTTTTCCGATGAGAAATACAGGTTAGTATTGTAGATAAAGGGCTTATCAGTGTATACAATGTTGTTTAAGCTCATGAGATATTGTAAGCCTTCAGAAAATGCATAAACAGGTAGCAGAAAAGAAATATACAGACAGAACTCTTGAGTGCTGCCAACATTTCTGAGACCTTTACAGAAAGAACCATTGGTATAGAAGCCTACTAAGGAATGGAAAGCCAGAAGGCTGACAGTGTAGAAGACAGGGGCATAATGTCTCAGCGAATGGTCATTACAGCCAGAAGTCTTAGGTCATGGCAAGATGAGTGCTTAGGAGTATCCATTTGTTTTGTCTATTGGTCAGCAGAGTTCCTAGTATGGCACTGCAGAGGTTTATTCCAGAGGCAAGAGGGGAGATGGACAAAACCAAGTACAGACAGCTCTTCCAGAACAAAGTGGTGATGTTCAAGGAAAGCACAGGGGTCAAGGAGGGGGCCTGGAAAGGGGATTGTTGGGGGCAGACCTGACCAGTTTAAGAGACTGATTGTGAAAAAGACAGTAGAATCTCAGAGACTGGACCTAGAAGTGAGGGGGCAGGTTAGATGCGGATGTTCCTGGATGACCTGGTCAAATAGAAATCTGCCTTTGACAAGCAGGAGGGAAAAGTACACACTTTCAGATTGCAGAGAAGGATATAGACTTGTTTGATGAGGAAGAAGCAATATAGGGGCCCCTGCAAAGCTGCATTATTCTGAATATCAATCTCGACTTTACTAGCTGTGTGTCCTTGGGCAGGTTTTATTATCTCTCTCTTCTTCAGTTTTGTCATCTGTAAAATTGTGACATTATTTATCTAAACCTTACTGAGTCATATGGATTAAGTGAGATAATGACTGTAACATCCTCAGTTTATATCGAGCACATGGTAAGTGCTGGAAAATGGTGGCTATCCTTGAGAACTGGCTGGAGAGCTCCTTCATTCCTAAATGCTGCTTGATTTTTTTTAGTCCCTTCTGCAGGTGTAGCTTCTCTTTTCTCCAACTTACAGCCCTCTCCTGGCACCTTTCCCAGTCAATCCTGTGGTAGCAGTTTAGAGCTGAACATCAAGTTATTATGAGTAGCATCTTGTTTTTCTGTATCCGTGTTTCTACATGGTTCAAAGGGAATGGACAGCTAGTGTATCAAGCTGTCACTTTTTTATCCAGTTCATTCACTCAACTAGTTTGCATTACGCGACTCTAAGCCAGGTAGAGGATATATTACAGTGCTAAGATGGACCTACCCACCTGTGGGAAACACAGAATTTACATCAGAAGGCCAACTGATGGGTGTTCCCCCCCAAACACTGAGCTCTAGACTTAAGGAGCCGCATCTGCACTTTATGAGACTAATAGTTACTTGGTACTTCATTTGTGCCTGGGGAGAATTAGTGAGGAAAAGGAGTGAGTGGGAAGAGTGAAAACTACTTGTGTTGTCTAATCAGCTTCTCCTAGAGTGAGAGATCAACGGTCTTCAACATGATGCCCGACTGCCTTACTTAGTCCCAGGCTCAAAATCTGTCAAAGTTCCTTAAAACATACCAGTATAACCACTTACAGTGTTGCCTGGGAGCACACCGAGCTAGAAGGCAACAAATAAAGAACTCACTGGAAAAAAAAAGGCAAAATGCTCACTTTCTAAATCATAGTTGCATGGAGACTAACCATATATGGCCCCCTGCCACCTCTCTCCAGACCTGTTCTCTTACATACAAACACTCCAAGAGGAATAATGGGATTTTTTCCCCCAAATATTTCATTTATTTCTGTGGTGAAAAGAATCTTGTGATTTATTAGTCCATTTAAAACCCATTAAAGATCTACTTGCTTTGATTAAATGGCACCATTTTAAAGGTTAATCAGTGTCATTTTTTATATTTAAAACTTAAAGGTACAGTGCTTCTTACTTACTGAAAATTACCACCAAAAAATTGAATGTAAGCAATCGTTGAAATGCAGGCTTACTTACCTTGTGGAATAAATGCAGGGTAAATCGTTTCTTGGTCAGATCCTGTGGGTCAGTATACTACAAATAATAAACATTTTTCATTTAACAGCTATAAGGTCAGTTTGAGTGGCCCTGTTTATTGTTTTCTTCACACATCCTTATACTAAGCAGGCTGAAGAATTCCCCCTTTCTCTGCCCTTTGATTTTCAACAAACTGTTGGGAGACCTCATATCACTAAGGTGAACAGTGTGCTCTAGACTAATGGAGAATACTCTAGTTTTTCTTTATGTATGCTTTATTATAATTTGCTTATTCCTTTTTGTACTTTCTTAATTTTTATGTTTAATATCTGAAAATCCTTCTTGTAAGGTATGGATGCAATACCATAGATAAGATTAAAGCCATCTATGACCTTCATCTCCCATCTAGGTCCCCCTCCCAACTTCTCTGCTTAACTTGGTATATATACATGTGATCATTTTTTGGAAACATGAACACAGCATCCTGTAGATATTCATCTGTTCCTTGTGTTTTTCAACTTCTGATATGTCCTAGAGGTGGCTTATTTTTCTTTCTTAATTTAAAAGGTGAGACTTAGAAAGAAATGTTCAAATTACTTTTGGAACTACAAAACTTCATATGTAAGAGAGTTGTGAGTAGGTGTTAGAAGGTAAATCCTGCAACTATATACATGAGCTTCTTAGTTTTACTAGGTGATGAGAGAGGATAGTTTATATTTCCTCTTGAGATCTTGACAGCCTCCTGTCCTAAGAGTTTCTCTTGAAGAGGACTTTTCGCCATTTGTCTCTATAGACTGTGGTTTCCTTGCTGGTGACTTTGCCATAGTAAATTTTCAGGTATGAGAACTGTGCGGTGAGGTTCCTTATGTGATTGCCGGGTTTTGCTTTTCAATAAACTACTGCATCAGAGAACAAGCATACTCTTTTAATACAATGCACACACACTATTACTGGATAGCTTATCTGTGCTTCATCACTGGAGAAAGGAAGAAGAAAGACCCTCTAGCAAAAACCTGTATACAGCTTGCTTTTTGTATAGAACACATTGAAGGAGCAATGCCACTCTGATAGGGTTGTGCTCAGTGGCTTTGCCACAGCTAGAAGAATTCAATAAGAAATTTTTTAAAAATCTAGATGAATTTAATCTGTATTCATGAATAATTATTTGGCTATGATTCCCTTGTTTACCAAGTAATTATGGTTTTAAAATCTGTTTGGGTTAGCATTTAGCATTTCTCCATCCAAGGGAATCATAACATTGATGGAATATCTATCAGCTCCTTCTTATGAGCTAAAGTAATTAAAAAAATTCTTTATTATTCTCTGTATGATAGTAACCGATAATAAATTTGGAATGAGTTGTTCAAATATTGACTATCAAGGCAGTGTCCTTCTGCTTCTCTGAATAAAGGGGGAAAAATTTGAAGGGTTTTATAAGGCTTTAATGAAACTCATGATTTCAGAATAAACATACATTGGAATAGAAATATGTAAGAGGTTTAGTTACACCACACATACACACAAATAATCACAAAATTGTATATAGTGTGATACCAATATTAATCTGACCCACAGCAATGAGCTTAACGAACTGTAGAAGAATGAAATTTCAGGATGTTATTATATTGTAACTATGTTTTAAAACCATTTTCTTTTGATTGAGTTAACCCAGGAAATCCACCCTTTAAAAAATGTGCCACATTTCATTACCATATATAAACGGGCAACCATTATAAAATTACTGCTCCTAAACAAAAATGCCTATTTGTGCTATTTATCTTGAGTTACTTTCTAAATTAGGTATTCTACTAAAAGAAATCGAAAAAAAAAAATACTTCAATGAAGATGAGGGCATTGGACCAAAAGATGTCTGAGGTTTTAGTGCTACCATTGCACAATAATTCTAAGAGAGCTATTATTCCAATAAAGATGCTTTGATTTTTTTTTCCTTGAAAAAAAAAAGTAATTTGCAGCTATTTAAAATTTGCAAGTGAGGATGGTAGAGCAGAGATGGGGGTTCTCAGCAGGTACTGGGAGAACAGTGTACTTTTTTTTTAAGAACCACAATGTTGAAACTACGTAATTACATAGTAACTGTTGACCTTGTAATTACACTGTAAGTACCTGTAGTGACAAGATAAATGCATGGTTATTTCAGTCTTTTAAGCTATAGGGCTATCATGCGACCTTAACAATGTAAGCTACATAGTAATTTATTTGTAGAGTAAATAGTGCTTACCCACAAGTAATACCCACACATGTGTGGTGTTTGCTACACGGATCCATAGAAACATGGCGAATCAGTACCCTCTAGGCACTTTTATTAAAATGACACACAAGCCACATGCATGTCTACTACTAGGACTATTTAAGTTATTTGTGGAGCATTTAGGGGTCTTCATCACTGCCTTTTGTCCTAAAATACCCTGGTCTCCACATAAATAGACTTATAGATAAGCTATATTTATGGATAATTATTTATTGTTACAATAGTGTGTCATCATATGATTTGTTAAATGGGAGTCCTCATTTTTACAGGTTTCCTTTACTTTAAACATAGCCACTTTTGCAAGGAAGGTACGTACATAAGACTAGATTTATTTTAACAAGGTTTAAGTGATAATGTTTTATGGGTTTGCAGTTGAAAGGAAATAGTCATGAAAAATTTTCTGAAATATAAATGCTTTTGTAATCTAAATAATAATGGTAGCTACTAACATTTGTTGAAATGTTGATTACGCCCTAGAACACTATGATCAGTACTGCTAGTTTTGCCCTGTCTACTCACATTAGGATTTCAACATACTGAATGTTTTTGTGACAAGTTAGGTTAAACTAAGAAGTGAATGACTTCCTTTTTAGCCACTTATTCATTAAAATATTGAGATTTCAGTCTTTGTTGTGCCAGATACTGTGCTAGGTAGTCTTCCAAGTCTTTATAATGTGAGAGAAAACTGAACAACTTACTTCAGACTATTGTGTTAAAATAATAGTAAGCATTGGATGTAATAAGTTAAAGCTATCCGATCACAAAGGCAAGGGCGGGGTTGTGATCGAGGAGGTGGGAATTCCTGACCGAAGAGAAAGCATGGTGCACATATCCAGAGACAAAAGAGGAATAACGTGGGAAATTTGAAGTCTCCATGTCTGGGACTTGCAGTTTGAGGGTGTGAGCTTGTGGAGAGATGACTTCAGAGGACAGGCAGCTACTTTGCACAACCTTATGGTATGGAGTTTGGATTCCATCCTGCGGTTAATGAAGAATCATTGAAGAAGTTGAACAGGAGAATGAGAATTTACATTGTGGACAATAGATGAGAGTAAGGCAATTCCTCTGGTAGGGTGACATACTACTGAGGTCACTGCAGGAATCCAGGAGAGAGGGGATGCTGCTCCGAACATTTGTAGTTCCTCCCATATTCTGTCTTTATCTTCATTCTAGAGTGTTCAGTGTCTCAGCCATTAGGGAATATGATACATTTGTTCAGACCCAGTATAAATGCAAGGTGGGTCGACCAATGTCGCTTGAATAACAAGTCTGGAGCTATTAATCAGCCAAAGTTTAGCAAAGATGCTTATAATTAGACCAGAACTTAATGTCTCACACTCTAATATTTCTAAGTTCTGTAGGTGGAAGTTTGTTGGCCTGAAGGTGGGTTCAACTCATGAGACAAACTTCTGTCTTCCCTTGTCTAAAACATTGAATCATTCAATAAATAAGTGACTGACATTTTTCCCCCTGTGGCCTCTCTGCTGATCCATTGCCTCTAACAAATACACAGTTTTCACATGGCATATTTGTTCCTTTTTTGACAAGGGTTTGCAAGTGAACCTCCCTAGGAGAGCATATATATGAGAACCACTCTGAAGGGCTCATGGAAAGTTAAATTGGGACTGTTTTCCTTAGTATATCAGTGTATGATCAGGAGAAAGGGAAAAAAAAAGCAAAAGGCAAACTTTTGTTTGGATTAAAATGTCATCTTTTCGTGTGCCACATTTATTTTTATTTCCTCTCTGACAAGGAATGTTAACTTTCCAGGAAAACTCAACTTCTCTAAGAGCGCAGCCAACACAAACAATTTTTTTTAAGGTGTGATTTTCCTTGAGGCTGTGATTTTATCATTTGGAGCAAATGGTGGGTTGGAAAAAAAAACTCCAAAACTTGGAGTGTACATTTCCTTTGCTAGGACACCAGCTTAAATCATGCTTGGGGTATTGTGGCTATAGTTTTCCAATCCTTTGCCTCTCAGGAGACCCTGATGTGAAACAAAATGGAAAACTCTATTCACATTCTCTTTGGGTCAGATCTGAGGGAGTCTGGGCGAGGTGAGAGGAACTTCTGCTTGCTCATGACATGTTTTAGACAGATGCTGTCCCTGAACAGATTTGCGTTGGCAGCTTTTTATACTGGGGCAAGGTGGATTTTCTGAAATGAAAGCAAGTTTTTCCTTTGCTAAAAGGAAAAGATTTCTCTATGAAAGTAGGATGTTTAAAAAAAAAAAAACTTTTTTTTAAATTCAAAGTAATCAACTATAACCTATAAGTAGCTGAATTCCCTGATTTTTTACCCATGTCCCTTTCATATCACAGATCAAAGGTAATACATATTCTTTTGATTTTTTCACTTCATTTAAAGCTTAAATATATTTCTCTCTTCCCTCCATGTGTTAAGAGAAATCTATATTCTCTCTGCAGTGTTTTTTTGTGCTTTTGAATTTCAATGGATATATTATGCATATAATATTCCTATATTTTTCTACAATTTGTAGCATAAACAATTGACAGCTAAAGCTATTTATGTCCTCCATGTTATGACAAAGGTAAACCTCATTTATACATGGTGTTTTGCATTTTAACCCCATCTTACAATTTCTTTTATAATTGTAAAGTGTATCAATGATGGTTATTTAGGAAATAGGTAAGAGTATGAGGGATTGAGAACATATTTCAAGAATATAATTGTGCTAACATTTATGATGATGTGACACCTTGCATTCTACCCAATGCTTTAGCTTTACTTATTCCCTGAACTTTTACTATTAATGATATTCAGCTGCAAAAAGGAAAAAAAAAGGTTTGAAATGCCAACATCATATTGGAAGACAAATTTACATTTCATTCCCAACACCGTCATTTAATAAAAGTTTTATGGTGTTATGGGTACTTAATTATGCTCGAAGCAGAGCTAGAATTTAACATTTTTCCTCATACAGAGAGGATTTGGTGGTGATTTCTTTTAAAAAAAGGTCCTTTGAAAGAACATCGTAGAATATGATACACCAAATACAGTGCTTTTTAAAAACACCTTAGAAAATAATAAATTACTTAAGTTGTATTTCATTTCTGTTACAGAGAATAAACTCTCATAATTCACCAAAGGTGATTTAATATACTAGGCTACTGGATTATCTGCCTTTCAGATACTTCCTCCTCTGAGAACTGCAGTTTGTTCATGTCACTGCAATACAGACTGTGTGTTTGGCTGTCACCCTGTAAGCCAAGACATGAGTTTTGTGACATTTTTTTCCTAAGTAAACATTATTTAATTTTCCTGGTCATCCTTGGAGAAAGTTTTTATCATCCCCTTCCCTCTTCTCAGATCTAATCAAAAGTCCTGATGATTAGATCTTTTTAAAGCTCAGTAAGAATCATGTTATTCTTTTCTGCTTAAAATTGTTCAAAGCCTCCTTCCTCAGTGTTGACTAAATCTGGTCCAAACTGCCATTTACAGTTCTCTAGCCTGGCTTCTACCTGCTTGTATTTGCATACTGCACAAGCCAGCCAAATGCCAGTCCAAGACACGGGACCTTCTTCACTCCTTCGGCTTCATGCCATTGCCATGGTGGAATTGTCCCTCTCAACCCAGGTCCACCTGGAAGATTTTTTTTTCATCTTTCAAGACTTGGCCCATATGATCCTCCTTCCTCGAAGTTTTTCTCCAGCTTTGGCTTCCTTTGCTGTATTCTTTATTTTCCTTTACATTTAAACTTACAAAAGATTTTTTTCTTATATACATGACACCCCACTATTAACTTACAAGATCTTGTCAAAAGACACCGCATCTCCCTCATCTCCTGAGGCATTTGTGCAATGTCTTCTGTATATTAGCCAAATAATCAATGTTTGTGGAATGACTAGATCCACTTTTGGAAATGTTTGTATGTGCTGAAAGTGACTGACTGAGTCACACACATCCCTTTTTCTCTGAATAAATTTTACCTAATGTGTCAATTTAAACTGGTGATAACCTCAAGAATATCAGCTGTAAACTACCACTTCCATGCCCATCTATGAGCTCTTCTACCATCAGGAATGCTTAATTGCTTGAAGTATCATTTTTCCTTCTACTTTACACAGCAGGGTATTTATCTTTTAAGTTAACCACCTCATCATTTTGTGGAGTTGCATGACTAATATAGGTATTCCCAGGCATAGATCTTCATTTTGAGAGGCAGTTTATTTTTAAGAAACTTTACTTTTATGAACAATTTTAGGCTTACAACAAAATGGAGTGGAAAGTACAGAGGTTTCCCATAAGTGCATGTTCCCACACATATTCAATCTCCTTCACTATCAACTTCCCAGACCAAAGTGGTACATTTGTTACAATTAAGAACCTACATTGAGATAGCATTACCACCCATAGTTTACACTGTGGTTCAGTTAGACATTCTATGGGTATTGGCAAATGTATAATGACATGTATTCACCATTATAATACTATTACAGAATAGTTTCACTGCCCCCCAAATCCTCTGTGCTCTATTCTTCTCTCCTTACCCACTAATCCCTGGCAAGCACTGATCTTGTTATTGTCTCCATAATGCTGCCTTTTACAGAATGCTGTAAGAACGTTTTTCATATTGGCTTCTTTCATCTAGTAATATGCATTTGAGATTCCTCCATGTCTTTTCATGACTTGATAGCTTATTTCTTTTTAGTGCTGAATAATATTCCATTTTCTGATGAACCACAGTTTATCCACTCAATTACTGAGGACACCTTGGTTGTTTAGAAGTTTTGGCAATTATGAATAGAGCTGATATAAACATTCACATGCAGGTTTTTGCTGGTCATAAAATTTCAGTTCACTGGAGTAAATGCCAAGGAGTGTGAATGTAAATTTGTATGGTAAATGTATGTTCAATTTTACAAAAAACTGACAAACTGTCTTCCAAAGTAGCTATACCATTTTGCATTTATTTACACCAACAATGAATTAGATTTCCTGTTGCTCCAAATCTTCACCAGCATTTGATAGGGTCAGTATTTTGGATTTTGGCCATTCTAATAGGTGTGTAGTGGTATCTTGTTTTAATTTGCAATTCCCTAATGACAAATGATGTTGAATATCTTTTCATATGCTTACTTGCCATCTTTATGTATGCTTTGGTGAGGTTTCTGTTCAGCCCTTTGCCCATTTTTTTTAATTGGGTTGTTCATTTTCTTTTAAATTGAGTTGTTTTAGTTCTTCTTATATTTTGCATAGTAGTCTTTTATCAGGTATGTTTTTTGAAAGTACTTCCTCCTCATCTGTTACTTGTCTTGTCTTGTCTTGACATTATCTCTCATAGAGCAGACATTTTTAATTTTCATGAAGTCCAGTTTATCAGTTATTTCCTTCATGGATAATGCCTTTGGTGTTGTTTCTAAAAAGTCATAGACATACCCAAGTTCATCTAGATTTAGTCTATCTTACCTTCTAGGGGTTCTATAGCTTTATGTAATACATTTAGGTCTCTGATGATTTTTAGTTCATTTTTGAAAGGAATAAAGTCTGTGTCTAGATGAATTTTTTTATATGTGATGTCCAGTTCATCCAGCCATTTTTGAAGAGATTTATCTCTGTTGACTATATTTCCTTTGCTCCTTTGTTAAGGATTAATTGGCTATGTTTATGTGAGTCTATTTTTGGGTTTTCTATTGTGTTTCATTGATATATTTGTCTATTCTATTACCAATATGACACTGTCTTAATTACTGTAATAATAAGATTTTCACTAGGATTACATTGACTCTATAGAGCAGGTTGAGAATAACTGACATTTTGTAAAGAACTGACATTTTTACATTACTGAGTCTTCCTAAATGTAATATTTTCCCATTCATTTAGTTAATTTTGGCATCTTTTATCAGAGCTCTATAGTTGTCCCTGTATATAACTTATATGTATTTTTTTATATTTATAACTACTTCATTTTGGGTAGGGGTTATGTAAATGGTATTGTATTTTTAATTTCAAATTTCTCTTGTTAATTGCTAGTATATAGTGAAATGATTGACTTTTATTTATTAACATTGTATCCTATAACCTTGTTATAACTGTTTATTAGTTCCAGGACCTTTTTTTTCTTTAGTAAATTCTTTTGGGCAATCTACATAGATGATAATGTCATCTACAAGGACATTTTTATTTCTTCCATTCCAAACTGTACAACTTTTATTTCCTTTTCTTGTCTTATTGCATCATCTAAGACTTTTAGTATGATGATGAAGACCAATGGTGAGAAGGGACATCCTTGCTCTGTTCCTAATCTTAGTGGGAATGCTTCAAGTCTCTCAGCATTAAGTATGATGCTAATTGTAGTTTTTTTGTAGATATTCCTCATAGATAATTTTGTAAATATTTTGTAGAATTTTGTAGAAATTTTATATTCCTAGTTCGGTGAGAGGTTTTTTTTTTATTATCACTTAGTGTTGGGTTTTGTCAAGTGCTTTTTCTTCATTTTTGTTATGATCGTGTAGCATTTTTGAATGTTGAACCATCCTTGCATACCTTGGATGAATCCCATTTTATCATGGTGTATAATTCTTTTTATACATTTTGGGTTCAATTTGCCAATATTCTGTTGACATTTTTGCATCTGTGGTCATGAGTGATATTGGCCAGTAGTTTTCTTTTCTTGTAATGCTTTTGTCTAGTTTTAGTGTTAAGGTAGTGTTGACCTCATAGAATGAGTTAGGAAGTATCTTCTCTGCTTATATCTTCTAGAAAAGATTGTAAAGTAGTAGTATAATTTCTTCCATTAATGTTTGGTAGAATTTATCAGTGAATCAATCCATCAGGGTCTAAAGCTTTCTGTTTTGAAAGGTTATTAATTATACATTCAATTTATTTAATAGGTATATACCTATCAGATTGTCTATTTTTTTTTCTTGAGTAAGTTTTGGCAGCTTGTGAATTTAAGGGATTGGCCCATTTGATCTAGGTTATCAAAGTTGGGGACATAATGTTGTTCATTATATTCCTTTTACAATTGGGCATTTATATGATTCCATTTTCTCTCCTTTCTTAGCATATTAGCACTTTATTTTTTAACTTAGTGAGTGCCCTAGAGTTTGCATCATACATTTATGAAATCCAAATCCACTTTTCAATAACACTTTATCACTTCTTGAGTAGCATAAGTACGTTATAACAATATATTTCTAATTCCTCCTTCCATTTCTTTGTATCATTCATTGCTTTCATTTGTTTCACTTATAGGTAAGCTTACATAAGGGTCTCTCAATGTATATATTTTTGCTATTATTATTTTGAGCAACCTGCAACTTTTTAGATCAATTCAAAATAAGAAAAATGAAAGTTTTACTTTGTTTTTACTTATTTGTTCTCTAATGCTTTTCTTTTTATGTAGATTCAAGTTTCTAAACTATATCATTTTCCTTCTCTCTGAAGAACTTTTAACATTTCTTGCAAGGTAGGTCTTCCAGTAACAAATTCTCTCCATTTTTCTTTGTCTAATAAAGTTTTTATTTCCCCTTCACTTTTGAGGGATAGTTTTGCAGAGTATAGATTCTAGATTGGTGTGTTTACCCCCTCAAAAACATTAAGTTCTTAATGTTTTTCTCTTCCTACTTCTATAGTTTTATGAAGAAGTTGGATGTAATTCTTTTGCTACTCTATAGGAAAAGTGCCTTTTTTTCTCCCCTCTAGAATCTTTCAAGATTTTTTTTCTTTATCTTTAATTTTCTGAAGTTTGAACATGATGTGATATATGTAGTTTATTGGTCATTTATTCTGCTGGTGTTCTCTGAGTTTCTTTGGTCTATGGTTTGCTGTCTGACATTGACTTGGGAAAATTCTCAGTTGTTGCTTTAAGTATTGCCACTGTTCTCTTTTTTCTTTCTTCTTTTTTTTCTTATTCCCATTGTATATATGTTATAACTATTGTAATTGTCCTACAGTTCTGGGATATTCTGTTATTTTTTTTACAGTCTCTTTACTCTTTGCTTTTCATTTTGGTGAATTTCTATTACCACAGCCTCAAGTTCAGAAATTCTTTCCTCAGTCATTTCTAGTTTGCTAATGAAGCCAGCAATGGCATTCTTCACTTATGTTAGTGTTTTTTATTTCTAACATTTCCTTTTTAATATTTCTTAGAATTTCCATCTTTCTATTTACATTATCCATTTTTACATGTTGCCTATGTTTCCATTAAAAATCCTTGCATATTAATAATATTTTTAAAAAATTCTTGCTCTAATAATTCTAACATTCCTGCCATATCTGATTTTGGTTCTGGTGCTTGTTCAGTCTCTTCAAACTATGATTTTTGCCTGTTAATATGCCTTGTAATTTTTTTGTTGAAAGACAGAAAAGAAGTACTGATAAATAGATCTTGAGTAATTCAGTGTTAAAGTATGGAAGAGGGGAAGTGTCCTATAATCCTGTGATTAAGACTCAGTAGAGTTGGATTCTGACCTCACCAGTGCTTTTGAGTTCTCCCACCCCTTATGTGAGACAGGCTGGATGGAGGAGGCTATTTTTTTTTTTTTAATTTCCCTTCCCTCCCATGGGAGCCTGAGAGGGCTGAAGTTTGGTATTTCTCTTCTTCCACATGGAAGGCTAGAGGGAACTGGAATTGGATATTTTCCTTCCTACAGATAGGTTAGGCTCTAATAAATCCAAAAATCTTCCAGGTTAAGGTCTGGTGATAGTTTCTCCTGAGGCCAGTCAGAACTTGTTACAAATTTCAGAATATTCTAGCTTATTTCAAAATGGTTCTTCTCATTCTCCCTTGACAGAAGCACAAGGGGTTTTTTCTCCTGTATTTACTATGGAAATCTGATAGAGATCCTATAGTAAAATTCAAAAAAGTATGGGAGACTCTCTGTGGCTGGGTGCCTCCTGAGTTTTTAAGTCTCCGTGCTTCTCAGACTTGTCTACATTGAGCCTCCAGCAATTTGTTAATTGCAGTTCAAATCTTCTTACCCTGTCACTAGTTCCCATGGTGGTTTCTGATTGTGAGTTTCTGCTCTGGTAAGTTGTATCTACCTGTCTGTCTCTCTGATTTTTGAGGACAGTGCTTTGACCTTTGATCTCACTTCTCTTAGACATGCTTAAGAAGAGTTGTGGCTTTTAAGTTTGTTCATCTTTTTACTTGTTAGAACAGAGTGGTTACTTTTAAGCAATTTATATGCCATATAGGAAACTGGAAATTCAAAGTCAGTTTTTAATTTTCATTGATTCTATCAACTGTTTGAGTCCCTACCTCTATCTGTGTTCTTAAAATGACAGCAATGTTTTGTTTTAAGTATTTTATTTTCAGAATTTCAAGACTTGCCAGCCATCAAAAGAATTTTAATCATGGGTCAATGAAAAATAATCACAACAAATAAAGATAAATAAATAGAAGAGTTTAACCATCCTTTTCTTAGGGTTGCACTACTGTCCAATGAGCGTTTAACAAGTACAGTACTGCTAACACCTGAAAAACACACCTGCATCAACTAGAGCTCTTCTTTACTTTGGTGCAATAAATAAATAAATAAATAAACAAACAAACAAATAAATAAATAAATAAAATAGAAGAGTTTAGATGACAATAATCTTGGTGCTCACTATTTGAGTCATGTAGATGGTTTCCTTAGAAGAATGTGGAGAACCATGACATTAAGATATATCTGCAGATGAATCATAGGATGTAAGTTATTTGAGAGTAGAGACTTAGATATGTAACAGGCATTCTATAAATACTTGTGACTGACCACCTGATTGATAAAATCAATGCTGAATGATGATCTGGAGATAATTGATCAGTAGTACATACCTAATGATTTATATAAATTCTGGTAATTAAAATGTGTTAGAAGAAATAAAGCTCTAAATAGCTATTGGTATTAGGTGTATTCTTGCTCTTAGAAAATACAAATTTTTGCCTTTTACTTTTTGGACCATTTAAAACTATATAGGTCCTTCAGTTCTTAAACTAGTCTGAGACAACTTTGTAAACCTCGGCAAACTCACTTGCGACCTCTGAGATATTTTAAATATTTAAAGGAAAGACAGCAATACCTGTATAAACTGCTATTATTAAGTGGTTTGGGCCTACCTACTTAAAAACTGGAACTGTTATAAAATTTTCTTGCCCAGGGGTGCAATGAACATACTACTGAGATACTAAGGCCACCGTGAACTGAGAAAGTCTGGAGACTTCTAATATAACCCGTCATCAAAATATGGGTATATGGCATACAAGTGAGGAAAAGTCGAGACTGAAATTTGCTCATCATTATTAAAACATTTTATTGCTATGAAAATAAATATATGATACTAACTTTAGTGGAATAAAAATGGATCATTTAGGAATATAAGTGCTAATTTCTAACATGTTTATTTCAAGAGCTCTAATTTACAACTCTTTAGAATTCATAGTAGGTTGGTCAATAGGGAGAATATTAACAAGGATGATTATGCTCCCACCCCCCATATAAACCTATTTATCTTATTATATAACCAGTGCCAGTACAATACTGGATTATACTTAGCTATTTTCTTGCCAAATATTTCTACTAATCTGTAGGTGAGGCACTGAATGAAATATCAAATTTTGTGATAGATTGTATAAACTATGTCCATAGATACCAACTTAAATATATACATATGTCTTGCTCCAGGGGAATTTATAATTGAAGGCAAACACCAGCCACACATGAGACTTGATAATCACAAAATATGATTAAGGATCATTAGTTAATGCTTAAATATTTTTTTCTTAATTAAAAAAATTTTTATTACAAATACCTTGACCCTGTTTTTAACCTAGAATTCTTCTACTACCTTTGCCTTGATGTAAATCCATTCACTTTTTGACATAGAATATGTGACAGTCATTAGATTATTTCATTGGACTGCTCTTATCTTTTAATTCCAAAGAATTCAGTTATGAGAGACTATGCATCAGAGTACAGTGGTGGCCAAGAACCTAGGGTTTGATATCAAATAGATCCAGGCTCAAGGTCCAGCTCTACGATGTGCCATTGGACAATATATTTAATGTTTCTGTACCTAGGTATTCTCATCTGTAAAATGTGAATGATGAGGGTTCTAATATCATTGATGTGATTGTAGCAATCAAATGGTATAAAATAAATATATGCACAATGCTTAAGACAGTATGGTTTTTATGGTTAACGCATCATCCTTTTTTTTCCAGCCAGTGAGAAAATAAACCATAAATGCTCATTATGCAGGTATTTATTTTTGAAATATATTTGTTGACAGAAAGAGTTCAGTTTTTGTCATTGGAAGAGTTCAGATTTTCAGAATGTCTGCTAGGCAAAAGCAGTGTTTTGGCCGTAACTCAGCTGCCACTAATACTGAGGTTGGACAATCCTGTTCTTGTCAATTGCTGGCTACTCAATGGAATTTACAGTGATCTCAGATACATTAACAGGCACAATTTATTAGACTCCCTTTTTTAGAGTTAAAACATTTTCAGTCTGTTTTATATATAAAGATTGATGAAACATTGCTCAGTACTTCCTGAATGGATTTGGGACACTCGAGAAATGGTAAGGATGGCACAGCAATCATTGATTATCACATCCCCAGAAATGACAAATGGTAATGAAATTGAAACAAAAGAGTAAGAATATTAATGTCACAAAAGGATCATCCAGTCACTTTTCTAGAGGCAGGTGACTTTTGCACACCTCCTATTGGTGAAGCAAATACAAACTGAATTCTTGTGTTAAATATGTTTACTTTTACACCAAAAACAGTCATACAGAAAGTGTGTTTCAATTAAAAGGAACCCTGGAGCTAAAATGTGTTACAGTCATGGGTAGAAGCAGAGTGTATCATTATCTCGTAGGCACAGCAGTCAAGATAATGAACAGCTAAGAAGACTGGACAATGGAAGGTGAAGTATGACTTGTCATGAAACTGTCAATAGAATCTGAGCTCACTTTCTATTAGTAGGTGCCATGAAATTGCAGGGATGTGCTGAGCAGCTGGAGAAAAAATTCGAATTAAAGTGGCCTGATGGTACTTAGGAATTTTAAGCCTGATTTAAAATTTTGCCATTGTTACCAAATGCCTTAAAACAATTATTTCAATTGATTTATTATTCTTATTCAATGAATTGATGGTCTGGGTTTATCCTCTGTTGCCTTAATCTTGAAACAATCCTCAAGTACTTTTCCTTTGAAAGGATTTTTGTTGCTGTTGCTCTTTAGTATGGAGGGTAAGATTTGAATAAGGTTGAGGATCTGTGCCTGCTGGGGGTCACCAGGATATTTTAAAGTTACAGTGAGAGATGGGCTGAAGATATATTGGGTTTGCATGAAAATGGACTGCTACTGAAATGAATACAAAGGTAAGCATCCCCAGTGGGTAAAAGCTGGATAGCAGACAGGCAAAAAGAATCATAAAAAATAATAAGGTTGGATTTCAAATGGAAAAGTTAGTAATACTGTAAGTCCAAGAAGATACACTGAAAAAAAGTCATGTCTAATGGTAGAGGGGATCAAGGATTATAACTATTTTTGGTTCATTTATTCAACATGTAGTGGTTACCCACTTCATGCCAGGTGTTCTAGGCCCTAGTGACAGATGAATGACAGGGTCTCTGCTCTGATGTAGGGACCAGATGACATGAATAAACAAATGAACACAATAACTTAACATAGCAATAAGTGAGTTGAAGAAAACAAAGTATTGTGGGATAGTGACTGGGGGTCCAGGGCAGCTGCTCAATGATATTTTCTCTGAAGAGAAGTATTTTCAATGCAGAGGGAGAGGAACTTAGAAAAAGGGAGAATATCTAAATGTACCTGAGTATAAATAGAGGAAGGATGTAGAAAGAAGGTACAATCTTTCCCGTTTCTTTCTTAATGCTTAAATTCAACTTTCTTCCCCTAAACAAGCCAGGTCCCCTCCCAGGCATAGATGTTAAGATCTTTTGTGGTAAGTCTAATGTTTTTCTCCTCCCCATTATCTTCTAGAAATGTCCAATTGGTGGACAAGTGGCACACTGCAAATTTCTGGAAAGTATCTCAGGGCCTTCTCACTTCCTTTAGTTCTTTTTTTTTTTTACATATGTCTCTCTCTCTTTTTTTTTTTAAGGTTTATGTGGTTACTACGTTCACCCATATTATCGTCACTCCCTTTAGTTCTTGAAGAAAAATCTCTCAGCCTTCACAGTATTAGGCAGCCTCATGTGTCTTCTTAAAGCCATGTGTTGACTCTCCAGAGCTAAAGCCTTGTGTCTTACAGAGTCTATGTATATCAAGCGCCCAGTGCCAGGCACAGGGTAGACACACTGTAAATATTTTCTGTGTAAAAGAAAGAATGGGAAAGAAAGTCTCAAAAAGTCAAGCTGTTAAGTCATGTTCTCATGAATAGTTCCTGAATATATTTCCAGGAATTGCCAAGCTGAAGGTTTAGGAGCAGTTTCAAAAGAACTAACAAGGATGTTTTAAAATTCCTGCATCTCACCCTTGGAGACTTGTGTTCAGTGGATTTAGAGTAAAACCTGTGCACCCGATTTGTTCTCTAATTAAATCATATCAGCAAGCAGTTTTATGAGTGCTTTTAGACTAGGGATGTTTGTTATTGCTCCCTTTTAGTAACTAATATTTTGAATTGGAGTTCACAATCAAGATTATTCTTCTTATATTTAAGAATATAGCAGATAAGGATAAATTATATTGTTTAAAATAAAAATTCAGAAGCCAAGTGGGGTAAGTGGGGTAAAATATGTTTAAAATCTGCCCATCTGTATAAGTTCCCAACTTTACAGTCAAATCAGTTCTCTTAATAGCCAGAAAGTTAGAAAGTTAGACAAATTGAAGCAGATTTAATATTTTATACACACACACACACACACACACACACACACACACACACACACATGTTTATGTGTCTCCACATACTGAAAGCTTTGGATTGTTAGAATTTTAGATTAGAATTCAACTTTTTCCCCCTGTTAAATACTAGACGGGCAACTTGCATTCATGACTGTGGATATGTGTGAATGTAAATGGGGGACATCTGGCAATATCAGGAGATCAGACTCGGGGAGTCTGCATGAGGACTTTTATCTGTTTGTCACCCAGCAGGTGTAATGGATGGCAGGCATGTGGGCTCTTTGCCCAAGTTAATGTACAGATCTAATATATGGAAGGGAGATGTTTCCTTTTCAATTGTAAACAATCACAGCTCAAGAAAGGTGTATTGATGGGAAAGGGGCAGGTGGAGTGGACATTTTCCACTGCACCAGTTTCTTTAGTAAAATCACCACTTTTGAGCCTACAAGCATTTCCCTTGTCCCGTTTCAACAAACTTCCACAGCCCAATTTGTTATTCAAAAATTTATGGAAAATGTATGTTAAAGTGAAAAGGGTACATTGTGCAGAAAAGGGAAGCAGCTTGTAAGCATATCATTATGCGTGAGCCATGGGGCCCACAGATGGCACTTCTACTCAGAAATGAGAGTGGTGCCAAAAGCTAAACTCTAAATACATTTAAATCACATCTCTTTACTTAAAAATGGAGTATTTTGGAAGGAAAAGCAGATGATATTTAAGTACACAAGTGGTATTCTTTTGTTCCTCGTATAATAGAGCCCTTTACAAAAGTCCCTGCCTTCTAAGTGTGCAGTAAGCCTTTGATTCCCCAAATTCCCCGGGGGATTTAGTCACAGTGCACGGCTCAGTTCTTAATAGGATTAACCATTGAGGTAGTACCTTGCTAGGAGAACAACTCTTCAAGTATCCTTACAGTTACTGAAAATTAAAGGATTTGTTTTGATTGCTATGTTCAATGCTAACAGCAAACCTTTGTTTTGCACGTTAGAAATAGTAACAAAAAATTATCATGACATACGGGCTTCTTACTTTAATTGAAAATAAATTTAGTTCTTAGGCTGTGCCAATCTTTAATTAATTAGGGGGAGAGTAACAAACGGGATGAAGGCGTTTGCTTGCTACTTAATATAATGATTTTCTTGAAATGTATTTTTTTTTTAGTATAATAATCATGATGATTTCTTATTTCAAGTATGGCTATATTTACACTTAAAGGCTAAATTATATTTTAAAGGGCACAGTTCATATTTGTGTGACTAGCATGGTAAAATAACCAGTTTGTTTTTATATCTTCTTTTGCAAGACTGACATTATTTCTACTAGCACCTTATACAGTGAGTATTTTAGTTCTGAAATTGTGAATGTGTGTCCTTAATTTTTACTGATGTCATTAGATCTGGCAGCAATATGATGAAAATAGGCATTATTTTTATTCTAAAATTTAGAGTATAACCTTTTATGTTAATATTCTTACAGCTTAATCTGTTTAATGATTGTACTTTTAGAAAATCTCCCAAATTATATCTATATGACATTTGGTATTTGGGATCTTTAATTTTCAAAATATGGCAAGCACATGCTATTTCTACATTTCCTTACCTCCTTCACTCTCTTATTCTGAAATACTCATCCTTTCTAATTCTAATGGACTATAGTGAGTTGGTGTGTATGTGGGTGTGAGGGAGGAAGTGTGTGTGTGTGTGTGTGTGTGTGTGTGTGTGTGTGAGTAGTGTGAGTGAAGGGGAGAAATATGAATTGGTTTTTTAAAGAAATACAATCTCATTAGTTTCGTCAAATTCAGATAAAACATAATGATGGCTAATAATGTGATGATAAATAGAAGTCCACTGGCTGTTATTCTTAATGCAAAGAGAGGAATTAATTATGATTTTTAGTGAATTGATCATTTCAAACTGAGCCCTGATAAAGCAAATTTAAGGTGTTTCAGAAGCTTTTGTACACAGACTGAATAATTGATTTTACTGCTTATGAAAAATCCCTTCTCTGTCTTTACTATGAAAATTTATCCCAGACTAGCCCTGGCCAGTGTTGGTGTATTTGGAAACCAAGTTCTTATGAACTGAATGCCCTAAGCTGTTTTCTTTGGCTTTTTTTGTAGTTTTATAGCTTTTGATGGAATCCTGTGGCTGACTGTTGATAGAAGTTTTAGGGGGTTGGCTCACTTGATCACATGCTCGCTTGAATCACCCTCCTTAGGTGGTGAGAATGCAGGGCCACAGGGTGTAGAAAGGTGTAGCTGCCTCTATGTTAGGGAGTGACTGTGATGAACTAGTCCCTCTGAGGGTATTGTGGGTGACAGTTGAGGCGATCACATTAACAATTAACTAGTTTGCTCACAGACAGTGGTCACATAGGATGATTACTATTACAAACCCTGCTGAGTAGGCTGGGGCATCAGGTAAGGAGAAATGGCTACCATACACAAAGGTCAAACTCTATGATTTCAAGACCTTATGCCATGGGTCAGCTCTCTATCTCTCCATAGCAAAGAAGAGATTATTGTAATTTACGCATCTCTTTCATATGTTTCAATGCAAACTCAATACCCCAGAATGTTTCAGTGGAAATCAAATCCCAAGCAGTCTCTTGGCAAGTTTTTAACTTTTCTTAATGATTTCAAAATTTTTCAAAAGGTCTCATGTACATTCCTCAAAGTAAAGGAAATAGCAAGAGACTCATTTTTTGTTGAGACTTACAGGTTTCTGCTTGTATCAGTTTGTCTTCAAAAAGGTATAATGTATTCTAAAGCTATTCCGCAAATAAAGAATCCTTATATGACCCAGTATTCTTTTTATTAAATTGTACTCTTGGCCTCCATATGAGTACTATTTTATGTACTTTAGTAAACGAAAATGAACCTCAACTACCTCTGAATTAATTACAATTAGTGACTATTTAATGTTTTCTTTTGCATTCCTTTTTTATGTATCCCTCTGAAACAAACATTATTCTAGGCTGTGGTACACAATTATTAGTTCAAGTTGAAGTGATTCTGTATAAAATTGGCCTCATATTTACTCATTCAGAAAAATGAGCCCCAGAAAGAGTACATATTTTTATTAAAAACTCCAGCAATTTCTGTATAAGATAACCCTTAAGCAAAATAAGATTTGACCCTTTCAAAATTGTTTAATGAATTAGTATTACACAGAGTACCGTTTTAAACCTCTGTAGAATTTTCTTTCTCCTTTTATTGAAACCTTTGAATGTAAGCTTTGGATCACAAATCCTACATTTCAGTGTTGAAAATATGATTGTGTTTTGATTGGTTCAGTGCATCTTTATGATAGAAACCATTTATTCTGAGCAAAATTACTCCAGAATTTGACAGATTATTGTGAAAATCTCTAAGTGAGCAAGAAGATGATTTAAATTAATTGAAATGTTTTCCTAAAGAGTAAAAATACAGAGATTCCATATAGGGAGAAAAGGAGACTTCTTTGGCTTGAAGTGGTTTTGTAGGGAGTAAAACATATTATATAAATGGAGATACACTACTTTAAATTTATTCTAAGCATAACTTTTTGTTACTATTTGGCTGCTCAGAATTTCTTTGTGATGTTGGTCAGAGCCACCCAAATTTATGCTCTGCTAGTTAATCTTTAGCATATATTTGAGCATTCTGTAATCTATTTGCCACAACTAAAATGGGTGTTCACTTCTTCATGGATGCTTCAGGGGCCTCAGGATGTTTGGAAGTATTTTCTTCCTGGCTCTCTCCTAAGATCTGACTTAGCTACTTTGGGGATGTCAATGAATTGCAAATAGCATTTGTGATGGGCCACTTTCTTACTCCACTGTGCAAATTTGCTATTAAAAGCAAATAAGAAATGAACTCCCCCTTCCTTCTCTGAAGCCTGAGGAGCATAGCCACGGCCACAGCTGTAGGTCCCACACAGCAGATTGGCCTGATGCTCCCCTTATGATAGAGGAAGTGGGATGCATTAGATCACCCATAATTTTATTAGAGAAATTTCTTTGCATAAAAAGGTGTTATATTTGAGGTTATTTGTATGTAATAGCTTTGCTATTACATGACTTTTGATGTGTCTTTCTGATGCTTATTATCAAAAGCAATATTTCAAGGGCTAGCTTGCAACATGTACTTGAATGCATCTTCCTCAGTATCTGACACAAGTTCTTTATGGTCTCAGTGCCCAACCCCAAGCATGCAAACATGAATACAACTATTTGTTTTCCTCATTAGCCACTATTACCATCTACTGAAGGCCTGTCTGAATTGATATAATGTAGTCTACATGTACTATTCTAAATGTTCTAGTAGGCACATTAAAAGCAGTAAAAAGAAGCTGGTGAAATTAATTTTGTTAATATCTCTTATTTAATGCCATGTATCAATTATTATCATTTCAATGTGTAACCAATATAAAAGTATTCTTGAGATAGTTTATCTTTTTTAAATTAAATTTATGAAATCACATGTGTTTTTTTTTTTACTTACAGCACATCTCAAAGCCATGTTTTGAGGGCTCTATAGCCAATAGCTGTATGTGGCTGGTGGCTACTCTATTGAACAGCTTAACCTAGAGCATGAAGTAGTGTCTTGATACATGATCAAATATTTGTCACATAAATGAGTGAGTGATACTAGTTGACTGGTGTTAGTATATCTGAACCAATTAATAATTTTCTGTGTTAACAATGATTTTATTGCAGATCCAAATGCCTTTATAGAATTTCCTTATTAAGTAATAGACAGATCCTTTATTTGAACTTAGAATATTCCTTTTTTGAATAAGGCTAAAGTTCCTAAACAGTTATATGATTAGTAGAATGCAAAGTGGTTTGAGTACTGTGAAACTCATTCATTTGAACTTGTTATTTCATTTTCTGCTGTGTGGAATGAAACTAATATGCTCATATTTTTATGTCTGTGAAATTTTTATTTTTATTCACTAGAAGGAAGTCAGTTAATTTGCATTTACTAATCTCCCATTCCTCACATTGTAATATCATTCTCTTTATATCTAAATGGATATTTGTTAATATTTCTTTTAAGCCTATAAACTTAATTTCCATTAAGGGAACTGGTAGCTTGAATGAAGATAACAACATCTTGTAAGTTTTATTCCTATTGTCTGGCTTTTTATAGGTTTGTCTATATAACTGCATTTTCTGGCACTTCATATTGTGTAAAATGTGTAGTCTGGTATTTGCTTAATTTTTCTGATTAAATGTTTAAAAGTAGGAAAGTCCATCTAAAAGATGCAAATTGAGTCATCCCTAAATTTTTACCCAGATGTCAATAAAACTTTGTTAGTTTAAATTGCTCATTTTATAATACTTTTTAATATGATATTTAAGTTTCTCAAATTTTCTATAAACATTAATGAAAAGTTGAAATAATCTGAATCAAAAGTAGACCAGGTTAACTGCCGTCAATCCTCTAGAAAGTGCATTTCTATTATAGAAAAGGATTTGGAATAAAAATAGATGGATGTCATTGTCTTATTTTTGCACAATTTTGTCTATTCCAGGTGAGTTTGTTTATAGAAATATGTCTAGAAGGATGTTCACCAAAATGTAAGCAGCAGTTATTGCTGCCTATGTGGTTTTGAATGACTTCCACTTTTTTCATTTTTTAGTTAACTGCATCATTTGTTTTTCTTTTTACAATGATATGTAAAGGAATTTTAAAGTAAATGTTAAAATATAGATCTCATTGTAGTTATATGAAATCCCATGTGTAAAATCTAATAGAAATGTATTTTTCAGAAAAAAATTGAATATTTGTGTTTAACATTATTATAATTTAATAAGGTATTTAATTTCAATCAATATGTATTTTATTTGGTATATCTTAATGTAGATGAAACTTAATATAATAACATTTGGCAAACGTATTGCCTTAAAGCAATGGATCATTTGTTACTGAATATTTAATAAGTGAAATACACTGGTCAGAAAATCATTTCCATTTATACATTTCACAAATATTCATAATGCCTATAGTAAAGTATGAGGTGGATTTGATACTTCAGAAATTAGTGCATTTTTATGTAGTTCTATTTCACCAGTAAAGCACAATAATAGCTAATATTTACTATGTACCAGTCATTAAGTGAACTATCTATGTAATCTTTACAACAGCCCTGTGAGTTAGATATTGTGATTATCCCTATTTTACTCAAGAGGATTATAAGGAACATAGAATATTAAAACTCACCTTGGTCACATGGCTATTAAGTGTTTCTGTCACATGTTAAATCTAAGAAGTTTAACAGTGGAGCCTAGCAATTTTATCATCACACTGTATTAAATGGATTATGAATGCTGGCCATACCTGTTTTTGTTTTCTATGCTAGCAGCAGGCTCTTCAACTTATAATTCACATGATATGAAATAACAAAACAAGTAACATATCCACCCCTTGCCTAAAATTTACAGCTGTCTTATTATAGTCTTACTATGATAGAGAATCCCTAGCTAATCTTTGAAGTAAATGTAGCTGAGGCAAATATCTAACCTAAGTGCAAGCTCGTCTGCATGTCCAAAATGCAGGTCAATGACTTGCCCAAGTTTACCGTTAGTCAGTGGGAAGGCATACAAGTTCCCTGTGCTTTGACTGTGGAGGCTTATTTTTATGATTTTGTGCTATTCCTAATTATAAAATTAATGTTTAGATTCAACTTATTGGTAAAACTTGAAAGTGATCTTACAATTTTATTTATTTATAAAATTGTTAAAATTTATTAAATTGTTCAATTAAATTTATTAAATTGAAAATTGTTAAAGTTGTTACAAATTTATTTATTAATGAAATTGTTAAACTGTGGCTCTTAATAGCATTAAAAACTAATATTCAAGAGAGATTAAAGGATCAGAACTGCATAAGTGAGTAAACAGACTTGATTATAAGGACACCTAATTATTATAAGGTAGAGTATAATTAAGTGCTAAAGTTGTACTATATAAAGACAATAAAGGCTGCCGAGTTTTTAAGGAAGAAATCAAAGAACCATATTGCTTTGCTGGGTTCTGATTGCAAAGTTGAAAACTTGAAAAAAGTAAAACAAAATAAAAACAAAGCAAGTTTACACAAGGTTTTATAATTCTGTCTAGTCTTGTCTTTTGTCTTTTAAAGGCATATCTTCTTGATTAGACAGTTCTATATCTATCATTCTCTTATAATCAGATTATAAAAGTCCCACAGTAAGCAAGATTGTGGAGCAAGGAAAGCAGAAATTATGATTAAGATTTGTTGTATGCCTACTGTACCAGAAAACTTTTCCTTATTACTCAGTTTTGTGTGGTAGGTGTTTTGCCCCAGCTCCCATATTACAGCTAAGAAGACTGAGGCTCAGAAGTTCTGAGGATCCTTGTATGAGGGTGTACTTATTAGCGACAGAGACACAGTTCAAACTCAGGTCTGTTGTTATGTAAATCCCATACTCTCTACTGCATTGTGAGAAGCCCTCTGACTGTCAGAAAGATCAGAATGCTAGCACCCAGTATTTATTCCACATTACCAGCAGTCTTCGCAGAGGGCAGAAAGGTTTTTTCACAATGGTCGGGTGCGATAGTGTCATCAGTCTGAAAATACGGCTTGCCCTTGTGAGGAGGGTGACTAGGAGAGTGCTGTCCAGCTGTGGCTATGTATGGGAACTGGAGATGGGCTCAGCTGGACGGGCACTCTCCAGCTCATCAGACGATCATACAGCCTGCCTGGGAAATGCAGATTGAGGACATTATCCTTTTTACACGTGCAGGTATACATTCAGTGTCCAAGATGAGAAGGACTTGAGCAAAACTGGGACATCAGTCCTGCTTGTTTTCAGTTATTGTCACTCCTTTGTCGACCTGTTTCTTTTTGCACTAACACCAATCCCTTTGTGAACTTAAGAAATCACCTTCTGCTATCTTCACTGCCGCTATTCTACTGGTCAGGGGAGAGGGGAAGCTGATGAATAGCAAATATCCTAGTGTGGATTCATGTAATTATGGAGACTTTTTGGGTGGAGGGTGGGAATATTTACATTTCTCAAGAGTTTCTCATTAGGAAATGAGCCAAAAATCTCTGCTGACAACATTCCAGACATGTGGCATTGGAGTGGTGGTGGCAACACTGACAGTTAACATGTATTAAAGGGATACCATGTGCCAGGCAGTGTACTAAGTGATTGTGATGGATTTTTATGTTTAATCTTCACAACATTTCTATGACATTGGTACTATTATATCTCCATTTTTAGATGAGAAAAGCTTAGGTTATTTGCCCAAAGCAAGTTGCATTAGAGTCAGGTCCTTTCCTTATGTACACTATATTCCCATATCTTTTGACCGTAGTACTGATTAGCAAGCATTGGAATTTAAAAGTTGGTAAAATTATGCTCAAATTATATGGGTAAGCAAACTATGAATTTAAAGATGAAAAAAATCATTTATAAATGTGAAGAGCAAACAAAATCTGTATATTGCTAGAAAGATGCCTTTAAACTATTTTTCCATTCTAATAGTGTGTATTTCAGTGGTTATATTGGAAATAGCATCACATTTGAAAGACAACAAATGGGTATGCTCTCATGGTGATTTTTGTATCTTAGTGATAATGGTGTGCCACAGCCAAAATTGAGCAGATTAGTATGTTTTCTACCATATTTTACATTCCTTTGTTGAAAGATACTGTAAAGGGTAAGGTATGCAATTTAGCTTACCTAGCTCCTACTTTCAACTTCCCTACACGTTGAAGATATATGTTATTTATTTGCATTTTTATTCTTTTTTGTTTTGTTTTATGTGCTCATTTGACTCTTATCTATTCTCTTTTTTTTCAACAGTTACATCCAGCTTTTTATTGCCTAAGAAGTCTGGGGCTTGCTTTGTCACTTGGCTTTGCTGTGGAGCACTCCTGTAAAGCTAGCTGAATTGCACATCAAAGATCCACCCTTTTGGTGAGTGGAATCAGCTACAATTTTGTGTTTTACGGCGCCCCATGGTGTGTTTGCATTGTTGACCAAACTGCTTTCATACAGAGCACAAAATAGGGCTTTTCTAGCTCTGTGCCAGAAAGCTGGCTTTTTCCCCCTCCTTTTTTCCTTATGGACAAAAGTAATTTGTACTATCATTTTCTCTCTCTGAAATCTGCTATTGTCTCTCCCCATCCCAACCCAACTGAATGAGTTCACAGTTCTTCAGCCAAGCATCTGCTTCTTCTCTACCTGGATGTATCTCCCTCCAATGCCCTCTCTTCATTTCTTGGCCTCTCCAAATAATTTGGTCAGCACACTTTCTTAATTTGTTATGTACACATGGAAATAAAAGGTGGTGGTTTTGATTAGCTGGACCACATAGCATCATCTCATAAAGTGTAAAGGTCTCTTAGATGGAAAAACTTGACCCCCTTGAACTGTGTAATGTGTTCATCTATGTAGGCCATAAGATAGTAACCGAAAAGGAAGGCTGGCAAGTCTTTCTTACATTTCTAGTAAAATCTTTTCTGCTTTTATTGCCCCTTAACTGGCATCCTCAATATATTTCTGTGGCATTTAGCACTAGATATCAACTGTCTTCCTAAAGCTCTTTCTTAGTCCTCCTACATCCATTTTTCTCTAGTCTTTTTGCCTTTTAGATCTTGATTTTATGTTTTTACAAATCAAATCTTACCAAGATGATACACTTTGGAGTGAGACAAAGGGTTCTGTGGGGATAATACATTATGCAATTCTAATTTGGAGACAGAGCATCTGACTTAGTTAAACCATCAGTTACAGAATAATTTTAATAACGAGTATGCAGAGAGATATTATGGCCAAGAATAAGGGATGAGAGGAGACATAGTAGAGACTCAAAAGTGATTAACTGAGTGAATGGAAAAAGTATCTGGATTAAATCATTTTTTTTCTTCTTTCTTTGTTTTTTACTTCTAACAGAAGTTTTTCTGGGAAAATGAGGCAGTAAGTAAAGAGTGGGAGTGGGTTTCAGAGCAGGGCAATGATGAGAAAATGTTCATGAAGGAGGTGTGCATAATATAGTAATCAGACAGCCTGGCTAGAACAGTCCATTTGGAAAGTATTTATGGAGGAGATAATATAATGCCTGAATGGGAATCTCATGATGCAGTAGTGACAATTAAAGTAGATGATGTAATAAGCTACTTCTCTGGTATTTGGATATATAGTCAGGGATAAGTAAATATTATCTACAGTTTGAGCTTCATTTTGCTGGTGGAGAAACCAAAGTCTAAGGAACGTGTTTAAAATCTACATCTCTATGATGGCTAATTTTCCACATTTTTATTACTGTCTCCATATGTTTTCTGAGGTATGTGGTCTGAGCAGGGAGAATTTTCTATTAGAGTAGTAGGGGCTTCATTTTGGGTTTTATTGTGCTTTGATTGTGATAAAGTCATTCAATTGTATAATGCTATGTATACTTTAACTTTCTCTGAAGTAAAGCAGTTCCTAGTGTCTTGGTGGTCAGATCCAAGGGCGGACGTGCAAGGAAGGCTGAACCTTGTTCGAACATGTCTCTGACTTCAAGGCTGCTCACGCCAACCAGATGCCATTCTTTGTCTTAGAAAATTGGGTCCATCTTTGCTTTTGCCCTTAAGGAAATATCAGCGAGTTCTTAGGAAATCCATTAGATATGTAGAGTTGTTGATGTTGGAAGAAATGGGAGGGCATGTGTGGTGAGACGGACCGAAGACTCTGGCATATCCTAGTCGAGCCTGTATGCCCTCTCTCAGAGCAAGCGACAGGTTCAAACACTGCAGAGTTAGACGAGGTGAGCTGGGAAGAGCAGGACCTGGAAGAATGGAGCCTGCCATGGAGAATGAGGCCTGTGTTTGGGATTCCTAGAGGATTTCTTGACCTTGCTAGATCCCACAGTTATCTCCTGTTTCTCTTTTTCTTGTTCATCATCTAGTGTAATCTTCTGACTCAGTTTTCTGGAAAAGATGGGCCTTCGGTACCTGGTGGTCAGGGAAACAGGAAGAGGAGAATAAGGAATAATAGCATGTTGGTGTGGGAAGCGAGAAAAGGCTACGTGGTCTTAGGAACTTCCTTGGTAATAAAAGAAAATCTCCGAATTTTAGTGATCTGCCCAACATGCTGGCCTGAAAATTCTTTAAGTTTCTTAATGCTCTCATTAGGTTTTGCCGACCTTTAGTTAGGACAGTACTTTAGTAATACTGTTGCAAGCAAAAATGTTTGGAACTTGGCTAAATAACCAGCCAGTCAGGGAGGCAGGGCGTGTTTTGCAGAAAACTACAATCAGCTTTCAGAATTACATCCTCAATGTTAACTGTCTCATATTATATTTTACATTCTGTTGAACCTCTTTTCAAGAAATACCTACCTACTTTAAAAAGAACTCTGCAAGGCTTCTGCCCTCTGTTGTTCATTTAGAGTGTCATTTTCAGGCCTAATAGAACAAATGAATGTAGCTTAATTAGGCAATAGGAGACTTTATAAACATAAGCCAGTGTTTGCCCAGGTTTTTAGTTTCTTCCCAGACCACCTCTGGCTTTTTCCTTTTCACTTAGGCTTATTCCTGAAGTTTTAAATACTACTCTCTCTGCTCATAAGAGGCAGTATCCTAAGGTATGCAGTTATTCTGGCCAGGGATCTACCTTAAATATTTCCATGTAATTTATTTTGCTCAACTGAAAGTAGTGTGTGAAATGTTTTTTACTCCATGTTGCACGGATAGAAAACACTAGATTTCAATGTAGATTCTTGTACCTCTAAGGCAGTCATATCTGCTTTCAACCAGAGTAGGATGAAATGCAAGATGTGATTCTGTCATCACTAAAAATATATACTTTTGGGCTATTCTTCACTATTCAAAAAAGTGAAGGTAAAAGAGTAACTTAAAATTCATAGAAAAAACTCTGATACTTTGAAAGATTTCCTTTGATAAGGGCTAAGTAGAATCAATGCTTTTCAATTTCTCTTACTACTAAAATGAAACCCTGCTTTAGGTAGAAATTTTGGGAAAATCAGCAGACCTACATGAAGGCTGTGTTTTCAGCAACACATCCTGCAGTGGGTGAAGTGTGGATTTAGTTCCCTATCAGTAGAATACAAGTTGACATTTTTCACTTCCCTTCCCTTTAAAGACTTCATAATAATCAGTATGTACTGCATATATAAGGGGTCTAGTGTCTTTTAAAAAAATAGATTAACACATTTTTTTTCTCTAATTTAAAATTCACTTTTCTGTAAGAACTGGAAATATTAAGCACCATGCTGACAGTATTACATTGAGCTTTTTTCCCCCTTTTCCTTTTTTGCCAGCATAGAAACACCCTTTAATACTCAACATCTAACCTTTAAGATGAGTGCATTTTGAGATTTTTTTTCTATGCTACATGTCTGTATTGCCTCTTAACATTATGAGATTTACAACAGGTTTTCTTCAAGTATTTCACATTCTCTCACATGAAGTCATGTAATAGTACATATTTTGCAAAAAAATATTCTCCAGAAAACATAAAGAATAAAATAGGGCTTATGTTATCAGAAGTAATATATGATGTGTGTGAGGTTTTAATACAATAATTATGAGAGGATAAACAATAGAAAGGAACAATTATTAAATATATGCCATGTAGCCACATTAAAATTTTTCTAGCTAATTTTGCAAAAAAGGTGGTCTTTGATCCTAAAATGAGGTCCCAAGAGATTAAATGTCTTGCTTAAATTTGCACAGCTTAGAGGAAGAAAAATGATATTTTTTAGTTTAATTTCTTATTCCAGGTAGAGATCCAATGATTGAACTTTTTTGGACAAGCAAAAATATGGGATTATTCTAAAGAAAACCTATGTTTTATTATGAAGTAACATCTGATAAGCTATAATCTAGTAAATAACAAAAATTTTAAACGTATGGATTGTTTTGCTTAAACTCCTGTTGTGTTATGCTGAAGTGGGAATAGTATGCTTATCTATGTTTGCCAGCTATCATTGGATATAGATTTTGGTTTTCAAGTTCCTGAGCATATAGATCAATAAAATATTTGTAACATGAATGAAGAAAAGTAATTAAAAACTATTCAAATTTTAATAGCTCATTTGGAAAACTGAGAGAAAACATCTTCAAATGTCCTAGTTTACTATTCCAAGACAGTTATAAAAAGAAGAAAAATAGTCTGTTTAGGTTTGTTGTTTCATTAGAACTAAGCAAACCAAAATGAATGAATAGAACAATTTGGGTAAAATTAAGTATTTTAAAATATAAGGTGTTAAGAAAATACAAGGAAAATAAATGATTATATTATGATGAGTCCAATTTGAAAAACAAAGATAAAAATATATTGTTAAAAGGTCAATTTAATATAAATTAAATAACTTCATACATAATACACCTTATACAAACAATTATAGCTAGATCTTTGGATATTTTCTTACGTGTGTGTGTGTGTTTATCATATACATACTATACCCAGGTCCATAGAAGACACGTTACAGATGTATGCCTCTTAATATAGAATGTAAGAATAGAGGATCACAGTCATACAAAATCTTAAATATCAGGAATGTAGTTAACATAAATAAATACAGTTGATTTTTCTTATTCATGGTAGTTATGTTCTATAAAGTTGCCAGGAACACTTAACTAGTAAATACTGAACCAGTGCTCCTAGGAGAAGTGACAGTTAGGTAAGTGGAAGCCTTAGGTCAAAATGTTTTCATCAATCAATTAACAGATCAATATATATTCTTGTTTTATGTGTATTTCTGTTTAAAGACATCTTATTTAATATATATTGTCGATTCATTAACAATGAACTCATGGACAACAACCCTGTAATTCATGCCTGAATGAAGCTTTTCTAGCACATGTATTTTCTCTGTAAGGCACGTCACAGCCTTCTTGCACTCACAATCACCAACAGCACTTCAGTACTATGCTTGGGAGTCATTTTTAACAGCAAAGTCACCAAAAAAAAAAAAGGCAGAAAAATATAAACAATGGTACTAAATAGACAGTGAAAAGGACACTTGTCTTTAATATGAGTGCTGAAATAAGAAGGCAGTGTTGACTTATTCCATCTTAGTTGGGAATGTGTGCATTGCGTGACTCAACCTTTTCACTCTGTGCATGAATGCAAAAGTGCCCATTCTGATTTGGGGTTTATGAGTAAAAGAAGCCAAAACTAGATAAACCTATGTTCAGTAATTAATGTTTCAGTATTCCCTCTTACTTGGAATTGATGTAGATATTCAATGAATATCCATCACTTAACTTCTCTTAGTAAAACTTTAGGGTTTCAAGTTACCAAAAAGATTCTGGAAACTATTTTTAAGTAAACACCATAAAGCATGATTGTTTTTGGAAAGTTCATTTATGAACTTTTATCTTACTTAAATCTATTTAATTTACTTGTTCTTAACAATTATGTTTGTATTACTTACAAAAATATCATGAGACACTAAGCCACTAACTATCATGTTATCTTTCTGCTGACAAATTTTATAACAGAGATAACATGAGCTTATTTGACTTCTAGTAAGCCTTAGTAGAATAAAAGTGTTATATTTAATGCTGTAACTCTAAAGATACACCTATTTTACTTAAGCCAACAGTATTAAACTTTTATTTACTGAAGATTATCCTAGATCACATGAACTTGCAGAACATTTCTATATGGCTTGTTTCTATATCTCTTAGAGAATATGTGATTTATAGAAATGCTTGTTTGTCTTTAAGCCAATTAAATAGAATTCTTTATGAATTAATTTTGACAATATCATCCAAAGGTAGGAAAAAAATCGCACATCTATAATACATATACATAGACATACATAAGCATACAGAGAGATCTTATAGCTCCTGTTTTAAAATTTTTGTCATGAGACAGACACAATAATGCAAAACTCACTAGTTCGTAAAAGAACAATTAGATTCAAGCTGTGTTTCTGACAGAATAAGTAAAGTTACCTGATCAGATGGGTAAAGCTTTTACTAACATTTGTGAGAAAGACTTTAAAGTTTTTGATTTATCTGATTTGCAAATAGCTTCTACTTCTTCTCTCCCTCTATCTCTCTCTGAAATAAGAAGGCAGAGTGTTGACTTATTCCATCTTAGCTGGGAATCTGTGCATTGCGTGACTCAAATTTTTCACTCTGTGCATGATTAGAATTACCTTCCTAAAGTTTGCTTTCAAAGTGATGGGTCTGGTTTCCTGGAAGAGACCAGATAGAATACATACATCTCAAATGGACAGAGAAAGGATGGGGCTTTCTCCTTCTAGAAGGACTTTCATTCCCTAAATCCAGATGTTTTGCAATATCTGCAAGTATTTGAGATGAATGAAAGAGGTTTTGGGATTAGTAAAAAGGATAGGTTGCCTTTGAAGTATTTTTAGAGCCACATTTCTGTTATTGTAAAGACTCAATTTGTAAGACAGGTACAGTTGTTTTTAATTCCTCAAAAATTGGTTTGCAAACTGAATGACATCCAGAAGTGGACTCAGCCAACCAACTACATTATCCTCTCTTTGCTTCTGTATCAGGGAGAAAGATCTTCAGGTAAGAACGAAATCAAAAGATTCCTATGTTATAGATTTAGAGCTGTGTTTCTTTGGAATGATTTAGCAAATCTTTCTACGATGGCTTTAGAACGCTTTTCTTTTCCTCTGGGTACATAGTTTCATTTTAGCTATAGGGAGAAGGCCTAAAAAACGAAATTCCTGTCAGGCTGTGAATGAATATCAGCTTCCAATTTAGCCAATACTTCTGATCATAGAGTTACTTAAAAAAAAAAAACATTAAAATATCTTGTCCAGTTTCTGCCACAACAAACACTACATATTCCTGGCACTATTGACAATACCCTGGGTCTGGGTACAAGAAGGGTCTCCAAATAGTGTGCAAAAGATACAGTCGTCCCATGAGCTGCTCCCACTGATAACCAAAAAAAAACTTAGACAATTCCCCTGAGGGTGGGTGTCTTGCCTGGGTTTCAGCCCTGGGCAAGTTCGCTATGGATTCAGTGAGACCAAGGAATGACAATGGAAGGTTCTTGGGGTGAAAGGGAAATATGTCTGCATCCAACAATCTGCAGATCCATAATCCTCCTTCATCT
Source organism: Manis javanica (assembly GCF_040802235.1). Lineage (NCBI taxonomy): Eukaryota > Metazoa > Chordata > Mammalia > Pholidota > Manidae > Manis > Manis javanica. The sequence goes on from NC_133156.1 coordinate 47,981,915, forward strand.
CTGCCTCCCCCAGAGCACTGGGCAGAGCTCTTTATATAGTGACTCAGTCAATAATAGCTTATTACCTACAGGTGTGGAAGCAGTGGCTTACCAGCAGGCCAGTTACTTCATCAAGTAGTTTAGATTCAGATGAGGATCCTGGCCATAGGAACCCCAACTTTCCCCACAGTGGGCAACACCCTCAGTGGAGTGCAGCACAAATTTCTTTCCATCCATATTTAGCCACAAATAAAGTACAACCCACATTTGTGTCAGGCCTTATTTTTGGGGCCCCCAGTCTGATGGTTGCCAAGTCACAGTCTCATGACACAAGATGAGACCAATGAAACATAGCTCTCCCTGGGAGATAAAGGATCAATATCCAATGTTTTTCATGTCAATCTGAATTTGGAAGGGACAGTATGAAATTTTACCTTCTTCTCTCCACCAACCACAACAGACTGTGAGCTGGGAGCTGAGTTTAAGTGTTCTCACCCTTTGAAGGCTTCTGCCAGTTTTCCCAGGATGCTGTCTGCAGGTTCCAGGAAGAGTGGGTATCCCGGTGGGTCTTGGCCTGGTCACTAGAAACTGTAAAGGAGAAAAAAATAATTTCCCTCTACCCTTTATAGTGAGCATTTAACTGACACGCGTTTTTGTCTAGGGTACCTTATAAATAGATAAGCATATCTAGGATGGTTAGAAGTTCTCCACTAGGGTCACTGTAATTCAAGATTATCTTTGATAAGTTTACTAGTTGTTCAGCCTAAAAAATTTTTTATTTACCCAAGGCCTCACCTGTGTAATTCAGACCCAGCACGATCTTGGATCTGGTCTGGTTTCTAAGTCACATCCAGTCCGGCCTTGAATCCAGTCCAGTTTCCCAGTGTGACCCTGGATCCAGTCCTGTTTCTAAATAGGACCCAGTTTGACCCTGGATCCAGTCAGACCCAGTCCAACTCTGGCTGGTTCCTGGAACCAGTCTGGAGGAAGAAATGAGCAAATAAACTCTGAAAGCTCATACTGTAAAACCTGCAGAGGCAGGATCCAGGATCCAGAGGGACTTGAGCACTACCTCGTGAGGCAGCGAGAAAGCAGCGCGCTCAAGGGGCTGAACAGGCACCTCTGTGTGGTCGGTGTTTTCCCGCTCCGGGGAACTGTTGTGGATCTCCTTTGTGCTGAGGGTCTCCTTTGGTTCCTTTTCTGACAACAGTACTATTAAAAGGTAAACTGAGGCATATTAAAAAGTTTATTTGATTAAAATTAATTAGAATCAGGCAGAGCCAAACCAGAAGTATCTATGGGGAGCTTGGAGAGACTTCTACAGAGAAATCAGAAGCAAAGTAAGGAAATTACTGATTGGCTGCAACTGAAAGCCTAGTTGGCTGTGATTGGTTTTGGTTTTGTAGCATTTTGGTTTTGTAACTTTGAGTAATTTATAAGCTCAGACTTTAATATGCTTAGGTAGATGGCCATGGCTTTAGAACCACATCATTCTAATGGCCTCCTTGGTTAATTAACAGTGGCTGTCTTCCGTAAACACAGTTCTTTCATTTGGAAGTCATTTTTGTTAAGTTGCACGCACAGAAGATAGAGTGTCTGGAGAATTGGTGTTCTCTGTTCACGATTAAGCAACATGTTATAAGACGTCCACAAAGTATAAGATACCAGCGTTGGCCGTCTAGGCAAATGTGAAAGATTAAAAACAAAATCATTGCCCTTGGTATTGGTAAAAATGTGGTTCAGGTCTGAGGAGAGTCACTAATCAGTAATTGTGGGAGTGAATAGTGCTGAGGATTTTAAACGGCATATGACTTTTGAAACTGTTATTACCCATTTAACATTTTATGCTAAGAATCATCACTGGACAGAAAGATAAATCTGAAAGGATATTACCTAATCACTTATTTACACTAAGGGCAATTTGAAAATAACCTAAATGTCTACCAATAACAATTTGACTAAATAAAAGCATCAAAATATTTAAGTACTATATAGCTCAGATAAATTTATCTTTTAAAGAATACATATAAAAACATGCTAATACTATTTATCTTCTTAAAAAGCATATATAGCCTGGTCCTAGTATACTGATTTTTTACATGTACCGAAGAACATTAAGAAAACATGAGAGGAATATATGAAGAAATGTTAATAGTGGTTATTTCTGGGAAGAGAGATAATGGATTATTTGTATTTTCTTATTTGTGTTTTCTTCTCTATATTTTCCTAACTTTCTACCATAATTTTAGGTTACTCACATAATTAGAAAATAAGTAAGGGAGAAGATAACTGAGCAGATGTCAGTATGTGATACTTTTTTAGGCAGATTGAGAAGTCTTGGATGTTAAGCCATCTCACTCTTACCAAAAATGTAAATATCTTGTATTTTATGAGGATTTAATATCCTCCAGCAGAAGGTGGTACTGTCCTTATCAACTATCATAGACCGCCAACATAAAGAGGAAAATATTGTCCCGATAAAACAAAAGACACTAATGTTTTTTCCACTATTACTTAGATCAGAATTCACCTTCATAGGTTCCTTTATCATAACCTTTATCATTTCATATAATTTAAAAATTCACTAAATGTTCTTTGCCTTTTAGGAAAATATAATGTGTTAAATAATATGTGGTTGAAAAAAGTTTTTAAGTTTATCTTTCTAAATGTTTCAGTTACATTGGAAGAACAAGTTGGTTCTTTAAAAAACTGAAAGAAGCTATAGGGAATTCAGAGGAGAGAGTTACCATTGTAGGCAGAACAGCTAAGGGAAAGCCTCAGAGAACGGATGGAACAGAATGAGGCGTGGATGATGGCCAGTGATTTGATAAGCACACTGCAGAGTCACAATGAGGACTGGCTTACTGAGGGTCTGCTACATACCAACTGCTGGGCTAGACTTTCACTGCAACCACTTCAAAATATTTGCCACAATGTTTGCAGGAGTTGATATCATCTCATTTTACAGATAAGGAAAGTGAGACTCAGAGATACGAAACATCCTTCCCGAGGTTAAAGAGCTAATAAATGGCCGCAGAGGGATTCAAATACCACTCTTGGAAACCTCTTTTTTCTTCCTCCTTTCTGACTCCTTATGCCAGGCACCTAATATTATTTGATAATCACTTCTTAATGACTTGGTTTCTCTTGCAAAAAGGGTGTTAACATGGCTTGCCCAGGACTCAAGTAAATGGTAAAGCTGGGAACAAGGTCTGTTTGATTAAGAGTGGAGGTTTGGTAAGTAACTGCTCTTAAACTTGACAGTTGAGTGTGTGAGCTTAACTTTTTCGGGCTGTTGGTTCCCACGTGGGAAAGTGCTTTCCTTGCAGGTTATTGGGAAAGGTTCCTTATAATGTGTAAAAGTGTGTGAAACGGGCCAGGCATATAGTAAGCACTCTATTATTATTTTTGTTTTTCCAACTACTATTATTATGACTATTAACATTTGTGGTAGCAACATCATTATTGCTATTACTATAGTATTGTCACCAAAAAGGCAAAATAAATATCACCAGTGGTACAAAGGGACATTTAAGTGATTAATGTAAAACAGCGAGACAGAACAGTAAGAACTTCCTTCCACTTTAAAAATGAAAAGATTTTTTCATTTTTTAAAGAAATTATTTAAAGAAGAGCATCTCAGTTTGCATCTGTGACCTTAAGAACTCTATTAAACTTGCTAATTCTTCTAATTTAGGACAAAGGTAGCAGGCTTGGACTAAGAGCTTTCACTAGCCATAAGTATCTAGTTTGAAATTAGCATTTTAAAAATTAAATTTATTTTTACAGCTACCTTCTATTCATAGCAAATAATGTTTTTTTATGTTTAAGTCTTTATTATAGTTGAATTTTGAAATAGTGTGCTTAAGAAACAAAAATTCATCAAGGTAAATGAAAATATTAAGAAATAACACTGATAGTGTGAGGTGGTGGCCAGTGGGAAGGTAGTGATGGAAACAGGGTTGGAAATACTATACTCTAGGGGGCTGGCCACAGCTGGAGGGAGCAAACGCTAGGGAGCAACCACTGCAGCCAGAACAGAGACTTTACGTAGAAAGTGAGTGGAAGAGCTTGGGAGGGCTCTCATTTTTCTCATTTCATTATGCAGTGGTGAAAACACGGGTCTGTGGGGAAGCAGGGGTCTGTAGGTAATCACTGGAGAATCTCTTCTCAAAGCCCTGGAGGGCAGTGACTGTGTCTGACTTCCTTATTACTGGATCTTCAGTGCCTGACCAACTTCTTGGGATGTAACAGGTACTCAATAAATATTTTCTGAATGAATGCGTTGATTCTGTCCACTGAGAGTCTTTTAGTGAGTTCATTTTATAGTTATGTGATTACATCTAAGAACTTTGACATGATTGGAATAGAGAGAAAAAGTGACTCAAGTCAAAATTTAATACCTGTATGACCTTCAATGAGGTCACCAGTGTCACTGTAGAGGTGTACTGGAAACCCATCATTGTCAGGTAAAATGTTGGCAGCCCTAATTGAGATAGAGTAATTAGATTCAGAAGGCCCAAAGCACATATAAATATCACTCCTGGGACTGCAGTAGGGGCTTCAGAAGAGGAAGTGTGACTGACCACTGAGCTTCCTTAAAGAAGCACATAAATTCTAATCCTCAGGCGTCTGCATGGATTAACAGCAGTGGGGTGGAAAGTGTGTCCATAGGGTCACAGAGAACAAAGACATTGTGCTCTTGCTTAGAGACATTGCTGTTTTAACAGGACACGAGCAGGATGATTCATGAGACAAATAATTCTATATTAGACTGTGTGTGTGTGTGTGTGTGTGTGTGTGTGTGTGTGTGTTCAAAGTTCAGGTTGTCAAGGGAAATTCTTTCAGAAAAATTACCCGAAGGCACTAGTCTATCCCTCTAGAGCTTCCTTCTTACCTAAATCACACACTGAAGGCCATCAGTTTAGAGGAGAACGTGAAATTAGCCATTTATAGGGTCATTATGCTTTTGGTGTGCTTCTTAATTCACGTGTAAGAAATGGTAGTGACATTTTTTGGGAGGCAGAGAAAGGTTAGAGATATTTTACAATAAGAGATGCCATTCACACTTTCCCAAATTCATTGAACATCGGTGTGTTCCAACTACTTGTCAAACAAAACCCTTCTGTCTGTGCCAACTAGTATTTTGAAGGTGTATCTATATAATAGCCAGGATTTTGCCTCAAACTAACTACCTGTACACTCCGAGTTGTGGGATTGCATTGGAGAGCTGTTTTAGTTCTTTACATACATAAAACAGATTGGGAATTTTCCTAAGATGTAGATATATTTTAGACCAAATGTTGAAATTCAGTAACAACAACAATAATAATAAATTCTGGAACTTAATAATAGCTAACATATGGAGACCATATAACATCATGGACTAGCTCTGTGAAGGACTAAACATACATTATCTCATCTGATTCCCACAACACTCCTTGGAACACTCCAGACTCATGCCTTCTGTATTCCCTAAAACTTCCATTAGTCATTCGGACTTCCCTGAATTTTTTTCTTTTTTTTTTTTTTTTAGCTTTTATCTCCTGACTAAGCTGGACCCAGCATTGAAATAGCAATTATTTCACAGTATATTCAAAATGGCACATTTGTTTACTATGAAAGACACAAATGTGCTTGATCTAGTGTGTCAGTATCAGAACCCAAGCTAATACTATGTATTATGCATGGTAACTTGCTGAATAAATGGTACTCAGTGAATATCTTAATTAGACATTTTTGGGAAAAAAAAGTATTACATACACATTTTTGTTGTCTTAGGTTCTTACAGCATCACCTACAACTTATTTAAAATAAGGACCCTAGTAAATGGTTTACCTGACTCAAATATGATAGAATTATTTATTATCAATGTATCAATTCCAGATTATGAACTCCAAATTGCTCTTTTGTATCCCTGAAGGTGACCTAGTGATAAAGAATTCCCCGACCTTGGGGTTACTTAAAGAAACAATTTAAAGGCAAGACACAGAAGCATTCAAGACAAGCTCAACATAAATTTGAATGTGCTTCAAAGAGGGGATAGTTGTCGCCATGGTGATTTTATTCTTTCCTAGACTGAGCTCAAAATGAAAGGGGAGGTGTTTTCAAAGCAAAAATGCTGAAATAGGTGAATCAAAAATCTGGATGCATTTTCTAGCTGTTAGAAATATGGTGCTGAGTTTGAAGTTTGGAGCCTCTATTTGGGATCAGATATCAATCAAGATAATGATTATTAGGTAGCCTGAGAGAGCACCCTTCTATTGTTAAAATATTTGTAGATAATCAGAAAGTATCTTATTATCAGTGTTGTGCTAAAAAGCATTATACTCACACTGCTCTTTCTTCAGCAAACGTTATTGAATGTTTACTGTTCCCAATCAATGTGCAAATGCTTTGCTTGTGTTATTTCATTTAATACTTTAAAAAAAAACCCTATGAGGTAGATACATGATTATTCCCACTTTAAAGATACAGAACCTAGTGCAAAGGAGACACAAGTTCTTTTGACTTTTGGTTTGGATCTGATTTTAATCTTTTGTTTTCAGTGATGTATCCTTATAAAAAATCAGATTTAAAAGCGTAGTCCTCATGGGGCTTGCATTCTTGCGGTTTGCTTTGGTCACACAGCTCATAAATGGCAGACTTATATAAGAGTCCATCCGGGTTCAAATTCAAAAACCTCTATTATAAACAACTAGGTTATGAGTATCAAAGCATATGTAAATCTTATATTATGTTAGAAGCTTTGCTTAAGATTGGCCAAAGCTACAGGTCAGATTTTTAAATGATGCAGGTAGAATGCTGACATGAATCTGGAGTGCTCACTGGTCTCGGTGCTTTTGTGCCCTATTATGAGCATTTCAGGAATAAACTACCAAGGATGTAACTTCTTTCCCATCACATATTACCCAGAAGCTTCTCTGGACTTCTGGCAATTCCTATCAGCCACAACCGAAGAATGATTCTGTTCCAGTTGGGAAGGGCCTTCTCTTAAATTTGAGCATATGAAGCAGAGATTTATCAAAACCTACCCTGGCTGCCATTGTGGTGACAGATGTCCCAGCTAGACCTCCCTCAAACAATCCTGGAATACTCTTTGGAATTCTGCATGTGCCAGTAGTCATTTTTAAACACCACAATTTTTTGCTTATGCTCTCCCTCTAGCATTCCGTGTGACCTTCTTCAGCTAATTCTTTCCTCTGATAGTGTGATTTCTGACTTTCAAAATTGTGGGAACAATTCTTTCCTGTTAGAGAATTCACTGGTACTCTGGCAAGATGCATAGCTTGGTAAATGCTATCAGCACTGGGGGTGGCTTGACCCTTTTCCTCATAGCCCACAGAGTCATAATGTTTTTCACCTTCTAACCAAAAGTCAAAAGAACCTTCCTTTGTCTCCTTCACAAATACTTTGGAGAATTCCTAGCCAGTATTTTCATTTCCTTGGAGGAAATGCATAGGAGCCAGCTGCTAAGTGCTGGTGTTTGCATGCACCTGTTTGTTTATTTTTTTAAATGTAATTGGGAATATGCCTAGAAGCATGAGTCTGTTTTCTAGTGCACTCTAAGCAGATTTGGGCACACAGAAGACAATCACAGCCTCATATTGTGCATTTATTGCATGTGCAGTTCTTTACCTGGCATTTTGCAAGTAATAATGCCTAGAACACAAACTTTAAATGGGGAAATGAGATATTATTTGAGTAATAGGAGTATGAATGAAAAAACAACATAGTAATCATAACTCCTAATAAATCAAAGCTCTTCATTAGTGGCTTTTACTACTGGCTGCACAATAATATCTTCTAGGAAACTTTGAAACACATACAGAGCCCTGACATCACCTTTAGTGATTATGATTTTAACAGTCTGGGGCATGGCCCACATATCCATGTTTTGCAAAAGCTATGCAGGTAACAATGTGTAATTGGGCCAGGGAACCATCTCAATGTCTACATTTCCCACTTTACCTCTAGGCTCTGCCCCCATGCTCTGAACTGCAGTCAACTGTTTCGCTTTCTGTTTGAGCATATAAAGCTCCTTCCTCCCTTAGAATCCTTCCTCTGTCTTTTCCCTCCTAAGAAATGTTCATTACCTAGAGCTTGACGTGGCCACTCACTTTGTGCTGGTTAGCTCTCAGCCCACATGTCACCTTACTGGAACGTATCTGAGCAGGACCTGCCTGAGCTGTGCAGCGCATCATGAGGGCGGCCATAACCAGGGGCGCGGCTCTTCCTGACTCTGAGCACTCTTACCAGTTCCTCTCAGATCAACTTGTTTTATTTTTTCTTTTCCAGGTTACTAACTAGAACCAATTTGTTTATTTGTGAATGTCTTTAATTTTGATCTCCTACCATTAAAACATAGGGACCAAGAGAGCAGGGACTTTCTTTGACTTGTTCAGTGTTGTATTTCTGATATCTAGAATAGTACCTTGCATACAGTAAGCACCCTGTAAATCTTTGTTAAATGGATGTTCTGTGTGTGGTACATGAAGCTGAGAATCTCTGCTATAAGGCAGTGAAGTAGTCAGTGTTCACCAGGAAATCCTAATAGCCAAGGTGAGGTTCCGAGTCGATTTCAAATAAAGAAAGGGTGGGTTTTGACAAGATGTTGGGAGGATGTTCTTTGTTAAGGACAGAAGTATCTCTTAAGAGCTGGAGCAAGTCATGCTCAGAGAAGAGTGAGCTAGTTAGCTTGGCTGGAATGAACAAGCTATGATTAAAATTAATCCAGTCTTGTGATATAATGAAATCATCCAGTGAAAATAGTATTTGGAAATGGATCATAATTGGTATCTAATGCAAATGTCTCTAAATAATAAGATCATAGCTATCATGGAGAACATGCAGTGTCCCCACTTCTCATGAATAACTTTGAAAGCTCTGTCTTGATTTTAAAATAATATTCTCAGAAAACTGTGGAACAACTCATAATGACTACCCTTTAGTGAGTGTCTCTTCAGTGCTGGACATTAGACCAAATACTTACATACATTATGTCATTTTAATCCTCACAACCAACATATGAGGTGGTTAATATCCACAGTTTACCACTGACAAAGCGGATATAGAAAAAGTCAAGCAGTTGACTAAAGCCTATCCCAGGTCAGTGGTTGCAATGTGATTTGAGCCCAGAATCTTGAAGCCCAAGCTGCTGTATTCACCCAAAATGCTGCATGGCTCGATTTGGACCCAGTTTCATGCAGGGTGAACCTGATAATTGTCTGTCTTCCACACTAATTGCATCTCACCAAATTAGCATTTTAATAAAAAGTACAGAAAGTCTTCAAATGATAATTTCTTACAAACTTTTTAAGTCCATTATTTGGAGCTTATGTATACTTTCACAAAAGAATACTATGAATAATGCTCAGGTCCCCAGGTCACAGAAGCCAAACATTATCATTCTGAACATTTTCTTAAATAAAGAAAAGAAGGTACTTTTATTTTACATGTTGTTTTATATTCCATGGGTAATTTTAAATTATGGCAATAGCATATAATACTTAAAAATAGACAAAACAGTTTGCCTACGTTTTAATATAGTGTTTAGTATGTTTTAATATACTATGACTTAATGTAATATTTAAGTAAAATAGATCCCCAAAGTGCCCATTTCATAGTTTATCATTAAATTGAATGCTAATGCCCAGAACTGGTTTAATTAGAACAGGTAAAAAAGATGTTTGGGTGATTTTGTATCATTGCAAAGATTACAGGCTCTTTCAAAAAATGTAAGTGGATTGCAAATGTTATATTACATGTGATTTCATTTCAAACTGAATCATTTTTTCTTTTTGTGTGACCATATCATTCCTTTTAAAATGTGCCGATATAAGGAGTAGGATGGTGGCAGGGCTTGAACTGGATGTGCATATCCAAGATATATGCAAATGCAAATGCATTAGGTATATTATTGAGCATCCAGAATTAAAGATAGATGGGGAAGGGACAAGCTTGGAGATTTTAAAGAGGATATATTTTTTGGGTTCTGCCTACTTCTGCTCTTAGCCTGGATTGCTTCCCTTTTTTTCAGAGGATAGAGTACTCCTGGCCAAGGGGCTACAGTTAAGATTGGAGCCGGGTGAGGAGAGAGCATGAGCCTGAAGAACTCAGCAGGCAGGGACTGTCTGCAGGGCCTCTGCGTTTTTAACTCAAGGGAGGGGCTGCTTTCTCTTTAGTTATAAAGCATTGACAGATTACGTACAAAGGTAATTCCTGTTGCATTCTGGTACCAGCACAAAGAAAATACCAGTTTCAGATAATCAGCCTCAATTGATATTGAGTGCACAGGTGGGCCTCTTTTTCTTTTCTTGTTTTTTTTTAATGATTTATTACTGGCAGAGAAAGGTAATAAACTATTCTAGTGTATTTCCTTAAAAAAAGTGGAGCTACTGCTGGTTTGTTTTTAAAACAAATAGTTAATTCAAACCTAACAGAATTCTCCTTTTTAAAAAAAAAGATGGTAGTTGCTTATTTACTTCTTTTCAAAGGTTTTTTTTAATTCAGTCTCCCTAGCAACAGAGACATCTGTCTCTATTCTCTTAGTCATTAAAGCCAAAGAAAGTAGCTGCTTCAAAAATAATAAAGGCAATTTCTATGAATTGGGCAACTGTTAATTGTTGCCAAGAAATCTTAGTGAGATAATGAGGCATACAGCAATTGACAAAGATCTTTTCATTGATGTATGAGCTTCTAGCTAGCCCATGGTGGTTAGCTAATATATACAGTACCATCGATGAGGTATTGTGTGATTTGCTGTGTAACACAAATAGAGAAGTGATCTTTACTCTTTCTAATTTCTTTCAGAAGTATGCCTTGCTGTGATTTTTCTGATTGCTTAGTAACTAATCATACGTCGGGATTCCAGGGAATATTTTTGCCCATTACATTTCATGAAAGTGGAAAGGTTTGAAGCATTCACAATGGAGATCAATGCAACAAATAGTAAAGTAGTTGTTGGTGGTGTTAAAACACAATATACTCCTTATTTGAGTTGTAGATTCTGCAAAACCATTTGAGTGAAAATACTTAAAATTGCACTTGATTCTAAAATATATATTGGCATTTGTGCTAAAACTGTTTGCAGGCCCCTTATAATGAAGCCCCAATCACCATCTACAATAGCTTCACTAATAAACACAAAACAGTTTGTCAACGCTTTCTGCTTTCCCAGCAGCCAGGGAAGCAAATTATATTAAGTCAGTATTTTTTATGATTGGTCCTGCATTTGGCACATGCCTGGCTGTATGTGAAACTACTGTTAAATGGGTAATAATAGAAAGAGAAACCAAGCATATAGAAACAGCTTTTTGTGATTTTTTTTTCTTTTAAATCAGGAAATATGCCACTGATAACCAGATGTGGAATAGCTCATCTCATTATTGGCCCCCTAAGCCTATTTTAGTTTCTGAAAAGAGGGTGGGGGAATGATTACAAATGGGAAGCATAAAAAAAATGCTCAATCTAGTTTCAAAATTAGGATGTTTATAAAATTTAGATATGCATGGATAACTACCAAGGAAAATATAACAGGTATTAAATGTATATCAATTATAGTCAAAATTTGAATAAGAATTTTGCTTCTATTACAGCATGTTGTGATATACTCATAGTGCAGATAAGAAACAGAGGAACTAAAACATGTTTTTAATCTCACAATGACATTTGTTTCATGTCCAACTTTAGGTATACATAGTTCGATACATCATACAAGTAATGAAGACATTGCTAGTTGGAAATTGGCTGAGATCTTAAAATAAAAATACAGACATAGTTAAGCAAGTCTTTTCAGTTTAGAGAATTTTTGTAATTTGTGAAGTACTTTCTTTAAAAAAAATTCTCTAAATGCAGATATTTCTAGTAAATGCTTATGAATATAAATGAATAAAAGACATCATCTTCTATAAATTATAGTTTTTGTCTGCATAATTTCACACTGTTAAGGTGACAAACTGTTAATTTCCTTTCAAGATGCCTCTAATATAATGAAAGTAGAAAGAATTTTTCCAACAACCAAGTAGAAATAGACTTGAATAGCTGTTGGTGACTTTTTATCGAAAGTTTAAAAAATTCAGTGTAAAGAAAATCTTGGCACTTGATGTAGCATTTATAACATACTCTGGAGGATCTCAAAGTTATGGTACTGGCTTTGTTGATCAGGTTTTACCATATTGTCTATCAGCATGCCATTTAACAGCAGGTGGAGGCCTTGAAATGAATTTGTTTCAAACAGGGGCATATATAGGATTTATCTCTTACTCTAGATAAGGGATAGGCAAATTGTGGCCTGTGGACCAAATTTGAACCACTGCCTGTTTTCATATGCTCCGTGAGCTAAGAATTATTTTTACCTTTTTATATGATCGGGAAAAAAATCAAAGAATAAAAGATGTTTTGTGACATGTGACAATTACATAAAATTAAAATTTCAGTATCCAGATATGAGGTTTTATTGGAATAAGCTCACCTGCTGGTTTACATAAGGTCTATGGGTGCTTTAATGCTACAGTGGCAGTTTAGTTGTGACAGAGATGGCCTGGGCCACAAAGACTAAAATATTTACTATCTGGATCTTGCCAGAAAAAAGTTATCTGACATCTGCTCTAGATTTAGGTTATTGTATCAGAGTGAATTATTTAAAAGTGTGATTAATATATTCTAAAAGCTAATAAATGCTGTCAGCATTTAAGAGAACCTTGTTGTGCCAGGGATTATGCTGAATATTTTAGCATTTATCTATTACAGATCATCCACTTGAATTCTGACAGCAGCTCTATGAGGTGGGTACTGTAGTCATGCCCATTTTATAGATGAGAAAACAAACTAGAGAAAAGATTTGTCCAAAGCCACACAAATAAGAAGTGGTGGAGCTAGGACTTGGAACTAGATTTCGCTGAGGACAAAATGCTCTATTTCAACAACTGCACCATAGTCATTCCAAAAATTAAAATAAAAGACAATAAACACTTCACTAGAAAAACAGGGAAATGAGCAGAAATTTACTCAATGAAGAAATACAAATGCCTTCTTTCCCACACACTTCTGTTAATTTGGGGATAAAGGTGAGAGAAATTACTGAAGCCCGTTTTAGCTTTCTGACTGCAAATCTGAGCTTTGGATATTTTTCCGCCTCCAACCATGGTTAATGATTCTGTGGCGACTCTGGAGTGTCTGAGGCACCACCTTCCCATCACCACCCTTGCATGTTCACCGGCCCGAGCGTCACCGTGCTAGCTAGGCTAGACGGGAGAATGGCATTTCTCTAGTGGACTCTCTGTGAAAGACAGTTCATTGGGAAAAACAAAAAACTGTCTTGACAAGGAGAAAGAGTGTTCCAGGTGGGTCTGGGACATGATTCGGTAGTGTTGGGCAAGTCGTTTAATCCAGATTCACTTTTATAATCTAAGATTCCATGAAAACAAATGCTCCCCGGGAGGTTCTGAAGGCCTTAGGCCAGTTCTTTACTTAGCCCCGTTTTCTGGTCTTGTAGATTGTCTTTGTGTGAGCTCAGATTCTAATTTATAAGCAACCTAAGGAGAAGAGGAACTTACTGGAAAAATGTCAGGTTAGTTTTTAGAATCATCAGGATGCCAGGAAAACAACGTTGACCAAGGAGATAACAGAAGGAGATTTGGAAACAAGACCAACAGCACAGGCCTGACCAAGGGATTGGAGTAACGGTGACAATGTCACTAGTATTATTGCTGCTGAGTGCTGCCACCTAGATCAGTTTTTGACCTCTCCTTTCATTGGTGTCTTTTATAAAAATTCATAGTCATTGATAAGAAGAGCCAGTTGCACAAGTCATAGACTATGTGCCTTATCTTAGTAGCCAGGTACAGGAAGGAATGCCCATGTGGACTTACTCAGCTTCCAGAGTAGGAGGAACAGCGTTTGGATACTGTGCAGATGAAACACAAGTGAATGTATCACTGTGTTTGGTAAGAGCTGGAGTTAAAAGATGATTTTCATGTTCCTTGCCCTTGGAGGAGACTGACCCTTTGTCATCAAAGTGCTGTGATATCTCTGGGCCATGTTTCCTGAAAAGCACAGCCAAGGTATCGCTCACTGACCCAGTGGATGATGAGAAATGCCCTCTGACATCTTTTTGAGAGCAGGGAATGGTGATGTCTGAATTGAGTTTCAGAGGATGAAAAAGGCTGAACAGGTGACAGGGAGGAGGTAATGATTACAGCAAGCTATTGGCACATAACTGGTAATTACAAAAATTAAAATCCTACTAATTGGATGGCATATGTAAAGTTTTAAAAATCATCCCAAATGAAGATTTCCTATTTTATTTTTATATATTACACAGATTTATTGAGGTATAATTGGCTACGATAAACTGTACCTATTTAAAGGGTATAATTTGAAGAGTTTTGACTCATCAGTGTGCTCCCATGAAACCATCATCATAATTAATTCCATTACTTCAAAACATTCCTTGTGGCCCTTTATAATTCATCCCTATCTCTACCCCCATTCCCAGGGAATCACCATTCTGCTTTCTGTCCCTGTAGATAAGTTTGGATTTTCCAGAATTTTATATGAATGGAATCATTCAATATCATACCTTTGTGGAGTTGTGGGATCTAGTTCCTTTCACTCAGTGTGAAAAGATTTACCCATAATGTTGGGTGAATCAGTAGTTCATAGTTTTTTATTGCTCTTTCAGAAAAAGTGAAATAGGAAAACACATCACTTGACACTGTCAAAAACCTAACACTAATTTTTTCAATATGTTTATGTAGTCTACTAGAGAGTAAACCAAAAAAGTCTTCCACAAGTGATCACTTTGAAATGGTTTGATTAGGCATTATGCTACTTGGATGGGTCACCTGGAGAAGACCTGAGTGAATTCACTGCAGGTTGATTTTCTTCTCCCTTGCAGTCAGGAAGCAGAATCAAATTGGCAGGCTGGAAAAATCTTTGTAAGCATCAGCTTCTGTGATTTAAAATTAGTTAAGTCAATGTATTTCTTAGGGGCAAATGAATTTCCTTGTAAAATAAAATATTCTTGAGATTTCCTGGTGACATATGATAGATTTAAATTTAAACATTTACAAATTCAACAAAAATTTCATGGGCTTCTAATACGTGCCAGGTACTGAGCTTGATAGCAGAGATGTGGAGATGAAGACATTGTACCTGCCCTGGAAGTACTTCTAGTGTAATAGGAGAGTAAGTGATTAGAAAAGCTACATTATATACATTAATTCACGAACAACTACTTATTGAGCATCTGTTATATCCAGGTCTGGAGTCAGACCCTGTGGAAATGACTACCTCCCTTCAATCACAAAGTTTGCTTTCTAGCGGGACAGGCAGATGATAAGTAATTAAGCACATCAATCAGCAGGATTAATTTATATTATGAGAAATATTATGATGGAAGTAAACTGGGTAGTGAGGTAGTAATTTAAGAAGGCCATGTTATAGAAAGAAATCACGGACAGCTTTGCTGAGGAGCAGGGGGGTTGGGGCTAGACCATTCCAGGAGGCACAAAGACTGACGTGGGACAGGGCTTTCCTGGTTAGTGGAACACAAATGAGGAGGCTTTGGACGGGAAAAGTGAAGAGGTGAAGAGTTGAGGTGAAGGAGAAGAGGTAGGTAGGTGAAGATGCTGTAAGGTTTTAGCTGCCACTATCAAGAACTTGGCTTTTCCATTTTATCAGGTGAACTGAGATGTTCCTGGAAGAATTTAAAGGAGAGAATATCTGACATTTTTTCCCTATATTTTAATTTCATTTTAAATACAAGGTCAGGGTAACACAATGAAATTAATAACTCAAATTCATATAATAAAATGAATTAGCTCTTAAGTGTTCAGATTGAGTTTTGACAATGGCACACGGTTATTACATAACCACCATCCAAAACATGATACAGGGCCTTTCAATTCCAAGAGAGTTCCCTTGTGGTCTTCTCTGATTTTCTTTTTACATAATCAGCATTAAGGGCATTTGTAGGGAACTCACCTCCATATTGTTATCTGACTTGCATTCTCATTTACCTCTTCCTGATCCTAAAGCTTTTTAAGAGTCACTGTTCCCTTTCCTCTGCCCCAAATCATTACCATAGACTTTCTGGTCTGATTCTTCCCTTCCAGAATGTCTCAAGTACTTTATTTTTAAGGTCACTTTCTAGTGAGTTTCTGGTCTCTCCCCCTGCTACCATCTAAACTCTTACCCGCCTCTGTTCAAATCCTACCATTCCATAAAGCCTCAAGCCTATAATTAATTCATTCTGAAATAGTGTATGATCTCTGAGCGTTGACAGTGTTTCTCAGCCACTTCACATTGAGTTTTTATTTATACTATCTAATGGAGGAGTAAAGAAAAGTACATGGCCAGAGCAACAATGAATGTACTAAATAACTGAGCTAAAATAACAGTGACAATACTATGGGGAGGAGAGGCAGGTAAATTCTATCTCAATGCAGCCTTGTACATTTTAAAGGGAAAGTCTTGTGCAACATGTGTAGATGTGGCCCAAACACATCGCAGTCTTGATTTTGTAAAACTGCTGAAACCATTGGATTTTTCTCTTTATCTTGCACTGTGAGTTGTTCTTGTCTGCCATCTAGTCAGCCAGTCATGAAGGCTTATACACTCCAGAGAACACTGGATGTCTTTCTGCCGAGTTCAGACTTCACTGTCTGCTGCCTTGTCATCCATTTAAATGCTAACTAATACCATTTTTTTGAGAAAGTCAAATGCTCAAGCCCTTGGCTTGTCAATGGTGGGTGTTTGCCTATGCTAGTTCCGTGGCCTACTGACGTAATGGATCGGCGGGGTTTGCTTAATTTAAAGATGATTTGATCTAGTGTGTTCCATATGGGCTAATATTAGAAAAACCCAGCTGTTATTTTTTAAAAATTGCAGAGAAACCAAGGGCAAAATGGGGCCTTGGCCAAGATTTTTTCCTTATTGATGCTGCCATCACAAATATTTAATTGGCATCAAGGTAAATATTCAAAGGTTAATGTAGCATGCTGTTAATGGATAACAACAGTGTGCAGTCCTTACCGCCTCAGGTTGCTCCTAGAATGTAATTACCAGTGTGTGGATAGTCAGATGTGGAAGCAGCGCATCATCTTTTGGCATTCACCTGCAGGTAGTGCACACAAGAAATGGTGGCGGTGATGATCCATTTTGTCTATTTTGATGCATTAGTCACAATCTGTTGTTTGCATTTCCATGTGTTTAAGATCCAACGTCAGTGACTTCAGATAGTGCTTTTTGGCAGCAAGACAAATGATGCTGAAGATTTATACATTTACTTCACAGTAGAGTCACATTTATTTCTAATGAAAGTCCTGCCTTTGGCATTGCATGGGAGGATAAAAAGACCCTTTCTAAAACTCCTTTTTTCATGGTGTATATTTTTATTTTTCATGTTTCTCACTTAATAAACTTAGAAAAGAGCCTGGCACATAAAAAATGCTCAATAAATGTAGCCCATGATTACTCCTGTTCTTGTTTTTCAGAGTGATTCCTTTTTTTCTCCTGAAGAGTCTTTGTGCAGATTATTTCTAATTTTCACTGCTATACTGGTTTGCAGGGACAGCAATATTTGAATGATGTTACTTACAAAATTTCCATGCCAAATTTTTTCCACTTTTTCCCCCCTTTTAAAAATTATCTTAGTCATAGATCTCTATCACAAATTACTTACGCTGAAATATATTACTTTTAGATGGTCATCATCTGGGAAATTAATATAACATTGCCTTATGCTATCATTTCTGCTCCAATGCCTTATTTTTTTTTTTTTGAGAGGGTATCTCTCATATTTATTGATCAAATGGTTGTTAACAACAATGAAATTCTGTATAGGGGACTCAATGCACAATCATTAATCAACCCCAAGCCTAATTCTCAACAGTCTCAAATCTTCTGAAGCATAACAAACAAGTTCTTACCTGGTGAACAAATTCTTACATAGTGAATAAGTTCTTACATGGTGAACAGTACAAGAGCAGTCATATCACAGAACCTTTCAGTTTTGATCACGCATTATGAACTATAAACAATCAGGTCAAATATGAATATTCGTATTTTTATACTTGATTTATATGTGAATCCCACATCTCTCCCTTATTATTATTATTATTATTATTATTATTATTATTATTATGTTTAATAAAATGCTGAAGTGGTAGGTAGATGCAAGATAAAGGTAGAAAACATAGTTTAGTGCTGTAAGAGGGCAAATGTAGATGATCAGGTGTGTGCCTATAGACTAAGTATTAATCCAAGCTAGACAAGGGCAACAAAACATCCACGGATGCAGAAGATTTCTCTCAAAACAGTGGGAGTGAGGTTCTAAGCCTCACCTCTGTTGATCCCCAATTTCTCACCTGATGGCCCCCCTGCGACTGTGCCTGTCTTAGGTTGTTCCTCCCTTGAGGAATCTTACCCATCTCTGGCTAACCAGTCATCTTCCGGGTCCATACAGGGAAATGTCAAGTTGGTAAGTGAGAGAGAAACCATATTGTTTGAAAAGGTTAGCTTTTTACTTCTTTGCAGATTTATGCCTCCAATGCCTTATTTTTAAAACACTTAACAAGAATCATGATAAACATCATGTGTAAGTAGAAATACGTGATCTGGTGAACCCTGTGACATTTAAGTGCAAGTCACACAAATGTGTTAACAGAAGAAAGTAGTGATAATTATATAATTACTCATTTCTTGCTTCTAATTGGGGTTTTCCACTCATATATTGATAATAAAGGAGAGCTGCTTTTGAATGATCAGTAAGTCTATGCCTCTTTAGACTTAGTATTTACAAGAAACATGGAAATTTGGGTTGTGAGTTTGGGCCATACACCCCAACAGTGCATCAGCTGGCTCACTGGTTTCTTTCTCCAGCCTTGCTCTCATCTCTCTCTGAGCTTGTCAAATCCTGTAGTTTCTGCCTGTTTTCTTATTTAAAAAAAGATTAGCAGCCGTTCTAAACACATACTAGAACCCAACTGAGACTTTGAGATGAAAACAGAAAACTTGAAAACCAAAGGTGTAAAAAAAGGAGCCCATAAGGAGAGAATGGTCAGTTTTAGAAGCATTTTGTCTAAAATGGATTGTTTCTAAGAACCCAATTTCCAAGCACTGGTGGGGGGGCGGGGAAGAGAGCAGGGTGGTTATTATATCACAGAAATGAACCCGAGTGATACACATTGATTTGAAAACACTACACTGATAAGCGTGACTTTTTTCATTGTCTATCAGCTAAGCAAACTCAACTAGGGCTATTTCTCTACCCAGGTTTGCATAGTCCCTGGGCATTAGCATTGCCTGGGGTGCTTGTTACAATACAGACTTCAAGGCCCACACCAACCTGTAGAGTTACCACCCCTGCAGTCTGGGCCCAGGACCCAAGAATCTGCTACTTCAAATGTTTTCTAAAATTTCTGTGTGGGGTTTCTTTGCCAAAAATATGTCTTTTGATTCTGTTAATATAGAATTATATTAATAATGTTTGATTCTATTCATATAGATTTATGTTAATAACGTTAAGAATGTGGGATGTGGAGCTGACCAGCTGGCTTGTGTCCCCAGCCACTGTCACTCACTGGCTGTGTAACCTTGTTGCAGATACCTGACCTCTCAGTTTCTCATCTGTGAAATGGGAGATAACACAATAGTATCACCACGTAGGGTTTTCTTGGGATTTTGGTGAAACAATCCCTGTGAAACAGTTTGTACAGTGCTGGACAAATATCAAATGTGCTAAGTTTTATAGTTGTTATTGTACTAGTATTGTTACTGTTTTATTAATAACAGTAATAATTGTTTTGAAGGCTAACTGCAACAGATTTGTAGAAAAAAAATTAATAACAGAAGTCTTATATACTTTTGAAAATAGGAATTTCTACTTATGTAGCTCTCTTTCAAAAGGAATTTTAAAAAATAGTGAATGGGCTTTCTGCACTGGACTGTTCATTTCAACAACTTTCAGAAAAGATGTTCTGGGCTAC
The DNA here is from genome assembly GCF_040802235.1 of Manis javanica. Classification (NCBI taxonomy): domain Eukaryota; kingdom Metazoa; phylum Chordata; class Mammalia; order Pholidota; family Manidae; genus Manis; species Manis javanica. The sequence continues at coordinate 48,001,885 of NC_133156.1, forward strand.
CGCCTGTCTTAGAAGGCTGCTTCAAAGGCCCGATGACCAGCTTGGAGTGAGCCCTGCCATACTGTTCACTGGCCGAACCATATTGTAGATTTCCCAGGACTTCTTTATGCTCCACTCTCTTCCCCTTTATGAATGGCAATGTCCCAAACCTATGAGCAGCCTTCTGCGACCTCACAATTTGCAGACTGAAAACTATCCAGTTCTGGCAGTTTAAAATGTGCCCTTTACCTTTCCCCTGATGAAAATGGCCTTGTGCTTTCATTGTAAACATTTTCAGCCAAGTCCCCCCTCACTGGGTTTTTGACTATTAAAGGGCTTTAATTACAGCTATTGGACAGTCAAAGTTGATGACAGTGTTTTTCCACTGGCCGTCTAGCAGGTCCTTGAAGGGGGTAGGGACAGATGGAGATGGTGTGGGAGTGATTCCTGGGTGGTATGAGCGGCTGATGCTGTTTTCCTTTGGGTCCGGGGGGAGCCACCATCATCACCCAGAACCTGCTGGCTACATGTCTCTGGTCACCACCGGCATGAGCTGGTTGTGACTGCCGAGGCACCATGTCTCTCCTTCTCAACTGTTCTCCTGCTGGTAGACAACTTCTCAGTTTTTTTTTGTTTTTTTGAGGCAATGTTTTGGAAGTTCCTCCAAATTCTCTTGATAAATGCATTGAAGGCTCAGCTCCTTTTGCTTTGATAGTTGAATATTTTCCCTTTTTTCCGTATACATAGAGCATCTTTCCTTCCATCATTTTTGTTCCTGCAACATTATTGTAACATACCTGGGGTCTGAGAAGCAACTTCTCAGTTTTGGGGTTTTTTTTGGACAGGAGGGAGGCAACAAAGTGAGTTTTCCTTTAAAATTATAAAATGCTTCACTTGTATATCTGTTATAAACAGCAATCCAAAGAATTAATTCAGGCTATTTTCAGACCAATTTCAAACGTTTTGATGACTCAGAATCTGAATCAGAGCAAATAGAATACGATCTAAGTACTACAAGGTGACACAAATTCAACACAAGTAGGAAAGGATTAAAAAGGCAGTAATTGCAGTTATTCATCTTTAATTAGTTTATATTGAGAGAAGTAATGCTGCAGCTCTGCAGATATATGTTTAAGAATCACTTGCATCATTTCTCAAATACATAGTCCTAGGAATATAAAAATAACTAAAATTGTGGACCCTGTAACCAAAATGCAGAGGTTCTCTCTGTTTGCTTAAAGTTTTGGATATCCTTATTTTATAATTAATGAATTCAAGATTTATATTATGTTCCCTACAATGATCAGTAATGTTATAATTGATCTTCCTTAATTCCACTAACTTTTTTGGCTTTGTTTTATATATAGAAAGAGTATATAGTGTAATTCCTGCCTTTAAGAAGCCTCTAGTCTAGTAGTCCCATTCAGGGGAGAAACTAACATGAATCTAATGTGAAATTACTACTTATTTATTCAGAAATTAATTATGGAATACAAGTTATATTACAGCTAGGAATATGCTATTATTTATGTATGACCAAACTGAGTCTTGAAGAAGTAGTGAGTGTTATACAATATCACTTACTGGGAGATCGTAATATCCAAAGACAAGGGAACAATGGTATCTCCCGTCCCGCATGCTGTGCTCCAGGGTGGGCTTGCTACTGCCTCACCCAGAGCTGGAGTGTATTGCACATGGCCTTGACTGGGGCTCATCTTAGTGACTCACTTGTAAGCAATGGGCTTCTGAGGCTAAGTCAGAAAAGGTGGGGCAGCTTTCACCTGGATCTTTTGGAGCACTTGCTCTCCAGCCACTCGCTGTCAGGGAACACCCTTCTGGAACCTGGCTGCCCTACTATGAGACCTCAGCCCACACGAAGGGACCTTATGTAGGTGCTCTGACTCCAGCCATTGGGTCATTTCCACTCAAGAATCAGACATAAGTAAAGATGATTTCAGTCCCCAGACTTAACAGCCTTCCTAGTAGAGGCCCCAGACATTGAGAAGCAGATACAATCCAACCTCCATGCCCTGCCCAAAACCTTGACCCACAGAATCTGATGTTTTCATACCACTACAGATGATTCACTCTTACCAACATCTAATGACAGAGTATCGAGAAAAATGGAGGTCAGTAAAAGAGATTATTATTAGAGATAATAATCCACTAACAACAGTTCCCATTTATTACTTCCTGTGTGCCAGGTTTTGTGACCTAATGCCTATGTAATCTTCACAAGGATCCTGAGTTTGGCATAATTGCATTTCCCATTTTGCAGATGTGGAAACTAAGGTACAGGGAGGCAAAATGATATATTGACATAGTAAGTGAAGGAAGAGGATGTGGAGCCCTTGTGCTTAACTGCTTGGCTAGACTATATATCTAAGGGCTAAATTTATACAGTCTTGCACTGGTACAAGAATTCAGTGACTGTATCCCTTTGAGGTGGGCTGTTTTTAGACTTAGTGAGACTCTGTGAGAAGATAAAGTTTATACTGAGCCTGGTCAGGTGTGTAAGATTTAGATAAGCTGAGTAGAAGTGGACAGGCAGGCATTTAAAGTGGAAGTAACCATGGGAACAAAGATAGAAGTGAGAAAAGAATTCAGGAGTTGCATGGGTGAAGAGCAAAGCATTAAGAAGAGAAGCAGGAGAGGAGGGTGAAACTGGGTGTTGAAGGGGTCTCTTTAGAGATATAAACATCTGGAGCATTTGATGTGGGAGAAGCACGTCTAGATTGATAATTCAGTGGAAGGTTACTCCAACAGCCATACAGAGGCTGGGTGCGCCTGAAGGATGTAGGTAACCAGAATAAAAGAGAACAGCTGAGACATTATCAGTCCAAGGGAGAAATAGGCAGGTGGCACCAGTCATAAAGTTTAAGGGTAAATTTAGAGAAATTTCAAAGTAGTAAATGGCACAGCTTGAATAACAGATTGAATATAAGGGTTGATAGGAAGGGTTAATAACAGATTGAATGTAAGGGTTGATAGGAAGTGGTAAAAATGGTTTCTAGCCAGTGAGATCGGAAGTGTGACAAAAATCACTTATATTCAAATAGTGCCAGAAAATAATTAATGCTACCAAAGACGGGTAAAGACATTAGCATTAGAGGCACAGACTCAAGTACTACAAAAGTTGACAAATCTTAACAGAATATCTTAATACTTAATGACTGTATTGCCTTGCATATGGAAGGCTCTTCACTTTCCTGCTTGGCATTGCAACTATAGTATTTGATACTCACTACAAAACTGAGAGTTAGGACAACTGGCCATGCCAGGTACAGAGAATGAAACTGAATCTTGTAGGGGTTGAATTCCGAGGTCAAGAACCACTGATAGTTGAGAGCCAGTCCTGTGATCAGGCTTTTTGACTCATAGTCCTCTGCTATTTCTGTTTATAAAACTGCCTTTTTGAATAGACTTTGTACTTGGGTTGCTACCTTGTTATTCTGAGAAACTGAGTAGCACAAGGATTTCTTAGCATTCTGTACATTTACAATGTACAATCTATCTTGTGATTTCTGACTTAGAGCACCAGCCTTGCACATAAGCCCTCATTATAAAAGTGGACTTGATTAGTTGGTAAGTGAAGGCATGAATAAGGTTGGAGGTTTGAGGTGGTTTCTTGCCCTCAATCTATCTACAGATTTAGTTCAGGGTCTATAAAACCTGTAAATATCCAGTTTTCAAATTTTGGTTACTCAGAGCAGAAGTTCAGGACTCATTTTACTTCTTTATGTAAAGTCCTATTCATTTTGCATCCTAATAATCTCTAGAATCTTTACATGTTTCTTATTCATAATATTGCTACCTGTTTACACCCTCTACATGTTTCTTAGAGGAATGCAACAGGCTCCTAATTCGTTTTGCTTTTTTACCATTCCACACCCGTGACATTCTTTCTCTATGCAAATCTGACCACATTTGAATTATCAGTGGTTTTCCCAAGACTCAATAAGATTTTCCAAGCTGTTTGTTTGGTGTTTAAGTCCCTCCAAGGCCCTGTCAACCTCTTCAATGTCATCTCCTATAGGTCCCCTGAATACTTTACAGCATTATTGATATAATGGTGGGTTACACACAGTTTCTTACCTGTGTATTATAGCATATGTTTTTCCTTCCTGGAATGCCCTTCTCCACTCTGTCCCCTTGCAAACTTCTGTTTGGTCCTAAAACCCTACTCATGTCAACTTAGGAAACACAACCTGCTTCCCTCCAGTTTAACCCTGCTTGTCCCATGAGGATGCTCATTAAAAGATTGTTGACAGAAAAGGGCAAAATGTTTTGGCAATAAAATATTTTTGGCTGGGAAATGTCATTACCATCGTGCCACACCATGCATTTATTAAGCTCCAGTTTTCATGAAGCACTGCTGAAGGCTCCTCAGAACAAATTGCACAGATTTGCTTCTTGACCTCTAAGAACTTATTCATAATTTAGTATGTATATCAGGCATATGAGGGCAAATAGGGAAAGGACAGACAATAATTGAATTACCAACATTAAACAGATATACAAATAAGTTAAATTAAATATTTACTTTGTGCGTTACCTTGTAAAGGCTAATTGAATTTTAGCAGCTGGTGAGAGTGTGGGAACCATTTGAGTTTTATGTTTAGACAATAGGATCCTATCATAATGTTACAGTGTAAACTGAATTTTGATGTTTTTATGGGTGAAGATGGACATTAATATTCCCTGTGAGGTTAATTTACGCTATATTGGAGGAAGTCAAACACTTTGGATAGAATCCAAATCTAGGCACCTCTGACCAAATTAGAGCAAATGGAGCTTATCTGTAGAACTCCACCATTTAAAAATATACAGCATCCAAAAAATATGTGTTTCTCATAAAAAAGAGAAAACAGAGTATTTGACAACATGCATTTATCTGCTGAATGTGATGGAATATATGATGAAATATGTTTTGTCAATAAAATAAATAGCCAAGCAAAATGTAATCCTTTCTGCAAGTGCATTTAGTCTCCAGAACAAATAAGCTGCTTCCGCAAAGCCCATTTTTCCTTTGAATTATTTTAGATTTGCTGTCTATCAAAAACTATGGAGAAACTGTGTTTTGTCAGATACTGTTTTTATAGTTTTATAGATATTTTAAAGTTTATAGATAAAATATATTTAACTAGGAAAAGCCCTCAGTTGTGGGGTGGGGGAGTTGCGGTATCAGTGAATGTTTGTAGCATATTAATGTAATTTAAATGAGTCTATAATTTTTGGCTTAAGAGGCTAAATTCCCATCCCAGTATTAGTTGTATTCAGAAAAAGGTTCAAATGATACCCAAATGATCCTTGAACATATTCATAACATTTTTATTGTACCACGTTATCATCACATCACCGAAAGAGTTAATTACATGTCTAATTAGGTTCTTTTTGTTTCATTCTCCTCTTGTTCTGTGAATTGTTCCTTTGCCCCAAGGCTCCTGAAGAATTTAAACTTACATAATTAATTACTGCAGTTTAACCCTTCAAATGTGACTCTAACACCCCACCTAGTTTAACATAATTTTAGATATCTGGTTAACAGCCTGTGGTGCTATACAGTGGACAAGTTCAGGTCAAGTGCTTAAGTGTTAAGTTAGGAAAAAAATGTAATTTTTAGAAAAGTGATCAAAGGTATAATAGATATGGAAGTAGCTCTGAGAAGAGTGAAGTGTTACAATATAAATGAAAGATGATGTGAACAGGCAAATTTTTTTTTCCTCTTGTTTTTTTTTTTACATAAGAACACACTTTCTCACTCATTGTATCCAATATTTAAGAATTGAGTGAGAGAATGTCTATAAAGCTGTTGGCTCTCTGTTTGGTATGATTTGATTGATATATTGATTGATATATTGAGTCATAGTTTTTCAATATTAAAGTTCATATCATTTGATATGACATATGATTGATATATTGATTGATAGTTTTTCAATATTAAGGAAACATTGTCCTATTTGTTTCTCAACGTGTTCTCTTTCCTGGACAGGAATCACTTATTTCCGTTTTATGGAAAAGTAAGCTTAAGTGTCAGAGAGTCATAGAGTGATGCACCCAAAGCGGGGACCAATCTCTACTCTACTACTAGGTGAGGGGGACTATCTAGGGGAGGAGGTGATATTTGAACTATATCCTGAGAAATAAGGAGGGAATACAAAGGCAAGGAGCTGTGTAGAAATGAATGTAGGTACCATGTTAACATATTGTGAATAACCTATATTGCCAGGGAGAGGGTTAATTTATTGGGAAATGAGGCTAGAAAGGTAATTTGGAGTCATGAAGTACCTTATGTGCTCAGGAATTTTGACTTAATTTTAGAGGTACTGGGAAGCTACTAAAAATATTTGAAGCAGGTGGCTGACATGACTCAACTTGTATTTTAGAAAACTAGCTTTGGTGTGGTGGTAATTGTGAAAAGGGATTCGAATAAGGAAGAGTCCAGGGGGCAGGGTGTGTGTTGGTGTATCATGCTGCACTCTAGGCGAGAGACAGGGAAAGGAAGCCTAAGCTGAGGCTTGTGGCTATGGAGATAAAGAGGTGGGAGAGGGATTGAAAACACCTTTCTCACGTCTAATCAGTGAAAGGTCAGATGTAGTAGTCAAGAGTATGGGAGAATTTGGAAATCGCTGTGAAGTTGCATAGGAGACAAGATCATTGATAATAATAGAAAAAAAAACCCCAACAAGTTGATGTTGATGAAGCCAATATATTTGGCTTTGAATATAAGGGATATGACTGCAGGCTCACTGGACACATGTGTTGTAAATATGGATCCTGTGTCCAGGAGAGAGGCTTGGGGCAGGAATAAAGATTTGAAGGATAATTATTTTTGTGGTTGCTATGATATATGAATGAAGTGCCTCTATAAGAACTTTAATTAATATTCAGTGTAAGGTATTGGAATGCAATTTAGCAGATAGGGATGCCTACCTTTCTTCTGTTTTTCTTCTACTAGTGAACAGTTACTGAGAATATTCCATGCTGAGGCTTGAGATGTGCATAAATTATCTCAGTTCATTCAAAAAACTTGGAGAAAACCTGAGGAACACATATTAACATTCCTGTTTCACAGTGAGAAAACTGAGGCTTGGAGAGACAAAATTAATTGCTCAATGAAGAACAAGAAATTCAAATCCTTGTTTGTCTACAAAGTCTATACTCTTAAACCACACCTTTACGGAAATGTTTAAATCCAATTTATATTCAACGCATTGGGTTTTCAGTGGCAATCCTTGTTGGGCTTACATGGATAACCTAACACCTCCTTCAACGGGAAGTTATTCACAGGTACCCAGCAGGGAACTTGAGCTACACAAGGCAGTCCCTGAATATGAATTTCTGCCCCTTTGTGAATGCAAGCATTATCTTTGCCTTCCCACAGTAACTAGTGAAGGGCCTTCCACTGGGCTAAGTGCCCCCCTTGCACTGCTTGATTTTTAATCCACTGAAGTTATACTCTAAGTATCTCCATTTTTAGAAGAGAAATATGTAGCTTAACCACAAATTTGCCCAAGGACTCGCAGAATTGAGGATGTCAGCCCTTCTCTAGAGCAGTAAGAGTGCTAGGCAGTTAGAGAGTGCCTTGCACATAGTAGGCCCTCATTTTTGCAGGAATAAATGAGCAAAGGCATTGTCTCCATAGGGAAGACTTTAGGGGAATGAGCACAGTTCTATTATACTGTAGGCCTCTTTTTTTTAAAATCAGTGCTGAAGGTAATAGGATCTGCCTAATGTGAGTCAGTTCAGAAAAAAGCTTGAATAAAGAAGCTCCATGATAATGCAAAAAAATTTAAAGTCAAGTCTTCTGCAGTGTCTGAAAGACACACATTTGTTCCCTAATCTCACCAATCCAAATAATGAACAGGGGAGTCCACAACAGAATTATAGAGATTGTTCCAAAGCTTAGCAGCTAATTTGATTTTTGTACAGAATGTTAAGAAAGGGTTTTAAAGAATTTTTAATGAAAAGGCAATTAGCGTCAAAGCCTTCATTAACAGATAGTTGAGAGGAAAAACCGGACTTCTTGCTGAGTTTTTGACTTTTTAAACTAATAGCAAAACTTTATGGTATTTTTACTGTATATTAGAAAATGGTAAGGCACTCTCTGTTTAATACAGTTAAACCTTATGGGCAAATAGAACACTTTTAAAGGCTTTTAAGTTTTTGTTTTTTTTTTGAAGTAAAGAGGACAGGGCCCCCAAGAACTAATTATAACTGAACAGCTCTCATTTGTTAAAATGGATACAGAGTAATGAAACGCTCACCAAGAAACAGTAATTTTGACTTTGCTTAAAAGATTCTTCAACTGTTATATGTTTCCCTGTATTACATTGACCAATGTTGCATACAGCAGGTAGTGGACATTTTATAAGAAAATTATAAAAAGTAGTCCTGAACATTAAACAAAAGAAATACATATTACTTAGGAATGTTGGTTTTCTTGAGTCCAAGTCCTCTAAACTCCATAAATACAAGTCATTTACCCTAGTCCTTTGCTTTTTCAGAATTTAATTTTGGTACCAGCATTTCCCAAACTTTGTCTTAAAAATGTTAGTAACTGTTGTGTTCTCTACCTTCTACCACACATGTGGTCCTTAGGGTCTTAGAGTAATGATAATAAAGACAGGAGTCTTTTGGTTAGAAGATTGTAAGAGAATCGTGTTGGCCATATGGTGTACCCTCCTTCCATGGAGTTAGCAAAGTCTTTTTCTTGCCTTTCAGAGCTGTTTAAGTAAAGAATTTTTATAAGCTCTGGTTTTAGAATAGCTTTTTGAGTTGCCTCCCACCAATTTCTTTTGCCTTACCAGGATAACTAACCACCATGTGGCAGGGCAGGGGGCAGGGGTGAGCAGGCCATGGACCCTTAGAGGAGAAGTGGTTTGTTATCCAGCCTTTGTCCTATGGCTATTCTTTTTAAATGTCATATTATGCACCACTGAATCCAGTGACAAATCAAACACTGTAAATTTTAGATTGGATAAATCAGATAAGGTAAAACAGTCTTTCTTGACCTTTTTTTAAAATCTCTAATATTACTGGGGGTGGGCAATGGAAAAGGACAGGAGGCATGTTCCTTTTACAAAAACAGTCGAATTCCATTTGTTGTGAATAAAGAGAACAAGGGGAGATGGATGCCTAACCAATCTAAGCCATCCCATTGGAGAGGATCCATAGTGTAAGTGAAGAAAAGAACAGTTTAGAGTTCTTTTCTAAAAGAAGAAAAGCCCTTCCTCCCTCTGAGTTCACTGCTCATTCTTTATTAATGCTATCACTGGCATCCAACATAACTGTTTCTGTACTATCTGGTTAGTTCAGTGGTCATTTTAATACATCAAATCAAGGAGTTTTCCAGAATACGTTGGAAGTAAGAATATCTGGGCTCCACCTCTGCCACTTACCAGCTTTTTTTTAACCTGGGATGTTCCTTATTTTTTTCTTTTACTTGGAATCCTCACTTTTTAAATCTATCCTCCCATGAGCTGAAACTATACTCTCCTATTTGCTTATACTCAAAGCATTGTTGCAGGCTCAGAAGAAGGCAGGGGATCTATCTCCCTACTTCATGAAAAATTTGTGTGACCATTTCTCATGCTATCATATTCCTGTATTTGAGAATATGTACTTCCATTCATTGTGAGAAAAAGAAATACTGCAGAAACAAATACAGCAAGCAAGTGCATTCTTTGATTGGTGGTTTTGACCTAGTGTAGATTCTTCTCAATTCCCTCTTTCTCAAAAGGAGTAACTCTTCAGATAGGTTTCTATGAGAGAGATGCAAGGAATGTAGGCTGCCAAAAAATGCTGAACTCAGTGTTTTCATAGGTATTGTATTATTTTAAATAATTTTGCAGGAATTTTTCTACAAATGACTCCCCCACCCCTTATATTTTGGTTTATTTAGGTAAAGCAATCTGGACTATTCTTTAATGAACAGTATCACTAATTTGTGTGTTGTAGTTCTTTGATAACCCAGAAGAACAAAATATTACACACTGGACCTTGAACAAGGCTGATGATGCCACTTTCAACTAATTTGAAATATTGATGAGTCTAAGCAGTTGTGTTTTATTCTGTACCATGGTATAACTTTTGTTTACTGACATAATTATTATTATTACTATAAAAATATGGCACATTCATTAAGATGCAAAGAGCAAAAAGAAACCAGACATACCCTACGGTGTCCGCTCATCAAAGATCAATATTGTAGGTGAGGGAGGCTTATTGAGCTCAGAAAACCAGTAGGAGTTCACAGCCATTTTTTGTAGATAAGAGATTCCCCCAGTCCCTTCACAAGACTCAGGTTTGTCGTTTATCCCCTAATTGGTGTCTACATTTATTGCTGTTTGTATTAATTTACATAACTAATCTATACTCTGAACAACAAATGCAGATTTTGGTAATTTATTTCTTTTCCTTCCTTTTGTTAAGTCATAGAAATCGTAAAACATAGGCGTTTTGATTGAACCTTTATGCCCGAATAGAATTTATTTATAGCAGATGAGGTGTGATAATTTTATGAGACTGTTTTAAACACTAGTATAATATAATTATTGAGTCAACCTTTCCATATCATGTCATTTATTGTTTTTATTCCCTTTTATTATGCTTTATGCAAATTACTAATATAATATGTCCCTTTATTTCTGCATTCGCTTTATTAATTTGTTCACGTGGCCATATGTTTGAATGCCTTGACATGAACTGGATATCAACACCCTTGTCACTTTTTTCTTCATTCTGCCATATTGTGAGTTGACACCAAAATATACACTGCAAAATGTATGTGAGCCTGGGGCATTAAAATGATAGACAGTGAACTTGCAGGGCCAAGGAGGAGGCTAATTCATTCATGACACACAGAAGCTGTTTTCCTGGCAACAACTTCATCATTGTTTCCAACATGAGAGATGAGCCAAAGTACCTAAAAAATCATTCAGGTAAACAGCAAAGAGTTTTGTTTGGCAGGGCATGAATACCATACTCTTTCTCTTTCTCCTCACTTCACTATGGTAAATGGAAATAGATTCTTCCCACCTAGATTAATAGCTCTTTTAACTCAATGAAAGATGCATAAATCTTTGGTGGTTTCTTATTGAGTCATACTCACTCCTTTTGTATATATGTAATAACATCTCATGGTAGTTAAGATAGAAGTCAGGGCCTTGGAGAAAACGTGGTCTTGTACATTTGGAATGTAGGCTAGTTATGTGGCTACTTTTTGGGGGTAATAAATGGTTTTGAAAACAAGTTGAAATCTGAGCCTCTGTCAAATTTTTAGGTCCAATCTTTCATAGTATTCGATATTTCATATTACATGAAGAAAAGAGAAAATAGGAGTTTTTTGATCAAAACAAAGTTTGATCAAAAAATTGTATGAGGCCTAAGAAAAGACTGTTTCCAGATGGAATTCACTGAAGATTCTGCTTCTGTGCATTTTCATTATAATTAATTCTTTAATATTGCCAGTTGAATCTCACGAATTGAAAATGTTCCAATCTATACAATCTGGCATCATGCTGCTCTTCTGAAATTCCAAGGAGCTTTCCTAAGGGAAGGTTGGGAAATTCACAGTATGAATGGAGTAATTAGAGCAGAGGTGTGGCATCAAGAGATACGGGCCAGATAGATGTAACATCATGGCAATGGCCTCTTTCCAAATGCACAATAGTCAGATTAGCGCATGGTAACAGGATTGGAAGAAAGAGAGATGCTATTCTTTGGAAAACAGTATAAATTTAAATTTTTAAATTCCACAGTCTTCAAACCATATCCTGAAAGAGATGTGTGTATAGAGGAATTGGAAACAGCATTCAATGAGTTACCAATACACAGAGTTTTAGGCAATGGTACATGGGAATCAAGGAGAGTGGGAAACAAAGGAGACTGGTCACTGCCTGGAAGATACAGTGTTGGCCAGGGACCCTCAGGGTTAACTGAGAATGGAGACTTAGCAAAGGTGGGAACTTAATGGTATGTAATCCAGTTTTTTGGAGAAAAGAAGCCGTGTGTTGCACAGGAGCTCACATATGCAAGCAGTGGTGGAACCAGGGTCCCTTGTTTATATATATATGTCTCTGGGATTGCCCTGACTGCTTACAGTTGTCACTCTTTAAAGAAGTAAAATCACTCTTCTAAGAAGTGAACTACATACAACCTCCTCGAATCTGATGTAAAATTCATGTAATCTTTTATCTTACCTTTTGACATTTTAAGGTAAGAGCAATACATACTCACTGTAGAAAACTCATAACTATAAGGGAATATTTTCCCTTTGCACACCCAAAGATAAAGACAGTTAACTGCCTTATCCTTGTCCTAGAAGATTGGGATCGAGTACAAAGGTGGTGAGAATAAAACGCATAGACAACTATCGGTTTTATTTACAAGCTTTATGAGGCATAAATAAAAACTGTGAAATTCAGTATAGACGAAGGATAAATCTTAGCAAGCTTGGCGTCTCCGTTCCACTCCTCACAGGGGTGCGGCCAGAGGAGTGAAGATCGGCAGCCTTTCTCAGCCCCAAGAGGATGATCCCCAGTCATTAAGTGATATGAGTCCCTGCTTCCCAAAGCCACCAGAAGACCAGCATCAGTTCCCATAAAGACCATTTTGTTTTTTGTTTTCTGTTAAACTTCTCCCTCCCTCTCTTCTTCGTTTTTCTTTCTTTTTCTCCTTTCTTTTTTCTTTCCTTTCCTTCATTTTCTTTCTCTGTCCATCCATCCATATTGACAACAATTATTGGACTGCCCTTTTGATTCATTTAATACTTAAAGTATTCCCTGTGTCAGTATGGGAAGACTCATCAAAAATGTGGTGTAAATTATTATCTTCATTTTACAGAGACAAAGGTAGACCCAATCAAATTTTTATTTATTTGAGAAGAATTAGAAGGATTTAGCAAATTCTCATATTTTAAAAACTCACTTGCTAGGTTGTGAGAGCTAAATTTTCAACTTCGCGCTTACATTGTTGGGAAGATAATCACTAATGTTTGCCAGAGAAGACACCAATTAAAATGGTGAGTTTGCCTCTGTAAGGAAGGAACAATTATTCAGAGGTTTACTTACAGAAGCTATAATTCTGTGTGAAAAATATTCCACATCTAAATCTTTCTTATTTTTTTTTTTTGCTTTTTTAAATTAAGCTTTGATTTGCTTTTTTGCTTTTTTTTTTTATTTTACTTTCTCTTTTCTCTTGAACCCTGAACAGCGTCCGCATTGTGTACTGAGGAAGTCATGTTAATGGATTCCATAGATAATTTCCAAAGGTTGAAAAGGCCTTTGACTTCAGAGAAATTGAAGCAATTTTGAAAGAAGCCAAAGCGGTGAATATTAGAATCCTCCCCATCCACATGAATAGTGGAGTGACATTTGAATTTGACAGAGAGAGTGAAAAGATCAAGTTGAAATGTGGCGCTAGAGAAGGGAATGCTGCTTTATCCGTGCCTTCTGTGTTTGCTAAGAGAAGATATTCTGAAACTTTGAATGAGAAGCAAAGGGCATTAGCATCAAGTAAGAGTACAGGAGTCAGTCTGGATTTGCAAATAACAAAGTCATCTCAGCTAAACTCCAGGAAGACCTTGAAGCTGAGATCCAAGATCATACGTTTAAAAATAAGTAACTTTTGTTAAAGAATAGTGGGTGAGTGACCAAAGTTGAATTTGCACAATAAAGGAGAGATCACAGAAAGGAGACTCTGAAGGAGTAAGGCTACCTGGGCTGGTTCTGGGAGTCTAATTCAGGAGGCTGGGTTAGTCTCAGTCTATAAAATGATTTCTGAGAGGTGAATCACTTTCACTTCAGCTTTAAAAAAAAATCTGAGGGCACCTCTACTGACATTTCCTCTCCTTTAAAAGCTGGACTCTTCACAGCAGTTATATGTATTTATTCTTAATAATAAGGGCTCTACATTTTTTTCCCCCATGGATTCTCTCCTTAAAATTTAGGGCACCCCTGGTCCCTCAAGGCTGCACCATTTATTCACAGCTGAGCACCAGGATTCAAAGTGTATGTTCTAATATTACTGCACTTGACTCACTTGGAATAAAGAATAATTTAGACAGAATTGCAACTGTTCATTGAAATGCACTTCCTCAAAAAGCTATGGTCAGTAGTTCATTATAAATAGTATTTCTTCCTCTGTATTGTTTGATTCTGTTAGAATAAGAACACGTTCATGTATTATTTGGGAATCTAAAAATAAGTTTAAAAATAGAAACTAAATTATAGGGCAAGAAAAAATAGCATAAGCAATATCGAAAAAAGAATTTTAATTAGAGAATGAATTCAACAGGCTTTAGTAGTAATGTTTACCTACAATAAATAAAATTGGTCAGGAAAATTTAGCATAGTGGTGAAGACAACTGAGGTCTTACCTACATTGAAGCCTGGATTTACCAGTAGAGATCTGGGGGCTGTTCTTCAGTTATAAAATTAGAATAATAAATACACGCACACCAAATAGGGTTGTTTTGAAAATTAAATGAAATGCTTATACAGCAATTTGCACATTTTCTGGCACATGGTAAATTCTCTGATAATGCTTATTCCTTTGAAGCAGCAAAGGCCTGGGTTAGCTCAGAACTTTTGACAGGCAGATATTGAGATGGGATTATACACGCCGAAGATTTATTGAGAGAAACATCTGTGAAGGATAAAGAGTAGGAAGCAGGAGTAGCCAGGCAAACCTGTGGCTCTTGTAGGTCTGACACCTGTGAAAGAAGGTGAAGAAGACAGACAGACAGACTGAGCAGGAAGAGTCTCAGACTGCAGCACAGTTTCAAGAACTTTCAGGGAATACTGATGAGAGTTCTCAAGCCAAAGCCATCTGATGTCCCACAGGAGGGATCCAGTACAGTCTCTGGCTGGGAACAGTCCAGGAGAAGCCAGCTATCTATGTGAATGTGGTAACAGATTCAGAGGGACAGCGGGTGGGGAGGGTGTGGCTCTCAGGAGGCGTGATAGGTGCATTTCTGTGATTGCCTCAGGGCCATTGCTTGAGGTGGTATTTTGGTACAATAGTTATAAATCATTGGTACTGATTCATTAAAGCATTTCTTCACTCCGACACTTTGGTAGCATGGTTCAGGGTACCCTATGTCCGTACCTCAATTTCCTCACAAATGAAATGGATAAAATGAAACGTATCATACACTTATTTTAGGACTGATTTAAAGATGTGAGATATTATATGCAGGAGTCTTGTTTTAAGTGAAAAAATGCTCTGGAATTCAGTTTAAATATGTGACCAATTCTTGGCAAAACTAATACCACTCTAGTACTGTGCAAAATAGCACAAAACTATTCCCTTTAGATACTTTATAATTCAAAGTTTTCTTTCCACTAGTCTTGCCTTCCAGTTTGCCTGACTTTATAAGATTTTATTATAATTAATTTTGCATGAAAAGTTCTATCTGTGTAAACAAATCGGTTCTCTTTGAAATTACTATGAATTTAAGGGTTATCACCAGAACATTTTATTTGGTAACTATTGTTACGTATGCATGGTAGTAAATCAGTCTCTGCTATTCTGGATACAGTTCATGGAACCTGAGGAATTTAACCCACTGAGTCCAGAAACTGGCTTTAAATGTACTGAAGATTGGAATATGTGAATACCAATAAATGCTGCCTCAATTGTTCATGACTATCTCTTGGAGTCTCACAAAATGATCGGAACATAAAAAGTGCTCAATAACCGTTTGTTGAATGATTCCCTGAATCAGTTAATTTCTTGTCCTAAAATTTTTAGGTTTTGCTCTGTGACCTTTCCTCATAGGAATTAGGGACAGAAGGAAACACGCTAAATGCACAGAGTCCTGATGCGTGTGGAAATTAGAAAGGTAGGCCTTGGGACCATACCTCCTAGAATCACAAAGGTGGCAGGATCTTCAGAGATTCTATCTGATCCTACCTTATTTTAGAGCAGGTTTTCTCAAAATGGGCCAAATAGTCCATCGTGGGAAGCTGTCCCATGCCTTGCAGCATCTACCCACTAGGTGCCAGTGTCATCCCTCCCCACCTCCCCCAAGCTGTGACACCAAAGATGTACCCAGAATTGCTAAATGTCTCTTGGGGGACAAAAATCTTCTCCAACTAAGAATAACTCTTGGAGAGATCAGGCAACCAAGGAAATCTTGAGAGTTTAAATATGTGACCGAATCTCTTGTCAAAACTTAGCAGCACTCCAATCCGAGGACCAAGTGTCCACTCAGTTCTCCTTCCAATGCTGCCTCTCTGACTCAATGTATGATTAAATATGCCTCCAGAGTAGTTGCTGTTACGTTATCCTGGCTATTGCTTCCTAACATTTTTCCATTTTGTAGGCTATTGGTTTTCACATAGATTTGGTTGCATGGAAGGCAAGGCTATCCTGGGGTTAAAATTTCTATCCTGAGTTCAGAATGAAGCTCCTTTTGGAGGTGAAAGGGGCATGTTTTGATAGGGGAAAGATAGTTCAAAATATTTCCCTTAGGGACTGACTTGGAGATGTATTATGGTTTCATTGCCAAGCTTACACTTAAATAGAAGAATATATCTGTACACAAAGATTTATATAAAAAAAAATTCCCACCAAGTCCATGAGACACCTCTCTAAAGTGGCAGAGAACAGAGTGATCTTGTAGGGATGGTCGAGTGTAATTTCAGGTAATTCTGTATCAGGTTTCTGAGAACCCTTTTGGAAAGCTCTGTTATATGTTAGCGCTGAGTCTCAAAGAGGTGGAAAATTAGTATTTTCTTTCTCAGCCTACAATTTATTGATCAAAGAAAATTTATTTTTGGCTTTGTAGTGTTGCAACAATCTGAAGCATATTAATAAAGAAAGAGAGCAGCTTCTTGGGGAGATAACCTTGATGACTGTAATTTTTCTCACGAGTATCAATGCTGCTTATGTGCCAATATATCACAAGTGAAGGGGAAGGAGGGGAGCAGATGTTGCCTAGCAAGGGCAGTGCAGAGTTCTGTGTATTTTGCTTTTTCGTCTTCAAAAAGCCTTTCTCAAGGAGTCCTCATCTTTCACTCTTTATACTGGAGAAGGACTTGAGGTGACAGTATTGCAGGAAAGGCTTTCTGACTGTGAAGGTAGAAAGAGCTAACAAGGAGCTGCCTAGTCCTGATGGTTGGTTCTACTGAATACAGTAATCAGAGGATTCAGCCAAGATGTATTCCTGTGTACATGCACACATGCAGCCAGTCCAAGAGCCACCTGCGTCACATCCCTGCTCTCTGTCACTCAGGACAAATTACTTGGTCTCTCTCTGCCTCAGTTTCCTCATCTGAGGATATTAGTAGTGCTAACACAAATACAGATAAAATTAGTTAATGTTTTAAAAGTTAGTAGAAAATTGCCTGACAAATAACTATGTGTTTTACATGAAAAGAATATATTTAAAATTCATAATGAGTGTATAATATGTAGTGAGCGCTCTGCTAGGTGCTGGCAACTTATTAAAACAAAAAAGAAAATCTTCAAAGATAGGCAGACCATAAAGCAGGAAATAGGTCACATTTTAAAAATGAACTTTTCAGTCCGTGTTTATTAAGCACCTCCTTCATGAAGGCCTCCATGCTAGCCCCAGAAGAGACAGATAACAGTCAGCTTTTTTCTTTCCTAAGAACTCTGACTGGTGGAGGAGGGAAAGTGAAATACAAGATAATGTGACAACTGATGTGGCAAGTGTAGATACAGTGTGATATGTTTCCATTGGGAGACTCAGGTCTCAATCTCGGGATGGGGCTTGTGCTAGAGAAGCCCTGTAGGAGAAGTGATCTGTGAGTCTAGTCTCCTGGGTTGAGTGAGGCCGGTAGGATGGGGTGGAAGACAATGATCACAGAGAAAAAGCAGTGAGCCTTGGAGATGATAAGGAAGGAGGTAAATGAGATGGTAGGAAGGGATCTGCAGGTCAGGTTAAAGAGGATAGGCCCTCCCTTGAAAGAGAAAGGAAACCATTGAAATGTTTTCAGTAGGGGAATGATTTGGTCAAAGAAGTCGCGATTTTATTTGATAAACTGCAGTCTCAAGTTATGTAGAGGAAAGGCTGCAAAAAAGCTAGACTAGACAAGGTTGAAAGTCCGTATTGGTAAAGCACCATTGAGAGATGATAGGACTTGAACCTGGTCCCTCTGAAAAAGCTAAGAGAGTAGAGCTGAGTGTGGCAACAGTAGTAGAAACAAAGATATACTGTTATCCTGGAATGGGGTTTGAATTGAGGAAAAAGGACAAAAATCATGTTTACAGCTTCTTACTATGTAGGAAAGTCTTATCTGGCCTTTCCAGACCTTCACAAGAGGAGAAAAATACATATTTAGAGTTGTCTTTCTGAGACATTCATGCAGTCTTATGCTGCGAACTGTGATTCCTTACTGATGCCCCTTGCTGCCCTCTTTCTAGGTCCTGGTGTTAGGACTGGAAAGAATTTTTGCATTTTACTTCTGGCATAGAGAAGTAGAAGGGACTTAAACATGTGATTTTTTTTTTTTTTGTCCATTTTCTTAAATTGCACATTTTTTTGAGCACAGCCTGAGAGGATCATTAGAGATCATCTAATGAAGTGGTGGCAGAAAACTTTTTATCTCAAATGCCATCAGCAAAGTCTTAATAGTTTGCTATCAAAGGCTGCTTGGAGCGCTGTGTTGACAAAGAATGTGAGGCCCATATGGCTTGGTGGGAAAGTGACAAGATCAACGAAAGATGCCCATCATGGGTGCAGCAGGGCGGAGCAGAAGCACATATGCTTCTTATCTCCGGTTCTAGGATAAAGAATCCAAGCCTGTAGTGTTATATGCGTTTGACAAAGGTTACAACACAGATTTAGTTAGGAATATGGCTGCAAAGAAAACCAGGTCACATGTCTCCCAGTGCCAACATACAAATTCATTTCTTCAATAAATATTTGCCAAGCTTGACTGTGTGTCCCGTTCACTCTCTCTTGTGTTTGTTTTTAGTGCTAGGTTTTCAACTTTTAACATTGCAAACGAGGTCCCTCCTTTCCTGGAGAACACCTTCCTGTAGGAGGCAGGCAATAGATCAGTGAATAAAATAATCTTAGTTGGAAGTTGGAGATTATGCAATGAAAGCCTGGGCGTGGTAACGTGAAATAAAACATGGCCATGGGGCAGCCAGTCAAGAGAGTTGCTTCTGAATAAAGGACTTTTTTAGCTGAGACTTGAATGGAAAAAAAAAAAAAAAAAGAGCCAGCGAGAACAAGATCTGATGGAGGAATCCACCAGGCAGTACACATAGAAAGTGCAAAGACACCAAAGGTAAAAGTAGCCAGAGTGTCTGAGGAACAGAAAGAAGGCCTGCAGGGAGGGCACCATGAGTGAGCGGGACAGGAGTACCTGGGAACGTGGGAGAGACTATGTGTCCCCATCTCGTTAGGACGGGAGTCTTAGTGTCCTCCTCAGTGACCTCAGGCAGTAGGAAAGTGAGGGGCTAGACCCTACGCCTCCAGTATCGTGGTGCAGCGCTTCTGAAGGTCTCTATGAATACATAGCCCTTTCTTTCTCTTTATAGAAAACTCCTTGATTGTAACTGCCAAGATCAAGCAGCTGATAAGATCAAAAACTTTGCTCTATATAGATTAGAGTGGAAAATAGAAACCTGGAATAAGTGTGTTTCCTTCAGGTGACCTTAGTAAAACATTCATGGGGTGCTGACAAGTACTTTGAATTTATACAATGGGGAACATAGTTTAAATACTTTGATATATTGCAAGCAGCTTCTAGAGAATCTCAAAAAAGATTGCGAAGCTCATTTAAATCTTGTACCAACCCTGTGAGAATTGGTAGGAAATAGCTATTGCTATTTTTTTTTCCAGATGGATAAAATGAAGCAAAGAGATTAAATTACTTGATTTCAGATTTTTTTCCTCTAGTTTTCATTCAACCTAATGGATACATTCCATACACCTTAATTTATAAATAAATCTATGGTTGAACTCCAAAGAGTAATAAAACACCAATAGGCTCTTCGATTTTTGAGTCCTAAGTTCCCAGTTTGTGTATTTACCATACTAATTATAAGTAACAAAATGAAGTGAATCTTTCACGTTGCATGTGCTTCAGCAATATGCTGAGCCTGCTGAGTTGCATTTTGTTTGGAAATTTGCTCCTAATTATTTTCTGCTGGGGTCTATAGTGGTCAAGTTTCAGGCTGCCCCATTTGATATTTGCATATATTCCACTAACTGCGATGTCCTTTTCCTTCCCTCCTTCTCTCCCTGCCCTCTCCTCCCCAGGCTGATTTACCTGTTCTGTTCATTCTTTTCCTCACAGGCTGTGCTCTCAAGTGACAGCTTATGAGCTTAATAAATCCAGGCAAATGTATAAATGGATGTTAATGGCTCACACTCCCCTTCAGCATAGCATGTATACACTTTAATGGTGACCTTTGATGGTTAATACCTAACTCAGAGGAATGACTAATAGCAGAATTAAGAAGCCAGGTAGATCTGGAGGTCAGCATTGTAGCTCATCAAAAGTCATACATTTGGGGGATGTGAAGGACTTTGTGTGCCCCTCCTATCATGGAGATAGGCCTGTTCCTAGAGCCAGTTCTCCTCTTAAACGGTGGGTCTCATTGTACAGGATTTTACGGACCTCACTCACGTGGTGGTATTTCTCACATGCATATATAAAGTGTGAGCTGTATCTAGAATGCTTCTCAACAAATTAACAGAAATTTATATTGATGTGCAAGGTAATACCTGAAGAAGTAAATTACAAGAAGAATATGATTATTGTCTGTAGAATCCTTTCTGCTTCCACTTCATAGAAAATACTTGTCTTTTTAGTGCAACTCTTTTATCTCTTACCATAGTTTTTCTATGAATGGGACAGATTCTGTTTGTTCTTTCTTCTCTCTTGTTGACCCAGGATCTTAAAACCTTTTTCAAATTTGCAGTAAGGCAATGCTATAACTCATAAGGGAGGAGTCCAGAAGAAATGGAATTTGAGATCCTTTTCCAGTGTACCTTCTGATGTAGAACATGGGGATGGATGTGTATAGGAAAACCCACTGTAAAAGGATACTTCCCATTCCACTTTAAAGGTATTTCTATTTAACTAAGCTCCAAAATATTTCATAAGCTCCCAATGCAATTGTTTTCCTCCTTAAAGGAAGACAAATGAATCTTAAATTCTGCTTTCTATATAAAGGTATATGCAGGTATGTGCAGAAAAGAAGTGATTCTGCCAGAAGTACAGAAAAAGAAAAATTATACTTATATCAAGAGAAAGTTATGCTATCTTTCAAAGCTTAGAGAAATTAGAATTTTCTCATTCCATTGAGAAAAGTAGATTTGTTAGATCATATCATTCTAAATAAATCTGTTTTGAGCCCTGAATTAGCAAAAGTATTTTTTTAATCTTTATCACTATAAATATGTATTTCTAGTATTGAATAAAGTCTATATTGAGGGTACTTCTCATTGTAAAAATTCCAGGCTTCTGAGAAATAAAGGCAAAAACTATAAATGTTTTCATAAGGACAGAGGAGATTTTGTGGTGTACCATCCTGGGTCTATTTCCCTAATATTAAGTTGTGGCTCTCACAGCAATTTTTCTGTATTGTTTTATTTTTATGTCCATCTTGGGATATAATTATTTATATACTTTGCCTGACTTCCCCTCCTAGATTGCAGGTGAAAATTGATATAAAGTATGACTTTAGATAAAGCCTTGCCCATGGTAGACATTCAATGCTCACATCCCTCCTGGATGGCTGCCTCCCACATAATGTTGTTGCGTGGCTTATAGAAACAGGCATCACTGCTTTACTTTTAATTTCTGATATACCATTCACTCTTCCCTTTGGTAAAACTTGCCTGAACCTGTGTTATGAACTGAGCACTGTGTTAGATGCTGTGAGGATTAATAAGATCCCATCTCCCGTCCCAGGGAGTTTATCATCTAATGGTGGTATGTGAATACCAGCAAATGAGAGAGGCCTCATGTTGGGCCTCGGCAATGCCTAACTAACTGTAGCCAGTGTTCAATAAATGACAGCTGGTTTCTCCATCAGCTACAGATATAGTTTCTAGTGTTGTTACTTTCATTACATCTAGCATCTAAAATAGGTAAGTGTGGGGTTTGGTTAAAACTGGTTGGTGTTGCTTTCAAAAATGTGTGATGTCTCCTCACAGTGGAAGAAGTGTCTGTCCTGCTACTGCCTCTAGGATGAGGTGCAGTGTGTTCCCAAAACAGCAGGGACAACATTACCGAGGCAGGTTCCCACTGGGTTTGATCGGAATCTCCAGGTACCGAGTCTAGCAATCTGTGTTTAAACAGGTCCTCTGGGTGATTCTGATGTGACCTAAACTGTGAGAACCACCATTGTAGGATGTCCACAGAGACATGGGCAGGGAGATGCCAAAGATAAAAAGGGGTGGAAAGAAGAGAAGTTTCATGACCCATGCTCTCAAGGCTTACAGCCTAATAAGAGAGCAAATAATCACTAAGGTAAGTACACTGTCACAACTCTGGTGCCTGCTGCAGAGGCATAGTGCAGGTGCACTTGTGTCCTGGACCAGGGAGAATGGAGGAGTGTAAGGTTTAGGCAAGACCCACTAAGGAATGAGTTCAAGCAGTTTCTGCCTTTGATAATGTGTGCGTATTAGGAGGAGGTCGAGAATCTTGTTTGATTCTAAAAGTGCACTGTGGAGCCTATTTAACAAAATGCTTTTGTATAGTTCTTTTCCCCGTTGTGTTCTTGGAGTTAGAGGGCATTTCCTCTATGACTTTTCTTAGGCTGACTCAGTACTTTAATTATCTACACAGATATGTATAGATATATATACATATACACATATATAGAAATATTTGTTGATTCCTGTAATATTCAGGACACAGCTTGCTTTGTACTATCACATGACAGTATGTTAGGTATCAACTCTGGTCATTTACCCACAGCTTCTAAATTCTCATGGTATTTTTTTCAAGAAGGAATTGTTAACTCTGGTAAGTAAAATGGCTCAGTGAGATTAAATCATTCACCCAGGTCACATGGTTCATAAGTGACAGAGCAGAGCTCAGTCAGGTAGTTGGGTTCTAGATTTCTGTCTCTCAACCACTACATGAAGAGTTCATGGGAGAGAATATGTTTCTGATTGAAAGTATGTACACAGAATGGGAAGCTCTGCCTCAAGAATTTGTACTTCATCTTGACCTGTATTTCTCCTGTCCCCAGACTTCTCATGACTTGAAGAAAAGATATCAGATGCCATAGTTCATTGGGTTTGAAGCAACCTCTTTAACGTCATAAGCACATTCAAAGAAGCCAGGAATTCTAACTTCTATATAGAGCTTGAGCCATTCCTAAAATATGGCAAGCTGGGACATAGATATGAGGATGTAAGTGTGGGTTTGGGAAAGGAGCAGTATAAATAGATGATCAGGCGTATTTCAGGGCAGCAGCCACCGGGGAAGAAGGAGGTGTCTCTACCAGCTGGCTCAAAGCTGGGCCTGCATCTTCCCTCTCCAGCTTCCAGATTCTTCTCAGTTTCTTGGCACATGTTTCAGATGTCCTCTAATTTGCATGTATTTCCCTCAGCTTGCCCTTTTGTGATTTCTTTCCTCCCTTTAAATACCCTTGATGTTAATTTCATCTTTATGTTAAATGATATAAATAAAATCTGAATAAGACACTTGGGGTGTATATTTCCCCAATTGCTAATCCTGCCCTGTCCGTCTAAGATGCAAGAATTACAAATTAGAAAATAACTAAGGAAACATGTATTTCTAATGAGAAGAATGCTGATGTCATAATAATTAATGATAGAAATAAATATAACAACTGTAATGACATCACTTCAAACAACTGCTTGGAGTGCTTTAAAAATTATAATTTTTTGGTTTAATTTATAATCTAAACCAATCTACCTATTTTTACCTTAGAGGACTGCATCAAGGAAAAACCCAAAGATTATCACTTTAAATTTCAGTTGTGCAGTTAAAAGATTTTAGGAAGCCAAGTTCCCCTAGAAGTTCAGACTTATTAAGGTGCGTGCACAAGATTAACTTCTGTGAATGGGTATGGCCACAGGTTGTTGTACTATTTTGACTTATATATTCATATGTAATTATTTTGACAGTATCTAAAATCAGTGCATTTGTAGTGGAACCATAAATTCACTGAATTCACAGTTGCATTTTCTTCACCTGCCTGTACACCTAATTGAAAACTGCCCTAGAACCTGAAGCTTCCCTAGCAGGGTGACACATACATACCCAGAAAGGCAGCTTTGGCCAAGAAAGATGATTGTTTTGATTGGGATGGAGAATAAGAATTTGATTAGTTTAGCAGAAGCAGAAATATTTCCCAAATTTTCACCTTCTCTTAAAAAAGGTCCCTTTTAGAAAGTAAGCTCTTAATAAAAATTAGGGGTTTTTCTGAATGAGCAAAAGCAATAATCCATAGGGGATTCAAAAAGCAATTTATATGCAGCTTTCCCAATATTAAATAGCTTTGGTGAGAACAGCACTGCTTTTATTTAAAAAATGCAGGTTATTAATACATTTTCAAATTAATAGTTTGGAAATTTTCATACCCTTCCAAGTATGAGTCAATAGTACATCTCTACCTGCAAGAGTGACTTGATGCATTCATTTTACTACAATGAAAGTGTCATTTAGAAAGCCATTAAAACATAACCTTGAAATTAACATTGTGACCCTACAAGGAAACATTAAATGGGTTGAAAAGTAATGGTCTTGAAAGGAAAGGCCTGCCTTTAGAATACAAGTTAAAAAAAAGAAAGAAAAAAGAAAAAGAAAAAAGCCACTAATGAATAATTACTTTAATGAGCCTCTAATCTCAAAGCCACTCACATTTACTTGCATTAATGCTGTGAAATGTTGGATGGTGTGAACACATTAAAATATTCATTTTAGTGCTTTTTTGTTCAACAAAGCAATGGCATACCCCAAACTCCTCCATCAGAGGCCTCTTTAGCAATTGACCTTGTCATCAAAATCCTGATACTGTCCAGGTGAAGATTCCAGACACTGGAACTCCTTCCTGAAAGGCTAATAGGACCATGAACCTATTGCAAGCCCTAAAGCACCTCAGCACCTTCACCCGAGGCTCCATTATACAGGATCTCTCTCCAAAGAAGGCGTTTTAGCAAAGCAGTTAATACTGAAGGCTCTAGCATGGGATGCTGAGTATAAATATTAACTTTTGCAATCTGGGACAAATTACAGACCCTTTCTGTGCCTCCAAATCCGTATATGTTAAATGAGCAAAAACATAGTGCTATTACAAGAAGTTGCTTTGAAGGGTGAATGAAATGACCTAGGCAGAAGATGTAGCAAAGTGCCATCCTTGATAAAAAGAGAAAGATAACTATTAAGTGAAAAATGGTATTTCTCAACATAACTTACAAGGTCAACCATGAACTGGCCCCAGTTTAGGAAGTTATTTCAATTTCCCTTCCACCTCTTACCTCTTACTTTGTTTGGGCCCAGGGAAGTCTTAAACTTGAGTGTGCCTCCCATATATCACCAAGGGTTTGTCAGACACAGATTGCTGGGCCTTGCCTGCAGTTTTGGCAGCAGCACAAGTGGGGCTCAGAAGCTTACATTTCCAACAAATTCACGGGTGGTATTGATGCTACTGATCTGTGGGCAGACCATGAAGACCAATAGTCTAGTCTCTCATTTCTAGGAAGTGCCACTCTGTCTTTTATCACCTGAAAAGTTGATAACACCAAGGCCCTGTTCACAGGGACCTCATTCAAGCTTTTGCTAATTCCTGCAGCGAGAATTGGCTTTCTGTGTTTTGTACTCCTATAACCCAGAGCTCCATTTGCTTCTATAGCAGTGATCATCTTGCATTATAATTTTTCAGTTTGTATGTTGAATGTTTATCTCCCACCTGGACCATGCACTCTTCCAAGGGCAGAGAGCCTATCATTTTCATCTTTGGTTTAGGGTCATATATGCTGCCTGGCCACATGGTAGGTACTAAGTAAACAGCCTGAATGAGTGAACAACCAAACTACACCCCAAGCCCTTTGTTTATCCCTTTGCCTTGGTAAGAGTAGTTTTCTCCTTCTGAAATGCTGTTATTTGTTGAGTCTGATAGTGAGTCCTGGAATTTTTTTAAGACCCTGTGCTAGTATTTTTAAAGTCACTAAACTGTCCCTAACTTGCTGGAATAGGCTGTCCTTCCCCTAGGCATTCCTTGCTCATAAGTTTTGTTTTTCTCCCTCATTTTGCCTGAGTTTTTTTAGAGCTGCAGCTATGCCTTATTGATCTTAGTACCCCCAGAACCTAGTAAAGTGGCTGGAACTTAGGAGACTCTGGGGAAATGTGTGTGGAATGACAGAATGTTGAGAGAGCTGCTCCAGGCCAGGGCAGCCCAGTCTGGGATGCTGACTGAATTCGTCACTGGTGTCCCCAGCCCTCCACTGTCTTCCCAGGGCCTGTCTGTTCTGAATACCTTCCAGAATTTCAGAGTCACCTACTCTGCAGGCCATAGGAAACACAGAGAGTGCAATTAGCAAGAAAGCTATCTCCATAGCTCTAGCAAGATATGATGAAACCCTGGACTAAAAGAGGCCCATTGGAAGAGGAATCATGGAGGGAATGAATTTCTCAATTGACCAGTTTAGAAAATTGAGCTTAAGGCTCTGGGATGAAAGCTACCTGGGTTAAATCCTAGCTCTCCACTCATCTCGTACTTTAGCTTTCGAAGCCTTGGTTTCCTGATCTGTAAAATGGGAATGATAAATTAGTATAAATATTAAATGCGATGGGACATATAAAATACTTGGCACAGTTTCTGGAAGGTAGAAATATGCAATATGTAGATTTATATTGAGTAGCTATGATAAACTGTCCATGCTTTTAATCAGCTTAGTCTGTATCATATATACACAAGAGGTATGTGATTTTGCTGTTTATCCACAAAGAATTTATAGAACAGCTGGGCAGGAAGCTGACCACACCCGCAGAAACCCTTGATTATGTGTTGTCTAGTATTCATCACCAAGGAAATAATAATCCAGTATAAATTTTAATATGGTGGAAGTTCATAGAAGGTAGAGACCAGAGATGAAGTGCTCACACAACACTTATACTCCATAACTGTAATAGTCTGGGAGCTGGAGGTTAAAAATTAGTTTAAACAGGGGAAACAAAAGGAAGGTTCTGGGACCTTAGAATTGTCTTGCATGTAAGGTTCCATTTGTATCAGCATATTGCTGTAGGCTTTTCTCCTTTAAGGATATACAGTGTAAACTCAATTAGATGGCTTGGGCTCAACTAATAGTTGAGTTATTTGAACCTAATGCACAAACAATAGACTCGTGTAGAGAGCGGTGAAGGAATTTTATTGGACACATATAAACATAGAAATATAGATGTGTGTGTGTGTGTATGCTTTTATAATTTCTTGACTGTTGCTACTAATGAAGAGATTTCCTAAGCATCTCATTTTGGGTGGACAAAAACTGTAGCCAACACATAGTTTTAACTATGTATGAATCAAACCTAGTTCTAAGTGCCTTTGTATTCATTAAGCCATGTAATCCACAGAGCAACATAAGGTAGGTGCTATTACAATTCTTAATTTATGGTTGAGGTAACTGAGGCATACAGAGGTCGGTTGGGTCGTTCACAGGGTCACCCTGAGGCAGACCAAATTCTCAGGCGAATGTCCTGGGCAGTTCCCGTTTCCATTCCTAATCTGGAAAGCCCTGCCTGCAGCCTGCCAGCACAGCCAGAGTCAGCTGGTGGAACCACACCCGGACCCTGTTTGTCTGCAGCAAATCCGTGACTCCCTTCCACCACTGTCTGAGTAAAGGCAGTGACTCAGGAAATTCTGTCTGTAGTTGAGTTTTTATTTCCACACTCCTTGGGATATCCACACATTCCGAATGCTAGTCCCATCCTCTTATTTGCTCCGAAAAGTACATTTGTCACTGGAAACGATCTTTTAATTGTTTATTTTCCTCTGGCTTCCTTCCAGGGCTTTGTAGCAAATGTTAAGTACTGTTTAAAACATGTTTTTCTTCTTGTGGAATAGGTGAGCATATGTGTTGGTTAACTGTTGCGTTTGGAGCTTCCCAGTTGGTAACTGACAGCCCGTAATTCAGCATAACTTGAACTCTGACCATGTCTCCATGTCGTTTTGTGGCCTGTCACCAAATTTCTTTTGAATAGTTTGTGAAAATGGCACATAGTGAAATGCTTCCTGGCTTATCATGAGATTAAAACACTCTATGATGGGTTAGAGACCTTGGGAAATTCGCTTGCCAGGTTACACATTTTTTAAATTTTTTCTTGAAAACCTAATTTCTATATGATGCAGTAATTCCTTCTTCTCCTTAGGGACTAGAGGCTCAAATTGGGGGAATAGAAGATGAAGGGAATGGCATTTACTGGAATATCTAGTATGTGCCAAGCTGTGGGCTAAGTGTTTTCTTGACTGTGGGAAGGGTTGATGTACCACCTTCCTGTCCAGTGTTTGCACTCCTGCTTGAGCCTGTGTCCTGACACCTTATACTGAGGATATAGCTCTGATTCAGGGATTTGCCGCAGATGTCATTGGGGCTTGTTCTAACCCCAGTCTCATCTACTCTGCACTGTAGGAAAAGGTTACAGGCCAGCCAGCTCTTTGCGTTGGGGACCCCCATGCTAGCTACCTAGACACTCCAGAGAAGTACTGATCAACAGGATTTCAGAGTTCTGAACCAATAGAAAAATAAAAAGAGGGTGAGGAAGATGAAATCAAAATACCACCCTATTAATAGTAAAAGTGATGTGAGAAAATGGAAATGGAAAGACATGGTCTGCTAGGCACAGGCAGAATTTAGAACCCCATAGAAATGCCCTAGGGGAAAGAAGTATCAAATCCTCCTTTTTTTTTTAATTTTAGTTTTTGTTGTCCATTATTGCTTTTTCTTGTTTTTTTAGTGATGTGTAACTCTGAAAGTAAAACATCTTCTACAGCTTGACAAAATTGTATGTGTGTACATACCTGTTTAACTACCACCAAGACTTAGCACCTTTCTGGCATCCCCGAGGGCACCCTCCTGAAGGCAACCATGTTTCACCCCTGTCACCATACAGAGAGCACGGACAGGCCCTTTCAAACAGAGTAACTTTACTGCATCTTTTGAGGAGCTTGCTCTTTGGGGAGGTGTGTGGAGGGGGCAAGGAAAGAGAATTGAGAGAGGATTGAGAGAGATTGGGAGAGAGAGAAAGGAAAAGAGAGGGAGAAAGAAAGGGCGGACTGTGGCTGAGCAGCTTCTCCCTTCAAATTTACCCTGCAGGTTAAGTCCCTCCAGCCTCCCCTGGGAAGAGGTAAGGGAGGCCTCAAGGCTGGCCAGGTATGCTAAACTAACAGGTCACCCTCTGCACTGGAGGAAACACCAGGAGCAGAGGAGGCGCCCCTCCTTCCGCCACCGTGTTAGGTCTGTGAATCCCTGAAGGGTAGACGATGGTACAATGTGACAAAATATCACTGGATTGACATGACTTATCTTCCAGGAACATCAATTTTACTCAACAAGTTGGGGGAGGGTATTATTTTAATAGCAACACAAATATGGAGATATTTATGGAGCAGAATGTAAAACTCACATGAATTTTTAAAACAAAACATAACACTTTAAAGCTCTTTCAGGCTTGCTCGGGGCTGCTTTAGGCTAAGCCCTCAGGTTCCCCAGGGGTACATGTTCATTCCTCTCTGCCTAGGGTAACATCAGTGGAAAAAGTCTGGAAGCTCTCCTAGAACACTGAGCATGTCACATGAAACCTTTATCAAGGCACTAGCATGAACTTGGCAATGTTAGTACATTTAAAAACAAGGAAGAGAGGGATTCAGAATCAGAGAGAAGACAGTCATCAGAGAGGCACATGGCTTAGGAGGCAAACACACAGCACAGCACCAGCTGGTAAGCTGACCAGTCTGCAGGAAAGAAGAAAGGAGGGAGGGAGAGTGAGCAAGAAGACATAAGTCTGAAGATGGAGAGTGGCTTCAGATAACACGGGAAGGGAGAAGGACAGAAGGTTGGTGCTGAGGCTGGTGTGTGCATCTTTGTGTAACTCCTGCTTCACAATCCAGGGAGCCATGCCCACATAGCCCTGCCCAGCTCTGTCACAGAGATGCTCTCTGAGTGAGATAGGTCTGCCATGGGATTTTGTTTGCAGAGAGGGGATGCTTACCCTGCCACCTGAAAGTTTAGTTTATGTTTGCCTGGTGAGCATATTCAACCGCTCCCTAGGATAGAATAGGACAGCATAGAATAGAACAGAATCCAATCCGGTCCTATGACCCAGGCCTCATGGCCCTAAGTTGAAACTCCAATACCTGTGGAGGCCAGGTGATAGAAAAGATGTATGACTGCCAGGTGTTTTTTATTGCAAAGAGGATAATAGTAAACTTGAGGGTGGGTGCATTGTTTAAAGGCACTCGAATGGGAAAACAAAACAAAAAAATCCCCACAAAAACTAGCTGGCTAGCCTGTCTAGCTTTTCTGCTGGATTTGGTTTGCAGGATTTCAGTTTCCTGTCCTGGTCACCACTATGAAACCTAACTTTCTCCCTATAATCTCAACATATGGGTTGTCTCATTTAATGTCCTGAATATTCCAGGGGAAGCTGTGCTATTTATTTCCATTCTCCAAAAAGAGAAATCAAGGCCCAGAAAGTAATTTTCATAATGCTACAAACCGTAAAAATTCAAACCAGATTTGAGCCAAAGGGCTTTTTAAAATTTTCATTTCAGAAGTTTTTATTGTGATAACCATTGCAGAACTTCCAAAATCTCTGAAGAATTTTGCTACAGACCGCAGAGGTAGAAAGCCATGAACTTCCACAGAAATGTGGTCTGCAGAATATTTACCCATTGAATGGTTATCAAACATAATAGTGCTATTTAACAAAATACAGTGACAGCTTTGCTATTTTAAATAACATGTTTCAAAATAAACAATAACAGCAAAGCTGGGACTCTTGAAAGTCAGGAGAAGAAATGGTTATTGATTTGGAAAAAAATAATTGCCTTAACAGCAGAAACATGTTAATATGAAACTTAAAAAGAAACTGTCAGTTGATGTGGTTAAACACTCATTAATAGCCAGACATTGGACAGCTTTTTCACTATCTATTATCTTAGTGACATCACTTTATATAATGAATTTTGATTTTTTTGGCATATGTGTATAAAATCCAATAAAACATTGAAAGGAAGAAAGATAAAAATTAGCAGAGGTGAATGACTTCTCTAACTAGGCAATTGTTCATAGCATTCATTATTAGCAGTAGAGTTTTACGACCTAACACTTGTTACATTCTAGTCCTTGTTTTATTTTTATGAGAGCTCAATCATGAATGTTGATTTCATTCAGCAGGTGGAGAGTTTACGAAATGCCTGGTGAAGTAGAATTAGACTCTCAACGTGGCCTGGCTGATTTTGCGTTTTCCTGTATTTAGAAGTTAAAGACCTGCCATTATTCAGCTTCCTCTGACCTGTTCTTCACACTCTCTTATTGGCTGAACACAGATTTCTTTGGCTAGAACCATCACCATCTTGGCTAAAGAAATTGGTGTCTTCTCACTACACAGGTCCCCTCCTGATTCCAGGCTTTCAGGAGCTAGAATTTAAGCATAATGGTATAACTCCGGTAGCCACAGAAACTTCAGTAATTAATTTAAAACACCCACACAAAAAATTATCTCTCTCCTCGATGTGAAGTCACAGAGGAAACGTTGTACCCTCACACTTGTGAACAATTCTATTGTTAACGATGGTGTATAAAGCCAGTAGCCTTATTTATCAATACAACCTACAGCAGAGTACATTTTCAAGTGTATGCAGTGAATTGCATACGCAGTGCACATTGCTGTCGTCAGAGCTGTGCTGAGGGAATTTAGCTAAAACAGCTTAGAGGCACCCCTTAATAGTTACCTGTAATTGTTTCAAAATTGGTTTTTTGGAGTTTAGAGCTTAGTTTTTATTTTTGTTGTTATTTATTAATCTTACTCTATGACTGTCACAACTGATCCTGGTTTTGCTAACACTCTCAAAGCAGGGACACTATACAATTTTATTTCACTGAATACTTTCAATAATATACCTCACTTTTAAGTGAGTTGAACCCTCATACATTTTTAAGGTATTACCAGAATTCCTTAAATTTGGCATAGAATTGTAGGTCCATTTAGATAAGTGTTTGCCAATAAATGGGAAATTTCATACTATCTAATTTTCAAAGTTCTTTCCTTTTTCTTTTTGTTTTGGCAAATCCCTGTGTCCTTGGTTGTTAAAAGAGGACACAAATGGCATGTATGCTGACAGTTCTTGCAGATGATGAACTTGGTTATTTATCCTGGTCCACTGAGGGCAGTATAAATCCAAGTGGGTTTTATTTCCAGTAGTACATAAATACATACGCATTTTCCATTTTTAATGCAACAGGTAACAAAGTATATTCTGACTCCATCTCTTACCCCATTCATTAATATATTACATAGACATAGACAGCTTCTAAACTATATAATGAGGAGGGTGATTAACCTTTCAATGCATTTATTATTTATATTTTATGCTTAAAAAGCTTACCATTAAATCAGTATTTCCTAAGTTCGGTTGTTTATGTATCTCGTTACATATTTCCCATGTCTGCACATTGACCTAAATTGGCTACTATTTTTTTGCTTGTGGTTCTCTGTCATTCACTGTGGTCTGAATCGTACTGTCTGAACTAATCAACACATTGCTGCCATTGCTCCAGTCCCCAGCCTGGATCCTCAGAACAGTCAGGCCCAAGTCCCTCCTAGGCCTTGGCACTAATCCTGGCATTGACATTAACAGAATGGAAGTGAAGTGATGGAAGTGTCACTAGGTTGGTTTACTGGTACTAGTTATGAATAAACCAGCTGAACAAGTAACAGAGGAACAAAGTGTTAAGAAATCCTCAGGGCTATAGCCCTGTTTAACCTTTTACTCATCTTTTTTTGCTTATACTTATCTGAATTTCTCTCCTTTTGGATGAAGCTCATTAGATCACATGTTTCCCCACCTCTTTTTCTTTTTAATTTCCATGTTGCTGTTTTCACTGTAGTATCATTAGAATGGGGAAGGGATTCTGTGCCTAAGATGGCCAAGCATGGTGCACGTGCAGTGCAGCCTTAGAGGGTCCTCCATCTATTGGCCACACTTGAAGTGACTTGTTGGCCCACTCTAATCTCAGGGTGGGCAGCAGTTCTCCTTACATTGTGTCATTCATCCAGTTGGAGGGGAGATATTTTATGTTTCTTTAAATGCTCTGATGGTATCAGCCCTCTTGGGCTGCTATATAAAATACTTAACAGATTAAACAACAGATACTTATTTTTCACAATTTTAGAAGCTAGAAAGTCCAAGACTGAGGTGCTAGCTTAAATAGCTTTTTGGTGAGGGCCCTTCTTGACTTGCAGAGAGCTGCCTTCTTGCTATGTCCTCACATGGCAGACAAAAGCAGTCTCTCTCCCTTCCTTTTCTTATAAAGCCCTAAGTCCCATCAGGAAGGTCCTATTCCCATGACTTCTGTCTAACTGTAATTACCTCCCAAAGGCCTGTCTCCAAATGTCATTACTTTGGGAGCTGGGGCTCTAATACAAAAATCTGGAGGACACAACTCAGTCCAGAGGACCAGCCTCCCCTATCTACTTTGTGTTGCCTAACCTTGGTCTTGCCCGTGCCCTTTGTCAACATTAGTTAGTATTTTTACTAAACTGGACTAATATTTTTTTAATTTAAAATACTTTAAAAAGGAAAGTTTCTTTTTTTTTCTTTTTTCTTTTGATATCGTTAATATAAAATCACATGGGCAACATTGTGGTTACTAGATTCCCCATTATCAAGTCCCCACCACACACCCCATTACAATCACTGTCCACCAGCATAGTAAGATGCAATACAGTCACTACTTGTCTTCTCTGTGTTATACTGCCTTCCCTGTGCCCCCACCCCATGTTATGTGTGCTAATCGTAATGCCCCTTATTCCCCTTCTCCCTCCCTCCCTAGACCCTTTCCCTCTAGTAACTGTTAGTCCATTCTTGTGTTCTATGAGTCAGCTGCTGTTTTGTTCCTTCAGTTTTTCTTTGCTCTTATACTCCGCAGATGAGTGAAATCATTTGGTACTTGTCTTTCTCCGCCTGGCTTATTTTACTGATCATAATACCCTCTAGCTCCATCCATGTTGTTGCAAATGGTAAGATTTGTTTTCTTCTTATGGCTGAATAATATTCCATTGTGTATATGTACCACCTCTTCTTTATCCATTCATCTACTGATGGACACTTAGGTTGCTTCCATGTTTTGGCTATTGTAAATAGTGCTGGGATACACATAGGGGTACATATGTCTTTTTCAAACTGGGCTTCTGCATTCTTAGGGTAAATTCCTAGGAGTGGAATTCCTGGGTCAAATGGTATTTCTATTTTGAGTTTTTTGAGGAACCTCCATACTGCTTTCCACAATGGTTGAAGTAATTTACATTCCCACCAGCAGTGTAGGAGGATTCCCCTTTCTCCACATCCTCACCAACATTTGTTGTTGCTTGTCTTTTGGATGATGGTCATCCTACCTGGTGTGAGGAGATATCTCATTGTGGTTTTAATTTGCATTTCTCTGATGATTAGCAATGTGGAGCATCTTTTCATGTGCCTGTTGGCCATCTGAATTTCTTCTTTGGTGAAGTATCTGTTCAGTTCATCTGCCCATTTTTTAATTGGATTATTTGCTTTTTGTTTGTTGAGGTGCATGAGTTCTTTATATATTTTGGATGTCAACCCTTTATCAGATACATCATTTATGAATATATTCTCCCATACTGTAGGATGCCTTTTTGTTCTATTGATAATGTCCTTTGCTGTACAGAAGTTTTTCAGCTTGATGTAGTCCCACTTGTTCAATTTTGCTTTTGTTTCCCTTGCCCTGGGAGATATATTTATGAAGAAGTTGCTTATGTTTATGTCCAAGAGATTTTTACCTATGTTTTTTTCTAAGAGTTTTATCGTTTCATGACTTACATTCAGGTCTTTGATACATACATTTCAAGTTTACTTTTGTGTATGGGGATAGGCAATAATCCAGTTTCATTCTCTTGCATGTAGCTGTCCAGTTTTGCCAACAACAGTTGTAGAAGAGGCTGTCATTTCTCCATTGTATGTCCATGGCTCCTTTATCATATATTAATTGACCATGTATGCTTAGGTTTATATCTGGGCTCTCTAGTCTGTTCCATTGTTCTCTGTGTCTGTTCTTGTGCCAGTACCAAATTGTCCTGATTTGGTGGCTGTGTAGTAGAGCTCAAAAGTTGGTGAGCATAATGCCCCCTGCTTTATTCTTCCTTCTCAGGATTGTTTTGGCTATTTGGGGTCTTTTGTGGTTCCATATGAATTTTAGAGCTATTTGCTCTAGTTCACTGAAGAGTGAAAAGGAAATTTTCTTATCAGCACTTTAAGTGGAAGACCAGTATCATTTGCCATAAATAAAAAATGATACATAAATCTGAAACTTTGGGGGCAAAAAGTTGTGAACCCTTTTCTGTATCTCATGTACCACATTTGGGGAACAACAGTGAAGAAATAAATGTTCAGGTTCTAAATTCAGGAATCCCCCCAGGTACTCCAGACATTCTATTCCTGGTGTAGCTTGAGAATTGGCACAAGCCATGAGGTTTCTGCATAACTATTCTATAGACCTTAATCTAGTTTAGAACATATCTGGAGTAGGGGAATTGAGGAAGAATTGTGACTCATATTAATTCCATCACTTTTCCTTTCCAAGTCCAGATTTATAGTTGTGAGTAATATACATTTGTTTCTTGGTGTGAGCGCTATTGGCTGCTGGCTTGTTAACTTTAATTGGTGGAATTGTGATCATTCAGGCTATTAGCAGAAACTACTCATGTGTTTTCAAAGAAACCAGTATACATTAGAATCTTTCATTAAAGACCAATCAGCTATTTTCACATTTCAAATTTTGATGCCATTGCTCTCTTGATAGGATAGCAAACTGACCATAAAATTTATCTAATCCATTTTCTAAGGGTAAGAGTCAAGAAAATAAAAGTCCATCTATAGGAATGGCTTAAAATATTTATATTATCAATTCTGGCATAACTAATTCAAGAGTAAGATTATAAAGTGATTTGGCTATTATAGCTTGAAAGTTAGACATAGGCAAACAGTAGCAGAGGCAGCCTCATTACTGCCCAGATCACTAATGTTTGTTTACAAAGATTTAGAAAAGAATCAATTAAAATGAGTATTTACCTAAAAAGGAATCAGAGTCATCTAGCTATACATAACATGAGCTATCTTGCTTTCTGAAAAGCAAGATATAACATTAAAAATATAATGAAAAAGAAGTTCATGAATTTCTATTTTTTAATTGACTCAGAACAAGTTTCTTAATGAAGCCCAAGGAGTGCCCTCAGACTGGAGTGATAGAGAATACAATGACTTTCTGGAAATGACTGGATACTTACCTATGTAAAAGGCAACCTGGTGGGTTGCAAGAATCTTGAAATAGTAGTAAACCAATGTCTTACAAATTCAGCTGACCACTAGCAAATTCTGATCTTGAACAAGGCATTGAACTTCACTGAGCCTCAGTTTTATCATCTATAACTATACTTGTATGGCCAAATTTCAGTGATCTGCTGTGCATATTTCTTTCCTTTTATCGCTTCTGCTCTATACAGTCTCTGCCTTTGTGTCAACATTACCTCAACTGATAGGTTTCCTATATCATGATTGTTTTGGAAAAAAGGGTTTATAGAATGGTTCGTACGTGAAAAAATTTTTTTTAATATACCCTCAAAATGAATGACACATAGCTTTGCACGTTGGGCCTGTAACTAAGTGTTGAAAAGTTTAGGGCATAAAAATCTTAACTTCAAATAAACTAACGTCTAGATGTATGCCCTTCCTTATTTATCTATAGTGATCTTGATAAAATAAATTCTGCAGGGATTAATATCATATATATTTTTATGTGAGAAACACTTTTTGCTGAGTAAAGTCAGTCACCAACTAGTGGCAGTATATTATTTTGTCACAGAGAAAATTTTATTACAATGCTCTGTGTAATTCATAAATGTATAATTTATCTTTCCTTTACATAACCCACAAAAGATTTAATGCAACTGGCAAAATGAACATGCACAATAGAAGATATAAATAGGAAAAAAATGATTCAGGACAAAGGAAATGTAAATAAGACTGAAAAGTCAAACCCAGGGGTCCAGGGGTCGTAATGACCTCCGATGCGCCATCACTCCTTTCGTGGCAGTTGGTTCTGTATTGTATCATTATTGGTCAGAGAGAAAGATACTAGTCACTTTAACATACAGTTTACATTTCATCTGAACACTAACATCTTGAAAAGGACTTCATTCTTTTTTGCAAGTGGTGAGACTTATTTTCATAGAGGTTGAGTGACTTGCCTCAAGCTTCAAGCTAAAAAGTAGCAGAATTCTAAACTGAATACAGTGCTAGTTCCAATGCTGATTTGACTTTAGATATACATTGCACTACACAATAATCTGATTACTATTAATTGATTCATTATTTGCCTTCTTCACTCCTCAGCTAATACCTGCCCCTCACAGCTATGGTTTCTCTTAGGCATTTTTATGTTTTAGAAGCTGGGATTAAATATGTCATATTGACAAATTCTCATATTTTGCCTGAGACATCTAATGCTGAATAGTATCAGGTGGAGAATATTTAGGAGTCTTGTAATTAAAAAAAAAACTTTTTATATAATCTTATGTAGGGTGGGGGGTGCTCTATGCATGGTTACAGAAGTGTTATTGGGTTGTTGTAAATCGGAATGACATCCTAAGCTCTGCTTTCTGATTCTTCAGGAATCAGGGGACTGAAGGACAGAGTGATACCAGACGGGAGAAGAATACGTATGGACAAAGGGGATTCTTTTAAAATACTTAGCAGTGGCTTAATAAAGAATAAAGACAAACACTGACAATTAACCTGCAGGCTTTATTCTATGCCTACTATTAAAACCAGGTGTATTGTAGAGGACTCTGGGGCAGGGCTGGGACAGAGAATCTGGCAGCAGTATCCCCTTCCATATTCATATTGGGACATCTATCCTGTTTGTTTTCTGCGTCCGTCAGTTTCTATCTCACGTAGTTTGTAGATTCTCCATTCAGTTGGTTCAGACTGCCTTTGGAATTTGTATCAACCAGATTTCCCCTTGTGCAAATGTGGTCAGGAGAGAAGGGAGACCACATACTGCGATCTGTTTTATGCATACACAGCTCTATTTTCATTGTGTATTAGTCAATGGAAATCAATTGCTAATTATCCAAACATCTCTATGATAATATCTCAAGCTCTCTTGTAGCAGATGTGGCCTAAACAATATTTGGAAGAGAGTAGATGGTATTATCTTTCTTGATGGGAATGATTGCATGGGGCTTTACAATATTTTTCACCATTTTTATGTTAGAAAGAAAAAATGGCAATCATTCTTTGGCAACAGTTGTTAAATATTCATACTGACCAGAGTAATTATGAACTGACTATATTAGCAAACATATAACTCTGTCAACTTTAAGAAGTTGGGAAATGAAATTAACCAGGTTGTGGATTGTATATTCAGTTATATACTCATATAGACATATAGATTGTTTAAATAACTGTGACCACGCTGCATTTGCAGTCATTGGCAATGACAGAATTCTCTTATTTGGGGACTCTAACGCTGAACGATTCTTTTTTATTGTTAGATATCTGTCCTTCAGGGTCTGAACATTGCGATTTCATTTCCCCTTTATGAATGCTAATAATATACTGGATAGAGCGCTGGCTATTTTTAGTAATTCAGCATTTCCTTATATTTATACTGTGAACAAATTTGAGAGAGTTTAGCTCTGATTAAAACAGATAATGTTTCCCTTTTTTAAAAAGAATAATGTGGGGATGATACATATCGAGGACAAAAGGAATTTGATGGGCACAGTGTCAAAGCTTAATTGTGTCAATAATTATTTATGTATTAATGCCAAGTTTTTAATGAGGAGTAGTCACTTGTGTGTAATCATGATCAATGACAAGTAGTTAAAATATCTTTATGAAGTGGCAAATTGGGGGGGAAATGAAGCAGTATTCACATTGCCTACAGTTCCTTATATACTAGCACATCTGAAATCCATCAGGAGAGTTAGGATTAAAAAACTGAAAACCTATGGGGATGTTGCTAAGGATGTATAGGTGCATGTGTTTACATAGGGTTTTTCCATGCATTCTAGGCTCATAAGGGCCTTTTCGGGGGAAGGACTTTTGCTGCCTTGCTCACCAAGCTACCACCACTCCTGCCCACAGCTATAGCCCTGTCAATGTATATCCTCAGTGTTATGTTAAGATAATGGCTTTTCTTCTCTTTCCAAATTTGTGCCTTCCAAGTCATTAGGACTTTTCATCCACCATCCTGAGGACTTTTGGTCTCCTTTGGCATATTTAATACCCTGCCACTTTCCAAATGGCTTGCTCTTAAATTTTATCCATATTTTTAAGCTAGCAAATCTGAGTGGCCCACACTGAATTAAATCCTATAGAGACGGCAGTGAAGGAAGTTATCAGAACCCTGAAGCATCAGTGGAAGAATCGAGTCCGGCAGTGGCCCAGCTGTCTGCTTTCTGTCGCTCCATGTATGATGCTAAGTGTAAGTTCTACAGTCATGTGGCAGAAGCTCAGAAACTAGTTCCCTTAAGTATTGTCCTCAGTATCAGTGTGCTGTTAACTGCAGACTTTAGATATCTGCATCAACTAGCCTCAAGTTGTGAATTAGGGCAATCCAAATTAGTGTAGTCTGTGGTGCTCACAGGCATTAGAATGAACTTTTATTAATTTATTTACTGATGAGTATGATGAGGCTTCGATATGACCATGGATATGTGTAATTGAGACAATAGCTATAAAATGGTTTGTTTGGCGATAATGCGTAAACAGAAACACAATCTATGGATTTTTCCTAATTATGTTTGCCTTTACCTAAAGTTCAAAATTAGCAGTAGTGGCAGAATCGTTAACGGGTTTTCTGTGCTTTAAACCCATTTGTTGGAATGCTTATATTTTATCTCCCTTATTATTTCATTCACTCTGGTATTTCCTTTGTGAATGATGTTTTCTGGAGCTGGAAATCTGTGCCTCATGTATTGTAGGGTTATAAGGAAGAAAATATTTTTTAC
Organism: Manis javanica; assembly: GCF_040802235.1. Classification (NCBI taxonomy): domain Eukaryota; kingdom Metazoa; phylum Chordata; class Mammalia; order Pholidota; family Manidae; genus Manis; species Manis javanica. The sequence continues at coordinate 48,042,087 of NC_133156.1, forward strand.
TTCCTTTGGAATCTTGAAAGTGAACTCTTCCCTATATGAATATTCACTGAAGGAGGAAAAAAAAACACACCAACCACCAAGTGGCAGATTTTGAGTAGGCCTTAACCACTGAGTTGAAGTCTGGAGTCTTGCTGACATTTTGAAAGTAGTTTTTAGAACAAAATGTCAGATGATGGGTACTTTACATCATGCAAGAGTAACTTGTGCAGCTGATGCTAACTAAGCCGATTCTTACAAAGCCACATGAGGATGGGTGACCACTGTGCTTTTAAAAGAACTAAATATATCCACCTATATATTCAACACTTCACATTTTGCACATGCTTCTCTTTTCCTGGCTTATATGTGAGCCCAGTTGACCAGCACCTTTGCAGATCAATGCAACACTAGCAAACGGGCATTATTTTTAAAAAGCATCATCATGACAAGACGTCATTACATATTCCAACTTTGGACCAATAGTGTTACACCCTCTGTGATCACTCATCAAGGCAGCTGTGCTGTATTCACATTGAAATGAGGGGATTTTTAAAACCCAAGCAGCTGTATTATTCAGACTTAAAATAAAGCTTAGTTTCCCCAAATGGGTGTGACGTAAACATCTCATTAAATATTTTTAATTTTGAAAAAAATATTTTAAATGGCAGTGACTACACTGCTAGAGACAACGGTCTATGTTTGTGTGGGAGCTGGTGGGAGACGTCTTTTACTCTTGCTGCGTTGGAGTGCACTCTGCCTGTTAGCATGGATCTGAGGAGGAAAGCCTCATGCTACAGGTGGCAAGAGATTTGGAATCTGGGTGTGCACATTTCAGCTGTTGTAACTTTTGATTAGGTGACTGTTGTCTCAGAAGGAAACCCAGGTCCTTTGTTCTAGTCCCTCCTCGTTTAACTTTACTTGCTATTTTCCATAAGCTAAAGAGGAAAAGAATAGACTGGCTTTTTTTTTCCTCAGATTTTTTTTTGGTTTCTTGACTTAATTCATTGGGTACTGTTCCTTGCTGGCCATGATTTGCTAAATAGTTAACTCCCAGGAGGGCTATTCAAATTCCATAGATGAAGAGATCAGGGGGATCCTCTGGACCTTCTTTCTTTCCCTCTATCTTTGTGAGGAAATTGCTTATTAGCCCTCTTGCCCCCCCACACCCAGCTATATGCAATTAATTAAATAAAGATGGCAGAGATGACATTTTTTTTTCTCTGAATGCAAAAACATCCTATATGCCAGTCATTAGTGAAAAACATTGCCACTTCAGGTATGTATTGGTTTCCTAGTCTGCAACAAATTGTCACAAACGTAGAGTATTAAAACAGCACCAGGTTCTTCTCTTACAGTTCATAGTGGAGAGGTTAGAAGTCCAAAATGAGTCTTACCCTAAAATCCGAGCATCAGCACAGCTGTTTCCTTCTGGAGGCTCTAGGGGAGAATCTTGCCAACTTCTAGGTTTTGCTGGCATCCCTTGCCTCTTGGGCACATCACCTCTACCTCTGCCGCTTCACTGGAATATCCCACTGCCTCACTCATAAGGACCCTCATGATGCTGAGTCTACCTGGATAATCCATGGTCATCTTCCCATCTTTAGGCCCTTAACTTAATCACATCTGTGGAGTCCTTCTACCATGTTAATGCTGCCCACTCACAGTTGGGAGGATTCAGTTGTGGACATCTTTGGGAGGGCATGATTCATCCTACCTCAGGATAGGAACTTTGGAGGGAGCTGGGTCTGGATGTGAATCCTGACTTTGCCACACATCCTTGGGAAAATTGTTAAGCCTTTCAGTTCATCACCCATAAAATGGATAGTACTGCCAGCTCCACGGATAAGGTATGAAATGCAACAGCCTGTACATAGAGGCCATAGTTAATCATCTGGCCTCTAAAAAGAAAATGTAGAAGGAATAGAATATTTCACAGGTCTGATTAAAAAAGAGCTAATGGTCTTACATGGAAATGGCTAGTCTTTATTGTTTGTTCCTTCAGGGGACTTCATAGTTAAGTGTTAATACACATAGGGCTTTAAAATACTCTCGTTTGTATTTGTGTTACTATGAAGCAGGGCATTTTCTCCCTGCACCTCCCCATACTGGGTCAAGTACACTAGTGATTTTTGACAGATTCTTTCTGTCACCCAGCTGCCTTGTGTCACAGGATGCCACGGAACTGAAAAATCCTATGACTGATTCTGCCCCTGTTGAGAACAATAGGCATTTGAATTTGATTTGCCCATCTTCTGGGAAGACAGTCAAAGTTCCCCGTCAGTGCCACTGAGCTGACAATGGGCACCCCTTGTACTCTTTACAGCTCGTTCACCTATTATTATGATGATGTCATTTTCACATTATTGCTCTCATTATTATTATTATTATCCGGTGACCTCTGTCCTGGGGTGGAACTCCCTGTGACAGATGGGAGCTTCATTTATCGGACTGCTTTATGCTGCACAATTCCCCTGCCGTTCTGAGTTTATATGGAGACGGGCTGCTTTTCGAACAAAGGCAGCCTGATCACAATTTGTCCGTGCTCTTGGTAGCTATATATCACCAAAGCTCTCTGCCAGGCCTTCTGGGACCCAATTATTTATGGAGCTGACAATATGGGCAAACTTGTCTTGTTATGAATGCCACTGTTACAATAGAAGCTTTGCTGTCTTGAATGGCAAAGCAACAGGAGTTCTGGTTGGTCAAAAATTCTACTAAGAGTTAATTCACATCGCCCCAGGTAATCTCTTGGTGTCCCAAGTGAGTTGATGAGCTCTGTAGGGAAAGTTCTATTTCAATACACTTTTCTGTGCAGACTCAGGAGATCTGTTGACAACCTTGGTGTCTATGGCTTCTGTGTTAATACGGGTTTGGTTTTTCACAGTGTAGCCAGCTTTCATTCTGAGTTCATTATGGACAAGTTTACCAAGTACTATGGGGAGTGGAAATGAAATGAGGGACTTGGCCTCTCCCTGTAAAGTGCTTATAATCGAGTGAGGGGAATGATCCAACTCAAATCTATATTTACCAACGCAGATGATAGAGAAATATGTATCAACTGAGTCCAGCCTGACTGCCTCCAGCCTGAGAATGGACTCGAATGTCATTGCAATGATGTGACTCCTTTATTCTCTGATATCCTTCACTAACTCTTGTGTCACACTGATTTTAAATCAAATCCCTCATCTCTGCTTTTAAGATACCTCAAAAGAACACTGAAAAGAAAGGAAACAAATTAAACCTAAAAGGAATTAAAGTTAAAAATAGAAGACCTACATAAGAAAAAGATGAACATAAACATGTAACAGTAATGATTTGATATACAATATAGGATATTATTTTTAGGTCACTAGATGATACAGTTATAGCATTGTAAGATGGAGGAACCCATCTTCAGTGATGGATAATTTGAATTTGAATTTTTTGATTTACTAGTCTGGCAGAACTTAAGTATAGCATCTGTATTACAAATATAGAGCATATTTACAGACACACCTTTTCCTAAAACATGCTTCCACTGCCCTAGTGAAACAGACAATTATTTTTATCCTGTTCTCTTTTATTAAAATAGTTTTTGAACTAGGCATAGTGCTTAAAAGATGAGATCTTATAGGGAAACATAACATATTGTATTTAAATATGCTAATCTCTTAGAGGAAATGAAGGATCTGAGCCTGCTCATTAAGAAATAAATTAATTCATCACCATCACATTCATCATCAATCATCATCCAGTTGTGTCCAGTTTTCAGTTAAGTTTTTCCAAACTGCTGTGCCTTCACCAAAAGACCTGATTATCCCTGGTGATGAGTTTTGTGGGTATTCGGATGTTGATGGTGGTTGAATTGGCATAAACATGCTGAATGTCTTTTTTATTCAAGTAGTTAAGCAGTAGCTGTTCAGTGTATGCAAATACATTATGATGACAAGTAAAAAATTCTTATTTTTTCAGATGTATTTTAGTGGCCAAATATCCAGTTTCTCAGATTGACAGGGAATCTTTTACAGGAGCAAAGCTAAGATCAGTGCACACAGCAAACATGTATTATATATGCATCGTTTACTTGTTCATTCACTGTGTCATTCCTTGAAACAGTATTTATTAAACACCCATAAGTGTCTACTGTGCCAGGTACTGAGTATACAAATTAGTACATGCAACTGACATTATTCTTGCCCTGATAGAGCTTCTAGTCCATTTTGTTTAAGTTTTCTTGTTCTGAGATGTGTTTGTGCTAGATAACACAGTATCAATTTTAGTGACTATACACTGTCTCCCTAGGGTTGTTCTTTAAAGTGAATACCAAAAGCCATGATCACTTTACTGATGGCCCTCCAGATATACACAAGCCTCCTTACTCTTGGAGTTAATGAGCATTCCATGCAGGAAGGGAACAATTTGTGACTATCTCTTTAAGGTTTCCATGCAGAATGAGGATGCATGAAAATGACTCACCATGCCTGCCACTTATCTCTAGATTCCTATAACATGAAGATGATCACAATCTGCCATCGTGCTGTTAAAATGATGCATAACCCTACCAGCACTCTGAAATGATCGAGTATTATTGCAGCCTCTTACAAGTTGGGCACTGAGATAATTTGGCTAGTGTTGGAGAAAGAATGTTCCACAACCCCTGTGGCTCACCCCTCATTGAATAAATATGGCATGCTGCTGCTTTTGTTCTCCTTGTGTATGGAGGAGCAATTAATGTGTCAAAAAAGAAAAATCACAAAAATGTGCAGACTTTTCCCCCTATGATAATTGCAAGACTACGTTCAATCTGCCTTAAAATTATTGTACAACATTATAGGATGTTGTTGTCTTTGAAATATTAGATAACTTGTGGTTGGCATACATTTCTTATTGTGGTTTCATGATTTTCGTGTCCATTAAAGATCCCACAGTGGGTTTGTACATTTCTTTAAAAATGTTGTTGAGCTACCAACATTTACATAGGCACCTTTAGGTATTGTTTAAAATTTGTGTAGTTTAAATGAAGCATTCTTAGAAATGAGAATATCTGTAGATTTTACTTAAGAGAAAGAATCATGAATATGGTCAGACTGCTGCAGTTCTTGCTTTCCAGTCATTTATTTTCCTGATATTCCAGTGCAATCTTAGATTCATGAAATCTTTGTGATGAGACACATTTCAAAGATTGTTTTCCTACTGTTAGTATTCAAAAGAATGGAAGGAGTTAAAAAGGAATTCAGAGTATTTCTTCATCCATTTTGTTAGTGGATGTCATCCAAGCAACTCAGTTAATTCAGTATTCTGTACTATTGTAAATGCACAATAAACATGTTAGTTGAATGAATAAGTGAACTAAAACTCTAAATAGTAAAACTTCTGAGTAAGCTTAGAAAGGAACTTAATCCCTGATAAATATTATGCTAGTTCACCAATTCCATTTATTTTTTAAATTAGAGCTAGTTCATTATTTTTAAACAAAAATGATTATTTTCATTTTAGGCTGTTGAATTATATCTACTTGTCTTCCCTCTTTCCGGCTAGATTATAAGATCCATGAGGCCTGCCCGGTTCACTCCTGTTTCTAGTGCCCAGAACAGTCTGACACATGTTAGTTCCTTATTGTTTATCTAGTATTGGATTTTTCAGACAGAAAAATGACCTAGGATGTTTCTGAAAAATGTACACATTCAAAAATACTAAATATTGATTATTCTTCTGTATTAGATGGAATGTTTTAAAAATTAATGCATGTTGCCTAAGACCTTGAACAAATGTACAGAGTATAGATAATCCAACAACATAGACCTGATTCTGAGTCTCCTACACGGATCACATGTGTTCTCGATACCCTCTCTTTGTCAGATTTCCCCTCTCTGTGGATAACCTGCCCTGCTTTCCCAGTTTCTTTTCTCCTATCCCCACAAGCTAATTCTGCTAATTCTTGAAGACCCAACCAATTACTCTTTCAGTAAACCTTCCTTATCTCTCCTTCCAACCCTCCTCAGGCTGCCCCTTCCAAATTCGTGCCTCCCTCTGTGATTATCTTTGCACTAATTGCATTGACTGTGATGGTCTGCTTGTGCATCAGCCTTTTCCACTAGACTTGTATGGATCTTGAAGGCAAGGGCTGTGTTTTATTCACTGCTATAGCTCCAATGCCTAATGGAGTGCATGGTACAAAGGGGGCTATTGTCAGTGCTGTATGGAAAGGAAGGAGGGAAGGAAAAAGGAAAACATTCAAAGAACGTTCTTGACTGACTATTATAAAGAAGTCCTCTCCACTGGAGAGCAGCTGTCAATTACATAGGGAGGGAAAAATACAGGATTAAGAAGTTATATAGCTGTTATGAGTGTTTATCTGTATGAAAGACACTGCACATTTCCTTCTATTTACTCTGTGGCCTGCTCATTTCTGATTGTGTCTGTTCTTGAGCAGCCATCACCATAAAACTGCAATGCTTTTTAATAGTCACCTATGTTGTCGAACTAGTGGTGAAATCTGTTTCTGCTTATATTAGGATTAACAAGCCAGCTTTGGAGTTCAGAAAAAAATCATCATTATAGGAAAAGAAAAGAATTATATTGCTGTGTAACAAGCTTAAATATTCAAGCTTGGGGTCAGTTAAGTTTAATTAGCTTATCATCTTATTTTCAAAACATATGTTAAGGGTGAGAACAGTATTCTAATCCTAGAATTGAGAGTTTTTCTGAATTGACTTCTTCAAGCTCTCATAATAATAGCTAATACATAGTGCCTCCTCAGCCAGCAACTATTGTAAGCACTTACTTTAATTTACATGATCAACCATTTAATTCTCATGACAATACGATTATAGTTTCTGTCTTTTGAGGATGAGGAAACTGAGGCATAGGCATACAGAGGTTAAGTAATTTGCCCAGGGTCGTACATCTCCTTTGAAGTTTAGTTGAAAGTGCAACCCAGGTAGTTCAGGATAATCCTGTAAAACCTCTCAGAGGATTTTACCCCACAGCCTTTGCGGGCAATGGTCGCAGCACAATTATGTTTCATAAAGCAATGTAGTGTGATTACAATTTCATTCTCAATGCAGTGATGGGCCTGGTCATTTAAATACATTAGTTAGTGTGATGACCACAACAATCTTGGCAGACTGGTGATAATCTTACTGAAAACTCACTTGAGAGTAAGTGAAGATGCAGCAGGTGACACAGCTGTCACAGCTGAGTTTGTTTCCTCAGTCCTTGTCCCCTCCACAACAAATAATTGAAAGCAGAGGCAGAGTGAAAGTTCTACTCGAATATACTCCAAGGGAGGAGCAGGCCAGAGTCTAGGTAGGCAAGGGCCTTGAACTTTTAGTGGAGGGTCCATCTATCACCACCTAGCTGGGAAGCACTTCTTTGATTGACAGGGTGGGGTTATTTGATTGACAGCTCTAGTTATACACCCATTCCTCTTGGTGCGCATGTCTTTAGCCAAAATGCACACAGAAAAGCCCATTGAGGGAGATGGGAGCAAAACCCCAACTTTATTTTAATGAGATTATGAAGAGGTATGGTTTGGGCGGCTCTTGGTTTTGTTCTATTGCCCCATGTTGGGATCAACTTGGGCCCAGGTTAGCCTGGTCCCCATAAGCAAAGAAGTTATCTCCCTGCAAAGCCTTTTTTGTCTCCACGTGGGACCCCTGCCTGGACAGAGTTGGGCAGTTTATCCACTTCCGTGACTGCTCATGTCTATCCTTCCTCCTAACATTCCTGACAGACCCACAGGTTAGAGGACTCTCTCCTATGTGACTGTCAACCACTTCAGATGCCACAATGATTCCTGAACCTTCCATACTTCTGGCTGGCCAGCTGTTAATCAGGAGATTTGCTAGAACAGGTCACAGAACTCAGGAAAACAGTTTGCTTACTATTACTGGTTTATTATAAAGGATACAATTCAAGAACGGCCAAATGGAAGAAATAATAGGACAAGGTACTGTGGGAAAGGGTGCAGAGCTTCTGTGTCACCTTCCCAGCACCTCGATGTGTTCACCAACCTGGAAGCTCTCTAAACCCTTTTGTTTAAGGTTTTTACAGAGATTCTGTTACATAGACATCAATCATTGGCCATTGCTGATTGAACTCAATGTCCAGTCCCTCTACTCTCCCTGGAGGTCTGGAAGTAGTGCACTGAAATTCCAACCCTCTAACGCCCTCCCCCATCCCCAGGTTGGTTCCCTTGGCAACCAGCCTCCCTCCGACCTCCCCAGCCCCTGTCCTTAGTGGCTTTTCAAAAGTCACCTCATTAACATAGACTCAGTTGTGGTTGAAAGGGGCCTGTTATAAATGACAAAGACACGCCTCTCATCCCTGTCACTCGGGAAATTCCAAGGGTGTTTGAAGCTCTGTGACAGGAACCTAGGAAAAAGACCAAACAAATTTCTTATTATATCAAAATAGCACATCATCATTTAGCATTTATGACTTCCTAGTGTGATTTGAAGGAAAGTGGAGGCACACTCATTCTGAAGCTGCTACCTAAGGACCATTTTCATGACTTAGTAGCACCGATTCAGAACCCTGCATGTTTACAGCTAAAAAGCCAGCTCTTTTCTTCTTTAAAAATGTACCTCAAACGTTTTGGTAATAATGTGGTTTTCCACTCTCTGGGAGGTCAATAAATCCCTGCTGACTCTCTTTACATTCAGCAGCTCCAAGTAAAAGGGGAAGATACCATGTCCATCCAGGCATTGCACACACTATGGCTTTTTCACATGCTCCATTTAGATGCCTAATAGTTAAGCCAGTGTTGTGTGTGGGGCTCAATTTTGAGTCACTAGCAGTGGCACATGTATACAACGTTAGCTACTTTTTGTCAAGGAAATAATCACGTTGGAAAAGCAAGACGCTATATATATATGGTTTCAAGCTGTTCTGACTTCCACATATTTATGTACCATGCACTCTTTTTTTCTATTCATTGACAAGAAAATTACCTGGAATGGGGCAGAATTTTTTTTATGAAGTTTATTCACTTTAGAACCCAAAGAAGTGAAGGTTTGGCAACGGCATAACTGAACTTTGAATACCATCATAATAATAACTTTGTGTACACATGCACACATGTGGTTCAGATCTGCTTGTGAATTTTTCCTGAGATTCGATGTATGAAAGATTTTGTGTTAACAGTAATGTGAAGTCTAGTAAAGAGGGAGAGTTTCTTGCCTCTGAAACTGGGAATTAAATTTCAACATTCAGTTTTATTGGTCCAAAACAGAGGTACTGTTAATACAGGTCCACAATTTCTCAGTTGTTATATAGTGTTTAACTGAAGGGAAACCTCTCAGATAATGAGAGGAGGTATGTGCCGGGCATTTCTAGGCACATTCTAAAAAGTCCTGACACAAATAATGTGTCTTAGTTACCAGAGGTTGGTTAGTTTGCTTTCTCTTAGGAACATTTAATGACTTGGAGTATAATTATTTTAAATAATCTGCTTATCATATTACATGTGTGTGTGTGTGTGTGTGTGTATAAATATATTCCTTTAAGCTATGATATGGTTTTTCTTTTAACACATCAAAATCTGGATGAATTTGACTTTAAGAATGAAGTTAGAAGTGTATTCTTTTTGGTGTTTATTAGATAATTACATATTTAATGCTCAACTAATTTGTAAAAAAACTAAAAAGAAAATAAAGAAAAAACCACCTTGTCACAATTATCAGACTTACCAGATACTCATGGCATTTTCTAATATTGATCTCTCCTGTTTCTTTTTTCTCTGCAATAGTGTAAAGAGTTTTTGTCTCCCTCTTTCTCTCACTGTACACAGGTGTGTGTGAATGGTGCATATATATGTTTACATGTGAGTATGTTCAGTTCTATAAACATTTTTTTTTACATTTTTTATTCATCTCTCCTGTTTTTAAATGTATGTTTTCACCCTTAAGTTAATAATAACTCCAAATCGTGTTTCTGCCACTGCTGGAGGATGGTAGCAAATTCACTCCAACTTGAAATCAATAAAAGCTCCTTTCAGTTCAGTGCAATACAAGAGCAAGGTCTCTTGGCTCATGAAACGAGACTGAGCGCTGATTTTCTTCTGGAGATGAATATTTCTGTTTATATTGTCCTGACCTGACATAGCCTACCAATAATCAATGGATCCAAAGCTACATGGTCAAGATGACAAATGGATGTGCTCTGTGTATATATGTTTTGAAGAACACGGCCTTTGTTTTGTATTTGAAAATTACACTTGTTAAAGTGGCTGAGCCCATGGCATACCTGGTTTGGAGCGTGTATTTAAAAACTGGAGAGCATTTCCCATGGGCTGAAAAGATTAATACTTTTGCGCTTTACTGATGGGTCAAGAATCACACAGGTAGTTATAGAAATGATGATGCCTCTCTATTACCTTGTTAAGTTATACAATTTGGCATGAATCTGGGCATGTGGATGAAGGAAATATGTGTGAAAATACAAAAGATTACAATATTTCTATTATTGAAAGATAAAATTTTAAAAATTAAAATGAAGAGTAGCTGGGAAATTATCTCAATTGATAGTGAGTAAAAATGTTTCAGTCTGATAATCTAAGCCAATGACAGAATCAGATGAAGTCTTCCACAAAGAATAGAAGATTCTTCAACTAAAAGAGGGAGTTTTCCCTAGGATCAAAATGCTTGCACATTCAAATCTGTACTCATGGTTAAATTAGCCCTGCATTTATCTTTGTTCCATTGTGTCATTTACTAGCTGTGTGACCTTGTGCAAGTTACTTAACGTCTCAGTTCTTGAAATGCTTTCTTTCTACAATAGGGAAAAATTAGAATCTAATTTGTATTTGCCCTCAGGTACAAATGAATTACTACATATAAGGTAATTAGAAGAGTGTTGGGCACATAGAAAATGCTGAATAGACATAAACGACTTTTAAAATATTCCAATCCTGTTTGCCTTATAAAAGCATAAAGGTCATGTGTATTGCCTTGTAATCTTTCATCATCGTTTCTTATCAGATGAACCTAATTATACCATAACCACCATGATAGTAAAGCTTTTGTCATACTGTGCTTTGGTATTGCTGATGAAGTGGTAAAGACATAATTGATTGTGTATTGGAGTCCGTTTTGTGGATCCAACATTAAGAATTCACTTATATGTGCACAGATTTTGCTCTGTTAAGAGGATCAGTGTAAACAAATATGAAAAATAAAAGTGTTCACTGATTCAGGGACCTTCCCTGTTATGACATGTTAAAATATCTTTGTATTTTATGAAGCAAAATTTCCCAAACTCTGTGCTATGTAAAACTATGTCCATGAGATATTAACATGTCCCCCGACTTCCATGGTTAAATAATATTGAGAAAGTAGATTAAACAATCAAGCTCCTATGATTCAAGACTTCTCAGAACCTTCAATATGCTAATGTGTATTGAGATAATCAAGACTAGAAGGTAGCAATTTTCAAACTTGCCCTGAACCCTTTTTGAACTGGAACGTGTATAGCATCTTGAGTTTCAGAAAATGAACCAGAGGATTTGGGAAGTGCTACTCTAATTCTGTGACCACGACCAGAGGACCAGAGGCACACGATTGGGTCTCCCCAGTGACCCCACTGTGTGTGACAGTTTTCTGCATTATGAGCTTTCCCCAGTTAACGTATTGAAATTTGAGAATGATTCACAAAAAGCTGAGTGAAATAAAGCCAACTCAAGGATATCCCAGTAACTCTTGTCATTCTCATCCACTTGTATTTCAGCACAATTATTTCTCAGGTAAAAACTGGGAATAACAGGAAACCGACAGGGGTTTTGCTGCCCCTGTGTGTTCATGCAGCCTGTGTAGAAGTGACAGTACGTCTGAGCAGCACTGGACTTCTCAGGCTCTTCCTTTCCTCTAGATGATTCCCTGGGCCCTGTACTTCACTAACTGCTTCTGTTGTCACTCTTGACTTGTCTGGGTATCGCTATAGCAAAGCACTTTAATTTTATGACTTTCAGCTGTCTTGTTAGTGGGCAAATGAAGTGATGGGACAAGTGGGTTTTGTCTAGTTGCTAAGGAATAAAAATAACAAGTGCCTTTATTACTTTGCTGACAATCTATTTATAAATTTCTGAAGGAGGTGCCTGCAGAGGAAAATATGCATATGTTTTGGACATACCTGAGATTTCTCAAATAAAAATGATTTATTGATAACCCCTGCTGTACTCTCCTTTGGTAGCATGCACACTATTGCTCCTACACTCAAGGTAAGTGTCAGGCTTGGTTGTTTGATGGCCATTACAGAAATGGCATCTGGCAAAGGCTTTTCTGGTCACTTCTTTTTTTGGCCTTAAAAATACTGAATTGTATATGGGATTTCCAAATATTGTAGTGTTGTCGCTTTAACCACATAGAATGGAAAAAGAGAAGAGAGGCGGTCCTTTTTTTTTTTTAACATTTGCAATGACCAGTGGTTATTCTGTAATGGAAATTAATCCATGAAGTCTTTCTGCGAAAGCTATGAACATTTTCTTAGTTTTCATTTGTTATTGTTCTTCCCATTGGCAAGCTCTCCTTGATCTTCATATCTGAGAGCAACTCTTGAGTTACCACCTCATCCAAACCTTTTATCTCGCTGCTGGAGGTTGGACCTCACATTGCTGGGAAATGGTGGATGGCTGGAAGAGCATTGTGGTTACTGGCATGCAAATGAGCAGGTCCAGCCAGGTTGCTCTCCCAGCAGAGAAACTCAAAGAATGCAAAATACATTTTCCCGACTACCTGGCCCTATCAAGCACTCCTCCAGAATAAAACTGCTATTTGATAATTACCTGGACTATGGCTATTTTGAGTTCAAAAGGCTAGATTTGGCACTGCTTAGTGTGTCTGAAATTTTTAAGTTGCATGTTTGTTTTGTTTTAAGGGGGGCTAAAACCCAAGAGGAAGTGGAGGAAATGGTAAAATATGATGACCGTTGTTTATATGGGAATACTGTGGTATTTCCAACTTCTGAAAACCTACATGTGTCTTTATGAACTAAGCATTGCCATTTGTTTTCATGCAGGTATAATTCGTTATATCCAAGAATTCTGAGTTAATAAAGCAGCTTTGTAGAATCGCATACTGTTGATGCTAGGATAATTTGGCAATCTGTTATAGTAGGAAAAATATATTTTGTAGTAGCCCCAGTGATTCTATTTACTTTGTATGAAGAATGCCTTCCATCCTGCTATTGTTCTCCAGTGTTTAGGTTTCAAAAGGCCTCTCCTTGTTAAAGACAAAAAGATACCGCATGAGTCCAAGTTGGAGTAAAATCAGTAAAATGAGGGGGGTTCGTTTATTGACAAGCTTCTCATTTAGACTGAGCTCATTTCCCAGTTACCAGGTAATGATTTACATTTTCCATGGAGTCATTAAATTTGAAATGTCCCAATTTTGACCAAATTATTACATCATGAGGGTATGAAAAAAATGTATGCTCAAATAACTAACATTGGCATATACAAGAACCTGTAAATTTTCCGTAAGTGAAGGGTCTTTTACAGTCAGTAAGGACTTTTAGACTTGTACGTTGCCTTCTGATGTCTGGGATGGAAAAAGACAGTTTAGGTAGAGAGGTGTATTTTTATATATCACAAGATCAAGTCATTTTGTGAGCCCCAGGGTCTGTTTCTTTTCTTTTTTCTTTTTTTACTTTGATAACTTGTGTCATGGCTTTGACTGAAATAACTGCCATGTAAAAATTATTACTTGCTTTTAATTTGTTCTTCACTTGTTAACCATTGTATTCTAAAATAAAACAGATACATACCTAAACAGAACAAACATGTAACTTAATAAATTATTATAAGGTAGCACCTTTGTAATGAGCACTCAGCTCAAGAAATAGAATTTGGCCCGCCCCTGGCCACTGCTGTCTGAGAGTCTTGCACGTGGGTAGTCTTGTCACATCATAAACTCCAGCACTCCTCAAAAAGTAAAAATAACCACTAGCTTGATGTTACCTTACCACTTTCTTGCTTTTCTTTATCACGCAGGGATGTATTCCTAGATGTTATGGTGTAGATGTGTCTGTTGGGGGAGTATTTTTAAGTCTCTTTTATGCCACAGTTTCTCCCTGCATACTTTTATTGTCCTTACAATTTATTGAAAATAATTGGGGTATTTCTTTATTTTTAAAGCAATGGTTTTGTCTTAAGAAAAGGCAAAGTATCCAAATGGCCAGTGAAGGAATTTTCCAGGAAGTGCTTTGTAATTACTCAGTTAACTGTTTCTGGTCTTTCCCTCACCTCACACTCCCCACACTGCAGTTCTGCTTGGCTGGTCAAGCACATTTGAACCCAAACTTGGCCCCAGTGGCACCCTTCCCAGGGATGGGGTTCCGAATGCATAAGGGAAGGTTAGTGCTGCTGTCTCCCACCCATCCCTGGAGAAGGATGGTAGAGAGAGCAGGGAGGGCATTCTCTCTGGAATTACTGACAGGATGGCCACTTGAAATAGAGCCCAAGAGTTTATCATTCAGAAAGCTGGTTGGAATGTACGAGGTCAGGCGGGAGGAGGTCGGTGCAGACGTATGGATGTCTGTAGTTGGGTTTGGCTACATTATCTCAGGACAGAAGTGGAACACGGAGTCCTGCTTAGGCAGCTTTTCTGTGCCACGCCTTTGTACAGTTTTAACACTCTCCTACAATATGGATTAAGAGATAATACGCAGTTTTGCAGATAAGAAAACTGATGTTCTTTCTTGACAAGAAACACCTTCTAACTGGTCTCTGATTCATAGAATACTGGTCAGCAGGACCTAGGTCGGACCCTGCCTATTCCATTGTTCTCAACCCCACCCTGCTGAACCCCAGGTCACCGTGCCTCACTGTCCTGGCCTCCCTGCTGTTCCCCAGATACAAGCTCATCCAACAAGACTAAGGAGGCTGTAGCTTGGTAATTTTTAAGTTTCCTATTTTTTCTTTAAAGGGAAGTGAATATGTAAGACTGGTCTGGGCCTTTTAGTTTGCTTTTTCCTCTCTCTGGAACACTTCACTGCCAGATTTTGCTTAGCTGGATCTTACATCTCTTTCAGGCCTCAACTTAACTGTCACTTCCTTAGAGAACTTCCCTGCCTACTCAATCTACACTAGCTTTTCCCTGTAATGATCTCCTCCACTTACCCTTTTTCCTTTCTGGCACTTATCAACACTCTAATTATACAGGTATTTGTTTTATCTCTGTCTCTTCTACCAGGCTCTAAATTACCTGAGGGTGTGTGTTTTGTTTAATGTGGTGTTCCCTGTGCCTGGTTAGCTCAGGGTCTAGAACACCATACGTACTCAATAAATGTTGTCAATGATGCAAAACTGACATGAGGCTCAGAGAGGTTAAGCAACATGTCCGAAGTCACATAGCTAGTAAGTAACAAAGCAAGAGATTTGAAAACGTGCCCTAAAACCTGTTCATTTTTAACTATAACTGTTTTTTTCCAAACTGTGAACACTAGTGTCCTTAACAAATCTTAATAGATGGTTTAAGAATAAAAAAGGATCTATATCCAAATAAATTGTAGATATGATACAGTTGTTTAAAGGAAATTGAATATATTTCTTTGTTGAAGTACACTGGAGACTGTAATATGCAGATGTATATTATGACTGTCTAAGAAACTGATATAGTAGGCAGCATTTTTCACTACTGTTGGGCCATGATTCAGTTCTTTCAATTGAACGGTATCTTGTGGGATAACAGTATTCATCAGAAGCCAGGGTAGGAATCACTGTATTACATTCTGCTCCTCCCTAGAAAATGGGTAAATAGAAATTTCTATAAGCTAATTAAGTCTGAATATTCCAGGTTTTTTTCTTTTTTTTTTAAAGTGTTATGCTTTCTGCTCTCTTTTTCCACTATGAATGTTGGGGACATTTATCTTAAGAAAACAAGATTAGAAAGTAAAAATTAAAAGAAAAAAACTGAAGTGGCTTGTACTTTGGATTATTGTGGAGAAGATTTGAGAGTGTTATTTTAAGAAATAACCAATTAGGATATATAAACTAAATAAATTTAGTGGCTAGTAATTTAAAAGGGTCAGCATTTTTTTCACCCACTTCAGCATGCTACTAAAAATGAGTGAGAGTGAGTGATCTTAAATGCTGACTTCCCTTAATGGAGAAAGTATGAAATTACAAGATAACCACCATAATCACACCTTAATCTTGTTAAATCGAAACACTGTAATCCACATTCAAATTTCACATGTGGTCAATCTCACAAGAACTGGGTGGATGAGCCGAAACACCGTTTGGAATTCTAAATAGAGGGTCATGCCTCTGCAGAGCCCACTTACCTCTTTATGAGGAACATTTCCCTGGGATACCCCAAGACAAAAACAAATCAACTAATCTTTTTATTTTTATTTTTTAACCTGAAAGAAAACAAGTTTAAATTCAGAAACCTGACACTCATAACCAATTCCATCGTAAAAAAAAATAAATAAAAGCAGAGTGCATTTCAGAAAAAGGTGGAACTATGTGAGGAGAAAAGAGGTTTGTTTCAGCTGTATATGGCCAGTGCACTATTACAATCTGTGCACAGGTGTGATTTTTAAAAATAAAAGCAAAGAGGAGGCATTTTCCTCTAAAGCTGGGTGAGTGTGCCTGTCAGTTGAATGGGTGTGATGTGTTAAGAAGCCCTTGTCTAATCATGGAAAGTACATTTGATGGGAGTTTTCAGAGGAGAGAGACCCACATTTGATTTGAAAAATGGTAATCCTTATTCAGTGAGACCACCAAATAAAAGACGATTCACTCTCTGGTGGTACTTTCAATATGATTATGCACACCTCTCAGAGAACAATGAAATCGTAGGAAATGTGCATAACTAAAAAAAAAAATTCTCTTGAAAAGAGCAAACTTGTGTGGAGGAATTAGTGAATTATCTGGACTTCTCTGTTCTATCTCTTACATGCTTCTGTACTGAGTTTAGCACTCTCCACCAACTTCGAAAGTTACTTTCAATCAGCTCTTCCACGGGGATTTCTGATTACGGTAACCACAGGCTATGTTCCTGACGCTCCCAACTATAACATCACAGGAAAGACTTGGCCATTTCATTCATTCCAACTGGATTTTGCTTCCCAGCAAGTCACTGGTCTCTGGAGTATTGTACTGTATCTACAGTAAGACAAGACAAAGCTATTTTTAAGGTTTCAGGAGACACAGCCTCCATAGACAAGTCCTCTGCGGACCTGCTGGGAAAGAAAGAGGAGACAAAGGGATAGTCTCCAGCCCTTTGTGAAATGAGTGCTCATACTGTGTGGCCTTTCTCCTCAAGCCTTCCATCTATGTGTGCATCCCTTTGCTCTAGTGTGTGAGTGTGATTGCATTAAGAGTGCTGGAAAAAGTAAACCCTTTTTTCCAAATCAGAAAACTGTGTGTCCTGTTGTGGCAAGTATCCCAGTTTAAAATAAGAACCTCCCCCATCTCAGTTCTGGATGTGGCAAGGCGGGACTAAAAATGCAGAGGGACAAGCAGTCACCAAAATGGGACCCAGAAGATGTCTCCCTCAGTCCAGACACAGATTCTTACGTGACTTTAGGTGAGCCATTCACCTCTCAGACCCTTAGTTTTCTTTTCTAGCAAATGAGAGTGTTGGGACTTCAAACTTTATTGTGAAAGGACATTAGAGATTATATTTCTGTGATGTACCTTCACTATACATGTAGCTATAAAAGGCATGTAGTCAAGTATGGAATAATAGACTCAATTTTTGAGTCAAATGAATGTATTGTAATATTCTTGCTGCTATGCTCCAAGGCTAAAATACCCTATTGCTTTTGAGCTCACATAAGCTGACCTCATTTGCTATGGGAACATTTTAAGTATTTAGGAATATGAGAGTAAGCATCATAGGGAGAATAATTCAATCTAGATGTAAGAGACTTTTTTTAAAGCTTCATTAACTGATAATTATTTGTGTGCTAAACAATGCCCTTACTGTTTGATAAATGAATATGAGCCACATATCATGCTGACAGAAGTCATGAACAGAGCTAGGCCCCTCTGCATTTGGGGGACTTTGTTATTTTGATGCTAATGGATTATGCTCACTTTGGGTAGATAGATATCTCAAATGACTCAGTGGGACTGCCTTAAATTAGTCCGTCCATGCCTTAGTTATTAGTATGTTCTGAATATCTTGATACCAATCTTATATTAACAATGTGTACTTCATAGGATTTATCTATCATGACCTAAAGATTTCTATGATAGGAGCACTTGATTGATCATGACAATAATGATTATATTTTTATTTGAAATGGAGCATTGTGGGTTCCCCCCTCCAGAAAAAAAAAGTATTCTCAGCATCAGCAGTATAAAAGAGCTTATTAAATAGATTTACAATGTATTTTTTTTTGGAGTCTGTTGAATATTATTCTTTATAGATATTTTCTTCTTACAATGAAGAGCTTTCATATTAGTCTGGATAGGCTAACAGCTGTAATAAATAACCTCTAAATCTCAGTGGCTTAACGTAAGAAGGTTTATGTATTGCTCACATCACACAGCCCAGTGTAGGTCAGTGGGAGCAGGGAATGGTGTGGGAATGCAAGAAGAATGGGCTCTGCTCATCACCATTATTCAGGGACCCAGGCTCTTTCCATATTGTGACTCCAAACCTATCTGGGTACTTGGAGTCTTCTCTTTCCAGTGGATGGCTGGACAAAGAAGTGAGAATTACAGATGAGAGGTTTTCCTTAACTGGGCTCAGCTTGGAAAGGGTGGGCCTCATTTTCACTTAGATTCCATTGTCTGAATCTCTGACATGTGTTCTTCCTGCCTCATGACACTACGAAGAGCTTTGGGCAAAATTAAGTTTGTGATCGTGTCCTTTAAACTGTAAACAAATGCATATATGGAAGGGAGGTTTATTAATATTTTAACTCTTATAAGCCCTAAATATTTATCTAGTTACTTGAAGTTGCCCATTTGAAAATGTCTTTAAGTCACACCTCCATATAAACTTTTTGCCAAAATCTATGTTCCAATTAAAGCAGTGAGTATAAAGGAGGCATTTGCTATCTAATGTCTATTATTTTTGTTAACCTTCTTATTATTGAACATTAAATATCCAATTGCGTATTCTCAATTATATTCTAGTGTTCTTTCCTGATAATTTCACACCGTTCTGGAGGTGTAGGACATAAGGGTGGAGAGTCTGGGAGAAGACGTTTCTCAGACATCTGAAATCCAACTTGACCAGTCCTCAGAGCCTAGATCAGTACAGGCATGTGTTCAAAATCATGTCTCAGGGTTTGGAATAATCAAAGCCAGGCTATAGATCTGGCTAAAATTCCTATAATTGGGAAGATCAAACCTTCCTTATCTTTTCTTCACTTTCAGATTGGGGCCATTTCTCAGAAAACTGCTTGGCAGACAGTTTGACAGCATTAACATCTACGGAGGTATAATGGCAATTCTTTAGCTGGCATTATTGACCTAGAGCAGGGAAATACAAAGGGATGGAATTTGGGGATCTGCGAGTTCTGTGTCCAAATCCTAACAAAGCATGGTGTCTTCAATTACCTAGGACTGTGGAGAGCTTCACAAGATAAAGTTACATTATCTTTTTAATGATAATTTTAAAATGTACATGAATTTTATTCTGGTCAGTTCCTATGTATCCATTCCTTAGGTCTCCTCATCTGTTGTTTCTAAACTACAAGTGTAATCACTGAATCGAGTCCAAACGTTGTGGTATCCAGTCCATTTTGACCCCTCCCCTTATCTTAAACTCCCCTCTGGGTTACTCTTCCCAACAGTTACCCCAGCTGGCCAAGCATGTGGACATTCTTCACCCTCTGTTAGGATTACCTTTCCCTTCCTCAGCTGCCTGGAGAATGGCTTCTTATTCTTCACACCTCAGTTTAAAAGTTTCTTTTTCTGGAAGGCATGCCAGGATGCACCAGGGGGGATCAAGGCTTTCCTGTCTGGGATGGCACAGTGCCCCACATGCAGGACTTTGACAGCCCTCTAGCCAACATAGTGTGATGCTCGCTGCTTTGTCTCCTTCAAGCAGACTGTGAGCTCCTAAAAGATTGAGATGATGTTTTATTTTGAGTCTCCAAAGCCTTCTACATTGCCTGGCATTTAGTAGATAATCAGTAAACACCTAGTGAACGAAAGAATGAAAGTACCTTTCAGTAGAAGCAGGGGAATTACAAGATCAAGTGACTGATGGGTGTGTCTCTACTCTTGAGAAGTGACAAATTACAAATTTAGGTGCATACCTTGAGTAGAGTGAAAAAAAAAATAGGTAGACATTGCAGAGGGTGGGCAGCTGAGCATGTGGCTGCTTTGGGTATTTACTCATCAGACCAGACTGAAGCAGCTTTAATCAGGGAAAATCAATCTGCCTGTTTTTCAGTGTAAGCATAAACATGCTGACAGGGGATGCTATATAGGTGTTCTGAAAAATCTTACATCAACCCTCCAGTTAGTTGTAGCTTCATTTACTTTCTGTATATAAGTTTTAAATGTTTATACTTATCTAGAACAGGGAATTTATCTTTTTCAAGCAGTGTTTTATATTATGTCATGCCTAAGGTCACACATCTCTTCATTGACAGAATATATCGTCCAAACTCTGCCTGGCATTTGCGCTCTTCTCCAGTTTCTGCTCTCTATATTTGCCACCTGGCTTTGCTGAGATTGTCCATATGCTTTTCTCCCTGTTCTGTTCCTATTATTCATTTTTTTTTGAGGGCCCACCTCTTTTCTTTAAGACTGATTGAAGCTTGGTTCCTGAATCCTTTGCAGTATGACAAGTCCCCAGTGATGTCTTAATTCTATGAATTTTCTTCTCTGTTCAAATAATCACATGCTTACTTCTGACATGTTCTGAATATTTTTGTTTAATTATGTTTAACAGAATAAAATCCTAAATTTTTCATGAGCTTCAGTGCTTTGTTTTCCCCACTTCAGTTTAAGATCACTGGTAGAAGGAACTTCACTTTTTTGCATTCATTTGTAGCAGCTAACATAAGGCCTTGAACATAGGAAGTGTGCTATAAACATTTGCTGGTATTTCAAAATGATGCCTCTATTTAATAAAAACATTAAATTAAACTTTGGAATGGAAGTGTCTATGCTGTGGAATACAGTGCTTTCTTCTGTGGTCAGGGGAATTGGGTTCAAATTACAGTTCTGTTCCCTGCTTGGCAGTGTAAGCCAGAGCAATCCACTCCATCTGTGAATGTTTCAATTTTCTCATCTGTACAATGGAAAGGAAATTATTGTGGAAGGGAAAAAATGCACATAAAATCCATGTTAAGGTTCTCCAGTAAGTATCTAGCAAATGTGATCTAGCATTGAAGTGATACTATATTTTGCAGAAACTAGGGTCAGATTTCCTGTGTTCACATGCCAACTCTACCACTTATGGATGGTCTCTTCTCCTGGGCAATTCACATTAACTCCCTGAGCCTCTGGTGCTCTCTTTCTGTGAAATAAAAAGGTAGTAGCTCTGTCTTCGCAGTGTCATTTAGAGGAATAAATTAGGCTGCGTGTAATACATTCAGCACAGTGCACAGACCATATTAAGTGCACAGACTCAATAAACATTAGCTGCTGTTGTTGTTCGCAGTAGCAGCTATGCTAATTGAAAATTTCACTTGCTCATACTGACATTCCCATGGAGGAAACATTAACTTTCATCACAATAAAAAATAACGTTTTTGAAAAGAAAATAGCATTATGACTCCTATCCCTCTTTGGCCCTTCTTCTCGGTGGTCTGGAATAAAAAGCAAATGGACGGAGGTTAACGTTAATAGGAAAAATGCTGCTTCACGTGTTTGTTTCATGCAGTTGTGTTTCTGTAGGAATGGACTCTCTCTAAAAGAATAGCCTCGCCTAAGTTATTTACATGTGCCTGATGCTTAGCACAGCTCTTGGCAGATAAGGATGTCTGTCACCATGGAAAGTATGTAGACACAAAGCAGGACCCTGCTGGGCCATACTTCTTAGACATGGTCAGTCATATGCCCTCCTGCACCCATGCCACCTGCCTGCTGAAGAGCTCATGCATACTCTTGGTCATTTCAGAAGAGTACCTGCAGTGGCTGAAATTTTACATGGAATCTGATTTCCTTTTCCTGGAGAGTAGCCTATACTGTTTAAAAGAAGGGATAAAGGCATCCTACAAGTCCTTGTAGGAGGATTAACAAATAGGATTCCTTTCAAGTCCTTCTCAGGGAGAAGATGTACAACCAAATTGTTGCTACTCTTCTAATCTTAGTAAAGCCTCGTTGGTTTGCAGGTCAGTCTCAAAATAGGATTTGGGTTGAATCTCAGATGGAGCCTGGCAGCCTACAGTATCAATGCTAGCCAGGTATGGGGTGTGACTGTGTGTGTGTGAGGTTTCTTATGAGAAGACAGATTGTTCAGGCCAAATTGAATACATAAACCTTTTGGGATAAGAATGTGACTCATAACATTTAATGTATTGACTAAAGTTATTTTTTATTTATCTCAGTTTTACATGGCACATCACTTGCCATCTCAGTTGTTTGAGATGCAGGGTATTTAAGATTCTATATGATATTTTTACTGAAAAGCTTCTGCCGAGACAAAAAAATGCATTGAAATAATATTTTGTTTGTTTCTGTTTAATATATTCTCTAAAGAGTTGACTATAATCTCTCCTTTGTTTTCTGTTGAACCCCTTTGTGAGATTTTTACTTACAACCCCTTCACCAAGGCATCTTCGTCGAGGTCAACGGGGAACCAGCTGGCTAAACTCAGTGGTCTGTTCTCCTTTTACTTGGCCTCCTGAGGATTTAACATCCTTAATCGTGCCTCCTTAAAATTCATTTTCCATTTGCCTCCTTGGAAACAATTCTTTCTCCTTCTACTAGTTTCTCCTTCTTAGTCCCCTTTGCTGCTTTCTAGTCCTCCCTCTTCCCCTCTGCAGCCCCTTCCCAGGTCCTCCTGTCTTCTCCCTGTAACCTTCACCATCTGGGTGATCTCATCCTGGCCTGTGTCGCTAATGTCCTGTAAATACCGAGGACCATTGCCTCTTTGACTCTGTTCCAGCCACACGAGCCTCTTTCCCTGCCTTGAAAACTCCAAATAGGCCCCAGCCTTTGAACTTTCTATCTACTATAACTATAAAATTATTCTCCTGGGTAGCCATACTGTTCACTCTATCAGTTCCTACAAAGCCTTAGTTGTCATTCTATCAATGAAACCTTCCCTGACCTACCTGTGTATGTAATCTCTGTAACATAACCACTCACACTAATGCTTTTTAAAAACAAGATCAGACAGGGGGCCCAGTAAGAAACAGATGGCCCACTGAAGGGTTTCACAGAAGAGAGGTTAACAAAGGAGCTGTGTATGCAGGTTTAGGCAGGGCTAAGGAATCAATAAGGAATGGTGAAGGACCCAGAGATGAGCAACCGTGAAGCAGCCGTTGCCACCCCAGACCTGATGGGACAAGCAAAAGAACCTGTGTCACTGGAGCCTGTCTTAAGCTGGAGCTGTGAAGAAAGGGCTGATTAATGGGAGTTTGGCTGGAGAAGAACACAGCTGTTCCAGGACCGTGAGACTCAAAGGAAGCAGAGAAGGAGGGGAGAAGAGAAAATGAAAAGAATTATCCTGGACTTCCCTTTTCCTCTGAACTCTTGCTGTCGTCTTCCATTGGCTGATCCAACAGGCTTCCACAGGGCAGAAGAAGCCAGTTCTAGAGTTCAGTTTCTGAGCATTCAGAACAGGGCAGAGACAAATGTAAAATGGACCTAGGGGAGTGAACAAAGATTTTCACTTGGCACTTGGAATTGTGATGTCATACCCTTGGGAATCATTACAAAATCAGCATTAAATTTTGTCCCCTCCATTTTGATAGGTTAACCTCTATAGGATCCAAACAAACTTTGGCTGAAGTCGCAATAAGCTAATATGTCTTCTCCAAACAGTAGGAGTGATGTTCAAAATATTTAACAGCAATGTGAAATAGGTACTCAAAAATCGTAACAGTAGCCAAACAAATGAGAATAGTATACTATGCTGGATATACAGTGCAATGTTCAATACAAAGGATTTGCAAAAGATACAGGATAGAAATATTAAAAGGGAAGATCTCCTTTCTGAGGACATTTGGGAATAGTGTGCCTTTGATGAGACGTTTTTGTGAATCTGTATAACACAGGCACTGTGCTAAGCTCCGTGGAAAGCATATCTCATTTAAACTTTCAACAACCACACCGAGCAGGGTCTTGTCATTCTGTGCACTTATGGGTTTGGTTCTGAGGCTCAGTAAAGGCAAGTTTTACCTACAACCGCTCATCTAGCTCAAGTGGAGGTGGGTCGCACACCTAGACTAGGACTTAGAATCTGAAGCCCTAACTCTTGTCTAATTTAATATTTAGACTGCCTGGCAGATGGGATAGTGGTGGTTTTGGAACAGAAACTCTTCAGATTTTGAACTTTCACTTTTGATTTTTTTTTTTAAGAGAAATCCCTAGGGAAGTCTCTTTATATTTCCAACATGACTTTATTTCTCAAAAAGTAATTTGGATCCATTCTTGGATTCAACCAAAATCTAGAGCAGGGTCTAAACATAATCTGTTCCTCTTCCTGACCATGCCCGTTTATGTCTGTATACAAAAGGCACCTAAGGTATACATGTTAACCATTCAATGTGGTTTCCTTCTGGCTTACTGTCTGTTATGTGGGGCCTACATATCTGAAGTGTGAATATTTATAGCAGGAGGCACATAACACTGTTTGGGTACCTGTGGTATGAGATTGTCGTGTACCTTGTAAAGTGCTCTTTCAGGATTTGCACACCACCTACAGAAAAGAAAAGACAGACCTGCATTTTATGACTTGAAGTGTTACTGCTACGTTCTTAAACCCCATATTTCTGCTTCCTTTCTCTCCAGTTTAGTGTGGTAGGTGGATAGAATACCGAAGAGAAATGACTCATTCAAGCATTTCTTTGGCAGTGATTATTTTGAATTTGTAAATCCTGACCCATAGCTGTTGGGGGTCCCAGACGGACTAGGCTACCTGTGTGGATAATTGGAAGGCTCCTCTGGGTACTGGATTTTCCAACACAGCTCATAATACCTTTGTAAAAATGAACAAACTTTGTGGACTCCGGAAGTAAAGATGATCATTATGATCAGGAGAATGTTGGAAACTGGATTTTACTTTTTGGTGTGTTTACTTGTCTGCCTATGTTAATGAAGGAAGAGTGAAGACTCACAACTTATCATTTTAATGCAGTTTTGAGTTTCCCAAAGAGAATTTTTTATTTGTCTCAAGGTGATTTGTGTGTGTGTGGGCGCGTCTGTGTGTGGAGTAGTTAAGTTGTCCAGATGATAAATAGTCCCCTAGGTAAGTTACAGGGTGTATATGTAAGAAAAAGTAATATTGTATTGGAAAGTCTTCAGATAAAGTAAAATTCAATTTTGTTTTGAAAGACTGTGATGAATGTTAACCACTCATTTGCTGAAATTCTTTTGAGACACATCTTAATCTTAATAATCCACATGTGGTTGCTTCAAACATAAAATGTATAATAAGGAAGGAAAATTCTGTTATTCATAGCATTTGAGGGAATGGTTTGTTCCTGATTTCCTTTCTCCACCTCCCTGAAATAAAGACAGAGCTAACTATGCAAGGGTATAAAGTGAACTGCGTTCTGTAATGTTTTCCTTTGTCACTAGAGTTTTACAACCGAGAAAATTATTTCCCTGGTTTCTTCACAATGAAGTGCCGCATGTTTCATTCAAAACAACAATAATAGAAACATACCCTGCATGTAATATGTCTAAACACCCACAAATAAACAGTGATTGAGATTAATGCCACCTTCAACTTAGGCTTATTCTTATGTACTCATATAGGCATGAAGATTTAATTTTCCCCGTCACATGAAGCAAATGCCTCCTCCGATGGGGTGGATTTGTTTTGGGGTTCTCCCTAGTGCATTTACTTCCCACAATGCTGTTTTGACACATTATTAGTCCTGTTAAATACAGATCTTGTTTTTTAAAATAGCTGAAGAATAAGAATAGTAAATAAAAGGAGCATGTGACGGAGCTTTACTGTGGACCCAGTGTAAATACAGGTGCTGTGTTGTTTTGTTTTAAGCCAATGTACTGAATGTCTTGTCCTTTGAATTTTTAAAAAAGATTTTATTTTTTGATAAATAGTGCCTCTACATCTTAGATTCTAAACATGCCCTGAAACATATTAAGCATCACAGATGTCATACTAATTTAGAAGTTGAAATCATCAATAATTTTATTTTCAGATGGCCAGTGGTAGAACAATATGCTTTTTAAGTTTTTAACGATGCAACAAATTTAAAAAGAGCCAAACTACTTGATGGGATCTGAAAGCTAATATCATCTCCAACACTGATTACTCTTTTGTGTTTAGTATTTTGTCACATTCTTAGACATCTGGACTTGAAATACATGTCTTTTAATTTGTTCTCCTTCCTCTGCCCCACATCTACTTAATTGCCAAGTCCTGTACTTTGTACTTTTCTCAGTGTTTTCCCCTTGTCCTCTTTTCACTCATTCTGACTGTCATTATTCTGATAGAAGCCCTTGTTTCCTCCAGCCTAAACGGTCACTAAAAGGATCCGTCTCCTAATTTGTGATCTTTCCCAATTCAGAACCCTTACACAAAGTTGCCAGATAATTTTCTAAAGATCAAACTATTCAGAGATCTTCATTCAAATATGTAATAAATCTTCGGTGTTATTTCTTCAATGAGGCTTTTCCCTATTTTTCCAAGCTGATCTTCTAGAATATTCTCCATAAGAAGGTGACATTCTAGACAAACCTAGTTGTTTCTTAATGTGGTCTGTTTTGTTTCTCTCCCAGTACATCCTCTCCCCTTCCCCCACCCCTTGGCAATCCCACCCTATCCTGCTGTATTTACCAATAAACAAGATTTATTTTTGTGTGGATAAACAGCCCTTTATCTTTTGTGGAGTCTCCCTTGAACCACCAGCCAGGTAGAACTACCCCTCTCACCTCTCAAAATCACTGAACTTTCTCTAGTATTATATTATTCCTCCTTTCTGGGAAGTACATTATAATAACTTTAATTATTGACAGAGAGACTGCTTATTAAATGTGTTCTATTTGGGAGCACTGGACTAGAGGGTTCACAATTGGATGTCATTTTTCCTCTACCAATTTAGAAAGTCAGATACAAATGTAGCTCAGAAATCCAGTTACCCTATGCCTACAAAGTAGCAGAGGTACCAGCTAGTCTGATTTCAAAACCTTTGTTCTTTGAAGTGGCCTCAATTATAACCATTTGTATGTGTGACTTCTCTGTCAGATTTTATGGCCTTTGAGGGCAGGCCTTACTCTAACTCAAAATTGTATCTTCTATTTAAGGGGCCTCACAGATAGTCACATAGTTTTATATTTTATGAAAACTGTAAAAACATATCAATATAATAAATAGGGGGAATGTAACTCTATCAGGATGGAAAAGAAAGCAGTCTCTGTGTGATCCCTGTAGTTTGATCTGGATGGGGAACTTGGACAAGGGATGTATTTGTAATACTGTCCCCTCCCATTTCCAGAGGCCATAGGTAGCATGGCCTGAGAATTTTATCTGGGATGTGGTAAAGGCAAACTGCAATGTCAAAGCTTTTGCAAATTCTAAGTATTGCTGAGGGTATTGACCCAGGGCAGCTGGCTTCTTAGTTCATCACAATAATGATGGTTTTAGTTATAAAAGTAACAACCAGGTGTAGTCCAGCCAGGAGAAGTTGAGAGAAAGAGAAAATAATTTTATTCCACATGATCAAATGAGAGGGCTCTTTTCTCCAGTCTTTCACCTGGCAGTCTAAAAGATTTAATGGATGCTGTTTGTGTTGAGTAGAATGTAATTATATATTACAGTATCAGTTGAGATATGTGTAAATGTAAGTTCTAAAATATTGGAATACAGGAGAGTTACTAAGGGAAATTTGGTAATTATACCAAAATCCAAAGCCTACTTCTTTAAGTCTCTCCTTC
This sequence comes from Manis javanica, assembly GCF_040802235.1. Lineage (NCBI taxonomy): Eukaryota > Metazoa > Chordata > Mammalia > Pholidota > Manidae > Manis > Manis javanica. The sequence continues at coordinate 48,070,036 of NC_133156.1, forward strand.
CAGAATGGACAGGGGTTTCCCCAGTTTTTGAATCTGAAAATGTGTTTAAGCTGGTTTTCCATCCCTTGGGTTAATTTGCTTAAAGAGGCAGGAAATAGAGTTCTCTGCAGAGCTTCGCTTACTTATTTGTATATATTCCATGGTAGGGTCTCTGTCAGCGTTTGTCAGATAACCCTTGGTCAGGTTTAAGAAGGCCCAGTAGATTAATGAGCAGTGACTTGGTCTTATCTTAGGAATGGATGGGTGCCAAGGCTCAGAGAAAAGTTCAAGTCGGCAGTATCTGATGTAAGGATGAGGGGCAGGTGGCTACCCGGATTTGTGTCAGGGAAAGTCGTTAAAATCTGGCCTGAAAGATAATGGGGACACAGAAAAGGACTGAAGTTAGCTATAGTGTCATAAGGCCCTATAATGAATTTTCATTGCTTATTCACTTTACCAGAATAACAAAGTGAGGTCTATTTAATTAAACAAAAGCCTCAGTACATTTATGAAAAGAAAGAGGTGCAGCAGATCTGTATTGTCCCTATTATAAAACATAGAAACTCTCAGAGCCTCAAAGTCTCAGGCCTGAGCAGCACAACCACTCTGTTAACATGAATGGAAAGAGTACACTCCCATCCTTACCCCTTATAGTGTTCATAACCACAGAGCTGTCATTTTACTCTTACGGTGATGACTGAAAAATTAAAAATGTTTCATTTGAAGGCAAATTTAACATATCATCCCCTAAGTCCACTTGGCAAGTGAAGGAGGCAATTAATATAAGCTCATTACTCTGCAGCGTTGCACATCCCTGCCACCACAATAGTTAGCTTTTTAAAATCCACCAGTGACATGTTGAGGTTGCAGAATAGCAGTATTTGCAGGCCTCCTGCCAAAGTGAAACTTCCTGGAGGATGCATACACCTGTCTGAATGTCAGGGCCGGTGCCCTTAGACTTCATGGTGTTTATACATTTGTCTTTCAAACTTGAAAGTCTATCTTACATACAGCATCCAGATATTCTCCAGTTTTATTAAAGCACCTCCAGAACAAGGTGAAGGAAGTGAGTTTCTCATCCTCATCGGGGCTCCTGGTCCAGAACAGTGCCTTCGTGCTCTCTCCCAGCGGGTAGGGATGGAGTGTCAGCACAGACAGCAGAGTTAAGCCAGAATGTCCTGCAGAGACTCACCATCACAAAGGGCAATACACTTTATCGATCCCTTCCACACTGTCTCCCACCGTCGTGTTAAGCCTGTGGTGAGTACAACCTTTACAAAATGAGATCTGGAGATACGACTTACTTTCTAGCTTGAACACGGACTTAAAAAAAAAATAAACGATAAAAGCGTGTTTTGTAGGAATGGCGTGGGGTTGGCATTTCAGAGCATAAATGATAAAAATAAATCAAAGTCAAGTATCTCAACAGAGAGAAAAAGTCACATTGAGACTTGTGCACGTGTATATAAAATAAGGCTACAGTCTTCCATTTAAAGCAGAGATCATTTCATTTGGTCATGTTTTATTGAATAATCCAAATTCTTCTTGTTTCTTTTAGAAAGACAACATTGCTAGCATATGTTTTAGAGATTAGATGCTCATTTTAGTCTCAGACTTTATGAACAGGGAACATTATTTGTGCCAGTGAGGTTAGGAGAGGTGCCATACGTTTAAACTGAAACCAAATTGATTTCCTGAGAAATACTGGGATTTAATAAGCCATTATACTTTGCAATTCTTTTCCTCTTAATAAGGAATTCCACTACCAAGGAGTTAAAAAGAAAGCATTTGCTGAGAGCTGCATTGGAACGTGTTTTTAATTGGCACTGTCACCCTTCTAAGGATAATGGAGAAAAGCTTATACTTCGCTTGCGTGATTTTTGATTTTACCTTTGTTTGTTACAATGCAGAATTAAGGGGGGAAAGAATTGGCCGTGAAGTACCTTTTAAAGAGGTTTTTCCATTCATTGTATGTACTAAAGGGATGGGAAAAAAGTAAAAGATTTATTTTATGTTTAATCACATCCAATAATTATTGCAGCGTGGTTACTGCCTTAAGCAGTACATTTTCTGTAAGTAATTTATCAGCTGCATTCTTTTCTATTTTATTTTATTTTTCTGCAGGGGATTAACAGTTACTGTAGGATTTATACACTGAAGGAATTTTTTTTGCCCCTTCAGTAAATAAGGCTGTTGATGGCATAGGCTTCCTTGAGGCTTCCTTGAATTTCCGTTTATATACTTATACCTTTAATCTGACTTATTTCATTTCTTGTCCTGATTTAGTTAAGGATGTCTCTGTGACTTACGGGGCCAGAGGATAAGAGGAGAAATTCCTGGTGAGGTTAGGGTAACCAACATGCCTCAGTTTGTCCAAGACATCTCTGGTGTTAGCCCTGAAGGCCTCAGGTCCTAGGAAGTTCCCGGGTCCCAGACAAAACCAGTGTTGTTCAGGGCACAGTCCTGAAGGTGGAGGCAGGAACTGGGGAAACTGGAGAAGGAGCTGGCTCAGGCCAAGGCTGGGGCACTGGGTACCTCGGGGAGCTTTCACTGTTTCTCCTCACCTTTCCTGACCCCCTGAGCTCTTTACAGATTAAGTGCATATTTATAGACCCTTCACTACTCCCTCTTTTTTTTTTTTTGGCTATTCTTCACTCATTTGGACAAATAAATCACACCTATGCTCAACATGCCCAGTTACTTGTGGGCTGGTTGAGTTTTGCTGTCAACAGGTATTTCAATCGCTCGGTGGTGTTTCTTAGTTGAAGAAGGAGATTCTTCAAGCAGATGAGCACAGAGATCAGCTAGAAATAGCCATGGCCTGCATGTGAGCAATGGTTTTCCCAACAGGTTTTGTAGAAAGTTTGAGTACAGCAACCATGGTATTTTAGAAACAGTGACAGCAAAAGTGCTGAACTAGATGGCTCGATTTTCCTGAAATGATATCGTTAGCATTGTTATAGAAACAAATCTACTGGCAACCCTTTAATCTTCTCTATTCCTTATCATAATTTTCCTTCTTCCATTCGCTCTTCCCTTTCTCCTTTTTTCCTTCCTTCACTTCTTTCCCTTCAATCAACATAAGTGTTCACATTTTCAAATTTTTTATTTTTCTTTGTTCTCTGTTTTATCTAGGGAGCAGCTCATTTGTTTGTATATGTGTGTGTGTGTGTGTGTGTGTGTGTGTGTGTGTGTGTGTGTGTGATATCTTACATTAGGTCAACATGGGTAACTGACATACGATTGTGTATAGCAGAAAAGATCTAAATGTGCCATTGGCTCAACATGGGTAAAAGAAATATTATTGCATAATACAGAAAATATCTAAATAGGTTCCCATTTTTGCACATACGTATGTTAATGGAAACGTTAAAATTCTGCCAGTTCTGTATGTATGAGGCATATTGGTTTCTGTGGAGTGATGGGTACACATGTTAAAGTAGTTTTTCATCATAAAACAGCACATACAACAATACGCAACTTTTATTTTTTATTTTGTTGTGAAACTTTAGATATCAACATATTACATTTTGCCCGAAATCTTAGATTTCTTTTGAAGGAATTTAGAGTCAAAACACTTTCCTTTACTCTTCATTCATGTCCAGTATTATGTTTGCATAGTCCCTGATTATTTCTACAAAAAACCAATGGCATTTGAAAGGAGCAGATCGTATTTGAGGTTTCATCCATAATGGAGTTAAATTTAGGAAGATATTATAATTTCTGATAACTAATAATCTTTATCAAATTCAGTATGAAAAGCAATTTGTTTTCTTATCCCAATTTAAATAGAGTAGCAAAACATATCAGTTAAACATTATTTTAGCATTTGCTATTTAAATGCTTGGATGGAAAACAGCATTACTAATGATACTGGTTTATATAAATAAAAAAAAAATTCCTGTAAGGGAGAAAGTTCTAATATCAATAGATTTATAATGATTTTTTTCTAAATTCAGTTGAGTGAATATGAAATTATTTTTAAGATAGGTTGCTACAGCAGGTCAATGCATCCATTAAACCTTACATAAATATATCTTTTATGTTCTTGAAAAACTTTTATTGCATTTTAATAGTAAGTTTTGAATCCTGTTGTACTTTGATTTGAAGATTTGATCTCATTTTTTTTCTTCCATAATCTGCTACACTATTTTTTGACAATGAGTAGAAAAACTTGTTCTTTTAAAAAATGATTTTAGAAATCTTTCTAAAATATTTTCTTACTTGTTTGTGTTCAGTATTTTTATTTATAACTCTAGAAGATTTCTAAATTAGAAAGAATTCAGAACTTCTAACTTTCCATTTGCCTTTTTACTGTATCCCCAAATTAACTGTCAGAGAAATAATGTCTTACTAAAGGAAGGTATGGAAATATAAGGAGTTCCCATTACAAGTCAAACAGTTTCCTACGTTTATAACATTTTAGACATATGATTGATTCCACTCCTCTTTTGCTTTTACAAGGAAATCCTCCCAAAACTAAAAATAATAAAGACTTCATGCTCTTTGAGGTCAAAATTATTTGGGGAAGATCTTATGAAATGTGTGCATTACCATTAATATGAATGGATTTTTGAATATTTACACCTAATGTAAAAAATATTAACATTGTGTTTAAACTCAATACGAACATTATGTTTAAATTTCCTTTAATATGAATGCATTTCTAAATATTTACACCTAATTAAAAAAATATATTAACATTGTGTTTAAACTCAAGAAGAGATTCTGACAGTGTCATCTTTTTAAAAAAGCTTATCTCCCATTAGGTCTTCATGTCTGTCCTTCTGCACCTTCATTACAAATTCAAGCAAGAACTAACATTATTTATACAATTTAGACAAGGGTGCTTTTTAAAGCCCATTATGTTATTTTTCAGCATGATTTGCTATAAATCATGGCTCATTGTCATCTATTTTATACCCCACATTCACACACGTGGTTAGAAGCAATGGTACAGAAGGTCAAGCATGAATATAATGCTGTTTTGATGATGCTTCAGCCTTGTATAACTGATGTTTATATTGGCCCTGACTCTGCTGCTTACTCGTTATTCAGGTTTTAAGAAATCATCTCTCCTAAATTTCCTGGTGTGCACATCTAATAGATATAACACTTGTTAGTAAAACATGTTTAAATTGAAGTTGCCCTGTTAGCAAATATTTATTTACATAGTAAAGACCTAATAACATGCTTTTAAACATCTTCCTTGTCAACTAAAAGACACATCCAGTATCTTTCTTAATTTTGATCATCTCTATGTCTATATCATTGTCTTTGAATACAACTGTATATTCAGTTTCGGGCCAGTGCTCAATACTCAGAAAATACTTATTGAATACATATACACATGCTTAGATTTCTTGTTATTTATGGCCCCAGCTGTTTGGTTTTCCATTTGGGGGACATTCTTTCCTCCTCTCAAAAATAAGAGTTCAACTAGCTTATTCTAAAGATTTTGCCATTCACCAGATTCTGTGATTCTCTAACATACGTGTTTTATATGTAAGTAGCTCATTTCCAAGCAAGCTGACACAAAATGAGCAACATGAGCTGAACTACAAAGAAAAAAATGGCCACTTACTGAATTTTTAAGACAGATTTCAGAAATGGAAGTGTACTAGTATAATTAATTTATTACAACTATAGTAAATTAACTATTAAATACTCACCTCATTTTACACATTAAAGGTAATTCTATAGTTCTCTTTTAGACTTAAAAAAGAACAAAGCCTTCTCACATTTATTTTTTGCCCAGAAGCACACACGCCTTTGAAATCTCCATATTCAGGAAAATAGGTTATTTTTAGACCAGTTTCTGGCCACTCAACCTGTGTACACAAAACCCACTCAAAAGAACAGATTACTTGGTGTTTTCAAGAACTATACTAATTTCTGTTGTTGAAAACATATCCTTTGAAGATGTCTGAGAAAATGAATTCTTGGCTCTGAACATTATTTTGAACTAGAAAACAGGGAAGAGAGCACAAGGTAAGGAAATAAAGTTTATGTTGTTATAATCCAGAATAGGCAATTTCCTGTCAGCCTTTTTTGCCCATATTGCAGAAAGTGAAGTATACATTTTTCCTTTGACTGAAGCTTGTTAAATACAAACAATAGTTAGCATTTATATAGCACCTTATCTTCAGGTAGGGAAGAGCAAGAAATGCTGAAATTGCCATGTATAAATAATATATAAACATAACAAGTGTTTGGTTTTGGCTTGGGGGGTCATGGAAAGAAGTGTCTCATTTCTACCATATTTCAATATCTGTTGGTGCACTTAAAGGGCCAATCAATAATAGTAATGTTGATCAGTTTGGCCTAGTTTGGGATCACCACGTGGATGACACTTACTCGTATATAGGACTGTTCTAAACTGACCTACACAAGAAAGTCAACCCATTTTCCCCTTTTTATATCCTCATACCGTTTTTGCTTTCTGATACCACATTACTCTGTTCTACAGTCTTCAGGCTACCTTTCAATGACTTTGGCCAAAAACTGAATTCAGAAGGGTCCAGTTTGTGGTAAAGGTCTGGAGTGCAGGCATTAAACCCCAAACCCGGAATTCTATCCTGGTTCTGCTACTCAGAATGGTGCAGAAATCACTTTTCTCAGGCTTAGTTCCTTACCTCTATTATGGGAAAAATGATGTAACACAGCTAGGAAGATCAGATAATGTTGTATGTATAAAGGGACCTGTATATTTTAAAGTTTTTGAATGCACACACCAAGCAGTAAAATATTTAAACATATTTTCTAACATATGTGCATATGTGTTAGGTATATGTGTATGTATAAATACATGTGTAACTATTAATATATCACATATTGTTAAGTGGTCATTTTTCTCAGAAACAAAATAAATAAAAATGGACAGTCATTCTCTCATTTTTTTCTTGCCCCCACACCTGAGGTACACAAAGCAATTTGGAGATCACTGTTTAAAATAATTTGGAAAATACAAGGTGTAACTGATATAGTCATTACTGTCAAGCATGGCTACAGACTAAATTCCAAATTTCAGATGCTTTACTAATTCCGTTGGGATAAATAATTGTATGTCCATATCTTTAAGCATTTTTATACAGAGTTCAGAGCAGTTATTCTGCTGAGGGGTCGTTGGGTTAATGTAGGAGCAAGCAAAAGGGATTCTAGGACCTTCTGAGTTTTTATCCAATCTGAATATTATTAAAAGTCTGTACCCCTTTGTAAAAATAATAACTGGCATTTGTACAGTACCTAACAGTGCAAATTTCTTTCAGACACATTAATTCACTTAATCCTCACTAATCTACCTATAAATTAGAAACACTCAACATACTGATTTTTTATAGATAAGGAAATAAATCTTCCTCATTTTATCAAATATCATTTGGCTCTAATACCCATGGAAAAGATACTTCCAGTGGCATTTTATTGCCTTAACTTTTTGCCTCCAGTGATTGTTGAAACTTTCAGATACAAGGATCAAAATCATAAATCATAACTTTGATTTCCTTACTACAGTAGCAAATTGAATAAAGTGGTATATTATCCTTTGGAACTTTTCTGTTCCCCCCCAAACCCTTTTAGTGTTACATTATTGACATTTTGGGGAAAGAGAGGTAATAATTAGGGCTCTTTTTTTGCTCACTGTAACCCATTTAACACCAATTTCCTTCCTGCATGTTGAAGCTAAGAACCAAAGTAATTTGGGGACTTTAGTATGTTGGTATATTATAAATAACCAAAATAAATTCTGTTACTTATATCTTTTACAGTGACTGTTATCCTTGACTAAAACCCTGAAGTATTATAGCCCGGTCGTGTGTGTGTGAATACTTCTGCTTTTCTGGAGTAAGGTTTTTAAATATTTCACTGGATTCTCAATCAAACACACAACAACGGGCAGCCACTGTCTCAGGTTTCCAACTCTCCCACCAGATCCCTGTGTGTGCAGTGTTGTGCAGACTTTATGATGTGGACCCATGTAAAGGACCTGGGTGGACTAGAATATCATGTGGTTCCAACTCTTGAAGATCATTTGGTGGATGCAGTTGCTTAAAAAGATACCATGTTTTCAGATTACCCATAAACCTCCATGTTCTTTTCATGCCCCTCAGAAACCTTCAGAGTGTCTTTGAGAGGCAGGAGACAAAGCCTGTCTCACTCCAGATTTGAGGGTTTTGTTAGTGGAACATCTATGTTCTCTACTGTGCTTTGTACACACCAAACTGCTCCCCACCGCTCTCGCCAAAGCCACGCTGACTGCTGTGAGCACCTTCAGTCCCTTTGGTGATGGCAGGGGTAATTTTTCAGCAGCACATTGATGATGTCTGGCTTTTTTCTGATTTCTGGTTTAGGGCATTTATAATTTGGGGTACAAAGATAAAACATTTAACAGTGGAATTCAGCAAATGTCCCAGAGTGTGGCTTTTATGATGGAAGTTCAATCAACCCTTTTAAAGATTTACTTTTTTTCCCTGAATTTCTCTTTGAAAGTCTATCTCAAGAGGAATCTTTACTTCATTTAACAATACCCACTAAAGTATTTCAACAGAGGGAAAATAAGATAAAACAATAAAAAGAATGTTAACTATAACTCATATAGATATATTTTCTGTCATGCACTGCATTTGAAAGAAGTGTCTCTCACCCTTGACACTAAGGCTTAAATTTGAGTTTGGGGGTGAAACACTGAAAAGGGGTGAAGAAAATGATTCCTAGATAAAGCAATGGTGTTTCCTCTAGCCTACCTTTGGTGAGACTTGCTGAGGTGAAGAAGGGATCAGGTGTCAGAACGAGTGAAGCTGGGAAATGGGTTGGTATTAAAGCATGCCTAGAAGAGTTTAGCGCGTTTCCTTTTGGGAAAACCATATTTGGAAGCAGCCCTTAGGACAACACAGAAAGTGTGGGTCTTCACAGGCTAGCAAGCTAAATATGGGGCATTGTGATGGGTCCTACGTGGACCAATAATCTGAATAAAACAAGAAACGCAAAATCCAAATTGACGATCCCTGGCTAGAGATTAAGTTACAGAATTAAACAGATTGTGACTAGTAAATCCAGTTGTCTGAACAGAAATTGGGGATGTAAATAGAAGCTGTGAAGACAGGCCAACCTATCATAGAGAAAAGGCATTGTTTCTTTGGAAAGTTGAGTGTCAATCTTATTCTCATGTGTCAAATCATGCTTGAAAAATTCCCGGAGAATTAACTCAAGATTGCTAAACAAATCTTTTTTTTTCCCTGTGATCTGAATAACCCCCCTTACCACCAATCATGGCTTCAGACACATAGTTGTCATTAAATTGGGCTTTCTTTGTTTCTTAGATTTGCAGGTGAGGCTAGCACAGTGATACACTAACCATTTTTTATGCATAGACGAAACATTTTAATGCTTTGATATCTCCATTCTGCTACATGTCAAAATGCTAATCGAGCACACAGTTCAGATGTTCTGTGAGAATTCGCTATTGTCAGTTAAGTGCTTTCTGATTTAACAAAACATGTCATAATTACTGACTTACCTTTCAAGAAGTGAATGGCCAAAGAGACGAATGACAGAGGGTCACGCTGGTGTTCACAGGGCGGCCTCCTCTGAAGTGGAGTAACAGCTGGCCTAAAATGGCCATCCCCTACCCCCCACCCCCCATATCTGGTGAGAGGCAGCAGCACTAGGTATGTTTGAACACTGTAGCTTTTGATGAGATGCTCAGATGTGTCCTGCATCTTAGCTTTACATGCCAGGTGTTAGAGACCTGGCATTTTCTCCAGATAAACCAAAGGAGTGGGGCCAAGGCCTTTGCATTTGTTTATAGTTAGCCTAAAGGTAAGCGGCCACACCTGACTATTGTCCTGAGTCTCTCCCTCCACCTTCGGTTACAACTCCACAGTCCCATCAGCAGAAGGGTTCCTCCGCTTCTCTCCTCCTCATCCTTCCCCCTCCTCGGTGTTCTCTTTCCTTCTCCCTCCACCTCCTTTCAGCTGATGTAAATTGATTTGGGAAGTTTGCAGCAGTAGATTTCTCATTCGATCTGTTTTTCCTGGAACCTGGTTGTTTGGAATTCACTGCCATCCGGGCCCCTCCATCCCATTATAAAGTGGAATGGAGGAAGGCTTGCTGCTGCTCTTAATTTCCCAAGAACAGGTGAAATATATCCTGTTGTGAATAAAACACCCCAAGCCGTAACTTTTGAGGCCATTTCACATTTTACCCCCTGGCAGAGGCTGTTGTGTTTTGTTACAGCAGTGCGAGGAGTTGTTATTAGAGTGTTATGGAAACCAGGTGTTAGAGCTGATTAGTCACTAATCTTCCATCTCTGGGAGCTTGGCTCCAATCTTCTGTTCATCAGAATCATTCTGTTGCGTTAATTTATTCATCCCGGCTCTAAGAACCTTGTCAAATCAACATGGTGGTCTCTGCTGGGTCCCTAATGCACTATAGCTCAGATCACAAACCTACTATATGACACATAATTCAGGATAATTGGCAGTCAGTGCTCAAACAGCTCTGTGATTAAATGGGTATGGAGATTGAAATAGCCTCTCACCTATTAGAAGGTAGTCTCACTGGGCCAGTGGGGTTCTTCGGCGGGAGGCTACTGCTGGAAAGTGCTGCACTACTTCCCCGGCTTTATGTGCTGTGTGATTGATGAGATAGCAAGCACTTCTTTTTCCTCTTAATATTTTACCTCTCAAAACACGAAATGAGCCACTTAACTTTATATTTCCTTTTTTAGACTCCATCTCAAGACTTCATTAGTAAATCTTAATGACTGCTAAAATTATAGGAAACCCTTCACTTCGTATAAAAGGGAAATAGACCATTTTCCCCCTTTTATGCAGTTTTTGCAACACAGCTCACTTTTGACAACCAACTGTTTATAAGGCCACAAAGGGAAGAGTTTGACGAGGTTTTTAATTTTTGACAAGAAGGCGACTGGTTCTGTCACCCACCAACATGTATGAAGTAGTTCATGTGCCTTGAAACAATTGCTTCCGATGAATATAATTTAGCGCAGCCAGGAGGGATCTTTAGGTACTAGTGAAAGCCAAGTTCACACTCGCTATGAGCATTGTTTCTTATGTTTGTGTGGCTTTTAAAATTCTAGAAATGATACGTTTTTGGAAATTTGAAAGAGATGCATTAAGATGAAAAAATCCATGATATCTCACTCTGCAGGTAGAGATTTGGCACATTTCTTTCTTGTCCTATTCTGCATGAAAACATCTTGGAATCTGTGGGTTAGATCATTGCGGGTCCATGATGTTTGTTCTGATGAGGTTCATGTATTTGCTTTTTAATTTCAGTACCTGTTTGTGTTAGTTTTCACCCATCAACATGTATAAAGTAATTAACGTCCATGAAAAATCTGTCTAAATCATTTCTGACCCCTTCACTCATTCCCCTGCCTCCCTGGAAAATGACTACAATAAGGAAACCATTTGCTACAGCTTGAAACGGAAGCGACCATACAATTCAATAGTCTGAAAATAAACAAAACTGCTGGCCTTTTGCCATAAAATTAATTTAGAAATTATAAAATTGTTCATGGTCTGAATAAGAATTCAAATTTCCTATTTATATTTACTAGAGAGAAGGGAGGAAAATACCAGCCAGTGTAACCTGGGTGAATTTAGTTTCCTGTGGCCACAGGATACAATTAAGGTTATTTTAGACTTTGTAGAATTTTTAAAACTTTGTTAATAATTTTCACATTTCCAAGGCACAAGAACCTTAGTCGCTTATTAATGAATACATAGTATTCTAACATAAGCAAGTACCAAAATTTAAATAGTCCCCAAATTGGAGGCATATTTCTTTTTTATTTTCATTGTTCAAATAAGACCTTACTAGGCATACTACATTTTTATTGCGATTTAGTTTATTTGCTTAGCATTCAGTTCTCCAAGTTAGAATCTGGTGAAACATAATGCTTCTAGAAAATTCTGAAATTCAAAGAAAAATATTGGAAATGAACTTGTAGAACTTTGATTATGGCACCCTTAACTAAAACTTTATCCAAATTCTTTGAGGCAGGTTGGCTTTGCGTGTCTGACATTTTCATAATTATAACAGTTTTACATTGGCATGTCTTTGTTTTATTCTTTTTTTGGCTGATTGAACTGAAATATCTCTGTTAAATAATAATGCCCCAGATCTTCGAATTGGAAGGCTATTGCCTTGGAGAGTTACCTTGGATGGGCACAGCCCTTCATCAGCAACGATATAAGTGGGAAATGAGGATAATGGTGGTTTCCCCAATCTGATGTATAAACTCTGTAATTTAGGATTTTTAAGTATGGCATATGGTATCAAGAATGAGAAAATACTTTTTTTTAAATGAGACCAGGGTGGTACCTGAAAGCTACAGCTCTTGTGAAGGTTCTCTGTACTTTTCAACAAAACTCTCTCCCCTCTCCCAGTGCCCCGACTAGGTATGGGTGATAGCAAAGGTACAGCAAGAGAAATAAGATCTCCAAGGGGGGAAGTTTTTAAGTTATATGTTTGGAGCTTTTTTCTTTCTCTGCAAAAGTCTTTATCATTGAGCCAGGCTGGAATCTGTATTTTACTTGATTGTCATAATGTGGCATAAACGATGTGCCCAATAAAATCTCTAAGGATATATCTAGGTAACTCATTTTTCCTCTTACTACTTTCTAAGGACTATGTCGTCTACACAAGAAAAAGCCAGAGAGCATAATAAAGTCTCTAGGTCAAAAGCTGTGAATGTTTTTTAAGGCTCACAGGTTTTCTCTCTTCTCCTCTCAGCATCAGTGTTTGAGAGGGCCCACTGTACCCATTCACACCAACCTGCATATGTTCATTGTTTGACAATTGCTAATTAAGTAGGTAATTAACACTATCTCCTTTGTATTAGAAGCTTGAATATTTTTCCATGAATTTCTTAAATACTTGCAAAATATTTGTTTTGCTTAATTTTTTTTTCAAAAATTGTGCATAGATATACCTAAGTTAATTTTGTTAACTTTAATTATATAACTGATGAATATTTTTTTCTGGTTTTTATTTGTTTTGTATTTTGGACATGTATGTATATGAATTTGATGGATTGAAAGCTCTATTTCTGATTTTTCCTGGAATGCTTTTTCCAGTGTTCCATTTCTCCATCCATGTGCTTCTACATACACCTGAAGTAGACAGATTTCTAAAATAAGTCTCCAAGATTCCTGCCCCTTTGTGTACACATCCTATATAATCCCCTCCCCTTGCATGTGGACAGGGCCTTTGGATATGATAAGGATTTCACTCCCATGTTTAAGTTACTTTCTATGGCAAAGGGGAGGGATTTCTCAGGCACAATTAAAGTCCCCGATATGTTTACTTTAATTTCAGGAAGACTTTCCTGGATAGGTCTGTCCTAATCAGATGAAAGTTTTAAAAGAAGAACTGGAGAATGCTCATGCATAGGAAGAATTAATATTGTCAAAATGGCCATCCTGCCTAAAGCAGTTAACATAGTAAGTGCAATCCCTCTCAAAATACCAACAGCATTTTTCAATGAACTAGAACAAATAATTCTAAAATTAATATGGAAACATAAAAGACTTCAAATAGCCAAAGCAATCCTGAGAAAGAACAACAAAGCTAGGGGTTGTGCTCCCTGACTTCAAGCTATACTACAAAGCTACAGTAATAAAAACAGGATGGTACTAGCACAAGATAGATCAGTGGAACAGAATAGAGAGCCCAGATATAAACCTGCACATACATGGTTAATTAATATATTATAAAGAGCCATGAATATACAATGGAGAAAAGACAGCCTCTTCAATAACTGGTGGTGTTGGGAAAACTGGACAGCTACATGCAAGGGAATAAAACTGAGTTACTGTCTCACTCTATACACAAAAGTAAACTTGAAATGGATTAAACACCTAAATATAAGACATGAAACCATAAAAATTTTAGAAGAAAACACAGGCAAATATCTCTTGAACATAAGCATGAGCAATTTTTTTCTGGACGCATATTCCTGGGCAAGGGAAACAAAATATAAAATGAGCAAGTGGGACTACATAAAACTAAAAAGATTCTTTACAGTAAGGGATACCATCAACAGAACAAAAAGGCAGTCTACAGTGTAGGAGGATATATTCATAAATAATTTACCCAATAAGGGGTTAACATCCAAAATATATGAAGAACTCATGACTCAACACCAAAAAAACAAATAGCCTAATTAAAAAATGGGCAGAGGACTTGAACATTTTTCCAAAGAAGAAATTCAGATGGCCAACAGGCACATGAAAAATGCTCCACATCTCTAATCATTAGGTAAATGCAAATCAAACCATAATGAGACATCACCTCACACCAGTCATAATGGCTACTGTCCAAAAGACAAGAAATAACAAGTGCTGGTGAGGATGTGGAGAAAAGGGAACCCTCCTACACTGTTGGTGGGAATGTAAATTAGTGCAGCCACTATGGAATGCAATATGGAGGTTCCTCAAAAAGCTAAAAAGAGAAATACCATACAACCGAATAATTCCACTTCTAGGAATTTACCCAAAGAAAACAAAATCCCTGATTTGAAAAGATATATGTACCCCTATATTTATTGCTGCATTATTTACAGTAGCCAAAATATGGAAGCAACCAAAGAGTTCTTCAAGAGATGAATGGATAAAAATGGGGTGGTACATATGCACAGTGGAATAATATTAAGCCATTCAAAAGAAAGAAATCCTTTCATTTGCAACAACATGGATGGACCTAGACGGTGTTACGCTAAGTGAAGTAAGCCAGGCGGAGAAAGACAAATACCCTGTGCTTTCAATTATTTGCGGAATCTAAAAACAAAAACAAAATGAACCAAAAAGCAATAGAATCATAGGTACTTGGAAGTGACTGGTGGCTACCATGGGGGAAGAGTTGGGGAGGGGGATAGAAATAAAGGGGTACAAAAATTCTCAATCACAATATCAGTTGGTCACAGGGATGGTAGTATAGCATGTAGAATATAGCCAATGATTCTGTAACATCTTTCTGTGTTGACAGATAGTAACTGCACTGGTTGGGGTGAGGATTTAGTAATGTGAGTACCTGGTGAACCACTGTATTGTATGCTTGAAGCTAACATAACATTATATCAATTATACCTCAATTAAAAAAAAGAGAGAAAGAATATCTGGAGAGTAGAGTGATTCTCCTGTTGCCTTGAAGGAACATAATGCCATGTTGTGGAGGGCCAGGTGGGAGGAAACTGGGGCACCTCTCAGTTCTGAGGACCCCGATCCTACAACTACAAGGAACTAAATTCTGCCAATGATCAGTGAATTTGGAGAAGACCCCAAGCCTTAGATGATATTTCAGGTCCAAACACCACCTTGATTCTAGCATTTTGAGACTCTGAGCAGAGTACCCAGCTAAGCAATGCCCAGACTCTTGACCCATAGAAACTGTGAAATAATAAATGTTTTATTTTAAGTTGCTAAGTTTGTGGTAATTTGTTACATAACCATAGAAAACTAATATACTTGTCATCCCAACTCTCCCTTGAGCAATCTCTTGATGAAAAATTAAATTCAAATACCTGGACCTAACTCATAATGGTTCCTTGACAAAGTGAGTGGCTTTTGTACTTACAAATAGAAGTATCAAAGACCAACCACAGGAAGGTAGAAGTCCAGTGACAAGAACAATTTTTTTTATATCATTAATGTACAATTACATGAGCAACATTATGGTTACTAGACTCCCCCCACTATCAAGTCCCCACCACATACCCCATTATAGTCACTGTCCATCAGCGTAGTAAGAGGCTATAGAGTCACTACTTCTCTTCTCTGTGTTATACTGCCTTCCCTGTGCCCCCACCCCACTACATTATGTGTGCTAATCATAATGCCCCTTTTTCCCCTTATCTCTTCCTTCCCACCTATCCTCCTGAGTCCCTTTCCCTTTGGTAACTGTTAGTCCATTCTTGGGGTCTGTGGGTCACCTGCTGTTTTATTCCTTCAGTTTTTGCTTTGTTCTTATACTCCACAGATGGGTGAAATCATTTGATACTTGTCTTCCTCTGCCTGGCTTATTTCACTGAGCATAATACTCTCTAGCTCCATCCATGTTGTTGCAAATGGTAGGATTCGTTTCTTCTTATGGCTGAATAGTATTCCACTGTGTATATGTACCACTTCTTCTTTATCCATTCATCTACTGATGGACACTTAGGTTGCTTTCATATCTTGGCTATTGTATCATAGTGTTGCAATAAACATAGGGGTGCATATGTCTTTTTCAAACTGGGCTCCTGCATTCTTAGGGTAAATATTCCTAGGAGTAGAATTTCTGGGTCAAATGGTGTTTCTATTTTGAGTTTTTTGAGGAACCTCCATACAGCTTTCCACAATGGTTGAACTAGTTTACATTCCCACCAGCAGTGTAGGAGGGTTCCCCTTTTTCCACATCCTTGCCAACATTTGTTGTTGTTTGTCTTTTGGTTGGTGGCTATCCTACCTGGTGTGAGATGATATGTGGTTTTAATTTGCATTTCTCTGATGATTAGCAATGTGGAGCATCTTTTCATATGCCTGTTGGCCATCTGAATTTCTTCTTTGGAGAAGTGTCTGTTCAGATCCTCTGCCCATTTTTTAATTAGATTATTTGCTTTTTGTTTATTTATAATGTTTATATCCTTTTGTTGGACTGACCCCTTTATCGTTATGTAATGTCCTTCTTTGTCTCTTGTGACTTTCTCTGTTTCGAAGTCTATTTTGTCTTATACAAGTACTGCAACACCTGTTTTTTTCTCTCTATTGTTTGTATGAAATATCTTTTTCCATCCCTTCACTTTTAGTCTGTGTATGTCTTTGTGTTTGAGGTGAGTCTCTTGTAAGCAGTATATAGATGGGTCTTGCTTTTTTATCCATTCTATTACTCTGTGTCTTTTGATTGGTGCATTCAGTCCATTTACATTAGGGGTGATTGTCGATAGATATGTACTTATTGTCATTGCAGGCTTTGCATTTGTGGTTACCAAAGGTTCAAGGTAGCTTCTTTACTATCTAACCATTTAACTTAACTCACTTATTAAGCTATTATAAACACAGTCTGATGATTCTTTATTTCTCTCCCTTCTTTTTCTTCCTCCTCCACTCTTTATATGTTAGGTGTCTTATTCTGTACTCTTTGTGTTTCCTTTGACTGATTTTGTAGATAGCTGATTTTATTTTGCATTTAGTTAGTATTTGGTTGGTCTACTTTCTTTGCTGTGGTTTTATTTTCTCTTGTGACATCTATTTAGCCTTAGGAGCACTTCCTAAGGCTAAATCTAGAGCAGTCCATTTAAAATACACTGTAGAGATGGTTTGTGGGAGTAAATTCTCTCAACTTTTGCTTATCTGGGAATTGTTTAATCCCTCCTTCAAATTTAAATGATAATCTTGCTGAATACAGTATTTGACAAGAACAATTTTATTCAAATTGAATTGTGTGTCAATATTTTCTAATAGCAGCCAATATTTTAGGATAAGCTTTTAGTAAGCCTTATGGGGTCTGTTATATTAATTTTATTGTCATCTCAGAAGAAAATCATGCTTACTAGTAACAGGAGAAAATTATCATTTTGATAATGGGGAAAGGATATCGTTGAAGTCTATTCAGGGAAGGCCAGGAAGCAAAGAACAAGATGTGGCATATTTATACATTACCATAGGGTATTATGAAATAAATGTCATCATAGTGGTAATCTATTTATTCCAAGGACTTGAAAATACACTCCTGATGGGGTCACACAGGCAATTTGCTTAGGTGTGCTTATAAGGCATTGAAGGCATAGGTGAGACTCAATACTTGTCATAAATTCTTCTACCTCTCAATACTTGAATTCTGATTCTTTCACATAGAAATAGCATGACGATGTGATGCAGGAACAAGGAGGGTGATCTTGGTGGCACAGTGACATGTCATCATCAGATCCATTAGCAACATCCATACATGGCTTCACAAGATTGAAACAAATAATTTTATTATGAAGAAAAATTCTTGAGTAGCCTTCCATGTTAAAGTTGGATAATATGTCTTTATATACATTTTTGGGCCTAACCAGGTGGTAAGCTTGTGCTTACTGCTCTCCTCCATCCTCTTATCGTCATGTCAGCCGTGATGGGTCCAGATTGCAGCCCTGGAATCCATTCAACACAGGGCTCCACAGTGCTACTACCAGTGGAGTGAGATTGGTAAAGGACATGAAAGCCTTTTTTTTTTTAATTCTCATGTCTCCACTCACTCTGTGTGTGAAGACACTGAGGTCTAGGTAGGAAAGGGAAACTCCTACATGTCCACAACTACCCAGTAGCAGAGCAAAGAGTGGATATCGGTTCTCCAAACTTGTAGCTCAGCGTATGCTTATCAAAACAAATCATATGAAATGTATGGTCTTTAATCATGTCACTAAGAGGATAATGGAGAAGGAGTCCAGTTCTCTTCTGTTGTTTTGGCAATTTCCACCATGGCTGTGAAATCTCAGTGCATGAATTCTTTGCTGAGATGTGGGAGGGAAAAATGACTTCTGACTCTCTAGGTTGGATAAATAGGGATTATTCATGATGGTGGTAGATGATGACGCTCTTTGTACCTGTCTGACACTAAGGGAGGTTGAAGGAAGAAAGGAAGAAAATATTATAGGACATAAATAGCTGCAATGGCTGTGATGGGGAAGGAGGCAAAAGGGTCTTATGGCATATATGAGATCTAGTTCCTCTTTTGGGCAAGTTTGAGATCAGTAATGGAAAACACATTTGAATCTCTGCTCTTACCACATCATAGAAGTACAAACTGAGCACTTTGGTCTCAAAGGAGAAAATCCTGCTGATAGGGGGAGGAGTGTGGAAAACATCTAATATATCTTGTTCACAAAAAGTGTCATTTTAGTGTCAGTTCCTATTTCTTTTAAATCCATTAAAGCTCATACACCGCAGTTGTAGTCGGGAAAGACAGACATCATTATACACATTTGTTCCTGACACCTTGGGGTACATTTTGAGCATTGCACCTCTGGGAAATCATTGTAGGTGTACAATTCCTGCGACTGTTAAATGGAAGTGTGAATCTGATTCCCCATGTACACCTGGGAAACTTAGGCAGAAGGTATCTTTGTTTTCTTAAGCATTTCAGCTCACTTGAACTGGAGCCTATGAATTTTTTCCTTTGTACACAGTCTGGGGAATCTTCCACCACTCAGTTTATATCAGATGGAAGGTGGGGAGAAAACAAAAGGAAAACATTCAACTTATAGGAATGACTTCTCTATTTTCACATACAAATTCCCCTAACCCTAGTCAGTCAAGAACCTGGGGGAGGTATAGTTATTTGTAGGTGTGGGTTTAACTTTTGAAGTTCATAATGTCATTTGAGCCTATTGCTGTTTCTGTTTGAGGTAGCTGTAGACTATAAGGTCTATAAAAACAATTTCTGATCTTGTCTGTCAGTGTTTGTGAACAGTGACAATGAAGATGGTGATGACGATGACTGCTATTTACTGTATTGAGCTACTCTTCAAAGACCTTTACAAATAATTTTATTTACAGTTTATTGGACATAAACTGTGCAATGTGCTTTATAGGCATCATTCTCTGTCCTAGAAATCATTATTCCTATTTCTTTGGATGAGGAAACTGAGACTCACAAAGGTGAGGCACTTTGCCCAGGCAAGATTACCGGCAAAGCTAGGAGGCAGCCACAGGTCTATCTTATTTCAAGTCCAAGTTATTTGCATGACATACCCAGATAAGACTAAGTCACTGTTAAGGATGCCTCACTGCTTGCATGCCAAGTGAGAAAGCTATACCAGGTGTTACCTCCTTGGTGATGAAACTACAGCAGTCCCCACAATCCTTGGCTGAACTGGGCACAGGATGCCAAAATAATGGGAAAAGCTGCCTCCCTGGTGATGTTTCAAACTATTATGTACCAGTGATACATTAGAAAACACATCAGATTCATTTGACTCCACAAAAGTTCAACTCATTATAAATAATAGAAGATGACATATGAAACAAAACACCTTTCTTCCCAAAGTGTCTGAATTTCCTCTAGTTCAGCATGACCCACTTCAGGCAAGATTTCCACTAATGAACACATAAGCTAGTTTCTGATTTCTAAATGTACATTAAAGCTCGTGTAATGCAAAATTAACCTATCTTTATTACTGGAACTGTAGACTATTAAGATGGCATGCAGAGTTACCAAATTATAAATCTGGAAGAGATTTCCATGTGAGACACCTAGGACTTTATGAAAGCTGTTCCCCTTCTTCTGAAATTGTGTTTTGAGCCAAGGATTAATGGAGATGAGCAGGGACAGGGGCATGGGACAGGCAGCAACTCTTGAAGGTCACACTCTAACTTTTGGTCCCTGGACAAACCCAATTTACCAGGGATCATTATCCCTGGGAGGTACTGATATTTACAACACAAGGTGTAAAAATAGTAATGCTTCATAAATGTTGGCTATGAGAAGCACTTCCTTCTCAATTTCTTATTCATCCTCACAAAACCCTTGAAGATGCGTGATTTTCCCATCTCCATTGTATGGGTGGGAACACTGAGCATAACTCTTTGATTTTCAACTGTACAGCTTTTTCCAAATAGCAAGAAGTGAAATCTTTTAGTTGCTAAACCCCACACTCTTAACTACTATACTTGCATTGCTTATTTCATAAAATGGTTTAACTATTGTACAGAATATGACAGCCTGTGTGAGCTTATGATATATTTATGCTGATCCATGAAATTGTGAAAACAGGAAAACCACCAGGAGCAGCAATAGGATGTATGGAGAAAGTCAGCAAAGAGAATCTCAGTGGAAAGAAAGCCCCCCCCCTGCCCCTCCACAGAAGTACCATAATTTCAGTTCCTGGAATTGATTTATTAGCTGTGTCCTTGTGCTAACATTTGCACTTTAAGGGGGTTTCTGGTGTTTTATCTGAGAGTGGTGACATACTAAGCCATTATCACCCATTAATAGCTTAAATTAATGTGTCCAATTAGTTCTTTGTCATTTGCAAGAGACCTAAGGGAACTGATCTCTCAGACAGAAAAGGTAGAAGCTTTTATTGAGTATATATTATGGGGCAGGAATAGAGGTAGATGGGGGATCTGAAAATTATTTCTGCAAAAGGCCAAACATCTTCAGCTTTGTGGGCAAATACCATCTCTGTCCCATCTACTCAAATCAGTATTTGGCACATGAAAGTAGATATAAAAAATACATAAATGGATGATGTGTTCTGACAAAGATTTAGTTACAAAATTAGACTGCAAGTCTGTTTTTGATACATAATAGCTGTTCTTAGTAATATATTATCATTTTATGAAAGAATGATACTTTAATACTAAAAAATTAGATGACCTAAGATAAAAAAAATGATCCTTTTAAGTAAATAAAGAATAAATTTAACTTCCTTATTTTTTCTTACTTTTCCACAATCTAATCTGTACACCTGTATTTGGAGAGCAGTTTTTTAAATAGTTTACATTATTTTTATTATAAAAAAGTTTAAATATATTAAAAATACACTGAATAGAATAATGAACTCCTATATACCTATCACCCACCTTCAACCATTATTAACATTCTACCATGTCATCTACACTTCCAGTCAGTCCCCATTCCTTATACATAATTATTATTTATTTAGTTTTTAATGAAGTATATATAATGTACATAAATGTAACAGTCTAAACTGTGAAATTCTGACTCGTATACATAACTGACCGTGTAACTCATACCCTTCTTATGCCCGTATCATGTTTTTCCATGTACTTCATGAAGTAGGTCATTGATTCTGCATCCTGAATGCCAGTATTGGCAGTAAATTCAGTGAGATCCCACCTGGAGTCACTTGGAAATGGGGAAGTTGCTTTTCTTTTTCCTGCAGGGATGTGCATTATATCCCTTTTCACTAGTGATCTATATAGGTAAGATATATAAACTCAGAATAAGTAACCTGACAGGGACACATAGTAAGTGGCAAAACCGGACCTCACACCCACATCTGTCTCATTCCAAAGCATGAGATTCATTTACAGCATCGTTTACTAGAAACCGTAAGGAGATTCCCATGATTTCTGATGTTAGTAGGCCAGATGAAGGAACTTACCCAGTCTGGATCACTTGTTTTTGGAACAGAGCCTAGCATATAATATTTGCTCAGTCAACATTTGTTAAAAGAATGGGAGAGAAGGGTCAGTCTTTGAGGGATACAGAAACTAGATTACAAAGGTCAGTGACCTTCTTAATTATTTTGCCTGGCAGTGGCAAAACTCAGTGTATTAATTGGGATCAAAACCTTCTCCTCACTGTAAACTGCACTTCCCCTGGGACCCTAGGCAGTACAGAACACCTAACAGGGTCAAGAAAAATGAATGAACTGTGTCCTGTGACTTCTCTGGCAACCACCTCAGTTCTGTGCATACTACATGAAACAGGTGACTATCTGTCAATCTTATTATGAACCAGGAAACTTAAAGTCAGTCTTCTGAGCACCTTTAAAACAGTGACATCAACTTGGGCATACTCTGAGTCCTCTTTCTATAGTCCCCGTCATAACATGGATTTATTAAGCTTCTTTCTTCCTGGAGTATGACAGAGACAGAGACAGAGAAAGATTGACAGATTGAATGAGAGAAAGAGAAAAGGGCAAGGAAGGAGGAAAGAAAGGGAGAAAAGTGAAGAATTAGAGAAGTCAGAGAGTTGAAGTAGTCTGAGAAAGGAGTTATTTGTATTGGAATATTCTCAGATAATTAAAATTATTATTGTGTAGATCATCTCTTCCAGAGACTGCAAATCCAACTGCACAGGGGCCGAGCAGATAACATGATCAGGTGATGTGAGCTGAGTGAGGATGTGAGAATCCATAGAGCACATGCCTTCCTAAAAGGCACAGTCAGTCCTCAACTCTGGTCAATTGCACCAAAGACCAAAGACGTCCAGTGTTGTGCGTGCATGTCATTTTTGAATAAGAAACTAGCTATCGAAATATTCATATGAAATATCCTCCTTTAAGTTGACCAGTAATTTATGTTTTCAAATATTGCATAAGGTTTTTATGCATTTTACAAGGCCAGTATCACTGGCCAAAACAAATATACCGGCAAGGAGAGTTAAGCTTGTCAGCAGGCAGTTCACAACTTCTGATCTCCGGGTGACTCCTCTCTTGCCCCCTGTTCTCCACTGTACACAAAAACAGGAATGGGAAAGTGGCCAGCAGGAAGCCACAAAGTGAGGTGGTAGAGTTGGAACTAGAATTTAGAGAACGTCTCTTTCTACATTTTCTTTAAAAACAAACAAAAACAAACTTTCTGTAACCAAAGTTTGCTGCAGAAGTGCAGGGAGGAGATCAGAAATGACATCTTATTCTGTGTACCCCACTTTGCAAGAGAGATCACCCCCACATTTCAAATAGGTGGGTATGGGACAGAACTCCCTGTCCTGTCTCTGCTGTGTCATTGATCATCCACCGCTAGCCTTGTAACACACACAGTTGAATTGCTTTTCCCTGAGGGAAGCAATGCCTCCAGGTGTGCTAATAATAAAATTAATAGCTTAGAGAAACTGCTTGCTACAGCAAAGGCAGCTGGAGAGAGGGGGTGATCGATTTCAGTGTTTAACTGTCCTAATTCCATAGTGTATACCCCACCCCAGCGCCTGGTGAGCTGTGCTGGGTCTCACGGTTAATCAATAGATGCCTGATTTAAAACAAAGAACCAGTTTCAAGATTAGAAGTCTTTGTGAATAAAGCGATGTATGGGAAAACTGTCAGAATCCTTCAGTTCCCATCTTAACACTGCAACTCAAAGGGCGGTCACTAGCTGATACAAAAGGGAAAAAAATCTCATGCATTGTATCCCCTTTTGACTATAAACAAAAGAAGAAAACTATCTAGGCCCCGCTTCTGATGGCATCACATAAATAAGAATTTATTGAGTTGCTCTGTGTTTAAAGGACTGTGAACATAAAGATGTGTGAATACTTTCAGTTGCACAGAGAGTAATATGTTTTTGCTCTAATCGGCCTGCTATCTATCTGGTGGTTCGATTTATACCCTCTTGTAGCCGCATTTTCAGCCTTTCCCTGGAGGGAAGGATGAAATTTGCAATCAACTTCTTGGCCACTGTTTGAGTTACCACTGTCGGTTAAGTTTCCCAGACTTAGCACTTTCAGAGGCTTTCAATTCCATATTTCTGAGTTTCCTCTCCTGTACCAAATCTGCCTTCCACCTAAGTGACAATAGCCAAATGGACACTCTCTTCCATTTTCAGGAGGGTGGTGAGGGCCCATTTTCTCTGTCATCTTTCTCTGCCTCTGCTATTAATTCTACTTGCCTGACTCTTCCAACCTGTGTCCTTTCCCTTCTTCACATTTTCTCCCTTCTTTGAAATAAGCTTCTTGAGGGAGGTGAGGAGTGCCTTACTTCCTTTCGACATGTTTCTCAACTGGCTCTCAAATAAGGCCTTAAATTATGCAAATGCCGAATAGGAAGAGACTGCAGTTTTTTCTTGTCTATTTATTGTTTTTAAACACTAGTGGGATTTTTTGGGGTCAGCCCTAAAAATAGCCCTGTCCTTACTTTGTCTATGGTGTGTAAATTGAACTTAGGTTGAAGTACACATTCCTTTCCTGTTTACCAGGAGGCACAGGGAAGGGGATAGGCTACTGGTTTGGGAGGGGCTGATACTTTCAGGTCCTTCTTTACAAGGCTGGTTCACATCCAGCTCTGTTTTCCTCTCCACCCACTGGCTCCTGTGCTAATGAGCCAACCAAAGAAAAGGGTTCAATCATTTTATTAATTCAAAGAGAGTCAAACTGAAATGCCTTTCTACCTGCCCTTTTTTTTTCTTTTGTGTGAATTCGCCAAAGAAAAAACATTTACTTTGAAACTGAAAACTGACATTAAGTTTGGTGGTGATTGTTCTTGTTTCATATTTGTTTTTTCCAGTGATGGTGGGAGTTGATTCCCAGTATGGGCTCTTTTGACTCATTTTCCCAGCATGAGAGACCATTCCATATTAGTTCAGTTTGAGTAGAGCCTTTCACTTTTCAGTTAGCCCTTATTTTTATCACCATTTTATTATATTAAGTTCTACTTTTTTGTTAACCCTCTCTGAACCCAACAACCCCCCTTCCCTACCAGTTGCAGAAGGGGTCCAGGGGTCCAAGGGAAATGACATAGAAACTTTCCTGGAAATTTCCCTCAGAGAAAAGTGTTTCTGAAATTTGGATAAGTATGGGAGTGGCGAACTGTAATATAAAAGCATAAAACCAAGGTCTAAGAATAATTCTTCCACCAATATATAAGATATGATGGAGATTTAAATCTATTTTTTGTTTAATACATTTAAGTTGTGTTGCCAGTGATGTTAACAAATGGGAGGCATAGCATGAGTATGAATCCATGGTGCTTCTAAATGTATCAGCCACTATTCTACGTAGTCTTAAGTTTTCGAGGTTTTCCATTAGGTAATTCCCTGTCTTACGGTAGACATTTCTCTTCAGAATCCAAACATTGGTAAAAATTAAAGAATATCTCACTTGTTTGATTACAGAGCCCATTGGCAAACTCAACCAATTTAATTGACACACTCGTAAGTACCCAGAAAAAATAGGAAGTCACTGACTTATGAGAACCATTCATATTATATCCCAAAGGAATCCTGAAACAAATAAGAAATTCCAGGGAAAGAGAAAAGAATGAGGAAGGAGAACACAGAACGTTGTACCCAGCATGCCATTAACCTGTCTGCCAACTTCATTTCTTCCTTGCCAGTGGTTTTTCAATTTCTTCTGAGAATGTTTTTCCTCTGTTATGATAGAAGTTAGAGTGAAATCAGGATTTTTCCTAACAAAAGTGCTCACTTTCTAGCCAGATTTGTTAGAAAGTAGCTATTGCTTAATGAGAAATACTTGTATCTAGCAGATCAGTTAATGGGACACGAATTTTGTTCCCAATAACATAATGTTCAAGTAAAAGTAAAACTGTTATTGTCTGCCTAGTATTTGATTGGAATTATATTGCTTTTTAAAGGTGTAATGGTAGGTAAATGAAAAGGAAAAGTCCAACTTTAATGACTTTCATTTTATATACTGAGAATGAATGGTAATAACCAGAAAATAGAGAAGTTCCTGTGAGTTAGGATTCATAAATATTAAATGTAATGCAGGAAAATCACAGATTTTTAAGAAATTAACTTGAACAAATGGTGATTTTAGTCACGATGTTGTCATTTTGAGTAATGGTCATTAGCACAGTGGATTGTGATGGGTACCAGTGTACTGTATAGAAAGAATGCTCTCTGATTAACTTGGGATTTTTTCCTGATGCTTCAGCCAGTTTACAACTGTACTGTATATCCCTTCATTTTGAGCTTATGATTGGCTCCAAGGGCTCTTTGTTTAGAGATGCGTGTGCTCTATTTTCATGATTAAGCTTTTTTATGATTAGTCTCCATTTTCTTTTTTGTTTTAACTTTTACTCTGAATAATATGCATTGCTTTGGAGAACTGATTGGCTGACTGATATAATTGAGTTCAGATGCAGTTTCCTTTCTCTCCCCAGTTTGCAGTCCCCACTCTCGTCGGGGTCGTTTTTGCCTGCCTGGAGACCAGGCTTTCAGAGCTGCCGTTGAGCATTTTCTCACAGTGAACTGGCTTCTAGCACAACCCAGATACATTTGAGTTCGAAAGAGGCAGTTGTTGGAAGTAGAAAGAGGGACCCCGTGGTCTCACACAGAACCAATTCCCTCCCTCACACACTCAGGCACACCCCACTAGTCACTCCTGAAGAAAGCAGGTAAAGATGTAGGTTTTTATTGATTTTCATGTGAAGAAATGTCACATAGCAAAACTCCTTCAGCAATTATGGTAAATGTTCCTTGGGTTCCCCAAATTTCCTCTCTGCATGGAACAATCTAATCCTTCCTGGACTCTCTCCGGTGCTTGTGGTTTCTCCCTCTGGATTATTCTCCAGCATCTCCCACTCTTCCCTCTACATTTCCCGTCAGGTCTGCCTTACCTTACCACTTTCATCAGCCTACCTCTCTCTGGACATAGCCAGTCCGGATCCCCAACCCCTCTTCTGACTCAGCAAAGAACCCACCTTCCCCAGGATTCACTCTTTTCTGCAAAGAAAGCAAAAGGATTTAAATGACTGGTGTTGGTTAATACATTTCTCGTCACATTAAAGTCAACCTTGCATTTGTGCTTAGGTATCCTATGGAAGAAAGCGGTGCCTCCTCTTCATTTGCTGGTTTGAACAGTCATGTCCACAGTGAAATGCATCCTCCTCCTCCCCTCCTCAAAATTCTACCCTTGACAAGCATATTCCGCTTCATGCCTCCACCACCCTCCCAGTCACACAGTCACACAGGCACGCTTCCCCAGGAGTACAGTAACCGCAGCCCCCTTGCTTTCATCAGGGTGTATCTGAGGGGTGACTTGTACTGAGGAGTCACTTGGAAAAAAGATGTTGAAACTCATTTCTGCGGCCTTCATCTGAAATCATGCTCTGGCCTGTCTTGCTCTTTTCTTTCTCCCTGTGTTCTCACAGGTCTCTGCTGGTCTTCCTTGAGTCACTTACACATGAATCCTCCTTTCAGACTCTGCTTCCAGGGCACTTGAATCAAGACAAATCCTATGTAGTATTATTGTCCATACTTTACGGATGAGTAATCTGAGGTATAGGGCTGAGAGGTAATTTGCCACATGTCACATCTTGTGCTGGGAGAAATTGGAACTTTAATCTGCACCATCCAATTCAAAACACATATTCTTTTCACCATACAACATCACTTCCTAATGCACCTCAAATAATTCTCTGAAGTGCAGTCTTAGCATGTCACTATGCTTGAAACCTTCAGAGGCTCCCTGTTGCCTGCATCCTTTACCTTGCCATTCAACACCCTCATGATGCCCGGTTAACATCACTTCCTAGTTTTGATTTCCAGTGCATCCCTTCAGTTACCCTTTCTGGGAGATTGGACTCCCCCATGTTCTTCAAGCATGGCTTCTGCCAGGCAAAATCGGAGCCTCTTTTTCTCACACCAAAACTTCTCTCTTAAATACCTTTCTTTCTTATCCTTCATGGCCCTTCAACAACTGACTCCACCCTCCCCCTTGACAGTAGAACTTAACTGTCACCACTTTCATGAAGCAGGCCATCCTTTCCCTAGACTGAAACAATCATTTTCTTCCTTAAAGTATTGTAGACATTCATAACTTTCTTTCATATAAGCAAGGGCAGGAAGGAGGCAAAGTTTCTGGATCTGAAGAAATTGCACAGTAGAGGCAATTCCTAAAAAAGGGTTCGAGATTGTTGATTTGGATAGAGCCCTCGGCAGGTTAGAATACATCATGCTATGAGAATAGGATGATAGCAAAATGTTACTTTATCTTGGCAGTTATCTTGGTCTCTATGATTATGGATTTTTTGTCAAATTTTCATTTTTATACTTTCTTATGTTTTATAAAATTTATCAAATAAAATTTTTACCTCTGTAGGCCAGATGAAAACAGCAAGCCTTACATAAAAAGGAAAAGAAAGGGAGATAGAAAGAGAGGTAAAGGAAACACAGAAAGACAGAAGAGGAAAGAAAGGTTAAAAAGCAAGGCAGAAGATGGAAAAAAGAGGGAGAGAAACTTTGAGCTATAAAAATGTGAGGAGTTATAAAATCCAGGAAAAGAGATTCTACCATTCTTTTTTTTTTTCATTAAGGTATCCTTGATATACACTCTTATGAAGGTTTCCAAGAAAAAACTATTTGTTTATTACAGTTACTCTTATTATTGAGTCCCCCCTCCATGCTCCATTGAGTCACTGTCCATCAGTGTAGTAAGATGCCACAGACTCCCGATTTGTCTTCTCTGAGCTATACTGTCTTCCCTCTGACTCCACACACACCATGTGCACCAATCATGATACCCTCAATGCCCATCTCCCTCCCTTCCCACCCGCCCTCCTGCACCCCTCCTCTTTGGTAACCACTAGTCCCTTCTTGGGGTCTCTGAGTCTGCTGTTATTTTGTTCCTTCAGTTTTGCTTTGTTGTTATACTTCACAAATGAAGGAAAGCATTTGGTATTTGTCTTTCTCTGCCTGACTTCTTTCACTGAGCATAATACCCTCTAGCTTCATCCATATTCCTGCAAATAGTAGGATTTGTTTCTTTCTTAATGGCTGAATAGTATTCCATTGTGTATAAGTACCACATCTTCTTTATCCATTCATCTACTGATGGCCATTTAGGTTGCTTCCATTTCTTGGTTATTGTAAATATTGTTGCAATAAACATAGGGGTGCATATGTCTTTTTGAAACTGGGCTCCTGCATTCTTAGGGTAAATTCCTAGGAGTGGATTTCCTGGGTCAAATGGTATTTCTATTTTGAGTTTTTGAGTGACCACCATATTGCTATCCACAATGGTTGAACTAGTTTACATT
This sequence comes from Manis javanica, assembly GCF_040802235.1. Lineage (NCBI taxonomy): Eukaryota > Metazoa > Chordata > Mammalia > Pholidota > Manidae > Manis > Manis javanica. The sequence continues at coordinate 48,099,461 of NC_133156.1, forward strand.
CCCACCAGCAGTGTAGGAGGGTTCACCTTTTTCCACATCCTCGCCAACATTTGTTGTTGTTTGTCTTTTGGTTGGTGGCTATCCTACCTGGTGTGAGATGGTATGTGGTTTTAATTTGCATTTCTCTGATAATTAGCGATGTGGAGCATCTTTTCATGTGTCTGTTGGCCAACTGAATTTCTTCTTTGGAGAATTATCTCTTCATATCCTCCACCCATTTTTTAATCAGGTTATTTGCTTTTTGTGTGTTGAGGCATGTGAGTTCTTTATGTTTTGGATTTTAACCCCTTGTCGGATATGTCATTTACAAATATATTCTCCCATACTGTAGGATGGCTTTTTGTTCTGCTGATGGTGTCCTTTGCTGTACAGAAGGTTTTTAGCTTGATGTAGTCCCATTCATTCATTTTTTATTTTGTTTCTCTTGCCCAAGGAGATACATTCAGGAAAAAGTTGCTCATGTTTATATTCAAGAGATTTTTGCCTGTTTTCTTCTAAGAGTTTCATTGTTTCATAACTTACATTCAGATCTTTGATCCATTTTGAGTTTACTTTTGTGTATGGGGTTAGACAATAATCCAGTTTCATTCTCTTGCATGTAGCTGTCCAGTTTTGCCAACACCAGTTGTTGAAGAGCCTGTCATTTCACCATTGTATGTCCATGGCTCCTTTATCATATATTAATTGACCATATATGCTTGGGTTTATATCTTGGCTCTCCAGTCTGTTCCATTGGTCTATGGGTCTGTTCTTCTGCCAGTACCAAACTGTCTTGATTATTGTGGCTTTGTAGTAGAGCTTGAAGTCAGAGAGAGTAATACCCCCCCCCCCACTTTATTCTTCCTTCTCAGGATTACTTTGGCTATTCAGGGTCTTTTGTGGTTCCATACGAATTTTAGAACTATTTTCTCTAGTTTGTTGAAGAATGCTATTGGTATTTTGCTAGGGATTGCATTGAATTTGTAGATTGCTTTAGGAAGGATGGCCATTTTGACAATATTAATTCTTCCTATCCATGAGCACGGGATGTGTTTCCATTTATTGGTATCTTCTTTAATTTCTCTCATGAGTGTCTTGTAGTTTTCAGAGTATAGGTCTTTCACTTCCTTGGTTAGGTTTATTCATAGGTATTTTATTCTTTTTGATGCAATTGTGAACAGAATTGTTTTCCTGATTTCTCTTTCTGCTAGTTCATTGTTAGTGTATAGGAATGCCACAGATTTCTGTGTGTTAATTTTATATCCTGCAACTTGCTATATTCAGATATTATCTAGTAGTTTTGGAGTGGATTCTTTAGGGTTTTTTATTTACAATATCATGTCATCTTCAAACAGGGACAGTTTAACTTCTTCCTTGCCAATCAAGTCTGCCATTCTTAAATAATAATGAGCAAAGGTTAGTATCTGCAATGGAAGGAGTGAGTGGGTATTATAGAGTTTTTGCATCTCAGGGTCTTTGTTGTGGCTGTTAAGTTCTCTATAAGTATTTGCTCTTGCTTGAGGTTATTATAAGGGCTAAGAAAGAGAAAAGTGTTGATTGAACTGAAAGAAATAAGAAGTAATGGTCTGAAACTAGGGGGTGGGAGGAAAAGAAGGGTGGAATAAATTAGATAATAGAAAATAAAATTAATAGTAGGGTCAATTAGACAACAGAATAATTTCCCAAAGAAAGCAACTGAAGCAATAGCATCCAAGCTGTTCAAAATGAGAAGAGATAAATCAGTCGAAAGATTAATGTGGACAAACCACAGTGGAGCAAGATGGACCAGCGGGTGAGAAAATCCGTTAAGCTCTCCAGATGAAATGCATGCATATTTCCTGGAGCAGATGCCAGAAGATTCTTGCCCCTCACTGCAGGAATTAGAGATGTATGGACATCCTTAGTGGAATCCTATTTAGGATTGCTAATCTTTATTCTAGAATTCAGAGGGACCACAATTCTAGCATTGGGCACATATGTTGCAGTGGTAGAATTTACTGTGGTGCCAAAACCAGGAAAGCCTGGTGTCCTTGTTTGAGGACATTACTTCAGAGAGAATGAAACAATTACTCTGGGAGAACTACATCTCCTGCAGATTAGAGTCCTATTTGCCAAAAGCTTTCTTCAAAAGCTCAAGAATTGTTGCTGCAAGCAGGGCCTCTAAAGTGCCTGTTTTTGCCATATGCACATACACAGACAGCTGTGGTCTAAACGCCAGCCCTCAATCATGTTACAGATGAACAGGAGCTTTCTCATCAGAAAAACCTGAGTTATCTGAAAGCCTAACCTGACCTGCCCACTTGCTTGTCACTCATACCCAAGAGCCCCAGTCATCTCGTCTGTGAAATGGGGAGACGATATATTCTGCCACTTCGGTGTGATGATGAAGTAATAATACAGAGCACTTCATGGAATGACTATTGTTGAGATACATGGGCAATCTTTCCATTTAATATGTTTCATTCTTTTCTTCAAGTATCAGTTCTTCTTGACTTCTACCCCCACATTAAATAAATATTGTTCTTCAACTGACATATGGTATTTATCTGTAGATATACATTTCTTAGAACTGCAAAGTATTAGGGTAAGGAAGACTTTTTTTTCATCATACCCCAAACTTCTTATTAAGTAAGATGTCATATTAGTTTTCTATTGCTGCTTAAGAAATTACCATAAATTTAGTGACTTAAAATAATGCTGATTTATTATCTCACAGCTTGCACGGGTCACAAGTCTAGGCACAGTGTAGCTAAGCAGGGTTCTCTGTTTAAAGTCTCATGGAGCTGAAATCAAGGTGTCAGCAAGACTGCATTCCTCTCTGGGACTCAGGGGAAGAATATACTTCCATGCTCATCCAAGTGGTTGGTGGAATTTAATTCTTTGTAGTTGTTGGAATGAAGTTCTCATTTCCTTGACATGAGGCTCACTTCATCTCAAACCGGCGGTGGTGTCTTCCATCCTTCTCAGGCTCTGAATCTATCAACTTCCTTTTCTGCCACTTCTTTAACTTTCTGTACTATTCCTCACCATGCAAAAGCTGTGCCTTTTAAGGTTCAGGTGATTACATTGGATGCAGCTGGATAACCCAAGACAGCCTCCCTATTTCAAGGTCAAGTAGTTAGTAACTCTAATTACCGCTGCGAAGTCCCTTTTGTTATGTAAAATATTAATTGGCATGACACCAGTGGTTAAAGGTCATGGGGAGCAAAATTCTGCCTGCCTCAGAGACTACTCATATATCCAACTGACTCACCGAGGTGTCCATCTCCTTAAACTTTATCCAGCTCAAAACTAGGCTCATTGTCATTTCCGCCACCTTCAAACCTGTTTGTGCCTCTGGTTTCTCTATTGTTCCTGTCGCCTTTTGTCATGGAACCTATGACAGCTTATTTTACTATTTCTCTGCCTTCCACATTAGAAAAGGTTCCAAGAAAGTTGTTAGGTTTTGGATCCTCAAAGCCTGCCACAGTTCCTGATGAAATAAATGCATGGCGAGTGAATGTTTTAATCTTCACCAGAAAGAACAGGCATGTCCCAAATCCCAGGAAAGATAATTTAGGCAAATTCCAAATCTTGGAGCAAACAGGTGACTTCGAATTTTAGTTCCAAGTTTTGCCCATTGGGCAACCTTATGAGTCACTTAATTTAGGCCACAGCTTTATCTTCTATAAAACGAGTATTTAAAAAGTTGGTATTTCCCAATCTTTTCATTAACCAAAGATTTATTTTTATCTCCCAGGGGACGCAGGTTTTTTAAATACTTTTAATACCACACTATATTTATTCAGTAGTAAAAAATTTCCCCCATGTTTATATGTCAAAATCCTGTGTTACTTTAAAGCACACATAACTGAAATACTTAATTAGCAGTGACTATAACTAATGGTACTGTGACTTGAGATAACTGCCACATCAAAAATAAACAAATAAATAAAAGAAGTAAGATCTTAAAGACAGATTTAAATGTAAGGAAGAGCATTGGAGTCAAGATTTTAAATAAGATAACTGCATTAGTAAAAGAAAGCCAGTTTACTTAAGTATATTTGTAATTAGATTTTAATATTGAAAAAAACTTAAATTAGTTGTAAGATTCCCCTGGAACCCTGCAACACCTGATGGTGAAACACAATACTGAATATCTTATATTTCTTTCCAGTTTTAAAACTCTGATTCTTTAATTTCCGTCCGCCCTCTGTTCTCTGTTGGTGGAACGTTGGTGGGACTTCCCCAGGGATGGGGCTCGTCCCTGTGGTGCACATGATCGGTGCAGCGTCTAGATTCAGATGCCTCAGGGAAGCAGCGTGAATGAATGGGGCAAAGCTGACAACAGGACCGAGCTCCTGCTAATTGTTCTCTTGAGGGATTCAGCCTGGTGGTGTCAGATCTCATGATCTGAAAGCAAGTTGGACATCTGAACATTATTTATCTTTCAGAAAAGCTGTTTTTAAATATTGGCAACAAATCTAAGTTTTAAAAATCCTGTGTGGACCATATAAAACACATCTGCAAGCCAAATGAGTTCCATAGACCCGTGGACTGCCAGTTTGCAGCCAGACAGAGTGAAACAGCTGGCACGGTGGGGTCAGCACTTTTTTAGACTGTTCTCCTTGCTAGGTCTTCTTCTCCAGCACTGACCACACAAAGCCCTTGTGCTTTAGTTTCCTTTCAGGAAAATGAGGCAGCATGTGGAGAGTGCTCTCTGAAGCATACAGGGCTGCAGAAGCAAAGACTGAGAGATATTCTTATGTAAGTCTTTTATTGCATTTAAGAATAAAGTAAGGTCTCTTTTAAATTTGAAACCAACTTAAGAAAGAAAGATGCATTCTAGGAAAGATGTGTGTGTGTTGGGGAGGGACAGAAAATGAGGAATAATTTGATGCATAAATTCTCAATTCTTGCTAGTCATTTTATGTTGTCTTGGATATTTATGACAAGTAAACATTTATTCTTTGCAATGATATGATTGTTTAAGATAAACTGACATAGTTCGGCGTCTATTTTAATAATTCTAAACTAATAGTAGATGGCTGAGCCTTTAGAAGCTTAGAGTAAAATGCTCTGAGGTACCACATCCTGGGGAGAAAGCAATTGAATGGCCTCATAAATTTGAGCTGCTAACTTAGAAGTGAGAAGTGCTATAAAATAAATAAGTCAGGCATGCACCAAAGAACACTAGAACCACATGGACATAATTAATGTTTTCTTAAGGCATGGAGAATGCATATATTACCCTAGGACTCAGATTGCAAGTCAATTTATTTTGGTATGTTGGCATGAGTTAGAGCTCTTTGAAGGGTTTTCATTTAAGAAGATGTAAAGTTACAGGGATTTTGCTTAGCTTCAGTTAACTGCTTGTCCTCCTAATAACACCAGTGTAGTTCAAGCTAAAGATAATGACTTTCATGTTTTACCATGTATGGGTTTGTCTCTGTTCTTGAGAGATCTCTTGTTCCATAAGTATTACTCCTAATATCCAAATCATGCTAGCATTTGGTGGAACATGTTGCCGCTATCTTACATTTTGGAAGCCATTTCACTTTGCTCTTTCATTCTATTTTGAGTTAGTGGTCAGAATGAAAGCAAAGTTGTTCTATGGAGACTTCTTTCAGCTTTGGGTGAGAGGGAGCACTGAATATAGTAGCTTCTAACTTTCCAGAGGAGTCAACTGGAAGAATTAGGAAGCTCTGCCCCTTCCACATAAATTTCATCATAACTACTTGTTTCTTCTCCTCAGTTTTTAGTGGGCAGTCACACTATTTTGGCACCGTGGGTGAATTGCTGAAGTTTTTTAAATTTCCTTTTCTTTACGTGTAAAATGAGAATAGTAATAGTACCTACTTCATAGCCTAGTATAAGGAATCAATGAGAAAATGTATGTGAAAAGCAGTTTGCTTTCCTGGAATATGAAAAGTACTCAAGAAATGTTAGCTATTCTTAGTAACATTGTTTTAGTCCTCAACTTATATTGACTGAATGATTAAAGTTTCTAATTTAAGGCACCTAATGATTTTTTTATAGTATTTCCTGCTCTTTATGAAACCACTTTTTTTCTCGTGTAATTCACCCAATTCTGTTGAAGTGCCAGAATTTGAAATCCCACGTTGCTAAGGGTCCATGGGTAATGCCAACTGCTAAGGAAAGAAAGAGAGAAAAAAAAGTAGAGTCTGGTTTTCTAGGTAGTGCCTGCTACTAATAAGGCTCAGTAAATACATGCTTATTTCCCTGTATTTAACTATATCAACTCTCAGTGGCCATTGAATTAATATGGCATTCACTCCTATGCAATTAAATTTTTCCTTTGCAGCTTGCTTACCTGGCATATTGTAAGCTTCTAAGGGCTAGGACACCGTGTCTTAATGTCTTAAACTCCATGTAGTGAATAACACAGTGCTATAGATATAATAGGCTCAAATAAAATCAATGGCTGGATTATTTTGTTTATTTCACATGACAACTCCATAAAGTAGGTATTATTGTTACTCTTATTCTTGTTTTACACTTTGGGAAACTGAAGTTTAGAGATGTAAGCTTCTCAGAGATCCTGTAGCCAATAGCAGTTGATAAAGGACTGAAATTGAAATAATTGAAAAGAGTCCATTTCTAACCACCCTGTTAGGCTTCTTCCTAATAGGTCAGATGAATGAATGCATGCATGAAAGAAAGCAGTCATACAGAGTAGTTCTAAATATTAGAGTGCCTGATTAAAAAGAAATAAATTTCCTTTTCTTAAATTAATATTCATTCCTGAACTGCCAAGTATGTTGGCACACTCACTGCCTTTTTAAGTGCTTGCCTCTACATATTTTTTTCTATGAAGTTTGAACAACGTAGTTCATACTTAATTTTGCAACAGCATGTTGAAGAAACACCACAAGCAAAATTGCATGTTAGGCAATATGGGAGAAAACTTAAAAATGAGAATGTATTACCTTCCCTTGAGGGGGCATTCTACTAAACCCAGATTAATAAATAATGCTAAAACAAAGTAGACTGTATGAGTAACAGACACACAAATACCTGTGACAGCTTTGTGGGAAAGAGAGACTTGGGGGAAGGTCTAAGGAGGCCTTTCAGGATTTGAAGGCCTTTAAAATATGTCATTTTAGTTTCTCTTTGGGAATAATATTTTATCAACTGATTTATTTCTTCTTCCAAAGAAGTGTCTTTCTCTTACTTTTGGTTTAGTTCAACCATTTTTCTAGGCCTTTCTAAAAAAAGTAAATCAGTGACTATACTAGGCTTTATGAATATTAAAAAATTATGTCTTTTCAATCAATAGGATACATTTTGTGTAATCATTTGTCAGTTTTACATTGGGCTAACTGAGTATAAGACTCAACAAAATATTATAAATATTTTTATAAGAGTTGGTAAAATTGGTTGGACCATCATCTTTCACTGAGATATACTTGTGGACTCAGAGAATAATCATTTATAATGCATTTGGGCCTAACAGATGCTATAGCCCATACTATGAATTCCCTTAGGAATATATTTATTATTTACAATGCTGTGTTGAAGTGTACTTGGCTCAGGAATGTGTGTTCATCTTTGACCAGTGTGATAATGTAACAAGATCTATTTCTTGCATTCAGTACTAAATTAATAAATTACCCCGTATCCCCAGACTAAAATCCCAGGGACCAGTAGGTGTTTCTCTACACGTAATAGAAAATTATTTATTGTTGCTAGCTTGATGCATAGACTGACTGGCCATGATGACTATAAGATTAGAGTTTGTTTCTCTTCTTGGTAATTCTAATTGCAGCTGACATTACATTGATTATACATTATTATATTATAAATAATATCCATCATAGATAAATAATATATTGACTGATTATGTGCTTATTCACTGTCACTTTGCTAAGAACTTTTACATGCTTTATCTCATTTTCCCCATAGAACCCCATGAGGTAAATTTTATTATCGGTCCCATTTTTACAGATGATAATACAAAGGTGATATGGAAGTTACGTATGCAAAGCCCAAGTTCTTAACCTCTACATTTATACTGCTTTCCCACTACAGCTCTCCGTTCTCATACTTTCAGACATTTATGCCTCACTGGAACCCCAAGTTTTGTTGATTTGAACCCGTAGAGAAGATTACTTTGAGCTTTCTGGCTTTACAAGCAGGAAGAATGTATTAGGGTGGAGTAGATGAGAGAGGAGAGAAGCAGTTCAACTACAGGGCTTTCCTTGAAAAGCTTCCACAGATCAACAGACCTGCGGCTGTAGCTCCAGTTAAAAGGATTCTTTTCTCACCAAGAGCTGTGGTGGGGACAGCAGCTCTTCTCTCAGGTCCCATTCATTAGTAGTCAAAGTTTACATTGTGCTCAGCAAAACAGTCAGAGAAAATAAATGTGCCACACAGATGGGCCCATAGAAAATCTACTTGATGTGTTCTCGAAAACTCATAGCTAAATGACTTTGAAGAGATGGGGGTTATTGTGTCCATGATTAAAATGAGGTGTGGCATGAATCTTTCAGATACAACACTTCCCTTGTAGAGCTTTTTAAGACTGATAAGGTGCAAAGTGGTAGCTGGCCTCTGGCTCATGGCTGTACCATGGCTTATTGAACCATTCCCTGGATGATGAAGTACATTTCAAGTGTATTTGCCTTATACAAAGTTAAACTTGACGAACTGTATAAAATAAATCCGCTTCATTTTATATAAGCTGAAACCTTTCATTTAATAATATTTCAGCTTGGATTTTCAAAAGGTAGAATAATTGCACCAATATTTCATTGGGCCACCTATACCATTCACACCAGATATTTTCTAAGTTGCTTGTCAAAAATGCACTCTACCCCATTCATATATAGAGGTAGAAACCAGGAATCTTTGCTTTTAACAAGTATCCCAGGTTATTCCTCTGACTAGTGTTATCACTTTTTATGTGAACTTGAAATAGTACAATTTTAATATATTAGAACAAAATGTATATTCCATGCAATATTTGAAGCAATGTGATTCCCTCAAATTATAAAAAATTACAGTTGAGTTTTGCAATTTTAAAGCTGGCAGATCAGATAAATTATAAATGTTATCATCAGCAATGCTAGTTTAGTTGGTAATTTCAAATATTTATTGTTTTATATCATGAACCACATCACTTTTCACATACAAATGTTGGTGATTTTTGTTACATCATTATTCACTGTTGCTGTATATTTTGTATATTATAACCAGGCCATTCAGGTATTCATTAAATGGGAATACTGTCACTCATGTTGAAAAATGCTAATCACCAATATTGAAAAAGAGGTACATGTAATAATAATTTTGTGAAGAAGATATATTAACCACCAATGTGCCCCATATTGTTAATCTGGAATAATGCCCTTTATAAAGTATTAGAAACAATACTGAGAAACTTTAAAGTGGAAATAGAACAAACCTATACTACTAATGATTTCAGATCCATAGTCCTATGGGAAAATTTACCTTGAATTGTGTGAGTTTTGAATTATGTGGGGCATTCAGGAATTTCAGTTTGCATAAAAATGAGCCCCTGGTGGATAAGAGTTTGAAAACCACTGCGAAACTGGTGACCAATTTTTCTTGCTAAATTGTCCACTGTTGGCCATTTTTATAAGGATTAATTATTTGGACAGAATGGAATAATAGGCCTACTATTCTAGCAAACAAACATCAGAATAAAGGGATGCAAGACCGTAATAAGGATAACCTCAGGAGGAAAATTCACATGATAGTCTTAGGGAGATTCACTCACACTGGCGTCTCTGTAGATGCCGTGGTGGACAAAGCTGTGGCCGTGAAGCAGTGGTGTGCTGGCAAATCTTTAAAACTGAACCTGGGATTGAGGGAGTCCTGATTTATAGAATTTTCCAATTTTATAGTGGAAATACTTCCACGGTGACCAACCTCAAGCTACCAACCTGATGTCAGTCATCTCACTCAACTCCTGAAAAATGAACGATGAGCATTTCTGAGCTGGTGCCAGCTGGCTGCAACCTACCATTCCCGGAAGGAGTCTCTGTGCATGAGAAAACTAGATAGTGAGTCCCTAGTGATCTAGAAGCAAATTAACCCTTCGGTGGGCTAATAAAAGTTATAATTCACTATAATTCACTACCTTCCCTATTTCTTATATTTCAGAAACACAAAATATAAGACTCTCTCCTTTCTTTTCTTGGCCAGCTTTGTTCTTTGTCTATACATCAATACTTCTGTCACAGTATTCTATTTGGGTATGTAACCAATATTCTGCAACTATCTTTATTCCCCTAAGAACAGAAGAAAAATGTGAGTGGGGCTTCCAGTTAATAGACTTGACATTCTGATTTGATTAGCAGTGATGGCCCTAGGTCCGCTAGGAGATTGGCATTAGGTCACATACAGCAGAGGAGGGAGAATAATAAGATAGATGCCCTGGAGTTGCCTTGCAACTAATTCACCTGTCTCTGTAGACACAGAATTTAGCTGGGGGCCTTTCTCCATGCCGCCCTGTCCTCTTGGTCCAGCAGCACCTTTGTCGCCCTCCCTTTCTCCTTTTCCCTCCCCTGGCTGTTCTCCTGGTCTGAATTTTGATACTTACCATCCATTCAGAATATATATTTCCTGCTAATTTTTTAGATTATTTATACAGTTCTGTCTAGGAATGTTTCATCTTCTACAATAAGGTGGAGCAGAGAGGTGCTGCCTTCCTGGGAAATTCCTTACCTCCCTTACATCTCCACATCCACTGATGGGCCAAACCACTTTCTATGTATTAACTGTTTTTTTCTTCGTATCAATACTCCCTTCCTTTTCTATTACTTGGTAGTATTCTATGTATAGATATACCAAGTTGGTTTATTGTTTATCTCCTTCTTAACAGCTTTATTGATAGAAAAAGTTACATGCCATAAAGTTCACCTGTTTAATGTGTACAATTCAGTGATATCTGTAGAGTGTATCTACTGAGTGCTGCATCCATCACCATAATCTACCTTAAGAACCCTTTTTATCACCTCAAAAAGAAAACTTATACCCATTAGCTTTCAAAGCAGTCATAAAGATAGGCCCAGTATTACTTTGCTTAATGATAGGAATAAAACAGAGATTCAACAGCTTGCTCGATGTCACACGTCTGGTTAAGGGCAGAGCCAGAAGGTGGACACATCCAAAGCCTCCACTCAGAACTAGGTCCAGCTTTGTTCTCTGTCTATACATCAGTACCTCTGTCACAGTATTCTATTTGTTCCTTTCACTCTGTGGGATGGATTTCAGGTTGCAAAAAAAGTAAATGGATAGATTTTATTTCCCCTGCCATCATTTATGGGAAAAGAACTTCAGTAGGAGAAAGAAGGAACAGAGGCAATTCTCAGTCTTTCTGCCTCCACGGAAGGCTTTCCCCGGCCCTCTGCATCACTTTGTCCAGGGTGCTATACCCCCTTTTGAAAGTCTGATACTTCTATTCTTCCTTGTCTATCTGCTGTTCTGGCTTTCCCTTCTACAGTACAGTAACCTTGAGGATGAGGATAAAAAATTATGCCTCTTTGTTTCCTTCCTCATGCCTACTGCTATAGTTAGCCTATATATTAGGTCTTCATAGATATTTGAAACGAATGAAGGAATCATTTCTGCTAATGGTACAATATGATGTCTAGGTACAGGTATTCTAGATTTTTTCATCATTAAAAGGTTACTGGTGGAAGATTCCTAAAATTTACATATTCATGATGTAACAGATAACAGAAAAATACGGTTTGTTTTATCTAACTAATGCATTTTCTGGTAAATTATTGGTATTACTTAGTTTTGTCATTTAAAAATGCATAACAGAAACACTTAGATTTATCCTATTTTAGGTTCTTTTTGAAAACCCTGACCTTCAAGTGGTAAAGGTTTTGTCATGACTTCTTAATGAATTTCTAAGAAAGAACCATAAATCCTAATGTACTTTACTCATAATTATACATTATGATTATGTTTAGAAAGTAGGTGGCCTGATACAAATTCTAGGGAAATCCTTTGGAGTTTTAATAACACAGCACTGCCACCTAGCATCAACCACACAGGTTTTGTGTTTCTTTTTCCTCTAATTGAGGTTTCTCTGTATTTAAAATACTATTAAAGGGATCAGTCTGCAATCTTTTAAGAAGCCTGGACCAAGATTACTTCAGGAAGTGTTCGCGGCAGCTTCCAACCACCATTGTTTACTTGAAAACCTTTGTGATTGGGAGTGAATTGGTGTCAGTGAGGAAAGGGGCTGTGAAATCTGCTGAAGAGTTTCAAATGTCAGGGTTGCATATTCATGAATTGTGGACACCTGTGGCCGCACAGTCTTCTGCAGATTCCCGGTGCCGCAGTCCTCACAAGGCCGCTGAAGGTGCTTCCCAAATGGCATCGTTGTTTATTTGCATATAAATAAATATTTAAAGACAAGAGTGGGAAGTGGGGAACAAACACACATAAGGGTATTTTAGGGGAGAAAAAAGAAAACTCCACCCTCCTTAGGAGACGGCTGGCTTGAGCCAACACTTCAGGGAGCTAATGATTCCCATTTGAATCTGAATCCCTTTGGCTGACGGTGCGGTTGAGCAGATTCCCTCTACCAGCCGAGGAAGCCGGCTACGGGGAAAAACTGGACACATTAAGTCCTCTCTGCCATTTGTCTTGGGTGTCCCGCAATGTGGTGAACAGTGTGGTTGCCAGGCCCCAGATCTCAGTCTTCTCAGTTCCCAAACTGTGCTTAAAAAAACACATGAAAACACATCAATAGTATTTAAGAAGGGGAAAAAAAACATCACGGTTAGATTGATGCTTTATGTAATGAGCCCTTTATGAGATGTAATGCCAACTGTTAATCAATAGACATGCCAGAACTCCCTCTAATACAACCTTGTAGAGTTTTTTTAAAATTAATCCTTATTAAAAATATTGACTTGCTGTGACTTGCTGGGGTCGCTCCTGGCTCCGTGTTTTATCCTAATTAGGAGGTTACGCTACACTGCTTAGGCTGCAGATAATAATGTAATGATTATTGTCTTAAAACCTGAGAATCAATATAAGATACTATCAAATTGTGCCAAGTGTCACAATTATGAAAATCACTCAAGATTTTATAAGATTTCCAAGAGCGTGATCTTTTCCCGTCTTAGACTTTTTCCTGTTGCTTATTTCTGCAAATTTTCTCAGGATTGAAGAGGTTCAAAAGTTTTTTTTTCAGAAGGGTTTTCTCACATGTCTGCATTTCAGCATGACATATTTCAAGGAAGCTTCCACCTTCCTTGATGCAGTTTTTTTAAAGAATTCTCTCTCCCCAACACCCCATATCTCAAAAGACAGTTGTGCCTTAATGGCAAAAGTTCTAGCATGAAAGGAAAATTAGAGCACCCTGAGATTTTTACTAAGGGGTGCCGCTAATTGAAAGACACTTGAGAAAGAAAGAAAAATAAATGAATAAAAGCGAGAGAATAGGGTTTTGCCTTTCCAAGACACTCTGTGCATAAGAGTTGGGAAAGATGTAATAGTAGCAGGTAAGTTGTATATAGTACTTCCTTAAACAAACTGGACATTGTTCTAAGTTTTACACGCGCTCATTTAATATTCACTATAGTCTCAGAAGGGTCGCACGATTATTATCCCTATTGTACAGAAGAGGCGGCTGAGGCATGGAGAGTTCCAACTGACTTGTCCAGAGTCATCTGGGAAGTGGCAGCGTGAGGATTATGAAGCCCAACTTCTGGCTTTCCTGTCTGTCTGTGCTATCAACCCCTGTGATCCGTGAGACCTTCTGTCAGGAACTGCCTCCTCATCTTGCCATTGAGGAAGTTGGGTGGAGCTCAGCAAATTTGAATGACTTAGTCTCCCCGATAGCAAACTGCTGGGTATACCATGTTCACAGAGACTATAAATCCTGATCCCGTCCAGCCTCCTTTATCCCCGAGGGAGCCCAGAGCAGGGGCGGCAGGCAGTGTTGTGCAAAGCCAGTGAGTGTCAGCCTCCTGAATCACTCTGGTGTCCGGCTTCCCAGTCTCCCCCTGCCCAGCTCTTCACACGACCATTGTGCCTATAAAAACGGGGAGGGGTGCTAATGAGAGGGAGCCCCACTGTTTTGCTCTGTGTTTGTGAATAAGGAAAATGTTTTCCTTCTATAGCCTCTTTAAAGACAATTAAACATTAGCTTTTGTCGGATGCTAAATTATGAGTGAATTTAGTTTAAAGTATGTGAACCATGCACCCTTTGAAATTTGCCTGAAAAGGCTCATTATAAAACTAATGCTAGGAAAAAGCACTCCCTTTCAGATTAGGGAAAGCACCTGAATAGTTTTCATAAGTGGCTGCGCATCATTTGAAAGCATTCTAGTGTTGCCTGACCCGCTTTCAACATACCTTTCAACTAGGAAATTTCACATTCAGCATATCTGTAGTTCTACAAGACTTTCAATAATATTTAAATTGGTTAACTGTATTTCTTTTATATCTGTTTTAATGCTTTTATTGATTTGAGGTAGATAAACTTGATTGTGCATGAAATCTTATTTTTCCACACAAAGGAGATGTGATTTGAGTGTATACGAGGAGAACGGTACCTCTAAATCAGGCCAGACCTCTGAAATGCAAGGGTCAGATAGAAGTTTCTTGAAGCCTTTGAACTGTACTGGCACTGACTCCAGTGTTTATTTCCCCAAAAATCAGTGTTGTGAAAGAGCCCCTGGATGCCATCTCTTTATTAAGGCTCATGGGAAAAAAAGATTCATCGAGTTTCAGTATGAGAAATACAAGTGCTTCTCTTTAAAACCCAGGTTTTGTGGGGAGTGTTTTTGGTAGTTAATAGATACTATGATTCTTATAGTTAATACTATTAGACTTCTTTATTTTTTAGTCACAAGAAGCTAAGAACCAAATTTGTGGACATTTAAACTACTGTAGAAGAACATAGGTGATATAAAATTTTAAAAAATTTTAAAGACTGTGAATTTTATTAGCCAAACCAATGGTATAGCTCATTTTACTCTACTGTACATAAATATAAATCAAATTAGATTACTGCTTCTACTTGTGAAGTAAGAATCGAGGTATGCACAGGAAGCTCTGAGCTGCATGAGGGGCACTGGAGAGCTTCTGCATCGTATATAGAGCATGTCATGCAAGTAGGTCATGGAAGCTCTACAGAACTGGGTTCAGATCTCAACTGTGCCACACGTTAACCCTGTTACCTTTGGCAAATTACAACAACTCTTGGAGCCTCAATTTCTTTATATGAACAATGGGGATGATAATTCTAATCTCACATGAGAAACTCTGCTATGGCTCTTCATTGAACGTCTTCTGCATGTCACAGTTTTGACAAGGGCTTAAGGATATAGCGCAGTCCAGATGGGCAAGATTTCTACCTTCCTGAGGCTTACAGTCTAGTGGTGGGAATGAATTGGTCATACAAAAGTGAAGGCAAGTGCCTGTAAGCACGTTGGTAAATCATAAGCACACAATAAATGACCAGATACAGCAAATGAAGAGAATGTTTTAGAGTTAGTGATGTATTTTATTTTGCACCTTATGCCTAGGACTGAGCTTAGTAGGATGAGGGCTATGAAAACAGAACCACCATGGCACTCATGTGCAAAAGTGAGGAGTCTCATGTGCATGGATCAAACTGCAGATAATTATTTTCCATTGATTCATAAGAGATCAAGTTTTCCTCTTCAATCTCTGTGCTCGTATTATTAAGGATTCCAAGGAAAAACAAATAGTTGCAATTAGCAAGCATTTTATTCATTAAAAAAAAGTGTGACATTCTCACATTTAATTTTAGCAACAATGCTAAACAAAATAATGAAATAGAATAAAACAATAATATTGCATGTGAGGAATGTATTTATTCAAGACCATGCAAGCAGGGAGTGATGGGAGGCACAAATTCAGTTATCTAGGAATCTTCTGCTCTGTAATGTGTGTCTTTAATGCATCCAAATTCTGTACTTTTGGTTTAATCTCTCAGATTAAATGTACCCATTAAAGAGACATAGCCCACATGACTAGACATTGTAGTTAAGTTGAAGGCAACCATCCGTACTAGACTACTATTTGAAAACCTGGTAAGAACAGTAAACACATCAGAACGTCTGTTGAAATTTCAGATTTCAGGAAAAATTCGGCGCAGAGCTCAACTCAAGGAAATTTTGGGTTATACAATAAACACTGCTTATTTCAATGTAAAAGCCAACTAAGAAGTGTTCTGAGGGCAAAAAAAAAATGGGCATAATCTAAAAGAACCTCTTCCCAGTTGCCATTGAAGATGGGATGGCATCTCAAACATGTGTCTTAATTTGGGTTTTTGTTTTTAGTAAAAAACAAAAAACCAAAAAACAAAACTATCCCTTTAGACAGATGATGTTCAAACAAATGAGTCTACTCTTAATTAGTAATAGAGAATTTTGACATGCCAGGCTCTCATGTTTGAAGACACTCTTAACTTTTATAAAGCATTATCAAAAAGGCAGCCAGAAGAAATAATATTTATGGAAGACTATCTGAAGGACAGTTATTCTCTAATATTTGCCTTCTCAGTAATTGCAATTTAGGTTAATTGTAGCATGTTTTGAGAAATTTTCTTTTGTCATCATGCTAGCAGAATACACTGATGGAAACTTTAAGAAATAGTGGGAGAAAATGCATTATTGTTTGTAACAATGACTCAGTGGGAGGTGTTGTCTATTACCTAAATGTTTTCCTCTGTATAAAGATCCATCTGTGCCTGGAAAAATGAACTGCTTTTATTTTATGGACTGCATAGCACCCATACAGTTTCTCTCTGTGCTTTGGCTGCTAGGAAATATAGACTTAAATAAATCCATGGACTACCTTAATCCTCTGACTGGACACTGTGGATCCCAGTGTGCAAACATTCTCCTCATGCCTTTTTGTCATTATTTATTTTCCACACTTACATTTCTTCAGCTTCAAGTCCCTCAACATTTATTTTATTCTAAAAACTTTTGAAAGCTGCTTCAAATCTTTTGTAATACAATGTGAGAAATGAAGAAATTTGTGGATACGTAGACACATAGCCATTATAGCCATTGATCTTTCTTTCCTATCCCTGTACTATAAATAATTTCATGTATGATTTAAATAAAATGTAATGTCTGGAGAAAGCTTAGAAAAGGGAAAAATAAGGCTAGATATTGGAAAAAATCATCTCTGAGTAAGATTTTCAGTGTCTTTCAAACCTGATTGCACATCAGAATTATCAGTAGAAACTTTTTAAAAAGAGATTATTGGATCCTATCTCACATCCTATCCTATATTCTGATAATTCAAATCTTGGGTGGGGCCCTGGCATCTTCATTTTATAAAGCTTTGGAGGCAATGTTGGTATAAATCCAGGATGGAGAAGATGGAGAACCACTGACAAAAGTGTTAACTGACTAAGAACCTGCAAGAAAAATAAAATATGCACAGAAATATAATGTGAATTAGTTCAGCAGGTGATGACCAGCTTGTTTGGACCCATAGAAAACTGTTTAAAATTTACCAAACATACCCTAGGTTCTGCAGAATACAGAGCTCTTATGGTAGGTTATGGCAGAGACTTTTCAGGTTGCCTCAGTGTTACAGGACAAACTGAATGCTGTCTCTCCTTTATTGCATCATCACTACCATCATCCAAAAATGCATGACGACAACCTGCTCTAGCAGAGCCCTTTGCTATGTGCTGGAGATAGAAAGTGCTCGCAGGTAGCGCCCTGACTGTCAAGGAGAGTCAGCTACTTGGACAGACAGGACATGTGCATAAAAAGATAATTAAAGATGCCTGTTAGCATATGCTAAGTGCCAAATCAGTAGCAGCAAGAATAAATATTCTCTGAGTTCGAGGAGGAAGCACGTCACTGTGGGCTCTGAGGTTGGAAGCCTGATAGAGAATGTGCAGTGTAAAAGCCTGACCTTGCTGTTTGTGTAAGAATTAGATAAATATTTTTCTAAGTCAGTATAACTGCAGCTGGCTGCCTGCTCATGCAGATTTACAAAACTTTATTTTAAAATAGAAGGCCATATCATTGTATATATAATTACGGGTTTTCGCAGAATAACATTCCCTCCTCTTTTCTTTCCTTTCTTTTTTTTTCAGTTTTTAAAGCTCAATGTCTAAAACTATCAAGCAGGAAACCACTTGGAAATAAATATTGTAGGGAGGGCATAAAGCCCTGACCCATCTATAAAATTACATGCATTAATGAAGAGGGTCAGCATTTTCCACTAGGATTTCAGCCGTGCCTTGGGTTGACTACTGTTTATCAGAGAGTTTATTGTATTTCAGCCTGAAAGCAAATCTGCTTTATTACAATTAAGGAGAGTGAAATTGTGCTTAACAATTTTTTCCATTATAAAAATAAGAAAATGCTTGTTAACATACAATGCATTCACGTAATGTGATAAGAAAGCACTTGATTTCATTTTCCCTCCTATGTATAAAAAGCATTTAGGAGGAATTGTTTTTATGGTGACTCAACAGAAAATATCTCATCCAAGATTGAAAGCTGGCATCAGTGAGTATGAGAAGGAAGCATAATTTCTAAAAAAAAATTTATTTACTCTATAGGACTCTCTATGTGTGTATGACAGCCTGATACAGAGGACATGATTTATAGAGTGATCTGAAAATTAATAAACAATTATGTCAGGAAGTGAAATGGTGCATTAAAAAAAAAAAACCTGATGTTTTTTTGTGAGCATGGGTAAAAATCCATGAAAACACTCAAGAATGCCCAGATGCTTTCTATCAAGCGAGTAAAGAGCACTTTAAAATTTCTCTGATAGAACTTGGTACAGAGAAAATAGCATTGGTTTAACTTTAATAAGTGGAGAGTTAGAAATAACACAGGAGACCGGTCCCCTAGAGCCACTAACTCTAGCTCTGTCTTTGCGTATCCAGATGAAACATGAAGAATTCAGTCCATAATGAGTCCTCACGTGCAGGCTAAGGGCAAACAGATCCAATTTTTAAAAATCTTTTTTCAAACAGAAGCTCCTTCTTTCTCTTCCTCTAGCTTTGGACTCACCTTTTTCTCACTCTTCTTCTAACTCCCAGAGCTAAAGGACGTCATCTTGGTATCAGTGAAGAGCATGTCCTTGAGGCGAGGAGGTTTTGAAGGTTCAACAATTGAGACATTTTTGTCATCACTGTTTAAAGGCCAGGCTATAGTTTTTTTCATGATGACTCTGCTGTGCACAGACAAAACAGGTCCACATACCATTTTGAAGCAAAAATCAATAAAAACCCATTTTTTAGAAGCCAGGCTACTTGAAGAGACCACCTTGAAGATGCCAGACTCTTCCCGGACTCTGCATGTCACAACATGGGGCTCTTGTGAAACATGGTTATTCCATAAACGTAGCAGGAGAGATTGATTATATTTAGCAGAAGTGGGTCCCTGATACACTTTAAAACAAATAGGTATTTGAAGACTTACGTCACAATGTCTAAAAACTAAGCACTGTGGCTTGCCCTTCATCGTGGATGGCGAGATTATAAAGAAAGGAAGAGAGAATGAAACAAGATGGTGGTGAAGGTGACATTTGCCCCTTCCTCCATTTGCATCTGTTTAAACATACTCTACACTCTTCGCTCTCGACCTTTCAGAGCTTTTGATCTATTACCACTTCTAAATATGCCCGTCCTGCCAGCCCTGTCCATGACAACCTTGCTTCCTGCCAACCTGCCTGTTGGGTTGCCAGGACTGCCTTAACAAACCACCACACTCTGGGTGGCCTAGACAACAAAAGTTTATTTCCTCATGGTCTGGAGTCTAAAAAGCCAAGATCAAGGTGTCAACAGGGTGTGTGTCTTTTGAAGTCTCTTCTCCCTGGCTCATAGGCGTCATTGTCTCTGTATGTCTTCATGCGGTCTTCCCTGTGTGCATGTCTGCGTCTTAATCTCCTCCTCTTATAAGGATACCAGTCATACTGGATTAGGGCCCACTCCAGGGATCCCATCTTACCTTATTTCCTTAAGGATCCTATATCCAGACATAGTCACATTCAGAAGTACCAGTGGCTAGGATTCCAACACATGAATTTGAGGGAGCACAGTTCAGCCCAGAGCACTCCACTCTCTTGCCCTCCAAAATCCATCTCTTCTTGCATGCACTGCCCACCCACTTCCACCATTTGGAGTCCTTTAAGTGCAGAAAACAGAATACAGCTAAATATGGCTTTAGTATAAAAAGGAAACTCTTGACTCACACAAATGAAAAGTTTGAGGTAGATTTATCACAGCTTCAGGTGCAGCTGTATCCAGAAACTCTAATGACTTTTTTTTTCTCTATCAGGTATTGGTTTCACTCTCCATCTGTCAGTTCTGCTCTCCTCTGCAATTGCCCCATTCTTGGACAGGCTCTCCCTAATGGTTACAGTATGGCTGCCAACTGCTCCAAATTACAGCCTAGCTTTGGCAATACCAGCAGAAAGAGATACTGCTGCTATCTCACTTCCTTTAATAAAGGCCCCAAATTCAAGTGTCATTGTCTTGCTGAAGTTTCTTTCAATTTACCAAGCCAATAACTGTGGTCAGAGCAATGGGGTGCCCTGATATGTGAGCCCTGGGTTATGTGTAGCCCTTAGTTAAGACTGGAGTGAATGACATCAAATAAGAGTAAAGGAGAGGTGGAATCCCTCAGAAAATTGAGGTTGCTTTTATTAGAGCCAGGAGGAAGAACTGCTAAATAGGCAAGATTAGGATATTCATTCCACCAGCCCTCCTCCCTCTACCTCACAAGCTCCCAGTTATCTCTCACATCTCCACTCAGGTATCTCCACCTCCCTGACATCTCCTTTGAATCTCTTCAGCAGAGAAAGCACCACATGGCATCTTGTCCACACCTTAATTATTACATGAACTTTTGGCATGCTTTCCTTTTTCTTTGGGAAATGGGATCTGTGAAAGGAAGAGACTCATCCTTTTTTACTTAATACATCTAATGCCAAGAAAATGCTTGACATGTAGGAGTCGTATCTCTGCATATGTGAGCATGTGCACATATGTGTTTTAAGCTGCTCAACTCAGTGAACTACAAGTTATGGAAGTCATTTCCTTCACATGAAGCTATTGTAATTCCTAGTATAAACCACAGGAATGAGCCTGTCTGACAAGATCTGGAAGACCCTGGAGGTATAATAATCAAATGGCTCCATTGTCAGAAGAGGATTTATGACAGGACTGAAGCTAAATGTTCTTAGGCAACTTACATTCTGTCTCCAGGCCCCGTTTTCCCTATTTCTAAAACAATCTAATGTTTGGGTTAAATTTTAGAAGTCTTCCGAGATCCTTTGAAGAACTCCGTTTGATGATTCTGTGGTGATAGCGTGATAGAGCCGAAGGCATGCAGGAGGACTGAATTGAGTAATGTGCATGGGGCAGGGATTGAGTGGTCCATGTTCTTGATCTAGGCAAGCAAGTTCTAGAATTTGGAAAGGTCACCAGAGTCCTAAGAATATCCACTAGATGGATCGACATGTGTCAAAGGAAATGAGAGAAACTTTTTGCCTTTTGTCCCTTTCCATATCACTGGCTGACTGGTGTTATGTCTCTCCTACTTAGCCACCTTCTACTTGTATAGTCTTTTTTTCTCAATCCAAATGCAGTAATGCCTTGATCCACTTAGTCTGAGTCTTCTCTGTTCTTTCTCTGCCCTAAGTAAACTTTATCTAAGATTAACGTCTGCATTCCAGAAACCTCTCCTCCTAGGACAGATGGCATTGTGGCAGAATAGTAAATTTTCCTTGCTATTCCCGAGATTTTCCTCAATCAACAAATACCTTGTGAGAAACTAGGAACTCTGTTTATCAGGCCATAAACTCTTAACGGTATGTAATTTTAGATCAATGAGTTTCTAGGCCTATGATTGGATAAACCAGTATGTCCACTTCATCATTTCATGACCCTTATCCATGTGCCTGTCACATGGTAGACATTCAATAAATGAAAATTTTAGTAACTGAATAAGTAAATACATAGTTGCCATTGGGGATATCATATTTCATCAATTTTAAGAAATGCTTTTTTCATTTTTAATATCTCTAAAACAATTGATGGCAGCATTCAATCACTGTTTACCAATGACCATGGTAGTGAAATGGTCATTGTCTACACATGGTGAAACCTTTGATCAAGTCATGTGCATTATTAGTAATAAATGTTGAATTTAATTTTGTTTGCATTTAAATCAGCAACTTGGCATTTCATTTAATAAACATTTAAAGAAGGGATATTTGCCCTTGTTGTCTGATAACTTTCCATTTAACCTTCTTCTAAAATCAAGAAAGCATCAATAACAAAACTTATAGGATGAATGTCAACAGCTTGGAAAAAAAATCACCAAAACAATAGCTGAACACTATTTCAGGAAATGCTGCATCATCAGCTCTTCAACAGAGAGGATTTTCTTGTGTGGAAAAACAAAGACTTAACAACTTCTAGTCAAAAAAAATGTTTGAAGAGTTGGATTCTGAATATGAAATAATATTAGGAATTTATTTTGCTTATGTTTTCCGTAAAATGATTATACAATAATAATCTATATCTAAGTAAGTCTTAGGAGCTCTTTCAAGAAGTTCAAAACAAATTTAAATGTTAAAACATTAGTGTAATTTGCCATCACTTTTTATTACTTACTCATTTTCAAAGTAATAGCATATCATACAATCAATAGATTTTTAGGTCCTATGAAATAAGTTAATATCTTTACAAGAAATATTTTAGGGCCAAGGACCTAGTTATCATCCCTTGAATTTAGCCATATATTTCCTGCTTCTTTCTAAGGATAAATTAAGTTACTGTCCATGAAGATAGGCTTGGCTTAAACCTAAGAGAGAGATTCTCCAAAGTTAGACATAAATTAGCTATTAAGAGAGACTGTGAGTTATTCAGCCTCTGAGATTGACAAAGAGAATTTTTTTCTGTGCCAGTGATGGTCAGGTCCTGGCTATGTTTGCATGTGCACAGCAGCTGCCTTTCTAGGGTGTCCACTTTTGTGGAACGACTAGGTGAGCTGGCCTTCCCTCCAGATTTCCTCTGTTCAGGAAAGAGAGCAAGTGAGATGGTAGGAACTGGGACTTCACAGATTGTCTTAACATATCAGAAGCCTGTGAAGAATGAAAAATAGTCAAGTTGTTTAGACTCTCACTCCACTGATCAGAAAAAGATGTTCTTGATCACAGATAAAATTGCTTCGGTTTCTCTTTTAGAAAACATGAGGCAGCTATTTGCTAATGACCAAATATTCTTTGAGAGAAACTTCTTGTGGTGGGGGGGCAATGTGCATTATATTGAGGTATATAAAATGTAATTAGACAACATTAATTGCCTACGTGGTTCATAAAAGAACAATGCCTTTATGTGCCTGAGTCTATAGGTCTTCCTACAAGCAGATGACATAAACCCCAGAGAAACCGAATCTGAGTCATTTTCCTTTCAAAATGAATATAAAAGGATCTGGTATCATCAAGGCACCTTTGAAGAGTGTCTTATCATGTTCATGTACCTAACCATAAGTGACAATGTAGAATGCTGCAGCTAATAGACACTTTCATTTATTCTCTAATTTGGACTGTTCTGATTATTCTTCTGTAGACTGATGGAGCAGTTTGTCGGAGCACCATTTTGAACCAGAGAGCTTCAGTTCAGGTCAGGACACAAGAATCACATTTCAGACTCTAAACTATGTTATGCAGTATTTTTCTGGTTTTGTCTCTCCTGCCAAGAACTTGCTTTCTCCTTTGCCTCACTGCTGTTCTCCCTTAGGCATACAGTTCAGGCACCATTTCCCCAAGACTCCTTACCTAGCATGCCTCCATTTATTTTGGGTTACATTGTTGCTGCAGTGCCAGTACATGTACTTACATTTGCCTCAGAATCAGTCAGCCTGTGTGGTGCCTTCTATTAGTCCGACATCCCCACCAGAAGTTTCTTGGCAGACGTGCCACCTGGACCCGCTGCTAGGACACTGCCTCATTAGTAAA
This sequence comes from Manis javanica, assembly GCF_040802235.1. Taxonomy (NCBI): domain Eukaryota; kingdom Metazoa; phylum Chordata; class Mammalia; order Pholidota; family Manidae; genus Manis; species Manis javanica. Next base: position 48,123,416 of record NC_133156.1, read on the forward strand.
CAGTAACACGGTTGAGAAATGCATGTAAACTTGTATTCTTGGGTGAATAAATGAACATACCCTTGATATTTCTTATTGGAGTTTTACTGAAGCATCCCTAAAAATGCTTTTTCACCAGCTCTTATTTTCTTGTACTGGAACTTCCCTTACAAACTATTGTACTGATGCTATTGAACAATATCACCAGCATCATTCCTCAGGATAGATAATTAAGTGACTTTGGTAGGTGGCCACCTCCCCCTCCCCTGTTTGTCTCTGCATATACATATCTTCATTCTTTCTAACTATTACCCATTCCTTAAGATATAATACTTGGCTACCTGTTGTTGCTTGATTCCTCCCATTGTAATTTTTTAATGGTATTACTCCTTCAGTGAACTTTTCCATTTTCTTGGTTTTACTTCCCAAGCTCTTGCCTCCTGTGTATCAGTTAAAAAGTTGTTGGTAAAAAAAAGAAAAAGAAAGTGAGAACAGACAATCCTACTGTAAATAGCTTCACAGTTTTATGGGGTTAGAACAGGAGAGAGCAGAGTTCGGGGACTTCAGGTTTTGTCTACCCAGCCATTTATGATGTAATTAGGGAGCCACGGTTTTTTCTAGCTTTTGGTTTTGTTACCTATGCATTGGCTTTATCCCAAGCATGGCTTTCCTTTGGCTGTGCACTGAATAATCAACAGGAGCAATTAGGGCTTTCTGCTTCCTCCTTCGTTGTCAGCAGGAGAGCAGGTACATCTCTTTTTATTACTCTTAGAACAAGAAAAAATCTTCCTGTATGTTCAAAGAAACTTTCTCCTCATGTCTCCTTGCATTGGTTTGGACCCCATGGTCATTCTTGAGCCAGTCCCTCCTGTCACTGACCATTATGTAGGAATTGGCTTAACTCTGGGTGTGCAAACAAACCCCTCACAAGGGGCAATGAGAGTAACAGAAGTAACTTACTGCTTGAGGGAGGCCAAGCCCCTAATTACTGTGGCTTCCATACAGTACGAAAAGGGTAAAGTGGATACAAAGAAGAGCTGTTGTGTCTGCTAAAACATGTCTGCATCAGAGACATGCTGTATCTTTCTTTGAAATGTTCCAGTGACGGCTCAAATCCAGTGTGCCCCAGAATGGATTACAGACTTTCCTCCTAGAGAATGTTTCCAATTTTCCTATGCTATGAATATCAGTTACATTTTCCTTATTATCCACTCCAAAAGACAAGCAGTTACTTTGGACTCTTTCTCACTCAATTTCAAACATGGTACAGTACAAAGAGAGCAAAATACCTAGTTCATTCACTCAATTACTATTTATTATATACCAGACACTAGATACATAATTGTGTATAATACTGTTAGTAGGCAGCTTAGTAATATAAAGTGGGCCTATGATGGTAGACAAAATGTCTTGTTCCTTAGCAAACATTAAACACCTTTGCACATACTTACACAAATTTGTCACAAAGGTTCTAGAGGCAAAGAATAGGGTAAAGTGAAAGAAAAAAAATCAGAGTTCACAATAAATCAGGTGGATCAGGAAGACTTCTTGGAAGAGGTAACACTGAAGTTGAGTCCTGAAGAGTGGAAGGAGGCAGACAGGTGGACAAAGAGAAGGAATGACCACTACACACACAAGAATCACAATAATGGTATGATCAAGGAACAAAGAATTCCATCAAAACAGAAGGTAAAAGAGTGCTTCAAGAAGAAAGGATGGATGACAAGGTTAAATTCTGCCAAGAGATCAAATGAGATGAGGACTGAAGAGCAATAGTTAGATTTGGCAACCTGAATATCTTTTGTGATCTGAGCTGGAGCAATTTTAGTGGAATAATGGGAACCAGAGCAAGATTGGAGTGCTTTGAAAAATGATTGCACGATGACAAAGTGGGGACATTATGTGTACACAACTCTTTGAAGAAGTTTTTCTGTGAAGTTGACCAGAGTAATGGCTGATAACCAAAGACTGTGTGGTAATGGAAGTGGAGTGTTTTATTTTTATTTTTTTGTTTGTTTTAAGATGAGACTAGAATCCTCACTAGCAGAGTGTAGAACTCCATGGGCTATTTTGTCTTTTTACTTTTTTTAAAATTGATGTATCCCTGACTCACAGAACGTCTGATACATACTCACTAAACTTTTGATGATTAAATGAATGACATTCTAGATCATACCTGTGGGTAGATATGAGAAATATCAATTATAGAATGTAAGGCCAGAAATGCAAAAGAGAAAGGTTTTAGAAGGAGCAGGGTTCAGATCCAATGCACATGTAAAAGTATATTTAACAGGAGGAAGAGAAATTTTCCTATTGTAATAAAAGAGCAGGAAAAAATGGGTGCAGATACAGTGAGTTTCTAGATTTGGGATGAAGTTCCCATCTCACACTTTCTGGAGATTCTTAAAGACAAATAGACAAGATTACCAGATGAAAAATAAGGAGGGCATGAGAGAATGTTTGCCATAGTTACTGAGAGTACAGGTGGAATATGCAGTATAATTTCTGGACAATGTAAAGATGTGTGACATGGATTTATACTCTAGATCCTTCTGTTTTGTTGAGTAATTCCCATCACTATTAATCTGCATGGTAATGTAGGGGTGGAAAAACATGACAACTGCTTGGATTCAGTATTTTGCCAAATAAATTGAGGGGTAAGGGAACTGAGATTGTTTCCAAGGACATTATTCTAGTGTATCAAAAAAAAAAAAAAGAATTGAAGACTGAAGACTGTAGGGAACTATAGAAAAAGATAAATGAGTTCTTGGAGATGAGCTGAAAGAATTACTAGAATGACCGAAAGGACTGGCGTTGTGTTCAGATGCTGGGACATCTGAGGCTCTGATTTTGGAGGCTGCATAGCTGGTTTCACTTAGTCACCTCATCTGGACAGTCCATCTTTCTCCGAGTATCTCTCTAACCTGCAAATTCTTCTCCATTTCCTCCTCTCCCCCTTCTTGTTTGAGCCCTTGTTACATTAGTCAATGTAGTTCGAAGGATGATATCCTTCGGACACATCTCCTTGTCTTCAGTCTCTCCATTTCACCTCTTTTATCCTAACCCAGTCTTTCCTGCAGTGATACCTGATTGATCTCAGCACAATAACATCCCTGCTCAAGGCCTTCACTGTGTCTAGGTCACCTGTAAAAAAGCCCTTAGCTTGGCATTCAAGGCTTTCTGCCATTTTGTCATATTTTAAATATTGAATTATTTTCTGGTTCCTTGATAGGAGTCCACTCTGTATGCACAATATCTCCTCATCATGTACCCCCCAGGCCTGTTGTTTGGGAATCCCTTACTCTTTCTTTCCATTGAGGAAAATCATTATTGTGATTTTAGTCTATATCTTATTACCATTTTGTAGTTTACTAAAGATTTAGTTAGGCATACTTCATCTGCCAAGGATTTATATCATCCTGTATGTCTTCTTTCGATGTTCTAGTGATTGCTTCAGATGTCTTAACATTTAAAGCTTAAGGATACTTTTCTTTTTATATCACATTTTAATTACAAACAACAATAACTATTATGAGAGGGACAACTTCAGTTGTCCAAACATGGGGCAAGATTCTACATGAATTACCAACACATGTTAACCTCACTCCCACACAATGGAATATTAATTATATTTAAAGAAAAACAACACTGTTATTTTGGGTACTTGGGACTATCCACAATATGGAAATGCATTCTCAAAGTGTGACCCACAAGCAGTCAAGTGGTTAACTTGCCAATGTGTTCATCTTGGGGGGTTTGTCTGCTTCCTGTGAAGCAGTGAGAGTATGCTCACTCCATGCATAGTACAATGTCCAAGGAAGTGAGAAGGCTAAGAGGGGAGTCGCTCCAGGGAGCTAGCTCCTCACCAGGGTTTGACATGTGGAGACAAACATGCCTGAGAGAAGCACTGGGATTCTGAAGGAGGAAACAGTCACTCGCGCCTCCTCCAGGGACAGGTGCCCGCCGTTTAGCTGGGCTGTGTGTTGTGTCTCTCGGAGCCTCCCAGGGGACAGAGAGCCTTCTTCCCAGGGGGAGTGTGCCACTTCAGCACTTTTATGCGCCCAGACTGCCATCCTGTGGCCTAAATTGAGCTGCATTTGTGTATAGTTAACTGTCTGTGTGGTATTTTTTAGGAGTTTTATGAGAAGCAAAAGTACAAGTGGAGGTAAGATTTATCAAGGGTTCCTAAAAGCATGACCAACAGGGACAAAAAAGTGAAGAATGCAAAGGAACACCTTATCATTCCTGTCAGACTGGTTCCAGTTACAATCCTCATCCGGCCCACTGCTGGTTCTCTTCTGGTGTCTAATTCTTAGTTGCCATTTTAATTTCTCTGCTGGTTTCCATGGTTTCTTTACCCCTCCTCCCTCACATGTACATTAGCAGTGATGTTTGCTTTTGTCTTAATTTCGAAACAGGCTTTAAAATGCTAATATTTGTTAATGTCAAGAGATTAGGTAACTTGATTTAGGGAAATATGGCATTTCATACTCAGGCAAACTGCAGTATAACAGTGCCTTCCTAACAAAGGATGCACCCTGGCTCTTTACTGCTACCTAAAGCATCGATCACAGAAAGTAAAATATGACATATTATTTTGAACACATTCCTTGATTCTAGTAAGGGTACAGGACAACAAATACTCTTGTGCATTTCTTGGGGGGAAGCATAAAATGACCCAAACTTTCTGGATGACAACTTTGCACTGTACATTTTAAAAAAATCATATGTTCGTATATGTTGACCCAGCCAGTTGTCTTTCAGGAATTCATCCTCAGGAGATGAACAGAATGATACAGAAAGAACATTGTATGTTTGAAATATTTACAGTAATTAATTTTTAAAAAATCCAATTATCTAATAATAGGAGACTGGTTCCATAAGGTATGGAGCATTAAATAATGAAAATGCTGCATAGCCATTAAAGATAGGGTTATAGAGGAAACAGTATTTAATGATGGGGAAAATAATCTCAGTATGTTAAGGGGCAACAAGCAAACTGTAGAATAGTAATTTGGGTCTTACAAAGGACATGTAAAGGCCCAAAAACTAGCAACACTGTATTCTCAACCTACAGTAGATGCCAGCAGAGGAAGAACCAGATAAGGGGTCTCAAAGTAGCAGCTTTGTCTCCCCTTGAATTACACCTCCCCCAGTGAGGCTCAGGCACTCAGTCACAGGTAGAGCAAACCAGTGCCAGGCCCCCTGGGCACGTCCATAGAGGGAGCTCCTCCTGGTTCACTTATTTTCCCCATTTTTACCAGTCATATTCATTACTCCCTCTCCTCTCCTGGGCACTAGTAACCAACAGGTTGGGAAGAGGTGGAGTTGGTTTCTGGAACTACATGCCTTTCCCATCTGGGATGTCGAAGTTTCTTCCTTACTGTGGCAGGTAAGTGTAGGGGCATTGGCTTTCCATTTAATTCTCTAGAGCTTTTGACTGCTTCTTAGTGAGTTTAGACTCAAGAAGAGAGGATTGTTGTTATTGCTACCTCTATAAACTCTAATAAATATATGTATGCTGGCCTACCCCATTATTGTGTGTGTGTATTACTATATATGTAATGGCTGGAAATATCTATATATCCATGCAAAATATTTTCTACACTAAGTATTCACTGTTTTTATGAATTATATATATATGTATGTATAATATAATATAAATATATGGTATGTGAAGGAATATATTATATATAAAATAAAAATATATATAAAAGTAAACATATTCCTTTATATAGAATTTGTAGTATATTACATGTTTTATTATATTTTTGTGTTATGGCACTAAACACATTTACCTAAATATCTATATGTTTAAAAAGAAAAATAAAACATGTAAATGACTTAGTTAACCTGATGCATATCATGTCTTAAAATTCTAGAGTACTTTAAAATAAGCAAAGGCGAGCATTCTAGGTGGTATAACAAGGTACCCTTTGTCCATTAGATGGAAAAATTCATCAGGAGAGAACTGAGTGTTGCTCACAGATTCATGAGCAGTGGAACCCTTCTGCTTACTCATGCATGTTGATGATGGAGGGGTAGTTTTGTGTTGGAGGTATGAAAGGAGGAGGAGGTGGAGAGTACCTGTGGGTAGAAATGGATGGTTGCAGGGAATGTGGTGCTTCGTATTCCCAGATTCCCAAGGAAGCTCCCTACTAGAATCTCCTTGGACTTACCCATTTGTCTAGTCACCTACCCATCATTGATTTTAATGTGTTCATGGAAAATCAGCTAACACAAGAATATAAAAAGCATTAAAATACTTGCCCCTAATTGAAAGAATTTCTTATCAAAGAATTATTTCAGAAATGAGCCAGTTACTGAAATATTATCAATAAAATAATTCAGTCAGTATTTGGTATTATGCATTAGGCATTATGCTAGACCCTTTACATGCACTGACACTTATTTGAACCTCCCAAAAAGCAATTGAAGAGCTAAGTAAATTTCAACACACCTTCTGTAGATGAGAAAACTCAGACATAGAGTTAAAAGAATTGCTCAAGGTCATTCAACAAATAAGAGACAGAGCTAAATTCATACCTATGCGATTTGACTCCCAAGTTCATGCTTTTTTCTGTCATATCTAACAGCCTTCATGGACTCCCAAGTGTGTGCTCTTTGCTACGATCTCTAACATACTTCATAGCCTGATCCTTCCAAACATGACACTAATTAACTGTCTGAAGTCATATTGGAGTTTGGGGTTGGAAGGATACTTTTGTTTAATGTTTTGAACCTTTTGGAGAAACACTATCAGAGTTTAGGGGTGCCAAATGATTTTTCTGAGTATAATTAAAATGATATGGCAGTCATCAAGAACACATTTGTATTGGAGGAAAAAATATATGACTGGTACTTGAAATAGAAACCCCAAAGCAATATAGAATCACATATGAAAACAACGTGAGAATGCCAGCCTGACTCGTGTGGTTCCTCTCCTCCCCACCTCCCCCTGGTGATTCTCAGTTTATTTTATAGTTAAAAAGAACAAATCCCTGGGGTAAATCACTTCATTCCAGATCATTCCTTTCTGCTTTTTTTCAGTTTAAATTTGAAAATGTGAAGCCTGAGAAATCCTAGAATCTAGTCTTTTTAATATAAAATTTAATTTAGGAGATGGCATGGAAGAAAAGCTATAGAACTTCTAATGGATTTTTTTTTCCTGAAGGAACATGAAATTAAATATTGGTAATTATTTGATATGCTTTTAAATGTAGATTCTAAACCCATCCTATCATAGCAACTTCCAGACGTACCAGGCATTAGTGTGACAATTGAAATGGTGAAATGCTTAAAAAATGATGAGAAACCTCATTTTCAAAACCAGATGACAGATACAAAAAGTTGGCAGTCTCTCTAAAAGAAAACATAGCATGCAGAGGGAGATCTAAAAATACTGTAAACAAAAACTGAAAGACAACTTGGAATTTCACTTCAGAAATGTTGTAGACTTTAAAATAGCTTGCATGACTTGTTTTCCCCTTTACAATGAAATTTGATGGATTTTTGCTTTAAGATTTTTTTTTTTAATGCTTATGCTATTGCTTTGTAAATTTCATTTCAGGTTGTAGGTTAATTTTTTATCATTGTCAGATTTAACTGCACTTCTCTATCATGGTACCTTATTGCACTTCCAAAAGTGAATACAGGCTGGACCAAGTCACTTTTGTCTCTTCGGTGATGTCATACCACAGGGCACAGGGCAAGAAGTTGGCTGAGAGCTGTGGTTTTTAAACTGCATCGGACTGTATGTCAGAATCCCGTGGAGAGCTTCATGTTACACTGATTGCTGGGCCCTCTCCCCAGATTCTCTGATTTGGTATGTCTGAGAAGGCACCTGACGATGGGCATTTCTAACAAATTCCCAGGTGATATTTGAGCTGCTGCTACCTGGATGATACTTTGAAAATCCTGACCTCCCTAGAAGAAGAGGAAGCCAAACCATCACCTCTTGCTTCCATGCCTCTTCACAGATTATCAGTGTTAGTAATATCTAAATTGATATCATTTATGCATTTTGGGGTGGAGATGGAGAGCTAGCTGCAAATTTTCAGCACTGACAAACTTCGCTGAATCTTTAGACTGACAAAGTAAATGAGAGAGTGAGTTAAATAGATTTGGAGGAATAGGATTCAAAAACCCAGTATGTGTCATAAAATATTTTAAAATTCTTGACTGAAATATAACTTTGAAAGTGCCTAATACACACATATGATATGTGCTAGCAGAAATTAAAAAACGGAAACAAACAAAACACTGGCCTAAAAAGAAAATTCTGGTGATCCACTAATTAAGTCAGTAAAGAGTATATAGGCCACTAGAAGGAAATATCTGCATATCTATGTGATTAGAGCTGTGTGCCAGCAGCTTATAGACATCCTGTCCAGCCTTGGCAAGATGACAAAGTGAAACCCAGCCAGCTTCTTTTGAATGCATATGATACAATATCAACTGGATAGAAAAGGTTTCAAAATTTACTGAGTGGCTGTAAAATATATAGCTCCTTCATCCATATCTTAGGTCATGTCCAGAATTGAAACATTGTTGAAGTAAATCTAGGAAAAGAGCAAATGAAATACAAGGTATAAAGTACCAGTTCTACGGAGCTTGGGAGAATGCAGAAAGGGCTGCATATGAATAAGGTAAAGAGTGGTAAATGATGGGCCCTGGCTACGCCACTTAGCTAATGAACATCACTGATACTTAGAATTGTCTTACCTCCCACCAGCACACATCCCCCTCCCTCTCTTCCTATCTCCCCATCCTCTTACTTTCCTTCCTCCTTCCTTACATTCAACAAATACTTTTGCACATCTTTTCTGTGCCAGGCATTTCTGTGCTGGGTAGGCTTTAAGATGCAGCAGTGCATAAGGCAGATGCCATCTTAACCTTCGTGGATCTTTGCAGTCTAGTAAGGTAGATATTAAGCAAATGATTTAAGCTAGGAGTAGGAAACGTCCTATGAAGTAGGAATGTGCATTATAATGCATATAACAGAGGGACAGGTCCTATCAAGGAATCAGGCCTTGATTTATGCTTCTCTGCATAAATGATGTTTATACTCGCTTTTCTTTGAAGGGCAAAGATTTTGCCTCGTCCATTCCTTATCCCCTGACCCTAGAGCATTACCTGGAAAATCCTGTGCACTTAATAAATATGTGTTGAATAAATGCTTCTGAAATCTGCGTGTAAATAGGGCTAGTTAAGTGGAGAGTTACTGGTAATGAGGAACATTCCAGGAAGGTGGCCCATGATTTTGTGCCCAAACATAAACTCAAGTGTGTGAAGCTTGCCTGTACAGTATGGTAGCCACTAGCCACATGTGGCTATGCAGCATTTGGCATATGGCTAGTCCAAATTGAGATGCACTGGACATATAAAATACACAACAGGTTTTGAAGACTTAGTATGAAAAAAGAATGTAATATAGCCCATTAACAAATTTTAAAATATTGATTACATGTTGAAATTATTGTGTTTTGGATATGTGAGATTAAATCAAATATACTGTTAAAATTATTCTACCTGTTTCCTTTTAATATGGCTACCAGAAAATGTAACATTACATATGTGGCCTGCATTTGTGGCTCCTCTTATGTTTCTATTGCACAACACTGATATAAATACACCATACATATGGCTTTGTTTGATGGAAGCATCATGTGAGGGGAGCCTGACATGTATTGCAAACATTTCTACTCTGATCTTAAATACAAGACGATTCCATCCCACTTGCTCGTGCGTGCACTGTAGCAAGTTCCTATACAGAGAGAATCATGTGCATTACCAAAATGTTGTTGTGTCATAAAAGCTTACTGTTTTGACCTATTACTCGATTGTTGTATTGTGCATCTCAATACAAGAATTTTTGTATCTTAAAATGCTGTGGAGTGAATAGATTTAGTGAGCAGCTTCTGAGAAATGTGGAGATGGATGTAATGCCAACCATATTTCTTTCATGAGTCCCATTCCTCGTTTGTTTGCTTGAGAGGTTATGTTAATGGGACAGTTTTGGTTTTATTTGTCCAAGTGGTGATATATTGAGGCAAATTGGTTCTCTCTTTTGAGAAAGAATAAACTATGAGAAATAGGAGTCAAGTGAGACTGTTCTCTATTGCTACAACTTCAGCCTGTAGGTGTTTAAAATCCCAGAATAGGAAACAGTGCTGATGATTAGAGTCTTTATATTCTGAATACATTCAGAGGGATTGTGGTGTCTGGAAAGAAAAGGGGTGTGTTCAATGGAATATTATTCAGCCATAAGAAGAAAACAAATCCTACCATTTGCAACACACTGGATGGAGCTAGAAGGTATTATGCTCAGTGAAATAAGCCAGGCAGAGAAAGAAAAGTACCAAATGATTTCACTTATCTGTGGAGTATAAGAACAAAGCAAAAACTGAAGGAACAAAACAGCAGCAGAGTCACAGAACCCGAGAATGGACTAACAGTTACCAAGGGAAAGGGACTGGGGAGAGTGGGTGGGAAGAGAGGGAGAAGGGGAATAAGGGGCATTATGATTAACACACATAATATAGAGGGGGCACGGGGAAGGCAGTACAGCACAGAGAAGACAAGTAGTGATTCTAGAGCATCTTACTATGCTGAGGGACAGTGACTGTAATGGGGTATGTAGTGGGGATTTGATAATGGGGGAATCTAGTAACCACAATGTTGCTCATGTGATTGTATATTAATGAAACCAAAATAAAAAAAGAAAAGGGGGTGTTGTAAAAGAAGATTCCAAAGTCCAGATTTGTGTGCACATAGGGCAATAGAAACTTCACATGAACTGGCTGCATATATTCAGTTGCTTTCAGCTGAGGGGGCTCTTGGGTTTCAAAGAAATAACTAAATTCAAGTAGACTGATAGCACACAAAATTATGAAAACAATATGAGGAAACAACACTCTCCCATAGGAAAATCTATAAACCTTAATATTAACATTAATAATGTAGAGTTAAAACAAATAAAATGCATGTTAATGTCTACTGCTATATATCCACAATAGTTTTAGATGATATTTTTATTGTCTTATTTTGTCCTTCATTTGTTTAGAGTTGGAGAGCTCAAGAAATAGTATTTCAGGTAATTTTCTTAATGAGGAATGAACACAAATTAAGGCTCTCTCATTACTTTCATATAAACCAATTTTAGCGAGTTTATGATAACCAGTTTGCAGTCCACAAAGGTGCCAAAAAATGGACGGCATCTCACTGATCCTATGAATTTCACCTATGAGATCTTTAAGTTTAAGAAAATCAAATTGACTCTGGACTATGGTTCAATAAGGCAAAGATACTTCTTTGCCCTTTGTGTAAATTTTTGAGATTTCGTTTGTTAGCATTACTTTGGTTATAATGTTGTTTTGATATGTAACATTATAGAATTGGAGTTCTACATCAATCCTCTTACAAGCCTACAGAATAATTAATATTTAATAAATATTAACTGAATGCCTACTTTGTGCCAGGGCAAATTCAGTTTAGCATGGTAAGAGATGAAGCATCATCTGCACTTGATATACAGAAAAATCCTTAACAAAGATTGCTCAGGAAAACTAAACAAAGTAGAAAAACATGTTCAGGGCCAAGGTCAGGCCTTTTGGGGGCCTAGTGTGATGGAGTTATCCTGGAATCTGTTCAACTAAGATTTCACAAGGTTGATTTGCTTTATATTTCTGAAACCCAAAAATGAAAATTTTAGAGGGTTATGCAATATCCTCTTTGAGGTTAGGGAAAACTTTGCAGAAACTAAGAATGCTACAGAATAGAAGTGCTGAAGAGGCATAACTGACTAACTAAATAAGTAAATAAATAAATAGATAGATAGATAAGTGAAAGATACTGAAGCAGGAGGGGATGCTGACCACAAAGCTTGGGAATATATTAGCCTTCAATATAATTCAACAAGTATTATGAAATCTAGTTGTATTTGTTAATGTAGGCCAACCAATGTTGTAAAATAGCTCAAAGAAAATATTTCTCAGTAACAGTCATAGGCAGGTGAATAGCAGTGGATGGTTCTCTTATACTATCTCTTGTGGGAGGAAAAGACCTGGGCTGATGAAGATTTTGCTCTTCTCAACACATGTCCTCCAAGGTCATCTCCATTTTGGCAAGCTTTATCGAGAAAGGAGGATGAGGAAGCACCTAAAAGACTTTTACGTGTTGTTCCTTGACATAGTTCACATTGTGCTTCTCCCTTGCCATTGCGAGACATCAGTTATACAGCCATACCTAATCGCAAAGAATGGTATTAAAGATCGTCTAGATGTAAACTGAGGCAGAGAGGAGAACCTGGAGTTCAGTCCGCAACAGTGATCTCTGCTGGACTGGTTCACTAAATATAGATCCTGCCCACTCTTAACCTAACCTGACTTTTGCCTTTAGATGACTTTGGAGTAAACACAATATCCCATTTCAGTTTTTCCAAAGTATCTTACATATTTTAGTTGGACTCTGATCTCACATGTCATAGCTCTCTGGGAAAAATTCAACTCAGTATACTATTACATCATCTTGCTCATATTGTGACCATGTAGAGGCAACATAATGAATGCAAAGACCATGTTTTTGGAGGTAGATGTGGGTTTGAGGCCTTGTTCTTGATTTCATAGCTTTATATAGTTGGGTAAGTGTTTTAAACTCTGAGTCTTAGATTCAACATTCTAATGAGAAAAACAAAATAAAAACCTTACCTCCCAAAGCTGTCAAGGCAATCACTTTTTAAAGTAGAAATAATTTTTTTTAATTAAAATATTAGCACTGGGATTTTTTTGTATTAAAATAGCTGTCAATACCTATTTCTCAATAATGTATTTTCACATCCCAAGAACGAGGTCAAGTTTTCTTAAATGCTCTGAAGACAGCAATATTTTCTCCTTTGCACATTAGGATAATTAATGTATTAATAATCATTTATATTTCCCCCTCCCAAATTCTGCCATCCTTGCAGTATCTGGAGTCATGTTTAAGTATATTTGGTGCTCTATAAATATTTGCATGAATGTTTGACTTTACTGGAATCAATCGCCTAGAATTAGCAACTATCTAATACGTTGCAAGCTATGACTGAAGACTCTGCTGCGACTGTAATGTCCACTTCTCTTGTCTCAGATGGGACTGTAAACAAGGGAAAGGAATATGGATAGGTGCATTTAAAGCTTGCCTGTCAACTCAATTTGAAGTAAACTTCGTAAATTCTTTTATCTCTTGATTTTCCTTCCCCTGAGATTTAGTACAAGTTGATTGACTGACATATAGGAAAAAGGAAAGCATTTTCTGCACTTAAATAGGATTAACCGGAAAGTGGTTTACACTCCAAGAGATCAGCTGGCTTGGTGACCATGGGCTTCTAAGCTTCCAGGGATCACAGTAAGAGTGTACAGAATGAGGGAGAGAAAGGGTGAAAAGAGAAAAGGGGCACAGGAGCAGCTGCCTCTTCAGACTTTTCTCACCTAAGACTTGCCTCATTCAAAGTCTTCAGACAAAGCTTAGGTGGAAAGCCATCTGTGTCAGAACCATGTTTGGTGCTGAATGCAAAGAGAAAGCACTCTTCTCCCTGCTGTGTTCCACATGAGGATGAAATAGAAGCTCTCTGTTCTGCCTTTGTGCGGGAGTCGTTCCTTCATCCAGCTATCCTACTTCCAAGGGAGAGGAGATTCTATCTGGGTCAGCCGGTTAACCTGCCTTTGTCTTAAATTTCTCCACCTTCTCTCCTGCAGTCTGCAGGTACTCACCTGATTCAGGAGATATGAGGCTCTTGCTTCTTAAGGATGTTACATTATGGGGAAAAACTAAAAAGGAATTGCAACAATAAATAGGGAAAAAATTAATTAGATTATTAGGGGGAGTTGTGATGGATGCTGATGAAATAATTTTATTAAAGGTTATTTGATAGGAAGTAAGGAGTGTAATGAGTATTGAATTTAGATAAGGTGAACTGGGAAGGTCCTCCTGAGTAGGGGGCATGTGAGCTGAGACCTGAATGGTGAGAAGGACTTAAGGAGGCAGCCATATAGAAATCTGAGGACTTACTCTTCTCCTAAGAAGGAGCAGCAAATTGCTAAAGCACCGTGTGGGAATGTTCTCGGTAGTTAAAGAACAGAAAGAAGACCCTTTAGTCTAAAGAGTGGTCAGTATAGCTGAAGATATGAGAACAGAAGATACCAGATCAGTTAGTTCTTCATAGGTCACAGGAACAAAAGAGTATAGATTTTATCCTAAGTATGATAAGAATCTTGTACCTACTAAGAATTTATGTATTTTTGTTCATGTGGTTAAATATTCTGTGCTATTGAGAAGTCTTTCTGGTAGTTTGAGATCTGCACTCAAAATCTTAGTTCCTAAGTCTGTCAAATTGCAAAAGAAATGGAGAATCATTAAAAAAATTACTAATATTTATTGATGTTTACAAATTGCAAACTCTTAAACGGTGAACTTTGTAACCTCTTTGTAATTTCCTTTACATTTAGGATAAAGAGTAAAATCTTTTTTTTTTCATAGATGATTGTAATAAGGGCTTTTATTTAATGTATCAGAAATTACACTACTACAAAAGTTCTATTTCCAAAGGGTGATTTCTAAAAGCCACGTTCTTTCTTTAAGGCATGTTTCTCATTTAAAAGCACTTATCTTTGCAAGAATGAGTGAAATGGTTAAGGGAATTGGTGTTAATTAGGAATGACAAGCTGGCTCCTGTCTCCTTTTTCTTCCTGGTATGTTTTTCCTTGAGTTTTATGCAAACCATTGGCACTTAACGTAAATTCTTTTATATTTACAAAAACCCATATTTCAATTATTTGTTGCTTTGATTTTTATGGCTACATTTGTTTGATGTTTGTCCACTTATGAGAAGTGACAGTCTTGAGAGAACAGGAAACAATAGGGTATTTGAGTTAAGGCATAAAACCCCAACTAGAATATAAAGAATATGTCAATGCTGATTTAAATGGAACGGCCCTGATGTGCATGAGTCTGAAAGATGAGATTTTGGTGTGATTTATGCTTTAATTCATTCTCTGTTCTTCATTAGAGATATGGTTATGCCTTTGGAACACAGGCTACCACAACTGTTTGGAACTCAGGATTATTAACGAAATGTTTGAGGACAATGAGTTTTTGATAGTGGTTCCTAAAATGTCTTGGGAAACTTGATGAGGCTTGTGATGGCTGTTTTGTTAAATGCTCTTTATTCACATTCACTATGCATTCTTTGGCTTCCGCATTGGCTTTGTTTTTTGGGTTTTGGATGTGATCCTCCACTAAGTGGAACCCATCTTATATGTGATAAAGTGCCTTTGGGTATGTTTTCTGGGGCCAGCTTACTTGCATGGCATGAGAAGTAAGTGAATGAGCAACATGCCATCTATTTGGTTTTGGCATTCCCAGAGTCCCCTGCTGCAGACGAAAGCAAGCATTTGGTTAGCAACCACAGTGAGTGACATTAACACTTTAAGGAATAAGTGAAAATTCTCTATTCACATGAAAAATAAAATACATTATCAAACTGTGCTTTGTCATGAGTACCTGATCCAAAGTAAAGCAAAGAGTAGAGGTGATAGGCACTTCTCTTAACAGATTAGTGGGGCTAGTGGAAATGGATAGGAAATTTCTGCTGGCATCCATGTTTTGTTTTATACTGATTATAAAAGTTAATAGATGTTTATAGAAGACATAATTGGGACTAAAATAAAAGTCTTATATTGATCTCAAAGTATAATGTACTATAAGGGTCATTAGGAAAGTACAATATAAATTTTGAAGAATCAATGCAATTTGTCCTTTTTCCTCCTACCACACTGTTAAGTAGGATCTTTTGTTTAACTGCTTTTCTACCAAAATATGTGGAGATACAAGTAGAGTAAGCAGAAGAGGATAATATATTTAGATTGATTTACTTAGTGAAAAAGAAACAAGGAAGGGAAAGGGAAATTAGGGAAAGAGAAAAATTAATGTGACGATAGGGAGAGAAGTTTTGGAGGTCTTTGGGAGAAAGTCAAGGGAAAGTGGAATAACTACTATGTGGTATGAGATTTCAGAGAGATCAAGTGATAAAACAATTTTGGGGAAGTTGTACTGTGTAAAAATTTAGGGAGGTTTGCTAAATATTGTGAGATGCAATTTTCTATTAATCCCTCCATGTACTCTGGAAACATTTCAGTAAAGATATCTATATTTTTCTTCAATACTCTTAGAGTTAAAATTGTGCTTCTTATGTGTCACCATGCTGATATGGGATCTTTCTGTTTGACAAATGTATAGGTCAAGATTTTGATGGAAAAGCTTAAGGCACTGTATCAATAAATTAGGTTGTACAGATAAAGTAGAATATGCAAAAAAGATAATACAGCTTTCCTCTCTTACCCCACAGTAAAATAAGATCATACCCTTTATCGTGCTTTTTAACTTGCTTGTTCCACTATATATATTTAGATGCTGATAGGTATCATTGATTGCACTTGAAAATTACAGAATATTTCATTGTATGAGTTAGTACAATTGATTAAATTCATTCCCCAATTTTTGAGTAATGAGCTGTTTCCAAACATTTGGTTTTATAAGCAGTATGGCACCAACACATGTTCATGGAGCTAAGTCTTTGGGTTTATCCTAAATCATTTTGCTGGGGCAAGAATTGGTGGCCAATAAATCATTTGGAAAGAAAGGAATCAAATCATAGGAGCTATCAAATATTTTCTGAGAGTGAAATACCAAGTTAGTTGAGGCAAAAAACAAGGCAAGGGAAGACTCCAGGCAGTTTTAAAACATGAAGCACTTCAGCATAGAAAAATATGAAAATTAAGCTAAGAAACTCAGAAAAATATTACAAGATGAGTCAATAAAATGTTCATATTCAATATAATAAACTCTTTCCTGAAGTCTGTATTATAGCAAAATGCACCAGTGAGATACTGTAAGTATGTCATAAGTGGGAGAGATAATATGCTTAGTACACATGAACACACAGTAATGCGGTAATTAAAATATATTAAGAATGACAGAAAGGAACAGGAAAAGATTCAAAAAAGGGCAATAGTTAAAATCCATGAGAATCAATTTTTATGTGAGAATGGATTCCAAAATATGCCCTCACATTTCAAAAGATGGAGACTAAGAGATGATGTGATCAAGGTTAATGAAATCATGAAGCCAAAGTTTGGTGAAAGGAGACATACACCCATTTGTTCTACATATTTCATAAAGCAAGAAGCAAGTACAACCTTTGAAACTTGATACTGGTAGTTGTAAGAAAATTAAGAGGAAATAATCATCTTGCTAACCATAATTTGGAGGTGGGCATTTTACGTTTTTTTGGTATGTGAAATTTTCTGTTTTTTCAGATACAGTTGATCCTTGATCATCATGGGTTTGAACTGTGCAGGTCTGCTTACACATGGATTTTTTTCAATATATTAGAAAAATTTTTGGAGATTTGTGACACTTTGAAAACAACATTTTCTTTGGCCTATTTTATTGTAAGACTACAGTGTATAATAGATATATAAAATATGTGTCAATCAACTATTTGTGTATTGGTAAGATTTCCGGTCAACAGTAGGCTATTACTAGTTAATTTCTGGGGAGCCAAACGTTCTATGTGGATTTTCAACTGTGCAGGAGTCGGTCTCCCAAACCCCCATGTTGTTCAAGGGTCAACTGTATATAGTGGATGCAGTGTTCATTATCAGTTAGGAATGTGTTAAACTACAAGTGAAAAAAGAAAACTCAAATAAGAGAGCCTTAAAAAAAGAGGATATATTTTTCCACATAACTAGAAGTCCAGAGAAATGTGCAGCTGATGTCAGTACAGGTGCTCAGACATGTGGTCCAACTCTGTGGCAGTCTATTGCACTGTCGCCTCCCAGAGGGGCACCCTGTGGCCGTCAGGCCCTTGTGTCATCCCCTGATCTTGGACCTGTGCTTGGCCTGAGAGGAGGTAGAGGAAGTGAAGTGGAAGTGCTATAAAACATCTTTGTCTTGGAATTTCTTGCTTAGAATTGCATCATATCAGAAACAAGCTCTCCCTTCCTCCCTTGGCTTCCTTCCATCATGAAAGTTAGCCCACTTTGCTCTTTAGAAACATGTATAGACATGGATGAAACTTGGTGTTCCTAACTCTCTATTAAACTCCAACTAAAATACAGCAAACCTGAGTAATAGAGGTTTGTGTCTTTAGTCACGAGATCACTCTCAGTGCTGTTCCAGTTTGGGCAATGAAAGTTTTGCTACAGCTGACAAGAACAAAAAAGATTTTTAGTCATGCCTTCACCATTATTGATCCTTCACAGCATCAGTTAGGAATGTGTTAAACTACAAGTGAAAAAAAAAACTCAAATAAGAGAGTTCATTTCCAGAAATGAAAGCAAGCTAAGAATAAAAAAGCATCTTATGGCTTGGATATGCAAGAAGAATGTGCCAGACTAGTGATTCTCAGACTTGAATGGACATCAAAATTACCTAAAGGATTTTGTAAACATAGAGTGGTGGGTCCTGTCCCCAGAGTTTCTGATTTATGATACAATTTGTATTTCACAGGTGATAAGGATGCTAACATTCTGAGCACCACCTCTGAGAACCTCTGTGCTAGAGATACAGTAGCCCTGAGTCAAAAGCATGTATGTCAACAGGGGTCAAGCAGGTAATGTAGATAATGAAGTGGGATTCAGTCTCAGAGAGCAGGGATATTGAAACCAAAATCCAGAGATCTGAGGACACACATTCCTGTTGAATAGAGACAGATTCCAACAATCTGCCACAAATCATATGTTACTGGTTCAGTGTCCCGGGATGATCTTATTTCTAAAGAGCAGCTGGAAATATGTATTTTATGTATAATTTCTCAATTTGCAGATGTGAAACACTAAGTAATATATGATTTAAAAAATATGTGAGTCAAGTAAATGTGTTTCCAGACTGGATGTGGCTTTGTAGGTTACCTGTTTAAACCTCTGTCGTGGGCAAAAGGTAATGTTGTCCACCCCACTTCTTCATTCCCTCCCCTAACAATAATTCAGACCTGAATATGCACCTGCTGTGACTGAATATACATGTTGAAATTTTTGCTGCATTTCCTGTAGATACAACTTTCAATAACCCTTACATTTATTTTTGGTAACATCATTAAAAGAAAGAGTAGCTATAAGATTATGTTGATAATCACCTTGAATTCATCTTCTTTGATTTCTTTCTCTCCTCATACCTCCTATCCCCTAAAATGTTTTGAACAGAAAATTCTAGTAAATAGCCTCATTACATATGATAAATGTAAGATAATATACATAGCTAAAGATAATATTCTCCTATCTTCAAAGTCTAATGCATCAGTAAAGGTTAAGAATTGGTACCATTTGGAAGCAAAGAAGAAAGCTTGTTGATCTGTATGGGTTGCATTGTTAGCTTTCTATTTCTTAGCCTTTCATTTCTTGAATCAATTAAGGTATTTTACTAACCATGTGGTCACTTACAGAGGCAGGAATAAACCAATGCCAAAATATACCCGGAAATCTTGTAAACATTTTACATAAAAAAATAAATAAATAAAATCCTGGTCAGTTTACCAACTTCATTAATGACTCCTAGTGTAGTTTTTTGTTGTTTTTTTTTTTTCACTCTGACTAGCAAGTCTCATCTAGTGATGAGAGGCCATTATACAAAATCATTAAAACATGCTTAACTGTACTGTGTTAATTATGCAATGATAAATTATTCTTTATTTCTTCATTAACAGTATTGTACCAGTAGAATTAGCATTGTTTGTTCCTTTTTGGAGAAAAAAATCATTAATATTAAAGAATGAAAATTCTGGAAACTTAATGTTGTGGAATGACAGTTTTAATTTGATTTTTGAAATCCTATTTGCTGCTCCCCTCAGCTATAAAAGTTTAAGCATTATGTCACTGTAATTACATTGCCTGTTTATCTCTTTTTCCGTGGCTGTATCCAGGTCTGTACAACAAACTGAGGGCTGGCATTAGCCTGAATCAGGAGACCAAGGGGATCTTACTACATCTTCTGCTAAATTGAATCTACTAGTATAACTTAAATGTCTTCTAGGTTCACTCTCTGCTTTTGAATATTTCATTATTAAGCAATATTCAATATGAACTATGTAATAAGTGCTTTTGGAACACTGTGCTAGGCACTGTGGAAGACAGGAAAACATTGACATACATCGTCTGCCTTCTAATGTTGACAATTCGTTATGAAAGTTAGACATTTATATAATCAACATACACAAAAGGTAATTACTGATGTGCGGTGGTGTTAAGGCACTATTAGGATGTAGAAAGGAAAATTATTCTGACTAGATTGTTTAGTAAAATTTGAGCATGGCCTCAAATGTTAAAAATAACAACAATAATGACCAACAGCATAATGTGTGGATCATGTAGTCTGCCTGGGATGCTAGCGCTGAGAGTTCTCTATGCACTAAGTCTGTACATCCTCCCTCACAAGGTCTCTGAGTTTGGTACCAGCAGTGTCCCATTTCACAAGTAAAAGAACATGGGGGATGTTATTAGGTCAGTAGTTCTTAAAGTATTGTCCCAGGACCAGCAGTATCATTATCACTTGGGAATTTGTTAGAAATGCAGATTCTTGTGCCCTCCCCTCACCAGTTTTATTGAGACAAGGACAACAATCTGTGTTTTGACAAACTTCCCAGTTAAGTCTGATGTTGATGGAAACTCAAGAACCACAGCATTTGGTGAAGAGGATGAAGGCGGCAAAGGGTATAACATATGACACAGAGGTCACGATGCCCGGCAGCTGGTCCCTGGCAAATGGATATAGCCTGTCCTTCGCCACTTACTGCATGCACAGCCTTACATGTTAAGCTCTTTAAATCTCAGATTCATTGTCTGTAAATTGGGGAGAACACTTGTCATTACTCCTTATTGCTGGTTTGAGCATTAGCTGAGATCATGCACATAAAACTCTCAGCACAGGTCCTGACAGAAAGTAAGCTTTCAATAAACAGAAAATGTTATTATGTTTATTATCACCACTATCTTAGTCATTGTCACCCCCATCCAAGAGAAGAGAATAGCATGAATTAAGGCCGGGAGGATGTAGTAGGTAGTTTTCCTAGGCAGGAGATTAAGGAGACCATTTCTCTCTTTTGTGGCAGAAAGAAGTCACAAGTAATGAACTGAAATAGTAAAGCCTCAATATTTATTCCCATCAAAAGACAGCTTTGACTATTTTGGTGTGCTTTCCTTGAATGTATATGGAAATAGTCTATCCTGAATAAATTATCTCTCTCCCTTTTACTGCTACCTTGTAATTGCTGTAATTGAAAGGCACACGTTGCATTTCCCTGGAATAGGTAGCCGTGTTCCTTAGGCCTCTCAATTTCCTTAATGTTCTCCAATGTGAGACTTGAACAGCTGTCCTGGAGTCAGACTGAAGTCCAAACCAGGGTCCCCTACTCCTGAGCTGTTGGACTTTGGGCCAGTGGCCCACTTTTCCTCATCTTTAAAATGGGATGCTATTAAATCGAGTTGTTGTGTTTTTTTAACAGTATTTTGAGTTCTTTCATTTAATTAAAAAATCCAAAAGAGAGGTGCCTTTTGATATGATCCTTAGGGAAACTGCAAGAGACAATTCAGGGAGAGCCTCTTGCCGCTTGGAAGATAAGCTCTCACTAATAATCACGGTTTTTCTTTCTTTCTTTTCTTTTCTTTTGGTAAGTTAAAGAAGGACACTACTCACGGTTTTGTGAGATTCCAAAGTGGTGCACCTCAGCAGGGCAAAGCAACAAGGCAACAGTGTATGACTGCAACT
This sequence comes from Manis javanica, assembly GCF_040802235.1. Lineage (NCBI taxonomy): Eukaryota > Metazoa > Chordata > Mammalia > Pholidota > Manidae > Manis > Manis javanica. The sequence continues at coordinate 48,145,190 of NC_133156.1, forward strand.
CTTCCCATTGCCCTCCCAGGTGATGGAGTGTGTGCCCTGGTGGTGGGTCGGGGCAGGCAACGGCAGCCGGGGCACGATAGAGGGCTGGGGTCGGGGAGCAAGGACAGAATTGCTGCAGACCCAAAAGCTTAAACAGGGTGTTAAAGGAGATGTATTTTCTGATCTCAAATATGCACCTGGGAAGATATGCTGGGAACCCTTCTGAGTATAATGCAACGCTGTAGAAGCCTGAGCATTACTATGTCTAAATACACTTCTCATACCATCTAGTTATGTGACTTTGGGCAAAATCATGTTCTCTTCCCTCTACCGTTTTGTTTTAAGTAAATGAACAGATGAATGTGGGCTTTGTCATGTGTTGAGTACTTGCACTGTGTCAGGCACTGTAGTAGCGTATTATAGAACGGTTGCTCTAAATCCTTACAATACCAGTCGAGTAAAGTAAGGATCATCTCATTTCACAGAAAAGGGTAGGGAGGCTAAAAGTTTTTCAAAGGGGTCACAGAAAGCAAAGGGAATTCAAGCTGGAATTCAAAACTATGTGTGTGGACCCAGAGACTGAACTCATGAATACTACCCCGGGGGAAAAAATGAGCGGATTTAACAGAAGTAAGAGTGTTTTCTCTTCTGACTAGAATTCCGTGGATTCCACCCATCCACCAATTTTTACATATCCTACTTGGATTTTAATCTACATTTTGGCAGTAGTCCATATGCTAAACTTCTAAATTTCCCTTCAATTCTTATTTCCAATTCTTTAATATATCTATCATGCCCGTCATGTGCCAGCCTTCACCATTCTGGTATCTACTATTTTGATTTATAAAACATTCACAAATGCTAGGCAATTCTGTTCCTTTTCCAGTGAAGAGTAAATTATATTTTCTTAGTTTGCACTGTGTCTCTGGTGGCTGGGACTAGGTCACACACAGAATTCCTAGTAGCCAGAGTACTATTTTAGATACAGAATTAAAGGTCTCCTGCTTTCCCAGAGGTTGCTTTTGCTGAAGGAGTGGTCTGAAAAATGAAGAGGCTGCGTTTTTATATTTTAAATACTGTTATTTATCTTTCAGAAAGGATGGATATTTGGTATACAGCCAGCATGGAAGTGCTAAACTTGTGAGCTCATGGCCCTGAGGGAACCTGTTCTCTCCCACCGCCATCCGTATCCCCAGCGTCTCTTTTTCCTTGTACATCCCGATGCAGTAGACAAGATGGGGCACACTTGAAATTATTTGACTGTTACTGGGTATGGAAATGTATTCATGAGTGATTTAGGAAATGTGACAGTTGAGTAGTGTGTGTTTTGTTCCTAAACTCTGGGCCGTTTTCCCACGGAGTGTGTCATATCCTCCAGTCCCCCTGGCAGCTGCAAAGGAACACAAGTCCTCCCTGGGCTCTCATGTCAACGACACTGAATCGCCACCCTGAAGAATCTTCCCCATGACCCTAACAGCAACCTGCACGGAGGCAAGGCGTTTCTTCTACCTGCATGCTTTCCCTGTGTCTTTCCCTACGTGCAGTGAGAGTAGTACATCTGTCACCAGGCCGGTGACATTATTCATGTTCCATCTCAGTAATATTCTTTTCTCAGTGGTTTACACATCTCAATCATTGAATGTTGCCGACATTTGCTTAGCAAGTCAAACTGGCAGACACACTTGTTAATGTCATCAAATTGTACCTAGGCATCTGGATGCCCAAGATAGGTGCAGGGTCAGACAGAAAATGGGGTAAATAGCTTTTCCAGCATAAGATTTTAATATCTGCAACAGCTCACTTTTGTGTGAGCTAAGTACGAAGGAAACAAGTGGAGCCTTTCCTGAGAAGGCAAAGCTAGAGTGAGGATAAACAAAGGGGAGGGCAGGCAACATGGCCATTTTACAGGGTTTTCACCAGAAGGGAGCTGGGAGAGTGGCGATGCAGGGTGGGTTATGGTATTATCAAATCGTTTTCCTTCATGTAAGTTCACGTGATGGCTTCTTAAATTGATCTTTCTGGTTCTAAATATGTGAAAGTAACTCAAGTTGGTTTCAGCTGAAATGGAAAATTTTTTTCTCAGGGTTTAGAAACATCTCCATGAATCCATGTGCAGAATTATACCCAAGCCTGAGAGGTACCAGAACTAAGGTTTAGAAAATTGTACGAAGTCTCCATTCTACATACCTTAGAGCTGCTATATTCTTCTCTCACTCTGCGAACTGCCTTCTTCTGCATCTGCTTCTCCGTTTATGAGCAAGGGATTCTGGCCTCACATTTTCCAAGCATGTACATTACAGACCAATTACTAGGAGACAATTTCAATTAGGCTCTTCTTTCCCTGCAAATAGTTCCATGTTCCTGGAAGAGATACTCTGATTGGTCTAGCTTAGGTCATGTGGTCACTCTTCCTCCAATCACACCACAGAGGTGGAGATGACTAACTTGCAATGTGCTCCTCTGTAATCTTGCTCACAGAATTAACATTACAGTGAATTTGCATTAATGGTCTGTGCTTGGGTCTGGCTTCCAAGGAGGGGGTGAGATCCTTGGAACAGAGTCTACGTCGTCTTGTTTTCTATTCACTCCATTCAGCATAGTTCCCACATCCCTGGTGCACAAGGGCTTGTTAGATGAAAAAGTATAGAGGCTGAATGAAGGCAGGTCACCGTTAGGAAATGTCTAACTGTTTTCTTACTTCAGCCAATTGAGCCTTTCCTTTCAGCCTCTCCTTATTACAACAGTCCTTTATTACTGTGAGATTGCAAATTATCACAAATCATCTCAAGGAGAGGTACAGAATTTCCCCTAAAATGAACTTTAATTCAAATTTAATTTTTTTATCAAATCACATAAAAATACTCAGGTGCAAGGGAAAGGGGGTTAACACAGAAAGGGAAGTCATGGAATTTAACCTTGATTAGGAGTTAGAAAATCATTCATTTATTTTTGAAGTGTCTTCCTACTCGAGATAGAAATTTTCCAGATGTATATAATAATGAGAGATATCTGTACATAGAGTACTTGCTAAGTTCCTGAAATTTGAAGGCCTTATTTCATATTGTAGAAGTTTTACCTGTATTTAAAACAATAGATACCTGGGAGAGAAACAAAAGAAGATGGCATTTGTTCTTAAAATCTGGATTTAAAACCAGATATCCGGATTCACATCCAGCCTCTGCTACTTTCTGGTAATCTTAAGACAAGTTGTTTTATTCTTTGGGGATAAGAATAACTAAATAAAATGGTGGTTGTGTTGTTTAAAGACATACTAAATATGAAGTCCCTTGCATGGTGCAGTAATTGGGACCTTGCCATTCATACAAATAAAAGGTTTCAGATATCCAGGCACATAGATGAATTATGATTAGGGATAGAACTCATGGCTAAATCACACAGTGTGGGTATCCCAGGATTCATGAATTACTTATTATAAGTAGGGACAGTCTAATGCCATCTGCAGTCTCTTCAGTTGTGGTTTATAGGTAATGTGTTGCTTTTTTTTTCATCCCTCTGTATTTTGTTGCTTCTGCTTTGTGTCGTAGACTGGTCCTGCCTGCCAAATCAACCTGTTACTTTTTAAAATCCTGCTGTTCCCGTAAAGTGTTATGAAGCTGTACTTGAGTCCCCATAGAAAATTGTGTGTTATCCTGTAGGTGAATGTGGGAAGACATTTGGTAGAATCTGACCGACATTTGACTCTGGTGTATGCCCTTCTTTTGTTTGCAAGTCCATTGTGTTTTCGGTCCTTAGCCATTGTTCTCAGCAATCCTGACTACTTAGGTTTTCATTTAACCTCTGTTGAGGACCAATACTAATTTATCAAGCATGGATTTATTTTCTATTTCTAGGATTTTAAGAGTGTGTGTCTTTTGAAAGTAGGATTCTGATGACTTCTTTTTTGCACCTTTATTCTCTGCCCCACCAAAGTGACCCTCCACTTTTATAACCAAAGGCACATAAGATGCCAGATTTGCTTTCCAGGCAGTTGCACTAGAACACAAGCATTTCATAGCAGGAGGGATGTTGGTAATTGCTTTGGGAGGGAACATTCCCCTCTCAAAAATCAGAAGCTACCTCTGTATTTCAGACAGTTCATCACAGCTGTCTCCCGCAGAGGCTTTTTTCCACATGTATGGAAGAGTTTACACTGCTGTAACATTTGATACTATATTAGACAACAGAGGGTAGTAGGCAAATGTGAGAATCTTTCATTTCCTTGAACCTCTAAGTGATTACAGCATTATGTTTCTGGTGAATGGCAGTGCTGATGGCTGTAAAAATATAATGGTATACCTTGAGGGATCATTAGGAAATACAGGAATGCCAAGTACATAATTTTGAGATTGATGTTATTGAGTTATTTTTAAATTTGCACAAAATTTTTCATTGGACTCTGCATTTTTAAATATTCTCTTGCATATCACCTATTGATTTACAACCAAACTATAATAGTAGGCACAGGGTACAAAGACTCTTGTTAATAAAGGTTTGTATAAATGATCTCTTAAGCTATTGCCCACATTTTTGCTCCTTACTTCTTGATAAAATACCTTTTTCAGCTAAACTGAAAATGAGCTGAGCTTCTTTCTGGGCTTTTGTCTCCTTCTGGACTTTGAAACTTGACCCATCCACATTTTCTGTCATTTGGTAAATGCATTATTGTCTTCTGTATCATACATGCAAAGTATGATATAAAGTCATAAAAACAGAAGGCAGTGATATAAGAAAATAATTTGATATCATCATTGGTGCTTCTGGCAAACCCAAATGCCAGAAAATAATTGGCAAAATGATAATTAGCAGGAGCAGTAGAAAGAACTAAACACATATTATAAACAAAGGTCAAATTTCAAACTATTGTCACAAGAGCAGTTAACTACAAGTCTGTCTTCTTGAGATGAAGAGCTTTGGCTTGAAGCCTAAGAAAATGTTTCAAATCAGCTGCCTCCAAAATACAAGCAATTTCCTCTAGTTATATTGTACTAATTATTGCCCCCACCCCTGTTCACTATCAGTGTCATGTTTATATTAATTCTTCACTGGCACAAAGTTTCTGGCAAGGAGGTCCTCCTTTACTTAGAGATTTTTGGTCAAACATGCTTAGTGTGAAACTAATAATTGGCCAGAATTCCAAACTTCTTGCTTTGGTTGCTTCCTATTTACATATAGTGAGAGTTGACATACTGTGGTCTGAGGGTCAGTCTGGCTCTGACCATTTTTGTGGATAAAATTTTATTGGAACACAGACATGCCTATTCTTTGAGTATTTTCTAAGGCTGCTTTTGTGTTATCAAGGCAGAGTTGAGTAGTTACAACAGACCCTATGATATGGAAAAATATTTACCACCTGAATCTTTACAGAAAATGTTAATTGAATCCTGACATGTACTCATGCTAGGCCTCAGCACATACTTTCCAAAACAGGCAGATGTTTTAAAGGTAAGCCATTGATTCTGAATTCACATGGTGTCAGGGGCCAGCTCCTATTCTTTGAGTACTATTATAATTTTCCAAGCAGTTAGCAATATTTTTTCCCTAGTTAAGGAAGCACAGGCTATCTTAAAACAGAACACATATTATTTGATAAAGCAGGACCAAATATACGTTACAAAATTTGAGTGAAAATGTCTATGTAAATCCTACAAATTAACAATAGACTTGAAAAATATGTTCAGGACAATTAAACACTAGGAAAGATAAAATTGGCCTAAGCTCTTTTAAATGTTTTTTCCATTTTTATCTTCAGATGCCTCTATGTCAATGCATGGGTATTTTTAACAAAACTTTTTGGGTGCCCCTCGATAGTGGATTCTCTGCAAGCTCCTGGTGATAGATTTCTGGAAGGAGACAAGGTCCCTGCCCTCAAGGAGCATCTCAGATACAGAGTAAAATGCCCTCCTTGTTATCACCCCTTTCTGGAACTTGCATCTTATTCCTTGCACCAATGTCTTCATTGAACTAAATCTTCAGTGAGTGTTATCTGCTTTCTCAAACTAGTAAAATAATTTCTCCACCCCCCACACACATGCAATCAAAAATCATAACAAAAATCATGAATTTAGATTGTGCTGTGAAATTCCACCCCTGCTGCCGAGCCTGGAGCACAGAGTTGACACCACCCAGTTAGCATTCTCCTCTGAAAGTCTGCAGTGGGAATCTCCATTCTACACCCATTCTCTTTCTCCCCTTCCAAATATGCCTATTGTACATCCTCACCGCATGATGTCTAAATGTCTCTGCTTCTAGTTCATACACTCACCTAGCCTCTTAAGACCTTTCTACATCTCTCTTCCTTCAGAGAAATTTAGACCCATCCCAATCCCTCACATGCTGTATCTCCACATCCAACATTTAGTTCCAGCAAACAACAGAATTTCCAGTTACCAGAATTTACTTTCATAGACAGACAGTAAACTAATTATAAACAACTAATGCTTTTCATGTTATTTGCTCCTTACCTTATGTGTTATCATTTCTTTGATAAATTTAATACGAGCTTTTAAAAACGCAGGACAAAGTACATCTGATTTGCTAAAGAATGAGTGATGTTAGAAACTCTCAGTTTCAGATTTTCAGTGTTAGTGAAACTGTCTGATGCAGCAAAGGCTGAATACCAAATGGAAATATTAGTATCTGTGTGTCCATCCTAAGACAGCGCTATAGTGCTAACCCATTAGAAAAATACAGCACCCTAACAAATATGATTTGGAATAGTGGTACTGAGTGTACTTTGGGGATCACTAAAAAGCAGCTAATGCAGTTTTTTATGGCTGAATGACATTGATGATTTACAGTAGTGATGAGGATGATTGTGGTGGTGAAATCACAATTTGAGCATCTGTTATTAAGAGATTGACATGTGCTTTTTGACATGCTTGCATTAACCCTTTAAAGTAGGCATCTTATCCTCATTCTCCAGATGTGGAAATTGAGGTCTGTCCCTCTCAATGCTTCATGAGATTTCTCATGGTGTCTCTCATTTTTGTTTATGATATGTACGAGGCACTTGCATATACTGGTCAATTGATAAGATGTCTGAGTGCATCAAGATTGCAGTGCAATTTGTGACTTTTGTGAGGCAACTGCATTGGATTGGGGGACTGGGCAGTCAGACAATTACAAATCCAGTCACCAAAAGGGACATGACAGAATGTTCTAAGACTGCCCTTTTCTCTGAGTTACTATTTCTGTAATGAAGGTAGGCCTCTGAGTCAGACGACTCTCAGTTCCAATCTCAGCAAGCACACTTATTAGGTGTGTGAAGTTAGCAAGTCACTTAACCTCCTGGAGTCTCCATTTCCCCATCTCTAAAACACACAGAAGGATACCTGTGTTTCAGGAGGATGCAATTAGCAATAACGTACCTAAGGAGCCTAAGTTAAGGCCTGGCGCTTTGTATGCATTCATTAAACGGGAGCTTGACTTGACAATGATTTTGACTTTGATGTTTTGCCTGGAAACCTATGGTCCAACACCCTCCTCTCCCTCTGATGATCTGATGTTGCTTTTAGGCTGGGGATGAGAAGGGCACACTCAGTGGAAGGGGAAGCGGCTGCTCAGCTCTTTCCTTCATTAGGTTTTGAGGCTGCAGGCCCATGTGCCTGCTCTGCTGCCTCTCTGAGCTCCGCATGGCAGGGAGGAAGAGAGGGGAGGGACAATCTTCCCGGTTATGGTAGCTTAGCCAGTGCCTAAGGTACAGCCATCTGTTCAGCTCCTGCTCTCAGGAGGCACATGAGAGAATGGGAGGAGAGCGCAGGGGCCTGCACGCGAGGAGGGTGGAGCTGAGGAGGCAAAGGCTTCAGTAAACCTCCACATTTCACACTGAAATTTTAGCAGGAGGTGTAACCACACTGACTTTCTTGAATGTTAAACAGTTTGGAGTGGAGAGGGGGAAAGGGCGTGGAATTAGACTGAATACCAGTCTGATACAGACTTTTGACTTTTCTTTGCTATTCAAATAAGAATATAAGCAAACACACAAGCTTGTGCTATGTCTGCGAATATCTGAATCTGTAGGGTACATTTTTCCCCTTTGTGACTTTTACTCATGGGGACTGCTAGCACAGAGAAATGTTTTTGCATTTCACCATTCATAGAATTCATAGACAACAGGTCCTGGTACTCCTCTCACCACTTCCTGTGCAAACAGCTCCAGGGACTCTAACGGATGGTAAAAAGGCAGCAATGTAGCTCTGAAGCTAGAGAGCAAAACACAATTGTGAATTTGCTTATCCTTTCTTGCTCTGGACATTAACCAGAGTTGGCTTTTTATCCACAGACATATCAATATAAGGGCACAGAGAAGCAGAAAGCAAACTGCCTTTGACCTCTTATTTACTAGTGCATTAAATTACTAGCGCACTATCTTCCACTTTTGTAGATTTTAAACCAGATTTTCCTTGGTCCACCCAAAGGTCACAGGGATATTCTGTCTGTAGATGTTTTGGAGTGTATCTATGTTCAGACATGTCCTTAAATTTTTCGGAGAAGAGAAACAGGAAATCTTCTATATACACTCTGGTTTTCTTACTGTGTCCCTCAGAGCCATACCTAGGGGTGCGGGGTAAGTGAGACTCCCAACTCCCTCCCCTATCTCAGCTTCTTTGTCTTTTATGTGTAAGGTTCTGCATTACAATTTCATGTGGTGCTTCAAAGGTTTTAAAACAAACCACTTTCATAGAGGAGTTCTAATACACGGGAAAATGTTCTATGAATATGCTTTTTAGGTTGACTTAACATTTCTGCTTTTGGTAATAGACAAAATTGCACAGGACTTAAGGATAAAGGGACCTTGTGTTATCCATTAGATCTTTTTCAGTATAGAAACATGGCTCCTGCAATATTTAAGAAACAAGTAGGCAATCTAATTAATGTGTTCTCAGAAGGAAGGAGGATATTCCACAGGAGCTTTCTGATTAACCTTTTAAAATATGTACTTTTAAACTACAAACATTCATATAATGAAAATTTTTATTGAATTTCTAAAATATCTGTGACACTAGCTGAGACTAGGAAACAAGAATCTTTGATTCACATGTACTGACTCTTCTCCACTCCTTTGTAGACAGACTTCTTCACTGATTAATCATAATTTGAAATGGGGAAGAAAGGTGGTCCCACTGATCTCAGAACTGATAGAGCCCCAAATCATGTGCACGTTTGGAAATGGCTAGCTTTCCTGGTACCACACGTCTCAAAGGCTATCGGCAGTTTATAAGATACAAATATTTGAGCACAATGAAACAATGTCCAGGGTGTGTCTGAAGACCAATGATGAAGGTGAGACGACTTTAAATAACAACTGTTAAAAGGGAATAGTAGTTCTTCATTGCCTACACCTAAAACCCACCTATGCATCATTCATGCACATATTTACATACCCGCAGAGGTACACTTACATATACAATCACACACACGCACAGACACACACATCTCAAATGGGCTGTCAGTGATTAACAAGTCAACCTCCTTAAGTAGTAGGATAATCTGAAAAGTTAATAGTGAACAGTGTTACAGCTCATAGGATTAGTTAATTAGACAAAGGCTTGCAGGCAAGATCTCTCTAGTCTGTTCTGCCAAACTGAGGGAACCCACTTAGGCTACTGATGAAAAAAGCAGTGTGAACACTCTTCAAGTGAGGGAGTGGGGAAAGTAACAGAATAAAGCCTCAGCACAACGGCACGGAGCCGGCAGAGGCATTGCCGTCCAGTGATTGCCATTTGTCAGTGCCGGAAAAAGCAGAGGCTTGGGGAAAAGATTTATAATTTTGGTTACCAGCTTTCTTACTGCTTCAAGGCGATTTTAATTACTTTTTAAAATCAGTCTCTAAACTTGCATTTTCCCACATGAATTGTTGACCTTCACTTTCAAGGACAACTGTGCAAAGAGTGCTTGCCCATAGTGGGTAATACATGCATTTCATTAGACAGAGGATGGATTTTAGCCATCTCTGGAGTTAAACCAGTATCCATCCTCTTATTTTAGAATAGTCTTAAGAAGAAAAATATGTTGGCAAATGCTGCTGCTTATATTGTTACTGGCTCTTTATGATCCTTACTAGGGGCCAAAACAGTGTTTTTTTTTTTTCCTTTATATGAAAAGTCCCAAATATAATGGCCAAACAGAGGGTTCAAATAAGTGAAGACTAGCTGTAAAGTTAGAGGGAGTGGTACGATGATGATGATGATGATGATGGTAAGGAGCACGCGTGTCCAGTTTAACATTGTGAACGACCTCCTAGATTAAGCATTTGGTTTCATGATAGAATTTCAGCTCAGGTTTGCTGGACTGTCTGATGAAATTTTTTTTTTAATTAAGCTTTTTACTTTGCTATAACTGTAGAATCATGAGCAATTTCAGGAAGTAATACACAGTTATCCAGTGGTACCTTTAATCAACTTCTACCAATGCCAACATCTCGCAAAACTGTAGCACAATATCACAACCAGTGTCCTGACATTATTAAAGCTGAGATCCAAAATATTGCCACAGGATTCCTCCTCCTGCCCATTTATAGCCATACTTCCCTCCCTCACACCTTCTATCCCCCTTAACCCTCGCGACCATTAATCTGTACTCATTTTTACAATGTTTATTTTAAGAATATTGTGCTAATGGAGCATACAGCATGTAACTTTTGGGAATGACTTTTTCACTCAGCATTATTCTCTGGAGATTCATCCTGGCTTTTATGTATGTCAGTAGCTTATTCCTTTTTATTGCAAAGCAGTAGTTCATGTCATAGTTGTGCCAGAGTTTGCTTACCTGGCCACCCACTGAAGGACATCTGGTTTCTTTCCAGTTTGGGACTGTTAGGAACAAACATTGTGCTGTAAACATTTGTGTACAAGTTTTTGTGTGAACACAAATTTTTATTTCTCTGAAATAAATGCCCAGCAGGGAGTTACTGGATTGGACAGCAGTTGCACATTTAGTGTTTTCAAAAGCTGCTCAACTGTTTTCCAATGTTTCTGTGTCATTTTACATCTGGGCCAGCACTTTGTATGTGATTCAGTTTTTCTACATCCTTGTCAGTACATAGTATTGTCACTATTTTTTTGTCTACTCATTCTGACACGTCTGAAGTAATATCTCATCTTGGATTTTACTTACCCAGTTCTCTAATGGCTAATGAGGTTGAACATCTTTTTTATGTGTTTCTTTGCCATTTGCATGTCCTACTTGGTGGAGTGATACTTCGTGTCTTTTGCCTATTTCTAACTGAATTGGTTTATTTACAGTTGAGTTATGAGAAATGTTTACATATTCTTAACCTTTATCAGATACATGGCTTGCAAACAGGTTCTGTCAATCTGTAGACTGTGCTTTTATCCCCTTAATGGGATCTTTTGCATAGCAGAAGTGTTTAATTTTGATGAGGTTCACCTTATTAATTTTTCATTTTATGGATTATGTATTTGGTGTCAAGTCTAAAGATTTGTTCCTTTTTATCTAAAAGTTTTATAGTTTTTTTCTAAGCCTTTTCTAAAAGATTTATGCTTTGTGTCTCCCTCAGTGATCCATTTTAAGTTAATTTTTGTACAAGGTGTGAAATTAAGTCAAGTGTCTTTTTTTCCTTTTTAATTTTTGGCCTGTGGATTTACAACTGTTCTAGCACTATTTGTTGAAAATGCTATTTTACGTCCACCAAATTGCTTTTACATCCCTTTGAAAATCAGTTGCTGATATTTTTTGTGAGTCTGTACGTAGGTTCTCTATTTTGTTCTCTTAATTTATGTGTCTTTCCTTCTGCCAGTACAACGCAGCACTGATTATTGTAGCTGAGCTGTGACTATATAGTGTCTTAAAATTGAATAGCTTGATTCCTCCTACTTTTTTCTAATTTTTTAAAAAGTGCTTTAGCTATTCTAGTTCCTCTAGAATATATTTATTCCTGTATATAAACTTTAGAATCATCTTATGTATGTCTATACAATTTTTTGCTGGGATTTGGTAAGAATTTCATTCATTCTGTATATCGATTTGGGAAGAATTGATATATTTTTTTCTACATTGATGTTTCCAATCCTTGAACATAATTTATCCTCTACTTATTTAAATATTTCTTTGGTTTTATAAGTTTTGTATAGTTTTTTTCAGCATCCAATTTCTGAACACATTTTGTTAGACGTACATCTAAGCATTGTTCTTTTCTTTGTGAACGATTGTAAATAGTATTGTAATTTGCATTCTGGAGCCCACTGATCGCTAGTATATTGAAAAGCAATTGATTTTTGTATGTTGTATCCTATGACCACACGAACTCACTCACATTAGTTCTGGGACTTTTCCTGGGATGTTTTGCATAGACAGCCATGCCGTCTGTAACGAGGGACAGTTTTATGTCTTCTTTCTCCTCAGTATACCTTTTATTTCCCGTTCTTGTATTATTGCACTGACTAGATGCTCTGACATCATTTTGAGTAACAGTGGGGAAAGCAGACATCCTTGCTTTGTTCCCATTCCTAGAGAAAAACATTTAGTCTTTCACCATTTAGTATAATATTAGCTATTGGTCTATATTCTTTATCAAATTGAGGAAGTTCTCTTTTCCTATTTTTCTGAGCATTTTTATGATGACTAGATATGAATTTTTGCCAAATGTTTTTTCCATTTAGATCAATACGATTGTGTGATTTTTCTTGTTTAGCCTGTTAATATGGTAGATGACACTGATTGATTTTAAAATATTGAGCCATCCTTGCATCCCCAGAGTAAATTCTATTTTCCTCATTTCTTTTATATATTGCTAGATTATGTTCGCTAACGTAAGGATGTTTGCATCTGTATTCATGAGTAATATCGGTCTTCAATTCTTTTTTCTTTTGTACTGTCTTCATCTCATTTGATATCAGTGCAATAATATCTTCATAAAATAAATGGTAAAGTGCTCCCTCTTCTGTTTTCTAGGAGAGATTTTAGAATTGGTGTTAATTCTTCTTTAAACATTGAATAGAATTCTCCAGTGAAATCATGTGGGGCTGGGAATTTTTGTATGTGAGTTTTAAAATTACAAATTAAATTTCCTTAATAGTTAAAAGTCTATTCAAATGATCTATTTCACATTGGGCAAGTCATGATAGTCAATTTTTTGAGAAGTTAGTCCATTTCATCTCAGTTGTCAAATTTAGTTTTATAAATTTCTTTGTAGTGTTCTCTAAATATCTTATTCATGCCATCAGGGCCTCTAGTGATACCCCTGTTTCATTTCTGATATTGGTAATTTGTGTCTTCTTTTTCTTCGCCAGTCTTCCATAGATTTGTCCATTTTATTGATTTTTTTTCAAAGAAACAATCTGTTTCATTGCTTTTCTATATTGTTTTTGTATTTCACTTTCATTAAATTTGGCCTTTTATTATTCCCTTCCTTCTGGCTTTGTGTTTATTTTCTCCTTCTATTTCTAGAGTCTTGAAGTAGAATTTTAGATGATTGATTTGAGTCTTTTCCGGTTTTCCAGTGGGTGTGTTTAGTTCTATTAACTTCTCTCTCAGCGCTGCTCTAGCAGTTTCTTGCAAATTTTGATATGTCACATTTTCATTTTCCTTCACTTTAATGTATATTTTGATATTGCTTGAGACTGCTTCCTCTACCCATGAATTATTTGGGAATGTGTTGTTTAGTTTTGAAGCATTTAGAGATTTTCTTCTTTCTGTTCTTGATTTGGGTTTAAATTCATTGTGGTAGAGAACGTACACTGTATGGTTTCAAGTCTAAAAATATTTGAGATGTGTTTTATGGTACAGGCTATGTTCTCTCTTTATATATGTTTCATGGGGTGCTTAAGAAAAATATGTAATCTGGTGTTGTTGGGAGGGATATTCTAAGATGTTGAATAGGCTGTGGTGGTTGATATATTTTGGGGTCCTCTATTCTGGATTTTCAGTTTGGTTGTTTTATCGATTGTTGGGGCTCTGGTGTGAAAACCTCTAAATGTAACTGTTGACTTGTATATATTCCTTTCAGTTCTATCATTTTTTGCTTCACATATTTACAAATTGTTTTTCTGTTGTTTGTTTGGTTGGTTTTGGTATATTCCTACTTAGAGTTGCTGTTTCTTTTTGGAGGATTGATACTTTCATCATTACATAATGCCACTCTCTCTCTCTCTCTCTCTAGTAATTTTCTTTGCCTATGAAGCCTTTGCCTATCTAATAGTAATAGTTACTCCTGCTTTCTTTTGATTAATGTTTGTATTATATATATTTTCCTTATTTTTTCTCAACATGCCTACATTGTTACATTTAAAGTGACTTTTTGTTGATTTTGATTTATCTCTACTTTTGAGTTCATCTCTCTGTGTGTAACTTTTTTTAGTTTTTACATTATACCTTCATATCTTAACACAGTTTACTGCTTTGTTCATTTTAACATTTTAGCTCAATACTGAAAACCCTACCTCCTTTTATGTCCCTTTACTCTTCCTATTATAATTTCTTAAATATATCCTCTCTATACATTTTAGAGCCTCATCAGTGTTATAATTTTTATTTCACACATCAAAAATAATTTTTAAAGCTTACAAGGAGAAAACAATGTGTTTACTCTTATTTTTGCTTACCATATTTTTCTTCTTTTCTGACTTCTTTATTATTTCCAAGATTTCTCCTTTTATTGTTTCATTTCCATTTTAGAGAACTAACTCTTTAACCATGCTTTTAGAATAAGTCTGCTGGTGATAAATTCTTAGTTTTTCCTTCATCTGACAATGTCTTGTTTTCTCTTTCATTCTAGTTGGGTATTTTCAGTGAATATAGGATTCCAGGTTGAACCATATTTTATTTTATTATTTGAAAATGTTGTGCCATTTCCTTCTGGTCTCCCTGGTTTCTGATGAGAAATCCACTTGCATTCAAACTACTTTTCTCAATAGATGATTTATCATTGTTCTTTCCTTTCAAGATTTTCTTTGTCTTAAATATTCAGAAGTTTAGCTGTGATGTATCTTGATATGGGTGCATTTGGATTTATTGTCTGGGATCTGTTCAGATTCTTGAGATTGTAGCTTTTTGTTTTTTGCAAACTGGGATGTATTCAACTGCTATTTTAGCACTTTCTTAGCCCCTTTCTGTTCTTTCCTTCTGGGACTCTGATGCCAAAAACATTAGGTCTTCTGTTATTATTCTACAGATCTGTGAGTCTCTGCTTTTTTTCCTCCCTAATCTACTTTGTAATCTGCTGTATAGATGGTGTCATTTCCATTGTTCGGTTCTCAAGTTCTCTCATTCTTTCTTCTTTCCCTCTGCTCTGCTCTTAAGCCCATCTGTTGAGATTTATTATTTTGGTTATTTTTCAGTTCTAAGACTTCCCTTGGAATCTTCTTTGTATCTTCTATTTGTTTGCGGAGACTTTCTGTTTTTTAATGAGACTTTCTATTTCTTTGTTTCAAGTGTATCTAGAAATGCTCATTAAAGTGTTCTATGATGGCTGTTTTATAATCTCTGCCAAGTCATTCTAACATCTTTGTCATCTCAGTGTCGGCATGTATTGATTGCCTTTTTTCATGCAGTTTGAGGTTTTTCTAGTTCTTGGTATTACAGGTTTTTGAGTTTTTTTTAATCTGGACATTTGGAGTACTATGTTACGAGATTCTATATCTTGTTTAAAGCTTCTATTTTAGCTAGTCTCCTCTGACACTGCTCCGTTAGGAGAGAGATCCCACGTCATCACTGCTAGGTTGGGATAGAATTCCAGGTTCCCCACACAGTCTTTGCCAACACCCGAGGGCAGGGGGCTTCCTGTCAGGACCTGCGAGTAGGGGAGGAGGTGGGAGTTCTGACTTGCCATTAGCCTCTTTAGTGGTAGGAGTAGGAACATTCCTTGCTCCTCCGCGTGTGGATCTACTGACACCAACAACCACAGACAAGGGGCAGTGGACTTGTTGATGCTGGGAGGCAGTGGAAGTCCTCACTTCGCACTAGACCTCCTCCTGTACCACCACAGCAGAGGAGGGGCTCCTTGTTACCCCTCAGTTGGGGTGGAAGGACAGGCTCTCAGTGAGGAGAGGATCCCGGCTCCCTCCGAGTCATCTCTCAGATCACTGTTTGAGGTTGAGGTGCCTTGCTGTTTCCTCAGCAGCCTGGAAATCAAGGCACCTGCTCGGCTTCTGCTGGTGGAAGTGGGAGTGAGGGCTCCTACAGCTTTTTCTGTGTTGTTTGGCTAGAGTGAGGTGGTTACTATCTGAATACTGTCTCTCTTGTGAGGCTGCCCCTCCCTTTGGCAAGAGTAAGTGGCTTTGGTGGGACTTCTGTTTGTGCCTGTTTGTGTTTCTGGGCTGCCAGTGTTTCTAGCTCCAAGTCTGGAGTATTAGGTCAAAAAGAAATCCCAGGAACTCACCGCAGTGCGGTTTCTTGGGTGCTGGGAGCCCTAGTTGATCTGCCTCTTCTTTTCCACCTTTCAAATTTCTCTTATGTTTATTTTATAAATACAGGGTACCTAGTGGGAGAAATAAGTAGAAGTACATTTACTCCATCTTTCTGGAAGCAGAAATTTCTAGACTGCCTAACTTTTCTGATAAGCTGGATACTCAGATTTTAATATAAATTTTTCTTTCTTATCTTTTTTAATATTGAAAATTAATTTTTAAATAACAGGCAGACAATGCAAAATGTCTAGAAGCCAATAGTCTGTGTACTCTGTTCAGTTACCTAAGAAATTAGCTTTTTCTGATTAAGATTTGTCATTATTTTACCTCATTATATATAAATGTTTGTCACTTATCTGGAGGTGACATTGCTGACAAGCTTAACTATCAAGGGCATAGCCAAGAAAGAAGAATTTAGAAGGAAAAGATCACTGGGCAACAAAATTAGATGTTGGATATCCAAACACTAAATTTCTTGGACTTTTTAAATAAGTTCCCACTTAGAGAATGATTTAAAAGGTATATAAAATAGAATCACATACACATAAATGTAGAAAGGCTACTCTCCAAAGCACGATGCAAATTAGAGAAGATAGGATTTCATGAGTCAGGAATACTGAAAACATTAAAAAGTAAAAACTTACAGTGAAACAGGAGAGAGGAAAATTATAAAATCCACTCAAAACACTCAAAACTCCTAATTCCCCCTGCAAACCACTTGTGGCTCTTTAATGTTGGTGTACCCAGTCTTATAAATCCATAGTAGATACTGAAGCATACCTTTCATTGGTGTGTAGTTCAAGTGTTGAAATTTATAAGTAGAACTTTGAGTTTCAGGCATTTATGTTACCTTCTGTACCCTCTTATGTACATCTTTAACTACTTAGCAAAGAAGTATCTTTTGTCATTGGGAGAAAAAAATAAAAAGTACTTTTCTATACAATCCAAACCATGTGTTAGGTTATTGGGAGTTTTACCACAGTATCTTTTAAAAATCTTTTACACAAACTCTATGAAGTAGATACTATTATTTTCCATGTTCACTAATTGAGAAACAGAGTTGGAAAAGGCAGGAGTAACTTCACAAGGGCTCTGGCTAGTTAGTGGCCATGGCAGTGGAATTCATCCAAGACTTCAATGGCCTATAATATGGACTCCAAAATGTTGAGATCACATACTGGAAAATAAGGAAGGGAATTTTTGGCATCTAGAAATTGCAGTAATGTTAAGACACTTGAACTGAACTATGCAGAAGCAAGACTTCCATGCCAACATTGACTATTTGTCTTCCAAGCAGACCCTGGGGTCTTGACTGGTGACTCTCTAAGGTGCTTCTCAACTTCCTGAGTCAAGAACTGTAGGTTCCAGGAGACTAACTGTTGGTTGTTTTATACATGACTGTGACAGAGCATAACTGTGCTTGGTGTTTACAACAGTTGTACCCTCTTTTTCATTGCCAGTTTCCAGACGAAATTGTCCATGACTTTAGGCAGTGTTTGATAAAGTGTATAAAATAGTATAAATTAGGAGGGTTCCTGAGATCCAGAAGGACCCCTTGGTGTGAAAAGATAAGGGAGGGATAACTTGGCATCTGCCATCTTGGGACAGATGCCATCCACATTGCTGTGCATAAAGACTAGTGCTTTGATATACATAGACATCCCGTCACAGTATGGCAGATAACCAAAAAAGAGCAGAGGGTTCAAAACTACAGATCTGCTCCCCGAATATTTCCTGAAATACTGAGGAGGCAGTGAGCAATGGTAGCCCAAGGAAAAATTCTGCTGGCTCTAGGTTGTATTTTCCATTTAATTAAAATTCATATTTGTGTATTCTGTCCAGGCCCCAACCCTGTAGTCCATGCTATTTTGTATGGCCAATGAAATCAATATGAGCCTACCATTTGGAACTTGGAGGCATCTAAGCATTTTTGTTTTATTTGCTAGGGAGCAGGTTAGTGTTTTCTGAGTGGTGTTTGGCATATGCTTCCAGGCCCAGGGTATCCAGTGACAGACTGTGGAACTCCCTGGTTGCCAATTCACATTAGGTTCTTTTCGTCAGCTTACCTGTTGTGTTCAGTGTTCTTTTCTGCAGTGGATATCCCAGCAATGAAGGGTTAGGCCGAGGATCAGGTGGTTGTGCCATTTAGACCTCTGTGGGCAAGGATCTCTTGCTGGTAGGTGACTAGGGAAAATCCAAGGTATATCCATGGAAGATAGATTTGCAAAGGAGAGAAACTGAGGAGTTTGCTGAAGGCTCAGTAAAGACATCAGAGGAAGTTTGTTTACATGTCAAGATGCCTTTTATTATTACTTGCTAGGCCCAACTTTCTTTTATTTCTTTTATATATTATATATATCACATATTTATAATAATATAAAGTATTATTATACACCTGTTTTATTTTATATAGTTGTATTTTTATTTAAATTTGATATTGTTTTTCACCAGTCTTCCTATAGCAGAAAGAATATGTGATTAAAGATTGATAAAATCAGTTTTGTTTTTTGAACCATGTCATAATGAGACTTGCATTAAAGTGACAGATTTATCATGTCATCTGTACACATATAAAAAATCAGAAGATGACTTATATTGGTATTATTTTTCCCCCAATTAAACAGCAAGAAAATTAATTTACTGTATCTAGTCTTTCTATTTAGGCTGATTGTTTAAGTATGCATTAAGCATTTGCAGAAGAGATTATGCAGTGCTGACCAAATTTGTCTTTTTATGTTTTTATCTGAGTCAGAGTGTGAGTCAGAAGCTGAAGGCAGCATTTCTTATAATCACAGTCTTAAGTTTTTTTCCTTTGGTGTTTTCAGGTGGTAAAGTGACAAAGTGCCAAAACTCAGGCCTGACGTTTCTGAAAACATCAGCCTTCTGCCGGATCCAGAGTAATGGATGTGAAGGACCGGCGACACCGCTCTCTGACCAGGGGGCGGTGTGGCAAAGAGTGCCGCTACACAAGTTCTTCCCTGGACAGTGAAGACTGTCGCGTGCCCACACAGAAGTCCTATAGCTCCAGCGAGACTCTGAAGGCCTATGACCACGACAGCAGGATGCACTATGGAACCCGTGTCACAGACCTCGTGCACCGGGAGTCAGATGAGTTCCCAAGGCAAGGTATGTAGAGCTGCCCCCACTGACCTGCTCTGAGCTCTCTTATGCTCTTGGCTTGCCTGGCTGTGCATTGATGACTATGGTCAGTGAAAAATGGGAACAAGGTATGCCAACATTGTCTCCCATTATGTTTGCGTTTAAGAAAACAATCTTTTTATCAACCCGTATCAAACTCTTATGGCTATTACAGAAGAGCATCTTTTGTCCTGGACACTAAATTCTTTGGCAGTTTGGTGGTTGCCTTTGGTTGGTTTTAACAGATGAGACATACAGCAGACCCTTGGCTCCAGGAAGAGTATTCCCAAGACCATCATGAATCCCTGTCCTGAGCAACACAAATGGATCTGTGGTTTTTAATCTGTTCTGCTTGAAGCCCACACATAAACCCATTGCTTTACTCATTGGGCTTCTCAGGTTCTCTTTGAACAAATGGTGTATTGATTAACCCCTCCCAACACCCCTATATGATAATACATAATTTCTCCCTCCCCAAAAATGTGATGTTAATTCTGAATTATGCATCTGTCTTTTTGTGTTGCAGAGCCATAGGTGAGCCCATGTATGTTATTACCCAGTTCCACTGATACAATTCTCCCTCCTGCTTTCACCAAAATTTAATTTTCGTACAGTATTTGGTTTCTTTGGGGAGGACAATATTTTTCTTCCAAGCACTAACACTTGGCATTCTCTTCGTATCCAGTATCCCTGAGGAAGTTTGTTATCCCCTGTCAAGGGTTGCTGTGAATGTCTGGACACATAGACTAATACAAAGAGAGTGTGAGAGGTAGTATGGCCATGTTGACTCACTAGCTCCGTGTCTTGTGCTTTGTGTACAGCCTTCCCATGTGTGTGATTCATATTAGCCAAATTACAAGTGAATGCACAAAAATACAGTGCAAGTGCTGGAGAGGGTCTTTCTGCCAGTGCTAAGTATCCAGGCCCTGCTTTCTGGGTTACTGAATCATTTGCTTACATCACTGATTCTTTATTTCTTGTTCCAAATGTTGCAACTAATTCAATGCCTCGTGAGATACTTTTTGTCTTAGTCCTTTTGGGCTGCTCTAACAAGATACCATAAACCTGTATCTTATAAACAACAGACATTTATTTGGCATACTTCTGAAAGCTGGGAAGTGTAAGATCAAGGCCCTAGCAGATGTGGCGTCTGGTGTGAGCTCTCTCTCGTTCATAGACTTTTCCTGTGTTCTTATGTAGCTGAGGAGGGCACAGGAGCTCTCTGGGGCCTCTTTGTAAGAGGCACTAAACCCAGTCATGAGGGCTCCACCCCTCATAGCTTAATCAGCTCCCAAAAGCTCTACCTCCATATACTTTTGTGGATTAGTATCAATGTAAGAATTGTGGAGGGTTACAAACATTTAGTCTGTAGCAGCTTGGAATTTTGTTCCTGGTTTCTTAGGTTTCTTAGTTATTTTACTTTTCTTTGTTTCTTAGAGAACATTATATATAAATATGATATAGTCCACAATCCAGTGGTTGTTCTCAAAAAACATATTCTCAGAAGGTCCCAGTTTAGCATAGATCCAGCTTTTATATTTAACAGAATGTTCCAAAAAAGTCAGCAAAACAGAATTGTGTTTCCACTGGAACTGTAGACTTTTGCAGGATGCATTCTTTATTTAATCTTCGCTCTTATTTTCTGAATTTTTTCCATGTAAATGAAATACACTTCAAACCAGGGGAGGGTTGCTTGAAAACTGCTGTGTATCTAATGTCTTTGATCTCAGAGTTACTTCAACAAGTGTTTTACTTTGTTAAGTTCTCACCGGACCCCGAAAGTGCATGCGGTGCGAACTGGGGGGAAAAAATAGAAAGAATCAAAACTTCATTAAGGGAATTTCTAATGTGACAAATTAAATTTCTAATATGACGAATGAGGACACCTGTCTGTTATTTTCAAGAGCAGTACTAATGCAAGACTCAAACATTTTGAAAGGTGCTGCATGTTCACCGTGGTGGCCAAAGCCTTTCATTTTCTGCTGTATTTTTTGTTTCATTTATAGTTTGCTGCATACATTTTTGCTTCTTATAATTCTGTGCTGAAATGTAGACTCTTCTTCCTTAGTCTCATTAAAGGTGCATCCTGACTCCTGGATATTGTGCACTGAGCTGTAGATCCCAGATGATTGTTGAATTGTGGATTGACCTGTCACCTTTTCCCTCATTAATACTTACATAAAATGAACCAAGCACTGGGAATTTTATTTTCAAATATACTTTTATTCTTCCTGTTTAATCTTGTTCCCCTTCATTGATAATAATGGAAGTTGCTTGGCCATATCATACTCATAGCTTCGCAATTAACAATTCACACATGCCGAGTGTTGTTATTGAGCCCATATTTGTTTGTATAATGTGTTTGCATGAATTAAAAACTGTGCAGGCCAAAAGTAGAAATGAAAAGGCACTGGGAAGCATTTGCATATGCAAGTGCAATTCCTTCTGAAGACATCTATGAATTTATGCATGAAAATATAGTCAGAGTCGGAGTGGATCTACTTTGATGGGTTCTAAAATTGAACTCAGGAAGTAAATAAGCACATATTTAAGGAGAAGAAGAACAGGGGATACAATCTGGCAAGCAGTACATTCAACATGAAACAGCCACTGCAGAGAGGGTTAAACAAATTTTGCACTCAGCAATAACAATAACTTTCTTTAAATGTCATGCATTTGCCATTTTATTTTCTTATTCATGAAGTCCAAGAGCAGGATCATCTCAGTACTTATTAGCCTAGAGGTACATTAGCAAGGATCACAGTGGGATCATCTCCTGTGGTGTTCTTACTTAAAGCCCAAGACACTGATCATAAAATAAACAATCTTCTCACATTCAAGCAAGTTTGGCAAACACAGTTGGATGACTCTCCAGATGCTCAGAGGAAAAAGAATTGCCAGCTAGTAAAAATGATGTGGGGCCAGGGTCAGACCTTGTCCAGTTCCCCCAGCTGGCTGGCTGCAAGTATCAAATGTGAAAACCTGCCAGATCCCAGCAGGAGAGATGGACCAGGTGTTCCCCTGAGAAGCTTATGGAAGCTTCCGTCAAATTATGCCTTCTTTGCTTTCTTTCAATGCAGAATCCTCTCTGCCTTCTTCTATTGTGAGCCTTTTCTCCTAAGAAAAAACAATGCAAATTACCTGTCTGGCCTCTATTATGCTGGATCTTCCTAGTGTGCAGGGAGAAAATTGCTGACCTTAGGTCTCAGGCCATCAGAGTAATTAGTAATTAGTAAATGACTAATCCTGCATTAGTAGTATCTGAGTGGTCTGAGAATTAATGCACCTGATAAAGGTAACCAATGGTCTGATTCTGCAGCAGACCTAGCCCCAGTCTAACCTGTGAAATAGATGCCGCTTTGGATAATAAAGGTCAGCCAAGTTCCCAAGCAGTTTGTGTAAGCTTGTCTTTTTCGACCCTGAAGTTAGTGTGTGGAGCAGTGTGATCTACGAAACATTGTCCTAGGGCGTAGGAGCGTAAAGTTAGACTTGAACTCTGCTTTTGCATATGCATGTGCCTGTGATTCTGGTCTATATTCTGTGTTTCACCAGTAGCCCACAGGTTCAGATGTGCTAAACAACAATAATAATAACAAACAATAATGGCTAACATTTATTGAGCATTTTCTACATGTCAGGTGCAAGTCTAAGCATTTCACTTGTATTAACTCAGTTACCATTCACAGCAACATTGTGAAGTGGGTACTATTTTTTCTTTTTTTTTGTATTCAGAAATTGACGCGTGGAGTGATAAACAAATCATTTAAGGTTACACACTTAGGAAGAAGTGGAGGCAGGTTTCTAATCCAGGGAGCTGAATTCAAAAGCTAAGTCTTAAACCACTATGTTTAATCACCTCCCAAAGAAACAAATAAATAAAAACAAACCATTAAAAGCCTCACTCAAAGGCTATGAAGTTCAATTTATAAACCTTTTAAGTATTCACACCTTTAAATCTTTCTAAATATAGAAACTGTATTTGCAAATGTTGATTGAACATATGACGATTACCCCCAGCCAGCTGATTCATATTCCTGTTCTCACCCATTTCCTTCCATTACTCAAACTTTCCAAACCCCCTAGACTCATCCTCAGCTGCCACACCCCTCCAGCACACAGAACTGTAGGGAGACGTTCTTACTGTCAGAATGCAGTGCCCAGCTTTCTCTTTCCTCCCCTCTCGTCATCATCACCTTTGGCACAAGCCCTCAACCTGGAACACTGAGTAAGAAAGGTGTCGCTTTCTAAATGGTATTGCTCAGGTACGCAGAACTGACTGGTTTCTGTGCTAGCCAAGACCCAGGAGGCTGGAGGGTTCAGCCAGGCTTCGTGTTCCGTAAAACGCCCTTCTTCCCAGTTAGTAGTGCAAGTCTCTTGAGAGAGGGCAAAGATTGAATTCTTTCTCTGCACCTCAGGCTGTCTGTTTGGGTCAAGGTTGAAGAAAGAATTGGGGCTCTGAAGATTGGATTTCTGAGAGCATGCTTACATCACTCTCTCAATCAGCTCTAGCCCAGAAATAACTTTCACCAGCTCTTTGATGCACGTAAAAATACACACACGTACACGTACATATTTTAGGCTGCATTTCACTTTGGTATTTCATAAACAATTTCTCACTCTTGTTATCTTTGAAGTAATTTGGGCAGTATTTTCTGCTCTGTGTAATGTGGCAAAGCATGGATTTAACCCGTGTTAATGAGCTGAAAACTCAGGAACCACTAGTAAATGAATGTGTTACCTGTATTGATTCAATGAATATATTTAATAATTGCCAAAACACTTTTGAAACCTGTGAGCATTTCTGTCTGTATCATTATCTTAAAATAGTCATTTTTCCATTGTACCCAAAGCAACAAACAGTTAGAAAGGTTGGATTTTGAAAATCCAAACCCTTTAGTTTGTCTACAAAGAACAACTTACAGGTTTTAGGGAAGTTTAAGAGTTTGGTCAATATTTGGAAGGCTGAAAAACACCTTGAGAAAGTGCCTTTCAATTTATTCTCCTACCTCTAGGCAGACCTGTTCTCCTAACTCAACTGAGAATAACCTGGTGCTGCTTTGTCTTTGGTTGTGCTGCTGCTTTAAAAAAAAATCTTTAGGAAAGAGACTCTGTCATCTTAATTAGTATTTAGTAAATGACTAATCCTACACTACGTAGTATTAGTGGCCTGAGAGTTAATGCACCTGCCAAAAGTAATAATGACCCATTGTCTTCCTGCTGGCTAGCTTGAACCCTTGTTGCTTCTCATGAGAGACATAACGGGAGCAGTAAGGAACGCAGACCCAAAGTTAAACTGTGTCTGTATCCCAGTACTGACGTGTCCTACTGGTGTGACCTTGATTAAGTTCTAGAACACAGGCTCTCTAAGTCTCATTTTTCTCCATCTGTAAAAGTTCCCACCAATATGGTTATTGGAATCCTTTCTTACATTATGTATGTGTCATGCTATGATATTTTTCTTTTAGTAAGTGCTGACTGAGTACCAGCGGTTAAAATCATGATTATTGTCATTTTAGTCCTATTGCCAGTCAAAGTGGTACTCATCTGCTCTCCAACCCTCGTGATATTGTGCACAACATAAACCTTTTTGTTCCCTTAGATTTGTTCCCTATACCTTATGATGATTCTGACATCTTTATACTAAGAATCTCTTCCAACTGTTGATAATATTTGACTCCCTACACACCATACCTTTTGCTCCCAAAGATGAGCATAACTCACACATTATTTCCCTGTTTTTAGAAAGACACCATCTAACAACTGTCAGCTGATGCCAACACACTGTAAGAGAGTTGCTAGTCAATTTTGCAAGTATAAAAAAATAAGATTGGAAAAAAGACTCTAAGGTGGTGTCATTGTACAATTTTAAGATGTGCATTTTATGGTATATAAATGTAAATTTTAGAAATGGGTTTAATTAAGAGAAGGCTTTATCCATGTAAACTCTAGATGAAAATTAATCCATTCTCATCATTCTATGTGTACTAATTTGTAGCCCTTGTTACTTAGAGAGTCAATCTTATCTGGACTTCCACTGTTGATACTCATCGCCCTTCTGGGATTACATCTGTGTTTTTCAGTAACTGTAGCCATTGTTTAACAGTCTTCATGTTTGCCCAAGTGTTATTCCTGTAAGTAATTATGTTAGATCTGCATCAACTTTGGATCTAACTTCTCCATTGTCTTCCTTCAGTGATTAAGGATTGTCTTCCTTTTCCAGCTTTTTTACCATGTTAATTCTCCAGTTTCACCCTGAGTCCTTTACTCTTTCTTCTCCATGGTTCTTTATTTAAAACATAAAATTTTGAAGTTCACTGTTTCTAATTTTCGAGACTCTTTCAGTTATAAATGAAAGTAAGGTAATATCCCAACTGAAATTAGCTTATGCAAAAATAAGATGCTTTTTCTCATGTCACTAGAGAATCTAGTAATACACCTGGCCTCACAGTTAATCATCTTTTATTTCACATTTTCTTTACTTGGCTTTACTCCTCAGAGAGATCTATTTGAGAAATCTGTTGAGAATCCCACTCTTGTATTCTCTTCCCTTGATAACATCATTGGAAAGAGTCTCTTTTTTTTTTCTTTCATTCTTCAGCAGAACCTTCCCAAGGAATACTCAGATACTCGTGGCATGGGACACACGCTCATGCTTCTGTCTGTCTGTCTGACTTAGTTGATCATGTCTTAGGTCTGTCCTACACCTGGAGATAACTTACAGTGAGTGCCTCCTAGCCCTGATGGAGTGAATTCCTTATAGGAAAGAAAGGTTCTGATATCAGAAGTAAGAAAGGAATTTTGACTGGCCTGGTAACAGATGCTCCCAACCCTAGGGATACTGAAGTCTAAAACAAGATTGGTCTTTCCAAGCTCGAGTTTCACTTTTCTAACGGCCCTTGAAATATTTCTTATTAGATAGTCCAATAGCAAATCGTTGTCTTCAAAATCTGTTTACATTTTTTTATTTCCTAGCTTTTGGGAATGGTACCACAATTCTTGCATTTAAGGTAGAGTCTTCCCAAACTCTATTTGTGATTCCTTATATTGATGTTCACCAAACCATGGCTATTATGGCTTCTCTGTTTTTCTTATTTCCACATTTCTCATTCCATAGGAAGCCTCCAACATTTCAACAGTGTACAACTGCTTCACCATTTAAATTGTTCCCTTTCCTTAGTCTTTCCCCTGGCAAGTTTTTAATATCATGAATAATACTAAGTTTCTAAAACACTGTCTATTTTTGCCTCTTCACTCAAATTAATTAAAAAATATTTTGGGGGTACCCATGAGGCAACCTTGTTAAATTAAGGAATGCGATAATGAGTAAGGCTCACATAGCCTCTAACCTCACAGTTTGGTAGTCATAAAGGGGAAATATGTAATAGACATGTAACTAGGTGCAGTCTGATAAATACCACAAAAGGGAAAATAGCAGATAGTTCTGGAGAGGTATCTAAGCCAGAATGGTGCTCCGGGAATGTCAGAAGTTGTGATATCCTTTCATATATGCAAAGGATGAAGAGGAGTTCAGTGATTAAAAAAAAGTTAAGGCAGAATGTTCAGGAAAATAAGATACAGCATATGCAAAGTCCAGAGGTGACACAGCATGACTGTTCCAAGGATCTGAAAGAAGTATGGATTAACTGAATGTGGAGTGGGGACAAATAAGCTAGAATGATAGGAAGAAATTGGATAATGAAGGTCTTTCAGGGACATAATGCTGACTTCAATTTATGGGCATGTTACGGGGAGACAGGATGGCCAGTGAGGTGGTGTAGGAAGTTGTGTTTCATCTTGACAAGGGAGCCTAGCAGCCTGATTCGAGATAGGGAAGATAGTGTGAGAAATGTTGGGCAATGAAGATTGTTGACTTTTCAGGACACTTTAAAAGTGGAGGCAGATATATTGTTCTGGGACACTTGGGCATTGACTGCTTTCTTCTATAAAGAGAATATTGCCTTTCTGATGCTGAGTTTACTTAAAGAGCCAGGAAAGGTCAATGCTTGTAAATAACCCCTTAAATGGAAGTGCATAGATTGTTAATTCAAGTTCTCTTGGAATGGCAACACAAGCCTGAGTATAAAAGTGGAATGTTGTTGGAAGAATTTGGTTTTTTTCTCAACCTTGTTAGGCAGTTGCCTGTGCAAAGAGTAACACCAGCAACACAGAGCCTCCTATGGGTCTGGGATAAGGAAAATAGGAGAAATATTATGTTCCATCCACTTACCCTCTGTGTGACCACAGTACATTGTTCATTCTCTGTCATTAGCCAAATCAGAGCCTCAACAGATCTAAAGGGTGTATGCGTGTTTAAGTGAGTGTATTTTATTCCTGACTATTGGTAACTCTACTAGCAAAGCTGAGGTTGTTTAGAATGTGGAAGAAATACTTTCTGGCATGTGATGGGACAAGCAAGATGAAGGAGAGAAGAGTCAAGGACTGAAGGTTCTGGTTATAGCAACTGACTAAATGTTAGAGCTGATCACTGGGGCTTACAACAGAGATGAGGTGGTTTGTGGGTAAAGATAGAGTGTGTAAGTGTGGACCTTTTGAGGTTGAGATGCCCTTAGGCCGTTCACGTGTAGATGTCTCATAAGCAGTTGAATGTACAGCTCTGAAATTCTGCTGAGAGCTTGAGCTGGGTAGAGATTTAGGAGTTGACAGCAAACAATTTCATGGTACTTGGTATGATCATTCAGGAAAAATGTACAAGGGAAAGAAATAGGGCACTCACATGGGAATACAGGTACTCAGTGGCCAGGAAGGGATCCTGCCAAAAGAGTGGAAAAACCTTATTTTCTTTTATATGCTCTACTCAGTCAGTAAAAGGCTAGTTTTATTTCCCACTCCATTATACAGATATGGCCTTCTTTTTATCCCCTAAATCAGAGTTCACAAAGTTAATGTACCAAGGTCATACTTGGCCCCTAGGTATGTTTTGTTTGACCTACAGATTGTTTTAGAAATTTTGAGTCAAGTGCCTGTAGCCAGTTCACCTACATTCTAGTTTGCCACAGGCCCCATCTTTGCCTTTTATTTTATACCAGCCCTCTTTTTCAGTCATTTATTTTATTTGCCAGGCTCTTGAGGGATATTGCAACTGAAAACACAGCAGTATTTGCCTGTGTCCATTCCTTCTTTATAGAAAACCTGTATGCCTATTCCAGATCCTTTCATCCCCAGAGGCTCAATCCATGGGCCAGCTGTTTGGTGAAACCTCTGCCCTCTGAATTCTGGTGGCCCTTCATGGGTTATTATGGTTATTATCCTCTTTATGAGTGACTCAGCAGACACAGCAAATGGATTCTATGACTCCTGTGAATAGGGAAATAAACAAAGTGCTCTGCGTTTTTGTACTCTGACTCATGGATGCAGCTACAAGAGAATTTATTCTTATTAGTGGCTTGTTTCTTGTTCTAATGAGAAGAATTTAAAGCATGGCTCAGAAAAGGAATCCACTGAGAACCTGTGGGCTGCATGTCTGTTCAGCATGACAACATCAAATACCACATTGTGAAATGCTAACTTGCAAGAGTTTGCAACACACTCTGACCCTCACATAGTAAACTGCACTAGCATTTGTTTTTTTTTTGAGTATTGATGACCCAGTAATACTATCAGCTTTGTCTAGGCAGATGCCACATGCTGCAGTCGTGCCTCCACAGGCACCTACTGAGTCGTGTGTAAGAGGCCTTTGGTGAGTGTGATTTTTGACAGGATACACTTGTAACTGGAAGCTTTAGAAAGGCTGTGTTTGTGAGAGATAGAATAATTGCCACTGTCTATCTCACAGTGCCTACAGTCTGGGTCCAGGAGGGGTGCTGCCCCACCCACTGATGAGTCATCACATGAATATTATCAAAGGAGACATTATATATGTTCAGTGTCATGTTTTAGGTTTACAATTTAATTTTCAGCTCTGAATTCCAGAAACAGCCCTAGGAACTTATGAAGAAGAAGGGGCTGGTGTGTACCTGAAATGAATTCGTGTTCATTTCTTAAGCGTTTAATTGGCATGCATAGCTCACAAGCCCTTTCTCTCTGCTGCAGCCAAACTCCATTGCCTGGCAAGTTACTCAATATTCCTCCTGCACCGATTGCTTTCCTTTTTACACAGCCTCAAGTCAGATCCGCTGTTAGTAATAAATCTCTGCTGGGAGTG
The DNA here is from genome assembly GCF_040802235.1 of Manis javanica. Taxonomy (NCBI): domain Eukaryota; kingdom Metazoa; phylum Chordata; class Mammalia; order Pholidota; family Manidae; genus Manis; species Manis javanica. The sequence continues at coordinate 48,174,833 of NC_133156.1, forward strand.
ATCAGACGAACACTGGTGAGCAAAGGTATTAAAAATAAGTGTAACACAGGCTTAGTTAATAATGTCCGACAGCTTTTTTTAAAATATCAGGAATATTTTACCAAAGTTACTATGAGCATTATATTTAATGCACTTTCTCCAAGATAGAAGGATCTTTTTGGAAATGAAAAAAAAAAAAAAGAAGAAGAAAAAAAGCAGAGAAAAGTCAAATGAGCTCTGTTGTATTCCATGCTGAACCTGTTGTTTTCCTTCCTTCTCCAGGTCTTTTTCTTTGGCCAGAGCCACAAAATGTGAAGCTTCTCTTTGTTCAGCCTTATGATTTATGAATAGAAGGCATTGGGCAGTTTCTGTCCCAGTAGGATGCATTTTATTTTAAAAATAGTTCGAAACACTTCCTTTTAAATTCCCCACTTCCACTGCCACCTTGGCTGTATAATACGTGCTTCTCAGCCTGTCCTTGTACAGTTAAAGTCTGCTCCCCATGTGGGGAATTAAAGCATGGAATTTATTTGTAGCACTTTGAACCAAAATGTTGAATTTATTTAGAGAGTAATTCCAATGGATTAAATTTGTTTCTATGGATCTATTTGCTGCAGCTGGAACATTGATAGAAGGGAAGCACGTTACTTTAACATCCTCAAAAAAAAACCCATCCAGTCACCTGCAGGATAGCTATCCGTAGAGTAAACAAATCCCTCTCAAAATGACTGCAAATTCAGATGACACCGTCAACTTTAAAAAGATCTGTGTTTACCTGGCAGCCTTGGGTTCAGATCCTCCTTGGTTCACAGCTACAATCAGTTACTGCTCACGCTCTGACCCCCATCTGTATGTGTTGCAAAAGCCCTGCCTGGAGATGACCCACTTAACACTTTCTGCTTCACAGACCCAGAGACTGAACAGCAGGGAGGTTACAGCAAAGTGCTGAGGTGTCCTAACTGAGCAGTAAGGGGACAGCGAGTGTAGCCACAGCTGCATGCCATTATTCTGCCTCTGGACCAGTGGCAATTCATTAGGCACTTCTCAGGGAGTTTTGAGAAGTCCCTATGCCCCAGCCCTGCCCCAGACTAATTAGATCAGAATCTCTAACGGGGGTGGGAGGGCGGATCCAGTTATGAGTATTCTTAAAACTGTACTTTTATGTATATAAAACATTGCAAAAGGTTGAGTGTAACAGGACACACTGTATGGATAGAATATAACCATTTCTTTGGTAACCCATAGCATTTCAAATGTACAGGACCTTATGTTTAACATAGTGACTTGGAATCTCACTTTTCACTCAGAAGCTCGTAATTCTAGTTTTAGTAGAGATTTCTAATTTTTAGAGTGTTTTGGTTTAAAGGATGCCATATAGCCAGGAGCTCATTACATAGTGTTTCCAAACCAGTAATGAGCAGCGCTTGCCCCTGTGTTAGACATTGTAGTTCCTTCACTGCCAGGGTCCACCTCTGTTCTGAGTCAGAGGAAGCAAGTGAATTGATTCTTCCAGCATGCCTGCTTCTCATTTTATATTCTGTTAAATTTTAAAAGTGAGGCTTTAATTTGAACATCTGGCTTGGAATGTAGCATGTAATCAATTAATTATGTCAATTGATCCAACATCTTCAATGTCAAAACAATAATGATGAACTGAAAGCTACCATTGGAAGAAACACAATCAAGTTACATTTATGTTGAAAGGGGAAGTCAGTGAGGAAAGATACTGTTACTGATGGATCCCTACCAGATTTTTAATGTGAATATTTGTTAAACCTTGAAATAGGTCAAGTAAGGATAAGAAGTCCAGCATTCATGGGGGAAGGTAGGTACAGTCAAGGAAAGAAGCCGGCTGGGTTTTCCATGGTGAGTCAGGGTGGAGACTGTGCTGATTTGGACTATGTATGTCCAGGCTGTGCCTCATAGTTCTCACAATTTGGTGCCACTGGGGAATTCAGGTTGCATGTTGCTAGATCTCCCAACTTTTCAAGAAAATTGAGAAATCTTGATTTTTTTTCCATAAATTCTCTGATTTTAAATGTTGCTGTATGGCCACCTGTAAAACAATTTAAATAGGCTCCAAACAACTGGCTGGTCTCATTGCCTGCCATGCAATTTTCTGATAAGGTACTAAATGCCCTTGAGGATGAGGTCAATTAAGTGTAAGCAGTCCCAGGATCAGAGCTGTGAGGCTTTCTTGACCAGTGGGCTCAGAAGCCCATTGAATGGAAGCTGATGATAAATGCTCCTCCCCTTCATCCTGAGTACAGCCTAAGGCTCATTGCAGGTCCCAACACCATCTCCACTAGACACCCACACTTCCTTATATTGGCCCTCTCTCCCATCTTGTTTTCCTCTCTGTCCCTCACTCCTGTTTATTTGAATCACTTTCCAAGTAAAGTACTTACTCACAATGATTCTTCTCCACCTCTGGTTTGGGGTAAAGTGGGTCAAGACCTTTAGCAGCTAAATCATTTTTAAGACATACCAGGAAGGCCAAAAGAATACTATCTATTGGACAAATGTAGCTCCTGCAATTGCCCACATAGGACTTCTTATTTGGGGAATGGTTGATTTAAATAGAAGGCGTTGCTTGTGTTACAGATAGAGCATGAAACTTAAATAAATTTTAGGTTTGTGATTTGTTTTCAATTTAGTTTTATGTAAGAAACATAATTTTTGTTTATTTGGTTGGTCATTTTTTTTAATTAATAAATTTTAAATTTTAGAATAGTTTTAGATCTACATAAGTCACAAAAATAGAATTCCCCAGTTGTTTGTTTGTTTGTTCTGGTTGAGTCCACGTGAGATTTCCCACTACATGTCTAACAAGCCTGATGTTGCTTTTTCCTTCTAGAAGCCATCAGATCAGATCTCAGAAAGTGCAAAATAGCAAGCTATAAACATGCCCTACGTAGTCCTTGAGGATTAAGATAGCACCTGATCCATCTTTCCATCCCCCTAGTAACAACCATGGGGCTTTGCACAGGGACATTTAAAAAATATTTGTTGAACAGGGATCCCCATCACACATTAGAATCTGGAGGGTTGAAACCTGGTCCCAGAGCTCTCCTTCCATCTCCTACATCCCCTATCTGACACCCTAGGGCGACTTTTTGCCCTGTGTTATTTCAGTTTGGCCACAGTGAAAGGGAAGGCACAGTTTTTCATTCAAGGCCAGCTTTGTCAGACACCCAACCCCGTCCCGCTTTCTCTGCATGATCAAGTGATCTTTGTTGCCACACAAAGCCAAAGCTGCCTCTTGGCCACTCCCAGGACCCTGAGAACGTTCTAGGACATGCCTGTGCACTGCATGTTGTGAAGTATTTTTAGCCAAATGCAGAATGGAAGCCGACATGCATTTTGTTTCTTTCCTAGCATCCACTAAACATATATCTTGCATGTTTATTGGGTACCTAACAAAAACAGTAAGAACAGCACACACTGTAATATCAGATCTCAGAACACCTTTACAAGGTCTTTTTATTAACCCTTTGGGGAAATTCTAACAGCTTGGGCTTTATCAGAAAGCCAAAAAATAGAATTAATACCTTTGTGAATAACTTAACTTTTGTTCAAACTCAGTTTGCATCTCAGGAGAATGATTAGTCATAAAATGTTAAATTATGTAGTAGCTTAATACTATAATCTCTTAACTTTCTGTCTTTAACAGAATTAGAATGAGTCAGCATTCCATGGCAGAGGTTGAGCACATTTTGTAAAGGGACTGGATCAGGGATGAAATGCATAGAAGACATCTTCTTTCATACAGTTTTTTTGTTTGTTTGTTTTAATGATAACAGTCCTTTTTGTTGTACTTTGAACTGTCAGGTATTCTTCAGTGCATCTTACATGTATCCATTCAATGTCACACTATTTTAAAATGGAAAAACTGAGGTACAGAGACCATGGATAATCAGAGGTCAGGGCACAGTGAGAGCACGTTTTAATCAGATCATGGCCCTTATCCATAAGTGTTGCTTTCTGGATCTGAACAGTGGGTCCAACCCTCTTGTGCTTTATCTCAACCCCTGTTTTCTCCACTAGCTTCCACTACTTTGCCTTCCATGCACAGTGAGTATTGACTTCTCCCTCCTCAATCATCCTTAGTGATGCTGAGTCCTTGGCTTTACAAAGGTGTTTGAATTTCAGTGTATCAAAGCCCTTTTCCTTAAGAGGGAAGTATCTTTTTTTTTTTAGTCCAGAAAATCCTATTGTACACAAATACACTCATCCCTGGTCATATGGGCTATCACAGCCTCTCATTCACAGGTAGCTTCCGCAGATGCAGGAATGCCAGCTCCGCCTGGCATTTTTTTGAGAGAAAAAAACAAAACAAAACAAAGAAGTGGATTACAGTTCAACTTGACAATTAGCCATTTACATGACTTATATAGCCCCCAGGCTAATTATTCTGAGAACTCTGTTTTTTGGGAGCTTTCTATCTCTATTGTCCATTTCTCCAGTTCTGCGACACCAAAATACTCTATTCATTTGTCTAACACAGACAAAGAAGTTATAGCAATAATGTTAATAGATTAAGTTTACTGAACAATTACTCTGTGATTCATTATACCTTTAAGTTTGTGCATGAAAACCATCACTAGGCTTAAGAACAATCAGGGTTTAGAGGGATTAGTTACCCTACCAAGGGCAAGCCACTTGTATGTAAGTGGTCAAAAGAGAATCAAACATAAGCAATTTGACTTGAGTGGCTGCTCTTTGTACATGCTAGGAAGTGTTTGTTGATTGCCTATGTACTTCCCTCAACTGTTGCTGGAGGAAAGAAATCAAACCCAAATATTGAGATGGTCTGGACAGCAGGCTGCTAGAAAGCAGAGTATCATTGTAGCTATTAAGACAATTCAGAGGGTTATTGTGCTGTTCAGATCTGTGCAGCCAGATGGAAATCGTAGTTCAAGCTTGGTGTTGTCAGACAGCAGAGGCTGTGGGCAAAGGGGAAGGCATGGGTGAGTGATTTTTGACTGTTTATCTCTAATGCGTGTGGCCAGTGTCACTCCCATCTCTGCTGGCTCTGATTTATTCTATTATACTGTCAGGATTAAAACACCTTTGCAGGAGAAAAATAAAGAGAGAGATACCAATGCTGTGTCATCGATGTGACAGATGTTCTTTCTCTGGCACCCAGAGATGATGATGATATGGGAGCTCTCAGCGGAGCCACGAACACAGCACATCAGAACCAGACAGACCCTCATGGACCATCTGTTTCAACCCCTTATATGACAACGGGGAACCAAAACTCAGAGAGCTTCTGAGGTGGCCAGGGTCACAAAAGCTTGTATGTTCAGATCTAGGATCCTAGTTCCCAAGTTCCTAAATTCAAAGCTAGGATCCTAGTTCTGTCTTCATCCAGCCATGTCATCTGCTGGTCAAGTTCATTGCTCCTTTCCTTAAATCCAGAGAGTTGAATTTACGGTACATAAAGAATCCATTTACATTTTAATAAGGGTAAAGAAAAATAGGAGTCATGAGCTGAAAATTCTTTCATTTGCTTTCCAGCATCCATGCAGGTATTATTTTAGCATTGGAACCCTGGTTCTTAGCTCTCATCGCCATTGTTATCTTTTTTGACTAGCTCCTTCTTTCCTTCCCTGACCAAAGGAGACCCTTCTCACCTCATCACACATGCACACACAGTCTCTCCTATGCTGTTGGCTGTGTGAGCAGAGAGGGTGGTTGAGAGCAAGTCAGAATTCAGCCTGCTGAGGAAGCCCAAGCACTTTGTCTCTCCACCTCTCGCCTCACTTGTTCCCTTGCACAGATCTCTAGCAACTTAGATTTTCTAAATTCCTTGAAGTCAGTATATAAAAGGAGACAGAATTTGAAATAGGAATACATGGCTTCATCGCATGGCTAAGCAAGACCACGGTGGGCGTTATGTTGCTGGGCAAGTGTAAGTTAGGGAGGTCTCTCTGGGGTAAAGTATATTCCTGTATGCAAATGGTGTTCCACAACCTACTCCAAAGTTTTATTTTGGGGATGCAATTCATTAAGGACAACGTGCTCTGTAAGCAGTGTTTCTTACAGCCACATTGTTACTGTAGCTGAAATGCCTATGAAAAATAACTTGATAAATTCCACAGCCCTCTTTGAAAATCCCCATGGGCTCAAACACATTCATTGTGGACAGGGACCTCCTGTAGGGAGCTCTGTCCTGGGCTAGGAGCCTGAGCCCAAGAGCTGACAGAACGTGACATGGTTCTGTGTCCGAGAGCGCTGGGGTCCCCTCCAGCCTCGCTTCCTCCAGAGCCACTCCCTGCCCATCCCGAGCAGGATCGACATCTTTGCAACTCCAAAGCCGCTTACAACTTAGTGAAACATTATTGCTGGTGGCCCAGATCTCACAAAGTCCCTCAAGTAACTATGCCAGCAGGCTCTACAGCATTCTTTCTCTAAGATAGAAGTCCGCCCTGGGGCAGGCTTGAAGTTGAGGCCCTGTCATTCGCCAGTTTCCGCTTCTCTAGTTTCTAACCTTGGGGCGGACATGCAAAGAAACCCCCCTGGAAATCACTGCTGAGGTGAGCGAGAGGGCGGGGTAAGCGGCGGCGTTCCTCCTTGCTCCGGGCCCAGACTCAGCTCAGACCAGCCGAACCACCAAATGCATTTATCCTTAGAATTGCTGAGCGTTCCAAATGATCTGATTTTGTGGGGGCTTAAATCTTTATCTGGATGGGGGGATGTTTTTAAATTAGAAAGGCACTCCTCTGAGAGAATGTTCCAGTCTCCTTTAATAAGTCTCCTACTTTGTGTCCCTACATTGAGACCGTTAAGCTTGCTATGGATGTAGTACGACAGAGAAAAATGACCGGGACAAAGGCGGCTGCGCCCCCTCTCTGATACCAGAATAGGGGCAATCTCTTCCAAAGCTCAAACAGGATGGATCCCTCAGAAAAACGAATGTCTGTAAAGAGCTTAAAAACCTCATCTGCCGCTAGCTTTATCTTCACCCGCATTCAAACTTCAGGGCTGTGGAAAGGATTCAAAACCTCAAATCCAGGCTAGTTACCTTAAACCGTAGGAGATCACTCTGTCAACATACACTTATTACAGCTGGCTTTGTCCCCGGTTTTTGTTAGGAGCTGGGTGAACTCACGTGAAAGGTACAGTCCGCCCTCTCCAGAAACCCCCAAGCTAGTGCCGGGGAGGTAAAAAGAGCCACGCAATGCTAATGCCACACAGAATCTGCTGTGGCAGACAGAAGCGCAGAGCATTATGGGAACAAAAGGAAGGCTTCCTGGAGACCGTGGTGGGTAGCGAGTCTGTGCTGCAAGTCAGGGCTGAATCTGCTGAAGGTTTCTGAAGATCCCTTCAGATTTGCTCTAGTGTGAACTAGATTACTAAGATAGACAGAGAAAATAGCATCCCGATATTTAAATATATAATTACCCTTTCTTTATAAGTACTTAGCTGGAAGTGACTTAGGATGAATACTAAACCGCCTATCTGTGAATGTACACCATATTGGAAACAGATTTACTGTCCCAAAGTGTAATGCTTACTCAGCCGTCTGATGAGATTTGAGCACTGAACAGTTTGAGAGGGATGCATAGAGCTGTTGTATTACAAGATGCTGTTATGACTTATAGCAGCTTTCCTTATGCTATACGGCTGTCGCCAAACAAGTTACATGAATATAAGCAGTTTTATTTGCAATTTTTTGCTTACATTTTCTTAGCATATTCAGATTATGGCTTCTCGCAGCCCGACTCATGCTCCTGTGGCAGTCCCAGTATATTACTTTATTCAGAGCCAAAAGGAGACTTTAAAAATATTTGTAGAAAGCCCTCCTTAGAGTGTGCAGTGTTTGTGTTTATGAATGTTATTACCTGGCACTTGTTTAAAAAAAAACAGAAAGAAAGAAAAAAGGAAAAGCATTTTTATCCTTCCATATATGTCTTTATTTCAGAGAAAACTTAATAAAGATATTAATTAGCCTCCCATTTGATGCAGTTGCAGTGACCCCTGCATAGGAGGTTCTGTGTTATAGGAAGAAAATAAATAGCACTTTGAATTTCATTTGATGAGGACTGGACCCTCAACGACTAAAATCAGAAATAATTAATTTCATATGAGAGATGTACACTAGGCTTGGTTGTTGCATCCAAATTATAGGGTGGAAAAATTAGTGAGGCTGATTCCCCTTGAATGTGTGAAAGTGAATCAGAGAAATTGATGACATTAATAAAAATGATAATAACAGTAAATTAGTTTATACTAAATGTAAATAATTGTTAAGCTGGGACTTGAATGAACCTTAGGCAGCTAGGGACTTAATTTAAACCCCGCTTATTCTTATTTTATTAAATATCCTTTTCATTGAATTAATTGTTAATAATTACAATAAATATTTGACATACAATGCTCAGTAATAGAGTATTTTTTCATTTCGCTATTTAGTTTTAAGAAATAGCGTGTTCGTTAGTGCTTGGCTTGTCCTGGCATTTGGGGGGATTCTTGTGTTTGAATGTGGTTCTGTAATTAAGCATCATTGCAAAGGGGAGTAGGGCCCAGGCTGCCACTCCCTGAGCTTGTGGATAAATTGGGGGATCATGTCTTTAAAAGTCTCTTAAGTTACTTGGGTTGTATTTTTGTCTGGTTACAAAAGCAGTTCATATCCACTGTAAAGAATTTGAAAATAACAAATATATAAAGAAGAATATTAAAATAACCTATTGTTTCATGTCCACTGAAAATTGCTATTATCATTTTGGTATGTGTATTTTCTAGCCACTTAGCTTTTGTGTATATAGGTAATGTGTTTTCAAAATTGGAATTATATTTACTATTTAGCACTCTGTTACTTTTACTTACTGTGTCATGAGTATTTTCCTTTTCTTAAAATAATCTTCTGAAATAAGATTTCTTTAATGGTTGTATGTCATTGTCATGAGGCTATACCCACAGTAGCCTTTCCATTTGATGCTTTTTTAATGGAATTTTAGTTTTTGTACATTTTTTTTTGCTGTTATAATGCTTCAGTGAACATCATTCTACATAAATCTTTGTGCATGTCACTAATTCCCTCAGAATAAATTTGAGAGGGTTTTAAACTATGCTAATGTGGAAGGAAAAATGACAAGTAAGCTAGACTTTATTATAAGGTCTGAGAGTTTAGGGCATGCATCAAAAATCAAAAGTACTTTTTCAAACCAAATAAAACTCTACTTATAGATCATATTCCAGCATCAGATTCTATAATGTATAATTCTGTTAAACCAATTTTAAATTGTATGAATGTAGGGACCCCACTTAAAAGGAGGTTATATTAGGTCCCATGACTATCCCTCAAGCCTCAGATTTTTTGCAATGGCATCTTAATTGCTAAATCCTATGATATTTGGAATTATAGCATGCATGTAGTTTTCATTTTTTTATTGACAATGTACATATATAGTTTTATACACAATATACACAAATATGCACATTAGATAAATTTCATAGAACATATTGCATGTATATTAAGCACATTAAAGTAGGTATATATTTATGTTCATGAACATCCATGAAATCATATATATTTAAACATGTTATATTATTTTAAAACTTTGTGCATAGACTCAAGTGATTTGACTGAGTTGAGCTGTGATGTGGTTTAATGATGTGACATTAGAACAATTAGTAATAAATACCGTAGGCCATATAGTAATTTCATCTACTATTAGTCTTCATTTGCCTTAATTGTAAACTTTTCTTAGATTTTATCTCAAAAGGACCTCTTGCCAAGTTCCAAAAGTCCAATACACACAAATGTTCAGAACAGAAAGGATGGAGTCAAAAGACAAAAGCAGGGCTTGCTGGATTTTTCTGTCTCATTTTGTATGTGTCTGTGGGAAGCTTTCCACCTATACAACAAATCATCCCTAGGGAGGGCAGTGTCATGATATGAGAAAGGAACAAAAAAATGAAATGATGTCTGATTCCCATGGGAAAAATAGGTCTTATGTGAAAATTAATCTCAGTGTGTTACAATATTTGCTACATAAACCTGAACAAAAGGAAAAAAAAACTTGTGAGAAGGTGCTTTTTCCCTCTAAAGCTATCTTTCAAAACCATCTCTTTAGTGTTGAGTGACACTGTGAGGTGATGTGGTGGAAAGGACGACGTGCTTGGAGGGTGCTACAGCTACACAGCCAGCATTCGTTCTGCCAGACGGGACCCTGGTGAGAGGCCGACATTGACCTCGTGGAGCCTCGATCCTTTTCCAGACTCTCTGACACTACTTTACTTTGTCCCCTTGGAAAATCGCTTCCCCTTTAGGGCCCAGTTTTCTCCTGTAATGTGGCCATGAATGATGGCTAAGGCCATCCCTCTATCTCTGCTTCTATGCGGACTCAGTCCCAGCTCTCTGGCTGACTTATGAGATCTCTGAATATATCTAATCATATTTAATTTCATATTATATAAATAGCACAGATTGTGAAATCAGGTGAGCCAGAGCTGCAGCTCTATTTAAATGTACAAATGCAGGTGAATGCCATTTGGAGTCCAGAACTTTCACTCCCTCTGCCCCAGCCCTAGGCGTGTCCTTTTCCTTCCACCTATTTCCTCCCTGATGGTCATTTCTGCTCACCAAGAACCTCTGTTGGATTATGTTACCCCCACCTTTGGTCCAAGAGGGTTATGATTATAAATATCAAATGACCGGCAGCCTCTCAGTATTGCCTCACTGTAGTGGCAAATGGTATTGTGAAGAGACTGAGTACTTTGGAAAAATTCTTATGGATGTTAATTATATATGAGGACTCAAAATTTTTTTTCTTTAGGTTTTTACTTTTTGTACTCCTGAGGAATTGAATGTTTGTTCTCCTATTATGCTTATCAGTAAATTCTTAATTTTGTTAAAGGAAAAAAAAAAATCCAGGGCAAGTGCTTACATTATCACCATCATCTGCTCGAAGCCTGAATTTCATTAAGTAGATTGTTAATAAAATGAGGAATGATATATCACAACTGCAATGCTGTGTCTCCCAAAGTTAATGAAGAGTTATAATTTTCTAGACGACAAATTAAAAGGCTGTTAAAATGGTTGGTAAGACTGTCAACGGATTTAGCAACATTCCAATTAAAATGGGGCATTAAAGAGAATTAAAATCTTGAATTTGAAGAAATGGAAAAATATGTTCAATGTGTGATTTAATAAAGTTAGGAGCCCTGGAAACTTTACATAAGAGATAAGCATCTTAACAATGACATGACACATTTAACAAAAAGTGGGACAATTACACTCTAGTGCAGTTTCACAGACTTGGGTCAATAATTTCTTGCCTCACATATTAAAATTATATTTTTAACTGTAGAAATAGTATTAGAGCAATTGTAGTAATATTTAATACATAAAATATATTGCATCATATATATATAATATTAATACATACTGGTAATACATGCATCAATATATCACCCATTCTTAACAATTCAACAAATTTTTCTCTTCTCTTTTCATTTCAGATCTCATCTAGATAAATTTTTATGTAGAATAGTTATGCTTTTGCATGTTTTATTTTCACTTACACTTCAGACTTGCATATCCTCAGTGATTTCCTTTTGAATCACTGATGCCACACATTGGATTGATGTGCTAGATTTTATGTAACATTCCCTGCATGTTACATTACTGGGTCACTTCCATTTTTTACTGTAATTAATAGGATTCAATCAACAATTATATATACATTTAGAGTAAGTTTATAGAAATAGGATTAATGGGTGAAAGAATATAAACACCTTTGTGTCTCTTGAAACATCAAATATCTCAACAAATGACTTGTCATTTTTTACTACCACCAGTAATTGAACTTTGGTTGTAATTCAAATACAAGATGGGCAGCATTAAACTGCATCATTATTTTATAATTTTTGAAAAATTAGTAGGTAAGATGGTACCATATGGTTAACTTATTTTAACTAATCTTCCCCAAGAGTTTCACAGGTAATTGACAACATCACCATTTTTCTCCATTAACTTGGCTCTCTGTGTTATTCTTTGACAAGTACTAATATGTAAGGTGGCCCATATGTGACACTGTAGTTTTCCATTAGCGGATTTTTTTAGATGTTCACAGAATTGAGATTAAGCATTGTTCAAATGAAGGCATTCATGGAATGAATAGGCTTCTGTTGCCAGGAACATTTAACAGAGTAAGAACGTTTTTAGAGAAATGTTATAAAGTCAATAGTAGGTATAGTAAAGATGACTTTTTTTTCAAGTGGTACTAAACTTAAAAATTTTCCCTTTCTGTTAGTATTTCAGAAGCTTTAAGATTCCCGCCCCCACCCCCCACCCCCGCCAGTCCCAAGCAAAGAGGAGGAAGAAGCAGAGAAGAACAGATAGCTCTAATAAAGACAGCACGTAGCTGAAGGGGACAGACCATCCCCGGGTACATCCTTGTCTGCTCTATAAAATCTAAAAGCACTACACACCCCACTTGCCACTGACTCCCTACTCCCCTTTACGCATCACGCTTCATAATCTGATATTTGTTTATTTATTTACTTGTTTATGTAGATCAGGCATCTAAGCTCTATAAGGGCACAGATTTTCTGTTGTTTAGTCTTTTGTGCACTACTTTATTTTAGGACCTGGTCGAATAATGCCTGGTATGTAATGGGTGCTTCATAAATTATTTGCTGAGTAAAGAAATGAATGAATGAAATGTGGAATATCACAGAGAGAAAAATTGTGCAAAGTCTAGTTGATACATCAAACCTGATACAAGTATATGACTACTCCAATATGGAGTTGTATGTAGGAGATGCCGTACTGGGACCAAGACACCGTGTAGTACATGATGCAGACTGAAGATGGCCAATGAAATAGAAGATAAGATTGGATCCTGTAGCCACATCTAAGTGTTTCTTTATTTCTTCCTGGGGAGGGATTGGAGATAGAATCCAGAAACTCACTGTATAGTATTTTTAGATATGTGTGGACATGCATATATATTCATACACATAACTATAAGTATATATGCATGTACACACACTCACATATGTGTATGTTTCCATGAGTGTAATATTAAAATCAACTTTAGTTAACTCTTTAGGGGGTATCCTGCTGAGTACAGTCAGTTAATCTCAAGTAGTAATTTCCTACCTTTTAAAAGTCTTTTAAGAATTCCTTGAGTACTGCAATGAGGAGAAGTCTGGGACAAGTGGATGTCGATTGATAAATGCAGTCTGAGTGCTGGTGCTCATACTGTCTAGGCCAGGAGTAAAGCATCTCTAGAATTATACTTTATCTGTTGGTGCTCTTTTGAGAGTACTGCCAAGTGGGGGGAAAAATGCAGTCTGCTGCTGCTCCAGCCTTCCTCTGTACACCCCCCATTATAAATGTCTTCTTGTGTCTGTCTTGTTTTCATCATCCATTGGTCACGTTTTAGCCATTTTCTAATCACATTGATGACTTTTTAGTATCATTAACCCTTGACTTTCATCTCATCTATAATTCCCCTAATCCGGTAGACTTCCCTAATTTAAAATGTGGCATGGTCACCAAAGGCAGAAAAGTGGCTTCCCCTTAGCAGTCAGTAATGCAGCTAGAAAGGACCCGTTCAGTAGGCTCACAATCCTTCTTATTCAAGGAACGGCCTTTCGTATTTTGCCTTTAAAATCAACTGATTTTATTTTTGTATTTGATTCTTACTGGTTTTTAAAACCCTCTTTTCTCCATACTAATTAAAATCAGCACTAAACTGTCTCTGTGGTGGTTGTATATCTCAGCTCTTCTTTTGTGCTCCCACAGAATTGAGAATAAGATTGCTCGAAGAGACCAGTAAAAGATCAAGTCATCAACCCTACTGCTAATCATATAGTGAATTCAACTCTTTTACATGGTAAACATCTACCCTTCTACCAGGAAATAGAACCCTGAGCCTTTCTCTGTTATTTCTTTTGTGTGTTGTGCTCAGTGGAGATTTTCCATATCTCCACTTCCCTGACTCTGCTGTCAAGGGCAATCTCTTAGGCACTGCCTGTCATTGTGATTATTGCCAATATCACTGAATTAAGGTAATCAGGCCACATTCATTGCAAGAACTTGGAGCAGAAGCTGAAGCCACAGGTAACACTGAAATGCCCAGCAATGACCATTTCAGTGTCAGTTTCCTATTCTTTCCTAAAGTGCATTTGCTTTTGCTTTTCCTCCTTGCCTGCTGAGATCATTGTGTGGGTGTGAGTGTCTAAGGTCTTGCATTGATAGGTTGCAAAGGGAAAGGGAGGATAAAGGCCACACAGCTTGAATAATAAATACATACAAATATATGGGGCTCTAGCATGCCCTACCGCCGTGTCTTCATCACTGCACGAGGATGTCCTCATACATTAACATCAGCATCAGAATTCCGAAGGCCAGAAAGCAAAATTAGCAGCTGTGGGAGCTCCCTAAAGTAGATCTGGGCATGATATTCTGAATTCCGAAATTGCAAACCCACAGTTCAGTAAGTTTCAGCAACACAGAATGCAGATGGCATGTTCCTTTGGATTGTCAGTGTAGTTCTACAGTGTATATAAATGGCTTCAGTTCTCTGCTGTTGGCTCTGTCATTGCCTTTTAACACCGATGTGTCAGTAAAGCCATGTTGCAGTGACAATCATGTGTTGGTAATGGGGCTCCGAGGAGAGTCCCTTGGGAAAGTTTGAAATTAACCATTTCAGAATAGAGGAGTCCTTGAAATATATTACATGTTATAGAAATGAAAAATGCTGTACCACATAAATTAAGTGACTATAATAACTTGGCTTCACCTAATGTAGGTTTTAGAAGTGAAGAATAGATGAAATGGTTTATTCTTTTTCCTTTTTTAAAATTACAAATGCGTGTGTTTTTTCCCCTAGAGCATGCATAAAATGAGATAAGTGCATGTTAAAGCCACCTCGGTGATTAAACCATCTTCTTCCCATCTGTATAATAGAGTCAGAGTAAACATAAGGCTGTCATTGACTTTAAGGCCTCTGCTGACGCACTGTAAGAATAGGGCCTAACTACGTTTCAAATGGCAGCTGAGTCAAAACGCATAATTTCCATTTAGAAATCAAGTTTAGAGGCTTCTTGCTTTCTTCACCCAGACAGCCTCAAAAGCCAGTTGAGAGAATGAAGTGCCTGATCATGAGTGATACCCCGTGTTCTTCTGGGTATCCCCAACTTAGCAACTGTTTTATGACTCAAACTCAACAAATAGGATCTATACAAGGAAGACTTATTTAGAAAGTCAGGTTTTTTTTCTTTAAATTTTGTAAATTGCCAGGTCAGACTGTCCACTAGGGCTATCTTCCATTAAGTTGAGGGAAAGAGGAGCAATGCAAGAATGGAAGAAAAGTTTTTTCTTAGAAGAGTGATGAGGCAATGTATCCACTGAGGCCTTCTCATCTGGGAAATGAGAATGTCAGGGTCTACTTTGTAGCTAACCGTGGGGACTCACATATACATTCATGCATGTAAGCACTCCACACCCATATGTGTTTAGAGACATAAAAATATCTATCAGTCCTTATACAGATGGTCAATTTAGAATGATGATTTTATTTCACTAAGGTCCTTTATTTCACTAAGGACCAAGGAGTGAAAGACTAAAACCAAGAATATTTTTCTGGAGATATGCTGATTTTTTTTCTTTCACTGCTGTAAAAATGTACTGTAATTAGGCTTTCTACTATGAGGTCAGATATCCTAATTCTGCTTTTCCAGCTATATCATTATAGGGAAGTTAGTAAATTTCTCTGTGGGTTTTTTGTTTGTTTTTATGGAAATATTAATAATACAGGTCTTCTTTGACTTACCATGGGGTTATAGTCCCATAAACCTATTGTAAATCGAAAATATCATAAATCAATAATGCATTTAATCAACTTAACCTACTGAACATCATAGCTTAGCCTAGCCTACCTTAAACGCGCTGCAAACACATACACTAGCCTACAGATGGGCAAAATCATTTAACAAAAAGCCTATTTTACAATAAGGTATTGAACATCTCATGTAATTGATTGAATACTGTACTGAAAGTGAAAAAACTGAATGGTTGTTTACCCTTGCGATCGTGTGGCTGCCTAGGAGCAGAGGTTTGCCGTCACTGCCCAGCATCATGCCAGTCTCATACTAAACTGGGGAGATCAAAATTCAAAATTCGGTTTCTACTGAATACGTATTTTTTATTTGAAAGTGGTATGACTTCAGTGTCAACATCACTTTTTGTGTAAATCTACCTAAAACCTATTAAATGGCCAGAACCAAAGGACCAGTTAGTACAAATGACATAACCAGTATAATAAGCAAAGTCACTACCATGTTAAACACTATATGCATCCAATGTTTGACCATTTATTCTACAGATACTTAGTAAACCCCTAGGGTATGCCAGGCACTCTGCTAGCAATAATAATAGTTAATATGTGTTGAACACTTACAACACTTGAGGCCAAAGGCTGAGACCTTTGGCTTGTATGATCTGATTTGATCCAAACAGAAGCCCTATGAAATAAATACTACTACTCCTCCCATTTTATGATATGAAGTAAAATAAAATAAAATAAGATACAAGTCCCCAGTCTATCTCAAGAGTGTTTGTCTTCTGGAACATAGGTGATGCTAAATGAAATATTTGTTGAATGGATAGGGTGATAATCTAATGGGAATGAAATACATATGAAGCAGTTAATGTACTAAAACTGCTCTAGGGAGTACAAAAACACACATTGAAATACAGTTAGAGCTCAAAGGAGGAAATGGACTCCATTTAGGAAAGACCTGAATAAATAGATTCTTCAATATGCAGATGGATCCTGTCTTAAAGCACATCTCAGATTCTTGCTGCATTTTTTGGTGGACACAGAAGCAGGTCATTCAGGGCCTATCCCATAGGAACAACTTTTTTAGGGTTTTTCCGAAATACTTACTGTCTAGTATTCCTTTTACTTTTAGAGGGACCTCTTCCTATAATGACAAAACACATCTGGAACACACTTACCACGCTGATTCCCTGTTTTACTCTTTTAATTCCCTTCCTAGAATAAAGAGCACCTACTCTCTGAGTATTTAGGGCCCCTGAAATAAATTGTCCATTTTCAAATGAACTCACTTGCAATCAAGAAAAGACTAGAGAATTTCTAGGTACGTCAAAAAGATTTTTATTTTACAAAATCGATGCTCTTCCCTGGAGATAATATTAGAGTTCTAGCTGTGATCCATATTCTCAAAATGAAGAAACTTTAATCCAAGAGTAAGATGCAAACTCATATACTTGGCCTGTGTATAAAAACAGGTAAAGAAAAAGTAGGACATTTTGGGGGAGCATTCAAGCCAAGATGGGAGAGGAAATGGGTGTCATTCTTGAAGCTTCACTCTCTCGAGCCTGCATTTGCCTTTTTCTGTCAGGAGGCTGACAGGCAGCGATCACCCAGAAATTATATTGAAGCTAATTTTATGTAGAATGGGGACATTTTTACCCTTCTGCAGACATGAACCTTGTAAGATTTGTCAGCAGCTCTCAGGGTGAGAACCTTCTTTGCCGAGATTTTGTCTGCTCTAGCTTTGCTTGACTTTGCTTCCTCAGCCAGCTGCTTGCTTCTGTTTATGCACTGATGAGGTTGTTTGCTAAGGTAGAAGGGAATAAAGACTGTGAAGGCTTGGATGGCCAAGTTACTGTGTTATCCATGCCTGCTTTGTGTTATGATTTCCTTGTATGTCAGTTTTTTTCTTTGTATGTTTTCCCTCAGTGTCTGCCTGGACCTTGAATCTCTTGCCTTCATTTTTATATCTTCTGGACTCTCCTTGATTGTGCTTATTTAATAAGCTCATTTATTTAAGTGCCAAAAACTATGTATAAAAAACTAACATACATGAAAAAAATCCAGTGAGCATCTCTGAAGGGCCCATTGTGTGTCATATCTCAGCCTTGGAGCACTCGTGGCCTCACCCTGTGCCCTGTAGCCACCTACATCATGGAGAAATCATCTCAGCATCTCTCTCTCTGGGAAACATCGTGAGAACACTTAGCCTCTAGGTTCAGTAAAGTCACATTCAAGTTCCACTGCATTATTCCCTGTGTGACCTCAGTTGTGCAACTTCTCTACACCTTTTTCTCATTTGCAAAATTAAGGTAATATTTCCTTCTTCGTAGTGTTGTAAAGATCAAAGGCCATGATTCATATCACATGTTTAGCCTGGTGCTCAAGAAATCCTAAATTCCTATTCCTTCCCTTTTTTTACTTTCCTCATCCCTCCTTGAAGGTGGAAAATAAAACAAAGTTGTCCAGAAGAAAAACAAAAGGGAATGAAGGACTAAGTGGCTAAAGCTGGAATTTTCCTTTTACATACTTAACCAGTGGGTCATTCAAGGTACTTCACAATTTGTTGAGAGAACCATTAAATGCCATTAGTAGGTCATCTGCCACTGACTTCAAAACTATAGTCTTGCAAACTCAAGCAAATAGGGAAATCATCTTAATAGCTCTGATCACTTTGATTTGGGCCATAAGGCCATGGTGACAGATGCAGGAAGCATCTCTTAAATACCAGGGTATTTCCTTTAGCTGGCATAATTTGCAAAATAGAAATGGTCATGTGCTATCATTATGTAATATGATATCATTTAAAAATGTAAAACGGTGGCAAGAGCATTTTGACCAAGTGGCCCCACAACTTTAAGCACCTTGCTGAACACCCTACAGTCTGTTCTGGTCTCATCAGAATGACCCTCACATCATAAAGTGCATGGTATGGTCTTTTTCTCCTTCACATCCTGAAAGGAGGATCTGCATTGTACAGCATATATAGCTAGACTGAACTTTTGAGACTATTTAGTCTTTTAAAAGCCCTTTAACTAGAGATATATAATTCTAGCCCAATCTTTGGATGTATAGATGAAGAAAGTGAGATTTAAAGCAGTGAATTTACTGGGCTGGCTAAGTGAAGTAAGCACCTGATTGAGAATTTGAATGCCGATCTTCCTAAGTTATGTTGAAAACTGAAGCTTTTTTGCTTCACAGATAAGGATATGTGTATGTGTGTGCATATTGCATACATATGTATATAATATCTTTATGTGTATATGTATATTTTCCTTCCTAGAAAAGTTGCTGAGATGCTGAGACCTCTGTAATATCAATCCTCGGAGGTTTTAGTTTTGTTTTGTTTCTAAATGCCATCAGCTTTTCACTGGCTGATAGCAAAAGTTATACATGCTCAATTTTTAAAAGTCCAACAATTCAGAAGAGTATGAAGCAATTTTAGCAAAATATTGCCTAAAATTACAGAAATACCATCTGTACATATTTTGATAAATGTTGTGTTGATAATATTTTAAGTTTCATAAATGTACACATAAAACTTCTAAAGTAAGACCAGTATTCACTTGGTCTACCAGGACTTACATTCTAACCAAGAACATAATAAAGAACAATAGTTCCCAAAGTGTAGACTGGGGCCGGCCACATCACCTGAGAACTTGAGAGAAATTCCCTACCAGGGAGTTGCTGTACCAGAAACTCTGGAAATGGGGCCCAATGATTTGGGTCTTAACAAGTCCACATGACTCTTCTGATACAAGATCAAGTTAGAGAGCTTTTGGTATAATGGTCTGAGAGATCAAAGTTTGAATAAATCTTATCTGTCACCCTCATTAGATTGTAACCTTGAGGAGGTTAGTCACCCAACTGTGAGACCTGGGTTTTTCATGGTGAAGTCAAGGTAATATTTACCTTGAAGCATTGTTGTGGAGATTAGAGACAGATGCTGTGAAGTAATGAATACAGTGACTATAGCTCATTGTAGGAGCTCAATCAATGGTAGCCGTTCTAGGAGGCCATCGTAACTTTTATCAGCAGTTCAGTTATTCGACTCACTCTTGAGAGATACCATTGTATGTGCTCTAGGAGAGAAACACACTGTTGTCAATATTTACAATTTACACATAGCACTGCAGCCAGAAGTGTGTGATTGTAGCCTGCTTAAGAATTTGTACTACTCAGGAATGACACAATTCTTTGCTGCTTAAGTGTTTTAAAGGAGAGTTGCTAGTTTTTTCAAAATGTTTGAATATGTATTTTTTTATTTAATAATCCTTGGCATGAGGTTCTCCAAGGAAAACTCTGGTTTGATCATAAAATTCTGAACTGCAGATATGAGAGTGTAGTGGGACTCCATTTCTTCTCTATCTGCCACATATAAAAAGACCTAAATAGACCCAGGTGGTTAAATCCCCCTTCCTAGGAGGATTAGCAGTTACTTGGGCCACAGTGCACGTGGGTAGAACCAAAGAAAAGACTATAGAAATAAATATGAAATAGAAATAGAAACAAATATGACTAAGAGTTGCTCATTTTATCTGTAATGCCTTAAGTTACTAAGCATGTAAGTATTCTACAACAAGGTAACTTGATCTTCAGAAAGATGACTGCTACAAGAAATGGAAACAGGAAACAAGGTGAATTTAGTAAGGTGTCAAGCAACTTACGTCTGACTTTACAGAAGGGTCCAAATGGGTTGAATTTGCCCTAACTGGGCCTAAAGTGGCAAATGAAAAAACTGTGCCTTTCAGTCTTCTTCAGGCTCAAGCCTGGCTCTAGCAGCCCCTACTGGCAATCAGGCATGATGTTCAGTGCGTCTATGCAGCATTTCCCTTCCATTTCTGCACCATGTGTTTTTAATCACCTTAAAGTGAGAATGAATTGGTATTAAACTTTCAACGATTTGAGAAAGATTTTAAAAAATAAACCAATAAAGTGAAATAACGTAATGACAATGTTTAAGTAGGAATATTATGGCAGATAAATTCTTAGAGGTTTACTGCTAATGGCCACTTGACATTTTTAAATAGAGCATTTCAGTAAATCATTGGAAATTAGCTGACAAGAATTTATATTCATCTATTTAAATGATACTTATAAATAAGTAAATATGGTTTAATATAGTTTGAGTGAGGCTGGAGTTGATAGCAACATATGTCCTAGTGTAGGTTTTTGCTCTAATTTCAGATCTGAAAATTCAGGAAGCATCTATTGTAGATTTTCTTTGGGCCAGGAATTATGTTAGCTCCTGGAGACCCAGAGAGGAGAAAAGCCCAATCCTGGAACTCTAGTTATCAATTGTCCTTGTTAGAGTCCATCACCCTTTACCCTGAAAAACCTCCATTCTTCCTTGAATAGCATAGCATACAAGGGGACTTCCATGATGTGAAGGTTAGAATTTAGAATTGTTATGCTTCTGTTCTTAACTATATCTTGCAGATTTTAGCTTACAGTTCAAGAGCTATAAGATGGCCAACTGTTTATAATAAATGTTTATAATAATATAATAAACTGCATATAATTAATTATGTACATGCATGCATAACTCATTCGTTTCACAAATACTATTTTAACAATGTACCAAACATTGTTGCAGGCACAGAAGATAGTAGCAGTGAGCAAACCAAGCGTTGAACTTAATGGGGAATTCAACCATGAATTTATAAATAAATAATTTCAGTTAGCAGTGTTAAGGCAGGGGGAAAGAGTATTTTTAGAACCCTTTGGAGAGGAGTGAGGAAAGGACTTTTTACACAGTTTTCTCCAAAGACCTCTGTGAAAAGGGAAGACATTTGAACCAGAACTTGAAGGAGGAGTGGAAGTCCGAGCTATGGAGCTCAGAGTGAAGAGCATTCTGGACAGAGAAATGATCAGTTCGTAGCCTGAGGAGGGAATGTGCTTAGTGTAGTCAGGAGTAGAGAAAAAAACGGTGTGGATGGACATTTGTGGATGACAGAGGGAAATTGTCTCACAAGATGAGTTTGGTGAAGAAAGGATAGCATGTTCTATATGTTCCTTCTAGAATCCATAGTTTGGTATTTTTTGATATTATAATAAGAGGCAATTCATTTTGAAGCAAGTGCATCTACTTTGACATACTTCTGGAACTGACCAAGAATTTTAGTAATTTTATATATACCCTTTTTAAATATAATAGGGTCCTAAGCCACATTCAGTTGAGATGCTGGGAAAAAACCTGAAGTTCTACCCAGTTATCAGTTCCATTCAAGAAGTATTATATTTGCAAACTACTAAGCTAGACCTTGAAAAATATACAGTAATGATAAAGAAATAGTTTCTATCTCAAATTAGCTATGTGCTATGAAGAACTGTTTATAATTACCTAATAACAATATAATAATAATAAATTTTAATGAAATAAATTCTATATTAGAAGTCTAAAGGAAAAACCAGCAAATTCTGAATCACGTTATTCATTTATCCTACAGAATTTTTTTGATTACTTGTTACGTGTCATTGAAAATACAGTGGTGAATAAAACATGTATGTCTCTTGCTCTTATGGAGTTGAGGGTCCATTTGGGGAGGCAGGAATTAAATAAGAAATATAGCTACAAACTAAAATAAATGCAATGAGGAGGAAAAAATGGCATTTAAGACAGTGTCTGGGACATAGACCCTTAATAAATATCAGTTGAATAAGTGAGTGAATGCATAGTGGATAAGAGAATAATAGAGATTTTGATACTTGTGATAGCATGGTGGGAAAAAGCTTCCCTGAGGAACTACCATTTAAGCTTGAACAGAAAGAATTGAAGGCTCTATCATTTCAAAAGACTGAGGAGAGGGGCAGCCTCTAGGTAAAGGGACAAGTGTGGGAAATGAGAGATATGATAGTAGAGAGGAAGAGAGTGGTGAAACAGGGCAATGCATTGCAGGCCATAAGGAATTAAATTCTATTTTTAGACAGTAAGTAAGCCATTGCAAGGCTTCCTATGTTTAAATGATCATCCTAATTTCTGCAAAACAGATTGACTAAGTGGGGACAAGAGCTCATGATGGAAAACAATTTCTAGTGATATAATTTTAAATTAGATTAAATAAATGATGGTGGCTTAGACTAAGATAATGAGAATGCTAGTGGATGCAACTAGATCAAGCCAAAAGTTTTAGAGAAAAGTCAGTGGACATAGTGGGATGATCTGTTTTTCTTCTTCCAATAGTTCAAGCTGAAAACTTGGAGATACCATTTATGCAGCATCAAGAGTAGCTCTGTTAAAGAAAAAAGTTCGTCTTATTCCCCTGCTCAAAGCCCTCCATTACCCCCACCCCTATCACTCAAAGAAAAAAGTCAGATCTTCAGTAAGATCCGTGAACCTGTAAATGCTCCTCCCCCAGATTAAATCTCAGAATCATTTCCCTAAAAGTGCCCTCCTCACTTAATCCGAGCTAGCCACACGGGCCTTTTCCCAGAATCCAGATAACCGTAATCCACCTGATGCTGTTTGTCTTTGCTGCCCAATTCTAGATGGAATCCCCAAGGCACACACTTGAAGCAGTCTTTCACCTCTTTGGTTCTTGGCTCAAACATCACATTCACACTGAAGTTTATTCTAGTCTAAATATCCAAACCTTCCTTTGCAGTATACTTTATCCTCTGTTTCTACTTAATTTTTCTTCTGAGATTTCTTAGTGACTAGCAAAATATAAATTCTGTTTATTTATTTATTTACTCATCTCCTCACTAAAATATGAATTTACTGAGAACTAGGTGTCATTTTCTTTCATTACCATACCCTGATGCCTGTGCTAATGAGTACACATCAGTTGAATGAATAATAGTTGCTAAAAGAGGGAGTGCCTTCCAGGGTAAATATTGTTGTGAAAACTACAGTTTGTTGACCACTTGAAATATGTAGGCATTGAGTTGATTGACTCCTGGAAGCAACAATTCTCTCTGCATGAGATGAGGCTTACTATGGGTAAGCAGACTGGAGACTAGTTGGAAGAATCTCGAATAGCTTGCCAAGAAGTTTAGACATGGCCCATTAGATATCTGGGCCTTAGATGAGAAGGTTTTTAACGAGGGAGGTAGCACACTCTGTCTGCCCTATGTATTATGTTAATGATTTTGGGGATGGTGTGAGGCAGGAGGTAGAAGTGAGTAGACTTTCAAATTAGGAAAAACCTGTCAGGAAATCACTGAATTAATCCAGTTATGAGGTATATATCAAATGTCCCAATGGACCATTTTGTCAGTTTTCAAAATGTAAATGAAAGGAAGAGAAAGTGAGATGGGAAATGAAAATCATGTTTATTAACTTAGAATAGAATTAATGAGCTTCTTTCTCCTTAAGACACTTGTTTTAGTTTTTCATATCCCCAATTTCTGACAAAGCATTTGAGTCAGTTGGTTGTTTGGACTATTGAAATCTACCTTGAATCCTGTGATACCATTCATTATAGGAAAAAAAAAAAAAACCATGTTATTTTCTTGGCTAAAATATTTGAAATTTTCCCAAAATGTTTCATAATGGCAGAGTCACTGGATTTTCAGGATTTCTCAGTTCTTGCTATGTTTCTGTCTTTAGTCAAACCTTGAGCATATACTTAACTTTTCAAAATATTGTTACCTTATGGTATAAAAGAACATCATGGAAACAGGACAGCAGAGAGTTTTCTTCAAAGTCTGGTTTGAACCTAGGCTCTCTGACTCCAGATCCCATGGTGTTAACCACACAGGAATGGACACTATACTCTCTGGGGTGGAAGTAGGATAATTGAACAACTCCAGTTCATTATCGGAAGAGCTTCCAGATGCAGAGGATGAGCTGTGACAGAAAGTGATCTCCCTGTCCTAAGACAGATTCAAGCAGAGGCCGCCATCCAGTGCTTCCACTCACCAAGTGTTGGCCCAGAATAGTAGCTGAATTAGGTAGTTTTGAATCCTTCATGCTCCTGCCTAAATCTGAAAACCTAGGAGTAAGCAAGAGGCCAGTTGTCACCATTCTTTCTATTTCCTCTTAATTTTTACAGCATTTGGGATCCACAGCAGCTTTCTGGCATTTTTAATTTAACTTTTATATGTTTTTTATCTTATGTCTTCATCTGTATTTTGAGGGCAGCGATTAAATTTCATTCTTCTTCAGCTCATTGCCAATGTGTAGATCTAAACTTTGCTCACAATAGGCACTTAAGTCTTACCTTGTATTTATTATCTGCTGAAGGATTTTCTGAAAAAATAACTTGATAAAATCTACCTAAATGACAGTTGAAATAAGGAATTTTTCCAAATATGTATATCTAAAAGATGAAAAGTCCAATTAAGTAGCCACTTTTTCAAGATTAAAAGATAGATAGTGCCTAAGAAAATAAGATGGAGGCCCTTTAAAATAAGGCAAGTAAAATGTGTGGCTAACCCCCAAGTGATGATGCAGGGGTTCTGCACCTTCTTGGCCAAACCAGAGAAAGATTTATTTTCAGTGCAGCAAGTTCTGTCATGATAAGATCATCAAAAGCTCTCTTTTTCTTTATTAGGAGCACAGGAGAGTATGTTTTGTTTAGGAGTAAAAAGAAGGTAGGAGAACATCTCCCATTTGGAAGATACATTTTTAAAGAGTGAATGCTCAGTGTAACATATAAGGGAACTGCCATCGCAGTAAATGTTGTAAAAGTGAAACCCGTTCAGTGTGAGCACCACCGAGTCCAGCCGCATGTAATTATCACAGAGGACAATACCCAAGCAGAGAATGTTTTAATGATTTGTGAGAGCCCAAGTGGTATGGAAAACAGCTCGAAGTGCATTTGCTCCTCCTGTTCTGTAGCCCATCACAATGTAAAATTGAGGGGGCATTAAATACTGTATTTACAGAAATGGAGTAAAAAAAAAATCAAGATAGCATTTAGGGTATTGTTCTTACACAAAAGAGGAAGAAGGAAAAAATTGCCTTTATCGACCAACATATTCCAATTATGATGTTTCATTTAAATAATCACAAATGGACAATTTGTTCAAACTTATTTCTCTATTCCCAGCATGAAATAATCCCCTATCCACTCAAGTTTTCTATGAATCTAAGATGGGATAAGTAGAACCATAATCACAGGAAAAAATCTGGGCGTGTGATTGCAGAGCAAAGGGGTCCGGGCATTCGCTTTCGTGGCCTCCGCAGTTCCGCTTGTCTTTGTTGAGGCTCTATTTTCCCCCCTCACTTTAGTTATGGCTCCCTTATGGTATTTTAAATTAATTATCAATACCTCTTCTGTTTTTTTATGTTGTTGTCTGTATGTTTGTATGGGGAGCTCCTGCTATTCTTTGTCAAATTGCTTCCTCCGCCTTCAGCGCGTCAGAACTGCTGTTGAATCTCCCAGTTTCTTTGCGGGTAGCTTCACCCACTTCAGCAGAAACAGGCTCTGCACCCTGGAGAACAGCTTTGTGATAGTTGAACTGGAGGCTTCTGTACTGCAGGGGAGGGGGTCAGGAGATGAGAATTCATTTTCTCTGGCACTGACTTGGCTCTGCCCCAGTCTCATCCCCACGAGTAGCATGCATTCATTCCTCAGGATTCTTAATGTGACCTATCACTTCAGGAATATCCTACGCCATGTTTTGTTTGCTTGTATTGGGTTTAGTTCATCAACACTAATCACACACAAAAAAACTAATTAGCCCAACAATGAAAATGGAAGCATTGAACATCTCAGTACTTATGAATAATCTTTCAGGGTTGTTGATTCAGTTAGTTATCTTGTATATTTCATGTCTTGCATATTACAGTTCAATAGTAATATCCTATAGAGACACACTTATCAAGGAAGCCAGAAATAGTAGGTAGTGCATATAGGCATTATGGCTGAGTCCCAAATTGAGGAGACACATTGATCTCATGAATTACATTCAAATACAAGTACAAAACCAGGTGAGGCGTTTGTTTAAAGGGTAGTATGAGGTAAAGGAAGAAATGGATGTGAATTTAAACCCCGGAAAGAACAGTGCATGAAATTCCAAAATGAATCCGTAAGTCATAACAAAGATACAAGAGATACTGGTGCCAGTGATGGGTCAGTAAGTAAAATGGACGGAGAGAAGACAGGTAATGATGTAAGCTTTTCCTGAGGAGCAGGGAAGCTAGGCTGAATTCCTAATGGATTATTAGGACAAATGAAAGAAAATGGGAAGGGAACATCCTAGTCACCTCAGGGCTCTGGCTTCACCCATTTCTAGCTGTGTGACTCATAGAATTTTTTGCTCTCTCTTCTTAGCCTCAACATCCTCATGTGTAAAAAAGGGAATAATGATCACATCACCTTGTAAGGTGGTTTAATGAGATAGCTCTTACATAAATTTCTTAAAATAATACCTAACACATATTAAGTGGTAGCTGCTGTTGTTATAATTACTATAAACAGTTTTAATCATTATTTTTATTAGAAAAAAATAAACATTCTAGACAACTTGACCAGAGGGCCTCCCTCCCAACTTTTTTGAATCTCTCAGCCAAAAAATCCTTGCAAAGAATTTTGGAATTCCCACCTATTCCCTGGGCCCTTGGGCCAGCTAAAAGAGGACCTATTCTTTTGTCAACAGGCAGATGGCAGCCCTGGAACTAGGCAGAGTACTTCAGTCAAATGAAGGAGAAACTAGGCTTTCTGTTGCTTTCTAATCTGTGGTCGGTGTGCGTATGTCTGCTATTCTTGCTCCTTTGCTTGAAGGTGAAGGATATGTATCCACCTGCACAGCAGGGAAAATATGTCTTTAAAAGTAAGTCTCTAAACAGCAAGGCTAGACTAAACTGGGTCTCTTAGAAAATCAAGGAGATTTAGAAAATCTATGTCCGCCTCTCAAAGTAACACTTTTAGGCTTATGAATCCAGTGGTTAACTTGGCTTCACTGCGTATGGCAGAAGTGGTGGAGAAAATAACTTGAATAGAATTATAATAAACTCACTAAGTCAGTGGTATAGGTTACAGTGTCTGTGATTATAAGTTGTATACTATACCTGTTTTATAACAAAATATGTAGCATTTAAAAGCATTTAAGTAGGCGCTTTACTAATGTGCCAGATACCATATTTAGTACTTTTATGAATTATTTTATTTATTACTTCACCCAGACCTTATGATGTAGAATACTTCCATGGTCCCCAGTTGACAATGGAAATACTAAGATGAAGCGAGGGTTAGTAGCTTACTGAAGTTCACACACTTAGAAAATGAGAAGCTGGGTTTTAGCCCAGGAAGTCTGACGCTGGGCCCATGATCTTAACCAAACTCAAAACAAAAACTGACCATTAGCAGAGCAGTCATCACCACCTGGATTCAACTGAAGGACAATGGAACTTCCTTAAAATTCCTTAAAGGTGCTTGATGAATTTTAAAATATGCTTTCAATGTTAATATTAAAAGAGTTTGACTTTCCAAAATAAAATAATTTGTTTCTAAATTATTAAGTAACATCTGTATGAGTCCCACCTCTTGCTCTGAGAATTGGAGTTAAGTGGTACTTTTTTAAAATGTAGCCCAGCAGGCAATGCATTTATTATTCCAGGAATTCCCATTTAATAATATACCCTCCTGTCCTTTCTTTTCCTTCTTTCCTTTCCTTTCCCTTTTCTTCCTACCTTCTTTTTTCTTTCTTTCTTCCATTGTATCATAATTTCCTTCAGAGCCCTAACCCTGTGTTAACATGCTATAAGTATATTGCATTTCTGCAGTAGTGGCCTCCCCTTATGACACATTCTTCAGCTTACAGGTCAGATTTGAAATAGTGAGCTCTGCTGATACCATAAAAGGACACTGAATTAAGGCTGTGATTTGCAAGCATTTTCCAGTTGTCGCCAGAGCCGTATTTGTCTTTTGAGATCAGAATTTGCGGAAGGCTTTGAAGTGACAAAGGTAACAAAATGAATTGTTGAGTAGAAATTCAGCTCCAGTTTTATTGCACGTGACCCTTTTGTGTTGCCATGTGCTGCGTTCAGCCTACCTCACTGATTCATCTCAGCAGCCCTATGGCGATCCGTCATGATTCCTCCACCTTTATAAATGAAGAAATAAAGGCTTGCTAGATTAAGTTACCTGAAGTTCACAACCAGCAAAACCCCTATCTTACTGATGCCAACCTCTACGCAATGCTGCCTCCTGAAGTGTTTTTGATCCCTTTCTCCCTTCTCCCGAACTAGAACATGTATAAACATGTGCTTGCACCCAACAACAATCTCTCCACAGTCTCATCCGATGTTAGTCCTTCCAATTTCTTCTTTTCTTAGTCACAGTAGGGGTTCAGGGTAGGGGCTGGGTGCTGTAATTTGCAGCTGTTTTTTTTGTTGTTGTTTCTTTTTTTTGGCCACATGCTGTGGCCAGCTGATGTAGACCGTCCCTACTTTGGAGAGCTGCATGGACTGTGTGCAGAGCTCCAGCAGCCACAGCCTTTGATTAAGAGCATGAAAAGGCATCTCTGGTCCCTGGCTTTTTTCTGCTTTGTTCTTGCCCACAGGAGTGGTAGAGGTAGAGACCGAAGAGGTTCTGTAGGCTGGCTGTGAAGACAGTTGAAGAGAGCTCCTTTATTACCTAAGGAGTATAAATCACATGTCAGAAGTTTGCAAAGGGAATTTGGACAGAACTATAGAAACATCTAAGGCTCCATACATTCTTTCTAATCAACTGTTACAGAGTATAGTCCAGCAAACTTAAATGCTAGTATACACAAACTTCCTGTTATAACACCACACATAACACAGAGCAGAAACAAGAAAAACAGAGGCAAATAAGTTTATGATCTGTTTTCCTTTAATGATTAAGGAGAAAAAATTATGAGCATAATTATTGACCTTTATTAAGTACCCAACATTTTCAGGCAGAAATAGTTTATAATTTGACACTTTCGCCAATCATTCAGCAAGTATATTGTAGCTACCTAATAAGCGAGGGATGTTTTCAGCCCACTTAGAATTCAAAAATACAGTGAACAAAGAAACACATTAATAGGTGAATGATAATTAAGAAGAATAAGTGCTATAGTAAAGATATCCGTAAAGAATTTTTGGCAATGTAAAGGAGGAAATAATTGTTGCTGGAGATTTTGGCCCAGGTTTTTTGGAGCAGTTGACATTTAAGGTGAGTCCTGTGGAATGAGTAGTTATCATCCAGCAGGGGAGTGGGGGAACTGCAAGGCAGAGGATGCCCATTGTGTGAACATTCAGTGCTGCAAAAGAATGTGGCCACTGAGAGAAAGGTAGATTGTTCAACGTGGTGGGTGATGTCAGGGAGAGGTACCACGGAAGGAGGTTAAGTGTTAGCCCTGGGAATATTGTTAAGTTTGTAAAGGTTCACACCAAAATACGACCAATTTCAGATGCCAGTCTCAATATGTGTTGGAATGTTTTATCATAAATTAAATAAGATTGACTTTATGTTGTTCACCCTTATTGAAGACTTTGCAAATACTGTTCAACAAGGTTGGATGAAATAAAAATTATCTTGGATCTGGATAGATATTTTTAATAAAATCTTAAAGCATAAAATTAAATTGTGTGCTTTCTCAGTAGATTACCAAATCAGTTGGGCAATCTCATAATTAAAATGTCTACATTGTTACAAAGGCTAACACATTTTTGTTTATTATGTATGGTATTGTAGTATGTGCCCGTCGTGGTTACTCAGTGAGCTATAGCGGAGCATTACAGAGTTTGTTCTTGTTGTTTGTTTCAGCTTTTTCCCCTATAGGACTAAAGGTTTTTTGTTTGTTTGCTTGCTTGCTTTACTGTTTTGTTTTTCTCTTTTTTTTTTTCCCTGAAGGAGTAAGGTTGCTATATCAACCTTAACAATGGAAAGTCTTAGTGACTTAAAACAACACGTTTATTTAGAACTCACAAGCCATGTCCAATGCGGGTTAACTAGGGACTTTGCTCCCCATCGTCCTCATCCAGACATGCAGCTGATAAAGACTTCACCATCCAGAGCACCGCAGGGAGCACAGGCAGGGAAAACATACATAAAGAGGATCCTGCCCTCTCTGTTTATGAAAGACTCACAAAGTAATAATGCCAGCCTTGCTGACATTTAGGTGGCTAAAATGAATCATGTGGCTTCCCCTATTTTTAAAAGAAGTTGAGGAAGTGCTGTGCTACCCTGTGCCTTGATGTGAAAGAGAATCCCGATTATCTGGGAGCCACACTAAGTTGTCTGTGTAACGTATTAGTTTGCTCAGGCTGCCGTGACAAAACACTGTACACCGGGTGGCTTAAACAGCAGGGGTTTATGTTCTCGCAGTCTGGAGGCCGAAAGCCAAGATTGGGAAGCTGGCAGGGTTGAATTCTGGTTAAGTGATTTTTTTTCTTGGCTTGTATACAGCCACCTTCTCACGTGTCCTAACGTAGCAGCAAGACTGCTCTCGTGTCTCAGCCTCTTGTTTTAAGGGTACCAGTCCTATGGATCAGAACTGTGCTTTTATGACCTCATTTAACCTTAATCATCTCCTTGAAGGCTCTGTTTCCAATACAGTCACACAGAGGGTTAAGGCTTCCACATAAGAATTTGGCGTTCAGTCCACAGCACGTGATACTCTTTTTTATGAAGTGTGATCGACTATAAACTTTGAGAATGACACTATCAAAATTTATTGGCTGCATATAAAAGATGGATGGATGCTATAAGAACATAAACTATATTAATTATACTAACAAATTAAGAGTAAATTTTTATATATTTATCTATAAATATATAGCTTAAAGATTTATATATCAAGATTCATACCTTCAAATATTCCTGTATAGTCTCTCCTCTCTCTCTCTTTTTTTTTTTTCAA
Organism: Manis javanica; assembly: GCF_040802235.1. Lineage (NCBI taxonomy): Eukaryota > Metazoa > Chordata > Mammalia > Pholidota > Manidae > Manis > Manis javanica. Next base: position 48,206,377 of record NC_133156.1, read on the forward strand.
CTTATTTCACCAGAATTCTAAAAAAGACAAGGTCAGAAGGAGTAGAAATAGGAGCGTGCTCAACTGTCACTTCTCATCTCTCCATCCGTCCCTCTCTGTTTGTTTGCGGAATGGAGGCAGTTCTGCTGACACTTTAGAGATTCTTATTGAGTGTGGGCCGTCCCAGAAGATACTGTCAGTGCGTGTCTCTGCTCTTCCTACCCGGGGCTGGCTTTAGATCAGCGATAGGTCTGCCACCAGTTTTCAGGAGGAAGTCACAGGAAGCTCGTCCCTGAGTCGTTCTTATATAAGTGTATTATTTTTTTCTTTCCATCTTTATCTTTTAAAATTAGAAAAGATTTTTATTTTATTTTAGCTTATCATCTATTAGTCATGATTATGTCCTAAAGATAAATTATCTTTCTTTTCTTGCTTCTGCTGAAATATTTCTTTAGTTTTGTTGTTGATTTCTCCAAAATGCCAAGATATCTGGTAAGAAAGTCAGAGTTAAATCACTAGATTTATTTGTTACCTTTAAACTGAATCACTGTTTCAGCAAAAAACAAATTTGACGAATTCCTTTGTATTTTAATTTTTTTTTTCTGTTCCTTGACTTTTCTGTGAACATTTCAGTCAGCTGGTTACTACTATGCCATTAAATGATTCATACAGAGACAGTGTGTGAAATTTTCTGAAGTGCTTCACATTTAAGATGAGTGGAGAAACCTCTGTCTTAAATTTCATGAAGAAGTAATCATGTGTCTGTGTTATTGTTGAAGAGAAGTTTCTAGCTCTCTTATTCTCAACCAAAGGATGGCTCCTGTGCCTGAAGGCAAAGTCACAGTTGGGACATTACTCGGCTAATTTAGCTGTGGTTTAAAAAAGTAAACAAAGCAAAATTTGCTTTTTACCAAGTAGTTTCCCCAGTTCATCGCTCTGCATACTGCTAATTACCCCCCTTTCTGCCAGTTTTTTCTCTTTTCTTTTTTCTTTGGATGGTATGAGGTTGGAGAACACATTTGGACCAGTTTTAAAAAATAAGCATTTTATTTTACAATTAGATTGATGAGATTATTGCAAAGATAGCACCGCATCCTTATACACCCCACACCTAATTTTGCTGATTAACATTTTGCAATAATATGGTGCATTTGTCACAGTTAAAGAACCAATATTGATGTTATTAGTAACTGAAGTTCATATTTTATTCACATTTCATCAGTTATACCCTAATGTCCCTTTTCTGTCCCAGGATCCCATCTAGAATACATTTTATTCACTAGTCATACCCCCTCAGTCTTCTCTTGGTTGTGACAGTTTCTCAGACTTTCCTTGTTTTTGAAGACCATGGAAATTTTGAGGACTTTAGTCAGGTATTCTATAAAATGTCCCTCAGTTGGGATTGGTCTGATACTTTTCTCCTGATTAGACTGGGGTAAAGTGTTTCTCGGAGAAGGGCTGTAGAGGTAAAAATGCCACTCTCACCATATCAAATCAAGGGTACATTCTGTCAACATGACTTGGCCCTGTTGTTATTAACCCTAATCATCATCTGACTGAGGAGGAGTCTTTCAGTTCTCTCCACTGTAAAGTTGCTTTTTCTTTCCTCCTTTCTTAGTGTATTTTTTAGAAGAAGGGCCCTACACATGTTTTTCCCAAAGTTTTTTGAAGAAAATCACTCACACTTAAGGAGTGAAGAGTTATGTTCTACCTCTGTAGAGCAGAGTATCTACATAAATGACCAGGAGTTCTTCTCATGACTTGTCATTCTCTACATTTACGTATCTATTTATCAACTAGTAATTGACATCACTGTGGACACATGGGTATTATTTTATACTTTGGGATATAGGCCAATACTACTTTATGTATTGTACTGCCTAAATTTCCCAGCCTGCCCCTGGGAGTTCCTTCGCTTGTCTTTGGGTCCCTTGGCTTCACACCTGTCTGTTATTGGGGCTTTGTTTTGTTGTGTTTTGAGTACTTTCTTGCTTTCTGGTACTACAAGTGGCTCCGGGCTCTTGTATATTTTCAGCGCTGGAATCAGTTATTACTCCGGTGGCCTGGTCCCTTTTTTTTTTTTTTTTTTTGATGGGAGGATGGTATTAAGATCTAGTTGTGATTTGATGTCTTCCATTTTCTGTTTTGATTTACTTTTACTATTGGTTGGCTGTTAAGAACTTGATGTTTCTCCCACACAATATGGACCAGTCATATTCGGTTTCATTTCCATATATGAACCATATGAACCTCAGGGTTTACTTCCTGATGAATCAGACTGATTTAACTAAAATAAAGCTGTGCTTTGTTTTTGTACAAGAGAACAAGAATTTCTCCTTCAGTCTACTCGGGTGTGAGGAAAATATCAGAAATCAAACTAGAATTAATAACTAAATGCAACTAGTGAATTTTTAAAAAATGAATTAACAAAAGGAGTTGGTTCCTTAACATGAGATCATTGCTAACCAAATCAGTTGTTCTGAGACAATTATATTTTTGTTTCATTTTGCATAAGCCCTAGATTACCATGATCTGCCTTTTGGCAGATCTGAGAAACGTCATATTGCAGAGGAAGTCAGTGGACATGAGATGGAAATTTCACTAAGGCAAAAACTATTTATTGTATCATAACAATTACTTTCAACATGAAATATATTAATTTTAGGCCTGGAAGGAATCCTAAAAGCTATCACCCACATGAATCATTTTAATATTGAGTAAAATAACTTACCTAAGTGAATTCATTTATGTAGCTGCCAAACTAGAATCAGAATTCAAGGGTCCTGGGATGCAGATCTCATCCAGAGAAAATAAACATTTAACTACTTCAATAATATATATATGTAATTGCAGAGAGATGAAACTTTGATTCAGTGAAGTATTTTGGTGGCTGAGGGCATGACCGTCTGAATTACATTTGCTGTATTTACCTAACGCTTACTGGATAGAACCAGGAAATTTTGAAAAGATTCATCTCTGTTTGGAACCAAATGTACAAGGAGAAATTAACTTATTTAAAGGAAAATAAAATAGGCTGCTCTTGGTGATTCATCAAGAATATATACCCCTTTGAGTGATATTTAAAATGAAAATAAAGGGTTCTTATAAAAAGCCATTAACATGATTGTGTTGCCTTTATCCTTTCTAGCAATCAGCCAGGAACTTCCGATCTCATAACTTAGTTTCTCATTCTTTCCTGTGCCCTCTTTCTGATTCTTGGGATTGGTGACAAGGAGAGACATGCTGGGGCAGAGGGCACAGCAGAAACGGGGAGAGGGTTCAATGTCATGGCTGCTCTTTAACCTCTTGGAGCCGCAATCCCCAGCTGCTGGACCCCCAGGAAGAGGAGTATTGCAGTCATTATATGAAGATGAAAAGTGGGAAAATTATGCCCGTTTTGAGCTTCTAAAAAGCCTGTCTCAGTCTCCTTTGTCCTCCTGGTGTCCTAGTCCTAGTCCCTGTGAGACAGAAAACGCAGCTCCACTTGAGAGCAAAGAGAGAATTTCAGATTTCCTCAGCATGCTTCTTCTGCGGTGCTGATGAGCACTTCACGGAGGATACAGAGACCCTAGTCCTCAGAGCTGCGTCTCTTGGCTCTGGAGTCGGTCATTCAGAAGCACACATCGTTGGGAGTTCCGTGAGGCAAACAGAGTCAGCTTGCAGGGCACCAAGTGTTGACATCACTTCTGCATGAGAAACCAGTGTTTCTAGGCCCTCCCTCCAATTCGGTTTCAGTGGCTGCGTGGACCCCTTAGCCCATGGCTGAGTGCCAGAAAGCACTGAGCTTTCATTGTTAGGGGGCAAAAGTATAGCCCAAATGTCAAAGAACTCACCTTCAGTAATTTATCATTTATGCATCAGTTGTGTTGGGTTTGGGGACCATGAGCACATGCAGATAACTGCAGAAAATTGGTATTAAAAGGAGAGGATTTATTTAAATTTTATTTCAGTTATTTTTTTTAGGTGCTGAAGATTTGAAACTGCTTCTTTAGTAGGAGAATGAATGCTAAATGAGAGATATTAATACAGGCATTGCCTTTGGTAGAAATAATGTTTTTCACTGTTAAAAATTTGTATTAATATTATTTTAAGTAATTGGAATAAGCTCCAGCACTGAAAATGAGCTAATATTCTTTATTTCTTTAAAAACTGTATTTGGACAAACCAAAAGAGGATGAATCATAGAATCTCAACATAGGAGGGAATGTTATTTGGCAGCCTACTGACCCTTCTGAATTTCTTTTTTTTTTTTGAGAAGCAAAGTTTTTCTCCTTATCTCTGAATATAGCCTGATTAGATATGATCATTTAATTCAGCTGAATAATACATAGTAAAAAAAACATGCAATCAGTAAAAGGAAAGCATAAGTTTAACCAAATAATCTGGTTCCTAAGTAAATTTTTCCAAAATAATGCAACAGTAAATGTGGCCCAAGAACATGTTTTTTGGAATTTTGCCAGAAGTAGAACAGAAAGACCTTGCCTAGCCATCAAAGGACTTCTGTGCAAGTCTGTCTCTCCCCTCCTTCCTTTTCTTCCTCCCTTCCCTCCAGCCACCCATCATCCAGCCATCCATCCATCTGTCCATTTATATTTATTTATGGCATATCTCCTATCTGTATACCCAGCACTGAAGTAGGCCCTGAAAACACAGAAGTCCATTAGACAAGGTATTCCCTTCATGGAGCTTAAATTCTGGTGTTCAGCCATCATGAATACGATACTGCAGGATTATGGAGGATTGAAATGCTGAGCACTGCCTGAAAGCATCTACCCCCCAGCACCCATCAAACACTTCCTAATGCCCTCCACTCCTTTTGAGAAAATAGGAAAGGTTATCTCTTCCCAAACTCAGGTAGCAGCAAAGGAATTTTCCCATCTGCTTAAAACTTTTTAATAGACAGGGGGCTTTTGATTCAGAAATAACTTCATTATACTTGTCCTGCTTAGAGTTTGGAAAAGAATTGTTCAAATCATATGGGAGGTGGTTCTTTGAAATCACCATCTAACATGAAAAGAAAAAAACAGGTGAGTTACAATCCAAAGCCAGACTTAATAATACATAACAAATTGCAGCTCTTTTTCAGTATCTCCCTAGATACTGTTCCTAATGATTCCAAGCGTTTAATTGAAATTTCTTTGGGGACAGTAGTAATCATTCACTTAAGCATTATATTTATATTTGTGCATGAATGAAGGAAGTCAAAGGGCTAATAGACCGAGTGAGTAGAATGGCTGCTTTTCAGCTGCAAGCCGCAATCCTTGTGGGAGCGCTTATCCTGGAGACAGCTTGCTTACGTTGTCCCCCAGGGACTGTGGGAACAGGACAGAGATGTGACTGACAGCTGTTTCTTCCTGGACTGAGACAGAATGCCTGATCCCAGTGCAACCTGTCTAATCAAACAATTTTCCATCTAGAGGATTAAAACACCTCAAGATGGAAGAGTATTCTGGTATAGATTTATTCATACAGAGGCTATTCTTTTTACCTTCACGGTTAGCATAGAGTGTCTTAATCCCAGGGGACTTCTGTGCCTTCATGATTTCCAAACCAATCTTAATGAGTAACTATTATTTTAGGAATATTTTAGCCACTAAAATTTGTGATGGAATCAAAATAAAGGCACGCTGTTACAGTAATTCTGCTTTCTTTGCAAGGCCAGAAGATTCTTTACATACCTCCTTTCAATTCATGATATCAGAGTAGTAGATTAGCTTCAAATAGTTTATCCCACATATACTAAACCTGAAATATTGACTCTATTGTTGTTCTCTTGGGCTTACAGGTACAATTTTCACCTACATACAGAGAAATACTTGTATGGAACTGGTTTAATTTTGTAACAGCTTTATTGAGGTGTAATTTACAAATCATAAAATTCTCCAGTTCAAGTATACAATTGCATGGATTTTAGGAAATTAACAGAGTTTCACACCACAGTACAATTTTATAATATTTCTAGCATCCCCCCAATTTTTCTCATGCTTATTTGCTTCCAGCTGCAGTCCCAGATCACAACTGGTTTCGTTTTAACCTCACATTATAATGGTTTGTGCTTATCACCTGAACGGCCTAGGGCTTAGTTTCCTCAGATGTGGACTTCAGTCTGTATTTTTGAATGTAGTATATATTATCATCTTTATTTGATAAATGAGGAAATAGAGATGTATAGAAGCCAGGAAATTTACCCAAGTCCAAGAGCTAAGAAGCTGGAGGAATTGAACTTTGTTTAGTTTGATTCCAAAGCCCTTTTGCACTATGTTGCACAATCAATCACTCCCAGTTTAGAAGGAAGCTGGTTGTGGATATTAATAGAGGTTAGAGATGAATCAGAGTTTTCTTGCTATTTTTGTGTTTGTATATAGCATTTCACTCTTCTGATTTCTCAATGATCTTATTACCATGTATCCAGACATACTATATATGTACAAATGTACCATGTATGTATAAATACATGGTAATAAGAGAATAATGTACATATATACATAGTTTGTCTTTTGGGATTATGTTAGAATTCAGTGACTGACAGTTTTCTGATATTAACTTATGTCATAGTTATTTTGCTTCATATTTTTAAAAATTTGTTATCATTCCTTTATCACATACATGCTTCTTAAAAAAATATTTTGTTATTGAAGATACAACTGCTAATATTGAAATACAGTGTTCTAATATTACATATTGGCCATCTAATTCTTTATGTCCAAATGTTTATTTGGAGATACTTGTATTATTCAGAGGCACTTTTTAAAATTTGTGCTTTAAATAATCAGGGATCTAACATCTGACATATCAGAATGGTGCTAAATTGTATGACATTGGACTTGTAAAGTTTTTAATAAAAACGCAGGCACCAGCTCATGACACTGCAACAGAAATTAATGTAGGGGAGTGAGGAATTCTTTGGAGCTGCCAAAGTCTGAGTTTGAGTTCCCTCTTTTCTGTTGACAGATTTTCAAGTCCTGTAGCAGGTCATGTAATTTTCCTGCTCCTCAGTTATTTAATACAAAATAGGTCTGATTAAATGGCACTTATTGACTGGCATCAGCAAGTTCTCAATAGGAAGTTAATGGTTTATCTTTTGGATCACTTAGTTGTATATGTTTCCTATAAAACACATTTTCAAGCATTTTAATATTGACTGCAATTTTTTGGATAAATCTAGATAATGGAACAAAGAAATCCAAATGTAAATAAAAGATCAACCAGAATCAAAATTCATTTCTCATGCCTGGTAAGTCAGAAATCAGTAATGCTGATGACAGGGTTCATCTCCAGGTGGTGACTCTGGGAACAAGGTTTCTTTCATCTGGTGGCTCTGCTGTCTTGAATCCATCTTTCCTGGTATCTCCTGCATCAGAAGGGAAAGAGAACAGGGAGAAGGGCCGTTCGCTTTTTAACCCTTCTGATTTTTAAATGGCACATGCCACTTCTGCTTCACTTGGTTCACAAGAACTTGACATGTGGCTTGACCTGGATGCGGCGGGAACACAGAATGACGGTTGCTGACTGGGCAGCCACTTTCTAGTAGTAGTTCTATACCATGGAAAGAGAAATACTTATTTTAGTGGACAGTTAATTTAGTGTGACACTCAAGCTAAGTCTCTAGGCAGAAGATTAGAGGCAATCTGACCCTGAAACTTAATGGAGTCTTGAACCTGGGCCACTCGGGTGTTGCAGGGCATTAAGTTGGTTTCCTCACTCTCAAAGAGAGGGATGGTCTTAATTAGCTGTTTTTAAAGTTTTCTGGCATCTGTCATTATTAAATAAAAAAGCAGAACTGTCTGGTTGAAGGGGCTTTTGGAAGGGGCAGCTCTCAGCAGGTCCTTCTCACTCACCCTAGGCTGCCAGCAGGATCCCAAGAGATCTGGAAAAGACAGATTAAACCACTGGAGTAGATTACTTTGGATTCCTTCCTCTCCCAACAGTCTCTGTTTTTAAGTTTTCATTCTCTCTCCTTCCTCTTTTATTTCTTAATAAAACCTTATATAACACATCAGTATAGACAATCTAGAGCAGAGACCGATGACCGACAGCTGAAAGACCTATTTTATTTGGACTGTACTTTTTAAAAATTACATATTTTGGTCATCATTTATAAATAGGTAAATATTACACAATACTGGAGCTATATAACAGCTGCCTTACCAGACCTCTCTTTGGTTTTTCTACAGGCCCCCACTATTCCTTATTGCTCTTTATTTACACTGGCTGACGAGCTCTCTTATGTCAACTGCCTAGCTTCTGTAAGGCATTTAAATTTGCAAAGTACAATCTAATGAAAAGTTGTGTGACGTCATTGAAATTTCTTTTTCAGGCAGATAATTAAAAACTTTTGAGCAAGAATAAATTGCATCTCCACTTTCAATTGTTTGTCAACCTGTTCTTTTTTTCATACAAAGTTCTGCTATGTGATCCTCTCCTTTTTGGAAGACATTTATTTATAAAATGAATTTTCCACAGTAATGATTCCCTACTGCCTATGTTACTCCCTGTAGCCTTTTGGCTTACAGGATTTTAGGCCTCTGCTCTGAATTAATTTAAGTAATGATTTTCTCTTACCAGACAAAGGGTCTATATAGTAACAATATATATGATAAAAGAGGTAATGGCATTTTTTTTTAATTTGACAATCTTTTTCTTAAAGTTGTAGCTAATAATGTCTCTCTGAAGATGTGTAGTGAAACTTTGACATATGTCATGGTTGTCAAAGTAGGCATTAACACAAAATAATAAGTTATTTAATATAGGATTCAATTTTATTTTTTCAAGTAAGCTGTCTATCACCAAGTTCTGAAGTGGATTCCTTTAAAGTCTCCCTGTCTCCAGAGAAAAGGGGAAAAGGCAACATGTCCCTGGACAGGATCTATGACTCATTATGTCAATCAAACCCCACTTCAGAAGGGAATAAAGAGATTTGTATCTCAAAGCTGTGCATAACGACTCCTCGGCTTTTCATTTCATATTTATGAGAGGTTTACTTTGAAGTGTTTATCAGCCAATACGCAGAAACATGAGGGAGCCTTGCCTGAAACCATACTCATGCGTCTAATCTGTGAAATGCTTGCTGAGCAGACTAGCTCATCAGTGCATGCCATGCAAAAATAAATACATACATAAACTTTTTGTTATTTGAGGGTCTTGGAGCCATATTTTTGTATGAACTATAAAAAAGAGATAAATGGTGCTGAACATTTTGAAATCAGTGTGACAGGAAATTTGGCTCTAAGATGCAAAAAGAAGAGAGGTGGTGGACAATTTCTTGCTGGAAATAAAACTTAGTACAATGCAGAGAAATTACAATATACAGATATTTACGTATACGTCTCATACTGTCTTACGCTTTGGGTCTGTCTGAGTAACCACATGATCATATTGAATAGCATCAGCTGTATTTTTTTAAAACAAAATGTTTTTTGAAGATGTAATTCTCAAAATGGTTGGGGAGATGGCACTGCCAAGATGTTGAAACCACTGAACTGAAAGCTGCTTTACATTTTTTAAATCTGTATTAGTATTCTTTGTGCATTTTAATATATATAAAATAAGTGGAAGGAACAGTCAGGGAAGATGAAGGGGGACACATAAAAGTAAAATATACATTTTTGATGGATGTAACTAGTACATTTTCTCATTTTTAATCTACTTGTTTGTCTTTGTTTAATTCATTCATTCATCAAGTGTTTATTGAGCAGTTACTCAGTGGATCCTGGCTTTCCAGTAGGAAAGATGAGTCAGAGTTGTTGAGGAGGATCTGGTGAGTTGGGGGAGGCTAACAAAGGCAACAAGTAAATATCAGTGTCACATGTCAGTTACTGTGACTAAGGGATGCTTGATTCTCCACTTAATCACATATTTAGGCTCAATTTTAGAAAGCATGGCATGTAAGGGAACATACAGACCTTGGAGCCAAAAAGGGAAAGGCAAACGAGGTCATTGCACCTATTTTTTATGTGGCTTTCGGAATGTTTTTTATTTATGAGCCTAATGCCTTCCTCCTAGTTGTGGCCTGAGAATTGTATGAGGTTTTGCATGTAGAATGTTTATAACTCAGTCACATACTATATGATCAAAATTAAGCCTTAAATGTTTGTTGAATGAATGAATGAATGAAGGATGCTAAACCTTCTGTTCCCATCCTTTTATTTTCAAAAGAACCTGAATATTTAGGGGATTAAAGGGCTTACCCAAGATTATATGTTTGCCACCCAGAATCAGGTTTTCTAGAGAACAAAGAAACGGAGGTACTTCCCCGGCATTTTCCTTCCCACCCCCACCAACATAGGCAGAGGGAAAAATTAAGTTACCAGAAATATGATATGATATTGTAAGTGTATATTTATATGTTTATCTTACTTCTTTGCCTGTGGGATCCTGAAAAGCAGAGACACAGCTTTTCGTCTCTGCATTCCTGGTTTATTCTTAGCATACCTTTTGCCCATTTGTAGAACTGAATTGAACTAATCAGTTTGAAACATGAACAGTGGGTGCCCCTTGGATCTGTGTGAGCCATATAATGGCAACGATTCTTGGGGAGACTTAAGTACAAAGAAGTATAAAACCTGCCAGATATACAGGAACGTCAACCAAAGCCTTTGTGGGGTATGTTCCTGATAATGCTGATGGATAGGTTTTCTGAAAGGGCTTTTTTGATTTTCTTATCCGAATGGAGATTGAGCACACTACACACAAGAGTGTGATTTGGAGCCAATTCTAAGGGAGAGGAAATTGAAGTAAGAAATAAGTGTTTGAAATAATAATCTGCTGCTGATCCCTAAACTACCTGAAGTGAGAGCCCAGGAATTAATGAGGCTCATAACGCCTTGTGACACAGGCATCCGGGGCTCCCACCAGTAGAGCAGCCATTTCTCTGCTGGCCCACTCACGGGCTGTGAGGGAGCAGACAAAAGCCACGTCCCCTTCGAAAGCAAAGCTACCTTAATAAGTGAAAGATTATTTCACCGATGAAGGTTTACAAGGTGCCAGACAGCGCAAATGTTTTCATAAAGCACCTGGGAAAACCTCAGCAAAGAGAAACCTCTCAGGAGGGAACAACTAAGTGTCACACTGGATTTCAGTGCCCAGCATTCTGGAGAAGTAGTAGTTTTGCTGGGAAAAGTTGGCTTTTTAAGAAAGAAGCAGTCTACCAGAAGAGACCACTGATTTAAAAAAAAAAAAAGGCAAGGCAGTGCAGAAGAGTTGCATCTCACTTCTCAGTAATGGGAGCCGCTTTGTAATTTCTGGAAAGCCCAGGAACCTCCCTGTTTCTTGAAGAAACGGGAGGTAATTCTTGCTACTTTTCACAGATGATGTTGATTCCTAAGGCAGTTTGCTTTGAAAATCCTCAGTGAATGTGCTCTTTGAATACCAAGTAGAAGATATAGAGGGTTAAAGTCACTGGTTTCTGGGGGTTATTTTTTCAAGAATGAGGAAGGGCCCAGGAAGTTGTCCATAATGACTAAACTGTTGTTCTGCTGATGAGAAGAGGCAGGATGGATGGTGTTGGCACTAGGATGCTTTGCCACATCACCTGAAAATGGAGACCAGACATTTTCTAAAACATCCAAGAGGCCAGAGCATTTGATGTCTATATAGGGAAGATGTTCCTGTGTATTCCAGGATGAAGATGATATGAGAGCACAAACCACATTTATTTTTAAAAGCCTTTGAGGAGGTTGGTGTTTTGATCCGATGTGGTTTTGGCTTCCCATAATATAAGGATTTCATAGGAAGCAGAGCAGCGCCATGATTTCAGTGGGCCCTGGGCACCTCTGCCTTAGGCAGCCCCTTCCTCCCTAAAAAATGCATAAAATTACATTTTATCACTGCCCTGGTATAAAGGCAAGTATACCACTATTTTAGATGAAAACATTTTCCACGAACTGAAAGTTTACATTTGTACTGATTAAAAAAAGTTAAACCATTTGTCGGGCCCCTGTAAGTGGTACAGGCCGTGGTGACTGTGTCCTTTGTGCCTCCTGGAGACTCTAGCTGTGGCCCTGTTGAAACTGACCTGTTTTTTTTTTTTTTCATTCACTCATGGATCTAACAAGGTGCATTTCAGTATGTTGAGATAAAGACCCCTTGTCCTAAAGGGGGTACCTCCATCTCATAAAAGTAGAAGTTTGTGACATAATATTAATTAATTTCTGTGGATTCAGAGTGTATAGTCATGATGTACACTTAAGGAATAATTTGGTCCACGTACAACATATCACTGTAATTGCTCTATTTCCTCTACCCCCAAACCTAAGAGCCATTCCTTTGAAGAGCAGTGTTTTTACATTGCATTTAGTATTGTCTCATTTTTAAAAACTCATCATAATTTTTTTCCATGTGATGCAAGGCAGCCCAAGTGCATGGTGAGTTCAGCGTTATGTATGCCCTGTAATAAATTTGTCCCCAGAAGTTTCTGAAGTTTATTAAATCTCACATGGTCCTTTAATTTTGTTCTGTGATTGTACTAAACTGTCTGGTCTGTATGTTATCTCTTCCGACGTCAGCTCATTCCCTCATTCCCTCCACTCTCTCCTAAGCCCCTAGCACCTCCTCCCCATTCTCAATCAGAGGCACACTCCCAAGTACACATCTGTCGTCTGTCTCTTCTCAGCCTGTGCACTCACATGCCCTGCCTTCCTGCCGATCACTGTAAATGAATGATCTCTACTGTTTTCCCAGGTGAAACCTGCCTGGTGCTCAAGGTCAGAGTGCCACTAGCCTACTCAAGAGTGTTTCTCCAGAATTCTTCCACGTCTGTCTCCTAAATGAACCATGCTTTCATTCCTCCAAGGGCACAAACATGCTCGTGCTTCCCCAACTTCTATTCATCCAGGTTTTTTACCAGCTACAGCAACATTATCTTACTTGTTATTGCAGCACATTTCAGAAGAGGTGTCCATCTTATAGCCACCAATCTCTGTCCCCTATTTTCTTGTAAACAATCCAATCAGATTATCACACATACACCTCCACATAACAGGTCTTGGGAAGGTCACCACTGATTATCCTGTTGCCACATTGTCAAGATCGACCTTAGGTTCTCACCTAAATGAGCTGTCAGCACCCTGAAATAGTTAATCACGCCCTCCTCTTTGATACGCTTTCTTTACTTAAATCTGGTCTAGTATATGTTTGTGCTTTTCCTCCCCTGCACAGGCTGCTCTTCTCCATATTTTGTTACTGCTTCCTCCCCTTTGCTTCAAATTCTGAATATAAAAATAACTCACTGCTCAGACCTTAATATTCTTTTCTTTTTTTTATTTGTTTATTTATTTTTATTAAGGTATCATTGATATATAATCTTATGAAGGTTTCACAAGAAAAACAATGTGGTTACTACATTCACCCTTATTATCAAGTCCCCCCCCACACCATACCCCATTGCAGTCACTGTCCATCAGTGTAGCAAGATGCCACAGAGTCCCTACTTGTCTTCTCTGTACTACACTGTGTTCCTGGTGACCCCACACACACATCATATACACTAATCATGATACCCCTCAGTCTGCTTCTCCCTCCCTCCCCACCTGCCCTCCATCACCCCTCCCCTTTGGTAACCACTAGTCCCTTCTTGGAGTCTGTGAGTCTGCTGCTATTTTCTTCCTTCAGTTTTGCTTCATTGTTATACTCCACAAATGAGGGAAATCATTTGGTATTTGTCTTTCTCTGCCTGGCTTATTTACTGAGCATAATATCCTCCAGCTCCATCCATGTTGTTGCAAATGGTAGGATTTGTTTCTTTCTTATGGCTGAATAATATTCCATTGTGTATATGTACCACATCTTCTTTATCCATTCATCCACTGATGGACACTTAGATATTTACGTATCTTGGCTATTGTAAATACTGCTGTAATGAACATAGGGGTACATATGTCTTTTTGAATCTGAGAACTTGTTCTCTTTGGGAATATTCTTTTCTGTCTACCTTTATTCCACACTGGTGATCTTGTCCAGGTCCATGACATAAAAGAGCATCTACATGCCAGTGATTCCCACATCTGTATCTGCTGCATCAGAACTGTCTCTATATAGCCAACTACTTCCTCCACAACTGCATTTCTGTACCTGACACATATTTCAAACTCAGATATCCAGGGCAGAAATCCTACTTTTCTGCACATGCACACACACACACACACACACACACACACACACACACAGACACACACACCCCATACCACACTATACCACATTTGCTCTTCTGGTAACCTTCTCCATCACAGTTGATGGCAACTAACTCCCTTCTTCTAGTTTTCAGTTTACAAACATTGATGTCCCACTTCCAACTTGTCTCTTTCTACCATACCCTACATGCAATCCATCAGGAAGTCCCACTCTGCTCACCACTCCACTGCTTCCACCCAGAAGGGCTGTTACCATCTCTTGCAAATGCATTCTGGGTGGTCTCCTTGCTCCCTCTCTCCAGTATTCTAACCCAATAGTCAAAACAATCTTTCCAAAATGCAAATTATATGATGTCGCCCCTCTCTGCCAAAACAACACAACAGCTTTCCACTTCAGGGTGAATAAAAGCAGGTGTCCTTGAAATCACCCACAAAACCCTCAAGATTGAGCTCTCATTCATTTTCTGACTTTTGCTCTTCAGGTTATGCCTTGGCTCACCTTGTTCCAGCTACTAAGTCCCTCTTGCTGTTCCTAGAACTTGCCAGGCATCCCCCTGCCTGGTCCTTTGCACTGATGGTTTCCTCTTGCCCAAGTTTTGGAAAGGCTGACTCCCTCAATTCCTTCAAGTCTTTGCTTAAATGTCACCTTCGCAGTGAGGCCTTCCCAGATCATGTTCAAAATACGCAAAAAATAGCTTTCAAAACTCTACTTTCTTTTTTCCCTTTTCATAACATTTATGACCTTTGATGATCCTATGCACTAGACTTACTCATTGTGTTAACTGTTAATAGTCTGTTACCCCAGTTGAAGTATAAGCTCCAGAAGGAGAGAGATCTTTATCTCTGTTTGCTGAGATACCCCAAGCCCTTAGAACAAGGCTAGCACTTAGCACTAAATAAATATTGATTGATTGGTTGAATGAATGATGAACAAAGTTACCTTCATTCTACTTGCCAGAAGTCCCATTCTTTTAGGTTATGACTCTTCTCACACATTCATGTGTCTGCCCCTATTAAAGTTGGGGTAATGAAATAGCTGTGTATGTTGTGAATGAATATAGATTCCCAGAGTGAGGGCCTGAACATTTCTACCACTGCTTCTGTGGCTGTTTCTACTGCTTTGTTCTATTTTCTAAACATTTTGTTCAGTACCTCCTATTTCTAGCTATACTGCTAAGAGTTTTATGGGCATAGATAGTTTTATTTCTACAGCCTTATGAGTACAGGTATTATTAAACTTATCTTATAGATGAGGAGATTGAAGAACAGAGGTGGGAAAATCAATTTACTTGCATGTGAACAAAATGTAAGTGGTGAAGTAAGGGTTCAATCTCTGGTTTACTTCCTTCTGAAATACTCTTAACCGCAGGGTGCAGCCTTTCTTTTAGGGAGGAAAGTGCATGTATTTCCCAGCAGTATATCCATAATATAATGATTTGGTTGCATTTAATTGTTAAAAAATTAAGACTTTTTAAGAGCAATTTTAAGTTCACAGCAAAATCGAGTGGAAGGGATAGAGATTTCCCACATGGCCTCTGTCCCCACACATGCACATTATCTTCATTCCCACATCATAATAACCTAATGTCCATTGTTTGCATTATAGTTCAGTCCTGGTGCTTCGCATTCTGTGGGTTTGGACACAATAGTCTCAGAGTATTTTTACTGCCTTAAAAGAATGCCTCTGTGCTCTGCATATTCATCTCTCCCTGCCCAACCCCTGGCAACCACTGATCTTTTTACAACCTCTGTAGTTTTGCCTCTTCCAAAATATCATATAGTTGAAATCAGAATATGTAGTCTTTTAAGTTTGGCTTCTTTCACTTAGTAATAAGCATTTAAATTTCCTCCATGACTTTTCATGGCTTGATAGTGTATTTCCTTTTAGGGCTAAATAATATTCCATTGTCTGGATGTACCATAGTTTAACCATTAGTTGTATTTACTTTTGCTTCATAACTGTTTCTGGTTGACTAGAACACAAAGAGACATACCAGAAGAGGCATTTTTTTTTTGTAGTTTAATTCAAAATATAAACATGAAAATATTCAATGACATGACAACAGAAAATAACGATATTACAAATATTTTAAAGTATGAAATAGAGTTGGCTGGGCGTACACTTCTATATTTAAATTATTTCATTTTTAGAAGAAAAAACTTTGAATCACAGAAAAGTACAGAGAATAAAGTATATAGTGCTAATTTCTAATCGCTTATAATTAACAAGTGTTAATATTCTGTCAAATTTGTTTCAAATCCTCTTCTCTCCACCCCCAACTGAATTCCTCTCTCTGTATCTACCTAAATTATTGCTATTGAGAATTTGATATATATTTTTCTAGTTCAAAATTAGTATATATGTATCTATAAATAACATGTAGCACTCATTATAGTTTTCTTAATATGCTTTTGTAACAACATTTTGGTTTTGAGATTTCTGTCTGTTAAGGTCAAGACTGTCATTTCTCATAACTCTCTATTTATAAAATTCCCATTGTGTCGAAAGGGTGGCCAAAGTTAAAGGTTTGTAGCTTTTCTTGCTGTGCTGGCTTATAAGAAGACTTATTTCTCCTAAAAGTAAGTGGTGTATGAACTAAATTATTTAACACATCTAACTTTGGTGATTAAAGTGGATTGTGTAAAAATATTGTTTTTAAAAAGTTATCAGTTGATGCCTCTAGATATGCTGAAATCCTTGTGAAACTGTTGTCTCCATTACATGTGAAAGTATCTACCATGTGTTGAAAGTAATGCTTGTAAGGCCCTTTGGTTGATGGCTCTAACCATGTTAGATATTGAGAATGATGTATTTTAGTGGCAAGTTAGTTTCTGATGTTGCTGAAACTGATTAGTTTCAGCATCACTTCTACCATAAACATAATAGTGCTGATGGTATAGTATTTCAGCTGTGATGACACAAAATTTTTTGGATCCTACTGAGCAAGCTTCTGCCTTCTATTCCTGAATTTATTTTTGACTTGGAGTTTATGTGACTCAACAACACTCTGTAAGTCAACAGCTGCCAGATGCTAAATGTAATTAAGGCTTTACATGTACTCGCAACCTATAACATGTGTTTGGAACACAGGAAGCAAGGTAGGAAAGGAATAAAAGAAAAACTCTTGACTCAGTTTCAATTACCCTTTCTGTATTTAGCAGATGCTAACAAACACTAACTATGGTCTTGCCATTTTCTACGAGCTCAATGGCTGGATGCTTGACATAGTTTTAGACAAGTATCTAAATCCTAACAGTAATTGGTGATGAAGCAGTTTGATTTAAAGAAATTGAGTTACAAACAAAAGTGTATCATTAATGTTACTCCTCAAATATTTGTGGTTACAGCATAGACTCTGATTAGTTACTGAAGCAAAATATCTGCTATACATAGTTCACCTGGTGATAGACTGTGATTTATACATCTCACTAGATGTCAAACTGTAGATGAGTTAATTAACTCTTGAGATCTAGAATAATCCTTCAGTGATGGGAAAGTCAAAATGTTTTCAAAACCTCAAACACAGGATGGAGACAGGGACCTTCATGGATGCTGAAATCGCAAATGTCATATGCCTCTGTCAAAACTTCAGCTAATGATGGTAGTTTCTCTGCTGGCATAAAATATTCTTTGTATTACTTGGAAGAAGCCAGATACTGTATTACTTAATGGAACAAACATATCTGCAACTTAACTAAAAAATTATTTTATTTGTATAGTGTTAGGAAAAAATTAGAAATGGAAACATGCCCATCATTTTGTAGTTTTACATTTACCACTAACATAATAATAGTGATTTAATAATAATAGCTAATATTTGTTGACCTTTTATATATATATATATATATATATATATATTCATTGACATAATGACCATAAGAGGCAAGTACTGCTACAGTTTCCTCCATTATTCAGGGGAGAAAATTGAAAAAGGAATATTAAGTAGGTTGATCAAAACAGCAACACTATAGTCCTCATAGTAAGAGAAAACACCAAGCATCTAAAACAAAACAAAATGAGCAATAAAAATGAGCTAAAAGCCAGAAATCTGAAGATTGAATTGGAGTCTCATGGTAGGTCTTCAGAGAGAACAAGTGCTGCTGTCAGAGCTACAGCTGGGAGATTAGACATTAGTCTGGGGGCAAGAAGGAAAACGTGACACTGAGAGTCCTACATTAAGCAGGACACTTGAAGAGAGATACATGGATTGACAGAAGCAAGTATAAATCTTTCAGGACAGAAGAATCCTTAATTTAGGACCTTGTAGTTTTGAAAATTAATGAAAAAGCCAGTGTCAACTAAAATTCAATAGAATTAAGTACATAAAAAAAACAAACCTCCATAATTAAGAGCAAGCAAATTAATGAACAATTAGTGTTGATCTTTAAATTCCTAAAACATTAGAATTTGTCAGATACATACTTTCAATTATGTATAATATGCAATTTAGCAACTCTAATAGAAAAACTGAACAGAAACACTTAAAAAGCTATATAAATTTTGTAAATGAAGTACATATCTTAAAATAATAAGGTTTAGTACCTACAGTAAATATGAAATTGGGCACAATTAAAGAGAGAATTAGTCAACTGAAAATAATCAGAAGAAATTAGCAAGAGAGCACAGAGAAAAAAGGATAAAGAATATAATAGACATTTAGACAGTATAAGGGTAATATATAGTTTAATTAGTGAAGAGAATAAAGGGTATGGAGTGAGTAAATCTTTAAAAGGCAATGGTTGAGAGATTTTTAGAGTAAAGAAATGAATTCACAGAAATTAGAGGAATAGCATACATCAGTTAAGATTAGAACTCTACACAGACTGATATATCTCACATGTAAATTCCTAGAGCAGCCACTAAAAAATGATGTGAAGAGATAGCTAAAAAGCCAATAGAAAAATGAAAGTGGAATTTAAAAAAAATTCTTTATCTAAATGAAGGTCAGAAAGTAAATACAAAGAGGAACAATGAAAAAGGGCCAAACAGGAAAACACATAGCAAAATGGTGAATGTAAATTCAACCATCACAATAATTATATTAATATGGACTATCACACTAATGCAAAGGAAACAATTGTCAGGTTACTTAAACAGCAAGTTCCAAACATATGCTGTCTACAGGAGATGTTTTAAATACAAAAGACACTGAAAAATTGAAATTTAAGTTTACTGTTTAAACTTAAGAGAACTGTTTTGACTATTTTATACTAGGCAAAGTAGATTGACCAGAGTAAAAGATGAATATTTGAAATCTATAAGAAGATCAATTGGCCCTGGATATATGAAAGTGTACATGTCTAACAACATAGTTTCAAAAAGAAAAGGAAGGAAGAGGGGGAGAAGAAAAATTGACAAAAGGGAGAAAGAAAAAAAAATCATAGAGATTTTTAACCCTTTCCCCTATAACTGACAGAAAAATGACCAAAAATATCTCTAAGGGTATAGAAAACAACATTGTTAATCATCTTAACCTAACAGACATTTATAGAACACTACTTAGACCTTCAGAATACACTCTATTTTTCAGTGAAACATTCAGCAACATATACTACATTTTGAGCTACGAAGTGAGTCTCAATGAATTTCAAGAGGAAATCCTGAAGAGTTAGCTGTCCACCAGGTACTTAGTGAGAAACAATAATAAGACTTCTAGACATGTCTCAGATATGTGAAAATAAAATTGTACACTTCTAAGTAACCCATGTGTCAAAGAGGTAGAAGAGAAATTAGTAAGTATTTGGAATTAAATGATAATGAATGTACAACACATCCAAATTTATGGGATGCAGATAAAGAGGGAAAGATTATAGGTCTGAATTTTTATTTAAGAAATAAAGAAAATAGCTGGAGGGATAAAGAAGTACAAACTTCAAATTATAAAATAAATTAGTCACAGGGATGAAAGTACAGCATAGGGAATATAGTCAGTAATGGTGCAATATCTTTGTATGGTGACAGATGGTAAGCACACTTACTAAGGTGAGCATATAGTGATGTCAAATCACTGTGACATGATTGGTATAATTGTCAAATCACTGTGTTGTAAATCTGAAACCAATATAATATTGTATATCAACTGTATTTCCATAAAAAAGAAATAATTGTTTTTAAATCAATGATCTACATTTCTACCTCAAGAACCTAAAAAAGAATGAGCAAATGAAGCTCACGGTAAGTAGGGATAATCAGGATAAGAACAAAAAATTAAAGAACAGAAAATCACTAAGGAAAATATTAAAGCCAAAATCTGATCCTTTGAAAAACTGTTGAAAGCCATGCTGGTAAAATTGATACCCTTAGAAAGAAGGAATACACAAAAATCCCCTAAATCAAGAATGAAAAGAGGGATATTGTTATAGCTCCTACACATATTTAAAGATATCGTCATAAACTATGTTTATTTAGGTGAAATGAACAAACTCCTTGTAAAATATAATTAGTATGAAAAATAGATACAATCTCAAATATTAGAGATAGTCACTACATATTGATAAATTCTTCAAATGATCAGAAAGCTCTAATAATTCTAAATTGATGTGCACTTAGCCTTAGTGCACATATATAATACAGCCTTAGATATAATGCAAATATTGCTAAAACAAAGAGGAGAAACATCTATTATAGTAGAAAACTGCATCATATTATCTTTTAGTTATTGAGAAGGCAAGCAGCAAATTAGTACCATATAGAAGAATTGAACATGATTAATAATTTAGTTTAGTTGACATATACAGAATCTTGCACTTAATAGAGAACATGTGTTCTCAAATACACATACATGAAATACAGAATTTTTTTCAGACAGTAAAATGAATTTCAAGATTGTTCAAAGATTTAGTAACATAAAAATTATGCTCCCTAGCCAAATACAAATTAGAAGACAGAACAGAAATTTATACAAAATAACCCAGTACATTTAGAACCTTAATAAATAGGTTCAATAGAAATATGAAAATGTTTAGAGCTAAACAACAGTCGAAATGTGACTTGTGAGATGCAGTGAAAGTGGTCCTTAGACAATAATAGATATCACTAAATGCTTATAATAAAATAGAAGAATAGCTGAGCATTCATGACATACAGAATCAAATTTTAAAATACATGGAAAAGAACTCAAAGAAGGAGAATGGGATAAAATGTATACATAAAGGAAGAATTCAGTAAACTAAAAATCACATACAAATAATAGAATCAGAAAAACAAATTTGTTTTGTGAAAGACAAAAAATCATTGGTGAAACCAATCAATTAAAAGAAAAAAGACACATATAATGTCAGGAATAAAGACAGCATTCTAAATTCTAGCAGAAATTTAAAAGGACTCAAAACGTCTGGGATAGCTTTGTGCCAATAATTGAAAATACAGATGAAATGAGCATATCCCTGGAAAAATTTATTGTTCCAAAACTTTCAAAATCAACTAAAAAAATAGTGTTAATCTTATAAATAAAAAAATAGTAATAAATTTTCTTCATTTGTAAACTGACAATATAATAATAGCTACATTTGTGTGTGGTTACTCTGAGACAGGCAGTGTTCTAAGCATTTTTACCTACCTTATCTAATTCAGTGTTTACACCAAATCTATCTATGAAGGTAGGTACTATTTTTACATACATTTTATAAATGAGAAAAGGAAACTCATCAGAAGTAATTCTAAGAATATATGGTCAAGTATTTTTAAAACAGACACTGGAACATGCAGCTTAACCCTAGGCTATAGAGTGCCTATTTTATAGGACTCCTGTCTTAATTAATTGGAAAACTGTATAAAAGCACTTAGGACAGTACCTGTCTCATTATAAAGTCATCAGTAAATGTAAGCTAATTTAGCAGCCATTGTCATACACAGGACAGCTAGACTGTTGTCATTAACTCACTATTGCTCTTTCATCATTTTTTTTCTGATTAAAAAATTTGGAGAGTCAGAATTCTCACATGGTCAAGTGCCTGAATGCCTTTGTAGTGCTCATACAGTGGATAACTGATTGATACCGCTTTTAATACTGGCATTGATTTTTAATCTTGTCAATTGTCATCAGCAGAAAAGAGTCTCCAGCTAACTTGGTGACTGGATTTTCATGTCTGTTTATGAACTGGCAGTTGTTAAGCAGAACCTTTTGTTGTGGCTGCTTTTGGATTTTCCAAATTGGGCTTTGTTCAGGTTGGAATGTGAACATGCCACCATATCAGAGGAGTATGACACATTCACCTTTTTCTTTCAAGTTACAAAGCTTCTGCAGAGGAACCTAGGATGCTGGAAACTCTCCCCCGTCTTCACTGGCCATTTGGGTGCTACCTTGATTTGGATGCATTTATTTCCTTACCAATTCTTACAAATTGTAAAAGTTGTAACACATCAGATCTTCAGTTAGAGATTAACATAATTAATCTAAATGTTTGCAAATATCAAAACACTACAATATACATAAAATAAAAATTTATTCTTACAGTGCACTTTTGAAATATAAATATTTGACATAAATCTTTATGAGTAGTAATGCATGTGCACCTACTCCATAGTTTTAAGCCATGGGATTTTTCATGAACAGTTTTGTCAACAGTTGGAAAAATATCTGAATGTGTAAAATCCAATGAACTTTAGAAGGGCATTAGAAGAGAGTTTATATGAAGATTTTAGTATACACAGCATAAAATATTACAATTTATAAGTAGCTCCTTCAGTGGCTTTCAAAATTATCATTGCCTACATACATATGTAGATTCCAGATTTGTACAAAGATACTATTTTAGATAATATTGGTAACTTTTTACTGATTATTTGTGGAGCTTTTACATACCTATAATTGCTCAAAATTTAAATATAGGTATTGATAGTCAATGTAAGGTAGCAATTTAGTGATATGTTGATTAAGCAAATAAAAAGAAAAGTTATGTTTTATCACTTACAATTGCCACATTTTTCTTGGTAAGTTTCTATTTTGCAAAAGCTTGAGTCATCAACTCAGATCATTTCACTTACTGTAGTAAAAAGAACTGTAACAATGTAATTCATGTCTTTTTTTAAATACCTGCAAGATAAATTTAGAGTCAATATTCATTCCTGACTTTAAACTATAGACTCTAACATTTGCTCAAGAAAAATGACCCATGTTTATTTACAAGAGATTCTCTTTGTCTTAGAGTAAATTATCCTAGAAAAGGACCACTTAAAAAGTTTATTTAAAAAGAAATGTTATTTCGTATTAAATAGTAAAAATAGCATATTTAGTATATTGCAAGTTTACCTTGAAAAAATAAAATTGAATATTAAGATTTTATTTTATTTTATGTTAATATTTGTTATTCCAACTGTGCTATAATTATTCAAAAGGATGATGAATAACAGTTTTTGTGGGGGGCGTAATACATATTTTATGTCAAAGTTTCATGACTGTACAATATTATATCCTTCACTTGCAATCTGCATTTTGCAGCCTAATCACAGAGGGTCATATTTTGTGAAAAATATTTGATGGATTCATTAATTCTCCAAAGGACCTCTCATTAACCTTTTATTTAAAAAATTATTGTTCCTTATTCTAGTTGAGATTTTCCTGGTTCTTGGTATGATGAGTGAATTTTTATTGTCTACTGGCAATTTGAAATATTATGTTTTGGAATTCTGGATTTTATTTAAACCTATTTCAGCAGGCTTCCTCTGAGGCATAGCCAGTGGGAAAAATGGAGCACCGAGGCTTGACTGCCACGTGGAAGTGAAAGACCAAGTCCCTCACTTGGCCTACTTCCACGAGGCAGGGGATGGGGTAGAATGGAAGGGGACGCTGCGTGCTGCTCAGAAGAGCTGTTTTCAGACAACCCGGCACAGCTCTGCAGGTAACAATCTAGTTGATAGGAAGGAGGGCATGTCCTTACAGTTCTCCATGAGCCCTCCAGTGCAGCTGAGGTTAGATTTCACATTCACCCTCCACTGGTACTAGCAGGGAGAGGAAGGGGTGTTTCATTATCGCTGGCCAGGGATGAAAGCCCAGGCCCCCTCACAGCCTGCAGCGATGCCTTTGGGTGGGAGGCGGGGAAGTCTCGTTCCCACTGGCTGTGGATGAAATTCTGGCTCACCACTTTTTATTTTACCCTGAAGTGTTTGTGGAGGTGGGGCAGAACCCTTCCCTTATAGGAAGCTTTTCTTTGGTCTCATTTTGTCTGCTTTCATTGGTATTTCCAATTTGAAATTTCTCCAGAAAAATATAAGAATGATTATGTGAATATATAAATAGTCATAAGATATTATTAATGAATATATGTCTGGGATATATGAGGCAAAAAGAAAATCCAGGGAACTCACCACCATATCCTTCGTCAAGTCCCAGGACCCTAATAGGTTTATCTTCTTCTCAACTCCATTTAAAACTCTTTTTATGTGTTTTTTTAAATATGTACTGTCCTAGGTTTTTAGCTGTACTTAGTAGGAAGAGTAGAGAGAAATGGGGAAATCCATCTTGATCCAGAGCCAAAAGTCTATCAGATAATCTTTTGAAGAACCCATCATCATGTCAACATCCATTTCTATTTTCTCTTGTTAATGACTGAAATCCATTAGATCTTGGTGTGGTTTTTTTCTTGTGGCCTTGCTTATGATCCTAATGTGTTATCAGCAACTAATTGATGGCATAGATGTTGTTGATAGAGATAGTTGATGTGAGAAGAGATCCTAGTAGTAAATGGGTGAAGATGGGGATTGATTTTATAAGCGACCTTTAGTGACTATTTTCATGTTATAGCAAGTTTTGCTTCCCCATATAAAACTTCTCTTATATTCAGAGAATTCGAATAGTGAAATTTAGGCAGTGAAAGTGCTCCATGTTGTACTCCCCCATTACCACAGTCAGCTTTTATTTTCCTGCCCTCATAGTAGAATATCTGTTCAAATGCTGACATTTTCCATGCTATATGTATTCCCTGGTATTCCCATGACATGATAATTCTGACTTAGCAACATATGTGCTTCTCCTACTTAAAGGTTATTTCAAAGTGTGAGAAGTTGGTAAAAACTTGGAAAATAAAGCCAAGATCACAATGTGCTGACATCTCACTCCTTAGAATTGCATCCCCAAATAAAATTCACTGGTCAAAGGATGACTCCTGATTTCTGCTGCAAAATTTCTCTCTAAAAATGCTTTGGAGAAGATCTGGGTTATACATAGAGGTTATGATCAAGAAGAAAACAATTTAAAGCAAAAGAGACTTATCAAAAGAGTTATTTTTAAAAATTTGCATGCATTATCCTGATTACCCAACAGTATTTAGACATTAACATTCTGTGCCAACATTCTCTCCTTACATTATACTAAAGTCCCATGATGTAAATATCATACATTTTGTGTAATCACTCATCTGTAAAAAACATTGACTCTGGGCTTGACAACATAATATGGGGCCACACTGGGCAGTTTATTGGCAACAACTATAAAACACATACGTGAGATGAAATGAGTTTGAGACACCACCCACATCCCTTTAATCAGTGATATCAGAGAAGCTGGAGGCAAATGGAGAGTAAAAATATGTTTCACGAATACTGAAATATTGTGCTTCTTTTTATCTTTCTGCAAAATAATAAGAAGGAATGAAATGTTGACTGTTTTCCACTAGAAAACTTAGCTTAGAGAATCACACAATGACGAGTCTCTCTCAGTCAAAGCTGCCATGGAGCTTAATAAAGGCATCATTTTACAAGATGAATTAGAGCAAAATCAGTGTTCCATCAAAGTACCTGCAAAACATAGGTTGATAGAGTTTTAAGATTCCTCCATGCTATATACATGTTGAACACAAAGATATAATATGAGGTCCTCATGCTTTAAGACAAACTACATGAGAAATGTTTGTCGGAAATAAATTCATATGGAGGAATGTTTGGGAAACTAGGAATGGTAAGAGCAAGTTGAAGGGAGTGTGGTAACTTTGCGGAATAAACTCCCAGTCCCTCACAAGGATGAGTCCACCACTAGATGAACATCTGGTGGGTCAGTTGTGAACAGAGGAAGGTTTGGACCACTAGTGACCTTTCATGACTACCTGTCATTTTCCTCTGTAGTATTTAGCACTGTATAGATTGCACTTTGTTTATGTGATTCTTTGATTAATGCCTCTTTCCCATATAGACTGTAAATGCCATCGACTATATTTTTATAATGCTCACTGTTATATCCCCATTTCCTAGCCCAGCCCCAGGAACAATAAATATTTGTTGAATGATTTCATAAGTGATGGATCAGTTTTTTCCTTTCTACATGGCTCACCAGGTTCGTATGTTAAGCCAACAGACTTGGAAGACTTGGTCTAGAATATCTCCCAGGTTCTAAGAATGAGATTCCTCTGCCCTGAGATAACTGAGGACTAGGAATTGTGGGGAGCACATTGGGAGGTGTGGTCCTAATGGAAGATGATGATGAGTACTTTAAGAGGTAATATTTTTGCAGAAATGATTCTGATTTTAGAGGGAAGCCTGCCTTTCTATATGTCAGGGTGAACTTACCTTTTCCTGGTGAATTCAGAACAGAACCTCTGATTTTCTTTATAGTGTTGCTTGCTTGTGGCTTCAGGGCTATAAATTTGAAGTTGAAACGCTTGAAATATGCTTTTTTCTTTTCTCACATTTGTGGTCACACTTTTAAAAATATATGCAAATTTTAACCAGTTCCTGATGATCTCAAGTTTGCTGTAACATCAAAATGGTACTTTAATGTCCTGTCATCAAGTAAATCTGATAACCAAAGAAGTGGCCCTGTATTTATTCCATGGCTTCCCGTGTCCTAAGCTTACCACCTATTACTTTTCATACCTAGACCGAGAAGCACATGAGATGCTCTGAAAACTGAGTCTACCTTTCCTCACACAGATATTTATCTTTTTCTGAAGTGGTCTTGGAAGCTAGTTTCAGATAGCAAAATGCGGGGAAACCCCAGGAAAGTTGCCTTCTTGCACAGACACACTCCATTTCTAATGGAATCATATACTAAACATTCCCACATGTGGAATTAAATCATGTCATGTTTCAGTTCAGCTTGTGTTCATGACTCTTAGGAAAAGGAAGCAATTTATCCCATGACTGTCAAGAACAAACTTGAGCTTTAAAGACAAGATGGGAGAATGTTGATATGAAGTGACTTCTTTCCATTTACTTAAGAATGAGAAAAGCAACAACAGAGAGAAAACTATTGTGATATCAGATACATATGAACTCAATTTTATAGACTAGTGAAAAATTTTAGGGTACATTTATGAGACAGTACCTAATTATTAGGGTTGCAACCTGGAACAAAGTACAGTGGGCAGAAAATTTCAGGCAGCATGATAAAATGTGTCCAGGAAAGGAACACCTCCTGTGCTGATGGCCAGGAGAACTCCGCTCTTCCCTGTGCAGGTAGTAAGAAATCACCCCATGCCCACAGGACTCTTGCTTGGTTAGCTCTGCAATGAATAGGTTTCACTCTGCAGGGACAATTATGTATAGAATTAGATTTGATCCCATTTACACAGCCAAATAAAGCTATGGAAGCTCAATGTGCAATGAAGAAAGGAAAGTAAAACCTCAGAATTAAAATACAGATCTGTTAAAAATTTGATTCACACTAGGTTAATATAAACAACTGTTTGGTGCTTTTAAAAATAAAATCTGGAACATGACATCATCTATATGGACTATCATAAAGTGTTATATATGATGAGTTTGGACACATGAGTGGTAGGGAATGGCCCTAAGTACCAATGTATATAGAGAGAGTGAGTAAACCTCTGACTTTGGCATTATTTCTAAGGTTTTCTTCACTTGGAGCCTAAAAGTGCATGCTTCTCTGCATTTTTTTCATTGTCCACAAATTGGTTAAAGAGAAAAACAATTGTTTTATATGTTAATAAACAGATTGTACCACATGATTCCATCTAATTGCCACTGAAACCTCAAAATATCCTTTAAGAAGCCAAATAATAAAGTACACAGATAGGTAGAGCATTCTCTATGCAAAAATGTTGCCAAGTCTGTCTCTGATTGAGACAGTTTGACAATGGTAAAGAGCACAGGTTTGTGGGCTGTAAATGAAGGGTGAATCCTGTATCTGCCACTTGCCCAAGTGGGACCACGGACATAGCATTTAACTTCCCTGTAAAGCGTTCAACAGTAAACTGTTACACTATTCCAAGATTTAAATGAGATAAAGCCTATAAAGTTCCTGGCTCCATACCCAACACATGGTAGCATATATATGCGGAATAAATGCCTAATTTCTTCTTCCCACCAAACTGTATGCTGCACCTGTGCACAACTTCCCTTTCCTAGGTGAAACCTACTTGGGGTTTTAAATAATGTTAGCAAGATAAATGGTCTGGTATCCTTTCAAAACCAAAGGATTAACTCTTCATCCCTAGGATGCTGATTTAAGTAACATATTACATAGCTCAAATTAAGAACAGTTTGGTGTATATTATCACATATAAGACACACAGTGATCCTGAGAGGAATTTAAGAGATTAATACCCAGATTTTACAGATGAGAAAACTGGGGCTCAAGAAGTAAGAGACTTGCCACAATGAAACTTACCAGTGGGAAGCTAGGCCTGGTACCCAGGGCTCCTGGCCACCCCTCAATGTATTGGAAGACTAAGGTTCTTTACCATGAAGACAGACTGCTCACGAATCAGATCCAGGTTTTGCTACAGTCTAGATGTGTGACTTTGGGTAAGTTGCTTCAATTCTCTGTTCCTCTGTTCCTCAGTTTTCTTATTGAGAAAATAATTACAATAATATTCTTATTTTCATAAAGTTGTCATAAAATTTAAAATGCAAGTTACTAGTTACAAACTAAAAGATGCCTGAAGCAAAGTAAGTTCTTGATATATTACTTATTATTTAAGTCCCCGTGTTTTCTCAGCCTAGTGGGGCTACCTCAACAACAGTCCATGCTTAACAATTTTTGAAATAAAATCTGAGCATCCTGTCCTAGGATTAAAATTAATCTTAGATGTTCATTTTCTTTCGTTTTTGTTCTCATCTTTACCTACCCTTGCCCAAGACCTATTCCTATATACCAAGACAAATCTGGTATATTTTTTTGGATGGGAAAAAGTGTCTGTCTGCTTTTTGTAGAAAGAAACTTTAACTCTGTAGGGCATTTCACAAATTGTAATCGGTCTCTGTGTTGCTGTCACCCTAGGCACTGACTTCACTCTTGCGGAGCTGGGAATCTGCGAGCCCTCCCCACACCGAAGTGCCTACTGCTCCGACATGGGGATCCTTCACCAGGGCTACTCTCTGAGCACAGGGTCTGATGCCGACTCCGACACAGAGGGAGGGATGTCTCCAGACCACGCCATCAGACTGTGGGGGAGAGGTATCAAATCCAGACGCAGTTCCGGCCTGTCCAGTCGAGAGAACTCAGCCCTTACCTTGACTGATTCTGACAACGAAAATAAGTCAGATGATGAGAACGGTAGGCCTGCTTCTTAAATCCCTTTTCATGTGCTGGGCTTGCACACTGTGGGGCTTGGGATGCTTTTGTCCTTAAATAAAGAGGCATATAAAAACCATTCATTTTCTTTTAAATCATCGTTGTCTACCCTCTCTGAGCTGAGAGAAAATCAAACAGCAAACCACAAATACACCAGAAATGAGGAGAGAATTTTAAAATTGCATTTGACAATAGCACAGTATTCAGGCATAGTCAGTTGGTCTTATTAGCAAGTAAATTACATAGCCAAAGAAGCAACTTGATAAACTATGACCTATACCTAGCAAATGTCCTCTCTCCACAAGTTTCTAGGTCTTTGTATTGATTTCCCCTTCCCAGTAAATGGCAACCCAGATTATTTTTTTTCATGAAGATCTCTTAAGAATCCTACCTTATCTTAGACCTTCATTTCCAGGCAGCAATGCCTCATATCCGTATTGAAGATCAAACTTGGAACAGGTGCTCTGGAATTTAATAATGACAAATAGGAAGTGACTTGTCTTCAAAAAAGTATTCTCTTATACGTTTACTTTTCTCCTTGGTACGTATGTAGGTTAATGGTTTCCCACATCTTCTATCACAAATCACTATTGCTTATCCATCAGCTTTGTAGATGGGTTTTAATGAAACTTTGAAAATTAAATGCTTCCTATCATTAAGCTGTAAATACAGGGAAGCCTAAGCAAGTCATTAAAGCGATAAGGTGCTTATTTGTGGATTTCTTCACAACTCGGAACTATGTCTAATCAAAAGCATCTTTTAAAAACATAAATTCTATTAGGTACAGTTGATTTATGAAGGAAATATCAAATGCTATGTGGTTTGTTATGAATATGTTGTGTGTTTGCTAAAAGAATTACCATTAAAATATTTACAAATAGATCAGTTAAGAATGTTTATATAAAATATTAGGAACTTCTAGAGCAACTTTAAGTATTTTCTTGCATTTAAAAAGAGATAAAGAAATTTGCAGGCAGACAGCCTGTTGTGAATGCAGAAGCATAACTAAATATCATTTAATCTCAAAACTGTTGAAAATAGATGATTTCCTAGGTTAGTAGCATATATTAAAAAAGAAGTCACTGTTGCATTTAAATTTATGTTTAATTCTGAAATAATTTATTCTGTGGTGGGGACAAGGGGATGTGTCTTATGCTCATGTAGCTAATCAAAGTATACTCTCAAGGAAAAATCTATACTTGACTCCTTTCGAATTTTAACACAATTTTGACACTTGGTCCATTCAACACTCTTAGGTGCTTATTTGGTAGGAAATTACTTTTAGAAGTTTTCATAAAGGCATACATTGAATCCATTTGCTGATGTACTTTTCAACTTCAGGTACTATTTAAATGGAAGCAGTTTGATTGCCTAATAAATAAAATCACTCGTAATCCAAGAATTTATGGCACATTTTAAACAACGTATTTTAGAAAATCTTTGGTGGTTGGTATTCTCACTGGTCACATGGGCACCAACTATAAAGAATTATTTATACATAATTATAGAATCTGTACCCTGTCTTTTTTAGGCTCTATACGTCTTAAAAATTCAACTTATAACAGGAGGTTTCCAGTGAAGCAGAGGAAGCAAAAATGCTTGCCTTGAATTTACCGAGAGCTGTTATGGGTGCATAGGAGTATTTTATAATTAATGGTAAATTTGGTAGACCAATATAGTCTTTTTTTTCCCAATATTATTTGAAACTTCATATTTGAACAATTCTCACCTCAGAGGATTCTGTATAAATTCCTATAGAAAATAAACCCTGAGCATCCACTATCTCAATTTTTTTTCCTGAAATGCTAGTTATAATGCAGTCAGAAATGTGTACAGAAAAGTGTACTTAGAAGTCCTAAGCAACTCTTTTGTGCCTGTATCTGGCAGAGCACAAAGGGGAAAGGGGAATCAGAGTCCAAGCTTAGGTGATACATGGTAATTTTAAAATGTACAGATAGAATGTGTTTCCTTTTCTCTTTTTTAAGTTTTTCAGTATCTCACATATTCAGAAAATGTACCTAATGCATGTACCATTCTCATTTGGGGCCAGAAATAAAAATAAGAAATTTTACACATGACATCATAAACTCTTCCAGCAAATAAAAAGTACGGTGCAATCCACTCGGCAGGCCAAGGTGTTAACTTCAGTAAACTTCTTGCTCTTTCTCTTTGACAAATTCTGTTTAGCTCACAAAGAAATCAATGTGTTTTCACATCACTGATTTTATGAAGTTCGGGAATGTATTATCATATAGATTGACAGTTGCCCCACTGGTTCCACACCACAGCATGGACACTTACAAAGCCATCATTAATTTCTCACACTTGTACCCTGCAATGACTTCCTCCATAATAAACACTCTGTCCTTCAGAAACAAATCAATAACCTTTTAGGTATGCCTCTCTTGAAGAGGAAGTTAAAGAATCTATACTTTGAGAAAGAAGCCCTCCAATTCAATTTTAGATTTTCAGGATATGTGGTCATAAAATGAATCTTTTCTTTGGATCCCATGTATTTGCACTTCATCTTTTTGGTGGCATCTTGGGGTATGTAGATTTTTATAGTACTTGTTTAAAAATCACCCTCAACAATTCCTTTGTGGTTTTGTTTAGTTAGGAAGTGAAGACAAATCTGAAAACCAACTTCTCTTTCTGTAATGTGAAATATGTATCCAACCTTCACATTCATGTGAAATCCCGGACTGCCAGCACTTCCTCCTGAGCGCTGCTGTGACAAAAATGATCTCCTAGGAACCTGAAAGTCCCATCACACTGGACACAGATTTATTTGCTCTTTTTTCTTTCCTTATTTTTTATTTTTTTGGCTTTGTAGACCCTTCAGGGCTATCATCATTCACAGCTTACATGCACTGTGTGGCCACCAAATTAACATTTGCTGGCTTGGTTGCTTTAAATAGCTAAAACGCTCAGGTTTAGATTCTTATCCCAAGTTCTTTAACTCTGAGTGAACAGTGGCTTGGTTAGTCCTGGCGATGAGAGTTGAGAACAGCTAAGTTTTTGCTGCAGTGAAATTTGACTGCATCTTTATAAAGGGCTTTCCCAGTGACTTTAAATTAGAATCGTTTCTTTTTTGGGGTAATAAATGTCCCACTTAAAATATGTCCTCTTTGAGGCCCTTTGTATCACTTGAGTTATGGAGAAAATGGGGCAATTGCTAATACACAAGAATAACTAATTACCTTCTTAAAAATGCGGAATGGCACATGCTGTAAAAAATCTGGTCTGTGTGCTCTTGATTCCCTCAGGCAGTTTCTTCACCTTGGGGACTTAGAAATATCCTTGAGGTTTTTTTTTCTTTTTTTTTTTTTTTTTTACAGCATAGTTCTAGTTTCAGTTATTTTATTGGAAATCCAGAAAGAAAATGAAAAGGAAACAAAAAAAGTAAGCTTGACTATGGGATAGGGAGCCAGAAATTACAGAAAAATAACTCTGCCCTTGGTTAAAGCTCTAAAAAAATATCCTTTCCTTTCTCTCTGTTCCCACACTAAGTAAATAAGGACACTGTTCATGTCATTTGTTGCCATTTGGGAAATTTGTAATTCTCATAATGTACTTTGAGGCTGAAAATATAAAGGTTGGGTTAATTCCATTGCATTTCACAAAATGCTTTTAGAAAACAAGCTGGCTCTAGGCACATAATGGATTTGTGTAAAGTGTATTTGTGGAATACAGATTCTAGTAGATTGTGCATCCTCTTGGCAGAGGTCCGAGGTGTTCCTGTCTCCTCAGGGAGCTTGAACACACCCAGGACTCACTGTATGTTAATTGAGACAGGAGGCGTGAACTCTGACGGGAGGGAGGAGCTTCCTTAGTACCAGGAACAAGATCTGTAGGTTGTTACGGCCAACCATGTTGCATTCATTAGTACATTTCTTAAATCCTCTTCCTTTCTCTTCAAAAAGCAGCACCTCAATACATTTTACATTAGAGTGCCTTGTAAGTAAACAAATCCAGGAACTGCTAGTGGGTTCTGTTTCTGCCCCACTCTATTGCTCTCACATACTCTTAAATTTATTTTGTGTTTTATAATGTACTCAACTCCTTTCTTCGCCCTCATCCCATATGAAAAATTACAGAGAATGCCTGGCACAGATATAAAAACTTACTATAAGCACCAGATAATTATTGCCAAGGGCTCATAATTTTGCTCTTAAAGTCAGGAATAAGAGTAATAGAAGAGGTAGCTACAAAAATCATACAGTAATTTTTGGCTGTAGTTTTGACATTGATATAGGGATATCTTCTTTTCCAGCTAAACTTTATAGAAAAAACTTCCATGGAACCTTAAGAAAATATAGTCTCACTTCCTTAAAAATAAAACACAAGACATGAAAGAAAACAATGAAACTTTACCATTTTGATGACAATTATTTCAAATTGTGTTTTTAAGCTTTATTTTTTTTTATACTTGCAAATGTGAAAGAGTAACATTTATAAGGAAGAATGTGAAATGAGTTATCATGGATTAGAAGGGGAAAATAAATAAGAACAAAATGTCACCTGTCAAAAGGTTCTGTCTTGTCTATTCCTAAATGAAGGGATGATCTGAATTTAATAACTTTCGATTTCCTAAAAGTTCAGATATTAGAGGCTATTCAGGCACCTTATTTTATAAAAAGCTTATTAATCAGAGTTTTAAATATATGATTATCTCAGTGCTATAATACAACTGATAATAATATAGAACCAGAGGCAAAATTTAGGAATATTGCATTTTCATGGCTTAATACATAAGCAAGTGAAAGGATTGATGTTTTGCAACGGACTTATATGAGACTTTAGAGATTTAGGTTTTTGGTAAATTAAGCAATGCTTACATTATTTTAAAGTAGAGCAGAGTACTTGAACGAGCCTAAGAGTATGCGCCTGATTTTAGTACTGCATGTTCCAGATTATAAACTTTAGTGGCATGGTTTTAGTTATTTATATATTTCTTTCTTTCCTTTGGTGGTTTCTTTCATGTTTGTTAATGCTCCCAGGGGCTATCAAGCAATAGCTCTATTCAATAAATACAATAAATAAAATGAAGCAGTAAGCCTTACTTTTGGCAAGGGCAGCCTGATTATTACACATGTAATCTCCAGGCCTTCAGGGAGACATTGGGCTTGGTGGATAATCATTTGGGTTTAAGCTGCTGAGTTCCCGATATCTGTACATTCACTTCAGTTAAGTAGCAAAAGCAGGAAATGGTTGAGAGGCAAAATGTTTCTGTCAGTTCACAACTGGAAGTCTCCTCCCTCAGAAAACTCTTAATTTTTTGGCTTATTGTTTTCCTGAATATTCAATTTAGTTGTTTGTTGAGGATCAAATTAAATGTAAACTTTGGGTGAGCTGTATGTAATCAACTATTGAGGCCATAAATAAAATGAGTTAAAGGTAAGAAAGTTGATGGCATAAATTTTCTCCAGACAACTGAATAGGGGGTGGACCTGTGTGGAAAATAATATCAAATGAAAAGGGGTTTGAGAAGTGCATGTGAGAAGTAGTGAGACGTTTCAAGTGCCCATCCTGAAACTTAGGCATAGTGAGTAGAAGGAGAAAATTTCAAGTAATAGATTTGTAAATAGGACAGAAATTGCAGGTATGTCAGTAGTATGTATATATCCATATACACAAAGGTATAGTTTGTGGAAAGTTAACTTGGGTTTGAGGAATGTTAATGGTCAAAGGTAGAGGTAGAGATTCATGGAATAGTCATTAACAGCAGAAATTACAGATTGTAGTCCATGAGTTATTTTATTTGGTCAGTACAGTGTTTCAAAATTTTTGTACTACTAACCAACATTTTAGAAATGGGAGATACCAAGTTAGAAAATTTTAGGGGGGGCTTCTCTCAAAATAGACAAGTCCCAGTAACACTTGTCCGATATGCCCTCTGGACAAATTGGGTTAGTAGCAGTGCTAAATCCACCAGTGTGATCCGGTTCACTTGGGCTTGCTCCAAGCTACCCCACTTACTTAACGTCTGCCTTTGTTGGCCTTTGTGAAAGTCTTTGTAGACACGAGTTGCCAGCGTTGACCTACATACACACTTGAGGGAAACCAGAGATAAAAAATGTAGAAAGAATGCTGGAAGCCAGCAATTTTAGCTTAGTTTAACATGTGTTTAGAGTAGTGATATTACTTCTTTTGTGTAAGCTTGACTCATCTATAAAATGAGTTTAATTTTTCTTTAGCAAATTTCCAAAATAGTTTTAAAGGGTTCAGAAAAAATTAATACAAATAAATTGAATTTGGAAATTAAGAAAGTAATCATGTGTGTGTGGGAGGGGATGGTAAGTGGTGCTCCACTATCTGCATCCTCCAATGTAGATACCCAGAAATACTGAAAAATAGAAGTCAGAATCTCCATTTTAACACATATGCTGAAAGCTATTTTAATGTTAAAAGTATGTAGGTGGACTTTTAGGAAATAAATGGAGGGAAAACCTACTTTAAAAACTTTAGCTGCTTCAGCTGATTGAGGAAAACCCCAGGGCTTTTCAGGAGGAAGCCATTTAACTAAGAGGAAAATGACTTTATACTAATTATGTTCAGTTTTGATCAGGCAAATGGTTTATGGAGTCTGATACAATGAAGTGGAAGACAATAAAGCAAAGGCTGGAAGAGGAAAGCACAGTGCTATGGAAGACCTCCCGCACCCCAGGAGAGAAAGAAAGACCTTAAGTAATTTGGGTAATGCAGAGTTGGGAACAGGTGAGAATGAGCAGGTGCTTCCCAAATTAGGGAATGTTCCTTTACAACTGGATATGCAGGATACCTGAGTTTATTCAGGGATGGCTCTTACCATGCAATGCATTCCCAGTCCTCTTCGCATCCCAACGATATTTGTGAAGGAGAAATAGTCATTGAAATATAGGCATGTTTGCTAATGGAGGGAGCTGAAATATTTGAATTAGCATTCTTTGGAACCTCCATTCATGGAGGTTTATACTGGCCTGAGGGGAATAGGAAAGATCCACACTAGAACAGTATTTCTGCTTGTGTTAAACACAAAAAAAGGGGAATGGACTTATGGAAAGAACAAGTCACAGGAGGAGGTTTGGAAAATATTTCCTTATCGTGAATTTTCTGCAAGAAATACACTAGCACACATTCACTGATCCAAGGGATCTTGGAAATGAATTTCTAAAAAAAGAAAATTGGTATTTGAAAGGTAATGAACATTAGTTAATTATGCATGTTTTAATACAAATGATGCTGCTGAAACTATATTCTTTGTATTTAGTATGGACGTAAAGCAGCTAAATGATCTCTGATGAGAAGATACTTTAATTTGGAGCATATTCATTTTATTTCTGAAAAGATTTGAGGAGTGGCTACTGGATGTTCAGTGCTATACAAAACCATTGTGGACATCTGTGTTTTGTTTGCATGGGAGGGGAGAGTTCATTTGGGAGGAGGTATATTTGTTATTGAGACATCAAGAAATAGAAATTGACTAAATTCAAGTGAAATGGTAATACAAGGCCATGTAAATGCCAAAATGAGGAGTGTAGATACTTTGCAGTTTACAGTTTCCGGGGCAGGAGAGAAGGGAACACCTGAGCGAACCTTCGTTTGACTTGAACTCTGGGTAATCTTAGACTAAGGAACTTTCCCTTTAAAGCCTGAAGTCACTATTTTAATTCTGCTGTCCCAGCCACGGAAATCAGAATGCATGTAAAAGGGCCGCTCTCTCAGTTCCCACTTCAGAACCATTACCTCCTGGGAGTCTTGAACTAGTTTGAACAGAAATCCTATTTGAATTGGTGGGGTTTGGAAAATATTTCCTTATAGTGAATTTTCTCTAAGAAATACACTAGCACATATTCACTGATCCAAGGGATCTTGGAACTGAATTTTTAAAAAATGAAAATTGATATTTGGAAGGTAATCTTATATCATGCAGTTTCTCTGTAATATAAAATCTATTATTTTATGTTCCTCCTCCCTTCTTAACCCTTATCTCTTCCCCCCACCCCCAGGACTCTATCTTCCTACCCTCAAGGCCCAGTCACCTTATCAGTGAGCTAATTTCTTTATTATTTCATTCTACCCTCTGTTAAAAGTAGCGAGGTCATGTTTCTGAAACATGACTTAAGCATCATGATTCACCGGGGTGCACGAAAAAAATGAAAACTTTTATTTATATTTACTTTTCTGTTCATTTATCCTTTAAAACTTCTATTTTTGTGTATGTTTTATAATGCATTTAA
The DNA here is from genome assembly GCF_040802235.1 of Manis javanica. Classification (NCBI taxonomy): domain Eukaryota; kingdom Metazoa; phylum Chordata; class Mammalia; order Pholidota; family Manidae; genus Manis; species Manis javanica. The sequence goes on from NC_133156.1 coordinate 48,244,168, forward strand.
CAGTATATGTACACAGACAGACATTTGTGATAGATTACATAAATACAGAAGTGTACACATTGGAAGTGTGTCTACAAGTTTTGTATTGATAAAAATATATGATAAAATGTTAAATGACTGTTGTTGTAGATCTTTTATTTCTCAGGAGATGAAGTCTAAGCAGCCAGTCTCTCCTCACAATATTTGGATGATTCATTGTCTTGTGGTGACCCTATTAGTTTGTCTCTCTTATTGTTCATGGCTATCTGTACTGATCAGACTTTACAATTTTTTATTCAGTTTGTATTTTCTTCTCTCAGTTCCCTATGTCAATTTTCACTTCTTATATGGATAGATAAAAATAATGAGTTTGATGTTTATTGAAGTAAGTAAGCACCCCTGTAGAGAAATTCCTGTCTATTCTCAGTAGGGAAATAAGAAAATAAACAGCACCTATATCAGCAGACTGGTACATTATGGGCAGATTTGAAGAAGTGGAGTTTTAATTAGGTTGTAAATGAGGGTTAGAGTTTATATGAGTGGAAATTACATGATGGATTTTTCAAATGAAGAAAAGCCAATGTGTACGGTGGCTGGAGGCCAGGCAGGTGGTGCAAAGATGATGATTTTTCAGGTATATTCTCTCCAAAAAATTCCAACTCAGACCAATGGCAACATAGTGATTTTATTGCACAGCAGTAGAAATATATCGATAGGGGTATAAGAACCAGATGACGAGGACCTTTGAGTTTCATTGAAGGAATCAAGTGCTGACCAAGAAGTCATTAGAGAATTACTGAAAGTTATTGGAGCAGGAACTAATGGAGTTTAGGGAGCATGTGATTAAAGTACACAAGTGTTTGAACAGGAAGCTCACAAAATTAGAAGCAGTGATACAAGAGAAGGGAGCTGTCATCTAGGTAGGAGGACCTAAGAAATCCCTGGAGTGCAGGCATTCCTGCTTATTGGCATATCAGTAGGAGAAATTAACCCCTGATGAGTGCTGAATATCTGTAATTAAGATACTAACACATAAAAAGCATCTAATCTGAAGCTCGTGGATTACAGAGAATGTTCCTCATTAGTAATCAATCTATTATGCTTACGCCTGCACAGGCAGTACAGTATAACAGCAGGACTCCAGTGTATATACTACTTAATCAAATGATTAAATAATAAAACAGCATCAAATATAGCTATGTATGAGGAAAAAGTTCATAATATTATTTGAACAGTGTGTTGCATGTGAACTATTCTAGGTTGATTAACAGTTCCTTGAAGATGGTTTCTGTTTCTATGCCCTTGTTGCTTCTTCTGGAGTCATAGTCTCATGAAGTTTATTATAAGTTCTCCTGTATTTGTAGTTAGGTCTCTCTTCTCCTCCCTAATATTGCATTTTTATCTCTCATGTATTTTTAAAAATCAGATTTAAAAGGGATATCTTTATTTTTCTTTCAAGCTTTCTACTTGTTTTTATTATTTCCTTTTTTCTTTTTCATTATGTTTGTTCTTTCATTTTCTCATTTTAACTTTTATAATATATTTAGTTATTTTTTTCTAATTTTTTGAGATGAGTATTAGGTTTTGGTACTTTCAGTCTTACTTATTAAATAAAAGCAAACATGTTTATGAGATTTCATAGTATTTGATACAAAGCAGTTTCCTCTTAATTGCTTCCTAAAGATTCTTAGCCATCTGGACTTCCAAATAAAACAGAATCCTAATGTTACCAACTTTTTACCTTAATATTAATAATTGCTCAAAAATTGTAGTTTTTATTGTAATTTTTATGATGTCCAAAATAAGATATACATGTATTACATTTTTACATATATTTACATGTATCAATGTATAGCATGTATCTACTAAGAATAAATATGTGTAAAATATGTAACACAGTATGCAAAATATATCTAAAATACATGAAACTTCATGTATGTGATATCAGTATATTTATGGGGTTGGCATCGTGGTTTTTACACCCTATGTAGCCTTGCTTTCTTTAGTAAATATAAACATTTTTTCCATGGTATTAAACATTTCCTGCAATAGTTAAGAGATACAGAGTACTCCTTTAGCATAATATACCTCCTCCATTTCCTTTCATAGGACATTTAACTTATTTTTATTTCAGAAGTAGTAAAGAACAGTGCAACAGATAAAATCCTTGTAGCTAAGTTCCTGTGCATATTCCAAATTCTTTCCTTATGATAAATTCCTGACATATTTAGACATACATCATTATGTAAAATTGTAATCATTTTCAACCAGTTTTCTTATAGGAAAGTTTACCCTTGCATCAACTCATTATAGCAATGATACGGTACACACAGTAGCACTCAAGAGTCACTAGAAACTACATTAATATTTTTCCTCTTTATTAATGAAAATATTTTTATTCTGGTTTTCCTTTGAGTATGAGTGAAGCTGAGCAACTCTCATGTGTTTATCATCTATTTGCATTTCTTATTTTATGATTTATGTTTCTTTTCCAGATGAGAAGATGTTGGAATGATTCTTCTCATTTTTTAGTTTGTATAAACTTCTCACAATGCCTACAGTGATTCCAGAATAAGTCCTATTGTACTTTGTTATCTGTATACATGGTCCAGAATCTTCATTTACAGGTGTGGAAAATCACTTGACTACATTCTGAAAATCATGCAACTTATTTTCTGTAGGATGGAACACTGTACATATATATGGTCTTGACCTGGAGCTCTCAGAATCCATTTAATCCATCAGGCTTGAAAGATGGAAGGAAAAAAAAAAACGTTTAAAATGGCTGCATTAACCAAAGACCAGCTAGCTCTGAGTAGGGTAGGGAATTTTTTTCCGTATTAAATATTTCAGCTGTTGTTCAGAATGCAGGACTTGATTTCAGATTGTTAATTTATAACAAACCAAGGGTAGAATTGCATTCCACATGATGAAAGGAAATTCACATCTGCTAAGACAATCTGCAAGGCACCTTGAGGAGATAGAATCGAGTAAATGATGTATTAAATATTCTTAAAACTTTCTCCTCTATGGTGCCTTTGATTCAGTGAGGGTAGTAATCATAAACACAGTGGTATCCCAGCTATTGGTAGTTTTACAAATAGGTAGTTTTGCATGCAAGATAAATATCTTAGTCCATAAAGAAATACTCTGAAAATAATCATGTGGAAGCAATTACTGTTATAATAAGCATATGGCTCTGCTAATATAGAGTGTTGCTTAATAATTGATGTTATAGAAAAAAGAAGAGAGGAAAAAGTTCTATATTCTGGGGTATCCCCTTGTACATGCAGAATGGAAAAGACCCTGGTGAAATGCAAAACAATTAAGAGAATACAGGCTGTCTTCCACTTCCGCTGATACACATTTATGGCTGTGAACAACAAGGCACATCGGGAAGGCAGGAAGTATACAAATCAACTTAATCTGTCCCTCTGTGGTATTTCAGGCCCTCTACAATATAGTCCAATTTTATGTTTTTAGTCCTTGCTCCCGCTTCTCTAAATATATTTTCAGCTCCAGCCTAACTGAGCTTTGTATTTTTTTCCAGAGCACATTCTTTCCTCCCCTGGGTCTTGTTCATCCTGTTCCCTTTGCTTTCATTATTATTCCCAAACCCACCCATCTATCATATTCTCATCCATCATCAAAGAATTACCTAAGATACCAAGTCCTTATGAAACCATTCTGGTATCTTTATACATGAAGTCCTTCCCATTTCTTTGAGTTTTTAACTGTCTTATTTATCCATTTCTTTTGTAACTTAGAACTGGTAAAGCCTTCAACAAAGTTGGGAAGTAGACGATATGAGGTACATTTTGGAGACAGTATATACAGAAGTTGATAATAGTTTGAATGTAGGAACCAATGAAAAAGCTATCAAAAATTTCTAACATTAGCAATTGAATGGATTCCTAAGATAAGAGAATACCTGGAGAATATAGGATTTGGGCCCTGACCAAGAGGGTTATTTTGGGCATTACTTTTCTACTTGGATATCTTATGTTATGCAATGTGGACATATGTACAATTATTCAGAATGGAACCTAGAGGAGGGGTCTCAAATGGAGACAGCAGTTTGAGAATCAACAGCACAAGAGTAGTCTCTGTATATCCTATGAGCTCACACAAGGAGAAAGGCAGAGAAGAGGATCAAACACACTTCAGCGCTCTTAAATGTTGGGTAGAGGAGAAGAAACACTCAAAATAGACTGAAAACAGTCTGGCTTGCACATAGTGATTCTGTCTTCATTCTTGCTTATGTGGTTTTCTTTAGGGCTTCTAAGGGCATCCAGTTTTGGTGTGGCTGCGTAATCTCTCAACACAAAATCTCTGTTTCTCTTCTCTCTATGACTGTTATTTCAGGCAAAACTGGGTGTAATTATGTCTTACAGGGGAAAGAGAGAAAGAAATTAATTTAAAAAGGGGTAGTGGACCAGGCACATAAATAAATGAGACTTCTTCATATGACTAGTAAACGTATCTCTAGAGCAGTTTCAAAATGTGTTAATGAGTGACAACAACATTTAACGATAAATTTTTACTGCATGCAAAATGGTTATTGAGTACCTATTATGCATGAGGCTTAGGATATATTAGTAAACAAACTAGAAGAGGGTGCCTACCATCTCAGAACTTAAATTCTACTTGGAGAGATGGATAATCAGACATGAAAAAAGAAGGAAGAAAGGAAGGGAGGAAGGGAAGAAGAGAGGGAGAGGAGAAAAAAAGCTGGAAATGAATAAATTCCATGAAAAAATTAAAGTGGAGAATAAGGGCAATTGGGAGTATGTGGTTGTGGTTTTGTGATACAGGGTGTCAGAGAAGTCTTCTTTGAAAAGCTAACATTTCAACAAATAAAACTTGAAGGTGGTAAGGAAATTGTGAAGGAGAATTAACCATGCCAGTTTCTAGGGTTATGGCATCCTAGCAGATGGAAGAACTAGTGCAAAGACTTTAATGCAAAAATATTCCTAGTGTATTCAAGGAAGTCAATGTAACTGCAGCAGAATGCAAATCAGGAAGCATGACAGAACATGATGCTGGGAAAGACAAGGAATCGCCCTTAGCATAAAGAAATGGGTGTGGTTGGGGGGTTCAGACACTATAATGTGTCCTATTAAAACATAGGAAAGGAAAAACCGGTTTATAATGCACTGTAAGAAATCTTGGTGATAGGGACTGAGTCCTATTCATGTATGTCTCTACATTGCTTGGCAGACTGAGTCCCAAAACTGGAAATGAGATAGAGAGAATAGGAGAGAAGGCAAGAAAATTGAGCAAGAAAAGGGGAAGGAAAATAGGCAAATTCAAAAGGATTAAGAAATAATCACTTGGTAAAACTACACTTGTTAGGAGACCTAAGTATATGTGTACACATTGTATATTTCCTTTAGCAAAGTTTGTTCCAAAAAAATGACAAAACATTCTAACCTTAAAATTAACTAATTAAAGAAAATAATTGTGGCTTATAGATCATTACAATCTACTCTATAAAGCAAGGTATGAAACCTATGAAAGATATGTTTTGTTGATTAAGAATCAAACAGCTTGATTGTATGTGTGGCTATGGTTTAATATAAAACCAATGCTCATGCTGAAGAAGCAATAACCGGGTAAATTAAACCAGTGAGCAAGGGGTAGGGAAATGACAGGAAGACCATGCCCTACCTTGTGAATAAATATACATCCTGTATCATGGGGTGCAGTATAGTGTTCCTACTGAAATATTAAGTTAAGAAAGAGGGATGACTGTACTTTGAAGACACAGGAATGACAATTGATCTTTTACACCTTTTTTTGCTTTTCTGAAATATGTATCAAAAAAAAGTAGGCTCCAAAACATGACTGAGGATCATTTTCTCTTGGGTCCATCAAGTGGGTTTAATGCTTTAAAAATATCAAAGACTTCTATTACAATTTCCCCTAGGAAAACTATGCCTTCTTTCAGCTTCCATTTTATTCCTGTAAAAAATATCCAAGCAGGTATTATGAAGAAAATACAAAAACTATATACACTCCATGTTACATGTTAATATTGGGAGAATGTATTAACAGGAGAGGCTAGAAACTTTAGGAGAAAAAGCCTAGAGATCTGGATTCTTGTCCTAGTTCTGTCACTTAACTAGCTATGCAGCCGGGACCACAGACATAATCTCACCAGGTGTCAGTAACATTCTTCAGGATACAAACACACTGGGGTCAGGAGAGGGTAGTGCGTCTTTTGAAGTGCAGCGCTCTGGAGTCCAGATAAGGTAAGTTTGAGGCACAGCTCTGTCCTTTATCAGCCCCATGATCTCACTGAGTTACTAAGCTCTAGAAACCTTTGTTTCTCCATCTGCAAAATGGGGATCATAGCTGTACTTCTCTTGTGAATATTACATGAAAGGGAGTATATCAAGCAGTTAGCAAAGTACCTGGCACATGATAAACACCCCATGCAAGGTACTCATTATTTCCATATTACTGTTGTTAAAATTTTCTTTGTTGCCATATTTATTCAATTTAGACTGTTTTTAAAATTTATGGATTCATCACATGCAAGTGATTCAACTTGATTACTGGTGCCTCTTTCATATACCCCTGGCCATCAGGTCATTGGGCAGAAAGGTAAATCCCTGTTCTTGCATTGATCCTGCTGTAAAAGCAATGGGAACTAGATCATTTTCATGTAAAGTGGCTGTCCTTTTTCTGGGAACCTGTCACAAGTGGAAGGTCTGCTTTGTATATTAAAACAGGATTCTAAAAGGTGATTTCATTTGTGCTATCATTTTGTTCTTCAAGGAAAGGGAGTTAATTATTAATTAAGAAGTCTAATCCAGTAAATATGGAGGTACAACCATCCCAGGCTCACAGTTTATGATAAAAGGAGCTGTGAAAGGGATCAAAGCCAATAAGAGCCAGGATGAGCGGAGTGAGGAGCTGAGCAAGAGATGTGGGATGAGATCAAAATATGCAAGAAGCTCCATTGTAGTCTGCAGTGCAGAGCGCCTGTAACTACAGGAGAATGCTGTGGCATCACTCTTCTGAATACAGGTCATCAAACATTTATTGAATATCTACTACATGCTGGGAAATGAAAATACAAAGATAAATTTCACATAATCCCTGCCCTCAAGTAACACATCCTAGCAGGAAGAAAGAAACCTAAATGGTAACAGGAGGTAGAATAGCACAGTAATTAAGCACATTTCTTTGAATGAAATGCTCAGGGCATAAAGCTCAGCTCTGCTACTTCCTACCCTTCAGGATATAGAAAATTACTTCATCTCTCTGAAACTGAGTTTCTTCACCGATAAAATGGAAGTACCTACCCATGGATTTGTTGTGCAGAGTAAACAAGTAAAATATTGAAATTGGATTGATGCAATGTATACTAAGGGCAATAATACAGATTATAGGCCATAATACTGTTAAATGATTAAAGGTTTCACAAAGAAGTTAGTATTTGGACTGGGCTCTGAAGCTCAAAGTTTGTTACAAGTAGAAATGAGAACGGGTGACATCTTGAGCTGAGGATACAACAGGATTGTGAATTCAGACCTGTGAGTATGCTTGTATGGTTGGAGAATGAAGAACAATCTCATAACCGAGAAAGCAATGGAAGGGATGGATGGGAGATAAATTGTCTGGGAGCAAAGAGAAGACTGCAAAGTTCACCCTGGGTGAGCTTTCGGAAAACTTAGAATGGCATGGTGAAGCATTTTAACTTTACCTTATAAGCAAATAGGGGCCACTGAAGGTTACGAACAAAGGTGTGGCTTGACTGGATTTGCATTTCCGAAAAATTGCTCTGAACGTGGAACCTATACTGGGAGGAGGGCTTGGTCCAGAAAGAGGAATTTGAAGGCTAAGGAGTCAATAATGGCTCCAGCTAGGGCAGTGAGGGTGATGACAAGGAATGCAGTGAAGGAAGATTTCAGAGGCAACTTGACAGTGGCCAGCAACTGACTGGAGTGGGCAAAGGTGGGTTCAGAGGGAGACAGGTGGCCCAAAGGTGATTTGAAAGGTACAATCAGGATGGCTACGTTAGAGGAAGGGCAATGAATGAGCTAGGACGAGGAGGACACCTGTGCGGGACACGCAGGTTTGGGATTGGAAAACACTGAGTTTATCCCTCTCTGTCCTTGTCCCCATCGCAACAAATAGTTGAAAGGCAGAGACACAACAGCGAAGCAGAGGGGAAGTTTGATTTGAATACACTCTGAGGGAGGAGCGGGCCAGGGTCACAATAGGCAAAGGCCTCCATCTGTTAGGTGGGAGGCCTATATATTGCATTCTGGTTAGGATTCGCCTCTTGGACTGAGGAGGTGGGGTTATCTGGTTGACAGGTCCATCTACACAGCCATCCCTCTCCCTGAGCGTGGCCTTTCCCCATGCTGTGTGACTTGGCCGGGTGTTAGTTCCATCCGTTGGGATCTGGTTGGGGAGGAAATTATCTCCCTGCACAGCCTGTGTTGCCTCCACATGGCCCCTGATCTGGGTAGAGTTTGGGCGGCTTCTCCTTTGAGCCTTATCTTCTGCTTTTCTGACTGCTCATGTCTATCTTTCTCCCTAACATTTCTAACATATTTTCTTGGGCTTTAGTATGAAGATGTTGAATAGGCGCTTGGAGATGTTTTAATGGAAATCAATAGAGCATAAACCTGGGAATAGAGGTAAGGAACTATCACCCTTAGGTTATAAGTGGGGCTCCATCAGGGGGAAGATGTCTGGGACAAGGGATGTAGTGACTGGGGCTAAGAACAGGATCCTAGAAATGCTGTCTTCTAGGGGGCAGTCTAAGGAAGATGAATCAGCAAAGTTGATAGAGAAAGGATACTCAGAGGAAAGAGGAGTGACTCTGTTCTGTTCCTTCAAGAAAAGACTATCAATACCAAGGTCACCTATGCTATGCACTGCAAAGTGTTCAATTAGGAGAAGAATGAGGAGAGGCCTTTGCATTTGACAGCGACAACATTTGATGGAGCGTTCTGGAGTGAGGCAGTAGCAGATGTTTGATTAGCATGGCTGATGGACAGGAGTGTAAAGAAAATGAGAAGAGAGATAAGGTGCTACATCCTGTACATATGTAAAGATCTTGCATTTCCTGCACTACTGCCTCATATACAGTGGAAGAGCTAACCAGTCTCTTGCTATGTGTATTTTGGAGTCTTCACTTAAAACAATGACACTAAATGACAATTTTCATCATATTCTGTCCAAGACCTTGATTCAGAGCAAGGATACTTAGGGAGAAGGATTGATGTTTGTAATTTCTCAAATTTGAACTCTAGGAATTATGTTTGCTGAGACATGGACAGTCAGTAAGAGTCTCATAATTTATATAGCATTTAGGCCATTATTATAAAACAAGAAATCTTTAATTTTCTTAAGATAGAGTATAAAATGTTCTGAGTAAAAGACGAAAGTGCTTACCTTAAAAATGCAGCTCCTCTACAAGCTTAAACAACAAATTTCAGTCAAAGCCACTGCCTTCTGCTATGTAGCTATGTAGTTACTCAAAAGTTGTGCCAGATTTGGGATGGTAAATAGGCTTCAATGATTCATGTAGAACTAATCACAAATCTTTTTTCTAAGAAGCTGCCATCTTTCCAGGTTTAAGTGTGAGAGCAAATTTTCCTATCAGAACACTGGGATCCCAAATTTTGAGAAATGTCATAAAACTCACTATTATTAGAAAAGAAAAAATTTGCTATTAGTCTTTCTAATAGATAGTTACCTTCTAGTAGTCTTATAGGTAGGTAATTTCTATTAATCTCTCTTATAGTAGTTACTTTTAACTGTTTCACCTGTGACTTAAGCTTATCTTTGTCATTTCCCTAGTGGTAGAAGAGAAATTAAGGGGGAGATGAATGAACTCCTTAAAGGGTATGTGCTCCTTTCCACTTAAGCACATGTGTAATTAGTGGCCCTTCCCTCCATTCATTTTTTCTTTAATAGAACGTGCCATATGTCTTCATAGCTTTTTTTAGTAATCCCCTTAAAACAAGACAAGATTGGCAGTACCATTTTTTTTTAATTAAAGATGCAGCTGAAGTTTACATTTCAGATTCAGACAGACGTGGATTTGAATCCCACCCCTTCCATATAAAAGTTGGGTGGCCAACCAGTCTTAAACTTTCTGAAATTCTCTTTTGCTGTTGGTAAGGTAACAGAAGATGCCTGTTCTAAAAGGTTCTTGTGGGATTCGTGTGAACTAGTGTGTTATACTAGCCTTGTGCCTTCTTTAGTTCCATATGCAACCAAGAGGTAACCTCATAATCATATACAGAAAAAAATCACCCCTGAACAATCCCTTAAAGTGGCTCTAAAGTAGAAATGCATGGGTTTGTGCATATAACCCTATACAGTGATAAGTATATATAAAAGTTTAATGCTTACAGTAATACACAAACATAGTATCGTGAACAAGTATCAACCATGGATATATTTAGTGTATGGAGACATACTGTGAATGTTAGAGGGAAATGATATGCCTGACATATGAGCAGATTTATATCCTGCATTCCACACCCTCACTGAAGCATAGCCGTGCTCTCTTTCCTCCGTCAATCCCCTGCCATAAGGAATTCTCCAGTGCACATAATGGGATGCCACTATGAGCCAAAGGCATGCTCCAGTTCCTAGCAAATAATAAACATTCAATAAATAGCCATTACAGCCACTACTATTTTTCAAGTCTTTTGTTATGCCAATAGAAGGGATTTTCAAACAAAAACTGCTCTATAGCTTAGGAAGGACCTAAAGAGCCTTTTTCAGAGCTAGCAGGATCAGAACTGAGACACGCCGCCTTACTGCTTAATCCACCCTTGGGTGGCCATGCTCAGATGATGCCATGATGCAGTGTGACAGGGATGCAGTATGATTGTTTGAGTCGATTTTGGTCTCTGAAGTCTTCTGAGAGCCTCATAAAAGGAACATTTCCTTAAAGCTAATACGTAGGAAGGTCTAAAACTCCAAATTGTGCAGCATTTGGTGGATTTGAGGTAAACCCTTTACAAGAAACAAGGGAGAATGGATTAGTGGTTCTAGTTCCTTTCCTCGAAGATTTATTAGCTTAGACATTGTGTGTGTGTGTGTGTGCATGTGTGCACACGCTCATGCACACGTGTGTATACATGATAGTTTTTCATTTTGGTTAATAAACAAAAACTGCTTGAGAATAATACATCCCTGTTATTGGGAGAACAATGCCATGTATGGCATTTGGATAGTTTGTGAGTGCTTTCACAAAGATGCCTTTTGAAATGCCATACTAAGCTGAAATGTCGGCCACCCTTGATTTTTAGTAGTAAAAAAAGAACAATTTGAAGTATCCTAAAGACAGAAACAAATCAAAGTTGTTTGTAGCTTACTAGGCTGTGTAATATATTTGCCATAGGCAAGAGCTACTTCTAAATATTAAGATAACTGTAAACCACGAGTTTAAATGTCTGCACATTCCTTCCAGTTATTCCATCAACATAGGTTTTGTCTCAGTGTTTCACAGGTCTTCTTCACATTTTGCACCCGAAAGTATGTGTCATGATAAATAGGAACAACAAAAAAAACTCACATGAAATTTTTAAAATGGCATTGGGAGATCCTAAAACCTTGCCTGAGTGCTCTGCAGTTGATTTCTCTGAGGAGTAAAATATACATGCCAACTTCTTCAGAAAGAACATATTAAAGTTAAAGTATAAGGATTTTTATATCAAAGGAATAATGATTTTTTAAAATCTTTACAGTGTGATCAATTATTCTGAAGGCATTATAAAGATGTACAAACTTGCACTAGGGAATAACACAGAAAGTTGGTGGTGACTTTGAAATTAGTATAGAGATAATACTAACCTCCTGTTATCCTCGGCCGAATTTGTTTATAGCATGGGCGCTACTACTGTTTTTATTTTTGAGAAGTCATTTTCTTATCAACAGATTTTCCTGCTAATTTTTAAGGGAAATTCATAAGAACACTTGCATGTTGTAAAATATGTGGAGCACAATGCCTTCCCCCACAGTTTCCTTCTATTTAAATTAATGTTTTCATGGAGAATTGTAAATTATTCCCATTCCCTACTTGCCTTTCATGAAGAAAATGACCCCTACATTTTAAACCAATTTAACTCTCAAAACATACCATGGGTGCCTTTCCTCTTGTCTTTCGGCCAAGAGAAAGTCATTAAACTTGAAGATGGGTAGAAGAGAGGAGCAGCAGAGAGAGGCTGTGTGTTTGAGAGGCATGAGGGGAGATGAAAGGCCTCTGAAATTGGAGGCTTTCCTAGTGCATTTCCCTGAGAAAGAACTAATAATGGTGATTTGGGATTATAAAAAATGTCTGACTCTCCATCAGTAGAGGGTAAGATCAGAAGATCCTATTATTACAATGAGTACAGGATTCCTGCAGGCAAATATTATGATTGGAGATCACTGGTACCTCAAGCTAGGTGAGTTCAAGCTAGTGGCAATGATAAAACTCTGGTGTACTCTTTCAAGAGTGACACACCTTTGAAGGACTCCCTTTTAACCACTTTTGTCAGCAAAGCCACAAGCAACTCCCTTGGAAGTTTGTCATGATTGCTTTTGCATGAAACTCTCTATTTTTCACCAGATACTCCAGTAAAGGGAAATCCAGTGCTACTGACCACTGAAGTCTCTAATGATCCTCTTTGGGGTGTTAGTTATCTTCATTTGCTTCTAAATGCCCTTTAGCAATTTCTCATTCTTCTTCAAGTTGGCCCTCTGACTATTTTTTGCAACAGCAATGTTGAGATGAAATTAACATAATATGGAACTCACCCCTTTAAAACATACAGTTCACTGGTTTCTAATATTTTCCAAGATCTGTGCAAACATAAGCACAATCAATCTTAAAACATTTTATTGCTCCCAAAGAAACCCAGTAACCCTTTAGTACTCACTCTCCACTCCCTACTTTCCCCCAGACCCCTGAGCCCTATGTAACCATATTTTCTTCCTGTGGATTTACCTATTCTGAACATTGCATATACATGGAATTGTGCAATCTGTGATCTTTGCAGCTGCCTTCTTTCACATAGCATAAATCAAAGTTCATTCATGCTATAGAATGTATCAGTACTTCATTCCTTGTTATTGATAAATAATATTCTGTTATATGGATATACCACATTTATTTACCCATTCATCAGTAGACTGCCATTTGGGTTGTTTCCACTTTTTGGCTTCCCCTGTGAATTTTGATCCTTGGCATCATTCATGATTTCTGAATGATACAGTGTGAAGAGTGTAGGCTTTAGGGTTACCTGCGTCTGTGCTCAAACACCAATTCTGCTGCTGACTAGCTCTGGAAAGCTGACCAAGTCACATAGCCTGTGTGATATTTCATTTCCTCATTTCATGCAAATAGGCATCCTATACTGCCTCTTTAGCTCGATATGAGGATTAAAGGAGATAACTGTTGAGCACTTTTCCATTTCTTGAATAGGTAGTCACATAATATGAGCCTTCTCATGGAGATCTTGTATTTATTATACAAAAGTAATCTGGGTAATGCCAGACTATTATTCTCTATTTTAAATCAAGTGAAGACTTCAGAGGCATTCATTTCCTGGTATTGACAAGAGCGCTCTGCAAAAGACTCAGTAAATCTCTGTGAGAAAGGTTTCTATTCATCTTTCCTAACTTAACGTCACCCTGAAATCCCAGGAAGTAAACCCACAAAGCTTTGCCTTAGATATAGTGCAATGCAAAAAAGCCCTCAGTGCTTGGCAACCAACATGAGTCCCCCCATTTCATAGCATTGTCTGTTGAGGCAGAGATAAGGGAATTGATTCTCTAGGTAATCCAGGATTTCAAAAACCCAAGAACTAAGCCTTGTTCTATCTTCAGACCTAAAGTGTTGTTTACCATGTTCTGTTAAAATGTACTCATTTTAATATCAACGGGTAAAGAATTCTTGAGACAAGTGGGACCCTTTAAAGAAGTCTGAGAGTATGCCTAGAGTTTCTTTAGGTAATTGAGTCAAAGTTAGCGGCTCACCAAGTTTTTAAGTAGAAATGCTGTGCCTAAATAAATGCTTCTAAATGTGGTTGGAAAAACGAATAGACTTTTGTTTAATTAAGCTTTATAAAGTTTGCTTAGAATGTGCAGTAATTCACCTTGTCGGTTCTTATGCACAATATCTAATGATGGGCTTGCTTTAGGTTCCAAATCAAAATCAGCTTCTCCCTCTTTACAGCCTGACATGAGGTAGCCTGCAGAAATTGCATTATTCTCCACATAAATATTCATAAAATTAAGTATTATCGAAAAACTTACAGAACCATTATTTTTTGCAATTGCATGCTTAGTTGCATATGCTGAAGTAGAGTAGGTTGAATATTTCAGAACCTGGTCAAGTCCTTGAAAGATAAAATGTGAATGAATATCAGCAGGAAACCACCAGCCTTGCTTTATCAGTTGGTTTTTTATGACAATTACCATCAATATTATTCCTTGATTTGTAGTTCACAGAATGTATCAGGTTACAGTGAGCAGTTTTTTCCTCAAAAAACTCTGTGAGCAAGAGGTATTTTACAGATGAGAAAACTGTTATCCAAGAAGAATGTCTTATCTAAGATCACTCAAAGTACCAGAGAAAGATTAGAATCTAGACACTTCTGACTTCCAGTTCTTTATTACATTTTCTAACATCCTATTGCCTCCCTGGAATGACTTGTTCCTGAGGATTTGAAAGTACCTACCCCCTTTAGGCTTTTGTTTTAGCTTGTATCTGTGTCCCGGTATTGTCAGCTTAATTTACCAGGCCACTGAGCCACATGGACATTTGGTAGTGGACAGAACACAGCATTTCCTGCTATCAGGGTAAATGTAATTCTTGATTAATTATTTAATAAGAAAATAAGGTGTTTGTTTACAGTATTAATTAAACATTCAAGGAAAACACATACCAGCAATTCAGTTGAGAAAACACTGAATGCAAATAGGCAAACAAATGAAATGAGGATAGGTTAATTCTATACACGTTTGAAATACACTTTGCCCTTGCTTCTGGAACATTCAAGTTTATCTTCTTTTCCAGGACCATTGTCGTTGTGTTGGAATATTACTATTGCAGTGCTGATGGGTGGTGACTGATTTGTAGAGATACAGGGTGCTTGAAAACAGTGGTTTCAAATTCCAGTACCTGTAGGAACCAGGTAGATGATAGAAACAACTGGGTATGTGGTGGCTATAGCTACCTGTGCATGTGTTCTGCAAGTGGGGGGCCCTGGAGAGGCCTGAAACCAGTGTTTTAGTTAAAGGAGACATCCCTTGTTCTGGTTCGTTGTTACCACTTTTCCATTAGCATCTTAAGGACAGATATCAATACCTTTGTAAAGTTATGAAGTCTCTTAATATTTGAATTAATTAAATTTAATGAAAGAAAATCCTTTGTAGGACAAACAAAATGCACAGCTGGCCAATGGGCCATTTATTTCAACTTTGACTATGTGGGCTTTTTTCCTGAAGAGAAAACCCATCTCCATTTAATGCTGAGATATGAGAAGTAGAAACAGTTGTGAGCTTTTACATTCTGATCACTTCAGTGCTCAGAAATTCATACAAAGGATCAGACTTTACCAAACCCTCATTTTTTTTTATTTTGATATCATTAATATACAATTATATCAGACTCCCCCCATCATCAAGTTCCCATCACATACCCCATTACAGTCACTGTCCATCAGCATAGTAAGATGCTGTAGAATCACTACTTGTCTTCTCTGTGTTGTACTGCATTCCCCATGCCCCCCCAACATTATGTGTGTTAATCATAATGCACCTTTTTCCCCCTTATCCCTCCCTTCCCACCCATCCTCCCCAGATCCTTTCCCTTTGGTAACTGTTAGTCCATTCTTGGGTTCTGTGATTCTGCTGCTGTTTTGTTCCTTCAGTTTTTTCTTTGTTCTTATACTCCACAGATGAGTGCAATCATTTAATACTTGTCTTTCTCCACCTGGCTTATTTCACTGAGCATAATACACTCTAGCTCATTCTTTTTCTGCGGAAACACCTCAGCTCCCTTAATTCCCTTGTAGCCCATCATGATTTCCTCTTATACTTAAAGGCATCAAATCTAACAAATTTGCAACGGAAACCAAATCTGTAGGAGAAGAACTGGAGAAACACGATAGAGTAAATAATTTCCACCTAAGGCTAATCTCTCGAGTCTTTGAATTCTCAAAATTATAGGGATTCTTGGAACTGGAATTGTTGAGATTATCTGGAAATAGAAATGCAGTAAATATTGTTCTTTCTCAAGAATATGTCTCTCCTCGTATGTGTAACTTACTTCAGTGTTTGATATTGAATGAACTGGGATCTTTTGTCATGCTGCTCTAGTGGATGTGTGATCCTTACTCTCATTGTACTGCTCCTTCTTGATAGCATTTCTGAGGTGCCAGAGATTCAGGTGACAAATGACATTTTTATTCCTGACATGCTACTTTTTATTATATCATTGAGAATAAAGTTCAATAAGTGACTTCTGATAATACTTTACTGCAGTCTTTATGAAAGATCGATTCCATTAAGTAGGTACATTTCAGTTGCTATTACTTCAAGTGATGCCATAATGTACTTGAAATGCAGTCTTTAGTTAATAATAGCAGGCTTATTGAGTGTGTTAGAGATGTGCTAAAGTACTTTGGGGCCAGGTATGAGCCAAGAAATAGTATTTTAGACCTAGTATTTTCCCAAAATTCTAATGCATGTATCATTTAAAGAAAACAAATACATCTGCAATTATTTTATAGGGTATGCTATCACTTAATGTAATGAAATAATCTCATAACACAGAAGCTGAAAGACAATTTTACTCAAAAGTCATTTGGGAAATATCTTAATAGGGTGCTATTCATAAAAGTGAACTCAAGTCTACCTACCATTTGAGAAGAATTAGGTAGTAAGAATAAATAACTAAGTTCTATTTTTTTAAAGATTTATTCTTATTACAAGGAGTAACTAATGATTGTATGTGGGGAAAAAGAGATGTATATTAACTAAGGACAGGAATTGTTTTCTCTCAGCTTTTAGGGCTCAAGAAAATGAGATGGGAAAGTGAGTGGCAAGGCTTACAGATAAGTTGCAAGAAGAGTACAGGAAACTTCCATATCCTGGAGGGACAATTGTTAAAGTAATTGTGAAATTTTAATAACATAGGGAAGTGCTCACCCATCTATAGTGAAGTTAATAAGCAGTCTAAAAATTGGCATGCACATTATAGAACCAATTAAGCTAAAAAAAACAACTCACATATAAAGCAGACTAGAAGCATGTGCTCAAAACTATTAACAGTGGCATGCATATGCAATAGGAATATGGATGATATTCTGTGTGTTTTATTTTGCTGATATATTAAATAATAAGAATCTAATTCTTTCATACAGAGAAACCATTTTTAAGTAAAATTATAAGAATGTTGGTGGTGGTATTAAATGTGCTTATGCCAGTTTTATTCAAGTAGGTACTTTTTGTTTAGCACATTGGTAATAAGGGAAATACCAGTTGTGTGAGGGATCCTTGATGGAATCTCTAACAGTGACGACAGTATCTCATGTGGAATTCTCTTGTAGGTTTGAAATCCTTCTGCTTTTGTTAGCTGTTAGGTTAAAAGATTAGGTCACAAAGAAAATATCAAAGAAGACTTTGGGAAGTAGAAACTTGTAATTTATTTAATACCATACCCCAATTAAACAAAATATAAATTCTGTGATTTCATTATTCTGTCAGTACATTGCTTTAGCACCATTTCTCTCAACGATCAAAAAGTAAAATGCCTACAGTTTTAGGGTGGAGTGAGTAGAAATACTGTGGACAGCATGAGATTTTTTCAGTGATAATACTAAGCAAATGTCTCCAAGATACAATGTCAAATCTTGTTCATCAGTAGGGTAAAATATATTAGAATTTGTCTTGATTAGGAAAATAGCAATCAAAGCACTCAGCTCTTTTCACTTGTCGGGACAGATGGCCTATCTTTATGAAGGCAAATATCCAAAACAACAGCCTACTACCTTATCTTTCAAAATATGGTGCTCAGAATCATCTTGGAAAGGAGCTATTTAAGCCTAATAAGCCATATGCTCAGTGAATTGATTTATTCCATTCTGTAGTATAGACATAAAACTCTTCTTTGCAATGTCTTTATCATATCTGTGTCCCCTGCAACTCAATTATAAAAATTAGTGAATCTTCCAAATAAGAAGTGAATTGTTATAGAGAATTCAGCTTTTGTATTGAAAAGGGGGAAAAATTAAATGCATTTAAATGAACAGGCTGATTTGCCAAAGATTCTCCCCATAGAGTTCACAGTGTGTTTGAAGATCAGATAAACCGACAGCTTCCTTGGTATACATAAAGCAGGCCTAAAATTATTCCAGAGAGAATCCCAGAGAGGAATGCAACTTCCCTGTCATGCTTATTTATTTAAGTTAGAAGTTGACGATGGGCTCAGAAGGAATTTACAGTGTTTCTAGGTCTTAAACAGGAGAGTTCATTTGATTTTAAATTTTAAATAAGTCAAGGTACACTTCAATGCATTGCATTTAGTACTATAAAGTATGTTCTTTCAAAATAAGCATCTCTGTGTATGATTGAATGAAGACTGGACCTATAAATGTTCAGCCACATCTAAATCATCCATTATTTGAAACCCTGTGTTGGATAGGCCTTCCTTTGTCTTAAATATTGTATTCCCTAGAAAAATTTATTAAAAGTATGAATTCCGCTAAAAGAAGAATTTAGTTAATTTACAGAGGCAGTGTTTTGAAATGAAAGAGTATGGGTGCTACAGGTGAAATGGATTCCAAATGTGAGTCCTGCATTTGCTTGATTGTGTAATGCTGGGTGAGTTACTTAAACTCTCTGAGGCTAAAGGACTATATGGGAGAGCGTGATGATGTCAGGAATCAAAACTAAAAGTAAGTTTTAAAAATAAATTATTAATTTTTATGTGGATAAATGTATATTACATAAATGTGTCTGCTTCTGATAATCTAGGGAATTAGATTTAAAATTAGCAGACCTATTATAATTTGCCTTTACAAACACAGAATATTTGAGAAAATGTTTCTTTGAGCTTTACTTATATAACAGAAACAGAAGTCTAATCTTCCTGGAGTACATTGAGTCTTTAACTGAAGGAGAGGGAGTCTTAGTCTCAGGAACAAGACCAGGAACCTTATCTAAATTATCAGTTTCCAGAGGCTACGATATTTGTTATCCCATTTGTGTCTGTGTAATAAAGAGAGGGAGGCAGCTGATTGACAACTTAAAATTCCTCCATGGGATTCCAGGAGATTGGAAGAGTCAAAATAAGATAATTTAGACTGCATGACTCTCTCAGTTTTCTAAATCATGTTACCAAACTCAGTTTGGGCAATGTGTAGAATACATTTGGAGCTACAGGGAGTCAACTTTTGCATCTCTTGGTTATTGGGTGCTCTTTTTACAATGTCTACATATTCATAATACATTCATGTCTAAATGCATCTGTTTTGATTAAATGACTGCTGATAAAACCCTATATATGTGTGGAAAAGGACAAAATATGGAAATGTAAATTCCAGAAAAATACTTACTACTTTTTAACTGAAGTATAGTTGATACACAATCTTATATTGCTTTCAAGTATACAACACAGTGGTAAACATTTACTGCCTAAATGTG
The DNA here is from genome assembly GCF_040802235.1 of Manis javanica. Classification (NCBI taxonomy): domain Eukaryota; kingdom Metazoa; phylum Chordata; class Mammalia; order Pholidota; family Manidae; genus Manis; species Manis javanica. The sequence goes on from NC_133156.1 coordinate 48,263,821, forward strand.
GGGGTTTTTTTTCATTAAAAAACAGTGTCAGAAAAACACATCAAGGCCAAGAAATGTTTTGTGGGTGCTTGATTGGTACATAAATTTCTATCTACCAAAATGAGTGTAGTGGGGATTTGAAGGTTCACCTGGAAGCTGTATTGAAACTTCATTGAGCTCTAGCAGGTGACCCAAATCTCTCTAGGTCAGTGAGCTTTTAGATTCTCCAAAGCTCTGACACCCAGACCAAATCTGGTTTTGAAAAACAGTCTCAAAGAGGAAAAGAGATGGCCGTCCCTGGGAAGTGTTCTTAGCAGTGGTTCTCAAAGTGCGGTCCGCAAAGAATAGCCTTGAGTTTGTCAAGGAACTTATTAGATATGCAGATTCTCAGGCCCCAGCCCAGACCTCCTGAATCAGAAACTGGAGGTAGAGGCATAGTGATCTGTTTGTCAACAAGTTCTCCAGGTTGCTTTGATGCCGAGGCACGTTTGAGGACCACGGATTTAACATCAATCTTGTGAACAAAATGGAAACTTTGCAAATAAATGAGTTTTTATTTTCTTCTTCTTGTTTCAGAAATACTTGAAAGTTACTGCAAAATAATTCCACAAAAAGTTTCACAGATATACTTTCAGTAAGAAAAATGATTAGTGGATGATTACCACTTAGATTTCTGTGCAAGATCAGATATTTTTATCATAATGAGATTTGTCTCATCAATCTGGGAAGTAGTAAAAAAAATATATAGACCACTTTGGAATACTTTTTAACTTCGTTTCTTTCTCCCTTGAATCAGAAAGCAAGGACACTGCACGAGGGAAAATAGAAAGGTCAGGTAGTCTGTACTTCCCCATGGCTTGAAAAACGTAGTGGCTATTGCATTTCTGCTAAATGCTGCTAAATCAAAACTGATCAAACTTCTGGCCCAGCCCAGCAGAATTCTCTTTGAAATGTTTTGTCACATCTGTCAGTTTAGTCATAGTTTAGGATATTGCATGTTTAACATAGGGAAATGAGTTCAGAGTCTGAAAATTTGTCATCAAATGGAAAAGTGACTTCAGTTTATCACAAGAATATACAGGGACTAAATAAGCATCTTCAGAGAGCATGAGTATTTGAGACCCTGCCAAATGTTCATTTGCAGTAGAACTAAGGATTGAACATGTGTTCTGGACTGTAATATCTGTGGTATCACTGAGGAAAACCATTTATAGGAGAGAAATTTTTATTATTGTATTGAATCATGTACCATTTTAGCATCTTTAGGAAAAAGTTGTACTATTTTTTTTATTTTTACTGGCTTTGATGATCATTTTTAATTCAATTTAATCAGTTTTCTACATAATTAAGTCATTCTAGTAGAGCCTCAATCTATTCTGGCATTCCCAGGGAGGTGATGTTGATAACTATCCTTTTTTTTTAAACTCTTGAATAATACATCTCAGATTGAGTAACAGTATTATACAACTCTGCCCCTCCTATCTCTCTTAATGAGGTCACTCCTTTGACATCTAATCCAGGTTAAGCCATGTTTGTCAGACTCACTTGCTATAGAGTGAACACTATAAACTCACAAGAGGTCAAGGCTCATGCCAGTGATGGTACTAGTATAAAAGATTGGCAGTTTTTGACACTTGGCTGTTGCAGCATTATCCATGCCTATGAAGCTGGTTTCAATAGTTGTCCAGTTTGAATTTTCTGAGCCATGCCTTTAATGCTCACAAACCTCAGGTATATCCAAACACACCTCCCTCAAATATCCAGCCATCCATCTGTTTCCTTCTGAGCAAAGCAATAAAAATCAAGCCAGACCCTATGTTTCACGTATGGAACTGGTATGATTTACAGCCAGGCTGAGTATAAAATCATAAAACTTTCAGTACGTGGTTAATATATAACCATCAAAATAACAGAGTGCAATTCTAAATTTATGAGGCTGAACTTAACACTGAATATCAAATAAGAATCACATTGATCTCTGTAGCGGATGACTTAAAAACACATTAGGTGGCATAACTGCAAGACAGTACATTGATTTAAGCATAAAATGCATAGCACTCAATACTTTACCACCTAACGTTTCTCAATAATGAACAAAGCTGTTGTATATTGATGAAGGGAAAATTATTTGTTTTGTTATATCACAGTGCTCATGGAGATGCCTTGCACTTAAGCCATGCAAACATGATTTGAATCACATTTAGGAAAGGGTGACATTGTATGGACATTTTAGTGAATTTACACTTGTTTTTCAAAGTAGCAATATAGAAGATTTATCACGATAGTTTTTGCACTTTTTTTTTAACAAAGAGGGACGATTCATACAAGGTAGGTACTGACTTTTTGTAGACATACAATTTGCTGTAAATATTCTAATACTGATAGAAGCAATTCCCCATGGAATTTTAAGGTCGATATTTCTAAACAGGAGTCTATCTTATAAAATTATCATCATCATACTCAGAAAACCTAAAAGGATCTTTTCAAAGAGAAACAGCAACCTTATGATATACACACATTTTATAAATTTCCTTTCATTAGAAGAATCTTTCAGTTAAAACAAATTTTGATTGGCTTAAGGAGGATTTGGAATCCTAAAGCTACAGGTCTCTAGGTAATGTAGGTAACCTTAAGTAGATGAAGTTCGCTCTATACGTGATGGGAAAACAGTAGCAAACACTCAGCCAGTCACTTATGGAGCCATTTGGAAGTTCTAGGGACTTTAGTTCACTGGAGAATGCGCCCCACTTCTAAGTCTCGTCCAGGTGTTGTATCTGCATGGATGGTCTAGTGGTTTACCATAAGAGACAGAGATATGATTTTTATCTGAAGTTTCTTGATTTAAATCATTAAAAGTATATTTAAATGTAGAATAAAGGGTACAGACAAATCGAAGTCCTCCTAAATCAGTTTTCAGCACACAAGCTGCTGGTTTACAACGTCCCATCTGAGGGCCCCTGAAGACAGTGGAGCAGGTGTTACCTTTTCCATTGGTGGAAAAAAATCAGTGGAAGGGTCACACCTATTCCAGTGTTCGTAATTTCATGTGAAATATCACTCTGATAAAACTTTAGTTAATATTTTAATAAAGGGACACTGTTCTATTCTCAGTTTCCTTCAAATAATTGGTGATTTCCTGACTCTCTGGTGAGAATAGCTTCTCTGCAAGCTCGTTCTCCTTCCTCACAAGTCTGTAAAGGTAGAGAACGTTGCCAAGACAAGTGAGTAGCATTTCATTAATCTGCACATGAATTGCATAGCAAGTCTAAGTGTGAAGTTGTCTGACAGACCCACGTCACTTGAACTTTTCTGTCAATCATTGTATCACTATAGGGTAGACAGGCAACTCCATTTTCATAGAAAGGTGTTAAAAGGAAATTATATTGTTTGTTCAAATGAGTGACTCTTCTACAGAAATACTACAGCTTTTGTATATTTGAATAATGCACATTTCATACACTTGAATAAATTATACATACATATTTGTGACATTTATTTTACCTGTTATATATTTTCTATCATTTTCAGGCAATTTTTTTTCTTCATAATAAATTAACGTATTATTCTTCATGACATGCAAGAGGGACTGTGATGTTAAAGAATAATGTTTTCTAATTATCATTGACATTTGCAGAGAAGATTAAAATTTAATAAAATTAATTGTCCATCCTTGAATGGCTCACTTTGCAGTTAATCATAGAACTCTGATTCCTTCTACTCATGTGAAAACTCCTAAGTTTCAGATGTCTTATTCATATCCAAAATGAACCTTGCACTTAGATGTGCATTGTTTCCTATTGATGTGGTTAATCTATCTTAAGCAAAAAAATTGCTGATTTTAAAAGAAAATTCTGTGGTTCTGATTTTCCAACTGAAATGTTCAGAGTTAACCTCCCCTGCCTTATTAGGCCAGCCTAGCTTCTGGAGGTTATGTTGAATGGTGAGGAATGCATCCTCCTCACCAAGGTACATCTCTAGTAATATAGTCTGAAGTGCTAGGGCCCCTTGCATCCATTTCTGAATCTATTATTAGTTGATTAAATTAACTGGCTGGATCAGTACAGTGAGAAGAGACGCAGTAATGATATTATAGAATTAGTATGCTATGATGAATTGTCAGGAGAAGTAACTGTGACAGCCCTGTGGCCATATGCACTTAGCCATGCAATTTATAGTCATTTGGAGAGCCAAGGACTTTCAGTTTGGGTTAGGAAATTTGTTCCTGCTTTTGACATAGTTTGAAGGATATGTGCTTAAGAGTGAGTAGGGCACTTAGCGGCACTTCAGGAAGAAATCAGTAGTCTCTGTTCTTAGATGGTGGCATTTGGGTGATTTTTGGAGAATAAACCACAGTGTATGGATGGCTTTATTATAACAGTGCTGATTCCTTTAAGGAGATTTATATGATAGTGCAGTTTCTTTGTGGTTGCAGAAGATAATGTTACTTTGGGTAAGATAAAAGTAAATGCAATCTGGTATCACAATTTCCCTGGCTATGGAGCATTCTAAATTCTCATCTATGTATTGCATTTACAGCAATCCTGAAAACATTGCTGGGGTTGTTTTGATTTAGATTCATTTGGGGCTCTTAATTGCAAGTAGTTTTTAAGCAACTTCAAATATAACATAACTTTTTTTTTTTTTTTGCTTTGCAACTATTTGCAAGATAAATGGACTGTCAGATGCTTATGACAGTGGTTGGCAATGCAAATACTGGCACAACACCACATTAGGCCAAATTTATTGCAGGATTACCAGAACAGGTACAACTGTGAAGTTGCCTGACACCACTATTATATGATAATTATTCCCTTGCTGTTTCTGTTTTATTTTGTTTGTTTTAATGATTACTGAGATCATATTCAGTAGTACAGTAAAAATAGATACTGACATTTTTACTGCAAACCAGATTCATGCAGAAAACTACTTGTTCTTTTTCTTCTACTACCTTAGAGAAATGTTCCATGTATAATTGATCCCTTTTATTTCTCAAGCAGGATTGTCATTTGATCACAAAGCCAAGCATAGAGTTTATATTTTTTTGCTTCTCTTATGATGGTCATTGTTTTCATCAATTCTAAATTGATTTCAAAATTGCAAAGCAAATCTATAAGAAAATGTTGTCTTAGTATCTTAATTTATGCTGAGTCCCTTCACTTTGTCCCTACTTTTAATTACCTCTAATTACAAATTAGAAATGCTTCTTGATAACTTTATCAGTTGGGTATTTCACCTTGAAGGTAATAGGAGGACACCTATCAATTACTCCCTTCTATCACTGTCACCAGCTTCTATCTATCCCAGCTCCCTAAAGCTCTTATCTGAGAGTTACTTTCAATGCTCCTCCTTCACCTTCCCTGTCCAAATGATCACCAACACCTGCTGATTCTTTCCTAGATAATTATTAATCACATATAGTTTTGAAAGCATCCAAATCTCCATGCCCTCCAAATAGTCACAGATTCTTTACTATTTATGAGTCTCTAAGATCGCCCCTTCTCTTCCATTTCTCTAGCCACCAGCCCTGTCCCCTTCCATCATTCTGCTCCTGGAGTACTGTGCCACTTACTCTCCCCGTCCATCTCCCTCCCACTTCTCTCCCCATGCCAGTAGAGCCTCTATGTACCACACTGCCAGACGGTCCTCTTAAATATTGGTTATATCCCTTCATATTGCCTCCCCATGGTGCTGGGTCTTCTGCTTATTCTTACTTCAACTTATGGAACTTAGGCAGTTTTTCTCCCCTTTTCTTCCCCTTTTGTTAGCACATATAATTGGCTAATTACATCTATCGCTTATAACTTTTGAGCCATGCACTGTATTGAGTGCTTTTCAGATGTTAACTAGTTTAAGCCTAGGTGACTCCTACTAGATGAATGGAATGATTCCCATTTTATAGTCAAGCCAACAGTTTGAGACGTCAAACAACTGTCCCACCAACCCACAGCTAGAAGAGGGAGAGTGAAGTACAAAGTAGGTCAGTCTGACTTTGCAGTGGTGCAGTCAGCCACCATGAAACACCAGCGCCCTTGCTGGACATGACCACACTACCCTTATCTTTGTGTAATTGGCATCTAGGATTCATTTTTCTGATAATTCATGTCCCTCATTCCCTTTCTGCACATTCAGAGACTGACCCTACTTTACATTTGACATTTCTGAATTTTTTACTGCATTAATTTGCACTCGATAATGTATCACTTAATATTTGTGCTTCTCCATGTTTATCCTAAGCCTACCCCTGTCAAATTCAACTGCTTTGTAGAAACATATATAATCAAAATATTTTCCATTCTTTAGTACCATATTTCGTGCCATAGTCCCTAACGAAGGTGAGCATCCAACTCACTAATTGTGACACTTTGCAAAGGTGGCTTTTTGCTGTATTTTAATGTTGCCATTTGGTAAACCAGACTAATTATGTTTTCTTTCATTATGAAACTTGAGAAAAGCGAAGTTTTGCAAACAAACTCTTGACAGTCCAGACATATTCAGAACACTGTGCAGGGCATAAATAGTAAAGAATCTGGGGTACTATTTGGAGGGCATGGAGATTTGGATGCTTTCAAAACTGTATGTGATTAATTGGATTTAGCCTTTTTCTTTTGTAACTTTTCTTTTGCATTAAGAATGGTTAATGTATTTTTTCTGGACAGAGGAAAAAACTAATAATTGTTATGATTTGGTTTTGTGTTTTGTTTTAGAGGTCAAGAATGGGAAATCAAAATTAGTAAAAGCAATTGGTGGTCAAAGTGAGGAGTGTCATATATTGTTCTTCAGTGTCAAGAATGAATATAAGTCATTATCATATATATATATATATATATATGTATGATTAAACAGAGGTGTCTTTCTTTTAAAGTTATAGTTGATTCAGGGTAGTTAAATTTTGTCATTAGATAAAGTGTTTTTTGAGAAACTAAATCATTTCAATAATATAGATAACCATGGTAAACAAGCCAAACTTACAATTACATATACATATACTTAAAATAGAAAATATCTCTATATACATATATATATATGTATATATACATATGTACAACACATATACACAGACACACACACACACATAAATATAAAGATAATCATGTAAATACGTTGATGGTTAGGTATCTACAAAGATAAAATTTCATCAGCATCATTTCCCATTTACAGTGTCCCTTCTTGCTCTGAAAAGCCCTGCTCAGTCACAATACCTGAAACAAAGAGATAGCTTTTTTCAAGTTACCTTATATATGTTCAACACATACCCTGCCTAATATTATGTAAAGTGCACTCATTCGAAAGCCAGTCAGACCTAAGTTATAATCCTGAATTTTCACATCACTTCCTCTGTGTCTTTGGACAGCTTATACAACTTCTCTTCAGTAAACTATGAATTAAAATACTTAAGTTACCAGACTGGGGAGATCTGAAGAAGGAACGCTCAGTTCTCACTGGAACTAAAGTCAAGTTAAAACAAAAGCTGCAAGTAATAAGAGGAGAATCACTCCAAGTTCCACCAATTATGAACCAGGACTTTGGGACATTTTAATGATTTTTTTTCATGGAGAGAGAATGAAGTTGAACTTTGAAGTTAAAATAGTAGAAGAAAAGGGAATAAAAGATAAGGGTAGAAACAGGTACTGAGTTTCACACCCTGGAAAGTATGGCCAGTCAACTAACAAATAAGGACATCAGAAGCAAGAGTATTTCACAACCTGGGAAGCACATGTCCATGAAGAATGGCTAGCTAATCACTGCCCTGTGCAAAAGAAATTGCAGGGTATCAGATCCTCTGATTTCTTCCAAAGAGTACTGAAATCCAATTTTTGAAACATCCTCTGATTTTTGAACAATATTAATTATATAGTTAAAAAATTGGGGGACCAAAGCAGATAACTGTGTGGTCTCCTGGCTGATCACGTGTATACTGTGCCGTGAAGACCATGCCCACCTGCAATGAGTGCGAGGCAAGGGCACTGTGGCTATCGTCCCAGTCTCCTCAGCAGTGGCACCTTGGAGGTTCTGTGACCTCACTTCCTGCTGCTCCTTCCTGCCTTGCTCTTTTCCAGTTGCATGAGCTTTGAACAAACCAGAACCGTAACAACTTAGGGAATCTTGTCCTGGCTCTCCTCCCTACCTGGAATGTTCTTTCCCTTGATCTCTTCGTATCTGATACTGTCTCCTTCAAGTGTAGATGTCACCTTCTCAAGAAGGCTGTTAGGTGCAATTGTGACCCCCTTCCCACCTCTGCTTTACCATGATGTCCCTTGTCTTTTTCCCATAGTACTATCATCCTCTAACCTACTGTGTAATTTAACTACTATTACAACATTTGCTTATTATCTGTCTCTCACCACCGGAATGCTGTGGGGTGGCAGGAGTCTTTGTTTACTCATACACTTAGAACTGAGTTTGATAGGTTGTACACAGTTAAAATATTTGTTGCAAAAAGAAATGAGTGAATGAGTGGACGAGTTCATTTATGGTTTACAGACCCTCATATGAAAAAACTATATATACATTTTTGAAGTTTAAAACTAAACTAATTTCAGCAGAGCAGTGAAGATCTTCATATTTGGTACTGGGTGGGCCAGAATGGTGGAATTGGAAAAGGCTTCTGAAATTGTAAAAGTATTTTGAGGACACAGTTAAGTGGTTATAATGTCTATGCTTAAACTTATTTTAAAAGAGCATTGTTGACATCTCCAAAGAAACAGTCTGATTTAGGCCATTGATCCATGGTATTCAGTGTTGCTTTCCTGACAACAGCAATAAAGATAATTATATTTGAGTGTTAATGGTTGTTTTGCAAAATGGTGTTCTGACAGAGTAGTCATTTATACCAAAATTAACATTTCCACTGTATTCTCATTAACCTTGCTCTCAATCAACTAACTTAAATTAAGTCCTCTTACAGCTCTATTTAACTAGAGATTAGACTAGTCTTGTCTTGGCATCTTACATGGTGTCATCCTTGAGGTATTTAAAGAGAGTCAACTCCATTCAACAGGTAACCTGTATTTGAATCTTGAGGGAATTTCACTGAATTAGAGGCATCCAATGGGCAGTTCAATGTGCTGATCCAGAGTAGTAGTCTGGGTTCAAAATGGTTCTTTCACTTTTACTAGCTCCTAAATAGTTCATGGTGAAATTCAATTTCCTTATCTATAAAAGAGAGATAATGGAAAATATACCAATTAGATTATGCATATTATGAGTTAATGAATATAAAATTTCTTAGCATAATATTCTTAAGTATACTTTGGTGTATTCCCAGGAATATTGCGATCACACTCTCCATTGATAGGATATACTCATGACTTCAAAAAATAATCATGTTTGTTTGACATTTGTGATAATGGTGATGGTAGTTTGACAATTAGAACAGTTATGCTGTTCCAGTGGAATGTGACCTAACATCCTAGTCAGAAAAAAATTATAGCTAGCACTTTCACAATATTCAAAATACTTTAGAAGTCCGTATATGCAGTTCAACATAATAATTTCTCATTTTCTGCAATCAGAGTCCCAGGAGATCAATTTATTCAAGTAAATCAACATATCCGTGACTTAAGCTATGAACTTCAATAGCCCAAAGCTAATAGTGGAAAGACATGTTACCTACCCTTACAAGGAATTTTCAACGTTCTACCCATATCTTATATTGCAAAGGGCTTTGAAGCAGTCAGTTATCAGGTAGCCTCTCTGTCCATACAGGAGTGTCCTCTGGAATGGTTCCCTATTTATTTCACAGCTCTGTTCCCTTTGAGAAGACAACTCCAGGTGGGGAGAATATTACTAGGATGCATGCCACTGGTAAAATAGTCTATTTCATGTCCATTTCCAGAAGAAAAATGTTAAGTGCAATGGCGAAAGGCCTTCATACGAGATGTCCCCCATGAATCTTAACGCATCCCTGTGTATCCTGAGGCCAGCGCCAGAAGGGAGCATTCTGTCAGGGCACCAAAAATGAAGACCTCTCGGCTTTAAAGTTTAAATGACCTTCTCAGCAAGAAGTCCAGAGAGATTTGTTCGACTGAAATGAGTTTATAATCAGGCTTTCCTCAAAGATAAGGAAAGAGAGCACCCAGTAGTTTTACGGTGCACTCTTACAAGTCAAACATAAATAGATTTCTCCGTGTTGTGCAGTGTTGACTCCTGTATAGCATATTTCAAACTGTATTCATGGAAATTTTCCATTTTAGATCACATGAAACTAGTTTGTTTGGGTTTTTTTTTTAGCAACAAACAAGAAATACAAATTGTTAGTGTCTGCCATTCATTTATTTTTTCAGTTCCTTTTTATGATTTGGAGGGTGTTCATAACACTTGTACTTATTTAAATAAAATTATTTTAGCATTTTTAGGGGTCATGGCTTTATTTACTCAGCAAAGTTAGCTAGCTTGAAAGACATAAATTAACTGCTAATCAGTACTTAATGGGAGCTTTGTGGCATGATGTTGGAGCACTTGTCTGTGTGAACATTCCGATCAGCCAAGCCACCTTTTGGACTTCCTGTTGGTAAACTGAGTTGATTTCTGAGGTGGATAAAATACATGGCTTCATGCTCTGTCCACCGTGCTGTTGGCAAGCTGTTGTTTATCACAAGGTTTTAGTGTTCTTAATGAACTGCTAACAAGCTGTCAATTATGGTGTTTATGCAAATTAGGGAAAGAGACAGTGAAGGATTGATATGCCCAGAGTTAAAAAATGCCTCCTTGAAATATTACGAAGTTAATCATTCCTGTTTTAATACATGCCCTTAAACATTTTCTCTCCTTTACCCCTGAGCCATTCCCCTGGTGTGCGCAGGGGAAAGGACAGCCTCCACTGTAGGGATGTGCAGAGCGACCAAGACACGTCTTTCTCTAAAGTGTTTTGCTTTATGTTAGCAGTTCTGGATCATTTTCATTCAGCCTCAGCCATAACTGAAGTTCAATTTTAAGTGTTCTAAAATTCACAGGTAACTGTTTTATGATTCTCACGTGGGACATACATTTTCCCCTTTCTGCCCACTGGAGTCTCTCCACTCTGGTGAAAACATTGCTTCTCCCAGCCCAGTCCTTCAATGTCCTGCGCTAATGTTAGCTGTCCCAAACCCCAGGTGTCTTTGTGCTACTTGACACTGTCTATAGTACAAATCCTTTTTGTGGTTATGAATGATCAAACTCAAAATATCTCTTTCAAGAATCTGCTTCTCTGCTTATATCCCAGATGAAATACCCTGTTTTTGGCCAGTAGCCTGTACATCTAGTAATTTTCTAGCTTGCTTACTTTTTTTTTTCTTTTTCATTTCATGTGCTCTTTAATTTGTTGACATAATATACTCCCAGGTACCCTTCAAGGACCGATACAACTGTTACATTTTATCTCTACTTCTTCCTGCCCCCTTGGCTGTCGGAGGCTTTCTGCAGCATCTCCAGAGCACCATCAACAGCAGTCACCCACCATCACCACCTCTCTGCACAAAGCCTTCCCATCCCGCCTGCCTCATAGTCATCTTAATGAATCACGTTTCTCAGTGTTAGAAAATAGCCACCTCACAGCATTTTGGAAGGAATTCTGCTCAGGTTTATGTTTTATAATAAAGCTAAGGTTATTAAATGGTTCCCAACATTTATAATTTGTTGCAGTCTCATTACTTTTTTTAAATTGTTATGATCAGAATTCTACCTAGGCAGCTAATATGAGAGAGCACTCCTTGAAGAATGCTTCGCCTCACAGTACAATTAAAGTAGACATCTTTTAAAGGCTCTTAATATTCCCTCCAGAAATATGAAATTATGTCTTGTTTTGTTTTGTAAAAATCATGTTTTGATTATATGAAATTGGTATTTTATGTGAAAAAAATCATCTGTTCAGCTTTGAACATTGAGACTTGTGTACTTCTTAGCATATTATTCCAAAATTATTGAAAATATTATTCTTGAAGGGGTTTCTTTTATCTCGTACTCTCAGCTCTGGGACTTATAATGTTTCATAAAGGAAGTATCACAATCTACAGAAAAAATCATGCATTCATATCTAGTTGAAATGATGGATTAAGCTGTTTTATTATAAGTATATCAAAAATGCAATAAATATTTGCCAATGAAATGTAGTTATCATAAGGTTTTCCTCAGTGCAATTTCATGTTGATGTCCAAAAGGAATATAGATGGCTTTATATGTTTGGTTATAGTACCTGCACTGCAGTTTGAAAAATTTATTTCTAAGTGTTGAAAATGTAAATATAAGAGCTCCAAGTATCTATGAGTTATTTCTAAATACCACTTAACTCCTCCCAAGACAGATGAGAGCATTATAAAACTAATTCTGGTGATTGACGAAACAAGCTGGGCAACCAAAGGAAATGATCCTAAAACTAAAAGAAAACTGAATTGGTCTTTTGAGAAGCAGGAAGACATGATAGAAAGAGCTGGGCTCTGGGGTCAGTAGGTGTCTTGCCCTCTCAGGTCTTCATGCCTTCATTTATAAATGGTAGAAACAATATTCAGCTCTCAGGATGGCCCTGTGGACCAACTGGGTCCAGAGAGTGCTTACTATGTGCCAGGCACTCATCTAATGCATAGTTCACTTCAATCTGTATATTTTAATCTCTGTATAACATACAGCTGTTGCTATTCGATATGTGTTGTCTTTTTCCTTTTAGACGCTCTTAGGTTACCTTCCTAAGCATTTGTACATTTTATGTAGAAATAAAGTACAAATATTATAGCTTCTTAGTCCTTAATTGTATGACTTAAAAACTGTATGAACTTAATCTCTATGGCTCAGTTTCCTCAACTGTAAAACAGCAGGGCTGCAGTTGCTGTTCATGATGATGACACCAAATTCCCAGGACTGTGGTGAAGACTAAGAAATAGTGCCTGTGAAGTATTTAGCTTGACACCTGACACACAGCGAGTGCTCAGCCACCTAGTGTGATTGTTAGTTGCAGAGTCCTTAGCATTATTATTACAGTGTGACCTTCAGAACAGAACCCCTGCCATGTGTAAGGGGCCAATAGAAGGAACTGGGGATGTTTTGTGGCTTATCATTTTGTGCATATTTCATTCCTCTCATATTTCCTTTCATCAGACTTCCCATCTTAGCACTCTACCTTTCACAGTAGGGAGGACAAGGAAAACTTGGACTAAGAGAGAGATGGTCCAGGTTGTTTTCTCCTTCTCCTACTCTCTTAAAACCTTTAAAAGTCCTGGGTAATAGTAGCTTTATCTTTGCTTCCTCTACCTGTACTATTGCTATTAAAAATGGAAAGGGCTTCAAAATAAATTTAAGAACCAAGATTCCCTTTGTTCTGACCCTAGACACCAAGTGCCAGGGAAGCGAAGCACAGTGCAGTCATGTCTCTTTGAAATTCTCATTAATCTACATTTAAATAAGCTTTTTAAAATCCACATAAGTCTGCTTTTCACGAGCTTCTACACTGTTATTTTATGTCATATTTCCAACCACATGCTTGCATTGCCCCTTCACAGTGGCTCTTCACTCCCAAATCCTTCAGAAATCTCAAGGGTTCTAATTGCATTCTTTACTGCTTACAGTGGTACCATTTTCTTTTTTCTTGATCTCTTCCTACAAGTCAGACAAGTCATTTTCACTTTCCTCAGTGACTCTTGTAAAGACCACTTCTAACAGACACCTTATTAGTCTAATGGTTGATTGTGGTAGCCACAAGATTTTCTCTCTTTCACTCTGGTGCGGATAGGCACCCAGATCAGTATTATATTAGGATTTTCTTTAAACATTTTTAAAGGTTCGTCAAGCCTACAGAATGACTGTGATAAAAGACATAACAGTCTTTTGGGGGGGAAATTGCAAATGACCACCATGGGAAAAATTTGCAAAACAAACTTAGCTGTTTTTTGTACATTTGGAGGGCCCCCAGTCATCCACTTTCTTCATCTACTTTGTCCAACACATGTGTTCAGCCACTGAGTTAACCAAGGTTTTAGTTCTTCATTGTTGGCAATGCTGTGCTGCAGTGAATCCAGTACAATTCTTCTCTGCTACTCTTTCATCAGTCTCATGTTGGTATTTTTTATCTTCATAAATGGTAGGGAACCTCAGCCTGCTACATAAGAAAGGCATATTGCTAACAACTCCCTTCCATTTCTTATACTCATCTCTCTGGCCAGCAAAGCTTTTTTGACAATGCAGTATTTTTGTCTGAGGAGGAATGTGTTGCATAAAACTAAAATATTGTCCACAGAGCTATAATTTACAAAGAGATTACAGGCAATATTCTATTAATGAACCTATTCTAGGTAAATAGTTCCTGTCTCTAGAATCAGACTGATTTGGTTGCAAATCCACTTTGGCCACTGACTTATATGATCTTGGAGAAGCTTTTTAAACCCTATCTTAATTCTTCATTCCTTGTAAGTTCTATGGTATTATACTTTGTTATATACTAACTGACATATAGTAAATGCTTAGTAATTGTACTCATTATTATTATTGCTCTCCACAATTATTTTTAATATATTTTCCAACAATTATTCAGGTGTTTGGGTACCTTTGAGATGTGTATTTTTTGAACAATGTTAATTATATAGTTAAAAAATTGGGGGACCAAAGCAGATAACTGTGTGGACTCCTGGCTGATCACGTGTATACTGTGCCATGAAGACCATGCCCACCTGTAATGAGTGTGAGGCAAAGGCACTGTGGCTGTCGTCCCAGTCTCTTCAGCCATGGCACCTTGGAAGTTACTGTATTAAAGGTTACAAGTCTGCCTATAAAATATATTTTTTCTAGAATCCTAATATTTGCCATGCCATATAAAAATGATGCTATAACATCACTTCAAATATGTGCACTGATTTTCAAAATAATATTTAAAAAAATAATCTTGCAATGTTTTATTTAAAAATATCTAGATTTAAGTATTTTGATAATGTTTTCCTATCGCCACTACTGTTTTAGCTGCTTTGGCATAACTGGGACCCATTTTGGTTTTTATTAATTAAGTGTTTAACTGACCTGATTTATCAACTGTCAAACATGAGCAGTTGTCAGTATAAGTGGAATAGTTTATTTGTTCCTTGTACCTATGTTTATTTTTAGAGTTTGTCAGCATTGAGAATTTGGAGACCTAGCAGTAAGTTGAATTCTAGAAAAAAAAAAAGTATGCTGTGGATTTATTTGGATACGTAAATGATTATTGCAAAGATCATTTTCACTACAAAAAACTTCACCACTCACATAAATAGCTTGTCCTTTCAAGATCCTAGAATAAAAACCACAAGGACAGATGTGTTCTAGCTGTAGTTTCCCAGCTGGAGCACAGTGAGAAACATGAGAGCAGAAAGAGGCAACATTCGGCCAGGCTGTGTTCCTGGGTTGAATTTTTACTTCCCAGAAAAAAAAAAGGGTGAAAAATGCAAAAGAGAAGGAAGGAGTGAAGGGGCAAGTGAGGAAGGAAAGAAGAAAGAGAGAGGGAGAGAGAGAGAGTCAACCGTAACAGTCTCTGGCTTCAGCATCTGGTATTCCATTGTACTTTTCCATCCACATTCACTAGGAATTTTCTCGGTCCCTTTTTCTTCCTATTAATTTTTGCCAGCTTGTAAGTATGTCAGTTTTGAGTAAATACTCTATTCTTACAGAAAATGAAATGGTATAGAAATTGAGATGATGCTATCTCTCCAGTAGACTTTTTTTTAAAGCAATTACTCTTACTATTATGGGTGCATTGAAATGATTAGTAGATAATGGTGCCCAAAGGCTTTAGTAACTATGCTTTGGGTAGGTGTGACCAAATTTCAGTTCAGTGAATTTTTTTTGCGAATTTTTACAGATTATTGAAATTCTTATAGAATGTCATCACCTCTGTTTTTACAATTTGATCTTTAAATATGTTCATAATCATTGGCACTCATTTATTTGTTTGTTTGTTTATTTATTGGTATCATTAATATATAATTACATGAGCAACATTACAGTTACTAGATTCCCCCCATTATCAAGTCCCCACCACATACCCCATTACAGTCACTGTCCATCAGTGTAGTAAGATGCTCTAGTCACTACTTGTCTTCTCTGTGCTATACTGCCTTCCCCGTGTCATTGGCACTCATTTATTATCTGAAATGTGCTAGTAGAACTGATCCAGAGCAGCAATTAAACTTCTTTTTTTATTATCATATATGTTCATCCACAGTTGACTTCTTAAAGTTGTTTTGAAATTGAGAAAAAAGAGTTTGAAATTTCACATGTACTTTTGCAAAAGTGAAAAATGATTAATTTGCCTGGGATGCTTTTCCAGTGCTGTCATATGGAAGGCTTGAATGATAATGTATTTGGTTTTATCTCAAAACTGAGTAGCCTTGTTTTAGTATAAAACCATGAATAGTGAGGGAAAAAAAAGGATTTTCTTTATCCCCTGTTGTCCTTATAAATGATATCCACCTTGAATAATTGTTCAGTCGAAGCTGGGCTCAGTGCATAGAGAAGAATATATTTCCTTACTTTCTTTACAGTGGTTTTGGCCTCAGACAAGGTATTCCCATGTTTTGCTCTTTCAGACTCGCTCATGTTCATGGTAGTTCACTGATAATATGTTCCATCACTAATAAAAATCCTTCATCGGCACTGTCCTCTAGGTGTTAAACCCATCACTTTCCACATTTCCACCAAGTATTTATATACACATGTATAGTTTGTTTCTCTCTACTGGCAAATCTGTAAGTGGCATTTTTAAACGGAAGTCCTGTGATGTAAATATCTTTGAAAACTTTCTCATAGTTTTACCCACCTTGCAATCAGCCATTTTCTCCTTCAAAATCAATGCCTCTCATTAAGACTACATCTGGCAGGGATGAGGGTCTAGCATCAGTTTATAGAAAAATGGTCATGATTTTGCCTCTGGGTTTGTTTTAATTGTTCTCCATGCAGCAAGCTTTGTGGTTTGAATAGTAGAGAATTCATTGCTAAGCCAGCCTCCCATGTTTCTCAAAAGATTGTTGTCAGGACTAAATTAAATTCACCCATCCCAAATTACTAACTCCATGCTAGGCCCCCTCAAAGCACTGCACACATAGGCGTAAATAAGACAGTCCCCGTGTTCCTGGAATTTAATTCTAGGAGGGAGAGGCCTGCAAATGAGTAAGACAAAACCCACAGTAAGGACTGCAGCAGGGACAGTACAATGTAATATGGTGAGCATAGAGCAGTGGAAATCTGCAGGCAGGTCAGAGAAAGCCTCTCTGATGATACATCATTTTAGCCCAGATGTGAATTACAAGAAGGAGGGAGCCACTGGCAAACCAAGGAGAAAAGGGCATTCCTGCATGTCCTGAGAAGAACGGTCCTGGAGCCTTGGTTGAAGGAAAGGGAAACTCCCTCAAGTTTCTATGACAGAGCAGGAGGCATAAAAGATAAGACTGATGAGGGGCTAGGATGTATAAGGAGGTGTGATTTTATTTTAATTAAAGTGAAACCATTGGAGGACTTCTTTGGGGGAGAATGGCAAGGTTTAATTCACACCTAAAAATTTAAAAAAATAATAATGTAGGCAAAAATCTACCAAAATTTAAATTTTAACTGGGCCACTTACTTCCCGAAGCCATAGTTTTGTTACCTGCAAAATGGGCATCATTATGATCACCATAACCCATGCAGTAAAGATGAAAAAAGACAACCTGCACTGCTCTGTCAACACTAAACATTAAGCCGATGGAGGGATTCAAGAGAAGAGCACTTAGGTCTCTCTTATGTGTCCCTTTGGTTCTCCAGCCTGGACCAATCATTAATTTATTTTGTGCTTTCCTCCTCTCCCTTAATGTCTGAAATTTTTGACAATTTTCTCTGAGATTCCTGGCATTTGGGCCTCTGGAGACGGCAGGGGGTCTCGTTTACTGTCTGTTAATTCTAGCTATTCTCCGCTGGAAGTGCCATCACAACGAGAATAACCAGAGAGAATGGGAGGTGGTGCAGCCTACTAAGTGGCCCCATGGGGCTGCCCTAGCAGCAGAAATCAAAACAAACAAGCAGAGTCCCAAAACAGGTTTGGACATTAGGGTTTTTTTAAATGGGCATTTTTTCCCATTAATAACATATCAGTGAAACTCTAATGTGACAGCTTTCAAAAAGTTTCTTTTAACAAAACCATTTCAAATCCAGAATCATTCGTTTTGCCTGCAAATGTCAGAGCCAAACAACACCTAACAGATAATTTGGTTCACAGTTTTCATGGGTACAAGTAATAGTAAATATGCTGCTGTTTCATATTTCCAGTGTTTCTCTACAAGCTAACACTTTCATGGAACTTGAGAAAGTCAAGATTTTTTAATCATTCAAAATATCTAGTTGAATGGCTTGTATAGAAATAATATCCAAATAATTAAGAAGTATATTTTGTCTTCTGTTTCATTTTAGGAGTCCCAAACCTAAAGCCTTACATCAAGAAGGAAATTGAACATTTAAATATAAAACAAATGAACTACAAAATTTTATTGTTAGCATAGCCATAATATTTCTATGAAATTTTCATGATGAGGGCATAACATTTAGATTGCAGGTCATTAAGACAATTACTAATTTCTTTTTCTCTGAATCATTACATACAGAGGCAGATGATATACCTTACTTCATTGCTTGGTTAATAAGAAGCCTGTGGGTAAAAAATAATATTTTCCAAAGAGAGTTAAAAAAACAGATAAGGTTGGCTTCCCCACATTGAATCTGATTGCAAAGAAGGTAGGGAAATTTCTGTGGAATGCTAAACCTGAGACAGAATAATAACCCAACTATTAGAGAAAACAGAAAAACATTAAAACTTTTTAATAAAAAGCGAATAAAAATACTTGAAAGAAATGGGGTTATATCTATACAACCCCAAGATTGAGAAAAAAGAAAAGTTTGAAAGGAAATAAATGGTAAGTTAGTTGTTCTGCATTCCATGATCACACATCTCCTCCTTTACCTAGCTAGTGTTTCCTGTAAAATAGATTGTATTTGATTTCAAAATGTGTATGTATGCTTACCTAGACACTCTGTCCTTATACACAACCACACATTTATCAATCTGTATGTCCATGTACATATTTATCATAACTTAGGAAGTACAAGATAAACTCATTTCCCCTACCACCTACTGTTTCTGAAAGAACATTCTCATACAGAGCGCCTACAAATAATATTTTCACTACTACATCACAAGAATAAAATAAAAGCTTTGATTACTTATGTATTTACAGTGAGCATTATTACCACTTTGCACGGAAGTTTTGATTCTAGGGTATCATTATATGTTTCGGTGCTTTCTGTAAACTGGATCTTCAAGTGTATCTACACTCGAGAAAAATAATGGCCAAGATAAGAGAAAATATATAGAAGTTAAATTCTAATGCAATAAAACCTCCCCTATAAATAAACTTTTACCCCTATTCAATTACTCACTTGCCACCATAGATTTTTTTATGGGACAGTCTCAATTTGGAAAAGCACAGTGAGTGGTTTATACACACAAACAACTCATCATCGATGTGGACTCACTGCATTTAAATTCGAATTAAAAACATCTGAGTTTTGCAGCATGAAGCAGACTGAAAAGCAGTGGTTTCTAATATCACTCTAAGTTATCATTTCCATAGATATAGCCTTTATCATTTCTTCTCTGTACTTAAAAAAATAAAACAGGTTGAGGTAACCCCACTTCATAGTTTTCTTTGATTATTGTGTGCTTAACAATCACAGAGTGAATCAGTTTTAATAAATGTACTCATTAGTGCCCAATTTGTTTCTGTTCATCTCTTTGAAGAAACCTTGCAAGCAGTTGGAACACTTATTTTATTTTGATTCCACAGTGGAAAATCGTATTCACATAACTAAGCATAGACCAAACAGCAATAAATCATTATTTCTCAGATGACCAATATCAGCGGGAATCTCATATACTTCTCTGCTGGAGCTGATTTCCAAATTCATTGAATAATCATTGGTGCTGCTTTTCATAAGTGAAAAACATTTTTTCCTTTCTATTCTGGTAAACTTTTAAATGCTACCTTTCCCCTGGTTTCCTCAATACTTCTGAGAATTATTTCTAGAGAAGGGAAAAAAATTAAACTTTATATTCAGCAAATATCTAGATGGTTAGAGTATAATCCTGACAACCATAACCCTGCCCCCAAAGTTTGAACTTTCATACTATGAGCGTTTGGACAAAGACTGAATCTCATGTTAGACTGTCAATAAATACTAACTACAAATTAATATCTTGCTGTTATTAATTTATTAACAAGGGGAGTCAGAATTTATCAGATTCTTTTAAAATATCATAGTTAGACTACTAAGTTTCTGTTTTGTTTTGTTCTACAAGAGAAAAAAGTACATTGTTGTTTTACTTCCCAAAAGATTAGTTGAATTTTGGTAATAAACACTAAGTAAATTTAGAATAGTAGACATAAGCATTTCTACACTTCCACCCTTAACAAAATATATTAACAGCAGGTAACTCATATTCTCTGCCCCTAATGTGAATTTACATGGATTGGTTTCAATTCCATTGTACTACAGATTAGGTATTGTGACCACATTCCAGAAACTGTGAGAGTATAGATGTTTCTGTTTATGCTGCTGCTCTTTTGAGGAGTTTTTCCCCTTTTATGCCTTTGGTGGATGTTTTTAAAATTTTTGAGCTTCTAATTGGATGGTAAGTGGAAACAATTTAAGGAATAAGGAATATTTACAAAATTACTATTTTTTGAGTTAAAACTTGAATATAGTTAATACCTGAGCACAGAGCAATCTAACATTTGTACAGTTGGTATCTTCCAGCAAAGATATTGACTTTACATTTCCTTTACTTTTATCTTTAGTGCTAAAGTGAATAATAATATGAGTATTAGCATTATTCAAAAAATAATAAGATAAGTAACAATAATAATAAGGGAGAAATGTGGGATTCACATATAAATCAAGTATAAAAATCAAACAAATAATCATAATTGACCTGATTGTTTATAGTTCATGATGCGTGATCAAAACCAAAAGTTTCTGTGATGAATGCCCTTGCACTGTTCACCATGTAAGAACTTATTCACTATGTAAGAACTTGTTCACCATGTAAAAACTTGTTCGTTATGCTTCAGAAGTTTGGAGACTGACGAGAATTAGGCTTGGGTTGATTAATGATTGTGCACTGAGTCCCCTACACAGAATTTTATTGTTAACAACCATATGATCAATAAATATGAGAGATGCCCTCTCAAAAAAAATAATAATAAGATAAAGTAAAGAAAATTTTGGTATAAAATGTAATATAAATTATGATGTTGCTTTTATTGAAAAAAACTTCTAAACTTTAAGTCAATATTTTTGTTTTTGTTTTTTTAGTTCTTTTTAATAGTTCTTTTTTTAAATTGAAGTATCATTGATGTACGATCTTATAATGGGTTCAACTTTTTTAATGGAGTAGTTCAGCAGTTACCCATATTATTAAATCCTCACTCTCACTAGTGTGTTTCCTATCTGTCAACATAGAAAGATGTTATAGAATCGTTGACTATATTCTCCATGCTATACTACTATCCCTATGACCAACCTTATGATTGAGAATTTTTGTACCCCTTTACCCCCTCACTGTCCCACCCACTCACCCCAGCCCCTCCCTCATGGGAACCACCAGTCACTTCTCAGTGTCTATGAGTCTGCTGTTATTTTATTAATTTAGTTTTGTTTTGTTTTTATATTCCACAAATAAGTGAAATCATATGGTATTTGTCTTTCTCCACCTAGCTTATTTCACTTGGCCTAACACCCTCAAAGTCCAACCATGTTGTTGCAAATGGCAGGATTTCTTCTTTTTAATGACTGAATAATATCCCATTGTATATGTATACCACATCTTTATCCATTCATGCACTGATGGACACTTAGGTTACTTCCGTAACTTGGCATAACTTGGCTATTGTAAATAATGCAGAGATAAATGGGTGCATATATCTTTTTGAATCAGGGATTTTATTTTCTTTGAGTAAATTCCTGCAAGTGGAATTACTGGGTTGTATGGTATTTCTATTCTTAGTTTTTTGAGGAACCTCCAAATGGCTTTCCACAATGGATGTGTCAATTTACATTCCCACCAACAGTTTAGGAGGGTACCCTTTTCTTCACATCCTCACCAACACTTGTTATTTTCTTGTCTTTTGGATGCTGGCCATTCTGACTGGTGTGAGGTGATATCTCATTGTGGTTTTGATTTGTATTTTCCTGAAGCTTTGCAGTGTGGAGCATTTTTGCATGTTCCTGTTGTCCATCTGTATTTCTTCTTTGAAGAAATGTCTATTCAGATCCTCTGTCAATTTCTTCATTGGGTGTTTTTTTTTGTGTGTTGAGTTGTATGAGTTCTTTATATATTTTGGATGTTTAATCACTTATCAGATAAATCATTAATAAATACATTCTCCCATACTGTAAGGATGTCTTTTTGTTCTGTTGATAGTGTCCTTTGCTGTAAAGAAGCTTTCTAGTTTGATGTAGTACCATTTATTCATCTTTTATTCTGTTTTCCTTTTCCAAGAGACGTGTCCAGGAAAAAATTGTTCATGTCTTACATTTAGGTCTTTGATCCATTTCAAGTTTACTTTTGGGTATGGAGTTAGACAATAAATTCTCTTGCATGAAGCTGTCCAGTTTTCCCAACACCAGTTATTGAAGAGGCTGTCTTTTTCCCATTGTATATTCATGCCTCCTTTATTGTATATTAATTGACTGTGTATGTGTGGTTTTATATCTGGGCTCTCAATTCTGTTCCATTGATCTATGGGTCTGTTCCTGTGACAGTACCATATTGTTTTGATTACTGTAGCTTTGTAGTAGAACTTGAAGTCAGGGAGCATAGTACTCCTGGCTTTTTTCTTCTTTCTCAGATTGCTTTGGCTCTTCAGGGTCTTTGGTGGTTCCATATGAATTTTAGGATTATTTGCTCTAGTACATTGAAAAATGTCATTGATATTTTGATGGGGATTGCATTAAATCTGTAAATTGCTTTGGACAGGATGGCCATTTTGACAATATTAATTCTTCCTGTCCATGAGCATGGTATAGATTTCCTTATTTGTGTCTTCTGTAATTTCTGTTGTGAGTGTTGTACAGTTTTCAGAGTATAGGTCTTTCACCTCCTTGGTTAGATTTATTCCTAAGTATTTCTTTCTTTTTAATGCAATTGGAAATGGAATTATTTTCCTGATTTCTCTTTCTGCTAGTTCATTATTAGGATATAGGAACACAACAGTAAATCAGTATTTTTTCAAAAAGTATGACTAAGTCTAGACCTTTAAACCACCTAGAAATAATTCAAATATGTCCTATTTAAAATTAAAAATTTATTTATATAACTACCAAAAATACCAATATGGTAACATACTGTTGAATTATTTTGTCTTGGAATCCCTTTATCTCTTTACTAAGAGAAAAATTTAATATGAATATGAGTTTTTACTAACATGCTGGACAGTGTACCTTTCAACACTCTAAAATATCTTAATATAAATTGCTATTAAGTAAAGACATAGTTAAAACTAGTAATGCATTGAGATAATCAAAAAATGTAATAATATAAAAACATTTTAAACTACAAGATATAGTATTTTTCATTAATATTTTATTCTCAAAATACTGAAGCCAAATTGTTTCTAAATAATTATTCAGTAATCTCAAAAAGTGAATTTTATTTATTGAACTTCTCCTTATACAATTATTTTAAAAATCATTTAAAAATGATTAAGAAATCTGCAACACAAAATGTCTTCCCCTGACTTTTATCCAAATTTGGAATATAGGAGATTCTAGAAGTATTAGCAGGATGTCAGATTCATGACTCATATTAAGTAGCTAAAATTTAGAATATATTATTTATTGATAATACCCACACACAAGATGTTAGATAGATAGGTCAAGTTTTATGTGTTTATTTGACCTTATAGGAAAAAAAGATAGAAAACTATAGCCAAGATTTAGAGTGATTTGAAAGTCAAATTGAATATGCTATATGACCCAACTATATTTTTGTACAAATTAGAAAATTATCAGACAGAACCACTTAGCTAGAGAAAATAAATTTCATAGTTGAATGCCAATGCAGTGGCCATATATATAGGTGCTCCAATCTAGATGAACCTTCCAAATGTATCTCACTTACTGTATCACTTGTCTATTATTTTAAACAATTTCCATTAGGTAGAGTAGTTTTTTCCAATGTGTGTCTTATGAATAGTTGCATCGGGGAGTGAGTAGTGGAAGGAGAAGGATAATACGATCAGAGAGATTTGGGGAATGCTGCATTAGTACCATCAAAACATGGAAGTTCTCAGAGTTCTAACAGAAGTCATATCATGACACAGTGCCTCCAAAAATACCACTTACCAATCATTACTTATTAATACTCTACAGAATAATATAGTATGTGAAATGCCTCAATATAAAATACAGACTATTATTAACTAACTGATAATCTAGGCTATTTATAATCCATGTTAAATCTCTCCTCCCATTTTAGTTTCATCAGGAAATCTGTACTGAAGCCAGAATGAACTGCATGCTTTTCCCTTCATGAATCTCTAACATGTTTCTCTTGTGTGCCTTTGTACATATCGTTTCCTTATGAAATGTCTGTGTCTCCCCATTCTTACCTCTGCATTTTCAAAACTAAGTGCATAGTTGGTGCTTCACATGTATGTATATATGAACAGCTTGTCAATGTGGGGTTCTAGGTGTGCATTCAAAATATCAAGTAAGATTTGAACAAACATTTAATGGCTTCTGAGGAAAGTGTATTATGTCAGGCATTATTATGAAGAAAACAATGAGTTAAGTTTTATACATGCACCACGTTAAAGGGTCAGCACTGAGTTTTCACAGGAGGCAGAGATGATCAAATTCACTTTTATGGAGAGGGTAGTTCAAAAATTGTATATCAGTGAAATAATCTAAGCTGAAAACTTTTTGCATATGTGATCAGAGACTCCAAAATCATGGGACATGTCTCTGGTGAGTGGGAAACTTGGAAAACAGATGCTTTACTTTGTAGAGATGCTCTACCTGTTTTGGTGGCAAAGAAACATGAATCCCTCTGGTTTTCTTTTTGAGCTGTGATTTGATGATTCATTAACTGTTAAGGGCACTAAATCCAATGGTGCAAATGCTTCAATTGAATCCTGTCTCTGCTTATTGTGATATCAGGAAACATACTTAACCTTCCTCTGAAAACTGGAATAATAAAACCATTTCCTAGTGTCCATGCATGAATGAATATTAAAAGGTATATAAAAACTCAAAAGATTCATATGTGGTAAAGTTCTCCATAAATGGAAATATTATTAATAACATTACCCCTCTTCACACATTTGCTAGTCCTTCTTGTAGACTAAGTCACAAGGACTTCACTGGCATATCAGAATATTCATCACTTTATCTGAGAGTCATGAAGCATTCTTAACTGACTATATTTTTCTTGCAAATAATAAAATTATAAATCATTACCAAGGCCACATTTAAAAATACAGAACATTTTATCTGTAATGCATTATTGCCAATTCAAATTCAGTTACAGCATAAAGGCATTATCTAATTTAATTTAAACCTTTGTCCATCTCTTGTGGCTAGGAAAAAAGTGCTGTTTTACATGGTAGCTCTAACCCTTCCCCAATTACCACTGTCTGATGTTTTCAGACATAATTTATTTGCAGTAAATAGATTTTATTTAAAAATATGTCTACCCAGCCCTTTATATGTTATAACCAGATCCTGCTTTAATGAGATAACTATAGATAACACAGTCATATTTTCATGTCTCTTAAATAATATATTGAGATCATTCTACTTATAACAATTTAATGAAAATAAATGGGTTTTTTTTGTTATTGAATAGAATTTCCATAATACAGTGAGGTTCCTGAGATAAAAGCTTCAATGCTGAGTGAAATGCAGAACTAGGACAATGATCCTAATGGAGAGGGGGGAACAGTGTTCATCCAAGGTGCCGACTGCACCCCACCAGCAGTGGCTTCCCGGATCCCTGCCTTGGAAAGGATTATCTGGCTTCATTCAGGCTTGGAAAGAAAGAATACCAAGGTGGCTATGTGTCTAGGAGCAGAACATGGTGGATCTTGAGCACACATTCATTTATCCTGGCCATGGTAGACATAAAAGTAATATCTGTAGTTATTGGGGAAATGTAAAATAATGAAATACCAGAATATTTTACCCTGAATGTTGTAATGACTCTTCAACTCCCTGACAAGAAAAAGACACTATGTGACATTAAGCCTGAGCAGACTTCTCCACCTCAAGTGTTTTTTCTTATGTCTTCTTATGTCTCATCCTTTCTCCTAGTCCTCCCTTGTTCCCGCATTCTCCTGCTCTCCTTAGGATCTCCTTATCTTTCTGTTATCCTCCTTTTTCATTTTCCTTGCTTCTGCAAACTTTTTGAGCATCTACAGTATGTTTATGTATTAAGCCAGGTGCCCAAGTAAATCAACATTTGTGCCAAATTAGAATAGTAACATTGTTTGGTTGTGTTTAATTGGTCATTTGCTATTAGTCCTGATCTCATGAAGGACTCCAGCTTGCTTTTCCTGACCAACATATGGATGTTCCAAACTGCCATTTGCTCACCCCCTCCTCAACTTCCCAGCAAGCTAACGACCCAGGAGGCATCCATTTCCCACCCCACTCCTGGAGGTAATGGAGAGCTGGCTGCTTTAAAAATGGTGCATGCTTACCCACGCATGTAATCTTTCTAGGACTGCTCTCCTTCATGGAGAGTTAATTGCCCTTTGGGTTTCCTAGGTATTAATCTAACATTTACCTGAATATTAACTCTTTTTCAAGCCCAGCCTAGAGGCAACTTTTGTCATAATGCTGACCATATGCTAAAAAGTAAGTTTATCGCAGAGACTGTTTGCTTTGTGGGGGGGTCAAAGTAATACTCCAAGAAATTTAGCATTGGCCCCTGGTTGTTACCTATCTCTACATTAGCCAAAGCCAATAATAATTTTCTATTCTTGTGGTTCTCTCAACTGTACATTTTTCAAGTAAAATTACTATGTAGCTCTATAGATTTTTTGGGAACTCACTCATCAAAATAAGTATGAAGTACGTCATTGTGTATCTTGCTCACTTTGTCAGCATGCACTTCCTTAAATATAATTTGGGGCAATTCAGCTATGTTTCTACTTTTATATCAACTGAACCTCAGAAATCCCCTTTTAGTATATTCTAAAGAGGAAAATTAATTGCAAAGTAATTTTGATCCCTATTTCATCAGCAGATAAGTTACTTTGTTAGTATTAAGTACGGTCTTAACCCTTCCTCTTTGGTAGAAATGGGAGGGAGGAAAACCATCTCCATCTTTCACATATTGTGCTGATGAAGGTTATGGAAGCCTTTTTCTAATAAACAGTTTCTTTCACTCTACTTTTAAATGTTTCTTTTTCCCCTTCTGAAGATGAGTCTCCATGCTTCTCTTGTGAAGATAGGAAATGCTGACTTTGCCGGCCTCCCCTCGGGGGGCTGGTGCAGCTGTAGAGGAGAGCTCTCGGCTGGAGCACGACTTGTTGCGTTTGCCTAGAATCTGATGCCTTGACTGTCACTTCCTGGACATGTGTCCTTGGGTCAGTCTCTTAAGCTTTCTGGGACTCGGGTTTTCATTTAAAATTTTTCTTATAACAAATGAGAAAAAATACATCTTCTTAAAAAATATTATTAAACAATTTCTTCCACTCTGAAAACCCTTCAGTAAACCCCAGGCTTTTCCTCACTTCCTACAGGTAATGATTTTCACAAATTCCTACTATTCTCTGACTTGTTTTTTCATTTAATGATGTTTTCTGAGATGGGGTCATGCCAAGTTAACAGATAAATAAGTTTTGTATTCCTTTTAACTGTTTATAGCATTACATTACATTATATTACATAAATAATGTTTTATTTAATCATTTCCAAATGATGGATGTTTGTGTCATTTGCAATGTTTTATGACACAAAATGCTGTGATGAACATCCTTGCTCACACATGTGAGTGATTTTCTAAAGTTAAGAACTAGAAATGGATTTGCTAGTTTTATAGGAATGTTAGTTTTTAATTTTAATAAATATTACCTAGTTGCCTCAAAAGAGCTGTATTGTTCAAAATTGCATCAATAGCATAAAAGATGTCCATTTCCCTAAAATCCTACCAATAGGCAATATTATTGATTTTATGAAAATTTGACTTTTTTGCCAATTTTATAAGAAAAACATTGTCATTTTGCTAGCATTTCTTCTGTTTTATTTTTAAAATATAAGATGAACAGCTAGTTTTTCTGATAATAATAAAAAATTAACTTGAAAAGGAACTTAAAATGTATAATAGATTTAAAAGATCTCTGAGGCATTTTTCAAAAATAGCATTATTTGCCAATGTCTGGGAATTATTAGCTGGGTAAAAGGAGAAATTGCATAACGTGGCTAAATTTTCGACAAGGCCTCTCACTTTTACCCACCCCTCGTACAAGGGACCTGCTATTTATGCAGACATCTCTGTTGAATTTATCATAGGTCCATTATGAACACACAAGAACCCTATCCCAGTTATTCAGGTATCTCAACTTGGACCTGTTCAACTTGCTCATTATGCAGGAATGAGTTATTAAACACTCTTCTTTCTGGGCTAAAAATGAAGTTGTGTGTACAGAAGTTTACAAATGCACAAAAGAACACTAACTGATGGCCTTTGAAATTGACCACTTAGGTCAAGAAGAAAATTATAAAGTTTTTTTATTCTGTGGAAGTCTTCTAAGTGATCAGAACATTTCAGTGGCACATTTTCTCCATCTGTTCTACACTTTGAAATAATGAGTCATGAAATCAAAGAAAGGAAGTCACCGTGCAGTGAGGGCTGCCACATGCATTTGCTGATGCTGGTCTAGTAGTCAGAAAATTACCACCGAGGGGCCAAGTTCAGTCTAAAATTTGTTTTTGTAAATAAAGTTTTATCAGGACAGCTAAGAAAAACCCACTCCTTTATGTGTTATCTATAGCTCTTTGCCCTACAAAGGCAGAGTGGAAAAGTCATGACTGTGAGACCCTGCAAAGCCTAAAATATTTGCTGCCTGGACCGTTGCAGAAGAGGTTTACTGACTCCTTCTCTACAATATACAGAAACCAAAATACACCACATTCTGAAAGGTTGATAACTAGTTTATGAATAGATACATGCATCCTTTGTATTTCTTATTTTGAAACATAAAAGAAACTTTAGTAATTCTCTTTTCAGATGGATTTTAATAATGGGTAACTTGTAATGGAATTTTGTTTAGAAAATATTTTGTTTGTCCTAAAAGAGGTGAGAATTCTAGAACAAGTACTTCTTGAAAACACCTGCACTGGTGGAAAACAGGTGGAAATCAGGTGGAAAACACTGATTTAAACAATGCCTTTTGTTTGCTGTATTTTCTAGTATATTACTGAAATAATACCTCCTTGGACTTGAAAAAAAGTTTGTTACACACAGTTACTTTTCCTTTTAAAAGGAAAAAGTTAAATTATGGCTTATGGATTTTTATAGTGTTTAATGGTAAAAAAGAATCTGCCTTAATGATTACTCAAAACATCTTTCTTTTTATCTCAGTAAGTTAATTAATTAACTTCAAAAAGACTTACTTAAAATAACATTAAAATATTAGCATATTCATTGGCAAATAAATGTTTAATAATTATATTTTATATTCCCAATTCACAGTGACTGTTATTATGGTGTTAGATAAGTGAGATCGTCTCAAGAGATTTTACTAATTCAAGAAAATATTGCCAGCCTCATATTTTAATAGCATATATTACTCATAAAGAGGAACCAAAATCATAGTCTCAAGAAACATATTAGAATATTAATTTTGTTCTGTATTTCCACACATCCAGTGTCCAATAGACCTGTCTCAAAGCTATACACACACACATGCACAACACACACACACACTCCTTAACCTTATCACAGAAAAAAAAATTACATTGGTGATTTCCATCCACAGCAAATAAATAAGCTCTCAGCCAAAGAAAAGTCAGACATTTGGGGACAATCAAGTTTCAATATAAAATGAATGAAGTGTCTGGAGACAAATCAGAAACTACTGTTAGCAAATACTAGCTAAAATAATAATAATAATAATAATAATAATAAAACAAGTAGTCACACCTAAACAAATACAGGTTAAAAGAAGCATACTGGTTTAGACCTCATGAAGAGAAAGAACTTACCCAGGAGTAGGTTACTGACCCTAAATAAATAAACTAGATTTGACTTCCAAAAAGTGTTGCAATTCTCCAGCTTCCCCTAGTTTCTGTCATATTGTTGGCAGCAATTTTATTCAGATGACACACTATGAGTTTATGCTGACCAGTAAATAGGAGGGGAATTATATCTTTTCTCATCTATAGCCAAAATACATGAAGCTAAGTAAAAGCCCAGTAAACTTTTGCAATAAATGAGCATTGGGGCAAATATTAAAAAATTATTGTACTGAAAATACGTTTCTAGAAAAACAGCCACAAAATCAGTATGATCAGACTCAGTGTGAACATTGACTATTATACATTCTTCCTCTTTGATGTTTGCGATCACAGGCTCAACCTCTATGCCTCAGTTTCCCACTTTTGAAAATGGATATAGTAACCTACCTTATAGGGTTGGGGTGAGAATTAAAGAGTTGTTATACATAAAGCACTTAGAAAGTCCTGGTATATAGCACTCAGTCGATGTTACCTGCTTACTGTGGTAGTAGCAGTTATACTAGTCATAGTGGTAGTAATAATAGTACTGGTAGTAGTAAAACTGGTCATAGTAGTAAAAAGCATCTTTAGCTGTAATCAAACTTCTGATTTAGAGTGTAAATAAATGATACCAATATTGACAAATACATTGTCTAGAGTCTTAATCAGAGACAAACGTAAGCCATTCATTTGTTTCTTCACTCTAGAAACACTAAGTAGGCGTAGTCCTACTTCTGGGCAGATATATTGGAGGTGAATATAGTTGTAAAGTTGTTTCTGCCATTGATAGAAATACTAAGCAGGTGTAGTCCTACTTCTGGACAGATATATTGGAGGTAAGTATCGTTGTAAAGTTGTTTCTGCCCCTGATGAGAGTGCAGCCCAGAAGGGCAATTATAAGCAAGTAATTTCAAAGCAATTCTCTCCAAGATAGAGAGAGCTAAGAACTATAACTCAGTACCAAATAGCTAAAAGCTGTTGTAAAGTGGGCCTTGCCTTATATTTTATCCTCCCAGAAACCCTATAAGGTAGGTCTTAACCATCCCCATTTTACACATGAAAAAAATTCTGAGAGGTTTAAATCCCTCAGCACACACAGCAGCCAGTGTGGCAAGGGCAGAAATGAGCCTAGGTCTTCAGAGTCCCAAGCCCATGGTTTTCCAGCCCCTGAGCCATTGCTTGCCTGGCTCAGAAGACAGCATATGTTGGCCGGGAAGCTGCTTTCTCCATGGTGTGGCTGCCCAAACCATCCCTCGTCTGGACACCGCAAATGGAGCATAAAGGGAAATGGAGAGAAGCCATTTCACTTCAGGACTCTTGACTACAGTCTGTTCAGTCTGGCCTGGTTCATGCTAATTGCTGGGACTAAATGATGTCATTGTAAATAATAATGCTGTAGTGAAACACTTCATCTTCCCTGGGGTTTGGTGGACAGTGTCAGCTGCTGATCCAGTGAAAAGCTGAGCAATGGGAGTGTAGCTTCTTCTTCTTGTGTAACCACTTGTTGACAGAATTAATTACTGATATTGAAATAATTATTTGAACTGGTATAAAAAAATACACAGCTTGGATTCTGCTTTTGCTAAGGTTGTTGGCTTTTTTTCCCTCTCGAATTCTAAAAATTAAGGTGACATTGAAAGGCCATTTACCTCATTTCTCACCTATTGACTGGATGCATTCTGACCAGACTGAAAAAAATTATGACTAGTCCACTTGAGCATCCCCTCCTGATTTCCTACCACTGATGCCCAGAAGAGATTGACACATATAAATAGTGGCACTTTGCCCCATTTCCTGTTTGTTTGGCATCAGTTAAATCACTCCGCCTTCCAATTTGGAAAGTCTATAATTTAAAGCTCTGTCCACACATCTCCTGGGCCAATTAAAGTGAGTTTATTTTGTATACCATTCTAAATATATGACTTGGAACTGATACACCGCAGCGGTGTTTCAAGAAGTCCAGAGACCTACCTTCACCTTCTCTTAATCAAATTTGATTGAACTATTATCCCTAACCATTTCTCAACTTTTTAATGACTGTCATCAAACAAGTTATAATGTTGTAAAAATTATGCAGTGAACACCAAAACGTTTTAGAGAGTTGATACCCATTTGAATTTCAAACTTTTGTAACATAAACTATCCTAATTTATTCACTCACCCATCTCAACCTTTAAAACACACACACAAAAAAAAAAAACACAATACTCACTAGGGATTAAAATTAACAAATGGACAAGAATCTGGGCTTTAAAATATATTAGACTTGGTTTTAAAGCTTACCTGGCATAACTCTAGGTTAACCTCAGAACCTCTGTAATCTCCTACTCTGTGAAATGGACATAGCAAATCCCACTCCAAAGATTATTGTGTGGATTAAATAAGGCAACACGTATTAAGAATTTGGCTTAATTCTTGGCCCAAAATAGGTACTTAATAAATGGTAGCTATTTTAAATTTTTAACATATGACACGTGCTTAATTATTTAAGTAAGTTGAAATTGCATTTAAACTGGTCTACATTAAAGTCTGCTAAAATTGTTTGGACCTTAGTGGGGTGGGGGGAGGGTGTGTGTGTGTGTGTTTGAGTTTTGTCTTTTTTTTTCCTAGTTAATTTAACAAGAATTTCCCTTGATTCTCACCAAGCTACTGAAGGTGTTACATCCCGGAGTTGATTGGGCTTCTCTGACCTGATGCTCAGCCAGTAAAGTTTTATTTCCAGGGAAGAGGACCAGGGAATGCTCTACAAACATGAGCAGTAGCACCTGACCCCACTGGAATCAAATGGAACGGCTTCCCCATGAAAATTCCAGGCCTTCTCCCAAATGCTTCATTTGAAGGTTAACTCCTTGTGCAAAATGCCATATATGTGACTCTCTGCCAAACAGTTAATGCAGAATTCCAAGAAGATACCTTGCCCATGCTGTCTTTTTTAATGTATTGTGACAGGACACTAATTTAAGCACAATTGGCCCAGCGTCTCTCATTGTGACAGAGGCGTTTCCACCAAGGAAGCGGCAAGGGTACTCTGAGATTGTGGCTTGTCCAGGGCTGAGTTTGATTTATGAAATGAGACCTAGGAGCCTGGATTGAACAGATTGGCTTGCAAGAGACAGCTGTACTGGAGGAGCTGCTGCCAGGTACGGGTAGTGGAAATAGAGAAAAATGAACAGTGGGATAAAAATTCCTTTCCCAGTCCCTACTTATCAACATGAAACATCTGTTTCAGCTACAGTGGTTCCCAGTGGCAGTCAGAATTATTGATACAGCAAAATTGCTGCTTATATGCAGCACAATGGCATACCCCCCCCCACCCCAGCTACATTGTAATAATCCATTACTGTACTAGTGCCATCAGAGACACTGTGCATGTGAGAAGGGTGTAGTGCCAGGGCAATTGTGCAAATGGAGAGGGTGGGGAAGCACATTTTCCCTGGAGCAATAAATTTCTGCCTGCTGTTTTTATTTTATTGTGGATAAACACAATGATTATACTGGTTGGAAAATAAGCAATAAGCTTCTGTCTGTCTCCAATTGTTTTTAATATTCTTGTTTAATGGGAGAGCATAGCTTTTATTTAAACTAAACATAATGAATGCATTTTAAGATTTGGATTTTTTTTTGAAATCTTGCTATCATATGTTATGTAAGCACATGCTGCTATAAATAGGAAAACAAATACGCTTAGTTCAGCTTTTTGTTAGACAAAATTTGATTAGGGATCTGCAAAAGCTGATGCTGTCAGCCAACACACAACACCAGGGAGCAATACATACCATGTTAAAATGAAAATTAAATGCATTTATTATCAAAGAAGCAAGTTTTGCAGAAACATACCAATGAAGTTTACATGCACAAAAAGGACCTAGAATTCTTTGAGTTCAGTGATATCAGTTTGTAATGCAAGGCGATAAGCTTACGTATGAGTTCCCGTTGCTGCTGAAGGACGATTGGAAGGTTAGAAGACTCACTAACCAAGTTCTTGTGGTTCTTATACTTCTTGTGGTTCTATTCCAAGTAGCAGAATAATTAATGCAAAGAGGAAAAGGAGATAAACAAAAGCCCACCACCTATGAAGATGCTCAGTTACTTTCATATGTGTCCCAATTGTCCTTAACCCATGAAGAAATTGAATTTGTACCTTCTTACCTGATAAGGCATTTATATGTTTTCTTATGGGTAGACTGTAAAACAGAATTGGTGTCAGAAATTTAAAGTTTTTAAAATTAATTTCTCAACTCAAACTGTAATGTGGTCAATTTATATATAAGAGAGAAAGGTGTAGGCGGTGCTGTGGGGTGTGTTCACTGCTTTTATTGGGATACAAGGCAGTGGTCCTTGGGATGAGAAAAAGCAGAGTTAGGTGTAGCAGACAACAATGAAATGAAGCAAGGGCCAGTGAGTAAACAGATCCTGCTGCCAGCCAGGGCACTGAAGGGGTTAACAGACTCCAGTGCTGACAACGTGATAATGAGGATTTATGATGCGCAGGAGGTGAGGGTGGGTGGGATGTTCCCGGGCTCCCATGTGTGGTGGCTCCAGGCCCTCTGCAGACAATACCTCAACAGGAGTGAAGGTTACCTTCTGGACTGTAACAGTACCTGAGCTTGGCTGCATTTGCGGCTGAGTGCCACACACAAAAGATACTGTGACTGTGTGAGAGAGTGTGTGTGTCTGTAGAAAAGCAAAAGCGTTTTTGATATTTTGATACTTTATAATTTCAGGTGTATACTGGGCTGAAAATGAAACCACATTTTCATTAAGAAAAGAAATAAAATATTCCCTTTGCCTAGAATAAGGCATATATTTGGACAAGTGAATGGATGGATGGGAAAAGAAGTTCATATAGCTTTCAAGTACATTATTGTTCTGGCTCCTGCCTACTTCACTAACTTAAAATACTATACCTCTTATTTTGTTGTCCCTTTAAAAAACTTTTTATATATATAAAAAAAAACTAATCTTATTTTCCTAAAAAATATAAGATCATTTGCAGCTCCAGGGCCTTGCTACTTACTTTTCCCTATGACTGGAATACTCTTCCTGACTTTTCACGAGGCTTGTTTTGATCGCCATTGAGCAAATCACCCAAATGTCTCTTTCTCACCTTCCTTATCCCTTAACATGCAATCATATTTTCCTGTGTTATTTTCCTTATAGCTCATTATTTTCAAATACATCTTGTTTGTTTATCTAATGATCTTTCCTGCTAAAATATAAGTCCCAAGAGAACAAGGACCTTGTCTAATTTCCTGTTATTTCACTTGCACCAAGGACTGTCCCTTTAATTGGTGTACAGTCAATATTTTTTTAATTTATGAGAGGTGGATATAGGAAGTAAGACTATCAGAACCATAAGCAGTTTTTTGACTTTTCCTTAAGCGTATCCTTATATTCTGAGGTCTATGGATTCTTCTAAGTCGGTAATTCTTAAGAAATAGCTAATGCTGGGAGCATCAGGAAAAAAAAAGAAGTATGGGTGGAGCAGCAAATGATGTCAGTTCACAATTGGGGCTCAGGTTCAAATCAGAATGCGGGCTCTCCACCTTCCCCTCATTCTCAGCCAGCATTACCGCGGTTTAGTTTTCACGACTTTCTCCCTGCAATAAATTAGATACCTTAATGGGTCGTATGACTTATTAGTCAAAAGCTAAGGATGTTTCTCTGTGGGATATTACCATTAATATCACATCGTAGTTCACTGTTCTGACTCTTTAATGTGTTGATATCCGTTTGTTAATGTAATATTTTGCAGGAATATATAGTTTCCTATTTTTTATTTTAAAGTTCACTATTTTAAATGTTATTAGAACTGCTGCCTTTTATATTATAAAATGAATCACTAAACTGTTTCATAAAATGTACTTCCTCTTCCATAGACCATGTCAGTAAAATCGTAAACATGTACTTGGGAACAGAAGTATTTATCCACATGCACTAAACTCGAACCTGTTTTGTTTTCCCTGAGGAGGCAGGTTCGCGTGTCGCTTCACATATTTAAGCGGCCATATCTTGACCCCAGGATTGTCAGGGACTCCCCACAGGACTCCGCCGTGAGATTCCTCTGAGGAGCGTGTAATGAGCCCTGTGCACACACCGCATGGTCTCAATTACAGCTTTATACGGCTAGACAGTGCGGTGCCGGAGGGAACGATTGAAAACTGTGCAAAGGGTCTTTGTCTTCATGGCCTCTGCTTTCAAGATCTTCTTCGACTTATTATTATGAAGGTGTGTTTTATCTGTGTGAAAACCAGTCTCTGAAATTAGGGATATCTGTGCTGACATAAGAGAAATAGAGCAGAATAGGCCGGGTCACTATCCCAATCCTGTCATTGCCTTTTTCCTTCAGCCTCTGCGCTTGTCTGAGACCTCTAGGACGACACTGCCTTTCTCGAGGGAGCTTTTGGGAGCAGGTGCCAGATAGCAAGTATTTTTCCTAAGGCTTCAGTCAGTGAAGGTTTCCTCCAAATTTTGGGAGGGGAGGTGATTTTTTTGTGTGTGTGACTTACAGAGAATTAAGTCAGAGCATAAAATATTGCCCACATACTTCTTTGAAAAGATATAATAGTGCCTTGTGAAAAAATATAATTGGGGTTGAATAAACTGTCTAATAATTTTGAGAACATTAGCTAGCTCAAGTCAGTCCTGTGCTTGCTTTTTGTTTCCTGGTAAGGTGAGCAGCACTTTTTAATTTTTTCCAAAATTTCCTGAAGAGTTGATTTTTACAAATATTCCTGCAATGAAAGTTACAGATTAACATGGTCGTAGACAGAGGGAAGGATGCATTATGGCGCTTTCATCCTCTCTCACTAGCGAATTACACATGCCCAGGACACAGTAGGAATTCATCAAGAATTTGTCAGATATATGAGTAAATAAATAACCAATTTAACCTCTTCTCTTATGGTTTGGAACAGAAACACAGGGGGAAGATGTGGGTAGCCTAGGGTGACAGAGCCATTTTGTGGCTAAAACAAAAGACTTGAACCTGGATAGGCTGTAGATTTCAACCAACCTGTGCCAACACTGAAATGCCTCTTTAACTGGAAAAGTTAGACATGGACCTTACTCAAAATGGCCTTGCTCTGTTACTTTGAACCCTGATGCATGCATCTATTTAGTTTAACACATCTGTGCTGGTATTAAATCAAATTCACTGATAAAGAGTTCAGATTCTTATTGACAGAGACCAATATGGCAGCTGTTGTAATGCGAATGAATTTCTGGAGGTGAGTGGGAAGCTGAATGAGAAGGTGAGCTTTCTGACAGCATGTCATATTTCCTTGGATGGAGAAAGAGAGGTAGAGAGCCCAAGAAAAGTAGGGTGAGAAATTGAAAACAACCCAGAAAAAGAATTTAACGATATATGGTAACTGCGTGTGGAGGCTTCAGTTTCTGATATAACTAAATAAAATAGAAGCTGGGTACAACAGGTTAAATGATTTTTTTAAAAATAGACGTTTGAAAGCTTTCCAATTCATGTAGAGACTCAAGAATCCTCCTTTTAATGCATTTGTTTTCTTGAAATGGCCTATTCTTTTTGTCTCAGAAAACCCATCTTCCACCTATCTGTCATCTCCTCTAATTGAACAAAGAAATGGTTAAGCATGCCCAGTCACCATTGTTAGAGCAAAAAGACATCTCTCTCCTTTTCCCTTGATAATGAAACATAGCATTCTGCACATCTCTGAATCTCATTATCAAAACAAAAGACAGGAAACTTCTGAATGACTCTATCATTAACTGGTTGTGTGACTTTGGACAAATCATATTGAACCTTTCTCTACCTCAGCTTCGAGTCATTAAATGAGAGGATCACCAAGTTTCCTTTTATCTCTTTTGTACTCCTGTAGTTCATAGGCCATGGAGAGAACAGACCCTAGAGTCTGAATTTGCCCTTAATTCAGGATCATGGATAATTTAGAGACCAGAGTTATGAACTATAAATCGAGCCAGTACAGAGACATCAAACTCAGTTCAGCCATCCACTCATCTAAGCGTTCAATTTTCTTCTGTGTACATTTCAAAAGGGAAATGGATCTTTTGGTATGTAGGGATTCACATGCCATTTTGATTCATTTTGGAATATTCACTAGGTGAATCATGCTCCAACCAATTACTAACAGGTTTTCAAGTCTTCCTCCATTCCTGTCTGTAATGGTTTTAAGCTTTATAATCTGTCATCTCTTCATTGCTTTGGGACATAGATAATCAATGAAAATGTGTATTTTAAGAATATGCATGTCCCCTAGATTGTAGTTTATCAAAGTCACTTTGAATCATCCCAATTGAATTTTCACTTCTTGTAAATCATCAAAGTCTATAATTGTATTACTGGGTCACAGGGGAATCAGCAAGAAAGGTGTATTCAAGGAATGGGAAAGGAC
This sequence comes from Manis javanica, assembly GCF_040802235.1. Lineage (NCBI taxonomy): Eukaryota > Metazoa > Chordata > Mammalia > Pholidota > Manidae > Manis > Manis javanica. The sequence goes on from NC_133156.1 coordinate 48,302,424, forward strand.
GAAGTGCAGGGCCTTCTGTCATTCCTCAGCAATGCAAGGAGGCATCTGTTCTTGGAAAGCTGGTGGGGGTGGGAACCCCCTTTTTCCTGTGTAACAGGCACAGTACTCACTCTTGAACCTGAATAGCTGTGCTAGTCAGGATGACTGTTTCAAACGAGAACTGCTGTGCACCCCAGCATAAACATGTGAGCAGTTTATTGGCTCATGTAAAGAAGACCCAGGAGTACATACTGATGACCTCAGGCATAGCTAATTACCAGGGTCCAAAAAAAAATTGCACTAGGAATGTGCCCCCCTGCTTCCCTCTCTATCTCTCCTCTACCTCACCCAACTATTGATTCTGTTTTCCTCTGTGTTACTTTTGTTCTCAGGCTGGCTTAACCTCAGGAATTTTGGCTAACAGTAACATCAGATCTGTATTCTCCATGGTTCCTGGCACTCTTAAGTGACCTGATTTTAGGTGCTTTTCATCCCTGAATGATGATTATGATCATCCAGATCTGGGTTACACATCTGTGTGTGACAGGAACCCATGACAGAGGTATCCTCTCCCAAACAATGCTGACTGAAGTTGAAGGGACAATACTTCAGAGAGAATTAGAATGCAGTTACCAGTAATAAGAGAAGAGGTAGGGGAGGAATGAGCATGTTAACTGCAATTGTCACCCCCCCCAGAAAATATTTGTGTTTTGGTCCACAGGAATGTGAAGCAAAGTAATGTATTATCGTAAATTAATTGATAGGTCCCCTTCGGATCATTCTCTCAAAAGAATCTATTCTTCCTGTATGCATACCATCTTTCCCAGTGTTACCTGTACCCAGTACTATTGAATTATTTCTTCTGAGGCACAAAAGACATTCCTATTGCACAGAGTTTCTTGTTCACTGAGTAAACACCAGAAAAAAGGGATGTCTAAGTAGTCAAATTCAAAACATGCTTTTCATCATTTGGGTTCTGTTCTGAGATCGGAAATGAAAATACAGTGGTCTCCCTTATCTGCAGTTTTGCATTCAGTAGTTTCAGTTGCCTGCAGTCAGCTGCTGTTCAGAAGCAGGGGATCCTCCTCATATATCCTCAGATGGTCACTAGTAGCCTAATGTCAGGCCATAGGCACTCACCTCACTTCATCCCATCACTAGGCATTTTATCATCTCAGAAGGGTGAGTCCAGTGCAATAAAATATTTTGAGAGTGACCATATTCATGTAATATTCATTACAGTATATTATAATTGTTTTATTATTATTGTCTTTAATCTCTTACCATGCCTAATTTATAAAGTAAACTTTATCCTACATATGTATGTACAGGAAAAAAAACAGGATGTATACATGGGGTTTGGTATTATCTGTGGTTTCCAGTCTTAGAACATATTTTCCTTGGACAAGGGGGAGCTACTGTGTAGCTCTACTTTGAATCGGGTATCCTGTCTCATTTCAAACAAAGTATCAGATTTCCTGAAGAAAGTAGTGCAGATGGTCCCTGACTTAACAATGGTTTGACTTCAGATTTTTTTTTACTTTATGATGGTGTGAAAATGATACATGTTCAGTAGAAATCATACTTTGCATTTTTAGTTTTGATTTTTTTTCCCCAGGCTGGTGATATGGGGCACCTACTCTCTCTTGATGCTGGGCAGTGACAGCAAGTCATAGCTCCACAGCCAGCCACATAATTATAATAGTGAACAACCAATATGCTTAATACTGTTCTCTACCCACACAACCACTCTTTTTCACTTTCAGTGAGATAGTCAATAAATTACATGAAATACTCAACACTTTATTATAAAATAGGTTGTCTGTGAGATGATCTACCCAACTCTATGATAATATAAGTATTCTGAGCACATTTAAGGCAATCTAGGTTAAGCTCTTATGTCCAGTACTTTAGGTGTATTAAATGCATTTTCAACTTCCAATATTTTCTACTTAAAATGGGTTTATCAGGATGTAACCCCATGATAATTTGAGGGAGATCTGTATGTTGGATGTCTCATTTCTAAATGTCATAGGAATGGCTTATCCCCTTGTTGCTGATATATGTGTATATTTTTCAGATGTATCTCCTGGGAACATTAAAATAAAACATTTCATTATCCATGTTCTTTTTATTTTTTTTCCAAGTGATGTCTCTGCCAGATATGGAATGCATGTAATTCACTGTTGCTTTTAATTTGTCAGTACATTAATTTTAGTTGATAAAGAAGTTAACTGAATCTGCTGTCCTAGTTATCTTTGATAATTCAAGTTCATTTGGCTCTTGCTTTTAAAGGCTGTTCTGTGCTTCCCCAAATCTCCTTGGGTTTATAGAGCTTTTAAGTTGTCATTGACCCAAGAGAGCATTCAAGGTTGATTATGGTTTTCAAGCTTGTTTGTATGCAACAGCCCTGACTTTTTTCAAAAGATACCCAGCTGCTCTTCATTGCACCTTGACCTCCAAGAGACATTTATTACAAATCAATTTCATAGATTCTCCAGAAAATAATGCAAAGTGTTTCTGGTAGCACGTTGATGAGAAGGCACCAATTTATTGGCCTGAGAGGTTAGAGAGAAAAACTGTATCATAAATTTTGAGTGGTCTTACTCATTTTTTCTCATTGGCTACCCTCAAGAGGGGCCATTATGCCCTGAATTTGGGAGACATCTCCAGTAGGTGCCACATTGACCTCTGGGAAGAATGGAGCAAAGGTGTTTATACTTTGGGTGACAGTCCTAAAATCTTCATATTGGCAGCATGGAGAAAGGCATGTCCTTAGAAGAGATGTTCTGCTGTGTCTGGTTGCTTGTTTTATGCTCTACTCAAATGGAGACCCCAAACCACTTTGAGCATCCTGAGGAAAGGGAAGAGGGTTTAATTCTTTAAATAACTTAACCTAATTCCCTAAAAAGATAATGATCTTTGTGATTTACTCTGTAGCACAAATGTATACACAGTAGGTGCCTAGTGAGTACTGATGAATCAAATTGAACTAAATTCAACCTGTTATTCTTTTCCAACTCTGTTCTTTTTACTAAGTACTGATGATTGTTGTGAATATACAGAAACATACCCCCCCCCACACACACACACCTTTGTTCCAGAGGGTTTGCTGTGTAGTTTAGTAATAGCATCATTTTCAGACAAAATGTAGACTAGATAGAGGTAACTGGGCTTCAGAGTGTTTATGCACTAGGATATTAATTTCCATTTCAGAGTATTCCTTTTTACACAAGATGGATGTTCTGCTTTCAATTTATTAGCTACATAAATGAGCTTATCTATTTCTAAGTTTGACTTAATATAAAAAGCATCAAATTTTAGGTTTCATCCATCTAATTTTCATTTTGTACAATTATTTGTGGTAAGCTGATTTTAGTTTATGCCATCTGTTCATCATTTTCAGGCAGATAATATTAAAGGTATATATTCTCTAATATCTGAATATTCACATTCATAAGTCATGCAGCATCTCAGAGAAACACTGTAGTGATTCTTAGCCTGTTCCCTGAGAGAAAGTATTACCAGAGCCGAATGCAAGAATGAGAATTCTTGGGTCCCCTTTGCTGTCTCCAGTTGTGTTTTGAAGCATATGGCTTCTTCTCACAGGCCTCTCTTACCTTAGGCAAAAATGTAAAAATTATTTTGATAGCTTCTTTTCTGTTTAGCCTCAGAGCCATCTTGGAGAGCTCTCTTCTCTCTCCTTTGATATCTCTATCAGCTCACTCTAAAGTAGGAAAGAAGTAGAATGCCTCCATTACATTAGTAAGTGATTCAGTTAGTAGCATACCAATCACTTGAGAGTATGCAATCATATTGCATAGGTGAAAGCTTATAACATTTAGATAATTCAAGTTTATTTGCCTCCTGCTTTTGAAGGCTGTTCTCCACCTCCCCAAACTTTATGCAAAATGGTGAAGTGCTTTGTGAAAGAATCCAGTCCTCAGTGACTTTGAAAATATCCCATTTTATGCTATATATACTCCCACCCACACCAAAAGACAACAATTTTTCTTTTTTGTCAAGCAAATTAACATTTGCACTAAAGACTTGTCCTTGAGTTAGTGTAGCACACTTCCTTAAGTCATGGAAAAACCCCCTATTTTCAAGGAAACTTTTAGAAAAAATGTTTACTAAACATTCCTATGCCAATAATTTCAGATGACAATGTGCAGTTATTGAAAAAAGAGGCACAGTTAAGGTAACTTGAATTTTTGTTAAATGAGATGTCATTTTACGATTAGACCAAGTCTTAGAACTTGGCAATATTGCTAGTTCTTTGGGGCATAAAGGTCAAAGTATTGTTCACTGGAATGACCCTTTACACTCCCAACCTTTTAAGTTATTTTAAAATACATATTGTTTACTGCAATAAAAAGAAAGTAAAGAAGATACTCTAATTTTCCTATTCATTTAAGAGCAAATAGCTTTTTAGTTATAACTGTGAATGATTTCAAAATGTCAAACAATGTAAAGAGATTTCATTGCTATCTAAGAAGATAAAACTGGTACATCATATGTAAAAGAAGACATGTCAGAAGAATTTTATCAATAATAAAAACACTAATAGTACTGGCAATAGCAATAAGAAAACCTCATGCTTAATATTTGCCAGATATCTTCTAAATGTTTTATCATATCAATACATTAGCCTCACAATTCTATAAAGAAAGTACTATTATTATCCTCAGTTTACAGATGAGGAAAAGGAGTCACAATTTATGCAGGTGACCCAAAGTAACACACGTTGGTTGAAAGTTGGAACCAAAATTCAAAGGCAGGCAATCTTATTCCAGAATATGTCCTCTTACCACTATGAATGCTTTTTCTCTAAGCATGAAAAACAACTAATACATTCAAGTCAGTCAAACTTCCTTCCTTCCTTTTTTCTCAGCAAAATACATGTGACATAAAATTTGCCTTAAGTATTTTTAAGTGTGCAGTTCAGTAGTATTAATGCACTCACATTGTTGTACAACTATCACCACCATCCACCTTCAGAACTATTTCTGCACCCATTGCAAAGCTCTGTACCCATTAGACAGTAACTCCGAATTCCCCCTCTCCGCAACCCCTGACAACTCTAGGCACACCTTGGAGGTGTTGCAGGTCAGTTCTGGACCACTACAATACAGTGAGTGTCACAGTAAAGTGAGGCAAGTGAATTTTTTGGTTTTCCATAGCATATAAAAGTTATGTTTGCATTATAATGTAGTCTATTAAGTATGAAGTAATATTGTCTTAAAAAACAATGTACAAACCTTTAAAATAATATAATCTTAAATATGGTAGTGTCGTCTGGACTTCCAGGGATTTATGATCTTTTTGCTGCCGAAGGGTCTCACCTCAACACTGATGGCTGCCGACTGATCGGGGTGGTGGTTACTGAAGGTTGGCATGGCTGTGTCAGTTCCTTAAAATAAGACAACAAGGAAGTTGCCCACATCAATTGCCTCTCCTTTCATGAACAAGCTGTGCTTGTTCTCCGTCACAAGTGATGCTATTAGATAGTACTTTGCTCACAAATGTCTTTCAAAATTGGCATCAACCCTCTCAAACCCTGCCTCTGCTTTATCAACTCTGATTATGTACTATTCTAAATCCTTTGTTGTCATTTCAACCACCTTCACAGCATCTTCACCAGGAGATGTCATCTCAAGAAACCACCTTCTTTGCTCATCTATAAAAAGCAGCTCCTCATCCTTTAAAGTTTTATCATGAGACTGTAGCAGTTCATTCACATCTTCAGGCTCCACTTTTAATTCTAGTTCCCTTACTGTTTCTACCATGTCTGCAGTTACTTCCTCCCCTGAAGTCTTGAACTCCTCACAGTCATCCATTAGAGTTGGAATCAACTTCTTCCAGACTCCTGTTACTGTTAATATTTTTATCTCTTCCCATGAATCATAAATGTTCTTAATGGCATCTGGAAAGTTGAATCCTTTCCAGAGGTTTTTCAATTTACTTTGCCCAGATCCATCAGAGAAATCACTAGCTATGGCAGCTATAGCCTTACAAAAATGTATTTCTTAAATAATAAAATTGGAAAGTCAAAATGACTCCTTGATCCATGGGCTACAAAATGGATGTTGTGTTAGCAGGCATGAAAACGACATTCATCTCATTGTATATCAGCATCATGAGCTCATGGGTGACCAGATGCGTTGTCAATGGCAGTAATATTTTGAAAGGAGTCTTTTTTTCTGAGAAGTAGGTGGGTTTAAATATCAGTAAACCATGCTGTAAACAGATGTGCTGTCATCCAGGCTTTTTTGTTCCATTTATATAGCACAGACAGAGTAGATACAGCATAATTCTTAAAGCCTTTAGGATTTTCAGGATGGTAAAGGAGTATTGGCCTCAGTTTAGAGCCACCAGTTGCATTACCCCTAACGAGAGTCGGTTGGGTCTTCGAAGCTTTAAAGCCAAGCAAGGACCTCTCTTGCTTTGGAAGTCCTAGGTGGCATCTTCTTCCAATGAAAGACTGTTTTCTCTCTATTGAAAATCTGTTGTTTGGTGTAACCACCTTCATGAATTATATTAACTAGGTCTTCCTGATAACCTGCTATACCTTTGATATTAGCAACCTCACTTTCCACATTTATGCTGTGCAGACGGCTTCTTCCCTTAAACCTCATGCACCAACCTCTGCTAGCTTCCAGCTTTTCTTCTGCAGCTTCCTCGCCTTTCTCAGCCTTCATAGAATTGAAGAGAGTTAGGGTATTGCTCTGGATTAGGTTTTAGTTTAAGGGAATGTTGGGGCTAGTTTGATTTTCTATCCAAATCACTAAAACTGTCTCCATATCAGCAGTAAAGCTGTTACACTTTCTTATTGTTTGTGTGCTCACTAGAGTAGCACTTGTAATTTCCTTCAAGAATTTTTTCCCTTGCCTTTAAAACTTGGCTAGCTGTTTGGTGCAAGAGACCTAGCTTTCAGCTTATCTTTGCTTTCTACATGCCTTCCTCCCTAAGCTTAATTGTTTCTGACTTTTGATTTAAAATAGAGACATGCAACTCTTTCTTTCACTTGAACACTTAGAGGACATTGTAGGGTTCTTAAAAGGCCTAATTTCAATATCATTATGTCTCAGGGAATAGCGAAGTCCTAGGAGAGGGATGAGAGATGGAGAGCAGCTGGTCGGTGGAGCAGTCAGAACACATACAACATTTATCGATTAAGTTTGCTGTCATATACGGGCATGGTTCATGGCACGCCAGCACAATTACAATAATAACAGCAAAGATCACTGAACACAAATCACATAACAAATATAATGATCATGAACAAGTTTGAAATATCGTAAGAATTACAAAAATGTGACACAAACATATAAAACGAGCATCTGCTTTTGAAAAAATGGCACCAATGATCTTGCTTGACACAGGGTTCTCCCAAACCTTCGATTTGTAAAAAGGAAGTATCTGTAAAGTGAAGTAAGATGAGGTATGCCGGTATTGTTCTGTTTTCTGTTTCTATGAATTTGACTGTTCTAGGTAGCTCATATAATTGGAATCATACAATATCTGTCCTTTCATGTCTGGCTTATGTCACCAGTATAATGTCCTCAATGTTCATGATGGTCAAACATCAGGCTGTCCTTCCATTTTAAGTTTGAATAATATTCTAATGTATGGATTTGCTTCATTTTGTTTATCCATGCATCCTTTAGTAGACATTTCGATTGCTTTTACCTTTTGGTTACTGTGAGTGACACTACTGTGAGCATGAGTATACAAGTATCAATTTGAGGCCCTGCTTTCAATTCTTTTGGGTATATATATTCAAGAGTGAAATTGCTCAATCATACAGAAATTCTACTTTTCATTTTGTGAGGAAAAATCGTACTGTTTTCCATAGTGACTGCACCGTTTTACATTCCCACCAAGACTGATAGTGGTCCCAATTTATCCGCGTCCTTTTTCAACACTTGTTGTTTTTGTAGACATCCTGATGGGTGTGAGGTGATAAACTTTCTTTTTTAAATAGCCATATAAACTGCTACACACATATGGAGATCATAGCCAGTGTCACTCAAAAATAAATTTCCTAACTGTTTTCCTTTTTCTGTTGTTTGCAAAGAGGTAGACCCCCAGAGAATTCTGCATATCCCTATATTCTATATGCAAACATTATATATATATATAATAATATAACACATGATATATATTATATATAATATGTACATTATATATATATTACATAGGTATAAATATATATGATATGAATAGCATATATGACTTTTTATTATATATTATATAGATATATAATATATTAGACTTTTGTGTCTCATGGGAAATAGGACTAACTTATTAAATAACAGTTTCTCTCCCATATCAGAACTATGGAATTTTCAACTTGGAAGGAATCATAGTGATATACCATCTCATGTCAAAGTTGAGGTAACTGAAGTCCAGACAGGTTAAATGATTGGTCCCAAGTGGCAAATCTAGGTATAGCCTGTTATAGCCTGGAATTCCTATCATGCACCTTTCTCAATCGAGCACCCCATCCAGCCTCTCTGTAAGATATTATAATACTGTAAAATTTTAATATCTGTAATATGTAACATTATGCTTTACATTATAGATATTAGTAAGATAATGTCAGTTTAAAATCATTTCCATCCCCTGTAGTTCAGTCATGAGCGCTCACCATTTTTCTAGCTACATCATTTGTCATAGGTGTGCTTGTTTTTAGATGTTGAATTGAGATGCATATTCAGCTTAAAAACTGTGAAAGTTCTTTTAAATTTTCATTTGCACTGAAGACGCTGAGTGTGGAAGACATTTGCTTCTCTAACTCTCCATCGTTCTTAACATAGAGATGATGACCCTGACATGTCACTGATATTTTTAGAACTAATGGCAAAGTGCCTTTTTTTTCCCCCCCTTCTACAGACAGCTACAGTTCATTGGGCTGGAGAGTTTCAGCTGTATAACTAAAAATAAATGCCTCTGTAAAATACTAGCAAAGACAATGTCAGTTTCCCTAAACCAACAAAAAGTGTGTTTAAAAAGAATCTTCTGAATTCCAGTTGGGTAAAGCCTCTACTTTATTTGCCTCCTGGCTGGGTTTTAAGGGTCTCCGTTTTTTGTTTCTTTTTTAATACCTTTTGTTTTCAAATCCATCATTTCAGGATTGTGTCATTTGTACAACACACTGTTAAAAGAAACTGAATTGCTTATCCACCCACAAATACATTAAATTGTAAACTCTGCCTTTGTTTCATTCCACAAATAAGCAACTAATAAATCAGCACAATGCACCTTGTGGTGGGGGAAAGCCTGAGTGCAGTGTTTTGTTACTATAATCTGAAAATCCCCAGTCTCATAGTTCTCTACTAAGCATTCTGTGGTTTTTTGTTGTGGTTGGTGCGCTATTTTTGGTGGGGAGTATATAACAATATAAGTTCAAGTTCCTATATATTGTTGTGTCTTTTAAAAAAAATTAAGATTTATAGAAATCCAGAAAGTCTCTTTTTTTGAGTCCCTTAGGGGAAACCATTGTTCTTTTCACATATTTAGAAGGAAATAAGAGAGAGACAAGAATTCTTTCTTTTACAGAAGCCCCATTATAATTCCTTTCTTGAGCTCAATGTGCTAGATGGCCTCAAGAGACATCTGATTCCAGGAGGTTCTTTTAACACTTAACTGCATGCCCCTAGCCCCACCACAGTTGGAAGATTCACAGAAATATCTGACATGCACCACTACTGGAGAATGGTGTGACATGGTGATGTCAATATATTAGTTACATTCCAGCACCCTCACCCTTTCCTAGATATTTTATTTAATGTTTACAAGAGATATTGTGCCCCGAGGCCTGGTTATTTAACACTATATCTATATAGATGGGCACTCAATAAATATTTTATAAATTAAAGTGACACTATAGGGCATATGCCTTACTTGTATCTCAAATACCGTATACCAAAATCAGCAGCCAAGATTTTATGCCAGAGAAATAAACATATGGTACAAACATAAGAAAATGCATCACTTCTGTGAGGTAGAAATTAATTTAACATAATTTCTGGTGATATTCTAAGTTACGAGTTTCACCCAGAAGTTAATATTCTTGGTAATTTCAGATACTTATTGCCTAGTGATCATACATCATTTTACAGTATACTTGAGATGAATTTAAGCTTAACAGATTTGAATGATGACATGTCTGTGCAAAGCATGATGGTTTTAAGTTGGAGACAGAATAAGATAGAAAAGCAGTAGATGCTAGAGAAACAGATATGACAATGAAGCTTCAGAGCCAATTGGCTGACCAATTTCAAAAATACATGTACCCCTTCCTTGAATTTTATTCAGATTTAATACAGTCCAGAAAATACTGAAGTGATGAATGCAGTGAGCTGTGTAGTCCTGCTAGAGCCAAAAGTGCCAACCGTAAAGTGCTAACCACTTCATGGAAATCCAGAAAGGGACAAGAGAGGGGTGTAATAACAGACGTACTTTCTAATTCAGTATCTATAGTCATGGGTCCCAAGGATCAAAACAATGAGTGATGACTCTCTCTTTCTCAGTATTACTGCCACCTATTGCAGCTGAACTATGCATGCATGCCTACTGAAAACAATAGCTAACTTTATTTGATCATGTGCTATATACCAGACACTTTGATAAGCCCTTCACGTGGATAATCTTATTTGAACATCAGACTGATCATATAAGATGTTTCTGTTGTTTATATCCCCAGTTTATACTGAAGAAAAACAGCTTGTAGATTAAGAGAAATTAGCCCAATGTCATAAAGGTGTCAAATGGTAGAACTTGAATCCCAACCCGAGGTTGTTATTTCATTCTGGACCATTTTAGCCTATTGTTAATTGGCTAGTAAATGCCCAAAGGAAAGTGTTTAACTCAGGGAAACTGATTTGAACTCAAAAGCAAGTGAATATATTTTTAGTCATTTGTGTGTATGTGAGCATTTTTTAATCTTAAAAGGCATTTAATTTCATATATGGTATAATAGTTTCATGCCAACTTTTCAAGAGTGTTAGTTGTTTTGTTCCTTGCTCAATTGTAAGAATGTCAAAGAGCTTGTGTTTCATAAAAGACAAACATTGAAAGCATGAACAGAATGCTTACTGTGGGGGTAAGGAATGGGCAGGTGCATGAAAGCTCTGGGTCTGGATTTCACTGAACTATGCCATTGGAAAGATGAAGATGGCTATCCATAAAGTCCCAGGGAGAAGCCCCAAGTCTCTGCTGGATAAATGGGGGCCAGAACTGCTCCAGAGGACTTTATGACAATTTTTCATCTTCATTGTATGTGATTTCATTGCTGACTCCAAGTAATTTCTTTCTTGGGAGACTTGCTGCTTATCCAGAATGAGTGAAGAGTTCAAGTGATAAGGCAAAGTGCCTTAGAGAGAGAATATGCCGCCTTTTCTTTTTTCCTTCCCATAAAAGGAATAGTGCAGTGTTAAGCAGGTAGGCCTTAATTCCATCTACAAACTCATATTACTAGAGAGCGTATCTTTGACAACTATGTATCCTCTTTCTATATATAAGTAATAAAGAAGTTAACAGCTGTTGCAATCTAATCATCTATCTGGCTACACAGTTTTTATAGCCTTAGAGGGAAAAAAAGTGAAATCCTTTAATGATAAATTGCTGATGTGAGCCTGTATCATGAATACCACATTAGGTATTTTTTTATGTTTCCTGTTATTATCCAGTATTACAGATAGAAGACTCTGAATTGAGCCCATTTTCATTATAACACTAGGGTGAAGAGCCATAAATATGCTCACCACAGTGAAGGAGATCAAATCATTTACAAATCTGTTCTGCAAAAATTGAAGACATACCCCCACCCCTTCACACCAGGCCTAACTGTATTAACTCGGAAGAGATTATGGTCATTCGCCCTTGTAGGAAAAGATTGGATACTGTTTCAGCTTTCAAATCCCTTTTATTAGTATTAGCAAGAGACTCATTTCTCTCCAAGTAAATTCCCTGAAAAAAAGAGCACATAACTATGCATTTCCTGGAAATGTGCTGAGCTATTCAAATTTAATTTAGATAATCAACATACACAGTACATACAGTTGAGTCTAACTTATGATCCATAACTTCTCCAACAAAAGTGTCTCAAACTCATCATTTGACAGTGATGTTATCCTGGGAAATATTTTAAAACCTGGATCCCCAAAATACTCCACATCTTTCTAGTTTGAATAATCACACATTATCAAAGGTGATGAAGTTGCAAGCAATGTCAAAGGCCTTTGCCCTCTGATATGAGTTGTAAGCACACTCAGTGTTAGGTGCTAACACGTAGACAGCATTCTGGTTTGGTAAATGTTTATATGTATGCTTATTTAAGCATTCTACATGGCTCTTTTCATGAGGCTGAGTTATGGCAATAGTGTAGGAAATTATTGAGGGTGAATATGTCTTGTTTAATTAAGAAAATCAACAGCTCCTATTTTCTCATAAAGCACTCTGTCCTGTTGTGAAATACGGGAAGAGGCACTGAAAGGGAGAAGGGTGAGCTGAGCTCCTTCCCTGTGCCACACACTTGCTGTACAGTCTACGTGATTTTACTTGCACTTCACCACCACCCTGCGGAAATGCCATTATTCTAGTTGACAGATGAGGGTCAGCATGGTTGAGGAGCATGACCAGGGTCACAGTGCTTACTGAATGACTGGACTGGGATTCATCAGTATCTGCCTTAATCCGACATCCACGAATGTCCACAGTGCATGACTAAGTACAGATTTTGCTTCTTAATGATATTGATCTAAATGTGATCTTCTTTGAGAAAGCAAAGATCTACTGGTGACTGATTTCACATCTTAGACCCCCCCAGTTTGACTATACTGTTCTCTAGTCTATGAAACCATTAAATATCTTTGAAGAGGAGATAAGAATGGAACTTATATGGGTGGTTCCCTTTTGATGGCCCATCAGACTCTGCAAGGTCCCTAGGGATCATCTTACAGTTCCGTGTTCACAGACAGCTGAACTCCTCCTCCTTCACTCCCAGCAGCCCCGCAGCAGCTTCCTTGCTTCCTGCCAGAGTCCTCCTTCCCGCCTACCGTCATCACTGCACGGCCCCAGTGCTCCAAGTCCGACTGAGTCTTGGAAAGCCTCAGCTAAACTCTTCATTACACCCATATCCAATGTGAGACGTCTACCGTGTCCGATATCCATAACCGAAAAAAAAAGAGTCAACTGAAATCAGGGAGTCTGAAAGCCTACGTATGTCTTAATACATACAGTGTGACAAATTTCTTCTGGGTTATTATTTGAAGATTCTTATTTTTTGCAATCATCATAGTCATTGCCATCTTGCATAACAGTAAAATCTTCCAATGAATATATTTACAAATGGTGACTAAATATATCTTTACTATTCCTGTTAGGTTAAAGTAAATAAGTATGAAAGTTCTCATTTATGAATATGTTGACTCGATTTTTCCAAACATACTGTTTTTAATGGAAAAATGATTCTTTGAAAGCATATTTTTAACTTTCTCTTGCAGAGGGATCATAAAAATTACTTATTCATGTTTTGGCCAAATTCTACCTGAGTCTGTAAATTGTCCCTAATGGCTTCCTCATTCGAGCAGAGGCTCTCCATTCCCCTTGACTGTGTACAAGGGGGCCTCAGCTGCGGCAGCATTCACAGAAAGTGGTTTGGACTTAGGGCTCTTTGCTGATTTTATCCAGGTGTTATACACTGTTATCAAGGCAAGCAGCAAACAGTCAAACAGGTTTTCCAGCCAGTTTTGAGGAAATGAATCCTAATTTCAGCAGTGAGTTCAATATCTGGATCCTTTGAGCTTATGCTCACCAAGGTAAAGTAAAATTTACAAAGGCAAAGCAAGATAAGGTAGGTCATTTTTACCATTGTCTGAGGTGGGGAAAAGTGACCCTGTGCCTTTTCAGCAGAGTTTCAAATACCTTTTAAAATATTCCTCTCCCAATAGAACTCCTCCTAAACTTCATGAATCCTGGGAGAATATGTGTTCCTTTTCATAATTATTACAGTGAAAATAAAGCAGAAAAAATAATGAAGATAATACTTTATAAAATGCCATGATACTCAATCTGCTAAAATAAAATTTTATGTAGTAGGTTATTGTACTAGCCCTGCTTGATTTATGTGCATGATGGAAGTCATTTTCCATATATAGAACATGCAATATAGAATTTAAGTATCTACTTGGCACTTGATTAAATATTTGGTCAAATCTTATGTTTATGGATATTTCTGGGATAATAGCATTCACTAGAACCTTGAAATATAAATATAAACCCATACACTGGCATCTTTTCTATTCACATTTCACTACAGAAATTTTTATGGAAGATGGCCCACAATTAATACAAACAAGGCTTCTAGGAGTCCTTGAATTTCAAAAATAATAATATTCTACCTTGCAACACCAGAATGTTTATGTGTGCTATTCACAGAAGTTAAGCATTATATGAAATCTAAAATAACAGAAATGGAGAAAGGGAGAAAAATAAAAGTATATATGTTCAGAAACTGTCCACTTTGTATTGAAAATCCCAATGAAAATGAGGCTCTCTATAATACATTTATGTATATTTTTGATAGGATATTTTGCCTTTGAGGTCATCGTTGTTATTTATTTATTTATTTATTTGTAATCAGAAATAGAAAGCCCAAAATCTGTAGAGCTCAGAAAACTAGCTCTATTAATAGAATAATCCTATTCTCTTAAAATTTATGGAAATTTTGTCTTTATGATAAAATCAACCAACAAATACAGATATTTACCAGTCTGATGCCACTTTCTCACTGAGGCAATTTATAGGAACACTCTTATTGAATCATTGATTCTTGAATGAAATGTGTGTTGTATGCACTCACCTTTTTATTTGTAGTACTCAAGTAATTGAGCAAACTTAACATTTAATATGCACAGGAAGAGCAAGCAATAGTCTCTAATAGTCTTTAAAACTTGTGACACTTCTGTGATAGAAAATGTTCCTGTTATACTCAATGGAATGCTCTACCTCTGCCATATTCAAATGATGTTACTTGTGAACATCTCTGTCCTCCCAAATGATGCATAATTAAATATACTTTAATTCTGACTTTCTATTTTCATATATTAAAAATGAGAAGCCCTTTAGATTTGCATAGGCACTTTAAACACTATCTTAATCAAATTATTCTGTCAGACATTCTATCAGGAGTGTTGAATCTCAGCAATAGATAAAAAGTTAAAGTTTGTGTGTGTGTATTTTTTTAATCTGAAATTAGGCAGACAGGAAGATCATCAAACTAGGGATTAGTCCTAACACTTCATCAAAATGCACCTTTTATGACTGTGTAATTAGGTTTTAACAAATATGTTTTATGGTTACTTTAAAAACATATTTTTCAATGCAGAAATGCATCTTGTAAACTACAGTAAAAAGAGACTCTTGCAAGGCTTTGTTTTTTAATTACAGTCTGATTATGATAAGCATGTGTTACTTTCTAAGTAAAGACTAGTGTTATAAATCAATTTTCTAAATTTGAACCTTAAATGCAGTATGTTAGACACAACTCTGAATGTCTGTTATGGTAAAGCATAGATTTTCTGGCATTATCTAGAACATTTGTTATTGTATGTAATGTTTTAATTGGGGCCACAGTTTTTAAAGTGCTTACATGGTTTATGATGCATTTGCATCATAGGTTTAATGAGTCATTAGCTATTAACAAATCACTTCTGCAGTTATTTTTCTAATTGCCAGTTAAGATTTTATTTCATTCTTTGCCCTTTACATTTTTAGTGATAATCCATTTTAATTGGTAATTGAAAACCTGAACTATTTAAGCAAAAATCTAAAACTGGGATTTTTTTACCTGTATGTTTTTCTCAAAAGACACCATACAGAATAGAAATTTGGTATGGAAACAACCACATCTAGAATCTTCTGCTAATTCTAAAGAAATTCCTTCTATTTTAGAAAAACTACAAATGAAATTTATTTTATCATAAACTTACAAATTTAGCATATTTGTAATGTTCATTATCTTCCTTTATACATCTGTCTATGCACATATACTTTTCCAAAAATGACTCAGTTTAAATAAATGATCTTTACAAGTTTTATAGTTAAAGTATTGTTATAGCCACACAAAAAAAATGGTGCAGTGATCAGAGAGTCCCAAATAGTCTACTGGAAAAGACTATTTGTGTCAATCATTGTGACTACAAACCTTTTTACATGGACTGGAATCAAATGGGCATTCAAATTTCCTACCATAATGAAGCTTTAATAAGCCAATGGTAAGAGGTTTTGTGGTAATAGATAATGACCAACATATAAATGAAGTTAGTACATCTTAAGCACAGAAATTATATTTTTCTGTATTGACAAATTGCCTATTTTATGTGGCTGCAGTGCAATTAGAGATCAACATTGTCCTTCCAAATTTGTCAGTAGAGCCTTTAAAATTCCATTTTGAGTCTGAAATTCCATGTTTTGATGCATTGAAAACCTAACTATTCATAATACTTGTCCTTTGCTTTTAGGTGGGGAGGGGTCTTTTCCTCAAAATCTACTTGCAATTAATTTGGTTTGTTTTTTATTGTTGTTTTTCAATTTGAAGAAGATTCTTCCCCAACAGTAGATCTAAAGAACCCTGGGGTAGTATTTTTAGCCCATCTGATCAGAATGTAGACCTGGGCATGAGAGTGTGTTCCATGGAGGGAACTTAGGGGAGTTGCCTCTCCTCGGTGATCTGGAAAGAGCTGGGTCAGTGCCTTGCTGTGCTCGCATCAGCTATCACGTGCCCTATCATGGATGCTCATGGAAGCAGCACAAACTGTGGAGTCATTTACAATTAAGAAGCCATTTACAGTCATCTGCAATAAGAAACTATGAATCCTTTTTAAACTATATATAGCAATCCATTGAAGGGGGTCTGTCTTTTGGGAAGGGTTTGGCAGTTCAGCTGTAGAAATCTTAAGAAAGTGCAACCGATGATTGTCAAGGCATCTGTGTTCCTTTCCTGTTGCATCACTGGAAAGCGAAGTGATTCTGAACAAATCCTTTAGAATCGCAGGACCTTAGTTTTCTGGGACAGGGTAAAAAAAGTCTGAATCTGTAAGACCCTGGCTTCTCTGGTGAGGATTCACTTGTTCAGAAAGTCCATCTTAGCAAGTTACTGCTACTTAATGGCATCATTTCTGACCTCTGTACATTGGCAGTATTTCTTCCTTGCTGTTACGCAGATTAAGAGAGACTGGGGTCTTATGAGTCGGACTTAAAAGTACAATCATAATTTGTTGTCCTTTGGATGTGAGTTAGCATCCTTCCCCATTAAGTAAGGTTTTCTGAATGTTCGTAAAGAAATGGATCTTTAGCACTTTTCTAAACAGGGAAAAACAAATAAAAGCACGACAGTGGGAAAAGAGGAGTTAATATAGTAACAAAACTCTAGGAAGAAAAGCAAGAAAAAGTGCATTACTGTCAGAATTCACGTTCAGTCATCAACTGAAGTGGCAGTCTCCAGTAAAAACTTTCAGTTTTGAAGTATACATAATATTAAATTTGATAAGATAATTGCAATTTTATTATTTCAAGATGGTTGTCACCTCTTAGAAGTGTCAAATAATCACCGTACACATTCAACAGAACTGAGCAGCAAACTGTATAGCATGACTGCATCCTGTGACATATTCCCACAGCTCCTGTTAGACAGGTAGGTGTGTGGTGACAGACACACGAATATGGTATCTATAACAGTGAAAGAGTCGAGAGGTTTTATGTTGAAAATCTAGAGGAGGGAAAATGTAATCTCCAATTCACAGCATTGCAGTATTGTGGAAAAAGAACTAGATTAAGTGTCAAGAGGCTGTGGATTGAGTCTCTGCAGTAAGGATGTAAGGAAATCCTCTTCTTTTTCTGACCTTCAGTTTCGGAGGATCTTTTCCTTGATATTCAACTCCATTCCCATCAAAGTGGGCTGGAGACCCCAATTACTCACCAGTCTTTTGCTCTGTGGACCTTTTGTGGTTTCTGGAAGTTGATAGTAAGCCAACCAAATT
This sequence comes from Manis javanica, assembly GCF_040802235.1. Taxonomy (NCBI): domain Eukaryota; kingdom Metazoa; phylum Chordata; class Mammalia; order Pholidota; family Manidae; genus Manis; species Manis javanica. Next base: position 48,320,450 of record NC_133156.1, read on the forward strand.
GACAGTCAAGATCTCCTATTCCTTCCTTAACTTTCAAACACTTCCTGCGTTTTCTATTTCACTGAAGATATCCAATGTGGAAATTCCAATTCCCACTCTTTTTGGCTCTCATTTGAGCATGTGATTCTTTAATGTAACAGTTGTAAAAGAGAGATTTAAAGGACATATCTCAAAAGTAGTAGATCCCGGTAGGGATTGTTACCAAGTTGTCTCCCTTTTATACCTCTGATTAGGAATTATAGATGGTGTTCTAAGTGTAAAGTAAAATACTGTTCTGAAGCCTCATTTTACAAGCTTGCTATTTTTCTTGCTGTAATTGTTTAATCTTGTTTTGACAGTGGACAGAACACTAGAATTTGTTGGCCTTTTATTTCAAATTAGCAACTGTCTTGAATAAAAATTTTTTACTACTTCCATCATGCCTAAAATGAACTGATTTGCTTTACTGAGGATGTTATACAATCAGTACAGGAACAGGAAAGGTCTCGCCTTGATGGCTGTATAGTGATGGTCAAAGAAGATAGTGGTGGTGACAACAAGGAAGTGATAACTTCCTTCCCTCTTCTCCATATCTGTAATGTTCCATTTATCTTTCTATAAAGACTTTATCTGAAGAAAAATTAAAAGTTAAAAAAAAACGTAGTGCTAAACAGACAGTTTAATTGGTTCTGCTATTTTTGGAAACTGGAAGATAAATGCTATGTGTTAAGTTAATAAACCATAATTGGAATTTGCTTAAGAGCATTCTTTCATTCCACATGGACCTCCACTGCAGGAAGCATAGGAACTAGCTGAGATTCAGGAATGTGTAAGTCCCTTGCCCAAGAACAGCCATGACTTTCTGTGTGACCTTGAGGAACTTAATAACTTTCCCATGTCCCCACTGGGCAATCAGCAAATTGGAGTGGGCATTGAAAGACTAAAAACAAACACATGAACACAAAACTGAATGCTTTTCAGCTCTTGGATAATAACACTGTCGTGTGTGATAGCATTTGCCTTTTTTCCCACCTCTATGTAATACTTTCTCCAACAAAAAAAGACCTTCATATTTTTTATTAATTTCGATCTGTGTACCTACATAGACTTACCAGTGTAAGCAGTGAGTTCCCTTTAGGTATTTTGCATGTTATAAAGATGTAAATATCCCCCTGCCCAAATTATTCAGTGAATATATATAATCATTCTCACTGTATTGTTGCTTATGAGATTGATAGAGTATATGGCTAAGAGATATATTCCTCTCCACATATACAAGTAGTAAACATACATACTTGTATATATATATATTTTTCTAGTTATCTATGTGGAGAGGAGTGGATCTGGATCTCTTAATCCCAGGCCTGACCTGACACTTTCAGCACGGTGTAACGTTTTTCCTTGGGATATTTCCCAACTTTAGCTAAATATGAAGTTTCTTTAAAGAGCCAGGAACCAAATAAGGATCATGCTAAATCTTAAGTTTTTAATGTTTTAAAATGTCATTTTTGCTATACTTTTACAGATGTGTGTTCTACTTGAATCCTTGAAAGAAGTGAGTTAATATACCCAATCTGATACTTGTTTTCTGAAAATGACTCCGTTAACAGCAGCGAGATCACACAGCTCTTAGAAGTACTATATAGATTGAGAGGCAGAATAAACTAGGGCAATGGAGTATGGATGCTGCAACCAGACCCGGTTCACCTGTCAGGCCTACTAATTACTAATCACGTGACATTGCACGAGTCAGTTTCCTTAGAAAATAGAGTCAAAATGGCACCTATTTCATGGGTTCATATGAGGATTTAGTGACTTGTGTATGTGTGGTCTGGGGACTGACTGTGAGAGCAGTCCCTGGCCCATAGAAATACTTCATGAACATCAGCATATGGAAAGATCATGGGCTTTGCAGTGCACCTGGGTTCTAATCCCAGCTCCCATGTTTACCAACTGTGTGAGCATGAGCAGGTTCTCAAACTCTCTGATTCTCAGATTCCCATCTGCAAAATTATTTTTTTCCTAGCAGGATTTGTAAAGAATTAGGTATCTCATCTATCCTGAATATAAAGTGATCTCAAGGAAAAGTCTGTCCCATTTGCCAGGTGATGAAATTTTTCAACTAAAAAATGTTTTTGACTAATTATGAAAACCTTAAGAGATGTAGATGACATAATCAAATGTTCACTTACTGCTTTTAATTTATTAATTTAGTTATATGAAAATTTAACTGTACTGTATATCTGTCCAAACTGTGACACAACATTCGTGGGGTTCTTTTGTTTACTTTTACCTTCATGTGCAGTATCAATGTCTTTGTTACCTGATGCAGATTTCAGAGCTGTCATCTTCACTTTACTCTGAGGGTTTTCAGATACGGCAGTTTTTTAATTCATGCGTGGTGTCAATTTTATTTCAAGCCACAAAAATCCATTACAACTCTTAGTTTTTTCATGCATTAGACAGGCAGATATTTTTCTCCATGTAAGTGGTTACTGTACCTTTTTTAAAGTGATATTTAAAAGATTTATTGACGTGCTTATTTGCAAGCTTTATAATTCTAGAAAAGTGAAAAAAAATCTACATTAATTTCAAACTATTTTTTCTACTGATTTCTAATGTATAATTAGTGGAACCTCCAAAAGTTTGCAAACCTAACATCATTTGAGATATTTCGGGCTAATGTATCTTCCCTAAACATACGATGTTGTGAAAAATATTGTAATTAAGAGTGGACACCATAAAAATTGTGAACACAGATATATGCAACACCTGTTTTCTAAGGGATACTGCTTTTAAAGGGGGCTTACCTTATCCTTAAGTATGTGTGGAAATATGTTTAGTGCCAGTAACAGAACTTATGCTTAATATTATTAAATAATAGCTAGACTGCAAAAAAATTAATGCATACATGCAAGAATATTTCTCATACCTAGAACATCATTTCTCAAAATTTTAGTTGTAAGATCTCTTTACACTCCCAAAAGTTTTGAACCAAAGAGATTTTGTTTGTGAACATTATTTGCTAATATTTACTATATTAAAAATTAAAACTGAGAAATGTTTAAAAATGTATTTATTCACATATCAACTTAAAAATAGCAATAATAAATTAATTACATGTTACCACAAAGAATATATTTTTGAAAGAAGTATAGTTCCAATAAGTTATATTAAGGATGACATCATTTATTCATCTTAATACCTTTAATCCTGACATAGTACAGCTGGAGTCATTGCTTTGGTTTAAGTATATAAAGAAAGTCTGGCCTCACTGAAGTGTAGGTACAAAATGGAAACTTTTTATTAGCTTTTCCAGTTAATTACAGGTATTTTTATTTGAGTCTATATACAGAATCAACAAGTGGTAGTTTCTTAAAGATTATTTTCAGTATGGATCTTTTTGAAACTATACTAATAAATTATTTTCTCTATTAAATTAAAATCCATTGGCTTTTCTTGAAGTTGGGGTGTATTTTCTCTTACGCAGTAACTTCTAACACCATGCCTTGGTCATCTAGAAAACAGTGGCTCACTGAAATATGTAGGTTTTCCATGGATTGACATATTTCATTATGAAATGTCAAAAAATCACATTTTTAGATATCATCCATCTCATCAGAAAAGTCTTGAGGTGTTAGCAAGCTCATGATGGTGGATTCAAGTTTTGCACAATACTAATTTTTGCTTGGAAGCTTGAATTTTATCTTTGGCAACAAATGCTATTATATATAGTTCATTTCCTTAAAGTGACTAAGTCACTTCAGGCATTTTCCAGAGAATATCTGGTAAATATTCGAGTCTAAATACCCATGCATTGTCTTTCAGTAGTTAAAGTAAGATAATGTCCCATAAAAAAAAAAGTGACTAGTTTAACTCGTAACTGCACAAGTGCTTTTCCTCAAGACAACTATTGTATATTGGTTTACAGTAGAAAATGCTTCATGCATACTTGCCATTTCATCACATAGAATATATTTTTTAAGATATATTCAGGTGTCAAGACTTAACAAAATTAATAATTATACTGCTTCATCTTGAGTGAAACTGGCATTTTTTTCCCCCTGTGAGTAGATGGTGACAAGAAATACAGTGACTGCTACCACCGTTCAGCGCCACTGCCTTGATTTATGCTAAGGCGCCAGCAGTTTTAGCATCCATTGCTTTAGCACCATTGGTAAAGAAGAGTATAATTTGGAAATATTATTATGAAAATACTTTTGACCTAGCGGCCCCCAAGGGTCTCAGACTAAATTTGGAAAACTGTTGGCAGAAGAAACTAAATGCGGTTGTATTTGTATGTAATAATAATAATAATAGCTGACATTGATTGTTTACATGTACTTTCCCTCTACTGCACTGTTAAGTGATGATATCCACAGAATAATTTTGATGACCTAGTCATCTCCTTACCTTGATTCCATATTCCAGTTCAGCCACCAGTTCGGTCAAGTTGGTAATCTGCCCTGGGCCTCCAGGCCAAAAGTGTTCATTTGTGAGGTTTTATTAGGTTGGTTGGTAAGGGATATTTTTAAAAAATACCCTCTTGCCCACCAGAAAAGAAAAGATCAAAGATAAATAGGAAGGAAGTTAGGAAAAAGGGGAGGAAGAGAGACAATGAGGAAGGAAAGGAGAGAAGGTGGAAAGCAGGGGAAAGAAGCCAAGGCAGTGATAAAGAAACAAAAAAGGGGTGTGGAAGAATTCAGGCGCTGAGGGGGACACTTCTTATCTGAGTTCAAAGTAAAGTTTGGTCAGGATGGTCTCTGAGCTACTGTTTGTTCAATTTAGTAGCTTCTCTTAATCATTTTGCTAAATTAAAGTGAGGTGTTATCCTGTTACTGCATGCACGCAAAATTTGAAAGCCGAAACTTAGGGAAAAGATGAAGTTGGAAGTTTTTTGTATGTTGTTAGAAGAGCAAAACAAATAGGCATCAATGGCTATTTTTAAAATCAGACTCATACTTGGAAAAAATTTAAAAAATACCTAAATGAAAATATGGCTTCCAAGATCAGCTTCTGCTTCTTTGTCTTGTGTTTTGTTTGTTTTTACATGGGAGAATATTGCTGTGGTTAAACTCATTACACTAACAACTGCCAATGTGTGCCTGAAACTGAACTCAAGAAGGCTCCACCAGGAAACTGTCTCCTAATGATATGATCTGCATATTTTAATGAGGCTGGAGATGTAGAAAACCATAAACTGTGGACTCTGCTCTGGGTTTTTCCTGTCCTTGTAGAGTGCACGTTATTTCCCATCATTAACGTATGATAACTGGAAATGGGTTTCCTATCACCATCCACCAGCTCTATGTGGCTTGACATTTTCAGAGTTCAGATGAAATACTAATAACCTTTCTGTGGTTACTGTATTTTGTGCTTATTCTAATGATGTGCGTTCAATCAATAGGAGGATGGCGTGGCTACTACATTAAATAGCACAGAAGCAAACTTGTATCTAATTATTAAAAATGTAAAGCTATTCAAGATGTTAGGAGTAAACCATTTTCACTTACAGTTTTTACCTTCTTCTCTTGCTTTTATTATATGAGTTCACAATTGTTTTCTGTCACACTCTAACCTCAAATCCCTCACTCCTTTACTTTCTTTGTCTCTACCTTATTCCTATCATCAATGTTCTCTGAGTACCTGCTATGGGCCAGGTGCTATGCTAACCTCTTTAGATGCATCATTTTATTTACATGTGGCAATATTGCAAAATAAGCATGATTACTTATGACTTCTTTTTATGTGTGTATGTGTGTGAATAATACAGGTACATGTGTATATGTGTATGTGTATGAAATATTCATGTTACTGACACTACCTGTAAGTTACTGAATCTGCTATGGTAAATATAGCAGAGACCAACTTGATGAGGTTGAATAAGTTGTCCAAGGACACACAGCTAATAAGTTAGATCTTGAATCAAGCCCAGGTTTATCTAACTTCTGAATTATTATGGCTTCTGCCATAGACCAAAATATTTGGAAATAAAAACTTAGCTGTGTTTCATTCTGCTTAATCCCCAAATTATTCTAATAAATTGCATACAAAATAGGACATTTCTTCATATGTTATTGTTCTGAACACAAATATAAAAGCAATAGGTTCTCCTGTCCCAAACTTTTTATCTAGTAGTAAATTTCTGTAAGGAATAATCTGGAATAGATTAAGCCTTCAAACTAAGAGTCAAAGATCCATTTGTATCCAAATAATTTTGATATAAGTGGTTCATAATGGCTTTTTAGAAACAACATCAAAGATATACTCAAAATAGGTAGAATTCAATCATGAATAAATACTTTAGGATTAAAAATATTATTACCTGGAAAAGTCAACTTTATAAAAAGGGATTATAGTATCCCAAAGGAAAAATAGGCTCATTCATATATATATATATATATATATATATACACACATATATATATATATTAGTTTTATCAGCATCTTGGGCTTACTGATGTCACAGCATTTGTCACTGCCTGTGGTTGCCTATTTACCTACATTTCCTTACTAGAATGTGGACTTTTTGAGGCTGTCACTGTAAGTTCTTTGTGGTTTGTTTCTTATTGTATATGATATCTGTGACCACATAGTTCTCTAAGAAGTTTGTTGAAATGAATAAATTAAAGGACTTTTAACAACTCAAAAGGAATCATGTGCCTAGGGAGTGGGCCATTTTAAAACACATTAATGCATGGCTGGCCAGGTGGTTTAAAATAAACTTCAAGTATTCTGAGTCAACAGATCTGGGGTGAGTTCCAGGAATTTGAAGTTTTAGAAAGTACCTCAGGCATTTCAGATCACATTTCAAGGAATGTAGTTGCCTTAAACAATTTTAGGAAGTAATTGGGAAAGGTCCTGATTTGTGATTGACTCCCAATTTTCCTTTGCTTTGCACGCCTGCATGTCTGCTCCTAATAGACACACCTTCTGTTGTAACATTTTATCCAGTAGAGACGTGTGTCTTCTCCTTAACCACCTGAGGCTTTCCCTGGTTACCTCCCTCAACAGACTGGTCATTTCCCTTTTCTCTCCACCACTGACTGTAAAACATCTCCACCATATGAGTTGTACATCTGACTTCTTGGAATGAGCATTGATTACTTTTCATATTCTTTTCATAAGGATGTGCACCTTTTTATTAGGTACAGAATTATTTCTCCAAGTATTCTCTTTGTTGAAAAAATTTACACCTCAGAAGGAGGTGAGAAGAAGAGGCAGATTATGTATGTAAATTACCAAAGAGGAAATCTAGAAATGTAAATGGAAACCATACAAGGTTTGCCCGAAACAACTTCTAAAACTCTAATTCTCTGAATTTGGTGCTTTTAGAAACACCTGGGACCCAGGAGCCTGCATTTGAACCAGGAACCCAGGTGATTCTGATGGTTCATAGATCACTTTTTGAGGAACTTTGCACTGAAGATATAGTCGAAGCAGATAGCTAATTTATTTTAACACACTTTTCAGCTTTCTTAAGCTTTTGTCAAATATTTGCCTGCTCAAACCTCTCACTAATCCTTCAGAGCATCTTTTGTCTTCTGCCAAGGCCTCAAGTAGCCTGTCAGGGGAGAAATACCGTGTGAACATAAGATAGGGCTAGAAGCTTTATTTTTAAGATTCTAAATATTTAATATTATTTCTCAAAAGGTTAATATAATGGGTCTGTTTAGCACAGTTCCTGACAGCCTAGAACTCCCATTAAGAATATGCAGAGATCTGGAGACTATAACACCAAGTGTGGATATCAGAACCTTGCTTTTATACCTGATTCTAGAGGCATTTCCTTCAGAGGGTTTCTTAAATGTTTTTCACTGTATGGTTGTATAGCTTCTTTACCCATCAAAATATTAACTTACAGGCTAGAGACATCATTTTACACAAAGGTATTTTAACTTTTTAAAAAGAATATATTGATGTATTCAATACTATTAGAGGCAGTTGTTGGATCCAGAACAGCAACCTGCAAACCTCAACCCAGAGACCAACATGGCCTGTCGCTCTTATTGCATGGTCCATGAGCTGAAAGTGGATTTATCTTTTCTTTTAGAATATTTTATTGCACAAAATTTTGATTTTACATTTTTAAGTAGTTTAAAATTCAAAAGCAGAATAGTTTATAACACCTGAAAATTATTTGAAATTCAAATGTTAGTGTCCTAGAAAGTGTCATCGGCACACAGTCACACTCATTCATTCGTTTATGCATTATCTATGGTTGCTTTCATACTACAGAAGGCACGGTTCTGTACTTGCATCAGAGACCATATGTAGCACTCACTGCTTGGAGCACTATAAATTACAGTAAAGCAGTTACAACTCCACAACATTTCAAGTGCCGCATGTGTCACCTATCTGTGTAGAAAGCCATTTTCGAAGATGAAATACATAAAATCTCATTATAGATCAGCATTAACAGATGAACATTTGCAATAAATTTTGATATTAGGAACACCACTTTTGAACCCCAATTAAGCAAAATGTTATCCCACACATACAAGAATTCCAACCCTTTTGTTAGTAGATGTGTATTACAAAAAATCTGTAGTTGATATTTGTTCTGTTATTTGAATGTTGTCCACAAATGTGAGGACATTTGTTTTCTTTCTTGTTATCTATCCACATAATATCCTCAGTTTTGCTGCTTGGTCACAAGTCTTAAGTATTTACTGTCTGGATCGTCACAGAAGAAGTTTACTCACTCCAGTTATTGAGCTTTGAACGCACACAAATTATGAGATAGTTATTTCAGTTATGGAAAATGTTTCATTGCAATAGAACTATCTTTCAGTAGAACTATTCTTTCAAATCTTTTGTGTTTTCTTGATTGTATAAGTAATATGTGCTAATGACACAAAATGTGAAAAACACTGCAAGGTATAAAGTGGAAGCCCACCTATTAATTTTCACCATCTGGATATCAATAAACCCTACTACCATGTCAATGTATTTTCCTCTGGGCCTCTTTCAAATACTTCTATATATTTAAAAACTGACTATGAAAACTATATTCGGTATAACTTAAAACTTTATGAGGTGTAGCTTCCCATGCAATTTGCAAATCTTTGTTAATGCTATTTTTATTATTTAATATTATTCATTCATATGGATGTGCCGTCATGTGACTTCTTTACCGGGAGGGTTATGGTTTCTTATTTTTGACCTTTCCCGCCTTCTTCATACTATGTTAAACTTATGATGAATAATTATGTTGCTCAAACTTCAGACTATTTTTTCAAAATTCTTTTAAATGATATGCTACTACCTTTATTTATTTAATATGTAATTCTAATGAGTTTGAATAACAAACCTTTATTTTTATAAGCACACCTTATAGGTAAGTCAAACTACCCATTAGTTGCTTGATAAAACAGAGGTTGCTTTATCCCATTGCAGCCGAAGAGTAAAATAGTAGTAGACACAGGCTCTAGAGTAGCCAGAGGACTTTAAATTCCAACTGCATGACCTAAGTAAAGTTATTAAGCACTGGAAATTGGAAATAACAGTATAATCTATCTTTTCAGGGTAACTGTCTTCACAGTAAAATTAAATGAGGTAATATACATAAAGTGCCTTGATCAGTATCTGGCAACCAGTAGGCACTCGATAAATGTTAACTGCACTATCATAAAATAGAAATATCCAGCCCTTTCCTCTCATTCAACGGAGGAACGCACATTCCTCAAGATATACCTATATCTGACTTTGAAAAGGAAATCTCTTCTACTGCATTAAATTCAGCTGCTTCCCCTTCTCACACTATCAAATTTTCAAAAGCTGCAGCAATGCCAGGTAAGGTATTTATGTCTTTGACACAGTCCCTAATCTCTATCGAATTCTTCTGTGAGTCATCTTTATTGGCTTGTTATGAGGATTAAATTAGATAATGCATGTAAAACACTTAGCCTAGCCCCTCTGTGGAGTTAGCTCACTAATATTTTGTCACATACGCCAGTAGTAAAAAATTAAAGTCTATGATTAGACAAAATGCCTCCTTGCCCCTAGTGGTCCTCCTGAAATTTCCCTCATCCCCCCTGGTGGATAGCGGAATCACAAGGTTTTACGGAAGCAGTGGTAGCCTCAGCTGCATAATCAGATGAGTGGGTTTGCAAACAAGCTGATTAAATTACATGTGTGCATGCATGCGTGCATGCATGTAAGTATGTGGTGTGTGGGTTTAAGAAACTGAAAAGGGAATATAAATGAGTCAATAGAAGACACTTAAATTTGGGCCCCATAGATGTTCCACACCTCCCTTAGGCTTCCGACATCAGTTCCTCCTAATAAGATATTAAATATTAGTAAAACAAATGTTACACAAAGCCACAATTCATTTTTAGTCAAGTTCATTTTATGTATCTGTTTAATTCAGACAAGCTGGTGGGCTCATTCTTTTTCTCCTGCTCAACTTGGGACGGTTACAAATAACCTCTCAAAATCTTTAATCTCTCTGAGATTTATTCTGCAGGAATATTAGCTCACCTTATTTTTTTAAGCAAAAAAAAAGTTCATTATAATTTGTTAATCTAGTTCTGCTGCCAAGTGGGCTGTTTTATAGAACAATAAATTGAATACAAAAGCTCCCCAAGGAAGGAAGATAGAGTACCAAGTGCAGAAAGTTTGGCAGTTTAATTGACATTTCATAGTAGCCTCAGGCGGAAGTTAATTTCACCAGTGGTTAGATGTGCACGCTCCGGCTGTTGTATAGGTGAGTGCATGAGTACCTACACACACACATATCTGTCTGGAGGGTTACACTGCAGGGAAGAGTTATTTGTTTGTTGGTTTTATATGTACTCTTGCCTGTATCACATAAAGATCCATTTTAGAATGGTGAAAGAAGTTACTGTTTAGTGATTTTTTTAGAATGTCCGTCTCTGGAAAGTTGGGGGAACACACTACCAGGAAACAGAAAAGAGTTTTACATCCTGTTATGGTTTACACCCTAAAATTCATATCCTGATGTCCTAAACCCTCATTATCAGAATGTTATGTTATTTGGAACCAGGGCCCGTAAGATGGAATCACTTTAAAATGAGGTCATTTGCTTGTGCCTTAATTGAATATGACTAGTGTCTTTATAACAAGGGGAAACTTGGATACAGAGCTATGCTAGAGGGAAGGCAATGTGAGGAGACACAGGGAAAAGACAACCATGTGCAAGCCCAGGGGAGAGGCCTGGAGCAGGTTCTCCTTCACAGCCTCAGAGCAGACCAACCCTGTCAGAGCCTTGACTTTGAACTTCTAGCCTCCAGAGCTATAAGACAATAAATTTGTCTTGTTAGTCTGCAGTACTTTGTTACCACTGCCCTAGCAAACTAGTACACATTCCTGGAAAAAGTACAGAGCCTACAGCAATCATTATATTAAAACACAGTAAAGAAAGTAAGGCCAAAGAAAGAGTTTTGATTATTTATAGGTATTGAGGGACTTTTGAAAAAATATTAGTATCTATGAAATTAGTCTTGAATTCATTCTAACAGACCCCACTCAAGAGTTCTAATCCATCAATAATGTCCATCAGAAAGTCTCATCCCTTGCCAAATGCTTAATATGGGAGATAGGAAAGATACCGTATGTTAAGTGGACCAAATTTTCTTTAAGGAAAAGGAAAAACATCTCTCAAACATGCTGAATTCCATCGCATGCATTCTATTACCTATATTCTAGTAAAAAAAAAAAAATCCATCTCCAGTATTCTTTGTGAGTACTGTGACAGTCTGTAGCCTGGGATTCACATTATTTTAGGCAGTTTAGATGTCTTTAAAATTTCTTCCCCAGGGTTAAGGTCTTCATCCAGCTGGTTGGCCCTATTAGGGAGTAGACTAAAGGATTATGAGGCTTTACAAGTCCTAATGTTGTCCGGGCTGGTAATTCATGAGTAGTAGATGCAGAAACCACAGGGAGAAGCTCAGAGCACCAGGAGAACTAAAGACAGGAAGGCAAGAGTCTCTGTGAGCCTCCAGATTAATCTTCCCAGGAAGGAGCGGAGACACTAATGCTTGAGGAACATAAAAACAGACTGCAAACAGCGGTAAGGAAAAAAACCACATTATAGCTTTTACTTATTTTGTTGGACTTTTATTTCCAAATCACACAATTGTCTGAGATGATTTAATGCACAATTACATAAAAAAAATGAAATTAACATGTTTTTAAAAGCATAAAAGCAACTGCTAAATAAAGCCATAACATTTTTCTCTGCACTACCAAGATAATGAACCATATTTTTCATCTCTAACTGTGCTTCTGTGTCATGAGGATGGAATTTGGGGCAGGAGGGGGGGCAGGGAAGTAGACCTTCGTTACTGAGAGGCTGTCTCACAGCTCCCTGGGAAGTGGCTTTTGTCACGTCCAAAGTGCAGTGGGTTGGAGAACAAAACAGCAATGCCTGTGAAAAACTGTGCCACTATGACACCAAATGCTGAAATACTCTAACAAGTTACAGAAGAAGAGCAAGCCGAGGGTGGTATAGGGTACACAATTTGTATCTTGGTACTTACTGGGAGGCAAAATACTGACTAGGGTTTCAAGATACTACTTTCCTTTTCATGTTGGGTATAGCCCCCTTAAGTGTGATACATACCTATATACACATACACACACGTGAAGCTTGATAGAGGCCCCTGCTTTCATATATGTACACACAGATTATATAGACAACACACATTTGTAATGTGCACTCATATTAAAACTTTTCCCAGTGTGTGGTTGAAATACCTGCCTCTTCATTGTTATCTCTAAGGTATCCTTGAAGCTTCTGAGAAAAAAACATGAAATCGTTTTATTTTCAGAATGATTTTTATAAAGAGCATGGTCCAGTGTAGTAATTAAATATAAAGCAAAAATTCTACTCAGTGGTTTAATAAACATAAACACACTGGAGTATCTACCATACTCCTGAGTTATACTGTGGTGGGGTAGAAATAAACTCAGGATTTTGCTCTTGCCCTTAGATAGCTCACAGTCTGACTTCTGTATGTGTGTGTACCATTCCTTAAATAATATCTAATACCACTTTCTGTTGCATGAATATATGCCTAGAGGAAAAAATATAATTTAATGTTTTTTTTCCCTCTGTCTCTCAACTATTGAATGGCATTTGGTTGAGGAGCCTGTAAGATAGGAGGAGAGAACCCCATCATCCCTATGCTTTGCCAAGGTGAGGTGAGCATGAACCAAAGGACCAAGTCAGGACCTGATGTATACCATTTTATATTTTCCATCATTCAAAATAGATAAGGGGAGAAATCAAAAGAGCCATTGTGCTTCACACCTATGAAAAAGTTAATGAAAAGTTTTATGTAAAAGCTCACAAAAATGTACATATGTACATACAGAAGTATCAAGAGACTGTTGTACTATTACAGTGGGGGCAAAATAGCATATTAGTTAGACTGAACTTCTGATAGAGTGACATGAAGGCATCTCACTTTACATAGTGGTTGCAGTATAGTGATTTGTGGAGATTTTTTTCTTTGGGTGTTCAGGCTGTGATATAGTCTAATTATGGTTATCTTTGGTGCGGGGCCTGGGTATTTGTGTCACTTTAAGAGGCTCTTAGTAGGATTCTTAGTTATTCAGGATAATATCTAAATTTGCATAAACATGTGGAAAGTTATCTACAGAAAAGAAGTACCAGAGGAAACCACAGGCCAAACTAAACCAGAACGCAGTACATTTGCATGTATATGCATATACGGGTGCATGTGTGTCTGCATGCTTGCAGGCAGAAGTGTGTGTATATGTACATGTGTGTGCGTGTGTCTCCATGTGTGCATATGATTATGTTTGTGTCTGTTTTCTCTTGTGTGTAGTGTATATATGTAATGATGTTTGTGAACTCTGTGTGTATGAGTGTGGTCTAATGCCTTTTCAGCTCTTAGAATTTTGTTTGTTTTTTTTATATTTTAATTAACTGTCTTTGTGTGGACTGCCATAACAAAACACCACACACTGGACAGCTTACGAACAGCAGAAATGTACTGCTCACAGCTCTAGAGGCTAGAAGATGAGATCAGGGTGCCAGCATGATTGACTTACTGCCCTCCTTTGTGTCTCAGACTTCTCGTTGTGTCCTCATTTGGTGGAAGGGGCTCATGATCTCTCTGGAGCCTTCTTTAGAGGCACTAATCCCACTCATGAGGGTTCCACTTTGTGACTTAAGCACCTCCCAAAGGCCCCACCTACTAATACCATCACCTTCAAGGGTTAAGATCTTAACATACAAATTTAGGGGACACAAACATCCAGATCATAGCATTAACAAATAGTACTTCTACTTTTCACAAACTGATTCTGTTGAATCTGTTGGCCACTTACATACCAAATGAAGAAGTATATTAAGTGTAAAGTGGCAGATGGGAGTGTAGCATTGTTCCTTCGTTGTGGTGTTTTAAAAACCACAGATGAAATACCACACCCAAATCTGGATTACCTAGTACATGTTCAGTCATTCTCTCCACGTCTACCGTAACAATATATAATGCAAAATTTAAAGAAATTTTCAATGTTTTCTTATGAATTATGAACATAATATTTCTGGTCACAAAATGCATGATTTATAAAATTATTGTAAAAATATTTTGAAAAATAGAGAAAATGGAGATGGCATGATTGAATGAAACCCCACGGAATCCACAAATAATAATAATAATAAAGGTGAATAGAATTGTACACACACCGATGTAAGATGAGTATCAGATAGCAATCTCCTCCTCCTGCTCTAAGATGTCACTTCACATGTCTCCCTCTCTTTCATCATAGGTGCTTCTCTTTTTCTTGGATATAAACTATAAGCATAAAACATGCTATTATATTGCATATTATTTTTTAAAGATCTGTTCTTGATCTCACTTCCCCTGCCAACAATGGCCCTAATTCTTAGGGCCTTAGTAGAAAAATGCCTTGAGTCACTGTCTACACTCACTGTCTTTTCTCTCACTCTCCTAAAACACTCATTCCAGTAAAACTGACTTCATAAATGTCATTAATGACCTCCATATTACTAAATCTAATTGTCTTTCCTCAATCTTATCTTGCTCGACTTACAAGAGGTGTTTGACCCAACAGGTCATTCCCTCCCCCTTGAAGTATTCCATCCCTAGCTGGTTTTGCGCCGATCTCTTTAACTACTCTCTCTGAGTCTCCTTCATCGTTTTCTTCTCTCCTCTGGCCTCTTAATGTTGGAGGTTGTCAGGGCTCACTCAGGGAGACCTTTTCAGTGTGTAATATCACCCCTCCATTGGGTGATCTCACCCAGTCTATGTTTATGAAATCCAACTTGACATGAGATTTCCCTCTAACTACTTACTTCAACATTCTGAAGGTTTAAGTGCTTACTTAATTTTTACATCCCAAACTTGATAAATTCAAGATTGAATTCCTGGTCTTATCTCCCAATTGACCTTAGCTAAAGCCTTCTGCATCTCAGTTAATGGTAATTCCATCCTCTTTTCTCAGGTCAAATCTGTAAAGTAGCCCTTGATTCATGCCACCCCTCAACCCATATGTTCAATCCTCTTGAGTATTATAATTTAGAAATATTTCAGGACTCTACCTGCTGCTGCCCAGCTTTCATTCTTGCCTCCTTCAATCTCTGTTCTCAGAAATGACAGCCAGAGGGATCCCTTCAAAAGGTAAATCAAACTGTGGCCTAGTCCCCTTCATTTCAAATCCCTGCACTAGCTCTCCATTTCACTCAGAGTAAAGGTCAAGTTCTTACGATGCCGTCCACTGTCTGCCCTATGCTGAGAATTTGCTGCTCTTTCCCATTCCCTCTAAACTCCAGTATGTGGGCCTCTTTTCAGGTCCTAGGCATCTTTAGACATGCCCTCTCCTCCAAGCCTCTGCACTTTCTAGTCTTTCTTTCTAGATTACTGTTTTCCTAGAAAGCCTCAAGGTTCACTCCCTCACTGTCTTCAGTACTTGCTCAAGTATCACTTTCTCAGAGATCTTTCCTGACTAACCAATTTAAAACTGCCACACTGCATTCCCATTTCCACATCCCCCTATCTCACACCCTGCTTTATTTTTCTCTGTAAAACATACCACCTTCTAACATGCTGTACAATATTTGTTTATTGCTCTATTGTATTCTAGACTGTACCATTAAGGCAGGAATTTAGTGGATTTTGTTCACTCCTGTCCATTCCCAATGCCAAACGTAATAGTTGCTTCATATATATTCTTTTCAGAAATGAATAATAATATTATTGGCATTATATTATATATATATTACATGGTGGCATGCTTTTTTTTCCACTCAAGAAGTGCTCACTTTTTTATAATAAGTATTTTTAAATATTAAAGTTTTAAGTATTTTTAAATATGTAAGTATGATTTGTTTCTGGAACAATAATATCCCATTGTATTGATGTCCCCTCCTTTTTTAGACCCCTATTACTGGGTATGTATGTAGCTTGAATTTTTAAGTAGTATAAAGAATGCTACCTACATAAATATCCATCTACATAAATATTTATATATCCTTCTATATTATTTCCTAGGAATGATTTTTCTGAAGAGAAAGTTTGGGACTAAAATGCATGCTGATTGTATAGATTTAGTTATCTATTACCAAATTAACCTCCAGAAAGTTGGCATGCATTTACAAGTTATAAGGGTATCCTTTTCCTGGCACACTGAGCCACACTTTATATTTTTAAAAAATATGTTCATATTTTTATTTAAAATCTTAAAAATCTGTTTAAGAAAATCTTACCAACTTGATATACAAAATGTATATAGTAAGTTTTTTTAATTAACTTTTGATTTTGAAATAATTATAAGCTTAATAAAGATTGCAGAGGTATTATACAAACTCTTCCCTAATGTTAACATCTTAAAAGACTTCATACATTTGTCAAAACTAAGAAATTTATGCCATTTGTATGTCTTCTTTCATGAAATGTAATTGCATGTAATTGTTTGTCATTTGCCAGTTATTTATTATTGTATAATGTATTTTTTTGATGAATTAATATTGTCTGTTTTAAATATGGTAGGCTAAGATCTGTTGAAAGCATCAATAATTTATACCCACATGTTTCAAAATATCTATCATATTGTCAATAATTCCTCCAAAATAGATAGGCATTATATGACAAAATGGTTACATTGTCATAAATACTTGGAAACTACTAATATATAATAGTACAAGCATGGCTTTTTATTCAAGCTTAATTAGATTCAAGTTATTTCTTGTTTTATTAGTTAATGATTAGTTAAATCTCTGTTGAAAATGACAAAAAATTTTAACTCACCTTTCTTAAACACAAAAGGTAATGAATCATATTATGTAATAGATTTTAGAATAAGGTGGCTAAATTTAGGAGTCCAATGTTATCATTAGGACTTGTCATCTCTGTATTTCTCAACTCTGTATATTAACTTCATTTATCACTATTTGCATGGTGATAAGAGGGCTTTCAGTAAAAACCTCATGGAAATCTTGTTTGTTTCTGAACCAGTCACATGAGCGGCATGAGGACTAAGCTAAGCTCAATGGCCTTTTCCAGGGACAAGTGTCCACTCCTAGAAACTGATGGAATCTCATGTACTGATGTTGGGAGAAGGTTTACGTAAATTAACATTTTGAGCTGATAATGCAATAAGTATGAATGTCATGAAATTATACAATAAATGCCTTCTATTGTTAGATTTCATGCATGATTATTAAGAAATCTATTTTAAGTTCAGATGAGATCATAAAGTATCCCAAAACTGTCATGAGCATTGTTTCCAATTACCTGTGAGAGAAGTAGGATAAACATATTTTCACCCCATTACCTCTGAGGGAATTCAGCTCAATGACACAGTTAACTAGTACTGAAAAACAGATTTTATTGCATGTCCACTGATCATTCTTTCCATCTGTATCTGCATTGCTTAAAGCCATTACTTGTAGCCACATAGAACATTTACCACTCAGCATGTTTTGACAGTGATCCATTTTTATGCCACTTATTATTGCCTTTTGTTCAGATGTTCTAATGACCCACGATCCATGGTACCTTTCGTGAACACATTTGAAAAATTTTGAGGCTTTCACAAAAGGCTGCCACCTGTTACCCCAATGATCTACTGCTTAGATCTCCTCCTGTGAATGTCCTGGTCTTTCTTTTGTTTTGCGATACACCTACACTGTTGTCAAGGATACCCAGCTCTCTACTCTCTTATCTAAACAGTCCACAAGGTGTTGTATTAAAAGTCCCAATTAAATGTGAACAACCATTCACCTGTACATTCATCTCTTTACCTGCCCTCAACTAACTACATGATCTAAAAAATATCAAGGGGTCAGAAGTCATCAAGAGAATAGAAAAAGTACATGGGATCTTGGGGTGTCATGTAATAGTATGGCAGTGTTATCTCAACTAACTTTGTTGCTGCCCTAACAAAGCAGAATGGACCAGACTGGAAAGATGTAGATACAGAGAGCTAGAGAGCAAGGGGATGATGGACAAATTTTCAATTTGATGGCTGTTGCACTGTTAATATTTTAAAGGCTGAAAGAGTATGTTTCAATGTAAACTTTAGGTTTAGCAAGAAAGAAGTTGAGAGGACAGAGGAGCCTTGATGTCATAATAAAATTCTAGAAATCTTTGAAATTTGAAATTCATCATATACCTTAGTAAATGTCTATTGTAGTTAATTTCCAATTTATGAGGCAGTATAGAGTGGTGGTTTTGGAATCAGATGGGTTATTATTATTGTTATTATCATTCCCACTTACTACTTGAATGTCCTTGAGGAGTGCAAAACCCTATTTAGGCCCTAGTTTCATGTTCTAGAAACTTAAGTTACTAAAATCAGTAATAATAGTACCTACATCACGACATCTTGTAAGGATGCAGTAAGGTAATGCATGTAATGGGCTGAGTACAGCCTCTGCACCAAGTAAGAAAGAATCAACATATGCTACTTGCATTAAATAATATATAATGTTATTAAGAAGGTTGTGAGTGAAAATTTTCTTTTATATTTAGGCTTTTGTAATTTTATAAATTAATTTTGTAATAATTTATAAAATTTTATTTTATACTATAGTATTATTTTAAAATAATTTATAAAATAGTGCCTATTTTTATTTTTAATGATTTGTATAAAGGTTTACATATTTTCCAAAAAGCTACCCCTGGTACTAAGCAAAGGTAAAAAGCTGTCAAAAGATCCAGGTATGCTTAGCCTATGGAAGAGGAGGCTCAGTGGGGACGTGGTGCTGGCTGCTGTGAGGAAGAGCTTATACCTATCCTATGTGGTCAAAGGAAAAAGAAATAGATGTGTGAATGGAATGTTCAGGAAGGCAGATTTTGGTTCATTATAAGTTTGACTCAGCCTAAAATTCAATGTAATTCTACAATGCTAAGAGCAACTATTAGAGAAAGTCAGTTCCTTTTCTCCTGAGGTTTCCAGTAGATGCTGGGCAAAACCTTAGCCAGGAAGTAAATCATAGAGGAGTTGGACTTGCAGGATAGAGATTAAGCCTGGGTTAGGTAAGGGGACTGGAGCTCTTTCCGATGTAGGATTCCCTGATTCTAATTTATAAATGAAAGTCAGATAGTTTTGTCCTTGATACCATATTAATCAAATCATTCATTGAGGCAAACTTTATTGATGCAATAGGAAATATGGGACTGTGTTTATTAAGAGCATAGATCATGGGGCGTGATATGCCTGTGTTCAATTCACTATTGGTGTTAGATCTATTGTGGTTTGGGCAAATGACTTGACTCCCCTGAAGTGTTTCATGTACTCATATGAAAATGGAAGTAACAGTAGTTTTTACTCATAGAATTCTTATGAATTTCAAGTAAAATGTAGTATGGTATAACCTTAGCATAGCTCCTAGCATCTAGTAAGCACTCAGTGCATGTTTGCTATTGTTACGTTCATTGTTAAGTAAATGGAAGTATTGAGATATACAGAATCAAAGATAAATTACCTGCTATATTAACTTTTAAGCATTCCATCAGTTAGAAGGGCTTGAGCACAAACATCTAGAACCCAAGGGAAAAAGAACATGTGCATGTGTGTCTATAGAATCCAGAGCAAGAGGGTTAGTAGGTCTCCCTACTACTAGGGAGAGTGAAAAATGCAAACAGGTCTAAAACAGACATATTTGAAGCCAGTGAAAGAGGAATATCATTTTAAGTGAAGATTTAAAGAAATAACTGTAAGTGTGCTTTCTCTATCCTTTGTTAGAAAAATAGAAAATTCTTTTAAAAAATCCAATTATGCTCTTTCTCGAACAGTCTACCTTAGTGTGTTATAAGCAAGACTTAAAGTTGGACTGAACAGATGACCCTAGATAAAAATACTAAGATAAGGAAGACCTAATATATTCAACCAAATACAATAATTCTTATTTTTAATATTTCACTTAGACTATTATGAATAATTTTAATATGTGGTCCCTAAAATATATGAACTGTAGTTCAATGACATTTTCAATCCACAAAAGCAAATGTATTTAGAGGATATACAATATTTCTAACAATGGAAGTTTTTAATATAAAGTTTTTATTTTAATAATTTAAACCGCACACCACACATTTGTTGAGAAGATGTCAAGGTCAGAATTTTCAAATGCCACCATCAGTTTTGTAAGCTAATGCAAACTCACAGTTAGATAAACTGGTAAGTAATCATGTATCTTAAAATTTTCCTTTAAGACCAAAAAGTAATGTAAAATTTCCTCTATAAAGCTAAAAGTTTGAATAGTTGAGAATACAAACAGCCAGAGTTGGCATAAATATGGAAACAAGTCAGCAATGACAAAATGGGAGTTGTGCTTGGAAATCCTTTGGGGACATTCTATCAGTATATGACAGTAGCAACCCCTTTTTAATGTAGTCCCTGATCATAGGATCACAGGGGTGGGACCAGAGTATTTTATGATCCAGGCTCCATGGCCAAATTATTAGAGCAGGAGCAAGATGTATAACCCAATGGGGATTTAGCAGATTCAAGACAATAGTCGTCTGGACATTTGGATAATGGCAGTTGGGAAGTAATGCGTGTTAAGGAAGACCCCAGAATAACTTCTGACAGGACTCTGTGGAGGTGCCTTGGGTTTTGCCCTTCCTGAAGTCCCGATTGTTCCTCTTTTAGATAGATCATTTCAGATGTCCAGTATCCTTACAATAGAATTCCTGTCTTGTTTAAGAGAACTTAATTTTTATTGTTTGCAGCCTAAAAACAAAACAAAGAACTTAATGTTTATATTTCTTTTACAATAGCAGTCAATAACAATTTGAGTTTTTTAAGTAAACCTAACATTATAGAATCAATGTAAAGTGTTTCTCAGCTCAAGAAATAAGTCATTGGTTGAAAACTGATTCTTGTGACCTCAAAACCAAGTTTCATTTTTTGGTGATTTTAAGATTTTGCAGAATATATATAGGTTCCCTCCTACTTTCCTCTACCATGTACTAAGCCAGAGTAAAGAGAATTCCTAGTACAAGCAAAGGAAATGCAACCATGCCACAAATATAGGTGATCTTGAACTCTAAATCAATTGTAATGGATTTTAAAACAGAACTAGGACAAGTCCTTTTAGAAATGAAGTTAGGGCAGAAAATAGTACTTCCAGGGTAACTCTGTGTTCTTGATGTGATTCATTTCAGCCTATTGCTGGAAATATTCACAGAATTCTCCTTCCTCATTTAGTTCTCTGAGCTGTTCAAGGATATGTTTATCAGTAGCAGGAAGAAATGCCTGGTAGCTTTAGAAGATTGCCCTGTCTCTTTGTATTACTTCTTTCAATTCTGATGTTTACTTCAATTTTAAAATGACACTGAGAGGATCTGTAGGCTCACATGAACTTTGGTAAGCTAAAACTTAATGTCAAAGAGACCAACACTCTTCCCAAACAACGATCTGTTATTAATCACATTCTCTTTGTCCATTATACATCTTCCTTTTGGTTATTATTAATTTTTTAATGCTACATATTAAAAATTAATGGCTGTGACATAATTTCAGACAGGAATCCACTTTTCTTTTGTTAGCAGGTGTAATTCAAGGGAAGTGTGCCACATATACCTCCATTACAATGCCCGTTCCTGGCAGAATTTGGTTGAGATACGTTACTACTATTTATCAGTTGGTTGGGCTGCACTGTCAGGGTTTATGATGTTAGCACAGACCTTCGATTAAGTTGCATTCTTGTCTTCAATTATAGACTGTGGATTATTGTGTACATTAACACTGTTCACCCACAGATGCCAGCCAAGTGTAGATTTGATTTTTTTTTCCCCCTCATAGTCCTCAAAAATAGAGCAATTTAAATCAGCACTCCTAGAGAGACATATAAAAGAAAATAGACACATCAACTGTAAATTTAAAAGCAAGGGCAGAGTAAATTTTAATTTGAAAGACTCTGTCAAAAGTATTTGCGTAATTAGAGTTGAGGAGCATTTTAATCACGTGAGGAGGTCACTACAGCTGAAGAGGAGTAAGTGCCGGTTTCTCATGTCAAAACCTCATCCTCTGGCTAAATGGAAGACACTGTTATGTTGTTATAAGGTCAGAGTGAGTAAGTAAGGTAACAGAATCAAAGGGGATAAACCTTCTCTGGGTGAAGAAAGACGCAAGCATGGGAAACCAGTCCTAGCAGCATTTAGAGAGAAAGAACCTGTCCCTCACTTCCTTCTCTCCTGATGCCTTATAAGCTTTGATACTTCCCAGTACAGAACAACTTTTTACGATGGACCTGCAGAACAGGAAAGATACCCAGCTTGCATCAGGGCCTCATTCCTGAGCCTCTTTTGATGAATTATTCCAAATAGATGTTCTCCTAGAAAATAGATCCTTTCTAAGATACCTCAATAATGCATTATCTTCACAGGGCAATCGTTTATCTTTGACACCTCGATATCCACCATGGTCCATTCTGTCAGCTAATGTCAATGTGGATTGAAGATCTCCTGCTTGTGCACAATCATGACCTCTTCTTTGAAAACAAGAGACATACACCCCATTGCTCTGGCCAAATTCCAGGTTAGGTAATTACATTCTGTTACCTAGGGACCCCCTGTAGTTTCAATTAGAAAAATCGCTTTGCCTCCCTCTGCTGCCTGTGGTGTTGTGTAAGGGTAGGTGCTGCACTGCTACACAGCAAGCTTGTCTCACTCCAGAATGAGCTGCTTTTTATCATCATCCTTAATTAATATTTATTGGGTACCCACAGGGTGAGTGGCTTGGGACAGGGTGACTTAGTAATTAAGTGTCCCCGAGTGCCAGTTGTCTCCTTTGAGAATGAATATGAAGGACCCAAGTTGGAACAGTCTGTTCATTATCACAGAAATAGCATCTCTCCTGTGACGTAGCACTGCTACTTGCTCTCTTCTGGAGCCTGTTGATCTGGCACACCTCTAATCAAAAACAGGTTTCAGATCATTGGATCCTAAAGCCTCAGAATTATGTCAAGAAGCTCTTGGAGGGGCTGAACAGAGAGTGTGAGCTGGCCTTTCAGTTCTGACCAATTACAGATTGCAATTCCCTGCTCCTCTGATGGGCAGGGAGGGGGCAAGCTTGTCCTAATAAGCAGCATGCTTTTAACTTTGAACCATGACCTCTGTGTTTCTACAATTTTATCATCATCTGAGCCATCTGCTAGTCTTCTTTGCTATCTGGCCCTGTTCGCAGGATGCACAGACGCCTGAAACTCTCAGGAAGAATGGGGTGTGGGGCTGCTTCCTCCTTTCTCCATGGGTTATCTTGATTCAGAGCCAGAGTTCACGTTTGTTTATTTAATGACTTCATACTTTAGTCATCGTACTTACTTTTTGCCTTGTTCCTAGTGCTTAGTTCACATTTCCAAGATTTTGGTTTTCTAGAATAACTTCTAGGAAGCTGTGGCATGCCGTGAGGAGTAAGGACTACAGGGATTGTCTTTTTCAGCCAAAGAGTGTTCATTCTTCTACTTGAGACATCGGCCCTGGGCCTAAACATTTCGTACTGCCCAGTGCACACTCCCACACCCCAATCCAGGTTTGGCAGGACAGAGTTAGCAAAGCAGGTGTGCTCTGAAAGCATTTGCTCTAGCTCCAAACCAACAGCCTCCACAGAGAGCATCACAGACAGCCTCAGGCTCTCTCAAGGGTGATTGCAAAATGTGAATGAAGAAGAATTACATTTTTCATGATTTTGTTTTTTTTTAAGTTTTATTCTAAATTTTAAGGTGTCCATCATATTCCCTCCTTCATTTCAGGAGAGACCTGAGTGGAAGTGTCATTGATGAGAGCATGACACTATTCTCAGAATTGGGGAGTTATCAGAAATATACACTCATTTGTATTTTGTTACAAAACCAAGGTTGAAAGAGTCACATACAATGGTTGTAAAAAAAATTTTTAGCTTTAAAATAAATAAAACTGGGTCTAATGCAGAAAAACAAAATTCCTAGAATGTACCAAAGTGTACCCTAGCTGCCAGAACATTGTGGCATCTGTTGGTGCACCTCCTGCCCTATTTCAGCGGATTCCCTTTCCTCACCTGTCTTCAGCCAGATGCCCTCTTCTGGTCCCTTCCTCTGTGTCCCCAGAAACCATTTTTACTGCTAAGACATGCCACTGTATCCGTAACATCTTCCTAGAAGGCTCCCTTCACTGTGGCACCATAAGATACTTTCTACCACAGGCGTTGAATCAGGAATCAGTCTTTGGCTGCAAGGAATAGAGACAGCTCTGGGAAACTGAGCAGAAGAGGAATT
Organism: Manis javanica; assembly: GCF_040802235.1. Lineage (NCBI taxonomy): Eukaryota > Metazoa > Chordata > Mammalia > Pholidota > Manidae > Manis > Manis javanica. The sequence goes on from NC_133156.1 coordinate 48,345,150, forward strand.
TAGTGGAACAGAGAGCAAGAGCCCAGAAAAATTGCTAGACAGACTAAAATAAAGTTGTCTTAGGACTCTGTATTTTATTAGTGGTCAATGGCATAAATTCCATACATTCTTATATTTTATCTTGTAATCTGTAATGACTTCTCCCTCCCAATCACTTCCCATATCCCTCAACCTTCTCCTTGCTCCTCCCAACCCTCTGCTGGTGTTTAACCACTTTGTTTGGGACCCATGGTGGGAGCCTTTTGGTTGCTTTGAACTTGGTTGAAACAGTGTGAGGCTTGTTAACTTAACTGTGCCCTTCTTCCTTCATTAGGAAGATTTGAGAATTTGGTGTAGCTAGACTTCACCAAGCCCCCCACCTTGTTTTGGTTTTGGATGACATAAATACTGATTGAATTAATCAATTAATTATTACTGCAGAAGTACTAGGGAAAGGGAAAAAGAAGTTGAAATAGAAATATGTTAAGAGAAAGCTTTGTTTTTGCTATTACTTTGTAATTGTCATACCCCTAAAAGGAACTATTTTTCCAAACTTGACATTTGACAAAGATAGAAGGGAACTTGGAAGCAGAAATAAAAAACAAAAAAAGTAGTGGGTTGTGTTGCTTGTTGTAGGTATTTTTGGTGTGGCTGAGATGTGCTAGGGATATTTCATTTTTGACGTGAGCTCTGACCACTTCTCGCTTGTAAATGGCCAGAATGCATATGTTTACCCAACACGTGGTAGGGTTTGTGATAACAATATTGTGATGCACTGTGGCCTTTTTAAGGATTCAGCTGACTTCTTTGAGCTGAGTGTATCTGCATCTTCTTGTGGGAGAACTTGAGTGACCTATTTCTTCTATTTTGTTTAAGAATCAGGACTAAAAGCAGTCAAATTATAAACCAGGAGCTAATAGGATGAATAGATGCAAGAAAACAGCACGCATCAATTTAATGAAAGAAAATGTATTATATGCAGAATCACTTTCAGATTGCCACTTTCAGACTGCAATTTTTGCTTTTCATTTATTTGCTTCATTTTCTTTAACTGCTATTTTGTTCAACTATAACTTTTAATATTCATTGGGCAAATTATACAGAAAAGCTTGGTTATTTTCACATCTTCATTGAGCTCCTTCCAATGTAGTTTTATACTTCACTGTCCAAAATGGTATATTTAGTTACAATAGGACATTACATTTTGCATGGTTATTTCTTTTCTTTTCGAGGTGTCTAAGAATATCAGCATGGAATGCTGGTTAAATGGCTGATTTTAGTAAAAAATTACTGAATCCTGATTGGAAATCTACTGTTTTACTAAGTATGTTCCTTGAATAATTGTATTGGCTTCACGTGGTAATTCATGCTAAAATGCATGTTTCTGTATCAATTCTAAGACCATATGCATCAAAATGTGTGCCAGTGGGCTGAGATCTAGATTTTTGACAACCTTTTAGAAGAATCTGTTCACACCAACTTTTGAAGACTGCTGGTTTAAGCACCAACGGTAATATTAACTCACAATTGATTGAAGAAGTAGGTCTTAAAAAGTCACAAACAGAACCTCAAACTCCTAAAATTTCTGTATGAATTAATTTTTGTTTATTTTGTTAATTCTACTGCTTTACAGTTCAACTTAACTTTTGAAAGTTTTAATAATCAACCCAAACAAACCTCTCCTCCCCATTTTTAAAACACTGAAGGCACAGAATGAGAAAACCTGAAGAACATAATAGGTATGCAATTTTTCATCCTCCTTTTTCCTCACTTAACAAATCTAATACTTAATCAAGATGATGCCATTGTGGAAGTTCAGTCTGGAGGGAGGAGGGCAAACAGTGGTATGAGAGAGCACAGGAGGCGAAGGAAGAGGAGAGGAGGGGATGATGGCAGCAATTTAAAAAAGTTAATCCAGATGTGTGTGTGTGCATGCCAATAGAATAACACCCTCACTCCTCCCTGTTTTGTTTTGTTTTTGGTGTTTGGAAATAAAGAAGTAACTTAAAAAAAAACTGTGCAGTGGATTATCAGAGGCACCAGAATCTCACTGTCAAAAACAGTGTCTCTGAGGTTTGACAGCAACTTCACTTTACAGTTAAGAACTGATCACTGCCAAAGTAGCGCCAGTGAAGTCGATTGCACGATTCGCTTTAGTGTTTGGGTTCATTTTGCTTTTCCTTTGCAAAGTTAATTTGGGAACTTCTTCGCAGAACTTACCTTTGCATGCCTAATATGGAACAGATGCAGTTTCTGTCAAATGGAAGCAATACTTGAGCTCTTCTAATGAGAATGATTAAAGTGCAGAGTATTACTGTTCTGTTATTGGGGTTATATTAGGTAACTGGCATTATTCATTATTTCTAAATAAAGTGAAATGTGGACCCCCATGCATGAAGATATTTATTACTTATTGATATTTAAAGGTTGTTAAATTAATCTTATTTAAATTACTCCTACTGCCAACCATTGTTACAGTAATTTATTATATAATATTACTTGAGGGTTCTCTTTTACTTTAATGTAAAACTTGCAAAAGCAATGTATTGCCTGTAGATTTTTTCCTACAGTTCATTGTAACTGCGACTAATTCATCACAGCTGTTTAGGCATGCAAAATCTATAATACTTCACAATGTTGATTTTCTGTTTCTGTTTGTTCTAAGACTGGAGCTTGATTTGAAACCATATAATGAAAAATTACATGCATCCCACTGGAAGAAATATTGCTTTAACTACTTGGTGGTAGAAGACCAGCAAGAGCCATGTGACCCTGTAGAGAAGGGTTGTAGTACATAAAACTCCGATAACTTCACTGAAGTTTGTTATGCCTCTCCACAGTACTGATATTAGACCTGCTTTTGGTGTAGAATTAATGTCTAATGTCCATTGTATTTTCTTCTCTGTTCTTAGCAGTCCCCTTAGGTAGTAGCTCAAAATTTCTTTCAAAATATAATTTCCCGTGGAATGTCTAGACCTATTATTCTCTTTGTGAACTATCATGACCTCTCCCTCTTCTTCTGCATCCCTTCCTTCCCCTCCATCTGCTTTTTCCTAAAGGACATTCTACTACTTTTAGTTACCGCCATTCAAAGAGGCCAGGTACAGGCAAAAACGTGGTGGTTCCCATCTTCCCACCTCTTAGCAGCTCTTATAATGCTTTAAAGAGGAAAACAAATCAAGAATAAAGTGCAGCTTTGCATTTATTGGTGGGGATGGATCGTATCTAATCCATGGATGATTGAATGCTGTCTCAGTATCCCTGTGTTTGATATTCAAACTGATGCTATCATTTTCTTCGTGATGATTGAGAGCTGCCTCAGTATCATTATGTTTGATATTCAAACTGATGTAATCATTTTCTTGGTTTGCATGGGGAAAAGACTGATGAATTATTAGTTACATCAAATCTTTAACATGTGCAAATTAGTCAAATGCAAAATACATTTATAAAATTCATAGTTATTATTCTACCATTAGCATTATTTTTGAAGTTTCACACAAGAAAAGAAGCATATGTCATGGTCTTACCTGCTACTTAGATATGTAGAGTTTATATATATAAAGCAAGAGACCCTAGAAAAACAAGGAATACATTTGGATACAAGGAAAAGGATTGCTTTGTCAAACTGTTGCTGTTAGACAAAAACTAATGGGAATAGGAGAGGAGTTGAAAAAATGCAGGTAACCTTATTTTTTTTTAAGTCAATTTGTATAGAGTCTGGATATTTTATAAAGTATATAGGAAAGAGGAGTGGTACAAACTGATTCCTTCAAAAAAATACTTATTTATTAAGGGCACATAGCAATCATACCATAGAAACAGGCTGGAGGTAGGAGAGGAAGATGTGAATAGAACAGCCATAGAAGATGTACAATCACTAGTTGTGACAGGTTCTGTGAAGGCAAATTAGGGGGTGATGAGAAAGTATTAAAAAGGGCATAGTCTTTATGACCTTGGACAAGGGAAATCTGTTTTAAAGTATTGATATTTAAGCTCAGGCTTAAAACATGAGTAAGAATTCACCAAGGGACCAGGGAAGAAAAAGGCATTTCAGACAGAAATATCAGCTTGGCAGTGATTTTCTGTGGTATGAGTGCCTTAAAAAGTGCTCACTTTTTACATATTACATGCTCCATCATCCATTTCTATAGTAGTGTGTATAATATTTCACATGAACTCTCTAGCAAAGTTTTTTAAAATGCATGTAAACTGAATTGACTTATTATATAGTAAGAATGATGAGACACGTGCAAGTAATCACATGTAATTGTACTTACTCTTTCTCCCTGTTTACAAACCTTAATGATTCTCCTAAGAATGGTCCACTATAAATGACATGGAAAAAACTGATTTAACTCCAGCTGACTTTGTGAAAGTAGGTTTTCATTCCAGGCTGGAATAAAAAGTCAGAAACCACATGACAATACTTTTCCGAAAAGGAAAATAATTTGGTACCTTACTATTACCAATATGCTGATGTCTGAAGTTATACTTAAAGCTATTTTTAGTAAATAAAATTCAGCAGTCAAGTCAGATTTGCTGCAACAGAGTTCAGTTGGTATAGTGACACATAAGGGGTGCTTGGACTTCTAGTCCATTTCCTGATGTTCAATCCCATTATTAAAATAAGTCAGTGTGAAAAAAGTAACTTTCTATAACTATCAGCTTAACAGTTTCACTTCATTAAATTCTTGCTTAATTTCTAGGTGTAGAACATGAATGGTTGTTTCTAAGATCATTCATAAATGGCACATAGAAGTATTTGCTGTATATTGTTTGAAGATATTTCTGGACATGAATTTCTGAGTTTGAAAATTATCCATCATCTTAAGTCTACTTTTTAAATGTGTCTAAATTAAATAAATCCAAATTAATTTGTTTATGAATGTTCTGTCTTCACTCACATAATTAGCCATCAGACTTAAACAACTTTTCTAGTGTAAAATGTCAGTTAATTATTAATACATATTATTAAAGCAAAACCAGTTGCCAGAAGCAGTTTTTGAATTTGTAATTGGATTTCTGAATGTTGTTCCTAAGTATAAGGACTCAACTATCAACTTTCTTAATGATAAACTAATTGTAATTTTGTTAAGTATGTCATGCTTTTAGATAAGAATAGCATTTACCTCTCAAGAAATCAAAAGCAAAAAAATTCAATTTAAACTTACCCTTAAACTGTATTATTCCTAATTAATTTTAATTATTTTACTTTTTTTGGAGTATCTCATTGGCCATGGGATATAGTATCAACTCTGTGTGTCAGTCCTCATTAAAAATAGGGTTTCTCATTTCTTGACAGTATTTTGTTAATATCAAAGGTATAGTGTGTTTAATAAAATATTAAAGAAGCATTGTAATTCAGCACATATACCTAAGACATATGTGGCAGAGTATACATGTTTTATATAAAATTCCAAGCCTCTATAAAAATGAGGACATAGGTGCTGTGGTTCTCTTAGAAATGCCTGTCACCAGGACGTACCGTCAATCCAGGATGAATGTAGGCATCCCATCCCTGGCCTGGGCTGAGTGACATCATGCAAACAGTGGCATTAGTGTCACAAGTAATAATAGCTTCACCTTAAACGCTGTCAAACAAGATCAAGTTGCTAAGCTCTAACTTTTGTTGCAGAGCTCCATGAAAACTAAAAGAAAAATAAAACAAGTACCAGGTTGCTGTGGATAGGTTAGTAAAGTGATATGCCAATAAGTAACAATCCTGGAAACTGAAGGTTTTTGTGTGTTTTTTTAATGATATCCATACAGTGTCCTTCTTTGTAGATTTTATTTTTCTTTCCACTATAAAATTAGAACTTGTCACTCCGCTATAGAAATCTGACAGTTAAATAATAGTTTACAAATGATTTTTAGTGGCATGAGAAGTTACTGCCAATAGAATGAGCTCTGTGACTCAGCAGATAAAGACACGCAACTCCAGTTTATTAAGGAAAGCCCACTGAACTTACAGGAAAGTGACAGCAGAAGTAATGTTTCTGTTGGTTCACTCTTGCTAGCGTTTTTAACTTCCCTTAATTATCCAAATAATTTTCTCTCGGAACTTAAAACCAATTGGCCCAAACATACTTTACTCTAAGCATTTTCAGCTTGGAAAGAGGGTGGGTGAACTACATTAAAATGGCTCTCCACACCCCTTTTCTCCCCTCCCATCTCCCTTTAATGGAAAAGGGATCCTGGTAATATCCAGCTATCTTGCTAGTACAGCTCCAAGTACAAAGAAAGGACAGTAGGGGTGGTGATTTTAATTATCTATGTAAATTAAACTATGTGCTACAGTCCTGTGATTGAAACTCATTACTGTAGCTTTATTGTTTAGTTATGAGTGTAAACCTCAGCTCAATTAGATTATAGACCCAGTCCTGATGGCTCCACACATTCACAGAATTTGAAGGAAAAAAAAAATACAGTCAGGACAAAAGAGTACCTCAGCTGTCTTTTACATGTTATCACACCAAACATACCTCTAGAAGGCAAGCACTGGAATGACAGTTTCTACTTTTTTGTAACCTGTCACCATGCAATAGAAATATGTCAATGTTAGATGTTTATTACAAATTAAAAAACAAAGTTACTGTAGAGGCTTCCTTTATTTTGTCAATTTTACTGATCAAATAGTGGTCTCATAACCCTCTCTCTCAAAATTAGATATGAAAAAATTAGAACCTCAAACTCAATATTTTTCCTAATATCTGGCATATCTTTTAATATTTTAGGGTATACTGTTTCTCACTGTGACAAATAAAGGTCATTCTTCTTGTCTACATTTTTGCTACCTTGGGATATTATCTGTAACTGCCAGACTGTGTGAGCTCTGTTGACTGTAGACTAATTGTCCTTAAATTAAATATATTAAAATTTGTAACTGGTGAGAAGCAATGCTGTATTCCCCCTTGAGTCATTGTTGAATCACTTTTCTCACATGGGAGATTTATTTAAAGATAGTTTTCCTTCACTTGAAATAATTGAGGACATTCAAAATGCCAAAATCATTGGATTAACTGTGAAAGTTGTATTTACTCTACAGACCTATTTCAAATGCAAGTTTTAAGGTAGATGCCTTTAGCTGACACTTAATTAACATATTTACTTTTGGTTGATTCTTTCTTGGAGTTATATTTGTTATCCCAATTTTGATATTTTGATTTGTAACAGTTACACACTCAGGAAACTAATATTTTGGAATTTAATGGGAAAGTAAAGCTATCTGATTTCACTAGCAGAGGTCATTATTATTAGTGTTAATAACAATAAGAGGGAACATTTATTGAGTATCATGTGCCAGGGAGAATGCTAAGCATTTCACAGATATTGTCTCACATAATTTTAATAATAATGCTAGTAAATGAAATATTCTTTTTATTTATTATCCCATTCTAGGCCTGTGGACACTTAGTAACTCAATGAAGTTTAAAAGCTGTAAAGAGGTAGAGACAGGATTGGACCCGAGTCTGACCCCAAGCCCATATGGTAGGGATAAATAGAGTGATAGAACAGTATGTCACATTGAACCTAAAATACATATAAGGGTAACTAAAGAATCATGTTTAACTTTCATCATATCTGGCTACCTTTCCACTGTCAACATATGGTTCACTACATTCCTTTTTTTAAGCTTTATTAAGATACAATTGACATGTAACATAGTGCCAGATTAAGTCTGGCACTATGATGTGTCGATTTAATACACTTCTATATTGCAAAATGATTACCATGGTAGCATTAGCTAACACCTGCATCATGTCATCTAATTACTACTTTTTTGTAGCGAGAGCATTTACTACCTACTCTCTTAGCAATTTTCAAGCATATAGTACCAATATTAACTATAATCACCATACTGTACATTAGATCCCCAGAATTTATTCGTCTCACAACTGGAAGTTTATACCCTTTGACCAAGATCTCCCCATTTCCCCTAACCCCTAGATCATGGTAACCATCATACCACTCTCTGTTTTTCTGAGTTCAGCTGTTTTAAATTCTGCATATAGGTGATATCATGTAGTATTTGTCTCTTTATGTCTGGCTTAACTTCACTTAGCAAAATGACCTTGAGGTCTATCCATGTTGATGCAAATAGCAATAGCCCTTTCTCTCATGGCTGGATAATATTCCATTGTGTGTGTGTGTGTGTGTATGTGTGTGTGTGTGTGTGTGTGTGTGTGTGTGTGTGTGTGTGTGTGTGTGAGTATATCTTCTTTATCCATTCAAAAGCAAGGTCAGTGTGTCATGTAAATTTGCATCCACAGTCTAGCACAGCACTCAGCACAAATAGGCTTTCCATAAATATTTGTTCAGTTTAATTTAATTGATGTGTATTTTTAAAACTCACTGAAATATAAAATGTACTCGCTCAGTTTGGAATGTGGCTCTATTAATACATTAGGAATTTGGCCTCCAAAGTTTCCAAGTCAATAATGACTTTCTTTCTCTTGTGTCTTCTAAATACAACACTATGCTTGCTAACATCTCCCTTAAAGCAATTTGCCATGTGTCTATTAATATGAATTTCCATAAAATAATGTTCATGACTGGGACTCTGGCACCTCATATTGCAACAAGTGAATTTCTAACTTTAACTGAAGCAAATTGTCACTAATTTGTAGAGCTCACCTGATTCTCTTTGAAAATGACATTGCTCCTAAAAGGACACTTTGAATGAAAAGGGAAACAGTTACAGAGAATCAGTATTTTATTTTTCTCATTGTGTGTATATTTCTCAATGATTATTTTCCCAAACTATTGTTGTAGAAAAAACTCAATACATGTTAAAAGTGTTAACTTAAACATAAACCAGCCAGTTATTTATAGGCAAAAATGGGTTTATTCAGGAATAATAGAGAATTGCAATCTGAGACAACCAAGCTATGGTAAAACCATAAGCAGGTCCAGAGAACAAAGGAGAGGCATGGTCTTTCAAAGAGGAAAATGGCCAGCTGCAGGGTGTTCTAAGCAAAGAGTCTGTTGGAATAAAAACATGGAGATGAACTTGGTGGGCACCTCATTGACTAAGTTGTGACAGTTCTTCACTGGCTGGGTCATTGCCCAGTTAGGGCAGAAACCTTTCTTCCTCCTGCTGGGTGGTAAAGTAGCTAAGATAGCATCCATTTGCAAGGTGCCTGTGTCTCTTCGTGGGGTCTGAGATTCATGAGGAGTGGAGAACATGAGAGCTCCCCTTGCTGACCTCTCAACTCTACTTTGGTGAGGTTTCCCTTTCCTAATTTGCACAAAAGAAAAGATGTAGACAATTTACTGCAGTCTTTTTTTATTGTTGTTTTTCTTTTGGACTGGGGAACTCTGCCTATGATCCTATCTGCATCTCTTAAATTATAATTGCAATACTTTCTATGTACTTTCACATAAATATATAATCCTCAGTCTCATTGTGTTTCTAAATACAACTATTAAAACACTGCCTTTCTTCATTTCTCATTGTAAGATGAAATAGATTGTAAGGAAGAAAACCTGTAGGACAGGGAAAGTAAAAAGAGAGGGGGAGAGCTGGGGCAATGAAACTGGACAGTTGAGATCATGTTTGAACATGGCATCAATCTCCTTCCCACAGCCTTCCTTACTTTCTTCTACATTTTGTTCTGTGCCATTCATTCCATATACATTTACTGAATATATTCTGTAGATGAAGCACTCTGATAAGGGGTTAGCATAAATTCCAAGATATAAGAACAGCCTTAGATAATACACAATCTACTAGCACGGAGGTAAAACATCTTAAGACAATGTAAATCGTCTTCCAAGGAGGAAAGACTGTGGGAATTTAGAACTAAAGAGATTACCTTTGAATATGGAGAGGCCCATAGGGTAAGAAATAATTCCAGCGAGAAGATGAAATGTGAATTGGGCCTTAAGGATAGAGTAGAGTTCAGCTACTCGTCGCAGTTAGACGGAGAAGCCAGGAGTGGTTGCTCACTGGCTCCTCCCTCCTCCTCTGCTATAGAATAGAACCAGCTTCTTTCTAACCACCTCCAAGCATTAATCAGTCTTAATGCTTCTTTGCAACCGATTCCTACAGTAGATAAGGAATTTCTGTGCCTTTGCCGTAAGAGGACTTGCCATAAAAATAATTTTAAGGACTCCTCCATTAACTTGGTTATGGTTGGATCTCTTGCTTTCTCTTCTATGAATAAGAGAAAGGGATAAAGGGATAAAGGGGTTGCAAGCATCAGCTCCAATCCTTTGGTCATGACTGCCTGGTATACCTGGTAGGCCGTGAGGATTGCATCATGAGGCCAAGTCTAAATTAAGTAGAAAGAGACTGATGATCAAATTAATCATGTCTGCTATGGCATAGAATGAAGGAGTAATGGTGTGTTTGCCATGTATTCCCAACCACAAGTTTAATCGTTTCGACTAAGGTGATATTCCACACTTTGGGTCACTAAATAACAAGGAAAACCTTTATTTCCAACTTTCTCCATGAGAAATGGGACTTGGGGTAGAATTTCTCCATTTAAGCAATTCGTAGAGGCAATCTCAGAAAGTCATTATCAGCCTTCAGAGGCAACACACCTGTATTTTAAAACAAAGCTGAAAGACTAAGCAGTTGAGTCATGCCATGTTCAGTTTCAGAGAAAGTTCAAGCATACAGACAACCTCAAAACTGGACTGGGAAGCCCAAGATTTGAAAGTCTTTGAATATCAGTTGGATTCAGTTATAAATAAATTCAAAAGATGGATTGACTTGATGACTGGATCCCTAGGTTAATACAAGGAACGTGACATGAAGAACCATGAAAGGCACTTGAGAATGCACATGCTTGTGTGCTTGGATTGTGGGATGTATGCACTAAGGGATCTCTTCTATAAACTGAGGCATATGTGTTAGTTGCTAAAAGAATTTGGCGTGGCCCACACAGCTATTCTGGCAACTTTAAATCTTGCTTATTTAAATTATGAGTTTCATCAGCACTGCTTCAAAATAGTTCATTTAAAATGAATAACCAAATACTGGATGCTAAGGCACATGATGTTGCTTAATAAACGTAACCTTTGTTTAATTTAATACACATTACAGTCCCTACACTTCCTGGGACACATTTGAATCATTGGCTGTCATGAATTTACAGCATAGATACTGTCACTTCCTCTAAATAAACAGAAAGGAAAAGCATCTTTTTTATATGTTTGTGGTCCTCTTACTGATGTTCCTTGGGCAGTGTATTTAGCCTCCTACTGACACCTCTTAGGTTTAGAAGAGGCCTGAGATTTATTACAAAATTATTTTTAAGATATAGTTTATCCATTGCCCTCTAGTGACAGAAATGTCAGAATTACCTGTGCAACTCCAGAAAAAGCAATTTCATTCTTCCTGTGTCCGAGCCTGTTGTGGTGTCTATTTTTACGAAGTGGTTTTCTTGGTTTTTCCCCCTTTTTATAATTTTGAAATGGATAAGTTGCCATAGTGCACCTCACATTGAAGCAAGGATGATCAGAGAGATGGCAGAGCACCTCTAGTTGTCACAGCCCCTAAATTATAATTGATTTGTACACGAACAAAGAAGTGATAGAGGATTGGATTCTGAGAGAGAATGGGACTAGGTGTGACTGGTTTGAAGATATGATTTTATTGTGGAAGAGTCAAAACACAAAGGTTTCCCCAAAGTCTCATTTTTCATAGACATGAGATAAAATCTGTAACTTTCATTCCACTGGGATTTATACCATTTGTTGGCTTTAATTTAATTGGATAGAAAGCAAGGAATAATGGTTTACTTTGGGCTGTCTTTTATCTTCCTTAGTAGCATGTCATTTATGTGACCCATGGACTCTGCGAAGGTTTTGAAAATACCTCTTGAAAGTCTGCCTCTACTTATTGGGTGCTAAAATATGTTTTACTTTGAGATATGTTCAAGGGCAATAAAGTAGAGAATATCATTTTAATAATAGAGCAAAATTTAGTGAAAGGAAAGTAAATAGCAAATACAGGCTGAGCAGGGGGTAATGAAAGTAAAGCTTACTCCCCAGAAGTTAAAGTGCTCAGTTTTATAGTAGACATATAAATGCCTTATGAGCCTATTTGGTAGGAAACACTTAACTATGTAGATCCTCTGTGAAACCCCATTACTTACATTTCTGAATTTCCGTTGTGGCTTGTTGTGCTCTGTCTGGGATGTCATGTTATTCACGGCACCCCCTGCAACGGCCACTTTAGAGCAGGTGTGCTTGATGGGATGGACTGAGCACACATTTTTTTATCTGCTCCGATGAAGTGCACTTATTCTTAGCCTGGGGTAGTTACTGATGTTCTGTGATTCCTTCATATCCATTTGGCAGACATTTTCCTGTTTCTCAAAATATCTCACCCTAGACATTCAGGAGCCGCTTCTTTGGGAGGCAAAGCAGTTCAGCCGTCACTGACATCCTATTGTTAGCCTTGCTACGGAGTTTGCCGACAGTCATCGTCCTGCTGACTAAGACTCTGTGCTCCTGGGTATCCTCGTGGTCAAATCAATGCCACAAGAATGATAAGACCTCTATCATTCAGTCATCTCTTCTCTTAGCTATTCCTTTAGATGCCCAGACTGCCTGATCTTTAGGTTGCAATGCTGTACGGTTAAAGGAACGTCACTGAGGGAGTCCATCCTGCTCTTGTCAGTTCACTGGCCCCATGACCTTGCATTGGAAGTTTTAGCTTACCTAACCTCAGTATCCCCTGTAGTCACCCCAGAAGCTATTGCTGAATATCAGTGCATATTTAGTAGGTATTATTCAAAGTACTGGAAATACAGACACATCATCCTGACCCTACCATCAAGGAGACAACCTTCTTGTAGAGAAAACAGAGAAGTGAACAACCAGTTAGGACCATGGCTACATCGACTTCCGGAAAGAATTGTTAGGAAAATAAGATGACAAATGAGTCAGTGCTTCTTTTATTTTCCAGTTTTATTGAGCAATAATAGACATACTTCACTGTATAAGCTTCATGTGTCAAACATAATGATTTGATTTACATATATTGTAAAATGATTACAATAGCTTTAGTTAGCATCCATCATCTCATATAGATATAATAAAAAGAAAAAAAAATTCCCCTTGTGATGAGAACTCTTAGAATCTACTCTCTTAATTTTCCTGTGTATCATACAGCAGAGTTAGCTATGGTCGGTACCCTTTAAGCCCCCTCCCGACATATGCATTTCAGAAAGTGGCTGCGGCATTAGTAATACTAATAGGGCTTTGCCTGGAACTATGTTCACAGAGAAACATACAACGATGTCTTAAGTGTTTGAAATTTGGTTAGAAATGCTAATATTTGCATAAAAAATTAAAAATGTCAATAATCAATAAGAAGTGACAGGTGGTTGTTAGAAAGTAAGTACTAGAGATAATCCAGAGGAATGAGAGATCCTATTGGAAGACTGCGGAGGAAGTACAGGCCTGGATGACTCACAGGGAGAACTTATATAGGGAGCAAGCCAGGGGAAGGGCATTCCCTACGAAAGGGACAACCTGGGTATAAACGGAAATGGAAACAACTTGAATAGGATGTTCAGGAAAACTGTCTGGCCCAGCCAGTTCCTGAACATAAAGACTGAGAATGAGAGTTGTAAAGTTATTTTGACTCTTGTTCGCATGTATATAGTGAATCTGACAGAAGATATGTCATTGGCAAAGTGCATTTAAGCATGAAACTGGACCATATTTGCTCTGAACTACATTCACATAAACAAAGTTGGCAAAATAAAATATAAGTATCTCTGTATATATGTTATCCCTGCAACACAAATAATAGAAAAGTAGCATTATTTATATAGTAGCAAATCTCATAAGTTTTATTCTCATACAGCATTGCTTTATTCATAGATGTTTATATGATTTTCAAATCAATAGACATATAGTTTAGAAACCATTTAGCAGATTGCTTTTGTGTGTAATCTTTTTTTTTTTTCAGAACTCTAGAACATGCATAGATATTTGGCGCTTTATTCTGGCAGGCACATCTCTGTGGAGTATTTTTAGTGGCTGTGGAGAAGGGCACTAGGCTAAGTGCTGGGGATACCAAGTCTTCAGAACCTTGCCTTCAAAGAGCCTAAAGTCAGTGGAAGTATATAAGCACATCATAGAACAACATTTAGTTTGCCCTGTGAATATGTGGGACAAGTTCATTTCCAGTTTCCTTTTTAATTATTTGTATTTGGCCAAAGGAAATTTCACTCATGTGAAAGTTCTGTCCTTTTGATGAGCTCTCTAGTAATCTTTGCTCTGAAGTTGCTAAAATATTAGCCTAAGGACACAGATTTCTTTTCAGCCATTTCTCTTGGTAATGATTTTATGAGTACCAGAAAATGTACAAATACTAATATTTATATTTAAACTATTGATTTAAATTATTCATAACCCTCTCTTAAAGCAGGGGGCAAGTAGAGAGGGAAAAAAATTTAGGAAACTAGATATGATCTGGATTTCTATAAAAGAAACTAGATAGCAAATTCAGTTGTTAATGAAAAATACCACCAAAGTTAACACATAGTCCTTACCTCCCCACATTGTGAGAGCTGGCAAGTTGCGGCTTGGGTCTTTCTTACGAAATCCCATACCTGTGTATAAATCCAAATGCATTTTCACTTACATATCTTCTCTAAACATTTTCATGAAAAACAAAAGGTAGAAAAGTTAGGTTTCACAAAAGATCTCTAAATAGAAACTTATTTAAAGAAACTGATCATTATTCCTTCATACCACACTCATGAGCCTTTGGCCGACTCAAATGTCATCCCTGCATCTGCAAGAATTGCGGCTTTTGCTTGTGGTCTTGACTAGTAACTTAATGTGGCGATTAAGACATACTCTTCATATATTTGCATATATACAAAGACATGGATGTCCTTTCAAATTATACCCACCTTCTCCTTAGGCTAATGCTATATTAAATTGCACTGAAATGCTTAGGCACCTCAATATAATGATTTTCCACATCCCATTTACTTGTTGATTATTAATGAATGCTTCCTGAGTTGCGTTCTTGCTATTTTGTCTTTAAAACTACTTTCAGGGTTTTAGCATCATATTCAAGAGGCCAGTCAGAGTTCTGTGCTTGCAGCTTCATTAAAATTCTGTCCTACACATCATCTGACTCACACTTTATAATCTATCAGAACACCTGTTTTCTTTACAATGGCCACGAGGCAGCTCAAAACACTGTGGTATTTAGCATTTAATAATGAGCACAAGATATGTATTTTTGACACTTTAAATTTTCTTTAGAAAAATGCATGGAAAAAAGCCAAGTTTGAATGAATTATCTAAACTTTCGCAATTTCGTAACATGAATTTTAACCAACTTTTAAAAAACTGAGAAAGTGCCTTCTCTCTTTGTCAGTGGGCATTACATTGGCTAACTAGGAAGGGATGTAGAGAGAAATAACTTTAAAATGTCACTGCATAAACTAATAGTGATATAGAACGTATTTTAAAATGAGTCTGTGCATTATTATTTTCCCTATTTGGTCTCACAGACACTTCACTGTAATCTCTCTCAGAAGCTTAGTGTCATTGTTATGTGTTTATAATTTGGTGACTTAACTATATGTATATATATATATACACACATATATATACATACACACACACAGACACACATATAGACACATATATCTCTTAAATATTTATCACTTATATACAAAAGAAAAAGTATGTACAAAAGAATATCATTTTAAGTTCACACATTTAGAATGTGATTGTTAAATGGTCCTCAATATAATTGGATTTGAAATACTTAAAGGGAGGAACAGAGTGATAATGGATGGTCTTAGAAGGGTGAAAGTCTGTCACTATATTATGTAAATGAAGAAACTTCTAGTGCTCATGAATGGCTATGGTTTTAAGCACTAATAGAGGACATACTACCAGTGGATTATTGTAATCCTACAGTGTTATCTATCAGTGGGTGGATGAAGGGAGCTCTCTCTGCTGAGGGGTCTGAATAAGCGTTTCCATTTACTCCCCTGCTAGGTCATTGACAAATTGAGGTTTTACCTGGGAACATTTAAAAGCATATGCAGTAAACAAACTTATAGTTTCTTTCCTAGCTTGGGTCCTTTACTAGATCTGTGCTATTTTGGAAAGGCTGGTGCCATTAAGCCTAAAAGTCAACCAATTTCTGTTGTGCCCTAAGGAGGATATTGTGTGCAGATTGTTGTGGAGGGTAGGAAGGGTAGAGAGGGAGAGAGTAAGTTATGCCCTATGCAAAAATATTTAACAGTCTAAATACATGTCTCCTCTTTCTATCCCTTGTTCAAATCCACACACTCAGTAATGACATTCACTTCCCAACTCAGGACCTTACTGTAAGTATCTATAGAGCAAACCTTCAAAACTTGGGTTTTTCTTCTTCCTCAGCCAAAATCAAAACTGGTAATTCTATCCGACTTGATCATAAGATTGGAGAAAATATATTAATAATGGAAAATAGATTAATGTACTGATATTAGTTAGATTGAATCATATGAAATTGTCTTTTTGTAGGAAAAAACAGTTGAATGTTCTTAATTTTATATAGCTACATCTGAAATTTCCAGATTATGTGTGCAGATTAACTGGGATTTTAATAATAAGGAAGGTAAATAACATCTGATGATGTGAGTGTTCATACACTCTCCACAATACTTGATGTGTGCCAGGCACCTGTCATATATTCTGTCATGAAGACAGAGATTAAGTAATCAGCCCATGATCACACAGTGACAGTAAATGGACCAGATCAGAACCAGGCTAAAATTTTTGTGACTTTAAAGTGTATGTTCATTGGCATGTTGAATTATGTTGTCTTCAAATGGGTCCAAATGATTGGTGCTCCTGAGAAGGGGCTAGAACAGGAACCACTGGGAGAATATGGGGGCAGAGAGGTTTCCTGGGTCTTGAGAATTACATACGTAGGGAGTACTCAGGCTGACTGTGTTTAGATTCAACCCTGGGGAAGAAAAGCCATATGACCTATGATGGTGGCTTATTTCTTGTAAATTGTATGCAGCAATGTTTCTATAGAGAGCAGAAAGCTTTATTTAGTCAACACACTTTACTTGTTTGGTGCAGGATTCAAATCCATAGTGTGATCCCCTCCACTGTAGGATATAGTAACTTCTCTGCTCTGACATCTAGCGGTTTATATCAAACAACCATGCATTTAATTATATTTTGTACTATGTGGTTCTCTCATGGCTTCTTAGGCTTAAATATTATCTCTTCAACCAAGTTAGAACCTCTTCCAAGGCAGGAACAATGTCTTATCTTTATTTTACATTTTTTACTGGGTTTTTCCAAGTGCTGGGTATATGACAGGTCACTAAATATGTGTTGACTAGTTGATCAAGTAAAGTTCTTGATTCTAAATTTCACTACCAGATCTACCATTGATCCCTTTATATAGTAGGAGTATCCAGGCACTAAATGTTAACATCATAAGTTCTTCCTGAGACACTGGATCATGTAACTAGGAACCTCATTGTCTGTGCTATAATAATACATTTTCCTGAATAAGGATTCTATGTGTATAATATATCCTTACTACTTGTTGGAGCCAATGACATAAAAACTAAAATTGTTTTATTTTAAAAGAAGACAACAATTCAAGGTGTCCAAAGCTCACTATTTCATATACTTTTAGGTAAACATGGAATTATAACTCACTAATAGAAGACAGTGGAGTTCTAAAAATGTAACCAACTCATCTAGATGTCAAAATTACTTGAATTCATTATGTCTTAGAAATGATTTTTGACCTAGAATTCATAATCCAAAGGTGATTCTTTTTTAAAACATGCACACACACACACACACACACACACACATATACATACCTATACACACATAATCAGGGTGCTCCAAGAAACATTACAGGTTAAATTGTAAGCTAATGTTAATTTTAACTTTAATGTGTTTGTAAGACAAATAATCTAAGATGTAGTAATTGAGTACTTTAAGATGTCTAAAACAACATGGCAAGCATTCTAAAACTGAAGGATTATGTTACAAAATGTTGGGAATTAGAACCTTGATTCACCATTTTGTAGGCATAGACTAAATGGAGCCTAAACATATAATTGAAGTTAAAATTAGAGTTAATGACACCAGATATTTAATCAACCAATGACTTAAAATACCCAGCAAGGAGCACTTGCACATTTGAGCTTTAAAGTATTTTGGTATTCTCAGTAGCCAGTATGTATCTGTTAGATTAGGTCTTACTGAGCAATGCATATCAAGATGCCTGCACATTAGATGCCCATATAACATCAAACAAAGTGGTTATGAAACAGCAGGATCTCTGCAGGAAGTGAGAAGATGTCTCACACAGTACATAATCAAATCTGGAAAATGTTGTAACAGTGTCAGATGAATGGTTAGGCTTATATAATGTTTTTAGTTAGTCTCTCTTGCTTTCCAGAAACTGACTCATTCATGTTCTTTCAGTAATGGGCAGGAAGGTGGGATTCTGTGATAATAATATGGAAAGTTGGTCCGTTATGTCTGTTGAAGATGAAGAAAGAGAGAGCTACACTGGGCAAAGATAGAGCGTTCTAGAGACAGATTGTTCTAGATATGAAAAGTTTCCAGAGACCTCTGCAGAATAGACTTCATGATTCATTCTAGCACTCTGAGCATGATATATATGAAGCTTGGCTTTTGTGTGTGTGCCCTTCTCTCTACTCTCACCATGACCTACTCTATCTTTTCTCTACTTCATGGCCTTTCTTACTCACTGTTCCTGTTTCCTCATAACTTTTCTTCCACGTGCCTGTTATGGCCTGTCTGACTTGTTTCTCAATTTGACCTTTCACCTTCAACTCCAACTCTTACCTACTTAATTCTTTCCTGGTGTTTATTCCAATTTCTGATATAGTAGCTCAGTTCTATTTTTTACTATTTTTTCTAATTTTTCTTTGTTCATTTTTTGTTGACAGATTATGTTTGCCACAAACTTCTTATAAGTCAGAGTTCACCTTTAATTAGCCAAAATTTGGTGTGATCGAGGTGACATAATGGTCAAATAGGCAATATTATGGCCATATGGAGCTGGCCACTCTGGAAGGCAGAAGGTAATATAGGCAATCATGTGCTATGATAGACAGGTCTCAGAAATAAATGATGTCCAGGCTCAAAAAACCAGAGATAAAAGTTGCCAAAATTAACTTTCAGTATCTAAGATTGAGTGGGTTAAGCCAAGTCCATTGTTTGAGCCCATAAAAAGCAAGTATATCACTACTCAATTTTTTTTTCTCCTTGAAACAGAGTCAGTTTTATTTCTAGCACTTCTGCTTACTAGAAGAGAGATACATAAATGACAAATTTGGAATATCCATTGACTTTGAATATATAGGCTATGGCACAGTGAACTAGAACTAGATGTGGTGAAAGCCACTGAATTTATCCAGAAACTCTTCAGAAGCATTCATAATACATGGTTTATACTGGGCAGAGTGAATCAAGCTTGTCACTGTGTATGCTGGGTTCTTGGCACAGCCAAATATTGACATGGCATTTTAATATGCCTTCTGACTGGTTGCAGAAATCCTTATTATTTCATGAATTAGTTCTAGTGAGACAGACTTCATTGTTTTTAGAGAGTTCGAAAAATATTGAAAGAAAATATTGCTGTTGTGTTCAAGTGTGAAATTTATGCAAAATAGACTCCAAATGTAACTTGGCCACCTGAGGCTTAGAAAGGTGTAAAAGTTAGCTAATGCAACACTATATCAGTCAACTCTTGTCTTACTGGAATGTCCCTGATTACTCTAAAAAATAGTCTCTAGAAAAAAATTTAATTAAAAGATTCTGCTCTTTTTTTCATATACCAAAAAGAATGTTGGTGCACAGCATTACTTTATGTTATCTCTTATGTGCTGAACTCTCTGTTTTAACCTTTAATTTGTATAGCACAAGTTTTTCAAGTTTTCTTAAGGCCTTTCAAATCTTTCTCATGAATGGGTTAGGATATATTCTCTTCATTTCCCCCTCTCCTTTAGAAAGTTACCAGTTGAGTTGTTCCTGTCCAATTTTTTTTTTATAATATCTCTATTCTTTGGTGTATTCAACACTACTTATATTATCACAAGATCTTTTTTATAGTTAAACATGACTTAAATGTTCTGGATAAAGTAGTTTGCTTAGAAAGAATCCCATTTAGAGATGGACTCAAAATATTTCTTTTGATGTTCTGAGGCCATGTCTACACTTTTGAACAAAAATGGCATTCTACTAAGTAGATCTCACTGTAACCATAGAAAGTTCTGGAAAGTGAAATGAGCAAATGAACCAAGAGTGAGAAGGTCTATATCTAACTCTGCCCTAATTATTTGTGTGACCTTGAGCCCCTCATTTTGAGTCTAGTTTTCCCATTTGTAACCTGAGGTCTATGGACTACTCAATCTCTAAGGACCATTTGCCCATATTATTTATTTCACACCTGATGGGAAAAACATTTATTCTGGCATTTTGTAAAGTTGAGATACAAAAATATAAATCTATCTAAAGCCCTACCTTTTATATTAAAGTAACAGTGTCCTGGCAGAGAACAGAACTGAATGAAGCTTAACTAGATCCATTGAGATAATCCTGGGTTTGGATAGTACCATGCCCCAGGAGATAGGAAGTATTATTACAATGTCCTCCTTTGTTCATTTTACCCAATAAAACTCCCTCTGTCCAGATAAAAAACGGGTGATTATATCTGTGCAGATGCATAGGCATGTAAGTGCAAGTGGTGGTATATTAGTTTCCTGGGTCTGCCATAACAAAATACTACAAACTGGGTAGCTTAAACAACAAAAATGTATTCTCTCATAGTTCTGGAGGCCAGAAGTCCAAAATCAAGGTGTCCGCAGCCCTCTGGAGGCTCTAATGGAGGATCTTTTCTTGTTCTTCCAGCTTTTGGAGGCTGTCGCCATTCCATGGCTTGCCGTAGCATCTTCTTCTGCTCCATCTTCATATCACCTTCCTGTGTGTCTTTCTCTCTGCTTCCCTCCTACAAGGATACCTGTGATGGCCCATCCAGATAATTCAGGATAAGCTCCTCCTCTCAAGATCACACTCAGTCACATCTTTTACATGTCAGGCAATGTTCACTCTTTTACCATAGAAGGTAGTATTTATAAGTTCTGAGAATGACATACATTGCTGACGGCCACCATTCAGCCCACTGTAAGTGGGACAACAGGTAACTAGTTAGCATGTGTCTCACTACTCTAAGTACACCTGTGCAGTGGTAGGCAATGGCTGCATACACAAATTCAGGCTCAGTGTTACCACATTTTCCAGTTTTAAAAGAGAAGCTGGAAATCTGGACTTTGTGTCTATGTGTTTGTGAGTGAAATCACCTGATATTTGATGTTGGCTTATTGAAAAAAAAAAGGTCTATGCATGCCAAATAAAACCCATGTATGGCCCATGTTCACTGCAAGGGCTGCCAGTATGCAATCTCCAAAAACAGAATAAATTTCCTTTGAGAGAACACTTTGTATACATATTCATTAACTCAACAAATATTTTCTTTGCACCTAATAGAATAATATTTATTCTAGATTGACCAGGGAGACCTTGCTGCTTTGAGAAAATAACTCCCAAAATGCAACTCTCATAGTTCTTAAGAAAAAAGAAGGCTTTAGCTCTGTATTTCCTTTCTGGGAACATTACCTATGACACTGTGGCCTTCATTGAGATCAACTAGGCTTCATGATTCTGGAATAAAGTTAAGATTCACATACAAAATCTTATATCTGGTCTGATCCTTGAATATCTTGGAGATAAGAGTGCCATTAGGTTGCCTAGTATCTTATGTTTACTGGGTATTCACCTTGTCTATCTTGACTATAATATTTTCATAGATAATAGCAAAGCCCTTCACATTTCATATAGACCCTCTTCACTATTGAGTCAGCATTGCTGATGTAGGCCAGCATATTAGAATGCCAGGTCCTTCAGTTCCATTAATGTTTGGCTGTTAAACTGTATTTTTTACTACAAAGGAGAAAGTTCTTGCAGGTACCCAATCTGCCATCAGGAGCTATGAGACCTTGCCCAAGTTCATTAACCTCGGTTTTCTTATTTAATAAATAAAGAGATCTTAAAAATTCTCATTACACAAAAACAGTTATGTGAGGTGATAGATGTTAACATACGTTGGTTAGCATTCCACAATATATACATATACCAAATCATTAGGTTATACACGTTAAACTTATGCAGCCTTATATGTCAATTACATCTCAATAAAACTAGAAGGAAAAAAAAGAAATAGAGATAATAACAGTATCTCCCTTCCTAAGTTGCCTTGTGAATTGAAGGGGTTTGATGTATGTGAAGTGTCCAGAGCCGTGCCTTGCACATACTGAACACCAGTAAGTATTAGCTATAACTATTGTTTTAATCACTTATTATATTATTGTAAGGTATTCATAAATATCTTTATTTACTATCTCCTTTATCTATGGCAGCACTTTTCAAAATATAATGGGTGTTTGATTCACCTGGGGACCTTATTACAATGCAGTTTCTGCTTTGGTAGTTCTGAGTGGGGCTTAATTCTGCATTTTTAACGACTCCCAAGTAAGGTTGGTGCTTCCTACCAGTAGATCACACTTTGAGCCTATGAAACTAGCTGCACATTATAATCACCTGGAAAGCTCTCAAAAAATACTAATGCATAGCCCCCTCCAAATACAGACCTGTTAAGTCAAAACCACTTGTGGTAGGAAATCAGACCAATGATACTTTTATAACAGTTCTTAAAGGGTCTTAGTTCAGATTACTATAACAAAATACCATAAGCTGGGTGACTTATAAACAGCAGAAATTATTTCTTACAGTTCTTGAGGCTGGAAGTCCAAGGTCAGGGTGCCAGCATGGTTGGGTTCCATGAGAACCTACCACTGGATTGCAGACTGACTTCTTGGATCATTGCATGCAGAAAGAGTGAGACCTAGCACTCTAGTTATGTCTTATAATGACACTAATCCCATTCACAAGAGCCCCACCCTCATGGATGAATTACCTCCCAAATTCCCTACGTTCAAATATCATCATATTGGGATTTCAACATATGATTCTGGGGAGCCACGAACATTCAGTCCATAACACCAAGGGAATCTGATACGCAACCAGAATTTAGAACTGCTTTCCTAACACCCTCCCAAATAATAGGGTAAAAAGAAATGCCAGACCTCTCTATTATGAATTAAACCCTCACATCACCAGGAAGAAGCTAGTAGCATATACAATAACACATCTGAAGGAGTGCCCCTGGCAAGTTTTGCCAGCATCTTATGGGAAACACAGTATTTTGGTATTTCCCACCCTAGTGCTGTTAACAAGAATCATCCCTTGTTTGGGTTGTTAATCAGCTTGATGAGCAGTTTCTGTGTCGATCTTCCCAAACTGTGTTGGCCAGGTTCCAAATCAAGTACATAAATTACACACAGCCCTCTCTTCAAGCTGCTCACCACCCTTTAGAATATCAGAAAAAATTTCCTTTGAATATGCAAATGGGTGTAAGTGGCTTGCTTACACTGGGACTTTTTGAGGGTCGGTCTTATGTGTCACCATAATGTGTCACAATACTATAGCACTAGGGTGACATACTTTAATCTCAAGGAGTAAGATTTTGACCAGTATTCAAATGTCAGTCTTTTTTTTAGGTCAGAGTCTCCTTAAATAGGGTGTTTCCTCCAGGAGTTATTTATAGGTCTTGGGCCTCCAAATTACCAACCTAAGCACCCTATGCCAAGTGCCAAGGGTTAACATGTGGCTCAGCTGTCTTGGGATTGGCTGCCAAAAACTTGAGTGTGCTAATAATTCCCTAGCAAAAATGTAGGTAACATAAGATTTCAAGAAAATGGAAATTTCCATAGGATTAACTCCTTTATGCAAAAGGCAACCTGGGTGTCATGAAGGTTCCATGGACCCAGGACTCAGAGACCCATTAGAACCTATCTTCCATTTCTATGTGTGCCCATGGCAATTTCTCACTGGGTAGATCTTTTTAGACTGAGATCCTTTTATATTCTTACATCAGGAACTTTATTGTTGAAATCAACTTGGACTTGAAATTTCTAGCAGGTTGTGTAGTATCCTCTTTGAGAAGTGTGAGGGGAACATAGAGAAGCAAATAGTGAAACCTGTGTACATTACTAGGGATCTTTAGTAGTTATGTGACTTGGTTGACACTTTTAGAATATAGTTTGTATTATTTGTAATATATTATTATTTTCATTTTGTGTATTTTGAGGTATGTCTGTTAATTATATCCTAATTATCAGGGTGTGGAATTGGGAGTGAAAGTGTCTTTCAGAAATTTACTTGTAAATGGCCAGTCCAATAATAAAAGGATAAAAGACCTGCCTGAGGGAAGAAGAAATTCGTGCATGCCTTAAAAACGTGAATAGTATCCAATATTTGCATAGCAGCTTCTCCTGCCTTCACGAGCAACAAAAAGAGACCTCTATTGGAGGAATCCAGAGTTTTAAATATGCCTTAGTAGATAAATAGGTAAGTTTGGGACATTGGGGTATCTGAAAAAATACCCAAGATGTGAAAGCATAGAGTCAGCACCCAACATCAAAAACTATATATTGCTCCCTGTCTATATAAGAAATAACACACACACACACACACACACACACACACACACACACACACACACACACACACACACACACCTAGAAAAAAGGATGGAATATTTTGCTACCAATTGCTAACAGTGGAGTAGTGGAAATACACGGTTCCGTATTTTTTCTGCAACAAGGTTATTTACTACTTACATAGTCAGAAAACTACAATAACAACTGTTGAATGCTTTGGGCATGCAATTTATGTTTGTTCTTTTTGGCATGTTTTCACTTTATGAGTACTTTTTAGTTGATATTTATTGTTTTATAGTTCTTTTTCAAAAACTACTTTGTAAATACCAACATACTTAAAAAAATACAACTTCTCTGGTTATTTATCCCTAGGAAGTTATGTGTCCCTCTTTCTTATTCTGATTTATGGGCTAATTGGTTTGGCTTGTACCCTCTCCTATGGAAAATGCCTTCGTCATCAGCATACCTATGGAGCCTTTGTTTTCTAGAGCAAATTCTCAGTCAGTGTCTGAGGAAATCTGCCCTGAAATGTTCAGATTCATCAAGTAAATGTAAGATCATGGACTCAGGGTCCACATAGATTCAAATGCAGTCACTAGTGTTAAGCTTGAACTCTAGCTTAAGAATGAACTGTCTGGAAATAAAAGATACTTGATCAAGAATCTCCCACTACCCTCACCAATGTTCCTTCTCATCCACCTCCATTCCCCAGTATCTCGGAAGGAAGGAGAGAATTGTTATTTAAAAAGAAAGACAACTGGAACTTTATATTCCCACACAGAAAAAAAAATAGCATTCTTGAATTTAATTTTTTGACACAGAGAGGATATATCTGAAAGATTGCCAATGCCCTTATGTACAGGCAATCCTGAAGGATCATGTTTCAGTGGGCCTAAAGATTCCACAAGGAACAGTCCTCCCTAGGAAAGAAAGAAGGAAGGAAGGGAGGAAGGGAAGGGAAAGGGAAAAAATCAGCAGATCCCAATAAATTATATGTTACAGGATACCAAATATTTGGATGATTTGAATTTCATATTATTACTTTTCCTCTTTTCCATGTATGGCATCCTTTCAAACCCACCTCTTTGTTTCCCATGTTTGACATTTCCTGGGCTCCCCGTATCTGTGCTGTCCTTTCTGTCTGGATTGCTCTACTCCTTATCCCATTCAATAAACTGATGCTAATACTTCAAAGAGAGGAGACAATGGCCCCTTTCCTCTTAAAATATTCCTTGACCACACCCCCACCAGGGTTAAAATGGTTACTTACTCATCTATGAACCCAGATTTCTGCATCTTCTCTTACAGTTATTTTTGCACTGAATAAATTGTTTGTGCCTTATGAATTACAGACTCAGAATTCTGTGAGGGTGGAGAACTTGAAAACGGTACTTCAACCACAGCACACAGTAGTCACTCAGTAAATGTTTATTGAACGAGGGTTTTATCAGATAACACAGCATTAAAGGATCCTTACTCTGATTTAAAAAAAAGAGTTTATCTTTAGCATGCAAAGGGGATGCTTCTGCCTTATCACAATAGCCGCATCAAGACACCTTGTAGCTTTTCTAAAACCCTCAGAAAATACCATACTTTCTGGGAAAAAAGAAAAGAATAAGAAAAAGTTTGAGCTCAAACCCTTTAAATACTTCCCCCAATCCAGTTTTATGAGAAATAATTGACATACATCACTAAGTAAATTTACGGCATACAGCCTGATGGTTCGACTTACGTGCATTGTGAAATGATTATCACAATAGCTTCAGCTAACATCCACCTTCTCACACAGATAAGGTAAAAAGAAAGGAAAGGAAGATGATAACTTTTAAGATTTACTTAACAACTTTTCTACATATTATACAGCAATCTTAGTTTTAGCCATTGTGTTGTACATTACATCCAGTACTTATTTTATCTTATACCTGGAAGTTTGTACCTTTTCATTAAATACTTTTTAATAAGCCCATACAAGGTATCCAACATTTGCTTTGATAACTATAAAATAAGTCCTCTGACAAATTTCCTATTGCCTTTTATTTAGATAAACTTTAGTAATTAAAGTGCCCAGTGAAAGTCTGACAATTTGAAGGGCTACAAATTAGGAACAATCTTGAATGATGCAATGTGACAGTAGTGTGCAATAATTGGAAATGTATTCATCTGAGATAAAAAAGGTCATTCCCGTCCTGTGTTTCTAACTCCTTTGGAAGTCAAAATGGACCACAAGATTTCATGGGCTAGGCATAAGCAGTGTTTGGTTGAGTACCCTGCCCCTTGCCGCCAGGTAGAAGAGGGTACTGGAGACAAAGCGTGCCATCAAGAATAAAGCATGGATGCTACATTCAGAATCCCAGTTTTGTACCTTATTCATTGTGTTAACTTAGCTAAATGTCTTAATCTTTGTCTGGATAATTTCATTTTTAAAATGGAGTTATAATAACATCTACGCTAGAAATTTGTTGAGGGGATAAATTGAAATCATGCATGTAGATGCTAATCTGGCACATACTAAGCAACCTGGGATTCAGATCCCTGTGTGTCTCATTGTATAAATGGATAAAGTTCTTTAACGTCTCTGAGTTTCATTCTTTGAATTTACCATATACTGTATGGTACTTACTGAAAATATGGTGATGTTTATTAAGTACCCAGAATTTATAGGTGCTTAATCACTGACTAATACTACTTTCTGTATTAAAAAAATCTCTGTTGAACTCATTGGAATGAATTGCTGAAGCTCGTCACACTCACCCCTCCTGGCATGTTCATTAGGCACATCTTAGCCCGATGCTGGTTATCCTTTGTCACCAACAATGATCTTCAGAGTTTATGAAACTCTGTACCATGTATTCATATGGTCTTCCTTAATTTTGGTTTATTTGATTAAGTATTGTGGAAGTGGCTGAAGTAAAAAATCAAAAATAGGAGAAATGTCTCTAATAGTCCATTTTAAAACTTATAACAATGATAAAGACAATAATAAGCAAGTTTTTGCTTGACTTGTCTTCTTGCATCCTGAGAGTTCTTTGTATAGAATTACACATAGTATGTATTGGTAAGTGAGCAAATTACTGAAGTATATGATTTTCCACTTTTATAAGTCAGCATTGTTGGGGAGGAAGAATTTTCCTCTATCCTTCAAGGTTCTAGCTGGTCTAAGAATCAAATTGACATGAGACAGATTAATAGGAGAAAAAAAATCAAGGTTTGGTTATGTACCTGTGGGGATCCATAGACTCACAATTCTAAAGACAGAGACAAGGAGGTACATACACCATCCTGAGCTAAGGAGAAGGGGGTATGGATCTGGGAGTTCAAAGGGAAGGAAGGCAATGCACAGGAATATGGAAGAGCAAATGCTTGGTGAACAAAGGCTTCCTGGGCCACAAAGGAGCAATGGGACATAAAGAGGAAGTTTAACAGACGGTTAAATTCCTCTCTGTCTACCTCAGCTAGTCCATATTACAATGTAGTTATCTCTGATGATAGCTCTCCTTGGGAGCAGTTCCTCCATCTAAATCCTTTCTATGCAGTTAGCAGGGCGAATGTCAAAGTTTCTTTCTGAATCTTTTGGGCCTTGATTGTTTTCAGCTCAGCAGAACTTGCATGTCAAGCTGGCCCATATTGGGGCGGCCTGCCCTGGCCCCTCACAGAAGCTTAGGTGGAGAAAACGCAAATGAGTCAGTAGTAGTTTCTGTTCAGTCGCTGCCCCCTTGCCTTCTGAGTCAGACTTTTGGTCTTGCTGCAGACCAGCTATTCTTAAATCCTTGTTCTCGTTTTCACATGTATAAATAAGGAGATTGAGGCAAGATCTTCAGGAGTTTCTTTAAGCCTTTGAACAATCTGTAGTCCTCTGATTTTAAGTAATGTTGCTATAATTGTTACTAGAGTTGGGTCCTTGTTCTCATTGTGAGAAAATTCCAGAACAGAAGCAGAAAGTCATTGAGCATTAAAAGCTTATTTGGAGATTTACAGTTGAAAGAAAGGAGAGCATACACATCCAGAGAGGTGGTGTACAGGCAGACCCGGAGGGGGTTACTCTGAGGGAATAACAGGGAGCCTTTTTTAAAATGAGGAAAATGAATATTCATTAAGTGGGGTTAGGTTTCCAAGGGAACAGGTGGAGTCCCTGGGAGTTGGGGCTTGCTCCAGCCTCACGCTGGGTAGGGAAGGTGTCTGACTCTATTTGGTTCTCTTCGGAACTGTCATGGCTGGGATAGCGTGGTATTTACTCTGTTAGCGTGTCATGTACTTGAATGTGAAGTTGGGGTCAGCTTCTCCTCCATGTTGGAACGAGCCGGTTCTGGCGGGTCTGTTGTTTATACCCTCACTCCCCACCCCACAGGACGGCCTGCACAGAATGTGGGGAGTGTGAGCAATCATCCCACCGATTTCCCCTCCCTCCCCCTCCCTGTGCTACCTAACTACTCTGACATAACCAATGTTAAAAAACAAAATTCAACCAAGTAAATTTGAAGATCTAATTTTTTAGATTAAGTGATTCATGAATTGGACAGCATCCCCTCTAAAAAACAGATGCTTCAAAAAGAGCGACAGAAAAAGAGGGGTTCTTAAAGTCAGGAAAAGGAAGTCTTATACAGAAAAGAAGATTATTTCAGGTGCAGTCAGCTTCATTTGGTGACAAAAGGGTCTTCCTTAGGGCTTGGAAAGGGCATCTGACATTACCTTACTGACGCTGACCAGGAAATTGCTGGCTGACTGTATTTGTGAGGGAGGGTGAAAACTGCAATTAATTAGGTATTAGGCCCTGGTTTGGTGACTTGGTCTAGAGGAAGTGACACCGTGGTGGGCCTGTCTTTTTTTTTTAACACTAGCATTATCCGTATTATATTATATTATATTATATTATATTATATTATATTATATTATATTATATTATATTATATTATATTATATTATATTATATTATATTATATTATGTTATGTTATGTTGTTATGTTATGTTGTTATGTTATGTTATATTATATATCATATCATATCATATTATATCATATTTATTATATTGTATTAATTATTATATTACATATTTTTATATTTGTATTATACATTTATGTGTTCACCTTCTGCACTTAGGAAACTCTTCCCATCTTTGGTGGAGTACCCAGCCTATCCCTTAAACCCAGCATGTCTGAACACAGGGAGCAGACTGAAGTGAAGGATAGTTTTGAGAGGAAGAACTTCCAAAACCTTGAGAAAGTAAATGTACATGTACAATTATATGAAACATTGATTGGATTCTGTTGATTAGCACAGAAATAAGTTACTCCTTGGGTTAGCCTAGAAGAGACCAAATAAGTAACAAATTTAAAGTTAAATTAACCAAATTCTCTAAAATATTCTCTTAGCCCTTGTAAACCCTAAAATGTCTGTTGTAATGATAGAAAACACAAGTGACAGAGGTTACAGCGTTCACAGAGCCCAGCATTTGTGTGTCCTCTGGAGACCTCATGACGTGTTTGAAGCTGATGAATGGGCTAGAGAAGAAAGGAATAGCTACTCTTCCAAAATTAAATTAATTGTGGTACAATATTATAATTGTGTATACTTTAGCTATCACCATGACAAATTTTATGTTTCCTTGACCTTGATTGTGAGAATAGTCCTTTGTACTAAGCAATATAGAATGTATCCTAAAGCTGCATTGCTCAAACTATAACCTGCAGATTAATCCACAGTAAGATACATAGAGAAACTGAGACTATTAGAAACTTTTGCAACATTTTGACATTAGCAGGATATCCATTTTTCTAGTAATACATTTCTTTAAGTATTTTATTTCTGTGACAGATGGGAAACTTAAAAAAAGGAACAGTTGTGCACACAAATAATGCGAGAAACACTAGTCTATAAGAAATACAATTAAAAATGAGGAATAAAACTGGGAAGGGCTGCCTGGATGTTTGTGTGTGTATGTATGAGCATATGTCTCCGAACAACTGTAGACACTCTGTATGTCAGGCCCTCAGCTGAACACCTTCCTTCCATCATGTCTTTTAATCCATGAGGAACTTTGTGTGGTAGGTGATTTTTAGGCCCTTCTTTTTGGCCCAAAGTTGATTTTCTTCCAATATGGCAGTTATCAAAAGAAAGCCCTGATTTAAGATTCCACTCTCATTGCATCGATCCCGTGTTCGGAATCAAAATGGGCTCATGATCCATGAGCAAAGTTCCTTCCAAATCCTGCAAGCACGGAGCAATCCATCGCCTTGCTCTAGAGTCCCACTCAGGTGGAGGCCAGAGCACCTAAGCGCTGTTCAGGAAATTGACAAATTTATAGCCCTGCCGCTGCCTTCCTGTTCAGTAGGGAAGTCGGCTTCTCTTACAGCAGGCCGACTCTGATGTCTGTTCGCTGTTTCCCTCAAATGTGAGCACTGCTGGTGATGCACGTCACAGATGGAAGTAATATCGTTTGAAGTAGTCCCGCTAGAAGCCCCGGAGCAATCTAACTGCATTAACTCCTCCGTCTGAGTGGAGAAGCTGAAGAGGGTACATGGCTCAACTGCGCTGAAGTGAAGAAAACAGAGCCCGCAAGTCCATGACTGCTAAGAGCATGGCAGCCTAAAGAGGTTTCACTTACTGCCTTCAAATAAATGAGGCCAGAGTATCGCAGGATGTCTAATGTTCTGTTTACAAACCTTGTTAAAACATTAGAAGTAGCTGAAACAGTGGCTTCCTTCACAGCTATGGATGACAGCTGCTTTATGTACAAGAATACCCTGTGTGAATTTCTCCTGGTGATTTCAAACCACTAGGCAGAAACTGTAGACAACTATAGACTACCTTTATATTGTTTTCAAAGACTACAGTCTATAATTTTTATTAAAAAATAAATTAAGGTTCAAAGTCATTGAGGTTTTTTTCACATTGTTATAACAAATAATGGTACAGGTTATCCTGTAATGGACATTAGAACTTTAGGCCCTTCTTTCTCCATATTTGAACTCTAGAAATATATTTTACATTATAATATAATATACATAATATATGTAATTATATATTATATAATTTTTATATATAATACATAGTTATATATTTATATAATAAATAAATAATAAATATATGTGAAATATACAACTTTATTTATTTATTTGTGTGTGTGTGTGTGTGTTCTATAAAATATGGTCAATAATCTGATCAAAGTCCCCAACTCTTATAAAGTATATATGCAGTAGAAAGATAAAACTTGTATCCAATTAATGAATATGCAAACTAGAATATGTTATGAGATGATTCTGAGGTCTTCCTCCTAAATCTAAGGTTGTCTGACTTCTGATTAGGATGATCAAGGAAAGCACCCATCAAGGAAAGCTTTCTGAAGGAAATGGAAAATGAGTAGAATATGGATGAACCTTAATGGTTCAAGATGGAAAAGTAGAGTATTCCAGGAGAGAAAATAGGGCAGCAGAAAAATGGAAATAATTCAGAGAAGATACAGCTTCAATAACAAATGTCCATGAAAGGGATTAAAGTGTAAGTTAAAGCAAGCAGTGGAAGGAAATGAATGACCCGGCAGTACAAGCCAGTACAGTTGGAAGGAATGAAGTTTCCTGATCTTGGAATGATCACAGTCATAGTGGTTTCCGGAGGACTTTTTTAACAGGCTTGGGTACAATGAATTATGGCAGAAGCTTGGAAGAGAGATTGAAGGAAGGAAAAACTGGCCAGGTGGCTGCTGCTTTTGAAAAGCACATAGGTAAAAATGGCATTGGGGTGGAATTCATAGAGACAAAGGAAGATTCAGATTCACCATAGAGGTGAAATCAACAAAAATCAACAGCAGGGATTTAGGAGTCACACATACTGGTTCTTAACTAAGTTTAGACCTTGCTCTGTCACTTCCGAAATTATGGTCTTAGACAAGCTACTGAACCTCTCAGAGACACTGAATTTGGAGGTTTAAGCCATGTTGAGTGTGTCCATAAGGAAAGACATATCTGGACCATGACAGAGTGGTCAGACTAGGATAACAAGTCAGCAACTAAATAAACAAAATGCCAGCCAACCAAGGGTATCAAAATGTTGATAAAAACAGTACAGTTATTTACCAAATGTCACATGAGGATTATATATATATATATATATATATATATAGCTCATGGATGTAATTTTCTCAGGGCTAAGAACACTCATGGGGGACTATGATATAGTACTTTGCTGGTCTGAGAGAGAAAAAAATAAAATGGTCATTCCAGGTGAGGGTGCCCATAGGTGCCAGGTTTGGACACAGAATATTCCTTGTACATTTCAAAGGGCAAGAAAACCACTTTAATGGAATGCAGAAAGATAAAGCTTCGAAAGGAGGTTGGCTCAGATTAGAAAAGCCTTTGAATTTATAGATTTACCAAACAAAAATAAAAGAAACCTAGTTATATTTGAATTTTGTATAAATAAGTACTTTCTTTTAGTGTACCAGCAAAATTAGTTATTTGAAATTCAAATTTAACTGGGTGTCCTGTATGTTATCTGGCAGCCCTACACTGAATGCCACAAAAAGGCAACTGAACTTAATTTTCAGTTAGAACCATTAGAAGGATATGTAGGCAATACAGTGACATGAAGAAATAATTTTTAAGATGACTGGTTTAGGGTCAAGTAGAGAAGAAAAGACTGTACAGAGAACAGATAAGATGGTCTAAGGATAATACAGGTAAGAGCCAATGAGATTTTTCCTTCTTCCCACCTTCTTTCAGACTGTTCATGCTGCCCTGTCTCTCCTGTTGTTCTTTTTTCCTGATGCCATATATGACTTTGCAGAATACTTGAAGACCTGAACAAAAGTACCTTGAACCCAGCATTTTCCATGTTTTAAGGATAAAGTTCCTCCTTAATATGATTCCTTCTTCCCTTGTTTCCTATTTTGGGCAATCAGAAGCATATTGTTAGCATGGCCATTCTAGATTAAGTGAAATCATCACTTCTCTGGGATGAAAGTAGTTGTCTACCTTCTTTTCAAGCAAAGCTTTTAAAATCCAAGTTCAGATGACTTTCCAGTCTCCCTTTCTGCTTGTACCAGTGTTTTCTGGATTTGCCTTTTCAGAAGGTTCCAGTGAGCAGCCCAAAGGGTCTCCAACATAAGTTATTAACTATTTGGCAGGTGGGTGGAATTCCCTACTCATTTGGCACTCTAGCCATCTGTGACTCAAGTGGGTGGGTAGAGTTACTCAGATTCTCCTCTTTTTTTGTCCCAGTTTTACTGATAATTGATATCTGTCACCATATACTTTGAAAACATAATGCATGATGATTCAATTTATATATTGTGAAATGATTATCACAATAGGTTCAGCTAGCATCCATCTTCTCATATAGATACAATAAAAAGAAAGAAGAAAAGAATAGAGGGGAAAAAAATTATCTTTATGATGATAATTTCCTATACAACCAGTGTTAGCTATAGTCATCATGTTGCACATTACATCCCTAGTACTTATTTTATCTTATAACTAGAAATGTATAACCCTGACTGCCTTCCTTCAATTTCCCCTCCCCTCTTATAGTTGCCTCTGGTAATCATAAGTCTGATCTCTTTTCTATGAGTTTTTTTGTTTTTGACTTTTATCTTAGATATACATGTGAGATCATACAGTATATGCCTTTCTTTCATACACATGGTAGCAAATATGTATGGATCTTTTTTATGGCTGAATGATATTCTCAGTGTGTGTGTGTGTGTGTGTGTGTGTGTGTGTGTAGATATATATCTCACAACTTTATCCATTCATCCACTGATAGACACTTAGGTTGTTTCCATCTATTGGCAGTTGTAAATAATGCTGTTGTAAACATGGAAGTGCAGGTATCTTTCTGAGTTAGTGTTTTTATTACCTTTGGCTATATTCCCAGATGTGGAATTTCTTGATCATATGTTCATTCTATTTTTAATTCTTCTGAAGATCTCCCATACTGTTTTCCATGGTGGCTGTACTAATTTACAATCCCACTAATATAGGTGTAAAGGGGTTCCCTTTTTCACATCCATGCCAGCATTTGTTGTCTCTTATTTTTTTGATGATGGCTATTCTAACAAGCATAAGATGATATCTCATTGTGGTTTTAATTTGTAATTCCCTAATGACTAGTAATGTCAAGCATCTTTTTATGTACTTTACATGCATTTTTTTAGAGAAATGTCTGTTCAGGTCCTTTGCCTATTTTTGAATTGGGTTGTTTTTTTGCTATCAAGTTTTGTTAAGTTCTTTATATGTTTGGGATATTAACTACTTATTAGAGATATGGTTTGCAAATATTTTCCCATTCCGTAAGTTATCTTTCACTTTGGTAATGGTTTCTTTTACTATGTGGAAGCTTTTTAGTTTGATGCAATCTCAACATGTTTATTTTTATTTTGTTGACTGTGCTTTGAGTGTCATACCCAAAAAGTCATTACCCGTATCAAGGAGCTTTGTTCTTATGTTTTCTTCTAGGAGATTCATGGTTTCAGATATTACATTTAAGTCTTTGATCCATTTTGAGTTAATATTTGTAAGTGGTATAAGATATGGATCCAGATTCATTCTTTTACATGGAAATATTCAATTATTCCAGCACCATTTAAAGAGCGTTTTTTTTCTCCATTGAGTATTCTTGACTCCTGTAAATTATCAGTTGATTGTATATGTTTGGGTTTATTTGTAGACTCTCAGTTCTGTTCCATTGGCCTCTTTCTCTGATTTTATGCCAATACCATAATGTTTTGATGACTGAAGCTTTGTAGTATAGCTTGTAATCTGGAAGTGTGGTGCCTGCTCTTCACTTTCCTTTTCGGGATTCTTTGGCAGTGTGGGGTCTTTCACGATCCCTTATCAATTTTAGGAGTGTTTTTTCTACTTCTGTAAAACATACTGTTGGAATCTTGATAGGAATTGCATCAAATCTATACATGGTTTTCTATAGTATTGACATTTTGACAATAATAATTCCAATCCAGGAATGCAGGGTACCTTTCATTTACTTCTCTCTTCTTCAATTTCTTTAACCAATGTTTTGTGGTTTTCAGTGTATAACCATTTCACTTCCTTAATTAAATTTATTCCTAGCTATTTTATTGTTTTGGGGTTATGAATGGAACTGATTTATTTCTTTTTCAGAAATTTTGTTGTTGGTGCATAGACATGCTACTTAGTTGTATGTTATTTTTGTATCCTGCAACTTTACTGAATTCGCTAATTAGATCTAGCAGTTTTTTGGTTGAGTCTTAAGCATTTCTCTATACAAAATCATGTCATCTGCAAATAGAGACAATTTTACTCTTTCTTTCTAATTCTGAAAGCTTTTATTTCTTTCATGCCTGATTACTCCAGCTAGGACTTCCAGTACTATGTTGAATAGGAGTGGTGATAATAGACATCCTCGTCCTGTTACTGATCTCAGAGCGAAAGATTTCATCCTTTCACCATTGAGTATAATGTTAGCTGTCGGCTTGTCATATATGGCTTTTATTTTATTTTCCTTCTCCACCTAATTTGTTAAGAGTTTTTATCATGAATGAATGTTGAATTTTGTAAAACACTTTTTCTGCATCTATTGAGATGATCATATAATTCTTTTCTTTCATTCTGTTAATGTGATGTATCACACTCATTGATTTGCATATTTTTAACCATCCTTGCATTTTAGGGATAAAACCCACTTTGTCATGGTGAAGGATCTTTTTTATGTGATGCTGAATTCAGTTTGCTATTTTTTTATGGAGAAATTTTGACTCTTTATTTATCAGAGATATTGGCCTGCAGTTTTCTTGTCCAGTATCAAAACCAGTGTGTACACTGGTATCAAAAACCAGTATAATACTGACCTTATAAAATGAGTTTGGAAGTGTTCCCTCCTCTGTAATTGTTTTGGAAGAGTTTGAGAAGGCTTGTGTGAATTGCTCTTTGAATGTCTGGTAAAATTCACCAGTGAAGCCATATGGTTCCTGAATTTTCTTTGTTGGGTGATATTTGATTACTTATTCAATCTCCTTATCAGTAGTCTATTCAGAATTATATTTCTTCCTGATTAAGTGTTGATAAACTATATGTTTCTAAGTTTTCCATTTTTTATAGCTTGTCCAATTTGTTACCATATACTTGTTCATAATAGCCTCTCATGATCCTTTGAATTTCTACACTATTAGCTGTAATGTCTCCACATTCATTTATAATTTTGTTTACTTGGGCATTTCTCTTTTTTCCCTTTGTTAGTCTAACCAAGTGTTTGTGAATTTTGTTTATCTTTTCAAAGAAGCACTCTTAGTTTGGTTAATATTTTCTATTGTTTTTCTGTTTTCTATTTCATTTATTTCTGCTCTAACCTTTATCATTTCCTTTCTGCTGCTAACTTTGGGCTCGGTTTTTTTTCTTTGTCTAGTTCCTTAGGGCATAGAGTTAGGTTGTAAATTTAAGATCTTTCTTGCTTCTTAATTTAGGCATTTGTTGCTATAAAATTCCCTCTTAGAACTGCTTTTGCTGCATACCAGAATATAGTTACGGTATATTATTCCCATTTTTGTTTGTCTCAGGAAACTTTTTTATTTCCCCTTTAATTTCTTCTTTATCCATTGGTTGTTCAGGAAAGTGGTTTAATTTTCATGTGTTTGCAAATTTTCCAGTTTTCTTCTTGTGTCTGATTCCTAGTTTCATGTCATTGTCTTCAGGGAAGATAGATTTCAATATTGAATTTGTTAAGACTTGTTTTGTGGCCTAACATATGGTCTATCCTAGAAAATGTTCCAGGTATGCTTGAGAAGAATGTGTGTTCTGCTGGCATTGCATACAAAGCTCTGTATGTCTCTGGGGTCCACTGGCTCCATAGTGTTGTACCAGGCTCCCCTCTCTGCCACTCCTCTGCACTTCCAAGGGTTTACATGGATATTGCAAGCAGCTGGGATTCAGGCCTGGAAACAATGAGAAAGCTAACACAGTGATCATGGTAGTGATGCTTAGAGGAAACCCAAACCTGCTTGAAGAAGAGCCAAAATCAGAAGCGAGGAGGTAGCACCAAGGAGAAGGTATAAAGCATAAGAATGCTCACCGGAGACTGAGGTTATACATAAGAATCAGAACTCACAAATGAGAAGTGAGATATCAGAGTGCTTATGGATATGCAGGAAGCTTGGCTAAGGAGGAAAGTAGGGCTGAAATCTAGCTCCTGATCCCTTTGCTAAGCAGTTTGCTCTGGCAAGTGGACGCACCTTTTCTTAGTGGCATATCGGTGCCATCTAGGGTAGAGTGAAACTGAACAAAGTAAAGTCTGAATCCTGGCTCATTGTCAGACCGTATGTTCTGATATGTGACCATCCTGAGCCTGTCTCCTCACCTGCAAAATGGGATAATACTAATGCCCATTGGGGCTCAACTTGAGGCTAGATAGGATTGAAAAGCTAAAAAGAGTTTCCCACCCTGACTAGAACATAGCTACAAATAAATAAAAACACTACCACAAAAACCCTAAAGCCAGCAGCACATACTCTCTGTACAGAGCTATTTAGAAGTCATGAAGGCCTTGAAGACAGAATTAACTTCTCTTCATAAACATCAGTGGTTAGAAAACTTTTTCTGTAATGCACCAAGTACTGAATGTTTAATGCTCTGTGGGCCATAATATCTCTGTCACATAACTCTCCCTATTTTTTTTAAACAACCCTTTAAAAATGGAAAAAAACATTGTTAGCTTGTGGGCCATACAAAAAAGGCTGCAGAGTAGATTTGGCTAATAGACTGTATTTTACTGACCCCTGATAATGATAAAGGACTCAAAGAGGACAGAGGTCTGAGTTTGGAAATCTTAGGTATCTATGATTTTATCAAGGAGCCAGGTAAGAGATTGATGGAACTCATCAGTTACATGCCCTAAGATCTCAGACCAGCCCCTGTAATTGGTGAAAGCATAGACTCTAAGTTGCCTGTTTGGCCCAAGGTCAGATACTCACGCCATCACAATGGTAAGCATGCCATGTGTGGTCAGTAAATACATCAGAAGGAATGGATTGAAATTATTTAAACTTTTTGAGCTGGATTTCTCCATCTGTATAATACAAAGAACAATGTTGTCTTGAATAAATGAGATACTGTATAAAGTACATGCATTATGGTACCAATCACATAGTGACAGTAATGTCATTGTCAGTATGTTGCAGTGTCACCTTTGTCAGTGTGTGCTTAACTATAATTTCAAATTATGATATCAGTGGTCATATTTGATATGAAAGGGAAAATTTAAAGTTCTAAGCATAGGGCTGACTGGATGTGGAGAAACACTAGCCTCTTCTAGTAGGAAGAGTATAGTTATCTCAGAATGCTGATAATTTCTTCCTTTTGAAAAATAAAACAAGACCTCATGAAAAGGCTATCACTTTCTACCTCTGATGCTGAGTGTGGACACATGTAAGCCTTTACTAGCTGCCATGACCTTTGTCCTCTTCCAGCTTCCTAGGCACTACACAAAGATAAAAACTGTAGGTGACCTGGAGAAAGATGCTATTATAACCCAGGTGGGAATCATTAGGAATATATAAATATGAAGCTTACAAATTAATTAGAGACTTTACTAAGGAATGAGATACATTTGCACTCCAAGCAATTCATGCTATAACATGTCTTTGCTATACTTATAGAAAAATAGGTGTGCTAACAAAGTTGTGGTATCTGAGCTATAAAATGAGAAGTCAGCTGACACTTTAAGGAAAGAAGGAAACTTCTCAAATGTTGCAGAATGTAGGACACTGTAGGAAAAAGGGAAATTTCCCATTAGGAGACAGAACTTATTATCTAAAACTGATAGTCTATGTCTCAGTCGCCTCATCAGCAAAATGGGAAATTGGAGCTAACCTAGCTGGTGGTGGTTTTTTGAAAATTGCTTCCATGAATCTGTGATGTTCTTTTAATACACCAAATACTGTAGGTAAATGAAAACCAAATTTGAGAAAACATGTATAGTTGGGAAGGTGATTTTAAATAATTGAGACACCTTTATCCTGCAATTTTGAAATGAGGTTCAGAATTCATTTGGAATTAGAAGTCTCATCAGATACCTGAACTTGACATAATTTAAATAGGCTCATTTGAACAAAGTACAGAACATTGTTCATTTCCCAGGTTCAGCCAGTCTGCCTGCTGGATTAACTGGTGATGTCTTGATTGGGTATGATTCCTCTTGACTCATTTCTCTGTTGTTGGTAATTAAAAGCTGTCTGGTTTTATTCTCATTTAATGATAAGTGAAAGGGTCATGTCTGCCAGACTTTTCCCACTCGCTTGGTGTTTGCAACAGCCCAAGGCCTTGGGATCACCATTAATTTTATGCCAAAGATCCTTGGAACTGAGTCTCAGTGCAGATAGTGTATTGGTGTTTTGCATCTGGAAGTTGATCATCGATCTCAAAGCCAATTGGAAAACAATCCCCAGTGTAAATGAATAAATTGGCATAGATGACCTTATCCTCTCATTCTAGCTTTGAAAAACAGAAACTCCTGTGAATATAGAAAACACCATGTATCAACTGCAGTTTCCACAGGTCTCTGGGATTAGTGCAAATGCCTAACTTTATATGGAAGAAATCATATTGAAGCAGTGGGAGACAAAATGATAGTTGGGCTCTCTCGGTCTCGGTATGTTTTGTTCATTCTCAGAGCTCTCCCTTCATTATAGTTTTAATCATCTTGATCAGCATTATTATAATCACAAAATGTCAGCCTAAGAAAACGATAATCTCATCGTCATTATGTTTCAATGTCACCTTTGTCAACTTGTACTTAGCTATCATTTCAAATTACTGTATCAATGCTGTAATTAGATATAATTTGTGATATGACCAGCATTCACAGGTGAGTGGTTTTTCAAAAAATCCCACACCAAGTGAAATAGTTTATTATTATAGGTCTTTTCTTTCAGAACTAAATATGTTTAATGTGGGCTTTCACTTGAGAAATATTCTAAATCAAAATGTTACATTTTATGAATACAACATGACTTAATATTTATGACTTGAATATTATAGCCTATGTATATGACTTTGAGGCACTGGAACCTCTATCCAATGCTATTTTCTTTTTTTCCTAAGGTGGCATTGGAGGTTTATTCAGATGGTCCTCGTGCATGCAGTTAATGAAATTCATATGTCCCTCTTTTACTAGGCAAATTCCTTATTGAAATTGACCATTCTATAATGACCTCTATTATTTCATTGCACAGAATCATAGATTTAAGGTATTTTCCATTCTATTAAGTTTTCTTTTAAACCAAGATACGATTAAGGTGTAAGAGAGGAAGAAATGATGATTTGGAGAAAGGTTTTCTACCTTCCTTATGGAAAGAAGTCTAGGTTAAAAAGTAGGATTGGTTGATTGAGCATAAAAGTGATTCATGAAATATGACATCTCTTTAACATTGAGGGAAAAAAACGCTTTCCTTCATTGAGTGCTTTCTTCCATATGCAAAATATTGACACATCCCTATTATATCAAACAAAAGCCTTCATGCAGAGAGATAATTTTATAGAGCGGCTGGTATCATGTGATCTCATTAATATTTATGAAATATGATAATAATATGGAAAAGGGGGAACTGGAATACAGCCCTATCTTTCTAGACCCTATTCATTTCAGCTTCAAAATGTTTTTTCATTTCACACATCAGACGCTAATTAGCAAATATCTAATTAGTGTTAGAAGATTAATCGCTCATGGGAGTTGTTGAGGCTTTGAGCTTTCATGCATGCAAAAACAGTGCCACTTTAGGTGCATTTGTTAAGGTACAGTAACTTTAAATGATACAACTTTTATTTTTCTTTGAAAAAATTTTAAATTACAGCAATGGAGTAAATTTAGGCTCAGGTAAAAAGAGAGCAAGGAATACACAATTGAGAAGATAAAAATGACACCATTGAGAGCCACATATTCAATCTAATTACCAAATGTTAGGCAAAAGTGCTCTGTTTTAGGCACTGTGGGAGGCCATCAGGAGAGTCCGAGAATCAAAAATGCAGCCTCTGACTTCCAGAAGCTTAGAGAATTAAAGAAGAGGTTTGCAACTGAAAACCCCTTGAGCAAATTCAGCCAACCAAGTGTTTTTGTATGGCTGTAAACAAAGAGCAGTTTCCACATTTTTAGACGGCTGAAGAAAAAAGAAAGATGATATTTCATGACACATGAAAATTAAATGAAATTCAAATTTCAGTGCCCATAAAAAAAGTTCTTTTGGAACCCAGCCATGCTTACTCATTTATGTGCTGTCTATGGCTGCTTTTGCTTACGACAGAGAGTTGAGTAGTTGCCACAGAGACCATATGGCCCTGAAAGACTAAAATATTTACTCTCTGGCCTTTTAAAGGAAAAAAATTTGCCCATCCCTGAAGTAAAAGCTAAATATCCTGATAGAGTAGAGCAGTTTGGGGAGTCAAGTAGACCAGTATCAGTTCCTTAATGTGTTAGCTTGTGTGACTTTGCATAGGTAATTTAAAATTCCTAAACCTCAGATTATAATATAGGAATTATGAGCCTCTTCATAGGTTTATGAAAACTGAGACTTTGAAGAATTAAATAAGATTACTAAATTCCCCATATGGCAGATAATCATAAAAGTTACTCCCATGGCCCCCATCCCCTCCTATATACAAAATAAAGTGAGGTTTCTTTGTTATTTCTCCTTTTCAGCCTCCTTAAAAAGGTTTCTA
Source organism: Manis javanica (assembly GCF_040802235.1). NCBI lineage: Eukaryota > Metazoa > Chordata > Mammalia > Pholidota > Manidae > Manis > Manis javanica. Next base: position 48,387,412 of record NC_133156.1, read on the forward strand.
AATGGAAGGGTAAATGGGCCAGAACAAGGATTAGTACTATTTTCCACCCACTTCATGAATAAGATGCAAAAGGGGATAAATACTAAACCAAAATGACTTAAGTGGAGATTTGCTGCTTCTTTTTGTCCCCTTCTTGTCCCCAAATGCCTCTAAGCATCAATCCTTCTTCAAATAAAAGCTGAAGGAGGGAAGTAGTCAGGAAAAATTTATTGTTAATGAAAGTTCCAATGAGGTTGCTCTTATTTTTTTACCATAAAATCTCTGTTTATACCAAATTCCTATTTACTCATGGCTGTCAGATCTTTCATTTAAGTACACACATATTAAATTTATTGACTGTATCCTGTGGAGTTAATGATGGGTAACTCATTAAATGCCACAGGGAAACTCTTTCATAAGTAAGATTCATTTTTTCCAGAGGGTGAGGTGTTTGGGGAGAGAAGGATTGGGGGTAAACTGAAAACTTTAGAAATTATTTTCTAGCTGAAAAAAAACCTGTGTTTCAGAGCAGCAGGAATTTTAATCACACAGACACAGATATGCATAGACATGCACAGATGTCAAAGTTCACTGGTGTAAATAGTAAAATTGGTGTCTAGAATCAATATATCTACATTGAAATTTGACCATAAGTCAAACTGACTTATATGTTCTTGTGAAACAAGACTGCAAACTACTAAAGGCATTCAAAGTGAGGTTTAAACTGCAGATATAATGGCTTCCATTTCATCTCTCTGAAGACATTGTAAGCAACATCAATACATTTTCTCTGAAACAGTATGTATTAGGAAAACATTTTGAAATTGTACTGATTTGGGGCAACTGATAGGTAAGTCAATAATTTGAGGAATTGGATCACAGTCATGCATATCATATAATCATATGTTGTGAAATATAAATAGAAAATGCTTTTGGCAATTGTTCTACTTGTGGGGAACAGGAAAAGCTGGCATCCTAGAATACCCCCGCTTTACTCAGTCTGTTCTCAGTGTATCACTCAGTCGGGAAGTGCTTTTGGCAGTGGTATGTAGGGGGAGTAGCGGCCGAGAGGTTGGGGTGGGGCGTGGTGACCCAGCAGTAAGACGAAACATCTGTGGCCAACACAGAAGATGATCCAGAAGACCTTGAGCTCTCTCACCAGGATGTATTTTCCACCATCTTTTAAAAGCCAAAGAAGGAAGAAAGAAGAAAAGTGATTATAACTACAAATAGAGGAAATGGGTCACAAAGACTGTTCTTCATATTAAAGAGAAGGTGTTCCCAACCAGGAAGGTGGTTTAACATATTTTTTAAAAAACCTTTCTATATATGGACCCTGAGGGGATTTATATACAGTGTCTGCCCCCAGGAATTTACCATCAGGTCTTTCCTTGTCTGTGGATCTGTAAACCATCTGAATAACAACCACCAGGCATGGGAGTAGTTATTTAAAAATACTGATTAGTGGGTCCTCTTCCTATCTGTCTTTACCTGACTCCTGGAAGGGTCAAGCCCTGGAATCTGAATGTTAGTGAACTTCTCAAGTGATTTCTTAAACACCCTAAAGTTTGAGAAAAATACATCTGGCTCACTGTAAAGCAGTAAAAATAATCAGTTATTTGTTCTGCATATATTTTGCATTGTCTTTACCCATTCCTACACATATAAAGTTATCTCTCAGAGAATTTTTGTTTTCTTTCCCCCTAACAAGAAATCTACCTCTGTCTACCATTATATTCTCTGGTTTCTTTCTGGTTTGTTAGCTACAAATGGCTTTTGCAGTCAAAATTTAAAGGATTTTATGAGACCAGTAATGAGTTAGGAGGCAGTCCCACAAGGTGCCAGGATAACTTGGTGCCACAGTTGTTCCTTGCTGTGTACCAAACCACCCAGAACTCAGAAGCTGTGGGCCAACTGAGCAGTTATTCTGCGGAAATCACCTGGGGTCAGTCACATGCCTATAGTCATCTCAGGGCCTAAATGGAGGGTGGTTAGTCTAGGGCAGGGATTCTCAAAATGTCCCCACTGGCCCAGCACCATTAGTATCACCTGGGAAGTTGTTAGAAATGAAAGTTGTCAGACCCCATCCCAAAATTACTAAATCAAAAGTTCTAGGAGTGGGTCCCAGCAATCTGCTTTAGTAAGTCCTCCGGGTGATCCCAATGCATGGTCAAGCCTAAGAACTCTGGCTTTGGGAGCAGCAGGTAGGAGGGTTCATCTCTTTTCCGAGTGGTTTCATCCTCCTAGCCTGAGCTTCCTCAAATGTTGGCGCCACGTGCTAGCAGGGTGGAAACAGAAGTCAGACAGCCTCTTTGAGACCTGGGCCCAGAAGGTGCCCGGGGCCATCTCTGATACACTCAGTTTGTTAAAGCAAATTGCAAGACTACCCTAAATCCAGGGGAAGGAAAACAGACTCTACTTCCTGTTGAGAAGAATGACAAAGTCCTCTAGTAAAGAGGCATGGACACAGGAATGAGAATAATCACTTTGTCCATCTTTGCAAACAATATACCACATTATGTAATAATTTAATAGACCTAATGCCTTATTCTCAATAAGATTTCCCAGCACCTGAAAGATTTTTCTCTTTTATGCAAAATACAATGACAATTGTATAGGTTTCATAGGGCAGCTATAACAAAATAACACAAACTGGGTGGCTTAAAACAACAGAAATTTAGTTTTTCACAGTTCTGCAGTCTCGAGGTTGAAAACCAGTGTGTCAGTAGGACTATGCTCCTGTGAAAACGAGTGGAGGGTATCCCTCCTTGCCTCTTCCTAACCTGTGGTGCTTTGCTGGCAATCAGTGGCTTACACTGGGCCCACTCCAATCTCTGCCTCTGTCATCGCAGGGAGTTCTCCAAGTGTTTGCACATCATTTTCTTATGAAGACACCCATCATATTAGATTAAGTGTCTACCCTAATCCAGCATTATCTTAACTTTTTTAAAACTAATTACATCTGCAGCAACCCTATTTCCAAATACAGTCACATTCTGAGGTACTGAGGGTTAGTATTTCAACCATTTTGAGGGACGCAATTCACCCCATAACACCCACCTGGTTTCAATTGTTTGGTTGACTATGTTTTAGAATATTTAGAATCAAGGAGCTACTCTGCTTTGGGAGGAGGGGATGGATTCCAAAAATCTTAACTCACCTCTTAATTCACTAGGTTGTGTATACTTGACCCTCTCGTGTTAATAGATATATTAATTTTTCATGATTTAGTGATTTCAACATGGAGCCCAGGAGAGAATGTCAGCACAGAATGTGATACTTAACTATGTTATGATGGAAAAGCCACAGAAGACAGTATCTTCTTGAACTGTGTGTTTTAAAGTATCCTATTACATAGCATGAAAATCAATGGCACCATTTAGCATAATAATACCAGGGGCACATTTAAGATATCATGTTATACCTTGGAAATATTGATAACTGTTATGGGATATACGTGGTTTCAACTGTGTAAAGGGAAAGTTTTATATCATCTTCTCAGAGTTTATCAGAGGTACTTTTATTCTATTACATCTTTTTTTATAATGAGACTCCAGGTTTTAGAACATGTAGTGTATATTTATATCTCATTGTATCTGTGTATTCATCTGTTCATCCATCATACATTCTTTCATTCAACAAGTGTGGACTGAGTGCCTACTGAGAGACTGGATCAGAAATAATGAAATAATAATGAAATGATTTTCTGCCCTGACCTCATGGAGCTGATATCAAGAGGGAGGCATAAAATGTTTAATATAATATTAAATATGCAGCATAAAATACAATTCAGGCAGTAAAATGTGCTGAGAAGTGATATATGTATAATTAAGGGCTAGAATTAATATTTATTTATTTTTCATGAAAGTGGGGGCCTTGTCCCTTGTTCCCCATTGTATTTATTCAAATAACTCCAGGCATATGTGAAAGCCTATTTTACAAAGTTTGTTTTTTAATAAAGTAGCATCCAAAGAGATGGTCTACCATTGCCAACAATGATATAATCATTGTTCAGTGCCCCTTTTTGAGTTATTGGAAATGTTTTCTAATGGATACTGATCAATTTTAATAATTAAGCTTGTTGTGACTGTTGTTATACTGTGTAAAGAATGTAGATTTTGGATCCTAAGAAACCTGGGTTTGAACTGAAGTATGGCAATATGGTTATTTACTTTCTTGAGTTTATAAATGTGCTCATTAAACGAAGATAATAATACCTGATACTGAGGTTGTCCTGAAGCTTACATGTGATGACATATGCCAACCACAATCTTTATCAAATAAGAACTTAACACATATTTTTGCATGTTTATTTTCCCTGTAATTTCATTCAGACAATTTGAAGGTCATTTAAGAAATGGTCTTACGAGGACAGGTCAAAGATCCTCTTCTCTGAAATGTATCCCCCAAGCACCAGTGTACAATGGGAGTCCAATACTGAGTCCAACACTTATCAATCTTGCTGGATAAACATATTTTCAAAATGATTTCATTGTTATTCTTCCCAGATAAAAAAACAACCATAGTTAATTTTTACATCTTCAAAAATGTATGACTTTCCAATTAGCATTGTATATCAAATACAACAAAAGGCCATGGATAAAAACCACTTACACTAAAATCTGATTCATGCTTTCACATAAAATGTATGGTTTTCCACTTTTATGGGCGCATCCATAGTTTGTGAATCTTTAAAAGCCCTCTTTAAATACCCTGCATTAGGACTGCATTTTGTCTCCCCAGTTTGGGCACAATAATCTAATTGTATTTGCTGCACATGTTGCTGAACAAGGCTCCGTTTGGCACCCTCCATGCTGAGACTTGACAGGTCACACATACCAGTGATAGCAATAATATTGGTTAAGAACAAACTTAGTACTATCGTGTAGGATGCATCTCCAAGTGTAATACTAATTACTCACAAATGATAACATTATTAGAAAAAAGTTATTGGACATTTACCACATATGAAGCACCTCATTCATGTTCAGAATAATCTCAAGGTAGGAAATGTCACCTGCATTTTACAGGTGGGGAATATAAGACCCTAAGAAATTAAATAACTTCTCTAAACACAGAGGTTGGAAAGAGAGGAAGCAGAGATCTGAACCCCATTACTCTTCTTCCAGCGTTTATAAGCTTCATCACCATTACTGTACAGGAGGCCTGAGGGAGAATACATCTGAGAACATCCATACATGGCCTGATGGGGCTAAGTGATTTGTGTCACTTGCTAGAGAGTTAGACGTGGAATGTCCTCCATTTTTTTTTTTTTAATAAAAGAAGCTAGTGCTTGACTTCTTAAATTCCTGTATTGTGAGTCATTGTCTTCTGACGTTATCCCCCATAAATGTCATGATCTGGGGGATCTTACAGTGTGAATTTTATCCTGCTGAGGTTTCAATCCCTGGCCTAAAGGAAATCTTTGCTCAAGAAATGGATCCTGGCGTTTCTGTTAGCTCAGACCTCCCTTAGATGACTAACACTAAGTCTTTGCTAACTGCTGAACTGAGCATTTAAGTGACAGAAGGTTGCACAGAGGTGAGTATTCTTTGAGACGTGAGCCTAAATTAGGAAAGAAAGGGTAGGCTTGATCATGAATGGGTGCCTACATTTGATAGTCTCATGATTTAGGTGTCCTATGGAGAGATGTTGGCAGGGACTCGAGTTAAAAAAGGGCTGGGGCACTCTTCACGGCAGGAATAATGACAACTAAGCATCAGGTATTTCGTGGGCCCTTGACTTTCTTCCACACTCAAAGACTGAACTAAACTTCCTGTCAACTTCAGTGTGCTAATTTACAGCTTCACACCTTTAGGCCATATTTCTATACCCTTCCCCATGATTGACACCTCAGTCCCCAGGCCTCCTCTCCTGGGTCATCAGGCACAGAGGCTCCACTTATCCCACCTTCAAAGGGGCACAGTGACTGTGCTTGACACATTGGTGACATGTCAGGCCAAAGCCCAGAGGTGTTTAAATGGGACTTAACCCTGAGGCCTACTTGTTTAAGTAGACTAGCATCAAGGCAGTGGACTCCTAATAGGAGTATTTGCTCTCTAAGATCCATTAGGAACAGTGGCATATAAAGGAAAAAGAATTACTTTGACATTATAAACACTTCTCAACCACATGTGACTTTTGGAAATATTTTGAAATATTTATTTAATTTTTTCCTTCTTCCTTCTTACTTGATAATGATTCATGCCAAAATGCAGAAACTATGTTGGCTGTAAATGTGGAATCATACAGTCGTAGAGCTGTCAAGGTATACAGTTTAACCTTTTCTTTACAGATGTGTAAACTGAGGCCTAGAGTGGTCATATGCCTAGTCAAAGGCCCCATGACTAATTAATTGTTGTCTTTTATGATATTCTCGAAAATCCAAAGATGTGGAAATACCACTACACTCGTTTTCTTTTTGCCCTTTTAATTACTTCTATTTCTCTATTTTATCATATCCAACATATTCTTTAATCCTTCCAATTAAAGGGGTGAGGGGAAAGGTGGAAACAAGGATAGGAGCAAGAATACATTAGCATATATTAAGATAATTTACGCCAAATCAAAAACTTACATTCAATTCATCAGGGCACTTTCCCAGAGCAAATCACAGAATTTTCCCCTAAGTAATTATGAAACAGGTTAAAGAAATAAGGACTCTGGTCATTCATCGATTCCTGATTTTTATTCCCAGACTTATCACTCCCTAGGATGAGAGGTTTGAGAGAATAGATACATTTATACAATGACTAGAATAATTTTACCCACCTCAGGGATTCAGTGAGTGTTTAATACCATAAAGGACTCTGTGATAGTCAGATGAAAGGTGCTTTAGAAGGCAGACATGATTACTGGATTAGAATTTCAGAGAGTGAGAAAGGAATCTTTTGTGTTGATGGGTCTTTTCTTATTCTTTTGCAGTCCTGTAATGACTTAAAAAACAAATTTTCCCCTACCAATTTTTTCAATTTCAGAGCATGTCCTTGACTTGGAATGACTCTCATGAAAAGGAATGTGTTTGGGTGTAAACTCTAGTTTCCTTTAGGAATTTTTTTTCCAATATGCATTTTACCCTCTTTGAATTCACATGGTTAATGTTCCTCATTTCCCACAGTTTTAATCTTTATAAAGTAAAATGGAATCTCCTGGGGACAGTATTCTATAACTGTATTTATCACATGTCACAGAGGCACACACACACACACACACACACACACACACACACACACACACACTCCCTGTATTGAATTGTTTGGAAGGCAGACCAATTCTGTTTCATTCTCCAAAGGTTGCCATCATATCATTAATCTCTCTCAGCCCTTAAAATGGCCTTTTGCCATATTCTGTCAGAAAACAAGATATAGATCATTTACTTTAAATACCTAAAAATAAAAATGCTGAATCAAATGGCTACACACTCACAAGCAAGAGCTGTCTAATGTATTTTGCAATTGTTGGAAATCTCTGTGCATTGGGAGGGGAGGAGCAATAGAATTTACAGTTTATTGAGAGTGAAATGTTTTATTACAGTAGTTGTAAAATGTTCTTTGCTGTTAAAATAACTAGTGCTAATTAATAATCCTGCCGAATTGCAGAGCAGCCTTTGAACTACCAGAATAGATTCTTAATCCTTTGTAGCAGAATTCTCCTTTCCCATTCTCTCTCCCTCCCTCCTTTCCTTCTTTCCAGAAATATCTCTCACAGTAGGAACTGTGTAGGGTCTGTGTTTGTAGTGCCACTTCAATTCAGTAATCTTATGAATTCTACCAAGGAATAAATATCAACATATTTTTCAGTCCAAAAAGACTGAGAATAACACCGATCTGAAAATCTGTAAGCTTTGTTTTACATCATGTAGGACATTTCCCTTATGAGTCATTATGAGCATCATATCCAGTACACTTGAACTTTGTAAGGCTCATGAAAATAACGTCTTAAAGTGCACTGGCTCCAAAATGAAAACAAAATTACAAAATACAAATTAATTAAGTTTAATTAAATGTCTACTAAATACCAGACCTAACATTATGTCAACTGATGAACTGTTACCCCAAGTCAGCTTTTACACAGTTATATATAAATGAGATATTTATATAACTTAACAATTTGATTTCTGTATAGGCCTGATATGGAGGGGTAGAGCTCTGCAAAGAAGCAGCCTATAAGCAATGAGATCTTAAAGTGAAGACCTCATTAAGCTCTTAAAGGTCCCTTTTTTAGATGACTTTCAGACACCTCTCCAATAATGCCAAATTATATTTGATATATTTGTATAATATACTTACAGAAAGAACTAGTTTCCACTTACCAGTATTGGGGTGGACAGCTATTTTCTCACGCACAGTAACTTTGATGTGCTCGCTGTTTTTGCAGCATGAATACATTTCCTCCTCCCTTCTCTCTCCACTAAAAAGTTGCTGTGAGCTGACTTTTGTTCCATTATACCTCAATACATTCATGGGCTCCGCCTTTAAAACTATTGCCAGGTGTTAGCATCTTCCCTGAGTAATTTCAGGCATTTTCCTTTGAATGAAAATGGCTCACTTGGAAGGTTGTGAAAGGCATATCCATGTAGAATTGAGAGGATTTTGTGTTGCGATGTGGTGGGAAGGCTTGCCAGAAATTGCCCGTTTCAGGCTGATGATGCAAAACTAGACATCTGTTAAATTAACATCTACCTAACGTTTTGCCTTCAGTCAAATGCATTTTTTTTAAAAAAATTAAATCTCTCCCACTCTCTCCCGGTTTCTTTTTTTTCCACTGTCAAAACAATCTGTCACAAGATATTTAATTTCTGTGTAATGGGTTACTTAAAGAAACCAGCATATGGTGCAGCAAAAGTACCTAGCTACAAGTTACAGACAGCAGTGCACACTGCTGGGCTGCTCTTCTCCTAAAGCATATTGCGCCCTGCATAGATTTTATTATGGTGTGGGATTCCCATGGCTTTGATTTACATTATTGCCAGGGTATCTCACAACTCTTGCCTTTTAGGATCAAACTATTAGTATAAATTTTCTCCTCTCACCGAGGAGTCAGAAATAACTTCTGTTTTGGTTAAGTGGTGGTCAATTTATGGCTCTTACAGTTTCAGTGAGGGAGAAAGAGTATCCTAGTAACCTCATTATGCACAACCCTTTGCACACCCCTGCTTGTGTCCAAGCACTTGTTAATAGCAGCAAGCCCATCTGTAGCCTGGCAGTTTGCTCTAGAGGGGCTGCTCTTTGACATAGTGACAACACACAGGGCACCATGCTGAGCAAGTGCATTCCCAGCAATTCAAGTAATTTCTATACAATGAATAACCTTCTGATGGGGTGGAGTTATCCTTTTTGGAGGAGAAGATTCTAAAGTCACTGTCACAATGGAGAGCAAAGATTAAGCATGATCCAAATTGCCTATGAAAGTCCCTTAAGCCATCCATGAGGTACAGTATAAATAGTTGTGTGGGTACCTCCTTGTATAGTAATGCATGCGCATTTATATATGGCAAAATGTTAAGTGCTTATTAATTCAGCAAATAGTGGTTTGCTATGTGCCAGGTACTTTTCCAGGCCCTGGGAATCAGGTGGTGAACAAGAAATACAAGATTTCTGCTCTCTGTATGCCCACACTCCCATGAGACAAACCCAGTAAATGCATAAGCAATAAGGAACCTATAAGCTACATGTAAGTTATGGATATTGTACCTATCTAACCATTTATTCTATCTCTCAAGTTCTAAGCAATAAATATATGCATAAATGTATGTCTTTTACAATAAACTAATCCATGAGCAAAATACAAGTTTGTTGATTATTCTATCTAGCTATAAAACATTGGTGAGGCTATAACAATATCTAAATAATCTAAAAAATATTATATGTCTATGTCTTTATTTCATCCATTTACATATCTATCAACCAACAAATCTATCTTTTTAATTTACCGGGGCACTCATCAATTTTGTGTCCATTAATGGTTATGTAAACTTACTCCAATGTGCACCTTCTTTGAGCAGCAGAATGTTCATTCCTATGAAACTGAAAGGTCCCTTGCTTGATCTTTATTGGGACTGCTAATAGCAACCTCTGGGGTAACTGGGTTAAAAATGAGGGCTCCCAAGTAGGGGTTGATTCCAGGCCACTGGTGAGGGAAGAAGAGGATGAGCCAGGCCTCCCTCCAGCAAGGCACAGAGGCACCTGCTCCTTGGCAATTGCTCTCTGATTGTTCACTCACTGAACAGCTATTTTGGGGGTTTTCTGGGGGAGAAAAAGTTTGACAAAAATTACTTTAGTCTATCACTTACTAGTCAAAATTCTCAAGTGCCCCAGAAACTATCTCTAGGTCACTGTCACTGCAAAAAATCATAAATGAACGTGCTAGGCAGGGGTGGCAAAATCCTTGGTCCACTTGCACCAAATAGCTTGCAATAGCTGTGTTATTAATCAGAACTCAATGAAGTCCTATATTTCAAACAGCACATATATATATACTGAGGTATATATTAGGCAGAGTCAAGAGGATATAATATTCATTTTTAGTTCATCAAGATGTTTTAGTTGTCACATTTAGCATTATTTTTGAGAATTATAGTTCTTTCACATGATTTTTATTTTTATTTTCTAGAGCCTCTTATATTGGTCTCTGATTTTTGAAGCAGTGGTTAGGAAACTGCCATATTAAGCTAAGGCTGAATGCCACTGAGATTATTAAGAACCAAAGATGGGCTGTTATCCCTTCACCCCTCACAAAGTAAGGGAGCCATGTGAACATTATGCAGGGCTCATTGGCAACAAAGCCTTGTAATGTCCATGAGTATTGGAGTATTTTGCTATTGGGGTCATGCAAGAAGACCAGTATGTTTCTAAATATTGGTTGTATATACATAGATTTCTTCTCTTGCTTTCTTAAGGAAGATCAAAAGTGATAGCTAAATGGGAGAATTATATTCTTAAACATCCCAACAGCATGACCCCTTGTGGTATCATGATATTGAGTTGTTTGGCAAATACTTAGTAAACAACTACTGGTTTCCAAGCACTGTGAGAGGTGCGGATGTGCAAAGTAAGCCAATAATGAGTGAATGGATGGATGGATGGATGGATGGATGGATGGATGAAGAGTATATTGTTCCTTCTCCATGGAACAAAAGTATGGTCTAGTAGAGAAACAAGACATTAACCAACTAAGCAGCAAGTAAAAATATAATTACAGAGGAAGAATGCTTTGAGAGAATCAAACATGATTTTAGAGAATAAATATCAAAGGAAGCTGACCAGAGGGACCAGAGGTCTCTCTGAGGAAGCGAGTCATGAGCTGAAAACTAAAGGCTGCAGAATGAACTATATGAAGAACAGGGAAGACCATTTCAGAGACACAAAACAGTATGAACAGTGCCCCAGCAGTGGCAGGGAGCCCAGGACTCTGAGAGTGGACAGCAGGCTGGCATGGCAGGAACGTAGGACTGGGGGGAGAGTGGTATGACTAGGCTGGAGCAGCGTACAGAAACTGAAAAACTGGATACTGTGTCAATTAATAATCCTGATTTTTTTTAAAAGCAAGCTCTGAATATGTAAACAGGTGTCAAAGAGCATGAAAGCACTTTGAGGTCATTGAGTGTCATAGAGCATCAGATCCATGTCTGGTTTTGTCCTGGGCAGTGAGAGGAGGAGACTGGGAACTAGGAGCTCTGTGTTTATTACGAATTAAAGTGGTGGATTATGAAACCTATAAGAAATGTTAAAAGAATCATGGACATCATATCTGATGAAGGAAAGATTGGCGGTGGGGGTTAGAACAGGCTTTCAGGATCAGCATGCCTTCTGCACAGCTGAACAGTGTCTGGCTAATTTCCCTTTCTAATGAGACCAGCACAAAATCCATCCATTTAGGCTATTCAGCTTTTAGGTAAATGCACCAAGCTGTTGGGGTAGAGGGGAAAGAGGGGTTGACATTGATGGATGGAGTTAAATACCAAAGTCTCCCCCTTCCCACAGACTTTTCTAAAGCAGTATTGTGACAGAGAAGCCTGGAAGATTCCAGGTGGGCAAGGCGGGCTGGATGGAGCTCAACTGTCTTCCTCAGAGGGGAAGGAAGAGGGCAAGATGGGGCCTCCTCCTGTCAGAGTGGGAGGATGCCCTTCAGACCTGGCAACAGTGTGGTGCAGGGTGGGGACAAGTTCCTCAGAGGGGGTTTAATTCTCATCAGAACAGCTCTTGGGGATTGCTCAGTGGGACATACGGCTTTCCCCTGACTCAATTTAATTTTTTGTCCAGAAACAGCATCCTAGCAATATCCATTTCCTCATTTACCTCTGTGGTACTGCCCCCCAACTTTCTGGACAATGTTTTCATTCTAAAATGGGAATGACATTGCTCTAGACCTGCCATGAAAATGATTAGATTGAACTCCGAAAGGTTACCATTCCTTGACTCAGTAGTTGAATATATTACACTCTAAATATAAAAGATGTTAACCGAGTTAAACTCCTTGGAAAAACTTGAGCATATGTATTTTTGATGGGAGTGATGATTATTTTCCATTAGTTTTCTGACAGTAGTTCTGATCAGATGCTTGGAGTCAATGACCTCACTATACAGTTTTCATTGCTGAATGTATCCGGTGGCAAAGGAGACTGTGGGGTATGGTTCTGTTAGCACGGTGGACACAGCATTGACAGGTATGTTCTGAGCTTGAGGATGTTTAGCAGTGTGTGAAAGGCACTTAGAATGCTTGTAATTCTCCAAGCAACCCTAGGACGTGTATCTGTTATTTTCTGCATCTTACAGATAAGGAAACTGAAGCCCAGACAGGTAAAGTAATTCGCTCAAGTTCACTAAGCTGGTAACAGAACAGCTGGGACTAAGATCCAGGCAGCCTGGCTCCATAGCCTTTGTTCCTAACCACCATCTTTATCCCTAAGAAATGGATTGAGCCAAGAGAGTGGCACAGATAGGTAACTCCAGAGCAGTTGTTTATTTTCAAAGGAACTTCTATCTTTCTGTGCTCCTCCCCCTCCTCCTCCAACCTGTTCCAACTGTTCAGAGAAGACAGATGCTTAGGGGGTAGTGTGAGCAGCAAGGCAAAGCAAATCCTTATAATTTTTTTTAATTTAAGGATTAAAAATGCAAATTTGCCATCACTCATCTTTCTGCAAACTAATGGGTAGCCATTGAATTAAATGCTTCCCTTTCTCCCTCAGCCCACAGCCATGGGCATGCACACGTGCCCACATACACGTTTTCTAGTGGCCCTTGGAAAAGGTTCTGTGGTTCTCTCTCCCTTCTCAGATTCGCATAATTTGTGGCTGGCTATGACATTCAAACGTACGAGCAACTCTCTGGGACACCCAACCGCTCAGGCCTTAGAAATGGTTTTGACAGCTGACGTTAAAAGAACACCATCCCAGAAATACTGACCACTAGCACTTTTGTTTTAAAATTTGAAGCACACCATGATTCCTGAATGTTCTTTTTCTCTTTTCTTTTCATCTATTTGACATGTTATGTTTTTAAAATCCACATTCATTATGATACCGTATTTAATTCAGACTCAGCTGGGCATCCTGATGTCTGTCAAACCTTGAAAAGACATCCTGCTTGAAGTGACTGTCTCTTCATTGACTTGCTTTTTAGGACAATATGCAGAGTCATTTTCTACTTCATTCTTGGAAAGTCAGCCTTCTTTCTATGGGCTGATTGCTGGGATGTACATAACTAGCCTGTGTCACCACTAAGGATAGAGGGGAAAGAATGTTTACGTCAGTTGGCATGTTCTTTTCCATTAAGTGCAAGATAACTCCTCCATTTTGCTACAAAGAAGAAACCCCTCCTTGACATAGTTGGTCTCAATACCTCCTCCAATCAAAATTGGCTAACATAGCCAATTCCAATCTGACTGTAGGTTGGTCATAACAACGAAATTTCAGTCCAGCTGGAGGGCATAAGGACACATACCACCTTCTGAATAGGACTGTGGACTAACCTTTCTTTAAGGGAAGAAAGAAACTTCAAGGACATGTTTGCAGAAAGAAGACAGGAAGGAAAGGAATCTTGCTATTCACATTTCAATCTGCAGATGAGTTCTGAAATCCTATGTTTGGGGAACCCCTAATGGCTAAACTTACAAAAGCAGAAGGAAAATAAAATGCCCTTATTAAATTTGCTGTGAACATATTTAAAATTTTCCCTCTCTCCTGTCTCCATGTCTCAGACTTTGAGTCATTTTGCCTCTCTCATCTGTTTCCAACCCAGTTGAGTTACAACCAATCGTATATGAGGAAAATTAGATTTTAATGGAATATTTGATTCTCATTGCTTAATTGATTTAATTGCAAGTTTCTATTTCAGACTAGTAGAAATGCAAAGATTTTCAGTCAAATGTAGAAAAGCTCCCATTTTTCTATGTTCAACAATGACAAACTTAATACTTCAATGTTACCCTGGATTCTAAAACTTTAGAGGAAGGAAATGCTGTATCTTTCTGAATTGTTATTCTAAGTCTGTATTTCAGTTTCTCTTTCTTATGTACATATCCCATATTAAACCCCTGTGTTTACATTTGCTTATTCTGTTTGTGTTAATTTTGATCTTTGTTTATGAATTTTTGTTTGTTGGGTGGGGGATAGGAGCAATATATATATGTACCTATATATACTTCTACATTGTTTTCAGAGGACATTTAATGTCATAGAATGTTTCTTTTTGCTGCTGGTAAGGGAAAGGACAGTCAAGAGTGTTAGTTCTCAAGCTGACACAGTAATTCATGGGCTTTTCTGAGTTTCTCTTAGACCAGCCTTGACAAATGAATTCTAGTCTGTGTCAATGCATATAATGCATACTGGCTGCCTCTGACGCTGGGGTAAGAACAATCCCTGAAAAGTGTTCAAGGTTCAGTAGCCAATGGGGAGTGCATCATGTGCACCCCCCATCCCTTGGTCATAATCCCTATTTTAAGTCACCATACAGAGCACAGTCTGATTATCCACCTGCATTTCCACAGTTCTGAGCCACACTTGGATCTCTGCAGTTTCTGATTTCCCTAAATCCCTTACAATACCAATTCCAGCAGGATGCACACTTCTTTATTTGACATGTAAAGTTTTTATTTTTTAAGTCTCTACCAGTTTGAGTAAAGTTAAGATTTTTTTTCTAATCATTTTGAGAAATTGTGTATGTGGGTGTGAGGGGGTGTACACAATCCACTGACATATGAACATATAATTATGAATGATCTATATTTGAATTCCCTATCAGATACCTTGTATATATGTCAGTCTCTTTATTTGGAATGTAATTTTTAATATGAAAACCTTAGCCTACTGTGTGCCATCTAATTTTTCTGTCATCATCCTTCTTGTGACTGTCACCACAATGCCTACTTTTGTGGTGACTTCTTCCTCTCTAAAGGCAGGAAAGCAAAGGACTCAGAGCATGGACTTTGGAGACAGATTATCTGCAATTACAGTTCTGGCTTTGTTCCTCACTAACTGTGGAACTTCAGGCAAGTTATTTTACCTCTCTAGCATTTAGTTTCCTCATTTGTAAAATGGGAATAATAGGGCCTAGCTATACAAGATTATGTGTGGATTCAATGATGTAATGAGTTGAATGTGCTTAGAAGACTGCCAAGCATGTTGTAAGCACTTAATAAGTGCGAGGAATACTATTAAGGTCATAGTATATGCCAGATACTAGGCTGAAAAGTTTGCATGGTTTATTTAGTTCAGTCATACTCAACTGGGGGTGATTTTGCTCGCCAACAGTCAGTAGGCAATGTCTAGAGACATCCTGGAACACCAAAACTGGTAGGAAGAGGGGTTGGGGGGGTGCTGCTAGCATCTAATAAGTAGCGGCCAGGGATGCTGCTAAACCTCACTCAGCACAGAGGACAGGAGCTACAACAGAGAATGACCTACCTGACCCAAGATGTTAGTAACCCTGAGGCTGAAAATAGGGGATTTCATCCATGAAGTAGAAATTATTAATATCATGCCCATCGTACAGAAGGGAGGCTCTGAAGCTTAGAGAAAGTATAGCTCTTATATTGCAGATTCACTACATCTAACCACCATGCAACCGCCTTCCAGAGAAGAAGGGTGTATTTTATTTTTAAGATGAATGTGTATAGGCCCTCTAAAAACCTCCAAAACAGAAACCTTGATTGAGTGGTCTTTGGAAGCAGAACAGTTAAGGAATGGGTGCAGGCCAGTCAGAACAAACAGCATCAGAGCACAGGTTCAGAGTACTAGAGACCCCCTCCGGTGTCAGGCCTCACCCCGCTAGTGTTGCCAGATCATGGAAGACAAGGAGGTGGCCTGGAAGTTAAGCCCCGGGTGGCTGGCGGAGGCCATTCCCAAGTTGGACAGGCTTTGTCCACCAACATTCACAGAAGTGCATTTTAATATCTTAACTACTGGTTTAGTTAGCCTTGAGAAGCACTTCAAACATATAATTTCACAGCTATCATTGCTTAAAATGAGGCTAAGTTAAAAGAGTGAAAAGTGAGATTACCTAAAGAAAAAGTATTGAGTAAATATCAGTATAGTCAGTAGTAGATACAGCAAAAACCATAAAGGTATGACAGCAATGATGCATGAGTGGGAAACACTTGATCCTAGAGGACCCTGGAGGGCAGGGGTACATATCCCAAGGTCTGCCACAGAGCTGGTGCTGCGGACGTACATACTTAATGAATGTGCCTAAGCTCACAGCCTTCCTCCATCAGTGCAATGAGGTAGGAATGATGGGGATAACCTGTAACTTCAAATACATACAGTTTTCTCCCATTTTATATCTGAGTAGAATATTAGCCATCATTGGGTGGTTCCAGTTCTTAGCCTCTCAGCCTCTGCTTTAATATGGTGCCTCTCTACACCCCAGTGAATCACTTGTCTACTGTGTCCCCCTGAAATGTGGATGACGGATTAGCTGGACATGTGCAGAGTCGGGTGACTCAAAATTCATCTTCTTCATTAGGACGTGTTATCAAACTGAGATGTCACAAAACAAGTGTGATCTGCAGCAGTCACTGGGGTCTCGGTAAAGAGGCCACAACCACTAGTGGAGATTGGTTCCTAACCCTTTTCTTTGTGAATATTACAGGATTCAGTTCTGTCTCTCTGAACACAGCTAAATAAATGACAGTCTAGTTTAAAATCCTCATAACTATAAGTTTAATGATGACTTTCACAGGATTAAAAAAAAATCTTTTTGGCCTCCCACATGTGTATGTTTTTCCTTGTTATATAAATTCGTGGCCAGTCCAATAGTCATTCAAGTCCCAGTGTCTGGAAGGGGAAATAAAATATTTTTATGGAGCTGACAGAGAGTATGTTGAAGAGAGAAGCATTCTTCTGAAAGTGCAAAATCAGTCCTAAGAATGTAATGTGTTTGCAGAAACAAGTTATGTTCAATGGGTAGGTGTCTTCGTGCTTCAGATTAATATTTGTCCTTTAGAAGAGCAGATGTTTAGCTTTACATGTGGGCAGTCGACGTGAGTAGGCATGTCGTTGATGTTCCAAGTGAAGGGCTGAGAGACAAGTGTGGCTCTCACGGCCAAGGCAATCCCCACCCCCTCCTCCCACCTCTTCCATTCTGTGGTGATGCTTTCTTGGCATCTCAGATACACACTGTTGGGTCTCGCTTCTCAAATGCAACTGAAGCTGAAGTTCCTGCCTGACAGCACCTGCCTGCCCAGAATGCCAGCTGCACTATCTCCTGGGAGCTGGTTGGAAATACAGAATCCCAGGCCCCACCTCCTGGATCTGAGTCTATATTTTAATAAGACCTCCCATGATTCTTACCCACATGGTGGTCTAAGAAGGGCTGATCCAGGGCACTGTGACCTCTGACTTCTTTAGTGGCTCTTACCACAAGTTTTTCTTATTATTTTTGTATTCTACCTTCTGTTTTGCATACTTTATCTGAGGGCAGGCTTTGCCTTATATTTTTAGATCTATTTAGCTTATTGGTGAATTTCTTAAAGGTAGTGGTGCCGAATCAACTCCTTAATTTAATTTAGATACCCACATTATAACCACAAGGAGAGAAGGCAAGCCAGAAAGGGGAGAGAATTTAGGGCAATGGAGCTCTGGATCCAGGCACACTTAATGGTTCCACTTTCCAGCTGGAGAGTCTTGGGCAAATTATTTATCTCCTCTAAACCTCAGTTCCCTGAACTGTGAAATGCAGATCATAGTAACTACCTCATAGGTTTGTTTTAAGGATCACATGAGATAAAATATACAAAGCAGTTATACAGTGCTAATTGGTTCATAGTGAGTTCTCAGTACATGTTAGCTACTATTACATTATCATTTACGCTAGTAAATTCTATACATATCAAAATCCCAAATCTTCCTCACTCACCTGTACCACCACTTTTTCAATTAACCTTGTGGTTCTCAACTGGGGTTGATTTTGCTATCAAAGGAATAGATGGTAATGTCTGGAGACATTTGATTGTTATGAATTGGGGGGAGGATGCCACTGGCATCTAGCCAGGAGAGGCCGTGGATGCTGCTAAATGTCCCGCAGTGCACAAGGTGCCCACCCCCAAGAGAACATGATTGGGCCCCAAATGCCAATAGTGCCAATGTTGAAAAGCCCTTTGTTACTCACAAAGCAACTGAGGTAATCAAAGTCACCATTTTTCTCAAGGATTTAGGCATCTCAGTATATTTATTGTGTCAAATATTAATGTTGAGCCCCCTTGTCAGAATTCATCTACCAGGAGCCACATCATTTCCTTTGGAACAGAATCACATTCTGGATAATCTGATGCAGCCTGATTAACCTATTAAAGGTCATAAAACAATAACAATTACATTGCACATTTCATTCTTTAATATCAAAGGGAGCTAGGTTCTTTGAAATGTAAAACATCATAAGTGAAAGAATAGCACTTGCAATTCCCCCAGGAGCACAAGGTCATTGCATACATAACACTGCTTCCACTATTAATTTTACTGCATTTTGGGATATGCAGGAGGCCACAATTGTTGGGGAGAGAGAAAAGGACAACAAAGGCTGGGCTTTTGCTGACCGTGACTGAGGTCTAACAGCACAGCCATGGTCCACTGTTCAAAATAAATGCTGGAGATGGAGCGATATAAAAGTCCTCACACCTGGTGGAAGGATTAAGCATGAAACGCCTGTCTCATTTCCTTAAGAAATCAGAGATGCTGCAAGAGACTGTATTAACTTCTCAGGTACCACTGCAAAAATAAGGGCAAGGAGGCAAGTGTTAGGCTGTATTCCTCCTGTGAACAGATTAAGCAGACACCAATTTACACCTCATTGTTAAGAGTAACTTTTTTCCACAAGTGAGACCACATTTACATCTTTTGTAATTAAGCTAAAGGAGTTTTTCTTTTTAATGACTCTTGCCCTACCCCAAATCATGAAGAAAATATTTTATGTTAACTGGGATCAAATGCTGAAGTATATACGTGAGAAGCACAAAATAATGACAGTGAGTCCCAGCACCACCTTCAGCCTCATCATCTGCTGGGCTGGGATAAAACCTCTGCCTGGTGGTGTTTTGGTTTTAGAAAAGGCCATGAATGACTAACTGAAGCAGTTAAAGAGATGGTGGGTGGGGGTGGGGGACTTGCAAGTGCTCCCAGATATTCAGGGGGCAGCATCCATCAGCGGGAATGCAAAGCTGCAGAGCATCCAACCATACATCTCCTGCATACTTGGCTTTGGGGCAATTTTCCTTTTTAGGAAAATTGCATAGAAGAGAAGAGTTGTATAAGGAGCTCCAAGAGACCTGCATCCTTTATTCCCCACTCAGGAGAATCTAGTTGGGCAAAGAGGCATTTTTTTCCCCCTCACAATAGAGTTTGTATGGCTGCTATAAACAATGCAATTACTGAGCCAGATAATAAATAATTGCGGAGCAACAGGGAAAATGAAGTGTGGGCAAGGAAGAAAATGGATGGTTTCACATGAGATTTGCACAAAGACTGAGTCAGTGAGGTGAAGTTAAGTCATACCAGGTCACGTCCATTCTGTCCTAACCGAGGTAAATTGTTGGCCACACACCTGTGCTGCAAGCTGGAGGCCGAGCTGCTGGCCCAGGCTGTGCCTTTGTAAGATGGACTTTTTCACTGAGTGAGGTATTCAAACGGAAGCCTGTGACAGGTGCATGGCCCACTCTGTGATCAGTCAAATCAGGTGCTAGGGGCTTAAGAAAATGTTGGCAAGCCTTGTACCTTTCGAGTTTATGGTGTATAAACACTGGTGCTTCGTGTCCCTGGGCAATGCCTACATCCTGTAACAGTGTTCCTCAGTGTGCATTCGCAACCTGCTCTAGCTGTGCAAAGACAAAGCCTCAGATATATTGCTCTTTATTTTTAGGCTTTTCCTGAAAATGGTCCAAGCACATCACAACTTTTGTCTTCTGTGAAGAGACCGGATTTAGCCTTTGGATCCATCTTTCTCCTTGTGCCACTTGCTTTTTCAATTCAAGCAGACCTGGAGAGCCTCCTTTCCTTTCCCTGAGTCCCTCTTTAGTCTTTTCAGGTGGCTATTCTGATGCAGAGTCACCTGTCTTTGCTTTTGACTGAGGTTCTCACTACCTTCTGAAGAGATTCCATGATAAACACTTCGCAAAGAACCTTCCTAACCTTCTCTTCTCTGTGACCACGAGGCTACTTCTATGATCTGTCAAGTGATGTCCCATAAATCTTTGTAAGTTAAATCAGCTCTGTGTGCTTAGAGACTCTTACTCTCAGCATTATCATTAATTGTAGAAACCATTCTCTATCTCCAGGCACCTTAACCCAGCAAGATTCATTTTGTAATTTAGCAAATCTTATAAAGTCTATCCTACGTATCAGGCATGGTTCTAGAACCCATGCTGGGAATTCAGCAGCAAAGCAAAGAGGCAACTCCCTCCCCTCTTGGAACTTACTTCTGGTAAAGGGATCAAATGATGGCCAAAATAAGCAAAGTATTTAGTGATTCAGAAGTGCTAAGTATACTGGGAATGAACAGGAAGTGGGGATGTGCCATTCGGAGTGAGGGAGTGGAGCTGTTTTAAATAGGATAATGAGAGTAGGCATCACTGAAAAAAATGTTGTTGGAGGAAACAGTTAAATGAGGTGACAGAGTAATCCATGCTTACAAGGAAGAACATTCTAGGCAGTGGCACGTGTAGCTGAAGGGAAGAGGATGAAGGAGAAACTAGTAGGATTTGAGATCTGATAAACTATGGGGAGGACAAAGCAAGTTAAATCTCTACAATATTGGAAAGACTGACTTTAACCCTGGGTGGGAAAGGGAGCTCCTAGAGGGTTTGAGCAGAGAAATGAGATTATCCTATTTATAGTATAAAAAGAATCCCTCTGATTGCAGAATTGAGAATAATCAGTAAAGGGAATATCAGTTGTCTATTGGTAGAGAATGAACTACATCAAAACTTGATGGCTTAAAACAAGAGGGATTTGTTATCTCTCAAGTTCCAGGGCGCTGGCGGGCCACACTATCACAGGGCTCGCCTGAGCCCCCTCACACAGTTACAGTCAGCTGCTTGGCAGGAACGGCTCGATTCCAGGAAACGGCTGGGCCTCTCTTTCTCCGTAAGGTCCTTCATCCTCCAGGAGGCCAGAGGGGGCTTTCTTTATGGAGGTGGCATCCTTCCCACAGGGCAAGCCCTAATTCACAAGTGCTTACTTGTGAATTTTCATACATGCGTTTACCTGTATGGTTTTCCTTACATCCTGTCTGCCAACACGAGGTGCCAGGCAATCCCAGAGTCACTGTGGGCAAGGACAGCATAAGGGTGCGGACGCAAGGGGTAGGATACACTGGAAGTCCTTAGTGTGGCAGTCAGCCACAGGAGCCAAAAGTGGAAATCACAGCAGTTAGGAGGCTTTACAATAACTGACTCAGGAAAGAAATGATGATGGAATGCATCAGAGTGATAACAAAGTAAGTTTTAAGTAGTGCCTAGATTCTGAATAGAGTTTGAAGGATAACCTCGTTTCTATTCTCCTAAGTCACTAGGATAAGGCTATTAAGTTTCCAATGATCGGTGATGTTCTTATTATACATGAGGTGATAGCACAATAAAGCAAACGAGGTCAGAAATAGGTTTCTTTTATTGCCAATAATTGTTCAACAAGTTTTCTGAACAATTGTACACTGAGTAGTTCACTAGTCCTGTGACTAGTACATGACACCCTGTCAGTGTCATCAACCACTAACATATATTGAGCATCCTCTGAGTTCATGGTATTGTAGTCACAGAAGCGGGGGTGACCTGCAGTAATGCTTTCGGACAATGCAGGGTATGACCTCAGACAGAGCAGGGTTTACGGCCTCACTCTATTAGTTGGTGCCACTATGGCCTCCAAGAAAGCATTTGGTATCCAGGATGTAATTCCTTATTCCCTTGGAGTACATTTAGCTTTGGTGTAATCTGACTGCATGAGGTTAATAAAAAGGGTTCTCTGTCTTTATGAGTATGCTAATGCTTTTTATTAATCTTACTCTCTGAAACTGGGAGGTCTCAGCCCCATTTACTGTATGGAGAGGTGGAGGCAGATAGTTAAGTGACTTGGCCAGGGCCACATACTGGGCTGGCCGCAGATCAGGGACTGTAGTTCATCACTTTTACTATTGCACTACACTGCGTCTCAGTGGTGCGATCTTCCCATTTCTCTTTCACACTAACATACAATCATGAAAACCCCACCTAAAAAGATTTAACTGAGTCCCTCTTTAGTGATACTCATATTCCAGCAATACTCTTCAGGGGAATATATGATACACTGTTCTTTGACATCTGCACAGCCTAATCACTGGAAAAGTGGTTTGTTTGTATTGTTTGTTTTTTTTTAAGACACTTATTACAGGGGATTTGTCAACTGTTAAAATCACCACTTTTTTGTGTTAGTTAAATTCTCATCAGAAAGATCTGTTGCTTTCAGAGTACATCTAGAGATTTAAGAGCCAGCACATGAGATACCCTTGAGATCCCTACTTCCATTTTGTTCTGGAACCAGTTATTTAATGGCGATTGTTTTGATTGATCATTCTTTTTGAGAGGGTTCTGCTGCCTTTTAATGAAAGGGTTAAATTTGGAGCTAAGAAAGACTGTGAGTGGAAGGGGCAGTTCAAACTCAGAATTTATTTGTGCATCTTGAAAGGACACCATTAAGGTTCATGCACCCTGAGACGCCCTTGAGTGTGCCCCCTCCAGAATGTCTGTCTGTTGTAATTCCACCACATTACATATTTGAGTGCATATCTCTTCCTAGCAGCTTCCCGAGCTTTTCAGATATTCAGCATCAGAAATTGCACTGTTTTGTCCTGGGTTTTACAAATAGCAACCAGATTATTGTAAAACAGAACTATCTGATAAGTCAGACTGTGAATTGCTTTTGTGATTGTCGTGGGTACGAGCACTGAAGAACTGGCGAAGAGTGCAGTCCACTGGTTACTATAAAAATAAAACCTGTAGCTGTGAATGAATTTTTCTGATGAATATGTTCAAGGCTGTGATCATTGTGCAACTTCTGGTTGGGTGCTTTCAAATGTTCTGTATTGAAAAACATCAGTAACAAGAACCAAATAGTCCACCAAAGCCTATATTCAACTCAATGGAGAGGAACGTAAATTCTTAGAGTTTCATTGAGGCCAACTCTATTCGGTCCACCATGGGTAGCAGAGATTTGAGGTTCTCTCTTGATTTGCTTTCCATTTTTACTTTATGATTTAGGTGGCTACAACTTTGGTTTTCACTTAAGGGGGTGTTCGAATCACTATGCAAAGCAGGAATGCGAAACAGACAAGGCTGGCTTCTGTTCAGCAAACAAAAACCAACATACCAGAACATGGTAATTAATGTAAGCAATTTTATAAGCATAATAATTTGTTTTAATTGGCTAAATAAGATCTGATATAATTATAGTATTTGATAAACTAATTTCCGAAAACTATATCACCAACCCTTAATCATATTATATACTCATTGCAATTTTGAAAACAGATATGAAAATGGACCTCAGTGATGTAATCTTTACAAGTCAGAAGGATACATTAAGGGCTTATTTTGAAACTTCAGAGGTTATGTCCTCTTTTTATGTTGAAGAATTTTTATTATTTTTGAAAAACAGTAATTTATATTTAATTCCACTAGCTTGAATTACCAGCAGATTCAGACAGAAAAACCTTCCTATAAAAACTCTTTTGTCTAAGGAGTAAGGCTTATTAGGGTGAGGTGTCTTCCCCGATGTTCTTTCCCATCCTATCCCCCCTAAGGAAAAACAAACCTCCCAGCATAGATAAGTGGATAATTGGGCCTGAAATGATCCCATAGATGAGACCTTATGGAATTTAAAAAACTTTCCAAGGATTAGTTTCTGATGGGTCTAACATAAACTGACTTCCAGCTAATGTGTAAATGATTGGGGAAAAATTATATTCTTCTGGAGGACAGTTAGTTGCTAATTCTTCCTACCATTAGAATCGCAATTTGTTGGACTAAGTTAATTTTGACACTAACTTGAGTACTGGTTGACTTTGAGGCATGTGCTGAAAAAATATGCATACTGAAATAAATAAATAAATAGCTCTTCATACCATTTAAGGGCTAAAAAAAAGCTACAAAAATTTCTATGCACTTTTGCCACTATTCTAGCAGTATTCCAGCAATAGTTTTCTAAAGGCCAGAACCTGTATTAATAGCTCTTTCATATAATTCCTGAATGATAGACTTTTATACCTATTGGTACTTTCAGTATAAACACCAGATCGACATTTCATATATGTATGAAACATTGAATATTAACTATATATATATATATATATATACATACACACACATATGAATTTATATGTGTGTGTATATATATATATAAAAGCATACAGTCTATGAACAAGATAGTTCTCAAGGGAATATCAATATATATTATACAAGTAAAGACACTTAGTTCCTATAACCTTCAGGAAATTTAAAATCTATGTAATGGAATAAGAGTGACCTAAAGATATTAGAAGAATAACAGTTCACCCATGGTATGAGGTAACCAAATACAGGACATAATTAGTTTAGAAAATTATATATAATAAAATGTTCCAGGCAATGGATGCTTTGAAATTAGAGAAAAGAGCATTTACCATGAGTTAATATAAGCTAGAATGGATTCTTTGAGGATGAGGAAATTTTATATTGAACAAAGGATAGCATATATTTAAGAAAACAAATTCTATGGCAAATGATATGTGGAGGTAGTAGAGTACAAAACATATTTGGATGTATACCCACCAGTTGATTGGGAATAAAAAAAATCACTAGAAATAGATAGGTTTAGGCAAAATCAGGGTGTGACTCCATTCATTCATTCATTTATCAGGCACATACATACACTGAAGGTAGAATGACAAGGGTTTATATCCTGGCTTTGCCATTTGTTCTTTGTGTTACATTGGAAAAGTTAGTTTTGCTAAACCTCAGTTTCATCTTCTGTAAAATATTTCTAATAATAGTCACTGGGTTGGTTGTCATGAGATTTAGAAATTAGAAGCAATGATAAATTCCTGCCATTTAATAAGCCCTTGTATTTTTACTAACTGCTCTTTATGGTGGAGGTGCTAGCTATCTACTAGCTATTGTGCTAATTGCTTTACATTTATTACCAACCAAATTAAGTCATCACAATATTTTACACATGAGGAGAGTAAGGTTGAAAGACAAAAAGGATTTTCCCAATGTCCCAAATTAGGAAGCAAATTTCAGGGTCAAGATTTAGACCTAGGAACCACTCCAAAGCCAGGCTCCTAACCTACGACCTTTCCTGGAACATTTGAGTAGCTACTATGATTAAAACAATTGTGTTGTAAACTTAAGAAGGTCGAGAAAGTCTTTGTGGAGGACATGTAACTTATCCTGGTCTGAGATACTTGAGAGATGGGAGTTAAATATGTTGTGATGAAGGAGAAGAGGACATTCTAAAGGAAATAAGGAATGTGCCTGAGGTTCTGGAAGGGATACGTAGGAATCAGGCTGGAGGAGCCAGGAGCTCCTGTGAGTAGGTGATAGAAGGAATATCTACCTGGAAAGCTTGGTATCAAGCTGCCAAGGGTACTGAATATCTGGGGGAAAAAATCTGTACTTTGTCTCTATTGAATTATGCACCTTTGCTGTTTTTTTTTTTATAAAACTAGTATTTATTTAGAATGAGAAAAGAAATCACAAATCACAAATTTTTTAAAAGGCTCGCAATAACCACAAATATTAAAATAGTCAAAAAAGTAACACTATCTCTTTATAAGTCTGAAACACCTCGTTTTCCTACACCTTTTCTTTGCATGCTCTTTGTTTCTTCCAATGATAATGGATTTCACTATCATTTTTTGAACCTTTGATGATTTTTAAGCTGATACATAAGAAAATGAGATAAAACAGACTTTCAATTGACCAATCAATAACCATTGGGAATGGATGTCATTCAGAGTGGCATTTTAAGGTTATTCTGGCTTGTGAAGGATGAATTGGAGGAGAAAAGAAAACTTCTTAAAATGGTTGTTTTCAATAGCAGTGTCATGACAGTTGGGAGAAGTGTCACAACTAACAAGGCACTAATAGTAAAGTATTGGTTTGCCAAAGATTAGCTGCTTTGTCCATTAGAGCAGATTCAAGGTCACTGCTAGAATAATGTCACTCTCCTTCACTTAGATTCTAACTGCCTTCTTGAGAGGGGGAACAGGGTGGGGCGACAATCTGGTTTGGTCTTTGGCAGGATCCTAGAAATGCCCCTAGAGGAGTTGGGGGCTGCATATTGTCACCCTTCATGTGTTTTAGGACAGGAAAGCATGGCAAAGTGCTGCATTCAAGGATTCTTGCAATAGTCCAGGCAGACACATCCAGATCAAGAAGGCATTGGGAGTCTGGAAGTGAGACAATAACATGAAGAGACATGGGAGGTGGTAAATGAGAGGAAAGGAAATGAAGGAGCCCTGAAGGACTCCACTCTACACCAGTGAGGGGATTCGAAAAACAGCGTCCTTGGAGGGCAGTTCCATGGATTTCGTTGTAGAACTTGTTGCATTTTTAGCATGTTATCCAAGTGGAAAGATCCAGAGGGCTGTTTGAACAACTAGTGCTTACAAGGAAGGTCAGAGTGGAAAGAAATGTTTGTGAGCTGTCTATTCTGAGGTGATGAAATAGTGTCTCTCTTGGCTATTAACAAAAAAAGTCTCTTTGGAGGATTTCCTAATAGGAGTTAACATTTTTGAAGCATTTGCTATGTGCTAGGACAGAACTCACAACAGCACATGCATGATTTATTCCTAATGACAGGCTGGTGAGGCAGATAATATTATTACACCCATTTTAAGATGAGGAAACAGCCAAAGAGAGGCATAATAACATGGTCAAGTTCACACAGCAGGCAGGTGGTAGAGCTGGGATTCCATCCCAGGCACCCTGGTTCCAAAAACTGAGCATTTACCCACCATATATTCCATAGTATAAATACATAAACATAAAGCTCTGCCACAGAGAAATAAGTCTTATGAATGTCATATTGTAGTAATAAATATTAATGTGATTTGGGCCACTTTGGGCACCTCAGATAGCCCCCTCCCTCAAGATACCTAAAAAATAAACCATACACATCAAACTACCAATGATACTCATGCAGGGTACTCACCTCCTCACTGGAGGAACTAGTAAAGATAGTCAACAGCACTGAGGACTATTTGTACCTTTAAAAAAACCCTCTCTTTTTCGCCTTGATTTCTTTTTATCTTTTCCCTTTATCTTTTGCTGATCCTGTTCGAAAAGCCCAGGGCACCTCCTCTGCTTGTATTGCACTGAAATAGTTGTATTCTTGTAACAGGGTCTTTATTTTTATTGGCAGAAAATTCTCAGTGTACTTATTCCCTTGTACAAAGTTAATTTTAACTATAGAACCCATATCAATAATGTCATTTAAAGGGGGCTTCTTCCAATACACTCTGTGAAATGTCTGCAGAGAGTTCCAGATTTACCAGGGCACCGCTTCCCCAGCTACTTGCAGGGCCTGCAGCTTCCCTTTCCTTCTACATCTGAGCACTCTCTGTTCTCTGGCCAGCTGCCTTCTGTTCCGTCCCTGTGTGTTCCCCATTCTCTCTGCTCTGCCTTCCTGATAAGTAGGGCTTCCACTTGATCACATGGTGGGGAGAGGAGGGTTATTTGTTTGGGTCCCAGATGAAAACCATGAAAATTAGGACACTTGGGGTATAACAAGAGAAAGCAGTCCCTCTCTGGATACGGCCCAGTATGGCCAGGATGGAGGAAGAAGTCTTATCCCTGGGCCAGTTCTCATTCTGTACCTGGTGGTTACACAAGAACTCCAAAATGCCAGAGGCTTAGGGGCCAGGGATATATTGTTAGGATACGCCGGAGCTGAAGTAAAATGAGTGAGTGTTTTGTTTTGTTAGTTTTTCCAAAATAATACCTGTTAAAAGTAGAACACATGGGACTTATTTTCCATCATTAGGATTATTTCAGTTTCAAGATGGTCAGTCAAAAGCTTGGGTGTCTCTTCCTGCTGGTTTACTACAGCATCAGGTCAGGTTACCATGGAAAACAAGCAGTTATTTTCACCAATAACTTATACCAACACTTGACCTTGGGATCAGCAATTTACATACTTATAAAAGAGGTCACTTAGGGAATTTAACTGTGTAATCCTAGCCCCCAGGTGGCAGGAGATGAGTAGAAATGGAACAAAGCTGGTGGAACAAACACCATTTCAAACAATTTGAATTAGGAAATCATTTCTTTTTTACTTTATTTTAAAAATGGAACCTACTTTAAAATGGTACAGGAAGGCAGAAGGATGCAGGAAAAGTCTGTAGAAATAGTGACTCAAAAACTGTTCTAAGACTCCAGAAAGCAAGCCTGTTGTATTTGGAGGGAAACCAGAAAAAATTTAGGTTTTCACTTTCCTAATAGCCTTTTTTCCAAAACCTTTCCTTCCAACATCCTGCCCTGCCTTTTATTTTGCCTTCATTACTAAAACTAATGGAGAGAAACCACCTTTCAAACTTTAACCAGGAAACATAGGTTTTGCAAGTGCTAATATTTTAGTGTGGGCTTTTTCTCTTAAAGACAATTATCAAGACGAAGCATTTGTTTCTTCTTTTGTTTACCCGTGGCAGTTTGTCAGCAGTTATGATAAGTAGAGTTCCATCTGCCAGTAAAACTACGTTGCAAATTGCCATAGAAATTAGCAGCTTTCATTTTTGCCTACATAAATAAATATGCGAAATAAATTGCACATAAATGCATCCTAAAAAATCACAGGTACACCATTTAGTTAAATGCCAATCAGACAAAACCAGAGACACATTGCGATTATCTCAGTTTTCAAACCTGGAAGATACACGAATGTGTTTCTAAATGAGAGAGGCAGTGTATCATGCTCGCTGAGATAAAAACAGAAGCTGCCAGACACTGCACTGTGGCTTTATTCTCAGCATCCTTTGCCTGAAACCTGCTCTATCTTCTCTCCGTGTTTCCTCTCTTCTTCCCCCACCCCGCTCCGTCTCCCTTCTCTCCCTCTCTCCTCGCTGTCTTTCTCTCGCTTATTGTTCCCTCTCTCCTCCTGCCTTTGATGCACATACGTTGTCACATTCCATTGACTCTCCCCTCTTCTCTGTTCTTACACTCGAGCCTAGCGGTGCTTCCGCCAGGCAGCGGCAGCCTCTCCTGCGAGTTTTAGTCATGTGTGCAGCTCAGTTTGATCGAGCGTTCCTCTTCTGCCTTTTCACTCTTACAAAAGATTAAAAGGTGGCGTCACATTGCTCCCCTGTTCCTTCCCGCAGGAGGGACTGAAAAGGGACAACAAAAACTAATCACTTTCAATAAGCATTTTCTTGCTAGGGAAAAGAAAAGGAAAAAAGAAAAAGAAAAACAGAAAGAAAGAAGGGAAAAAAAAGAAGGCGGGGTGGGGAGGGGGGTGGATTTAGCGGTGTAATTTGAGACCGGTGGTGAGGATTGGGGCGAGCTAGAGATGCTGCACGCTGCTAACAAGGGAAGGAAGCCTTCAGCTGAGACAGGTAAGAGCGCCCATCGGAGGGTCTGACCGACTGGCTTAGTTAAATCTCTGTTTTCACCGTTTTGTGACTGAGAAAGGCATCCGCAGCAGAAGCCGATTTTTCAGCCGGCTTCCTTTTGTTTAACATAGAAAGTACCTGTGTTAATTTTGATGAATTAGAGCATGCAGCAAATTCAATTGAAAATAGATTTGTATAGTAAATGCATTTATACTGAATGACTTCCCCATTGTATTTAAGGGGAAAGATGAGAAAGATGATTTTGGTCAGAATAGCACTTTGCATTACGTTCAATTCTAAACAGCTAACAGGGAAAAAATAATCCAATTGTTCCTGTTTTTGAACTCCGCGATTTAAACCCTGAGAGAGAGCTGGCATTTGAAATTTGTCTTCTAACTGAACTTCTGATGCTTTATAATAATTTTTCACCGGAGGTTTAAGCAATGGTAGAGTTTATATAAGTCTAGCTACTGGGGTGTGTTTGGTTTGGCGCTTGTGAGTGAAGCGCTTATTTCTCCTTAACCTGTGTCAGGTTGATGTTTCATAAATGGAGATTAAATGTTGTCCCAAATGAAATATGAAGTTAAAACATCAGGTCAGGGCATGTTTTAGAAAAGGATCCAGTAAATAATTAGGGTAACTGAATTATGACAGTTGGAAATGGGAGTTAACTCTGGAGATGCTGTCTGATAAACCTTCCTGGATTTTAATCGGCTCAGGAATGAAAGAGTCTAATTATCAGTCTCAAGTTGGAACTTTGCATTAGGACCCTAAATATAGAATACAGGTGGACTTTCACTGTACGTGGCTTTTAGGAATCTGTCCCTTTTGCGACCTATGTATGAGAGTCATGGATTATATTTGATAGCATTTCTCCTTTAAAGAGCTTTGGCACATCTATTTTAACGTTGAACGAACACAAAATGCAACATAATGTAGTCTCCCAGTGCCTGAATTCTGTGGCTGCTGCTGTTGTTTTAAGGTCTTGATAATTTGTTTTTAACCTCAGTCTTCCTTGATTTTGTGCTCGTTGCCTCTGCTACTAAAATTTATTGTTGGAATGAGTGGACTGAGATTTTAAGAATGCAACAAAAATCTAAGTAGCCAGAGTTTTTACCTAAGGATAACAAAAATCCAAATTATATCTAGGTTTTTACTTAGAATCTTGCTAAAATATTTGAATTAATTTTTAGAAGAGTTTTCTTTTTTTAGGTGGGAAAATCTGAATATTAAAAATATTCCGATTGTTAAAAGAATGCTTCAGGAATGAGATAGAGAAAGGTGACTTTAACACATCCACAAGGTTTAGTCCTAGAAAGAACTGCTGTGCTGTGCATTATTGAATTCAGCAACCATAAATGAGAGAATATTTTATGTATTCATTTGATGGTAAAAAAATTTTCTCCTGAGTTTTCAAACTGGACTTGCTCCTCAATACCTTATCCTGGCATGTCTCATGTTGCCAGACCATCTAATAGCATCTTATGGGTTCAGCCCGTGAATCCCATTTTATGAGGACACCCAGAGCTGCTGAATCTGGGGGAGTGGAAACCAAACGGACTCTGGGTCTCCTACTTTATCATCAAGAGAGAATGTCCAACAGAAGTTCTGTAGGAAGCACCCTCATACAGGTGTGGGGAAACTTAATTTTTCCATCATGGTTGAAAGAACAGAGAAAGATGTGGACAAGGGAAAAAGAATCTGCTCTGGAATGTTTGCTGTAAATCATTCTGGTAGTAGTTATATGAGTTTCTATAATCCCATCAGATGTAGTTTTCTTTTCTTCAATTTAAGAAACTTTGCAGAATCTTGAAGTAACTCCTCTCAAATCCAATCCATGTTTCTACATAGCTTTCTCTCATAAAATCGTTTCTCAGACTTGTTTTATCCAGTGTAGCTGTGCTGATGCTGATAAGGATGATTATTTTTTAAGTAAGTGACAAATGTTGAAAAGATGGGCCAGGAGAAATATGTTGTCTGCATCACATATGCATTTTAATTTTATTTATGAAAATGACTTCTTCAAGGTGAGGAGATGATACATTTGAAGCTGCAGCTTGGCTATTTGTGTCAATGAATCACTCACCTCTTCCAGGAAAACTAAATAGAACTAAAGTAGGCAGAGGTAATTCAGTTGTAAACTAGGTGGTGGTTCCACATGCACTTTTAAGCAGATGGTAACCAAAACTATCCTTACTCATACTATCTAATTCATATAAATAGCATTTTTCTGAGTTTTCCAGTAGATGTTGCTGGAGAGCAAAGAAAAGATCATTTTTAATAGGAAAAAAAGAAATGCAGTAGACTTATAAAAGCCAACGGAAAAGATCCTTCTCCCCAAACTCTGCTGATAGCATTTTGCATAATTTGCTAATTAATGAATTATATTGAATCATTACCTTTTATGATGTTCTATAGAAAGCTATTAAAACTTGAGTTAAAATTTTAAATTATGAGATTGTTCTCTTTAGTCTCTATATATAATGTCTGTTTGCTGTTTTCTGTTTTTAAAAAATCAAGTTAACTGTGCATTACTATTCAGAACATTTCATCCCTGAATGCTAAAACCCTTTAACATGCAAATATGATGTCAGAGGAAGAACTGAAATAGAATACCCTGAGAAGAGTAATGATCAAACGCATTATAAAAATATGCACCAGTTGCCAACATGTAATGAAATATTAAGAAATTAAAAGCATGCACCCTCTAAAGTAATAGAATTTCATTGCTCTGAGACTGTTTTCCCACTGAATATTAAGTGCTTAATAGATCTATCTGCAAAAAAATAACAATTGAAAACCTACATGATTTGTTACTGAAGTTCTTTCATTATATGATTTTGAAAAATTAGCCCAATAGGATTTT
Source organism: Manis javanica (assembly GCF_040802235.1). NCBI lineage: Eukaryota > Metazoa > Chordata > Mammalia > Pholidota > Manidae > Manis > Manis javanica. Next base: position 48,420,298 of record NC_133156.1, read on the forward strand.
CCTCAGACTAGTAAATGTAATTAACATTGGGTATTAAGTGCCAGATTTCCAGAGCCAAAGCCAAAGCTGCAAGGCTCGATGGAGAAAATAAGAATGCAAAGAGCGCATCAGGGCTAGAAACTGAGGGGACCCAGGCTGGAACTACTCTGCTGCTAATCACTCTGATAAAATGACAGAGATGTCCCAGAAGAGCCAGGATTCTGGTACGCAGACATGAACTGATGCAATTTCAGGCAACCAAGGATCCCTATCTATGGGAATACTTATTTTTGGAAATGATCAATTAACTGATTTCAATTGTGAAAGAGAGGTGTAGATATTGTTTTTCCAAAGCAAGGGGTCCATATTAACAAAAGTACATTCAGATAGGACCAGGGTGCAAGCTATGTGGTAGAGCTTTTGGATTTTCCTGCCTTAAACAATGCAAGCTTTTTTCTGTTGTATTTTTTTTCTTTTGCATTGAAGCCCTTCTTTATCAGTTTCCATTTCTTAGGTGTGAAATGCTCCATAGGATGTTTTGATTTAACACCCATTCATTTCTCCTTTCTGGGAGAAAAAGAGCTTATTTTTAGAAGGCATGAATGTCAGCTACTCCTACTTTGTAATTAGCACTGCAAGTCCACTAGGGTAAGGGTGGTCGAATGTTTGAGGTTTTTTTGCATTGATTCAAAGACGTATTTTTGTGCTTGACCCTTAGTGGCTGTTTTTTTCTTTTCCTCTTTAAATAAGAAAAGCTTTACAATTTGGCGGGAGATTTTGGTTTATTTTTCTGCTTTCTTTGCCACTTGTTTTTGGTGCTCTTTTTCATTACAGCTATCAAACACTGACTATGCCCTAAGCACCCTGACTTAAATGTGCTAAATGGTACCTTTAACCTCAGTGAGAAACCTAGGAAGATGCGAAGATATAAACCTTACCTGGAGAATTGCCTCATGGGTTAAAATGTGCCAGGTCAAAACTCTTTCCTTAGGAGAACAGAGAAGGAAAGGTGACTGCATGTTGAGGGGATCCTGAAGATGATAGCCATGGAAGTAAGAGTGAAAGGTGAAAAACACAAAATAACCCTGATGGGTAAAATGAGGAGTCATGTGGGAAGCAATGCCAAAAAGAATGACCAATACTAGGACGATAGAGAGAGCATTGAATGGCAGATCAAGGTGTTTAGTAGCCGCTGGAATGATGTGATCTGGCAGCTTCTAGAGGAATTCCATTGGTATGTGTGTAGGAAAAGAATGGAATAGTAGCCCATGCTGTACCCCACCACCCACCGAACAGAGGCTGAAATGCCTATCTACGGGCCATCTGCTCTTCTACTGAACTGTAGCCTGATTTAGTTAATATTACTTGTTGGATATTGCTTTACCATTAGGGATGTTGTTGAAAGCACAGCACAAACCCCTAGTCTAGAGGCTAGATGCCAATGAATAATCTATTGCCTAGTCATAGGCAGTAAGGTTGAGAATCACTGTCGAGGGGAGGGAGAGTAGCTCTGAGAAACACCTTCCGATTGTAATTATTGCAATTTCTTGTATGTACTGTAGATGTCATGGCCTCATTAGGCAGGAATTTTGTGTATATGCATTTGTTTTCATTAAAAAAAAGCCTTCACCATTTGTCAGAGATGAGACCTGTAGTTTAGAGGGTGTGGTATTCTCTCCATACTATTTGAATATAATAGATAAGAGCTAGGTTCCTATGAATTTGGTTGGATTTTAATGGTATTTAAGAATTTTTATCTCTCTGAGAGGTGTATACTCGATTCGTTGGAATTAATTGCCTCACTGAATTGCCTGTGTGTCCATTACTTTCTATAAACCTTGGCTAACTTCCCTTGAACTCTTAGATGCCTAGCATATCTGACTAACAAGCTCAGCTCCTGTAACTGTATCATGGAAGTTTATATGTTCACATGTAAGAGGTTTTCTTGTATCCAGTAGACTTCATAATGAAAAGGAGTAAAAATATTTATTAAGTACAATTAAATAAGTGGTGTGCCACACTTTTCCTCAGAAATTGATTTAATCAGCCTGTGCAGGTGGACAGGGTCACCAGCATCACCTCAGAACCAAGCTGTAGATGAGTAGCTTGCCTTGTCCTCCAGCCACTTTAATCTAATTTGTTCCATTTACTTTTCCAAGCTTTTCATCTTCCCACCATTTTAATACCATCAGAGATGGGGGCTGCCCATGACATTCACACTTGACATTATCAAACACAAAAGGCATCACTCATACACTTGACTGCATTACAATGCAAGGGGAAAAAAATAGATCCCAAAGGCTTAGAAATTATTGTTTCATTCCTTGAATGTAGGTGGATATTTTTTTTCCTGTTTCCTCCAGCCTGCCTCATTTGACTGTTTTGCTTCTGTGTCTGCAGAGATTTCTGAAAACCCTGGAAAAAGCAGCACTCACAAATCCATAATGTACACACTCTTATGTTCACTGGAGAGATGTGTATTAATACAATGGAAATTTACAACTCTATTATCATCTGTTATTTGCTAGGCACCAAACACATCATGATATAGTACCTAAGTTGAGCCTTGCACTGGAACTGTCTTTTCACCACTGACTTCAGTTCTTTTGACTGTCTACCATGGCCAAACCTTTCCTGACTCATATATTTGTGGTCATTTTAGTAACTTCATTATCGCTGGGTAGCCCAGAAATCTGTTGAGTCCACAGCAATCCTGTGTTTGTTTACCCATGAAATCTTAGTGTGTGTGTTGGGGTTGGGGACAGGAATTCTTAAAGTTGGTATAAATTTATATGTACCTTTTGCTTAATATTTTGAACCTTCTATTCAAAGATAATTTACCCCCATACATAAGAAAGCATTTGTGAGCTGAACAAATAGTGCTATGAGATTGTGGTGAATTGCTTCAGTAGTATTACATCATGCATCGAGATCATGTGCGCTGTAAAGCTCGGTAAAACAGCCAGCTACATGGTATCCTACAGGTTTAATATACTTCTACAGCCTGTACTTGGGAAGGATTTCTGTAATTGGAGACAATCTAGCAAGGAGAACTTTTTAAGCCTTTGGAGGCCAAAATACAAGTTTTTGAGAAATAGGCTTTATAGGCTTGACACTGCATGGATTACAAATTTCTCTTAACTGGATAGAATCATAATTGCATGTATAGTACAGTCCTGATTAACCAGGGTTTGAATTTCCAGGTGGAGATTATCCAGATTTCTTCTTTGACTCCCCTGTCTTCTAACTACCTGATGTAAATCATTTCTCTAATCATTGGCACCTCTGCTAATGGTATGGAAGGGCATATTTTAGTAAAAAAATCCAGCGAGTGAGTTATCCTTTAGAAGAGCTAATTATGTAAAAAGACTGAGTGCCTAGGTTTTTGAAGCTCTTCACTAGAATTGACTGACTACATTTCAATTTGGGGGGGCCCCTCTTTATTCACAAGTGATGGTTTACTATAGCTATTAATAGGCCAATATTTTAGCCACATGTTGAAGAGGCAAAAACTTAATGAACGAGCCTCAATGATGCCAAGATTTGGTTTCATTGTTCTGGCTTATATCATTCCCTCCTCTACCACTCAGACCAACTATCATTTTGAATTAATTGGTTGAATATTGTGCCTAGCTGGAATTTTCTAAGGCCATGTGGATCAAGCAAGTGTACCTTGTTCAGGTTATCAGGGTTCTTATTAGCATATTCTTTTAGTATTAAGTACGAAAGTGGATTACTGGTGCCCAAACCCATTAATCTCCAGCACTAGTCCTATCCCATTTCCATCATCAGCTGACTGCTAGTCAATCTTTGATAAATTATTTCTATTTAGGATTTGACTGCTGGAGGTCTTCAGCAGCTCAGAGGACTTTAAAGACTTTGAAGCCCCTTAGATACCAGAATTAGGCTGAAATGGTGAAAGGATAGAAAGTGTAGCTGGTTTTTCCAGAGAGGTTGCAATAACCACCAGCGACCTTCCAAGTTTGCAGACCTGAGCACAGGATTCCATCTGCCGGCTTTGCTACAGAATCAGAATTTGATTTCCTTTCTTCTTTTTATACATCAGTTGTGGCTCGGACATTTTCAAAATGCTATTAACAGCACTTTGTAACAAAGCCTTACCAAAAAATTTCTCTTATACTATCCTTATTTGACAAACATGTCTGTAATAATTTTTTGCACCTTGAGGTGCCTACAAACTTCAAAAAATCATTCTACTTCTAAATCTATTATGTAATATACATGATAAAATATGTTTTATGTGATATAGTTGATACAAATATACTAAAGCACAAAAATGCCATAACTCTCTGGATACTACAAATATTCTCTTATCACTAGATTAAGATTGAGTTTATTAGAAAGAAATTTATTTGAGGCTTTTAAATGTTGAGGTGTAGTTGTTGATGTCACCCAATGACAAAGAGTTTTAATCCATATTTTAAATGAGAATTCAAACAGTAATATAGCACACAAAACTGAGAATAGAAAACCTTGACAGCTATTAGAAAACTCACTGCAAGTCTATTTACATGTTCTGTATTTGTAATCTCTTAATCATTTATGTGTGTGTGCACATTTATATGCATGTACATTTGTATATATATGGTTACTCTCTTTCTATGTGCATATTGCTGTTTCTATCTATGTATCTGTATCAGTATCTGTATGCATATCTATATCCAGAGGCTGAGAGAGAATGGGCATATTCCTAGTAAAATGGAGTGTGACCATACCCCAGTAGGATACTGTGTTCTGTGCAGCTGATATTATTAATTTCCCACAGTCCAACCTGAGTGTGCTAGGTGCCAGGGATGCCAATACGAACCAGACACAACGCAAGGGGTTCATGATCTCATCCTGAATTAGAAATTATTTTAATGTTGAATATTTCACTTACGGATATATTTAATAATTGGAAACATTGAGAGAGAGAAAATTCAAGGATTGCAAAGCCATCTAAGGCCTCACTGGGTACCTCTGAATTTGACTTGCATGCCTGGTCAGGAGAAGGACTGGAAAGAAATATAGCAAGGATGCGTTGGGACAGAAGAGCCTCACACAAAGTGATCTGATCTCGACTAAAATAAATCTGGCTTTATGGAAAATCCAGGCCAGCATGTCTGAATTCTGTAGTTCCCCTTATTGCTGGCAAGTCACAAACCGAAGATAGGATCAGCTTGTGTGATATTCACTTTTCTATAAGTTCTGTTCAAGTGAGAACATAGGGAAAGTGCTATTAACAGGCTTTTTATTAAATGTGTACACATAAGGTCTTGTTTGAAAAAGTGTGTCAACAATTTTTGTGTATTTCTCTAAAATGAAATGGGCTTATGTAGTTAAGATCATTTTATTCTCATTCTATATGGCATTTATGATGTATATGTTTTATGTGTTTATCATCACGTATTATCATATGTGATTTATATACACACACGTATAGTCTCTAGAGGTCAGTAGAATATAAGAAATGGGCAAACATTCATGTCTAAATGAGACCTAGAGATTCTGGAGAACATTTTTCAAGTGATAAAAGGATGATAGTCAACTAATGACATTAGGAACTCAAATCATTAATCACTGTTAACAAAAAAGTCATGTCATTCTTGTTCCTGAAATGAATCTAATCTATTTGTTTTAAGCAAATTCCAGATAAATGAACATTCACATGGCAAGAACCCTGACAGAAACCTAAATTGTAATTATTTTATTATGGTTTATTATAAGGCCATGATTCTATGGAATCTTTTTTGATGATAATTTTAATGTGATCAGAACAAAATAGGAAATAGGTTTTAAACATTTGACTCTTACATCCAAAACACCATTTCTTTTTTGGCTGCCAGTTCAGTCTCCTCAACTTTTTGAAATGAATGATTTGATGATTTAAATGTTGCAAGTCTATTTGTTCTTAGAAACTAAATGTCCCTGATGTTAGAAAATGTATTAGAAAATTGTGATTTATGTTTTATGAAATACTAGAATTGTTGACAGTTCGGCAAATTGCTGCACAGTTGAGCATGCTTATCAAGTTTTTCTCTAGAAAAGTCATGCACAACAAGTGTAGAAAATGAGAGCATGTAGCTCTGAACTGTCTGACGGGAGAGTTTCCAGTGCCTCTTACTGTCCCATGCCTGAGAAAATGGTGCAGAGAGCATCAGGTTTCATCTGAATCTGGGAAGGGATGATTAACGTTTAAGCTGAGGTTGCCTGCCATGGCTTAGAACTTAATATGTCTTGCACACATTAATATCACTCACACTTGGAACTAATCCATCAATAACCTATTCTCTTATTTGTCTGTTTACTCCATAGTGGATTGCATTTTTAGCTCACTTTCCTCCGTGATCAATCCTAATCCAGGAGTTGCAAGTACACCTAGGAAAGTAGTCAGAAAAAGACAATAGTAGGTCCTAGGGGGCAGTGAAGAAGGCATTACAATTTTAAACACATACACACACGTACTCTCTCTCTCTCTCTCTCTCCAAACCTGTGCAGCTGAAAAAGAATAAACAACAAAATAAAAAATAAAAAACCCTACTAAGCATTTTGGAGAGTGAACATGTGGAGTATTTAAAAGGACTTTAGGTTTAGAGTGGCTTCAAAACATCACCAAGAGATCCTCTGTAGATAACTGATAAATATTGATAAAACACTTTCAATGGATAATCTACTTTAGTCACCACATTATTAAATGAGAAAGATCCAATACATTGCCTGTCTTCAAGGAGTTCACAGTGTAACTGGATGCCTCCCATGCAACGTCTCCCCAGCCTTCTGTGCCCCAACTTGCTCTCTAAAGCTCCTACATTCTCTGTTCTGTCCCTACAGAATTCCTTCCCATTCTTCCAGCTTTCAAAACTGTGCCTTCGCAAATGCTCATCCTTCTTGTCTTCTTCCAAAACTCCAACTGGCCCCTGGCTAACTCTTATTCATCTCTTTGGTCTCAGTAGAAATGGTGTGCTTCCTCCCAGAAGTTTTCCTGGATTACATCTCCTAAATCTAAATGAGGAGTGTTCACTCGGTGACCCTATGACAGTGTATTTGCCTTATTCTAACACTGCTGTCAGTTTAACTGTCCATTTCCACATAAGCTTTTAGGCTTGGTGAGGGCAGGAACCTTGTGGTCTCACTCATCCACTGCTGTATTGTGACGCCTAGTAAAATATCTGGCAGCGTAAAGTTTATTTAATCAGTGACTCTCAAATGAATACTGAAATGCATAAATAATCACAGTGTATTGATGCATTAAAAAGGAGGTATCACAACTTCAAGAAACTAGGAAACATTAACATCTCTGTTTGAATTAAAGTGCTACTCAAGGACAGGTTCGAAGGAGCCTGAATGTCACCTTTTCCCTCCCTCTTCTTACCCACCTTAGGGATCCGGGTCCCCAAGTACCAGAACAGAACCATGTTCATAGAGGGAGTTATGCATTTTTTAGTCATAGTTTTCTCCTTAGTCTCTGACTGTGTTACTTATGATAGATGGTAGACGTGTTCTAGTAGAAGCCTAAAAGTGATGACTCCCTCTTCCCATTCTAGTGATTGGAACTTGGGCCCTCAGAGCTGCTTAAATAGGCAACGGGTTCTGAGCAGTGCCACCATGACCAATGACTGAGCAGTTAGTTACTCAGTATCAGATACTTTCCTAGGGACTGGAGATTCATAAATGATGATGCAGAATGAATATATATTGATTTGTTTTTAGTTGGGCCTAGAAGAACAAGGTCATTTTATATGAGGATCTTCTCCCCACAAGCCATACTTCTCTGCCGTCTTCCAACTCTCCTCCTTAAAGGTTTCAGTGAGGTCTTTGAGGTCTCTGATTTGATAATATGGGCTGATCCCTGGGTGCTTGTAATTGAAAGATGCTAGTTGGTACCAGTCTTTCTTCTAACATCCTGTGATTCACGTTTACATTTCTAGCACAAGACTTCCCAGATTTCCTCACTATCATTCTCTGTAGATAGACACGTTTAGATGACTGAGTAGTCCCAGTGCGTGCAGCTGTTGCCAAAGCATCCATTTCACTTCTATTTGTTTTTAGTTGACTGTTTGAGTTAAGCCATACCCTCAAAGTAGAAAATTATTCTCATACTACCCTGAAATATGCTTAAGAATGGATTTGAAATTAAGGAGGAGTGGACAACTTTCATCATATTTTATGATTTTTAACTCAGCTTCTGTCCAAATATTACTACCTTCTTATTCACAAATTTGCAATGAGTTTGGTGAGAGGTGTTAAGAATATGATGGAAAGAGCATTCAGATATGGTACCACCTCATTATTATTATTATTCTAAATTATCTTCAGCTCTTATTATCTAACCTTCTGCTCACTGTTGTTTGTTTTTGTTATTGTCTAAAGGAGAGTGTGAATATTTTTTAGAAAGTGCAAAATGGGATTACCTCCACATATTCATATGATTACAGCAGCATTGGAATTATACTATTATTTAGGGAGAACAATTATTCAAGTTTCAGGAAGAACTTTCAGCATGGTGGGTGAGGAAAGAGCTGGCTATTACTCCATGGTTTAGAAATATTTGCTCTCTATTCTTAGGAATTTTACATTTTAATATAGTGTCAGAGAAGTTAGAAAGAGGAATATGTGGAGATTAAGAATAAATTGTTTTCTTCATCTATAGTAAAAATTTAAGAATTTGTCGATCAAAATGTTTTCATAAAATTCATTCTCTTTCTGTATCACACAAAAACATAAACACCCTTACAGACATCCTAGAAGTTCTTCAGATAACAGCTTAATACAAATAAATGATCAAGTAATTGTTTTAAGTTATACTAATAAACATTAAAAGACTGGTGAGCTGGCTGTTTCCCTGACAATATGCATAATAATGATTTAAGTTCACAACTGTTATTTCTATCTTTTAATATTTTCCAATTTAAAAATTTTAAGTTTTCTGGATGTCCATTACTACCTCATTCTCCCTTTCCTTCTCCAAAGATGTCCTAGTAAATCCACTCATACATCTTCTGGAGAAATTCTTTAAAACCAAAAATAATTACTATATTTCCTCTTGATTAAGAACATATTTTTAGAAAAGTAATTCTTTGACAAATGGAATGTACTTCTCACTAGAAAATACATCCCATTTGTGAAGAATCAGAACCACCTTATAATAATCACAGAAAGTCTTATGTCCAAAGCATTCTGAAACAGAAACAATATCAGAGTGAAAAAAATTATTATTTAGTTAGATGATTTTACTTCAGAAAAATATGTACAGTTATAAAAAATAGACTTTTGACTTTTAACTTGCATTTATTTTATTTTACAATTTTGAAAGTGCTTGTGGATTTGTTAACATTAAATTGGTAATTGTTGATCTCTGAGGAGGGGTGCGGTATCTTCAGTCTGAGCTTATTACAGCATAAAATATGGATTGCCTTTACCCTAATGGCCTCTGAATCCCATTACCATCCCATTAGAGAGTGTGGGATTTTAGTAATTCTGTTGTTGTTTCCAGTGGGCAGTGAATATAATGGGGAAGGGCAGGGGTTAATGCAATTCTTCTCTTTTAATACTTGTAACTCCAAGTCCCTTATCACTCACTATGGTTTTGTTGGGATTCCTCCACCCCTTCTTTCTGTTATCTTTAAGGTCCAATATATTTATATATACCTTTCCTAACCAAAATTGTTTGGAGAGGGGAGTAATTTGGTGACTGTTCAGTTACAGTGGAATTTAAGCTATTAGCTTCTCATAAACTAAAGAGAAATAAGGTGGTTCCTAAGCTTGTGAAACAGGCTGTGGCTCAGAAAGGTTTGCAGTGACTGTCAATTGTGCCAAGAGTTGTATTGAAATAGCTCTTCAATCAAGATCGTTTATAAGGCCTTTTGGAAAGAGAAGCATGAGACAAGCAGTGTTCTGGGTATGATGTTTCCATGTGTTCCTGGAGACAGCTGTGTCCTGGGTCCTAGCAGTGCTAGAGTGAGGGATTGGGAAAGATTTCAAAGTGATAGAAACTAGATTCCTTTAAAGAAAAGTTTATGAACAGTATTTAATTCCCTACATATCAGACAGGCTCAGTAGATGTATATGTCTGATTATGTATCCCTGGTTTTATTCATGAAATTTGTTTTTAGCTAATACAGCTTTTTTTCAGAATAAATACGAACATCAGATTACTTCTCAGTATGTCAAAACAAATTAGTTTCCCACAGTGGTGCAGTGAAAGGTGTAACTATCTTCCCTTTTTATATGTCAGAAAGCATTACTGGGACTGGGAAATTCCTACTTTTCCCCCTTAGCCCGCAGGCCTGGTGGTTTGCAAAGGTCTGTTTTAATGCGCGAGGCATGGTCACCCGAGAGCTCCGGCACCCCCCTCTGCTGCCATTAATGAGAATCGCATGCTGAGATCCAAAGAGGCATCTATGCTCAGAAAAAGGCAGGGAATGGCAGGAGGTGATCAGACCATTTCAATCTGTTGAAAGTGAGTGATATTCCCAGGGTTTATTGTTCACCTTCTCAGAGAATTAAGTTTCTGTGTGTTTCATCATAGGTGGAATGAATGTGCAACATAATTGCAACATGAAAATGTCTGCTGGATAACATAGTAGAAAACTAGTGTCTCGGGGGAAATTTCTTCTTGTCTTCATGTTCTAAATATCTTGATTGTCCACCCGGTTACAGCTAATAGCCTAAGCCTAGTGGTGGTGTTCATATATGGAGTTTTGGTATAGAATAGTTTGTATATTTGTGTTGAATATTCATGCCTTGAGTTTTCCCTTAATTTGAGATATCACATCATATTTCTAGACAGACTGTGATAGCATTATTTCTTTCCATCATTTGGGTGTGTTGAGTGAAATTCATTTTAGAAGATAATTATGTAGCTACAGATACAATTAGTTTCCATTCCAATGAATTGATATGAATAAGCATTGCTAAAGGATATCATTTCCATTTGATCCTTAGTTACAGATTACCTTTTCAAACCATTTTGTTCCCATAATTGCTTGGAAACTCAAATAAACAAACAAAAATGAAATAACATAAAATCTGTAGATACCTAATGATGTAATCATCTTTTAACAAGACGCATATTCATGAGATGTTTGCAAAGGATTACTGAATCCATAGAACAGACATGTGGAATATACGTAAAATGACTGTTTTAAGACAGTATGCGAGATCCTGGTTATTCAGCCAGTGGAGTGTGGACTCCCGTTTTTCATTTCTGTTTGGGCCCCATTTAATTCATGTTGTCTCTTCATTCTTGAAACTTTCCTTCAGATCTGCCAAGAAACATAAAAATTAGATGACATTAATCTTTCTCTCAACAAGAGAATGATGTATCATCTTTACTATCTTCATAAAGCTACAAACTTGTCATTTGTTGTCTCAGAGTTCCCTTAATGGATAGTGTACACATTATGTAATATTTGTTGAGAACCAGCAAATCAGTAATGAAATTTGACTGTAAGACTAATTTGCTTTTAAAAAATACTATCAGAATTCAAAAATAAATGTTGCATGAAAGACACTGATATGTGGGATCCCATATTTTATAACATATTCTATCCCTTGCTATCTTGGAAACACTTCCTGGTAAGTTTATGATAGCAGTAAAAATTAGCACATTTTATCTAAATATACATTTTCTAGCTATAAAAGTAGAATGGTCCTTGTAGGAAACTTGGAAAATTCAGGAAAAAATTAAACATAATAAGAATTACCCATAATCTCACCCAAATCTGATTAATGACCCATTTAAATGATTTTTTTTTGAGAGGACATCTCTCATATTTATTGATCAGATGGTTATTAACAACAATAAAATTCTGTATAGGGGACTCAATGCACAATCATTAATCAACCCAAGCCTAATTCTCAACAGTCTTCAATCTTCTAAAGCATAACAAACAAGTTCTTACATGGTGAACAAGTTCTTACATAGTGAATAAGTTCTTACATGGTGAACAGTACAAGGGCAGTCATCACAGAAACTTTTGGTTTTGATCACGCATCATGAACTATAAACAATCAGGTCAAATATGATTATTCGTTTGATTTTTATACTTGATTTATATGTGAATCCCACATTTCTCCCTTATTATTATTATTTAAATGATTATTATTATTAATTAAATCATTATTATTTAAATGATTAATAAAATCAGGGTTTTGTTTTAAGCATTTATAGTTAACACTGTGGGAATTCTCTCACACATTAAGTAGCACTCAAAAACATTATATTAATGTTCTTCCAAAGTATATGCCTTAAAAAATATATCATGACTTTTTAAAAATAATTCATTAATTTTGTAATTATAAAAATCTAATTGCATGTTTCTTATAAAATAATGGAAAAATATACAGGTAAAAGTAAAATTATTTTGAAATGCCAATATAAAAAGACAAATATTGTTAATACCTTAGTGTGCTATTTTTTATCATCTTGCCTATGTACCAAGTAATAGGAATAATTATTTTTTAAATTTACATATTAGTTATTTCTATTGAGGTTATACATTTGATCTATTCACGTTCCACTGAATTTTCTGCTTGATTATATTCTTCTAAAACAATGTCAGATTTCTTTAAGTACCCATAATATTCTCATGGTATAGTAAACTTTTGCTTATCATATTCATTGTGACTATTTCACCCCAGTAGTTTTTGTTTTGTTTTGTTTTTTCACACGAAGATATTAAAAATCTTTGCGTGGTAAGGTCATATAATATTGTAGATATCTTGAATTGGTTCTCAGCTTTAAAAGAATCCCCATTACAAAGCCCAGTAAATATATATTATTTTGTCCTAGTAATTAAAAAATAATGTTATAACATTGAACTTTTTAATCCATTTAAAAATTTATGTCTATGTCAGATGAGGATCTATTTTCCTCCCAAGGTTAACACTTTGCTACAGTTTTCACCTGTATTCTATTATTAAATCTCTTGTGCAATGGAGTCTATTTCATTCTGCTCTATAAGATATGCTATACATGTATATATGCATCCATGCATGTATTTGCACTGCTATCCACTGTTTTGTTATACTAAGTTTGTAGTAAGTTTAATGTAATAGAAAATGTTCTCCTTGTTTTTCTTCTCTTCACATTGCCTTTCTTATTCTTCCTTGTTTATTTTCCAAATATATCACAGAATCATGATATTTTTAAAAATTAACATCCACATATATATTATTCAACTTTGTTATATTTTTCTTGATTATCCAATTGCATGCATGTATAGAAAGTGGGGAAATGTTACCATCCTCAATAATATTTTTCTCTTTGAGGCTCTTCAATTTGGTAGTTTCTTCCATCTTATTTTTTCTCCACTGCAGCATTTCTTCTCTTTTGAATATGTGAGTTTGGCATTTTGACCTCTCTCTTTTTCACTTTTCTTAATCAGGCAGTTTTTTCTACAATGTCATAAAAATTCCTTACTCATCTGCATCCAATGATGTAGGAAATTTTTACCACATTACTTTATTTCTTCTTGAGAAAGCAACATATGTCTGTTAAAAAGTGTTCATTATATTAGTCTATCAAGGGCCAAATTACATTTTCTCAAACATAGCTGCACAAACAAAATGCTGATCTGACATAGTTGGTCTTTATACTTTTATGTGTCAGCAACAACACCCTAAGCAGTCTGAAGAGTTCTGATTGCTCTTTCGTCCCCAGGGTAAAATTTTCTAAGAGATAATCCATTGAAAATCAGTCCAGAACAAAATTCTGCAAAGAAAATGTTCCTTGGTGGAATAAGTTTGAGAAATAACTCATATAATAGCCTTTTCTTGGCACTTCAAAGTAACTATTACCATATTAAAAGCCCTAACAAGTTTTATAATAAAAACTTTTTGATTTGTTTAAACCCAACTTCTCTCAGATTTAATGAGCAACAGAAATATTTCCTTTTTTTATTTTCGGAGGAGGGTGAGATTATTTGACTTGATGGCTTCACTTAGTTGTGGGGTGAGGGTAATAACTTATTACTCAACCAGCAAACGTGTTCAAATAGTCTAGGCATTATCCCAGTCAATTTCAATTTCCAGTGAGTCTTGTTTCTTTTTGGTATAGTATGAAAGATAATTCTACTCAAATCATTAGAGGCAGGTCCCCAAACATTTCACCCACTGACCATTTATTTAATATTTATAGTAGTTGTGGTTAGAGTAGGTAGTAGTATGCAACCGTCATACATAGTGGCTCTCTGCAATAAATTTGCAAATAAATTGAGCTCTTTGAAGATCAGTTTTTGTCTGCAAAATGGGAACAGAATCTTTCAGGAGGTCATGAGCAGCAGCAATGATGCATATAAAGCCCTTAATACAATTTCTAGACAGAGTAGCCACTTACAAAATTATAGTTGGCATTGCGCTTAATAATCATTTGCAAGAAAAATAAATAGGACGTATTCCCTGCTCTCAAACACCCTAACAGTGGTGCAATAAGAAGTAACAATTTCATAATGCTTTGCAATTTTCATATATTGTAATGTACACTGTTGGGAAAGAAAGCATCCAAATAGATAAAGTAGAAGAAGAGGAAAATGCAGGGAGAGTGGAAATCAAGTGATAAAGCGGTTCTCAGGGGGTGATTATTCCATGCTACATTGTATGCCAGTCCAGAACAAGAAGTTCCTATCCCTTCTACATGAAGATTTTACCCAAGTTGAGCACTAAAGGCTATTGCACAGTTTGATGGAACTGAATCAAAATCAAATCAAAGTTCATTTCCTCAGCTCCAAGTGCTTGCTGAGTTGGGCTGCTTCTCTGCTAACCCTTTTACAGAATGTGATTCTTAAAACATCCCAAAGTTATAAATACCTTTGTGTCGTGTTGACATCTGATTCATAAATGGGTAAACATCCTGCCATTGCTACTAGAGAATCATTTTAATCTCGTGGAAGCAAAGCCCCAGCTCAGCAAGAACAATGCAGACATGTTGGTAAACCCTTTTATTACTTTAAGTCTAGACTACTGTAGTTCTCCATTTGTGGGTCTTCTAAACTGTGTTATTTATAGGATGCAACTTAAGGGTATAAGACAGCTCAGATCCTTCCTGGAATTTTGTCACCTCAGCCTATTTAGAGCCATCAATTCAATCCTCGTATTGGTTACCCATAAAATTTTATATTGATTGTGAAGTTGTTTAACTTGCACAAATGGTGCCTCCGAGATGTGTTTTCATTCTGCCTGTTTCGTGGATTTTTCTTTCACCAAACCCTCGTCATTTTTAAAGACTTAAATTTGGAAGGTTTTGATATGTCCCATGAGCTTGAGGTGCGAATAGTCAGTTATGTTGGCAAATTTTAGCTTTTACTATATTTTAAAGGATGAATCCTTTATTGCTTCAACAAAATATATACTCTTGATAGATTGGACAAACATGAATTTTCTTACGTTTTTCTTCTGTCATAACCATAATATTCAATATTAGAGAGGAAATAAGGGCTAAATATTTTTCTATGCATATTCTATAAAATGTTTAATAAA
Organism: Manis javanica; assembly: GCF_040802235.1. NCBI lineage: Eukaryota > Metazoa > Chordata > Mammalia > Pholidota > Manidae > Manis > Manis javanica. The sequence continues at coordinate 48,435,754 of NC_133156.1, forward strand.
AAGATTTATATCACACTTTTTATTTAGTAACCTACTTTTTAAATTGATGTTATTGTGATCTTTTTCTCTACTTAAAACTTTATTTTAGTAAATACATGATTTTTCATCTGATGAAATGTGTTATTTCTTTCATTTAGCAATTACTCCTTAAATAAATATTTAGCAAGTGTTTACTCTTTATATCGTCCTGTCCTAGTTTCTGAAGATACAGTCACAGATTCAACAGATACAGCCCATGTCCCTGTGGAATTAATCCTCTATTACTGGAGATTGGAACTCCTTTTCATTGTGCTATTATAAAAAAAGATGATTTGGGGGGGTCTTAATTGAAGCATTCAGAAATATTTGATTTGGTCATTTTTGTCCATTCATGCTAAGAATGCAAATGTTTTAGAGAAAGGCTATAACCTTGGAGAAGCTTTCCATGTTCTGCCGTATTTTGTGGAAATTCTTATAGTCATGTACTCCTAACTTAATCATCTTCTTATGGACACAAATTCTTTATCTTTAGACCCTTTGAAATGAGACTATTTGAACAGCATTTGGGAGCTTTTATAAGCATTTATAAGCCCTATGTTGTTTGCCAAATCCTATTCAGCTGTAAGCCTAGCCGAGAGGGTTTAGGTCAGTGCCCATTGCTCTAGGCTTCTACCTTTCTGGGAAGAGAGGTTAAGAATTTAGAAATAAATTAAAGCTAGAAGTGTTTATTCCCCATTTCGCTCTAAGATTTGAGGATTTACCTTTTGATGATAACATACCCACTTTGTTCTTTAGGACTGTCCACTCTGTTCATGGAGACACTCCCAAACTGGAAGGAATGCCCCTGGTCACAGCTGTTTCTTTTAGGGTTTTGACATAAATCATCATTTCAGGTCTTTGCAGTACTTGTCACAAGCATCCCTGCAATGGGTCCTTTTCTGGCAAGAATTCTCCTCCTTCTCTCTCACCTCAGTGAAATACCTATCTTGTCGGCATGCCATGTTAATCATACCATACAGATGTCACAGGGGTGATAACCACATGGAGCTACAAAAATGACTGTGGTACCGTTCTTTCCTGAAATGTGGCTTTTTCCCATGAACATCTAGATTTCCCTGTACATTCTTTAAGTTACACATTCCCTTCCTGATAGAAAGAAATAGTGTGTAAAATTGAAACAATTAAAAAATATACAGTATATAAGAGGACCGTAAATTCTTTAAATCCGTTAGTAGATTAGAAATCTGACTTCTGGTAAAATTAAGCTGTATTAAGATTATATACAATGGCAGGTGCCCACTTTCTGTTCCTTTTGCCTTTAGCCAGCCAGCATAATAGTTGTATTTCTCACGGATAGATAGCATAAGCATTTGTATTAAAATGCAAATTTTAGAAAGCACACAGTTTTTTTTATTTTAATCTTTAAAATATGTAATCTATAAAAACATAAAACTGAGTCTAACTCACATGGGAGTATAGTAACTGAATATGGTTTTAGAACCTGAGTTGTGATGAAAGAAGTCTCTTCTAGGTATTAGAAATCAATTTCTATCAAGATAATAATTTAGAAATAGGGTTTGCATCCAGCTATCCTTCTCTATGGGAATGTAATTTCCATATATTTTGTTTAATATAAAAGACAGTGTTTTCATTAATTAAAAAGAACATTTTAAAAGCGTAGAATCAGAATTGAATGTTCTCAATTTAATTGCAGTTTTGTGGCATGCTTCAGTGTTTATTTTTATGGAATCAAAGATTCAGATAGTGGGAAGAAAGAGAATTGTGCAGCCTCTTTTCATATGGAAAGAACTGACTGCCAACTGTGATTGTCTGTCTTTGATCATATGCTATCCTAGATGATGGAGAAGAAAATCCTATCCGTTCACCTATGTCACACTGTTTTCGATATACCAAAGCCCTTGCAATTTCACTTACAAATACAGATTAGGAAGTGAAAGACTGATTGGCTGTGGCAGTTTGAAATGCATTATGTTTGTTGTGTCCACGCAAATGAAAATAGAATGGTCCCAAACCTTGGAATGGTCCTGAAACTGAAATTACTCATTTGAAACTGCCAGGACACATCACTGAAAAAAATCAAGAAGCTCTTTTTCAGTCCTTCATTTGGAGAGCATCAATTTCAAGGATTTAAGATAATCATCTCACCATATTATCAGAGAAATCTTCCTTTACATGGGCAACTACTATTTCTCAAGACAGTCCCTCCCTTATTAAAAAAGGGAAAGAAAAGACCAGGTACCATGAGACTAAGTGATCACAAGAGAAATTAGTAAAACTGAATCAAAAGGCTGTAGACAACAAAATTGCCATTTTGTCAGTCACACAGAATCACAGAAATTCCAAGATGCAGAGATGTATCTAGCCCAAAGCTGACTTTTGAAATATGGGGAACTGGAAGCCCCAAGAATGGAAGTGATGTATGCAGCATATTAGCATGAGGGAGTTGGTGAGAACTCCCCCTGCTTTTTATCCCTGATCAAGACTTGTAACATGAAGTCTGACATCACCAACATTCAGAGTAAACAGACCCATTCTGAAACAAAAGGTTAATTTTCAGACCAATTACTTTCTCAAAAAGTACTAGCCCTCTAGCATTCGAGAAATATTTCTTGTATTGCTGTTCTCATTAAGGAGAATAAATAGAGAACCATTTGGATTTCTTTAGTTGCTTAGTATTCCTTTAGCGGTTTCAGACTTATTTGTGTCTGAAGAAGGAAGTCTCTTATATCGAAACATGACATAGAAGCTAACTGCCTGTTTTGACATTGCACTACAGATCTAGGGTTGGTATGAGCGTTTGCACTCCATGTTTGTAATGTGCAAACAGATCCTTGTTTAAATTCCCAGCAAGAACGGCCTTCTGTAAACCCTTATCCACCATTTCTCCCCTTGCCAGCCACCCACCACCACCAAAATTAAGGAAGTAAAACTCCACTGCAATCACTAACATGAGGATTATTGGCAAGTCACAGTGACTGGTTGGTTTCAATGTAATTTCAGTGTGTAAATGTTCACACCTACCTAAGGATATTGCTAACAGAAGGTGAAACCTTTGTGCCCTGATTCAGGTTTCCCCCTTAATTTGAATTCTTCCCTCAGTGCCACCTTGCTCAGCATCCTCTAGGTGTCCTCTAGTGTGATGACAAGCTGACAAGACTCACCAACAATTGAGGGTAATGGAGGAATAGCAACACTGACTTAGTGCTAATTACGCGCCAGGACATTTATTGTCGTTCTCTCAAGTAAACCTATACAGCAAAAGTAATAACATCTCTATTTTCCATATGAGGAACCTGAGGACTTGCAAGCCTAAATGGTTCTGATAGTGCTCCACAGATAGGAAGCGTGAAGCTTGGCTTCCATGAAACCCCTGTTTTTCCATTTCTACTCCACTGCCTTCTCTGGGGAAGCCCCTACACAACTTCAGTTCGAAGACTCTCTTGGACCAATTCCCATTGATTATATCAAACTATTCTCCATTTTTCCACCAGGGAATTGTGTTAATGGTAGGGAAAAAAATATTCAGAGGCACCAGAACTATCTCTTTTGTCAGGGTTTCTGAGTTAGATATGGAGGAAAGGGCCTGAGGGTTTTGCCAGCACTCCGTTCACCTTCAGAGGTTACAACTCATTGCTCGTACTGGAGCTCCCGAGAACACGTGAAGAGGCGGGCTCAGAGCTTTGCTTTGCCAAATGCAGCTTTTTAATAGAAAATTTTATGAGGGTTTCTTCTGCCTGAAATAGTGAGACTGGGACAATTATAAGGGTTTCTTCTGGCTGAAACAGTGATCAAATGCTCATTTAAAATGTCCCTTGGAAAGTCCTAGAAATGCTTCACTTAAACTGAACCCTAGAGGAAGGAAGCAAATGAAAGGAGAGTAGAGATATTTAGAAATAGTAGTATTATATTACTACTAATACGCATGCACTACTGTGTTAATTACATTATAATTAACATCTGTTTTGCTACATTTACATTAGCACTATAATGCTATAGTATTCTTTCTAAGATTGTGCATGTTATTCTATTTCAGTATTTCTGTACTATTCTGTACAAATCTTTCCCACCATACTTAACCATATTCTTTCGTAATCACACACGCCCTCGCACCCATGCGTGCATGCAACGTGTGCGCACATATATTGCTCCAATTCTGCTGTAAAGTTCTACTCCGTGCTATCCATCTCTAGTTCTCCATTGCTTATCATATTCTAATAGACAGGAAATGTTGACTGAAAGAATGAATGAAAAAACCTATGAATGACAGGATGCAACAAGATTACACCTACCTTCCATGAGCTTGGGTGCATTAACCCCTCTTGCAGTCAGAAAGATTTGTTCATGAGGGATCAGTAAAGCATGAAGGAATAAAATAAAACTGGTGTGTGGACATCATATGTGAGCTGCTGTCTGTTAGCTTTCCATTTTTACTTTATGTACCAGGAGAGCAGATTGATATTGCATTTTAATTGTGTATATTAGAGGAAGACATATGGTTACAACATTTTCTTATTTACCTTCTGTAACGTGAAATTTGTCATTTTACTCCCAAAAATAAAGGGAAAGGAAAGTGCCTGCTTTTTACACAAGTTCAATTTTCTCCTGTGCGAAAGTCTCCTGAGATGTGTAATGAGGCAATGCCAAGTAAGTGCTGGCACCATTTTCTTATTGCCATGGTGATCTCCAGCTCTCCTGAAATCTCAAGGGAGACTATGGTATTTTAAAACCACTTGAATTTTGGTAATTAAAAAGGCTGGAAGGAATAATCTTTCTGCATTGTGCCAGCTTGGGTAAACATGGATAGCAAATGATGTCTGGAGATGAAGGATATTATTGCTCTTTATTAGGTGGTAGCCCCGTGTTAGAAGATGAAAAGCATTATGAAAGCTATGTATGGGGTATTTATGGCAATTCAGAATCCTACTGTGAGTCTTAAAGTATTTTAATCACAACCTTCCTACAAACAGCTTTTCTCCTTCCTGGAGTCACTCGTGTTTTAACCAAGAGTTGAAGGTATGATTGTCAGAGTATTTTAATGTTGGAAGCACTGTGTAATATATGTAAATGCTGGCAGTTATCAAAGTAAAGGGGGAAAAGAATTCTCTTAAACTGGAAATTAAGTTAGACAAGCATAATTCAGGCTCTAAGTTAATCACCCTTTTCCCCCACCAGGAAAGTTCTTACATTAAGAGTTCTTTTGAACTTCATTTGAGAAACTGCGCTCTTCTAGAAAAGCCTCAAAGATTAAAGGGTTTTGTTTCACTTCTGAAGACAGTTGAAATTTTTGTAGGCATTCCTTTTGAGTTGTAAAATGAACACTTGGAATAAATGAACATGGAAGCAAATACTAAAGGGCAAAAAATATATGGAAAAGGAACCAGGGCTAATAAAAGAAAAGTGACTTCTTGTATCTTTCTTTGTCATAACTTTGTATTTAACATTAGTAATGGAAGATGACAGGCAGTCTGAGGTAGGGCTTAGGGGTCTTTTGTGTGAGTGTTTGTCATCCTATTAGGGCAGTGAATTGTCAAGGAGCAAAGAAAGAGAAAGGTTGGGGCAATGCTCTTTAATTAGGAACTTTACACAAATGCAGATTCCCAGTTTGCAAATGGGCATTTTAATTGATTTTTACAAAGCCACCTACACCTAATGTTTCACAGTTAAAAATGAACTATATAACTCTCAGGTGCTGTCTCTTCCACATAATTAAAGTCTGATTATATCTGAACATTATCAGCAACTGGAAATTAAGAATTTTCTATGAATCAGTTTGATTCCACTGGGGAAAATACTGCCAGCAAGAAGTTTGGAGGCTTCCAGGGCAAACATAGAAACCTGTTTTCTTGTTTTAAACCCCTCTGGGTAGGCAGTTACCATGTTGTTCATAATTTTATTTAATGCCATTTTTAGCTGCTATGACACGAAATAGAAACAGCCAGATGGTTTTGTTGGAGGGTTTTTTAAAAAATTATTTGTTTGATTGATTTTGTTTTGTGTTTAGCAGAGATTTGGTGATTTTTAAAAATTATTCACTGATTTATGATGAGTCAAGTGTCCTTATGATAGTTGACAGATGACTTGCTGAGTATAAAAGCCCAGTGAGGTGGCTGAGAATGGCATTAAGAGCTTCATTATTTTTGGTCATTTACAGATACATGGAGTTTTTTTAAAGTCCCCCCAAAGCTATTTAATTGCACAAACATGTTACTGTTCAATCTAATCTAATAACTTGTTCTTTCTATATTCTTGCTAATGGTGTGTTCCTGAATTTAGTACTTTAATCCATGTATTTAACCAGATTCCAGGTATAGAATTGTTATTTTCTTCTAGTAATATGTTCCTAAAATTAAAGATGAAGACCAATTTGGGCAGGAGTTTATAAAGTTTTTTGTAAATAGAACATATATTAAGTACTGTGTGTTTTCCCTTTTTTTATATAAGGAAGATTTTTTTCTTAATTTTAAACACAGTTCTAAAAAAACTTATACCATTTAAAACTGAATTTTAACATCCCCCACTGAGTAGTAGTTGTTCTTTTCCTGAAAATAGATCCACAAATGTCATAAATTAGTCTGCAGATTTTACCTTATTATGCTTCCTCCTTCGAAAAATATGCAGGAAAGTGATTATATGTGGTGCTCAACTCAAGGCTGATGAGTTGGTTATAATTATCAAGGCAGACATAATGAGATGAAAACAACTCTTTCTCGAAGGCCTCCGAGGAGTTTTCAGTCACTCTCATAACCCTGTCATTCTGGGTTAACTGTTTTCTGCCCAAGTAGATGTCAACACAATTAATTTCACAGTTTCCTCAACTGATAGTGGTTAGGGTACATTTGCTCATCTAAGCAAGGAGATCCCCATATGTTAATAGTGGAACTGAATTCTGGGTTTTTCATAGGCAGATAAAACAATGAAGAAAATAGACACACATTTGTATTTATATGTAACTAAATGACATCCTTTCTTTTTTTTGTTTGCTCTTAGACATACATTTGCTATGATTATTTGACACTTACCTATCATTCAGTTACCCAGCAAATATTTTTCAGGTGCCAATGTTTTGCCAGGCTCTGAGGTTTCAAAGTGAAAGCAAAGCAGAAAGAGATTACAGTGAGAGAAAATATGGATGGAAGTTGGCAATCAATGTGAGGAAAAAGATATTATTAAATAATTGTACCAATATATATAATTAACAGAAAAATGTAAGAAAGAGATAGGTAATTCACATAGTACTTGTAACTCGATCTGTCCCCTGGAATAATGAATGTTTGCCCCGGAAGAGTGTTCACAAGAGCCTTTCACAATGATGGAAATACCCTGCGTCTATCTTTTCCCATGCGCTAGCCACATTTACCTATGAAGAGCTTAGAAACAGATCCACATGGCTACTGAGTACCATACTCCACAGTGTTGTAAATGTTTCATTTTATTACTTGTATCTGCTCTTGTGTTTGAAAATGGCACTTGGTACACCATAAAAACAGGACAAGGTATATGTAAGTTTGATTTATTATTTACCTCATGAGCTACAAGGAACACTTTCAAAGACCCAGAGAATCCATGAGGGAATGACTGTTTTTGCATATTTGATAAGAAATGATGAAATAATGTCCTTGATCTTACTGTGTGAGTAGAGTACAAATTAATCTTTAATTTATGTCTTGAATACCATACCTGGCAAGGATATTTTCCTAAGTTCAATTTTTTTATTTGTTATTGTTACTATGAATCACTGAGATTGTATATTAATTTAGTTGATTAATATGATTTATTACCATAAATCTTCTCCTTTAGCTTATGCTGCTGCTTAGTAAAAACTGCAAACATATTGTCACCCAGAATTATGTTCAGTATCATTCCACTGTCACCAATTTCTCATTTTCATTTCCTAGTGTGAATGTATTTCTTAATGATGGGAATTGAAAGAGATAAAAGGAACTGGGGTGGAGAAGGATGCAAAGAGGAAAGGGAAGGGAAGTGAGAAGGAAGGAGAAGAGGAAGGGGTACCATAGAATTAAAACACCCCTGAGAAGTAGCCTTTGTTGCCAGGAAACATGGGAATCCTATGGCTGTGAATACAGCTATGATCATTAAAGTTGCCATCAGATTTCTTTCCTTTAGCATATCTAATACTCTTCAGATTCCTTTTCCTGGTAGTTTCTTGGTTTTGAGGATAATTGAGTGTTTTTGGACCCTACATTCCTCAGCTGCTTCTTGTTTGTTTCTCATTCTGTTTCTCGTCAAAGAAGGAAACATGAGCCAAACAATTTTCTGCTCCTTCTCTTTTCCAATTGATATCCAGGACCTTTTAACTCACTGCCTTATGTGAAACCCATTGCTGGCCATCTGTAAGATGTGTGTGTGTCACCTCTCCACTTGCAGTTCACGTCTTCTATTGTCTCACCATCTGTATATTTTATTGATGAGGGCAGAGCAAAGAAAAAACATTTCTCTATCAATTTCTGTTGAAGATTGAGTGTTTTGGGTCATGGTTTGGGTCAAGTAAGCTGGTGGGGGGGGTAGTATATGTTGTTGAGACTATTTTAGACTATTTGCTCAAGTCTATTGATGAAGAAAATACCTCCTTGTGAATGTATTTAAGCTCATATAAATCCATGTTCTTTCCGTTAATATGAATTGAGTGCACACTGCACTGGTTTTCCTAGATTCTGATGGTACAAAGAAAGAGAGAACAAGACAGGCAAGGAAACTTTGATAAATAGAACTTACATTCTGTCAAGTGGAGCAGCCCAGAAGGAAAAAAGATACATAAGCAACAAAAGAAAGCTTCATAGAGATAAATGCATAGTAAAGTAAAGATGTTAAGTAAATAAATGCAGAGTGATATGATAATAACTGGTCAACAGGAGGGCTCCCTTATGGAGATAGTCAGAAAAGGGCCCATAAAAACAGGGACATTTGAACTGATAGTTGGATAATACAAGGAGCCTACTATGGGAATCACTACGGTAGGGCTTCCCAAAGGCCATGAAGGCCAAGGATTCTGAAATGGATACTACTTGGATATTTCAGATTCTCAGATGTAGAACACAAAGAGATCCCGTAGGCTGATACGTTCTGTAGAAGAGGACAAGTGATGAGAGAGAAGGTTGCAGAAACTTAAGTATCACTCGATGGTCAACCACCTAAAATGTCATTTAGCCCATATTATGGGTTAGTGATCAGTTAATAAACTGTACAGTTTCCTAAATTCCAGTAGATACTGTGAAATGATATCATTTTAGATTTTACTGTTGAAACTTAGACCAGAGATGCTTCTTCGAATTGTCTAATGGCATCTATTTCAGGGAAGAAGTTCCTTTTGGCTTTCAGATGTCACAGCTCATTTCTAAGCATTACAAAAAGTCTTGGTTAAGAAATACTTGCAAGATACTTGAAAGTATTCTTCAAGACTGAGGAATCCATTTAGATAAATAAGAATGTAGTTGAATGTATATTGTTGTCTCTTCTTCTACAGGAGACAGAAAACAGAAGGAATGGGAACATCATAGTGTGAAATACAAAAGAATCTATATAGAAGTGCTTTATTTTACACTACGTACCTCCTTCAGTTGATCTACAGTTTTATGTAACAAATGTCTGTGTGTTTTGAAGTGTGTTTCAGGGACAAGGTGTAAATTTCCCCATTTTCGTAATTCAGAGTTCTGATTGGGAAGAAAAAATAAGACTAACCTGGTTTCTAATTTTCTTAAAGCCCTGAATTGGAAAAGACTAAACATGTTAGATAATAAAAGTCAAACATGAAACATGAGAACAGTGCCTGTCAATCTTGTTTATTACTAAAATATTGTCTGGCACATAGTAGGTGCTCAAGAAATATTTGTCAAGAATGGTAGAAGATGACAGTAGGAAATGAGTACACATTATTAAGTTAAAACAATAGCAGGTAAAATAGCTTAAGCCTTAACTTTTAGCTTTGAAATTCAAATAGTAATTAGTGAATTGCCATTTCATCGACAAAATGGGGCAGTAGGGCATTTTTTCAGTCTTCTTTGCATTACAAATTGATATTGAAAATCAGTGTTGTTTTGGATCATCATCAGAACCTTTATTTGAAATGATTTAGTCACTGTTAATCTTTTGGAGTAGCTTCTTCTGATCTAAGTATCTAGTAGGTGTCTTTGTCTTTAAGTAAATTGCTATGTTGGGCTTGGGTTCTTATAAAGCTCCCCCTACTATTTTCCCTGTCTGAGAAGAGTAGGTCCTATAAAGCATGTTCCTGATCTATAGGGGTACCAGGATGGGGATGAGATGCATCATTTTCTTCAAACTGGTTTGGGTGGGTGCTTGCAATAACCCAGGACTTTTGGCAGATGCAAGAACTATAAGCAAACCAAGCTTCTAGTGGTTTGCAGACTTTTAGAGGAAAAAAGATATGCAAATATTAAGTGGTATAAAATGATGTAGACACCGTGAATGATGTCTGTAGATGATGCAAAGAGAGAAGGAATGATTGATTCTGCTTGGACAGCTTTAGAAAGATTCCATAGAGCTAAACCTTGAAAGATTTTTGGGAAGCAAACAAGAAGATGATAATCCAGGCAGAGGAAAGCAGTTTGATCAAAGACTAGGAGGCGTGCAGTAAGGTGTGTTCTTTCAACTGCTGTTAATGACAAGGTCATCCCTTGTCAGTGCAGCAAGAGATGAAGTCAAAGATGTTGTTTGCTCCTCAAGTATACTGAGTGCTTTCCACTTTATCTGTAGGCCCATGGGGGAATCAATAAAGAATTTTAACAGGAGAATGAAATGATTCCTTGTTCATTTTTATTTTTTTTAAAAGACCATCTTGGTAAATGGGAATGTGCAAACAGTGGTAGTCAGTTTTTTTAATTCTTTTTTTAAATCTTCACTCATCACTCGATATTAAGAACCTACTATAGATCACTTTTTGTTTATACTCTGAATATAGGGATATGAACAATGAATGAATATTCAGTGTAGGCACATTGTGACTCTCAGAGGCAATGATTAAAATAAGTTACATTATCCAAAAAGGGTGAATAAATAACTACTCATCACAAAGTGCTCCCTTTAAATATAGCCTTATGTCCACACTGAGAATTCTTCCCCTGAGGTTACTGCCACTGAGTGTATAATTAGGCCACCTGCATGTGTGCTTCAAGATTGTGTGTGGAGCAACTCCTTGTCTTCCTTGGGCGGGATAGATATCACATGATGGTCAATTTCTACATCAAATCCCATGCAACTCTCTAATGGGAACTCAGTTTTACATAATGAGCATGTAAACATTTGGTATAACCACCTCTTCCTACTGTAATTGCACCTGTTCAGATATGGGGTACATTGGTTAGTTTTTCCTCATGTGTCTCATAGATTGTGAGCACTAGAGGGTCTTTATCATCTAATGCACTGTACTTACCCAGGGAGACCATCAGGACCATAATAGGACCTTTTAAAAAATATGCATATTTGGATGTCCCCCAAGAGAGCAGAATCTCTAAATCCTTGATTAAGGGTAGGACCCAAAAAAATTTTTAGTATTAAAAGCTGCCCCAGAAGATTCTTTTACATTCACCTACTTGAAAAACCACTGATTCTAACCAGATACCCCTTATCATCAAGGCATGGATTGTTAGAACTAAAACTAAAAGTCCAGTCCCCTGAGGCCTTGCCCAAGACAGATCCCATTACTGCACCTCTACTGTGTCCATCCAGCCTGCCCTGGACCTGGAGGCAAGACATCTGTGTCTGCATTGCTTTAATCTGAGAGGTGGTAGCTGGAGAAAATTGCTATCTAAGTGTATCAATCGGCTCAGGCTGCTGTATCAAAATACTCTAGACTGGGTGGTTTAAACAGAAGACATATATTTCTCACAGTTTGGGAGGCCAGAAGTCTGAGATCAGGGTGCCAGCATGGTTGGGTGTTTGGGAAGGGCCCTCTCCCTTGGCTTACAGACAACTGTCTTCTTGCTGTGTCCTCACATGGTAGTGAGACAGGGTGAGGGAGAGGGGGGAAAACAAAGGAGAATAAGAGAGGGAGAGGGAAAGGAGGACACAGCAAAAGGAGAGAGAGAGAGAATGGGAAGGAGGGAGGGAGGGCCTGTCTGGTGTCTTCTCACAAAGGCACCAACACCATTGTGAGGATCCTGCCCTCATGACCTCATCTCAACCTCTTTACCTCCCAAATGCCCCACCTCCCACTATCATTACATTTGGAGTTAGGTCTTCAACATGAACTTTGGAGAAACAAACACTCAGTCCATTACGCCAAGAGAGTGGTTCTCAACCCTGGCTGCACCTAGAGAACTATAAGGAAATATTGGTGCTCTGGTCCCAGCCATGAGATGCAGATTTAATATGTTTGATCTCACTCTTCAGGATGATGTAACTTTGCTTAAAGCCTTGATTTTCTCATCTGCAATATGGGAATGATATTACTAGCTGTGCTGAAGATTACATGAGATTAGAGATATCAAAAGAATTGGTTACCTATAATGTAAAAATAAATATAATTTTCAGGCTTAATTACGTTTCTTTGATGAGCAGTTTCAGATGAAACCAGGATTTTAAGTGTTGTATCTCAGAGCTTTAAAGATGCAGGTTTTCTGGTTGCCCTAAATTGGAACTGCTGCTCCTGATTCTTTCCGGAAGGCAAAGCCACAAGAAAGCAGGGCAAGTTCCAGTGCTCACCAAGCTGGGTGATCATGTAAATGAGAGAGAGGGAGTTGACTGGGGAAAATCATTGAAAAAGTGCTCTGAGACTCTTTTGATGGAAATGGAGTAGAGGGAAATGTCTCCCTACGATTGGAAAAATAATAGTGCAAACATGGTGACAAATGGTGGCTTGCATTAGACTCTTAGGGCCGGGAAAGCTAGAGAGTGAATGCCATCTGAAGGGGCAGCTGTTTCCACTCAGCACAGAGTTGCCAGATCATCCCATTTCCCCACCCAGAGAACCCCAAATCCATGCTTCTGGGTAAAAACTCCTGATAGTTAAATGTTAGTAACTAATTAAACACACACACACACACACACACACACACACACAGAGTAAGCCTTTCACAACCTAACATTGCATGGTATAAACAAAACACAATTGCACTCTGAATTTTGCCCATGTGCGCAATTTGGCCTGCACACTTATCAGTTGATACCCATTCCTTTGGGCCTTATACTCCATCTCTTCTAGCCACTAAACAATTGTTTTTTGCATATATTGTTCATCCACAAACCAAATGTAGTGCCCAGTTGGCAATCTCTGGCACGGGTCCTTGTTTCTTTTCATTCAATGTTCTGGATTAATATTTATTCATGCTATCAATATTTACTGAGCAGATACTGGCTAGATGATAATGATACAAAATTCAGTCAGATGTGCATCCAGCCCTATGTTGCTTCCAGTGTAGTCTAAGAGATATGCCTGGTTCAGTGACTGAGGCCTGAAAGAATATGACAGGAATATGAAACAAAGACATCAAACCCAACTTCCTCTAAAGAGTCTATTGCTTTTCTTTTAATAAACAAAAAGTGCTCTCCCTTTCTCCTACTTTTTTTTTTAACATTGGGCAAGGCATTGAACCCACTATGTGAAGGGCACATCTAACCTTTGGTTCTTTTGATGCTTATGAACTGCTTGATGTCCAAAAGTTAAAATGGAACAAAACTAGAAGTCATACCACCCAGTGCAATACTGATAAACTAATACCATCAGCATTTTATTTGAAATGCAAAATATGTGACAGCTGTCCTCAGCCAGGAGCAAAGACACCCAGATGCCTTCAGTTCACATGCCGTTCTGGCTTTTCCATTCACTATCTGGATTTTTGGCACTGAAGGTGCTAAGGGCCTCACCCTAGGAACTGTCTCTTGTAGCAGGCTTCTCTTGAGGGGAGTGTCTCCCAAACCCTGAGGTGCTTGGCTGCTAATAGAAGGGAAAACAAGTTGTGAAAGTAGGCCATGCACATCACCGATAAACATGAAAATCTCATTGATGAGAGCCCTCCTCTCCCTGCCAAAGTGACCTTGGTTGGTGCAAAGATGACAGAGTACTTCCCTGCCCTGGCCTGACAGCAATGCTATCACAGCACGTTTGACAAATCGTTCACATTAAATCGGGGGGCACTTTCGGCAGCGCCGACGTCCCCTCTCCATCACTCCTGATTACCACACAAACGTCAGCCGTGGCACCAAGCACATTTGTCAGAGGGAGTAAAAAGCAGTTGTTAGTAAGAGCGCTACCTGTCATACTAATGGGCTAGGGCTTGTTGCTTTGTGTCTCAAAGGAACCTACGGATTTGCAAAAAAATGAAACATAAATTTTTTTGGAGGGTTGTCCAGTGTTTCTTGAAAACGCTTTTGTACTTTGATAGAGAGAGGTGTTGAAGGCTTGTCAGATGGACCACCCAAATGTCTTCTCCTGCAAGGGAAGAGAGATTCCAAAATTTTTAGTGACTTTGCTGTTTTGGGATTGTTGTCATTTCTTGGTGGTCAAACAGGCAGTAGAGAGTCTTTCAGTCAAGGAAATCCTACTCTATAAGCTTTAATGAGTTAAAAAAAATGAGTGGAACATTTGTTTTTTATTCATGAGTGAACACTCTATCTCATTTTTAAATTTTAGGAAGTCATTTGAAGGAGCTGGAGGATGAGTTGGTTTCTGTCATCTTGTCCTTAACTGTGTAGGTGTCATGCTTCACATAATGCTTCATGTGTTGTTCATACACTTTGTTTCACAGTCTAGTCATGATGGCCCCTTGAAGTAGGCCAGCTGTGCATGATTACACCCGTTTCAGAGATGACAATACTGAGAAGGTTATTGCCCAGAATTCTCCAGGTACAATCACATTTCCAGCCCATGCCTACTGACTCACATCCACAATTTCATTAATATTTGAATATCCAATAAAGAACATGCAATTTGTTAAAATTATTCTCTGTTGGTCACACATTGCTGCTTCACAGCTCTTGTTTCCAAGTCATTCTGTTTTCCCCAAGTCCTCTTTTCACTAGTCAGTTTGAATTTGATTTCTGCCTTTCTTCTTTGTCTAAGGATACAAAAAATTTTAGTTATTTTCTTAGAAATGTGGAGAAAGAAAAGTAAAAAAAAAAAAAAAGAACTGACTGGGTTGGAAACTTTTATCTGACTGTACTTTATAAGGTAGAACTGATTACTCTAAATAATGGTTTAAGAGAGTGACTTTCTGATACAGAAAATAAATGGATTGAGAACGCTTGTTATGCTGTGCTTTTCTCTTGTGGGCCAGCAAGAGAATTCCTTTGGCCTCTTGTGAATTCACTCTTCTTTCTAAGTGACATCACAGGCTGGAGTGATAAACTTGAAATGTGCTAAGTTGAATAAAATAGCCCTTGTTAAGTGATTCCTTCTTGTTTTATTCCAGAAGTCCTACATTCACATTTCTGGATACTTGTGCTGGTTCATTTCCTTTGGATATTTAGTTACTTTCAATGTCCTCTCACAGGAAAATATGTGATCTATGATTAGCTCTTCATTACAACCTTCTCTGATCCCTGAACCAAGAAACCTCAACCTATCAAACCCTCTCTGATTCATAAGGAGACAACCCCTCATAAATGTATTCATTCATCTAATTTAATTACACACTAAGTGCCCAGTTCTGGACTAAACCCTGGGAATATGAAGGAGAATCTCAGTCTCCTACTGCTTAATGTGGATTATTTTATAAGAAATGGTTGTCTCCTTTGGGCATGCCCACCATTAACTGTAGGCCTTCCCCCAAACCCCTGCCTTCACAGTAATATTCTGACTGTTCTCCAGGGCTTTGCATTACTAGAGCCCATTCATTCTCTCTCTCTTACTCTCAATGGACTACTACTTATCCTGCAATTCTTTCCTTTTAGATCACAGTGGCATTTAACATACCACTATCTCAAATTTTTTTCTTTAATAGCAGTTTTCCTTTCACACTGCAGTACATAAAACAGATCAATGAGAACATTCATTGTTGAAATAGGGGTGTAGGGTCCCCACTTGGTGTGTCCCCCTGGGTACCTCCCTACAGTCTTGCTAGAAAAATATGGGGAAAACTCTGGTCTGGAGCTGCATCCAGACAGTGCCATGGAAGAAGTTTGCCTCTATCTCAGAGACCCCTATGTTCTCTTTCTGTGCGTGCCTACTTGAACAACTCTTCTATTGGGAAATTCATACCAGGAGTAAGGAAGAATTTTGTCAAGAAAGTCTAGATGGGAGGTAGTTTGAAGATCTTCAACATGTAGGTAGAAATGATGCATTTCGTATCATGTTCCAGATACTCTCAAGAAATTTTGTATCATATCAGTATTTCAAATGATTGGTATTTTTATTGATCAGTATTTGACCTCAAATGATCAATAATTCCACTGCAAGAGTTTGTCCCAGTATCTATTTTACAAATAAAAAAATGAAGTCATAGTGTCATGTTCAAGGCCAGAAACAGTGAGTTATTATTGGAGCTAGGACTGGAACACAAGGTCTCAAGGTCCAGTCCTGCTAACCTCTTTTGCACCCCTCCCAAACATACATAGCTACAGCACCCCAATGCCTTCCTAAATAGGCCGTCTTCATTGTCCATAGCTTTCTGTTTCTATTCCCTCTCTCACTGAGCTTATACATGCACATTTCTACCAGTATCAGAGTTTCCATCAAGACACTCATTTCCATGGAAATGAACATACACACCAAGAAAAGATAAGTAGAAGGTGCCATTTATTTAATTTTCATAAGATCCCTTACCTTATTTCCTTTGCATCTAGATATATCGCATGATTTTTTTTTCTAAGATTAGAGAATGTGGCCCTGTGTTAATTTCCATGGCTATACACCCAGTCATCCAACAGTGGCTTAGTGGCTGTTGGATATATTCAATACATTTTAAACACTGCTGCATTTAAAAATAACTTTAAAAGGTTGTAAATGTCAAATTGAGATTTGAAATATGTCAGATAGCTGTCATTTTTACACCCTTCATTAATTTCAATTGGATTCAGTGAATTGTATATGACAAACTGTTATCATACATTGACTACAAGCATGCTACATTTATGTAGCACATCCCTGACATACGGAATGTTTTGAGGAGAACGTTAATATATGACTTCTCTTTGACCGCTTAGATGACATGAGACCATCAAATGACAAGTGTGGCAGCATTCAACTCTAAGGTTTTCCAAATGGGGGCATCTGGAAAACCTTCAAGAGGCTTGTTCAGAAATGGAAATGTCCACTGGAGAGTTTCCAACTATGAAAACAGATACATTTGCTCTAGGTGCACAACTGCAAAATTTGGACTACAGCTAAGGTAAAGGAGTCTGAATAAAAATGTTCTTTAGGCAGATCTGAGCAGGTAGAGACCTGGAAGAGTCAGGTCTGGTTATAAAAATATTTTCATTGTTAAAATTAATAGCAACTATCAACTATTACGTGCTATATGAAGAATATGATAATGAAGAGCATAGTGCTTAAAACTCCAGGTGCTCGTGTCAGACTGTGTTAAGTCCAAATGCTGGCTCCACCTCTTACTCTGTGACTCACTTAGGGCAAGTCACTTGACATTTGGGTGTCTCAGTTTTCTAATTGGTAAAATCAGGATATTATTTACCTTATAGAGTTAATACCATGGATAATTTGAGTTCAGTTAATGGTAGCTATTATTATTATGTGCCAGGACTCTGTGAGGTGCTTTGCACATAGTCCTTAATCCTCCAACCACTCTGTGAGTTGGATGTTACTAATATCATTGCTAATTTACAAATAGAGACATGGGACTTCAAGGGAGGCTTTGTCCAGACTTATCCTCTTAGGAAGGGGTAGAGACTAGGAGCCAGGTGACCAACACCTTTTAGGTCAGTTTGTTCTTTTCCAAAGGAGGTAATTTAACGTGGAGCTCCCACCTATATCAGCTATTATTGGATGCAGTGACATCAGGAGCTAGGACACTGTCACCCACTGGGAAAAATGAGCTGCCTGAACCTAAACACCAGGACACAGAAAGCCAAGTGTGTGCCCTGCCAGGACTGGACAGCTGATTTTTAAGACATAGACACCCTATGTTTGTTCCTTTTTCTTTCTTAGGAAGAAAAGAAGCTTTGTGTGCATAGATGAGGCTGAGTGTCATATGTTTAACATGCTTTAAAGAAAATGTCACCTGCTAACTTAATGTTTTAAAATGGAACTGAGGAAGAAATGTTACCTAGAAATCACTAACTTTAAGCCCTATATGCTCTGAATAATGAAAATTGTCAATTTTTATTGTTTGTTTTCTTTATCTTGGCTTTTGCATAGAAAAACATTTGAATACCAACCAATAATAAATGAGATTTTTAATTTTAGGAACCTTAAGAGATCACTGAGTCCAGAGTTCTCAGATTCCTGGTTCATCCACATGTACTTGCTTTTGTCGGGACAGTTAAGTGACCTGAGCAGAGTGGGCTCGGGAGAATATACTGACTGCTGCTCAGGACCAGTGGATAATGCCTAAGGATGTACCCGGTTTTAATATTTTTTAAAAAACCACATAATATCTGACTTTTATGAGAAATTTTATGATTTTTTAATGTCATTAACTAATTCAAAATATTTATAAACAGTATTCTGGGATAAACAATGCTTGTCTGCAACCCATTTTGGGTGTATACTGGGCCATCATGTTACTTTAAATCTAATCAGATCTCCATTTTTTGCATATGCGGAAATCTTCACCCAGGGAGAAGATCAAGGTCTCCTTTTAACTTACTCAGGATGAAGCAGGGAGGGGGTTAGCGAGGTAGAACAGGAACTGGGGCACCCATGCTTGTGTGTCTTGGATGTTTTCACTATATTATTCTACCACTGTTACTTGTTACAAGAAGGGTAAAGTCATGTGGCTTGTTAACTCACACAAGAAGGGAAATATTTTGCATTTGTATTTGGGAAGTGGAAAACACGTTAAGGTTAGTTTCATAAGATTGGATTCAAGGATTGTAGACAATAAAAGGAGGATTTTCCAGACCATGGTTTTCTGATTCCATGAGGAAGAGAGAAACACATCAAAATCATCAAGGACATGTGGGCCACCCTAAGGCTGTGATCTGTGTGAATGAACAAGAAGCAGTGGGGAATACTGGGAGAACCAGGACAAGGCACTTCCAGGTTCATGTCAATCACATCCCATAGCGGTCAGTTTCTTAAAGCTTACCTAGGCCTCATCTCCCTTTCTCCTTTTCATTTTCCCTCAGAATAAGCATAAATCCTCATAAAGTGTGTGAGGGTGTGTCCTCGCTTATCTGTGTATTTCATTGTCAACAATGGCTCCAGCTGGAAGCAAATGCTGCTTGTATCTCACAATGGGAGTTCAGCATACTTCATATTAGGTATTTTATGTAAGGAGGAATCTAGGAGTAAAATTATGAGAACTGCATGGAGCTTCTGACAATACTCATAAACATTTTGAGCAACTTTATCCTATTTTAGGACAAAATGTACATTTTGGCACCTATATAAAGGATTTTTATTACAACAGTACTTCGATTCTGGACTGCCCTATTACTGTGACTAATAGGATGTGGGGTGCGTTTTTTGTTCTGTATTATGGCTATCTCTGCATCTCTATGATCCTTCCTTAAGGATTAGTGGACAGTAAGTATTAAGAGGGAAGCATTTCTTATCTAGCTTCAGTGTTGGAAAATTGACTGCTGATATCTTTTGAAATCCAGGTGTCAGTATGAACGGGTTGTTTTTGTTTTTAACAAAATAACCAGCAAGTTGTAGATTTTTGATCCTGAGATTGAGACACCTTGACTCCTCTGGTCTCTAGTGTCCATCATTATTCATCATAATTTTGCCTCTGCAAAAACAAACAGCAAGTTCTTTAGGTGTGTGACAACTTCAGAATGTGATAGGTTTTCCAGCTCCCATTCCATGGATTCAAGCAATGGTGGGAGGAGAGACTCAGACTTGTGACTTCACAGAGTTTTTTGAATCTTCAGTGCCACAGTTGAATAAACAGACTATTTTAATTATAATTAAGGGAGACAGCAAACAGTTCATATTCTTCCAGAACTGCTGATCACTTAAGAAAAAGAAAGGTAAGCAAAACTCGCCAATTAGACTAAACCTTCATTCCTTTAATATTTCTTATGGTGGTGGTGGAAACAGACATGAAAATTAGTTCATTTTTTCTCCATTACTCCATTTCTACTTTAGATTTTTTTTTAATCTACCTTGTATTTTCTAGGAAGTATTTGAACAAAAGCCATTAGAATCTTAGCTTCCAGATTTAAATGCTCTTCTAAGGAAAACCAGTGTAATCAGCTGAGCTTGCAAAGAATACATAATCATAAAATGATTTAATTAAATTCCATCAATGCTGTTTGTTTTGGTGCCCATTTGGGTATTAATAACACCGTTGCTGTTTCCAGTGCCAAAAGGTTTACCACTTAATTATTATCTCTGCTTATTGGAGATGTTAGCATCAATTTGTAGGGTTCCATAATCACACACTGGGTGTTGCTTCACCAGATACGACACGCTTTCCAGAACTAGAAGTCCCACCACCTGTGCTTGATCTGAAGATGAAGCCGTGGAAATTAAATGAAAACATTTGTTAACTTGTAAAAATGAAACACAGAAAATAAGAACCGTTATTCAGACTGTGAGTAAATTTGATGGGGTGTGAACGGATCACTTTATTGCACTCTGTTTACAGCATCCTTGCCATTTTCTGAAATGGCAGCCCAATGCTTTTCATTGTCTTAATTAGATTAAGAATGGATTAGAGGAGCCAAATCTATTATTAAAAAGGCAATTCTGCTGTGTCTCTGAAAACCCCCTTTTGGTTTTTAATTTCTTAAATTCCACTTATGCAAAATAGCAAGTATCTTGTAATTATGAGCGTGTATGCATTCATTTCAAAGGCTGTAAGGATATTAGGAAAATCAGATCTTCAGTTATTTTCAAAATTATTTCTGAAGAAATAAGGGAAAGAAGGAAGGGAGGAGATGAAGGGCTACGTTTCTTTCTGCTATGACTAAAAACCATGGGGAAGCTGCGACTGTTTTCCTCTTTTGCTTTACTCAGACAAAAAGAACAATGTGCGCGTATATGTGACCATCATTTCTCCAGGTACATTTCTTTCTTCAATTTACTTCCACACCTGAAATATTTGAAAATGTAGGTTTCTAATCCTTCTTAGATTGAGCATTTGTTCTGTGGGAAACCTCTCCAGATGATTCTCAGGTTTTGCATTTTGCATTATCTCCATCATCTCCTCGCGCCTATACAAATGCACCTCTGAGTTTAAAGCTTTGTTAAATAATCTTATAAATATTATGCAAGGAGTGCTTTGAACTTCAGTTGGAGCAGAGCTGCTGTGTTGGAAACTATAGTGATTGGTTTTACTTTTCCAGTAGGTGCCCTAGTTTTAATTTATTGTTGGATTTCCCCCTCTAAAGGGTGTCACCTTGAAATGCTATTTCTTACGTATTTGTTCTGCATTTTAAAATTGCTGTATAGTCATCTCATAAAATTTCATAGTGTCAGACACACACGCACACACACAAATGAATGCATGTAAAAACTGGTAAAATTTGAATAAGATCTATGATTTACTTAATAATATTGTGCCAGTGTCAATTTCCTGATTTTGATAATGCACTTTGGTTATGTGAGATGCCATCATTGGAGAAAACTGGGTAAAGACTACATGGGAACTCTCTGTACTATTTTTGCAACCTGTAGTGGGTCTTAAATGACTTCAAATTAATAAATTAAAAAAATGCGTAGTTTTGGTCCATTAACTCCTAATCTGCTACATCAATATTGATCCCTCCTTGATCTGTATTACATTAATATTGTTTTAATAAATAGTACTCAAGTATCATCAGCCTTTTGAATACTCAGAATTCTCTTCTTTCTCCTATGGGTGCATTGCGTGCATTTCCTGTCCACTCACTTCTAATACCCCTTAGCCTACAGTGCATATCTGAGTGGCCTTCTTAGCCCCAGAGCCTAACAGTTTGGTGTCAGTTTTTGTTCTTCGTTTGTTAGTTCTGTGCTGTGAAGGTCATGTCCCCATGAGCTTTGTTGTTGAATATTTCAATAGGAAGGCAGATAAGTCATTGAAGGATGGTGAAGTGCGCAAAGACCTGCTATGCCAGCACAGTGCTTGCCGCACAGTGAACGCTGTGTATATACTCTGAATGAAGGGATAAGTTAATTAATTTTGTTCACATGAGAATTTTGTACCTTAGCAAGATAGAACTCACTCCTGCTGAGCCATCTGTTCTTTTGAGTACTTTGTGATGGGCCCAGATTCGGAGATCACTCACTAATTGTCATTGCTTCAGTGAGGTGCTGTGTTTGGGATTGAAGGTCTTGAAGTGATACCTAATTTAGGAGGACTGTGACAAAATTTATCACTAATTACCTGTCCCTCAAATGAGAATCAATGCCATCAGCACATACAGTGGTGATAATGGTTATCATTTATTGAGTGATTAGTATTCTAAGCACTTTGCATGCATTCTCTCACTTTAATTTTGCTCTATTACTAGCTTAGAGTTTAGTAAAATAACTTGCCCAGGTCACCCATAATTGACTTGTGAGTGGCAGGACTGGGACTTGAACCTAAAAAGCCTGACTTCAGAGGACCTTATATGGGTCTCTCTTTCATACCTATGCCCCCATGCTCTTAAAAGGTAAGTGGGTATCAACTCTGGTGATGTATTAGGATCATTTGAGGACCTCTTCCTGGACCCTCTCCCAGATATACTTATTTAGTTTATCTGGATGGGCATTTTGTTAGAATTCCAAGGTAGTTCTGGGGTGCAGCCATGGTGACTGTCACTCAGCTGCATGTCAGAACTCACTCAATGTCTATGAAGAATGGAAGCTACTTATTGTACTTAGGAGTTCATTTTGTCTGGGCTATAACCATAGCAAAGCATAGCAGTTTCCCCAGCCACCCACTCCCAGGTGGAGCTGGGAGTCTGCCTTTTTGCAATATATTTCCACCTTATGCTCAGCTAGAGACTTTCCATCTCTACCCCCACCATACAACACTGATGTCACTGAAGTTCATTTAAATAGAATTTAACCTATATAAAGGTGTCTGTTAGCCAAAAAAAGAAAGAAAGGAAAGGAAAGGAAAATGAACATCTATACTAGGAATTTTAAAAATTCATTTGTTTGGGGGAGCTAGGCAGATCAGGTGAATAAATGAACAAGAAAAGTCTTTGAGTAGTGAGTCTCCCATTTTTAAAAGCAGTGGTGGTTATTCCTGGGGCAAACTGGGGAACATGCATCCCATTTCTAGGGGTACTTGCTACTCTAATCCCAATAGGAGGCCACACAGCAATACTGCCCAGTGTTCTGGATCTGCCAGTTTTTTCAGGAAACCCCAGAAAATAAATTTAGTTTTGTTTTGTTTTTCTATTACAAAATTACTTAACAGCTAGTCCCACTTGTTTTTATTTTTCAACACTGTACAAGTCAATACTGTGTCACCAGTAACAATGTCAAAGAGCTTGTATATAGCTCAAAGCAAGTAGCTGCCTTATTCTACTCTGTTCTGCATTTTGAAATAAATAATTTATCTTTCCTTACCAAGTGCACTGAGTTCTAATCTTTGTCATAAATTCATATTCTGACTTTAGACAGGGCATAGAAGTTTGTGAACCATGTTTCATCACCTGTGAGATTGACCTAGAAGAGGGCATTATAGAATTGTAGGGGGCATGAAAGTCATGGGCTCTGTTTAAAGGCTGGTATAGCTGGGACCCTCTTTCTACTGTTTGCCAGCTCTGTAAGTCTAAGTGAGTTCTTTGGTATTCAGAGTCTATGTTTCCTTATCTATTGAATAGAGATACAAGCACTCTCACGGTTGTCCTGAGAATTAGGTTAAATTGTGTGTATAAAGCTTACTAGTAATATAAAAGATATTCTTAAAGAGTGTAATGTTTTTAGTAGATAAAAATCAGCAAAACCACTGCCCATAACTCTGTACCTTTGCTCTTGTTGGCTTCAAGTTTTGGGTCAGCCTGTTGCTCCCACTTTGCTGCTTCTTCCACTGACCTTTCGAGGCCCTTCCCTTCAATTCCTATTTTTCAAAAATGAGCAGGACTGATGCTTCTTGGTGGTGGACAAAAATCAAAGTCATGAACTCCTCAAGCAATTCTTCTGCACCTCCTCTAATATGGACCATACTGATGGGGAGGTGGTGCCTGCAGAACTAGAGGAAACCTCTTTGGGATGATTAGAAGTGAAGTGTGATTAATAATGAATATATGTATGTATTTTAAAAGTAGGGTTGTGTTAAATGTGAAGAGTCAGTAAATGCCTGTTAACCTTCTCAGAGGTCAACAGTTGGCCGGGTGGCTGGTTGTGCAGGGGCAGCCTGAGCAGCTGCAGCCTAATTCAGACCTGCTATTAGGTCTGATGATGGTATGTGCAATTAGGAAAGTGTCTCTGTAATAATGATAATCAGTTTAAACCACGGGGACAGGGCACAGCTGTGGGGAGCACTTAGAGAGAGAAATCAGAGCAATTCATATGCTCCTGAGAAGCCAGCCTCAAGTATGTCTGCAGTAGCTTTCAGTTCCTTCTAGATTATAATTTACTGAAAAATATTTTTAAAATAAGCACATTACTCTTGGGCCCAAAATTCTTCACAGTCCTTTTATTTTTTCAGCTTTTTGTGACTAGATTGGAAATATGCATCTACCTTTTTTGTTGTTGTTGTTACATAAATTAACCTTATTTATTATTGTCTAGCAATGCTTCAAAAGGTGGTGCTTCTACTGGTCTTGCAATTCCTTCAGTCTTCTGATAGCCGACTTTACTGTGACAGCAGAAGTGGTGTTGTAGGTCCAGGTCCCGCCAGCTACTGTTTTCATCAGGAACCACTGTGCCAGATCCCCACAGCTCATCTCTTCATTTTGGTTTTGCCACAAAAGGAGCAAGTATACTTGGCATGCTGGCTTATTTTGATTTTCTTCACCATTTTCCTGAGGGAGGCCCCATAACGGGTCCCGTATTTACCGACGATTCCCACCTTCTTGGTGCGTTTCACCATGTCGCCTCTAACTAGGTGCAAGCTGAAAGAGTGCATCTACCTTTTTAATAATGCTATTATTGTGGATTTAAATCTCTCTCTCAAAACATGTTGATAGAAACTTTATGTTTGGGCTTTTGTTTTTTTTCTCAAGAACGGAGTTCAAATTTGTTATAGAAAAGCTGTGTCTTTTGAAGACATATATGAATTCAGCTTTGCCTCACTTGAAATGTTGATAGTTGTAAATAAGAGAACTACCACTCTATACTTATAGTCCTGTCCTGCTCTCTTCTTTCAGTTCTTAAGAGAAGCAGTCTTGAGGGAAGAAATGTTTTTTACTTCGTCTTTGATTTTGAAAGAAATTTAGAGCTCTGGTCTACCTCAGTGCCCCAGGTTATTTTCTTGTCTTCCCTATCCCCCACTTCCTCTGAATCTTAGATAATAAAAATATATAATTCCTTGGTTTCTCCTCATAGAAAAAATAATGTCTCAATTCATAACAGGCTCTGAGTCATTAATAAAAATGATGGTGTGAGAATGTTGTGCATTCGTGAATGCTTTCGATTTTTTAGTCCCCTTATGTACCCATTTTTTGACTGATCTTCGTATAAGCCACACAAAGTAAGATGAGAGACAGGATGGAAAAGACTTGAGACTTTCATTTCCTCTCTCATTTCCTCGTTCATTGAGTAAATATTTAACAAGTCATTACGTGTGCTAGATATTGTTCTAGGAGCAAGGCCTCCAATGTGAAAAAGTAAGACAGGGTCTCAGTGCATTTTACTGGGAGAACCAGGGAATAATTACATAAATGAATGAATAAGACATTTTTGATAATACTTGCTGTGAAGAAAATAAAACAAGAGGATGCCTTTGGAGGGTAGTCAGAGAAAGCTGTGCAGGGGTGGTGACATTTGAGTTGAGACCTAAACGACTGAAATAAGCATGGTGAGGTCTGAAAAAAAGTATGCGAAACTCAAAGATCCTAAGGGGAGAAGATCAGTGGAGTGCGGACAATGGTGGGAGATGTGGGCAAAGGAAAGCAGGGGCCAGGTCATTTGGAACCTTCTACACCATGGTAAGGATATTAATTCAGAACTATTGCTCCACGGTCTGCCGTCTTCCTAAGGGGATAAGAGATTCCCTAGCCCTTCCCCCTGACAGGTATGGAAATGGGGAAAGGTCATGTGAGCAAGTAAACTGCCATCGACACCACTGCACTTTGAGTTCATGGTGTAAAGACTCTGCCTCCATCATTTCTGAATCCCTGGACACCCAGCACAGGGCCTGGTACACAATTAGCAGACATGGTGGAACTGAACCCAAGTGTGGTCAATGTGTGATCACGGCCCACCTGCATCACAGTTACCTAGTAGGGCTGATATAAGATGAAGGTTCTAAGGCCTCACACCAGGCTTCAGAAATCCAGACTTTCTGAGAGGGGAACAACTTTCATTCTTCATTTTCAACAAGCTCCTCAAGCAGTTCTTCTGCACAGGAAATTTGAAGATTGACCTCCTTTTACTTTTTCTCAAGAAGTTCTCACTGCGTTATAAGAATCTCCAAAGCAAACTGTTTAGGCTAATATTTGTGTATATTCATGAGAGATTCCTGCTGACAGCTGCATGTGTTTACACTATTTTATATACAGGATCTTAATAAGATTACATAAGTGCATCAATTTTTAACATACTTACAATTTATCTTTATTAATTCAAGCAAAATGGGTGGAATTGGAAAACTAATTCTATTTCTACTTTTCTACATCATTTACTCAATTTTATTATCAAAAAGTAAACTTGAGCTTGGCTGAGGAAGACATGTGACCAGGGACAACGTCTTTGGGCAATCTGGGCCAGCAAACCTCAGCAAACCCGAGAGCTCAGGCCTGAACGCTCTATGTAAAAGCGGAGTGCCACAAAGTATGCTGCACCTTTAAGACATATATTGCCTTACTGAATGACTGTGTAAAAGAAGAATTGGATAAAATGAGTTGAGATTCAGAATAAACTTCTTTAGCAAGTTTTACCCAAATCCTGGTGAAGCAATAGGCTCCTTTATTCGCCCCTATTCTGTTTTTAGAAAGATAGCAGAGAAAAAGATTGAGCAGTCAAATTAAGCCATACCACATGGTTCAGTTGAGAAAGTATTGTTCCTGCTTCAAGTACGTTGTGTTTTTGAGAATCGCTCAAACATGGTAGATGTGGCAATCACTTGGAGGAGCAATTCTAAGGGATGAAAATGACAGACCTCGTCCAGGAGGAGGGACATGGCGTTAGAGCTACTTGTGCTGCCTGTGTATTCCAATCCAAACAGCCAGAAAGGAGGCTGGGAGGATGGAAGTGCCTTCCTTTCATCTTTAGGGGTTTTGTTTTGTTTGCTATTTTATGATATTCTGTTACTTCACTGTCTTGTCAAAGCTGCATTATGATATCATCCATTTCTCTTGCTGTTTCCTAACAAAATATACAATTATTTGTACTGTGGCAGCTAAAACAAGACAAAAAAAATAGGCAGATCATTTTAAAACAAAGTTCTCTTAAAATCTTATCCAAAATAAAATAAAATGACATTGTAAGATGTCAGAAGGGTGAGATTTGCTTTGGGGCTTCTAGCCCAAGAAATAGGGTTGCTGTTTCTTGTTCCAGAGCCAGCTACTGAATGTAGTTCATTTAATCTAGTCCTCTCTCCCCCGATAAAAAAGGAGACTGTATTTGTTTCGCTTTCTAAAATCTAGTTTTATCTTTTATTGTTTTTGTTGTCCTGTTTTATTCAATGATATGGTATCTGCAGAAAATTAGTAGAAATGACTAAATCCCCTTTCTCCAGCTTGTCCAGTTTCTTTCTATCATTTCAAAAAAACACATGAAAAAAAAATTTAACCTTCCTTCACTTACTTCTAGCACTTCTAGCCAATTTAGCCTGTGCAACTCTAATTTCCTCCTTAACCCCGTGTTTGCCAGCAATTCCGACATTATGACAGCCTGGCAGTCTGCAGGCTACATTGTGGCCAGGAGGATTTTGTTTAGCCAGCACAGCGATTTTTTTAAATTGAATCTGAATGCCGTTGGATGAGCACACTCCCCACGATCCACAGTTGCCTCGCACCTGGCTGCTTCATGCACTGGCCTCACCAGGAAGCCTGGCAAAGCCAGCTCAGGTGTTATCTTTGCAATAACTCCATCTTTTTTCTGCTTCTGCCGCTGCTAAGTTTTGGGGAGTGTGTATGTATTTTGGTTGTGTGTGTCTGAGCTGGGTACGGAAGTTGGATGTCGGCTGTGCATGCTTTGCTTGTAGTGTGTGTGTAGGTGTGTGTTTTGTTTCGTGGGGATGCAAAGGGAGCAGCTGGTTCCTCCTCGCCTCCCCCAGTTATAGCCAAAGAAAGTATATCCTTTGGGAGATTCCAATAATTATTTAAGTTAGGTGGTTTTATGTTTTATTTGCCAATATGTAGCATATAACTTGTGTACTACTTCTTACCCTCCCTGAAGAAAATCCTGGTGTAACAAGTTACTCATCCAATTAAAAAGACTGTTCGGGGCCTCAGATATTTGTGTCACTTAAGACTTTGGGAGTGAGGAACTTTTCTTTAACAATCGCTGATGGCGTTTTTAGCTTAGGACTTCATAACAAGAAAATTTGTTGGAAATAGCAACATATATTCTCTAGTCCTGTTACCAAGCACTTAGCTGAAGTGTTTATCTGCAGATACATAGCATAATATAGAGAGCTATAAACAAGGTGCTTCTTGCATTAACACCCATCCTATTTCACTAAGGAACTGTTCACCCTCATAAGTGTTTGCTGACTTTTTCAGTGTTCTATTCCTTGCAGCCTCATTTAGCAAATCACTGCCTCGAATCATGGCTGGTTTACCAAAAACAAAGAACTCTCATGTTACTTTTCTGTGGTGAGTGTGGGCTCAGACTCTGGGCACCCATCTTCATCACCTGCATTCTAGTCCTAGCCACTGCTCTTCATAAAAATTCGGCAAGCCAGAACTAAGACGATCTTGTGCACTGCCTCCTGCAGCTGCCTGTTACTACCAACCAGCTTAAAACCTTGTGCTATGATGTGGGTTTGTGTAATACAAGAACCATTTTCTCATTTGAGTCTACCTCGCTATTCAGATTTATCTTTTCATCCGTGTTTATTTCAACTGTTTCATTATCATGTACCACCTCAGCAAAGTCATTAAAATTTTATTATTTAACCATTACCTATCGAGTTTTTCTTTTTAGTAACTATACTTAGAACGATGCTTATGAATTATGAAATGTTTACTGATGTGTATGTGTGTCTCTGTGTGGGTATGGGTGATAATTTTTTATGTGTCTGTGTCTCTCAGATAAGGAACAAATAAAGGTAGATGTAAAAACAAATGTGCCTTAGACAAAGAAAGTCTTCACGGGTGTATCAGTTATCTATTGCTGTATAACAAATTACCCCAAAATTTAGTGACTTAAAACAATAATAATCGCTCAATAATGTTTGTAGTTTCTGTGGACCAAAAATTTACAAGGGGATTAATCAGGCAGTTCTGGCTCAAGACGTCTCATGAGGTTGCAGTCAAGATGTGTGCCCCAACTGGGGTGGGAGCACCTGTTCCTAGGGAGCCCATTGGCAGGAGGTCCACATTCTTCCCTGCTGGGGTTCCTCCACAGGGTGCCTAAATGTCCTCATGACATGCAGCTTTTTTTCCCCAAAGCAGGAGATTGAAGAGAAAGGAAGGAGGATTCTCTTTCATGACCCAGCCAAGGGACACTGTTATTTCTGTCACATCCTGTTCATTGAATGGGAGGCACTGAGTCCAGCCCCCACTCAAGGTGAGAGGGATTAGGCTCTGCCTTTGGAAGGAGGAAGCATAAAGAATTTGTGAAAATATTTTAAAACAACCACATCCTACTCCTATAATTTCTAACCTTTATATACCCACATATTCCAATAATTGGTATAGATTGTCAGTATTTTTTCTTTTCATGTCTCAAAGTGTAACCTGAAGGCCACCCCAAGAGGCAAGACTCTTCCAGGTATACACAATTGTCTCAGGTTGTAGAATATTGCACGATTTTTTCTTTAATGCTTTGTGTTTCTGTAATGGCTTCCCAGAATGGTTGGTATGTTTCATAAAATTAAAGCCATTTATGGTGTCATACATAAAAAATTTCCAGTCTTCCCTCATTTTCCTAAGTGGCTGTTTTTTAATAGAAAACAGAAACATGACTAGGTCAGGGCTTACAAACAGAGGTTTTGCATATGACTCACCTGAAGCTTTTTAAAAATGTAGATTCCTGGCCACCAGCCCAGGTCTACTAAATCTTAAGTTCTAGGGAATATAGCCCTGAGAATTGTTATTGTATTTGAAACTCTCAGTGATTCTGATTCAGCCAGTTAGAACAGTGTTTCGGAAGCACTGCCTTATTTAATGAAACCTATTTGCCAACTAAAGTCACTTGCGAAGAATGACATCAACAGAAAGGGAAATCATTGACACTCTCATGATAAGCAACCTTATTTTGCTCTTAGAAAAGACTCATCTGGGTTTCAAGGCACTTTCCCCACACCAGCCCCCTAAGTGACAATGACTCTCTGGTTCTGTAGCTTGTCCCTGAAGGCAGTAACACGAGGGGCCGTCACAGTGGTAAGGGCACTGGCCCAGAAATGCGTTGTTCACGCTTTCTGAAGACAATGACTCTCTTTCTGATTAGAGTTGTCCTCCTTTTACCCAAAGGCTTTCCATGCAACCAAGGGAGCATAACAATGACATGAGGGCTTAGAAAGGAAATGTCTTCATTGATTTTTATTTCATGAATCGGAGCCTCCATAAAAATGGCACAGGCTTGTTTTACAGTGTCAATTTGTGGAATTGAGGGGAGGACTGTTAAAACCCATCCATTTTTCCAAAGTTTAAACCACTCTAATGAATTAATCCATAGATAATGGATTGAATTCAGTGCAATTACCCTGGTAAGTAAGGCTTGTTAAAAAGAGATAAGGCAACACAGTAAAGAAAACAGCAATTTCAGCTATTAACTGGATTTCATCTGGGCTCTGATAATTCACTATATGAGTTTCCTTTGAAATAGAGTTTGTCAGGTCCCATTATCGGTGTAGCGACCGGATGTTGGCATTCCCCTGATATAACACTTGTGGAAAAAGATGATAATTCTAACAACCATTTTTCCAACAACCTCAAGATCATCAGAAATGTATATTTGATATAACCTACTCAATCTTTATAAATATAAAGCCTTGATTTTTCAAGATAGAGACCTCACCCTTGTTTCAACTCCACCCTTATTACCTTAAATTACCCTAGTTACATTTAGAGAGAGCCACATTATTTTGAATAAGCTGCCAAAAAGAAAGTGTCTATAGGTATTGTACAAAATAAGGATGATTGCAAGAATGCCTTGCATTTCTAAAGAACTTTGCAGTTGAAAAGCAGTGCTATAGAGATCACTTTCCACATATCAAATTTCTATGCAAATATTAGAAGAAGGTAACATGCAACTGTACCCTCAGATGCCCTCATAAGCCAATTTGGAGCCTGATTTTTAGTAGGTCATGTGTGTTTATCTTTCAGTTCTTCCACCACTGTATTCAGTTCTTTGTCCATCATTTTTGTTTTCTTTAGAAAGTTCCTAAGTGACTTCTCCATCTGGCATGTTCCTGCCATGTATATTGTTTCCAAAGACACTGTCATCTTCTCACTGCCATACTCAAGATTTTCAGTTTCCATGACTTGTCGGGGTGACTCAGAAGCTTCAGTTTAACATGTAAGGCCCTTCCTGTCTAGTTTCCCTTTGCATTTCCAACATTGGATTCCATTCTCTTCCCTCATGGTGTTTATCCTTATATGTTCCTTCTTCGTTGCTCATGATCTGGCATTTCTTCTACAACAACGGTGTTATAATTCCTAAAAATACGCTATTGGTCCCAGTCAGCACCTCCTCCTTCCTATAACATTTTTCTCCTCTACATATGCATTGATCCCCCCCACCTCTGAGTTCCTGAAGGCAGTAAAAGCTGTGGTCATAGTGCCCAATGGTATAGAAAATGTAGGCTTTAGAATGAGCTGGCCTGGGTTATAATTCCGCTTCTACCACTTGCTAATTGTATGGCCTTAAACAAATAACCTCTCTGGCCTGAGTTTAATTTGTAAACAGGAGGTAATAATACCTACCTTTTAGGAATACCATGAAAGTTAAGTAAGGATAAAGAAAGCCTTTAGTTATTGTTACTAATACTGTGCAGTTGACCATTTACTCGTACACCCTTGCATTACTCACTGACTTTTTAGCTGTGTGTTAGTTTTGATGTGTTCCAAATATATTAGTAGCCATCTAAAAGAGGTTTGTGCCATTAGATCTTCATAGTTGAATTTGGCATATGGCTTTGCTTAAAGTACAGATAATGGATAAATATCATATATAGCACTTATTGTAAGTCAAGTCCTCTGCTATATAACCCTCAAAACAGTCCATGCAGTAAATGCCATTACCATCACCATTTTCTACATTAAAAGACATGGACTTAGGAATCTAAGGTTGTATAGCATAAAAGTGGTAGAACAAGATGTTGAAGTAGGCTAAATGGTTTAGTATTGAAACTTTCATGTCTAGAAGAGCAAGAGAGAAAGATTGAGAGAAGGAGAGAGACTTAGGTTTAAACCCGGGTTTATCACTTTCTAGATGTATGCCCTTGGGTAAATTTCCTAATCTCTATAAGCCTCAGTCTCTTCATCTGTAAAATTGAGGATATTAATAATATTGACCTCCTAGGGTTCTTGTGAGGATAAGATAACCCATGTTAAAGAACCTGGCATGTAATAAAAGCTCTATAAATGTTTACTGTTAATATTTCATCATTACACCCATGCAACTTGTGCATGTAAGTATTATCACATACTGTATTTGACACACATTTTTCAACTGATTAGTATCACATCACAGTCTCTCTGGACCAAAATACTTGAAATAAGTCATAGAAAATCCAGGACTGAACAGGTACCTGAATTGGCTTCACACTAGAACATAAACCAGGAAGGTGTGTTTCAGACTCTGAACACTTTCAAGGCTTACTGATGGGGTGATAATAACATTCCATGCTCACCTTTGCAGTGTCCAGTAAATACACATGTCTGGTTTTTCATTGTTGTATAGAGAATCAACTACATTAAGGCAATAAAACTCTCTGGGATTTGGAGAAATCATTGCACCTCTTCTGCTTCATGACACCACCAAGGTTGTGTTATGATCACCCAGAAATACGCTTGTAATATCTTGTTTCAATTCAGTCTCTATGTAAAAATAAAAAAGAAGAAGAAGAAATGGCACAATTCTGAGGGAAATCCTTTGGGTGACTTAGAAAGGTCTGTCAATGAGTGGTGATTTTAATGACAACTGGTCTCAAAAAAAAAATCTAAGCTTAAACCCTCCTACTTCCTAAAACATTTATTATTTAAAATGTAATCACCATTTATATTATATTTAGAGGCAAACTTAAACAGTACTCTAGGAATGCAGTGCTGAGAGTGTCGCTACTCAGAGGAAAAATTAGCAAGGCAGAAATACATGGAGCTGTATCCGTAAGTAGCTTTCTCTATACTCAGAAAAACTTGGACTGGGAAATCACCTCATGAGGCAAAATGATGAAGAAGATGGATTTCTTTTTTTTTGAGTCTGCCTCAGAAGATGTTCCCCAGTGTCCAGGTGTAACCTTAGCAGAGTTTTGGATCATTGGCAGAAATTGCTCCTCTCTTATAGTACTTGTGGTTATTAATTCATTCACTCATTCAACAGTTATTCATTGAGTGCCTATATGTGCCATATAATATTGAAGCTGGTTGGAATACAAGATAGATGAGATCTCTGCCCTCTTGAAGCTGCATTATAATTGGGAAAGAGACAGTCAGTAAATTTGGAAGGAAATAAACACAGTAACTTCCACTAGAGATTTGGGCTGTGAAGAAAATACAACGAAGAAACAGAACAGAAGATGACAAGAAAAGGGGCTGCCTCCTAGAGAGTGGCCAGGGTAGGCCCTACCGAGAGTGTGACATTAGAGCTAAGGCTTGAACAATGAGAATATTCCACCTGAGGAAAGATCTGGAGTGTCTAAGGCAGAGGAAATAAGCTACAGCAAAGGTCCTAAGATAGGACCTAGCTGGGTGTATCCAGAGATAGAAAGAAATGGGACATGACTGATGTATAAAGAGGAAAGAGGAAAGGATAGCAGATGATATAGGTAGCAGCCAGATTATTTATATCTCCTAAGCTCTAGCATGGAGTTTGACAGAATTTATTTCTGCCCCTCCAATGGGGAGTCCTTGAGAGTGGAAGTGAGCTAGCTTTTATTGAGCATTTGCCATATTCCAGCTACTGTTCCAAGCACTTTACACCATGTATTTAACCCTCACAACTAGCTTATGGAATATATATGTGTATATATAATGCTCATTTTACAAGTGAGACAAGTATAATGCAGAGAGATGAAATGATTGCTCAATACCAGTCATTAAGACCTAGAAACTGAATCCAAGTTTGTCTGACAACCTATCACGTGTACTTTCCCCAAGCCTCTCCGTCCTAGCTTACTGCTGGATTAATGGTACATATATTCATTCAAAAGAACTGAGTAGCAAACAGGTAGTAACTCTCATGAGTATTCACATTTTTAAAAATAGGAATCTAGTGTTGATAGCAAAGAAATAAATTACTAATAGCAAAATTTAAAATAAAGATGAGAATAAATTTTTTTGTGTTCTACAAAGGACAATGTGGCTTCTAGCCATGTCTTTTATTTTAATCTCCATCTTTCCTATACTCCACCCACCAAGCGGGGGTTTCTGATGAATGTACCTTCTGAATATCCTCTGTCTTCTCTGCTCTCCCTGTTCATAGCTGCTGCTCCATCCAAGTCACCATCAGCTCTCACCTGGATGTCCATTGGAGTACCAGCTGTAGCACTAACTCCACACAGCCCTGCCAATCCCTTCTCTACATTGCAACAAGATCAGTCATTCAAAAGTAGAAATTGGATCATTGTACCTGTGTTGTATCTTCTTAAATCATTCAGAAGAGTCTTCACATTGTCGTTAGAACAGAGAACAAATTGCTTAACATGGGTTAGAAGGCTTGGCCCCTCACTCCTCTTAAAACTCCCCTTACTCTCTGAGTGCTTGCCTAGGGATCTCCTTCCTTTTCTTCTGATTGACACTGCCTCTTCCCACTATAGGCTCACCTCACCTTTCTAAAAAATGCTCTCTCTATGTCCCACCACCTTAGCCTTTGCCTATTAACTTTTTTTCTTGGAATCATTAATATACAATAACATAAGCAACATTGTGGTTACTAGATTCCCCCCATTATCAAGTCCCCACCACATACCCCATTACAATCACTGCCATCAGCATAGTAAGATGCTAGAGAGTCACTACTTGACTTCTCTGTGCTATACTGCCTTCCCTGTGCCCCCCCACGTTATGTGTGCTAATCATAATACCCTTTAATCCCCTTATCCCTCCCTCCCCACCCACCCTCCCCAGTCCCTTTTCCTTTGGCAACTGTTAATCCATTCTTGGGTTCTGTGAGTCAGCTGCTGTTTTGTTCCTTCAGTTTTTGCTTTGTTCTTATGCTCCACAGATGGGTGAAATCATTTGGTACTTGTCTTTCTCACCTGGCTTATTTCACTGAGCATAATACCCTCCAGCTCCATCCATGTTGTTGCAAATGGTATGATTTTTTTTCTTCTTATGGCTGAATAATATTCCATTGTGTATATGTACCACGTCTTCTTTATCCATTCATATACTGATGGACACTTAGGTTGCTTACATTTCTTGGCTATTTTAAATAGTGCTGTGATAAACATAGAGGTGCATATGTCCTTTTGAAACTGGGATCCTGCATTTTTAGTGTAAATTCCTCAGAGTAGAATTCCTGGGTCAAATGGTATTTCTATTTTTCATTTTTTGAGGAACCTCCATACTGCTTTCCACAATAGTTGAACTAGTATACATTCCCACCAGCAGTGTAGGAGGGTTCCCCTTTCTCCACATCCTCACCAGCATTTGTTGTTCCTAGTCTTTTCTGTGTTGGCCATCCTAACTGGGGTGAGGTGATACCTCATTGTGGTTTTAATTTGCATTTCCCTGATAATTAGCAATGTGGAGCACCTTTTCATGTGCCTGTTGGCCATCTGATTTTCTTCTTTGGAGAAGTATCAGTTCATATCCTCTACCCATTTTTTAATAGGGTTATGTGCTTTTTGGGTGTTGAGGCGTGTGAGTTCTTTATATATTTTGAATGCTAACCCCTTGTTGGATATGTCATTTACAAATATATTCTCCCATACTCTAGGATGCTTTTTTGTTCTGCTGATGGTGTCCTTTGCTGTACAAACGCTCTTTAGCATGATGTAGTCCCATTTGTTCATTTTTTATTTTACTTCCCTTGCCTGAGGAGACATGTTCATGAAAAAGTTGGTCATGTTTATATTCAAGAGAGTTTTGCCTATGTTTTCCTCTAAGTGTTTTATGGTTTCATGACTTAAATTCAGGTCTTTGATCCATTTCGAGTTTACTTTTGTGTGTGGGGTTAGACAATAATCCAGTTTCATTCTCTTCCATGTAGCTGTCCAGTTTTGCCAACACCAGTTGTTGAAGGGGCTGTCATTTCCCCATTGTATGTCCATGGCTCCTTTATCATATGTTAATTGACTATATATGCTTGGGTTTATATTTATTGCCTATTAACTTTTAATACTCCTTTAATTTCACTTCAAACTCAGACTCCTTAGAAAAGCCCTCCCTGATCCCCTCACCCACTGTGATTCTTCACTACCCCAGACTAGGTCAGGATGCCTGTCACACACTCTGATAACACTTCGGCCTTCTCTGTCATAACCCAGGTTGTAGATTATAATTTATGTATTGATCTGGCTGATGACTTATATGTCCTTCTCTCTTGATTATGGGCATCCTGTGAGGGCAGGAAATGGGTCGGTTTGGCTCACGTCAGGCCTGCAGCACCTCAAAACATGTTCAGCCAATACTTGTTGATCCTAGCAGTATGTCCACTACTGGAGAAATGACTGTGCATGGGTCTAATTCTGCCATCTCTGTTCTGCGGTGATGAAGTGGGGGTTCTAAATAGTGGTTATTGCCTTTCTCAGCCTTTCAGATCCCAAGCAGGGCCCCTGTGCAAGAGGGCTCTAGCAGCTCTCTGTTGAGGAGAGTGAAATGGTAAGTCATTGCCTTATACATGATACCAGTCCTTCTGTTCGTGACGGCATGTGTGAGGCCGAAAATCCTGGATCCAAACACACCAAATAGCTCCACGAGAAAGAGGAAGCTCTTAGAGAAAATTGTTCTGTATTCCTTGTGAATAAATTGCCCTGTTACAAAATATGTGAATACATATAAACGTAATAAAATGCCAAAATGACACTGGAGTAGAAGATCAATCAATCTACTCAGCACTACATGTTTGAATCAGCTTTTTAGTACATATTTGTAGGGCAACCACCCACTGGAGCCGTATTTAAACCTACCCAGTTGAGAGAAATAAATCAGTTATGAGTCCTGAAGTAATTAAGCTTTTCACCCCTCACTTTCAAAGCAGTCCTTTTACTTTGGACCCAGTATAGGTGCCTGGTACACACACACACACACCTGTGTATGTTGTAAGACAAAGTATTCACCATAGTTCCCAGTACAAAGCAAGCACTATAAAAATCTAGCTATTTTTATTAAACATTAAAAAAAGTACTCCAGGAATAGAAATGCCCTACTTTTGATCACACGGACAAAAAAGCAAACAGAAGTTGATATGGCCTGACAAACATTTTATTGCTTTGAAGTGTGATTTCTCTACCATTTTTCCTGTATCATTTTCTGAGGCAAAATTGATGGAGTTTATACATCACAAGTAGGAAGTAGAGGGAGAATTTGAGGGTACTTGCAGGTTTCTAGATTGTATAATAAAGAACATCAGTGAGAGAGTAAGTCTCAGAGGAAATGGAAGTTTAATTTTGGATATTTTCAGTTTGATGTATTGGTGATATACATAGATAAAGACGTCTGGAAGGCAGTCGGTCAAGTAAGAAGTTCAAGCTGGAGTTAAAAATTTGGGATCCAGCATTAACTGGGTACTCGGTCATAGAAAAGGTGATAATGCAGAATCTGAGTAGGTTATCCAAGTAAATTTGGGTATATGGAGTTATCAGGCATGGTCTCGCTGCTCAAACAGCTTACACTCCAGTCAGGTTGACAAGATGTACTTGTCAACACAAGTTCAAAAAGTTTTGGGAAAAAATGTTTAAGGATAGAACTGTTGCCAAAATTTCCAAAAACAAAGTTAAGACTTGAATCGGCCCTTGAAAAATGAGTGGAATTCGGAGAGGAAAGTTCTTAAAAGACATTCAGATATAATTGGAGCAAATCAGTCACAATGTTCTTGAGAAACACATGGCAAATGCTGGCTTTCATCCAAGCAAATTTACTTCCGAACATCAGGTAGAGTTTCACTTGAAGATCTCCAAGTGTTAGCTTAAGGGATCTTTCTAAAGCAGAACTGAATCGGTGGTGCCAATCAACCTAAGCATTGTGTGGCTTAGCTTGGCTCCTAGAAATGGAATCTTAGTAGATTAGCTACACCTCCCTTCCTCCCCCTCTCCCTTCTTTTCTTTCTCATTCTCTTCTTTCTTTCCCTTCATCTTTAGCCAAGCATTAATTAATAACTTTATATGGTTCTGTGTTCTACCTTCCTATAAATATAGTTCTTCAAAAGAGAGATTTGATTAATCCATGGAAATCCATCCCTGGAAATATATCTCACAGGATGTTAATAGATCACTGTCTGTTCCCAAGGTGAAGGGCAAGATTTTTATTACCAGTGGCAGTTTTGCTTTGGTTCATTGTTTCAACCCCAAGAGAGAAATTTCCTCCTGTAATAAGGGATGGTTGGATTTTTCCTGAGCAACTGGTTTGTTTCGGTATTATGAACACCATGGGTGCTGTAATTGCTTGGGCTTTCTCTTTGAGTTGGTTCCAAAAGAACTTGGGCTTTGGAAACAAATCTGTGGCTCAGATGTGCTGAATCATAAATGCCAAGTCTGGGACATGAGATTCAGAATAGCTTAACAAGTGATTATCATGATCCAAAAAGTTTGAAAATCTTGGCTTTTGTTTCTTTTTGTAAGACACTTACAGTGTATAATGAATATTTGGCCAATGACTGCATTCTCATATAGCCCATGAAAGCATATCTAGATTATTGTTACAAGCAAGGCATTCTTCTATTTGGCATAGATCTGCAAGTAACTTAAATGTTAAAAATCCCACAAAGTTAGAGAAAATGTCTGGAAGGTTAGAAATTTTCACTTTGGAGTCTTATAAGTAGTAGGGTTAATTATTCATGTGATTATTTCTTCTTATATCAAGCACACAGAAGGGGTTCCACAAATGCCAAGGAGTTTGGCTGATTTTATTTTTAAGGAGACAGGAAAGTTATACAACTTGATCAAAGTCATCCAACTACTTGATTGCAATCACCTCTGGTGCCAGCACCCACATCTTTTGATTCATAGTCCAGTGTTCCCTCTATAGTACCAGCCTCATAAAGAAAACTGGTGGCTCTGTAAATAAAGTTCTTTTATCCTCTACTTAACTTCAAGCAATCTCACCTGGATGCCCTAAGCTCCCCCAGTTTACTCAGCCAGGGAGGAACCTTTAAACAAATCTGCAGTACATCAAAAGCCTCCCCAAAGCATTCATTTGCCCTTGGGAAAAAAAAATGTTTTTGGTTGCAAAGAGATGACCACCAAAAAGAGATTAATTTTTGGTGATGTTAACTATAAGATTTCAGCTTCAATTTTAGTTGATGGGTCCATGCTTAATTTTTTGGCAAATCAGAATGTTATGGTATGTTAACATGTTGAAATCCCAGTTAGGAAAGCCTGTATTTTAGAATATTGACATTGCCTTTGTCTAGAGCAGTGTTTCTCAAATGTTGTGCAGGAAGGAGCTATTGATCTTCTTTTCATTGACTTTATCACATCCTTCTAAATCCTTTGTACATTTACTAACATGTGATATAGGAGATGTAATACAGAAGTATATAATTTATAAATAACTACATATAGTGTGGGCTTGTGCCTTTTTTAAAGACTGACATGAACATCTGAATAAAAATAGATTTCAGACCACTGACAGTTCTGAAAACTAGCTCTTCTATCATTTTATCTAAAGTCACTGAGAGAAACAAACCACCACACTGAGTTTCTTTCACCTTCCTTCCCACTTTTTCTCCCGTTTTCGTCCTTTGGTTCTTCCTTCCTTTTACGTTTTTTTTGAGAATGCTCTCTAAGTGTATGTCTGTATTCTCAGTAGACCAAATTTCAAGAAGTGGCACTTTTGAAGTCGAACTGATCGCCAGCCACATGGGAAGTTCAAAGAATTTCGGCCATACTCTAAACTCAGTAGCTCCTTCGGCACTTTACCTCAAATATTTTCTTAAACATCAGAGAATTTCCTTCACTATAAAAATTCTGACTTTGCTTGAATTATTGATGCAATCCTTTTGTGTGTGTGTGTGTGTGTGTGTGTGTGTGTGTGTGTGTGTTTGTGTGTGTGTGATTCATACACTCAACTTTAAATACATTTACTTGGCAAATAATATATGAGAAAGAGGGTTTTTTTTCCATTGACCAGTTATTTTAATCTATGTTTCAACCTACTTAATTATTTTTTAAGTGTTTAATTCACCTTCTCTCAAGAGGATTTCCTCATATTTAAAAGCTTTTTTTCTTTAAAGAAATAAATAAATCTTTTAGCTGATTATGGAAAATTCAAAATATACAATAATTATGTTTAAGAGGATTCTCTTGGAGATGCAATTTAAAAATTCTAAATGCATGATACACACTTCTGTGAAAAGCATAATAATCACCTATACAATTAGCTAAATGATTCTCTTGAGTTCAAGAATATAAATTGGTGAGTGGCTATCTGCATTAATCAGATAATTTCCATGTTTTACTTGGGGATGTAGACTTTTAAAAATACTGCTTTGTGGGTTTTCTTTTAAATAATAACTCACTGAAATGGATGGAAAAAGTTGATTTAATCCATGCTTCTGTGGCTTTATATTTGTCTGATTTTTGAGGGATTTAGCAGTGTGCCTGAGGGACACATGGAGGAGAGGGAGAAGCCCATCCAGCACTTCTTGGACTCGTTTATTCATTTATTTCATTCACTGATTCTCTTACTGAATGTTTATTGAATGCTTATTCTGCACCACAGCCACAAGGTGAGTAGGAGACTAATGCATAAAAGTTGTGATTGCTCACTAAGAGCATCAGCCTCAAGTGACAGACTGACATGTCTGATTTATTAATTATTACTTATAATTTATTTTTATGATACTCTTACTTCATATAAGTAAGATAACCACCTCTTGAATTATGTTTGAGATTCTATGCTAGGCACTTTAAATTTATTCTAGTGCCTTCCATCTCCTGGAAGTCTGTCATTGTGGCACAGCATAGCAGTTAGGAGACTGCTCTCTGAGTGATCCAGAATGAATTATTCGATCTCTCATTGCCTCCATTGCTCATGTGTAAAATGAGGAAAATAAAATCGCCTATGTCTTAGAGCTATTGTAAAGATTAAATGAGGTGATAATATACAGATAACTTAGACACAATGTGTTATCGCTATGATACTGTTAGTTACATTTTAACTGATGAGAAATAATAATATTAAAAACATAATTTACATATCAATTTTGCTTGGTGTAGAGTAAGGCAAGCCTTTTCATAGGAAGAGACTGTTGATTTGGTTCTCTTGAATGCTGGGTGGGATCTCAAGTCAAGTAAGGAAAAACATTCTAGGAAGAAGGAATAGGATGGATGTAGGCATGGATGTATGCCTCAAACATAATTCAAAAAGTGGTGGTTCTCTTACATGCAGTAAGATTATTATAACAATAAGTTATAAGTATTAATTAATAAATTGGATATGTTCAGTGTAAATATGAAGAGAAATTAGTAATTTGAGAGTCTGGAATTCAAGGTAAATTGCAACAAAGATAAAAAGGACAGTTTGTAAAGGATCTTTAACACTATGATTTGGTGTAGATAGGGAGAATGTGTGTGTGCATGCACATGGAAAATTCATTATGATAACACTTGGTTCTCAAGTTATTGTTTTCTTCTTAAATTGTTCTCATTAGATAATCTGAGCACTTATCAGAGGCTGATCCAAAAGGGAGGTTTAGAAATTTAGAAAATCACTTAGATACAAATAATCAATCACTCGTTTTTACTTAATAGCACTGTAAGTCAGGACAGCAGCCATCAGTTAAATAGACCAAAAATAAGACTGAAATCAAAATTTCTGGCCCAGGCACAGTATTAATTTTCTGATTGATGATGAGTAAGAAGAAGCTATTGGGCATAGCCTCAGCTGTATTTCAGGGACCCTGTACGTTTCTTCTAATTTATAAAATATAATAAATGAATAGCCAAGAAAGGAGGATTAGTTGTCAGCTATAAGACAGAGTGTGAAGGATGAAGCAATCCTGTCTTCCCCTGATGTCAGTTGATGTATTAAATTAAAAAGCGTATAGATAGATTATTTAAAGATTAATTTAGCCAAGAATTGCTTTCAAATGAATACATCAGGCACCAAGTCTGTTTTCTGAGATCGTTTCGTAATTGGAATACATATTACATGGAACTTCTCAGTCCAGGGCTCAAGCAGTTTCAATCAGGAGGCTTTGCTCTTTCTGCAAAGTGTGTGAAAATCAAAAATGAGCAGGTCCACTTCATTATGTATAATGAAGAGATCTAGTTACTCTATAAGTAATCACCAAAAGGACAGCTAGAAAAATTCTTGCTCATATAACTGGCACTGGGTTCACTCTTCCCTCATAAAAAGTCTTCTCAGCACAAAAATTTTGGAATTAAGTTCCTAATAAACTTCAAAAATCCAACAGCTGTGAGTAATTATGATACAAGCATATCAATCCATGTGCAAACAGATTTATTCGGTAAACTCCAATCCTCTTGCTAACCCTTCACTGCAATAATTAAGCACACTCTAATGAGTTTGTTAGCAATTTCCATATGATTTTCCCCCTAATTATTACTTGAGTTGCCCATGTTTATAATACTTAGTAATATCCTAAAAGTATCAATGCTGAAGGCATAATTTTGGCTGGTGTATTAATTTGTATGTTCTTATTCGTATGCTAAGTAAACTAGGAGAAAACACTTATTTAAAGGTCAAAATTTTTGAAATTGGTTATTATGTGTGTATGCTCACTTTTACGTGTTTATTCAATACCCATGGAACCAATGAGTCATCTTAGCCCCAGTCAGGCCATGCCTTTCTCTGCTTAAAGATTTCTAAGTTCTTATCATGGCCTTTAAGACTCTAAATGATCTGACTCTGCCTTCCATTC
The DNA here is from genome assembly GCF_040802235.1 of Manis javanica. Taxonomy (NCBI): domain Eukaryota; kingdom Metazoa; phylum Chordata; class Mammalia; order Pholidota; family Manidae; genus Manis; species Manis javanica. Next base: position 48,479,249 of record NC_133156.1, read on the forward strand.
CAAATTTTGTCTTTTACCATTTGCTTCCTCCCCAGCTCCAGAATACTGACCTTCTTCTTCCTGTTTTTCACAAAAGCTGCACTGCTTTACATCTCAGGGTCTTTGCACTTACAGCCTGCCTGGTATATTTCCCCACCACTTTCTGTGGCTGGCCCTCTGTCATCATCTAAGGGACCACTAAGCTACCACTTCTTCAGGGAGAACCTGGACTCATAGCTATAGCAGAGCTTTAGCAGTTCTATCATCTCACCCAGTTTTATTTTATTCTTAAATATCATTACTCTTTTAAATGAACTAGTTTGTTAATTTACTCTTCTCTCTTGTACCTAGAATGCAAGTTTCATGACATGTAAGAATGTGTGTCAGGTTTTGTAGCTCATCTCTTTATCTACAGGGCCTAAAACCGTATCTGGTATGTACTAAATTCTTAATAAATACCTCTTCATTAGGCAATTAGATAAATGAATGGACTTAAAATCCAAAAGTCAAATTTCCTTTAAAGTGTGTTCCCCACTTACTTCCGTATCAACAGGCTTACAGAACCAAATAAACCACAGAGTAGTTACTCAGGATAAGAGAGGAGAGCAATAATTTATCACCTACATATCATGGCTGTTGTCAGAAGGAGGTCATAATAGTTACAAAGACACCCCTTCCAGTTGGGCAGTTCATGAAGGAAATAAGGGATTTATCAGGATGGCTCAAAAAACAAACATTTGGTTTTCTTGAAAAGATGGTCAGTCTTTTCTTCCCTGAATCCTTACTGTTTCATCTCTCATATAATCCTTTTAGAGTTGATGAGGGAACAGGACACAGTACTGTAATTAACAGTTTACTAAATCTTACTAGTAAAAATTGCTGGGCATCGAAATCAATTTTAATCATGAAACAAATAGGTGTTAGAGTCAAATCTGTCTCCTTTACTTACTAACTGTGTAAACCTTGGCTACTTATATTTCTCTGAGGCTCCTCTTCCATGCAAAGGGAATAATAAAACCTGCTTCAGAGAGTTAGCACAAGGAGTTAATAAAATAATACAGAGAGAGGAACCACCAGCGTACCACTGAGCCTGGCACAGAAATGACACTCATTCACTGTGGCCTCCTCTTTCCCAGCTTCCTGAGGTAAAAAGCAGTAAATCAGCCTTTTTCAGGTTCCACATCTTTTCCTCTTTGGCTATACCCTGAGTTTCCAAAATACCAGGTACTGAGGAAATGAGAAGGAGCTATTGAATGTGAGGAGAGAGACATGATCTCAAAATGCAGCAACCTGTCAGCATAGATGGTATTTACTAAATGAGCTCTTTTCTACTGAGCTGACTGCACACAGGTGACAGAAAGACCTAAGTAGTTGTCCCAGAGGTGGACTAGACATGCAAGTAGATGCCTTTTTTCACTTCCACTCCCCAAGCTCCCTACGCACAAGTGTTTACATGTCTGTGTTTTTACACGAGGCACACATGCTCTTCCAAGCCAAATTGACTCTGTTGTGAGCTTGGGTTACCTATGCGATATAAAGCTATTGTTAGCTATCATCCCCCTGATAATACAAGTATCATAGTAGGGCTTAAAATCAAAAGATTTAAGACAGGAAGAAAAAATATGATAGAACTGTATGCAGATTGGGCTTACAGCACTGGTGAGTGAAAGAAATACAGTGCTTAGCAAAATTCACTGAACCAAAGAAAGGATCAAGGACTAATCTTGTTATCATTTGAGTTTACACATTAAGTTTGTAGATATTAACCCCACCTCAGCATGCACTGTACGGATGTAGTATGTCAGGTAGTGACACGGTGGGAGGAACAGTGTCTTGTGTGGAGGACAACTGCCTCTGCAAGTAAATCACATGACTTCACACATGACTCATCAGTGACACGGTGCCCAGTGGATAAGCTTAAGTCATCAGAGCTCCCACAGATGTCTGCATGTATTACTGCAAAGTAAGATGTGACTTTTTAATGACACCGAGGCAAAAAGTTCCTTTCTCTAACAGCCTGCACTGCACTTAGCTTTATATCATTACTGTATTAATTAGTTTCCAAGTTGTTGTTTTTAATAGCTTTCTTAAGGCATATTTTATATATCACAAATTGTCCTATATGAGTATACAGTTGAATGATTTTTAGTAATTTTACTGAGATGCCATCACCATAAATAAATTGTAGAACATTTTTGTTCCCCTGGTAAGATCCTTCTTGCCCATTTACAGCCAATCCCCATTCCAACACCCAGCCCCAGTGATCACTAACCTACTTTCTGTCTCTATCAAGTTAACATTTTCTGGACACTTCCTATCAATGGAATTATACAATAGACGGCCCCTTGTCCCTGACTTATTTCGCTTGGCATAATCTTTTTGAGGTTCATCTCTGATGTAGCTTGTGTCAATTTTCATTCCATTCTATTGCTGAATAATATCCCAATTCTGTTAAAAACTTTGAAAGGCCTATATTTATTTAACTGTATGTATACCAGGACTGAAGGAAAACACGTTTCCAATGAAAAGCAAGACAGATCCAGATTCAGAATAGAGTTTTGTTCTCTGTCTCTCATGTAATGGCTACAGCTCATTATACTTTCTTTCTTGTTTGTTCCTCTTGTGTTACATCGTGTTAAGTGTTGGCTGCCCTGTTGCACATTTTAAAAAACAATTTCACAGTAGGTTATTCAAAGCCAGAATGGTGAAAATATAGAAGTGATTCCTGACAAACCGTGGTTGAAAAAAATGGCCTAGGCATTCGTTCGCAGAATGCTCTGGTGCAAATGTGTGTTAAATAATGTAATGGAGTAAAAAATTATCATAGTATTAAGATGAGTCATAGGAATCAGAAAATAAGTAGGAGATTCATTACTTTTAATATTTGAAAGTAAATTAATTCAGTATCTCATAGTTTTGTTGATTTCATTTTCATTCATATTCTAATACTGTGTCAGAGAGATTGCTGAAATATTTACATATTGTCTTTGCTGCATGCAGTATAGTTACCCTCTCATATTATCCACCTGGATCCATTTAATTTCATAATGGGCTTCTTTGGAAGTTGAGTTGTGGAACACCATAAATGTTCAGGGAAAGCATGCCACTGTAGACTCAGAAATTATATTAAAAAGCTTCTAGTACACATGCTAAATAAAAATGGGTCATATAAAGTTTATTAACTAAACAAATTAAACCAGCTCGGTACTGGTGGTTTCACCTGCAATTCCTGGAGTGGCATAAATGGACTTTGCAACCTGAGGTTGAAGCTTACGTTTTTTCATACATTTGGCTTTTTCTGTTTTCATAGTTTCCCTTCTAAGTGGGGCAAATGCCATCTTCTTATCCCTGTGGTGAGAAAGGTCCTTCCGAATACAGTGTGGATTTTCAAAAGTCAGGCAAGTCCAGAAGACTGTAAAAAGGGTCAGTAGGTGGGTTTGTGGTGACCAAACAATAATAGTAAGGGTAGAATTATGCGCTGAATAATGGTAGCTACTATTAGTATCAGGCACTGTGCTGTAGACACTGGGAGGATTCAGTAAGATAAATGCCTTATGATGCAGTTGCTATCATTATTCCATTAGGCAAATGAAAAAATTGAGACCCAAGGATGTCAAGAAACTTCCCCCAAATTGCTCTAGTATGTGTTAAAGCCAGAACTCCACTCTGAGCTCTTAAAGCCCAAGTTCCGAACAATTATGCTAAATTCCTTCAAAATGGCAGGAAAGAGAGACCTGCCCCTCCCCACCCCTGCTGGCTCCTCAACTACATTAGCAAGTCAAGCAACCCCCAAGGTCTCCGTTTATTAATCTAAAGGATGAGACGTTCATCCTACACCGTGTTTTTTTTTTTAGGCAGAATCAAATTGTCATTTCCCTAATCTCTTAAAATGACTGACTCATAGCTGGGCTAAGGGGAGAATCGGTGTAAATTGCTTGTTGGGATGGAAAGAGGTCACAGCAGTGAGGAAAATGCAATGTGTTAACATGGGGGAGGGGAGGGGACAGGAGATGCTGGTGCTGACCACCAAGACAGTGCTGGGGCTGGTGCAGTTGCTGCAGGAAGTGCAAGAAGCGCCAATCACCTCAAGCTTGGAAATCAACCGGAAACTCCCCTTGAATCTCTGAAGCTTCCATATGCTCCTCACAAGAAAAACTTGTGTGTTCTTTTCCTTTTGTTGGGAACATGTAATTCGGAAAGCAGAGGTTTGTTTGTTTGTTTTAAGTAAACATGAAGGATTAAAGGGAAATAGACAACAGAGCTTTTAAAAAATGCTTTTATGAGCTCTTCAGTGAATGTTATCCAGTAAATAAAAAGTTCCACAGTATGTCATCAGTGTTAGTTTAGAGAAAGGTCAAAAAGTTTTACTTTGATATCTTTATCTTTTCACAAAGGTTATTCCTGAAGAAGCTATATGTAAAAGGAAAAACAGAAACTAAAAAAGAATATGTATTACAACAGCAACAAAAAAATCCTTTCCTGTATTCATTCCAAGGAATGGGTTTTACCTTGTAGCTATTCTTTTCTGCAAAAGGTTTGTGTTATTATCCTTGGGTATTATTTTCTGATGGCATCAGCTTAGTGGGTCATTATCCAAGAGGGGCTTATTTCTGGAAGATGTTATTAAATGCTGTCGGAGGTATGGTGACTTCCATTAAAATGCCAAAAGAAAGGAGAAATGTGAAAATAGAAGAGGTAGTTCTGAGGAAATCAAGCTGAACCTTAGAAAATGAGACAATTTGGTGTTTAACTTTGAGTTGTGGCTAACTTCTCCTTAGGGGTTAGCCAGCTCTACTTCAATTTCACAAAGGCTAAGGGGCCAGAGACACAAACTCAGTGTGTACTCAACCTAAGCTGGTGATATAAATCAGTGAACCAGGTTGACTGGTGACAGAGACACAGGAACAGTAAGAACATTCCATATTTCCCCTCACCCTATAATAAATAAAATATTAGCACAAGTGCAAAGTTAAGAAATAACTGTACCGGGTTAGCCTTTAACCCTACTGTCAGACATATAATTGGGAGTGGACAAACTATGGTGAGCCAGATGGTTCATGAAAAGGATGTAGCAATAATTCAACTCAAGCCAATTGTTCCTTCTGTCTTTTTGAAAATCTGGGTCAAAATTCAGAGGAGGATAAAGGTTACATGAAGCTAAAGGGAGAGAATGCAGCAATTGGGACCCCCTTTAATACCTAAATAGTATTTGTAGATGTAGGACAATTTCTCGACTTTATCTCTCCCTTGTAGGAGTGTGTAATTCTCAAGGAGTCCCAGAAGTGGGGATATGATGACATAAAAGTGTGACTGTTGCAAATTAATCTGTCAGTGCTATGGAATAAAGAAGCCAGTCCTGAGGCATTTACAGTCTTCAGAAACAGTCATAATTAACATAGTAGCATTGGAAACCCACAGATAGATGGGAAGTTGGTGAAGTTGATGGATCCAAGATGAGAGTAAAAAATCTAAGACTGTATGGATGTTGGCAGAGACTCTCAAGAAAAATATTGGCTCCATTGACAACATTGGGCCATGAGAAAGGACCATGTTTTGAAGGGAACATGATGAACTCATTTAGTAGATACTGAATTATTTCATATGCACAGACACAGGAACAGGGAAATGAGAAAGGTACATCTGCCGGAGGCCCCCATGACCAGAGCCCCTCCTGCACAAGGTGCTCACAAGTTCAAGATCACAGTAGAACTCTTTCCATATTGGAAACTTGAGCCATATCCTATCTGTCCTGCTCATTTTTCTCCTATGTTTAATCCTCAAGTGCATTTTGCCTGTGAGCCACGCTGAAGCTTTGTCGTCTTGTTTCAAAGAGTTCCCGGGGCACAGAATCTGTCAAAGCTTTGACTATACATTTTCTCTGTCCAAAAAGCATTCCCTCGGTTCTACTTGGGTGCATCTGTATGTGTGTACATTTTTGTGGAAGAGCATGGAAACTAACCAGTTGTATGAATGAAAGCAAAAGGAGCAAGACTGATCAAGTGCATTTCCAAATGTCATGTAAAAATGCCTTAATAAGTGTGTCACAGAAAGTGGCCCATTTGCACAGAGATTGACCAACTCCGGCAGGCTGTATTCAGCACCTGGCTTAGACAAATTATTGAAAGCCAGTGTGCAACACTCTTTCCTTTTATAGTATTAAAGTACACACATGCACATATACATAAACACAAAATAACTGAACAAATATAATAATTGGGAATTGGTGCTATTTGGTGATATGCAAAACAAAAAAGGAATTAACATTTACTTATAATATACTGTGTGTCTGGCACTGCCCAGTGTTTCTTTCTTTACCATTGTGACCCTGTTTGAGAATCTGTCTTAGCAATGGGGACAAGGGGACTGAATATCAGAAACCTAGACCATCCTAGAAAATCTGGACCATATAATTGCATACCTGTACCTTCCTATTGTCTCCTCACAGAGCTTGAAAACGCCATTAAGTTGTTTGGAAGTCTGTTTGATGTTGGTCTCTAGTGAAAAGCAATGTGACTGTTCACTTGCTATAGTCAGATGGATGTCTGTCTGGGAAAGAGGGCAGAGGGTATATGGGGTGCAGGGGGACCCCTCATCACAGGCTTTGATCTTCCTTGACTCCTCCTGGGATATCTCACCTTTTGATGTTGGGAATCAGTTAATTACTAGTCAAAATTGGTTTGAGGGACTAGGAAGCAGTTTGAAAGCTCTGTTCTCAAACTGCCTGTACTTTGATGTGAGGAACTTTAGGGCAACTTGCCAGGGTGTCTCAGGCAAATGAGAAGGGCTCAGTCCACAGCCCCTCCCTAGCAGGGGCTCAGATTTTGATCCTCCTGATTTAGCAGACTTCTCCTTCAAAGCCTTTATGGTCTTATTGGTAGCAACATTTTGACTTTTAGGATCAGGTTGTTAAGTGTTTTTCACACAGCAGAGAGCATATAACTTGGTAATTCCCTCCTTAGAACTTCATGTGAAACTCCCACCCCTCTTTTTTGTGTAACTCCCGGTGAACACTACCCTGAAGAGCTCTTCCAATATGATTTGTAAGACAGTATGTTAAATTAATAGGTTCAGAGTCAAATTTCCTGCCCTTTCTTTTGTTGATGTAAGTTAACATCCTCCAAATTGACCTGAAAGGCTGAGAAATGCTCAGGGGTTTGACAGGCAGGTGGTGCTGGAGAACTCAGGCTCTCCTTTCCCTTCCAAACAAGGCAACACAACCTGGCACTTTGCCTAGTAATCCAGTTTGCCTAATGAACATGTTTCCCTAGTCTGAGGCCCTTGCATTGTGACCATGCCATGCGACTGACAAAGAGATAATTTTCAGTGCTCAAAAAAAAAAAAAGAAATACAGGAGGAAACTGACTGAGAGTGTTTTGTTCCTATGTCATAGCCCATTACGGCATTTTCATTTTAATTGCATGTGAAACCCATTTAAAGAGATGGTATAATGTGACTGTTCCTTGGAAAACCCAGACAGGAGTGATATGGCTGTGCAGTAGAGGAGCACCTTAGCTACCCAAGCTGTCATCATCATACCTCAAGGATGCTAACATTGTATTAAGTATCTAAGCAAATGTAATATATTTGATCCTCTTGTATAAGAATCCCTTGTCCTTATTTATGTAAGTAGCAGATTCATATCAAAGTATCTCAGGCAACAAATTAGTCTTATTTCAAAGATAAAATATGCATTCCTATGCATGGGCATTTTCTACTTTTTTCAAATGGAAATTAAGTCATATAGATAAAGCGTGCATACATTTAGACTTTGGAATTACTCATTTAAAAGAATGGTTGATCAGCCTTTTTTTGCTTTGGTTTTTTCTTTATTCTCACCCCCGCAATAGTAGATGGCCCATACTTCACAGAGTTTTAGGACTTCCTGACCTTCTGTAAGTAATAATGGAAGTCCCCAAGGCCAGGGGAATGAAGCCATGGGGTCTTTTCCCTATAAAATAAATCTCAGTATCTGTGCCCTTCTGTAGAAGCAGGTTTCCCAACTGAAAGAATTTCCACATTGCTCTGACTTTGCCCGCTGTGGTCCCTTCCTCATTTAGCAGACTTCGTTCTATATGCATAATTGGGAATTAATTTTCTAATTAGGTTCTTCACATTTATGAAGTTGTTTGATGGGGTGTCTGTTCTTATAACATGGCCTAAAGGCTAAAGTAGAGGTAATAATTCTTTTCTCTGGCTTTGCCCCTAATTCAGCTAAGGTTGCTGGGAAATATATTTAACTTTTATGAGATCCCGGTAATACATCTTTAATGCTGATCTACCTTTGAAAAGTTGTTAGGAGTGTGCTAACTAAGGCTTTAAGACTCATTACAATACAGTTGGTTTATTTGTAATAGCCACTCAAACAAAATGAAACTATTTCTTTTGCAACATGAAGAGTATTTAGAAAACCAAGAGCAATAGCAATTACAGAAAGTTAAACCAGATGATGTTAGGAGTCAAAACAACATTAAATTGACACTTGAGAAGCAGAGGTGACACTGGAGATCAATGGTAATAATTTTACTGTGAATGTATAAGAACTGGGTCACATATGGGCTATAAGGGTCTGTCACCTGGATTCCCTGTGACTCGCCACAGTGGTTCCACAAGGAAAGGAATTGACAGTCTATGGTTCAGCCGTTCTCTGCTCTGTGAAGGCAAGTGATATAAACAAAGCCATCTAAATAGTCATTTTTGCTTGCTTACCATTAAACCTGAAAGCAGAACTAAATCCTTGTGTCATAGTGTTTATTCTAGTGAGGGTCAAGTTTATTATTTTTATGGATACAAAATAGCATGCTAATGAGGACAAGGGGCATTGGCATTGTACACTGACCAAAGGGCATCCTCATGTCTGTCATAGGAAATCAATGTCTTTAACCCTCCTTGAAATTTGACTCAAAAAAAAAAAGGATACTCTCCAACACCCTCCACATAAGAGCGCCTCTCATGCTAATTTCCTCTACACATCAATATCTTCATTTGGGTTTGCACATTCACATATATGTAGGGCCAGGCAAAAACTTTTAAGAACAAAATGTAAGGCTGGATATGTGATGAGTAATGGGAAGTGATACGCAGCCTCAGAAAAAAATATTTTTCTTTCTCCTGACCTGTTTCACTCTTTGTCATTTAAGTTAACTTCTGGGTCACCTTAACTCATGACCTTCTACTATAAAAGTTCTCATTTTATAACTACAACCTCTAATTCTTAAAATCCAGTTAAGTATCAGCATAAAAAGAGACCACATAATAGAACAGGAAAATTTATCTTCCTCTGGGGACTCAAGAGGCCTGTTTGCTGTGTCCACCTGGACTAAGTGCCTGGGTGACCTTGGACAGATTATCTAAGTTCTTCATTCCAATAGAGGTCAAACAAAGAGATCTTTCTGCTCTGAACTTAGCTACCAAAGTTTTGCCTACCACATGCATTACCCAAAGAAATCCTGGTCAGTCCAACTTCTTAAAAGTGAGCCTGAGCCTAGCAGGAACAGGACAGCCTGGCAGCCAGGAGCAGAGGAGTCAGGCGTTGCCCCTGGCTGTCATCATCACCGCTTTCCCCCAGTTACTTCATTATCTCAGCCGTAGTTCTGCAGCTGTTCCGTGGACTAGAGATCCTATTTCACGAATCCTTTTCTCTTCCCCTGCTGTTGCCTCCTCTTTTCAGTTCTTAACGGTAGTTTTGTTCTGTTTGTTGTATTTTAAAAGTTTAGAAGGAGGACTAGAAGGAGGACCTTGACCAGCTAACATAGGTTAAGAGTGAGGAATCAAGGCTTACGGATCTACCTCCGGGACTGGCGATCGCTTTACCTTAATTCTACTTTCTATGTAGCATCCAAAAAGTCTTCTTTTTAAAATGTAGATCAAAATATATCATTCTTTTGTTGAAAAGCCATCCATGGTTTCTCACTGTATTACATTGACAATAAAATCCAGACTCGTTACCATATTTAACAGTAATTTTTTACTTTGGATCCCTGCCCTCCTTTCTCTTCCTCCTCGCCCCTGATATCCTCTCCCGCACCTTCGGCCTCCTCTTCTTCCTGCCCTTCCTCCTTCAGGAGAAGTCTGTAGCCCCACATTTGTGCTGAGTCCAAACTGCATTTCTGGCAGCCAGTGGAATGTATCCCCCTTAAATTTGGTCAGCATTCGAGTTGTAATTCATCCTATTCTTCCCCAAGCCACCAAGCAATTACGGCTTCTGACGTCTGTAATGGCATCTCTGTTGTTACAGGCAATCAGATTCACAATCTCATTCTTTTCAACTCTTTGTGATCTTTCTCTCCCTTTAATTGCTTACCAACTTTTCTATTTATACCTCTGTTTGTACTTTCCTCTTCCTGTTGCCATTATTATCACTCATATCAGGTTCTTAGGACTTGAAATAATGAAATAACCTCCCAACATGTCATCTCAGTTCTCTCTCTTTTCTCTGTCTTTTGCTACACATTATAAAGCTGTAAGATGAATTTATTTGCTAAAGTGTAGCTCTGATTACTTGATGTCCATGCTCTCAAACATTTATTAACCATATAAAGTCTAAACTCCTTAGCCCAACTTTCCAAGTCCTGTATTACATTTTTACATTAGTTTCCTGCTTTTCATTTATCCCTTTATTTTGCTTATTGAGGGCCTAGAACATACAATCCCAGGGATACAACACTGAACAATAATATAAACATTAAACCTCCAGTGTAATGGAAGAGAATGGACACACACACACACATGCACGTGTACATGGGTGGTATAATAGAAACAATGAATATGATTAAGAGAAATAGAGTAAGTAATGACTCTATATATTTAATTAAAACTTAAATATATCTTGTATTGTACCTAAGTTGGACAACTTACTCATTCTGAATACTGCCTAGGATTTTCTGCTTATTTTTCTTTGCTTTTGTCCCCTCTTCTCAGAGTGCTCTTGTCTCTAATAGTCAACAGCTAATTCATATCTAAAGGAATTATTTTTGAAGCTTTACTTTTTGCTTCGCCAGTGTCTCCTTCCCTGGCTCTACCCCTTCCAAGCCCTCAATCCAGCCCTTGTTCCAGGGGTGGGTCATTTTCTTTAGCATTATGCTCATCCAACATACCCTATCCACTTTTTTTTCTCTAAACTCTTACCACTTCATTTTAAAGTCATTCACCAGTGTACAATGATTACAGGGTTTATTGATGACATGACTCTAAAAACCTCTAAATTATATTTCTGAGCGAGGAGGTGAAGTAATTCTTCTAAGTCATACATTTAGAAATAACATAGAATGGAGGTAGACAACCGAATTTTCCCTCATTTACTTGTATTTTCATAACTCAATGTCTGTTGCAGAGCTGGGATTCTACAACTCATTATCTAGGTCAATGCAGTGAGCCATCTTGTCAGCACAGATGTACTACTTTTGCAGTAGAATTCTCAGTGGGGTAAAGATGCTTCCAAGCTGGCACCTATTATTAATAAAAGTGTTAAATAAATATATTAGAGAAACAATTAAGTCAAGGAAGCCCACATGATATAGGATATAAACATTGTATCTTCATTTGATATGAAATTTTGTTGGTTATTTAAAATAATGGAAGACCAATAGCCACGTTGTGTTAGTGCCAGCATTGGTTCATCAGCTGTATGCAACAGATGTGGACTTCAAATACAAAAAATATTTTAGAAAGGAAAATCAGATGAACAAATACATAGGTTCAAAAGAAAAGCATTGGAATAGGCTGGGAGCAAGACAGCTTTGTAGAACTGAGAAACAAGGACATGTATCTGTTGTTCTGTCGAGGCATGGACAGGATGAATCTATAGCAACGATTTTCCTCACTCTTCCACTCAACTTTTGTCTTTGCATTATTCTACACAAGACAGATTCCTAGGACAGTGGGTTCACTTCCTGGCTGTGGTCTTTCACCTGCCCCTTAATCAAGAGAAAGCAACTCATTGCCTCAGAAAGTTCTACCCACGCCATACATAAACAACACATGTCCATTACTTTGGTACAGTTAGAATCTGAAAACCTGCACTGTCCTACTTTACATGTATTCTGGGCCAATTGTCAACTTGCATTGAACATGAGCAAGATCACTTGATCACAATGCATTTCTGTAGCAGGCACACCAAATTTTTGGAAGCACAAAGCTGTATCCATAGGCATGTGAGTGAATTTAGTAGGAAGAAAAGAGTTGGCATTGCTATATTTTCATTCACCTCTCTGGCTATTCAAAACATATGCTGCCTTCAATTAGCAAGTGAATTAAACTAATTCATCATCCGTGAGTTGTGTTGAAATGGTTTTGCCAATAGAGGTGGAGAGAGAATGTCCAAGCCACCCGTTTTTGAACCCAAAATTCTGTCCCAGACAAGCCCTTTTCTACCTGTGGGTGCCCCTGGAAATTGTGTGCATAATCCAGATAAATAGGCGTAGGGGCACTTTATTATTAATTTGGGCATTGACTCCAGTTACCAAGGTAGAACTCCCTCCACAGGGAAAACTCTTTTGTTTGAATTTACTAGGGCTAAGTAGCCTGGAACTAATTAACACTGAAAATCTTGTCTTTTTGCTTTTCTGGAATTACAAACCTGATCTTACTCTCAAATTCAAGGAAAGTCCAATGATAGGCAAAAAAAAACGAGCATAAGATTTACCCAGTTCAGGCCTGTGTAGTGATGCAGAGCTTCTCCTGACATAGCCGCATCCGAGCCACTGAAAGACCCAACTGTAAAGAGAGAAGCCAGGGCCCGCTTCCTGGGCCTGCAACTTGTGAAGTTGCCTTGGGCTCAGAATGACCTCACACTTAGTTTAACATATTTCTCTCCTCTCTTGAAGTCAGTAACTTGAACTTGGGCCTGTGTTTTCATTTTGCCCTGGGTGTTGCTTATTATGTAGCTGACTCTGGGAAGGACAGAAACAAAGGAAGCCAGACTAGCTTACCAGGGGGAACACCTAGGCCATAAGGTGCTACAAGTTTATTCTCTTTCAGCAAATGCCATCTCTTGATACTCTAGCCAGGTACAAAATCTTAGAATTTGTGCTATCTATATTCAACACATTTTCTTCTTAGAAAGGGTGGCAGAGGTAGGGAGCAGGCCAAATTGATAAAGAAGAACCATAACATTCCTACCACTAGAATCCCAGTTCTCACCCCACAGTGTTTGTAACTGGACCCAAATATGTTGATTTATCCAAGAGAGATCACTTTTCTGAAACATAAAATATTTGATAAATACAGGATAGGAGAAATGAATAAAGGTGGTCAAAAGGTACAGTTATAAAATAACTTCCAGTTATAAAATAAATAAATCCCTGTCATATACAGCATGGTGACTATAGTTAATAATACTGTATTGTATATCTGAAAGTTGTTAAGAGAGTAGATCTTAAAAGCTCTCAACATAAGACAAAAATTTTTACTATGCAGTAGTGGATATTGACTTAGAGTGTTCATTTGCAATATATACATACATCATGTTGTACACCTGAAATATAATGTTACATGTTAATTATATTTCAATTATATATATTTGCAATTGGTTGTTCTCCAAGGGTGAGTAGTAACTCCTTGGAGAAATTGGCTTTATTGTTTTCATAAATAATCTTTATTTTTAATTTATTCAACCATTTGTTACATGAAACCTGCAGAGCACTTTGCTAGGTTGGAGAGAAGGTAAAGCATTATGTCAATCATTGAAGGCTGGCTTCAAATATGGGTAAGTAGAGAATGTTGGATCTCCTAGCATAGTGTTACTCTGGTAAAGCCAGATACTGAAACATATTTTTCATCTGCTTACAGTCCTTCAGTATATTCTCATTGCAGAACATTGAATAAAAATAAAACAAAACTCCTGAATAAGGCCTACTCATATTCTCAGATCTTGGTGTAAATGCAACTTGCTAAGAGAGGCCCTCCTTGTATCTTCAAACCAAATCAGGACTTTCTTATTATTCTCTCTTAGGGCATCTATTGTTTAACATTATAATATTTGTCATGATTTTTCACTGCAGATTTTGTGTATCTGGTTATTTGATGTTTCTCTCCTATATTAAATTGTAAGCTCCTTAAAGTAAAGAATAAAATTCCTTTTACTCCCCAGTGTATGCCAAGCACTTAGCACAGTTCCTAAGCACAAAGTAAATGTGTGTGTATTACATATATATACACACACATATTTTATATATATACATGCACACACATATTTCTATATATATACACACATATATATGTACATGCACACACACACATATATATATTCTTAAAGCATGGAGGTACGTGCCCTGTTTTCAAAGTGGCATCAAGTGCAAGGACCCTGATGTATAGACAAATGTTGCATGTTTGAGGACCAGAAAGAAGTGCCAGTATGCCTGGGACACAGTGAGCAAAGGCTTAGGGGAAATAAGAAAAGAAGTTTATGAGGGACCCAGGAACCATGTGAAATAAAGGCCTTGTAGGCCAGGGTAAGAAATTAAATGTGATAGGAATCCATTAGAAAGTTTTGAGTTGTTGATGAATATATAGAAGATGACATTTGTATTATAACACCATAATATTTTGGTACATTAAGCCTGAAGCATAAAATTTAATACGATACTATTTAGAGCAGAGGCGGCAAACATTTCTGTAAGGGGTCAGATAGTAACATTATGAGGTTTGTAGACTATGCAGTCTCTGTCACAGCTACTCAGCTCTCTCACTGTAGTATGAAAGTAGCCATAGACAATACTTAAGCAAACAGATGTTGCTCTGTCCTGACAAATTGTTATTTAGAAAAACAGCCTGTAGGCCAGATGCTGCTGATCAGCCTTAGCTTGCTGAGCCTGAGTCTAGCAGAATATGGGTCCATTTGCATCTATCTCACATGAGATGCCTATTAAAAATGCAGATTCTTATGGCTCCCCAAACATACTGAACCTAAATCTCTGGGTTTAAAGTCAGAAAGCCTGTTTACCTAGTTGTGCTAGAGAAATTTGTGCATGATTAAGTGAAGAGCCATTGGTCTAGATACCCAGTCTATGTCATTCCACTTGGACCATTTCTAAAGAAAAATGTAACTGAGTGGCCTGTGGGAGCACATGGGATTTCTCAGGATAGAAGGACTCATGTTCTGTATTCAGTTAAGGGCAAGAGGCAGGGGTAGGAACTGGCCAATAAAAGGGAATGGAGTGTGCCGGGAGACTGCAAGGAAGAGTACATTGCTGGTAGCGAGGGAAAAAGCTCGGCTTAGATAAGGCTGAGAGAATCAGCCCTCCCTTTGAGTTCCCTGGTTTTAATTATTGATGCTAAAAATACATTTCCCTTAATTGTTTTGTGAAAATAAGTTAAATAAAGAATAAAGCTGTTCCATACATGCACAGGCAAACATTACACTCTTTCACATAAACACTGGGATGATTCCTCAGTGTTCCTTTTCAAATTTGGTTGCAAAATAACACCCACAGAATGTATTTCCAACCACAAAATACTGTGACAGTAAGCAGACAGCACGAGAGAGCCTGTTATGCTTTATAGATTGCAATGATTATACTGTGGGAGCACTTGATGCATTTGTTGGTGTTCATTCTATTTCACATTTGCATTTAAATTCCTGTGGAACAAAGATAAGATAAAGGGGGAAACAAATGAGTCTTATTTGTAGTCGTATTGAACTCCTATTATAAGTATTGCTTTAAAAGAGGGTGAAGCTTTGCAAGGGAGCATTCCATGTGTGCTTTACAAAACATCAGATACACATTCAATCATCAGCCAGAAAAATGCAAGAAAACAAAACCCTAGGGCTTTAATAAAAATCATAAATCAATAAGGAATAACCCAAAATGTGGTTGAAAACAAGGAGCAAATGAAATACTCAATACTCTGGCACATTTACCCACATTGTATTGATACATGAGGAATACAGAGCTGGATTTGAGTTTTGAAACACTGTCCTTTTTATTCCAGGCATTCTTTTAAAGAATCACTTGATATTCATGGTTCCTCTTTGAAATAATCTGTGCATCCACGGCATGATCCTTTGATGAATTTATGCAGATCAGTTCTACATCCAGGACAATTCTTTCTGTTCTTCTAAGCTCTCTTTTTTATTGGGATCCAGGGAAAATACCTTTTTGTGGAGTTCAGTTGTACATCCTAGTAAGTGGGTGTCAGATTCCTCTATCTATGCAAGAAATACACCTGCCTTCTCATATGATGTGTACCACTTCTTTCTTCCAAGTCACTAAGTGGTATATCAAGGCCTGGATTATTTTATCCTGTGTTTTAAACATCATACTCATTTCTATAAGTACACTGGAAATAAGATAAAAATCAATCATTCAATGACAACAGTTAATTATATGATGTATCTGAACTCACAACAAAATTCACCTGACTTTACTATGCTTTTACAGTACACATCTCAAAGGAAACAGCATTAGTCAAGCCCTTTTCTGGATACTGGCAGTGAGTCTGGGATCATTCCTCAGAAGTATGGGCCTGGAGGACACTCCTCTAATATGAAATATTCCACAAAAATTAAATTTGGTTGTCAAATTAGGAGAATTATGTCTAAGCACCACTATTTCACTTACCTCCCTTCCTGGATATTTAAAAATAAACTGGCATAAAAAGACATGTATGAGCTTCATTTTTCCAAACTCTTAGTTCAGAGAAACTTTTGCCTTTTTCATCTACCACCTGGCATTAGAATGCGTGTTCCTAGGAATACGCCTTCTGAATCCCTGGTCAAAATGGTAACTAGTAACTAGCAGTAAGTACATCCTCTTGTTTTTATTATTATACTTTTTATATCACCTAATGCATGTTTTTTAATGTTTATTTTAGGCATATTCATTTGTTATTCATTCAGCAACTATTTGAAGAACCTCTCTGTTCCAGGGACTGTTAGGTACTAGGGGCACATCAGTTCAGTAGTGTATTTTAATTTTGTTTTCAACTAAATATATGAAAATTTAGTTGCTACTATAAATAACAAATTATATTTTTAAAACAAAGTATTGCAATACATCAAATTTAGACTCTTAAAATTTTAAGTCAAGTGTTCAAAAAATGCAAAATAATAGCTTTCCTTACATGTCACAAGGGCATCTTGAACTGAGCAGGAACTTTGTTTATTGTTGTGACTTTTCCTGGAATACTGACAATGATACATTTAAATAACTCAAGTTATGGGATTTAAAATCAGAAGCAAAGAAATTCAAAAGCAATACTTCTCGCCTCTTGCTTTAGCAGAATTTCCGTAATCTAAGTAAGTCCCTTCAAATGTTTGGAAAATAAGATCATCACCAATATTTTGTAAGCTGCCTGTCTTAGAATTTGAATTTAGAATTTCACAAATCTGCCCATTTTTCCAATTATAAGGGAGTTGGGACAGATAATCTATTTTTAGAAATGTAAGCATTTTAAAAGTGCATAGCAGCTTCAAGCCATAGATTTGAATAATAGCACACAGAAAAAAGAAAATCTCGTCCTCATTCTTACATACCTGGTGCACTTCAGTCATGTCAGTAGAGCTTAAAGGGCCTGCCAAGTTAGTTTGGTCAAGTGGTTTTCACAACCTACATACCTTATTAATTATTTCTTTCCTTGCTGGTAAAGAAACCCAGTTCAAACTGTCTTAAGTAAAAATATATAATGAGTAAGTAATGCCAAAAATTGGTTTAGATATTGTCTCACCTTACCTCAGAGTGAGGAGGTATAATTGCTTCAGGCTTGACCACATTCAATGGTTCAGACCGTGTCACTGGAGCCATTGCATCTGTGTCTCTGCCTCTGGCTTGGCGTGGATCTCAGACATGCCCCTCACCTTCTGATTCTCAGCAGCAGTGGACTTACAGAGTTCATAACAACTCAGAAGAGCAATGTCTTTCACAATGACTGTCAGAATTGACTCTCACTGGGCTGTCACTCACGTCATGCTGCAGCCCATCATAGCACTCAAGAGACTAGAATGACCGGACCTGGGAGACATCTCCATTCCTGGAGTGGGCCCAGATCAATGGTGAATGGTGTGGAGTGAGGGAGTTGTGGTTCTCTCAAAAGGAAATTGAGGTACAGCTACCTAAAGAAGGGGGAATTCATGCTAAAGGGGCAGAATCAACAGGTGCTCATTATAGTTTTCAAGTGAACATTTACATAGAAGCATGATATATAAAATCAACAAAAAGAGGATGTTTCTTATTAGAAGGCCCTAAGGGGGTGGGGAAAGAGCTCAGAGTCCTGTTCATTCAGCCACACCTCTCATCTCTTGAGGGAAGCTGGCCTACCGTCCTGATTTTCCTGGGATAATCCTGGTTTGTCTCTGTTGCTTGGGTGAACAGCACCCTTTTACTGTCAAAAGTATTCTGGTTTGCTTAGTAAAATTCAGGGTTGCTAGGTCTTGGGGAATCTCTGAGATCAGTTACTGTTTAGAAAACACAACTATAAAATTCTTGGTCTACACCAAGGCATTCATTTTGATAAATATTTTCGTGTTTCACCTGAATAATATAAAGATCTTGAAACAGCTAAACTCTTATCATCCTCTCCCATTTTCTTTGTTTCCTGTAAAAAAATAAACTTTATTATTATCATTTTATACAATTAATATTTGTGGAGTTACCCACATTTAACAAATTTTCTGTTCATTATTGCTTCGTGAATCTCAATCTTTCTCCTGAGGTAAATTTTCATCTTCCTGAATTATTCCTTTGGAACCTTGTTACTCAAAGTGTGGTCCATGGATCAACATCCCCCAGAAGCTTGTTAGAAATGTAGAATCTGGGGCACAGTGAATCTGTAGTTCAACAAGATATCCTGATGATTTGTATATACATTTAAGTTGGAGAACTTTATGTTTTAAGACAGTGATTCTCCCCACTGACTGCCCATTGAAATCTTCTATGGGGCTTAAAAACCTAAAAGTATCAGTGAGTATATGTAAAGTTACAGAGATGCCAGGGCCCTTCTGCAGACCAAGTAAATTAGAATCTCTGGGCAAGGGGCCACTACTCTAAGAGTTCCTTTATTTAGGATCAACTGGTGAAAAATCTTCTTTTTTTTTGCTTGTTGGTTTGAAAAATACTTATTCTTCATTATTGAATAATAGTTTAGTCAGTCATGCAAATCTAGGTTGATATATATTTTCTCTCAGTGATTTAAAGACTTAAAATGGTTTTCACTCCTCTGGATTTAATTTTCATTTCTGGGAAATCTTTTTATAATGAGCTCTTTTCCTTGTAGGCAACCTGAAATTTTAATTTCTGGTGACTTTGAAGATCTTCTCATTGTCTTTGATACTGTGCAGTTTTTCTCCATTGCAGCTAGTGTATGTTTGTTAGTTATTATTACATTAGGATTTATTGTGTTTTCTTAATCTGAGGATTTAGGTTTTTCATCACTTTTGAAAAACTCTTAGCCATATTACTGTCTCATATTCTATTTCTTTTTTTTTTCTGGAAAGTAAGATAGACTTGTGCAAGGCATTTTCATTTATCTTTCTATGTGTCCCTTATTTTCTCATGTTTTAATCTTCTTGTCTCTTCAGCATACTAGGTAATTTCTTTCTATCTTCCAATTCTAATGTGCTACTGAACATAGATATTGAGTTTTTATTTCAGTGCTTTTATTTTTTCACTTTTTGAATTTCTATTTAGAATATCTCATTTCTGGAAGTTCATTTCGTAATCTGACTGGTGTTTCTTCAATAGTGTCCTACTCCTTGTTCATTATATCTATTCCTTTAAAAAAACTGAACATAGTTGTATTACAATCTGAAGCTCATAATTCCAGTATCTAAAGTTTTTTCTGTTGCTTCTGCTGGTGACTGCTAATGAACGACTATTTCTTTGTTTTGCAATTTTGGTGAGTGAGCTTGTGTTATCTGGAATTAATCTGGATATTTTGTGAGGCCTGAGCTGAGAGTGCATTCTGTCCTTGAGAAATCTGTGCTGGTTTCCTCCAGGTCCTATTAAATACAACCAAGTGGTGACCACTTTGATTCTGTGACCTAGGGTTTCCTGATATATGCTGGTTATATAAATTTTGAATCTCAAATTTGCCTGAGGTGATGAGTTTTTCAGAAGGTACTTACTTTCCATCTAGAAATTAGCATTAGATGAACAAATTCCCTTGTCTGTCTCTTTACAGATGGGCGAATTTTTTTTATTCCTCTCTTTCTCTAGCCATCCCACTTTTAATGAGTAAAGAGAGGCTCAGAGTGAGACCTGCTTGGGGTCACGCAGCATCTGGGAGGCAGAGATGAAGGAAGGACCCCGATCTTCTCATAGTGCACTCGTTTGCTCTCCAACAAAACAAGCTACAAAAATAGTAATGCCTTCTAATGAGAATGACTTCACCTTTGCCTCCAGTTAGACAAGTAACAGCAAGATTCAGTTATTCCTCATGGTTAAGTTTGATGAATTGTAGAAATAGGTTACTTAGATATATTTTAAGAATCATAAGAACATAAAAAAGTCATACGGGATAAGACTTATAGTCCACACTCTTCAGTATTTTGTCTTTTATAGTAGCACCAAGGGACACTGGTGTGACATGATAATAGTTGCCCTTTGTGATATTGTCCTCAAAGGGGGCATCCCTAACTGGGAAAGATCTATCATCCAAGAATTTCTCTAAACCCTTCTTGAACTCTCATTATACTTTTGGTTTGTACAACCTTAAGGCATGGCTTTATATGGAATCGATCTTATACGAGTCAGGACAAGAGCGAAATAACCCTGAAGTTCTTTTAAAATATGATTTTAATATCATAAATCTTGTTTTCTAAGTAGACCCTGCAAGTGGAGGGTCTATGGTAGTGTCATGTAAAGCGTAGACTCCCAAGCTGAACAGGTTATGTTCAAATACAGGCTTTAGCCTTTTGTCCTAGCCACATGACCTTGGGCAAACTTTTGCTATTCTGAAACTGTTTTCTCTCCTAGAAATGGGCAATAATTTTAGGGTTATCATAGGGTTACTGTGAGAAATGAATAAAGTGATGCATGTAAAATTCCACTGCATAAGGCTCATAGTAAACGGTCAAATAAAACAGTTCTTAGTAGCACCATTATTGATATTTTTATTATTGTTAGTGGATGAATGTCTTCATCACTGTCATAAATGCCACAAAAGTGCATATGGCCCCATTTCTTGTTGTCAACAAATAGGTGGACGGCAAGAGGCAAATAGGATGTGGGAGGGATAAAGTTAACACTTACACTTCAAACTGTTTAGATTTTTATGAGACCAGTGTGTACCAAATAAATCACTGACCTTTCAGAAAACAGTCATTAAAATATCTTTAGATATGCTGTCATGGGATTCGTGCATTTTGAGAAAGAGAGATATAAACAGAGTAAATAAGGTCACTTGTATTTTATCCTCCTGGATTTTACCCTTATATAAATTGACTATGATATTTGGTCATTAGGTTCCCTCAATTATCTTATTTTGTTTTTGTCAAAAAAGAAAACAAAAAACATATGGCATGTAATAGCTCTAATGTTAATAAAATGGAATGGTTTTCCCTGAAAAGTGACCTCTCCATTCTTCCTTAAATGTCTCAGTCTGCCCCGACATTTACTTTGCACTAGTAACAACCCTCAATTTTCATTGACATTATCTTCTACATACAATCAGATCAAAAATCGCCAACATCATTCTCATTCCTCTCTTGCAAACAGATCATACAGGACAGGGTCTAGCTGATAACTTCTGCTTCAGTAACCTCTGGTTCCACTACTTGAAATGCTCTGTGTGGGTTTCCATTGGACCAGAGTCAGAGGTACTCACGTAAAACAGGTGATTTCCATCAGCAAAGATGCAAGGCATGGCCTTTGCCTCTAATTGGACTTTCTTCCTGCTGGGTGCAGAGACTCTGTGAATCAGTGGGTCCCTGAAGGTGACTTGTGCCAAGTGAAGCCTGCACGAACAGGGCCCTTCTCAGGCACACATTTTTCATATTCCCCAGGGACTTGTACTCAGATCTGTAGGTTGGAAGGCATTGAAGTGAAACTTCTAAGAAATCGTAGTGAGCATTTAGGATGTTCTAACTGAGTTCATGTAAGTGTTGACTGTGTTTCATGAACTTCAGACTTAATCTATTTAGGTTTACCGCAAAAATCAGGAATTGTTCTTCAAATACTTACCATATGAGTGACTTCCAGCAGGTTACTTAGGCCCCTCTAAGCCTCAGTGTCCTCATCTGTACAGTGAGAATAAATATTAATATTTTTTAGAACCATTTGAGAGTTAAATGAGAAAGTTCGAGTGTCTAGCCCATATGCACATATATATATTCTCATAATAGTAATCCTAATATTAATCTATACTTCTTTTTCTCCATAAGTTGTTTGAAATCTCCATTCCTCAAATCTGGAGAGCAAAGATGTCAATTGAAGACATTGTTTTAAAGTCAGCCTAATTTCTTCTGGCACTTTGATATGCCCAGATGTTTGAAGAAAAAAAACCACATTGAGTTATTTAGATAATATCTCAATTTGGGGGAGAATAAATTCCATATGTTGGGCTTTCTTTTATATATTTAGGGTAACCAACCATCAAGGTCTGCCTGAGACTGGAGGAGTTTCTAGGAAATGGCACTTCAGTGCAAAACCAGGACAGTCCCAGGCGAACTGGATGCGTTAGCACCCTTATATGTCATAGCTCCTAGTAAGTATCGTAAGGCACTGGAATCTGAAGTGCTTTTACACAGGTGTTGTATAAATTTTAAAAAATCCTTCAATGGAGAAAGTGCTGAGGGAGGGAAAAAACGTGGGGAGAAATAGGTCCTTTCAACTGTTTTCAGCTTCAGAAATATCTCAATGCCAAACTAAAAGCGGCTTACAGTGAAAGGTCTTCAAGTCTGGAGGAGAATGGTGTCTGGTTTGGTTCAGGAGTTCAGCAGTTTGAAGTGGTCCAGGATCTTTGTACTAGCATTGGCTGAGTTTGCCTGGGTTTGTGTCACATTCAGCTTTATCTTATCTATATTTTAAATTAAAACCAGTGAATGCAGTGGTGCGTGAGTACATTCAAACCAGGAGAGGTAGACATGGAGGGGGCCCTCCCTCAAGCACATCTCTTCTTTCACTAGGGAGTAAAATTATTTTTCAAATATGACCCAGCCTATTTCCCCTGATGCTTTAGCTCGAGCTGGGCCACCTGCCCCCCATCCACAGAGCAGGCAAGTGCATGGAGCCACTAGACAATTTGTAAAGTGTAGTTTGTTTTCTGGGCAGAGGGAGGAGCCAAGCTCCTCTGGGTACATTTTAGCCGAAACAAAAATGGGATTTGGTTAGGAAAGAAGGAGATTGGAAAAACAACTGATAGTTATTAAGTAGACAAACAATAGTGTCTGCCATGTGCAGGGAAAAGGGCTCAGTCTATCTCCCAAATACCCACTCTTGTTCTTTAGTCAGCCATTTATCTCACTGATACCCATGCGTCTCATTGCTGACTTCCCAGGTGCCTAGGTGGAATAGGGATATCACAGATTTGCCACAATCTCTCCATTGGTGTAGGTCATAAGGTCCAGGGAATTCATATGAAACTACTACTTATCTCGGTTTCTCTATCTGCCACTAAAGATATGGCCAGCAGCCTTCTAGACTGGAAGAGACTAACCAAGGGAAATACAGTAAGAGACTCCATCCTGAACTTTATCTCTTGCCTGCAAATCAAATAAGATAGTTGTCTTTCATCACGAGATAGTGACTTTCAAGAGAAAGTCTTTCACTGGAACTTTGATGCATCAATTCTCATAATAGAGGGCCCAACAACGAAAATAGATCTAGTTTTCTCACCTTTGAAAATCTTTCTCAACTTCTTGAGCTGTGTTCTGTATGTGAGCTGAATGTTTACACTCTTCCCTCCTTCCTGGAGCTCCTTAGTTTATTTAAGGATGAGAGTTCAAGGTCACTGAAGCAAATATTCCTCAGCTCCACCAAGACCTCTTTGTAAAAAGCAAAACTCAAGCTCTTGTGTACATGACCAAGCTTTTGTTTATCAGAGACGTGCCTTGTGCTGTTGTCTCACTTATATCCTTACGTCTCTTTTGAGGGTGTTTAAAGGTTTCATTAAGTAATAATTATGGTATTTAATACATTTTAGAAATGTTCCATAAATGTTAAGTGCTATTACTCCTTGGGTCATTCCCCATTTGCATTAATACACCTTCTAGCATCATCCGTCTGCTCTAATGGGGCAGTAGGTCCCTTGAGCATTTCCTCTCTTCTTAGGAACAAAAAGAAGAAGCCATTGCAAAGTGAGGCTTAATTTTCACTTTTGCTTTTAAATGATTCTTAAAACCTTCCTGACAGAGCTTGAGGGAGAATGATGTGGAAAACAGTGACTTCTGATAATAAAAGCCTAATGTGTAAAATATTTGATCAGGAGCTAAGGAATAAACAAGCCGTCCTAAGGCCCTGCATTTTAACTGAGCATACATTTAACACAGCCATAGGCTGCTCCTTCTGTTTGGAACTTCCAAACTGAATTTAATAAATAAAGAGAGTGGGAGTGTTTACAGGGAATTCAGAATGATTTGGGGGTGGGGGGACCCTCGCTGCCATAGTTATCAGTATTTCCATGACTATTAAGGTATGTAGCTCTATATATTTCTATAGCTGTGTGTGGCTTCTGTTTTTCAGATGCACAGTGAGCAATTCAGATATGGAAGAAGAGTTTTCTGCTTTAAAATTACACTGTTGGAAGTGTGGAGAAAGTCCTTAGTAGGAAGTAAGAAATTAGAAAATGTTCACTTAATTGGTTTGGTGAATGTAGCTTTCAGTCAAAAGAAACATGTGAACATCTCTTGCCAAAGACAAACAACACATAAAGAGCAAAGAAACACATCTCACTGATTTGTTCTATCCCCCGAAGACAGCAAGGTGGAGGAAGCGTAAAGAAAATGAAAGACACAAATTCTTATTAGATGGCACAAAGAATTGGTTTAAAAAAAGCTTTGAACATCCTACTCACAAATATTTCGTAGTGTGATTTTTTTTTTTTCCTCACATGCCACCCTCCACTGTTCCGTCTCATTCCTTCAAACTGTAGCCACACATCAGACCTACTGAGCTTTTTTGCCTCCGACTCCATATGGGGGCGGTGGGGGTAGTCAGCATCATACTGTTGTTACTTTGCTGGTAATAGAGGGCAGGGTGGCAGTTGGGGGAGTGAGCGCCTGTAATTAAGTATAATGGTTTAAAATATAGCTTTCAAGAGAGGAGCATTCTTAGACAAACCAGTGGTTGTAGGTCATAGGCTGTGCTTTCCTTGCTAATAATTGCAAAATCCATTGCTGTCCCCTTTGAGTTTTTTTTTAATAAAAGACTATTAAAACTGAATAAAAGCTTAATAAGTAGATTAGTTAGAACAATAGTCCTCATGAGAATGTTTTGATTCTGAGTATAGCAGCTAAAGATAACCCTAAATGCAATCAGGTTTAGCTCCCTGCATGTGTGAAAGGAAGGTAATACCCTCAGAGATTTTGCCAACAGATGACATTATTTTTTAAGTGTCTCTTTCTACATTTAAATTAGTCTTTCCTCTCGGCACCAGTAACAAAACCTTTGTTAAGAATCACCAGAGAAACAGAGCTCTGAATAAATGCTCAGCGGAAAATTATTTTTGAGAATTTGGTTTTAGATGTTTCACATCAAAAAGATGGATGGCAGTGCATCCAAGAGGGAGTGCTTTGTGATCCTTCTCTGTCCTCTTTGTAATTTCCAGGATCAAAACTCCCAAGGTGGCCAGAGATAAGGACAAAGGGAGCATTGCAATTTTACTAAGCATACACACATTATAAAGGGCAATGTGATCCAATGTCAATAGTGGTCTATCCACATGCCGTCCTCTTCATTTCATTTTACTAATTTCATTCCCTTTAGCCAGATATATTCATAGTCTATTCTCTTTCTCTCTCTCTCTCTCTCTCTCCAGCTCTATCTCCGATCTCTCTTTTTTTTCTGTATACTGAAAGACCTGTATGACACACAGGAAGAACTCACTGATCAACTTGATCACTCCCGTTGCAATGGGTATTACTACTCAAGTAATTTCTTTAGGCAAGACTGCTGTCAATACTATATTTTGCATGACCTCCTATGGCACATTCATAGGGAGGCTGCCTTCCAGTTTCCATCTCCACCCTTCCATTTCTTCCTTGAAAGGCCTCTTCTTTCATATTTTCCTCTGTTACCTCCAGGTTGCACCTGCTATACTCAGCCTGCTGGGCAACTCTGCCATGTTCCGGAGGAGCCCTCATGTGGTCTGCTTTGCCATCGTTCATTGCCACATTTTCTCTCCCATGCATCCCTACTCCTTTATCACCTCCCAAACCACTGTATTCACTTGGAAACTCCGTCTGTGGAGGAGACTCAGGAACCTAGCACTGCCTGGAATGTGTAAGCTTATGAAGAACTCTGTTGCCAAATTAAGTAACAGGACTCTCATTTATGTGGAATCTTGTAACAGTTTTTCTTTCCTTGCACCTTTTGAATTAAGCTGTTGGCCTCATAGTTATCAAAGTGGAGGAAGTATAGATGTAAAATATCGCTAATATGATTTGCTATCATACAGATATACCTATACTTCATCCACAGTTCTGTAGTGGCAACTGGCAGAGATTTGCTTTGTAAAGAAAATGTGAATTAAAATTAAATTTATTTTGAGGCCATTTTATTATTTTTTAATAGCATTGATATAATGGGAAAGGCATTTGGGAGTCCATCAGTCAAAGAGTAAGCTAATATTTATTAAGCATAGTCATAAAACTGGTTAGCAATCAGTCACTCACTCTATTATTTTACCAAAAGGGAATTTTACAATCCAATGTCCTGACATATTTTTTAAACCTACCTAATGTTTAAATCTATCTGGAGAGCATTGTAGAACTACACAGACTAGGTTCCATCCTAAGCCTCCTTATTAACAGCCTAAAACTGACACCCCAGCCAGTATATATTTTTAAAGTTCTGCAGATGATGCTGACATCTGGCCAGGTTTAAGAACCATGGATCTATTGCATTTTATATTGAGATTTTAATACATGCTTGTATGAACATCATGCATGTATGTGTATGTACCTGGTATGTTTATAAATACCCACTTATCATATCATACTCATCCCTTTAGAACATCTCTATTTATGTTTTGTGTTAAGAATGATAGTGGAGAAATAAAAATACAGTGTAGCGCAGCGAGTCAGAGAACAGTGTAGTAGCAAATCAAATCTATACCAATAGGTTTAGATTTGTATATAAATCAAATCTGTACCAATAGGTTTATATACCCAGAAATATAACAGGCAGAATTGCCACAAATGTATCCTCAAAAATTATTCACAATTCCTATACACTCTGCTTATAATATGAAAGTTTCCAGCAGCCTTCCCTGAGATATAAGCATGTCAATAACTGAGAGACTTATCCTTTATTGAGCTCAGTCTATGTCCCATATGCTGGGGTAAATGTTTTTAATGCATTATCTAATTTAACCCTCACAACAAACATGTGAAACCAGTGCTTGCATTTCTGCTCTAATGCAATATATCCATTCTTTAAAAATCTTGTTACATGCAAAATTATACACTAAAAGAAATAAGCTGATTTGCAGTACATCTGGGTTGCAGCAGACCATTTGAAGCCTATACAACTTGGTAGCCAAAGCATCAACAAAACAATAAAAACCCTAAAACATAAAACATGAGCAAAGTATTACAAAATTTCCAATTCGTGTGCATCTATGTATGTGCATAGATATATGTGTGTGTATGTCTGTATTACCTCTAATAAAAAATTTAAGGTAAATTGACTAAAGTATATGGAAAGCAAAGGCTTCTGGGCTCTAGAAAAAAGAGCAAAATATACAAATGCCAGGGAGAATTATATGGTGAATCCTTCCAAGATGGAACACAGTCAAAATGGGCCAAGTAAGATTGTGAGGGAGTGGAAATCAAGGGGTTGCTACTACACTGTTCTCTGACTTGCTGCACTATACTGTATTTTCTATTTCTCCACTATCATTCTTAGCACAAAACATTAAGGTGCTGGGAAAAATTAGGTAGGTATCAGCCAATGACATTCTAAATTGTTCTGGCATTATTCTCTTATTTGCCAATGGCCTATCCACTTGTATATAATAACAAAGCACCCATCGTAAAAGAATACCTGTCCCCACATCAGCCACAGCCTGCAGATGAGGCTGTTTTAATCTATGGACACAGGCCTTCTTGGAAAGGTGTAGTGTCACTCACCCTGCCCCTCTCTTTCCTGCCCTACATTCCTAGCCTTGAGGACATGTGGAGGAGAGACTCATTTGGAAGGGCTGTAATCTTTATCAAAAAATACGAACGTATAGTTGTGTTTGCATTAGGCAGCTATGCAGAAATTTTTAAAGACATATCTTTAATACAGTCATAGAGCTGTAAGAAGGCTTTATTTTTCTTTTTAAGGTAGCTTAACTTTTATCTCTGCTGAGCTTTTGTCTTTACCATGCGTTGCCTCAGCGTTTACCTTATGGGTGGTTACTGTGGCTCTGGGAAAACCATTAGGGCAGGAGTCGCTGACTCCGGTTTGAGGGTGGCGTGTCTGAAGCACAGAGGTGTATCTTCTGAATTAGGAGTGGCTTTGTTTTATTGTGTCCCTCAGCCCTGATCCCAGTATTTGTGGTACCCCACTGCCAAGAAACTCAGATATGTGTTCTCAATTCTAATTTAGAAAGCTGACAGCACTCTTCCTACAGGAGTAATACCAGGACTTGATGTTGTTGAAATGGCTTATTATTATTGAGGGTCAAGTTCTTTTTTAAGGTTTTGGTTTTAAAGGGACTGTTCTGGGACTTGCCTAGCTTCAGACAAGATGGAGTGGTGGTTTGGGGTATAAACTTTGAATTAAGGCAGACTTGAGTTCATACCCTAAATCTTCTTTCTTAGTAATGTTATTACTTGTCTACTGAACTTGTCTGGCTTCAGTTTCCTGATTTATAAAAGGGGGATAATAATTTTTCCCAAGGAGTGTTTTTATAAAGAACAAATACATATGTTAAATATATAGGATAGAGCACAAAGCTAGTGTTTGATTAATAGGAGCTGTTATTATTATTATTAGAATGTTCCTTTAGAAAAATAGATTATAAAATCCAAATAGCACAGTTGCAGAAGAACTTTGAATATCTATGCATAAGGCAGAAAATATCTTTGTGTTCATGTGTATATGTATAAATTACCCAACTAACTTATCTGCCAAACTGTGTAGAATAAAACCTTTGTCCTATATACTGAATTTCCCAGGAATGATGATTATGTGTCTGTGTGTGCCACGTACATATCGTATTACCCATCATTTACAAACTCTCTAATAAAATAAAAAGAATTGAGGGAATTTAAAATCAAAGACAAAAGCAAAAACAAGCAGTATTAATTTTTTACCACTTTGGCATAAAAATACCTGAAATAGTTACTATAACGTGTATTCATCAAAGTAGTGAGATAAATAGAAAACAATATAGGAGGAAAATAGCCTGTAAATATATCAACCAGAAGGATCAACATAGCTGCTTTTATTGAACTTCAATATCAGGCTGAATTTCTCAGTATATACATTAAGTTCATGGTACTTACATAGTTTATTGTTGATGTTTTATCAAAATGTTCTTCGAGGTTAGAGAAACAGAGAGTTTACTCAAGAAGATGAAAACTTTCCAGGTATTAAATTCTAAAATACATTTCATTGTCCAGTTTTTTTAAAATCAGGGATGTGGGTCAATGCCATAGACAATGTTTTCAATGGCATTTCTTGATAACCAAGGATCAATATGGGTTTTGCATGCCTTACCTTATCCTTTCCTAAGAGCTAAGGGCAGAGTATAGCATATCTCAGTCAGTGTAGACTCATTCCCCCTGGCAGAAAGCTGAAGTACCAGCAGCGGCCTTCTAGCAATCCAAGTTCACTTACTAGAGGGGTGGACGGATCACATACCCCACCAGACAAGCTTTCTGACTCATCATTGCTCTCAGACAGACTTTCAACAGAAGCACGGAATCCAATGATCTTAGGCAATGCTCTCTGAAGAAGGCTTGACATGGTGCTATGCTTTCTTAGTTATTGAGAGTAAATCTGTGTGATCTGAAAATCAAACCATGTGCAAATATGTTTGACTCCTCAGTGAAAAGCTTAGCTTCGCAGCTGTGAATATGGGTGTAATACGTAGGCATATATTTCTCTCAGGAAGGGACTTTGGACAAACTTTTGACCCAGGTATATGTAAGAATAAGAATAATAGTATGACAAACACTTTGGATAGAAAAACGTTGCTGAGGAAGGTCACTGAAAAGTAGGCCAAAAATTAGGCAAAACAAAAAGAAAAATGTGTTGATTTACCCAGTTCTTACTATCTAGTGAGAAGAACCATGCTGGTTTCTGGAGAGAGACCGATTGACCCTCCCTAATCCCCCACCCACAACACATAGAATTCCAAAACATATATACAATGTCTGCAAGACTTTGTGTAGAGAGCATTAAACACTTGCATTTGTTATAACTTAAATATAACAGTGTTACCAATGTGTAGATGCCATTTATCATGCGGCCCTTTCTATCCCCATACCCATGGGTAGGGCTCAATAAAATAATTTAAGTTGTATTCTACTATTTAGTATCTTGCATGTTTTGGCTGATAAGGCAATGTTTGCCTTTATTTTTCAGTATTGTTTCCATTTTTGCTGTGCATGTATGCTGCTTTCATAGTGAGAAAAAAATGAAGTTATTCTAATTTTGAAATAAAATGTGGTCCCCGTTAACACATTTTCTTGGCCCCCAGGCTGACAGTTTTGCTCACTCCTGATGGAAAGGAGTGCCGATTCTCAGTTGCCCACTGGGGAAGCCTTCTGAAACATACCCTCTCTCTACCAAGCCCCTGACATTCTCTCCTTCACCCAAGACATATTGAGACCCCACTCTGTAACTGTATTTCATGTACCTGACATTGCTGGCAAGAATGTGACAGGCAGGCTTCAGTGTTTAGCATAAAGGATGTTTGTGGTGGCATTAGGAGAGCATATTCAATCATTGAGAAGAAAATCCAAATCTTAGTTCAAATACTGACTTCCAGGTTGGTGGTCTCAGAAAAGGGGTAAAGTTGAGAGGCCCCAATTGAATCTGCACCTTCCATTAAATTGGACCCCTGGGGACATCTTCCTGCAAATACCTTTTTTTTGTTTTGAGTGTAGAACAATCCATATTATATACACCCTTCTACTGACCTGTCTCTTTGAACCCCGCAGGCACTTGACAACTAATGAATAAAATAATATTGTGTGCTCTTGGGGCTATTGCAGACCCTTTTGTGTCTATAAAAGCTCTCCTTTTTTTATGACATATGGGAGAGGATACAACATGGAGAGAGGCTGTGTCAAATAACTGAGATAGCATTGTCTAAACCCCAGGGGCACTAATGACATTGAATCCACAGAGCAAAGTTAGAATGTTCTGTAATGATGTCATTAGACTCCTGGAAAAGCTAACTTACTGCTGACTAGAATTTCTCTATTACATTCTCTTTAAAGGAGGAATAAACTCCAGGGTGTGTTGTTGTGCATGGGTATTGACATTGAATATCTGTGCCTCCAGTCACTCTGCTGAAACCATCTGACCTTCCATATGCAGTTTAGTCAACTCAGCTGCCCTTTTGATGGAGACAAATGAATTTCCAGGATTATGCAGGTCAGGCCACCTGGGGTCAAAAACTGATTATTTGTCATGCCATTACCTTTGTTCTACCTTGGCATCTTTGAAAATTTATTCCATAGGTCCTCACCTTTGATTTCATGTCCCAAAATGTTTATTGCTGTGAAAGTACATATGCAACTGAAATATAGAGACTCAAAACTGATACCTATAACACATTCAAAACCTTTCCCATGGAGACAGATACCAAAATGGACAGTACAAAATACTTATTTGAATGGCAGAATTGTAGCAGGAGGATAAATAGTAAGAAGAGACATTAACAATTTGAGACCAAGGTCCTGCTTCTTACTAGCCACATGACCTAGGGGAAGTTATATCATCTCTTTGTGTCTCAATTTCCTCGCCTGTATAGTAGGAGCATTAATAGAACCTCCCTCTTGCAGCAGATCAAGTGAGATAAATATGTAAAACATGTAGTAAAATAAGTACTCTGGACATGGTAATAGCATTGATGAATGCAGGTGCAGGAGTATCTGGGCTTTTATCAGAGGAGCATCAATTAACAGAAATGTAATCTTCCTAAACCTAGAATTTAGATTGTGTTTATGTACTAGCTGGCCATATTGTCAGCAATGCAGCTTTTATAAATATCTCCCTATCAAAACACCACAATCTTTATGTTGTTGGTCTCTGTTTGAGCTCTAGCCCCAGACTGCTCCAAATTTGCATTCCCCACATTTGTATTCTCTGTTTCACTGTCTCACAAAAAGAATATGAGAAAGTAAATCTTCAACTAAGAACACCCAGTCTGTCAAACTGATGTGCTATCCAATGAATGGTGAGGAAGAAAGAAACACATCACCCCAGTAATACGTAAGTGCTCTGAAAATATCAAGTAAGTCCGATACTGATATGATATAATGAGTTGTTTTTTTTTTTAAGTGATGTTGTAGTCTAACGACATTGGCGTGGTTTATTAACAGCCTATGCTTCCTTTGAATTGGGAAGATAAAAAATCTTGTTTCCTCTTGTTTGGTGTGACATGCAGAGACTTTTGCATACCTGCTGATATTTAAACAAACCTGAGGATGTAGAATTCGAGAGTAAATTGCCACATGAAGCTCACAAGAAGAGAAAAGGAATCTGTGTGCAGGCAATGGTGATCCTACCTTTACATAAACAATATTTGGCTTTCTAAAATCATATACATTCACAACCCATCTCTGTTCCATGTGGTTGAGCAACACCTTGAAGGGCCAGGTCTGAATGTTACACTACATACATGCCATTGCCATGTTTAAGTGTCACCAGCATTGCCCAACTTTAATCATGGCATCCCTGGGGTCATTTGAAGATGATTTATGTTTACAGAATCTTAGGATGTTTTCTTGACCACACAGCATCAGGACTTTATGTGAGAGACAGTCTAGCTTCCTAGATACATCATTAAAGAGGTAAGAATTCCAGGTCTGCTGCTTCCAATTTGGTGATTTTATTTCAGAGACTGTATATTTCTATTGATAAAATGGGGGAAAATAAGATTACCTGGCTCAAAAAGAGTAAATGAGATCTAGCACATGTTGAATATTGATCAGCAGCAGCAATTGTTAAGTCAGTCAGTCACGTTATCATACAGAAAGTACAAGACAAATATTGTTATATTCAAATACTTTTACAGAAAGCTTTTCTTCCTGTTATGTTTCTTCACTATCCCAATAGTTGTATACTTCTTAGGCCACCTGGATAATACAGAAATGTCAGAGGTCAGTCGTTCAAAAGCTTTGAAATATTTACTGACCCCATGGTGTTTTACAGCAACCTAGAAGAGGTAAAGTGGAGTTTCAATCACATTCAAGGAGCCAGTTTTGGAAAAAAATTAAAAATCCTACCATCTAGGCCCTGTATCACTGCAACTCATTACATCTGTTTATATAGCACTTTTATTCTATAAATGGTCAATTTTTGCAGAGTATGGGTGTTACAAGTACTGCCATTTCAATTGACAGCTCCCTTCTATGAATTTTTTATTATATTGTTTCTAGCTCTGCTATCATCTTCAGTTCAAATTTGCCTTTTCCTTTTTAATCAAAATGTTTTCTTTTGAAATTAAACATCTTTATCTCACTCACTAACAACCTTCTTTGTGCATTCTTCATGCCCAGTGCTAAACAATTACCCTATAAATCAGCCCTCAAATAAAAGGCAGATATGATTCCTAGTTTATTTAGGAATATGCAATCTGGTTAAAAATGGAAAACTCAGCACACCTGCACTTTTATACTTATTTCTAATACCTGGTACTCAAGAGTACTTTGAAAAATTAATAAGTAAACTTGAGAATGTGTACAAAGCAATACGGCAAGTATAAAACTAATTCTGTTACATACAGACTACATACATTCATGTCTGCTCAGGAGGAGAGTAATCATGGATGAGGGGCATCAGTCAGGGAAGGCTTCCTGGAACAGTGGCAAATGATTTAGTTTCAGAAACTAAAGAGGGAGCTTTGAAATGACAAAGTTTCTGCAAAAGACTGTTACCTCCAGCTTTATTCTGCATTCATATCCCATAAATAATATGTTTTCAATAATTGACTGCATCCTTTGCTTCAGGGAAAATGCTTCAGGGACTTGAACATATATTTTCCTCACTCCTGAAATACCCTTGAAAAAGTTCAAATTAGACTAAGTCTTTTTTGTAATAAAAGAAAAGTCAAACTAATTAAACTGTGTGAGAACAAAACACCTGAAAATGACCTCTTAGAGTCAACTGATGTCTGTAGGTAATTTTCTCAACTAAATGTATGCATGTTGTACAGTAAGGGCACTAGGCGGTCAGTGACCTTTCCCTCTGTGCCCTATTCAGACTCTTCCACCTGTCTTTCAACATGTGGAGGACAAAGGAATGTCACCAAATCAAATCTCTTATTCAGCAACTAGTATAAGAACACCCAACATTATTTAACAATAATTCCAGTGTTTCCAGTTATCTTAAAGAGCATAATAAAACCTGAACTGATTCCCCAAACCCTGAACTGATTCTCTGAGTATAGTTTAATTGTTAATTGTTAAGTAAGATTTTATAAAATATTTACAATTTTAAAAAATAAATAATTGCATTTACTTTGGCTGTGTTATTGAGGATATCACTTGTTTTATCACACAGATTTTTGTGAGGATCTTTATGAAGATCTTCAAGAAAACATTTCCTCATCATTTAATAACTGAGTAGATAAATAGCAACCCCTTTTTTTTCCTTTTTAAGACAATCTTACTTGTGTGACTAATGGTATTTTTCTGTTTCTATTGGTTGATAGGGAAATCAGACCTAAACTTTCACTCTAATCCCCAAAAATCTATAGATATTTTATGGCATATATTCTGTTCACTAACGTTATCTCTTCATGTTTCTCTAACTCTGATTTATCACCCAAAAAGCATCACTGTTTTTTAGATTTTGCTGTACAACATGCAGCTCTGTAGGAAACCTCAAATGTTTTTTGGACCACATGGTTTAAAATTTAATAATAACTAAAGAAAATACAATAAACATTAATAGCAGAGATGTTAAGATAAATGAGAATAGAATATGGTTGAAATGATTAAATTCTCTTCCCCAAACTTAACAGGTCCAAGCTAATACATTGTTTCTAGTATAAAAGACCTGAAAACAGTATACTTGCTCATTGATAGGTAGTTAGTTAAATAAATTGATGTATTACTGCAATAAAATAATGCGTGACTATTAAAATCATGATGTAGAACAATATTTGAAAATATGGAATAGTATTTGTAGTATATTATAAGATTTAAATGGCAGGTTGTAAAATAGCCTATCTGCAACTGCTCCTGTTATGTAAAAGAACAGATTTCCATGCACACATAACACATATACACACACACTAGAGATTAGAAATATAGGAAATTAAATTATGCCTATCTCCAAACAGTGACATAACAGATGAGTTTTCTATTTCTTTCATTTTTGTAATTTTTTTTTGTATTTTCTAAATTCTCTCCAATGTAATGTGTTGTATTTCTAATAGGTGAAAAATAGTCATTTTAACAATCCAGATATGAAACATTTATTGTTATCACATACAGCAGATATATATCTGCCTTTCAAAATAAGGCATCAAGAAGGATTCCTGTATCTTCAGTGCATGGCTTTTTTTACTTCGATGGCAATGGTATAGTGTCTGGAGGTTAGTAAAGATAACAAATAAGCAGAATCTGCATGCAGTGTCATTTCCTTTTCACTCTGTGCTTCCATAGCACTGTTTTCCATAGTTTCTATAGCTTCCATAGTTTCCATTAGAGCATTCACCACCTTGATGTCCACTTATTTGTTTATTAGTCTTTGGATCCACACCCAACTGCCCATTAGTCTGCACCTCATCTGAGGGAGAAGGTGATTCCTATTTTAGGCATTTCTTAAGTGTTGGTGGAATGAGTAAGTGAGTATGTGAGTGACTGAATGACCGTGCAAAAGAAGAAATCCTTGCTGACAATCAGACCTGAATACCAGCGGACAAGACACCTTCTCCCACAGCCAATTTTCTTGGCTGACTTTGTCTGTATAATTGCTTCAAATCTGTATTTCCTTTACCTATCTAGCTTTAGCCTAAATGTTGAATATTGTATTTTCCCTCGAAGAATGTCAATAAAGATTTTATTTTTTTCAATTACTGTTGCATGGAATGTTTCCCTTTAGGAAAACTAAAATTTAATAACTTTTCTCCAGCAAAGTTGACAATCTCTTTATTCTCTCTATGATGATTGTAGTCAGTCAGTGGTCGGTTGGAAGCCAAGCTGAACAGAAAGTGATTAAAAGAAAACCAAAACACAAATGCACCCTCTTGAAAACCTAATCACATTATGAAGCTCTAAGCATGAGTTATGAGGTAGCTGTGGCTGGCTGGGTTTTGATGAAGCACCAATAATTTCATATCAGCTGCCACAGGACTATTTCCTGTAGCCTTTCTGACTTCTCTCTAACTTTAAAATATGATTTACCCTGTTATCATCTACTTATCCCTTCTTCAAGATCTACCCAGGAAAAAATAATACGTTAAACTGCTTTGTTATACAATACTTATTTTTCTACATTCATATGGTGAAGTTCATGTGATAAAAATAAAATAGGTAATTCATTAGATTTCAAAGCTCTGGCTGTTAAAAATAAAAGCATTTTCTCAGTTCAGGAATCTTGGCATGAATTCATGTTATCAGCAAGTACTACAGCCATACTTCTTTGTGAAAATGTATATATTATTTTTATTCAGTTTAGATTAGAAGTAATTAGACTTATTTAAAGTTAAGGGGTTATGTGATTATGATTAATTTCAGTATATTATATTCATAATTGAACTCTTAACCAATAGAGACTATTGGTTGCCAAATACGAATTTGTATTTAAGAAGTGGTAATTTAATAGGGGAAACTTAGAAACTAATTTCTTAGGCTGTTTTCCTAAAATGGGTTTTAGAAATTGATACTCTCTGACTATAAGCAATTTAGATTTTTATTCCAGATCAATATTCTGCAAAGACTTTGATTATGTTGATGAAGACACTAAGGTGTGGTCTCTGCCTCCACATCTAGAAAAAAGGAAAGCCAAACGTTTTTGCAGGGTTGCCTGGGATGGGCTGGGGTCTTTTCTGAAATGAAGAGCGTTTATGGCTTATGCTGCATCGTGGCAGCAAGCTCTCGTGTAAGTGAACTCTTTTCACTGGCCAATATGTTACTCATTTTGAAGTGAAAACAGATTTTATAAACACCTGGTTAAATATCAGGAGTATGTCTCTGTATTGCCTTTGTCTTCTTTGTCATTATTCCAGGCACAGGCTTTGGGGAAGTATCCTCCAAGGCCACAGTGGACTTTCATTCTCAGTGTTCCCAAAGGCTCTGCACTCTTAACTATTTAATTAATCACTCCATTCCTTTAACCAGTGTTGAGCAGTTTTTTGCTGCGTACAGTGTTAGGCAATGATGATGGTGATAAAGTAATGACCCCTGCCTTAACAGGGCTTACAGATTATAGGGAACAGCATGAATAGGGGCATTAAGAATAAATATACGGGGGACCCTCAGAGGTTAAAATAAAACTCCCTGAGAAAATAATAGGGGTAAATCTGAAGGATAAGTAGGAATGTAGCAAAAGAGTTGGAGGACAGATTTCCAGGCAATAAGGAATGCTGAAGACTTGGGATAAATGAGGGGTGGTGGCTTAAAGAACCAAAAGTCATGGGCAAAGAGGCATCAGAAGGCCTTTAAGTTACAGTTCGGATGTTATGTTTAGAACACAGAATTATATTAAGCCTATATTTATGCAAAGTGACCTGGGGAGATCACAGTTTAGAAAACACAAGGTGTGAAAAGCTAGAGGACAGACAGGAACCAGTTCAAATGCTGTAGGGGCTCATCATGTAGCCACATGAGGACGGCAGCCTGGACTGGCACGAGACCATGTAGATGCAAAGCACTGGGCAGGTGCCAAGGTTGCTTAGGACACAGTCACGGCAGAGCTTTGAGCCTGGAGGATATATCTGACACACACCTTTGTCATTCTAAATGATAATGACTTGTTTTGCTCTATCCCCTGTAAAACTTTGAGTTCTTTACAGGCATTTTTAAAATAAATCTAGACCCTAACTCACTGCTTGGTACACATTCAGGAATAAGCCTCGATTGATTCTAAGTTGTAAACTGTCTCTGATGTTATTATAGTCCATGCCTCTGAAATGTTTCACTACAATTGTCACAAAAAGAAATTGTGATTTAAATTGCAAAGTATGGAATGTTTTCTTCAAATTTAATTTTCTATTTTTAGATTTTAAAACAGTAATGAAGTTAAACT
Organism: Manis javanica; assembly: GCF_040802235.1. Classification (NCBI taxonomy): domain Eukaryota; kingdom Metazoa; phylum Chordata; class Mammalia; order Pholidota; family Manidae; genus Manis; species Manis javanica. Next base: position 48,517,738 of record NC_133156.1, read on the forward strand.
TCAAGAGTTTTACTGTATAATTATATATACTTATGAATCAAGTGAACTCCCTAAACCCATAGTCCAAATCAAACTTCCACTAGTATTGCTTGAAATATTTCAGAACTTTTCTGGTGTTTACACACACAATCTCTTTCTCTCTCTCTCTCTCTCTCTCTCTCTCTCTCTCTCTCTCTCTCTCTCTCTCTCTCTCTCTCTCTCTCTTTCACACACACACACACACACACACACACACACACTTTTTCTTCTTCTTTAATATAAAGGTGATTATGCACTACATATAGTTCTGCAACTTTCTACTTGCTAATAGGATAGCAAATGTTTCCTTCCTCATTTCCTCTAACAGTTGCAGTTTTTCCAGAGATGGAAGCACAATGCATGATAATTTTATCATTCCCTATAATGGGCAGTTAAGTGTATGTTTTATTCAATTATGTAAACAATGCTGAAATGGATATCTTTGAACATATACTTAATTTCCATAGGACGGATACCTAGAATCAGACTTATAGGATCAAAGGATATAACCATATTCTAACTATGTATGTGTTCTATACATATACCCATGTTCTAATTATGTGTGTATACACACACATATATATATATGTGTGTGTATACACACACATTTATTACAGATACAGATTTAGATAGTCAAATTGCCCTTCAAAAAGTTGTACCAGTTTATTCTCCCACCAGTCATATAGGAGAACAGTTATCGCTCACTTCTCAAAACTTTGTATTCTGCCACTTCACTTTTGTAAAAGAAAAACCTACATTAGTTAGTACCTGTTTTCACTCACCACAAGAAATCCAAAGAGGATTTTCACTTTTACGTGAAAAGGCAAAAAGAAAAAATAACATTCAGCATTTGTTCTGCAGCGAGGTGTTACAGGGGCAGCACACACCCCAAGCAGCAAGAGCAGCCTCACCAAGCTGCTTCCCCAGAAACCACACCCCGCGTCACAGCATTAGGCCCCCATAGCTTTGAACTGTGGGCACCTGTGCTTCATCTAGATTTATTTTGTACCTCCATTAGTGAAATGTGTCCTAAGGTATCCAAAAAACCTAAGAGAGATTATTTTTGGGGCCTGGGAATACTCAAATTTTTTCTATATAAATTAGTGGTAATTGCTTCTTCGCTTTCTGCCATTTCAACGTACAAAAGGTTTCATAGGAATGCTCTACTGTCAGATAGCAGGAGAAACCTGTACCCTGTTTTCCATATCCTCATCAAAACTGGCAAAAATGAAGGAAACCCTTCATTTTTGTTGGATGTCTAGGTATTTTCTAGGCTTTACTTCCAAATCACTTATTCAGTCTTTGGCTTTGTCCTTTCTGCCATGCTAGAATCCAGATCTTCTCTTAGAGGTGTGAATGTGTGGCATGTGTATGTGTCTGCTCTTTGTGTTGAGAAGGCAAGAACATGCACACAGAGACAATGCTTTCTCATAGAAGCCTGTTGTATGGATGTCATATACTCTTTCACTCTTCTGTGACTAACAATTCTAAACAGTTGTGAAAGGTTTTTGCTGGATTCCAGCAAACTCTTCAATGTAAGTGTTTCTTTTGCTTCATAATGTTGGCGTTCTTTATGCAGGAGGACTTTTTTGTTAACCATTCGTATTTATGTATACAATCCTTGAGCTAGCATGGAAGTCATCAGCAGCTATGTAATTCTGTCTCCTTGGGAAACCTCACTCTGGAATGGGAGTGTTGATTCCAGTGCCCCATGGCTGCGAGATAAGCAATGCCTACAGCCCTTTAGGCCGAGTATGTGCAGAACTGCAGACAAGCTGGGGACCCAGGACGTAAGAACAAGACCCATGATATTAGATACTTGAGAAAATGTCATCAGACTCTTGGTTCATAGCTGATTGTAGAGTTAGCAATATAACCATGGTCTGCCCTTTGTTGTGATAGGGAGGCAAATAAGTAACAAAGAAGAAAGGAAAAAATACCTTCGTTTTCCCAAATGAATCCTTCCAAATGAATTATATATATTCATTTGTATAACATATATATGACCCTACTGCTATCAAAACACGTGGCATCTTTTTAATGTTGTAGTTATTTGTTAGCATAGTCGTCTGTATTACCAGGTCGTAACAGTAGCAGCTGCACTTATTTCTTTCATAGTAGTTATAATCTGTATTAATTGTGTACATGTGTTGGATTAAATATTTTTGCCTGTCTTGCAAGTAGGTCTGTGACATGCAGGACCATGGCTCTTAGTGAGTATCAAGGAATAGGAAAGTCAAAAGTATAGATACGGCCTTGGCTGCCATTTTTATGTTACTACGTCTTAGTTGTGCAAAAAAAAGATGGTGCCTGTGATGACTTCCGGGTTTTGCAAATATCTCTTGCCTCTTAGGAGAAGAATACTATTCATGTAAAATAAAAATAATGTCCATAATGTTTATCATTAAAAACTAGAGTGTGCTCATGTTATATAAATAGCTGGTTGACTGTAATGGAAGACCAAAAGCTACCAATAATTGGGCTTATGTTAGGGAATATGCACAGGCAGCATTAGAAATAATATTGTCATTTTCTCCATGCCCCAAAAAGAATGGTTTCCTGAGATAGGGAAAACCATATTCGTCAGACATAAAATTTATGTTCCTATGAAAGGGGGCACCTGGCATTATAATGAAACTCACGAAAGCATGTAAAGAGGTTTGGAAGAAAACAAAATGCTCCAAAGTGTACCAATAATTGATGGAATCATAATAATGCTAATTTTAATAACAATCAATCTATGAATGGCCTGCCAGCTTTACTCTCAACCACATTGTTCTCTTATTTATGATGATCCTAATGTAATTGGACATATTTTTAAATTAAAAATGTATGCAGTACTTGGATAAAAGAAATGCCTCTTAGGTGGCTAGGTGGCCATTGTGCTTGCCTGTGGCTTTCTGTGCTTTTGAAAAGGACAAACCACACACTCTGTGTGGATGTGGCAGTGGGGGAACCCAGAGGGTCTCACGCATCTGACAAGGGGACCACCAGTGCCGGCTTATCTTCTGCAGTTATAATTCAATAAAACGATCCTGACCAACACTCAGGTTTATTTTGATGAGGAAAAATATAAAGTGTATACCCAAGCCATTCTGATGAATCCTATAACACCCACTGGATTCTTCTCTGTGAGACAGATGGCCTCAGCCTTGGCTACCTGTCCCAGTTGGTTGATGGCCTTCCCAAATGATGCCACCTGGCTTTTGGTTCTCAGGCGGTGAGCACCAGAGTAGCCTTTGTCTCATCTCGGCACTGGCTCAGAGCAGGAGGCTCTTGCATTCTGAAAGCTCCCAGTTCACCCTCTTTGCCTTCAGCATCAGAACTTCATCCACGGCATCTGCCTGATCAAGAACAAGGGTGCAAATGACTAGGCAGGGAGAGTGAGCCTGCAGTAAATGGAGAAATCTTGTACCGTCAGACAGAGCTTGGGTAATAGTTAAGGAGAGACCCCTGAACACAACTACTCTTGGCCATTGTTCTGCACACTTGCAAGGTGGACAATGATGGACAAATTTAGTTAAAATATTTTAAGAATAGACTATGATACATTCTATTGTAAGGACATTAAATTATGTCCTTCAATCACCAGAAGTCCTTTTCCCATTAATAATACAGTCAGTGGTATTGCTGTAATTGTCATAGCAAGGATACCCATCTTTATTGAGCACCTACTGTACAGAACCATCCTCACATACGTTATTTCAGCTAATTCATGGAAATTCTGTTCATCCAGGTTCTATTAATATGACTCTTTTTTAGATGAAAGACCCTGAGACATGTAGAGCCATTAACCCAGGGATGCATGGCTTGTAAGTGGAGAGGCCAACTTGGAACGCAGATGAAATCTTACAAAACCTAGGTCATCAGCTCTCAGCTGGCACTCAGTTCTGTCTTGGTGGTTCCCATCCTAAGGTCTCATTTTAGAGGCAGGCTCTGAGAACCTCATGTGGAATTGTTTTAGTCATCAATAGCAAAGACTTCTTTCTCTTTACCATGAAACTTTGCAGCTTCAGAAACCGATTTGAAAAGAGAATTATGGAAAGTTTGTAATGTTGAACATAAATCATATTTTAAAAAGTGACTCAAATGTACATTTAAGAGAAAACAAAACAATGAAACCATCTGTGAGGGTTAAAACTTATCTCTTCTTTGAATTTCCAGATATCCCTTACCCACCATGCCAAAGGGAACTCCTTTCTCCTGCTTTCATATCCAAGTACATGTAATTCTGGGTTCTTGTATTCCATCTTGAATCAGTCAATCAAGCAATCAGTCAAGCAATATTCTCTTACTTGCTCATCCTATTTCTCTCTCTCTTTAATTTACTTTTTTCCTAGGGAATCCCTGAGATCTTTTAAATACTATTGGGAGGAAATGCAGTTTCAGTATCTCAGTGGTTGGGACTGCCAGCATTGCTATATCAGTAATTCTTTTTCAAAGAACTTTTATGCCTACCTTACACTTTTGAGCTTCAACCTAGTCCCAGGGCTTGCAAAAGTACTGTGAAAACATAAGCTTTTTCAGTTGACATCTTCATAATGGCTCAATTTTAAACATCATCAAGAGAACTGTGAAGTGGAGACAGTTCATGATAGGTGCATAATCCATAAAGATACACAGTAGTCTGGGATAGGCTATAAAAAAAACAAGCTATTTCCTTGTTGCTAACTACAGGTTATATTTACCTTTCTGAATATGGTTGGAGGGTATTGAGAGACTGGAACACCAAGGCTGGATAACAGTACATGTGTTTTCAATAGACTATTATGAGTGATTACCAGCTTAGAGCATCAGATAGGTATCAGTTTGTGGAATGGGATGACCTGAGTTCAAATCTAGCATAGCCACCAGTCATAGTGTTACCTTGAGCAAGTCACTTTCCGTGTGTTAGCTTCAGTTTCCTCATCTCTAAGGTATCCATAATAAACATATGTTTCTCATGCAGTAGATGGACATATTAAATAAAATAATACATTGAAGACCTTAGACTTAGAAATTATTGATTATTTACTGTTATTTGCTAGATCCACGTACCCATCCTGTGGCACAGGGCATGTTTGTAAGGACACACTGAGTATGTATATGTGAGAAAAGTAGGCCAGCTCCTTCTTAAGTGCTTAAGCAATGCAGATTTGTGCTTCAATGACCTAAAAGTTTTATGTGGAGTCTATGATTTTTCTCATCCTTAGTATTTTATATGAGAGATGAAAAAGTCTACTATCTTGGGTGAAATAATGATGCATATGCCTTTATAACTTAAGTATTTAAAGGGTCTGTAGCAGATTTGTTAAGATTTATATCCTCTCAGGTATCTATTCTGCAGCTCAAAGGTTGGTGTGTGTTTACATGGAGAGCCTCTTTCTCCAAGTAATTTCTGCACAGCAGTCACTTTGATTGAGCAAGAGCTTTAAAAATGGAAACATGTTTACAGAGTAGAAAGGCAGGTAGGTCTCAGCATAAGTGGGGCTGATGAGTTTCTATGTTAACCTCATTCAGTATCACAAGGGCCAATCTCATGGAATGAGATGGCATCCGGAGATGTGTTCTGGAATTTTCTCAATGGTCAACCTATCTATTGGGATTAAGAAAAAAATAAGACTAGTTATCACTGTAGCTTTGCTGGGATGCTGGGGCCATTAAAGGAGCTAATGCCTCAGGTATTAAAGAATATGGAACCTCAAGCGGTGAAGCTTAGGGCATTCTGGTACATGGGGAATCCCTCAGCTTAAGAGCCCCACTGCTCATTTGCCAAATACCTGTTGAAATCCTGGAGGTAAGAGACAAAAATCATAGTCCAGAACAGTCACATTCTTACTACCAGATGCCTGCTTATTGAAAAATCTGTTGTCAAATTCCTTAAGATACATTGCCGGACACATATACTTAACAAAAAAGATATCTAGAACATGAAGGAAGCTATATCTCTGCTTCAATTTTATCACCTAGCATTTGCTATTGAACTTCAGTGATACATTTTCTGGTAACCTCAGGAAAAGTTGTCTCAGGTGTACCGTAGGGTGCCAAGGAACAATCAAAGTTGACTTCTTTAAGAACTCCTTCTCCATGTGCCTCATATTTGCATTTTGTTCCATCACCACTTTGACCGATATGTGGTTTTGTTCACTTACTCTGCTAGCATTGAGGCTGAGAGATCACAGGTGTTTTAGTTAAGGTATTTCAAGAGAAATCCTACATGAAAGGGTACTTTGAGTTTAAGACATAAAAAAAAGAGATTAAGTCACTTTATCCAGCCTATTTTGTATCATTTATTGTAGCAGAATTTGGTACAGCAGAACATGTAGGAATTTTCCTTTTTTCTCCCTTCTTATCTTCTTTTCAAATGGTACATTTTTGTATGTGTGAAAAAACATGAGAATAAACCAAAAGCCAAGAAAAAAAAACACTTAAGTCTTCTGCAATCTTACCATTCAACAACTGTCACCATCAACATTCTGAGAAATATGCTTCCAGAGCTTTCTCTAGAATCATATGTAATGAAAATTAAAACAATAACAATAATATTTATGTAACACTTACTCTGTGCCAGGCACTTTTTTAAATGCTTTATATTTAATCCTGCAAAGAGCCCCATAAACTAGGTGCACTATTATTATCATCCCTGATGAGAGGAGAAACTGGAGTAGAGACAGGTCAAGTGACTTACTTAGCAAGGTTACAGAGGGAGTGAGAGTGCAGAGCCAGGATTTGCTGTCAAATAGCTTGGCTCAAGATCACTTACTTCTAACCACACTGTTAATACTGCTTCTTAGTGTGTGTATTTTGAAAGAAAAGTGGCATCGTATTTTATTTATTGTTTTATCATTTTTTCACTTAATTTATTGTGAGCTTTCCCCCATGTTGTTACATGTTCTTTTATTGCATATCATTACATGATTCTCCTCATGACTTCATTTAAAAGGGCATTGAGATGATTCTCCTATATTCCTGGGTGTGGAGGCCTTATCACATTGCATAAGGCTGTTTAACTGAGGAATTTCTGTTTCCCTCCTCAAAGCACTAGCATTCCAACTAACTCGTGTACCAACTTTGTTTGAAAAACAAAACAGATTGCATGTTGCAAGACAGAGCTGCTGGCAAAATACTCCTTCGTGTCAGATTTATACAAACCCATCTCCTGTGTATTGCACCATGTCCTAGAAAACTGAAAACCATGAAAACAAGTGCTCATATTTTAAGGAACTCAATGACAGCTGATAAAATATTGCATTTTCTGTAGCAGTTTTTACATAAAGCTTCCACCTTAAAGAAATGGATTTGATGGGACTAGGTGGTAATTTTTTAACACAAGCAGTGACAAAATAAACACCATCTGTTAGTGTTGACTTATTCCACCGCATTCTCATGCTGGGTGATTTTATTCCACTTTTTTCAGAAATGGTTAATGACACATCTGGTCGTCAGTGAAGGTACACTTTGGGTGATTAAATGTGGTCATAAGTTTACAGAAAACGCTAACAGAACACTTTTTTTCCTTTCTGTTATAACCAATTGGCGTACATTTGAGTCCCCGGCTAGTTATTCATGTTAAACTTGGTGCAGAATTGTCTGTTTGGCGGTAGTTGAACTTTTGGAGCAGTGCTGTGCTATTTTGGATCCTCTGAAAAGCAGAGACCAAGACAGGATTAGATATGCAAGAGATTTGGAGGGGCAAGACACCTGTGAGGACTAAAGCAGAGGAGCAAGAGAAGTGGGGAGCACCTTCCGATGGCAGTGGGAGCCTGACACCAGTGACTGGAGAGTGGGAAGGAAGGAGCATGCGGTGGAAGGAGCCCCGGCCTGCAGCAGTTCTAAGGAAGCATCAGCTAGGGCAGCAAAGAGTCCAGGAGCCAAAGTGGCCCATCAGAGTCCCTGTTTTCCACAGAAAGGGGCAGGAATTAGTTCCTCCACCGCGCTCAGTCACTGACTGAGAGCAGCCTGCAGGGGGCCAGACCTCAGCACAGATACTGTGACAGATCCAAAGCGCACAGCACCTGTGGCTTTCTGTCACCTCTGTTCCCACAGCAGGATACCTGACAGGAATATTTTCACGGTTATCACACAGGCAATGACAGAGACCGTTGAGATGCCCAGTGCATTTGCTTATTTCTGGATGTCATTTTTTTAGAAAGAAAATACACTATTTTAAATGATCTCCCCTCCCCCAGCTTCCCCATTGGTCCAGCAGAGGGTTACCCTAGTTTGAGGGGTGGTGTTGATTAAATTTTATGAGTCTCAGGAAGTAGAAGAATGCTTAGCACGGTTCCCACCTCTTCATCTGCTCCTTTAAAAACTCTCAGGGTCTTTGCTGTTGCTCCTAATTTTGCTTTCAGTGCAATGTGTTCCTTAGGTTTACCATAATTCTTGGCCCATAAACTGGGAACCCCACCTCCTATTTGAATAGAAAAATCATCTAGGAATGAGAGAGAGAGCATTTAGGAAGGAACGCATACTTCCCAGTCATTCAAAACCCCAAACATAATTCTGACGTGGAAGTAAAAAATGACTGCTGCAGTGTATGATCACTTTTGTGTGCCAGGCCTTTAGACTGTCATCTTTCTTTATATTTACAACCTTCTGAGGTCAGTAGGGTGATCTTTTGTCTGTGTTGTTGGGTTTGTTTCTTTGCAACAGAAGAGAAAGTGAAGTTCATCAGAAAGGCTGGTGGTGACTGTTCCTCGGCACATTACTAGAAACGACTGGTCAGGCATTTAAACCTGTTCTGTCTGTTTTTCCCAAGTTCACCTACAGAATAGATCTGCCAAAGAGTTTCTCAGTTCTGCTGATGACTTGACTTTACTTATTTGGGGTAGGACTTCTAGTATTTGTATAGATACCTTTCCTTATATCCCAAAAAGGGCACTGAACAGAGAGACCTGCACGCGGTTACCATTTTTCCTACTAAATAGTTGTGTGCCTGCAAATTACTTAAGTTCTCTGGGCCACAATTTTTTCACCTGTAAAGAAAGGCAATTGGGTTAGATAGTATTTACCAAACTCCAGCCATTTTCCACACTATGATTTTTGCCACATCTGTGACACCGCCCATATTTATTTGCTTGATATTTTATGTAAAAGTTCCCCCCTTTCAGCCTATATGTATTTAAAATGAAAACACTGTTTAGAATGGAAAACCAAGATAACAAGTAGAATTTTATATATACATACAATTTTTATTATATACACATATATGTGCATAGCATATATATGCATATATATACATGGCATTTACATATATATGCTTGTGTATATGTATGTAATGTAAGGTATGTAAGGTGTTAAAGAAATGCCAACAGCAAACAGACTTTCTCCTTAATGTAAGCAGAAAGTTTGATGAAAAACTGACTATAGGGTATTTCTAGTAGTATTGTTCTGGAGACGCAGTGTTGTTTGACACTTTATCACACCTTCTGACATCCTGTGAGTGGCCAGTATCCCATACGTGGGGACACAATGGAGAAAATTATTTGTAATATTCATTCAGTCTCATGCACTGTGATTTCCATTCTCTGTCACGTTCACCTACCTTGGGCGTCACCTTTTTCATTGCAAAATTTATCAGGACTGTTAGTCTCCGATGGCAGAAATATTCTCTGCCCTTGGCTCACAAGTGGAAGAACTAAGACCTAGAACAAATAAGAACAATTCCTTCTTGTTCTTCTGGAAGGTTTCAAGGGAAGGAAGTAGAGCCAGATCAGCACGTTAGGGCCCGAGGCCAGCCACACTGTATCCTGCCCCAGCGCACCTTTACCCTGGGATGACCAAAGCGCATGGTGTGTAAGTGATGATGGAGCTGAGTACATGGACCAAGAGTTTTCTGTTATATTCTGCATCTCCACTCCCACTGCCCCTACCTCCCCCAACCCCCACCCCAAATTAACCCTTTACTATATTTCGCCTTATGATACTTTAGAAAGAGCGTGGGCCTGGCAATCAACAGAACTTGGTTCAAATGCCAACTCTCCCCGACCTCAGGGCAGAGACGCCGTGGCCCCTGGTGGGTGAGAAAACTGGGAGTTTTCTCCAGAGAGGCATCTGGGGAGATGAGTGGGGAAGGAGCCCCATGGGAGGAGGAAATCGATGCTTCTCCCCCTCACTCTCATCTACCTTTAAGAAATTTCTAAGCAAAAAAATAATAATTATTATTATTAATGTAAAGGTTATTAAGCATGAGTGGGAGGAAAGGGACCTGGGTTGACGGTGGAAGAAGTACAACAAAACCAACATACAGATAGACCTGAACACTGAGTCTGAGTCATATCTCAGCGTATACTGGCTGGCATGACCAAGTGGTATGTCACCACATAGGAAGGTCAGTTATGTATGGGAATACTCAGAGCTTCCCAGACCTAGTGTCCAACCAGTTGTCCCGAGACACTGTCCTTGCTGCATATATATGACATAAATGACCTCTCTGTCCCAACTTCTAACTACCATGGATATGAAATCTGAAACTGCCTGTGTGGTTACTGTCTCAGCTATTTTTCCAGCACCATTTGGCAGAGAGGGATACCTCCTTCTTTACCCTTTTCCTTCCTACCCAGCCATCTGCCTCCCTGATTCATTGCTTAGTGACACTCTCTGCCTTCCCACTTAATCATCCGATAAGGTCACTACCTGAAAGTACCTCATTTATGTGTAGGTCTACTTGCTTACTGGGCGTCTCCCCTCACTAGTGTAAACTCCACATGAGGGACCTTATTTGCCCTGTTCACAGCTTGTTCTGAGTCCAGAACAGTGCTTGGCACACAGTATTAGGTCAATAAATATTTATTGAGAAGTCGGATGAATTGGTCCAAGGCAATTGCTCCCATTCACTCTGACTGAGTGAAGGAGTTCCCAGTTCAGGCTGTGCACTACCATCCCCTGGGGCTTTGTGGGGAACGAAGTTTCCAGATCATCACCCCTCGATTGTCTGATTCAGTTTGTCTTGGGTGAACTGTAGGAATCTGTTTTTAATTAGCATCTCAGGTGACTGGACACAGCCAGAGCCCAGACCGATATGTGGGAATCACCTACATGGGAATATTCTACACTATTACAACCTGAAGACAGAACTTCAGTGTCAGCATCATCTAAACCATAGTTTCCACACTACAAGTAATTGATTACGTAGGTACCCATGATTTTTAAAATATGTACCTGAAAGTCTTACCTAGTTTGTGCCTGTGCTTCCAGCAGAATCAGTTGTATTTATTCCTGCCCTGTTTGAAATAAGGTAAGGAAGACCAGCTGTCCAGTCAGGTGCCTCCTTCGCAAGAAAAAAGATCAATTAGGTTAACAAATAAAATGGTGAACTGCTGAGAGGTTATCCAAATGGCCTTTGGACTTTCTTCTAGAATGGCATCAGTACACTGTAGCATTGTGGCAGATGGACTATAGTGTAGCATACGCCTTTGTGCTGGGAATGTGGCCATTGTGAGTTCTTCCATTGGTCCCCCGAAGGGCTGCCTGGTTGGCTTGCGTGTAATCCAGTTGGCAGTGTGATGTAGAAATTGAGAGCCCAAGCTTAGAGTCAGACAGCCTTGGGTCTGAATAACAGAATGGCCACTGATTAAACTGTGATATGAGGCATTTTACATAGCCTTTGTGAGCCTCAGATTTTTCATCTGTAATTAGGGATAATATTATCTAACTCATGGGTTTGTGATAAGCTATCAGGACAGTGTGCTTGGAATTTTGTTTATATGCTCCTCAATAAATGCAAATATCATAACCTCTGGGAAGATAACTCATACCATTCCATTGCCAGAAATTGCCGTACCAAGTTTCCAAAGTCTAAGAAATCTTGTCCCCGCTGGTCCAGAGAGGGACCAGGGAAAGGTGTTTGGTTGGGCAAGGAGAAAGTGAGAATAATGGGACTTTTAACTGTTAAAAAAAATCCTTCCTACAAATTAAATTTGGCTTTTGCTATGTAAAGTTGGGATTTTAATGAATGAATTTTTTAAGGAGTTGCATAATCTTCCTGAAAGATGAATTGAGTTTCCATAAAAAAGTTGGGCTTCATTCAGTCTGGGCTTGATTCAGGTAATTCAGAAATTAATCTCCTAAGGAATACTCTCAGTGGGTAAACTGAAGAGTTGTTACCAGAGGACTGGATGACTGACATGTGCTGACAATCGATGCTTCTCCCCCTCACTCTCATCTACCTTTAAGAAATTTCTAAGCAAAAAAATAATTATTATTATTAATGTAAAGGTTATTAAGCATGAGTGGGAGGAAAAGGACCTGGGTTGACGGTGGAAGAAGTACAACAAAACCAACATACAGATAGACCTGAACACTGAGTCTGAGTCATATCTCAGCGTATACTGGCTGGCATGACCAAGTGGTATGTCACCACATAGGAAGGTCAGTTATGTATGGGAATACTCATTACTGTCGGTGCCAGTTCCCCAGAGATTTATCTTAAGTGTGGATCTCAAAGAACCTAACGAAATCATTCCTTTTAACTTTCTAACAGAAAAAAACTTAAAACAATTGAAGAAAATAAGACTGGTTGGATGAACTTTATAATTCCGTTTATTTAAGATTTTTAGACAGGCACCATAAACCGCAAGTCAAGATTTTAATATTATCAGAGGTCTACAAAATCATCAACCGTCTACATCCACATCTCCCTAGGGTTCCCGCTCTTCACTCCAGCTCCTCTGCACTTGGCCCAGCTCAATTTCTCATCCCGAACGACCCCGTTTGACTTCATGGGGGACACACGTGGGACAGCTGGAGAGCAGGGGCTCTCAGCCCCAGCTGTGTATTGGCCTCACCTGGGCATCTTCACCGAACTCCCGCCCATTAATTCCCAGGGGCGTAGCCCGGGAATCAGGCTTTCAGAAGCTCCCTGGGTGATTCTCACGCACAGCCGGGATCCGGAACCACCACCTGAGAGAGGAGCTTCCTTTTCCCCAGGACTAGAGGTGACTCAGCTATGTTTTCTGTGTCCGCTTTTGACATATTACTGGCACGTTATGCCGCTGCCTACTTTTACAGTTAACACAGCCTCGTTTCGGGTGGGATGTCTTCAAGAGGAGCCTGTGCACTTTGTCATTGCTTTGCCTCATTAGTATGTCGGGCTTTGAATGAGCTTAGTGGTTGAATCTTGTTGATGCAGACAGCTTGCTAATCGTGTCTTTTCTTCCCCATACTTTTGAGAATTGGGCCCCTTTTTAATCTGTGGGTGTACAAGAACAGCTCTCATTAGTTGTTCTAAGTGTATATAGTGAAGCTAAGTAGAGAAGCTCCCTGAAGCTGGACCATTGTTAATCGGAATGGATTTTAATGTTTACCTGGAGAAAAAAAAACCCTCTAACCATCACACGTAGATAAATAGTTTTATGCAAGCAGGAGCAAATAGCTACCACACTTGTGTTGATTTTTCCAGCCAGGCAACCTCTAAGAGCCAGAAATTTAGATATATTCTGTATATTATAGTCTACAGTACTTATCTACTCTTTTACTTTTGATATTGTCATTTTTCAAAGAGATACACACTTCTCTAAAGCTTTATTGCTTTTTTTGTGGGATCCAAAGCTCAATCTTTAGTTACACTCATTCACAGAGCAGAATTTTCCAGTGCGGGGACTACAATATAACACAGGTGGTACACAGGATTATTTTAGGCACAGCCCCCGATGTGGCATTAAAACTTTGGATCGCATTGAACAGGTGGACAAACCTTTTCTATAAAAAGCCAGATAGTAAATATCTTAGGCTCTGCAGGCCATACAGTCCCTGTTGCTGCAACTCAACTCAGCCATTTGAGCAAAAAACCAGCTGTAGGCAATATCTAATACAACAGTAAGTGGTAGGTCTGGCTCCAAATAAGCCTTTTTTTACTGAGAGTGAAATTTACATTTCATATCATTTTTACATATTACAAAATACTTTTCCTCTTTTGATTTTCTTTTTAGCTATTTAATAATGTAAAAATCATTCTTACTTTGCCTTTTGTGCAAAAATAATTGAATTTGCTGGCTCCTTCCATAAAGGAAGCCTCTGGTTGACGATAGAACTTGATGCTTCTCTAAAACCTGTGAATTTTGCTTTTCAGTGGAGGTAGAGGCTTCGCATTTGTCTCTTTAGCAAACAAATGTCATATATCAATTCTGATATAGCTATCAGAATATGTAGCTAGAATTTAACCACATTGTGTTGAATCCTCTATATTTCATATTTTTAAAACTTCCTTGCATTTATGCCTAGTTAAATGGATTTTCCGTGTAGAACATGATGTTTAAAATGAGTTGATTTTCAGAAAAATATTAAGAGTTTGGGTGATGCATGGATTGACAGTGATCATGAGGCATGTATTGAAGGGTTGGTATTTGGGAAATTGCTCTCTAGATTTGATTATCTGTAAATGTTTTCTTCTTGGGAGGAATATCTGTGTTTGAAGGAGGAGGAGACTTATAGCTCATGATATTAAAAAAAAAAACACTAAACACACAAATTCCCTCCCCACCTACTCATATCAGAGCCAGCCAGGGTGTGAACACCAAAGTAAAATAAGATTGAAACTTGAGATGACTTGAAGTAAGAGCAAGCAAGGGTGGTTTACTGTCTCCCTTACTCATCTGCGGAAGAATATAGCATAATGTCTGGTAGCCTCTTAACCACCTTCGGTCTACAGGCTTAGCCTGTTGTCACTGTATGGTCAAGAGCTGATTTATTCATCCTTACCAGTAACGTGAGCCTCTCTTTGTATGGAAATACTCAGGGAGTGTTTAAACAAATCAACAGAAACAGGAAAACAGAAGGTGAAAGCGTTGTGAGGTATTCTTTTGAAAGAGCGCAGACTACATTTTCTGAGCTAACATGACCAGTTGCCCCGTGATGCTAACCGCGCCCGGTACCGGGCAGGCCTTGCCTCCATATGGCCCTGCGTTCTCCGCCGCCCTGGGCCCTTCCTTCGCCTGTTCCCTTCCTGCCTGCGTTCTCACTCGGCAGCCAATCAGGTCCTCGGAAGGCTGGTGGCTGCGCCGGGGAACACACAGTTTAAACCCTCCAAGGCCGCCAGCCAAGCGGACCCTGCCTTTCTGGTCCCTGCCGTCTGGGCCTCGGCTCATGCGCATCCTCAGTCCTGCGGCTGACCTTCCTGCCTCGTTCCTGCCCAGCGGCCTGAGGCAGAAGTGCTGTTCCCTCCAACTTAGTTCCTCAACCTCGGTGCTGCTGATGGTTGGACCAGATAATTCTGTAACGGGAAGCTGGGCCGTGCGTCACGGGACCGTTGGCTGCACTCCGGGCTCTGCGTGCCTCCATGCCAGGAGCAGCCCACCCTCCGGTCACAGCAAACAGAAGTGCCCAGGGGGTGCCCGGTGCCCCTCCCCTGGAGAGGCCCTGCTCAGCCGGGACCCTGTCCCGTGGCTTTCCTTTCACCTTGTGGAGTTGAGCATGCCGTTTCCTTCTCCTGCCGCCTCTCCTAAAAAAGGGACACTTGGAGTCGACCTTTTCATTCTACACTTGACTTTTCCTTACAGGTGCTTGTCTGAACCTGTCATCAGGTGTTTGCAATACGTTTCTTAGTTGGATGTCACTGTGTTCAGATCTGATTGACCTGAACTGACAGCCTCTGTATGCAGTGATTCAAGCTGAACAAGAAGCCCCTCTTCTTAAAAATCTTTGTACCAGTGCCTCCCACCTGACAATAAAGTGTGTTTTGTTTTATTTACCTTTACACTTACCTCTGAGGTCTAAGTACTGCATTTTTTTTTCTATAAGATAATAGCATCTGATTACCTCATTTCTGTGTTTCTCCTTTCCCCACAAGCCCAGCCCACCATGTAGTATGTTTTGCTGTTCTGAATGGCTTGACATTTCCCAACCAGACCATTGTATCTGTCCATCAGGCTCTGGCCTCACTATTCCCTGTTAGAATATTCTCACCCACTGTCTTCTCCTAGAAACATTCTGTTAATTTCCAAGATTGATTGGATGTCTTTCCTACCCAGCCCCTTATCTTTTCAATGCCGTTGCACTTCATACACTGCGCTGCATGTGCATATTCCCTTGCCTACCATCCCCACCCCAAATCACTTGGAAGGACATAATGGGAAGAAGAGTAGGGCTTCTATGAAAATTTTTTTAAAGACTTAAATACCTTTAAAATATAAAGTCCCTGAAACTGAAAATCAATTGTATTGTCTGTTAGTTATAAAAGCCCACCTTTGGTTAAAGGTAGTGAAAAGCAAAATCTGTGGCTATTACAAAAGACGTCTTAATGTACTTAAGAAGATGTTTCAAAACAGAGATGGCAAATATGTCAAACCCTTCAAATTAAAACTTAGGAGGATTTATAGAGGCTCAACATTCAGTTGAGTAGGCTTCTGAGGTCCCAGCCAAGCTTGATTAAAAGGAATGATTTGATCTGCCAGCAAAATATGCTATGAACATGGAACAGGGAAGGCCACATGTATAACATCAGAACTTTAAAGAGGTCTGTAAAAAGCAAGAGGAAAATCCTAACAAAGATTCTGCCTATTTTACCTCATGTTAGTGTTTGAATCAGAGTATTCTGTACTTGAAAAGACCTCTTTAGAGATCCCTGAATCTAATCACCTTCCTGTACAGATGAAGCAGCTACGGTTCGCAAAATCTATATGCTGAGCCAGTCTCCACAATAGCAGAGAGAACTAGAACAATGCCCTGCTGATTATCTTTCTAAGAATTCTGAGCCCTGCTGAGTTCATGGGGCGACATTCCTGTAGCATGACTTGCAGTTTAAGAGGCTTCTGGATGTAGTATCCTTTTGCCAGTGGCTGGCTGAGAGATGCAGAGAAGCAGCTAGTAGTAATGCAGCAATGATTTGTTTAGTATCAACTATGAGGCAGGCTTTTGCTTAACACTTAGCTATGTAGTATCTTCCTAGCTCACCCCAACAGTGCCACGTGATAGAAATTATTACCCCCAAAATACAAATGAGAAAGCCGAAGCCTGTAAGAGTGATAACTTGGAAAAATCATAGAGCTAAAAATGGGTAGAGCTGGAATTTGACACAGTCTGGCCCCAAACTCACTTCTCCAAATGTATTAATATATTACAGTTTGGGGAAAATTTGAATATAACACCTTTAAATACATGTTGAGTTCCTCAGACCTCTTCACAGACATGATGCATCATGGAAACAAAATGAAATTGGCAAAGATGGTTTACCTGAAAGGATATAAAGAGTGCTTGACTCAGAAAATTTACAAAATTGCCTTACTCCCTTGGTAGGAAAATCAGATGGAACATGAACTATAGAACTTCCTTAAGTCTCTAAAAATGACAATGTGATACTAGAAGCCATAGATGATATGTGTTGAGATAAAAAAATTAAGAAGAGCTAACATTCCCTAGGGAATTACTACATCCTAGGGGCTGGGCCAAGTGTTTTATAAACATCACGGCTTGAATCCCCACAACCATGTGTAGGTTCCGTATGTTCAGGTTGGGCTGTGCACCACTTCAAAGGGCAGCATTCAAATCGGGACATGCACAGTGGGTTTGGAGGTAGATCCGTGCGATGGCCCTGCCAAGAGGTGGTTAATATTATCCTACTGTTAAGAATGTAGGGGTTTAGCAGTTAGTTCAGGCTCCAAGTAGCTAGGAAGGGGCTGAGCCAGGATTTGAACCCATTTGAACTTCAGAGCCCTTGGTCTCCACTGCTCCTGGTGTACCAATATGCTCGTAAGCATCCTCTCTCAGGGCCCAGAAAGAGCCTGATGAACTCTGCATGGCCCTCCTTGCCCATGTTATACACGGTCAGTCTTTATGGAAGCACAAAGCCAACCATTAATGACTTGCTACAATTAGCAGTAACATTGTGGATACCACAGTTCAGCTCATCTTGAGGGGACATGTTTTAAAAGCAAAATAAACAGATTCCATTTAAATATGTATCGATTCTAAATGCAGTACTATTTCCCTGCTTCTTAGTGTTAGTGTGCACTGGAAAAATAAAATCTCACTTTAGAAATAATACTTGGTTCAGCACCAGTACACACAGTTCTTCTCCACCTTAAAAAAGAAAAAAGACCAGTACGTTTCAGGGAAACTCCAGGGAAAACAGCATGTGAATTCATTTAGGTTTTGGAAGAACAGCAGGAATTACTCAGGTAAAAATATTTATGTTGATATGATGGAACTGCCACGTTTTATCAGTGTGATCAGTAGCACACTCTCAACAGCAGCTGCCAGAGAAATGTACCCAGGAAATGTGGCAGTCCCATGGAAAATGTAATTTTTGTGTTCCAGCTATTATTTTTTTCCCCAATCATGACGTTCCTTCCCCTACCCTGCAGGATGTGGGTTTTTTTGGCATAAGCTGCAAATTCATGGTTAAATGAGGTACCTTTTTGACTTGGCTAACGCTGTATAATCTTGAAATAAATCACAAATGCACTGAATGAGTTCGAAAGGTAGAACCATAAAATATCAGCATTATTGTGATGTTTTTTAATATCAGTTTCAAATTACTCTGCATGAAGTTAGCATACGGTAGCGATTACTCATTCTCACTTGTGTAGCTTCTGAAGTTTCAGTGAGAAGGAAAAAAATGACAGATTCCTAACAAGTATGTTTGAGACTGCTGGCTTTGGAAACGGGCCAGCTTGGGCTTAGCTTTTCACCACCTGCCTGCGCGGTCTCAGGCGGGTCACTTACTCGCTGGATGTGGGGCCGCCCATGGAGAAGAGGAGGGATCAGAGGCCCCACATCATCGATTGCCAGAAGGGTTCACTGAATCAATACGTAATGAAGTGTTGGGCAAAGTGCCTGATTCTTGGCTGTGGGGCCGTTAATTGTAGCTTTTATTATTACTGTATTATTCTCTGTGTAGCACTGGGAAAGAATCTGCCTGCAGCCCTGTATAAATATTTTCTCATTTTGATGGTACTTGCTGATGTTTCATTTGACCTTTCTGTACTCTTCTTTATATGTATGTTGTAATAAACTTGAACTATACTGAAAGTAAATATATTTCTTTAAATGTTAGTGTCTATTTGTCCCTTTTAGAGAATGTTTGCTTTGGCAGGTAGAGGTGTATCCTTCTTTAATCAGGCTACCAGGCTTATTCAGTTTAAGGAATTTTCATGCCCTTTGGACACTGCATCAGTTAAAGAGAGCTATAAAGTATGTTCCCTGCCTTTGAAGAGATGGGGAGGAGGATTTTTGACATCTGTGTAGAACAGACATCACCCTGAAATAGGAAAGAAAGGTTTAATGTATGTATAATAAGTGATATGACACATAGGTTTAACTATTTAATGAGCAAATCCTCTTAACTCTGTGTACCCATTGATTCAGTTACACAAATGAAATAAGATCTGAACTTCCACGCATGAATAACCAAATATCATACACAACATAATGAAAGCTAGAATGGATTGAGTTTCAGTATCATCTTTCCTTGGGGAAGTTCTGCCCCCGCCCCCCACCCCAGTTCCTTCCATGTCTTCTCTTGAGTATCCGAGTCCATCTCTACTTTGCCAACATGCTTGTTTATACTTGTTCTGATCTGGGTCTTGCTTCTCTCTATGGGGCCCAGTCCCTCATCGAATTTCACTTTGTCTTAATGAAGAAAGGGCTGGCTTTTGCCACAATGTGAATCCTTTAAAGAGTAAATGTTTTCCTAAGAACTGCTGGTTTTGTTTTCTGCAAAACTCTGTATTTGTGCTTTCTCTTGCTCTCTCTTGCTCCAGCTCTCTGTCTTGTTCTTGCTCTCTGCTTTGCACACATGCACAAGCACAACCCCCACACGCATGTTCATACCGATCTTTTAGCCTTCCTTCTCAGAGCACCACAACGCCATGCTCCGGAATGGCCTTGGCCACAACTAGGTCATAAACTTCAATTCCAAAGCTATGTATGATATGCTAGGTGGCACCTACAAGAAATGGCATACATCATTAAATAAGATGCATTAAATCCTGATTTAAGCAACAGATGATTTGGGTGTGGTTCTTGCTTGGTAAACAAAGAGGAGTCACCATAGGCTTACTTTATGTCATTTGGAAAATTTTTTTTCATATTTTTCTCCAAAAACATACAGTAGAGCCCAACAAGTAGTACACTGAACTGGTTCTCTTCTCAAATTTACAGTCTCATTGATATATTCATTTTAGGAAAAGTGCTCCAGCTTAGGGTTTGTGGTGTAGCAAATAATTTTCTTCTAAGCTAATGTGGGAGAGTACACAGAGGCAAGGATACAAAACCAAAGTTGGTGTTTACTTTTTTTGTTGTTATTGTTACTGTTTATTCCTTCTCTCCAACCCCTTCTTTTAGCTAGAGAAGCAGATGGAAAGAAACAGAGAGGGAGAAGCAAGGAGAGAACTGGTAGGCAGAGTAAGAGAAGAAATTCCGTGAAGGTGAAAATTATTTCCAGGCAATTCTGAATCAGCCCCTTCAGAATTTTGTGGTGGAAATTGCCTGTGAAGCTAGCTGAACTGGAGTTACTTTGCTCAAAAACCTTTATTCCCTCCATTGAGTATGGCCATGGTGTGGCGTGTGGAGAGCCAGTTGAAGGGGGTTTGTACATCCATTCTCTCAAGTGTCTTCTGTACGCTGGGCTCCGGTCTTGACAAATGACATTTATTCATCACTATAGATAATTTGTCTGGGTGCAGTCTTAGCCCCAACTTATATTTTCACTTCACCAATTTTATTTATTGGAGAGCTGCAATCTAAGCATGCCTTACCCAGTTGGAGCCATCCCTACTAACCAATTCATCTACGACAAAGCCTGTAATACAAAAACTGGTACTTTAGGTGAAGTTCTTCCTTGTGGGGAAAAATAAATGTCTTTGATAAAAGAATGTCCCAATCTCACCCCTCGCCACTTTTAGGAAGATGAAATATATTCAAACAGAAGAGCTAAACAGCAATATTATATGTTACATGATTAAATACAGGAACATCAATGACAGGAAAGGAGAGGGCAGTGTAGGCCAGAAAAAAAGGCTATGAATAAGAATTGTGTTGAGTAAAGTGTCATGTAGTGACTGTGTGTGAGTTAACTGGTTTTGCTTCTCACTGCTGTGCTGTCAGAGTTCAAAGAATCAGCCCTTCCTACTTGAGCCGTTGAAGTTTTTGTGCATTATCTTCAGTCTAGGATTCCTGATGCTGGAAGAAATAGGTTCTCTCTAGGCTTCTCTCTAGGATTCTTCTAGGCTTCTAGGCTTCTAGGATTCTTCTAGGATTCTCTCTAGGCTTCTAAGCTTCTCTCTAGGATGCCAAGGAGTGGCACCTTGTGTAAGAACAGGGCATGTGTGTAATGAAGGTGGATGGAGTTTGGGTGTATTGATTATTTTGAGTCAATTCTGTGGCATGCATTATTGACAGCAGAGTTTAAGTAGTTTGAGGTTGGTAAAATCATTGTCTGGAAACTGTATGTTGCTTTGAATTTGCAGAAACACCTGAGAAAGACAACCCCTTGCTGTGCTGACTGCCCTGTGCTCTTGTGAATTGGAATATGAAAAGTAATAGAAAACTTGAGCTCTATTTCATAATAGTAAATATTTAAAGGAAAACTTTGTCCATGTACTAAGTCCTTTAGCAAGTATGGTTATCATGTTCCTGTTGCATATGTGTGGAATTCTCAGTTCAAACTAGATGATCATGTAATACCCATATAAAACCAGCTAAAGAATGAACAAATATTTGAATGAAACAGAAAAATTAGTAATATCTTAACTTATTTCTTATAACTAATTCTAAAACATGTAGAATAATTAGTGGAAATCTAGGTGTACCTACTTCCCCCCCTCCTCTTCCCCACCTCCTGCCCCAAATGGTTGTTCTGGATGAAACTTTAGAATATGTTATTTATTTATGATTACCTCTGGCTCTTATCATTTGCATCCCCCCTACCATTTGTGTTCCTGAATTTGAAGCTAAAAGGGGATGATGAGCAAAAAAAACCAATTTGTATTTACTTGCGGTGGCAGGGAGGGGAAGTGTGAATTTTTCTAGCACTGAATTAGAATTAATTCATTCTGTTCGGGGTAGTTTGTCAAATGCTCTATGCTTAGCAATGAATTAGACTGATAATGCATGAAGGTGTTATTTAAAATGCACCCAAATTAATAGCATGATAAACTTCTAGAAATCCTGAAACCCAATACTACCTGAACCCTATCTAGAGTCCTGGGCCATCTAATAGCTGTATTCCGTTACACTTTGGTGTGAAGGTCTGAATCAGACTGAAGATGTGTATGAGTATCAGAAAACTATATTTTTTTCTTCAGCGGATTCTGACCCACCACAGCCTTAATAAAGCTCATTAAGTAGCTGATTAGTAGGGGCTTCCCTTCAGTTGGGGACATTGTGGTAAGAGATATAAAAAAAGTCAAAGTATTAGCTCCAATTTATCCAAATGAGAAGGAATGGAGGCTCCTTAGAGTTTTCTGGTCCAACCATTTCTCTTTTCAGTGAATATGATCAAGACTTTCTTGCTGCCTTGATGTGTTTTAATCCATTGATATTACAATACAGTGTAAGGTTGGAAAGACTACTAGATTTTATCTCAAACGCTGACTCCTTACTGATTGGGAGAGGCTGCCTGAGGTATTGATTTGAGAAGATTATGATGTCATGATATCTTGGTTCAGTTAAAAAAAAAGTGGCCTCAAGGTGAGAGAAAGAGGAGATGTACTATATTACTTAGCGATGTTTATTATATGTGTATGTACTGTATTGTTAAAATAACAATCTATGCAATTTTAATTTTGAGAGGTCATAATAAAGGTGAAATTGCACACTGTAGGCAGCAGATACTGGCTATGTCATTTATCAACCTATTGCTTTTCCTCTTGAGTGAACAACTGAACTACCATCTCAGCTTTCCTTGAAGTTAGGTGTGGCCATGTTCCTGAGGGCTGGACAGTGGAATATGTGTGTGGAAATGGCATTCAACATTTCCAGACATGGGTAAAATATCTTTCCATGTGTGATCCTCCGTTCTATTTCTGCATACACTGGCAGAAAGAATGGAGAGGCTTGGGCCAAAGGATCTAGAAGAGCTTATAGCCACCAAAGGGGCCTGACTCCCTCAATGACTGTGTGGATCAGAGAAATCCCAGCCCAGCCCCATTTTGCCTACCAGCCTGCATTGTCCTGCAGTGAACAAGAAATAAACTTTTACTGTGAGGTGCCACAAAGTTGGGGTCATTCACCTGCACTGACTAATACTGCACATGCCAAAGCTTTGTGTAAGAGGTACAGCACAATGGAAGTGCAGATTATAAACACAAGAAATCAAAACATAACATTGTCCTTTCCATGCAGATTGTTCTTACATCTGCTAAGAAGCTTCCCCAAAGCATTGTTTCTCTTTCATTAAATGGACTAGTTGAGCACTTCCTCCCTGTTGCAGAAGTCACGCTTACACTTCAAATTGTCTATTCAGTACAGTCCTTCCTGATGAGAGCAGTGTCAACATTTGAATCCAAATACAGCCACCAAAACTGCACCAGAGCTCTGGGGAAATCTTGGGAGTGATCAGAACAGGAACACTTGGTGCCTCCCTCCCTCCGCCTGCCGCACCTGCATCCTTGACTAAGTCGGTTTCTGCTTTGTAGTCCTTGTCTCTTCCAGCCTGGGCTCACTGTGTGGCCATCTCTATTTCCCAGGTTATTTGATCTCTTCCTCTAATTTTTTCACCAGCACTTTCCTATTTAGGTTTTACAGAATTTATTTTTCCTTCCCTAAGTGTAATTTTTTTTGTATCTGTCTTATTTGAATTTCATTTCATGTAATCCCTCCGGTGCCTCCAGGCCATTTTGGATTCTAAACGTGTCGTCTCTTCCCTGACAGCTGGATATTCATTGTAGAGTACAAATATATACTTAACTCCGATGTCCACACACTTATAAATAGAACAGTAAATGAGAGGGAAAGTCAGAAGAGATGGTAGCTGTCCATGAGGCTAGTCCGACTGGCATTCACTTGTTCTCGCAGCACGGCAGTTAGAAGGAATGAGCACTTCCTTTTAGGACAGGAGTGCATGCGGTCACTCTCCGTCCCAGGATGCCTTTGTATTTCTTCTTCATTCTGTTCTGTACAGACCCACTTCCCTTGCTCTACAGTGCATATGGCAGAATATGGCTGCTGACACATCACCTCTGTTCCAGAAACTGGTTCTGACTTAGGAATAATTTAAGATACCACAGTGGGAGAGAAAGGGAGAGAGCAAGGGTGAGAGAGAGACCCCATGGTTCAACTTAGTCAAGTGTCCACATGTAGTCCAATCAGCTCTAGCAGAGAGAGCAAAGTTATGGAGTGAAAGTGAGGCTCTGGGGTCCCGAACCTGTGGGCACAACCCCCAAAAGGTCTACTGCAGTGGTGAAAGTGAGGGGTAGAGGGACATAAGGAGATAGGTGAAGGAAGAAAGAGAAAGAAACACTGACTATAATTTAACATCTTTTGAACCTGAAATTCAAAAGAATCCTTTTGTGGATCTGAGTATATACACAAGTACACACACACATCTGCATATACACACCATTTAGTGAATGCATACTATTTGCCATGTGCCATGCCCGCCCTGAAGTAGCCCTTGGTCTATTAATTTTCAGTCTTGTGGAAAGCACAGCCCCATGAACAGAGGAGGGTTAGACTCTGGTGCATGGTGGCCATGGAGCCCAGAAGAGCAGAATGACAGGAAGTCCGGCCAGAGAAGCAGTTGTCTGAGCTGGCTCTGAGAGGCAGAATAGGAAGTTCAGCCTCATGGAAGGACAGGTGAGCAAGCCATGCAAGGCAGAAGGGACAGCATGGATGCAGGCAGGACAGTGAGCAATGGCATGGTGTGTCCTGGAAAGGGTAGCCCGGACTTGCTAACAGTATGGAGAGGTAACAAGAGGAAAGCAGTAGGCAAGAAACAAAGGGCAGATTTTTAAAGAGCCTTGTTGGTCAGGTTAGTAAATGCAGATATTAACCTGAGGACATTGGGAAACCATAGGAAGATTTTAAGCAGAGGAGTGACACAGTCAAATGTGTGTTTTACGCAGATTCCTTGGCAGACGTGTGGAAAATGGATTTGAGAGCAGACAGCCCGGAAGACAGGGCGACTGGTTAACTATTGCCATCATCCAGGGGAACCAATGGTAGTGACCTACACTAAAGCAGAAGTAATGAATATAGCCACAATTATTCATGGATTCAATAATAGCTATTAGGATTTCTTAGGTTCTGTGTGCTATCCTAGATGTCTCATACGGGCCATTTTTTCAGTCCCCCCATTTTTTCAAAAAAGGCCTGTGATGTCAGGTGCTGGTCTTACAGATGAGAAAGCAGAGGCTCATAAAGATGATTACTTGGCCAAAGTCTCTTAGCCAGTTAATGTCAAAAAAAAGCAATATCAAATCCAAGTCCCTTTGACAGTAAACTTCAGTAATTCACCCCCATCCCAATGGTAATAGCTATGAAGAGGAAGGGATACTGTTCAGAAAAAATGAAGAGGTACAATTATCCAGACAAGGTGACTGACCAGGTTCAGGGAATAGGGGAGAAGAATGACCACAGGTAACTTGCACATTCTGAACCTGAATGGCTGGGACAGCAGAAGCAGGACTGAATTTTATCCGTACTTGAAAATGGTCTTTCACATTCATTCCAGTTGAAATGCATCACGTGAAAACCAGGCATTTGGCAGCACACCCTTGTCCCTTCTGCATTTGATGGCTAGTCAGTCTTTCCCGCCCTCTTGGCCTGGGTTCCTTGGCTAGTATTTCCAGTTCTCTGCCTCACTGTTCATTTAGTCCCCTTGTCCCCTGAGCTTGTACCATAGCCACCTTGCCAATCACATTCCTTGGGTCAAACCAACTGTCCATTTACTCTATGCCAGCTTCCAGAGAGCCATGCAGGAACAACTGTAAAATGATCTGGGCTTCGTGCTTTCGTCCACCCTTATCTTATCCCTCTTCTCCCATCAGCCTCCCCTTCCTGTTCTGCACTGAACCTGTCTCCTTAGACCCTAGCCAGCCACCTGCTCTTTGCAGGGTGACTTTGCCACTGACTTGGGTTATCAAGGTCATGCAAGTTGAGGTCTCTCAACTTAGCTGCCCCCACCTCCGCGTGCCTTACTGTGCTTACTCAGTCCCCTCTCCCTACTCATGTATCAGAAAAAGAGGTTAGTTGTCTATGCACCAACTGAGTCTTGATCTATTGTGCACAAATCATTTTTAACACATAGTTTAAAATTTGTGCACAGAGTAAGTTTCAGTTCAAGGTATTTTTAAATTTTCACACTCTGTTTTAAAAAAAAGGCATTATCTTTACTAGCAAAGCTCTCATCATGCTGCATTAAACTATGAGAGGGTTTGAACTTTTCTCATCCTTACTTTGGGCCAGGATGAAGTAGGTTGAGCTCCAATCAACTAGATTTTAATTAGCCCCCAAATGATACTTTGCTTCCATCTCTAAGCCTTAGTTGGTGAATTACTAGGTAAAAATAAGTTTAATGAATAAAGAAAGGCAAAAGTCATTAATATCTCAAAAACTAGGTCTTTCACTCTATATTAACAAGTTTTAAGATGCCACCAATTGTAAGATATTTTTTAATAAGGGGGTCTGGGGAGAAATTATATGCATGAATACAAATTTAATCTCACTCTCAGAAATGTGAATATAAAATGTGAAGAAAACAAATTGAAACTTATAACTAAGACAATTCGGTTAAGTTTCCCGCCTATAATTATGCTTCTCTTAATCTAGTAGTCATAGCTAAGTCCAGCTTGGTCAGTTTGTAAAATTCCTATTCAGGCCACAGTGTACTCTATTGAAAGTTTATTTTTGTAGGGAAAAAAGTATCTAAGACTCATGATGCCTATTTCTCTCAGGTTAGAAGTTGTTTTGTGACGCCTGTGTTCAGTGGTCTTACTTAGAAATACAAACTTGGTTTCAGTAAAGATTGAAACACCGTAAGGAAAGAAAAGCCCACAATTGATCAAGCTCTTTTGAATATGGAATAAAACATGAATCTAGACATGAGTGAATTAGAACATATTTTTCAGTGTCTTACCCAAGTAGGAATTTAGTGGAGAAAACAATTTACTTGCTTAAAAATGACAGGCTTTTCTTTCAGCAAACACCCGTAAGTGTTAGTGTATACATTTCCCTTATTAAATGATAAAATCGTTCTAGCTCTGGTTTTCAGTGTCATCTTGCTAGAAGCATCTGATGGCACATATCAAGCCTAAGATATAGTCTGAACAAAAGTATTTCCCTGCCTCACAGGCCCACTGTTTATGCCTCTATGTGTACATACCTGCTTCTGTATGTATGTGTGTATGTGTATATGTAATTTTAATTGCATTTTGAAAAGGTACAATAGTGTTTGTATTTTTCAGCAAATGTGCTTTTTCCTAATCTACGTTTATTAGAACATACTGAATTATGAAACTCCACCATGTTTTCTATCCTCCTATGAAGATTTTGTTTTTCCTCTTTTCTAAAATATTGCATGTGAGAGGTGACAAATCAAGAGCCTGTAACTCAGAAAGCTGTGTTTTACTCCCATTAGGCAGTACTCCCTCTGGGTTTCTGCGTCAACGGTGGCTGAGAGAGCTCTAGTTTCAGCTACCTATTTCATGCGGCTTATACTACCTTCTTGATGAGCCATTTTACTAGTTTGGGTACAGGGTTTTGATCTCCTGTATCTCACACACACACATGTATATATACTCATATTCACATGCAAATATAAATGTATATGCACACACACATACAGATGCCTTTGGGTGCTCACGCACATATGCATACATAAGTACACATAGATCTGATGTCATTTTCTTCTCACCTTTCCTACCTGAAGATTTTCCCTGGCTCTCACCTTTTCCGTCAAAATCCCCAATACTGAGACTCTTTTGGGAAAGTTCATCATTGTTAAAAAATATGCTATTTCTACTGCCAAGGCCTGGATTTATCATTTTACAAAATCCCTGAACAGTTCTATGCAGTAGGTATGGAAGTTTTCATAACCTGCCTGAGTACAAGAATCATCAGATCATTGAAGGTGACCCTAAAGAAGCTGGTGACAGATCGAACTTGCCTTCCAACTCAGGCTGTCCCTGTTGTAAGAAGTGAGGGACACGGAATTGCAAGCTACCCACAGCCATCTCCCCTGTGACTAGGGTGCAATCACTTGTAAGCATTTCCACGTGTTTTCTAACATTTTTTCCCTGTTACTCCTGGTAGGGGATCCTGGTGTTCAGGTTCCTGCACCTCCCAGGTCTCCAGTGTTCTTTGCATTAGACTGAGGGCAGAGATGTTCGAAGTTGTATTGGGGTGTGCCTTCGTTAATCTCTCTCTCTCTGTCTTGTCTCTGCTCTATTCTTCTTTGGTTTCATATATGGAGAAAAGACATCTCTAGGGCTGATCTCTGCTAAGTCTCTGGAGAAAATGTTAGAAACAAGAACAAGGGGAGGATGGTGTCTCTGAGCTGACTTGCCCAAGTCCTTGACCCCTTCCTTTCTTGTTCTTGGTAGACTTGGGCTGGCCAGGACTCTGAGCTCAGGATCCTGCCGTCTTGTGATGATCATACTGCCCAACAAGCCACAACAAACCCTGAACAACACACAAGTCAGAGGAAGTGACGTTTGTTAAAATATCAGAAAAACACAACAGATAATCTCTATTAAGAGGATTTACTAGCTTGATGGAGAAAACTTCTACCAGCTCAAATCCTTTTAGATTTTGGGGTTATTTTTCCAGTCTTTTTCTTACCACCTCAACCCCAATGCTTCCTGAAAATTTGAAGGTTATCTCCACAGCCCTACACTCTTTTGTCCCCACAATTGGTGGGGCCCGGACACTCAGCATAGGTAAGGTTTCTAAACATTATCTCAAAAAGGCCTGAAGTACCCAATGTATACAGTTACTTACTTTCTACCCTTTTATGATCTCTAAACAGCAATCGCATTCTCTATTGTTAATATGACTTTGAGTAACTTACCTATTTAATACTGATTTTAGTAACAGGCTCCAAGGATAGCAGAAGAATAGGTTACAGCCCCTGACCTCAAAGATCTTGTGGTTTTGGAAGGAAGAGACAGGAAAGTGAAGTTATACCAAATCTGTTGTATGTCATAGATGGGCAAGTGATGGGAGAAGCTAGAGCAGGGATACCAGGAAGAAGGCTGGCTTGGCAGAATGGGCCTGAGGAGATAAATTTGCAAGTGTATCTTAGGAGATAGAAGAGGGTGAGTCAAACTAATTTAGCTGGGGTGGTAAGTCCAAAGCAGACGGAATGGAGATATGTATAAATGTAGTAACTGCCTGTTTCTTTGGGGATTTCTTTTAAAAATCTGTATCTTGGGGTAGGAGGCATATGCCACTTATGTGGAGGCTCCAGGTAGTGAAGGGCCTAGAGAGGCCCTGACAGCCCATTTAATCCAAAATGAACCACTGAAGGATTTAAAGCCGTAGAATTAAAAATGTCATTTTCAGTGTTCTGGACCCTAGGATATTTTGACTTTCTGGTTATGAACAGAGATATTTTCAACAGAATCATGCCAAGATTGATGAGTTTTTTGTTGAGAAAGTATTTCCTAGGAACAATATGATAAAGCCAGTTTAATTTTTTCATCAGTTTCATTT
The DNA here is from genome assembly GCF_040802235.1 of Manis javanica. Lineage (NCBI taxonomy): Eukaryota > Metazoa > Chordata > Mammalia > Pholidota > Manidae > Manis > Manis javanica. The sequence continues at coordinate 48,547,324 of NC_133156.1, forward strand.
CCATATAGAATTCTCTTATCCAGAATAAACAATGGAGTCACAACTTTGGAGTCAAAAAATGACAGAGCAAAAAAATCAAAGAAGCAAAACAAAACAAAGCAGTGGTGAGTTCAAAACTTCCCTTTTTGGGTTCTCATTTGATAGAGGCCGTGCAGGTTGCTGAATCCAAAATGCGTTCCTGCCACATTCTAGCATTTGCAACATACGAGAGATTCTCTTCAGTTTGGGGATTCAGTTATTTTGGAATGCTTCCATTGTTGGGCACTTTTAAAATTTTCTAAGTCTCTCTCAAGCAACTGAATACATTTTAAATGGGACTTTTAGGAAGAGGGGCAGTGGAAGTGCAGCGATTTGACACACTTTGCTTGCTGCCATAGTACCAGAAGAGGTGGAGCTTGGAGTGAAGGTGTATCCCTCCCAGCCCTTGCATACAGCTACGGGCAGCTGCCAGCATGTGTGAGGAACCCCTCAAGGCCCTGAGGAACATGGTCCCCCATTCATCCCACATCAGAAACACAGGGTTGTGGAGAGATCCTTTGTAGTCCTGTCAATGATGGCTTGAAAACAGGTCACTGGAGGGTTGATGATGACGGGGGAACAGTATGTTGAAGGACCCCAGTGTGTCTCTTTAACATGCATCCCTTCTCCAGCAATCTGCTAGTCTGTCGACGTCAGCTTTCATCTCCTCACATGCCGCCCGGTTCTCACTGTTGGGCCGTGTCTGGAAGGCACTCCCATGCCTTTCATCTGAGAGTTTGTCACCAGGATTCAAGTGTTCATCGGCCATGGGTTAATGTCAGTTGGAATTAACAGCAGTTTCACTCATTGGCTTTTATTGTTAATATTTACATAACTTCCAGATTGTGGCCTTTGGAAAGCGAGATCAATGGAATGCAGAATGAGCCAAGGTTGAGAAGCTCAGAAAGTCACTTCTTTCTTAAAAAAAAAAAAATATTGTGTTTCACTTATGTTTTTAATAAATGGAATGAGTTGAATGGATTCCAGTAAAACTGACAAAACAAATATAAGGTTTGTCTTTATGTAAGTCTTAGCGATCCAAATGGATGCTAAGCTGTAGTGTCTGGGGGCTGAGTAAACTTGACTTTCTAAGGCAGCCGTTACTGTCTCTAGAATACAGAAGTCAGGAGGGAAAAAATCGATTTGAAGTCTTTTTTACCTGTATTTTCAAGTGAATGAAATTTACATAAAGTCATCTTTTCTCAGCTTTTGTACATTTTCTAACACTACCAAGACCACACTAACCTGCTTTCTTTAACTTGACCTTCAGCTTGGTATTTTGAGTGCTTCCTCCTTAGCTATAAACTGACCCCTTCTACCTCCTCAGTTTTAAAATTTCCAAGCACGATGGCTTTGAAATAAGTTGACCATATTCTCAGACAACCTAAAGTAACCCAGGAGTTGTGTTGGAATGATTTTGTTGGCACACGCTTCATACTCTGAATTCTTTGCCTCCTTGAATACTTATTAATTTTCACTAGACTGTATAGTTTTTACACTACCTGGCTCTAATGAGATTTCATTAACATTTAAAATACAAAGATTCTTTCTGGTTCTTGAGGAAGCAATATTTCCTTTTCTGGTTGGAAGGACTTAGAGTGAAGGAAAAGCTCTCAATTATTATCAAAGCTGCATCATTGACAGACTTATGCTTGGATTCACCTCTCTGAGCTCAGTTTCTAACTCTGTAAAATGGGAATTAAAATAAAGAAGGACTATAATCTCTGTGGGGCAGACACTATTTGCTCACAGGTATTGCTTCTTAACGGGGACTTTCAGGCAAAGCAGAACTTTGCTGGAAAACACAAATTGGAATAGAATGAGTTGTTCTACATTTGTCAAATACCGTGATTTCTCCTCATCTGAGATTTTAGCACTGCTAATTTGCAAAAGAGTTTTAACCACAATTAGGTGATTTCTAAAGGTTTTGCTGTTCTGAAATTCTGAATATCTATCATCTATGTATGAACTATATTTTAGATGTACTATAACTGTTATTTTCTGAATCAAAGGGACACAACTTCCTTCAGTATAAATTGGAACTTCAACTCTTTGCAGAGTCAAGCTCAGGGAAGCTGTCATCCAGTTTGTTTTAGTATATATATATTTTTACATGTCCTCATAATTCCTCCATCCCTCTCTCTTGCTGTAGAATCAGCCCTGCATGGAAGACCTCCCTTGAAATTATGTGGTGTAGAGAGAACATTGCCAGACTTTGTAACAAATCGGGTCCTATTCCTGGGCCGCTCACAGAATAGCTGGTGATCAAGGCAAGACACAGCCTGTCTGTGGCTCAGTGTCTATACCCCTAAAAAAGGGAATCACCCCTGTCCTCTGCTGTGCCAGAGGTAATGTCTGTGACAGTGTTTTGTAAGATCTCCTGGAATGAACAAATTCCAGATGAACCATTGGTAATACTGAAAACCACAGAGCCTATATAACCCACTGGGACTAAATGGGGCCAAAATCAAATATGTAATTCCAAGGCAGGTAGAGTGAGGTTTGATATCTGCATTATCCTTTGTATGGTATAAAGAATACAAAGTCTGAGACTATATCATAGATCAGGATTCATACAAATTAGAGAGAAACCAATTTCCAAGCACAACGAAGCAGGTCCAGTTAGGGGAGTCTAGTTCAGCCAGTAGTTTGGTTTGATATTTTTCCCCTTGTTTCCTTCAGAATGTGCCAGTTTCATGACCTTTTGTATTTCACGTAACCTCTCTGAACTTCAGTTTCCTCACCTGCACAGCAGTGATACTAATACTAGACTTTTAGCTTTTTGGTGTAAATTAGAGACAAAATTTGCAGAGCACCAAGCAATCCTGGAGATACACATTCCCCCCAAAAAAGTACAGATTATTTTTTCTATCTTGCCTTTCAAATGTGTACAACTAAATGGATGATGAACTCAATGCTTATCTTATAAATGCTTTCTTTGTTATTTAAGGGTATATAAATTTTAAAAAAAGAATGAAAAAAATTCTACCCAAAGAAGCAGGGACGTGTTGGGAATGTGATTAGATAGAAGAGAAGGAGGTGTTTGTCAGGTAGGAAATCCCATTCCTAATAAAACATGCATCACCTTTCAAGGTAAATTGTAGAATTGGAACTCTTTTTGAAACAGATCAGCCCACATTTGCGTGGAGTGCCCTCCACACCAAGTCCTCCTCCGGGGTCGGCATCCTTGTCCTCAGTGACCTACCCCAAAGGACTGGATGGAGAAGACAGAGAGTTGGTGACAAGTATTGAGATTTTTAGGGCAACACTAAGATGTAAGGAAAATTCCTGAGAGTTTGAGCATAGAAGATCCTGAAGAGCAGAGGGACTCCTGGAACAGCTTGAGTTGGGTTTCCTTGGGGAAAGACTGTTTTGGAGGAGGCAAATGGTGAAATGAGTGTTTGATGAACTGAGCGTGAGTGTGGAGTGACAGACAGTAAGTAGTCTAAGTCCGTGGATGGTGTTTGGGCCCATGGATACTGGCAAGAAGGCAGTAAAATACAAATAACCTGAATTTGCAATAATGTACACAAAAGCTGGTCTTCCCTCTAGCGCTGACTGCTTAGACCCTCTGGAGTGGTGATCCTCCACCAGGGGGTGGTTTTGCCCCCAAAGGACTTTGGCCATGCCTACAGACACTTGCTTCCCATGGTTAGGAGGGTGCTACTAGCATCTAGTGGATAGAACCCAGGGACGCTGCTGAGCTTCCTGCAGCGCACAGGACAGCCCCTGCCCCCATCAAGGAAGTACCTGCCCGAGGTGCCAGGGCGGCTCAGGTTGGGAAATCCTGCTCTAGAAAAGCATTTTCTAAATGGCATCCACTAGCAGGCCTCAGGATGACACATTTGGGAAGGGGGAGGGAAGTGTGCTTGATGGATAGGGGATTCTGTGTCCTAATAATTTGGGAATCAGGGGCCCACAAATGTAAATAGGCCTCTCTACTGCAGAATGTTTCCAAGTATTTTATAATAAAACAGGAAAGCCTTGCCAAAGCCGGTTTTCTAAGAAATGACTTTGTAACTTACCCATGTTCCACAAAACATACTATGGGAAGAACTAATCTGGCTTGATTAGTTTTCATATTTCATATTTGTTACTTTTGGGTGGGATACACCACAGTATCTATTTGAAAAAAAGTAGATTTAGTTGACCTTAAATTGATCTTAAAAATAAAAAACAAAACAAAGCATAATCAAACATAAGACCTAGCCATGCATATGAAAAAAAAAATGGGGAAGCACAAAAGATTGTGTCCTGACAAAGTGTACATCTCCATGATGGTTTGGGCAGTGATGAAACGGAAGAATGTGCTAGTCCATAGTTGCTTTATACAACCTCTAGCCACGAGAATGACAGACGTCTAATGTCTTATCAATATGCCAGGATGCTAATACACCCTTTTCCCTGCTGGGCACTAGTATCACTTATTGTTGATACTTAAGTGAGTCTCCTCACCCCCAGTCCACCTTTATAAGTGAGTAGTTACAGCAGATGCTCACATCTGATTGTTAGTAAAAGGATTCTATTCACTTGCATTTTTTTCCTCTGAAATACTGCCTTTGTTTATTTTAGTGCATCTTCTTAGAGGTTGTTTTTCTTAGAAGTTATTCTCTTTCAAAAGAGAACCAAAATAATGTATAATAATCCCTGGTTGAATGTGAGGCCATAATTTAAATAAAGGTTTTGGGGTGACATAGGAGCTTTTGAGTGAAAGTAGAAGCCCAGAGGAAGGAGGGAGACAGTTTCTTACTGGTCACATTCTGTACTGAAGCTTTACGTCCCCTTAGTTACTTAAATGTAACGTTCATTCCTCTGAAGGGGATCTGGGATGAGCTTTATGCCGAAGAGGACGTTGAGTTAGTGCGGTGCTGAAATGAAATCTGCAGTAATCTGTAATAAACGTCAGTTTATTAGGAAATTGGCATGTGTCTTTACCATAATAAATCCCTAAATTCTAGTAGCCCAATTACTTAATTTTCTAGGAGAAAACTTATATCTCATCTCTCTTTTGATCCTACTTACCCTAGTATTAAGGGATTAAAAGTCTTAGGACCTTTTGTCCTTCAGTCATTCATTAGCTTGATGTTATACCTAATCCCCATTTCCATTTGCAGAGAAGTCAGTTAATATAATCAGCTATCAATTATTTAGCGGGTTTTAAAAGAGTAAGACACCACTTGAAAAGAATGATGAAAAAACTTTGAGGTCTGCGTGGTTTAATTTTGGATCAAATGCCACTAAACACCTATATATTGGTTTTTCTATTGCTGCCATAACAGATTATCACAAATAATGCCTTAAAACAATACAAATGTATAGTTCTGTAGGTTGGAAGCCTGACCCATGTTCTACTGGGCTAAATCAAGGGCGGCAGGGTTGCCGTGCACCCCGGAGGCTCCAGAGGAGGACCTGCTCCTCGCCTCTTCTGGCTTCCAGACGCTGCCGTGCTCCTGGGTGCATGGCCCCTTCCTATCTCTATCTCTTCACAACTAGCCATGCATGTCTCTCTGGCCCTGCTTTCACTGTCATGTCTCCCTGTGACTGCAGTCACAAAGGTTTCTTCATTTATAGGGATTCATAGGTTAGATTGAGCCAACCTAAATAATCCAAGATAATCTCCCCATCTGGAGGTTCTTGATCACACGGGCAAAAATCCTGTTTGCCCTGTAAGAGAGCATATTCACAAATTCTAGGAATTAAGATGTGGACATGTTTTGAGAGTTCATTTTTCTGCCTACCACGCCTTTGCTTCTCATTTCCAACATGATTTGAGAGAAATTCTAGTCAATTCTCAAAAATCTGAAAAGCATATTTCCACGTGTTTTTAAAACATTAGCTATCACTTCTTTGGTTTTAAAGTTAAATTAACCTAGATATGAAGACAACAGCTCCATTTCTTTTCCCCACTCACACTGTAGAAATAAAACTCCTAAAGATGCTGAGTAGAATTTGTCTCAGGACTAGCGATAGGTAAAGAAGTCAGTGGAACATCTCCCCTGTCAACTTCCAGCTATGAATACCTATGTGTCACCCCATAACTACGTATCTCATATTGCATAATGAAGCTCAGCTGTGTCACTTCTGCCTTCCCTCGGGCACTCATTCCTACCAGCAGACAATTACTGGTGTCAGCAAGCATGTGGCTATGGCTGGCTGCTTGATTAGCTGTTAATATTTGGTAAAAGGAGTTATTTGAACCCCATCAGTATACCCATTGGAAATGAACTGTTCTTTGAGCATATCAAACCAGGATCTCAAATGAAAAGGATGCAGCAGCCAGGATAAAGTGTTGTTCATTTTCTGTGAAAGATGTGAAAAACGGACCCTTGTTCATTAGTAGACTTTGTAGGTTATAAAGGAGGAAAAGGGGAATATATTTCTGGAAGAGTTGAAAAACCTTCAACTTTTTATTTAAGTTCTTAAAAATGTTTCTACTTTGACCTTAGATCTCTTTCTCCTAAATTTCAGAAACTGTTACCATCTAAGACTAGTTGTAAAGAATTGAAGCAATTTATTGGTAGTGAGAATATGATCAGGCAGCCAACTACAAAAGTCCTCTTTGGAACTAGAATGATAGTATTAGATCTCTTTATCCCTGAAGGACTGTAACACTCTAATCACTGCATCTGTCATTAAATACACATGAGGTTGTATGTTCAGTAATTATAACTCTATTGGCACGCTTTTTAAAAATCAAGGCTCTTTTTTTTAGTCAATGCTTACAAACCACACTTTTCTGTCCAACTGCTGACTAGGGACAACTAAGTAAAGAAAAGCATGAGAAGGAAAGCCTTTGCCTAAGGTTTTATAAAACGGCTGGTTTTATAAAACATTCTTGTATCTGTGGCTTTCCTTATATTAAAATGAAATCCAGATGCCTGATTTGACCCCTGTGTGCTCCTCTCATGCCATTGTCTACCTTGATCACTATTCTGTGGTCATGTTCGGCTTCTATGGGCTTCTTTCTGCTTCTGGAAAATTCCAGAATGTCCTGTCTGTAGCACTTTGTTCTTTCTGTTCTCTGCCTGCCATGGTCTTCCTTCGGTTCCTTCGTTCATAAATGTGTTCTCAGCACAGCCACCAGAGGGCGCTCCACTCGCGGTCTTCCAATGGCTTCTCATCTCCCTGGGGATACGAGCCCAGGTCCTTACAGTGACCTCAAAGGCCCTCCGACCTGGCCTCAGTTATTTCTCAGATTCCCGCTTGTTCACACTCTCCCGCGTCTCCATCTCCTTCAACTATGCTGGACATTCTCCCTATACACCTCTGCCTTTGCTGCCCTGTCTTAATAGTGTTCCCTAGATGCTTCCCCACACACTTCATTATTATTGTACTTTCAGATTATAGCAAACACTTAGTAGGTGCTCAATAAGTATCTGTCAAATGAATGAACCAACGAATGTGAACATCACTTGTTAATGGAGCTCGTTGCTGACAGCCATATTTATAGTACCCCATCTATTCTGTACATCATCACCCTATGGCTTCCTTCAAAGCACTTGTCCTACATATTTGTCACTTGTCTGTTTCCCTTACTAAAAAGGTAGCTCCTAGAAGCAGGGACCGTGACTAACTGCTTTATTGCTGTGTCCCTACTCAGTGCACTACTGTCACATAACTGGGGCTTGAGAAATATTTGATGAATGAGTAGGTGTGAAAGAAAACAAGCCTTCATTTCGTCAAATTGGATATACACCCCACTGGACAGGATCTTGAATATGATGTAAAAGGTGATGTCTAGGCAGGCGGTGAATCTCATTGTTCGTACTCACTGAGATACAAACATAGGCCTCCTGCTGCCCTTCAGGCTCTGCGGTTGGGCAGTGCCGCGTGATCACAGGAGAGTTTCCTGAGCACTTTGTCATTTACCCAAGACAGTCACTGCAGTGTGACCAGTGGTTCCTCTGCTTTTGTCCATTCTTGCTTTTTACATCTCACTGCATTTACACCAGTGAATATTAGTTCAAATATCAAATTTTGCATGTAGCATACCTGCCCGGCTTCAGTGTGACTTGCCTTCCTCTCCAGCAGCTGCCTATCAATGCCTTTGGAAAAGGCACTCTGAAGGCAAAGTACTAGATTTTCCATTTACTTGCTGTATGACTTTGAGCAAGCATTTTATCCTCTCTGAATCTCCTCTGAATCTCCTCCAATATAAAACAGGATTTTTAAAAGCCCTACTTTGTGAGGTTCTTATTTATTCATTTTAATAAATAATTTTATTGAGCACCTACTATGCCCCAAGCAGCACCTGGGTGCTAAGGGAAGAGCAATGTCCAAGGCAAATAGGATGCCTGCATTCATGTATCTTTTAGTCTACTGGGGGCTGACAGACAGTAAAGAAGGAAGGAGATGAATTTAGTAAGATATTTTCAGTGAGGGATTTTCAAAGAAATAAGCCCAGGGTGGCAGAAGAGAGAGGAGGCCCATTCAAAGGGAAGAGGGGACACCACTTAAGGTGGAGATGTCAGCAGGACTTTTCTTTGTGCTGAGGTGTAAATGCTGAGAAGAATCTAAGATCCTAGGAATAATGTCCCAGGCAGGGGGAAAGAGCAAGTTCGAAGTCCCTGCAATAGCCAGGAGCTCAGTGGTTGCCGGGACAGAAAGAAGGCGGTCGTGTCTGAAGTAGTAGTGAGAGCGGTACTCAGTGAGCTTTCCAACAGAAGCAAAGGTCAAGGAAGTAAAGTACACCATGGAGTAAGATTCTGGAGGGCCGTCTTACACCCACCTCAGGCACCTACTAATTGTGCAATACATTTAATTTTTCTTTCTCTTCCAAATTTAAAACTTATGAGTAGAAAGGCTGTATCTATCTTCCAGTAAAATAAAGGGCATGAACAAAGATATATTCAAGTAGTTTGTTGTGTTCATGCTAATTTAAATTTATCATCAGTCACAATTTTAATTAAAAGCACAGAAAATTGAGTCTATTAAAATGATGATTTTTTTATCCAAAACGTGTTTGAGTGTTTTCCCCTGAGATAATGCAAGCATGGTTCCTGTGATTTGGCATAAAATGAATCATGCCATTTAGTAAGAGATATCTTGGATTGACTATCTTCAAGAAAAATATATACTGACAAAAAAAATAAATATATATATAAGTCACCCTCTTATCCACAGGAGGTAAATTCCAGGACCCCCAGTGGATGCCTAAAACCACAGATACTGCTGAACTCTATATAGACTATGCCTTTTCCTAAACATGTGTTAAAGTTTAATTTATAAACTAGGCTCAGGAAGAGATTAACAACAATAACTACTAATAAAATTGAACATATGCTGTAATAAAAGGTGAATGTGGCCTCTCTCCATCTCAAAATATCTTGTTTTGGTCACCCCTCATCTTGTAATGACCTGAGATGATAAAATGCCTGTGTGGTGAGATGAAGTGGGGTGAATGACGTAGGTATTGTGACCCGGCATTACGCGCCTGTTGACTTTCTGAGGATGTGTCAGAAGGAGGATCATCTTCCAGACTATGGTTGACCAGGGGTAACTGAAACCATGGAAAGTGAAACAGTGGGTAAGGGGGACTACTGTATTTTCTGAAGGCCTAGATGAATATAAAGAGGATCTGAAAGTGGTCTTTGGAAACCTTTAAATAGGAAGTCTGTTTTCATCAATCTGGCATATTTGTTTGTTCTCCCAGTGAATACTTCACTGAATGTTGGTGGCTGTGTTATGCCTCATGCTGAATACTTATTAATTGGATGCTAAGTTTTGTGGTTTTTACAGCCTACATGCCTCTAATGTACATATACTTGTTTTAATTCCTACAAATGTACTTTCAGACTCCCACCCTCTCTCGTTGAGAATCTGCAGCAGCTTCCCAGTGAGGTCTTCTTAAATGCAGCTCTGACCCATTGCTCCCTGCTTCTGAGTCTTGGCTTGGCTTCCCAGTGCCCTGACTGGTCTAGGGGCTTCTTCCCTTTTTGCTCCTTACTTACCTTTCTAAGTACATCTCTTGCCACTTCCTCCCACCACCCTGAAATTCCTTCCTATCCTTAGAAACCTTTCTCTCTTTCTCTCAAGCTGTCACTTTTGCCTGAAATGCCCCTCCTCTACCCAACTACATCCCCTCTCCTTTTACCAAAGTAATTTCTCCTCATTCTTTAAGTCTCACCTGAAGTTTTCTCCCAAGGGCTGCATCACACACACACCCCATCATCGTGGCTAGTGTGTGTCCTCTCAATGCCCAACCACCTCTGTGTATACCAGATTACTGTGCTCCATTGTCCTCACTGCCTATCTAGACACCTAACTGGAGTGTTAGCTGATGGGAGCATGCAATGTGACTATGAAGTTCCTCTTTAAATTCCCAGTGCCAGGCACACTGCAGGGCCTACAGTAAGTACTCAAGGAAGCATTTCTTGAATTTAAAAGGTGCCTTTAAATCAAATGCCTCTGAAGAAGCAGTAAACTCCTCAGTACTGGAAGTCTTGTTTCATCACCTATCATAAAAGTTATGGTTTGCTCATACTAATATTCATAAATAATAGCAGAGGGACTTCTTTTCCTTCCTCCTTTCCTTACCTTTCTTTTGTTCTTCCTTTTTAAAATAAAACCCCTCCAAACTCCAAAAATCTATACCAGTAGTGTGTCTTTCAGTCCATGGGTTTGCTGACAACCATGGATGCCTCTCACAGATCTAAATTCCCCTGGCTTTTAAGTTTATCCTCTAGAATTGATTGCTTGGAATTTCTGTTATTAGTAATTAATTGAAAGAATAAGTCTTTATGATAGGTAAATATGTTTTATTGAAGAAATCCCATCAGTGAAAATGCAAAATGTTTTTAGTTTTAAATGGTTACCGAAATGAAGCCTCCAACGCTAACCCAAGTAAAGTTTGCAGAGTCAGTAACAAATCCATTAATTTCTTGACAGCGGTTTTCTCATATCTTGTTGGGGCCCCCGTAGTTATCTACTGAGTCCCACCTAAATCAAAGACTACTTCATAGACCTGCAATATTTATCCACAGGTTGAGAAGTGGAAGAGGTTCACAGCTCTGTTTATATAGATACATGCTTGTTCATATCTACTCTGATTCTCAGACTTATCAACATTGCTGAGCAAGGTTTAAATTTGGATTCATCTAACATGTAATGAGCCCACTTTATGCTAATAATGGTGTTCGATCTTCATTTCTCATTGAGAATTTGCTATGAGACCCTGGTCATGTCATAGTTTAACTGGGCTTGACTTACAGGCTGTGTCAACATTCTGGATCCAAGTTGCATGATGGGTAGCAACTTCAAACCTAGATTACCTGAAGGAAGGCTGAGTTGACTAATGGGCGGTAGCGCCAACACTGTGATGGACACTGTGCACATGCTGTTCCTGTTCCTAAAATTATTTTCCTCCATCCTTACTCCTTGGTTTTGGCAAAGTTATCTCAAAGAAGCTGAGAAAATAAAGTCAAACTACTTTCCCTTCCCTTATTTAGCCAAGGATTCTTAGCCCTGCCTGCCACAAGCATTAGAGTCTTCCTAATTTTAAATGGAGCTGCTGATGGATAATGAGTTTCATTCCATGTTTCATCTATGGCCTGGGAGCTTAGCACCCTATTGACCCCAACAAAAACAAGCCCTAGCTCAGTTCCTGGGACAAAGTAAGTGTGAACTATAGGGCTCCTTGCAGTGCCCAACCCTTGGCATTGAGAAGGAGGTCCAAACAAAATCTATACAGCAAAGGCCAGTCTGGCCTTGTGATATGACTGGGCACTTGTCAAGAAGAGTCACCTGTCATGTTCAAATGTGAATGTGCTCATAACAAAGGCAACTGCAGGGCTGGGAATGGGAGAAGTAAGTGAAGGGGGTAAAGAGGTACAAACTTCCAGTTGTAAAATAAGTCATGAGGATGAAGGTACAGCATTAGGAATATTATCAATAGTACTGTAATGTTTTTGTATGTTGACAGATAGTAACTACACTCACTGTGGTGAGCATTTCATAATGTACATAATTGTCGAATCCCTATGTTCTACACCTGAAACCAATGTAGATTGTATATCAGATATATTACAGTGAAAAAATTAGGCAAATGCTTGCCAAGCCAACGAATACCTAAATCTGGTAGCATCTTTTCAGTGATAACTCACTTTGTGGTGTTTCCCTTGTGCCGTAATCGAGCATCCTTCTCAGTCCTCCCCATTCACCAAGCTGCTCTATCACAAAAGCACCATCAAAAACCTCGGCAGCATCTCCACCTCCGAGGAGCCTCCTGTTGCCCCTTAGTGTTCCTAAAAGGGACCTTCTCCTCCCACACTGGCTCCTTGTCCAAATGTTAATGTTGAAGCACGTGGAATGCTGACTTCTAGCCCTTAACACTGTAATTTCACTTATACTAAAATATGAAGAGCTATTATTATTAATGTTTTATCAGGGAGCTAAAGTTTAGTTTTTGCATGTGAATAGGCCACTATTCTCCTTCCTGTGTTAGGAACTGCTTTTTAAAACTCTTGTGTTCTATTAAAATAACAATATCAAATTATGTAAATGTGCTCATTGCTTTATTGAAATTAATACCCTTATTTAGCAAGTTGAACCTCACAAGATGGCCATTTTTATTAAAAATCATGGAACTGTGCTGGCTGTTTAAAGGCTAATGTAATTGGGTGAACCCAACAACTGGGAAATGTCAATTAATGAGAGATTGTTAACTAATACTGTTTGAACAATCAATTTTCTCTTGTAGTTTGGAAAATGGTCCTGGTAAAGTAATAATGACTGTCTAAGGCCTGAGGGACAGCTTATGAGTATTTTGTTTTGCCCTGTTTTTGAATCTGTTAGATTTTCTTGACAGTTTGTCAAAACCAAGTTTTATTTAGTAGTAGAAATTTAAAGGTAGCAGTTTGTGGGAAATCACACGCACAGTATTTCTTCTCTGTGAAGGTCATTTTCTGGCTGGCAATAAATGGCCACAGGACACTTCTGCCACCATGCTGTGGGTGCTCGTAGGAACATTCAGTGATAGTTCCTTCCTTTCTTTTTGAGATGGTTTTCCTTTTAGAAAAAGATTTGGTAATTACAAAGACATCTCTGTTCTTAGCAGCAAGAAGTATCATATGTCATTGGGAAGATACTGAGTGTTCTTATTACCGGTCTTAATTTCTTAGCTTCTCCACCATTGTCAGTAACATTCACCATGAAACAACCTCAAAATCCATTCTCTTCTCAATAACCCTCAAATGGAACTGTTGGTGATTCTCTTTTGGCAGTGTACATATCCTCATTGGCGCGTACCTCAGAAACCTATTTATGAAAATATCTTGTGGTTTCCAAATAGTTGTAGGGAAGGGAATATTTGGTCACTTATGCAATTTACAGAATTGAGGTCAACTACCGATGTTGGGATCATTCTGACAGAGGCTGTGAAGACAAACGTATGAGTAATGCTCCAGATCCCTATGCTCATTTTTTATTGCATATTATTTGTGAGTCATTGACTTTGAAAACCAGAAAAGAGCCTCACATTTCAGTTTCTCTGTAAACACCTGCTCTTAGTACCATCCAACAGTTGAAGGTAATCCTTGTAGGTGGTGGATTATGTACCATTTCTAGGGCTCTTTGTGATGACTAGATGATGAAGTGTTTCTTTATCATATGATTTGACACAGCTCTCCACTCCCCCTCCCACCTTACTCCCCCATCATCCTGGAACCAAACCACAGTTTAATTTATTTAAATTTCCTTTGTTCCCATTGGAGAGGTTTTGGATCTGTTCCATGGACTCCTGTGACTAATACAAGTATTGATTCTATCAATCCAATTGTGTGTGAACAAAAACTGACTAATTTTTTTTTCCTGGAACTGAAAATTAGCAAAATAAGCCCTATCTTAACAGACCAAACTCACATTTTCCCTCAGAAGAATTTGTTAAACTGGCTGTTACATTTTTCCTCTCCTCTACTAAATGTAGGCAACATGAACTGCAGAATAATAAGCATACCAATATACATAGATTCCTAACAGTTTTAACATAATACTGTTCACAGAAAAATTGACTGCTCAGTTATAAGACACTCCATATGCTTTTGAGATATGGCTGGTAGCTGTTTAGTTTCACTCTGATTTCTGCATGGATGCAAGGATTCTTTTGATAGAAACATCACTAGTTCAACATATAAGGGCAGTGTGCAGTGGAATTTTTCATCTTTGAAAGATGCAAATCACCTTTTGCTTTTGATATCAAAACACTAGATTAAAATCCCATCCTAGTTGACTAAAATGGGTTTTTACACTCTAGACAAGTTTTTTGTTTCTGTTTTTGTCAATTCTGAGGGAAAAAGCTCAATATTTAGCTTTATCAATAGTGTTTTGTGCAAGATAGAAGATGTTTGCCTCAGTTAGAGTTGCATGTATTCTGTGGAGCTAAAACTTACTGGTACCTGCTGATGGAGATTTTTCTGGTCTGTGCTCTGAGAACATCTTTTATCAAGTGCATGATTATTTATCCATTTTTTTTCTGAGATGTAAACCAGGTTCTTCTTTGATCTCTACCTTACTCTGAACTTCCTGCTGGTTGAACCAGGTCAGAATGCGGTGAATCTCAGCCCTCCAGACCTTCAGGAAAAAGTCATCCTCTTGGAAGCTTACTTTTCTTCAAAATAAAAACAACTTTTTATTTAACTTATTTTTATCACTTGACAGCATATTACTTTGCTTCTGCCTTCCTAAAATGTGTTTGGTATAATTGCATCTCTTTTCATGGACTCTGGGGTGGTTGTTAAAGCATCAATTTCTATGAGCTTTTTTGAGATATTTAAGGCTATTTGCTTGTCTCCTAAATGGTCCCAGACTAAAGTGTTTGAGCTTTCATGTCTTTTTTTTTTAATAATGTTGCTTTCATGCTGTTACCTTGTCACAATGACTGGCAAATAGTAGATACTCATTAAATATTTGTTGAGTAAACAAATGATTGTCACTTTACACTTTTACTATAGCATATCTGATTACAGTATTTCTTCTTTTTTTGAATATCCTGCTTCCAAAATGTTCAGGTTTTGAAAATCTGATAGCCATACATGATAAAATTATGTGCAAACCCAGATTAAACAGTATACGAATGAGAACTTGACGCCTGAAGGAGTAAAAAGCCAGCAAGGCTTGGAATTTGTGACGTGTGCTAAGAAGTCACTTTCAAATCTTGCTGCCTACTTTGAGCTCTGAATCCACAAAACTGTGAGATAGTTGAATTCCAAATAAGTGAGGTATTTCTGCATTTAGTTTTCCTTCAGATGGTCATTACCAGCACCTAGGAGCGTTGCCAGAAGCAGGATATATAAAAATCACTAGGCCATTACTGAGTTTGTGCTTATTTTAATTAGATTTCTTTGGGATTTTTTTTTAAGCTATCCAGGGAGAAGTGTGTCCCCTTGTGAATGTAATATCCATTATGTAAAACTTAAGTGCATCTGAGGGTTTCAAAAGTGTAAAATTTATACTTAGGGTCCTGTTTAGTCTATGTGATGAGATTTAAGATCAATTATGGAGGAAAACAAGAGCCGAATACATTATTGTTTTCAAGAAAACCTAAAAAATGATCAGAAAATGTTTTCTTGCTGCCAAATAGTTGACAGTTTGCTTTTTTGAGTTTCAGTTGAGCTTTTAGAGTTTGCTGGCCACATCACTTCTGCCATTCTTACTGCGTCCTGGCTGGAGTATTGGGAGGACAAGGAAATTTCTCATTAGTGACATGTAGTGACACTTCACTTTATTGTGCATGGACGATTTTCTGACAGAGATAGATGACATGGTTCAAGTTTCCAAGAAAATGTTATTCCATCATTGAATGGAGGAGTTCTGAACCAATCTTTCCGATTTACAAACAGCCTGTAGATGTACCACATGTGACAAACTGATACTGAAAAGCGGAGCCTTGAAATTGAAGATGCTTCCTTATTCATTTTTGGATGTTTAAGGTTACAGGTACCTGAACACATTAACAATGTCATGTTTTCACTTTTCATTAAGGAGTGACATGGATGGTACATGGCCCATACTGAAAACTCTACATTAGTTTGAATTTTTGGGGACTGGATTCTTAGGAATATTTTTCTGGAGCAGAAAAGACAAAATAATTTTCTTCATTTTTTTTTTTAACTCCAGCCTCTTCTCCATTTGATTCCCCAAATTGGCTTTCTGGTGTCCAAGAAAAAGGCATATTCCCGTGCAGTGACAGACATCAGTCAGCTTCCCCTCTCACCCCCAGCAACAGTCATATCTCACCACCGCCTTGCCAAGAGTGCCCAGTCTCTGTTAGGGTATGGAGGAGAAGAAGCCAAGATTTAGGCTAAACCTATCATTGATTCTATCCTGTTGGCACCTGCTCCTGGGGCTAAGCTGCACCCACCAGAGAGACTCTCAGAGCACTGAATGGCAACTCTGGGATGACGCAGCTCGGGGTGTGATTGAGGGGTATAAAGACGTGAGGTCAGGAACTGTTGCAGCCAGTTTTAGCTGCTGAGAGAGAAGCCAGCCTCAAGGTGAAGTGGGCCCTCGAAAAAGGCAGAGCTAAAAGAATCTCAAAGGAATGTAAGCAGAGTTCTGAACCTTGGAATTAAACCATCACTGAAGCCTGGCTTTCTAGTATTATAAGCCAATACTTTTTCTTTATTTTTCAAGATAATTAGTTGAGTTTTCCATTGCTTATAATCAAAAGATAGTAACTGGCTGAAGCCACTCAAACAGCCATTGTTTTGATCACCTGGTACCACTGTAAAACCACAAGTGATACAAATGTACTAGGAGCATGGAACTAGATGTGGTTAGTTCTGGTAGAATCTCTAGTCAGTGATGTGCTGGCAAATGGTTAACATCAGGCTCTGGGAATATGAGTGGGGGGGCTAGTATAGTATTTGACAGTTTGATTTCTCCGGTGCAAGCATTCTCATCTTTGCCAATTTCAAGCTATCACTGTGACACCGAATGTGGAATTAGGAAGAGATATTAACTTGGATCCCACAAGCCCGTAACAGTCAGTACCAGCATGCCATTACCTTTATTCCAAAGCTGCTATTTTACATATGAGAAACCTGTGCTCCAAAGGAGTTAAGAGGCTTTCCTGAAGTCACATAAATAGAGGAAAGGCTTCAACCAGAATGTCCATCCCTGATATCTGAAGTCTAATTTTTAATAAACTAAGCTGATGATCTGGCTTACGTATGTTTAGACGTTTAACTGCTAATGCAAGCACATTTAGGTCTTTTAAACTGAAAGACCTGTGGTTCTCTGCTTAAGACCAGAAAACTATCCAAACTTTGACAAAGTCAGTATTTCAGACTTTGCTGCCCAGTTGATCAACAAGAATCCCAGTTTACCTTAATGGGAGGAGCTACCACATACTGACAATGTATGTGGCAGCCACTCATCTACATGATCTCCACAGAAAATGCAGGGAAGAAATCACTTTCCATTTTATATGTGAGGAAAGAGGAAACTAAGGTTCAGAGAGGTAGAAATTTGTTTGAGTTGACATCTCTTACAAAGAGGGTGGGGTGAGACATTGACCCAAGGTTTGCCTGACTTCAAACAACATTCAGACCACCCAACACTTGGAGTATTGTTCTACAGAGATCATGTTTCCACTATGTGCTAATGGGCTTTGGAGATTTTTTTTGTAAGTTAGGAAACAGTTGGGGAAACAAATTATAAAACTAAAAAAATACAGACAGAAGCAAATGTTTGTTGAACAGTATTCATGGCCCTTTGGGGTTCAGGTCATAGCTCTTATTTTAAATATCATCTAATCTGTGATGTCATCTCTGAGAGTTGGTAAAGCTAACTTGTGAGGACTCACATGAGAAGGTCTGTGTCTTGTCTCAAGCGCCCTTTTATAAAATGGTATGAAAATTGTTTACCCACTTCCAGTAATGAATGTGGGCAATCTGCAGCTAAAACCTTAAAAGCAACCAAAAGGATTGCATGTGCTAAATAAATATTTATAGTTAATGAAACTAGGCTGGTTAAAGAAAAGATGCTCTATTTCATCCTTGCATTCTGGTACCAAAAACAAGTAGCATCATGCTTTCCACAGTTTTTCAGAGTGTTCTGTTTGCAGTACTGGAAGTGACTCTGTAGCTCTCAGTGACGTGCTATGAATTATTTAAGTGGGGTGATTAGCATAATCGGTGTGGCACCCTTAAGAATTAGGGGGCAATTAAGCACCGAGCTTCACCTA
Organism: Manis javanica; assembly: GCF_040802235.1. Classification (NCBI taxonomy): domain Eukaryota; kingdom Metazoa; phylum Chordata; class Mammalia; order Pholidota; family Manidae; genus Manis; species Manis javanica. The sequence continues at coordinate 48,565,523 of NC_133156.1, forward strand.
CTGCCCTCTTCTGCAGGGTGGAGGAGACACATACTGCAAAGGTGATCGCAAAAATCTGTTTTGTTCACTCTCCCTCTCCCTTCCTCCCTTCACCTCTGTTTCTCTACCCTGCACACACCCAAGTTTTTCCTTCATAACTGGTGGGAAACTGATTCAGTTTGTTCCCATCTAAGTGGCTTTGGCCTATCTCAGTGGTAACTGAAAATGCCAAACAGCCTCTGCAAATATCCAAGCATCTGGATGTTTAGTGTGATGGAGACAAATTAACCGGGTACATCCATTGTACATCTGGCTCTTTTCTGGAGTCCTGTAAAGACAACAAATGTCTTTATATAAGGAAAAAAGTAATAACAAAGAAAGCAGTTACTTGGAAGACCCATTACAGTCATCCTGTTGTATATCAGTGGCCACATCTGAGGGGCCTGGCTGCTTAGAGAAAATGGCAAAGCCATTATGAAACCTTAAAAATTATTTTCTAATAAATGTGGTTCAAGTTGCTATAATATTTAGGATATAAACCTTACTCATCGATTCTCATGCTGGAGTCTCAAAATTGACAGATTAAAAAAAAAACCTAGGGGTCACCCAAGGTCATTTCAGTATTTCAAAAAACCAAATGAAAGTAGTATACTTTTTGATACAAGCTAAGTAAAATGTCAAGTGTCTTTTGGTTAGAAAACTGACACGAAATAAATGCAACTTGGTAAACAAAGACTTTCATAGGTAGAAATACTTAGCAGATTTTTGAAAAGGATGGTTGGGTTTGATGTGAGAACTGCTCACCTAGAATGAACCATGAGTGGTCCGTACCAAGTCATCAGTTCTTGACACAATGGTAAAATCTATTTTATAAGATTATTTAATGAGCACTCATGGTGCTTATAATCTAGTGGGGAAGGAGATAGCAAAAAAATTAGGTTTTGTAAACTTGACGAATGTTACCAAAGGATCTTAGAAATGCCCATTTCTGCATCTATCCATAAGGTTAGAACACAAAGGAGTCATCTGCCTATAGACAATGATTTCATAGGAACCATAAAGGAAACATAGCTATGGATATATAGATATCAAAATACGTATTTTGTTAAGCCACTTTTCAAATCCTGTAATCACTCTTTTCTTTAGGTTTAAGGTACCTAAATTCTCAGCAAAAGATGCTGTCTGCTTAGAGAAAATGGCAAAGCCATTATGAAACCTTAAAAATTATTTTCTAATAAATGTGTTGGATTAGCAGCCAGTCACGAGGACCTCTGTAGAATCAGGGCCCAGGACAGAAACCCTGAAGAAGCTGAAGGGAAGCACTGGGAGGAGAGAGGAAGGGGTCCCTGAAGTGCATACTGCCAGGTGAGGCCACCCCAGAGAGAACTGGGGGAGTGTTGCTAAAATCTGAGGGCCTCAAGGCCAAAGACATGCCCAGGAGGCAGGAGGCCCTACGGAGGGGCCGAAGCAGCCCCACCAAATCCCAGTAAGGAAGCCTGTCTTCCCAGCCACAGGGAACGAGGCTGGCTAACCCCCTGTTAGACCTGGCTGCAGAGAAGCACCGGTCTCCTTACTGAACAGCAGCAGAAATGAAGCTGAGTTTATGAGATTTGCCCCAGGCCATAGAATCCATCCGTGTCACACCTGGGATTAAGATTCAGATCTTTCTGCCTTCCAGAAAGACAACTACTGTCATTCCCGATCATGTCCTATTTTGAAGTTCATTAGTTAACCTCTGGGTACTCAGCCAGTTTAAGAGCCGCTACATCAAAGTGTTTTAAATGGACAGGTTTAAAGTGATCATCCTCTCATTGCCGGGCTCATTCTCTGAGCCCCTGCAAAGGTTCTGTGGTTCATACAGAGGCAGGCTGCTCATCAACAAGTTTCCCCGGGAGGTGGGAAGCATCTCTCCTCTGATCAGAACATGCCTGTCACAGAGTGCCAGCGGCTACTGAACAGTGCCTGCTCAAAAGAGCCGCTGCCCCAGCCCAGGAGTCCAAAATCTGTCTTCTGGCAGAGGCTTAACTGTTTGGCTGCTGCTTGGGAAAGTCCATGCTGGTACCTCCCAGGAAGAGAGAACCCAGCTGGGAAGCTGCCAGTTGCAGGCAATCTTCTCTTTCATTTCAACTCAACAAATATTTCATGTGTTCCTGCTGAGGGTCCAGTCCTGTGGGGTGTGCAGTGCTTTGGGGGTTTACAGTCACGCTAGAAGTCCAGATGTGCAAGCAGGAGACAGCCAGATGATACGTGGAGGCTCCACACAAATAAGAACTTGGTGGTCATGGCTGCAGGAATTTAGGGATTGTTTGGGGCTCCTGATGTAGCACAGTCCTTGCAAAAGGACAGGAGCAGCTAATTTAGGGCAGACCGGAAGACACTGTCCCAGCAGCACCAGGGTTCTCTGTCACTTAAGGACAGAAGCACAACGTAAGACAAAATGAGACCTCTGTTGAAGGGAGAGAAGAAGAATGAACAAGGCTGCCTCAGATCCATGAGATTCTTTTCTGGACACACTCCGTGGGGACACTAAGCTGGTCCTTATCCCTCTAAGGCCAGGCCCCAGGGAAGCCAAGGGCAGCCTCAGCAGTCACGGCTCCTGCTATTCATCCACCCTCCCATTCTGAACTCCTGGCTTCAGTCTGTCTCCTCTCTCTTGGTCTGTTACTTGTCTGATTTTGGTCCCCGGCTCTCCAGCAAGTGCTTGGATGGCAGCAGATTCAGAACTCAGGAGACAAGGTGTTGGGCTTCACCACTTGATGTCTGGCAATGCAATAGCATAGTGGAAGTTTCCAGCTGTGTGAAATTCTAATTGTTTGTATAATCAGAAAATAGCATGAGGGGCTGTCAGGTCACGGGAGGTGTTGCTGGGCTTGTGGATGGGGGCTTCTGTCGTGTCAGCCCTGCTTTTTCACTTTTGATGCCTTCTCGCTTCCTAGAATAGTGACTTCACAAGTGAGGTGATTTGCTTTTAGAAGATTTACCACAACTCTAATTATCAGTAACATCATTTATTGGGGTTCTTCCCCCTTGCGAGACTGTGATTCCCATGAAGGCACTGACAGGACGTGGATTCTTCACCCTAGGACTCACCATGTCTTGAACAGACTGGGAATGACGTAAATACTCGATACACTTTTATTAAAGAGATTGTGTTAATTCGGTAGGCTTGCCATAACAAAGTACCTCAAGCTGGGTGGTTTAAACAACACAAATTTATTTTCTCACAGTTCTGGAGGCCAGAAGTCCGAGATCAAGGTGTGGGCAGGTTTGGCTTCCTCTGAGGTCGTTCCCTCTGGCTTGCAGACGGCTGCCTTCCTTCTCATTTCTCCCTGGCCTCTCAAACACGGCCTTTTCCTCTGCGCGAGTATGCCTTGTGTCTGTGTGTGTGTGTGTGCAAATCCCTCCTTCTAGAGACATCCATAGATTGGATTAGGGCCCACAGTAATGGCCTCATTTAATTTAATCACCTCTGTAAGGACTCTCTTTTCAATTGCAGTCACATTCGGTGATACTAGAGGTTAGAGCTTCAACATATGAATTTGGGGAGGACGTAATTCAGGAGCAAGGATGAATGCTATAAGCAGAATGGTGTATGTTCCAGGAATTTGGTTCATATTCAATTAGAGAAATTTGAGAGTAATGTGCATACATAATCCATTAAAATGAGTTCAGGCTATTCCTTGGAACGACAGTTTCTCCCCTCATATGTTCCCTTGAGTAGGAACACAAAGGGTGGCATGATAGCCCGCTAGCCTGGAGTGGTATTCTCCCTTGGGCTGCGTCATACATCAGCTCTGCAATTTGAGGCTGGTCTTTCTATTTCTGGGCGTCAGTTCTTTAACCTACAAAATGAAGGGGTTGAATCATGGAGTCACTCTGTGATTCTGTGAAAACAGACTAGAATGGAAATATTCCTTCTGGCGATTTTGTTTGACTAAAACCAATAACCTTTAGTAATTCTTTCTCAAAGACTTGTGGAGAGAAAGCAGGGACTCAAAGTCTACCCTGTCTTTTCCTCAGTGGGGTTCTAGTTCCATGCATATCAGAGTCCTGGGGAAGCAAAAGTCTTTTACCCCAGGATGCTTCCTAAATAGCAACTTTGAAACAACTTTAAGCGACTTCCTAAATAGGAGAACAGCCTTCCAGTGCTCTAGATTTCCATTTTGTTTTCTGAGAGAAACTCTTTACTACTTACTATCCATCCATCTACTCCTATCTTGGGGAAGATTGACTTTGGGGATACGGTGATTGAAGCAGTCATAAAGAACATAATTCTACAAACAAAATGCTCCAATTTGATTCCCCCTTCCCAGTTCTACCCTAAAGCTCAGAATAGATAACTGGTGAAACTCCAGAAAGGATCACTTTCTACCCTCTTCCACTGATGTTTCCTATTCTTTCCTGTTCTGAGTGTGCTTAACTGAGACATTATTGTGAGGAATTGAAGTGACAGAGTGGAAATATGTGGGATTTTCCACCTCCACTGTCCTTCAGCAAAATACAATGACCAAGTCTTTTCATAACCCTTTCCTGCCTTTGTTGTCTCCTGGAAACAGTTGTTCTCTGAGTTAGAATCTGCTAAACTGTTAGTAGAATAAAATCCCCAGAATGATGAGTGGATGCAGGGGGTTCTGAACTGTTAGGTTAGGGAGGCGCCCTGGTGCCCAAGTCGGCTGGCCTGCTCACTGCCCTCCAGAAGCAGGACGGTAGCGGCCTTTGTTTGTATTCACATGTGTCCTTCCCATTTTCATTTACCACCCCTTTGCTCAAGACATCACCCTTCTGAATTAACAATGACTTTCCAAATCTGTACCTTGGCCTTTCCAGTGAGTGCCTTCTCTTCATTTACTCAGTCACATAAGGTTATAGAAACAGGAATGCAGAAACTTGCACAAGTAATTGTGATCTTGGAAATTCAGGGCCATTTGCATTTCAACATAAGACAGCAGCTTCTAAAATACACTGAATGGAACTTAGGGAACCGTGCACACACACACCTGATAGAATCCTTCTCCTGTCTGCTCTTACATTGAGCAGTTCATTGACATTTTGTTGAATCTACTTCCCTTCAATCTCCCTTTCTATATAATTTCAATTCTTCTGCTAGGATTTCCCATTTCTATTCCCAGGGGCTTTAACACCTCAGCTCAGCCAATCTTTAAGAAACAAACGTCTCTCTTCTTTTTTATTTTATGTCCTACTTGATCCCTACCTTAGCTGTGCAAGCATCACTGGGATACTGCCAAGATAAGAAACACCCTTTAGCCTCAGTTACTGGGGTTAGGGACTGCTGAAAGGTACCTGACACAGTTCAAACTGAATTTGGTTCTCTCTGCTTTATTCTGCAAGACTGAGGATCAGGACACTCTTGATTTTTCTCCTACAGAGGAAAAGCATCCTAACCTGTTTCTTAATTCCCTCTTGGTGATCCCTACATCTGCCCCCACCTTTGACCTCAGCAACCCCTCTTCCCCTACTAGATTCCAGCCTCACAGCCTCTTTTACACCATGCAGACATGCCAAGCTCATTCTCATGCAAAAAACTTGGCCTTTGGGTCCTTCTCTTGCGTGCTCCTTCCCTTAGGGGTGCTGACTTCTCCTCAATCTGAGAAGGGCAATGTGAGTCACATGGCCTCTTTGGAGAAACTGCCTGACTACCCTGAGTTGGAGTGATTTCACCATCTCCACCAAGCCCCTCTCATTTCCACTGAGACATTCTCTGTTCTCCTTCACCTTACTGCTATCAAAAGCAAGCTCCGTGAAGGTTAGGACTTCACGTCACGGCCCTTGTTTCCTCCAGTCTCTTTAACTGTACCTGTCACAGAATAGATATTCAACAATATTTCTTGAATGAATAGATTTACAAGAATAGGGCTAAGGAAGGATGAACTAGAGAGGAAAATACAGTTAGCGATCTCCCAAAAGGGACTGAGTGGGGAAATGGCCTTGTTGGTTCAGGTTTTAGCACTTCAGGTTGGAGTTCTGGAGGAGTTTGCCATCAGGGGCCCATCTGTTGCGTGCAGCCAGCCTGCTGCCTCCGTCAGTGCTCTCACCCTCAGGGATGTACGCTGCCTGACCACAGCAGCTTCTCTCATTTCTAATTCTGTATCACCTCAAGTTCAACATACTGAAAATATTATTACTTCTGGCTCAGCAACTCCGTCTGCCTTCCCAACTACCCTGTCAGTGTCACTGCCCATCTTTCCAGTTCTCAGGAAGAAAAGACAGATCACACTGACTCTTCTCAATATATCAAAAAGGAATCATGTGACTTTCTGTAAAATTAACCATCATGCATTCATTCAGCATCTTTTGCTACTCCTAGAAACTATGCTAAGCCTGTAAATAATCAGGCCTCTGGCCCCGTGAATGAAGGAATGATGAATGAGCACCACACCCAGGGCCAGGCCATCCCAGGGTATGTGGGCCCTCATCAAATCAAGCCTCCCTTTCCTCATACGTCAGTCTCCTAATATATTTATACTATTGCCAAACTAATCATCTTAAGCAGCAATGAATTATTTTACCTCTTCTTCAGGAACCTACACTAAGTCTTTTTGGAGATAGAGTTTTCTTATGCTGAGCTCTCAAAGCTTTGTTTTACAATCTGACCATCGCTCTAATTTATTTTCCACATTTCCCCAGTAACTCTCCCTTTCCCAGCCAAGCCATTTGCTTCACTGTCCCTTTAACCTTCATTTTTATTCCTGTAATATCTAGCATAGAATAGATTTTGATGGAAACTTAAAAATTATTTGACCCAACCCTTTCATAGTGTCAAAAAGAAAACCAAAGTTTATAGGCTGTCAGAAAGCTACTCCTGACAATATTGCTTCCTGACTTTTATGGCTTTTTACCCAACACATGTGGGCTTGTGCTTGCTACATACATGTCCACATGGCCTGACATATTAGCAGCTACTGTCAGAGCCCAGTTAAAATTCTCAAACCAAGTGAAGAATTAGAAGGAGAATTTCCTTGGGTGAACTTGTGGGGAGGAACCTTGTAAGAAAAGGGGAAAGAGGAAGTAGGCTAAAAGGAGTCACGTTGGCAGATTTGAGTAGCTCTGTTTTTCTGCTCATCCACATTTGCCATCTGGGTTGCTAGAACATGGCACCCATTCTGAGCCACCATATCTTTAGCAATCTAAATCCTTGAACTCATCTCAACACTGAGAAAAATAACCCGCACACATGGCTGCTTTGTGTTTTATTATAAGTCCTGGAAGAACACTTTCAAAGGGAGGGCTGGGGCCAGAGTTTAGAAGTCCAATAATTGTTGACTAATGGTGCCTCAGTGGTCGTTCCAATATTCCAGTTAATGCATAATGTCTCCCCACATGAAACCTGATAAAAAGCTTTAAAGTTGCTGGGCCCCTATTGCAGAGGAAAACAAGGAGACCCAGGGCCTCAGAAGGCGGGATAGTATAGCACATTGACTGACTGGGCAAGACCTTGTTTATAAATAGACAAAATAAAAAGACATCATCCTCAAAATGCATTGCATTGCAAAGCAACCATGATTCATAAATGATGTGTAAGGTAACTATTTGAACTGACAAAAGGCTAGCAAAGATTGAGTTAAAGAAAGCAGGTTTTTCTTTTCTGTGTTTGAAAACCTTCCCATTAAAAGAACACAATATGTAACTGCAAACATGGATCAGCTCATTAGGATGAAAGAAAATTGTTTGAAATAAACCTCAAAGAGAAAGGGAAAAAGCTGTCATTTTCTTTAAGGACACTATTATGTTCTTATCGACAAGACAAAAGAGTAATAAAGTTAAATCAGAGCAACTATAAGCTTGATAGTTTGGTTGGAGGGAAATAGAACAACCTTTGCTAAAAAAAAAAGAAGAAGAAAAGAGAGTAGATCTTTTAATCAGCCTCTACTGAAGCCATAACTACTGACCTTACCCCTCACTGAGGGCATTCTTGAGTCTCTTCCAGGGGCAAAATTCTTAATTCATTGATGTAATCCAGGAATTTTAAAACTAGAAGGGAACTTGCACAATCACTATTTCAGAGTATCTGATTTTATAATTGGAGGAGCTGGTGTCTAAAGCAGTTCAGTGTCTTGCTCGTGCTCACCCAGCTTTTGAATTTCAAGGTTAAATTCTAGAAATCAGCAGGAAATGGAACTTTCTTTCTGTAGGTGTAGAATCTGCTTATTCAGTCTTATCAGGAAAGTATCATGCTAAAGAAGAAATGCATGGTCGTTATTCTGAAATCAGTCCAGAAGCTTAGTCGGGGCTTCTGATGAGTGTCTGTTGAGTTCTCATGATTTGAGCGCCCCAGGCTCTTTTCCCTAGTGGGACTAGGCATGGAGCTGCAGCAGACACGGTAGGAGATCCTCATCTTTCCTCACTGCTGTACCTTGGTGACAGCCCTTACCTTTGACCCACACACACTCCTTGTTGGAGCAGAAGCAATGCCTGACTGGTCTCCCTTGTAACGAGAATGAAGCAGGGAGTCCCTGCTAGCCGCAAGTGAGTTCTGGGGCCCCCCTGACCTGCAGTGAGGAAGGCCAGGCGCCTGGAAAGGGACAAGCTCTCCTTTGTAACATACAGGAGGAATTGAGAAAAAGAAAATGCAATAATTTCTTTAGTACTTTGGGCCATTTTCCCCTCTTGCTTCCCTCCCAGAGAAGTCTGGACACCTTTTTATTTGGAAAGGTGCATTGTGACATTTTCTATCATTCTCTCCACCTATTAATAGCTCTGGCTGCCCCAGGTGCTCATTTTCAAGACGCCCTTAGAGAAGGAGAACTTCTGGCAGCCGCTCTGCAGCTGACAGCTTTGGGGAAATGGCAGGTTTTAATTGATGTATTGTGGGCGCCGTGCTTTCTCTATCTCTCTCTTTTAAACATGTGATGGGTTTAGTATCCTCCTAGGGCCCATAGACTTTAATATGTCAATTATTCCCCTTTTACTGGAACTTGTATGTTTGTGGCTGACTGATGGTCTTACAGGTACCTTTTTGTCTCTGTGTGACATCGTGTCCCAGTGTCAACCTCACCCGTCTCCCAGTGAATAGTCTCTCCAGACAGGAAACAGCTAACCCCTGTATAGATCCTCATCAGAAATGTAAGTCATACAAATACTTCCTAAATTAGCTGCCTGCCGTTAGATAATAATTAGAACGGGATCAAATTGGAAAGCGAGGATAGAAAGCATGCATGGGAAGTGCCAACATTTCTCATTTTAAAATCATCCCAGCAACAGCTCTCTGGCTGCTCCTAAGAGTCACCATTCCCTGGGCCAGCAGCTCCCAGGGCATTCGCTGCAGGAGCCAGCCCACAGGATTCTGGCTTTCGCTGGCTCTGTGAAGGCATGAGAGTATTTCCCAGGAGGCTCAGAGCCTGGCAGCTCTGCCGTCCTCCACCCAGTGAAGCCACATCTCTGTGTTGGCCTCTGTGTAGCGCTCCATCTCAGGCCTGAGACTCTTCTCCCAATATCAAGTGCAGGGGGATTCCTCACCTCCCCAGTTTCCCTCAGCATTTTAGTGGGCCCTTAAAAAAAAGCCTCCATTGAGGTACAATTCACATGTTACAAAATCACCCAATTATAAGTGGACCATTCTGAATTTTTATCAAATTCATGTAGTTGTGCATCCATCCACATCTGCCACTTGTAGAACATTTCTAAAAATTCCCTACTGCCCATTTGCTGTTAATCTCTGCTCTCACTTCTAAGCCACCTCTGACCAACTTTTTGTCTCTGTAAGTGGGCCTTTTCTGGGCACTGCTTGCCAGTGAAATTTTATGATACATTGGCATGGAATGTTCTTTTAAATGTATTTAAGAGAGAGGGAGAAAACATAGTACCCACAATACATCAATTAAAACCTGCCATTTCCCCCAATTGACACGTTTTCTTTGTCCATCTACCAGCTGATGGACATTTAGACTGTTTCCAATCTGGGGTTATTGTGCTCATAGGAACATTCACATATATTTCTTTTCATGGATATATATTCTTAACTAAAACTTATTAGATGCTGATGTACCCCAAACTATGCTCATCACTTTCAATGCACTATTTCTAGACTTCACAACAAATGGTATAGCACAGGAATTTTAATCAGGAAACCAAGGCTTGTAAAGAAGCTCTGGGGTCAAAATTCAAGTCCATGGTCTTTCCACTATGTCACACAAGCTAACTCTAACAGAAAGTATCTGCACTGAGGTTGCACAGCAAACCCCACTGCCCACCCTTCAGCCATATCAAAAGTCCCCAGTGTGGCCATTTTAAATGGATTTGAGGTTTGCCAGTTGGCTATAGGATTCTTTCATGCAGAAATACTCTCTTCTAAATTATAGCAGCCCCAAAGGTTACTTTCACTGATACATAATCAGTGCAAGTGTATCAATTACTTGCTTTATGCTCAGCACCAGGGCAGGCGCTGTGACAGTGTGAAAGGTGACAAACAATTGTGGCCCCTTGAGGGCAGCGTGATGGAAAGACAAGACTTATATACACCACAGCTGCATTACCTAGAACCAACGCTAAACACACTGAGAGCTTGGATTATTTAAAAGCCTGGGCTAATACCGAGGCCACTTACAATTTATATGGCATCTACCTGTTTCCTTCTTGAGTTATGTGGACACTTTGCAGCTAAATTACTAATATAAAAAGAGAGCTGGACTCTACATAATTAATGAGCTACTCAGGAGATATTCTGTGGAAATATGGAAATGTTAAATATCATTTGAGGAAATTTATTTTTTCATGTTTCCCAGGTGGTAATTGGATAATCTACAGCTTCATATATATATATATATATATATATATATATATATATATATATATATATATATATATACACACATATATATATATGTATATTATATATATAGAGAGAGAGAGAGAAAATTATACATATTTTTTTCATTCATACATACCAGAAATCTTTATGAAACACCTACAGTGCTCCATGTACAGTACAAGGCATGCAGACTTTAGCAATACACAGTTTCCTAGCTCCTGCGGCTTGCAATCTTATGAGGAAGATAAAGGCCATGGACTGACTGTTTATGCTCTCCAAAATTCATATGTTGAAGCCTTTGTATTTACTTTGTGATACTATTTGAAGGTTAGGCCCTTGGGAGGTAATTAGGTTTGGAAGAAGTCATGAGGGTAGAGCCCCTGTGATGTGGTTAGTGCCCTTGTAGGGACTGAAGAGACCAGAGCTCAACTCCCTACCGAGTGAGGACACTGAGAAGGCAGCCACCCATGAAGCAGGAAGAAGGCCTTCGTCAGAATCCACCCACACTAGCCCCTGACCTTCGACATCCAGTATCCAGAACTGTGAGAAACAAATGTGTGTTGTTTACTCCACCCAGCCTTTGCAATTCTTACAGCAGCCCAAGCTAAAACAATGGATAGTAAATGAATATAAAGATCACTGAAATTGTGAGAAGAGCTTTGAAGAAATAAAGGATGTCAAGAGCACATTTACACTTTTGTCAGTGGCAGAAGGCAGTGGGCTTATGCCCAGCTTTGTATTTAAAACAAAGCACACAAACAAAAAAAACAACAAAAAAGCAAGGAAGACAATCAAAACACAACCTCTGCAAGCCCATGTGTGGAAACCAAGGCTTCTAAAGTGACTTAGAATATGGGGCTGGCAGGAGACATGGAGAGAAATAGACACATTTAAAAATGTAAAGCCCTTCCTTCTGCGTCTTCTTTAAATACTCTGCAAATCTTCCATAAAGATTGGCAATTTCTCTATCAAGCCTGGGAAGCCTAATATATCAATTCTCCATTTTCTCTGCCCAAGTTAGTGATAACATATCTTCCATTAACCTATGCTGAAAGAGCCATTTCTATTCTAAAAATCTATTTATGTTCCCCTATAACTTTCTTAAAGATATGCCTCTGGGCTGTAATACCTCAAGCTTATACTCATCTGAAATATGAATATTTTTGCCAAATTTCAGTAACATCTATTGGGCCTTTTCTGACTCATTTGTTCATAGGACATGGCAATACTTTCCTATGGGAAAAGAAAAATACCATCCCTTTCATCAAAAGGAACCAAAACTTGAATTTACTTTTAGGTTACTTGCTGTGGATTTGATCTTTTATGTCAACAGTGTCCTATGACTTTTATTTTCAATTATTTCATGAATTAGAATAACAACAGGTAGTCCTAGTCCTGAAATCTCTTTTAATGAATAAATGTACATTCCTGTCTTTGTCTCTCTTTTTCATTATCTTAAGGGACATATTGCATTTTATTTCAGCTCCTTCCTGTTCATTTTCAATTCTTTGCACAGTTTCTTAAGAAACGTGTCTGCTAATTCATGTTATTTTCCAGTTCTGAGAAACCTTTAGTTGTGTGATCATTTTCCTTAAAGATTTCTAGGATGAAAGTCTAGTTTTACCTTTCATAATCTTCACGTCCTATCAAATTTGCTTTTTGAAAATGTCATATCCTGTACTGCTTCCTAGTGAAGGTTCCCCTGCCCACTTTAGGGCAATTTAGCCCTATGCTCTTACTTGCTTCAGTTGGTGTTGATACAAACATGCTTGGAGGGCGTACTGAGGGCTCCAGGGGCACCCACAAGTTAAGGGATCCGATCTCAGTCAGCATCTTTCTCCTTGAATCTTGATGTACTGAGGAATCCTTGATGAATTCCCTTGTCATTCTGCAATGGTGCTCTTCTTTGCAGTCCAGCATTTTCTGAAGTTGTGAACCAGATTATAAAGGAGATGAGTCCAGGTGTGGTACATTTCTGCTGGGATGATTGATATACCATAGAGGCAGTTAATCAAGGACTCCAACAGGGACTTTGAAAACACTATGTTGAAGTAATACACCTACACTTTGATCCTTTCTCTAGACCTCTGGGAGCCTTTCTGAATATTAAACTCATTAAACAGCCTGGGGCTTTTTTTTTTTTTCTTTAAGTAAAAATGACATGGGTGGCTGATTCAGCATTATAATATATTCTTATTCACCCCCTCCCTTGAAATATGTCTGGACTGGTATTTTATTTCCAGAAGGGAGGTAGGATTCCTTCTTCAGAGGTATAGCTCTTTAGAAGGTTTTTGAGAACTTAGGATGTAACATTTTTTTATGAGATTATATCATATTCTACCAGTGTATCAGGAAATCACTTTGGGAAGGTCTTGGGGAAAATTTATAAGCTAGGATGACAGCATATAACATCAAGGAGACCTGACTTGAATATGATATCAAGAAAGGCTTCCCTGAAGAGGTGAACTGATTAATAGCAGGTGACCAGAGAAAGGGGTTGGAGGAGGGAGAGGGGAGGGAAGGAGTATGTGTGGATTAGGCAGGAAAATAGTGTGTTCCAGGAAGTGAATGAAGGACAGGGTTGCTGGGGCAGAAAGAGGGAGCAAGACAGGGGAGTGAAACAGATGTCAGAAGCAAACAAGGACCAGATCCTACACGGTTCCAGGACTGGCTTGAAGGGGTATGACCACTTCCCTCAGAAAAATGGGAAGTCAGTGAGTTAGGAGAGGATGTAATGATCAGATTTGTTTTTAAAAGACCATTTTGTCTGCAATGTGAGTAAAGGATTAGAGAGAGGGACAAGAGTGATATTGAGAGAACCAATAGGGGGTTGTCACACTGTGCAGGTTGCAAGATGGCAGAGAACAACATGGTTTGTCCTTGTCCCTCAGAAGTGTGCCATCTCATAAGGGAGTGAACACACAGACACAGAATGGTTACAGTGAAATATGTGAGGCCCCATAGGAATGACACTGGAGTGAGAAAAGGGAATGGTCATTCTTAGCAAAGTCAGGGAATGACCTTCTTACATGGTGAACAGGATCCAACGAATCCAGGTACCTCGAGTTTGTTTTGGTTTGGTTTTTGCTTGTCTGTTTTGTTTTAGCTAACTGCTTCCAGGATAAGAAATTACTTTGAAAGTAGCATTCCTACTGTTTTGGTTTTTTAAAAGCTACAAAAGCATATATATTTTATATTCAGGTTCACATTATCTTTGTCAGGCAAGTAAAATGCAGTTTTTAGATAATTCCCTTTTTGAGAGCAATGAGTGAATTCCCCAATCCTTGCTCCAGGTCCTCTGTCACTCAGCACAGTCAGGAGAGACTGAGAGACAAATCTCTTTTCTTGCAGGACATACCTCTGCTGAGTCAACAACATGGACACATAGGCCCACCACAAATGAATGTGTCAGTGAAGAGGGATATGATGCCTTTATCCAAAGAAATCTGGAATGGAGTAATTAGACTTATAAAAGGTTCTTCTATAGCTCCTGAGGCCCCTTCTGAAACACCGCTCATCATTTATCACTGCCTACAACTACACACAGCTCTCTTTCACCAGGGGTGGCACATCAAGCTCACTGATTTGCTGTGATGGAAAGGCTGTCTCCACTGTTGAAACTCTTTTGAAAAGAAATAGGCTAGGCTGTACTGAGATCATGAGAAAATGCTCAGTTGATCATGTAGAAAGCACTGGGGAGGTTCTACCCTGTGATTTCACATTGGTTCAAATCTCAGCCCCATCTGTTTGTGAGCTTGGGGAAGTCGTTGAAGCTCTCTGGGTTTCTTTGGAAAAATAAGATGGTTAGGCTGACTGATCAGACAAGTGCTTTGAAAAGTTAGTTCCAGGTATAGACTCCATCCAGGAGAACTGTGAGCTGATTTCTCAGAATGTTTTTAGCCTTGGGATAATTACAGGTATTTAGTTATATGGCTCTGTACACAAGACTGTACATTTGACTGTATCCTTCATGTTGATGTCAAAAAAAAAAAAGAGAGAGCTCCTTTAGTCTAAGTTTCCAAAAAATACATTTTGGACCAAAAGTTTGGGTGGCTATTTAAATATGAGTTTTGAGTGTAGCTGGTGGTTTCTGAGATTGAAGAAATGGCATAGCTGAGCTAAGAAAGGTAATAGTCTCCCAGAATTTATATTCTTAGACCATACCCAGAAAATTCTGTTTCATTTGATGTGATACAACCTAAGGATGCTGACATATCTGAATCAAAGGTGACAAAGAAGAAAAATCTGGGAACACTGCCATATAAGGACAACTTGTTCAAACTGGGAAGGCTTGGTCTTTAGAAGACTTAGGGGTGCATTACAGTTGTCTCAAATATTATAAAGAACTGTCAGCGGAAGAGAGGTTAGACTTGCCCTGGCTCTGCCTTCCCTAAAAGACCTGGGCTAAATCAATTGAAATTTCAGGGAATGCAATTTGAGCTCAGTGTGGGGAAGAAATTTCTAAACTATTATCTAACCAAAAATGGAATGGGACCTAGTTTCTCTTCTGTGAGGAGTAATAAGGAAGAAATTGAATATTAATAATACTTGTTGTGAATGTCAATGATTCAGCTGTTTTGCATGCATTAACTCAGTCTTCATAGTCACGCTTTGACATAGTCTCTAGTAGCATTGCCATAGTACAGATGAGAAACTGAGGCAGAGTATGGGCAAGCCATTTGCCTAAGATCACACAATTAGATGACAAAGCTAGGACTTGAACACATGCAGTTCCATTATAGAGTCCACAGGCTTAACTGTGCTACTGTATTGCCTCCAGCTGGGCATCCCTTAGAGAAGCTATAAATGGGATTTCTGCCCTGACATTCCAAGGTGACCTTTGAAAAGCCACCTATGGCAGTGCAGTCTGTGGTGCTTACCATATACAGACAGTGTGGCGACTTCATACGTGTGCCCGTTCATTCATTCTGCCACAGCTATGCACAGACATCCAGTTGCCTTCCCTATGCCATCTGGAGTTGGGGTTCATAGTTTCTTGGTAGAATTTTCTTTGCAATATTGATGTCATCCATGTGTTGGAAAATGGAAGTTCCTGTAGCCAGGTATCTCACCTGACTCTAAATTCCTTGATGATATATGGCCTACTGCTAGGCTAATGCTTCCACTCCCGTTGGCAATGAGCTATAATTGACTGAGTCACTATATACAGAGCTCTGCCCAGTGCTCTGGGGGGAGGCAGAGATGAGGGAGGATTACAGACCTGCAGACTGTTGGATGCAGATGTGATTCTAGTGCTCAACCTATCACCAGGAGAATAAAGCTAGGTATAAACCCTTTTATCCCAAGAGTGTTCCATTGTCATTTCTCAGTCACATTGGTTCCATAGTGAGCTTGCCTAGGGCTGAAACCCTCAGGCAGGACACATGTCATCTACTTCCTTACTCAGGCCATGATATTCCTTAAGAAAAAAAAAAAATCACAAAAATTATCCAAAACATTGCAAGGAAAAAAGCCCTGTTTTCTGGGTATATGGGTTACAACTAGATCTTTCTTCCAGACACAATGAATTGCTGTTTGTCCTCTTCTCCATCAGAGATTGCACCTTGTGTGAATGTTTGGGAGATCTTGACTTAATCAGTCTTTTGCCTGTTAGGAAAACATAATGAGAAATAGAAAATGCTTTGCTGAGAGAGAGAGAATCCCATTTAAACTGAATAAGATCTACCTGAAGGTAACCGGCCAAGAAGGTGAACTGACCCCATTTCATGTACAGGTGCTTTAAAATAATTTGACAACAGGTGGTTAAAATGTAGGTATGCCATGCTGTCAATCACATTTCGTCCTCCTGGATTTTAACGCTTGTTTTACTTGAGGGAAGGTGATATTTGAACATTTTATGGCATCCATCAACAGGAATGTGCACATGGTTTCAAATAAGGGTTTTCAGCCTTCTGAAACCAATTACTTCTGCCTAAGTGGAAATGCCAAAGCAGAGATGTGTCAGCAACTAAGAGGATAATTTTTTTTTAAATAATAAATACAATGATGCCATGAAACAGAATTGTGCACACACATACACACACAAACCTTTTTAAGAGATATTTCGAAAAAGTCTGTGTCAAACAATTTTAACCCAGAGAGATGCAGAAATGTCAGACACATTACATGGGCAGGACGTGCGGTTGGCATTTGGCTGCCAGCGGGGGAGGCGTCCTCCCGCAACTAATTCCTCAGGAAGCTCATGCTGAGACTGTCTACAGGGAAGGGAGAAAAAAGGGAGGAGGGGGAGAGCCGATATTGCCTATTATGTTTTTCCTTCGCAGCTGGAGAAGGCCTCAGCTGTGTTAGGCTGGGAGTGCTGGTGGATTTCTGTAGTTAGTGGGGAACACTGAAGGAAGTGCACTCCTTTCCCAGCCAGTGTCACTGGAGAGCCAGCATCTCCTGAACATCAGCAGGGCTGGCATAGCTGCCTGCGAGCCAGCCGCCTCTGATGGAGACCCGGCAGTGCCCCACCTCCGCCTGTGAGTTTCCTCCCTGGGAAGGTTGCGATGGAGTCTCTGGGTAAGGATCTCGGAGGTGCATGCAGACGGGCTTCGCAAGGAGTTTTCCTGACAGCAGTTGGAGCATTTCCTTTAACCCTTCAGTGTGAATCTAGCGAAAGGTGGGGGACTTGGCAGGGAACCTGTTTTGGCACCGCAGCTCTCTTAGAGGATCCCGTGAATTCCTGTCACTGAGTGTAATTGCTAATTCCTATCAGGCTGTTGGTCTGAAATGTTTTCTGCTACCTTCATGATGGCTGCTAGGTATGTCATCAGAAAAGTATCCTATGATAATTGATATCATTCACTGTAAACATCTGTTAAGTCAAGCACTTTGTGTCTATTGCCAAAATGCTCTTTCTAGTTTCTCTACATCCGTCTCATCTTTTCACTCTCCAGAGACCTATTTGGGGTAGCTCTCTGTGCACTGATTGGCTTTTACCCATCACTGTAGCTCTGCGTTAAGGTGTCTTCCAAAAGAGGCAAAAAGGGAGAGAGGGGAAATGTTTCATTCTCTTAACCAAACTTTTCTTCCAAACGTGGATTATTCCTGTGATCTATATTTGATATTTAGTGTGCTGAACAGATTAGGAAACCCCTGGTGTCTTCTGCTGCAGGTCGCTGCATTTGTGGACCAATCTTCAGGTTCCCATTTGTCTTAAAGGGCATGCTGCCGTCCTGTCAGTTTAAAGGGAGTGATGAAGATCTCTTGCACCTTAGGGCAGCCTAGTCTTATGAAGCGCTCTTACTGACCTTATTGACTGGGCCTCATTTCATCATTACATCAACCCTGTGTGGTAGATATTATCTTTATTATCTCCATTTTGAAAATAAGGAAACTAGGGGCAGAGGACTCATCTAAGGTCACGTAACTAGTGAGGAGGGCACACTGGTATTTCAACCCATTCCATGTCTCAAGCTTTTGTTTTCCTATGCCTGTGACCTGTAGGTGGTACAGACACAACTACACAAGCATAGGTTCTTACGTCTATATTATCTAATAACGTGTACATACATGCATGTATTAGCCATTTTCCCTTTTTTGCCCACTTCCTTTTTGCTCCTCAGACCACAGTAGGAGCAGCTGTGATATGGAACAAGTTCAACTTGGGCATGTGCCACTTCTCTTTGCTACTACACATGCATACATGTACATGCACATGCATACACACATGTACACACACTTTCCTCCCTAGGTTTAGGGACCCTGAGATGCTGTGGATTTCCTCTCACTTGAGAAGAAAATCATCTGACAAAGGATTAATATTACATATTATCCCAGAGAAAACAAAGGGATGGCTCTTCAATGGCATGACTACATTTACATTTATTTGAGTAGAAGGGGTGGGGGTAGCCAGGGGCAAAATTCCAACATTCTTCAAATCATTACACATCAGTTACCTCAGTCTTTGAGAGCAAATATATCCCCAGAAGCCAGGGAGGGTGGATGCCTTCATGGAGAGCCTGTGACTACTGTCCATTCAGCCAAGCTTAATGTTTTCTCAAGAATCAGCCAGAGGCCTTGGGAACTCAGAACAGCCCGGGTGCCTGGGAGCACATTGTGAAGGCCACCGGAGGAGCCTCAGGATCCTGGGGGAGGCCGTCCCCTCTCCCACTTTCCCTCCCTCCTTTCCCCCAACCAAAGCCATACCTCCAAACCTCCTCATCCCAGGCTCAACAGCATGTGCATTGGTTCTTTATGAGAACACACGGCTGGGGCTGGAACTGCCAGGACACACACTCCCGTGGAAGCGTGTGAGGCTTCTCTCTCCAGGTGTAGCAAGTATGCTGGGAAGTGTTTTCTTATGGACCCTTCCCTCTGCGTCAGAAAGAGAGCAAAGGATTTTGTGTTACGTTAATTCCTTTATAGGGCCAGTTTTCATACTCTCAAACTTTCTTAGATCACTTAGCAGTGCCCGGGTGACTCTGTAGGGTGAACAAAGGCCTTCCCGCCTCCGCCATGACCTACCTTCTTGCTTTCATCAGCACCCATGTGCTGAACTGATGGAGAATATCACTAACATTTGTATTGCGGGGACTGTGTTGTATTCTATTTTTTTTTTAATTTTTCTGAGAAATCTCTTGAGAAATAGGTAGAGGGTAGATTCAGAGATCCTTAAAATGTCAGAGCTGGAAGGCAGCATAAATTGCATGTGGTCCAATTGTCTCATTACAATGATGTAGAAATTGAGTCCCAGGAAGGTTAGGATTTGTCCCAGTTTATCGTGGTAGTGGCTGTGTTATGTATTTTCTGTTTGTGTCTCATGCTCCCCTGAACCCTTCAAGACCTTGCTCTCTCTCCTGAAAGCTGACCATACAAGTGGCATCAGTGGGTGCCCTTGTCCTCTAGCTGCCAACTGGTTTATTCAACAGGAGGAGGTCAGAGGGTGGAGGAAAGGGAGACGGGCACTTATTACCTGCTTCCTCCTGCCCTGCTGCTGTAAGCTGGCTGTTTTCCTGTACCTGGGACACACACGTCTCAGGTAGCCGTTCCCAAACAGTTTTCTCTTTCTGGGTTCTTCTAATCACTCCCTCTCCTTGCCCTTTGAGGGTTAACAATGGCAACAGCTCTCCTGTTTTGCTGGCTTTGGAACACTGCACCATCCCTTCTGGTTTCCCTAAACCCTGACCATGATGTTTTAAATAGTGCCCTCAATAAGCTTTCCTCACAGTACCCAGTTTGGGTGCCACCCGCCTCTGTGCAGTGACTGTGACTTGCACAGTAATGGCTTGAGTGGAAACTACAGCCCAGCTAGTTCTTTGCCTCCCTTCCCCTCCTCTGTTAGTCTTTGTACCATACTGCTTTTACTATGGATAGCTTAATACTTTGTATAAATGCATAATCTTTAGTAAATAATTCTTTTCAAAAGGGTAGTAACAGCATGTAGTGGTTAAAAGTATGGGTTCAAATTCTTGGGTTCACATTCTGGGTCTGCTCCTTACCTACTTAACCAGCAAGTTACTGAATCTGTGTCTCAGTGTCCTCTTCTGTAACTAAAAGGCGGTGGTGAAGCTGAATGGATACCAGTGCATGCACAGAACTTAGCGTATGTAAGTGTCCAATAGTCAGTGTTCCTAAGTGCCCAGCCCATGGTAAGTAATCCATAAGTGTTAGCTTTTGTTAGTGTTTCCTGTTTGTTAGGACTCACATTCTGTACATGGAAACATTTCTTAGAACTCTGATTCTGTAAATGGAAAAATCTGCAGATTTTCCTAAGTCTTGCAGTGTCATAAAATTTCATGAGGATAAAGTCATCCATTCCAAAGAACTGAAGAGTGATGGGGAAGTAGGGGGGTGCACATTAGTGGGGGTGTGAGTCACGGGGATGCGAGGACAGAGGGAACAGGAATGCAGACAGCACCATGACGGACAAGCCTGGATGTGCCTGGAAGCTTTGTCCGTCTGGAAGGGATCTGAATCAGCTCCCTTCCAGCAGGGTGGATGTGCAGTTCCTGGCTGGCCGACCTGGGGGGACACCATGGAACCTATGGCTTGGGAGGTACACCCATGAGCCTGGATGTTCTTGCCACAGTGATACGAGGGCTAGTTTCCAGGGGTGCTGATGAGCCCCCAGCTAGACACAGGATTTCTTTAGTCTCAGAGTGTGAAGTAAAGCACTGCACCCTTTAAAACAATATTTTTTTGTGGATCCTTATTCCTCCTTTTGAATTCTTGATGAATATTTAGAAATGTGACGTAAGTTATGCTTGAGTGTAGTTGTCCTGGAGAATAGCCGTGGACATGTAGAGAGAGGAGTGGGACCATGCTAAACGACTTCTTCAAGTAAAGTGTGATGCCAGCTCTTCAGTGATTAAAACTCTGCATGGGCATTTTTATCCCCAATGGCTTTACTCCTGGTCTCCCCAGGGGGTGGCAAATGGTGGCTTCCCTTAACTGGATCAAGTGGCTTTTCTCCTATCATTGAACAGGAGACTGTGATATGCCTCTGAGAGAAAAAGAAATAAAGTCATCCCATCTTTTGCCTCTCAGGAAGGTGACAACTCTCTGTTATTACTTTATGTCCAACAAGGAAAGAATTTAATACATGGTTGGAGGCCAGGGGAACATAGGAGGATGCCCACGGTGCCATGTAGTCTCTGTGAGGTAGACATTGGTGCAAACATCCCATTGCAGCAGCCCGGGCTTCTCTACTTGTTCCCTTTCTCCCTGTTTTCTCTTTACTTTTATTAGAATTTTGATTTCCAGCCCAGATAGTAATGTCCCCATGAGCCAGCAATCAGTTAGAGTTTAGGCAGGCCTAAATGCCATTGGTGCCGTCACGTGTAAGTAAATGAGTGACAGTTCCTCAAGAGTGGGTTCCACCTGCAGCTGGCTTCTTGCTGCTCTAGCCACATTCCACCCCCAAGCCCCCAGCAAGTGCCCCATTTGAGGCACAGATATCCAGGACAGTCTGTGACTATGACGGCGAGTGGATGCATTCTCCCTTTTAAACTCAGAGCTTTACCTCTTCTAAGTCACTTTTCAAATGAACTTTCTCAATGAGCCTGACCCTGAACATGCTGTTTAAAAGTCAACATTTCCCCTTCTCCCACTCACCCTCTCACTCCCAGTCTCCCTTACCCTGTTACAATTTTTGTTCTTTTGCTCCTTTTCTTTTATGGCACTTATGAGTCTCTAACATGCTATGTAACTACCTACCGTGTTACTGTTTCTTTGCCTCCACCTACTAACATATTAGCTCCACCAAGACAGGATGCTTGGTCTATTCTGTTCATCAATGTACTCTGTGGACCCAGAACAGTGCCTGGTATGTAGCAGGCTTTCTGCCAGTATTTTTGCAGAATGAATAAATACAAAAGTATGCCAAAGAGGCTGCTCCAAGAAATTCATTAATTCCAGAAAAAGACCCAATGCTATGTTTTTTCCCCTTGAAGAATATGGGCTTCTATTAGAAGAAAACATTGAAAAAAAAAAACCATATTCTATGAACATATCAGTATTAACACAAAAGAACACTTTGTTTTTATAACTTACGCATGTTTTAGCTTTTGATTATTAACAAATGAAAAACACAAGATTAAATCACCTAGTAGCATAAAGACAGTCAGATTCCCCCTGCAGACGGCAGAGGACTGATGGCCCAATGCGAAGAACAGAACCCATCCAAGGGGCCTCTGAGGAGGCTGGACGGTCCCACTTGGCTTCCTGAGCTCCCCAGCAGCTGTACAGATCTGGTGGCCTTGCCTTCCCCTCCCACCAGAGAATCTTCCAACAGGTATCATCTATCTGTTAAGCCAGAGATGGAAGCAGAGAGAGTGCCAGAAGGGCCAACTCCAGCAATACTGCTGATTGGAAGTTTCATCAACTTTGAATCATCAGTATGCTTGCACCAGTGAGCAACGGGCTCCTCGGCTGGAAGGAATTAAGCAGATGCAGAAGTAACTGTCTGACTTGGGACTTAGCCTGAGGAACACGCCGTTCTTGATTCTGAGATGGCTTTTGGAAGGGAATCAAAGTAACTGATTTGCAATCTCTCTCTCTAGTTTTCTCTCCCTCTCACACACACACACACATGCATGTGTGCATACATGCACATACATATCAGAAATATTCTACAAACAAGAATCTGACCAGCTCAAGAGGAAAAAAAATCCCTTCTTGCCACACCCCAAATACCCTCATTCAATCCTTAGCTGTGAGAGAACTTAGTTAAATCTAATCGTTTTTTTCATTTGCATATAGTGTTAGAGCTTCTTTATCAAGCAGAAGAAATCACATTAAAATCAGAAAGAATGCATAATGTTGGTGATGGCCAATTATTTTCCCAGAGAGTTGCTTGCTCCCTTTCCTCCCCATTTATTTTGCCTCTGCTAGACCCTGTGTGACTTAAGTGGGTGTCCCACTCTGCCGAGTTCTGGTTGTCAGTGGGCAGTGCTGGGGTTAAGGATGAAAAGCCAATTTTAGATATTCTCCTGGTATTGATCTCTGCTTATCAGAAAGGCTTTTTCTGTGCTGGTTCACTTCTGTGCTTAGGCAAAGGCTTTTACAGATTTACTGTCACAACATATTCCATCTATGATCAAGTAACATCAGCATTCAGGGTGTTGTTCCCCATTCTTTGACCCAATTTTTAAAACATCTAACTAAAGATGCTTCATTAAGTTTACAGAGAGGCTGCAAATCAATCAGAATTCCTCCTCCTGTTGTTTTAAGTCTTCTGCATCTTACCCTCCGAAAGCTGCTGTCTTTTGGTCTAAAGAATGATTGTCATGCAGGAAATACTTTAGCAAAATCCAATTGAATTGTCAACTTTTTTTTCTTCTTCCCTTTATTCCTTTTCCATTATCACTTATTATCTAGCTTATAAATTCCATGTTCACACTTCCTCTTTGACCTGCCTTCTCCCTGCAGGGCAATTCTAGAAACCAGGACTGTGGCCCTAATGCACACACTATTAAATATTGGCACTCAAAGGTACAAAAAAGCATATTCCAATTCTCTCATTGAAGGCAGCCCATGCAGGGCTCACTGCTTAGAGAAAAATGTGGTCCAAGCAAGTGAATGCTTTAAAAAAATCTTTTAAAAAGCACTTCTTCCTTGAAAGAGATTGGTTCATGTTCCATCCTGTCTGGTGTGGTCTTTTATTTCTTACCTACACAGACCATAGAAAGCACAACTTTTACCGACCAGTATTTCCGAGCTCACAAGTCCATGTCATTTCATCGCTCACATTAGTTTCTTTACGCTGAGAGTTTGAAATTGCTGCCCCAAGCTTCCAGAACGATCAGCAAATGTCAAGTGTCCTCAAGGACAGCGACCAGCTGAGATACTGAGGTACCATATACCCAGTGGGGATTGTATTATTGTTATTATGCTTCTGGTGGGATAGGAAATCCAAGAAAAGAAGAAGGATCCCTTGCAGGACACAAAAACATTATCTTTAGTTGCTCAGTATCTTTTCGTTACCAAAGTCATACTAACACCAAGTTTGGGGACAGTTAGCTAACACCATTAGCACCCACGCCTTGAATAAATGATAAATAGTGGTGGGTACTTGGACCTTTGCATGAATTTGTTTTGATACCTAGAATTTTTCTCCTGTGTGGGCTGAAATTCCTCTCAGTGGAAATTATCTGTTTACTTTAATTAAGGCTTTCCCAACTCTCCAACTTGTTGAGCCTAACACGCATTAATTTATAGAGCATTTTTTTCCCTTCTCTCTCCCTCTCCCTCTCCCTCTCCCCCTCCCACCCTCCCTCCCCCCCCCCACCCTTTTTACTTTACCCCCTTCTTCCTTGCTTGGCAGAGAAGCCAATGAACAACAGACACCCAACATATTGCTAATCCAGGCTTTCTTCAGGGAAAGGTGTCTTAACGTAAACTGGAATTTCCAGGCCACTCCTGCTGACGATCTGTGTTGTGTCTCTTCATTTTGCCTCCTTAACACAGACATCTTTAGACAGGGTCTGGCTGACAGGGAGATGCTGGGAAATTCCCAACATTCCAGCTGTGGTGAGAAGAAAAAAATACGTATTGTTGAGGGTAAAACTGAGAGACTGCTGAGTTTTCCTTCCACTTCTTATACTGTGATTTTAATCTACATGCTGCTGTTTTTATGTCTCCGTCCAGATTTTACTTCTCCTGGGAAATTTTCAATGACCCCCCCACCCCCCCACCCCATGCCACCCACAGTTAAGTAAGGCTCCTTCCCCTGCTCTCATAGCACCATCTGTTTTTTCCATCATAGTGCTTCTTATATCCTATTTAAATTAATTTAGCTATTTAATTTAAATTGTCTAGATTGTCAGCTCTCCAAGGAATGAGATGTGTCTTACTCATTGTCGGCTCCCACCTGGCAAACCATAGCTCCTCCAGAAGCCGACCTCCGTTAAATGTGATTTCAGAGCTCTGTGATCTGAAAGCTAGAGAGAGCTCTCTCTGGTGTTTGTGTTTTGGACAGTCCCTTGAGTCACATGTGGCAAATTTGCCTGCCTTTTTATATCTAATGAGAACATGTTCTTAGAATAGGGCATTTGATGACTCTGCATGGAAGGGATCACCTCTTTGCCATCTCCGTTCTACCACCTTCATGCAGAGAAGATCACGGCCAGGGTGCATATTTACAATCTCTGGATGAATGTGCCTTCTCTCCCTGCCCATGGGCACCTCTCCCACAAGCCTCCCCTCCGCCAGCCACACTTCTGTGCTCGGATGGATGGAGCTGACGGGGCAAATTGCTATGCTGATGACCCACTCAGCTAACGTTCCAGAGAAATCTCCAAGGATAAGCCACATTTTAGAGCAGGGTTCACGCACAGCCTGGGGTAAGCCTTGTAGCCCTTGGTGAAGAGAGTGAGGAGAGGTAAGGAAGATGGAAGGGCAGTATCAGTGCTCACTTCTCAGCAACCCCAGCACCTGTCCTCGGGCTGCTGAGCAGCCTTCCTGCAGGTTTCACTCCTCCCAGAAAGTTATTCAAATCGAGACGTAGAGGTCTGGGTGTCACCAAGCTCCTTGAAAGAAGGAAACCAAGGAGCTGAGCTGAAAGCACTTAAAGGGAGGATG
This sequence comes from Manis javanica, assembly GCF_040802235.1. Taxonomy (NCBI): domain Eukaryota; kingdom Metazoa; phylum Chordata; class Mammalia; order Pholidota; family Manidae; genus Manis; species Manis javanica. The sequence goes on from NC_133156.1 coordinate 48,591,291, forward strand.
CATTCCCCTAAAATATGCAGATGGAAAACTGACATTATTGTCAATGTCAGAAGTCACCTTTCTGAATAAACATTCACCTCTGGGCAAATGTGGGGCTGTGCTTCTTGCCGCTTACAAATGACTGAGTATGCAAATGCAAGGAGTTAGAGTTGTGCCCCAGAATGCAGAGTTGTCTTCTTTCATCTCTCCATAATGAGGACATGCAGGAATCTGTCAAAAGAGGCATCCTGGGCTTGATTTGTGCCTTCTGAATAGAGGGGATTTCTATGTTAAATCTGCCAGCTGGTTTTGTGCCTAAGTATTACATCAGTCTCTTGTATGATCTTGCATCCTGTATAAAATGCAGTATTTTGGCCTAATGGGCAGGATTAGTAAGAGCTGGGAAGCCATAAATGAAAGTTTCTTGTTTCTAGAGAGCAAGTTAGAGCTTTTATATTATCTGCCACGGAGCTTGGTGAATTTAAATGTATCTCTTGGGCTTTGGTAATATTCGTGTTAATGTCAAAATTGATCCCATTGTTATTGAGATGTGTGGTTTTTTTCATGCTGAAGTGCGCACAGAGCCTGTTGCCAGGGCTGAGGAATATCTGCACAGGATATGTTCCTTCCAACCTTTTCCCAGAACTGAGGGAGGTCATCGTTGGTACCCCCTACCGAGTTCAGTTTGTACGTCTGCTTTTTTTGTGATACACTCATAAACTTAATTGATATTTATAGATTACCTACTGTGTGTCAGGCACTTTGCTTGACCCTGAGATGTAACAGTGAACATCTGGGCTCTTCTGGGCGCTCCTAGGATTCCTACCTAGGTATGGAGAAGAACATAAACACAAAAACAAAAACATCGTAATTGCACATTAATATTAGTGTGACATGCGACAAGAGCAGGAAGGGAGGTGAGGGAATTACGGAGAAGGGAGCCGCTTGATGTGTCGGTGACAAGATAATATTTACGCTGAGACAGAAAGGATGAGGCCGAGCCAGCCTAGAAGATAGAGGGGGCAGGACTTTCAAGGCAAAGAAATGGGCATGTGCAAAAATCCTAAACTGGGGAAGAATCTGACATTTTCGAAGGATTAAGTGGGCACGAGCATGTCTTGTGCATAATAAGGACGCAGAAAGGGATGAAATGGAATTAAAGCAGTTTCTGCAGGGAACCCATCATTCGGGGCTTTGTGGCCATGGTAAGGAGATTATTGTTTTATCCTAAGTGTAGCTAGAAGCCACAGAAGGGTGTGTCTCACTTCAGTTTATATCTTTAAAAGTTATATTTTCACTGCTATTAGGATGGCTATTATGAAATCAAGTAAATAAATAAATGAATAACAAGTGCTGGCGAACAAGTGGAGAAATTGGAACCCTTGTACATTACCGATGGGAATATAAAGTAACAGTGCTGTAGGAAACAGTATGGTGTTTCTTTGAAAAATTAAGCATAGAATTATATCCAGTGATTCCACTTCCGAGTATTTTCCCAAAAAAATTGAAAGCAAGGACTCCAGCAGATACCTGTACACCCATGTTCAGAGTAGCATTATTCACAACAGCCAAAAGGTGGAAGCAAACCAATTATCCATCAGCAGATGGATGGATTAGCAACATGTGGAATATATATACAATGGAATATTAGCCTTAAAATAAGGAAGGAAATTCTAACACACGCCTCAACATGATGAACCTTGAACACCTGCTAAGTGAAACAAGCCTGACACAAAAGACAAATGTTGTATGATTCCATACATATGAGGTCTCTAGAGCAGTGACGTTCATAGAGACTGAGAGTAGAATGGTCGTTTCCAGGGGCTGCAAGTGAGGGAGAATGAGGAGTTCGCATTTAATGGGAGTTTCCATTTGGACAGATAATTTCTGGAGACTGATAATGGTGATGGTTGTACAACAATCTAAGTGTACTTAATGCCTTCAAACTGTGCATTTGAAAAGGGCTATGGTAAATTTTATGTTTTGTCTATTTTACCACACTAAAAAAGTGCCACTCTATTTTATGCTAGATAGAAAGTAGACAAGAGAGCAGTAGGGAAGACAGATAAGAGGTTATTTCTCTAGTCCAGTATTAAGACAATGGTGGGCTAATGGCACTAGCGATGCAGTCTGTGATTCTGAGACATACACTAAAGAGAAAAGCTCTGTCTCGTTGTGGGTAAGATCATAGTCCTTTGTAGTTCGCACTCTGATACGCTTGAAGCCTTTAGACCACACTTACAGGGGTAAAGACTGGCAAAATCCCTGTGACTGGCAGATGTGTTTAAGCTTGACATCTTGGTGCATGACAAGGGGAGCTTTATTTTTAAACTCTTCAGCAGTCTTGGATGGAGGGTGGGAGCTATTCCTGTTGACATGTGAATATTTGCCTGCCCTGTCATACAGCAGTCATATCCTCTGTGCGAAGATGGCTTATCTTGTGATTTGCAGTGATAACTAGCATGTGGCTAGACTTGTTCATTCTCTTCCTTATTAGTAATGCACGTCTTCCATTAGCATATGCAACTAACTACTCTCTTTCCCTTGTGCAGTGTTGACATTCATTGTAATGATTTATTATCCAAGCTAAATAACCCTCAATATGAAACAACAAACATGCCTGTGTTTGTGTTTTCCATTTGTTTTGTTTTCTCTTTCTTGCTTCCGCATAAGTAGGTAGTTCTTTATGTGATAATTATGTGGTACAGAAACAGGCAGTTGGAAAGCCCACTAAAAAGGTTAAGAATGTTGGTAAGGTTTATTTTTTAAAAACTGAAAATCCACCCAGTTTTGGTGGCATCTCACATTGGTGTCTTGGAATTTTTATAAAATTAGATTATTAAGAAAATATTTGTTATGAGCAAACACTTCATATAAGATTTAATGATCTATGAAAGGGTTATATTTGGGCTTCCTGTGGAGCCTCCAAAACCCCCAGGAGTCTTGTTTTATTTGTTTAGGATGTCTCCAGGGTGGTCTGAACCATGAGGTTACAAAGCAGTAAGAAACAGTGGCTGGGTCCAGGGCTGTGCAATTCAACTGCCTGAACTGTATCCCAGAGATGCCACTATCTGGCTTTGTGACCTTAGACAATGTATTTAAGCTCCCTGAACCTCATTGTCTTCTTCTGCAAAATGGGGACAATGCACATACCTGTCTCATAATCTTGGTGGTGATTAAGTAAGATAACAAATGTAAAACTATTGGAACAGTACCTCTCTTAGAATAAGTGCTCAATAAATGTTAGCTGTTATCATCAGTGAGCCACAAGTAATATTCTCATGAAAAAGACATTATATATGAAAATCATAAAAATTACAATATAAAAGATACAGAAATATGTACACTGAGGTGATTATTTGTGTGACCATGTATAAGATAGTAAAATAATGTGGAAAATTATGTACAGTTTATGGATTGTTTGGTGTCCATGATAAAGACTTTGCCGTATTTTACCTTGTACAGCAGAGATTAGAAATCTCCATAACTAGTTTGATATTGTTTCAAAGATACATTATCACCCACTCTGTTCCCTCTGTTTTTTACTAAATTTCCTTCGCCCGCTTTAATCACTGTAACCCCTATTAACACCATTTTGGACATGGAAGCCTTTTCATTGGATAATGATACTTTCCATATCTTAACATCACAGCAAACTACCTGCATTATATTTCATCCAGTTAAAGTTACCTTACCTGAATTACTATGACAGTTTGTTTTCTAAAGAAAAAAGAAACACTAATTTTTTGTTGAGCCACAGCTTAAAAACATAAGCAGGTTATTATTGCCGCAGGCTTTTCCCCAGTAGGAAATGGTTATTGATGTTTCCAAAGTATCAGATTCCATTCAAAGGTAAAAGGCTGCTTCCACTTGCCATTTTTCTAGTGATTGTTTTTCTACACTGTGTCTCAAGTCAGGACTCCTGGGCTCAATTAAAATATGTATTTAGCCACTAGATTTGCAGAGAAATGATTAGACTTGAATACTAACACCTGGGCTGTTGCCTCGGCCTATGAGGATGGTGCACATGAAGGGCTGCTCTCAGACAATGGCCGGTGAACCCAGGATGCCTGGCAATGATTATAGCTCAGTGCAGGTGTATAGTTGGATTTTGATGAGTTTTGGAGCAAATACAGAGTATTGCTCATTAAAATCACAATTCAGTGGAGATTATGTCCACCTGGAAAATTCAAAGCCAGCAAAACCATGCCACTTCCTCCCTTCCCAGTGCCTAGCAATCCCATAAGGCAGATGTTAGGTTTTCCCCAGCCTTTGCTCTGAGGGCCTAACACATAGAATCATGGTAGGAACTAGCATTAGTTGAGTTCTCACTATGCGTCAGGCCCTCTGCCCCTGGCTGGGGATGGAGTGGTGAGCAAAGGCAGGTAAAATCCCTGCCTTATGGCTTCCATTCTAGTGATGAGCGATGAAATGACACAGTCATGGGAATCACTGACGGGTTCCCTGATGAAGTGCCAGCTGGGCAGAACAGTGAGGGCTCAGTGACTGGGAATAGGCATCTTAGTCGAGAGAAGAAAGTATGGATGGCACTGTGGCAAGTGGGAGTATGGCCAGGCGAGGAACCGAGAGAAGGTCTGAGTGGCTGGAGCCAGGGAAAGCAAAGTCCAGATAATTCTGGAACAGTGATAAGGAACAGCTCGCGTTAGCAGTCTTGTCTTGACTTCTTAGACCAACTTTAGTACAAAAGTATGTGCTACTGATATTATCGTACCAATGTTTCTGCACATTAAAGCTTAAAATGGTGAAATAACCTCATTCTTTGGCTAGGAAGTGGAAGATAGGATTTAAACCACAGCCTGAGCTTACAACTACCATATCCTACTTCCACTCTAAGGGGCATCCCTAACATTTCCGTACAGTTCTGACTCACAGTGCCATCATTCCAGTGTCAGTGTGACCTTTCTATAGAGTCTCTTAAGTCTCTCATTGCTTTGGTTTGCGTTAAAAAAACACTAAGCAAACTGCTGGAAGACCAAACATGGTACACACATCAACTTTCACACGCCACTCGTCTTCACATCGAACCTTAGGTCTCTAAGCCTTAGACAGAGGCTTAGAAATTAGGGTTTGAATGCCGTTAGTCCCACTGGGTAGTGCCCTGGCCGAAAGAGGATCATTTAGCTCTCTTAGCTGGTACCAAGTTGCAAAGTCCAAAAAAGGAGTTTAAAGAGAACAAAAATAGTATTATATCTAAAAAATTGTTTCAATGCATTTAAAGAATGAAAACAATCCTCTGAGGTTCAATAAAAGAGAAGGAAAGGGGAGGGAAGCAGAGCAACAGGAAGAAGAAAAGGGAAGAGGAGAGGAGGGGAATGGAGGGGAGAGACACTGCTACATTATAAGCCCACTTCTGTCTGTCTCTCTACTTTTGCTTTGAAGCTAAATACTTGATAGATTAGTCCAGCACTAAAGAAAATGCCCTCCTTTATGTATGATAGCTTGGTAATCACTGCAGAATGATACTTAGTGGCTCATAATATTCATATAATCAGATTAGCTTTGAATCCTACCTCAGTGGAGGATGTTGGAGTGATCCAATTCCCCATTCGAGCCCATTTACCTTGCCTGTGTGAGCACTTCTTTCCCAATCATTTTACCCTTTCTGTTGGCCTCCATGGGTGCTGTCAACAAAGCTTCCCTGAGTAACTGAGAGGTAGTCAATGACCAGATCAGACAGAAAAGAAGAAAGAAAAGGAGTCAATCTAAGTGTTTGAAGAGGTGCAGGTTATGATTTTGGTTGTAGTTTTGTTTTTTGCTTTCTTGGTAACAGTTGAAACAACCCTGAGGCTCTCCACCTAAGCTACTGAAATTTTGTTGGGCAGTTAACATCTCAATTCATAGACAACTGTCTCATGACCAATCCTCTCTGGGCTTTGAACATATGGCAGTGTCTGATGGCTTTGCTGATTTCACCAGGGAGAGTTTTCTAAGATCTCTATTTGAGGGAGCAGCCCCTGCACAGATGAGCAATACACTCCTGGAATTAATTATTGCTTGCCAAGTTTGAGGATTGATTCATCCAATGCCCAGAGCCAAAAACTCATCGCAAAGCTGAAATGTTTTTGATTATCAGAGTCCAGCTCCCCTACACACCTTCTGTAACCCTACACCATTTGTACATAGCTAGTTTGTACATCGTTAATAGATGGACTTTGTATTTGAACTCCTTAATTTGAAATTCACTTTCTAATAATAGATATATGAAGATAGTGGGGGTCATACATTCCTTGGGAAAATTGAGAACCATCTTACCTTGCAACTGATAATTAAGAACAATCTTACTATGCAACTCCAAGCTCCTTCTTTTCTGTGAAGGCTTCCTTTCTTCCTGAAATGAAAGTGACATTTCAGCCATCTGGTGTGGGCTGCTGTCAATAAAGGAATCCAGTCATATTTTACCCATTTTATTCCTTATGAATAATGAGCTCTGTATAAATAAATATGTGCTCCCTGGAATATAGGAGTGACCTCCAGTGTTCCTGATTCTTTTCTAGAATGTGTACTACTTGAACAAATAATAGAAAATATCCTAGTAATTGCTGGACTCTAATGGGGAAAAGTAACATGGATTACTGGTGATAGCTTCGTGTCAGTCTTGAACATCTACCTCAAGGCTTGTCAACTGTGTGAGGTTTTCTGACCAATGTCTCACTATTAGGACATCTCACTTATGACTTGATTTTTTTTTTTATTTGACATCATGGCTTGCTACTCTTTTGGAAGTGATCACAGCAGGTGATACAGGTTTCTCCAGGGAGAGGCCAACTTCTCTCGTTTTGTGTTGGGACTTTGAAGTCTGATATTTTCAATTACCTACCAGACCTAGTATTTTCTTTGACTAGAAAGAACACTTACCAAGTATCAAACCCATTTTTCTGCGGTTCCTAATACAAAGAGTGCCCTGTTAATAATTTGCAGTGTGTAGATGGCTACCATAACAAGTTTGAGCACTGACACAGGCCAGGTTTGCATGTATTAAAAAGGATCAGTATTCTATTAACCAGGAGAATGAATAAAACTATTCTGTTTTCTGTATGTTTCACCTCTTTGAGGCTACCGGCAATTCTTTTATTTTTGGAAGTATATTTTACAGGGAATAAGACTTCCTAAATATGATTTAATTTTTTCTTCCCTCCAGAGAAATAGGATTTAAAACTTTTTGCTTGTACCCTCCAGAAATGGCTCAACCAAACAAGAGTCAAAAAAATATCACAGCAGTGAATAAAGATGCTATTTTGTTTCAGAGTCCAGATCTGTCTCTTGCGATAAAGAGATTTAAAAACCTCACTATTCACCAAGTGTGAGCCAATCTAAGCCACGGAATATATTGAAATGATAGAATGCTTTCAAGTTTAGCAATTTGGGAGGAGGTTGCTCTATGGTTGGAAAGTCAGTTGGAGAAATATGGTTAGACTATTTTGACAATTTTTAACCTGCTTAAATTGGATTTTTTAAAGTGCACAAATTGATGTTCTGCCTACTTGGAGAATGTTTTAAAGATACCAAGACTTCAAAGAAAAACAGTGAGAGTAAATCAGATGCAAACATCCCTGTATCCATCCTAGCAAAATTAGTTTAGGATTTCCTAGGGCAATGCTAAATTAGAATGATTCTCAGGCATCAGGGCAAATACCACTGGTAATCATCTTCTCTTTTTTTCTAATGGTTGAGGGGGGAGTGGTGTTGCTTGAGTAAAGGAAAGATATTTTCACATCTTGTGGGAATCACTAAATGACATCAACTTCATAGATGCTTTTCAAGGATGCAGTTGAGACTTCTTAGTGTCCCTGCAACTATCGAGCAGAATTATGTCAGTTTCTGTTCCACTGGAATTTGGGGTGTCAAGTGGCCTTTCCTACCCTCCCTATTCTTCCCTGCCTTCCTATCTGGTCATCAGATACCTTTCTGTCTTTGACTGTAGGGTAAATTAGGTCATGAAAATAGCAACATGTATTAGACACGATATCCGCTCTAGAAGCTGAAAGCAGTTTTTAAAATGAAGCCAGAGAGATGGAGTGATCTGCTTGATAATAAAGCTTAGCTTTAATGCCAGCTCCATGCTGTTACAGCATATTACTAAACAGCAAGAAATGTGGCACAGATGTTGTGGCGGCCATATTTTACACCATCCAAAAGGTCATGTCGCTTGTTATTACATTCAGAATCAATATTAAGTGAACGTTCCAAATTTCAGCTGTCAGTTGAATTTATCGCTGCAAACCAAAGCTGAAGGGTTCTCGACTGTGATTCAAGCAAGCAAACAAATTAACTAATATAAGGGCATGCCTAGAAGAAGCAGGTGACCCACATGCCAACAGCAAAAGCTGGGTTCTTGCACAGCTGCAAGAAAGGCTGCCCCAATTGCCAGGCACGCACAATTGCCATGTCAGTATTTATGAATGGGGGAAGGGAGGGAGGAGAAAGAAAGGAAGGAAAAAAGGAAGGTTTGCAGGTGGATAAGATATGCTGAGGGCTGTTTCTTTAAATAAAGTATGATGATTGCATGTCTGTCTGGCAGTGCTCAGGCTAGTTAGCACACCTTGGAGATGACTTGCTTTGCCAAATGTGCCTAGAGGGTCTGGTCACCTAACCTTACGCCATAGTCTCCATTAGACCTAGACACAGAAACACTGAGCCAGGTGCTAACTGGGCTGTCTCCTTCATCTTGCCATGTATCATCTCACCAGCTACATCAGGGACAGTCTTTCTTGACTATAGTCAGCTCTAGAAAAAGTACAAAAATATCTAATAGATGGACATCCATGTAATTAGTACCTGGACACCACCAGTTGCCTAAGATGGTTTATTAAAGGGAATTGAGTGACTCCAAGTTAGTGAGAAGAAAAATAGTCTGTCATTGTATCAAGAGGGGCCTACGGGAATTTCGGAAATGCCATGCCAGTGTATTCTGCACAAGCTGCTGGGGAAGGAAGTACAGGACTGTTGGCAGCAGTCGGCAAGCATTTGAGTCCATATACCCATGATGATTTTATCTGAAATTATTTTTAAAACCTATCTTTAACACCGTGTGCATCCATGATACAGTCTCCCAATGCATCTGTTGAGAGAATGAATGTTGCCCAATTAGAAAGTGGTCCAGAGGATGCACTGGGGCTTCCGCATGATGTGAGATCTCACAGGGCCACCTCACCAGGAGAAGTGAGCTGGAGGGAACCAGGCTGTGTGCTCCTTTGGCAGATGGAATTGCTCTCCTGAGAATTTCCATCTCTTGCTGGGAAGTCTCCTGAGGTTTTGGATGTATTAGTGGGTCTCCAAACTGCTGGTAACTCAGAACTAGGTTTAACTAAGGTCCTCAGATGCATCCTTGACAAAAGTGGTACTCACTTTTGGGTATTTCCTCTTATCCTGCCTTCTGTTACAAATGCAAGTGATGATTTTAATTGACTTTACTAGGAGTGTTTAGGCAAAAAAAAAACTGTAATTCTAGTAAATAAGTACTTCAGTCAAGGACTATTCATTATTCAAGATTCAATAAACATTTTCTGAGTGCCTACTCTGGGCACATTCTCTGTTCAGCGCTCTGGGATAAAAAGATAAACAAGACGTGGTCCCCTTTCTCAGGGACCAGGAGAGAAACAAGTGTATTCAAGAAAGTATAATGCAGTGTAGCAGTATATAGTTTAAACTTCAGTTACTTTTTGACCGAGCAAGTTTATTTGTATGTATTTCACCAAAGAAACAGTGTGGAAAATTTCTTTAATTGGATATTAGCTGCATAATGGTGACCAGCAACTAAATAGGTGCTCCATGACTATTTATTGAATAAATAAATATTATAGATGTCAAGAGCAGAAATAGGAGAGCCCAAATGTGCAGCAAAGAGAACTGGTTAAACACTGTATTTACAATTTGAAATATTTTAGAGAAATTAAATTTTGTGGAGAATATTTAATGGCATAGGAAACATTTTCTAAATAGGCTGTGAAATGAAAGCAGCTTACAAAGTATATGTAGTATGATTTTGATTTTGTGACAAAACACATACACACAGGTGAAGCCTTCATATCCTATATGAGCAAACCGAGTGATGGATGGTTTAACTAAAACAGTAAATCAAAGTGTGATAAAAATCCATACATATCTAAATATTTTGTTTCAACTTAAAACATTGAAAAGTATTTTTTTTACAAATCTTAAACTTCACTTATCTTAAGGGGCAAAGCCAAGCTTTTTCTTAGAATATGGAATTATATTTTTCTTGTATATACTCCACTGCCATAATATAGTATGTATGTGATATCTCATTTCAGTTCTTTTAAATAAAGCAGAAAATTAAATGGCTTGCAAAGAAGTCTGAATCCTAAATCCTTCTAGATGTTTACAGGTGCCCCTTCAATTCTTTTCCAGTTTTTTCCATACCTAATTTAACAGTATTATTTGCAACAATTTGTACACATTGAGTTTTGCTGTTTTTTTTTTAAGCATTGAACTTAAGAAAATGCTTTGTGTTTACACTACTTTATTGGTTCTTGCTTTATTTAACTGAATTGTGAAATCAGATTAAAATACAACTGGCAAAAATAGGTTTGGGAACAAACACAATTTGCAGGAGCAGAAGGAGGAGTTATTAGAGAGCCTACAAGCTTCATGCTATGGCTGTGATTGTATGTGTTTCAAAGGGAACAAAGAGTGTGGACTTCCCAGCATATTAATTGAACGAAAGTCATTTAGGAGAGTTTCAGGTACATACCTTATCAGGGAGAGAAAAGAGAGTGACAGATAGACACCCCAATATTAAGAGAGAGTATTTATCTCTGGAAGGGAAATCATGATAGATTTGCATTCTTTTTCTCCTTTTCTGGATTATTTGTAATTGAATTACTTACTAAATTAGTTAATTTTACTAACTATTAAATGTACAAGATGCAATGTGCCTAGCACTGGGCCATATAATACAATCAGTGTTTGAAAGATGGTGTGACGAATTTGTTAGCAGCACTATCTTTGCACTGGGCTTCATGGCTTGAATCTTAGATCAGCCACTTTTTACATGTATTACTGTGAGAAAGCTCACTTTAAACCCTTTTATAGCACCCTAGTTTCTGTAACTGAAAAATAGAGATAGTAGTAATAGAGTCCAGCATCCAGGATTGCTGTGAAGATCAGATAAAGTATACTTAGATATTTGAAGAGTGCTTGATATAGAGCAAGTGCTAAAATATTAGCTTGGTCTTGTTTTAGTATTATTTTTCTTATGTCATCAAAGGACTTCATGTCTAAATTGTGAGTTTCGAAGCTGAGCTTCACATATCATTCATAGAAAAATGCAGTAAGGGATTAATTGAGAGCATATGTGTATTTGCCTGCATGCTGCCTGATAGGAGTTGGCAAACTATAACACATGGGCCAAACCTGACCCACCACTTTTTATAAATAAAATTTCCTTGGCACACAGTCAAGCCATTCATTTATTCATTGTCTGGCTGCTTCCATACTGCAACAGAGTTGGGTAGTTGCAACAGAGACCACACAGACTGCATAGCTAAAATATTTACTCTCTGGCTTCTTTATATATATTTATTAAGGTATCATTGATATACACTCTAATGAAGGTTTCACATGAAAAACATTGTGGTTACTACATTCACCCATATTATCAAGTCCCCCCCATACCTCATTGAGGTCACTGTCTACAAGTGTAGTAAGATGCCACAGAGGACTCCTTGTCTTCTCTATACTACACTGTCTTCCCTGTGACCCCCAAACACACCATGCATACCAATTATAATACCCCTCAATCCCCTTCTCCCTCCCTCCCCCACCCACCCTCCCCACCCTTCCCCTTTGGTACCTGCTAATCCCTTCTTGGAGTCTGCTGCTGTTTTGTTCCTTCAGTTTTGCCTCATTGTTATACTCCACAAATGAGGGAAATCATTTGGTACATGTCTTTCTCTGCCTGGCTTATTTCACTGAGCATAATATCCTTTAGCTCTATCCATGTTGTTGCAAATGTTAAGATTTGTTTTCTTCTTATGGCTGAGTATATTCCATTGTGTATATGTACCACCTCTTCTTTATCCATTCATATACTGATGGAGACTTAGGTTGCTTCCATATATTGGCTATTGTAAATACTGCTATGATAAACATAGGGGTACATACGTCTTTTTGAATCTGGGATCTTGTTTTCTTCAGGTAAATTCCTAGGAGTAGAATTCCTGGGTCAAATGGTATTCCTATTTTTAGTTTTTTGAGGAACCTCCATATTGCTTTCCACAATGGTTGAACTAATTTACATTCCCACAAGCAGTGTAGGAGGATTTCCCTTTCTCCACATCCTCGCCAGCATTTGTTGTTCTTAGTCTTTTCAATGTTGGCCATCCTAACTGGTGTGTGGTGATATCTCATTGTGGTTATAATTTGCATTTCCCTGATAATTAGCAATGCAGAGCATCTTTTCATGTGCCTGTTGGCCATCTGAATTTCTTCTTTGGAGAAGTGTCTGTTCAAATCCTCTGACCATTTTTAATCCAGTTATTTGCTTTTTTCAGTTTTGAGGTGTGTGAGTTCTAATTTTGGATGTTTACCCCTTGTTAGATTTGTCATTTATGAATATATTCTCCCATACTGTAGGATGCCTTTTTGTTCTACTGATGGTGTCCTTTGCTGTACAGAAGCTTTTTAGTTTGATTTAGTCCCATTTGGTCATTTTTGCTTTTGCTTCCCTTGGAAAACGTTGCTCTTGTTTATATTCAAGAGATTTTTACCTATGTTTCTTCTAAGAATTTTATGGTTTCATCACTTACATTCAGATCTTTGATCCATTTCAAGTTTACTTTTGTGTATGGAATTAGCTAATAATCCAGTTTCATTCTCTTACTTGTAGCTGTCCTGTTTTGCCAACACCAGTTGTTGAAGAGGCTGTCATTTCCCCCATTGTATATCTATGGCTCCTTTATCATTTATTAATTGACCATATATGCTTGTGTTTCTACCTGGGCTCTCTAGTCTCCTACATTGGTCTGTGTGTCTGTTTTTGTGCCAGTACCAAATCGTTTTGATTATTGTGGCTTTGTAGTAGAGCTTGAATTCGGGGAGCATAATCCATCCAGCTTTATTCTTCCTCCTCAGGATTGCTTTGGTATGTGGGGTCTTCTGTAGTTCCATATGAATTTTAGAACTATTTGCTCTAGTTTGTTGAAGAATGCTATTGGTATTTTGGGATTTGCATTAAATGTGTAGATTGCTTTAGGCAGGATGGCCATTTTGACAATATTAATTCTTCCTGTCCATGAGCACGGGATGTGTTTCCATTTATTAGTATCTTCTTTAATTTCTCTCATGAGTGTCTTGTAGTTTTCAGAGTAGAGGTCTTTCACTTCTTGGTTAGGTTTATTCTTAGGTATTTTATTCTTTTCAATGCAATTGTAAATGGAATTGTTTTTGTGAATCCTCTTCCTACTACTTCATCATTAGTGTATAGGAATGCAACAGATTTCTGTGTATTGATTTTGTTTACTGAAACTTTGCTGAATTCAGTTATTAGTTCTAGTAGTTTTGGGGTGGATTTTTTAGGGTTTTTAAGGTACAATATCATGTCATCTGCAAACAGGGACAGTTTAACTTCTTTCTTGCCAATCTGGATGCCTTTCATTTCTTTGTGTTGTCTGATTGCCATGACTAGGATCTCCAGAACTATGTTGAATAGAAGTGGGGAGAGTGGGCATCCTTCTCTTGTTCCTGAACTTAAAGGAACAGCTTTCAGCTTCTCACTGTTAAGTATGTTGGCTGTGGGTCTGTCATATATGGCCTTTATTATGTTGAGGTACTTGCCCTCTATATGCATTTTGTTGAGAGTTTTTATCATGAATGGATGTTGAATTTTGTCGAATGATTTTTCAGGTCTATAGAAATGATCGTGTGGTTTTTGTCCTTCTTTTCATTGATGAAGTGTATGATGTTGATGGATTTTCTAATATTGTACCATCCTTGCATCCATGGAATAAATCCTACTTCATCATGATGGATGATCTTTTTGAAGTATTTTTTAACTTGGTTTGCTAATATTTTCTCGAGTATTTTTGCATCTATGTTCATCAGGGATATTGGTCTGTAATTTTCTTTCTTTGTGGTGTCTGCCAGGTTTTGGTATTAGGGTGATGCTGGCCTCCTAGAATGAGTTTGGAAGTATTCCCTCTTCTTCTAATTTTGGAAAACTTTAAGGAGGATGGGTATTAGGTCTTCACTAAATGTTTGATAAAATTCAGCAGTGAAGCCATCTGGCCCAAGAGTTTTGTTCTCAGGTAGTTTTTTTTTTTTATTACCAATTCAATTTTGTTGCTGGTATTGGTCTGTTCAAATTTTCTGTTTCTTCCTGGGTCAGCCTTGGAAGGTTGTATTTTTCTAGAAAGCTCTCCACTTCTTCTAGGATATCCAATTTGTTAGCATGTAATTTTTCATAATCTGTAATAATTCTTTGTATTTCTGTGATGTCCCTAGTCATTTTTCCTTTCTCATTTCTGATTCTGTTTATGTGTGTAGACTCTTTTTTTTTCTTGATAAGTCTGGCTAGGAGTTTACCTATTTTGTTAATTTTCTTGAAGAACCAGCTCCTGCTTTCATTGATTTTTTCTACTGTTTTATTCTTCTCAATTTTATTTATTTCTGCTCTAATCTTTATTATGTCCCTCCTTCTACTGACGGGCCTCATTTGTTCTTTTTTTTCTAGTTTCATTAATTGTGAGTTTAAACTGTTTATATGGGGTTGTTCTTCTCTCCTGAGGTAGGCCTGTATTACAATATGCTTCCCTCTTAGCACAGCCTTTGCTGCATCCCACAGATTTTCTGATGTTAAGGTATTGCTTTCATTTGTCTCTATATTGCTCGATTTCTATCTTTATTTGGTCATTGATTCATTGATTATTTAGGAGCATGTTGTTAAGCTTCCATGTGTTTGTAGGCTATTTTGTTTTCTTTGCATAATTTATTTCTAGTTTCATACCTTTGTGGTCTGAGAAGATGTTTGGTACAATTTCAATCCTTCTGAATTTACTGAGGTTTTTTTTGTGGCCTAGTATATGATCTATCCTTGAAAATGTTCCATGTGCCCTTGAGAAGAGTGTGTATCCTGCTGCTTTTGGGTGTAGAGTTCTGTAGATGTCTGTTAGGTCCATCTGTTCTAATGTGTTGCTCAGTGCTTCTGTCTCCTTATTTTCTGTCTGGTTGATCTGTCCTTTGGAGTGAGTGGTGTGTTGAAGTCTCCTACAATGAATGCATTGCATTCTATTTCCCCCTTTAATTCTGGTAGTATTTGTTTCACATATGTAGATGCTCCTATGTTGGGTACATAGATATTTATAATGGTTATATCCTCTTATTGCACTGACCCCTTTATCATTATGTAATATCCTTCTTTGTCTCTTGTGACTTTCTTTGTTTTGAAGTCTATTTTGTCTGATACAAGTACTGCAATGCCTGTTTTTTTCTCCCTATGAGTTGCATGCAATATCTTTTTCCATCCCTTCCCTTTTAGTCTGTGTATTTCTTTGGGTTTGAAGTGAGTCTTTTATAGGCAGCATATAAATGGGTCTTGTTTTTTAGCCATTCAGTTACTCTGTCTTTTGATTGGTGCATTCAGACCATTTACTTTTAGGGTGATTATCAATAGATATATACTTATTGCCATTGCAGGCTTTAGATTTGTGGTTACCAAAGGATCAAGCATAACTTCTTTACTAACAGTCTAACTTAACTCATTTATATGCTATTACAAACACAACCTAAAGGTTCTTTTTTTTCCTCCTTTTTCTTCCTCCTCTATTCTTTATATGTTAGGTATCATATTCTGTACTCTTTGTCTATCCCTTGACTGACTTTGGGGATAATTGATTTAATTTTGCATTTGTACAGTAATTAATTGTTCTACTTCCTTTACTGTGGTTTTATTTTCTCTGGTGACAGCTATTTACCCTTAGGAACACTTCCATGTATAGCAGTCCCTCCAAAATACACTGTAGAGATGGTTTGTGTGAGCTAAATTCTCTCTACTTTTGCTTACCTAGAAATTGTTTAATTCCTCCTTCCAATTTAAATGATAATCTGACCAGGTAGAGTATTCTTGATTTGAGGCCCTTCTTTTTCATTGCATTAAATATATCATGCACTCCCTTCTGGACTGCAAGGTTTCTGATTAGAAGTCTGATGATAGCCTGATGTGTTTTCCTATATTGTATGTGATCTTTTTTCTTTCTCTGGATTCTTTTAATACTCTGTTCTTATCCTTGATCTTTGCCATTTTAATTACTATATGTCTTGGTGTTGTCCTCCTTGGGTCCCTTGTGTTGGGAGATCTGTACATCTCCATGGCCTGAGAGATTATCTCCTTCCCCAGACTGGGAAAATTATAAGCAATTACCTCCTCAAAGATTTCTATCCCTTTTTCTCTCTTCATCTTCTGGTACCCCTCTAATGTGAATATTGTTCTGTTTGGATTCGTCACACAGGTCTCTCAATATTCTTTCATTCCTAGAGATCTTTCTTTCCTCTGTGCCTCAGCTTCTTTGTTTCCCTGTTATCTAATTTCTATTTCACTTACTATCTCCTCTACTTGAGCTAATCTGCTTTTAAATCCCTCCATTATATGTTTCATTTCAGATACTCTATTTTTCAAAGTCTCTGTCTCTTTCTTGAATTCCTCCTAGAGGTCTTGAATATTTTTCTGTAGCTGCACTAGAATGTTTATAATTTTTATTTTGAAATGTCTTTCAGGAAGATTGGTGAGTTCCATTTCACTTGGCCCTCTTTCTTGTGTTTGTGCAATTTTGGCTTGAACCAGGTTCCTTTGATGTTTCATATTTGTAGGTGATATCATCTAGTGCCCAGATGCTCTATTCTCTGGAGCTGCTCGGCCTCTGGAGCAAATGGTGGGGTCTCAGGCAAGTGGTGGTGCCTGCCATGAGGAAAGAGCTCTTTCCTATTTCCTAGATGCAGTGCCTGCCTCCACTGCCAGGGCCAGTGGGATGAACATGCAGGGTGGAGCCTCTATGCTATGCTCTTGTAGCTGCTGTAGACAGGGTCGCCCTCTGGCTGGCCTGGTGCAAGGTGGGGGCAGCCAGTTTGCAAGCTGGTGCAGGCTGGGAGGAAGGAGTGGCAGGCTGTGTATCTTGGTGGAGTCCTTGTAGCTGCATTGCCAGGCAGGGTGATGGAGGACCTGAAGCTCCTGGAAGTTCTCAACCTGCTGGGCTCAGTGTACTGGAAAAATTTTGTCCACCTGTCCTTTCCCCTGAGAAGCAAGATCTGTGCAATCCTTGCCCCCTCTCACTGTTAGGAAGTCTCTCAGAGTGTTCCCCTTTCTTTTGTCCCCGAGTTGCCAGTTGTGAGAACCTGTTCTCCGCAAATGACTGGAATCTCAGTCTCTCCAAGTATTCTGCCTGTCTTACCTTTCCAACCCCACTAATCTCCAGAGCACCTTGTAATGTAGGTTCGTTTTTCCAGAGCAGATCTCCAGGGCTGGGTGTTCAGCAGTTCTAGGCTTCCACCCCCTCCCTGCTCTGTTTGTCTTCTTCCTGCCAGTGAGCTGGGGTGGGGGAAGGGCTTGGGTCCTGCCAGATCACAGCTTTGGTACTTTACTCTTTTCCGTGCGGTCTGCTCTTTTCCCCAGGTGTAGGCAGTCTGCTGCAGCCTTCTTTCCTGTTGCTCTTTCAGGATTAGTTGTATTTACTATATTTTTGTATTATATGTGGTTTGGGGAGGAGGTTTCTATCTCACCTCTCACACTGCCATCTTTAAGCCAGGGCAACACTATCTGGATTTTTATAGGACAAGTTTTCTCGCCCCTACTATAGGGAAACCGTCAAGGTAGTACCCTTGTAGGATATTTTTACTGCAGTAAAAAATAGATGGTTTTGTGATCTAGAAAGAGGTGAGCAAAAGGGGATACTAAGATGTGTATCCATATCATGTGAGTAAGGAGTCTAAAAACCAATACAAAGTTTTTAGGTGGAAGAATAGTTTTCCAAAAAAAATTTCTGACTGAGTATAGTAGGACCAGTGTGAAGATTTTTGTCCATAGCAACAAAGGTGCTGAGGTCGATCTAGTGTGTGGGGCCACAGGGAACCATTACAGGCTGTTGAGTAGAATGACATGGCTTAGAGATTATCTGCCAGTGGGGTTTGTGTAGGGACTGTAGAAGGTAAACTAACTAGAGAGTAAATAGGTACCTGTTAGAGTAATATGGTGATAAGGAAATAGGGTCTCAGCTAGAGTGGTGGTAGGAAGGAATAGAAAATTAAGCTTCACATAGTCCTTTAATCCTTCTAAGAACTATTTTGCACATTCTCACAAAGAAACCACCCTGGGTTTCTTCCCTGGAAACAAACTCAGAAGCATATAGTCAAAAGCAGAGTTTATCAACATTAACAGAATATCAGTCTTTCCTACAAAAGGTATTGAAATAATAATTGCAAAATGGGATACCTAATCTGGATAAAAACCTAGATTACACTCACAGTGCCCTTTTTTAAAAGTTAGGTAAACATATATGTAGGCTACGTGGGCTTTATTTTGGGGAAACAACATTAAAACCACCTTATTCCATCAGAAGTCCTTCTGTAATGGCAAGATCTAGGTGCTTACCTTGCCAGTTAGCAATGCCTGATCTGACTTGCACCCAATTTAGCCCTTCGCTAATGGTGTTAACAGCATCAACGCATATCAGTCTGTCACCCAGAGCTTAGGGTATCCTTAGAGTCCTTTATTATAGTACAGAACATCATAGTGGTAATGAAGTGGAAAGAAGAAAATTTCCATCCTAAATGTAAAGTGAAAAGAAAGGATCCAGCATGCATCCTTTTTTTTTATTGAAGTATAGTTGATATACAGTCTTATTTTAGTTTCAAGTACACTACATAGTGGTTTACCAGTTACCCACATTATTAAATCCACTGCAACTAGTGCAGTTACTATCTGTCAACATAGAAAGATGTTACAGAATCATTGACTATATTCTGTATGATGTACTACCATTCTCATGAAAAACATATTATGATTGAGAATTTTTGTGCCCTTTTTTTATCCCCTTCACCCTCTCCACCCACCATCACAACACCTCCCCCATGGTAACTACTAGTCACTTCTCAATGACTATGAATCTATTGCTATTTTGTTCATTTTGTTGTATTTTGTTTTTAGGTTCCGCAAATAATTGAAACCACATAGTACTTGTCTTTATTTGCCTGGCTTACTTCACTGAGCATGATACCCTCTAGGTACATCCCTGTTGTTGCAAATGGCAGGATTTCTTTCTTTTTTGTGGCTGAATAATATTCCATCATATAGATGTACCATATCATCTTTATCCATTTATCTATCTGGGGACATTTCAGTTGCTTCCATATCTTGGCTATTGTAAATAATGCAGCAATAAATATGGGTGTGTGTATATCTTTTCAAATAAGGGGTTTTGTTTTCTTTAGGTAAATTCCTAGGAGTGGAGGTACAGTATGCATCCTTTTAAACAGCAAGTCTAACAGCAGTGGTAGGTAGCAGCACTGCATGCTGGCTGGAGGGGTTTTTGCACTGCATCTTGAGGTCCTCTGTCAATTATTAAAGACTCCATCAGTGACTCAGAAGCAAAAAACAACCCAACAGCACAGGTGATATCGGAAAACTTATTCATTGCCCTACCAACCAAGAACATCTTTAGAATTCAATAGGATATGAGGGAGGAAGGCAGACATGATCCTCAGGGGCCTAGATCATACAGTGTGAGATCCCAAATGCACTTTCACAGTGTCCCAACATCCACAAGATTGGGTGGGCAATTGTGCTGCAGACTCTTAAAAAATGAGAACATATTACTGTACTATTGTCCTACATACAGTGGCTTTACTAGGACCCACTCTTCCATTGTAATCTTGGCATCAGCAGATTTAGAACAACACAAACTAGAGCAGAACTATTTGAATAACTGGGTTTTAAGGGATGTATTAATCAATGGCCCTCCTCTGTTGTTGCAGTCAGGTAACACACCAGAATAAATGTGGCTTATAGAGACAGGCTTTCTGAAATGTTTTAGAAGCCCTGAAATTACAAAGGTCTCCTACAGTTGGGCTCATAAAATCTGTTCTGTTCCCAGCACAGCTCTATAGAAGGCCGCATCCAACTGGATCTGGGGCAGCAGGGGAGGTAGGGAGAGAGGAAACATAGCCACTTCTATACTTTTCTGTGAAAGGTTGTGACTCATTTTTCAATGTTCCAGAGAAGCTAGGGCCAAGCTCCAGGAAGCCACATGGCATATCTCAAATATCCCAAATTTATGGAGAGAAGGAAGAGTTTCCCAAAGCATGGAATAAGTACCAATGACACTGTAAGTACAGTGGGGAAAACCTGGTTCACAGTGTTGGCACTAAGTACATTGGATCACATAGCAAGAGTAGTGTTTCCTATCTTTACTCTTTCAGTCTTTCTTGTTATGTCAAGGAGAAAGCCTCCATTTGATACCAGCATGTCTTACTTCATAATACAGTCAACTCTTATTATTTTCAGATTCTATATTTGTGAGTTTGCATGCACACTAAAGTTTATTGGCAACCCCTAAGTCGATACTCGTGACACTTTCTCAGTCCTTCATGGATATGTGCAAAGCAGTGAAAAATACGAGTTAACCTATGCACGTTCCCAGCCGAGGCCAAACAAGGAGACACTCTGCCTTCTTGTTTCAGTTCTCATAATGTTAAAAAGTGTCCTTTCACAGTCTATTTAGTGCCAAGTTTTTCACATTTTTGTGCTTTTTATTGGTAATTCTGCTGTTTAAAATGACCCCTGAGTGCAGTGCTGAAGGTCTGTCTAGTGATCCTAAGCACAAGAAAGCTGGGATGTGCCTTATGGAGAAAACACATGTGTGAGATAAGCTTTGTTCAGGCTTGAGGTGTAGTGCTGTTGTCTATGAGTTCAGTGTTAATGAATCAACCATATCTATTAAATCAGTTGTCTTTAAATAGAAACACACATAAAACAAAGCTATACACTAATCAGTGGACAAAAATGTTGTGGCCAGAGGCTCACAGGAACTTAACACTGTATTTCCTCTAGGAGCAATGGTTCAGTATTCCCTAATCCAGTATTTATAGTGACTTTATTAACACAACTCCACAAATAATGAAAACTATACTTATAATTAGCTGGATAACAATAGCTTTTGTAAGATTTGTAAACACTTTGTTTCCACTTATTTAATTCTCATATTTATATTGATTTTTTCCATTACCTTCTATTTCTGGCATAAAGAGTACTATAAAGTTTCTTTGTGCTATAAGGTGATGATATGAAGGTTTTTTCTCAGATATATTTTAGTGAAATAACTGAGTTAATTTAAAGAAAAAACATGTAGTAAATGATACTATGGATTTGTAGATAATAGTGAGTACACAGAGAGGCAAAAAATAACTTTATGGAAGCCCAGAATTGAAGAAAGCATTTATTGTTCACCTTTCTTATTGCCTCCTGAGAGTCTAGTTCTGTAGCTGATGGCAAATTTAGCAGAAGTACTATGATTAGTTCACTGGGAGTGCAGAGAGTAAATGAAAGTGATCAGATAATTGCACGGCCGTTCTAAACTCAAGTTTAGGACTTTACATTCTGAACTGAATTTATGAAGATTATAAATTAGGAGTTATCTGTATTGGTTCTAAGTTTCCTTATAATTGATAGCAGACTTTTGAATTACCATTAATAATACATCTCACCAGACTTGGCCTTTAAAACACAAGTTGGAAGAAAATAATATAGGCAAAAATCTCTTGGACATAAACATGAGCAACTTCTTCATTAACATATCTCCCTAGGCAAGGGAAACAAAAGCAAAAATGAACAAGTGGGACTATATCAAGCTGAAAAGCTTCTGTACAACAAAGGACACCATCAATAGAACAAAAAGGCTTCCTACAATATGGGAGAATATATTCATAAATGACATATCTGATAAAGGTTTGACATCCAAAATATATAGAGCTCACACACCTCAACAAACAAAAAGCAAATAATCCAATTAAAAAATGGGCACAGGATCTGAACAGTCACTTCTCCAAAGAAGAAGTTCAGATGGCCAACAGATGCATGAAAAGATGCTCCACATCACTAATTATCAGAGAAATGCAAATTAAAACCACAATGAGATATCACCTCACACCAGTAAGGATCACCACCATCCAAAAGACAAACAACAAATGTTGGTGAGGTTGTGGAGAAAGTGGAACCCTCCTACACTGCTGGTGGGAATGTAAATTAGGTTCAACTATTGTGGAAAGCAGTATGAAGGTTCCTCAAAAAACTAAAAATAGAAATACCATTTGACACAGTAATTCCACTCCTAGGAATTTACCCTAAGAATACAGCAGCCCAGTTTGAAAAAGACATATCCACTCCTATGTTTATCGCAGCACTCTTTACAACAGCCAAGAAATGGAAGCAACCTAAGTGTTCATCAGTAGATGAATGGATAAAGAAGATGTGGTACATATACACAATGGAATATTATTCAGCCATAAGAAGGAAACAAATCCTACCATTTGCAACAATATGGATGGAGCTAGAGGGTATTATGTTCAGTGAAATAAGCCAGGTGGAAAAAGACAGGTATCAAATGATTTCACTCATCTGTGGAGTATAAGAACAAAGAAAAAACTGAAGGAGCAAAACAGCAGCAGAATTACAGAACCCAAGAATGGACTAACAGTTACCAAAGGGAAAGGGACTGCAGATGGGTGGGAAGGGAAGGATAAGGGGGAAAAAAAGTGGGGGCATTACTATTAGGAGCCATAATGTAGGGGGGCATGGGGAGGGTTGTACAACACAGAGAAGATAAGTAGTCTTACTATGCTGATGGACAGTGACTGTAATTGTGTACGTTGGGGGGACTTGGTGAAGGGGGAGTCTAGTAAACATAATGTTCCTTATGTAATTATAGATTAATGATACCAAAATAAAAATAAAAATAAAAAAACACAAATTGGTTAATGGCCCAAACAAGCCTGTTCTTCCACATGCAGCCCTGGGAAGGGAAGATGCTCACACCACACTTGAGTAAGGCATTAAGATCATTCCCAAGTTCAGCTCTTTGCTGCATAACTCTTCAACCTGCTTTATCATAAATGCAAGAAAAAAAAGGTTTTTTTGGCACTTGGAGCAAAATATGCAAAAACAAAAAAAGTACAAAGGAGCAGTCAAACCAAAATGAGTGCAATTAAATAGACAAAAAGTCCCCTTAGCTGCCTTTTGGGTACTTTTTGATCTTTCCACCAAGGAATTAGTAGCTTTTAATTTTCCCCACGTCAGCTTAAAATACTGCTAGCGAAAAAGAAGTGAACATTAGGGGAACACGGCTTTGGGTGAAAAAGCAAATGTAGGTGAGTCAATCAAGCAGCTGTCAGATTCCATGAACACAAGGTCTGCTCGTCCAGCTCTGGCAGGGTTTATGCTGGACAACAGAAGTCCCCAGTATGGAAAGCAGTAGCTTTTGTTCACCATATTCCTAATCAGACATGTGTCTTCACTTTGCCTGACATTTTTTAGGGTCTCCTGACCAAATAACAGATTCTGCTACTGTAAAATGGGAGTGTGGTTGCTTAATTTTCAATGCACAGTGAATGGACAATGCTTCCTAAGTTGAATGTAAGAGTGGATTCTGTTCTCACTGAGGAAGGTGAAACACTGACCAACCCCAACTCAGCACGGGAGATTTTTCTTCTTTTGTTCCTGTTTGTTACCTGCTCATTCCCCCACGGTGGTTTTGCTCATCAGCACAGACCTAGTTTAGCTCACCCTCAAAGTCCGAGGGAAGGGGTCGCAGTGGTCTGGGAGATGGTGAGGGCCCAGCACAGGGCTGTGCAGGGCAAGAGCAAAGTGTGTTTGTGGATGACCACTGAATGCTGCAGGGCAGACCGGCATGGCATTGGCAACAGCTTTCACCGCTGGGAACCAGAGCACAGCATTGCAGAACGAAGGGTTTCTGAACTCCAGTTTAACAAGCCCTCCACAGCTTCAGCTCCAATCACCAGGAACCTCATTAATGCAGTTAGATGCCATGGCAGTGTGCACTTAAAACAGAGAGAAGAGTAGCCCCTCTCAGCTCCACCCATGGCAGGGCCATTCCGCTGTGCATGAGCCCAGCCTCTTCTCTGCACTTCCGGCCTTCCAAGAACTAGCACAGGAACGAGTCCACATCACTGTGCTTTCCTAATGTTCCAAAAATGCCATCCACTACAGAAAGGGTTCTTTGCTACCAGCAGATCCCTTGGTCCTGGAGAGAAATCACCCAGATCTACCAAGGCCTTGGTTAGTCTCATGGGTATAGTAATATATCTGCCATATGAGTACCACTGTCTGTGAGTGAGAGGGAGGAATTCTGAGAGAAACTAAGTAAAGCACCAGTAAAAGCTAACTAGCCCATTGATTGGTGACTGCAGAGGTTTTTACAACTAAATCCAGGGCTAATTCAATAGAGATCGGTGGCCCAGGCCCCAACAGTCATAGTTTGCAGCAATAGTTGTAAGAATGGGTGCTAGAGTCACTATCTAATTTCTATGTTGTCTCCACCTTTTATTAACTTTTAGCCTTTGAACAAAATTGCTTAATTCCCGTAGCTGCAGGTTCCTCCTCTGTAAAATAGTAAAAAAAAATAGTGATGACCTGAAAGTCTGTTTTTGGCTTCTTCAGTTTTTGTTTTGGTAAAGAGATAAAACCATGTGTGTGAATGTGATGCAGAATGCATACACAATGTATTCAGTAGAACCTCTCTTTCCTCTTTTCTTCCTCCTTCTCTTCTGTAATTAGATCATTTCAAGCAGAAATAGTGGTTTTTACAGAAATCATCCAGCCCTCCATTTCAGGCTAGGTCCTATACTAAAGTAATGTGACCTTTAATTGTGATCACATGTGCAGCCATTGGCCAAAGAGGTAGCATAGTTTCTATCTTCTGGGAATTTACATTCCTAGGACTCAGTGCTCAGCTGTTTTTAACCTTCTCCAGCTTAAGGAGTTATGTGACTTTTGGGTGCTGGAGAAATATGAAACCCTATTTTCCTCTCAGCCAACCAGTGAATATAATATTTCACACATTTGCATTTGTCATTGTAATTCTTTTGTTCCAAAAAGGGGTGAAAAGAAGGTTAAAAGGGATGTCATACTTTGGAAGGAAATAACAAAATGTGTACCAGTCTCTCTGCAGAACATCACGCAAAATTGAGAGTTTGTGTTATTTGGGTTTTAATTCAAGGTAGAGAATCTAACATACCAGTGACAAATGATTTGTGACTCCTACTCAATTTATTCAACTCCAAACTATTTCAATAAATCTAGGGATTCATCTATATCCTGTTAAATTAAGGTTTTTCCTTTTTGAAGGAAGTAGTGCCAAATTGATAAAGTCTTTTGAATTATTCTCTCTAAATATATTTAATCTTCATTAATGCAGCCCTGCATGGTATTTTGAGCCAATCTGAACTAACAGGAAAATTTGTCACACATCTTATTCTTAAAATAGGATTTCCCTTTTCTTTTTTTTTATTCCTACTATACAGTCTGCCAAGGCATGTGTGTATAGAGATTTTATATACATAAAGAGTTTTTCTCTCCTCATCTTTTATCCCAGCCTACCCTCATTCCTGGATATCATATGATGTGATTTAATGTGGTCACTGAATTTTCTTTATTTCTCCCATTTTTCCTCAGTGCCATGGGAAGACAAATCAACTGTCTATTAATATGCACTTCATTTGGTGAAGTTATTAAGAGAAGTTTCTGTCCTTTTGTTTTTCCTTGCTGATGAAGCTAATGAAACAATATGCATTTCAATTCCCAGGCTCCTGGATACAGACCTAGAGAGTAGCTAACACACAATTGATTTCCAGCCCTGCAGGAAAAGGGGAAGCAGTAGAGAAGTCAAATGGATTGATCGCTGAGATACAGCCCCACTGGGATACTTCAATATCATCCACGTCTTGAATATGTGAACAATCCTCTCATCAATAAGCAAATCCCCAGGATAGTAACTTCATAGGGTCCAGATAGAAGTTTAATTGGCAGGTGTGCTAGCCATGTTTATCCCTCTTCAGGTCTGCCCTGCCATAATAAATTGCCAAATCTACAAAGTCAGAAATAGGTAAATCCGAGGTGGAAACATTGACTGATGATGCTAAAGCACCCTTAGACAGCGTTAGTCAAGGGATTTCAAACTCAAATGTCTACAAGTACCAGGTAGGCGATAGAAGACAGAGCTAAATTACTTTTATCCTTACCTAAAGATGACACTTGCCTATTTACTCTGTCTTCTAAAGGGGGTCAGGGAAATAATACAGCCAAACAAGATATATTTATGGGCATCTTTCCCTTACAGTTTGCCATTTGTGAGCCATGAATTTGTCTCTTCATTTTACAGAAGAAAAAACTTAGACTATAAGATGTGAAACTGCTTACTCAGTGTGTCACACTCAGAATTCTTTGTCCTGATCCCTTACTAAATACCATACTTAAAGTTCAACTAGTTTGGGGAGCCTCTAATTCTTCCGGTGCCAAGCTCTGTGTAATGCTGTTGCTTATGGTATTAGACAGAATTCTCTCCCTTAAAAATGACAGCAACTGACTATATCAAACTAAAAAGTTTCTGTGCAGCAAAGGACACCATCAGTAGAACAAAAAAGCATCCTACAGTATGGGAGAATATATTCATAAATGACATATCCGATAAGGGTTGACATCCAAAATATACAAAGAGCTCATGCACCTCAACGGACAAAATGCAAATAATCCAATTAAAAAATGGGCACAGGATCTGAACAGACACTTCTCCAAAGAAGAAATTCAGATGGCCAACAGACACATGAAAAGATGCTCCACATCACTAATCATCAGAGAAATGCAAATTAAAACCACAATGAGGTATCACCTCACACCAGTTAGGATGGACACCATCCAAAAGACAAACAGCAACAAATGTTGGCAAGGATGTGGAGAAAGGGGAACCCTCCTACACTGCTGGTGGGAATGTAAATTAATTCAACCATTGTGGAAAGCAGTATGGAGGTTCCTCAAAAAGCTAAAAATAGAAATACCATTTGACCCAGGAATTCCACTCCTAGGAATTTACCCTAAGAATGCAGGAGCCCAGTTTGAAAAAGACATATGCACCCCTATGTTTATTACAGCACTACTTACAATAGCCAAGAAATGGAAGCAACCTAAGTGTTCATCAGTAGATGAATGGATAATGAAGATGTGGTACGTATACACGATGAAATATTATTCAGCCGTAAGAAGAAAACAACTCCTACCATTTGCAACAACACGGATGGAGCTAGAGGGTATTACGCTCAGTGAAATAGACAGGTGGGGAAAGACAAGCTTGCCAAATGATTTCACTCTTCTGTGGAGTATAAGAACAAAGCAAAAACTGAAGGAACAAAACAGCAGCAGACTCAGAACCCAAGAATGGACTAATAGTTACCAAAGGGAAAGGGACTGGGGAGGATGGGTGGGAAGGGAGGGAGAAGGGGAATAAGGGGCATTATGATTAGCACACATAATATAGGTGGCAGCAGGAGGAAGGCAATATAGCACAGAGAAGACAAGTAGTGATTCTATAGCATCTTAGTAGGCTGATGGACAGTGACTGTAATGGGGTTTGTGTTGGAGACTTGATAATGGGGGAAATCTAGTAACCACAGTGTAGCTCATAAAAGGGTATATCAATAATACCAAAAAATGATAGCAACTGAACTTAAGTTTAAAGGGGAATTCATTTTCTTTCCCAAGAATAGAGAAATTCTAGCTAAAGGCATGGCTAGATTGAGGTGCTCAAATCAGCTCATCAAAACCCACTCTCTCCATCTCTTGGCTGTTTTTCCTTCTTTTTAGCCCCGTTTTCAGGATGACTCTCCCTTGTAATGGCAAAGTAAGTTCCAGTAGGTCTGGGTTTTTGTATCTCTCTGTATAACAACCCAGCCCAATTATAGTAGAGCTTCTCTTTCTTAATGGACATAAGTGGTAAAATCTTATGATTGAGTCTCATTGGAATAATTTGGGTCATGTGGTCTTCCAAGAATCAGTCACGAGCGCCAAGAAAAAGGAATACACAAATTGGCCAGAAAGTGAAGGCTTCCCAATGAACTTCCTGGTCTGAGAATGATGAGGAAGAATTGAGACAGTGTTTCAAAAGGCGGCCATGGAAACTAAGCAGGCAAAAACAGTAGGACTGTGTCAGAGCTCATTTCTCCCCACTCCTGCCCGTAGAAGCCTTAGCATTGGGCTTATTTAGGTGATGGGAATAGGGCCATGTCTTAGAGTCCCTTGAACCTATCAGAAGACATATACTAGGGATCAGTACAATTTCTAGTGACTCAAATGCAAAAGGTTAAACCTTTTCTTTCTCTCTTTAGTTTTTCCTCTTTTTTTCCACTCTTTTCTTTAACATATACTATTAAGCACTCTGTTAAATATCAGGTACTCTGTTAGGTATTTTTGCACTGTTGGTTTATTTTACTCGTTCAACAATCTCACAAAGCACAGAGATGATTATCCCCAGGGGCAAACAGGGAGCCTCTGCTATTCAAGGTTCTAATTGTGTTCTAGAGATCTACATGGGGGAGACAAGCAGGGATGGATCAGTAGTAGGAAAGCCTTGTCTCAACTAGAGCAGTTCTTTTATCAGTCCTATATTTTTAAATTTTACATGCTGATTTTTTAAAGGCATTGATGTTTAACTTTCTTTTTTCCTGAAAATCTCTTAGCAAGTTGTGTTTTTACTGCTTAGTATTCATACATTACAAATGACACAACTCCAATTTAACCTAAAAAAAGTAAAATGTACTGACTAAGATGATATGATAGAGAAGTCCAGGCAGAGCTAATTCTAGGAAGGGATTCACATCTTGGATCCCTTCTTTCAAGATTACTTCCATTCTTTGACTCCATGCAACAGTAAGATAGATATCTATCGTAATTCCTTTTCTTACTTATTTAGAACCTGCCTTTCCCCCAAGGCACTTCCACATCTGTCTTTTCTTCATCCTATCTTCTAGCTTTCTCAACAGAGAAAAGGCTTTTCTTTTCCAATAGTTGCCAAGAATCACCCTCTTATTGATTCTTATTAGATCTGTTTGACCTAGCTTACATTGCATACCTGCACCTGACCTCTGTGGCCAAAGGGATACCATGCTTTGTTTGACTGTGGTGGAGTCAGTTTTCCACCTATGCACCTAGGAAGGGAAACAGCATTTGCAAATCATATAGGCTGAAACTGTGGCAAAGATGGACCCTAAAAGGAAACCAGAGGATTGTCGGGAAGGTGGCAGGTGAGACTGTCCACCAGCACCATGGTAGAGCTGCGATCATAGATAGACCTTTAATTTCAAATGAATACTCTTTCCAATGTGTCATGCTGCCTGCCTTTGGCTTTGATTTGCCTTTAAAGGTAGTACCTGTTATATTAACTTTTTGTTGTATCCTCTTTATTTTCCCATGGCAATTATGGGAAGATAATTGGTGGTGGGTAGGTAGTCCATGAGATTTCTGTTTTGCCAGAAATGGGTGGTATTGTTCTTATTTACTATACTGTTTGAGAAAACATATGTATAGTAGACATCAGGTAATAGATTCAGATCCTGCCCATCTTTGAGTATCTTTATGTGACCTTGAGCTAATGCTTTGCCTCAGGCTTCTCCATATTTTGTGAGAATTAATTGAAACAATGTAACATATAAAAAGATCTTAGCACAGTGCCTGTCTCCCACGACCTATTGTTTTCTCTTTTTTCAAGTTATCCCCAAGGATCCTTTAAATTAGAAATTCCCTAAACATGTGAACCATTGATTTATTTACAGTAAAGGAATCTGTTAAAATGTTTCCTAGATTAAATCTGTTTGCTTAGGAAAAAGACACCTCATCTCCAACTCATTATCATGATGAAAGTGCTCTTAGTAATTGTTGGCAACACATACAAGCAACAGTGAAATACCGAACAGCGTCTTGAAAGTTTGGGAAATATTTTGATCTCCTGAGAATCAAAATGGTTTTCAGAGAATGGATCTTCAACAACGCTTTGCTACAGCCTACCCACTACCAATTATTTATCTTCCCATAATTGCCATGGGAAAATAAAAAGGATACAACAAAAAGTTAATATAACAGGTACTACTTTTAAAGGCAAAATCAAGGCTCATGTATTAGTTAAGGTAATGCTAGCTGGGGTAACAGAAAAGCCTGGTTTCCCTGAGTAGCTTCACTTAGAAGAAAATATATACTCCTTCCCATCACAATCCAGTGGCCAAAGGTCCAGGCTTCCCCATGATTATTCAGAAACGCAAACTCCTTCCAGTAAATGACTGCCTTTTGATCATCAGCATCCTCTCCATTCAGCTATGGGAAAAATACCACTGTTTCTTGATCACTGACTCATTACTACTTCTCTCTTTCCCTTGACAGTTACATGGCCCTACATAGAGGCAGGTGAATTTGGAAATAGAGTCATAGCAACAACTCTTGGCAAATGGAAGGGGCCATTTGTGTATGGGCCAGCTGCCACAAGTCTGCCACCCTAGTTCCTGCTTCCCAGTGTTGTGATGTAGGGTTTTGTGAGCATATCAAGGGGGGTGCTGTCTCATTTAACATTGCATCGTCTTTGCCCAGCATAGTACCGGCGTCATAATTGTTTCTTGGTTGAATAAAGAAATGAATGAAACAAACTAGCAAATATTCAAGAGAGTCCTCAGAAATAATTCCTAGGCAAATATTTGAAATTCATATTTTCTTTTTTCCTGGTTTCTGTCCTACTTGTATGTTTTGAGAAACAAGAAAGATAATTGTAGCCCTGATAGCATCGGATTGGAGGATTGCTCAGCAAGAGCAGCCTGGTGCAGGAAGCCAGAGCCAATTGTAGGTCAATGGCTGCTTCATCTTCTCTCCAAATCTGGGCCTCTCCACAAAGCTAAGCCCACATCAGTCCTAAGTTTGTAGAAAAGGAGACCAAGGTAACCCTGAGCAGATGGAAGGAACAGATTACAAGTGTAATATTTTTCCTATGACCAACCTTGGCTGCCATGGGCCATGGATCTTCCAAAGTTGGTTGGACATTTTGAATGTTCTCTTATTAACAATTATTTTAGCATTTATATAAGCTAATGTGGGTTGTCTTTGTTCCTTTTCAATTGTGATGTTTCCATTCCATCCAGCTGCCTTTAATAAACCGACTTAGTATGTGCTTTCATTCATTTGTTTTCAGGGCCAGCAATATTCTGCTTCCTGTAAGGCAGTTTTGATCAGTGCTTAGGAATATGCTATCTACAGTCAGACTGCCTTGGTTCAAATACTGGCTCTACTACCAGTGAGGTAAAATGGGACTTTAATAATAGTTCCTACTCTGGAAGGTTATTATGCGGGGGGAAAAAAAGTACTTGGCACAGTGCCTGAGGCATAATATGTACTTAATAAGTGTTAACCAGCATTATTTTTATTGTAATTATCCAGGTATTCATACTTGAAAAATTTTAAAAGAGGACTAGATCCTATTATAGTTTACAGATAAAAGAAATAACATCATGGAAGTTGAGTTTCTCATTGCCTGGTTTCTTGATTTAACCTCTATCTCAGCTCTTTGAGTGTATTTTTTTTTTCTTATTAACAGATAAAATAAAAAGCAGACTCTTTTTTAAAAAGATATGATGAAGCCATGCCCTGGCTTTGATTCCTGCACAGAGCCTCCATTCATGTCAGTGCGATTTCGTTGCATGGATTGATGGCAGAATACGGTCTGTTTCTAAGGCTGTTTAAAGCAGGGCACAAAAGAAATCACACTGGCAGGGTCCACAGCTGACAAAATGGGAGAGACTCAGCCAGTGAAAGAAGCTGTTAATACGGACCCAAAATTTTTTAAGCTAAAAAAAGGAACATGCCCACTGAATGTCTGAAAGCAAAAAGTTTTATTTGGGTAAAGCAATGTTCAACTCTGCATGATTCCTACTTAGAAAGTGCACATGCTTGCCTTCTCCAAATGCCAGAACATCGTTTTTTTAACACAGAGGAACCAAAATAGAGAGAAGAATAATGGGCTTTCAGATAGCCCATGCCCAAAATTAAACCTGAAAGCATAAATACTGAAGTGCCTGGACCCATCAGAGTATAAAAAAGGGGTTCCTATATAACCCCTCCATCACAGAGCCACACCTCTGCCATCTTCTGCCATCCTGTGGGAATCAGTATTAGCAAGGCATATTCCAACACAGAGAAGGTGGTACCCGGGTTCCAAGCCACTTTTCAGTACTCTTCCCAGCCTTCTCATCAGGTCCCTGCACAAACCTTTACCAGAAGCCCCCAAGTGGTAATCCATCCATCAGGCAAAAGTCATCAGAAAACTCAGCTTCTCCATCAAATGTTTTCTGTACTGAAAACATTTCTCCAGCACTGGCATGACAGACATGCAACAACCACATTGATTGTCCCTTTTCTGGAGTCATCTGATACATATACCTTTACCTTTCATTTTTCATTCCAACCCCTAGAATATGACTCCAAAAGGGTGCCATGGTTCCCAGCTCTCCATATCCTCTCCCCAGTAGTGAGGATAAGTATCACTTGCTTTTACTATCAAGCTTGAAATATTGTTTTTCTTACATTAAAGAGAAGAGCAAACTTTCTTAACTCCATGACTCTATCAAAAGCAGACGTGTGAAAACAGATCAAGAGAGCTGTAATTTCACATGGCCAGTTTCTCTCATTTATGGGACTGTTCAAGGTCCTCTAGGCATGCGGATTTGCAAGCCCTGTCTTTTGCAATCATCACAGCCTTGAGCCTTCATTGTGCATTCTACTTACATCACACTTTTCCTTTACGGGTAAAACAGAATAATAGTCATGATGTCATGAGAACATACCCCGACCATCTTTATGAATCAAGGCACAGCCATTGACCTCTGGCTTAAATGTCATTATATGTATGCTAGGGGTGGCTCAGGGATGAAGGCAGAACATGGTGGTTTGCACACGTTGAAAGTATGCTCAGACATGGATTTCCCCGACGTTGTTCATGCCACAGGTGCAGAGAAGTGTTTAGAGTCCATCCCGAGCAGAAGCATGCATCAGGGGATAAGATGGTCCACACGTGGCTCCAGAGGGCTGCTGGCAACTTGCAGACAGAATGTTCTGTCTACCTCACTGACTATAATAGTTCCTTGGGAGCCACAAAGAGCAGTTGTCTACACTCTTAAGTTTAGGGACTGCCTCCAGAGCTAGTGTTTCACTCAGTAGAACATAATGGCTCCCTGGGAGTGGTTACCAGAGGTTAAATAAATCTGCATGGAGGTCTGTGCTGCCTTTTTTTTTTCTTTTTAAGGTGACTTATTTTTACCCCCATGAGGTAGTGTCCTGTTAACAGGCATTTACTTGATAATACTGATGTCAACCTATGCAATTTTATGAAGAGTCCTGCTCTATGTCGAGTAACATTTTCACGGGTGCTGCAAGAGCCTGTCCTCTGAGGCTTCTGTCCTGATTAAGTTTTCCGATTTGTTTCCCCTTCCTTCTCCAAGTCCTGCTGCACAGCAAGTATGCAGGCGTATAAAATCTTTAATTTTTGCACACCCACCCTTCCAGTATTCTCTCAAATGAGTAGCAAATACATGTTATTACACAGGGTTTTAGAAATAGGCTGGGATAAAAGTCTCTCCTTGCTATTAAAGCCTCTATGGAGCTTTGCTCTTCCTGGGCAGAATGAAATCCTGGCCTGTAAGTCAATATGCTCACCTTGCCTTCTGAGGCGATGTAGTGCACCGAGGGCTTTGAAATCAGAAGACCACCAAGTTCTACCACTTCCTACTATATGATCTTGAGCACAGGACTTAGTCTCTGAGGCTCTGTTTTCTCATCTGTGAAATAGGGGCTATAATAATAGCTCCACAGGACAGTTTTGAGGATTAAAGGAGAAAATGAGTACAGTCACAACCAACATTTATGCAGTAGATTGTAATAAATACTTAATAAATATAAATTATTATTTTCCAACTTCTACCTCTTCTCAGCCCTTCTTCTTTTTCTTCCTTTCCCTTTGACAAAAGCATGTGAAAATAATGCTTTATGTCTCAAATTGCTATTTTCTAAGAAACACTAAGCAGGGAACACGAATGACCAACAAGAGTGAAAAGTACTGTAACATGTGATGTGGTTTAACTTTCCGTTACTCTTCAGCCTCACTGCTGCCTTCAACTTTCTTCACGCTTGGAGAAAAGTATTAGAAAAATGTTAATAAGCCCTAAATTTGAGAAACAAGAATAGAAAAATGATAGACAGTGAGGAATATCGCTTAGGGCTCCTCTCCCAACAATTATTATTCCTGAATATTTAAATTCTATTTCTATCCACCTATTTAATTGAGGAATGTATTAGAGTACATGTATCACCCACTAGTCTGCTCAGAACCCAGATAAATTCTAAAGCTGCTTCTACAAATACACATTAAACCAGCATTCCAAGTAGCACATGTTTGCCAAATAAAACACTTGAGAAAAACAGATACTTTTCTTTTGGCCTGACAAATTACATAAGTTTGTTGCGAAACTGTTGCTTCTGTGGGTGAACCTCAAAGGGAAATAAGCTGTTTTGGTCCTGGCAGCTTAGAGGGAAAGGTTGTCTGTTCAGAGGCTCAAGTTATCATTAATTCTTTCAGTAGGAAAATGGGAGGAAAATTACATTTGAAATTAATCCTTTATAGCTTACATTTGCTATGTTCTTGGTTAGAAATGAATCAGTGAGTATATGCTGACACCTGGGTGTTCTGACTATGGAAGCTGACAGGGGTGTATACACAGATGGAATTGTGGGGAGGGGAGGAAGCTCTGGAAGAGTTAGAAGGAAAGAGAAAGAAGTCAGTCAGCTGTCCTGAAACAGAGGTTTCACATGAAAGGAAAACAGGTGTTACATCCACAGCAGAAAACTGGAAGTTAACTTGGGGAGAAAACTGGTGAGACATTAAGGCAAAGCCGTGGTGATGGGGATCAACAAAGCAAGGATGCCAACTGCAATGTCATTGCCTGGGTTGGCTCGTGGGGCAGGAAAACCTGGGGAGGTCTGGGGTTGAGTTACTGCCAATGGTCCCACGGTCATTTCTTACTTTTGGCAGATGCACCACGGTGACATAAGCTATGGAGATTGGTGGCTGGTGAAGGGCATGTGACAACTCACTGGATTATCTTTGCAACTTTGCTATAAATCTAAAAGTATTCCAAAATGAAAGTTTTTTTTTTTACAAAAGAAAATCAAGAGTGAAGAATGCATTAAGCTGTCCCAGGGTTGGGTTGGGTGGCGAGTAGAACTGCAGCTGAGATGGAGAGGAAGGCCGAGGCCGTAGGAGAAAGGGATTTGAAAGCCCAGCTGGAGCATCTTCACCCTGGTAGGGAGGTGTTTCATTTTTGTTTTTTGTTTTTTGTTTTAAGCAAAGTAGTGGCTTCACTGAAATATGGCTTTCAGATGATCAATCTGGTAGAAGCAGGCATGAAAACAAGTAAGCGAGAGATTGGTGCAGATGGATGAGTTGGAAAGCTGTCCGGGGGAGGTCATGTTCTCCGCTTGTGTGTTCCCCGTAGCATTCTGAGCAGCCAGTGATGGTGGTACATAAAATCAGATCCACCTTCCAAGTGATTCCAGCCCTATGAGTGGATCTTAGAAGAGAAGCTAAAGGGAAAACCCACAGAATTGTGTTCAGTTCTGCAAGGGGGTGACCCAGCGAACAGTCATCCAAGGACCTCCCTTTAGCAGAAATCCCCAGCGAGGGTCAAAATCTTTGAAGGCAACAGTGAGCAAGGAGGTCAAGGAGCCAAGAGAAGAGCCAGGTGGCAAGAAGGCCCCACAAGAAAAGGGATTAGTGTGTTTCAGGTGTGTGTGGGCAGAGCTGGAGAGCGCAGCCAAGTCCAGCCAGGCAAGTGGGAGCCACACAGACGTCATTGGGGGGACAGCTGGCCGTCATCAAAACAACCGTGTCACTGAAATGATAAAGGTAGAGGCCAGATTTTCTTGAGAAGAGAAGAAATAGAAGCAAAGTGCACATTCCACCCTCATAAGAAATTATTTCTTTAGAAATAGGGAAATAAGATGCCAAGCAACGGAGACATCTATATGAGCAAGAATGTGGGGTTTTTTGTTGTTGTTTTGAAGACAGAGAAGACATTTATTTGTGGAAGAAGACAAGAAAGGATAGGAGGGACTACACATGCTAGAGAAGGTAGTGAAGAGGATGCGGTTTTGTTTTGGAGCTAGAAAGAAACACAGACACGAAATAGAGACTATAAAGGGGTTGGCTTTGTCTCACTACCACCATTTCTCATCTGGGGCCGGGGTAACCCCCTAACTCACCCATGCGCACCTAATCTGCTCCCACCACCATGTATTCACAATTCAACTGGAATCTTATCATGTGGTTCTCCTCCCCACCTCTGAAAACCCCTCACACCATTGTTCTTTGGATAAAAATCAAAATCCTCGTAAGGGCAGCATAAACCAAACTCTTGTCTGCCTCTCCAGCTTTATCACAGAGCATCCCCTCTCTGTGTTGTACTTCCAACCACACTGGCTTGCTTTCCCTGTCTTGAAAGCACTGTGGTTTCCTCCTCTTCAGTCTTTGCACAAACTGCTTACTCTTTCTTACCTTTCCAATAGCTCTTCATCTGCTTATCTGATAGCTCTTAGCTCAGTTATCAGCACCTAAATGAGACCTTGCACAATCTCCCTGAGTTCTCCCACTTATGTGTTTTTACAGCATCTCCTTTTCTTTCAAAGCATTTATCACCGTTCACGTGGCCTCTGTGTGCGTCTGTGTGCATGTGTGCACACATACACCTGCACGCAGAATTATTTGATAAACGTTTATCCCCCCCATGTAATTGGAAGTAGTTCAAGGCTATAGGGATGACATACCTTTGCCACCCATTCTCCACAGCTTGGAAACAGCAACTAAGACATGGAATTTTTACCTCTATTGGAAGTTGCTACTGAGAGGGCTGTTGACGTTCAGTGTTCCTGTAGCTTCCCTCGCATTCCCCTCATGCTGTCTCTCAAGGTCCTGAAGCGGCTCAAGTCAGCCATATCCTCCCACAGAGTACGTTTTTCATCTTGTTCTTTTCTCATTCATACTGTCGTACAGATTTGCCAACAGGAAACAAACTCTGCTGCTTACAGGATGTATTCTCTAGTTTGTCATAATCCCCCCATTAAATATCATGAAGAGAAGGTATGAGTGGTAATAAGGGAGTAGACTTTACTTGCTAATCTTAATCCAGCACGGACAGTTGTTTGACCATTTTGCTGTGGTAAGGACTTGCAATGGTTAGCACGCAGAAATATATTTTCAGTGTTATCAGATCTACTGATTTTTGAACTGAATTCAGCCTCTGGACACTTTGGTATGTGGGAGGTGCTGCTTGACCCCTGGAATCCTGACCTCCTTTTTCTTAGGGCATCCCACCTAAAGCTTCCTTGTATTAACTAGGACCCCATCTAAATGACATCCCCTTTCAGGAGCAGAAATATTTGTCCCCTTTAACTGAACATCTCTTAGAAGCAATTAGCATTTAGGGAATTTCTTGTTTAGAAATAATGTCTGCATCAAATCATCATGGACTAATTCGAAACTGGAAGCTAGATGCTCATTCGTCCCTGTGACGGCACCTGCAAGCATACGTGGCAGCGGGGCTACTAGCAGCTTTCAAGTGAGTGATCAGATTCCCACAGGATGGGAGAGCATGATGGGAAAATAGGAGCCTCCTTCACATGTAAGCATTTTCTGAGGAAGGAGATTATCTTCCTTTAGAATCATGCCATTTACCTGTCACTTCATATCGGAAGGTTAAATATGTTTCTCCTGTTATAATTAATTCGCTCACTGCCTTTGAGATCATGGCCTTTTGGCCGCTGTCTGGGCATTTGAAGAGTGATGCTTCGTGTCAAATGAGTACCATGTCAGAGAAGCAAGATGAGGAAACTTCTTCCTGACTGACAGCTGCAGGCGGGAAAGAGACAAAAACATTCTCTGTTAATCTAAGTGGGAGCATGGAGCCCGTGAAATATGTTTCTGACCCCACAACAGCTATATATGCTTGACTGGGGTCATTCTGACCAAAGGACGGTTCTGGCACCATTTTGATAATACAGATAACATTTGGTAATATGGAAAAAAATAGCAATAAGTGTTTAGTGAATGATTATTAAATTTCAGGGACTATACAAGGTGTTTTCCATGATTTATTTCATTTACTCATCCTGACAGCTCTATTTACTGATGAGAGAATTGATGTTTAGAAAGATTTAGTTAAACTGAGCCTGAGCTTATTCAGCTAAAAAAAATGAAGGAGTGAGTAGCCAGACCCAGGCAGGCTAACTGCAGGGCCAGAGCCTCATCACCACCCAGCTTATAGATGTTAAGCTCACAGGCACCTGCATGAAGACCTCCTGCTTCCAAGCCCCCTCTCCCTCAGCCTTCTGTAGCATGGAGACTGTAAGTGGGCCACTCCTTTAAAAAGCTGCTTGTTAACAATAAAAAATCCATTACTGACCTCCATGCAGATCTGTGCAGTACAAAACCCGTGTTGTGGTGGTTAAGGACCCACTCCTGCTGTGTTGACTAAGGGGAAGCAGGATGAGAACTTGAAACTGTGCAGCACAGCACCAGGCACTTCGGGGAAAGCAGCCTGCCGGGGCCACAGTGGACAGAGGATGCGCCTTGCGCGTGGGCAGGAAGCCCTTCCGTGGGTGGGCAGGCTTGACTAACGGGGTGGAGCCCGGAAAGGAGTGACCTGGGGCAGGGGTGGTAAGAGTCCAGGGGCTCGCAGACTCTGCTCTTTTGCCAAGGGCTGGCCCTGCTTCAAAAGTGAAACTTGCACAGGAAAACTCAATAAAGGAAGGAAAAGCCAAACAGAACAGATTCCCATTTAGTCAGCTTTTACTGTCTTCGGAGGCTCTGTGTTTATGCTAGATCTTAATTATGCCGCTTGTCAAAGACACACTAAACTCCACTGTGGTTGAGGGAGCTATTTTATCTTTTTCTCTTTACAGTCAGAAAAGGACTTAGTATGCTGAACCCTACCCTTGAGCTTCAAACCTGGAATAAAAGAACATGCCTCTCTCCTTCCTGATTGTCCCCACCTCTGCACTGTTGGCCATGGACACCTAATCAAAGGCTCACGATTAGGCAGAGCCTGGGTGGCTTTGTACAAAACTGGGAAGTCCAAGGAGGCTGCATGAACCGCCCATGTAAAACGCCTGTGTGTGACTCCCAGACCCTAAGCCCCTCGCACGTCCTTGAAGACTCCCTCTACAGTGCTCATAACTCAGACTTTCTGAGGAGACCCTTAACTGTACCCTCTCACAAGAGTAAGGGGAGAGCATTGCTCTGGACACACCTGGGTAGTATTACATCCATTACTTGAGATTTTAAATGCACAGCAAAGTGCACTAAACAACTCTGGATCATGCAAGGAAAGTATTCATTTGCAACTCTCTTTTAAACTTTCACATTAAATCAAGACCATCTTTGGTGTAGTGTTTTTTGTAATACTGCTTTATTCTCATCATATCTGTTTTTACCTTTACATTCTATGTATATCCCTATTTGACATTTTTTGCAGTGATACGAGTTTTCTCTTTCATTGAATTCATTTAGTTAGGGAAAAAAGTAGATTTACTTAAAAATTACTAAGAAAATGGTAGAACGCAATAAAGCAAATACCCCTTTGAGGGGTACAGTAAGGACTAAATTTTGACAAATTCTTTAACCAAGAGGTCCTGAATAATACTTTGATCTAACATAGCCTATGAACTGATATGTGCTGTTCATGCAAATCTCTTCTGAGACATGGCATGTTTTCAGGGAGTCTTGAGAATTGTGGCAGATCCTTACGACTGAGTGATGGGGGGCAGGGGTGTCTAGCAAAATTTCTGGCTTCTGAAGGCAGTATCAAAAGGAAGACATTTGGGGATGATATCTCCATCCCCAGTCTATAAATAATCATAGTCCATAGGGTATCATAATCTACGATACCAGTGGTTTGATGGGTATCAGACTTATGTGAGATTTTGGCTTTGCTTTTCTTTGCCAAAATTCAGGTACTTGGGCCCCACTCCCAGAGATTCTGTTTCAGTGGGCCTGGGGAGGGGCTGAGATATGTGCATTTTTATAACTATCCAACATTATAAATGAGCACTCCCAACTGAGAATCTCCACTAGTAGAATTTGGTCATTGTTAGTACCTAGCTGAGTTATGGGCAGACCAAAATGAGGAAATGTCTGTGACTGCACCATGTAGATATAAAGCCTTCCATTGCCGAGGAGTAACAGTATCATTGCTTATCACAATAAATATAAGAAATAAATTTCTAATTCATGCAGCCCCAAGTTCATCAAATACGTAAATGGTGGGTCAGTCCCTTTGGCTGCCATGACGATATTCACCTGCATGAGGATAACACATTTGGCTGTACAACCCCTTCAGGTCCCATTATCTGCATGATGTGTTTCTGTGCCCAAAGTAATCCCTTAAAACATTGCTCCTACAGAGTGCCACTGATGTCATATAAAAACTCTCCCAGTTCTTGCTGAATGCAAGTCTTGAGTTGGGTTTTATTTCACGGACGAGAGGAGCACCATGCATCCCTGTGGTAGGAGCTTGACAGCCCTTCTCTTCACCCAGCCTGATGAATCTGTTTACCTTCTGGTCTCTGAGAAAACCAATGGGGTTTGTCATGAACACCCAAGTCCAGAACATGCTGTGATTCTTTTCTAATCTCTGACATTATCCAGGTGACTTGCTCAAGCCTGGCTTACACAGAGCTCCCTTTTAGCTTAGAAGTCTAGTAACTAGCACTATGCAGCCAGACCCAAAGCCTTGTGAAAATATTTTCAACAGTTAACAAGCAAACCCTGCAGTTATAATATGCTCATTAGGCCACATGGTAGGTTTCAAGTCTTACAGCACACATAATCTGCTACTTGATTTCCATTGAATTTCACTTCTGTTGGGCATCAGCGGAGGAATGCTGGCAGCCCCATGGGCTCTGCCAAGGGCTGCTGTCTCTATATGTGTTTCCCATAAGGCCATGCTGACTGTAAAGTAATGCACCTACCCATTTGCATCTCCAGTCACCCTTTGTCTGGGGAGAGGGAGGTCCCTTCAGTCATTGCAGAGACTTTCTTGATCCCCTAATGAACAAATTCCTTCAGGAACCAAATTAATTTTAGAAGGCACTGTGAAAGTTACACCCAGTAGTCCCAGCAGACGAATAGGCTGATATATGGAATTTATTAGCTCTTCCATTGTTCTAGACCTCATTTCTGTGTGTCTCAAAAACACTTCCTTGAAAACAATGTTCTAACTCCAAATTACCAGTTTTCAAATAAAGGCCTCTTACCAACTAGTACAGCAGTATTTTCTCCTCTGTATTTTGAAAGCCTTGCATTTGGGAGAAAATATTCTCTGCACCTAGAGTCTAAGTGTCCCAGTGCTATGGGGACTGAGAATGTTTTGGCAATTTTGTATTTTGTAAAGATTCTGGCTGCTGAAGGAATAGTTTATTTTTATTAATTTTTTACATTTCTTGGTGGCTAGTTATGAAGGACTGTGTTTAATCATTCCCCAGTCAATAAGCTAGTACCTAGAATGTGCCTGGCAGAGTGTTAGGCCTTGAAAGTACAGCAATGAATAATTCCTCATTCCTAAATGAAACTAACACTGAGAAATGCCAGTCTTCTTAATAGATAAATACAGCAGAGCAAGATGACTGGCATTCATAGAGCCATGAACAGATGACAACGGGATGGAGAGAAAGGAACTAAGACAAGACTGAACAGACAGATGAGATCCTGTGTTGCGGGAGACCCAGGAAGAGTCGGAATTGAAAGTGAGGGACAGAGAACCAGAGATTCAGGGAAGCAAGAATGAAGTAAGGCAGCTGGGGATCAAATACTGGCCAAGGGGGGGAGGGGGGAGGGGTGTTTGTCTCTTGAGAGATATCAGGAATCTGGCTTATATTTAAGATTTGTATGCATGTACTACTAGGGGCATGATGCTTGGATACATTGATCCAGCTTATAGAACTGGATGGGGCTAACACCCTAGGGAAAGGGTGAGGACAATTAATTTGGAGAAGAAAAAAACCCTATAAGTTTGGGACCTTACATTGTTTAAGACCCTCAGGAACTCAAGTGAAGATTGTGGGTCACAGCTAACCATATCTTCACAACTAATATATTCTTGACCCTTCCATGACTCATTCATAATACCTCTCCCCATGTGTTAATAGGAGCATTAAATGAGATAATGACATGGAATTAACTTGAGAGATTAGGATGTGAAGCACCTTATTTTGACCCCTTCAGGTACCTTAAAATGTGTGGCCTTTCTTAGATAGGAATAAATTGTGCTTTAGACTTCCTCCTTTAGACATCTCAGAATATTTGTTGAGGGATGCCCAAGAAATTCCTTAAAGCTTGAGATAATTAAACCAATTCTGTAGTGGGCAGTATACACATTGTTTGAAATTTCTAACGGTAGGTTTCTATGCTGCATTCTCTGATCACTTAAATGGGTTCGTCTTGCCCCGTCAGAGTATCAAGGTTTATACCTGTCAACCTTCATTCTTTCAACCTCACATTCTTTCACTGGGAGACCAACGGTTATTTCCTGGGATGCCAAATATTAACTTGTATGAAGCCTAGAAATGATGGCATGTTAACCCTGCATATTCAAAGCACATCAGATGTGTGCATATAGGACCATTTGCCAGCTGCAGACATGTACCAGCAGAGACTTGAATACAGATGAAGTTAAAGACCTGTTAGAGAAGTCCTGAGGGAGAGCCTCAAGCACAGACAAGAAAAGTGGCAAAAAATCACTACTTTGACTTTTATCAATTTCCTACCTCTTGTACAGTGAGCACCAAATCTGCCCCCCTGGACCAGACTTTTCTTATGTGGTCATCTACATGGGAAGGAAAAAAGACTAGAGAATGCCCATTGCTCCCAGCACCTGTGGTCTAGCACCTAAACTTCCACCAATCAAAGGTTCACGAAGGGGGAATGACATACTGAGTATATTCAGCACTGACTACCTTTCCCTTACTTGTTCTCTGTGCTCCTTTGAGCAGATAAATGTCTGAAATTAGATGTTGATCAATGGGGGGTTTGAACAGTATAAAGCCTTCTTGCAGGAATGAACCAGAGAGAAGAGTCTTCAACTGCAAGAGAGTCTCCAAATGAATCAGTGGCAGGCTTCCCTTCCTCCACTTTTCTTTGTTTCCAGGAGCAGCTCTGCTTTCTGTGTTGATACCAGACCATGAGTCGGGAAGCACCAGACCTGTGGAGTTCTGGTGCAACTGCAAATTTTCCATTACTAGGGCTCAGATCTGCTACTTCAGGGTTTGTAGAAACAGCATTACTATTTTAGAACAAAGGTAAACATACTTATGATTCAGAGGTTACACCTCATCCTTCTTTCCTTGCTTTCTCCCTCTCTTTATTAATTTCTTTATTTTTAGTTGCCACATCTCTTTAGGAAGGTATGATTTATATACCAAAAAATTCACTCTCTATAGGTGTGACATTTCATGATTTTTAGTACTTTGTATACAGTTGTGCAGCCATCCCCCAAATTCATGGTAGCAGAAAGTTCATTCATGCCTGCCCAATTTACTTTCAGTTAGCATACAAAACCTTCTCTAAGACTTGCTGATAATATTCTTTTATTTGAAAACCAAAGAAGCATGCTTTGGAATATCTTATTCTAAAAGTGCATTTAAATATCTTTTTCTAGATTCTATTATACTATTATAATTACTGTGGCTTGAGAAGAAATAGAGGGTGTAAAGATGGTCTTTTATGGCTACAAAGCCCAGTTTAAAGCTACTTGGGTCCACCATACTTTGATGTTCTACACTGAGACTTAAAGAAATAGAGCTTGCTGTGGGTGGGAGAAAGGAGAAGAACCCACTTCTTGGACTACATATACCTGATATTGAAATTCAGTATCAGTTCAGAATGAATTAATACTGATTAAATTCAA
Organism: Manis javanica; assembly: GCF_040802235.1. NCBI lineage: Eukaryota > Metazoa > Chordata > Mammalia > Pholidota > Manidae > Manis > Manis javanica. The sequence continues at coordinate 48,635,331 of NC_133156.1, forward strand.
TATCAGTAAAATGAAGGCTTTAGTAGCCAGTAAATTGGAACAATAGTAGTAATAGTCTCTGCTAATTGTTCAGCATATATTCTATTTTCTTTACATGTATTATCTCATTTGAATCTCACCCTGGACCTTGTTCCTTTGTAAAGATTAGGTAACTGAGGTTCAGCAAGATGAAATAGATTTTTCAAAGTCACTCCACAGTAAATGTCAAAGCCAGGAATGAAACTCAGGTCTGTCTTACTGCCTTACCTCTACTTTCAAGATCATACTTCATCCCATCTCTAGACAAATGAATGAAAGCATAGCAGTCAAGGGAGAGCCTAATTGTTGGAGCGATGCTTCTATTACTAGGAAAGAAAAATTGAAAACATTTGGCTCTAAACCAACATCACACGTAACCACCACCCAAAAATGGTGCAAATAAAATGATGGTTTAAGGTGAAAATGCTTATGGCTATGGAAGTTGTTCTAGGCTTTTGACCTTTGAACTGTGCAGTGTTTGACGCTGAGTCTGTATATGGACAGGCTGCTGCTTGACTCACCTGTGGTGACTCTCCACCTAGGAATGAACTTCACAGATCTGTGGGAATGCTTGGGGAAGTATCACGATTTAACATCTTAAATAAACTTGGAATAACTGATTCTGGCAAATTGGAGGGTGTAAGAGGGACACTGTCTGCAGTGATCTCTCCCTTAGCCAACTTATCACTGTACTACTCATTGGCCACTTAACGTGTAAACACTGTCTTGTATTAGATTGTTTTCATGTATATGTCATGTTATCTATCCCCATGGTTCTCAAACTTGGTTAAGCCCAACAGTTATGGGAGCCACTTATTAAGAGAACAGGTTTCTGGCCCCCTGAGAAGTTTTTGTTACAGCAGTCTTGAGTGAAGGCTCAGATGCCTGAATTTTTACAAGCTTTCTGGGATTCTTGGAATGTACCATATTTGTGACTTGCTGCTCTTTTAAACTCTAAGTCCATAGGGGTCTTTCTTCCCTAGCGTCTAGCTCAGTGCTGGCACATGGTCAAGTTCAGTATCTACTTGTTGATTGAAGGAGAGAATGGATAAGTATGTTTGTTGAGGTCAGCAAGGATGTTAACTTACCTCCCACACTGCTAGTAAATAGTGATCCATAACAGTTATGGATCTGTGCCATGTTTTTCCTATACCTTTGCTCAGCTCTGAAAAAAAACGGTGTGAGTCTGTTTTACAGTCTTGTGTTCTGAGAAACCTGACGTCCCTTTATTGAGTGAGGTGACGTAGGGGGTACGGCATCCAGGAGCTGGTCTGGTGTAGTTTCAGTAGCCCGTCATCCTAGAAACTCAAGGAGAAAACCAGGTCCCACATTTTGCAAGTTTATTTTACTATAGTACAGTGAATAATCGTCCTGAGGGGACTAGATGGCATCATAGAGTATTAATCTTAGATTTTCATTTCCTGTAAAATAACTTTCCACTTACTACATTCAGTGAGAATACTTTGGGTTTCAGGAAATATGCATATTTTATCACAGTCCTAAGTGTGTTTCCAAATGTATCTGAAACTCAGGAGTTGAGAGGGGCAGGTACAGGCTTTTGAGGACTAAGCAAGAGGCTGCTGGAACAGGCTGTGAGAGGACAGGAGGTAAAAAACAGTCACCTGCAGTCAGTACAGCCAGCACATGGTTGTCTAAGTTTAGGCTCATCGGGCTTCTAAAATTGTTTTCAACAGGAAAATATTAAAAATTGAAATGACAGTGATAGTAATAATGAATGGGCTAGCATTTATCAAGCCCCTCATTATGTTCCAGGCATTGTGCTAAGCTCTTTCATGTGTCAAGGTATTTAATGGATTATGAGAACCCAGTGAAGTAATGCAGTATACTACAACTGTGAGCATCTCAATCGAGATCGGGTTTGAGAAGGGTTTTGCTCATGGAACTGGAAATAAGTCTGGGGGGAACTCCTTGCTAAGTTAGATTTCATGGGCTCAAACCATATCATAGGCCCCTTCTCTTCCCTATTGGCTTTTTCTGTGGTTTTTTGGGGTTTTTTGGGTTTCACAAAATATGCGTATTTTAAACACAGGTTTAAAACTAATCAATTAGTAAAAACCATATTATAGGCCCCTTCTCTTCCCTTACTTATTGGCTTTTTCTGTGGTGGTAAAGAGAGCCACCAGCAGCTCCAGCTTACATCCTATGGAGAGCAATTCCCATGGAAAAGAAGATACACTTCCTGCAGGGTCTGGAAAGTCTGCAGCATCACCCCCACTTCTGACATTAACTGCAAAGTTTGGAGACCCCCAAGATCACCTTCTGCTTTGATACTTTGCTAGAAGGACTCAAAGAACTCCCTGAGAGCTATTATAGTTGTGGTTTGTTACAATGAAAGGATGCAGATTAAATGGAGTCAAGGGAAGACGCTCATGGAACAGAGTCCAGGAAAGTTCTTAAACCAAAGCTTCCACGTGGGATCCCCCAAAAGGGTCATGGGCTATGGGGTGAGCTAAATTCTCCCAGTAACAGCGTATGACAATACACATGGAGTATGGCCAGGTAGGGATGCTCTTCCAAGCCCTGGGGTCTGGAGCTTCTATTGGAGCTTGATTACAAAGACATGGTTGACCACCCATGTGGCTGATTTTTAGTCTCTAGTCCCTCCAGAGGTCAAGCTGTTGCTTGTTGTCCAAAGCTTCTGCTATGAATCACACTGTTAGACTATCCACTGTGGCGGCAGGTCCCCAGGTTATCAGACTCTTATCAGGCAAATCATTCCAAGGGCTTAGAGATTACATTTCAGGAGCCAAGGCCAAAGCCAGACTTTTCTTTGGGCAACGCTTTTCTAAGCATTCTAATTACGGCCCTGGCCTCCAGTGCACTCATTCACCCATCCCTGCCCCCATTGCTCTGGCATGGAGGTAGGATATGCTGACTAGTCCTAGGAACAGGGCCATTCTGCTGGCCCACTGCAAAATCTAAGAGCCAGAGGTGGTGATTTTCAAAGAAAATTGCACTTTGATCAAGCTCCTTTTAGTAGTAAATAAGAGTATGAGAATTCTGTGTTAGCTCATGAAAAGACTGCACAGAGTAAATAAAACACACCAGATTCCTTTTAATTTAATGGGAAGTCATTAGCAAGTCCAGGGGAAAGTGAACTATAAGTGACTTAAACACAGGTTTTGAAAAGAGTTAGAGGCTCTTAAAATATGACACATGTGACTTAAGAGGAATAATAACAACAAGTTGGTGAACAAGCACTATATGTAACTGCTCATGCAAATTCCCAGCCAGGGATGAATTGTCTGTCTCATTTCCCTGCAGCAACATGAAAACTTCCCAAAGCAGTGGTTCCCAAGCCCCTAGTAGATTAGAATCATCAGGGGAGTTTTTGAAATTCTAATGCACAGGTCACACCCAATACAGGTGAAATGAGAATGGCTAGAGATGGGATGCAGGCATCTGTATCTGTTAAAGATCCCCAGGCCATTCCAGTTTGTTGCAGTTTGGAAACCGCTGCCAGCAGGTATTAAAACAGCAGCAACATGGCTGTTCCTGACACTAGTTAACACTATGACCGAATTTAGCTGGTTAAATGAGCACTGTTTTATTACTAGACAGAAGAACTATTCTTGAGAATCAGCAGATTGTAGTGTAAAACCTGAGTAGGTGTTTGATCTTGAGCAAATGTTAAGCCTCTGTAAAACTCAGTTTCCTCATCTGTGAATCAAGTAGCAAGCTCTGCTACATGGCACTGCTGGAAGAAATACGGAGAAAGTGGCTGGCCTACCAAGTGACAATTCCCTTCCTTCTATGATTGTATTTATAGTGAGATACAGAAACCCCCTAGTCTTGTCTTTGACCCTGCCTTTCAGATATTGCTGCTTTGTGTTATATTGTTAACATGTCCCAGTAGGATTAAAAAAAAATTGTGTCTCAGTCCTTGATGCAAAAGTTGGAAGTTTTCTTTGTCATTAAATATATTTGTCTCTTAAGTATTGGGTGTCCCATGGGAAGATGCCGCATTCATTCATTCATTTATCCAAGCAAGTGTTATTAAGTATCTTTGACAATATTTCCTCAATGCTAAAATAACTACTTTATGTATTAATAAGAGGAAAAACCTTTATCAATTCAATTATGACATGCCATCAGTTGCAAGAGGAATTCCTATTTCATAAATGTTAAAACGAGCAAGGAAATGTACATCATAGAGTGCGTGAAATGTGGTATCCTCCCAGATGATAGGCATTAAGACAGGGAGCTGTACAAGGTACTGATTCAGTCCTTGGAGGCCAGAAAGGACTAAAATCCACAGATGGCCTCAATCTTCTCTCTCCTGAGAAGAGTATGGACTCCAGTTTCACCAGGAGAACCTTCTTTTTCATGCCTCTTTTAGATCACTAAATGGCGTACACTGATCGGTGTTTCACCTTCAAGGAATTCAGTGACCTATTTAAATGGTCCCCATTTTTAAATCACTGTTCTTCAAACAGGGCCAGTTTAAGTGGCTGTGCATCATCCCACCCACAGATGGGAGAGTGAGAATGGTTCGTTATTTCAGCAGATCATATAAACCAGGATACAGAAAGGCAGGGGGTGGGGAGTTAGAGGGACTGCAATCTGATGATCACATGACATTCCTTCCTCAAACCTCCCCATTCAATGGAAGATTTTGTGTTGTGATCCCAAATGGGTCAAAATACAAGCTTAGGAAAGATTTTCTGAATAGAGCCTTTTGCTTTATTCTGTATATACTTAATACAGATATGCCCCATTTCTCTCTCCTTACTTTAAAGCCTACTTGCCCAGAAATGTGCCTATGTTTACTTTTTCTCTTTTTTTTTTTTTTTTGTATTGTCGCTGGCTAACTATGTCCTTGAGTGAAAACAAGATGTTTAGAAAGATTTTGAGGACAGATGAATGATTACTGATTCTGTCACAGCCCACTGAAATGTGATCTTTGTACTTAGTTTAGGAAGTTAATTTTTGGTGACACAAAAAAAAATTCCAGAAAAAAAAAAGAGCAAAACAAACATAATGGCCACTTCAAATCCAAATGAGAATCCTACTAATAGCATCTTGGTGTGCCATGCTGGGCTACCGCTCCAGTCAACCAAGCTTTTCTTTTGAAGGTAAGCAATTTAGAGAATGAATCTACTCTGCTGTCTGGTAGAAGGATGGGTGCCACAGTTAGATCTTTAAGGAAATAATCTTATTAGTCCCTCTTATTAAGGAAGCCTCTGCAGTGTGTAGACTTTGAACCTGCCTGATAAAAAGGAGGTCTTGTCAAACAGCTCACAGCTCCTAGTGAAAAGGTTGAACTTTGTTGGTTTAGATCATCCAATCCAAATGCAAACATGTTGCTGAGCTTCTGTTTGCATACTCTGGGGGAAAAAAAAGATTTCCTCATTTTCCCTGACTCTGACACTAATAGCATTCCTAGGAGATGGCAGCTCCATGGAAATTACTAAATCACTGTGTTAACAGCACACACAGAAACGCAGAACTTCCCTGTGCAACCTGAAATTTAAAGCTTCCCATTATCATTATTTGGGTCCTTTTATTTGATTAATTCTTCATTTTCTTCTCTTAAGGGATCCTAGTCCTTCACTTGCTCTGCCATTGCCTCTCCAAACTGACCCCATCTAGAAGTGGCAAAGCTGAGATTATGATAGCTTTTGTCATTTTGTTGATAGCGTTTGTCCTTTGCTGTGAGGGTTAAAGTCAGGCTTACAGGATTATCGCTCTCCAGGAATACTTCACTACATAATCAAGCAGAAAGTCAAGACAGAGGGAGAAAGAGGGGGGCAGGGTGGGAACAGATCAGGAAGAAGGACTGATTTGTGCTATTAAAAAAAATTGCAGCTTTACTCTTGTAGCCAAGTGCACCATTGGCCCCAGTCAGCGCCTCACTTGTCGCCATAGACAACACCAAAATTGCCAGTAAAGTGAGCAGCTCCTTGAAGATCTGGCTTCAGTTTTTACTTCTCCCGTGTATTAAGGCCCTTCTCGAGTCAGACTGCAGACAGGTTCTGTAACACGCAGCTTGATGAGAGTGGTGGAAAAGGACAAGCTCTTCTCCAGCAGCTGCTCCTGCTGTTCCTGAGGCATGTGGCTTCTGGGTACTGGTCTCGAATGGAAGGCAACTAGACCTTAAGCAGCCAAGTCAAAGGGAAGCATGAAACTTATTTTACTGGGAGCAGAATTGAGAAGAACCTTCCTCCCAATTTTTATAAGATGGATTTCTGTAATAAGGAACCAGCACCACATAGAATTCTCAGGCACTCAAATAAGTTTAGTCCACTTTGGTTCAGCACATCTTCTCTGAGGCCTACTATGTGCCAAACATACTTGAGCACCTACTCTGTGCTAGTCACTGTTCTAAGTGCTTTACAGGGAACCAGTCACTTAATGTGAAGGTTAGACTGTCATGCCTGGAGCACAAAGGACGTGGAGAAAAATCTCCTGAAAGGAGTGTTTGATTGGGTTTTGACGCAAGTATAGGAATTAATGTCCTATGTTTAAGAAATAGAAGAATAGAAGAAAACCCTTGCTAAACAGACAAAACTTCATATATAAAGTTTCAAAGTGTAACATGAGATGAGATCATCCAAGAAATGTGCCGTTCCTGCAGCATAAAGCAAAGGCAGGTGGCAGAGAAGAAGCTGAAAGTAATGGGACAGAATGGAAGCTTTGTCCTGTAGGTGATGGAATCAGTGGGGGATTTTTAAGCAGGGATGATGTTCAGAGTTCTGTTTCAGAAAGATCATCATCCTAAGGTCCAGAATTACTTTTGACCCTGTTAAAAACGGTGCAACTTTGCCCTGTCAAGCTCCCTTGAAAACAACCTGTTTGCCAAGGGTGGGTACTGTCCTGGCAGCAGGGCCTGTGTAGAATTCTCAGGGATCAGATATCCTGACATTCTGTTTATTGGCTGGCAATGGAAGGAATGACGATTTTTATTTTCATTTATTGGTGAATGCCACTCATAGAAACAATGCTTCTCTATCAAATCTAATGCCCTAGGATTGCTTAGAGAGCATCGCCTTTGTTTAGTGACAACCCGAGTGTGTCCCACCATGTCTGTGAAAAAGATGCTCTGTGGACAGCTGGATGGAGCCACCACTAACTCCTGGCTGCCTTTCCCACCTGGTTTGTGTCTAAGGACATCTGTGTCTCATACTGACCATCTTGCTGAGCGATACCTATCTTTGATGGCCCGGTAACATGACTAAGGGACAGGGAAAGAGAAAGACAAGAGACAGAGAAAAAGAAATAATGTATTTGTAAACCACAGTGAGGTGTCCAAGATGGCACACAGACTGGTGATAGTGTCCCCAAGATTTACCACTGCAGAAAAAGTAGGCCACAGGGGATGAGATTGTGAGATAATGCACCCAGCCAGAAAGTGATACTCAACTATTTTTGCTGTAGATTAAACACCTTCATGCTTCTGGGACACCGATGCTGGAAATTTTCAGCACTCTGGCTCTGGCAAGGGGCAGAGTTCCCTGGTGACCCTTGCTGTAGTCAGTGGTCTTATTTCCCCGGGAGCTGAAGCAGGACCCCTCCATGCAGAAGTGCTGTGAGGATGATATTGGAAGGTTGTAGAAGCCTCTGAAATGTGTCCTGTAGTGAAAGGAAAAGAGTCACACCAACCCATGTTAATGACTTGGAAGGCTCTCAAAGGACAGAGGAATATTATGTAACTGCCCGGGATTGTGAAAGAGTTGCTTTGCTAGAAAGCTTACCAGTTGTGCACACGTGGGTATGCAGGTGGAGCTGGGCTAAGCCCTGGTGACCATAGTGCTGTGGTAGAAACGGCACTGGAACGTTGCAACAGAAGAAATAAACGCAAGCCAAAAACTTGGATTTCATTTCTGAGCTGACATCTGGGAGTTTAGGAATTGGCCTATACTGACCATGGCAGGAACCACCAGGACAGTTCGTTTTTTCTCTGTCTCTTCATGGTGCAAAACACTGGAGAACGGAGGCCTCCAGCCCATGGGCTGTCAGCAGCCTAAGCAGCCCTACTGCTGCCACCTCGGGCCTGCAGAGCCCTCCTGGTCCTAGCCACGTGTCAGCTCTCTAAATTGAGAGGCTGATGAATTTTTAAACTCTTAAACCTGTACTGTAATAATCTTTCCACCATCCTACACATTACAATGCAGGAAGGCAACAGACAAGTTTTCTTACGACTCTGAGAACATGAAATATTGATGGGGAGAGGGAGTGTGGCTGTGGTATTGAGGTTCTCTGGCAATGAAGGGAGTGCTTCTCAGCCCAGCTTCTCATTTTCCATCTTTCTCTTCTGACACTCTGGACATGAAGAAAGCCCCAAACCCATGATACCCAAGGCTGGTTCAGTGAAAGCTCTTAAAAAGCTGTGCACTGGAATCTGTCTAAAAAGGTCTGTGTCAGTCTCCAGGGACCAATTGCTAATGCAGCTAATACACGTTTGATCTATACAGATGATTTTTCCTTTGTCCCCAAGGGAACCTCTATAAACACTGGATTTACATGGTGCCAAACCCAAGTAGCCTGTCAGAAAATAAATAGCATTTTAACACATTCAGGCTTCCATCCCCAGGATGAAAAAGTAGCATGTGGGTTCTTCTCTGAGTTTTCTATCTGGGCCATAGGACATAATCAAAACTTCATTTTTAGAGCATTTCTTTTCCTGGTGACATTTCACTCTGAGGCACTGCATTCTGAAGAGGAAAAGGAACAAAGTGGAGACTCTGAGGGTTCAAAAAAAGAACAACATTTCATCTAGGACAGCATTTCCAAATGCATGTTTGAGTGCCATATAGACATCAGTGTGTGTGGTACAAATATGCAAGACATCCTTACACATAAGCACACAATTTAATTTTTTTTTATTTTAACCATTTATTGTCATTCATATTAGGAATTGTATATATGTACACATATCAGTGTGCATATATCCATATGTGTAGTTATTTAAGGCTAGCCCTTTTAAGCTGTGATTTCATGGATATTATTAGGTAGGATGAGGATAAAGTTAGAAGCAGTAAGTCAACTGGAAGACAAATACTAAGTAAATGAAAGAACCAAGACTGCATGGAACCAGCAGCTGCAGGGAAGGACAGGAAAGAGCAAAGCTCCAGAAGGTAGTAGGAAAATGACTAACATCTGGGAAACGCTGATCTAGGGCAATTGCCGCCTGTTTAATTAATAAGAGAGTCAGGGCCAGCTCTGCCCTTTCCTGGCCAGGTGATGAGTGTGTGTCTATGAGCCCACATCCCCAAGGAGAGACATAGACCACAGGATTCCCTGTGATTCAACAGGATTTGAATCACAGTTCCTTGTTGCCTGAAGTCTTGTTTTCCTTGTGGTTTTAAGCAGATAATTGCACGTTCATGGTGCCTCAATCCAACATGTCATGTCAACCGTCTTCCAAGAGAGAGGATGTAAAACAGCATATTCCCAGCCACTCTGTACACATGCCATTCAGACACAGCATCCTCCAACTACATGGGTTCTTTCCTGGATTCCTCAGTGCAAGGGGGGAATGTATAACTCTCCTCACAGGGATCAGAGCCCACGATGGGAAGAGGAAGACAGCAGTGCCAGCTACTGAGTCTTTAGTATGAGCCAGGCACGGCACTTTGAGTCTAACCTTCAGAAGACCTAGGTGAACCAGGTTCCATTAATCTCCTGGTGTATTTATGGGGAATCTACAGTTAGAGACATATACAGCTAGGAGATTCAAATCTGGTTCTGTCCAACCAAGACGTTGGAATTCCTTCACAGCCCAAAATAAGAGGTTGTTCTCTAGCTGTGAACAAGTTTGGGGGAAGTTTGCTTCTATAGCTGTGGTCCTGCCCACCTGGGTATCTGAAAATCCTCCACAGCCTTCCTTAGTACCCAGATTTAAACTTCCTCCGTGGCAACAGGAAATCACAGAATAAGAAAACATTGGCTATGATCTTTTTCAGGTATGGCAAAGGGTGGGAGAGTGAGGGGAGAGCTGATGTGGGAGGATGAGAAGGTAAAGAAAAACATAAACCCACATAAATGACAGGAATCTATGTGCCAGGCTATCTTCTGAGCCCCATAGTGAGCCCTAAGGCCATTAGGAAAACCCCTTGTCCTCTTTTATCTTCTTTTTCCTCATCTATATTTTGAGGGATTTGAACTAAATGACCATGTAAGTCCCATTGAAACCCTTTGATCCACATTAGGATAAGTAATTTATTTTGATGTTGCCTCTGATATAGAAGAGCTTAGAAAGAGAGAGTTGGGTTGGAAGGTGGCTGCTGAAACACTAGACAAACCTCACCTTCACTGGTGACTCAACCAAAAAAAAAAAAGACAATAGAACCACATCACCATGAAGGATCCCACGCAGGGTTCTATAGGATATCTTGTTCTGGAGCAGGGAGAGAGGGCCTGAGGGAGGAACATGGGGCCACAACCTACCCCATCCCCAGGCTCTCTTTGGGCTCTCCACCAGCCACCCTGCTGCCTTCTGCCCAGCCTTAACTTGGAAATTGAAAACTCAACGAAGTTTCTGAATCAGCTTCGAGAGACAAGAAAAATGCTCAGTCCTCTCCCTAAAGAGCTTAATGTTAACTTCAGAGGGAGTGATCTCTGCTTTTGCTTCACTTAAGATCATACAGATGAGGGTTATGTGGTTTCTGAATCTTCTCTGCCACTTTAACTTCTAAAACCACCAATTTAAAGACAGCCTTAAACAATTGTTCTGCTCAAGGAAACAGGAAGTAGGTGCCCCAAGCAATTCCTTGTTTAGTTCTGGAAGTGTTGATAGTTTCTTAATTCTGGGGCCAAGAAGACACTCCTATGCCACTTAGGTAATCTCAGCAGTACATATTGAGGGATATTTATCATTAGAAATTGACTTAGAGCTTCCACGTGGTTGGGACAGAGCAGGGAATCCTAGAATTTAAAGACCACCAAGACTGTCTCCATATTCCATATTATTACAGAGACAAAGGAAAGCCTGTGTTGTAAGACTAGCATTCTAACCCTGCAGTGTAAAAGTACAAATGGCTCAGAAAAGTATATCCAGTAAGAGAAGAAATGTTCAACTTAATGCTGGCTAATTTAGTACGTACTGTGCAAAGAAAAATAAGGAAAATGTTAACTTAATGAAGCAAAATCATGACTTGTATTAGACAGTGATTAGCTGTGATGTGTGCAATGAATAAAGCAGGGCCATGTTACAACTTGATTTGGCTGATGTGTTTCAGAAGCACTCATAATTCATGTTGCAACTGGAGAAATAGCTTCAGCGCATGATGCAACATACTGCATTTTTGGTAAAGTGGTTTGACAAGAAGCAAAAGATGGAATTGTTTGAAACTCTAATTGAGAAAGTATCTCAATTTCCATGCAGTCCAGCTGTTCACAGGGATGTAGTCCCAGTATGCATGGGTATTTCTTAGCAATGAAACGTTGTAGAACCTACTTCTTTTGAAGATTTATAATTTCAGTAGCTCTTGTTTATGTAAGCAAGAAGTGTGGTTAGTATTTCAAAAAACTGCATGTTCAAGACCTCTTGTACTTGTTTATACAGAAAAGGATGCAATTATGTATTAATTATATCATTAGAGAAGAGATAGATGAACTAACTTATGTATTTTCCAAAGATAGTAATAAGATGTGTATGTTATCATCCAGTGAAAACGCAGCCTTCATAAATATAAAGAGTCTGAAGTATTTTCTCATTTGAAAGATTTATAAACTTCTACTGAAACCCTTAGGTACTAAAATGGCTTAGCAAAATTGTGAAATCTCATTTGTTGAGAAACTTAAAATCAAAATTTAAAGCAATCATTTTCCAAAAAAAATTAAGTTCATCAGGAGTACTGGTTTTATATGCACATTATTAAAGCAGAGAGACTGGATCAAGTCTAAACCAATTTACTGGATAGTGAAATAAAAACTTGGCTGAGAGTTCCATTGGTTTTACCTTTGGCCTTCTGGGTGATGGAAGGAGCATCTGCAAGGATGTCAGATGTGGGGGTGCTGGCTCAGCTGTGCTAGGTGACATGAAATTGAGTGAGTCCCTTACACTGTCTGGCTCTCCCTGTCCTTTTTCATAAAATCCTGGTTTTGTATTAGACTAGAGGCTCTCAGCCTCTGTTCCTTATAGCTTGGGGAATGCAGTGTGGATAAGTGGATGGAGGGTTCTAGAGGATGGAACTTCAGGCCACTTTTTCTCCCATCTCAAGTAAAGCAGCCCTGTTTTGGACATCAAAATTCTGAAATAGTTTTAGTTTATAGTTTCACCAACAGAAAGGTGTCCAGTTGGTTTTCAAAGTGTCAGAATCTCTTTTTAAAAAAATAAATAAATCCCCTCAATACTCTGTTTTTATACTCTCTTTAGTATTTTACTGACTGTCTCTGTTGTGGGGCAACTCACCTGAAGTTTACTGAAGGCAAGCCATAGTTATGACTACAGTGCTTCATGCACAGATTGTCAATAATGAAGTGATTGTTCGGGGAACACTTAGGGGCAGGGCTCAGGTACCGGTGGAACAGTTGGAGTAAGCTTTATGCCAACTAACTGATAACCTTTTGAAAATTCTTGATAGCCAAAGTTTACTATGAGCTCATACGGTGCCAGACACCGAGTTAACTACATTTCTGACAGTATCCTTAAAGTCCTAGAAGTGGCTCTCATTCTCCACAGTTTCCAGTTGAAAACACTGAGGCTCAGGGAGTTTGGGTGCCTTGTCCATGGCCCCGGGTCAGCAAACGGCCGGCAGACCCTTAGGTCTTGCCCACATTGCAGCTCTGGGGGGCAGCCACAGGTCCCCTGGGATCCTTGCCAAGACTTCAAGTCCACGGCAGCCTTTAAGTTGATTATTGCTTAGTTATAAGAGGAATAAATGGTATTCCTCCCAAGGAATCATCTCTATTCTTGTCACTCTTTTTCATTGCCTCTAAGTCCTTTCTAAGAAAATTTACAGTCTCGGATGAATTCCCGAGAGGCGAGGATGAAAGGAGTCACCTCTCTGAGAGCACAGTTGGGCCCACATGAGACCAAAACCATCTTAAGGGTCAGTGGACTGGATGACCCAGCCTTCTGGGTCTAGGTAGTCAAACTTCCAACTTGAAATCATTCTACAGGGCAACTTGTGCTTTTCCATTCATCAGGCTTTGGGTGCCTGGATTGGATCCCTGTGTGGTGTGTTCTATCATGCCCCCTTTCATCTGTTTATTGTTGAGGAAAGCCTGCTTCTTCCTGTACTGGAGCAAATTCCCCACTGCTTGACTATTGTGTGCATCTGAGAGAGGGTTTGATCCCTTCAGGCTCTGCTCCACTGACCTACACTGTGTTCTCTAACATTGTTTCCACCTCAGACACCAATTTTCCACCCAGCATATCTCAGTTGGGATGGACTAAGTCATCAGAAGTGACACTGTAAAAAAAATAATAAACTGGCCAAACACAGGAATGCACATTCAAAGGAAGCCTTCGGAGAGAAGCAAATTGCTCTCTTTCTCCTGTGTTCTTGGATGAGACAACTGATTTTCCCTAAGCCGACTTCTTGCCTAGGCAAACTGACTTAACTGTGAGGTGCTGCCAAAGGTTGCTTCACTAAGCGGTGCCTGGGGCTTCTGCAAAGTGAAGTCACCTCAGCCTGCCAAGCAGGGACTTTCTAGCTAGACACCAGGGGAAATTGATAGCCTTCTCATTGCTCCTACAGAGGAGGAAGTTACTGTCATCATCCTTCCCTCCTGGTACCAGCGTACAGTGCATTCTGCCTGTGGCTAACATGCCCAGCTCATAATGTGTTGTCAAGCTATCAACAAGACAGGAAATGGTGGACTGCAACTTGGAGAATTGTTCGTTTTGCTGAAGAGGAGACCTGGGGACAGAATCATTGCTCTACTTGGCTAAGTCAGTGGTCTTCCCATCTAGTGCTCTGACCTGGATGGGGCACCAAGGAGCATTTGCTGGGTGAGCATGATTGCTCTGCATCTAGCTCGGAAGGTTAGTCATGTTGCCAAGTGCTCCTTGCTTCCCTTTACAGCCCATTCTAAATCAATCTTCCATGAATTCATCAAAACGGGTTTTCTTGTAGTGCTTCAACTTTGCTGCTTCTGTATCAATGCCCCCAGCCCAGGGCACCACTTGCAGGGCATTCTCCAAAGTGTGATCTGAGCTTTCCTCCCTTGAGCGTCTTCTGCACACTGCAGGGGATGTGTCCTTTTTCTCAGCTCTTTTGCCATGGTGGCCACATTTCAGTGTTCTCTGGGCTCCTAACAGATGAGTTAGGACACGCCTCAAAGTGCTTTTGTTTCCTCTGGAAGAGGTTGAATCTGGGAAGAGAGTGGGGGAAAATATATGTGGGAACAGTTTAATTGTATCCATGAGGATTCGTAGTACTCAGGATGCCAGCATGTGTTTTCCAGAGCCGAGAGCTGACATAAATAATGTAGCGTACCTTGCTTTGTGCAGGCTTGCTGAGGAATGCTGATGGAGAAAAAGCCAAGCTGGGATCTGAAGCTCCCGGCTCCCGGCATAGCCTTTAAAATCCTTTTATTGAATAGTAGTTTGGAAACTGCAGCCAGGGCCTTGGCGAGCTGTATATGCCAGAAGCCGACAGAGGAGTAACTTTGGAGGAAGCTGCCTCACTTGGTCTTTGGAGAATGAGAATCTGGTGCAGCCTGGGTGGCTCCAGCTAACGATTGGTTCATTTCATTTTGCGTTCCTAATTCCAGAAGGAATAAGGAATAGGACATCTTTGACAAGGCCCTGAGAGCTGGGTAAGTGTGCAGCTGTTGCTAACAAGACAGGACTGGCCCCTCAAACATAGTTAAAAGCATCTTGCTAGCTTTTTAGAGCCTCTTGCCTTAATGGTAAGAGCCAAATGAGCTTTGCGGGACAGCTAACCCCAAATCAAGACCTGCAGCTTAAGCTCATTTGAAGGCGAAGTGTGCACTGGGGAAAGCAGGAGGACCACAAACCCCACAGTTTGTTTGTGGAAGGAAACAAATGTCTTTCCATGAGATTTTTACAGGAGGTCTGCCAAGCCAAACATCCAACTGAAGCATCTTCCAGTTTTGATTTAAGATATAACTTAAGCTTTGTCTTGGTCATAAATGATAGAAGTGAAGGAAAAGACGGGGGTGAGAGGGATGGACTGGAGGAATGTTAGTTAATGATTCTCTGTTGTTGTTAATGTTATGGGACAGGTTCTGGGCATTCAATAAAAAAGTCAGCTATTTCTTGCTTATTCTCTGGTGGTTTAGAGAAGGACCTCAGGGAATATTTGTATTTTGTTTTGTTTTTTTCCTTTTGATTAAGGCATTTGGGGTCTAGAAAAGAAGATTAAAGCAGGATCCATTTAATTTATTTAGTTTGCCTCACAGACATGAAGCTTCAGAATGGTAAGTGTCAATTATATTCCTACCGATCGGGAAACTAGCTGGGAGAAGGGTTCTCAAGCAGGAGTTCTGAGCAAGGATCTGTTACCAAATCCAAGCTGTTCCATAATTTTTGCCCAGTGATAGGAGCTGGTGCGTCGGTATAAAATGCACATGATGAGTTTGGTCGGATTAAAAGGGTAGATGGGACTTGCCCTTTAAGGGATGTGTTTTCCTGCTGCTGCTGGTTTGATGATTATGTGACCTCATTTGGAAGCCAGCTATAACCCACTTAAATTCACAAGAAAAATGTAAAAATACTCAGACACTTCCATTAAGGGACTTGTGTATTATTTTTCCCCTTTTAAGTTGCTACGTAGTTGTTTTGTTTTTTTTCTCCATTGAAATAAATCTCATCTGAATGTGTCTTATAAAACAGTATTTGGGAATTCTGTTTGTGGTATGATCCTATGGGTATGTTGCTAAAAACTCTAGAGGTTGCTTTTAACCATCTGATTGAACCGTTGGTGAAAAAGAATGTATTTTGGTTGAGCCATGTTTCAGCAGCTCCTAACAATGCCTGTGTTTTATTTACCTGCTGCTTTAGGTGTTACATCAAAACTTCTATTCAAGAGCCCCACATACTCCTCTGTGCTTACACAAATGATTTCCCAGAGCTGAGTTGTTGTTTTGGCTTGTTTTGTTTTCCCTGTCAATTTCACCAGCATAGATAAGGGGTAAGGTGGGAGAGATGAGTGCTAACTGAATTTCTTTAGTTAGAAGGATCTGTTTCAACAGTTTTCTAGCAAGCTTTCCATCCTTTGGGCAATAGCATGCCCATCTGTGAAATGGGCTCGAGATCTGATTAACAATGTTATACCTCTGTGCTCTGGAAGACTCTCTGTCATGGTTGCAAATACTTAAAGGAAAAAAATGTAATAGGGACTTAGCTAAGGGGTTGCCTGCAAGCTATTCTCTGTAGGCCTGAATGTAAAAATGTTTTAAGCACCCCAAAACTGTGTTGCCTGTTGGTTTTTATTTTTAAGTGCATTAGAAGAAAGTACATTTTAACAGCAGAGAGAAATGTAATACTTCTCATAAACAAAACTCAGTTTTTATAACCTCAGAAGTGACCTGAAGGAATGTGAGGAATTGATAGAAGGCTATGGTTCTCGGGTGCAAAGTCACGGCTTCATGTTTAATTTAACAAAACATTAAACATTTCATGTTTAATTTAATGAAACATTAGAGCACTAGGATTTGTCACCTTCATGACAGAATGTCAGGAGTGTGGGATAGTTTCAGAATATGTGTTCCTTCTGCAGAATTCACATGTGACACTGGAAATGTTTCACATCTGAAGACCTATACCGTTTTCCTAGGGGTCTTTTTCCCTCTGGTAAAAGAAGGAGAAGCAAGTAAAACAACAGAAACAACAGCACATTAGACATGCACCGCTAGTCTAGCTAATTTTAGGGGGGCTGTTAGCTGGCATGTAGGCAAATCTATTAACATTTAGCGTCAGCACGAATGCAATTGCATTTCCGCTTTTTGTGTTTCTGGCAAAATAAAAGCACACGAGCTTCAGGACAAGAAAAGAATGGACATTGGAACCATTTGTGAGGCAGTCAACTTTTTGTTAAACCTCTTTGGATTTTGTAATGAGCTGTTTAAGATTTAAGTAAATCTATCAGTTTGATAAAGATTATTACCAATGAGAAAAAAGGAAATCTGCCTTGCTTGCCAGATTTTTTTCTTCCTCTGGAAAATGTGGCTGTGGGGGAATAGGGTTACTTTGCCTTTGGCTTCTGATGGAAAATTTCCCTTTTTGTATTTCAAAGGGCTGAATGAAATACAGATATGCCCTACCTCTCAGTCTATATTTTACAGATTGTAGGGACTCTATTTTCATCTGATGCTTAAAAGGTTTAGCTCTTTTTGATGGAAAACAGGAATTTATGTGTGAGCAATGAAGGAGATTACCAATTTGTAAAACCTGTATATATACATATACATACACACACGTATTTATACATGCACATATATATACATATACTAATACTAAATATACAGGCTTACAACCCCTCCCCCCATTTCTGCCTCCATTCATTGAAATTATCTCCTGTACCGTTTCTGGAATGCTATATAAAACACTACATAGAATTATGCAATTGCAGTATTTTGTTTTGCCATGGCAGGAGTGTGAATACCTCTCCGTGTTATTACATACTCAGCCTGAACGTGCGGCTTCCTTGTGCACCCTGAAGTGGCTGAGACCAGATGCTTCAGAGAGAGATGTCATATTAATGTAATTCAGAGGAGCATATGGCAAGAGAAAAATCGTTACGACAGTTACTGACCTGAAGAGCAAGTCACTTTTTTAACCTTCAAAAAAAAAAAGTTTTAACCCCATCTTAAGTAGCAGCAGAAACTTACTTAGTCCTGAAGGATGCATTCTGGAATGGGGGTACAAAAGAGTGGCTGGACTTCTGGTGAGCCCTACTTCTTTTGGTGGGGTTAGGAAAGTGGGGAGACCCCAGCCAGCCCTGGTGGGAAGGATGGTGTACTCCCACTCAATCTCCACTCCCACTCAATCTCCACTCCCCAGGTGGCCTGCAGACTCTGCGCCTGGGGGGTGAGAGCTGAGAGCCAGCAGGGTGGGACCAGCTCACCCCCAGGCTTCTCCCCTTGCTGAGGAGCTCCCAGGAAAGTTCACTCTGGTTAGCTGCCCCTGGAGGCCAGAGGTGCCCTGCTGCCCTGCTGCACTGCCTGCTGCCTCTCTGACCACGGTCCTGACCCATGGGTGACTCAGAAGTGTCCGTGGCTGATGATGAACTCTCTTCACTTCAAAGGCCTATTCTGAGCCCCGTCCAGAAGGAAAACACATAGACAAGGGCCCCATTCTGGAGGGGCTGCTATCTGATGGGGAAGGCTGCTGAATGAAACACATGAGGCAGAGTCTTCAGTGCTCTGGGTGCCAAGGAGAGGAAGGCTTGCCTGGCAGCAGGTACCAAGTGTGTGCAGAGAAGAGGGCAGCTGGTCCTCAGAGAGCAGGTCATGAAAGGCTTCATGGAGACTATTGGTCAAGAGAGGTCTCCTGGAAGGCTGCCCTGGAAGATGTGGAGGTAGGGCCTTCCAGGCCCAGAAAATGGTAAATATTTGGAAGATCAGGTAACTTCAGGTACTGAGTATAGAAAGGCTGGTACACAGGACACAAAGATGGTGAAGGACTGTATGAGAAAAATGAGCAGAGCCCCCATGGTATGTGCCTTTCCATACCGTCCAGTCTGCAGCGCCATCTAAGAAGTCCAGCACGGCAGGCAGTCCATGGCAGGAAGCGTGGCCCAGGCTGGGCGCACCACAGCGACAGCTCGGGGTGCTATATGGGCTATGTTCTCCATGTCTGGTTTGACTTTTAAAACAATCTGTGCTGGCTGTCACTGTGTGGACCAGACAGTTAAACCCCAAGACCCCAGGCGGAGCCGGGGTGCTGCTGGCTTGCAACCTCTGCAGGTGGACACCAGGGCGCATGAGACGGGAGTCCATTCTCTGGCTAGCTTGCTTTAAATCTGAAAAAAAATTGGAGAAGAGCTTTGACAAACATAAAGAGCATGTTTGAAGACAAATTTTCTCCAAAATGATCCAACTTTCAAGTGCCCACACCTGAAAATCTGGTTGCAGGGGAAAGTCTTAAATATATATGTTTATGTTTACATCTGGATTTATATATTTATTTAATGATGAGCATGTTCAGCTTTCTTCATGTAGCCAAAGTTTCAGGAGGTGGAATCAGAAATGCAGATTGAAATGTCGACACTGTAGATACAGACACACACAATTAGCTTGTCATGGCTAATGAGTGCCTTTGTGCTTATCCCATGTGGTATGTGGTTTGGTTTTTTTTTTTGCTTTGCTTTTCATTTTTTCATTTTCTTGCCAGTAATTAAACCTTCTACCCAATGGTAATGGCAGAGAGGCCCCCACTTCTGTGAAAAAGCGGTAGTGTGTTCCATGGGCGCATCTTTTGAGAACACAGCATCCTACACCTTGACTCCTCTGCTGCCACTTGACTGCCTCTGGCTCCTGGCTGGGAAGTGCTACTGGTACCACATGGCCGGCTGTTGGCAGTGTACCCCACCCCAGGAGAGAAGGCTTGCTGGAAGGGTCCCATCCCTCCTCTGCCCTGCCACGACTCTGCCCTCTGGAACTCAGGGCTCCCATGTGAGCTGAGTGCCAGCGTGGTAGCGGCACCTGTGGTTGGGCCATGGCTTTGAGTAAGAGCTGTGCATTCAGCCCTTGTTGACATGATGGGGCCGGTCAGTGTCCAGATATATTTGTCTGAAGAGTGGCCAGTATTACCTCTCAACTCTGGGGGAATAATGCTAATGATGATTTTATTTTTTAGTTGTGGTCAAGGTATCAGCTCAAGCCCCAGTTCCACAAACTAGCCACAGCCTCTGTGCACTGCTGGGGCTCCTGTGCTCACGCCCACCTTCTCTCGCAGGCTCTGCTCCCGCAGCGCCCCAGTTCAAGGGTCTGTGCCTGCTCCTTTCTCTCCACTCCACACTGATCCAGTTGTGGAACTTGGTCCCCTGTCCTCGGAATGTGCAAAAAACCAAATCAAAAACCAGTAAACAGACAGGCAGGCACACAAAATCATCCACCCAAGACCTCTGTGCAAAGCACACTTTACTGAAAGTTTGGGCGAAAGGAAGAGTTCCATGTGCCAGCAATGGAAAAAGAACTTTAGAAGGAATATTTGACATCCCATGTCTTAAACTGTCCCTGGAGCTCAAGGAAGCAAAGTCAGTAAAGATCTATGCTCTTGAGGTTTCAGCTCTCCACCAAGTTCTTCTCTCTGGGTAGAAATTGACGTGTTTCCCCCCCATCTGTAGGTAGAGCGGGTCAGCATGTTCTGCCTTGGCCCCCAAGCCAGCGCCCTAGTCAGTACAGTGGCGAACGGAAGCCAGTCTGTTCTGGGCTTAGCCTTTCTCCCTAGCCTGACAGACTCTGCTACAAGAAGACAATCGTGTGAAATTTCATTTCCCCTCATATATAAATAATACCATTTCCCACCATCACCAACCATTAAGGCACCAAGAAAAGTTGTTTGGTTTCAAATAAGTTTTTCTTGACACATAATACTGTATTGTGTATTTCATTATGCTTTTCAGTGCCCTTCCCACATGGATGATTGATTGATTGACCACATGGTCAATTAGAGAGGCAGTGTGGCCAAAGGGCAGGTGCACAGACTCTGGTGTGCTCTGCTACTTACTAGCTGTGTGACTCTGAGCAAGTTGCTTAAGTTTCTCTGACCTCTCCATAAATGAGGGATTATCATAGCACCTCCCTGAGAGGCCTATTATGTAATTAAATGAGATAATGCATATGAAGGTGCTCATTTCAGAACTTCACACATACAGTTCTTATTTCCTTTGTCTATACTCTATTTCATTGGTTCATTTTCATTCAAATTTCATTATAGGATTTTTCCTTCTATTTCCAAAATAGTTTCAATTTAAGTTGTTAGGGTGCTGGAATTCTGGCATAAGCCAGTCACACCTCATGAAAACTGACACACAGTTGCAACCCTTGTCCATCCTCGGGACAGAAGGGGGCAGTCCCTCTGCCTTCCTCCAAGCCAGCTTTCGGCTAGTGCACATTCCTGGGCAGTACTGTCCTCAGTACTGCTATTTTAACCAGACAGCTAACAAACCTGAGGTGGTTCCAAATAACTGGCATTGGTAGAATATTTTTCCAAGCAGAGTGTTACTTAAAACATAAATATTCAAAAGTATCTCCTTCTCCTTCAGTGGCTCAAAATCCAGTCGTTCCTCCTTGGTTTGAGTCCTCAGAGGGTGGGACTGACAGGGGGCAAGGAACAATTATTGCAACTAAATTTTAATCAACAGTTTCAGTAACAATATTGAATTAAAAAGTTACTAGCTACAGGTTAGAGCATGGCTTAGCTCAAATAGGGGCAAATCAGTCATCCTGTGGTGATTAACATCTATTCAGAACAGAGAATGTATTATGGGTACTAAATTATCCTAGGAATTAATGGAATCTTTTTAAAGGGCTTAAAATATGTTAATAAATACAGTATTCCAGCACCTGCAGCTCAAGGAACCAAAGTCATTAAATTATATTTATTATTACAGGGATCTAGGTGGGGGGGAAAAACAGTTTAATGAGCATGAATGAAACAAGGGTTCTTTATTTAAAACTTCTTACCTAAAGAAAGTGTTCCTTTTGAGGAGCTATAGTATAGAATCAGTGAGTGAGAGAAGTATATGCAAAATAAATTAGGGACAATAATTTTCTAACCTTTGGGCAATGAACTTCAGGGTCCACTGAGGACACTGCAAACTCTCTACTCTCTTCCCATTGAACTTAACGTGGGATTCAGCTTCCCCCTCTCTGCCTGCCACTTCTTTAGCTTCAGCTTCCACCACTTTCACATTCATGCTCCACCCAAGAGCCATACCCTCCTTGCAGTTCCTCAAACATATGAAACTCTCTTCTACCTCAGGGCCTTAGAGCATGCCTTTACCACTGCATGACATTTATTTTGCAACAATTTATTAGTGCATTGCCAGGTTTTGTCCTAAACAAATTTTAAGTATTAGCTAATTTAATCCCTGCAGCAGCCTACTGGACTGGGTCCCATGATTATCTCCATTTTATAGACAGAGAAATGAGTCAGAGAAAGGTTAAGTGCTTGCCTTAGGCCCTGCTGACCTGAGGTCTCTTCACCACAAAGCTGTGCAGCCTCTTTGTGACTATCATCCCTCAGACCTCAGCCTAGATGTCCCTGGCACCTATATCTAAAGTTACTCCTCACCACCCCCATTCATCTCTTTCAAGATCCAGTTTCACCACTTAAAATGATTACATGTACTTGCATTTTAGTTGTCATTTCCCTTCTCTGGCACTACCATCCTGTCCATGAAGGCAGCAACTGTTTTTGCTTGATGCTGTATCCCCAACTCTATAAAAGTAACTGACATTTAACAAATACTGATGTGTATTTGTTTAATGGGTCCTCGAATTCACTGTTTGTTGTCTGTAGCCAGAGTAAATGATATTTTTCATTTGTCTTTTTTCAGATTTTCAGGAAGAGAGGGTAGCTCTCTTTCTGTGATTAAATACCTTCTAGACAATTGATATAAAAATGAAAGCTAGCATAATCATTTCTATATTAAATCTGGGTTCTGATACATGAAAGGTTGGAAATTGATGATCAGGTATGGCTCCTATTTGACAGGTAAAGGGTCAGAGAACCTGAACCAAGAAACCACTTGTTCTAGGCCGGGAGCTGGTCAGGACATGGCACAAGAGCAGACCCTGGCCCTCCTGGCTGCGGGCCAGTGTTGTTTCTGCCCATCTGCCTTGCTCGTTCGGCCACATAGGCTGATAGCATCGAGAGAAACCCATCAGAAACAGAAGAGCTTTCTCAGCCTGACGTTTGCTGTTACTAAGAACATGGTGCTTGGCAGGTCTGCAGCAGTAGATTGAAGCTCTCTTATTTTCTTAAATCTTGGGGTGTTTGAGGTGAAAATTAACTGTCTGCCTATCCTTGTGGTGGAATGCATTTGAAATGCTGTTTTCTGCTATGAAGTGAAAGAAGAAAAACAAACAAATACACATTTGGAATTAAAACTGGAAGTCCCAGAGCTACACATCATGCCTAGAGGGAGATGCCAACCTTAGAGAAATTGCCTCATTTTCCTGG
Source organism: Manis javanica (assembly GCF_040802235.1). Classification (NCBI taxonomy): domain Eukaryota; kingdom Metazoa; phylum Chordata; class Mammalia; order Pholidota; family Manidae; genus Manis; species Manis javanica. Next base: position 48,658,417 of record NC_133156.1, read on the forward strand.
TTTGCCAGCTTGGTAAGGATACAGTCTGGCTACTAAAATCCCCAGTACCATGATTCTCTACTCCTTAGGTGCCATGGCCCACATTATGAATCTGATTAAAAGTTTTGGGCTATATGCCCAGAGAAAAGGAATATGTACAAAAGTGAAACATTTTGCACATTATTTCAGGGAACTTATGAACACTCCATTTGTCCATTTCTCAGATCTCTAGAGGCCTATGGATTCCAGCTTAAGAAGCCCTAGTAGCACATAGCACATAATATTAGTTAACTAGAAAATCTAATATTTATTAAGTTCTTGTTATATATTAAACACTTGACTGATTATATATTTTTTCTTTATTTATATTCATATATTTAACTTCATCCTCAAGTATCACAACTGTTCCCATTTTACAGATGAGAAAACTGAGACTCAGAAAAGCTAAAGAAACTGGAAAGTATTGGAGCCTGGATTAGAACCCAGATGATCGGTTGCCCAAGCCACACAAAGGTGGGGGTATGGAAAGTTTACACAGAGTAGCCCTTCACCAGCTTGTATGTAATGCCATGATAAATCCCGTGGTAGAAAATAAAGGCTAATTAAGCAGGACAACTTCAGAGTGTCAGTGAAGCCTACAAAGGGCTAGGGACTCCCTACTCCTACGTCTTTCAGCTCCTCGTGGAGAAGTAATCAGAATGGTTTCAGGCCAGCTCCATCCAGGAATCACCTCCGTCCTCCTACCTATTGGAGGACTGGGATTTCTAGGGGCTTGACATCCTTAACCCACTTGGATGGAGCTGGCAGTCCTTATGTTTTTTAACAGCCTGTATTCATATTACTCTTACTTTGAGAATGTCTGTCATCAAATGGGCAGATGGGTCCTGCCTGTCTGAATGTGAAACCCTCTTGGGAATGTTCAGAACCAACTGGGTTGTCAACACACTTTATAAGAAGCTATTAGTGTGAGGTGTGTTCAATTATTTCTTGCTTTCCTCAAGAGAATAAACAGTGAACCCATCAGAAGTTGCTTGAGAATGTCCCTTTGACCAAAGGAAGAAGTCATTTTTACTTAGGCATGAGTCTTATTTAGCAAGATGGAACTAATAACTAATGGATTTGTATATCTCTAAGTGTTTACAAGGCTTTACCTAGGCATTTTATCTTTTTTAATTAGTGCTGGTCTAGGCCTCTGACTGGGCACTGAGATTAAAGAAGTGAATCAGATATAGCCTCTGGCCCCAAGGAGCTTACAGTCCAGGAAGAAGGCAGGAGGTGTAAACCCATCAGTGTAATGTGTGGTGGGATGTGACATAATGTGCAGACAGGAGCAGGTGGTTGGCTCATGTTCAAAAGTTTATGAGTGGCCACAGGGACAGACTTAGCGAAGCAGCTAAGAACAGTATATTCCCCAGAACAAGGATTCTCAGACCTGACTGGACGTCACAATCCCCCAGAGGGATGGTTAAGACACAAATTGTTGAGCGCCAGCCCACATTTCTATTTCAGTGGGTCTGGGATGGGTCTCAATCTGCATTTTTAACAAGTTCTCAAGACAGTGGTGATGCTGCTGGTCCATGGACCACACTGGGAGAACCATTTGTCTAGCCATGCCAGAGAAAAGATGATAGAGAAAATACTCATTGTTTTTAGTTTTTACTCCCTTTAATTTTAAAATACATCACTCCACCCTTTCTTTGTCTTGCTCTAATGTTGTGAGTTTCCTTATGACTGTGTGTCCTTGTTATTCTTTGAAATTGTAGCTCTGTTGTGTTCTGTAAGATCGCTTTCTTTTGTCTTTTTTTAAGTACCTGACTTTAGCCTCTCATAGGTAGGAACAGCAGGATACTATGAAAAATGACAGGCCACTTATATGAATTATGAGTTACATAAATTCTTAAGGATGTGAGTCTGTGGGTATGCATTTATTCTAAAGTCACTCTGTGGTCAGCACTGTTTCTCACAAAATACTCTGGACCTGTGAGAGGATAATTAAATGAACAAGGTAGTCAGATTTCAGATCTAGTTTTACATATCCTCAGGTCATTTCAGACACCATAGGGGCTAAATTATATTCCAAGGGGATCAGGAGAGAAGAGGACACCCGAGAAAGCCTAACACAGGGACAACACCGCAGCCTTTTCATAAACAAAATCACATTGTTGGCTACCTGCAATGGAAAATATGAACTCATGTCAGAAAACAATACCAAGTCCCTATTAATGATTCTCTTTTCCTTTATTCTTTTGGTCCATTGTGCACAGGAAATAAGAACCTTGTGGACAGAAAGATCATCATTTGTCAATCCTTTTGCAGCAATTTTCCCAGACAGTTCTTTCAGCTCTAAGTGCTTTTAAATATCTGTCAGTATCATCTAACAGCTTTCGTGGGATGGAAAAACAACGACAACTGTTTGCTGCATAAGAATGAGCCGAGTGGCTTTTGCCTTTCTGGACCACAGTGAACATGATGGTTCTGTCCATATGTGGATTTCCACTTGCAGCTGTGCAGTTATTGTTTGCACTTAGACCTTAAGTTGTCTGTAATTTTTATGTGTGTAGGAATGATGCCAATTGAGAGAGAGAATGAACCAAAAAATATATATATTTAGCGTCTCGGAGATGAGACGAGTCAATAAACAGCTTGATTACTAATTCATTCAGGAACAAAAATAATGGCTTTCTAAACGGAAACGACCAAATCCAATAACTAACTGTTTGTCAGGGCAGTAATAATGGTATTTGTATCCCTTTTAATTGGCTTTAACCTTTCCCTTCATGTGTGCAGTATTAAAAATTTAAAGAGGAAAGTATTTAGAGGCATAGATTTACAGCACTGCGTGGATTACATGCTTTTTAATGAGGTCAGGACAATAAACCATCTGAGCAGAACCTGCTGCCCAGTGATGAATTACTCCCCTCTACAATAGACAGACTACAGCGAGCGTGTGGGCACACCCACATGTTCACAGGCCCATCTGTGCAGACCAAGTGATTCTCGGCTTGGCTGTTGAGCTCACACAGGGTGTTCCCAGTTACAAGGAGTGTCAAGACATTTTCAAAATACAGCGCCATGACGTACCGTGTGGAAAGGCGAAAGCTGCAGTGTTTCTCTCAGATACTCATGTATGTCTGTTTAGTACAAGTATATATGCAAGGATGGGTGGATGGAAGGAAGGGAAGGAGGGAGAGAGAAAGAGAGGAGGAAAGAAAGAGAAGAAAGGGAGGGAGGGAGAAAACTATAGATGATTTGGAAGGCACACACAGCAGTGACTCATACTGACTTGTACAACCTTTCCTGATTCCATCATGTCTATCGCTTACAATTCTAGCTGATGAGCGTATTACCCCACAGATATCAGCAAATACTACAAATCAGACCTTTTTTTTTTCCTAGAAAGCCAATTGTTCAGCATTTATCAGCACACCACTGGACATGCAACAAACCATCCAGTTATATCTAGAAAGTAAGTTTACTGGGAGAAGGAGGGCTAGATGAAGAAAGAGGACTGGGAATGAGAAACAAGACATTTTTCCTCTTTATTTTATAAATAACTTTACTTGAAATTTTCATTAAGCATTTATTTTCTAATAAAGTCAACTCTGTTGCAAAATTAATCTACACATATCGTTAAAACTTTTTTTAAATACAGAAATGGAATTACTCACTTTTCCTTTGTAAATCAGATACAAAGCATTTATACAAGAAAAATAATTATTCAAATAGAATCAAATGCTCAAAAGGTGTAAAGCAGCTAGACACATATCCTTTGACGGTGAAAACTTCCAAATCAAAAGGAAAACAGAAACACATACAGCGTTAATGTAGATCAACCCAGAAGAGTGGAGTGTCTGCCGTCAGATCCCATCCCAACAAATTCTAGTGAAGAAAATCACACGGCACCTCCTAAACTCATCTCCTCGTGTTGATTGATTGACTCAACTCTTATCACTTCTTTAGCTAATCAGCAGCCTTGAGTTGGCAGTGGGAAACATTGCTAATGAAGAGAAAGACACTCCACTCCAGATTAGAGCTGCAGTGCCACTATAAATGCTCCATGCATGTGGGCCAGCCAGTCTGTCACCACTGAAGAAATGTTGACACTTCCTTTTTGCTCCTTGGAGATGCTGAGGGATCTAGTCAGCCTCAATAAGAGGCAGAGTAAAGAGGGTTCCTTGTTTCCCCCTCCTTTCCAGTCCCTTGTCATTTATCTCAGTTGTTCTGTCTCCAAGATAGCCACCAATTCCAGGTGATAGCCTACTTCTGACCTAATTGGTCTTATTTCCTAGAACTCTTACAAATGAAAGTCCCATTCCTAGAGGCTGATCCCTAACTGTTCATGAAAATAGATGTTTAATTTTACAAACATGTATTCATTCATTAACAAAGATGTCTATGTGCCGGGCACTGAGTTAGGTGTGGGGAGATGGTGGTGAACCCATCAGACAACGGCCTTGCTTTCAAGGAGCTGACCTTCCAGTAGGCAGAGACACAACACACACAACCAGGAAAACCAGAGTGTAATAAATATACCAGAGTGTAGGCAACATTTGAAAAATGGTGAAATAGAGGGGCTGTGATATAGAGCTATTTATGTATATTATGTATCAGTATTTATATCATTTCCTCTAGGCTGGCTGGAAGGGAGAACACTTTGAGGTGGTAAACTTTTAACTGAGATGTGAGTGACAGGAAGTAGATCATATTACAAAATGTTTGTCCTAAATGCTCTTAATGGAGATTTTTCTTCTCCCATGGAGGGTGCACCCATTTTTAAAACAGAAGTCCAATGGAAGATAGACTGGAGATTCTTTCTTTCTTTACTGGTAGCTATTTCAAAGTAATTACAAGCAGTCTCCCTGCCCATACCCTTAGGAAAGATACTCAACATTGGGATCATTTGTATATGTGCATCTGATTTCATCTTCTTAAATATCCCTAATTCCTGAAAGAAAAATAGGACATTCAGAAGTTGAGATCTCATAAACTATGACATCTCACAGTTGTGAGTGTCTATACAACTTCAACAGTGTATTGGAAAGGAATGTATGTAGACTTTGGATCAAGAAACGTCTGGGTTCATCTGCCAGCACTGCCACTTACTCAGTGTCATTCTGATGTGGAATAGCCCCTCTGGGAGCATGTGGTGCCCTCAGCTGGTAACATGAGGTAAAAGTGCCCACTTCATAGGTGAGGGTGCAAATCAAATATGGTCATGTCTATAAAGTACCTGGCTCAGAGTAGTCCAGCTCTTCCTTTTAGAGAAGTTTCTGGAAATCCTGCAACTCACCAGAGTAAGACTATTATTCCATAAAGCTCATTCTTGTCTTTTCTTCAGTCTTTCTGTTGGATGTAGAGCTTCAGATTGGGTCTTAAAGTAGCAAAGATTTTCCTGATTGGACAAGAAAATTGAGAATGCAGCTGTCATTCTTTCAGTACGATCCATCGTAGAAGACAAAAAAGGCCTCCTCAGTTGGTACTCAACTCTTGTCCTTTATTCCTTAACTTACTTAAGAGATACTGTATGTCCTTTGCCTACCCTCTTCTTTTCTCTTGTTTCTTTTAGTCCTTCTTGGTGTTCCCTGAAGCACCAGAAAACCAAAGCTTGGAACCAAGTGGTCAGAGTCCTTGAACCACATTGCATGTGTACTGCAAATTATATAGCCAACTGCATTGCCTGCAGATAGAATTGTAAGGACATGCATGAATGTTGACTATATTCCTAGGGGTAATGGAAGCTGCATATGAATATAAAAATCAAAAACTTTGCAAGAAAAATAAACAACACAGAAGCAGCAAGATAATGCTTTTATGTTTTCACCTTTAATTGACTAAAAACATCAATACAACATATTCCTTGGACAGTCTCTCCAACCTTCCTTCCTCCTTTTAATGGGAACAAGGAGGTGCTTGGGAGGAAGAATACTCACTGAATTGATGAAACAGTATTTGCCTCTGGGAAGTGCAAGTAGAGGGCTAGAAAGGGTGTCATATTTTATTAGAAACTCATTCACATTGTTTGATTTTGTTTGAAACCAGTCTGCACTACATTTTAAAATTAGAGTTCACCTTTTTAAAAACTGATGACAGAAAAGAAAGAGTTACTTTTCACACTGGATGGCTACGTTGTTTTTAAGTAAGTTTTATTAACAAGTGACAATTACTTTTTTATGATACATTTAAGATAGTGAATTATGAATGACTGAAAATCCCCTCCAGCCTAATTGAGAACCATTATGTCTGGTAATTGCCACTGATTTCTGCAAACAGTCATTTTTCTCTGGCCTATTAACATAATTTGAATTTTTAATTGCCCTTCATAACTGTCTGTTGGAGTTAACAAACAGCCCCATTCACCAAAAGGTTTCAGGCCAAGCCCTACCCCTAGAGAACTCACACTGGAAATATTTAAGACCACTTGAGGACACTAGTCGGACTTTGGGGGCTTTCAAATTGAGGTGTCAGCCACTGTGACAAATGTGACATCTTTTTAAAAACCACCCAGCTGTGGGATCATACCTTGTCAAACTTATGTAGCATTGAGCTTGCCCACTTTGTTTTGAAGCTACCTCACCAAAGAAAAGGAAGAATATGATTCTTTTAGCCATCTTAACCAAGAATTTCATCACAGTGCCTTATCTATTGCACTGTGGTAAGTGTGAACATTATGGAAAAAGAGAAGAACATGTCCTACTGTGTCCATTTCCTACAGGATTTGTGATATAAAAAACTCAGTAAAGTCAGAAAGTGGTAGGATTCCCAATAAAGATATATGTATATCTTAATGTATGTATAATTATATAAGCTATGAAAGTACTCTATGTTCATTTTTTTAATTGGGTAAATTCAGAAAAGAACAAAGAGAAAAATATGAAGAAGAAAACTGTATCCAACTAGTAGTATATTTGTGTAAGTGCCTTTATATGTATAATAGTGTTTATATTTTCTCACATGATTTTGTGTTCTTCTAAAATATTATTTTTAAGGACTGTATAGGACTCAATATATGGATTCACCATTGGTTATTTAAGCATTCCATTCCTGATGGATATTTACTTTCTCAGTTTTTACCTTAGTAAAAAAGTGATAGCCACATTGCTCATTTGTATACATTGCTGATTAGTAACTCAAGAGAATGTCCTAGAAGCTGAATGATTCAAGGGTGTATGTAAATGTGCAGTTGAATCACCCTCCAACAGTGGTCTCAATATACACTCTCCCGTCAGTACGTGAGAGTGCTGAGTTTCCCACACTTTTCCCAGCATTAGTGTTCACAGTTATTAAAATGTTGCTCTAGCTGCTCACTTAAAAAAAAGTAACATCCTATCATTTTTAAAACTTCCATTTATTTGATCAATGGTGAAGTCAAGCATCATTTTCATCTACTTATTAATGTGCATGGGTATGCATTTGAGAATTCCACGTTCCCCCTATCCTGGCCATTTTTTTCTGTTGGGGTATACATCTTTTTATTAGTGACACAGTCAATATTTTAAATTCTTTATGCTTTTTTAATTTCTGGAGGTAGCTCTGCCTCAAAGGTACTCAACTCTTGTCCTTTATTCCTTTATTTATTTAAGAGATACTCTCTGTCCTTCACCTACCCAAAGGTAGTCAGTGCAAAAAAACAACAGACTGTGGACTGGAACACACAACTACCCCCAAAGCTACCTAAAGAAGGGCTTGGTTTTTTTGCACTACCGTCACACTTTTAACACATTTGCAATAGGTGGGGGGAGATCACTCATCTCTCAGTGCAATATGTGAAACCATAATCAGAACTGCCCCCGACAGCCTCTAAGAATGTCTTCCGCCTCCCAGGATCCCTTGATTCCCATCTTGGTTCCCCTGAAAAAGTCCCCAGTGAAGCCATTTGGAACCTGCAGCTGGTTTAGTATTGAGTAAATAGGAAATATGCATACAAAATACAGACTGGAGCCACTCGTTTGAAATATTCAATCACAAGCCATTGTCTCCACACAAGTTCATGGTGTCTGACACAAAGCAATGTCCAATCAATATATGGATGAGGAGTCTGAAGCATAATGATTCAAGAGGAGCCGCAGAGATGGTCAGCAGCTCTAATGTGAATATTTGGTTACTGGACTCAAATCTGTTTCTGAAGTTGGGAGCTCCAGGGTCCACTTACGTACTTTTAAACAAGAGTTCCAGCTTAGATATTTATGGGATTCATTCCAGGCGGCTGATCTTCTGGTGTGGGAGGACGTCCAAAGCCGAGACATTTGTCCGAGCTTCAGAACTGTCAGTACTATTTGTATGAATGCGTTCAAAGTGGCCATGATTCTTCATAACTTTTCAGACTAGTTCAACAGGGACATCAAGGCAGGCCACTAAACTAATTCCTGTATGGACACTTCCAATGTTCTTATGACTCTGAGAGAGACATTTATTATAAAAATAGCAACAGTTAGTTATCATTCCTGACACATTCCATGCTTTCAAATTGAAACTTAACAATCTTATTACTCTTGTTTTTCTCACCTCCCCCAAGAAACTCCAGGAATGGCCCATTCTTTGCATACTTGGTTTCAAACTTGGTTTTCTCTGAGGCACTGAAAAATCCACTTTCTTTTTACCTTGACAGAGAGAAGGATCATTGTATCGGTTTAAAGTGACATTATGAATGTTTCAACCAGGGTTTCAACCACGAACTTGGGCGCTTTTTAAAGCTTAGTAACATGGAACTGCTTTGAGGAAGGGTAGTTTCCTTTGAGGACATTGAGAGACACTTTACGGCAGAGACCTCAAGATCTGGAGACAGAAACTGCGTGAACTCAGGGTTTGCCATTTTCTATAGAGAATGCTGTTGCAGTGGGTGTAAGGAAATAGGGTGTTGTTAGAATTAAATGCAATGTTGTAGTTACCCAGTGTATATACTCAGTCAGTGTTTCTGAGTATTATCATGATTATCACTAAAATTTGATAAGAAATATTTTATTCAAATCTGGGACATCTGTAGGTCATGTGTTTATCTCTACTTCTCAGTGATGTCTACATTCTGAGCTGATTCCTGCAAGCCCAGCCTTGCTTTTGTGTAGAAACAGAAAGGAAAAATATGGGAAGACTTAAAAGATGCCAGACGAATCTTTGCCCTGAAGCCAGCTGTTTATTCAGCTCATTCAACTAACAAATAATTTCACTGGTGATTTATTGTTTTCCTCAGTGAAATTTTCCTTCATACACCCATAATTAAAAAGGGTACAGAGCAGTAAATCGGTGAACCTGCCATAGAACATTTGTTAACATCGAAAACCAAGGCATGAGAGCTTTTAGGAAAGAAAAATGAAGAGGTTAGGTAGAATCTGAGATATGGAGTTGTTTAAGACTGACTTTCATTTTAAAAATGAAGGACTGTGTGTGTGCACAAGCACGCAAGCGTATGTGTGTTTAAAGAATTGAGACCAATATATAAAGTGAATGTAACACCATGTCCTCCAAAATGATGGCCTCATTTCAAGGAGTACGTGCAGTGTTTGTAGTTTATTTTAGAGAAAGAATACTTTTTTTAAATGACAGGAAAATTTTCCAAGATTCGGGAAGAAATTGAATTACCTAATTCACAAGATGCCTTTAATTAAGACAAATCCAACAAATACCTTTCCCATAAGGAAGAGCTAAAAGGAACAAGCTTTTGAATCTCGGAGCCTGATTGCAGAGAAAGTTTAACTTCAAGGAAGAGTTCAGAGCAGAAAAAGCAGTTTGGGCTCCGACTTTAATGCCAAGCTAAGGAACAGCTTTGGAATTCTACTCGGTAACATGATACATGGAGCTAATAATGATACTTTAAAAAATACTATGAAAGAGAAATGATGCGAGGAATTAAAGACTGTGTTTCTTCCACGCGGGTTCTGCTTTAAAGGAATGTTGCTCTGTGACAAACTGTATGCACATAAAAACGAGCTTGATTTTGCATCTATGCAAACTATGTTCCGCTCATCCTGGAGCACCTTACGTCTCCTCCCCTCCCTTCTCTCCCTACCCCCATGTTAGCTGAGAACCTGATAAATCAGCAAACCATGCAGAAGCCTCATTATGCCCCTAAGCAGTGCCTGGTCTCAGCTTGATAGAGACAGAGAGTAACAACAGATATAATCAGGAGACGATAAACACTAGAATAAAAGAAACATCAATAAAATATACCATGCACCATTAAGGGCCACCTCAAGATAAGATACTCAGCCTAGCAGTGAAGATCACAAGTGAAGTAATGTCAAAGAAGACTGTTTGGTCTATCAGACTATATCAGACTGGGATGAAAATCATGCCCGCCTAGAGAACTGTCAAGTTTTCCCAACCTTCATTTGAGGGGTAATTGTGCCAGTGACTCTGACTGCTGGGAGAGACTTCACCACATGTTTGTCTTTGCACAAAACACCCAATTTACTGGAGCAACCATGTGCCACCTACTCAGGCTGGTCATTCTTCATTTGAAGCACAGTTAACTTTTTAAAAATTTCATTCTCATTTTTGTACCTTTTTATTTTGATATAATTTCAATCACAGAAATAATGGAACAAACACCCTTGCATCCTTTAACAGAGACCAGTTGTGTATATTTGCCCCATTTGTCATTTGCTGTATCATTTCCCAGCACCCCCCACACACACAGCCATATTTTTTCTAAACCAATTAAAAGTAAGATGCTCCCACATCAAACCGATTTATGCCTGAAACTTCAGTGCACATTTCCTAAGAACAGAGACATTCTCATACATAACCACAGTATAATTACAAATTCATCATTGATAACTACCTATCCCCAATTCATATTCAAACATCATTAATTACCCCAAGAATGCCCTTTGTAGTTCTTTTCTCCAGTCCAGTATTCATTTCAGGATCACACATTGCATTTTGTTTTCATATCTTCAGTCTCCTTTAATCTAAAACAGTTCCTATGCCTTTCTTTGTCTGTTTTGGTTGTGACATTTTAAAACATTTATTGGTGTTTTATATATGCACACATATAAGGGCATATGTATCATAAACATACAGTCCAATGAATTCTCTACACCCATGTTACCAGCTCCAAAGCAAGAAATGGAACATAAACACAACACTCAGGAGCCTTCTGTAGCTGTTAACTTTTATTGTACATGTTGTGTAGCCAAAAGAAATGTAAATTCGTCTTGACCAAATTCAACTCTTTCATCCTAGACTCTTTCATGCTGTGGCTCTAAGTCATACTGCTCTGGTTGGCTGGGCTCAGGGACCACCCGGTGGGTAGCACGGGGCTGGGGCAGTGAGCTCTGCTCAGCCGGCATTCAGCTGGGCTGCATCCTCATGGGGCATTCCTAATTCCCCAGGCTGGTTTAGGCCCCCATTAAATGCCTCCTGCACAGCACTCATCTCAGTTTGTGACAATACTTGTATTTCTGAGATGCTTTCACTAGTGTCTAATACCCTGATCCAACTCTGGGCTCACACAACACACGACTTCACTGTCTTCCACCATTGTGTCCACACTATCTATTACACGTCAAGCGGAAGAGTGCATGCATTAATAGTGATTTCTGACCCAAGATGAAACAAAATCAGACTGTGGTCTAAGATTATAGGCTAACCCAACAAACACTGAAGCCCAGTGAAACTGCATTTGGTATAAAAGGATAGGCACTCTTCTTACTCTTGAGAATTTGAGGATGTTTTATTTGTTTGTTTAAGTTTAAATGGAAGAAATCACACTCTGAAAACACTGAATTCACTGAATTGTGACTTATATATACATAGTAGGCATTTAAAAAGCATCCATTTCTAATTAATCATGTTGAGAGCATAGCACTACTTTAGCAGTTACGCTGCCTGTTACTATTTTCAGGGAAGTCTATATTTGTCCAACCGTATTTCTTTCTTTGAGAGTCACATTTAGCCAGGCCTCATTTCAATGTGTATTCTTAACGTTTGTGGGGGTGGGAGTGCAAAGTTATATTTTACTAAGCAACCAGAGCAAGATTTATTCAAAAAAATAGAGATTATAGATGGATTGCAGGAAAAAGCAGATTTTGAAAACAAAACCTGTGAGCAGATTGTTTTCAAGGATTTCAATAGTCTCAGCTGCTGCTTCTCTTGTTTTCTTTCTTGCATTTAATGGTAATAATCATAATGGGTTATGCTTGACTCAGTAATGGTAGGAACTGTCACCGGAATGTCCTAGAACTCTCAACCACAGAGCGAACACTTGGAATTGCTTACCTCGGGTTATCAAGTTCTGATGATAGCTGTACTGTTTGAGCTGGGTGGTCCTGCCTCAAATTAGGCTGCCCACTGGTAGGCAAGATCATTAGGAGCTCTTTCTCATGGTCAGAGAGTCTCTGCTGGCTGAGAGAATCTTGAATAGTGAAGCTATGTGTCTGAGACATACATTCTCAATTCTCACCCCTTTCTCAATTTAGTTTTCTCAGTCTCTAGGTGGCTTATTGTTATGGCTTATAACTCAAGGGTGGCATTGTAGGAAAACTAGTTTTAAAAAAAAGTAGTATAAATGTAAATGTAAAAGATACAGCTCATTCTGTCTTTGAAACTGTTGGTGTGAAAAGAGCTCAACAGTGTTTCATTTAAACAAGGCCGGCCTCGACCTTGATTGACTTGCAGTAAATTGCCTGGTACAAGAGGCAAAAGGAAGCAGAGAGAAAACTGGCAATCAGCACCAAATGTTTCACATATTGATTGACAAGCACCAGAGATGTGCTAGAGTAAGATAAATTGGCCAACAGGGCCCATCTTGACAGCTCCTGAGATGGGAAAATTATTCTTGTTAATTTGCCACGGGAACCTTGTCATTTATGGAATGTGCACGTGAGTGCCTCCTAATTGTGTAAACAAAGTTCAGATTCCTGTGCAGCCTCATTCTGTTACTGAGTTTGGTAAATTTTTGGTCTGAATCTCCAGGAGGCATAGGTAAATAGCTTTGGGATTGGGAGAGAAGAAGGGAAGCAAGGCCCTTGGTTTAAGCAGGCATTTTCACCTGAAACACGGGAAATGACTTTGTAGACCTTTCCCATTTAACGACAGGTTTCAAACAAACCTTTGTGCCTAAGCTGTCCTCCATCCAAGATCCAGGATTCTCTGCTGGCCTAACAGGTCTACCTGGCTTTATCTCACCTCCAGATTGAGTTTGTAGTTTCCAGGTATGTAAAAGAGATTATTTCGAGATTTGAGAGTGGCCCCCAAAAAGTCCTTCTGAGATTTTGCTTATCTTCAACCCTTCAGTATTTTTATCTTCCGTGTTTGGTCTTCTCCTAAATCTCTCTCCAGCATCCTCTTCCTCCTCTTTGTCTCCTGCTCCCAGCTTTCTGAATTAGCAAATGTCATTTCTCAGCCCCTCCCTTTCAACCCTTTCTGTAAAATGAACTAAATATTGCACCAAGTAGTAGACAGACTGCCATAGAAATCCATCTGGATGTCAACTTTCAATCTTGTTTGCTACTTTTTGCACGAGGTAAAAATCAGTTTCTACTCTAAGGATGTCATTTAAATTAAGCTGTTGTTACAGAAATGGCTTGATTTTTTTCAAGTAGAAACCCTCACCGTCATTACTTCCCCCTCCCTCTCTTTCACTCTGAATTTTTCAGGCCATTAGTTCATTCTTGATTGGGCAGGAATGATATTTATTTTCATATAAAAGGGCTGTGTGAAAAATAACTCTTTAACTTCAAAGACGTGTTCTTAATCATACTCATTACCATTGCAGCCCAGAACAATGTATCACTTTCCCCGCTAAGAGGACTCTCCAGACTCAAAAACATTCACGATTCCCATGTGACTTCGTACAGACCCCTGAATATTAAGCCATTCTGGTTTTCCACATGTCCTGTAGATGTCCAAAGCAGCCTGGCACGTGGAGTAAGACACAGAAGTGCTGGGGCCTCGGGTGAGCAGGTACCCTGCTGAAGGTGTTCCGTGTTATGCCTACAGAGAGGCATCGTGTTCTGCACATTGCAGAGATGCAGAGTCTGTGATTTCCAAACTGAACTGAGCACCTTGAAACTTTTCTGAAACGTTCTTGCCTGATAACTCATTTTTGTCTTCAAAACGGCCCTAGAAGGTAGGTAGGTACTGGGGATTCCATTTTTCCCACTTTTCACTGGAAAAAGAAGCACCAAAAATTCAGCTTAACTTATTAAATGGAGGTAGGGAGAAGGCCCCAGATGGCTAGTCCTGTCTGTTCCTCATGTGGCTGTTCGCGGGTTACTTTCCACCCCCTTGATGCCATGCGAGACCTCCTTCCAATCTCGTTCTTTCACCACCATCTACTTAGCAATGTCCGATTCTAAAATGTGAGCTCTCAAACTGTCATCAGCCCCCGCTTCCCGAGGAAGCTGACTCTACTTCTTCTGAGTGCCTATGCCACTCTCTTCAGATCCCACAAACAGCAGCTACCACACTGCAAACAGAGATGCCTATTTTCATGTTTGTATCCCTCGCACAAGTATGAATTCCTTAGAACACAGGCCATGCCTGCTTCCACGTACTCCCTCCTATTGTGCACAGCTCCTGCTTGCAGTCAGCCCTCAGGGAAGGCGGCCGCATGAATGTGAAACATTGGCGTACACCCAGGACAGTCCAGCAGCTGAGGAATGGGTTAGACCCACCATCCCTGCAAGCCACGTTTTTCTCCATCTTCATGTCTCCACAGTGCCTACCTGGTGAATCATTTGATTAGAAATTATCCTGAGTCAGAAAAGAGAGAAAGGGAAACTCTGGCCTGTCAGCAGCACTTAGATTGCTAGAAAACGTTCACTCGCAGGTAGTCTAAGAGTGTTGGGAGTCCTTTTTAGAATGCTCAGGTGTTGTGTATGTGATGCCAAGAATCTTTGAAAGGTTGAGAACACATGAAGCCACAGAGAAAAATTCTATAAATAACATTGAAAAGGTAATGCTAGGATATTTTGGGTCTCTTTGATAAAGAAATTAATGGCCCAGGACATGCTTATGAGCCACATTCCCAAGGGTAAGGTTCACTAGGGACCAATTTATTGGAAAAGAAAGCTCCCTTGTATTTTCTTGAAGTGGAATCTTTTGCTCCACATAAATGAACTTGATTTCTCCCTTTCTACCTCTGTGGGATCATGTTCCAAATCCCACATTAAATTGAGGCCAGTAGGGCAGAGTGTCAGGGACTCTTGTTTTCCGACTGGACCACAGAAATCACCTTATCCCATTTTTATCCACACATGAACTTTCTCTTTAGCATCCCTCTTAGGGCCATCTAATATCTGCTTGAATGCCTCCACCCATAGTGAACTCACTCCCACACAAAAAAACCGTTTCATTAGTCACCAGTCAGACCATTAGAAAAGCTGTCCTTCTATTCAGCTGGACTCCTTCTTATCCCCTCTATTCCTTGGCCCCTATTCTGCCCTCTGCAAACAAAGTAAGTGCCAGCCTCCCCATGCACACAGCAGATCCTGCCCAAGTATCCAGTTCCCCTCACTGAGCCATTTCCCTCAGACCTTCTGAGTCAAATTTACCCCCCAAACACTATCCTGCTGATTTTCTTACATCATCCGGTTTACAGATGCCCATCTTGAAATGTTACTGCATCTGTGATTATGTTCTATCTTAGAGTAGAATTTGCAGATGCATGATTTCTCTTGTTCAGAACCTTGACTTCTGCTAGTGGTTTGTTTGGGCCAACCACATCAATCAGTGGCTCCTAACAGAGCTTCTACAGATATAGAACTCCAGAGCTTTTTATATGTGTTTCTGATGAATCATAGTTTCCCATCTAGTACTTGCACAGGTCTTTTTTGTGTGTGTGTCTGTTTTCTTCTTTTATCCTAAATGCAGAACTTTATGGTCCCCCTCTTAGAGTTCAGTTTGGGTGATCAGATGTGACTGGATCTTCATTCTCTTGTCCAAAATGTAAGCTTTTAATTCTAGCACTGTGTTCTCTATAAATATGCTAAGCCCACTATTTGAATCCTTATCCAGTTTTTCGGTGAACTTACTGAGCATGCCCATATCATATCATGCCCATATCATGCCCTGTGGCATATCACTAGGAATGTGCAGAAGAATAAACTTTGGTGGATCACAAAACACAGTTGAATAGGTTACAAGTGCTGAATGGGCCATGAGAATTGCTTTAAAGCATTAAATAGTAAATGCATGATAATAGAGTCACCACAGATCTTATTCTTGGACCGAAAACTCAAGTGCCGATAAGGACGAGTTGGGTGATACAAATGAATGAAATACAAAGACAAATAAGAGGGAATGGTGAGGCCTGTGGTAAAGTGAAGAGTACATATTTCAAAGGTGTTAAAATTCAATTAAAGGGGAAAAAAATACACTTCTGGTCAAAAAAATAAATGTCTGTGTGCCAGATGAGACCAGTAGGCTGCCACTGGGCAGACTCTACTCTAGAGAACAGCATTAGACTCAAGAACTTGTGTATTTCTCCCATGCAGACAGCATTGTCCAGTTCTTAAAAATATTCTGGATAGTCACTAGCCACTAAAAATCTACTCTAAGCACATGTCCTTGGGTAGCTGTTAAGATATTAGTTGATTCACTCACTGGTGAATTTTTACCAGAGCTGGCAATGTCAGTGTTATTTCTAGATTCAACAAATCAACAATAAACAGAGATATGGACCCTCCACCAGTCCCCAAGGGCTGGCTTCTTTTCCCCTCCCCACCCCTATCCCCAACATTTAGCATGCAAGGAGTTAATAATAGCTCTGTAGTACTGGATTCAAGGATTTGTGTGACGTAGATGAAGTTTGGCACTAAAAATGCTAAATAATTACAACTCTGAATTTTCTCATGTTCATTCACCAAGGTGTGATCTTTCCCACCTAGTACTATCATTCTTGGAGTGCACAGATCACTAATTGTTTACCCTAATCCCAGGAGATGAAGTTCTCCAGGGAACCCAGCAGCAAAGAGCAAAGTCTTGAAACCTACTTATGAAGAAATGTGTCAGCCTTTGCGGAGATTTCCATTTCCCAACTTGGAAATTATGTTGATTGAAATAAGTGGAAGGTTAATTGGGAGTTGTTGATCAGTGTGATCATCTGCTAGGGGAAGGGTTGGGTAAGCTCTGTGAGAAAGAGCCAATTTGATCTTATTTTGTCCTATGACTCACGAATTCTGAGTCCTGGTATGAAGTTCTTTGTCCTAGATGAGAAGACATACTTGCTTAATGCTTGTGTGTATAGCCGTTGATTATTTTTAAATGATATAGAATTACATACATGTAGCCAGATTTATCCTAGTTATCAAAAAAATTAAGCAAGGATTTTTGCAGTGCCAAACACCACAGAAATATTTGATAAGGTGAGAAAACCTGTTAATCTATTTCCCTTCTAGATGTTATTCATCTTCTTGCTTAAGTTATACAAAGTTCCCCAGCGAGGCTTTTGATTGGCCTTGGATGTAACAATACCAGAACTGGAGGGGAGACATTTGACAATGGAGAGTAAAACTTTCTTGGGCTTAAGCTTTGATTGAGGATATTTCTGTGCTTATGGAAAGCAGCAGCAGAAAGGACTCTGTGGTCCAGACTTGCTTAGGTCTTGCTCCTGGGAAAGCTGGAGAGCTGGAGAATCCTGCAGCCCACTTGTGTGGGAGGGAGGTGACTTGGAAAAGAAGAAATAAAAATGCTGTATGCCTTTCTCCTCTCTTCATTTCTCCCATGGAAGAAACAGTTCAGGCAGTTATTGCGTCTTTCAGAAGTGTTTCTGTATTAGAGTTGTATCAGTTTATGCTGTCTTTATTGACCCTGTGATTTTTAAAAAATAAGGAGAATAGTAATGTTAGCTGTTTATTGCCTAATATTAATTGTCTGTACTGCACAGAATTTTCCCCAATCCATAATTTTCATCCCCCCATTACCATATCTTTGATACTCTTATTGGAGAACCAGAAGCCAGGGATGCTTGAAATGACATTTAAATTATTTGAGAAAGACTTCTAATTAAGCCATTGGGAAATGTATGTATCCATGTTAAACTTGTAAGTAGTTGATTTGCTTTTTTGATTTTTGTAGGATTTTGCAAGTTTAAACCACTCAAGTCAAAGGTAGAACTAATACAAACACAGTTGAACTTAATATATTATGTCAAGATTTACAGTGACAAATTACTGTTTTTCAGCTATGGAGATATCATTAAGCATATGCCAAGTAATCAGCACATGACTGTAATAGGTTCATGAAGGAAAGGCTTTTTCTAATCGTATTCAGTAGTGTTTTTCCCAAGACAGCAACAGCTTTTATAAAATGATGGTTATATCTCCTCATTATAGAATCTAATCTCCCCCAAAGACGTTTAGCAGCTGCAAAATGCTCGCATCTTTTAGTTGTAAATTGTTTTTTATTATTTATCCCTATTTAACTAGAGAAGAAATAGCCATAGATGATTTAACAAGATGAAAATTTAGTGATTTTAACATTTGACAGCAACCAATTGTTAGCCTAGGCATTGATCTCTTTACATCTGGGCTTAATGCTAATTGGTGCTTTTTTGCTTTTTTTTTTTTTTTCGCTTTCATGCCTTTACTGTATAAGCTGAGTATGAGTCTTTGAGGAAGCGAAAGTGCATGATCGGCTTTTTCATATTTCTCTTTTCCACGGAATTTGAACTTGTTGTATATTCTTCCTAGAATTTAGGAAATTTCAGAATTCAACAAAAAATACACAATGCACCCTGCCACAGGTCAAATTTTGATAGCAGGTGTTATGAGGCACTGGATTTGTTGCCCACAAAGTGGGTAGTCAGAAGATAGAAACCTCTGTTTGAGTGACGGGCATCATGATTTACTGGTGCACATCCCGTTGCAAATGATGTTCCACAGCGGGAGCACTCCAGAAAGTGATGGTGCTCTGTTTGAGACTGTTATGTGGAATTTAAAAATAAAATGGCACTAATGAGTTTTCCCATCACTCCGTTGGTAGAACTCTCAGGGGACAACCAACCAATTTAAATAAATAAGGTTCCGTAACCCTATGGGAGATTATAGCGGGTGAGACATTCATTTTAATCTAGGCCCCCATTTGAGAACAGGAAATTTCACTCACAACATACTTTTCAGTAGAAGGTTCCAACATGATTTTGTGGCAATGTTTCTTTTGTTGTTGTTTTAAGGAAAACGTTTGCCTTTCTTTATAGGAGTTGGCATATTTTCCTGGAAAGGTTTAAGCAGTTTCTTCACCATTAATACTGCATGGCTGTCTAGAATGGAGGGTCACTCAGAACCCATTAAAGCAACTGCTTCATTCCACAGACTATCACAATTTGCTTTTCATTTATTCCGTGCAGACTGAAGTTCTATATTTGTGGCCAGTTCCTATCTAAGCTTTAGATTTTCAGCTTTATAGATAGAAATTCAGCTTCCAGTTTTGCAATAAAATGATTCAAAAACAGCAAAATTCAAGTAAGACAAAAAAAAAACTTAGGGAGCTTTATATAAATAGCTGCTTCCCTATCAATGATAACAACTGGGAACTTTGTACTGTGGTGAATCTGCATTTCTACTTATTCAGTAATTGTACCCTTAATACTGTTTACCATTTCATTTATATTATTTATACATCAACCAAAGGGTATGAACACTAAAAAATAATTTCACATCACCTATCTTCCATTTCTTTTTATTTCAAAAGCCCTGAAGATATAGTTTTCCTATAAATAATAATAAAAAGGTGCCATATTAATATTTCAGCAGAGATCCCCATCTACTTGCACACACACCAATACATATTCTCTAATATACACACACACCCCTCCCTACAAATTAACTGTGCCTGAGGCTTGCAAGAAAATCAGGTCAAGCTAAAGTAGAAATCAGAGAACAGGACCAAAATTAATTTACTACTCTGTACCACATGTGAATATGAGTTTGCAGGGGGAAAATGGCTTATTTTCTGGACCATTCTGATCCCAGTATATGTTGAGAAATTTTAACTCTTCAGTATGTATAGCCTCATCTTGTCCAGACAAAGATGAAAGTTCAACTTCCTTAGCTTGGATTTTATTAGATTTCCTTAAATCGATAAAAGATGGGTGTCTGCCTTGCCAGTTCTGTTCTGTTCCAGAACATCTGAAAGCCTTTTTTGTACCTCTTTCTTCCTGAGAGATATTTTTTTTTGTAAAGTTGTGAATAAAATCATGATTTGCCTATCTGTCTGAGAAGGGCTTTCTGGGCAACAATAAGCATCATTTTCAAGCACTTTAGAATGGTTTTCGATCCAGTTATGTCTTTTAGCTTACACAATGTGCTACAGCAGGCACATAGCGCAAATATGTAAGTATGGTAGTTATTGACTCTCCTCTTTCTCTCACACCCAATTAATCCATCAGCAAAACATTACTTTTACCTTCAAAATGAGCTTTATCTCCAGGGTCTGATCTCTGTCGCCCTTGTCACCACCACCACCACTCCAGTCCAAGCCCCATCGCCTCTGGCCTGGGTTACGGCCATCACTTTCTGATGGGCCGCCCTGCTTCTGCCCTTGCCTGCCTTAGGTCTGTTCACAGCCCAGGAGACAAAACGGTCTTGCTGAACTGGACATCACACATGCCCCTCCTCCCTCAGAACTCTCTAGTAGCTTTCCATCTCAGAGAAAAAGCCAAAGACCTCACAGTGGCTTGTGAGGTCTCCCTCTTCTGTACCTCTCTCATTGTCTTCTAGCTCCCTGACCTGCTGGCTGTTCCTGAAATATCCCAAGGGGGCTGCCAGCCTTTGTTCACCCTGTTCACTGTGTTTGGATTGCACTTCTCCCAGATATCAGCACAGTTCCCTCTGGCACATCCTTCAGGTCCTTGTTCAAATGTTGCCTTAACTGGGAAGTCTTCCTCGATGGCCTTAAAATTTTAAGTAGCACCCACCTTTTGACCCCCAACCCACCACTCCCTGTTCCCCTTCACATATGTATGCATTTGGCTGCATGTCTATTAATATATATTTTTGATGTTTGGTTATTTGCTATTTTTACTATTATCTATTTGTTGATTTTCCTCCTCTCACCAGAATGTAAGCTCCAAGAAAGGAAACATTTAGGTTTTTCACATCATGGCCCTAGCCCATAGAATAGTGTCTAGCATAGATTAGACACACACAGAATGTGTGTTGAATAAATGGAAGGGAAGGAGGAAGGGTTCAAGAATCTTTCTTTATGATAGGCAGTCTAGCAATTCTGTCGGGAATTTCCTACTAGTCCTTTTGTCTTCCATACAATTGCTTATTTCAACCTCTCTTATCCTGGATAGAAACCCTTTTGGTTTAAGCCCATATTTGCCAACTCTTGTTTAAACAATGTGACTGGTTTACTGAGATCATAGAAAAGATATAGGTGGGAAGAGGGAACCCCAATTTCTGCCTAGACATTGACTGGTCACCCCATCCCATACCCATTTTGCCAAATGAGCCAAGCACATGCATCCATACTGCCCAGGTGAACATTAATTAACTGTTTGCACATGCTTTCAGATCCACAGATGAAAGCAGTTGTAAAAGCAAAAAGTATTATTACATTGCAAATGGTTATAGGCTCTCATTTAGCTCTGGAAACTGATCAAGTGGGAATGTTGAATCATGAGACTAAGGTTGGCCAAATATTACACTTGTTATAATTAATTTGAGCTTAAGCTTCAACACAGTGACATGTTTCTTTTAAATAAAGTCAAGTCCTCTAAGGACGCATGAATCTATATGGGTCTCAGTTTTCAGCTGGGAACTAAAATTTTTCAGATATACAAAAAGCAGGAAGACAAATGTGCCTCTGACTCCTGGTGGGACAGGGAGGCTCTCTGGGCTGACTGCTTACTTTTGAGACATCTTCTAGTGATTCTGTCTCTTTTATCACAAAGGACAGTGACAAGAACACTCAAAAAATTGTAGGGGTTTAGAGCTGGAGCTGAATTTGAAGAGCCTATAATCTTCCCACTCACTGAATGCCAAAACACTCTCTGTGGCCTTGTTGACAAGTACAGAAATTAAATAATCTCTGTGACAGGGAACTTCTTACCTACAAAGGTGCCGATTCTGATGTTATTCAGCAACTGTTAGAAAGCTTTTTGCATGTTTCTCCATTTTGTCAACAAATATTTATTAAACACTTTCTATGAACAAGTACTTTTTCAGGTGCTTTGGGAGATGGAAAGATTAAAAACAACAATGCTAATAGTGAAGATTCGACAATCACCTAGAGCAATGCCCTGGCCTGGAAGAGAGCGTGAAATGTGGTAGCCATTCAAAAATATGTGTTGAATGAGTGAAAGAGTGATTGTAGTCTAGAAAGAATGGCAAGGCACACAGCTAAGGACTCTTAATCCCAGGAAGAACTTTCAGAAAGAAGAGGCATAGATAAATGCAGTAGATATGGAGCTGTATCTGCCTCCTTTAACTTTTATCACTCTTACAACTGACATCTGAACCACTTCATAAAAGTCCATTTCTTCTTCCATGGGTTATGGCTCAATTATTTAAGGATTACTTCAACTCCCCTTACCTCTTTTCCAAGCTCAAGAGCTGCAGGGCCTATAACCTATTAAATGATTTCTAACTCACACATCAGTCTGAATTTCCTCCCCTGGGCAAATCCAGTTTCTCAACGAGGCTCTTAAGATGATATCAATCTAGAAATGGAATGCACCAGCCGAGCCAGATGTGCTCCCACAGCACGAAGTACATACAGCAGGACTCTCTTTCCTGTGCTTCTCATACTGCCTCATACACTGTGCAAACCATTTGGTCATGGAATCCTTCTTCCGTGGGACACATGTTGACACCTGAGATGTAACATCACCAGCATTCCAAAGAACGTTGTTTGGAAAATAGAACTGTAACATTGTATGTTGGGCTTTTTTGGGGTGAGGGTAACTGTTTTACACATCTTGCATTAGAAGTGTAGAATTATAGCCCACTAATATCATTTGCTCTGAAACTAGAATTTTTTTCATCCTAACTTGAACTTTGGGCTTTCTATTTGTCCTTCAATTTGAATATTGGTAAGAGGAGTGTAACTTAGTGGACAGAGCCTTGAGCTCAAGTTACTAACTCACTGGGCCCGGCTGCTATCCTAATGTCAGCCCATTTGGCATTTACCTTCCTTCCCCAGGTGTGGGAAAAGCCGCTTTCTCTCTCTGAACCACAGTTTTGTGATCAGCATTTGTAGGTCAACTCAGTAGAGCAAGCATTTGGTGGTCTTTAGCCATAGCTCTCTGTGACTTTATCCAGGTCGTTTTATGAACATCACTCATCTGAGAGCAAGGCAGTGAGATAGCTGTTCTAAATAAAAGCATATTGAAGGAGATAAGCAGCAGGCCCACACTACCCCCAGATTCTAAGACCTACTGACAGCAAAACTACATAAATTGTGAAACACAGATGAACAACTAGCCATAATCATCTTTGTCCTGCATCTGTACCATGTGGCAAGTTTCCATAAGAAAAAGCCTGTGAATTTTTTCATATGTTAAGTTCAGTCACATTACTGCCACCACGATGGAGTTTGCTGATTGCTCACACAAAGCTGTTCATTCATGCCCCAAATTGCACATCATTGAGTCACCTGACACACAAACTCCTCACTCACCTTAAGTCTTTCAGTATTTCAGCCCTGGTTGGCAGTGGTGTCTTTCTTGGCAACTGTGATCATTTGAAAATAATGTTAAAACAAATCATTTCCTTTTCCACCCCGACAATCACTCCGTGGCTATGCCTATTCATCAGTCTCTGCCCTCATCTCTCTTTATTTACTCACTGCCTCCTTTCTTCCCTAGAGTTTACCTCACCTAATTCATGATTACACCCCAAGAAGTTGGGCAACCACATCTCAGGGTTGAGGGGAAAGAGATTGTTTCCTGATGAATAGTGAGTTTTCAGAACCCCAGAGAGCAGTGGTGGGTGGAGACTGGGGGAAAATCCATTTTTACTCAGCTCCCCTTTGAGGTTTTGTGGCTTCATGCCTTCAGATCCCCACACATTGTTGAGATGACAAAACTCTACAAAGAAGCTTTGCAGTAAGAACCATTTTCCCCAGAGTTTAGGCACCAAACCTTACACCATCACATACAAAGAGCAGATTGCATCTGGGCCCGGCTGCTATCCTAATGTCAGCCCATTTGGCATTTACCTTCCTTCCCCAGGTTGACCTCTGAAGATGGGGGCAGACTCTGGGGGCATTGTTCTAATTGTGCAAATGCTGCAGCCATTGTGTCGGCACAAGAGAGCTGCCGGGTTCTTTCTAGCCCAACACTGTAATTTTATCAACTCTGGCTCAGAGAAACCTATATTTATGATGCTAATTAGGAGGGCACACATTTAATTTGAGTGGAAGACTGTTTGTATCTCGCTAAGCCTTATAGCACAGGGCTCAAGCGACAGCAGTCAGAGGCAAAGCAGGCCTTTCTCCCTTCTCCAAGTATGTGAAACAGGGCTTACTCTTGCCAGACAATTTCTCTGTTGGATTAAAAAAAGAGGGAGAAGGAGAGTGCTGAATATGCTGGAGCTCAGAAAACTTTGCATTTATCTCCTGCCTGCATAATATATTTCTCGGTGCACTGAGAAAACATGCCTCTTATGTTATCTAATTGTTTCCTGACACATTTAGCAACATTTCGCACTCTTTAAAGTGACATTAACATTGCTGACAGTGGAGGTGCTTTCATTAGATGGGCTTTGAATTGTAGCCAGGATGCACTGCAGGTCTTCAAACAGGCTTGTAAAAGGCAAGAAAGGCATTATTTATGAAAACAGAGACCTGGCCAATGGCACGCTGTGGGCGCGTATTAATTTTGCTGACTGCAGTCAATTTAAGAACATGTGCATGTGCGCATGTGCACACGTGTGCACACAAACAATGTCT
This sequence comes from Manis javanica, assembly GCF_040802235.1. Taxonomy (NCBI): domain Eukaryota; kingdom Metazoa; phylum Chordata; class Mammalia; order Pholidota; family Manidae; genus Manis; species Manis javanica. Next base: position 48,683,230 of record NC_133156.1, read on the forward strand.
CAGGAGCTGAGCTAAAATACCTTCATCATCCAGCAGGATAGTAGGCTGCCTGGATGTCATGGAAATTCTCTGAGACATCTCTCCTTCCACAGTTTTTCAGCCAGAGCATATAGCACTGTGCTATTTCAGACAGATCCGTCATTTCACACCCAGTCCTGAGGATGAGTAGCCTTATGTGGTCTGCATGACTATCATACTTGCATTTGTGGACTGAGTTCTCCTCTTTTTCTCCCTTAATGCTTCCTCTTGTCCCTTTAAGGCCATTTTTTCATGTCTCCTGATTTCTGCATCCATGCATAATTTCCCTGGAGGGTGTTCTAAGTGAGCTTTCAGACAACCAGCCTACAGCCCCTGCCTTGCAGAGCCTGCAAAGGGGGATTTGAAGATTCATTCTGACTCTCATGAGGAGAGTAAGGCTTGGAGAAGATGGGGAAGGTGCAGGTCAAGTTGTGAATTTCTGCTAGAAGACAACCTTCCCTGTGATCTTGACCCAGTTATTGATCCGTACCTGCTATGTGGGTAGAATGATACTTAGAAATTATGGAATTCTAGAGCTGAAGGAGAGCTCCCTGCTGATTGTTTTGTCACCCCCACATGGCTATCCCTCCTAATCTGCCTTCTAGTTGGAATCAGCTGCTCTTTTCTCTTTACGTCTCTCACGTTGCAATAACTCCATGAGGGACATATGATACTTAATCATAGAGACCTCAGTTAGTATCTTGGCTTTGCCCACTACTTTCTGTGTGACCTCGGTCAAATCTCTTAATCTCTAATCTCTACAAGCCTCAGTTTCCTCACCTGTACAATGGGGATAATAATAGTACCTTCCTGTTAGTATTGTTGGAAGGACTACATAAATTACAGAAAATCATGTAAAATTACAAAATTTTAAAAATTACATATATCACAAACATGAAATATGCTAAGCTTCCCACCTAGAACATTTGAATGCTCATAAAATGTTGGTGAATATGAGCCTCTTCAACTGAATATGAGTTTGATTGTGGCTGAGAACTACCTGATCACATTCCTTAACAGGACTAGGTGGGCGCTGTCATGCGGTAGTACAGTAACACTGCATATGCAAACTAAGCCATTTGCTCTGAGTCACCCAACTAGCTAACATCTAGGTAGTCCTAGTAAGGAACCCAGGTCTCCTAACTCCACTACTCTTTCTCATTGTACTGCTGCTAGAGACTTGCTAGGTATAAGGCAATGACTTTCAAACGGCTGTTCAGGGAAGGGATGAACTAATGTACATGATATCCATGTATGGGTCTAATTTGCATCTTCCATTCTTATTTCAAAACATTTCTCCATCTTTCAAGGGGAGATTTTTAGCCTTTCTCTTGGCTATTGTTGGTTAGACTCCCAACATATCTAATCTTTAGCACCTTATCAAGGACCGTATTAAGGAATGAGCAGGGCAGTGTGAGTGTGGGCAGCGGAGAGATGAAATGATCCCAGCACCTGCTGCTGAGAGCCTGTCTTATCTTTGTGGTCCCTAAGGCACACAGCAAAACACACACTTACAGTTCAGAAATGTTTGCTGTCTGCAGACAAAGCTTTGAAAAGGAAAGCTTCCAATCATGAGGATGAAAACAATTACCATTTGTAGAATGCTTTAACATTTACGGTGTACTTCCATATATGTTATTATTTGATCCTCAAAACATCCTGGGCAGGGAATAGGACAACTATCTCATATCCTTCAAAGGAATGATAATAACACCATTTACTTCAGAATATTTCTATAAATGTCTCACTTAATATGCAAAATACATTTATACACATTTTGCTTTTTGAGCACCAAAAAGTTAAATGACTTGAAAAAGTCACCCAGCAAATCAGTGACAGAGCCAAGATTTGAACCTCAGTTTGGTTCTAATGCCAATGACGTTGTCACATTAGTGATCGGTGCTGCACAGCATGGTGTGAGCTCTTGAGCCAGAATGCCTGGGCTGAATTTCTTCCTCTTAAACTCTATTTTCTCTTAGTTCAGTCTTATCATCTTTAAAATGGGAATAATTTTACCTACTCTAAAGGATTATTATAAGATTAAAATAATAATATATGCAAAGGGCTTGGAAATAATGCCTGGTACATTATAAGAGCTCAGTAAGTCTCAGTGATTGGTGATACTGTTATTTCAATGTACCATGAATCCAGGAGGTGAACATAAAAATAAAAGATTCCCATATCTTATGGAAAATGTTTTATAAGGAAGCCCTTTGAAAATTAAGTTTTGGCATGGGCATATGGTTTAAGTCTTTTTCTAGCAGTCTGTCTCCCAACTAAGCTCTTTTGAGAGTGTAATGTAGGTGCCAGGAGGGCAGGGAAGCAGTCCAGTGAATCTCCGGCATTTGCTCAGCTCGGAGACGAGTTCCTTAAAGGGCTGTGCTGCCTGCACGGCTCAGCGCTTTCATCTTGTGTTCCTGAATGGTGTTGAGTCGCATCTCCCAAGCAGTTCCCTAGGGCAGGAAACTTAGATAATTCCAGTGGAATCACGTCTTACACAGGGGTTAAGTTCTCAGGTCAGCAGCTGAGCCAAAAAGGTGGTCACCCCACCATCCTAGAAAATCCCCTAGAAAGATGTGCCAGCTTGGAGACTGACATTCTGTCTCTTAATGTATCTAGCGGTCAGATTTTTCCTCCAAGTTTGTCACAGAACACTGTCTTCATTTGAGCAGCAGATGAAGTAGTGATTGAATATCAAGGCACTTGATTAAATGAAAAAAATACTTTAAAAATCAGAATCAGGTCTTCTCATCAAGATCCTTACCCACTGAGAGGCACCTAAAACCCAAGACCAACAGCCAGACCATCCAGCAGCGAAGACAGTGCCATGTGCCTTTGATATAAATCTGGTAAATACTTGTGGAGTGAATTGTTATAATCAGTCACACTGCAATTTATTGTACGTAGGCTCTGGGCTGGGTACTACTAGGATTCCAACATGTACAACCCATAACTCTAACCAGTCACTCACAGTCTCATGAGTGAGCCAGAGTTTCAGATTTATTTATTTAAATAGGCTAACATATTATAAGTGCAGTGATAGAAGTATGTCCTGGGCACCAGTGGGTGGGTGATCATGAAAGGCTTAGAAGGTTATGCTCGAGCTGAGTCTCTAAAGGAGGTGTTCAGGAGGAAACTGAGACCACCAATGAGAAGGGAAATGCTTTCCATGTGCAGGGTGGAGGTGAGCAGGAAACACATGTATTCAGTAGTACAACTGCTTTGATGTAGTTAGAGTATAAGGAATAAGGAGGTCTGGCAGGAGATAGTTGCCAGGCAAGGGTGTGACCTGTATTATGCAGGCAGTGGGGAGTCTTGTGAGAGTTGAGAGGAAAAGCGTGACATGAGCAAATTTGTACAATCAGAAATATGTTGGCCCTCATCTGGAGGGGAGAAATGCAAGAGTGAGGGCTACCAGGAGCTGAGAAGTTGGAACTGTGATCTAGACTTTACGGTCCAGTGTGGTGGCCACTAGCCACACGTTCTGTGGCTATATAAATATAAATTAACTAGAAATTCAGTTCTCCACTTGCACTAGCCAAATTTCAAGTGCCCAGCAGCCACATGTATTAAGCATTGTAGACATAAAATATGTCCATCATCACAGAATGTTTTCTTAGACAGCACTGATCCAGACAACTACACAGCATCAAAATAATAATGCCATCTACTCTTAAAGGATCTGAGAGATGTAATTAAGGTACACGTGTCAAGCACCTAGGAATTTCTGGTTAGAAGGTATTTGAAGATATATCACATTTTGGTAAACAGCTATGTCTCTGCCCATAAAGTGAATATGTGTCCTCAAAAGGGAAGGCCTCTACCCTCCACCTATAGCCTGATCTATGCTTGACACCTTCCAAAGTGTAATGCTTCCAGGGAGATGTGATACATAAACATGCAAGTTGTGAGATCTAGTAATGACACCCAAATTCTATAGAGCTGCAGCCAGTCTGTGAAGGCAGTTCAGGCTCAAGCTCCTGAAAGAGGCCCTTTAACTGGGGCAAGTCCAACAGCCTGCCACTTTCCAATAAATTATGTATAATAGCTTGTGCGAAATCAGGATAGTTTTGCCAGGGCCATCTGAAAATGATTTGTTTTCAAGAAAATGCTTAACTGGTCTCTAGTGAGTTCAGTGAAGTGTGAGTGAAGGGGGCAATTAGATCATCTGCTGTAAAAACAGACTTTCAACTGGGTGAGATGTCTGGCAAACCCGGTTAGGCTGGTATTTCCTCACTGAGAAGACATGAGAGGTCACCATGAAAACTCCTCAGGTGAGGTCCAGTGATCTGAGCTGGGTCGGAACATTCTCCCCTGAATCTCTTGCCCCGTAAAGACAGCCCAATTCTCTCTGGACAAACAGTCTCTCTAAGCTCCACGGAGGGTGTGCTGGAACTTCCCTCAGTGATGAATTAGACTGAGTTAAATTTTCCACTCTCTTAAGTTAAATTCTCCAATGGCAATTTAAGCTTATTTGTCTTAAGTTTTCTTGGGTGGGGAAAAGAGCTGACTGAATCAGATGTTTCACCTCTAATATCTGCCCTGGTCTTATCCGCTGGCAAAAAGAGCTGCTTAGAAATTGACCATGTAACATAAAGTATATTAATCTAAAGCCATCACACATTTTGACCTGGAGTTACTTAATCATGGCTGTTAAATGAGGGGCTGGAAATTGTTGTGGGAGACTGTCCTGTGCTCTATGGCATGTTTAGCGGCATCTCTAATCTCTATCCACTAGCGTCTTGTACGGGCCCCAAATTGTGACAACCAAAAACATCTCCAGGCATTGCCAAACGTCCCCTGGGAGCAAGAGTGCCCCCTTTTAAGAACAACTGAAGTAGCCTGACCTCAGCACTAAATATACACAGGCTGCTACAAGGAATATAAATATGTAAAATGATGCCAATACAAAGAATGTCAATATCTTAACATTAGGATGCCATGTTCATTGAAGTCACTTTGTATTCTGCAATTATGATGAAACATGTGTTATCACTGTCCCTTTTTTTAGACTTAAGGCATAGGTAAGAAGCTGAGCCCCCTTGCCCTACCCCACTATCAGTGTAGTGCATATATGGCCCGAAGCCAGCTGGAAGACGATCAGAGCCTGGTCCTCCAGTGCCGAGGACAGAAAGCTCTGGAACCCATGCTTGAGGTAGCAACTGGACAGCTTCTGCCTGCATTTCTCCCCTGCTCTGTAATGGGCGCAATATTCTTACAAATAGACTAGATACCTCCCACCATAAGTGGTTTCTCTGGGACCCACATGTTGCACTTCCGGTGATTTAGCAGGAAGGGAGTCAGCCTTTAGAACATGAAGATTTCATAATTCCAGAGGCAGAAAACCTGGGACCTATTTTCAATTCTGCTCAGTAGCTGGGTGGCACTTGCCAAGTCATTTTCTGACTTGGGCCTGGTGATCCAGCTTTAGATGGGATGCTTTTGGTTCTAGTTAACAAAGCCAACTCAACACTGGCTTAAAGAAAATCCAAAACAGAACAGAAAATGGGAGTAAGGTGGAGACCAAATCAGTTCCTTCATTAGGAAGTGTAGCCGCGGAGTTGCTGCGGGCCCAGCTGAGTCCAGTACTCTAACGATGCCGTCAGAACTGTCTCTCCCTTCAACCCATCTTTGCTTTCCTCCCTGTTGACTCCATTCTCAGGCAGCCTCTCCCCTTGAGTGGCAAGACGGCCACATCATTCCAGCTTCACCGTCTCCCAGACAGTGACAGCCTACCTCCTGGGGCACAGACATGCACACACAGTAGGTGCTCGTGAAACAACTGGAAACAATACACCGCAAACCTCATTAGCTCCATCGAGGCCCTTGTACCTACTCTGTATCACACAATTCTAAGGACCTCATGTATATTTTCTCCAGCCTTGGCAACAGCATATGAAATCAGTGCATCCTCTGGGCGGCCCAGCGAGGTGAAGTTACTCAAACTCACACAGAAAGTGGCAGTGGCAGAGCTCAGTCAGCCTGGCTCCAAAGTCTGTGTCCCCTCCAGTGCTCACTTGGGCTTTGCAGGACAGGTAGAATTGGGTAGGCCAAGAGGTGCGAATAGGTTGCTCAGTACAGAGAAATACCGCAGGCATGAAGGGAAAAATAAACATTTGCAAAACACAATTAGATGGTCATGTCCATCAGAGTCCAGGATTTCATTTGGGCAGAAGAGAAGCTGAGAAGGGGATGCATGAAGCCAATTAGCAGGTGAATTTGAATGTGAGGCAAGTCCAGGGTTAGGCATAGTCTGTTGTAGTTTCGGAAGTTCCCAAACCTGAGTGCCTATCTTGGTTTGGCCTTTGGGTGTGTTTTTAACATCTCTTAGAAAGTGTTGTTGTGATAATTGTGGAAGGGACATAACAAAAATCCCTGAGCCTGACACTTAGATAAAATAGGCTGAACAGGTGTGCAGGGGCTTCATTCCCCCCTCCCCTGTTCCTTGGGGGCCGCCAGTCCAGCTAGCACCCTTGTCAAGGTACCTTGTGCCTTGCGTGCTGGTGGCCATGAATACCACACCCCAGCACCATATTGAAGCCTGGCATCTCTTGAGGAAGAATGTCCCAGAGCACAGCCTTCTGCAAGTGCTGTGTGCAGAACCAGGCTGAACTTGAAAACTCAGATGAACTTTTCTGAACAAAGTTCTTGTGGAACTTGAGAGCGAGTTGGACGCATTGTTAAAAAATGTGCTGATTTCCAACAAAAGGAGGGCAGTATCTCAGGCATTGAAATTATTTTTATTTACCCATATATTCATATACCTCTCTTCTTAACTATTTCAAAATATGGGCTTCACAAAACCCAAGCATTTGGGGAAAAAAATGCACCATTTAGTCAGACATCTGAATAAATAGCAAGTACTGGGAAATGCCATTAGGACAATTGTTTAAATCCTCTAACCAAGTGTTTTGCCTATGTTAATACAATCCTTTTACAATATGCAACTTTTTAAAAGGCCGGATTTTTATTAAATCCTTGAACGTATGAACCCCCAGTAGATTTCTAGTTTTGACCCAAGAAATTCTTTCTCTCTTTGCAAATCATTCTGTGTGAGCCATTCCTGAGGCTCTTTCTGGGAGCTCTGTTTCTGCCCATGGTTAATTATCCCCTAGGGTGACCTCTGTAGTGCATTCCAGAGAGAACCAATGAGTTTGGGGTTTATACCTCATTCATTTTCTAACAGTCACTCTTGTCTAATGTGGGAAATAGTAGAAAGAACCATTGAGGGCTTGGGATTGGAGCCCAGGACAACCTCAGAATCCTTTTTTACACAGGCAGTGTTTCAAACAGCCACTACCTGTCTATTAGCATTAGTGAGGGAACTGCTTTGTCCATCTAGAGAGCTTTTAGTCAGAAAATTTTCATGCCTTAAAGCTATCACAAAATATTTTTCATTTGAAAAAAGTTAAATTAACAAAATTTGCATTAGTCTCTGTTTCTGAAGTCGTGGGGGAATCCAATCATACAGATCAAAGGCAGACTTTGATGTACACAGAGATCTTGGAAAATACACACATACACAAGACCACTTGAGTTTAATGAACAACATGTTGCTGCTTTTGCATATTTCCTCTTGCTTTTTAACAGATCAGTTAAACTCTGTTTTCTGAGCATTTTCCCAGGACTCTATACCCATTCAAAATGGAACTTCAGAAATAGTTTTGGGGTCAGAAAGCCTCTGTGGTGTGTAAAGTAGAAGCCAGGTAAATGCATAGCCCCTGTTTATGTGCCCATCTCACACAGGGTATTTTAGTAAGAAAGCATGGGATATAAAATGAGCCTGTATATGCTCCAGCTTTCTCCCCTGTACTTTGGAACCTGTTTGTGCCTGTACAGATGGTCTCTGTCAGTTGGAATAGTCATGGGGGGAAATGTAGCACGAGTGAACAAAATCACCCAATGACATAGCAAATAGAGAACAACATACAATTTGACTGGGGACAGATTTACAGACTGAGAAATTTCCCAGGTAGTGGTTGGTACTAGCAAGCAGTTTAAGGAGCTACCAAAGTATGGAGCCACCGTGTACCAGTTTAAGGAGCTATCCATGCACCAGAGAGGGGCAGGAATCAGACAGTTCTGGGCTCTGTGCTTCAGTACATTGAAGCAACCCCAGTGCTTTCACAGTGTTAGAACCGCTCTTCCATTGTCTGTATTAGTATAAATTTGAAAAAGCAGTTCTGTCTGAACTGTATGAAATGAATTCATGCTGAACAAAATTTCAAAAAGTTCATGTAAAGAATGATTTCACAGCAACTATCATATCAGGCTCCTGGAAAATTGCAGTTGAACTTCAGTTCCACCTCAGTCACTCAAAGGAATTTAGAAATTGGCTTCCAGCCATCCTTGTTCTTCAACATGCAGTTTCAGATATTGCTCAATAATACAGACTTTAAAGCCTATTGATTGCGAGTTAAAGTTAGTTCCCACCAAAACCTTGCTGGTAAGTGGATGTCAACACTGACTACACAGCACCCTGACCAGGACATCTCTGCATTCGGCAGCCTTGAAGAAGGCAGAGGGTAACATCTATGAAGGGGCCACTTTGAACTTCATAACAGAATTATGAGAAAAACTTTGAACTCTCCTGGATGATAGCTGCTATATATAACCATTCATTCAAAGGAATGTTTCTTACTAGAAATATTTCTGTTTTTATATTTTTTATTGAAGTACAGTTGATACACAATATTATATTGGCATCAGGTATACAGCATAGTGATTCAACAGTTATATACATTATCCAATTCTCACCCCAACTAGTGCAGTTACTATCTGTCGACATACAAAGATGTTACACAACCACTGTCAGCAGTAGACTCTTATTTAAAATATTGAGGGTGTCTTAGAATTGGGAGATGGGAGATTGAAAACATGATTTCCTGTAAACTGCCCCCCCAAATTCTCCTAGTCACCTTCTTCCTTTTTTGTCCCCATGTTGCTTGGGCAAACACCATGCAGAGTGGTTAGCAGGTGGATTCTGGAGTAAAGTAACTTGAGTCTGACTTCTGGCCCCTGTCACCTGCTAGATGTGGAGTTTCACTGCTCTGTGCCTCAGTTTCCTCATCTGTAGAATGGGGATTCTAATCATTCTGGCCTCGTAGGATTGTTTTGAGAAATAAATGAGACACTATATGTAAAGTCACTGGCCCAGGGAGTGGCAGATAATCACTGTGCAAAAATATTAGCAGTTAAAATAGTAATAATGATAGGTGTTATTAGTACAGGAGACCTGTGGGAGAAGGTATAGGTTAAATGTTAGCACAGATTCTGATACAGCTCTGATGTGTTCAGTCCACCTTTGCCAGAGCATCTGGGAAGATTAGCATGCCCTTTATGGCTCCCAAACAGTTATGAATGAAATGAATTTTTCTAATCAAACCTCATTTATCCATTGATGTATTTCAAGGATGATTCTGTTTTAATTGTGTAACAGAGCAGGAGCCCCTATTATTTACACTTTGAGAGTCTTATTTCCTGTCTCTTTCTGCTACCCCCACGCTCAGAACAGGTGGTAGGCTGCCAGAGTGGTGCTTCTGTGCTATCGTTCATCATATTTCTACTTCCCAGAGGCCCCTTTCCTCTTCTTTGGAAGACTCCTCAGGCATCACCTTTCCCAGGAGTCTTTGTTGGACTCTCCACCCCTACTTCTGCCTGAACAGGCTGGACCAAGTGTCTCTTTTCTCCACCCCCACAGCACCATGTCTTTACATGCCACCGTCCTGCTCTTTGTCATGTGGTACTGAGGTGATGTGTTTACCTGTCTGCCTCCCCCTATTTGAACTCTGCTGAATGATAGCCTGTGAGCTCCTTGAGGGTGAGGAGCATGTCTTTCTGATTTTGTATCCTCAGTGTCCAGCAGGGTGTAACACAAGAAGATGCCCCTACACTGTACTGAACCAAACTGATCTGTCAATAACAATGCACTGAGGAATATGTTAATAAATACAGATATGAAAGTGATGTCAAAAATTGGCATCCATTTGAGGTGCCTGGAAATGTATTCATATATATAACACATCTAAAAGCAGGAAAACACATCCCTTCTGATTCATGTGCTTCCTGAGGCACTTTTTGCCTGAATTGAAACTCTAACCCAATTCTTGAGTTTACTTTCTCATCGCCTTATCCATGCCTCCACACCTTAGCTTTAGGGCATCCTGTAGGCTGCTGTCTCTGGCTCATTTTTCCGAGTTTCCCACATGAACAAACCAAAACCAGCAAGCAAGCAACATGAGACCCCAAGGGGTAAGGGTGAGTCAGGCGAAAGGCCACAGGGCGATTATCTTCACTCTGCAGCTTGGCTGCCAGGAGCTCCCCGCCCCATAAGAAGAGAGGTTGCAGCAGCTTTCTCTGTGGGAAAACTTTTTGACCCCAGGGCAGCTGCAAGTCTCTCCCCACCTGCCAGGATGGCTGCTCCTTCTCGTGACTAGGGAGGCAGTGCTTCTTTCTGTAGGAATTCCCCGATGGGGTGGTGAGGAAAAGCAAAACCAATCTACATGGTGGAGAGAGTGGGGCATTGGCCAATTCTTTGGGATACAGATGAGTCACTCTGTCCACCCTCCACTTCTACCCCACACTAATCAGTTTGGTTTGAGTCTACCTTATTTATTTGTTCATTCATTCAACAGGTGCTACTTGTTAGGATGAGATGGAAAATACAGAGAGGAATAAAATAGAAAGATGTCCACCTTCAGATAGTAATTAGGGCTATGAAGAAATTTAAACAGACACAGTGCAGGTAAGAGGGTGCCTTTCGAGAAGGCAAATAGGGAAGGCTTGCATGAAGAGAACAGGCAGGCTTGTGAATATCAGTGAGGTGGTGAGGAAGAACATTCCACAGAGGGAGGCAGGAAGTGTAAAGACTCAGGATGGCGTGGCACGGCATGTTCAAGCAGCAGAAGTAAAGCTCCGTGTTGGCCGGACAATAAAGGGCCAAGTGCAGAGCGGTAAGGGCCACTCTTAGAAGTGAGGTAGGGGAGGCCGCTAGTGCCAGAGTAGACAAGACATGTAGGTCATCATAGGAGTTTGGGGTTATTTCTACATACAATGGTAAGCTGTTGGAGGGTGCCCAGCAGGAAAGTGATATGACCTGATTTCTGTCTTTAAAATGTCCTTTTGGCTGCTGTGGAGAAGGGATGGGGACAGTGAGGAGTAGATGGGTATGGGGCAAGAGTGGAAGCAGGGAGGGCAGCAAGGAGAGTCCAGTGAGAGATGATAGGGACTTGGATTAGGACTGGAGCAGGCAGAGGAAGAAGATGTAGATGTTTTCCTGAATGATGCCATTTCAGCTGTTTAAGATGGAGATTTCTGCCAATGCCCATTTTCTGAAATATGCAACTTCCTGTAGTACACATTTGGACATTTGGAGAAACCTCAAACCACTTTAAAAGATAGATCTGGAGCATTTCTTTTTTGGGGGTGGGGGCTATTTGTATTGTGAGGTGGTTCAATGTGACTTTCTCTGGATGCTCTCATGACACTCATTGCTGACCTTTACCCCCTCTGTCCTCTTTCCCAGGTCGTCCCATTCCACCTACATCCTCGTCTAGCCTCCTTCCATCTGCTCAGCTGCCTAGCTCCCATAATCCTCCACCAGTTAGCTGCCAGATGCCATTGCTAGACAGCAACACCTCCCATCAAATCATGGACACCAACCCTGACGAGGAATTCTCCCCCAATTCATACCTGCTCAGAGCATGCTCAGGGCCCCAGCAGGCCTCCAGCAGTGGTAAGGAAACTGTGGTGTCTGAATGTGTGATGTTGTATATGTTACGTTCTTGAGTCTTCAGCAAAAAGACAACTCTGAAACAAGGGCTGGAGAGAAGGCGGTGTGGGGAGAAGGTAGCACGTCAAGGTGACATGCATTTGTCGTTTGCTGGCATTGCAGTTCCAGGATTCGTTTGTGGAAGGTCAGTTACCAAAGAGGATTTGCTTATCTTAACAGGGCTTGGACCTCCTTCAGTGGAAGGAGTTTGCCCATTGCTGCACATGAGAGCCTGCAGGCCTCAAAGGTGAAGTGCAGAGAGACAATGGAACAGTGGATTTTTGTCTCGCTACAAGCCTGGTCATAGCTGAGTGGCCCTGGACATCCTAGCATGCCCAGTCGGTGTACATCTCAGATCTCTTGTTTTTTGATGTTTGGCTTCTGACTTTTTCTTCCTTGCTTGTTTCAGTGATTTTGCAATTAAAATGTGTTCCCTTGACATGAATACTGAATGTCTTGCCAAGTCTGAAGGGTTTTGGGGGGTGACCTTTCCTATAACCCTCTACTTGGCCACTTCACTTGAATGTAACAAGTTGATCACATGGTACCATGATAAATACTGCCTCTGAATCCCAAGTTCTCTCGTGGTTTTCATAGTCACAGAGCCAAGAGACTGGTCACAGAGTTCTGTCCTAGTCTTGAGGATTTTGTGACTACTGCCTTAGCCCCCAACCTCTAAACCTTATGTAGAATTGCCCCAAGCCCAGCAATAATCATGACTGTTTTGATTTCTCCTACTGGTGATAAGCTCAAAAATGTGAATGTAGGAGTGGGAAATATCTAGGGTTAAGTACCCATGTCCCAAGAAGAGACATTTGCAGAAATAAATTGCTCCGAACCCCCCAGGCTTTGGACTTATCTTCTGAATTGGCCACTCTTGATGTTCATTAACATATCCCATCAAAAGCAGTACCGAGCTTCCCAGGCCAAGACTGCTCCTTGATGAGACTGTGTTTTGGCTTCATCCATGACTGTATGCCACCATTGGCCTCAGCCTCTACAATTAGAGAGGACCTCCTGAATGCAGTAAAGATGATTCATTCGGAAGATGGAATGATGGACTGCTACTTATGATGGCCCATGCCCTTCTTCAAAGCCAGGCCTGATATATTTAGTAAACTCATAGTCTTTTTCCAAAAAAATTACCTAATCAAATCTCTCATCAAATGAGCAATCTATTGTTGATATTATGAAGGCCTTTAATCTACCATAAATCTTTATTAGAACTCATCAGAGCTTCTAGTTTGAGAGAAATGTGATTATGGCACTCTTAAAATGACATTACATCATTGGGGTGATTGGTTTATCATTTGGAGAAGAGACATCAATCATAACTAGCATAACCACACAGTAAATGAATTCAACCTTTCTACCGCGGAACAATGACACTGTAATTGCTCAAAATCAGGCTGAAAATGAAATCGGAAAATGCTCTTTCTTCAAATATGATGTTAACTTAATGGAATATATTATGAAAAATCATGTTTGAGGAAATTCTATATAATTAAAAATACGTAGAAATATATTCCCTTTTTTCTAGCATCAGAACCTGATTTTAGCTACAGAACCATTTTTTTCTGCAGATTATGTTGCATTTAATTGAAGTCTCTTCGCTTATGTTTTGCTGGTTTTTATTTCATACTATGTAATTGTGATGAATATTGTATTAGGAAGGACAAGAGCCTTTTGAAATGAGGTGCACCTGCTGATAGCTTTTTAAAAACAGACAATTATTAGGGAGAAAATGAGCTTTTAAAAACTGTGGCCTTTTATACATATATGGATACCCAGGCAAAGATGATTTCCATAGAAGAGGTCAGTTCATATCTCAGAGCCGTCTAGAATGTTTCCTTAGTGATAGCACTGTGAGTGATTTCTTTTGGACGTTCTATCAGATTGTAAGTTGATAGGGTATTTTTCTTGGCTTTCTGCCTAATCAAGACCTCATTTTGGTGGACAAAGCAGAATGGTGTGTTCAGAGTCAAACTTATCCATTTTTCATCGCTCACACCAATTTGTTCAGTTCACTTAAGACTAATAGCAATTTAAGCTTCAGTAACGGGAAAATACCACAGAAAATGTAAGGGTCCATTTTCATCGCAAACAAGAGTTTGGCTGATATGATTTCTTCACCTGAGGGGTGAAGACACAATTGCTTAATACCCTTGTGTTCAGCAGGTACTTAACCGAAAACTTGCTGAAGCTCTAGCTAACAGGCAGTCATTCAAAACTCTTGACTCTGGGTTAGGCGAAATGAGTGCAAACCCAATTCGAACGTGTGTGCATCGATCTGTGAGCATGTGTGTGTGTCTTGTGGAATGGCTTTGGGGTCTAGGGCAATTCTATCAAGATCTGAATGCAGTTGCCATGAATTTAAATTTGACATAAAGGATTGAAAATAGAGTTTGACACAGAAGATACAAAGTACAGAGCTGTGGCTGGGTACTGTGAATTGAGTTTGATGAAAAGGCTGGATTTTTCTGTAGGTGTCATAGCACAAACAAAGTCACCACGTGATTGGTTATGTTATGTTTAGTTGGTTAATTACACAGAATTTTTAAAGTTGGTCTCTTGGCAATGACCTTGTGATCTGAAGATCAGGTACCAGTTTGGTCTTTGTCTCTTTCTTAAGTAAAATAAAATCCTTTCCAACACATGCAGCCCATACATGACACTAAAGAATTATTTCCTGATGTCTGTTATTGTTGCTGTTATTACTCAACATTAGTGAAGCCCATCATTAGGACAGTCACTGCACACATTTCCTGCCCAAAGAGCTCTGTTCTAAAGAGACAAACTGACATGAACTACACAACTAAAATGTTTTTGACAACATGAAAGCCTCCTCAAAACAACAACAAAACTTCACCTTTATGACTTGACTGTCATTATTTTCTATGACTGTAGTGCATTCTTTAGTGGACAGTACTAAAACCTCAGCACCTTTGGAGCCAAATTGCTCTAACCCTCAATCTATGCCAATCGAGCAGATACCCAGGTGTAGCTACCGGGGTGAGATGCTGAGAAGAGTGTCATTTCCTTTCTCCTCAAGCATTTTCTTCCAGAAGCTGAGCTCCAGCCAGTGGCTCCTCCTATTTCTGATCTGCCTGGACAGGTTAGCTCAGAGCTGGTTCTTGTATAGAGCAGCATAATTTCAAATCCTAGGAAATAACTCACCTGGGAAAAAAATCTGGATCCCAGCACTAGCATAACAGTGGCTCCCGCAGATGGAAGAATAAGACAGCCTTCCAAATTGTTATAGGGTTTGCAGTTTGCTGTCAGTGTACGAGGCAGAAAATATACGTGCAGCTACATTATAATCTAAGCACTGGTTTACCTCCCCTCTCGTAAATGGTTGAGCTTTAGTTTTCTTAAAAGTCTAAATAAAGGAGTTTGGAACATTCATTAGTAATGTCAAACTGTACAGAAGAAATATAACCAGGGTGCCTGTGCCAGACCCCCCTCAATTGGTCATATGGGGCAAAGGGGCTTCCCAACTGGAAAGTCACAGTTTGTAACTGAGCGCATTAAAGGTGTTGTAGATCCTTTTTAAAAAATAGTACCTTGGTTAATTCTAAATGAAAATAGTGTATCAAAATCAATAAGCTTTGGGTTGCCTAGAGTGGTCCAAGAATTCAGTTGCTTAGCTAATATAATGATTATCTTATTTATCTAGCATCACAAAGCAAAAATTCCTCATTCATTTGTTCACGCAGCTGTCCATTCATTCATTCATTTCTTTTCTTATATCTCCCACATAATTTATAACAGTTTATAACAACTTATTTCAACTGGAAAACTATAATTAAGTGACACAATACAGGTAAAGAGAAAATTGTTGGGGGTTGAACATACATGTAGGGTCATATATGTAAAGACCTGTTCCATTATTTAAGATAAACAGAAAATTGGATTCTAAGCTTCCTGGAAACCAAAGCAAAAAGGGCAATGGAGAAAGGACAGGTGCACAAATCCATGAGTTAAAGACAGATCAACTCTCTCAGGGAAATTCTGTGAATTCTCATAGTGAGGCCAGAAAGAAATACCACTTAGAGGAGAGGATGTGTGCTTTCAAGGCAACTGAATTCTCAGTAACATGCCATAATACATATGCTAACGAACCTCCTGTCAAAATTTCTTGTAACCTCCCTCCACATAAGCCTTAGAGAGCACTTTCAGTTAAATAACAATTCTACAAATGTCCAAAAATAGCACATCCCAAGGACAAAACTTGACTTGATCCATAGATAAACCTTAGCTCTACTAAAGGACCATGTAAACGGCATGTCTCACTGACAATAACCCTTAAATATCATTGCTCATAACTAAATTTTTATGGGAATTTGCCGACTTTGAGGTTATAGTCACCACCCAGAACCTGAAAAGTAAATTTGTCTTGACAGCCATAGAGAGGTTAGAACTGATACCCTCTCAAAACTAAAGCACTGGTGCAGGACGGTCTCACACATCTGGCCCCTCCCTCCATCATGGGGCTGGATGTAGGATGTGGAAGAAGGGGGTCCATGGAATTGTTTTCAGTTCATGAAACTTCTTCCCCTTATATATTTTAGGTTTGGGGAAAGTATTTTCTTCTATTGCTATTATAAATTGTCTTGTTAATCAAATTACACCCACTGTAATTTAATTTTGTTTTGGATTTTCCGAATAGCTCACAGCAGTTATTATGCACATTGATGATTGTCTCTCTTTTTTTTTTAAGTCATTTACACTGTGAAGTTGTTTATCCCACCTCTCCTAACATACTGTGTTTTAACTTCATGTTAGGCTCTTTCTAGGCTTTTCTTTCTCCTCTCACTCTTACTCTGTCATGCAGAGACTTTCACTACAGGATTCCTGGTGTTAGATTCATACTGGATACTCAATAAATATTTATTAAATAAGTGAATTAACTAATGTCTTTAGTAACTGCCTACATTTTATTCATTTCCTGCTTTTCATCATGTCTGATGGTGAAAATGGATAATTGTTGGGAAGGGGGCAGATCAGAATGTCCCAGCTTGGAGGAATTTATTTTACAAAAGATATTCAAAATATCTATTTTTTTTGTCTTGATTTGTCTGTTTTGTGAATCTTCAGATCTTTGCAGTTATTTTTAAATGAGATACTTTTGAAAAACACTGTTTATACCCATCATGATGAGTTGTGGCAGAGTCAACGCAAAGAACCCGGCAGGAGCCCCAGGGGGGGAGCCTTAGCCACAGGCCGACCAGAGAGGCTGCTCCTGTCTGGGAGAGACTTCACTTTTCACTCTTGATTTTGAGGTCAGGAATTTAAGTTCCAATAACATTCCCTTTCCAAAGCTGGATTTGTGTTGCATATGAGCCACTTGGTTCAAAGTTCTTCCTCAGCCCAACTTGGATGTCCGGGTCCGGGAGCCCCCTCTGGCCCCAGGCAGTGGTTTGGCCCAACTGCTTCTCCTCTGGAGGGGTTCCCAGCCCACTGGCTCATGGGGGCCAAGTCCATGACGCTGTCTCAAGGCTGTGGAGGGCGCAGGGACAGGCCCACTCGTCCCCCAAATGCAGAGCCACGCAGTGTTTTGCTCTCGACTCGAGGCATTTGCTTCCCTCTGTGCTAGCTGTTATGCTGAGCACTTTATATACCTTCCCTCACTTACTTTTACTTGATGCCCACCCCACCCCAGTGCAGTAAGGATCACCATCATACCCATTTGATCAATGAGCGAAACTGTGGCACAAAGAAGCTAAGTAACTTGCTCAAGTCACAAAACTGGGAAATGAAGGAAACTTGGGTCTCAAACCCAACCTTCCTAATTTCAGAAACTTTTTCTCCTCATCCCTTCTGTTAAATATGAACCTCTAAAATATTTGTGTGACTTATATGAAAGCATTGTATTATGGGGCATGGGTTACAGTTTTTAAAATTTGAAAAGAAATGAATATAGCATCACAAAATACTCTCACCTCCACAGATTAGGAAGTACACATATCCCCAGACTCTTTCCCTGAAGACACTGCTCTGATAAATTCAGAAGTGGGTCAGAAACTGTATTTTTATGACTCCCTTCAGGGGGTTCTTATGGTCTGATGAGTTTGAGAAGTATGAGTTTTAATGGGAAAGCTCTAAAGTAGAAGTTGGAGAAGCTGGGTTTTCTGTATTCTGTCTCTGATACACATCATGATCTTTGTCAGGTCAGTCAGTCACCCTGTGCCTCAGTTTCCCTACCTGTGAAGCTTGGGCATTAGTCAAAAAGACCTCTACGCTTTCCTTCTTGCTCTAACGTTTTGTGTTTGTAAGTTCCTTGTATCCAGCTGGCCCAGGTTGTCCCCGTGTTTATAGGCCCCCAATCCCACGTCTTGGATAATGTGGACATTAGTCCACCCTCCAGGCCATTGACAAACCTGACCTCTGCAGTCTTTCCAAGAAGCTCTTTGCAGGCTCCCTGCAGAAGTTGAAATGTGCGATTCAGGGTCCTGTAACACTGGGTTGGGAATGTTGAAGGCGGTCCAGCAGCAAGCAGAAAAGCATAGTGCCTCCAACACTGACCTGGGCCCCTAGAGTGTCTCACCCTAGCCTGCTGAGCAAGGTCTCCCACCCTGAGAACTGGGAACTGGTAGTTCTCAGAACTCTCTTGACTCTGCTAACTGGCCCAGCAGTGTCAGTGTGGCAAACAGAGACCCAATCTTTTCTCCTTTTCTTTTGTGCCTTCTTGCAACACACACACACACACTTTCTCTCTCTCTCTCTCTCTCTCTCTCTCTCTCTCTCTCTCTCTCTCTCTCTCTCTCTCTCTCTTAGTTTGCAGGTCCAGCAATTTCCAGCCCAGCTAGGGTTGGGACTGCTCTTTTGCACCAGGGTGCAAATGAGCACACAGGCAAGATGGGCAGGTAATTCCATTGGAGATGCGCAGCATGGAAGTGACAGACAGCACAGAACTGCTACTCCTCAGCAAATAATCTTGCTATTGACAAAATTCCCACGGTCGATAAGCACTGTGTACATTCTGCCTCTCCATCTCTGTCCCTGGTTTCTCAGTACATACAGAAAGATGTCCTGGGCAAGCCAGAGACTGCAAGCCATATGTCACATCTTAACAGTTTCCTGACCTAACAATTTTTACCCAGAATCTCAGCTTCTCCTGAATTCCCTTAAAGACTACCTTTAATTCTAATTAGCTTCCTGCATAATGTTTAATAGCCATTTTTTTAATGTGGCCCCAATCACTTTTTAGGGATGTCTCAGCTCTCTGTTGAATGCAAAGATAGATTTTTTTTTCTACCAATCGGCAGTTAAAACAGAAATTATAGCCCTAGCCCCTAGTAAATCTCTTCAGAGACCTCTCTCAGAAATTATAAGAATGACTATATTCTTAGGAGTGTGGACTCTGAAGTCTGTACAACTTAGATACAATTCATAGCCCAGCCCCTTTCTGACACTATGATCTTGGACAACTCACTTAAACTATTTCTCAGATTGTTTAAATTTGTAAAACAAAAATGCAAGTCTATAATTCCTAAAGTTATGAATATTAAATGGCATTCTGATGCATTAAATATCTTGAAAGGTGATTTAAACAGTTGGAACAGAAATTGGACTTGATATTATTTACTTCTTAATTTAACACTTACTGTATTGAAATATACATAAGAGGAAATTTCAAGTGGACGATTCTGTGGCATTAAGGACATTCACATTGTTGTGCAGCTGTCATCACCATCCATGTCCAGAACGTTTTCGTCTTTGCCGACAGAAATTCTGTCCCCATTAAACACTAACTCCCCACCCTCCCTCCCCAGCCCTTGGCAACCACCTTTTTTTTTTTCTCTGTGAATTTGACTCTTCTAGGGAGCCCATCTAAGTGGAAGCACACAATATGTGCCTTTTTGTGACCCACTTATTGCACTTAGTGTAATGTCTTTGAATTCATCCGTGTTGTAGCATGTGTCAGAAGTTTCTTCCTTCTTCAGGCTGAATAATATTCTTTTGTATCTTGTAACATTTTGTTTATTCATTCCTAGTTCAGTGGACACAAGTTGTTTCCACATTTTGGCTTTTGTGAATAATGCTATGAATATTGACGTACAAATATCTGTTCAAGTGCCTGCTTTGACTCCTTTTGAGTACATACTCAGAAGTGGGAACACTGAATCAGTAGTAATTCGGTGTTTAATTTTTGAGGCCCTGCCATGCTGTTTTCCACAGTTGCTGCACCATTTTACATTCCCACCAGCAGTTCCCAAAGGTTCCATTTTCTCTACATCCTCACTAACACTTGTTATTTTCTGTTTTGTTTTATTGTAATAGCCACCCTACTGGGTGTGAGGTGATAGCTCACTGTGTCTTAGACTCATATTTCTCTAATTATTAGTGGTGTTGAACATCTTTTCATGGACTTAGTGGCCATTTGTGTGTCTTCCTTGAAGAGATGCCTGTTCAAGTCCTTTGTCCACTTTTTAGGGAGATAACTTGGTGGTGGTGGTGGTGGTGGTGGTGGTGAGTTGGAGTTCTTTATGTACTCTGGATATCAACCAGTTATTAGAAATATGATTTGCAAATATTACCTCCCATTCTGTAGGTTGCCTTTTCACTCTGTTGAGTGTCCTTTAACATGCAAGAGTTTTTAATTCTGATGTCCAACTTCCCTGTTTTTCTTTTCTTGCTGTGCTTTTAATGTCATATAACAAACACTTTTAAGGGCTTATTCTCTGGCAGCTGTTATGCTAATAGTTTTTACAAATGGTAGCTCCTCTAATCCTCACCATTGAGAAAGAGAAAAGCATCCCTTGGCACTGGGAACCAGCTTGATGCTAACATCTAAGCACAGGTGCTGTTGGGAGCTAGCCTGGCTTTCCTAGCTCGTCGTGGTGTTCTCTCCTTGAACACGAACTACCTATAGAACACCAACACTCAACAAGGCCACTTTATGACCAGGATGAAGTGAGATAACATGAAAACAAGATGACTTCATAATCTTGCCTCAACCCAGACAGAAACAAGGCCACTATCCCAAACACAAAAGTATAAGACATCCGCTCTCCAGGCTAAAGTGAATGACTGTTCTTTATTTACCAATTACAGCGTTTAGCCTCTTGTAGACAGCCCTTTCTAGAGATAAAATGCAGTGAGATACCCGATCATACAATTATCCCCACTCTCTGACAACACCAAATGCAGAGTGAACCTATTTCCTTGAGCTCTCCCTATAATGTCCTGACACAGCCCTTTCTGACATCCTTCTGCTGAAGCACCCCATGGCTCCCCATTATGTGTCTTCTCCCTCCTTGCAATGAGTTTTTAAAAAATCCAACTTTCTTTGACCACGATATGCTCCAGATGGTATTTTAACTTGAGGATATTGACACCATTACACTGTGGGTTGGTATTATTATCATCCCTGTTTTACAGATGGGAAAACTGTGGCACAGAGAAGTTAAGTAACTTGCCCAAGGACACATAATGATTAACTAGCACAACAGGAATGTGGCCCAAAGAAATCAGTCTCCAGAGTGATGAGTATGTAGAAAGTTAAGTAAATTTTAAAAAAACAATCCCATAAAAAAATAATATGTTCTATAAATTAGAAATAGTCATCATTTACTACCTGAGTCAGCTCTGAAAAGCATTTACATGGCCATAACAATGCAGACTTTGAATAATGATCCAGGCATGGTATCAGGAGAATGGGGAGATGGAAAAGGCACATGAGTAGACTGGACAGGTAGAGGAAAAGCCTAGATTGCAGCTTCTGTAGTGAAAAGTTACTAGATAATGTCTAAAATTGAAAATGCGAGAAAGAGCAAAGCATGTTATTTATAAACCTAGAGATAAATACCAAAATAATCAGCTAACAAAAAAAAAACAGTAATTGGGTTGCCTCTGGAAAGGAAGAAATTGGTGATGATGGAAAAGGATTGCTATTTTTGAACCAAACATTGCATAACTAACTGTTTGATTCTTGAAACTACGAACATTTTTTTCTTTCGATGAAAAGGAATTTTGAAAAGAAGGTACAAGAGCACTTACTACAATGTTAGAACCCCAAAATGGCAACCGTTTAATGTTTTCAGACATATTTTCATTCAACAAGTACGTATTGATCAGGGGCTGTGTTTGAGATGCCAGGTGCTATGAACTTGGTTAGGCACAGGAGCATTTCATCAAATCCATAGATTTGCTTGTATCTGCTTCTGTTGATTAATCTGGGGATTTGTTAGGGTCTTAGCTCTTTATCCCAACCCAGCCCCATCCTTGCTGAAAAATCCCAGGCTTAGGGTGGCATGAAGCAGAGAAGACACTGTAACTACTGCTCCCCCTCATTACCAACCCAATATCTACCTATGCACAGGTCCCATCTTTTTCCCCAAAGCTTTCCTAACCAACTCTGCCCAACTCGAGCCAGACTCAGAATTGCACAACAGTCTTACAGTCTGTCTTACTCAATTTAGCACCTCATTACATTCTGATTTGTAATATTCTCTTGATAATTCATGCATATAAGTCACTTGTGCCAACATTAAATTGTCACCACTTAAAGACAAGGGTCATTCCTTTGGTCTTTTTGTATCATTTAACAGTTGGTGCAGTTTGAGATACATTCAAGACATCTTGATTGATCTAGGTTTAAGAGAATATTGGTAGTCTGGGGTAGCAAAAAGGTGGACACATCCTCAGTAAGGCCTCTCCACCTGAGCCTGCTGACTGCAGGTTATAGTAGTGTCTTTAGATTCGAGGTTATCTGTGATTGTAGGTGTGAGCTTGATCCCTGCTGGAAAGAACAGAAGTGGCATTCTACAGCATGATGAGAAAGATGCATATTTGTCTATAATCTATTGCCTTCCTTGGATCTGAGGAGCATTTTTCTCTTCACTCTTTTTAGGAGCTGCTCTCCTGAGTTAACGGTGCCCTTGAGATATTTGCCTCTAATAATAGATTGTTGGTGGTACAACCTCTACCTAGGGAACTAGCCTGAGGAATGCTTGGCCTTAGCATGTGTATTAGTTTCCTAGGGCTACCTTTACAAGGTACCACAAACTGGATGGTTTAAAACCACAGAAATGTATTTTTTATTTTATTTCTGGAGGCTCCAAGTCCAAAATCGAAGTGTTGGCTGGTCCACATTCCCTCCAGAGGCTGCAAGGTAGAATCTTTCCTTGCCTCTCCTCTCTCCCAGGGGTTGCTGACAATCCTTAGCATCCTTCGGTTGTAGCACGTGACTCCAGTCTCTGTCTCCATGTTCACATGGCCACCTTCTCCTTGTGTGTTTCAAGGTCTCCAAATCTCTCTCTCCCTGTGAGGATTCCAGCAATTGATTTGGGGCTCACCCTGATCTGACCCATCATAACCTCATTTTAAAGACCTGCTTTCCAAGCAAGGTCACATTCACAGGTCCCACAGGTTAGGACTTCAACATATCTTTTCAATGGATGCGATTTAACTCACAGCAATGTCCGATTGAATAGGAAGCAGGACAGAGCCATTAGATGCTGGGTGTGAGAAGAGAGCTCAAGGCATCCTGTCTTACTGGTGTTACAATCGAAAAAGCATCACCCCCTTCTTTCCTTCCACTGGTGACCTAGATCCCATTTGACCCCACCTTCCTCCTGCATTAGGTGTCCCCTCTCTGGAGGATCTTTGCCAGCAGGATTCAAAAGTGTGGGGAACTATTCCTCTCCCTGAAAGATTTCTGGAAAGGGATGTCTACCCTGTCTCTACTTTTTCACTCCCCATATACTCTGCATCCTATTAGTTTTACTTGCCTGGTAACCACTTTTACTATATCCATAATAGCCTCCTGTTTGCTAAATTTAGTAAACGTTCCTCAGCACATCTCAGACTTCCTTTTTTGGCTGCTCCTTCCTCCCTGAAATGCTCTTTCCTCTGGATCTCCGGTTCTACATTCTTCTCATTCTCATTCCTGTTTCTGGCCACTTCTGTCCTGTGGATGCGTTCTTCTCTGTTTATCCCATAAATCTCAGGGTATCTATAAAACTCAGGCCCTTTTCCCCTTACTTTTAGGCAGTCTCCCATGGGAGATCATCATTACTCATAACTAAAATTACTGTCTATGGAGTTTATGGTCCTGATATCCATTTTTCCAGGCTTTTACCAAATATATCTAAATGTCCCCTGGGTATCTCCATTAGGATGTCCAATAAGACAATTCTAATACAATGTCTGAAATGCAACTCAGCATATTGAATCCCAAATATATTCTTCTATTTGATTCTTTTCTGATATTCTCTCTCAGTACATGACCCTATCATCCAATCAGTTGCTCAAGGCAGAAACCTAGAAATCCTTCTTCTTCCTCCTCAGTTCTAGCCAAAATTAATTGCCAACCCTTACCGATTTTGATTCTTAAATATTTTTAAATCACTGATGCCCCTACCCTAGCTCAAATTGCTATTATCTTTGGCCCAGAGATCTAATTGGTTCTAATCAACTCTTCTTTCTTCTCATCTCTCTGTCTTCTAATCCATGTTCACAATTCTATCAGCAGAATGCCCATGAAATGCATATCTGAACAAGTATCTCTGCCACATAAGTCTTCGGTGGGACCCCTTGGTTCCCTGGATATAGACTATACCTTTTAACACAGCATGGAAGACTCCAGTGCACGTCCCTGTCCCATCTCTCACCATCACCCCACTCCATACATAGTTTCTGGACATACCTGAGTCTTTGCACACAGGGTTCTCCCCCCAGGAAGCCTTTCTGATCTTCCCAATCTGGGTTAGTCTCCCTTCCATAGCTCCCCACGTCTCTTCTATTATTGAACTCACCGTGATGTTTAACTGCGTTCAGTATTAAATTTAAGCTCTTTGAAGACAAGAGCTGCAAATATCTCCGTGTCCTATTTTATTCTCTGCATTTGGTTAGCACAAAGCCTGGCATATAGCAGACACTCAATAAATATTAGGCAAATGAACAAATAAAGAGTGAATTAAGTCAAATGATGGAGGAAATATGTGCCAAAGGGTATTTTCAATGTCCAAAGAATGATCCAAGAAAGTAGACAGATGACCCCTCATTCATAAGCTGTTTTCCTCATTCTGTAGTAGAAAAAGTAAAGAATTAAGAAGACTTTTCTAACTGATAGAATACTGAAGCATGGATGGCAAAGGAATCCAAAAGCAAGCAAAGGAAACCAGTATAGTTAATAATTAAATTCTAGAATCTCAATAAACTGGTAAAGCATAGAAAAGCTGTTTTGTGTGGCACTTTAAAATTCCAGTACCAGATTCCCCCTCATTCTTCTTGGGCCAATCCCAGCCTTCTCTTTTGTCATTTTCTATCAGATCCTTTGTTTTATGATTTCTATCACTTATTATCCTTATTCCTTTCTGGTGCTTGTAAATCTAAAGATGAGGGAGCACACACATTCTTGATAGCGAAGCATTTAGGCAGTTATCACTTAAATTAGTGTTTTCTGCTGGAGTTGTATTTTAGTGGAAAACAATAATCGTTTCTAAGACAGCATCTTGGAGTTGAACCAATTCTGTCCGTGAACACTCAACCATGGGAAGCTAACAATAAAGGCAATGATCAATCGTTCTTTTTCTTTTCCGCCTCTCTTCCACTCCAAAGGCCGACTTGGCATCCCTTTGCCTTAAAGGAAAATATCTAAGCTGATGGTGTAGCAGCTTTTTAACACCTCAGTGAAATAGTCAGTGCCCCTCTGCAGAAAAACCCCTAATCTATCTTTAATCACATTTTCCCACCCCCACCCTCACTTCAGATTAACAAAGATGCTTTGTGTCGGTTATGACTTTACAAACCCCTGCTTCTGAATTTTGTCAGTGTCCAACCGTGGACTGAGGGGTGGGGACAGGACTCGTATTCTTTCATAGCAGCTCCCCAAATAGGTCCGCAGTGCATCCGCTGGTATTCACACTTGACTGGAATCACATTTCAGTCTGTTCCATCTGACTGGATACTGCGTGTCCTTCCCATCTGTGGTAATGGAGCACTCTTCCCAAGTTCCCAAGGTTATTTTCCTCTCAATGACCTTTTCCATCTCTCTGAGGTGCCTCACCATTACCCACCCTGTTTTCACTCTGCCTAAGATAATGCTTTACACATTTACTCTTTCTTCAGCAATGGCTTTTTATTTCCTGTTGGTGATTCTGTTGCTGTGGTTTAGGAGCAGTGAGCTTTACCAGCTTATGACCTTGCTCCTATTTCTACGTGGTTCTTTTCACATTGTTCTCATGCAGGTCAAGCAATTTGCTTAAAAAAAATGGGAAGAGATAGGATTAGACACTACCTATTTAAATATTAGGATGCTGGTTTTATGATTTCTTTTGCTAACCTGTGTACCTTCTCTTGAACACTGAAAACTGCTTAGAATATAAGAGACTGAAGATCGGTGGTGACAATAATGCATAGGGAGAGAAAAAGTCATATTGCACTGAGCAGACTTGGCCTTTTCTGCCTCTTTTTATTGATCCCAAATTGCTGAAAGGGTTCAGCAGATAAAAAGAATCTGTGAAACAAAGAAAGAAAATCATGGTAAAGGGAAAAAAAAAAAAAAGAGAGAGCCCAGAGCCCTGGAGACAGTGGGGCCCAAGATCCAGAATCTGAGCCATAATAATTCTACCAAGAATTCGCCATGTCCCCAGGACAGTCACTTCTCTTGAACCCTCCATTTTTTTCTTCTGTACAATTGGGAAATTTTCGCCAGATGTTTTGAAAGGTCTCTTCCAACCTTCGTATGTCACAATTGTAGGAAAAGAACAAAAAGTAGGTACAACACATTTGCTCCATTTCCAAGGGTGTCTTGAGTCACCAAATGTATTACCTCTCTTTAAAAGCACAGAAACAACTTTTCTCACCCAAAGACAGGAAACTAAGATCATTGCTCTTTCTGGATGGGTGGCTGGATGATGATGATACAGATACTTATTTTGTATAATATTTTCTATTTCAAGGAATAAGTTCATGTATTATTTCAAAGATTGCAAACCGTGGATACGTGAGCATGCAAACCTATTTGAGTTGTCCCTGCTGATATTTTTTTAAGTGTTTTCACTTAGGCAACAACATTGAAATTCAGGATGTTTAATATAAACCTTCGTAATTCTATTTTTGTTAAAAAAAAGAACAAGTCTAGCCTTACCTGCCTGCTTTAGATCACGGCCACAAATAACTGAAGCCGGGTACAGGCTGCTCATTTGTAGACTGGCAGACCTTTTCCATTCACTCCTTTCTGTGACCTGCCCGGCCTCTGCAGGTATTTGAACTTGCATCCCCTTTATCTGGCTTATTGGCATCGATGACAATGATGCTGATACCACCATTGTCATTGATAATGATCTCCCTGTTGGCACACCATTTTTGCCTTTAGAAAACACTCTTGTGTGCATTTACTATTTAAAATCCTCTTTACTACCATGTGGTGAGAAGTATATACAGATTTCTATTATACCCCTTTGATAGATAAGACATTTGAGGGTCAGAAAACTCAAGTGACTTACCAACGGGCAATATTTAGTCTCTAATGGTCTCAAACTTTCTATCACCACGGTCTCCTTTTACTGTTCTCTCCCATATACCCAACATTTTCTAGGACTTTATGTACCTATTCACATGTATTAGGTCATAGTTTGTTTTCTCATTTTGTGCTACATGAAGATCATAGATATGTGTTTCAAACTATTGACTTGTTTTAACACACTAACAGGATTCTTACACCTTGGGCTTACACTACCCCCAAAATCCACTTTTATCTTCAGGACTGATTTCCCTTGGTTTCCCTTAAGCTACCAGTAGCTTTTTCAACAACATTTCAACTACTATGTAACCTCTATTCTCAGTGATGAGTTTAATTCATTACACCAAGCAAGATTATAATTGCAAATGGACAAATTCTTTGGCTCCTGTGCACCATTGCTCTGGATCGCCATGCTCTCCTAGGTGGACTTACCGAACACGTACAAAGGAAGGAAAGCTTACATGGGTCATGAAATGGTTTGAAGAGTTTTAGGAAGCCTAAACCAAATATCTTTATAACATAGCTGAGGCTTATGCTGGTCTGCTAAAGTCACTGTTAAGGCAGCTAGAAGGAGAAGAATTCAAACTCGAGTACTTTTTTGGTGGTGGTTTTTCATGCGGGAGTATACCACGTGGAAGATCACCTCAGCTCTGGTTCTGATTTAGCACTCTGCAGCCATGGGCTGTCAGCATATTTTGATTAAATATCCGTAGTATGTCCATCTCGTCACAGGCGCTGGGTATTGCCTGGGTTTGGAGGGCCGCCGTCATGCCAGAGCAGCTCCCCGGGCTTCCTTCTGGCTTTGCGTCTGACACCAAGGAGTTCTGCAGCTCTGAGACTTGCTGGCTCGAGCTGGCCATGTCCTCTTAGCACCCAATAGGAGATTTCTTTTTGAAACAACCCAGAGGCTCCTAGGATTTGATTTCCCTCTAGCCTGCTTTGGAAAAGATTCAACATTGTTACAAGGTGAAACTTCCTGTGCTGAGTAAATTTTATTTCCATTTCCCTGGACTTTATTGTAAGGTGCTTCAAGTCCTTTGTGAAAAGGGCTTGTGATATAAATAAAATAAATATGATATATTCTTGATTAGAAGATGATAAAGATGGTAAGCACACTGTAATTAATTATAACATATCATGAACGCCAAAAAGAAATGCTACTTTAAATATGCCCATTAGTCATAAAATCCTAATTTCAGGAACATTAAATGTGAAAAACCATTTCCCAGAATGGAGGAGATATGGCACACATACATTCATATAAGCCAAATCCATTTCTCTCTAGATGTATGGAAGATACATGCCTAGTGCATACTCATGCCCAAAGTTACATGTTTTGAATAACCTGGATCAAATTAGTTTGCACTAAGAAACGGTCCCGAGTTGCAGTGCAACCAAGTTTTAAAGGGGTCTTTACATCGGAGTGGCTTCCCTTCCTGCGGTGAAGACCCACCTGTGGCATGCCCTGTTGTCAGAGTGTAGGGGCAAGGGAGTGACTACACGGGAAGAGCTTACATGGAACGGCATGTGCCATCCCAAATCCATCGTGCAGCTGCTTGGGGATGGAGCTGTTTCCATTTTCAAAACCTATTCTGTTTCAGAGGTCAAAGCTAGGAAAGAGCTTGAGAAATAGTTCCTCAGCAGGGGAAAAGGTAGGAGTCCATGCCCTTATTCTGTCTCCATCACAGGGCTGAAAAACCCAGCTCCAAAGTCTGCACCTTATTCCCTTTTCCATTTGGACTATTGTTACCTTGGGCAAGTTCTTTAATTAACTTCTCTATGTTTTAGCTTCACCATTTATAACACAGGGATAATTATACTTCAAGATAACACACAGAAAA
The DNA here is from genome assembly GCF_040802235.1 of Manis javanica. Lineage (NCBI taxonomy): Eukaryota > Metazoa > Chordata > Mammalia > Pholidota > Manidae > Manis > Manis javanica. The sequence continues at coordinate 48,712,331 of NC_133156.1, forward strand.
CAAAATGTCTCTCCTTTGCACAGTGAGAAAGAAGCAGGCATGCAAGTTATCATTATTGTTTATTAGTAGTAATGACACCCTACATGAACAGTGAAATCAAGCACTCTCCTCCACAGAAGTCAGACTTGCATCCAGAGATGCCCTCATTAAACCTGACAGTAACCCTGAGATTTCACTGGATGCTACGCAGAAGTGGAGCATCACCTCTTTGCTGGGTATCTTCTTCTCTCATTGCCTTTTTAGTTTTCGTCAGTGTCTCCTGTAAAACAGTTGGGGTTGAGCTGTTCAGAACTCTCTGACTTTAATCATCACAATCAAAATTTGAAATGGGATGGCAACTCTGTAGCTACTCAGGCCAAAGAGTTGGCAGATTGTAAAAACTATTCACATACCTTGGGTTCAGGGTTTATACATACATTTCCACGCCCTACACCCTCCAAAATTGGTTAATCAGTTCAAGGTTCAATGATAGATGTCAGAAAAAGCAATTTTAGAGAAGTTGAGTGCACACTTTGACTTCCTACATTGTAGTAGAAAATTCCACTCACAAAATAACTAGGCACACTGATCAAGACCCCTGCTGTGTCCAATTAGACTTCTTTAAAAAGGAACAACCTCTTTAACTTTGTGGGTTTCTGGGGGCTGTTTATCTTTTCCTTTTGGCTTATCACAACTCTTAAATTACCTTAGCATATGCTTAGCTGCTGCTATTTTTCTTCTTCCTTTGCCACAGGAAACAGAAAAAGTTTTTTATAGGAGGCATTTCGAGAAAATGTTAGAAGGGGAAAAATGTTGGTTAATGAAATAAAGAAGGAAATAATTTCCAAGGGCTTTTTAAACTATGTAGTTGGACAATCATTCAAGTATGGGATCAACCCTTAAGCAAGATTAGGTCTTACGGTGACAGAGGAACTCAGTTTGATGTGTCAGCTTTGAGTTCGTATTGCCCTAGTTTCTGTGCTCCACACAAATTCAGGATCCAAATAATTATGCTTAGCATGCTCTTGAATATGGTAAAATAATACATTTTATGTACAAACTAAGCAAAGTTCTTCAGTGTTTCTTTCCACTCAAGTTTTAGTCCCTGTATGTACATTGACTCCCTGAGAAATATGGCAAGGTATTTAAAGTTCAATGAAACAAGCATAATCATTTATACTTCTGCCAAGCCTCCCTGACACTGTAAGTACTTTATTAGACAATAAATTCCTTCAGAGTGGAAGCCTTGTCTTATTTATCTTTATATCTTTGTTACCCATTAAGCACAGTGCCTTGCATGTCAGAGATGACTGTTGGATGGATGGATGGATGGATGGATGGATGAATGGATGGAGAGAAAATACTCAGCTTTCTTGGTCTTTGAAGTTCTGTTACACCAGTGAAGATATAGGCCTAGACCAAGATTCTCATGCCTAAAGATCAAACCAAAATAGCATGTTTAGTAAAATATATTTTCATGGAACTTAGAATAAAGTCAGACCATTTTACTGTGGCTCACATGACGTGATTTGGCCAGCCTCACAATTATACTTCATATCTTTACATTTTCCTTTCTTCTTCTCACTCTGCAGCAACACTAGACTTCTTTGCATTCTTCGAAAAACACCTAGCTCATTCCTTTGACAGCCTTGCTCTTCCTGTTCCATCTGCCCAGACCTTTTCCTCACGTATCATCTCCTCAGACAGGCCTTGCTGATACAAATGTGTTCTCCCCCCTATTCTTGTACCCTCACCTGAGAGAGCACCTGACATTTAGTGTGTACTCAATAAATATATGTTGGGTGAGTGCCAAAGTATAATTCATGTTTTCCAAATATTCAATATGTTACTGCAAGAAAATTCCAGAGGTCATTTTTTTTGCCAAATGCTCTCCAACACAAATCCAAGGTAGAAATGTTCCTTTTGTTTTGATGCTAAGGGGTTGCCTCTGTTCACCAATGGTCCCAACACCCCAAAAGAGGAAGGCAGGTAGGGAAAGAGGGAAAGAGAAGAAAACAAACAAGAGAACCTTGGAAGCAACTGGCTCAAGCAAAGCTTGGAAAACAGTCCGTTGTAGGACTTCTCAGGGCCTTTAATACACTTATAGGAACTGAAAATCTCCGAGAGAAGAGCCGCCACCTTACTTCTCGAAGCTATTTAGCCAGCAGCACTGTCCCTCCTCCCCTTCCTCCTTCTCCTGAATATTTCTAGGCCTCATCTTTGATGACATACATTTTGGGAAAGAGCAAATTACAGACCAGCATCTTCTGAATATGTACCACAGTCCCAGACACTGTACTCGGCATTTTAATTTTGTCACTAGCTTCAGTCCTTTTGCCTTTTATTGTTGAGAGGAGGGAGCCTCACAGGGTTTAGCAAACTTGACCAAACCCACATGACTATAAAATCAAGTACGATGGCTAAGATGTGACCCATTTGTGCTTGATTCTGATGGCCTCTATCTTCCCGCTGCTGTATTCTTCTTCCCAAAACATTGCTTCTACTTCATTAAAGCAGATGTTTTTGCTAGCAAGCCCTAGACTCACTGCGAGAGCTTGTAAGATATGGATTTCTAGGCCCTTTATCAGAATTGTTGATTCAGTGGGTCTGGGGTAGGACCTGCAAATTTTCATTTCTAACAGGTTCTGGGTGATATCTAATACTGCTGGTCTGGAGGATCCTGCTTTAAACGGTGACTAGCATTGCCTAACTTTTTTTTTTGGTAAAAATGTTATTACAGGCTTAAGCTAAAGATTCTGGTAGTTTTGACTGCCTTCAGATAACACAACTAATTCATTTCAAATCCACAAATATTTATTGAGCATCTACTGTTATAGATACATGATAAAATATACAGAGAGTCAGACATGACTAAGATAAGATATGTGGCCTTAGGGAGACCCTAGTCTAATTAGTGGTAGCAGTGGGTGGGGAGAGGCATTAAGGAAAAACAGTACACAGATGACTGTGGTGCAGCAGGTCAGGTGTTCTGGTGGATGGGGACACAGTGCTAGCATGGCATAACAGAGCTCACCCCGCCTGGGCGGGAGCTGGGGCTGGGGAAAGTGTCTCCCTCTGGAGTTTGCTCCAGAAGGGTTTCCTAAAGCATGATTAGTAGTCAGGTGGAGTGGGCAGCTGGCGTTTCAGGAACAGCCAAGAGCAAGGGCAAAGGCACGCAGATGTGGAAAAACACGGTACATTGGAAAGCTGTTGCAGAGACTAACATGTAGATGTGTTTGAATTCAGGTGAGGAGGGGACACGACTGAATGGAAGGGTGGAATCTGGTTGTCAAAGGCCTTGTCTGCACACTATGGATTATGAACAGAAGTCAGAATTAAACAAGTTCCTGGTTGATATATGTGGCCCCTAACCACAATACCTGATATCCACTATTCATTCAGACATGCGTACATTCAGGAAATATTTCTGAGCCTGTGCTGGACTATGGGGGCAATATAAAGAAGACTCAAAACTCTGAATCTATCCTCTAGGAAGTGAAAGAAAACATTTCCAATCTAAAATTCAGCATTATGGTGAAAATGTGCCCTTATGAAAAGGTACGGAGACATAGGATGAAAATTCTGAGCAGCATGGAGGGAAAGAGGTTGCTCACTGGGAGAATCACTGAAGCTGCATTTGTGATGTCTCGTAAGAGAATCAGAGCTTTGAGGCAAAGTGGGTCCCCATTATCATGCTCTCAAGACCTTTATGGATATTTTTATAGATGGCTGTCTGATTCACCTTAAAGTGTGTGGGGACAGAAGCTGGGAAGTGTAAACGTCAAGGCAGTTAGGGAGAAATTGCTTTTAGAATCATGCCTGCTTTGCCTCCTTGCTAACTGTCCAGAAAATAGCTAGCATGTGCGTTTGCCCAGCCTGATTAAAGGCTGGATGTGCGTGCTTCTAAATAATTGCTGCATGAATCTTTATACCCGTCCAAAATGAGCTTGACTAGGCTGGTCTGCAATGGCAGAAAGGCTTATAATGTTGGGCTCATCACTCTATCATGCTTCAAAGAATGGGAGGCAGAAGCTCTGTTCCATTCTTCCCTCACTCCTGATTAATACACACTTGGAGAATATGAGCAAGGACTGACTGATGAGCTGGTTTAGTTTAGCTTTGTAGGATTTTTTTCCCCCAATTTAACAAGCAATGAGGACCCGTGCTATTCGTACTCTTTCATTTGGCTTTTACATCTCATTTGTGCCATTAGCTGAACTGGTAGCTCGTCCTTCCCTTATAAAGTGCTCACAGTTAAGACAGGGCCAGTAAACTTTGCTTTTCCACACAAGAACAATATTAGCCAAAGAGCTGCTTAAAATACAGATGCTTAGATGAGGAGGAAAAAATCAGGTCTTAAAAAGACTTATAAACCCCATTCTAGATTATATTCATCATTTTCCTTTCTTGCTATAAACTCTCAAGAATTCAGGTAGGAATATTATTTACAGTGATTCCTGTCAGGAGATGTTGAATACAGATTTATCTGCCTGCCAGGTCAGAACTACCTTTAAAACCTAAATGAAATGAAAATGAAGAAACCACATTCTTCCTGGTAATGGGATGTTCCTGTAATAACCTTGTTGACATCCATATTCTTTGCCACATTTGTGAGAGCTCCCTCAGATAGTCCAAAGGTCCTTATTTTAGAAGCAATATAGATAGGGAGGCGGGAAGGTAGGTAGATAGATAGTTAAACAGACAGACACATAGATACATAAATGCATGAACAGAGGTTAATGGGTAGGCAGATAGATACAGGTAGGATGGTAAGTAAAGAGAGACAGAAATAAATAAACTCATGAGCCTGGGAGATTCTTTAGGAATTTGAGTTGGAAAAGCACCTATAAGCAATCCGTATCATAGTTTTTGGTTTGGTTTTTGCATCTGTTGGGCACCTGACACCACCATAAATATTGGAAGTATTAACTCAGGCCGTTTGACGATGGGCAAAGTGATTGCTGAGACAAGGGATTTGTGAAGGGAAGACATGATCTCGTCCCACCTCCTGCTAATCTGACTCATCTTCGAAGAGCCCTTTGCTGTAGCATTGCTTAGGACCCCTTAGTCTACTCAGACCTAATAAACTGTGGTTTTGTTTTCAATTAATTCACCTTCAGATGCCTCTAATAAAACAAATGATTTCGTGCCAGAGTTCTCAAAATTTGGTGCCCCCAGACCAGCAGCATCAGCAGCTCCTGGGAACTTGCTAGAAATGCAAATCCCCAGACCTAGGGAATCGGAAACTCAGGGGGGTTGGGAGGAGGGGGGAGCCCAGCAACCTGTGGTTTGCTAAGTTCCCCAGGTGACCCTGACATATGGTCAGTCTGAGAAGCACTGATCTAAGCACTGGTGGGGTCTTGCTTGGATGTGTCTTGAAGCTGGAGTTGGCAGCCTGAGTTACACATTGAAATCAACTCAGCATATAAACCAATGTGGATGCCTGGGTGGCAACCCAGAGATGACAGTGTAATAAGACGAGGGAGCAGGCTGGGGTCCAGGGTGTCTACGACCTCCCAGGCGTTCTTGAGGAAGGGTTCACACGGAAACAGTTGAAGACAAACTTGGAGGAGAGGCTGGAATATGCGGTCAGGTGGTTGTCACAGGGCATGAACCTGGCTCTCGGAGGTGAGCCTACCTTACCTTAGGCTGTGTCACAGGGTGGGAGATGGGAGGTGCCCGAGACTCCTGCAGGGAGGAAACTAGAGGGCACGCATAGTGGAGGAATAAAGGAGAAGGGAAATCAAAGGTAGCTTTGAGCTCTTGAGCATGGCTAGGAAAATTGTGAGGCTTTTCTTAGGAAAAGAAAGACTGGGATTGGGATTGGGGCACAAAGGACATCTTTGTTGGGAGGTAGAAAATAAACGTGACTCTGTTAAATTGTGGATTGGCCACTTGGTGATGCCCAACAGGCAGCCAAAAGTTTGGATCTGGATTCTAGAGAAGAGAGACAGGGAGGAGGAGAAGAGAAAAGAGGAATGAAGGGAAAAGAGACAGACATGATGCTGACAGATACCAGGAAACTGAGGAGGAGGGATTTGGCGTCCTCTGCACAGAGCCCATGTGTGAAGCCAGGACAGAGCATGCCATTGCTGTGACTCTACACCACTTGGGGGAAGAGGTCAGAAAAAATATAGAGAGAAAGAAGAGAACAGGGCAAAAGAGGCAAGAGTTTGGAGAAGAGTCATATCAATGTATCATCACCAAAGCTCAAGAAAAGAGTAGGTTGGGAGATGGGTGCAAGAAATGTTACTGCCAACAGTGTGGAATGCTACAGACAGGCAGGGAGTGTGGGGTGTTTCGAGTAAGAAGAAAGCCTGCAGAGTCACCCTGATAGTGTTGATAATAATGACTTGTGTTTACATCCATTTACCATGAGCCAGGCTCTTGGCCCAGTGCTTTACATTAACTCAACAACAACCCTTGAAGTATTAGGCACCCCCATTTTGCAGATGAGGAAACTGAGGCACGGAAATGTCAAGTACCTTGCATGGGATTACACAGAGAAAAGCAGGTGCAGCCTGGATGAGAATGCAGGCCATCTGGCTCCTGACATCTGGCCTCTCTGTGGAAACTTGAATGGCCCCTTTAGAGAGCCACCCGTCATGGGGGTGGGAGAAACAAAATGCCCTGGCAGTCTCTGTCCAGGTAAATGACAACTCAGTGAAAACAGGAAAATATCTCCCGGGTGGCTCCAGACGGAGTTCCCACAGGACGTGGATTCCCTTTACCAAGAGAATGTCACGGGGCGAACATGCAGGTGCCTATCGGGATGGAGAGAGACCACGGCACTTGATTCTGACAAAAGGTTGACATTTGAACAAAGAGAATTAAATAAAAGAGAGTACGTTAAATTAATTTGAAAGGTCTTGTTTAAATCCGCTCACACAAAGGCATTCTCCATTAAGGCTTTTCTTCTACCCTGGGCTCACCTCCCTGAGTTTAGCTGGCGTGGCCCCCAAGCGCATTGGGGGTGGTGCCAGCGAAAGTTCATTTCACACCTGGAATGGTTAGACCTCATACCATTTCTTACTGTAGCTTTCCATCTGTGCCCTCAACCCACTTAAAAAAGAAGGGGGGAGTGGAGGAAGGAATGGTATCTTCCTCAGGAAACATCACGCAGGGGCAAATGGTTTGGTTTGCTTTGGTGCAGTAGTAAACCCTTAGGTGTGAGGAGCCAGAGAGAAATGACACACCACAGGTATTTCCCTTGCAATTTTTAAAAAATCATCAAAGGACTTTATGTACATGCAACCACCGACATTTACTTGGGAGAGGAATTATTATCTGTATATCATGAAGGTGGAAATTGTGGTCCTGAGAGGTTAAGTGATATTCCCAGCAGGCAAGAGAAGAAACTTTCCCGGGCCCGCCATGAGAACTTCTGTATTTCTATTTGTTTTCTAATTAGGGCTGCTCTGATGATCCAAAGTAAAATTTGGGAAATGGGGTAATGATTTATAAATGCAAAGCTTTTAAATATCATCTCCCATGTTTGGAAGTGAAATTTGGATGTGAGAATTAATTGCAAATGAGCCTAGATAGATGAAGCTGACACAGATTAGTTTTTGAAGTGAAAGGAGTGGAGGACTGGCCCTGTTTTCAAACTGTTAATTTTCTTGTTAATCACGGGGTTGGTTCATAACTCCCTGGTTATGACTGTGACAGAGAGAGAATGTCTGAAATAGGTCATGCCTGCAGTCAGCCTGGAGTGTCCTGTCTTGATGGAAAGCTCAGGAAGCAAGGAGCCGTGGAAGGGATAGGTGAGTGGAACTGATAGCACCTTGACCAGCTCTGGCAGGGACGTGAGGATGGCAGTGGCAGCCCAGGGGACTTTTCTGTTGGAGATTGGCAGTTCAAGACATGCTCACAGGAAGCCCCCAGAGGCCAGGAGAGTAAAAACCACCTGAGATGTCTTTTCTGAAATGTGTGTGCCTCTTAATTCCTTGAATTTGTTTCATTAATGACATGAATTAAGTATGCCCTTTTTTCTATGACCATAGGAGAACAATTGGAATATATAAAGGAGATTTAAGAAGACAATTAAAACTACCTGAAATCACATGCCCAGGAACAATCACAATTAACCTTTTGATAGGTAGCTCCCTCCCCACCTCTATCTTTATATGTATGAGAAACACTAAAATAGAAGATCCATGAAAGCAGGGACTTTACTGAATTGTTCACAACTCGGTTGCTAGCACTTAGAACTGTTGCTCATCACGTAGCTGACACTTGATAAATATTTGTAGACCTAAGGATGGAAAGAAAAACACATTACATTTAATATAATTAATTATATATTGCATACATAATTATATGAAATCACATACCCATACAGTTTTAAAATCCTAACCTGAAACGCTACTCTACACATAACGTCTTTCATAGGGCAAAATAGCATATTATGGACCAACACACAAGAACCCTGTGGGTCAGAATTTGGGCTCTGGAGTCAGATTACCTGAGTTAGAATCTATGCTGTACCTCTTACTAGCAGGGTGATCTTAGGTAGTTTTTTAATCTTAGGTGTTTTTTTTTCCTCCATGATATGAAATATTCTTTTAATTCAGTCAATGATATGTGAAGAACTATTACTCAAAACCCACATATGGGCAGTGGAGCTCATTTGGATGAGAGGGACAAGATTCCTCTGTGCTTGGTGTCCTTTAATATATAAAGAGCCATTAATAATACCCACTTCATACCATTATTATGAGAGGAAATAAATTAGTATATACAGTCTGCTTAGCCATGACTGGCATGCTCATAATTGCTCATAAATATTAGTTATTAGTATCATTGTATATTATTAAATACTATTCCAATGATATTAACATTATTCCATCATGCTAATGTATCACAATTTATTTCAACTTACTTTTTGTTAGGCATTTTTGCTCTCTCAATTTTTTTGTTGTTAAAAAATATCACTGCAATGAACATCCATACATAAAAATCGCTTTGCATATCTATGATCATTTCCTCAGGATAAAATTATAGAAGTAGGAATACATATCATACACAATGGATCTTTTTATTACAATATGTAATATATATTGCCAACAAAATGTTGTAGTGGCATAGAAACCACCAACAGCGTATGAGCAGGGCTCTTTCCTTTTTACCTTCTATGCACAATCATTTTGAACGACAGATCCACTTCCATTTCATCATGCCAGCTTGAGTTAGGCCAAGGAGTTGCTCTGCCAATAAACAACAGGTTTTTAGGAGCACATTCTGGGCACTGGTGCACGTGAGGGAGCAGTGGCAGTGGGAAGGGAATGCAGAAGTGTGGACTTTTTGTCCCTAGAACCTGTGTCATTATCAGAGATGAACCAGATTGTCATCTTCAATTGATCCAAGTGCTCAAAGCCAAGTGTAGAAAGAGCTTGTATTCAAGGTGTGGACCAGGCCTGGAATTTCAAGGAAGGAGGAGAGAAATCTGCTTCTGTCATGGGTGCACTTGTTTGCCCTGTACTTTCAATTACCTTGCCCTCCTCAGCATATCAGATTCAAGACCATTCCAGCCTCCTTGGTCCCCGGCTTGTGCCTCTGTGACACAAATAATGTAGCTCACTTCCTAGGGCTGCCCCAGCACAAGAGGATTAATCCCTCCTACAGAGTTGCCTCCTCAAGAGCAAAACTGATAAGATGGTTGTAAAACTCCTCGGAGGAATGGAATGAGTTGTATAAATAAAGTGTTATGGCAGCCGACTCATTGAGAATGAGACCCGATGTCACTTACATGTTTTGGAGCTCTCTGTATCTTATGAAGGGGAACCTGTTTTCATATTGCAATGCTTCAGCTCTGCCTGTAAAGTCATCGTGTGTGACAGTTTGCTTTTGTACTCCCCCCAGTTTCTACGAAAGGAATGAGGCGCTTAGGTTGGCTGTATTTGTGCTGAACAGGAAAACAAATCTGGCATTTTTACATATTATTCTGTACTCTTGGGAAAAATAGCTTTGGCAGCCTAAGGGAAATGCCGTTCAAACTGTAGAAATTCCCACGAATGTTTTGATGTAAAGTAAACCCACTATTTGCCTAGATAGCGTATTCATTCAGCTAATAATCATTGCTCACCCACCCAACACCAGCACATTTCCAGGAACTACGGGATGCAAAGAAATATGTGGCCCCTGACTTCATGAAGCTGCTTTTCTAAAGAGGAAGCTTCTATTCTAAAGGGCATTTCACTGGGCTGAATCCTCAGGTTGTTCATGGACCTGGACTTTTAGGCTTCAGAAGTGCTGATACCCACAGTGGTACGAGATTTGGGTTTTGTTCTAGTCGCAGTAGGAAGTTATAGGTAGATTTTAAGCAGGGTGTGGTGCGCTCCCACTAAATTTTTTAAAATCTCACTGGCTGAATGCAGAAGGATTGGAGAATAGCAAGAACAGAAACGGGAGGACTGGTTAGGAAGCTGTTGTGGCAGCTCATTTGTGAGATGAACTTAATCAAGACTAGATTACAGAAAACTTCCAAGCATCGCTACATATCTGGAAAGATTTTCTGCTGTCCCATGAGTATGGGCAAGCAGAGACGAACATGCCCATTTATGTCCCCCAAGCAGCAAAACAGAGAATTTGTTTCCCCTAAATGAGATGCTTTGTCTAAGGATTCTCAGAGAGTCAACACCATCAAGGGGTTTGATAAGCATGCTTCATTCCAAAGTGTCACCATATAGTTCAGAGCAGAGACTGTCAAAACAGCAGACCTGCATCCCTGAGTGTTCCCCAGCACCCTACCTGGGCCCCCATGACCTCGTTTCCTAGACTCTCCCTGTCTTGATTTCCTCATTGGTATGGAAGGTATAAAAGTAGATAACACTTTCCTTAGTAAGTTGGTATGTGTATTAATTGAGAAAATGCAGTTAGGTTGCTTAGCAAGTGCTCTTTAACACAACTATTAATTTTAGTAATATTATTTCACAGATAATGTACTAAGCACCTACCATGGCCTGGATACAGAGCTAGGTGCTAGCACCCAGGTGGGGAACAATGCCCAGCCCCTCCCGCACACAGACGCTACAGGCTAATCACAGAAACACATAAAGTAGGTGACTGAATCCAGCTTTGGACCATTTTTATTTATTTTTCCCCATTTCCCTCTTATATCTCTGTCTTCAACTCCAAAAATTCAGAACTTTGAGAGCCCACTGTGGAACCATCTCGCCTGCCTGTTTCCCAGTTCATCGGCAAGTTAACTTTAACTGTAGGTAGGCTGAACCACCATCCCAGTTGGTCAGGGACTGCCCTGGTGTCAGCTGTGAAGAGACTGCACCCTGGAAAGCCCTCCACCCCAGGCAAACCCTGACTGTAGGGTTGGTGGGTAAGTCAGGAGAGCTTCTCTCAATTTGCTGATCACAGACTAGATATAAGGTCTTGAGCAGCTCCTGAAGCTTCAGTTTCATTATCTGTGAAACTGGATATTAATGGCTAGGCTGCATTGCTCAGGACATGATTGCAGGGTGAAATCAGGTAGCATTGCATACCGCATATACCCAGGAGTGTTGGGTCTGGAAGTGATCTCATGGCCACAGTTGTTACTATCAGAGTGACCATAGATGAGAATACTAGAAGTAAAAGGAAAAAAAATTAATTCCCAGATCCAACCATAACTATTTCCTAGGAACCCTCTGTCGGTCTCTATTGAGTTTTCAGCCAGTTAGAGATACATAGGTAGAAACACACAGGTAAAAAATAATTCGACCTTCCAGCCTCATCATTTTGTTATGAAAAGGGGGAAATATGTGCTTTTTGGAAGGTATTGGGGATACAGCAAGTTACCACTAATTAATCTTCACTGGGATGAGAGATTAGACCTGTTGAATGAATAAAAATGAGCCATTGTGAATGGTGGTTACAAGAAGCTGAATCACACCAGCTCGTTGCGCTGGCACGCTGTCTATAGCTGAGCCAAGTCTGAGAGTTTTCAGTGAGAGCATCTGGCTTAAAAACTCCACAGGAGAGCCGTGGGGGTAGAGAAGGAAAATTCAAAAAATTCCTATGAGACTTTTTTAAATTTAGCACCCAAGGCACTAATATAAGACTAGACCAGTGTGTGGATGAGAAAACGAGGGAGTCTACAAATAGGAAAATTCGGGATATCTGTGTTTGAGAAATTCTTTTGGACAAAAGCGGAGAAAATGACATTATCTGTAATTAGAAATAATAATGTGTAATTGGTTCATTTGCCATATTTCTACAGTTCTGATTTAGTTGAACAATGTGATCATTATGCCACCAGTTTTCAATAGAGGTGTCACAATGAAAAATAATTGCAATATTCCACAATATTAACTGCACCCTAATTGCAAAAGTTTTGAAATATAATTACCATGAAAGCTAATGCGACAGGGAACATTAAGCATAATTAGTGTTTTTTAAAAAAAGGAAAAACTGTTAGGAGCTTGTTATTGTCTAGTAAGGTAGCTTCAAATTAGCTGGCTGTAGAGCACTTTCATCTAGCTTTTCTATAATTTTCATTATTAGCACAGACTGTAATAAATTTATTTGACATAGCTCACACCTGCCAACCCTGCTGGAGATAACTTATAATGTGCGCCAGCCCCAAGATTTCCCACTGAACCTGTCAGCGCTTCCTACAAGGAGGCAGCCAGGAGTGAGGTTATTTTTTTTTAAATAAAGTAAAATAAAAACCCTCAATTGCACATTACACAGTTCAGATTTAACACTTAAGCTGTGTTTTAAGTAATTTCCGTAGAAAGCCAATGCTCTAGGAATGCAATTAAGAGCCTCTTGTGGGTGGTGCTAAACAATCAAATCAGTGAACATTTCAAAGAGCTCCTAAGGCACAGAGCGGCTCTCCAGGGACTAGAAGACTCTGCCGGGGCGCTGACAATTAGCCTGTGCACCTGTTTGCCCAAGTGCAGCCCCTGATTTTCTGAGAAAGGCGCCACTACCCATCAACCCCGAACTCAGTGGCCACGATCAAACCCCTCAATTTCTCCTTTGACAAAAGTACTCAAGGTCAGCATTTTGCAGCAATCATCTGTACCTCCTACCCACTCTGGCCTCAGTCTCTCTGTAATGAGGCTTGAGTCAAGATCTTAACTCCACACCGATCATCTGATTCCAGGAGGAGTGTTCTCAGCACGGCAAGGGCCAACTCCACAGGGAGCCATTCACATTGTTTTCTACAGTAACATGGTGCATTGGGGGTGTCCAATGTGAATGGTGCCTCCTGTTGCTTCTTACTGCTTTTTGTAAGGCTCTCTGCTGATTGGCTACATTACATTCCTTTGATTAAGAAAGAGAGAAGAAAAGCTAGAAAAACAAGAGAGCTTGAATGTGGCTATTTTTGAGAGCCGATATAGACTCCAATTAAATAGGTCCTCCATCCTAGGCACACAACAGATGAAATCTAAAATGGAGGACACATATCAATTTAAGAGAGTATAAATCTGAGGAGTGAGTATGTCTATCTCTTTATCTCTATTTTAAGGACTCATAGACTCTATAGTTGACAAAACAGTTCATCGAAACTTGAACGTTCTCACTAGATGTTGTCACTGGTGACACCAACTTAGTAATAAAAAGAGGTATGAACAAAAGTACTCAAACAATTTTTTGTCAAGATTGTCCTGCAGACTTTAATTTGTTCATATCCCCTGGAAATGAAAAATACATACTCTGTAAATTACTGTAGTAAATTAAATAAGTAATTTAAGTAAATAAAAAATAGTGACAGATGTAAGAGTTCAGAAAAAATTCAGGAAGTTATTCCACCCTCTCTCCTGCAGTCTCATCTCACCATAGAGATAAAAGCATCCCCAACTTTTATTAATAGCCACACAACCAATTTTTAAATATGATGTTACACTAGCTTAATTAAATCTGTTAGAGCTGAAGCCATTGACATTCTTAGGAGAACATGCAGTTCTCTTGTGCATAAAGACACCAAGTGCTATGGGAAGGCAACTCCACAGAGCAAGTCACTTGTCAATATACCTCAGTTTCCTCATTTGTAAAATACGGATGTTTAACTCGATGATCCTCTAGGGTTCCTTCCAGAGCTGAAAAATTCTGTCTCTAAGTGGCAATTTGTGTTTGACAGGAGCATGTTCTGTGATGGCAGGTTTAATTTTTTCTGGCCAATTGTTTGTTCTCAGAATCACTCTGTTCTAGGCTTTCTGTTGTTAGAACCACACATTCTGTCAGTAACAGATGAGCTTAGAAGTGTTGCCAAGCCTATTGGCAAGACCTCAGTGGCTGGAAATCCTTGGAGGAGAAAGTTTTGTTCATACTTTTATCTCTTCCCTATCTTTCTATCTCTCTGTCTCTCTCCTTCCCTTCTCTCTTCCCTCTTTCCAACATAGTCCTCAGCATTCAGGTTCTTTACAAATATCCCCTGACAAGAGAGCAAAGAAAGCCTGACCATGGCGGTTCTCCATCAGAGTGTATTGCTTGCTTGGAGAGAAAGCTACACCCCCGGATCAGAGCTAATCTTTCAGTCTACAAGTCATGGGTGTCTTAGGAGCTTCCCTTAGTTCAGCATTTGAGGCCCACAATCTGCTGAATACAGTGCCTTTCAATTTATGGAAAGGGGTCATATATTTTAGTGGTTATGCATGACTTAAATAGTGCTTAATGCTTATTATGATTCCTCAGTGTGACATTTCTGCTGAATTTTATATTTTCGTTTTCCTTTCTCTTTTTTTTTTCCAAAGCAGAAATTGAACCAGTTTTATTCTCTTCCAAGGGAGAGAGTTCCCTTTTTTAAAGGAAGAAGAGAAAACAAACTAGAAACTCATAGCATAATTTTTTAAATCTTGAATGCCACATAGAAGATTTTTTTACTTTATCCTGTGTCAGAGTTTAGTTGAACTCTTCAAAGAGTTGGTGGACTGAATGTCTGACGGTTGTCTTACTTTCAAAATAGTAACTATATTCTCTTTGTCCTGATGTATAATGTAATCACTTGTGTTTAATCTTCCTTCTTTAGAGAATGAAGGATTATCAAAGTATTGTTGCAGTGTCACTGTAAAATTACCCTTGAAGAGATCTACTTTGTCAGTACTCGGCTATTGCCCTTCATTTATAATTGTGTGGCCATTCATTCTTATTTGTCAGTACTCTTTAGGTTAAAAGAGCCTAAGGAACAACCTTCATTTAAAAATCAGTCATCAAATCTGCATTTGCAAAAATAGAAATTTAATTTTTAAGTAGAAAAAATACAAATAGTTGGGATTTAAACAGAAAAACTAGGGTGCTTCTTAATCACCCAAATGCTAGATTATATCATGTAAACTAGAGATACAATTTTGAAGGAATAGTTTTATTTTGTAGAGAACAATAAATAAATTTAGGATAGCACTTAATATCATGGATGAAACAGAAGACTATTAAAGTCATGTGGTTAGGGAAAATTAAAACTTCTGAGGTTCACATGAGGCTTTGCAATTGTGAGTAAGCCTTTTTCCAGCGTAATCTACCTTTGTACAGAATGGAAGACTTTATGTCAGTATATGTGTTTTTTTTCTTTAGTTTTGAAGGGCAGATTGGATTCATTATTATATGATTATCGACCAACAACTTATCTTGTAGAACTCCCACAAGACTCAATTTTTACTTCTCTAGTAACCTGGCACATTTGGATGTGTAGTTTATCTATCTGCAATACCCACACAATGAAAATTTTCTCTCCTGGTTTTGGAATTATATCCATTTTGACAGATACTAAGCACATGTGCTACCACTTCTCATTCTTGTACCAAGGGCAGACATCACAAATCAGTCACAACCCTCTTTTCTGCTGGGAACAGATACAGCCTGCCAATACTTCTTAATAGTTCTCTAAGCAGCCACTACTAATCGATCAGATTGGCATGCAAGATGAATTGCACTTGCCATTCAGGGCAATAATCACATAAAATGGCAAACTCACAGATGTGATTCCCTGGGGTAACCAAGATGCAAAAACCTATTACAACTGCCTCTTCAAATGCATATTTAATATTTTCTTTCCTTCCATTACAAATAAAAAGAATAAAGACATGCAAAGTAGGTTCTGTTTGGGAGAAATACTTCTAACATCCTTGCATTTCTGTGTTACTCCAAGATCCAAACTGTTCTTGCACAAGAGGAACCATCATTGAAATCTACTTATAGCTCAGTTCATATCCATTTCTTCCAATAAAAGGAAAAAACAACCCTTATTGGTTCATTATCACTATTATTAAATCACTCTTCTATGGGCAGATAGTTCTGAATGCTTATCATCCTTTGTCTTGAATACTGATACTAAATTGTGTCCTTCCACAGAATGAAATATTCTGAATCTTGAAGGAGTTATATTTATAGAGGAATAATTTATCCTAAGTTACACTAAAATAAGTAAATCCATCGTAGCACAGTTAAAATCACAAGAGCAAGAACCTATCATTACTCTCAGATTCTCTTTGGATTCTCTGCTAAATTGAGGACTATGTAATTTATGAATACATATTTTTTGGTTAAACAAATCCTAGGAAAAAAGCATGTTTATGCATCAGAAACCTGTTATTAAGAGCTCAAAATATAAACTTCTTATTAGAAGATTTCGATTTTTTTCCAACTATAAAAATCTCTAGAATTAAGAGTGATTTTATATTTCCTTTTGTGATAAGGGGATGATCATATCATGTTTTACTTGAGATGAATGTAACTGCCTGCAGTTTTAATTATTACTGTAGAATAGAGTCACTTCACAGAAATGGCAATGCATGCCATGGAGTGGGTAGTGAGGTGAGGAACCCAAAGGAGATCAACAAATATCTGTTGAGCACCTACTCTGGGTTAGGCATTGAAACTGCAACAGAGGTAGTCTTAGTTAGTAGTGGGAGCGCTAACAGAAGTACTCAAAATGGGGCGCAGGAAGCAGTGGGCAGTCACTCATGCAATGAATATTTATTGATGCTTTCTTTCAAGCAGCGTCCTTGCCCTCCAGGGGCCCTATCAGACTCAGAAAAATGTAACACCAGGGATGGTAGCTTAGAACACATGAATGAGTCATTTTAAGGTTCTCTTGAATTAAGTTATTTGGGAGCAGCACCATATCTCTCTAGTTCCTTGCTGGGTCTCCAGTGCTAGCACATAGCAGGCACTCAGTAAATGCCTGTTGACTGAATTAATTATATAAAGGGAGTGTGACCAGGAAAGGAGTGAGTTAATGTGATTTTGCATATTCTCTTTGCAGAGAGTGAGCTCCCTAAGGGGAGGGCACAAAGTCTGCTAGCTCTGTGTTCTGAGATTTTGGCATCTTGTAGGCATGCAAAAAATGTTACAGCATGATTTCAGAGGTATCTAAGGAATGAATTAGAGGTAAGCTAGGTGTTAAGATGTGAAACAAAAGGAAGGACCAGAGCATAAGGTAATATTAGACCACTGTGATATTGAAACTGGAACTCCAAGGTACCTTTTCTTTCTCTTGAGAGCAAGAGGAGGGCGGAGGTGACTTACTCCGTGTACATGTTCTGTTCACCATTATTCCTCATGCCCGCCACTGGTATACCTTAGGCAAAGGCAGGGAAAGGAGAGAGCATTCCCATGTGGAACAGGACCAACCAAGCGGCAAAGACGGTTCAGGCAGGAGTGAAGTGATGGATGAGGAGGTGTCTCTTAGAAGGTCTCCAGGCATTCATTCCTTAGCATCCTGGGTTCCAGCAAAGCTATGCAGCAACATCAGCAAGGTGGAGCAGGATGGCTGTGATGCTGAGAACCATGGGACGCCCACCAGAGCTTCCTGACTGGCCAGCTGCTGGGTCCTTTAAATCTGCATCCTCCTGCCTCTTGTTCTTGCACCACATGGAGCCTTGACCACTTTCTAATGACTGAATCCATCCTCTTTGCATGCGATTTTAGTGTGTTGACTCCCCGCCAAAAATCAGTGAGTTTCACAAACTTTGATAAAGCGATGGGAGCAGCAAGTTTCATGTACTAACTACCAATGTATTTTCATATCAGGCAAAAAGAATAAGTCTGTGATGTTACAAAGCATATTTATTTAGGCAGACGCTCTTTTTATCCTTTTCTTGACAGGATTTTGGCACCGCAGTTGAAACAGGGGGGCGGGGAGGTGGGGGAAGCAACATGTTCCTATTTCTCAATCCCCTTACTGCCAGCTTTGAATTAAGACCAACTTTAAAATTTTGAATATCTTCAGCATTGATCTACTGCTAGTTTGGATAAATTACAACAATGGAAGTCTGAACCTGAGGTAGATGGTAACTTCCAATGCATATATCCTCCCCAGTGCATTTATAGGTAGAACAGAAAGAGGAGTCCCATCTTCTTTTCCAGCTTAGTCTAGTCAACCCATCTGCAGGAGGCCCATTCACTCCAGGAACTTCTGATTCCCACCCTGTTGCCAATTCTGTCTATTGCTGTCAGGCTCCACCACTGACAGCTACATAGGTCATGCTTTTAAATCACTATGGCCTTTGTTTCTTTATCAGTTAAATGGAAATAAGAGCAGAGCCTAATACTTAGAATGTCACAAGCATTGAAAGAGATTGTGTATGTTAAGGGCTAAATAGTGCCTGCATCTGGTGGGTGATTAATAAATGTTAGCAGCTATTGTTTTTATTACTACTCCTATTTGTATATGTATAAAGAGACAATCATCTGTGTACCTTAAATTGTAGGGCCAGAAAGGTGTGAAGGGGAGAAGAGAGGAGCTCAATCAGCACTAAGTTTTTCCGTTTCCTCCTATATTGTACTTGGCCTGCAGGATTGCTGACTCTGAGTTTTATTTGTACAGGTTCAGCATTATCCCCGATTTTAGTTAGTTCTCTACGGCTTCTGTAACAAATTATCACAGTTGAGTGGTTTAACACAATACAAATTCTGGAAGTCGGAAGTCGGAAGTGGATTGATTTAGGCTAAAATCAAGATGTCAGTAGAGCTGTATCCTTTCTGGAGGCTTTAGAGAAGAATCTATTTCTTTGCCTTGTCTGTCTTTTTGAGGCTGCCTGTTTTCCTTAGCTCAGGGCCCCCCTTCCTCCATCTTCAAAACTAGCAATGTTGGGCTAAGTCTTTCTCACATAGGCATCTCTTTGGTTTTGTCTCTTATGCTTCCACCTTCCAGTTATGAGGAACCTTGTGATAACTCTGGGCCCACCCAGATAATCCTGGATAATCTCCCCATCTCAAAGTGAGATGACTGGCAACCTTAATTCCATCTACAACTTTCATTCCCCCTTCCCATCTGCATTAGTTCCTAGATCTGCCAAACAAAGTACCACAAACTAGATAGATTAAAATAGCAGAAATCGTTGTCTCACAGCTTTGGAACCTCGAAGTCCCAAAACAAAGATGGTCAGTAGGACCATGCTATGTCCAAAACCTGCAGAGTAATTGTTCCTGGACTCTTTCTAGCTTCTGGTGGTTTGCCAGTAATCTTCAATGTTCCTTGGTATGCAGCTATATAACTCCAAACCCTGACTTAATTGTCACATGGCATTCTCTATGTGTATCTCTGTGTCTTCATACAGCCTTTCCTTGTAAGGACACCAGTCATTAGGAGCCCACTCTTCTCCAGATGATCTCATCTTAACTAGTTATATCAGCAATGACCCTGTTACTAAGTTGCCACATCTGAGGTATCAGGGGTTAGGATTTCAATATATTTTTGGCGGGAGTGCACAATTTAATCTGGAATATCATGTAACCTAACACTCACAGGTTCTGAGGATGCGGATGTGGACATCTTAAGAAGGTCCTTATTCCACCTATCACCACACTCCCTTTAAGTCCCATTCGTGAAGTGAATGAGAAGGTAACAGCATAGAGCAAGGAGGAAAGAGAAACTTATGTCCACCCCAGCCTCAAGATGCTAGCTTTTCAACATACATTAATATAAGAAGAGAAAGACCCCAAGATACACATGACGGACAGCTAGACACAATGTTGCCAAAAGCGATTTGAGTCCATAGCAATAGAGAAGGAAGTTGGACAGAGAGGAGAAAAAGGAAGAAATTCAATCCCTGACAACATATGGTCAGATCTCATCCCAACTGAGCTTTCATTGAAGGTGTCTGAATCCGTTCTTGGAAGTGTCTTTTCCCCTCCTGTTCGGTGAAGTTTGCTCCATATTGAATTTCTCTTCTCCTCTACACCCCCACCACCACCAGCTCCCTTCTGTGGTGTTGGCCTCTGTTACTCTGCTGGTATTCAAAGCCGGTGGCTAGGTCTCACTTTCCCAGCAAGATCTTTTGTTCCTCTGTATTGATTCACCAATTATCCATCTAATCCCCACTCCCCGATCCTCCCCTTACAGCAACAAGAGAAATTAAAGGCATAAACCAAAGGAACAGTCCTCATGGCATCCCTGAGAGAGAAAACCTTTGCATGAACAAGAAAGACTTGTCTGTTCTCTATTTTCTTTTTTCATAGGAAAACACACACAGGGTATTATTTTATGAAAAGATGCTATTTCCTTTGTTTGGGAGACATTAGTTGCTCCAAAATGGATGTTACTACTAACTCTTTTTGTCCTGGATGCAAGTCCTATGGTATATAAGTTAGAAATGTGGCTCAGATTCTGACAGATGTGTATTTGACTATCTGTACTGTCATTTTATCAGACTGACCCTAGGGGAAGTAACTTAGTCCACTTCTTTATCTGTAAAATGAGGATTAAAGAAATACCTAAATTGTACATTTGTGATGAAGATTAAAGAAGCTAATAACATGTATTAAGCACTGCTATGTGCCAGGAACCTTGCTAAGCACTTCTCATGGATTACCCCAAGATGTTGTATGCAACTTCACAGAGGGTCTGATACAGAATAAACAATGGTCGCTATGTTTGTGACTAGTGCATGTACTCCATCTGCCACAGGAAGCAAAATAGTCTTACTGTCCTTTATGTCCAGTCCTGGAAGCTGCTCAGAATTTGTTCAAAGAGCCCCAGTTTCTCTTGGGGTTTTAGACTTTATTGTACTATACTTTTGTTCAGTGAGTCAGCCAAAGGACCTGGTTGGTGAAAAATTTAAATCAGATCGGTGAGAGTCAGCAATCTTCACGTCCCCCGCTGTTCGGCTCGCACCTTTGCCACCAGGTCAGGGAAATCATCAGTCCCGGGGAGCAGCTACAAAGCTGTTTCCAGAGCCAATTTCCTGCTGAACTGTGTGTTACACTCCGAGCAACATTCCAAAAATTATACTCACTTCAAAGCCGGCTTTGATCTGGACCCCCTCCCTCCCTTCTCCCCCAGCCTTTGCTGGGAAGCACATCTCCAGGAGTAGAGGTTCACCTTGAAAGGTTGAGACGCCAGTGTTCAGAGCCAGGCTCTTCCTGAGAGGGAGGGAGGCGCCGGAAGAAAAAAAAAGAAAGAAAAAAAAGAGAAAATCTGTGGGAGGCCTCATTTATTCTCAGTGGTCCACCTCCCCAACTCAGCAGCTCAGTCCCTTCGCAGGGTGAGCAAAACCACCGGGCATCCTTCACTACCCACGGAGTCGCAACAGCCACAGCTCTCGTGTTAGTATCGATGGCCTCACCTGCTTCTGGCCTGGGGCTTTAACAAGGAGCTGCGTTGGGTTTTTTACTCGGAGCCCATGTGTGGAGGATTGTAGGGGGAGTGTTATGAAAGGCATAGAGAGGAGAACCTTTCCCTAAGGGGGAAGTGTTGGCCAATGGAGGAAGGCCGCCTTCAGTGCCCCTGGGCATCAGATGCACCTGCTAGTTCTTTGAAAGGAAGAATTCTCAAAGGAGCTTCATTTCCCTCCTCCTTCCTTCCTCAACCCTTCTCTCACTCCTAAATTATAATGTGGAAACAGGTAGAGTCAGAGATTTGTTCACCAGACAGGTTGCCTATGGAATCCAGTGTGATTTGCAAATCACAGTTCTAGCCTAAGAGAAAATTCCCTCAAAACCAAGCAAAAGAAAGGGACAACTGGATGGACACACTTCATCTGTTGATGAAGTTTTGGGGTGTCTGGGACTTATGGGGATCAAGTGCTGTAAACCCAGTGTACATGTAGCATTGTCTCCACTTCTGAATTGGGAATCTTGGGGTACCCCTAGGCAGGGAATTTTTAAAAATATTTACCAAGTTTAAGGACTATTTCTACTTCAGATAAGGGAGTAGGAAGAAGCATATAAAGTAACAGTGTGAGCTGGGGGCAAAGCACTGCTGTCTGCTTGCTGGCAATCTTGAAATACTCCCTTCACCTGTCTGAATCTTAGGTTCCTCACCCATAAAATGGGGAATTTGTGGTGAGGAGGGATGATAAAAAAAAAAATGCAGAAAGCACTTCAACCAGTGCCTGACACAGTAGCTGTGTCCGGGAGGGGAACAGGGGTAAGAGAAGCCCTCGCCGCGGAGCATCTCACTCTTGCCTGTCTCCCTGCGCGGAGCATGTTGCCTTGCATTTCATGGAGACTCAATACATGATGGTCAATTTGAGTTGACTTTAAAGATAAGTGGTATTTTCAGTTGAGGAAAGTCCGTATAAGGGAACCTTGTGGCAAATTATTTTGTAAAGTATCATTTTATCATTATCACTACTAAGATTATGTTGTTCTTATTATCAGCTGTAGAGGACAACAATAACAGCTACTGTTTACTGATATATAATGTTTCGTATGGTACTTAGCACAAAGTTAGTGCTCACTGGAAGTTAAATAATAATGAAATAGCACATTGCCTTCCTTTCAAAATGTTGATTTCTATATGCGTTTCTGGCCTTGCATCTGTGAGATAGAGAAGGGTTTGTTTATATTTCTCATTTCTATTAAAGTATAACAGTTATGTTGAGTGAATAAAAAATTACCACTAGTCCTTAAAAAGAAGGGACTGAGATATGTATTGAGCAAACACAGAACATTGCCAGAATGTGGCCAGTTCCCCGAACCCCACTGTATCATGCTGACCATTCTGGTAATTAATAACCACCCTGACACTTGAAGGCCGTCAGAATGAGATGTCGCCCAAGTCTGGAAGGATGGTGGGACATGCTACCACCTACCTATCTCCCCATAAGCTCTGCCTGCTGCATTTGCAAACTACGGCAATTACATTAGACGGGGCCACAGCTGAGCCCGTTGTTTGATTTTTGCCACCGTAAAGGCAGGATATAATGACACTAGAGTAATTAGGAATGACGCCTCAGATCTTGACTTATCTAACACACTGCCAGGGAGGGAGGTGGCAGCCGGGTGGCAGTGTTTTGGAAGCTGAGATGATGACCTTGCAGATTGACCCCACTCTTACTATTTCTCTCAGAGAGACAAGTGAGCATTTGGCCAGACCCTCCTGTTAGGCTGACAACCAGAGCAGTTCTTCCTGCGTGTGTATGTGTAGCCTGTAGGCACTTAGAATGAAAAGGAGCAGAAGAACGAAGCCAATATGGGAAGCAAAGTTATCACGGGGACTAAATGTTCTCCCGAGCAGCTTGAAATGAGCATAATTTTGGAGAAATTCTGCAATAGCGGGTTAATTCATAATTGGGTTTGCTGAGCAATCAACAATGTGTTGCTTGTATTTTCATATGCTGGGAGCATATGACTCCGTGTGTGTGTGCGTGTGTGTGTTATAATGCTCCAGTACTTTGATACTTCACTAATGTGCAATCTCTATTTCTTGCTTTTGTCTGGGGGCCTCTCATATTACATTTAGATTGTATCCTTTATCATCCCAAATTGACATTTATGCTTTTACTTCTATTGTTTCCCTAGCTTCTCCCTGGTATGGATCAACAATTTGTTTTAATCTGTGTCACTTCTCTTATCTCCCCTGACACAGAGGAGCAGTCATTTTGCACCGCCATCCGCCTTCAGAGGTTGTATTATCAAGAGTGTGGTGGGGTCCCTCACCCTCTCCCCACTATCTAAAGTGCTGTGAATGTTAATTGCTTTTCCAGTTAGTTTATAAGAATGCAGAAACCGCTGAATGCAGCTTGACTGGTTTTGATGAAAGTAATGGAATGCTAGTGCCTATGAATAAATAAATCTGATTTACATAGAGGACTATTGTGGTGGTGGCTAGGAAGCTGCTGAATGCAAGCAAATTATAGTTTAAGGACACATAATTCCTTGGCTTTTATTCTAAGTGAGGGAGAAGAGCTCAGGTTTCCTTGGATTCCCAGAGGGGGAGGTAGGAGGTGATCCCTTGGTCTGAGAGATAAATGCTTTCTGAGAGCAGCGCTGGTCTGCAACTTAGGGGGAATGCATTTTGTTTAGAAAGCAGCTGTGTCTCACTTTCTGCAATCCCCTTATAGAATGCAAAGAGAATAGCAAGTGGTGAAGAATTTATGAGCAATAAACTGAAAATGTTTGAAGGCATATCAGAGTGCGCTGGTGGTAGGTCCAGCAAAGGCTCTCCGAGCAAGACAGCAGCACAACCATTTCTGTTTCGAGTTTATTTGCATTTCCTAAATTCCCGCAAGATTGCAGCAGCTCAAACTGGAGTAAAATCAAGACACTCTTATTTTCAGACAAGGCGAGGCAAATATGAAGTAGTGCTCTCCCTTCTGAGTGCACTGATCTCAGCCTACCAGTGAGCTGTGAAGGTGGAAGCACTCTCTCCATCTGCAGTGTGGTGGAAGTGAGAGCAATAACACAAGGTGTCTGCCTGTCACAGTGACCAAGGATCGTTCTGAGATGGTCCATCCGACAGAAGGGAATTGGGAAGAGGTTATTAACAATTCAAGATGTCATCTAGACTAAACAAGAAGCAAAATGCTGCTTTATATGGGATTGTATTGGTGACTTCCAATAAGTGAATGAAAGTAAAGTACCCAAATTCGGTCACTCAAATATTTATTTTGGGTCAAGTATAATCTAGGTGCTGCGGGTGCAGTAGTGAGTGAAGCAGGCACAGCCTTCAGAGCACATAGATTCTTATATACAACCTCTGAAGAGATAACTAATTAAGGGAAATCTTGAAACTTGAATACAAGGCTTTAGTAGATAAAATTCCCAGAAAAAGAATCGTTTTCTTCACATTTAGTGCCATCCATGAACATGACAGCATCTATAAGGCCTGAGAAAACATCTCAAAGGAGCCGATATACAAGTTAGGAGTTAAATAAAAATCATCAACAATATAAGGGGAAAAAATACCTGACTTATTTTGCCTCTCTCAGGGTCCTCTGTCTGTAAATGTATTTGAAAGTAGGTTATTATCCACTACCACCCATGCTTATCTTCCAAGTTCTTCTTAATCATTTCTCAGGTCCCAACGATATATTGATAGGCTATAGATTGAACACGAAATCACCACAAATCTCAAGCACCCAAAGATTTATGGACTGGGGCTTAGGCCTTCTATCAAATCAACCAACTAGAAAATACATAATTTCACCTTAATATTAAAAATTACTGTCAGCGTCTTCATCTTATCTGATTGGTGTCCTGATGATAAGCCACAGCAAGCAGGGAGAGAAATTGTGTGATAAATTATGGAACAGACATTGAAAAATATATTTATTACTTTTGGATGTGCAAGGATTTCACTCGCTGTGTACAGAATAAATAGAATGTATTTTTTAATGCCAACTTCGGTGCCAAATATTTTAGAGTCACAAAAGACTAGGTGATCTTCAGCTGGTCTTATTCACAGGAGTTAAATGCATAGATGGGGAAACAAAGAGTGTAATTATAATGAAGTTGTAAAAGGAAGTGTTCTCTAATCAACATGAATGATATGCACCGAAAGGTCAAAATTGGTTACAGTTATGTCTTCTGTTCTCCTTCCCAGAATTATCTAGAGCCTCTAGTTCCTTGTTTCTAAAAGTGTGGTCCATGGACCAGTGCATCGGCAGTCCCTGGGAACTTGTGAGAATTACAGCCTCTCAGGCCACAGCCCAGACTCCCGGAAATAGACTCTGTGTCTTGAATTAGACAAGATTCCCTAAGGTGATTCTTCTGTGCATTATAATCTAAGAAGTGCAGGTCTTGAAGCAAATTATGCTATTATTCAACAAGAAGCCTGAAAGGGGGAGGAAAGCTCTTACTGTATCTCAAAAAGTGCTAAATGACCATGAGTCATGACCAAAATAGCAGAACAATAAAAATAATGGTTGACATTTCTTGGACACTTGTGATAAACTGGATTTTGTGCAAAGTTGATATACTCGCTCGCATATAATCATCACGTGCACAGCCCCATGAGAAGAGTAGTGGCATCTCTAAAGGAGGAAATTAAGCAGAAGATAAAGAAATACCCCAGCCTTAGAGCCTGTAACTACCAGTGCCAGAACAGACCCCACATCTGTCTGACTTTGTAACCATTTCGGTAAAGCCCCCTTACTCGGGACTGCTAAGGGGCAGCAGACAAGGGGCAGCCATGCTGGAAAGAGAGGTTGGAATATTGAGAAGAGTAAGTCATGAAATGGGAACTGTCGTTATGGAGAGGGAGAAAGATAAAACCAGCAAATGGTCTTTTAGGTTCTTTTAGAGCCCCTCCAAGTTACCCCGTTAGGAACCTATAGTCATCTTTGATTCTTCTTTTTCTCTTATAGCCCATATCCAGTTGACCTCCCATTCCTGTGACCTCCATTCTTTCTTATCTCTTAGCTGTTTCCCTGACTCTTGAAATCCACTCTTTGGTCCTCGTTCAGACCTTAGCCTCTGTAGCACAGTCTAGAGAAACTCTCCAAAGCAGCCCCCCCAACTTGAGCCCCTCTGTTTTCTAGTCCATCCACCATATTGCTGTTTTTCACTCTTACCTTCCCAAAGCCCAATCCAACCATCTCCTTTCTCTGCCTGGCTGTGTGCCCGATGCTTAAGCACAAGGGCAGATGAAATAGATGGTCTGCCTTCAAGGGAGAGACCAGGCCATGAAAAGCCCTCACACTCTACTTGGTCTACCTGTCTGATCTCAGTTCCTGCACTCCGTGCTTACACACAACATCCCAGCCACCTGCTCTCACCAATCACACTCCTTGCACCACCCAGGACTCTTTCCCCTTCAACTGTCTCGTGGACTCCAGCACATCCTTTAGTAGCAAGTCCAGCTGTGAAGTTTCTAACTTTGCCTTTCCCAGGCAGAAGTACTTGCTCCTGTCACTTATACTGTGTTTAGATCAGTCCACATTTTGCTTTCCTGCTTAAGGCCCCTTCCAGATCAGGATTTGTATTCCTGCCATGTCTCTGAAACAAAGAAATAACAAGGAAACCATAGAATGGCTCACAGGTCCAAAACACTGGCCTTTATAACTTGTTGGGTTGATGACATTTTAGGTGCATTTCCCTCAATGACTGTCTCGGATACTCTAACCAAAGCTACATGAAGAGGATGTGGAATGTTTTCAGCCTTTAATTCATAATGTGAGGATACCACCTGGTCTTCCAGCCACCTCTTTTCTAACAGGCTTGTTTGCATCTGAATAGAAATAGAATTAATTGGCACATAAATAATTCAAATTACCTATATAATCTTGGAACCTCTGCCAATGAGGTAGAAAGACAGCTTGGATGACTTCAAACCAGAATTATGTCCCCCTGGAGTATGTTGTCAGATTAAGTCCACCTTTGAGTTGTAGTAAGATTTCAGGCTGCATGTTAGTTCCACAGGTAGCAGCTGATCTATTTCTCATGTAGCATTGTAAGTAGGTGTTGTGACTTCCATTTTACAGATGAGGACATTGGTGCTCCAGATATGTTAAATAATTTGCCTACACCCCTTCCTGTATGATTTGTAAGTGGGAAGTTGTGAGTTCCCTCTCAGGTGGGAAGCCCAGTACTTCCCACTGTCCCATTTGGACTCACAACTGTCTCTCTTTATTGGCTGTCATCCACTCTCAAACTTTCTCAGGGCATATGTGTAGCTATAGAGAGACAGAAAGTCTGACTATAAAGCAGAAAGATGCCAGAATCAAATATACATGAAAGTCTAACTAAATGCTCTATGATCACGCCTATTGTGTGAACATGACCCTGTGTTTCTATGCATGACCAGCTATGTGTGCTGACAGACTATCCAGGCTCTGGGTCTCCTTATTTCACTTTTCTTACCCCTAAATGCACCCTATAGCAGAAAGGAAGCTTCATTTTAGCTCAGGGATCTTATCATAACATCTTTCACATCAAAACTTTAATCCCTGTTTGTCTTTGTATGTGTTCTTCACAGGTGGACAGAATCAGGTGCACTTCCTGGTGTCTGGGTGCCCTTAGCTGTATGCAGATGACAGGAGAGGCACTCTGACTGACTTCTGGGTCAGCATAGTGGGAACCAGCTCTAATCCATTTCTGTCCATGGGCACCTGCCAGGAACCATGCAGGCGAGTCCGTAGGATACCCATTGATGGGCCAAACGTTGTTTTTCTCGACAGAAGCATGCAGAGTAGGTGAGAATGGCCAACTGGCTGATCTGACCTATCAGCCAACTTTTATCTCTCCTGACAAAAGCATAAAAATGGTAAAATGTTTAGAGTTTATGACATAGGTTAACACTTCTTTTGACTCAAGATAACCAAGGCATGAAGGAAGTTTTCATCAGAACCTAAAAGAGGCTCTGAAATGGCTATGTCAGAAACACATGCAACTTACTCCCCAGCACTGTTTATCAAAGTGCAGCTGAAGGACCCCCTGTATTAGAAGAAAGTGGGGAGCTTCAGACTGCATGTCTTGTCTCACATTGCCAGCCAGATGCTAAAACTGGGGCTTTACCTGAGATCTGCCTACAAGTCTAACCACATATTGGATTGCAAAATGCACCCCAAGACCTTCTTTATGCTGTGTCTTTGGGTAGAAAGAAATAGGACATTTAGGTATAATGCATTTCACACCCACCAGAATGGCTGCAATAAAAAAGGCTGACAACACCAATACAGGCAGGCATGGAGAGCAGCTCACACGTGGTAGTGGTGGGAATGTAAACTGGTACAGTCACTTGGGAAGGTGGTTTGGCATTGTCTTATACAGCTAAACAGATAATCCAGCAATCCTACTCCTGAGTATTGACCCAAAAGAAATAAAAATCTATGTCTGAAAATAGACTTGTGCATGAATGTTCTTAGCAGCTTTGGTTGTCAATATCCACAAACAGGAAGGAAACCACATGGCCTCCCACAAGCAAGCAGAGAAGCAACTGGTGTCGTCACGCAGTGGAATGTTGTCCAGCCGCACAAAGTGAGGAGCCACTGAAGCATACAATGTCGTTGACTCTCACAATCTTTATGCTGAGCAGAGGAAGTCAGATCCAAATAGTACAAACTTTTTCCCTTTATGCAAGTCCAAAATACAGAAAACTAATGCACAGTGATGGAAATCATATGTGTGGCCTAGAGTGCTTGGGGATTGTCTGGAAAAGGGCACAAGGGAATGTCACAGGGTGATAGAAATAGTCTGTATCTTGAGAGCTGGAAGTTACATGGGTATTATGTTTATCAAAACTTTCCAAATTATCTGCTTAAGATTTGTGTGTGTAGAATTCACCTCAACTTTTTAAAAGGAGGGTAGGAGAGAAGTAGGTGTGGCTATAAAAGAGCAATATGAAGGATCCTCTTGGTGATAGAAATATACCGTGTCTTGATTATGTCAGTGTCAGTATCTTAGGGATATATTGTGCTATTGTTTTATAAGATGTGCATTACAAGTGGAGGGAACTGGATAAAGGATCTTGAGATCTCTCTCCATTATTCTTACAACTGCATGTGAATCTGTAATTATCTCAAATTTCGATGTTGCAGTTGAAGAAACAAAACATTTGGTATTCACAGCTTAGAATTTGAATTTTTTTCCTTGCACATAACCCATTGTGTTTGTGTATGTATGTGTGCCTGTTTTATGGGAAAGAGAGATTGTTAAGTATTTTTTAATTTAGTTTTTGGCTTTGAATTCTTCATTTCTGTTTTGATTTCTATTTTGTGTGTTCACAATTAAACATCCACCCTTTGAGTGGGTCTAACTTCATCAGTCCAAGGTCAAAAATTCCTCTGTAACTACCTACTGCTTCCCAATGTCTTATAACCCAAAGTTGCTGTGCAATACAAGGAATCCTTCTTGAACATTCCATTATTCCACTGGCATTGTGGAGTAAATAGTGCCTGTGAGGCCTCTTTCCTGCTGAGTGGGGGGAGATGTCAGCCACATGTGATTTTGCACATTTCCCGGGTAATGCAGTAGTGCTAATGTAGTCTCCTGGATGCAGGGACACCAACTGGGTTTATGTCACTCCCTTGGGGGCTTTAAGTGCATAAATCAATCCTTATTTTTTTTCCAGTCTATACAGAGGGCTTCCTCATGGGCTGCGCTTCAGGAGGGAGGGCAGGAGGCTTCCTTAAGCAAATGGTTAGCATTTGAAAAAAGAAGGGATGCATGCAATATCAAAACTGAGTTTGGGGGTGTTTTTATTTCTTTAATTCTCCTGGGAAGGCTATTCTTGCTTGGACAGAGCTAAGAATGAGGGGATTCATTACCTGGAAAGTGGTCAATGTGAGGACAAAAACAGGGAACCTGCCTTGGCTTGCCTGAGACTGCAGAATGCCATCCTTGAGTCTCCATTGCTGGCCTGTCTCCTGGTCCCTGCCCACCTTGCTCTGAAATGCACTTAGCCTTGTGGACTCTGCCTTCACCAAATATCTGCTGTGGTAAGGCTGACATTCTGAATGACAAATGCCAGTGATTATAAAGGTATACTTTAGGAAGGCTAACTGCTTTTTTTGGCAGGGATATCACCAACATTATTCCGTCATGTCCAGCAGTGTCCAGGAGATGGGTTGCTATGGTTTATTCCACTGCAGAGAAAGGAAGATCATTTAATTACAGCTAAACCTCCTTATCTGCCCCCTTTTCCTCTTTCTTCCCTACTTCTTCCTCTGCCTTCTCGGGAGGGGTTGTGGTAAGACTCTATGACAAGTAGGGAAATTATCTTTGTCTTCTCTCATTTCTTCTTTTAGCATTTCTTTACCCTAAGAATCCCCAAAATGCCTGTGATTCCCATCTCATTCTCACTCAAACATCAAAATGTGCCAGGTCCATATTCCAGTCCCTCAGACCCCTGAGTCTTGATAAAACATTGAGTGATGATTAGATCAATCAGATAACGTCTAACATGTTTGAAGGCATTCATTTCCTTGAGGCCCATAAAGAATATTCCTAATGTAATCCCAGGCACAAAAGTGGAACTGTGGGAGAGTTCTACTCCAAATCTACTATTTAGGCAGGCAGTTAGAGTTTTCACATTCTTGATATTATATCCAATGGGAAAAGCAGCACATTAAATTATTTGGTGATAAATGAAGATGGGGTGATATGCCTATGTCATCCCAGGGTACTTAAGAGATATCCAAGTATGTTTTGGAAGAATTTATAAAGAAGGGCAGGCTAATTCCTAGACTTTTCTAAGAGCATTTGAGAAATGCCTCTTAGAGGATGTTAGAGCCTGCTTTGCTTACACATGAAAGCGCTCTGGTCTAGAAGATTCTGAGTCCACCCAAAACTTGTAAGTTTTCATTATGGTATAATCATAAGAAGATACCTCCAGGACACTTACACATTCCCCTTTGTTACCACTTACCAAGTTGTATTGAAGTTGTCTGTCCCTTCTGCTGGACTACAGCTACCTCAAAGATAACCCTAGGCAGCATTTTACGTTCTTAGCATCACACTCAAGCCTGGGTACAAACCAGACGCTCAACAGATGTCCGTTGAACTTATCAAGCATTATTTCTGGCTCATCCTCAGGAGTGATTACCCATATAGCATGGCTGTCAAAGAAGTTGGGGTTTGGACCTAAAGGAGTCTGAGACACATTCTCCGCTGATCTTATTTCAGATCCCTTTGAAGCCTTACATGGGAGAGTGGATTCTAATCAAGGTCAGCCATGGGCCAGTAGCAAGAATAGAGATTGACAAAATTGGTGGGGAAAGATTTATGAAACTTTCCTTTATGGCTCAGGGCTATGTTTTCCCAAAAGATAAGAGTGTTGTCCCTTAGATAGGAGCACAAGTGAGCAGTTCAGCTCTGCCTCTCTGCCTTCTGTCCTCTTCATGCACCAGTTCTCAAGACAACGCTGTTATCATGCCAGAAAATACAGCCCAAAGCATTACAGATGTCTGGAACAAGCGGAACCCATATTAATGGTTATTGCTTAAAGAAGAGGCATGCTCAGATCTCTTTACTGTGCTCTGGGGAAATAGCAATTTTTACTTTCTTCCAGAGAAGACCAGAGACAAAAAGATCAATTGGGTTTGGCCTATCTCAGAGAGAGGTGGCTTTGGCAGAGGCAACTCAAATGACAGGCTTGACATGACCTGCGATGCAGCTACACAAATACACATTTTTCTAACAATTAATTTTTTCAGGGTACTGTCTGATGTTTAGACACAAAATTTTCAATTTGTTGTAGGAACACATAAGTTAGTGACATTGTAGGAAGAATTCATGAGGAGTCAAAAAGAATGAATTTTTTGTTTTTATAGCATGGACTCTGAGCTTTCTCCAAATATTCTAATTTTTTTTTTCTGTTGAGAATTGACTTGTGGTTTAATTCGAGTTAACCGAGCTTTTTTTTTTCTTTCTGTACAAGATGCTTAGCTAGTTTCTGACAGCGAGTAGATCATGCCTGAGCAGAAACAGATTTTTTTTGGAAAGAAACGATGATTTCTTTGCAAGGTGCCATTAATTGAACCAAACTGGAAATTCATTAAATGACATTTCAAGTGGCCAGAAAAGGTTACTATTTTGCTCTGGTAGAAAAATGGCCAGTTTAAAACACTTACTGAGAGATATGTGCATCATACCATGGAGTGGTGTAATGCTTACAACTTTATCAGTGCCAGCCTTGGCTGGAATGAATTATTTCCCTTTGATTTCTGCCAAAAGCAAAAGATTCCACAGTAGCATCACACCATTCTGACTACTCCTTACACGGTACACTCTGGAAATAAAATAGCACCTTTTGCCCCTTGAAAGTCATTGCCATTTGTAATCGGCCCAGGTCACCTGCTAGAGACACTGTCAACAAGCAAGAGAAACTTTTAAATTACCTGCCTTCAATGAAAATGAAAATGTTATCCATGAAACATCTCTGAGAAAATTAATTCAGCCTGATTCCTTCTATGCAAAGAAATATGTAGAGTATCTCCCTGAATCAGCTTTTTCTCATCTGAAATGGAGCCACTGTACTTCATTATGACATCAGAGATTGAACTTGGACAAGAATGCACTTCTGATAATTAAGATTGCATCAGGTTTGGAAAGTTTAATTCCTAAAAGGAGATGAAAGTTTCCTGATCCTACAGATGCAGAATGCCTGTGAATTGGGCCACATAGTGGTCATAGAAGTATAGGGATGAGTTTGAAACTCCTTATTACAGAACTGTGCAGATAATACCAGAAGGAAGAGCACCCCAATCTCATAAGGCTGTTAAAAAAAAGAAAAACACAGAACATCTCTTGGAACAGGAAGCTGGTGTATCATATGTCCCCAGGGTGGGGAATGAGCTTCTTGCTTTTAAGAGTAATTGATTTTACAGTGAAACGTATCAAGAGCACTGGTTTTCAAAATGATCCCGTCCACGGGTATTGGGAAATAATACATACTGCTAATTGCTTCAGAAATTGCTGTACAGTTCAACTTTGGTTTTGACTGTTTGGAAGGGAGACTTCGCACCTTCATGCCATTTCCCTTATCACAGATTAATGGCTGCTTTAAAACTGCAACTACTTTTGCTATTACAGAGATGAAATCTGCATCTCCTCACTTTTTGCCTAGGGCATCAGCTATAGTCTTTTTAGTTCAAACTCTGTAAGTGTTCTAAAGATAGCAGTGTGACATTTCTGTTTCAATGTAGCCCAAATTGTAGGTAAGGTATAAAACACCAGAGAAGAAAAAGATATGTTTGCTGATTTTACCATCATCCGTGCTGAGCTGCCTAGTTGAACAGTTCTAAGTAGGGAGGCTGATTGCAAGTGGGGAGGGGAGGGAGGAG
Source organism: Manis javanica (assembly GCF_040802235.1). Classification (NCBI taxonomy): domain Eukaryota; kingdom Metazoa; phylum Chordata; class Mammalia; order Pholidota; family Manidae; genus Manis; species Manis javanica. The sequence continues at coordinate 48,746,194 of NC_133156.1, forward strand.
GTGTTAACTTCTGGGAGGTGTAATTTATTGGCTGCTTACCTTTTGCTGTAATTCCACACTTAAATGTCTCAGTCACATGCAGATTGATTGGATGTAATGTGGAACCTGAGAACGGAAACGCAATTGTTTCTTTATTTTATGTTTTGTTTTGTTTGTGTCTCAGTTGTTTCCCCAGTGAGCTACAATAAATGTGTCTGATTTAGAAAGAATCTGTTTCTATAAGCCCAGTGGAATGAGCCAGACCGTAGCTTGTGATCAAGACTAATTGAACCTACCAATTATACCTATTTGTTTCATCATTTGTTCATTCAAACAAACATTATAAACATATATACATATGTGGGTGAGTGATGGATTCATAATGAGACATTTCAGGCACCTCTTCCTCCGGGAGGCCTTACCTCACCTGCTAGTCCAGGGGTCAGCAAATTTTTCCTGTAAAAGTACAGACAGTAAATGTTTTAGGTTTCACTTTGTGAGCCATGTATGGTCTCTGTCATATACTCTCCTTTTTGTTTACAACCCTTCAAAAATGTAGAAAATTTTCTTAGATCAGGGGCTGAACATGGCCCATGGGCCATAGTTTGCCAACCTCAAGGGCAAGCCAAGTGCCCCTTGTTTCACTGCCCATCACAACCTCCATATTGTATGGAAAAGAGCTAAACTCTAAATTCTTGGAGTGGAGGCCCTTATCTTGGCAACATGGCCTAAGTAGTAGCAAGTGTTCATTTTCCAAATACACAGTGATCTCCACCTTCCTGTTTTATATTGCAGCTGGGAAAACAAGATCCTATACAGAAACCAGTTAAGTAACAATTCAGAACACAGTGAGTGTTCTTGACGGGTCCTTGGCAACTTTGGCTTTCTCGAATAGAACTCCAAGTTGAAAACTAAGTTTGCAAAATGCCCTTGTAAGTTCTCAAAACAGCTTTAAAAGACCTTGTTCTGTACTTCATTAGGACTTCACCTGGGGTCTTGTTTGTTCTTCCTTACCATGTAATTTTTAATAAGTGTAATAAACTTTTAATAAGAATTTAAGAGATGGATGGCAAAACTGGCAGGGTGTCTGTGATGGTACAGAGCATTAGGCCCAGAAGCAACTCCACGATACCTGACAGCCCGACCTGAAGGAAGGAGAGAGAATAGATCAAAAGGCGATGCATACTATATGACTGCATAGAACAATTATGTTTGCTCTTAATAGGTTTTCAGTCATCAGTTAAATGTTGAACTATGCTCATTATGCTCTTTAAAAAGTGCAGCCAAATTTAGCTTCCAATTTCAAATTATTATATATACAGAACATGATTAAAATAAAAATATATGGATCTGCAGACCTAAGTTTTGGCTGTCTAGAAAGTTCACTTATTTGGACCCCCTCATTTATGAATAATGTGTGATGAAAGACACATGCATGACGCAGACCACCCAGCATGAAGAGCAAGCATTCAGCATCAAGTGGCCTGGGCTGATTCTCCCTTCCCACGTCTGAGACCTGCTGCAAGATGCTAATATTGGCGCTGAAACCTCGTCTCCTAATCAGCATAAATAGGCATCTTCCCTTAGGGTCACTGTGAGAAATAAGAATATTTTGCTTAGATAATCTTATTATACTGTGTTAAGTAAGTAAACATCATTACTTCTTTTGTGTTAAGTAAAGTTCTTAACACAGAATGGGGCACAAAGTGAGTTATAAAATAGTTGGCTATTAGTATTATAATTATTACAGTCATCAGTACTGTTTATGATGAAGTGTGAAAATGAATGTGACACAAAGTATTGAAGGAATCCACATGAAACTATAAATGTGGTGAAGATATCTGAGACTGAACCTTCTAGAAGGTGCTGCTTGATGTAGCATTTCAAACCAGTTCTGGAAATCAGGCTAAACTGGGACTCATTACCCCCAGAACTCATATAATCCCTGGGCCTCTTTCTTTGGTTAGGCTGAGAATAGCTGTTTTCTAGAATAGTAAAATCTGCCCACATAATATGACATCAGATCCTACTATGAACTCCCAAATGTTCTGAATTTCCAGCACCCTATCACATTAATTGTTTTGTTCTTAAATGGTGGGAGAAAGGGCACATCGGAGTGGAACAGAACAATTGCATTTTGGCTTAATGCAGAAAAACAGACATCCAGTTAGAAGAAGTGGAAAGATTCATACTCTCTCCTGAAATTTTCTTTCACTCTTTTGGCTTCAAACTACACTCCATTTTTTAACCCAGACATAACCCAGTGAGGGTGCAGACGCACCACATCGAGTGTGACCTTTAAAAGCAAGGACCTGAAAAGGGCCGCTTCCTTCTGGAAAACAAGTACTGATGGCAAGTCTAGCCACTGATGTAACACAGAGAAAGGGCTGCTTCCATGGAAGAAATTGGAACGAGGGAGTTTGGCTGGAGCAATAAGAAACGTCGAGAGACTTTGGGTATTAACCAGACTGGCAGGGTGATCCCTGGGAGGAAAGACAAAAATAGTTCCTGCCTTTCTGACTCAGGACTTACCCAGTTCGCTCTCACCATCCTGCCCTCCTGCAAGGCTCTCCTTCAGGGCGCGGTCCCCACTGAGAACCTCAGCTCCGCCCGGGCCGCCGCAGCTTTCCAGGGCCTGGTATTTGTGTCCTTAGCCCCGTGGCCGGTCGGCTCTTGCAGCTGGGCAGCCTGAGCTTGCTATGTGCTCAGCCGGACCCTTGTGCAGGCAGCCCTGCCCTTGAATCGTTCAGGTAGGCAAAATGACAGTCTTTTTATTGACTTTCCCTGAGGCTGGATGGAAAGGAAAGGGGTGAAAAATATCAGAATACTAGATGGTGTTTTAGCTGTGTCCTCACAAGTGTTTGTGAGGAACATCAGAACCTAAGGGGCAAGGACAGACAGGGCAAGGGAGAGAATGTGCCCAGGGAAGGAAGAGGAAATAAGACAAGTGCCACTCTGCAAACTGGGAGGGAAGCAGAGGAGCAGAGGAGAGCAGTCGGTGTGACAGGAGCCCTGAGTTATTTGTCAGTGCCCACCGTGCCCTCATTAGAATGCTTGCTTCTCAGACTTCACCCTCGTCCCCTTCCTGGGACCTGGCCTTGTAAGCCACTGTTCCTGTTGGGAACCCAGGCAATATCATTTCTTGTACTTTGGTCTCCTTCCTGCTAGTTCCCAGCCCCATCAGTTAGGAACCACCTGGGCTCTAAGAGTTAGAACCGATGTGGGTCATGGGTGCTGGAGCTGCGCAGACAGCTGTGGTAGTTACACTACACCTGTTTTCCCACGTTAAGCTATTGCCACTGGAAACCTGGATATCCCTTTTTATTCATCTGTTTACTGACAAGTAGTTATTTGTTGCTGTTCCCCCACCCCACACTGTAACAGATTCTGGAATTGGTCCCTCATGCAAGGGTTAAGGACAGTAAGGAGTGGCATGTGGGAAAATAGCATCTGCATGTGATACCTGGAGATCCTGAAAGAGAGAAGAGCACATTGCACCTGCAGGGGAATGGAGGTCAGGAAGGCATTTCAGAAGGATGTGAGATGTAAAAGATGAGAAAGCATTTGCTAGTTGCTGGCATTCATGGCACAGGGACCAGAATAAGCCAAGTCATTTTTGATAGCCACATAAATTGCCAGACCTGTATTAAGTGCTGCTGGCATTCCCTATATTCCTTAAGGTGTCTTTCTAGTAAATCCATGGCATCTTGCAGAGCTGTGCCATCACGTTAAACAAAATGAGTATGACTTCTCCATTTCTCCCAGCTCACGTTCTGTACCTTTCCCCAAAATGCCACTGAGCTGTCAGCGCCCTAAAGGGTTCTTTCTAAATACTTTTTAAACTTTTTTCTTGTATTATATTGCACTTCTTTCGCTCCCAGAATTGACCCTTTCTACTGTTGGAAATTTCATAAGACAAGCAGAGTTTCTCTTCCTGGGTAGCAATTTCCATTCATGCAAAATTGCCTTGCATGCAGCCAGGAAGTATAGCAGATTGTGAAGCTCTGTAATTTGTTGCCCATCAACTAATAATCTTATTGCGATGAATAATGTAGTACTGCTAATGTTTCTACAAGGTTATGGATTGTGCTGAGTGTCAGTAGAGAAGACGACAACATTGTGTAGAAAGACCATTCTTTCTCCTTCCTACACAGTATAGTTTCTTAAACAGCTTGCAATAGATACATGAGCTTTAGCAAACACTATTCAAATGAGCTCAAATACAGAAGCTATTAGTGATTTGCCAGTAGGACTTTCACACAGATGTTGATTCTGTTTTTGTTTTTTTCCAGTGTGTGTGTTTCTTTTTTTTTTTTTTAAGAATGTGACATACATGCTGGAAACAGATTTTCAAGTCCGAGGTTGATGTGCTCTCTTGTCAGAAAAAAACCCTCTGAACTCCTCCTGAAACAGCTCCTGTTTTGCTGCAAGTCTTTCTCCCATTAACAGCAGATACTTCTGTCCTCTTCTTAACATTCATCAAGGAGTTTAATTTTTGTTGTCATATTTTTCACATGAATGTACAGTAAAATTGCCTTTATTGTGTACAGTTCTATGAATTTTAACACATGTCTAGATTTGTGTAACCACCACCACCATGATGACAGAGCTCAAAGGCCTCCCTCCTGCTACCCTTTTGTAAGTGCACCCTGTCCCAGTCCCAACCCTGACCGTCACTCATTGTGCCCAGTCCTGTAGTTTATGTCTTCAAGAATGTAGTGTGGTGTGAATGGAATCATACAGTATATTACCTTTTAAAGCTGACTTTTTTCGTGCAGCATGGTGCCTTTGAGATATATCTAAGTTGTTGCATGAATGAACAGTTGATTCCTTTTATTGCTGCATAGTATTCCACAGCACCGCTTATCCCACTTTACCTTCTCCCTTGTAGGACATCTGGGTTGTTTCTAGGATTTGGATGATTATAAACACAGCTCCTCCAAACTGTCATGTGTAGGTTTTTGGGTGGACATAAATTTTAATTTCTCTAGGAGGAACAGCTAGAATTGGGACTGTAGGTGGTATGGAAGTGTAAGATCACGGGAAGCTGGCAAACTGTTTTCCAGAGTGGCTATACAATAGGCATCCCCATCAGCGATGTGTGAAAAGTGTTTCGATTTGCTTCGTGCCTGTCAAAAGTATGTTCTAGCATAATATTCTCTTTTGTCATGTGCTGCTTCTGGTTACGTTCATAGGTCATTCATTTTTTTAGTTCCCAAATGAGAGTCCTTAATTTTCTCTAAACTCCTTTTTTTTTTAAGACTAAAGTGTGTTGGCCTGCAACCTATTTTTTTTTCGCAAATCTATTTATGGTTTCTTCTTTGGTTCAGACTATATGTGTTTTAATTAGAAAAGCATACATGTTGGGTCTGTCTGTTGTTCACGGCATCAGGGTGATGCCGCTCAGTACCTGTAAATGTGCAGGCAGGTGGGCATTGGACAGTTGGGGGAAACCCAAGTGGTGATTCCTCTTGGTACTTTCCACTTCCGTTTTCACTTCATGAGTCCAGGTGTCTCATTCTACTTTATGTATGCAGAGTGCCCTGCAGGCCATGTGGACCCTGCCAATGTGATGTGGAATCCAGAGTAGGAATTGCAAGTTTGAACCTTGAAAGGAAAACATAACAGCACATGTATTCCATGTGCAAAATTGAGGACTCCAGCTCACCATGCTCTGTTATCTAGAATTAAACATAAAAGAGTTAATAAATATCATAGTCAGTGGAAAACACAAAAGAATCAAAATGTTGTTGCTTCTCTCCACAGCTAACAATTAACATTCTTGTGAATTTCTCTGTATGCCACAGAGCATCCTTTAAGTGGTATCCTAGCAAAATTCTGTACATTGGGACGTGCATGAATGTAGACCTAACAGAAAAGTGACTTAGCCTTGGGAGATAAGACTAGGATGGGGAGAGGGGGAAAGTGTTCATGTTTAGTTTACTAATATGCATATATGAACATTTTTCAGAGCAATATGTCATAAGCCCTGGAAAAATTTTTATGCATGACCTGAAACATGAATAAAAAATATGCATGGAAAAATGAAACATTTTGATAGTTAACAACCAGAAGGAAAAGAAAGTTAAGGTGGGATCTTTATGGATCAACCAAAAGGTCAGTGTAGGACATGGATTTCTTTACTTTGGCCAAAGATTCTGTAACCTCAGAAATCCATCGTGCCCAGGTGTAGATGCTCAGAAAGTAATGACTGAATGAATGAGCACATGAATGAAGGAAGACATCATTGAAGCAATGGACTCATAAATGTCTAAAAACAGCCGCTTATAAGTGAGCTTAGCTCATGTGCCACTGTTCCTGTGTAAGGATTTAATTGGAGAGAAGGCAGAAGGAATCTTGTGGAGAGGGCTGCCACCTTGGATCTCTCTCAGAGACTGTGAAAGGCTATTATCAAGTGCTACCTGCACACAACTTCGCTAGGCTCTGTAGAAAGAAAACCCGATAGAATGAAACCTCTTTCCAATTATATACCCTGTATGAACTATTTATAGTTCATAAAAATTTGACATGTTAAATATGGCCATGTGGTGTCTTTCAATATGTAATGTGCCAGCGTTAGCTCCAGTGTTAGTCCTAGAACAAAGCAACCTTAAAATAACATATGTCGGCATGGAGTTAGGAAGCCATTGGATTTTACCTGATGCAATCTGAAAAGGCTTCCTGAAGGAGGAGGAATTCCGTATAGCTTGCCTTTGATCTACAAACCCCCTATAGCACTATCCTTTTGCTTTGCCACATCCAGTTGCCTTTTGTATCACCAAACATACAGATGCATCAGGGTTCACCCTGCTCAGGTGAGTCAGTGGCCTGTAGCAATAGATTCATGAAGTAAAGCAAACATTTTCAAGTGACACAGAGAGCCACAGGAGATCCTGTTAGTGAGAGTCTGGAAGTGAAATGTGTCTATTCCCACTTGGGGTGTGTCAGAGGCTCCTGCCACCATTGGTTCCGCAGATTTTCTGCTTGTAAGGCAGTTGTCATGTTTGGATTGCTGCAGGAAGAGGGAAACTGCTGCGGTTTGCAGGAGGCAGAGCTGCGCTTCAGCAAGGTGACCACAAATAATTTTTTTCTTGAACTTTTTAGTCAAGTTCAAACTTTTGAGATTTGTCTCAAGTGACGCCAGGCAACAGCCCCTTTGGAAGATTTTCATTTCTGCTGGAATTTGGACTCTCCTTCCTTTGTTATTGCCATACTTTCATGTGTAATTAACTAATTAGGCAGTCCTTTGTTATGTCTACTAAGTGTTCCAGGAGCCAAGGATTCAGCAGAGACTATCAAATATCATCCTTGCCTTCAAGGCGCTTACTTTCTATTACAGAAAGATAAACAATTACAAAAAAAAAAAGTGATAATACGTGCTTTAGAGAAAAATAAAAAGTAAGGAGGCTAAGATGGCTGAGGTTGTTAGGGAGGGTGTGTCTTAAACAGTCACACTGGAGCTGAGACCTGAGGACATCAAAGCAATGAGCCTCTCAATTATCTGTAGCCTCAGGCCAAATGTGTGGCAAGTGCAAAGGGCCTGAGGCAGAGTCTGTTCGACTCAGTCCCAGGTCATTCAGAAGCCAGAGAGGATCAGGGCTTTTCTTATTTGCTTCAGTGTTTTCTTTGAGAACTAGACTTGAAGCTGAATGAAAGAAAACATAGGTTGATATTCTGGCTAATCCCTATACACGTCCCAGATTTAAAATGTCCCTGATGTTGCTATTCTCTGCCTGATGCATTTTCCCCCAGACAATGAGATGACTCTTGCTCTTTTTCCTTCAGGTCTCTGATCAAATATCATCTTATTGAGAAGCCTTCCCAGACCACATTATTAAAGTGTCAGATAAGCATTCTTAGAAATGGAAATTATTTTCTCCTCCAAATCTGATATTTCACGAGAGAGATGATTCACTCTCTATGTTATGGGATTAAGAATGATCCCATTTGAGGTGATAAATCTGAGAAAGTTTCAGTAACCCAAGAAGCCCTGAGAAACAAATTGCTAATTCATGACTTAAACCATCTAAATGTGATGAATAACTCAGGACCTCAGTGAGTCGTCCAACAGCGAATTGCGATGATAGAGCAACTGGCATGGCTCACAGATGAGCACAAGCAAAAGAAACTTAAAAGTCTCGATTTTACTTTAGGCTTTTCATGAAAAATGGTTGCTGATGCTAAATAGGAACACCAGGATTCAAGAACACCTAGGCCTTCCTTAGGCTGGTTTTCATAGGAAATTAGAAGATTTATAAAAGCTGAAAATTTATAAGGCCCTTCAGTTTGTCCACCATCAGGTAGGTGGTTTTATTTCAGTGTATTTAAGTTGCAAAAGGTGAAAATTAAGGACTGATTAATCTGATATTCTGTAAGTCCTAGAGCTACTAAAACTCATTAGTAGGAAAAAGGATCCCTTATTCTTAATGGTGCTATTTACCTTAAAATTATCTTGCAACAGGAAGCCATTAAAATGAAAGTCTTTGAATCACAGGGTCGATTTCACTCCTTTCTCCGCAACCTCAAGAAAACCTTAGCCTGTTCAGGCAAAAAGGAAATAAATACTGACATTTTCTAAGTACTTCTTATTTGTAATGCATTTTCTAAACACCTTAACTTTAGAAGTACTACCTCATTTAACTCTCTTTACAAAGTAGGAACGGTTATTAACCACCATTTCTTTCTTTTTAATTGAAGTTTCATTGATATACAATCTTATATTGGTTTCAAGTATACAACACAGTGTATGAACCATCTTTTATAGATGGGGAAACAGAGGCACAGACAAGTTAAATACTTCATAATTCTGGATGTCTAACTCCAACAGTCCCTCAGGCAAAACTGGAGAGGTCTATTTTGAAAAGGCTGCAGGAGCCCTGGAAATGGCACGGCATCATGAACTGTGGCTGGGAAGAAGCCCCCTTTCCTGCTGGGGCACTGTGGGAGATGGTGATCCTAATGTCAGACTCCTTCCCCAAAAACTGAGCTCTGCAGAGCACACTAGTCTCCTGTTACCCAGTTTTCCTGAAACCTGTTTGCATCCTGGAGCTCTTGGGTAGGGCTGGGCAAGGGAGTGGATTTTTCCCTCCTGCTTCTTGTCCACGCTGCATGATAAGAAGAGCTACGAGCACTGTCTCACCCACTTTTAATGAAAGAAGCAAGGCAACTCCAAGATAGCTTTGAAGGAAATCACTAAACAATCATGAATAAAACCCAGAGGGCACTCTGTCTGACAGTGCTCGGTACCACGTAATCCCGGGCAGGGCATGATTCTTCGGGAAGCTCTCAGATCCTTGTTTTTCTTGGGTAAACTTCCTCATGCGCTTGTGTGTGTGTGTATGTGTGTGTGTGTGGGTGCACGCATGTGCATTTTCAAGACATAATATCCTGACAGTATTTTCAGCAAAATGCCCTATACATCCCATTATATCAGCTGTCACTTGACATAAAACCAAATGCAGTTCAAGGTCTGACATTCATCTGACTTCTGTTTATACAGTATGGAGAAACTTTTGTTCTGTTGCCCTATAAGGCATGCACCTTGAGAGATCTAGGGAAAAGGTCACCCAGATAGTAAATAATTCCACTGAGCTTTGTAGTGAAAATGTTCCAGGAACCTTTATCCCGTCCTTGCCATTTAACTGGTATGCCTCAGTCACTCTTGATATTAGTGAATGGTCTAGATCAGAGCGTGTCCCCCTCATTCTGTTTGTCAGAGGCACAGTCTGAAATCAAAATCATATTTTATCTTTGTTTTGATCCCCTTCCTATGTTCAAGGAAAAGCATTGTGACATCTCAAAGAAAAAAAGAAAAAGAAATACACCTCAAGGAAAACCTAGTTAAAGAGCTAAAGAATGGCATCTTGATGGAAGAAAATTCCATTGTGATTTGTATTTTTTTTTTTAAATCTTCTCTCTGAGAAACATTATTTTTCATGGGTAGGGAAGTATCCAAATTTTGCCCAGCCTATTTTACAATAAGACCTTGAAAAGCTATGCGATGGGCTGGAATGAGAGGAGTTTAAATTTTTGATGCAATTCTCTGCTTGGGAAAGTGATAATGCAGCTCAAATAACAAAGAAAGTATTTTCAGCTACAGTGCAACAATCAACATAACGTCTGGGCATATTAATAATTTCAGTCCTAAACTTCTCGACAGGGAGAGCATGGGTCTTAATAGCATTGTCAAGATCCTTAGGGCAATTGAAAAACCCAAAACCATTACTTTCTACTGATAGGCTTTCCTCTCCCAGAGGATGCCAAAATATCTAGGGTAATATAGATTTATTGAAATGCTCAGATAGGCCCTGCTCAGATGTAACTTTGCAATAAAATCATCTTTTTAGAAGAGTTGCTCCCAAGTATTCCAAGTAGTCTTTTTTTTTTTTGTCTTTGTCACTTAGAAAGTAGCTAATGTAGTTGACATTGATCTCAGGTGATACTTTTCTGATGATTTAAGAGGCAAGGAATGAGGATGGGGTGTGGTGAAATGATGTGACACTTCTGATTAAAATCCCTTTCTGACCCATCATAAGTAAGAACTTGCCCTATTTGGGCAATTTGATCCCAAACCTATAATCGCTATTAAGTTTGAAATTCAAGGGCACCTGTGAGTTCAGCACCCGGTTTGAGTTCCCTCCCTCTTTTCTTCCTCTTCCTCCCCATGAGAGTCCCTGCCTGTGTGCCACTGGGATTTAGATGCGTAAGAGTGGCTCTCTGCTATGAGGACAGCCATGTGTGAAGCATGGAAACAAATTCCAGGATCCCCCGCAGGCCCTCAAAGTGTACAACTGGCTTTCAAATGACCATTGCCCAACAATTACCATCCCAAAAATATCAACAGCCATAGGGTTCCATCCAAAAAGTTCCTATGAAGCACCAGCTTGCAGGTTGCCATGGGAAGATTTTCAAGTGGCATGAAATGTGCCCCATCTAACTTTGACTGATTCCAGCAGGGCTCAGAAACAGACATCGTCATTATAAAAAACAGAGGGATCACCATTTATATGAGATTTCCAGAATAGGCAAATCCACAGTAACAAAAAGTAGATTAATACTTGCCAGGGGTTAGAGGGAGGAGGGACTAGAAAGTGGCTGCTAATAGGTATGCGGCTGTCTTAGAGGTGATGCAGATGTTCTAAAATTACACAGTAGTGATGCTTGCACATCTCGGTGAATAGACAAAAAAAAAAAAAACCCACTAAAATGTGCACCTTAAAAAGCTGAATTTTATTATATCTCAATAAAGCTGTTATCAAAAAAAAAGTGGTCAAGCAGAACCAGAAAAAAAAACAAAAAACAACAGGGGATCAAAGTCACCTTTCTCTTTTCCTGGTGTCTGCGTGTCTCCTATTAAAGGACCCTCTGAGCACAGTAAGAATCCTGGGAATCAGGTGAAGGCCCACTAGATTCCAACCATCAGCTAGAATATTCAAATAACAGTGGCAGAAATTTGCTCTGATCCCTCTCCACTGAGGCTCTCTGTATATAACCCCCCAAGACTTGAGTCATTCATTCATTCATCTGTCCATTCATTTGTTCACTCCACACTACTTATGTGCCTAGCCAGGCAACCTTGTGCTGGGGATATAAAAACAAGTCCTTGTGCTGGAGGAGCTCGTTATCTAGTAGGAAACACAGAAGAGTCCTATACCATGTACAACCAAGTCCCAAGGGTTATGAAAGAGATGTACCCAGCGTGCACTCAAAAGGGGTTCAGATGTATTACAGTTAAACACAAAATACAAAGAAGGAAACATATCACTTAACTTCCCTGTATCTCAATTTCCTCATCTTTAAACTAGAGAACAGTATCTGTTTTGAAGATTATTCCAAGTTTTAAATAAGACAAAACATATAGAGTGTTTGTCACACAGCTGGTGATTATTAAGTGGGAGCAATTGTTCTTAAATGATCTCAGATGTCCCTCTAAACCCTAGTTTTTTATTAATGTAGGTAGGACTGAGAAAACTGTCGTTTCTTAGCCTGCAAATGATTGCTCCTTATGACTGCAATTCCCATGCTTCTGCCGTGCGATGTTGATCTGTGTGTCATCGTGAATGCACTCGGAATGTTTTTTCCTCTGAGGTCATATATTTTGTGTAAGCAAGAGAACTACAAATCATTCCTTATGAGTGAGCACAGCCCTTTTTTTCTCTGGTGCTCTGTTGAGGCTGAATGGGGCCTTTCCATCAAGGACAGCGCCTTGATCCGGGACTGTGCAATCCAGGCCAAGAGGCTCTGGCCCAAAGCCGTAGCTGAGCACGGGGAGATGAGCAGGAGGACATAACGTGGCTCACTCCTTCATCCCCCCCTTGTTTTTACTCCTCCTCCTGAAATGTGAAAAAGAAAAAAAGCTGCAGCTGCATCTTGCTACCATAGCAGCCGTTTCCTACAAATACTGCAGACTGGTCAACTACCATGCAAAACCAGCAATACCATTCAAGGGCCCGTCATAAAAAAGAAGAACCCATTCTTTAGGGGACAATCATTCAGCAGATGTTAAAACAGGGAAGAGGAGGCAAGCTGAATGTCCAAAGTGCCCAATACTTAGAAACAAACAAGTAAATCTCTCTCTTCATCTTTTTCTAAACACAGGAGGAGAGTAGGTCTGGGCCACCCGCATCCTTCTACTCCAGGGCTGTTGGCAAAGTCCCCCCAGTCAGAGCACGCAGGACGAGCTGAGACCCAGCGTGCCCTTGTTTATGCCCTGACAGACCTAATTGCCGTGCATCCCTTGTGCCAGTGGCTCTGGAGCCAGGGATGCTGCTTGGAGGAGGAAGTTCTGGGGAGGGCCTTTGGGAAGGTACAGAAAAGAGATCATATGGCAGTGTGGCTCTTCTGGCCTGTTTCTCCAGATTCAGGCAGCACTGAGGGGGCAGAACTTTGAGGTGGGTGAGTCCCTCCAATGTCTCACAAGGTTTCATTCTGCCATGTAAGCACATGTGCAAAGAAATGAGTCAAGCCAGTTTTCCTCTGTATTTGCTAGATTGTGTATAAAGCTCTAGGTCTTTGTTCCCTCCCTGTGTGTGTGCTGTGGGGCCTCCTGCTCCTTTGCATATAGCAGAGTTGTGGAGAGACCCTGAGGTCAAATAGCAGCTCTACCACTTACTATGTGATCTTCAGCACTTTCCTTAACTTCTCTGAACCTCACCTGCTGGATCTGTAAAATGGGGATGATAAGGGAACCTATTCCATGGGAGTTAAGTGGTAATACATTGAAATGATTTATGTATAGCACTTCACACAGGACTGGACACACAGGGAAAGCTTAACTCATAGCAGCTACTGTCAACTTTATTATTTTGTTGTATTAACATCCATTGTTTTCTTTATGGAAATGGAACAGAGCTGAATCCCAAGTTCCATTTCTGCCAGCTCTTGAGAGGTGCTCTTGAGACTGTGTCTACAAAATCCTGTTCCATGTCCCTTGATCACCATGCCCTTGTGCAGACAGAATTTAAAGGTGAAGGGGAGTCTGAGGTTGATGATTTTGTTTCCATTCAATGACCTCACCCTCCAAAAGCTGCCACTTCAAAGACCTAGGAAAACTGGAGTGCCCCAGAAGGTACTCATATTTCCCCAGAATCATAGTTGCTATTTCCCTTATTACTATAATATTATTATAACACATAACAATATATAACAGTAGCATGTATTAATACTTAAGATGTGTTGAAACTATGCTTGGCTCTTTATAGATATAGTCTCATTTGATGCTCCTCGCAACCATGTGAGGGAAGTACAATTACTGTGCTCATTTTACAGTAGAAGAAACAAAAAAAATTTTTAACTTTCCAAGTGCCCACACTGCTGTAAGTGCCCAAGCAAGGGTTGAAACCCAACCGCCAGCATGGCCATCTGCAATGGACTCTCCTTATTTCTAACTAGAGTCTGTTATTCTTCAAGCTCCTCACCTCTGATTCCCTTTGGCTCCCATTCAAGGTTGCATTTAAACAAGGTGTCTTGGTGCCAGTTTTCATCGACCAGAAACTCCAAAGTCTCTGCCAATACCTACTTCTAGTATCTTCAAATTGCTGTCAAGATATAACTTGCTCCAAAGACATGGTTCAGTAGAAGAAGGCAGAGAGCTTATGGGTAATTCATTGTGTTGGCATCTGAGGGGTTGAAACTTTTCAAGACCAACAACTGGCGTGCCATCTCCAAGAATAAGCACATTGTTAGCATTTAGTCAGGCCTCTACTTTTGTTTTTTTCCTTCCTACATTTTATTATAACTGTAAATCACCGGAAAAATTGGTATGGACTGTGGAGCAAGACAAGGCCAACCTAGTTTACCCCTGCCCCTATGCTCTCAACCCCCACCCCCACCCATGGGTAGACGCAGCCTGAATGCCCGTCTCCCATCATTTATTTAGGAAAAGTGCTACAACAGTAGCCAAGTACTAAGGATATACTTCCTTAGCTCCGAAGAAAATCCTTCTCTTTTTACCGGGCGGGTGCTTGTTGATCCCACACTGTGAGCATGCTAGTCTAGTCAACACGAGAACTGATACTCCAAGGTTTTACAGTCCCCACACGGAGCTTGGTTGGAATCGCTATTGAACCCAACAAAGCAGCAGCACTTTACCTTTTGTAGGCTCCCCTGTCCCCAACTGGCATTTAGGAAGGACAGAGTATGTGACTGGCATTTCCAGAAATGTCCCACCACAAATTGAAAAACACAGAGACTTAGATGATTCAAGCAATAAGACCGACTAACAGAACAAAGTCAAGTGCTCATTCAGGGACAGACATTTGAATATACAAGAAGCACCTTCCCTATAAATTCACTTATCTTTGCTAAGAGTCCTCCATAAACCCCCCACTGTCCCACCATCGCTTTTAACAAAGAAACAACATAAAGTTCTTTTCTTCCTAGTGTAAAAAGCTACGCAGTACCTAAAAATAGATTCCAGATTCTCAAGATAAATCAGGGGCAGTATAATAGGTGAGCACTGCAAATTTTAATGACAGTTGCCTTTTGCCTGCTAATAGCATACTTATTATACTTGATACTGTGTAAGCATTTATGCATAGTTACTTGAGGCTCAATTGCATTATTATGAGATTTCATATTTATGTAATAGAAGAGCCATTAATATTATGCACATTAATTAAATCCAATAAATATGTGGGACTCAGAGGTTACTTCGTCTAGCTGAGTTTGTTTCACCATAGATACTTCACTATACTCATTTCTGTCTCACCATAGATCGAAGACATCAGTTGCTCAGAGAAGGGCTTTTTCATGTAATTTGGCTTCTTGGAAAGCAGTAAGCATGCTGCCATCCATCGTTTGCATTTTTGAAATGGGAAGCCATCACACCCAGCCAAGCACATTGGATGACTGTAATAAAAACTGAAAAATCACAGAAGTGCCTACCGTCATTAGTTGTAGCAGAGGTATTGTTATATTACAGATACTTTACCCGCACAGAATACTGAAGTACCCCTGGTGAAATTAGCAGTCAAAAACGTATACATGCCTACTGGTGAGTAATATAAATGCATACATCTGCCAGATTAACACAACAGGGATTGTTCCAGGCAATGGGAAGCCAGAAAAACCACCCAGTGGCATTTGGCTCTATCCAATTGTTCCCATGAGGGCACGCAGACTCAGCATTTTGGTTTTGTTTCTCTTTTCAAGAGCAGTCAGAAATTTGGTAAGCTATACAACTCTTGACTCCAAATTTGGGGGTTACTATACACTTTGGAGGCTGCCAGTTTGTGACTTCTTCCCTAGATTGAGGAAGTTGGAGTTTACTCCCTCTTCTCAAATCCGGGCTCCTTGAGAGCTGCTGCTATGTCTTATCCATTCTTTTATTCCCCAAAGAACCAGGCAACATTTCAGGAACATGGCTTTTGGAAACTTGCCAGCCATCAGGTAGCAAGTCTAGCACTTCACATTCATCCTTCTTCTCTGACTTTGACAGCAGCCTCACAGGTAGCTCCAAAAAAAAAAAAAAAACAATTTTGCCATTTGGTAAATGACTACTCTGAGAATTGAAGGCATGAAGTTGCAGGACCAGGTTCATGATAACTCAAAAGTGGCAGACTCGAACCTTGTTCTTAAGATTTTATCTCCTAACCAAAGGCTAAATAACCCCGCCCCCTCGATGCTCCCTTGTCTCTCTGTACACAGCCCAGTGGTAGCATTTACCACTCTCTTTGTAACTGTCTCTTCCTTCTATTTCTTGCACCTAATGGGAAACTATGATCATTGATGAACAGATAAATGAGCAAATACAATCAGTGTCACAGTGGAAGTGACCAACCGTAATGAGGAGAGTATCTTCCAATACTGAGGTTGCTGGCTAGTTTTCATTCTTCTTGCTTTTCATAATTTGGATTATTTGCAGGGAAATAGCTTTATAGGAGGGCAGGAGGGGTAGATACTCAAATATTCTTTCATATTCCCTACCCTTCTTTCTCCACCTGCCCCTAAGCTCTAAGCCTTCTCTTTAGGAGAAACTGAAAGAGCCTGACATCACTTGCAGGGAATCATAAAGCTCCCCCTCCATTTTATTTGGAACATACCAAACAGCACCCAGGTCACTGCTTCCATTTCTCCCTCGGTATCATCCCTGGATATCAGCAGCAGCATGGAAACCACAGGAATTCCACCCACACAGAACACAGATGGACAAGGAAGGGCCACACAAGCTGGAGGAGGCAATGAAATCCTAGCCCAGGGTGAATCCACAGGAAGCAGGAGGGTTCTGGCATCTCAGACGGTGAATTAAATGCCTCACATGGTCTCTTTGTACTTTGGGAGAGTGTGTGGTCTGGAGACCTGGAGGGTGGGGACCAGGGGCTGAGGAAGAGGGAAAGTTAGGGCTTGGGGCTGAGGAGGGCTGAGTCCTCCAGACCACTGATTCATCTCATCTTCCCGAGGCATGTCTCATAATTACTTTGCTAATGGAGAATAATGGCATGACTTGGGAGGGAGTTCAGATAGGGGAAAGAAAGGCAGTGGAATTCATTAACCATGCAGGGTGAGGGGGGAGCTTGGATAGCATCTCTAAAGGATCATTATTACATCATTTCACCCCCTTGTCTCACCTTTTTCCACTAAGACAAGACAGACAAATGCTAAATAACTGTATAATAATACATTACAAGACAGACAACAATGCCAAAAAATATAATAGCCTACTATGGCTATGAAACTCCCTAAAAGATATATTTAAAATGTCACTGGTACATAATGTGAAATACAAATTGCAGGTTCATTTGGAGGACGCAAGTTAAAGTCTTTGCCACTGTACGGTGGCAATTTCCTACCGGGTTTTAGTTTTAGTTGTCTTTTTCTAAGTGTGTGTGTGTGTGCATGCATGCGCGCACACACACACACACACACACACAATACCACAAGTAATTTCATCCCAGAGATGCAACTTCAAGGCACCACTTTCCTCTGTATTTTTCCTTCTTGTTTTGTTGGTCATGATGCTCTCCAAACCTAGTATCTTCTTGACATGTTGTCTTCCTTTCGTAATATTTCTGCAGGCTTCATCGGAGTCACAGAATATAGATTACACCTTTGATGATGTAGCCTGGCCACATAAGGAGACAAGTAGTTGAAATTTGTGTCAAATTGCTTGTTTAAGTGACATGAGCCAACTTCTTAAAGCCAGGACAGCAGGAGCTGAGGATTTTAAAAGTTGGCAGGGGCCGAAATGACAAGGCTCTACAGTCACCTGGTGAGCTGCCAACCCTGACTGGAGGCTTCAAAAAAGGACACAAATTAAAAGTCATGTCTCAGAAGCCATTAAAACCAAATTATAGGCTTACATTGCATAGTGAAACTACTTTCATATTCATTATGCTGAAAATATTTCATTTTGTAGATTGAAAATGGGTTGCTAGGAAAGCCCTGTGTGGAATTATCATCTGTGGTCATATTTACAAGGGAATGCATGCAGAGGTATAGTTCTCCTTTGTGCACTTTTCCTCCAAGGATAGAGGATTTCAAGATTAGAAAACAGGATGCAATTTGGAGCAAGGGTCATGGTTTGAAAACATCAGCCCTGACCTTCTCCAGAGACAGAGTCCTCAGGGTTCATCTCTCAGAGGAGAGACATTATCAACCCGCTGATCTGAGCAGGCTCACAAGTGTTTTGTTGACTCTCATTAAAAAATATGTATGTGTGTATATATATTTATTTATATATATATACACACACACACACACATACAAACACAAATACTTGTTTTAGCTAATTGTCATTATTTTTAAAAAACAGGAATTTTTTCTACAAGTTCTGATCTTTGGCTCTCTTAGAAAAAGTAAACCTGACTGCCTTAAGCCCTCCTCCCTGCATGGCCTCATGGGCTTGGATCTGAGAGGGGGCTGCTTCTGACCCTGTCCAGGTCACCTCAGTCCATAGCTGGCCCACTTTGCTTCCTGACACGGCCCTACAGGTATTTAAATTTTCAGTTCCCTGACTTAGAGTGTACCATATTCTTATTACCTTTAGAAAGAGGAAATATTTTCAAAGAATATTTTCAAGGAGTACCAGTTTACCAGGGTATGGAATAGGGACTTGTCACAACAATGATCAGCATGGAAGGCCATATTACTTTCATTGCAGTATTGTTTCAAATAACTCCACTGGGCTGTCCTCATCAGCCTGATTTTGCTAACCTTGTTTCTCATTCTGATTTGATGCCTACCAGTAAAGTCAAATCGAAGTGTTATTTATTAGTACCTAGCACTGCGCTGCTTTATGCAGTCTGATCTGTCTCTCTAGGTTGTGACTCTCAGGAACTGTTGATGGAGACATTGCTTCTAGTCGCTCCTCTGTAGGTGTGCAGGGGGTCTGGCTGCAGTCTGCAGCTGCTGATGGCCATCTCTCCTTCCTCTTTTCTCCAGGTCCTCCAAATCACCACAGCCAGTCCACCCTGCGGCCACCTCTGCCGCCGCCTCACAACCACACTCTGTCTCATCACCACTCCTCCGCCAACTCCCTCAACAGGAACTCGCTGACCAATCGGCGGAGTCAGATCCACGCCCCGGCTCCCGCGCCGAATGACCTGGCCACCACGCCGGAGTCTGTCCAGCTTCAGGACAGCTGGGTGCTGAACAGCAACGTGCCACTGGAGACCAGGTCAGTCCTTATCGCCAGTCATGCCCAACTCCAGACCCGAGCCACTGACAAGCCACTGCATGGTTCAGCATTCTAGGTGGGGGAGAAAATCTTGGCGTAAATAATGGAACAGGTGTACCACCTCCTTGTTGTTCCCTTGGTAATTTGACCCGGGAGGGTAGATGGATGGGTAGTTCTCTGTTCACACATGTCTCCTTTTAATGCTTGTTTACTCTCTTAGACAGCTCTTGTGTATCCAACTAATAGAATTAGCATAACATATTTTTACTCAAAGACTCATGGGAAACATGCTTATAAGGGTATATTGACTGAATGCTGCTGATAAATTATGCATTTGGTCTTTCTTGAAGTAATAAATGAAGACTCATTTGAAATTAAGTGTTTGGGGAGACCTTGAGAAACAGTCTCTGATTCCAAACTGACAGAAGTATAATTTTAATTTATATTTCATCCAGCATGCCGTCTCACTTTAATCCCTCCTGTACACACTAACAGCTTGATGCCTGAGGGGCAAACAGTAATGTATAAAAACAAACAAGAAAAGAGGGGTAACGCTTATGTTGGGAGAGAAAGTTTCAAAGTGATCTCCAGGTCTGGCTGTGTTTTGTGTTGTCTTTGCCTGTCCTTTTCTCACCTTCGCTTCTGGTCTTCCAAAAACACGTCCACCTTAATGACCTGAAAGAAAACACATCAGTCGCCACGTGGTGGCTGGGCTGTAATTGACAGCAAAGACTGTGAGCAGGTTGGCCAGATATCAGGAGGCCCTGTGCCACGTCCCGACAGGTTCTTGGCTTGTTACTGTTCCCCTGTCCAGAAGAACCATGGAGACAAAACAGAGAAAGGAGACAACTCATACTGACCCTTCAAAAAGTCTCATGCAGTTTTTAAACTTCAACAACTTAGGTTTGAGGAAAGATAGAAATACACTTAATGCTTGTGTATCTTTCTGATAATGGCCAGTGAATTTTCTGTACTCACCTGGAAGCAGTTATGTAAACCACAGCATTTGATCTTGTTTTCTATCTCTAACCTTTTTTTGTTTTTTAATAAGATTTTAAACAGGAATAAACTGTGAACATTGTCACAGTAGTCACTCCAAACTTCAATATGTTTTATTTTCTAACAATTGTAGGTTAGTTTTTACCATACCTGCAATCTTAATCTCTGAGGCTTAAACTACGTAAAGTCAATGGAAACTCTGTTACATATATTATGTATAATAGATATATTTAAACATCTGTACTGATGATGAAGTAATCCACTAACAAACAGACTGAAGGCTGACTGGTCCCCCAGGCTGACTCAGGATATTTTCATAAATGAAGGTGGTCTGTAAAGCTGGATAAGACTTTGGTTTTTTCCTTAATTTATGAATGGCCCCAAAGTTTGTTGTGCACTAGTCAACTTATTTTTACATTAACAGACTATTGTTTGAAAAAGTTTCCCAACATAAGGGCTGCATAGAGTGGATGAGAAAGGAGGAGAAGGAGATATATAGTTGCTATTGTAGAAAAAAAAAGAAGGAAAGGGTAGAACCACCATCACCATTAACGACCAGTTTTTACTGTGCACTTTGTATATGCCTGATATTACTACTATGTGTGCATTATCTCATTCCAGCCCCAAAGAAGGGAGGCAGGAACCATTATTATCACTATTTTAAAGATGCAGAATCTAGACGTAGGGAGGTAAAGTAACTTGCAAGAGGTCTAGGGCTTCAGGGAGATAGTAAATTATGAGGCACTTAGAGGGAACTACAGTCAAAGTAGAGGGGTGAGACGTCTACTGGCTTCTGCAGACACAGCACAAAGGGGCGAACATTACCGGTGAATAACCACACTTATTGCCCGGACTATTACATTTAAAGGGCAAGATCCATCAGAGTGTTTGCTCCTCACAAAGATTCTCCCCTTGGCTATAAGAACATATATGCTGCATAAAGACATCTCCTATCCCCCAAGCTCTGGTGTAATTAATTGGTTTCCAGGAGATTTATTTTGAACAACCATTTTGCAATGAAGTGTTCTCTTGGTAAGGATCCAGTAGAGAGGACCAAGCAAGCCCAGCATGGCATGTTCCTGTTTCCCTGTTTGAGCTCTACTCAAACTTGCTGTCTGGTCTATAGAGTCCTTCAGCAGATCATTCAGATATTTGCTATTTCTCTGAGGATTAGGGCTTCTCAATGATGCTTTTGGGGGAGGCAAGTTAAAGGCTATCTACTTGGGGAGTAGACAGGATTGCCAAAACCTTGAAGTCTATGTGAAGGAAAAGACAAGGACAACATCTGGATGTTCTTTGATCAGTATATTTAAGGGCCAAGGATTAGAGGATATAAGCCCCTTGGGATGGAGCTGTTATCAGAAGTCAAACACAGTGAACAGTCAGCAGATATTCGAAACTCCATTCATGAAACTGGGTATGTATAACTTGGATGTGCAACTGGTCTCATGTACAAAAGCTTCAGCAGCAGTTAATAGAATTGCTGAGCTTTATGTTTCTCTTTTAAATGTTATCCGTTCAGTCTCTTCTTAGCAAATATTTTCTGAGTCCCTTGTGTATACCAAGTGCTATAGTAGGTACTAGGGAGATAATAATAAATACATGTATCCACCCCCAGAAGCTCACACCACTACAGGAGGAGATATGTATATAAACAAAAGGATAGTGCAGTATATACAATAATGGAAGTATAAATGCTACAGTGATGTACAGAGATTAACTCTCCCAGGGTGTTCCAGAAACATTTGATAGCTGAGGGGATGTTTGAGCTGGGTTTTGAAGAATGGGTGCGAGTTTATCTAGTAGAGTGAGTTTACCTAGTAGATAAGTGGAAGAAAGTCAAAGATGATAGTATGTTATGTGTTCCCATTCCCCATTGATTTGTCAGAAAGTCTTGGAAACTGCAGAACTGAATTCACTTGTTTAAATGCTGAAACATTGTGAGTTTAATAGTGTCATTTTCTTAGGCATAAGAGAAAGTATAGGTATGGGCATGATGCCATAATAGGATTCTCACTCCTATTTTTCATACCAAATACGGGTTATTTAACCACATCCAGGAGAGAGAAGCATTGAACGCAAGAAATTCTGGAGGCTGATCACAATGTAGTCATCAATTTAAAAAATGCTGAGGAAATTTACAAACGCCACATCCACTCTCCATAATACAGACTTCTGGATGTGATAGAAGAGTTTCCTCACTCTGGGAGGTGATGAACAGACATTCCACCACCCCCAGAGAGTCAAAACCAAGTCCAATGTTTCTTTAGACCAGTGAGGAACAAGCCCTTGCGTCACTGCATTGCTTTTTGACGACCCCATCATTCTTCATGAGGCATGCTAGTTCTTCTCTGGACTGTGCTTTTCCATTTTTTCTATGACAAGAAGGATAAGAGGTGTTGACTAAGGAGGCCTAGCCAGAAAATAGGACTGTACAAATTTGGAATTTAACATAAACTAAAAGAGCGTATAAAGAAAGTTCTACATCAATGTTAATCATAAAAGGAACAATGCACATAAGTTTCTACTACCAAAAGCAGTCAGTTCATGTATAAACCATAATATATTCTAAGAAAAAACCAACACAGGGCAGAGGAACTAATTGCAAGCAGTCTCTACTGTCTTTTTCTAATATAGGTATAACAAAATCACTCTGCCCACCATCTTCCTCTCAGCCTACTCACAGAAGGTCTTAGAACAAAGTCCTTGTACAATTCTTGGTTGATTCCACCTTTCGAGTCTTTCCTCTCCTGAGATAAAAAACTGCTTCTTTGGGAGTTTCTAAAGTCAGCTTCTCTTGTCTAGAACAGTAGAAAGTAGCTTCATGACAGAACCTGACTTTCCTTCCTTTATGCGTTTTGCTGAAGGAAGCTTCTCTCTCTGAGTCTATCTCAGCAACAGGTCACTAAAGAGAATCCCTAAGCAGGACAAAAAAGTTCCCTCTGAGTTTACATTTGCCCTGAAATACCAGAAGCTCTATTTTTTTTTCTAGTAATACCTGTTTTATCTTTATAAATTTTGACACAGGGTGAACAGAAAAAAGATAAATAAAAATAGATTTCAACTTTCCATCAGATCCTCAATTGCAGACGCCCTAATTTTAACCATGAAGATCCTCAAGCTCCAAACAAGTTTGCAATTTATTTTTTAAGATGGTCATCCACTATTCATCCAAGAAATAGCTGTAAGAACCTACCATGTGCCAGACCCTGAGGATTCATCCTTGAAGAAGGAAAACAAAGTCTTTGCCCTAAGGAAGATTCCAGGCTGGATATAGACAGAACATGAACAAATGATTAGATACATGCCCCTACAATGATAAATTGTAGTACATGTCCTGTGAGGTATAGAGAAGCCAGACTCATAAGAAATTGACATTTATGCTGAGCTGTAAGGATGAGTAGGTGTTAAAATTACACTTAAAGAATGTTCTAGGTAGTAAAAACAATGACCTGCTGGCAGGTACAAACACTAAAATGCCAGGAGGAGAGAACAAGCTAGAAGGGCAGGTGAGGGCAGGATGATGCAAGGCTTTGGGCTGGACTGAAGGTTTTAGACTTTCCCCCAAGAACAATGAAAGCCAGTGAAGCATTGTAAACTGGAGAATAAAATAATAACATATACTGTTTTTTATTTGTTTTTACTTATGAATAACTGCCATATGGTAAATAGACTGGGATCGCAGATAGAGATAAGGTAAAGGTATAGCAAGACTAAAGGTCCAGTTTGGAGAATATTGTAATGGTTCAAATGAAAGATGGTATGGCTTCCCTTTAGGGTTCCTGCAGCTTCAGTACCAGAGCCATCTGGCTTTCTCCTACCCAGTCTGATAGGATGAACATTTTGTAGATACGAGGTATATTTTAAAAGTAGAATCAGTAGGAATTAATAACTGCTAGAATGCAGAGATATGGATTAGAGAATCATGAGTACGGTGACCTATTTTTTAACTTAGGAGGCTGGATGGATAGTGATGTCATTTCCTGAAGAAGGAACAGGTTTTATGGCAGAGGACAAAAGTTCAGTTTTAGACATGTTTGACCATGGGGACCCAATTATGGACTGAGGCCACCTCGTGGTCATGCAACAAGAGAATAATTGTAGCTGCTACTGGGAAGACTTATTTTGAATTTGAAATAATACCTGCAACAGAGAACTTCATCCATTTACAAAGAATAGGATAATATCGCTTCTCAGCCTTTTGGCTAAGATCAAGTGTAATACAAAGAATAGGATATTTAGTGTATCCGATGCTGTCCGCAGTTGATTTTTCTCTTTAAAAAGTATCACTCCAGAAATTTTGTTGAATTTAGCAGTTGTTCTATGTGATCATATAGGCCTGCAAATACCAGTCTGTCTTAATCAAATAAATTCTGATTGGCACTTAGTTTTACATAGCTAATGCCATTGAATCCCTTTAACAATTTTGTTAGGTATATGTTGCTATCCCTATTTTAAATAAAAGGAAACAGGTTTGGGAAGATTACTGGCACATCTCCACTTTAGTAAGTGGCAGAGCTGGAACTTGAACCTGGGTCTGCCTCATCCCAAATGCCATGTCCTTACAATATGATAGTGCCTTTGGGACAAGAAAAACAAAACGAAACTATGCTTACCCTAAAGACAAACAGCAGATTAATCTGCCCAGGCCATGGACATGGTGAAGTCAATGCATTATAAATGACATAAGGCAAGAAATGATCTGAGAGATGGAACCCAGCCTGTTCCTGGGCATAGACTTAGTCATTGGCAGTCACAAGGCAGGCAAGAAGTAAGGGACCATCTCTGAAGCTCTGTGGGATTGGTGGCAAACCTGGACGGTACACCCGAGGCCTTGCTGCTCCATGGCAGTGGCTGCATAGGGTATGTGAGAGCTGATGAACAGAAGTCTAATGCTCTGCATATTATAAAATGTCAGAGCAGACTGACACAGCAGAAACAAGCTCACTACTTTCTCAGCTTTGTGGTTCGTGGAATTTTTATCTCCCAAATAAGGCTGTTCCAGATTGGTAGGGGAAAGCCAAACAGCTAGGGGTACAGGGGCTGACCATTCGGTCCTGTTTTGAGTGTCCTCTTTGTTCCTGTTAGCAGGAAGTCGTGGAAAGTGCTCTGAGAAAGAATCGAGCATTTGGGCTCTATGAGTGGCATCCAAGGAATCTAATTTGTGTGAGAATTTCAGAAAACACACTTTTTGTCTTCAAGATGAAGTAATCTTAACCTAATCTGGATGCCTTATTGGTAGTGCATATTTGGGAATCTAGACACAAGACCTTTAGTAAATGAGGTTTTCACAGAGAAGCAGTGAGATTGTTGAAACATCCTCACCATGCTGAGCCTAAAGACTATTCCAAACTTGTTCCCAGATTGATTTTTCTACCTGAGGATGAATTTTCTGACAGAATCACTGACAAATTTCATCTTGAGAATATTAAACCAAGGTAACCTGTTTGCTTTTGTTTTTTTTTTTAATGTTTCCAAGTGAGGTTTAAAACTAGAATTCATTCTGGGTGAACCAAATGCATTCAAGCACTTTTCAAATCAATAGGCAGCTTGATTTCTCCATATTGCAAAACATTATGCCCCCTCTAAATTCTCATCAGATGCAACATGGAAATTAATGAGACCTTTAGGTTAGCCTTTCAAGCTCAGCCTTAGTTTATAGCTTTACCTTGCCTTTTTGACACCATGATCCTGCCTGGCCACCAGAAGCATTTCACGTTGCAGTGCACTTTAATTTTGTAGTTTTCTTAGTCCTCCTTGGAAACTGGCAGCTTATTAATCTCAATAACTGAGCTGCTCAATAGGCAAGCTCTCCAGTGAGAAACAAGGCTGTGTCTTTTTTTTTTCTTTTTTCTTTTGGCAGATGGAGACAAGGGGTTGGTTGGTGGATAGAGGCAAGGGGTGGATGGTAGAGAAAAGGCCAGTTAGGAGGGACACCCTGTACTCCACATCACTTTCTGACAATTAGCAGTAAAATAAAGAGAAACCAGGGCTAATCCACTGCTCTGCAATTTATGGCTTGCGGTGTTAAACACACTCAAACCCATTAATAAGAAAATAAATAAACGTTGTGGCACGTGTGCAAATTACAAGGTGCATTAAGAAAGAAACAAGCATTACATCTTATTTAAGACCACTCCAGCCTGCTCTTGCTGTGGTTTGCGAACTTGGGAGCATCCTTGAATGTGGAGGTATCCAAGTAGAGGCTGTCTTTTTATAATTCGGCTCTTGCTGTAAAATTAGGGCCGTGTTGTGTTTATTAAAGCTTTTGGGACTTGAACCTCTTACTTTTAAGTTACCACAGCTAAGTCTCTAGGGGGAAAGAACTTTTTAAAAAGCTGTCCCTCCGCAGCCTGGACCGTGGGGACCCAATTATGGATTGAGGCCACCTCGTGGTCGTGCCTTGTATATGCAAGACTCTGCCCTGAGTCTGTGCAAATGTTGAAGACTCTTGAGTTCAGTTCACAGTTGACACAAGCCAGGTATTTCCATCTCTGTCTCTGTGCTCTTTCACCCATTAGCTAATAGCAACTGTCATTCCCTTGGGGCATTTCCTGAAGCCATCCCAGAGGATATTTTATCTGGCTCAGACAGGAGAGACTTGATGAAGCACCGGCCTTTTCTAATTCTAGTTCCCCAATAATCCTTTTCTTTTCACAGAAGCCAGCCAGATAAAGGTGTTCACAGCTCTCCCAGGCAAGGGACGTAGGCTCTGCAACTTTTCTGAAGGTTCCTTTGATTTATTAAGTTTTTGCTTTGCCTGCCTTTATGAGTTGGGATCCTGTGTCCCCAGAATTGCAATCTGCCACAAGGTACTCAGTCATTTCACTCAACTGGGGCTGCATCCTTTAGATTATAGGGGAGTGTTTAAGAAACTTTTTTTTAGTTTTTTTCCCCTCCAAAACCTACCAGACAAATTTGGACTATCTCATGAGTCTTGTTTGCAAATACTTGTTTTTAGAGGTCATGATAATACTAACCACAAAACATCACCCTCAAACTTGCATATTTTTAAATCCTTTATAAAATCATTTCATACTCAGAATCTACGAGTGTTAGGGAATCAGCAAGAGCTCCCAATGTCTGTCATCAGTATGTTGATTATGTATACCTTAATATTTCAAAAGAGAATGAACAACACATCTTTTTCATTTGTTAAATTATACTGAGATTGTATTGCAATCTGTTAAAGCTTCAACTGGGTCTCAGCCTCCAAAAGTCCATTTCTCAACAATTAGTCCTCCCATAAAGATGTTGCACACCAATGATATGATTAAAAGCTCATTTAAAAAAAATGATTTGAGCAGATGAATTAAAAACCCTGCACTGAGAAGAAGGTGGAAAATGTTGCTCTACTTCATGGGTATGTGCTTAAACAAGAATTTAAAATGCAACATTTGATCTTAGTGGCTCTTTAATCTTTTAGCCACCCAGATCCTCTTTACTGTACTTGAGAATATGAGTAAGAAGGCATAAGGTGATATTAGGTCTACTGATGTGTTTGGTAGGACCTGGGGGAAATGCACCCCCCGCTTCCCAGTCAGTTCAGTAAAATGAGAGAATAAATGTGAGAGCCCTCTGGGAATGGGTCAATGCTACACGTGGGGCTTGTGGGTATCATACTCAGCTTAGGGCTCTTCTGTCTTGGTCAATTAGTGTCCCACAGGGCCATGCCAAAGGCAGAAGACTGCAAAGTCCATGTTTTCCAGCTTCTAAGCCTCAGAATCTTTGTAAGGAAAAACTGGCCCTACTGAAAATCTTTTCACTTCCTGGTAATGACTGAACATTCTCTTTGGTTTTGTTGTTAACATCATGGTCTTGTAAATGCCTGCTTTGTGCCAAATGTTGTATTGGGCACTTCACATTATGTGATCTATTGTGATGCCCTGTGGGACAGATGTTATCGTCCCCTTTCAGCCTGTCAAGGAGATGACATTTGGGAAGGTGAAGGGTCTGGACAGAATTAAGATTCTGTCGGAACTGAAGTCAGGGACCTAAACTCAGGCATTAGGAGGCTGTCTCTCAGCTTTGCTTTGCTGTCCTCTATTTCCTGCCCCATTCTTAAGCAGGCCTCCTCTTATGAGATCTTTGTGGCAACTATAGGTTCAAAACTTAGAAACCAAATAGGAAAAGCATTTCTTCTTCCTAAAATTTCAACAACGCTCCCTTGTATGAGTTTCACTGAATCCAAAGAGGGTCATATGCCCACTTGGACGCAATCCCTGAGGCCTGGAGAAGCATGTTGATTGGCTAGATCTGGATCATGGGCCCACATAAAGCCTGGTAGCAAGAAGAAGGGCCTGGCCACAACCAAATACTGCCCTATTAAGAGGCCATAAAATGGAAGCCTGGCAGGCAAAAAAAACAAAACCCAACCCAGGTCAAATTCAGCTAGTTTTGCCCCAGGCCAGCTGGCTTCTTTTATTGCCTGATTAGAATGATTTTCTCCTCTGGGGACACACAGTTCTGGCCAGGGAGGGGGTGTGCAACTTCAGTGCGTGGAGTTATCTCACTTTCCTGGGCACACAAGAGGCTTTACAGCTGAGTCCAATGTGAAGTAGAAAGAGTAATTTCCACAGAATAATTCCCATCCCCTTCTATTCATCGTCCTCTCTGGTTCACTTCTCAAACGTCCCACGACTTTACCTTTGAGTTCACTTGGCCACTTAATGCATTTTAACTTTTATTAGTCTCCTGATGTCTTTTCTAAGCTATCATCTTCTTTCCTGCAAAAGTGCTTGGATTCCACATTTTCTAATTAAAACATGCTCATTTATTGTCTTACTAACCAGTGCTCTTTACGAGGGCTCATGAAGAGCAAGTTAACTCAGAACAACTCGATGCATTTCCCATCTCCCGAAAATGGCCGAGAAGCAGTTTTACCTTTCTAAACTTGGATTACTTATTTGGAGAATTTTTGTTTTTGCTTTTTTAATAAAACCATGCATGATAAAACTTAACTCCATGCTCCAGGCTCCTATTCTCAGCAATGCTTTTTACCCTGTTGTGAAAATCTAAGGTAGGACTTTTTTGCAGAGGTCAGTCAGCTCCGTAATGGAGCAAAACATAGGTAACTGTGGAGTAGTTCTACATTAAACTAGACAAAGTTTTGTCCTAAAATGCATCATGTCCTAATGTCAATAAATATGCCCATCACTACTTATACTCCTGTGATTTAATCTGGTATCTAGAAGTGATAAGGCTCAATGTAGTAGGGGGAAAGGTAGCATACTTTAAATCCACTTAGAATTTAAATATGATGTGTGTGGCACTGGGGTGGGTGTGAGACAGAGTAGGAAGGACATAGTGAGCATGTGCCTGAGTATACTTTGTTTTCTGAGTTATCGCCACTGTTGGCCTGGTCTTGAAATATAAAAGCGGTGTTAAGATGGGGGCCTCCTCATGTCCTGCCTGTAATGTGTATCTTCAAATTCACAATCCCATTCTGTTAGGGAAAAAACAAGTGACAATTTGCAACAGAGCTAAAGCCAGATGGCTATTTCAGGCAGAGAGGGAGAAAGGGAGAGGAGGAGAAAAGGAGAAAGAGAAAAATGGACCTAGTGATGAGGCTACGGAAGTAAGTACGTGCTGTCTTTGGGAAGCTGGTCGTTGACTCTGACATCAGTGACCCCTACATCAGCAGGCAGAGTACGGGAAGGAATCCAAGTCCACGTGATCTAGGTTGGCCTGATCATGTGCGTGAGGGAGAATCGTGTGGCTGCAGAGGTAGATTTTTCAAACTGCAACTCATGCTAAAATCACCCACTGTAGTCCAAAGTCTATTGTAGAGATGAGGAGAGGAGGTCCATATGACTCTGAATGACCAGGGGCTGCAAGCCAAGCCTCTAGCCAGAGCTCTCCTCACCATGTCTATTTCCTGCATGACGAGGGGGCGTGATTGCCTGTTCATCCTTCACAGAATCTTTATCTCCATTTCCTTCTGCAAAGGAATGGTCAAGAATGGATAGTATTTGGCAAAGAATTAGAGCACATATTGCAACAGATTTCATCTTTATCCAGTTATTTTATTTCAAAATGTGTATGTTCTCTTGGTTAAAAATGGTCAATAATTAGAAAGACAGAAAGTGGAAAGTAATATTCCCTGCCCTTCCATTCCTATTTTCAAGGCAATCTCACTTGAAGGTTTATTATTTTAGGCCTCCAGAAATATTTTTGGATGTCTGAATGTACTTTTTAAAGTTCAGTATGAATGGGATCATATTATACCATTTGGCAACTTCCTTCCTTTTTTAACTGCCTGAGATAGTGTGGAAATTGTTTCAGGTAATTTCATGTAGACATACCTCATTCTTTTTTTTTTTTTTTGCTATTATTAATGTACAATTACATGAGCAATATTATGGTTACTAGACTCCCCCTATTATCAAGTCCCCACCATATACCCCATTACAGTCACTGTCCATCAGCATAAGATGCTTTAGAATCACTGCCTGTCTTCTCTGTGTTATACTGTCTTCCCCATATCCCCACCCCCTGCTACATTATGTATGCCAATCGTAATACCCCTCTTTTCCCCTTATCCCTCCCTTCCCACCCAACTTCCCCAGTTCCTTTCCCTTTGGTAACTGTTAGTCCATTCTTGGGTTCTGTGAGTCTGCTGCTGTTTTGTTCCTTCAGTTTTTGCTTTGTTCTTATACTCCACAGATGAGTGAAATCATTTGATACTTGTCTTTCTCCACCTGGCTTATTTCACTAAGCATAATACCCTCTAGCTCCATCCATGTTGTTGCAAATGGTAGGATTTGTTTTCTTCTTATGGCTGAATAGTATTCCATTGTGTATATGTACCACATCTTCTTTATCCATTCATCTACAGATGGACACTTAGGTTGCTCCCATTTCTTGGCTATTGTAAACAGTGCTGCAATAAACATAGGGGTGCATATGTCTTCTTCAAACTGGGCTCCTGCATTCTCAGGGTAAATTCCTAGGAGTGGAATTCCTGGGTCAAATGGTATTGCTATTTTGAGTTTTTTGAGGAACTTCCATACTGCTTTCCACAATGGTTGAACTAGCTTACATTCCCACCAGCAGTGTAGGAGGGTTCCCCTTTCTCCACATTCTCACCAACATTTGTTGTTGTTTGTCTTTTAGATGTTGGCCATCCTAACTGGTGTGAGGTGGTATCTCACTGTGGTTTTAATTTGCATTTCCCTGATGATTAGCAACGTGGAGCATCTTTTCATGTGCCTGTTGGCCATCTGAATTTCTCCTTTGGAGAAGTGTTTATTCAGTTCCTCTGCCCATTTTTTTATTGGCTTATTTGCTTTTTGTTTGTTGTGGTGCACATACCTCATTCTTTTTAAAAGGCTGTGTAATATTCCATAATGCCATGATGTGTTTAACCAACCTCTTTTTGATGGACATTTAGATTGTTTTCAGGTTTTTGCTATCACAAACAAAACTAATGAAAAGTCTGGTGTATATGCCTTTCTTTGCATACTTTCAGGATTGTATTCAAAAGTTAAATTCCTGGACATAAAATTGCTAGATCAAAGAGTATGTATAATATGAATTTTTAATTTTAATAGATTGTGCCAAATCATGTCCATCTCAATTGAAATGTTATAATATCTCTTCATTCCTACTTCTTAATGTCCTGAATTACTTTTATGGGTTTAAAATAAGAGCCCTAGAGTTTATGGTATTAGATTTTAAGCATAGAATCGAAAGGATTTTCTTTTTCAAAGAGTAATGTACTAAACAATATTTGAACATGCTGCAAATCCACTCTCTCCTTCTTACATGCCAGATGCAGTATAAGAAAGAGGTATAGCTGTGGGGAAAGTCTGACTCACTCGCTTCCTTTGGTTCTAGCTGTAGGGCCCTTTCCCTTTATTCCCAAACTGCTGCAGTGTGGCCTACGTGATTCCCAACACCTTACCTTCCTGCCTTTTGTTTTCTCATTTACAGTTTGGCAATGTGTAAATTTCCCTCTTCTCCCTGTCTACCTTGCCTCCATCTACCTAACGGGGATATTATAAGAATGTCTAAGATGACTTAGTCAAGTTTCTGAGTCCCCAAGAGAAATGCCTAGTATGGCAGTAGTATTGTTCTAACTATTACAGGGGAGCAGTACATTCAAGGGCTTGAAAATCCAGCAAGGAAGACAGTCTCTTTTGTGAAGTGAGTATGTGAGGCTTCTGTCAATAAGAGGCCCCCAGGCCAAACTTATATAGTTTCTTTATCTGAAACTCCAATTTTATGCTAAATAAGGATTTTTGTATTTCCCACCTCCTGTTAGTAATCCCATTACCAGCTGTGTTCACAGGACTTGAGCTTGATTCAGCCAGCATTTATGGAGGCGCTGTTAGGGACTGAGCACTGCGCAAGGCGCTGAGAGGAAAGCATGAACAAGGCATGGTCCTTGTGCTCTGGAAATTATAGTCCAGTGTGCGCATAGCTGAGCAGATAATTTATGTTACTACGGAACATTATAAAATGGACAAAAGTTCATGGGACTATATGGGAATACCAGTTAGTGGGGGACACCCACATCCACCCAGTCAGGGAAGCTGAGCTAGTAGGAACAGTGTCTGAGTCCCATTTTGATGGAAAAGTAAGAGTTACCCCGTCAAAAGGGCGTTCTAGGCAAAGGCAAGAGAATAAGAAAAGGCCAGTATAGCAAGAGTTTATGAGCATCATGGCACAGCTGTGCTGGGACTCAGGGGAACAATGCTAGAGAGGTCTCATGGCGCATTCAGGGACACCTTTCAGGCCAGCCTGCACCCTGTGGTTTGTCCTGTGTGGTAATGGGGGCCTACAAAGGGATTCATGCAGAGGTGTGTTATATGCACATTTGCACTGAGGAGGAGGAGAGACCTTGACAAGAACTAGAAGTTAGCTCACTGAAGTGAACCAAAGATCCCATGTTGAAGAAAGGGAAGGAGAGAGAGAGGATGGATGGAAAGAAGGAAGGAAGGGGTGGGGGGTGCTGACTAAAAGGAAAGCCATATATACCTTAAGTAGGCCGTCCATGAGACCCATTCATAGTTATCTCCAGAATGATAAAAACCAACATTTATTGAAGGGCTCCTCAGTGTCAAGTATGTGCCGCGCCCCTCATTTAATCCACACAGGATCCCTATGAAGTATTTTCAGTCATTTTTACCATTTTCCATACGAGGAAACAGATTCAACAAGTCATTTGCCCAAGGCTGCACAGGTTACAGGTGGGGGAACCAGGCTCTGGACCCCACACACTGCCAACAGTTTGCACATCAACCACAGCCCCGTCCAGCCTCCTAGAAGGAGCAGGCGCTGTCCCAGCCTGACCCTGACCTTCGTCCTTCCCCCTGGCCTCTGCCCTCTCCATCCACTGTTCCCCTAACTCCCACTGCCCCCACAGAAATGCAGACCTTGCTTTGTTCTCATGTAGTCATTTAACCTCTTGTCAAGCAAGACCCACGAGCCAGAAGGGACCCAGTTCAAGTCCAAGCCTCTGAGATGTCTGCAAAGGCAACGTCCCCACACCAGACTCTTCTCTGGGTTTTGTTCATTCTGCCTCTTGTAAAGAAAATGCCTGCAGGCGGGCACCTGCCTTTTAGTCTAACATGCCACCTCCCTGTCAGGCAGCTCTCAATTCACCGTGACTCGGCGCATCCAACCGCGTCTTCGTCAAGACTTCCAAGATGGCAGTGACAAGCTTTTTGGGTACTTAAGGCAAACATGCATGACAGTTTTCCTTGACACTTGCATTTTTGAAAAGCCTTGCCTGGGGCCCTAGGAAATCCAGCATTTTAGAAACCAGGAGCCTTTCAAGGGAGCCCAGCTTTCAGAGCCTGCTTCCCTGGGACTTGATTTTTGTGACAGGGACACTGCAGGATCTGCTTGAGAGCATATGAAGCACAAGGGTGATATTTACATGTTGATACTAAATGATGGTTGCCTTTTTTAATGGCATCTTTTTGATAACTGAAATGCATGGATCTGTTCTGTGTATTGTCAGTGGGCATGTGGCTGGTCTACAGATGCACTTAAATGGCACACTTCTGCAAAGCATTAATGTCTGAGTGTCCAACAGATATATGTAGGCAGGCAGACATGTCACAGGGGTTGCTATAAAGCTTAATCAATATCCCTGAAGAACTCTTATATCATCTCGTGAAGAGTGATAAATAAGAATAAAACATTGTACCTATGGCTGCTATACATATAAAGAAATGTAGGAGGATACTCTAAATAGGTCTTCTCATATTTGAACAGGACTTAAAGGGCCTGATGTTAAATTCAAATAGGAAAACAAATTGTATTAGGGATAGCCGTCCTGTATGGGAGTGTTTAAAAAAAAGTGACAGAGTCCCAAACTTAAGGGCCAGATCCCTACATACTGTTGATGTAGAAGAAGCAAATCTATGCTGTACCAAAATGAGCAACAGCTTGCTTTTTCTTTTGTTTTCTTTCTCCTTTGCTAGTCCCTGCATCTAGGAGCCTCTGATGACTTAAGAATTGTTAGCTATGCAAGAATTCAGATAGATCGGCTTTGCTTCCCTTTCCAGGCCTTAAGGAAATGCCATAAAATACTTTATCTTTTTATTTGTATAGCATAATATGATGTCCTTCTTCTCTCTCTCACCCCTTTCTCCCTCCCTCTCTTCTTTCCTTCCTCCCTCCTTCCACCTAGTACACAGGTCTTGAGAACCTACAACAATCTAAGAAACAACCATTATTGGGTTTTTGTTTGTTTGTTTTTCATTTCTTGCTGGGCCTTAGGGTATACTCATTCAGAAGGGAGGGAAATGAATTAGACCTTCATTTCTCAGAGGTCTACCCCATGGAACACTAGCTTGAAGACTGGGAAGGTGGGTGGCTATAAGACTTACATGGTCCAGTAAGCAGAATGAGAAATGTTGTATAGAGAATATGGGGTATTTAGGATTCGGATATTAAAGCCTTACAAAAATATTTTGTAATCTCCTTAATTTTGCTTACTCCACTATTGTCCCCATACTGGAGTAAGCAAGGCTGCTTGTTCTTTTAATTTAAATTTCTGAAAACAACTCGCTTTCTTCACCTACAGCGCCTAGTGCACAACTACACTTGGTGATCCGAAGAACACACTTTGAGATATTTTATTTCAGACCCTCTCTGATCTCATGGCAGAACTAGGAAGCCCACAATTTCTTCAAACCCTTGCTAGAGGAGAACTTTGTGAATGTGCCTACTAAGATAAAACATAATTTTTCTCTCAGGACCTAAACTTCAGAAATTCATCCATGCCCAGATTTATTCACCAAGTTCTGCAATATTTGCGCCTGGTGAGTAAGTACTGTTTTTTATAATTCAGTACTTTTTAATAAAAATGTCATGGATACATAGCTTTCCTAAAATATAAACCCTAGTAGGCTCTTCTAAAACTTCTTTCCTGAAATCAGAGCCTGCTGACTACAAAAAAAAATTATTTCTTAGATATGAGGTGTTCTCAACACCCAAAAAGCAAATAACCCGATTAACAAATGGGCAGAGGATATGAAGAGATGGTTCTCCAAAGAAAAAATTCAGATGGCCAACAGACACATGAAAAGATGCTCCACATCACTAATCATCAGGGAAATGCAAATTAAAACCACAATGAGGTATGACCTCACACCAGTAAGGATTGGCCAGCATCAAAAAGACTAAGAACAAAAAATGTTGGCGAGGATGCAGAGAAAGGGGAACCCTCCTACACTGCTGGTGGGAATGTAAGCTAGTTCAACCATTGTGGAAAGCAATATGGAGGTTCCTCAAAAAACTAAAAATAGAAATACATTTGACTCCAGAATCCCACTTCTTGGAATATACCCAAAGAATACAACTTCTCAAATCCAAAAGGCATATGCACCCCTATGTTTACAGCAGCACTTTTTACAATAGCCAAGATATGGAAGCAACCTAAGTGTCCATCTGTAGATGAATGGATAAAGAAGATGTGGTACATATACACAATGAATATACTATTCAGCCATAAGAAAGAAACAAATCCTACCATTTGCAACAACATGGATGGAGCTGGAGGACATTATGCTCAGTGAAATAAGCCAGGCAGAGAAAGACAAGTGCCAAATGATTTCACTCATATGTGGAGTATTACAATGAAGCAAAACTGAAGGAACAAAATGGCATCAGACTCAGAGACTCCAAGAATGAACTAGTGGTTACCAAAGGGGAGGGGCGTGGGAGGGCAGGTGGGGAGGGAGGGAGACGAGGACTGAGGGGTATTATGTTTAGTACACATGGTGTGGGGGATCATGGGGAGAACAGTGTATCACAGAGAAGGGACATAGTGGATCTCTGGCAACTTGCTGCACTGATGGACAGTGACTGCATTGGGGTGTGGGTGGGGACTTGTTAATATGGATAAATATAGTGACCACAGTGTTTTTTCATGTGAAACCTTCATAAGAGTGTATATCAATCATACCTTAATAAAAAAAATTTTTTAAAGATATGAGGTGTTACTACTCGTTCTGTGACTACTACCTGGGACTTTGGTGAGGCTGCTTGTTCTTATAATTTAAATTTCTGAAAACAAGCTCATGGCATAGGTAGGAGGCAAAGAGACTGGAAAAAATGCTTAGAGCCAACCAGGACATGACCTTGCTGAGGAGTTCAGTGTTGATCAACTTTTTCTACATTTAGAAACATTCAAAGGTTCCTCAAAAAGTCTGACATAGAATTATGTCCCAGCAGTTCCTCTCCAAAGTATATCCCCAAAAGAATTAGAAGCAGGTGCTCAAACAAATACACGTACACAAACTTCTAGAGTGGCACTGTTCACAACAACGCACAGTAGAAACAACCTAAATGTCCATCAGCTGGGTGATTGGATCAACAGAACGTATGTGTGTGTGTGTGTGTGTGTGCATGTATGTGTGTGGTGTATCTGTGTATGCATATATGAAGTGGAATAATATCAGCCATAAAAAGAAATGAAGTACTAATAAATGCTACAACGGAGATGAACTTGTGAAAAAAGCCAAGCATGGAAGGCCACCTAGTATATGATTCTCTATATATCAAATATCCAGAATAGGAAAATCCATAGGTACTGAAATCAGATTGGTGGATTTCAGGAGCTGGGAGTAGGAGAACGGGAAAATGGGAGTTGCTACCTAATAGGTACAAAGTTTTCTTCTGGGCTGATGAAAATTTTGGGGAGGGGTAAAAATAGAGGTGGTGGTTGTATGACATTGTGAATGAACTAGATGGCACTGAATTGTATACTTTAAAGTTGCTAGTTTTATGTTATATGAATTTTACCTCAATAGAAACAATTGATTAATTAATTAAAGGAGAACAGAGGATCGGTATGTTCCACTTGGTATGGAAAGTCTAGTCAAGGGAGAGACAACAAGGTAGTTAGGCTGGAGAACCCATCTCTTGCTCCTTCCTGTATTTGGAAGAAACGTCTAGTCCCAAAACACGCTTTGCAATGGCTGAGCTTAAAGGCACTGCATAAAGCACCAGCACAAGTGATTTGACTAATACTGCTAAATGAACCGAAGTGTGTAATAGGTGAACATCTGGAAGACAGGCAACACGATCCCCACTCAGCATCGTGGCAAATGCAACTCTTCAGGATTCCCTGAGTCGCTGAAACACTTAAGATAAGAAAATAAAGAAGGTGTGTCAGGTAGGACTCCTTTGTTACAGAGGTGGGAGGAAGAAAGAGAAAGATAAATGGGCCCTCCTCTAGGTGGACGAGGGTAAACAAGAGGTTTTACCAGGATGAAACCATTCTCATCATGTTCTTTTAAAAGTGATTTGGAAGAGAAAATGCACTGTGAAATCTTTGTGTTGGCAGTGATACCAAACCTATGAGAGTAAGCTATTCTGTAGGTGGGCAGAGAAGTGACAGATAAGGAGCAAGTACCCTTACCAAAACTCCTTCCAGATGTGTAGGAAGATAATCTCTGAGCTCCTAGTTACAAACCAGAAATTGGCCCTGAGATCACTGTAAACTAACGCCTAACCATATACGCCCATTGGATTGCTGTGAGAAGGGAGGAGGGAGGGCTGCAAAATGCACAGCATCACTAAGTAGAATTTTAGAAATTAAGCAAAAATACATTCTCACTATTTTCCAGACATTCTCAGTGGAAATAATCCCTGTGATTACAGCCAACGTACCTCAAGAATGGCAGGAAAAACTGAGGAGAATTCCAATTTAAAAGATCAAGAAAATGAGAAGTCTCTTATGAAACATGCGAAAAACTTCCTCAGAATAGAAAGACACAAGTTTCTGAAAGGATTTAAAATAACCCTATGTGGGTATAATGAGAATGGTCTTCTTTACCAAAATCTTGAAAACTGTAGTTGAAAACATCCCTTAAAGAGGCCACTCGAGGATAAACAGAAATATCACCTCTGAGAGCAGATAGAAAACATTTTTAATTCATCACTTCCTACAGGCAGTATAAAATAAATTTTTCAAGATGTAGATTGGTTCTTGCTTTTACTAATCGACTAAAAATTGATCAAACACCAAACATATTCTGGCTGCTCTTCTCGGGGCTGAGGACAGCATGGTAAGCAAGGCTAAATCCAAGGCCCTCAAGGAAAGTACATGCCGTTGGGGAAGCAGACATCAAGCGAGGAAATGAACAAGATCACTACTCAGAGAGATATGTGTTGAGCAGGTATGAGGACAGGGTTTTATATCACCACCAGCAGCCCTCCTCCCACAACAGCCAGTCATCAGAGGTGGGTGGTGCTAGGCTACAATCTCAGGGTAAAGTAGGATAACAAAATGATGGGGTGAGGAGAGCTGGTCTGAGAAAGTGAGCTTCAAGAGGAGACTTGAAAGGCCAGAGAAGGAGGAGCCATGCAAAGGTCTAAGCTGAGAACTTTCTGTTAGGCTAGAGAAAGGAAAAACAAGGACATGCAAACAAAACAGAGAGATGCCATAGTGGGAGAAAAGACCAGACGCCAAAGTCCATGCCGTATATGGAAAGGGAACAGCTCTCCCTGAATTCCATCCTGATGTGCCAACTAAGACCTGGATGTCAGCCTCCTCCCTCTTGGAAGGAAAAAAAGTTTCTAGTTGTCTATTATGTCACCTTTAGCCAATCATACCTCTCCACACCCCCTAAGATAGCTTGCCCACTCCTCCCCCTCCTAATCCCTTATAAGCCCCCCACCTCCCCAACCGGGTGTGACTTCCCTGGCCTGTGACAAAAAGGCCACAGAACCTCACCTGGGGGTATTCAAATAAATTACCTGGCCCTTTGTTGCCTCTCTTTGCCTGCTTATTTCAGCTAGAATTTATCTTACACTTTCCAGACTGGAGGAAACACAGTGTGAACACCCTGTGATGAGGAGAAGCTGGGCATCTCTGAGGGACAGCAAAAAGTATGGTGGACACCTCAGAAATAGTGAGTGGAAGTGAGGAAGAAGTGAGACAGCTCATAAACAGGTGCCTTGTAGGCCTTGGTAAGGAGCTGGATTACTTCTGAGTATAAAGGAATTGGACAATTTTAGGCAGCAGACTGTTATGATTGATTTGTGTTTATAGATGACGACTGGTTCTTGGGCAGAGAATGGATGTAAAGAGCCAAAGCAGAAACAGCTCTCCCTGCTTACAGGCTTCTGAATGCCTAGGCCAGGCTTAAGGAGCAAGTGGTAACAAGAGGATGGATAACTGTTGGAGGCAGAGAGGAAATCTACTGATGATGGTGTGAGGGAAGGAGGGGAACCATGGTGGAGCCTAGAGAGGGAAATGGCATGGCACCCGGCCATGTGCTATCCTTCAGGACTAGAGCGTACATTTCTTCCCAGTTGTTGGGAGTGTTGGCAGCCAGATCTCAGCCAAGTTCCTCTCTGAGACTGGACTAAAGTTGAGGATGGCCCACATCCAGCGACCAGTCCATACGAGACTATTACAGCCTGGTTCTCGCAGCTCAAATTGAAACTCCGCAGAGCTGTCTGCTCCAGGGCTCCCCGGGAGATCCCTCAGGGGACCTTCACGGCAGTATCACAGGTCAGCTTCTCCCTGAGCCCAGCCTGCTTCCGGCACTCCCTCGCTGGTGATGTTTCCAGAGCATTGTCTAATAAGCTTCCTGCCTGTGTATTTCCTTCTTAGAATCTACTTCTTTGGATTGGCACCCACACAACTGACAGGTGAAGACTTCTTTAACCAATATGGGCAAAGCCTAGAGGACAAGGACACTCTGGAGTGAAAATCAAGAATTGTGTTTAGTCATATTAAATCTGACCTATCTAGCTATATCTAAATATAGATAGAGTAATAGTTATAATAATGAGGAGTGGCTAGAATATTCTGGACAAAAACTAAAACCCTCAGGGCAAAGGATAAAGAATACAGCCAAGCCTTTTCATTGCAGAGGATTGGTCTGAATTCCCCATGAACCTACCCTAACAAACTCCTAAGTTTTAAATTGAATGCTCCTAAGTCGATCTCCCTTTGCTCAAAGAGAAGACATAGTTTAAAATTCTTTGTATTTGGACTAAAATGCAGAGTCTGTGCCCTCAAAACCATGCATAATGTAGTTCTCATCATGCCTACATCTTCTTCCCACCACTCACCCCCTGGATCACAGTGTCCCAGCCACACTGTTCTTTCACATCCTCAAATATTAGATCTTTCCCAACTTGGGGACTTTGCCCATGCTGTTTCCTATGCCTGAGATGCTCTTGACCACTCCTTGCATGATTAGCTGCTTCTTATCCTCAAACTTCCCCTTTTTGACCATCTCCTCAGAGAGGAGTGACCATACTAACATACTCCCACATTTTCTCTACCTAGTCCCTTGTTTCCTTCATGGCATGTCTCATAATTTGTAATTATTTTGCTTATCTTCTTATTTACCTGCATTGAGTTTTGTGTATTTGGTCTGTCTCTCCAATTAGTCATTCAGAATGAGGATAAGGATTTATTCACCATTGTATGGAAAGCACCTGACACCAAGTGATACCTATTCTGTGCTCAGTAAATACTGGTGGCTTCATGACTTCATATTTTAGATTATTGGATTCTTTCTGAGGACAAGGGGGAATATAGTACATACAAGTGTTAAATGCCTCCTGTGGGCCAGCTTCTGTGCTCACAGATTGCAGTCTTATCTCTTCAGTCCTTCCAACAGTTCTATGATATAGATATTGCTATTTACCCATTTTTTAGAGGAGGCAGCCAATGCACAGGGAGATTAATCGGCTTTCCCAAAGTCATGCAATTCCCAGTGGAGTTGAGATTTGAGTCCAGATATGCTCGACTCCAAAGCCTATACATTGTCTACTATACTGTAATTTCTGCATTCCTTCAGCAGACAATTATGAGCACCTACTATGAACAGAGAAAGATACCAGGAAGCGAAACACAGAGGGCCTGCCTTTGAGAGGCTTGTAATTTGACTGGAAAGATGAGGCAAACACACAGGACAAATGTAATAGCATGAAGCAGAATATGATAAAGGGACATGCCCTAAGGTTCCTTCTGGCTTGAAAATTCTCTGGCTTTCTGCGCGGTGCAGGCAATAAACGCGGTGGGAGAAATCATTCTGCTCGTTGATTGTGTCTGATGGCCAGCATTCTTTCTCCATCTACCTCTGGCTGCTGGTGAACACAAATGCAGGTCTATTTGAAACGGCTGTCTCTGCACTTCCATATTATAGTGTATGGTGAATTCAAGGTCAAGTTTGAAGTCAAAGTCAGAAGTCTTTGTTTTTTTCCTCAACTACATCAAGACTCTTCCCAATTAACTTGAAAAAAGTCAACAAGTTAACAACTCCAGGGGGAAAAAAAGACTCCTCATCTCATCCCAAAGACTCTGAAATGGATTTGCTCACAAAACACCAGGTTTCTTTAGTGACCTCCAGAGACCTTGCCTGTCACACAGAGCAGTATATCATTTCATAGAGGGGAAAAAAGAAATTTTACCGTGAAAAATACTACGTTATATCACAGTATGACACTATTTAAATATCAGGAGTTGAAGCTTCTATTTAAAAAACGGAAGGCAATAAATTGAGCTGCTAATTATTCCAGCTGTGAGTATTTTTGGTATGACTGCAAATTTTGAAGAGGGCAAAATAGAGGATTTTCCTGTTGTTCATGGCATATGCAAATGTAGTCATGGTCCCCTGTGATCTAACAGGTTCAAGGATCAGAAACCTTGACAGCCCATTTTTCATTGAATCAAAATTGGTTTGAGTCTAAGCTTAGGGAATCATGATTTGAAATGGGCTTTTAATTATCCTAATTGGGTTATTGGCTGCTTTTTCCAACTTGGAAAGTAGCAATTTTTTAAAAAAATTTCCTAAGTTTTATTTTAAAAGCAACAGTTCACTTCTCAACCTAAGCACAAATTCCCAATTGGAAGAAGAGAGCAAGCACATGAGTAAGGTCCTTAATCCCCTCCCTTCTTAATAAAATTACTGGAGGGGTTGGGGCTGCAATGCTCCAGTCATTGTGCTAATTAGAATGGCTTATTCATTCAACAAATATTTTAAATGAACTGGGCACTGTGCTAGGTCAAGGATATCTAGTAAAAACCATGATAGACATGATTCCTGCCTTCAAGCAATTAATAGCTACATTTACTGACCATTCACTGGACTGTCAAGCTCAAAGTTAAGCATTGCACATGAGTAAGCTCAGCAGTCCCCCTGCCA
This sequence comes from Manis javanica, assembly GCF_040802235.1. NCBI lineage: Eukaryota > Metazoa > Chordata > Mammalia > Pholidota > Manidae > Manis > Manis javanica. The sequence goes on from NC_133156.1 coordinate 48,788,917, forward strand.
AGCCCATGAAGGTCCTAGCATTCTCTTACTTCACAGGTGAGGCCACCCAAAGAGGAGGGGTAAGTTGCCCAGTGTCACAGTGGTAAGTGTAAGAGCCAGGATCCAAACCCTGCTTGTCCAAGTCCAGAATCTGAAGGCTTAATACTGCCTTCTTTGTGTGAGCCTTTGGTTCCAAATCTATTTAAATTAATAAGAATAAGAATAATAAAGAACTGTACATTGGGAAAATGTCTGACTATACACATCAAATCTTTGCTCATCCATCTCTCAGGAGTATGAGAGACTTTGTTCCCTATTTTTAAAATGTGTATACTTGTTTTTTTTTATAATGTGTATATGTTACATTTGCAAATAGAAAAATGAAGGCAGAACCCTTTAAAAAAATTACTTCATTCTGCTATTCAAGAAGTGGCTGAGCCACTTCTTGCCCCCTGGGGATAGAGCCAAACCAGCAGAAAATAGGGAGACGGCCTCTTAGGATCCCAGTGGTTACAAGCTGCAAAATGGCACTTGAAAGTCAGGGATTTTACATATTTGTTTGTTTCTTTCTTCAGTAGGGTTTGAGGTTAGTGAGTGAGTTTACTTGTGATTGACTCAGAAAAAAATACAGTAACCAGCATCATCTTTCTAACTCATTCTCATGCCTTTTCCTTCTCATCCTGTATTCTTCTCTCTTTTTCTCTTTCTTTCCCCACCCCGTGTCTCTCTGTCCCTCTCAGGAGCCCACCCATCAAGTTTCCCCTCTACCAGCACCATTTCTTCTCAGACTGGGGCTCATAATACTGATATCAGAAAGTGTGGTGATTTTTGAACCTCTCTCCAGCTCAATGTTTTATTATTAACTCCTGAAAACCTAATTACAGTAACTTTACATGCTACAGTACGCTTTATGGGCTGCCTCTTTATTAAACTTATTCTTTTAGAGATAATAAAGCTGATGCTTCAAAGGGCATGGCCAGGACCAGTAAAATGTGATGAAATCTCACATCTTCTAGTGCACACCTGATCTCCCTTGGTCCACATCCCCCGGGTGCATTTCTGTCCCTCTCCTTTCTCTGGCTTTTGATCAGATTTTGGCAACTGCATGTATGGTATTAAAAATCCTTTAGGGATTAATGGGCTATGTATCAGTATTTTCATCCACCACTCTGAATACTTACGAGTTTATTTACCGGGGAGGTCAATTTTCTTGGTAGAACAGCAGTCAACACCTGGTTTCCCTGATAACCAGAGCTGCTGTTTTGCACACAGCGCTATGTTGAGGCCATTCAAGACTGTCGCTGGGTTTCACGGAGAATGTGTGCTGCAGCTGACTTCATGAGCCAAGGAGAAGTCGTCAGCACTGTCGGTCATTCATAGTCCTCGTCAGCTGAACGCTGCACTGTGATGAAACAGATACAGATTGAGACGGAGAAAAAGAAAGAAGGAAAAAAACCCAAAACTTGATCTTTGGAGTTGAAGTGGCACACTTATTTGTGTGAAATAATACATTTCTGTTTCGAAGGCCTGCTGGGATTGCCCCCGGGGAATAGAGCCAAACCAGGCAAAAATAGGGAGGAGGCCTCTTAGGAGCCCACTGGTTACAAGCTGCAAAAAAGGTACTTTGTCGTCAGGGATTTTACAAATTTGTTTGTTTCTTTCTTTGGTAGGGTTTGAGGTTAATGCATGAGTTTACTTGTGATTGACTCAGAAAAACAGGAAGAGAAATCTTTTGTTGGAGTCTCAAGTAGTTTGGCCAGCCACCACTTCTCAAAGCTCCCACTCTAGATTAGTCAAGCTCTTCTGTGTCATAAGAATAAAATAAGAATTCACAGTATTTTGAATAGATTGGGTCCTTCTGGCACAGCCGCTATGCATGAGTTTCTCATTTGTTAGACTTCTTTTTAAAATCGTCTATGGTTGTTTAATCAGAGAAAATGTATGCCCTTAATTTTCTAAGCCAATTGAAGCAAGATCCTGGTTTGCCAAGATTCTGCCTCCAATGCACATCTTTGCTGTCACGTAAAATGCGTGGGAGAATGGCTGTTAGGTATGCTCTCTCTTGGTTTTTATAAAATGGTTTTGTTTTCACATGAGGAAAAGTGGTGACATTTACCGAAGAGATTGGTAGTTCAGGGTGAAGAGATGATCACTGTTCTCTTAAGAACACACTGGGCTCGAGGGTATAGAGCTGAGGACGTAGACACACTGTCCTTCCTCAGCCTTACTGCTCAAGTTCTTGGCCATTCCGATCCCCTAACCTGTGCCAGGAGGGATGCTGGGTGCTAGCACTGAAGCACTGATCACCCACACGGTTGGGGAGGGAAGGAAGTGCTCAAGCCCTGCTTTTATTTTTTGTAAGGCATCAAGGGCTGGTTTTCTCTACCCCTCTGAGTGTTAGCAAACTCCAAGGACAGCACTTCGGGGGCCCCTCATTTGCCTTTCCTTTCTGAGGCACAAGTGGCCAATTCTGAGAGCAATTGAGTTGTGCTTGAAAAATGTCAAGTGCATTTGGAAACTACACATTTTTGCTGACGCCTGGAGTCCCTAGCTGAGCTACTTCCATGACCAACTGCTGGGAAGAAGTTCAGTTGGGGCATCACGAATGATTCATGGGAGCATATTGAGCAGCCCCCTAGGGGGGGTAACCTGTCTTAACAGCCAGTTCAGGGAAAAATCAAAAGTCCTCTAAGCTTTCTCGGTCCTCCCAGTGACCATCTGGCCACCATTACCTTGTGGAACTGACTTCATTTTATTTTATTTTTTTTTTCCTGTAGCATGTGATGGAAATCTTTGGGTGATTCAGAGCTTGCATTTTTTCAACCTGTGATTATGAAAATTTTCAAACATAGAGAAAAGTTGGAAGAATAGTACAGTGTAAGAAAAACCACTTCGTTTCAACAATTGCTGTCATTTTGCCACATTTGCTTTATCTCTCTACAGAGAGAAAGAGGGGGAGATCGTTTTGCTGAATCATTTGGAAGTTGTAGATTCCATGATGCTACCACTAAACACATCAGCATTCAAAATTTGCATTAAAAATTTTTACATACTAACCTCTAGTGTATTCTCCACAAGTGAGACACATTTGAAAGGTGCTAAAATGGTTAGGGTCGAATTTCTTTAACTTTAACATATATGAATCACATCGGAGGCTTCTAAACAGATATACTCCCAGACCCCAGGCCTGAGTCTGTATGGAACCCAGGAATTTGCACTTTTCTCTCAGAGCACATATTTATGGAACACAGTCTGAAGACCACCTGTTCAGAATCTGTTTGCTGACTTTACCTTCAAGAGATACATAACACCAGGGTGTGACAGTACCATGGGAGAAACAAGAGTCTACCAAGTATCTTTGGTAATTTGGTTTAGTAATTTTAAGCACCAGAAACTAGAAAAAAGGGACGTGATCACTAAAGGAGTCGCATTTAGCCATGACCAGGACAGATGCCACTGTGCCTGGGAGCAGGCTGGGAGCTGTGTTCTACAAGGGCTAATGCAGTGCTGAAAAGCTTATGGGTTATTTTTTTCCATGGAGGGATCTGGTTTCATGTGTATAAGTACAGACACCTGCCTGGGTGCACATATGCAAACATGTAAATCTGCTTGGAAAGCAGGAGTTGCTATGGCAGAAGGAATCCTCATTTTAAAATTCAAAATGTTCACAGTGCTTCTGGCACTCATTACCTTGGCTTCAGTAAGCTTGTAGGTCATTCACTTACCAAAGATTTGTTGAGTACCCACTATGTGCCAGGCTCTGTTCCAAATGTTAGGATGTTGTGTTGAGCAAATCAGACAAAATACCTGATTATTTTAAACTTCATAGAAATTTAGTTCAAGTGATGGAGACAGGCAATAAATTATACACAAATACATATATAATGAAGAAAAATAAAGGAATTATGGAATGGAGAATGACAGAGAAATAAGTAAGGAGGTCAAGGGAGATCTCTCTGAGAAAGTGACACTGGAGCAGAGTGGTGAATGGCGTGGTGCAGATATTTCCAGGCAGAGGGAATAGCTAGTGCAAAGGCCCTGAGGCAGCAATGTGTTGTCCATTCTATGTAGCATAGCAAAAGGACAATGTAACTGATGGAGGAGGAAAAATAAAGTGGCTGAAGATACAATTGGAGATTTAGCCAGAGGGCAGATCATGCAGGGCATTGTGGGCCAAGGGAAGGATTTCTGATTTTATTCTGTTACTGGAAGCCAGCCTTCTTTCTTTATTTCTTCCTTCCTTCCTTCCAGAGGGGAAATGGTGACATTTGACATAATCTGACTTCTTTTTTAGAAAGAAATATGGAAAATAGACTGAATTGTCAAGAGGACAGTTTTGATATCTTATGAAGCAATCTCATACACAAGAAATAATAAACATATCCTTCTATTATTTCTTATAAGTAAATGCATTAAAAATAATACTAAAGCAGTTGAAGCTTCTGAACCTTCATCTTATATTTACTCATGTTGCTAAAACATTCTTGTTTCCAAGTTACTGATTCTGTCCACAAGTGTTACTGGTGTTCAGGCACTGATATTTAGATTCTGGAGATACCAAGAATCAAGGATTTCACAATTTGGTTTTGGGCAGACACACTTAAAATATATTTATTGCTGCTGGAATAGGTTTCCCAGGTAGGTGGTTGGCAGGTGTGTAGGAGCTGGCTGGGCGGGGTGGGTGGGGAAGCCCAGGAACAGCCACTCCAGAAAACACTGCACATCATTCACAAAGGCATGGCGGCATGAACAGGCTCGTTAGGGAAACATGCGTCTTTTCGTGTTGCTGAAGCATGGAGCTCATGGGAACTGGCAGCACAAGTTAGACATGAGGATAAAAAAGTTGAGCAGTGGTTGTAGAATCCGGTCCCATATGGAGATCGGGTTTCCTCTTTCAGGCATTGGAGGGTCAGAAGGGATTTATAAGCCAGAACATGATGGCATGTGTGGTTTGAGAAGAAAAGTGGCAAGAGGGTTAAAAGAAAGGGTTGATGGGAGACGTTTTCAGAAATAAAATCAACGGTATTCATTAACCCATTGTAAGGGAGAAGATGAAGGAAAGGGAGGAAGTGAAAATGAGTACAGTTTCTTAGACACCTGAGAATAACAGGCATTTAGGAGGAATGTAAATGGGGAGGAGAAGGAAAAATATCTATGGTTGGTTATAACCTGTTTAATACAGCTATAGAAGGTAGCAGAATTGTATGCCCAATACACAGCTAGGATGTGGGTCTAGACCTCAGGGGGAAGTTGGGCTGGAAGTCGAGAGCTAGAGACTTCAATCCTATCAGTGATGGTGAAGCCATGGGCACAGGTGAGATCTCTGTGTGAGAACCAATCTTCCTGTATTTTTAAATATTCATTAGTGATGACTTACAATGTCTTTATATTCCTTGGTTTTAGTCTGATTTCCTATTCTCACTACCCACTCTCAGAGAATTGTTCAAGAAATAAATCTGGAGTAGTTCTAAATCAAATCCCAGAGTTTCCCCATCACCCTGGTTTTCTGTGTGCATATGTTTCAGCTTAATTATAAGGCAATGGGTTATTATTTGGTGACTCTTCAGGTGTTTGTTTGACATTTGTCATGCTTTAAATTATAACTCATGTTTCAGGCTCTTTATGTTACTTGAAGAATTAATAATAAAAGCAATTCATAATGCTTTGAGCACTTACCCTGAGACACACCCTTGCTGAAGTGCTTTTCCTACATGATCTCTGTAATCCTTGCAGCAGCCTATGCTGTGATATGAGGCACTTGTGCTATTGTTACCCCCATTTTGCAGTTGAGGAGATGGAGGCTCTTAAGAGCAGCACTAGGTAACTTCCGTGAGCTTACTTGTGGAGGAATGGCACTTCCAAGACTCGAATCCAGGTGGATCTTGCTCCAAAGCACTGCCTTCAGACACTCTGCCTCCTTTTCCAAAACACACTTTTAATCTGAGCATTAAAATAGAGCTGTTGGACAAGGAATGCAAAGCCTTATTTATGGAATCAAACTCTTGGCTTTATTTAGCTCATCAAACATACTTAGAGCACAAATAAAGTTTAAATATCAGTCATTTACTTTAATGTTAGCTATGTTAAATAATTTCTAATCAGATACTCATGTGCTGACATGATTGTCAGTCATATCAGGCTTGTTTGATCTTTGTCAAGGATTAAAATACTTTCAAGCTTTAATCTGGAAGCAGCCAAGATACAAATATTTGTAGTGACAGCAATCTTGCTTTAAAATTCTGTTGGGAAAGTCAGCTAACTCCCATTTGCAGGGGTGGTGTGGTGTAGTAGTTCCAATTAAAACTTTTAAAAGAGTCAGGCAGACTGGAGTTTGAGCTTCAATGACCCTACTTCCTAACTCCAAGTTTCAGTGTTCTCATTTGTAAAATTGTGGTAATAATAAAGGGGTGATGTGAGGTTTAGTTGCAAGTAAAACATTTAGCATTGTAACTGACACATAGTATGTGGTCTGTAAGTAGAGTTGCACCTCCTGAAGAATTGAAGAGAAAGGAAATGCCTGAATAACATTTTGGAGTCTTAGAATTGAAGCTATGGTGGGGGCGGGGGGAAATCACAAAACAATGAAGGAACACCATTCATTCATTCTTTCACTAAAGTCTCCCCTGCATACTGAACTTTGAGTTGGGTACTAGGAGCAATAAGAAGAACAAGGTACAGCATTAAGATACAGTCCCCCACCTCCAGCCGCTCAGACACTAGACACCCCTCCATTCATGTTTTAAAATCTACCATATACTTCATGGAAGACAAGTCATCATTTTAAACAAGGTGTGGCAAGTCATATTTGAAGCCTTACAAACGGCACACGTAAGAGAGAAAATCTATTTTAAGAGAATTGGTGGTTCTTGAAATGGCCTTGGAGAGTCCCCTGGCCCCTGAGGAAGAGCTGTTCTCGGTGTCAGCACAAGACTCCATTACCTGTCGTCACACCACAGCTCTAGCTACTCAGAGCACCTCATTCACTTGGCAGACAAAGACGTTTCCAGGGAAGAACCATGATCACATGACCTAAGGAGGCAGTTTCAGGACAGGAAACAGGATGGAAAGGGAAAACCAGCTCAGGAAGAAGGCTCAAGAGAGGCAGTTTAGGATGGCACAGACTTCAGCATGAGACAGAACACCAAGTTCAGATCCTCGTACAGCTGCTTGACTTCTCCAGGCCCAATTTCTCATATCTTAAATGGGGATATGATCATACTCAGTTTGTAAGTAATTGTGACAACATATATCAAGTGCCTTTCAACTGTAGGTTCTAGTGCATGACAGTGCTTAGCATTGTCATTATCCAAGTGACAAGCAGGGACTCCATTTCCTTATTTGCTTTGAATACTTTGAAGGATTGTTGTGGAAGGTACCATCTAAACGTGTGTGTGAAAACATAAAATGATGTCAGTTTGTGGAATTAATTTATGTCACCATCAAAGGAACGGTGTCCCTTCTGTCCACGACAGGGTAGGGTGGTTCACTAGGTTCACACTAGACCCGCGTAAGGCGGAGTGACAGCGAAAGCCCCTGGCGGGCCTCCTGGGCCTCCCACGGGGAGCCTGACTCTCGCCCTTCTCCCGGCAGGCACTTTCTCTTCAAGACCTCCTCGGGGAGCACGCCCCTCTTCAGCAGCTCTTCCCCGGGCTACCCTCTGACCTCAGGGACCGTTTACACGCCGCCGCCCCGCCTGCTGCCCCGGAATACCTTCTCCAGGAAGGCCTTCAAGCTGAAGAAGCCCTCCAAATACTGCAGCTGGAAATGTGCTGCGCTGTCCGCCATCGCCGCGGCCCTCCTCCTGGCGATTCTGCTGGCCTATTTCATAGGTAAGTCGGGGCCGCCTGGCCCGACCCCAGCCCCCGGCGGGGAAATGGGGAGGCCCTCCATCATCTGTTTTGTTTGCTCCTTGGCTCCTGAAAGATGGGAAACTGAGTGAGGGGTGAGAGTGCTGGTCCCCTCCCAAAACCCGTTAAAGCTGATGAGTTTTTCCTTCATGATTCTAAATGACATGTATTGAGTATGGTATTAAGCATCCTTACCAAATTCTTTTGTGGAGATAAGCTGACAGTTGTCACTGCTGCAAACCCATACCTCACTCCCTGATAGCCTCCTAGTCTCTTCCATCATTGGATTTTTAACCCAGGCCTGTGCTCTGAAATTCATGCAACTTTGATTAATTCAGCCAAAAACTGAATAGAAGGAGAGTGGTGATCAGTGCATGTGGGGAACATCATGATCGGAAGGAAAGCTTAAGTAGCTAGTTGATTTTCAGAGCTGTGGAACACAAACAGGATTAAGAGGCCAGAGTATCCAACTGGGTCTCGTAATGGAATCAGATGCCCCAGACACAGTGGATCCGGCCCACCGTCTCTGCCTATGTCCCTTTAGCCTCCGCTTGGATCCCCCCACATGCCACTGAAGCAGAATCAAGTGTGGTTGTGAGAACTCAGAGTCTGACTCAGGGAAGCAGACTAGTGAATTTTCTGAGGTTTCTTTATTCCCATGTGCAATGCTGATGTGCATCCCTGTAGGTGTAGCATCCCAGAGTGTAGCCATGTAACTGGCAAGCAGCACATGCCAAGGAGCAGGGGCCACATGCAGGTGAGCATCCTGGCCTGGACACAGAGCCTGCTTGCAGCTCCTGGCCCCAAGAAGGAGCCCAGTGCTGCAGTTCATTGCCACTGAGCTGGCCAATGGCAGAGCTCCTGGCCCAGGCAGAGCCCACAGTGATGTTTGATAAGGTTTGGCTGTGCCATGTTGCAAAGCAAACCCATAAAACACCCACAAAAAGAGATCAACTACAAAACAATTCTCAACACTTACGCTGAAACCCCTCCCACTTAAGAGGAAAAAGAAGGCGAGCCTGATCCTTCTGGCTTTGCCCCTTCTAACACAACCTCTCCCTTCTCCCTTTGGAGGGGGGCCTCACACACTTCCTTCATCCTCAGGCAGCCAGTGGGGTCCCTCCCAGAGCAGGAGCTGGCCTGGGACTTCCCAAACCATTCACCCAAGCTTGCCTGACGGTAAGGGAGGGTGCCTCTGCTCCCACAGGGAGCTGGCCTGGCCCAGGGCAGGCCACCACAAGCAAAACACTAATGTGAAGCTTTCACTCTCTCCCCTACTACTGCTATACTCACCTTACTGTGGAAAAACAGGTTTTCACATTCCTTACCAGTTGCATCTCTCAGGAATCCTCTCCAAAAGTGAGAAAATTGGCATTCAGGAGAAAGTATTTATCTGGGGCTTTGTAAAAACTTCTGTGCTCTAAACCCCAGCTCTACATGGGGACTGAGGTCTGACACCCACTCCTAGTTTAAAGTCATGTTTGCAAGTCACTTGCCTCTTGATAAAGGATGGACTATTAGATTGACTTGAAGGAAGGAGAAGGGTATCTGTTGCACCCTGAATCACTTGAGTGAACTCTCTTGTGTCATTAGAGGTAGTTTTGTGTACTTTCCCAGGTAGCTATTCAGGGGTCTGGATGAAAGCAAATTGAATTGCCTTCAGGGTCTTTGCATGACTTGGCTTTGTGTCAGAAACTTCAAAAAGGGTCCATGAGCTCACTTCTCAGGCTTAATGTTCTGCTGGGCCAGTGGGCACCATGGGGAGCCCAGATATAGAAATTGAGGCACTGCGGTCTCTGCCAATATTGTCCCCAGCGTACCTCCTACTCCACTTGCAGAAGAGAGATAAATAGCTACTGCCTGATTTATTGAGCTTGATAGTTAAAATATAATAGCTTTCTGTAGGGCGATCATATAAGTGGGAAACCATATATTGAGAGTTTAATGTTTTAATCGGGTGTGTAATGTGTAAATGATGGATTAGGAAACATATTTATCCTCAGTCTGGAGGCTACTGGAAGCTGGACCTCAGCATTTTAGGATGGTTTATTAGATTATAATCCATCATTTCCTATTATGTATGCTTTAGGTAAGATTATGCTTTGACCCTGGAGTACTGAAGAATAGTTTATGACTCAAAATGAGTGATGAAATAGGCCAGTTTACTTGGTAGTAATGGTGGTGAATGAGGAGCTATAGGGCCACCCTTGGCCACTCTGTACAGGCGATGACATATCTGTATGCACGGCGAGGGGTGCTGATCTTGACTCCACTGATGTCTTTCTCCTTAGCCTTGACAAAGCTGTTTCCCTTCTGGGTCTTGGTCACCTAAGTAAAACATGGGAGAATAATGGTTATTTACGGGCAGAAACTCCAAAGTATGGTGAGGATTAATTAATGTGTGTAAATCACTTTGAAGATTAAAAGCAGTATATTATTAATTACAGAGCTGCAGGGGCATAAACAGTGTATGGCAAACACATAGAAAAGTGCTGTTGGGGCAACGAGTGATTATACCTACCTAGAAAATAAACCTTCAGGGAAGGACAGAAGGGCAACATAAAAATTGAAGTCCTCCTCTTAAGGAGACCAGAGTTTTTGAGACCTGCGCCCATTCTGGTTCATACAAGACTCCATGTTCCATGAGAACATGACAGGTCCTGAAACTGAAGCATGAGCCCCAGGACATTTATGGACAAGCGCTGGGTTTGGGCCTGCCAAGAACTGTAACAAATAGGTCAAATTATATTCCTTGCATGTTCAAACCTGTGGAGAGAAGACTTTCCAGAAATGAGCAATTTAGAATAGTTCAGTCCCATGACAATTTCTTCCACAGACCCAACACGTGGGTGGGTGTAAAAGCAGAAGGTGGCTAGCCCTCATGCAAACTGGGAGACATTGGCCTTTACCAGCACAGGAAAGGTCCTCCAGCTCCTACTCACACAGCTGGGGTCCGAGATCTTTTATGATAAACACATCCATCAGATTCTTTCTGTGCCAAATTCTCCCAGTGTACAAACATCCTGGAATAAATTACTCTGAAAAGCTTCATGAATCACTGGGGGCCGTTTTGTGCATCACTCAGCCTCTAGCCCAAATGGTTCCTAGGGAATACTGGTTTAGAAGAATTTGGCCATGAAATGTGAGAGCTTTCCTTTCGGGAAGTTGTCTTACATCCTTGAGTAGTTCAAGTATTCTTATTGCCTACAACACCAAAAATCCCTCTAAATCCCTAAGTTTCTGAATCATGTAACCAAGGTAGAGTTTATCTGTTTTATGCCAATTTATACTGTTTTTATCCTTATAGTATACACAACAATAACTTTAGAAATTTCTATTTGCATAGAACTACAAGTTTTGCCCTTTAAAGCACTTTTTTATGTAATTATTTAATTTGAACCATGCCCCCAATCCCCAACATACGCTCTCACAGAAAATAAAATTGGCATATTACAGTCATTTGACAGAGTTAATGCTGAGGCCCAGACAGCCTTAAGTCACATGGCTAGCGAGTTGCAGAGCAAAGACTAGGCCCTTGTTCTCCTGATGTGTTTGTCTCACATCTTCCCCGGGACTACTCTCTCCGGGGTGCAGTTGGCCATAGTTTCCAAACACTGCATGCAACCTAAATGACCTCCATGGTAGTATCAACTCACCTTATCTAATTCTGTCTTCATGAACAAGGGAAAATGGTTGACTCCTCTCCTTCCTGAATCATCTTATCACACAGCGGAGGGATACTAAAATCTCTTCCTCAGTCTCCTAGCCTGTCCTCACATTTCTGTCTTCCCAAATTTCTTCTGTCACAGAGGTCAGCAAACTTTTTCTGTAAAGAGCCAGATAGTAAATATTTTTGCTTTATGGGCCGTGCAGTCTGTCACAGCTACTCAACTCTGCCGCTGTAATGTGAAAACAGCCATAGACATATGTAAATAAACGGGCATGGCTCTGTTCCAAGAGACTTTAATTATGGGCACCGAAATTTGAATTTTATGTACTTTTCATGCATCATGAAATGTTCCTCTGATTTCTTTTCAACCATTTAAAATGTAAAACTATTCCTTAGCTCATATGCTGTTAAAAACATACAAACAAACAAAGGAACAGGTGGTGGACTGGATTTGGCCCTCAAGCCACACTTTGCCAAGCCCTGTTAGATTATATTACTATTCTTTTCTAAGACTATCTTTTCAGAGTGTCTCTACCTTTACAAAGAAATTTCCTTTCAAACTGGCTAAGAGTCCAATCATATGTCCACTGTAAATGGAGCAGGTGATTACTTTCTGAAGCTGCAATCCCATTTCATAATGAACGAATAATTACATCTGACTTGCTACCCAAACCAAGAAGTAGAAAAAGCAAGCCACTTTTCTTTTCAATTAAACATTTCTATAGGATAAAAATTTCCATCCTAATAGACCCTCGAAACAGTGCTCCAAGCCACGGATGGAGTGAATTGCCTAACAATTTTGCCACATACTCCCTTGTTTTCAAATCTTCAGTTACTCCCAGATTCCTCTGCAAAATCATAGCTTGTTTTTATAGGTTACTCAGTACTTGGTGCCTTCTTTGTTATTTCCAACAAGTTGTAACAGTGCTGGGTCATTGAATGACATCATTGTTTGCTTAAGCAAAGTTAATGTTGAGTAGATTTAGTTTCCTTAAAATGCACCGAGTTCTTTCAAGTGCACCCCATGTCAAGGAAGAGAGATGCTTGTGCTGCATGGCTTAGCCATTTAAATACAGATAATCCTAGGAATTCTAAAACAAGTGAACACGATGGTTCAGCATGACACAGGACTCAGACTCCCTGCACCCCCACCCCCAAGTTAGAAACAATAGGTAACAACATTGAGTTTCTGTCAAAAACTCTTCTCGTGGTTGGGAAGGGAAGGGGTGCAGAGAGAAAGATAAGAGCATCTATGTCATCCTAAATTAGTTTTTAGCTTTTCAGATCTCTGCCAAACTAAAGTACATATATAGATAGATAGATAGATAGATAGATAGATAGATAGATAGATAGATAGATAGATAGATAGATATTAGAAAGTCACCTTGTCTTTTCCACTATAGTAATTCCTGCCAAATATGAAACACTGTGTTTTAAATAAGCTGCACAGAGCTCTGTCTTCTGCCACTCTCACTTTGATCTAGGAAGAACACAGGCCATCAACATGTCAGGATGTTAAAAGTGCGGTAATTTGGGGTGCTTTCAGTTCCTTTTGAAAACAATGAGAGATTATTTTCTATGGAAACTAAAAGCTTACAATGTGTTTAAAGTTGCTACACTTGAAAATTGATATGTTGAGACTCATACTGATGAATCCTGCATTTTGAGCTGCTATTTTGTGTATTCCCACCTCATTGAACAGAGCAGGTTTGGGGAAAACATAAAGAAAATGACAGAAAATGATGGGAACAGTACATTTACCTGGCATCCGGTGTGAAGATAGAGCCTAGGAAACATGGTGGGCCTCCTATTCAAACTCACTGCTCTTTGACTATCCAGGGAGATGCTACGCATGTCCTCTGTGTGAATTCCGAAGTATATACTTACCTCCCATTATCTAAAGGGCAAAATGCTAATGATGAAATCTGAACAATCAGACAAATAACATTTCTACCAACTCCTCTGCCCCAGATGGTCAAATCTCATAGTCACACAGAGAAAAAGAAAACTGCCCACAAGTAAGTCAGGGGGCCCAGTTACATTATCTGTTCTGGTGTCAGTAGCAGACATTTTTTAATCTAATAGATACGCTAATGTGCTTTTAGCCAGATAAAGGCCTGTCAGGCTTTTGCCCCAGTGAGTCTTTGGCAGTGGGACTGCCGATTCATGATTGTATACTTGACTTCAGAGGGTCTGTCCCTGTACAGAACATAAATGAAGTCATGGGCGAGGTCTCCATCACCTTGCAGCCATGTGGCAACATCTGTGTCTTGCAATGACACTCGAGGTAGATGAGTTCCTCGAGGTGAGGCTCCTCTGCTTTCCTCCCAAGATGCCTATCTAAGGTCCAGGTGGCAGGCCAGTGTAGACCTCTCCAGCTGGGCAAACTCCGTGGGTGAGAATGAGGAGGCAGCTTTTGGTCCTGAAAAGCATCTTAGTGCAAAACCAGGGAAAATGAGTAGATGCTACAACCCCAGGCCCCTCCAGGACCACGACAAGGAAACGGTATCCGTATCATCAACTGTCTCAGACTTTTTGCCTCCACAGAGTATGTGTTGGGTGAATGAGTCTGGAGTGTTCACCTCTCTGTCCCTTGGCTCGCCGTGTAGGCCTTGGCCTGGACTTTCTCAAAAACAGTGACCTTTCTAGCCATCGTGAGTCCAGGAGTGGTATGGGATGCTGTGACCTGCGTCCCTCTCCACACACTCTGCTTCACTGGGCCTCCAAGGGTGTCACAAAGCCTGCGGAACCTGCCCCTTCTGTGGGAGGCTTTTAGATTCCCCATTTCCTATGTCTCCCATTTGTCCACTTATTTATACTTGTTTCATGATACAGAATTCTGGGTACAGCTTCCAATGTGCTGTAAGTATTACTTCATTCTACGTTTTACCTACAACAAAATTGTGGAGGCTCTTGCCTTGGTAATATGAAAAGCAGCAGCTTGTTGAAATGGAAAGCATGGACGTGGGCCTCGGTGTCAGAGGGGCCTGTCTTCAAATTCTGACGTGTGGACTTCAGAGCTAGGTGACTTGGCCTTGCTGATGCCCTACACCTTGTGTTTCCTCATCCAACAAAATAGAGATATTTCCCATCTTGTAAAGATGCTCCAGGTGTTCACTGAAATGATACATGACTACAACTTTTCTTCAAACTCAGTACATCACCAAATATGAGAAATGTCATTACTGTCTGTATCCCCAAGGACAGAGAAAGCTACAGATTAAACTATGATGTGGTTTCTTAACATTTATGATTTTGTACTTTGGGGAAGAGGTAGACACAGACCACCCAGACTGATGTACAGCTGTGTGACTAGATAGGTCCATAGCCACACCAGCAGACCCGTGCGCTGCCTAACTTGCTGCGATTGTAACAAATCACCAGTTATAAAGTGTGTTACGGTTTCAGAGTTAACAAGAATGTAAAAAAATCTGAGTTTTAGAATCAGTGAAATATGGTGGTATATGGCACACAACAGAAGCTCAACTAAATGAATTCTTGTGATTATTTTCCTGGCAACCACCCTTCTCAGCCAGGTCCTGTAAGAAGAATAAACCAGGTCCTGCCTAGCACCTCATAAGCAATCTGTAACTATCTGATGAATTAATGAATGCTTTTTAGGGCAGAGGCTGAATTGGACGGTTTGTAGGGAGCATGATCGAGTACCTAGAATCCTTGATTGCCAGTTCCACTTGTCTCCCATGTAAGAGAGAATTTCTGATTCCCTGATGCTGTAATTGCACCTCTGTTCCCAAATTGCATTCCCAAGTTAGAAAGCATTTAGGCAAAGGAGCAGTTACGGGGGCTGTGTAAGCACCACAGTTAAGCCCTCTAGCAGGAATCTGTGATTCCCTGAAATCAAGAGAGCTGGCTGAGAGAAACTGGGAAATGTTTGTATCTGGCATACAGCCACCATTTGGCACTCACATTACAAAAGTGGAGCAGAATTGAGTTGGAGTTCAAGGTGAAGAAGCAAATAATGGCATAAATCTGAAAGTCTGTTGGCTGCTTCTCTGTTAAATGAGGATGTGCTAAGAAATGAAAGCAATTGCTACAAAGCACCAAATAGAGAAAAGAACTATTATATGGTGAATTAGGTCTGTGTAAACAAGCCACACAGAATCTTTTGTGCTCTGAAATGCCCTGCTTAGCTGTGTGGCCTCATACAACAGAAACTTGACCCAAAAGCAACTTTTAAAACATTTGTATTTCTCTTAAGGTCACCTTATATCAGACTTCTTGCATCCTTCATTGAAAGATCCTTTATAGAAAATTCATATTTTGGTTGTTAAGAACAGACACCCAGAATTTTTTCCAGAGCCCTTTTCTTGGCAAATAAATCGTTCATTAAATTGATGTCTCATAATAAGGTCATCTGCGTTAGGAGAGTAAATGGTCCATCAACTAACATTAACATATTTAATATTACCATGAAAAAAAGGATAATGCATTGCATGTCCCAGTAATATCATTTTTTATATTATCAACTTCTTGCCTTAAATAAATATGTAAATAGCAGAATGTTTCAGAAAATATAACACTACTAAGCTACATGCTGATAAGAAAAGTGTTTTGCTGAAGAAAATATCATCCTCCCTTTTTGGAAGGAGAAAGGAATTTATAAGATACATAATATGTATCATCTTTCAAAGGCTTCTTCTGCCTAAAAGCCGAAACTATGGATGAGAAGGAGGATCAGCTTTGCCTCCCATCTTTGCATTTCTTTCATCATGACTTCCTTCGCAGCTGTCAGAGAAGGCCAGTCCCCCGGGATGAGTTTTCAGTTGAGTTAGGTCATTTTGTGGGAAGATTTGTGCAAACATGTTCGGCACTCCCCAAGGGATTCTGCTCTTTGTAAAAGAAAGGCGTATTGCCTTGCTTTTCTGCCTTTGCAGTCATGATGCAATTCTATGAGTTTGCTTACTTATATTACACCATGAGCGTTTTAGCAACACATTGATGAAGTTTAGATTAGACCTGCTTCTATTCCTCAGGGAAAGGGAAGTGGCAGTGTGTCAAATGCATTCTGTTCTTCAGGTCATGAAAAACAAGGTGACATCTTTCAAGAAACTTCAGTATGCCTTTGAATTGGATGCATTTTTAAAACTAGTTTTAAGGCTACTTTATGCCCCCAGATTTTACACACATAGACTTCTGGGGCACTAGCTAGGTCAGAGGACATGTGTTTAAACTTTTAATAAGATGATTTTATAGAATTCCTGAATCTCAAGAGAACTGTGTGTTAAAGACCTTTTTCCCATGAAAAAATAATTCTTGTAACTTCATATGTTAATTTTATGTATTATTAATTAGTAATTTAAAATGTATTAAATTTATCATATAATTTTATGTCTTTCCATTGAGCAAGAAGTTTTTTGTAAGCAAGTGATTGGCCAGTCACACTGTGTACTGGAATCTGCCGACCTGACTCAGAATCTAGGATATTTTTACTTGAAATTTCTTCCTAGAGCTTGAGTGTGATAAGCAAACCCATAAAAGAGTTCAGTTATTAAGAAAGCTCAAAAAGCCTGGGTAAGATGTGTTTTGTATAAACAATCCATGCCGTAATATTCCTCAGGCACATACAGCAGTGACAGAAGGTGCCTGAGTTTCTTTTCCCCCAGATCCAACAGGGAACAGAAGTGTTTATACTAGAAAGCATTTAGTTAACTCATTGGCACTAATAAACGGTCAGCCATACTTTTTTCCCCCCTAGAAATGTGGAGTGGTCTAACCATTACACAACAGGAAACTGAGGAGACTTGTGACTGTATTTTACCCAGTCTGATTTTGTCAATTGAAGGCATTATCTCCTGAGCTTACTTTCAAAACTGTAGAGCTTCTAAAAAATAAAAAAAAAAGCAGCAGCAGCAGCAGCTGGCCTACAATTAGCTTACACTTCTTGGGACCACGGCAGTGAAGAGCAAAGAGCCAAGGAAAAAATAAGTACCAAAAAGAGGGGGAGGAAATTAACAAGTCAGGAAAAGGCCTAAGAAGCTATGAATAATCATAAATGTTAACTAGAAGCGCCAACTATGAAACGTGCTACCAAGCAGAATCAAACATGGAACAATTAGAAGACACAAGTATGGGGAAAAATGACGCCCTGCACACCAAATGACACGTCATCTTCCACACAACTTCTTGAACCAGTAAGTCCAACCAAGGTAATGAGATGAAAAGCAATCCCTGAAAATGGCGTGAAGGTGCTGTTTCACTACCACATCTTACATCATTAAACTTCTAGTACCCTCATGAGCTACTTAGGTAAATAACAGTGGACAGCTCAACATTTATCTAAATAAACCAGAAAGCCACCATGGTAGAGGAAATTGAGTTTATAGACATAGCAGGCTCTTGCCTAACAGATGAAAGTGATGTTCTAATGTTGAACATCAATCCATATTTGAAACTCAGAGTATGAAGGGGGGGTGCTCTAAAATACCTCCTCCTGCAAGTCATTTCTCAGTACGATTGTCTTATATTCCGTAGTATCTAATTGATACCCATGTAATTCCATCTCAGTCTTTGCTACTGAAAATGATGTAAGCGGTGGAAAGAGTGAATGTGGGTGTTGGTTCTCAGGAGAGCCTTGAAAGTTAGGGGTTAGAAATCACTTTGTCTTCAGACATGGTATCTTTGGAATGACCTGGAAGCCAGCGAGGAAGTATATTTGTTTTTTTAATTGAGCAAGAGCATTCTTCAAAGTCTTCTTCCAATCTTGATCAAAAATTGAAGCAAAATATTTTATTTGAAACCTTTCTCTGCCTCATTTTGTCTATATTTGTGTGTAAAGGAAGGTCCAGTAGGAATATTTGAGATGACCCTGCAATTTTAGCTCACAATCAAATTCATTATATCTATGAACTTGCAGCATTTAGGAGAGTTTCCTAATTCCCCTGGAGGCAGGCCTTGCCTAGGACAGGATGTGGATATGTCCAGGCGGATAGCAACCCACAGTTTACCCTAGTCTGGGCTAGAGTGGTGTGGGTCGGGGAGCGACAGGGGAGTGGGACAGTGAAAAAGAAGGGAGGGAAGTCAGCCCCCTGTATGTCACGGGTGTAAATCGTGCCCATGCAACATCACACCCACAGAGCCTGCCCCAAATGTTCTGGTCAGAACCAATTTTATTATGTGTGCATTTTTATGAAATGTTTTGACAGTTAAATTTGGTCTGTCTTTAAGGAAACCAGCTGTTGCTCCTGCTTCCAAAGGCTTGATCTTTGGCAGTGTTTGTTGGCATTTGCATGGATAGAGATGTCACTTCTCTTCCACTCTTCTCCTCTGTACCTTCCACTTTTAAGTATCTTTGGGGCGAGTCCAGATTTATCCTGCTCTGTCAGGCTTAGTTTTTTTTAAAGGAATATACATATACTACAGTTACTTTGATTTTAGACATTTTAAAACCTCACTGGTCTGCCAGGTGGTGGCTTTGTCCTCACTCTAGTTTCCGCACCCCGACCCTCACCTCCAGCTTGGTTCTTAGGTGGAGGTCCTGGGGGCGGAAGTGCTGCCGGAGGCCTGTGATCTTGCCCTGTCTGGGAGGAACTCTATTTCTCTTATAAGGACGTGGCTGCTGATTGCATGGTATTTTATTCTTCTCTTCAGGACTGACAGAAATTAAGCCTTCTGAAAAGGCCAGCCAACCAGCAGTGCTGTCCGTATTGCAGTGAAATACCAATGGCTTGTTTTAATGTCAGAGGCAAATGGGAGAGTGGACCCGACTGAAATATCTGTGGCTAAATTTATCTTGAGAGAAGAAAAAGAATTGTGTGCCATGTTTGTATGACTAAGGGATTTATTAAACAAGCTGTGTAACCCACCCAGGGAGAATGCTGTCAAAACATGAAGGAAGAAAAACACACACACACACACACATGAAAGTGAAGCCTGAACTCTTCACATAATTGCACATCTGAGTACTCTTGCTAATTTTAATTTTGCCCACACCCTTTGTTATTCTTCCTTCATGATGCACTATCAGCCTTATCCCTAACCAAAAACTTGCCTGTGTCTCTGTCTCCCACCATGTCACAAAACAGAACAGCAACAATAAAACAACTGTCTAATTGAAAAGATACCCAGAACTGGCTCTTGGCTTGTTAGCACACCCTCCAAAACTCACTCACCAGGTCAGATACTCACTTATAACAGGGGAGTTCTTCAAAGGGATGGCCTAGAATCCCTCTTGGTAGAAATGTAAAGAAAGACTCCAGACATGAAGAGTAACTAGATCTGAGTTGCAGAATAATGGAAAGGAGCTGCTCTCTCATGGTGCTGCTGTCACATTTTGGCTGGTGTCCATTTGTGTGACAGGCCAGGCAGACCCTAATGGCAGAGAATTTTTTTTTATGCAGAGGGTAGAAAAGTAAGGACCACAAGGAAAGCAGCATACCCAAGAGAAAAAAAAACATGAGCTGGCATTCCTTTGGGTAAATGTAGTATATATGGGATATATATTTTTTCCTGGCAATCTCAAGGGAGAAGGAAGCCAGAGGAATAACTAGAGAGAATTACAGTTTCCACTGGCTTCTACAGAACAAGAAAGAACCACATGTTCAGCACTGGCCGAGTGAATAAACGAAAGCTCAAGCTTCGTGTTCAGTTCAGAAAATCCTCTGACTGAGATTAAGCCAGTTCTTATTTTTCCACTGGATGATGGGCTGCAGTTATAGCCCATCTGTTCACAGCCCCATCTCTAGCATCCCTAAGAGAGACTGTCCATTTATCTTCAAAAGCCAATGAAAAGGGCATGATGTGAGAGGGGGAAATAACGCCAGTGGCCCAGGAAAGATCACGCTCATGCTGAATGAGGAGACTTGAAATCTCCATGCTGACTCATGCGATCACAGTAGAGCCCCGAGGTTCCAGCACCTTGGGGGTTACCGTCGTGTCTTGACTAAAGGTTTTCCGCATATGCACAAAGGGTTCGCTTCGTAGAAAAGAATTTTGATTCGGGGCTTTAATGCCTTTGAAAGCGCACCAAGAGTAACACTGACATGCTTTCACTGCAGCCTTGGAATCCTAAAATAAATAATAGAAAAATTGTGATTTAAAACATAATTCCAAATACTAACTGGGCCCCGCTGCCTAGATGAGTAATAAGCTTCAATAAATGTGTGACAGGCACAAGGCTCTTCAGTATGAAGAGTAGTGAGGCCTCAGAAATAGAAATAGGTTTTTCATTACATGAGGGATTATGTTCAGCCTGACTGTGGAGCCTGCTCCCGGGGCCACAGCTGTACCTTCTGCCTGCAGTCGTATTAAACCATGATGGTGAGGCGGGCAGGCGCAGCCTGAAACAGTGATTTGTTTAGGGGAGGGAGAAAGGTCGTTTTCTCCCACTTAAATCAGGATTACCATTGTTTACTACACACTTTACCTTAAACTTCTGTTCATTGGTGCTAATGAGCTGCAATTTGAGTCAGGTTCCACCTGGATGCTCGCTCGAATCTGTGAGGTGGCCAGGGATGGAAAAGTGGGGCTGGCTTGGGGTGGTGACAGTGATTTTATTTTTACCCATATATGCTCACCAACACAGATGAGTCTATTTCTTTTTAAAACATCATACAAAGTTTAGTTAATTCCAAGCAAACTCAGCTATTCGTTTGAGTTTTTCCTAGCACAGGAATTCAAAAGTCAGCATGCACATGCCAGGTCTTTCTCCCCTTTTCTCTGGACTGAATGTGTATTCGAGAAGCTGGCTTGAGCCTGTCCTGCCTCCTGGCACCAAGGAGACTATGGGGGTCTTCAAGATGAGTTTCAGCAGGGATTTGAGAATGGTGTGGGGGTGCCAGTGTAGATGGGCACCCATCATGAGAAGTGATTTTCTGTTTGAGACGGGTCTACTTTTTCACATGCTGTCAATACAGAATTCCCTGCCTCTGCTCCTTCTTGACTCAAATAATCACTCATTGGAACTATACTACCAGGATCGTTGTTCTTCAGGATCAGGAAATCTAATTTGTACATGTAATGGTTCCTCATGTTAAGGGCCAGCTGAGCACTGGAAGAGTCCAGGGAAGGAAGCCCTGGGATTGGCTTGGGGAGCTAGGGTCCAGTCTCAATCCTTGCTGATGGAGTGCTTTGGGGAAAGTCAGTTCAGTGCTCTGAGCCATGTTTTTCTCAACTGTAAGAAATGGTAGGTAACAGAATGGTACCTTTTTCATAGTCTTTCTGTGAAGCTTAAAGTAGGCACTGATACTTATTAGTGGTAGTATTGTTCTTTGTGCATTTCTTCAAAAGAAAACATACACAGATGCTAAATTGCAATTTGGGAATTGGGTTATGGAAGTTCAGGGAAGGGAGAAATTCCCAAGGGCTGGAGGAGTTGAAGATGACCCAGTGGAGAAAGGCTTCAGGCTGACTCAGTCCTAGGAAGATGAAGAGAAAGTGAGCTAGGGATGGGCTGAGAAGCATTCTGGGCAGTGGACTGACTATGCAGCAGGCCAGAATGAAGAGGGGGTGGTGAGGAGGAAATGAAGAGACCAGCCAATGAGGGAGGGATGCCTGCTGAGGAGCAGTGGAAATAGGTGAAGTAGAGCAGGACCAGGTGATAGATGGCCTCGAAGTCTGGTTTAATTTGATTAATTGGGCAACGGGGAGGTGCTTCATGTTAGCAAGCGGTAGTGTGATATGACAAAATTATGACATGATATCATGTCAGCTACCTAGTAGATGCTCCATAAATATTTATTTGCTGATTGAGGATTCAAGATAGATCAGGAAATGGGACAGGAGATGGGAAGACTTACCCAAAGGCTCTGGTGATAATCAGTGAGGGTATAAGTTGGCGAGAGCCCAGATTAGACAGGAGCTATGGAAATAGAGAATTAGTGAATTTGTGAGAGATGTCTTCTTCCACAAAAAAAAAAAAAAGATTTGTGATAGAATTTGTATTGTGTTGACTATGGGGATGAAGAAGACAGAAATATCTAACATGTCCTTCAGGTTTCTAACCTGGATCCCTGGAGAAATATTGTCAAGAAGGAGAGAGCTGAAAAATTAAAAATTAACCCACCACCTTTAAACCACCACCCACTTTTCTGAAAGCAAGGTTGGTCAAAACATTTTTTATTGGTGTGTAATTCTACCAGGGCTGATGAGAAGCCATTCTTTTTAATGTGCTCACTAAAATCTCTGTGTGGTTTCTTTATTATGAGGGTTCTTTAGATTCAATAAAACCCATCACAACCCCTTGCGAGGCATTCACTTTGGATTTGTATGAGAGTCTATAGAGAAAACAGAAGAGCAGAATTGGGTAAAACTGACCTCTAAGATGCTGACAAAATTCCTCCATAGAATAGTGCTCAGAGGTAACTGCAAATTTTGTAAACCAAGAAGCAGCATCAGGATATACATTGAAACTCAGCATACCCAGTCATACAAAGAAAAAAAAATGCTCCAGAACTTGAAGGTACTTGCCTTACAAATGGAGAATGTGGCCCTGGGAGTCTGTACCATTACCCTTTTTGATTTGGGGCAGTGAAGCTTACAAATGGAAATCTTCAAAGAAGAAACTTGCCTTTTGATCAGCTGGTTAGAGGCAGGTTTGAAATTATGATAAATCTGCTACATATTCACTGTATGAGCAGGTTTAAACTCTAATGCAGCTGCCTGTGTCTCTGCAAATGAGGCTGACTCACTCTACACAGGCTGAAGGGTGAGATGGATGAAGTTAGTTATGGGTTTATGGATCTGGGCAGAGAGGGCCAGACATCAGGGAAGGAGCCTTTGCCCTCCCCCCTCCCTCTCTCTGCACCACACTGAAGTCTCGATTTATTCTCTATGCTTTCACATTTGACAGAAGCGCATGTAATACCCTCTTCAGATGCTAGGTGCCCAGACTAAGGCATTAAACAGCATGCTTACCTGGGGAATTTTAGAATTAACCTCCAAACTAACCAAGATAATTTAGGCCCCAAAGGCACTTTAGTTTGCATTCTCTGGATTGACTCTGTGGATGATCCTAAATTTAGTAGATAATTATGTCTGTGTGCTTTCTTTTTATCTTTATCCTTTTTCTCATTCCTTCTGGTCTTCTCTCTGCTGTAGGGGAACAGGAGATAAGGCTTGGTCATGAAGCCAGGCTTCTCATTTCTGTCCAGGTTTTGACCCTATGCCACAGTGCTCCTCCCTAGGGAGTCCTAAATCAGTAACCATTTCCAAGTTCATTTGGGTTAAGACCCATGTCAAACCCTTGCCTCCTCCATTCCACCCCACAGGAGAGGCAGTTCCATGATGCTACGAGCAGCCCAGCCCTGAAGCCTGTGGAGTCCTCCTACAGCCTCCTCTAGCAGTCAGGAGAGAGTAGTTCCTGGGATTGGACATCATGTCTCATGTAATGATTAATTGTGGTTGCATTGCCAGCAGCCCATAGCTCAATCATAAATGTGGAGAGTTATTTTATATGGCGCTTAAATTTCATTCAATGTATCATACAGGTTAGAATAATCTAGGATAATACGGCATTATTGTCTAACAGCATTCTTACAACTGATAACATTCTGTAAGCCTCTTTAAAATACAAAGGAACTTGCTGATGGGACTCAAAGATTGGAGAGAGTTGTAAAACATCTAGAAGTTTAAAGTGGGGTTTGGATTACAGCGAGCAGGCTCTTAACCATGGGGAAAATTGTAAGGGGACATCTTATACTGTTCTTGCAAACCAACTTGTCATTTCTCAAGTGTATAATGAAATAATGTGTATGATTATTTTCATGCAGCACAGCCTTTCTTTTAAGTTTTGCCCTCTTCAGTGCTCCATGGTATATACAACAGTGTTTTAGAATAAATAGTGTTTTAGGATCTCAAGACTAAGACTCACACAAAAGATCCTGAGAGAAGCATGAATGAGTAGCAACTCTAAGACTCCATTTTCATAAGTTAATGATGATACAGGATAAGGAGGGATGTTCATGGGGAAGAGCCCTTTAAAAATTATTGGAAGTAGTAGAGAATGGGAGTAAAATGCAAACACCCCTATTCTGCAGCTACCCTGATTAGCAAAATCTCTCACAGGCTCAGCATGTAAGATGAACAGAGGGAGTGGTAACACTGCTCTGTGACAGGGAGGAATCCCCCCCCCCATTCACATTGACTTTGTGTGTGTCTGGAAAACAGGGATGGGGCTCCTCCTTGGGCATCACTTCCTCTTCATAACTCCTTCCAGTGACCCTTCTGGCTGTAATAATGCCTTATGTGTAAAGGGTGTGTGGGACCCTCTACGTCTTCTCATCAAATATCAAATATTTTGTCCATTAAGCTGACTTGATTTCAAAAGGTCCTTAGCACAGATTGATGGAATAGTCCAAATATTATCACTCTTTGTTCTTCAGTCCAGATTAAATAATATCTAGCCACCAGATCTCTGCTCATTAGTGAGGTGGTCAGGGCCCAAAGATGTGCAAAATTATTACCTTTCCTCTCTTGTTGTTTTGCACATTATGAATTAGAGTAACTCTGGGTTAGACTTGGGGACGACTTGCAGATTGACCCCAGTTGAGACCCACCCAACAAGAATCTGTGGCACATCAGGTCTCCATTGCCCTTTGCTCTAAACACACACACACCCTACCCCTGAAAACACTTGGCAATGTCTGGGGACGTTTTTTTTCATTACAAATGGGGAAGCTCTTGGCATCTATGGGGTAGAAGCCAGAGAGACTGCTAAACACCCTACAGTATGTAGGAGAGAGTCCCCCTCCAACAAACAATCAGCTCCTCTAAAATGTTGAGACTTCCAAGGTTGAGAAATCCTGCTCATGGATTTATAGTCACGTCTTCAGATAGGTACTTTTTTTTTTTCCTTTACCACCAGATTAAAATAAGAGCTCAGATCTATCTGTAGCCCTGTGTGGGTCGTCTTTGGCCCTGTGTGTCTCTTCTTCCCCTTGGTCCACTTCTTCCTGTTTTTTTTCATACTCAAAACCCTCAGTGCCCTTTGTGGCAGCAAGCTGTGGCCGTAAGTGTCTGAGAAGTTCCTTGGCGAAACTCTGTGCAGGGAAAGAGAGTTCAGCTGAAGAGGTGTTGAACCTGAATGTGGATCTTACCCTAAGCATCACCACATTTTTTTTCTCCATAAAATGAATAATGAAGTCAGCCATTCATTAAGGACTTACTATGCATAGACATTTCATGTTCAATGTCTGTTCCAGCCAATGATTTGTCTTCCCCACTATAAATGAGGGAAGAGACTCAGAGGGATTAAGTAACTTGCCCACAGTCACGCAGTAGCCAGTGGTTGGGATTTGGAATTAAAACCTGGGTCTCTTTACTCCAGAGTCCCTGTTCTCACCAATAGGAGTACTACCATCAATTTATAAATACGTGCTCAGTGACTTTGACTTTAAGTTTCCATTCCCCTAGAAGCCTTTGCAACCATCCATAATGACTATGGCTTTTAAGAAAAAATAAAATGATACCCTCTGATCATGCAAACACTGGTCAACTGCACCATAACCTTGTTCTGAGAACTAAAAGATGACACATTCTTTAACCAGTTTTCCATGTTAAGTGCATGTGGAAAGACTGGAAACAAGTAGAAATAACTGGGAGATAAAATGAAATACACTTGAAAACTGAAAGTGAGGACAGGACCTCAAAGTCCTGGTCAAGATGGTTGGTCAAGACAGTGTTTCAGGAAGGGATGCATTCATCTGCAAGTATGAAAAACAAATAACCACCTAAAATCCCTAACAGTGGCTTAGGAAAGTACAAGAGTCTATTTTCTTCACATAGCTAGCTAGATAGCCAAGGTTGGCAAGAACTGCATTGTTTATGCTGGTCAGTAATGGCATCCAAGACATGAGCTCTTCCTGTCTCTCTGCTTTGCTATTCCCACCACTTTCATTTTTCTCCCTTTCTTGTGCTTCCTCATTGTCACGAGATGACCAGTGCAGCTGCAGTCATCATATCCATCTTCAAAAGGGGAAGAAAGAGAAAGGGAAAGATTCAAGGTTTTTGTCCCTTTTATCAAGAAAAACCTAAACCACCCCACTCCCAACATACACAAACATCGCAGCAGAATTTTACTTACATCTTGTTAGAATTGTGGCACATGACTGTCCCTTACTTCAGGGAAGGCTAAGAAAGCTTTTCTAGATTATTTTATTGGAGGCAACAAGGGAGAAGGTTGGACTTGTCTCATAAATCCAAAGTGTCTTACTAAAGTGATTTTTACTCTCAGAAGCTAAGTTTCTGCTTTTCTGGACATAGGTACAACAGCTGATTCTAAGAAATTTCTTCTATGTTCCTGTCCAGTGTGGCTCTGAAAGAGTATGTGTTAGTTTTCCAGGGCTGCCATAACAGTGGTGTTGCCATAATAGTCAGGGCACCATAAGTACCACAAAATAAATGGCTTATGACAAAAGTTCATCTTCTCACAGTTCCAGAGGCTAGGAGCCAAAGATCAAAGAGTGGCTGAGCCAGCCTCCTTGGAAGACACTAGGACAGGGTTTGTTCCAGGCCTTCTAGATTCTGTGAGTTCCTGCCTTGTGGCAGCACTGCTCCCTACGTGCATACCTGGCCGAATTTTCCCTTTTTATGAGGATACCAGTTGTGTTGGATAAAGGCCCGCCCTGATGAGCTCATCCTAACTTGATCGCCTGCAAACAAACCTACTTAAAAATAAGGCCACATTCGCAGACACTGGAGTTAGGATTTCCATGTCTTTTGTGGGGGTTACAACTCAACCAATAACAGGGTTTTTCCAAATCCTTCATAGTGTCTTGATAGTAATGATAGTTAATATTTTTGAACATTCACTATATGCTAAGACCGTTCATATGGGTCTTCTCGTGTGATCTGTACCACCGCCACTTGAGATCAGTGCTGTCATGTCTATCTTACAGAAAAGAAGACTGAGGCACAAAAATATTAGAAGACTTCCTCCAGATCACATCATTAGTAAGTGATAGGCCTCAGCTTCATGCAGTCTGACCTCTGAGTCCTTGCATTTCACTCTCATCTACATTGTCTTCACCACCACTGCCCTCATCTCCAGTATGACATTTCCTGCTCAGAAATGCCAAATAAGGGTAGACACGTTGATTTCCTTAAAGCTTAAAAAAATTAATTTTTTCTCAGAAGATTTCTTTGCTGCCTTAGAAACACAAATGAAACACTTCATTCTATACTGGGTACAGTGACTTTCTCTTATTCAAATGCAGAGCCATCTGCACAAACTATTTCCTCATTCATAGAAGTTCACTTAAAGATGAAACATCCTTGATGGAATGGTGAAATGGAAGGATTCACAAACTGAAGGCAAATGGCTCATGTAGAAACCCGAACATGTCACCTCTGGGTCCAAATCAAGGGGTTGGGTGGACTCTGGTCCTACCCACCACTCCTGCCCAAGTAGGGCGACTGTGGTTCTGGCTCCCGACGGCCAGGCAGTTCATGAGGCTGAGGTGCAGCTTCCACGCTGTCAATCAAGGGGCATCAGTCTGTGTGCCCCGGTGCAGTTTCCTCTGCTCTTCACACATTGCTGTGCCTAAGCAGCCCTGTAACTGATGGTTCTTACCATAAAACAGTTCTGGTAACTACTTAAAATCATCCAGTGCTCTGCTGTCATCCTCCTACTGTACCAGGACCACAAATGGAAAATAAGCTGCTTCCTCTTCAGTAAAGGACTGAAGACTTAGAGGAAATTTGGCTTTCTAAAAGTAATCACAGAGATATCTCAGTCCCTCCTGGCTGGGCGCAGACAGTGCAGAGAATGATAGTGAGAGCAAGTAATACTTTCTGTTTGTGTGGCCCCTCAAGCCTCTGTGTGGTGGCAGCAGGCATTATTACCCACGTCTTCCAGCTGCAGACTCCAGTGTGGAAAGGATTTGTCCAAAGCACGCAGCTGATGGCAGGTCTGGGGCTGGTACTCAGGAAGTCAGACTGCAAATACTACTGTCTCCTTCCAGTCATAGTCAGCACTGTGCCGGCGATCTATAATGAAGTGCTTCTGATCTGAGCTGTTAGAAGCTTCTAGAATCAGAAAGGACAAGAATTCCACACAGAGAACTAAGGCACTTAGTCCAAGTACCATGCCTCAAGGAGAATTCTGTTTAGCTTGGGAGTTGAGAGTGCTTCAGGTGACATCTCCAGAGCGGGCTTCTTCAGTGTAGGGTCTGTCCACTTCAGAATTGCCTCCCTTCTATGGGGGTGTTTCCCATTCATTCTCTGAGTCAGCCCACAGCCATGAGAAAAACTTTTCCCCCATTTTTCTCACTCCTGAGGATAAAATCTACTCTCAAATCAAAACAGAAGGAATAAATATAGTAGCTAACATAGAGTGATGTGCTCATGATGTGCCAGGCTATGGGCTTTACTTGGATCATCGTTTAGTTCGCTTCCACATCCTCATTCGTAAAGGTAAGAAGAATTACCTCCATTTAACAGATGGGGAAACTTAGTCTTGAAAATTTTAAGTAACTTGTCCAAGGTAGCACAGCTGAAGGGAAGCAGCAGGAACTGGAAATCCAGTGTCCATTTTTTCCTTCCTCTCCTGTTAGCTCGAAGCGTAACCGTAGACAAGCGTCTACCTTCCTGAGGCCTCGGTTTCCCTGTCATGACAATCAAAGTGTCTATGCAGCACTTACTCTGTGCAGGTCACTGGGCTTTTCCTACATCACCTCATATCATCCTCACAACAACCCTGTAGGGTTGTACTATTTTTATTGCCATTTCATAGATGAGTAAACTGAGGCTTAGAGATGTTAGTTAATCTTTGTGAGGTCCTACAGCCAGGAGCTGCCTAAGCAAAGCATCCATGCACTTAAGCGTTATGCTCTTTGGCCATGGGCAATCCCCAAGGTACTTCGACTCTATCAATCCACTATTTTACCTGATGTATTAGACTTACTATATATTTTTATTCCTGAGTGTAGCAGTTCTATGGTGAGTTCCTGCAGCTTATCAAGGAACATGCATTATCTTCATATGATGCCCATTTTACAGATGCAGAAACATTTTGAGGTACAAATCAAATAACTTGCTTAGCATAATATGATTAGTGAAGGGTAGGAATGTCTTCAAAGCCAGGCCTGCTGAATTCCAGTGCCCATGTCAGCAGAGATTCTGTGGACCTGACACTCAGATACAATGTTTACTGCTTCTTGACCTTGACCTTGTCTGAGCTGTCATCCCCACAGAAAGCACTTTACTTAGTGGCTAACAGCAGACCCTCTGGAATTGGACAGTACAGGGCTGGAACCCCTACTCTTCCACTTACCTGCTGTATGACTTTGAGCAAGTTACTTAACCTCTCTGAGTTTTGTCATCTATAAAATAGTAAAAATAAATGCATCTACCTTCAAGAATTGCTGCAAAGATAGGCTCAGATGTTACATGCACAGCTTTTTGCACAGCAGTTGTTGTAAAGTAACTGCTCAATAATTGCTAGATGGAATTAGAGAGGACCTCACAGGTCACCAGACTGAGCCAGCCCAGGACAGTTCCCAGATTTGCACAAGGCTTCTCCCTTATTGCCTCTATTGAGCATTTTGCAGCTTCTTCTCCTGCCGTTGTTCTGACCCAGTTTGAGGGGCCTCATTGTTTCACTAAAGGAAAAGGGGACTCTCACCATTTCACAATTCATGATCAATTTTAGAAGCAGGAGTCTGAGATGGAAAGAATGTGAGTTGGATCTGTTCAGACCTGGATTCGAATCTGAATATCATCTGAACATCCCTGAGCTTCAGATTATCATTCTAAATATGGATAATAATGCCCATCCTTGCAGAATTATTATTAAGACTAAGCAAGGAGCCAGTTGTGGAGTGCCCTGACATGAGGCACAAAAATGGCTATCACATTTAAATTGGCCAACCCGTTTTCATTGGGCAATTTGTGGTAGGCCATTGAAAAATGGTCTGAGTTCTACAAGTGTCCGCTGCTCATTTATTTGGCATTGTTTGTATTCTGAACTCTTCCCACTGCAGCTGTGGCTGGTGGGTCTCTTACAGCATGGGACTAACAGGTCACTCTTGAATAACATCTGTGGCTACTTAATTTTAATTGACTAAAAAAAGACCTATTATAAGAAAAGCAGTGTGTCCAGCAGAGTAGTCAGAAGCATTCAGCTCAGAGTGGGAAGCTCTGAGCCATCAGCGGGTTCTCCCTCCTAAGAATCAAGGAGCTTCACTGGCTCAGTGATTATTCCAATTATGTTTTTAGTTGTGGCTATTTGAGAAAGGGACACTGTATGTCAGGAGCACAAAGCAGAGGATGGCTTTGAAGTTCTTCATGCCAGTTTTGCCATTCGTTGTTGACGATGGGTGTATCTTTTTGTAAATGGAAGTTGATATATGTTAAATGAATTTTCAGCCACCCTCCTGTCACTTTTTTTCTGACCTATTAGCTTTCTTCCATTCCTTCTCCCTTTTTCTATCCTCTACTTTCCCATCTCCCCCTCTTGTTCCATACCTCTTACTTGCCTGCCCCAAATTTCTCACTATTGAGTGATAGAAGACCTGTCATCAATCAGCGTGAACTTTCTGCTTTATGGAGAAATTAACTGCCCGCCAGCATGCTGGATTTGGCTGTAGCATTCATAGGAAGTAATACATGGTCAATGTTTTAAAAATTCTACTTACTATAGAAGTGCAAGAATTACTAGTTTTTCTCTCTTTTCCGTTTCCATATTCCTCTTTGGCTCCGAGAATTAAGTCTGATTTCTTCTCTCTCTCAATTTATCCAGCTCACATAATTTGCCTTTTCATTTTGTGAATGGAGATAATTTGTGAATAGAAATTACTTCCAAATGTTTCAAAAATATTTTCTAAGCATTTGCTTTAACATGGTCTTGTAAGCTTTTTTCCTCAGTTATTTTTTTTTTCATAAGGAAATAAGTGTTTCCAGGGAATTAGAGCCTGGAGGAAAAAAGGATCAGATTGCCCTCTGTTCTCAGGTCTCTTTTATGGGGATCCCTGGTTACTGGGATGACTTTGGGTCCCTGATTGCTACAATAACTACAGATATGGACTTGCTGAGCCCTGGGCTGGGGGAGGAGGCGAGGGGGGTCTATTGAGACCTCTGCCCCAGGTGTCCCAGACAGGAGGAAGAAGAGGAGAAGACTCAATCTGAGCTCTGAATGTAGAGCCAGTCTGGCAGCTGAAGACTTCTTAGGCAAGAGAATGCTTTTGTCAGAATTTTAATTTTAAGACTCATTCTCAAGTTTGCATTGATTCTAGGGTACCTCATGAGGACTGACTTTGTCCTTCACTCATTCAGCAAACATTTACTGAATCTTTACTTCTAAGTGTTGAGACCCTGGTGACGCAGAGATGGGAGGCCAAGGTCCCTGTCCTCCAGCAGATCCCCATTGTGTGCAGATCCGCATCATGAAAAAGAGATGTACAAATGATCACTTATAACCCAAGACCAAGTGCTCTGTAGGAAGTGAATGGGGAGAAGGGAAAGAGGGCTTTATATGAAGGCATCAGGGAGTACTTCAGAGAGGAGGTACCATTTGATTTCTAGCTGGAAGGGTGCCTAGGAATTTGGCAGAAGGACAAGGTGGGAGAAGTACATTTCAGAAATAAAGAACACCACGGGCAGTGATTAAAGCCTGGCAAATAGGAAAGTATGGTGTTGTAGGGAACCATACAGCATTAACATTGAACCAAAACTAGACAGGTTGCTGAGGCATTAATGGAGATGGCACTGGAGAGAAGGGCCAGATGACCAAGAGCCCTTTTTGCACCATACAAACGTGTGTTTAGATTTGATTCTTAAGTGATGTGAAACCTGCTGAGAATTCTGAGTAGTGGAGGGCATGGAGCAGACTGGCAGTCCTGTGAATGAAAGGAGTGGGTCAAGACCAGAGGCAGTAAGAGTGGAGGAGACTCTTTCAAAGCCCAGAAAGCAGAGAATGCGAACAGAACATGAACAAAAGTGGGGCGGGCCAAGAGGGTGCTCTTTTGGAGGCTGAATGTCCGGGTTTGGTCAGTGACTAAATCTGGTGCGGAGGTGAGGGAGACACCAAGCATAACTCCATCAAATTGACGAGACTTATGGTCTATCCTGGACAGAGTAACCTGGGGCCAGCCTCCAGAAATGTGGGAGCTGGGAGAAATGTTCCCGTTCCTGTAATTCACAATGGGAGCCTGATCAGTTACCTGTGTTAGGTCAGTGCATGTTGCCTGGGCTGGGTCACGTTGGAGGTTCTGAGACAAAGAATGGACTTCCTGAGTTATTTTCACACATATGATGAAAATGTTTAGAAGACACAAGAATTGGATTGAATAAGCTTTCTTGTTTGTCACTGAATGATGTTTTAGGGAAGACAGGTGTTAGAGGAAAGAAAAGGCTTAAGAAGCACCCACTTCTTCTCTTGACTTGAAATGACATGTGTCACCTACCTGATGATTTAATTGCCTAAGAGTCAGGAACAGTCAAGATACAGGCATGGATTTCTACTCAGGTGACAATTATGTCCTGGGTGCTCTGAGGGTTGGGATCCATACTGGGCTGCTGGACTTCGAGTAGTCATGGATAAGATTGTGAGGATTAGCAACCAGCACTGGGTTGGTAGGGTAATGGTGAGGATATATATATAAGTGGGTTTACTGGTCAAGTTAATTTAGACCTCGCCTCACCCAAATACGTACTCAGACATCTTTTATGGGTGTTTGAAGCCTCCCCATTCTCCAGAGATAAGTGAGAAAAGGGTTCTTGAAAAGCCCTCTCTTTACAGGGCAAAGGCACAAACCCAGATTCTTACCAGGAAGGTCTTGGAATTCATAGTGCCTGGTTCCTGTTCCTATGGAGTTAACTTTGTGTTTTGGTTGGGGGATGAGAGGCTGATACACTCCTAGAAAGTGTTTTTCAATCATGATATGTTGGGCTCTCCCTGGTTATCACTGTGTCGTGTCTTTGGGTCTTCGGCAGTGTCACTTCATCACCTCGAAAAGAAAGTTGCCCGCCCT
The DNA here is from genome assembly GCF_040802235.1 of Manis javanica. Taxonomy (NCBI): domain Eukaryota; kingdom Metazoa; phylum Chordata; class Mammalia; order Pholidota; family Manidae; genus Manis; species Manis javanica. The sequence goes on from NC_133156.1 coordinate 48,822,336, forward strand.
CTGACAGCCACTTGATTTTCATCAGCTTGGATAGCAGATCCTGAAAATGGTTGCCACTTCCACCTTGGGGCACATCTTCCCATGGTCTGTGGTTGGGTGGGATGGAACTTCTAGCAGCCGGCTTCCCAAACTGAAATGCTGGTTTTTCTGAATTTCAAAAGTTGCTAAGAGACTGTGTGTCTTTGGACACCGTCCAGGCTGTTTCCTTCCCTGCTCACAGCTTTGACGGAATATTTCCTCTCCCTGATATTGTTAGATAGGTGACATGCCAAACCAAAGTTAGAACCGTTACAAGACATTTCTCTGAGAGCAGTTCCCTTGGTTCGCCCATTCATCTGCTGTGCCGGAAGAAAAAAGCAAAATCAAAAAAGCCCTATTAAATAGATGTGCCAAGTAACAAGGAAAGAAAGAAAAGTTTCTTCAACTTTTATATGCCCAGAGTTGTCTCACAAGCATATTTTTGTTCCTTTCGTCTATTTAAAAGCTGATAACCTAGAAATAAAATCGAGAGAGGCCTGGCCATGGTTTGTGGCACCAAAGTGTCACCTACTGGTAAAGCCTTGCCTGGAGTTTGAAGTTTAGGTTTGTGAATGACCTTGACCAAGGTTACATCCTCCTGAGAAGGCTTCCTAATGATTTTCTATGTCTGCAAGGGCAAACCCTCTTTAGATGTATAAATATTAAAAAGCACTTCTTAGGCATGAGGGCGCTGGTTTCAGGGCTTCAGAATGACTTTTTCAGCTTGTAATTAAAAACATCTATTGGATAACTAACTGGCAGCACTGTTTGCCCAAAGGAGCAAACAATTTAAAACTGGCTGGGTTGCACACTGAAGGGGAGTGACCTACAAGTAACTGATCTTACTTCCAGTTTCTAGGAGCATCTACGCAGCTCCTTCAGCCTCCTCTAGCCATTGGGTTCTTGACATCCACAGGCTTCCTTGACTTCTATCTTAGGGATTTTTACTTTATACTGGCACTATTTATTTATGTTTTGTTTTTTTAAGTCCTTACCCTGTCTGAATCTGTAGAACTGGTTCTTAAAAGAATCTCATGGCTCCCTCGTATATGGCGTACACTTGAGGTTCACCAGAGATATCCCAACACTGACTGCATTGAGCAGGCAGAACAATCACTTTTGAAGGGCTATAAAATTTTTCAAAATATAACAGACTCTCCTATATATCTGAAATTTTTTTCCCCTTCTTGAAGGAACACTCCACAGTATGATGCTAAGGGAACATAGATGGTCAGGTACAAAGAGTGGTGGCTTATCCAGTTTAATAAATGGGAAAGAAGAAGTTGAGATCTACCCCTTCTAAACGGTAACAGGCCCTTTCTGTTCATTTTCTCATCTAATCTTCAAAACAGTCCCGTGTAGTGGGTACTGTAAAATCAAACATTTTACAGGTGGGAAAACTAAAGCCAAGACATTATCTATCCAGTGCTCTGTAACAGTGAAATGACCATATTTGGAGTCTTTCTGATGCTGAAACCCATATTGCACCCCAGGTGACATAAGACAAAGACAGCCTTCGTTCATTTATTCATTTGTTTATCCATTTGTTGAGTCATTTACAAATAGTCATTCAATACTTGCATATGGCCAGGCACTGTGCTGGGGGCTGGGGGTGCAGTGCTGAGGGACAGCAGACAGGTGCCGTGCTTCTGTGAAGCTGACTGTCTAGTGTCACTCTGAGTCTCTATACCCCAATTTGCTCTTTGCTCTGAGGTTTTTTTAACCCCTGGGGGGAAGAGCTGACAGATTGTGAACCAATTGCTTTTGAATTGGGTTTGTCCCAAGGCTTCTTAAAAAACAGTTTTCAGCAAGTACCAGCCCTAAATGTCTCCCAAGCCCTCCTGAAAGAAAGCAGAGCAGGTTATATTTTGATTGTCCAGCTACCCTCTCTCATGAGATGCTATGCCAGGCTTTTTTCTCAGGAGGTGCATTTTTCTGCACAACTCTTCAGCCTTCTGCCACTTGGGTTAAGTTTTGTGTATTTAAAATAAATGCCGTCCAGGCATGGGTGTAGCAGGATTCGAATAAGATGGCAGGGGTGAGGGAAGACAGATTTTTGGAGCTGGAGGGAAGACTCCAAGAGATGAAGGCTTCCCATCATCAGTCCCATCACGCCAAAGCAGGTATAGTATTTCTTTGACTTATTTTCAACCTTGGATTAGAGGATGGGGAGGACAGTTGTTACGGAATAAGTTTAGGGTTGTTTCTGATTTCCTAAATGTTGGTTTTCTCACTCTGAGGCCAGGGGTTTGGGGTACCCCCTGCCCACTCTGCCTGCTCAATGCCGCACTGTCACGCATCTGTCTATCCAGATGTGTAAGCACTTTGCATGTGCTAACCTGTGCGTCCCTCATCCTTTGGCATCCTACTACACACCCGACTCCACTCCCCTTTCTTTACTCAGTGGAAAAAGTTTGCTTGCTCACAATGGCCTGAATGGTGAGGGACCTGGATTAACACAACAGCTTTCACTGCTGTCAGCATGTGGCCTAATAGAGTTGGTGGAGAGGGTTCTTTAGAGGCACTGGTCCTGACAAGGAAAGCTTCTGTAATCTTGCCTTTGTTTAGAAATATGAACTTCGAAACCCTACTGCAGAGTGTCAGCAGCCATGCTGATCCAAGGCCTTGGGCAAATTCATTTGAATTGCTTTGAAATTGGATATTCAAAATTCAATAAAAATAAGCCAGCCTGATGTACAGCTGCAGCATTCACCCATCCAGCTGGGTGAGTCGCGATGATTTCCAGGCCTCAGACTAGCCAAGCCGCAATGGGATGGGGAGATGAGTGCCGGAGGTGCCAGTGAAGACTTTCTGGCCACCAACTCACGGAGCAGGGCTGGCTCTGGCACCAGCAGCTCCTCCCCAGGCTCCTCTCGCTGGCCTGCCCGTGCCGGGGCGTGGGGCCTGCCTCAGTCATGGCCAGGGACCAGCGGGAGGGAGTACCTCAAGGGCAGATGGATGGGGTGTTGGGAAAAAATGAAATCAAAACACCCAGTTGTTTGCAAAGTAGCTGGACTTCTCAAATACTCTGCCACAGATTCAGAGCCATCAGATACATAGGCCAGTTTAGTTAAATTGTATGCAGATGTAGAAAAATGCCATCGTTTGCCCTTGAGCAAACACCACTGCTTCTGCCTGTGAAGGGTGACGTGGCCTCCTAGGTAGTGCTCTGTTTCCACCTACATGGGAAGGTCTCTATTCATCACTGTCCGTTTGGCAAGGCTACTCATTCTAGCAAGGATTGTAAGAGAAGAAAATTTTCACATCCCCCCAAGACTCAAACTGTTTGATCTCCCTGTTTTGGAATCTGGTATCCCAGTTATGAATAAAGACTATGAAATGCCTATTAGACGTGTACATATATAAAAGGAGATGCATATATATATAGATACACACATACATATATCTGTAGATACACATTGATATGCATTTATGTACATACGTACATACACATTTACAGATAGATAGCCAGATCCATCTACGAAGAGAATGAATATGAGAAGTGTGTCCTGGTACCCCTTGTGAAACATGCTCAACTTTCATAATCGGGCCCATCATATCCCACACATGATTCTAGCCTCTTTTCTTTCTTAAATTGACGTGTGTGTGAAGTGCCTTGAGTTCAATTCCAAGAGAAATACAACCGTTAACCTTTTGATTGTTGCACCTGTGCCACCCACGGTACCGTACCTAAAGAGGGTAATTGGAGCACCTGCTTGCAGGGACATTGTTATCGGCCCACTCCATTGGCCTGTGTTAAATATCGCCAGCCACTCAAGGGCCAGCCGTGAAATTTAATTTGGAGTTTTACAGACACATTCTGAATCCGAAATCTCAATAATAACTTTCCCTTTGCTCAGCCTTTTAACTGTGAAATTCAGTTGGGGAGTTTCGAAGCAGCAGGTAATGTCACAGCACTCCAGAGGGATTTTGCCAGAATTCTACTAAAGTGCTTGCAAGTGTCATTTCCATATTTAACTAATTTCAGTTTTTAATTAGCTCCATGTGAAAAATGAGAGTTCATGCTGAGCTCCTCTGTCAGCACAGACGCTTGTTTCCTTTCTAGGATCTCAGGACAATTAAGAAAGAAACAGTGGTTGCTACAGTAAGTGTGATCATGCATAGCTCTCTCAAGCCATAACATCGTTCACTGACAGTGAGAGAGTGGCAGTGCCAGGCCCATTTGCCAAACTGGGAAAGAGCAGTTTTGAAGAGGGTTTTAGATACAGAGGTTGGTGGATCTCAGGATTTGAATGGTTTCTCAACTGCACGAAGTGTACTTTTGTCCCTGAATTCTCCAAGATGACCTGTGATAAGTTTTTGAAACAACATTGGGTGAAAGAGGTAACTGCAAAAACAGTATTCCTTTGGGAAAACAGGTTTCCTCAGCGGCCTCTGTGTGCTAGACCCCTGCATCCAGGGACCTCCATGGTTATTCAATTTCAGATTCTTAAGGCCCTTGGCATATGAAAGTAACTTCTTTGTGATTAAGTTTCAGAATGCAGTACAGACAAGGAAATTTGTTAATCCTACATTCAAAGTGTAAATTTACCACTTGGGACCAACATGCAAATGAAAAACTCCATACTCCTCCAAAAAATGTATTGAGAGGTTCTGTTTTGCATAAACTGAAAAATATTTGATGTGATCAGGTTTCTGAAACAATTTCAAGGAAGCCAAACAAATGCAGGCACTGCATTTCATTTGCATAGCATCCATGCTAATGGCATTACTTGTTTAAAAGAGAAGACTCATTACAAGTTTTGAGAATGATTAAAGTAGAAACGTATTTGACACTTCCCTTTAGTAGCAATTCTTGGAAATTGGTTTGGAATGTAGATTCTGTTTTCTTTTCTTACGTGTTGTTTTAGTGTTGGGTAATTGTTCCCCACCGACAGTGGACGTTAACAGATGATATGATAGTGAGAACACACAATCTCTTCACCGGGAACTGAAAACTGGAATCCAGAGGGCAAAAAAAAGCTTCAAGTATTGGGTCTGTGCAGTTTGACTGGGCAGCAGAGTAGAATGCAAGGGTAGAGTTTTCTTCCCCATTCCCTTATCTTCTGACTAGGCATGAATTCCAAAGAACAAACACAAATTTGTGGTTGAAATAAGCTGCCTTTTTGGGATGGAATTAGAGAAGCACATGTCCTGTAGGTTTGCAGAAATTCCACCATTTGAGATTTGTTTGTATAAATCACACACGAGAGATGGAGGCAGAGTTTTGCACACAGAAATCTAAGCTGAAATAACTACCCCAATAAGTAGCACTGACCAGCAGTGAAGCCTTAAACAACCAGCAAGTCTTGAGGTTAGAATTTGGTCTCTCTGTTTGGGGCAGGTCTCCTCTGAGCACAGAGGGCCCAATGATCCTCTCCCAGGGCTGTGAGGGGGCCCACCTGTGATGGGAAGTGCATTGGTGAACTGAGATATTTCTTTGCTCTTCTCAAGATGTGGTATTAGGTGGGCCTCTTCTGGGTCTATAGGGCACAGGTACAGTCTCAAGAAGCTTGTCCTTACATGAGGAGGTTTGGCCCACAGTTCCTTGAATGGTGAAGATCCCTCTAGAAATGCAAAATAGCAGGCAGAAGCTGTATCTATCTAAACATTTATCCACTGACATGGGGATTCGCACTTCGCAATCCCATAACAGGGAGTTCATGAAATAGAACTGTCAGAATAAGACCCATCCTAGAGGGGAGGTGAGAATGAGCAGAAGTAGATGTGCAAGGTCGCAGGCTTGAGTCACAGATAAATGCAGAAATGGGCAGGCCTTTTAGAGAATGCTATGTGAATTCTGGGCCTGATGGCTAAGGGTGAAAACCATGGTTTTGTCACAGAGCACTTTAATCTTACATTTACTAGTCATCTGCTTATTTATTAATTTATTATAAAACAAAAATTTTCTGGTACAAGGTAAGGAAACAGGGTCTAGAATCCATACTGCTCAGAATCAAATACCAGTTTTTCTACTTAAAGGCTACGTGAGCGCAGGCAAGATACTTAACCTTGCTATGACTCAGTTTTCTCCCTGTAGAATGGGCACAATAATAGAACCTGTCTCATAGGGGTTTTGTAAAGGTTAGATGATACAGTTATCAAATAGCCTTTAGCACAGTGCTTGGAAAAGCAAGGAGCTAAATAAACACTGTTTTTACTGTGCTGTGGTCTAGATGTACGGTAGTGAACCAGACATTCTCAGCCACTGTCCACCAGAATATCCAGCAGCACACCCACAGAGAACCAGGGAAAATGAATCACTAGCCACCTTTCAAAGACCAATCAGCCTCCCATTTCTATGTGAAATAGGGATATTAAATCAGGAGTATGGAATAGGACCATCTCAGCAAAAATAAGCTAATTAGCTAAGGCCGCTTATTAAAACAATCATCTCTTCCATGGACAAAGTGGTCACATTGGTACACCTGCGGGGAAATTAGCTACACACACACATGACACAACCCTGAAGAACATTTCCGTGAAAGACTGGGAAGCCAGGCTGCCCTCACCCAGTGGAAGTCGGCTCCTGACCACAGCATGAAGCACAGAGCTGTGTGGGAAGGACACTGAAGGCCAATGCTGAGATCACTGGCACTTCATTCCAGAGACTATTCTAAGTGCATGGGGCCTTCCCAGAAAAAAAGACATACTGCCTTCCCCTTAAATCCAAATATGCTGCCCAGAGGCCCCTAGACTGCCTTTTTGTTTTATTAAAAGTATCATATAATTCACCCAAAGTTTTTCAGGCACAATAGCTTCTGTTAACAGATTGGGGAACACCAAGGAAAAGTTGCTCAGCTCAAAGTCTGGCCTAGAACTGACCTTGCCCCAGGACTGACTTGTGTATCCTAAATCTGAGCCCAGTACTTTACCCCATAGCCTAGGGTTCTTTCTCAGATACTTGGTCCTGAAAAAGTCACTCCTTAGGACCAAAATAAAAAAATGTTGTCTTAAAAAAACAAAGTTGAACCATTTGATTTCCTCCTTTAGAAAATATAATTGAACTTCAGCTTTGGGCAGCTCTATTTTGTGTTAATTATTCTAACAGAGAATAAATCCCATGTGTTTTGTTTGTTGCTTTGCCTTTGTTTCTGGTTTTACTGCTTTCCTCTGTGTGGAATGTCTCCGTAACAACTATTTGTTCTTGCTCTCTGAGAAGTTCAGCACACAGGTACTACAGCAGATTTATGTGGTAGTAAGAAGACATCACCTATTACTTTGTGTAATAAACTTCCTTCCAGAAAGAAGAGAAAAAATAGCTGTGCCTTGACTGCAGAGCACGTTTAGTAAATATTTATAGGAATCAACACCGTTGGCACAAATGGAGCTTGCAGAGATATTTAGGTTCCAAATTTTCAGCCAACACTAGAGAGGAGCAGACCCTATGAACTGGTTGTAGTGTGCCTTCTAGAATGAGAGAACACCCAGCCTAGTGGGTTCAGACCAGCTAGTTAGCCTCAGGCTGACCCTCAGTATCATATGTCTCTAGGAGCTTTGCAAGAGGGGAATCATAATTGCATCCTAGCTGGATCCTATTTTCTGGTACATTCCTCATGTCCCACCAAGGAATCAATGTGGTTGTAAAAAGAGTAACCCATATGCTTTCCACACCAGACAGCCAGGCAGTTTTGACACTTTGTGGGAAATGTTGATTCCTGACAGAGATTCTCATCTGGGCAGAGAGCCATCCCAACGCAACACGGAGACGGGGCGCAGGGACGCCCCCAGGCACGGACAGTGTTCTCCTCCGCGAAGAGCTCTGTACCTCTTCAAGGTTTAAATGAGTTGTGGTAGACGCACATGGGGAGCTGGCTGACTCACCTGCTCCCTTGGTGACAGGGTTGTGAGATGCAACGTAGGATGCCCAGCTGAATTTGAGTTTCAGATAAATAATGCTTTCAGTATCAGTATGTCCCAAACAGTGCATGGGAAATTCAAATTTAAGTAGCATCTTGTATTTTTATTTTCTAAATCTGGCAACTTTACTTGGTAGCCAGGTCTGTAATCAACACCCTCCTCATGTTTTTCTGGGTCAGACCCTGAACCCAGACAGGGTCAGTAGTGTTATCTTACTCTCCTGGCCACATTGATGACCCAAGGAAAGCCAGTGACCCCAGCTGAGACAAACAGAGTCGTGGCCTAGGATGTCTAAAAGTACATCCGAAAAATGAAGCTCTCTTTTCTCTGGTGGCCCAAGGGATGTAAACATGAGTGAGGCGTTCTTTGCGGCCATGGTCCACTCGGTGTGGAGAAAGCCCACTAAAAGAGGGTGAAGACAGGGATTGACAGGCCAGTTACTCCTTCACTTCCATGAGTTGTCTCAAGAGCCTTCTAGAAATTCCCCTCTTCTGCTTAAGGTAGATCAAGCTGAGCCCTAATGGTCCTAAGCTAATAACATGGCTGCTGATGTCAGGCTCCTGAATTCAGCCTCAGGGAGTAGAGAAAAAAGGAATTTGTCCTGGGAGTGTGTACACACAGGTATTACAATCAGACGTCCCTGCCACAACCACCCCAGTGGATCTTCCATCTTTGGGCAGCGCCACGCCTGATGGCAGGGACAGGGGATGCCAAGCGGTGCCAAGATTCCCCAAGACCCACCTGTCTCTGGTCAGCATCTCCATGGTCAGGGCTGGCCACAGAGTGGAGGACGGAGCCTTGCCTTCATGCCATCTCTGAGCCACTGTCTGGAATACCTTCTCTCTAAAAATATCTCCCCTTCTCTAATTGGCACAATGCCTAAAAATTTCCACCCTTAGAGTTTATATGTTTGGTTTAAATCATTAATCTCCTCTATAATTGTACATCCATTAGTGGTAGAAAATGTGAAGTTGTGTGGAGGACTGTGGATGAATTTATATATCAAGTTCCAACAGATTTTTTAAAATTCTGTTGAAGTGGCTGATAACTTGGAAATCAGAAGTCAGCGAGAGTTGGATGGGAGTCCAGGAAACCTCAAAGGTGGTGGGAAAGCACTCACACAGGAGATGCTCTTGAGTTTGGAGTGGCAGTGAGTCTGTCTGGTCCCTTCGGACAGGCAGAAAGGATACAGAGCAGGTCCTGCAAGGAGAGGAGACAGTGCTGAGAAGGACTGTCACCATTTCACTGTGGCCCAGGTCTGGGTGTGGCATTGTTTCCGTCTTCCCACCCAGGCTTGAACATCTGTTTTCTGTATGGCATCTTCTGTGCTCCTGCTGGCACGATCCCCATGTGGACAGAGACCTAGTGTCCCCGGAGGTAGGTATTCGGGCTCTCATACCTCCTGCACCTTCACGGAAATAGGCAGAAGGAGCTTGTTCCTCCCCTTCATGTTCTTTTTCACTAATTGCTGTCAGCCTCGCTTCATGCAATACCAGTGATTCTCAAACTTGAGCTCGTCTGAATCACCCAGAGGGCTTATTGCCACAGACACCTGGGCCTCACCCCTGCCAGGGTTTCTGATTTGTAGGTCTGGAATGGGGCCCAATAATTTGCATTTCTGACAAGTTCTCAGGGAATGCTGATTCTGCTGGTCTGGAAACTGCAGCTGGAAACCATTTTGGCCTGGACTGTGAGCATTTTGAGGGCAACAATGGCTTAGTCATCATTGCACCTCCAAAGCCTCGCTCAGCACTGGGCAGAGTGGATTAGGAAATGCTTGTTAACTGAGCTCTCCCACGCTTTTGTCTCTCCCACACAGGCCTTTGTCCTGTTACAGTGTCAAGGTTAATCATGTGAGAATCCTGAATTTGCAGGTAGCAGGTTAAATGCAGAAAATACTGCTATTTAATGCATTTTGCTGCAGTTGCATCTCCAGACTATTAGCATAGGAGGGAATTAAATTTGGCAATCTTAGTGGGAAAAGGGAGGTTAGGGGGCTTGTCTTGAAGCTACTTTTGCATAGGAAACATGATGGTTTTACTTAGACTGTGTGTTTGTGGTAGTTTTGGAGGTTGATGGAAATCATTTAGAATTCCCCCTCTCACCTCCCTTTCCCTCTCCAGCCGCTCCTCGCAACCACTGCCTGGTGTTGCCAACAACGTCAACTGTGCAAGACATGCATGAGTCAGGTCAGCAGGTCTGAGGGTGCTCTTTAAAGTGTCACTCCAGAAGGATGACTTCAAGAGTCAGTGCAGGAAGGTGGAAGCGAGTGACTCAGGGATCTATGCTTCTCAGGATGTGTGGCCCCACTGCCGAGTATTTAACCCCTATAGGTCTCGTAACCTCTTCCATTAAATGACTCTGGAGGAGATAATCCCTAAGTACTTTCTTACACTGGATTCTGTAGTTTTAATTCAGATCAGGTCGTCTCTGAATTAGGACTTGCTTGTAACCTAGCTTTTTGAAATCTGAAAGATAATTTTCTCCAGGCAGAAAATGTTATATGTGACCATCCACACAACACTGCTGTTTGTTGAGGTCGTAACTCTGTGTCAAGCCTAGCTAAATGCTTTGTGTGCTTTGTTTCATTTAATGTGACAATTCCCCACCACCACCACCACCCCGCAAGGTTGGGAGTTTTAATGTTCCCATTTTGCAGATAAGGAAACTGAGTATCTGAGCGTTCAAAAAATGAAAAGCAGAACTTTCCTAGACCCTCACAGGTTTCAGGGTCAGGACCTAGATTTGAAGCCAGGTCTGCCTGATTCCAAAGCTACTCTAACCATGATCTTTGTTTCACAAAAGTATATTTTAGCTACAACGCACCTGAAATGCAGAGTCCAGCCTTTAGGTAGAAGACAGCACTCTTTTGTTGGCACTTTTACTATGACAGGCAGGAAGGATTTCAGTTAAGAGCTTTAAACCAGAGTTCCCAAGTTCAAAGCCCGTTTATACCACTACTGACAGAATGACCTTGGGCAAATCACCTGATCTCTCCCATTATGTGTCCAGCTATAAATGGGTATAAAAAAGTATCTGTCTCTAGGAAGTGATTAATATATGTAGGTTGGACCATGTAAAATTACTGATATTCTATATTTGATCTATAAAAAGTGGCAATTTCATGTCTAAATATGAAAGTTCTTAGTGTCTACCATACACAGTGAGCACTACATTAGTGTTAGATATTATTCTTATTAAAAATTGGATTGAGGGTTTTCAATATATAGGGAAGAGTAGGTACTCAATGATTGCTGGTGAATTTATAAATCAATTAGAAATACCAACACATCTGTGGTGGTCTGGACTCTGGGACCCCTCCCTCCCAGGGCTGGGCAGATGGGACAGAAAGGATAAGGGCTCTTGGATTCTAATAGATTCTAGACTCTCTTGGCATCACCCTGGCATGAGGCAGAAAAGACTGACACCATGGATGCAGCCTCCCCGAAACAGGCTTTGTCCTCTGGCCCCAAAGAAGTGAAGAAAAATCCACAAGGTCGGGGGGTGGGATGAAAGGTCTTGTGGTTTGCACATTGTGTTTTGCTTTTACACAACTAGAAATATAAGACAGGCACAACTAGAAATACAAGACAGGCACGGGGAGCGTTCCTTCCAGCCTGTTCCTCTACTGCTGGTGTTTTCCTTTCTCGGACCACTGTCAAGTTCAAGTTCAGGGAAAACACAGAAATAATGGTGCATCTGTGGGAACAGAAAGACAAATGTTCTAAGTTAGATGTGATCTAGCAGGGGTAATATTTTCATACAGCATATGAAATGTGCACATACCATATGACCTTGTGTGATGTGCGGGCAAATTTCCTTATTTCAATAGCTATATGTTTATTTTATTGTATCACAAAACCTTATAACTAATCCATCTGCTTTTCATTTCACAGATAGTGTTTTTGCAATAAGGCTAAATGGATTAATTTTTTAAAGGGGACCTGATTTTAAAATGGGGTTAAAGTCATAACACAAGTGGAGCTTAGATTAAGCAAAAATCCCCAACATGGTCATTGATAACTGAGGTGAGGGAAGCTCTAGCAGCGATTTGAAGAAATATCTGCATATTCCTGGCTCCAGTATTTCGCAGCTGTGTGCAAGTAGGCAAGTTATTTAATCTCTGTCTGGGGTGGGACAGGGTGGAGGATATGATCAAATGAGAAATGTCTTAAAAGTAGGTAGTAGTTCAGAGCCTGGTGAAGTAAGAATTTGGTAGGTATTGTTTATTACTCTTACCATAATTATGCTTAGACTGACACACGGGAAGATCTCAATGAATTGCATTTTTTAAAATACAAACCTTCAAGTCATTCTTTCACTCAGTAAATATTTCTTGAACACTACTATGTTCCAAATGTGATGCGGATTTCTGGAGCAAATTCAGAAAAGAGGGGGTGAAGATGCACTTTTGTTCCTTGAGGTGCGCATGGCTCAGAGTTTGCAGATGGCGGGTGGGGAGGAGGATGATCAGTGAGTAAGCAATGGCCATATAAAGTCATAACTATTGTAAAGGTTGTGAGATGGGTACAGAATATCCTGGGAGCATGGAGGGGAAAATCAGTTTAGAAGAACCCTGCTAAGCCAGAGTGGCATAGGGCTACTGTGTCCTAAGCCACATGTGGCTACTGAGCACTGGAAACTTGGCGAGTACAATTGAAGAGCCAAACCTGTCAATTCATTTAATTGTAATTAATTTAAATTTTTTAAATGAAGCAATAGAAAATGTTTTTCTGTTTAATGCAATTTTCTTGTTTGGGGAGGACCACATTTCACTTTAACCATTGAAAACTTAGCATCTGCATTGAGATACACTCTAAGCACAAAATACAAATTACACACTTAGTGCAAAAAAAAGGTGAAATATCTCATTCATGATTTTTATGTTGAATACATATTGAACTATAATATTTTAGATATATTGGGTTTTAAAATATTATTAAATTTGTTTTTTTTACTTATTTCATGTGGTTAACTCGAAAATTTTGAATTGCATATGTGGCTTGTGTTACTATTGGATGAGAAGCAGAATGCAAATTATATTCAGCGTAGAAACCTACAGAAATTCAGAGGAGAGACCTGATTGGTTACCTGGGACAATTCTTTCTGACATATCTGAGCAAAGCTTAGAGGGCCTGAGGTCACTGGTGTGGAGGCAGTTCCTGAGGCAACAGTAGGACATAGGTGTCCCTGAGGTATAGTCCTCTAACTATGGGAACTTGTTAGAATTGCCAGAGTGAACAAAATTAAAAACAAAAAACAAAACACCCCGTGATCCTTGACTTTGAGCATGGCAGCTATCAGCAACAAGGCTCTTTTTTTTTATAAAATAGGGATAATAAAATCCTTACCTCACTAGTGTCTTAGTCAATTAAAGATAAAATGAAATTGGATTAAGACCAGTAAGGGACACATTCAGAAAGTAGAGTTTAAAAGAGCTGAGTAATGAAAGCAATCTGGGGATCTCTGCAAACATGCTCATCTTTCTGGAGCCCTGCACATTCAGGTCCAGCAGAACCTTATTCCTGGCCTGGTAGAGGAGACGTCACACACCACTGGGAGGTGAATTGGATTACACCTTAATAGGGATCTTCCCTGGAGTTATGGGGGGTGGTAAGGAAGGACAAGCCAAGGGAAGGGGGATGGTTAATAATGAAGCATGTCGCATGTCTTTCTGCTGCCACTGCAATGCTTTATATAAGCCAAAAATGCCACAGCGGTTACAGCAGTGCTACCTGTTGAGAAAAATGTGTACCTTTAGCAGGAGAGAAGTGTGTGGGACTTGAATGTCACATTAAACCCCTGAAATTAGCTCTATTAAGTATATTTTCTCAAACTCAAAAGAAGTCGAATTGTGTCATTTATCTAATTGCAGATGAAAATGTAGGGTTTTTTTTCATGGGTATGGGTGGCCTGTATTCCACAAAAAAGGTAGACCTTTTTATTTTTTTCCAGATTCACTTTCTCCCAGGAAGAAGTTGGCCGTGTTGATAGTAAGCATATCAGAGGACAAGGACTCTCTTATTTCTGGGATTATCATTTCCCACTATATGGCCAATTTCTGAGAGATGGAAAGAAACATCGCCTTAAAAAAAATTGCCCTACCAGAATCAAGTTTAAAACATTTCAGGTTAAGCATGTAGAATCCACTTAACTAAAAACCATTTAAGAGAAAGATCAAGCCCAATTTGTTAATATAAGACTTTTTATTTCTGAGTTTAAGAATAATCCTTGAGCAAACCATGTCAAAAATTAAAAATTGAAAAGAACACTGGCAGCATCCCCTTGTGCCCAGTTTGGCTTTGCTGAATAAATGACCAATTGACATGAGAATTACATACAGGATTTGTTCAACATTCTTATTTCATCAACTCATTTCTCACTCCTGAAAAATTACCAAGTTCACATTGCAGGAGAGAACATGTCTATATCAACCATGGCATCTTTGGATCAGGTAGAAATAGAAAAATGGTGATTTTAGATTCGAGTTGCAAATGAACTTCTGCAGTAGAAGTGATTTTTTCATAGACCCAACCTAGTGAATTTAAGATCAGAAAGGATCCCTTTTCATTAACTCTTTTATCAGCAAGTTATTTTTGCTTAGGCCCTACCTTGCAAATAATGCAAATCTTAAATGAGTGAAAATCGGCAGCTCCCTCATTTTCTCTTTAATATGGCATTTCTTGCACATAGGCTTCAGAACTCTGTCTTTCTTTAAAGAGATGGAAGAGGACAGTAGAGAGAGCACCAAAGTATCAAGAGACCACTGTTCAATTACTGGTTTAGCCAGTCATTTGTTGTCATGACCTTGGTCAAGTCATTTGATCTGAGTAGGACTCAAGGTCACCACCTGGACAGCAAAGGTCTGGACCAGATGACCTTTGAGCCCATCTTGACCGCGGCTCTGCCATTCTGCTGTACTACAGAAAAGGAAGCCAGAAGGGTTCTCTGGAAGGGGATTCAGGCAAATGGGGGGAAAATACCTAGATGAACAAACATCCTCTGTCTTCGCTGGTGCATTGAGCTGAGCTGACAGTTGTCCTGCTATGAACTAGGATGTGCAGTACTCAGGTGCTAGGTGTCACACAGCCTGGCTTCACATCACACTACCACTTGCTAGCTGTATGTTACTTCCACTCTCTGAGCCTCAATGTCTTCATCAGCAAAATGGAAAAATATTATACACACCTCATAAAGCTGATGTGTGGCACAGACTAAGAGCTCAATAAAAGTTAGCCACGACTGCCATTGTTGTAATAACAAAATGACCCATAACCCAGCAGTAAGTAAAACACATTTCTTGAGTACCTCGTCTGATACTCCTAGATCCCTGACTCCTTTATACCCATAGTACCATATGAGGGGGGGTTTGATCATCCCTCTCCCCAGAGATATAATCGTAGTGGCTGAAAGTGCATGCGTGGTTATTTAAGCAACTGCCTCACCTACCTGGCATTTCAGTCTGGACGTATTTCCGAACACCTTTCTGCCTCTGTTCTCTCATCTGTAAAATGGAAACAATTTTATTATAAAGAGTAAATAAGGTAATGCATATGAAGTTCTTAACACGATGTTTGACACCTAGTCAGTACTTTACAAAAATGCTTGCGTTTTATTCTAGCTAAGTAGAGTGAAGCTTAGAGAAGTAGGTTAGTTTACATAAGATCATCTGCTTATGAGTAGGAATATAGGGACTTGAACCATGATGGGAATGAGTCTGTTATATCTCAGGGACCCAGGATAAGGGGGATGGTTTCTCCTTTACCCATTCGTAATCCTGCCTCCCACTCTGCCTCCTATTCCAATCAGAGAGCTCACTGGAAACAGCTTATTGGGGGTTTGCTGGGACTCCAAAGGGGAAATGGGTTCAGATTCTCTTTGTCTCCATAGCTGCAGCCAATGGAAGAAGCATAGCCTAGGATCGAAGTATGGCCGGCCCCCTGTGAGCCACCTCACTGACCCGTCTCACCAGTCTCTCCCAGAAGGCTATTTTCCACGGGAGAGTTCTCTCTCTTTGTTCCAGCGCACATTGCACATCTACCAATCGATATGACATCTTCTCCTCTAAAACATTCATAATGTCTGCTTCCTAGGATTCTGGTGGCCGCCTGCCGCCTGCAGCCTGTGTCGCCTCTCCTCCTTTGTAGCAGGTGGTCTTGTGGACCAGCCCCCCTTTAGCAGGGCTGCTGTTCTTTAAAGAAAGACAAATATTGTTTGGGTTGTCAACACTGAATGATAAGCTTCCCAGAAGGGAGGTGGGGAAGAAAGATGCATTTAGGGGTATGTGTGTGCATTGCAGGGATATGTTTTGCCATCACAAAAGCTCTAAATCCCAGACTGTGATTTATTTGCTGAATAAACCTACCAATATTATCATTCTCTAAAGGTATTTTGATCACATGGGTCCTTTCTTAGAAAAAGAAAGGCTTTTATTTTATTTCTTTCCTGGGAAAAATAGCAGCAGGAATGGAGTTGTCTGGGATGGGAAATGATACCCTGTGCAGCGCGTGTTTATCTGTCCAAGGATGAGCTGGCTCAGTGGACAATGGGACGCCTGGCCAGCCTTGCCAGTCCTCCAGGGCACATTCCTGGGGACTCCACACGAGGCAAAGAAAGCGGCTGTGAGCACATGTGTCTGTCTTGCGTATTGATCTGCCTAGTGATGCTCAGAGCAAGGGGGCCTTGTTAGAGGTCACCTAAGCACACCAGACACCACACACCCACAGTGTCCACAGTCACCACCTGCAGTGCTTCTGCTGCAGCAGGCCGTGTGAGGGGACTACAGGAGTAGGGATGACACCAGCTTGGCCAGGTAACATCCTGAAGCTGCAAAGAGCCCTGTTTGTTTCCTCCAAACACAAGAATTGATTAATCTCGTCCCACATCCCACTTGCCGTACCATCTTGAGCCTGTCATGACAATAGATTAATGCGTTGGTCCCTCTGTGTGGATTCTTCTTGTCTCAAGAACACACTGCTCCCTGGTCCTGGAGCTGCCTCATGCAACTGTCACCTTGTTCTCATGGCAGAGATACGGGAGGGGACAAAAAGCCTCTCCTGCTTTTGCAGGGGACTAGAATTAGGAAGGCACAGACAGAACCCTTGCTGATGACCGTTTTAGCACCATGGCTGGAAGATACAAGAGTGCAAGAAGAGGTGTGAATGCAGGTGCATTTTTCCAAAGCCCCCTCTTATTTCCAGCAGTCTGGCCAGGATTCTGATATCATATCTACCACTCATCTTTCCTCTTCTGTGTAATTCCTGTGCCATAAGTTTTGCAACCATTTTGGAAGCTGCAAACTGGAAGCTGGATGGATACAGGCAAGTAAGTTTTCAGAGCATTCTTGGGAGATAGGTGCACAAATCCCGTTACTAGTAAAAGGATTTGTGGGCATAACTTCCCTGCAGTGCTTTGAAAATTCATTCCATTCATTATATTGCAATACAGTGGTGGGGGGATATAAGAGAAATCACTTCACCAAGGCGGTTTGAAAGGGACTTTTTGTTAACTCCTTTAAGATTTAAATTTTTAAAACTCCTTTAAGACGTAGGGCATTTCTGAGAATGTTATCCCTCGTGGGTTTTTCTTGCGTCTCTTCTTTTAGGTAGAAGGTAATTTTGGCACTGACAGTGTTCCCAAAAAGGTACCATTAATCCATTGCAGAAGGCCCCCTCCTCTTTGAGGAAGAAGCACTGTACTCTCCTGCATCCCCAAAGGATGATAAGCAAACTGACCAAGGAAAAAGTCACCAAACATATTGATTGTTAGCCAGCTGGACTGTAAATTGAGGTTGCCAAACATTTATTTTCTATTGACAATAGTGATTCCTATCATTAAGCTAAATAGCAAGCTGGCTGCTGACCATGGACATATTTATAGAGGACTAATGACTGCTTACAAAGGGAGGTATCTATTCCTGAGCGAGCCATGACAATATTTAGTAAGTAATGCTGTAGCCCGCCTTCCCTGTCACATCTTGGCTAAGCAGTAGTTCACTTAGAAAACACAGAGGGCCTAACAGCCTCCAGGAGGGATTCGAGTGAGTCAGTAACAGGGGAGCATGGCAGTTGGGAGCTGTGACTGTGCAGTTACAGTTTGGCTAACTCACAGGCTTCACATTTACGGGCTGTGTGATCTTGGGTAAGTCACATAGCCTTTCTAGGTCTCAGTGTCCTTATCTAGAAAATGTAGGTTATATCACCACGTAACAGGATGAGAATGGAAATAAATGAGCCTTCATTCTTTAGAATCATCCAGTGTCATCCCATCTCACCCAAACAGAGGTCAAAGGGCTCCAAGGGCACCACCCTCCTGGGCCCCACCTTCCCTGTTATCCCGCACTCTCCTTTCCCCTAAACTCCAATCCAGCCTCAAATGCTCTTCCCCAGATGTCACCATGAATTGCTTTCTCACTTTAGGTCTTGGCTGAAATTACTTATCACAGACCCATCTTTGACCCATCTACATTTAAACAAAACACTGTCAACTCCCCATCTGCCATGCCCTGGCATTCCCTACCCTATGCACACTGTACTTTTCACTTACGTGTTTAGTTTATGTCTCCCACTAGAATGTAAGTTCTGTGAGAGCAAGAAACTTGTTTTGTTAACTTCTTTATTAGTTAATTTATTTGTTTATTTATTTGTTTATAATTAGTTTATTTGTTAACTTCTATAACTGTAGGTGCTCAATAAATATTTGCTGGAAGATAAATAATAAATTAGTAGTGCAGTTAACATAATTAGCCAAATACCTGGCACAATGCCACAGTAAATGTTGTCAGCGTCATCAGTGAGCAGGTTCATTTGCACGGGTTAATTTTCACTACTTGCAAAAGCGCCTTCTGCAGATGCCTGTGCAAGTTCAGAGTTAGCATTTGTGCATTTGAGCCTTGATTATTCCACTGTAGTGCTCTCCTCTCTGCAGTAGCGCTTCTGGAATTGGCTCTGTTCCCCAGGGAGCCCTGGCAGTGTTGACTAAATTGGCAGGGAGACCCAGCCCTGAGCATCCCCCTCATCCTCCAGCCCTTCTCTGAAGGAGCTCTGCCATCGTCTGTAAGGCCCCTGTGAATCCGAGCCCTGCCAAGCCACAAGACCTGGCAGGCGTGGCTCCCTCCTTCCACTCCCTAAGCTCTGCTTAGCCTAAAGTCTTCCATTTTCAAAGGGAAAGCCCAATCTCTTCCTCCGGTTATATATCGACATGCCTGATGTTTAAAGATACCCCCTGCTCCTGGGGGCCTGCTCAGCAAACAGAGTATCCGTGGCCCCCATGTTTGCGTTCTTTGACAAGCAGGGGCTGAGCAGCTCTCTGGGAAGCATTGCTGACATATTGATTGACTCTCTTGTCAGGTTGATCCTCCGCCAGCCAATGAACATGGAAGGTTCTAAGAGGCACCCAGCCGGGCCCACACACACCCTAATTACTATTTCAGACAACTCCCATTCCAGGCTGCTACTTTTCAAGGCCCATAATCTCCCATCCTTGTGGTTTCTGGAGAATTCTGTCACCTGCAGCCAACCCCACTCCCTTACTTTTGCTTCGGCTCCCTCCTAACTCCAAGTAGGTGTATTTATTACTCTTGCTGAAATCTGGGATCTGTGTGTGGTCTGTCCATCCTGCCTTGGTTTACTTTCAGCACTTCATGGAAGTTGCCTCCAATTAGCCAGAGGGATACTTTCCGAGTTTGGCTGCCTCTTGTGTTTTCAGTGGCTGCTTTCCCACTGCCACCTGGATTATGCGAGCTCCCACTCGGAGCCTTTGTCTGCTCCTTCCTTGCTGACCCGTGGAGCTCCATTGTTCTCTCTGAGGGTTTCTCTGGAGCAGAACCTGTCAGATGATAAATTGTGCATTTTGGCTGTCGGTGGGGGTGAGTAACATTAGGGAGAGGGCCTCCCAAACTCATTTCACTTCTGACCTTAAGGTGGTCTGAACAGGACCTTTTGGGATGAGCTGCTGTGGCATTTGTGGGGAATGGGTAAGGGGAACACCCCACGGCATCCAGGAGGTCTTGTTAGGTAAAATGTATGTGGATGAGGCCAGTGTTCATCCACACTCTTGAGATTAAGAAGCAATATCTCTGGCTATTCTGAGGCTTCTCAGCTTTCTAAGTCTGATTCTGACATTGGATCACAATGGGAGATAGTATGACATAATGTTTAAAGAGCTATTTTTTGCTGTTCATAGAAACAAATGTAGTAGCCCTAATTGTGTCCCAGCTCTTCCTGACTGACTTTCAGAAAGGATCTGGACTCAACAAATAACTTTGAGGAATGAGCAGAGACCTATTATATAAAAGAAGGATTTCCTTCTTTCCTTATAAATGAGTGTATAGTTCAAGATAGTCTCAGGCATTCTGCTGTAACAAAGAACCCCAAGCTCTCAGTGGCTAACCACAGTAACAGTGTATTTCTTCACTCCTCCTGTATTTCATCACTAGTCAGCCCTGGCTCTTCACTCAGACCCAGGCTGACTGCGCAGCAGAGGAAAAATATTACACAAAGTGTGTACTACCAAGTCATGTGGCCACATCTGAATTCAGCAAGGTGAGAAAATACAACCCTTCTCAGGAAGGGGTGATGAATACAGAAAATGCTCATTCATCAACCGCAGTGAAAATGATCATGAGTTTCAGAAAGAGACAAGGTTTGCTGAGATTCTTTTGCAACCAGATCACGATGAAATATGCAGCAGATAACCACCTGCCACTGTAATCCTCCTCTTATTCTGAAATCCCCCTGTGCTCAAACTTCACAGTCAACAGTTTCTTCATCGGTGAAATGGGGGTTATGATAGTACCTACCTCAGTGGTAAACTGTGAGTCTTGATGAAGCCCGTATCTGTAGAATGTCTGTGTGCAGCGCTGGCCAAGAAGGGGTTCAAAGGGCTGGCAGCAGGTACCAACATGCTAATAATCAAAATAGTTTCTCTGCCGCTCATGCATATTGCTGCCAGCCCTATTGTACCCCATCCTTCACACCTCTGTATTGTGTATTTTTTATTTACAACAGTATAATGTCCTACAATCCAACCCCTCATATCTGCCCCCTTGTGTCATTATCTATTCCAATAAACATTTATGAAGTGCCTTCTATATTCAAAACACTGTTCTAAATCTTTGGGGGGATGTAGAATGTTTAACCTCTTTCTGGCCCTAAGCAGCCATTATTCTACCTGTGAAGGAAAACCTTACAAAATGTAAAGGGAGAGACTGACTGGGAGACTGATTTCTCAGCCCCAGCCTTAAAGCAAATCAGTAGCAGAATAAGAAACAGAGTTCTCATTAGTCAGGAAACTCATTTACTGCACAGCTCCCCTGGGTCTTTATCCTAAGGACACTTTAGTCCCTCCCCACAGGCCAGAGAGATATTCTCATTTTCTTACTCAAGTAGGAGAGAAGGAATAGCTGATCAAGAAAAAAAAAAGTACAAACAAAAGCCTATTTCAGACTCCCTCCCGAAAAACAAAAAAGGTGGTTACACCCCTGACAGAATTCTCACTTATTTCCTTAACATTCAATTCAACAATAGAAAATATGCCCGAACTTGAGTTTCATTTTTGTTACCTCGCTTCTGCTGGGACACAGAGCCCTGTGCTCAGCAGGTCTGGCTTTTCCCCTTTTCCTGCCTCCATCCCACTTTCTTATTATTCTTTTCCCTTCTGGGAGTTGTCAGAGGATCGCCCGTATGCTCTGACTCTAACCCTTCTCACCTCATCTGTACTTTTCTTGTTTGCAGAACACTTTTTTTTTTTTAAAGATGCTGTGGAATCCAAAACGAAAAGGGAGGGGACAGGCCTCTTTGAAAACGGAGTGTTTTCTTGGATGACCTCTTTGTGTGCAGTAAGATCAGGGTATCATCGCCTGCTTGTGGTTCTCCCAGAGCAGACAGTTGCAATATGGTCTGTACCTTGGAGTGACAGGATTCAGCACTGTAAGAGCGGAGCAAATTTGACAAGAGTTTTCATACTGATGGGCACTGGGGAGGTTGTCATTCTTTGCCTGATGGACACACCGCTTCCATCTATAGATGTGAAAATCAAAGGTTTGTTATGCTGGAGTCCTGCCTATCTGTGTCTGTCTGAAAACACAGACCTCCTCCAAGGAAGTGCATCTCCAGCACAGCAGCAGCCAGCCCACTGGCAAGCTCCAATACCCCGATGGTAACAGTTAAGAAAAAAACATTTTAAAATAGCCAATTCCTTGGCTCCCTTCACCAGGTAATTACAAATAAGAAGCTATCATCGTCTTGAAGGAGCCACGATTAGTTCTCATTTCCTGACTTCTGCACAGTGAAAATATTTCATTATTGGAGGCAATAGGGTTCTGGTCTCTTCAAGTAAGTGACCTATGTATAATGGATAAACTGCAGAAGAAAATTAGGTGTTACCTTGATGGAAGATGTACAGTAAATGTCACTTATTCTTGTGAGTATTTATCATCTTAAAGATTTGCAGCAGCAGGCCTTACACTTCAGAGTCACGTATAGAAAGAAAACATGGTTCTGAGATGGAGAAGTATGAGAGAAAAAAGCGGACATACACAAAGGGATGCCTTGCCACCTTCATCTGAGGCCATCAATCTGAGCTGTATTGTTGTTTGAAGATAGGTTTTTAACCTTAATAGAATGCAGCCTGACTTTAAGTGGTGGTAGGCATGCAGAATTAATTGCTGTGTGAACAATTTCCTAAGCATTGTTAATTGCATTTCCTGTGGTTAATTGTTTCTCCCATCCTGGCATCATACTCGGAACCTTTCCCTGTCAGCAGCCCTTTCTCTCCCACCAGCTGGAAACATAGCAGCAGCGTCAACCTATGTCCGGGTGAGATGCCAGACAGACCCGGAGTGGTTATGGTTTGGATGGGAAATACGCAGGGGAACGAACTCCTTGTTTGTTCTCAAGTGAAGCATTTCTCAGAAAGAGACTTTGAAAGAATACAGGTGTTTGGGATCTGCCTTTACTCCTTGCAGTAAAAATGGTTCACCAAGAACCTTTAGAGACAAGGGCAGATGGAGTTTGCTGAACTAAATGACAGGTGGGGACTTGGTACAGGCAGAGTGACAAGGAGCAGCAGGAAATTTGTGTTCGGAGGTTGAGGTGCACATGAGGTGCAGCATGAGTTCTGCAGATGTCCTGTTTCCTTAGTAAAGGAGACAGTGCTTCCAAACTCCTTGTCTCATTCTGTGCTGTGGTGCACTGTGGGAGGGTGGGTGTGTGTGAGACAGAGGAGGAATCCGAATCAGAGTATTTGCAGGAAAGGACCCCATTCCACCACTGCCCCAGGCTTTTTCCACAGTGGGCTGAAAGGTATCCACTTACAGGAAGAGGGGTGAAACTGAAAAATATTTTTTAAGTTGGAAATCCTAAGAGAGGCAGGTTGTACCGTGGGCTGTACCCCTGCAGACACCGCTGGCTGCGTGGGTACTGCAGTGCAGGGGCAGTCGGGCGGCAGGCAGTCCTGGTTGGCTGCCTCATTCTGAAACTGAATGACATTTTGAGTAGTGGGGAGGAAACTACTTGTCCAAGCCCCAGACTACCAGTCTAAAAGCAACTGCATCCAGGCTGGGCGTGTCATGGAGCAGCACCTTTTACAGTGATGCCAAGGGGGGGGGGGGGTTCCTCTCATTGGTGACATCTGGCAGGCCTGCGCCCTGCTTTCTCCTCCCTCCCCGGCCCACCAGAGGATCCTCTCCCCGTGAGTCCCGAACAGCAACACCAGGAGAGGAGACCTAATCACCCAGACCTACATGCTTCCTGTATTTAGCTAATCCCTCAGGCCTGGGACAAGCCATTTATGAACTGCAGCTTCCTTAAAAGGCAATCGCAGGGAAGAAGCACCTGGCCCTCCCCCTTGACATTTGCATTGCTGAATTATCTATTCATATTTTCATTACTTTGTCTCTCCTGCAGCAATGCATCTGCTCGGACTCAATTGGCAACTGCAGCCGGCAGATGGACACACCTTTAACAATGGGATGAGGACCGGCCTACCAGGAAACGATGATGTGGCAACAATGCCATCTGGAGGCAAAGGTGAGATTGCAGCTGCTGCTTGCCCTCCTGAGGTCACAGGAGAATGCAGAGCTCCTGCCAGCTGGTTCAGGTTTGCTAATCCAAATCTTGGAAGTTATGCAAAAGGAAAAGAAAGGGGGAAAAGAATTGTTGCCTTTCCTAGGTGCCCCTGTTCAAAAGTGTTTGCTGTTCCTGTCTGTTAGCTGTGTTTGGCTAGAGTCACTCGGAGCTGGCGCTGTGCCTGCTCTGAGCAATGTGCATACCTGTGCTATCTGCAGTGACTGGCACGGTCTGGGGCTGCTGGAAAGCATCCCATGGCCTGGGCAGAAGCAACAGCGACAGCAGCAGGAGAAAGTCCTGCCTAATCAAGAAGGCTGAGAGCAGCAGGCAACATAGGCCGCTAGACGAGCCCTGGGGGGAGAGATGCAACCTCCCAGGGGAGGAAGCTGCCTGGCGAGGCTTAAAGAGACTCAGAGCTGTTCTGCTTTGGGGGAAAATACAAGGGAGTTTTGACAACTTGGGAACAAAGCTTCTCTGCTCAGAACAGTGAAGGGGACAATAGAAATGTTTATTGAAGCAATCAGGCGACTGTATTCTTGCAGGGAAAAAAAAATAGGTGCTAACAAGGTGCTAAGAAGGAGGAGAGAAAACAGAACCACGGGAAGGTGGGGACACGGGGCAATTAAAAGACAACAGTAGCCAAGCGCACAGTTAGGTGTGCAGGTTCATGGTGGAGTATGCTGAATTCAGGATGGAAATCACAAACCCCAGCGATGTTGTGCAAGGGTTTCTCCAAACAGAATTTCCCACTTGACCACGTAGCATTTCCAGGAAGTTGGCTCCCACATTTCTTAAAAACCCCATGGGGATATTTCAAAGATGAGAAAGGAAATAACATTTATTGGGCACCTAGTGTGTGCCAGGCTCAGCATTGTGTAATTTCAACAACTCTAAAGAGAGAAAAAATTATCTTAGAGAATCTGAGGCCCAAGATGTTTTAGAGACTTACCCCGAATCAAACAAGCAGGTAGGTCCAAATCTGAACTTGGATCTGTGCCCTATGTGTCTTTGGACAGGACGTTGGCATTTTCCTTAGATCAGTCATTTTCCACAGAGATGATTCCAGAATTCATCTTCCCTTAGAGATAGATATACACTAGTCATCCTGAGAGCCTAATATTGCTTAGATTATTCTCCCAGAGCTGTCCTCATGTTTCAAGGGTGACTTTTTTGTCTTTTTATCCAGTCTTTAAGAATCGTTCTACTCATCCATCCTAATCATAACACTAAATTACCTTTAAGTAAGCATGAAAAGGTTTTATCTAGTAATGAAGTCAAATGCTTTCCATTATCAGATAACTAAAACTAGACCTAAAAAGGAAAAGTATATTTTGCCTTTAGTAACTAAAACGCCCAGAGCCGTATGTGTTGGCCTCAGACTTGTAACTGTTGGGCTCCAGTACTTGACATCAGGTGCAACTTCAGTTTCCTTACGACAGTGGTTCTCATCTGGGGTTTTTTGTCCCTACGAGAACGTTTGGCAATGTCTGAAGACTCTTTTGACTGTCACAATTACAAGAGGTGCAAGTGGCATCCAAGAGCAGAAGCCGAGATGCAGTTAAACATCTTACAATATACAGGACAGGACCCTACAATGAAGAATCATCCCATCCAAAATGTCAACAGTGCCGCTCATTGGGAAACACTACTTTAGGGGTCTCTTATATTTTATCCATAAATATTCTTTAGTCTGCAAGTCAACACCCTGTTCTTTGAGAAGAATGGAGATACACATTTGAAAGTGAATATGCGTATTCTGTCAGGCATAGGGACATGTCTTTTGTGTGCACACATTCTGAAGTTAAATACAACTGCTTGAAAGAGTCCATAACAAAAGGGAATCACTGATAGGCATTAACTTCCATAAATTAAAGTCAGCCAGCTTCCCCTTTGTGATTAAGCTTCATTCCAATCCCACCCCACTTTAGCATCCCACACCAGCAGGATGGAAGGTTCCCTGCTGAGAACACATCCTAAGAGTATGGTGTCGCTAAATTAAGATGAAAAAAACACTTTCCTTGGTGCCTTTGGAAAGACCAAAATTTCCCCCTCAGATGCAACATGCTTTTGAAAATGTTGTGTAAGTCGTATAACATCACCAGTTCAGATATTTTCCAAATGAGTTGTGAGACAGAAAAATGATTACCAAACCATTGTCCAGTGAAGTCTGTCAGTAGGACTCTTATGAAAAAGTGTGAGAGTTTACAATTGTTTTAAGTTGAAACAAAACTTAGAACATCTTCTTTCTAAACACCAAAACTATGACTAAAAATTTCAGATCTCTTTCTCAGTTGTAGAGTTTGGTTTAAAAAACCACTAGAAAGGTTTTCATTTTTCTCACAGCCACCTAACTCTTTTAAAGAAAGTGACCTTAGGTTTTAATTTCTTTACCCAGTGACCTCCCCTCTCATCACTCCCCATTTCTATACATTTAGGTAACCAGAATCAATCCCAATCGACTACTTTTCCAGTGTTTCGAAGAGACAATCAAGATGTATTGGCAATAAGTTAATTAAATAACACCCCCTCCATTTTTTTGTGGTATACGATAATCCTTCACTCAGCTAATGTTTTAATCAAGATACACCACACATTGCCAGGGAGGTTAATCTTATTAAGCAATTACTGGGTAAGTATCCAGCAGAAGCAAATTAAAATGTAAGCAAAACACGGGCATGTGAGCTCCATCTAAGATGGCACATCGATAGAGATTTCATTACCTGGTCTTTAGGAGTGTTGACATTGTGCAGATTTGGAAAGGAGTCTAATAGACAGGGCAGCCTACACACTCCGATGTGTTAGTGGAAACAAAGCACTTGATTAATTAGTTGTGAGAGTGTGCTCTTTGGGCTTTGTCTTCCCTTTTCCATTTGTTGTTGTTCATCATTTATTTTTCTCCTTTCTCTCTTTCGATTAAACCTTAACGTGGCTGCTTGCGTGGTTGGGTTTCACATCAAGAGAAGGGAGTCAGCCCACAGCCTGCTGGACTCACTCACCAACTCAAGTGCGTTTCTATGTTAAAAGGAATGAACTCATACGTCTTCATTACAAGGGCACGGAGCAGTTTCTCTATAGATCTGGGATTAGATAAGCCTTGAGAACAAAGATTCGATACAGTGTTCTGACCTGGTCAGATAACATAAGGGAATCCAGTTTGATTGGCCAGGCCCAGAGGCAAAATAAACAAGAGCTTTTAAAGGGCACAACATAGGTAGCTAATTTGTGCACTGAACTTAAGAAAGTAGATTTTCATGGATGATTCTTAAAACCTATCACTCATTTTAATTCAAGATGTCTTCCATATCAGGGGTCAGCAAACTATGTCTCATGGACCAAATCTGACCAGCTGCCTGTTTTTGCAACTGACGTTTTACTGAAGCACAGCCATGTTCATTCTTTGTCTGTGGCTGCTTTAGCACTATAGCAGTGGAGTTGAGTAGGTGCAACAGAGACTAGATGGCCCACAAAACCTAAACTACTGACTATATGGCCCTTTGTAGAAAAAGTTGGCTGACTGCTCTATATCATTTGCCAAACCACTTCAACTTCCTTGGATTTTCCTGTAATTATAGACTAGAGGGAAGAGACCAAAATCCCAATATATCAGTTTTTCCTTCTTGACCAAAAGTGGAGAATAATATATTTTTGCTGAGTTTACATTGACAAATCCTTTAAATATGACCCTGGAGTTGGTCTGGCTGGGTACAAACATCAGCTCCAGCACTTAGCAGCTGTGTGAATATAAGCAGGTCGTCTGTCCCCAGTCAGCTTCTGTTTCCTCATCCGTACAATGGTACACACCTCGTAAGCTTGATGTCTGGAATAAATAGACAACACTGAAACAACATGGTACATGGTATCTGGCACTTCATAAGAGATTCGTATCACTGACATCATCATAACTTCCCTTAATTGGTCCATTTAACAAGCCTCCACAGACTACCACTTCTTATAAGGTAGTGTATTTTCCAAAGGCAGAAGCTGCCTTCAAGATAGACAGACCATCATTCTGCTTCCATTTTTCCCTTTATCTTCTAAGAATTAGAACTAACCCAAATGAACACTACTTCCTAAACATCTGCTCAATGAGGTCAGTGGGAAGTAGGACTTCCCACATGCAAAAGGCCCGTGCACAGAGCAAGCCGGCCTGTCCCCCACAGCATTGTTTGTCTCTGCAGCTTGAGTTCTATCATTGCCAGCCTGTCTGTTTTAAGCCCCACCATTCTCGGTTTATAACTCAGCTGTAAACATTTATTTGTGCCTGGAGCACATTTCTTTTCTACCCTTTGGAAAAAAAAAATCAGAATTTCCAGATGGTATGCAAGTTGGAAAAAAATGGCAAAGACTGTTATTCTGTTTAGAAACATGTTTTTCTACACTTGCCCTTTCAGCAAAAACTTCATAATGATTTTTACTAGTTGGCTTAATGCATGGTACTAGGAGCCAGATTCGCAGGGAGGATGGTAATTCTTCCTCTGGCTCTCATCAGCCTCTCAATGAACACAGCCCAGGGTTTCAAAATCATCAGTTCCCTCCATGGGGCTTTTTCAAAGTCGGTGAAGTTCCCAGAAGGGCAAGGGGCACTATGTTTGAGCCAGCCGTTACAATACTGCATCTCTACTGACAAATACACCAGCAGCCTACATATTAACACAACAACTCCCTTTGTTTTGGAGGCTGTGGTATTCCACCGTTGTTACAGGTGGCTACCACTTAAGTGCATTATATTGGTGGGACTTCAACTTCTCCTTGCCACCTGTAACCACATTCTAAGTTGCATAGCTTCTATTATTGTACATGGCATCATCGTGGGTTGACATGGTTGCTGACAATGAGAAAACTGGTTTCCCTTCCAACTGCATTTGCCCTGATTTGCCTTGGCAGTTTCTCCAGAGGTGACCTGCACACCCGGACTCTGGTCTCTGTGATCTGCTGGATACACACCTCTTTGCATCTCTTGTATGTAGCCCATGGTCTAAAATGTAGTCAGTAGAGTGGTTAAGATATGTGTGTTTCAGAATCAGGCAGACATGGCTTTTGATCCCAAGGCCATGACTTAAGAGCTCTGTGACCTTAAATAAGTCACTTTACTTCCACGGTCCTCTCATCTGAAAAACAGGAAAAAAATCATAGTGATATCAAGAGCTTACATGGCAAGAAGTAACCATCCAATAAATTTTAGCTGCTATGAATAACACTAATAAACTAAAGTACTTACTAGTGAAAAAGCATTTTCACAATCAGGTGTATAAATAACTTACTGACAAAGAGTTGGCCATTTTTATTGAAGGTGTCAAATTAAGGTTTCAAAAGATGTAAAGGCCACATGTACTCCTAAGCATTGAAGGATTTTATAAAAGTCATTATTGCTGTGTGCAGCAGTGAACACTCAGAAATCTATTCCTTAAGAATGGCCAGCCAACAGCAGGACTGCTGATAACTCAGATGAACTACACAGTGTAAGGCAGTGAATCTCATGTCCTCTGGAGAATCTTTTTGCCTATCTCTTTGTTAAACAGAATCCTCAGATGGTTGTCCTGATTCCCAAATAAATGGAACTGAGGTGTAATGACTGAAGCAATATTCTGAATTCAACTTTATTTGCAATAGATAAAAATATGTGAGGCAGAATAATCTACAAGGCAGATTTATGCCGAGGTGCCTCCAGAGTTCGGTTAAGTTTAGGAAGTATTAATATGAAGCTTCATTTCTCTGGTCTGACTGAGTCCATTCCCATTATAACTTGTTGGGGAATAGTCTTGCTGTTTCTGTAAATGAATTATGGCAACATTTTCTGAAATGATTAGCTCCTAATGTGGCTATGGAAAGCTGTCGTTTTGCTTGACATCAGTCTTATTTAACTGGTTGGAATTTTAGGTACATGTTTCTGAAATAAGCAATAGCTTCACATTTACATGAGCAGTCTTCCGTGGAGTTATAATGGTGGGCCATCCTGTAAAATTGATCATTAGAGTGCTGCCTCAGAAATCCCAGAAATCTCATCTCTAAGCTGGAGGTGAACCAGCCAGAACCATAGTGTCTTAAGCATCTGCTTCTTAGGGCAAAATGATGATCATCTCCACTTTTCACTGTGCAGCTCACAGAAGAATTTGACATGGAAGCTACAGCTCTCAGCTACAGCTCTGGGAGATGTGGGCTGGGCTCCATCCTGCCTACCAGGACACCATACTCAGTCATTACCTGGAACCCAAGGATGGTGGCCAGACTTCCATAGAATGATCACAGAATGGCCATTAATTCCTCTCCTGATGTCAATCAAGCCCAAACCAAGTCCATGGGACCCTGGACTGCAGGCTGCCTAGATAAGGGATAACGGGAAAAAACATACACCCCAAATTTGATGTGACAGTAGTAGATGCTTGATAAATGTTTGTTTCATGAAAGTATGAATGAATGGCCCACCCAACATTGCTTGGGACATTCATTAACCATCATTAAATGAATAAAATCTGGCTTCCTTTCACTAATACCGGCTGCACAGAGTTGCCCACCTGAGAAGCAGCCAGAGCACACAGTAACCCCTGCAGTTTGGAGCAATGAACTTGTGACTTGGTTTTCTCTGGCCACAGCATGTTAATTCATGTGATGGGTCCCTCCTTGTCTGCACATATATTGACTACTCGTTGTACATTGATTTCAGCTGCTGTGGAACATGACCGCCTGTTTCATGCAGGCCCACAGCATCCTTTGGCCGTCGGTCGTTAATTGTGCCCAAACAAGGCACAATCTCTATTTTCAATTAGACCACCATAAATTTATCCTCCAAGTCTTGGACATAAATAGTTACCAGCTGTTTTTAGGTAGCACAAAACCAGGATAGAGAGATGTAGAAGGGCCTGCAAGTTGAATACTGAGGATGTTTCCTGGTTAATCCTTAGAAGCAACCCCATTTCACAGATGAGCAGACAAACTTAGGGGAGAGAGTGATTGGGCTGAAGGCACACAGCTAGTAGTGGGCAGAGCTGGTGCTCAAACCGAGGGCTGACCAGCTCTGCTGTGCAGCAGCTTCTCCTGCAGTCTCAGAACTCCTCAGGATGAGGATTCCCCTCCTGGAGGGAAAGGTAGAAACCTTCATTATTGTGTTGTCTTGTTGCCTCTCTCCCAATGACATCCTGTTAGGAGTTAGCCAGGTTTGTGGCCCTAGAACAGCTGGCATGGCTGCGGAGAGCCTAGGTTCAGATCCTTGACTGTGGGACTAGGAGCCTCGCCTGGGCCGCTGGCCTCTTTGACCTTAGACAGCAGCACAGACGTTGACTCCTGGATGCCAGGCCAGGACTTGACTTCAGGGACAGAGTCACTGAGATGGTTCCCCTCACTGGATGCAGCAATTTGTAAAAGCCACCTTTTTTTAAATCTCCTTTGAGGCAGTATTTATATAACTTTTTTCTTTTTCATTGTTTTTAAAATTACAGAAGTTACGCAGATTCATTTTAAAGATTTTTCAAGCATATAGAAAAGCCTTTTTTTCTTTTTCTATAATGAATATTAGTATGACAATGGGAAAATTAGACACAGCCCTGTATCAATGTTAATATTCTGTTTTTGTACTGTGGTTCTGAAAAGAATGTCCCTGTTTTAAGGAAGAACACTGACATATTTAGAGGTAAAGGAGCATCTATCTAAATTACTCTGAATGTTTCAGAAAAAAATAGAGAAAATGATAGAGCAAATGTGTATAACATTTACAGAACCCGAGTGAGGATATGCAGGAATTCTTTTTACCATTTTTTGAAATTCTGTAAATCTGAAATTATTTTAAAATGAAAATTATATATATATATATATATATATATAAGTGTATGTGTGTGTGTATACTTTTTAATGAAAAAACCCTCTTTGCAAAAACATAATTCCATCACACACCTGGAAAATTTAATTTGAAAGCAGTCACTAGCATTTAGGTTAATAATGATGACTTATGTTAAATAAATCGAACTTGTTAAAATGAAGTCACCTCTTTCTGACAACTGCTCCTCCGTCCTGTGGACACCATGCATATGCATACCCGTCCTTTCTGACATTTCCCCAGACATAGCCCACCTGGCTCACTCCGTAGACCACAGACCGTAGAGTGGAATGCCCCTTAAGGTATCTTTGAGTCCAAAACATAAGATTTTATACAGAAGTTAAGAGTTTACTTGTGATTTTCTAAAGGATCCACAAGGAAGCTTCCTTTAAATAGTAAAATTCCCCATAGAGCTTTCAAAGAGTAATTTTATTTTTTTTACAAAACCAGTTTACATGCAACTTCCTTAAGGCTGTCATTTCACCCAGTGGTTACAGGGATTGTGTTAAAATACCCCATCAGTTCAACTGGGGTTTATAGATCACCATGGGTTGCCAGGCAAACTACAGAGAACCCAGAGAGGAAGTTGCAGCTCTGCCTGGCCTCAGGAGTAGTGTCTAGTAAGACCAGTTTAGGAAAGCAAGCAAAGTCAGTAACAGTAACCGTAACAGCGGGCACTACAGTAGAATTAAGTCTAAATGCTGTGGAAACCCAGAGAAAGAACCTATCTACCTGGTGGGGGCTCTGTGTAAAGGAAAAGAGAGCTTCAGTGTGAAGATGCTGTTGACCTAAACCTTAGTTTCAATAAAATATGCTTATCAATAAAGTAACTATACTGGCTTCTGGAAGCTACCACCAAAAATCAGTAATGGTAAAAGATCCTGACTCCCAATTTAAATTTGTTCCCATAGTTAAATCTATTCCAGAAGAATTAGACTCTCCTCTCTCTCGATTGATAGACTAATACATATATATACATATACACATACATGTTTCACATATACACACAATGTTTTTTCTTTTAGAAAGTCCTTTACTCTGAAAAGAAAGCCAGATGCTTTCCCATATAGTTTTCATTCTTTTGTTTTATTAAATGCAGCTAGTTAGCATTTATTTTGCTCTTCTTATGTGCTAGGCACTCTACTAAGCCCTTCTTTGTGTATTTCCATTTGTTACTCCCACCCTCTGGGATAGTTCTGTTATTCCCATTTTGCAGTAAAAGAATGGAGGCCCAGAGAGGTTCAATAAATTTCTGGAAGTCACACAGCAAGGAAGAACCAGAGTCAAGATTTAAACCTGGCTCTGTCTGGCTGCAAAACCTGTACTTCATTATCCAGGTGTTCTGCCTCCTTTGTAGATGGGACACAAAGGAAGGGAGCACTGAAGGGAGGTAGGACTACTGAGAAGGCAGCCTAGTGGCCCTACCATCCCCCGGTGGCAGCAGCTAACTTACTGACTGCAGTGTGCTGAAGTTGCATCTAGTAAAGAGGGATCCCGCTACTATAAGAACAGGGAGCCTGAGGCAACTTGTCTGAATTTCTCCAGAGCAAAAGCCCTGCAAGCCGACTCTCCCGCGTATCACCAGCATCCTCGTTTGGCTTGACATTATCAAAGTCTGCTCAGGTTTCAGCAGTAGATGAACAGGCTCGTGGGGCTGATTTCCTGCTTCTCTTTCATATCCTGTCATTAACCCAGCAACCCCTTTAAGCCCAGCAGACATGAAGGAAAGTCCATCTTAAGTTTAAAAATGAATAATATCTTCTAAATTCTCTTATTTTTAATGCATTTCTTTAACTTGTTACCACACTCTGATTGCTGGGGTTACTTTTGGTCTCTATCAGAGGCCCCTAAACTGTTTTCCTCATGGCTATTTTTTACTACCTCCCTTCCTGGGTCCTTTTGACTATATCTCTCCCCCGAAAAGGCCTTAATTTGGAGGGGAGAGGGTAGTCTGTCAAAAGCAGCATTTTAAGTACAAA
Organism: Manis javanica; assembly: GCF_040802235.1. Taxonomy (NCBI): domain Eukaryota; kingdom Metazoa; phylum Chordata; class Mammalia; order Pholidota; family Manidae; genus Manis; species Manis javanica. The sequence continues at coordinate 48,856,067 of NC_133156.1, forward strand.
TTAGTTTTCAAATTATAATAATCAGAGCTTCTGATCAAGTGTTGGTAACAAGTGTTTCCCCTGGACATGACATTATTTCAGCAAAGCAAATGACACTCTATATAGGCTGAGAGCCTTACAGATAAAAATGATAGATAATTTTTATTTAGTAGTTATTTTGTGCCAAAACTTATTCCAAGTGCTTTGCATGTGTTAGCTCATTAAATCTTCATAAGAACCCTATGAAATAAATAATAATAGTGTCCCAACCATACCCATGAGGGGACTGAGGCCCAAAGAATTGATATACTTATCAAGTAGCAAAGCTGGGATTTGAAGCAAGGCGGTCTCAGCCCAGAGTCTCTGCTCTTACATGTACGCATATTCCTCCCTTACTGGGAAGTAGTTCATGTCCGTTAGCTGACATAAAAACGCTTAAGTAAACCTCTAGTCACCATCTAAAGATGGGAGCCACTCAAGACTTATTCATTGTTTCTTTTCTTCTTAATGATATATTGTGCAGGAACTTACAAACTTTCCTTGGGAGCCTATTCCTTAGTATTCTAAAAGTCAAGAGTTTCTTCTGGTCTAAACCAGTCTTTCTCATTCTTTATTTTAAACCTCTGTCAGCTATTTATTTGATCCACTGTTGAGCCAAGTAAAAGAGGAACCATCTTCTCTATTTTTAAAGAAGAAATGGGAAAAAAAATTAATACCTTCAAGTCACTCTGTGGTTTTCTTTATAATTTAGGTATGGAGAGCCTTCAGAGACCCACAAATGTCACAGTCTCCATTTTACAGATGGAAAAACTGGCATCCAGGATATTTATGAGTCTTATCTTGATACAGTGGCTAGATCATTAGAGAGCCGTGTTTGCTGAATCAGACAGCTTCACTGACCTTTCATGCCAGGCTTCAGCAATCTTACAATCTCTCCTGACCTTTTGCAATGTATAGTGGCCAAATATAGATAAATATTTTCAGAAAAGTCTGTCCATTACAGAATGCAGAGGGGAGCTTGTCTCCCATTCTTTGCCTACCAAACTGGAGACATTTTCCGATCCACAAGCCACCAAAGTGATCAGTTGAAAAGCGAAAGGACCCCAGAAATAAAAGAGACCCTCACAACAAAGATTTATTTAGTTCTTTCTGTATTTTATTTTCAGTTGGTTAGAATCTTCAAGAAGATAGGAGATTTTGATTTTGTATTTTCTTTCAAGTTCAGAATCCATTTGAAGGAATCACAAATGACTAGGTTCCAAGTAGGTTTTATTCCCATTTTAGAAATAAAGAAAATAAGACTGACAGATCAATTAATTTGCTTTTCCTGGGCAACTACTAGTAACTGCAGCTTTCCCTTAATTCTGTGTTTGCAAAGAAAATCACCTTCAGAAGTGTAGGAGGCATTGGCTGGTTCATTGTTATTAAGATGTCCTCTTTAAAAATAGGTATTTCTGGAACTCACATTATTAAAGTTATGAAGAATGTTGAATGTGAGCCACCAATGTTTTCTTTATCAGCAATTTCAAATAATGCAACAGAGATGCATTCCGTCACCGTGGGAAGGCATCACTTCTGCGTGGTGCTTAGAACTGTCCTTCTACCTCAAGGAAGGAGCCATCCCTGATATTAGGGCAGCCTGAGATCAAGTCTCCATTTTCTATTGTTATTTTATTTACTTCAGACTGATTTTTGTTCACTGTTGCTTTTTTTTAATTTATGAAAATGTCAAAGTATATTGGACTTGTTTGTGGATGTAAGAAATAATTAAAGGCTGCATGAATAAAATCTGATGCCAAATTAATATCACTCTCCCCTCCCCTACTGACAAATTTTACATCCCAGTCATATTCGGGGATGTTGGAAGCTTTACGTGTACTTACCAGACTCCAGCTCTCATTCTATTTGATCAACAAAGAGTATTCTCAGAAGTTGTAGAGGGCATTGTGCCAATATTTCAAATGCCCTGGGATATGAGTTTCTAGCTTGTTATTTTTAAACTGTGACTTAAAGAGAAACTTCCTATGGGCTTAATCTTATTTTTTTTACCTCCTGGCATGTAAATAAACAAAAATGTAGAGGTAACTAATGTGTACACGCCACTGTCTTGATGTTAATGTCTGTTTTCAGGGCCCTGGTCACTGAGAAACAGCAGCATAGACAGTGGTGAAGCAGAAGTTGGTCGGCGAGTGACCCAAGAAGTCCCACCAGGCGTATTTTGGAGGTCACAGATTCACATCAGTCAACCCCAATTCTTAAAGTTCAACATCTCCCTCGGGAAGGATGCTCTCTTTGGTGTTTACATAAGAAGGGGACTTCCACCATCTCATGCCCAGGTATGACCACACTCATTATAACCACAAGTTAAAAACAAAAATAGCACTTTGCACCCACTAGGATGACTATAATAAAGGATGGACGGACAATAACGAGTGTTGACAGATATGGAGAAATTGGAACATTGGTACACTGGCAAATAGTTATCTATGTTGTTGGTAAAAATGTAAAATGGCACAGCTCCTGAGAAAAAGAGCTTGATAGTTCTTCAGAAAGTTAAACATAGAATTACCATATGGCCAGCAATTCCACTTCTAGCTATATACCCATGGAGAAAACATTCTTTCTCATAAAAATGTAATGTTCATGGCATTATATTCATAATAACCAAAAAGTGGAAACCTAAATGTCCATGAACTAATGAATGAATAAATAAAATGAGATGTATCTATACAATGAAATATTATTCAAACATAGAAAGGAATGAAGTATTGTTAGCTGCTACAACACAGATGCTAAGTCAAAAAAGCCAGATACAAAGGTCACATAGGATAGGATTCCATGTATATTGTCCAGAATAAGCAAATCTATGAAGACAGGAGATGAGTGCCTGCCAGGTGTGGAGGAAGAGGGAAGTGGACTGACTGCTAATGAGTATGGGGCGGCTTAAATGCTCTGAAATAACATAACACGATGGTTGCACAACATAGTGAAATAAACTAAATATACTAAAAACTACTGAGTTGTAACATGATGAAGCTTATATTATATGAATTGTACCTCAAAAAAAAAAGGTAACATCCCTAGCTGGTAAAGTCCTTTTGGCTAGACCTGGAGGTTAATTCTTGGGCACATCCTGGTTATTGGGTTAATTTGTTAAACAAATATAGACATCCCACTATATATGAAAAAAGTGATGTAACATTCACCAAAATTCAGCAGCCATTTCTCTGTGGCTTCTCTGTTCTTTGCTGTACTAAATTCCTTGGGAAGTTCTTGGCATTGTGAAAGTGAAATTGCCCCAGTGTTGGGAATGAAAAGATTAGATTACATCGTGGATTTCCTTGTTTTAATTTGTCCTGATAGGGATTTTATTATATACATCATTTGGGATAAATTAACACCCACCTGGCTTGGTTTTCTTTTCCAATACAAATTGTATATCCTGAGGAGAACCAAGTAGGGCTTTCTCACCTCATTTGCTTTCAAATCCAGCAAGTACATGAAGAAGTACATTAGGAAAATACACCAGAGGAAAGAAAATATCCTTGACTACCCATTATATCCAGTCAAAGCTGACTTGAAAATGTGTTGGAAAGGTATTCATCTAGAAAGTTCAATTGGAAAAATTTAAAGCTTTAAACTCGTTGGCAGATGCAAAACAGTTGAGCCACCATTTCTTTGTATTTAGCTCACAGCAGACATTGCTAATTGATGGCTGAAGTTTTTCCTCACTGAGCTCACTGCATAAATGCCTCTAATAGGACCTTCATGGCAGCCTCTTCCAATTGACCAGTATTGGCTCTCAAGATGAAACTTACTTGCAGTCCCATCTTTACAACCTGAAAGAATCAACGTAAGAGACTAGAGGGACTTCTTTGTGTAGCAGGGAGAGCTGCATACATTTTTATTACCACACACAGTCCATTCTATAGGGACCAATATGTAAAGTGATCAATAAGTCCTCTGTCTATCCATCCAGGAAAATATTTATTGATCTAGGCACTGATTACCCAGAGGTGAGTTAACCTCATCCCTGACCAAGCAGAAACCCTGATAGAAAAAGCATATCTGCTCTTCAAAGAGATTCTCAAGAAGAGAGAGAGGAATTCAGCTCAGCCCCTGAGGCATTTCTGTAACTTCTGGTCAGTTGGTAGGGTGCCGCTCTGGGAAATTATGCAGTTGTGAGGTGGACTCCTTGGCCTTCAGGTCTCCTTAGCCTTCAGGCTCCACTGATTCCACTGTAGCATAATGCAGGACTTACTGTGGTGAAACCTGCTTAGTGGCAGTGTCCGAGTTAATATGAACCTGCCTCCAGGCACAGCTGAGCATAACTTTCCTGTCAGCTGGGTGGATGCATGGAGCTTTGCTGGGGAAAAGTGCTTCCTCCTGAAATTATTCCCAAGCACTGTTGTCCCCCATCCCTTGCATGCTCTGAGCAGCCAGTATCATGGAAAAGCCAATCATCATGGCAGGTCAGGTAGATAACTCTGTAACTGAGTGGTAGTGGACAGCATGCAGAAACATACTCTACCCAGTTTCCCTGCTGTTCTGACATTCAGGACTCAAACCCTCAATGACAATGTCTTTTTTTCTCTTGAGGCTACAAACACACTGTCCATCTCCTGCCAAGCCGGTGATTGTTCTAGTGATCATCCTCTCAAAATAGCTCCACTCCAGGGACCACCCTATCACATTTCAAGAGAAGGAAAATGAATAGGCATGGGCTGATGTGCACTGAGGGTTGCAGTCCAGCTGCCAATGTGGGAGTTTAGCGTATGTTGTAGGGTCAGGTCAAGTAAGTGAGACCCAGTGCAGATGCTTAGAAATGCATAAGACAGGTACGATATAGAGGCACTTCTTAAAAAAAGAAAGAAAAAACCGACTGTCTACACATTCTCACATTCACTTGCTGTCATTACATGCATCCATGTCCATTTGATGAGCTACATTTCCTCGAGGAGATGATGCTTAGCTCCTCGCAGGGATAGGTGGCTAACTCACATCCAAAACCATTATAGAATTTCTCATTTCTGTTGGCATATCCTATCAAGGAACATAAGTTCTATAGAGATTGGCAGTCTAGCCAAGGTGACTCACTTAAGCTGGAAAGAGAGAGAGAAAGAGTGAGAAGGGGAAAAAATATGATATTCCATTGGCTGTGTTGCATGAAATGGCTATGCTTAAATTTTATTGAGTATCGTGTTCTGACCAAGAGCCTACAGGGTTTAGTATCCTTGTCCAAACACATTAAATACAGAAAAGAATCCTTTCTTACCTGCTTAAATTTCCCAAGAATCAGAGTCTGTCCCAGACGACTTTTTAAAAATGGCTTTTTGTGGAGATAGAGAGGCAATGTGCATAGAGGAGTAAGTCCTGGAAAAGGAGGGAGAACTAAGAATGGGGACCCTGCTATGTACTAACCAGGTGACCTTGAACATGTCCCTTAACCTCTCTTAGCCTCATTTGCCTTATCTACCTGTGTTACCTGGCTCACAGCGTTGTTGTAACTGTACCACAACAACAAAAGTAGCATATAAAACACTGTGTAAACTAAAGCACCATAGAAGACATTGTATACAAGTATTTCATTATATTAAGAAATTCTGTATGGCCCTAGCAAATATTGGACACATAGATAAGCAGTTACATAAGTATAACTTTTCAAAATAAAATTAATTTTCAAGACTTTTTTCTCCTTAAGAAAGAACAAACTGTTTTCATTGCAGAAAAAAATTCTAAAAACACAGAGAAACAAAAGGAAGTTGAAAACACCCATAATTTGAAGCATTTGCTAAATGTTTATGTATGTTTTTGCTGTAATGCAATATACCAGTTGCAGGAGGAAAAAAACCCTCAGCATCAAGTGGCTTAAAACAACAGAAGCTATTTCTTATTTACTCTGTCAGTGATTCTCAACCAGAAGCAGCTCTGCCCCCACCTTGGAGACATTTGGCAATGTCTGGGAAGACTGCGGCTGTCACACTGGGAAGGAGTTGCTCCTGGCAGCTCGTGGGTAGAGACTGGGGATTCTGCTAAGCACACACAGCACAGTCCCCACCAACAAACAGTAACCCAGCCCCAGAGCTGACAGAGCTAAGGTCGGGAAACTTTACATCATATGTTCATGTTGGGTTAAAGAAGACTTCATGCAATGAACCTCGTTCAAGGACACAGACCTGTGGAGCTTCCACTGTCAGGAGCATGAGTTGTTCCCCGTAGCAAAGGAAGGGGAAGATGGGGAGTGCGCACCAATCCCTAAAGACTTCTGCTTGGAAGTGACACATATCATTTAAACCTTTCTCACATAGACCAAGACAAGTCATAGCCTAAACTTCAGTGGGCAGGAAGCACGATTCTCTGATGTCTCTGCAAGGAAGAGCACCATACCCATCAATGAAAAGGCCTAATGACTTACAGTAAAATCTTGGGATACCTATCCTCATGGCTAGTCTTTGTGAACATCCTTCATTCTTTTCCTAAGAATAAACCCTAAGGATTTTATCCAGATTGAAATTGTCCTTCTGAAGTGGGCATCACTCTCCCTACACCACTACACCCAACAGCAGCAAATAAAGTGCCTGTTTTATTTACTTGAACACTTGTATAAAATGAGTATTCTCGTGGTTTAGTCTTTGTCAATTTGAAAGGTAGATATCATATTGCCTTTTAAATGCAGCATTTTTACAACCTGCATTACGTTTTTTTAAGACCTAGACAAAAAAAAAATACATCTTAACAAACATTTAAAATCCTACAAACTTTATCAGACTTTCTCAACCCTGGTTCTAGAAAGGAACCAGATCAGACTTAAAAAAACATCAATAATCTGACCTGGCTACAGTGCAGGGCATCAAGGGAAATCTCAGAGGCGGTTGCTGCAAGTCAGGATCTTGGGTGGTTAAGGCGGTGAGCAAGTTTGCTTGACAGTTCATCAGTGATTGCTACTGATATGTCAAGCCAAGTAAAATCCTTTGTGAGAACAAGTCAATAATCGGCAAATTAGGTACATGATCAACCTGAAACAACAAGATGCAGTTACCGCTTGGCAGCCCTGCCGAGACTTCACCTTCTCCACAGTGCTGTTTAGCAAATATTAAAAATGCCTATTTCATCACTCACACTGATGGAGCCATGAGCCCAGTGACTTCCAGAAGCAACTTGGAAGCGGAGAGTGGGTTTACAGCTCCAGCAAGTAGATTAGAGGGAAGTACTAGGGATTGAATGGTGCTAAAAAAGAAGCAGAAGCTGTCAACCCCTAGTGCTTCACACTGCGATGTGTCTGTGATAGGAAACAAAACTATCCACACATCAAACATGTAAATGATAGAAAGGAATTATTAAAGAGACCACAGATTGCCCCATGATTATACTGAATAAATGCAAATATGGCAAATTGAGCATGAGTAGACCAAGATTAAAAAAAGCTGAGCAAACATTCCTGTTTGTCCTCATCAGCAGAATTCCCTTAAATGGCATTTTTTTAAGGCAAATTTATAGATGGTGATTAGTGGTGTTAGCTTTTGCCGGCTCAGGTTCATCCCTTTTCAATTCAGAGCCTTCTCGGAAAGTGAACTGTTCTTTCCTTGTGCCCTTCTCTCTTGCTCAAGTAAGTCAACTGCACAGTTGCACTTAGAGGTGGAACCAACTGGATCCCTAGGACACTGGGATGCTGGAGCATTCTGCATACACTGGTTCTGTCGCCGTGCCACTCTGTCTGCACCTTCTCAGTGCCCACTAACCAGTCAGGTGATCTCTCCCTGGACTCTTTCCATTTAGCTGTGTTCTGAGCTTAGTGTGGAAATGAGTACCAGGGTTAGACATCACATAGCAATCTCATTTCACTTTTGCAGAGAGGCATATTTTCAGACATGTTTTTCCGACTCTTCCTTCCCAAAAGAGCTTGAGGTTTAGAGAAAGATTTCGTGAAATCAAATAGCCTTGTTTTCTTTCATGTTGGATTCATAGTGCTGTTGGAAAGGTCTTGCTGTGGACACACCCCTTGTGATCATCTGGAGGCATCCTAACAGGAACCAAAAGTGTCACCTAAATCATAAGTGTCCTTCTGGAGGACCACCAAGCAGAGCTAAGGAGAACTCTAAGAAACCTGTTTTATAAGGGACCTAATATTGAGTTGGGTGCATAGGAGAACATTGTAAATGTTTCTCAAGACTTGGTACCTGGAACTCAGAGAAAGACAGAAGCCGACAAAGCAGGGATGAGTGAGAGGGGACGGCACCAGGTCACATATTTAAACAGTAGAATTTCTGAGGTGCTGTAATTCAGGAGTTGGCAATTTTTGAGGCAAAGACATTTATCTTCAAGTGAAATTTTATATAGAACCCCATATATAAAATGGTAAGTGACAGTGTTATTGGCACAAATATAGTTTATAGTTCAAATCCATATTTATTACTATGTTAATCTCTACATAGTATATTTATTAATTGTATGTATGTGTATATATAGATAGATAGACACTAAACTTATGAGTATGGGCACCTCTGGGAACAGATGAGGAGAAAAAGATGAAAATTTAGTTCAGAAAGTACTTGTTTTCATCAATGATAAAACATTAATAGGTAAGGCAAGCCCTCTCCCCATCTCCAACACACACACACACACACACACAAGACTGGAAATAAATATGGCCAATCAGTACCATTTGTTTGAATGATTGAAATATGGGTATTTGTTACCATATTCTTCATACTTTTCTTAATTTTTGTAATCTCTAAGGGAAGTGAATCTGTGATAAGCTTGAATCTATTTTGAGTAAAACAAGCGTTGAGAGGATATAAATAATGACCACAATCTTATACCACTGTCAAGATACAAGTTATTTATGTACTTGTTTTTTTACACAATATTGAAAAAATCACAATGAACATACAGAAGTGGTTGCAAATAGCAACAGTATTTTCTTTAACCCTTTCCCTTACTGGCTCTGGCTATTCTTTATTTTAAATTGATCCACAAAGCTTGTAAGGGGAGCAATAGAAAATAATTGTTTTGAGGCTAAATCGCTTAGAATATTTAACAACTACTCACATCGCTTCGGTATCTACTGAGATACAGAAGTACAGGGGTTGTACCCCAAGCTTAAAATAAGCTTTGAAACTCTCTTTATTTAAAAAAAAATAATAAGTCACTATTATGCGACATGTTACATGTTCATTTGAAATCACACTCCTTGTTTAACATCCTGGCACAAATTTGTACCCCTGCTCTGCCTGGCGTTTCATTGAACAGGACCCCCCAGCGTGCAGTTGCTTATACAACTTTGTCTTAGCAGACACACATCAGCATGCTTTCAAAGAAAGCCCAGTGCAGATCTTTAAGCTCCCTAACACATCACAGCATTATAGTCGATCAAATCTGTATTCGGAGTTGTTAGGAAAAGCTTTATTCCTAGATCTTCACAAAACTTAATGACTTTTAAAATGTTAATTGAAGCCCTCTTAGTAAGGATGTTTTATAGGAAGCAAAAGTTTTTATAAGACAAAAATATTCATCAATCATCAGATCACTGATAAAAATGTTCTCATCTCAGAGATCCTTCCCCTTTGAACACTGAATATAATACTGGTAGTCAACATTGGTTAAGTGCTACCATGTGCCAAAGGCTGTTTCACATGAAGTATTTCATCCTCTCAACAACCCTATGAAGTAGACAGTAGGGGCAACCCCATCTCACACATGGAAACACTGAGAAAGAATAGGGGTCACAAAGCTTGTATGTACTAGACACAGCAGTCAGGCACCTCCTTCTTCTTCTCTCTAGAGGGCAGTTGCTTCCAGAAGCATCCTGCAGTACAATATAAACACAGTCATGGCTGGAGTAAAATTACAGCTTGTGTCCAAAACAGGAGTTTCATTAAGTCAATGAAAGTGGGCTGGAGATCAGCTTTGAAGTGCCAGGGGGAGCTGCATAAATGTGGAGCTGATGAGATAATGCCATTAAATATTGCAGCAGAAAGAAATAACAGAGAAGGTGACAAGATGGGCACTTCCAAGAGGGTGATTACAATAACGCAGAGAGGTCCTGCAAAATTTGACAAAGACACCCAATATGTTTACAGAGATGTCCCTTCTGATTGTGTTGCCCCAGTGAAACTAAAGTGATGCTCTGTCGTTTTCAAGAACTCATCCATTCTAAGATGCACACAATGCTCATGCTTTGACATCTCTGAAAACAGGATGTGTTTTACAATTGATGAGGCTGAGAGACAATGAAATGTTCAGTGTCACATTTTTGCCTACATATGAAAACTCAGTGCCCATGCTAACAGTCTCACACAGCTGCAGATATAACCTAAATTTTCCTAAATATGAGATTAATAAAAAGTGTTCATAATTAGACTTAGATTTTTCAAGATAAAGTCCTAATCAGCCATTTTCCCATTTGATAAGAGCATTCATTTTAAGTGGCCTTTTCTTAATTTCAAGTGTCCTCAGATAACTAGATCCTATTATATATATCAAGTCAGTGTGGGGATTTAAATATAATTTTTGAAATAATAATACACAAATGAAAATACACTCTAAATAAACATTCTTTGGCATGTCTGTGCAGCTGTTCCAAACATAGATAGGCATGAGCATAATAGCATGCACAGTCTGATTGCCTGACCTTGAATTTCAGCCTTCACTACTTCCAAGCTGTGTGACCTTGGGCAAGTCACTCAGACCCTCCATATCTCAGTTACTGCATCTGTAAAACAGAGATGATAATATTATACATTCACAACATTGTCGTGAGACTTAAATGAGGTAATCTTTATAAAGCACATAGAACAGTGCTGGCACATAAAAATGGTTATAAGCTGTTATCATCATGTTTTTCAAAACATCCATATGCAAGCCACACAAGCACCCCCCCAAAAAAAAAAATTTCAGTTGTTTTCTAAAATATAACCTTTATTTGTGTTTTTCTCATTATGAAAGCAATGATGACAGGAAAACAATACATTAACATTTTTAGTGTATTTTCCGGACAGTTTCCTGTTCACATATAGTAATCATTTTTACAAATAGAGGAACATGCCATATGCATACTGTTTTACCCTGATTCTTTACATAATGATAGGTAGGGAACAACTTGCTAAATCTGAATCTTCTTCCACAAACTCATTTTAAATGCCTCAAAAATAGGCCATTCTACAGATTAAAAAAATTTTTTAACTCATCTCCCTTTTTCAATATTATAATCATTCTATAGTAAACATCTTTGCAGGTATATGTTCATCTGTTTTTTTAAATAATTTCTTTATGATGAATTCTTAAGCATGGAATCACTTTACAAAGGATTTACAGTATATCAGACTTTCATAATGGCAATAATGGCTGGAAGAAGAGCTGATACTGATTGAGTGCTTCAGAGATAGATACTTTTATTCTGCCCATTTTAGGGATTATAGAGTGGAGACACAGAGAGTCGAAGGAATTTGCCAAGGTCACACTGCTGCCTGATGAAAGGTTCAGGCCACACTTTGAGAGAAGCCAGACAGTGTCTGTGATTTTCTTCCTCTGTGGTGCTCTGGAAGTCACTTTGTGACTGGACACCTTCCCAGCTTACTCCCTCTACTCAATGATGTATTTGATTTATTTCCCAACCAGCCCACATAAGACCCTCCTATTGATCTTGGGAGGGCAGGGAGCCAAATGTGACATTTCTGATAAACCATTGGCTAAAGACAATTAGATGGGGGTGTGCGGGAAAGAAGAAATCACATCAGCAAGGCACTGAGAGGTAAAACCTCCATTCTTCTGGCATCCCAGCAGAACTTTTGTACATCTTGGATTAGCCTTGAAATGTTCATCAGTTTCACTGGACTTGACCCCTACACTGTGGTCCACTTAGTGTTCAGAGCAACACCTCCCACCCTTCTCCACGGTTAGATCAAAAGGCAGCATGATGGGGACATGATCTTGTGGGAAGAAGAAATATGAAATCAATCCATTCATGTGCTCAACAAATATTCACTCCGTGTCTGTGCTGGGGATACAGAGATGAAAGGCATTGGCCTCACCTCTGAGGAACTGAGGACCCGACAAGTTAAGGAACAATGGCAGCACCACGTAGGGAGGGCCAGGAGGTGCTGTGCTGGGCAGAAGAGGAAAAACTGGCCGCCTAGAGTCAGCCTGGTCTGGGCTTGAATAATGTCTCTGCTGTGAAGTAGCTGAATGTTTATGAACAAGTCTCTCTAGATCCAGTGTCACCATCTGTGAAATGAGGACTGTACCTCAACAGGTTGTTGTGAGAATAAGTGAGATAATGCCTAGAAAATAGTAGCACCCTATGGAGACCAGCCAATCAATGTGACTGGTCTACAACCCTTACAGCGCATTCACAGGTAACCTAGCAACCAACAGTCTCTGCAGGGAGAATGGCAAGGCCTCTGGCAGAAACCAATGCTGGTATACAGACCGAGGTTTAGCTGGTCCTTCTCAAGACTCATCCAGATTACAAAGATCAGGGTCTTCCATTTGGGTCAAGTGGCTCCTGTGTCCTCTCAATCCTTTTGTGAGTGTGTCAGGTGGCAGAGGATAAGGGTGTCTTTCCTGGGGCAAGTGCATGGTGCATCCACCTGGGTCTGGCCCAAGCACAGCTCTCCATGGGATGGGACAGGGGTGGACAGTGTGTGCCGCCTGCCAGCACTGTTCTGTTGTATCTTTCCTGGGCCCAGTGCCATGTCTCATTTACAGAGTTTGTTCCTGTCCCTTGCAGACTAATCAAATGTTAACTAGTATTATTACTGAAGAGTTGGTTGCAGAAGGTTTAAAAGCATAAAAGTAGGCACCAGGTCTACCCTGTACAGCATTTTAGGGCAGCTTCCTGGAGGATATGCTACCCAAGATGACTCTTGGAAGGCAAGTCAAGCAGGTAAAGAGAAAGGAAAGAAAAGGAAAGATCTTTCCAAGCAGAGGGCAACGAAGATAGCCTTGTTGTGTGGGCTGTGTCGAAGCTTCACATGACGATTGTCCTCTGTTTAGAAACTGTGCTTTTCTTTAGCCATCACTCACCAATGAGGGCACAGCTTGTCCTTTCAGGACTGGCTCTGACAAGGCCAGAGGGGCCAAGGAGGTCACCCCCTCTGGAGGTCGAGTAGCCAGGACCCCATGTTGAGTTGTTACAGATTTACAACCATGTACACATCCCAGATAGGAACACATGTTAAATAAAGGAAAAGTGGCCAAACTCCACAAAGCTCTGAGTTGCCCTAGCAGCTGGGAGCACACACTTTTATGTACTGAGGGAAAGTTTTAAAAATGGGAAATCAGGACTTAATGGTTGTCACTTGTTTTCTTCCTGTTCTCAAAAAGTTCCTGTGAGATGGTTAATGACCTCCCAAGGATACCTACCTTGCCTGCAGATAGATAAATCATTCCACCAGAAGCAGACCAGATTGTTGAATTCCCCAGCATTAACTGAGCACCTTCTGCATGCCACGTGTCAAGGAGCTGCAGCAGTGGGTGAGGCAGAGCCGACCCTGCCCGTGTGAGGCTAGTGGGCGCTGGCATTAAGCCCCTCTAAGAGTCCCCGGGAAGGGCCACCCACCAGGGAATGTGTGGTCCCTGCCTTGCCCTGCACTGGCCTTACTGCTTAAGTGTTATCCCAGTTTGTCTTGGAAATCCCACTCTGAAAGAGCTCTGAGAAGCAGGGGTGCTATGGTACTCACCATCACAATGGTGATGGTGGTAACTTACCCTTTAGTAGTGATAATTCATCCTTTCTGGGCATTCTCCATTCCTTTTACCTCTTCCCCCCTCCCACCCCAGAGGAATTCAAAACATACTCCCTTGAACTGAAAACCACAATTTTAGGCTTGATCTTTAGCTGGGGGGTGGGCAAGGAGGACTTGGCAGGACCCCTCATCTGCTTATCTTCATCTAGTGAACCACCAAAGCCACCGCCAAGCCCAGAGGGCCCACCCGGGAACCAGGCACAGTGAGTGAGCACACCAGGCTGGAAGCTCTTTTATTAGAAAAAAAGGCTCCGGTCTCATCCTTTCTAACTGCTTGTCAGAGCTTTTGGGTCTCTGCAAACTTTCCGAAGCCTCCCTGCACAGTAGAAGGAGAATCTGAAATTTCCCTAGAATGGCAGCCCTAGAAGGGAAAGCTTGGTCCCCTGCTGCGGGTCCAGCTCTCAGAGCCATGCTTGTCCGTGGTAGGTGCTCAGCAAACGTCCGACGGAACATGAGTTACATGGCCTGCAGTCCCCTCTGGGCTGGCTGGCCAGCAAGTCCATCCTTTCCCCCCGAGGCCCCTGCACTGCCCGCTGACTCTCCCCCATCACGCCAGGCTCACTCTGTCTCGGAGCTTTTGCATTTGCTGCTCTGTCTTTCCTGGAATATCCCCCAGATACTCATGTGGCGCCTCCCTTGCTTGTTTTCAGGGCTCTGCCCAAACACCAGGCCCTCAGTGAGCCCTTTCCTGACAAGGGAATCTAAAACTGGCTACTCCTTTATCCTCACACCCTGCTTTATGTGTCTTAAAGCAACTTAATTAAGTATAATTTACAGGACCTCCAAGGCATACATTTGAAGTGTACAGTTTTGATTCCTAAAACCTGAAAACTGTATCTGTGTAGGCACCACAGTCATGATATAGAATACTGCCACTCCCCCGCAAAGGCTCCCCTGTGCCCTCACCCACCTCATCCCAGCCCTCCATGGCCTGCTTTCTATCACTGGACATAAGATTCGTCTTCCCTATAGTATCATAAACAGGGAATCCTGTGTTCTCTTGTATCCTGCTTCTTGACTCAGCATAATGTCAGTGAAGTTCACCCATGTTGTGTGTATCAGTGGCTCATTCCTGTTAGCACTGAGCAGATTTCCAGTTTGGATATATACACTCATTGGTCTGTCCCCTCACTTGCTGTTGGGCCCTCTGGTTGTCTTTGCTTTGCTGTCTTTCTTATTTGTAGCCCTGTCATTCCCCTGAAGCTCTGATTCCTACGGCAGTGTTAACCCCTGGAGGGCAGGAACCTTGTCCATATGTGATTTACTGCTGTATACCCAGGCACATTGTAGGTTCAATATTTGTTGACTAAACCAATGTTTTTACATTCATTTCCTCCTATAACAAAAAGCCTAGGCAAGACATAGACTTGCAAGCTGTGCTTCAGATCTTCCTTACCTGTGAACCCCAATCTGGAGAACTGTAGGCCTTTCAAGTGAAACCAGATGTCAGCTCCCTGCCTAGTCAAGACTGGGCTAAGGGTTTCTGCACCCCGTGGTCCGTTGCTGAGTTCCTGTGGCTAGGTTCTCTTGTCTCTCTTTGCCATCGCTTTCCTGCCCTGTAACATTCAGGAAAGGTGCTATCTCCTTTTGCTGGTTTACATAAGAAATTTAGCTCATCAAAGATCTTCACAATTTCCCTTGGCTTTTCCCTTGGATTCGGGAGTGTGGGAGGGGGCCACAGGAAGAGGCCTTGCTGTGGTCTGGGTGGCCCCCGACACCTTGCTGTTCCACTCTGCTACCCCCTTTACCTCTCTCTGACTCCCTCCCTACTTACAGGAGCCAAAAATCCTTTGTCTCTTCCAGAAAAGTCCTGCCCATGCCCAAGTTCCTTGGTTTCTTACTTTCTGCTCTTAAGCAAGTGTTAAAGGACCGTTTTCCCCCACGGAGATCAGTGAAATGCTCCATCTCGTCACACATGGGCAGGGTGGCCCCTGAACCACAGGCAGCCCAGTTTTGTCTTACTGCCGTAGCTTCACAAACAAAAAGAGATACTCTGAGCCAAAGAAATGGGATCCAAACAATGAAACAAGGTATTTGTCCGAATTCTGACGCTGTTCACAGTCCTGCTTCTGCTGGAAGCTCTGCAGGCTACTTGAGGAGCCATCATGTCACACACACCTTCTCCTTCCCAGGGGCGGGAGAATAAAACCAGAATCACCCTCCAAGTGAGCGAGGCTGGCCACCACCAGGCCCCAGCTGCCGGCTCGCTCAACGTTTTTAGCAGCCAATGGTGCCATAGGGTGAAGGCATGCTCTCAGAAGCCGGCTGCTTGTGTGTAAACCCCAGCACCACCATTTGCCAAAGCCTGAGCAAGTTATAGAACCTCTCTGTGCATCAGTTTTCTCATATGGAAAGTGGGGATAATGATTTGCACTCAATAGGGCTATAACTAGCTTTAAATAACATGGTACATGTCAATCACTTAGAACCATGGCCTCATGAAATGTTAACTTTTGTAGTATCATCTGAGCAGTTAGCAAACAGAAGTACAGGAAAACTGCTCAGTGTTTACTAAAATTTCCTAAAAACTTTTCTCAAAGAAGTTACATCCTCTCAGGAGTTGTATCACCAAAACTTCACTGTGTTCATACAGGCTTCACTCCAGGTACTATTTTCTTTGAGTATAAATGTCTCTCATTCTTCCATCAAGATCTTTGCTGAAGTATCTACTATGTGCAAGGCACTGCTCTAGGCACAGGGGATGCTGTGCTGAGTAAAACAGACAACTCTCCCACTCTTAAGAAGTTTGTATCTAAGAAAAGGGAGATGAACTATCAATTAGTAGATAAGTAACAACTTTTTTTTTAAAGAGCAATGAGTTTTTGCTGAGGATGGAAGGAAGGAGAAGTGGTGGAAGCATTTAGAAGGGGTGGTCAGGGATGCATAACTGAGGTCATGATGTTTAGGCAGAGGCAGGATGGACAAGAAACATGCAGCTGTGGGAAGATTAGGAGGAAGAGAAGGCCAGGCAGAGGGAACAGCTCATGCAAAGGCCCTGGGGCTGGGATGAGTTTAGCATGTTCTGGGGACAGAGAAGAGCCGTGGGGCTGGAATACAAGGAGAGGTAAGCTTGGAACTGAGCAAAAGGAGCTCATAGACTAGGTAGAGTCAACACCCAGCAGAGCCATGCAGACCTTTCCTGGCATCCTCTTCCGTCTACCCCAGTGGGACATCTCCGCGTCCTCAGGTTCCCAACTTGCTTCTGCTCAAGTCAGACCCGAGCACTGCTGAGCCCTGCTGTCCTCCCCCTTCTCTGCTCAGCAGCATCTTTAGGAGACTTACAAACTAGGCCTGCCACCAGATATGCTGGCAGCTGCAACCAGGTTCTTGCAAATCTTGACATGATTTCCCAGGGCTGTTAAGACTCGTACAAATCCAAATTCAAGTCCTCTTGGCCACCAACCATGGTCATTGGCACTGGATGTGTCACTTTACTCCTCTCCTGAGAAATGGGGATAAGAATAGGGTTTCTGGAAGGATGAAACGTGATAAAATATATGTCACCATTGCCGTGATGCCTGGCACATGGTAAGTGCCCAGAAAGAAATTGACTCTTCTTATTCTTTATTTTTCCACCCTAGCAAGAGGATATGTACTGAAAGAAGCAAGAATTCCACCCATGTAGGTGTATTCTCCCCGACTCCTTATTTTAGGAAACCCCATTTGGTTCTGAGATCAGCCTGCCTGATCCCTACCTGTAGAGCCGGGCCCGATACCCTGTAACAGTGCGTGGATACAGGTGCTGTTTCCTGCCGGGAAGCCTAGGCTCGTCTTCGCAGCCAGTGGAAGAGTGGCCCCAGCAGTGCCCACAGCTGGCATCTAGTTGGCCAACTGGCATCTAGTTCAGTAACTCAAACACTGTAGGTAGGAACTGAGCAGGGAGTCCTGAACAGGACAGGCAGGGCCATGCTACAGGAAACCAGCCCACTGCAGCTCAGCCCTGCCCTGTCATCCCTCCACGCTTGGCTTAACACTCAGCCTCTTTGAAGGAGAGAAAAGAAATTGTGCTGAGCTTCAATGGGGAATCAGCCAGGCGCACTTTGCCACGGGCCTGGCTGGAGGCAGAAAGAGATGAACAGGCCCCCATGAGTGACCCACCGCCACCAGTCATCAGTGGATGCAGCCGGAGACCCCGTGGTAATGTGGCTTCAAGCAGCCCTCAGTCACACATGCTGCGTCCCTGCGGTCCTACCAACTGCTGAGCGTGCCCTGCCATCTGAGGCGGAATCAACATCAGACACCGGAGGCCAGGGACACCACCAGCACTGAGCGCGGGAGCGGCAGGCCGTCCGTGGGAAATGTCAGCGTTTATTGCTTTTCCCGTCCATATGAACCCTCAGCGAGCAGACCTTCCAAATAGCAATAAAGTTACTTTCCCCCTTCCCAGGGTCCTGGACCCAGTAACAACATCTTCCTGAAGGGTGATGAGTGTGTCTTTAACCCTGCCCTCCCTGGCAGGTGTGTACTGGCATGCCTTCCAAAGCATCTCCCTGCCTGGGGAAGCTTCCCCTCCTGGGAAGGTGACAGGCCCTGCTCAATGGTCCAGCCTCCTCTGCTCACTCCTCCAAGTTCCTCCGGAAACTCTAAACTAACCCAGTTACCATTCCTCCTTGATCTCTGCCAAGAAGTGGGGGAGATTTATAATTGGATCAGTCAAATATTTGCTGTGGTTTTATTTTTTTGCCTCTCAAGCACTCGTAAAAGTTGCATTTTCATGCCACTTCGGGGTATGACTGATGACTCAGAAGCACAGCCTTCACATTGCATGCCAACATGGGTTGTTTTTCAAAGGCCAAGAAAAAAAGAGACAACTGGGGTGAGGGTATTTATCTTGGGTGGATGCACTCACCCTCTGGGTGGCTTTATTGTCTAATCAAGAGAGAGACAAGCTGCTGTAGGGGACAGACTCCCTCCTGCAGCCAGCCTGTGCACACGTTCGCCCCCCTAGTGGGATTTGGTCATGTGCCTCCTAATCCCTTTCCAGGGCTTTTGCAGATCTATTAGATAGAAAGTGCTATGGATCAACCTTCTCAGTCAGCCAAGCACAGCACAGTCCCCTGAGCACCCCTGTGTCCAGGACTGATCGTGACAGGGTCCTGGAACAGAGGAGACAGATGTCCCTGGTACCAAGCCCGAGCTGTCCATCCCCAGTGCTGGGACATGAAAAACAAACTCTGGCCAGGGCCTGAGCTTTTGGAGAACGGCCCCTTCCTAGTGTCAGCCAGACTGCCAAGCAAGCTGGCCAGCCTGCAGTCTAGGAATCCTAGCAAGCAGAGGCTCTCCTGAACGCAAACCAGCTTCTCACTGAGGTCCCGTGCTCCCTCCCCGGAAGGTGGTCTCTGTGTTCGGCTGGGCTGATGCACCTTGTGTCTCTCACCCCTTCTCCAAGTCACAGCAGCTGTACATGATCTGTGTGGTACTGTTTGGTATGTGTTAGCCTATGAAGAAGGTAATGAAACATTCCAATCTAGAGCACTTTCAAGAGTGAAAGGAAGAGCAAGAGGTGTGAACTAGGACACAATTGCCAAACTGGAATACAGACACCCCACATGTAAAAGATTGGGACTTGACTCAGTGGAAGATATGCTGGAAGTCACTGTGGTCTTAGAGATAAACTGAGAGTGAAGATGAGCATGAGGTCAAGAAATCTCTGAAGGCTGAAGTAACAAATAAGCCTCAACCTCACAGTGGCTTAATTTAATGAGTGTTTACTACTGGTTCATGTCATAATTTTAAGCTCTTCTCCAAGTGCCAATTCTAGGATCCAGGCGACTCTTCTCTTGTGGCTTCACCATCCTGGGTTTCAAGGGGCTCTGGTATTCTCCAAAGGCAGAGAGGAACAGAAGAGAACAAGTAAGAGGTGGTCAGGACGTGTCATGGCAGGGTCTAGAAGTGGATATATCCCCCAGCTTATGTCCCATTGACTGGAACATGGCTGCATGCTCCGCCCCACCCCCCCGGCAGCAAGGAGGCCCAAAAGGAACAAGACCCATGGAGCATAAGATCAAAGCTAAAACTGAAGGAACAAAACAGCAGCAGACTCACAGAACCCAAGAATGGGCTAACAGTTACCAAAGGGAAAGGGACTGGGGAAGATGGGTGGGAAGGGGAAGAGAAGGGGAAAAGGGGCATTACAATTAGCACACATAATGCAGGGGGGGCACAGGGAGGGCTTTACAACATAGAGAAGACAAGTAGTGACTCTATAGCATCTTACTACGCTGATGGACAGTGAGTGTAATGGGGTACGTGATGGGGACTTGATAATGGGAGGAATCTAGTAACCACAGTGTTGCTCATGTAATTGTATATTAATGATGCCAAAATTTTAAAAAAGGAACAAGACCCCAATATGGACAATGACTGGCAGTCTCTACCACAGTAGTCACTAAGGAACAGCGTCAAAGCAGGAAGGAAGGAAGACAGAAGAAAGGGGCAGTGAAAGTCCAAAGGAAGCAAGCATGTGTTGTATATCATTCCACCGAGAACTGGGAAGGTGGGGTCATAAAGGCTCCATAGACTTAACTCTTAAATCTTGATATATATATATATATATATATATATATATATATATATATATATATGCAGACACTGTGGGCAACAGCTTCCCATCACATGCCTGTTCCGCACTGGGTGGTCACAACCCAGGCTTGCAGACTGTCACTCTACCCCTTTCTCTCCCATTCCAGAATGCACAGTAGAAGTCAAGGTAGTTACGTGATTATTATTAGAGACAAAACTTTGAATACATTCCCACTTAGTTTATTTTCAATAGAATTCATTTGCAAATTCAGTGTATTATTCATTTAATATTTAACAAATATTTATAGACCAGGCCCTGTTTGAGATGAATTAGAGCAGTGAATTATAATAATGATTGCTGAAACGTTTAGGGACATGTTTACCATATACAAAGTACTTACTATTCTAAGCACTTTTATGAATTGACTCACTTAATCCTCACAACAATGTTTTGCTACAGACACAATTATTGTCCCCATTTTTAAGGTAAGGGATTTGAGACACAGAGAATTTAAATAGCTTGTGCAAGGGTCACAGCAAGTAGGCAGCAGGCCTGGGAATCTAACGTCAGGCAGCAGAGCTGGGATTCTGAGCTTAGTAGCAGGCCTTGGAGTCTAACCTTATGCAGTCTATTCCGAAGCTCTTGCTCATACCCACTCTACCAGGCGGACAAAATCCCTGCCCTGCTGGAACTTCCATTCTTCTGAGTAGACCCACAATAGACATAAAAACAAATTATATCATGTTAAAATGAGGGTGACAAGTGCATTTAAAAAAAATGAAGCACAATAAAGGGATACAGGATTAAAATCCCTCAGACAGCCACATTGTCCATGCCCACATGTTCCAGGGCCAAATTTGAGAACCCCTGGCTCAGATTCTAACTTAAATGAAAACTGCCCTCCATCCTTCTCTGGAGGGACTCTGAGGAGCCAGCCAGACTAGATGTCCTTTCTTTCCTCTGACAAATGCCTTTTCCCAGAGTGGTTTGATTGGTTGGGCAGTGAGTGCTGCTGCTAGTCTGAAGCCACGTCTGTGCTCTCGGCCGGTCAGCCCGTTCAGCGAGAGATGACCGATGGCCAAATTAATAATGAGCAATGGCCCCACACAAGTAATCACCTTCCCCAGACTTTTCCTCATGGGGGTGATATCCTGGACCCCAGATGAAGTACATTCTTCTCACCCTGGCACTAAGGAAGTTGCACTCATTTCTCTGGCTGACAGCAATTTCTAGACATGGGTCTTGGTAGTTGGACATTTACAGGGTTGCTAAGGAACAAATGTTTTGGTTACAAAGGTCTCTGAAAGCAACATCAGTTTGTCATATCACTTCAAACCATTCATTTTATCCTATAAAGAAAGTAACCAATGGGCTATGGGATACAGGAAAGCTAAATATAAACATACATTTCCTTGAGAGATGGAGCAATTACCCCTTCCTAACCAGAGACCATTCCCAGTTCTCCCAGATGTAAAAACTAGAACCATGCATTTGTTTATTTTGATTTGCAAGCCACTCATAGTCACAAGGTACCTAATAAAATAGTTGTTATTCTCCAGACACTGACCTGAGCATTATCTCATGCCATCCTAATAACATCCCTGATAGTTGCATGTTTATTATTCCTTAGTGTACTATTAGTATACTTAGTATACTATTCCTTAATAGTATTCCTTCCCCATGAAGGACTTGAAAGTAGAGTCACCCAACTTCAAACAAGAGCAAATGGCAGTCAAAATTCAAACCCAGGTGTGTTTGTTGGCAAAAACTTTGCACTTAAGATTATAGACTCTTGTTTTCAATTATCACGTTTCAGATGGGAAAAACTGGCAATTATGATGATGGGGGAAGTCACATTAGGAGATTCCTGGAGTTTCATTCTGTGAAGTTCATGAAGGAGGTTATAGTAAATGTTGGTCATCTGTAAAACCCTTTCTATAGAAGGGACGTGGTGAGAGAGAGCTTAATCCCCCAGCAGTGGCTTTTATCTGTAAAGGCCCACATTTTGAATATTCTCTGGAAGCCACAGTGCAAATGACTTTTCTGTACAGTGATTTTGAAAGATTTTGCAAAATTAGTCCATTTCTGCAGGGGTCTTACTGATTTTCTTGTTGATGAGTAAGAAACATTAGTGTCCTCTTTGCCTTTTCCTTCATCCTCTCTGTCCAGCCCTGGTCAAGTGGTGTCCTCTCTTCCTTAAACATGTTCCTCCAAAGTTGTCTCCTCTTCCCACTGATGTCCTAATAAAGACCATTCACGCTTGGGTTTCCACAGTCACGTGCTGACCGGTCTTCCTGCCTTTCATCCTCCCCACTAGAACATCTCATATCCTGCTTGCAAATGAATTCAGTCACTGCTGGAGGCTCTTCATTGGCTCCCAGCTGCCCACCCCGGGATTTCACCATTCTCTAGGACAGGCTTCTCTTGAGTCACGCTTGCCCACCCGACCACCCCATCCTGGTAGCCCTCACTGACCAGTCTCCCACTGATTGCTTCCTGTTTTGAGCCTGGTTTCCATTGAAACAGAGTTTATACTTCAGTGCAGGTTTATCTGAGGCCAGGCACTGTGAAGGCATGGACATTTCAGCCAAACAGATCTAGGTCTAAATTTTTGCTGAGCCATTTGGTCACTGTGTGACTTTCAATAAGTTGCTTGGCTTCTCTGAGCCTCCATTTTCTTATCTGTAAACTGAGGTACACATAGTAGTTTCTGCAAGAACTGAATGAGATGATGAGGATGATCGTGAAGATGTATGTTGTGTTTACTTTATGCCAGGCACTGATCTACATATTATCTTATTCCTCACAACAGCTTGTAACATAGGTACTATTATTTTAAGTATTGAAGATGGGGAAACTGAGGCACAGACAATTGAAGCTAGGAAGTGCTAGATTTTCTCCCACGTAGTCTGGCTCCACAGCCCTCAATGGTAACTACTCTGCTGTACCACCTTCCCTTAGTAAGAGAGCACTAAATGGTAGCTAGTAACCAAAGTCCACAATTCCTTACATGAAACCCTTGAGGAGCTAAAGCATTTTGGAATTCAGATTTTGGGGAATTATAAAAAAGTTATATTTGGTGTGCACTATGTATTATATAATACCCTAGTGGGGACTGAGATAATAACCCAACTTTCTCTCACTTTTCCTTCTCCCTCTCTCTCTCTTATACACACACACACATACACACACACACACACACACAATGTGAAAAAAAGCATAAAAGTTTGTGTTTTCAACTTTCTTAACTTAAAATTATAGAAAAGGGATTGCAGCCTATAGTAATAAAACTATTAGCAACAACTATAAGCATAATAAATGGTGGCCGCTATTATTACAGTTTTATGACTCTTATATAACTGGATGAGCTCCTATACTCGAAGTGTTGCTCAGTTAACTAACGGGGTAGGAGGGAAAGGTGCTAGTCACGGGCCAGGTCATCCCCAGGCTCACAGGTGACGCGCTCTCTTCTCTTCCTTAGTATGATTTCATGGAGCGTCTGGATGGGAAAGAGAAATGGAGTGTGGTGGAGTCGCCCAGGGAACGCCGGAGCATACAGACCCTGGTTCAGAATGAAGCCGTGTTTGTGCAGTACCTGGATGTGGGCCTGTGGCACCTGGCCTTCTACAATGATGGGAAAGACAAAGAGATGGTTTCCTTCAACACTGTTGTTCTTGGTAGGTGTGGGACCTCTCCGGCGACATGTTACAATGGGGAGCAGGGAATCGGCCAAGGCTTCTCTGTGGAAGGCACATCTTCCAAGGTAGTTTCTACTCTGGAAGAGACCAAACCAGGATCCTTACCTTAGGCCTCATAGTACGACACACCTAAAACTAGCCCTGATTAAAAGAGGAATGCTGTTTAAATCAAGAAAATGCCAGTATTAGTCCCCGGGGTTCAGTCGTGGTGAAGAACTCGGCTCCAGTGGCCTGTCAAGTCCTGGCCACACCACTGAGGCAAATCATGGAACTTCTGTAAAGCCTCGGTTTCCTCAGGGTAAAAGAGAACCCATTAGTGCCCACCTCACAGGCTAATATTATAAGGACTAAATAAAGTGTATAACTCTCTAGACATGTACTAGAGCCAGTAATTACTGACCATTCACATCAGTTTGAATCTTTCTTAAAAATCGGGGAGAGCTCAAAATAAAAAGTTTTTTAAGAACTTAGAAATAAATCAGAAAGAGGCTATAGACATAAAATTATATCTTTGTTCCCAAGTAAGCAAATTATATCCTTGTTCCCCAGTAAGTAAATTCATGTTTATAGACATAAAATTATATCTTTGTTCCCAAGTAAGTAATTAAGCACTTGTCATTTTTGGCATGTTTTAGCCCTGCTTTTTATTAGCTATCAAAGGAAAAGCTAAGGTTTTATCCAAATTCCCTCATGTATGTGCATACAATCCTTTAAAAGGGCTATTAGTCTGAGAAGATTTCATGAAGTTTTCTAGAGAAAACCCTAAGAATTTTTACAAGTAAGTAAGCTACAGATATTTTCATTAAATCTGTTTTTTCATTAGGTTTTAATCTTACTAATGATAATAACTGTTTCTGGGTAGAACACCTGTGAGTCAGGGCAGATTGTCAGATCCATTTCAGAGAAGAATAAACTAAGATTCAGAAAACTGAGTCCCTCAAGGTCCCAGGTGTAGAAATGATGGAAGCGGAGGGGCTTCTGGGCCTTGCCTGCTGCCTTTCTGCAACTATGTTGTCCCAGGAGCATTTAGCTGTGGCTCTCGGGGGTTGTTGGAGGTTCAGCCTAGATAAGATGGTTTCATGAGGAGAGCCGGGTCAGTCCAGAACTAAATCCCAGGTTTTCTTTCCCACATCCTAGCTGGGAAAGTCACTTACTTCCCTGAGCTTCAGTTTGATCTTTTGTGAAAATGTCATGACCGCATCCCTGAAGGGAAGGGCGATGCAGCTTTCTGTGCTGAGTGCGCGGGGAATGGATGCAGCCATCACTGAAGGAGAGCTGATGGTGTTCTAAGAGCACATCTTGTGCAGATGCTTTTCTACTGACGGTATTTTCAGAACTTCTCTACTGGCCTCATGGATTTCTCTGAGGGGTTCCCTGATTCTTGAAAGACCTATATATGTCATCCTAAAATGCCAGTGGCAGTTCTTCATCTGCGGCTGCAACTTCAGAATGTTACAAAATCAGATAGAATTTGGCATTAGCCATACCATTGAAGTTCATCCTTATTCCCTCTGCTAAGAAAAGATTGGTCCTCTAAGGGCTGGCCAAATGCTTTTAAAGCAGGGTTGGCACACTACAGCCCATGGGCTGGGTCTGGCCTGCTGCCTACTTTTATAAATAAAGTTTTACTGGAGTACAGCCATGTTCATCTGTTGACATATTGTCTATGGCAGCTAAACCACAGAGGAAGTAGTTGTATCAGAGTCAGTTTAGCCCACAAAGCCTAAATATTTACTATCTGTCCCTTTACAGAAAAAGTTTGCCAACCCCTGCTCTAAACTAATGTCATAAACTTTGTATCATAAAAGTCACTGGAGAAGTTTTCATGATGAGGGAAAATTACCAGAGTCAGGATAAGTACTGATGGGGGAGAAAGTAAAAAGATAAAAACCGGCTCACAAAAGCAAGGAACTGGCGACACATTTGGAACTAATTTGAGAATGTTGAGATAAAAAATAATCATTAAGGAACATGATGAGAAATGATACCCTT
Organism: Manis javanica; assembly: GCF_040802235.1. Lineage (NCBI taxonomy): Eukaryota > Metazoa > Chordata > Mammalia > Pholidota > Manidae > Manis > Manis javanica. The sequence continues at coordinate 48,882,004 of NC_133156.1, forward strand.
TTAATCACCTTGTATTTAAGCTGAAAAGCCTGAACACATTCATCTGAGCACATACTATACACAGCAGCTGGCTTAGATGGAGTCTGCAAGGACTCAGTGACATGGCTAACAAAAAAAAACAATAACAACTACACAATTACAGAACGTTTCCTGTGTGCTGTCCTCTACATTAGGATCTGTGGGACGAGATCAGTCCACCCAGAGCACAGTCATAGGAGGCAGGTACTGCCAATATTCTGTTTTCCTGTTTAGGAAGCCAAGACTGAGAGATGTTAAACATTGTACCCCAAGGTCACACACAGCTAGTAGAGGTGGAGTCTGGATTCCAACTCTCCAGAGCCAGGACTCTTCACCCCTGGTTTGCTGTAGATTCTAGCCCAATAAATCTCTCCACCTCAGCAGCAAGGTTCCTGGGGGCCAGATTCTCTCATGGCTCCTGCCCTCCATCTCCGTATCCACATAGGTACAGATGCTGTGGTAGCAAGATGCCCTTCCCCCAGCCCATTACCCTCACTTTCCTGTGGGAGTTGGAATAGCAATTCTCCCCAGAGGATTTCTCTTGCCTGGACTGTAGCTCAAAGAGAAAGTCAAAGGTAATAGGCCTAATAATTGGGCAGACATCTTGATAGAGCAATGATAGTAATTGTCCTGAAATGCAGGGAAAAGAACAGTGTTTTATTTGGCTCAGAGGTTCTCCCACACGTTATTATCAGAACGTTCTCCATTAAGAGCAGTGAGGAGTGCCAGAAGTCCCTGTGATACAAAACAGAAGGAAAACTGTTAGACTGCTGTCAGCCAGTGGCTACACTAATACGCCCCTGACTCATGGGAGACTTTTGATACATTTTGGAAAAAAGCAGCCTGATTTCAGAAATGAGTTTTATCTCAGGGGGCAACAGAGTGGCATTCTTGAAGCATGGTGCAGATTGAGTGGAGGCTAGTCTCCGCTTGTGTAAAAATCCCATTTCCTGGGCTTCCTGTCATCACCTGCCATTGTTTCATAAGAAAACTTAAACTAGGTTGACAAAATTGAAAACTGATAATATTTCAATAGTAACATTTCTTGGAATGTTGGAAAAAGGGGACTGAAAGGGGCTGCTTTGATATTTCAGCAGTACCACATAATGGTTTTTTCCCTCACCAACTATAGAAATGTTTCAAATGTAAGACTTCGGCAAAATTAGAAGGAAAATACTCTTCATTACTGTTTTTGCTTATTTTGTATTCTTCTACCCTCCTGCATACACATATATATATATATATGTGTGTGTGCATGTGCACATACACACACACACACACACACACACACACACACTGACAGCTGTTTACATTGGTCCTTCTTGGTGAAGAATCAGTTCTTATCTCTACCTCACAGAGCTTGATGAGAAATGACAGGTACATGAAAAGGCAGTCACAGGAACTATGGAAGTTCAGAGGAAGGGGTAGAAACCCAGACTGAGGGATGTGGGGAAGGAAGAAACCCAGAAGCTAAATGTTTTCTAAACTGAGACCTTAGGATCAATTCCTCAGCTAGAGTCAGGAGGGCTTCTGGCCCAGCAAAGAGGCTGGGCAAAGACCTCAGTCCTTTTCCGTGGTAGTGTGGTGGCAAAGAGCACCCTTGACATTTGCTACTTTACCTCTGAAGCCGTTAGGTTTGAAAACAGGGAGATTCAAGCTCAGCGATGTCAATTTCCACCAAACCATCCCCAGACCCAGATGCTCAGTGAGAAGCAATGTCTACCTTCTCGTAGGAGCAACTTCTTCAAATGCAATCTAGATAATCCCATTTCTATCTAAAACTTTTCATTTGTTCCATTGATCACAGAAAAAAAATCTGACTCATTTCCATGGCCTATGTGGTCCTGGGTGACCTGTCTGCAGAGAAATCTCCAAACTCATTATGTCACTGTCTTCCTTTTTGCTACCCTCCAACCACCCTAGATTCAGTCTGCTCTTATCCCCCTCAGGGCCTTTGCATAGGCTAGTCCTCCTGCCTGGAATACTCTTCTCCTGGCTCTTCATTTGCCTATCCTAGATCACCCTTAAATATCACCTGCATAGATTATAGAGTCCCTCCATGGCCATCCTCCCTAAGCAGACTCCTGTTACTCCCTATCACAGTATGCTATTCTTTTCAAAGTACTTATCACAACTTTTACTTAACTTTATTTGATAACTTCTTTTTGGCCTATATTCTCTAGGACAGTGAAAGTTTGATGAGGGCAGGGGTTGTATCTGTTTTAGTCACCATTGTATTTACCAATGCCTTGTACAATGCTTTGTGTGTAATAGGTGCTCAGTTAATAACGTAAACCATACATCAAGAACCATACAGGTCTGAGTTTCCATGCTAATTGTAAGCTAACATATTTGCCTACCACAGTTTCACAGATGTTATCAGAAGACATGATACTCCTGGGTCAGGAACAAGGTATTTTATTAGTCAGAGCAATGCAATATGTAGAGTATTAGTATGTATGTCAGTTCCTCAAGTCCCATTTCTCATAGGGCCACATGAATAGGGCCAGGTGACACCAGCACATTCAGTGGGTTACATTATAGGAGAGAAACCCTGACTCTTCCATACCCAAGTCTCGTAGAATGAGGAGTGAGCCTGCCTGATCTTTGCTCCAGAGGGAGATGTTATCATTATTATACTGGACTTTATTATACAGTAAGTATGCCTGCTGTTTGCTCTGGAGATAGACATCTCTATGCAGACAATCTTGAAAAGATAGTCCAGAACACAGGCAGTTGGTGCCTCTGCTCACAAGACATTCAGAAACACAAGAGACCCATAGAGAACTATCTCCCAGCACCAAGTGAAATTGCTTGTTTTTAACCTGCAAAAGCAGCTATTTCATATGATTTGACCTAAAGCTTTTTGATGAATGAATGAATGAATGAATGAACGAATGAATGAATGAATGATGAATAGACGGAACATATCAGTAGCCACTTGGATGCCTCTCAGCCCATTTACACAGCCAATCTAAAGGAATTTCAGCCTAAAGTGTTAATTACTAAACATTTGGCTTGATGGAGTCTATAGTCTTCTGCCTGATTTTGAAAAAAAACAAATAACCCTCACTGAGTTCCCCTCAGAGTACCAGAAACCAACTTCAGCTTGGTTCTGGAAGAAGACATCTAAGAAATGATATACTGTAGAAAGAAAGCACTATCCCTGGTTTGGTTTTCAGTCTAGAACGAGACTAAATGGGGAATTCAGATTAAAGGAAAAGCCCCCTTTATCCTCCTCAGGCCACTCCATCAGTAGCAGTTGGACTTTATGGTCTTTCATGCAACATCACCAAGTCAATGTCCCCAGCTCCTCAAGGGTGTGTAAAGATCACATTTTGGGCATAGTGGCTGTTTCCTTTTCATCATCTTAGTAACTTGGAACCTGAAAGTCTAAATGTGTTTAACTTAAGGCAGAAGTGAAGAGAGTAATAATAATAATATTTTAAAAGAATATGTCTATGTGCATATAGACTGAAATCAACATGAAAAAGTTCTGAAAAGATCCCTTTGAAGCTATTACTTGAGTGCACACATAGAAAAGTAAGCCATGAAATGAGATGGCTATGCAGGTTAGAGTAAATGGGAACTAACCGGTTTTCATGAAAAGTAAGATCTGCAAAAGCCAAGCATAACCCAAAACCTACTACTTAATGAACCCCAAAATCATGCCTAAATTGATTAGTGTTAGATACTTAAATTTTTCTTTCCTTAAAGCAGGGAATTTTTGTACTCTACAAACATGAAATCAGGAACAAACACTGTCATTTGGAGAATCACCCTCTATACACAAGGCTAAAAGCTAAGATCCCAGTTGTCAGACCAAATCTCAGATTGATAGGATGATATCGGGGAAGGGAGGGCCATCATAGTGTTCAAAAACTTTTCAACATTTAAACATGGGAAATTTTAGTTTTTAAATACAAGTAATGAAACACTATGTTGTATGCTTGAAACTAATATAATTATCAAGTGTACTTCAGTAAAAAAATCAATCAATCCAAGCAAGTAGTTTCTTTTGAAAAGCAAAAGTTACAGCAATACTAGCCTTACATTCCTGTGTGGGTAATCCAACAGAGCGCAATGGTTACTTCCATGTGCTGTCCAAGTCACCCTCGTCCCCATTATTCCCTTATGTTCCCAACCAGTCCCCTGTAGGCATTTGAGGTTACTACCACTGGTCTTTAAAAATGGTGGGTGGCTGATGATTAAATTGCTTCACCAGCAAGCAGAGGAAAAACTAATTGCTGAATTAATTTCTTTTTCAGATTCAGTTCAGGACTGTCCACGTAATTGCCATGGGAATGGTGAATGTGTGTCCGGGCTGTGTCACTGCTTCCCAGGATTTCTAGGAGCAGACTGTGCTAAAGGTATTTGCCACCACTTCCCTGTTATGGTTGGAGAACAGAACATAGGCTTTTCAGAGGAGGTGAAGAAGGGGCCACCAAAGTATCCTCCCCAAAAGATTCCACTGGAACATCTTGTAAGCCCATGAATGCTAGAAGGGTGAACCCTTGGGGAAAGAGTAGGCTTTGAATTATGACAATTGGCTAATATACCTATAGGAGCAGGGCAGTTATCCTTGGCACCGAGGTGTGCTGAGAAGAAAGATTTGCTAAAAATGAGATGGTTGGATTTCCTGTAAAAGCAGAAGTGAATTACCATCACTCCTTTCTTATAATCATTAACTTCTATGTAATGGAAGATTAAGCATCTCAGGGTTAGTAAATTTCATTCATTCCGGCCAGCTACACTCTTAATCTAGGAAGCACTATTTATCTTGGTGGAATCGGTTTTAAATTGTATTATTAATTTATCTACACGGCTTTGCACAGAATGGCTCTGGCCCTAGGATTCTTGGGAGAACAGTAATATAAGAAATAAAATGATGCTCACAAGAACAGGGAACTTAGGGATGCATACTGAGCTTGCTAGAGATCTTGAGCATTACCTTAAAATGGCTCTATCAGAGGCAAGTGTAGTAAAGAGCAGAGCTTCTCCCACTTTTTAGCATAGTGCACATACACACACAAGGTATTTTCTAGATAAAACTATAAAATTGAAAAAAAAAACTTTTAACAAAACAATGCTTACCTTTTACCCCATTTTTCTTTCCTAAGCTACCCTATTTCATTTTTTTTTAAATGCTGATTAAAACCAGCTGCCCTGACTCCCTACCCACCACCAAGTCATATCCCAGTATGAGGAACAGTGATGGAGATGTTCAGAGCCGCCTTGCTCAGGAGTGGGCGTTCCTGGGTCCCAATCTAGTTCTGCCATTTAGTACGTCTGTGACCTTGAGCAAGTGACCTTACATGACTGAATCTCAGCTTCCTCCTCTAGAAAAGGGGGGGGCACTCCTTTAAAAATTCATTGTGAGGATGGTATAAGAGAGCACAGTCGAGGATCTTAGCAGAATGCATTGTGAGCCCTCAAACAGTTGATTTTTTACCACTTTTGATTTATGTATACAATATTATATTTATTTCTATGGTTATATAATCTTTTCATTATTTTTATGTGCATCAAAAGAGCATCCTGCCTTAGTGTTCTGAGAGAGAGAGGCAATTATTAATACATTTGATTGGTAAATGCTAAGTAGAGCTACTTCTTTTTCCCTTGCCACAATTGCTGGGAAAAAGACTATTTCAAATGTTCACAATATTTCAAAAGAGTTGAGATTCCCATCCTTCTGAATGCTGACTGACAAGTGAATGGGACCTCGTTGTGCTTGAAGTGCTGGATTTGGTTGTACATGCGAGAGACTAAGTCCTCAATGGCATACCACCAACAGACATACCCTCTGTTGTGCAATAATGTGAAAGGTGTGGTAAACTCATCAGATACAGAAAGAAAAGAGGGCAGGAAGCCACTGGATAATTCTCTTGGCTATTTTCCCCCTTAGCACACTCTGTGCACTGGCATGTGGGTGCATCACCAAGTAGACAGTAGAGCCTGGAACTCTACCAAAGGCATGCTTTGCTCAGGTTCCAACGGGCCCTGGTAGAGGGAGGTGGATGGACACACCGCATCACTGTGCCACGCTCTTTGCATAACGAAGGCTGTAAAGGATGGAAAACCTCAATATCATTCGAATGGCTTTTCTTGCATAATCTAATTTTCCTGGGAGTGAAGGCATTAATGAGAGGAAGGACAGAATAGTCCTTTTATATGTGGCTGCAAATGGACTGAACCCTCAGCTGCACAGCCTCTGAGCTGTAAATGGATATTAACAGTGACACACATCGATGTATTATTAATCCTGAAAACCATGTGTGCTCTGGCTGCACATCCAGTTACTGGCCTTTCAGCCCTAAGTACCCAACCATTTAAGAACTCTTTGCTCTAAATCCATTTGCAGATGAGCGTCCATTCTGCATTATGGATCTGTAATGGTGTGTGCATTTAGCTGCTTAAAAGGACTCACGGTGTGTGCTTTGCATTCACCACCTGTACTGTGGCTGGGCACACACTCCAAGGGTGCATTAGCCATGGTATATAATTGATCCTTGCGAAACAAATATGGAGAGGCTGTTAAGAGTAGTTACTCCTGCACACTCAGGAGCTATTCCCAAAATCGGCCTTTGAACTTGTATATTTTAATTTAGCTGTTGATTCCTACAGTGAAAAAAATTGAAGCATTTAAAGAATGAAATTGCTTTCTCCTTGCCTCCCCATTTATTCTTGGCAAAGTTGGCGTAAGAGTATTAGGAGTAAGCTTCTAGCTCTTTGCCCTGAAGACGTTTCTTCCTTAGTATTTTTTGAATGGACACAGTTTAAGCAACTTCATTAACAACGATAATAATAGGAAATATTCTAAACCTTTATTTCACCAAATTTGCTCTTTTGTGTACCATCTTTTTGGTTTTTGTCAAATTCTTGGGCCATCAGTATTGTTTTATATAACATACTTCTTTAAGTTAACTCATTATATTTACATAAATTTATTTTAAAGGAAACAATGTCATAGTCATAAATTTAAAGGGAAAACCAGAATCAATTGCAATAAATAGGAAATGTCAGTGCCACCTTTAACCCCTATCAAAAGAGGAATATTTTCACTCTCCTGTGCATTAAGCCAGGTCAGCTTCTCACACACTTAATCCATCTCAAGATTCCCCAGAGTGGACATGAGTACGTGGAAGCTAGCCTGGCATCTACAGAAACTCAAGCTCTCATCTTGTTAGTATTCGCTCCTGAAAATAACAAAATTCATTAACTACTCCTGTGTGATGAAGTGAGACACCAGTACAAATAGGCACACAGACTTAATTATGCCAGCTGTAAGGGGGTAAATCTAATGATTAGCACCTGATTTACTTGCGGTTTGTTAAGCCTCCCCTTCAGATCCTTTTTTTTTTTTTTTGGTATCATTAATGTACATTTACATGAGCAACATTATGGTTACTAGACTCCCCCTATTATCAAGTCCCCACCACATACCCCATTACAGTCACTGTCCATCAATGTAGTAAGATGTTGTAAAATCACTACTTGTCTTATCTGTGTTGTACTGCCTTCCCCGTGTCCCTCACCCCCTACATTATGTGTGCTAATCATCATGCCTCTTTTTTCCCCCTTATCCTTCCCTTCCCACCCATCCTCCCCAGTCCCTTTCCCTTTGGTAACTGTTAGTCCAATCTTGGGTTCTGTGAGTCTGCTGATGTTTTGTTCCTTCAGTTTTTTTCTTTGTTCTTATACTCCACAGATGATTGAAATTATTTGGTACTTGTCTTTCTCTGCCTAGCTTATTTCACTGAGCATAATACCCTCTAGCTCCATCCATGCTGTTACAAATGGTAGGATTTGTTTTCTTCTTATGGCTGAATAATATTCCATTGTGTATATGTACCACATCTTCTTTATTCATTCATCTACTGATGGACACTTAGGTTGCTTCCATATCTTAGCTATTATAAATAGTGCTGTGATAAACATAGGGGTGCATATGTCTTTTTCAAACTGGGCTCCTGCATTCTTAGGGTAAATTCCTAGGAGTGGAATTCCTGGGTCAAATGGCATTTCTATTTTTAGTTTTTTGAGGAACGTCCATACTGCTTTCCACAATGGTTGAACTATTTTACATTCCCACCAGCAGTGTAGGAGGGTTCCCCTTTCTCCACATTCTTGCCAACATTTGTTGTTGTTTGTCTTTTGGATAGTGGCCATCCAAACTGGTGTGAGATGATATCTCGTTGTGGCTTTAATTTGCATTTCTCTGATAACAAGCGATGTGGAGCATCTTTTCATGTGCCTGTTGGCCATCTGAATTTCTTCTTTGAAGAAGTAGTGTCTGTTCAGCTCCTCTGCCCATTTTTTAATTGGCTTATTTGCTTTTTTTTTGTTGAGATGCATGAGCTCTTTATATAATTTGGATGTCAACCCCTTATTGGATATGCCATTTATGAATATATTCTCCCACACTGTAGGATGTCTTTTTGTTCTACTGATGGTGTCCTTTGCTGTACAGAAGCTTTTTAGTTTGATACAGTCCCACTTGTTCATTTTCCCTTCAGATCATTTAAAAATAATCATTTAATCACTATTAAGCATTAAATATGTACCAGGCATTATATAAAGTACTTAATACAAACAATTTTTCCTATTGCCTATGAACAATATGAGATAAATCCTATTTTAACCACCACCACCAATGTTTTAGGCTTTTTATATGGGAATCATTTCAGGCTTGCCAACAAGTTGCACAAATGGTACCTATGGTTCCCATATAGAGTTTAACCAGCTTCCCCTCATATCAGCATTTTAAATTATCATAGTTCAATTATTGGAACAAGGAAATTAGCACTGATGCAATACTATTGACTAATTTACAGACTTTTTTCCAATTTTACCCTTTTTTTTCCTGGTCCAGACCCCACATGTTTAGTTGTCACATCTCCTTAGTCCCCTCCATTCTGTGAGGGTTCTTCAGTCTTTTCCTTGTCTCTCATGGCCTTGACCATTTTTGAAGAGTACTGGTCAGGTATTTTTTAGTATGTCTCTCTCAATATGGGTTTGTCTGATTATTTTTGAGGTGAGATTGAGACTATGCATTTTTAGCAAGATGCTGTGCCCTCCTCAGTGAATCATACCAAAGATGCTCCTCTGATTTTTTATAAGAAAAAATTAAAATGTGTTTGTGTGTGTGGAGAGTGCATGTGTGCCTTTCCCCCCACCCCTTACACAGACATCTGAGACTCTGGGAGGCTCTGTCCCAAAGGTCCTGCACAGCTTGTCAGGGGTGATGGCAAATTGCCACTCACAAACAACTTTCGAGCCTGAGAAGCTTCTAAGTGTTAGCAGGGAGGAACTGCAGCAGACAGGGAGAGGTAATGATGCTAGCAAGTGCAGAGAGGAAAGACAGGTCCCACATCTCCTGCTACCCAGAGTGGTGCATGCCATCTCCTGGGTGTGGCCCGTGATCATTTCCCTTCTTTCTTGATAAAAGCCCTTAGGAGGGCCTGAGCCTGAGGTCCTGCCTCATCACAAACTCGCATTCACCTTTGTTCCTTCACTGACAGCTGTGCTCAGGATGCCTTGAGTTCTGCCAGTTTCTGCTACTGCAGGCAGCCAGCAGACTCTGGTCCTCCCACCGAGGGAAAAATTTGCCACATTAGCAAGGGGAATTCCCATCACATCCAAGCCACAGGGTTGTGTCCAAGTGACAGAAATACAGATTTACTCTCTTGACCTCATGCTGCACCTCCTGTCCCCTCAGATGTGAGGTGCAGATGGCAGTTCCTTGTCTTCTTATAAACCTGCCAGTCTGCATCAGGCATCCGAAGACATCCTTGCAGTGACTGGAGGACTCAGTCAGCATGAATTTGCAGAGCATTCATTCCACAGGCCCCGCCGAGCAGAGGTCCTGACAGGCTCAGTAGTCAAAATGGAACTGACCCTTACACTGAAAGAATGTGTAAAGGCCCTAACATACTGCTCCAAGTCAACTGAGGGGAAGAACTTAGCGTGCACCCAGCAGATGCTTACCATGTGCCTGCTATGAGCCAGGACTGCACTAAGTACCAGACATACGAGGATGAGCAAGAAGGCCAGGGCCCTGCCTTCTGAGAGCTTCCAGTCTGATGAACGCACATGATGAGCAAGTGAGAAACGTAAGACTTAAGTCCAAACTGCAATGATGTGGACTTTGAACACAAAAGACATTATTAAGAAGATAAAGATGTTTATGAAGCAATGAAGTATGAATCTATGAAAATAGCTAATTATCAGTATCTGGGAATGTGGAGAAACTTCCATGGAGAAAGAGTCTAGTAAAGGACCTACAACAAATAGTGGCTTTCAGGATAGAATTTCATGAATTGCACAATGTAATGAGCAATCTTTCAGATTCAGAGTTTGTGGGAAAAAATGGCATTTCTTTCCCAGTAATCTGTAGATTCTCTATGAGGTGCCTCTCCTACTCACTATAACTGCTTATGACTCAAGCTATTATTTAGTCTGCAGTTTTTGTTTTCACTCTTCCCATTGCGTGCTTTGTCATTACATCATTTTAAGGCTGATTATGGTGGACTAAGCGCTTTTTAATTATGATTCATTGTTTTCCTTTTATTTACTTTTATTTGAAGGTCTTTCCTTGACTTAAGATGTTTCCTTAGGTTGTTTGTAAAGCAGCCTTGCATTTCAGAAGAGATCCAAGGCTTCTGATCATCCTGTTGTGACACTGGCTCCTCGGATGGCTTACCTGGTTCTGAGCTTGAGGCCACAACCTGCAGCAGAAACTTCAAACGCCAGAGCCTTACCTGTTAAACAATGCGTATTTAACAGCTACTGAAAATGACAACTCCTGCTGCTGCGCAGCTGTCAGGGGAGGCCCAGAAAGGCCGCAGCCACGGAAACAGAAAGCCTTCTCTCCAGGGGTTGGTTTCAGCTCCTAACCAACTTTTGTGGAGCCTTGGAAGACAAGAACAAGGATCTTGCCATTTTTCTCCTGTGACTGGTACATGTACCACAACCCAGCCCCTCCAGGGGTTCTCACACTAAAGCCCAATTATAATCATCATCATCCTCATCATAGCTGACATTTACTAAGCTATGTGTCAACCACTGTATTAAGATACTGAATAATCATCTCATTTAACCATTGACAGTTATCTGTTTTGTAGATGATTGTTACCCCCTTTTACAAATGAGGAAAATGAAGCACAGAGAGGCGGGGTAACTTACTCAAGATCTGTCAGGGAGCAGACAGTATTGCTGGGGCTCAAACAGGCAGTCTGGCCTGGACTCTTAACGCTAGACCATGAGATTAATGTTGGCAGATGTGAGACATAAGGCAGACATGCTTTGCAGGCACTTTGTGTAACGATTGTACACTAGGGTTTGGGTCTCAACCCGAGAAAACTTCAGGAGAGAAACCAAGGTTTACTAGGTAGAAAATAGAGCTAGCATTTGAAATAAAGTTTGCCTGCTGCTCTGAACCCTTCCCTTCCCAGACACCAGGTACTTTATCTCACCTCCCTCGTCTGTCATCTGCCAGCTCCTTTTCCGTCGGTCTCCAACATGCTGCGCTCCATCTTTCCTCTGTCTTCATGACCACTTGGCCACCAGTGTTGCCCTGATGCCATTCCCCCAACTCACTACTTCCACTCTCCCAGAGCTCTTACAAGTAAGTCACTACTCTTCTCAAACACGTTCAGTGGCTCCCAGTTGCCTCCCATAATGGTTGTCACACATTGGTTTAGAGACATTTATAATGGGAAAATTTGTTATAAATGCATATTCTCTGCCTCTACCCCCATGCCAGACAACTCTGAGTCCACAGGACTGGTGTGTGGCACAGGCATGCAGGTGGTCAGAGGCCATATTCTGAGAACAAGGAACTCATTTCTTAGAATGACATTCAAGGTCTTCCACCATCTAAGCTATTTTTGCACTGTCATCTCCCACCAAAGCCCATGCACCTTGGTTCCAGCTACCTGTCCGTCAAAAAGCATAATGGCTCTGCTTCTTCCTCTTTACTGATGTTGTTTTCTCAGCTGGAATGTTCTCATCCATCCCAACCTTTCCTATCAGACTGCTGCTCCCAGGGCACCCATTCCTGAAGCATCTCTTGATAGGCTCCTGCAGCCACGCAGGGCTGGACAGCATCTTGACAGGTGCCCTTTGGGCTGTGCCATGTTCTAGCCAGTTGGCTAGGTTGGCTTCTGCTGCCGGGCCGCAGGCTTCTGGTAGTCCTCTTTGCACCTCTGTGCACCTGGTTTGGTACCCAGAAAGTAGCATGTGCTTTCTAAATGTCTGGAGACTTGAATTTAGGGGACAAGGCTTGTAAAGATGAAAATGTTTCTGGAAAATGTACAAGAACCAAGCTGAGCAGTGAGTACAAGGTTCTAACTTGTCAGAAGAATCATGAAGTGATGAATCAGTGATGAATCAGCCAACTTTGATGTACAAATTTCAAAGGGAGGGGAAGGGAAAAAGGAGAAATAAGAAAAAGGAAAGATGTTTACAGAAAAGAAATGCCATTTTTTCCACAGTGTACATGCAATATCTCAGAAGAGCAGAATGATTAAGAATGGAAGCTAGAGACTTTGAATTTTCTAAGTCTGAATCCATTCTCCTCTAGTTAACTGTACACATTTAAGAGAATTACTTAACCTCAGTTTTCTCATCTGTAAAATGGGCTGGCAGGGTGGGTGCCAAATAGCATTACTGCCCACGGCATTGCTTACTAAAAAGTAAACATTTCTAAGTGTGTAGAACTGTGCTTGTCATGTGTTAAATGCTTCATAAACAGTAGGTAGTAATAATCTTGATATGCCTTTGAAGTCCATGTTATTATCCCTATTCATAGGAGAAATGGAGACTTAAGGAAAGCAAGCTACTTGCCCAAGGCCACATAGCAGGGCCAGATTTTGAGGCCATGTATGGCTGACTCTGAGGCTTGTAGCCCTAATGGCCACACAGGAGAGAGGCTTGGCAGGAAACCCCCTTGAAGGGAGGGCGCTGACAACTCTGAGCCCCTACAGACAACTCGGGCTGCCTGACCCTTTGGCTGGCCCTGCCTCTGGCCTGCTGTCCCTCCTCGCCCTCAGCCTCTCCCCTTAGTGGACTTCTGCACTCAGGAGAGGAATGACAAGCCCCTTAGTCTCCTCCCTACTGGTGGGAGGATCCCCCACCCCCCTGTCCCACAAGTGCCTCCCTCAGAACTTCCTGGGCACAGAAGCCACTTTCCCTTTCACAGCTGGCCTCCCCTCTCCCAGTGGAAGACACTCAGGTGCCCTGTCCTCCCTGTGCATTGTTCTTGCAGACCCTGCATCTTTCACACCTGTCTCCCTCTGCCCCTAGACCCCTCCACTATCCCTGTTAGTGCGGAAGGGCCAGGAGCCATTCCACAGCCCACTGCAGTTCTATAGCTGAACCCCGCCTCTCCTTCCACCCGCCCTGCCCTGAGAAAATGTGCAGGAATTCCTTGGCAGCAAGGGCCCAGGCCAAGGGGCTTGAAGTAGATGTACTTGGCACGTGCTTTACAGAAGGTGACTGAGCAGCCACACTTGGCAAAGTCACATTTGATAAAACAGTACAAGAATCACAGCCAAATACTGAAGGCAAACTATATGCTAGTCACTATGTGAAGGGTTTTATATGAATCATCTCATACCATCTTCACAACATACATTGTTTTCATCCCCATTTCACAGCTAAGGAAACCGGCTCAGAGAAGTTAAGGCCCTTGACCAAGAATGGCTTTAAAACTACGCTCGTGAGAATCGCCAGTTAACACACAGCTTACTGGACTCCCCACAAAGTTCCTGAAGGAGTCAGTAGGTCTGCGGTACTAGCATTAGCCTAGGGACCTTGTTAAATGTCTAAACACTTGGGCCCCTTGCCAGACCTTCTGAGTCAAAATCAGCATTTTAACTGGATCCCCAGAGGACTCATGCACATTCATATCTGTGTCTGGATAACATTGCCCTTAAACTCTGCCAAGACGGCCCAGAAAAGAACTGTGAACAGGATCAGCCGCACTTTTACCTTCCCCGCCTCTCCTGTAGCTTGCTGCACAGGCCTGGGGCCTGCGTCCTCAGTTGGCGCGGGGCAGTGCCATTATGTAACGACCTCATGCAAGTCCACGCCTGCACCCTGCAGAACCTGGCTGCTTGTTGCATTACCAAACACAAATCAGTCAGCCCTCCCTCAAGTTAAATTGCTTTGGAGACTAAAAAAAATTTTTTTTTCCTTTTGAAGCTAGAACATAAGTTGCAGAGCAGCCTTAGAAAGCAGAGTGCCTAACCCTGGGGGAACTACAGGTTCGATACTCACAGAGCTAGGGAAGAACTATGGTTTTAGAAAAACCTTCTGTATTAGGAAATAAATTCATCTCTAGACAGGAGGTCAGCTAGGATGGGGGGCATGAAAGAGGGCACTTTCCCTCACTCATCCCTCTATAACAGGATAAAAGGGAGTGCTTCTCCTAATGAAAATAATGACAGTCATATATGTAGATTTCTTACTACGTGCCAGGCCCCATACATAATACTTTACAGGCATTATCTCATCCTTTTAAAAATACTACAGGGTAGGTACTCCATAATTCTTAAGTTATTTTAAAGATAAAGAAATCAAGGCTGAAAATAAAATGCCTGTAGTCACACAGCTGGTAAGAAACAAAGGGAAGTTCAGGCTGTCTAGTCGTGAGCCTACACTCTGCGCAGCGCCGTTCTACCTGCTGGGGAGACAGCAGTGAATAAACAGACCCTCCACGTCTTCAGGAAGCTTCCGTGACTTGTGGACACCAATAGCTGGCCAACTCGTCTCATTACTTGATTGGCAATAAGAATGAAAAGCTACTTCAGTCTGGACCTGAGCTGCAGAAAAGCTTTCTGTGTACTCTGAAGAATTTAAATATTCATTATGTAATTAATGTTGTTCAGTCACAAAAAAAAAAAAACTAGATGTTTTTTAAGAGCAGCTTAAGCACTTACCAATTGAGAACTTTTATAACTCTCAAAATGGAGGCATCCCCGTATCTCTACAGGTATTTTAAATGAATTGAATTAATCATAGGCTTAAAAGTCTCTTGCGATCTTCGTTAACTTCCCTGGGTTTAATTAAAACATCTGTGCACTTTTAATTTATCGATTCATCCAACTCATATGTCATGTTTTTAACACACCCCAGCATGCTCTGCATCATTTTTAACCCGATTTCCACTTAACTAAAGCAATTAAATTCACCCCGGATTAATTAAAGCATCCATACTTTCATGCTTAAGTCAGCGTGTGCGTCTTTCCCCACATGGCTCCTGAATGTCAGAGATCTGACACACCTGATGAGTTTTTTGTCCTTCTGGAAATTCTTCCCTGAATCACTTTCTTGCTTATTAATATGCCTTTTGACAGAACGGGAATGAGGAAGCTGGTGCACCTGAACTTTGGCCCCCTGAGCCGGAGATGCTGCCCGTCTGTCAGAAGCGTCCTTTGCTCTCCTGTCTTCTCAGGGGTCCTGCTGGCTGTTGCCCCCACTGAGCCCAACTAGAGGGTCTGAGCATGCTAGGCAGGAAGGTGGGGGCCATTCGGGTCAGAGGGACCCTTCGTGACCCGAATGGCTGGTGAGCTTTGCATTTGTACTTTTGTAATTGCATCTTAGTTCCTCTTTCCACACTCCACGCTCTTCCTACAGAACAGTCCTTTATTGCCCTGCCCATCCAACAGCGAGGGAAAACTGAGGCGACAAGCCAGCAAATTTCTCGGTTGGGCCCAGTGAGCCAGGGAGCTATTCCAGACAGTGACAGTTATGCCCCCAAAAGCTACTTTGGGTTTCTGCCCCCATCAACTGTGTTGAACAAATCCCATTTCCCCTCTCTAGGGGTTATCAGTCTTTTAAATGTTTTTTTTTCCAATCTGATAAGCCCAGAATTACTTTTCCTTATTGTTTCTAATTTACACTTATTCAATTGCTAATGAAGCTGAGTGTCTTTTTATACTTTTATTAGCAGTTTATATTTATCTGTCCTTTGCCTGGGTTTTCATTCGTCTCCTTATTGATTTGTAAAAGCTCTTTCTGTATTTCAGTTTCTAACTTTGTTCTGTAAAATGTGTTTAAAGTGTATCTTCCCAGTATTGCTCACCCCTTAATTTGTTGAGGGTGTTCTTTGTCATATAGAAGATTTTAATTTTGTGTCCTCAACTCTGTCTTCCTTACATAGCCCCCTCCCAAGAAAATAAAATTAATCTTCAATATTTTTTCTAATATTTTCCTAGTTGTTTTTTTCTATTTAATCTTTAATCTGTATGGAATTTATTTTTTCCCAGTTATATTGAGAAATAATTGACATACATCACTGTGTAAGTTTAAGGCATACAGTGTGGTGGTGTGATTCACATATAATGTGAAATGATTGCCACAATGGGTTCAGCTAATACCCATCTTCTCATATAGACACAATAAGAAGAAAAGATAAAAGAAAAAAGGAAAAAATTCTCACCTTGCTATGAGAACTCCTAGATTTACTTTAACTTTCCTTCATATCTTACAGCAGTGCTAGTTGTGGTCGTCATGTTGTATGCTACATCATAGTATTCATCTTATAACTGAAAGTTTACACATTTTGACCACGTTCCTCCAATCCCCACTCTCCACTCCCTTTGAGTCTAGTAACCACAGTCTGATACCTTTTCCTATGAGTTCTTGGGGATTTTTTTTTTTTAGGTTCCATGTATGAGTGAGATCATACAGTATTTGTCTTTCTCTGTATGACTTATTTCACTTAGCATGATGCCCTCAAGTTCCATCCATGTTGTTGGAAATAGACAGATTCCCTTGTTTTTTATGGCTGAATAATATTTGTGTGTGTGTGTGTATATGACAACTTCTTTACCCATTCATCTATTGATGGACACTTAAATTGTTCTCATGTCCTGGCTATTGTAAATAATGCTGCTATGAACATGGGGGTGCAGATATCTTTTCAAGTGAGTGTTTTCATTTCCTTTGGATTTATTCCCAAAAGTGGAATTGCTCAATTATATGGTAGTTGTTATTTCCAATTTTTTTGAGAAATCCCCATTCTGTTTTCCAGAGGGACTGGACCAATTACAATCCCACCAACAGCATACAGGGTTCCCTTCTCTCCACAAACACATCAGCAATTGTTATTTCTTATCTTTTTGATAATGGCCATTGTAACAGGCTTGATGTAATAGCTCATTGTGGTTTTAATTTGCATTTCTCCAGTGATTAGTGATGTAGAATATCTTTTCATGTATCTGTTGACTTTTTATCTTCAGAAAAATGTCTGCTCAGATTCTGTGCCCATTTTTTAATAGGGTTGTTTTTTGCTGTTGAGTTGTATGAGTTCTTTATATGCTTTGGATTTTAACCCCTTATCAGATATATGATTTGCAAATATCTTTTCCCATTCCATAGTTTGTCTTTTCACTTCACTGATGCTTTATTTTGCTGTGGAGAAACCTTTTAGTTTGATGTAGTGCCACTTGCTTAAGATATTGTTGCTTATGCATTAGGTGTCATATCCAAAAAATCATTACCAAGACCTCTGTCAAGGAGCTTTATTCCTGTGTTTTCTTCTGGCAGTTTCATGGTTTCAAGTCTTATCATTAAGTCTTTAATCCACTTAGAGTTAATTTTTCTGAATGGTGTAATATATGGGTCCAGTTTCATTCTTTTACATGTAATTATCCAATTATCTCAGCACCATTATTGAGATTTTTCTCTTTTCTCCATTGAAAATCTTGGCTCCCTTGTCAAATACTAGTTGACCATATATGCTTGGGTTTATTTCTGGTCTCTCATTTTGGTTCCATTGGTCAGTTTGTCTGTTTTTATGCTAATAGCATACTGTTTTGATGACTATAGCTTCATAATATAGCTTGAAATCAGGAAATATGACACCTACTGTTTTGTTCTTTCTTAGGATTTCTTTGCTTCAGGGTCATCTGTGATTTCAAAAATGCCATCTTGACAGGGACTGCATTAAATCTGTAAAGGACTTTCAGTAATACTGACATTTTAACATTAAATCTTCCAATCCATGAACATGGGATACTTTTCCATTAATTTGAATCTTCTTCAATGTCTTTCATCAATCTCTAATAGTTTTCAGTGTAGAGATCTTTCACCTCCTTAAGTTTGTCCCTAAATATTCTACTGTTTTTAATGCTATTATAAATGGGATTGATTTACTTTTTTTTCAGAAATTTCACTTACTGTATAGAAACACTGATTATTTTTACATGCTACTTTTGAAATACTTTACTGATTTCATTGATTAGATCTAGCAATTTTTTTTATTAAGTCTTGAGCATTTTCTATATAGAAAATTATGTCATCGGCAAATAGAGACAACTTTATTTCTTCCTTTCTAATTCTGATACCTTTAATCTCTTTTTCTTTCCTGATTGTTCTAGTTAGGATTTTCAGTACTTGACTGAATAGGAGTAGTGAGAATGGGTACCCTTGTCTTTCATCCTTGACCACTGAGTATGTTAGCTGTGGACTTGTCTTATATGGTCTGTATTATGTTGAGATATGTTTCTTGTGTGCCTAATTTGTTAATAGTTTTAATCGCAAATGGATACTGAATTTTGTTGAGTGCTTCTGCATCTGTTGAAATGATCATATGTTCTTTCCTTTCATTCTGTTGATGTGATGTATAACAGTCATTGATTTGCATGTGTTGAACCATCCTTGCATTCCAGGAATAAATTCCACTTGATCATGGTGAATGTTCCTTTAAATGTGATATTGAATTCAGTCTCCTAGTATTTTATTGAGAATTTTTACACCTATATTCATCAAGGATATTCATTTGTAGTTTTCTTTTTTAATAATGTCCTTTCTGGCTTTGGTATCAGGATAATACTGGCCTTGTAAAATGAGTTTGGGAGTGTTCCCTCCTGTTTGATTTTTTTGAAGAATTTGAGGACTGGTGTTAATTTTTCTTTAAATGTTTTGTAAATTTCACCAGTGAAGCTACATAGTCCTGGTATTTCCTTTATTTGGTGAATTTTTTTTATGACTGATTCAATCTCCTTATTAATAATTGGTCTGTTTGGAATTCTATTTCTTCCTGATTCATTTTTGGTAAGTTGTATATTTCTAAGAATTTTTCCATTTCTTCTAGGTTGTCCAGTTTATTGGTGAATAGTTATTCATATAGCCTGTTACAGTTTTTTTATATCTATTATCAGTTGTAATGTCTTTTCTTTCATTTATAATTTTGTTGATTTGAATCCTTTCTCTTTTTCCTTGGTTAGTCTAGCTAAGAATTTGTGAATTCTGTTTATCTTTTCAAAGAACCAACTCATAGTTCAGTCAATCTTTTTTATTATCTTCTTGTTCTCTATTTCATTTATTTCTGTGCTACTTTTATAATTTCTTTCTCCTACTAACTGTGGGTTCAGTTTGTTCTTTTTTTTTTTCTAGTCCCTTCAGGCATACAGTTAGGTTCCTTTTTTGAAGTCTTTCTTGCTTCTTAATGTAAACATTTAATGCTTTGAAATTCCCTCTTAGAACTGCTTTTGTTTCATCTCATAAGTTCTGGTATGTTACATTTCCACTGTTGTTTGTCTCAAGAAACTTTATTTTTTCCTTGATCTATTGGTTATTCAAGAGAGTATTGCTTCATTTCCATGTGCTGGTGAATTTTAGTTTTCACCTTAATATTAATTTCTAGTTTCATGCCATTGTGGTCAGAGAAGATACTTATGTATGATTTCAGTCCTCTTGAATTTGCTAAGAATTGTTTTGTGACCTTGCATATGGTCTATCCTAAAAGAGATTCCATGTATACTTGAAAATTATGTGTATTCTGTTATTGGATAAAATGTTCTATATGTGTCTGGTATGTCCATTTGGTCTATAGAGTTCAAATCAGCTACTCCCTTATCAATTCTCTGGATGATCTATCCATTTTTGAGAAAGGGGTATTAACATCCCCAACTATTATGGTATTACTGTGTATTTCTCCTTTTAGCTCTGTTATTTCTTGCTTTATATGTCTAAGTACTCCAATGCTTTATATGTATACAAACTCCAATGCTGAGCACATACATATTTACAATTGTTTTATCTACTTGATAGATTGATGATAGATTTATCATTACATAATGACCTTCTTTGTCTCTTTTTGTCATTTTTAGTCTAAAATCTATTTTGTCTGAAAAAAGTATAGCTACCCCTGCTCTTTTTCTGGTTACCATTTGCTTGAGATGTCTTTTCCCATCCCTTCCTCTTAGTCTACATGTGTCTTTAAGCTAAAGTGAGTCTCTTGTAGACAGATCTTTGGATCTTCTTTTATCCATTCAGCCATTCTTTGTCTTTTGATTAGAAAATTTAATCCATTTACATTTAAACTAATTATTGATAGGTAAAGGCTTATTACTGCCATTTTGTTCATTGTTATTTCTGGTTGTTTTGTAGATCCATTGTACCTTGTTTCTTATCCTGCTCTTTTTTGTGTATGTTTTGATGTCTTTGGTATCTTTGACTTCTTTATTGTGTTCTTTTATGTAATTGCTATAAGATTTTCCTTTGTGGTTACCATGAAGCTTACATAAAATATATTAAACTTACAGCATCCTATTTTAAACTAATAACAACTGCAATAGAATTCATATACTTTACACTTTTACTTCTCCTCACACTCACATTTTAGGTTATTGCTATTACAACTTACATGATTTTTATATTGTATAACTAATAACTTTTAAACTAAAATTGTGTTACACAGCACTATTACATGCTGCACAGTCTAACCATAACTATGTTTTTCCATTACCAGTGACACTGATACTACCTTTTTATCTTCTTAATATGTTAATTAGTGTTCTTTTATTTCTGCTCAAAGAAGTTCCTTTAGCATTTCTTATAAGGCAGGTCTGGTGGTAGCGAACCCCCTCAGCATTTGTTTGTTCTAGAAAATCTTTATCCCTCCTTTATTTCTGAAGGAGAGCTTCACTGCCTGTAAAATTCTTGGTTAATAGTTATCTTCTTTCAGTAATTCCCTGATCATCCTTTCTCTTTGGGCCTGTTAAAGTTTCTGTTATAACTCTGTTATCAATCTGCCATTGGTCTTATGAGGTTCCCTTGTATGTAACTTCTCTTTTCTCTTGTTGCTCTTAAAATTCTTTCTTTGTCTGACTTGACAATTTAATTATATGTGCCTTTGGGTTCAACCTCTTAGGTATCTTTTGGGCCTCATGGATCTGAATGTCCATTTTTCTCCCCAAGTTTGAGAAGTTTTCAACCATTATTGCTTTAAATATACTTTATGTCCATATTTCTTTCTCTTCCTCTGGAATTCCCATAATGTGGATATTGTTTATTTTCATTATGTCCCATAATTCCCATAGGCTTTCCTCACTCTTGTTCTTTTTTTCTTTTTGCTCCTCTGATTGGGTAATTTCAAATGTCCCATACTCCACATTGCTGATTCTTTCTTCTACATGGTCAAGTCTATTTTTGAAACAATTGAATTCTTCAATCCAGTTATTATGTTGTTTAATTCTAGTGTCTCTGTTTCGTTTTTGTTGTTGCTGTTTGTTGTTTTTGATGGTTGCTGTTTCCTTGTCAAACTTCCGATTTTGTTCATGCATTGTTTTCCTACTTTCTTTTAGTTGTGTGGCTGTGTTTTCCTGTAGGTCACTAAACTTCCTTAGGAGGGTTATTCTGAATTGTACAGAATAATAGAGCTCCATTTCTCTAGGATCAGTTATTGGAGCCTTATTTGTTTCCTTTGGTTGTATTATATTTACCTGATTTATCATCATCCTTGATTCCATAGTTTTGTTGCCTGTGCATTGAAGTGGTCTCCTCTTCCTGACTTTACAGGTTTGCTTTGGCAGAGACAGTCTTCACTGGTTAATTCATTTTGAGTTTCTGAGTATGTCTGCTGGTAATGTCCTTGGGCAGGTGGGGCCTGCTATTATGGTCTGTTTTGGAGTGAGGCAACTGTTCAGGTTCTGAAGGAAGGGATGAGGATGAGTGCCACTGTCAGAGCAGTTGGTCTGGACTGCTTGCCTGCTTCTCTACCCAGGTGAGGCTGGAGGACAGGCTCTGCAGTTGCCTGGATTTTCTGGTCAGTCTTACTAGATGGTCACAACTGAGTATGATTTTAAGTAATATATGGGGCTATGAATTAGCCTCCTTGCCATGGGAGGGCAGCAGGCCAGGACCTAGTGTCTGTACAGCTTGTTGTTTGGGGACCAGAATCAGGCTTGAATGTACCTTGGATTCTCTGGTCAGGTAAGACCAAAAGTTTTGCTCTGCAGATAGAGGAAGCGCTCTGTGGTCATGTGCCACTGCATCTGGGACTGATGGGTGAGCTATGCATCTTCCCATGTGGTCTGGTTAGGTTCCCTGACAAGATAGGTTGAAGGCTATATTCATCAATAAGTGGGCTACAGATTATATTCTCTGCCCAGGCTCAGCTGGAGAAGTAACTATAAAACTGATAAAGCTCTTTGTTGTCTTATCTCAAGCCAACCCACACCCTGAACAGGGCCACTGGCTCTGCTTACCCTGCTCTTAGCTCAGGCACCACTGAGCGACACAGCTTCCAGGAATTGTCATCAGCACTCCTGGTCAGATGGGGCCGGAAGACTCTCTATATGGGTAGAGCTGTATCTCAGCCCCCTGGCCCAGGTAGGAGGAAAAGGGGGCACTCCAGGCTACCCTCAATTTCCCTACTAGGCTTTATGGCTGGGAGGGGCCCGGAGCTCCCCTCGGTCCTGGCTATGAGTTAATCCTCCTGCCTGTGCAGAGTGTGGGAAGACTCCAAGCCTGGTATTGCCTTTGCTTTGAGGCAATCAGCTCTGCTCTTCCACTGCCTCCCCCACCTCCCGTCTTGGCTCAAGCACCTCTGAGCCACACAGCATCCAAGAGTTGTCACCCATACCTCTGGTCAGATGGCACTGGAAGGCACTCTCCACAATTGGTGGGGCTGTGGTTTAACACCTTGCCTGGATGTAGGAAAACTAGGCTGTATGTCCTGCAGAACTCCTTGTTTGAGGATCCTAATCAGACAGATCTGCACCTCACTGAGTTCCCTGATCAGAGTGTGCATTTGGTTCTGCATATAAGCAAAGCCACTGGTTAAGATTACTACTTGGGCACTGAAGGTAGGAACTCAGTCTGTCGGGATCCCTGTGCTGGTTGTTACAAGCCCCTCCCCACTTCGCCATCATGGTCAGATTCCCAGTGATTGAGCCCCACAGATTCCTCGGCAGTCCCCATGGTACGAGATCAGAGTAGGGGATCCCACAAGGTGACACACAAGGCTGGGGGACCCCTGGGTTATCCTTTCCCATTGGAGGAACCAGAGACTCACGGGAGGCGTTTCCACACAGTGCTGTGCTGGTCTTGGGGCAGAGCAATGCAGTCAACGTGTAGCCGCTTCCCCTACCCATCTAAGGTAGTCTGTCTTGGTCTCTGTGATACAGGGCTGTGCTTCAGCCTCACTGCTGTGTTCTAGGATTCTCTCAGAGGTATCTTATTCTTGAAAAGTTGTTAGTTGTTTTTCTTGTGAGGGGGAGTGAGGTCACAATGTTTGTGATGTCACTCTGAAATTTATTTCTGCTTGCAATATACAGTAGAGGCCAAATTTCATTGTCTACCAAGTAGATTGTCAATTGCAGGGACCTAGCAAGAACAAAACCCACCTTTCCTAGCACTGTTTTGCACAACACCAAGCTAAGTCCACAGTCTGGAAAAACAATGGGATACAAGTTTGAGTTTCTAAGACCTTGAACTTTGTTTGCCTCACCTCTGTGACTGAAATACTACATGTTGAAATTTCTCTACCATCTAACCCAGCTACTAGAACATATTAGGTTATTTATAAATATTTATTTACTAACTAGGATGTCAGCCAACCACTTGTTAATGCTATTTTGACAGTTTACCCCACTAAGAAGTTCAGGTATTTGGAAGTCTCTTTTTCAAAGGGGTTTTCAAATTTCAAATAATGTTTAGAAGATACATTATTTGAATTCCCTCTGCATATCTAGCCCAGTCCACAATGACTTGTCAAGATGCAGGCATTTTTTTTTCCCCTCTGCTTGTCTGATTGAGCCTCTTCAACATCTCTACCTTTTATCCAGGTGTTTCTCTACTGCAAGTTCCAAGTAGATGGGACTTGCTTTACTCAAAACAGCAGACGTGGGTGGCTTGTCCTATTACCTCCCACTGAGAAAATAACACTGATAATTCATTTCATCTTTACAAAGAATTTTGGGGGAAAAAAAGAGCTCCAGCTTGATTATTAAAATGAGTTTTACAACATTTAGGTGAATCTAAATTGTGTTGGGTTTTTTTTGTCATCAACCTGTTCATTTGTTAGTAGTTAGTGGCAGCAGTAATTTATTTTTCTTATGCACAAGTCTTAGAGCTTCCATTTACTAGATTTAGTAAAACAAGAATAGTCACTTTGTACAAACATTTCAATTAATTTTAAATAGTAGCTTGAATGCAGTGTTCTGCTCCTGTAGGCATTAAGAAAAGAAAGAGAGGGACATAAAACACTCCACATGCGATTTCAGAACCACCTCCCACCCACAACCATTGCAGACTGAGGGAGAAAAAGAGCTCTTTCCATCAGTATTATTTGATGCTCTTCTGGTGGTGGTGGTGGCAGCGGTGATGGGGTGTGTGTGCATTTGAGACATACCGTATCTTTTATTTTATTAACCCTTGGAGTAAGATGGAAATTCAGCTTGGAATTTCATGAGGGAATATTCACTAATTGCAAACCAGATGTCAGCTACCACTTTTGAGTCCTTGAGTCCTTTGAGTCCGTTATGTATAATGCTCCCATCCACTCTGAGGCAGGTTTTCGAAGGGGAAACTGGATCTCAGAGAACTGCAGTAATCCTGTCAAAATCCTACAGCTGGTAAGGCACAGGCCAGGTTTTGAACCCAGGTCTTTCTGGCACCATAATCCTTGCTCTTTCCATTTCCACTCCGTACTACTTCTGGGCAGGGTGTGGAGTCAGAGTTGTTTGTCCTATGTCATTTTTTTCAAATCATCTAGATTTAGTGATAGTAAAACTATAAGAAGAGTTATGAATACAGGAGATCCCCAGTTCATATTCAGCCTCCCAACTGAGGATCAGCGCAAGCCTGCGTACCGGGACACTCTGGCTTGCATTAATGTTTAAGAACATGCTCTCTGTGCCTGTCAGCCCAGTGGCCACTGGAGGGCGCTCATCTGGAAGTTGCCCTCTGCTCTGAAGGCACATGAATTTAACTAGAGACCTTAATTCCTCTTTAACCAGTCTATTTTTTTTGTATGGCATCAGCCAAGTCCACTGAGTGCCCTGCTTTCCAGAGAACGTCACCATGTTTTGCATTTCTTACCACACTCCCAGTGAGCATGCAGAAAACATATTGAAGAAAGGCTGCATTAGAATAGAATGTGGAGATCTCTTCTGACCTGACTATTCTGTTTTTTTCCCCTGAGTAATTTAAGTAGGTCACAGTTTAAATTTGATTTCCCGGTCACCTGGTTTTGAATAAAATCCATTCTTACCTTCTAGAAAAAAATTTTTTGCCACTACATGGAGTTCATGCAGAAGAGAAACAGTTTCAATATGAATAAAGAAAATAATTGTGACTGTATTTTATCAATTAATAAAGACAATAATTATTTGCTCCTTACCTTTTTTTACCCTCTTCCACCTTTTGAAAGGAAAGAGGGTGTAATAGGGAAGCAGTGGTAGTGATCTGATGTAAACTTTCTCAGTCATTCACGACCACTTGTCCAGTATATAAACTCAGGTCAGAACTAGTCTTGGAAGCTCATCTCACTACATATGTGTAGTCGTGTTTCTCATTGTTCCTATTTCAGCATGCAAGGGTGGAAGTGGGGTAAGAAGTAATGCTGGTTCTAGTCTTATATCAGGAGGTACCTTTAATATTACCTAGATCAGAGATGGAAAGTAGGTTTTCCCTTGAATGCCAAATCTGTCTGCTGGCAGGTCTCAGCCTGAACACTGCACTAAAGGATTTAAGGCTCAGGAGAACAAGATGTCATGATCAATTAATGATGTCTGCAGAGGTTCAGGAAGAGAGAATAGTAGTTCTTGTACACACATTTGCCATCCCTGATCTAGAGCTAAGTGTAGGTTTCATGAGGAACTGACAAGGAACAAATTTTGTCTTCAAAGCCTTCTCAAAACTTGGAGAAAGCCTATATTTTTCTCATGCTGGTTTACATCTGCACAATGCCTAATTTGAATCTTGGGCACCCTGAGTTCAAACCTCTTTCTTCTACCCTCTTTTAGACAGCATAGGTAGCAACTCTGTACAAATCTCTGCTTAGGTATCCTGGAAATAAAAAGCATACTCCCTACACTTAAAGAGAGGTCATCTCGATTCAGTATGTTTTTGATGTTCTCACTTTTGAACTCATTATCTTTCTCTAGTAGATTCATATGGATAAGAATTCTGGGAACTGTACCCCAAATGACTTTCACAGCTATCCTATTATAAACCATTTTGGGGGATATTCCATCAATCATATGTCAACTGTTGAGATGTTTTCGTTTCAGATCAGCTAACAATTAAGGTAAAAAATCCACTTTCCCCAAAAAAGGCACTGTGTATGCAGCAAGGGTTCACCCCAGAAACTGTTCTTTCCAACGTCTTTCATAAACGGTTATTTAGTGATCGCACATAACCACACCCCTGCCACTTGGAAATACCAGAATATCAGGAACATAGGAGAAATAGTTATTTAAGCCAACACTGATGAATGCAGTGCTGGAGGTACTGAACAGTGATAAGCATGGTCCTGTCCTAGAAGAGTTTACTATATCTTTAGGAAATTAGACATTCACAGAAGGAGTTAATTACTTTAAAAACCAAATAGAAACATGACAATAATGGGATTGATAAATCAAGGTGGAGCCTGACTAGGGAATAATCTGATTGACCAGAGAGTAATCTGATTAGATAGGTAATTGCTTCATAGGACAAGGAGATCCCTTGGTTTTTACCTACACATGTACATGTAGAATTCTTAGAATATGTGCATTCCTAAACATCAGCAAACCAGGGGTCAAACATCTGTCTTGGTCATTTCTGCAGGTCTCTGAATGCCAGTGCCATAGCCTGGAGCCATGTCTTCCTTATAGGCCCAAATTAGATGACAGGTTGGAAACTGAAGTTCTTAAACTGATTCTGGACTGAAAAGTCCAAGCATCAGGGTGAAACTAACTCCCACTTCTGGTGATCTCTCTAAGTGGGGAATTGGCATGATTGAGGCCAAACTGGTGAAAATTATTGGTAATCTCATACTGGACAATCCCTACTTATCAGCAGCCTTCTTCCTATCAATAGGTGCAAGTGGGTCCCAGCTAAGACGTGAACAGCTAGAGGTTTCATGTCTGCAACCTGCCCTCCCCATTCCTGTTATTTTAATAGACCAGGCATATTTAATCTTTATACTTTATTATACACGATATGCTTTGAAATAGGCACAGTTTCTTCATGGTCTAGATAAATAAACTGAGGCATAGGAGATTGTGTCTCAACTGTGGCCCATCTCCTTCTTTTTTAATGAACATAAGCTTATCAGGAATAGAAGCCACTTAACCTAGGGGTAAAATAATCAGCAAAATGGGTTCTTATCCGCAGTACCGAAAACAGCATGTGAGTCCATGCAGTGTAATTAAGGGCATAGCTTAGTTTGGGCCCATCTGGTTTTCAGTGGGGCTCTCTGCTTTGTGAGCTTTGTGACTTCAGCCACCTAACTTGACCAGTCTGAACCTCATCTGCAAAATAGAGATCATGATCTAGCCTCCGATTCATAGAGTGCATGATGATCAAGTAATAAGGTGCACATAAAGCACTCTATGCCATGCCTGCCACATAATAAGCATTTAACTGGTGGTAGCTGCTGTTACAGTAGCATTTTTGTTGTTATCGATGTGGTGGTATTGTTTATTGGAAGATGGCCCTGCACCTCCATGTCCAAAGTTCTCAGCCCTAGAACACTGCAAGCCCAGCGGAGGCTGCCTTAAACTAACACAGCCCCTCAGGCACTGGCCCCCGTGACCCGGTGCTCTTTCTCTGATTTTTGCAGCCGCCTGCCCTGTCCTGTGCAGCGGGAATGGACAGTACTCTAAAGGGACATGCCAGTGCTACAGTGGCTGGAAAGGTGCGGAGTGTGATGTGCCCATGAGTCAGTGCATCGATCCTTCCTGTGGGGGCCACGGCTCCTGCATTGATGGGAACTGCGTCTGCTCTGCTGGCTACAAAGGCGAGCGCTGTGAGGAAGGTGAGCGCCGCAGGGCCTGGCTGGGCAGCAGTGGGGGCGGGAGGCGTTCACTGTCGGGACCTTTCTGACTTGCCCAGTCCCGGGCTTCACGTTTTGCAAGGGAAACTTCCACATTTTTCAATGGAAAAATTGAAACCCCTTGGCCTTGATGGACTTCTGAAGCTGTAGAAGAGTGGAGCTGTTCTGGAAAGAATGTTTTGTTTCACCCTTCTTTACGTTAAGTAGCTCCTTTTCTCTTCCTTTGTTTTTCTCTTAAAATTGCTTTCCCTGCCTTTGTCTTTCTTCTCTTTCCCGCTACTCCTCCTCCTCCCCTTCTTGCTCCTTTTCCTTTTCCCACCCACTATCTTTCTTCTTCTTTTCTTCTGCTGTAATTAAAGACCTTTGAATCTGGAATGATTAAAGGTAAACAAGAGAGGGGGAAAAAAAACACAAAAATGCATAATCCCCCGTCTTCCCCAGAACTGTTTTTTTACTGTTGCTAGTAATCTGTATCTGTGTAAATACTTCAGCAAAAATTAATATCAATAGAAAGCAGTCAGGCTTGAAAGACTATAGGTACCGGTGTCATTTAGAGACACCATGTAGAGCAAATTATCCTGGTTACCTACAATCACACAGAATTAGAGGCAAGTGGGTGAGCAGTGAGAGGGCTGGATGGGACGAATCCTGAAGAGCTAGCTCACTGTAGCATGCATTGAAGTGGCCTCTAGAGCACATGGGCAAAAATCAGGAGATGTGATAAACTGAATCTGATCCGATCAAACATGATTAGGGATCAGGCGGGTGGTTCATGGGGGAGGGGAGCGCAGGAATAGAGAGAAAAAGCACCTCTCTGGAGGTGTTCTGAAGCCAGCTCGAACTAGTCCTAGTTACTCTGGTTAGTACTTTTAGAAGAGTTATTTGGTACCAAGGTGTGGGACCAGTAAGGCAAGGGAACTCAGCAGAGCTGTCTGGCCTGCCCTGTTCTGTATTTGCCCATCTATCAGTGGTTGCCCATCCACTGTCTCTCGCCATGTAAAGCATCAGCCACTGTTGGCAGGAAGCTGAGACCGTGATGCCCTGGGTCCCTCACCCACTGCAGGTTCTGTTGTCTGCAGCTGAGCACCTTTCCTCTCCATCCATCTCTCAGTGAATGGTCCCCGTGTGGCGGCCACCCAGAAGAGACCCTTTGGGGCATCACATGCCCTTGTTATCTCTTGGTTTCCCACTGCCAAGGCAACGAGGAGTCTCCAGTGCTGCGAGGTTCTCAGACACTGTGGGTCAGTTTCCCGCACCACTGACTCAGGGTTCTCCAGGGTTTACAGAGCAACCCGAAGTTGCAGCCCTCACCATAAAGTGATGGCAGGGCCTTATACGTACATACAAATCTGAAGGCTTCCCTGGTGAAATCTCCCATTTCATGGTTTTCAAAACTATGGCTGCAGAGTCAGCTCCCATGACCTCATTCTTCTAAAATTTTCCAGTGCATCAGTGGTAACGCCCTTAACGGGGTCCAGAAGTCTGACCTCCAGATCTTCACTTGTTCAACTCTCTCTATATTTTTTCTCCTCTATTATAAAAGGTAGCCTCCCTCTGTCAGCATCATAAAACCAAATTGCGAGTTTGGACGGAGGAAGAACTGATTTAATAACCTGCTTGAAAGGTTAAAGTTCTTAAAGATAAATAGATTGCAGGAGGCAAAGCTGCATTCACTGAAAACAAGAGAGAGGCCAGTAATATGACAAGAAGGTTGAAACGACCTTTTGCATACAGCCTTTGGTGAGAGGGGAGTGACAGAGTGATGACATTGCCCATCTTCAAATCTTTCCCCTCTAGTAAAGATTGTGCATATCTGTATGAGCGGAATGTCAAGTGATTTCTCAACTTTCTTACCCACCGACCGAGTGTCATTTGAATGTTCAGAATGAATTAACCATCCAACAAAACAAGGAAGCCACATGGAACACTGTGAGAGGATGAAATCTCCCCTATTGATTTCTGCTACCCAAAATGAATGCACCGAGGTGATTCATATGCTGTTTTCAAAGTAGGAAATGGAATCAGAAAGTCTGGATCAGCACTTTTTCTTCCATTTAGCTTTTTTATTTCTGATATTCATCATAATCGTAGCGTTCAAACAGTTTACCTGAAATGGCCATGACAATGAAATCGATAGTTGCCATCCTCCATTTTTGCTGCATAAACATTGTTGTACTATTAGCAAATTTGCACAAGAAAATGAAAGGACATATTCGTGAGTTTTCATTCAATGACGTCTGGGAGAGTGGGAAGGTGATCAGAGAGGAATTGACATACTAGTTCAAGTCAGCCATGTTTTCATGTCAGTTTCATGGTTGAGTCATTTTTCAATGACATTTAACTTCATAAATGTAATTCATAGTTCTTCAGGGGTTTATAGTACATATTGTTTGTAAAACTCCTTGACCTCCTTTTTTATCCTTAGGGATAGAAATTGCATTCACAACCCTTTTTTATCAAACCTACAGAGGGCCCAAGACTAAATGAGTTCTAATGATTCCAGCTGCCAGGGGGCTGGTGTTGTAAGGTACATGGTACTTAGCTAGTAAAGGCCACTGTCCCCCTTTTAAGTATAATATCATTTCTATTTATAAAGCTTCATAAAACGCTACAGTTCCTCCTGCCTGCTAAAGACTTGAAGGATGTGGCCAGAAGACCATCTTATGAAATCGGTACCAAATTTAAAATTCCTAGTGAGAACTGCTCTTCTTAAAGTCTGAATTGAGTTATTCCATCAGCTGCTATAATTATATAGCACAAAGGGCATATTTACTGGTATCACTGACCAGAGAAAGGGTTAGTGCATATTTCTAAGTACAATAAATCATTCTTTTGATGACACTCTACTCCCAGGCTAATAAATCTCAGTGGATTTTCCTCCTTTCTTCGTATTGTAATTCAGGATAGAGAAGAGAAAGCTAATTACCTGGAAGAAAAGTACTATTTTCTTTTATATATATATGCTTTTTATTTCATCCTTTTAAGAAAAAGGTTATGATACAGTTTTTTAATTTTATTGAGCACTCCTAGCTGTTGGCACCTCACCAAACATTTTAAATAGCTAATTATAGGTGGAGAGTAATTTTTGAGGCACATAGCACCCGAGATATTTTCGTATATCTTTTTATTTTGCTATATTAGAAATGGGGACAGAAGAAAAAAACTGGAACTTTAAGATCTTTTATTAGAATAATATGGACAAGATTGATTCTGAGTCAGTTAGTTCATAATTTGCAGATCCCAAATTACACAGCATTCTTTCCAAAAGCATGAAGTTGTTAGCACAGTTTCTATTTCTTGTCAGTCCTTCACACTCGACATTTGTGTCATAACGACAAATGCTTACAGCAAAGCCTGTCATTCACTCTTGCAGCAATCATGAATTGAACATCTACTGTACTCCATTACCTGTGCCAGACCTGAGACAGCAGAGGCATTGCATGGCCTTTGTGTAAATGTCTTCCATGTGTTTGACCCTTTCAGTTTCTTTATATCCAGATGTGTTCTACCACCATGAATGAAGCAAATTTGAAGATATCAGAAAGGGTTAGTACCATCTGGAATTAAAATCCCCAAGATAGTGAATCAACATGAAAATAATTGTAACCAAAGCAAGTAACATCGTAACAAACATCTCCAACTAATAATCACTGAAATTCACCTTCCTGAGAGTATATTTCTGATTTTCTTTTAAATCAGTGGCAGCTTCCATTTCCCCATGGCTCAGATAGCTTTAGAGTGATTTCCATAGATAATATCTTCCTGAGAAGAACTGAAGGGGATCCTGAGAAGCACCTCTTAGCATTGAATATTCTTATTTTTGCCTCAAGAGACAGGCACTCTTTGGAAACTTTATGGAATACTGTGGTTTCTAATAAATTCAAATTCCTCAAGTCTGATGTCCCCCAGATTGAAATAGTGTGTGGCATGGATAATCTAAATGATGTGTTATTTGGAGCCAATGTATCATCAATTTTAAAACACACTGTTATTTCGTATGCCATAAAGACAGGGGGAAAAAAAGAAACTATACTACAAAAAGCTGGGACCCCAAGGGGTTACCATCCGAGTGTTATGGTGAACTATTTACAGACCAAAATTCGTGCATGTTTCAATCTTGGCATTGGGCAAAGAGAAATCAAAATCTTCTCTGAGATTTGAACTACAAAATGGCACACATACTCTCAAGGGACTGAGTAACACGCTCCGTGTGGTCTGAAAAACCTCAAGAAAAGAATTTAAGGTCATCTTAAACTGGCTGTGCCCCAGATGCTAGCAAAAGCAAATGCTTTAATCTAGGCCAATGAGCCTGATTTCTGAGCTGCTAAAATGAGAGAGAAATATATGTGGTAGTCAAATAAAGTGATGAGACCTCCCTATTTCTTTGACCCACAAGGCAACATCTGACACGGCTGCAGGACCAGCATTCTGTTCAAACCACTGTGTACAGGGCGCACTTCTCCAAGTGCCACTGCCTCACCTCCTGGGAACACCTAAGGAAGCTGGTCTGCTGCTAAAAAGCTCTGCTTATTCAGCCCCGAAGCTGGATGAATATCCAAGGTTTGGGGTTACATTCTCATGCAAATATCCTATCCTCAAGAACTGGCCTCTCCCCACTTTGAGTTGATGTCAGAATAATAATCTTCAAGTTACCTACTGGGCATAGCTGCTCTGATTATTGAAATGGCCAGACAAGCAGACCAGAAACTGGCAAAAAGGACAGTGCCTAGAATCTGACCATTAATTCATCTGATTGGCAGTCTGGAGGAAGGTCAGTGTCACGGCCAGAGACTCACCCATCCAGTGCACTCATGACTACGCGTAGGAAGGTTACCCCTTTTGGATAACCTTCTTTAACTTCACACCCAACTTCACCTCTTCCACCTGCACATTTACTAATTCCTTCAGCAGATGTGTGCTCAGAGGATGAAAACTAATTTTAGACTTAGCCTAAGTGAGACTTAATTAGGCAAGTGACTCATTTATGAGTTTCATTGGTTTCCCTTTTAATCCTTTGTTACCCTCAAAGTCAAGTATTAGTGATGTTAGAATAAGCCTCTCTACTTTCCTCTCTGACAGGGATAATCAAGTTTGGACATACATGTACAGACATCACCAATTTTCATGTTTCAGTCTCAGAAGCTTGGATATGGTTCAATTAAGGTACTAATGTTTATAAGCACAAGGTTCTTAAAGTTGAATGACACCTCTCTATCTGATTCCTCCTGATTCCCCTTTATTCTCTTACATTCTCTTCAAGTTTGAGATTTGGTGTTTTGACAAATAAAAGTCTTTAATTCCTTACAGGTGTTCTTCAAGGGACCACGTGTTGGCTGGGCCACTCCACTTGTTTGTGAGTGGAGAGGAATTGACAAACCACTGGTCCATCTGCAGTAAGCTGGTGTCTCCTGGCCCATCCCTCATCAGTGACAGAAACTTTTCCTCTGTTTTTTTTTTTCCAGTCGATTGCTTGGATCCTACCTGCTCTAGCCATGGGGTCTGTGTAAACGGAGAATGCCTTTGCAGCCCCGGCTGGGGTGGTCTAAACTGCGAGCTGGCAAGGGTCCAGTGCCCGGACCAGTGCAGTGGGCATGGCACTTACCTCCCTGACACGGGCCTCTGCAGCTGCGATCCCAACTGGATGGGTCCCGACTGCTCCGTTGGTAAGCCAAGAGGTTTTCTCCATGCTTTCCCAGTACCCGCACCCTGTGTCCCATCCGTGAGCCCAGGCGGATGGGCAGCTATGTGTCTCACTGGGCTCGGGACAGCAGGGCTTGGCTATGGCACAGTGTCTCTCTTACCGTCTTCTCCTCGGCCACGAAGTCTGTGATCCTGAGAAACAAGAACACCGCGTAGGTTCTTGTGCCTCGTTGGTCTGTCACCGCAGATGGATGAGGGCCTGGGAGGGATGCTTCCACTGGCATTATAGGTTTTCTTATCTAGAGGTACCAGAAAACAAAACAGAGCAATTCAGTCCCAGGCAAACTGAATGGAAGGTCCTGTAAAATACAAAAGAGGCTCCCTCGGGGTGCCGTGTGAACATGTTATAAAACTCTGCAATACTCCGGTGACAGGAAAATAATGAAGTTGCACTGAATACTTTATTTTCCTAAAATTCAGAGTATGTGTCTTAGACCTCCCGAGTGACCTTAAAATGGAATGGTTCAGCAGTTCTGGCCAGCCCCCACACTCCCAAGTACGGTTCTGCTCACCCTGACAAGTGCCCATCCAAGCAAGTGATCTTCATTCTGCCCCCTTCCTCTGGGCAGTGAAACAGCTGTCAGACTGCCAGGGCGATCAGGAAGGGAATATATGTGGAGCTTTGCCTACAACGGGAAAGGAATGAATATTTCATTCCAGAAAGTAAAAAAGAAATGTCCATTCAAATGGGCTATGTTGGGAGGTCTTCTCAGCCCACTCACCTCTGGCTTCAACTCTGATGCCGGTGATCCAGGCCAAGCTCTTCAGAGGACGGGGGCAGAGGCAGCCCTAGCCCCAAGGCCCTACCGTGCGGCTGGTGTGCCGTGTGACTCGGAGCTGCTGGCCCTCCCAGTGTGGTTTCCCCTCCCCTGGCCCCCTGAGCCGTGCCACCCACGGGCGGCTATTGTAAGGATGAATGTCTGGCATGTGCTTGTCCTCGAGTGAGAGGTCTGGAAGGCCAGAGAGTGCATATCTGTCTGTCTGTCTCCTCTCTAACCACAAAAGACTTTGAGCTCCTTTGAGAAAGAGGCTGTGTAAGGGCAGCACAATTACGTGGTCATCACTGCCACCAAGGTGGCAATCCGGGCGATGGGTGGGTGTGCGGTCAGCATGGGGTTGGGGCTGCTGGGTCCCCAGCTGGCCTGTGGTCAGTTCAGGCTCCCCACAGGGAGAAACTCCCAGCTGGCTAGGGAGTCAGAGCCCGCAGATGTCTTTTCAGGTGGGAGCTTCCTGGGTAGCTTTACCAGACTTGGTGGCCCCTCCATCCTGTCTGACCTTCTCCTGGGATGATCTCAAGCTCTAGAACAGTGGTCCTTACCCTCTAGTGCACATCAAACGCACCTGGAAGACTTGCTAAAACAAATTTCTGGGCCCCACTTCCATAATTTTTAATTCAGGAGATCCACTCAAGGCACAAGAATTTGTATTTCTAGCAGGTTCCAAGGAGATGGTGATGCTGCTGGTCCAGGGAGCCCACTGTGAGAACCACTGCTCTAGAAAATGCCTAACAATGAATTAATCCTCAGGCAGTGGAGAGACAGGCCTCCCAAGATGACATACCTGCTGCGCCCTGGGGCCTGCTCCAGGGTCCCAGGCCGTGTGTGTGGTCTGGCCCCCAATGGAGGGTTTCGCCAGCTGTGGTATTGAGCTGTAATCATTGTTTTTCTTCCAGAAGTGTGCTCAGTAGACTGTGGCACTCACGGCGTCTGCATCGGGGGAGCCTGCCGCTGTGAAGAGGGCTGGACAGGCGCAGCTTGTGACCAGCGCGCGTGCCACCCCCGCTGCATTGAGCACGGGACCTGTAAAGATGGCAAATGTGAATGCCGAGAGGGCTGGAATGGTGAACACTGCACCATTGGTAGGCAAACGGCAGGCACCGAAACAGGCACATATTGCTTTATTTTCATAAATCGTAGATATATAGTGATGGTCGTGCATTGCAACTGGCTGTTCCTTCAGGGACACGAGTGCTCCCAACATTCCTGCTGCCTCTCCAAATCGCCAAGGGGATAGGGAGGGGGAAAGCAAGGTCCCAGTTGGAAAGGCTTTCCCTTCTATCCTGAGTTCCAGATTGGGAGACAAGGGACCAGACCAGATGAGAAAATCCATCCAAATTACTGAGCTTGGGGAGGAAGAAATGTACACGCATGGGAAATTGTCAGGGCCAGGACGTTTCATGCATCCCAAATGACTATGGTCCGCAAGTCTCCCCTTTGGGAATACTTACCCAGCAGGCTGGATCACTGGATCCCTGCTTGCTGGCAACAATTAAACTCACTTATTTCAGACCAGGTTAGATATAGGGAGGACCCCCAGGTTTCCTGGGTAGCCAGGCACCACTGTAATAGGTGTGAGCATTCTCTTGCTGTCGCACAACATGGCTTCATCCTTGGGCTCCAACCCTCCCCATCATCACCACCATCGTTAAATGTCTCCTCTGGCCCCACCTCATTCTCACTCAGCCACCTCTGTATATAAGCATCTGGACCATGAATACTTTTTGAAAGATCATTTTCTTTTTTGAGAAGCAAGAGTTCTCAAGTTTCTTCAGTTTTGTTTTTGTTTGTTGTCATTATCGTGGTTTGGGGTAGGGCAGTATTGGATTGGATGTATCCAATTATCCCTTAAATTGAGAAGAAGGAGCCAGCGCTCTCTGGTTTTCTACAAGTCTCCAACAGTTGGATTACAAAGTTATCAACTTTTGAGCATCATTTTGCCTCTAGATTTTGCTTTTGTTGTTGATTAAGTCAGATCCAGGGTTGATTTCATGCCAAGCTGGCTAATGTACTTGCTTGCAAGGAAACTCTCAGAGAAGTTTCCAACCAAACTACTAACTTGCCCCCTTGCACTTACCGCTGATTCTAGCCAGCAGGTCTGAAGCCCCTCACTCTGCCCTAGTCCAAAAACCCCTGTCACACATCAGCAACCTGGAGTGAAAGACGGGGTTGGGAGCTTGTTTTGTGGCTGACTTATGAGTTCAGACTCAATTTCCCATGCTGTTCATTTGGGTGGTTAAACAGAGATAACGTGCACTCTGCATTGGATTTCCCCCTGTTCCACCTAATTGGGCATCCGAGGGGCAGCATGCCAGTCCAGGCCACCACCATAGCACTGGGACCCTGCCGGGACAGTCTGTTGGCAGTGAATGGTTTTTGCGATCTCGCAGTGATGCTTCAGATCCCACTCCCCCCGCAGTGCTTTCATCTGCAGTTCCCTGCAGAGCCTGGGGGGTCATTCAGAAGACTTTCCAGGGAGGGATGTGCACAGCCCACCACAGAGACAGTTTACAATTCTTACCAATAGCTTCCATTCTTCAGGGGCATTCCTCTTGATGCCCTGTCATGCCCAATGTGACTTAAAGAACCCCCCAAGCCCCAAACCTCCACTGCCCCCATCAGTCCACCTCCCCAACACACAAGAAAAGAAGAGCTCTTGCCAACCAATACCCTTTAGGTAGAAAACCCTACTTTCAGCTCATACAATCCAGCCTCACCTCCACTTTGCTGTCCCTTCCCCACACACGCCGAGGGTTTAGTGCCCGCACGGTGATGCCTGATAGCTCTCAGGCCTGCAACCCATCTCTGAGACCAGCTCACAAGAACACAGCCCAGGTGAGTCAGAGCAGAGTTTGGAAAACTATGGCTGGAAGGCCAAACCTGGCCTGTTGCCTGTTTTTCTAAGGCTTATGAACTAAGAATAGTTTTTATATTCATTAAGTGTTGAAAAAAGAAGAAAAATATTTTCTTACATATGACAATTATATGAAATTCAAATTTCACTCTCCATTAAACACTGTGTTATTATTAGAGGACAGCCATGCCTTTTGTTGATGTTACTAGAGGACTCCCACCCTGCATCTGGGTGTTGAGTGATTGTGACAGAGACTTTAGCCCACAAAGCCATTTGTTATCTGGCCACTTACAGAAAGAAAAAAAAAATTGGCTGATCCCTGAATTTGAGAGTTGCACAAGTTTTGACAGAGAGGAGGAAAGAGGTGTATCAACACTCACTTTAGGAAAAGGACCCCAGTTGTGACTTGGAGGCTATCAGGGCCCAAGAGAAAGGGAGAAGGCCCACATATCCAGTCCAGTGTGGGACCAGAGAGAAAACAGAAACTGAGTTGAAGTGCCTCTAGGGCCTTTGGAAATGGAAGGACGATGGTCACTTTAGTATCCACAGAAAATGGTGAGGGCATGGCCAGCAGGAGAGCACAGGAAATGCTTTGTTCTATCTAGTCTGTTGGGTGAGATGAATTGGAAGAAGGTGTTTCTGCTCCCTCAAGTGTCTGGTTCAAGTTTCATATCTCCTTGTGCTAACATACGTGGTATTTCGAGAGACCTAGAGAAAGAGGAAATCTGTATACCCGGTAAAGCTCCCAGCAAAGAGTGGTGGTCCCAGACGGTCTCTGGTTCAGAGCTCTGATCTCACGTGACTATGACTTCATGCCACATGAGTTATAAACATCTTCATCAACAGAGTCTTTTCTTATGAGAAATTAAGGCTCTCTCATTTTATTAGTAGGATAGATGCTTTCTCCTCATAGTTATGTTCCCTGGGATTTGCTCAAAAAAGCCAAACATACCTTGGCTGGTGAGATTTGCTGTTCAGCATCTAGATATGTTTGGACGCACATAATTGCTCCTTTTGCTGTTCAACCTCTGGCCCTAGAGCTGTTTGATGGAGTTTTAGTCTTTTATTTTGAGCAGACACTCCTGTCAATTCATTTTAAGTAAATGCCAGAATTTACAAGCCTAGAGTCAGTCTACCTCCTCAGGGATACTGACAGCAGAAAGGAAAGAGAAGTTCGTTGGTACTTTCCCAACAGAGCCTCGGATGCTATATTTTGAAAATAGAAAATAAATAAGAATGAAATGGCACTTCGTCTGTAAACAACGTGTCGGGAGATCTGGGGTAAGACATAGTCTGGTGCTTAGTTGGGGGTTACTTAGGTTGGCTGTGGCCTATTTTCAGAAGGTCATAGGGAGGTGGTCTCTTTAGGGTTATTGCAAATAGTCAGCTGAACAATTTTCTTCAACTTATGGGTCACATTTATTTTGCTGAAGGAAACAAGAACACAGATGAGGGAGAAAGGATGAGGATAAAAACAGACTTCTTAAACAAAATCTAGTGAATTACCAGGATTTACCCATGTTTGATTAAATACATTCAACCAAAATTTTCAAACCAAACTTTTTTTGTATTTGGAAATTTGGTACCTATTGCTAAAGATTTAAATGTAAGATAAACATTTCAGTGTTAACTGTTGGAGTTAACATTTTGGTAGTCTGGATTCTGCGAAGCAATAATTCTTACACAACTTCTTTCTAACAAGTTAAATGCAAAGTATGGCTAAAACCTCTAGAACTGCATAGATACAAAATAGACTTTGAATCCAAATCAGCTACAATTCATGTATATCTTTAGAATATAACAGCACTGTTTACATAATCTGCAGTTCACTCTTAGGAATAAATCAGGATGCACATTGTGTGATTAGAATAGTTTTATTCTCTAAATACAATCCAAAAGTGCGTTGTTATTCCTACTATCTGTCACTGCCACCACCACTGCCGCCCCCCACCGGTATATAACTTCAGAAGGCCAGCGAAAGGCTATAACAACAGAGCATAAAGGAGCCGTAGCCTAGGTCAAAGTCACTATGAACTATCATAAACTCAGATAAGTGTCTCTTTTAAGAAATAAAATAAATTTTAGCATGTTTTTTGAGCAGAATTGTTGGGCAAAATGCAAGGAGAAATCAACATTCACATTGCCAGAGAATGCAAGGAGGGAAACTAAATGCTAATTGAAGATTGTTGCTATTATCTCCTGAATGTGGGCTGTCCAGACATCTGCTCTGAATAATACAAAGTAACACACCCAAGGAATAAATCCACCAGCAATAGGCACCAAAGCTAGCTGAGCTGTTAGGTGTCTGGGTAGTAAGTAATGTCTGTAATGGTTATTCCAACCCAGACAAAAGTTGTTTATTTTGTCTATGTGGTCCTGACCTCCAATTGCATTTTGGAATCATGTGGACTCACTTCCTAGGACCGTGTGGAGCTGAGTGACCTGCCATGTGCCACAAGTCAGAACAGTTTTCTTTTCCCTCTATTGCACTGGGACCTTTCTATTTTTCCACTTTAATTGGTTGGGGAAAGAAATAGGTTCTTGTGGTGTTAATAAGGAAAATGAATCTTTACCCAAGGTAAAACCAGCCATGCAACAATCTGATGTGCTGATTAAGTGATTGTCGTCGGAAGTAGACAGGGTCACTGTCCAAGAGGGAGAGAGCTTCAGAACTACAGGGAACAGGATGGGAAGAAGGCGACTGTCAAAATTAACCAACTTCAGACTGAGTACAGCTGCCACTACATCTCATTCCAGTTTCATTCTAAGTTTTGGAAACTTTTTTCTTGTAGCTATTACCCTTGAACAATTGAGCTTTCATGACTCTACAATGAGATCAGGTTGAGATGAAATTAGCCCCTGTGGTTTCGTCTTTACCACCAGGTGTATGGAAGCAGCTAATTCTCTGATTGGTTAAGTAACCTATTTCCTCTGGGGGTTCTTATTAGAACCTATCCTGGGAGCCTCATCTTTGTTGAACTGAACACCTGAAGAGATGGTCTTCCACTGTTAAGGATTACAGACAAACTTTTAGTGGAGCACAAAGGATATTTCACCTCTGGTTATTTGCCCCCACAATTTGGCCAAAATGTAAATCTTCCCATTGAAGATCAGAAATCACCATGTGCTAGAAATTCTCTTTGGGTCTGGGCCAGGCCGTCTGCCCAGGTGTCCTACCCAAACTCAGAACAAAGTCTAGGAGGTAGAAGTTACAGGAACACATTTTCAACTCACTTCAAAATGTAAAATAAAATGAAAGGAGAAATCTGCTTTACAAGTAGTGAGATTCTCATCACTGCACATGTTTACTTTCTTGGTTTAGTTGTTGAAGAGGGACTTTAAGCATCAGTTGGAAAATAGACTAGGTAGATGATACAAAGCTTGCCCAAACATTATGGCTCAACCATTCTGTGGCTTAAATGAAATATTTTTTGTTTGCCTCCTATGTGATTTAATACTACGTGCCCATTTAGGGAGCTCCTATCACAAAATAAAAGAGGGAAAGAAGGCTTGATGTTTTAGTTCTGTGGGGAGACAGTGACATGGAGCCTTCATGTACCTCAGCCCTAAGGTTTCACTGGGTTCTGTTGATGTCCTAGCTGGTGGCCCCAGGGCCAGGACTACACCCAACAGGGAAATACTTGATCTGGGGTGTTACTTTTCACAAGAGGAAAGAACTAAAAAAGTCTGGAGCTCTTAGAACAGAAACCCATGAGTGAGAGTCAGCATGAGGAAGATCCTAGACTTGAAAGAAAGGAAAACTGGTAAGAGTAAGAGCTATTGAAAAAATGGGAAGCAAGTGCTGGGTTGCTTGAGCTTTTACAGAGAACCAATATTCTTTCCAAGTCTATGATTCTCAGATACCACAGCTTGCACTCAAGACTGTGCATTAGGGGAAAGGAACACAAACAGGGCCCTAGAGATTTGAACTCCCTTAGATAATCATGATGGACCTTTTCTCCTTACTTGTTATATAGTCATTGTAGTGTCATGAAGAATAGATTGATGGACAATGGGGGACATCTGTGTTCAAGGCTTGACTGTGCCATCAACATTCTGGGTACCCGTGGAGAAGTCACCCTACCTTCCTAGCCTCAGTTTCTTCCTGTGGCAAATGAGGGGGGTTGGACCACATAATTGCTTTCCATAGGTGTGGTCCACTAACATGAAATGATTTCCATTGGTGTGCAAATGTATTTTACTGAATAATTACATAAGGCTTTTAAAAATAAGTATTAGGAGAAGCTATAACTAGCTCATCAAACTCATGATTATACTGGTATTATTGCTTAGGGATATGGCAAAAGTAGATAGCAATGTTAGGCCTGAGTAAATTTAAAGAAAAATGTAAAGTAAATAACAGTGCAGATATTGCAAATATCACGAATGCAATATGTGATTGACTGAATTTAGAACATACTTGGATGAGATCTTCTCTCAGGACTTGCCCATCTCCAGAATTTTATGACTATTGATGCAAAATTATATGAATGGGCCACTCCAGTACAGTCAACCCTCTCTCTCTTCTGTAAGGGGCACAGTCGTTTTCTAGGTAGGATCCCATAATATGCACTTTACATCAAAGGGTTAGATAGAGCATAGTGTTGGCTAAGCCGGTGATGCATTGTTCAATTGTTGAAGATAGTCAGTGGTACCTTTTGTTGACTTAGTCTGTCTGTTCATCTCAGGTCCAGTTTATATCTGGTTTACCAAGGTCATCTTTTTGTGCATTCACGTCCGTACATAGTTCATCAGATTCCTCTTTTTCCATTTACATTTGTGTTCATAAAAAGAAATGGTGTTAAAGTAGAGGTTCTTCTGTCTAGACCCACTTCACTTGAGTTCAGGGCAATGAAAGTTTGAAGTGCTTAAGATGCAGGCTTCTGTGTCAGTCTATGTGAGAGCAAATCCTGGTCTTTCCTAACCTTTATGCGCCTCAGTTTCTTTGTCTGTAAAATGGGGGTGCTAAATACTACCTACCTCAGTAGGTTCTATGTAAAGTACTTGGGACAGTGCCTACTGTAAAGAGCCCAGTAAGTGTGAGCTAACATCATTGTCATCATCCCTCCATTGTAGCCGTCATTATCCAGTACCAGTGCAAGACAAATTAAAGGGCAAGGACGATTAGCAAAACAAACGTCTCATTAAGACATTTCTGCTACCTTCAGCCTCCCTTTCCTATGTCTGTCCCCGATCCCTCCAGCAGTTAGCAGCGTGTCAGAAGTAGCACCTACCCGCTACCCGTTCCCAACAAAGGTTTGTTCTCTAACTTGCTGGTATCTGGTTATTAGAGAGAAGCACAAACTTCCTCTCTTCCCTAGAACAGAACCTGTTGATTTTATCAAACAATCCAATTATGCATGGAGTCAAGTAGTCTTATATTGATAGAACCTTATTGTGAAATCGGGGCTTGCTACTTGCAACCAAAATTTCTCAAACTAGACCTCTTGGACATATTCTGGAGGAGGGAAGAAGTCTATGAGGATTTATTTTTAATTCTGGGTTTCATTTTTATAATAAGTGCAATTCAAAAGAAAAAAACTTTTCCTTTGAAGTATCAGTTTGAAATTCTGTTATTATTGAGAGAAGAAAGCTGCAGATCTTCCAAGTCAGGGTTTCTCAAACTAGGGACCACAGACATATTCCGGCCGAGTTTGGAAGGACACTGCTCTCCTTTAAGAAGGAACCCGGCATTTCTCAGGTTTGAGGATGCCGCCAAGTCAGCGCCCTGGCCTCTCCTTTTTGTACTCCTTCCCATTCCTCCTGACCCTGGGTTCCAAGATCATGTTTCCATGTGCTCTGTACATCAAGGAATAACCCAGGAGGCTCAACTTTGACTCAGTTGGGTGGCACACATGCCTTCTGGAGATGCAAGCCTCTCGCTGATT
Source organism: Manis javanica (assembly GCF_040802235.1). Classification (NCBI taxonomy): domain Eukaryota; kingdom Metazoa; phylum Chordata; class Mammalia; order Pholidota; family Manidae; genus Manis; species Manis javanica. Next base: position 48,925,516 of record NC_133156.1, read on the forward strand.
GTCTGTCCCTATTCAGCCCAATAAACTTCACAATTATCCTCGTTCCTCCTACACTGCAATTGCTTGAGTCCTTGAAGAAAGGCCCAGGGTAACATCTGGGGATTCGTTGCAATTCCTTGCCTCATCTCCTGGGTTGTCAGGAGCCACACAGAGTATCCCAGATGTTCATGTAAGAAACAGATTTTGCATTTCCTCTCAAGTTGCCTGCCTAATGGGGTTCAGTCTTATACCAACCCACTTCTTTCATAGCACTTTATCTCACAAGCTCTTTTTTTTAAAAGGCTTGCCTTGATTGTCTTTGCAAAATAGGGTACCATAATTTCAACAACCCGGAAGTCAAAGTCAGGGTTTATTGCCTTCCTCCTCATCCTTTTCATCATCTATTTCTATGCATCATTACAATCAGCCCCACAGAAGGCCCATCATATCATGGACCGTCTCTGAGCTTTTCACTTCATTGGTAATAAAGAAAGAAACCACACGAGACAGCAGCTAGGAGAAAGTTAAGTATTTCATCATAAACATTCTCAGGATAATTAGGATGGATTAAATTACAAGAGAAAATGCATTTAGTTAATCTTTCCTCTAATTAAAAAAATATCCCTGGTTTTAAGTAAAGTGTTTGTTTTTAAAACATATTTTTATTGTAATCAGGAAGGGGAGGCCTATTTGGACCTCAGTGATAGGATGCTACATCTGCAAAGTAATTAAAAATTACCAGTCAGTGGTTTTTTTTTATTATTAAGATACTTCAGGAGCCTGCTCAGTCCTTTCTCATAGCTTTCACCATGGGATTCTCCACCAGCGACCTCATTCTGCGGTCTACGGTGGTGTTATTCTCTGTTCCCAGATCCCTGAAGGTGTGGCTGACCCCTTTTGGTCAACAGGTGTCAAGTGGGAAGATTAGTTCAACAGAGGTTTATATACTTTTCCAAATGATCAGGGATAATAGTCAAAATGACATGTGTAGGTGACACAAGGCATCCATAAACTAGAGCACAGACCCAGGCTAGCCCCTAATGGGTCCTATTCCGAGACTGACAGAGCCCAGATCGCCCCAAGCCCAACAGGTCTGTCTCACAAATAAGGAATCATTCACATTTCCTCCCCAGTTCACAGCTCAGCTCAACTGCAAAGCTCACTCCCTACTCTCACCCCAAACATTTCTAGAAGTTTCCATGGGTGCCTCACATGCTTACCTTTAGCCCATTCAGACTCTTCAAGTTTGGTCACCTCATTGTTGCCTGCTGACTAAAAAATTCACTTCAGGGAAACCCTACAGTATTTCCCCTACTGCCAGGGTCTGTGCCAGGCATATGACAACCAACACCCTCAGTGAAGTCCTCAGCACTCTACTGAAGTCCTGCTGTGTTTTCACTGTGAAGGAGAGAATACCACACTCCCCACCCCGAGGAACTTTATCAGCAGGTTCCACATTCCTTTGAGAAAACAGCCCTTCATTTTTTGCCTGTAGCCCCTCTCCCATACATTGTGGTTTTGTCCCAGGGCTGGGCTGTAAGACAGACACCACAGGACCCTTTTTGCTTCCTCACTTCCCTGCGGCCTCTGTAGACCCAGGGGTCAAGGGTGATGCTCACAGCCAGGCTCTGAATTCCAATTCAGACTCAGTTAGGATCCCTGTCATCGACACAACCAGCTCCTTGAGAAAATCGCCTCATACCTCATTTAGGTTAAGGCTTGTTTCCATTTTCAGCCAGATCAACTGCAGAAAAAAGAGCCCCTGTGATCTCCCCTCCTCATGTTAATTATCCCACAAAAGGAACAGAGAGGCAACTGCTTCCACATCACCTAGACTCCAGATTTCCAACAGTTTCTGGCATGCTCTTTGAGGCTGCTAGTACTGATCATGCATGACACCCGCACCCCACAGCACCAGCTATATATCACAAAACTATATCCTGCCAGACCCCAGAGAAAGGAAGGGTTAACCAATATTCTAAAGACTGAAAGGCCCACATAATTGCTGTCCAGAGGAATTAAAACTGCTGACAATCCTGGCCACAAATTCCGAGTTTAGCTGCAGAAGCACCATATTAGCTATGAAGCTGGTTAGAACTTGGCCCAGAAGGGTCATCTGTCTAAAGGTGTAAGCAGAGTGATGGGCTCTGATAAGTGTGAATTGTATTTCTTTGTTTCTAAAATTATGCTTTAACTTCGAGAGGGATTGCCAGACAGCTTTGTCTAGTTGTCTAGAAATACTGCCAGGGGGTGGGGGCTCCCAAAGATTATAATATAACCACCTCACAAGCACAGAGACGTTTGTACCTGATTTATTCCAAGTTAGCAAGCTGTCCATCACTGGTGGTGCTACTGCATCTGGAACAGTCTCCCTAATGACTCAAAGCTGTGGCATCTGCTTTGCAGAGAACGTCCTAGCAACAGGCAATGAGAGTTTTTCTCTGGGTTAGGTGTATGTGTGCCTGGGAAGCCCACATTGTCACTAATGATAGCGGCAATTGCAGTGAATAGGGAGGGAGACAAATTGAAGATATTGACAGCAGTAAGAGAAACTAGCTTTTTCCTATTAATCCAAAGAATGCAGGCAAGTTGAGATGGGTCCCCTAAGCATGTTGCTACCAACTTCTTGCCAAACTTTGAATATGAACTGATTTAACTTTTTTGTTTCTATTTAATGGGGTCAAGAAAGATCTGTATCCATTCACTTACTGACCTGCTCTCTGGGGGCCTAATAAAGGAAATGTTATCATGTCATAGAGAAGCCTAGCGCAGGAACTACTCTACCCAGAATGAATCAGCTTGAAGCACATAATATACATCAACACCCACTCCAGACTCTCAGTATCTCCCTCATAATGTTTGTAGAATGTAACATCTTCCCTCTTTGCTAACTATTAACACTCTTTGTCACCACCTTGGTATTGTAGTTACTGTGCATTCCCTGGGTGGGGTGGAGAAATATGTAGCAAAGGATTGAATGCATGAGCTTTGGAATTAAGGAGATTTGGCTTCAAATTCAGCCTCCATCAGTTGCAAGTTGGGTAATCTTTGGCAAATTATGTTTTTTCCGGCATCTCATTTTTGTGCAATTGTGAGGACTTCGCTTACAAATGAAGCTCTGAACGCATTGCTTGATACTCCATAAATGTCAGCTTAAAAATCACAAATATTTTTTAAGTCCTAAGTGTTTTTAGGAGTCATACATATTCTTGAGCTAATATGTTATAAACATAAACAAGAAAGCCACATGTGTATCATCCCATGCCGTGTCTGGTGTCCACACCTCCTCTGTCTGGTTCCAGCTGAGCAGTGGTAACCATGTTCTTTGCTTCACTCATCAAACCCTTACCGAGCACCTGCTGTGTGCTAGGTGCAGCATGAGCTTCCTCTGGGTGTGTCCCTAGGGCAGCGGTAAGAGAACAGTGGTTGCCCAGGGGCTGGTGGCCCTCTGAGAAAAGTCAGACCTCAACTCTTTTTTTTTTTTGCCCACATGACACTTCACTGTTTTCTAACTCAAGACATACTTCCCGGTGTTTCCGCCAATAATTTGGGGGCTATTTTCCAACATTGTCCCTTGCTCACAGCCTACTAAGGAGATCAATGTAAGGATAGAAGCCTTAAACTTCAAATGGTCATTTAAATTCATTTGTAACACAATGTAATTACATAAAAGAAAGCAGTCAGGTATCAAACTGTGGATCCACACAAATGACTCCCTCATAAGTGTTAATATTTTCAACAACGAAAGAAATTTAGTTAAATCAAATGAAGATGGCAACTCATTAAAATTTGATTTTCCCTCCTATCCTTTTTTATCTTTTAATCCATCGTATATGGCACAACTTGTTCTGTTAAATAACACTCATTAATTAAATCTCATCTTCTCTTCACTGTATCTGTATTTTTATTTATTATGAAAACCATCATATGCTTATAATCTAATTTAGTTGGATTAGTGCTTGGACATCTCTAGATAAGAAAACCTTGAGGTTTTGAGGTGGAATTACTGGCAAGGGAGGGAGTGGAAGAAACCAAGTTCTCTTCTCATTTCCCCCTGGCAAGAGGTGGTGGGGCAGGCCTCTCCTCTGTTGGGGGAGTCAGCCTAGATTTGCTTAATGAAGCCCTATAAGTTTGTATCTTTGTTGAGTATGGGGAAGGGAGGGAGGGCAGAATCTACAGAAAGAGTTGTCAAAGCAAATACTCCCATGTGGGTGAGGCTAGCACAATGTATGTGAGGGCTTAAAAAAGGGTACAAGCCAGTAGGTAGTGGGGATAACCTGGAAAGCAAACACCCCTCTATGGAGGGCAGACATGACCCTAGCTAATTGTTGCCATGTAGAAACACAAGCCTAGTTTTACCAAAGTTCCCGGTTTTGCAATAGAAGCCAGCTATCAGGATTTGATGTGCCTACTTTCCCAATTTCCAAATGTTGGCAAGCAATTCAAAGTTTGTTAAAATGCTATCTATACAGGCCATTCAAATAAGACAGAGGGCCAAACAGACCAGCCATCTGTGGCCACTGACACTTCCTCTCGTGCAAGATTAGTATTGAAGTAGGGAACATCATTGCCTGGATTGAGACTGGTACAGCTTTGACTTTTCTCCCTTGATACCCAACTCTCCTGGTGACTGGTTTATGCTGGTGAGAGTCTCATGACCACAGTATAATGGTGATACTTGGCACTTGCCTGGTGAATTTTCTCCAAGGAGCTCAAAATACTTTGTGTTGCCTCGGTCAGCCTCACAACATGCCTGTGAGACAGGCAGGTAGCTATTGCCCCAAACACACGATGAGCAGCCATAGAAAGTATTTCACACAAGACAGCTAGGTTGACTCATTGATTTAAGTCCATGGTCTACACAGTTGGCAAATACAGCATTCAAGAAGCATGGGCAGAGTTTCCCATTTACTGCCTCCTCTGCTGCCCTTTTTGGCTTCTCTTCCTTCCATCTGCTCCAGTTGATAGCTGAGCTCCAGATCTCAACAATATATACAAGCAAACCGAGCGTGAGTGTGAGTGTGTACACGTGTGTGCATGCATGTGTGTGTGCCCATCTGACTTCTCGGCAGGCCCAGCATGGAGCATCTGCACCCATTACAATATGTGTCTGCATTGGTCATTGGTCTAACGCCATGCTCTGAAATGCTACTTTGGCAAATGCTCAAGACCTAGAAATTCCAAATATGTAACCTCAGGACTCTGGATATATGTATTATACTAACAGTGCCTAATAATTCATGCTGCTTCGGGTCCCTAAGTCCCTTTCTCTCCCTTAGGCTAGTAGAATTACAACTGTGAAGGAGGAGCCTTTCCCCTACAGAGCTGGCATATATGCCCTCACTTTAGCCACAGTAGATTAACAGGAGTGGCCAAATAAAATAGGGATAAGGGCTAGAGCCAGGAGCAGAGATCTCTGAACTGACTTGTGTAGAACACCTAAGGAAGTCCCACCGACCAGCAGTGATTAGAACTCTGCGTGTCATCATTTTCCCCTCTCTGACAGGGTTCAAGGGCTTTGCTGCACAATCCCCCTGTGTTGCTCCTTCTGCTCTGCTTCAGGGGCTCGGCACTCTTTGTCGTGCTCTACTCAGGGGAATTCCATGGCTTTTCAGGCATAACCCAGAGAGAAGACTCCAGTACAGCAGTGTAAACCTGCTGATCTTTTTCCCAGGACAGCAGAGCCCAAATATCCTCCATTTTCTAGATTGCTTTGCCCTTCCTTCCAAATGGTCTCAGATCAGGCTACTGATTCCTGGGAACAGTTCCCAGCATGACATTCTACTACAATCATTCACATTCTCTGCATGCGAGCATGCCATAAACATCCTGCAGAGGCGGATGCAAAACCAAACACCTGGCCATTTTAAATGCATGTGTTGATAGAACTAGACTTATTGACATTGGAACTACAAAGGCTGTCATACCCACCAGCTTCCCATCTGATCCTGCAAGTTAGGATGCTCTTCTTTAGAGTCAAAGGAAACTGCCTTTTCCAGGGATGAAAACTTTAAACATCCCACAGAAAAGCATGTGCAGTCCCTTCTTGATCTAGGCAGAACCGCAGTTGATTATGCTTCCAGAATCAACCATGCTGTTTTAGCTCATCCCAGTGATCAAAATCATTATTGAATATTTTTAAGTATGTATATTAAAAAAACATATCTTTATATAGCCAGGTATAAAAGTACATACCTGGGTATATAAAGAGATGGCTTTTCTGCTGCCTTGGGAGGAATCGCCTTGTGTCTTCCACTTGGCTGTTCAGAATGGAAGTTTTCAAAGGTCAGCCGAGGCTTCTCTTTATCTTCACTCATCACGCCTCTCAAAGTATCATACAGACAAATCACCATTTGTATCTTTCCCACACATATACAAACATGCATTCTTCGAAGTTAAAAAGGCACCATGTTGGGGACATCTCTGTCATAGAAGCCTCAGGATGACTTTAAAAAAATCAAGAGAGCCACTGGCATCCTCAGCACAGCCAAATCCAGGAAAACACACAGTACCCTGCTGTACAGGGTGCAGATCCCAGCACAGGGGACCCTCATGGTAGGTCTGCCAGCTTTGGATTAAATTGACTCCTCAAGGCAAACAGTGAAACTCAGGAAGGCTCAGGCAGGCAGATGCCCCTGGAGTTCCCACTCAGCCCTGCTCAGGTTTCAGAAGAAGCTGAAGTGAAATTGCAGATTGAGCTAGACGCCTGGGCTCACCAACGGTCACTTTAATGGTGTGTCTGGCTCATGCTGACACCCTGGGATGGATCTGCCTGGACATTTAAATTTCTATTTCCATCACCGGTGCAATTAGGTCACACTGAGTAATGCAACTTTAAAATATTTTCTGATGGTAAAAGCAAACGATTGCAGCGTTATAAAATCATGTCTTTAAGGAGACATTAAGATGTTCCTGATACTGATTCCAGCAAGATAAAAAGCTGCAAGCCACAACTTTGAGGGAAAGGAGGCAGAGGCCCTGAAAACAGCATGAGGCTGATACATAAAGAAAGCTGAGCTGGGAGTGGCTGTGGAGGCTAGAAATGCACATTGCTCGGGGTTTTCCTTATAATTTGTTTTTCCTCCCAGGCTGTGGCTTCACCCCTTTCTATTAAAACCCTGACAATACCTCCTAAGAATGACAGTCTCTGGCAGAACCAATTCCCTTAGTTTGGCCAACCCCAGTGCCCAGCAGCAACACACAGTGTCCTGAGGAATCTACGTTCTCCTCTGACTTGGAGCAGGCGTACACCAGATGCCCTGAAAGTGCTGGCTGGCTTGAGATTTTCTGGGCATGAGCCTCCTTAGTCATTTAAGAGAAAACAAAAAGCCACATTGAAGCTAAGGAGAACAGTATATAGTAAGAGGCCACTGTGAGTTAGCTTCAAAAATACTGTGTTTCTTAGCTGCCAAAATAGCCCATTTGTTAGAAGTGCAGAGCCGGATTTGAAGAGGAATAGCAAAGGGAGTAACTAAGTAAATCAAGGGTTTCTCCTGAGTTTGGGAGCTTTGAAGTCCTCTGGAGGGACTGACCAAGGGATGTGGTGTCCTGTGATCTCAAGCATACATTTGAAATGGGGGCAGTATCACCCCCCAAAGGAGTGAAAAATGGTTCTCAGGGAGGATGGAAAAATCTTACCCTTTTTTATGTAAAAAACACAAATATATATTCAGGCAATAAACAGGTATGGAATATATCTATGGCATTAAAACTTATGGTGGAAAGAGGAATTGAGGAAAAGGTCTAAAGAGACACATGGAAAAGGAGATAAAGATAAAAAAGAAGTTGAGAATATTCATTTGGTAAAAGGGACGATAGATTGATTTGTTTCTTGGACGTCAATAGAAGTAGCCTCGAGTTTCTTTACCAGCGATACACTATTGCTTAGGAATCTTTCTGCCAATTCATGTTTCTGTTTTTATTACCCACCTGCCTGCTGGTTTGGATTTATCTCAAATCAGTTGGGACAGGTCAAATAATTGATTTTATAGATGTTTTGCATTTACTGATAACTGAGTTTCTTTTTTGGTGAACAACAGCTAACAGTTGCTGAGTACTGACCATAAAACTTGCCAACCCCGGTGCCACATTCTTAAAATACCTTCTTCATATCTCATCTTCATGTCAATTCTGTAAGGCAGAAACTATTACCATCATTGTACAGGTGAGAAAACTGGCTCAGAAAAGTTAAGCAATTCATGTCTTAACTGTCAGTGAACGGGGAGATGAGCTCCAAATCCAGGTTTACTTGACAGAGACCAGGTGTAACCATTACGCTATTTTGATCACTTGCTTTGACCCCAGGTAGCTGCAGCAAGAGAGTTACTTTGTAGGCCAGCCATGAAATCAGGTTGTATAGGCACCAGAGATGCCTACTGGTGAAGTCACTGCCAGCAGCTTTCCTCTGTGGTGGAGGACACCCCCCTGTTGGTACACTTTGGGGTTCTCCACTTTACCAGTGCCCCCCTGGCCAAAGAGTGCACTAAGTTATCTCAGATTCCAAAAATGAATCATTGCCCCTCAGCGTGGGCATGATTGGCCAACTTCCCTAAATTTAAGTTGACTTTCTATCAGAGTTCACATTTCCACCAACTTTTCATTAAATTAATTATTCAAAACAATTCAGAGTTAGCGTTCTCACAGCAACTGTAACTCTGCCATGACTATATTAAGGCGTAAATTGAACAGCATGTTTTGCAATAAAGTTAATTTTATATTCACCAGAGAACTGAGTTATAGTTGCTGTGGGAACCATCATTTCGAATCTCTTGACTTTGTTGCATTTACATTCTCAGCCACAGCATTGCACACCATAGCATATTTTGCTTGGATGCTTAATTTGCTTCACACCATGGCCTGGCTACCCTGAACTTGGAGGGCCTGTGACAGACTAGCATAGTAGCCTTCTAGTTTTTCCAGCCTTCTTACTTATTCTGGTACCTGTGACACCTCACGGAGAACATCAGAGGAACTAAATGATCCCATTTTATCTTAAAAATGTGTGTCATGAGGAGATGACTTTCTTTAGAAGCATAGTCAGTGATAGGCACCAAGTCTCAGGCAGTGTTGACTAAAGCAGGCAGTGCCTTTGCATTTATGTGGAGCCAGGATTCTCATCCAAGGGTATTTGGGCTCTGTGCTGTATTATTCAGTACACACAGGGTGACCTCTGAAGCTCCAAGTCCTTGCAAGTGCCATTAATCATGCAGGCATGCATGGCCATACATCAGAACTTATTGGAGCTCCAGAAAAACTAAACGACATTTCCCAGAGCCACATAAAAATCCTAGCATCTCTAAATCAAGACGCATTGCAGGGCCTCTCTAAAAGAAATGTACAGTAGAACTGGAATAGAACTCGGGCTAAGTCCTGATGGTATGGAATTGGTAATGTGTGCCAAAGTAAAGACAGAAGCTTGTTTGGGAGGAATAGCAGAGGGAGATGAAACTCTGAGATGGTTAGAGATGCAAGCATTCCGTCTACAAGTATTATCGATTTTTGTACCTTTATTGGAAAAGTCTGTCATGCTTTCTGCCTCCTGGGGATTGCTCGGCTGCAGTGTGGAAGTGTGGATGTGTGGAAACTGCAGGTTAGCAGCTGAGTAGCAGCTCCCATTCACCATGCAATTATCCATTTAGCTAAAATGTGACTTAGCAGAAACATTCTGCTAGTTCGCATGTTTAAAATGTATTTGAAAGGAGGGGCTTTTGTTTATCTTAATGAGAGAATTTTGAAGAGAAAAAGTCTCGCCTTCCTGAAGGCACACTTATTATGCAGACCTGAAGAAAAGCACCTAACAATAGCATAGGCCAGGTTGTTGGAATTTTGCCTCCCATTTCTATACTCTTTCAGAAAAACAGAAGTCTCCTTATTTCTCACACTGTGCTACATATAAATACAGCTCCTGATGGGGGCCTACTGCAAAATTTATAAAGACCCTGTAATGACCAGTGACCTCCCCCCAGTCCTTGACAAGCTAAAACCATGTTAAGAAAGTACTAGGACCCTACATGCAAACAGAATTTCAAAGAGCAGGGTAAGTTCATGACGACTCAGGGCTACCTGGGTCCCAGTGATGGGAAGGAGTGCATGATAGAAGGCTCTAGATTCATAGATAAGGGCAGAGGTGGGAGATGCCATGCCAGCCAGAGGAAAGAAAAGAGGGTGAAGAACAGAGGAGAATGGAAGGTTTTTATTGTTTCTGTGCTAGGAGAAAGTAACATAAAACAAGATAAAATACAGGCCACTGTTTGCAGTCATTTGACACACAGTCATTTGAGAAAAAGTTTTCAGAGGATTTGGAGGGATTGTTGGTAAGGAAGGTTTGACAGATAATAAATAAATATAAATATATGTATGTATATATGTGTGTGTACACACACAGATGATGGATGGATGGACGGATGGACAGAAAGAAGTTGGATGGAAGGATGGGTAGATAGAGCAAGTGTTTTGAGTGTTTCCATGTGCCACAGTTCAGATGGGTCCAGATGACCTATAGAGAGAAACAGAATGCAAAGGGATTAAATTCCAGGAGTAATGACCTGAGAGGGTGTTTGGGGGTGGCCCCACAAAGGCCCGTTACCAAGCAGAACTAGATGAAGTGGCAGAATCAATGCAGCCTTGTGGTCTGAAGTCATTACACAGAAGTCAGGGAGGCCGTTTGCTGGAGCTGCTCTGTTACACTGTCAGCTCCAGCCCTGGGGATAGAACCTGGGTGACCCAGGGTCCTCTGCTCTCCCTCACCCACGCTGCCTTTTCCCTCCAGCTCCACATGCCGTCCTTTAGTATAGGAAAGCAGCTCAGAGCAGAGGGCAGAATCACTGCAAAAGGTAGCCTCCTCTCATTTGTTCACTGATTCCCAGCTGAGGAGTTTAATTGGTTTGCATCTCTGGAGTGCTAGCTTACTGACTGTATTTTTTCCCTGCTTTTGTGATCCAAACGTCTTTCCTTTCGGAGGGATGTGTAGAGAACCCTAAGCACATAGAGCATTAAACCAGCCATGTACAGTCATGGCAGCAGGGCACCCTGCCCAAGCCACAGCCATGGCATACCAACCTTCTCCTTTTGGCCTCCTCCTGGCCGGCCCCCAGATTCAGTCCTTAGGGCCCCATCCCCAGTCTGTTCTCCCAGCACAAAGGGATCCTTTTGAAAATTCAAATCCAATCAAGCCATTCCTCTGTTCAACAAACCCTCCCAAGGGCCCTCTTTCCATACCCCAGCAGAACACCCCTTTCTGTTAACATACTTTTCTGAGCCTGGTTGAGATGTCCATGCCCTGTGATCCTTTACAGTCTCACCTCACATGCCTCTTACACTTTCAGGGGAAATCTGCAGATACCAAGTCCCATCCCTTATGCACAGGTCTTACTCATGGAACTCTCAGGAAATTACCTCATTCTTCTCATTGCCATTCCAGTCTCTGGAGGGCACCTTCCTGGAGTCTTTGCTACACTGACAAAACTGGTCTGCTTTAAGCAATAGCCGGCAGTCCCTCCTCACAGCCAATTGAAGTGCAAATCAGAGGCTTCCCTAAGCTACACAGACCCTTCTGCTACCATTTGCTGTTACTTTTAACAAGAACAATAATAATAGCTATCCATTCTAGAATGTTTACTCTGTGCACTTAGACCTAGTTTACGGAGTGTGTGTATTACTCCATGTATTTACACATATTTATATAGCATGCTAAGCATGTGCTATGTATTCTCTTTTAAACCCCAGCATCCCTCTGGGATAGGTACTTTTATTGCCCTGGTTTCACAGATGAAGAAACTAGGAAAAAAGAGTGTATAATTTTTGCCCAAGATCATGCAGCCAAAGGGTGGAGCCAAGATTTGAACTTCTGCAGCCTGGATTCAGAGCCACTGTTCTCATCACTCGTGGTCCTGCCGCAGGGTTCCTGAGCTGATGCGATGCTTTGGCCTAAGGAGGCAGCAGGATCAGTTAGAAGGCCCAGCATGCCCACCCAAGAGACTCAGTATTAAAGTCTCTTGCCCTTGGGGGACTTCCCCACCATCCCCATCTTCTGCTTCTGTGCCCACCCAGGAAAAGAGTCAGCCCTCACTCTCTGTCTTCAATAATAACCAATTATCCCAGGTTGCCTGTGACTGAGAAGTTTCCTGGGACTTGGGACTTTTAATGCCAAAACCTTGTTAGTCCCAGGCAGGTGCAGACAGTGGGTCACCCTAGTTGACAGCAGAGGTTATGGAGCCCATCTGCCTGGTGTCAAATCCCGGCTCTACCACTTAACAACTCTGCAACTTTATCCAAGTTACTTAACTTCTCTGTGCCTCCACTTACTCACCTATAAAGTGGGAAGATTGTAGTACCTACACTGTGGAGTTGTCTTTAGAATTCAACAAGCTAATGCGTGAAAGGCCTGTAAAGAGTGCCAGGCACACAGAAATGTCTATAGACAGGAGAGTTTGCTATTCTTTTTGTCATTATAATAACAGTGTCTTAAAATTACACTAAAATCTTGGAATTACAGTCCTGGAGTAGATTCTTTGCCTAGCTCTTTTAACATCTACCAGAAACCAGCATTTAGGGGTTCCTTTACATTTCCTAAAGTTGGGCTACAAACAGCAACAACAAAAAACATGTGGCAATTTATCGTTGGCCTGATTTTACTCCAGTTAAAAGAGAGCCGTCAGCCCTGCAGTAAGTAACAAGTCCGTGCCCACAGGCCTCCTCAATGTTATTTGTATTTTTATGACTCTCCTGTGGCTCTAAGGATGCTCAGTGGTTGTAGAAATTGGATGGTTAAAAATAACAAATAAGAAATCAAAGTCGCGCCTTTGTCCCTATTTCCATACCGGGTAGCTACCACATTCATTATTTGTTGGACAGCTATGGGAATAAGCAACACAAGGTACAACAACTTGATTATCCTCCAAGAACCAAATTAAACCATTGAGCTTTCTTATTATTGTCATCCCTGCCTTTGTGTAACTCTTGTCACCCTCTTAATCTACCAACGTGCCTCTCTTCTACCTCGCTGGGTGCTCTATTCTGTCTCTTTCAGTCAGAAGGCATCAGCTTCTTACAAGTTGAAAGGCACGGACCTACTCCAGCACTCATCGACAACCGCTGGCATCAGCTTGGTTTGGACCCTATGCCGCAACCAGCTGTTTCTTTTGCTTGGGGAAGTGTCATCCATCCAGGGGCTTGGGGTGTGGTCTGCGGGAAGCTTTTTCTTTTTCCTGGCTGCTGAGTCAGGGGCACAGGGAAGCAGCAGAAACACCACATAGCTTATGATGCATTCATTCCACAGTATCTCCAGGGCTCGGCACGGGGTGGGAGCTGGGAAAACAGCCTCACGCAGCAGAGTCAGAGTCTTTGCGCTTGGGAAGTTAAGAAGGCTCCCTGGAAGATGGGCATTAGATTGCCGGTTCTCAGCCTCAGCTGTGCATGTAGGAATCACTTAGGGAACTCAAAACATAAAAAATACGTCTGCCTGGGTCATCCTTAGAGATTCTGGTTTAGCTGGGGTGCAGCCCAGCATGGTGATCTTCTGGAACCCTTAGGTGATTCTCACATGCAGCCACGTTGAGACCCAGCACTTGAAACAAAGGATGAGAAAGAATTATGGCAAATGCTACAGAAGGAAGAGTAGGAGGCGCTGTGAAGTCACAGAAGAGGGGAGGAACACGGAGCTGGCAGCCAGAAAGCCTTCCCTGAACAAGTGCTAGCTGATGAGGATGAGTGGACTTATCCAGAGTATGGGGAGCATAGTTTAGGGAGAGGTATCTGCACGAGCCCAAAAAGAGGATCCAGGCTGTGTTCTAGGACATAGTGAGACAGTGTGGCTTGAGCTCAGAGAGCAGGACTGAAGTGCCAGGAGACCAGTAGACTGCACTGGGCAGGGCCAGGTAATGCAGGGCCTCCAAGACCCTTTCGGGGCTTTAGGACTGAATCCTAAAGCAGTGGTTCTCACACAAAGCAGACATCAGAATCCCCCAAGGGCTTGTTAAAAATGTAGATTTCCCAGTCCCATCCCGCAGAGGTTCTGATTCAGTAGGACAGGGATGGAGCCCAAGAATGTACATTTCTAGCAAGTTCCCAGGTAAAGCTGCTGCTGGTCCCACACTTTGAGAAGCACTGCTCTGATCCAAAACAATGAGAGAAACCCCTGGTACATTTTCAGCAGGAGGCGGCACCAGCTGGTGTGTGCCTTAGCAACAGGTGATATTCACCCATCACTAGCCCACTACATCTTCCTTTGATCAGGTAAAGTGGAAAAGGAAAGCTGATGTTCCAGGGGGAAGAAAGCCTCCCCAAAAGGAAAGCACAAGCTTATGTCAAACCCCAAACCCTGGTGCTACTGGTGAATATGATTTACTCTTGGATTGCTTAAGTAACTGACACGGGGTTTCCCTCCCAAGCAGGGGTATTCCCAGTTGTTGCATAAACTCTCAGATTCCTCCCTCCATGATCTTCTGCTTTAAAAATCAAAAAGAAGTAGTGATTGGAGCTTGAAGCATTAAAACAGTGAAAATATGCCTTCCTTTCTCCTTTTCTGTAGAATGTGGAAGGGTTGTTTTTATTTTTCAAGTTCACCATTTTTTTAGGCCAAGGCTAAGCTGCTGCCTTCCTTCTCCCAGGCAGATAGAAATGCTGCTGATCAGCGAGAATCCAGGTGCAACCAGGAGCCGTGCAGCACAGACAGCTGGATCCAAATTTATATCACCTCACGGAGGCTCTGCTGTTTCTGTAGCTGCTGGGGTGAAAGGGGGTGTGATTTCTGCCATATGAGCAAAAGACAAGCAGTAGACCATGGAAAGGATCACTGGCCTTCTCAGCCCTCCCCACCCCAGGTTTCCCCATGCTAGACCCCACGCAAACCCTTTAAGACGCTGTTGAAACAAAGGAAACCATCTGCCTCTGGATTTTCCGTGTCATCACTAACAAAGTAGAGGCAGCTGTTCCAGCCCAGGTTCATGGCTGAGCGTCCCTGCCAGTTTGTGCCTGGAAGCAGAGCCCTTGCACTGCTCCCTGCTGTTCACATGGATGAGCGGGAGGGACAGGCCCTACCATTTCCCAAGTACCAGAATGCTTCTTTGGCAGCCGGTCTTCTAAAATCAGTTGGACTTTTCCCCAGAGTGTCTTGAAGCACCAGATTAATTTTCTGAGCGTTTGCCACTGCTGTTTAGTTATAAATGGCCACCGATCCCCTAGCGATTCCCGGTTCCCAACACCTCAGCTGTTTCCAATTCTAAAGAGTTCTGGAATGCAGTGGCAGACTCTATTACATACTTCCAGTGTGCGTCTGCTCTTTAATTCCACAGCTCTCAGAAAACAGTGATACTTAAAAGAGTTGGGAAAGTGGGGAATTCCCTAATTAAGTTAAAAGGCGAAAGTACAATTCTGCCCAAGAGAAGCCGCCATTTATTCCAGCTTCAACTCTCCTGCTCCTCAGAACTGCCCTTAGCTTCATAGGTTTTCTCCTCACAGGTGGACCAATGTAGCATTCCTAGATTCCCAAGTGGTGGTCATAGGGGGAGCATGGGTTTCTTAGAATGGGATGCCATCACATACTGAGGACACTCAAGAAACCTGCATTTTTTAATTTGAAATAGAATAAGCTTTTGTTTTGTTCCTGATCTGGAGATGAGGCAAAGAGAAATGGCCTGCACTTCAAACTATGTCCCAAAGAAAAGGCTACCGCTAATTAAAATATTTGTAATAGTAACAACTGTTATCAACGCAAACAACAAGTGTTACTATAAATGTGCCAAGCTCTCTGCTAAAATCTTTGCCTTTATCATTTAATTTATTCACTCTGGCATCCATATAAATTATCATCATCATTCCTGTTAAGTTACTCATTCAACAGTTATTGTCTGTCATGCACCATTTTCTTCCTAGACCCTGAGGCTATCACAGTGAACAAGAGACAGAAATCCCCAGCATTCAAAAGTGCAGATTGTAGTCTTTGAGAAGGACAGTAAATAAGATTAATTAGTAAGCTATATAGTTTTACAAGCAAGGTCAAAGGTGAATCTACCAGGTCAAGGCCACACAGACTTCAAGAAGCAAATCTAGGTTTTAATTCCAGAACTCTGTCTCCAAACCAGTTTAAGGTTTACCCCTTGGTTCAGAAGAGAGTTCCCACAAGGATTTCATCCAGGACTCAGTAGCTCTCCTAGTGATCTCTTAAACCAGGCAGAACATCTCACTTCTCCAGCCTTCCCTGTCATCTGCCTACGTTTACCTGCAGCCTGTTTTGTGATTCCATTTGCATTTCCATCTGAGTAGGGTGTTGTCCTCTCTGCTTTTCTTAGGTGTGCTTGATATTGAATGTTAAAATCCTACTTCACTTTCCACACCCCTTATACAATATTAGCCACTTATTTCTACCTCTGAATTGCTACACATGGCAGAACATTCCTTGATGCTTTTTTAGAAAAGCCTTTTATGGTAATTACAGCTTTCTTTGAGTGCATTTATGTTCCCTTTTTACTGTGCTGCAGGCATTATTTTGTTCATGCCTAATTTTTGTTAAGGCCAAAAGCCTGCCTACCTGGTTACTGTGTTGACAGATTTTTTTCTTTAAGTGCTCAGAATTTTACATGTAGAAAAGCCTTGGAAACTATTCCATGTCCACTCTGCCAAAGGCATTAGAGATGCTGATTTCAGTCAGAAGTCACTCATGCATTCATTTCCCTATTTACTGAGTACTGGCAATCCACGAGTAAACCAAGATAGATGTGGGCCCTGCCCTGACAGGTTTACTTCAGAACTGGAGTGCCCAGAGCTGCTGTTCAGTTCTGCACTGCACAGTTCTAGGGGCACCATTCAACTTGTAGTTAATGATGATATGCACATTTGTTACAACAGTTTTCAAGCAGGTGACTGTAAAATGTCTTAAGGAAGGGCTGCTACATGGGCTAGCAAGCAGCAGGGAGATGGCAGATGGCTGTGATACAGTGTGGTGGAGAGGGAGGAGAATGTAGGATAAGGCGCCATGACTGCATATAGCCTGGATTGGGGAGCTTTGAAGAGGCCTCCTTGGATGACTTCTGAAGGGGGGCGATTGAAGTTAGGCAAATGAGGAAAGAGAAAAGGAAAGGCTGAATGGCTTTGGGCCAAACAAAGCCTGAAGTGTATTGAGGTAGGCTGACGTGATGAGAGCCAATTCATATAAGATCCGTAAACCAGTTTAGGACTTCAGACTACCCTGGAGTCAATGGAAAGCTATAGACATGTTTTCAGCTGGTTCCAGAACAGAGAGAAAAGGATGATGTTGCAAGACTGGAGGCAGGGAGACCAGTTAGTTGGCTTTGACCAGAATCCACACCAAAGATGAGGATGGCTTGGGTTAATGTGGTGATAGTGGGAGTGGAGGACAGATTACGAAGATATTTAGGAGGAGGAACAGACAGGACTTCTTGCAGTTAAGAGACTTAGCTGTTGACTAGATACAAGAGATGAGATAGGTGGTGGGAGGGGGAGGAAAATTAAGAACCACTCCGAAGTTTCAGTCTTGGACAGTGAGGTACATGGAGGTGCCATTCATTGATAAGGGATCAGTGTTTTTGGTGAGAGGGAGTAAAGAGGTTGAATCCCGTTTGAGTTTGAGATATGTTAGTGAACAGATGGAGATCTTGACATGCAAGTTGGAGTCTATTTCTAGAGTTCAGAGAACTGGAGATGAAGACTCAGGAGTCATTTGAATATAAGGGTGTGCTTGTGGTTTATTTTTTTAAATCATTCTAATTTTTACAAAGTAAAATCCTGCCTACCTGGTAACTACCTCAATGGATACTTTTTTTTAGTGGTTGGAATTCTATGCCTAGAAATGTCTTATAAAGAAACTTCCATTTCCACTCTGCCAAAAGCACTGGAAGTCTGATAGAAACAGCCCAAGATAACAACTGATGCCCCTGAATGCTCTCCCTAGGAAGAGAATTTTTGATCTTTGAAAAGGAGTCCCCACTATCTTCTCATGACCCTTGGAGGAGTCTATAGATAAGGGCCAGGCTTAAATGATAGAGCACCACATAATGGTTTTCCATTCATTCAAGAACCTACTATGTGCCTGACACTAGGCCAGGCTCTGGGATCCAGTAGCAAACAACGAAGTCTCAGGTCTCATGCAGCTGTAGGTCCAAGGCAGGGTTTCTGTCTTGGCACATTGACATGTGGGACTGGATCATTCGCTGCTTGTTGGGGGTGGGGGCTGTCCCATACATTGTGGGGTGTTGAGCAGCACCCCCTGCTTCTTCGCACTAGATGTCAGGAGCACCCTCCCAAGTTGTAATAATCACAAATGCCTCCAGACATGGCCAAATGTCCCCAGGAGGAAGGGAAGGGGACAAAAGTACCTCAGTTGAGAATCACTGGTCTAGGATCATGATAGAACCTGAAGTCTCCAGACAGCCAACTGTCTGGGTTATATGAAGAACCCTAAGCTGTGCCTTACCACATTCTATATTGGTGGTCTCAGATGAGGACACCCAAAGAAGTCAGCAAAGCTAGCCTAAAATCCAGAAGACTCCATACAGGAGACCTCTTGGATTCCTAAATGCGAGCCCATAAGCCCAATCCACCTCCAGTTATAGGATACTCTCCAGAGAAAGCCACCACCTGATACCCATTTGCCCTCCAGACTAATTGCTTCCCACGTTTTGTTTTTCCCTAAGTAGAAGCTGGCTTTGCACTTTACAAACACTATGAATCACCTCCTCGGAAGGCCACCAGCAGAATGAACTTGTGCTGGGGGTAGCCTGGGGTTGCCTAGCAACGCCACGCACGTACCAAGGCTGCTTTCTTCCTCTTCAAGCTAAAAGCAAAGTCCTATCCATTAATTCCTAGCTACCTTGAAAACTTCTCAGAGATTTGCCAGCTTCCTACTGTTTGTGTTTTCATCTTCCTTATATAATGCGGAGAAAACCCACTACTGTGGTCTGTTTATCTCACTTCAGTTGGTCGGGGGTCGGGGGTGGGGAGGGATCAAGAGAGAAAGTGAAGAGGGAAAAGAATCTCATTCAATCTAGGGGCATCCATATTTTAAGTGCGTATCTCTGACTGACGTGCTAGTGTTCCTTGCAAATTTAAATTTTCCGTAGCAGACATGGGTTTCCTACACAATGAGGCTTCTGTTAAGACTTTGGGCATCATTTTAGTCAGACACAAGACCTCAAAGTAGCTAAATAACAAAGCTCATATAATAGATGTCATGCTGAGCAAATGCTGGTCGGTCTGTCATTTAGTATTTTCTCTACGATCCATTCCCCAAAACCCTACTGGTAGAAATTATAAAGCTGGATGTGGCTAGAGGTTGAAGATACCCTTTTCCTTGAGAACCTGTGAAATGTCCTTGGGCTTTCCCTACTGAGTTCCATTTCGCTCCTGCAGAATGCTTGTAACATTTCTCTAAAACTGGGGATGGCATCCCCTCCCGGTACTCTCTAACAACATGAATAGGGGTTTGTTGCTGGCCAGGGGTTTTTCCAGGCCAGGCCATGGTTAACTCCTTGGTAACTGAAATGTGAATCTGGGTGTTGTGAGGACAGATGTGGAGACCAGCCAGTCTTCTCTGAGGCATGCAGACACTGGTGCTTCATTGGCATCCTGGACTTAATGCCATGCTGTGCTATGCAGCAAAAGAAAACAAGTTTCTGGGTAACATTCTCCTCACTTCTTGTCAAGACAGCTCAGCCTCCTTACAGAGGCTTCCCCACATAGAACTTTCCTTCTCTTGGTTACCCTGTTCCCTCAGGTCCGAACCTATACCACGTTCTCAAAAGTATGAGGGACAAGCATTCAGAAGTGAAACTCAAAGAAGTAAATTGCAACTCAATTCCAGACCCTCTAGTCCTTTCTTCTTAGGAGGAGTCCTTAGAAATTCACACCACTGCCACATGCGCAAATGAGGTTTATTGGCATTCTCATAAGAGGTACTCAAGAGGAGAGAGGAAAGACGCGAAGTGAAGGCCTTTGGAACACCAGAAAGCAAAGTGGGGGAGACACACGCTTTTGATTCAGAAGATTTGGGCCAGAAAGATTTCAAATAAATTACCTCCATCATTACAAAACTCTTCATCCCTCCACCATTGCCCAATGCACTTTGCAATTTCTTTGTTTAAAAATAGGTATAGAAAGAGATGGAGATAGAGGTGGTGGCAGAGGTAGAAATAGATACTCAGGGAAGTTACTTTCTGGTGACAATTAAATTAATGGTCATTTAGGGTATATTAAAATGAAGTAAGAAAACATACCTGGATTATACAACTCAGTAAATTTCCTAGAAGTCATTGCCTCATACACTTAAATAAGGTTAATTTTACGGTATGTAAAAAATGGCTCAATAAAGCTGTTAAAGCAAAAAAAAAGGAAACAGATCTAGGAATTCTTGCCAGCAAGTGGGTTTTATGAGTGCAGCCACATCCTACCAGTTCTGTGCTTCTCTCTGCATCAGTCTTATAAAGGGTGATGGAAGCTCTGCTAGGGAGACCCATCCCATCTCCCTTGAGCGCCTGACCATTTCTTATCTTTCCTCACCCAGACCCCTTTGCCCAAGCTCAGGAAAGTGGTAGCTGCAATTGTGTGGGGTGCTGGGGCAATTACAGAATTAGGTAGGCTGCTGATGTCACATTCCCCCACCCCAAAAAATAGGAAAGAAAGGAAAGGTTATCACAAAAAAAGAAACACTCGAACCCCACTGATTCCCACATGCACATATACATTCCTCTATCTTTTCCCCATTCATGGCACTTAGCACCTACTCTTTCCACAGCCTTCAGATTCTGCAGTGTTTTTAAATCATGCCATAAATAGGTTGAGTGATAAACAGCTGACATTTTTAAGTGCCCCTTAAAACTAAATATTACAAAAATATGAAAATAGCCTAGCAGAACCATCCAGTTCTTGGTCATAAGAAGCTCATGATAATCATATGTAAATACATCCTTAAAATTCTGAAAGATGGAGGGCACTTTGCCTCCATCCTGGGTTGATAGGGAATTTTCTCTCTTCTGCAGAAGGCACTTCTAAAAAAAGAAAGAAAAGATTTTTTTTTTTTTTTGAGGTAGCATCAATCCTGAGCCACTAGCTGGAAGTAACAGCCTAGCTAGTCTTGTAAGCTCATAGCTGGTTTAGCTTTCTGGAATATTTCCCACTTTGGGAAGGTTGCCTCAGACCCCTTCATACAGGTCAGTGACATTGGGGATCCCCTGCATCTGGGACTCCACTATGTCTTGCAACTGCATGCATTGCCTGCTTCCCCAACTCTTTTGAAGGCAGGCACAGGCCTCACTCTGAGGCTGGCCCAGCAGCTGCCCTGTGACCTTGTTCCCCTTTGCATGGCTCCCCTGCTGCCCCAGTGTGGCCTCATGTCCCTCCTTCTCATCCTCTCCATTTCTCCAACCAGATGGCTGCCCTGATTTGTGCAATGGCAACGGGAGATGCACACTAGGTCAGAACAGCTGGCAGTGTGTCTGCCAGACCGGCTGGAGAGGGCCTGGATGCAACGTTGCCATGGAAACCTCCTGTGCTGATAACAAGGATAATGAAGGAGGTAAGCAAGCATCTTCCAATTCCCAGCCCCTCAATAACAGAGCATTGTGTATACTTTCGTCATAAGTCATTGTTCCTGAAAGACCTCCCCTATACTATTGTCAAATGTTGTCATAGCATTTCCTTTGAAGTAAATGGAGCAGGGAGCAGGCATCACTGGACTAATGGGGGCTCCTGGAGACACTAGCTGGAGGCCCTGGGGTTTGATGCTTTGAATTCTCAAGTGCACATTGCCACAGAAAGGTGGCAGGGCCCCGGCTGGGCCGCCAGGTAACCATTCCTGCTCTACCCTTCTGGATGGGGAGTTACAGACAAATCTGTGATGATGATGACAGCATGTGCCTCCCACTGGCACTAAGATGTCACAGGCAATGCATCCCTTCATCCTTACAGCCCTTTGAGGTGTTATTTTACAAATGAGACTGAGGCCTAGAGAGCTGTTCAGTAACTTTTTAAGATAATTCCACCATCAGTAGTAAAGTTGGACCCAAATTCAGCTCTGACTCCAAAGTCCACATTCAACCAATTTTTGGCCAACTACACTCTGGGGGCTGCTGTTTTTGTATGAACTGTCAGTGCCTGTTTTTATATGGGCCAGTGAGCTAAAAATTGGTTTTTACATTTTTTATATAAAAAATGGTTGGGTGGGGTCTAAAAGAGTAGTATTTCATGACACCTGTAAGCTGTACAGACTTCAAATTTCAGTGTCCATATATAATGTTTTATTGGAACACAGCCATTCCTGTTGGTTTATGTTTGGTCCAGAGCTGTATTCACCCTCAGAGCAGTGTTGTTAAGTACTTGGACAGAGACCATGAGGATGACAAAGCCTGAAGTATGTACTCTCTGACCCTTGACAGCAAAAAGTTTGCCAACCCCTCTTATAAGCCTCTGAACTGAATTTTCCTGTGTAATTCCCTGATGGGGTGCTGAGATTCTGGAGCTAAATGGGCAGACAATTGCAGTAGCATATGGGCAGCCTGATTCCCAAAGAATTATTTTCCAACTGGAATTATTTTCAAAATGACTAACTGGTCAGAAATCCCTCAGGGTATAAGAGGATCCATGCATTCAACTATTTGACTTAACAAAAATATGTATAGTCCTCCAGGTGTCCATCATGTGCTCTGGAAATGTCAATCCCTGCCCTCACAGCCCCAAGGAGTCAGCTTCATTGGTGTCCAGAGTGGGGTACAGTCCATCAGGGTAATGGATGAATAATCAGATGTTCTACCTTTATGTTTCCTCTTCTTAATAGAAATCTTATAATTTTCATAATTACTACAGCTGTACATGTTTATACTGTGTATGAACAAATGTACATATACTGCTAGGAGTACAGCAATCAAAAAAGTTTATACTCCTGAGGTAGTTTACAGAACTCTCATTCAGTCATTTACCTTCCTGTAACAGAGCCCAAATAGAAGCCACTTTAATTCATTTTTGAAAGCAGTAAAGCATAACATATATACAGACATTTTTTCCCCAAGAGAGACCGTCAAAATCGCACTACTTTTCATAGTAAGATTCAATATTTTTGCTTCTGGTCCCTGGTGATTTCACGGAGCAAAACAGTTGCTTACAAATCAGCTCCTTCCTCTTCCAGAAAGGAGCTCCTGCCTGTCTCCCTCTCTTGTGGGCGTCAGCAGCTCAAAGCCTAGCACATGGCTGGATGCTGCACAAGGGGAGGGGAGCTCAGTCTCCCCATTGTGCCCCGTGCCACCCACATCCCTCTCCAGGAGCCCTGCCTCTGATGCTGGCTCTTTTAGGGAGAAAACCAATTTGCTGAAGTGGTGGGGCTGGAGGAGGATCCGAAGGCGCTGCCGTGCTGGGCTTGGGGACTGCCCAATGGTGCAGCTCAGGGTCCCTCCAGGCGGCAGTGACAGAGCGTCAGAAAGGCAGGGCACAAAAGCAAATGAGGCAGTGATTATGCTAAAGACAATAATGGCCTTGTTATGGGAACTATTAAAGCAAACCTCCCAAGGAAGTAATTAACAACCAGGAAAAAAAGGTTCTGCATAGTGTTTATAAAAAGAAACTCCCAGTTAATTCAGAGTTGCTTATGTCAGATGAGAGAGGTAGACAGGGATTCCCTCTCACCTGGCGTAAGCAATTCACAATTAACTGAGTTCCTTTTTTGGAGGAGATTCCACAGTGCACAGTATCCTTTTTATGGTTAATTACTTCCCTAGGAGGTGTGCTGAGCACTTTGCTGTTTATTGATACATATTAAAGCTGTTCCTCATCAACTCCAGATTCAGTCTTGCAGCACACTAGTTTTATCACTTTTTTGCTTGTTTTGAGTGGAGGTGGGAGTTAAGTCTCAGTCTCAGCCCTGCTTTGAGAGTTTTCAGGAAGGTCCATGTGGGTTTTAAAACCTGGTAGTAAGTAGGATGAGGCACCCAGGCACAGCAGTGAATGCAGGCCAGGGGAGCAGCTGCAATGAACTCATTGGTTATAAACCTCATGAATGGAGAAAATAGAATGCTCTTCCAAAGTCAGCTGGATGAGGCAAATCACTTTTCCATCTAGGAACATTTTACATAAAATTTAAAAAACTCAGTTTAAAGTGCTATGTTTATTTTAAACTGAAACAGATGTAGATACAAATACAGGTATTTGAAGCTCCTAGCAGCCTTTTTCAACCTGGGTTCCTCTGTGAGAGAATGAAGCTCTGGTGCTTTCCAGCCAGTAGTAGTGCTGAAACTTCAGCTTACAGCAAAAGTTCCTGGAAGGTTTGATCAAACAGATTGCTAAACCCTACCCCAGACTTTCTGATTCCTTAAGTCTGGGGTGCCATGCAAGAATGTTGATTTCTAATGAATTTCCAGATGGTGCTGATGCAGGTTCTCTTTGAGAAACACTGTCCTAAGATAGCCATTATATGGAATGAGTTAACTTCTCTCCTGTGCATCTAGAATGGTACCAGCTAAGTTACCTTCCTTGGAAGACTTGAGAACACTTAAACCGAAACATTTCTTATATTTTGTAGTGCTTAGATGAGAAACCCTGTTGGAAAAAAAACTGCCTTAGAATATCCCACAAAAATGATTTATGCAGATTCCCTCCCCTTTCCTCCCATCCATTTCAAAGTCTGCCAGCACCCCAGCTATGGGGCCTCTAACTAAACCTCAGGAAGGAAACAATGGCTGATTCTGAAGGGACAGGCTTTACCAGCTATTGGCTCTAAAAAGAAGTATGAATGGTTCAGACAGACATGCCGGCAAGCAGACTGTCTTTTTAATAGTGAGAGATCTTCACTTGAACTGCTCACCCCAATTTGAGAAAGAAGAGACTCAAAGAAATATTTTTGCTTACAGAAGACCAATACCAGCTCATTAAAGTCTGAGAATACACACAACATGTGCATCAAGTGACAGGCGGATAATATTTAATTATCACCACCAAGCCAGAGGTGTGAGATTCAGTTCATCACAGCCAGAGGTAGGAGAAAGGGTGTAGATTTCCTCTAAAAGTGGGAACCTCAAAGTGGGAAGGCGTTGTTAGTCCGTCTGGCCTGGAAAATCAGTTCTTACTCTTTCCCTGCACCCTTTTATCACCCAGAACTTAGAGTCAGGAGCCCTAGCCCTCTGTCTATACAATGCCCATCTCCCATCATTTCAAGCCGCCTGGGCATCTGTCCATTGGATCCTATCAGATTCCCTCTCCAGGCTGTGTGCAGAGGCCTGAAGGTCAGAGAGAGCAGGACAAAGCCCCCCCCTAAGCTGAACTTGTCCACACATCGCCATTGCATCACACCCTTCCTTACTACACTCAGGAGCTGTCTTTGCTCCCCCCTGTTCTGCTTCAACATATCACTGAAGTTAGACTTTCTGCTCCATTTCCTGTCACTTCTCTGGTTTCTGAGTAGGTGACACTGTAACATCATAATGGTGAAGAGACTGGGCTCAGGAGTCAGTCTTTGTGTCCCAGATCTGCAGGCAGCTTTACTCCTCAAACTCCCAGTTTTCTTGTCTGTAAAATAGGCAGGCAGTATAGCACAGAGAAGACAAGCAGTGACTCTTTAGCATCTTACTATGCTGATGGACAGTGACTGTAATGGGGTATGTGGTGGGGACTTGAAAATAGGGGAGAATGTAGCGACCACAATGTTGCTCATGTGAAACCCGAGCATAAGATTATATATTAATGATACCTTAATATAAGTAAATAAATAAAAAGGCATGATAATGCTGCCTCCACTAGTGGGTGTGAAATTTCAGGGAGCAAACGTATGTAATAAGTTTTACGAAGCACCTGGCTCATAGGATACCCTCATGTGTTGGCTATTCCTAGCTTTAATGTTGTTATTTTCTGGAATATATGCTGAATCGATATAGATGGAGCCCAGCCAATAATTTCCCCACAGCACATAACCATTGAACTTCTAACCAGTGCTTGTCAAAGTTCATAGTTGTATGACTGCACTGGTGAGCTTGTTTGAAATTCATATTTCTAGGCCCCCACCTTTGAAATTCTGATTTATTAAGTCACTTATGGAATCTGGGAGTCTGCATTTTTACTAAGCACCCCAGGGGATTCTCACACATTTTGCGAAAAATATGTTGAACTCATGGTCTCCCATGAGTGGGCTGACGCAGCCCAATGTCACAGTGCCTAGGCCCCAAGCCCCTACCCTTAGAATTCCCAGAAGTGAAGAGGGAAATTTTATTTGAAGAACAGATAAGTAATTGAAAAAACATGAACTTTCCCATATTTAGTTTTTGAATGAACAACATTAGTATATATTAGAAGTGCTCTCCATTCCTGGTTGGAGAGTTGACCAATGTTTGTTTCAAAATTTAAAAAGCCTTTAACTCTCTGTCATTAAGGTGTGAATCCATGCATCCATTAGCTCTTGGTTCACGGTTTAACAAACAATTGGTCAAGGCTTTACTGTGTCAGACGTTGGAAGTAGGTTTTTGGAAATACTAAGACAAATATGACACCTGTCTGCAAAGAACTCACATCCATCTGAAAGATAAGATGTATAAACACGTTGTTGTTAGTAGTAGTACCATACAGCATGAGAGGGCTCAAGGGGTGGGAGACCTTCCTTCAGTAGGAGCACAGAGAAGTGACTGTCATGGAGGGTGGATGTCGGCCCCCGGACAGAAAAGAAAGCCCATCACAATATAAAGCCCAGGTTCTTCAGCCTGTCTCCCTGGAGAGTCCTCAAAGCCACAGGTATGTGTGGTCAGGATCCCCTAGTGGGAGCTCTCCACCCACCAGCAGCTCCTACATTTCTCCCCTAAGTTAAGCACTCCGCTCAGGCTCTTCCTCAGAACACTATTTCCCAGCCCTCCTCCACCTGTAAAGCTTGCTTCTTTGTTTTTCTCCAAAGGAGGCTGCCTTAGGTTAGGAGATGTGGATGCTGGCCTGAGCTCTAGGCACTCCAGCCAGGTCTAAATGAGGAGAAATAACACTGGAGTCTGTCCAAAGCACTTGGAACAGACAAAACCCACCCCTCGCTCACTGCCTCCTCCCCCTCTCCCCATCCCATAACCATCCAAATTGGTTTGACATGATTCAGGGATGCCAGTGCAGCATTTATCTCAATTGTTAATTAATAACTCACCTTGTCTGTGCATTTAGCCGAGCCAAGCTCAGGACTTCAGGGACTCTGGAAGAGCTGTGGTTCTCAAGTCCAGATAGTCCTGTTTCTTCATCCAATGAGTGATGAAGCTTGGTGAACCCATTGTAAATGCCTTGATTAATGTGTGCAAATCATGTTGATGGATTGGTTGGGTAGAGGGCAGCTTAAAAATGCAACATTGTTCCATTAATTGGGTTGGATGAGGATTCCCCTTGCAGTCCAAAGACTTGGGGCAAATGTAGCCATGAGCAGCATCCCCAGCTAGCTCCCTGAGAGGCCGGCAGTATATCTAAGGCTTAGAAGGAAACCTTGGCCTTGAGGCCACTGCCAGCTGGCCAGGTGCTGAGTCTCTCCTCTTTGGGAGGGAAGCAGAAGTAGCCCCAGCTGAAATCCTAGAGGACCACATGGCAACACAGGGCTGAAATTACCCTGATTCTTCCACTTGAAATAAGGTAGTTGACTTCCTGGGCATATTTGACTAGAAAACTTTCTGTTGAGAAAACTTTGGGTTGAGGTTCAGTTTTCTTTTACTCTATTGAGGTTAAGAAAAAAAAGAATCCACTTTCCACTGCATATAGTAACTATAACAAGTAAAATTTCTGAGAGCTTGCATGCACCAAGCTCCGTGCTGAGCTTTGTATTCACCTGGGTAATGGGAATAGGCAAGCAGCCGGTCTCTGCCCCATGCTCTTGCCCCATACTCTCTGTTCCTCCGCACAGCAGCCAGAGAGAGTTTTGGATTGTAAGTCAGATCATGCCATGCCCTCCAAGGGCTTCTCATGTAGCTAGACTCAAAATCCAATGCTTCGCCTTGGCCTACAGGGCCTTCTATAACTCATCCCTACCTTCTCTCTCTCTGGCCCCCAGCAGTCTCCCCAGTTCTGCGGCATCTACCTGGCCAGCCTTCCCATCCTCACACGTGCTTAGCTTAGTCCCACCCTAAGGCCTTCGCTGGTCCAGAAATGCTCTGACCTGGGCATTTGGCCTAACTGGCTTCTTGTAGTCACTCTCGGCTCGAACGTCTGGCCCCCAGCAAGGACTGCCTTGACCTGTAAAGTCCACCTCTGTCTCCTCCATCACCTTTTGGTGTCTCCTTCACAGCACATAACACACTCTTAAGTTATCCTATCTATATCTTTCTTATATGTTGTCTGTTTCTTCACACCAGAAACTTAAGTTCCTTGAATCTTACTTATCATACTTTTTCCATTTCATAAAAATACAGAGGCTCAAGAAGGTAATATTCAAAATAGACCTTTCAGCTAACCACTTTGACGTACCACTTTTCTAACTACCAGCATCTCAGTTGTTCTAAAACAGTAACAACATTTGGAAGCTGTTCCTGAAAAATGTTCAAACAAGTACAGGATTTGTGTTGTTGCAAGGAGGCCTCAGGAAAAATCACCTCAAAGATAAAACGTCCCTATTGAAAATCTTTCAGAGTAATTTTATTTGGCCATGGAATTTGTTGAAAAAATATAAAGTTGGAAAAAATAAAAAGGTGTTTAAAGTTCACGAGTTTACATAACATAGCACCTTCCATCTCTTCTGATCAAGTCTTTAGTAGTGTAAGTGGTTATTAAGTGTCTCTTAAGGGATTATATTTTTTCCCTGATTAGATGACAAATCAAATATTCATCATAAAATTGTGATTAAAATGCATAATCTATAAGAAATGTTCATTGAAATCACTACAGACTTATTTTAGGGAATTAAGGGATCAAAACACAGATTTGACTGGTGTCAAAGAGGTAACAGTTATATCATTATGCTGGCTTCCTATATTTGTGCCTTGGCCAGAGAAACTACAAAGACTGCAGAACATATCTCCTGGTTTCTGTGACCAGTATCTGAACAAAGATTCAATAGCCCTAATGCCATGATTAGTTCTGTTCCCACAACCCTCCCGCCTCAGT
Source organism: Manis javanica (assembly GCF_040802235.1). Lineage (NCBI taxonomy): Eukaryota > Metazoa > Chordata > Mammalia > Pholidota > Manidae > Manis > Manis javanica. The sequence goes on from NC_133156.1 coordinate 48,954,529, forward strand.
CTGGACCAGGGGTGCTCCACCAGAGGCAGCTCAGCACTCCAAGGGCCAGGTGGCAATGTCTGGAGACATTCCAGGAGTCACAACAGGGAAGAGGGCAGAAGCTGCTGCTGGCATGTAGTGGTTAGAGGCCTGGGGTGCTACTGAATATCCTACATGCACAGGAGAGACCCCACAGCAAGGAATGACCCAGTCCAAAATGTCAGTAGTGCTGAGGTTGAGAAATCTGATGCAGACATGAACATCTCCCAGGAACTACCTAAGGGGTCTAGACAGTGCCAGAACAGGGAATGTCCCTTGGCCTGATGTCAAAGGATGTGAAGCCGAGGGCCTGATGCATTGAGCACTTGCCAGGGGACTGGCCTATGCTAAGACTTTACCCACAAGTAAATCATGACAATAGCTCACAAGAGCCTTAAGAGCCTCTTGTCCTTTACACAGAATCTGAAACTAAGGGCCAGGCCGGTGAAGTGGCTCACCCAGGTCCCACAGCTGAAATGCAGGCAAGCCTGGATTCAGAACCCAGGTCAAGAGCCCTCCTTGAGGGCCCCTCACAGCACCTGAGTGTTGAGTCCACAGTCAGGGGAGGGCAGACCATGAGTGCTTAACACCCTCGGTCCCTCAGAAACATGAGTTCTGCCACATTCTAAAAAATAGCATTGGTGTTGGCTTTTTTCTCCCAGTTTTGGATTGGGAATGCATTTTTTGCCACAAAGTGCTTATGCACTGGAATGCCAGGGGGCAAGCCAGAAAAAGAGGAACAGTTGGGCTTTAAATAGCTAGGCATTCTCCGCAACGCAGCAAGAGCAGCTGCCCAGGCCTGTGCTCTTTTCGTTGACTTTCTGTCTTCTCAGCCAAGAGCTCTGGGGAAATGGAGAGGGGCCAGAACCGTGTGGCCAAATGTGAATCCAAAGAAAACTGCAAGGTCTCTGTCCTCCCGCTCCGTGCCCAAGGTTTGCCTCTCCCCACTCGTAACACAGACCACAGCTTTCCAGGGGAAGACCTCCCTTTGCCTGACCTCTGGGCGTGTCCTGGCTGAGCTGCCCACCCCATTTCCTGGAACTCTGTGGCCACATGCGCTTAGAGATGTACTCTTTCATTCTTGGAATCAGGGAGTCCAGAAGTGTCAGATGCAGAGAAGCTAAAATATAGCGCCCCCAGCAGGTACAAAGAGAGAAAGTAACTCCTCAAGGCCCAGGAACAGGGCAGGGCAGATCTGGCCTGGAGGCCAGGAGTCTTGACTAAATCCAGTACCCTTTCTTCATGCCATGCTGCCCCCAAAGGGGCCGGTCACCCTCCAAAGAATGGGTACCTGGCACTACGGGTTAGAACCAAGATCTACCTCAGACCCAGGACCCAGGCTGCAATGAACTGAGGCACCCATGTGCCTGAGAGGGAGCGCCTTCCTTAATTGCAGGCCCAGGGGAGCCTCACTCACCTCACCCTAGTCCCATCCCCACTCAGACCTCTTGCCCTGGATGGTAAGAGAGCGAACACCTCCCCCAACCCCAGCCCTACTCCTGAACAAAACCCCCACCTCCACAGCACATCATTTACACATTCAACAAACACATACTGAGCCTCTACTCAGTGTGAGGGCACATGAGCCAACGAGACTCAGCTCTGCCCCCAAAGAATCCACAGCCTGGTGGTGGGAAAACCAGCCATGACTAGTGTCCATGACCAAAGTCAGACCAAGGGGCTGCGGCAGCCCAGAGGAGGGGCACCAGAGACTTCCAGAGCAGGTACAACTTGAATTTTGACAGCTACAGGGGACTTGGGTGAGGGAAGAGGGAAAGGCCTCGTGGGCAGGGAAAATGGCAAAGGCACAGAGGCCAGGGTGGCAGCGAGTGTTTGGGGGCCTCTGAGGAGGCGCCTGGCTGCCCCATGTGGAGGGTGCAGGATGCTGAGGCTGGGTGCTGCACCTGGACAGAGCAGGTCTCAGGTGCCATGCTGTTCAGAGAGCAGTTCACCCCAAGTATTTGCTTCGCCTTCCTCCCCTTCGCACCTTAATCTCCAAAACTGCAACCACACCGTGCCCCTCAGACACAAGGCTGATCCACCTGCTTGAGTGTCTCCTAAATACACATGGTCACAGCAGGGAAAACAGAGTGGTCTTTCTTCACATTTCTTCCACAGCACAAGGGCATCCTTTCATTGTAGGGGGAGGACACAGCCTGGCAGGATGATGAAGACCCTTTGGGGTGAGATCTTGTCCCGGCTTCTCCATGGTTTCACAGTGTGAGTGTAAGCCAAGTTGCTCTATATCTCTGACGCTCAGTTTTGTCTCCTGTGAAGTGGGTCTAATACTAGTTTCTACCTCATAGGACTGTTTGAGGCTCAGATGAGTTGATAAACGTGTGACGCTTAGCCCAGGGTTTCTCAGAGGTCGGTGGGTATCAGAATCACCAGGAAGGTGTAATGCACAGATCGCCAGGCCACTCCCACAGTTTCTAATCCACTAGCTCTGGTTTGCAGCCCAAAGATGTGCATTTCTAACAAGTGCCCAGATGATGCTGACACTTGGAGAACCACTCACTGGGCACAATACATGCCATTTTGAGGGAAGCTCAAGGGCTGGCAGAGAGTGATTCCTCCAAGCAGAGTAGTCCTGGGCCACCTGAAGGGGAGGCTTAGGCCAGGAAGCCCTGCATCATCACAAAGCAGTGGCAACTTGACTGGTGTACAGACCCTGGAATGTCACTGGGCTCACTGAAGTCCCTGCCCCAGAGTTGGGGGTGGGGTGTTCAGGGCTCCAGCTCCCAGGATCCAACCTCCCCTTGCCAGAGCACCAGACTGAAGGACAGATGTGGGAAGGCAGGCTGGAAGAGGTGGCCCCTGGTCTCTCTCCTGTGTCCCCCATAGGCCAGCAGCTTACGCTGCAGCCTTCACTGCTGGTGCCACAGGCCTCGCGGCAGCCGACCTGGCCAGTGCTGGCTCTACTTCTGCCTCACTCGGCCTCCTTGGGGAAAGAATCTAACCTGTCCAAGCCTGTGTTCTTTCATCTGCAAGCTGGGAACAGAGACACAAACCTCACAGACCTGTTGTGAGGTTTGACTAGAAAGTGCATAGGAAGTGCCTTAATGCCACTTTATTTAAATGACAGCTTTAAGTATTAGTACCTTTCCTATAATGTGACTACAGAGACTCTAAAACTATATGCTGCTCCCAATCCAAAGCTCATCAGATAGGTCATGCATAACATTCAAAACCAGAAATCCACCTTTCAATTGTTTTCCTAATATATCCCCCTCAATCCCACACCCATGGGGCTGCTTTGGAATTCGTGGCATTTTTCTTTAAAGATCACAAACCAGTGGCTCCCCTCCTGGGTGGCTCACTGGCATATTCTGTCTGTCCTGCAAAGAGTTACAAATATCTCTGAATTCTTTGCCGACATTTAACAACAGAGGATTCCATTTAACCAACGAAGAAACCGAGGAGCTAGAGGGCAGCTTGCCCTAAGTCAAGCAGTGAAGCTCGGGGCTTGAAGCCCAGTTCTCCTAATTCTGAATGTCTTGTTCATTTTCCTCCCAGACCCTTTCTTGGAAAGTAGCTGTAGATCAGGTTTAACCATGAGTCCAAAGTTGCAGGGCTCTGCAGCCAGAAAAGGAAAGGGGAATCCGTAAAGAAGCAGCTGGAAAGGGACGCAGCAGCCCCTGGAGCAAGCTTGTCCTGCTCTCGTTTCTGCAGTGCTCACTCAGAAAACACATGGCTCAGGAGGAGCAGATCTAGGGAGAAAATTCCAGCCTGCTGGGGCCCATCACCCGATGTCGTGCCCTTTGATGTGTACCACCAAGGCCGTTACTGCCCGACTGTCACGTGGTCTGCTAGGGTGGTCATTCCCTGGGTCCCTTACAGGCCACTTTTGCCTGTGCGTAGCAGCGCAGATTCTTGGATGCACCTTTGTCCCTTCCATTCCCTATTCCTAACCGTTAAGGTCATGGTTTCTTAATATCTTTCCACCTCCACCCAGATCATGCCACCAGCTTGGCTGGGCTGGACTTCTGGTCCTCCAGCTTCTAGTATATTCCACACAGAGTGGTCAGAAGAATGTTTCTAAAAGTCAAATCACAGTGACTGTAATGAGGTTTGTGGGGGAGACTTGGTGAAGGGGGGAGTCTAGTAAACATAATGTTCCTCATGTAACTGTAGATTAATAATACCAAAAAAAAAAAAATTCAAATCAAATCACATCCCTGCTCAAACCTCCCCAGGGTGTCTCATCTCCCATACGAATGGCATCCAGGTTGCAACAGTGACTTCCCTTGCTCTGCATCAGCAAGTCACACATCAGCAGTGCTTCCGCTCTGATCATGTTTCTTCCCTCTAGCTCCTCTCCCTCCTTTGGCCCAACATCCATCATCTTGTTCCTACAACTCATAAAACACATTCCCACCTGGGGCATTTGCACCTGCTGATCTCTCTACTCAGTGTCCTTTCCCCAGATGTTTCCATGACTTCTTTCCTCCTCTCATTAGGGTTCCAACCAATGTCACATGTGCAGAGAAGCTGTCCCTGGCTCCCCTATTTAAGCAGCAAACCCTCTCCTCCATCTTTCTCTAACCCTTGATTCTGCTTTACCATCACTGTCTCAAAGTCTGGTATATATTTATTTGTTAATTGTGTTTCCCTCTAGAATCTAGACCTGTAGCCACAAGGACCCTCTGTCTTGGCCAATTTATTATTAAATGAACTGAATGAATGAAAGCTTTAATGAGAGGTATCTAGGATAGGAAGCAGTTGTCTTTTATTCAACGGATAACTTTAGTATGAATACATTTCATTTTAGGATTAAAAAAGCACATATGCAGATAGTGACACCCAAGTCATTGTATACCATTGACATTGCTTTATTAATGCAAAGAAAATCCAAATGTGAGATACATTTATTTGATTTCAGTAAGATGTAAATGCATGGTTACACGCCTCTTCATTTCTATGTCAACTTGCTCACCCTGTGTATCAGCTTCCTATGGGCTGACGGCCGTAGGCCCACAAGCTTCATAATCCTCCTCTAAGACAGGGAAAGCAGGGCTGCTGAGGACCACTGAGGTGAGCCCTGACCTCCTAAACTTCAGCTTGCTTGGCGAGGAAGGAAGTGGCGAGGAAGATCACCAAGTCGGGGGCTGGCCCTGCCATGTGCAAATCCCAGCTCTGCCACTCACTAGTGGCTGCCTCACCTTGTCAAGTAATTTAATGGCTCTAGGACTAGGTTTTTCCATCTGTAAAGCTGGAGTAAGCAGATGGTTACTACATGCTAAATGCTTTCTCATAAGGCTTATTTAATCTTTCACAGCAGCCCTATTAAGCTGGTATGGTGATTATTTCCATTTTACTGAAGAAAATGATGCTCAGAGAGGGAGAGTAACTAGCCCAAGGTCACACAGCCAATATGTTGCAAACCTTCAGATACTATGATCATGATTGACAGTACAATACTGGCTCCTAGTACCTGCACCATCCAGTGGATATGAAGATTAAATGAAACACTCTCCAGGGAGCATTAAACATAGTGCCTGGAACATGATGATGGTCATGTTTAGGAATTAGTACTTCTGATTTCCCTAATCCAGCAGTAAGCTTTTATGGTAGCCTAATCTGGTCCCTGCTTCCGTTTGGCAGTCTGAGGGCATTCATGCAGCAGGAGGAGAGGTGTCCTGCCCCTGCTAATTCTCTCAACTCTGAGGCCAGTCCTCCCACCGACCCCCAAGAGGCAGGGTCTCTCCTCAGGCGGAAAGTGACTGTTCCGGCTTGTTGGTTCAAGGTGGCAGTGGTGACAGCCCTTTTTCTTTCTGAGGAGCTCAGTAAGTCGCTGTCTGGCACTCCACCAGGTCACCACCCCCTGCCAGGCCTGGACTACCTGGCCACCCGCTGGCTTCTGTCTGACCTGTCAGTGGGCTCTTTGGGACGGAGGGTGATGGGGGCAGCAGGGGGATGACCAGACTGCAACAGGCCAAGTACAGCAGGCAGAGGACAGGCGTTTGGGAAAATCAGTGACTGAGATCAGAGGCCCCTGCTCTCTGTTGCCACTGGTTTTCATAACAGAAAAGGGGTCAGACAGCAGCAGCCAGGGTAGAGATCCCCCAGGTGTAACAAACATGGCCCTAGGCTAACAAAAGTGAGACCAGGCCAGAAAGGCCTGACAGGAGATGTCCAAGGTGGGAAAATTCTGATCAAGTGAAATCCTTATTCCTAGAGGCTCTGTCTGGGCTGAGGAGAGGCCACTGAGGGAGGGAGAGGGAAGGAGAGAGAGAGAGAGAGCACACAAAACAACTAGAAAATAAAGATGTTTTCTGAAGCCTCAGAATTTCCCAAGTCCTACAACATTCACAGGGTACCTTTATATGGCTGTGATTACTCACCCCACCTCTGAAGAACTGAGGGCAGAGGCCAAGAGCGTGGGCTTTAGAGGCAGACAGCCTAGCCCGTGAATCACTCCTCCATCACTTACTAGCTGGGTGATTGTAGGCAAGGCCCTTAACCTCTCTGAGCCTGTTTCTTCATCTGCAAAACAGGGATCATAGATGCCACCTCAAAGAGTTCTTGTGAGCATTCCTGGGTGATGGCTGCACAAAGATGTAAGGTGCAGGCTGCAAACGCACAGAGGCACGTAAGCAGCTAGCATAGGAACAGCCCTGTGGTGACCCAGCCACGTCAGAAGCGTAAACTAGGCGAAGTTAGGAGCTGGAGCAGAGAGGTGCAGCCCAGCCTTCCAAAAAATAAATTGCCTTCCATACGTATCTTAACTGTTCCTCCTCTGTTTGCCATAGTCTTGCCTTAGATAAAGAGTTGACCCAGATGTGGTGCATATACACAATGGAATATTATTCAGCCATAAGAAAGAAACAAATCCTACCATTTGCAACAATGTGGATGGAGCTAGAGGGTATTATGCTCAGTGAAATAAGCCAGGCAGAGAAAGAAAAGTATCAAATTATTTCACTCATCTGTGGAGTATAACTAACTACAAAGCAAAACTGAAGGAACAAAACAGCAGCAGACTCACAGACCCCAAGAAGGGACTAGCAGTTACCGAAGGGGAGGGGGTAGGGAGTATGGGTGGGGAGGGAGAGAGGGAGGGAGAAGGGGATTAAGGGGCATTATCATCGGCACACATAATATAGGGGGGGCACACAGGGAAGGCAGTGTAGCACAGAGAAGACAAGTAGTGGCTCTATAGCATCTTACTATACTGATGGACAATGACTGCATGGGGTTGGGGGGGACTTGATAATGTGGGTGAATGTTGTAACCACAATATTGCTCATGTGAAACCTTCATAATAAGACTGTATATCAGTGCTACCTTAATAAAAAAATTAAATTAAAATTAAAATTAAAAAGAATTGGCCCAGGCTCAGTAGCTCCTGACAGGTCACAACCTCTTTGTGTTGACCATTCCAAATGAGTAACAGTAACAGACCTTACGTGGCAGCTTCGTGCAGGATTTGGCTTCAGAGCACAGTGGACTAGGTTCAAAACTCAGCCCCACCATGTAGAAGCTGCAGGGTCTCAGGCGAGTTAATCTCCCTCTAACTCTCCAATTCCTCATCTGTAAACAATGCTAATGATCCTGGGAATTCTGGTGGTGATTTAAAGAAGGGATGCGTGTAAAACACTTAGCATGGTGCCTGGCACCTAGTAAGTTTTTCGTAAGTGGCAACCATTAGCTCTCATTAGAGCCGGTTGCCATTAATGCCTCATCATCCTACTGACCCACAGGATGCCACGTAGCATGAGGTCCCTCCACTGCAATTCACTGGCTTTGGTGGCACCGGGACCCCAAGGACAGGGGCTCTGAGCTGACTGCTAGCAGTGGTGATGTGGTTCGTGCTGGGCCTGATCACCCAAAAGCCTGCATTTTATGGGAAGGTCAGTGAAGCACGAGGCTGCCATTTGTGACTGCTGAGTAGATAGAGGTTAGGTGGGTCCTTGCAAGGATAGAACTGCCAAACCTAGAGCCCTGTGTTCTCATGAAGTGTTTCCCAATCTGTATTGTGCTAGACTATTACAGGGAGAAGCTGTGAGCCAAAAGGGGTCCACAGTCAGGAAACGTGGCATGCTCCAGTGTAACATTAAAGCTTCATAATGCATACTCACACATCAAACGCTTTGAGACATCCTGCTGTAAAGAAGCCAGTTTAACTTTGTTTAGCCAACATCTCCCAAATTGCATTTGACCATAGACCTCTCTGTCCCACCTCCACTCCTGTGTTTCAGAGGTGACACAGGAGTAAAGCTCCCCCGGAGACACAGTTTGGTAAAGCTGCTTCAGTCCCTCAGGGTCAGATGTACTGCTCTGGATATATGAAGGGTGTTTTCAATAATCCAGAACAGAGGGGTCTCAAGCATTAGTGAGCAAAAGAATCATCTGGGAGTCTTTTAAAATGCAGATTCCCAGTTTCCACACTCAGAAATTCAGTATGTCCGCTTGACAGCAGGAATCGGCATCACTGAGGTGATTACAGGCGGGAAGTCAGGGAGGGCACCTGGATCAGCATGGCTTAGGGCCTGACTTCTGGAAGTACCATGCGTGGCCTCGTCTGACGGCTTGAAAGAAATGCAGGCCCACAAGCCCCACCCCAGGCCCAGAGAATCAGAATCTGCATTTTAATAAGGACCCTGGGTGAGTCTGATACTGGTTAGAATTTGAGAAGCCTTGGTTGTAAAGGTGTTTGTTGGTGGTGTTTGTTTTTATTTTGTTTTTTATCCATTTGCTTGGTTTTCAGTGAAGAACTTTTAAAAAAAAAAACCTGGGCACACACTGCAAGTTCATTGTCATAAAATTTCTAGCATCCTTCATGCCCACCCCGCCCCCCGTATGTGAGTTTGTCCAGATGCCTCACGAGCTTCAAGGTAAAGCCAGAATCACATTAAAGAGAAGTCTTACCTGGATCATATCCCTGCCTTTAATAACAGTGCCTGCGTTTTCCTAAGCAGCCTTTGCTTTCTTTCCCACATTCATCCTGAAGAGTAGGAAAGCCAGCAAAGCAGCTCTTAATGGGGCCTCCACTAGGCCAGATCTCTCGTTAGACAGGATTGATCTTCCACTGCTAAGTCATAAGAAACACCGGAAGGTGCTGCCAGGCAAGGATCTCTGGCCTTGGAGCTCAGAGACTGACAAAACGAGTTAGCAAGAAGCAGGAGGAAAACTTCCAAAAGGCCTTCCAGAAGGAGCACAAATACAACTTTACTTCTTGCAGTACTTAAGCATGGAGGTTGCTCCATGGGGGAAAGGCAGAGATGCCTGCACACGACAGTCCGTCAGGCAGCCGGGGTATTAATGGCAGGTGAAACCTTCCAAAGGAGCACCCACCCTGTCAGCCCGTCTATTGCTTTAAAAGGTTGGCTGCGTGGGAGAGCTCACCAGGGCAATGGAGAGCTAACCTCCTGTTGCCAGGTTAAATCAAAACGGCCTTACCCATTCCTTTCACTTCTTAGTTACACCGAGCGAGAACACTTACAATGATCCCTCCCTTCCAACCTGTCAGCAGGCACTGGGTAAAATGCAAATGGAACAGTGCCCTTCCTGGGAGAGAGCTGGGAATACCACAAGGAAAAGCCCCCATTTATCGAGCTCTTCCTCTGAATGAAGTGCAGTACCTTCCTCCTCTCATGTCCTATGTGCCATCTGATAGCATCTCTTTGCCCTTCAGGGAAGTAGGTGCTGTTAAGCCCATTCTGCAGCTGGGAAACTGAGTCACAGAAGGTCAGTCACCTGCCAAGAGCACAAGGCTAGGAGATGATAGAACAGGTTTTAGAACCAGACCATTCTGATGCTAAAGCCTGTATTCTTTTGTTATTAGTCCATCTGGGCTAAGACCCCACTGCTACCCTGAGCAAGTAAGCCCTGAGCTTTGGCATGCCCTCGTTCACATTTCCTAAGTGTTCCTCCCAGGGCAAGGACTGGCCCCGGTCAGAAATCCTGCCTGGTCCTGTGGAGCATCCCAGCCAAGACCAGGACCCATGTGTGCCCTGGTCCCTGTTTCTCCCTTTCAGGGTGCTCTCTGACCCTCTACAATCCATCACCCCATCCCCATGCTTGTGGGTTGACCAGACACCCCAAGATGTTTGGGGATTTGCATCTATGAGATATCTCAGGGTCCAATGCCCAAATTCAATTCCAGAGGGCAGATTGGTGAATAGATCGCTCCTGCTAACTGTAGGAGTATTTCTTTTGCAAGAACGTGTAAGAGCAGGCTGCCAGAATGGTGCTCATATGCTGATTTTGGCAACTCAAAATTGTTTATATAGACAGAAGCCTGGCAAAGAAAAAAATATTTGCCACTTGATGCAAGATCCTGCAAGAGCTTACCTTAGAACAGAGTAACTCCCAAGGCAAAACAAATCCTCTGGTTGCCATACTTCCTTTTATTCAAGAACCCCTTTATGTCTCTGGCTAAAATTCAAGAGCCTTTGGTCCCTGGCAGCCAGCAGAGTGAAGCATGCTCTCTAGTCCCCACTGCTCTTCCTCATTTCCATCCCCAAGAGCGAACGGCAACAGGTTCCTCCCTTCTTGCCCCAACCCGTCGCCTCCTCCCTTCTCTCCACTGCTTCAGCAATTTTCCACCTCCCCATCATTAACTGATCTCAAAAACAACCCCACGATTTATTGGGTTCACCACCTGAATTTCCTGTACTTTTCTTGGGGAAATGAAACCTTGGCAAATAGCTCACACACCTATAGGGTGCCAAGACTCAAAAAGAAGTGGAAATGATTCAGAGGCACTAGGTGCTCACAGTGTTCTAAGTACCTCACGTGAATTATTTTAGTTAATCCTTCCAGGGCTCCTGGGAGGTACCTTCATCATCCTCATTATGCCCATTTGGTAAATGAGGAAGACAGCATGGAGAGGATGATATTCTTGTCTAAAATTAGTCTCTTGGCAAGTACATAAAGTGCATAATCTTAAATATACACCTCGGTGAATTTTTACATATACATTCATTCTGTAGGCCAGTGAGTAAGATGAAGGTCTAGAACATTCTTAGCATCCAAAAAGTTCCTCTATATTCCTTCCCCACCAATACCTCCCCATAAAGATAACTACAGTTTCTAACTTTCTACCATAATTGATTAACTTTGCCTGTTCTTGAACATCCTTTAAATGGGACAGAATATACTCCTCAAAGCCCACATTTTAGCCACCCCACTCTGTGGCCTTCTGGCCCATGGGTAGGGATGGCAGATGTGGTGGTTGGTGCCTCTAATCAAACCATGATCCAGAAAGAGGGGGCTCATTTAAAAAATCTGAGCTGCTGACCGGTTCCCAGCCAGGTGCCATGTGCAGACACTCGCGGAGCCATCTACAGCACCTAAAGTGCATCCCTAGAGTTGATTTGTGCCACTCTGTCACAAAGTAAAACTGAGAAAAGTAAATTGAGATGTTTCTCCAAAGCCTTTAATACCCAAGAAAGCCAGCAAGTTCCTGCAGGTTGCCAAAGGAGTTACTTGCATACCAAACTACAGAGAACAAAAAGCACCAAAAATTGAACAAAATGCTTCCATCCGATGCTCCATAAGCTGCCAAGTTTACAAAGATCAAAGGGGAAAATAAATGAAATAAACCTCTCATTCCTAGAGCCCTCCCTTTCCTGTCAGAGTGCTCAAGGGCCCTGACATCCTTCTGAGACAGAAAAGATGCACCTGTCTCAGCCAGCTCTGAAATATTCAGATGTTTACTGTGGCTTCTCTGCAGCCACTCCATTTATGTGTGGTCTCCTTCCCACCGAACTTAGCCATACTAGTAAGTGTTCAATTAAGGCTGAGGGGTTAAATCTCTTGACTATTTAGGGCCTCCTTAAAAAAAAAGTCTAGCAGAGCAAAGTAGGCGGAGACAGGAAACTGCCAGCTCAGGAGCTAACTACTGCTTTGTGCCAGTGGTAAACAGCTGAAATGGGGGGTTGACTCTCAGGTAAACAGCCCGGTCCCCATTAGTCACCGCTGCAGGGAGTGAATCCCCAGGCACCTTCTCATGGGAATTCCTTTTCAGGTACTCACTTAAACCAGGCAAGTTCTTTCCCAGCTGCAGGAGGAGACAGGCCTTCAGAAGTGATCAATCTCACCACTGCCCACTCTTCCCTCGGGTGACAGGCGTCTGCTGCCCTGCCTTCAGACGCCGTTTGGGAAGGAAATGCCTCCTCCTCCAAATAGAGAAGAAAGCAAAGGATGGTGTTCTCACTGGTTTACTTTTCCAACTTTCTATCCAAAGAGGCTTCTTAGCTACTTAGATAACTTACTCAGCTTCTCTGAACCTCAGTTTCCAACTCTGTAAGATGGTGGTGATGGGGATAGCACACAGCTAACTGAGTATTCTCTGTATCAGGCACTATTCCAAGTACTGTATATGTAATAATTGCTTTCATCCTCCCAGAAGCACTTTCTAATATCAGCATCACCATCTTCATTTTGTACATGAGGCAATTGAGGCACAGAACAATTAATTGCCCAAGGTCAGTGATGGGTAATAGTTGATTGGAGATTCAAATGCAGACAACCTGATCCAAAGTCTGTAATTTAAGGGTTACATTACCCTGCTTTGGAGGTTGCCATGAGGATTTAAATCAAGATATATGTAAATCCTGTTCAGACTATAACATTTATTATTGCTATCATTATTAGCTTATCACTGTTTGGAAACAGCATTTTACCAAGATTCAACCTACCAGTAGCACATACCAGTGAACAACTTTAATAAGGGGATATTAATGTCATTTATTCTCATGTCCCATTTTTATAAACTGAAGAAGTTGAATACTAAAGGGAGATTCTGGTTTTAGTAATATATATAGTTCACTGAGCACACACTACGTGCCAGGCTGATACTATATATGTCACTTCATTATTTCCCATCAGTAACTCTATGATGTATATACTATTATAACTCAGTTTTAAAGGCAAAGAAATTGAGGTTCAGCAAGGTTGATTATCTTTCTAAACTCACACAGCCAGGGACTAGAGGAGATGAGCTTCAAACCCAAATCCATCTGATTCTACAGGCCAGACTCTTACCTCTGATGCTGTGTACTTTTTGGCCTTTTGTGTTGGATATTCTAATCCAAAGGATTCAATTCATCATTAACCTGATTCCTGCTTTATGTTACCAGAGCTGATATGGAAGATTCACTGTGATTTTCTTTATCAAAAGCAATAAAAAGAGTGTCCCACATATTGTTCCCAAAAAAGTTTCTCTGAAATATCCATTACAATTAGCATGCGATGTATGTGTGTGGGCAACAGCAAGCTGTGATTTAGCATGCCTTCTCACGTAGAGCACCTAGACCACCTTGTGTGGCCACATCTCACAGAGTAAGGTCAACGGGGACATATTAAGCAGACACTGGACACTGCCATCGGCCCATCGGGAAGGTCCGGGGCCCTTCCCCTAACTGCTGAGTCAGAATTGGGCCCTTTTCAAGGACTCTACAACCCTGTCTCACCACCCTCACCAGGAAAAAGCCAACCAGACAAACAAACAAGTAGATAGATAAATAAATAAAGAAATCACCCAAAGTCACAGGAGGACTGTGCTGCTTTCACGGTCCTGTTGAATGGAGACATCGGCAGCCTCTCAGGTCCTGAACTGGCAATTCAGAGCAGTTTGATTGCCTGCTTGATTGTTTGCGAGATAACTGCAAGATTGTCAGTGACAGGGTAATTTACTGAAGATTGCCATGTCAGACTCCATGCGAGGGGCTTGCCAGCATAAAGATGCGATTCTCATGACTGACAGGCCACCGGGAGATTGGAGTGCCAATTTAAAGTTCACAGTGCTGTCTGAAAGTGTCCAGCAGCAGCCCATAATCAAGCAACGTGATGAGGTCATTACAGGCATAATGTGGGCTCATACTTAATAACAGATAGAACCCCAAATGCACAATCTCTGGAACAGGTCATGTAAATATGTAGGAGGAAATCATTTATATACTTTTTGTGTTGTTGTTCTTTAGCATTTGCCATCTATTATTGCCAATGTGTTTATAGGACATCTCCTGCCAGACAGGCCTTTTAATAAAAAGCCCAGAATCAACAAAACAGGGTGGAAATTTGACATCCACACTTTTGAAGCAGTTGCAAGACTAGAGGGGGTTGGGGAGGAAAATGCTCAGTGCTTAATGGAAAAACTGTCTAGTTGTTTTATGAACCCAGTGAGGTCCTGAAGCTGCTTATATGGAGTGGGTAGTAAATGGGTTGGGGGTTGGGGGCATTCCCAGCTTCAGGAGGGAAAGGCCACCAGAGATGGATTGAACTCCTAATGGGAAGAGGCCAGTGGCCTTAAAGAAATCTATAGCGCTGGTAACAGTGGGTTCCTTTTCACCTGAGAAGTGTCTGCAGCTGCTGAATGAAGCACTTGCTGACATATCTCAGCAGGGCATTTCTCCAGCCAAAGCAGGCATTCTGTGGTAGATTCCTTCTGCCTAGTGAAGGTGGTCTGTGCTAGGTGATGTGAAAGGCAGAACATTTTTTTTTCTTTTTCTTATTCTGCCAAGGGCTCTGGGATCCACTGGATGATCTGAACATGGATCTGAAACGATGCCTCTGCATCGTCCTGCTGCTGAGACACAGCTCTCCCGTGCCACTTCTTGGGTCTGAGATTCATGGGACTCTGGGGAGTACCCGATTCAGCCAGCACATCGGGCTGAGACATTCAGAGCCTTGATTTTGAAAGTCTCTAAATTTAAAGCATGTGTGCCTGCTCACCCGCCTGTGTCTGCACTTCTAGGAAATTTTGTAAATCTAAATTTGTTACAAGACACATGAGCAACATTTGCCCATGTGGAAAATGAGAGGCTAGTTTTACTAATTTAAAGCCAAGCAAAACATGCAACCTCCTAATTTGTTTGTTTGCTAAAAAGAAAGTAATGCATTAAAATAATTGTACATTAATTGCTAAATTACAGTGGAACTTTGGTGAAATTACATATTTCAATTTCATTAGCAGAACCAAAGGAAAAGGGTAATGCCAAAAATTACATTATAGTAAATTTAAAGCACACAGTCAGGCTTCTGATTCAGCATTCCAGTACTAGTGTTTGTCAAATCATAGCCCAGGGTTTGAGTGCATGTTTCTGGGATTCTAATTATGGCCCAAAAATGTCTTGCTATCAAGTCTGGGAGGTACAAGCAAGTTATTCTCCAAGCTGCTCCACTGTGTGTTCAATCAATTCCCAGCAGAGGGCAAAAGGTTGGGCAACTAATTCATTCAATAGAGAATTCCAAAGAGCAGGCACTGCCCTGAACATTCCCATCTTCAGCCCTAACAGACATGTGAGGAACAGGAAACAGTAATTTATTCATTCAGTAAACATTTGTGGAGTGCCCAAGCCCATGGTTGGCACTAAGCTAAGGCATGAATAT
The DNA here is from genome assembly GCF_040802235.1 of Manis javanica. NCBI lineage: Eukaryota > Metazoa > Chordata > Mammalia > Pholidota > Manidae > Manis > Manis javanica. The sequence goes on from NC_133156.1 coordinate 48,969,886, forward strand.
AGAAATGAGTAACACACTGTTCTGCTCTTCAGAGAGCTCATTTTCCAGACAGGAAGGCAAGCATACAGAGATAATTAATTCTAGAACAAGGAAGTTGGCATTAACAAAAGTTACTAAAATTTGTTGTGCATTAGAATCACCTGAGAACCTCATGTAAAATGCATATTCCAGGACCTGTCCCAGGAGGCTCTCCCTGGGAAGGTCTGGGGTAGACCATTGATCCTCCACCCAAGTTTGAGATGCAGAACCATTCTCTGAGAACCTCTGCTTCAGGGATACACCAAACAGGAATACCTACCCTAGCCAGGGGGCATCATCAGGAAGGCTTCCTGGAGGAGGAGGCTACACCTAGTTCAGGTCTTAAAAGATGGGTCTTAATCTGTATCCCCCACCATATTGTTAGGTCCTTAAGGAAGGACACCATCATTGTTTGTTCTTTGATCTCTGTTTTATTTCCAGACCATAGAAGGCACTCAAATATTTGTTGAAAGGGGGTTGAATCAGCCTAGGAAAGGGATGGAGGGACAGGAATCTAAGCCTGGAAATCAGGATGTTCAAAGTCCTGCAGGTATTTAGGAAGATAGCACCAGAAGCATTTGGGTGAACTGCTGGCTTAATTTCTGGGTGCTGCAGCCAACACCATTTCTCCACATTTCCTGGAAAATATAAAACTCACTGCACCTGGTTCTCCAGCTGGCCAGCGACACCCACCCTGGCATAGAGGGGGCAGGGATGGAATACTTTTCTCCATTAAGGTGACACTTAAGGAATCCCATGCATTTTGATTATGGGGCACAGGCCACTGAGAACTGGCTACAGGTAATTTTCATGCTGTTATTTGAAAACAAACTTTGTTTTTATTTCTAACCAGTCAAATACTACTTGTTCACAATAGAAAAAGTAGAAATTCCTGAAAAGTACAATAAAAAGTGGAGAAGCACACTAATCTACTACCTGGGGATAACCATTTGTCAACATTTTCAATAATTTCCTCTCAGTCTTTCATTTTCTATGTGTAATATTGGAGTCATACTGGGCTAGCTGCGTGAAACCTGTCAAGTCAAACTCTTCAGCAGAGTTGGTATTGCTCATGACAAAGGTGTTAGCATCTCTAAGTGGCCTTGTGCTTTGAAATCCACTGACCGTGGCTCTGCCTCTGCCCTTCCAGATGGCCTGGTGGATTGCCTGGACCCTGACTGCTGCCTGCAGTCAGCCTGTCAGAACAGCCTGCTCTGCCGGGGCTCTCGGGACCCCCTGGACATCATTCAGCAGGGCCAGACAGACTCACCCGCAGTGAAGTCCTTCTATGACCGCATCAAGCTCTTGGCTGGCAAAGACAGCACCCACATCATTCCTGGAGACAACCCCTTCAACAGCAGGTAGGCACGCTCCGTCCCTGCAGGCTGCCAAGGTCTCTTCTGGTTCCCTTTCTGGCAGAGCAGGGGGATATACTCCTGGCTTTTCTGTGGGCCCAGCCTCTGGAGGGCAGCTCCCTACTCCGGTTCACAGAAGGCCCTTTCCTCTCAGCTGGTTGAGCTTCAGAGCAGAGTCCTGGCCTCCCTGCAGGATTTGGCCGCCTCAACCTAGAACCTGCTGGAGACAGATAGCTGCTGACTGCCTGGTTTTTAGGTCATTTTTATGATCTATTATTTTATGACATTGTTATTATGTTAAATCTCCCTTTATAATACTTCTGACAGTGGCTTTTATTTGGTCATCACTGAAGTATTTCATTCAACAGAGTATTTTTTAAACTATTAACTTGATAACAGAACTTATCATTTGTGGCATCTTGGATTTAAGATGATGCTAGAAATTAGAAGTTGCTAGAATTTACTGAGTGCCTATGCTGAGCCAGAGACTTCATGTAGATTACCTCTAACTCTTACAGCAGCCTGGTCAATTGCACCTGCTAATCTCCTACTTCCAATGCCCTGTTGAGCCCAGGGCATTTCTCCTCTCTTTCCAAAATGATAGGGATTTCTATTGAGTTTACTTTTGCTCTCAGTTGCTAATTTGAGGCTTACGAATATTCTAGAGGCTAATTCTGGATTTATTTTGTAGTCAGCTTGGCCCCTCCCTTCCCCCCAGGACAAGTTAGAAGAGAAGTGAGCAAGGGTGGTTTGAGACACCCCCAGCCCCTCTTCTCAGCACTGTTTCTGATTCTGAGGGTGTGAGGAAGGCAGGCATGATTTTCTTAGGGGTGCTCCTTCCTGTGCAGAAATAAGAACTGCTGGTTGGTCCTCTTTCTCGAAACCTCTAGGACCTAGGAACTTGAGCAGGGTGCCCCCACCCCTACCCCTCTGACAGCCTCGTCATACAACCTTCCTCCTGCTTCTCTTCATCCTCACTTAGCTCTAGGTAGGTTCAGAAGCATCTCAGGAAATTGTGCTTGAAGGAAATGCCAGACTTCACTTTTTACAGGAGCCTCTAACTTTAGAAGTAATTCTCTTGAAGTCTCCACATTGGATTTTGGGGAGGAGACAGCAGGCCACAGCTCGGACTCTGCTTCTCCCTGGGAGAGGCCCGCGAGGGTGGGTGGGGAGGCAGCGGGTAATGGTACAGCCAATTAATTCTCCAGCTCCTTAGAACTCCCTGGGAGGCTGTGCAGCCCCATTTCCTGGCAGCTCTTTGAATATGAGGGTTCTTAACAAGGTCACCTTGAGCCAGCAACTTTGGCCTCTCTCTGTTCTGCTTTTACTAAAAATAAGACAGAAATAAAAAAAAGTGATCTCAGCCCTCTTGTATTTCAGCTCTGACACCACCTAGCTGTGTCACATTAAGCAAGTTATTTAACCTCAAAAACTTCATTTTCTTGATTGGTAAAATTCAAATAATATGTGTAGAATATACTACACACAATAATATTATTTTAATGCAAGAACCTCTCAAAAAATTTTTTAAAAACACAAACCTCTGATTAGTAATAGTATATCCTCTGCTTGTTAAATCCCAGTTCTGGGACATGGATTCTGCAGGTGTGTTACCTTTTTATTATTAACGTATTTCCTATTACCAGAGACTCATGACTGGACCTTGCATGAGCTTCCCAGAGGGGCTGGCATACAACTTGCTTATACCATAAATGCATCTTTTGAAGGCCTGTGCTATGTTCAGCTTCCTATTAATGCTTCGTTATTTCTACCCTAAATCCAGTAACTTCCTGATAGTTTCCTTTTCATATTTTCGTCCCTTAAAATTCAGTCATATCCTTCTCAACAATAATTACCACCTCCAGAGGGCGCCTTAAGCTAGAGCCAAGATACAGGGGAGCAGGCCAGGACTCCAAATTATGTGGTGGACTACACCAGCCCCAGAGATCTGAGCAAAGACGCTTGATTTAGAGAAGGCTCCTCTGAAGCTTTGGAGGTAGCAGTATATCGCACCACCTAAATGAGCCACGTGTCAGCACATCAGCATGGGTACATAATTCAGAAACACGAATGTTACTCCAAGACATAGGTTGAAGTTCATCAAGCACGTGAATTTTCAGTGCATTATTGTAGGACAGAAAATGAAGGACAAAACTAGGAGTAAAAAAAGAACTTAACTCAAGACATCTTAGAAGGCGTTTCCCCTAGATAATGGTGTACAAAAATAACTAAAATGCCTTGACTCCACCACTGTAATTTATAGAGCAGATCTCACTATCTAGATAATGTGATAATTGTTACACATCAATAATCATAAATAGAAATGAACTGATAGCATGTCTTAGCTGAATCTTTTCTGCAAATTGCCTAGAAACGATAGGAAGCCAGCAGCAATGAAGAATTACAAAAACAGAGGGTAGAAATCATCGGCAGCCCAGCTTCTTTTATTCCTCTGGTGCTCTGCAAAGTCTTATGCTACAGGAGTGATTTAAAAGAATAACAGTTGTATTGAAAAGGAGGGGACCAAAAGCCCACTGTGGAATATACTCCCAATTTTGTTTTCTCATCTAAAGCCTTGTGGTCATCTACACACATCATTGATTTTAAAATAGTGTCTGGGAAGGCCTGAAAGAAATCTTAGTCTGAACTAAGATAAGAAAATGGAATTGAACGGAAGAATTATTTTCATAAATTAGTTTTCCACTTTCAAAAGACTCTAGCATTGTAGTTGCAACCAGCTAAAAATGGGATTCATTTGCTAGGCAGCCAGTAACAGACAATTAGAACTGTCAGTGCAAGAGTCTAAACCCTCCTGAGATCATCAAAGTGTTAAGAGTTGAACAGTAGGGGGTATTGTTAATAAAAAGAGGTGCTTGAAGAAAGCATCCCTCCAGTTTTTGGGTCACTGCGGATTGCAGAAGTAAGTGCATTCCAAAAATCAAGCAAATTTGGACAAAATTCTGGCAAAGAACAAGTCAGCTTGATTACCTAGTTCAGAAATTTGGAGTGTGTCCAGGAAACTCGGAAGCGCAGGAACCTCTCTGCCTTTGCCAAATTGCCCAGTGGCTTGAAGGCCAACAATACAGGGTCAGTCCTCTCTGGTAGGCTGGGGCTCAGTGCAAAAATGGAACTTCTCTTCAAGACAAATGCTGGGCATAGAAGCCACAGGGCATAAATCTGCAAAGAAGTAAAAAGCTAACCTTTTCAAACAATATGGCTTCTCTCTCACTTACCAACTTTACATTTCCCTGTATGGCCCCAGAAGATGACTGGTTAGCCAGAGACGGGTAAGATTCCTCAAGGGAGGAACAACCTAAGACAGGCACAGTCGCAGGGGGGCCATCAGGTGAGAAATTGGGGATCAGCAGAGGTGAGGCTTAGAACCTCACCCCCCCCTGTTTTGAGAGAAATCTGCATCCGTGGATGTTTTATTGCCCTTGTCTAGCTTGGATTAACACATAGTCTACAGGCACACACCTGATCATCTACATTTGCTCTCTTACAACACTAAACTATGTTTTCTACCTTTATCTTGCATCTACCTACCACTTCAGCATTTTATTAAAAATAATAATAATAATAATAATAAAGGGAGAAATGTGGGATCCACATATAAATCAAGTATAAAAATCAAACGAATATTCATATTTGACCTGATTATTTATAGTTCATAATGCATGATCAAAACAGAAAGTTTCTGTGATGACTGCCCTTGTACTGTTCACCATGTAAGAACTTATTCACTACGTAAGAATTTGTTCACCATGTAAGAACTTGTTTGTTATGCTTCAGAAGATTGGAAACTGATGAAAATTAGGCTTGGGGTGGATTAATGATTGTGCATTGAGCATTGACTCCCCTATACAGAATTTTATTGTTGTTAACAACCATTTGATCAATAAATATGAGAGATGCCCTCTCAAAAAAAAAAAATGTAACTTCTCAGTAGTCTATTTCCCTCCGAAGTCAAGAGAATTTAATGAGCGGAGGTGTGTGTATTCTCCCTGCATGGATTTTGAGTAGAATATTGTGGCATCTCTATTGCTTTATGGGATTTCGCAGAGGTAACTGGATACTGGCGTTCCCTGGAAAGTTCTAGTTACAATGACCTGGAGAGAGGGAAGCCTTCTATGACAGTGGAAAAAAGTTGAGTGTATTTCAGCTACCACCCTCCCCTGTCAAGAAAGCAGGAATTTGGAATAAGAGAAATAAATAGTTAAGGAAATCCACAATCCAAGTTAGTTCTACCAGAAAAAATTCTCCAATATTCTCTTTTCCTCAGGCTGTCATGAATTGTGAAAATGTTTGCTCTTATAGAGCAGGAAAAAAACAATTTATGTATATATCCCAGTCTTACAAAACCCTCTGTGTGCTCCCCTCCATTCCCTCTGACATCCCAGCCTAGAGGAGAAGAGTAACATCGCCTTCCTCCAAAGCCAATAAAAAGGAAATGAGTAACCAGATGGGGAAGCTCTCACCCCGAGTATAATGCTCTCTCTGTCGGACGGCAGCTCAAATATGACTGCTGAGGGGCAGCCTAGAGCTCCGGCCAAGCAAAAGTCAATGATGGTGAAAGTGAGGCAGCACTGAGGGCAGAGGGAATGTGCACCGGGGACACCATGACCCAGCCGAGTCACTAGTTCCCCCCTCATGTCACTAATTCTATTCCTCAGGAAAGCCAGCACTGAGACAGTTCTGTGAGGTGTGATCTAGTGAAGCTAGAAGTTAATGTTGAAAGTCTTCTCCTTGAAACCAGATGGGTGGGGGTGGGGGTTGCAATGTGGAAGGGGAACTCAGCAGCCCCCTGGCCCCTTGTTTTCCTCTGTGTGGCTTAGAGACTTGTATTTCTTTTTCTCACAGCTTGGTTTCTCTCATCCGAGGCCAAGTAGTAACCACAGATGGGACTCCCCTGGTTGGTGTGAACGTATCTTTTGTCAAGTACCCAAAATACGGCTATACCATCACCCGCCAAGACGGCACGTAAGTAGCTTTATGGGGCTCTGCCTACTCGGGACTGAGGATGCAGGCAAAGAGGTGTAGAGGGTGCTATTAGGTTGAAGCCACGTGGCCTCCCCTTGTGAACTGGAGTGCCCACCAGGCCAGACCCCTAATGAGGACCCTCTCAGAGATATATTTTGCTTTTTGGTATGGTGTCAAAAATGAAAAATAAATACAATGGCCAACCTATCCAGGGCTGCCAGTAGCCATCATCCTCCTTTTTCTGTGTCAGGTAAATCATGTGTGTCTCTATGTGTGTGTGTGTGTGTGTTGGGGGTAGCTGAGAGTACAGATTCTAGAAAGAAGGAAAAGTAGCTTTCAGAAATTCACTCCTATTTTAAATCAAAGGCAGTGCAGGGTGACAAGGATCCACATGACATGGAGTCCTGTGGTGACCCCCTTCTGCTTTCATCTGTGGCTTCAGGAGTTGTGTTGTTTTCACTCCTGCTTTGACAGGGTGGGGTGCAATCAGAGAAGTCTAATTAAATACATTTAGCCATGACCCTGCTGTGTGAAGGAGGCAACCTTTCCCTATTATGTGCTGATTGGAAACATCACCCGTACAGCGCCCCCGCAACATGAAAGCTCTGTCATTTCCTTAATCCACTGGGCATGAGGTTGAAATTTAAAGAAAAAGAACACAAAAAAAAAAGTCTATGGGAAGGGGAAAACACCCACTCCTGAGCTAAAAAGAAAAACCTCAAACTATTGCATTCTACTCCAAATGAAAGAGAAGACTGTTGCTGTAAATCTGATGCAACTCTTTTTCTATAAAACTGGAGTCTGAAAAATCATGGGCGTACCATGTAGAAAAGAACTGTGATTCTTGCCTTTCTCTGGTGTCGAGTCTGGCCTTATTTTTGAATGCCCTAAGGCAACCTTGCAGGTAATTTCAAAAACCACCAGCCCACATACCCTGTGCTGATATCCCTACCCTTGAAACCGAAGAAGATACCTGATGATTCACATCAAATTCTCAATAATCACTACGTTTCTGATATTTTGCAGCCAAATCTAATTATCTGAAAGCACTGGGACTGGGACTGTGTACTATGCAGAGCCCTTGTTCTTTCTTAGAAGCCAGTGTTCTTGCCCTGCAAAGCCCTGTGAATACAAGAGGACATTTCTGAGTCCTTGGCCTGCTGTCTGTCCTCACCTTATGCTGCCCAATCCCTTTCAGCTATTTCCTGAATAACGATGGCCCAAATCCACATCCCAGATCATCTAACCACACTCCTGGACCAGTGATTCTTCAGTTTGTCCAGGTTATGAAGTCATGGAAGTAACAGGATTTGTTTGGGAATGCTCCAAGGAATCCCCCAATATGTTACATAGTGGTGTGTGCCACACACATTGATGATTTGATTCTGTCATACCAACTAGGAATGATTTAACTTCAAAATATTGGACTTTCTTTTGTATTCTGTACAAACCCATGCCCAGCAGCATGCATGGCCAAAAAAAATATATAAAGAAATTAATGTAATAAACTGTTGTACTATGCATGCTCTGATATTTACCTTAATATTTATGTGCTACATGCTTGTTTCATTTTTTTTTGGTATCATTAATCTACAATTACATGAGGAACATTATGTTTACTAGACTTCCCGCATCACCAAATTCCCCCCATATACCCCATTACAGTCACTGTCCATCAGTGTAGTAAGATGTGTAGAATCACTACTTGCCTTCTGTGTGTTGTACTGCCCTCCTGTGCTGCCCCACATTATACATGCTAATCATAATGCCCCCTTTCTTCCCCCACCCCTTCTCCCTCCCTTCCCACCCATCCTCCCCAGTCCCTTTCCCTTTGGTAACTGTTAGTCCACTCTTGGGTTCTGTGAGTCTTCTGTTGTTTTGCTCCTTCAGTTTTTTCTTTGTTCTTATACTCCACAGATGAGTTAAATCATTTGATACTTGTCTTCCTCTGCCTGACTTATTTCACCAAGCATAATACCCTCTAGCTCCATCCATGTTGTTGCAAATGGTAGGATTTATGTACTTCTTATGGCTGAATAATATTCCATTGTGTATATGTAGCACTTCTTCTTTATCCATTCATCTACTGATGGACATTTAGGTTGCTTCCATTTCTTGGCTATTGTGAATAGTGCTGCGATAAACATAGGGGTGCAAATGGTGTTTCTATTTTGAGTTTTTTGAAGAACCTCCATACTGCTTTCCACAATGGTTGAACTAATTTACATTCCCACCAGCAGTGTAGGAGGGTTCCCCTTTCTCCACAGCCTCGCCAACATTTGTTGTTGTTTATCTTTTGGATGGTGGCAATCCTTACTGGTGTGAAGTGATGTCTCATTATGGTTTTAATTTGCATTTCTCTGATGACTAGCAATGTGGAGCATCTTTTCATGTGCCTGTTGGCCATCTGAATTTCTTCTTTGGAGAACTGTCCATTCAGCTCCTCTGACCATTTTTTTATTGGATTATTTGCTTTTTGTTTGTTGAGGTGCATGAGCTCTTTATAGATTTTGAATGTCAACCCTTTGTCAGATCTGTCATTTATGAATATATTCTCCCATACTGTAGGACACCTTTTTGTTCTATTGGTGGTGTCCAGAAGCTTTTCAGTTTGATGTAGTCCCACTTGTCCATTTTTGCTTTTGTTTCCCTTGCCTGAGGAAATATGTTCATGAAGAAGTCGCTCATGTTTATGTCCAAGAGATTTTTGCCTACATTTTTTTCTAAGAGTTTTATGGTTTCATGACTTACATTCAGGTCTTTGATCCATTTTGAATTTACTTTTGTGTATGGTATTAAACAATGATCCAGTTTCATTGTCTTACATGTAGCTGTCCAGTTTTGCCAACACCAGCTGTTGAAAAGGCTGTCATTTCCCCCATTGTATGTCCATGGCTCCTTTATCATATATTAATTGACCATATATGTTTGGGTTAATATCTGGACTCTCTATTCCGTTCCTCTGGTCTGTGGGTCTATTCTTGTGCCAGTACCACTGTCTTGATTACTGTGGCTTTGTAGTAGAGCTTGAAGTTGGGTAGCAAGATCCCCCCTGCTTTATTCTTCCTTCTCAGAATTGCTTTGGCTATTCAGGGCCTTTTGTGGTTCCATATGAATTTTAAAACTATTTGTTCCAGTTTGTTGAAGAATGCTGTTGGTATTTTGATAGGCATTGCATTGAATCTGTAGATTGCTTTAAGCAGGATGGCCATTTTGACAATATTAATTCTTCCTACATGCTTGTTCATTTTTTGTCTATTAAAAAAATACCAAAAGTGTTACCAAAATTGGGTGTTTTTACTGTGCTCCAGGAACTCTGCCAGCTGCTGGAAATTCTGAAGTGAGAAAGACACCACTGCTCTGAAAGAGTTGAGATCCTGGTGGAGGAGTAAAGCTTAAAATGAGAGACATCTCTCCATCAACCTCTTTCTTTTCTGTTAATTAGGAAAGAAGTACCTTTATTTTACTTTACTAGTAACACATGTCCGTCCAGCTCTTGAGAAACAAACAGGAATATAGTTTAAGAATGATTGTCAGAAATATCAGAAGTAGGGCATAATAGGTGATGGTAGTCAAAAGGTACAAACTTCCAGTTATAAAAAATAAACAAATCCTGGAGAGGTAATGTACAGCATGGTAACTATAGTTAATAATACCATGTTATATATTTGAAAGTTGCTAAAAGAGTAGATGTTAAAGGTTTTCATCTTCCCAAAAAATTTGTAGCTGTGTGATGATGGATGTTAAGTAGATTTACTGTTGTGATCATTTTGCAATGTATATAAATATCACATAATGTACACTTGAAACTAATATAATGTTATATGTCAATTGTATTCCCCCCTTCAAAAAAAAAAAGGAAGAAAGAAAAAGAAAGACAGTTTCTATGAAACTGGAAACAAAAATCAGGACAAACACAGGTCAATGAGAAGAAAACTTGAATGAGCTCCTCCCTGTGTCCTAGCTTTGTCACAGTACTGCTACACTATTGATGGGACACTTCTGTTAGCCAAGCACGGCACTAAGAGCTTTACACTAGGGTGGGGAACCATTTTCAGCAAAAGGCCAGATCACATAATTTTTAGGCTTTGCATGCCGTATGGTTTCTGTTACAACTACTCAGCTCCACCATTACAGCGCAAAGATAACTGGAGAGGATAAGTAGATGAACAGGTGTGGCTGTATTCCAATAAAACTTTGTTTTACCAAAACAGGTGGTGGGCTGGATTGATCTCATGGGCCTCGTTTGCTGCCCACTGCTCTGTACTCATCAGGACATTTCATTCTCTCAGGCACATTGTAAAGTCAATAGAATTGTTCCCATTTCACAGATGAAAAAACTGGGGTCCAGAGAGGGTTGGTAACTTGCCCAAAGCCACACAACTAGTAAGTGGTGGAGTTTGGGTTACTCAGCCCCCGCGCTCCCCAAGCTTCCATTCTCCTGCGTGGGTGCTCTGCCCCTGCCTCTGCCCCCAGGTGTGGAGGTCAGAGCACCTGCCTTGTCTGAAGGTGTGTTCACTTCTCAGTGAGCCCATTTGCCCCTCTCCAGGTTTGACTTGATCGCCAACGGGGGCGCCTCCTTGACCCTGCACTTCGAGCGAGCCCCATTCATGAGCCAGGAGCGCACCGTGTGGCTGCCGTGGAATAGCTTTTATGCCACAGACACCCTGGTGATGAAGACTGAGGAGAACTCCATCCCCAGCTGTGACCTGAGTGGCTTTCTCCGGCCAGATCCCATCATCATCGCCTCCCCACTGTCCACCTTCTTCAGTGCTGCCCCTGCGCAGAATCCCATCGTGCCTGAGACCCAGGTAGGAAGGGGGATCCCTAAGCAGGCCCCTCCAAACTGGTCGGCCGGCTCCCTCCCACCAGTCTCCCTCCCTGAGAGGCCAGAAACTAATATTAAGGGGGAGAGACAAAAAGGAGAAACACAATAAAATTTGTAGTCACTGGAGAGAAAACTGAATTTCTCCTGGACATTCCAGATGTTTCCAGATAGTTGTTGCAGTTTGGCAGTCACTGGAGCTTTTAATAAAATAAAAACAATATACGTATGTGCAACCCACCTCCAAATTGCTTTTTATTCCTGTTAGTCACAGAGATACATGATAAGAGGCACTTTAATGATCTACATCGGTGTTACAACAGAGGGCATATTACATTATTGCCTCCCTGTTGCTTTATACCAATTGTCAGTGGAAGTTGCAGGTTCATATAATTACAGCCTCTCGTGGCCTCCTTGCATGCAGCTAGCTATAAAGCCTGCTGTTCTTATTTACATCTTTTGCCAGCAGTGTGGTTTTTAAAAAGAAACACAACAGTGACCAGGAATAATTATTAATCCAAAAATCATAACCTCAGCCCCTTCACTCCATGGTGTAGGATAAAGTTTCGTTTATTGTTTTTATTTTTTTTCTCAGTCATGGGAAGTGGTTCTTGTACCCCACATAAGGCGTGATGCTTCCATGAGGGTGGCAACAAGCAGCCTTGGGGTGAGCAGCCCACCTGCCAGGGAGCAGCTGATGCAGCGTGGCCACCATGTGTTTCCTCTCTAGGTTCTTCATGAAGAAATTGAACTCCCTGGCTCCAATGTGAAGCTTCGCTACCTGAGCTCCAGGACTGCAGGCTACAAGTCCCTGCTGAAGATCACCATGACCCAGTCCACGGTGCCCCTGAACCTGATCAAGGTCCATCTGATGGTAGCTGTAGAGGGGCATCTCTTCCAGAAATCATTCCAGGCCTCTCCCAACCTCGCCTACACCTTCATATGGGACAAGACAGATGCATACGGCCAAAGGGTTTATGGACTCTCTGATGCTGTTGGTATGTTTCAGTTTTGACCCCTTATTGATTTTTAGACTTAGCCATGCACTAATCTGACCAGTATTTATTGAGTTCCTAGTAGGTGCTAAATACTATTCTAGTAGATAGGAATGCAGTGGCCAATAAGATAGACAAGAGTCCTCTTCCATGAACCTTCTGTTCTGGTGAGGAATCGAGATAATAAACACAGACTGGACAAGAAAATACCAAGCAGTGATAAGTGCTAACATGAAAATGTTAAAAAATGACAGGGTGGAGGGGCCACTGTGGGTGGGCATTCAGAGAAGGTTCCTCAGCAGGTGACATTTAAGCAGAGACTAGAATGACAAGAAGGAGCCATGTGGGAGTCAGGAACAGAACATTCTTTTCCTGGCAGAAAAAGTGAGAAAGCTGAGGTGTGTTTGAAGGACAAAGAGAAGGCCAGTGTGGCTGGAATATAGTGAACAAGGAGCATATTTGAGAAAAGGGAGAGAGGTGGGCAGGGGCTAGCTCATGTGCCACAGAGAGCGCTGGCAAATGGCACAGAGGGTACCATGAGATTCAGAAAGTGGAGCTAGAGGGGATTGAAAACCACATGCTACGTTTCAGGCTTTGCCTTTGAGGGAAACACGATTCCCACTTAGGAAAAACCACCGTAAGAGGAGGGTCCTACATTTATGAGTCTGAGGAGTTGTGAGCTGTAGATTTTTTTTTTTTTTTGAGAGGGCATCTCTCATATTTATTGATCAAATGGTTGTTAACAACAATAAAATTCTGTATAGGGGACTCAATGCACAATCATTAATCAACCCCAAGCCTAATTCTCAACAGTCTCCAATCTTCTGAAGCATAACGAACAAGTTCTTACATGGTGAACAAGTTCTTACATAGTGAATAAGTTCTCACATGGTGAACAGTGCAAGGGCAGTCATATCACAGAAACTTCCAGTTTTGATCATGCATCGTGAACTATAAATAATCAGGTCAGATATGATTATTCATTTGATTTTTATACTTTATTTATATGTGAATCCCACATTTCTCCCTTATTATTTTTTTAAATAAAATGCTGAAGTGGTAGGTAGATGCAAGATAAAGGTAGAAAACATAATTTAGTGCTGTAAGAGGGCAAATGTAGATGATCAGGTGTATGCCTGTAGACTAAGTATTAATCCAAGCTAGACAAGGGCAACAAAACATTCACTGATGCAGAAGATTTCTCTCAAAACAGGAGGGGTGAGGTTCTAAGCCTCACCTCTGTTGATCCCCAATTTCTCACCTGATGGACCCCTGCGACTGTGCCTGTCTTAGGTTGTTCCTCCCTTGAGGAATCTTACCTGTCTCTGGCTAACCAGTCATCATCCGGGGCCATACAGGGAAATGTAAAGTTGGTAAGTGAGAGAGAAGCCATATTCTTTGAAAAGGTTAGCTTTTTACTTCTTTGCAGATTTATGCCCTGTGGCTTCTATGCCCAGCATTTGTCTTGAGGTGTCTTTACCACTTGGAAGAATTATGATACTCGGTAATTTTCAATATGAGGCATAAATTCTACTAAAGGGTTGTAATTAGGAAGGAAGAAGAAAAGCTATAGAAGTATGAGCTGTAGATTAATATCAACCTACCCAATGTATTTTCCTCCTCATAGAAAGCTGCCTGGGAATAGTTAAAATCCTGAATCCTGTATTCTCTTCACCAGTAGGTTTATGATTTTCAAGAATCATACTAAGTTACCAAAGTAAGAAACCAGCAAACTCAAAACTTGTCCCTGGAACTGGCAGCCAGTGTTTATCAGACCCTCCTTTTGTGCAGACCGTTGTGCTAAATTTTTTGTATTAGGTAATTGCTCAATAACGCTATCAAGTAGGGTATTCTCATAGTCCCCACTGTGCAGGGGACAGGATGGAGAGGGTAAGATGCCTAAAGCCATGCATCTGGCAGGTTAACATGCTCAGGATACGGCCTCTTCCATCAGCAAGTGGAGTTTAGTAACTTAATAAAGATAGTAATAAGTTATTGGACTAAGTAGTGCATTTAATATGAACTGTAGCTTATCTATATATATATCAGGTTTTAGCCAATATCAAAATGATAGCCAACATCAGAAAGTAAACTAAATATTATAATGCACCCCCATTTACTCTAACTTCTACCATTATCAGTCATGATGAAAATCATTCTTTCCACATACCCTCATCCGCTCACCTGCTTTCCATATTTTTCTGTAGCAAGTCACATACATCATACCATTTCATCTGTAATATTTCAGAATGTCTAAAAAATACTTAAAATCATAACAATGCCATTATCACCAAAAAACAATAATTTCTTAATATTAAATAGCCCATTATTTAATATTTGAATCTCATGAATATCATAAAATGTTAGTACTTTAAATCAGAATCCAAATAAGATCCACCTTTGCAACTGATTGACTTAACTATTTTACCTTTCATCTCTAGCTCTTTTAAGTTTTATTATTTACTTATGGAAGAAATTGTGTTTTTACTTATAGGATTTCCCATAATCTGGTTTGTTTTCTGATTGCATATATATGGCTGTTTAACATATTCCCCTGTTTGATATCTTGAGGCTTTCTCATGTCAAGGTTTGATTTTTTTTTTAATCTATATATACTTTTTTTTAAGTAACAATTAACATACAACATTATATTATGTTGTACAACATAATGATTCAATATTTATATATATAGTGAAATGACTTATCACAGTAAGTCTAGTTAACATCTATCAATGTACATAGTCACAGTTTTTTTTCATGTGATGAGAACTCTTAAGATTTATTCTCTGAGCAACTTTCAAATATACCATACAAGGTTATTGACTATAACTCCTGTGCTGTACATTACATCCCCAAGACTGACTTATTTACAACTGGAAGTTTGTGCCTTTCAATCCCCTTTAGCCATTTC
Source organism: Manis javanica (assembly GCF_040802235.1). NCBI lineage: Eukaryota > Metazoa > Chordata > Mammalia > Pholidota > Manidae > Manis > Manis javanica. The sequence continues at coordinate 48,984,970 of NC_133156.1, forward strand.
ACTCACCCCCCAACTCCCCACGTCTGGCAGCCGCCAGTCTGTTCTGTGTCTGCAAATTGGGCTGTTTGCTACTGTTTTTAGGTTCCTTATATAAGTGATCATAAGGAATTTGTCCTTCTCTGTAAGACTTACTTCACTGAGCATAACACCTTCAAGGTCATGTTGTCACAAATGGCAAGATTTTGTTCTTTTCCATGGCTAAATAATATTCCATTGTGTGTATGTGTATATATGCATATACACACATATATACATGTACATATATAAGAATATATCTGTACACACACATCTTCATCAGTTCATCCATTGATGGACACTCAGGTTGTCTTCATAGCTTGGCTATTGTGAATGCTGCTGCAGTGAACGTAGGGTGCATATATCTTTTCAAGTTAGTGTTTTCATTTTATTAGATGAATACCCAAAAGCAGAATTGCTGGATCATATGCTAGTTATCTTTTTAATTTTTTGAGGAATGTCCATATTGTCTGCCACAGAGGCTGCACCAATCTGCATTCCTACCTCCAGTGCACAAGAGTTCCCTTTTCTCCACATCCTTGCCAACACTTGTTATTTCTTGTCTTTTTTTTTTTGAAGTATAGTTGACATACAATCTTATATTAGTTTCAAGTATACAACACAGTGGTTCAACAGTTATCCACATTATTAAATCCTCACTCTGTAGTGCAGCTACTATCTGTCAACAGAGGAAGATGTTATAGAATCATTGGCTATACTCTCCATGCTGTACTACCATCCCAGTGACCAACTTATATTGATTGAGAATTTTTGTGCCCCTCTATCCCCCTCAACTATCCATCCCAACCTTTTCCTCATGGTAACCACCAGCCACTTATCACTATGAGTCTACTGCTATTTTGTTCATTTTGTTGGGTTTGTTTTTAAATGCTACAGATAAGTGAAATCACATGGTATTTGTCTTTCTCCACATGGCTTATTTAATTTAGCATAATACCCTCTAAGTCCATCCATGTTGTCAAAAATGGCATGATTTCTTTCTTTTTATGGCTGAATAATATTCCATTGTATATAAATACCACTTCTTCTATATCCATTCATTTATTGATGGATGCTTTGGTTGCTTCCATATCTTGACTATTGTAAATAATGCAGCAATAAACATAGGGATGCATATATCTGTTTGAATCAGTGATTTTGTTTGTTATTTCTTGTCTTGTTGATAATAGCTATTCTAACGGTGTGAGGTGATATCTCATTGTAGTTTTGATTGGCATTTCCCTGATGATTTCATGCCATCAAGCCTCTTTTCATGTACCTATTGGCTACCTGTATGCCTTCTTTGGTAAAATGTCTTTGCAAATCTTCTGCCTATTTTTAAATCAGATTGTTTGTTCTTTTGGTTTTTTTGCTTTTGACTTGTGAGCTCTTTATATATTATGGATATTAACCCCTTATCAGACATATCATTTGCAAATATTTTCTCCCATTCATCAGGTTGCCTTTTTATTTCACTGATGGTTTCCTTTACTGCCTAAGCTTTTTAGGTTGATGTAGTCCCAATTGTTTATTTTTGCTTTTATTGCCTTTGCTTTTGGTGTCGAAACCAAAAATCACCAAAACTGATGTCAAGAGCTTACTGCTTATGTTTTCTTCTGAAGTTTTATGGCTTCAGGTCTTACATTCAAGTCTTTAATCCATTTTGAGTTAAGTTCTGTGTGTGGTGTAAGATACTGGTACAGTTCATTCTTTTGTATTTTGCATGTGGCCATCCAGTTTTCCCAACACTATTATTGAAGAGACTGTCTATTCTGTTCCCTATTGTATGTTCTTGGCTCCTTCGTTGTAAATTAACTCACCATATATGTGTGAGTTTATTTCTGAGCCCTCTGTTCTGTTCTGATTTATATGTCTATTTTTATGCCAGTAACATACTGTTTGGGTTAATGTAGCCTTGTACTATAGTTTGAATTCAGAGAACATAATGCTTCCAGGTTTGTTCTTCTTTATCAAGATCGCTTTGGCTATTTGAAGTCTTCTGGGGTTCCATGAAAATTTTAGAATTGTTTGTTCTAATTCTGAGAAAGATGCCATTGGAATTTTGGTAGAGATTGCACTGAATCTGTAGATCAATTTGGGCAATATGGATATTTTAACTATATTAAATCATCCTATCTATGAGCACAGAAGAACTTCCCATTCATTTGTGTCATCTTCAATATCTTTCATCAATGTCTTATTGTTTTAAGTACACAGATCTTTCACCTCCCTGGTTAAATTTATTCCTAGGTATTTTATTCCTTGACTTTTTTGGGCAGAACAACTTGTTAGCTAGTGCTGTCTGCTTCTGTCAGGAGGCACCTAACATCAACCTGTCTACACTTTGGTGATTTCAGCAGCCATTGATGCTCATTGCCTAGATCCATTAGGTTATTAGGGACTGTAAAATGACACTTTAATTCTATCATTGTTTCTTCATTTCTTAGCTGGACTATATTTATACAGAGATACATTCTCATTAACTACTTGGCTTTTTGAGGTACAGTTCAACTAAAAAAGAAAGGATAAATGCTTAATTCTTTCCCCTTATTTACTATTCCTCAATATAATAAGTTGGTGTCAAATTGATGTTTTTAAATACCATTATGAATTCATAGAATGAAATGTATCTGTTTCAGTCCATTGAAGTTGTTATCTTTAATGATCAAATTGTCCCACCTTTGGTCAGTGCAAGCCTCTTCAAGCTGACCCCTAAATTCTTTCAACATAATCCTAGAATATTTGGACTCCTTCCCTGCTATCTGGTATGATAAAATAGCCTGTCTCATCTTGTTCATTTCTTACTCCAGCCATTTCTTCAAGGAGACCTGATTCCTTTTAATGAGAAATAATATTTCAAAGCCACAAGCCAGGCACTAGCAATTCTCTTTGCTACTGAGTTGGTCACTGTCTCTTGGAATTTTCAGAGGACAAGCTAGGAAATATATGGGGTTTTTTAAAGATAAAATGTATCTTCCATTCATGTTGGCACTTCTATGTCTCAGAATTTAAAAGATGCTGTGGAGAATCCCCAAAGGTGATACACACAGCTAAGAATTTAATGTCATAGGAGCAGCAATAATAACAATGCCTCATACTTCTAAAGCAATGTTCCAATTAAAACTGTACAGCATCTCAGCATTTTGTCTCATCTGTCCTTACCCACGTCTCTGAGAAATGAGGATTCACTTGGTCTGTTTTACACTTGGGGGAAATGGAGCCACAAAGAAGGATGAGCCAAGCACAGTTAACAAAAGTTCTTTGTCCCATTTGTCCATGTGGCAAATGCCAGATTTTTACAGGTTTTGTGTGTGTGTGTGTGTGTGTGTGTGTGTGTGTGTGTGTGTGTGTGTGTGTGTATTCTCTTCTTCACTGAATTGCCACATAATTGACAGGCTGTCTCCCCAGGGCGGCCTTACCAAGCACTCTCTGGAATTCTGAGTGAACGTGCAAAATGCCTTGACTTATACAAACTGTTGCCTCGAGAATCTCCTTATAAATGAGCCACAAAAGTTCCATAGCCCTTTCTCCAAGTAAGCAAAAATGAATCACACAAAATAGAATAAGTGCATGCCATGAACAGCAGGCTGAGAAATAGCCTCCTTTGCATCTCCAAGGAAGAGCTGTATTCAATTTTTATATGATTCATCTCCTCCACGTCATTGGGGTCATTTTTGAAAACCAGCTGTTCATTGAAAAGGTCTTTCCATCCCCACAGAGTACTACTGTGTAAAGTTTCAAGGTTGAGTTCAGCTTGAAATCTGAATTTTATATTGTGTGGAATCACAAGGAGAAAAGCAATCAGCCTGCCTCCTTGCGTGAGTTTTTGAAACAGAATCTCTATTACCTCAAACACGTGAAAGTTTCTTTTTCCTCCTGGAGAACTGTGGAGCAATCAAGTAAACTCCCTTGTCTCCTGCTCTGCCCACCCCCTTTTGTTTTTCAGTGTCTGTTGGGTTTGAATATGAGACCTGCCCCAGTCTAATCCTGTGGGAGAAAAGAACAGCCCTCCTTCAGGGATTTGAGTTGGATCCTTCCAACCTCGGCGGTTGGTCCCTGGATAAACATCACATCCTCAATGTTAAAAGTGGTATGTGAGCACATTTCCTTTCGCAAATACAGCCTAGGCTCTCCTCAGAAACCTTCTTTCCAGCCTTGACACTTAAGTGGTAGCCCCTCCCCTTCCCTTAGCCATTTTTCATCAAATGCCCAGAATATTGAAGGTTTTCCCACCTTCTCCATTTAAATGCCAAAGGCTGTTGGACTGCTTTCCCAAACTATCTGCCTTAGTGTACCTCACAATTCCTCAATAATTCCTACCCAACACTGAAGCCCTGGGGTTTGCCCAGCCCATTACAGCTCTCTCAGCCTCATGAGGAAATTGGGGTGCTCTTCCAAAGGTCGATGTTTCCTGCAGTTTCTCTTCCCCCTGTCACTTCCCTTTGCCCTCAGTAGGCCGACAGATGTGTGCTCCCCAGAGGGCTGCGGTAACCACGCCCACTTCTGCTCCCCAGGAATCCTGCACAAGGGCACCGGGGAGAACCAGTTCCTGGCCCAGCAGCCTGCCATCATCACCAGCATCATGGGCAACGGCCGCCGCCGGAGCATTTCCTGTCCCAGCTGCACCGGCCTGGCCGAAGGCAACAAGCTGCTGGCCCCAGTAGCTCTGGCTGTGGGAACCGATGGCAGCCTCTTTGTTGGTGACTTCAATTACATCCGGCGCATCTTCCCCTCTCGAAACGTGACCAGCATCTTGGAGTTACGGTAAGTGGCTGCACAGAAAACCCTCTCAGCTCCCATTGCTACAAAGCTTCACTGGGTAAATGGTGGCCACAGTTGGGGTTCTCCAGAGAATATAGATCCTGTGTGGTGGGCTGAGGTCTCATACCCAGGCCCAGAATCAAATAATGGTTTGGGGAAATGTTTTGTGTATCTGTAAGATACCACACACATGTTATGATGGCCAATGCCTGACTTACAAACAAGATTGAAAGCTTTAGGTCATGGTGCTTTAGGGTGGGACCTGGTAGCCATATTTTATAAAATCTCCACACGTAAATCCAGTGCATGCCAAACAGTGAAAGAACCACTACTTTAAGCTGTTGGTCCATTTGTCATTTCTAAGTGATACTTCTTAAAAATACAGATGCCTGGAGCCCAGCTCATAGGCACTGATTCAGTAAGTCTGGAGGAGAAGAAACAAGGTATCTTTCATCTTTGACAAGCTCTGGAGAAGCACATCAAAAAATGAGAGCCACTAATGTTCCTTAACCAATTCAAATGCTTATATTAAGTACTCTGTGTGCTGGATCTAAGTTATCGGAACCTTTGCACATTCCCTAGGGTTTGACCTAGAATTACTGTGTAGGCCTTGCTTTGTAACTTCTGGCCATCCCCCAGTAGATTCCTCCTGGCCATTGCTTGTTACTAGGTCTAAAGTTCAGACTCCTCTGTGCTGGACAGAAGCTCTTGGAAACTCTCTTACCAGGAACGTTGACTTCAGGCACTCAAACCTAGCGAAGGATCTGTAGGTCTGTAAGAGGGAGAAATGTCATTCTGCAAATACTTGGTGAATGCATACTATGTGCCAGGAACCGTCTGGCTAAGGAAAAGAAAACTGTGGGGATAAGCGAAGCCCTAGTTGTTTTGTTTGTGGTCTGATAGGGAACTTCAAATAAATTGTGTGGACAAATAAAAAATAATGACTTCAAGTAGCATTAAATGCTTTAAGTAAAATCTAACAGGATAAGAAATAAGAACTATGGCTGGTGGAAAGAGGGCTAGGAAGCCTCACAAGACAGAGTCATAGAAAAACCTCTCTTCTTAAGTGACATGGAGATGGGGCCCTGAATGGTGAGGTCAGCCACGTGGAGGTCTGGGGAGAAGTGTTCCAGGCAGAGAAGAGTTGTGCAAAAGCCCTGATAGGAGCAATAACCTGGTTTAAGGGATTGATAGAAGTCCAGTGTGGCTGGAGGGTGGTGAGCTCATGGGAAAACTGTCTAGGAGGAGGTCAGAGAGGTAGGTAGGGGACAGAGGCTTCAGGGTCGCATTGTCCACGTTGGAAAGTGTAAAATTGTATTCTTATTGCAATGGGCAGCCATTGGCATTTGAAGTAGGAAGTGGGGTGGAGATGACATGATCTGATTTGCATTTTTAAAAGATGATTCTGGCTACTCTGTGGAGAATGGACTATAGGGATGCGGGGAAAAAGAAGAGAGAGAGAAGAATCATGGTGATGCCTTCAATGTTGACCAGAGTAACTTCGTGGTTGGTGGTGCCTTCGGAATCAGCCTCAGCTGCCAGGCAAGGGACTTGTGGAGCGACCTGTGGCTGCTTCTGTTTGTGTCTCTGAGGCCCCTTCTGGGAGTGAAATCAGTAATCTGACCACCAGCAAGTTCTGCTGCCTAGTCTTGGGAGCTGAGTTCTACCAGACCCTGGGAAGGGTAAATAAAAAGGAGGAAGCCCCCGCCTGCCCTCCCCGCCAGGAAGGCCGCAGCCTCAGTGGTTCAGTGGCCTTCACCAAGCATGACAGTGAGCAAAGCCTGTGCCTGGGTGTGGCGGTCCAGACGGGGGCGAAAGCCAGGACCAAGGAGCACCATTCCAAGTGAGAGGGCAGGCATCTGGGCAAGGAAGAGGCGCTCCCACTGAGCCTTCCAGAAGACCAAGAAGCAGTCATCACGAATCACACAGGGAGAAGCCACGGGGTGGATTAAGACAGTATAATAACCAAAAACTGAACAATGAGAGGAAGAAGGAGGCAAGTGGAGGGGACCAGATAATCCCCAAGCTGTCACATTGATAATCAGACAAACCACCTTTCCTGGAGGCCCCCTTCCCAAGATGTTTATTTCCTTTTTTATCCTAGGACAATCATCTTCTCCCCAGGCATGCTGGGGCCCATGGGAAGGGCCAGGGTTAGCAGTAGCATTGTGGCCTTCCATAAGGGTCACATTTTTTAATCTGGCATTTGTAGCCCTCCACATCTGTCCCTTCTTCGTCACACTCATCCTGCTCAGAGCCAGGTCAGCTCTTGCCCACTACATGGCCCCCTCCAAACCTTGACCCATGCTGCTTACTCCACTTAAAATACTTACTCTACCTAATCTACCTCACCATGTCCATCTTTAAGGCTCAGTGTGAAGGCCCCTCTTCCATGAAGCCAGGTCACCTTAGCAGAAATCACTCTTACCCTCCTCTGGGTCACTTAACTCTAACTGCCATGTGTTTTGGTGTATTATGTGTATGGTTTTAGGGCCTTAGCATGTGAATGAACGCAAGTGTATCAGGCACCTTTGGCTTGTCTGCCCCTTGAGGCCTAAGCAGAGCCTGGTCCGTGCCAGGAGCTCAAGACCCATTGCTTAAGTTAAAGGCGACACAGAACAGCGTCCTCTCTGTTGTTGGAATCTATCCTTGACTCCATGTCCCCCGAGTTGTCAAGGCCATGGCGTCAGCAGTGCGAGCTAAGGGCCCACGCAGAGAGGGCCGCTCCATGCCCACGTGGTAACACTGAGGACAGCGAGAGAGGGGAGAGTAACTACTGATTTCCCTTAACAGCTGTGTGATTTTTTTTTTCTTTTTTAACCGCCTTTGGACTTGTTCTTGCTTTCATCAGCCAGGTATCCAGAGACGATTAGAAGCGAAGCTTTTACAAGAACACTGGTTTGATTTTTCTTTTCTTCCCACTACATACCTGAAAACAAAGGGCTGTCAATCCCTTCTCTTCAAAACAGTAACCAGCAAAGGGAGCCAGGAGGGAGGAAAAGACCTGTCTTGCTTATGTCTTTTCTCCATTGTGAGTTGGCAGCTGAATGATTCAGTCTCAGGATTTGGTGCCCATCCCTATCTCGTTTACCCACGCCCGAGCTGAGCCTCAGAATCAGAAATTTGTTTATATGTTACCACGGTTCTTTGATCCCCCTTCTCCTTTCCTCCCTCCCCTGCCTGTCCAAAGTGTGCAGGAGCAGAGTTCCAGACCCCTGGAAAGCTTCTAATGCTAGAAAAAGCCTTCTTCTTGAGTAAAATGGTCATCACCTATGTGCTCTAATCCTACCAGCATTCCAGACATTCTCAGTACCCACTTCCCAGGGAAGCCTGATGTCCCACCTTCAGTAGCCCGTTTTCCTTCTAACTAAAACTATCACTCTTGCTAGATAGTCCTTGGAAAAGTGCAAGCCCTGTGGAGTAAATTTGTCAGCCATTAACATCTAGGGTGAATTTCTGTCATAGGAAAGTCTTTCCTTCCTCTCTAGTTCGAAATTATCTGAGGAGTTAGACCTCAATAAAAGGTAGAGAATTCAAAGGAATGGGACAGTGTCTCCCTGCCTTTTCTTAACTTCTCCCTATTAATAAACCTAAGAATCTCATGCTTCCCATAATGTTTGAAATTCTAAATTTTTTTTTCATTTACCATATGTAAAATTATAATTGTAAATATGCTATTTTCCAACTAAAACACTTGCTGATGCTGAGATTTTGATGGTGCTTTTGGGTTGGGTCAACGTCATCATTACAAGAGGGCAAATCTTCCAAGAAGGGTTCAGCCCAGATGTGATAGTGCTGGAAAGGTGAGAGAAGGAGGAACGTGGGAGCCGAGGAAGGAGGGCAGGGCGGCAGAAACCGGAAGGTAGCCTCACCAACGATGAGCTTTGCCTGAGAGCTTCGACCAGGACAGACCCTGCTTGATGCCAGCAAAGGTGCCAGTTAAGGAGGAATATGTGGTTCCAGTTAGAGATCCAATGCCTTCCCTTTGTGGTCATGGCATACCCGTGGAGGTCAGGGATCAAAACGTGACACAGCACCCTACCCAGAATAACAGTAACAACAATAGCCCCATAAAATTTTGGGGAGTTATCAATACTCTTTTCAAAGCTCTTTTACCAAAGGCAGATCCAGGTTTTATGGGACCTGAATCTTATGCAATTTAGGGATGAAATGAATATTAATTAGGGTAAGAAAAGAAACCAAAACAAATTGCAAATTTTAAAAAGCAATTAATGCAAACTTCACAAAATCCAGAAGAAAACCTAAAATTTTGTATTAAATAACTACTACTAAGCCTCCATGATAATTTGTTTTTCTATACTTGTTGGCTGTATCCCCTTTGTCTTTTAATATGACGATCAGTTTGTAATGTTATTATCTATGGAAGGAATAAAGAGATAGTCTTTCCTCTAGTACAGATGGTCAAAATACTTGTTACAGATTATTAATAAGTTAGAAAACTTTCTTTCATGTTCCTAATTGATTATTGGTGATGTAAAGAAATTGTTAGAGTTGTAAATTTTGGGAAAAACTTTATCAATCTTCTGTGGCATTTCTGGGCATTTCAGGTTTTCTTGTACAGTGAATAATCAAAATACTCTTTGACTCAACACTCATTAACCAGTTTGTCATCAGTGTTCTGGCACTAGTGAAATATGACTTCCACACTAGGCAGTCCACTTCCTGTGATGATGTAGGTGAACCAGCACAACAAGACCAAGCCCTGCTGGGAGCCATCCCTGCCCCAGCACAGCTAGCAGTGATCTAACTAGACGGTCAAAGGACTACGCATAAGCCTTATAAGCCCATACCCCTAAAACTAGACCAAATGTATCTGAACTCAATTCTCCTTAGTTAGAACTAAAACAAACAAAAAATGTGGCCACCCCAACCCCACCCTATTGTGTGGCACAGAGGGAGTTGGAGTGGAAAGAGACAATCACTGACTGCAGCCTTGTGATTCTGAGCAGAACATGAGGGACTGGGATTTGTCCAAGGTAGGGTCTGCACTGCACAAAGGAAGCAGCCTCATTCCTTCTGTCTGCCACTCAGACCCAATTTTCCCAGCCCTTACTCTCTCCAGGGCTTCTCTGATAAGAGTTAGCAGTATGGCGATGATTAAGTCATGCCCATATTTACATACTCACTTCCATTCATCTCAAAGTGACGAGGATAAGCACACACACATAAATCACAAGACAGCCTAGTGAGAGCTCTGCAAGGTGAGTGAGAATGTTTGAAGAGACCCTGAAGCTTTGCAGAAGAGTCATTGAGACTCCACCACATGAAGAGCCAATCCACTGGAATTCTTGAATCTGAGACCACTTTCTCCTTGAAGGGTATGCCTAGAGGGTTGGTGTTATTGAGACCATGGACACAAAGCCCAGGCCTGTCCCTTGTCAGCAGGGCACCTTTGCTTATCTACCTAGCCTGACTCAGTGATGCTGTTACTTTGGTCTGTTGCCTGCTAATCACCCACCTGGCTGATAGCCCTGGCATAGTGGTAACCTCAGCTTTTCTGCTACCCTCATACCCACTATGATCATTCGGACTCTGCACTCTCCATGACTTGGTCCCCCACCCCTGCCCTTCTCCTTCCCCCAACAACGCTATTATATTAATCAACTTAAAGTAGCTATACTTAGGAAAGAAGTAGGTCAAGTCTGCAGACCCAAATCCCATCCATTCTTTTCACAAAATCTTGACTAAAAAAGTGGAATTGATATTGCAATAATTAAGAGCCAAATATGACTACCACTGGTGGCAGATAACATTTCACTTTCATTAAGCAATATAAAATAGACGCGAGAATTCCCGGCTGCCACCCCGACGCACCAGGCTTTACAGAATGAATCTTAAATTGCACTATGTCAGTCAGAGCTCAGGAGTTATCAGCATCATTTAATTAACTTTTTTTTTTCCAAAAACTAACGCATTGGAATAAAATATAAAAATGTAATCCCTGTGCAAACCCACTGCTAATGATGGCCCCTGGCAGAGTCCTGAGCTGCACCTAAACAGGAGTCAGAGCATTAAACCTTCTTTGTTCCTTCCCTGAAGCTTCCTCCCCCAGCCAGGAGGGAGAGAGGGCTCAGGGGCTCTTTCCATCTTGACCTAGAAGCCTCAGGAATGAGGAGCAGTTGTCTTTACTTGAGACCCTAGCATCTCTCCTCTTTTCCCTAATGTTGTTAACTTTCAGCCACTTTCTGTTGAGATTGACATATATTTTTGTTCTTAAAAAAAAAGTAAAACTTTACACTAGTTTTCCAAAAAGGAATGGTAACTGGAGGCTTTGGCTCCAATTATAAGATATTATTGCTTATAAATTTCATTTGTGGGTGTTCTCTGCAAGAAAGAATGCATACTTGAGGTCCCACACATGTAAGTGAGATGAAGAGAAGGAAGGTGGCATGGACCAGAGACAGTAAATGGTTGAGACCATCAGGGTACAACAGTGTTTACCCAACTGCCCTCGACATGGACAGGGGCTTTCTCTTGGGTGTTGCAGACTCTACCCTGTAATGCACTGATGGCGAGTAGGCGGCGCATATGTCTCTAGGCTTCCCCTCACACCCAGGGCAGATGTTACGAATGAGTCAGAGCACTCTTTGCAGCTGAGCTTAAATTTGGCTCCAGAATCCTTCTACTCCTGCCCTCCCAGCAGCCATTCTCAATCAACAGGCAACCTGTTTACCTCCCTTTCATTAGCCAGAAACCTGTGTCACCTGTGTCACATGACAGCCACCTTGCTGGTCAGAGAATTCAAGCAGTCTTGTCTAGATTTTCCAGTGGCCAGGAGGAGTCCCAAATCAGGGGTGCTTCCCAAGTAATGGAACCAGGAGCTGTCAGCCAGAAAGGAAAAAAAAAGAAAACCTATCTTTTGGGGGGCCCCTTTGTACAAGAAACTAAAATGTTATGTTTGCTTTATCAATAAATCTTCAGCTAACTATTCTTTTTCCTTCTGTTTCCTTTCTATAAAGAAATAAAGAGTTTAAACATAGGTAAGATGAAGAACTCTTTCCCCTATAATTTGATATGGTTCGTTTGCTTCCCTGTGTCTGCTTTTTGTTTTGTGCTTCCTGTGTGACGCTGTATATTTTTATGTACCAAATAGAGTAACTTTTTTATGTGCTAATTGTGTGTTGTGGATATGATAAGCTGTAGCAATTATGAAACGCAGTCAAAAAAACAACCAAATAAGCTGACAGTAATTAGAATTTCCGGGAGATGCAAGCGCAAGATAATGAACCCTCAGCGAACTTCTATCCCGACTGCTCGGTGTTGTCCATAATGGAGCTAAACAGTTGAGGCAAACTTCTGGCTTTTGTAAATGCTGGACTGGGTTCACAAAAGCTTTAATGAACTGGAAACAGGTCAAAAACTCATTTTCAACTCATTAATGATTTTTTTCCCCTGGATATATGGTCATTTAAAAAAAAAAACAAGTTAATTGCCAATCTGCTGGTCAGAAAGAGTCCAAATCAGAGGCACTGGAAATTTTCATGGAGTTAAGTCCCTTTAGAGTGGTAAGAAAGGTGTAGACCAAGTGCTTTTTGTATAAATGGCCTTTGTCACTCAGTTGCTCTGAGGTTATCATTTAAAACCATACTGGTACAATTTGCATCTATGTGCATACAACACACACACACCTATGTGCACATGGCTCTGGGGAGCTTCCCGTGGCAAAGTTCAGAAAACTCCAGGTTGCCTCAGGTGGCATGGAAATAGAAGAAAAGTGACCTTATTTTTATTTGGAAGCAGAGGAAAAACAAAGAAATGTATTTTAATACTCAAAGGAATGCTTCTCATTCCTTGATATGAAGCGTGGAAGGGGCTTCTTCACAATGTTGGGTCAGAATTACACAAAGAGTGCAGTCAGGTCATAAAAGATCATCAAAGTCAGTGGAAAAGCCATGTATAGGAGTCCTCCTCTGCCTCCTTCTCAGGTACCCCCAAACTGGCTGGTGATAGGCACCCCAATCAGGCCAAATTAAAAAAGAATGCCCTAGAAGGACACTTGCTTTCAAACTCACGTAGCCCAGTTGACCTGTGCCACGGCCACAGATGTGGAGGCATGGCTGTCCATCTCCCTGAGCTTGTCCGCAAGAATCTTGGTTGGAATGAGTATAAGGCTGTGGGGAAGAATGGGACCCCAGCAGACCTGACCCCACCCCCTCAAGTGTCTGCTTGTGCACCAGAGATTTGGAAAAGCCTTCTTGAATCACGCTCCCTACAAAGTCCAGAGTTCAGTATCTTGCTCATCAAAAGGCACAGATGTGCAGTGCCCGATCATACCGGCTACGTTCCTTCAGTAACCAAGCACAGCATCTAATTTAAAAATGGCATGAATTTTCCCTTTGTGCCCTAATTTGTTTCGCATATATGGATATTCTCTAAAGACTTACTAGCCAAAAATAAGAAAAAAGGGAGGAAAGAAAAGGAACCCAGGGAGCCTACCCCTGCTAACTTATTATCTAGGCTGGAATAGAAAGGCCATGACTTCTACTTCAATTATGTGTCTTAATAGCAACCTTAGGAGAAGCTGGAATTGAAGATGGTTGCAACTCTCAAATGGCTCCTAAAAATAACTTCATAGTTCTTTTCTTCCTTAAAGCAGGGAAGAACCCAAATGGTGGTCTTCTGATTAGTGATCTATCAGCTAATGTCTACAGGACAAATGCATTCAACACTATCATCATGCTCACCCTCCCTTCTTCCCATAATTCCAATCTACAATTGGAAAATAACTGGAAAAATCAGAAGGGCTATGCTCATTTTAGGCACGTGGCACCAAAACCCAGTCTACCGCAGGAGGGCAGAGAGGCATTCACTGCTTGCATACTAGAGGCAGCAATTTTAGTAACTGCTATGTGAACAGCATGAGTGCCCATTCTGGTCTCAACCTCCAACCAGCCACAGAAACGGCAAAGAATGAAATTGTAGGGTTTGAGCTAAAAGGGACTTGCACAATGGCATGATCTGATTCTTCATTATCCAAATAAGGAATCTAGGACCCAACACTGCCCAAGGACTCACTGAAGGTCACCAGCAGGATCAGAGTTGAGTTCATAGAGTTTCCTGTGTCTTAGTCCTCAGCCAAGTCTACAGATCTTACCCCGTCCCAGTCGCCTAGTCAGCAGACCACAGGACAGCTGCAGACACAGCAAGTAAAGAGGTCTGCGTCTCTGAGGCAAAAGCCTTCCTAATACATATCCCTCACACGAAGGTGCTTATCTCCTAGCATGGCCTAGGGCCCTGGCAGATCTTGGCCTGTAGCCCTGTGACTTCACCATTACCCAAGATTTGAAAACTGTATCTCCTCCCTCAGTAATTCAGATTCTGGATGTGATATTAGCAAGCCATCACACTTCTTTACACAAAATGCAACTTTATTCATATCCACACTGAGGAACAGAAGATATGAGGCTGAGGACTAGGGGTGGCTCTGGAGAGCTTCCCGTCCCAAGGCTAGGGAAACTCAGGTCCTCCAGAAGTAACAATCTAGTTCGTTGGAGGCCCTGAGGAAGTATACGTTGAAGAGAGAACCTTCTCAACTGGAAGGGTTCCTCAGTCCCACCTGAGGCTAACGCACACAGACCTGCACCAGGGCAGGACCAGAGCGGGAAGCTCCACCCCAGCTGGGCAAAGCAGTGTCATTTAGCCTGATGGAACACGGTGGATTCTCAGATAGCATGAGGAACTGCGGTCCAGTTATAAGCACCTAAGAGCCATGGTGCGTTGGAACACTGGTTATTATGTTAGATTCTTTCCAGTTCACTAAAGTGAAAGTCACTAGAAATGTTAGAATTCTGCTAGGATTTTTGTCATCTTGATGCAGCAGGGCAGCTGCTTAGCCCCCTTCTCATTCTCTCTGTGCTTCTTCTCCTAAAGCAACAACCCAGCACACAAGTACTATTTGGCAGTGGACCCTGTGTCCGGCTCTCTCTTCGTGTCTGACACCAACAGTCGGCGCATCTCCCGAGTCAAGTCTCTGAGTGGAGCTAAAGACCTGGCTGGGAATTCAGAAGTCGTGGCGGGAACTGGAGAACAGTGCTTGCCCTTCGATGAGGCCCGCTGCGGGGACGGAGGGAAGGCGGTCGATGCGACCCTGATGAGCCCGCGAGGTGAGGGCAGCGGGGGAAGCAGGCCACGCCCCAAGACTGCCTGCCACCGCTTGGCTTTTTCCTGACTAGAACTGAACTAGGCCCTGCTGAGCTCAGCTTTCCCTACAATAATTTAACACTGGTAGATGGCCTGGGCATGTGATTGAGTGGTGTTTTCATTTATTTATGTATTTGTTTGAAGTAAATCGCCCACACATGCTACCAATGGAAAGTGGGATGGATTGCTCCTGGAGATTTTTGACTGCAGCCAGTTAGGGAGAGGCAGGAGATGTTAGCTCCATGAGCCAGAGAGCCTGCTGCATGAGCTGGAGGCAGAACAGAGTCAAGTGCGGGCCTCCAACCACTCCCAGGCATCCCCCCTGGACAATAGTGTATATGGGGATGTTTTGCAGATGTCCAATAAATGGTAGCAATTAAGAATGGGTATAATTTCAGAGTTTGGGGTTATAGGGGACAGGTTCTTAGAACCAATGGATCTCTATTTGGAAAGGATTAAAGATACTTAAGGTTAAGAACCAATCATGTGAAGACCCAGTTCTGGTTTTTAGCTGCTGTGAAAGCGGCCAGCAGAAGCTTAAGGATGAGGAGCCTTGAGTTCAGGCACTGGGGTGAAGGTGCAAACCAAATAGAAGCTGCTGTCTGCCTCTGACCAGGAGAGTGCTAGCACTGGGGTTCCCCCAGGGCACTGATGTGCTGAGGGGAGTCAAGCCTAATTGGGAATGTTTCCTGGAGAATATATTTTGAATTGGGAGTTTGTGACTATCGGAATCCTTGTTTCTCAACCTCATCGTTTGTGAAGGATGAATTCAAGTAATTTACTACCAATAATTTTTCAAGCAATGAGCTTGGAAAATAACTTCTTTTTTAAAGAGAGCAGATGCAGAGTTATTTCCCTATTCATTCATTGTGCAGCCTTGGTTCATTTGCAGCCCAAGGCTCGTTCCTCAGTTGGGTGGTGATACAGCCAGCACCCTGGGAGTCTTGCAGAGGTCAGCACAGTGCTCGTGAGAAAGGGTGTCACCTGGAAAGGTTGAGAGCCACTGCTCTGAATGTGCCAATCCTTCCAGGAAGGTCTCTGGCACAAGAAGATAAAGCCCAGCAGGGTGTCCCCACCTTCACCCAAAACACCGCACTCCTTGGTGGGGGACTCACTCCTACTGCTTGTCTTGCTCAGGTATTGCAGTAGACAAGAATGGGCTGATGTACTTTGTTGATGCCACCATGATCCGGAAGGTCGACCAGAATGGAATCATCTCCACCTTGCTAGGCTCCAACGACCTCACAGCTGTCCGGCCACTGAGCTGTGACTCCAGCATGGACGTGGCCCAGGTGGGACTTTCTCTCACTTCTCATCATTGAGTCACACCTGGTTCTTGGCCTGAAGTTCTCACCTGTGGCCTGTTTGGGTTGGAAGCGGAAAGGGAGGAGGAGACAGAGATAGAGATTACAGGTCTCTTGGCAGAAGGCTTGAGATGAACTAGGCAGCAAGATGGAAAGGGAAATGTGAGATAGCAATGAGAGAGAGCAAAAGAGGGAAATTCCGCTCCGGAAAGTGGAGCCGGTGACACACTCCAGCCGTGGCAGATTATAGGGTAGAAGTTACTATGTAATTACCTCTCGTCTCCATCATTATTGCAGGTTTGAGAATGTACTGTATGGTGTTATATGTCAATCAGAACTTCCCTGTTAATCTGAAATGATTGCATCCTCACTATATAAACCTTTACTTTGTGCAGTAGTAGCTAGAACAGAGCCCTCTATGATATTCTCCCAAGTGATACTCCTTTAGTCCAGGCTGTTAGGTTGGCAGAGAACAGGGGCCCACTCGAATGTACAGTGGAGAAACTGGACTTTATTATATGGACTCTCAAACAACCTGGAATATATATTCACCCTTCCTACACAGACCTTTTCAACTTTCAGTCAACCTCATTCATTTTACCTCAAATTCCACAACAAACTGACAACTTGCTACTAAATTTTTCATTTCAAATTCTGCAGAGAAGGAGTATGTTCAGTACAGTTTATTTTTTCAAGCCAACACTCAAGTTGTAGTTCACTGGCCAGCCTGTGCAGTGGCTGCCCTGAGGTCAGGGCCACCTTCCAAACAGCACGGCTCCTTTTTCTGTATTAGATAAAGGTGCCTCCTCCACATGAACGTAGCCTCCTCAGGACCCTGGCTTGTGAGCAAGGAATGGGTAGGCTTATGCTAGCCCTTGTGCAGTGAACTACAAGTACAACCAGTCATATATTGACTGACCCTGGTCCAGTCTCTGGGGCTGTGAAGATCTTCCTGAGCAGAGCTGGTGACCTACTATAAGCATAGCAGATGACATAGTAGGAGATGTTTGCTACATGGCCTCTTTTGTAGTGTGTGCACTCAACATAAGCAATGGACTATTGGTTTGACAATGGGCGCTTCTCATACAGTGTGCTAGTGAAAAAGTTTTTTTTTCCACAGCTGCATAAAACCAATATAAGTGCCCTACACAGTTAAATGTTGGGCATGTTAGAGACTGTCCTTTTAACTGATGCTGTGTCATCCACAGGTTCGCCTAGAGTGGCCAACAGACCTTGCGGTCAACCCCATGGACAACTCCCTGTATGTTCTAGAGAACAATGTCATCCTTCGCATCACTGAGAACCATCAAGTCAGCATCATTGCGGGACGCCCCATGCACTGCCAGGTTCCTGGCATTGACTATTCGCTCAGCAAACTAGCCATTCACTCTGCTCTGGAGTCAGCCAGTGCCATTGCCATTTCTCACACTGGGGTCCTGTATATCACTGAGACAGATGAGAAGAAGATTAACCGTCTACGCCAGGTAACGACCAATGGGGAGATCTGCCTTCTAGCCGGGGCAGCCTCAGACTGTGACTGTAAAAACGATGTCAATTGCAACTGCTACTCAGGAGATGATGCCTATGCAACGGATGCCATCTTGAATTCCCCATCATCCTTAGCTGTAGCTCCAGATGGTACCATCTACATTGCAGACCTTGGAAATATTCGGATCAGGGCAGTCAGCAAGAACAAGCCCATTCTTAACGCTTTCAACCAGTATGAGGCTGCATCCCCTGGAGAACAGGAGTTGTACGTCTTCAACGCCGATGGCATCCACCAGTACACTGTGAGCCTGGTAACAGGGGAGTACTTATACAATTTCACATACAGTACTGACAATGATGTCACTGAGTTGATTGATAATAATGGAAATTCCCTGAAGATCCGTCGGGACAGCAGTGGCATGCCTCGCCACCTGCTCATGCCCGACAGCCAGATAATCACCCTCACGGTGGGTACCAATGGAGGTCTCAAAGTAGTGTCCACACAGAACCTGGAGCTTGGCCTCATGACCTATGATGGGAACACTGGCCTCCTAGCCACCAAGAGTGATGAAACAGGCTGGACAACTTTCTATGAGTAAGTGAATTTGTAGTCTTTCCCAAGAGCCCCTACCCTACCCTAGCTGGCTTCAGTACTGGCTGTCCATGTAGCTTTTAGAGTTGTTTAGCTGTGTTGTTTTCCTGACTTTAATATCTACTTATAGCCCAATGATACTCACATCCGCTCTCCCTGACTTCTAAACAATTTGCGCCATCAGATCTCTGATAGTGAACATCCTACCTGAGTTGGGAATTCCTGTTGTCTGCTTGCCGTTCCAATTTCAGGATATTGGACACACACAACACCTGGGAGATCAAGTGTTGATTAGCTTTGCTGATTATTCATGTTTGCTGTGGTGCGGAAATTAGAACCTAAAAGGCAAGATCCTGGTGGGACTCCTGTAATTTGCCAATAGGTCCAGCAACACACTTGATTGCACAGACAGGTAGATAAACTCTGAATTTCCTCTTTAGCAGAAGCAGATCAATACAGATAAAGTGCTAGGTATATTAAAAGACGCGAGAGCTGGTCATATTTCCCCCAACAATTATCTCATACTTAATAGTCCCACCATTTGTTTTGCCAAAAAGCTGTTTTCCCTTGTTCCTGCAGGCAGCTCTTGATAAAACTGCCTGCTGCTGCAGATATTAACCAGTGGGATGCTAGTTGGAGGAGATTTTTAAGGCATGATTCCCCCAGTCACTGGCTGAGCCCAGGAGGAAATTTAGAAGTATCTGGCTCTCCTTGATGGGGAAAGATCTGGTTTACCCCTACGCATTTGGAGTCCCTGCTTGTTTTCTAAGTGTTACTGCTAGCTGAGAATTTAGCAAATTAGGGAGGGGTTGTCCAGACAGAGACAAAAGAACAGAAGACCTCACCGTAGATCACTCTTAAATCCAGGAATGTTCGCTTCCTGCTGTATTCCAACGGATTGGGAGAATGTAAAGGAAGCTGTTGCCACCTGCTGGAAATTT
This sequence comes from Manis javanica, assembly GCF_040802235.1. Taxonomy (NCBI): domain Eukaryota; kingdom Metazoa; phylum Chordata; class Mammalia; order Pholidota; family Manidae; genus Manis; species Manis javanica. The sequence goes on from NC_133156.1 coordinate 49,004,232, forward strand.
AATGTATTGCAGAACTGCTTTCTCTTGATATCTTGTTTCTCTGGGCAAGAAGTTCTGAAGCTAGATCCTGACATCCTTCAGGGCACTGGGACTTCATGAAACTTCCCCACCCAGTGGCTCTGTTCCTGAAGGTACCATCTTTAGCTCTCACACCAAGTTAGGTTAAAGCTATACTTGAACCCAAACACCACCTAGATTTCCATCTTGCCTTCTAGCAGTTCCGGACCCCACGCATTTCAGAGATAATTTGTCGGCTCAGCCGACTAAGGGAAAAACATGTCACCCTCAGAAGGCCTGTCTGAATCTGGCCTAACTTAAGAGTCCATAGTGAAGAAATTTAGGCTTACGTGCATCCTTACACATGAACTCTTACTGGAAGAGTATTTTCCAGGAGGGAAAAATGAAGTTTAATGAAAACATGAGCATGATTTACAAATTTTTGTAAATGTTCAGAAGTTACATGGAAACTGTATAATCTTTTTCTCTCTTAAAAGAGATGCTTTTTATTTTTCATAATGTAGGCAAATCCAAGTACCACAGATTCTCCATTGTAGGGGTTCAAATGCATAAGGTTTTCCTTTCCCTTTTAAAAAGATGGTGAAATCTTTCTGTTTTGTGGTACTCTTTATATGTGGTCAGCAAATTGGCCATTTAAAAAATCAGACACAGGCTCAATTTCCTGTTGGGGCTACATAGCCTTAGCTGAACTTTAGAGAAAAGAATTAACAGAATCATGACCCAAACCTCACAAGGCCTTGAAGTTATTAGACAACAGTCTGTCCTTCAAGTAGTGATTCTATAGCATCTTACTATGCTGATGGACAGTGACTGTAAAGGGGTATGTGGTAGGGACTTGATAATGGGGGGAGTCTAGTAACCATAATGTTGCTCACAATGTAATTGTACATTAATGATACCAAAAGAAAAAAAAAAGAAAAAGAAAACAGTCTGTCCTTCAGTGAGAGCTCTCTTAGGGGGATTCCTCTCTTCCCATCCTGTCACATGAGGCATGATGCAAATCCTCCCATAGGTAGGAAGAGTAAAAGTACCTTCCCTCTACTAGTACTTTATGGGTAGATAAGCCTTTCATCTGTTCAGCAGTCACAGCAACACTCTGAATACAGGCTTGATTATCTTTATTTTATGGATAAAGAAACAGAGACTCAGAGAAGTGAAATGACTCCCCCAAGGTCACTACTGATAATCTGTGAAGCAGGACTTAAATACAGACCTCGGAGTCTAGCATTCTTTACATTACATGCCAGTGTCCTAAAACAGAGCTATAGGTAGAATTTTGAACTCCCACCTTCAGATTTCCAAATGGGACCTGTCCCAAAATTTTGGGGAAGATGCAACCCAATAAGCTAAATTTTCCAGTGACTTGGAAAGCAGGAAAGAAAGGTGAGGGGAAAAATGCTACTAGAAATTAGGCTGACCCTATTTTATGGTCAGCCAGTTCCAAAAAATTCCAGGTCGCCCCAGCCTTGTAAATAAAATTTCCCCAGATGTAGACACTGAGTTCTGATAGAAAATGTCTGGCCCAAGTATGTCTCTGAGGCAACACAAGTCTTCACAACCTTCCCCAAAAGGCAGCATGATATACCAGAAAGCTAATGGATCTTACTGATTGACATTGAGCAGGTTACATAACCTCTCTGAGCCTCAAGGTCTATATCTGTCAAGTGTAAATAGTAATGCAAACCACATAGGTAGTACTGTGATAATGCATTGAGATGATATATTCTTAAAAATTAGCAAAGCACCTGGTTTATAGAAGTTCAACAAAGGAGAGATGCTAATGAGAATGCAATGAGTAATTACACCTTTATCTCCATCCCACCCCTGAAGTTACAGCCAATGCCTAGTGGATGGAGAGTCAGATGGAGATTTATTTTGGAAAAGTAGAATCCTTGCCTGCATCCTAGAAAATAAACCTCTCACAATCCCTGTTTGGAGCAATATTTGGGGACACTGTTAATGAGTACTCCATTAGGCATCTCATACCAAACACTTAGAATTGTTTTGTTTTGTTTTTTGAGGTAAAGTTGCCATATAAAATCATATTAGTTTCAGGTACAACATGATTCTACATTTGTATACATTGCAAAACAACTGCCAATAGTAAGTCTAGTTAACACCTGTCACAATACAGAGTTACAAAATATTGCTCTTAGCAACTTTCAACTGTATAATACAGTATTAACTATAGTCACCATACTGTATATACTATCCCCTTGATATATTTTATAACTGAAAGATCGTACTTTTTGACCCACTTCACCCACCCCCTACCTCTAGCAACCATCTGTCTGTTCTCTGTATCTGTAAGTTCAATTTTGGGTTGTGTGTGCATGCGTGTGTGTGTGTGTGTGTGTGTGTGTGTGTGAAATTCTACATATAAGTGAGATATTATGGTCTTTCTCAGTCTGACTTTTTTCACTTAGTATAATGCCATCCTTGAGGATTAATTCTGCAAGTGTTTATGGTTAAGAAAGTGATCCCAGTTTTATCTTCTGCATGTAGCTTTCCAGTTTTCCCAATTGTATATTCTTGCCTCCAGTGTTGTAGATTATTTGAACCTATAAGCATAGGTTTATTTCTGAGCTGTCTATTCTGGTCCATTGATCTACATGTCTGTTTTTATGCAAATACCATACTGCTTTAATTACTATAGTTTTGTAATATAGTTCGAAACAGGAGCATGATGCCTCCAGCTTTGTTCTTTCTCAAGATTTCTTTGGGTAGTATAGACATATTAATTCTTCCAGTTGATGAACATGAACATCTTCCCATTTATTTGTGTTATCTTCAGTTTCTTTCCTTAATGTCTTATAGTTTTCAGTAGTACAGGTCTTTCATCTCCCTAGTTAAACTTATTCCTTGGTATTTTACTCTTTTTGTTGTGATTGTAAATGGGATTGCTTCCTTAATTTATCTGATAGTTATTAATTTATAAAAATGCTATGGATTTTTGGTTTTGTATTGATTTTTGTATCCTAAAACACTTACTGTTTATTAGCTCTAACAGTTTTACCTCTTCCTTTCCAATCTGGATTTCTTTTACTTCTTTTCCTGCCCTAAGATTTCCAATAGTCTGTCAAATAAAAGTAGTGAGAGTGGGCATCCTTGTCTTATTCCCAATCTTAGAGGAAAAGTTTTCAGAATTTTTCACCACTGAGTATATTAGTTATGGGTTTGTCGTAAATGGCCTTTGAGGTATGTTCTCTCTGTATCCACTTTGTTGATAGTTTTCATCATAAATAGATGTTGAAATAAATGGATGTTCAATTTTGTCAAATGCTTTTCTGCATATGTGATGATCATATGATTTTTATCCTTCATTTGGTTTATATGGTGACTGAATTGCAGGTGTGAACCAGCCTTGCATCCCTGGAAAAAAACCCCACTGGACAGTGGTGTATGACCCTTTTAATGTGTTGTTGGATTCAGTTTGTCAGTATTGGGTTAAGGGTTTTTCCATGTGTGCTCATCAGGGATATAGGCCTATAATCTTTTTGGTATCAGGGTAATGCTGGCCTCACAAAATGAGTTTGAGAATGATTGGTATTCTTCTTTGTAATACAGTGGATCTTCCAGGGTGAGGTAATAGTTTTCCAAGAGGAGCAGTAAGGCTTCTTGCAAAGAAGGTGGAGAAAAAAAAAAACTCCACATTTTGAGAAAAGAGTGAAGATGACACATATATGTAAAAGGGGGGAGCTAATTTTAGGCAACTTTCTGACAGCACAGCATGATCACTGGTATCCCTAGCTTGTTGGTTTGGAGCTACAGGACCAGAGGAAGGGTCACAGGCAGCCAGGCCTGCTGCGTTTGATCCAAGGCATGGAGGTGGGATTTGGCCCAGAATGATGAGGTTGTATGAGTGTGCAAGGACATGGATTGTCTCAAATGTCAGGCTCTGATTTGATTGAGCACCAATGGCAAAAGAGCAAGAGATGCTTCCTCGTATCTGTTCTCACTGATTTGGGATAGTGTACACAAACACACCCTTCCTGAGGGGACATGTTTTCTGCTGGTCATAGGCAACATGAGCACCACCTTTCAGGACAGGTGGCAGTTTTGATGATCGTGTTGCACTCCAGCCAGTCTGCCTTCCAGTCTCTCTCTCTGTCTGTTCCCATGAGTCTGTCCCCTGTGTGGTTCCGAGTGTTGGGAAACTGTGCTTCTAAGCAGTGTGTCTATCCTCTAGCTATGACCACGAGGGCCGCCTGACCAATGTGACACGCCCCACAGGGGTGGTGACCAGTCTGCACCGGGAAATGGAGAAATCCATCACCATTGACATTGAGAACTCCAACCGTGATGATGATGTCACTGTCATTACCAACCTGTCTTCGGTGGAGGCCTCCTACACCGTGGTACAAGGTAAGTCCCAAACTCACCCCGAGACCCAGAGCCCAGCCAAACCCAGAGGTGTAGCTCCCAACCTGGGAGGACTCCAGAGAACCGGAGCACCCCTCAGCTTGCTGTTCTAGTCAAACGTCCACAACAAACAAGTCCTACAGGAGGTCAATCTTGTAGAAAATGACTTAATCAGATTCAGAATGTCATCCATACTAAACCAAATGTCTCGACATTTGGAAATATTTACATACTTATCTGAAAATGTCAGCTGCCATCTGTACACGCTCACCCCCCAGCACTCCCCACCACCCCAATGCACATGACTACCTTCTCAAAGGCGATGTATCCCCTTAGACCCACCTTTTTTCTGGTCCCATTCTGATCCTTCCAAGCATTTGTTTGTTGAGTCGGTTGTCCTGGAATCAGAGCCTTTCCGCACACCTCTCACCAAACTAGCATCTAAAAGGTTTCTGACCACCCTATGGTTACTGTTGCTGTTCAACATGACATACAGTCCAGCACAGCGGCTGGCAAGAAAAGTAATTGTGCAGATTAATTTTTCTTTTAATTAAGATACAATGTCCAGTGGCTAGCCTGTTGTCAGAGGATAAAAGTGTCCTCTCGGTAGATAAATGGTGACATTTCTGGACTATTATCCCGTGACAAAGCTTGTTTCAATGACTCTGTTTCTGCTCGGCCAAATGATTAATGAAGTAGATTCTGTCTTTCTGCAGGAGGGTTCAGGGGTGACAGGTACACTCGTGCTCACTACCCCAAAAGCTAGTGTCTCAGAGGCCAGCCTAGCCGGACTCCTTTGCCCAAATAATCAGGAAGCAACGTATCTGTAAAAGGAGTCCCTGACTCACATTTCCTTCCTGGAACGTTTTGATAAAGGAAAAGGTCAGACGTCTGACTGCCTAGCATAGATTCTGTTTGGGAAGATAAAGGCATGTTATCCCCACCCACTGGCCCAGTCCACCTCCTGCCATTTGAACCTCTTCCAAGTTCACCTGAGTGGAGGTGCCATTATGGCACGGTCAGCAGCAAAGCTGCCTTTTCTCTTGATTTTCTTGAAGAATCCTGGACTTGGTCTAGCCACAGGTCAGATCCACTGCAAATCATCCACCTCAGGTTAGATCGTAAGCAAAAGGGAAAAAAAATGTAAGTGATTTTCATTTTTTCTTCATTTAAACTAAAATACATATGTTAAAGATCAGGGATTTGATTGACACAAATTGTGTAGGCAACAGACATCCTTAAATGTGTAAGTGTACTATTAATAGTCTTCAGTGAGTAAAAGAAAAATATCACAGCATAATTACTTCTGGAGTGCCACATACTAATAATGTTTTCCTTTCCGTGGATCAGTGGCATCTCTGCTATTCCCCTTAACACTGTATGTGCTAACTGAAGACAGCCTTAGACTGACAGCTGCAAAGAGCCAAGGAAACCCACAAAAACAAGGGTTCTGTTCTCTTGCAACTAACGGAGCAGATAATTTATTTCCCTATCCCCACACCCACTTACATTTCTCCAGATCAAGTGCGGAACAGCTACCAGCTGTGTAATAACGGCACCCTGAGGGTGATGTACGCCAATGGGATGGGCGTCAGCTTCCACAGCGAGCCCCACGTCCTCGCAGGCACCATCACCCCCACCATCGGGCGCTGCAACATCTCCCTGCCCATGGAGAATGGCCTAAACTCCATTGAGTGGCGCCTAAGAAAGGAACAGATTAAAGGCAAAGTCACCATCTTTGGCAGGAAGCTCCGGGTAAGTGATTGCACTCACCGTGTTATCAGAGTGGTAGGGGACACAGCCTTTCCTCCAGATCTGAGCAAGGTTCCCAGTTTTCAAGCCTCCGCTTCCTAGGACTGAAAGGGAAGGGATTTTCCCTACGCTGGAGAAACCTTCCATCATCTTCCCCCTCAGCTTTCACTGGCCAAATCAGCAAATTAATTGGCACCTACTGTGTGCTGGGTTTTTACTGGAAGAACAAAAGCGTTATAGTGTGTTCTTTACACTCAAGGTATTGACAGCCTGGTAAAAGACAGAGAAACATCCAGGGCCCGATGGGATCAGGGAACACTTTTTCTGGAGAGGAAGCGATAAACAAACTGCAGTAGGGTGTTTTAACCACCCTAGCTTCTTCCCCAGACTAAGTGACTCACCACATCTTTTAAAAATGAATATACTGTATTAACTTCTTTTATGATGCAAGCACTGGGTTAAATGCTTTACTTGTATTATCTTACCTTCAACAGCCCCATGGGAGTCGTTGTCATTGCCTCTCTTTTTCAGATGAGGAAACACAGGGCCTGGGCAGCTCAGTGACCTGTCCAGGGGCACAGTGGCTAGGAAATGGCGAAGCTAGGACTGCGCCTCAATTCCATCATTCTGTCGACTCGCTTGGCAATATTCTTAATCACCAGCCCCCACATCTTCCTGTTTAGATCCAGGGTCATTCAGATAATCTGGGTCCTGCTCTCCTCTCTTATCTGGCAAAATCCCTACCCTCCTGCTGCTTGCATTCACCGGTGGGGGATATAGGCAAAAGGCAGATAAGAAATAACTAAAGTAACTTAAGATAAACACCAGGAAGACAGTAAGTAATGGAACACAGCAGAATTTCACACATGTTCTGGACCCCCTGAGAGTACAAATCTCACCATCCACAAATCTAGAGTCTTAACTTTTGCTGTGTTATTGGACTGACATCCAGCCAGCCTAGGTTTCTTCCCTGCAGATCCAGACCAGTCCATATTAAGATTCTGCCTTTGTCTAGTTGGAGTTTAATTCTCTGCATTAGGTTATCAGCAGTCTCCCATGTTTTTCTTCCTCTGCTGGTATCTGCAGAGTTGCAAGCTGCAATATCTTCCTAAAGACAAAAATGAAATGAGATTAGTAGCTAAATCCTTAATGACTGGATTTCAGGGTTGTGTAATTGATTTTTGATATGCTGAACTGTAGAGGTTGATTATAAGTAGTAATCGTGCCTTTTCCCTGGGAAATCAGTTATGCATTTTGACTAAGTTTTCAAAATAAAGATAAATGTGGCCCTAAAATAAAATGGCTATACTCTCAACTCTGAATATTAAAATCTTAATAATGGTACTTGTGGTAATTAGCAGAAGTTAGGCACGCAAGTCTTATAACTGAAATTCTGCCAGGGTTAGATTTGCTGGCATCATGTTTATGCAAATCAAAACACAGCTTTATCTATCAACACCTCAACATTTAATTGTCTGGTGTTAGTTCCTGTAACAATAATCACATATCCATTTAGCTCTCTTAAATGAAAATCACTATGAGATTATAACAGGTTGAGTGGACTGAAAATGTAATTTGAAAATGAGGGAGAAAGCCTGGAATTTATTTGCATCTCATTTATTTTAATTCAATTCATAAGTTGTTTAGTGAATGAAATAAAAGCAACTCCCAGAAATTGCAGGGGAGCAGCTGGAGGAAGCTGTAAAGGAAAGGTGGGGTACATCATGGATTAAAAGAACTAGGGAACGAGTGTCCATTTCAACAGATGCTTCATGGGCCATGGCACGGAAGTTTACAGCCTTAAGCCAAAGGTATCTGCTGTCCCCCAACCAGGCAGGCGACTGTCTTGGCCAATAAGAAGGCAGGGCAGGCTCTTCTCCCCTTACCTCCAGTCCTGGTGGGACTTGTCACTCCATTCGGTCTCCATTGTCAAATGGGCCCCTGAGTTTTTCATTCATTCAAAAGATGTTTATTAGAATGGACTTTTAGGAGAACATACCCTTTCATAACTGTTTTCCTGTGTGTATCTAGTTTTATTCTCTTTGGTTTAAACTTGGGCTGCAAATTAAGCCAGTAGATGTTTACTAAGTGCCAACTATATGTCAAGCAAGGTGGGGAATAGCCTATAGAGGGATAAAGAAAACCTTTGCCATCAAGGTGCTTACAGTCTAGTGGAGACAACGTAAGTAATATAATACAGGTCAGTATCACAAGAAAAGGGATACTGCATTGTATTAGCCTGTGGTCAGGGAGCAGATGTGCCCTAAAATCTCGGGCTTACCATGTTGCAGTCCAGCTGAGTCCGGCCGCCCTTCTTAGTGATGGCATGCTACAGTTGCTCCATCTTGTGAGCCTGCCATTTAAGCACATGACCTCTAAGGTTGCTGTGGAAGAGGAAGAGGGCTTAATGAACAGGGCTGGGAACGACATGCACACATCACTTCCACCCACCCTGAGAACATGGTGGGGTGACTTCAGCTTAGCTTTAAGGAAGCCCATGCAATGTTTTTCTGAATGCTTAAGAGAAAAAATGAAAAGTGAGTTGGTGAACACATAGCAGGGTCTCTGCCACCCCAGTCAGGTCAGAGCATTGACAGGAGATCTGGAATCAGTAGTGAAGAGCAGTAGGAATTAGCCAGGTGCGATACAGGAAAGCGGCGATAAGGTAGAGAGGGTTGCCGGCGAAACAGCAAAGAGGTCAGAAAAGGAAATGGCATTTCAGGAAGCTTGTCGTTTGGCTGGAGAGAAGGAGAACGTGTTTTACTGTGGTGCAGACAGCGAGCTGGCCAGAGCAGCCTGAGGCCAGTGGGAGCTGTTGCTGGGTTAATTAGCAGGTGACGTGTTGGAATGTGTAGTAGTAGAAAAACCTCTCAGGTTTCCTCCGATGGGGAGGAAGATAGATTAGAAGGCGACAAGATAGGAGGTGAGGGACAGCGAGGAAGATAGATTAGAAGGGGACAAGATGGGAGGTGAGGGACAGCGGCGGAGGCTGCTGCGGTAATCCAAACAGGAAGCGGAATCAGCAGCAGTGATGAGAGAAGGAAGAGGGAGGGAGGGAGCCGAGAGATCGTCAGCACACACAGTTAACAGGACTTGGCAGCTGGCAGGACTGGACTGCCGTGTGGGCTCATCCTTTGCGCACCTGTGGTCATATAGACGGGGAAGTTGGGTAGCTGTTCAGACTTTTGGGTGGCCTGCCAGACTCTCTGAAGGATGGAGGCTGGGAACTGAACCCCAAGGCAGAGATGTGAGGTTCTGGCAGCCCCAGCCCTGTCTCTTGGAATGGGGAAGAAACTGAATGACTTTAAAGATCACCAGCACCATGTAATTGCTGCTCCTCCATGGACAGCAGGGAATTTGCAGAGAACCTGTGGAGCCGCAGCTGAGCATCGTAAAGCCAATAGCCTGACCTTTCCCAGGGACCGGCATGCCCCTGGGAGTCTGGCCAATTGAGTGGTGTGAGGGCCCAAGGCTCTGGGTTTCCCTGGAGTTCAGGGAAGACCAAAGATCCCAGTGAAGCTCTGGCAGCAGGGCAGTGCCATGAAATCCTAAAGCCCCGAGGCCCCGTTCCTCCAGCAAGCCAGTCAGGCACTGCTCTCCCCGTAGGCCAGTGAAATGTAAGGAGGCAGATGGGTGAACCATGACCGCATCCTTCCACCAAAAGCTTTTTGATGCTTTGGCAAAATTTGGAGGGTTAGACCCTTCTTCCCTGTCCAAAGTCAGTGTGGGGAAGAGTTTCATTATGCCTTCCAAGGACTTCTCAGAAAATCTCAAAGAAAGAGCCCTGCCCTCACCACCTACCACTTCTTTCTCTGGCCTTTCAAAAAACACATGAAACATTGCATCAGGACACCTGTAAGCTCCATGAGCACAGGGACCATCTCACCACTGTATGACGAGTGCCACATGGTAGACATGCAGACAATCGGCGACAAAGATGGGACGACCATGCCCCCTGAAGGCTCCTCCCACTGTGAGCAGGTGTGAGCGACACTCACATTACCCTGTGTCTGTCAGGAATCCGTCCACTGCAAACGAAGGCGGCACACTCCAATCAGCTTAATAAAAAAGGGCACGCTCTGTCCTGCCCCACAGGCCCGCACGGGAGAGGAGCTGGCCTTATTGAGCCACAGCCCGAAGGATGCCATCAGGCTGCCATCTCTTTCTCTTTCTCATTGTCCCCCCCTTCTCCCTGTAGCATTTCTTTTGGCTGTTCACCTAATTTTCTCCTAAGTAGACTGGTGACCTCTTCACACTGGGCGGTCAGGCAGACTTGGCCAAAGTTGACTCCAAGGCTGTCATCAGCTCAGCTTAGTGAACCCAGAGGAGGAAGGAAAGGCTTCACCCAACTTTTATATATTAAAAAAAAAATCCCATGGTGGAATTGTGATCAAGCTGGCAGAGATAGCGTTCTCATCCCCAGGCCAATCAGCCCTCAGAGAAATGGGGATCTGTGACCAGCTGGACGTGGGTCAGAGGTGGACATTTGTGTCTTGTGTGGACACCTCAATAAAACTGCCTAAAAACTGTAGCGACAGTACATGTTGCACCCGAAGTGATAGCAGTTAAATCTCACACACACACACACCCCAGATATATTGTACATCCTCCATCCCTCTGGAACCTAATCATAAGGCAAACTCCTGCTCTGAGCATGTTAATGCATATTGCCCCCTCCCCCTAGCAAGTCATTTTTTTGAAACCAACCCCTTCTAACAAGATTTAAAACTCCTGCTCTTTCCTAAAATGGGTTCCGTACATGATTCTCTCAGAAACGGAGGGCATATAACCACCTTTTAGGATATTTCCTCCTGATCATGATTTATGTAGGGATCGCAAAAGCAAGAAACAGCTACATGTGTAGGTAGCAGAACAAAAAAGAAATTGCTTCCAAGATAATCTTCCATCATGATGTTGGTGTTCTTCCCAAGATGTGGGAGTTAATACTTTTGTTTTGGTTGCCGTATAATTAATATGAATTATAATCACACAGTGGCTGTGTTATTTTACTTTTGTGACAAATGACAGTAACACAGGAGCAAGGTGGGAGATACATGTGCATGTGAACACACATGCAAATTCCATCCTGCATGGAGCCCACTCAGGCAGGTCTGCTGACATTCACAGTTATCGTGAAAGCCTGAATTTTATCAGCTCCTTCCTGCCTCAGTGCTTTCATTCTGCACCAACTATTATTTCCTTTTTCAAACATGTTCTTGGCACGGTAGTAAGCATTGCATGTACATGGGTGAACAAAACAGACAGGACTCAGTGTTACATTATGAACAGTACTTGTACAGACAGAAAAACTTGTGATAAATTTAATAATAGCTGAGGTATTATAAGGGCAAGGCTCTGCAAACCATTAAACAATGTATTCCTCAAGAAAACATTACTTTTGGATGACTTACTGTTTTGGATGGTGGGTGGGAAAGTGGAAAGACCCTCATATTATACCAATGGGAAACAGGAAATAATCAAATAAATGTCCAAATAACATAAAGAAATGGTGATGGGAGCTATGAAGAAAAATATAAGGTAGGGGTAAGAGAGAATCTATTTTAGGGTAAGCCCACTCTAAGAAAATGACCTTTGAGCTGAAAACTGAATAAAGAGTAGGAACTTTTCAGGCATGGGATGGGAGAAAAGCCTCCTATACTAGGGTACTAGCATGTGCAAAGGCCCTGAGGTAGAAGAGACTGTTGCTTATAACCTGAGCAGTAGGGCCACTGTGGCTGGAGCAAACTTGGGGTGCTCAGAATAAGGTCCAAGGAACAGCCTTATTGGGGCCGATAAGTATCTTAGGAATACCCAAGTCCTCCCCAGATTTACTCATTGGTGAATGCAAAGGAACATTAAGCTGCAGGCTTTGGACTGTCTACCTTCTTTCTTAGAGGCTGGAAGACTTGTAACACACTTGGTTTCTGGCAGTTCAGGTTGAAGGGTGACAGATATAAGCCCATTCAGGTTGTCTGGGCTGAGCCTGCGTACCACATGCCTCTCTTCTCTGCCGTATACTTACCAAAGAACTACCAGTCTCCACTAGAATACTGCCATAGCATCTGAAACAAAACTGTCTGCCTGTGCAGGGCCTTGCTTACTAAGCATGCTGTTCTCCCCACCTGAAAGATTCTTCCCACCTCTTGTCCCACCCTCACCAGTGAAGTCTGACGCATGCTTCAAGCTCCCGCTGAGGCAGCCCTGCCTCTGGGGATGATCTTTGTCAGCCAGTTCCTCCCTGTGTTCCCTCTCATCGCCACACTAGTGTTCCTTGTTGTTGGCTCCCGTGTCTTCATTCCCCTCTGACCTGTGAGTTCCATGAGGACAGGGCCCATAATTGTCTTGCTCTATCTTAAGTTCTGATCACAGTAACAAGCATATGGTAGGTGCTCAATAAATATTTAGTGAGTGAATGGGACTTTAAGTTGCTATCATGAAAATCTGCTCCTTCCAGCCTCCATCTGTGAATTCCAGGTGTGATGGGGCCTCTCCGAATGACTCTTAATTGTTCTTTGGAATGAAGCCTTTCAGATATTTGGAGATCTGATGTCCTGATCACATGTTCTGTTCCCAGGTTTCCGTATGAGAACCTTAGGTCATCAGAGCTGCCACAGTTCCTATACTTAGTCTAATCCAACCCCCTTATTCACAAATGTTTGTTGTGAGCACCACGCACTTTCCAAAATAATACAGACACTAGGAAAAATAAGATAGAATCCCTGCCCATCAGAAGCTCACAGGTCATTACAGATAAGGAAAGTGAAGCATGAACAGTGAAGGTACTGCCTGGCAGTGACAAAACTAATCAGTGTCAAAACTGCAGTTCAAATTGGGGTCTTTCTACCTTTCCACCTCACTACCATCCGAAACAGCAAGTCATCCAAAAGTAATGTTTGCTTGGGGAATACATTATTTAATGTATTTGCAGAGGCTTACCCTTCTAATTATGCATTATTTAAGCTAATATTAAATTTATAGCAAGTTGTTTGTCTGTACAAGCACTGCTCCGGTGCAGCGTTGATTACTGTTGTATGGGAGCTGCAGAGAGCTGCTTTTGTAAATCCCAGAGGACTGATCCAGAAATGAAGATGTCGTCGAGGCCATGCTTTACCTCTGGGTCGATGAATAAACTCTCCAAGGCAGGAACTCTGCTTTTAAACATCTCCAGACATGGAGAATTCGTGCCCTTCCTCACTTGTCTGTTTTTCAACTTCCCATACCTGAAGCAGGGTGGGCAAAACAGTCTTCTGTAAGTCTAACCAAAATCTCTCCAGCTGTGCTACAATGCCAATTCCTGGAGGGGATTCAGCCCAGTGTAATTTCTTCCTTTGTGTTTCTTAAATCATCAGCTCCCACCATTGCCCCTTGAGCTAAATTAGAGTCACCAATTACAGGCCCAGCAGGGCCATTTTGACGACAACGTTTCCTTTTCTCTGGGTTTTTTATGAACCTCCTTGTGACAGGCGTGTGCTTGTTGAGATCAAAACATTCTGGGGGGGGATTCCACAAGGGAAACTACCTCCCAAAGTCTGCCCTCTGCAGAAATAAAAACTATGCTAAATAGCTGAGTTTTATTAACTGGGGAAGCCAGGCTGAGGAAAATGCCCGATAATTAAAAATAATGGCTTCCTTACAAACACAAAATCGTATTAATTTAAAAATTGGTTTCTCTATCACTGAATACCTACCGAGCTGGCTGGGAAGGGAATTGAGCTGATCCTGGCAGTGAAAATAATTCAAAATAACTTTTATGCTCTCCAGGAAACCTCAAGGTTAATTTAAATATTGTTAGATGGGTAATTTAATTCAGAATAAGAGAACAGTGTGGCTACATTAAAGCTCCTACGCAATCTAAACTGGGGAGCAGGTGCCCATGAAGGGCTGAACATGCCTATTGGACTTCCAACATCACACCCACAACTGAGGCACTCACTTCCTCTCCACAAATGGCACCCTCCTAATTAAACATATTTGATTAGACTGCATAACTGGCCTAAGCTTCTTGGCTTAGCTTCCAGTGAATGTATCATCTTTAACTGTTAGATGGATTGGGCATTTTTATAGAAATTACACATTTCAAAAGTTAACTCAGACTGATGTCAACAAGATGACAACATAGGTCATTCCTGACTTTACTTCCCCTCACAAGAACAACTAACAAATATTCAAGAATAAAAGTCTACTTAGAGATTTCTAGAATGGAAGGGTATATAAGGCTGAAGGCATTGTCCCTCCCCAAGGACACTGCAGTCTCCTGAGCCTCTGGTTCCTCCAGTGGGAAAAGAGAGCCCAATAGGGATATCCAACCACCCTGCCCAGCATGCGTGTTACTTCATGAAAGTCCCTACTCCAGTCTCACCCCAAAAGGATTACAGGGGAATGTGTAGGACTTGACAACTGGGAATCTGACTGTGAGGGAGAAGGAAGGAGGGACTTAAAATAACCAGCACTCAGATCTTGGCAGACAGAGGCCTTACCCACAGAACCCAAGTAGTGGCCCCAGCCAGCAGCTCTGCTCATTTGCAGAACCAAGTTGGTAGCACAGTGTGACCAAGGGAGCTTGGTGGGGTATAGGTCTCCCTGATTCAGGTCTTCAGATGAAGTCCTCATCGGTCCCCACCCAGGCAGGGGAGCTGAGCTATAAATAGCCCCCACACCTCTGAGTGTGGCTCCCAGACCCCTCTGACAGTAAGGGTTGGTGCTGACGCCTGGAAGCTGCATAGCTCAGCAATGCTCAAGCAGAGAGGCAAGCAGGCAGAGCTGCTCATCCCTAGGGTAAAACTAGTACTGGGCAGGGAGATTTCCCCCACTACGCCCAGGTAGGAGGAGTTAATTCACAGCCCCATTGGGTGCTGAGTGTAGCAACCCATCCCTATCCACCAGAAAGGACATTCAAAAATTTGGAAAGTGCCTGGACTAGGCCCCCCACCCTACCCAGTCACGGGAGTTGAATCACACCCATACCAAATACTGAATATGACACTGAACCCTGATTGGCCAGTGGGACTGGTAAAAATGCACTGGAGGTTATGTAACCCAACAAGCTCCAGCAGAGAGACAGAGCTGATAGTCTTCAGAGCAAAGCCAGTGGCTCTGTTCAGCCAGGGAACTTGGGGCAAGGGGTCAAGTGCCTCTTGAGTCCAACCCCAAACCAACAGCCTTACAAGTCTTGGAACTAGTTCTGCTGCACCCAGGCAGGGAAACTAATTTGTACCACCACTCATTGCTGAATACAGCCTCAGCTCACCCTACCGGGGAACCTAACCAGAGCACATGGGAAGCTGTGTAGCCTTCTTACAGTGGCACTTGAACAGAATGCACAGCCTATAGCTTTTCACATATGCAGAGCAAAACCAATAGACCCATTTGGACAGAAGATTCAGTGCACAATCCTTCCTGATTCAAATCCCCCAACAATGAACTGGGTAGGCACTGGATCTGTCCTGCTGTCACACCACAGCAGGGAAGCTAATTCATAAGTCTCACCTACTGCTGAGTATAGTACCCAGTCTCAACCACCTACTAAGCCTAAACAACCCAGGCAATGACGGAGCCCATCCTACATCTTCACTTGAACAGAGAACCAAGCCAGCAGTCCTGTCCAACTTTTCTCAGCCAGCAGCATATCCATCAACCCTGACCTCAGAGCTTGGGCAATTGCCTCACCCAAAAATGGGCCCTGATAGTAAGTCCCACCTACCCAAGGATGTTACCAGTGGATACATCTAGAAACCCAAACAGAGCTGACCAGTGAAGAACTGTATCTGCTAAAGGAAATCTGTAAAGTCTGGAAGAGGAGACCACTTACTCAAATGGGCAGATACCAACATAAAGAATCAAGGATCAAGATAAGTCAGGTAAATATTACACCACCAAAGGAAACTAATAAAGCTCTAATAACTGACCTTAAAGAAATGGAGACCTATGAACTGTCAAAGAATTAAGAAGAGTCCTCGTAAATAAATTTAATGAACTGCAGGGACAGGCAGGTAACTAAATGACATTAGGACAAAAATGCATGAACAAAATGACAAAGTCAAAAAGAAATAGAAACCATTAAAAAACAGATACACACACACAAATCCTAGAGCTGAAAACTACACTGACTGGACTGAAGAATTCAATAGATAGCTTCAAAAGCAGACTCAACCATGCAGGAGAAAGAATGAGTGACCTGTAATCTAGGACATTTGAAATTAACCCTGTCAAAGGAGCATAAAGGAAAAGTAATGGGAAAGAATGAAGAAAGCCTACAAGATTTAATGGACCTATTCAAAAGAAACAATATGCACACTATTGGAATTCCAGACAGAGAAGAGAAAAGGACACAAAGTATATTTAAAGCAATAATGACTAAAAACATCCCAAGTCTAAGGACAACTAGATCTATAAGGTCCAAAAGTTCCCCAAGAATATGAACCCAAATAGGGTCACACCAAGACAGTATAATTAAATTGCCAAAAGTCAAAGAAAGAATTTTGTGAGCAGGAAGGAAAAGTAGAGAAGTTACTTTCAAGGGACCCACCACCAGCACCAAGACTATCGGCATATTTCTCAACAGAAACTTTTTAGGCCAGGAGAAAATGGGATGATATACTTAAAATATTGAAGAAAATAACTGTCAAGCAAAAAAGCTATACCTAGCAAACCTGATCTTCAGAAATGAAGGAGGGCTAAAGACTTCCCTGAAAAAACATGCTAAGGGAGTTCATCACCACTTGGCCTGCCTTATAAGAAATGGTGAAAGGAGTTCTTTGAATGGAAATAAAAGGATGCTAAAATTAACATCATAAAAACATAAAGGAGTATAAAAATCACTTTTAATGGTAAATACATAGATTCTGTAAAATCATGATGGTGGTGTGTAATTCATTTACAACTCTAATTTAAAATATTTTAAGACAAATGTAAAAATAACCATAACTATAATAATGTTACTAGTTACACAATATAAAAATATGTAAACTACATGTAATATCAATAAACTGTGAGAGGGTGAAGTAAAAGTATAAAGTTTAGGAATAGTATTGAAGTTAAGTTGATAATAGTTGAAATTAAGGTATTTTAATTTTTAAGATATTTTATGTAAACCTCATGGTACCCACAAGGGAAAAACCTGTAGTAGTTACACATGAACATGAAAAATAAGTCAAAGCATATTGATACTACAAGACACCAAAACTTAAAAAGTAAGTATGAGAAACAAGCCACAAAGGATCTACAAAACAGCCAGAAAACAATTTACAGAATGGCCATAATAAGTCCTTAGCTATCAATATTTCTTTAAATGTAAACATATTAAATTCCCCAATCAAATGACATAGAAAGTCTGAATGGATTAAAAGAAACAAATATGACAATATGCTACCTACAGGAGAATAACTTTAAGCTTAAAGATACACACAGACTGAGAATGAAGAGATGAAAAAAATAATTTCAAGCAAACAGTAACATACAAAAAAGCAGGGGTAGCCACCTTATATCAGACCAAATAGACTTTAAACTAAGAAGGCTAAAAAGAGACAAAGAAGGTCATTACTTACAATAAATGGCTCAATCCATCAAAAATATAACAACTGTAAATATGTGCCCAACATGGAAGCATCTAAATATATAAAGTAAAGGTAACAGGATAAAATGAGAATTAAAAATATAATTGGGGACTTTAATACTCCACTCTCATCATCCAGAGAAGCAATAAGGAAACATCATACACTCTATACAACAGCAGAATTTGCTTTCTTCTCAGGTGTACATGGAATATGTTGGGCCACAAAACAAGTCTTAGCAAATTCAAGAAGGTTGAAATCATACCAAGCATCTTCTCCAACCACAATGGTATGAAACTAAAAATCAATTTAACAAGAGGAAAACTGGAAAATTCATGAATACAATGGTATGAAACTAAAAATCAATTTAACAAGAGGAAAACTGGAAAATTCATGAATAGCTGGAAATTAAAAACTCCCCTGAACAAACAGCGGATCAAAGAAGAAATTAAAGAGGAAATTAAAAAGAATCTGGAGACACATGGAAATGGCAACACAACATACCAAAAGTTAAAACTTCAGCAAAAGCAGTTCTAACAAGGAAGGTTATGTAGCAATTAAAATTTACCTCAGTAAATAAGAGTGTCAAACAACCAAACTTGACAACTCAAGGAACCAGAAAAAGAAAAACAAGAGAATCCTAAAATTAGTAAGAAATAACAAAGATCAAAGAAGAAATAAATGAGAGACTAAGAAGACAATGCAGAACATCAATGAAACTCAGCTTGTTATTCAAAAAGACAAACAAAATGACAAAACTTTAGCTAGCCTCACCAAGAAAAAAGAACTCAAAATCAGAAATGAAAAAGGAGATATTACCACAGAAATACAAAGGTACATAGAAGATTACTATGAACAAGTATATGCCAACAAATTGGACAACCTGGAAGAAGGATAAATTGCTAGAAATATATAACTTACCAAGACTGAATCATGAAGAAACAGAAAATCTGAATAGGCTAATGATTAGTAAGGAGATTAAATCAACCATGAAAAAAACATCCCAACAAACAAAATTCTGGTACCAGATGGCTTCACTGGTGATTTCTACTAAGCATTCAAAGAATTAATACCAATCCTTCTTAAAACCTAAAAAACAGAAGAAGAGGTAACTCTTCTAAACTCATTTTATGAGGCCAACATCACCCAATCCCCAAACCAGGCAAGGACACCATAAGAAAAGACAATTACGTGACAATATTTATCATGAACATATATGCAAATATGCTCAACAAATATAAGCAAACAAATTCATCAATATAATTAGAGAATCATAAACCATGATCAAATAGGATTTTTTCCACAGGATGCAAGGTTGGTTCAAATCTGCAAATCAGCCATTGTGATATATCATATTAACACAATGAAGGATAAATCATTCAATCATCTCATATGCAGAAAAGCATTTGACAAAATTCAAAATCCATTTATGATAAAAACTATCAACAAATCAGGTATAGAGAGAACATACCTCAACATAATAAAGGCCATATACAAAAAAACCACATCTAACATCATACTCAATGATAAAAAGCTGTAAGCTTTTCCTCTAAAATCAGGAACAAGACAAGGATGCCTACTCTCAACACTTTTATTCAACATAGTAACAAAAGTCCTAGCCACAACAATTAGGCAAAAAAAAAAAAGGAAAGAAAATTAAAGGAATCCAAGTTGGAAAGGAAGAAGTAAAATTGTCACTATTTGTAGATGACATGATATTATATACAGAAAACCTTAAAGACTTTTTTATTATTGTAGTTGAGATACAATATGGTATTGGTTTCAAGCATACAACATAGTGATTTCACAGTTAATTGCATTATTAAATGTTCACCCTAACTAGTGTAGTTGTCAAAATGGAAAGCTATAGTGTTACTGACTATATTCTCTACGCTTTACTTTTATCCCCATGACTAATTTAATATTATAATTGAGATTTTTGTGCCATTTTATCCCCTTCACCTATTTAACCTGCCTGCCCCAGCCCTTCCCCATGCTAACCAAGTCTCTTGTCAGTGTCCATGAGTCTTTTTTGTAAAATCCTAAAGATTTGTCCAAAAACTATTGGAGCTAATGAATGAGTTCAGTAAAGTCACAGGGTGTAAAATTAACATACAGAAATGAGTTGCATTTCTGAGCACTAATAATGAGCTATCAGAAAACAAAATTAAGAAAACCATCCCATTTACAATTGCATCAAAAAAGAATAAAATACCTAGGAAAAAAATTAGCCCAGGAGGTGAAAGACCTATACTCTGAAAACTGTAAGACACTGATGAAAGAAATTGAAGAAGACAAAATAAATGGAAAGGTATTCTGTGCTTATTGATTGGAGGAATTAATATTGTACAATGTCCATACTACCTAAAACAATCTATAGATTCAGTGCAATCCCTATCAAAATACCAACAGCTTTTTTCACAGAACTAGAACAAAGAATCATCAAATTTGTAAGGAATGATAAAAAACCCAAATAACCAAAGCAATCTTAGAAGAGAAGAACAAAGCTGGAGGCACACACTCTCTGATTTCAAACTATACTACAAAGCTGTGTTAGTCAAAACAGTATGGAACTGGCATGAAAACAGATACATATTAGTGAAATAGAATACAGAACCCAAAGAAGAAGCCATGCATATATGGTCAGTTAATTTATGACAAAGTAGCCAAAAATATACAAGGGGAAAAGACAGTCTCTTCAATAAATGATGTTGGGAAAACTGGACAGGTACATGCAAGAGAATGAAACCAGACCACTCACTGTCTTATACCATGCACAAAAATAAAATACATTAAAGACCTAAATGTAAGATCTGAAACCATGAAACAACTAAACAACTAAAGAAGCATAGGCAATAATCTCTCTGACATTAGCCTTAGCAGCACACACTCACTATATATACTACATTTTCTTTACCTATTCATCCGTTGATGGACAGTTAGATTGTTTCCGTATCTTGGCTACTGTAAATCATGTGGCAGTAAACATGGGGTGTATGTATTTTTTCAAGTTAGGTGTTTTTGTTTTCTTTGGACAAATACCCAGAAGTGGAATTGCTGGATCACATGGTAATTCTATTTTTAATTTTTTGAGGAACCTCCATACTGTTTTCCATAATGGCTGCACCAATTTTCATTCCCAACCACTAGTGCTCAAATGTTCCCTTTCTCCACATCCTCAGCAACACTTGTTATCTTTTTGATAATAGTTATCCTAGCAGGTATGAGATGATATCCCATTGTGGTTTTTCATTGATGAAAGAAATGAAAAAAAGATACAAATAGAAAGGTATTATATGTTAGTAGAATGGAAAAACTAATATTGCTAAAATGTCCATCCTACCAAAAACCATCTATAGATTCAGTGTAAGTTCAAAATAGATTCAATCCCTATCAAGATTCCAAAGGCTTATTTTTCTACAAAAGTAGAAAAAATATCCTAAAATTTATATGGAACCACAAAAGACCTCAAATAGCCAAAGCAATCCTGAGAAAGAACAAGGCAGCAGGCATCATACTTCCTGGTTTCAAGTTATGCTATTAAACTATAGTGATCAAAACAGTATGGTATTGGCATAAAAACAGACACAGAGACCAATGAAACAGAACTGAGAGCCCAAAAATAAACTGAAGCATATACAGTCAACTAATATTTGATAAGGGAGTCAAGAATATTCAATGGAGAAAAAAGAATCTTTTAAATAAATAGTGCTGGAAAAATTAGATAATCACATGTAGAAGAATCAAACTAGACACCTAACTTATACACTCACAAAACTTAACTTAAAATGGATTAAAGACTTAAATGTAAAGACTTAAACCTGAAACCATCCTAGAAGAAAACACAGAAAGACAGTTCCTTGACATAGATCTTGGGAATGATTTTTTGGATATGATACCTAAAGCACAGCAACAAAATCAAAATAAACAAGTGGGACTACATCAAACTAAAAAGCTACACAGCTTAAGAAATAATTACAGGAAAAGACAACCAACTGAATGGGAAAAAATGTATTTGCAAACCATATATCTGATAAGGAATGAATACCCAAAAAATTAGTATTAAAGATATTAATATCTAAATATTTAAGAACCCACACAACTCAATAGCAAAAATACCAATAATCCAATTTAAAAGTGGGCAAAGAACCTGACTAGACATTTTTCCAAAGAAAATATACAAAAGGTCAACAAGTACATGAAAAGACTCTAACATCATTGTTACGGAAATGCAAATCAAGACCACAGTGAGATATCACCTGATGCCTGTCAGAAGGGCCATCATTGAGAAGAGAGAACAAATGCTAGAAAGACTGAGGAGTAAAGGGCGCTCCTGTGCACTGTTGGTGGAACTGCAGATTGGTGCAGCCCTTATGGAAACAGTATGGGGGATCCTCAGAAGTTAAAAATGGAACTACCATGTGACCCAGTAATTCTACTTCTGGGAATATAACTAAAGGAAATGAAGATACGCTGTCAAAGAGATATCTGCACCACAACAGTCATATCAGCGTTATCTACAAAGCCAAGACATGGAAACAACCTAAGTGTCCATCGACAGATGAATGGATAAAGAAATTATGGTATACATATACAATGGAATATTATTCAGCCATCAAAAAAACAAGAAAATCCTACCATTTGCAATATCATGGATTGAACTTGAGAGCACGACACTAGATGAAATAAGTCAGAGAAAGACAAATATTGTGTGATCTCACTTACATGTGGAATCTTAAAAAAAAAAATTTTTTTAACTCATAGAAAAAAAGATCAGATTTGTGGTTACCAGAAGCAGAGCATGGGAGGAGGAGGAATTAGAGGAAGGTGGTCAAAAGGTACAAACTTCCAGTTACAAGATAAATAAATATTAGGGATACAATGTATAACATGACAACAATTAACACTACTGTATATATGTAGGAAAGTTGTTGAGAATAAATCCTAAGAGTTTTCAGCACAAGTAGAAAAATAGCGGTTTTCTTTTTCTTTCTTATATCCATATGAGGTGATGGATGTAAACTTGTAGTGGTAATTGTTTCACAATATACGTAAGTCAAATAATTATGCTGAACACCTTAGACTTACACGGTGGTGTATGTCAATTATATCTCAATAAACCTGGAGAAAATGTTGACTTGAGCCAGTGCTATTAAAAAAATCCCATTCCCAGGGACATACAATGAATTTGGAAATAAAATCCCACCTTAAATCATCATTGGCTAATGGCTGGCACCTGTCACTTTTTTCTGGTTGGTTCAGCCAGGCCAGAGGTCAGAGGTCTCGTCGACGCTGAGTAGTGGCAACAAGCCCCGATGCTGGCGGAGTTGGGTCCACCCTTCAGTGCTTGCCCACGCTTCAGTTCTCCAGCTTCAGCACCCTCACATGCTGGTACAGCTTCTGCAGTATGTACACGACTTACATGTCGGTGGTGTCTCCCACAGTGCCTTGTTACAGTACATACTCATGGGTACACACAGATGCACACATACACACACAGACAATGCTTATATAAAGGATTTGCCTGTTGGTATCCCCAGGTAACTGAAGAGAGGGCCTTGTATCACACTGAGTGTATTTTAACCAAGAGTATGCATCAGGATCACCCAGCCCCTATTCCCTGGGGGCTGTCTCAGCAGCTCTGCAGTCAGCCCAGCATCCATGCTTTGAGAGACCAGGCCACGTGGTTTAGAATCACATGCCCGATGGTGCACCGCTGGTTAGAGAGGCAGTACAGCCTAGGGGTGAAGATGGTGAGCTCCGGGCTGAGATCCTGGCAGCCAGCACTTACTATTCATGTGAGCTCACACAAGGCACTTAAACCTGTCTGTGTCTTGCATGTAAAATGGGGGTAATGATAGTGCTTGCCTGGAAGTGTTGTCGTGAGGATTAGTAAGATAAAATCAAGGCAGTTCTGAGAACACACTAAGCCCATCATAAACTCTTGGGACATAATTCCTTTTTGGTGTGGTTGATCCTTGCAATCCAGATCAAGCACCAAGCCTGACATTAGCAGAGACTGAATGTTCAATGAACAGTAAATTCATGGGGGACACTGTATGGAATTAGCAAAGAGAAGCAAAAGGGGAAAAAATTAAAGAAAGGGAAGGATAGAAGGATGACCAAGATGGGAAGTATCTCCGCATAATGGGGAATCACTAGCAGTTGGCTCAGGAAACCCTGAAAACTCTTCCTCATTGTTGCCACAGTATTCATTCTGCCTCATAAAATGTTGGCAAAGTGTTGAATGTTAGAATTATTAGAACTGTTCTATGTTATTAGAATTATTCCTTGTCTCCCCATTAAACCACTATGTGGAGCCTTCAAAGGCTATGACAGTCTCTTCATAGTTTGGCACATCCCAGGGCACTCAGTGCATTATAATATGAGAAGCAGTAAACCTAGTTAAAGGTCTAAGTGGTTAACTGATTGAATTGTGAACACCTAAGTTCCAGACCAATCCTACCACTTCATGGGTGTGTGACCTGGAGCAAGAATGTAACCTCTCTGTTTCAGACTCAGTTGCCTCATTTGTCAAGTGGTCTTAGTGACCTGCTCAGACAATAGATGCAAATTACCTAACACAATACTAGCTCTCAACACATGTCAAAGTTATTATTACTATGATCATCATCATTATTGTTACTGATGTATAAAGGTCAGGTAAGTAGATACCAGACATCTCTAGCTTCTGCCTGTTTACATCTTCCCCCACCTTCAGCAGTCATTACGTCTGGATTTTGCAGTCAGTTATGTTGAAAGAGCTTGGGCTGAGTGAGCTTCATTTTATTCACTTCCAATCATCCACATAGAGCTAGCTAAATCTCAAGAGTCCCTCTCCTTTGCCCCTAACCAGAGTCTAGCCTCCCAGCCCTGTCACCTGAGACAGGCTCTCTTGTCTGATCAGATCAACTTCTAAATAAATATTAAATTACATCTGAATGTGTTCCACTATTCCTTTCAAATCTAAGGACATTAGTTCTTCCCTTTGTTGGAATTCCCCAGTCCTAATGAGGTCTCCCCACTGGTATCCTGCATCCTTGACAGTGAGAAGATTTTTCTCTAGGTAGTAGAAGTAAAGGTTTTCATATAGGAATGAGCCTTTGTATTCCCAGATCTTTGAGAAATATAGATTTCTAAGAGCTCCATTCCACCATCCCTAGGTGCTTTTACTTTAGATTTCAGAAGTAATATTGGCACCTGTTCTTTTTTTATTATTAAACTATTATTGATATACACTCTTATGAAGGTTTCACATGAAAAAACAATGTGGTTACTACATTCACCCATATTATCATGTCCCCCCCATGCCCCAGTGCAGTCACTGCCCATCAGTGCAGTAAGATGCCACAGAGTCACTATTTGCCTTCTCTGTGCTACACTGTCTTCCCCATGATCCCCCCACACCATGTATATATAGCACCTGTTCATTAGCTACTTAGGTGAGGATGTGCCAAAAAGGTTATGCCCCCCAGGGTGGTCAGATAGGGCAGTCAGAACCCCAGGGTTCAGGGATATTGTGTATGGCTATGCAATTTGGGCCCTACACAGCTTCTACTATTCATACTTTGTATGACATGATGGTACCCCTTGTAATTGTGCAGTGTACAGCCTACATAACTGCTCATAGCAGCTGTGCCCATATCAGTCATCTCTGACCATAAGCAGCCTCATTTCTGTATTCTAGTGTACCCTACAAATATTACTATTTTCTATGTGTATTATAATGTCAAGGAGTTTAGAAAGCTTTCCTCCAGATAATTTAGGGTTATTTCTTCCTCCAACACACACTTATTCCCTGGTCACACCCTTGTCCTCCATAAAACCCTGACCTGATATGCCCAGGTGATGTCTTTCAGACTAAGTCCATTGTGTTTCCTAGGTCCATGGGAGAAATCTCTTGTCCATTGACTATGATCGGAATATTCGCACAGAAAAGATCTATGATGATCACCGGAAGTTCACCCTGAGGATCATTTATGACCAGGTGGGCCGCCCCTTCCTCTGGCTCCCCAGCAGCGGGCTGGCAGCCGTCAATGTCTCATATTTCTTCAATGGGCGCTTGGCTGGCCTTCAGCGTGGGGCCATGAGTGAGAGAACAGACATCGACAAGCAAGGTCGGATCGTGTCTCGCATGTTTGCCGACGGGAAAGTGTGGAGTTACTCCTACCTTGACAAGGTGGGTGAACATGCTACCCTCACTCAGCTGGGGCTTTCTTTCACTCACACTGCTGTTTTTAAGATGGCCCAGTATGCTTTGTAATAAGACATCTTAACATCTTTACTTGGACTCTGCAAGGTCTCCCCTCATACTCCCACTCTCACTGGGAGGGAGGAATCTGAAGGAAAATGTTATTCATAGTTTATCACTATTACCATTAAAAGCAAAAAAAAAAAAAAGTGTGCTAGACACTCAATAATGGCAAAAAAAGACAAACTGTCTGATTTTAGTCTCCCCCAAAAAAGTGTTATTGAAATGGACAGGATCTTCCCATTGGCCGCACAGCTAATCATTACTTATGAATTGGAAATTCAATGATTCATTTCTGCCTTGCCGGGAATTAAGCCATCATAGGGAATTTTGCCTAATACTTGAGCACACAGACCAACACTTTCCTACATAGCCTATTGGCTGAGACAGCCAATGGTTTTCTACACATAATTCCTCGTGTCTGAAAGTACCAGATTCAGGTCTCCATGTCAGCAAGGGTCAGGTTGGAACAGCAGCAAAGAAAGATACCTTTGGGGCACATATCAAGACTTTTGAAGGCTGCCCTGGTCATCTAGTCCTTAGGCAGGGGCTTGCTCAGCCTGGGCCTCTGCCTGGACTCACCTCAACACAGGTGCATTTCCGTTTCTGCCCTTCTCACCTCTTCATTACAGCAATCACTTGCAGACAGAGCTGTACCTCCTCTACAGAGAGGAGCTGCTGTCCTTTGGTCCTTCCTGAATACTGTTCTCATTATACCATAAAATCCTAGAACAGCTCACCAGGGGAGGCAAGAATCTCCCAATTGCCTCAAGTTTAAGGCCATTTTTTTTCCCAAAGAATCAATGATTCTGGGTTATTTAATCTTTTCAGTAGCTTCTAAATGGAGGGTGTACTTTCCTTTTAGGTTTTAATCAGGGAGAGTCAAACACTGTGTGTATCACGTCTACCCCCACTGGGCCAGTGGCAGTCAATTCCAGACACTCTCAGGACTTGTTGTTATCGAGCCTGGAGGCAAACTCAGTGCCTCTCACCACAGCCCTTGTAACCTTTGCTAATCAAAGCGATTTCAGGACCTCCTGGGAACTTCTTTCAAAAGCAGATTATCAGGCTGCCTCCCCACAAGCCCCTGCCAAACTATTGAATCAGAATGTGCCTTTTAACAAGATCCCTGGGTATTCCTCATGCACATTAAAGTCTGAGAAGCATTGCTCCAGATAGCCACCATGATCCATCAGAGTTGGCATGCCTGATGAAATCCATCTAATGTAATATCTGGCCTAAACTTCCCCATCCGTCATGGCTTTTGAATTGACATTTGGGGAAATGGAATAAATTCTGTCCATTTGAGAGCTTGATCCTGAAGAGCCCATTCATGTGTTGCTTTCCCCTTTCCTTCCTCCAGTCCATGGTCCTCCTGCTCCAGAGTCAGCGTCAGTACGTATTTGAGTATGACTCCTCTGACCGTCTCCACGCCGTCACCATGCCCAGCGTCGCCCGGCACAGCGTGTCTACCCACACCTCCATCGGCTACATCCGCAACATCTACAACCCACCTGAAAGCAATGCCTCCGTCATCTTTGACTACAGTGATGATGGCCGCATCCTGAAAACGTCCTTTTTGGGCACTGGGCGCCAGGTATTCTATAAGTATGGGAAACTCTCCAAGTTATCAGAGATTGTCTATGACAGTACTGCTGTCACTTTTGGGTATGATGAGACTACTGGTGTTTTAAAAATGGTCAGCCTCCAAAGTGGGGGCTTCTCCTGCACCATCAGGTACCGGAAGATCGGCCCCCTCGTAGACAAGCAGATCTACAGGTTCTCTGAGGAAGGCATGGTCAATGCCAGGTTTGACTACACCTACCACGACAACAGCTTCCGGATTGCAAGCATCAAGCCCGTCATAAGTGAGACTCCCCTTCCGGTTGACCTCTACCGCTATGACGAGATTTCCGGCAAAGTGGAACACTTCGGCAAGTTCGGAGTCATCTATTATGATATCAACCAGATCATCACCACTGCCGTGATGACCCTCAGCAAGCACTTTGACACGCACGGGAGAATCAAGGAAGTCCAGTATGAGATGTTCCGCTCCCTCATGTACTGGATGACAGTGCAGTACGACAGTATGGGAAGGGTGATCAAGAGGGAGCTAAAACTGGGGCCCTACGCCAACACCACCAAGTACACCTATGACTATGATGGGGACGGGCAGCTCCAGAACGTGGCCGTCAATGACCGCCCAACCTGGCGCTATAGTTATGACCTCAACGGCAACCTCCACTTGCTGAACCCAGGCAATAGTGTGCGCCTTATGCCCTTGCGCTATGACCTCCGGGATCGGATAACCAGACTCGGCGACGTGCAGTACAAAATTGATGATGATGGCTATCTGTGCCAACGAGGGGCTGACATCTTTGAGTACAATTCCAAGGGCCTCCTAACAAGAGCCTACAACAAGGCCAGTGGGTGGAGTGTCCAGTACCGCTATGACGGCGTGGGACGGCGGGCCTCCTACAAGACCAACCTGGGCCACCACCTGCAGTATTTCTACTCTGACCTCCACAACCCTACTCGCATCACCCACGTCTACAATCACTCCAACTCAGAAATAACCTCACTCTACTATGACCTCCAGGGCCACCTCTTTGCCATGGAGAGCAGCAGTGGGGAGGAGTACTACGTTGCCTCAGATAACACAGGGACTCCCCTGGCTGTGTTCAGCATCAATGGTCTCATGATAAAACAGTTGCAATACACAGCCTATGGGGAGATTTACCATGACTCCAACCCTGACTTCCAGATGGTCATCGGCTTCCATGGGGGACTCTACGATCCCCTGACCAAGCTGGTCCACTTCACTCAGCGTGATTATGATGTGCTGGCAGGGCGATGGACCTCTCCCGACTACACTGTGTGGAAAAACGTGGGCAAGGAGCCAGCCCCCTTTAACCTGTATATGTTCAAGAGCAACAATCCTCTCAGCAATGAACTGGATTTGAAGAACTATGTGACAGGTGAGAGAACTTCACCACTTCAGTTGGCAGTGGCTTCTTGTGGGGTGGTGGTCCTGGTGGACTGTGAGGAACTCCAGAAAAAGGTCTTATATCTGATGTTAGGAGAATCCTGGAGAGCTGTAAACACTGGGAAAACAGTATCTAGAACAGTCAAATGACAGCAGTACAGAGCAGTCATCAGGTCTGTTTGAAGATGTCCTGACCAATTTCAAGTCCATTCAGTTGAAATAACTTTTATAAGAGCCATTCCTACCCCAAAATTAGGAGAGCAGACTTACTCAAGGGAAAGAACAGGATTCTGGTGTCAGACATAGGTAGCTCAAATTCTCTCTCTTCTGTTTATGACCCAGAGCACCTCACCCTAGTCATCCAATCTCTCTGAGCTACAGTTTCTATGTCTGTGAAAGGGCACTGATAAAACCATCCCACAGAGTGATCAGGGGGAAGTAAATGAACTCATGTTGGCAAAGTCTAATGCCCAGCACTTAGTGGATTTCACAAAATGGTACATGTTCATGTTATTAACATTATCATGACTAGTGAAGCAATGAGTTAACACAGCTACTGAGATGACTAAGACACAGTTCCTGACCTCACAGCCAGGCTGGTGAGATACAAATACAAATAACTAATGATAGTGCAAAGCAGAATTAAGTCTATGCTGCCATATAGGTGTTGGTTTAGTTATTTATTCAATAAGCATTTATAGAGTGGCATCATGCTAGATTGTGGGGATACAATGGTGAAGAAGACAAATACCCTTTCTGCACAGGGGTGTGTGTGTGTGTGTGTCACAAGATTTGAAAATTTTGACATAGTAAAGAAGCGCCCTGTGTCCAACTGGGCCTGAAGGACGAAGGGGATCTTGGTTAGCAGAAATGAGTTCAAGGCTAAAGAAAGACCATGAGCAAAAGTCAGAAGGACATAGGAAGCTTGGAGAGGGGTATGGACAGAGGGGCCCAGGAGAGAAAATAATCTACTTCCTCATAAGTCATAGCTTGGTAAAATGAGGGTCCCTATCCATCCATCCACATCCATATATTTCCATCCATCCATGCACCCATTCAACAAATATTTTCATAGCATCTAACATATACTAAGTACTAGAGATACAGTGGAAAGCAAGATAAAGTCCCCATCCTCAGGGAATAAGCAAGGAAATCAGGATGTATGGACAGATGGGTGGATGGATAGATAACTCGATCCAAAGAGACCAACTTCCAGCAAGGAAACAAGTGCCATCTCACCTGTCCATTCACACAGAGAAGCAATGATGGGGATCCCACGTCCAAGGTCACCCAAGTTCCAGGAAACTCACAGTCTTGGCCATGGGCCAGGGAGGCATCAAGCCCAAGGGGTCGCACCCCTCAGGTGACGAGGGGTCACTTGTCCATCCCCAAGGCAGGAAAAGCAGCAGAAGCTATCTGGAACACAGAGCTGTCCTCAATGTCTCGTGCTGCAGAAAGAAATAAGACGGCTTAAAGATCAGTTTGTGGTCGTGCTATGCCTCACTGACAAGTTCCAGGGCCTTTGGACCCAGTTGAACCCGGCCCCTTCCTACAACCAAAGCAGCCAGTACCGCCTGAGCCCAGGAGCTGTGACGGAGCTGGTCCCCTCCCGCCGTCCCTCTGTACCTCGTCAGGAGCCCTGCTGTGCCACTCCTTGGGGGCTTCCCTTCTTCCCTGTGGCTCAGCTTGACTTTGTCCCCTAACTCACTGTAGTTTTGGGGAGACATACACACACACACACATGTATATACTGTCAGATAATAAAAAGTGCCATGAAGAGAAGATGCCTATGGTTACAGAGCATGGGAAGCGCCTCCTTTGCTTCAGGCGCTCACAGAGGCCCTTGAGCAGAGACCTGCCCAGAGCAGGGGAAGGAGAGGAGGGGTGCCCGGACAGAGGGGACTGTGTGAATGGGGAGGCAGACCAGCCTACCTGAGCCACGGGAGAAGAGGCCCCTGCCCTCCAAAGGTGCTTCCCAGAGCCCTGCTTGGCCCTGGACTCTCTAGGGATGAATCAACCAGACAAATAAAGAGGAAGTCCTCAGAGTGGTCTGAACAGACACCCAGACCGGCCAAGACCCAAACAGATCAGTCACAGAGCACGGTCAACCTCGCTGACCTCTCGGTCACTTCCCCAGCTCTCCCAACAAAGAAAAAAAAAAGTGAGGGTTTTCTGAATAGCAACATGACTTACCTCATTCTAGTGCTTCACGGAGACCCAGTAAGTGGGACCCGAATCAAGTTGAACTGCATCCAACAAAACTGAATCCAGAAAGCATTTGAGAGTCTGAAATAAAAGGTAGTGTTAGAGAAACCACATGCATAGGGCTGATGTCTGCTATCGAAGCTGAGAGGGGGGAAGGGCCTGGGTACAGTCCGAGCAGGCACAAGCCCACACCTGCTGCCCATTCAAGCTGAGAGGACCCCTAGAGAGTGGATCCCAGCAGAGAACTCCACAGCATTCTCTGCCATTCCAGTGTTGGCTAATCTGTGAACCCCATCTAAATTAGTCTTAATTTGCCACTTAGGAGATGAGCAGAGTAGTTGAACTTGCTGCTCACAATTTAAGCAATGAAGTAATTAAGATTTAGTAGGGAGGAATGCAGAGAACAGAACCTTCTCTCTCCAATGCTCCAAAGAATCATTGCTGTTGGAAACAGAGCCCTCCTACATCCTGAGGCTGGAGGGGGGTCCCCACAAGAAGGCTGGCACATGGGAGAGCAGCTTGCAGTGTCCCTTAGGAGTTCAAAGACACCTGGGCTGCAGGGGAGGTGTAGTCGCCAGGAGAGAATAGGGAAGTCCAGGGCGTGATTCCTGTCCCACTCATGGGCTCCAGAGCAGCACCCTTTTTAACAGATTTTTTTAAGGTAATATATTGATGATTGATACATCTGTGATGCAAAGGTACTCATGGGAAGGCTGTGAAAACAGACTCCACCCCCAGCAACCTGCAGTACCCCGCCCTTTCCAATTACATCATCACAGGAAACTCCTCCGTCCTGGACAGACCAGGACCTGTACCCAGCCCCGAGCCTGGTCTATCTGCAGGCCAATTCCTTCTGATGTTAGAACCTGAGTACATCCCAACACACCAGTTCTGGTCTTGCCCATCATGTGCTATGTAACTTGGACAAATGTCGTCACCTTTCTGAGCCTTAGTTTCTTCATCAGCAAAATGGTGATAAGGTTGTAAAAAGTAAATGGAAAGCCTAGCATAGCACAAAGGCTAATTAATGGAAGAGATGCATTTTCGGTTTATAAGCAGTGATGGACTTGGAGATGGGGAGTTTGGGAAGAGTGGAGATACCACCTTTGAATGATTTCTCTGGGGAATGTGGGGAATGGTCTCCAGACCCACCCTGAACAGATCCAAACTGTGCCCTGCGTGGCATTGCTTTGGCAAAGCTGACAGCCGAGACAAATTTGAGTCAAGTGAACCTCCTAGACGTCTCCCACCGTAACTCGTATTTTCTCCCACCCCTTCTCCCTGCCGGGTGTTCAAGCTCACAGACCGCAGGCACACATGAGCCTGAAGTCGGATTTTGTGGACTTTGATTTCCGGAAGGGGGAAGGAAGGCACAACCACCTTCTCACGCTCCCCTCTTCTCACAGCTGCACTTAACACCTGAGATGCTGTGCTGACAGCCTTTCGGGGGACGTGCTTCGGCAGTAGCGACAGAACCACCCGCCCTGAAGAACAGGAGGAGAAGGGAGTAAGGAGCTACTAGGAGGGGCTGCATTGCCAGCTCTGCCTCAACGGCTGTTCAGGGAGCCCGTGACCAGATACTGCCAGTTACTTCAAAAGGCGTGTTTGTTTGGTGCCCAAGTGTCTTCTGCAGAATGGAGAACATGGGCAACTTAAATAAACATTACAGAATAGGTTTAGACTCAAAAACCAAGCCATGTGAGGAACATGCAAGAAAAAGAAAAGTAGATGACGTGAACCATTACTGTTCATGGGAGTGGCCAATAAAATTTCTGCTCTCAAAGGCAAGGGTTCTTAACATCACCTCCTGAGTGCTAGGGAGGGAGTCCCTGCAGGGAAAAGATCAGATCCGGGTGGGGAGAGTCTTCTGAGGGCCAATAATCGCTTTTCTTGGAATTCCCTACATATCATACATACCCCTGGTGAAAGGGGATGGTCTCCTGTGGTGTACAGATGAGGTATTAAACAACGTGCAAGCACAGATGGGGAAAGAGTCTCTTCCGTACTCTTTTATTCCTCCAGTTCAGCCGAGGAGAAAGTCTCCATTGGTGCTGGTGTGTATTTAACACCTCATTAACACTTCTAATCTCCCTTTTTAACGGAGAGAGCAGGTCTGGGACTTCCTCAGTGGCAGGTAACAAAATCATGCTCTGATTTAATTGCACTGCTTTATTTCCTTTGTTTTAATTTTACAGTTGTTTTCTGTTTGCATCAAGTGAGTCTGCTTTCTCATTTGTGGTAGTGACATAATGTGTTTTTTTAATGGATTTACTTATTGAGAAAGGCAAATTTTTTTTAAATTTCTAAGTAAATACTAGTATGGGTGATACCTGGATGTGGCAAAATAATCATGATGAATGAACTTAAATATCCAAATTTGGGAAATTTATGCTTTACAGTGGTCAACATCTCCCTTCCACAGAAAAGGTGCTCTGTAAATATATGATCATTGCTGGACTATAGCCAGGCTTCTCTCTGCTTGATGCTGACCCATTCTTTTAGGTAATTTCAAACCTGTATTCTGATATGACTCTTCCATGGGCTATCATTAATATGATGCCGAATCATTCAAGGAGTTAATTGCGCCCAAGACCAATGAATGTACCATGGATCCCACATTCCTTCTCATTAGAGGATTCTTCTGTTCCCACACATTTAGTAGAAAAACCCACAGTACAGCCCTCACAACAGCCCCAGGGCTAGAGGTAGATACAGCTTACTCAGACCCTTCACTAGCATGCTCTCAGGCAGGTAGCAACAGTTCTTCTGTCACACTTATATTAGTCAGGGTAGCTTCTGCCACATATGTTCAGCATTCACCCATTAGTTCATTCATTCCATGGATACTTATCAAGCACTGTGCCAGGCATTGCTGTAGGGTCTGGGAGAACATCAGTGAATAAAACAAATTTTTAATCTCCCTGCCCTGGTGGAACTTACATTCTGAGTAAGAAAGACAGAAACAAAACAAATACACCAATCAGGGTGGGGGTTTAAATGTGGTGGTTGGAAGTTGGCCTTATTGCAGAATCAACATATGAACAAGACTTAGAAGAGGTGAGAGAGCCAGAATATATTTTTAGGACATGTACTCCAGGCAAAGAAGCTTGCCAGAGTAAAGGCCTCAGGATGCATGCCTGGCATGTTCAAGAAACAGCACCAGAGCTGGAGCTGAGGAAGCAAGGGAGAAAGCAGGAGCATATGAGGTTGGAAAGAGAGTGGCTAGGGCCTTATAAATGAGTAGTAGGACTTTAAGAGAAATTGGGGGTGTCTGGAGTGTTCTGAGCAGAGGAATGGCATGGCCTGCCCCCTATTTAAAGACTTGTTCTGGCTGCTGTGCTGATAAGCTATGTGGAGCAGGGAGGAGGATGCAGGGAAGCCAGAGAGATGATGGGACAGGGTTGAGGTGATGGAAGTGGCAAAGAGCGGACACATATTCTGGATTTACTTTAAAAGTAAAAGTAAAAGATTTAACAGTATGACCCAGTAATCCCACACCTAGGTATATACACAAGAGAAGTGAAAACAGGTTTTCAAACAAAAATTTTTACACAAATATTCCTAACAGCTATTTGTAATAGTTAAAATATAAACCACCCAAATATCCATTAACTAATGAGAGGATAAATAAGAATATGGTATATCCAAACAATGGAATATTATTCAGCCATGAAAAGGAATGAAATATGGCTATGTGCTACAACATGGATGAACCTTGAAAACATTATGCCAAGTGAAAGAAGCCAGATACAAAGGCCACATATACTGTGTGATTCTATTTATATTAAATGTCTAGAAAAGGCAAATTCATAGAGACAGAAAGCAGTCTGGTGGTTGTCAGAGAATGAGGGGAAAGAAGAATGCAGAATGATAGATATGAGGTTTCTTTTTGAGATGATGGCATTGTGGAATTAATGATAGTTCCGCAATGTTGTGAATGCCCTGGAAGCCACTGAATTGTATACTTTAAAATGATTAAAATGATAGCTTTTATGCTATGTGAATTTTACCTTAATTTTTTTAAAGAATATATTGATGAATTAGACACAGAGAGTGAGAAAAAGAAAGGGTAGGATGGCAGCTGGAATAATAGAGTTGCCATTTCCTGGGATGGAAAAGTCTGTAGATAGGATCTGTTTGGGGAGAAAAGTCAGGAGCTCAATTGTGGACCGAAGTTTGAAATGTAATTAGATATACTCGTTTAGAGTTTGGGGAGAGGTCTAGGGTGGAGACATAAATTTCAAAGTCATCTTCTTCATGGAGATGGTATATAAGGCCCTGGGGCTGGATAAGATCACCATGTTTGTGAGAGTAGATAGAGTAGAGAAGAAGTTCATGGACAGATCTGGGGCATTCCAACACTGAGAGATCAGGGAGACGGGGAGCCGAGAGGAACGAGGAGCGGCCACTCCAGTAAGACAAGGACAAACGGACAGTGTGTTGTCCAGAAAGCCAAGAAAAAAAGAAAAGCCAAGGCATTAGACTTGTCAAAAAGACTTCTGTTAAGTAAGATAAATGCCTAGATGAACATTGACTTAGCAACATGGAAGTCACTCATGACCTTGACAAGGGCTGTTTCAGTGGAGAAATTGGGGGCAAAGCCTGATTCAAAGGTGCATGGGAGGAGAAGAGAGGGAGACACTGAGTACAGAAAATTGTTTTGAGTTCCAGAAGTTTTTATAAAGGAGGGTGAGGAATGGATGGTAGCTAAAGAGAGGAGAGACATGAGAAGAATTTCTTTTAAGTGGATATGTAGTAGCGGATGGGGTTGATCCATTGGAAGAGGGAGTAAACTGGTAACAAGGGCCAGAGTGAGTTGATGGATGGTGTCCTTGAATGGGTATGAAAGGACACGACCCAGTGCACAAGTGGATAGTCACTTTAACACATCTGGAGTAACAGGAGGACAGCAGGGAATGGGTACAGAGGCTGGTAGGACAGTACATGTGATGACAGCTGAGGGAAATTCCCCTCTGGCTGCATCAGTTTTCTAAAGCAAATCGGAGACAAGGTGGCTGTCAGAGGGAGGAAGAGAAAGCAGGTTTTGGAGGTGTTAGGACAAATGAAATATGCAGAATCACCCAGGAGCATGGACGAATGACGGATGGAGGAAGGGAATGCAGTCAGATTGCCGAGCAGCAGGAAGGCACATAGGGAGGTCATGGCCAGGAATTCAAAGAGACTCCAGCCAGCATGGTCACCTTCCTTTCTCCAGCCACATTCACCTGCTCAGATACAAACAAGGAGTAGACAAAGACTTGGATTTTACCAGCACTGTGACTTCACCAAGCACATGTGATAAAGTGAGAAAGGGGCAAAAGATCTAAAACTATACACAAGGGAATGATTCTAATGATTGGCCATGGAATATGTGCCAGGTAAAAAAAGAGAGACTGGATGTTGAGAGATGGGGAAAGGAAATTTAGGATTGACTGGAGGTCCTAGGAGATAATAGTGGCATTGGAATTCTCAGTGATGACAATGCCCAGAGGATGAGCATGGAAGCGGGAGGGGATCAACTGCTTGCATAATGAAATCACTAAAAATGAGTTCAGCAAGAGAGATGGAGAGAACGACAGTAGGGCAGAAAAGCATCAAGAAATGCATGTGAGTGGCCCCTGGGTCAGCAATGTCTGCACCAAGAGCACTCACACCTCCAGGGCTGGTAACTGTAGGAGAAGCAGAGAGGCCAGTGTCCCTGGAGGAGAAATGGTTAAAGCAAAAGGGAAAAGAACCCTTGAGAGGAAGTTGATGACACAGAGGCTTTGCTGATGATGAATGTGAATTCCCAAGGGCCTGATGGAAGTGTTTTGGCAGTTGGGGAGAAATGGAAAGGGAACCTTCCCATAACAGGGAGAGGGGCATAAATGGCTGGACTACAGGCTGATGGTGTGGGCGAGGCTATGTGTGTTACAAGGGACGGGTGCCCATGACCCTCTAATGATCACTGTGGAGGGAGGCAAGCTGCCTTGGGGACACAGTCTCACTCTAGAGCCTGGACCATCCAGTGGAGGGCAGGACCTGTGGGCAGGAAGCATGGTTCACAGTGCAAGGGCTTGAGTCTTGACCACTGGCAGGAGAAGGGCAGTCTTACTCTGAGCACCAGAGCACTCCCTTGGCCTCTCTTTGAAGAGTAGGCACTTGAGAAAAGGGTATCAGGAGCTGGAAAACTCTGTGCATTCCACATTCTTGGAACCCCTTTCCTCAGTTCAGTGTTCCTCTGAGATGTCCCACACCGTGTTAGACATCATCACTTGTCCATCTAGTTGATCATATCTAGATTCTAAACACACTGACTGGCCTATAATAGTTTCTCCCTTAAAAACTTGACAAATAATGGAATCCATATTTATTAGGCAATCCATGTGCCAGGCAATCCATGTGACAAGCCCTTTGCGTGGGTTTTCATCTTCAGTCCTCAACAACAACCCAACAAGATTGGTATAGTTATTAACCCAATCCACATCTGAGGACCCTGACAATTAGAGAGGGGCAGGAACTTGCCCAAAGTCACACAGCAAGGGGATTTGAAACTAAATCTTCCTCCAGCACTGGCTTTCTAAATCACCACACAGGGATTAATGACAAGTTTGGAAGGACATCTACTTTCTGGAACCCATGTAAAGAAGCTCTGGTTCAGGAGACCTTCAGAAGCTTGCCTCCGTCACTGTTGAAGTCCACAGCCAACCACCCGTTTGATCTTCTCTCTCCAAGATCCTTTACTGCTTTCCATCCATCATGATTTCAGAAATCTTTATTTTTGTTTCCACCATAGATGTGAAAAGCTGGCTTGTGATGTTTGGATTTCAGCTTAGCAACATTATTCCTGGCTTCCCAAGAGCCAAAATGTATTTTGTGCCTCCTCCCTATGAATTGTCAGAGAGTCAAGCAAGTGAGAATGGACAGGTAAGCAGAGGTTCCTGCTAAGTATCTGAAGGGTGGTCATCATTCCCTTTCATAAACAGAATGTCACAGGAATCAAGGGCATGTCGGTAGGGGAGAAAAACATTGGAGCTGGGTATAAAAGTTGCACAAAACGTTGTGACTTCCCAGGAAAGTGAAAGTCAGTGTTGTCACCTGTCTGGCACAGCACATATTTCTTCCCAATCTCAATTACCTTAATTATGGTGTCATTATCTGTTCAGTATATACCCCTGAGTCATTCCTTGATTAACACCAGCACAGAGAAATCTAGTAGCCCTGCCATCTGCACTGCCTATACGATCATAACCCTTCTGCCTTTTATGGGACATAATAAAACTGGTTTTCAGTTTCTGTCCCATTAAAGAACATTTTTATGGCCCACATAAAACCTCAGCACTTTATGGCCCAAATATATACAAATTGAGTTTTTGGAACATAATTTGTGCTTGGGTCTTTCAGTGGCAACCGAGAAGTGGTCAGTTTCAGTCTGGGTACAACTGAGACCTCTGTCACAGTCGGATGCAGGGTGGACATCGTGTTCAGATACCCCCTGTACAGAACCAGTGCTCAGCACCATAAAAGTCTGAGTGGTCTCAGCTGCTCTGAATACTTGTCCAGACTGACAAGGAGGAGCTGCTGGGTAATTGAGAACAGCGTTCCCTCAGTTCTGTCCTTTGGGGACCACTCAGTGGATGAATAGCCATCATTTCTCTCATTTATCTAAGTGCTGTTACCTCCCAAACACAGCCTCTCCATTATCCCAGCCTGTCCCCCAATCACCAATTGAGACACATTGTAATTTGTGAATGGAGAACTCAAGGCCAAGGAGGTAATGGTGATTTCATCCCTCTGCAGAACCAGGGCTAGAATCCAAAGCAAATGATTCAAAGCCCAGGGATATTCCCTCTGGCCCCTGAAGCCCAGATCTCTCGGTCTGGTGCTTCTCAAACATTCATATGTACACAAACCACTTAGGATATCTTGTTAGGACGCAGCTTCTGACTCAGGAGGTCTGGAGTGAAGCCTGAGATTCTGCTTTTCTAACAGGGTAGGTCTTGGGCATTCCTACGCTGCTAGCCATACTTTGAGTAGCAAGGTCTTAACCCAGGGAAGTTAATGAGTATCCAGGGCATTGGCCTCAGAGAAATCTAGGTCACAGCAGCAAGGTTCACAGCTGCTCTCACAAGTACCCTGCCCTTCAGGTCAGGATATTCCTGGGTCTAAAATGGGCAAAGAAGCTGCCAAACCATCAGAATGAGAATGATTTTCTCTTTCCCAATAGCGGAAAGATATATGGTAAGTGGGTACTTGAGTGCAGATGCCAGCAAGGTGGTGAACCTCACACGATCTTTCTCATTAGCGGCAGTTACAAGGCAGACAGGCCATACCATCAGAGCACTGGAGATCAGCCAGCCTGTCCTAGTTCCAAAAAGTAGGGCCCTATGAACTCATATCACTATAGACACAAAAGTAGTCCTTGCAGGGAGTCCAAGCATTTCTCTTCCTGACCCTTTTTTAATGAGCTTCCCAGCACATCTTCTCAGCTTTGTGTGTTTTCTTCTGCCCACAGCTCATTACAGGTGTCCAGCAGGCAACAGAAAGGCATAATCAGGCCTTTATGGCTCTTGAAGGGCAAGTCATATCTAAAAAGCTCCATGCCAACATCCGAGAGAAAGCAGGCCACTGGTTTGCCACCACCACTCCCATCATTGGCAAAGGCATCATGTTTGCCATCAAAGAAGGGCAGGTGACCACCGGCGTGTCCAGCATTGCCAGTGAGGATAGCCGCAAGGTGGCTTCTGTGCTGAACAATGCCTACTACCTGGACAAGATGCACTACAGCATCGAGGGCAAGGACACCCACTACTTCGTGAAGATTGGTTCGGCCGATGGTGACCTGGTCACACTGGGCACCACCATCGGCCGCAAGGTGCTGGAGAGCGGGGTGAACGTGACTGTGTCACAGCCCACACTGCTGGTCAATGGCAGGACTCGAAGGTTCACCAACGTTGAATTCCAGTACTCCACGCTGCTGCTCAGCATTCGCTACGGCCTCACCCCCGACACCCTGGATGAAGAGAAAGCCCGAGTCCTGGACCAGGCGAGACAGAGGGCCCTGGGCACTGCCTGGGCCAAGGAGCAGCAGAAAGCCAGGGATGGCAGAGAGGGCAGCCGCCTGTGGACCGAGGGCGAGAAGCAGCAGCTCCTGAGCACGGGCCGCGTGCAGGGTTACGAGGGCTATTACGTGCTTCCCGTAGAGCAGTACCCAGAGCTCGCAGACAGTAGCAGTAACATCCAGTTCTTAAGACAGAACGAGATGGGAAAGAGGTAACAGAACAATGTGCCGCCATTCCGTCTGGATGGCTCAGCGGGAGCGACTGCCACCTCCTCTCCTAAGGAGATGAAGACCTACCAGGGGCACTGAGGCCGGGCTGCTTCAGGACACCAAGTGGCAAGAAAGCTCACATTTTTTGAGTTCAAATGCTACTGTCCAAGCGAGAAGTCTCACATCCTGAAGTAGACTCAAGCCTGGCTGGAAATTCTGAGGAAATCAAAAAACAAACGAATGAACGAACAAACACACAAAATGTTCCAAGTTCCCCTAAAATATGACCCACTTGTTCTGGGTCTACACAGAAGAGAGACAAAGAGAGACGTAAAACGTCCAAAAGGAACAAAAAAGAACGACAACAAAAAACAATCAAACCGCAAAACACAAAACGCAAAACAAACACACGGACCGAAAAACAAAAGAAATGAAGACGAGCAGGCCTCACATTCTATTACCTCACCCATCCACACGTGAGCGGCGCAGAGACATCCGAGAGGCAGGCGTCCCCACACCAGCTGAGGAACGCGTCTCGGACTGCTTGTTGGACAAGTATCACAGACGTTTTCGTTTAAACAAATACAGGTGCATTTAAAACACGACTTCGGGGGTGATTTGTGTGTAGCGACTGGGGAGGGGGGATAAAAGTGGAAGAGTGAGCACTGGAAATACTTTTTAAAGAAAAAAACCACAAAAAAAAAAGGAAATTTAATATCAAAAATCAAAGTGAAATAATACCGTTCAGCACTTAATTCTCAGGTCCCAACTTAGTCTGGCCTGAGCTAATTTATTTGAGCGCAGAGTGTAAAATTCAATTCAAAATGGTGGCTATAATCACTACAGATAAATTTCATACTCTTTTGTCTTTGAAGATTCCATTGTGGACAGTAATACGCAGTTACAGGGTGTAGTCTGTTTAGATTCCGTAGTTCGTGGGTATCAGTTGCAGTAGAGGCGTGGCGTTGTGACACTCTTTTGCTAACGGGCACCACTTCAGATCACCCTGTACATACATAAGCCTCAAGGCACAATCACTGTTTCAGATTTAAAATTATTAGTGTGTTTGTTTGGTCCAGAAACTGAGACAATCACATGACAGTCACCACGAGGAGAGAAAATAAAAATTTAAAAAAAAAAACTAAAAAAAACTAAAAAAAAACTAAAAACAAAAATAAAAACAAAAAAAATGTCTAATAAGACCTTTGGTACAGGAACTTTTTTGTAATATACATGTATGAATTGTTCATCGAGTTTTTATATTAATTTTAATTTGCTGCTAAGCAAAGACTAGGGACAGGCAAAGATAATTTATGGCAAAGTGTTTAAATTGTTTATACATAAATAAAGTCTCTAAAACTCCTGTGGATACTGGTCTTCTGTGGAAATGCTTTGAGGTGAGAAAAAGTACAGCTGCTGGAGAAAAGGGGAGCTGCTAAGATACACCGGTCGAGCTGGTGTTTTGGACTTTTGCAGGAGCTTTTATTAAAGGTATCTCAGCGCTCCCAAACTG
The DNA here is from genome assembly GCF_040802235.1 of Manis javanica. Taxonomy (NCBI): domain Eukaryota; kingdom Metazoa; phylum Chordata; class Mammalia; order Pholidota; family Manidae; genus Manis; species Manis javanica. The sequence continues at coordinate 49,046,118 of NC_133156.1, forward strand.
CTCTAAATTCTAGAGTGATCTCTACCTACATCATAAATATGGGTCCTCACCTCCTGTAACTTAGGGTCAGGGACACAGACAATAGTCCATTACAGCAAGAAGTAAAAAGACACTAGTGTTAAGTGCTAAGAATGAGCCCTATAAGCTATGGAAACACATCAACTGCAATGTGAGTTCACCTTAGAATGTCACAGAAGTTGCCAGTCTTAAAGTTAAGTAGGAATTAACCAGGTGGACAAAATGCCTTCCAGACCTAGAGAACAGTACGTGCAAAGGGTCTGTGGGGGAGACAGTCAGGCTGGAACACAGAAGAGGCTGGCAGGGTTCAGAAGACACACAGATTAAAGACAAGAGATATCGGTTTTAATTTCATCAACAAGTACTCTGGATGAAGAGTGAAGACAGTAGGGCACTGACGTGGTCAACTGTGTGAGTCAAAGGAAAAAGCTGGTGGCCACTGACCTGAGATGAAGATACTCTGGACTATCGAAGGGGAAATGGCAGTAAATTGAGTGGCTAGGTTGCAAGAACAAGATCCTACTATCATTCACTTTGCAGGTGAGAAACAGGCCTATTAACACCCAGCTGCTAAGTAGTGGACTCATATTCAAGCCCGGCTGTGGCTGATTTCAAAGCCTCTCCGGGAAGTCTGGGCGGTATGTCACCCTGAGACACTCTGAGTGCTCAGAAGCACCACTGCCTTCCCAGTCCTCTAGCCAGGCCAGGGGTGGAAGGAAGGGAGAGACAGAGGCCAGGCTAGCCAGCTTCACACCAGGTGTCACGCATTGTCGGCCCTGTTAGTATTACGGCAGAGCAAGTTATGATATAAAGTCAACAGGAGAATGAAAGTGGTCCAGAGACCTTCTCAGAAGCACATGCGACCACCCTTGTTGGTCCAAGTGCAGTGAGTTTGGGTCATTTCCCTTCAAGAGGAGGACAGGAGACGGGAAGTGGGAGACAGTTCCTTATGTGTGCTTTGTTCCAGCTGCCACCTACCTTGTTTACTCCAGCCGGTAGAGGGACCACTTGGCTACTCACAGAACAGCCCCCAGCTGGTCATGAGGCCAGCTGGAATCCTAGCTTGGTGGGAGCTACCAGGGACTTAACCACCGCACTGTGTCTCCCTCAGGTAGAGGCACCATGTGGGCTCAACAAAGACAGGGAGTTGATCTGGGGCAAGAACCCAGTGGGGAGGTTGCTCAGCAGCTGCTCTGCCCCATCCAGGGACAGGCAGACCCAAAGGGGTGGGCACATAGTGTGCCACATAGGGAATCATATGTCACCAGAATTTCACTAGAACCTAAAATTCTCTTCTTTTATGCCAACCATCTTTGAATTATTCATGAGTTTTTGCTACATCTAGACCAACTCATCCCCTCACCACACACACACACATACACACACAAACCCACAAACCCACAACATGGGAGGAGATAGACTTGGGTAAAAAAGAACAACCACCCTCTCCTGCCTTTCCTCCAGCCAGTCCTAGAATGACAGGGCAAAACATTCAACCTCTTCTAGAAGGATTTGCACACTGACACAGAACAGAATTCTGGAAGGCAGTCCAGGGGATGAGATTGTATACTCTGAAATCAGCCTGCCAAGAAGCAACTCCTCATTGGACCACTCACTAGATGTGGAGACTTGAGATAGTTACATCCATTAATTAGGGCAAATAGCATTAGCTGCTTTAAGGCATAAACCCAGCGTAACATAAAATAGGTTGAATTCTCACTGTGAGTCCATCGTGGGTCATGGGAAGGGCCCTGCTCCGTGCAGACGTCAATGCCCCAGGCTCCTTCCTTGTGGTAGGCGTTCTCCTAGGTCCTCAGAATGTTTGAAGTCCTCTCCATTCAGCTGGTTGGTGGAGAAAGAGACCCAAGACCACGTGTCGCTTTTATTTTCAGTGGGCCACATAGAAATGATACACATTACCTCCACTCACATTCCATGGTGGGGGTTCCATGGGCCCACCTACTGGGAGACTAGAAAATGTAGTCTGACTATGAATCTCCGAAGAGTGAGAGACAGGACACTGGTGCACCCAAGCAATGCCTGTCACATAACTCATCATCTCCTCGGTAAATGAGGCCTGATAACAGGGCTTGGTGATGATGAAACATCGCATGTATCATTGACACATGATAAGTACTCGGGAAATGTTCATTTTTATTACTTTTAAATCCTTACTCTAAGCACAGTTTTTCTAAGAGTGGAAACTGAGGCATGACCCATTTGCTGGGGGCGAGGGGAGGCAATATTCATGCAGGGAAGGGGAAGACAGAGAGACCCTTCCCCCAGTCCCACTCTACATTGCCACCTCCCTCTCCCAGACCCAGGGACGGGGACCGGGTGCTCTCAGTGTGAGACCCTGGCTCATGGCCTCAGGGGCTTTTCAGAAAGGGTGACATTTGGAGAATTGAGAGTCTCAGCAACGGGAAGACTGGCTATTGGAGCAGGATTCCCATTGGGGCCATCATCCACACTCACAGTCACCAACCACAGTTTTGTCCCTGGCACTGTCAGAAACTTGGAAACATGGGTAAAACTCTCACAGTCCGAAGTGGAGGAGAAACTCTCAAGCCAGTCAATGGGACACAGTGGGCTCAAATCTGGCATAGAAGGGATGCACAGATGTGAAGCCCGGAGGAGAGGACCATGAGTTCTCTCCAGGAGCAGCTGAACTGGGTATGTGCCTGGAAAGGGGGAGAAACATGCAGGTCCACTGGGGAGAAGTTCAGACAGCTGGGGCCACGGCCACACAGGATGCCCCTGGCTGCAAATTCCAATCACCCAGGGAGCTTTCCAAGCACCCCATGACCTCTAGGTCCTGGGCCGGTTACATCAGAACCTCTGGGGAGAGTTCTGAGCAGGGGTAGGTTTCAGAGCTCCCCAGGTGGTTTGAATGTGGAGCCTAGTGGGAGGGGAGTGGCCTGAGAGGAGGTCTGTCAGACAGAAGGAGGCAGGAATGAAAACCAGGCTCAGAAGCGGACATCCCCCTATAGGTCACAAGGGGACTAAGTGGGGCTCTTCGTGATTAGAAAATCTTTGGATTAGCCAAGTGGCGAGAGAAGAGGCGCAGAAGGAACAGAGCCTGGGGGTTGCGACACCTGAATTTACCAGCCCGGGAGAGGACCTGAACTGAGGTGGGGGCCATGAGGATGGAGGGAGAGCGCCTCACACGTGATTAGATTTGGTAAGTGAGGTTTGGTGCCGCCCCCGGAGCAGGGGACAGTGTCTCTGCAGGGTGGAACACCACCAAGGGCAGATCCAGGGGCTGCCCTCCAGAGAAAGCCTAATATGCACCAACAGCCCTTTTCCCCACCCCACCCAGGTGAAAGGGCCCAGCACCTCGGGGGACGGGTTTAAGGAAAAGTCTAACCTTCAGGGATCCTCTCACGGGCCCAGGACTTCCCAGGAGAGTTCTGATCCACTATGACCACAGTCAAACCCCGCCTTCCATCCTGAGGCAGCTGAGCAGCCTCCCCACCAGATGTCCAGGGCCCGCACTCTGGCTGTAGGCAGCCTTCCAAAAGCAGGGCAGCCCGAGGTGGGGTCGCTTCCCCACAGAGACGTCCGCCGTTTCCCATTACCCCAGCCATCACTTCCCGCTGGTGAATGCTGGGCTTGCACTGCGGCCACTAGATGGCAGCCTTTCCCACAAAATCCTCCAGGAGGTGGGCCTGGGTGCCCCAGGCTAGTTCAAGGAAAATATTAAGGCAGAGGGAAGCAGAACGCGCGCGCGCGCGCACACACACACTCACACATACACACACACACACACACACACACACACACACTCTAGTTCAAGGAAAATATTAAGGCAGAGGGACACACACACACACACATGGTAGAGGCTCCCAAAGAAGGCCTCTGGAATTGGTTCCAGGAAGCAAGGTTCCAAAATCTGCCCTGGAGACCGCAGCCTGGATTCTGAGCCCAGCTCCACCATTTACTCCCTGGGTAGATTCCTGGACATAACTTTACTTTCCTGAGTCCCTTTTCTCGTTTGTACAATAGGAATAAAAATACCTATTTTATGAATTATTTGAAAAGACTAACAGAAATAACATACAAAGTGCTCAGCAGTGCTGGTACTTAATAAGCTCATGTTAAATGGTAAGCTGGTAGTGAACGAAAATACAGTTTTGAGTTATGGTCTTTGGAGTTAAAAGAAAATAGCTTTAAGCGCCAGTTGCTCCTCTTGCTAACTAAGCCTGCCTCTTTATATCACTTCTGGAGCCTCAGTTCTCTCCCCTGTGAAATGGGCATGACAATATCATCTCACAGGGGTGCTGTAATAAACAGTTAGTCTAGTGCCTGTCATGTGGGGTAGCTACTGATTGGCCACTATTATTATTCTCAGCCTGTGGGGACTGCAGGTGGGGCCTGCTGCAAGACTAGCTATAGCTACACACGGCCCGGTCCTGAAGCTTGGCCTGATTGATAGTCAAGCCCCTCCATTGTCCCACCACACAAGTTTCATAAAGCAGTGGGGCCTTGCTCTGCTAGCAGGTCCCCAGGGTGGGAGTACAGAATCAGTGCCTTAGGGACATCCTTCCCAGTGGCCGTCCTGCCAGAGATGACATGGGAATTCCTTGCTGGCGCCTTTCCCTGGTTCTGAGCCATGAAGGTGATGATGCAGGAAGTGACCACCTGGAGCCTTGGCCAGCTCCACAGCCCTCACCGGGGCTCCAGGGGCCCCAGGGGCCCCAGGCCTGAGGGAAAGAGAACCAAATCTCCCCCTGGCCCCCGTCCCCACCTGCCATCTCGGTGCTCCATGGGGCTGGCCATCTTCATGAAGCATTCCCTTCCACCCTGGTCCCCTTTGCCCTCTGAACCCAGTTCTTGTGGCAGGAAAGTGATCTCGTATACTTAGGCATTCATAAAACCCTTCCACCCAAATTAACTGATTGTGTTTGAACTTCACAACTACTCAGAGACGATGAGGAAATGAGAAAACAGAGGCTTAGAGAGAAGTGGCCAGAAGAAGACACGTAACAGAACGGGCCCCTCCTTGGGGGCTGGAAATTCTCCTGGTCTTAGTCTACTGTCCCATTATTTCCATCCCCAGGCCACTCCCTCAATGACCCTTTAACTTGTTGGTATCTCAGCCAAAAACATACATATTTTATTCTAGAGGCAGGAGCCCCTGGCCAGAAGGCTATTAGCCAACCAATGGACAGCGATCCCATAGGAGGCAGGAGTGGAGAGGAGATGGAGATGAGCACAGACTGGCCCTGCCCCCAGGTGGTATCACTGTATTAATCAGGAGACTTGGGATGGTAAGTGACAGAAGCCCAACTCAAAAACTGGAAAGTCCAACTGACTGGCTTTAGACATGGTTGGATCCTGGGACTCAAAGCAGGCCTTTGCTTCACCTCCAGTCCTGCTGCCCCTGAGATGTGGCCTTCCTCCCAGCTAGGCTTTCCCTGCTTATGGGAAAGATGACTACTAGCAGCCCCAAACCTATAGCCTGTGGCTCCCATAGAAACGGCAGAAGACCTTGATTGGTCCAAATCCCATCAGACCTTCCAAAGCCATAAAGAGAGAGAGAGGTTGGTTCCCCCAAGGAAAATAGCTGGTTAGACAAAATCCTGTAAGCTGCTGATATGGTATCTACTGAAATCATGCATTTATCCATTCTGTCAGCAAACAGTGCTGGACACACCTTAGGTGTTCTGTGGACAAAGACAGGTGCTGGGGGTACAAGGATGAATAAAACAGCTATCTTGGAGCAGACTAGTGGGAAACACCCACAAGCAAGTGAACAATAGCAATACAACATGGAGGTGCTGGGCAGAGAGCCATGCAGGGCACAATGGGAATATGGGGTGGGGCCAACAATTAACTCAGGTTTGATGAGGATTTGGAGAAAAGGACAGGGACGTGTGCATGAATAGTGCACTGGGAAGACCTTTACTGAACCTGAATAGCCAAAAAGACTCCCAGCCCCAAGGGCTTCTTGTCCACCCCCACGGCCCACCCCCCTTCCCCACCCTGAGCACACTGGGGGCCTTTCCCTTCCTCTGGGAAGGCAGGAAGCCTCTCTCCCACACCTGCTCCTGCACCCTAGATCCTTGCTCCCTCCCTCCACACACAGGGAGCAGGACTTCCCCTCAGCACCAACTGCCCAGTGAGTTCTGCCCCTTGGACCAGCTGATGTTCTAATGCAGGGCTTCTCAGTCTGGGCACTATTAACATCTGCAGCTGGGTGGCTTTGCTGGGGAGAAGGTGGCTGGGCAGGGGGCAGCGCTGTTCTGTGCACCGGACAATGTTTAGCAGCATCTGTGGCGTCTACCCACCAGACGCCAGTGGTCTCTATCTAGTTGTGACAACCCAGAACATCTCCAGACATTGTCAGATGTCCTCTGGAGAGGGAGCATCACCTTCCTCCCTTGTTTCTCCCAAACTCCAGACCCCAGCCTTTGGAAGGGAAAAGCTCCTGTCCTCTGGTTAGGCAGGCTAATTCACCCTAAAGAGAGGGAGTACTTGTCTATGTTCATCCAAGGGGCAGTCCCCAAGCCAGCAGCTCTGAAACCAAGGACTAGGTCTCTGCCCTCACTCTCTTCTTTTGAGCTCCCCCACCCAGGACCAGTAGCTGAGTTCATGAGCCAAATGTGGAGGAGAGAACTGACTGTTCCCCACCATCACCCCTCCCAGGTCCTCCCGCCACCTCCAGATCTCCCTGAGGTGCCCCTGCTAGAAGGCTGAGACACCAAGCCTTCCTAAGAGAGCAGCTGCAGGCTGCCTGCAGCGAGGAGCCGGCCCACATGGTTGTGACAGTGCCAAGGGTCATAGCAATCCAAGAAACTGAGAGGTGGAGATGCGTCTGGGCCCCTCTGGAGGGCCTTCCCCTGGAACTGGGGGGAGGTAGGGCCTGAGAGGACACAGTAATGTTTTACTTCTTCCTTCCTGTTCTGCCTATGCCAGGGGCCATACCACCCCTGAAATGGAGCATCTTGTCTTGAAGGTGATGGATGCTCTCAGGCAAGGGCTGGCGATGCAGCCATGGAACTCTTGAGCATTTTTAGAGAAAGAGCAAGTTGATATCCTTTAGCTGCCAACCAGTAAGGCTTCAAGGGCTGCTAGGAGGAGGTGGTGGTCTTCTTCTCAGGAGACTCTTTTTCTTCCTTCTTTTACTGCTGGAACCTCTACCGACTGGGTGTGTCTTGGTTTTTGCAGCAGTTTGAGGTGTGCTGCCTGTCCTGAGGCCCGTGACATAGGGGAAAGGAGAGGAGGGCAGGCCAGGGAAAGGCATATCCTACTGAGTGAGCCCAGAAAGTGCTGCGCGCTGTGTTTTGAGAGGTAGGTGTAGGCACAGGGTCTGCATTGGGCACACATCCTGCATGTGTATTAGCATGGCAGCACACATTGTGGGTGTGCCCGTCTGCAGAGAAGCCTGTGCTATATGCCCAGGTGAGGACTGGCTTTGTCTGTGTCTGTGTGCATGCACAGGCATGAGTCACAGCATGGGCTACGTGGAGGAAGAGCATGCACATGTGTGTGCAACAGGGCAAGTGCCGAGGGGAATGCATAATGCAGGCTCCCAGGAGATGTGAAGGACTGCCTGCAGGTGCAAGGATGCTGGGTGTGAATGAAGCTGACAAGTGTGGGGAGTGGTGACATACACTGTGCAGGAGCAAACAGCGTGTAAGTTGTGGAAATGTAGAACAAGGAGGTGTGTACAGGAGCTGCAGCACCAAATCCTGCTGCAAGCTCTGAGTGGAGGTGTTTGTATTCCTTCTCACCATATACATATGCTTCTCCCTGCGCCAAGGAAAGCTGGAGAGTCCAGAACTTCTGGCAGAATAACACTCAGCATGTGGTTTATACTCTGTATCTAAAAGAACAATAAAAGGGCAATTTTCATCCTTCAGACTTTGACCCTTTGGTCATTTGATGGTCTATGCTCCCCAGAGGATAGGTGGTGCGATGGTTTTTAGGCCAAATGTTGGACTCAGGGATCTGAGTTTGAACCTACTCTACCACATATGTGCTATAAGCTTTAGACAGATCTTAAAACTAAGACCCAGCTTCCTCATCTGTAAAATGGGGAGAAATAATGCTGCACACCTGTCGTGGTTATGAAACTTAAGTGGGTCCAGAGATAAAACATTTACACAGAGATGGCACAGTGCTAAATGTTAGCTCTTTCTCAACTGCAGGACACCGAAGACATCACTTAGCTCCTTCTCAAAGATTCTGCAGGAGAAAAACGTGGGCTCTGCCATAGGCTTTTCTACTCTGAAGGCAGACTTAGGCCGGGAAGGCCCTTGGCCCCTCTGTGCAGCCCTACTGCTCGGGGGGACAAAGAACCGGCACATGAAGAGATGAGATTCCTGTCCAGAGGCACATCCCTGAGGAGGGAAAAGCAGTGGGGGAACAGGACGGACCAAGTCCAAGTCTTTCACTACCCAAGCAGGCTCAGGCCCTAAGAAAGAAGGAAGGCAGGCAAGCCCCTCCCTGCCAGTGACAGCCAGCCTCACCCCACCACCTCTGGGCCTTGACCCCAGGTCCCCTCCCTGAAACTCCTTGCAGCCTGCACTCCGGGACGTGTGTGCTGGAACTCACACAAGACAGACAGATGTGTCTCTTCCCAACCCTGAGATCAGTATCATTGCAGTGGGAGCTTGAAATGAGCCACAGTGGGGATACCTCCACCACGGGAGCTGGCAGATTCCCACTAGACTAGGGTGGGCTTGGGGTGGTGGGACACGAAAGAGAATAGAAGTGTCAAAGAGCACTGGGAGAAGAGAGAGGATATTCATGGGTCAAAAGCATTCTCTGTCGACTTCAAAGATTTGGGCACTTTGACACCCAGGGGTCAAGAACTCAGACCTGGCACCATTATAAAATAAATTAAAAAGAATAAGAATAAGAATAAGAATAACAACAACTGTGGTAGAAGCAGGAAGAGAACATTTTCTACATTCTTCCAAATTGTAAGGGTGTGTTTAATCAGTTCACAGCAATACTGTCTGGGCCGCAGTGTGGAGCACCCCATAGTGGGTGTACATCCCTCTCTTCAGAGCCCACGTGTTCATTCGCCCTGTGGCTGGGAATGCTGCCTGCAGACACTTCAACAACTGTCCTCTCTGGAGTGGAGGGAAGGGGAACCATCGCACACTCTCAGTGGGAACGTAAATTGGTGCAGCCACTACAAAAAACATATGCAGGCTACTCAAAAAATGAAAAATAGAACTACCATACAATCCAGTAACTCCAGCTCTGGGTGTGTACCAAAAGAAAACAAACACTAATTTGAAAAAATATATGCACCTTTATGTTAATTGCAGCATTCATTACAATAGCCAAGACATGGAAGCAACCTAAGTGTCCATCAATAGATGAATGAATAAAGATGTATACAACAGAATATTAGTCATAAAAAAGAATGAAATCTTGCCATTTGTGACAACATGAATGGACCGAGAGGGTATGATACTAAGTCAAGCAAAGCCAAGTACCAGATGCTTTCACTTACATGTGGAATCTAAAAAAAAAAACAACAAAAACCCAGAAACAGACTCAGAAATACAGAGAACACACTGGTAGTTGCCAGAAGGAATGAGGGTGCGGGGTAAGCAAAATAGGTGAAGGAGATAAAGAAGTATGAACTTCCAGTTATAAAATGAGTAAGTTATGGGGAAAAAAGGCACAGCATGGGGAATGTAGTCAGTAATATTGTAATAACTTGGTATGAGGACTGATGTCATCTAGACTTAACATGGTGAGCATTTTGTAATGTAAATGTTGAAACGCCATGTCATGCACCTGAAACTATTGTAATATTGTGTCAATATTCTTAATAAACAACACTACCACCAAAAAAGAACACCCTCTCTGAAGGGAGGTGCCTGGTGCAAGCTCCCTAGTACCCCAAGAGAAACCCACACCCAGTGACGAGTGGGTACAGGGCTCAGAGGCCCACTGCTCACCTTAGTGGGAGGATCTGAAGAGGAAGCCCAGTGCCAACATTCCCAGTGGGACTGGCCGAGAGCACCACTGCTACTGTGTCACAGGCACCATCTCCCCCTGCCCAGTCCTGCATCCTTCACTGCCTCCCAGGTGGTGCTCTTGAAATACTCTAAGAAACATCATGCACTCCAATCTCCAGCCCAGAGTATTTTCCCAGGGGAACCACCCAAGGGTCCCCCTACCTATAGACCACTGCCCAGGAGCACTAACACCCCACTCCATGTGGTTCTCCACAGTGGGGGTGTTCATGGAGATGGTGAGATGCCGAGAACATGCAGAGCCAGAGCAGAGGCTCCCCTGGAAGAGATGTGCCTTGCCAGGGGCATTTTAGGCATATACAGTGAGGCTGGGGTTAGTTGGGGAAGAAGAATGTTAGGGGGGGCGGTGGCAGCTGGTGAGCTGCTATTCGTTTCCAGGCAGGCATCTGTGTTGAAGGGCACAGCAAGGGGAGGGAGACAAAGGAATGTCACCTGCTTGTTGAATTTAGCAACATGCAGGACCTCTGTGGAATAGCCACCTGCTCTGTTGGCTACACAGAGATCTGGGCATGCAGATACACCTCCCTACCTCCAGGCACAAAACACGCTGTTCCAAACACACAGCCCACATTCCAGGTCCTGGTTCTTGAGTGGAGATGGGAAGAACTCAGCCCAGCTCACCTTTCATGCAAGAGGTGAAGCTGAAGAAATCAGGCTCTGGGATCAGCTACATGTCAAATCTTTGCCTCTGGCACATGTAAGTCACCTCTGCATAGCCCTTCAGAGTCTACAAAGCACTTAGACATTCCTCGAAGACTCTCTGGACTAATTGCCCTCTTTCTGGCTCAGAAGCTCCAGTTGTGACGTGAGCTCCAGCTCACCCTTCACCAGAGGATGGTGCAGATGGAGAGTCTCCTACCACGTGCAAGAGGGAGTTTCTGGCCCCCTGCCCCCAGCAGGGATCTGCCCAACAAACTGCAGGCTGTGGGTTGAATCCAGGCAAGTGGCTCCCAGTGGAGGCAGAACTGGCCTCCTGCCACGCACAACCCCCAGCGACTCCCCTGCCCCATATGGGAACTCACTGGCAGCACACTGAAACTCACCCCTCCTGAAGGCAACCATGTGACTTGTTAACTTGCTGATTGGAAGTGAGTTTCTCTCCTGAGATGCTGGAGCTAAACATGAAAACCTGTGATGCAGTGGGGTTTCTCCTTGTGACCTCAGAACAACTGTAATATCATTCACCACATAGAGTAATCTGGAATTTCACCAAGCACTCAGATGCAAGACCTCATGTGCTGGTAGAACTGTCTATATTCCCCAGGGACAGAGGGCTGGTCTCATTAGTTCGGCTATTCTGCAGCCTGCATTTTAATGTCAGACCTGCCTGGGTCTGAATCCCCAGGGTTACTTACATTTTGAGGCTGGAATAAGTATTGGATGTGGGAAGTGCCAGCTCAGTGCCTGGCACAGGGTAAGGACTCAGTCAACAGCCACCTTCATTTCTATCATCACTTCATTTCTGTCCCCCAGAGAAGCCAGAGAAGCCCATGGTTATAGAGATGAGCCCTGTTGGAGGCTATGCAGAGGGCAAACCCATCATCTGCCAGTTCTCATCCCATCCTCAAGCCAATGGCCCATATCAGAGGGCAAGCCAATCTATGGAGGCCTGTCCCACTGCTTCAAGGACTGCCAGGTGCAAGGCTTCCCCTTCTGGGATGGCTCTTATGTTTGATCACCAAACATAAGATGGAAACAAGATACCAGAAGACTGAGGCCAGGGGAGGGTTCCACTTGCCCATAAATCCCTGTAAACTCCATGCAGGTTGTGAGTCCTCAGCCTTCTAGGTAATTTCAATCATTGAATTGGGTCATGAGGTGGACATCAGAGGGGCTGCATGCCATCTATAGCTGAGCTCTTAGTGGCCACACAGGGAACTATAAAGAAAGAGAAGTCAGAATATGTCCACCCTTCTTATTCTGGACCAGGTCAGAAATTGTGACCCATGGTCATACCCAAACCCAGGTTTTGTTTCTCTTATCTGGAATATAGTAGGCAAGATTTTTCCCTTTTTTTTGTTTGCTTTCCTTTATAAAGGGTTTTACTATAAAAATGTCAAGCTATATGAAATATATTTGGAGCTCAAGCCATATGGCTCCCCAGGAGAGAAATGGCTGTTTGCTGGGCCTTTTAGCTCATCTTAAGCAATTCAATGCACATTTTTAGGCAACCTAGCAGTAGGTGTTGCAGTTCAGCCAACAGTTTTTTGAGGTGTATTCTAGGCCACTGTGCTGAGTTGTAGAAAATATAAAACAGTACCTTTTGCATTATCATTTACCAGTTGTCAACCTTACTGCCACATTTTTGTTTTTTTCTTCCCTCCATCTTTCTGAAATGCTCAAATGGTTATGAACCATTTGGAAGTAAGTTGTAACACATCATGACACTTCATTCCTAAATGCTTCAGCTCATAACTCCTAAGAACAAGGATTGTTCTCCCACATAACTACTACTATTACTCCTGAGATGTTTAATACAGCAATGATAATATTGTCTAAACTGCATTCCATTTTCATATTTATCTAATTGTCCCAGGAATGTTTTTTGTAGCTTTTTTTTTTTAAGTAATCCAGGATATGCTTATGGATCACATGTTGCATTTGGCTTCTTCCTAATGTTTTGATAGATCTAAAACTCTGTAAAGAAAGAGATAGAGCTCTCAAATAGACTTGAGAAAGAACCTTCAGACTCAAACTAAAAAGAAAAATCCTTCCATAAGGACCCTTGGATACTGCATAATTCTCAGTCCTCACCACAGATGGATAAATTATTTCTTAAAGGGGCATATGGACTCCTAATTCTTCCAACAGATTAATGCCACCTGCTCCCTACAAAGGGGAAAAATGGCTAAAAGGTAGTATCAGGGAATCTCAAGCCCGTGTGCTCTATACATGCCCATCCATGCTGGGCCTGTTTTAGGCACTGGAGATGTGGGAAAAATGAAAAATAACCCTGACTTCACAGGGTTTATAGTCTTGTTTGGAGAGGATAAACAAACAGAGAAAAATAAAGAAATGATAAGGTTAGATTAAAGCTAAAGGATAAAGTAGATGTAGCCCAACCTCAGACAGTGAGGGAAGAAGTCACATCCAAGCTCCAAACTAAAGAAGAATTCACTAGCTGAACACAGAGGAATATTTCTTAACAGGAGAAAGCCTGGGTAAAGGTCCAGAGGTGAGAAGATTCGAGCATGTGCAAGCCTCACACAGAAGCTCCGTTGTGCAGTGTGAGGGGAGGAGGCTTGAAATCGAGACTGGAGGTGTGGACCAGGCTGAGCCCAAACTGGACCTTACCACACACATATGGCAAGGTGCTTGGACTTTATCCTAAAACCAATGAAACGCCACTGAGGAGTCAGATGCCCTTGGCACACTGTATAGAATGATGGGGCAAGTGGGCAAAGGAAGCCCGGTTGGGAGGCTGTGTAAGGTGCAGGCGATAGTGGCCTGAATCTAAAGTAGGAGAAGTGGAGATGAAAAGATGGGAACAAATACATACCTGGAGACAGGGTCTAATGCTCTGTTAGACAGAATGTACATAGTGGAGACAGGGGAGAAATCTAGGATGTCTCTGTCCTTAATATAATATTTTAGAATAAAGGTAGGTAAGCTAAAACCTGAGGGCCAGTGGTGTGTTTAGTATACAAAGGTTTGTTGGCACACAGCCGCTTATTTACATGTCATGTATAGCTGCTTTCAGCTACAATGGAAGAGGTGAATTGTTTGAACAGGGACCATATAGCCCGCAAGCTGAAAATATTTATTATCTGGTTCTTTACAGAAAAGTTTGTCAACTCCTGTCTTAGAACATTGTATTCCAGATATCCTCAGGAAGAAAAATGGTTAGTATAGTCAGATAAGCTTGGGCAATCTTGGGTTCTACATTCTTTTCTTGGCTACTCACCATGGATGTAGGTATATTATTTATTATTTCTTAAAGCCAACATTTCCCAAATGTATTTGCTCTCAGCCCATTTTTTCAGCTTAACCCTGAGGAATGCACCTGTGGACACATGCTTTAGAAAGATTATGAGGTACACTGGAGGGGTAAAGATTGGTAAGAATACAGGTCCTGAGATCAGTTAAGACACCACTAAAATGACAAGAATCGGACAAAAGGCCCTGAGCTAGGGCTTAGGTCAAAAAGCAGAAAGAGACATATAGGAGTCTGAGACATGGGAGGCTAAGAAGGCAGAACCCTCAGTCTCCTACTTAGAAACTTAGGGAGGTAGAGAGGGAGAAGGAACAAGAAGAGAAGAAACTGGCTGGAGGAAAAGGGGTGAATTCAAAACACTGAGTTCTGCTGGCTCAGACTTAAGGGCTGAACTTATGCTTCCAGAAAGATGAAATAGGCTTACTTTTCCCCATTCCTACTACTGAGCAAAACCAAGAACTTTGGACACGATATATAAAACAAACACAAGAGGACTCTGAAAGTACAGAAAAGACAACAAACGGCGAGGGACCTCAGGACCTGAGGAACGACATTGTAAGTTCCCTGGGTTTTCTTTTTGCCTCACATATCTGAGACTGAGAGCTGGAGAAATGGAAAACCCAGAAACACCAATGGGTCCAGACAAAAAAAAAAATGTCCAACAAGAGCCTGCTTTCTCTAGTTAAGGGACCAGGAAAGGGGCAGACTAACCAGGAGAAAGCTTATAGATAATAAGTACCCTAACCTGGGTAAATACCACAGAAAAAAAATGTGGCTTCACTTTCTCCCATACTAGCAAAGGCTGAGTAGGGACCCTAAATTTCCACCCTCAAAAGACTGCAATGAGGTGCCCCAACACCCCACTGGGATGGGGTCAAAGAAGGCTAAAGGAGGACCCTCCTCAGGGGTCCACAAGGCCAAGTGAGAACTTGGCAGGAACCAGCTGCTGTCCTGCCCGCGGCCATCCCCCTGCTTTAACAGTATCAGAGAAAGCCAGCGAAAACCCACTTACATAAGATCCAGAGTCTCAGAACATAATATAAAAATGTCCAGTTTTTGGTAAAAAAAAATCACTCATTATATCAAGAATCAGAAAGATTTCAAACCGAATGAAAAAAACACAATAGTTGCCATCACTGAAATGACAGAGATGTCAGAATTCCTGACAAAGATTTTAAAGCAGCCATGGTCAACTGCTTCAGTGAGTAATTATGAACACACTTGACACAAAACAATTAAAAAAAACAGCAATGGAACAGGAAGTCTCAGCAAAGACATAAATGAAATAAAGGAGAACCAAATAGAAATACTAGAGCTGGAAAATATAACAAGTGAAATGAAAAATCTCAGTGGGTGGATTCCAGAGCAGAATGGAGTGGACTGAGGAAAGAATCAGTGAGCTGGAAGAGAGGACAATAGAAATCACCAGATCTGGCCAATAGAGAAAAAACAGACTGGGAAAATAAAAGAACAGCATCCCAGGGACCTGAAGGACTATATGAAAGATGGGAGTCCCAGAAGGCGAGAAGAAGGTAGGACTGTGAAAGGTCTGAGAACTAATGGCTGACAACTTCCCGACTTTCACAGGAATCATCAAACTACAGATTCTAGAAGCTGAGTGAACTCCAAACAAGATAATCCTGGAGAAGTCCACGCCGAGACACACAATTAAACTTCAGAAAGCTAAAGACAGAGTAAACACAGTGTCCGACCTCTGCTAGGCTTTCTCAAACCAGGGCTGGGGAGCAAGGACTCTGTACAGTGCAGGAAGCCATGTGTTTGGGGTCAGAGAACCTTACAAGATGTGAGGGTATCCACCTCCTAGCTTGGATTCCATCCTGGAAACAACGTCCTATGGTTTTCAGTGGCATGTCAACAGGGCTCTTTTGGCATGTGAAACATACCAAATACTCAGTGCCTTTCTACCTGCTGCTTCCTTAGCGTGGAATTGCCTCTTCACATTGCTGGTTACTTCAGGTTTCTGCAAAAATGTCATTTGCTCAGAAAAGCTTTCTCCTCTGGCCCCATCTAAAGTAGATGCTCTACTAATTGCCACCCTACAAAGTTTTGTCATGGCCCCATTTGTTTCCTTCTTGTTATCAACCACGATGAACAATTATTTATTCATTTGTTGATTTGTACCTTGTATGTCTCTGTAGGCTCAGTGAGTCCAGAAACCCCCTGTGTCCCAAGCACACAGGTTTGGTTGCACAAATGAACAATGAGCTAAGGGAAGGGACCCACCTTTGAAAGAACTCCTGTGTTTCAGGGGCTGAGCTAATACTTCATTTACATCGTCATTTAGTTGTCCCACGTCAATAGTGCGGTGGCTATTGTTGCTCTCATTTTACAGACGAGGAAACTGAGTCTCAAAGAGGAGCCGTCTCATGCCCGAAGTCACACACTGACCAAGACGCAGAGCCACATTTCGCACATGGACTTTTTTCCACTTATTTTCCACTACTGCAGCCAGCCTGTTGAGGCAAGGTTGTCTGGGTTTAAGTCCCAACCCCCCTCCATTCTTGCTAGTATTTGTAAAGTTCACTGGGATTGCTCATCTAAAATTCCGAGAATGTGGCATCCAACCCAAGCAGTGGACAGGTAAAGAGCATTTCATTCCATCCTTCTCTAAGTGCTGGGCTGGAGTTTAAGCGCCTGGGCACCATGGCGATGCAAGCTCTGTAAATACCCGAGGGAGGCTTCCTCCAGCCAGCCGGCTGGTTACTGCACTTACACCCCCACCCATTTCCCACCAGGGCTCCTCTTCTGCTCTTGGGGCGGGGGTGGAGGGAAGCACTGCTTTGCAGCAACTCCCTGCCTCCTCACACTTTCTCCCCCCCACCTTTGAAACTGAGATTTCATCTCCACCTCCTCCTTCAGTGCATAATTCATTTCCTCATTGGTTAAAGACTCAACAGCGACCAGCCCCCAGTACCCAGAGGACTCTTGGATGAGAGTCGAAATCGCTCCTGCCAGTCCCAGGATAGCCTCCCATCCAGAAGAAATCCAGTTCACTTAATGAATGAACAGCAAGGAAAAAAGGGGGAGGCAGGGAGGCAAGCAGCATAGGGAGCAAAGTGCCCCTCCTTCCACAGAGACAGAGGAGCCTGTTAAATCCCCTGAGAACTAAACCCCAGGTGGGTCTTGTTGACAGCACTGGTGGAGGTCACGAATCAGGTTGGTTTATCTCCAGCTTAGAATTCAGAACCCCCACCTTGACCCTGCCCCTCTCAGGGTTGTAAACTCAGCTGACCTCAGCATGCCCCCTCCCACTACTCCAAATAGATATACCATCCAAACCAAAGCAAGTGCCAGACTGTCTCCTGTCTGCTCCTCCACCCTCTTACAACCAAACTATGCCCTGAAGTTCCTTTATCATTGGCATTTTAGAGCCCACATGAATTCAGAAGCAGAAACCCACTGGAAGGAGCTGATTTGGAGTCTTGGCTCTATTATTTACTAATTACTATAGGAAAATCACTTTGTCTCTCTGTGTCTCGGTTTACACATCTGTAAAATGGGACTAATGAGAATCAGGGCAGTAAATTTCTTCATAGAAACTCCACCTATTTTTAAAATGAATAAGCAGTCCTAGACTTATTTCGATTTATTATCAAGCGCTGTATTAAGCACTGAGGACCCAGGGATGAATAAGAAACATCTCTTCAGCATTAGCACTCCCACTGCCACGGTTTCTTCCACCCTAACTTTCCCTGGCTTAAGACCTTTTGTCCCATCATTGAAAAAAACAGTCCATGGGCCCAATTATGAACCAAAATAATGCATGACTAAAGAAAGGGGGCATTATTGGCTTAGTCCTATAAATCTGTGTGCATCCACAGGAGTGTGTGGGAGGGACAGCATGAGGTGGGAGGCACATGGAATCATGGAGTCAGAAGAAAACTCCCAGCCACGTTTCCACAGCCTCCATTTCCTTCAAGAATGTAGAAGCTAACAGGAAACTACTGCTGGTCTATCTGAGTTTTTTTTTCAAGCTTAATTTTTCCTCCCTACCATCTTCAAGAAATGTGTTATCCTTCCATTCTGAAATTTTCTGAAATGTGTGTGGAAACTGGCCTTTCTTCTTGCTGCTGCTGCAGTTGGGCAAAGGATTTTAAAAACAAGATAACCCTGTCCCAGACTCTGGTGTCTCCTACAGGCCACCTGGGT
Organism: Manis javanica; assembly: GCF_040802235.1. Lineage (NCBI taxonomy): Eukaryota > Metazoa > Chordata > Mammalia > Pholidota > Manidae > Manis > Manis javanica. The sequence continues at coordinate 49,064,244 of NC_133156.1, forward strand.
ATGAAAGCAAATGAAGAAAGGCTTGTCCTGTGGTCACTTTGGCTCCGCTCCTGTGCTGGCCATGCCTCCGACTCAGCTCCCAGGAGACAGGACACAGCCCCAGCAGGAAGGCCAGGAGAGGCTGGGCTTCTTGTCTTCAGGTCAGATTCCTGCAGTTCAGTCACCTGTAGAATAATGTCTAATTCGAGCTTTCACGTGGCTGAGCCGGTTTTACCTTTAATCCCTTTCACGTTTGTCCTCAGCCTTGAGGAATGCCTGGGGATGATTCACGCCGTCACATGGGGCAGGCAGTCGTCTGTTTTATTACCTCACCCTGCTTGCAGCTTCTGGGAGATAACCTAAGATTCTTTGTTGTAGGGAGTGGGGAGGAAGAAAGGAGGATGGACTAGCAGACAAGGCTTTAAGGAGGCAATTCCTGCTCTGGCCTCACCTTCCTGCTCCCCAGCTCAAGTCTGCAGGTCCAAAGGAACAAGGCATTTGGAAAATGTCAGGGCTTGGGCATCTGGGCTAAAAAGAAAGTTGGGTTTGGCAGCCTGGAAGGTGTTTTCCCTTTACAACCAACACCAATCAGTGAAAAGGCTTGCTTGCAAAAGAAGACAGAAATGAAATCAGCAGTTAAGAAGATTGTCACAAGCAGCTATGCACGATTTTCTGGAGGGGAAAGGACATGGACTTGTGTTTGGACTAGAAAATACCCCCCTGATTCATACTGATGTGCTTTCGCCAAGAATGGTGCTCTGAATGCATCACAATGAGCCCACCTCCCCCTTAGATGATGGCTTCCTGCCGAGCCCCAAGCCCTCTACATTTCTCACCTCCTTTAGCCCTCACAGCAAGCCCTACAGAGTCTGTATTATTATGATGCTTTTCAGACCTAAGATTGAGACTTTGTAAAGCAAATTATTCCAGATCACATGGCCAGAAAATAGGGCTGGTTTGAGACCTAAACAAACCTATTCCAGAGCTCTTGCTTCTCAGCCACAAATTTATGAAGCAAGCATCAAAAAAGACAAGTGTCCATCAACATCCATAATATTCCAGATCCAGACCATGGGTAAGTCCAAGAGTTGCAGAATAATTAAAAAAGAAAGAAGTATAGGTTCATGGTGGACAGTACAAGTGCTGGGGTTAGTCGGACCTGGATCCACTTATTAGCTCTGTATCCCTGGCCAACAAAACAGCATCTTGGAGCCTCAGTTTTCTCATCAGTAAAATGGGTATAGTAAGTATTCCCTACTCCAGAGGGCTCTTGTGAGGATTTGTGTGTGAAGCATCTAAGACCATGTTGGCTTTCCTTTTGCACTATTGCCCTAATCAATCAGGGGAAGTTTTTACATAGTGAAGGCTTGGCCCAAGCACAGGAAGTGAAGAGGGCCTTGGGAATTCCTCATAAAAGGATGAGGAACTACTTTTGAGTGTTGAGGCCCGTCTGAGGTCCACGATTTTGGACTTTGGTGCGTGGCATCTATGGAATGAAGGAGGGAAGGAAGGGCCAGACACTGAGCCCTAGGTCTGGCCTCAGGGAAGTGACTGACTTTGTGAAAGGCCCTTGGAGGTGAGGAGCTGACAAGGCTAATGAGGCCACAAGCATGGGATCCTTTCTCTTGTTCTGCACACTCTGGCCCACACAGCATAGGATGATGGCACCTCTGGGAGACTGTGGGGCTCAGACAAGAGTACACACCACTCTGGGCTTCATTCCTCCAGTCCAGCTTCCTGTCATACGTTCAAGCAAAAAATGGTTAAACAGGTGTTCAGAAAACACAAGCCAGTTGATCCTTAACTCAGTACATGCTACCTTCTTTTTTGAACTTAATTATATACTTTTAATTTTTCAAGAAATATTGTCTGATTTTTCGATTTTTTCTGATTTTTGTCAAAATGGAATTTTGCTTTACTTTCCTCTTAGTCATAATCCCCTTCCCCAAATCCCTAACATTCCTACCTCAAAGCATCACAGGAGATAATGCATGTGAAGCTGCTAGCCCACAGCCTAACACAGGTTAAGTACTCAATTTAGCTGACAACATCATTACTATTACTTTTGCCAAGTGCTTCCCTTGACACCTTCTGAAAGTCCTCCTGGGGGAGGGGATCCAGAGCACTCCTAATTTTAAGGACCCTGAGGACAGCCAGCTAAGTTTGCAAATACCAGGGGTGGAGGATGGGTGAAATAACAGAGGTAGAAGACTGTCATAAGAGGGAGACAGATGGTGCGTGTGTTGGGGGAAGGGATCAGAAATCCTGGAAAACTTCTGTTCCCCCATTTGCAAGAATGTTTCCATTTAACCACTTCTTGCCTGACTCCTGATTCTACGTGACAGAGAATCGGGGAGTTTTAAGATTTGGGGCCACCTGTGCCAGAAGCTTGGACACTCGGGGTGGAGAGAGCTTGGAGCGTTGGGAAGCAGAGGCAGTGCGGGTCTTGCTCTAACCTCCAGGGGCTCCAGTCCGTGTCCGGGACACAGGTAAGGGGCGGTCTCGTCTCCCTTTCCCCTAACTGGGGCGCCAAGCGGATCGGACTGTCCCACGAGGGGGCGCGTCTTGTGCCCTAGGACCCGCCCTCTTAACTCTGGGCGCGGGGAGGGGACCTGGGCGCCCGGGGCTCCGCCTCCCGTTTCCGGGGCAGCGCGGTTACCTGCACCGCCCGAGCCGCACCTGGCGGAGGCAGAAGTCGCAAACGGAGGGAGCGCAGAGCGGCGGAACGGAGAGGGACTGCGCTCGGCTGCGGGGAGGAAGAGGCGGCAGGAGCGTGGAGGGCGCAGTGCGCGGCACCGCGGAGGAGGGCCGGCGGCAGCTGCGCTTGGCTCGCTCTGCCCCGCCGGCCGGGCGCGCACCCGGGCCCGCACCGCGCCGCTGCGGGCGCACATGGCAGCGTGAGAGGGGGACGGCGGGAGTAGCGGGCGGCGCCGGGCCGGGGCCGCAGGGCCGCATGGACAGCGGCACCACCCCGGCCGGCCCCCATTAAGGCCCCCAGTCCGCGGGCGCCACCCACCACCCTGATCATGGTGCCTCGGCGGCCGCCCGGGCCCGGTACAGCCGGCCGGAGCCGCTGAGCCGGGGGCCCCCGCGGCGGCCGGGAGCTGCATGGGGGAGCGCGGGCCGCTCTCGGGAAGATGCCCCGGCCGGAGCTGCCCCTGCCGGAGGGCTGGGAGGAGGCGCGTGACTTCGACGGCAAGGTCTACTACATAGACCACACTAGCCGCACCACCAGCTGGATCGACCCGCGGGACAGGTAGGACCCCGGGGGGCCCCCTCATCCCCAGCCCCCTCCTGCCCCCGGGGCCACCAGCCGGTGCTGGGCAGGGGGTGCAGGGGAGCTCCGTGAGCCTTCTCGCGCCTTCCGCAGTTTGCCACCCGCCCCCCTTCTGGAGCTCTGTTAGTGCCCCGGTGGACTGCTGGGAGAAGCGGACGGCCAGTGAGTTGGCCCGGGCTGCCCCCTCCGCCATCCCCGGATGGAGCACTTAGGCCCCAGCCGGCACCTGCACAGTTTTGACCTTAAGCTCTAGCCCCCCACCCCATCCCTTTAGGTAGAGAGGTCGGGCGGGGACTGGGGGAGCAACCAAGCCGAACCACGCTGGGGCTTCCCGGAGAGGCTTTCCCCGGCAGTGTGTGTATTGGGAGGGGCGGAGGGTGGGTGGGGAAGCACCTGATTTGGAGAGCATGGTAGGGACCCGGGATTCAGTGGGAGACTGCTTAAGGAAGGACACTACGCGGAGGGCAAGGCAACCGGGTGTGATTTTTGACAGGTGCCTTGGAGGCTCTGAGAAGTGCACTGGAGCAGCCAGGGGGCCTGGAGGCTGGGAGTGGGAAGGAAAGGAAGGAGTGGGGGTGCTGATTGGGGAGACTGGTTCTCCAGGAATCTCACAGCAGCTTGGAAGCTTTTAGGGTGTAGATGGATGTGAGAGGCCCCTCACAAGCCCTGTCCATCTCTTTCTCCTTCCTTTCTTCCTCTGGGGACCTGAGTTCCTCAGCCCTGCACCAGCGCGTCCTGACCTTGGTGGGCACCATGCCGGCTGTAGCAAAGGATTTTTTTTTGCTGAGGCAGGTGGAGTCTGATATGGCCATGGTGGCTCTTAGCTTCCAGACATTCTCCCGGTTTTGACTGCTTGGCATTTCTTTGCACACACACATACCTTACCCGTGTTATGTCCCGAGGGTGGGGAGAGGCCCACCCTCTGGTACAGCTTTGTTGTCCTTTGCCATCTCTGTCTATGGTCAGAGTGTCTCAGGAATGTGGAATTTTCACCTGGTCAGTGTGACCTTGGGCTGCAGGTGCCTGTAAAGCAATGGAGGTGAATCTTTTGGATCCTGCATGTTGGGCTGGGATGGAGGTCCCAGTAGTCTAGAATGGGGTGTGCAGCAAGATGAGGGTTAAGAAGAAGAAAAAGCAGAAAGAAAATATGAGTTGAGGTTCCTAGTAGTTTCTGTGAGCACTTAGGTTCATTCATTCATTAACTGGGTGCCTACTGTATGCTCCCTACCAGGCTGAATGTTTCATCAATGTAATATGGAAGAGAAATTTTTGATCCTCAAGGGCATCCCTCAGGCAAGCTGCTTTAACCTCTGAGCCTCAATTTCCCTATTTGTCAGTTTAACAGTTTGCTTGGAAGGGAAGAGTAATAATAGAAACTCTTAAAAGTTGCAAGGGACATAGAGTATCCGAGCCCAACTCTGATTTGCAAATTAAGAGAAAGTTTAAGGCCCAAAGGTGTAATTTGCTCAGTATTTTTGTCTTTTCACCACTTTGATCTTTCCACCACTCTGCTGTTCATCAAGTTCTTTAGCAGTTCTGTAGTTACGACCTCAAAACGTATCCTGACTCTTTCCTTCCCCGCTCCTCAGGGTCAGTTGCCCCAGGGACTCAGTTACTGTGTTGGCAAACTGAGCAGCCCCTTGCCCTTCCCTACGACAGACACAAGTGCTTCTGTGTGCTCCGCCAGTGTAGGTCGCTGCAGCTTACTGAGGCCCATGTGCTGCCAGCAGTTGGATGTCAGAGGGCTAGGACAGCCCCATATCCAGCCCCGGTTTTGCATCTGGAGACTTTTCTAGGACTCTGAAAGGATAGATAATAGAGCTACAGAAAAGCTTTTCAAACAACAGTACGTTTTTATCCTTGGGAAGAAAGCAAGAAGTACAGCTTGAGTGGGAAACTGACTTGTTCAGAGCATTAATTTCCCAAATTTTTGTACTATTTGGACCACTTTTATGATTTTTTGGTACATCTACCTGGGTTATAGCTTACTTATACTTGGCTTTAAATCAACACAATCTGAAATGTTTGAGCCATTTTCACAAATGGAAACTAGTAATGTCTATGGCCATAAATGGAAGAGATCCTTAAAAATAAAGTGGAGAAGAAAAAAAAAAAAACAGTGCCATTATGCTCTAGCTCAGTATCATTTGTGGCTTGCCCACAGCCCCAGCAACAGGTCTGCCCAGCCTTTGTTTTAGGCAGATTGGCAAGCAATGGAGAGGATCAAAAACATACTGATGCTTAACTGATGCTTTTTTCACCTTGTAAGTCATTGGTTGTAATGCTGTATCTTTGTACCTCCTGGGCATCCCACTCACACTGGGCTGATGTGGGATCCCTGGGCTTGGTGTAGTGAGGGGTTCTGAACACAACTCTGAGGTCACTGTTGTAGTGTGCCAACTTAAAAAATTGGGGGAGAAGAGCGGAGCAGAGAGCATCCACTTGTAGCTCCCTGGAATTTCTCTCTTGTACACCCACTTAGGGATTTCTGCCTTTCAGTCCTGCCTGCGACACCTCAGCCCAATCTCTTGACCGCTTTGAGGTGCAGGTGCTCCAATGGTGAGAGAAGACGATTGATTAGATGCTCTCCAAGGACCCTGCCCTCTCTCAGATACCGTTTCAGACTCCTCAGCCTCTCCTTATGCCTCCTGACTTCAAGGCAGAATGGGGTGGGTTGGGGGAGTAAACGAGTGGGGAGGAAGCTATGGGGAGGAGGAAAAAATTTAATAAAAGCCAAAAAAAGACAGACTTCTTTGAGGTAGTGGGGCAGGGGAGATCAGTTCTGCCAAGGTAATTACATCTCTGCAACTGGTTTACGCTGTCAATCAAAAAAAAATCATATTAAAAAAAATTCTACTCTTTGTGTGTGTATGTGTTTGCTGGTGTTTATCTTGGCCTTTTCCTTACCTGAATCAAGGAGATGCCCACCCATTCCCCCGAATTTAATAGAAGTCTATCAAATAATGCTTCAGTCAGAAAAGTGATTTCTTAGCCACTGAGAACAAAATAGCATCTCAGGTTACCAACCCTGAAGAATGTCTTGGCACATTCCTCCCTCTGGGCCGAGCTGTTTTGTGTGCTTGCTGTCCAGCATGGAGGCTGCTGGGGGTAGGGAATCCAGTTTTCAGCTCCCCTTTCACCAGGAGATTGGAAGAGCAGCCAGGCAGTCAGCCTTGCCAACTCTTTCCCCTTCTCACCCAGGGGAAGACTGGGAGGCCGAAATTCCTGAGGACGGTTGTCCCAACAACTGGAGAAGGTTCAAGTGGGCAGCTTGGGTCCTGCCTACTGGGCCAAAGGCTGCAGCAGCATATGGAGGGGCTCCTCCTGCGGCAGGGCTGGTCTGGGAGGGTGCGTGCTCCGTGGGGAGTCAGGTGTGCATAGCCCCTTGGAGCCGGCTTCCTGTAACAGAATACCTCCAGGTGCTTCTGGGAGCTCCCAGCAAAGGGCCAGCATTCCATGTGTATTCAACTTAGTGGTATGCAAAAACAAATAGGCTGATTGTTCTCTGAAGAAGAATGGATTATTTGAACTGGCCTTGCCAGAGAAGGTTCCGGAAGCCTAACTCCTGCTCATTCTGTGGTTTGTGTTCAGCCCTTCTTCCAGGAACTACCTGGGGACTCTGTGGGTGCAGTTTCTGGGTCTGTGTAATAAGTGTTGGAGACCCACATGGCTGAGAGGACTCTTCTACTTCCGTCCTGACTTGAGGAGAAACCTGTGCTAACCCTGTTTCAGAAACGATTTATATTGTGGAAATTGGGTCTACAGCAGTCATGAGATCTCTACCTCATTCTGGTCATAGACCCTTATAAGAATCTTGACAAAGGATGCTTTCTGAAGAAAAATGGAAACACTTTTAGGCAAATAATTTCAAGGGGCTCATGGACCCCAGGTTCCAGGACCCCAGGTTCCAGGACCCCCATCCAACTCCTGCCATAGATTAACTGAGAAACTGCTTGTCACTACTTGTATGCCCTCTTGTTTAGCTAGGTAGGAAATACTGATGGAGCATTTATTGTATTCAGGCAGTCTGCTGAGAGCTTTTCGTGGGTGATTGCTTTTAATCCTCCTGACAATCCCTGGAATAGGTACATGAGGAATTATCTACCCAAGGAACCTGAGGCTCACAGGAGCTGAGTTTGGTGAAAGCCACTCAGCTTTCATGGAGCTGAGGTATGAATACTAGGTATACTGCTTCCAGAACCCACATTTCTAACCACTGCATCACTCAGCTGCCTGCTGAATTAGTTGTTGAATCAAAACTTCTGCCCCATCGCTGAAGGGATTTGGTGTTGGGGAATGGAGCTGGGACAGGCATGGTTTCACTTACCTGCAGCCATGCTGGTGGGCCAGGCCACAGTCAACCAGAGACCAAGTGTGGACAATGGAAAGAGGTTGAGCCTTTGGATCCTGGCATCCTGGGTCTGCTGCTTGCCACCTGAGTGACCCTGGCAAGTTAAATATTCCTTCTGAGCTTTGGTTTTGTTTTCTCTATGATAGGGAGATGCACATAAGCTGTCAAGGGCAGTTATGAGCATTAAATAAGCTAAATCAGGTAGGGCAGTTTGCACAGCGCCTGACATGCAGTAGGCCCTTGGGAATGCCAATTCTCTTAGCTTTTACCAGCAAGTGCCTATGAAACACTTAAGTCGAATGGCAACTGAGTCTCTACCTGGCTCTGTAGTAGTTGGCAGCTGAAATGGACCTTGCTGATCATGTAATCCAACCCTCTATTTGATGGATTAAACAGGCTCAGAGACAAATGACTTGCCCACAATCACACAGCAAATAAATGTCAACCTTGAGTCTCCAGTAAAGGTCTCCTTTCCTCTTTCTTTCATGTAAATATTTCCCTAAGCATCAGATCCAGTTTCTCCTCATCCATGGTAAGGATTTGGGAATATCTTATGCTTGTGGCTGTTATTCTTCATAATTCTTTTTGACTGTGCAGACCAGCAAGTTTTTTTCATAGTGTCAAGATCATTTGTGAGTTGTGTGGCAGGAATTTGTTATATGTTGTACAGTTAGTACTGTTCACAGCAATTGCAAGTGAATTGCTATTTTTATAATCAATTAAAATGGATTTAAGGTTATTGTCAGACTAATGTCATTTTCTACCAATTTACATTCCAACATGCTTTCTTAAGTGGGAGTTATATATAACCAGCCTACCAGGGAATTTACCCAAAGCCTCTATCTCCATGCTTCTGCTCTTAATGATCCACTAATACCTATAGATTGGGCCATTACACGTTATTAGAAGGCTTTTCTTTTCCTTCCAAAGCCTGAGTTTAAGATCTACACATTCCCTGGTAGTCTGTGATGCATGGAATATCTTGTGTCAGTTATTAAGAAAGAAGGGTAAAAAGCACCAGTATAGGTAACAGGAAGAAATAAGGGACTTTGAAACACACAGATGAATAAAATAATATCTGAATATGCTACACACTGGATGAAGATTTTACATTATGATCTCATTGAATCCTTTCACTAACCATATGAGGCAAGTACTATTATCATTTCCATTTTCAAATGAGGAACCTGAGACTTAGAAAGTAACTTTGCCACCAGTAGGTGATGTGCCCAGGATTGGAGCCCAGATGGCAGAACTGAATCCACAGTCATATTAACTGTAGCCATTTCAGGACTCCAGAGTGTCCTCTTAATCAGTTGATCTTTGAGAGTTACCATTTATTTCTAAAATGAGGTGGACCTGCTCTGGATCCCAAGGAGACACATTGCAAAGGAGGCTTGATCTTAGAAGCCAGGGAGGTCCCCAGGTGGCTCAGCAGAGGACTCATCCTCAACAGAGATGAAAGCAGAGAAACACTGAAGGGTGCAGTGGGTGTAGAGAGTTAAAAGTTATTTCCAAACCCCTCAGGTAAATGCTCCCAACAGCCAGGGAATAAGTAGCCAAGGCAGCTACTCTCTGTCACTACCCCTCCCGCTTTTGGCTGGGCCAAACTGACCTGATTCTCCAATCCCCTGGAGTCCCAGGCTCTGAAACGCTGCTCTTTTGAAGAGAATCAGGTTGCCTTGGTTACTGGGAGGGTTAGAACTCCAAGCTCAGGTGCACAGAGGGGAGACAAGGCTGGAATAAGCGGGAGTTGGAAGGTAGTCAGCATGTTGCTGCAGAGCCCTCTGGATGAAGAAGGCTTGGTCAGATTTTGGTGATATTTGCTGGTGGGGCCGGGGGTGGGTGCAACTTAGTGGCAGTTGGCTGTCTGTGCTGAGTGCCAGGAGTTCTCTCAGCCATGTGTACCCCCAGGTGATGAGGATCTGCAGCCCCATCCAGTTCCCTCGGAGAAACAGCTTGGGTGACATCTCCTAGCACTTCCCCTTGGACGGGGCTGAGGGCTGATCTAGGCTGGTTCTTGTGAAAAATTCGGGACATGCTTCTCCCAGTGCAGAGAGGGCCAGCCGGCCACACACCCTTAGGCTGGGTGGCTGTTGCAGACGAGCTTTGAACCCGGCTGCCTTGAATCCGTGTTTCAGAGTGGGATAAAGGAAGAGAAAACTCAGAAACTGGATACAGTGGCGTTTTATTATTTAACTTTTACCAGCAGTCCATTAAGCCTCCAGCTCCTGAGGAGAAACCTCTTGCCAAAATAATGGGGGAATTGGGAGGGACAGGCATTCACTGTTGCTGTGTCGGGAGAGCATAGAACATTCTATAAAGATGCTGGACAGGGAAGAGGGGGTGGAGTAGAGAAAGTGGAGAGGAGGGAAAAAAGGACAAGTGCAGGGGTCACATGCCCCCTCAGTTGCCACCTCATACTTCTACCCCTAACTTCTCACTGTTGGGAGAAACGGGGTCTTTCAGTTTCAAATGTCTGCCAAAGAAAAAGGACTGAGGCTTAAGTTCTTGTTCAATGGTGAGCCAGAAAAAATGAAGCTGCATCAAGATTAGGGACACCTTTGTTGGCTTTTTTTTCTCCCCCTGCTCCATTCATCACTTTCTGGCAGCCAGGACACCAGGCCAGTGGCAGCTGCTGACTTTCCCCAGCCGGCTGCCGGCTGCCTGCTGTTGCTGGGCCTCTAGCAGCCCAGCTGGCCCCAGGCTGTCTTCCTCCCCACCCAGTGGCAGTTACTTGTTTGATTCATCACTGGGGCAGCCCTTAGGATCCACTGACTGGTACCTGACTTGGAAGGATAGAGTATCAAGATACAGGCATCAGGTGGCTGCTAGAATGAGATGACCCTGGGACAGCCTTCCAGTCCTGCATCTGTTGTGGCTTTTCTTGGATAGTTAGGGCTTTGTGAGCATTCTGCTGTGTATTCCAGGAATTTATTACAAGTGCATTGCTTGTCTTTGTATCACTAACAATGAGAACAATAACTGGCAGCTGGTGATAACTACGATAATAATAGTGATGTTTAATCATCTTTGTCTGGTACCTGTCATGTGTCAAGTATTGTTTCTCAGTGTATTTTTCTGGCATTTTGCAAAAGGGGATATTGATTTGAAAGTGACAAATCGAGGTCATACAGGTAGTAAAAGGCAAAGTTGGAATCTGAATCTAGGGGCCATGTGATTTCAAAGCCTTCCTCTTTGCACCACTGCATTCTCTTTCCGTGAATTTGGAGAGAGGAAGGGAGGGGGAGGGAAGCAAAGGGACCTTTAACTATAGAGAAATAAGCAGAAACACACCTATCAGTATATATAGCATATTCACCATGGAGAAAAATGTTTCTGTGGTTCCAGCCAAGCATTGTTTTGACATACACACTATTCCTTGCAGTAGATAAAGCCCCCCTTCATAAAAATCATCAGAGGATACTAAGTCAAGTCCTGGCTCAGCCATTTGCACAAGTGACCTTGAATGAGTTTCTTCTCAGCTGGGCAGCAGGGATAAGAGTAGGACATACCTACCCCTGAGGGTTGTAGTGAGGATGAGAGGACACAAGCTGTGTCAAGTGCAAGCCCAGTGCCTGGTGCGCACCAGGCTCCTCGTGGGGGCTGTTGCTAGTGAGGCTGGTTTACTCTCCTGTGCGTTGGTAGAGGAACTGGAACCGCTGTTCCTCCTTGCCAACTCAAGTCTTTTCCTGGTGAGCCACGTTGACATCAGAGCTTGCAAACCACCTTGGCAGCACTCATTATCTAAATGAATCAATAAATTCTTCCCCCCTACCCCCATCACGCTGGTCTTATCGGAGGCAAGCCCTTCTTTGGAATTTCTGGAGTGAAATGACTCTTGCCGGTGAGCTGGCACCAGGACTGTGTGAAGCAGCGGTAATGAATTGCAGTTGTCATGGCAGAGCTAAAAAGGCTGATGCAGAAACTGGACGTCTCTGGATTTATTTGTGATTGCTTATACATCATGTTCCTTCACTTGGGGAGTCTTCCCCTTGCACTGTTTGAAAGCTGTTTTTGAGAACCTGCTGATTTTCACGTGGTGGTTTTTCACAAGGGCAGTGGTGTTTATCACGTCCCTCCCAGCCAGGGGCTGGCCATTCACTCAGCAGGTATTTATTGGGTGCCTACTGGGTTTCAGGCTCCATAGCCAGTGCCGAGGATCAGAGCAAAGTCCCTGCCACTGCAGGGTGTACCTGTGGGCCAGGGAGATGGGTAAATAGGCAGATATATTGGATTATGATTGGGGGCTTGGTGTCCTCTAGAATTCCTTAACCAATCTTAGGAAGGGGAGGGGGGTGCTTGTCTGTGATATCTGTTGTCAGTTGTGGTGTGAACTTAGACTTGGAGCTGGGAGGCCTTTGTGCCTTCAGTAGGGTGTCACCAGGAGTCTGTAATGATGAGCTGAGCATGAAGGATGAGACATGTCTCCAACCCATCACATTTACTACAGATTAGTGAGAGAAACAAGGGTCACCGAGCTTGCAAATATAATTAGAAATACAAGGCTCTTTGAACCTCGATTTTCCTTCCTCTCCTGTTTCACCTGGATTCATTCAAGCATTTAAAAATATTTATTGGATGCTTGTAAATGGATAGAATGTTTGTGATGTGCCAGGTATTGTTCCCACACTGGGGATTCATCAGTGATTAAACCAACGAAAATCATATAGTGGAGCAGTGTTGGGAGACCCTGGGAAGCGTCAGAACCACGTGGAGGGCTTGCTAGCCACCCACCGCCAGTTGGAGTTAGTAGGGCTGCTGTGGGGCCTGGAAGTCGGCATTTCCAACAGGTCCCCAAGTGATTCCGGTGCCTGCTCTGCCAGCCCCTGACAGCTGAGTCGCTGAATCCACACAGCAACCTGGGAGGGGTGCCATATTTATCCCTGTGTTATGGAGGAGAAATGGGAGAAGGCTCGTGAGGAGAGCTGGCGCTTCTCCTGATGCTCCCGAGAGGTGAAGGAAGTGGCCTCAGGTGCGAGCCCTGTTTGCCTGACCTGCTATGATAGCTATGAGCATGCAGACCTGAAGCCGAGGGTTGACAAAATCCGCTAGGGTTTTCTTCCACTGTGAAATAATTCACAGGGAGCAGGGGGTCTGAGGGGATTCCAGAACCAGAAGCCAAAGGGATTTCCTGATGGCAGTGTGCCAGGACGTTTGTGCTGAGCCGCTCTTCAGAAGAAGAGTCCCTGGGCTCCTCCGCCCCTGGAACCTCCGGGGCCCATGCTGTCAGTCTTACTTCTTCTTTAGGGAGTGCAGAGGAGGTGTGGGGAAGAGGCAAGTCCCTCCTCTCACCAAGTCCTCACAAGCTCTCTGGGGAGGCATTGTCCACCCCTGTTCCCCTTGACCATGACTTGAATTTGCATCTCTGCCCTGTCATAGGCTAGTTCTGTGACCTTGATTACTTAAACCCTCCTGAGCCTCAATTTCTTCATTTACAAAATGAGAATAAATTAGAGCCTATCTCCCAGGGCTGGTCAGCATCAAATTAGAAGTCTTGCATATTCAGGATCCACGATCCAGACAGTTCTAACTGCAGCAATCATGGTCTCCCAAGTACATTGTATAGCTTTACCTATTGTTAGCTAGTTACTGCTCAATTCATATATTTTGAGTACCAGATTTTTTGGACATACACCCTTTCCTGTTTCTCTGGAAAAACCGATCATACTTAAGCAGTTCGACATTTTCCCAGTTACAGTGTGTGATTCAGTAGCCACAGAGTCACTGAGCCAACCAGCCTCTGAGCTACCTATCAACCAAGACACAGGCAGCCACACTGTTCTACTACAGCCTAAGGTGCAGGGATCCCAGGCAAGGGAGAGGGGGAAGGCCTTTCTGAACATCATTTGTGAGATGGATCCTGATGCAAAGAAGATGTCAAGTGACTGTAGGGCCTGGAGAATGAAGTGTGGAGGTCCAGCTTGAACAAAAAGGGTTTGGGGATGGTATTAAAATGTTCATAAGCCAGTGAAAACCATTTCAAGTGGCTGCATCTACCTGCACTCAGAAGGTTCTCCATACCTGGCCTGTTTTTCCCTGCAATCACCAACAAAGTACCTTAGGTCACACTGGCAAGACAGTTGTCCAGTGGTTCCTAGATTTGTAGGGGCAGCAGTCTCCCAGAGGGCTCCGCCTTCTGATTCAGTAGGTCTAAGGTGGGACATCAAAATCTACATTTCTGACAAGTTCCTAGGTGAAGCTGAGGTGCTGGTCTGGACCTACATTTTAAGAACCATACAGGCTGGGTGAGGAGTAAGGAGGCTGCAGAAACACCCAACCTCCTGCCCTGGAGGCCTGTACACGTTTGTATTATGTCAGAATGTAAATAAACCACTCAGGCTAATGTTGAAACTTCTGGAGCTATTAAGATTACCTCTTACTAGTCCTGTCTAGCAGAAGTCATTGTAGGCTGGTACGCAGTAGGCAGCAGACTCAGCCAGGAAATGAATGCTCCCAACTGGGAGTTTTGGGTCCTGCTTTTTTTTTTTGGCCCTTCCTCTCAGCAAGTCACTTGCCTTTCCTGAGCCCCAGTGTCCATTGCTCAATGATAGGGGAATAATGACCCTTGATCTCCTTTGCACCACAGAGAATAGGAGGTTGTATTTGGAGCTTAGGACAATAGAATCAGTCAATTAGTTTCAAGTTCAGTCGGACATTGGACTCATACCCCCACCCCACCCCAACTCAGAGATTCTGGTTTAATTGGTCCGGGGGATGTCCTGGGCATGGGACTTCTAGAAGCTTCCCATTTGGTCTGGGGTACAGCCAGATTAGAGAACCATGACCGTAGTTAAGTATCTTCCTTCCTCTTAGTTTGAACTAGATTATGTGAAAGTACCTTGTAAAGGGTTTTTAAATTTAAGATTTACGCAGTTCTACATAGAAAATCTGAGGTGATTCAGTAAGTATTTAAAAAAATAGTTGTGGCATGGGGAGAAGTAGATATTTGGGAGGTATCAGGCACCTTGCTGTTTAGTAATTTCTCCTCTTCTATATCTGTTTTGTTATTTCTCTTCTGACAAGTTAAGTACCAAAGAGATTTGGGCTCATCCTTGCCTTAGTGTGAAAATCTTTCAACTACCATTGCCGCAGTGCTTTTCAATAATATTGGTCTAAGGTACTTTAGAGTTGTAGGCCTGGGCGTTGGGCCTCCCTTGCATCTGCTGTCTGCCATCAGCCATACCTGGTCTGGATTTCATGCCCATGTCTGTGTCCTTGAGACTCTGAAAGAGTTGGGTGTGCAGATGTTGTCCCCATAGAGGCTATAGCCTATGGATAAGAACTAAAAATAGCTAATATTTATTAAGATTTTAGAGTGTGCCAAGATCTGGGCTGTGTGCTTTGAGTGCATCATTCAGTTTCAGGCTCACAGCAACTATATGAAGTATGAACTGTTACCATTTCTGTTGATGAGGAAACTGAGGCTCAGGAAGTTGAAAACTAGCCCTTGATTGCACAGCTAAAAGTGGCACAATTGGGATTCAAACCCAGTCCTCTCTGCTTGCAAAATGTATATTCTTCACCATCCTGGAGGTTGGACCAGGCCTCAAGGAGAGCAACACTGTCTCAATCCTGGTAATCGAGACCAGGGCCATTTTTACTACTGTGATTTCGTGCAGGGGCAGCTTCTTCCAGTTGTCTAGGGTCTGTTTGGAGAGCCAGATCTTTCTGTTTGTGCTACTCCTGTTTTAGCAGATGACCCTCTTTCAATAAGCAGAAAAAGAGTGAGCTCTTTTTCTAAGTAGTTGGTTTTTCAAAGCCCCTCCAAGGATCAGTTTCCTTGACCAGACCTCCCTGTCCATGGGGTTGTCAGCATCTTTGCTTCACCCTCCTTGTTGACTGTGTGGTCAAGGGAGGAGCTCCATCTCTTGTTACTTTGGCACCAGAGTAAGACTCAGTGAGAAATGAGAATCAGTTCCCGTTGGACTCCTTGGTGTCTGAACAGCACACGGGCTTGTTCTGCAGCATTCTTACTTTTCTTCAGATTGTTCGTTTGGGGTTCAGTAGAAATGAGTTGCATCATCTCAGGCCTGAAGTGGCTCTAGTTGTGCATGAATTACCTTCCACTTCTGCACATTGGGTAGAATTGAAACCAAAGAATGCCATTACCTTTGTCTGTTTGGTTCCTGGTGGGAGCTCTGCTTGGAAGGAGGTACAGCAGCGAAGACAGACAGACATCGTTTCTTATGGAGCTTACAAATAATAAAAATACAAACAATAATTATAGGCTAGGAAAACAAGATGCTCTATTAGAAAGTAACAGGCTTTGTGAATCACACCAAAGGTCAAGCCATAAAGCTATAAAGTTCCATAATTAGAAAAACTGGGGTTTGCCTGTAACTTTTAACAAGAGAAATCTGTAGTAATCGTCTCTCTACTTCTTAACCAGGTCTTCTCAATTCCAGTTAGGAGATCTTGGCGCTCACTGTAGCAGCAGTAAGCGGTATTTTTTTATTAACTTTGGCCCAGGAGCGTTTTCCGGAGGCAGTGTGATCTGTTGACAGCATACGTGAACATCCTGAGAGAGTGGCTCATATGCAGATTCCCAGGCCTGGCCCCAGGCAACAAAATCAGAATCTCTGGTATATGTGGACCCCAGGCTCCACATTTGTAAAAAGAACCCCAACGTGATTTGGGTGACATCTTAAGTTTGAGAGCCACTGATCAAGAGAATAGACTTGTCACAAGTTGCAAATCATTCTAGGGACCCAACCGGCACTGGAATGCCTCAGCTTCCCTCACAGTCTGGCCTACTTCTGGGTTCCTCACTTCAAAAAACATGACTTTCTCAGTGTAGCACAGAGAAGACAAATAGTGACTCTCTGGCATCTTACTACACTAATGGACAGTGACTTCAGTGGGGTGTTGGGGGGACTTGTTAATATGGGTGAATGTAGTAACCACAATGTTTTCCATGTGAAACCTTCAAAAGAGTGTATATCAATGATACCTTAATAAAAAACAAACAGGCAAAAACATGTCTTCCTTTTGGCATCTACTGATTTTTCCCCAGTGCACTCATGTGTTCCCTGTACAAGAGTAAAAAGTCTTCAGTCCCTCTGCCCCTCCCTCTATGCCCCTCTCTCATGAAGATCACAGACGGATCCCATACCCACTGCCTCCACAGCCTCACACATGCTTGAGCCCCTACCATCCTCCTCCTCCACTCCCATCCTCTGACCCAAGTTCCAGAAGGGTTACCAGGAGCCACACAGTGGTATCTTCCTGGACCTCTCTAATATCTAACAGTGCTGCTGACCCTCCTTCCTCCTTTACCAATGGCCATTCTTTTATTATTTTTTTTAATTTTATATTTTTTTATTGAAGTATAATTAACAAACAACTTTATATGAGTTTCAGGTATATAACGATTCAATACTTGTATATATTGCAAAATTAAGTCTAATCAAAGTTGTCACTGTACATAGTTAACAATTTTTTCTCTTATCAGAATTTTTAAATCTCTTATAGTCACCATAGTGTACATTACATCACCATGGCACACTTATTTTACAACTGAGGTTTGTACCTTTTGACCTCCTTTACCGATTTTTGTCATTCCCCACCTCCCTGTGTCTGGCAATCACCAGTCTGTTCTCTGTGTCCATGATCTTGGTTTGCTTTTGTTTTTTCAGATTCCACATGTAAGTGAAATCATACAGTATTTGTGTTTCCCTGTCTGACTTATTTCACTTACATAATGCCATCAGGATCCATCCATGTTGTCACAAATGGCAGTACTTCATTTTTTTATGGCTGAATAATACTCTATTGTGTGTATGTGTGTATCATATGCATATATGATGTATATATACATCATATATGCACATATATACATACACACACATATATATGTTTGTTTCCACACTTTGGCTATTGTAAATAATGCTGCAGCAAACATGGGGTGCATATATCTTTTCAAATTAATGTTTCATTTTCTTCAGTTCAGTAACCCAGAAGTGGAATTACTGGATTGTATGGTGGTTCTATCTTAATTTTTTGAGGAACCTCCACACTCTTTTCCATAGCAGCTGCATCAGTCTACCTTCCCGCCAACAGTGAGCAAGGCATTTGGTGGTGTTGCTGGCTCTCTGTTGCTGGCAGTCACTCTTGTGGGGAAAGGTAAAGTGTTCGACTACCTCCTGAAACCTACAAACTACAACAATCTAAAATTTTTTCACAAATTTGTAAACCCTGTTACAAATCAGCCCTGCCTCTAAGTTACTGGATGACCTTGGGCAAGCTATGTAATTTCTTGGGGCCTTACTTTCCTTGCTTTTATACAAATAAAACTAAGAGTAATAAAATAATAGCCAACATTTCATCGAGTGCCAACCACTGCTCTAAGCGTTTTATATTTGTTAGCTCAACTGTTACACTAACCTTCTGAGGGTGGTACTTTTACCATTCCTATTTAGAGAAGTGGAGGCACAGAGGGACTAAGTGATTTACCCAAGGTCACACAGCTGGGAAGTGGCAAAGCCGGGATTCAGGCTCAGGCTGTCTGGCTCCAGAGCTCATGCTCTTAAATTGTCACCCACTTTGAAGGGTTACTGTGAGAATCACAGGTAGTTCTATCACTTAGGGCATTTAGCAGAGAGCAAGGTTCAGAGTAAGTACTCACATATGTTAACAGTTATGACATCCTAACAGCATTAGTTTGCAGATGACCCCTATCACCTTCACAGTCCCAGCCTGACTTAACCTTTCTGCTTAGCAACCACAGCTAACTCAGTGTCCCCAAATTCAAATTCTTGTGAAGATGCTGATATGGAAATATCATGGAGCTGACATTGAATTGGACTCACCTGATACAGGAAACCACAACAGGGCTTGGGGATCATGTGGTACCAACCACAGCAGCTGCCCGCTCGGGAGAGGCCATGGGCAGCTTGCATCCCTAGGTCTTTCTTTCTCAGAACGTCCAGGGTAAGTTAGCAGAGGCAGTGGTCACTCTGTCTGAGCACATGTTCAATCCTGAGCTCTGCTTCTAGCCTCCGCCACCCTGTGGCAAGCTCCTGTTCATTTGGGTGACCCCTACCCTCTTGCTGCTGGAAGTGTGGACTGTGGACCAGCAGGCAGCATTGCCTGGGAGCTTGTTAGAAATGCAGAATCTCAGGCTCCACCCAGACCCACTGAATCAGAAACTGCATTTCACCAAGATCCCCAGTGATCCTTATGCATGTTAATGTTTAAATAACACTGACCATTCAGCACTACTTATGTTTGCATAGTCCCCTGGGTTTTTTGGTTTAAAAAAAAATTCTTTTGTTTTTGTTCTATGGCTGACAGTGCCTTTTACTAGCTCTAATCTAGGGCATGCCACATAGTTGTAATATCAATAAATGGAATATTACAACCAGTCATAAACATCATCAAGAGAAAGGAGCTTCTTAGCCTATTACCAGAACCCCATATAGGATAAGGGATTGGAAACCCAATTGAATAAGGGAGTCATTCCGTGGAAAGGGGATCATACCTTCTGAGAAAAGGCAGATCCTGAGGCTACAGCATGTCCACGAGGGAGTTAGATTACAGCAGGCTATGCAGGAAGTCCCCCAGTGTGGTAGAACCTGGTCCCCAGGAGGCATGGGGCAGTCAGAAGTGGGAACCCTTGTGGGAGGGTGGTGTCTGTCTGCTCTAATTCACATGAGGAGGTGGCCCGGCAGACATTTGGCAGAAATCACAAAGGCAGATTTCCAGCCCTCAGAACAGTGGCAAGAGCAAAAAAGGAGGTTTGGGGTCCCTGTAAGCTTCCCAGGCAGGGGCTTGAGCCAGTGAAATAAATGGTGGGCTCCCTGGAACTAGTTCTGGGAAGAAATACTGCTGTTGGGCTAACTGACACAGTGCCTTTGGCCAAGGGTCAGGCTGATTGAGTCAGAGCCCCCAGCGGCTAACCCCGAGCCAGGGGGAGCCTGAATGAGGTGGCACTTGGGCAGCAGAGGCTGGGGTCCTGGTGGGGGCTGGGGACAGGAAGAGCGCGCAGCCAGCCAGCGGGGGCCTGCAGGGAAGGTCCCTAAGAGGCCCTGTGGACCGCCTTGCCTTGCCTGGTGTGAGGGTGGTGAGGAGGTGTGGCCACATTCCAGAGGGCTTTCCGTCACTGCTTGCTGAGCCCAGATTCACCTGTGACCGGCATTTGGGGATAAGCATGGACCTTGCCCCCACACATTCCTGAGGTAACGCTCACCGTGATCCTGTGTAACACAGTGACAGCCTGTCTGTGTGTGTGAGGCTTCTGACACCCTCCCTGGCTTCATTTCCAGTTTGTTTGATGTTGGTATGTACGTCTGAGTAAAATAACTGAAGAGCGAATCATTAGTGCGCTGTCCAGAGTCCCTTTGGGAACAGTCCAGGAAAACAAACCAATATTCATCAAAGCAGAGATCACAAAGCAGGACCACAAGCAGATTTTTTCCCCCATTCCTCCAATGCAGTTCCTCAGCGTGTGGTCCACAGGTCTCCTGCACTGAGTCCCCCTGGGAGCTTGTAATAAGGTTCCTGGCCCCCACCTGAAATCTACAGAATCAGAATCTCACTGGGTCTTCCAGGAATCTGCATTGTTAACATGCTACCAAGATTCTAATACACCTTAAGCTTGAAAACATCTCCCCATACCCGTAAGGTGCTCTCTTTCCTTTACATAAAGCATGTGTGCCCTGCCTGCTGATAATGCCCTCCCTGTGCTGTGCCCAGCTAACGGGCTTCCTTTTCCCTGTGGCCTGCCTTGCCACCTGTGTCCCAGCCCACATAAGGGGCTTGCTGTGCACCCTTCCAATGTGAATCTATCACATAGTCATTATTCTCATTGCTGTGTTCTCCAGTGAATGATGAAGTGTCCTGTCGGTGTCCCCCAGCCCAGCAGTTTTACACATAGTAGGTACTAGTACATGAATGAATACAAGTGAAGGCAGCTGAGAGGCAACGGGGACATCCCAGAGTAAAGGGTGATGAGCAGATGCCTCCCAGTAAGAAACTGCCACCTGACTCCTCTCTTAGTCAGTTTGAACTCCTAGGTCAAGTTTTGAAGCCAGAAGGCCAGCATTGGACCCTTCCGTTTGGGGCTGAGGTGTCCCTAGTGGAAGCCCAGCTCTCTGTCTACATTTCAGGAAGACCCCAGTGCTTGAGAGGTAGAAAAAAAGAGGTAGAAAAAAAAAAAAAAAGACTGGGCTGCTACAGGGCTCAAACTTCTCCCTAATCAGGCAGAGGAATTACAGAATAGAGCTATCAAACCATGAAACTCTCAGGAGTCCTTTCCCCAGTGTTTCTCCTAGTTTGCTGCTATGATTTTCTGTGTGAGGCTCCAAATTGCTGTTTGCCAAACCAGGCATTGTTGACCCAACAGAAATCACACAAAGATACAAGAAGCCCCGGACACGCTCTCTTAATTGTGTTGGTGAAGGGACAGCTAGACACCTGTGATGTGGAGAATGCTGCCCATCACCTAGCTCTGAAATACAAAATGTATTTCCTTATTCTTAATGGCTTGAGCACCACAAAACCTGCTTTACCAGTCCAGAGTGCCTCCTCTGATCTTACTTACCCCTGTTTATGTGGAGGATGGGGAGCTTCGGGGGTTGGCAGGGGGTAGGGGGTAGGGTGGCTTTGTAGATGCCTGACCTGGCAAGGCTTTGGGGTTATTGCAGACTGCTGTGACTGCAGGGGACCCCAGCACAGGACACAGACTGGCCTCTTAATGCACGAGGTCAGGGTGAGGGCAGCAGGCACTTTCAGTCTGAAGTAGGGGCAGAATCCTTCTTGGTTCTCCGAAAAGAAAGCAAGCATTGGCTGAATTATAGGTGGTAGGGCAGAGCAGCTGAGGGCTCAGTAGCACAAGGCAGGCCCTTAGGAAATGCTTTTTGAATTGAGTTGGTGAAAGGGGAGCCCCCAGTTTTAGTTAAAGGTGGGCTCTGAGTCCTTCAGGAGGGAGTAAGGAATTAAAAGATTGTAGGTAATTACTAAGTTCCTTTTATGCCTTTCTCATAGGACGTTATTTCTGAATCCACTCCCTTTCTCATCTTCTCTCCCCAAATTACACCTGATTGGCTCCCAGGAGGAAGGCAGTACAGTGTTATCATTTGGTCAAAATTTCGTAGTCAAAAAATGATTAAGTCCAAAAATCTTGTTAGATGCTGTGGAAGTTCCCAGCTGGAGGTTGTGACACTGCCATTTGCTGAGGTGGCTGAGGCCCAGAGAGGTTAGGGAATTTATCAAGGTCACACAGCAAGTTGGTGAGGAAGTTGGGTTTCAGGCCAGGGCTTTTGGAATCCACGGCCGTAGTGCTTGTCAGTGGCGCATTGTCTCCCGGAGGTTGTTGGTGCATGTGAATGTGACATCACTAACACTCACTGAGCTCTCCACCATTTCTCAGAGTGTTTTGTGTATGTCCGGATTTGAGAATTAGTTAAGCTCTTGCACTCTCCACGGTGCAGTGCTGGAATTCCGGCTCTGGAGAACGTTCCTCCTCCTTCCTAGAGTCGGCCTGCAGCTGGATCGCACAGACCCTGCTCAGTAGGGTGGTGAAGACAGGAGATGAGGCCCAGGAGTTGGCAGGCAGCATGGTCAGGGGGTGTGGAGCAGGTAGGGTTGTGGTGACCCCATGGGGCACACGTTCCTGGTCACTTATCACGCTTTGGCCCCCAGGACCCGCCCCCTGCCGAGACTTCCTCCCCTACTTCCGCTTTGCCTCCTGCCCTCATAGGATCTCTAGCTATTTGGAAACATGAGCACAGAGGCCTTTTCAGGAGTCCTGTTCTACAGTATTCCCTGCATCCTCACTGGAGAGAGAGAGAAGCAGGATCCTATGGAAAGGAGAAACAAGAGTGTGAGAACAGTTTAAATCTGATTCTTAATGACTCCTGGAATATATCTCCCAAATGTCCCCATTTGCATTCAGGAACACTGTCTGCCTTTGTGAGGGGCTGCACCATGTTGAATGATGTGGTATCAGTGCAGTGCAATAACTGGCTGGCATCATGAAAATCCGGACTTGATGAGAGTATGTTCATAGGCAGGAATGCAGCGACGGGAGATGGAAGGGCCTCGTTATACTGCATATTCCAGCTTTTAGTAACCCCTGGGTTTATTGGCCCTTTGTTCCTTTTCTTCTTGACAAAGGGTGATTTTTTTTTTAACTTTCTGATTAGAAATCAGTGGTTTTAAGCCTGTTAATCACCTCTTTGGTTTGGCATGTGGACCAAAGAAAAAACCACCACACTTAATCTGTTTGCAAAAGTTCTCTTGGTTCCACAAGTTAAAAAATGTAGTCAGCCCCCAATTTAAAAAAAATCAGGACTGTTACTCGGGATAATTCCTACTGTATAATAAACATTCTGAGATACTTTTTTTAGTTTATTTTAAAAAATTATTTTTCATTGGGTAAAATATACGTAACATAGAATTTACCACTTAAACAATTTTTTAGTGTACTATTCAGTCGTATTCAGTACATTCACTTTGCTGCACAATCATCACCACTCATGTCCATAATTCTTTTCATTTGCAGAACTGAAACCCTATACCCATTAAACAATAACTCACCATTCACCCCTCCCTGAGCCCCTGACAACCACCATTCTACTTTCTGTCTCTACCAATTTGACTGCTCTAGGGGCCTCATATGAATGGAACCATACAGTATTTGTCCTTTTGTGATTGGCTCATTTCACTTAGCATAATGTTCTCAAGGATCATCCATTGTGTGGCGTATGTCAGAATTTCCTTCCTTTTTAAGGTTGGACAATATTTGATTTCACATAGATAACACATTTTGTTTATGTATTCATCCATGGACATGGGTTGCTTTCACCTTTTGATTAACATGAATAATGCTGCTCTAAACATGGGTCTAAAATATCTTTTCATGTTCCTTCCTTTAAATCTTTTGGATATATACTCAGAAATGGAATTGCTAGGTCATGTAATTTTGTTTTTAATTTTTTGAGGACCCTCCATACTGTTTTCCCCTGGAGCTATAAAAATTTACATTCTCACCAACAGTGCATGAGGGTCGCCTTTTCTCCACATCCTTACCAACACTTGTTTATTGCTTGTCTTGTTGATAATAGCCATTCTGACTGGTGTGAGATGATATCTCACTGTGGTTCTGATTTGCATTTCCCTGTTGATTCCTGATGTTGAGCATATTTTCATATATCTGTTGGCCACCCGTATGTCTTCTTTGGAAAAATGTCCTCTGCCCAATTTTTAATCAGATTATTTTGGGATGTTTTTTTGTATTGAATTGCATGTGTTCTTTATATATTTTTTATGTTAACCCTTATCAGATACATCATTTGCAAATATATTCTCCCATACAGTAGGTTGCCTTGTTTTGTTGATGGTTTCCTTTGCTCTGCAGAAGCTTTTTAGTTTGATGTCACTTGTTCATTTTGCTTTTGTCTCTCTTGCCTAGAGAGACATGTCTGGGAAAAAAAAACACTAAGGCTGATGTCCAAGAGTTTCCTGCCATGTTTTCTTTTAGTTGTTTTATGGTTTCAGGTCTAACAGGTTGTTGATCCATTTCAAATTTATTTTTGTGTATGGTATAAGACGGGCCGAGTTTCATTCTTTGCATGCAGCTGTCCATTTTTCCCAACACCATTTATTGAAGAGACTGTCTTTTCCCCATTGTATGTTCTTGCCTCCTTTGTTATAGACCATTTAAGCATAGATTTATTTCAGGGCTCTCTATTCTTTTCCATTGATCTGTATGTCTGTTTTTGTGCTAGTATTATACTGTTTTGATTATTATAACTTCATAATATAGTTTGAAATCTGGGAGCATATGGTACCTCCAGCTTTTTCTTTCTAAAGATTGCTTTGTTGATTCAGGGTCTTTTGTGGTTCCATTCAAATTTAGGATTATTCTATTTCTGTGAAAAATGCTATTGGTATTTTGTTAGGGATTGTTCTGCATCTGTAGATTGCTTCGGGTAGCATAGGCCTTTTGTCAATATTTTTCCAATCCTTGAGTATCAAATATTTTGTGTCATCTTCAATTTTTAAAAATCTTCCTCTAGTTTTCATAATGCAGGTCTTTGACTTCCTGGGTTAAATTTATTCCTAGGTATTTTATTTTTTTGATGCAATTGTAAATGGGATTTTTTAAAAATTTGTCTTTCTGTTAGTTCATTATTAAAATACAGAGACACAACAGGTTTCTATATATTGATTTTGTGTCCTACAACATTACTGAATTCATTTATTCTAAACGTTTTTTGGTGGAGTCTTCAAGGTTTGCTATGTGTAGTATCATGTCATCTGTAAATAGTGACATTTTTGCTTTTTCCTTCCAATTTGATTGCCTTTTGTTTCTTTTTATTGTCTGATTGCTGTGGCCAGGACTTCCAGTACTATGCTGAAAAAAGTATGTGAGTGGATATCTTTGTCTTGTTCTTGATTATAGAGTAAAAGGTTTTAGCTTTTCATCATTGAGTATGATGCTAGCTATGGATTTTTTGTATGCTCTTTGTTATGTTGAGGTATTTTCTTTGTACCCACTTTGTTGAGAGTTTTTATCATGAATGGATGTTGAATTTTGTCAAATATGCTTTTTTGCACTAATTGAGATGCTTGAGATGACCATATGGTTTTTCTCCTTCCTTTTGTTAATGTGATGTGTCACCTGGATTTATGAATATTGAACCATCCTTGCATTCATGGAATAAATCCCACTCAGTCATGGTGAATGATCCTTTTAATGTATTTTTTAATTTGGTTTGCTAATATTTTATTAAGTATTTTTGCATCTATATTAATCAGAGATATTGGTCTGTAATTTTCTTTTTTTGTAGTGTCTTTGTCAGGTTTTAATATCAGGGTAATACTGACCCCACAGAATGAATTTAGAGGCATTCCTTGATCTTCTATTTTTTGGAATAGTTGAGAAGAATAGGTATTAATTCTTTAAGTATTTAGAAGAATTCACCTGTGAAACCATTTGATCCTTGACTTTTGTTTTTGGGAATTTTTTGATTACTGTTTCAAAACAATTGTTACCAGTAATCAAAGACTGTATGTTTCTAGGAATTTATCCATTTCTTCTAGGTTGTCCAGTTTGTTGGCATATAATTTTTCATAGTAATCTATTCCTTTGTATTACTATGGTTGATTGTAATGCCTCTTTCATTTCTGATTTTGAGTCCTCTCTCTTTTTTTCTTGATGGATCTGTCTAAAGGTTTATCAATTTTGTTTTTCTTTTCAAAGGTCTGCTCTTAGGTTCATTGATCTTTTCTATTCTTTTTTTTTTTTTTTAGGTCTCTGTTTCATTTATTTCCACTCTGATCTTAATTATTTCCTTCCTTCTAACTTTGGACTTTATTCTTCTTTTTCTAGTTCCTTTAGGTGTGAGGTTTTCTAGTTCCTTTCGTTTCTTGAGGCAGACCTGCATCATTGTTAACTTCCCTGTTAGAACTGCTTTTGCTGAATCCCAAAGTTTTTGAACCATTGTGTTTCTATTTTCATTTGTCTACAAGTACTTTTTGATTTCCTCAACTTGTTTGTTGACCCCATTGATTGTGTAGTAGCATGTTGTTTACCTTCCACATGTTTGTGTTTTTCTTTTTTTGTAATCAATTTCTAGTTTCATACTGTTGTACTCAGAAGAGATACTTGATATGATTTCAAACTTCTTGAATTTGTTGATACTCTTTGTAGCTAACGTGATCTTTCCTGCAGAATGTTCTTTGTACATTTGAAAAGAGCATGTATTCTGCTGTTTTTGAATGCAATGTTATATATATATTTGTTAAGTCCAACTGGTCTAATGTGTGAATCAAAGCCAGTTTCCTTATTGATTTTCTGCTGGATTATCTACCCATTGATGTTAATGGGTTAACCTAGTCTTTTTCAAGTGGGGCAATGGCTTTGGGAGTTTGAATTGAGATGGTAGCTGGAACCTGGTGGGTTTCACACCCCAGGAGAAGGCATTTCAGGGAAAAGAACAGTGAAAGCTTCTGATAGCAATCCTGACACTTGGTAGTGTCTGGTTTTGAGAGTGAGTGTTTGAATTTGGCAGCCAGGAAGTGGGACTAGGCCTGGGAGCCTAGTGGAAAGAAAGCTGCTATGGTTCCTCCCCCAGTAACTATTAGAGCAAATAGCCATCTGGATGAGGAATGGCTCTTAATTGCCTTAAAGTAAGGCAGTTAGCTAAGGGCTTATGTTGCTACATGTGTTACCTTCGGCCACTGCATCCTTAGGCCTGTGTCCCCGTGTCTCAGCACTTGGGCCTCCATATACTGTCCCAGGTTTGGGACATCAGCTCATCCTACAGAGATCAGGGTTTCCCTCTTCCTGGGGTAAATGCCAGGAGTATTAGAAGCACCCTGGTTTACAGCTGCCCCTTTGCTTCCCAGAGCAGATCTCTGACTTGGTCACTCATCCCAAGGGAGGATGTCATGGAAAAGTGATCTTCATCCCTGATGCTTCTCTAAAGCCTAACCCAATTTCCTTGATGAGGCAGGAAGAGCAATGGTACTGAGGAAAGGAGAGCATACCCCCTCTCCTGCCTGCCCCTGATAAACTCCCTTCTCAGAGCCCAGCTTTAAATATCAGTTCCTCAAGAAATTATTTCCTGACTCCCCAAATGGGGCCAGGTTCAATGTTTACATTCCCTCACAGAACAATATTCTTTTCATTTAATTCAGTGATGGTAATTAACTAAGACCTCACGTTATTTCTGTTTAATATTAGCCTATTACTTTTCTAAACCAGCTGTTCTCAAAGTATGGTCCCTGGAGGTCCCAGAGATCCTCTCAGGGGGTCTGTAAAGTCAAACTTCATAACACTAAGAAATTCTTTGCCTTTTTCAACTTTCTACCTGTCACAAGAGGACAGTGGAGTTTTCCAGAGGCTACATGATATATGATTTTATAGGAGATTGATGCAGAAACAGATCTTAGGACCCAGCTGTCTTCTAGTAAGCTATATACTAAGGAGCCTTACAAAAATGTAAAATAATACCACTCCTCTCCCTAATTTTTTTGAGGGGAATTAGAAAATATTTCATTATAAAAATGTGATTTGTTAACATGTGATGGGTTTATTATTGTTATTTTCAAAGGAATTAATAAGTCTTTTCAAATTTTCTCTTTTGATTTCTAATATGGTAAATATTGATAAATAAAACCCACATGACCTAAAACTTTTTGGAGTCCTCAAATTTTAAGAGGGTGAAGGGGTCCTGAGACCAAAAGGTTTGAGAACTGCTGCTCTAGACATGGGTCAGCAACCTTTTTCTATAAAGAATTAGGTAATAAATATTTTAGGCTTATACATTGCTGTCTTAACTACTCAACTCTGTAACACAAAAGCTGCCACAGATAATATGCAAACAAGGAAGCATGGCCATGTCTCAGTGAAAACTTTATTTACAGAAACAGGTAGAGGGCACATTTGGCCTGCAGGCTATAGTTTGCCATCCCCAGCTCCAGACAGTGAGCTTTAAGATGGCAGGAACCACGTCCAAATTCTAAATTACTTTATTTGCAACACCTAACACAGGGCCTGCCACTTAGTAGGTATTTAGTGATTTTAACACAAATAGTGTTTAGTTGCTAGCAGTACAAGTCAAAAATAACCGAGGCTTAGCTTCAAAATAGAACATTACTTCTTTATCACATTTTAAAAAATCAAGACAAGCCAATAAGGGTTGGAGTGATGGCTCCACAAAAGGAACAGGGACTCTGGTTCCTTATGCTTTTCTGTCCCACCATTCTTAGCATGTGACTTGCATCATTAAACTCTCCTGATAACCCAGCAATGCTTAAAAAGCCCCAAGAGAATGAAGCTGACCTGCCAGCAAATTAATTGCCCATCACAACAAAACTTAACATTCTTTTAAGAAAGATTTTCAAAATCCAGATGCTCAACAATTTAGTGTTCACAATGTCCAGCACATACTAGAAAAGGTACTAAACGTATAAGGAAAGACAATCAGTAGAAACAGACCCAGAGATGTCAGAGACGTTGGAATTGGTAGAAAATGACCTTATGTTAATTATTATAAATATGTTTAAAGATTTAAAGGAAAATAAATCAGAGAAATGGAACCAAATAAAAATTCTAGGTGAAAATGACAATTTATGAAATGGAAAAGTCAGTAGATGGGTCTAACAGTAGATTAAATGCTGTAGGAAAAATGATCACTAAACATGAAATCAGGGTAATAGAATATCCAAACTGAAACAAATTTTTTAAAAGCTGGAAAAAAATCCTTTTAATTTCAGTGATCTGTGGGACATTAATTAAGCAGTCTAACAAATGTGTATTTGGATTCCTGAAAGAAGAAAGAGAAAAATTAAGAAAGAAAATATATTTGAAGACTAATAGCCACAAAGTTCCAAGTTGCTGAAAAATATCAGCCCACAGATCCAAGAAGCTCAACAAACTCTGAGCAGGTAATCATGTGGAAAAACCACAGCTCCACATACCATAGTCAAATTGCTGAAAGCTAAACGTGTAAAAAACTTATGTCAGCCAGAGAATGAAGATATATTACATACAGGAGAAAAAGAATTACTGACTTCTCATCAGAAACAATGCAAACTAAAAACTAACTGAGTAATATGTGTAAGGTGCTGAAAGTGGGGAGGGAGTCAGTTTTAAATTCTATATCCAACACAAAATTCCTTAATAAATAAGGGCAAAATCAAGATAGTTTTGGATAAAAGCTGAGAGAAAATTTTCAGTAGACTTACACAATAAGAAATACTGAAAGAAATTCTTCAAGCTGAAAGAAAATTATGTTAGGTGGAAACCTGGATCTACAAGAGAAATTAAGAGTACCAGAAATATAGAAGACTTTTAAGATTTTTCTTAATTTCCTTAAAAGATAATCGACTGTTTAAAGCAAACAAAATAATATGTATTGTGGATGGTTTTTTTTTAAAAGAAGGGAAAAAGAATCAAACAGAGAAGACAATAGAAAACTGTCAAGTTAGTGGACTTCAGTCCAGCAGTATCAACAGTTCATTAAAAGTAAATGGGACTAAACACTCAAATTAAAAGGCAGGTATTGTCAGATTGGGAAGAAAAACAAGACTCAACTGTACAGGTGTATAGGGTGCCCTGTAATAGATTCCTTTTATATAAATATAAATACACAGATGGGTAAAATGTAACAGGATAGGAAAGATAAACCACACACATACTGATCCAAAGAAAACTGGGATGGCTGTAATAACATACAAAGTACACGGAAAACAGGAGTATTACCAGATACAGAGAGCAAGCTTTTGTAATAATAGGCCAATTCATCAAAAAAGACACAATATTCCTAAATGTGTCCACGCCTAATAGCTGAATTCAAAATACATGAATAAGTGTCTGGATCCAGTCGAGTGAGTTTTCCAACTCTTCCCAAGGGGAAGGATTGACTGAGGCATTTCCTCATTCCAGACCTGATTTGAATCAGTGACAGGACAGAAGTGGGCAGAAGCGGGTTAAACTTCATGGCCTCATTTGTGTCCTGCCTGTGCCTCAGAGAAGGCAGTCCCTGGGGGCTTCTGACAGGAGCCCTTGTGGATACTTCCCACCTGTTCTTGCCATGGAGTGTTTTCTGGAACCGGATGCCAGCCAGTCCCTGGGACCAGGGTTCCTGAGGTTGGAGAGGGCTGGGGTCCTGGAGTGATGGATGGGGACAGTGCTGGCCACCAGGAACTCAGGGCGTCCCAGGCCGCAGGATAAGGTGGCAGTGCCAGCCCTCAGGCTGGCTTCCACCATTCAGGTACTAAGAGGTGCTGAGTCGGCATCAGGTGGGGCACGGGAAGGGGTTTGGGGAATTTTTAAACAGTAATGAAAAGTTGCCTGGAAGAGAAGGAGGAGTTTCCCGATGGGGTGTTCCTGGTTGGCAGAGTTATATTGTTTTCAGCCAGTTCATTTGCTAACAATTCAGCAATAACTTCTTAATTTTTTTTTCCTTCCTTCCTTCCTTCCTTCCTTCCTTCCTTCCTTCCTTCCTTCCTTCCTTCCTTCCTTCCTTCCTTCCTTCCTTCCTTCCTTCCTTCCTTCCTGCCTTCCTTCCTGCCTTCCTGCCTTCCTGCCTTCCTGCCTTCCTGCCTTCCTGCCTTCCCCTGCCTTCCCCTGCCTTCCTGCCTTCCTTCCTTCCTGCCTTCCTGCCTTCTTTCCTTCCTGCCTTTTTTTTTTTTAGACTTTTTAAAAATTGTGGTAAAATACACATAACATAAAAGTCAGTCTTCAGCGTTTTAAACTACATAGTTCAGTGGAATTAAGTATATTCACTTAACAACCATCACATGCATCCATCTCCAGAGCTCTTCTCATCTTGTGAAACTGTACCTCTGTATTCATTAAACACTAAGTCCTCCTTCACCTGTCTTCTAGCACCTGTCAGCCGTCGTCGTACTTTCTATGAGTTTGACTATTCTAGGTACTTCATGTAAGTGGAACCATACACTATTCATATTTTGTGACTGGCTTATTTCACTCAGCATAATGTCCTCCATGTCCATTCATTTGGTGGCATGTCAGAATTTCTTTCTTTCTTAAAGCTGAATAATATTCCATTATGCCTATAGAGCACATGTTGCTTATCCGTTTATCTGTCCGCAGACACGGTGGTTGCCTCCACCTTTTGGCTATTGTGAATAATGCTGCTGTGACAATGAGTGTACAGCATTGATTTCTTTTGTTTAATTTTGTTTTGTCTTAAGGTAATGAGGTGAATGTGGGGATAGGAGTTAGTGGTGCAGGACACTGGCGTGACTGCCATGAGAATAGAACAAGAAAAAGAATCTGGGAATTTTTCTGAGCAAATCTGCATTTTTGACAGGACAGAGCTGTCAAGATATTTCAGTAGTTTAGGTCTTTAAAGTCCATCCTACGTTTCTACCAATTCTTTGCCCTATCTGAGTTAAGGTGTCATTTCTTACATTGGCTATCTTAATAGTCCCTTACTAACAGGATGGCCAGACTCCAAGATCCTTTTCCAGAAACTCACAATGCAACTATTTTGGGGACTTTCTTCTGTAAGGTTTTCCAGAGCAAATTGCTCCCCTTCTCAGAAACTCCTCATGGTTTAAAATGCCCATAGAAACCCCCAAAACTTCTTAGCATGATTCAGGGCTCCACTGGCCTTCCCAGTTCCCTCTCTCTCTCCTGCCTTCCATTCCTTCATTTATTGATTGGTTCATTTGTTCACCCTGTATTGTTGTATTTGTGTCCTGTATTTTTTGTATGTGTTTCTAACCTGCATGTCTAGTACTGACTCAGTCAAATGGGGTTAAACCACCCAGCACATAGTAAGTGCTGAAATGTTCAAGATTAGAAGAGTTTTACCTTCTGGGGTCTCAGTAGCTCTTCACTGATAGCCTCCTGAGGTAAATCAAGTCAGGAAATTAAGCTTTAGCAGTGCAGAGAAATGGGTTTGTAATCTAGGTCCTTGGATCAAATTCAGTCAGAAACAGGGTGTTCCTCTGAGTGAGACTGTGGCTTTATGACATAACCGGGAAGCTGGAGGCAGCAAGAGTAATGCTCAGGGTTCTCCGGATGTGCCCTCTCTTGCCAAGTAAAGATGAGGCCTTGCTGGGCCTGAGTTTGACTGAAGAACCACGGAAGGCCAGTGCGTGTAGATGTTCACTTAATGAAAGCCATGGTGTAGTGTAGATTAAGTTGGCTGCTTTCCCAACTCTGGAATGACACATAATGGGAATATAAGCTTATCTTGAAAGAAAATGCTTCTCCCTCTATAGGGAACCGAGAAGCAAGGGGGAAGCCTTGACAAAACAAGTCGCATTTATGTGGGCAAAATTCTGAGTGCTCGGGATTGGAGTGGAGCACGGGGTGGGTGTGGACTCCTTCCTCCAATGTACAACCCACTGAAGTGTTGCAGTGAGGACAGAAATGGGATCAGAAACACCTGCAGAGAGCTAAGTGACTTGCTCAAGGTCATCCGGCTAAGAAAAGCTGAGCTGGGCCTCCCACAGTATAGGAATCCAGGTCTTGTGCTGCTTCATGCACATCACGAGCCTGTTGTTAGCATCACCTTCCCCTCAGAAGCCGTGCAGTGAAGCACAGAGAGTGTGGGTTTGGGCATCACTGCAGCCTTGGCCAGGTTAGCTTAGCCTCAGTGACCTCATGTGCAAGGTGTGGATAAGAACATTTGCAAGGACTAGTAAGCTGACCAGGTAAAGCAGCCCGCAGGGACCTAGGACAGAGTCAGTTAAAGGTGCTTTTTCTTGGTGAGCCCTTGCTTCTTCAGCTCTTCCTTCATTTGGTGGTGCATGAACCATCACCTGGGACTTGCCCCACATGGTAAGGAGGCTTGGTTGATTGCACCTTAAGTGCTATCAGAGAGAAATAAGGTTCTGATTGGATACAAATGTCGAACAACTGCAGTCATCGCTCCTTGTCTGATTAGAGCATTTTCACCCTTCTACATCAGCTATCTTGGTAGGTATGGGGAATTTTTTTCTCTTCCTTTCCCCCAAAAGTATCTGTATCACCTCAGTGTCTGGTGTCTGTTGGCTGTGGCATCTGTTACTTACTCTGTCAGCTCAGCCAGAGACTTTCCTGGGCTCCTACCTGCCAATAAAGTAGACATGCCTCACTGAGAAAACCAGGTCTGTCAGGAGTGAACAGGTGGGCCTTAGGACCTTTGCCACCTGTGAAGTTGGCTTTGCCCTTTTACGCCCTATTTGCAGGATACCCCCTCCCACCCCCCACCCCCGTCCACTTTGGTAATATCTCAGGAAGAAAATTCTACCCTAGAGTTTCCAGGAAGACACTTGATTGCATTACTGACTGATAACCCCATTACCCGGGAGCAGGGAGACTTGTAGTTTTGAGTTATGCTGAGTATTTAACGTATGCTGGTGTCAAGGCACAAGTGAAAAATTGAGAAGGCTTGGTTATATGATGAGCCCATGTCAGATATCAACTTAAGAAGGCTTTGAGGTTTCTTATTTTATATGTTTAAAAGGGTTCCTTCTTTGGAGACAGAACTTCAAAGGAGTCATTCCAGGCCACACTTCCTTTTGGTAAATCTTAACCAGTGTAAATGTTTACTTTTGTGTTGTAAATCCTAGGAGGTGGAGGGAGGAGGAATTTCAGAAGCAGGTGTCCTGCCAGCAAAAGTTAAAATTTAAAACTTAATCTGCTCTTTTGAGTATTTGGAAGAGAGGGGTAGCGGGGGAGGGGAGCATTGATAATTAACAAGCATGCTAATGAACCCAGAATCAATAGACATGGACTTTTTGCCACATTGTGTGAATTCCTGGACCTTGTGCCCGTGGGCCACTGGAAAGGAGACTTTAGGAAAACCTGCCTTGCTTCCTCCCCTTTTCGGGGGGGTAAGTGAATGAAAACTGGAGGAACAGGGCAAAACAATTAAAAGGGTAGAAAGAGAAACAAAGGGGAAAGTGAAATGATGTAAAGCAATATTTGTTAAAAGCTGTTGCTTTGGATAAAAATGTGCATTCCTCAAGTGATTACTAAAAGAAGTCTCCATTCCCCTACCAACCCCAGTTGGGTTACCCTCACTGCACCCAGGGAGGGGATACCTTGAACAAGAGAGTTTTGGGGATTGGCCTGGTACCCGCACTCTCAGGAAAAAGAATTCTGAGTTTTGTTTGCTGCCCAAGAAACATCCCATGTAAGAAACCCTTGAAAAACTGGGAAATTCTGTGTAGGGAGCCCACCTTGTGTGTTGTGTAGCTTGGGCAAAGGATTTACCTTCTCCAGGACTCAGTTGCCCTATCAATAAAATGGAGCTAGCCATTGGTACCTTCAAAATTGTGAAAATTAATTGGGATTTTCAATTACTAATGTCAGCACTAAACATCAGCACAATGTCCAGTAATCATTATTGTTACCCCCACCCCTACAGTGCCCACCATGTGTACATGGAATGTACTGAAAGGGAATGATTTGGTGGGAGGTGACCATGGGTTAACAAAACTAAGACCCCTGCCCACCTCTGCATGCTGTCATTCAGTGAGGCCTCTTTTGCCTTTGTCTTTCCTTTGTTCATCTGGAAGGCACTGGGGCTAGAAGGGGAAGAAAAAAGGACAGAGCAGAGAGAAGCATGCAGTGAGCGTGTCTGAAACTGTAGGTTGACAGCTGGCAAATTTGAGGCTACAGGGCTCTGCAGCTTAGGAGGAGGAAGATAGGGATAGAGCTGGGCCCTTTTCACTGTCCTCACCCCTAACACTGCTGAATCTTCTGACTAGAAGAAGCAGTTGGTGCATCCAGAATCCTCCACAACCAACTCCTTCCCACCTCCCTGGAGTCTCAAAACGACCTAAAGGCAGACCTGCCAAGCTGGCTAACTCACATCCATCCTGTCTGGAGCTGTCAGAGTTCCCCTTCCCACACGGGGATCATGCTTCAAACAGCAGTTTTACAGCTTCCTCACTTAGCCATGAGGATGAGAGCAACAAAATCAGAGAAATATCTCCCACTGGAAACTGCAGAGGTAAGTACAGGACATCCATGCAGTTGAATTGCTGTATAGACACTTAACCAGTGTGACGCGGAGCTACAGGTGCTGATATGGAAAGAATTTCAAGATTCATGGTTAAGCAGACATCAAGATTCAGGATTGTATGTGTTGTTTAAAAAAAAAATGGGGTTAAAAATACACATCCATATATACTAGACTCTTATAAAGGGTCTCCAAGGGATTCTATATTCCATAGAAACATTGGCCAACACAGGATTGAAATAGCTGCTGGTCCAGGACCACCATCAGAGAATCACTGTTTTAGAATTACTTTGTTTCATATAGTCCACTTCTCCCACTTCCCTCTGTTACCTGCCTGGCTCCTGTTGTGGTTTCAGTTTGTAACCCCAAGTCAGCTGGGAGCGAGTGGAGGGAGATTGTGTATGTACTGCAGTATATTTAATCAGTTTTATGATTTACTTGTTTTTTCCTCATAAAAATAAATATTAACATTGTTAACATCTTCAAATTGGAGTTTAACCTTAGGAATATTAGCCATGGTCAATGCCTAAATACATATGCACAAACTGATTTTCCTGCTAACATAACTGGTACTGGAGCCCCTCCGTGTTCAGTCACAAATCACTTAAGAACTATTGTGGATAGACACTCATGAGAGAAATTAAAGAAGACACCAGAAAATGGAAATCTATCCCATGCTCATGGAGAGGAAGAATTAATATTGTCAAAATGGCCATCCTGCCCAAAGCAGTTTATGGATTCAGTGCAATCCCTATCAAAATACCAACAGTGTTATTCAATGAACTAGAACAAATAGTTCTAAAATTCATACGAAACCACAAAAGACCCTGAATAGCTAAAGCAATCCTGAGAAAGAACAAAGCTGGGGGTGTCATGCTCCCTGACTTCAAACTCTACTACAAAGCTACAGTAACCAAGACAATTTGATACTGGCACAAGAACAGACCCATAAATCAATGGAACAGAATAGAGAGCCCAGATGTAAACTCAAGCATCTATGGTCAATTAATATGTGATAAAGGAGCCATGAATATACAATGGGGAAAAGACAGCCTCTTCAACAACTGGTGTTAGCAAAACTGGACAGTTACATGTAAGAGAATGAACTGGATTATCGTCAAACTGCATACTCAATCAAAAGTAAACTCGAAATGGATCAAAGACCTGAATGTAAGTCATGAAACCATAAAACTCATAGAAGAAATGAAACTCATAGAAGAAAACATTTCCTGGACACATTTCCTTGGGCAAGGGAAACAAAATAAAAAATGAGCAACTGGGACTACATCAAACTAAAATGCTTCTGTACAGCAAAGGACACCATCACAGAACAAAAAGGCATTCTAAAGTATGGGAAAATATATTTGTAAATAACTCATCTAAAAACTATATATAAAACATTTTAACATCTAAAATATATAAAGAATTCATATGCCTCAACACCAAAAAACAAATGACCTGATTAAAAAATGGGTGGAGGACCTGAACAGACACTTCTCCAAAGAAGAAATACAAGTGGCCAACAGGTACATGAAAAGATGCTCCACATCTCTAATCATCAGGGAAAGGCAAATTAAAACCACAATGAGATATCACTTCACACCGGTTAGGATGGCCACTGCCCAAAAGACAAGAAACAGCAAATGCTGGCGGGGATGCAGAGAAAGGGGAGCCCTCCTACACTGTTAGTGGCACTGCAAATTGGTGCAACTACTGTGGAAAGCAGTATGGAGGTTCCTAAAAACACTAAAAATAGAAATACCATTTGACCCAGTCATTCCACTCCTAGGAATTTACCCAAAGAAAATAAAATCCCTGATTCAGAAAGATATATATACCCCTATGTTTATCACTACACTGTTTTCAATAGCCAAGATATGGAAGCAACCTAAGTGTCCATCAGTAGATGAGTCCGATAAAGAAGAGGTGGTACATATACACAATGGAATATTATTCAGCCATACAAAGAAAAGAAATCTTGCCATTTGGAGCAACATGAATAATCTAGAGTGTATTATGCTCAGTGAAATAAGCCAGGTGGAGAAAGACAAATACCATATGATTTCACTTATTTGTGGAATATAAAAACAAAGCAAAACAGAAAGAACAAAACAACATTAGATTCATGGACATCGAGAAGTGACTAGTGGTTACCAAGGGGAAGGAGAGTGGGCAGGGGTGGGAGAATGTTGAACCACTGTGATGTAATTGTACATTTGATAATAAAAAAAAATATTGTGGACAGACCTTTGTTCATACTTATATATAAATCTTTCTTTGATGTCTTCTGGTAAAACCAGGAAGGCACCAGAATCAAATAAAAACTCAGAGTAATTTTCATTAGCTTGGGAGAAATTGAGGGGCCATTATTGGAGCTCTTTCAAGAAATGCTGCCTCAACTAGGAGTAGTGGCACAAAGAAGGACGTTTAAGGAACCCCAGGGTCTATGACTCAGTGCTGAGAAGGGCCTCAGTCTTATCAGGACTGTAGCTAGTTTGTTTTTGCTTGTATTTTTCTTTCCATATATGGAAAAGAGAGCCATATAATTAAGTCCATGTCTAAATAAGTCTAAAAGCACTTTCTCAACTCATATCAAATAAATATTCTAAGGTAAAGAAAGCATTTGGTCGTAGTTTGTTGGCAGTGTTTTTGTTTCTTGGTTATATATATAATAAAACTTCTGTAAGTGAGGCTTTCTTAGGTTTAATGAGGTAAAGTGAGTGTGGTGTGTGTGTGTATGTCAATGTGTATGATCACCACACATATGTATATGTGCTGGGCACATACACATGCTGGTGTCTATGAAAATATTTCTGAAAGGACACACAGGAAATCATTTTTTGAGATATAATTGGCATATTAACATTAGCTCCAAATGTGTAACATAGTGATTGAATATTTGTATGTATTGCAAAGTGATCACCACAATAAGTCTACTTAACATCCGTCACCAATCACAGTAATAGATTTTTTTCTTGTGATGAGGACTTTTAAGATCTACTCTCTTAGAAACTTCCAAATATGCAATACAATATTGTTAACTACAGTCACTATGCTGCACGTTACATACCTATGGCTATAATGTTTGGACATTTGGAATGAATGGAAGTTTGTACCTTTGGCGTTATTTTATCCACCTCTACCCCCACTCCCTCCTGCTGCTGACCATCACTGATTTGTTCTCTGTATCTACGAGCTTGTTTTTGTCTTTCTTTTTAGATTTCCACATATAAGTGAAAAGGAAATCTTAACTTTAAAGTTAACCTTAGGGGCTTACATCCATGGGTGTTGAGGGGAAAGTTTTTGATGCTTGTGGTGGTGGGGGGGAGGGTTTGTTTGTTTTTTTACTTACCGTTATGTTATCTGTGATTTTTTTTTAATTCTGTAACAAAAAGAGTGGTGGAAACTTGAGCATCTCAAGCCCCATCTCAGACCTCTGAGTCTCTGGAAACGGGATCCCATGTGCTTGGCAGCGTGTGGGTTGTGTATCTAATCAGGCTGAAAGCCAGCCAGCAGCTCCACGTTCGTGAGACCGAGAACCCCAGGAGGCTCATCAGGGTTTCAGAGAAACTGCTAACTAGCCAATTAACTGTCGTCTTGCTCTCCTGTCTCCTTTCCTTCCTTAAATGTTTTTTTGAGCATCTTTTGTGCGTAGCGTCAAACAAGCTTCTACAGACCCCCCTCTCCCTTCTGGAGCTGGAGGGGGTGCCCGCTTTGTGCCAGAGCTCATCCTGCTAGGATGTGTGTGTATTCACAGTCCTTGATCATCTCTGCAGAGCCTTTAGGTCTGAGAATTTGCTCTCGGTGCTGTGAGCCCCACCACTGGGAAAATGGCTTCTCCTCCCTAAGGTGACCTTGCCACAAGGCCAGATACAGGTCTGTCAAATTCCCAATGACAGGCAGCATCTCTGTGACCTTTGCATCCTCGAAAGGCAGTCCAGAAACACTGAGCTCAGTCCAGGTGTGGCCGCCAAGGCCTTCCCGAAGGAGAAAGACAGGCCACCCAACTCCACATGCACAGCTCCTTGCTATCCCCCTGGGTCCATCATTCTGGGGATTGGGACGCTGTAGAGTTCTCTAACTGGTGTCCTTGCTTTCTATCTTATCCTCCCCTCCTGACTCCATTCTCCAAAATGATCTTATTACAAGGTTTTTGACAGTCTGATCATGCCATCCTCTTGCATTAAACTTTGGTGCTTCAACATGGCCCAGAGGACACTCACATAAGACTGACCCTGACTTTGCTTCTCTTGCCGCAGCCTGTCCCCCTCCACCACCCACCACAGTCTGGCAACTGGTTTGCACAGGTGTTGCAGTTTTACGCATTAGAGAGCCTTCGCCAATGCTAGACCCTCCACATGGATTTTTCTTCCCTTCTCTTTCCATCTATTTATGCCAACTCACCCTTCAGCCCTGAACTTAATCATCACTAAATCAAGGAAGCCTCCTCTAACACTGGTGAGTAGATCAGAATCCCCTACATACAGTCTCATGTCACTGTATGTTGCCACTTAGTAGAACTGCTCGCATTATTTGTGTCACTGTCTCCTCCGCTGTACTGCAAGCTCCCTTAGAGTGGGGGCTCAGGCTGTTTTTCCATGAAACTGTATCCCCTGTGCCTGGCTCCAGTAAGCTCTGAACATACATGTTGGACAAATGAATGAATGGATGACCCTCCTGCTAAGGAGTGATGCTTCCCCCAAGGACCAGTGACAGGCCCTGCCCCCAGCAGGATGTGACTTAGGAGGCTGATTGGTGGGGTGGAATGTAGCAGGTCCCTCTGGTATCCTGGATACCAGAGCCGGTGGGAATGTAAACTGGGCTGAGAAGCTGCATTCTTGAAATTTCACTTTAGCCCAGGAGGAGTCTGCAGGGAAGTGACCCTGACCTTGAAATTCTTTTAAAAAAATCAAGATGAAAGGTGCAGTCATGCAACACGTTCTTTATGAGGGAGCTGCAAGGTGGGAGCTTCTACGTCATGCTTGATCAATCACCCAGACCTGCATCTTGCAGGCGCACCTTCTAAGATTCTTTGGCATCAATTCAGTGCCCTGGAGGAGGTGAGACTTCTGGCACATATTCCCTGGGCACTCACAGGAATGTCTCACAGCATTTCCCCAAATGAGGTGCCGCGGAAGTCAAAACGTGGTTTGATGATAATGGCCGGTGTTCACTGAGCATCTACTACATCTCAGGAAATGTGCTAAGCACTTTGCATGCTTTATATGATCTTGGTTTCTCAACACACCTGTAAACAAGGAATCATGCCAATTAAACATGAGAAATTACGACTCAAAGAATGAAAACGACCTACCCATAGTCACATAGTTTGGGTAGAAGGGCTGGGATTCGAAACCAGATCCATCTAGGAGCTTCCAAGCCACTGTTTCTATTCTGACTATTGTGTCATCTCCAAGTTGCCCTGACAGCCAACACCTGGCCACTTACAGTTTTTCTAGCACTTCACATTCATTAGCTCATTAAATTGTTTAAAAACTTGATGAAGCAGATATGATTACTCTCTCTTCTCAGATTACTAAACAGAGGCAGGATTCAAACACAGCTTTATCCACCTGCAAAGTCCTTGCTTTCTTCCCCCTCAGGGAAAAGGGGAGCCTGTGTTGCTGAGAGTAAATATTTTCCTCTCTGGTCCTTGATTGCTCTGTTTATT
Organism: Manis javanica; assembly: GCF_040802235.1. Taxonomy (NCBI): domain Eukaryota; kingdom Metazoa; phylum Chordata; class Mammalia; order Pholidota; family Manidae; genus Manis; species Manis javanica. The sequence goes on from NC_133156.1 coordinate 49,104,965, forward strand.
AAACGAGGATATTGGATTTTATCAGAGGTTTTCAGAGGTTTGGTAGCAATGGGGACATTCCGTCAAGTGCAGTCCCACACCGAGTCCTGGGGTGTGAACCCCTCCCTGTGCCTCCGACTCCTGCCAGCCTGCCTGGGTATGCCAGTTCCATATGTTCCACATACCCTCATACAGAACCCAGTCTGAGAACCTCAGAAGTAGGTGACTTCAAAGGCCTTTCCAGGGTGGTCAGCCATCTCTGTTTCTGTAATTTGGGGTCTGATAGAATAGCCAGGGCACATTCTCAATTTTTAAAACAAATACCTCATGGTCTCCCACTTGCTCAGGACCCCAGGCCAGAGGGAGCTGAGCCTGTGCCCTTCCTGCATTTTAGAAACTGACTAAAGGATAGGTGTTAAAGGTGAAATTCAGTGTCTTATGGTGTGGTTGGTGTTCTCACGTGCTAGGAAATCCATATAAATTAGTAGTTACTGCAGGACTGCTGGAGTTAAACTGACTGAATTCAAATCCCTACGCCTTCACTTCATAATTTGTGTCTGGGAGACAGAACACCCAAGCTGTGCTTCAGTTTCTCCCATGGGTCTAGAGGGTGCTGATCAAGCTGCATGTGGTGTATGGGCTTAATCTCCCAGCCAGTATTTGAGTGGTTCTTAACTGGGGAAGACTTTGACCCCTCCTGCTCCCCCCACCGCAGGGAACATCGGCAATGTCTGGAGATGTTTTTGGTTGTCATGACTGAGAGGGTGCATCTAATAGCCAGATGCCAGGAATGCTGCTGAACGTTATAGCTCCCTACAGAAAGAGTTATCTGGCCCAAAATGTCCGCACAGGCTTATGGTGAAGGCCAAAGTTGAGGAACCCTGAAATCTATCTCAAGCACCAACTGTGCGGGTTTGAGAATGAACAGAACAGACCTGGTCCCTGTTTGCATGGATCTTGTAGTCTAGTGTGCATTGCAGGGGTGGGTAAGGGGGACCTTAATTAAGGTGACTTGGTCAGATAAGAGCTCTCTGGGAAAGTGACAGTTTAACTGGAGTCTGAAAATCCAGGAGCTAGCCTTGAATAGAGAGGAGGAGGGCCTTCCTGGCATGGGCAAGAATGTGCTAGGTGGCCGGGTGAGAGTGAGCCTTGGAAAAAGTGTGAAGAGCTGGAAGCACCTGGAGAGCCTGCCAGGAGGGTCTTTAGGCTGCGGCGAGAGTGTGAATTTGTTCTAAATGCCACGAGAAGCCACTGGAAAGCCTTTAACAGGGGCGTGACAGAATCTTGTATAAAAAATACTGAGAGATGCTGAGAAACCAGTCTTGGCCATCTTAAGGACCAAGGGATCTAGGGAGGCCACTGACCCTCTGCAGGTGAGAGGACACAGGGCTTACCTGAATGCAGGCTCCTCGCGGCAGGGAGCAGGACCCGTCAGCTGGGCTCCCTGTAGAAACGAGACCCCCCAGAGCAGAAGGTGGGGTGGGGCCCTGGGTCTAGGAGAGGCAGGGAGCACCCCACAGTAAATTGCCTGGGGGGACGGGATGCAGGCCAACGGGTCCTAGGCCCTGGGGGCTGGGGGCGGCCCTTTGATGTGATGGGAGGGAGAACACTGTTTTTGCCTAGTGGTTCCCACTTTAAGTCCGGGGGCCCCTGGGTTTGGGGAGCATTGTTTCCTCCGTATGTGGGGGTCCAGCACATGGGTTTCTACCGCTTACCAGCCGAATCACCAGAGGCAAGTTAATTAACTGTCTGTGATCCTCAGTTTCTCATCTGTAAAGTAGATGAGTAATTAACCTCATGGGCTATGGAGTTGAAATAAGCTTCTATTTGTAAAGTGCATAGCAGAGGGCTCAGTGTAATCAAGGCTTAGTGAGTATTAGTTATTATGTAGTTACTTTAGATAACAAACACTTTCACAAATAATACATTTGATTTAATCCTTAGAGCAACAGTATGAGATAGGCACTATAACTGTTTTAAACAGCTTTATTGAGATATGTCACATGCCATAAAATTCATCCACATAAAATATACAATTAAGTGGTGTTTAGTATAGAGTTTTGCAGTCATCACCACGACTTTCAAACATATTTAGCACCCCAAAAAGAAACCTTGTGTACCCCCTTAGCCACCAACCCCTCAGTCTCCTTCTACCCCTCCCCTCAGCCCTAGGCAACCAACCGCTTATCTACTTTCTGTCTCCATAATTTACCTATTCTAGACATATCATATAAATGGAACCATATGGTAGGTAGCTTTTGGTGTCTGGCTTCTTTGACTTAACATGTTTTCAAAGGTTAATCCATGTTATACCCTGTATCTGTACTTCATTCCTTTTTATTATATTCCATTCCAGAAATATCCTATTATATGAATATGCCATATTTTGTTTATCTCTTCATTAGTTGATGGATATTTGGATTATTTCCATTTCTTAGCTATTATGAATCATGCTGCCGTGAACATTTACTTACAAGCTTTTGTGTGTCAATGAATTTTCATTTCTTTGGGGTGTCTGGTAGGTACTACTCTTACCCTTACTTTACACGTAAGGAAACCGAGGCACGAATGGTTAAGTTACTTGCCTGGGTCACACAACTGGTGTGTGACAGAGCCGTGCTTAGAACTCAGGCAGCCTGGCTCCAGAGTCTGTGCTCTCCCGAGAGCTTCCTACACAGCAGCTCCTGTGCAAGGAGTTGGAGAGGGCAGGAGGGCACAACAGACATGTCCCTGCCCTCGTGCAGCTTACAGGGAGACCACAGGCAGGAACCAAAGACACAAAGCAACTAGTGTGACAGCCGTAGCATTAGAGAGTCGTAAGGTCCTGGCTGGTGGGCCCTGGGACTTGTCCTCATCAGAGGTGCTTGGACTAAGCTCGGCAGGGTGTGGAGGTGCTGATCAGGCAGAGATGGTGGGAGGGGAAGCAGCAGCCTTGCTGGGCCGAGCTTGCCAGGGTTAGGGCCAGAAGAGCATGCGTCCTTCACTTAGCATTTAGTAGGCCCAGGGCTCTATAGATAATGGGTCCAAGGGGGCAGTGCTTTCTAAGAAACCCCACCCCCCACCCCTTGAGCACCAGGCATGAATGCGTCTTGCTGTCAGATATGACTGATGTCACAGTCAGGCAGGCCTAGATTTCAATCCCCGTCTCTCATCTTAAACATCAGAAGGTTGGTTTGCTTCACATCTAAACCTGGGGTGGTGTTTTTCATCTCCTTCCCTCCAGGTAACTGGCCTTTCAAATGGGGGAGAATATCCATTCCTCTTCAAAGGGGTGCAGGTGCCATTTGCTGATGAAAAATGGATTTGGGAAGAAGTAAGGTATCAGTCACCAGATACACCCCTGTAGGGGTTTGGCCAGTGGGGTCCTCCCCTGACCCCTTCTGAAGTGAGCCATGAAGAGAAGCTGGTGACTCACTCACAGGCAGCAGAATAAAACGCTTGTTATCTCCTGCTTGTTATCTCCTGCTAGCGGCATTTGAGCCTACCCCATTTCCCCAGGGGGCTGGGAGTATGTGTTGTTAGCTGACTGTGAACACCCCACACATTTAGTGCCCAGCTGCTCCCGGCCAGCAGGCTTCAGGGCCCAGAGGCGAGTCTGTAGCCTGCGTCAGGAACCAGTGTAATTGGAGGAAGCAGCAACCTGTCCCCAGGGCACTAGCTCCAAGGGCCTCCTCAGGCTCTGGAACTGGCGCACACACGCACACCCTCCCGCCGCATGGGGGAGTTCGGGCAGAGGAGTGTGGGAAGGGTAACGGGCCTCCTGGAAGACTTCCAGAGGTGGGGAGGATTAGACACTGCTCAAGCCCAGCTGACCTGGTTTTATTCTGAATTGTGTGGAGCAGAAGAGAGAAGAAAAACAACAGATCAGGGCAGTAGGTTCTGGGTGCTGATGGAGCTGAAGAACCAGGGGATGGCGGGTAGAGTTACTGAGCAAAAAGTCAGGCCATCTGCAGCTGGGCAGGCCCTTGACTGGGAACAAGTCAGAGCGTTAGGTGCTCTGGGTGGACTGAGAAAGAGGTGGCACATGCCCTGCCTCCCAGGAGCTAACAGTCCAGCTGGTAATGAATGCACACAGGTTTAAAGCAGTGAAATTAAGTTTTTGGGTTGAATTCATGCTGACAGGATTCAAGCAGAGGGAGATTCCTCTAGACTTCATGGAGCCCTTGTAGGTTTTGTGGGGTTTAGAACGGCCACACTGATGTGGTTGGGGGTGGGCAATGGGACCTGCTTAGCCTTTCATGTGCTAGGACATTGAGGTGGGAAGGGACCCAGTGATTAGACCACATTGCATGGAGGACAGGTTTTGTGGGAAGGGAGAGAACTCCCACAGTGTAGATAAGGAAGAGCCTTGGACACCCAGCAAGGAGACCTGTAAGTAAAAGGGAGCCACTGGCAATCCTGAGCAGAGAACAGAGCATATATGCCTTGGTTGAGGGCACTGTTGTGGGCTCCTGAACATTTCCATCCCCATCCAGTGGGCTTGTCCAGGTGTCCTGAGGCAGGGAGCAAAGGGCATTTTCAATTCCTTCCAAAGTTAAGTAATTCCTTCCTGCTTATACCCTCCAAGGAACTGGGCTCCCAGAAGCTTGGAGTTCTTATTCTGTAATCACCACCCGGCCCTAAGAGGTCCTCCTGGGGGCTCTGCATGTACTTCCCATTGCACACTGGGGAGTCCCACCCCGAAACTTGCCCAACAACAATTCCCCCTCCCATTTGCACAAACCTGTAGTCGTGGTTTTGGAGGTCATGAAGTCCCCTTCCTAGGGCACATGGAAGTGCCTTGTTGATAGTGGGACCTAACATTTATTGAGTGCTTCATTTTGCTGTGCACTTGATTTTATTCATGATAGCCTCTGGGGGTTGAGTGTTTACTGTGAAGTTAAGCACGGTGCTAATTGTGTATCCTCATCTCCCCACACTTTTTGCAATAGGTGTAAATAATGATGGCCATTTTATAGATGAGGAAAACTGAGTCTCAGAGGGGATGTAACTTGCCCTGGGTCCCAGAGCTCAGGTCCGCCTGGCAGTAGAGCACCCCTGCTTCCACTATACCTGCTGCTGTGGGCGGCAGCACACACAACTGGTTCAAAGATCTTGCTGACTTCCACCTCAAAAACTGAACTCTTGTTTCCAGGGTATTTCTTCCTTGTCCTCAGGGGTTCAGACTGCTCAGGTTTTGCCCATAACCCCAAATCAGTCTTCCACTGATGGCATTTCTAATAATCTGTGAGTGCTTCTCCCTTGGCTCCATTAGGGATTAAAAAACACTGCTGCATCCAGCCCTAGCTGACAGGAAGCTATCATGCAGCAGACCCAGACAGTGGTCTGCAAAGCCTTAACATTATGTGCCTTTGAATTAGAGCTCCTGTGATACTTAGTTTCTACATAGAAAGGTCTTGCTAGGGAAGTGGAAATGTATTAATTATCACTGTTTTGCTTAAAGACCTCGGACTGTTTCTGTGAAAGGAAAGGAGACAGGTTTAGGTATTTCAAGGCATTTTAAGGCAGCCTTGCAGATCGTTTCTGCAAAGACTTCATTGGCCTGAGAGAATGTTCACTAGCCTGCAGAATTTTCATTTGTCCTAAGTTTGATAGAGCTGGGTATCCCGTGGGAAAAAGTGCTTGGTTAAAATCTGAGTTCTGCTTCCATCAATGAGTTATAGGGCCTTGGGCCTGTCCTTCTCACCCAAAGTCAGTTTCCTCACCTGTAACATGGGAGCATTATTTTTGTGCTGCAGAATTGTCCTGTGGGTTAAGGCAAGACAGCAGAAGTGATAAGACTTTTGTAAATTCCACAGTGGATATACTTGTGGGGGATAATGGTACATTTCCTTAACTCCTGGAGTTCTTGAAAACATCATGAAACAAAAGAGGGGAAAGTTCTTTGGAGAGTGAAAAGCTCTCTGCATCTCTTCCGCAATGGTATTATTGCTCAACCCTCAGCAATGTGTCTCCCACAGCAGGAAGCAGGGAGGGCTTAACAAAGCACCGCAAGTGGTTCATAAACCAAGAAGAGGCTCATTTAGAAAAGAAACTATGAAATAGAGGCCAAATATTTATAGTAAATATTGGAGAAAAAATTTTTACTGGGACTTTATTTTGAGAAGCCAAACTGAAAATTATGACAATAAGTGGTTGTCATATTTAACAAAATTTGTTACAGTTGTAACTATGCCCCAATTCTTAGTATGAACAAGTGTTCAATTATTTTTTTGCATACTTATTTTGACGCAATTAACAATAGCAATATAAGGGGCACCTTTCTCTTCTCATTTGACTTGCCCAGCGGACCCCATAAGGAAGGTCATTTTTGCAAAATAATTGAAGAGAGCTTCACCAGTTTGCAGAGGGCCTCATTTAACCCCTTATTGTCATTGAAGTTCTTCTCTTTTGAGGGGCCTGCTCTCTCGCCCTCATCCTTGTGGGCCTTCTCCTTCGTTTGTTAACTAAGGCACTCTGCTACTCCTTGGGTGTGATTTGAGCCATCCTTCAGCATCCTTTTCACCAACTTCACGACATCCTGCATCATTTGCAGTATTACCCACTTCTCGAGGTTGATGTGCATTGTGTTTGCATTGCTTTGTCAACTGCTAAGACATTGAACCGACCCATGAGGATGTTGAAGTGTTAATGGGCTGGTCTAGACACTGATACTAACTGGAGAGTAATAGTTGAGTAGGCACTGATTTTATAAGTGCTTGTTTCATGGGTTAAATTTTCCAGTTGTGATGATTCTTGCTTCCCTAAGTGATCTTCCCAGTACGGGAGCAAGATTATAAATATCCAGTTATTGAGTTTCCCGTGATGAAGAGTGCAAGCTAGAGTCAGAGCGCTTGGATTTCCATCCCAGCATCTATTTGTACAATCTATGTGGACCCTTGACATGATAATTAAGTTACCAGAGTCTCATTTGTCCTGCCTGTAGGCAGGGGACACTGTTGATCCCTAACTCATAGGGTTTTTTTGAGGATTAAATGAGATAGTTGAGATAAAGAACTTAATTTAATAACTGAAACTGACTATACTCTCAGCAAATGTTAGTTATTACTACCAAGTGTGGTTCATGGTTTTCACCAGAATGTTTTTACTCCTCTGTGGCCCAGTTGTCCTGTGGAACTGCAGTTGGCAAGTAGAGTGTCAGGGACGCTGTACATCCAAGTCCAGGGTCTACCATAAATGAGGCTTTAGCAGGAAGGAAGCCTCCCAGAACCACAGTAATGTTGGGAACAAGAGTATCGCCAGCATTCAAGATGTTTGTATGGTGTGAGAGACTCTACCCAGCATTACCTTATCAGGTCAAAGTGCCTGAGTCTGTGTCATAGCAGAACCAGCCAAGGGAGGCATGCGCCTGTAAGAGCATTGGGCCAGGGAGCCACAGCTGTGGCCCTCCAGCTGCCTGGAGCTCGCTGCCCCTTGAAACTAATCAGGTGCTCTTTCTGATGTAAGAAGCAAAGAGGTACAGAAAGGGCAAGTTCTTGCAGACCGAAGTCAGCAGGTCTGAGTTAGGCTAGGAATCTATTTTAAAACACAAAAACATTTTGTATTTTACAAAAACACTCTAAAGAGAGAGCACATACCTTGCACTTAGTAGGCATGCCTGAAATGCTTGTTGAGAGAATAAATGGCATGCATAATACACTGGAATACCTCCTGTTGTGCTGTGAGCAAAGGAATTCAGCTGAGCCATTGTTGAGAAACCTGTGTGACTGGTTAGAATTAGTTAAAAAGTAAAAGCTGAGGACCTCCCAGGGCCCAAGTTTGGTATGCTCTTTAAGCATGATTGTTGCATAAATTGGTGGTGGTTTAGAAACGGTTGCCAGACGTGTCTTATTTTTTAATGTGACAGTGGATGTTCTGGTCGCCATACAGCAATTTAAGTAGGAACCTTGTAGTTAAGTCAGGCAGTGTGAACCCTCAGTGCCCTACATGCTTTCCTTCTGATGTTGGGGCACTGGACCTTCTGAGGGTCTGCTGGGAGTCACGGGGCCATGAAGGGCAGGGGGAGCTGGGCAGAAAAGGAAAATAAGGCTTTTGCTCCTGTCTTAGGCTTTGTCTCCTAGTCATAAGAAAATCATTCTGCATCTGTGACACTGGGCTCATGCTCTAGGTTCCTCTTTCCTTTCCTTATGGATCCTCAGAAATGGTTCTCAGGCACTGCCAATAACCCTGAACCCACTGGACTGGTCCCTGAGGGACAAGGGTCCTCCTCACAGGCCAAGGCCATGGTCTCTCCAGGGCAGCCACAACAACTTCGGAGCACTGGGGCGGACGTTGCTTCCTGGGTCCTGAGAATGACTGATTAAATGGGTTTGGACCATACATCCTGCAGGGCAGATCCCAGGAGGGAAGCCGTTCCTGGGCACTGCTTGTTTAGCCCACCACGCTGAAGGGCCCATTCTCAACTTCTGATTTGCCTTCCTCGGTGTCCATCCTTGAGAGGGAGTTTGGAGTTCTGGGCCATGGATCCCAGCAGCTGCCCCACGATCTCCCTGCACTTTTTGTTGAGATGCTAGTGTGGAGGAAAAGGTCTGGTGAAGTCCTTGTTTACTCTGTTGAGACCTGTTTGTGGGTCACCTGTTGCCATTCTGCCAGCTTATGAACGCAGGCCTTATTTTCCTGCATATACCGTCAACTTGAATGTGAGGGAGGGGCCTGAAAAAGAAGTAGGAATCCGTGAGAGGATTTATTTCATTCTTTAGCCTGCGTGAAATCTGATGGAGATTTTTTTCATAGTCATTGACAAGCAAAGTCCGTCCCCAAATCCCAAATCCCTATATATTTATTATCATCATATGCACCAGGCATTATTCTGTGCTCTGTCCCCTGGGGAGAGTGTAGTGACCTAACAGTCCTGATGCCTGCCCTGGAGAAGGTCACTGTCTACACAGAAAGATGTTAAGTTTATTTGCAGTGAAGCTGGGATCTAGTTTGGTCTGCAGGGTCAGAGCAGTGTTATTCAGGTGATGGTGATTTAATTATTTGACATACATACCACCATAAAGTATAATGCATGTAGAGTACTGAACACGTGCTGTATTCAAGCACTGTGCAAACACCTGGCATGCCTGAGTCCTTTACTCCTGTGAGGTGTTACTGTCAGCCCAGATTGACAGGTGGGGTTTGCAGCACCAAGAAATGGATGGAGTCCTGTGCAGGGCATATAGCTGCCAAGTGGCAGAGCTGGCCCTGAGCTCAGGGGATGTGACCAGTGTGTGTATGTGTACACACACATATGTATGCACTTAAGCTGAAGTAAGTTGCAGTTAAGGGAGGCCCAAGCCATCACCCTCACCCTCTCTGCTGTTTTCCTGCCAAGGAGGGGCACGTCCCCAGGATGTTTGCAGGCTTTCTTCCGCCTGGGCACTTACCCAGGCTCCTTTAATCCACGGCCGGATGGGAAGAGCTGCTGGCCCTGCTGGCAGAGGGAAGGGCCACACATCATTGTCCCTTTCACGAAGCTCACCTCTCACCAAGTTCCGGGGTGGGGTGGGAGCTTGGCGGTGAGCACAGGCCTGCCTTTATCCCACCTCGATGTCGGACAGGCCAGAGGAGAGCTTCTCTGACTTGCCAGCTGGGGGTGACAGCCATCACAAACAAGGGCTTCTCCAAGGAGGAAAGACAAAGACTCCCTCCGGAAAGCTGGGGACATGGGGGACTGAGGAGTAGTTGTCTGGTTAGGGTCCACTTGAGAAACACAGAGAAGGAAATGGTCAACCCAGAAAAGGGCTTTAAGAGGGCCCTTCCTGAGTGTGACCTAGAAGAAATTTGGTTGGGGGGAGGCTAGGGGTGACCAGTCCACAAACTATAGTCCTGCTTCTTCACTTAGGGATGTGGGAAGAAAGGGGTTTCTCTCCTGGGGGAAGAGTTTCTGGATAATTGGAAAACCACCGCTAACATGCCTCAACTGCTTTGCATCTGCCAGACATGATGCCCAATGTTGTACTCACACTGTCCTGTAAGCCTCCCAAGAGCTCTGTGAGGTAGATGGGACTGCTGTTATCCCCGCTGGCAGAGGAAGAAACTGAGGCATGACATGTTAATTGACATGCCCAAGGTTCTGGAGCTGGTAAATGGAGGAGCAAGCTGGGTATTCCTCTCAGCTGTGCCATAGCCAAGTCACCTCCCCTCCCTAGGCCTCAGTTTCCCCTCTCCACAATGAGATGGCTGTATATAGAGATTTCTAATAAAAGTCCTTTCAGGACCAAGGCTCCATGACTATGTCACATAGTCTTACAAGGTCATTCAGCCACTGAGGGGTAGGTCCTCTTGGGCACCTAGGTGTTGACACCCCTTCCCTCTTGTCCCCATGCACACCTATTTCTGCGTAAGCCTCCTGAAATCTCGTTTTGTGTATAACATCCTCTACTTACAATGTTTTTGTTTTGTTGTGTTTTAAATGCTTTCCATTTTTTATCTCAAGAAGTCCCTTTTCCTCCCCCCTATGAAAGCTTTCTGCCTCTTGTCCCATGCTGCAGGGCTCCATCAATGGCCAGTAGCCTCATGTTCACCCCAGCCCTGCAGACAGGCATTCCCAGCCCTCTTAACATTTACTGAGCACCTGTCACAGGACTTGCCCAAAGTCACACCATCCAATAGTGAGCAGCTATTCCAAGCTAGAGTTTCATCTCGGGCTGCTATTAGGCACGTAGTAGGCCCTCAAGGAATTCTATTTTCTTTCCCCCTCATTAAACTGTCTCTTCTTTTTGCTTCTATTCACAGACAGAAGGCAGCACAAGGCAGGGAGCAGGGTTGACTGCTTCTTCGCACCCTCAGGGCCAGACCTCCCAAGAGCCCTGCCTTTGGAGGCATTGGTCTGGACCAGCAGCTCCACCAGCCCCCACTCGAGGCAGCCTCCTTAGTAACCCGCATTTTCTCAAAGTAGTGCCCAGCAGAAAAGGGTGGTGATTCACACAGCACCATCTGCCTGGGCTCTCCAATGTGAGCTCTCTCCACGTTTGCCACTTAAAACACTTGTTTCACCATCCAGGCCATTTGTCCAGGATCTCATGGGAAAACCTTCAGCCACATTGGACATTAAATGCTTGGAGTCACAGTGAAAACCCCTGGAGAAGTTGCCCTTAGCTCCAGTTAGGACTCAGAGTCAGGACTTAGTTCTCTCCGTCTCCTGACTCTGTCCACTGTTATATTCCTTCATTCTGAGTTTCCACATGACAGGCTTCTGGAATGCAAGACAAGCGAAGAAAGAGGTCTCGGTCTTCCATGGCCCAGACAGAAGTCTGGAGGTAGACTCTCATGAGCCCACACTGGGTCACTTGCCTGCCCCAGCACCAGAAGCTAGGGTTCAGAGGCATAGACTGAGGCTTGGTCAGGCCTGTATAAATGCCCCTCTAGAGCTGGGGTGCAATCCATTCCCCATCAAAGCACATGGACTGAGAATCTTAGGTGACTTCCCAAGAAAATTTGCAGTATGCTTATGAAATAGGTGGAATGGGTGTTTGGTGGCAAACCCCCAACAACTGTCCTCTGCACCTTCCCTGCTGGTCCCCAGGACCAGTCCAGGAGCCTGCACATGGGGGCTAGGTGGGCCCCTGGACACAAGTTGAGAGTTGCCCTTCTGGACTGACTCTCCTACTTTTAAGCAATGCTCTATTTTTTCTCCACTCAAAGATGAAGGGTATCTGGCCAAGGGCAGCACAGAGGATGTAAAGGAAGTGGAGGAGACCCTGTCATTTTCACGATCATTCATTTGTTCATTTAGTCACTCATTCTTCTGCTCATCAGATTACTCAGCTCTTTGCTCCACAAATGTTTGTTAACATCTTAGACGTTGGCAGGCACTCAGTTAATTAAGGATTTCCCAAACTTTAGTCATTGGTGGATCCTCTTCCCAATTTGTCATTCAGTCATTGGTGCAACTTTTCAATTTCCCTCTTCCCAGTTGTTGGCAAAAGCCAGCAGAAGCAAAATGATGTTGTTGATCCTTGGCTAATGGCTCATGGGGAGGCTCTGAACCTGGGGTTTGATCTCCCTTTATTAAAGAGGAGTCTGGCAGATGTTGGAGGTGTTAAAGACACAGTATCACCAGACTGAGACTGTTTATGATCAGATCTGAAAAACTGGAGGGGAGTTGAAAGGGGAACCGTTTTCTTCTGAGAGCCCATGCTTATTCCTGCCTTGTATGTATGCCACCTAAAGTTGTCCTGCATGCTGCCAAAGTCTTCATATACATGTGGGAAATAAAAAATACTGATGGGATTCAGAAATAAGTCCAACATAGACCTTGCCTCAAAGCAACTTCCCTATACTAGGAGAGAGAAGAGCAAGACGTGATGGAAGGAAGGGTGCAGGGAGCTCACCGGAGGGTCTGAGGGTTTGCGCCTGGAGGCTGCTGGGGCCTTGATGCCCAGGGAGGATTGTGGCCTCCAGGGAAGAGGATAGGGCTCCCAGGCAGAGGGAAAGTGTGAGAAAGGCATGGGAATTGGGGGTGTTTGGAGAGCAGCATGGAAATGTGCCTGTGCCAAGTGCCACCTGCCCACTTGGGTGTCCTGTTTATACTTGGATCCTAATGGTGTTTAGTACGCTCTCCACTCAGAACCGACACGGGGATATTTGCCCAGGGACTTGCTTATTCCCTGCACGCTCTCCCCCGGGACACCCTGGTTTACTCTACCTTCTCTGCCCAGTCATCCTGGAGTGGCAGCTGGTGTAACAGAAGGAGCCTATGTGGATGCGGACCCCAGAGCTGCTCCTTTCCTGCTGTAGGACTGGACTTCCTTCCTGTAAATTGGTGGTAATCAGACTGCCTACCAGAAAGGGTGCTTGAGGGTGTAAAATGAGACAGTGTACCTGGAGTGCCAAGCGCTCAGTGAACATTAATGAAGACCATTTGAAAACTATTGTTCTGTATGCCCTCTTTAAGTGCTTACAGGTGAGACACGGTTGACTTCCTATGCCCTTTGCTTCCCAGCTCTGGGACCTCTGGAGCCTTAGTTTCTTCTCATAGAAACCCTGAGCCTTGGCTTCATCATCTGAAAAGTGAGATATCCATATCAGGCGATCCAATGACATGTACAAAGTCAAAACTACCCAGTATGCCCTCGGCAGACACTTCCTTTGCCTGAGTGGCATCAGCTGTGCTCTGCGTTTATGTGATAATTATTCAAACATCATTCACTGAGTTCCAACTTAGTACCAAAGCCTTCCACACATTTTTTTTTCTGATTGTCAAAATAACTGCAAGGTATTAATATTTTTATTTCCTGTTTTGCTAATTGGATGGTGCATGATGATTAAGGGCACAGAACCTACATGCCTAGATTCAAATCTCAGCTCTGCCGCTTTCCAGCTGTGTGGCCACGAGACCCAGCACACCCTTTCCATGCCTCAGTTTTATCTAAAAAATGCAGATAATAATCCATACAAAATAGTGTCGTCTCCCAGGACTGCTATGAGGATTAAATTGTGTTAATACATGTCATGCTTAGGTCAGTGCCTGCTAAATAGCAACACTCTGTAAATGAGAACTGATGCAGGTATTATTCATGAGGAGGTGAAGCTGCTTACTCAGTTGGTAAATGGCTGAACTCCAATTTGAACCCAGACCTGAGTGCTCCAAAGCCCACCCCCCTTCCACTCCTCTAGCAGTCCACCTGTATTTTCAGCCCTTCGGGGGCCCAGGATAGCCACTCATGCTGCCTGTCACCCAGGCTCACCCCAGTGGGTTTGCTCGCCTCCCTCTTTCGCTTTCCCTGAGAAGAGGACACACCACCAACCTTCTCCCTCCTCCCCTAGCTTTCCTGGAGCTATCTTGTGACCAGCCTTCCTTCCAGAATTTTCTTCCAGTAGCCCCATGCTATTCTTCCAGACCCTGAGGCAGTTCTTGCCCTTTGCATGTGAAGTTCTTAAGTAAAGAGACAAGGTGCTGCTAATGTGCAAACATGCAGCAGCCCAGCTGCTGGTCAGCCTGCTCTGACTGCGTGGAGCCTTCTCCTCTCCCACCCCCAGGAATTTGGGTTGCTGCCCTTCCTTGCCCAATCCTTCAGGGAGCCTCCCCTCCTTTCCCTCTGGGCTGCTGTCTTGAGGGCTTTTCCTCTATAGTTGTGTGCTATGGGGCCGATCACAGCTCCTTTTGAGGCCTTAGCTTCCTGTGCTGCACTGTGCCTGGTTGTGAAGGTTGAAGACGAATAACACTAGTTATTTGGTGAACAATCGCTGCCCTTCAGGACCCTGGCTACTTCCTGCTTCCTTTCGGGAGCCTTGTGGGAGCCGTCCAGCATGCTGGGAGCTCTCCTTTATTTTAATCCTGTGGCACCTTTCATGAAAGTTTCATTTTGAACAATGTCCTCATTGTTTTCATTCCTCCATGTGTATATATATATATATATATATATATATATATATATATATATATATATATATATATACTACCATGTGTGAATGAATTAATATGTTTATGTGTTTATATAAGTTCATATGTAGTGTTTGGGGCTGGACACATGGTAGCTATGTAGGAGATACTCGCTATTAGCTTAGGCTCTTTCAAAAATGAGTATTTTTTCATTTGTTTCTCAATATTGATGCAGGTAGATTGGGTTTGTTGAATCCTTTTTCATTGGTCTGCACGTTCTCCAAGGAAAAGCAAAATCTCAACTATTCAGATAAGTTTCTAAAATTTGTTTTAGTTTACTTTTTAAAAATGTCTTTTCTCCATTCTACTTTTTTTCAGGAAACTGAGGTGTGTTTAGCACTAGTACTGTACTAGGTACAAAAATAATCATTCCTAAAATTAATGGGGCCCTTGGGTGTTCACTGTGGACTCGATTCCAGGGTCTGACTTTTACCGTCCGCAGAGAGAGGTTTCTGGGTGCCCGCGCGGTCTACTCCATCAGCGTGTTTCTCCTTCATGGACCTCTTCTGGTCCTGTCATTCAAAGGAGGGTTCTCAGGGCCTGTTCTTTGGTAATTTCCAGTTTTCTGTGGGGTTTGTGGAGAGCTACGTAAGGTTCAAGGGCGACCCTAATGCTTGAGGTTCCAGAGGTAGACCCTGGAGTGGAACCAGACACTTTGTGCCCCGGGAACTCTTTGTAGGAGTCTTGGTGTTGGCTTTCTAAGTGTTGGGTTCCAGGACTTTGCCTCGCTGGGAGGGAAAAGGGAAAAAAAAATACTCAAAACCCTTCCCCTTGGAGTAAAAGAGACACTCACAAGTCCTCTGTTTCATTCGTTCAGCAGATAGGAAGCATCACCTAACTGCTCCATCATCAGAAGACAGTGGTGAGCTAGGCAGGCCAGCTGCATCTGAGTGGGAAAGATGGCCAGGCAGTCCACATGCTGCAAACAAATACGGAGCTCGAAAGTAACGGGCAGATGGGAGGAGCCCTGGCCTCAGGCGGGGCTGCCTGGGAAGGCTTCTTAGAGGTGGCATAGCAGCTGCCAGCTGAAAACAGAAGGAAAGAGCCATGTGAAAGTGTGTATGGACATGTGGGCAGCTCAGGTAGCAGTGTCCTGGGCAGGGGGAGCTGCGTGAGCGACCTGGGCAGGGGGAGAGGCAGGAAGGAGGCTGCTGAGTTCTGAGAATTGGACAGAATAAGTCTAGAGAGGTCAACAAGGGACTGTGTCCCAGAGGCCCTGTGCAGGCCGCACCAAGGAGTTCAGGTCTCATTCTAATTTTAGTGGCAAGACTTAGAAGGGGTTGAAGCAGGAGAGTGACAAGATCGGATTCTGTGTGTGTGTGTGTGTGTGTGTGTTATAATGGAAGGGTGGTGAGCAAGACGGAGGAGATGGAAGAGTCAAAAAAGCTAACAGCTAGAGAAGTGAGGTGCGGGCAAGGCAGGCAGAGAGGGAGGAGCTGAGAGAAAGAGAAAAAGAGAGACATGACTAGCGGAGAGCGAGATGTCAGTGATTCCCCTGGGGACGGCGACTTAACAAGTAGGAGAGATCTAGAGGCTTTTGGAAACCAAGCAGGTATGAGAGCTGCAGGCTCAAGGATCGGTCTCCCCATCCACACGGGGCAGACAGAGTGAGCCAGAGGGAAGAATCCCGGCTCATCCGCTGGTGCTGGACCTGCATGTCTTCTTCTGCACCATGAAATCTTGCCACATTATTTCTACTGATTAGACTTGTTAAGACGCTAATGCATGTAATTCTTGGAAGGCTTCGTTCTGGAGATAAAGTAGAAGGAAGTGAAGAAGCCCACAGTCCTTGAGCCCTCCTCCCTGCCAGGGAGCATGCTGCCTGGGCCTGCAGAGGTGACATGTGGCCCTGAGCCTTGCCCACTGCGCTGACCCAGTTAGGCTTTGGCTTTTTTGTGTTGGTGTCCAGGGAAAAGGAGCAGTAGGTGCATTGTGTCGGGCAGGGGCCTCCAGTCAGCTGGGCTGGCAGGGCCCCAGCGCACCCTGCTCTCCTCTGGGGCTCATAGGCGGTGGTGGAGCAGTGGCTCCCAAGTAACTGAAACCTGTAGACGCTCCACAAGGAGCCTGTCTACCATCAGGGGTCACTGCTTCCCCCAGGACATTTCAGCAGACTACCCAAGGGCTCCGGAATACATGCACCGGAGAGAGTTTCCCCTCTACACTATGATGATTATACTGATGAAAGTGAAACCAGAGTAGGAGACAGAGGCCCCTGTTGGGTTATTCACTCCCCAGAGAAGGAGAATTGTCTGCTACCACACTTCTCCAGTTACCAGTGGGAATGAGGCGGGAGACCCACTGAGACAGTCGAGGTGGACGGGAACAAGCAGTGGGCCAGGGCTCTGGTCCTGTCCAATCCTGGCACAAAACAGGGATCCGGGAGCCCTGCCAGTTCAGGAAGGTCTCTGAGTGTCAGTTTGCTCATCTGTAAAATGGAGTAATAATGATGGTAATGCGGCTGCCTTTGAGAATCAAATAAGATCAAGCATGCAAGCATGTGGAGGACCCCAAAGGATTTCTTCAATCACAAATTTCCCTTTTTCTTATTAGGACAAGCAAAACTTGGAAGGTAGAGGGCCTAGTTGTGAACCTTGCTGGAAATTCCAATGAAATCTTTCTTTGTTCTTTTATGAGTTCATTTATTTGCCCAATAAGCATTCACTCAGTGCCCACTCATGTAAGATGTGGGGGTTGCAGTGATTAATAAGACACTGCTCAGGACCTCATGAAACTCACAGAGGTGACAGACATGTAAACAAATAATACAAGCACAAATACCGTAAAGAAATAGGTATTCAACCCTTGCTTCAGATAAATGGGTGCCCAGGGAAAGATATTCTGGGCAAAAGGAACAGCAAAGACAAAGGCATGGAGCATGTGAACTAGTGTAGAATATGCATGGATGGTCTTAGAGTCGTGTTGTTACCAGGAGCAGCAGGAAGCTGCCACCTTCCCCAGGCCAGAACATTGTCAGGTCAGGGAGTTCAGGGGATGCACCAGAGTTGTTCTAGTAGCTCCTACGACCAAATGTTCTAGCTGTGGTCTTGCCACAGTTTGTGTTGTGACACACAGGTCTGATCTTCATCAGCTTTGTGTTTATCACAGAAAATACTCTAAGCTCCCCTTATTTATTACCCTCTACCCACAGTCTTCCAGCAAAATCTAATTGGTTGTAATTTGGGGTAAGGGGTAATAGTTTGGTTGTTGTTTTTTTTCTGTATTCTTCATACCCAGATGCCTGTGGGGGAAGGATCAAGAAATAATCTCCAGGTCTCCCCAGGGCCTTTGCCATCAGCTCCTAGACAGCCTCCCAGGCTGGTGCCTCAGGTCTGCGGGCTTTAGGGAAGAGCCGGGAGGGCTGATGGCATTCCTCTCCGGGCAGCTGCTCCAGGGCCATGCTGGGAGTCTCCTTGACTTCCACCCTGCTGCACCGCTCCACTTGTAAACAAGGATCGTGTAACTATGCTCATACTTGTTTTCTTTCAATACTTGAGTATGTTTCTATACTTTGAATTTTCCTCTAAGAAGAATATTAGAGTTCATTTTATAATGACTTTTGTATAAGGGATAGAAAGAGGTTTAATGGAAGGACTGAATTTGGATAGAAAAATGTTCCTTTTATTTTTAGGTCTTTTTTTTTTTTTGTCTTATTTCTGGTTATAAAAGAAGAAAAAAAAATCCTTGAATATTATCCTTACCACTGAAAAGCAAACACTGTCAACACTTTGGCATTTTTCCTTAGAGTCATTTTCCCTTTTCTTGCAAGTGGGTGAGATTGTGCTGCATGCACAGTTGTGTGTACTGCCTTTTAATTTCTTTATAAATTCTGTAATATAAGCATTCTCCCCTCTGTCATTCAAAATGCTTTATGAACATACATTTCAAATGGTTATAAATCAACCCTTCAGTCCCTATATTCCGCCATCCATTCATTTTCTACAGTTCTTGAGGCTGTATCTGTTTTTTTCTTGTGTTAAATAACATTGCTTTGAACATCTTTGTGTATAAAATTTTCTACCTGGGTAGGTTGAGAACAGTGGTGAATGCTGATGCATTTGTCCTCAAGAGTCCAGATAAAGCCCTTCTACCAAGCCTGCTGGGAGCATCCTTTGCTCTCCAGACCTTGGGTGGGCTCAGTGTGAGGACCAGCTGGTGCTCTGCAGTCCACCTCCTATCTGTTGAGCCCCCAAATTAATCTCAGATTTGTGGAATATTAGAAACAATGTATAATGTCCCATTTGCATTGCACAAGTGATCTCGGTGACATCTTTCTCCCTGTCTCTCTCTCTCTCACACACATATACCCTTGAGCCAGTTGGATATTCATACATTCCCCCCTGGCACCAGAAATAAAGGTGTCTGCCAACCTACAGGTTTCTTTTCCATGTGGCTCACCATCTGGAATGGCCACCTGGCCTCCTTGTGGGCTGTGTGTGTGCGTGTGTGTGTGTGTGTGTGTGCATGCATGTGCTCAGGCACCCGTGTCCCAGGGCCAGGGTACTGTGTCCCCTTTCTGTGTTTGAATGGCTGAATGAACAGGAGCAAGAGAGCAGAGGCACAGAGGACACTGCCCAGAAGTCATCCTGGCAGTATGAATGAATAATTCATATTGTAACTGCCACTTTCCAAAATAGCTATTTTAATTGCTTATTTGTTTCACTGCTGACTTTAATTCAGCTGCTTTCAGCTCACTTTGGTGTTTAACATTGACTTGCAGGTAGAGCTTCCCTTCAGGGAACAACAGTCTATTTATTTTCTTCTTTAAAAAGAAATGATGGGAGGAAAATAAACCCTTGAAGAAAGTCATGCTTTTCTGAGGCGAAAACCATTTTCTTTTCAAAAACTCCTGCACAGAGCACCTTTGTAATCAGTTGCTATAGGTCTCTGTGGTCTTGGAAAATAAAGAAATAGCAGTTGGGTGGACAGACAAGGCAAGCTTCTGGGCTCTGTCAGTCTGCTCACTGTGATACAATCAGCAAACACTTGGGTGTCTGGAGCTTCTCAGATCCTCAGACACAGCCATGCCATGCTTTCCTAGGCATGCCAGTGGCACCATGTAGGAAAGGTATCAATCAGAGAGGCCCTACCTGCCTGGGCAGGCAACCTGGGGAACTGCCCTACCCCTGCTGCCTATAAAATAGTGGGGGGCCAGTGTCATGTCCCCTCAGGGCTCTAACAGGACAACTCCAGTGTGAAATGTGTGGTTCCACTTTGAAATGGCTTCTTCACGGTCCTAGTAGAATGATCTGGAAAAGGGGGTGACTGGAAGTGAGGCTTTTGGAGCTCCCGATATATGTGTACAAGGGCAACAATAGGTAGTGAGATAGAGGTAGGGTTTGGAGGGCCTGAGAAGATAAAAGCCATATATGGGTTATGGTGTGAGGTGACAGGTGTTGATCTGAAGACACAAGAGCACTCAGAAATCCCATGGTGGCTGCAGAGATGGGGCCGGTGGGCACTGTGGCCCAGCCGTGCACCTGCAGATCCAGGGTGCCTGCAGAGCTGGTAGGCCAGGTGCAGCCGAGTGCCCCCTGCCCCAGCCCTGCTTGGCCTTCTGTATGCAAATGGATGCAAAGGGAAGAAAGCCTTTTAATGTGGGAGGAAAGAAAATGATGTTCACTGAGGGCCTGCTATGTGTGGAGCAGCAGAGTGGTTGAGAACCTGAGTTCCTGGATCAGATCCAGATGTTGGCCCTGTGCTCACTGGCTGTTTGTCCTCAAGCAAGACGCTGTGGGACAGGAGCCCAGCAAACACCATTGAGGGCTGATACAGCCTGCCTGGGGCTGTGCTTGGAGGGAGGCTGGGTGACCCTTGACCAGGCCCTGCAGAGTGGGACGGGAGGCAGAAAGCTCTAATAAAGAACAAGAAGGAGAGGGATTTCTTGCACACCAGATCGGTTGCCATTTTTTAAAGTACCTACAGATATGAGGTAGAAGATGCTGTACACCAATGCGCCCTAAATGTGGTGCTGGGACCAGCAACATCAAGGTCACCTGTGAGCTTATTGGAAATGTAAATTCTCAGCCCAGCCCAGAACCAGAAACCTATTAAATCAGAAAGTCTGGGGGTGCATCACAGCCGTCTTTGGGTTACCAAGCCCTTCAGAGGATGTCGGTGCAGCTCAGGGTTGAGACCACTCCTGTATACTGTGAGATGTCAGGAGGGGTGTTCAGAGAATGACTGAGTATGGGAACAGGAACTGGGGGGATGGTGCCAGGAAACTGGTGCTCAGGAACATTCACTCCTCTGTGACCATGTGACTCTGGACAAGTCCTTAGGACATAGTCTGGGAAGCTCATTACTGAAAAATCCCTTAGCAAAGACTGGGTCATCTTCTCATGGTAAGGGTGGGGAAATAGCTGCCCAGGGTGGGGAAGGGATTTGGCACAGTCGCTCAGTGGCAGAGCTGAGAACTAAAGCCGGTTGGATTTACCTCTCTGCTAGTTGACTGTTCCTGAATGTATCAGCTTACCTCTCTGTAATATACTTGTAACATTATTTTAAACAAGTTAATATCATATTGCATTGACTATGGAGCTTTCCTTAATTTTTTTCCTTAAAACTTTACTGGGGACTTAATTATTGAAACACACTAAATTGTGTGTAATGAGTGCAATTTGATGAGTTTTGAGGTACATATATACATCTGTGACCCATCTTTATAATCAGTATACAAACATTCCCATCACTCTTAAAACTTTCTTTGTGCCCCTTTATAATATCTTTCTCCCCTTCCTTCCCCCATCCCCAGGCAACCACTGATCTGCTTTCTGACCCTGTGTTTTCTAGAATTTTATATAAATGGAATCATACATTGTGGTCCATTCTTTCTGACTTTTTATACCCAGTATAATGTTCCTAAGTTTCATTTTTGTTGTTGCATGTTAATAGTTTCTTCCTTTTTTATACTGAGTAGTATTCCATTGTACAGATGTACTACGTTTGTCTACCCATTAAACTGCTGAATGGATATTTGGGTTGTTTCCAGCTTGGGGTTATTACAAATCAACATAACCCTGATTTTAAAACCACCATTCGTGCATGTGCCATTAAAGAAAAAAGCTACCAATTAAATTATGACCCAATGTTTTTAAGTTAACTAGAATGTTTATTTCATAGTCACTGAAACAAATCTTTCAAACTTAGATTTTTTTACTCACCTATCTCTTACATACGTACAGAAAAGTATATAAACAAAATAAAACTGCAATACTCCTAAAACATCTTCCCATTCTGAATTTCATTATTTGGAGTCACTTTTTAACTCAGCATTACTGATGTTCGTGCTTTACTTTGAGTATCATCCTTGGTGCCCTCGAGAGTGTTGGAGGTGCAGCCTTGTTACGAGGACCCAGAGAGGAATTAATTCAAAGGCTTTGGCGCTGGGCTCTGAAGACAGCAGGGCAATTAAGTAGAGTTAGCCTACTGTGCACTCCTGCTTTGGGAATGCTGCTAAACGTGTCTGTTCACCGCCTCCTCCACCCCTCCCCATAACCATTTGGTTCCTAGGGGTTGAAAGTGCTCCACTATTGTCTCTGGGCTTTTATCCCAAGCCCATGACAGCTTGGATGTCTGTACGCACAGGCGGTGACACCTCCTTCAGGACTGCAGCCGGGCAGACCGTGCTATAAGAGGTCAGTAGGCCGTGGTAACACACATCCCAGTTTCAGAGACGTTAAAATCTTATTTTAAAATGTGCAGTTAGAATAGTTGAAATAGAGTCCATGTAAAGGAGCCTGAATAGTGCCTGGTACTTTGTAAACACACAATGAAAGTTAGTGTTTATTATTATTATTACTAGTACTACTACTCCTGTTACTATTAGGCATTAGTTTCCTTGCAAGTTGAATGAGGGTGGTAGTGGTAGTATCTGCTTCACAGAAATTTTGGGAATATAAAGGAAATTATTTATGTTACATAGAGCTTATGGTCCAGTGCCTAATATTTAGTTGACCTTCAGCAAAAGATTTTTAATTATTGTTTCATTGCAGGCTCACAATGCCCTCAACCTTTGGGACAGGCAGGCCAAATAGTAAACTTAAGAAGGCTAAAACTCAAAGGGGGCCTTAGAGATGTTATTTTCTGGCTCCCTCGTTGTACAGGTGGGAAGCCCAGAGAGGCGAGGCACCTTGCCGCAGGCATGGCTAATGTGGTGCCAGCGTCAGGGTTTGGGCCCTGGTCTTGTCACCCCCTTCCAGCTCTCTAACACGTGCTGTCATGGCAGTGGCCTCTGGTCAGGGAGGATCCTGGAGAAAAGCCGTCATGGCCAGCTCCATTCTAGAAGGACCTGCTTCTCGGGCTGCATGGCCGAGGTGAGGGTCAGAGCTCCAGGCAGAGGATCGGCTGAATTCCAGGGAAGGGTGGGCTGGTTGGAGGCCCCTGGAAGGCCCAGCACCTGGGAAGACCCCTTAGAAACGGGGCTCATGGGGTGGAAGGGGCAGAGCTGAGAGCTGAGTGGCCTCAGCGTCCTGAGTACCGAAGAGAGGAGCTCTGCAGGCCTGCCTGTGTTGCATGCCAGGTGCTGTGCTGAGTCACTCCCATGTACGGGTTCATTTAATCTCTTGCCTGCCTGCCTGTGTTACATGCCAAGTGCTGTGCTGAGTCACTTCCATGTTCTGGTTCATTTAATCTCTGCAAGACCCCTGTGAGGCAGAGTTTCTTGACAACTTTATACCAGTGGAGAAACTGAGGCTTAGAGCTAGGGGAGGAATGGGCTAAGACTACACAGCTAAGAAGGGTGGGGGTGTCCAGTTTGGTTTCTTGGCCCTTTCTATAGGGCACAGAACTTCCTTAATCTAACTTGCAATTCAGAAATGAGGATGAAGCTGGCATGGAGCTGGGTAAACATATATACCAGGTGGTCTTTTCTGCTGTAGTGTTGGGCTTTCAGGAAATTACCCTCTAGGGTCCACCTCCCAACTGGATCCCTCCATGAATAGGAACTTCATAATTTGATACGGCCTCTCACCCAGTGATAAGTCTCCAAAAATAATAGGGTGAGTTAGTCCAGAAAATACTATTGACAACTATTTCTTGGAGGCTGTTCAGATACTCACTGCATTTCAAATAGAGCCAAGCTTAGCACCAGGTTGGCTTGATCTCTTGGTGTCCTGAGTGTTATGTAAGCCACTGGGTTCATTCTCGGGTTTTAGTTTCAGCCCTGCCACTGGGTCCTTGGGTGGCTCAGGGCAAGTCTTCTCTCTGCGTGCCTCAGTCTGCTCATCAGTAGAACAAGGGGGTTGGTTTGTCAGATTCTGGATAGCTCTTTCAGTTTCTCATTCTTTATTACCTTTATATTAGGGTCTTCATTTGGACAGCAATAAAAAAAATGCATTGCTTACATTTATTGAGCATGCATTGTCTGTCAAAATGCTGTTTCATGCATTATCTCATTTAATGTTCAAAGAACACTGTGAAGTAGGTATGAATGGTATCTACCTAAAATGGTTGTTATAAGGGCCAAATGAGTTAATAGATATGAAGTGATTGAAATAGTTCCTGGCACATAGTGAGTGCTCAATACATGTATTATTATTTTTCCAGTTTTGCAGAAGTGAACACTGAGCCACAGAGAGTTTATGTATTTTCCCTGAGGTCATACAGCCCGAACGTAGCAGAGCCAGAATTCAAACTCAGGGAGTCTGGTTCCAGAGCCCTGTGTTCTTTTTTTTTTTTTAAGTGTAATTTTTTTTTAAATTGAGTATAGTTGATGCACAATATTATATTGGTTTCAAGTATACTACACAGTGATTCAACAGTTACACACATTACTAAATCCTCACCCCAAGTAGTACAGTTAAAATCTGCCAACATAGGAAGATGTTAACAGAATCATGGGCTATATTCTCCATGCTGCAGTTCCATCCCCACGACCGATTTATGTTATGACTGAAATTTTTGTGCCTCTTTATCCTCCTCACCCACCCACCCACTAGCCCTCCTACTCCACCATGGTAGTAACAACCAATCACTTCTTAGTGTCTATGAGTCTACTACTGTTTCATTTATTTTGTTTATTCTGTTTTTAGATTCCACATCTAAGTGAAATCATATAGTATTTGTCTTTCTCCATCTGGCCTATTTCACTTAGCATAATACCCTCCAGGTCTAGCCATGTTGTCACAAATAGCAGGAGTTTTTCTTTTTCATGGCTGAATAATATTCCATCTTATACATGTACCACCTCTTTATCCCTTCATTTATTGACAGACACTTTGGTTGCTTCCATGTATCTTGACTATTGTAAATAATGTGGCAGTCAACATAGGGGTACATACATTTTTTTAAATCAGAGATTTTGTTTCCTTTGGGTAAATTCCTAGAGTGGAGTTACTGGATTTATGGTTATTTCTATTTTTAGTATGTTAAGGAACCTCCTTACTGCTCTCCACAGTGGCTACACCAATTTGCATTCCCACCAGCAGTGTGGAAGGGCCCTGTGCTCTTAACAACTACTCTGTGCTACCTCTTGATAAGACAAGAAGCAGGAGTAATACATTAGAGAGCAGTGGGGACTGTGTGCAGCTAGAGAGTACTTGCCCTCAAAAGGCATGCTAATTCCATCTTTAAAACATAGCACTATAGTAGACAAACCTCTACCTACAGGCTGCATTTGGCCCCTAGTGGTCAGTTGGCCTGTAGTCAGACAGTCTATTCAAGTCCACTATCTGGTTCTCAGAATCATAATCCCAGTCTTAAATCCCAGCAAGTGATACAGAGAATAGTAGCACAGATTCACTGCTATGTCAGCAAGCCAGAGGAAACTGGGGTATGACTAGGCGTAGAGGCGTGGGGATGGAGGTGGAGGAAGCAACAGGCCCAGGTGTGTGATCGCAAGACTCCTCAGGGGCAGACTGAAGACAAGATTTTAGTATGGAGGGGTGAGCCACTGTTTTGTGAGAGCCCTCCCTGAAAAAGAGAGGGGGACAAGGAGCATTCTGGAACCTTCCCTGCAGCTCTCTCCCTCCTCTTCTTTTCCTCATAAAAGAATTCCAGGAGTGGGAGTTACTTGGCAAGAACGATTCTGGATAGACCAGCCCAACTGAAGCAGGGAAGCAAAGAGGTCTGGGGGTCGAAAAACTAGAATATTGAGACAGGTGTTTTGAGCTTGGAGGGAGGGAAGGAAATCTTTAAGAGCAAGAGAACTTGGAAATTCCTGGTGCAAATGCCTCTTTCAGAGAGCAAATTTTGAGCCAAATCCACTCCAGCTGCCATCTCCTAACTTCTGTCATTTAATTTCCAAAAAGAAAAGAGTGCAGGCAGTCCCAGCTCCCCCAGGTAAGGAAGCTGTGGAGTACAAGCAAGGCTGATTCGCCATTAGCCTGGATAATTATTTTGCCTCAGCTTCCCAAGCATGAAAATAGGGATATAAAACCCAACTGATAATAACAGCTGATGTTGATTGAGCCCTGTGTGCCATGGGCTCAACATAGCTCTTTTTAACCAGGTAGTTAGTCTGAGCATCCCCACTCCACAGACATAGAAGTGGATTCAGGCAGGTTAGGGTTCACGCCCGGGGGTACACAGTAAGTGGAAGTGCCTGCCTGCATTTGGAACCCAGGCGGCTGATGCTAGAGCCCGCCAGAGCCCGTGAGTTAACCATCACTGGGGCTCTCAGGATGAAGGATGACGATGGTGCAGATGACGATGACATGTGATAGCTAACGGATCTGACCACTTATGATGGAGGATGACACCATCGTCACTGTGTCCAGAGCATAGAGGTCTCTGAGCTAATCACGTTAACAACTCCCATTTATTGAGGGTTTCTTATATGCCAGGCCCTTCATATTACATGCTAAACAATTCATATGGGGCATCTCATTAACCCACACAACACACTTACGAGATTGGAACTTCTGAATTTCACAGAGAAGGCAACTCCTAGTGCGGGTGCATTACATGCCCATGGATGTGGAA
Organism: Manis javanica; assembly: GCF_040802235.1. NCBI lineage: Eukaryota > Metazoa > Chordata > Mammalia > Pholidota > Manidae > Manis > Manis javanica. The sequence continues at coordinate 49,131,231 of NC_133156.1, forward strand.
GAAGTGGGGCATGGGATTCAGCCCAGCATAGATTTCTGAGCCTTTGCCCATAGCATCTACCATCTCCACATTCACTGGAAAGCTGACCATCGTTCTGTTCTCTTCCTTTCTCCCTGGACTCCTTCCTTCTCCAGCCTCTCCTAACTATGCCCCAATCCCTCCATCCCTCCCTTCTCCCAGTGTCTTGGCCTTTCATGCCTGGATGGCTTACCTAGCGCCTCACTAACTACCCCTGCATCCTCTGTTGCCTGTGGTTCATAGCCTCAAGTAATGTAACTGCATCGTATGTGATCACCAGGTGCCATGCGGGTGGGTCACTGCCTGTTTAAAGTATAAGCCTTGGCTGCCTGGCCAGACCCTGTGCTCTTAGAGGCATAAACAAAGCTGATTCAGATGCCTGAGCTCCCCTCCTGTCTAGCATGGGACTGGACTGTTGTATCCATGCAATAAGTGCATGTTGCTTGGAGAATTAGTTGAAATGAGGGAGACAGGAGGAGAGTGGGAAGTGAGGGGAGCAGCTCCTCTGGGTCACCTTTGGCAGCTCTGCACAGTGGTGGCTCTCAAAATCCTTGCCAAGGGACCCCAGGGTCCAAAAAGCCCCACCTCTGCCTCCACGCAGTCACTCAAACATAATGCTATGTTATGTGGCTTCCTTTTCTGTTCCTCAAACTCACCAACATCATCCCACCCAAAGCCTTATACTGGCTGTTGCCCTTGCATCCCACAGTCTGGTCTTCCCTCCAAGATCACCTCCTCCATGAGGCCTCCCTTGGATGCACACACCCTCCTCCCCCGTGATGCTGATCCCACCACCCTGTTGTATTTTCCTGAATAGCGTGAGTCTCTGAGATGGTTACTTCGATTTGCTTCCTGGTTGAGGTTTGTCCCCTGCCTAGACTATAAGGGCAGGCCCTCTCTGTCTCAGCCGCTTCCACAGTTGGTGTTCATTAAGATTCAGCTGTGTTCTGTGTGCACAGCCCTACTAACAAACTCATGAGATGGTTATGTTTATCGTGCCCAGATTTGTGAGATGTGTGAAGAAAGGTGTTTGAATGGAACTGAATCAAAGGAGGGAAGGGGCTGCTTAGAAATGGTGCTCTGAAGGGCCTGGAGGTGAAGGCGTGTAGTCAGGAGTTGTGCAATCTAAGCTATGGGAACTATGCATGGGAAACACCCTGGGGTGGAAGAACTGGCCTGCTTATTGAGCTGGGGCAGGAGGGAGGTTCGGCTGAAAGTTTGGACAGTTCTTGGCTTGGAGTCTAGAGGGCTCTTTGGAAAGTGATCCTGCCCAGCTGGCCCTGAGAGCCGGGTCAGGGGCCAGCATCCTGCCGGACAGCTGTGAAGATGGTACTGTGGGAAGCATTAAGATTGCTCGGGAAGCACTGGGAACATGAAAGATACGCTACCTATTCTTCAGTCCCCAGAGAATCACCACCCAGTGTTAGACTTGGCAAAAGGTTTTCTGCTCCTTCTCTGAGCTGCCTCCTTAGAGAATATGCCCTGTCTGAATTCCAAATGCCGCCCAGCCGAGGCAGATTGCTCCCCGAGCCTCTCCCATAGACCCTAGGAAAGCAGCATGCAGGGGGCAGAAGGTGAGAGGCCTGTGTACTGTGCTCCCCTTAGTGGGGTCCCAGCAGAACCTACCTGTCCCCAAGGCAGCATATCTGGGCTGTTTTCCTGTTGTGAAACATTCGGGAATGTTTGTGTTCCTTCAGAGATTTGTGATTAAGAGGCAGACCTAGTTCTTGCTTGGTGCCTTTCCTTCCCTCCCTCCCTCCCTCCCTCTCGCCGCTCCAGCATTTGGTCATTTGATTTCATGGTTGGGGTTTTTCAGCATCCCAGGACTTGGAGGCTGGAGGCTGGACTGGGGTGAATCGCTTCATTGGAGAGTGGGGGCTGGGATTTCAGGCAGGGCCTCAAGTCCTGGCCACATCTGAAAGCGGACATCTCTTCCCAGATCACATTCTTGGCACTTGCCTGAGGGGAAACAGTGCAGGCCAGAGAAGCACCCACAGTTTCCCGGGGGGACTGGTTCAGACAGTTCCTCTCTCTGGCAGGAAGAGTGAATGTGTGCACATGTGTATACGTGTGTGTGTTTAATCCTCATGCAGCTAAAAACACTTCTCTTCATCCTGATTCTCTGAATGACACATCCCTGCACACTGAATAATTCATCTCCCTCTTGGCATTTGTTCCAGAGAGAATCTTGCTGTCCAGATTTCTTGTAACTTGCATAGTTCTCCAATATATTTTCTCTTTCCCACGGAAGAGCTCTGGGAGTCAGGATATCAGCCCTCTGGCTTTCCCCCGATGAGCGCATCGAAGGGAAACCTGAATATCAGACCAAAGACTTCCTCTCTCCTGTGCCATCTTCCTCTGACTTTGGGCCTCGCAGCTCACTCTTCTTTTCTCTGTTGGGCACAATGTCTGTATTGGCTACACGTGGGAATCAGCATCTCAGCCCCCCGCCTCCTGCCTCTCACAGGGTGTCTACATGCCCTTCACCTCACTGAGGCTTGGCACTTAACATTTTTTCAGACACTTCACAGTGTCTAAGGCTGAACAACCAATGGAGTTAATGGTTTCTGGAAAAGTGATGATTTTTGGTGTTTCAGTCCTGTCTCCACACTAAGCCCCATCCTCACACATAGAGAACTCAGTGCATCACTTGTATCGATGACTTGAAAATATTTGCTCATCCTTTCATTAAAAAGCGAGCGGCCGTGGCTTATCCAAGTATGTTGAATATCTTTGTACCAAGACACAGATAACCGAAGGTGCAAACATGCTAAAGCACCAGTGCCTTTTGCTTGCTTCAGACATCCCCTCTGCTCCAGATTCATCATCTTTATCTCTGACATAGCTTATGCTGCATTCCAGGTTGTTCTGAGACTCACTTGGTCTTATTAAATTTGATTAGCAAAGCTCAGGTTTTGGAATCAGGCAGTGGGGCTTCAGGTTATGCCTCTGGGGTTTACTACCTACGTGATTTTGAGCATGTTTCTCATTTGTAACATGCAGTTAGAGCCCCTATTACCCAGAGAGGGAACATAAGCTGCATAACTTGTATCTAGGCCTACATTTAGCTGTTATTAAGTATTTTAATTATGTTGATATATGAACACGACAGAGAAATTAGCAAAGAGAAAGAAAAAAATTTGGAATTACATTAAAATCCCTCTGCTGGATATCATTTTAATGTATATCTTTCCAGTTTCTCTTGTATACATACACACACACACACAAACACACATTTTAGGCAAAATGTCATACTACAACAGTGTCTGTGGATTTTCTCTTTTCAATAATGTTTTTCTCAGTATATTGAGAGCATCTGTCCATGTTAGAGTATGGAATGCTACATTATTTTTTGTTCTATATATTCATTATTGTATTCACCTAGTCCACAAGGATTAGTTGATTGTATTCACCTAGTCCACAAGGATTAGTTGAGCACCAATTGTAGGGGACATAGGATTCTTTTGCTTACATGCACCATTAATGAAATCATTTAATTAATCCCCAGGGAGGAATTTTGAAAGGTGATGATGCATGCACAGATCCATGGGCACTGTCAGGAAGGGATGTGTCTTCTTGGTGTTCTGGGTTGTAAACTGTATATATAATAAGATTTATGTCTCTGCACCCGGGCTGGCAGGCAGAGCTTTCAGGGCAGAGGGCAGGGAGAGGAATGAGCCAGGAAGGGAGGTCACAGATTTATCTTTCCTCAGTAACAGAGTAACCTGGCCTGTGTGCAGTTTTTCCAAAGAGATCCTTTCAAAGATTTCTTGGGTAAAATGTTGAATAAGATTTGGCTCTTGGTCACTGGTCTTCATTCTCTATAAGGAGAAGGGAATAAGCCACTTAGAGAAGTGTTTGGGTGGGGAGGCCCCACAGGGTGTGTCATTTGGTTTCTGAAGTCTAGGCAGTACATCAAGTGGAGATGCGGTGGACTGGGGACAACTTTGCAGAAACTTCATCCAGACTGAAGAGTACTCTTAGCTGAGGAGAGTTCCCAGCACCTGTGTGTCATCTCCACTTTTTCCTCCCTTTTACTCCAAGGCAGTGGCTTATGATTTCCCTGGGGCTCAGGAGATGCATTGAAGAAGTAAGTCAACTTTCAAGAGAACCCTTTAGCCCAGAGCAAGGGTTCTGGAGACATATTTCCTTGCTTGTAATCCCAGCTTTGTCACCGACATTGGGAATGTTACTTAGTCTTTGAGGGTTACTGCCTTGGGTTTCCCCTCCGGAGAAACCAAGCTAATAATAACTCATTTTTTGAGCATCGTTTGAAAAATAATTTGTGCTAAATGCTCTTACAAACATGGCCTTATTTAAGCCACGCGACAACCTGGAGAGTGGTGATTATTATCTCCACTTTTCAGATAAAAATGCTGAGGCTCAGAAAGGTTAAGTAAGTTGTCAGACTCACACAGCCAATAAAGGGGTACTTACTGAATCCTTATTTGAGGTTTAGTCTGTTGCATATCATCTGTGCCACTGGCTTCATCCTCATCGTCTCCCACAAAACAACAGAAAATTACTAATAGAAGTGTTTGGATTATCCTTTCATTTAGGCAATAGATATTTTGCACAACCCACCTGACTCTGGGGTACATGAACACACCAGGTCCTGTCCACTGGGGGTTCTTTCAGTGTTTCTGTTTTCCCCATCTATTTTGCTCTAAGTTTGATTTGGAATGGGTTTAAGAGGGAAGGAGATTGCACAGGATAAGAGAGGGGATAGTTTCCTGTGGCTTGGAGGGAAGCTCTTGGTCTGGAACCTGAGGCCCCATACCCGTTATCTTTCTCCCTGTCCTACTGTACCTCAGCTTGCCAATCTGTCAAGAGAGTGGTAAAGCAGAGCCTTTGGGCTTCCAGAATAAGGTGGGGGTTGGGAGCAGATAGGAGATGGGTAATATTAGGATATGTATTTTAGGCAGAGGCAGCAATGGGATGAAAGCAAAGGGGCTGTCTGGAGGGGCCACATGCTGACTTTTGTATATCTAGATTCCTGGCTTCCTGCACGCTGGGTAAAATGCTTGACCTAATGCTAAATGCACTGCACTCATGCTGAAATGGTGTGTGGTAGTTTCTAGCCTTGAAAAGCCTTTGTTTGTGTAGGTGGGTGATGTGTCTGTCTGATTTAGCCACCGTGGCCAGATGATTACCACCACTCCACTCCCCACAAAATGGGGACTTAGGAGGGTGGTTTTTGCTAAATGATCAGTTTGGCCTGGATTGTCTATCGAAGGAGGGCAGTGGGTATAGGCATTTGGGAGCTGACTCAGGAAGCAAGTAAGACTACTTTTGATCAGACCTCCAGGGATGGGAATCTGCTCTTCTAGTTGCTATAGGACACCAGCTTTCTAGAGGGGAAGTGGGCATGACAAAGACAGGCTAGAGCTAGAGTGAAGACTGGGGATGAGGTGGGCCAGGACATAGTAGGTGGGGAAGCCAGAGAGAGCCGGAGTGCTAGTCCAGAAGCAAGACTTGGCCTTCGAGCCCTTTCCCAGAGGAGGATGACGACTTCCTCAAATCACTCCTCAGTTAGTGGCAAAGTTGGGGCTGGAACCCAGATTCCCTGCCTCCCTCCTGGGTGATGTGACACTGCTGCTGCAGCCATGTGTTCACCTTACTGGGACAATGGGGACACAGAGCTGGTGTCAGCGCAGTTTCCAGGTCTTTTGGGCCAGCTCAGAGGAACAGGGAGGCTGAGAGGAGCAGCCAGTTGTAGCGCCTTGGAGATTGTAGGCTGATGGACTCTGTTTGTCCTCTCCTTTGCCAGGTACACCAAACCGCTCACCTTTGCTGACTGCATTAGTGATGAGTTGCCGCTAGGATGGGAAGAGGCGTATGACCCACAGGTTGGAGATTACTTCATAGACCACAACACCAGTAAGTTCCTGGCTGGCCTCCCTTCGTCGTCCCCTTATTCCATTCCCTCTACCTCCGCTCACCCCCAAGGCTGTAAGAGCTACCATCAGAGGCTCTTAAAGCCAGACTGTTTTGTTTTATATAGAGTTAGAGAGAGATGTCAATGTAGATATAGATAGATATTGTATGCTCACACAAATAGCACTTAAGAAGGGTTTTAAATAAAATCTAAAAATCCCCTTCTCACAACTCCTCTCCCCAGTTTTACAGAGGCAAGCACTGCAAATAATTTCTTGTAAATCCTTCCAGAAGTTTCCCAGTCATAGGTGTTTATATGTGTATGTGCATATATTCTTTTTTTTTAAACATGTGCATACATATATTTTTCATATAAGGCAGATGTGTCATTTCCGACCATTTGGGGGCAGCCAGAGCCTCAGTGAGTCCCCTGCAGCGTGCACACATGTGTCCACAGTGGATTGATAATGAGCGTGTGCATGTCTAGCTCATCATACCAGTCAGCCTACCCTCACTTCCCATCTGTGATCCAAGTATCCTGATCCAGAATGAAGATTCCTAGTGTCTCTGTCTCTGGGACTATGGTAGAGAAACGGCTGGGGGAGGGAGAAGCATGTTGTCTGACAGGTGGAGGAGCCCGGGCCACAATCTCCTAGCCAGGGGGAGTTGATGTGTATTTGGGCCTCATCTCTTGTGTACCTTCTGGCCACAACTATTTCTGCCCTCTGAAATTTGCTACGCCATTTGCCCAGGTATACAGAGGAAAGAGGATTTTTCTGTCTCCCTATCAACCTTCTGAATGTAGGATTCCCTTTAGCCCTTCAGGCAAGAGGAGAAGGGAATGAAATGGGAGATGCTTGGCCAATCCTGAAGGCTGAGTACACAAGGCCCCAAATCCTAGTAGCCCCAGTTGACTGAACCTATACTGTGTGCCATGCGCTGGGCTAGGCGCCTGGTGGGCATCATCTCATTTGGTCCTCCCCACCACCTTGTGGGTGTTGGGATGATGATAGCCCCATCTCATCAATGGGACTTAGAGGTAGTAATTGACTGCCCAACGCTCAGAGCTACAACACGGCAGAGCTGAGAATTGAATTGGCACTGGGAACACAGTTATACTTCCCCATCCACTTCCTCCTTGGGGTTCCAGTAGCACCCAGCCACCCCTCTGCTGTGCCTCTCATCACTCTGTAGATAACCCTTTACCTCTTTGTCTAGAGCAGGAAAGTATCTAATTGATCTCTCTAGTTCCAGGCCTTTGCCCAGTAAGACACATAGTAGGTGTGTACTTGACCTTTGCTAAGTAGAAAAGGGCATATATACATGAATGCATGACTAAATGGATGAATGAGAAGACTGTTGTTGGCACCAAAGCGTGGAAGGATTTTTGAGAGACAGCTAATGGCGTGAATTGCATTGTTGGTGGTAGCAGAGGTTTTTATTAGCACTCGTGATTGCATACTGGATAATGAGAAGTAAATATGCCTAATTGAGTGTGTATGGGGAATGAGGTTAATGCTTGGAGGGCTGCATGGTATGCTGGGTTAAACACTGATGTGCAGGAACCCTAATCAGCCCTTTCCTGTTGCTAATTGCTGAGCGCATTCCCCTCATTAAAATCTGATGGAGGGAGTGGGATTTTAAGGTACTTCTGGGAGTTGTTGGAGAAACAGAGAGAAGGAAGGAGTAGCAGGCAGTGGCATTGTTTATCCTTGAGGGGGTGAGAGCAGAAAAGGGGTGTGGGGGGCTGTGAGGAAATGGGGTGCACAACAGAAGAACTCTGGTAGTTTTAGTGCCTATCAGGCCACTGGTTTACTTTTGGTTTGAAGGTGCTTTCATTGGGTGGAGGGTACCACCTCTGCAGACAGAGCCAGTGATAACAGCACAGAATGAATAGGACCCTCAAGGCCCAAGAATTCAGAGCTTTTGACTTGGACCAATCCTCTGTGTGTGTATTGTTCATTGAAATCATTCTCTTCAGAGTTATAGATACAGTAGATTGGAACAAGTTAAGGCCGCTATCTAGTATTCACTCATGCAACATTTATTGACCACCTGCTGTGTTCCGGGCATTGTTTTGAGAACTTTGGATACACAATAGTGCAAAATAGCAATGACCCTTGCCCTTATAGAACTTTCATTTTGGCAGAAGAGAAAGAAAATAAACAGAATAAATAAGGAGATTATGTAGTGTATTGGAAAATTATCAGTATTGTGAGAAAAAGAGGAAATAGAGTGGGGGGCTAAGGTGTGCTGGAGTGTGTTTAAGGGTGGTGGGAGAAGGATGGTGATAATGGTCTGCAAGAAGACCTTGTTGGGAACAGATTTGAGCTACAACCTGATGGAGGTGAGGGAACATTTCAAGTAGAGAGGGTTGATAGTGCAAAAACTCTAAGGTGTGATCACATTTAGCTTGCTCAAGGGGTGGCATAGAAGCAGGTGTGCACATAGCAGAGTGAGTAAGGAAACAGGGAGAAGGACATCGGGCCAGAGAGCAGCCGGGCATGGATGGAATGTGGTCTGCCTTACATGCTACAGCTTCTACTGCATGTGAGATGGGAGCCATTGGAGGGCTTCAAGCCGACAAGTGGCATGATCTGCTTTGTCTTAAAAGGGTCACTCTGGCTGCCTTGCTGAGAGTAGACCTTAAGGGAAGGACAGAAGCAAGGAGACTTGTGAGACACCATTGCAAAGTCCAGGTGGCAGAAAACAGTTCCCAGGCCAAGGCTGTAGCAGTGGAGGTGGTGGAAAGTGGCCAGATGATGGAATTATTTCCAAGGTAGAGCCAATGTTTCTGTTGGATTTCTAGTAGATTTCATAAGAAAGAGGAATGGGTGACCCTTGTTGGGCCTGAACAACCGGCATGATGAAGTTGCCATTGATTTAACAGTGAGAACTATAGGAGGACTGGGTTTAGGAAGGAAGAACAGGAGTCTGTCTACACACATCAAGTCTTCCATGTTACAAAACTGAGAGAAGTTATTTCAGATCAGTTTGATAGTGGAATCTGGAGTCTGAAAAAAGGCTGAAGATACGTATTTGGGAGTGGTTGGCATATAGATGGTATTTAAAGATGTGAAGCTGGATGAGATCACCAAAGGAATAGACAGAGAAGAGGACCAAGGAATGAGCCCTTGGGGTCCCAGACAGTAAGAGGATGCAGAGAAGAGGAAAACAAACAATTCTGAGGAGTGATCAGATGTGGGGGGAAAGACAGGAGTGTCCCGGCAGCCACGTCAAGGAGGGCAGTCAGCCCCGAGAGAGGCTTCTGACAAATCGAAGAGGGCCGAGAAGTAACCAATAGATTCAGCACCCAAGCTGACACTGTGACCCTGACTTTGGACGAGGACTCGGGCAAAAGCATGACTACAGTGGTTCTAAAAGAAAACGGAGGGGAGGAATTAGAAACAGCAAATACAGACAACTCTTTCTAAAACAGAACCCATTTTCATTTTTTCATATGTCAGTATTCAGTATTCCCACTAATTACATCTGTCATGATTAGATGGTTTAAATCCATAATCAAATACGTGATTTGCTGTTTTCTTTTCATACTATATCATGAATATTTGAGAGATGCCATTTGTCATTTTTAAAACACCAAATAGATGTGTCAGTGCATTTGAATACATAAAATGAATGTACCGTAATACTCCTATTGCTGACCTTTTGATTTATTTCCCTTTATTTGTTATAAATTGGATCACTAGGGGGAGAATCTTTACCCATATTGCTTTTTCCTTTGTGATAATTTCCTGAAGTTGTATTTCCAAATATAGGATTACTGAGTGAAAGGTTATGAATGCTTTTGAGACTTCTGGTACATATTCCTAGATGGATAAGTATTTCTGGAAGATTGTATCAATCTGTATTACCACAGCAATAAGGTACTGTTTCTTCACACCTTGACCAGTATGGAGCTATTTTCATTTCTTTAATTTTTGACACATTCATCATAGGTTTAAACTGTTACTTTGTTATTTGTTTGTGTAGTAACAAGGTTGGATGTTCTCCAGATGTTCAGTTGTTTTCACACAATTGTTGTTAAAGTCCTTGATGAATACAGTAGTGTTTGCCATGTGGTGGTGGTGGTGGGGGTGCCTGTAGAAAGCAGGTGTGTGGTATGCTGAGGAGGTGGGGTGTGGAATGTGTAAATTGCACCTGAGTATGGCGAAGATGTAGGCTTTTGGAGAATGTGTGTGCAGTCTGTAGGTGGAGGTTTGGAGCATGAGGGAGGATGGAGACGTGGCTCTCAGTGATGGCTGGGCTCAACTAAATATTTGTTGGAAGTCACTGTCTTTTGACGAGGGGGAAGGGGACGGAGGAAAGATGTTTTGTGTAGCCATGCGTAACATGCTGACAGCTCAAACTACGTTCATGTATACCTTTAATAAAACAAGAACTAACAAACAGTTGGTCGAGGCGACCTTAAGATCTTGCCCAGGTATAAAGTTAAGAGTTCTGGTGAGACAGACTAATGGAAAGACAGTGTCAGCAGGAGCTGGGCTCGGGAGATACCCCCTGGGTGACTGGTTCAGGATGAACAACAGCTAACACAGCTGCCTAGGGAGCTTTTAAAAAGCCCAGAGCCCTAAAGGAAGTCTTTTCAACACTTGCTGACACAACCACTAGTCACATGGAAAAAATACACCTCCACTTCTCCACCTCATACTATATGCAAAAATAAACTCAAAAAATAGATCATAGACCTAAACATGAAAGCTACAACTAGAAAATATCCAGAAGAAAATGTAGGATAAAATCAGCAAGGTTTTAGGGTCGGCAATTATTATTATTTTTTTTTTTGGACAAGACACAAAAGCACTCACCCTAAAAGAAAATTAATAAATTGGGCTTCATCGAATTTAAACCACTGTTTCTCAGAAGACACCATTAAAAAGCTGAAAAGGCAAGCCACAGATATTTGCAGTACATATATCAGACAAAAGAGCAACATCAGGAATGTATAAAGAACTACAATCTAATAGTAAGAAGCACAACAAGCTAATAAAAAATATGGGCAAAAGATTTTAAAAGATGCTTCACTAAAGACATACAAATAGTCAATACACCCATAAACATAGGCTTTACATCATCAGTCATTAGGGAAATACAATTAAAACTATAAGGAGATACCCCTACATACCCACTATAGTGACTAAAAGGAAAAAGATTCACAATCCCAATGGTTGGCAAGGATGTGGAGGAACTGGACCTTTATTAACACATGACTGGTGACAGTGTAAATGGGAACAGTTTTGGAAAACAGTTTGCCAGTTTTTAATAAAATTCAACATATACTTAGCATATACCCCAGCAATTCCCTAGGTGTTTTTACTTAAATTTTTTAAAATTAATTTTAATAACTCCGCCTAGATAGTTTTGCTTAAGACAAACATATACAAAGACTATGCATACAAAGACTTATGCAGGCATGTTTATTACAGTTATTCATAATAATCCCAAACTGAAAACAATCTAAAAATTATTAAAAAGTGAATTGTGATATTGCTGAATAATATTCTATTGCATGAATATAATAAACGGACAACTGTATAACAGCATAAATGTGTCTCAAAAGCCTTATGCTGAGCGAAAGAAGTGAGACTCAAAGCATGTAGTATATCCACTGATAGGAAATTCTAAACCAGACAGAACCAGAGGAAGGGGAGGGTGGAGGTGACTGATGGAAAGAGCAAAGAGATCGTGGGGGTAAAGGATGTGTTTTTTCACACATTGATTCAAATGGTGGCATATGATATTTACATTTGTCAAAATGTATTGAACTCTACATTTTAAATGGCTCTACTTCATTGTGTGTAAAGTATGCCTCAATAAAGTTGATTTTAGCAATATATTGATGCCCACTTCATACTGCAGGCCAATGAAATGGAAATCTCTGGTGTAATTCCAACATACAGGCAAGTTGAGACCAGAGTTCTGGTGTGTGGTTTTGTGCTGTGTTTACTGTATATCCATCTATCTTTCAATTTCTACTACAAAAGAGAGCCTAGGCCATCAAAAATGGTAGCCAAGACAGCCTTTACTTAAGGCCGTCACATAGTTTTATATTCCAAAGAGCAGGACCTCAGCCAAAGGGAGGGTGTCACTCCCAGATTAAACCCAGAGCACCATGGGAGGGTCCATCCCGGAGTGCCTGGGGAACTTGTCCAGGGCCCAGCCCTCCAGCCAGCCCTCTGGCAGGTTGCATTTACCTTGAGCTCAGCGTCACATTGCTGTGAAGATTTAGTGACCAGTCAGCCCACCTGGGTTCTCACCTCTCAATGTGGTGACACATTGGAATTACTTGGGAATCTCTGCAAATCTCCATTGCCTCCTTCCCACCCTGAGATATTCGAATGTAAGAGAGATGTGAATGTAATTGGTCCAGGGGAGTGGGCTGGCCATCAGGAGCATTAAAATTTCCCCACGTGATTCTAGTATGTAGTCAGGCATTCTGAGCTATGTCTGCATATCAGAGTACCTGGGGAAGCTTTTAAAGCTACCAATGCCTGGCCACACTCCTTGAAACTGACTGAAGTGTTCTGGGGCAGGGTTCAGGCTTTTTTGTGTTGTTTTTTGAAGCACCTCAGCTAATTCTAATACACTGCCAGGACCTAAAATTACTAGACGAAGTACCATTTTTTTTTTAAATGGAGCAGTTTTGCTGAGAATCTGGGGGGAAAAGACACTCTCATAGGCCATCTGTGAGAATAAAAATAGGTGCAACCTTTCAGAAGGCAATTTGGTAGTATCTATTACAATGTAAAATGTGCGTACCCTCTGACCCAGTAGTTCCTCTTTTAAGAAAATGAAAGTTCCTATGGCCAGGATCCTCACCTGACCCTAAACTACTTGATGATGTAATTGGCCTGCTGCTAGGCTACTGCTTCCACACCTGTTGGCAATGAGCCATTATTGTTGGTGTTACTATATGGAGAGCCCCACCCGGTGCTGTGCCTGGAGTCAGAGATGGAGAAGGGCTTGCTGCATGCAGGCTGCCTCAGAGGCAGACGTAATTCCAGCACTCTGCTGTCACCGTGCTACCTATGAATCCTTTTACCCCTAATGTTCTGTGGTTATTCAGTCTCATCGAATCCAGACTGAACTTGCCCCGGAAGCAATTCCCCTGCAGGTGAGACAAGCCTGCAGAATTAATCATGCAAGTTCATAGAAATTATGTCTTTGAGAACCCTCACTGCAGCATTGACTGTGTTAGCAAAAGAACTGAAAACAGTCCAAATGTTTCCCAATGGTGGTCTGGGAAACTATTAATATCCTACCGTAAATAAACTGTAATACCATGGAATACTATGCAACCATTTATATGAATTAAAAAAATTTTAAATTAAAAATAAAAAATAGTAATAAAACTAAAAAAAAATGTGAGGTAAATCTTTATGCATCTACAGGGAAGGATGAATTGATACATCATTTAGAGATGAAAGCAGATTGACCAATATGCATGACATGGGACCATGTTGCATTAAGACTAAGTTTGTGTGTATAGACACCTATGTATGAAGAGATTGATATATAATCACAGGTCAATCTCTCTTGGTGTGTAAAACTCCTAACAGCAGTTACGTCTGAGGAGGGATTAGAGAGATGGTGTGGATAAAGTGAAGATTCCTATAGCCAGAATTCTCACCTGTCCCTGGTTGGCTAGCTCACTGCACACATGTGGGCAATATATTGTTATTAACTGTGTGTAAAGAGCTCTGCCCAGTGCTCTGAGCCACACAGTGGCACACAGCTGCAGGAGAACAGAAGCCCTTTAGCTTTCATTCCTCCTGAACAGGCCCAAACAAAGAAAGAAAGGAGAGAGAATGATCACAGAGGCAGCAGGGCCAAGTTCTCATCCCCACCAATAATGCTGTGTTACAGTGGCTTAACTTCTCTGATTCTACTCTATCATTCTTAAAGAGGATAATGGGCCCTGCCTCACTGCTTCCCGTGAAGCTGTAAGGCCCTTATGCCCAGGTAAAGTAAACAAATGATGGTAAGAGTAAATTCTCACAATTCTACCATTGTAAATTTATAAAATAAAGAGAGTCTCCATCTGTCTTGCCAATGGGTTTCAGCTCTGGGCACGTGAACTATGGGTTCAATGAGACCGAAAAATGACAATGGAGCATTCTTGGGAAAGGGTTTATACCCAACTTTATTCCCACCGTAGCAGGTCAATCACTAGAATCCTGTCCTAGAGCGGATCTGCATGCAGCAAGCCCGTCTCTGCCTCTGGGCCTCTCTGCCCTAGCAGCCGTCTCAGCCTTTGTCCTCAGTGCTGCCACCACTCCAGCTACTCCTGCAGCTGTGTGCCACCATGTCACCCAGAGCCCTGGGCAGAGCTCTTTATGTAGTGACTCAGTCAATAATAGCTTATTGCCTACAGGAGTGGAAGCAATAGCCTAGCAGCAGGCCAGTCACATCATCAAGTAGTTTAGGTTCAGGTAAGGATCCTGGCTATAGGAACCTTTACTTTATCCCAGTGGGATTTTCCTTTTTTTGTTTTTCATTATTTTCCCCAGAAGTGTAAAATTTTAGAAGTTACAAACTTTAAACAGCATCTCCAGCCTGGCCGTGACAAGCCAAGTTTATTTTCTGTGACCTGTATCAGCTCGAGGTTTGAGGCCAGCCCTTGAGGAGGGGGACCCAGGAGTCACCAACCCTGAGGGGATCCACATCTGCTCCCGGGACATGGGGCCTCACAGCAGCCACCCTTTAGCCCAGCCTTAGAAATTCTGTCCTCCTCTCTTTCTATCTTTTCTCGCAAATGTTCCTCCCTCTTTCTTGGTTGAAGGGTTACAAAGCTTTATGTATAGGGAACAATCCTGTGGCCCCTGCCAGCAATCTCCAGACTTCATTTTCTTTCCCAGAAAAAGAGGGAAGAGGAGCTTGAAGAACTGCTATTCACAGATGATTCAAAAACTGGTTCCAGTGAATAGCTCTGGCTTTACTCTCACCATCATTTGTTTACTTTACCTGGACATAAGGGCCTTACAGCTTCATGGAAAGCAGTGAGGCAGGGCCCATTATCCTCTTTAAGAATGACAGTAGATTCAGAGAGGTTAAGTAGTCTGCCCACTGTAACACAGCACTATTGGTGGGGATGAGAACTTGGCCCTGCTGCCTCTGTGGTCATTCTCTCTCTCTCCCTTCTTTCTTTGGAGATGCTTGTTTGGGCCTGTTCAGGAGGAATGAGAGCTAAAGGGCCTACAAAAAGAGGCAGACACATGACCTTAATGAATGAAGCAGACCAATGATCAGCTGGTGGAGTGCTAGGGTCTGTGGCAAATTATGGACCAAATGTGGCCAGATCTTCTGAACCATCAAGAAAAGCCCAGAGATCAGGATTTTAATGTATAAATATTATTGCTTTGACATGCCAGTGACCAGTTCAAAATTAATGAAACACTTTGAGTTAAGCAAAAACGATGGGCAGGCTGCTTTCACCCTATGGCCATGCTTGTACAATTTCTGGTATGTTAATCACTGCTAACCCCACCCACCCATCAACTGGGAAATGGCTGAGGGATTGACAGTTGATGGGCAGTGATTCTTTGACATTGCTTTGACCTCTTTCATGTCTGCTTAGCTACCCCTTTTTAAAATGTCTTCTTTTGTTTTTTACTTTTTTTCAAATTATCACTGAATGTACTTAGTTGCACACATAATTTTGAATAATTTAAAAAATGAAAAAATACCACTAGTAATTTGCTAAATTGACTCCAAAACTTTTTGATAATGTACATATTTATTTTGATAAATCAAAAATTATTTATGCAGTTTTGCACCCTGGATTTTCACTCACTTTTGTATCATAAGCACCTTTCTATTTTATTAACTTTTCTTCAAAGACATTATTTTTATGGCTGTGTTAGTATATTTTATAAATATAGCTGTGGATAAAATTGTAACATTTCCAGAATATCCTGCCCGGCTTTCGTTCATCTGCATATCAACAGGCGTTCAGATGTGGAAAGAAGTATGGCTTTAGTTCATTTGCATATCTTTCCTCAGGGGTGGAGAAGTTCATCTCCATATCAATGGGTAATTACCTGGGCAACAGAGGGCTTAACTGTACCTGAGAGGTGAGGGGGAGGGCTGCTTTTGCTGCTGCTTGAGAAGGAGAAATGGGTGTGTCTGTAGTTTTGTAAGCAATGAATGAATTTTAAGCTTTATTTCTCCCCTTGACTGATTTTGGTTTTTAGAGGTATTTTGCCACAAGATTTCCTCTCCCAGACTTACAATAGAATACTTACTTGAGCAGTTATTTCCTGTGTGACCTTGATTGAGTTACTTAACCTCGCTCTAATTGGGTTTTCTCTTGTATAATGGGGGTAATAATAGAATCTCCTTTATAGGGTTAGCGTAAGGATTGAAGAAGTAAATAGATATAAAGTGTTTAGAACAGTGCTTGGAACAGAGTAAACATTAAATAAGTGCTTGTTATTTATATTCATTATTATTATGGTTTTGTACAAATGCATCTTGGCCCGAATTTTTTATTACTTTTAATAAATTACTATAGGATTAATAATTGGTCATTAATTTGCATGGCCAGGTAGCCATCTTCTAAGTCTGTCCTAATTTACATTTCTAGCAGGGTATGAGTTGCCTATTTCTTCATATCCTCTGAAATATTATTTATTTCACTTTCCTTTATTCTTGGCCAAAACAGGTGACCTTAAGCATCTGTAACGTCCTTGAGCCTCTCTGTCTAGATTAAAATTCAAACCTGTTCCTTTTCCTGGCTGTTCTCACAGATTGACCTTTTTTTAAAAAAAAAGCTGGTTTATTTCATGGTTATTTGCTTAACCTAATGAGAATCTCTGTTGTTCAGTAGTAAGTTTAGCCCATTCACATGTATTGTGATTCTTTCTTTATTGTGCTTTTTTTTCCTGATAGTGGATTCCAACGGGTCACCAACCCCAATTGTATTTGTGAGGTTGCTGACCCAGGGTCTCTGTGGTGTTTTCCAGAAACCACTCAGATCGAGGACCCCCGGGTACAATGGCGTCGGGAGCAGGAGCACATGTTGAAAGATTACCTAGTGGTGGCCCAGGAGGCCCTGAGTGCTCAGAAGGAGATCTACCAGGTGAAGCAGCAGCGCCTGGAGCTTGCACAGCAGGAGTATCAGCAGCTGCATGCCGTCTGGGAGCACAAACTGGGCTCCCAGGTCAGCTGTGAGTACCTCCCACTGCCAGCACCCCCCACCAGTGCCACTGCAGGGAGCAGGGAGTGGCCTGCGGTGGAATCCTGCCTGCATCGCCTCCGTGCTCAGATCTGCCTGTGTTCCTCCGTCTCCTCTCCTCTCTGCTGCTCTGCCTACTCCTGCGGGTGCCTTGCCGTGATTCATTTGCCATTTCCACTCCATTCACTTTCATTCATTTGTAATCCTCTCAGCATGTCAGTCCGGTTACGAGTATCTCCTTGTTTAAACCCTTCAGTGGCTGGGGAAGTGCCGAGCAGAGAGCTCTTGTTTTAATGGGTAGAATTTCAGGTTGGGAAGATGAAAGAGTTCTGGAGGTAGATGGCGGTGATGAATCCACAACAGTGTGGATGTGTGTAATGCCCCTGAACTATATACTTAAAAATGGTTGCAGTGGTAAATTTGGGGGTATGCGTATTCTACCAAAATTAAAAAAAAACCTTCAGTGGCTTCCCATCATGCTTTCTACTGCCTACAAGGCCCTGTGTGATCAGGCGTCTGCTGGCCACTCCCACCTCCTCTCATTCTCTCATTCACTAGGCCCCAGGTTCCCGAGCCCTGCATTCTGCTCCCCTAGCCTGCCTGCACTTTCCACTGCGGGGCTTTGTGCTTGCTGCTCCCCTGTCCAGATGTCGGTCTCTTTGCACAGCTGGCCCTCATCCCTTGGTGTCATCCTACAGGTCAGCGCTCTGAGAGGCTCCCTTCCGACCACACCAGCAACAGACTCCCTTCCTCAGCATTAGCCTCTGTCACGGCTTCTGTTCGTTTTCTTCATAGCATGTATCACAGTACATCTGCCTCTGTGTCTCAGTATTCCACTAGAATATAAGCTGTATCAGGCCGGGCTCCTGTCTTCCTTGTTCACACTGATGTCTGCAGGAAACAGGAATGCAGAGCCCCCGCGTGGACCGCAGTACCAGGACATGAGCTGTCGAGGAGCCCCTGACCTTGTACAATGTCAGGATTTTTTGTGCTATTTTACTTAATCCTCCTAACAGCTCTGTGAACAAGTACAATTAATATCCCCCTGTAACAGATAAGGAAACTGAGGCTTACGGGGGGATCCATAAAATGCTCAGGGTCTTAATAGCAAGTAAGAGGAAGCAATAAGTTATAAACCCATTCTGTCTGTCCCCCCAACATTTTCAGTGTGGACCAAGGGGCCAGCATTAGGCCATGCTATTAGGTTGGCCATGGCTTGCCTGGGCTGGGACCAGATAGTCCTCCTGCGTGAAGCCCTCACATTGAGAAGTTTAGTTAGTCTACTAAGAGAACAGGGACAAAACTTGCCAGGTTACTCACTGTCTCAGCCCTGCCCTCTATCTTGGTGGCTCAAGAAAACCTCCAGAAATCTCAGATTGTAGAAAAGAATTGTATTACACTCTGAATCAAATAATGTTCCAGAGATTGTCGTGAGGATTTTAGCATTTAACCTGTCTTAGCTAGGGCTGCCATATCAAAATACCATACACCGGGTAGCTTAACCAACAGAAATGTATTTTCCCATAGTTCTGGCAGCTGGAAGTCCAACATGGTCTGGTTCTGATGAGAGCCCTCTTCCTGGCTGGCACCTTCTTGCTGTGTCACATGGCAGACAGAGAGAGACTAGCTGTCTGGTGTCTCTTTTTATATGGCCACTAGTCCCATCATGAAAGCCCCACCCTCATGACCTCATCTAAACCTGATTACCTCCCAAAGGCTCCCTCTCCAAATGCTGTCACATTTAAGTTAGGGTTCAACATAAGAATTTTGGAGGGTCCACACAATTCAGTTGATAGCATTATCCTTACCATAGACCTGGCAGGGAGATATTTTTGTCCCTAGTGAAACGTAGGTTTGAAGATTAGAGTGAGTTCATTTCTCTCTGAAGTCCCTAGTCTGAAAAAGTAACAAGTGTATATAAAAAGTTTCCTGTTTTGGGGGGCAGGATGTTTACATGGACCCAACATATTACCCCATAAATCACTTACTGATTTCATGTATTTTCCCATGAGAGAGAGCTGCAGCCACGACCTTACACAGGGGTTAAATTACCATCACCAATAATGAGAACTGTCATCATGTGCCTTCTGGTGATGTCATAAGAACAAAATGGAAGATTCTTACAAAAATGTTTATCATGAATGAAATCATAAACATCCAGACACATCCATAATGTGGAATATCCTACCAGATAATTGGCCTGGACTCTTTAAAATAGAAAGTACTGTGAAAAACCAAAAAGAAGAGAAACTATTTCAGACTGAAAAAACACCTAAGGAGACATAAAGCAAATGAAATGTCTGTACTTTGATTAGACCCTGGACTGGAGGGGAAAAAGCAGCCATAAAAGATATTCTCAAACAATTGGAAAATTGTCTTAGGTGTGATAATGATGTTGTGGCTCTAGGAAAATGTTCTTGTTTTTAAGACATGCATGTACCATCATGTCTGCAACTTAACTCCAAAAGGTGTCCAGTGAGGTTGGGGGGAACCCTGGTATCAGCTAAGTGAGCAGATCAGTACATGTTGATGATACATTGATGCCTTTGAATGTGGGATAGGTTTTCCAGTAATATGGAAATATGAATGATATTCAGTAATCTGAGATACTATTTCTAGTAATCATTCATGGAGGGCTTAGTGTGAACCAAGCATCCTGCTGAGAGAAAGATTGGGGTGAAGGGGCGGGATAGAACAAATGTGGAAAGTGTTAAAAACTGATGGATCTATTCCAAAATAAGAAGTCAGGGTGGGGAAGAGTCAAACAGAGCAGGAATGAAGCATTCCTGCAGAGAAACACTGTGGTAGGGAGTGGCAGTCTCTGGATGGTGAAGTCAGAAGGCCTGGGTTCCAATCTCTGTTTCATCATTACCAGCTATGCCCTCTTGGGGAATGTACTTTACCTCTTTAGGTCAGAGGTCCTGTCTGTTTAAATATGGAAATGTAAATAGTACCTTCATCTCATGGGTCCATGTCAAGGTTTTTTAGCTTCAGTATTACATTTTGGGCCCAACAGTCTTCATTGTTGGACTGTCATGTATATTGTGGGATGTTTAACAGCATCTGTGGTCTTTGCCCACTAGCTAGCTGCCGGTAGTACCCCTCCTCCAAGCCATGGCAATTAGAAATGTCTCCAGACATTGTCAGATGTGCTCTAAAGGGGCAGAATCCCCCCAGTGAAAAACCACTATTCTAGGTAAAACAGTTCCCTTAGAATGTGTTAATGGCTCAATAAATATTCTTGCCAGGAAACACTTTACATAATATTTTCAGAGCGTGGACTTTGGAGTTAGACTGCCTGGGTCCATATCCAGGATATGCAGCTTAGCAGCTGGGTCACCTTGTACAAGTTATGCTACTTCTCTCTGCCTCTAATTCTTTATCAATAAAATTGGTATAATAATGGTATCATCGCCGTTGGGGTATTATGGGGCTTAGGATTGCTAACGCAAGGAACTTGGGACTAGTACTTGTCACATTTTTTGCTTGTCACATTCTTAAGCTCTCAATAAATAGTAACTATTTTTTGATATTATTAATTGATTGGCTTGAAATGACAGGCTTTTAACAGATCCCTGGAACCAAGGGGAATAAATACACTATCAGTGGTAGGAAGTAAATGGTGCGGTCCTGTCATATGACTTCTGGGCATTCCCAGGAGCTCCGCCAGGCTTAAAGACACCACCATCCTGAATGTTAAAGAACTTCCATCTGAAGGGATGGAGTCACCTTAGGTAACTAGATATGAAATCCAAACTAGCCGGGAACTAGGGCATACCCCACCCAAGCATCCCAGTTAAACAGACATGACCCAAGCCTCCTCATGACTTCCTTCAGGTTTTACAAGCCAGGTTTGCCTTCCAAGTCAAGCTCTCTAGCATGTTGATAGACCGGTGAGGTTACATGCCTCACTTCTAACTCAGATGACCTGCCGGGACTTGTGAGAGTTCTGCCACCTGGCCTTGGCTGCTGTGGGGCCTGGCCACAGGTGGGGCCTTGCCCTGGGGATGGAGACTTCATTGTCTCCTCTGGAGCAATCTCTAGCTCCATGGGGAATGAGAAGAGAATGAAGATTTATATGTACCTATTATATTCCTGCAGGGCAATGTGCTGGGCATGCTATGCACTAAAAGTAACCTCTCTCCACACACAATCCTGCAAGATATTGTCATTCCCATTTTACAGATAAGGAAACTGAGGCCCAGAGAGGGTACAGTAGAAAAAGTTCACACTGGAAAAAATGTCATAGCTAGCCTTTATAACCAGGATCATCTGCCCTCCAAAAACCAGCTTTCCTAATTTCATCCAGCCAGTTAACCTGTAAGGTTTGTGGGCTCCTCACATCCTCAGAAGAAATCTAAAGAGCACAGCAAAAATACAATGAGGTAGAAACATCCTCACATCCTCAGAAAGTTGAGAGAGAACTCAGAATAGCTGGGTTCTTTGGGACCTCACTATGCCCCTTCCTCTCTCTAGGCCTTAGTTTCTCATTTGAAAAATAAATCACAAGGAACCTTGCAATTAAAAATGCCAGTTGAACCATCCACCTGAATTTAGTCTCTCCTGAAACTAAGAAAATATCAGTTAAGAGATTTTTTTTAAGGCATGCATGCACAAGGAAAGGGAAACTTGGACAAAAAGGAGCAGCAATAAAATAGAAGCTGGAAAGCAGACAGGCAGGCAGCAACCTGTCTGATAGACCTGAGGAAAGAAAATGGGTGAATAGTGAGAAACATCAACACTCTCATCAACATAGAGCACTTGCAAAATCCTAGGGAATCAGAGGCAGCAGCTATGTCTGGGAGTGGGAGTGAGGTGAGTGGGGTCAAATAAAGAGGATTGTGTGAAAGGTGTTTCTGAGCCAGACCACCAGATCTCCCAGATGGGCACAGCCAGGCAATTGCCCATCCCCAACCTGGCAAAAGACTGGAGATATATTTTTTGGAAACAGTAAAAGAGAGTTTCTGGACTACTGGATACAAGGTTAGCTCAAAGCTGGGGTACACTATACCGAAAACACAGTGGGTAGGTACACACAGACATACAGGATTTTGAGACCCTAGCTAGACTGGCATGTACCACTTGGTTCCCAGAATGGTGCCAGGCTACTACCATTCAGGCTGGACAGTAGAGGAGTCTGAGGAATGACCAGAGGAAAGATGTAAAGACACTTACATTGAGGATTCCTGGGTGAGACAGTCCTGCCAAATCATGTACCACATAACCCACCATCAATAGGCTTATTGCTTATTGCTCCAGCCTTTTGGGCCCACTCTTAAATGTGAGCAAGACAGCTGAGATTCCAGACATTCCAGGAAAGCCTCTAACTTGAAAAATGAGATTAAAACAAACACATGGTAATAGGGAGGCCTTGGATCGGGGAGTACACAGGCAAAGAAAACATCTGGAGAAGCTACGTAACCATGAAACAAGAAACGGATGCTATGTTTTATAAAAAAAGAACTCTCAGAGAACACAAAAGAGCCTTTGGAAGTTAAAATATGATAGTAGAAATTTAAAATCCAGGATAACTAAAAGGTAAAACTGAAGAAATCTAAAGAGCACAGCAAAAATACAATGAGGTAGAAACTGAGAAAAAAAAAATAGAGAACCAAACCAGGAAATCTATTTCAGTAATAAAAGTTCCAGATAGATCAGAGGAAACAAGGGGAAGAAGAATCAATTAAATAATTCGGAAAAGTTTCCCAGAACTTAGCAGGGAGAGATTTTAGATTGAAAGAGCTCCATGAGCAGTTGCCCAACACAAGTTAAAAGTCAACTCACACCAAGATACATTATTGTATGACTTCAAACACTGGGAGCGATTCAAGGTCCTAAAAGCTTTCTGAGAGAAAACTAGGTTACACAAAAATTATCAGGACACAGAATAGCTCTGGGCTTCTCACACTAGGAACCTAAAAGACAATGGAGCAATGCCTTCAAGAATCTAAGGAAACTCCTAGAATTCCATATCTAGCCAAACTACCTTTAATCAAGCATAGGGTAGAATCAAGGTATTTTTAGACAAGCAAGATTTCCAAAAGTTGCTTCCCGTGTGGTTCCTTTCTCAAGAAGCCACTGAGAGTAATATTCTACCAGAATGAGGGGGTAGGCCGTAGAAGGAAAGGCATGGTATTTAGGAAAGGAGAGAGGCAAGGAGGGGAATCTCAGGATTCCAGCAGTACAGTGAGCAGCCAGCTCACCCTGAAACCACACACCCGGGCGAGACAGGGCCAAAAAGGAAACCAGCAGAGTTCAGTGGACTCTGTGAGAGGAGATTTAGATAATTGGCAGAGGGTGAGGTTGAGTCAGTGATAAGGCTATATAGAAAGTAAGCAAGCATAAAAATGACAATTATTAACTCTAAGGGGAAAAAATGAGCTGGAAAAGAAAAGTAAGCCAAGTCAGCAACATGCCTCTACCCTGAACAATGTGTACAGAGTAAAAGCAATGCAAACCTTGAAGACTGCATTCACCAAAATTATGCTGTAATTAAGCAGGATGGGGAGCTGGGAGGGAGGGAAGTTAAACTCTCCATCCTCCAGAGAGAAGTGAATAACTAATGCCTAAAACTGAAAAAATCAAGAAGCAACAACACACGCATATTATTAGATATGTAGAGGAGGATATCCAAGAAACTGGCTGAACACACTGAAATGGTTCCCATTTGGGGAGTGAGATTTGGAATAGGGGCCTGTGCTCTCTTCTAGCAAACTACTATGTTCAGATATAACTTGAATAAAA
This sequence comes from Manis javanica, assembly GCF_040802235.1. Classification (NCBI taxonomy): domain Eukaryota; kingdom Metazoa; phylum Chordata; class Mammalia; order Pholidota; family Manidae; genus Manis; species Manis javanica. Next base: position 49,155,067 of record NC_133156.1, read on the forward strand.
GCAATTACAAACTATGAAAAGGTGGGAACTTTAAGGCAATCTCTAAGATCCTGTTCAAATATAAAATAATTGTAATAGAGGGATAGTGAGGGGATGGATGCAGACAGAAAGGGGAGGTGATAGCCTATGTCTTGATTGGCGTGCTGGTTACTTGAGTGTGTTTCTTTTGTGAAAATTTATCAAGCTCCACACATTATTTATGCACTTTTCCACATGTATTTTTTAATTGATAAGAAGTTGATGTGAAAAATGATAATAGGCTACATCCTATTTCAGCATCTTTGGATACAAATAGGGCACTTTACAGTGATACCCCAGAGGGTAGCAATTCATGCCCAGTTGGAGGAAATCTGTTCTTTTGGGGGTTCCTATCCCCCCAGGATTTTTGAGCATGTCCAGGGAACACCTCTGCATTCCACTAGTCAGCCCTGGTGTTGCTGGTCCCCACAGCCACCCTCGCCCTGTTAGGATCAAGTATTGCAATTTTTTAGGGCTTTTCCAGGCTGCCGTCAGGCTCACCTTTACACCTGCCTGAAGTGTAGGCCCAAGTCCTGCCACACAGCCCAACAAGCAGGATGGCTGTGGGGTAGGGAGCTCACAGAACAGGCTTTCTGTGTGTATCCTTATTTTATTTCCACACTAACAACCATTCTTGTCTTTTCATGTTTTGACTTTCAGTGGGTAACAAATATTGTTAACTACCTTAAAATTGTATTGAGAAGTACTGACCTGGAGAATATACTTAAGTGAATGCCTCCAACTATGTATCCAGCCAGGTCTTTCTCTGAAATCCTCAAGCCCAGCAAAGACCAGAGGAATTGGAATACAGGAAATGAAAGCTCCCAGCTGGAAATGAAACATCCCTGTGTCTGGAGTCCCTGTTCCATGCTCATGATGAGGGCTACAGGGCCCTCCCCACCCAGGTGTTCCTGCTACTCAGCTTCTCTGAAGCTCAGCTTTCATTACCACCACCATCATCATAAACTTGGCAGAAATGCAACACTGTCCGTGGTGCAAAACGTTTGTGTTATTCTGCAGAGCAGTTTTATATCATTTTCCAAACTTTCCAATGTTGCATTTTAACTTTCCTTTTGCAAAATCAAAGACCCACTCAGTATTTTTACCAAATCCAAAAAGCAGCATCTCCTTCAGACCATCACTTCTACCTTCCAGACACTGGTAATTGCCAGCAGTCTCCACATAAGTTCTTCGTCCTCAGAAAAATCTCACTACACACAAATAGTGTGTTCAGGTGATGTTGAGTGGAAAGGGGAGGTGGTGAACTTGCTCATAGAGTGGGGTTAAGGACTCAAACACTTCTGTGGCCTCCTTACCAAGAATGACTGTCCTTTTCCTGAACAGCAGGGTTGTGTTTACCTTAAGGACACAATGGACCTTAATATTGGGCCATTTCCCTCTTCACATCACCAGTTAGGAAGCTGAGAGCCAGTTTTGTGTGAAAAGTGTGAAAATTAATAAAGGGAAACCTCACTGGTATGGTGTCAGAGGCCTGCAGGGGGAGCTCACGTGCCCACTCTTTCTTTTCAATTGCAACCCCCATGGAAGGAAGGGACTGACATCTTGCAACTCAGACTATTTTGGCTACTTTACCACCCAGTAGGACGGGGGAAGAGTTTCTGCTTCCATCAGCCCAACCTATGAGATACTCATCTCAGCCAGTGAGCAGCCATCACACATGGGACTCCCCAGTTTCCTCCAGTGGACTTTTGCCTAGAAAGTCCCTGCAGCAACCCACTTTCTTCTTTCTGTAAAAAAGCAGGCCTTTCCTTTGTTCTTAGGACATGCCTGTGGTTTTGCCATAGCTTGCTTGTCCTGAATTGCAATTCTGTGCTGTTCCTGAATAAACCCATTTTGCTGGTAAAATAACTGACAGTATTATTTTGTTTGGTTAACATAAGGAAGTGGGACCTCATGGTAGGCAATGAGCCCTAACCTCATGTCTGTTACCACTTTGATTCCTCTTATCTCCTCTTGTTTCGTTTTTCTTACTTTGAATTTATTTTACTCTGTTGTGTTCATTTTTCTAAGTCATGAAATCCTTTTTCAAGACATAAATACTATTTTAAGAATACAGTAAGATTACAAATACCACATGATAGAACTATAGATAAACATCGGAATGTAGCTTGAAGAAAAGAATTGTATTAGGGCAACATGATTATGCATTATTTACTTTCCTTTTCAAATTACACTAACAAAGTACAGTAATTTTTAGTAATTTTTTTCTAGTTACAAAAATACATGTTTGTGTTAGAAAATGTGGAGAAGAAAGAAAAATACAAAGATGAAAATTAATATTCAGATCTCTAGATATCAGCGTTACCTTTTGCAATATTTCTTTCCAGTCTATTTTTAGATGGATTTGTGTGTGTGTATATATTTCCCAAATTTAAGTTCTTCTTTGTAGTTTTTTGTAAACTGTCATTTTCATGTAATAACAAGTTTGGCATTTTCCCCTTGTCCTGCAATATTCTGCACCATCATTTTAAATCACTTAAGTTGTATAGTCCCCATTCTATGCATATACCATATTTATTTAACATATCCCCTTTTGTTGTACATTTAGGTTGTTTGCCAATAATTGTTTCTTTCCAGATTTATCTAGATGGCCAAATAAGCCAACTTTACCAAATGTGTTTCTTCTACAGAATTTTTGTTTCTTTTTTATTGCAGTGGTCTCTGGTTCGTCCTCCAGCTCTAAGTATGACCCCGAGATCCTGAAAGCTGAAATTGCCACTGCAAAATCCCGGGTAGAGCCTCTTTGCCTGTACTGTTGATGGGGGTCCCTTAGGCCTTGGGCCACTAGCTTACCCACAGGACCAGAGTACATGCCTCACCCAGACGGTAGCAGCCAATGCTGATAAGCAAGATCCTAAATAATAATGGTAGTAGCAATAGTAGTAGTCATCATAGTAATAGCAATGGTAATAACAGTTATCATTTCATAAGCAATCACTATATGCCAGGTACAGTGCTAAATGCTTTATGAGTGCTATGTCCTTTCAACAGCCCCTTGAAGGAGCTCCTGTCAATATCTGCACCTTAAACATGAGCAAACAGTGGCTTAGGGGAGGTAAATAACTTGCCCAAGGTCGCAAGAGACTCAAAGCTTACTCTAAAGTTCTTAATGTCATATACTGTCTTCCTAGCCACTGCTGACTTTGCATCATCATATTTAATTACTTCATGATTACCTTAGGAGATAGATATTATTCCCACATCATTGATGTGGAAACTGAGACACAGTAGTTGAGTTGGTCAAGGTAAAATCAGTATTTCAAGCACTGGTTTAGTTAAATTTAAGTAGGTTCTATAAATTCAGATGCCTGCAAGAAAATATAAAAGGGGGAAGTGAGCTGAGAGTGAGGCAGTAGGGAGCAGTGGGGGCTGTGTGACCTAGATGGGTGTGCCCTGACTAAAGGGGTAGTTGAATGTCAGCCCTACCCCATTGGGGCCATGCTGGAATGTGGGTTCGGTGTTGGCAGATCTTCAGGTATTTTTAGAAGATAATTATATACCTATGTTTATTATACAAAATCTCAGTATTTAATTATTAGCAACTAATTTTTTAAAATTTAATAACACGGCAAGCCAAACAAAGCATTTCTGCAGGCTGATCTGGCTCCCAGGCCATGTCTTGCCTCTAAAGTCACTATACTGCCTCTCACCTCCATGCACAGCACTCCCATACCCATTACCTGCTTTAAGTTGATGCGCAGCCCTGGACCTGCCATTATCCTCATTTGTCAGAACAGGAAAGGCTCAGAATGGCAAGATGCTTGAGAGAGGTCCTGGTTGGTGCAGGGAGCGCCAAGCTCTATCCCAGGTCCGCCAATTCCTGTGCACTTTGTTTCCCTGGAGTGAAGGCTGGCAAGGAATGACCTTCAAGCCAGCCAGGCTGGGTGCCGACTGATGTGCAGCTGCAGAACCAAGGCAGCATCAGTGAGAGGAGGGTGTTGTGACCAGTGACCAAGGGATGTTGATCTGAGTCATTTTGCAGGGGTCGTGGGGGCTCTGGGTTCCCTTTCTGGGAGAAGGCTGCCGGAGGCTCGGTGTCAACCTCTGACCTAGCCCTGTGTGTGGTCTTCTGCCATCCAGGTCAACAAGCTAAAGAGAGAGATGGTTCACCTCCAGCAGGAGCTACAGTTCAAAGAGCATGGCTTCCAGACCCTGAAGAAGTAAGTCCAGCCTGCTGTGGGGAACTTGGAGATTGCCCCTGACCCGTGCTCCCCTCCTGCCCTCTCTGTCTCTGTCTCTGTCTCCTTCAGCTCCTTTCCTCCCTTCTTGAAATGCGGCTCTCTTGATTCGTTTCCAGTTCTATTCCTCTGACCTTTACTGAAGATAACATTACCCACAGCTGAGATTTAGAAAGGAAAGGAATCATGTTCCTTTCATTTGCATTTTACCAGTCAGTCATAGAAACAAGTACTGAGCATTTCTGTGCATCTGTCTCATCCCTTCTAGTAGACCCAGTAGGATGTGATTCGCACAGAGACAAAACAAAACTTCTTTTCCATGGCCCAAAAGTGGGCAGCAACTCGGTTAGAGCGCCCCACCGAGAAAGAAGGGTGTGTCTCCCACGGCAGACAGATCGCTGGAGGAGCATGTGTGGTGCCGTACTCACTGGACTTTACAGGCAACTTAAGGAGTTTCCAGGATGACTTGGAATGAGTGTGATTTTCGTTTTTAGAAACTGACTTGCAGCCAAGCAAGGTACAGCTCTGTTGTTTCTTTAGAGCAGAAGTGTTCATTGTTGTTATCATGATCATTCTAGCTAGATTTGTGAGTAGTTACTCTGTGCTGGGAAGCACTTGCAGTGTTTCTGCATGGGTGACCCCATTGCAACACTGTAAGGATGTTCTTTTAGCTAACTCCATTTTGTAAAATGGACGAGGAAACTAAGCCACATAGTTAAGTGCCCCGTGTTGGCTTATTATAATTAACCACACGCATAACCAAGACGTACGTAATCCGTTGAGTCACATTCAGAATATCTGATGGGCCCAGAGGTGGTCGTCACGATGGTGTCTGGCAGCTCCTGGAAGCTCCAGGGCGGACATCCAGTCAGTCTCTCTGCTCTGAGGGCCATCTCAGTCAGATTCCCAGGGAGGCCATGTCTGTGCAGACAGCAGCCTCTGCAGTCGCTTGGTTTCTCTCTCTCGCTGACCTTACCTTTTCCTCATCCTCTGAGCCTCACGTGCACCCCCACCGCTCTGTGGCCGCAGCCCCACACCTTTGGATGTCTGTCTCTAAGCCCTGTGAACCAAGGGGACTGTGGCCGCCCATCGAAGGACCATTTGGTTCTTACATCTTCCCATCCCCAAGCTCCCAATGTGTGAGGTGAGCCACTGCGAGTCCCCCACAACACAAGTGTCAGAAAGGACAGCTCTGTGTTATTGTGTACAATGCATTTTTGTATTATAAATTACTATAAATTGTGTGATATAAATATGGTTTTATAAAAATAAGCTTTATATTTCTATATATGTAGGTGCATTTAGATACATAGATACATATGTATATCAATTTTGTCTCTCAAATCAGATCCTAATCTCAGTAAGACAAGGGACCATGTTTTATGCTTCTTGGTGATCTTCAGTAGTGCCAAGGACAGTTGAAGGCAGTACTGTGAGCTTAGAAAATACCCATTCTTGACCTATAAAGCAGATAGCCACATCAGTCCATCCCTCTGCAGTGGAGCAGCTCCTGAGCACATAGTTTAAGGGCTACTCACTCCCACGTGGTCACTGTCTACCTCAGGGGCCTTCTCCCCGCCCCCTTCCTGCAGTCCTCAGGAGCTTCTGGTTAGATCACTTCCCATTATTCTCTGAGCCACCACAAACCTGTTTTACTACTTTGTCAAGCTGTAGCAGCATTTAAAACTCTTGTTGTTGGTAAGCTAATGCTTAAACCCCAAAGACAAGCCTCCTTCCCCCACCTCCACCTGATGTTTGATATCAGGCCTAGATAAGACTCTGTTGCAGCTCTGACCACCCATGCTCCTTAGCTGGAAGCCCGCTTTGTGTTCAGTATGGAGGAAGGCATCTGCTGTAATGCACACCTTGGCACAAAAGGTCAGGAATGTAGCACAAAAGGCAGATGACCTGGGTTTAAATCCCAGTTCCCAGGACCCTGGAAAAGTGACTTAATCCCTTTGAGCTTAAGTTTCTTTATCTGAAAAATAAGTTATTATAGAGACTGAATTAAAGTGTGTGGCAGTGCCTAGCACATAGGAAGAGGCCAGTGAGTTTGAGGGGGGTGGTGGCCTCTAGTTAGCTGCCTGTTGAGTTGGGAAGGATCCAGATGAGCTCTCCGTTCGCCCTGGGCTGGAGGCTGTGCTGGGTAAGCGCCTTGCACCAGGCACTCCATTCAGTGTCTTTACTCCCTTAAAGGAAGTTTTGTTCTGCTCCACTGTATTGATGAGGGCAGTGACAAAGTTGAAAATTCCCCCAAGGCCACCCACTGAGTAAGCGTCAGAGCTGGATTACAACCAGGACTGGGATTTTGAAGCTCATGTCCTAGTATCTCCCTTCTGGGCTTCATCCCAGGTAACTTCCCCCTCATACCCCAAAAACATGAGGCCTCTTCCCATCTCCTCTGGGATCCTTTCCCGAGTCTCGTCTGGGATGATAGAGTTACTCCTGCGTGTTAGCCTCCTCTCTGCAGAACATGGGGGAAAGTGAAATTCTTCCATTTGCCTGGTTTGTGGCTGGCAACCTCAGTTTTAAGAAGAGAAAAGGTTGGTGAGGATTGAAGGCTACCCCTTAGAAGAGACTGAAAAGTCCAGATGAAAGCTTGGCCTTTGGGTCTGCCAGCTGCATCGAGCCCTAATAAACAGAGAAGAGCTGAGCCTTGGCATAGCATCCCTGAGGGAGGAGGGCAGGGTGGGATCCCCCTGCTCATCCCCAGAGCCACCCTGCCCAGGTGAGAGGTGTCTGGACAAGACCAGGAGGAGCTGGCAGCTGGCGGAGCCTTTGCCCTGCTTCTCTGTGGTCATCCTGTAACTACGAGTCTCCGAAGGGCCCAGAGAAAGGACAGCTGTGTAATTTGGAAATCCTAAAACACATACATCCCCCACACACCCTCTCCTCCCCGGCAACCACACAACTTTTCTTTCCCTTAAAAAAAAAAACAAGGCAGAGAAAGACTCATTCACTGAGTACATAATGGTGACCCTTTGTTCCCCTCGCCCCAATCTCAGGAGTGTTCCCCCTTGGACCTGCTCTCTGGAGCCAAATTCCAGAGCCTGGGTTGCTAAGGCTCCTGAGAGAAATCAGGTAGAGGCTGTCTGAGGAGCCGAAGCCCAGCAGACAGACCGCTTCTGTCCTCATCCTGCTGAGGATTCAAAGCCATCCTCACCCTGTTGGCAGAGGACAGCTGGGCACAGTCCCTTCCCCAGAGCCCCCAGCCCCCACACATGCTCAAGCGAATAGCATTTGCCCTGCACGTCCCCCACTTTGGGGCAGAGCCACCTCTGGTCCTGGACTCACTTGGAGAATCCTTTCCACAGCGCATCGCGGGCAGGCCTCTGCTGGGGGAAGCTCCCTTTAGACTAATTTTTCAAACTAAATCTGAGACCAGTCTTACCGGACCTGGCAGGCTTGCCCAGGCTCCAGTCCTCGAAAGGAATAGACAGGCTATTTTTAGCGAGGAGACATAAATGGGGCTTTGTTTTCTCTCCATGGAGGCTGAAATAACGGAAGGGAAGGGGGAGGGCCATGCTGAGCCCAAGTTCATTCCCGCTCTCTGCTGCTCAGTCTCTGCTGCTCAGAAGCGCAGACGCTGAGACCAAGGCTAAAACCCCCTCCCCATCAGCGATTCCCCACTCAGGTTATTTTTAGCCCGGGACAGTTTGGTCTCTAGCAGGAAACCAGAGAGAAATGCCCGTGAGCAGTTTCTCATCCTGAAATAATGGGTTTGTGGTGTTTCCTCAGACTGTAAAACTTCCTTTCCTCCGTGGGGGACTGAAACCTCCGGCCTAGCCCTGGTGAAAGTGTGAGGCAGGAAAACCCATCTCTGCCCCCCAGACCTCTGCTGCTCCACAGCCTTCCTTGCCCGGAGGGCTGGCATCCATACTGTCTCTAATTTGGTCTGATCTTCAGGAAGCCACATCATGACCCTTAATGTGTTTTTTACTCTTTCCCCCTCATCAAAATGAACATGTATGTAGGACGTAGATAAGCTCTTCAGGGTAGAAGTAATTAAATCCCTTACATGTGTCCAGTACTTCCTAGTGTGCTGCCTGATTTTCCATCCTTCATCCCATTTGACATTCCTAATAGCTGCATGAACATAGGCTGGGCAGATGATGTCCAGGTGTTTTTGAAGTCCATGCTCAAGGTCACACTACTAAGTAGTATGGCTGAGTATTTCATCCTAAACATTTCCTTCATTGTGTCCATTCAGGCGTGATTTTGCTTCTTCCCCCAAGGACATTAGGCAAAGGATGGGGACATTTTGGGTCGTCATACCTCAGGGTCAGGGTGCTACTGGCATCTAGTGGGCATAAGCCAGGGGTATTACTACATGTTGTGCAGAGCGCAGGATGGCCTCCCACTACAGAGAATGATCCAGCTGCAAACGCCAAGTGTAAAGGACTGTTCTAGTGCCAGATACTGAAACCACTCACACGTGTGTAGCCTGCTCCGTCCCCAAGCCTGTCAGAGACAAGTCAAGGATACTGCCACATAAACTGTTAGTCATAATGCAGCATGATGGGTACAGTGTCGCAGCTATGTGCAATGTGTTATGAGAACACCTAGCCCAGTCTACAGGACCCAGAGGGGGCATCAGGGAAAGCTTCCTGTGAGAGCTGATGCTTAGTGGACTCTTGACTTTAGCAGTGGTGGTGTTCTGCAGCCCCACACCAGGGAACACCGCAGTTCAACAGGGACCTTCTGTGCCTTCTCCTGTAGTCAGGAGCTGGGGAGGGAAGGTGTGCTGAACCGAGAGGACCCTTCTCGTGGGGTCTGAAGACTGTTGGTCTGTGCTTTTCCCCTGGGGAACTGCATCCCTTGCCTGGTCTTTGTCTCACCTTTCCCACTGATTGTCTCCTAGAATTGATAAGAAAATGTCTGACGCTCAGGGTAGCTACAAACTGGACGAAGCTCAGGCTGTCTTGAGAGAAACAAAAGCGATCAAAAAGGCCATCACCTGTGGAGAAAAGGAAAAGCAAGATCTCATCAAGGTATGAGAGCTCCCGGTAACATGGGCCCCATCTCAATTTCTTCTGAGCACCTTTCTTGCCAGGACCTGTGGGCCGTCTCCACATGCCACACAATCACCAAGTCCTCATCTGGTTTTCTTGGGCTTTCAGCCTCATTTTATAGAAGAGGAAATGGAGGTTCAGGAGCATTACATAACTTGCCCAAGGTCACACAGTGTAAACAGCAGAACAGGAGCCATGGTCTAGTCCAGGGCCATGTCCTTGCCACTAGCCACCTGACTTACTTCTCAAAGAACCAAGTGGAGGGAGGTGGTTTTGACATTCCACCATCACAGTGTGGCATCTTTTTGTAAGCATTTCGTTGCTTACAACAGTGTTTTGACTGTATGCTAGGAACTGAACAAAATGGTGATAGGTAACATTCAGTGTACCGGGCAGTTGTGCCAAGCACCTTGACTGTATCGTGCCTCACTTGTCCCTCACATCAGTTCTAGTTTATCCCCATCATACTGATAATGACTGTACAGCTCAGAGAGGAAGTGATAGAACCGGGATTCAAACCCACGGATACCTGACTCAGAAGCCCATTCCCTTAATCCCTGTACATCCCACCTTCATAGGAACTATGCTGACCTCCCAGATATTGTATTTTTGTTTCCTTCAGCAGATTAGGAGTCAGGCACAAATGTTGTAAATGACTTAGTGCAGGGAGCTCTGCTACGTCAAACAGAATAATCTCAAAGTCCCTGTCCATAGCAGCCTGGTGAAAACATTCAGATGAGGTACTAGTGGAAAGTGAGGCATGTTCTTATTGTAGTTAGCAGTCAGGAGCACTGAGTCTTCAGTCGGAGAGACCAGGACCAAATCTTGGCCCTGCCAATAGCCAGCTTCTGCTTGTAACAACTCTCATCAATAAAGTGGGGATAATCGCAGGTCATTCCTCACAGGACTGATGACAGGATTAAATGAGATCATGGGTGATAGCCCTGTGAGATAGGACCTGTAATTATTTCTATTGTGCAGGAGAGGAAACTGAGGCACAGAGCGGTTACTCCACAAGCTCAGATCACACAGCTAGGAAGTGGTAGAGCAGGGATTCCAACTCAGACAGTATGGCTCCTAAGCCCATGTCCATGCCAGTCTCTGCTGTGTGAAGCACCCAGCACAGTGCCTTGTACCCACCTGCTGCTAGCTCTTTACAAGATAAGTAGAATGTCTGGCGGGAGCATAGGTTCCTACAAATTACAAAAAGTGAACAGGAAACTAGGTGGAGTGTGACATGCAGAGAGCTCCCCCGCCAGGAAGGTGTGTTGCTAACCCTGCCTCCCCTCTTCAGAGCCTGGCCATGCTGAAAGACGGCTTCCGCACTGACAGAGGGTCCCCCTCTGACCTGTGGTCCAGCAGCAGCTCTTTGGAGAGTTCGAGTTTCCCACTGCCAAAGCAGTACCTGGATGTGAGCTCCCAGACAGACATCTCAGGAAGTGTGAGTAGGCAGTGCGTGCTGCTGGGGGCCTTCCAGGAGACAGTGCCCAGGAGGCTGGTCTAGTGGGCAGCCACCGTCTTGTTCCTCACCTGAGGCACTGGTTCCTCTGTGGGCCTGGCTGGTCCCTCAGTCTTCTGGAGCTCTGTTCCCTTACACACCCCAGGATGACATGAGATGAGGAGAAGCCAGCACTGACTCCTCAGCGTTGCCAAGCCACCTGCTTGTGCGTCTAGATGCTGCACAGAAAGCATGTTTGAAGGACCAAGTGTCTTTCCCTGGCTTCCTTTATTCTAATTTGGAGTGCCGTTCTATTTTTCTTGCATGAGCTAGAAAGCAGAGGATATTCCCTTCTGTTTGGCCTAAAACACTGCATGCAGCATTCAGACAGCTACTTGACTCCCTGTTCAAAAGCTCAGTCTGGTCTTAGTGATAAATAGTGCAAGTGCTATCCAGATGTAGCTCATGAAGGCACCAGAGCAGGACTTACCCACGGCAACCTGGAACTTTTGGAGAACTTTTGTTTCCTATACCAGGTGACACTGAACCAACCTACCTCCCAACCTCCATGGCCAAGTGCTATTCCTGTCTGGTTTCTATAGCTGTGTTCCCACTTGTGAAGAGAAGGTATGCCGTGTCTGATTGGATGAGCCTGATATTTTCTTGCCACTCTTTGACAGGCTGGCATGGCAAACAGGGCTGTCCCCTCCTCCACACCACTCATGTGTCCAGCTACAAGCCACCTATGGGCCTCCTTCCAAGTTCTAGGACCTTCTCCTTGCTCACTCAGTTTTTTTCTCTCCTGTCTGCAACCTCTCTGGGTTTTCAATTGACCCCCTCCCCAGTACCCCCAAGGTGGCTTTTTTTATATATTGACTGTCCTTGTTTCCTCCTGACCAACCGCCCTCCATGCTTGAATGGCCCCCAAACCATTTGGGACTGCTAGATGATATTCTGGGGTCCCTCGGTTTCTCTTCTAGAAGAGATAGATTTCTGAGTTTGGGGCTCCTCCCCTGGATTGAGGGAAGAAACGTGTTTTTGCCTAACTCGCTTCCTTGTGATCAGCTCAGCCAGTTCAATAACTGGGGGCTATTCTTAGCTACTTCCCACATGAGCTGTCAAGTCTCTCATGAGCCCTTGAAAACTAACTCAACCTCGGCCACAGTAGCCACATAATTCTGTACTTTGTTCTTTCTTCCAGTTTGGCACTGGCAGCAACAATCAGTTGGCAGAGAAGGTCAGATTGCGCCTTCGCTATGAAGAGGCTAAGAGAAGGTACTTAGAGGCTGGATCATTCCAACCATAATACTGCATGCTATTGTAGAGTGTCACTCTGTGCCTGGCTATTTATATGCTTCCTCTTGTTTAATAGTCACAAGGGTTATGAAGATATGTGCTATAACTTCATATTTTAATACGAATATGATACTCAGAGAGGAAATGACTGACCCAAGAACACTTAGCTAGATAAAGAGTAGAACTATGCTTTGAACCCAGAGCTGTTAAACCTCAAAGCATAGTTACCTTCCTGCTTGTTTTCTGAATTTCTATAAGCACAGTTTTCTAATGAGCCTGTAAGTAGTTGGTTTGAAGGAGTACAACTGGGGTTTTAACAACATTCTAAAAGACTATGGATACCACCTACTTCAGTGTCTCCTGCCCACTTGGGAGCAAGCTATGCTTTTGAACCATGTAGACCCCAGTGACTTTAGATGTGCTGTGGCTTCACAGAATCCTAAGCAGTTGGGTTTCACTGCCACAAATAAAATTAAAGTGATAATGAGAGCTGACATTTTTTAGATCATCTGTTATGGGCCAGGCATTGTACTAAAACGTTTGTATGTGCATCATCTCATTTAATTTTAAAAGCAATCTTTTAAAGCATAGCTTGTATCTTATTATCTCCATGTTAGAGAAAAAGAGGGTAAGATCAATGATGCTTTATGACTACTCAGGGTGGTAGTCAGAATTTGAATCCTGGATGATCTGGCTCCAAGTGTCTGATTTTCCTATACCCTGAGCCAGCGTTACTGAGGAAGAACTCACAGGGTAGGACAGTGAATGGAATATATTGTATCTATTCCTCCTTAGGCTATATTCCCTGGCCCATGGACATTCTAAGCCAGGCCAGGTAGAGTATAAAAGTACCTCTCTGCCAACTCTGTGTGAGCAGCAGAACCCTTTGCAGCAGTGACAGAAATGCTCTAGAAACTAAAAGAAGCAAAAAAGGGATCTGTAAGCTTATTGAATCCAAAGTCCTGGGGTAGTTAGCTTCAGGCACAGCTGGATCCAGGGATTCAAATAATGCTGCATAGACTCAGTTTCTCTCCTTTTCTCTACCCTGCTTGCCTTTGTGTGACGTTCCTGTCAAAGTAGAAAGATGATCCCCAGCAATTCTAGGCTCATATACTACCAAGTTAGCAATCCCAGCAGAAAGAGGACCTACCTTTCCAACAGTTTTAACAAGTTTCAGGTTTGAGACTCACTGGCTTTTCTGAGTGAACCAATCGTTATTGCAGAGTAAGAGGAATTAGAATTGTCTGAAGGTTCAGTCATGGGTGAGGTGCCCAACTCTGGGAAGGGGATTGAGGTCAGGTTTGTGGTAACCAAGTGGCTTGAAAATTTGGTTGGAGTGCTTTCCCAAATAAAACTTGCAACATTGTTAACAAAAGGAGAAACTGAATACTGGTCAGGTAGGAAAAAAAGAAGTACTGTCCTGTGTACTATTTGAGCTCCCCCTAGAGGTCCAGCAAAACAGCAGGACTTCTAAATTTGGACAGAAATTTCTTGTCCCCTCTGAAGAGGACACCTCTGAACCCTGGACCTATTCCAGCCTGCCGTAATGCCTTTCTTAGATGATCAGTTCTGGAGACACTAACAGGGTGAAATCTTTACTCTGGGGTTGAGCCGTTAAACTTCTCATCACAAAACTTCCGGTCTCACCAGCCTTTGTCCAGCTTCCTGCCTCCCTCTTCATGCAAAGGTAGTTTAAATGTAAAGGACAGAGCAGCCTGGTGCAGGGAAAGCAGAGGCTGCCGGCTTGAAGGAGGGAAGAGAGGAGGCTGTAAAGCAAGGCCCGATCATTGTGTGCCAGACTTTGTCACATGCACATTTCTGCAGAGCCTCATAGTTTTCATCAGATTCTCCAAAGGACATATGGCCTGAGGTTTAAGCAGCACTCGCACAGGACCAGTGCCATTAGAAAGCACATCCAAGAAAGCATCAGTCACCCTTCAGTGTCCTACTTGTATTATAGCTCCTGCCTCCAAGCCCTGCCCATACCATTCTATCCTCAAAGTGGCTGAAGATACAAAGTTACCCAAAGCTGATTTTGATAGATTGCTGTGAATGTGACTATGGAACTTGAATTAATTAACTCTAAAATACTTCTGAGACACTTGGCTGGGGAATGGGCAAACCTAGATGTGTCTTTCTATACAAAATTTTCACTACACAGCATGGAGATCTTATCTCCAGTAGTGTTTTGGTTGAATAAGAGGTGGGCCATGTTGTCTGCAGATAAGATCAAACTGGGAGTCTAGAGGCCTGGGCTCTCAGGAACTTTTGGCCATGTTTATGACTTACAGTCTTAGATGATCCATATTCTCTCCAGACATCTAGCCAACTGGGTTAACCACCAGGTCTTAGCCACCCTTTAGGGAGGGAGAGAGGTGAGACTAGGATGTGACAGCCGAAAGACTTCACAGATGCTAAATCCTAAAGGATCACATTATGATTGTTTTTAGATATTCATAGCAATGATCTTAATTATACCATGAATGTTATTTTGGTGCAAAGGTAATCACACCTAGTGTCTGTGCAGCACTTGGCAATGTAGAAGGAACTAATGGTCCTTATAACCCACCCTGAGGCACCAACATTACAGATGAGGATCCTGGGTTTCAAGATGTAAAAGTATAGGGCTGTCAACTTCTTTTAACATTTAGTGGGTGCCTGCAGTGTACCAAGCACTGTGATAGAAGCTTGGAATACCACAATGATTTCTTAAGAAATGATGCCTTCTGTCAAGAAGCTCAAAGCCAAGACTGGCTCAAGGCCACTGACCCCAAATCCACAGTTCATGCTGTGTCACCACTGCTGTCTGGACTGGGAGTGAGTGGTTAGCAGTTGTAGAATTTGCCGCCATCATCGTGGCCCTGTGACTGCCACTGATTGAGCACTGGTTATGGCCAGACACTCTGGACACATTATTGCTCATTTTCACAACTCCGGTGGACAGATAATCATTTTCTTATCAACAGGGCTCAGGAAGTTTACATTAGGCTTAGGCATGATGTTGTACACCTACTAAGTGGTCAAACCAAGTAATAACAATAGTAGTGGTAGAAACATTCACTGAGCGCCTACTGTATGTCAAATACTGTGCTTTATGAGAGTTTATGGATTATGTTATAAACTTTCAATCACAACCCCAGGACGAAGGAGCTTTTGTTACTCTTCAGAGAGGTGAAGTGGCTTGCCTGAGGTCACTTAGCTGGGGTCAGAGGCTCCTGCCTGGTGACAAAACCAGCTCTCTCTCCTGCAGGGTTAGTGTCCCTTAGGGCAAGGACATTGCCTTGTTTATGTCTCTACCCCATCCCTGCAGAGCCTACTCGTTGGTGGCACATGGTGAGCACATGTTCAGTAGATAAAAATATGTTCTTTGAGACGACACACCAGTCTAAAGGAAGAGAGTGACTGTCAGAGATTGCTCAGATGTCATGGCTCCTCATTCCTCACCACCTTGGAAACTGTCACCCTGCTCCTGCAGTGCCACTGGCATGCCAGTCATGTTCGCCTTCTTGACCTGCAGGATCGCCAACCTGAAGATCCAGCTGGCCAAGCTCGACAGTGAGGCCTGGCCTGGAGTGCTAGACTCAGAGAGGGACCGGCTGATCCTCATCAGTGAGAAGGAGGAGCTGCTGAAGGAGATGCGCTTCATCAGCCCCCGGAAGTGGACCCAGGGGGAGGTGGAGCACCTGGAGATGGCCCGGAAGCGGCTGGAGAAGGATCTGCAGGCAGCGCGGGACACCCAGAGCAAGGCATTGACAGAAAGGTGGGGCTGGGCTGGGGCTGGGAGGGAACACGGGACTGTACCCTCCCTGCGGGTCTAGCCTCCATCCTCCAGCAGCGGGAAGGGTGAGGGGGACAGCCTGGGGCACTGGGCTCCACCCTGAGAGCCCTCAGTTAAGAGAACTCACAACTTTTCTTTTTTTTTTTTTTATGATCATGCTTTTGATATCATATCTAACAGACCAGCATCATGAGACCCACTGCCATATGAATCTGCTCTTCGCTCTTCAGATTTTGGTTTTATATTTTTACATGTAGATCTATAAACTATTTTGAGGTGATGTTAGTATGAAGTCTAATGTTTTCTACATAGAATATCCTGCTGCTAAAGGTGCCATTTTCTGAAACATTATCTTTTCTCCATCAATTTCCCTTTGTACTTTGTCAAAAGTCAGGTGTTTTTATTTGTGTAATTCTGTTTCCTGGTTCTCCTTTGTGCCCCTTTGGTCTGTGTCTCTGTCCCACTGGTATTGCATTCTTGTGATTATTGTCAGCTTAGAGTAAGTCTTGAAACTGGGTCACATGTCCTCCAACTTTGTCCTCCATAATTGTTGACTAGTGCCTTTGCTTTTCCATATACATTTTAGATTCAGCATGTTTCTGTCGGCAAAAAAGTTTCTGGGTTTGGGATTTTGTTGAATCTAAAAATAAAATTGGGGAGAATCGACATTTTAACAATAATGAGTATTTGAATCCAGGAGCATGCGTTTTAGATGTATGTTTAATTGGGGATTATGCCCTCTCTTGAGAAAATCTAGTTAATTCCCAAGGGCAACTAACATCTGGTATGTAGTAAGCATTCAGCAAATATTTATTAGATAAAGCAGCAGCTTAGCAAAATATAGTATTGATTTTGCCTTTTCTCCTCATATGCTTTAAGCAAGAGAAACCTTTAGGGGTAAAAGAAACTATGCACTTTTTTTTTGGTATCGTTAATGTACAATTACTTGAACAACATTATGGTTACTAGACTCCCCCTATTATCAAGTCCCCACCACATACCCCATTACAGTCACTGTGCATCAGCATAGTAAGATGCTATAGAATCATTACTTGTCTTCTCTGTGTTACATTGCCTTTCCTGTGTCCCCTCCACTACATTATGTGTGCTAATCGTAATGCCCCTTTGGTAACTGTTTGTCCATTCTTGGAATCTGTGAGTCTGCTGCTGTTTTGTTCCTTCAGTTTTTTCTTTGTTCTTATTCTCCAGAGATGAGGGACATCATTTGATACTTGTCTTTCTCAGCCTGGCTTATTTCACTGAGCATAATACCCTCTAGCTCCATCCATGTTGTTAGAAATGGTAGGATCTGTTTTCTTCTTATGGCTGAATAGTATTCCACTGTGTATATGTACCACATCTTCTTTATCCATTCATCTACTGATGGACACTTAGGTTGCTTCCATATCTTGGCTATTCTAAATAGTGCTGCAATAAACATAGGGGTGCATATGTCTTTTTCAAACTGGGCTCCTGCATTCTTAGAGTAAATAACTAGGAGTGGAATTACTGTGTCAAAAAAAAAAAATTGTTAGTTTTTTGAGAAACCTCCATACTGCTTTCCACAATGGTTGAACTAATTTACATTCCCACCAGCAGTGTAGGAGGGTTCCCCTTTCTCCACATTCTCTCCAACATTTGCTGTTTGTCTTTCGGATGTTGGCCATCCTAACTGGTGTGAGGTGATATCTCATTGTGGTTTTAATTTGCATTTCTCTGATGATTAGCGATGTGGAGTGTCTTTTCGTGTGCCTGTTGGCCATCTGAATTTCTTCTTTGGAGAAGTGTCTGTTCAGCTACTCTGCCCATTTTTTAATTGACTTATTTGCTTTTTGTTTGTTGAGGTGTGTGAGCTCTTTATATAATTTGCATGTCAACCCCTTATGGGATATGTCATATATGAATATATTCTCCCATACTGTAGGATGTCTTTTCGTTCTACTGGTGGTATCCTTTGCTGTACAGAAGCTTTTTAGTTTGATATAGTCCCACTAGTTTATTTTTGCTTTTGTTTGCCTTGCCCAGGGAGATATGTTCATGAAGAATTTGCTCATGTTTATGTCCAAGAGATTTTTGCCTATGCTTTTTTCTAAGAGTTTTATGGTTTAATGACTTACATTAAAGTCTTTTGATCCATTTTGAGTTTACTTTTGTATATGGGGTTAAAAAATAATCCAGTTTCATTGTATTACATGTAGCTTTCCAGTTTTGCCAACACCAGTTGTTGAAGAGGCTGTCATTTCCCCATTGTATGTCCATGGCTCCTTTATTGTATATTAATTGACCATATATGCTTGGGTTTATATCTGAGCTTTCTAATCTGTTCCATTGGTCTATGGGTCCATTCTTGTGCCAGTACCAAATTATCTTGATTACTGTGGCTTTGTAGTAGAGCTTGAAGTCAGGCAGCATAATTCCCCCTGCTTTATTCTTCCTTCTCAGGATTGCTTTGGCTATTCGGAGTCTTTTGTGGTTCCATATGAATTTTAGAACTATTTGCTCTAGTTCGTTGAAGAATGCTTTTGGTATTTTGATAGGGATTGCATTGAATCTGTAGATTGCTTTAGGCAGGATGGCCATTTTGACAATATTAATTCTTCCTATCCATGAGCATGTCATCTGCAAACAGGGACAGTTTGACTTCTTCCTTGCCAATCTGGATGCCTTTTATTTCTTTGTGTTGTCTGATTGCCATGGCTAGGACCTCCAGAACTATGTTGAATAAAAGTGGGGAGAGTGGGCATCCTTGTCTTGTTCCTGATCTTAAAGGAAAAGCTTTCAGCTTCTCGCTGTTGAGAACTCACAACTTTTCAAACTGGCAAACTGGGAGAAATTATTCACCATCCAGAACACCAGCTCCCAGGACTTACACAGGGAGTCACAGTACCAAAAAGCCTGTTCTGGTGCAGGTTTTCAGAAATTGTCTTCTAAGGTAAGTCATGTAACTCTGTATGATTTAGAGCAGTCATTGCCAACTTTGTGACAAGAACTCATATTATACAAATGTGTCCCCAAACAGTGCATGTTCTTCCCATGTGTGATAGCCCTCTGATATTTTCTCTTACACTGCATTCCTTTTCACACTGGTCATGACTCACTTAATTGATTTCACCACATGCTAATGGGTTGCAACTTCTAGTTGGAAAAACATTGGTTTAGATAGGGGTTGCAAACTGAGTTGCTTACAGGGGCCCAGCAGGTATGACAAGTGCTAGAGGCCCACTTGGTGGCAAACAGCATCCATGTAGCATGCACAGACCACATGTGTCTAAACCAGTTCCTTCTCCATCTCCAGCAAGTGGCAGTGCTGATGGCTGTGAGCCTCCTGCAGGAGAGAGAGGCCAGAGCCAACCCAGCACCCTGTCTGTGTCTGCAGCTGTTTCTTTCAGGCCCCAGGTTTGCCTGTGTGCATCTCTCTGACTGTTGTCTCTCTAGGCCTCATTCTCTCTGTTTCTTATGCTCCAATCTCCTCTCTCTCTGTGCTCTCTCTTCTCTCTCTCACAAAGTGGGAGTTATTATGCCCCTCACCTTCACACAAGAGCCTCTCCATTTAAGGTGTCTTTAAGAAGGACAGCAATAGGCACAGCATAGGGCCTGCCAGACCCCACTCATGAATCAGAGTCCCATTCATCCCAGCAGCCCTCGTCCTGCCTCTGCTTCCCCGCTTCCCCGCCACCACCACTCATGAGAACCTCTGTGCTGCCTGGAGCACAGGGTGCTCATTAGAGCAGAGCCTCTGGGCCCCACCCCAGGGACCAATTCCCCAGGCCTGAGATGCAGCCCAGGCTCTCACATTTTTAACCAGGACCCCAGGTGCTGAGCTACAGCTTGTAGGGATTCCAGTTCCCCCTTCTGGACTCCCTGCCTGCTTCCATGCTTGATGCCTTCTTGGCCCCCAAACACATGCCTCACACACAGATGCCATATGGCCTGCTGAGCCCAGCGCCTTATGTTGTTGCCAGTGGTTATACCTCCGACCCCCTTAGCATCCTGTCAGGGCTCCAGTGAGGACCTGCATTTACTCCCAGAACATGCCTCTGGCTTTCCTTATAGAGAAGAGGAAAATGAAGGTAGAAGCAGTGTGCCCCAACTTCTCCTTGAGCTGTTCAGATCTCACAGCCATTCAGGGCTTTGCTGTTGTGGAGAGTCAGGAGATCGCACACTCCCATCCATCCCATTGAGAGCCAAGGGTTTCGTTCATTACGAGCTCTGTCTACCAGCCTGCTCCCTGCCCCACCAGCCCCAGGCAGCACTCTGGAAGAACCATGCCAGGGACTGAGCTGCCAAGACCATGCCAAGGCCACCCTGGCCATGGCTCAGTTTGTCTTCCTGTAATTTTGTGAGTCCAGTTGCCCAGGAACAGGTCCTGCCCATCCCTACCACCCCATAGTTGTCTGGAGTGACCTCAGGTCTTCATTGCAGGGCCTGTGCGTGAGGTCTAGGTGTGGGGCTAGAGGGATCGTGTGCAGATGGAAGGATGACATGGTTAGGTTTTTCATAAAAATGAATTCTTCTTCAGTCCCCAGGCTGGGTTGGCTGTGCCCTGGAACAATGGGTCAGTCAATCCCCCTTTATCAGGATGGCATAAAGGGGATAAGAGGCCAACAGTGGAATGCATCTGTGCAGGGGAGACTGAGCATCTTTCAGCAAAGTAAATGAACTTTGCCTATGTCAGCTGGGAAAAAGCTGTTCATTCAGCAAATATTTATTGAGCATGTCCATGCTGTGGGCACCTTGCTGGGTGCTGGGAGAGCAAGGCATAGTCCCTGCCTTATAATCCCCAATCAGTGAAGCAGTTTATTAATATTAGTGTGCCTAAAAATCCCCTGGGATACTTAAGAAAGATGCAGATTCCTGGGCCCTGCCCCCAATTTTCTGATTCAGTGGATCTAAGGAAGACCCAGGAATGAGCACTTCATTAGCTCTCCTCCCTTCCTCACAGAGGAGGTCTGTGGGCCACACGCTGAGAACCACTCATCTAGCTGGTCCTGGAGAGCAGCCCAGGTCATGAATTTGCATGGACACAGCCTGGCTGGATGGCCAGATCAAGAGATCTTGAAGTATGGTTAGAGGAAGCCGTTCCAGGAGCCAACACACTCCCTGGAGCCCACCCAAGGAGGCTAGGGGCTGAGACATGGGCCTGTACCCAGTGGTTCATTCTAAACACATAGGTTTTGCCTCCAGGAAGATCGTTACTGGATTGGGATTTAGTATCGGATATCAGACATGATCGGTGCAGGTCTTTGCTCCTAGGTTTAATGACATGCGATCACACCCCTGTAGGTCCTCTCTGGCTCTCTGTTCCCATTCTCTTTGGCTCCCTTGCTGACTGTTGCCAGTTCATTCAACCTTGGAATGCTGTATATCCTCCAAGCTCAGTCCTGGCTGCCACCGCTTTTTGTTCCCCCTTTGTATTTTTACTCTCAGATAGCACATTCATTTGGTAGGGCTGTCAACCAAAGTACCACAACTGGGTGACTTAAGCAACAGAAATTTCTTGTCTCACAGTTCTGGAGCCTAGAAGGCCAAGATCAAGATGTTGGCAAGGTTGTTCTCCTGGGCTTGTAGGTGGCCTTCTACAAGTGGTATCTACCATGTCTTCACACCATCTTCTCTCTATGCATGTCTCTGTGTCCTAATCTCCCCTTATTATTGAAGCACAACAGTCATACTGGAGTCGGGCCCACCCAGACAACCTCATTTTACCTTCATTCTTTAAAGGTCCAATTTACAAATACAATCACATTCAGAGATACTGAGTTGTTAAGACTTCAACGTATGAATTGGAGGACGAAGGACACAATTCAGCCTATAACAGATAGTAATCTCTCACATAGTGATCCCTGTGATGGTGGTTCCCCACCTTTCCAACAGCCACCTGTTCAGCATTCATATCTGCACATCCATAAGATAACTCTTCTCTTTACCCAGATTGGTCTGCCTCCTACCTTACAGTCTTAACAAAAGCCATCCCAAAATCCATTCAGTTGCTCATGACAGTCACGTCGAAGTCATCCACATTTACTTCCTTGGCCTCCCCCATTCTCCAGCCCATGCACCTGTCTCTGTCTCCTCCAGTGTCACCCCAGTCCATGCCATCAGAATTACACTGTCCCAGACATCGTAACTTCTCTCTGCGTTTAGTCTGTAGCTTCCTGCCCATTTACCTCACAGCAGCCATGGTGACCTTAAAATGAAAGAGGTCTCTGCTGAAACTCCCTGCTTGGAGTGTTCTTTTCCTGGCCAACTCCAGGTTCTTCCTTCTGATCAGCTTAAAGTACTCTCCTAGTCAAGGGAAACTACTACAACCTCCTTAAATCTCTATGGCTTGACACAATAATTTTATTTCTTGCCTCCTAGCATCCAGTTGTGTATTCCTGGCTGATAGGCAGCCTTCTGTGGTTGGTCGTTCAGGGACCCAGGTTCTTCCTGTCTTGTGGCACCTCCCTTTTAGGTCATAGGAGTCATCCAAGGGATAGCAGAGTACACACTACCACTTCTCTTAACTACTTCAGCCTGATGAGCATCACTTCTGTCACATCCTATGTTGGCTGGAACCTGGTCACATGCCTCACCCACCCAGCTGCAAGGCAGGCTGGGAAGGGGTCCAGCTGGAGACCCAGGAAGCTATGGAGAGCACAAGTTGGGTGAGCACCAGCAGGCTCAGCCACAGGTTACTTGCTCAGAGTGGCTCGCCTGCCAGTTAAAACTTACTCATTTCTACCATTCCATGAACCTTGTCTTACAATGTGTTAATTAGATATTTGAGCATTTTCTTAATATCTGTCCTCCTCGCAACCTCCCCCATGGAATGTAAGCTTCATACAAGCAGAAGCAAGTCTGTTTTGCTCACAGCTTTATCCCCAGTGCCAACAGCAAGGTCTAGTATGAGGCAGGCACTCAGCAAATATTGGTGGGTGTGTGGATGTATGGATAGATGGATGGGAGGGAGGAAGGAAGGAAGGAGAGAAGGGAGGGGAAAAAATGAGAAGGATCCTAATTCTACCACTAATTCTCCAGCTTTAAGTAAATTATTTAACTCTGAGAATCTCAGTTCCTTCAACTCATATATGTAAAGTGGTAAAAATCATTATTACCTTGCAGGATTATTGTGCAAATGAATGAAAGCAATGTCATAGGTTTCCTAGCACAGCTCCTGCTGCGTAGTAAGTGATGAATATAGCAGTTACTATAGGATAATATGTAGAGGCCGCATCTCACCAATCATCATAGTAAAGTGCTTCCAGAAATTTCTGGTGTATGTTTCTGTGGGTCTGTGGAGTTGTACAAGTATGAGTACATGCCTATGGTTCCTCTTTTAGGGAGATGGAGGCTGGATCCCTCGGGGGTCCCCCGCTCATTCCCTCTCTCCCTTCAGGTTAAAGCTAAACAGCAAGAGGAACCAACTGGTGAGGGAACTGGAGGAAGCCACCCGGCAGGTAGCCACTCTGCATTCCCAGCTGAAAAGGTGAGAGGGGGCAGTGAATGCTCCCCTGGGGGTATCCAGATACAGGCATCCTGGCGGGGCCCAGCCCAGGCTCTGCCCTTCACGTGTCCTCTGTGGCTTCAGTGTGGACATTCAGCATCACGACAGGCAGGTGGTTAGTCCAGTGGACTTGGCCTGAGCCTGGCGTGACTGGGGCGGGTCGGAGGAGGCAGGGTCCCTCACCTCTCCAGACTGCAGCTCCCTCAGTCCCTCTGATAACACTGAGGAGAAGGCCGCCTTTGGATGCTAAATAGGTGTCAGGCTGGGCCTTGGCCAGCAACAGGGCATTATTGGAATTTAATAGCATTTTGTTTTCATCTGATACTTTTAATGGCCACCTCCTATTTGTAGTGGTACTTTTTAAAATTACACTTAGGATATCAAGTTCCCTTTTAAGGTAAATGAATTAAACTGTAAATGGGGAGTTGATTTGAAGAAAAATATTGAGAAATATTATTTTGGGTTGGATTTGAATAGGGAGAAAGAACATGAAATGTAATGCATCCAATGGAGGTTTGGGAAACAGAGGAAAAATTGGACTTTTAAGGCAGCTGACTTGAGTTCATTTTCCCAGCTCTGCCAATTTCTGATTATGTGAGCTTCCTGGGGTATCAGTTTCCTCCTTAGGGAAACGGTCAGGGTGCAAGGTCTCCCCTCAAAACTGTCAAGAGCGCCCAAGAATATAATGTATTCTGAGTGCCCGTGGTGCTTTTCAGAGCCATGCGGGGAGTTCCACAAGGCCCGCTTCACTCTGTGTCCTCAGCCTCTCCCCTCTCCCTGCCCCCAGCCTCTCGAGCAGCATGCAGTCCCTGTCCTCGGGCAGCAGCCCTGGCTCCCTCACATCCAGCCGGGGCTCCCTGGCCGCTTCCAGCCTGGACTCCTCCACCTCGGCCAGCTTCACCGACCTCTACTATGACCCCTTTGAGCAGCTGGACTCAGAACTGCAGAGCAAGGTGGAGTTCATGCTCCTGGAGGGGGCCACAGGCTTCCGACCCTCCGGGTGCATCACCACCATCCACGAAGATGAGGTGGCCAAGACCCAGAAAGTGGAGGGGGGCAGCCGCCTGCAGGCCCTGCGCTCCCTGTCTGGCACCCCGAAGTCCCTGACCTCCCTGTCCCCCCGCTCCTCCCTCTCCTCCCCATCCCCACCCTGCTCTCCTCTCATTGCTGACCCCCTCCTGGCTGGAGATGCCTTTCTGAGCCCTCTGGAGTTTGAAGACCCGGAACTGAGTGCCACTCTTGGTGAACTGAGCCTTGGCAGCAGCACCCGGGAGAGGTACCGCCTGGAAGACCCGGGAACACAGGGCATGCAGCTGAGCCAAGGTAGAGAGCAGCACCTCCCAGGGTGGGTGGGCCCCACAAGGAGGGAGGAAGGTGGAAACTGTGCTCAGGCCTGAGCGTTGACCCCAGTGATAATTATGGTCAGTGCTTACTGGCTGCTGTGTGCCAGATTGTTACATGGTATGTTGATTTATGTATTCATTCGGTAGGTATTTGTTATATATATACTATGTCCTAGGTTCTGGGCTGAGGGTTTTTCCATTATGAATTCATTGATTTCACAAATACTTATCAAGTACCTCCTGAAACGAAATGCCAGGTCATTTTCTAATGGGTGTGCCTGGATTCATTCATTCATTCAACAAATGTGCTGTGTGCCAGGCACCAGCTTAGTCACAGGATAATAGCATCCCTGTTCCATGAAGCATACATGCAAATGAAAGCACAGACAATAACTACAACTAGACCAATAGAATCACTAAGAAGGATCTTAAACAGGGGATGGGATGGAGCCTTTCAGGTTGGGGTGGGGCTGCCAGTTCAAACTGGGTTGTAAAGGAAGGCTACATTTAAACGCTGGCTTGGACACTGAGGAGCAGTGAATGGTACCTTGAACAGTGAGGAGGAGCCAACCTTGGGAAAAGCAAGAGCATAGTCTCTGAGGCCAGAGGCAAGGGGCTATGACAGGGGCCAGAGATAGGGGGTCACCAACAAGGCCAGAAAATCAGGCAGATTCCAGGTCACGTGTGGCTCAGATGGCTGTAGTGAGGAGTTTGGATTTTATCCTAATTGCAGTAGGTACCCAGGTGACCATTTGGAGCAAGGTCGTGGTATAATCTGACTTCCATTCTGCCTGGGGTCAGAAAGAACATTCTGGTATGGATTGAAATTATAATTGGAATCTTCAAAACAGAAGATGATGATGATGACAGCTGAGATTTATTAGGAGAAAAATTCTTTAGCAGCAACCATATAATGCATTATAATGATCAATATTCATTGGGATGTATTTTGAGATGGGCAGTGCTCTTCATATATCAAATAGGGTGCCTCTGTTATGTCCATTTCATAGATGAGGAAACAGAGGCTCAGTGAGATGATGTCACTTGTCCTAGGTGTCCAAACCATTCTGGAGAAACAGAGATTGGCATCCGTTTTTTGTTTTTATTTTTTTGACTCCGGAACCCCACCTCTTTATAGTCATCCCTTTTAGGATGCAAGGAATGTCCTGAGACTTTCCTGGTGCTTGCTGGTCCCACCATGCCCACCTGGTATGAAGATCAGGACTGAGGAGGGTGCCCAGTAAGCTCACATGGGGCTCCTAGGCTTTCCTTGTTATGATTTATGAAGTATAGGTGTACAAGCACACTGCTCTACATATTTACTCATTTAAGCCTCACATCAACTCTGTGAGGTGGGTGCTATTTTTATTCTCATCTTACAGATGAAAAAGTGAGGTTAAATGACTTGATCCAAGGTCAGTGTCACGGGTGGGAAGCAGTAGAGTCATGAGTGGCACAAGGACCACCTTCTCCAAACCCACACTAAGACTTGTGCCGGCTCTGTCTGCAGTGCGTTCCTGCTCCCGGCTCCTTGTGAGGCCAGCTGGGAGAAGCGGGACCCATCTCAGCCTTAAAGCTCTGGGAATGGGTGGGAGGGCTGCTGCCATGCCCACAATTACCCGTTCCTGTGTAAGGGGCCAGTGGAAGCAAAGGGGAAGACGAGATTTCCTGGTTAATTAAAGACTCTATTGGATGAGTGCCAGACATTTCCTTAGGAGCTGAGAGATCCCTGGGGCTCTCTCATCAGGAAAGGAGTCTTGCTGAGTGTTCTCAAACAAAAATAAAAACAGGCTTCCTACTGCAGCAGGTGGCAAACTTTAGAAAATTGTTCCCTGGAGAGGAGGGGGTGCGGGTGGAACCTGTAACAAGGCTCAGGAAGTGTTCCCAATGCTCCCTGATTAATGGTGGTGATAAGCCAAGTCAGGGACTTTGGGACTCCAGCCAGGTTCCAGGAGTGACGTCTCCCCACCACCACCACAACCTCCTTGGGGCTTGTGGGCCACAGATGGCACATATCTCGGGATGGCGTTTCCTTCATGGCATCTCCAGAAGCCTTGTTTGCAGTGAATGATACCAGGCTGAGCTCAGATGCTAAGCAGGTTATGCGATTAGTGCCGCTGTTCAGTCAGCAGACAAATTAATCTCCTTAAGTGGTTCAGTGGAGGGTGGAGATGCGTGGGTCTGAAGGCGGGAGGTCTCTGCCAGCCGCAGCAGGTGTGGGACACAGGCTGGGAAAGCCGCACCCAGACGGCCGCTTGGCTGCCCCAGGCTCTCTGTCACCATCCTTTCCCCCAGCCTGCCCCGCCCCAGTCTCTTCTCTGCCCTGACGCCTGGCACACAGTGGGTGCTCAGAAGTACTGGCTGTGAGGTTGCAGGGCCTGAATCTGGCCTTTCTCACAGCGCAGAGGTCAGGAACTATCCTGTTCATCTTGGAAGATGTAAACTTGGCAATGGGCCTGGCTCGCTGTCACCTGCCATCACCTGGGAGGAAGAAATGAGCAGCGTGCACTGAGTGCTCCTGTCTGAGTCCAGGGTCAGAGGCGTTCCAGGGCCTCCGTCCAGGGCTGAGACAGTGAGCTGAGTTAGGAGTGGAACGGGATAGGCCGAGTGGGAGACATGGCTCCAGCCCTTCCTTTTCCTCCCCTTCTACCTTCCTAGGGTCCAGGGGCTTTTATTTTGCCTCAGGTGTGTAGAGATTGATCTTGAAGGCATCAGAATAGTGATGAAAAAGACAGTTGCAATAAGGATAGTGGTACTGAATTTTGTAGAGCACTTCCCCTGTTCCAGGCTCTACACTGAGTCCTCCCAACAGCCCTACAAGGTAGGTATTAGTACCCCCATTTTACAGATGAGGAATCTGGGGCCTGAAGAAGTTCAGTCAATGTCCTAGTGTCATGAAGCAGTAAGTGGTGGAGCTGAGATTTGAACCCAGGCACATTGACTCCTGAGTGTGGAATGTTAAACACAGAATCATATGCTCTCTTTTCCTTCACCCAAAAGTGAGGGAGGACCTTGGTAAAAACTCAGAGGGGTTGGAATTTAGCAGGACTATCTAAGGACACAGTAAGTGTGTGTTGCATAGACAGTATCCTGGTTCCTAAACCCCTCCTTGCCATCCCTCCTTTTTCTTCCCTCTTCCTGCAGCTGTGAATACAGCCCAGGGGTGTGGCCTGAAAGTGGCCTGTGTCTCAGCTGCTGTGTCAGATGAATCCGTGGCCGGGGACAGTGGTGTCTATGAGGCTTCCGTGCAGAGGTGGGTCCCTGAGTCCGGCACCCTCTGTCTGGGAACTCGGGAATGGGTAGAGCCCAGGGCCGCACAGGTCAGTGGGAGGGGCCTGCATGGAAGGCGTGCCACAGGAAGGAAGGGTGAGCTCCGCCTCCGCCGGGCAGCCCTGTATGGGGCTGTGCCAGAGATGCAGACAGCGCAGCTACTCTTGGCACTGGGGGCACCTCGAATTTGGGAGAGCCCTAGTTCTGTGATTGCTGTCAGAAAGTGTTCGGCCCAGAGAGCAGGTGCTGGAGAAAGGACTGCCCCTTCAAGAGAGGGAATGGCATCTGTGGGAAGGCAGGCCCACGGGGAGGCCGAGCTGACCCAAACTTCCCTCTTGGAGGATCCAGCCACAGCCTCCCAGAGAACCCTGCTTCTGGAAGATGACTTTGGCCCCAGGTCACCACAGGGAAGCCTGAGCCTCTTTCTTTCCCACATTGCCTTTCAGACTGGGTGCTTCAGAAGCTGCTGCTTTTGACAGTGATGAATCAGAAGCAGTGGGTGCAACCCGGGTTCAGATGGCCCTGAAGTGAGTGACGGGGAGGGTGAGAGCAGAGGGGAGTGGTCTGTGTGGGGTCTCTCCCTTGTCTGCAGCATCGTAACAGCATTTACCTTCCTGCCTGCTTGGGGAGGAAGGCAGAACCAGCAGGACCTCTGTGGGGGGCAGCTCTTAGCCTGCCTCCCAGCTCCCCACTTTATAAAAGAGAAAAATGAGAGTCTGAGGACCTTGTCATTTCCCCCATCTCACTGAGCCGGGCAGTGACAGACAGACCAGGACAGGACCTCCTGCCTCTTGGTCCCCGTGGTCACACTTGCCATGGCTTTTGTCTTGCCATCCCATCAGGGTTTCAGGACTGCAGTTGACCCCAAGGGCTGCAGCCCAGATTTGTTGTTCCTGCTTTGTTTTCTCCTGTTACAGGATAGACTCAATTTTTTAAAATAGGAATTAACTGCCAACATTTAAATATCAGGAAATTACACACAACTTTCCGGCTTCTCTTTAAAAATTCAGTCTGTCAGCTCTGGAACCATGTCTGCATAGCAGCAGCACGCCAGGCCTGTGCTCTGTAGCTCCCCACAGTCCCCCGAGCAGCCAGCAGCCATGTCTGTGGCTCAGAGAGGAGGGAAATGTGTTACTAATAAGTGTTCCCTATGCCCTTTTTCATTTCAGGTATGATGAGAAGAATAAGCAATTTGCAATATTAATCATTCAGCTGAGTAACCTTTCTGCTCTGTTGCTGCAACAAGACCAGAAAGTGTGAGTATGTAGCTGACAGGTGTGGATTATCCTCTCCCCCTTTCCAGATATCCCCAGGGAAGTGTTCCTGCTCTGACCACAGGCCCTGTAAAATAAATAGGGGTATTTGAACGCATATGACCACAATGTAAAGTGTCAGTACTGTGCATGTAGGTACAGGTGTGGTAGCAAACATGCTGACTATTAAGACAGCATCTGTGATAAAGACATGCTAGACAGCTCCGATTCCTTCACATATACATCCTGCGTGCCTACCGTGAGCCAACACTAAGAGTGGGGTGGTGAGCAAACTCCTGCCCTTGCGAACTTGGAGCCTTGTGAAAAAGAAGGTCATGGTACCTTTTATCTCCTCTAAGCTCAAGTGTTCCACACAGGAGGGGACAGGTCTGCCTTTCTCAGGAGTCAGTGCCTGTCACAGTACCCAAGAGAGGTATTGCCTTACAGTTGATAGCACAGCAAGTCCCTGCACTCTCCTCCTGTCGGCTCTTGCCATTGCCGACTGGCTTTGCATTTCATCGCACTCATCTGCCCACATCTTTCTCCTTTAATGAGACCAGAGGCCTCGAGGGCATCATGGGAGCTGGTAACTGCTGTCGCCTGCACCCAACCAGCATCTGGGGGTGCAGCATGTCGGGGAAGGAAGGCAGGAGGACAGCAGGCCAAACAGAAGGAAGACAGGATTGGATATCAGGGTTGTGTTCAGTCTTTCACTCTTGTGAACAGTGCCAGAATGAATACCATTATCCATATTTCATCAGCACTTGTGCAGGGGTGTCTAGGAGTAAGCCATCTGGGTCAAAGGTTAAAGCATCTGTAGTTGGGATTTCCTATTGCCTTCTGCAGGGGTGGTAGCATTTTGCCTTCCTACCAGCAATTGTGCGAGGATTCCTCAGTGTTAGCCAGCAAGCTCACAGATGTTCTCACACTGTCGGCCTCAGGCTGCTCATGCTTTGAGGTTCTAAGGAATGGAGGGATTCAGGAGAAGGGAGAGTGTGCCATGTATTTTCCCTGGGGCCCTTTCTGCTTCCCTCACAACGTGCACCAGTGTTCTCTTGGGGATTCACGGCAGCTGTTTAGCCAAATACATCAGCACCAGCCAGGGGATGACCTAGGCTCTCCTGCGTTTCTGTCTCCCTCCAGGAACATTCGCGTGGCCATCCTTCCCTGCTCCGAAAGCACCACCTGCCTCTTTCGGACGCGGCCCCTGGACGCCGTGGACACCCTTGTGTTCAACGAAGTGTTCTGGGTGTCCATGTCCTATCCGGCCCTTCACCAGAAGACCTTAAGAGTAGATGTCTGTACCTCTGACAGAAGCCACCTGGAGGAGTGCTTGGTGAGACCTGCGTCTGTCTGTCTGTTCAGCCTTCCATCCTTCTGGGGAGTGGTCTGCCTACACTTCAGGGGGAAGGCTTGGAGAAAACAGGTTGTGGTATCAGTCAAGCTCATCGTGGGTTCTAGGCAGGAACTCTTCCACAGGTGAACAGTGTTCTCAGACGTAAGGGGAGCAGAGGATGGGGGAGTGGGACGTTCCTTTCTCTGGGATGGACCTGTAGGACCACATCCCTTGTGCCTGAGGCTGAGTCACCAGCCCTGTCCTTCCCCGCCATGTCCCCTAGGACTATTTAATTCTCAGTATGTTCCATTATCTGTAAAATCCAGATAGCACTGCCTATACCACAGATGATTCTCTGCAGATTAAATAAGGTGCTAAAGCAGTGCTTCTTAAAGCTTACCATGCATACAAATTACCTGAAGCTCAGGTTAAAATGCAGATTCTGACTCAGCAAGTCTGGGGGAGCTAAGACTGCATTTCTAAGAGCTCCCAAGTGATGGTGATTCTGGGGGATGTGAAGCAGCATAGTGTCTGCACCCACTAGGTGCTCAGTGCATATCAGTTCCCGTCCCTTTCCTCTTCAGCTGGGGTGCTCAACAGCTTCCTCCCCTTTATGTTGTTGTTATTATTACTGGCAGTAATGCAGTTGTAAGTGTCGATTGGATGCAATTTATGTGGCAGGCTCTGAGCTAAGCTCCTTACACACATCATGATCTCTACTGATCCTCACTATGACTTTATAAAAAAGGTAGTTATACTGGCTAGGAATCTGAGGCACGAAGAGGTGAGAGAACTTGCCCAAGGTCGCACCGTGAGGAGATGGCAGGAGCGCAGTCGGAGCCCAGCACGTCCTCCTCTGAAGCCCACCGCGTTAGACCCCTGGTGTTGCTCTGTGCCAGCGTAGTGCTATCTGGACCACTGTCCCACAGGTGGGAAGTGATGCAAGAGTTCTGTGAGTGGCTTTCTGAACAACAGCAAAAAAAGCTTTTCCAAACCCAGAGAAGGGTTTCCTCAGCCCTGGGCATTCCTAAACGAGAAGAGACTCAATCCTGTTTTCTTCTCCTAATTGGATGCCTTTTATTCCTCCTTCCTCCTTGAAGGCTGGCTGTTGCTGGTTGCCATGACAGCAGCCAAAACTGCACATCCCTCTGCGGCTTGTCCCTGTCCCTGGCCAATGGGAAACCTACTTTCCCGTATCCTGTGGGGACATGGAGTGTCAGGCTGTCATGTTTTGGTGGCTGGAGGAGGAAGCAAGGAAGAGACACGAGACAGGGCAGTGTGCCCCTGCACCATCTTCCTCCACTGCTGGTTTGTGGAATCCCTGCTGTTGTGAGCCATGTAATCAGCCAGACAACAGTAGTACCCATCTTAAGCAATGGCTCTGTGTCTGTCCTGGGCTAAGAACTTTACAGGCAGTATCTCATTTAATTCTCACAAGAGCCCTAGGAAGAAGTATGAGGACTACTTCCATTTGACAGATAACTGGTCGAGTCCCAGAAAAGCTAAGTCACCTGCTCAGAGCATCCAGTGAAAAAGTGGAGAAGCTTGGATGTGAACAGAGACTCCAACTTTCTTACAGGTAGCCATCATACTATTCCTACCTGTCAGGGGGCTACTTGACTCTCTCTCGTGTCCCCAGAACTGAGTTGTGTTTGGATGAATATACGGCCTGCCCTCGTTGATACTGCAGATAACAGTTGTCCCCAGGGCTTTGGCGTGGCCTTCAAAGAGGTCATAGGCTCTCCAGCTGGGCCCCTGGTGCCCACTCCCCAGCTGCTTTGCTCAGAGCCACTCAGCACAGGTTCTGATAACACAGCCCTCTCCCAGGCCCCACTCATATCCCATCATTAACGTTATGGCATCTCTTTGGCCCATTCCTATTTTGCCATCCTTACTTGGCAAAACCTCAGCCCTGTCAAAGTGAAGTCTCCACCTCCTTGCTACCTGTGCAGTTGGAGAAAGACACACACAGCCATGCTGTAAGGTCTCGTGTTAAGATTGTGGTTGTAAACCCCACATGAGCCCTAATGCTTCCCCGCATTTATTCTGCGTCTCCCTTCTGCTCATCCCAGTGGTGAGTTCTCCTCCCCTCTCTCTTCCAACCCCCAGCAGCTCCTCCCAACCCTTACCCTCCCTCCGCTGATGCTCCTGCGCCACGGTCAGTTCTGAGAGAATGGAAGGAACCAGGGGAGAGCTGCCACCCCTCACCTAGCTGTTCTCACAGGTTCTGCATTTCTCCTGGTTCCCCTGCTCCCATCTAAGGCCATACTCTCCCCAGGACACCATGCCCACAGTTATTCTCCTGCTCTTTCCTCTCCCTGTTTTCCCCCCTCTTCTGGATGTGGTCTATCAATATGTCAACACTGCTGCTATTTTCATGTGCTTAAAAATCTTTTTTACCCCACTTCTACCTCCAGCTACTACATTGTTTCTTTCCTTTCTCTCATAGCTAAATGTGAAAGAGGTATTCACGTTCTCTTTGGGGCCTAACCCATGTGGGCTTTTGCCTTTGTCATTCCACCAGAAATGTGTTCGTTACATTCCCCCTGCTCTGGTCTAAGGCCATCAGCGACCTCCTTGTTACTAAATCCAGTGGCCAGGTCTCCATCCTCATCTCTCTTGGCTTATCAACTGCCAACTTATTTGGCTCAGCTGCTCGCTCTGTCGTCCTTGACATCTTTGCTCTGACTTGGCTGCCCAGACCCCTTGCCCTCCTAGTTCTTCCCACATCACTGGCTTCTCTCTCTCTTTGGCTGGTTCTTCCTCATTGCCCTGACCTGTAACTGTCAGAGGGCCCCAGGGCTCAGCCCTTGCTCCTTTACCCTTTTCTATTTGCATTCACTGCATTGGTGATCTCAGCCTGTTCTCCGGCTTCAAACACCATCCCAAATGTGTGGCTCCAGCCTAGGCCTCTCGGCTTATCTCTGCAGTATTTAGCTGCTGCCTATTCCACATCTTTGCCTGCCAGTCCAGTAGGCATCTCAGATGTGTATGTCCACAAGCAAGCACCTGATCTTTCCTCCTGTATCTTCACTATCTCAGCTGATGGCAGCCCCATTCTTCCACTGTCCAGGCCAGAGACTACAGGGTCACCGTTGAGTCACCTCTTCCTGTGCCCTATAGTCAATCCTTCAGGAACTCCTGGTAGCTCCGCCTTCAGAAGGGCCCCATATCCCAACCACTTCCCACTGCTGCCCCTGACTCACTGTCGTCTCTCACCTGGATTGGGTAGCAGTCTCCTGCTGGGTCTCCCTGCTTCTGTCCTTGTCCTGCTTCATCTCTTTTCAACACAGAGGCCAAAGTAGTCCTATTAAATTACAAGTCAGTACATGCCCCGCCTCTACCTAAAGCCTTACAATGGCTTCTGTCTCCACCTAGAGTCAACATCTGGGCCTGGGCCTGGCCTCCAAGGCCCTTGGGCTCTCCTCCTCATTTTTCAGTATTCATACCAAGGCTCTTCCTCCAGCCTCCTGTGCCCCTTGGGTACACCGCACACTCCCTGCGTCAGGCCTTTACACTTGCTGTGCCTTCTGACTGGAATTCTGTTCTCCCACGTATTGACGTTCAAGGCTCACTCCCTCACCTCATTCTGGGCTTGACCCAAATGTCACCTTCCTTCTACTCTGTTTAAAATCACATGCCCCCCTCCACTCCTCTATCTCCTCCTATCCCTTCTCCCTGTATTATTTTTCTCTGGGGTACTTTCAATCACCTAACATTTCTCTATATCACAGATGTTAGGGTACACATGATTTTCGCATTTTATCATCTCTGAAATCAAGATGCAGTTTATACTAGATGGCAGGTCATAGTTTAGTTGGCAACTATTTACCTTTCTTAGTAGTGCATGAAATAATAGTACACTTAAGAATTGGTAGCATCTTAAATTCCATGAAATGCAATATAAAATTTACTTATTTGATTTGTATCTGATTCTCTCAGATGGGCATGTAAGCTCTTGAGGGCAGGGATTTTTATCTGCTTTAAATCCCGCTGTATCACCAGCACCCAGAACAGAGCCTGGCACATAGAGTGCCTGGCACTCTTGGCAAACCTGTGTGTTGAATGAATGAATGTAAATGTCAGCTGAGATACACCATTTTCACACCTACGAGCCAGCCCAAAGTAGATGGGGTAGCTTGTTGGCAATCATCTGATGGCAGTGTCATACCTCAGTGCTGTCCTCATGTTCATTACCCCTTTGCTCCTCATAAGTGAACTGGCACATTCTGAACTGTGCTATCTGATGTATTTGTCCCCGCAGGAAACTCTGAGTCCCTTGGGGGCAAAATCATGTCTTACATGGTACTGTGGCTCCAGAGCCTGCAAAGGCCTCAGAGAATATTTACTAAATGAATGAGCAATATAAACATATATTTAAATTTATTCTAGGTGCCTATTGACTATAGTCCTGAAGGTAGGAGTTATTTTCCTTGTTTTCTCAACCTACTCACCACTGTTCTCCTAGAAGTCACCTTTAGCCACACAGTGGCTTTGCACACTCCATGCCATGCTGTTACATGATAGAAGGAAAAACTGGAAGAAAGGATCCCAGGTAGATTGAAGAGCCCCCTCCTAATCCCAGGTGCCATCCTGAGCTATTACTTGGCTACTGGCCCACTTCACAAGCTGGCTTGTGGTATTTCTAGCACAGCCACTGTTATGTTTGGGGAAGGTGAGTGACCTAAACCCCAAACCTAGGCAGGGCTCTTCAAAAAAGGATGTGTTGAAACAGTAAGACCCCTGAGGAATGGTTAGAATTATTTTGTAGTTCTTTCTGCTAAGGATGTGTAGTGAAAATATTAAGTCACTTGAAATAAATCCTCTCTCTGAGAAGTTATATTCAGTTAGGCTAATTTGTTATAGTTTGTTTTTATCTTAAAGGCTCCATTTACATGATTCAAAGAAAAACTGTATAGAAAGGTTTGCTGAAAAGAAATCCTGCTCCCTCCAGACCTTTCACCCCAATCCCACTACCTACCCTAGATAGGTAACCACTCTGATTAGCGTCTTCATTATCTTTCCATTATTTCTTGTTGCATATATAATCATGTGATCATGTTCACTCTCCTCTGCACTTCAAACATGGTGCAAAATATGTACATAGAGACAGAATATATATATTCTTATCCCTCCATTTCTTATACAAAAAGTAGCACATATTCTGTTCTGCACTATTCTGTATTTTCCCCATAAGAATTTGCCCTGGAGATCTCACCATATCAGTGAAAATGTTCATCATTTTTTATACATACTATATAATATTCCATTGTAGAGCTATGGTTTACTCTTCCAGTCCTCTGT
Organism: Manis javanica; assembly: GCF_040802235.1. Taxonomy (NCBI): domain Eukaryota; kingdom Metazoa; phylum Chordata; class Mammalia; order Pholidota; family Manidae; genus Manis; species Manis javanica. Next base: position 49,190,800 of record NC_133156.1, read on the forward strand.
TTCTGGAGCTTTGCATTGTTCAAAATCATTTTCCTTGATATTAGTTTGGGCACTGATTTCTTGGATCTGACTCTAAAAGCAAAGGCATCAAAAGCAAAAATAAACAAATGGGACGACATCATACTAAAGAGCTTCTGCACAGTAAAGGAAACCATCAACAAAATAGAAAGGCATCCTATGGAATGGGAGAAAATATTTGCAAATCATGCATCCTATAAAGGGTTAAAATCCAAAATATATAAGGAACTCATGCAACTAAACAGCAAAAAGCAATCTGATTAAAAAATGGACAAAGGATCTGAATAGATATTTTTCCAAAGAAAACATACAGATGGCCAACAAGCGCATGAAAAGGTGCTCCGTATCACTGATCGTTAGGGACATGCACATCAGAACCACAATGAGGTATCACCTCACACCTGTCAGAATGGCTATTATCAAAAAGACAAGAAATAAGTGTTGGTGAGGATGGATAGAAAAGGGAACCCTTGTGCGCTCTTAGTAGGAATGTAAATTGGTGCAGCCACTATAAAAAAGTGTAGAGTTTCCTCAAAAAATTAGAAATAGAACTACCAAATGATCCAGCAATTTACTTCTGGATACTTAGCCAAAAAAACAAAAGCACTAATTCAAAAAGATATATGCACCCCCATGTCACTGAAGCATTATTGATAATAACCAAGATACAGAAACAAAGTATCCAGTGATATATGAATGGATAAAGATGAGATGTAATACATACACACACACAATGGAATACTCTTCAGCCATAGAAAGAAATGAAATCTTGCCATTTGTGACTATATGGAGGGACCACGAGGGCATTATGCTAAGTTAAATAAATCAGGCAAAGATAAATACCATATGACCTCACTTATATGTGAAATCTAAAAGCAAAATAAGCCAAGTTCATAGATAGAACAGTATGGCAGTTGCCAGAGGGGAAGTGGTCAAAATGAGTAAAGAGGGTCAAAAGGTACAAACTTCCAGTTATAAAATGGTCATGGGGATGTAATGTGCAGCATGGTGACTACAGGTAATAATACTGTATTACAGTTTTGAAAGTTGCTAGGAGAATCAATCTGAAAAGTCCCCATCACAAGAGAAAAAAATTTTTTGTAGCAACATGTGATGACAGATGATAACTTACTGTGGTGGTCATCTCACAATGTATACAAATAATGAATCATTACATTGTAGACCTAAACCAATATAATGGTATATGTCAATTGTACCTTAGTACAATATTTTTAAAAATATTTTTAAATTAAAAGTTTTTTTTACTATTAGAAAGAGGGCCAGAATAAGGACCCTTCTTATTCATGGGACATTTTGTACTTGTGTTGGTCTATCTATGGGATAGACACAAATAGGATTACTGGTCAAAGAGAAAAATGCCTCTGTGTTTTTGCTAGATATTGCCAAATGCCTTCCATAAGTTTTTTACCATTTGCATTCCTTCCAGAAAAGTAAGGGACTGCCTATTTCCCCATAGCCTCACCAATAGCATATCTTGTCAAATTTTTAGATCTTTGCAAATTTGGTGGAGGAGACACGATATGTGGTGTTTCATCTCATTTATAATTAATTACTTGTTCAATGTCTGAGTCAGCTTCCCAAGAAGGTGGGGAACCATCACTTATCCCTGGTACCTGACACAGAACCTAGCATTCAATATGATTAATATAGGATAGGTACCCAACCACAAAAAAACAAACAACCCAATTTTAAAAATGAGCAAATGGCTTGAACAGGCATTTCTCCAGTGGCCAATAAACACATGAAAAGATGCTCAACACCACTGTCATCAGAGAAATGCAAATCAAAACGACAATGCCTAAACTCATTAGGAAGGCTGTTATTAAAAAAAAAAAAAACTGGAAGTGTTGACGAGAATATGGAGAAATTGGAACCCTTGTGCACCATTGGTCCATTGGTGGGATTATAAAATGGTGTGACTGCTATGGAAAACAGTGTGGCGGGTCCTCAAAAAATTAAAAATAGAGCTACCACATGATCTAGCAATCTTACTGGGTATCTATCCAAAAGGATTGAAAACAAGGTCTCAAAGAGACATTTGCACACCCATGTTGCACACCCATTCACAACAATCAAGAGGTGGAAGCAACCCAGATGTCCTTGGATGGATGAATGGATAAACAGAATGTGGCATATACACACAGTGGGATATTACTGGGCCTTAAGAAGGGCAAACCTGTCACGTCCTGTCGCAACAGATGAACCTTGAAGACATTATGTTAAATGAAATAAGCCAGTCACAAAAAGACAAATACTGTTCGATTCCATTTATATAAGTTATTACAGTAGTCAAATTCATAGAAACAGAAAGTAGACTGGTGGCTATTAGGGACTGGGAGAGAGGGAGAAAAGGGAAGTTGCTTAGTGAGTATAGAGTTTCAGATTTGCAAGATGTAAAGTTCTGGAGACCTATTTCAGAACAATGTAAATATGCCTGACAGTGAACTATATACTTTAAAATAGTCAAGATGGTAAATTTTATGCAACAACATGGATGGGCCTTGGGGGCATTTTTGCTAAGTGAAATAAACCAGTCAGAGAAAGATAAATATTGCATGATCTCACTGGTACATGGACCCTAAAAGAACAAACTCATAAAAACAACAGATTGGTGGTTGCCAGAGCTGTGGGGTAGCACAAATGGGTGAAGGTGGTCAGGAGGTACATACTTCCAGTTATAAGATAAATTAGTGCTGGGTATATAATGTGCAGCATGATAACTAGTTAACAATCCTACATTATCTATTTAAAGTTCGTAAGAGAGTAGATCTTAAAAGCTCTCATGACAAGAAAAAAATTGTAACTGCAAGGTGATGAATGTTAACTTACTGTGGTGATCAGTTCGTAGTATATACATATAGCAAATCATTATGTCATACATCTTAAACATATGATGTTTCATGTCAATTGTATTTCAGTAAAGTGGGGGAAAAGGTAAATTTTACGTGTTTTTTAATAATAAAAAAAGAGAACATTCTATAGGTGCTCAATAAAGATTTGGCAAACAAGTAAACCAGTGAATGAATAAGGTAATGAATGAGTGAATTACTGAAAATGATTAGCAGTGAGCCCTTTCTTCCTCGCAGGCAGCTCCCATTTCCCCAGGAGCCAGACTCCGGAATGCCTTGGCAGCCGCTGCTTACACTCTCTCTTTGCCCATCCTCAACAGGGAGGCGCCCAGATCAGCCTGGCCGAGGTCTGCTGCTCTGGAGAGAGGTCAACTCGTTGGTACAACCTCCTGAGCTACAAATACTTGAAGAAACAGAGCAGGGAGCCCAAGCCAGTGGGAGCCAGGGCCCCCACCCCAGGGCCTGAAAGCACGGTGAGCTGGGCCACAGGTTTGCCCCACCCTCCGGCATGTGCAGCACCTGGGTGGATGGAAGGAAAAGCCTCTCCCAGAACTGGTGATGGCTGGGCATCGGAGGTGGAGGAAACCAGGACCAGAGGGTAGTGGTGTGGAGAGGGAGAAGAGACAGGGTAGGAAAGACCTCTGCCAAGGCGCAGGTAGCCCCCATCTGCAACATACCCCCTTCCCCATTTGTGCTCTCACCATCTGTGCTTTGCTTGACTGAATATAACTTGCGTGATTAAAAAATGAATGAATTATTTTTTGAATGAAGTGGAGAAGGGAGGAGAAACTGTGGAAGGTAGAAAATGTTGAGACTCTAGCACATGCATAGTGGTGGATGGTGGGAGGGAGTGGGAAGTAACAAGAAGTACACTCCGAAGACTGGAGGTTTCTCAACTGGGGGACAAGGATCATTTCTCTTCTCTGAGCATCCATTTCTCCATGTCTAGTCTCAGTCTAAAAAGGTTGTTACGAAGCTTTGAAGAAGCATATGTAAAGAGTACTTGGTAAGGGCTTGATAAATGGTATCTGTTACATTACTGTTTAAGTTTCTTGAAACTCTTACATTTGCTTATTTTTGGTTAAAAAATATGTATTGTTCTCATTTTAATGCTGTATACTTTAACCTATTGAAATATCATTAAACTTTTCCCTGCACTTGGAAAGCCCACTTCTGCTGACTGAGTAGACTGGCCAGTACTCAGCTGAGCAGTGAAGTTACCCTTGGACATAGAGTGTCAGCGTGTGTCAGCACATCTCAGATCTAGTTATGTCCAAAATAGAGAGCATTTAGGATCCCGATTGGCTTGTCATTCTCTGTGGTGCTTCTGTCCTGTCAGTACTTGGTTACCTTGGACAGTCACTGCCCAGAATTTCAGTGGAGGGGATGGATGGGTAAGGAAAAGGGTGAGGGTTCAATCTGTTCTCTTCTCCTCTTCCTTTGTCACTATTGTCATCATTTTCTATACGTCTGGCACTGTCTTGTTTACTGTGCATTTTACCAAGGCACAGAAAGGTTACCTGAGGATACACACCTAATAAGCAACAAAGCCAGGAGTCAAACCAAGGTCTCCCTCACTCCAAAAAAAGGAGTCAGTGAGCTAGCAAAAGTCTTGAAAACAAATTTCTAGAGCATGTCCTTGGCTAAATAATGTCAGCCTTAGGCACATTATTTTCTTTATTCACATTTCTCAATGGAATAATCATAATTTCTACCTATCAGAATGATTGTAAAGATTAAATAAGATGCTATATGTAAGCCATCTATCAGCACCTGGCATATACTAGGCCTTCAATTAATTTAGTTTCCTCTTTCCTTCCCGAAAAGAAAATTTCAGGAATTATACAGGCTCTGAGCCATACTACAAGCGTATTTGCAAATTAACCATGTGCTCAGAAAACTACATGATCAGTTTTTGTTCTATTAGGTGCCATTTACTGAGTGCCAATTATGTGCTGGATACTCTCTGCATTCCTTATGTATATATTCTCAATCTTCATAACAACCCCTTGTAGCAGTTGTCAGAGGGAACAGTCTCAGAAAGGCAAATAATTTCCTCAAGTCACTGTAGTGACTGTAGATACCGTTTAGTATAGATGATGTTCTTCCAGGAAGCCTTCCCTGAATGCAACCTCCCAGGCTAGCTATGCCACTGCTCCTCTGTTCTCAGACATCCAATACTTACAGTCTTTTTCACATCATTTTGTTATTGATAGTTCATGTGATGGTCTTCCTGGATATACTGAAATCTCTTTACAGCCAGAAACCCATAAACCTGTCTCACTCAACAAATAATCTTGGCTGTCTTGCAGAATTCCCCATGCATGCAGAGGCTATTCTTAGGAGAACTGCCAGGTAGAAGAACTAAGCACCATATCTCCAATTATAAGTGAGCTTGGGTAGACTCTTCCCCACTCCAGTCAGTCTTACCCTCTGTTCATTGGGAGGGTCACACTCTTAAGAATCTTTTGATTCTTGCCATGGTGGACAAATAAATGAATCGGCCTTTGTCTCCACAGGATGCAGTATCTGCTCTGCTGGAACAGACGGCAGTGGAGCTGGAGAGGAGGCAGGAGAGGAGGAGTGGTGCACAGACCCTGGAAGACAGCTGGTAAGCGAGGGCTCCCTTGGGCCTCAGCTGCTGACCTGGCTTGGACTGGACCCAGGAAGGAGATCCCCAAACACCGGGACGTTCAAGAAAAATGTCCCTCTGGGAAACTGAGAGCCTCTCTCCTCATGAGTTTTCTACAGGCAACGAGGCAATATATATACAGCGTGGTACAGTGGTTCCCAAAATTCTTTCCCAGTCTATCATTTTGTGTCCTATGAATCATTCCTGCCAGTTCACATCTTATATTACTGTTTTGATGCCATTATGTTTGTTTTGGTTAAAAAAATTAAGCTTTATATTACTATAAATGGAAAATTAGTATAATTTACCATAAATTGAAGATTCTCCAGCAAGGAATTACATTTGACTGGGAAGAGAGACTGGAAATAATAGGTTTAAATAAAATAGAAGTTTATTTCTTACTTAAGAAAAAAGGGAGGTGGCAATCCAAGGATCATCTGTCATTTCCATGGTGCTACTGTGAACCCAAGCTCCTCCTCTCTTTCTGCTTTGCTGTCTTGACCTCCATCGTAGAGGGGCTGCTTTTAGAGCCCCAAATGACTGCTGCGTCACCTAGCCGTCAGGCATCAGCAAAGAGGAAAAGCAAAAAAGTGTGCCTATGTGCTTTTTAACCAAGGAACATTCTTAAAGTCCCACCCAGCAATTTCTGCTTGATTCTCATTGGCTGAGCTTAGCGACATGGCCTGCCTAACTACATGAGAAGCTGGGAAATGAGGTCTGTTAATTGGGTTAAAAAATTAGGATTTTATGATTAAGGAGGAAGTGTGAATGGATGCTGGGTAGGCCATGAGCCAAATCTGCCTCAGAAGGTAACTGTTGAAAATTAAATGTAATGAAAATAAAACAGAAGAATTAAAGTCTAGCTAGATAAATTGCTTGCTAAGGCTGTAGGCCTGAGGTGGTCTCTCCAGTGTTAAAAAGGAAGTTTAGTTGGTGTTTCAGCAATGTTAAAGACATGCTTCCATCAGAGAGAGAGAGACTCTCTCCTTGATGTAGTCAGGAGGTCTGAAGGAATGAGACAGGAAACTACTTTCTCACCACGTGACTCTTTAGTCCTTGTCTCCTGACAGATCTCATTACATGCTTTAGGCAACAATGATGTAGACTAGGGTTCAAAGCTTTATCATTTTCTGTGTGAACCTTCGGCAAAACATTTTTAACTTTTCATCGCAGTAATGCATACTTACAGAAAAGTTCACTTAAGCATACAGCTTGGTGAAATTTCAGAAACCAAACTACCCCTGCAGCACCCGGCATCCAGACCAGGGAGCCACGCACTGCCAGCATTCAGAGGCCCATACCAAGCTTCCTCCAGGCCGCTACCCTCCATCTCCAGGGTAGCCACTATTTGGCAAGTCATTCTAACCTTGTCTGAGCCTCAGGTGAACAGTAGAATCATCGCACCAACTGCATAGGGTTATCGGAAGGGACTGGAGGAAAAACCACTAATGAAGGTGAAGTGCAAAGCTTGTAGTAGGTAGACACTCAGTAGATGGTAGAAACTATCATTAGGAAAATGGGAAGGAACATTGCTAGAAAGAGAAAAGGCAAGTCTCATCTGGAAATGACCACAGCTGATGAATCTTGCCACAGTGCATTAAGTGACGTGCTCTGAATTCAAACAGATAGGATTCAGAGTCTTGCCCAGCCAGTTTCCTATGGGATTTTAGGTCTGGGTGAGGCCTGAGCACCATAAGTTTTAAAAGCTCCCTGGGTAATTTTAATATGCAGCCGGGGCTGAGAACTATGGCTCTAAACCCCCACTTCTTCGTTTGTGAAGTACAGATTAAAAAAACAGCCACTATACATCTTACTACACTGATAGACAGTGATTGCAGTGGGCATGGAGGGGACTCGATAATATGGGTGAATGTAGTAACCACATTGTTTTTTCATGTGGAACCTTCATAAGAGTGTTTATTAATAATACCTCAATAAAAAAAATTTTTTTAAACAACCACTACAAATGGAGCTTTTCATAGACTCAAAAAAAACTATGAATGTTAGCACTTAACACAGACCCTGACCCACCCAGGAAGCACTCAATCACTGTTCTGCATTATTCTTGTACAGATTATACATTAGGTCTCAGGAGGAGTCTTTCATTAATATCTTTTACTCCAGGGGTCAGTCAGCAAATGTTTTCTGGAAAGGGCCAGATAGTCAATGTCTGCTCTGTGGGCCATATGGATTCTGTTCCATCTCCAAAACCCTGCTGTTAGGGTATGAAGGCAGCCAGAGAGTGTATATATACCAACCGCTGTGTCTCTGTCATTGAAATGTCATTGATAGACACTGAACTGTGGATTTCACATAATTTGCACAAATCATGAAATAACCACTCACCTTTTTTTGTCCTGACCTTTGAAAATATAAAAACCATTCATAGTCCAAAACAGGCAGTGAACTGGATTTGGCCCACAGACTGACCCCTCTTGTGCTCCTCTCTTTTACTATTCCTCCATGTGATAAAGGGCATGGCAAGGTTCCTGAATTTTTCTGTGTTCATTTGTTTGTTTTCAGGTTCTCTCTGAATTGTCACAATTTCTTTCAACTCCTTCCTTCCTTCCTCTGTCCCACCCTCTCATTCTCTCCTGTCTCCCTGCCCTCCATTCTCCCTTCTTTTCTCTCCCCCTTTCCCTGGCATACTATGGGGCTGTGCTGTGATTCACATCAGCAAGGTCTGATGCCGGAAGCAGGCCCAGGACCTGTCTTCTAAAACCCTGGCACAAGATCAGTGGTTTCCGCCAAATTCCAAGCTTGTGTTGAGACTTTTCACACTGTCTCCTAGCAACCGCCTTCTGTTCTCTTTCCTTTTGTGGCCCCCTGTTTCCCCACCCCTCGCCATTCAAACTCCCCTAGACACTGACATACAAAGAGGGCTGGGAATCCCAGCGCTGCTATATGGGGGTAAATCTATCTGCATCCCACCCCCTCCCCCAGACTGGACGCTTCTTTTGGTCCTGGAATGTTAACTAGCTTTGCTGTGCCTGCTTAGCTCTGGAGGCATGTGTGGATGTCTCCAAAAGACTGGTCTTCTGTTCTAATGTACACTCCCTCTCCCTCGGCACCCAAGGCCCAGAGTGCCATTGTTATCTCCTCCTTTTATTTGTTTAGGTTTCTTTAGCGCATATAATAAGAAGACTGGGTTGGTGTTTTTTTTTTAAGATCCACAAGCAAAACAAAACTCTTAAGAGTATTAGAAAATATAAAAGAATATAATCACAAACAATTACAGAGTAAAAATCCTTGTATTTGCCTCCTGGGGAACTTGCATGTATTTGCCTAGAGCAGAGGTTGAGAAGTGGCATTGCTGGGTCCCAGGGAATGAGTGTTTTATATCTTAATAGGCATTGTGAAATAGTTCTCAAACAAGATTGTACTAGTGAAGGCTCCTACCCACAGTGATAAGAGTACCCCCAAACCTACACCCTCTGACTTTGAATATAATCAAACTATAGTACTTAATCAGTAATACGTACATTTTTAGCAAATACCGTTAAATTGACTTCACAGTGTAAATTGGCTGCTCTAATCTACATTCCCCACAGGGATGTGCCTATTTGCTATACCTTCCCCAGCTCTTGGTATTATCAGATATATGTATGAGTGTGTGTATATATATATATTTTTTTGGAGGAAATACATTTTTTGGAGGAAAGGGGCATTCCAAAGGATGAAAAGATGTTGTTTGCTTTCATTAGTTTTCTCTTCACCATTGAGATTATTTTCCTTTCCAGAAATACTTTAATCAGAGTCACATTCAATAAGAAGAGACTTTGATAGTCTCTTGCTTAGTGGAGTTGGACACACTTGGAATGGAAACCTGGCTGCACCACTTGTGACACTGCACAAGGCCATCAACTCTCTGATCCTCAGCTTTTGAATCTGTAAAATGGAGACAGGAATTGGCTACAGTGTGGTTGTAAGGCCTTGGCGTAGTGCACGTAACTTATTAAGCCTTTGATAAATGCAGGCTAATGTGTCTGCAAAATTCTTCAGAGGTGCTCCTTTTGTGTTCCCATGTTTAATAGCTATTTTAAGAATAGATCAAGAGGCTGTGGGGGCAAAGAACGGGGAGAGAAAAGGCCCCTCCAATGTGGTTACACACATCTCAACACAGGGGAGATTGTAGTCTCAGAGCTGGGGTGGTGACTTAAGATCTGTTCTTCCTGCTGGGAAAATCCTAAGGGAGATCTGATGTTTGTCCACGGTCTCACTGAGTCAACTAACTAGATGTCAGATTCTCTGCTTTTGACTGACATGCATCCATTCCATGTGGCAATGCTGCCTCATACTGATCAGAAGCTTGGTGGTTATATATGTCTCTGAGAAGTAACGATGGGAATAGAGATAAGGTAACTAATTAGCAATACAGTCCATTTGTTATATCAACTCCTCCCAACCCTGAAGTCCAAGGGGAAAGGATAATTATGAAGAATATGACCAAAAACAAAGACTCATCATTAAATGGTGCCAGAGCACCATTGGAAATCCATAAATGAAAAAAAAACAAACTTTGAGCATCATGTACAAAAATTAATCTGAAATGGATCATAGAGCTAAACATAAAAGCTGAAACTTAAAGAAAATATAGGAAGAATTCTTTGCAATTCTGGAATAGGCAAAGATTTCTCAAAAGATTTTTTTTAGGACAGAAAAAGCAGAAATGATGAAAGAAAATTGATACATGGACTTTATCACAATCAAAAGCTTCTGTCTTTGGAATATACCATTTAGAAAATAAAAAGGCAAGCCACAGACTTGGAGAGAATACAGTGATTCATATCTGGACTATATAATGAACTCGATAATAAAAAGACAAGTGAATTTTTAAATGGGCTAAAGATTGTAACAGACACTTTGCCAAAGAAAACATGAATGATCAACAAATGCAGGAACAGATTCTCAACAGCAAAGTGTGAATTAAAACCACAATGAGATACGAGTACACATCCAATAGAATGACTAGACCAACAATGCCAAGTGTAGATGAGGAACTGGTGGTATTCTTACATTGCTGATGGGAATGTAAAATGGCAGAGGCCAGTTTCTTAAAAGGATAAACTGACACTGTATGGCCTAGCAGCTCTGCTCCGGGGTATATGTTTGTTGAAACTTTGACCCCAGTACCTCAGAATGTGACTGTTTTCTGGAGATAGGACTTTCAAAGAAATGATCAAGTTAACAATAGGCTGTCAAAAGTTAAGGTGGGCCCTAATCCAAAATGACTGATACCCTTATAAGAGGGTGTTTGGATACGTGTCAGGACACAGCATGAAGGTGGCCATCTGCAAGCCACAGAGATGGGCCTCAGAGGAAACCAAACCTGCTTATACCCTGATCTTGGATTTTTAGCCTCCAGAACTGTGAGAAATAAATATCTATTTAAGCTTCCCAGTCTGTGGTCTTGGGTTATGGCAGCCTGAACAAACTAGTATAGTATCCAAGAGAAGTGAAAACCTGTATCTGCACAGACTAGGAAGTGAATATAGAAGCTTTATTTATAATTGCTAAGAAATGGAAACAATCCGAATGTATATCACCTGATAAATAGCTAAACAAATTATGCTCTGTTCATCCAGCGTAACAGTACTCAGTGATAAAGTGGAGTGAACTATTGATACATGACCCAACATGGATGAACAGCAGAAACATTACACTGAGAAAATGAAGCCAGAGACAAAAGAGCATATACTGATTGCATTTACATGAAACACTAGAAAAATCAGATTTAATCTGTAGTGACAGAATGCTCAGCAGTGGTGGGCTGGGTGGGGAGAGATGAACTGGGAAAGGTACAGGGAACCTTTCAAGGTAATGGAATGTTCTGTATCTTGAATGTGGTGGTGGTTACACAGCAGAATACATTGGTTGAAACTCATCAGAGTAGATAAAAAACGTGTTTTGTTGTATGCAAATTATACCTTAATAAAAAGGATGTTTTTAAAAAGAAATGTGTCCTTCATCCTGAAGGTTAGGAATCCCTGCGCTGGATGTACTTAAAGACATCAGAGTAGCCTCTGGGGTGACTAACCAAAGCGGTTTGTCCTCACAGGGGCTGCGAGATCAGCGAGAACGAGGTGGCCGCAGAGGAGGAGGGGGAGGAGGGCATACCCACTGAGAAAACCTCACCGGATGTGGGCGAGTGCCCAGCATTAAAGGTAGGGAGGGCCGGGGAGACGGGCAAGGCTTTCTCGTGGATGTAGCCCTCAGTCCTTGAGCCCAGTCAGAAAAGGTTAAGTCTTGTCCTGCAGCAATCAGGGGACAGGCCCTCTGAATGAGATGTGACCTGCAGAAGGTTGTATAGGGGTGTCCCTGCCTGTACTCGGTGACAGTAAACTAGGAGAAGCTGACTCACTGCTCACCTTGCCTGCCCTTTGCAGGTTCCCCTGTTTCTTTGGACAGACCCCAGGCTTTCTGGTCACGTGGATCTGGGTTCAAATGCTAGCTTTGCTACTCGCTAGCTGTGTAGTCTTAAGCAGATGACTTCATCCCTCTTGAGCTTTGATGTCTTCATCTCTAAAATGGACACAATGATACCCACCTTGCAGACAGGTTCTAAGGTTTTGAAGGAATGTATTTATTTTGTTCTGCCCAAAGTACAATAGGAAGAGTATCCAGTCAAGTTCCCCTTGCCTCCTGCTTCCCTGCTGCACTGGGGTTACATGTTTTAACAGAATTCACTCTCCATAGAGATCTCTGTGTTCTTTCCAACTGCAAGAAATAGAGTACCCCATTGTGTTTGAACAGGGCAGTTGGAGGTGGGGCTGCAGGGTATGCATTGCACACAGGTGCCTAGCCAAAGGGGGCTGGAGAAGAACCTGGGGCCACCTTCTAGCTGCACCACACATAGGGGAAGTCTTTCTGCAGTTTCTGCAGCCAAAGGGGGGAGCCTTTTCCAAAACACACAGAGGCACTGTTAAGGCTAACAGGGGCCCTGTGTTTAAGTGTTCTTGTTTGTTATCTTTTACTGGAGGCTTGTGAAAGGATGGTAGAAGCCTTGATCACCTAGTTTAAAAAGCATGAATTATGGTTGCCTCCATAATTCTAAAAAAGTACCTGCAGTTCTGGGCTGAAGCCATGGAAGCCTTAGGTATGGCTTTGTTAAAATGTGATTGGCATAAGCCTTGAGGGTGCGAAGTCCAGGACATCTGTGAGGCACCTCTCTGCTCATCTGAACTCACCTTTGGGGACTGAACATGCGCTCACTAGTCCCAACCCACAAGTGTCATGGAGGGAAAGGGCTGGCACTCTGGGCCTTGAGCACTGTGCTGGCTGCGTAGGGCTGGGCTGAGGAAGCTCCTAGCTGTGTCTGTGGGCCAAAAATGAGGTGACAGGAGTGGGGAGCAGCCAGGGAGTCTGCCCGTGACTCTCAGGTGGGCTGCTGAGACCCTGTGGACGCTGGTGGCCTCAAAACTGTGACTTCTTCCTCAGGTGGACAAAGAGACTAACACAGAGACCCTGGCCCCATCTCCCACAGTGGTGCGACCCAAGGACCGGCGGGTGGGCACGCCATCCCCAGGGCCATTTCTTCGAGGGAGCACTATCATCCGCTCTAAGACCTTCTCTCCTGGACCCCAGAGCCAGTATGTGTGCCGGGTAAGCAAATACACAGCGCCTTCCTCCTCCCAAACGCCTGCTTCCCATGGAGCAGCTCAGAGCCTTCAGCCTCACCACTGCTCTAAGTGCAAATCCCTTTTATGCTCACCTTGTCAGGTGTCCCCGGGCAAGTGAACATCTCACCTCACGTGGAGTCACTAGACCAACTTCAGTTTCCTCACGTGGGGTTGACAGACTGACTTTGAAGGATTGTTTTAAGGACTGAATTAGAGAAAGTATGGAAAAGGCTCAGTAAGCAGTAGATGGCCGGTGTTTATTTTATAATTCCAACCAACTCTCCCCTCCTCACACCCTGCCCTCCCTTCCACACGACCACTTGGTGAGATGAGACTGACCCCTCGCTGTCATCTGGAGTGATGCCTGAGGTCACAAAGCAGCAACAGGCCTGTGTTAGTCCCAGGTTTGTTTGGTTTCTTTTTAGTTGAATTTGTCTCTAACATTGAAAATTTAAGAAAAGTAAAGTAAGAATGAAAAAGTTTCACATAAAATCCCAGTTTCTCTTGAAAAAAGATACTGCCTGGCACCATGAGCCTTGTTTTCTCTTGGCAGCAGCTGGCTAGAGCTAAGCAGTGGGGCCACTGTCCTTGATGACTGGAGGGCAGGGGGCTTTCATGTTCCCTTGGCCACCTGGCCCTCTTTACCTATTTTGGTTGCCAATGTGCTCTTGCAGGCCTCCCTGGAATTTAGAAGCCCTGAAGTAAGCCTTTGATACCCTTACCTTGCTACCCAATTAGTCTACCCCTTCCTAGGCCAGCCCCTTTCTTTCATTCTGCCATGAAAGGAGCATTCGAGCACTTAAAACCACATATGAGGACTCATGCTGGTTGCTAGGGCTGTAGAACCAGGCCTGTTGCAACCTTCCTTGGGGATGGCATGGATGGGGCACATGCACACTTTCCCTGAGTCCTGGACTCAAATGATGGGTCAACATCCTTCCTTACTCTCCACCCTACAGAACCAGTGGACAATAATGAGAAGCATAAACAGAACCTTCCTGCCTTGTGTTCCCATAAGTGATCACAGAAGGGGAGACCCATGGAGCCTCCCTACATCATCAACCTGTCACCTACCTATGTATTGTTATTGGTGGAGGAGGATACTGAAGGGCATTTTCACTATCTGATATTCAGTATCCAAGGCCTACAATTTTAAGATGGAGTTAGAGAAGCTAATTTTTTCATAAACATGAGAGTTTCCCTACTTTACCGGCTCATCAAATTAGTCCACACAAAAACATACCCTGCAGTCTCTCTCAGAAATAACATAAGCCCCTCCCTTCTGTGTCAAGTCTCTCGTTAATCATTTGAGCTTGTAAGCATCTGAAAAGACAGTGTAAGCACTGTGCATATTAGCTGCATATCTCACAGAAAGTTCAGGGTTTCCTAAAGCCACTGAATGTGATTTTGATGTTGGGGAATTCATGAATCATGGGTGAAGAATCCTGCAGTTAAGCCAGCTCACAGCTGAAGAGGAGAAAAATATAACCTATGTCTCATATGTGAATAATTTGAAGGATTTAGAAAAGCCCTTAGGATAATGTATAAAACCCTCTGTTTTTGGCAAAATTATCACCCTTATGAAAGTACAGTGGAAATAAAACACAAAGAATGTCCCTTGTCAGAAAAATCAAACCAAAAGAAATTAGTGTTGGATTCATTCTTTTTCATCAGGATTAAAGCGCAGTTGTAAATTTGTTAAATGGAGGATGTAAATACACCTTTTGTAAATTGCATTTGTATCCTCTTGGTACATATTTCTAGTTGGTATTGCACATATTCTGAGTGCCACCTTTGGAATAAAACAAGGATAAAAAAAGGATAAAGCCCCTGTCTGGTATGATATCCATCCGGTCCATGTGTGTGAAGCACCCCAGTCAAGATGGCCCACCCCTCCATCTATGTATTAGTTTTGTCTCTGAGGGAGAAAACATGGCCTGGGAATCAGACTGGACCTTGAAATCTCTCTCTGATACTCACCAGCTGAATGACTTATAAAAGCCTCATTCCCTCCTTTAGGATTATTTAAGGCTGAAATGAAAGCATATGGCACATAGTAGGTGCTCCACCCACCTGGCTGTTATTACTGACACTACTCTGTTTCTGGTTCTGATTGAGACTCTGCATTGTACAGTAACCACTTCATCAGTTACATTCCTGGGGTTGCTGTGTTCGTCAACATTGCAGGAAAATTAATATCATTTTCACTAATTATTAGTAACTGCAAAATGACAATGCAAACAGCTTCTCAGGAGAGACCTTCAGCAGTGAGCTGCCAGCTGCCAGAGCAGGCTCTGAAGAAGCGCCTCCTGCCTTGACCAGAAACCCCTGGTCTCTGGCTGTGGATGGGGAATCTGTATCTCTGGGGAGTACAGAGTAACTAAAGTGATTGAAGGGATTCTGCTGAGGGGCTGTGATCGGCTCTGCCCTCACAGAGCCTGTCTGCCCCAGCTTATCCCATGATATATATTAGTTATATATTATTATGTATCAATTACATGTATATCTCATATACAAATATGTGTGTATATATATATGTGTGTGTGTATGTGTGTATATATATATATAAAATAAAAATCTTGGCAGTGGCTCCATTTGTGCCATGAAAGAAGGCTCTGTGGGTGACAGGGAAGAGTCGATGCACAGGGGCCTTGGCACAGTAGATATAGGGGACAGTATACCCTGGAGTCACTCTCGTGTCAATCCCACTGTGCTTGCCAACTTTGGACAAGTTCCATAACCCCTGACCTCTGTCTCCTCATTTGTAAAGTGGAGGTGCTTCTCTCCCATGGGTTGTTGGAAGGATTAAATGAGACTCCACATGTATAGCATGTGTCAGAGTTCATTGTGCCAAGCATGTGCTCAATAAATATTCACCTCAAAAGAAAAGGAAAGTGGCATGAAGCCTGCTTCATGCAGTCCCCAAGGAACAGAAATGACGTAAACCTCTCCCTTCTGTGTCAAGTCTCTACTTAATCATTTGAGCTTATAAGCATGTGAAAAGACAATTTAGACAAAAGCATCTGAAAAAACTATGGTGTCTGCACAAGGAGAGGAAGGCGTGAGCTGAGTCAGGGAACCCCACCATCCTTCCAGCCCCAGAAACCTTCCAAATGTACACTAACCTTAATTAACTTCCCACGCCTTTTCTCCCACAGCTGAATCGTAGTGATAGTGACAGCTCCACGCTGTCCAAGAAGCCACCTTTTGTTCGAAACTCCCTGGAGCGGTGCAGTGTCCGGGTGAAGCGGGTAAGGTGGTCACCTCAAAGCTCTCTGTACAGCTGCCTCCCCACTTTCCCAAGCTCATCCCCTAACATCTGTTTCTCCTCAGCCACTGGCATGAAGAAAGTTGATCTTGCAAGTGTGATGATGTTTGTAAACTGCAAGGTCTGTGTAGGTCGCAGAGAAGGTGTCAGAGGGTACATGTAACATCATGATGATGATGAATAGGTTAGATCAGGAGGGTAGGTGCTTGGCCTTATCTTCCTGGGTAGAAATCAAAGTCATTGAGAACTAACTAACCCCAGGACATCACAGTCACCTAGGAGTCTACCTCACACAGGACGCTACTAGGCGTGTTGTCCAGCTGACTGAGTAGCTAAAGGCTCTGACAGCCTTGCCTGCCGGCAGAGAAGCCGGATACATCCAAGCACCAGTGGGAAGCAGGGAGGTGTGGATGGGCTTCTCTCAGTTCAGCTGGAAGAGCACAGGGAAGAAGCCACATGCTGTCCCTGCAGATAAATCTCACCTTTCCTTATGGAGACTTGGCTGAGAGATTGGGGTGGAGTAGCATTAGGCAAAGGACCAGCTCCTGATATGGATTTTACCAATCAGGGCTGCAGAACATGCAGAGGAACCTTCCCCACATTGGCCTTTTAACACGGCAGTTCTGGTGAGCCTGCAGAACATGAAGAAACAGGAGCCAAAGTGTCAGAGAGAGAAACAGAGCAGGAGAGAAAGAGAGCAAAGTGAAAGGCAAGGCTCAGGGAAAGGAGGGTAACCAGGAGCCCCAGGTGGGGGAAGGTGTCCAGCAGTTGGCTGTTGACAGCTCAAATTGGGAGCTGGTCCTCGGTCTGTCACCACCCCTCCCCTCAAGTCTCCAGAAAGCACTAGAGAGTACAGGATAAAGAAAGTAATACAGAAGAGGGTGCACAGGGAGGGGAATGAGCACTGGCTGTGGGAGACTGTGGACATGGCCTCTGGTGGCAGAGATGGAGGACTGCCCACAGGGGTCCCCCACCTCCACCCCTGTCTGCTGTAGCTGGCTGGGGCTGTAGAGTCTCTGGAGCACTGAGTCTCCTGGCGCACTCGTTGGCCATGCAGATTCCAAGGGCACACTCCCCGACAGTCTAGGTCAGGCAGCTGGAGTGGGGCCCTGGAAACTGCATTTTGATAAGCTCAGAAGGGTCTGGAGCAGTTGTTCCATGATCTATTCCTGGAGAAAAGCTTCTGGAGAAGGTCCTTGTTTCCCCTGCATTACTTACAACTCCCTGCCAAGACACACCCCACACAATTCGCCCAAGTTTCCTTTGGGTCCTACCAATGTCTTGAGGACAGAAGGGTTCAGAGGCCAGGCAGTCCTTCTTCCACCCACTGCCTGAGTTTGTCTCTCTCCTTGTGCCTGAACAAGCATATTCTATGCTTGGACATCAGTCAAAGAAAAGCAAACGAATCTTGAGCTCTGAGAGCTTGAGCCACATAGATCACTCAGCTGGATTTCCTAACCCTGCTCATTTATAAGCACAAACTAGGCCATGGTCACCCTAGAAGAACATTGTACAACCTGTGTACTAAGCTATTCATATTCCTAAAAGTGTGCTTGCCAGCCTTAAGTGAGGTTATGTCTCATAGTAATGTTTTATGTGACATTTCTCAAATCCCTTTAGCGGTCATTGTATTTGTTTTCTGTTGCTGCATAACAAATTACCATAAACTTAGCAGCTTAAACCAACACAAATTCGTTATCTCACAGTTTTCATGGGTTAGAAGTTCAGGCACAGATGAGCTGGGATCCTTTGCTGAGGGTCTCACCAGGCTGAAATCTAGGTGCTGACTGAATGTATCCTCATCTGGAGGTTTGACGGGAAAGGATTCACTTCTAGGCTCCCCCAGGGCTTTGGCAGAATTCGTTCCCTTGCGTTTTCTTGGTCTCTACTAGCCAGGGGCTGCTCACAGCTACTAGAAGTCACTCTCAGGTCCTGGCCATGTGGCCCTCTTCACGACATGCATTGCTTTTTCAAGACCAGCAGGAGACCTCTTTCCAGGAAGGAGAGCTTTTAAGGGCTCACCTAATTAGGTCAGGCTCACCCAGGATAATCTCCCTTTTGATTAACTCAAAGCCAGCTACTTTGTTTCCTGATCATGGGAGTGGTCCCCACCTTACTCACCGGTCCCATGTACACTGAAGGGGAGAGCATGATATGGGGCATGTATGTTACAAGGTGGGAATCTTGGGAGCCATCTTAGAATTCTGCCTCCCAGTCATTTAGTTACTCTTTTTAAATCATTACTGTTTTTTGATAGGAGAATAAAGTTAATGGTTGTATTACTCAGGATCTTTTACATACAAATAACCAAAAAACTCAACTGAAATATGGCTTGAGAGTGAAAGGGAATTTAATGGAAAATTTCAGTATATTGGAGTACCTTCACGCATGGATTAATCCAAGATTTGAAACAACATCATCAAGTCTCGGTTTTCCTCCCATGACACTGCTCTCTCCAGAGAGGGTCACCCCATATGATTGTAAAGATGGCCACAATCAGTTCTTGCTTTTAGCTTGCTGGCTTACAATGGCTGTTTAAAGATGCTGCCTTTTTTCTAGTGGGTCAGCAAAAATACCAGAGAGGAATTATTCTTGCTGAGCTTAGATAACATAACTGTGAAGCACTCACTAAGAATATAATTGCCCGGATTCAGTTCACATTCTTATTCCTAAAGCCGCACATGAACCACCACATGGTACATGGGGGCTGAGCATGGAGGAGGAGTGGCTTCCCAGGGAGGAGGAGGGAGCTGTCACTGTAAGATTGGGGAAGAGGATGCTGGACAAGCAGAAACAATACATGAACATATATATGTATGTCCATTACACAAACATAAAGTCAAGATGACACAACCATCTACCCAAAGGAAAACAGACCTGCAGTGAGGAAACAACTTCAGAGTAGGATAGTGGCAAGAACTCACAAAGCGAGTGTGTAAACGTTGAATGCTCTGAGAGTTGGGGAACAGGGACAGTATGGGGAGCCCGTGGGTGGGGTCTAGAGCCAACTGCCCCCAGTGGAATCTTAGCTTTACCACTTATAATCCATGTGACTTGACCTCTGGGAGTCTCATCCATGCAAATGATGATAGTTGGGACTTTCATAGGATTGCTGTGAAAAGGAACAGAAGTAATGGAAGTAAAGCTCCTAGCACTGCGCCTGGAACGTAAAAATACTCAATAAGCATGAGCTTGGAAGCAGGAGAAATGGAGACAAGCTGCCAGGAGGGCAAGCCCCATTTTTGAGGGATGGGAAGCCTGCAGATGAGCAAAGGAGGGTATTTGAGGTTCAGTGGAGGGGGTCGTGTGGGCTCATTGGACCTGACCCTCTAATAACCCGCCCAAGCCATCCCCACTCCTGCAGCCTCCGTCAGTCAAATCTCTGCGCGCTGAGCGCCTGATCCGCACCTCGCTGGACCTTGAGTTAGACCTGCAGGCCACCAGGACCTGGCACAGCCAACTGACTCAGGAGATCTCGGTGCTCAAGGAGCTCAAGGAGCAGCTTGAACAAGCCAAGAGCCACGGGGAGAAGGAGCTACCACAGTGGTTGCGTGAGGATGAGCGCTTCCGCCTGCTGCTGAGGATGCTGGAGAGGCGGGTGAGTGCCCCAGGGAGGAAGGGAGGCAGCCTGGCCCAGCCTTGGAGACCATCCTCTGCTGCAAGGGGAGAGCCCTAGAGCCCTGTGACCCAGGGAGAGTGTTCCCAGGGCCCCTCTTTCCCATCAGTAGAGGGACCCAGGAATCCCTTTACTCAGTAAATTTTATTAACACTTGACCTGGCTTCCAGGCCCCTTGGCGGCATTTCTGTGTTTATGTGTACAAGCTTTATTATTCACACTTATTCACCCTTGTAGTCCTTCTTCAAACATATTCAGTACCCAGTCTGCACTGAGGCACACACTTTAACAGAGTAAGCTCATTTACTAGAGTAAATACAGAATACTGACCCACCCCAGTGCCTGCCTCTGTAGTCCCACAGAGCATATAACTCCAACATGGGCAAGAGCAGATCATGGTGGGGCTTTGTACTGATAAAGATGCCCAGGAATACAAGCCTGCTTGCATCTCTGCCCTGGTATAGTGAGTTTGAGGGACTTCAGGGAGGCTCAAGGAAAAAGAGAGAACCACAGAATGGCACTTGCACAGTGGATTTTATTTGGGTGGTACTGCTTTCGCAAGTTTGCATGTGGGGCAGTCCTCAAGCATGACACCTCCTGAAGGCAGCTGCTGTTCAGGGACTGTTACCTAGAAAGGAGCAGGTGCAGGGAACTGGCTGGGCCAGGCTGGGCCGGGGCGGGGGAGGGAGGGCGCTACGCATCTGGAGGGTGTCTCTCCATGCACCACAGGGAGTCTGTGGGCCCAAGAGCTCCAAAGCAGCAGCAGCTCAGGACCTTTTATAACCCTAGGGTTTCTCTTATTTGTGGCTAGCAGATATTGGGTACAGCTTCATGGGCCATGGAAAGCAGGCCAGTTCTAAGTGGCTAAAAAATCTGTTTGAGCTATATTTTAAAACAATTAGATCGGTAAAAATGTGACTTTGGCACCATTAGCTTTTGAGCTAACCATGGCCGACGGTGGTGAGGAAGTAAACAATAGAAGGCCAATACACAGAGGCCATCTTTGACTCATTTATGTAACACCTGCCACTCCCAGTTGCCACACATGGCAGGGATGACAGACCTCTACTATTTCTCTCTGCACATAGCCAGACAATGCAAAGAGCACCTTATAGAGGGTGCCTGCCTGGATTACTAGGAGGGCCATTAGCTGAAGTCTCAGCTCTTGACGCAGGTGGTGATGCCTTAGAGCAGAAAAATAGTGCAGGACTTCTTGGGTCTGGAGCTTCACACCAACTCTGGTAATCCAGAAAGTCCAGAAATGTTTATTTCTTTGTAATTTATTACTTATACCCTATAGACATAATAGGGTTATAATAAGAGTATTATGGGAAAGTAGAAAATAAGAGAAATTTTTAAGGAAGAGAAGGAAATAAATATATCCCTAACATAATTGTAGTTGTCTATTACATTTATTTTTGGGCTGCCTGGTAGCCAAGGTAAAAATAGGCAAGAAAACAAGTGCATATGTGTTCTGTCTTAAGAAAACACCAACTAAGATAACCTGACCTTTCAAATAGTAAAAAAAAATAGTACATCCATGACTGTCTGATAATGACTTTCTACTAAAGAGCCCTTTAAATGATGGCTTCATTGACCAAAATTCTGTCATCGTGCAATGTTTTCAAGTATATGGTATATGGATATTTTAGGGCTCTTTGCGGTTTATTCTCAAAGGTGCTTACATAGGTTTGCATCAGGAGGAAGGTTATATAATGTAACTGAAGCCCCTGAGCATGACTAGGTATTCGGTTTTCACCACTTATTAGTTGTTTGACATAAAGAAATTCTTAACATGCCTGGGCCTCAGATTCCTCATCTGTAATATAGAGGCAATTATAAAATCCACCTTCTTAGGTGAGCCTGAAGATTATAGAAGTAGCAGACATTTCACTAGTCAGCCCTCATCTCCTTATTTCCCGGAGGTCCACATAGGTATCCAGTTCCCTGGCCCCTTAAACCTGTCCATTCTGACTGATGGGATCACTTCTCATTATTCTGAATAAAGAAGATCCTCCTCTGGAACAGGAGGAGTGAAGGTGCCTGCTCCTGACCCTCAGACCTTTTGACTGCAGTAGACTCATCTGTGCTAGAAAGTTCTCCTAGGATGACCCATTTCTCGAGGCCCTCAGGGACTACTCCCTCATGGCTTTGCTTGCTTTGGACCTACAGATGGACCAAGCCGAGCACAAGGGTGAGCTTCACACAGACAAGATGATGCGGGCAGCTGCCAAGGATGTGCACAGGCTCCGAGGCCAGAGCTGCAAGGAGCCCCCAGAAGTGCAGTCTTTCAGGTAAGCAAGTGGGTGCCCGGCCGCCCGCCTTCCCTTTCGCACCTGGCCGGCCCAGCCTGCGGCATCTTTTCTCAATCTCACTGCTCCCTGTGCCCTGCCCAGTTCTCTAGCAGAGCACCAGCTCTCTCTGTAACAGATGTTCATCCTCTGCCAAGCTGTCCCTGGTGGTCTGTGAGCTTTGCAGTGTTTTCCCCTGGCTGTCTTATCAGTCCCCACACAACTCGAGCTAATTTGTTTGATCCTCTTAAATGGATGAGCCACCTGCTCCGGCCTTTCCTCTTAGCGTTTCCATCACCGGTAATTGCAGAGGATTGGCTGAATGATTAATAATAAGCCTGGCGGTGACGGATGCTTGCTGGCCCCCCCTGGCTCTGCCTCCTGCCTTCCAGGATCTCAGGGAGGTCCTTTCTTGCTGTACTGGACCCAGGCATGTCACAGCAGGACCGCAAATGCCATTTGGCCCAGGCCTCCCATTCTCAGAGGGCCTTGTGTTTACACTTGTGATGTCCTCTGAGATAAGGTACCCGTGGTTGTGTATGTGCTAAAAAAGCACTCCTCTATGGAATATAAACATTTAATATATGCTGTAATTTATATAACCATGCTTGGACATCTCTTGATTTTTAACTAATTGGGAATCTAAAACAAAACAAAACAAAAAACACACAGGAAGTAGCTTGAGAGCTCTTTTAAAGCTGGAGAGACCCCTGATTTGAACTGAAGGTGACTGGTCCTCCTAATGTCTCCTAAAGAATGGTTCTCAACCAGGTCAGTTTGGACCCCCCAGGGACATTTGGCGATGTCTGGGGACATTTTTGGTTGTCACAACTAGAAGGATGGGTGGGGGAGTGCTATTGGTATCTAGTGCGTGGAGGGCAGGGTTATTGCTGAATGTCCTATAACGTAAAGGACAGTCCACAAAACAAAGAACTATGCTGCCCATAATAGCTGTGTAGTGGAGTTTAAAACCCTGCTCTAAAGGGATGGCGTCTCTCACAGGGAGAAGATGGCGTTTTTCACCCAGCCTCGGATGAATATCCCCACCCTCTCTGCAGATGACGTCTAATCGCCAGAAAAGTATTTCCTTTGTTCCACTGACCACGCTGTGAACGTAGACTGTGGCTAGTTGTTTATGTGGTGTTATATGAAGGTACTGAGTCACAAGTCCAGTAGTGCTCTTGTTGGTTTGAAATTGAATCAGATTTTTTAGTTTGGGCTCTATTATTATTGAAACAAAAACAAAAACAAAAAACCAGCATTAAAATGACAAGATTGTATAGTTTGTATATTTAGGAATGTATTTTTGAGAAAGAAAATTTAAATGAACTAAAGCAGTATTAAGTTGCTGCTCTTCTTAAAATTGTTTAGATTTTTTTTTTGTACAGCTCTACCTTCTAGAGGTTTCACTGCAATAAGAAGTAATGTTTTGGGGATGGTAATCCTAAAAGGACATCCCACAGATGTCACAGCACAGCTGACCTTTCCTACTTAACATATTTTGTACGATATTAAAAAAAAATGCACAAGAACCATTTGGGGGATTCTGAGGTGCATCCGTGAATCTTCAAGAGCTGTGATGTGTTTTTATGTGATCGCCTGATGTGGAGCAGAAAGCACGGAGCTGGCTGAGCAGCCCAGCCCATGCCGGTCTCAGATGCCCAGTGAAGCCACTGAAGTGAGTGAGGGAGGGCTGTGGAGAACGCCTTTCAGCTTTATCTTCATCAATAAAGTGGCCTTTCTGAACGTACTTCTTCTCTCTCTCTTTTCCCCCACCCCTCACTCCATCTATGTTTCCCTGATTTTTGACTCCCCTTTCCAACCATTTTCTCCCCACCCGTTCCCTGTCCAGGTGACTTGCTTTTCTTTTGCCCACCCCTCCCCTCGTTTCTCATTAAATTAAAATGACTGCTCAGCTGCGGCTGTTGCAGACAAACCAAAGTCAGCCTTTGACAAATGAGAAGCAAAGTCTCTTCCTGCTTCCTTTCGCTGACATCATCCTGTGTAACTTCCCACAAAGTGTGTTGCACCACCAGCCACATTAGAATCACTTGAGGCAGCTTGTTAAAAATACAGACTTCTTCCCCAGACCTACTGACCCACCCTTCCCCCGACCGGGATGGGTCCAGAGGCCTGCTACTAGCCATGTCCCACTGTCAGTCTTATGCACGCTGTGTTTTGAGAGACCTACTGGTATAATGTGAATGAAGCCCAGGCAAAATGCTGAGGCCCTGCACCCTGTTAGAGAGTCACATGGGACACTGATCTGCATGGCCCTCTCCAGGCCTCTGAGGATCACTGTGAGAGAAGGTGGTAGAGGAAGTAGAGCCCCTTTCACTGGGCTGTGGAGGCTCCTCCGCCATCTCACCACTGCTTTCCTGACCTGGCTGTTTCTCCTTCTGCAGAAGGAACCTATGGTGGCATAGAATCAACTGCTGTTCCCCATATGGCTTGCAGAGCTTTCAGGGGCCAGGCCTCCCTCCTACTATACAGTCCATTTTCTCACCACCAACCCAGAGCTTCCTCTTTCCCCAAGGCTTCACATCTCTGAACACACCAGTCCATGACACACAGTTGCTCCTTCCATGAAATTCCACCCCACACGTTGAGGGTTAGCTTTGCACTTTCTTCAAATGAGTATCAACATTGTCTCTAATCATTTGCAATAGGTCCCAGAGTACAAGGATTGTATCTCACACTGCTCCTGTGGCCCCAATGCCTGCACAGCTCAGAGCTTTGAGACGGCTGCTGTCCTTGCTGACCCTGCCCTTCTGTTACGGGCACTGATTGCAGCGATGGAGCAGATGGCCCCAGCCAACCAGTCAGAGTGTCCCATCCCATTGGCTGCCATGAATAGACCAAGGAAGGGCATGGGGCCCTAGCTGGGCTAATCAGAGCCCTTCCCCTGCATTTTCCATTTGAAGGTTAGAGACTAGATTTTCTCTTCCCAAAGCTACCGATAGCTATGGTTCCAGCTTCAGGGACCAATCCTACAGAGAGAAGCAAATGAAAGAAGTGAGAGGAGAAGGGATATGCTTGGAGTCTGAGTGCACAGGTCAGCTGCATCCTCACTCTATTTGTAGTCTATCTCTTAAACCGAGTCCAGAGTGCTCAAGAAAAATTTGAAGGTCATGAAATGGAGTTTTTCACTCAGTCACACCTTCATCCGTGTTAGCTGTCCCAACAAGGGTCAGCCCCTCACCCCCTCACAGCTTCAGTTTCCGTGAAGCAGAGCTCTAAACTGCCTCCTTATGTATGGGAAAGGCCATGTATGGAGCAACTCCTCCTGCCCAAGAAGCGTGTCTCAATGTTGCTGCAGCTGACAGAGCATTTGCAGGGAGTAGCAGACCATCTCTGCAGAAGGCAGACAGCCCTCTGTCAGCCATGGCATTGACCTCCCTATAAACAGTTCACTGGCAAACAAGCCACCAATACATCCTGTTGGTTGCCTGGCAAGAAACTAAAGAATAAATTTCCACTCATATTCATGCATGTGTGTTCTCCAGAATCTTCAGGAAAACAATGCTCAGCAATGTAGAATGATCTGCTCAAGGTCTTCCAAAAGCTAGGATGCCAGCCTTGTCTTCCAACTTGGAAATTTTCTATGTCATTCAACTCTAGTTTCTGTTTCATGGCATTGTGGTCACATGAGGCCTTACTTGAAGGGAATTTGATCATTTGGTTTTAAAGAATGAAGTGATGAAAACCTTTGGTTTCTCTGCATGGGGGTATAGAGAAAGGTGGAGTGAGTAGGAGACCAGCCTGAGAAAAGATATTCAGCAAACCCTCACTGGGTTTGTTTGTTCCATTCATAAAGCCAATCATATTGTCTTCTTGACTACAAATCTTTTGTAATATGCACACTGGCAGTCTTCATGTTTGCTGCCTCCAAGAAGGCTAACAAGTAATATTTGTCCAGGTAACTATCCCCCTCCTAATCAGATTGCAGCCACGCTGACCTTTCATTTCTATATTCCCATCCCATGGCCTTTACCTTCTGTCTGGCACACTTTCTCTCCACTTTTTCATCCCATCCTCATAGGACTCGCTCTTTATCACTATTCAGATCTCAGCTCAAGCCTCACCCCTCAGAGAGCCACCTCTACCCTGATCCTGGGCCACCTTACCCTTGCCCTCCTGTAAGTTAGTCTCTGGTATGATAGCATGATTTGTTTGCTTCAGAGCAGTGTTCTTCTCTGTAGTAATCTAATTACATCCCCTTCCTCTGTGTCTTCCTTCTAGAAAGTTAAGATCTTAAAGCCAGGGTCCTTGTTTACTTTGTTTTCTGTTGAGTCTGATGCAGGGTGAGTCCTTAATAAGTATTTGTAGAATGAATGAATGAGAGAATAAATGTTTGCCCCAGAGGTGTGTTCAGTCGCTTCTCCTTTGTCATTCCTAATCAGGAAAAAGGAAGGTTCTGGGTGGAATAGAAGAACTGAAGGCTCTTCTTGTGGGGTGCCAGGTTGTAGACACCTCTCTGATCCAACTCAGTGCGCACCGCTACAAACACACATGCCACCCTATGGCATAAAGAAACAAAAATGATTGGGATTCCAAACACACACATGCACACAGTGTTCACATTCTTTGAAGAAAAAGGTTATTTACCCTGAATTAGTCTTCCTGTAATAGTTTATTTTATTTCAATAGCTAATACTTACATACTACACAAAATCCAAAGGGCACATAAGAACTATAGTAGCAAAATCCTCCTACTCACTATAGGCCTAGGCACTGTTCTAAAAGCTTGCTTATTTTTGTAATTTTCCTCACGACAGCACTATAAGATGTAGGTACTATTATGACCATGTCTGTTTTACAGTTGAGGAAACTCGCCCAGAGAGACTTACGTTATTTGCCCAAAAGCACATAGCTGGTAAGTGGTAGAACTGAATTAAATCTAGTACGTCCTCTAAGACACCTTGCTACAGTGACCAGTAGGTCTTCTTCACACTTCTGTCCCCACCTACCAGTTTTTCCTTAAAGACATCCCATATTGCCAGTTTCTTTCATGTCCTCCCAGAAATAAGCAATGTATTATATGTACATTATACATATAAGACTTATACATGAGTACATATATAAATCTAATCTGTAAAGCTTATACAGTTGTACATGTGTATTCCTTTTTTTCTACCTAAAAATGCATACTAAAGGTATGTCCTGCACCTTGCTTTTCTCAATAAGATACCTGTGAGCAAATTCACTTTTTAACAACCGTGTAGAATTCCATTAAGTGATGTACCATAAATCATTTAATGGACATTTATGTTGTAGGCAATCTCTTGCTTTTACAGTGTCCTAATTGCTCTCTTTGTCCATCATCCTTCCACACGTGTATGAGAATATCTGTAGATAAATTACTGCCTACATTTTTAAAATGTACTATCAGAGCAC
The DNA here is from genome assembly GCF_040802235.1 of Manis javanica. Lineage (NCBI taxonomy): Eukaryota > Metazoa > Chordata > Mammalia > Pholidota > Manidae > Manis > Manis javanica. Next base: position 49,218,511 of record NC_133156.1, read on the forward strand.
CACATATAGCTATAAAGTGCTTCTCAGACATTTCTTCTCAGCAAGTTTGCTGTCTTCATTAAGTGGTGTGAAGATTCAAGGAGATAATATACTTTAGGTACTGAATAGTTGTAAGGAATGGTGGGGAAGTTGTTACATTCTTACTGTATTTTAATGCATCTGGGAATAACTAAACTGAAAAGTCTGTCCTACACTATAATAAGGCTTCTCCCAGGGCATTTAGGACTATAAATTTATTTAGGACAACACAGTAAGTCATAAGTTTAAAAGCAACCATAAATATACATACAGCTAAATCAGGAGTAACAAAAGGACAGAAGTTTGGCATTTATAGTACTTTTTACTACTTGCCTTTACATACTTTATTTTTGGATTTGGCTATCTGCTCATGAGGATGTTGGAGACATAAGGCAGGCATCATGCATGTCTCCTTCACTATTTTAGCCCCAGAGCCAGAGCAGTCCCTAACAGATAGCAGATCTCCAAATAATTGTTTGGTGAATGAATTCGGCTAAGACCAAAGTTCTAATTCCAGTGCTGTAAGTAACAGCTCAAACCTGGGCAAACACTTCCCAGTGGCTTTCATGACATAATGCTTCCCAAAGAAAGGCATAAGAGAAAATATTAGGTGGAGCCTAGCTGCATCATTTTAGTCATATGTTTATTTTAACATGCTCATCAAAGTTGTGAATTCACTGCTTAGGATTAGGATATGTAAATATTTAAGGTGAATCAGTTTAAAGAAAAAGATCACATATATAGTGGCACAAAGAAATGGCAAAAATAGTGATGGGGTAACATTGGGAAAAGATTAAGTCAATACATCTCAAACGGTCCTAAAGGGGCACCTAGCACAATTTCCTATTTGCAAATGAAAGCAGGCCCAGGAGCTGTGGCTTGCTGGAAGTGAACTGAGCTCTTGGGAACTAAGGAAAAGAGACAGTGACATTGAGGTGCTGTTATGGGTTGTCCCTACCCCGTTTGTTCTGATGGCTCCAGTAAGTGCTGCCTGGACAAACTGAAACATGAGGTCAACCTGAGTGTATCCGAGACAGCATCTTCTCCTCCTTTCACTCCCGTCCTAGATCTGCATGCTCTTGGCTCATTATCACTGTATCTTCTGTGTAATCCCTCTGCCCATTTTTAAAAGTTACATCTACTCTGTGAAGTAGTACTAAAACAATGGTGCCATCCCCAATATAAAATCACAATACGGAATATGCTTTTTTCTAATACATCCCCCTCATCAAGAAATTCCAATAGACCTCTCCCTTTCCCCATCCACTCTTACAAATTACTGATCCACTTTAAAATGCAAAAGGCAGCAGAAAGCAGCTGCAGCGGCAACCATCCCGTCCTTCTAGTTCAGGCCCCATCTCTGTGTTGGTGAAAGACTCCCGGGTCTGCCATCTCCCCGTTATAAGAGAAACAAGACAGGTCAGTACATTCTGGTTCTATCATAGGGCTCCAGAAATGGTGACAGTAATACTGCTACCACCATCCCCCACTACCGATTCCTCCTTTCATCTCAAGTGCAGACCCAGGAGCTAGAGGGAATGTTAACCCCAGAGCCTCATCCTTCAACATGGCCTGTGGCTAGGGATGCAGCCTGCCTCTCCACCTGCAACGCCTCTTTCCATCTGGAACACCCTTCCTCATCCCATTCCCAGCCTAAATATCACCTCTAGAAACCCTCCTCATCACCCACCAGCCAGGCCATCACACCTGCCACCACTAACAACCCACACACATCTTCCTATTTCCTAAACATTTTTTAATATGACTTCTCCCCTACTAGACTAGATTGCCAGTTCCTGTGGACACAGACTGTATGTCTAATTCATCTGTGTCCCCAGCAACCAGTCCTGAGCCATGGGTGCTGATGACTGCAGAACAAGGGTGAAGGATGGAGGCAAGTCAGGGGGCTCTGGGGCTCAATGGTGCCCACCTCTGCCCTTTATCCTTTAGAGTCCCCAGGGTGCTTTACCAAGCTTGGGGAGTTTATGGGAAAGCTGCCACTCTCCAAGCTTCCCAGACTTTCTCTGGCTTCAGCCTGCCTGAGTCAGCCCCTCCTGACCTAGCGTGAAGACCAAGGCTGTTGTGACACCAGGTCACTTTCCCTTAGAGGGAAGACCCAGGGGTTCTTCTGCAGATTGCCTCACTTGTAATCAGGAAATTCCAGACTGATGGGTTTAAAATTACACACCTGGGAGAGGTTGAAACTGCAATTACACTAGGTACTGAGTCTTGGTGGAGCGTCACATAAGTGGCTCCATTTCGGGCCTCTTCCTTTTTAACAGATTTGACAAAGAGGACTGGTTTTACCTATTAATTAATATGGCAACATTTCCCATAAATTAGATGAGCTAAATTTGCTGCTCCACAGTTTTGCTGAAAATGACATTGCGAGCACTTATACCAGAAACAACACACCAGAAAATATTCCACTGCCACTATTTAAAGTTGTGACAAGAGTTTTCAGATGCCAACTTTGAAAAGACTACACTCAAATATGAATGTTTAAGTATTTTTTATGAGGCACACAGCAGAAAAGATTTGAGACTGCTCCTCTAAGTAGGGGCTTTAGGGAAGAGGAAACAAGACAGTTACTGTCCTTGTCCTCCCAGAGCTTAAATCCCAGAATAAATGTTTGAAATTTTAACTCAAATATCACCTGCTCAAAAGACCTTCCGTGATCCAAATCACTCTGCCACATGACCTTCCTGGCAATTAAATCTGAAATTACTTTATTGTCTACAAATCTCTCAGGGACCTTGTCTTTGTTTCCAGCTTATGTTCCAGCGCCTTGAAATAGTGTCTGGCATATTAATGCGCACAATAAATGCTTGTTACTGTGATAAATGAGTGTCTTATGTCAATTACCCATTTCACAGAGGAGCAAACTGAAGCCCTCGAGAGACAGAGGTTCTAGGTAAATGCTTTTGTCCAAGTCAGTCCAAGCACAGAGCTCTCCCAGCCCGCTCAATTCCTCTGCTCTCGCACCGACTGCGGAGTCTAAGGGCTGCAGACCCCACCCCGGCCGACCTCTGGGCGTGTCCTGCCTGCAGGGAGACCCATGTCCCGCCAGGAGGCGGCAGAGGCGGCCGTACCCAGACGGGCCGCCGGAGAAGGCGGGACGGGTTTCCGCTTCCGGGCGGGCTGGCAGCTTCCACTTCCGGCCACTGGGCGTGTGTGTCGCTTACGCGAGGATGGACGGTGTGGTGTCTGAGTGCTCCGCGCGGCTGCTGCAGCAGGTAGGACCGCGTGGGACCAGTGGGAAGGTTTGGCGGGGAGGGACCAGACCCGGTTGCAGCCCGAGAAGCGTGGGGACGGCGGCAGCGAGGTGGGAGACCGTCCTCGTCCCCTCGGACGCGGGCAGCCAGGGTTCCGAGACCCGGGCCTGCGCTGCCTCCGATCCGAACGCGTTCGAGGACGGCCTCCCCGGGGTGAGAGAAGAACCAGTTACTCCCAGACCCGTGTGCATGTGGCGTTCAGCGGAGTACAGGGTGCTGCCCTCTCCCAGACCTCCCTACCCGCCTGCTCCGAGCGTCTCCGGTGTCGGATCCTGGCCTGTTCAGTGGTTCTCCGGCGCCGCTGCTTCCCTGCACACATGCGCTTTCTCGGGATGCGGGGCGACAGGCAAAGAGGGGAGTGGAGTAAGAGCAGGATCCCTGGGTCCTGGTTTGCAGCTCAGTCCCCCTTCCCTCCGTGATACACTGAATACAAGTAGCCCTAAAAAGGGGAGTGGTTCATTGTCAAGCAAACTCCTGGTGAAAGAACAGTCACAGCTTATGAAAGTGAAAGTGGGCCAATTCCATCATTACCTTTTATGCCCAGGTAGGGAGGGGTAAAAGGCAAGTAGTTTAAGTGCTCTTATCAAGGGAGCTGCTTTGTACTTACTTAATCAGCAGTCACAAAGCACAAGTGATCAAGTAACTTGGCAAGTTTTGCCCCAAAACGAGCAAAAGGCTGACACTTAAGCTATTTTAAATGTGACAGAAGGCATTTGCTTTTTTAAAGAGCCTCAACTCGTAAGACTCGGGATTAAAGTCAGGTTGGTCACTCTTAAACTTGACTAATATTCTCGCTGTAAATCAGTGGTTTATTGAGGCCAAAGAAACGGGATATGTGGCTTGTCCTGTCATATGTTAACACTCCTATTGCTCTCCCCCAACACACACACTTAATTTTTTCATATCAAGAATAATGTGTTAATGTCACCAAAAGCCTCAAGGTGGAAAAACTTAGCAAAGGGAAAGTGCTTCATTCCTATCACTGTCATGCCTTGGTGACCCAGGGAAATGAGGTACATTTATGGTACAATTTATCATGTGGAAGTCATCAGTCATACTGAATTGAACAAAGTGCCTTTTCTTTCATAGGAAAAAGAGATTAAATCTCTAACTGCCGAGATTGATTGGTTGAAAAACTGCAGCTGCTTAGAAGCTTCTTCAGATTTGGAGCAGTTGCGGGAAGAAAATTTTAAATTAAAGTATCGCCTGAATATTCTTCAAAGAGTAAGTATTTTGGGCTCTAAAACAATGTTATCTTAGATTCTAAAAGTACACACGGAGAAATTTGGAAAAAGGAGGAAAGAGACCCTATTCTTTAGTGCAAGTAATGGAGAAATTGGTGCTGCCCTGTCCTTCCGCGGGCCTTTGAAATGCTTCATCATACTGAATGTTGAGTTGAGACATTTCCTTCAGCAATTTTTTTTTTAATTTTAAATAATTGTCTCTGTCAAAGGAAAATATTTTAAGATATACTCACAGTCCTTCCGTGCCCTAAGTTGATAATTTTACAATTTCACTTTTATATTGCATGCTGTCATATTTGGTTATGTTTTGTTTTTTTTCTGTTTTTTTTTTCACTTAATATCTCAGAACATCTTTTTTTCCATGAAGTTTGTGCTGTGTTTGTAATTTAATGACTCATGATCTAACAGTATTTAAAAATTTTGTCAAAAAATTGAGCTTGGTTCAGTTGAGGTTTAAATTTCTTAGCCTGCCTTTCAGGTCTGCTGATGATAGATTCCAGAGGATGACCTCACTCCCATCATTGTTTTCCTGTGTGTATATACTGCTTTCAGCCAGGCTGCCCTGATACCTTTATTCCAAAGCTGACCCTACTTAACTCCTCTTAGATTCTGCCTGCCCCACTCCTATGAAGTCTTTTTTATTATGATTTGTTCTACTGAAGTAGCTTTGGATAGTCAAGAGTATTATTAAATCCCTAATGTGTGCTATAGGCTATAAGAGGAAAGTTACAAAAGGAAGTACAGTGTATTCTAATACATATTTCCATAATGCGAATTAGCTATAATGTGTAAATAGAAGAATACTGTCACTGTAATGCAGAAGGCACATCTGTTTGGTCACAAACACTTTGCCCTACTGAGTAACAGTGACTTAACACAAGGTACACAAACAACAGAAAACAGCAAGCCACAGAAGAATAAGTACTGTATGGGACACACATTCACCCTGCCTTCCTCCTGTGGCTCACTCAGGCTGCATGTCTGACTTACAGTTACATGATTGTCTCAGGCATTATACCCTTGTTTTCATTAACTCAGCAGCCTCAACTCTTCCTTATTCTCCCTTCCATTGAGCTCCTTTTTTTTTTTTTTTACTTTTCTTATGAGATTATTTTTTAATGAGGTATTTTTTTTTTTGTAGATAATTATTTTTTATTGAAGGGTAGTTGACATACAGTATTACATTAGTTTTAGGTGTATAACACAATGACTCAACATTTATATACATGATAATTCTGTGAGCTCCTTATTTTATTTAACATAAAATCTTGTATTTATTTAGTCCTTATTAGAAATTACAGGTACCTTTTTAATGGTGGTAGTAAGATTACTGTGGTGATAGTTTTCATTACACAATCACATGAATTTTGAGTAATTTGCTTCTGGTACTAATTTTCTCATAAGCTCTGCTGTTTCAGTCTGTAAATTTTTATATAATGTGAGGTGTTTCAGAATGCTTATATTGGGTTATGGAAGAGATCCTCATACTGTATGTAATATTTCTTAACCTCATGGAGCCTACCATTCTTGGGGAGAAAAGCCTTGCACATGTGAAACAAGTTGGGGAAAAGTCTTAAAATAATTATAATCAAATACTAAATTGCAGGGTGCAGAAATCACATACAGTGGATTTATATGTGAATGTTTACATATATACACACAAATATGCACACATACATTTATCCATGTACTCATCCTTTAAATATACAAAGATTGAGGTTTATTTGAATTGGGTTTTGGGTCTTAGGAGCATATCTAAATAACTTTAATATTTGCTATTAGAAATCTTTAGATCATGCAAAGCATATCGTCCCTTTTTTTGAGTGTATCATCATAGAGGGGAGTCAGTTATCAGTTAACTGAAAAGTTAGATCAGTTTTTTAGTGAGTTTAAAAATCTAATTTCTTTTAGATGATAAAGGCAGGTGATGAGGAAGCGTAGCACTTGGATTTTCTGTTCTAATAGTACTATTTGAATTCTGATTTTGCCAGTTAACCTTTGTTACCTTTGTCAAGTTACTTCATCTCCAGCCCATGTGGAAATGGTAGTAATAGTAACAAATACAATTTCTGTTGGTGTAGATGCAGTAAGATAATGCATATAAATAAAGCACTTGACTCAGTTCTTGATACAGTACTACTCAAATAATAGCTTTCTTTGCTGCCATTAATATTGGGCACCATTGAAATATTTAATTAACATAAAATTGTGTGTAGGCAGCCTTTTCATTCGTATTCCTTTAGAAGCTTATGTATTCAGTCACTATTTCTGACCTGCTACATGGCAGGTACGGTGCTAGGTGGCAGGGATAGAGCTATGAATAAGACACTTTCCCTGCATCCAGAAGTGTGGTGATAGAGACAAATGATTTTTAGAAGGTATGATAAGTACAATAATAAAGGTAAATAATTATATGCAATCTGAAATGAATATATTCCACTTCAAAGGAGTTGAGAAATAGGAGGTAGGCATAGTCCAACATGGGACATTTTTCTGATATGTTGATATTACTTATCAATATATTTGCCTCCTTTCATCTTATGCCTTGAAGAGGTCAACATTTTAATGGACAGAATACATTATTTGTTTTTGTCCATAGAGTTTTCACATCCAGCATTTGATAAGAAGTTAATTAAGACTGATTTTATATTTGCTCAGAGCTTTAGAGAAGCTGAGAAGATTCAGTCAGCCCTCTTTACTCCCTACTTCTAGTTTCTATTCTGATAAAAAAAAAACTATAGGAAGACAGATCTTAGGGTATTTCCCATGTATGTTTTTTATGCTGTGGGATAGATTTGTTCTATTATATTTGCAACTTACCTCAATTATAAAAGCATTGCACTGTGAGTGTATGTTTAGGTTCTTCTCCAAGACATTTGAAGGCTTCTCAAATTTGAGATAATTTTGCATAATAATTTAATATTTTATTGACGTACTTCCATTCTTTTCTCACAGAGCCTCCAAGCAGAAAGGAACAAACCAACTAAAAATATGATTAACATAAATAGCCGCCTTCAAGAGGTCTTTGGTTATGCCATCAAGGCTGCATATCCAGATTTGGAAAATCCTCCTCTGATAGTGACACCAAGTCAGCAGCCCAAGTTTGGGGACTATCAGTGTAATAGTGCTATGGGTATCTCTCAGGTAATTGTATTATTATAAAGCACACTTGGTGATTTGATTTTCTTAACCCTTATCATAATCATTACCATTTACATAAATAATAGCAAGTTGTATCCTCAATAAAAACATTTTCCACAATTCTGAAAAACTTGTTAAGAGGGGGTTCACGTTTTCAATTTTTTAAAAAGCCTGCAAACTTAAATATTTAGTTCAATGTTATATGCATTCTCGATATTTAGGGGCAATAGTTGGTACTTTTTATGCTTTAGTACTTCCCTACAGGATTGCTGTGTGTTTTTGGTGATTGTGGGAAGGTGAAAAATTGAAAGTTAGGGATTTCTATCAAATAATTGATGCAGCTATGCTATCTATGAGGTGGGCTTACACCCCATTTTTAATAGCTACATCGTCTAATGTGTTTGTGGCTAACTGCCCCTGGTTTGGGACATTTTGCTTTCCTTTGTTGACTAGAAAGGGTTAACCTAAAGGGTTCAGATTTTTTTCTGGACAACTTTTGTATGTCTGTGTTGAAGTTAAATTTATAAGGGTACTATTTATTGCTCAAGTCTGAATATTGCACACTTTCATACTTTGAAAATTAGAAATGTATATATCCTGGAATCAGGCACCATAACTAAAGACTGTTATATCTCATAAAAATGTTACAGATGTGTGTGGCAACTGATTTTGAAGAGATCATATGGTTTTGGCACTGTGGCATTCCATTTGGCACTAATTATTCTTGATGCTTTTAATCTGTCCGTTTGAAAGGTCATTGGACTGCTCTGCTTTTGCTGTTTGATGGGTCTTATGTCTGATGCATCTCATGCTTTGTCAGTTGTACATTTCCGAGTAACTTGCTGAAACCTGTTGTATAATGAATCATTTTATGTTGTGTTATAGATACTCAAAGCCAAGGAACAGAAAGTTAATCCAAGAGAAATTGCTGAAAACATTGCCAAACACCTTCCAGACAATGAATATATTGAAAAAGTTGAAATTGCTGGTCCTGGTATGACAATGTTACCCTTCTTAAGTAGTTGTGTTGCTGCTGAGTCCTTTTGAAATAAAGAAAACCATTTTAAATATGAATGTAGAGTTGAAACTTACATAGTGAACAAGATGGTGAAAGCACCTTGGATTGCGAGTTAGGAAGTTAAGATTTTATGCTAGATTTATCTTGGATAAGTTACTTTACCTCCCTATGACTCAATTTTTCATCAGCAAAAAAGAGAGATAATGGCAGTTAAGTCTGTAGCAAAAGGGCCAACTATTTTTCTTAAAAGCTGAACAAATCATTTGCTGAGAGTGAAGGGGCCCTGATTAAGTAGGAAGCTTTGCTGAGAGTGAAGGGGCCCTGATTAAGTAGGAAGCTTTCGGGAAGTGGTAAGGTTTGAAATAGATGCTGATACAGGGAGCTTATAAGAGGGCTTAAGTCAAGGCAGCAAGTGGTCTTAGGATTCTGAGGAGTTTTGCCAGAGCCCAATCAGCACTCTGGAGCTAGCATAACTGAAATTGAGGTCTTCTGGAGTGAGCAGTCCTTCAAAATAGGAGACTATCTGATTTTTTTCCCTCTCTTTTACTGTTCACTAGGTTTTATTAATGTCCACTTAAGAAAGGATTTTGTATCAGAACAGTTGACCAATCTCTTGGTGAATGGGGCTCAACTACCTGCTCTTGGAGAGAATAAAAAGGTATGTGTACAGTATTCAATTGAAATATTAATACCTTAGAACTGTGAGGACAGCGCTGTAACTGGGAATGGCTCTCACTTTTTGTATTAAGATTTAATCATTAGTATTTGAGATTATGAATATAACTGAAAATTGCCTTACTCCTGGGTCTTGCCTGTTATGTGATTTTTCTTCTCACTTCATTCCACAAGGCATTTGAGGTAGCCAGCTGATAATTTATTAGGTGTAGCTAAAATAGAGGACAGATAACCTGAATTAACAAATTTCTTTTTCAGTTAATTATGGACAACTAGATACATCAGTACTTCATTAGGTTGAAATAAATTAAACCAAGTTGAATTACAACCCAAACTGCTGTTGGAGTTTATTACTAAATGTTATTAATGAATGTGTTAGCAGAACAAAATGCTTAAACCTTTTTTATCTCATTGACTATATTTGACAAACAACATTATAAATTAAGGTGTACAGCTATGCTACTTTGGTATATTTATATACTGTAATATACTTGCCTTTATAGCTATATTGCATAATCATAGTACAATGTTATTGTCTATGAGAGTGTCTTTTTATTGTCTATCCCAGGTTGTAGTTGACTTTTCCTCTCCCAACATAGCTAAAGAGATGCATGTAGGCCACCTAAGGTCAACCATCATAGGAGAGAGCATGTGTCGCCTTTTTGAATTTGCAGGATACCATGTGCTAAGGTATGTACTCATGCCTTTGGAGATTACTATAGAAAATGAAAAATGTGACTTGAGAAAGAATCTTTGACTTAATTAGTGATTCCTGAGTATGGTTCTGCTTCTAATCATCCAGTAGGCTTTTTAAATAAATTTTGCTTTGAGCTCCTCCTGTGAACTAACAACTTTAGACTCTGTGGGGATGCAACCAAGAAAAAGCTCCCCCATTGATTCCGCAGGTATTTTTGAGTGCTCCCTGTGTGCCAGAGGTTCATATTCTAGTAGGGAAAGAGCTAGACAAGAGATAGATTATCCTGGACTTTCTAGGCCATTGTAGGAAATTGGGATTTTATTCTTAAGTGTAATGGAAAGCTATAGGGAGTTTTGCAGACCAGTTGAGGAAATAATTGAGTAAGAAAGATACTACTAAAAGTGACGACTGGCACTTAAATGTTAGTGGTTCGTAATGAAATGTAATTCTTCTCATTTAAACATGTTTATCATTTTTAAGTTATTTTATATTCTCTTAATTGGTATTAGATTAAATCATGTAGGAGATTGGGGGACCCAGTTTGGCATGCTCATCGCTCACCTGCAAGATAAATTTCCTGATTACCTAACAGTTTCACCTCCTATTGGGGATCTTCAGGCCTTCTATAAGGTTTGATACTATTTATTATATTATTTGTGTGTCTGCCATTTATAATTATTCATTTTCTTTAGTGAGTCCAGAATGGTGTTTGAAGCTGCTGTGGGTTTAAATAAAAACCGCTATACTCCCTCCCCTTAACACATCATCTTTCCTTTTTTATTGGTGTATATTAGAAATTGAATTCTACCACATTACCATTGGTAAATGAATTTAAGAGTTTGTTAACCAAAATACATTTTAGTATTTAAAGTTTTTTGATGCTATTATTTTCTTTATTTTATATACTTTGGAAATATTACTAAGCACATATAATAATAAGGTTCTTTGACAAGTTGATTGGTGACAGTATTCTTGACTGTTGAGCTAGAAGAGCACTTGTTCTGTTTTTATTCTAAATTTTTGCTTCCTCTTTGGTTTTTTGTGGGAGGTGGTGATTTGTTATTTTAGAAATGAACAAATTTTAAAGCTAGAAATGTGGGTTGGTTCTTTCTACAGACCTGCTTACTTGTTTTAAACACAGGAATCCAAGAAGAGGTTTGATACAGAGGAGGAATTTAAGAAGCGAGCATACCAGTGTGTAGTTCTGCTCCAGAGTAAAAATCCAGATATTATGAAAGCTTGGAAACTTATCTGTGATGTCTCCCGTCAGGGTGAGTTTCTGGACTTCATTCATCTAACAAATACTATTGCATGTAGTTTCCTTGAGTCTGTATTCAGAATTAACCTTGAATGACAGGTTAAACTTTCAAGAACTGGCAGATAGATTTTTTTCTTAAATATTTTTTGAAAATGAAACAACTATAAAGAAAGTTTATAAAGACATGCAGGTTAAATTTTAACTTCCTTAGAAGTCAGCAAATATTAATTAGAAAAGAAAGTGCGAAAGAAAAAGGAAAAGATCTTATTCACAGTAGCTACCAAGGCTATAAACACTTAGAAATAAATTTATCCAGAAATATGTAGGACCAAAATGAAGAGAAATAGACAACAGGATGTAATCAGTGTTTGAGTAGAGTAATGACAAAGTCCCCTAGTCCTCCACATTAATTTGTTTTAAGTCAATTTCAAGTTTTCATACTTGACAAAGTAATTTTAAAATTTCTTCACTTTGAAGACTAAATGAATAAGAATAATCAGCAGCTCTTAGAAAAGGAACCCTAATGGAGGTGTAAGTAGTACAATGTTTTATAATGCTACTGTAAGTGATATTTTGTCATTCCTGCCTGGCTGGACAGATAAATAGTAATAATTAGGAAAAACTATTTAAAAATTCAGTAAATAAGCTTTCCAAATAGGAAAGGCTTTTCTTTCTTTTTTTCTTCCCATGTACATTTTTTTAAGAAAAAATTTTTTTTAAGTTATGCAGGAAGTACATGTTCCATTTAGAAAAATGTGAATGTGGACAGGAAAAAAAATCATAATTATCTGAAGTCCCACCTACTGTTAATATTTTGATATGTATCTTGTTCTTTCCATATTTGCAAAATGGCAACATGTGTATATAATTGTATCATATACTCTTAATGTAACTCATTTCCTTCCAAATTTTTTAATTAAACAAAGTTATTTTAATGTAAGATTTGTGTGTCTTGTTTATTTAAATTCTTACGCATGTTATTTGGTGACCTTTTTTTCCCTAGAGTTTAATAAAATATACCATGCACTGGACATCTCTCTAATAGAAAGGGGAGAATCCTTCTATCAAGATAGGATGGATGATGTTGTAAAGGAATTTGAAGATAAAGGTAGGCAGTCTACCTTTTTTTTTTTTATTATGAAAATTTTCAAACATAGGCAGAAGTAGAGAAAATATTATAGTGACCCCCTAACTCCATGCATGTACTAGTTGTTCAACTTCAACATTTATGAATATAAGCCAACCTGTTGGATCTGTACCTTCCCATAAATACTGCATCATATATAACTTCATCTGTAACTACTTTGGTATATGTGTTCCAGAAAGAACAAGCCCTTCCTTCCACCCCAAAATTAGAATACCATTATCACTCTATAAAAATCAAGAATTTTGTAATGTTAACCAGTCAGAATTCAAATTTCACAAGTACATGCATAATCTTTTAAATACTGAGTTTTTTCAGAGTCTGTGAATTGCATTTGTTTGATATATCTTGAATTCTGTAAATCCATAGGTTTCTCTTTCTCTCCCATTTTTTCTCTTTTATTGTTGAAGAAACTGGGCCATTTCTCTCAGAATTTCCCATATGGAGTTATTTAACAATAATTCCTCCATCTCTGTATTTAAAGAGGCTTGATTAAATTCTGGTTTGTATTTTCCTCCTTTTTTTGTCTTGTCTTCTGTTTGTTTGCGAGAATGCAAAAAAATGTCTGGTTGGATCTTATGTTACGTTAAAATTGATCACTGAGTTCCAGTATTGTCAGTCTTATCTATACTTACATTTCCCCATTAGACTTTCCCCTGGTGGATTTAGCAGCTGTGATGAGCAGGCTTTCATCCAGTACTTCATTAGAGATTGAAAAATGGTAGTATTCTATCATTCCTTTTTTGTTTGTTACCTTGAATTCTCCTCTGCAGAACTTCAACACATAATTATTTTGGTTATTGTATGATATAGTTCATAGAAGACAAGCAGTATACATGCTTAATTTGTTTTCTTTAATCAATTTCTGGAATAATAAATTTGTTCCTTAGTATCTTCCAGCTGTAACAACTGAGTTGTTCTAAGCATTAGGAAGTGAGGTTTAATATGTCTTAGAGTTTTCAATCGTTTGCTTTTATTTATTTATTTTTTTGATACTCAGATTGTAGCTGTTATTTTCAAGGGAACTTGGCTCCTTGAATGGGAAATGGTATCAATCACAATCTAGAACCTAAGGAACATACTTTTAAGATAATAAAATTTTAAAGACTTTTTTATTTAATGAGAAGGAGACAGAAGTTAGCAATATCTCAAGGTCACATAGCTAGTAAGTGGTAAGTCTGAGATTCAATCCTAGACAGTCTTGCTTCAAAGGTGTTTTTAACTACTCTTTTATACTGCCTTTACCTTACCAAGCCTCAAGTTTCCTAAACTGTAAGAAAACAAAAATAGTAGTTGCTGCATAAAGTTTTTAGTTATTGTGAAGGTTGAATTTAAGACTTAGCATATAATTTGGCCCATAGTGGCACTCAAATAGGTATGTTATTATCATCATTTTCCTTCCTGTTCCTTCTTGCATCTGTGAATTTTGTCTTTCTCATGAGTATATGAACATTATTTTTCCTTTCCACTAATCATCTTAAATGCTACTGCCATGTTTGTTTCCTGGACCCTATTACAGTTCTAACTTTTTTTCAGTACATTTTAAGAGGCAATGGTAGAAATTGCATCTTTGTCTCAGAGGAAGACTTTGGCTCCAACTTGAAAACAAGCATAGACTCCCATGTTCTGTGTCCACTGAGAAGATGGGCTCCAATGAGTTGTTAAAATTGTTATTGTTAAAGTTTTATAGAGTTTGGGAGCCAAGTGTGGTGTGAGTTCAGAAAACTGCCAGGATATTTCACCTGTGCCCTGAAAATACCCTGGGTAGCCAGGCAGCCCTGACAATAGCCACTTTCCAAGGGTTATAGTAGGTCATGGTGAGAAAAAAATCATGTGATTTTTTGAGCTAATAAATATCATATAATAGCTAAGCATTTGTATTCCTTCAAGGCTCTTTTAACATTATTAATAAGCATTTTTTTTCTCTCTCTAGGATTTGTACAAGTGGATGATGGCAGAAAGATTGTGTTTGTCCCAGGATGTTCTGTACCATTAACCATAGTAAAATCAGATGGAGGTTATACCTATGATACATCTGATTTGGCTGCTCTTAAACAAAGACTGTCTGAGGAAAAAGCAGATATGATTATCTATGTGGTGGACAGTGGGCAAGTAAGTTTGTAGATTTGTATATATCCTATATTATTCAGTTTATAGGTGAGACCGTATAATGAGGTTTTTGGCATTTGGCAGGGAAGACTCTCTAAATTTTCCCAAAGACTAAAATTCAGAATAGCAGTGTAACATAGGAGAAAGACCAACATTTTAATTTGGCAAAACTGGACACTTCCCAGCTTGTCTCCTTAAACTAGAAAGGGTTACTTACTTCTCTGAACCTCAATGACCATTCTTATCTGAAAGGGTAGTTGTGACACCAAAAATTTAATTGAAATTATAATACATGAATCTGCCCTTAATTCTGTTACTTTAAAAACTTTTGAACATATAAAATATAACAGTTCTGCTCATTTTGTTTCTCACATATAGGAAATAAAGTAGAGCTTTTACAATTATACTTGCCTTACAAGATTTGTGAATGATTTAAATTTAACAAATCTTTATCCCTAAGCACAAGAACTTTAAGTCATTTTTTATTGTTAGAAAAAATAGCAAGTAACTTCATATTCCTTTCCTTTGTAGTCTGTGCACTTCCAGACAGTTTTTGCTGCTGCTCAAATGATTGGTTGGTATGACCCTAGTGTAACTCGTGTGTCTCATGCTGGATTTGGTGTGGTGCTGGGGGAAGACAAGTAAGTCTGGAAAACCTCAAAGTTGTATTGACATGCCCAACACTCAGATTTCTTCCGAAGAAGCTACATTGCATTTAATACCATATTAGAATTAAGAGCAAAGCACACAATTTTTTTAGTCTGCATATGTTGTAATGGTGAACCCACATGTGCCATTTTGTACCTATGTCTTAGCACTACCAGAGAATGTAGCTTTTCAGGGAGATTTGTACAGACTTGAATGAAAACCAGGCTGTGGACTTAACAGATTATAAAACGGTTTCTGGTTCCACAGATCTAAACTGTAAAACGTTTCACAGTACCCCCTCACACTTCAAACAGTGTAATGCAAGCATTTTGTAAATTGTTTTTCCCTTCACAGTTGAGCCATCTAGTCAACAGGTTCAAGTTTATTGAGACTCCAGTTGAGTTTTAAGGTTCTTCATGGCTTTCATTTCTGTGTTCATCTAAAAAATACTGTTTATTCAGACCTACATGTTAATATCCATACTTCAGTTTTTCTATTTTCCAGTTCTTTCCCCCAGTTTATGATGTAAAAAGGTAAATACAAACATTCGTACACACATTCATCAATTCTAAGGCATAATATTTTTAACATCTTGTCATTCAGTAGTTTCTGAGGATTTCTTAGCTATTTAATCAGCGTATCTCTTAAAATCTATGGCGTTTTAGATTTGGTGACATTGCCCAAATACTATCATCATAGGAAGGTGGTGATTCTTCTAAAAACTACGACAAGTAGATCAAGCTGTTTGGCTAGACAATGTACAAAGGCCCTAATTAAGCGTATAAAAGGCAGGCTAGATGTGTCAAGATATTATTAGTTTAGAAAGAGATTATGTGGAGATCAAAGACCTTGTTGGAGCCAACATCAAACATTTAGTTGTAACATATGACTTCTGTCCAACTGCACTTTTCAAAATCCCTGGGTCCTTATTCTGTTAACGGTCCTAAGAAAGTGCTTAAAAACTAACCAGTGAGTTAAATAATGCTTATGGTTTCTTAGTATTTGTTGTTTTTCTGGACTGACACTTAGATGATTATTTAGACAGTTGGATGAAATTATCAAATTTACTTTTATACCTGATATTTGTCATCAATATTCATATCTTGGCATTTATCATGTAATGGCTAAGGGCCTTTTTTGGGGTGAGGGAGGGTTTTATATTTCTGCACTCTCAGCAAGCATCATGTAATATGGCATCCTAGACTATAAATGAAGAATTATTTCAATGATAATTAACTAGTGACAGCCTACCATATTTTAAATATTTACATTAAAATGTTCATGGGTTCTGCTGTATAAAACTTAGTGAAATTTTCCATTTTAAAGCTTTTAAAAATAATAAAAAATTTATCCTTTTATTTAATTATTCCTTAAACACCTGTTTATTGAGCACCCACTTTACATGGCATTGGCTGGGTTCCACAGTGTGTACATGAAGATAGATAAAACATAGCCTCTTCCTTGAAAGAGCTTATCATCTAAAGCAAAGCAGTTCCCCTATGGAACCTGTTAAAATATACATGCCAGTCTCCACCAGGGGAGTTACTAATTTACCAGGTCAGAAGTGGGTAATAGGTATCTGTTTTTCAAAAGCTCTTTTGGTCTTTGGATATGGATCCCTCATATTAGAACCCCTAGTCAGAGGTATAAACAGACACAAAAAGACAAAAATTCAAGGCAGGGGAGTAACAGAGAAGACCAGTTATTGCAAAGTAGAGACATTGAGGAAGGCTTCCCCTAGCATTTTGGCTAGATTTTATAATGGGTATTATTTCATCAGACAGAAGGTGTAGAAGTTGTTGGACACTTAAGAAAGGAAGGGATGGCATAAGAAAAGCCATGAAAGTATTTCATGTATTTATGGTACAATAAAGGAGTTTTAATTCTGTGATAAAGGGCAAGAAAATCCTAAATCAACTCTGAAAATACAACTTTAATAGATATCACAATTATTTTGGTAGGCTTTGTGTTAGAAAAGCATGCTTTATTTCTACTGTTGTTGCATTTGAAGGATTTTTAACTTAGAACGACAAATTAAATACTCAGTGTTGTGCAAACTTCTGTTTAATAAATAAAACCCAATTTTCATGAAATGCTTTTACTTGTGCATTTGCCCAGGGCAATGCTTATAAGTGCTTTTGCCTCATCCACAGAGGTTTCGATTTCAGTAAGTATGAATGGGACACTGGGGTCCCTTTGTATGTTTGTTTAACTCTCACTTTAAAATACACCCAAATTTGGTTACCACTGAGCAAATGGAATTATAATACAGAGAAATGCGAATGAGATTCTAGTTAAGAATTTGCTTCCTAAACAGTTCTAGAAGCAAACGGGTATTTTAATAATTTTTCTTTTAAGGTAAAACAACTAAGCCAAATTTTGTATTTAGGAAAATGAACAAATTAACAGATACCTTCTTTCTTTCCCTTCTAGGGAATGTATTGAAGGTGAATATGTAGAGATTGCTATTAGTAGCCTAAAGCATGAGATGCTTTCAGTTAAGGGCCTGTAGATGAAGGAGAGTTGAAAGTACCCCTGTTTCTTTTGCATCCTCCTGGTTACCAACTGGAATAAGGCAGTGTCAAACCTTCACAGATTGCTGAATTTTAAGTTCTGTTTTAAATCTATTTAATTGGGGCTCTTAAATTTTTTTAGGAAAAAGTTTAAAACACGTTCCGGTGAAACAGTGCGCCTCATGGACCTTTTGGAGGAAGGACTAAAACGATCCATGGACAAACTGAAGGAAAAAGAAAGAGACAAGGTAATCCAAAGCCTTATTTGCACATTGTGTACATGCCTTGTGTTGTGATTTTCATTTGTGTTTATACTAAGAGAAACTGGGAAGGATTGTAAGGAGTCAGTCCACTTAGGACAGGCTTATATTATTCAGATTTTATTGCACAGTAACTTTTTTCATGAATTGCTGAGCATTTATTTTGAATACATACTCCTTGGCTATTATAAAAGGCCATGGCCTTTTCCTCCTTTGTTAATGTGGAAACAGCAGATTATCAGCAGCTCATGTGTCACTACTTCGAATCAATGAAAATTGTAGACTTAGAGCAATTCCCCAGCCTGCATTAGAGTCTACATCTGGGAGCATTGGGTAGCATAGCCATGACAGTCACCATCTACCACCGAAGGCCACTCATCAGCCACTAGAGTAGGCAACTGTTGGGCTTTCACAGCACCCATAAAAAGGACTATAATTAGGACAGAGAATTAAAGATGGCGGCATGGGAAGTGAGACAGAGGCTTACTCCTAAAACTACATATACTACAAAAATATAATAATACAACTAATCCTGAAAGAGCAATAGGAAAGAGGACTGCACCAGACTGCATACACCTGGAGAAAAGAGCAGCCCTCATGGAACAGGTAGCAAAGCTGTAGCCTGGCAGGACCCAAGCCCTTCCCCCACCCCAGCTTATGGACAGGATGAAGAGAAACGGAGCGGGGAGGGAGTGGAGGCCTGGGACTGCTGAATACCTAACTCCAGAGATCTGCTCTGGGAGCACAAACCTACACTTCATGGTGCTTGCATGGTACTCTGGTGATTAGGGGGTTGGAAAGCTAAGAAGGCAGAATTCCTGGAGAGACTGAGATTCCAGCTGCTTGTGGAAAGCAGGGATCCATATCTGGCTGCTCTGGGACAAAGGAAAGGCAAGCAGTCTGAGAAAATTCTTAACAAGGAAGCCCTTAGCAAGACGACTGCTAAAGGGGCAAGTACTGCACAGAGCTTACTGCTCAGGAGAACGGATAGGTAGACAAAATTGTCTGGGTGCATTCTGCCCAGCAGGTTGGGAGCTTTCACGATCTTCAGGTGCTCCAGCTCCCAGGCTGGCTACACAGCTCCAAGGACCCCCTTCATGATATGCATCCTAGTGCGCCTTTCTCCCAGCCAGCACCACCTGGATCACAAACACCAAACCCTACCCTGGTATTAGGCCAGCCAGATGGAAGATCTGTCTACAGCAACTGCAAATGCAAAGCATAGAGGCTTATACCTGTGTGCTCAGCCCACTGGTTCAGGCAGTGGAGATAGGCATAGCACCCGGGAAGCAGGAAACAGCTCTTTCCTCCCCCGAGGCACCAATACAACTCCCTTGCGACCCCCAGCATTGCTTCAGAGGCTGAGCAGCTCCAGAGAGTAGAGCTGCTGGACACTAGAGGGTGCCATTTACAAATGTGAAACGCCAAAGGAACCTGGTTCAAAATAAAATTATTAATACAACTCCTGAGAAAGATTTAAATGACATCGACCTCATGAATCTTCCTGAAAGGGAATTCAAAATAAAAATCATTAACATGCTAATGGAGGTATGGAATGATATTCAAAACTCAGGAATGAATTCTGGTCGAGATCCAATCATTGAAGAGCACAATGAAGGTTATTAAAAGCAGCTTAGATATGGTGGAGGAGACGATAAATGAAATAGAAACTAGAGAAGAGGAATACAAAGAAGCTGAGGCACAGAGAGAAAAAAGGATCTCTAAGAATGAAAGAATATTGAGAGAACTGTGTGACCAATCCAAATGGAATAATATTCGCATTATAGGGGTACCAGAAGAAGAAGAGAGAAAAAGGTATAGAAAGTGTCTTTGAGGAGGTAATTGCTGAAAACTTCCCCAATCTGGGGAAGGAGATAGTCTCTCAGGCCATGGAGATGCACAGATCTCCTAACACAAGGGACCCAAGGAAGACAACACCAAGATATATAATAATTAAGATGGCAAAGATCAAGGATAAGGACAGACTACTAAAAGCAGCCAGAGAGAGAACTAAGATCACATACAAAGAAAAGCCTGTCAGGCTATCATCAGACTTCTCAGCAGAAACCTTACAGGCCAGAAGGAAGTGGCATGATGTATTTAATGCACTGAAACATAAGGGCCAATATTACTTAATCTGGCAACATTATCATTTAAATTTGAAGGAGGGATTAAACAATTTCCAGATAAGCAAAAGCTGAGAGAATTCACCTCCCACAAACCATCTCTACAATCTATTTTGGAGGGACTGCTATAGATGAAAGTGTTCCTAAGGTTTAATAGCTGTCACCAGAGGAAATAAAACCACAGTAAAGAAAGTAGAACAGCTAATTACTAAGCAAATGCAAAATCAAAACTATCCCCAAAGTCAATCAAGGGATAGACAAAAAGTACAGAATATGATACCTTATATATAAAGAACAGAGGAGGAAGAAAAAGGAGGAGAAACAGAAAAGAAACTTTAGATTGTGTTTGTAATAGCATACTAAGTAAGTTAAGTTAGACTCTTAGTGAGGAAATTAACCTTGAACCTTTGGTAACCACGAATCTAAAGCCTGCAATGGCAATAAGTACATACATACCTATCAATAATCACCCTAAATGTAAATGGACTGAATGTACCAATCAAAAGACATAGAGTCACTGAATGGATAAAAAAAGAAGACCCATCTATATGCTGCTTACAAGAGACTCACCTCATACCCAAAGACATGCATAGACTAAAAGTCAAGGGATGGAAAAAGATATTTCATGCAAACAGGAGAAAAAAGCAAGTGTTGCAGTACTAGTATCAGACAAAATAGACTTCAAAACAAAGAAAGTAACGAGATAAAGTAGGACATTACATAGTGATAAAGGGCTCAGTGCAACAAGAGGATATAACCATTATAAATATATATGCACCTAACACAGGAGCACCAGCATATGTGAAACAAATACTAACAGAACTAAAGGAGGAAATAGAATGCAATGCATTCATTTTAGGAGACTTCAACACAGCATTCACCCCAAAGGACAGATCCACAGACAGAAATTAAGTAAGTCACAGAGACACTGAACAACACATTAGAACAGATGTACCTAACAGACATCTACAGAATTCTACACCCAAATTTTTACAATAGCCAAGATATGGAAGCAACCTGAGTGTCCATTGGTAGATGAATGGATAAAGAAGATGTGGTATATATACACAATGGAATACTATTCAGCCATAAGAATGAAACAAATCCTACCATTTGCAACAACATGGATAGAGCTGGAGGACATTATGCTCAGTGAAATAAGCCAGGTGGAGAAAGACAAGTGCCAAATGATTTCCTTGATTTGTGGAGTATAACAATGAAGCAAAACCGAAGGAACAAAATAGCAGCAGACTCAGAGACTCCAAGAAGGAACTAGTGGTTACCAAAGGGGAGGGGTGTGGGAGTGAGGGTGGGGAGGGAGGGAGAAGGGGATTGAGGGGTATTATGTTTAGTACACATGGTGTGGGGGATCACGGGGAGAACAGTGTAGCACAGAGAAGGCAAATAGTGAATCTTTGACATCTTACTACACTGATGGACAGTGCCTGCATTGGGGTCTAGGTGGGGACTTGATAATATGGGTAAATATAGTAACCACATTGTTTTTTCATGTGAAACCTTCATAAGAGTGTATATCAATAATACCTTAATAAAAAAATTTTTAAAAAAGGACTATGGTTGGATTTGTATGGAATTTGGAGGAACTTTATCAAAATGAAGAAAGCTTAAGAAAATTTTTAACATGGCTATAACAGAGGTCGGGGTTTGAGATTCAACAGGTCTTATGCCTACCTCTCCAGCAAGTCAAATAATATTTTAGAATGGACATAACTACTATAAATAGAAAAGTAAAATTACAGAAGGAGGAACAGTACAAGATGAAATACAGCCATGAAAGAGCCAAACACCAAAAAAAGGTTCTTTGAAGAGAAGCAGTCTTACTTGGTTCAGATAGATCACTGACCATCCAGAGAGCATGAAGGCAGGCCATGAGGCTACAGTCTCCCCACCTGCTCCCTTTGCTTTGCTAACAAAAAGAAATGTAAATAGTATTTCCCTCTATTTCTAGTAGGTGGTTGCCAGGTCTGCTCAGCTGGTATCTCTGGTGTAGTTTTGCCTTTTAGTCCTGGCCTAGGCACATCTGGCACAATCAGATGAAAAGTGGAAAATTTGGTCACTTAATCAGTTTGCTTAGTCTGCATGATAACAGAAACTGCTTTGACCGTTTTATTTATTTAGCCAATCCAGCTAGTATTTTTCATTTTTAATTTGCATACAATAAAATGTAAAGCTTGTGAATTTTTGCACATATATATGCCTGGTAATACCAGCCAATCAAGTTAAATTTTCATCATCCCAGAAGGTTTCCTATTACCATAAATCACTTCTATTTATTCTAGAGCATATATAAATGAAATTATAAAGAATGTGCAATTTTCCAGGTGTACCAGTAGTTCATTTCTTCTTATTGCTGAGTAGTATTCTGTTGTGTGAATATACCATGTTTTACTTACCGATTCTTCTGTAGGTGGACATTAGTTTTGTTTCCATTTGTTGGCTATTATGAAAGAAAACAATTTTCAGTATTGTTTTTCAAGCTCTTTTATGGATACATATTTTCTCTAGGATATATATCTAGGAATGTCACTGCTGGGTTATAGGGTTGGCTTATACTTAACTTTATTAAAAATTGCCAAGGAGAGAGTGGTATCTATTATGTATTTATTCCCACCATTAATATACAGTCATTCCAGTTGCCACATACCTTCATCAGCACTTGATTTTTTCAGTCTTTCTTGTTAGCCTTTCTGGAGTGTATAGTGGAATTTCACTGTGGTTAAAATTTACATTTCCTTCATGAGTAATAATAATTATATTTTCTTAGGCTTATTGACCATTTATATATATTTTATGAAAGTTCTGTTGAAGTCTTTTGCATGCTATTTGTTTTAAGCTATGTTCATTTATATTTGTATGCATGTTTACACTTTCCTGTGGACTTAATTCCTTCCTGTAGTTACTTGCTTCTATCTGGGATTATTTGTCTTCAGTCTCAAGATCTCTTGAGTGTTTTTTTTGTAGTGTAGGTGTGCTGGTGACAGACTATCAACATTTGTTTGAAAACATCTTTATATTGCCTTCAACTTTGAACAATATTGTTACTGAATTGTAGTTTGGCAGGTGTTCTGTCAACTTTATAAAGATGGCATTCTGTTGTCCCCTAGCTTCTTTCTCTTGCATATCACTTGTCTCATAATTTCTCCTTTGAAGATAATATATCTTTTTTGCAGACCACAGTTGACCCTTGAACAATAGGGTTTGAACTGTGTGGGTCCACTTATAGGTGGATATCCTTCAGTAAATGTATTTGGAAATTTTTTGGAGATTTGTGACAGTTTGAAAAAACTCTTTAGTTTTATTGGAAGAATACAGTATACGATACATACAACATATAAAATACGTGTTAGTCAGCTGTTTATGTTATTGGTGAGGCTTCTGGTCAATAGGCTATTAGGTTTGGGAGGAGTTAAAAGTTAAAGAAGGATTTTCAGTTGTGCAAGGCATTGGTGCCCCTGACACCTGCATTGTCTAGGGCAGCTGTACTTCTGCTATTTTTCTTAAGCTTTGTTTTGGTACTTTGTCTAAAAAGTGCCTAAGTGTATTTGGAATTTGGGGGGTAGGGGGTTGTTTCTTTTATACTTGCCACGCTTAGGAGGTGGTTGGCCTCCTAAGTCTGTCAGTTGAGCTTTTTATTGGTTTAGGAAAATTCTTGGCCCTGTCTTCAGATATTGCATCTTTGCCCCATACTGTTCTCTGGAATTCTGAGAATATATATATCATGCTAAAACTTGACTGTATGTCCCATGTCTTTCACACGCTAATTTTTTTTCTCTACTTTTTTTCCTCTCTGCTTCATTTTGAATATTTTGTACTTCTACTATTTTATTTTGCTGTTGTATATTCCAAATATCTGGTGAAATTTTGCATGCTTTCAGTTTTGTTCCTCTTTCTTTTAATTTTTTTGAACACCTTAATCATAGTTTTCTTAACTTTTCATTTTGAAATACTTTGTTGCCCCAAACACTGCAAAATAATAGTCACCATGTTAACTTCTCAAATATCAGCATCTTATGTAGCCATAATAAGATTATTAAAATCAGGAAATTAACATTGTTACAATACTATTAACTAATCACAGAACTTCTTTCAGGTTTTACCATTCATCTCACAAATCTTTTTCCTAGTTCAGGATCACAAGTTGCATTTAGTTGTCATAGCTCCTTAACCTCTTTTAAGTTGGGGGGTTATTTGTGCTTTAACTTTCATGACCTTTACACTTTGGAAGGCTACTTGGTAAGCTTTTTGCAGAATGACCCTCAGCTGGATTTGTCTCATATTTCCTCATGATTAAATTCAAATGCAGTCTGGTCAAGAACAGGTGTAGAATCCTTCTCACTTCATTATTTCAGGAGCCACATGATGTTGATAAATCTCAGGACGTTAGTAGTTCATTTTGATCATTTTAAGGTGATGGTGTCATTTTTTTCTTCACTGAAAGTTGTTGTTCTTCCCCTTTGTAATTAGTAAGTATTTAAAGATAGCTTTATTGTAACCATTCCAGACTTCAAAGTGGCTGTCTTTTTTTGTGTGTTGCTATTGTCTTGTTTCTCCTCCCACCCTACCCCCTTGGTTTTTAGTCATTTCACCTGGCCTTTTTATCGAGATTAATTCTTTATTAGATGCTGGATGTTATGAATGAAAAGTTACGAAGCTTCTGGGTAAGGTCCTCTTTCTCCAAAAACCAGTTAAGTTTTTTGACTGGCAGAGAGCACACCAGCTGATTGTTTTAATCCTGACAGTCTTAGTCTTGGGCTTTGTTATATCTGAATTATTTCAGTTTTACTTTGATTACCACTGAGGTGTAGTCCTTAATTCCTGAAATCAGAGGCTCTGCTGGCTTCACCAGGGTATTTACTATTGCCCTTCCATCTTGCTGCTGCTCAGACTCCTCAGCCTCACACAGCTGCTGAAATGTCTGCTCATCTGCTCATCCACCCACTTATTCTTCTCCACTGGATTATTTGGGAATCTTGCCACTGGACAATTTGAAAGAAATGTGTTCACAAATACCTAGGAATAAACCTAACCAAGGAAGTGAAAGACCTATACTCTGAAAACTACAAGACACTCATGAGAGAAATTAAAGAAGATACCAATAAATGGAAACACATCCTGTGCTCATGGATAGGAAGAATTAATATTGTCAAAATGGCCATCCTGCCTAAAGCAGTCTACAGATTCAGTGCAATTCCTATCAAAATACCAACAGCATTCTTCAATGAACTAGGGCAAATCATTCTAAAAATTCATGTGGAACCACAAAAGGCCCCAAATAGCCAAAGCAATCCTGAGAAGGAAAATTAAAGCTGGGAGGATTATGCTTCCCAACTTGAAGCTCTACTACAAAGCCACAGTAATCAAAACAATTTGGTACTGGCACAAGAACAGACCCATAGACCAATGGGACAGACTAGAGAGCCCAGATATAAAGCCAACCATATATGGTCAATTAATATATGATAAAGGAGCCATGGACATACAATGGGGAAATGACAGCCTATCAACAGCTGATGTTGGCAAAATTGGACAGCTACATGCAAGAGAATGAAACTGGATTATTGTTTAACCCCATACACAAAGTAAACTCAAAATGGATCAAAGACCTGAATGTATGTCATGAAACCATAAAACTCTTAGAAGACAACATAGGCAAAAATCTCCTGAATACAAACATGAATAATTTATTGCTGAACGCATCTTCTTGAGCAAGGGAAACAAAAGCAAAAATGAACACATGGGACTACATCAAACCAAAAAGCTTCTGTACAGCAAAGAACACCATCAACAGAACAAAAAAGGCATCCTACAGTATGGGAGAATATATTTGTAAACAACATATCCAACAAGGGGTTAACATCCAAAATATGTAAAGAACTCACAGGCCTCAACACCCAAAAAGCAAATAACCCAATTAAAAAATGGGTGGAGGATATGAACAGACAATTCTCCAAAGAAGAAATTCAGATGACCAACAGGCACATGAAAAGATGCTCCACATCACTAATCATCAGGGAAATGCAAATTAAAACCACAGTGAGATACCACCTCACACTAGTAAGGATGGCCAGCATCAAAAAAACTAAGAACAACGAATACTGGCAAGGATGCAGAGAAAGGGGGACCCTGCTACACTGCTGGTGGGAATGTAAGCTAGTTCAACCATTGTGGAAAGCAATATGAAGATTCCTCAAAAAACTAAAAATAGAATACCATTTGATCTGGGAATCCCACTCCTTGGAATTCACCCAAAGAATACAAGTTTTCAGATTCAAAATGCACCCCCATGTTTATCGGGGCACTATTTACAATAGCCAAGATATGGAAGCATCCTAAATGTCCATCAGTAGGTGAACGGATAAAGAAGAAGTGGCACATGATATTATGCTCAGTGAAATAAGCCAAATGGAGAAAGACAAGTGCCAAATGATTTCTCTCATTTGTGGAGTATAACAATGAATCAAAACAGAAGGAACAAAACAGCAGCAGATTCACAGACTCCAAGAAGGACTAGTGGTTACCAAAGGGCAGGGGTGGGGTAAGCAGGTTGGGAGGGAGGGAGATGGGATTGAGGGGTATTATGTTTAGTACACATGGTGTGGGGGATCATGGGAAAACTAGCACAGAGAAGGCAAAATTTTTCAGTCCTGTGGGCTCCTCCTCTTGGTGATTTTGTCCTCACTACTTTGGCAGCCCAAACTCTGATCTCTGTCTTCTAATCTCCCAGTAAGACCACTTCTCTCTTCATGGGTTTTTGTCTCCCACTTGCCCACCACACAGTGACTTGGGAAATGCCCTCAGGGAAAAAGCTAGGTGAATATGAATTTGCTTCCTATGTTTCCATTTTCCCAAAGATAATAGCCCCTCAAACTTAGCTTGTGTTGTTACTCTCCAGTGACTTCAGTTTCATTTAATTTATCCAGCTTTTAAATAATTGCTTCGGTTTGTCTACTATTAGCTACTCCCTTATGTTTAGAACAGATATCTTTAATCACTTACTTGGGCCTGATAGTGCTTCACAGTATATAGCCAAATACTATCAAAACAATGCATGAGTTCTTTGTCCTACTCTTGACACCCTGTTTTGATTTCAATTAACTACTTGACCCTAATTTTTTGTTTTAATTTTTCTCTATTACTTTGTTTCCTGTGAACTACCTCAAAATCTTTATAGAATGAAGTGGACATAAACTAATAATTGGTGCTTTCAGTTTCATATCTACTGAATACATTGGGGGGAAGAAGTATTCAAGCTGATACTTCATATTTAAAAATCAAGTTTCTCATAGAAACATTCTTTGTTGTGCAGAGCTGATGAGTTACATTTTCATTACTCTCTGTAGCTTTGCCCGTGTTGTTCTACCTTAGTGTCAATGTTTATTAAAGTTCACTGCTAGAAAAACTGAAGGAACAAAATAGCAGCAGACTCAGAGACTCCAAGAAGGGACTAATGGTTACCAAAGGGTAGGGGTGTGGGAGTGAGGGTGGGGAGAGAGGGAGAAGAAGATTGAGGGGTATTATGTTTAGTACACATGGTGTGGGGGATCATGGGAAAACTGTAGCACAGAGAAGGCAAATAGTGAATCTGTGGCATCCACTTTCCACTGATGGAAAGTGCCTACATGGGGGTCTGGGTGGGGACTTGATAATATGGGTAAATGTAGTAACCACATTGTGTTTTCATGTGAAACCTTCATAAGAGTGTATGTCAATAATACCTTAATAAAAAATTTAAAAAAAAATTTACTGCTAGAAGAGCACCATTAAGATGCTCCCTACTGCCGTCTTCTGCCTATGAGACACCAAGACAAAGAGTGGTTAGTAAGCTATGAAGTATTTTTTTTGTTTTTCCAAAAGGTCTTAACTGCAGAGGAATTGAAGGCTGCTCAGACATCCGTTGCTTATGGCTGTATCAAATATGCTGATCTTTCACATAACCGGTTGAATGACTACATCTTCTCCTTTGACAAAATGCTAGATGACAGGGGAAACACAGCTGCTTATTTGTTGTATGCCTTCACTAGAATCAGGTAATTGTGGGTACAGCGTTGTTTTCTTTTAAATCAAATGATAATTTCTAATTTACATCAATCACTTCTTATTACATATTTTTGGGCTGGAAAAGAATGTACATAACAAAAGAGAACAGTGGCTCTTGTCTAATTTTTCAGGTCTATTGCACGTCTGGCCAATATTGATGAAGAGATGCTCCAGAAAGCTGCTAAAGAGACCAAGATCATTTTGGACCATGAGAAAGAATGGAAACTAGGCCGGTGTATTTTACGGTTCCCTGAGATTCTGCAAAAGATTTTAGATGACTTACTTCTCCACACTCTCTGTGATTATATCTATGAGCTGGCAACTACATTCACTGAATTCTATGATAGCTGCTACTGTGTGGAGAAAGATCGACAAACTGGTGAGTGTCTCATCCAGTGGCCATTAGAACGGGGTACCAGCAAAGCATTTATTTGAATTGGGTGTGCATCGTTTTCAACTTGTCTTATTTACAGAAATCAGACTTCTTCCCCAGGTAACTGCAGGGTGATTCATATGTATATAATAGACAAAATTCAACAGTTCTAATTAAAATATAAATGGAATTTTTCCCATTCTCAGAATACTACTGTCCCCTGCAGTCACATAGCATGGAACAAAGGGCTCCAAAGAAAACAATTGAAAGGCCACTGCATATAAGATATTTCTAACAAAAGCAGTGTGACTGAGGGTCCCAGAATGAGTCTTTGGGGGTTCTTGACAATGGAAACTGCCCTTGGAGAAAAACTGGGCTCTATTCTTACCTTATGCTTTCTGCTCTGTTATGTTATATAGTTAATGAAGTAGACTAAATTACTGAAAGAACTGGAACTATTAGGAAAAAAATCTCACCATTATCCTAGAATTAAAGTTTATAGTTATTTCAAACTATGAGGCCTAGGAAAGAACTCTGAATCTTAAAAGAAAGATAAATTTATAGTTCTAATCATTGTAGACCTTGTATTCCTTGTCTTGATTATCAGTTAAAAACACTTGAGCAGAAATAACTTTGTTTCTTGAATTATCTGCCTTTATAATTTAAAGTGAAGGTTATTCTAGTTAAAGCCCCAGAACATCTATGGGTTAGGCTTTTTACTTCTCAGTAAAATCCAGAAGTAACAGGTTCTTATTATATCTTCTTTTTTCTATTTTCTCAGGGAAAG
The DNA here is from genome assembly GCF_040802235.1 of Manis javanica. Taxonomy (NCBI): domain Eukaryota; kingdom Metazoa; phylum Chordata; class Mammalia; order Pholidota; family Manidae; genus Manis; species Manis javanica. The sequence continues at coordinate 49,247,855 of NC_133156.1, forward strand.
TGTTGAAGGTGAACATGTGGCGTATGCTATTGTGTGAAGCGGCAGCTACTGTTATGGCCAAGGGATTCGATATCTTGGGAATAAAACCTGTCCAAAGAATGTAATCTGTTTTAGGTTTGAACACTGTGTGTTTTTACCAGAAGTGGCCAAATAGCAGTTTGCTTTTTTACAATCATGTTAATACAAAAACAAGTAAAAGATATTTGTCAACTATCTACATAACCTGTGGTTCTTTATCTCTAACAAGTTGGCTTCTGAAATGGAAAAAATTACTTTCAAGATTTGTGTACTGAAATAACAGTATTGGCTTGTCAGGGATGTATTGTCATTAATTTTAATTGACAGGGAATCCCATTCATTGAGCCCTACCATAGGCCCCAGGAACTTAATAGTTCCATGTATTCCTTATTCCACTGTTCTGTCATACATACTTACCGCCATTTAACAAGTGACAAAACTGAGTCTCCACAGAAATAAGTAACTCTCCCTGGATTGCTCAGGAACAAAATCAAGGTTCATATCCATGTGTCAAACTCTTGTTTACATTCTTTACATTTTAGCAAATGATGGCATTTGCAATATACCAGACCTGGGTTCAGAGGAAGGGCATAGACTGGAAATTTCCTGAAGCTCCAGAATAACTCTTAACATCTCATCAATCATATGCCAATTCTATTTGCAAAGGAAGCTGGGAAAACTTGAATAAGCAAACAGGATTGCCATGATTTATTTGGATCAGTCAAGATTCATCCCCTGGACTTGGTATATTATTTCATTTCATGAAATCGAGAGTTCTAACAAGACAAAGTGAAGATTTCTGGTGGCAGTGAGGGCAGTACGAGGAGGCAGGTGCTAATAGTGATTGTTGGGTCAGTGGTTAATGTAGTCTGCTAACAAAGCTGAATTTAGAATTCATGGAGAGAAGAACACAGTGTCTAGAAAGCCAAGTGTTTAATAAACATAAACTCTATTCCACTATGTTGTTTCCAAGGGCCTCCAAGCTCAAAAGGACCTTAGAGATGATCTTAATGAGTTCTAACAATAGCTTTTATTTACAAACAAACTGGTATGTAAGTTTGACATATCCACAGGAAGTCAGTGAGTCAGTGCTTCCTCCAACAAATAGGAGGCTAAGCAGTTTCCTCTTAGCCGGCTAACTGCAAAGAGATAATCCACCTGTACTTACATAGGGGGAAATAAGAAAGACTATGGAAATGTGTTTGTTAATAATAGGTCACAATTGGTTCATATACTGATAAATATGCCTCAGCTTCTTGAGATAATAACTGTACCTGATTATTTCATCTTTAAAATATTGTCTGGCCAGAAATTATAGAAATATAAATATCCTTAGGTAACACCAGAAACTTTTCCTTAGGAAATAAAGTTCTGATTGGTCTGTTTCTAATGTGCTAGTCTTTGAGGAAAATAAAAACAAAGCTAGAATTCTTAGTGTGAGGATGGGATTGAGAAAGATTGAGTACTAGCATAACAGACTTCGAGAGGGAAGGCTTGAGGCAGTCCTGTGCCAAAAAGCATTGATAAGAGTACTGGAATATAGAACTAGCTCAGCCTACAGCTCTCTGACATTTTTTTGGCCCTCTGCTCTCCTGTAAAGCTGAGAGGTGGGGAAGGGTCAGACTAGAACATTTCTAATGTCATTGCCTCTCAGCCCTAATATTTGATTGATTCTAACATGCACATGACAAGAGCCCTAGGAAGCCATGTTCATGTGCTCCTCTGCAACCATCTTTAGTAGCTGGTTGGGGCCAGATTACAATGGCCTTTTTGTCCTTGAGTTCTATTTTAATTCCATTATTGTTGGAAAACACATTTCTGTTCTAAAATGCATTATTTCAATTCTCTGAAATTTGTTGAGACTTGTTTATAGCCCAACAGTTGTTTGGTTCTTATGAATGTTCATGTGCACTTGAATAGAGTGTGGTATCTGCAGTTTGTTGGATACACTACCCTATATAGTTCTTTAAATCTCTCATATCCAGACTTCAGCAAAAATGGTGGAGTAAGGAGCCCTTCCATAAAAGGAATGAAAAACTGGCAAAAGACTGTCATAATCAACTTTTCAGAACTCTGGAAACTAATTAAAAGCTTGCAGTAACCAAAGTAATGCAAAAAAGAAGAAACTATTGAATCTTAGTAAGAATGGAGATCTTTGTGACATTTTACCTTACCCTGGTCTCATATTCCTCTCCCCACCTCAGCAATGGCTTTGACTATAACAGCTATTCCCTGTCAATGTACCAGGACTACAGTGAGTACAATGAAACATTTGCCAAGGATTGTGTTTCTTTTGAATTGTCTGTGGCACTCTGAAATACCAGCTCAAAGAGTTTGCCTTTGTTGTAACTCAGAACCCTTCTAGTACTGAGATAGTTACCTCGAGGCATTTGTCAAACATTTATAGGTAAATATATTAGTTGCTGTCTTGGGGAGTGAGTAACATTTGGGAAAAACAGTTGACTAACCAAAGAGCTTGGGAAGAAAAGCTGGGAAATGAGACACTTTAGGGAATAAGGACTTTGAAAAGCTCTGACATATTTCTAGGTCTCTAGAAAGCTATGCTCATGCCCAAGGCTGTACTCAAGAAAGACCTGAAAAGGCCCTAATTTCTCATCTCTAGGTGATCCAAGGCTCTGTGCAAGCAGGAAGTAAGTACTAAGGCAGAGTTGTAGACGTCTGTAGAATGGTGAAGGTTATACCAGCATACACAGAGCCCATCAGCAAGACTGGGAGATAGTTTAGGTTCCAGGCTTTTAAGAAAATATCTGTCCAATCACAAACTAACCACTAAGCTAACAGAACAGAGTACAGTGGCTACTCAACAATGAATACAGACTTTACAAAATTAGTTCAAAAAAAGTCACTAAACAACTACAAGTAGAAATAACAAACCCTGGGAAGTAAGGAGAACCTGATTTCCAGAGTTATAATATTAAAATACTCAAAATACCCAATTTCCATGAAAATTAAACAAAACCAGGTATGTAAAGAAACAAAATATGACCCATACATAAGAAAAAAGAAATTAAGTAGAGGCTGTCCCCAAGAAAACCCAGACATTGGACTTCTAAGACTTAATCAGCTATTTGAAATATATTCAAAGAGCTAAAGGAAACCATGAGAACTATGTCCCACCAAATAGAGAATAGCAATACAGAAATTTCAAAAAGAAGCCAAGTAGAAATTCTGGATCTGAAAGTTTAATAACTGAAATGTAAGATTTGCTAGAAGGACCCAACAACAGGTAGAAGGAAGAATCAGTTACTTGAAATCATCCAATCTGAGAAACAAAAAGAATGAGGAATTTTAATAATTTAACAGCCTGAGAGACCAGTTGAACACCAGTAGAAGTACCAATGTATAATGGGAGCCATGAGTGAAGGGAGAGGCAGAATATTTGAAGAAATAGTAGCTGAAAACTTCCTAAATTTAATGAAAAACTTTAGTCTACACATATAAGAAACTCTACTCCAAGTAGGATAAACTCAGAGATCCATTGAGACACATTATAATCAAACTGTTGAAAGAAAAGACAGAGCATCATGAAAAGAGCAAGAGAGAAGCTACATGTCACACAAAAGAAATCCTCAATAGCTAACTTAACAAAAACCACGGAGGCCAGAACACTTGGAAGGACATATTCAAAATGCTGAAATAATCCTGTTAAACAAGATTTCCATATCCTTCAAAAATGAAGATAAAATTGAAATATTATTGGTAAGAACTGAGAGAGATTGTCACTGGTAGACTTTCCCTATAAGAAATGCAAAAGCTTAAAATGTAAGGACACTAGGCATTAATTTAAATCCACACAAAGAAATAAAAAATACCAGTAAAGGTAACTACATAGGTAAGTGTAAAAGTCAATATTAATGTAGTTTTTGTTTGTAACTCTTTTCTACCTGATTTGAAAGACAGCTACATAAAACAATAACTATATGGGCACATAATATGTGAAGATGTAATTTGTGACAAAAACAGCCTAAAAAGAAGGGGACACCCATGTAGGAGCAAAGATTTTGTACACAATTGATATTAAGTTGTTATTAATATAAACTAGATTGTTGTAAATTAAGGTGTTAATTATAATCCCTAAGGCAACCACTAAGTAAAAAACTCAATGTAAAGTAAAAAATTACAAGGAATTAAAATACTACACTAGAATATACTAATTTAATACTCTTTCCAGTTGTTAACTGTAAAATATGTATAATAAAAAATTTACCATCTTAACCATTTTCAAGTGTGTCCTTCAGTGGTATTAAATACATTCATGATATTATGCTACCATCACCATCCATCTCCAGAACTCCTTTCATCTTGTAAAATGGAAACTCCATACCCATTAAACAGTAATTCCCCATTCCCTTTTTCCCCTGAGCAGCTGAGAACCAACATCCTACTTACGGACTCTGAATTTGACTATTTTTGTGTAAGTGGAATCATGCACTTACATGTCTTTTTGTGACTGGTTCATTTCACTTAGAATAATGTCATCAAATCCATTTTGTAGCGTATGTCAGAATTTCCTTCCCTTTTAAGGCTATATTCCACTATATGTATATGCCATATTTTGCCAATCCATGTATCTGTTGATAGGCACTTGGGTTGCTTCCACATTTTTTTAAATTCATTTTGTTATCATTAACCTACAATTACATGAACATGTTTACTAGACTCCCCCCTTCAAGTCCCTCAAACACATTACACTCACTGTCTATCGGCATAGTAAGATGCTGTAGAATCACTACTTGTCTTCTCTGTGTTGCACATCCCTCCCTATGCTCCCCTCACATTATACATGCTAATCATAAGGCCCCCTTTTCTTTTTCCCCACCCTTATCCCTCCCTTCCCACCCATCCTCCCCAGTCCCTTTCCCTTTGGTAACTGTTAGTCCTTCTTAGGTTCTGTGATTCTGCTGCTGTTTTGTTCCTTCAGTTTTTCTTTGTTCTTATACTCCACATATGAGTGAAATCATTTGGTACTTGTCTTTCTCCGTCTGGCTTATTTCACTGAGCATAATACCCTCTAGCTCCATCCATGTTGTTGCAAATGGTAGGATTTGCTTTCTTATGGCTGAATAGTATTCCACTGTGTATATGTACCACATCTTTATCCATTCGTCTACTGATGGACACTTAGGTTGCTTCCATTTCTTGGCTATTGTAAATAGTGCTGCAATAAACATAGGGGTGCATCTGTCTTTTTCAAACTGGGCTGCTGCATTCTTAGGGTAAATTCCTAGAAGTGGAATTCCTGGGTCAAATGGTATTTCTATTTTGAGCTTTTTGAGGAACCTCCATACTGCTTTCCACAATGGTTGAACTAATTTACATTCCCACCAGCAGTGTAGGAGGGTTCCCCTTTCTCCACAACCTCACCAATATTTGTTGTTTGTCTTTTGGATGGCGGCGATCCTTACTGGTGGGAGGTGATATCTCATTGTGGTTTTAATTTGTATTTCTCTGATGACTAGCGATGTGGAGCATCTTTTCATGTGTCTGTTGGCCATCTGAATTTCTTTGGAGAACTGTCTGTTCAGCTCCTCTGCCCATTTTTTAATTGGATTATTTGCTTTTTGTTTGTTGAGGTGCATGAGCTCTTTATATATTTTGGATGTCAACCCTTTATTGGATCTGTCATTTATGAATATATTCTCTCGTACTGTAGGGTACCTTTTTGTTCTATTGATGGTGTCCTTTGCTGTACAGAAGCTTTTCAGCTTGATATAGTCCCACTTATTCATTTTTGCTTTTGTTTCCCTTGCCCGGGGAGATATCTTCATGAAGAAGTTGCTCAAGTTTATATCCAAGAGATTTTTGCCTATGTTTTTTTCTAAGAGTTTTATGGCTTCATGACTTACATTCAGGTCTTTGATCCATTTCAAATTTACTTTTGTGTATGGGGTTAGACAGCCCATCTGTTCTAGTGTGTTGTTCAGTGCCTCTGTGTCCTTACTTATTTTCTGTCTGTGGATCTGTCCTTTGGGATGAATGCTATGTTGAAGTCTCCTAAAATGAATGCATTGCATTCTATTTCCTCCTTTAGTTCTGTTAGTATTTGTTTCACATATGCTGGTGCTCCTGTGTTAGGTGCATATATATTTATAATGGTTATATCCTCTTGTTGGACTGAGTCCTTTATCACTATGTAATGTCCGTCTTTATCCCTTGTTACTTTCTTTGTTTTGAAGTCTATTTTGTCTGATACTAGTACTGTAACACCTGCTCTTTTCTCCTTGTTGTTTGCATGAAATATCTTTTTCCATCTCTTGACTTTTAGTCTATGCATGTCTTTGGGTATGAGGTGAGTCTCTTGTAAGCAGCATATAGATGGATCTTGTTTTTTTATCCATTCAGTGACTCTATGTCTTTTGATTGGTGCATTCAGTCCATTTACATTTAGGGTGATTATTGATAGGTATGTGTCTACTTATTGCCATTGCAGGCTTTAGATTCGTGGTTACCAAAGGTTCAAGGTTAATTTCCTCACTAAGAGTCTAACTTAACTCACTTAGTATGGCTGTTACAAACACAATCTAAAGGCTCTTTTCTGTTTCTCCTCCTTTTTCTTCCTCCTCCATTCTGTATGTATTAGGTATCATATTCTGTACTTTTTGTCTATCCCTTGATTGACTTTGGGGATAGTTATTTTAATTTTGCATTTGCTTAGTAATTAGCTGTTCTACTTTCTTTACTGTGGTTTTATTTCCTCTGGTGACAGCTATTAAACCTTAGGAACACTTCCATCTATAGTAGTCCCTCCAAAATAGACTGTAGAAATGGTTTGTGGAAGGTAAATTCTCTCAGCTTTTGCTTATCTGGAAATTGTTTAATCCCTCCTCCAAATTTAAATGATAATCTTGCCAGATAAAGTAATCTTGGTTCCAGGCCCTTCTGCTTTATGGCATTAAATACATCATGCCACTCCCTTCTGGCCTGTAAGGTTTCTGCTGAGAAGTCTGATGTTAGCCTGATGGGCTTTCCTTTGTATGTGATCTTATTTCTGTCTCTGGCTGCTTTTAACAGTCTGTCCTTATCCTTGATCTTTTCCATTTTAATTATTATGTGTCTTGGTGTTGTCTTCCTTGGGTCCCTTGTGTTGGGATATCTGTGAATCTCCATGGCCTGATAGACTATCTCCTTTCCCAGATTGGGGAAGTTTTCAGCAATTACCTCCTCAAAGACACTACTTTCTATCCCTTTTTCTCTCTCTCTTCTTCTGGTATCCCTATAATGAGAATATTGTTCCATTTGGATTGGTCACACAGTTCTCTCAATATTCTTTCATTCTTAGAGATCCTTTTTTCTCTCTGTGCCTCAGCTTCTTTGTATTCCTCTTCTCTAGTTTCTATTTAATTTATCTCCTCCACCGTATCCAACCTGCTTTTAATACCCTCCATCATGCTCTTCAATGATTGGATCTCTGACCTGAATTCATTCCCGAGTTCTTGGATGTCTTTCCGTACCTCCATTAGCATGTTGATGATTTTTATTTTGAACTCCCTTTCAGGAAGGGTCATGAGGTCCATATCATTTAAATCTTTCTCAGGAGTTGTATTAATAATTGCATTTCCCTGATAATGTTATGTGGAGAATCTTTTCATGTGCCTGTTGGCCTTCTGAATTTCTTCTTTGGAGAATTGTCTGTTAATATCCTCCACCCATTTTTTAATCAAGTTATTTGCTTTTTGTGTGTTGAGGCTTGTGAGTTCTTTGTATATTTTGGCTGTTAACCCCTTGTTGGATATGTCATTTACAAATATATTCTCCCATACTGTAGAATGCCTTTTTGTTCTGTTCATGATGTCCTTTGCTGTACAGAAGCTTCTTAGTTTGATGTAGTTCCATGTGTTCATTTTTGCTTTTGTTTCCCTTGCTCGAGGAGATGCATTCAGAAAAATGTTTGTCATGTTTATGTTCAGGAGATTTTTGCCTATGTTGTCTTCTAAGAGTTTTATGGTTTCGTGATGTACATTCAGGTCTTTGATCCACTTCAAGTTTACTTTTGCGTATGGGGTTAAACAATAATCCAGTTTCATTCTCTTGCATGTAGCTCTCCAGTTTTACCAACACCAGTTGTTGAAGAGGCTGTCATTTCCCCACTGTATGTCCAGGCTCCTTTATCATATATTAATTGACCATATATGCTTGGGTTTATATCTGGGCTCTCTAGTCCATTCCATTGGTCTATGGGTCCATTCTTGTGCCAGTACCAAATCGTCTTGATTACTGTGGCTTTGTAGTAGAACTTGAAGTTGGGGAGTATAATCCCCACACCTTTATTTTTCTTTCTCAGGATTGCCTTGGGTATTTGGCATCTTTTATGGTTCCATATGAATTTTAAAACCATTTGCTCTAGTTCATTGAAGAATGCTTTTGGTATTTTGATAGGGATTGCATTGAATCTGTAGATTGCGTTAGGCAGGATGGCCATTTTGACAATATTAATTTTTCCTTTCCATGAGCATGGGATGTTTCCATTTATTGGTATCTTCTTTAATTTCTTTCATGAGTGTCTTGTAGTTTTCAGAGTATAGGTCTTTCACTTCCTTGGTTAGGTTTATTCCTAGGTGTTTTATTCTTTTTGATGCAATTGTGAATGGAATTGTTTTCCTGATTTCTCTTTCTGCTAGTTCATCATCAGTGCATAGGAATGCAACAGATTGCTGTGTATTAATTTTGTATCCTCCAACTTTGCTGAATTCAGATATTAGATCTAGTAGTCTTGGAGTGGATTCTTTAGGGTTTTTATGTACAATATCATGTCATTTGTAAACAGTGACAGTTTAACTTCTTCTTTACCAATCTGGATGCCTTTTTTTTCTTTGTGTTGTCTGATTTCTGTGGCAAGGACCACCAGAACTTTGTTGGATAAACATGGGGAGAGTGGGTATCCTTGTCTTGTTCCCAATCTTAAAGAAAAGGCTTTCAGCTTCTCGCTGTTGAGTATGATGTTGGCTGTGGGTTTGTCATATACGGCCTTTATTATGTTGAGGTACTTTCCCTCTATACCCATTTTGTTGAGAGTTTTTATCATGAATGGATGTTGAATTTTGTCAAAAGCTTTTTCAGCATCTATGGAGATGATCATATGGTTTTTGTCCTTTTTCTTGATGTTGTAGATGATGATGGATTTTCTAATATTGTACTGTCCTTGTATCTCTGGAATAAATCCTACTTGATCATGATGGATGATATTTTGATGTATTTTTTTAATTCTGTTTGCTCATATTTTGTTGAGTATTTTTGCATCTATGTTCATCAAGGATATTGGTCTGTAATTTTCTTTTTTTGTGGTTTCTTTACCTGGTTTTGGTATTAGAGTGATGCTGGCCTCAGAATGAGTTTGGAAGTATTCCCTCCTCTTCTATTTTTAGGAAAACTTTAAGGAGAATGGGTATTAGGTCTTCACTACATGTTTGGTAAAATTCAGCCATGAAGCCATCTGGTCCAGCGTCTTGTTCTGAGGTGGTTTTTTGATTACCAATTCAATTGCATTGCTAGTAATTGGTCTGTTCAGATTTTCTGTTTCTTTCTGGGTCAGCCTTCAAAGGTTGTATCTTTCTAGAAAGTTGGCCATTTCTTCTAGGTTCTAGGTTATCCAGTTTGTTAGCATGTAATTTTTCAAAGAATTCTCTCATAATTATTTGTATTTATGTGGTGTCCATAGTGATTTTTCCTTTCTCATTTCTGATTCTGTTTATGTGTGTAGACTCCTTTTTTTCTTGATAAATCTGGCTAGGGGTTTACCAATTTTGTTTATTTTCTCAAAGAACCAGCTCCTGCTTTCATTGATTCTTCCTATTGTTTTATTATTCTCAATTTTATTTATTTCTACTCTAATCTTTATTATGTCCCTCCTTCTACTGACTTTGGGCCTCACTTTTTCTTCTTTTTCTAGTTTCATTAATTGTGAGTTTAGACTGTTCATATGGGATTGTTCTTCTTTCCTGAGGTAGGCCTGTATTGTAATATACTTCTCTCTTAGCATGGCCTTCACTGCATCCCACAGATTTTGCAGTGTTGAATTATTGTTGTCATTTGTCTCCATATATTGCTTGATCTCTGTTTTTATTTTGTCATTATCCATTGGTTATTTAGGAGCATGTTGTTAAGCCTCCATGTGTTTGTAGGCTTTTTCATTTTCTTTGTGTAATTTATTTCTAGTTTTATACTTTTGTGGTCTGAGAAGCTGGTTGGTGCAATTTCAATGTTTTTTAATTTACTGAGGCTCTTTTTGTGGCCTAGTATATGATCTATTCTTGAAAATGTTCCATGTGCACTTGAGAAGAATGTGTATTCTGCTACTTTTGGGTGGAGAGTTCTGTAGATGTCTGTTAGGTCCATCTGTTCTAATGTGTTGTTGAATCCCTCTGTGTCCTTACTTATTTTCTGTCGGTTGATCTGTCCTTTGGATTGAGTGGTGTGTTGAAGTCTCCTAGAATGAATGCATTGCATTCTATTTCCCCTTTAATTCTGTTGGTATTTGTTTCACATATGTAGGTGCTCATGTGTTGGGTGCATAGATATTTATAATGGTTATAGCTTCTTATTGGATTGATCCCTTTATCATTATGTAATGTCCTTGGAATAGAGGCATATTTTAACGAGTTTTTTTTTCAATTAGTATATCATGGGCATCATCCCACAGCTTTGCATATTCTTCCAAAACATCAGTTTTAGTAGCTGAATTGTATTCCATTGTATGGATGTATTACAATTTGCATTAATTCCTTGTTGAGCAAAGAGCTTATTTCATAACTTATGCTTCAATTATGCTGCTTTGAACTTATGCTTCTTCAGATAATGCTAAAGTGAAGATTCTTGGAGCTGAATATTTACACACATCCATGATTATCTCCTGCTATACCAAAGAAGTGGAATCTCTGAGTCTAAGCATACATTCATATTAAAGGATTCAGCACACGTTACCAAAGGGCTCCTAGAAAGAGGATACCAGGTCACAGTCCCAGCAGCGTGTATGAAAACTCCATGTTCCTGTATTGAGGGCTTTCTGCTAACCCTGACCTCCTTGAACCCCTATACCCAGCATACTTTTCTTGATTTGTTTTGTATAAATAATTTGCCAAATATCAAGGTAAAATTCAGTGAAGAGTTTGACAACTTTCCTTGCCAACACTGGATATTAAGTTTGACAGATTTGGTAATGCAAGGTTAGCCCTGGTAAAATTATTCAGCCTTAAGTTATTGGGCCTTACCTGTTAAAATGTAAAAGAAGTATATGTCCCTTCTCTGAAGGCATTCACAGAATATAGGCTGGGTTTCTTAATCCACCTTAACCACTACTTGCCTTCTGTTTGACTCTGGAAAACTTACTTAATCTCTCCTCATTTTCCCCTTGCCTGCCAACTGTGAGGACAGTGAGTGTTATGGATTGAATTGTGTCTCCCTATTGTTCAGGCCATAACCCTCAATGTGACTGTGTTTAGATATGGGGCCTTTAAGGAGGTAATTAAGTCTAAATGAGGTTATAAGGAAGGAGATCTACTTTGATAGAACTGGTGTTCTTGTAAGAAAAGGATAAGGTCTCCCTCTCTGCCCATGCACAAGCATAGAGGAAAAGGCCATCTATAAACCAAGGAGACCATTCTCACCAGAAACCAGCCCTACTGGCGCCTTAATCTTGGAATTCTAAGTCTCCAAAATAGTGAGAAAATACATTTCTGTTTTTTAAGCCACCCAGTCTATGGTATTTTTTTATAACAGCCTGAGCAGACTAATACACTAAGGATGGGGCCATGTACCTTGCATTTAAGGGCAGAATGTATGAGGTTGGATGTGGTTTTAAACCCTGGTACCACGAGTTATTAGCTATGTGATCCTGGACACAATTTAGGTGTCTAGTTGGGGAAGATAAATGAGGGAAAAAAAAGTATTATATGTAAATATATATATAAATATTGTATAATATAAATTATATTAATAATTTATATGAAATATATCTTTAAAATATAAAAGTATAAATATATTATATATAATATGTATAAATGTGAATGAGAATGTGTGTGTTCTTCTTTACCTTCCCCAACTAGACACAGTTATATATATATATGACATATACTAACTAGTAACAATAATAAACATGGTTAATATAGGCACAATGTTCAAAAAGAGTTGTCCTACCATTACTGCTACCACTCCTAACTGAGATGGCTCTGGGCAAACAGTCGACAAATGTTAGTTACCACCTACAAACTGTATAACTTGGCCGGGAAAGTTACTTCATCTCTCCAGTCATTGCCTTCCCCATCTCCTCAGGGGAAGTAATAATTCTCACCCCCCAGGATTACTTTTAGAAAACAATCTCAGAAAAAACAATGTGTAATGCCTCACAAATAGACAACTCGGAGGGTTTCTTTTGTATAGAACTCTAAGATCAGGGTGGAATCAGCGAGAGTTGGTCTTTACCTTGTCAAGAGTCTTCCTTTTCCCCTTGGAAGAATGATCCATATAACAAAAATATAACAGTAATATGCATGGTTAAACAACATCCTTTCCATTCCTTTGGCTCAATTTTCAGTTACCTGTTGCCAGGTGTGACTGGGTGACTGCAAACTTCATAGGAAGGTGGAGGCACCAATCTAGAGAGACTGAAATAAGAGCAGTGGTTAGGTGGAGATGGAGGAATTCTCCCCACTTCCTTGCTTAGTAAATTCCTATTGGCTTCCTAGGATGTTGCAAGCATAGTTAAACAAAGGTGTGTCAGTATCTAGCAGCAAAGGCACTCTGCCAACAACCTAAGCTTCTCAGCACCTGCTCTGGCTTTAATAGCTTTGATAAGAACTACTCATTATTGAGCACCTATTGTAAGACTGTATAATCCTTACAACAACCTGATTATTCCAATGAAAACACAGCTAACAATTCAAAGAGTCAGGGCTGGGATCCAGGTTTGTTTGCCTTAAAGTATACGTTATTCCTTCTCCACTTTCTCTTCTCTTCTTTCTCTACTACTTTTCAGATTCCTTCCTTTTCCGTCTTGCGCATCCAGATTTCAGGCCTTTCCCTATAGCTTCAAGGTCACCTGTCCCCATGACCCTCTACTTGATGGACTGAGAGGGATGCCAGCTGCTCTTTCTCTGGAGGGCACAGGGCCCTGAATAGCACACCAAAACAGGCAGGAACCTGGGAGCTGGGGACTCCTCAGGAACCTGAGTCTCTGAGTCACTGAAGACAAAGCAGGTATTTCAGTGAAAAGGGCTCAGCCTTACTAAGAAGCTTAAAGAAGATATTAAAGGCACTGGTTTTTAAAATAGTGTGTTTGAGGGGGTTCAACATTTTTAGCCAGAACAATTTCATACTGTGACTAAGGGAACTGAATGAAAGAGTTCAGTTAATATGCTATGTGGAAGCAGAATCATTGCATCTAAACAGACCTATGTTTTAACAGTTAAGATTTTTATACTTGATAAAAGAGCCAAGAGAACTCAATGGGGGAAAGTTAGTTTCTTCAATAAATGGTGTTGGGGAAAACTGGATATTCACATGCAAAGAAATGAAGCTGGATCTCTATCTTACAGCACTCAAAAAATTAACTCAAAATGGATTAAAGACTTAAATTTAAGACCTGAAACCATAAAACTCCTGGAAGAAAACACAGGGAAAAAGTTTGATTTTGGCAATGATTTTTTAGATGACACCGAAAGCACAGGCAACAAAAGCAAAAAGGAACAAGTGAGACTACATCAAACTAAAAAGCTTGTGTACAGCAAAGAAACAAATCCACAAAATGAAAATCAACCTATGAAATGGAGAAAATATTTGCAAACCACATATCTGATAAGGGGTTAATATCTAAAATATATAAGGAGCTCATACAATTCAACAGCAACCCCCCCCTCAAATAATCCTATTTAAAAATAGACAAAATGGGAATAGAGGGCAAGTACCTCAACATAATAAAGGCCATATATGATAAACCCACAGCCAGCATTATACTGAACAGCGAGAAGCTGAAAGCATTTCCACTGAGATCGGGAACCAGACAGGGATGCCCACTCTCCCCACTGTTATTTAACATAGTACTGGAGGTCCTAGCCACGGCAATCAGACAAAACAAAGAAATACAAGGAATCCAGATTGGTAAAGAAGAAGTTAAACTGTCACTATTTGCAGATGATATGATACTGTACATAAAAAACCCTAAAGACTCCACTCCAAAACTACTAGAACTGATATCGGAATACAGCAAAGTTGCAGGATACAAAATCAACACACAGAAATCTGTAGCTTTCCTATACACTAACAACGAATCAATAGAAAGAGAAATCAGGAAAACAATTCCATTCACCATTGCATCAAAAAGAATAAAATACCTAGGAATAAACCTAACCAAGGAAGTGAAAGACTTATACTCTGAAAACTACAAGTCACTCTTAAGAGAAATTAAAGGGGACACTAATAAATGGAAACTCATCCCATGCTCATGGCTAGGAAGAATTAATATCGTCAAAATGGCCATCCTGCCGAAAGCAATATACAAATTTGATGCAATCCCTCTCAAATTACCAGCAACATTCTTCAATGAATTGGAACAAATAATTCAAAAAATATGGAAACACCAAAGACCCCGAATAGCCAAAGCAATCCTGAAAAAGAAAAATAAAAATCTCACTCCCCAACTTCAAGCTCTACTACCCCAAGACAAACTGGCACAAGAACAGAGCCACAGACCAGTGGAACAGATTAGAGAAGAAATTAACCCAAACATATATGGTCAATTAATATTTGATAAAGGAGCCATGGACATACAATGGCAAAATGACAGTCTCTTCAACAGATGGTGCTGGCAAAACTGGACAGCTACATGTAGGAGAATGAAACTGGACCATTGTCTAACCCCATATACAAAGGTAAACTCAAAATGGATCAAAGACCTGAATGTAAGTCACGAAACCATTAAACTCTTGGAAAAAAACATAGGCAAAAACCTCTTAGACATAAACATGAGTGATCTCTTCTTGAACATATCTCCCCGGGCAAGGAAAACAACAGCAAAAATGAGCAAGTGGGACTACATTAAGCTGAAAAGCTTCTGTACAGCGAAAGACACCATCAATAGAACAAAAAGGAACCCTACAGTATGGGAGAATATATTTGAAAATGACAGATCTGATAAAGGCTTGACGTCCAGAATATATAAAGAGCTCACACGCCTCAACAAACAAAAAACAAATAACCCAATTAAAAAATGGGCAGAGGAACTGAACAGACAGTTCTCCAAAAAAGAAATACAGATGGCCAAGAGACACATGAAAAGATGCTCCACATCGCTAATTATCAGAGAAATGCAAATTAAAACTACAATGAGGTATCACCTCACACCAGTAAGGATAGCTGCCATCCAAAAGACAAACAACAAAAAATGTTGGCGAGGCTGTGGAGAAAGGGGAACCCTCCTACACTGCTGGTGGGAATGTAAATTAGTTCAACCATTGTGGAAAGCAGTATGGAGGTGCATCAAAATGCTCAAAACAGACCTACCATTTGACCCAGGAATTCCACTCCTAGGAATTTACCCTAAGAACGCAGCAATCAAGTTTGAGAAAGACAGATGCACTCCTATGTTTATCGCAACACTATTTACAATAGCCAAGAATTGGAAGCAACCTAAATGTCCATCGGTAGATGAATGGATAAAGAAGATGTGGTACATATACACAATGGAATACTACTCAGCCATAAGAAGTGGAAAAATCCAACCATTTGCAGCAACATGGATGGAGCTGGAGAGTATTATGCTCAGTGAAATAAGCCAAGCGGAGAAAGAGAAATACCAAATGATTTCACTCATCTGAGGAGTATAGGAACAAAGGAAAAACTGAAGGAACAAAACAGCAGCAGAATTACAGAACCCAAAAATGGACTAACAGGTACCAAAGGGAAAGGAACTGGGGAGGATGGGTGGGCAGGGAGGGATAAGGGGGGGGAAGAAGAAGGGGGGTATTAAGATTAGCATGCATGGGGGGGAGGGAGAAAGGGGAGGGTGGGCTGCACAACACAGAGAGGACAAGTAGTGACTCTACCACATTTTGCTAAGCTGATGGACAGTAACCGTAATGTGGTTGTTAGGGGGGACCTGATATAGGGGAGAGCATAGTAAACATAGTATTCTTCAGGTAAGTGTAGATTAAAAATTTTAAAAAAAAAAAGAAAGAAAGAAAGAAAAGGGGGATTACTCCTTAACAGGATAAAACTATTGGTAAATCAAAGATCAACGCATGCTTTAAATATCCTTAATGTTGATCACTTAAAGGGTGTCAGATGATCAGCTATGGAGGTACTCTTTTCTGATAATATTCCTTTCTCTTAATTAAAAAAAAAAAAAAAAAAGCAGTTACTGTGTGCTGACCTCCAATGAGTTCTGCACAGTGGTATAGAGGGCATGTCAAAGTGTGGGCAAAGGGTCTGTTTGTTTCTAGGCAGAAGATCAAGGCCTAGCTTGGATACCCAGAAAATGAACTAAGATACGATATGAGGAGGAGCTTCCGGCATCAGCACTCTCTGGAGGACTCGTGCCGGGGGATGATCATCAAAAAGCCTCCACAGGGATCCGGACGATGCTGCGGTTGTGGCTGCATCCAGCCCACCGTCTCCTGGACTTGCCATAAGAAGGAGGAGGGAGATGTCTAGGCTGGCATGTGCATACAGTGAGACAACGAATTTGACTGGATCTGTACTGTTGGAACTCAACCAGGAGTTGGGAGGGGTGCAAGTTGTAGCACCCCAAAATCTCATGACTATAGACTATCTATGGTTAAAAGAACATATGGGATGTGAACAGATCCCAGAAATGGGCTGCTTTAATTTGTCTGATGGTTCAAGTACAGTTCGAAAATATCCATCATATCATAGATAAATTTTCACAAATGCCTAGGGTGCCTAAATGGTTTTCTTGGCTTCACTGGAGATGGCTGGTAATTATAGATTTGCTTTGTTTATGTCACCGTATTCCTATTATGTTAATATGTGTGTGCAAATTAGTTAGTAGTTTAAAACCTGTACATACTTAAGGTACTATACAAGAAGATATGTCAAAGAAATAATCTATCCAAAAGAAATGAAATCCCTATCTCAAAGAGATACCTGCACCCCTATGTTCACTGGAGCAGTATTTACAATAGCTAAGACATGGAAACAACCTAAGTGGTGGATGAATATATATACATATATGGCATATTATCCAGCCACTAAAAAAGAAGAAATTCTGCTATTTACAACATGGATGAAACTTGAAATCATTATGCTAACTGAAATAAGTTAAAGAGACAAAACTGCATGATGTCACTTATGTGTGATCTATGTGGAGTCACTATAATGGAATCTAAAAAAAACCAAACTCCTAGAAACAGAGAATTGATGATTAACATGGTGTAGGGGAAATGGGTAAAGTCAGTCAAAGGATACAAACTTCCAGTCGTAAGATGAATAAGTTCTAGGGATGTAATGTGCAGCTTGGTGCCTACAGTTAACAATACTGTATTGTGTATTTAAAAGTTGTTAAGCAAGTAGATATTAAAAGTTTTCACCACACACACAAAATTGTAACTATGTGAGGTGGTGGAGGTGTTAACTAACCTTATTGTGGTAATCATTTCACAATATATACATAAATCATATCACCATGTACAACTTAAACTTATACAATGTTTTATCTGTCAGTTATATTTCATTAAAGCTGGGGAAAAGTAAACTGATTTTTATTTTCATTAAAATAACTTTTGTTCATCTGATCATCTGACATTTGGAAAGGCAACAGTATTTATAAAAGGGTCAGTGATACAGGAGGGGTCAACTTTATTCTAATTATTTCTTTCTGGAAAACGTTGATTCTTCCTGTCTTACTAGAAAATCCTGAAGAGCAGAGAAACCAAAAGGTTATAAGTGAAGTTAAACTGCAGTCAGAGTTACTTAGCATTAACAAGAAATGGGGTTATTCAAGACGTTTTCTGTCAAGCTCTGATTTGACCCCACTGGCAAAAGAAAAAAAATCCTAGAGATATGAAGAAATATGTACAGGCAAGAGTGAGGCCACAAATATTCAGAGTCAAAAGAGTAGCTGTGAGATCAACTGAAGTCGAAATGCCTATGTTTGGGCTCTATTTCATTTCTATGGCTTTATTTGGGGTTTTCTACTACCTATCAAATCATTAGAAAGCAGAGAAAACTAATGGTACAAATGAGGTCATAGAGAAAATTATTCTGAATATTTTGAGGTAAATGTGTCATCCAGCAGCCTTGATTTTTTCCCCATTGAGCAATTAATTCTTGCAGAGGATTTAAAATAGGGCATGAATAGTATCAGAGAGAAGTTACTCAAGGTTAATTTGTATCAGCAGTGTAATTTTATGTTAATTTTTCCTGCTAGTGTTTGACTTTCCCTCTTGGCCAGTGTTAGCCCAAATGGCCAGAGTTAACCATCCTAGAAAACTGGTTAAATAATATTCAGTTGGGTCACAGAAATTTCACCGAGGTAATCAAAGTATATGAGGTCAGTTGAGGTAAAAAAAACTTTTGCTTTATTTTGCTGTTTGGCATGCTTTGCATTTCAAGTTGGCCAACACCTTCATGACTGAAGTATAGACAGTGCTAGTAAAAGGTAAAATGCAATGGATTGAAGGAAAGCAGTTAGACTCACTATATTTTTGTGAGGATTTTAGATAATTTGTAGGAATTTGTAGATGGTAGTATTTGTAGTGTAAACAAGACCGCTAAGCCTGAATTTCAACTTCTTATTCTATAAAAAGAGGAATTACTGATGATTTCTAAGGTTTCTTCTAGAAATAAGACCTTTGGAAAAGTAGCTCATTACAATAGACTAAATTGTATTCCTCCAAAATTCATGTCAAGCCCTAACTCTCAATATCTGTATTTGGAGTAAGGAAGTAATTAAGGCTAAATGTGGTCATAGGGTGTAGCCCTAATGAATTAGTGTCCTTATAAGAAGAAACACCAAAGAGCTCACTCTTTATCCCCAGGAAGTGAGGACACAGTGAGATGATGACCATCTGTAAGACAGAAAGAGGGCTCTCACCTGGCTCTCTGATCTTGGACTTCCAACCTCTAGAACTGCGAGAAAATAAATTTCTGTTTCTCTGGAGAACCCTGACTGATATACCAATATAAGCTTTTTTGGGAATTTACTGAGTGCCAGTCACTAATTCTACAGGGGGAAAAGGAGTGAAGTCTGAGTCGCCTCAGAGATGAAGTACCACACCCAGCAAGGGAATGGCCAGATATTAATGGGATTGCAGTTCAGGCTTAAGCTATTCTCCATGGCACAGAGACTAGAAGAGGAGAGATGGTTCTCTTTTCCTACTTTATTTAACAAGCTGTATTAGATATATGATTGGGAATTGATGATGATTCTGGGTTTTAGTCATGTATTAATAAAAAGGTATTATATTTAGCTTGATGAGGTAATTTAAATATATGTACATTGAACAGTAAACTTTGCTTGTGATGTTTGTTGTGGGTGCACTGATGCAGATATGTATCTATGTAGCAGATACGTACAGCAAAAACATTTGCTGTTCACTGATTATCCTACCCACATTTCCCAGCTGCCTTTCAGTTAGACAGGGCATGTAACTAGATCTGGCCAATAAGTTATGAGTAGAAATAACATGTCAAGCCCTATGTCAAAACATAGAATAAAGAATGTGAGTTCTCCATGCATTCTCTCCCCAGTGGTAATAATAAAAGTCTCTTGTTTCTCATGTTATAGACACAAGACGTTGGTGCCTGAGCCTTTCCTTGACTATGTGGAGCAAACCTCTCACAGACCTTCAGTGAAAATGAAATGTAAGCAAGAAATAAACGTAACATTAATCCATTGAGATTTGGGGGTTATAATATGTTACTACTGCATCACAGCCCAGACCATCTTGACCGAATACAGTGTGGTCATCACTGGGGGTGGAGATGCAAATCCCGGAGTCACCTTTGGAAGTGAACTGTGCAGACTGGGGGAGCCACTTCATGCATGAACAGTTAAATATTAATGAGACTGCCTTCCAGCTGGTTTTACCTAAATCATGGCTAGTCGTTCATTAGGTAATTTTCTGAATTACCAGGTTACTGATGCACTCCATTGTTAGCTATTGAGGCCCAGTCACAGATGTAACTGGAATATCACTAAATTTTATGGAATAATAAGTCAATTGTAAACAAAAGTTTAAGTGACCTTAGTTGTTCTTACTGGCTGTCAGAGAGAAATGTCTGAATTGTAATGCCAATATATTCCTTTAGGAAACATCTTAAGTAGGTGGGACCTGCTGCTAAAGAACCTTTGGAAATGAGACAGATTTCAGTATTTTCAGTGGCTCCAGATGAAAATTTTAGTGGAAGAGTTTTTTTTGACACTTCAGTCCTTCTATGATGCCAATAACTGGCACAAGTCCAGGTCCTGGAGCATCCTTGGAACATGTACAGGGTAGGTGGAACATGTTCAACTGCACTGAAAGTCTTGCTGGCTAATGGGTGCTCCCAGTCTGTAGCATTCTAACAGGTGGACTATAGCAAATGGCTATGCCAGGTAGGAATCAAAGCCAGGAGACAGAAAAGTTCTCTATGGGAGTCCTCAAACACTACCCTGGGAAAAGTTGCCTCTGGTGAGAAGCAAGATTTGAAAATTTGATTTGCATCAGTTCTAAGGATCCCACTAGCAAAGAGGCAATGGGAAGAAGCCTGAGAAAATTACCTTAGGCTTGCATACCTTGAAAGAGGGTGGGTCTGGAACCCTTAGTGGATTTTTGAAAATGAGAGCAATAATGTGATGAAACCAATGGGTAGATGGGGGTAGAGGAGGGTATAGACAGCTGGAGAAATTGTCACTGCTAGACTTGTAGTGGAGGCTGCCTCAAGCCCTGGTTTGAAATCTAGTCAGTAAGGTGGTCCAACAAAACATGGGGAAATGTGCTCCACCAATGAGGTGGCCCAATCTTATTGTTAGTTTACAGTAATTACTCCCAAAGAAAACTCTAAAGGCATGAAGATGATGCTCATTAGATTTAGTTTGTAATCACTAGCCACCCTTCCCAAAGGATTCCATTTAACAGATCACATAGGAATGCATGACATCCTTGAGTATGTCAGTTCTGAAATAAACAGCAAGAAGAGTAGAAAGGCCACCTGAGTCTGTTTAAAACAGAGGCTATAAACAGGGGTCTGGGGAGATACTTGTAGTGAAGACGAGTTAATGACAAATTAACAGAAAGTGAAAAACAAAGGTCAAAATGTGTAAGTATCCCTGTTAAGGCTTACACCTGGAGTGAACAGAATTGTCTAAACAATTTTTAGATGTAAATTTGGGAAATCTAAACTATTTAAAATTAACTAAACTATTTTAGGTAAAACTATTGGATTTGATCCCCTTCAGTATCCTGGAGTCATACTGAAGAGGGTTCACTGCGGGAGACTGGGCTTTACTACCATGAATAAAAGTAAAGAAGGAATATACTATTCATATGTAACTGTAGACCTCCATGATACTGTGCACCAGAGTGAAAAATATTAATGCTCATTGATGAGAAATTTGTATTGCTGAGTTGAATACCTGTATTACAGGTAGTATTAGTACATTTATAGTGTGAATTTCTTTCTTGATGTAATAAGCCTTATGAACTTGTGCACATTTTCTAGGTTACAATGTTCTGGTTGTACGTGAAATATAATGGCTAAGTGAAGCAGGCACTGTTGGTGCCCTACCTGATATACCCTAAGCCCACTTCTGAGTTCACCCGCAGCTGTGATAAACAGTTTCCAGAATGATCCCAGCTCCCCACTCCAAGAACCTGCTTCTCTGCCTGAGGGCTTCCTGCAGCATCAAAGGAGTTTGCTGAGCCATGCACAGGAGCAGCTCAAAGGGCAGGGAAGTTAATGCCCCAGAAACACCTCTCAACAATAGGGAAAGAAAGAACTGTGGATTAATGCCTCAGCCTTCCAGTTTGCAGTAAACAATTCTGTGATGCCTTCCACACAGTTTCTCAGAGGGTGCTCATAACAAATTGAGCTGTAATCTCCCACTGGTAATCTGCTCATTAAAATCCCATTTCTTAGCCTTTCTATTCTCCTGCCTCATTTTCCCACTTTCACATGTGTTTTCTGGGGTCATCTCCCCAAAAGCCACCTGGACTGAAGTCCTTATCTCAGAGTCTGTATTAGTGTTCTCCAAGGAAACAGAGCCAATAGGATGGATTGATTGGTGTATCTATATCTACATCTATACCTATATAAAGAGAGAGATTATAAGGAAATGGCTCACAGTTTTGCAGACTGGCAAGTTCAAAATCTGCAGACAACTGTTGCAGTTCAAGTCTGAAGGAAGGCAGTCTGCTTAGAACGAGGAAAAGTCAGTGTGCCAGTTCAAAGACTGTCCGGCAGAATTCTCTCTTACCCTGGGGGAAGGCCAGCACTTTATACCATTCCGGCCTTAACTAACTGATCAGATGAAGCCCATCCACATTACAGAGGGTGAGCTACTTTAGTTGGTCTACTGATTTAAATATTAATCCCAAAACACCCTCACAGAAGCATCCAGAATAATGTTTGACTAAATATCCAGACATCCTGTGGCCCATTCAAGCTGACACATAAAATTAACCATTACAGGGTCTGATTTTTGGAAAATCCATAACTAAGTCACCAAGCATATCTCATTTTGGAAAATACTCCTCAATTTGCAATGAGAGCAGAAACCTCTAAGGAATGTGTTTTATGAGAACCATCCACCTCAGGAACTGTACATTGCACTCTCTGACCCCTTGTCCACATTCTCACACATAGACTTCTGGCCCCCATTAAGGAGGTGCTTTGGCTCTTAGGGAAAACCAGACCTGGTGTCACTGTCATTAATTGAGACAGGGAAAGTCCTGGTCCAGGATGGAGTGAAAGCTTTGCTATGTGCACATTCAGTATCCCCTGCCTGATATTTTTCCAGGTTTTCAGGTATGTCCTGTCTCTGGAGAAGACACTTATCTCCACTAATAGAGAGGTCTTCTAGTCGCTTACACCGCCCATCAGTCTTTCCCCACCCACGTCTTGGATGGCCCCAAAGCCATTGACCTCAATCGATGTCGCTGTCCGTGGTGCTGAGCAACCGCATAGGCGGGCCTCCGCGTTTTGTAGTCCTTGTACTGCCCAGTGGTTCTTTTTATACTCAGGAAGATGCTGCAGACTGAAAGCTGGTTTTTGAAGCATAGACTAGAATTCGGGATAAACGTGAGATTTTTGGCTCCTGCTGAGGTTATAGGATTTAGGGCTCCAGCCTATGTGTTCCCATTCACACTGAAAAACCAACATTTTCTTGCTACCCTATATCCCCAAACAAGTTCCGGGATTTAGCACAGTTGATGGAAGAGAGCAGAGCTATGCAGAGAACAACCAAGGCTGGCTTGTAGGCTATTAACCACAGCAGGGGAGTCACTATACTCTGGCAACCCCTGGCTTGCAATTTTCCTCTTCCTGACTTCCTATATCCAATCTGTCAGAAAGTTCTGTGAAGTCTATCTTCTAAATACCTCTTGGATTAGTCTACTCTGTCTCTCCTCTGCCTCCACTTCCACGACAACAGTGATCAATCACCACTAGCGCTATCACCACCCTCCCTCTAGTAGTTCTAATTACCACCATTGGCAATTGCTGGTATCATCTGTTTAGGATAAAATTTTCAAAGCAGTATTACTAAATTGAAATACAGTTACATGTTTAAGTGTTTTGTCAGAATATGCATTCCTACCAACCTTGTATAAGTGACAGAGCCACTCTTGGTAGCAAAAGCTCTAACAGCAATACATTTACTTAAAACAAAAAAAAAATGGTGCATCTTATTGTATATAAACTATATCTCAATAAAAAGGTTGACCAATAGAAATACAGTAAAAAAAAAAAAAAAGCTAGTGCTTATAGAGCATTTAACATGCACCATGGCTGGGTTATGTGTATGTGGTGCTTTAAAGCAAACATTTGAAGTAGGTTCTGTTTTACAGATGGCATGATGAGACCCAGAGAGTTCAAGAAACTTGCCCAAGTTCAAACGAGATCCTCAGAGAGGGTAAGCTTCCTCAGACCACACAGCAAACAGGTGGCACATCAAAGACTAAAGTCCATCCTGGTCTCCGCTCTCCTGCCAAGGAGACGCCCCCTGACTCCCCCACACCCCCACACCCCCGTTCCCTTCCCTGCGGTCGAGAAGTGCCAGGGATCCCCGAGAAAGCAGAAGATGGGGAAGGGGCAGGGGATGGTGGTGGAGGTGGTGGTGGGGTGTTAAGAGTTACAAGGCAGCAGGCTGAGTCTGCGTGAGCGCCGGGAAGGGGGGTTTCCGGGGCTGCAGGGTCGCTAAAGCGGGTGTGATGCAATCACGCCAGTCGCTGCGTCAAAGGGCGGCCCCGGGGATGCGGGGACTGCGGTAGAGCAGGACCCGACCGCCTTTCAGCCTCGCCCGGCCGCCGCGGAGGCTAACGCGGCCGGCGCCAGGACCACCTCCCGGAGCCTCCGCGACCCCTGACAAACCCTCCCAGTCACCGGTAACCCCTGCCAACCGCGTCCAGCCCCCGGGGCGCCCAGGGCGAGCCATGAAGTCTGCGGGCGCCCGCGGGGGCGGGTCAGGCGGCCGCGGGGGCGGCGGCTGGGGCGGAGGACGCGGAGGCGGCGGAGGGGGCAAGGGCGGCGGCGGCGACGGCGGCGGTCCTGGGCGCAAGGGTGGCTTCGGGGCGCGGGCGCGCGGCTTCGGCGGCGGCCGGGGCCGGGGGCGCGGCGGCGGGGACGGCAGGGATCGCGGCGGCGGCGGCGGCGGGCAGCGCGGGCGCGGCGGCCTGGCCAAGAGCAAGAGCCGCCGTAGGAAGGGCGCCACGGCTGTGTCGGTGGAGCCGCACCGGCACGAGGGCGTCTTCATCTACCGTGGGGCAGAGGACGCGCTGGTCACGCTGAACATGGTGCCGGGCCACTCGGTGTACGGCGAGCGGCGGGTCACGGTGACCGAGGGCGGCGTAAAGCAGGAGTACCGTACGTGGAACCCCTTCCGCTCCAAGCTGGCTGCGGCCATTCTGGGCGGGGTCGACCAAATCCACATCAAGCCCAAGTCCAGAGTGCTGTACCTGGGCGCCGCCTCGGGGACCACGGTCTCCCACGTCTCCGACATCATCGGCCCCGACGGCCTCGTCTACGCGGTTGAGTTCTCCCACCGTGCCGGCCGCGATCTGGTCAATGTGGCCAAGAAACGAACCAACATCATCCCCGTCTTGGAAGATGCTCGGCACCCGCTCAAGTACCGCATGCTCATAGGGATGGTGGACGTGATCTTCGCCGACGTAGCGCAGCCGGACCAGTCCCGCATTGTGGCTCTGAACGCCCACACCTTCCTGCGCAATGGGGGCCACTTCCTCATTTCCATCAAGGCCAACTGCATCGACTCCACTGCATCTGCTGAGGCAGTGTTTGCCTCTGAGGTGAAGAAGTTGCAGCAGGAGAACTTAAAACCTCAAGAGCAGCTGACCTTAGAGCCCTATGAGAGGGACCACGCTGTGGTCGTCGGTGTCTACCGTCCCCTTCCCAAGAGCGGTTGCAAGTAGCTTCCAGCCCTGGCTGCCCCTGCGATCATCCCAAGACTCTGTTGTGTTCTTCTGTATGTGTTTTCTTTGTGCGTTGTTCTTTCTTTTATTTTTCTTTCTTTTATTAAATGGCATACAGAAACAATACCCAGGTCTATCAGTGGGCCCCGATTGGGGTTTGCTAAAGTAACGTCAATCCCCAAACCCCGAACACAGCTAAGACACATGGTGGTAGGATCCCATCAGGGGACAGCTTGAGAGCTGTGCTTACTGTAATCACTCAGGGCCTGACTCCCCAGGACCCCTCTTCACATTGCTTCCTCATCAGTGGGTCAGGGGACACAGATCAGCTTGTGAAGCTCCCCTTGGAAATGAGGGGGCACTTCCATGCACATTGGCCAAGGCACATGACCGAGCCTGATTCCAGGAAGTGGCATTGAATATTGATGGGCAGTTACATAGTTTAACACATCCAGTCGGACTCCAAGCCAGAGTCCTAATCACAATATATATTTAGTATTTTATTCTTCAACTAAGTGAGCCCTTTTGCATGCCCCAGCATAATTTAATCATCACGCCAACCCTGAGATGACTTTATTACCATTTTGCTTTCACCTGTGAAGCAACAGGGCTTCTGACGGTAAACTAGTCGCCCAAGTTTACACAGCCAGTAAGAAGGTAAAATTTAAATGCACCTTTTGGTTTCTACATCCACTGCTATTTCCTCTCCCCCAGTGGGATCTTACCTTTCCCCAACACGGCCCTCAATGGGCAGACCGTAAGTCCCAACATGAGAGCAGGGCTCCTCAGCTTCACTGTGTTCTTTCTGTCACCTCCCTATGCCACCCTTTTCTTAGATTTCAAAATAGCAAAACAAGGGGGGCTGGATAGGATGTGGGTCCACCTTGCAGGGTATTCCCACTGCAAGGCATATCATGCCCAAAGTGGTATTGCCAAGTGTCTAAGAAACAACCAGAAGAAGGATTCTCAGAAAGTACCCATCTTAGAAGGGCATTTTCTGCAGCCCCTGAGTTGCTGCACTCAGTACATTCAATTTTAGCCTCCAGATTTGCCTGAAGGGAGAAGGAGCAGAACGATTCCAGGAGAATCGTGAATACTCCAAATCTGGACCTTAAAAAGGCCTTTCATTTATTCGTTCACTCATACATTTAAAAAATCCCCATTTAGTATGGGATTGATTGTTCACTAATTTAGTCACTGACATTTAGTATGGGAATGATTGTTCACTAATGCATCATCTGGAGAGTGAGTGTGCCTTCTTAAAGATGTACTTGGGCAGAGATTGTAGTCAGCATTTTCTGAAGGCATACTTCCTGAACAAACTATAAAGATAAATCAGATTTTTAAAAAGGCAGCTATTGCCCCTCTCTTCCCCTCCACTCCCCTACCACATCTATAAAAAATCTATAATGCAGGAGAAGAGTTAAAGTTTAAATTCATTGGCCAGACAGATTCAGGAAGAAGAGAATGAGTGAAGTGAATGTCTACAGAGGCCCAAACCAGACATTTTCATAAAGGGTGAAATCTTCATTACAACACTGCAAAGCAGGGATCATTATTCCCATTTAACAGATAACTGCCGTTCAGAGAGAAGACATGACTTGCTTAACAACCTCTGGTAAGGCTCACAGCTAGAAATCAAACCCAGAAGAGTCTGACTCCAAAATCTATAGCCTTTCCACAGAAATCCATCCTGGCTCCATCGCTTTGCAAAGCCTTCTTTCCAATCCTAAACTAATTTATTCATTGCTGGGATGAACCCCGGAGGCTGGGGATGGACTGCCAGGAAACAAGAATATTGCTTCCAGAATCTTACAGGATCCAGCCCTTCCTCAGAGCCAGCTTAGCCTCAATAAGGAGCTTTTAGTTCCTCCTTACAGGATAGCTGTCCCCTAGGATGGGGGACAGAGCAGAGGAAACGTGGCTTCCTTTCTTGGCATGAACATTCCCACATACAAGCAACAGAAAATTTATAGTCCATGTCTGAAGCTGCTTGAAGTGAGACTATCAATGGAGAAAGTCGAGAAACCAACTGAAGAATGTCTGAGTTGCAGATGGGTTCCTGGTTAGGCCTGGTAAGCACCAAGAGAAATATGGGTGTAAAGACTAAGGTAATAGAGGGGGTTTGGGAGGATAAAGGCAGGAAAAGTATAGAACTATTACCCCAGTGGGCAGTGAGGCCCAGGAAATAAGCAATGACACTGGGCACCTGATCTGTTCAAAGCTGAAAATGCTTGGGTTCCCAGAAGGCATTCAGTTGTCATCTCAATGTGTCTTAGACTGCTAGGTCTATCATCAAATACCACAGCCTGGGTGGCTTAAACAATAGACGTTTATTTTCCCACAGTTCTGGAGAATGGAAGTCCAAGGTCAAGGTGTCAACAGGGTTGGTTTCTGATGAAGCCTTTCTGCATGGCTTGTTGGAGGCCACATTCTCCCACGTCCTCACATGGCCTTTTCTTTGTGTGCATGAGAGGAGAGAGAGAGACTGAGAGACTGAGAGGGAAAGGGTAAAGGAGGAGAGAGAGAGATCACTGGTGTCTCTTCCTCTTACAAGGACACCAGTCCTGCTAAATTAGGGCACCACCTTTATGACCTCATTTAACCTTAGTTGCCTCCTTAAAGGCCCCATCACCAAACACAGTCACATTGGGGGTTATAGCCTCAACATTTATATTTGCCATTCAGCCCATACGTAACACTAGGGCTGGACGGGAACTTTCAACTAAAATGCCTGTCTTACTAGCTTGTGAGAACTGCCTGAGGAAACCAGTGTGCAGTGTGAAGTACCTGCATAGATCTCTGCGTATTGTTCCTTCCTCCAGTCTTACTGCCAATATAAGATAACAAGTTTGCTGAGAATTAAGACCTACCCTAAAGGCCATGGGAGTTGGGGGGATTTAACAGGGCATCTGAGGGAACTGGTTCAAACTGGGAGCTGGTTGGAACTTGCTGCTGAGTTTCAGAGAATCGACAGCCTGCCAAGAGCCATCATTGAACCTGGCCCAAGTGTCGGTGAGTGGCCAGCGGCAGTCATCTCTGCAGCAGGTGCAGTGGCCCTGGTGGCTGGTGCTCCAAGGCCAGGTGAGATGGACCCTGTGCTAAAGGGAGTCAGCAGGAGCCAGCAGGGAAGAACACACAGATCCACTTCCCACCTACCCTCACCCTCATCATCGTGTCTGTCAGCCTCCCCAGCCTGGATGCCTCCTAGGATGAAGGGAGGAAGAATGGGTGGAGAAGAAGACCTGATGGAATGGACCTTTGTCCAAAAGGGGCTATATTAAACCAGAAGGAACCAACTTCCTTTAAATCAACAGTTTCCCTCCCTGCTGCAATCCTGCTATCAAACAAGACACTTTAGCACATCTGAGCTGCAGTAAGTATATTTGGATTCCACTACACTCATATTTATCAGGCACTTACAGTGTCCTAGGCATAGAGCTAAGCATTTGTTTATTTTAAAAGTATTGTTTTAAAACTAATTAATGAAAACAAACATGCCAGAAAAATACTGAAACATAAATGTTTAGCTTAAATGAACACTGGTATAGCTACCTCTAACATTTGTGTACCCTGGAGCAAGAGAACACACAAGAGCTCCTGGCAGTGGCCTCCCCCTTCCTCTTCCCACCCCCCTGGTCTGCCCCACTCCCTGAAAGGCCTCATGTGCACTCCTGTAGACTCTCAACACTCAAATCCAAGATCCATCCCCATGCTCTTTAAAAAGCCTCCTTTAAGCCATGCCTTGGGGCTAGAGTTGTAAACTGGGATGTGGTCCCTTTTCAGGAGGACTGGCCTGGGGAAGACAACAGAAGTGGGTTCAAGCTGTTCAGGCAATGCATGATCTAGAAAATAGGAACACAGAATGCTGGGGGGCATGGCACTTGCTCTCTATGGGCTCCCTGCCCTGTGAGGCAAGGTACAGAGGAAGGCCAGAGAACAGTCCTCTAAAGTATGGGGCCCAGGGCAGGGACCCTAGTTGCTCATGTCTAATAAGAGTGGCCCCTCTGCCTCTCCACCCACCCAAATCTCAGCATTCCTTCTTAAGGAGACAGGTCCAACTCTTCCAAGGAATCTTCCAGGCCCTTGGGCTCACAGGAAGCCCTCTTCAGAAAGTTCTTGATTCATGTTCTGACTGAGACACCATTTACTAAGCACATTTTATGTGTCAGGTGCTTCCAGATACCTTGTTTCACTTAATCCTCTCAATGCCCACTGGGAGGCCAGTGTTATCACCCCCATATCACAGATAAGGAAACTGAGGCTCAGGAAGGCGACATGAATCACCCAAGCTGGTACAGCTAGAAAACAGGAGATCTGGGATGTTTTGGAGCAAGATTATATCCTTTTTCTAAATCAATGAAATTAAAACGATGCACCATGGGAAGGACTGACATCAGTGTTTTTAATAAACCTCCTAAGTGATTCTAATGTGCACTCAGGGCTGACACCCACTATTTAAAATCCCATACAATTCTTATCATTGAATGGGATAGGCAGACTTAGGACAGTATTCTGAATAACAGGAAGATGACGAGTTTTTCTGTGGTGCCTGCTGGTACTTGTGGCCTCTGAGACAGTCCAGGATGCTCCCTGACATTCCAAAAGGAGGGTTGACATCTGTGTCTGAAAACAAAGTTATTGATATTTCTGTGACTTTGGCCTCTGAGTGCTGTGTGCGGATCGTATTTGTTTGAGCTCAGCTGAACTGGGAGAGAGCGCTGAGCTGCCAAGTGTCAGAGTAGCTCAAAAATCAAGGAGCCGTCTAACTCCATACACAAAAGTAAACTTGAAATGGATCAAAGACCTGTTTGTAAGTCATGAAACCATGAAACTCTTAGAAGAAAAATTAGGCAAAAACCTCTTGAATATAAACATGAGCAATTTTTTTCTGAACACATCTCCCCTGGCAAGGGAAACAAAAGCAAAAATGAACAAATAGGACTACATCAAACTAAAAAGCCAAAGGACACAATCAGTAGAACAAAAGGTATCCTACGGTATGGGAGAATATATTCATAAACAACATATCCAGCAAGGGATTAACATCCAAAATATATAAAGAACGTACACACCTCAACACCCAAAAAAGCAAACAACCCGATTTAAAAATGGGCAGAGGATATGAACAGACACTTCTCCAAAGAAGAAATTCAGATGGCCAACAGGCACATGAAAAGATGCTTCAAGTCGCTAATTATCAGGGAAATGCAAA
The DNA here is from genome assembly GCF_040802235.1 of Manis javanica. Lineage (NCBI taxonomy): Eukaryota > Metazoa > Chordata > Mammalia > Pholidota > Manidae > Manis > Manis javanica. The sequence goes on from NC_133156.1 coordinate 49,278,683, forward strand.
TTAAAACCACTATGAGATATCACCTCACACCAGGTAGGATGGCCAACATCCAAAAGACAAGGAACAACAGATGCTGGCAAGGATGTGGAGAAAGGGAAACTCTCCTACTCTGCTCGTGGGAATGTAAATTAGTTCAACCATTGTGGAAAGCAGTATGGAGGTTCCTCAACAAACTCAGAATAGAAATACCATTTGACCCAGGAATTTCACTCCTAGGAATTTACCCTAAGATTGCAGCAGCCCAGTTTGAAAAAGACAAATGCACCCCTATGTTTATCACAGCACTATTTACAATAGCCAAGACATGGAAGCAACCTAATTGTCCATCAGTAGATGAATGGATAAAGAAGATGTGGTACATATACACAATGGAATACTATTCAGCCATAAGAAAGAAACAAATCCTATCATTTGCAACAACATGGATGGAGCTAGAGGGTATTATCCACAGTGAAATAAGCCAGGCGGAGAAAGACAAGTGCCAAATGATTTCCCTCATTTGTGCAGTATAACGACAAAGCAAAACTGAAGGAACAAAACAGCAGCAGACTCACAGAACCCAAGAAGGGACTAGGGGTTACCCAAGGGGAGGGATTGGGGAAGGTGGGTGGGGAAGGAGGGAGAAGGGGATTGAGGGGCATTATGATTGGCACACATGGTGTGTGTGTGGGTCACGGGGAAGACTGTAACAGAGAAGACAAGTAGTGACCTTGTGGCATCTTGCTATGCTAATGGACATAGACTTTGGTGAGGTGTGTGTGGGGGGACTAGGTAATATGGGTGAATGTAGTGATCACAGTGTTGCTATGTGAAATATTCATAAGATTGTATATCAATACCTTAATTTAAAAAAACAAGGAAAAAAATCAAGGAGCCAAAATAAGAGTTTTTAATTTCTTACTGGAATTACATGGAATAAGCAAGAGGCTAAAACTGGAAAAGCGCCAACTCCCCCGTTCCATTTCCCCCATGGATGGCCCTAATCAAGAGTCAGTGTATCAGAGCCAGGTGGAAGATCATCTCACTGTTAAGGGCACCCCCAAAAAAGGCTCCAGCAGTTTTAGGGCCCCTGAGGTAGGTGGGGGGAACAAGGAATATAGATGTTTGAGTACTGAGTCAGAGTGGGGAAAAGCATCTTCAAGATCTCCCTCCTTCCAGTAGATGGTAGAGCTGCCTGAAGGAGACTTCTATTGAAGACTTCAGGTAAGAGGCCTAGGAATAGAGGTGATGGGGAAGGAATGTATATTTACTGGTCAAGGGCCCCAAGTCCCTGACTGTATCCATTGTTAGAGACTGCAGTGCACAGGCTGTACCCCAAGTCTGGCATGGAGAGGGCAGCTAGCTGCTGACCCCACCAGGTCTGCAAGATAGTCTTTGTGATCACTTCTAGTCAGTCCTGAGAAATTGGTGAGGTGTGTCGGGGGGGACTAGATAATATGGGTGAATATAGTGTTCACAATGTTGCTATCTGAAATATTCATAAGATTGTATATCAATTGTACCTTGATAAAAAAAAAAAAACAAGGAAAAAAATCAAGGAGCCAAAATAAGAGTTTTAATTTCTTACTGGAATTACATGGAATAAGCAAGAGGCTAAAACTGGAAAAGCGCCAACTCCCTAGTTAAAAAACCTGTTTTTAACTAGGAGCCAGATTCTGCAATGTTTATCTCCTCATCCAGTCTCTTAAGTAGGGGTCCCTACTATTTCCATTGGTTTGAATGGGCTTTCTCTCTTAAGCAAAAACACTGATGGCTTTCTTTCCAAAATCTTGCCTTTTTATTTTTCCTTTATTTCTCACATTTGCCATTTCTACTCCCTGGTGGCTACCAAGCCCCACATCTATGTGAAATCCAGGCCTACTGTCCATTAGACACTTCTCCACTCACTGCCTTTCCCTGAGCCTCTGCCTGAAAACTTCAGTCAAGAATTCTGAGGAACCTCTAACTTACAGCCTGGTCAGGAGCTCAGGTAACAACCTGGGGTTGCTACCAGTGTCTAAAGTTGGGGTGAGGGGATAGCCCTGTACAACAGCCCGAGTGTGGGATCCGATGCTATCTCTGGATAGTGTCAGAATAGAGTTGTAGGACACCAGACTGGTGTCAGAACTGCCAGTGGTGTGGGAAACAACTCCCCTCCCCACATGTTGGAATCGGGGTACAGAACCAACTTCGGAGGTGGGGCCTTTGGGATGTGATTAGGTCCTGAGGGCAGATTAGTACCCTTAGAAAAGAGACCCAAAGAGATCCCTTCCCCTTCTATCATTGGGGTCACAGCAAGAAGTTGACATTCTGCAACCGGGAAGAGGCCTTCACTGGACGCTGACCACACTGGCAACCTGATTTTGCATGTCCAGCCTCCAGAATTGTGAGATTTCTGTTGTTTATAAAACACCCAGTCTGTGATAGTTTGTTATGGCAGCCTGAGCAGACCAAGACAGCATGGCCTTCCAAGGGCCAGCTTCTGACTACTTCAGTCTTCTTTCATACCACTCTGAATTTATGTTCCAGTAATTCTGAATTGCATGTATCAATATATTGATTTGTTTGTATCACCTTGTGTTTGACATCTGGGCCCTGCTGAGTATTTCATCCTGTAAACTACTTTCTTCTTTACAACCTTCTCCACAACTTACTCCTTCCTCAGGCTTTAAGACTTATCTCAGGTCCTTTGAAGAGTTTTCCCTGCCTGCTCTTCCCATGTTTCCACCTTCACCCACGTAGACTGGAATCAGTGCCTCCCTGCTCCCATCGTTCAGCACTGTGTTTGGCCAGGGAACTTATTACATGTTATTAATACTGTGGGAAGCAGCCAACCCAAAGGCCCCACTGCCTCCCGGCCACTCTGCTTCTCAAAGGATCTGCTTACTATACCAATTGTTGTTCATGGTGAAACAAAAGAATTCTGGCTGCTTGCAGAATGTTCTCTCTGCCACACAGTAAGGCTTTCAGAAACATTGGCCAAGAAAAGCTGAGGAAGAAACTGGGGGTTTTTATGGAGAACACCATCTTATTATGTGATTTTATTCTTCTCCCATTGGAACCAAATTTGTCCACCTCACTACCTTTAGTAACCTCAAAGCCAACTGTGTATAAAATGAGAGTTCCTGTGGCCAGAATTCTCACCTGGCTATGGTTGACTAGCTCACTGTACACCTGTGGGCACTACATGGCTGTTGACTCTACAAAAAGAGCTCCACCCAGTGCTCTGGGCACGACACAGTGGCAGGGTTGCAAGGCTGCAGGAGAGCAGAGCAGAGGCTGGAGTGGTGGCAGCGCTGAGGACAGAGGCCCAGAGGACGGCTGTGTGGACAGAGAGGCCCAGAGGCAGAGACTGGCTTGCTGCATACAGACTTGCTCTGAGTGAATGGGATTCTAGTGACTGACCTGCCACCTAGAAATAAAGTTGGGTATAACCCTTTCACCCTAAAGAGCGTTCTGCTGTCAATTTTCTTTGGTCACATTGAATCCATAGCGAACTTGCCTGGGGCTGAAACCCATTGGCAAGACAATTGGCGTAGTTGGCAGGATTCATTGTTGACCAAGGAAAAAGACAAGCTGCCCTTATGGGAGGGGTGATTCAGTGGGCTGCCCCTGTGAGTGGGGAGACAGTGGATTGTCCCCCAGTGGGTATGTGGTCTGAGGCGGCTTGCCTCCTGGAGGACTGGGCCCCACTCCAGGACTGGAGGCAAGTGGAGGTGACACCTGAGGCAGTAGGGGTGGCTCTTGGTATAGTAAGCAGATCCTTTGAGAAGCAGAATGCCCATGACGCAGCGGGGACTGTGGGTTGGCTGCTTTGCACAGTATTAAAAAAGTCTACAGAGGAGGCCCAAGAAATGGTGGCATGAGAACACGAGCCGCAAACTTCTGTGGATTCCCTGAAGAAAGAGATGGCATTGATGCAGGAGGAGGCAGCACTAGAGCACTGGCAGCAAGGTGCCATTGGAGACGAGATGACAGTGCTGCCAGGTGTTCTGAAGGAGGAAGAGGCCATCAAGAAAAAAGACAAACTCCTGACAGAAGCACAGGCAGAGGTGGCATGAGAACAACAGCTGTGAAGCATTGAGCTGAAGGTAAGAGACCTGCTGAAGACTGAGCTGGCATTGTTGCGAGGCACTGTAGCAGAGGAGGCACTTAGGAGAGTGGAGAGAAAGGTGCCATCAGTCTCAAAAATGGAGGAGCTGGGGAAGGATGAAAGGGTGGTGCCAGAAGCACTGGCCCCTCCTGTATTGAAAGCACACCCAGTGGTTGTAAAGAAAATAAAGACCCAGCAGCTGAAAGTTCCCCAAGGAGAGGAGCAGCCCCCTTCCTAGGTCGTGGAGCACTCTATGGTCCACCCCTATACTCAGGCTGAGCCGGTGGCTGTGGGACTTAGGGGTGGATGGAATTCTTCTTTCGGGATCAGAGATGGGAAAGCTGTCTTCCTTGACAGTGCAGCCTGCCTTGAGGCAGCAATTACAAATGCAGGGTGACATGTACAGTAGCTGAAGCAACAAGAACCCGGAAAGAAATAAGACCTGTTATTCACAGGAGGAATTTGAGGGGCCTCATGAGGGTTACAAGGACCCAGATGTGGGTTGATTTGATACAGGCAGGAGTAGATGGAAGGAAATTAGATGGGAAGCCAAATAGGATCTTACTGGAGCTATGGCAACAGCTGAAACCAGAGCAGCAGTTCCAGCCATTAAGACCAAAAAGGCAGAGATCAGAGATAGAGCCACGAGTCCGGCCTGTGTGTCTGTGCAAGACTTTTTGCTGGAGAACAATGTTTGAGCTTCCTTGCACGGGGACCATTGCAGAGGACTAAGGGCACATAGACTGAGAGGAGAGAATCCTGGAGGGGTGGAGTGTGGAGCAAATGAGAGTTCCTGTGGCCAGGATTCTCACCTGGCTTTGGTTGACTAGCTCACTGCATACCTGTGGGCACTATATGGGTGTTGACTATAAAAAGAGCTCCACCCAGTGCTCTGGGCACGACACGGTGACAGGGCTGCAAGGCTGCAGGAGAGCAGAGCAGAGGCTGGAGTGGTGGCAGCGCTGAGGACAGAGGCCCAGAGGATGGCTGTGTGGGACGGCTGGCAGAGAGGCCCAGAGGACAGCTGTGTGGACAGAGGGGCCCAGAGGCAGAGACTGGCTTGCTGCATACAGACTCGCTCTGAGTGAATGGGATTCTAGTGACTGACCTGCCACCTGGAAATAAAGTTGGGAATAACCCTTTCACCCCAAAGAGCGTTCTGCTGTCAATTTTCTTTGGTCACATTGAATCCATAGCGAACTTGCCTGGGGCTGAAACCCATTGGCAAGACACCAACGATAAATCAACACCGTGGGGTGCGTCCTGCACTGACCCGCTTGTTCTTCACCACTCCTTCAACAACCACTTCATTTCTCTGCCCCCTACCTGGCTAAGATTTCACGGACCTTTCTTATAGTCTCTTCCTTGCTTAATTCCTTGTCCCTCTCTCTTCATCTCTGCTCAAAAAACTGGCCAATTATTTTCTGAACACATGTTTCCTGGAGTACATGAACAAATGGAAACAAACCTTCCAATACATGCCACTATTTTCCAACTTCTACAGCCCCAAGTTCCTTGGTACATTCTCTCCCTTCCAAGTTATCAGGTGATCAAAGCTTCATTTCTTCATAAAACTAGTCACCACCCTTCTATCCTAACAGTGGTTTCTTTGCCACTTGCTGCTAGCCTCTAATCCAGTGCCACGTACTTTAGGTTTTTGTTCTTCAGCGTCATTCCATTTCTGGTATTGGTTGGGATAGGTGTATTAAATGGGTAAATCTCTGACACCTGTGCCTAAATGAAGTTTGTTTCCTTCCTCACACTACAGTTACTTCACTGCTTGGTGGAGGGACCTCTGTTAATTTTAGCCACTTAGGGATCAGGCTGACAGAGCAGCCACCATCCTGAATACTGCTGGCTGTCATACTAGAGGGAAAAGATGCCTCCTGGTCTCAAACAGGTGATAAAGGGCTCTAGCCTAGAAGTGGCACACATCATTTCCAAACACAATTCACTCAATAGATGGCCCGAACTAGTCATATGAACCTACTCAACCACAAGGGAAACAGAAGCACAGTCCTACTGTTTATCTGAAAGGTGGAATACTGAAAATTTGCTTAATGTTAATGATGACTGTTAAGATATTAGCTTGTGGTATTATGTGCATGCGGTGAGCACTTGGAGGTTAAGAAATTTGAGGTCATATACATAGTTAAGTCTGAGTATTTGAATCTGTTTCAGAATACATGCTCTTATCACTACTCTATACTACCTCAAACCACCAGCAAGTATGTTGATTTTTAATTCTTACTACTGGTGTGTAATTTAATTGGGGTGGTCATTTTTTTGCTTTTTTCTTGTTTGCTTGAATTGAGAAAGGTGCTGAAATCTCATCATGATGGCAATTCATGCCTTATCATTTCATCAATTTTAGCTTAATTTTCTGGCTATTTGATTACTTGCATATGTATTTTGTTATGACTTCTTGGTTAACTGAATTTTTTATGATTATGCAATGACCCTATTCCTTCCTTATGATGGATTTTATCTTCAAGTTTATTTTGCTTAATATAACTATGTAAGCTTTACTTTATTTTGCTACTGCTTGCCTGATTTTTAACCCCTTTGATTTCAAACTGTCCAGGTCCTTATACTGAACATTATAGGCAACACATAATTTTTTTTTTCCTGTTAAACTCAATCTCTTAATTGTCAAACTTAGTCCACTTGTATTTGTTTGTAAAGGTATTTGCATTTTTCTCATTACTTGTAGTTCTGCTTTCCTATATTGATTGCTCCTCCTTGTGTGGATGTTAACTTATTTTTAAAATTTATTTGGATAACATTCTGGTGCCACATTACTTGCCCAACAAAGCAAGGGTTAAAAAAAAAAAAGCACTGGAATGGGATAAGGAGAGCTAGGGTTGAGTTTTGCTTATATTAACTTGCTGTGTGACCCAGGACAACTCAGTTGACTTCTCTGAGCTTTGTTACTCCATGTAAAACCTCCAGTTTTAATCAGCAGTCTGTGAGATTCCTTCTAACTCTTGGATTCTGTCTGCCAAACTTGGCTGGTCAATGGCTCTTGGTGTGTGAAAGATCCTACAGCATCTCTAATCTGAAGTTTGCTCTTAAATCTTTTTTAAAATTTTTTTTGCAGCATGATTGACACAAGTATCTTTAAGTCTCAAGATAGAATGCCTTCTTCACAGCATTATTTCAGAAAAAAGCAGCATTATGTAAAATAACCCAAGAAAAAACAATGTTTGTAATTTAGTTATCTCGTGTCCAAGATTGGTCAAATCTTAACTTTCAAAGTTAGGGAATTGGATGTGTTGACACTAGTGTGAGTAGTTATTTTGTATCCATATTCAAAATAGTCAGTATGAGTTTTGACATAACTCACACCTGTGGAAACATCCCCACAATTAAGATAATTAAACACATTCATTGCTCCCCTACAGATTTTCTCCAGATTCTCTGTAATTCCTCTCTTCCTCCAATCCCTGGACCCACACAACCACAAAATGGTAAGGATTACCTTCTGACACATGATGCTGAAATGACTATATGTCCCTATGCCAAAACAACACCCCCCACCCATGCCCCACAAAAACCAAAACGCCTTTGCAAAACCTCTACTCTTACTTCATGGATTCACAGGAACAACATAAGGAGGAGAGGAAACTTTACAAAGTTTCTGCTCTTAGAGTTTATATTCTACTTCTACATTTCAGTTCAAACCTTATATTTAATCAGAGTGCAAATGTGGGACTATAATATATAAAATAAAGGATAAAAAGACAGACATAGTAAACAACTTAGAGAATTTATTTGTAAAGTAGGAAATAAAAGGCATGGTTTTAAGATTCTAGAATATGAACAAAACTAGAAAAAGTTAAAGTACAGAAAAGGCTTAAGACAGTACTTAAATTGGCTTAATGGCCATACAATACAAACAAGCAAAACCTAAGTGTCTCTCATGCGAATAAGCATTAAGGAAAAGAGTATGGGAATGTTTACAGAACAGGCCACAACAAGTATTTTTAAAATTTACATAAACTGTACATAAATGAAAAATAAATTAAACAATTTACAAGAAATGTTTGATAGGTTACAATAGGCTATAACTTAAGATTATGAATAAAATTTGTAGCACATTAGACATTTTTATATTACAGATTCAGTGTTAGAATTCCAACATGTACAATGCTTATACTTGACAGAACAATGCATCACATACAATAAGGTAACTTAAACTGAAATGGCTTATGTAAGTACAATTAACTTGTACAACCATCTTCTAGGTGTGATTTGGTCAATAACAGGCCAGACTTAAGACAAATGCTTTCAACTTCAGTTGAAAAGCCAAATTTCAAAAAATGCACACAATGTATTAAGAAAATGTTAAAACCATCTTAACATGACTTATGTCCTAATTCATTCATTATATCTGGGACAAGGAGACTAAGATATTGATGTCAGGTCTACAAAATTATCTTCTGTTTCTAAGTGTTGTAAACTAAAAGGGGCACCTCAGAAAAAAGCGGCAAATTTGAAGATGGCTTAGTATCAGTGACAACTACTGTACCAGGTATGATATCCATGACTCAAAGATACTCAGATATCTAAAATAATCTCAAAGTATTTGCATTACTCATGAATACTTTATAAAAGATGAAATGTTTTCTTTGCAAGTTACTGAAACTATAAGCACAGCAATGTATGAAAGATGTTAACACCAAAAAAAAGGCAACATTTTAGAACTGAAATTTAGTTGCACACTTAAATCTTGAATTTTAACTTCACATCACTCCTTTGAAAAATACAATCCTCATTAGTTTTTCTAAACATAAAATTAGTGGCAGCTGCAGCAAACAGACTGAAAATCTGAGAGAAAAATTACCCCTTGATTACAAAAGAGTCAGAATGTAAATAAAGGTTTTAGATTTTTTTATGGAAAAAAAAATCAATTTCCCCTTAAACACATCATTCAGCACTAACTTTAGTACCTGAAATACCAGTATCAGTACACTGCTACATTTATTTCAAATAGTAAGCTACAAATGTCAGACACATGTCCAATCTGATTATCACACCATTCTAAGGATAAAAGTATTTTAGGCCTTCATCATATTTGATGTAATGACTATAGACTATAGTCCATGATATTTCAACTCACTTGCAGGTAATTAAAATTGTGCTCTATAAATTTTGCTATGAATTGCATTAGACAATAGCAATAAATAATTTCAGGAGGGGTTTATCGCACATCTATTCCTATTCACAATGATCAGAAAACACAAACAGCTTGAAGAAAAGGGCTATTTAAAAAAAATCCCATCTAATATTCAAACATTGATAAACTTAATGGGAATGTTTCTTTCTGTGCAGTGGAAAAGTTCTGACAATGCCCACATATTTTAAAAATCAACATAATAAAAATTGCAGATATCTTTACAGATTGATGTACACATAAACACACTTTTATACAAAGCCCTTTGTATTACTTTAAGGTTATCCATGTGGCCACTGCAGGCAGTAATGTAGCATTATGATAGAATAACCAAATACCATTCTACTGGTTTGGTGGGAATTCAAGATGTAGCACCTACCAACTCACACAAATAAAAATTAACTCTAAAACATGACACCAAATATCTGAACAAACTGTTTTAAATTTAGTCTTTCCAAATGCTGCCATGGAGCAACCAACTTTCTTTCTCAGGATCCTGATGATAACTGAGTCATTTTCTGTTCTAACAAATCAATTCCCTCATTTACAAATAAAGAAAATAACATTCAAAGAAGTTTACACCAGTGGCAGTACTTCAAATACAGTATCAAATTATGATCCCATGGTCTACTTATAAACCAGACTGATAACACAAACAATAAAGACTGCTTTAAGAGGACATTCGAGAAAAAAATAAAAGACATTTGAACTCTTTGGAAATGGAAATCACTCAGAATTTAGATATGGCCAAAAGAGCTGGGATGACTTACTTTCATGCCACAATTATTTTTAGTAGTCTGTTAAAACAAAGTTGGCTGAATCCCTTCAGTATTAGACTAAAATACTAAAATAAAAAAACTTATTGGAAAAATAGGACATTGTTGAGATTTCATGGCAAATCATCTTAAATAAGGTCAGAGTATTATTACAAAAAGGCAATATATTTCTGATATTTTGTTATACATACTACAAAACAGTAAGATAAAGGCAAAAATTGTATACTCATTTTTCTGGCGATTACCCTTTATCAGTTTTTTCATGGCTTTAAAGGAGAATTTCTAAACTACACTCTCAAATGCAACAGACTAAAAGCATAAAGTGCTCAAGAGAAAAAGATACACTAAGTAAAATATGAAAAATTTTGCATATAATAAGCAGGGTAGTTATCAAGGATATTTCAAAATTCTTACCTTGCTAAGCTTTCTACCCAAAAATGCAACCTTAGAAATCAAGGCAAGATGTGATGAGCTGCTCTTACAAGGCAAGAATACTGCCAGCTGTAGAGGAAAACCTTTTCCCTTTCAGCTGCAACATTTTTCTTTCAGAAATGAAGTTTCAGAAACCAGTACTGACAATACAGCAATGACATTTGCATGCAAAGGTAAAAAATTTAGTAATAATTATAGAGTATATTTGGCAAACAATTTGAACCTCTTGAAAGCCGGTTAGTGACCATGTATATTATTGGTAACGGCACTGACTTAACCTAAATTAAGAACTCACCTATTTAAACTGGAGTAGCTGAGTAAGGAATGCCCATGTCAGTAGGCAAACAAATATAATACTTTGTACTCTGTCTCTGGAGAAGTCCTGGTGTAGAACTGAAGGCCATTAGTTCTAAAAGTCTCTAGTTAAAAGGCTGTTTTTTAGGGGGTTGGGGGGAGGAGTTTGGGGCTTACTCTTCTTTACCAAATCCCAAAACAAATCAATAGTGCTCCTTTCATTAGAAAATGTTGAGTTTTTAAGAATGAAAATGAAATTCAAAAGTTATAAAGATTCTCCCGTGGGTACAGAACTCTGTAAGAATTAACAGGGTCTCTTTTTTAATTCTTTAAAATTGACTTCTCGAAGTTCAGTTAGGTAAGGTGAGGGAGACGTGAGGGAGACTGATTTAAGTCCCTGGAATCATCAGATTTGTTGCAGAGGAAGAGTATGAATTTTGGAGACTGCTGAGGATGCAAGGATGTGTCTTGGGCAACCTGATGAGTATCATAGGAAAAATGATGCACACTATGATGAAATGGAAGAATGCAATGAATTTTTAGAATGGTCAGAAATACTACTTGTCTGTGTAAAATAAACTAACCCCGAAGAGCCACTTCATTATCTCTACATTTTAAAAAATAAGGCCCCCATATATTCATTCCCCTCTCAAACATTCTTTTTAAAAAAGCCTTTCTTTATAAAGTTTAAAAGATAATGACAGCATTAATTTTTAGCAGCTAGTTCTAGAACTGTAGTCTACCACTACCCATATGTGCCTAATAAGAACTTGAAATGGAATTTAGCCTAAATTGAGATGTGCTGTAAGTGTAAAATAGGCACTCATTTTAAAAAGTATCCCCCCAAAAAGGAAAAATATTTCCTAAGTGACTTTTTATATTGATGTAACAAGTTAGATATATGGGTTAATTAGAAATATGTAATTGAGATGAATTTCACCTATTTTTTTTTACTTTTTAAATGTGCCTACCAGAAAATGTAAAATTACATGTGGCTCACATTTTATTTCTATTAGCACTGTAAAGAGCACAGAGCGTTGAGGCATTATGCTGACTGGGATTAGAGCCAAACCACTTTACCACTGCATGCTTCCAAAAAATTTCTTGAGATGCTAATAAAAAAATCAGAATCTTGGTAGACTTCATTGCAATTCTGGGTTCTTATTTATTACTCCAGTAATTCTAGATTATCCAAGAGAAAAGCAAAGAGCAACTGTGTGAGATCGTTGTTCACTGTGTATGTATTTTAGCAGGTAACTTTAGTTTCAAAGGACAAAAAGAATGAATTATAGTCCCAGATTAACCAAACTATTCATCAAATGAACCTATATACATTTTGATCATTCCATTTATCTCTTAAAGACAGCCCCAAATCTGTCTTTAAGCTAACTATATGTAGCTGCTAACATAGTTTGCCACAGGGATACAACTTGAAGTTATCATTTAAAAATAGAAACATTTTGTACAGACACCCAAGTCATAAAATTGTAAAGTAAACTGAACAGATAGCTTTTGGCTACACTACTAGTCACTACAATGGAGACATTACAGTAAGAAGCGTTTAGTCACTGGAGGCTTTCACAGTGACTACTGATAGGAATTCAAAGGTCCAAATTCTAAAAGTTTATCTTCACATGTTTTTCCCACTAATTATTTACTCTTGCTATTCATACATTCATGTTTTTAGATAGAGAAAACTGAATTTTAAGTATTTGAGCACAAAATCTGAAAACCACAAGGAGAAATGTCTTTATCAAGCACTTCTTGATAGTCTATTGAAAATCTTTCTCTATGGAGAATTGTGTTCTGTAAGAACATGTTGTAATATACTCCCTTCTTCCTGTAAACAATTTTTAAGCTCTTCAAAGTACATCCAGATTTAATAGTACTTCGAGGAGATATTTTCCCCCAAGTTTTTCTACTTCCTAAACCATAAGTAAGTCTCAAACAACTCTGCTGAACTACTGGACCTTGAAAATGTTACTGCCTAAGTAAAATCTGAAAACATTTACATTATAAAAAATGACTTTAATTAGAGAACAAACTCCAAGGCAAAAGGTTTTACAAATTTTGGAACTGTAATGCTGTTACTACCAGAACATACAAAACACTGATCCTTTCATAATTCTGCAGTACTGTCTCAGACTCCCAGAATTTCGGAACAACTCTTAGATTTCTGTAACATCGTTAATAATAATAGATTTTGTTGCTATTTATAATAAGTCTTTAGCTTTAAAAGTTCAGACAGACCTAATTAAACACAACTGACTGGTTTGAGCCTAACGTAAATGTGGTATATCAAGAGTACAGAACTCTACCAATGCATGCAAACCATATTCTGTTGGAATAGTCCTGAACCTCATTGAATAGACTTTCAAATAAGTAATTAAACCTCCAATTTAAAAATATTAAACATTTTGAACTGTATTGATTTACTCTTAACATAAAGTACAGTATCATCAATATGTGCATTTTTGAAGATTCATTTTTAAATTCAGGTTATTATGTAACATAGTATTTCAATTAAACTATGGCATTTGAAAAAAATTTTAGGGAAAGATCACAACAAACATGCTTTTGGGGAGTATATGTTAGGAAAACTGTAATAATAATGTTGCCTTAACATCTCTAAAATCACATAAAAATTATCATCTTTGATTGCTATTTCAATAGTTTTGAAACAGGGTATGCTACTGTCTGCTTACTAGTAACCAAAACACACATACAACAGACTTGTAACAAATACTGAAATTCAATTATCTTCATGAGTTAAACATTTCTGAGACTTTAAGATTTGTATTTGAGCATACAGTATTGCAATGTTGGCTACATAAAATAAATAGAAAATCTTTTGAAAGGAAGCTCAATAATCAGAGGCTATATTGCATTTAAGAAATTAACACTGCTTATATACAGAAGAGTAAGCATTTCAATTAGAAATACTCACGTTACCAGGTTCTCTTTTAATATGGCAACATTTAGCAGCTTACCATTTTGACATTTAAATATCAACAGGAATGGAGCTACTCTTTTATCCTTTGGTTCCCAGTGACAAATAATCCAGTAATAATGCCTCTGGTTGTCAGTTTCTTTTGGATGACATTTATTAGCAGAGAGAAATCTGATGTTTTAGCTGAAATTTGGCAGCCCAAGAAGTGCACCAACTGCTCCAAAGTATCCCTGTATAATTTCAAAACAAGTATTAATGTGGTGCTTTTAAAGTAGCATGCAACATTAGGCACTAGTAAGAAAACATATTTATGTACAATCTATTTATTTTAAGAGAACACCTATTTCAGAAATCCACCAATCTGTGTTGTCAGCTATTGTAAAAAGAAAAGCTGTATTAATACAGTTTAACATACGTATTTTTAAATATGTATTTAAATACATAACAAATTGAAATGTATTTTTAAAGTCTGGCTTTTAAATACTAAAGCTTCTGTGCTTTTACTATCTAAATTCTGTTGCAAATTATATATTGCAATTCTGTGCTCCTCTCCCCTTTCCTCAAAATATTTTCTCTGGCTTTGCTTGCCACTCTCAAAGCCTATGGCGTGCCACATGAAGCTGCACAAGAGTGTATCATTCTATTTGTATAGTAAGAGCAGTGACAATGAAACACGGCAAGCTGGTAAGAGCAGAGCAAATACCCACAACTTGTATCATTAAAATTCTCAGTAATATATCCATTTGAGTGACCAGAAATAACTCAAGTAAGTTTATTCAATCCAAAGCATTATATGAATTATTTGCTCAGATTGTAATTTAACTGAATGTAGTGAATGAATAGGGAACAATATCTTGAAGAACAAACTCTAAAATGTTAACATTGGTTAGACCTGTAGAGGTGGGGGTGAAGTTGTGGTGGGAAGATTAAGGAGAATTTTCATTGCTGAACTATGTATTTTTGTACTGTTCACATTTAACATCTGTTATCTCAGGGAAAAAAAAAAGAACTGTGAAACTGTTACCTCAATGAGGTGTCTGCCAGGTTACAGTAACCTCTGTCTGCCTCAACTCCAACCCAAGTGAGGGAATCAATATGCTATTTAGTTATATCATATACTTTTGTACCTTACTTGTAAGTACAGAGCAAGAAGCAATGTATGAAACCTTCATACAAAAAGCATGCTATTAAAATTCACAGAACAGTATTTTACCATACCTCGTGCTCTAGAAACAATGCTTTCAGCTGACCTTTTGACCAGTAGTCCAGTGCATATGCCAAAAGTTTCATCGAGAGAATATTGACACGTAAAAAGTTCCCAACAAAGACAACTCTTTTTATTTTCTAAAAGAAAAGAAGGTAATGACTTGAAAAAAGAATTACCAAGTAGATTTTACAACATAGTAGGTTTTACAAAATCTCTTCTTAAAAATGTAAACAACTACTACCTTTTATTAGTGCCTATTACATTCCTGGTACATAACTCCATAATCCTGAATATTTAAAAATTATTTCAGGACATGTCACTACACATTTGTCAAGCCCATAAAATATACACCATGACTGAGCCCAAATGTAAACTAGTGACTTTAGGTGATAATGATGTGTCAATGTAGGTTAACAGACTGTAACAAACACACCAATCTGGTGCTGGTGCATGCATGGTAACTCTGTACTTTCCACTCATTTTTGCTATAAACTAAAACCCATAAAGAATAGTCTATTTTAAAGAAAGAAAAGTTCTAGAAATATCCTAGCAAATTAATTAATTATAGGTTAAAACTGGTTTTTTTAAATGGCCAATAAATAATCCATTTAATAAGTAATTTGGAGAAATACTACTGATGAGATTAAGAAGACAAACCAAGGAAAATTATTTCAAATGTATTTAGGATTACAAAAAAAACCATAAACTTGGCCAACATGTTGAAATTATGCTCAACAATGACATGCAACCTGCGGATCTAAGGTGGAGAGCAACACTGACTAGGGTGATGGCATTCTCTGTCCCAGGACTAACCCATCAAATCATTCTCTCTGCTGGGATTCTACTCACTCATTCGGCTCCTTAGCTATTTTAAGATGAGGAAATATCAGATGGAGGAAATGGTGTCTGAATTTTTGGAAAACCTACTTCAGATAATCCTTCAGATAAAAATAACCAGCCATGAAATAAACCTGGCTGCACATGCTCTTCCTAAGTATGCAGCATCCAGACTGCCTGCGAAGATGAGGTCTCAGCGCCTTCATAGCCCTGTACAATGCTGCTTGATCATATGCAACAAGGCAGCACTGTAAAGAGGCCGAGGGCAGTAAGACCGCCTCCAGGAGCTCCACTCGTCACGCAGTAACAGCAAACCTGCCTTCAGTGATGTGTTCCCGCAAAAGTCCTCCTTAGGAAGAATTCCTCTGTCTCTCCAAGACTTAGACTGTTTATTTCTGAAAAGGTTTCTGGATAAATATGAAATGTAAATACCTATTTTTCCTATTTCAAATTCGAATTATCTGCTATTTTCTTTAAAGGTACTGAAACAATTCGATACATAACGTATATACCTAATGAGTCTCGGAATCAGGAAATTTCTACCCTAGAGTCCTCCTTAAGGAACATGTAGAAAGCCTGGTATATGTACATAAAACTCCAACTCATTCTTCATATAATAAAAAAATTTACCTCATTAACAGCACACATTCGTGCCACAGAACCAATGTTATTGGTGATAGTAACTAAAGTAGCTCTTGCTAGATCTTCTTTACTAACAGATTCTCGCTTCTCCTTATAAATCATATTCCCAAAACTGCAGAAAAATGAAAAAACAATATCAAACTACTAATAACAAGCAACATTTTATACATTTTGGGAGTTTATTCTATAGATAAATCTAAACAAGTATGTACAATGTGACTCACTGACCTGTACATAGCAAAATATTGGAACTACCCAAACACCCATCAAACTATGATATATTCACATAATGGAATCCTTGAAGCTGTTAACAAGGGAGGGAAGAAAGAAGGGAGAGGAGAAAGGAGGGGAAGGAGGGGGGAGAGGCAAAGGGAAGAGAAAGAAACGGATAGAGGCAGGCAGACAGACTAATATAGTGCTACTGAAGACTTACATATAGTGCGCTATACAATGGTGTGTTACCCTCTATATAAGGAGGGGACAAGGATATGTATTTACAGAAACACTGGAAAGATTCTCAAGAATGAATAAAAATGGTTTCTATAGGGTGCACTCAAGGGAGATGTCTAATTTTTCTTTTCAACTACATGAATGTTCAAAACTTGGAACCTCAACTGGGTAAGAGGAAGCCCCCTTACAACTTAATTGTTTTCTAAAAACTAAATAAGCAACTTTGATTACAACATAAATGTTAAACCTACCTAGATGCTACAGCCCAACCTGGCAGACCGAATCTTTCATAATCTCCTCCATAAATATCACGGACCAGCTTGTCAGCATGGGTGCTGTCACCTTTGGATGCCATTTCAAGAGCCTCTTCAAAACTTTCACAGCCCGTCAATAAACTGCATAAACCCAGAAAGGTACCACCTCCAAGACTAAAAAGAATAAAGAAACAAGGTAAGTTGCATTTACACACCGTATTCTTTCTCCAAAGTAAAGGGTGGAACATTCATTTAGTCAATAAACACACAGAAAGAACATATTACTAAAGCCAAGTGCTAAAATATTAACATAATGAAGAAAGGTTAAGAAAAATACTTAGCCAACCCCAACTTGTCAGATCAAAGAATAAACCAAAGGGAAGAAAATCATTGGGTGGTAACTACACAAAGACAAGAGATCTCTACTAGTATCTTCACCTGATACCTCACACTCTTTTAACTGCTAAACGTAAATGTTTTTTACGAAAAAGAAATAAATGTTAAAGATTAATTCCATATGAATTAAAAGGAGAAAACTTATTATTCTAAATAGTTTCCAGGAAATCATTTTGTGAAAGGCCTATTACTGCAGCCTGACAAGGCTGAAATCAATTCAGTGTGATTAACATCAACATTTAACAGGACCCAGAAATGAATGCAGGGAGGAAATTTATGTCAGGTGGGTTATCATGTTAATTGGTTCTATTGTTTTTTTTGGGGATATGCTTACATAATGAAATGCTCCCTAATCCCTAAAATAAAAACCTTTGCTCTCTAGACTCACCTAAATTTCTAACAGGTCCTACTACCCCTGAATCACTGTTGGAGTTTAAATAACGCTTCCTTTTAAGTCTTTGGCATACGAAGTTACAATGGAAGTAGATTTTTAGCCACCAGAGCAATAAAATACAAAATAAAGCATTATTTAAATAAAATTACTACTTTAAAACTGAAATGAGTTTTTTCACAAGTCAATGCAAAACATCCCCAAATCATTTTTCTTGACTAATAAATAGGAGTTTCCACCTTTCTTGAAAGCCGATGAAGTACACATGAGAATCATAAAGAAAAAATTTTCAATCTCATTTCAAACATTTCAGGTATGACAGAAAATTTTATGGGATACTTGAAACATCTCATGTTAAATTCATCCTTTAAGAATTAATCAGTGTTGCCCAAATAATCCCCTTAAATTTAAAACAAATCAACATGTGGCAAGCTTTAGGCTTAAATATATCTATAAAGAAGTGAAAAATAAGGGAAGAAAAAAGTGCTTAGGAAAAGATATTGTAATCATTCCAGTTAAAACTGACTCTTATCATTATGGAAATTTTGATCCCAATTGTTGCTAACCAAATATAAATACTTACTGATTTTAGTTTTCAGATTCTGTATACATAAATTATAAAATAGTATTATCTCCAACACTTCAAGTTATACTTACACATCTACATTTTTTGCTATTGCACAAATACAAGTTATTTTCTTGATGAAGTTACCATTAATGAACTGATTTCACAACTTCCATTGTATAAAATATGAATGCTACAACAAGAACAGAAAGGATACTACCTTGTCCCAGTTACTCGTTTATAGTTGTCTTTTGAATGGACTGCTAAAATACTGACTCCCGAACCAATGTTCACTACCAGCAGCGGATAAGGATCATCCAGGTTAAAAGGCATCTTTTGGCATCGCTCAGGTTCTGAAGCATTAGCAAAATAATAGCACTCTGCTTGTCCATTGAAACTGACAGAATCTATATACAGCAAGCCCTTTACAAGGCAGTCAAGTTCGTCCAGTTTGTGCAGGTGGAGGTTTCCAATCTGTCAAAAAAAACAAAAAACATCAAACTTTTATAAAGTGAACAAAGGACAGCATATAAAATACTTGACTCAGTACTGTATAATTTTCACATACTCTACAAACTTCAAAATCATCTATGACCCCAAAACGTTTTCACTAGTTTCACATCAAAACCTTGGTCCAGTGCTTCTCAGTGATGATGATGACGATGGTTATACCTCAGTGATGAATGATGATGGAGGCATTCTGGAAATCTGTGGGTACATCTTAGTTTTCACAAAAGTGGAGAGGAGAGTTAACACTTAGTGGGCAGAGCCTTGGGATGCCAGACATCTGCAATGGTGGGGCAGTTGTACAAAACAAAGAACTTTCCCATTTCTGCATTATCTTTGAGTGTCCTTACATTTTTATAGGCAGAAAATTTTATTTATAATTATCTGAGCCTATCTATGTGTATAAACACAAAGCATTCTTTAAAAAAAAAGATTTTTTTTTTAAAAAGGTTGACATTATGTATGAAAAAATAGGACAAGTTGAGGATGAAGTAATTTTCCTAAGGATATTCAGTATGTTCCCTGATTTGGTGCATAACCTCTACCTGTTCAGGTGACCAAAGATGACTGCTACAAGGAGGAATAGTAGGTAATATATTTTAATGATCAATTCTTTTTATTTATTTATTTTTATTAAGGTATCATTGGTATATAATCTTATGCTCAGATTTCACATGAGCAACACTGTGGTTACTACATTCCCCCTATTATCAAGTCCGCACCACATACCCCATTACTGTCCATCAGCATAGTAAGATGCTATAGTCATTACTAACACAAAGCATTTTTTACATGGTTTTAATACGTACTAAATGTGCTAAGAATGCAACCACCATATAAACTGAGAAAATATTGTACTTTTCATTGTCTGGCCTTTTACCAAGTGTTGTTTAGCATCCTGGCAAGTTGTATCACCATAGGGAACACCATTGTGGTATTCGATTCTCCAGTAAAACTTACCGTATCAACCTAAGAGTTTGTGGCTTTAAAATTCAGTGAATCCATGCATAGGTGGCAAGCATCTAACTGCTTCATTATACCCTCTCATGTACCAGATTACCAGAGAATCTATCTACTACATACTTAACTCCCTGTCTTTATAGTGTAGCTTATGTACTACTTTGAAATTCTTAAACTCATTTCAGGTTAGTAAAGAGTATATTACAAAATATTTGTTATCAAAGATCTCAGCTTCAGTATCTGGGAAGCTTTCCAATTCGCTAGGACTTATCCCTCCTCTGTTCTCATGGCACCTCTCTTCATAGCAGTGGTATTAATTATAAGGCACTGAACTTTATAATTCACTTATGTGTGTAGTCTAGAATACTGCATTCTTTGAGGGCTGTCTGTGTCTTATTCCTAGATGAATTCTGTGTCTAGCACAGTATCAGGCATATACTAGATGCCCAGATATTGGCCTAGTAAATAACTGAACATCAACAAAACAAGTATTATAGAATTTCAGAACTTAGTATCAATACTTAAAAAAAAACTAAAACATTGTATCTGGATAACAGTATCTTCAATGGCCAGGTGCAAGAATACTAGCAAACATTAAATATCACATGTCCAAACAAACAGGCCTCAAATCCATGAAATTTATGCTCAGATTACTCAATAAACTGAATACAAATTAGTATCATCCATCACAAGAATAATGTTTTTTAATAAAAATTTACTTTTAAACTACCTCAAATTACAAGGGGCTCACTTATGTGAGCCCTATAAATGATCACTTATATTTTATTAACAGAATTTTCTTACATGAATTTAAGAAATTAAATGGTCCACATGTGTATTTTCAGGGAAAACAAACTTAGGTAGCTCCAATGCCAATTTTTAAATCCTAATGCTAACGGAAAGAAAAGAAAGGAAGCTTGGCAAATCCCTACTAGCACATAAATCAACACTTACACAGTTCTCTTGCCATATCCAAATGACCCCATTTGGGACAGGAACATGGTAGGTTTGATGGTATAAAACCAGGGAGAAAGGGGTAATGGGACTTGCATCTCAGGCGTATTCTGACTTTAGTTGGGGTTTGGGAAGGAGATGGCCTTGGGAGAGATGACTAGACTCAAAAAATCATGCAAACACAGGACAAATTCATTGAAGTCCCTCTTCACTGTGGCTTTGTAGCAGTCCCTAAAATTAGCTTTATCAAATATTACGTACAACAGGCCCAAATCTCGGCAATTTTTACTCATCCTATACAGGTGTTTAAATGTCCCCAAATCCAGTCATGAATACATACTTCCTCTGTACCTGCAGGGGTACTAATCTAAGAAACATACTAGGTGAAAGTCTAGCCTCAATTTTCAGTATTAGAGAGAATGGGCATCAATTTTTGGCTTTGAGTAATAGATACCTACTGTGCGAAAATCTTTTTCAAACTTGTAAGCACCACCTCCTGTAGCACATAGCACCGTGTGTAATGTGGAGAAGTTTTTATCTCTCCCCATTTGGATAAAAGTAGGCAGGTCCTGGGTTGGAAATCTGATAAAGTGCAAGTTCCCTCTCCGGCCAAAGAGTGTTAAATCCTTCAGTTCAAGGTGTACATCCCGAATACCAGTGGATCCATACGCTACATTAGAAGTCAAATATTTCCGGATACTTTTTAAGCTCTCAACTTCCTCTTGTTCTTCCTCTGCTGTGATATCAATTGGTTCAAAATATGACAGCTTCACTAGAGTTCCCCCAATGTCCATGCCAAACCATGGGAAAGCTGTGGATAAAAAAAAATACATATGTACATATATGTAGATTTTGGAAATGTAAATTAGGAACTAGTCAATTAGCCACTAATTTCATTTACCCTGAATCATGCATTCAGTCAATATTTACAGAGTAAGAAACATTTATTTACAACTCAGCATTTCCCCTTCAAAGTGCTATTTTGTATATTTTCTAAAAATCCCTAACATAGATGGTTGGAGCTGGCCCAGGGCTTTTGAATTTCTGGTCTGGTAGGCATTCTTTTTCATTTATTAAATACTTATCGAACAAGTTATAGGAAAAATTTGGACCAATTCTGTTAATAGATCATCACTGAGAACTTGAAAATGTTTCTAAAAATATTTTAAAGAATTGTAGTAAAACTGGCCTATAATCACCTCAAAAGAAGAACACCTTCTTAAAAATAAATCTTTTTTCTTTGCCCATTGAACATATTAGGGTTCTTTGGTACATCTGGTTTATTTAGCTATTAATAATATTGATGGTAAGTCTATTTGGAGACAAGCACATTTGGAGAGACACTATCATTTGGGTTTGGGACTTGGTCCTTTCTCATTAACTGAACTGTATGACTTTGGAATACCCATTAACCTCTCTTCGTCTTAGTTGCTTTACGGTCTATTTCTTTCGCTAGGATTAAATCATTGTGATAAGAGACTCAAAAATAATACTCAAGATATGGATTACAAAATGCCTTATAACCAAATGTACTTAACATTATTTTCTGTGTAAGTTGTCATGGAAAATTAGTTTCCTCTAAACTCCAACTTTCTTAAATATTCATATCTTATCTGATACATGCATACCATCAGAAACTGGGAACAATCCTTGATTCAGTGAGAAAGGAATCTCTATACTTCTCTATTTCAGAATTTACATTTACTGAAATTAGTAAATGATACTGAAGATGAGGAAGGAGTAATTTTTATTATTGTCTTTTGGAGAAGAACAAAAAAACATTGTTTTTGTATCTGAACCTCAAGTTGCATGCAGATCCAGGTCTATATTAAAGACAATCTTAAAAAAGGAACATTTTTTTTAAAAAGCAAAATGACTTAAAACCCTAATTTGGGAAGCTAGGGTAGCAAGATCTCCAATAGGCACTATGCTTTTTATGTTATCTATAGATCTGTATAAACAAGTAATTTGCAGGGGACAATGACTAAATTTTCTCCATTTTCTTGGGTGGCTAGCAACAGAGGCCATCTTAAATAAGGAACACACTCTTGAGAAAACAGGCCAGCTACAATTTTTTTCAAAAAGTAGAAACCATGTAATTACATATCCTTAGGTAGAAAGAAATGTGCTATCACTAAATTTTGCTACAGTTTATTCATGAAATCTAGAATTTGTTTTAAAGAGTGTCCCATGATGAGTTACATATGGTCTCTCCTCCTCTTTCATATAAATCAGTACAGAGCTGAAGCAGTACAGGGTTCAAAGTTCATACCGTTTTCATTTTTAATCAGAAGTCCCTGTCTATGCCCAGGTTTAAAATACTGGAATACTGCCAATCTTGGAAGCAAAATGCCAATTAACACTTACATGAAGAACTCTTTCAATTCTTCAACAAAATCATGAATTACATTTCAAAGGAACCATAAGGCCTAGGAAAATATTTCAGGTTTATAGCTACATCATTGAAGAGTATTATAAAATTACCTACTTTTCTAAAGCTATGTACAAGCACCAAGGGTTTTGACCCTAAAGGTATTATCAACACCCAATTCCAAAACACAAAACTGGAGCAGGCAGTAGAACCTTTAGCGTGCATAAAAGTGTTACTACTATTTTGACTCTTTCTTCAGAGAGAAAATGGCTGTTCGCGTATAGTTGTCATTAAAATGATAAAGAAAAAACAAAACCTTCCACTAATTTTTCTTTAAAATGCCTTTGTTGATCTACTTGCATGAAACAACCAAATCTGTCCTATCTCAAAAACTTTACACGCAAAGTAAAAAAACAAAGCTGTTTTATTATTACACTGTATTAAATCTCTCTTTGGTTTAAATACTGAAGAACATTATAAAATGTGTATCATATGTAAGGCATAAAGAGTAAAAACCACCAAGAATCAGGAACTCATGAAATAGGACATTACCATTCAATTTCAAACCTTTGTGTGACCTACTTGTTTGCATACGGACTAAAGAAACAGAAGGTTCTATGAAATAACTAAATTAAATTGGAAAGAACTATTACGATTTCCTTAAGGGTTATTGCCCACTGAGGTAGATTTTTAAAATCAACAATGCAAAAATAATCACAATCATCTCACATCTTTGCTGAAACACCTTTGACAGAGGTGGTATTCCTAACAGATTAGTGGAAGTTTGCCCAAATCTAAGTAATCAAATCACTAATCATAGCAAAAAGAAAACACCCCAAGAGTCCAATTTTGAGCTTGTCATTGTTAACTCATTTTCCTAAATCGAAATTCTAAGACAAGCAGAGAAAATGTATGTGTTGAGAGGTTTCCAAGTGTTCTACCTTACTCCATTTGTTTACGATTAGTTTAAGTCAGCAATTTAAAACAAGTAAATATTTCTATATTACTTTGTCATTTAAACCTTCGTATCACTTTTATAGACTTTCTTAATAAGAATTCTTTAGCTATTACAAGAAATCATTAAACTTAATTTTTTTGAATTAGTAGATAAACCAGATCAGAAAGGTTTTGTGTTCCTCTAAGTATTCAGACTATGTTTTACAGTTGCAGAAGCATGAACACTGGACTGTGAGTCTCTTGACTGAATGTTCTGAACCTCATTAGAACAGAATTGGTTGGTGTAGCCTTGGGAAAGTTACTTTGGGGCTCAGTAAATTCAATTCATTCTTCTGTAAAATTGAGACAATTATCTCATTTAAATAACAATTAGCAGTTTTGAGTGCTTTGTTATGTCAGTGCACCTTGTTATGGCAGATTTCTCAGAACTGTTGGGAGGATCTTACGAGACACTGTGAAAACTACAAAATATCAATACAATTCTAAGATAAAAGCATGCATCCCCACATGTACACTAGCTCTGAAACAATGTTCTTTAAGTATGGCTTTAATCACATGGCTGAGTGATTAAATAGGCCATTTACAGGAGTAAAAGGATTTTAAAAGGCTAAATATAAAGAAACTGATCTCTTAAAGCATGGGAATGATGTTTTTTAAGAAAAGTACATGAATATATAGTCCTAGAAACACCTTTATGAGTATTCACCAAAATATTAATGTGGCTAGCTCCGAGTGGCGGGAATGCGGGTGATTTATCTTTTTTATCTTAAAAAAAAAACAAATACGAACGAGTTGATATTCCAAACAAAAACAAGCCAAGACAATTACCCAATAGCAGGTTACATGTGCGTGTCTAAAGCTCTAATTGTAACAGTCCCGGAACCCCCGGATTTCAAGGACACCAACAGGAAGCCTAGAAATCAGCAAAGGGTGGTAAATGACCCCACGCAATTTGACAGCCATGACACCCATTTTTAACCTGACTTCAGAGAAAGCTGGAAAAGCATACTAGTGGCTCCAGTCTTCCTAGGCAAAACCCGAATAAAAAATTCTCCCTTGCACCTTCCCAGATTTCGAGGTGGAAGTGGAAGAGGCCAAGGGGGCGGCAAGCGTTCTTCACGCGAATAGGGGGATGGGAGGGGGCCTCGAACCAGGGGCTGAAATGGTCCCTCCGCCCCATCCCGCGCTGGGCGCCAGCGAAGAGCCACGGCTTGGAACCAGGCCGCTCCGCCACGGGGCTTCCACACCGGGCCCAACATGCTCTCCCAACCCGGCGGACCTAAGCCCCCATCTTACACGGCTTCTTGGCATCCTTGATCTTCATGGCGTCGGCCAGAGGGGCGAGGGGCAGTTTCCAGTTCGGCGCACGGAGGGTAGCGGCGGTGACTCCGGAGGTGGCTGGGCCGCGCGGGAAGGCCCAGCCAGTTCCTCCCCTCAGACCGGGCGGGGCGGGCCTAGGGCGGGGCGGCGGCGCCTGAGGCGAGGCCCGGCCCAGGGGGCGGCCCCTCCACCCCGGCGAGGGGCGGCCAGGACCCAGCGAGCTGGGGAAGGCCGCCGGCCTCGCCGCTCCGGGCCCCCCCACAGCCGCTCCGAACAATAGGCCTCGATCCCCAGAGCCGCCGCCGCCGTACTGAGAAATAGCCCGCCCAGGCTGAGCTTCCACGTGACGCGAGCCCACCCTCCCTGCGATTCCCGCCCGGCTGCTGGGGACTGTAGTTCTTCCGGGCGTGAGGCCCCACTCTCTAGCTACAGCTCTGCAGAAGGACCACAAAGCCCAGGATGCATCGCGGCCCCTCCTCGGAGGCTCTTTCGCGTCCGGAGATCGGCTCAGAATGGGCCCAGAGAGAAGGGGGCGGGGCCTCAGTCACGCCAGCGACCAAGCGGCCAATGGTGGCTGAGATGGGCGGGCTGCGGAAGTCTAGGGCCCAGGCCTTGCTCCGCCGCCCAAAGAGAAGAGAAAGGCAATGCTTTGCAAGTACCGACATGGCTGTTCTACGTTGCAGACTTTCCCAGGAGATAGAAGGCCAAGTCATTGTGCAATGGAAAGCGCTAAATACAAGACTCTAGAGCCGCTCTTTAGACGAAGATTGGACGTATTTGTAAGTTAAACTCATTCACAAAGGAATCCTCTGGCTTAAAAGAGACATCGAATGCTGGAGTCGGAATGATGACGACAATGACAGTATCAGTAATAAGTATTGTTTATTGAACGCTTACCATGTCGCAGGCTCTGGGCGAAACACTTGTGAATTATTTGATTCAATTCAGCAAATTTGTTCTGAACTTACCTACAGTCACTATTCATTTTATTACCTCATTTTGAGAACAGGGCAGGATCTGGAAAGTTAGTTTGCAGAGTACGTGCTCTCTGCCTCCATTCGGTTACCCTCAGGGGCTTGCACAGTTGAAACTGATTGCCAGAGAAGAAAAGTAAATGCTCTAGTTCTCACAGGCACCCCTTTCCCTGTGTCTCCTAAATTCTGAGTCCTCTAGCTGGAACGGGAAGGGCTGGCATTGGGGATTTCTTGGCTTCCCCTCCACACCTGTCTCTCAGCTGACCAGGAATTCAGGATTTTTGGGTGATGGGGAACCTTACTGCTCCTTTCTTGTGGAGAGTAAGACGGGTTGTGAAAAAAGATAGGAACGGACACAAACTGCCATTTAGGGAGCCCGTACTAACAGCTGGCACTTTTGCTTTCCTTATTATTAAATCTTAATGTAAGTTTAATCCTCCCAACCACCCTTTGATATATAATGATTAAAAACTCAAACTTGAATTCATATCTTGGTCCTACAACTTTGTATTAATTTGGACAAACTGCTTCATCTCTCTGTTTCCCATTGGAAATACCAATGCCTACATTTCATGGGATTGTGCTGGGGATTAGATGAAAGAAGGCATGGAAAGTGCTCACTCATTGCCTATCATATAGACAGTGATCAGTAATTGATGACTACATTTATAATTGGTATTGTTATCCTTATTGTAAAGATGAGATGAAAGGTTAAGTATCTAGACTGTTTGCCCAAGATAATTACTTATGATTGGGCCCCATATCTAATTGGTGCTTTGTAGTTTCTTGTTATTTTGATCTGAGGTTCCACACTTGTTATTTAAAAATACATTTTTACTTATATTTCTTATGGAGATATTCTTCTGAGCTCCCAGATACATGACCTGATACCTTAGAACCCTGACAGTAGATTTAACTTTCTTTTCTCCTTTTTTTCCCTGTTGTTACTGCATCACACACAGAACCCTAGAGATCCTCGAATAGTCCTGTATTCCCACATTTTCACTGGGAGAGAGTCATGATTTCTGATCTGACATGGCTTCAAAGAGTGTTCATTGTCTAATATGATTGCTCCACTGGTTCTGTAACTCTTGAGTGTGTACCTTGTTCTCTACTGAGATACATCTTTTGGTTGTTTCCTCCCTCTTTCTGATTGCATCAGGTTGGAAGTCAAAGGGGAAGTGATACATAGGCCTTGTGATAGGCTTGCTGTGGACAAAGAGAAAGGGGAGCTAGAAATGAGAAACCAGAGGAATTTAAGTGAGTTTGGGGTACAGGCTCTTATTAGTTTCTATGGCCACAGAGATGAGTGTGCACATGGATGACTTATATTAGTTTAGCTTAAAAGTTAGGTTTACACCTGTAAACACTGAACTTTGAAGAGTGAGAATTCTAGTCTTAGAATAGCCACAGAATTTCTGTATGATCCTGGGAGAGTCTTTTCACCCCCCTGGGGTTTCATTTCATCTGTAAAATGAAATGGTAGTCTGAGATTTCTTCCATATCTGATTCTTGAGGTTCACTGATGTTTCTTTTTCAGGAGTAATATGAGATGTGCTCAACTATGTTTTTCTATGTTTTTCCTAATGTACTGAAACTGAGAGGCTATCCCATTTCAGCCTCTGAGCAGAATCTTCCTTCTGCAGCCCCTGTTGGCTATCAGCCCCAACCTGCTCCTCCAGCCCTGTCTAGTTAACTGCATTTTCTCTTTTAGCTTGGTGCATGTCCTCAAAACTCATCCTAGCAGAGTGAGTGCAAGAGCTGGGAAGAATATTTACAGGGGTGAAGATATTGTCTTCCTGTCTCAATATTGTCTTACCAAACACAATAAATCCACCCCCTCTTGCAAAGTGAAAGAGGAGACTTTACATGCCCTTGTTTTGCTCTGAGTGGTATCCATGGAGACAGGTGGTAGGTTGTACCTAATGATGATCATGAGGTCTCTTGACTTGAAGAAAACACACAAAGATACAAACACACACATCCTAGCTTCAAAGCCCAGACCAATGGATTCTGTCTCTGTTTAGGTGTAAAAAACATGCTCCAGTCAGTCCTTAAATCCACAAATTCAAACCAGGATCTCACTGTGGGAAAGAACCATTAGTATGAGTACCAGTGGTATCACCAGCATATTCATGGAAGCACAATTCCATCCGACAAATGTTAATTGAGCTTTAACTATGTTCTGGGCACTGGAGTACAAATTGGGAGGCAGAGTGATAGAAAAAGAGTGAGAAGTTAGGGAACAAGAGTAGTCTGTAATAAGTGATATGAAGGAAATAATGAGGTCAGTGTTCTGGGAGAGAGAAGGAGGACTCTATTTCAGTCTGGATGGTCAGAGAAGACTTCTCCTGGGAGGCAGCACATGAGCTGGGATCCTTGCACATTGCCAGGGAAGACAGTGATGTGACTGGGACTGAAGGTAGGTTTGCTTTAAGAAAGAGAAGCAGAGTATGAGGAGTTGTGAGCAAGGAATAAAGTGATTGGAGAAGAAGTTGGAAAGATGGGCATGCTAGACTTTGAGGAGACCAGAAGATTCTAAGCAGGGAGTGATATGATCTACGATTTTAGTGGGTGTCAGTCCTCTCCCTGCTAATGACCCACAGACAAGGGAGGAGACGCAATGAGATATTGAAGGTCTGAAAGGGCCAGGCAGGGGACTCAAGGCGTAACAGCGCAAGGGTGGTGCTGAGAGGGCACCCTTAGTATTTATTGAGCAAATACGTGTTAATAACAATAGAATTCTGTGTGGGGGACCTAATAGACAACCATTAACTAACTGGAAAACTTAACCTCGCAGTCTCCGGTCTCCTGGGGCGCGAAGTCTTACAAGGTATTGAAACAATAGCAAGGGCAATTAGGTCACAGAAACTGTTTTGTTCTTGTTCTGTTCTTGATCACTTACCAGGAAAATATCAAGTCATATATGATTATACACCTGATTTCTATACTTGATTTATATATAAATCCCACAAGTGGGCTACTGTGGCTGCTTTGTGGAGAATAGGCAGATTGGACAGGTGCCATGACTTGAAAATTTAAAGAGTGGTCACCTGAGTCTTTCCCTTGCCCTCCTGGCTCAAATGCAATCAGTCACTAAGGTAGGGGGGAATGAGGGAGCACTCTAGGAACTGTGTGGAGGCTTGACTCAGTGTGGTGGCATCAGAGATGGAGAGAAGAGCTCAGATCAAGAATTTCATTTAACAAACGCTTATTGAACTCGCAGTGTGCCAGGCACTGTTTTAGGATTAGGGGTACAGAGAACAGGACAAAGCCCCTTCCCTCCTGTTACCTATATTCCAAAGGGGACACAGACAGTAAACAAGTACACAGATGTATAATATTATTTTAGTTAGTATAAATTAGATAGGAGAATATTTAGATAGTATAATTGCTAGGAAGAAAATAAAGCAGGGTGGGAGATGAGTGGTGATGGGGCTGTGTGAGATAGTGTACTTGAGGATGAATGGGAGAGAGAAAGGGGAGCATGAAGGTTAGGCATTAGATTGGGGCTTGAGCTTTGGTGCATGGTAGTGTCATTTACCAAGAAAGGGGAGCATGGGGAATAAATAAGTGGGAAATCAAGGTTCTCCGTATGCCTCAAGAGCCATCCTTTCCTCAGATTACAAACCCAACCCATGTTTGGTGATAGAAGCCAGTTTATTGCAACAGTTGACCATTTGCATCTAGCAGCTCCCAGCTTGGGTGTCCCTGCCTTCCCCAGGACTGAGTCCTGCCAGACATTTCCTTATGGAAACAGAGAAGAGTCTCTCTGGGAGCTCTGCTCTGCCTGGTGATCTTCACTTCCTGGCACACTTTAACCTAAACAAGTCCTGATATAAACTCATCATCCTTGCCGGCTCACTCTCCTGAAGGCACTACTTCAGCTGGTAGTACCAGCGTCCACCCACTCACCTAACAGAAAGTTGGCATCATCCTGGACTCCTCTCGCCCCCTCACAGCCCACAGCCAACCAGTCACCCAGTCCTCTTGCTGTTATCCTGGTGTCCATTCCTTCCTGTCCGACCTTACTTCTCTCACCTGAGCATTAGCCTCTGCATCTCACGTTTATACTTTTAAAGGCCCATCTTGCCTCTTGATGGCTTTATCCTATCCTCCCTCCTTATTGATGCCAGAGTGGGTTTTCTTGAAAGCAAGCCAGATCATTTCCATTTTCAGGGCATAGAATCATGCCTTTCCCCCTACACCGTCTTCGGTATAAAATCCTAGCCTTTTAGCCTAGGATATAAGA
The DNA here is from genome assembly GCF_040802235.1 of Manis javanica. Classification (NCBI taxonomy): domain Eukaryota; kingdom Metazoa; phylum Chordata; class Mammalia; order Pholidota; family Manidae; genus Manis; species Manis javanica. The sequence continues at coordinate 49,309,420 of NC_133156.1, forward strand.
CCCATCATGATTGGTCACTGTGAATGTGTTTAGCTGCATCTCTTGCATCTACACATCCTTCATTATATGCTCCAAGAGGACAAAAACTGCTATAGCTGATGGAGTGCATGCTACTGCCCAATGCCGCCACCCCTTTCAAATGCGTAAAGCTTTTTGAGTTACCACTGAACACCTGTTTGTACTTTAAAGTTCAACCCGGAAATCCCCTCCTTTGGAAAGACTTCCTCTGTGCTCCTTCTAGTCTCTGTATTTGCTTCTCTTTGCCACTTATTGTGTAGTAATATAGTGATCTATTTACTCGCCTGTCTCCTTCATTACTGGATGAACTCTTTGAAGGAAGATTGTGACTTATTCCATTTGGCATCTTCAGGCTTAGTATGGGGTCTGACCCAGAATAGTGACTGACAAATAATTAAACTGGAGAGGTTTGGGTCCAAGTCCTTCAGAAGCAACATGGAAACTTGCTCTTCTAGGAACTTCCAGTACCAATAATTATTGACCACAAACACAGCTTAGTAGGGGTGAATCATTGTACTTTATGGGGGTACTACTGAAAAGATTGACCTGAGAGCCCTCATGTACTTCCTAATACCATGTTTAATCAGAGGCAACTCTAGTTATAGCTGGGCTTATTCCTGGGCCTGGGACACCTACCAAGTTTATTTATAAAGGCTTCGACTAGGTTAGAGTACTGTTCAATGGTTAGAAACTAGGTATCACAATCAGGCAGAATTAGGTTTTCATCACTAATCAGTTGTGCAACTTTGGAGTGGTAATTTTACCTCTGTCTTGGTTTCCTCATCTGTAAAATGGGGGTAAAAATGGCTCTCATGCCATTCAGCCTTTTGAAGATGAAATGACTTCCTGCATCTTTGTGCTTAACATAGCACCTGCCACATTGGAGCGAAAGGGTGGCCTTGCTGGTGATATTAGAGAGACAAAGTATTCATGCTGATACCCACGCCTGGGTTCTTGCCCTCACCAGCATGCCTGATTAGGATGCCTGTTTGACCTCCTTATAAAACATTAGTACTTTTGTTCATTGTACTCATCATGATACTATTTGTGTCACATTTAATGTGACTTCCTCCCTTAGCTCAGAAGACTCCCAGAGGACAAGGGCTTTGTCCTTTAATCCCCAACTCTTAAAATAATGCTTGCCACCTAAAAACTTCTCACTGAATATTTGAATGAGTGAGCAAACCTTTCATTTCCTATCAGCATGCTGTCTTGTCATGGTGTGTGTGTGTGTGTGTGTGTGTGTGTGTGTGTGTGTGTGTGTGTGTGTGTGTATGTAAAGGGGTTGTTTGGTAGGGTTAGAAGTGAAAGCACTGGAAGAAAGCCCATGGTGATGGAGAAAGGGGGCCAACTGTGGTTAGGGAGGCTGGCACCAGTGCATCTAGAGACTAAGAGCACGTAAGGACAGACCCCTGCCTCATTGGATTTTGAAGGCTGTCACTGCCTTAGGCTGTGAGGCCAACATGTATAAGAATAGCCTGCACTGTTCTACTTCGGAAATCAGGAATTTGACTGAGAGCTTAGCCAACTAGCCAGCAAGAATAGCTTTCTGGGGGCTTAGAGCCTCATGAAAATTCCAAAACTGGGGAGTAGTCCAAAAATAGTTTTTTTGCTGGCTTTGAAAATCAGGAATAAAAAAAAAACTCTCAATATTCTCTTCTTCTATGATATAAATTATCAGATACTTACTGTGCACAAGTCCACAGCTGAGAGGAAGAAGGAGCCAGGAATAAACCCGGTGGTTGAGATGAGGTCATTGGCTAGAGGAGAAAGAAGAGTAAGGAGTGCAGTGTGGTGGTCCGACTAGAGCCATGCTGTTCAGTGAGGCGCACAGGTGGGTGCTGCCTCCCAACTCTGATGAGCTTGCAGCAGAGGTGATATGGAGCATGCAGTTGGGTGTATATCAACTGCATCACTAAGCACACAGTTTTTAGTAGGGCCGACATTTTTTTCATAGCAGCTATGCTGGGTGAAGATAGCATTGCATTGTTTTACATTTTGGCCTAATCTGCCACTGCCTTAGGCTTGGACCAGTAACTAGTAGTTCACCGACCAGCTACTTTGAGCAGCACTTGTCTGGAGCATGGACTCTGAAATCAGTCAGGCTAGGCCCTACTGCTTAAGCAAGTCTCCTAAACTCTCTGAGCTTTGGATTCCAAATCTGGAAAATGAAGCTTCATTTATGACCAACAACAATTTTGAGCACACACTACATGCTAGGCACTGTTCCGTGAGCTGAGGATGTCATAGTGACTTTGGCTGATAGCATCTCTGCTTCAGGGGCCTACAGATTGAGCAGTGAGATAATCACAGTTTATGATAAATGCTATTAAGAAAGTCAACAAACTTTGATGTGTGTATGTAACAGATTTCATGATGAGGGAGCAGTTTACATGAGCAGTTGAAGAACCAGGCATGCCTTGTGGACGAGTGGAGTGAGGGAGAGGAGGTGGAGGGTGGGGGGAGGTGAGCGGCCTATTAGGACATAGAGAAGAGTTTGGATCCCATTCTAAAAGGAATGTGGAACCATTGGAGGGTTTAAGCCAGGTCATAAAGTTTCCTGTGCATCATGTTAAAGAGTTTGGACTTTGTTCAGAGAACAACATGGACCTACTGAAGATTTAATGACAGAGGAATGTCAGGATTAGAACCACCCTTTAGAATGTTTACTATGGTAAAGGTAACAGATTAGGCAGGACAGAAGGCAGAGAGACCAGGCTGGAGAGCACAATCAGATAGAATGAGTAGGTAAATGTAAGAATGATTGAATTAACATCACTAACTATATTGCAAGTTTCCTGATGTCTTGAGCCTTACAACCTCTTGCTTTGGATATTCCACAGTACAAACTTTTTTTAGGTCTTTGTGAAAGTCAATTTTTAATTAATGTGCAAATAGCTGAACTGACTAGAGAACATAAAATCAAACTAGATCCTCCATCCACTCTATGGAAGCCAAGTCTTTGTGCGCAATGCTGATTTTGTCAAAGGATAGAAGTCTGTCTCCTTTACCTTGTTTGCTTCTCATCTGTTTATCTTCATACCCAGTGATGCTCAAGTCTAGAAGGTGAGCCATTTTCCAACACTGAACTGGAGTGATTTCTGTCTGGAACCAAACAAATGCCTAAGCCCTGCTTGGAATGTCTATTTTCAGAGTCATCAGGCCACAGGGCCTGTTGCACAAGGCAAGCTGGCATGTGCCCAGCCTGCTGAATAGAATTCCTAGTGCTCTTCCATGAGAGAAGGCCTGTTCATCCTCAGGGGCCTTGCTAGCCAACATTAGCTCAACCAATGTCCAGGAATAATGATGAGAGATGGTTATAGAGCAACTACAATGTACCAGGCACTGGGCTAAGAGATTTGCATTTATTCTTTGATACAGAACCTCACAACAAGCTTATTCAGTAGGTGTTCTTAAGTAACTCTATTTTAAAGAGAAAGAAACTGGGAATCAGAGAGGCTAAGCAATTCATTTGATGTTGTATGACTAATTGGATGCTGACCAGGATATGAACCTAGTTCTCTTCAATTCCAAAGCCTTCTGTGATTTTAATAGTAAATTTTAATTTATTTTATATAGTAATGACTTTATAATCGCTAAAGTTATGTATGCTTTTTATCATTGTAGGGGCCAAGGGCAGGCCACCCCAAGATATGCCTCTTGAGCATGTATGTATCCCAAAAGACTCAAAGAAACTTTGACCTTTCACCCTACCAATTGCGTAAAATATTTAGATGGAGGAACTGCTCCAGGAGGAGATCCATCACCACAGATAACTACGTTATCATGTGAACTAGGAATGGTAGTCAGGAAGGAATGTGGCCAGGTCTGTTAACTTCCTCTCTGTCCCATTGTTTCTGTGTGGGTCATCAAGCATTTGTTTACTGAATATTTACTCTTTCATATTCAAGTGCATTGCCTTCCTTTCCTATTCCCTTCTTCTTAGTTCAGGAGGAAGTACTTATCTCATAGTGCCTGATTGTCTTTGGAATCTCATGTCTGTGGATTCCTAGTACCTGTGTAATTAAACTTTGTTTTACTTTCCTCCTGTTAACCTGTCATGTGTCAATTTAATTTTGTTAAAAAACAAAACTCAAGTCAATTTGAAGACCTAATTGGCTTTATTAAGCAATTCATTAATTGGGCCACATCACCTCTACCAAGCAGAGAGATGCTCTGAAGAGTTGGGCAAAATGGAAGGATTTTATAGACAAGAGGGTGGGGAAAAGTTATTAGCAATATAAAAGAAGGGGTTGTTTCAGGCAAGATCACTTCTCTCAGGGGGAAAAGCAGGGCTCTTACAGTGCAGATCACCTTATCTTCTTTTAGGGAAGATGGAGAAGACTCATGGGACAGATTATTTTATCCATGATGCTGATTAGAAAATTCCTGACTGCCTATGTTTCTGGGAGAGGTTGAAACTGTAATTGGGTTTAAGTATTAGGCCCTGATTTGGGGACTTGGCTAAGCAGAAGTGACACCTTTTTGGGCCTGTTGTCTTTCTTTTTAATAATTTTTAAACCAACTAGAACCTTGCAGGGTAGAGGAAAATTCTTCCTCCCCAACATCATACACTCAAACAATTTAAGATTATATAAAGTAACTAAAGAAAGTACTGTCTTGATTATCTATTGCTGTATAACAAATGACTCCAAAGCTTAGTGACTTTTGAAAACCAGCAAGAATTTATTTATGTTTCATGGTTCTGGGGGCCTGCCTGGGATCAGCTAGATGTGTCTCAGTGTCTCCCATGTGGGTATAGTTGGTTATCATCTGGGACTGGAATCTTCTGAAAGCTTTCTTACTCTCACATCTGGTACCTGATGCTAACTAGAGACTGAGACCTCAGTGTGTGCTGGGACGCAGACATTTGGCCCTGTGACTTGGTCTTCCTCGCAGCATGAGCGGTGGGATCCAAGAATAAGCATCCCAAGGAAGAGGAAGTAGCTGCTCATTTTTTAAGACTTGGGCCAGAAACTGGCACAGTGCCACTTTCTATTGTGCTATTTTCTGTTGATCAAGCAGCTACAGAGCCAAGATGGAAGGAAAGGAGACATAGATGCCACTCTTCCATGGTGAGAATGTCAAAGAATTTGGAGGCCAAATTTTAGAACTGCCACAGTCTACTACATCTGACCCAAATTGTGTTCCTCCTTCATGCAAAATGCAGTGGTCTAATCCCAAGACTCTTCCAGACATCTCCTGCCATCAGGTTCAGGCTTCAGTCCAGGAGCCTGTCTCTACAGCACTTCCTGGTATGGCCAGGATGCCTTGAGTGCAGTTTCTTGGTTACAGCTTTTCAAGAGTGATTCTTTTTTATCTGAGTTACCTGTGAACTAAAAAAGACAATTATCTGTCTTCCACACCCAGAATACAACGGTGGGACAGGGGTCCTCTGAAAGCTGCAATAAACATATTGCAAGCTCCCTGATGAGAGTCCAGTTCTATTCAGTGCTTCCTCACAGCTCTTCCTTCTGAGCTCTGGTTCCACTTCCTGTTTAACCTTCCTTTCCTATGAAATGTAACTTGTATCTCTCCTGAGTAGTTTTTGAGCCTGCTCTTGTCCATGAAAGTTCTGGAATCCAAAGCTCTCATTTTGTCCTATACTATCTCCTCCTTCAGTTTAAGCTGATTCTAAGAAAGTTTAAGGATTGGTTATAATTCTTCCTGGAGTTCCTTCCATTTTGAGAAGGCTACAAAGCCTTCAGTCCTTGTTAAATCCTTTCTACCTTGGGGGCCCTTTTCCGCCACTGTGGGGCAATGCTTTAGGGTCTTAGAAATCCTGTTGTTTAATTAAGAAAGGCAGGCACACCCTTAAGGTCTTTAGAAGGATTTTGTTCTGAAAGGGTTAATGAAGTACCTTCTTAAACCTTTCTGAGCTCATAACAAAAAATGCTATACCCACCCTTTCCTGGAAAGCCATTTAAAATTTGAGAATAGTTTTCCCTCTGGAGAGCTTGGGCTTAACTAGTTTTATTTTCAAACCCAGAAAACTCAAGCTCTTTTATATACTCTCTAAAATTTGCTCAAAACCCAAACAAGTTCTTTTTTAAGCTGTTCTCTCTCTTTTGCTTTTAACTACAGGTAGGTTGGCCAGATCATCATGTTCATTATGGAACATTTCCTACTTTTCCACATTTACCACACAGCAGTGTCACCAAACTTTCCACCACCCACAAGGGTTCTCTTTCCTCCAGCTTCCAGTTGCGTTTTCCTCTATTTCCCTTAAGTCACTATCAAGATGCTTAGCCTTTCACTATGTAAGTCTGGGGAAAAATCCCAGGGCAAAATACATTTGGAACCGAAATCACTCAAAGGGAGAAATAAAGTGGGAGAAACCCATTTATTTCTTACAAGCAGTTGTCCCATGTCTCTCTTGACCCAGCTGCAGAAGAGGTCCACCCAACCTCTCCAGTCCTGGTAGCCCTCTACTTGCCCATGTAATTACCTATTGATATAGAGATCAACTACTTCTCTCCAACCCTTGGCAACACCTATTGATATGGAGATGAACTAAAGCCAGGCAAGAGATTCTGGAAATACTGCAGTTTTATCCACACACTAGTATGCCCTTTAGGACCCCTCCAACTTCTGCCAGCTGTTCAAACACAGGATGATTGTGACATTGTGGTTTGTGATAAGAAACATATATTTGCTCTTCAGATATTAAAATTGGAAGCAGAATTATAATTACACCACATGCTTAAGTTTTTAGCAGCAACCCACTTTTGATACCAAAAGCTATTGTATTTACTAATTGCTATGTTATAAATTTCCCATAAGGTAGTTGCTTAAAACAAAATTTTTACTGCTCATGGTCCTCCGGCTTGATGAGGTTCTGTTAGCCAGTTCTCACTCAGGCTATCTCATGAAGTTGAAGTTGTCTGGCTGGGGCCACAGTCATCTTGAAGGTTAGCCCAGGCTACACCAATCTCCCCTTTGGGAGTGTATAATTGGGATATGGACAGACTAAGCTAGTTGTCAACCTTGAAAGTCAAACAGGCAGGAGGATTGGATTAAAGATGGTGGAATAGGAAGGCAAGGCAGAAACATCTTCCCAAAAGCACATTAAAGAAGAAAATAGAGCAAATACAACTCAACCTGAAAATGACTTGAAGACTGCAGAACAGACTACCTACACCTGAGGAAGCAGAGAAGACCACACAGAAAAGGGTAAAGTGGCAAGGCTGGGACCAAGTGGGATCCAAGCCCTCCCCCAAACCCAGCCTATAGGCAGGAGAAAGAAGAATGAAACAGGGAGGGAGTAGGAGCCCAGAAGCATTGCATACCCGGCCCTGAAGATCTGCCTTGGGATCATGGGCTCACATTACAGTGGGTTCTGGTGAGTAGTGGGGCTGGACACCAGGAACTGGTGGAACACTCTAGGAGGCTGAGACTCCAGCCAATGTGGAGGGCAGGCATGCTCCACCAGTCCTGGGACCCAAAGCAGAAGTGGCAGTTTGAAAGACTTGCCAGCAGTGGAAGGGGTACCAGAAGGATGAGGGTTGGATGGAACTTTCTCCTCAGGAGAAAAGGCTGGTGGACCAGACCTCCCTCAGCCCAACAGATTGGGAACTCTTGGGAGCCCCATATGTGCCATTCCCCTTGCTGTCAATGCAGCCCTGAGACTCCTGCCTGCACATGCTGCTGGGAGCCAACCCATTTTGTCCAGTGGCAGCATCAGACTTTGCTGCCTGGCAGAAAGAGGGAGACTCCCCCATCTTCCTTGAGTCCATTTCAACCCAGTCAGGGAGGTGCCTACAGGAGCCAACCCCAAGAACTCCTTCTGCCCTGCAGGTGTCCAAACCCTATGCTGTGTATCTGGCCAGGGCAGAGCTAAACATAAGTCCACCCAACCCGTTAACCCTACAGGCATGCTATTGCTGCAGGCCAGGCAGAGGGCAGCCCCTCCCACAGTGAGCCCAACAGAGACTCCCAAGGTGATCACAAAGGCATGGTGGAAGCAAACTGCCCATCCAGAGAAGATAGAAAGGCAGCCTTGCCCATGGCACACCAGCAGCTGGGGCCCTCACAAAATGGAACCTGGCACTAGAGAGAAAATAATCTTGAGCTTATGGGCACCACAGGATGTATTTTTCATAAAGCTATTACTCTATAGGCCAGAAAGCATAGCAGAGACATCTAATACAAAGGAAGAAACACAGAAACCCTGGCAAAATGAGTGGGCAGAGGACTATGATCCAAACAAAACTATAAGAATCCCAGAAAGAGGGCTAAATGAAATAGAGATCACCAATCTTCCTGATAAAGATTTCAGAGTAAAAGTCACAGATTTACAGAAAAGTATTCAAGATCTCAGGGAGGACTTCAACAAAGAGATAGAAAACCTGAAGAAGAGCCTCTCAGAGCTGATGAATACAGTATCTGCTATGAAACATACAATGGATGGATTTAAGAGTAGACTAGAACATGTAGAGGAGATGGTAAATGAAATGGAAATTAGGAAAACGGACCTGAGAAACAGAGAGAAAAAAGGATCTCTAGGAATGAATGTTAAGAGAGCTATGTGACCAATCCAAATGAAACAGTATTTGCATAATAGGAGTACCAGAAGGAGAAGAGAAAGATAAAAGGATAGAAAGTCTCTTTAAGGAAATAATTGTAGGAAACTTCCCCAATGTGGGGAAGGAAATAGACACTCAGGTCATGGAAGCACAGAGATCCCCTAACAAAATGTACCCCCAGGAAGACAACACCAAGACATATAATAATGAAAATGCAAAGTTCATTATCTCAAGGATAAAGAGAGAGTGTTGAAGGCAGCCAGAGAGAGAGAGTAAAAGTTACTTAAGGAAATCCTATCAGGCTATCAGCAGAATTCTCAACAGAAATTCTACAGGCAAGAAGGGAATGGCATGGTATATTTAATATACTGAAACAGAAGGACCTCCAACCAAGTACCCTGTACCTGGCATGATTATCATTTAAATTTGAAGCAGATATTAAACAATTTCCAGATAAACATAAATTGAAGGAATTCACAACAACCATTAAGCCTAGCCCTACATGGTATATTAAAGGTGCTGCTGTAGATGGAAATAACCCTAAGGCTAACAAGCTTTAACCAGTGAAAATAAACCCACAGTAAAGAAAGTAAACCAACTAATTACCAAGGAAGTAAGAAAGTAGAACAAAACAAAAGAAGCAAGATCAACTATACACAAAATCAGTCAAGGGATACACAAAAAGAGCAGATTATGACATCTAACATGAAAATGTGGAGGAGGAAGAAGGTAAAAATACTGTTAGATTGTGTTTGAAATAGAGTAATCAGGAATTTAAGATAGAATATTTTATAGTAAGGAAGCTATCCTTGAACCTTTGGTAACCACAAAACTAAAGCCAACCATAAATATACACACATGCAAAAATAAATAAAAAAAGGGAAATCCAATTACAACACCAAAGAAAACCATCAATAACAAGAAAAGAGAAGAAGAGAAGAAGAAAGGAACAGAGAGGAGCTATAAAAGACAGCCATAAAACAATTAATAAAATGGCAGTAAGTACATCGCTATTAATAATCACCTTAAATGTAAATGGAATGAATGCACCAATGAAAAGATATAGAGTGGCAGAATGGATAAGGAAACAAGGCACATCTATATGCTGCCTATAAGAGGCTCATTTCAGATGCAAAGACATACACAGACTAAAAGTGAAGGTATGGAAAAAGATATTCCATGCAAATAATAGGGGGAAAAAAAGCAGGAGTAGCAGTACTTGTATTGGACAAAATTGATTTCAAAACAAAGAAAGTAACAAGAGACAAAGAAGGATGTCACATAAAGGGATCAGTCCAACAGGAGGATATAACCATTATAAATATCTATGCACCCAACATAGGAGGACCTAAATATGTAAAACAAATACCAACAGAATTAAAGGAGGAAATAGATTGCAGCACATTCATTTTAGGAGACTTTAACACACCACTCACATCAATAGATCATCCAGACAGAAAATAAATAAGGAAACAGAGGCAATGAACAATACATTAGATCAAATGGACTTAGATATCTACAAAACACCCCACCCCAAAGCAGCAGGATACACCCTTTTCACAAGTGCATATGGAACATTCTCTAGAATAGATCACATACTAGGTCACAGGAAGAGCCTCAATAAATTTTTAAAATATTGAAATTGTATCAAGCAGCTTCTCAGACCACAATGGTATGGAACTATAAATAAAGTACACAAAAAACAAAAAGACCTACAATACATGGAAGCTAAACAACATGCTTATAAAAATTAATGGATCAATGAACAAATTAAAACAGAAATTAAGCAATACATGGAGACAAATGAAAACAAAAACACAACATCCCAAAATCTGTGGGATGCAGCAAAAGCAGTTCTGAGAGGAAAGCACATAGCAATACAGGCTTACCTCAAGAAAGAACAATCCCAAATAAACAGTGTAAACTCACAATTAAAGAAACTAGAAAAAGAACAAATGAAGCCTAAAGTCAGTGAAGAAGGGGCATAATAAAGATCAGAGCAGAAATAAATAAAATAGGGAAGAATAAAATAATAGAAAAAATATCAATGAAACCAGGAGCTGGTTCTTTGAGAAAATTAACAAAATAGATAACCCCCTAGCCAGACTTACCAAGAAAAAAAAAAGTGTGTACATACATAAACAGAATCAGAAAAGAAGAAGGAATAATCACAACTGATACCACAGAAATACAAAAAATTAGTAGAGAATACTGTGAAAAATTATATGCCAATAAATTGGACAACTTAGAAGAAATGGACAAATTCCTAGAAAAATACAACCTTCTAAGACTTACCCACGAAGAAACAGAAAATCTGAACAGACCAGTTACCAGCAATTAAATCAAATAACTCCCCCAAAACAAAACTCCATGTCCAGATTGCTTCACAGCCAAATTCTATCAGACATTTAAAGAAGAGCTGGTACCCATCCTTCTTAAGCATTCCAAAATGTAGAAGAGGAGGGAATACTTCCAGACTCATTCTATGTGGCCAGCATCACTCTAATACCAAAACCAGGCAAAGACACCACAAAAATAGAAAATTACAGACCAATATCCCTGATGAACATAGATCAAATATCCTTAACAAAATATTAGCAAACCAAGTCCAAAAATACATTAAAAAGATCATACAGCATGACCAAGTGGGAATTATTCCAGGGATGCAAGGATGGTACAGTATTTGTAAATACATCAATATCATACTTCACATTAACAAAAAGAATGATAAAAACCACATGATTACCTCAGTAGATGCTGAAAAAATAATTTGACAAACTTCAACATCCATTCATGATAAAACTCTCAACAACAAGTTAGGATGGCCAACATCCAAAAAACAAACAACAAATGCTGGTGAGGATGTGGAGAAAGGGGAACCCTCCTACACTGCTGGTGGGAATGTAAATTAGTTAAACCGTTGTGGAAAGCAGTATGGAGGTTCCTCAAAAAAGTAAAAATAGAAATACCATTTGACTGGGTAAGTACACTCCTAGGACTTTCCCAGAAGAAAACAAAATCCCTGATTTGAAAAAATATATACACACCTATGTTTATCATTGCACTATTTGCATTAGACAAGATATGGAAGCAACCTAAGTGTCCATCAATAGATGAATGGATAAAGAAGATGTGGTACATATACCCAATGGAATACTATTCAGCCATAAAAAGAAAAGAAATCCTACATTACAACAACATGGATCTAGATGATATTATGCTCAATGAAATAAGCCAGGTGGAGAATGACAAATACCATATGGTTTCACTTATTTGTGGAATATAAAAACAAAGCCAAACAGAAGAAACACAACAGCATTATACTCATAGACATTGAGAAGTGACTAGTGGTTACCAAGAGAGGGAGGGGGATAGAAGGGCACAATAATTCACAATTACAGTGTAAGTTGATCATAGGGACTGTTTGAACCACTGTGATGTACATTTGAAACATAAGATTGTATAGTAATGATACTTTTAAGAAAAAAAAGTAGAACAACTAGTTATTTTACCAGCAAGAAAGTTTCATTCAGGAACAGCAGAACAATTGCCATTTGGGACATGCAGCTATGATAAACCATAAGCAAGTCTGGAGATCAAAGATCAAAGTAGAAGAATGTTACTTTATAGAGAAAAGGAGGAAGTTGGGAGGTTATTTTTTGAATGAAAGTTCATTGCAGGAAGGCAAGTGTTCAGGTTAGTAACAGTTTCTCATTAGCTGAGTCATGGTATTTTCATATTGGCTGAATTTGCGGCTGTGGAAGAAGTAATTCTTCCTTCCTCTATCTGGTGTAATAATGTAGGCTTCTTCTTATGGGAATGCAAGGTAGGAAATTCTATAAGTCTCTTCCTGTTTACCCCTGCAATTGAGACAATTTGTAGGGTGTGAAAGTACCCCCTTCTGGCCTCCCTACTGTATTTGAAATGAGATTTCCTTTATTCAATTTCACATAGTTAAGTAAAACCAAGGTAAGAGGCAATGGGGACTTTCAGAGTCAAAACAGAGCTGAAGCTGGTATATAAACCATTTGCAAGATGGTTAAACAAAGCAAGATAACAGCTGGGAGAGAAAACCAAGGTGTACAGATGACGGGGCATTCTGATTCCTGATGGCTTTTCAAGCCCTTACATCCTGGCTGTGCTTTGCTTTTTTAATACTTCTGTGTTCTCAACATATGCTTCCATTTTAACTTGAGTTGGCCTGGGAAGTTTTCTGTTTCTAACCAGGAACATACATGTTCATACCTGATCATGACCTGTTCCTGACTAGAACCCTGGAGAGATGTTGTAAGGATCTTTATTATTCTCAAGAAGTGATGGGAATAAATGAGCATGTACTTCAGGGCCATTGACTCAGGCATTCATTTATTTATTCATTATTAATTCAAGTAAGTGTCTATTGAATTCTGTTAGGTACCAACTTCTGCTAGGCACTGGGTAAACAGAGATAAGCAAAGCTGGCATGGTCCCTGTCTTTATGGAGCTCATAGTGTATTGAGAATCACCCAGAGCCAAGTTCAAATTCCTCCTCTGCCAGTTACTAGCTGGGTGAAGTCCCCACTTAATCTGGGATTCCATTTTCCCATTTTGGAAATGGACATCACTCTGCGGAATTGTGAAAATTCAATGATGTGTGTCTATGTATATATATGTGTAGGTCATATGACACATGAAAGGCCCTTAAATATTTGAGTTTCTTTTTCCTCTTCTTGTTTCCTTAAATAAGAGTTGAGATTTGGGGCTGGATAATTCTTTATCAGGGAATGCTGCCCTGTGCATTAACGGGATCTTTAGCAGCATCTGGCCTCTGCCCACAGCATTCCCGCAACCCTAAATTGTGATAACTAAAAATGTTTCCACATATTGTCAGATAAGTTGGGCAAAACCATACCTGGTTGCAAAACACTGTTTTAGTTAAACGCAGATATCTATGGCTAAAAGCTATAGATCCTAACATCCTCCTCTGCAATCTACCTGACTCCCTTTTACAGAGTTTTTGCCTCCGAAACTTAATGGCATCAGGAAGAAGTAATACCAATGGCAATTTTGTGGTACTGGCTTTTAAGAAAGGAAAATCTGCCTGGCTGCCTCCCTCCTTCCTTCTTTGAGGCCAAGCCCAGTCCTGCCTGTTTAGGCATTAACAGGGTCTGTTGATCTACCTTGCATGAAAAACAACAAGCTTGGCCAGATCTGATAATGTAGAGAAATCCGAGCCTGTCCCTAGCGCTGCTCACAAGGGCCCCAGCTGTGGGGCAAGGGTCATGGTTTTAGTGGCTCATGGTTGGAATACACTTGTCATTGCCTGAGGGAGAGAGAAGGGGTACAATTTCCAGTGGCTAATAGAGAATTACACAGTGGGGTGCCATAGGCTTAGGAATGTGATTTGTGAAGAAACTGAATTTGCACGGCAAGAATATGATTTATCTATAGATTGTTATAGAACTATACAAATATCTTGCCTATCACATGGGTTGACCTGGGCATTGGCCATAAGACATGGTAAACACTTTTCTGACAAGCCTATTGTGCTTAGTAAACGGTAGCCGCATTATTAGGTACTCTACACTCGCATGTGAAGTGAATGGGGAGGAGCCGGAGGTGCCCCTGTCTACTTGTGTCTGGGAGGAGCTCAGGGGGAGTTAGGAGGAAGAGAAGGTATGAGAACTGAGGAGAGCTGGATTCTGCTCTGGCTGGCAGGATGCAGTGCCTGTCTCCTGTGGCTTCCGTGGTTTTTCTGGTGGGGCTGGGGAGAGGCAGATTTAGTTTTTTCTTTCTTGGACAAGTTGGCATGTGTCTTGTGTCAGGTTTCTTAGAAGCTGAATCTGGGACAGGAAGAGGGAAGCTGTTCAAGGGGCTCAGAGCAAAATGAAAATGTTGGGGCCCTTTTTCAAAAAACAGGGAAACTGTCCTGTTAGAGATACTAACATGAAAACCCTTTTTCTTTCTTCTGCCATTTCTCTTTCAGCTTGCCACAGTATTTTTTATTTGCCATTTAATGTAATTCTAAGTTAAGTTGACATTTAAAATTATTAGCATGAATTTTACTGTTCACCTTTATATTTCTTATGCAAAGCCGATTTTAAATGCAAATATTACAGGGTTCAACTTGGATGTGGAATCACTAAAGTTATACACTTTGCATTGTGTGGCTTCTCCCTAGAAGGTTCCTCAAACTAGTCAGAAGAGACAAACACAAACCAGACTGAGGGAGGTTGGAAGGGAGGGTGTGCAGGCATTAGGATACCTTCAGCACCTGACATGGTCTCCCCTTCCCACAGGCCACCTGCTCCAACCCACAGCAGAAGGAGCCCCTACAGTTACGGCAAGCTCTGTGCTGGGAGACCAGAGGCAGAGGCAGCCACCCCCATGCCCTGCCCTGGGGAGCCAGCATGCCTAGCCTCATCTTTCCTTGTGTCTGCACTCAGCTCTGCCCAGGCAGAGGGCTGGGGGGTCACTGGACTCAGAAGTGGGCAATGAGGCCAGAATAAGGGTAGCTACTAGGAGGTAGAGGATATGAGAGATGGTGGGAATGGCACTACCTTTGAGTCCCTGTTCATCTCTATTGTCTAAACCGAGCAGGACATCCCCTACAATTATTAACAATTTCAAGATGGCATGCGCAGAGCATTAAACCCCATCAAGAGGCCCTTCTAAGCCTTGCTAAGCCAACTAGGGTGACCTCATTGGTCCTCTGCCCCTGAACGGCTCTGACCTCATTCTTTTGCTTACCACTCGATCTTTTTGATTGTGTGTGTTAAGCAGCACCCTAGTTGGCTGTCCTAATTTGCTCCCAAGATTACTGTGTTTGATGAGCCATCTATCTAGATCCCTGTGGGTCAGGGCCCCTTGTTCCCCTTTATGGTAATTACAGCCCTCTTGCTGCTTATGGTTGAGTGCTTCTCATGGTCTTTGCTCTTCTGGAATTTTATTACCCACTGTCTTCTAGGGAGCCCAGTTCTACAGCAGCACCTCCTAAGGAAGACAGCCACCATTGAGCTTCTCATGACACTGTCGCCAACCTCACCAAAACATTTCTTACCACGTTGGTAAAAGGAGAGTCCTCCAGGCCTTTCCAGGGAACACGGTCAGCTGCTGGGTGTGTTACTCAGCTGTCAGCCAGATCTGAACCCAAGTTTGGCTGCTCGTCATTCAAAAGGCCAAAATTTGAGAGACAAGTGTTGGTGAAAAGGAAAGGTTGCTTAAAGGTTCAGGAAGCTGGCAACCTGAAAGATGGTGGACAAGCATCCCAAGACCATCCCCGAAGTGCCATGCAGAGCAAAAGCACTTTAAAGGGGAAGTTCATGGAAACAGGAGGGGCTAACCGTGAGTCAGTGGCTCTCTGGCAGACTTGCTGGCATCAAGGAGGCTGAGCACTTTGAAACTGCCCAGGACTGGAATGGTGAGATTCCTGAAACTAAAAAGGTTGGGTTAGAAGGCCACAAAGGGGGGGAGGTTTAACTTCTTAGCTCGTTTCAAAAGGGAGTGTGTTAGTTAGGTTGTTAGAGCCTCTAACAGGTGTTCCTGTTTTATATAGTAGGCCCGTTTGAGAAAGCCAACTTCTCTGAGCCTTACAGTGTTTCTGTCCAGTGTGCAAGGGCAGTTGTGGCATCTCTACACTATTCAATTCATTGCTCTTCCCAATATTTCAAGAGCCAACCCAACAGCATTTTGGAACTGTCACCTGGAACCCTTGCCTGGGTGTCACATCCTATGATAACCGGAGAGGAGCCCTCCACCTCAACAAGCTTTACCTTATCCAGCTTCTGGGTCACCTGCCTTGCTCCATCACCCTTGGAATCCTCCCTGGGCACTCTCCTCCAGTTTGGGCTTGGGCATGTTGGCCGGGCCTGATGCCCAATTCTTTGCTTTCCTCAGCAGCCTAGCACTTCCTGAGCTGATCCATGCTGCAGTTTCACCCCGGGTATCGGTCTGCTGGCCAGGAGAGGGGGTAGGGCAAGTCACTAGGAGGGCAGAGCACTGTTTTCTAAAGCACCTTACTTGTTTTCCAGCCTAGCAGAGTGGGCGTAGAGCTCTATTGTCCAGCAAGGGGGCAGTGGACACTTCTGCAGGCCCAGAGGGTTCAGACAGCCTCTCCCAAGAATCGGGGTCCCCACCTTCCCTATCAGGGCCTAGTCTTTGGTGTAAGGGGACCCATCTAGCAGAGAATTGTCATTCTTGGAGGTTGTGCTGCTCTTAGGATGCAGTGCAATGCCTGTTCTTCAGTTCTCGCAGCCTCCTGCTATCGGAGGTGAGGTCTCTAAATGCTGCCAAGCAAGCCCTCTGAAATGGTCTATCGGTGAGTCCCTCCTGTTCTCTCTGTGACAGATCTGCAGTGCTCAGCCAGAGCCGTGGCAGCAGCTGGCGTGCCCCTCCAGCTCTACCGCATCCTGCTCGCTGAAGGTGAAAGTCTTAGCAGTTGCTTTGCGGAGGCACGCAGTGTTTGTTTCCTAGGACATCTTCTGGTACCAACTGTTATGGATTGGGTTTCTTAGGAGCAGAACCTGGGATGGTGTCCAATGTTCAAGTGAGTTTTTTGAAGGAGCAAAAAAAGGAGAAGGGGACTGAGGTAGCAAGACAAGGCCGGTGAAAAGCTAAGCATGAATGTGGGCTCAATGGGAGCCTACTTCTTGCCTCATCTCCCTTGGGTGCTCAGAGTACATATTGGATCACAGAGCTGGCCCCAACCTGAGGCAGGGCAACCTGCCTTTTATATTCCCCATATGGGCCAGTCATCGGCCTCCTCTCCCAGCAGAGGGGCACAGTCTGTGTTGTTCTGTCCTACTTCTCAGAAACCTTAAAAAAAAAAGAGGAAAGCAGATCCTCAGCCTTAGAGGAGAGAAGCTTGAAAAAGAGCTTTGGACGTTGGCCTGATTTCTCTGGAAAATGATTTCAGGCTTGAAGACATTTTAATTCATTGTTAGTCACGTCACTGATACCATCTCTACTGGGGTGGCTGTTGGCAATGGGACAATGAAGAGGTCTGGCAAAATGTGCCTCTGCAGTCAGGTTTGCTTTCTGGGATCCCATAGTTGGATAATTATGGGCACCACAGGAACTGTTTTGCAAAGGTCTTTGTCTCCCTTGACTCCTGGGATGTTCACTACATGTTTACTAATTGTGGCAGGAGTTAGAGAATCAGTAGGAAACCTGAAGAAATTGTGATATAAAAATGAACTTTCTTTGTTTCAACTAGATATTTTGAGCTGGCATGGGAAGCAAGGAAGAAAAGGGAAGAAGGAAGGTATGGTGGTTCAGAGCCTGCTCTTGAGACTCAGGTAAACAGGGGTTGGAATCCTAACAGTGACTCTTTGTAGCAGCATGACCTTCAACATGTGGTTTCACTTCTCTGAGCCTCAGTTTCCTCTTCTGTTAACTGGGGATGACATCTATATCTACTTCATAAGGTTGATAGGAGGATTACATGATATAATACATGAGAAAGATTTAGCATGGGCATTGATTGACTGCTTAGTAAATACTACTATGGGTAGTGGAGTGTTCTCTGAACTTGTTTGGGCAGCACATATTGTGGAGGCACTATGACAAGTGGAAGAAGCCAGGGCTTTGAAATCTGAGAGGATTCGCAGTCACTTCCTGGCTGTATGACTGTGGGCAAGTCACTTCCCCTCTCTGAGCCAAGGTTTCTTCATCTGCCAAGAAGGAGTAATCTACCTATATTGCAGGATTTTGGTGAAAAAAAGCATCTAGCCCAGTTGTACTCATCTTAATGTCAATTCTTTCTTCTTCTCACTTTATGGCAACATAGTAGTAACTCTACACCTTCAGTTTCTCACACATGGCTTGAGGCCAAAGTTGGCAATTAGATATTTTAAGTTTCTAAAGGATAAGAAGGTAGGACACACAATGAGTGAGAGTATTAGGTAGAATGCTTACTTTGGAAGGCAAAATACTTCTGTATTTAAAAAAGAAGCAAATGTGAATTGGCATAGAATTATGCAAGATCAAATAAGCAGACAACAAGCTCTGAGAGGCCATTTTAACATCAGGAGATGTAACCAATCTTATGAGTGTCTGCTTCTCTTAACCCTTAATTACAAGGCTGATGAAAGGGAGGGGGATGGTGGTAGCTAGGATTTGTCGAGCTCTTATTCTTTTCTAGGTGTGGTGCTAAGCACTTGATATGTCATATTTCTTTTAATCTTCTTAATACTCCTGGGAGGGAGATATTAATATCCCCATTTTATAGATAAAAGGAAATTTCAGAGAAGGGAACTTCCAAGGTCATGGGCTGGTGGGAGGCACACTGGATTAGATTCAAAGTCTGAGTCCAGAGCCCTGGATGTTAGGCAGCACCCCCTAATATCACAGGAATGTCCCAAGAGTCAGTACTCTAAGGAAATGCCCTATGAGGGCTTTTCTGAGAAAAATTGGCTCCCATTCCACTTTTATAAAAGGTGTCTATATAGCAGTGAAAACTATCCTCTAAAGGCAATAATTTTGAAACAGTCTTTCATATTGCTTGTGAGATTTTTTTAATGATTGAAGAAATACTCATTTCTTCTTGTTAATAAATGACACAAAATTATACTTGCAACAGTTAAGATCTCAGTTTTGAGAAGAAAAAAGTGACTCAGGCAAAAAAAAAAACGTTAATAGTATTGTCTCTGGTCATTTGGAAAGACTGTATTTCTTTACATTTTCCAAAGTGTCTGCAGTTTTTCGTTTATTACGTTGGTAATCAGGAAGAAAAAGGTTAAAGATCATTGGGAAAAATGATCTTCTATGTTGTTAATGATTAGAGCTCTACAGTTGTGTGGAAATAGACACTTGTAGAACCAAACTATCCAGTTTGGGGTGGGGAAGTGGGTGTAAAAACCATCAGAAAGTTTTCTTGATTGTGAATGTAGGCTAACCTCATGAACAACTATACCTCTAAGAATGAGGGATTTGCCCCCACCCTACCCCGATGATAACTGACAGAGCTTCAAATTCAGTGAATTATTTTAACAAGTGCAACATGAGCATGGAGTGACCTAGTTCAGAATATCCAAGGCTGGGACACCAAGATGGAAGGTTGATCTGGGGGACAATCTGTGAAAACAGTATGTTTCCATATAGATGAAATGTCTGTGAGAATGGCAGGCCACTTCTCATTAGCTACTTTTCTGTAAGGCGCCAGGAATTCTCCTCACCTTAGAGATCTTAAAAAAAAAGAGTTCTGTTACTTTTTACTGAAAAATTTAAGCTCAGATACTATCATTAAAAAAAAAAGATAAATCACTTAAAAAATATTTAATGTGCCTAACACTGTTCTGAATACTGGGATGTATCAGTGAAGAGGATGAGGTTTCAGTTTTCATAAAGCTTACTTTCTAGTTCTGTCATTTTTTGTTAAGTCAATAGATGGAGTTTGCTTTACTCTCTACAAATGTTATTCTTTGTTCAGCCAAACATTATCCTGATACTGTTTTTGTTTTGTTTTTTGTACAACTGTTTTTTCTAGTTCTGAGGTGCTTCAGTATTTGTCATTTGCTTAGTTTTTGAGATATTTATTGCTCCTTATTCCCTGTGTTCCTTCAAATCTGCCCAATGCCTTGCAGTAGTATTTCTAAATGTTCAAACACATAAGAGAATCGATTCCATGCTTTATGGTTTATCCCCCTGAGACTGACCTCCTGCTTTCTTACATCTTCCTTCCTTCTCCACCCTGGACAGCTTATACTTTGTCACACTTCTGGGTTGGGCCCTCTGTTGCTTGCATCCCGAGTCTTTGTGTTATCGTATTCCTTGTATATCCTTTGCAACCTTCCTAAGAAAGACTGTTTGGGAACTTGCATAACTGAGTAGTTGCTGGGTTGGCTTCCTTCATACTTGGTTCACAGTTTGTACAAAAGTCTTGAAAATCATTTTCCATCAGAATTTTGAAGCCTGTTGAAAAATCTGATACAATTATGACTCCTTTAATTTTTTTCCTCTATGGGTTCTTTTAGATTTTCTCTTAATCCCAGTAAAGTATTATTTCTCTGTGATGATTTAATTAAATTTATTTTGCCGGGTGCTTCGTGGGATTTTTCAGTCTGAAAACTCATGTCCCTCAATTCTCATGGGGTAGGAGTGCTCATAGCTTTGATTCAAACATCAATTTGAACATCAATTAAGTTTTATATGTGTGCAAACACCAATTAAGTTGTATGCATACCAGTATCAGGCAGCTACATTATGCCAGTTGCACTTATTATTGTAATTATAAATTAGTTAAAAATTGTATCTACCAAAGAACAAGTGAGTGAATAGAGAACTGTTCCCATGAAAACGAAGTTGAAATTTTGGGAAAAAGTTGCTTTTGTCAATGACTGGGAAAATAATAATTCTAGAATAATCAGCACTTTGAAGGTGACTTGCAGTTCTTTTCTTGAAAGAAACTGACATTGAAAATCTTAGACAATGCACTCCAGGACATGCACTGAAAATGGCTTAGAGATCTAGGTGCAGACCTATCCTCAAAGAAAAAGCCTAGGCCTGAGTCAAAAGCGTGGTAAATAAATGCACATTTATGTGGTTTAAGACAAACATGTAAAACATGGTTAAATACTAATTTTAAAGCATAACTGGCAGATGCCACTTAACCAAGTGATAAAATTGACGTTATTAATACTGGGTCAGACAGTCCCTCTGAATGGATGCACTGAGAAGGATGCCATGTATTTCTGCCAAAACTGTAAAACATTAATCTAATAATAAGGAAACGAGATGAGTGCAAGTTGGGGGACCTTCTACAAAAGAACTGGCCTGAACAATTTAAAAATGAATTGTTCAATCAGTTTTTCAATTAAGGTCAAGAAAGGCAATGGGAAGCTGATCAAAAGAGACCAAGAAGACAGAGCAACTAGATACAATGTGTAATCCTGGATTGGATCCTACCTTGGCAAAAGGCACATAACTCTAAAGGATATTTTCAGGACAATTGATCAAATTTGAAAATGAACTGTGGATTAGATAATAGTGTCACCTCAATGTTAAATTTCCTGATTTTGTTAATTGTACATGAGTATGTATGAGAGCATCCTTGTTAGGAGAACACTCTGAGGTATTTAGGGATTAAGGGGGATGATTCTCCAACATACTTTCAAATAGCTCAGAAAAATGATATGAAAAAAATAGAGACAGAATTATAAAGACAAAGTAAATGGGGCTAAATATAAACAGTTGCTGAAATCTGGGTAAATGCTATATGGATATTTATACATACAGTATAAATCTTTGTATTGCTTATGCAATTTTTCTGTGCAATCATAAAAATACATAGTTATAAAAATGCTTATAGTGAAAATGATTTATTCTGATGATCCACTGTAACTAATTTTTTAAATAATCAAATTTCCTTTTAATTGACCGGCTTTGGAGTTGTCACCAGGTCTGTGTTTCTGGGTCACAGGTTGAGTGTGGGAGAGCAAAGAGCAATGAGGCTGGAGAAGCAGGAGCCAGCTGGCGAAGATGCAATACCCAACTTAAAGGACTTGAACTTTGGTGAGCTGCTGAAAGATTGTTAAGTAAGAGAGTTATGTGAACCTTTTGCAATGACCACTCTAGCAGCTGGTATGCAGTGTAAATAGGAGAGGCAAGGGGAAGATGCAGAATTGAGGCTACTATAATCATTCAAGAGAGGAGTAATTGGATCTTGTATTACATTTGTGACGGTGGGGATAGAAAGAAGTGGAGGGATTCAAGACCACTTTAGAGGTGGGATCATCAAATGGGTAACCAACTAAGGAGTGGCAGTGAGGATGGGAACAATTCAAGTTGACTCAACTTACCTTCTTTAGCTGGTGGAGTAAATAGGAATGCCATTAACCTCTCAGGGACTTGAATAGAAGAAACAAAGTGGGGGTGGAATGCATGGGTAGGGCAGGGTGATAAATTCAATTAGTCATGATGAATTTAAGCTCCATTGGAAATCAGATGAATGGGCATAGGGTTATCAGCAAGACATCACCCCCTCAGTTCATGGCACAGAAAAAAACATGTAATTCAGAATTAATGAAGTCTGTAAATTCTGTCAGATTGCTTTTCAGTTCAGCTGATCTGGTTTTGTCTCCTGTTAGCTGTGCAAAAGGTTTGGTTGGTGTTTTCCCATATCCTTGGCAACATTTGGTATTTGCCTTTTTTTTCTTTCTAATTTTTGCTAACTTGATGGGGATATCTAATGATAGTTTGCATTTCATTGTTTACTAGTAAGTTCAGGCTTTTTTTTTGTTCTTTTCTCGCTTGTTAGCTACTTGAGTTTCCTCTTCTGTAAATTTATATATATATATATATATATATATATATATTGCTCATTTTTCTATTGGGTTTCCTGTTCTTATTGATTTTGAAGGAGTTTTTGAGTGTTGTAGATATTAATCTCTCATTAACTCAATGTCTTTCTGGATATTATCCCTTGCAAATATCTTTTCCTATTCTTCATCTGTGTATTTTGTCTATAAAATCTCTAATTTTGGCATAGTCAAATGTAATATTTTTCCCTGTGTGATGTCTGCTTTTAGAATTTTAACAGGTCCTTCCTCACAGGTCACACAGATATTATTTTCTATTAACTCCATAATTTAACCTTTTATATTTATGCCTTTAATTTTTCTGCAGTTCACCATTGAATATGGTCTAATGTAGAGATCCAACCTTATTTTTCATCATATGGTAAAATGCTTTTCTCAACATAATCTCCAAGAAAATCTGTCTATTTCCACTTATTATTATTTAACATGGGTCTATTTCTGAGCTCTCAGTTCTGTTCTATTGATTTTTTTGTTCCTTAATACCAACACACTAGATTTATTGTGGCTTAAATATGCCTTAATATCTAGTAAAGTGGACACCTTTTCTTTGCTCTTCTTTTTCAAAATGTATTTATTGTTATTTATTAATATATTTTTCAAATTTACTTATTTATTGTTGACATAAATTCTACTAGTCACTTATAGGAAACCTATTTGCTAGCTTTTAAAAAAATACTGTTTAATATTATTACTGTCTTTTTGATCAGTGAGTTTACTTTCATTGAAACTAAAATTGATATTATGTACGTATTTATTTCTATCTTATTTTATGTTTCCTGAACTTTATTTTTTACTCCCTTTTTCCTTTTTGACTCTCCATTAAATCAAACTTTTTTTTTGGTTTGAAATACATGCATTCTATTTTTAATTAAGACAAATATTTTTAGGTATCTTCCCTAATAATTTCTTAAGCTTATAAATATCACTATCTGTCCCCTAAACAAGACAAACATGTTAGCATGCTTTTACTTCCCTTATTTTTTATCTCTTTTGTCCCTACTCTTCCCTCGCCCTCCCTTAACATTAAGTTTTGAATTGTTAGTAATTGTTACAGTAATGTTATACATCAACTTGCCAGACTACAGTACCCAGATATTTGATCAAAAGCCAGTCTAAATGTTTCTGTGAAGGCGTTTTTTAAAAGATGAGATTTAAATCAGTAGGCTTTGAATAAAGCAGATTATATTGCAGATTATGGGTGGGCCTCATCCAATCAGTTGCAGGCCTTCAGAGAAAAAGACAGAGGTCCTCTGAGGAAGAGGAAATTCCGACTCCACACTGCCTTCAGACTTGAGTTGCAACATCAGCTTCTCCCTGAGTCACCTGCCAACTGATCTTCCTTGTGGAGTTTGGACTTGCCAGCCCCCACAATTGCAGGAGTTAATTTTCTTTCTGAAATATCTGTGTGTGTGTGTGTTCTTTTTCTATTGTCCTGTTTCTCTGGAGAAACCTGGCTAACACAAGGATATATTTACTTTTTGCAATTATTCTAGAGAATGGCATAACCCTGATCCTAAATTTAAGATTTAGGGTTCATTTTCCGAAGTCTGTCTGGCTGAATTCTGCCTCAGTCACTTATTGGATAATTTCTGAAAAATTTAATTGAAATATTATATACATATAGAAATGCAAACCCGTAATAGGGCACTGCTCAATGAATTTTCAGAAAATAAACACACCAGTGTAACTAGCACAATAAAAAACCAGAACATTACAAACTTTCAAGAAACTTCCCTTGTGCCTTTTTTTCAGTCACTACCTCACCCTTACTAAGAGAAACTACAGTTCTGACTTCCAAAAGAATAACTATGTCTTGTCAGCTTTGGTACTTTATAGTCAAGAAATCATGAAGTATGTATTTTTTTGTATCTGTGTTCTTTTGGCTGATCATTTTTTTTTAGTAGGATGTATATGGATGTCTGTAGTTTGTTCATAGTTGTGTAGTATCTAGCATAGTATTTCACAGTATGCCACACTACATCAATTATTTATTGATTTTACTGTTGATGAGCATTTTGGTATTTTCTAGTTTATTGTTTTGTTTTTTGCTATTATGGATAGATCTACCATGCACATCCTAGTGCCTAGCTTTTGGTGAGCACCGCAGGCATTCCTACTGAGTGTATATCCCTCGGGGTGGAATTGCTGACTCATCAGGTAGGCATATTTCAGCTTCAGATCTCCAAAGCTGGTGTGCCAACTTACACCCCCATAATCCAAGGTATCAGAGTTTTGGTTGCTCCACATTCTCACCCACACATGATATTTTTCCATCTTTTTTATTTTAGCCATTCTGGTTCTGAAGCGTTTGTATCATGTTGTGGTTTTGTGAGCATTTTCCTAATTATTAGCAAAGCTGAGTACCTTTTCATATGTTTATTGGATATTTGGTTATCCTTTTTTGCAAAGAGTTCTTTTACACTCCTTCGTACATTTTTCTATTGTCTTGTTGGTCTCTTTTTAGTTTATTGAGATGGAAGCTCAGGCTATTGATTTCTTTTCTGATACAGGTATTTAAAGTTTATTGAGATGGAAGCTTAGGTTATTGATTTCTTTTCTGATATAGGCATTTAAAGGTATGCATTTCCCTCTAAGCATTGCTTTAGCTACATCCCATAAATTTTGACATGTTATGTTTTCGTTTTCATTCAGTTCAAGATATTTTCTAATTTCTCTTGTGATTTCTTCTTTGACCCTTGGCTTATTTAGAGACATAAACTTTTAATTTCTAGGTATTTGAAGAATTGTCAGATTTCTTTCTGATGCTGATCTCTAATTTAATTCTATTGTGATTGGAAAATGTAGTTGGTATGATTTCAATCCTGTTACATTTATTAAGACATGCTTTATGGCCTAGCATATGCATCAGATTTTATTTGACTTTCAAAATCTTAATTTAGCCCAGCTCATTTAGCCTCTTGCACTCCTAGCCTTTGGAATCAGTACTGTGTAGTCAGGAAAATCAAATGTGTCTGATGCTCCTTGTTTCTGGTTTTGTCACTCCAGCTCTAAGCCAGGGCAGAAAGCTTTGATGGTTTCCCTTTCCCCTAGTAGTGGCTGTCTGCCTGGGCTAAGTCCTAGTCCTTAACCCATGCCCAGACTTGGCACATGTCCCTAGAGGAATGTATCAGCTGTCATCCGACAGCTCTCCTCTAAACTATTCTCTCTTCTCTGGGATTTTTAGTCCATCTAGTCATCATTACTGCCATAGCCCTTTGACACTTTTGAAATGTGATTTTTTGTAATTTATCTAGTTTTCAATAGTTGTGTTAGTGGCAGTGTTGGCCTGTTTCAACCTCCTCCGTTCTTCCCAGAGTGGAACTTCTTTGTCCTGTTTTAGGTATTTTGCTCTGCTACTTACTAAACTTTATTTCGCTTATGGCTTGTAACATTCCTATGTGTTTGCTTCTCTTCTTGCTGGGATACTACCTACAAAAGTATTTTTCAAAGAAGACCTTTGAATGATAAAACTGAGACTTTTTATATAGATTACAATTCTGGGTGTGATGTTCTTTTCCTTTAAAACTTTTGAAAATATTGTTTCTCTTCATGGCCCCAAATTGAAACAACCTAAATGTCCGTCAACAGTAGAACAGGTAAATCAACTTTGATATGCTCATACAATGGAATACTATTCAACAGCAGTTCTAACTGGAGATGATGTTGCTTCCCAGGAGACATTCGGCAATGTCTGAAGATATTTTTTGGTTACCAGAACTTGTTGGGGAGGGGAGAAGATTGCCACTGGTATTTAGTAGGTAGAGCCTGGGGATGTTGCTCTACATCTCATGGTGCACAGGACAAAGAATTATCCTGCCTAAATTGCTAACAGTGCTGGGCTTGAGAAACTCTGTATCAATAAGAAATGAATGATTGCTACATAGATGCAACCATATGGTCCATCGCACAAACATAATGTTGAGCAAAAGAAGCTAGACACAGAGGAGCTTATACAGTGTGCTTCTATTTATATAAAATTCAAAAACAGAAAAAAAACAACTCATGATGTTAAGACTCAGGATTGAGTTGTCTTTGTGGGGGCAAATGGGGATTGGTGGGGTCAAGAAGACTTAGTGGGTGGTGGTAATACATGTTTTTTTAATATTGGGGCTAGTTACATAGATGTGTTCACATTGTAAAAATCAAGGTGTGTTTTGTAATCGGTGTACTATCTACATATGTATATATGTGTTTGTGTGTGTATGTTTGTATAATAATACTGAATAAATGTTTTTCAAAATTCCATTATTTGATTTTAAGAAGTGATCTATTCTTCTTTGGAAGCATTTACATTTTCTGTTTTGTTTTGGTACTTTGAACTGTTGCTTTAATATGACAAAAAGAGGGCTTTTTCATACCTATTTATTGCTATAAGATCTTTTAATCTCAAGTCTTTCTTTTCTTTCTAATCTTGGGAAAACATTTTAGTTAATCTCTTCCCAGTTGTTCTCTGGGTGACTGGAATTTCCAATGCCACTAATTCATTCTTCAGATTTATTCATTCTGCTATTCAACCAATCTATTGAGTTCCTTTTTTTAAAGCCATTATATTTTTTTGTAATATTTTTCAACCCAGTGTTGCTTATTGTTTTGTTTTTCAATGTTAGTATTCTTGAATTGTTTATAAACTCTGATCTTCTGTGTTTTTGAAGATATTTGCTGTGCCTGTTTGGATTGTTATCTGTTCTGGTCCATTAGTTGCTCTTTATCCATCTGTCCACACAAGTTGTTCACTGTCCATCCTGTTGCCTTTCTTTTATGGTGCCAATCCCTTCAGTTATTGTACCTTGAGCTCGCACACACAGTAACCTTACTCTGGGGGCTTATCGCCTTGGTTGGTAATGTGTGTCCAGAGGGAAGGCTGAAAGGCCTGGCCCAGGCTTGTTTTCTGTGAAGTTTTGAGAAGTAAGTATGTGTGTCAAAGTGTATAATTCAGGGTGAGCACTCTGGCCGTGTAGCCTGGAACCCGCTGCTGCTGATTTCACTGGCCTTGAGGAATCTGGCTATACCTTACCCCGGGCTCTGCTCTTTCTAAGAGCTGTCTTCACTGGCTGAAATCCCCAGGTCCTCAGGCTGTGGGGCAGGGAGCAGTGCCCGGAGCCAGGCGTCTGTGTGCACCTGCTGTTCTTTGCTCCAGAGCCCAGCAGAGCCTTCCTGCTTCTGTTCTGCCCAGAGCACTGGCTGGTAGGAATATCCACCCTCTGATCCTCATGGAAACAG
The DNA here is from genome assembly GCF_040802235.1 of Manis javanica. Classification (NCBI taxonomy): domain Eukaryota; kingdom Metazoa; phylum Chordata; class Mammalia; order Pholidota; family Manidae; genus Manis; species Manis javanica. The sequence goes on from NC_133156.1 coordinate 49,337,477, forward strand.
GGAACAGAAGAGAGCAGCTCTGAGATCCCCTTCAGAATCTGTCACCTGGGTGGCACTTGGCTGTCCTCTTATTTCCTAGGCTAACATTTTCCATCTACATTGGAACCTAACCATCCTCTGGCTTTCCAGAGAGATTCCTCACATTTTTGACATGGTTTCCTCAGATTTATCAACCTCCCTATCGCCATCATGTTTTCTCCAGGGTCGGAAGTGGGGAGAGAGACAACAGCCCTTGTTAGTTTACAATCTTGCTGGAAACCGGAAATGGTTATGAGTGTGAACCCTAAAAGCAGCCTCTTGAGAATTGTGTGACGTCAGGCTCTGCACATCTGTGAAATAAGTGGCTGTTGATGGTACCTGCTTCAGAGGGTTGCTGTGGGCTGGCACAGCATGGGCACATTGTGTCTGTTAATAAATACTTACCATTGTTGTTATGACAGGGTTTGGGATGTCATTAGTGGGGAGCTGATGTTGGTGGTCGGAACTGTGGACCTGAATATCATGTCCCCATGAGAGTGAATAGAGTAAGGAAATGAAGGAGGCTTCAGAAGTGGCTCTGGCATTTAAGGGTTAATGCACAAAAAAATGAAAGGAGATGGAGAGGGAGGGTGTATCACAGGAAAAGATAGGGCCACAAAGGCCAGGGGAAAGGAGAAGCTCAAGAAAGGTGGTAGTGTGGGGTGGGGATCATGCACAGGACCCCAAGCTCAGGACTAACCCTTTTTTTCAGTCTATTGCATTTTGCCATTAGCTGCTTCCTGGTGAACTTAGATCAGGTTTAGTGGAGGGGGGAGAACACAAGCCAGATTGCAGCCAGATAAGAAATAAATAGGAGGTGAAGACTAAAGACAAATATAGACCTTTCCCCCACAATGTTTGGCTGTGACGAGAAGGAAAGAGATGCAGGCAATAGCTGGCAGCCGTGTCGAGTCAGAAGAAACGCAGTGAGCTTGCTTCCTAGAGGAAAGAGGCAGTTCATCTGTCCTTCTCTTCCTCTCTCTCCCTTTTTCTTCGCTCTCTCCCTCTTCCCTCCTTCCAATTCTCATATGTGAGTCTGATTTCATATTATTCCTAAAATGAGTAAGGTGACCAGGAAGATCCAGAAGAGAGAGAGAGGGAGGCCGCTTGGGGAGAGTCAGCGGTGGGTGGGACTTCGCCCAGGGAGGCAGAGCGCCGGGCCTGGGGCCAGCTGGGTCTTGGATCCTTTCCTGGTGTTGTGGGAAGGGAGGAGAGGTAGCAGTGAGCATCAGGGTAGTGAGTGTGCAGTAGGGCGGAGCAGGGAGGGAGAGGAGAGGGGGGCAGTTTCTTCCACTCTCTTTAGTTTGGTTTATTAAGAACTTCAGTAGACTTGAACGTTTTTATCTTTCCCAGAGGCAGGTAATCCTCTTCTCTTCTCACAGAATTCTGCACAGGAGTGAAATAAAGTGAGGTGTGTTAAAAAGCTTTGTGAGTTGTGAGCCATGCAGTGCTGACAGGGGAAAGGCTTTCACTGAAAATGTCTGATTTGGCCTGATTGTTGCCCAGATGGTGCCAGGACTCAGTGACACAGGCTCAGACCTAGTGATGTCCCAGGCACGGAGGTCATGGCCTGACAGTCCCTCTTTGGGGTGATTTTACGATTATGATGTGCCCCTGAAAGATTAGAAGTGAAGGAGTCAGACTGCCTCCCATAGCCCAACAGTAAAACAAACACATAGAAATGCAACCAGAGGGCCCTCAACGCTTCACCATACGTGGGCCAGATGTCTCAACAGGCTGATGCATGACACAGTATTCTCAGCCCAGATGATATTTATGGAGATAACACCTCCACCACCCAGAGGTTTTCAGCTATGTGTGTGTGTGTGCACACGTACACGTGCATGTAGGGAGTAGAATTTATGCACTATATTCAGTTGGGGGATATACAGCATTCTTAATTTTCTAATATTCTGCTTATCTTGCTCATAAACTGGAGCTGAGAACAAAAGGTGTTAAGAGCACTCAATTTCTAAAGGGAGGTGCTAGACCAGCAATGCAAAACATGCCAAATGGGGATCGAAGAACCTGGTCCCATTGCTACTTTGAGAGTGTAAAAGAGGCAGGGAGATGATGGTGAGGGGGTGACCAAGAGCAGGAATTTCTTGAGAGGTGCTGTGTGTCTTTTCCCCATACCCATATACTATCTTGAGTGAAGTGAGGGGACTCTATGAAAACCCCTGAGAGAATATGACAGGTCAAGGGGCAATCTGGAACAGATGCCTTTGCTTCCTAAAACCGAAGGCAAGAAGTTGTCTAGGGGAAACAAGCCTTCCATGGAGGAAAGTCAGGCTTCCACTGAGCCAGCTGATGAGGAAGCCCAAAGGATGCTGTCGCTGGGATGGGCCTCTCAGGGCACAGCACAGAGACAGCAGTGATCGGGTGGGCTGATGTGTCTGCGTGCACGCATGTGTGCTCATATGTGAACTGGAGGTACATTGTCAGTGGGCACCGTGATGAGGCTGCTGGGGGATACACCTTATTCTCAGTTTCTCCTTCAGAGAGCTTCAGTTTGGATGTCCTCAAGACTTCCAACTGGAACCCTCTGCTGCCTCTGGAATTCTCTGGGGTGACCAGGAGGAAACACAGTGCTTCAGAGCCAAGGCATTTCAATAGCTTCTTTCATCTTGTCATAATAAAGGAAATAGCAAAATAGGGATGGTTGGTGGGCCAGCCTGGGCCTAGTATCCAGGGTCATGGCTCCGCTTGCCTTCCACTCTCCTTGAGCCTCTGGAGGCCTGCTAATCCTCCCCAGTCCTCTAGCCTGTTATCCCCAGCCAGAGAGATGAGGTCACAGGACAGCTGCTAACGCTGCCCAGTGCTGGGGGCCAGGGCTGTGAAGTCTGCTGTAGTCAGAACTGCTGGCTGAGCTGAAACAGGATTAAGGATTGAGGAAAGGTCTTAATTACTATACTTCAGAGATCATGAAATCCCAGGATCATGCAGAGAGCAGACTGCTTAGCTGAGGTTTCTTTACCCTCCGTGGACAATTTCACAGAGCCCACAGGCATTAGCATGTGAATCAGGTTTCCCTTTCCTAGCCTGCATCTCAGATCAAGATGGGATGCACTCATACTATTAGGCCTTTTGTCCCGAAAGAACTTGGACCTCTGCCAGCAGTCCCAGGTCCTAAGTCTGGCTTATCACTTACCAGCTGTGGGAACTTGCATGTGTGTGTCACTTCCCCTCTCCGAGCCTCACTTTCTTCATCTTTAGAGATGATCATATCTGTTCTAAAGGGTCGTTGTAGGAATGAAATAACACACGTAAAGTGACTTGCACCATGTCTGGGAAAGTTTATTGTAGATCTTAGTAAGAAAACACATGACAGCTACTCATTAGAGGAAAAAATCAAATTCCTTAGCATGGCTCACAAAGCAGGGCATGACCTGTTTCTGTCTCTACTGCCTCATCTCCCACCCACTCTTCCCATCTCTTCTCTTTGTTTGCCTCAAAAATCTTTTGCCTCTTTTTTGTTTGTGGACTCCTAACCTGCCCCTGAATATTCATTTCAAATTTTAATTTTTCCAGAAAGTCTTCCCTGATCACCCCTTTCTCCTCTCCCTTTTGGCGCCTCTGTAACCTGCACATCCTTCTACATAGTACTGAGTGCCCTGTATTCTCTCTCCTACCAAACTGTTTCCTCGAGGGAAAAACTATGATCCACCTTTAGAGTCTAGGGTGAACATTTATTCTTTGCCTTCTCACCTCCCTTCCATTATCCCTTCTTTAAGGAACAGTCTCTTGTTTTAATCTAGGGAGCTACTTTTCCTGCATTCTCAGTCCAGGTAGCTCAGAGGTGGTCCCATCCACCTGGTGTAAGAGACGTGCTTGTGTTTGTTATCTTGGTCTCTCAGCATACTTTGTATCTTTGTCCAGAGGGCTTGGTTGCCTACCTAATTGGAAAGGGCTTTGGGGGGTCATGGATCACATTTTAATGTCTTCTCCATCCCCTGCTCACCCTGTGGTGCCAACCCATTATATATTAGGCCTGTGCTAAGTGTTTCATGTTTACAATTTCATTTAATTTTCCCAGCCCCATGAGGTAAAGGTACTGTTGTCACCCCCCATTTATTCATGAGAACTCTGTTTCAAAGAAGTTAAGTAGAACACAGCTAATGTACTTCCAGCACTAGTACGTAGACTAAAAGCTAAAGGCTGCCTTTGTATAAGTGATAAAACATTAAACTTTTCCTCTATGGAGAGCAGGCCCTTGAAGAAAATAATTTTCGTGTAGGTTTTTCAAAGGTGTTATAGGGATGCCCCCCTTACTTTTCTCTAGTGTTTTAAAGATTTCATCTCATTAACCCTCTGGCCTCCATTGTCTCTGATAAGTAGTAAGCTATAATTATTTTTGTTCCTCTGTACGTAATGTGTCTTTTTTTTCCTCCTGGATTTTTAAGATTTTAAAAGATTTTAAAGATTTTCTCCTTATATTTAGTTATCAGTAATTTGATTATGATGTGCCTAGGCATGGCTTTCTTTGTATTAACATCTTTGGGGTGTTGTGAGTTTCTTGAATCTGTGGATTGGCCTGTTCCCTATTGGATTTGCAAAATTTTCAGTTGTTATTTCTTGTATAATTGCTTTCTGCCCAATTTTCTCTCCCCTCTTCTTCTGGGACTCCAATGACCAAATGTCATACTACTTAATGTTTTCCATTGAGGCTCTGTTCATATTTTAAAAATATTTTTTCACTCTTCTACACTTTCACTTATACTTTCAGAGTATCCAGTTTGCTGTTATTCCATCTAGTGAACTTTGTATTTCAAGTACTGTATTTTTTAATTTTTGAGTTTACATTTGGCTTACTTTTTAGAGTTTTCTTTTCTATCCTGAAATTTGTCAGCTCTTCCAACTATTACATTCATCTTTTCTTACAGAATATTTTGAACATGTTTGTTATAGTTTTTTCAAGGTTCTTATCTGCTAATTCTAGTATCTGATTCATCTTTGAGTCAGATACTAGACTATTCTGCTTCTACTGACTATTCTCTTGATTGTCACATTCTCTAGGTTCTTTGTATGCAAAGTAATTTTGTATTGCATGCTTATTGTATGTAAAACTCTTTGGAGACTCTTGACTCTATTACCTTTCTCCGAAAAGTGTTAAGATTTGTCCTAGTGGATGGTTCAGTTGCTGACAGATCACCTTAATCCTGTGAAAGCTTAGTTTTAGCCTTTATGGGAGTTGATCTCTTTCAGTTATATCCTATTCCTAGGTGTAAACTTAGTCCTGGGATGTGGTCCTTATTCCTAATGTGTGGCTCTGAAAGAGTTTCATGGAAGTGTTTGCTTAGCTTCTCTAATGTGACAGGACTTAATTTCAAACTCCGCTCAGTTCTTTGGTCTTGAGTTGCTTTCCTTTGGGTTGGTGTCTCAGCCTATGTATGAACTGTTTATCCGTCAACCAAGGATTTGAAGAGAGTAGGTATACAGACTTTAGGGCACCCCTTCTGTAGTTCCCTCATTTACAGGATTTCTCACCTCAATTTCCAGTCACTTCATACCTCATGCACAGTATACAAAGGGATGGACCTTTAGGGGAAGATCCAATTAAATGTGGCCCTCGCCAGAGTACTTCCTTTCTCTCCATTTCTGCCTATTTTGGTTGCTGTCCAGTGCCTTACAGCAGTTGTTTTTTAATTAAAACTTATCCAGAGTATATAATTATTACATGTGGGTTAGTTTGATACAAGCTATTCTGCTATTACCAGAACTTCTTCCTCACTTTTCTTCCTATAATTTCAACACCAAGGAACATGAGAGACCTAAGAAGTCAAGGAAGCAATGACAAAAAGCCTTGAGAGAGACTTACCAGGGCCAATAGGAAAGAGACAGGATGGTATAATGGTTAAGAACAGGCTGGTGAGGTGATCTTGGGTTTGAATCTCAACCCTGTCACTTATCAGCTATATGAGCTTATGCAAGGTATTTAACAATTGGAGCCCTTTATATTCTTATCTGCAAAATAGGAATGATCATTCCATTTTCATAGTTTTTTGGATGTGCTTAGCACCAAATCTGACATATAAGGCTTTAACCAAAGTAGTTGGTACAGTTATTTGAGAATAATGTGTTCTTTTCCAGGGGGCTTACAGGAGAGGGGACATGGCTGGAAGATTCTTTTCCAGACAGCAGGTGGGTGCCTTCCATTGGGACTGCTGGGACTAGAAGTCTGTGTCTCCAACTCCAGATGGTCACACTTGTTTGGAAATAAGCAAAGTCCCAAACCACAGAATTTCCTTATATTCTGGTAAGGCTTATCAAGGGCTGGAGCATGTAAACCAGACCCATCAGGGACTTTAAAGGAAAGGGACAAGGATGGTGGAGTTTAACTAGAAGCTACCTGGAAGTTCTTATCAAGGGCAAAGGCTAGGAGATGATACCTCCCCACAAATCCTGCTCCAACACTAAGGTCCCTTCCCTTAGTGTTCCAATTAGACATAAAGTGGTCTTAATTACCAAACCTAACATGTCTGGAAATTTTTAAAAATTGAGGTTTAATTCATACAGTAGGAAATTCCCATTTTAGCCATTTAAAAATGTGTAACTCAGAGACTCCCAGCACATTCACGATGTTGTCCAACCATCATCACTATCTAATTCCAGAACATTTTCACTGCCCCTAAAAGAGATCTTATGCCCATTAAATAGTCACTTCCCATTCCTCCTTTCCCCCAGCCCTACCAACCACTAACCTACTCTCTCCCTCTATGGATTTGCCTATTCTGGACATGTCATAGACACTATATAATAGGCAGCTGTTTGTGTTTGGCTTCTTTCACTTTTAGCATAATACTTTTAAGGTTTGTCCATTACCTGGAATTTTTTAGATACTCATTTTTGTATAAACTCCTGTGTCCTTTTGACTTTTCCAAGTTAACTCCTTCATAGGGATTTCCTATAGGGAATAGGGAACCCTGAAGTAGTGAGGAAGAGGATGATGGGTGCAAAACAAGTGGGGCACATAACCACACTTCCATTTCTGTACTCTGTTGACAGTGTTCTTGAAGCTCTTCTGTAGGAGTGTCTGTTTTTCTACCTGAAAGTTCCCTCACCCCAGTTGCAGTAAAAGATTGATATCTTTCCAAGTCACACAATTAAATGCAATGAGGTAACATTTAGGAGTGTCTTGCCAATAGGTTTCAGCCCTGGGCAAGTTCCCTATGGATTCAGTGTGACCAAAGAAAATGACAGCAAAACATTCTTGGGGTGAAAGGGTTATACTCAACTTTATTTCCAGGTGGAAGGTCAGTCACTAAAATCTCATTCACTCAGAGCAAGTCTGTATGCAGCAAGCCCGTCTCTGCCTCTGGGCCCCTCTGTCCGCATAGCTGTCCTCTGGGCCTCTCTGCACAGTCGTCCAGCACAGCCGTCCTCTGGGCCTCTATCCTCGGTGCTGCCACCACTCCAGCCTCTGCTCTGCTCTCCTGCAGCCTTGCAGCCCTGCCACCATGTCGTGCCCAGAGCACTGGGTGGAACTCTTTTTATAGAGTCAACAGCCATGTATTGCCCACACGTATGCAGTGAGCTAGTCAGCCATAGCCAGGTGAGAATCCTGGCCACAGAAACTCTCATTTTATCCACAGGAGTAAACACAGGGTCTGTGTTTTAGAGTCAGATGTGGATTTGAATCCCACTTCGGAGACTGCATATAGGTTTGGGGAATCCCAGAGTAAAGGAGACCTGTGTCCACTTTGCAGGCAGAACCTGGGCAAGGGGCACATACTCAAAGGTATTGCTGTGTGATAAGATGGTATGAAAGAAGTAGAGCAAAACAGCTGCTGCATACCATGTCTGAGTCAGCCTCGGAGAGTTCCCAAAGCCTGGTTTCTGTGTGTCTAAGAGAAGAAAGCGAGTGAACAGCCTCAGTCATACCTCATTTCTTATGGTCCCAGCATGGCGTAGTGGCACTGGGTGTATCCAGATATCCATGGGGAACAGAAAAGTGGCATAGGGAACCTACAGAGCTGGAGAAGTCTTGCTGGATACTTAGGGCAAAAGTAGCCAAGACAGATGCCCAGAGGTCCACATGAGTATCAGGGTGTCTCAGTGGCTGGCAAGAATACACGAAGACAGCAAGAGGCAATATGAGACACTTGGAATTCAGTGTAATTCTGGAGAAAGGGAGTGGCAGACACTGAACCAAATGTGATTTTTTGCTATGCAACAGGATGGGGGCTCAAAACAGGAATTAAGTTTCATTTAGAAAGGCAATGTACATTTTTAGCACTTCTGAATAGATAAGCCAAAAAGCCTAAATTAAAAACAGATTTTCCCACTGCGCTTCATTCTGCTTTATTTCATTTTAAGCTTTTGAAAAACTAGGACCTCTCTTGAAAAACATTATCAGAGAAAGGAGCCCCGGATTGAACTGATGGATAGAAGAGGCAGAACTTTCTAGCTTTAGGGGGCCAAGCAGCTGACTCAGGGTGCAGTCTCTCAGCTGAAGCTCCTGGGAGACTGCTGCAGGCATTCAGCCCCGGGCTCTGGAAAGCCGGTGCTGCCCAGGAGGCTGGTGCTTGTGAAAGCTCACTTCAGCTGAGCGGCAGGCCTGCCATCCTCATCCCCAACCTGTTTTTCCTTCCCTCTTTTGATTTTTTAAAAATTGAGGTGAAATTCATGTCACCTAAAGTTAACCACTTTACAGTGTACAACTCCGTGTCCTTTAGGACATTCGCGCTGTGGGGCGGCCATCACCTCTATCTAGTCCCAAAACACGTTCATCGAAAGGCGCTCCCTAACTATCAAGGAATCACTCTCCATTCTTCCTCCCCCAAGACCCTGGCAACCGCCAGTCTGCTTTCTGTCTCTATGGATTTACCCATTGTGGATAAAATGAGAGTTCTTGTGGCCAGGATTCTCACTTGGCCGTGGTTGACCAGCTCACTGCACACCTGTGGGCAATACATGGCTGTTGACTCTATAAAAAGAGCTCCACCCACTGCAGGGATGAGAGGCTGCAGGAGAGCAGAGCAGAGGCTGGAGTGGTGGCAGTGGCCGAGGACAGGCCCAGAGGCAGAGACCAGCTTGCTGCATGCAGACTTGCTCTGAGTGAACGGGATTTTAGTGACTGACCTGCCACCTGGAAATAAAGTTGGGTATAACCCTTTAACCCCAAGAATGTTTTGCCATCATTTTCTTCGGTCACACTGAATCCATAGTGAACTTGCCTGGGGCTGAAACCCATTGGCAAAACACCCATTCTGCACATTTCATGTAAATGGAATTGTATACTATGTGACCTTTGTGTCTGGCTTCTTTCCTCATCCCTTTTGTACCTTGCAGTCCTATCTCTTCTCCCTGAAGCTTTGGGGCCCACTCAAGCAGTTCCCCGGCTTCCAAACTCCATTCTCCAGGAATTAGGCCGGAGAAAGAAAGTGAAGAGTCAGAGGGCTTGGGGTGGGAATTAAATTGGTTTAGGAAAAAAGAAACCCAGCAGTTTCTGATCAGATCCCAGCAGCTGAATTTGGTTTGGAGGCCAATTATCTCAGGCCACGAGGTTTTAAGTACATCAGCTGGGGCTTTTGAGTACTTGCCATGTAGGAGGCAAGCTTGCCCTGGCTCCATGTGGTCTGTGCCCATGAAGGAAGGTCGAGTTTTGGGAAAAATGCAGCCAATTGAGATTGTGGTGTGACTGGATTTTTCACAAAGCTGTGTTTATGATCAGGCAGAAATGCATGGGAAAACAGCTACGGGGTCAAGTTGCTCCTTACATTCTGCATGACTACACCTGGCCAGGGGAGCTGGAGACTGTGGGGAAAAGCACATTGTAAGCCATGGGCCAGGTCTGGCACTTCTCTGATGAGTACTGTGGAAGGGCATTGAAACTCTAAGTGGAGGAGATTGTAGGTGGTGGCTTCTCTCTGTGTGTTTGGTTAAAGAGCTGACTGGAGACACTGCTGGCTCTCTGGTTTCTTCAGTGACTTTTTTTGGGGAGTGAAATGTCTATTTTCTTCTAGCTCCAGGAGGAGGAGGGGTTTCCCTGCCTGGGGCAGGTTCTCTATGATTTCAGTTAGACTGAAGAAAGGCAAGGGCAAAAAGTTGGGGGTAAGAGGGTTACCATATTTATTCTCACTGCGGTCACCGGCAGCTCGGTACTTGCACTGGCTCAAAAGCACTCCCCGGCTGGCTACAGGTTCTACTCCCCTACTCCTCTAGGCAGTAGGTCTCAGTCTCTCCATGTTCCCTGCCCACCAAGGCCCCCTACTCCAGCACTCGGGCTTAATTCTCCAGGAGCACTAGAGCTCCGTGGTTTTCTGCTCTCTCAGTGGCCCAGCTCCCTGCTCCCACGCTCAGTGAGCACCTCTGCGGGCGGGTCCCTGGTGACTGGTGGATGCCTGACCAATTATGTACCAGGTTTGTCCAGTTCAAAAGTTCATTATTACACCACTGAGGATGTGCCAAAGGCCCATCTCCTTAATGGCTTATGGTTGTGTTTTAAAACCCCTTGGCATGAGCAACTCCATTTGGTTTCACCTTTCACCCTGGTTTCAGAGAGCTTCTGGGTGGGTGAGCACTTGGAGATTTGGGGAGAGGGGCCCCCTTGGAGAGGGCATGGAAGCTCTGTACCTTTTCCCCATGCTTTGCTCTGTGCATCCTTCCATTTGGCTCTTCCTGAGTTATAGCCTTTCATAATAAACAGGTAATCTGGTAAGTAAACATATCTCTGAGTTCTGTGAGCTGCTTTAGCAAATTAATCAAACCCAAGGAGAGGGCTGTTAGAACCTCTGATACATGGTCTGTCTGTCAAAAGTACAGGTAACAACCTAGACTGACGATTGGCTTCGGAAATTGGTTGTGGGGCAGTCTTGGAGGACTGAATCCTTAACCCGTGGAATCTGCTACTGTCACTGGATAGTGTGAGAACTGAATGAGATTGTAGAGCACCCAGCTAGTGTTCAAGAATTGCTTGGTGTCATGTGGAACCTCCCTTCCTCCCACCTGGGAGATTGGGGTTAATGCAGGACCTCTTAACCAGGTAACTTTCCTGGGCTGCAAGTAGATTTTATCAGCCCATTCCCTTTTTTGCAGGTGCTTGAAGAGATGATATATTTTCCCAAGTGACATAGCAAGTCAGTGGCAGCCACAGGACTCCAGTTGGTGGGCTTTTTCTTCAGTGTCGGAGAGGGTAGAGGGTATTGGTGAGGATATGCATAGGCCCCCATCAGCTGAAAAGTTTGAGTCCATGAGGATGTATATGGAAAATGACCTTCCTGGACCTGAGCTGAAGGCTGGTTGGGAAGGGCCTCCTCACCAGCTGCTCCCTGGTAATCATGGCCAAAGCCCACCAGTAAGACTCAGGCCTCAACTGCCGTGGACCCACACCTCCTCAGAGCTTTGGAAACACTTCTTGCAGCCCCTCCCCCTACCCATGGAAAATAGAGCGTATTGTTCTCTACGCCAGTGGGAGAGTGGAAAAGTGGATAAATGTAGACTTAAGAGACCCATGTTTGAATCTCAGCTCTGCAGTTTAGCTGTGAAGCCCCAGGTAATGACCTCATATCTCTAAGATTCTGGCTCTTCATCTATAATACAGAGATAACAATCCCTATCTTACAGAATTTTTGTGAGGTTTGGGAATAAACGTGCAAAACCTCTGGCTCACAGAAGCCACCCTATAAAAGCTGTTCCCATTATTTCCCCAATAGTTGCACTGGCTTTACTCCAACACTTACACAAGGTCTGGTTTCAATCTTCTGATTAATCGGCTCATCAGCTTTCCTTAATCCTATGAGCTCCATTACCTTGCGTAAGGCTCCCTTGTGTGTAGGGAGGCATCCAAGGAGACATTTACCAAGAGCTTGTGCAAATGATGGTGTTGTAGTGGACTGGACCTGGGCATTCATTGTTCTTAGTCAAACCTGGTTCAAATCACCTTTCAACCATTTCCTTGCTGTGGGATTCAAGGCTTGCTCACTCTCTGATTAGATGCTGAGAACAGAACCTGCTGGCAGCATTACTTAGATCTTACAGAAAAGGATGTGTATAAATGTGTGATAAAGAGCATATGCTCCATGAGTGTCAGTTTTTCGACCTTCTCATTCTGGGAGTTTATCTTCTCACCCATGATTAGGCAGTCTTCCACAGCCCCAAACACTGCTTTTACATCGTATCAGCCACTGTCAATGGGAGGTGGAAGAGGAAATCATTTCCAAAACAAGGTCACTGGAGAAGAGGTCACCCTGAGAATCCCTCTTCAGCGAATTTATTTTATTCTAGATTCAGAGCATGGTTTAGCAACTATTCCCTCTCTTTATCTGTGCCCCCTCCAATTTAGGTAGATATATTTTTAGGCTGCATTTTAAAATCTAATTTTTCACATCAAATGCAAATTGCACCTTGAGCCCAATGAAGACAAGTTTTGCAGATTTTTAAGAATGTTAATTAGAAATTTAGTGTTATTTTTTAGCTGCCAAATGTGGGTATCTGCATTTACCACTTATGTTTACTAGGTGTGCCAGAGTCCACAAAGTAGATTGCTAGCCTTATCTAATCATCTCAATATTGTACCATAATTTTTTATTGAGATAAATTGAATAACATTCTGTAAGTTTCAGGTGTACTGTATAATTTGATATTTAAATATATTGTAAAATGACCACAACAATAAGTCTAGTTAACATCTGTCAACATACATAGTCACACATTTCTGGTGAAAATAACTTTTAAAACTTACTCTCAACAACTTTTAAATATATAATATAATACTATTAATTTCAGTCACAGATATACAATGCAGCCCCATATCCAAGATGCTGTATGTTATAATCCCAGGATTTACTTATTTTATAACTGGAAGTTTATACCTTTTGACCACTTTCACCCATATTGCCAACATCCCACCCTCTCTGACTCTGGCAACCACCAGTCTATTCTCTGCATCTCTGAGTTTTGTTTCATTTTTATAAATTCCACATATCAGTGAAATCATATGGTATTTGTCTTTGACTTATTTTCCTTAGTGTAATACTATCACCTCTGTTTATGTTGTCAAACATGGTGATATTTCCTTCTTTCTTAAAACGTACATATATATATACATACACACAACATTTTCTTTGTATAAAACACTTTTTTTTTTGAGAGGGCATCTCTCATATTTATTGATCAAATGGTTGTTAACAACAATAAAATTCTGTATAGGGGAGTTAATGCTCAATGCACAATCATTAATCCACCCCCAGCCTAATTCTCGTCAGTCTCCAATCTTCTGAAGCATAACGAACAATTTCTTACATGGAGAACAAATTCTTACATAGTGAATAAGTTACATGGTGAACAGTACAAGGGCATTCATCACAGAAACTTTCGGTTTCAATCACTCATTATGAACTATAAACAATCAGGTCAAATATGAATATTCATAAAACACTTTCTTGTTTATAAAATGTTTATATAGAACATTTTCTTTATCCATTCATCTATTGCTGGATCCTTAGGTTATTTCCATGTCTTGACTATTGTAAATAAAGCTTCAATGAGCATAGGAGTACAGGTATCTATTTGATAGTATTTTCATTTTCTCCTGATAAATACCCAGAAATGGAATTGCTGAATCACATAGTAGTTCTATTTTTTATTTTTTCTGAAACTTCCATACTGTTTCCATAGTGGTTTTAGCAACTTACAATCCCACCAACAGTACACAAGGGACCCTTTACTCCACATCCTCCCCAACGCTTGTTATTTCTTGTCTTTTTGGTGATAGCCATTCTAATAGGTGTGAGGTGAGATCTAACTGCAGTTTCGATTTGCATTTTCCTAATGACTAATGTGTTGAGAACTTTTTTATGTACCTGTTGATCATCTGTATGTCTTCTTTGGAAAATGTCTATTCTGGTCCCTGGCCTATTTTTAATAAGATTGAGTTTAGTTTTTGCTATTGAGTTGTATGAGTTCCTTATGTATTTTGGATATCAACTCCTTATCAGATACAGAATTTGCAAATATATTCTCCCATTCAGTAGATTGCCTTTTCATTTTGTTGATGATTTCCTTTGCTGTACAGTAGCTTTTTAATTAGATATAGTCCTGTTTCCTTTTTTGTCTTTGCTTTTTGTGTTAAAGCTACAAAATCATCACCAACACCAATCTCAAGGAGCTTACTCCCTATGTTTTCCTCCAGGAATTATGCTTTCAGGACTTACTTTCAAGTCTTTAATCCATTTAGAGTTAATTTTTGTGTTATGGTGCAAGATAATGGTCCAGTTTTATTATTTTGCATGTGGCTGTCCAATTTTTTAAACACATTTATTGAAGAGATTGTCCTTTCCCTGTTGTATATTCTTGACTTCTTCATTATAAATTAATTAACCTGCATGGGTTTATTGCTGGGCTCTCAATTCTGTTCCATTGACCTATGTGTCTATTTTTATGCCAATGCTGTAGTTTTGATTACTACAGCTTTGTGATATGGTTTGAAATCAGGAAACATGATGCATTTAACTTTGTTCTTTATCCTCAAGATTGCTTTGGCTACTCAAGGTATTTTGTGATTTCACACAAATTTTAGAATTTATCGTTCTATTTCTATGAAACATGCCATTGGAATTTTGAAAGGGATTGCCTTGAATCTGTAAGATTGCTTTGGGTATTATGGACATTTTAACAATATTAATTCTTCCAGTTCATGAGCATGAGTTATCTTCCATTTATTTGTGTCTTCAACTTCTTTCATCAATGTGTGTTAGAGTTTTCAGTGTACAGGTCTTTTTCTTCCTTAGTTAAATTTATTCCTATGTATTTTATTTTTGATGCAATTATAAATGGAATAATTTTCTTAATTTCTCTTTCTGATAGGTCATTATTAGTGTATAAAAACAACTGAATTAACTGAAGGAACAAAATGTCAGCAGACTCACAGAACCCAAGAATGGACTGTTACCAAAGGTAAAGGGACTGGGGAGGAAGGGTGGGAAGGGAGGGATAAGGGGAAAAAAAAGGGGGCATTACTTTAGCAGACATAATGTAGAGGGGGGATGGGGAGGGTTGTACAACACAGAGAGGACAAATAGTGATTCTATAGCATCTTACTATGCTGATGGACAGTGACTGTAATGGGGCATGTAGGGGGGACTTGGTGATAGGGGAGTCTAGTAAACACAATGTTCCTCATGTAATTGTAGATTAATGATATAAAAAAAAACCAACTGAATTTTGCATGTCAATTTTGTGTCCTGTAACTTCATTAGTTTATTATTTTAATAGTTTTAGGGGGAGTTACTTTAGCTTTTCTCTGTATCACCTACAAATTGTGACAGTTTTACTCTTCCTTTCCAATCTGGATGCCTCTTATTTATTTTTCCTGTCTGAATTGCTCTGGCTAAGACTTCTAATACTACACTGAATAAAAGTGACAAGAGTGGGCATCCTTGTCTTGTGTCTGATATTGGAGAAAAGGTTTAACCTTTTCACTATTGAGTATGATGTTAGCTGTGGGCTTGTATATGGTCTTCATTATGTTGAGGAATGTTTCCTCTATACCCACTTTATTGAGACTTTCTGTTGTAAGTGGATGTTGCATTTTGTCAAATGCTCTTTTTGCATCTATTGAGATGATCATATGTTTTTTTGGTCTTAATTTTGTTAGTGTGGAGTGTCACATTGATTGATGTGAAGGTATTGAACCATCCTTTCATCCCCAGAATAAATACCACTTGATTTTGATATACAATCCTTTATAAAAAATTGACATAAAATTGACATACAATATTGTATTACTTTAAAGTGAACATCATTTGACTTATTTATATTCATGAAATGATTACCACAATAAGTTTAGTTGACATCTGCCATCTCATATAGACACAAAAGAAAACAAAAAAATATTTTTTTCCTTGTGATGAGAACTCCTAGGATTTACTCTCTCAACAACTTTCATAAATACCGCATAGCAGTGTTAATTATAATCATCATGTTGCACATTATATCTCTAGTACTTAAAACTGGAACTTTGTACCTTTTGATCACCTTTATCCAATTAAACCCTTCCCACCCCTTCCTGTGAGACCTTTATCCAATTAGACCTTCCCCCACCCCTGCCTGTGATAACACTAATCTCTTTTCCTATGAGTTTCTTATTTATTTATTTAGATTCCACATATCAGTGACATCATATGGTATTTGCCTTTCTCTGACTTATCTCACCTAGCATAATGCCGTCAAGGTGCATCCCCATTGTTGCATATTCATGGCAAGATTTCCTCCTTTTCATGGCTGAATAAAATATTGCAGGGTAGTGTGTGTATGTGTGTGCATACCATCCATTTATCTATCAATGGATGCTTAAGTTGTTTCCATGTCTTTTATATGGTAAATAATGTTGCTGTGAACATGAGGGTACAGATAATTGTTTGATAAAGTGTTTGCATTTCCTTTGGACATATTCCGAGAAATGGAATTGCTGGATCATATGGTAGTTCTATTTTTAATTTTTTGAGGAACTTCAATACTGTTTTCCTCAATAGTGGCTGTACCAGTTTGGGTGTACAATCCCACCAAAAATGCAGGAGAGTCCCTTTCCTTCATATCCTTGCCAGCATTATTATCTCTTGCTTTTTGATGGTAGCTATTTTAACATGTGTGAGGTGATATCTCACTGTGATTTTGATTTGCATTTCCCCAATGATTGAATAATGATGTTGAATATATTTTTACATACCTGTTGGCCATTCATATATCTTCTTTGAAAATGTCTATTCAGGTCTTCGGCCTGTTTGTTAATTGGATTATTTGTTTTTGTTTTTTGCTATTGAGTTATATGACTTCTTTATGTATTTGTATATTAACCTCTTATGAAATATATGGTTTGCAAATATATTTCTCACATTCTGTATGTTGTCTTCAATTTGTTGATTATTCTTTTTGCTGTACAAAAACTTCTATTTTGATGTATCCTACTTGTTTATTTTTACTTTTGTTGCTTGTGCTTTAGGTGTCATATCCAAAAAATCATTGCGAAGATCCCCATGTCAAAGAGCTTATTCCCTGTTTTCATCTAAGAGTTTATTGTTTTTAGGCCTTTAAGTCTTTAATCCATTTAAAGTTAATTTTTGTTAGTGATTTAAGAATGGTGTATAGTTGCAGGTATAAGAAAAAAATATCCAACTTTCCTAATACCATTTATTGAAGAGACTATCTTTTCTACATTGAGGATTCTGCCTTGTCAAGTATTAGTTGACTATATATGCTTGGGTTTATTTCTGGGTTCTTTATTTTGTTCCATTGGTCTATGTGTCTGTTTTTATGCTGGTACCATACTGTTTTGGTTACTAGAGCTTTATAGTGTAGCTTGAATCAGGAAGTATGTGCCTGTTGCTTCATTCTTTCTTCTCAGAATTTGGCTATTTGAGGTCTTTTGTGGGTCCATATAAATTTTAGAATTGCTTTATCAATCTCTGTAAAAAATGCCATTGGAATTTTGATAGGGATTGCATTGACTCTATAGATTGCTTTGGGTAGTATGAACATTTTAACAATATTAATTTGTTCATTCCATGAACATGGGACATGTTTCTATTAATTTGTGTCATGTTTGACATCATTCATCAGTTTATAGTTTTCAGAGTAGTGATCTTTCACCTCTTTGGCTAAGTTTGTAATACTTAGGTATTGTTGATACTATTATAAAATTGGATCATTTTGTTTATTTTTTAGGTAATTTGTTGTTAGTGTATAGAAAAGCTACTTTTTTGCATGTTTGTTTTTGTATGTTTTGCTTGTATTTCCATATATTAATTTTGCATCCTGAAGCTTTACTGAATTTTTTGATTAGGTCAAACAATTTTTTAGTGGAGTATTTAGGTTTTCTATATATAAAATCATGTCATTTGCAAATAGAGACAATTTCTTCTTCCTCAATTTGTATGCATTTTACTTTTTTCTTGCCTGATTGCTGTGGCTAGGACTTCCAACATTATGTTGAACAGGAGTGTTGTGAGTGGTTACTCTTGTCTTGTTCCTGATCTTAGAGGAAAACCTTGTAACTTTTCACCATTATGTATGATGTTAACTGTGGGTTTGTCATATGTAGCCTTTATAATGTTTAGGTATGTTCCCTCTATTCTTAATTTGTTAGGAGTTTTTTTATCATTAAAAGATATTGAGTTTTGTGAAGTGATTTTTATATGTCTTTTGAAGTGATCATATGATTTTTATCTTTTATTCTATTAATGTCATGTGTCACATTGATATTTTTCCTATGTTAAATTGTGCTTGTATCCCAGAGATAAATTCCAGTTGATTATGGTAAATATTCCTTTTAATGTGCTGCTGAGTTTGATTTGCTGACATCTTATTGAGATTTTTGCATCAATACTGATCAGGGATATTGGCCTATACTTTTCTTTTCAGGCAGTATCCTTTTCTGGTTTTGGTATACGGGTAATGTTGGCCTTATAAAATGAGTTTGGGCGTATTCCCTCCTCTTTAACTCTTTGGAACACTTTGAGAAGCATTGGCAGTAATTCTTTAAATGTTTGGTGAAATTTACCAGTGAAGCCATCTGGTTCTGGAATTTTCTTCATTGGAAGATTTTAAATTACTGATTCAATCTCCTTACTATTAATTGGTCTGTTCATATTTTCTATTTCTTCCTGATCCAGTCTTGGCAGGTTTTATGTTTCTAAGAATTTTTCCATTTCTTCTAGGGGGTCCAGTTAGTTGTTTATAGTAGCCGCTTGTAATCCTTTGTATTTCTGTGCTATCAGTTGTTACATCTCCTTTTTCATTTATAATTTTGCTGATTTGAGTCCTCTCTCCTTTTTCCTTGGTTAGTCTAGCTAAAGGTTTCCTTATTTTGTTTGTTTTTTCAAAGAGCCCACTCTGAGTTCTGTTAGTCTTTTCTATTGCTTTCTTGTTCTCTATTTCATTTATTACTGCTCTAATCTTAATTATTTACTCCCTTCTGCTAACTTTGGTTTCAGTGTGTTGTGCTTTTCTAGTTCTTTAGGGCACAGAGTTAGATATTTATTTGAGATCTTTCTTCTCTATTCACGTAGGCATTCATTGCTATGAACTCCCTCTTAGAACTGCTTTTGTTGTAGTCTGTAAGTTGTGGTATGTTGTGTTTCAATATTCTTTGTCTTAGGATACTTTTTGATTTCCCTTTCAATTTCTTACTTGACCCATAGGTTGTTCAGGAGAGTGTTGTTTAGTTTCCATATAACATGAATTTTCTAGTGTTCTTCCTGTTCCTGATTTCTGTTTTCATACCATTGTGATCAGAGAATATATTTGATGATTTCAGTTTTCTTGAATTTGCTAAGACTTATTTTGTGGCCTAATATATGGTTTGTTCTAGAAAATGGTTCGTGTTTGTTTGAGAAGGATGTGTATTCTGCTGTTGTCAGATGGAATGTTCTGTGTATGTCCGTTAGGCCCATTTTCGTCCACAGTGTTCAAATCTGTTTCCTTATTTATTTTCTGTCTCAATGATCTGTCCATTGTTGAGAGTGGGGCATTAGAATCCCCAATTATTATATTGCTGTTTGTTCTTTTAGCTCTGTTAGAGTTTGCTTTATATGTTTGGATGCTCTAATGTTGGGTATACAAATATTTATGATTGTTATGTCTTCTTGATGAATTGCCCCCTTTATAATTATATAATGGCCTTCATTGTTTCTTTTTATCATATTTAGTTTAAAGTCTCTGTTGGCTAATATATAGGTATAGCTATTCCTGCTTTGTTTTCATACCATTTACTTGAAACATCTTTTCCCTTCCCTTCTCTCTCAGTGTGTGTGTGTCTTTAAGGCTAAAGTGAGTCTGTAGTAGGTAGCATATTGTTTGCTCTTACTTTTTATTGATTCATTGTTCCTATGATTTCTGTTTGGATAATTTAATACCCTTACATTTAAAGTAATTATTGATAGGTAAGAACTTACTAATACCATTTTATTGATTGCTTTTGGCTGTACTGTAGGTCATTGTGCCTTAAATATTTTTTAAATTGAAGTATAGTTGACCTAATGTTGTTAATTTCAAGTATACAACATAGAGATTCAATATTTACATACATTATGAAATGCTCACCTTGATAAGTGTTGTTACCATTTGTCACCATACAAAATTACACAGTATTATTGACTATATTTCCTCTATTGTACTTTTCATTCCTGTGACTTATTTAGAAGTTTATACCTTTTCATCCCCTTTACCTGTTTTGCCTTTCCATCCCTTCCTTCACCCCACCACTCCAGAACCACCAGTTTGTTCTCTATGAGTCTGTCTTTGGGTTTTTTATTGTTGTTTCTTTGTTCACTTGTTTTGTTTTTTCAGATGCCACATATAAGTGAAATCATATGGTATTTGTCTTTCTCTTCCTGACTTATTTTATGGAGAATATCCTGTAAGTCCATCCATGTTGTTGCAAATGGCAAGATTGAATTCTTTTTTTTTGGCTGGGTAATATTCCATTGTGTATGTATACCATATCTTCTTTATCCATTCATCTGTGGATGGACACTTAGATTACTTCCATATCTTGGCTACTGTAAATAGTGCTGCAGTAAACATAGGGCTGCATATATCTTTCGATTAGTGATTTTGTTTTCTTTGAGTAAATACCCAGAAGTAGAAATGCTGGATCATATGATATTTCTATTTTTAATTTTTTCAGGAACCTCCATACTGTTTTCCATGGTGACTGGACCAATTCACATTCCCACCAACAGTGCATAAGGGTTCCTTTTTCACTAGAGCCTCACCAACACTTGTTATTTCTTGTCATTTTGGTTCTAGCCATTCTGACTGGTTTAAGGTGATATCCCATTATGGTTTTGATTTTACATGTCTCTGATGATTAATGATGTTGAGCATCTTTTCATGTTTCTATTAGTCATCTGCATATCTGTTTTGGAAAAATGTCTATTCAGGTCCTTGGCCCATTTTTAAATCATTTTATTTACTTATTTGTTTATTTAGTGTTAAATTGTATGAGTTCTTTCTGTATTTTGGATGTTAACCCCTCATCAGATAAATCCTTTGCAAATATTTCCTCCCCTTCAGTAGGTTGCTTTGTGGATGATTGTCTTTGCTGTGTGGAAACTTTTTGGATTGATCTAGTCCCCTTTGTTTATTTTGCTTTCGTTTTTCTTGCCTTCCCTAAATATGGAGATGAAAAACATTGTTAAGGCTGATGTCAAAAAGTTTATTGCCTGTGTTTTCATTTAACAGTTTTATGGTTTCAGGTCTTGAAGTTAGGTCTTTAATCCATTGAACTTATGTTTGTGTATGGTGTAAGAAAATGGTCCGTTTTCATTCTTTTGCAAGTAGCTGTCCAGTTTTGCAATACCATTTATTGAAGAGACTGCTTTCAGTCTCTTCAATAAATGGTATTGCATTGTATATTTTGTATATCCATTGTATATTTTGACCCCTTTGTTATAGATTAATTAACCATATACTCAGAGATTTATTTCTTGGCTCTCTATTCTGTTTAATTGGTCTATTTCATTGTCTGTTTTTGTGGCAGTGCCATACTGTTTTGAACATTATAACTTTGTAGTATAGTTTAAAGCCAGGGTATATGATTCTGCCAGCTTCGCTCTTCTTTCTCAAGAGTGTTTTTGCTATTCAGTATAATCTGGGGTTCCATACAAATTTTAGGATTATTTGTTCTAGTTTTGTGGTAAGTGCCCTTGGTATTTTGATAGGGATTGCATTGAATCTGTAGATTACTTTGGGTAGTAGGGACAGTTTAAAAATATTCTTTTTTTTCAATTAAAAACTTTTTTTGTGTGTGAAGCAGAGTAAAACTTTAATTTAAGTACACTCCAAAGGAGGAGTGGGCCAGAGTCAAAATATCTTTTAGCAGAGGGTCCATTTATCATGTCCTAGCTGGGAGGTACCTCTTTGATTGACAGAGTGATGTTATTTGATTGCCAGTTCTATTATACACCCATTCCTCTTGGTGCACATGTCTTTTTCTAAAATGTACATGGAAAAGCCCCCAGGAAGGAGGGGTAGCAAAACTGCAATTTTATTTTAGTGAAATTATGATGGGTGGTTTGGGCATTGTGATCTCATTGGGACTGGATTGGTCAGCTCCCAACAGGCAAGGAAGTTCTCTCTCTGCAAAACCTTTGTCTTCAAGTGGGACCCCTAAATGGGTGATTTTTCCTTGAATCTTATCTTCCCCTTCCCCATAGCTCCTCATATCTATCTACCTGACATTGCCCCCTCAAGTAGTTGGGACCCAGTTCTTTGGGCATTGGGGTGATGACTGCTCTGGCTGCTTTCTGCTTATGGAGAGGTGACAGGCATAGACTGGGTCCCAATGCTTGCTCTGTGTCAGTTGGGGTTAGGGGCTTATGACTGGTTGGTTAAATCCTATGGGGCCTGATATCTAGGGAACCATGCCCAGGTGAAGGTTCTGGTCAATCCAGAGGTCTCATGTAGATTGAGGGTAAGGATGTCTGAGCTGGCTAATAGCCATATTGAATCATTATTGTAGATGTTGAGCCTTCTTGGGGCCAGGTTTCCTTACTGGGGAGTTTGTATTGGGGCCAGGCTGTGATGCAGAAGAATTTGAGCCTTTATCTCTTCAGGGTCTGGGGGTCAAAGTGTTGCCAGTGTTGGAGGATACTGCAGGGAATTGAGTATTGGTTCCCCATTGGGAATAGCGATCTGAGTCGTGGCACCAAATATGTTAGGGGTGAAGTTTGTTCTTCTCAGTTCTTGTCCCCACCAAAACAAAGAATTGACACATTAGTGAAGCAGAGCAAAAGTTGTATTTGAATACACTCCAATGGAGGAGTGGTTGATAGTCAATGTAGAGGAAGGCCACAATATTCATTCAATCTATGAGCTTAGTATATCTTTCCATTTATTTATGTCTCCTTCAATTTCTTCAGTGTCTTAGAATTTTCAGATTACAGGTATTTCACCTTCTTAGTTAAATTTATTCCTAAGTAGTTTATTCTTTTTAGTGCAATTGTATATGGGTTGTTTTCTTAATTTCTCTTTCTGTTAGTTTATTTTTACTATATAGAAATGCAACATATTTCTCATATTGATTTTGTATCCTGCAACTTTACTGAATTAATTTATTTTATCTAATACTTTTTTTTGGCAATCTTTGGGATTTTCTATTCGTAGTATGATGTCTTCTGCAAATAGTGAAAATTTTACTTCTTCCTTACCAATATCGATGCCTTTTATTTCTTTCTCTTTTTTGGTCTCATTGCTGTGGCAAGGACTTCTAATACTATTTGAATAAAAGTGGTGATAGTGGGCATCCTTGTCTAGTTCCTAATCTTAGAGGAAAAGCTTTCAGCTTTTCACCAGTGAGTATGATTTTAGTCGTGGGTTTGTCATATATAGCCTTTATTATGTTGAGGTACATTCCCTCTATACCCACTTTGTTCAGAGTTTTAAGCATGAATGGTCTACTTTCTTTTTTTCATCTGTTGTAATGACTATATGGTTTCTAATCCTTCCTTTTGTTAATTTGGTTTATCACTGCTTGACTTGCAGATGTTGAACTATTCTTGCATCCTTGGAATAAATCCTACCTGATTATGGTGAATGATCCTTTTATTTTTGAATTTGGTTTGATAATATTTTGTTGAGGATTTTTGCTTCTATGTTTGTCAAGGATACTGGTCTATACTTTTCTTTTTTGTAGTGTCTTTGGTTTTGGTGTCAGGGTAATGTTGGCCTAGTAAAATGAGTTTGGAAAGATTCCTTCCTCTTCCCTTTTTTGGAATAGTTTAGGAGGATAGGTATTAATTAGTTCTTTAATGCTTGGTAGAATTCTCCTGTCAGGCCTTTTGGTCCTGGACTTTTGTGTTTTGGGAGTGTTTTGATTACCAATTCAATTTCATAGCTAGTAATTGTTCTGTTTAGATTTTGTTTCTTTCCGATTCGGTCTTGGAATATTGTGTGTTTCTAGGAATTTATCTTTTTCCAAGTATCCAATTTATCGGCATATACTTTTTCATAGAATTCTCATATAATCCTTTGAATTTCTGTGGTGTTGTAGCTTCTCTTTCATTTCTGATTTTACTTATTTGAGTCTCCTTTTTTTCTTGATGGGTCTGGCTAAAGACTTATCACTTTATCTTTTCAAAGAATTAGCTCTGTTCCATTGAATTTTTTCTATTAATCTCATTTTCTTTTATTTATTCTCTTATCATTATTATATCCCTCATTCTACTAGCTTTGGCCTTTGTTCTTTTCTAGTTACCTAAGTTGTAAGATTGTATTGTTTATTTGAGTTTGTTTTTGTTTCTTGAGGTAGATTTGTTTCACTGTAACCTTCCCTATTAGAACTGCTTTTGCTGTGTCCCAGTGATTTTTGAACTGTTATCTTTCTGTTCTTGTTTGTCTCCATGTATTTTTCAATTTTCTCTTTGATTTCTTAGTTGGCCTATTGGCTGCTTAGTTGCATGTTGTTTAACTTCCACACTGCTTGTATTTTTTCCATTTTAATTTCGAGTTTCATAGTGTTTGATCAGAAAAGATGATTTCAGTCTTCTTAAATTTATTAAGACATGCTTCTTGGCCTATCCTGCATAACATTCTCTATCCTGCAGAACAGTCTATGTGCACTTGAAAAGACTGCATTCTACATATTTTGCATGGAATGTCCTGTATGCGTTTGTTAAGTCCATCTGGTGTAATATGTCACCTAAGGCCCATATTTACTTATTAATGTTCTCTTTGGATGATCTATCCATTGATGAAAGTGGGACAGTGAAGTCCCCTACTATTATTTTATTGCTGTCTATTTCTCTTCTAGGTTTATTAATATTTGATTCTGTATTTAGGTACTCCTGTAGTGGGTGCAGAAATATTTACAAATGTTATATGTTCTTGTTATATTTACCCATTTTCATTATCTAATGACCTTGTTTATCTCTTATTATAGTATTTGGCTTAAAGTCCAATTTGTCTGATGTTTAAGTGTAGCCACCTGAACTTTCTTAATGGTTTTCATTTGCTTAGAGTATCTTTTTCCATCTCTGCATTTTTAGTCTGTGTATATCCTTACATTGGAAATGAGTCTCTTGTAGGCAGCATATAGATGGACCTTGTGTTTTTAATACATTCAGCCACTCTGTCATTTGATTTGAAAACTTAGCCCATTTACATTAAAAATAATTATTAGTATGCATGTACTTATTTTTATTTTGTGAATTGTTTTCTGGCTATTTTGTAATTACTTTGTTCCTTTTTTCTCTTGGTGTCTTCTTTTGTTATTTGATTATTTTTTGTAATGTTATGCTTAGATTCTTTATCTTTTGTGTGTCTAATATAGGTTTTTGCTTTTTGGTTACCATGAGGCTTACATAAAATTGATATTTTTAATAGTTTAAGTTGATAAAATCTTAAGTTTGAATACATCCTAAAGGTTTATGTTTTTACGCCTCCCTCACATTTTATGTTTTTGATGTCACAATTTTAATCATTTTATATTGTATATTAACAAATTATTGTAATTATTTTTATTACTTGTCTTTTCACCATCATACAGCTTTATAAATCATTAACCAACCACTTTACATTAGATTTTTCTGAATTTTACTATTTATCTTCACCAGTGAGACTTACATTCTTATGTGTTTTCCTGTTACTAATGAGTGTCCTTTCATTTGTGTGTTTTTTTTTTACAATTAAAATAAATTTATTGAAAAAGAATGGAAATGATAAACACATGACCTTGATCTAAATTACTGCTGTTCCTGAGACTGGCTGATAAACTAGCTATGAAAGCTGCTTGGATTTTTTTTTTTTGAGAGGGCATCTCTCATATTTATTGATCAAATGGTTGTTAACAACAATAAAAGTCTGTATAGGGGGGGTCAATGCTCAATGCACAATCATTAATCCATCTCAAGCCTAATTCTCGTCCCCAATCTTCTGAAGCATAACGAACAAGTTCTTACATGGTGAACGAATTCTTACATAGTGAATAAGTTCTTACATGGTGAACAGTACAAGGGCAGTCATCACAGAAACTTTCGGTTTTGATCACGCATTATGAACTATAAACAATCAGGTCAAATATGAATATTTGTTTGATTTTTATACTTGATCTATATGTGGATCCCACATTTCTCCCTTTATTATTATTATTTTTATTTTTAATAAAATGCTGAAGTGGTAGGTAGATGCAAGATAAAGTTAGAAAACATACTTTAGTGCTGTAAGAGAGCAATTGTAGATGATCAGGTGTGTGCCTGTAGACTATGTGCTAATCCGAACTAGACAAGGGCAATAAAACATCCACGGATGCAGAAGCTTTCTCTCAAAACAGGGGGGGTGAGGTTCTAAGCTTCACCACTGTTGTTCCCCGATTTCTCACCTGATGGCCCCCCTGTGACTGTGCCTGTCTTAGGTTGTTCCTCCCTTGAGGAATCTTACCCGTCTCTGGCTAACCAGTCATCTTCCGGGGCCATACAGGGAAATGTAAAGTTGGTAAGTGAGAGAGAAGCCATATTGTTTGAAAAGGTTAGCTTTTTACTTTGCAGATTTATGCCCTGTGGCTTCTATGCCCAGCACTTGTCTCGAGGTATCTTTACCACCTGGAGGAATTATGATACTCGGTAAATTCGATATGAGGCACGAGTTCTATTTAAGGGTTGTAATTAGGAAGGAAGAAGAAAAGCTATAGAGGTAGCATATGGAAGAAAACATGGGAGGATTGATTATTTCTTTGACATATCTTCTTGTAGAGTACCTTAAGCATGTGTAGGTTTTAAACTACTACCTAACTTGCACACACATATTAACATAATGGGAATACGGTGACATAAACAAAGCAAATCTATAATTACCAGCCATGTCCAGTGAAGCCAAGAAAACCATTTAGGTACCCTAGGCATTTGTGAAAATTTGTCTGTGATATGATGGATATTGTCCAACTGTACTTGAATAGTCTGAGAGAAATCAGACAAATTAAAGCAACCCATTTCTGGGATCTGTTCACATCCCATATATTCTTTTAACCATAGATAGTCTATAGTCGTAAGATTTTGGAGTGCTACACCTTGCACCCCTCCCAACTCCTGGTTGAGTTCCAACAGTACAGATCCGGTCAAATTCGTTGTCTCACTGTATGCACATGCCAGCCTAGACATCTCCCTCCTCATTCCAATGGCAAGTCCAGGAAAAGGTGGGGTGGACGCAGCCACAACCGCAGCATCGCCCGGATCCCTGTAGAGGCTTTTTGATGATCATCCCCCGGCACAAGTCCTCCAGAGAGTGCTGATGCCGGAAGCTCCTCCTCATATCATATCTTAGTTCATTTTCTGGGTATCCAAGCTAGGCCTTGATCTTCTGCATAAAAACAAACAGACCCTTTGCCCACACTTTGACATGCCCTCTATACCACTGTGCAGAACTCATTGGAGGTCAGCACACAGTAACTGCTTTTTTTTTTTTTTATTAAGAGAAAGGCATATTATCAGAAAAGAGTACCTCCATAGCTGATCATCTGACACCCTTTAACACCCTTTAAGTGATCAACATTAAGGATATTTAAAGCATGTGTTAATCTTTGATTTACCAATAGTTTTATCCTATCAAGGAGTAATCCCTCTTTTCTTTCTTTCTTTCTTTTTTTTTTTTTAATCTTTAATCTACACTTACATGAAGAATACTATGTTTACTATGCTCTCCCCTATATCAGGTCCCCCCTAACAACCACATTACGGTTACTGTCCATCAGCTTAGCAAAATGTTGTAGAGTCACTACTTGTCCTCTCTGTGTTGTGCAGCCCACCCTCCCCTTTCTCCCTCCCCCCATGCATGCCAATCTTAATACCCGCCCTTCTTCTCCCCCCCCCGCTTATCCCACCCTGCCCACCCATCCTCCCCAGTTCCTTTCCCTTTGGTACCTGTCAGTCCATTTTTGGTTCTGTAATTCCGCTGCTGTTTTGTTCCTTCAGTTTTTCCTTTGTTCCTATACTCCTCAGATGAGTGAAATCATTTGGTATTTCTCTTTCTCCGCTTGGCTTATTTCGCTGAGCATAATACTCTCCAGCTCCATCCATGTTGCTGCAAATGGTTGGATTTTTCCACTTCTTATGGCTGAGTAGTATTCCACTGTGTATATGTACCACATCTTCTTTATCCATTCATCTACTGATGGACACTTAGGTTGCTTCCAATTCTTGGCTATTGTAAATAGTGCTGCGATAAACATAGGGGTGCATCTGTCTTTCTCGAACTTGATTGCTGCATTCTTAGGGTAAATTCCTAGGAGTGGAATTCCTGGGTCAACTGGTAGGTCTGTTTTGAGCATTTTGATGAACCTCCATACTGCTTTCCACAATGGTTGAACTAATTCACATTCCCACCTGCAGTGTGGGAGGGTTCCCTTTTCTCCACAGCCTCTCCAACATTTGTTGTTGTTTGTCTTTTGGATGGCAGCTATCCTTATTGGTGTGAGGTGACACCTCATTGTAGTTTAATTTGCATTTCTCTGATAATTAGCGATGTGGAGCATCTTTTCATGTGTCTGTTGGCCATCTGTATTTCTTTTTTGGAGAACTGTCTGTTCAGTTCCTCTGCCCATTTTTTAATTGGATTATTTGTTTTTTGCTTGTTGAGGCGTGTGAGCTCTTTATATATTCTGGACGTCAAGCCTTTATTGGATCTGTCATTTTCAAATATATTCTCCCATACAGTAGGGTTCCTTTTTGTTCTATTGATGGTGTCCTTTGCTGTACAGAAGCTTTTCAGCTTAATGTAGTCCCACTTGTTCATTTTTGCTGTTGTTTTCCTTGCCCAGGGAGATATGTTCAAGAAGAGGTCACTCATGTTTATGTCTAAGAGGTTTTTGCCTATGTTTTTTTCCAAGAGTTTAATGGTTTCATGACTTACATTCAGGTCTTTGATCCATTTTGAGTTTACCTTTGTATATGGGGTTAGACAATGGTCCAGTTTCATTCTCCTACATGTAGCTGTCCAGTTTTGCCAGCACCATCTGTTGAAGAGACTGTCATTTTGCCATTGTATGTCCATGGCTCCTTTATCAAATATTAATTGACCATATATGTTTGGGTTAATTTCTGGAGTCTCTAATCTGTTCCACTGGTCTGTGGCTCTGTTCTTGTGCCAGTACCAAATTATCTTGATTACTATGGCTTTGTAGTAGAGCTTGAAGTTGGGGAGTGAGATCCCCCCTACTTTATTTTTCTTTTTCAGGATTGCTTTGGCTATTCGGGGTCTTTGGTATTTCCATATGAATTTTTGAATTATTTGTTCCAATTCATTGAAGAATGTTGCTGGTAATTTGAGAGGGATTGCATCAAATCTGTATATTGCTTTGGGCAGGATGGCCATTTTGACGATATTAATTCTTCCTAGCCACGAGCATGGGATGAGTTTCCATTTGTTAGCGGTCCCTTTAATTTCTCTTAAGAGTGACTTGTAGTTTTCAGAGTATAAGTCTTTCACTTCTTTGGTTAGGTTTATTCCTAGGTATTTTATTCTTTTTGATGTAATGGTGCATGGAATTGTTTTCCTGATTTCTCTTTCTATTGGTTCATTGTTAGTGTATAGGAAAGCTACAGATTTCTGTGTGTTAATTTTGTATCCTGCAACTTTGCTGTATTCTGATATCAGTGCTAGTAGTTTAAGAGTGGAGTCTTTAGGGTTTTTTATGTACAGTATCATGTCATCTGCAAATAGTGACAGTTTAACTTCTTCTTTACCAATCTGGATTCCTTGTATTTCTTTGTTTTGTCTGATTGCCATGGCTAGGACCTCTAGTACTATGTTAAATAACAGTGGGGAGAGTGGGCATCCCTGTCTGGTTCCCGATCTCAGAGGAAATGCTTTCAGCTTCTCACTGTTCAGTATAATGCTGGCTGTGGGTTTATCATATACGGCCTTTATTATGTTGAGGTACTTGCCCTCTATTCCCATTTTGCTGAGAGTTTTTATCATGAATGGATGTTGAATTTTGTCAAATGCTTTTTCAGCATCTATGGAGATGATCATGTGGTTTTTGTCTTTCTTTTTGTTGAGGTGGTGAATGATGTTGATGGATTTTCGAATGTTGTACTATCCTGGCATCCCTGGGATGAATCCCACTTGGTCATGGTGTATGATCCTTTTGATATACTGTTGAATTCTGTTTGCTAATATTTTATTGAGTATTTTTGCATCTACATTCATCAGGGATATTGGTCTGTAATTTTCTTTTTTGGTGGGGTCTTTGCCTGGTTTTGGTATTAGGGTGATGTTGGTTTCATGAAATGAGTTTGGGAGTATTCCCTCTTCTTCTATTTTTTGGAACACTTTAAGGAGAATGGGTATTATGTCTTCTCTGTGTGTCTGATAAAATTCCGAGGTAAATCCATCTGGCCCCGGGGTTTTGTTCTTGGATAGTTTTTTGATTACCGTTTCAATTTCTTTGCTCGTAATTGGTTTGTTTAACTTTTGTGTTTCTTCCTTGGTCAGTCTTGGGAGGTTGTATTTTTCTAGGAAGTTGTCCATTTCTTCTAGGTTTTCCAGCTTGTTGGCATATAGGTTTTCATAGTAGTCTTTAATAATTCTTTGTATTTCTGTGGAGTCTGTCGTGATTTTTCCATTCTCATTTCTGATTCTGTTGATTTGTGTTGATTCTCTTTTTCTCTTAATAAGTTTGGCTAGAGGCTTATCTATTTTGTTTATTTTCTCAAAGAACCAGCTCTTGGTTTCATTGATTTTTTCTATTGTTTTATTCTTCTCAATTTTGTTTATTTCTTCTCTGATCTTTATTATGTCCCTCCTTCTGCTGACTTTAGGCCTCATTTGTTCTTCTTTTTCCAATTTCAATAATTGTGATGTTAGACTATTCATTTGGGATTGTTCTTCCTTCTTCAAGTGTGCCCGGATTGCTATATACTTTCCTCTTAAGACTGCTTTCGCTGCGTCCCACAGAAGTTGGGGCTTTGTGTTGTTGTTGTCATTTGTTTCTATATATTCCTTGATCTCTATTTTGATTTGTTCATTGATCCACTGATTATTTAGAAGCATGTTGTTAAGCCTCCATGTGTTTGTGAGCCTTTTTGTTTTCTTTGTAGAATTTATTTCTACTTTCATACCTTTGTGGTCTGAAAAATTGGTTGGTAGAATTTCAATCTTTTGGAATTTACTGAGGCTCTTTTTGTGAGCTAGTATGTGGTCTATTCTGGAGAATGTTCCATGTGCACTTGAGAAGAATGTATATCCTGTTGCTTTTGGATGTAGAGTTCTATAGATGTCTGTTAGGTCCATCTGTTCTAGTGTGTTGTTCAATGCCTGTGTGTCCTTACTTATTTTCTGCCTGGTGGATCTATCCTTTGGGGTGAGTGGTGTGTTGAAGTCTCCTAAAATGAATGCATTGCAGTCTATTTCCCTCTTTAGTTCTGTTAGTATTTGTTTCACAAATGCTGGTGCTCCTGTGTTGGGTGCATATATATTTAGAATGGTTATATCCTCTTGTTGGACTGAGCCCTTTATCATTATGTAATGTCCTTCTTTATCTCTTGTTACTTTCTTTGTTTTGAAGTCTATTTTGTCTGATATTAGTACTGCAACCCCTGCTTTCTTCTCACTGTTGTTTGCCTGAAATATGTTTTTCCATCCCTTGACTTTTAGTCTGTGCTTGTCTTTGGGTTTGAGGTGAGTTTCTTGTAAGCAGCATATGGATGGGTCTTCTTTTTTATCCATTCTATTACTCTGTGTCGTTTGATTGGTGCATTAAGTCCATTTACATTTAGGGTGACTATTGAGAGATATGTACTTATTGCCATTGCAGGCTTTAGATTCGTGGTTACCAAAGGTTCAAGGTTAGCTTCTTTAGTATCTTACTGCCTAACTTAGCTTGCTTATTGAGCTGTTATATACACTGTCTGGAGATTCTTTTCTTCTCTCCCTTCTTATTCCTCCTCCTCCATTCTTAATACGTTGTTTGTTTTGTTCTGTGCTCTTTTTAGGAGTGCTCCCATCTAGAGCAGTCCCTGTAGGATGCCCTGTAAGGTGGTTTGTGGGAAGCAAATTCCCTCAGCTTTTGCTTTTCTGGAAATTGTTTAATCCCGCCATCATATTTAAATGATAGTCGTGCTGGATACAGTATCCTTGGTTCAAGGCCCTTCTGTTTCATTGCATTAAATATATCATGCCATTCTCTTCTGGCCTGTAGGGTTTCTGTCGAGAAGTCTGATGTTAGCCTGATGGGTTTTCCTTTATAGGTGACCTTTTTCTCTCTAGCTTTAAAACTCTTTCCTTGTCCTTGATCCTTGCCATTTTAATTATTATGTGTCTTGGTGTTGTCTTCCTTGGATCCTTTCTGTTGGGGGTTCTGTGTATTTCCGTGGTCTGTACAGTTATTTCCTCCCCCAGTTTGGGGAAGTTTTCAGCAATTATTTCTTCAAAGAGACTTTCTATCCCTTTTCCTCTTTCTCTTCTTCTGGTACCCCTATAATAAGAATATTATTCCTTTTGGATTGGTCACACAGTTCTCTTAGTGTTGTTTCATTCCTGGAGATCCTTTTATCTCTCTCTATGTCAGCTTCTATATGTTCCTGTTCTCTGGTTTCTATTCCTTCAATGGCCTCTTGCATCTTATCCATTCTGCTTATAATTCCTTCCAGGGATTGTTTCACTTCTGTGATCTCCTTCCTGACATCTGTGATCTCCCTCCAGACTTCATCCCATTGCTCTTGCATTTTTCTCTGCATCTCTGTCAGCATGTTCATGATTTTTACTTTGAATTCTTTTTCAGGAGGACTGATTAGGTCTGTCTCCTTCTCAGGTGTTGTCTCTGTGATCTTTGCCTGTAGTTTTGCCTTTTCATGGTGATAGAGATGGTTTGCAGAGCTGGTATGAGTGACCACTGGAAGAGCTTTCCTTCTTGTTGGTTTGTGGCCTTCCTCTCCTGGGAGAATAGCGACCTCTAGTGGCTTTTTCTTGGCAGCTGTGCGCAGACAGGGCTTCTGCCTCCTGCCCATTTGCTATGGAATTTATATCTGCTGTTGCTGTGGGCGTGGCCTGGCTGGGGCTGCTCCTCCAAAGTGGTGGAGCCCCGTTGGAGGGGGAGTGGCCGGGAGGCTATTTATCTCTGTAAGGGGCCTCTGTGCTCCCTGCTGCCCAGGGGTCTAGAGTGCCCAGAGATCCCCAGATTCCCTGCCTCTGGTCTAAGTGTCCTGTCCTGCCCCTTTAAGACTTCCAAAAAGCACTCTCCAAACCAAAACTACAACAGCAACAATGAAAGAGGAAAAAATTTAAAAAAAAGGAAAAAATGCGCAATTTTCTTTGTCCTCAGGCGCTGATCCCAGGGACCGACTCACCGGTCCTGCTGCCCTGCCTCCCTGGCACCGGGGTCCCTGTCCCTTCAAGGCTTCCAAAAAGCACCCGCAAAAAAAAAAAAATAAAGGGGAAAACGAGCAATATTGTTTGTCCTCAGGCGCCAGTCCCAGGCACCTGCCCACTGGTCCTGCTGCCCTGCCTCCCTAGCACTGGGGTCCCCGTCCCTCCACAGCCTCCAAAAAGCACTTGCCAAAAAAAAAAGGGAAAAACGCACGACCCTCTCCGTCCCCAGGTGCCGGTCCCAGGCACCTGCCCACTGGCCCTGCCACCCTGCCTCCCTGGCACTGGGGTCCCTGTCCCCCTAAGGCCTCCAAAAAGCACTCGCCAAAAAGAAAAAAAAAAGGGAGAAATGAGCGATTTTCTTTCTCCGCCAGGCACCCGCTCACCGGTCTTGCTGCCCTGCCTCCCTGGTATTGGGGTCCCTGTTCCTCAAAGGCTTCCAAAAAGCACTTGCCAAAAAAAAAGGGGAAAACATGTGATTTTCTTTGTCCTCAGGCGCCGGTCCCAGGCACCCGCTCACCGGTCCTGCCGCACCGCCTCCCTGGCATTGGGGTCCCTGTCCTTTTAAGGCTTCCAAAAAGCACTCGCCAAAAAAGGAAGAAGAAGGAAAAAACGCGCGATATTCTTTGTCCTCAGGCACCGGCCCCAGGCACCCGCCCACCGGTCCCGCCGCCCTGCCTCCCTGGCATTGAGGTCCCTGTCCCCTTAAGGCTTCCAAAAAGCACTCGCCAAAAAAAAAAAGGAAAAACGCGATTTTCCCTGTCCCCAGGCGCCAGTCTCAGGCACCCGCTCACCATTCCTGCCGCCCTGCCTCCCCAGTACTGGGAAAAATGCGTGATTTTCTTTGTCCTCAGGTGCCAGTCTCAGGCACCCGCTCACCAGTCTTGCTCCCCTGTTTCACTGGTATTGGGGTCCCTGTCCCTTTAAGGCTTCCAAAAAGCACTCGCCAAAAAACAAACAAACAAAAAAAAAACCACTCCGGTTTCTTTCCACCCGCCGGGAGCTTGGGGGGAGGGGCGCTTGGGTCCCGCCAGACCGGGGCTTGTATCTTACCCCCTTCGCGAGGTGCTGGGTTCTTGCAGATGTGGATGTGGTGTGGATGTTGTCCTGTGTCCTGTGGTCTCTATTTTAGGAAGAGTTTTCTTTGTTATATTTTCATAGATCTATGTGGTTTTGGGAGGAGATTTCCACTGCTCTACTCACGCTGCCATCCTGGCTCCGCCCCCCTCATTTGTGTTTAAAGAAATATTTATAACACTTTTTGTAAAGCCAGCGTAGTGATGATGAACTCCTTTAGCTTTTGCTTGGCTGGAAAACTCTTTAAATCCCATTCAATTCTCAAGGACTGTTTTGATTGATAAGAATATTCTTATTTGGCAGGGTTTTTTTTTCTTTTAGTACTTTGAATATATTGTAACACTCCCTTCTGCCTGCAAAGTTTACAGTGAAAAATCTGCTGGTGTTACTGGGGTTCCTTTGTATGTATCAAGTTGTTTTTCTCTTGCACTTTTAAGATTCTTTGTCTTTAATTTTTTGACAGTAAAATATAATGTGTCTTGGTGTGGATGTCTTTGTGTTCATCCTTCTTTGGAATTCTCTGGCTTTCCTGGATCTAAACGACTGTTTCTTTTCCGAGATTAGGGAAGTGTTCAGCCATTATTTATTCGAGTGAATTTTCTGCCCCTTCCTCTTTCTCTGGTTTTTGGGGACCCCTATAATGTGAATATTGGTCTATGTGATATTGTCCCATAATTCTTTTTAGCTGTCTTCATTTCTTTTCATTTTGTTTTCTCTCTGCTGCCCTGATTGTGTGAGTTTTAGTGCCCTACCTTGAGTTCATGGATCCATTCTTCCACTTTGTCTAATCTGCTATTGAATCCTTCTATTGTATTTTCTGGTGCAGTTATTTTATTATTTACCTCCGTGACTTCTATGTGGTACTTTCTTATATTTTCTGTCTCTTTGATGAAATTGTCACTTATACATTATTTATAGTTCATACATTATTCTCTTGAGTTTGGTGAGCATCTTTATGACCATTATTTTGAACTCTTTATCAGATAAGTTATTTATCTTCATTTCATTAATGTGTTTTTCTGAGGTTTTAGCTTGTTCTTTTCATTTGGAACATATTCCACATTTTCCTCGACTCTCTGTGTTGGTTTCTAGCATTAGATAAAACATCCAACTCTCTCAGTACTGAAGGGGTGGCCTTGTAGGAGATGAGTCTTATTGCTCAACCTTGCCCTAGCTCATGGTTGTCCCTCAAAATGTCGTGATTGTCCAAGCAGCCTACCAGGTTTTTAAAATGAGATTTCTCTATACTTTTGAATCTGTATCAATTAAACAACAACAACATTGGGCAAGTTAAATAAATCAAAATGTATTTATAGACCAGTCTCAGTCTGTAGACTCCTTGCTTGGAAATTCATGTAGTTTTCAAATTCAAATTCAATGTTATAAGGTTCATAGCTGTGATATTCTGATTGACCTAGTTGATTCATAGCATATAAACTGCTGAGTATCTATATGATAATTCTTTTTCACATTGAGAATCAATTATAACATGAATTAAACTGAAGGTACTATTAGCTACACACGTAACATGCAATAAAATACCACTATTTAATGCCTAGTTTGTGACATGTGCTTTAAATACATTATTTCATTTAGCCTCTACAAACCATGCCAAAGAATTACTTATATTTAGTGGCTCTCAGTAGTTGAGGGGGTGCCAACACTTGTCCAGTGTCCCAGAAGGGAGGATCTCAGTCAGCACCTAGATTCAGGCTGGTTAAAAAACAGACCCTTAGACAGAAGCTTTTTTTTATTAAAGTATTGTTAATACACAATCTTACATTGGTTTCAAATGTACATCCAGTGGTTCAACAGTCCCTGTGATCAACTTATTTTGTGATTGTGAATTATTATGCTCTTTTATCACCCCCTCCTGTCCCTCTTGTCACCTGTCCAAACTCCTCCCCCTTGGTAACCACTAGTCACTTCTCAGTGCCTTTGAGTCTACTGCTGTTTTATTCCTTCTGTTTTACTTTGTTTTTATATTCCACAAATAAGTGAAAGCATATGGTATTTGTCTTTTTCCTCCTGGCTTATTTCACTGAGCATAATGCCCTGTAGCTCCATCCATGTTGTTGCAAATGGCAAGATTTCTTTTCTTTTTATGGCTGAATAACATTCCATTGTTCATACGTATCACATCTTCGTTATCCATTCATCTATTGATGGACACTTAGGTCGCTGACAGCAGTTTTTTAAGTACGCAAATATCTCTCTTTCAAGGGACGACTGGGTGATCGGTGTTTCTGTCTGCTCTCTTTGCACCGAGTCCCTGGTGACAGCCAGTTAGCAACTGTTTCTTAGTTTGTGCCTGTGAACCATTCATTGATCTGGTGATTGTAAGCTCTGGTGGCCACTAGAGGCAGGCTATCAAAGGATGCATCCTCTAGATGGCAACCACAAAAGCTGGGGTGCAAATATGTACAGTAGCTACTTTCTTGGAGATACTGGGTGTCACAGTGAGTCCTGTTGGCTTTCAAAGGCAGATGTTTTGGGAGCTCATCTTTTAGGTGCAAGTCTTAAAAGCTGGGGTGCCATATGTGGGGCTCAAACCCTTCGCTCCTCAGGGAGAAGACTGGAGTGGAGAGTTCCCTCCCAACTGTGGGTCACTGCACTGGAGGTGGGATTTATGGCCAGATTGTGTCTCAACCTCTCCTACCTTTTTTGATGTGGGTTTTTTCTTAGTTATCTGATGTGTAGGAATTGCTTAGCTGGTTTTGGGGTTCCTTTCAGAGGAAGCTTTTCCTTATGTAGCTGTAGATTTGCTGTGTCTATGAGAGAAGGTGAACTTGGGGTTCTCCTGTGTCACCATCCTGAACGAGAACTTGTCTTATTTTCTAAGTAACTCCTTGTGAGTAGTTACCATCTGTAATTTTGGCCCACCCAGCATCTATTCCCTCTTTTCCTTGGGGAAACACCCATCCTCACCCTCCACTGTCTGTGTCTGGCTCTGGGGTAGTCGTGGATAAAAGGCTTGGCTGATCAGTGTACCCTAATATCTTGGCCATATGTTTGGTCCAGTCATGGGCATTTGCCTCAAGCCAGGCCAATCAGAGATAGTGACTGCTGAGACGTCTCTTGGAATTTTTGGAAAAGAGAAGCTGTTTTTCTTGGACTTAGTGGTGGGTACTGCTTTCCATCTGCAGTGGCTGAGTCACTTTGCCGTCTTCTCAGGAGAGCCTTGCTGAGAAAGAAGCCCGAGCATGTGCAAGAGACCCCAAGCCCTTAGACATTGTATGAGCTCTAGGATCCACACACCCCTGCCTGATGCTGCGAGAACTGCCTGAGGTTTCAAGGACTTGAGCCAACATATTCCTTTTGTGCCTTAAGTTAGTTTGAATTGTTTTTTGCCACTTGTGCTCTACAGAGCCTTGATAACATCCACCCCTGTTCTCTAGATGGGGAAACTGCAACTCATGGTGACGTTGTTAAAGTCAAACAACAGGATAGGGGAGAGGATGAGGGGAGCTCTCAGACAGGCAGGGCTGCTCAGCCCCACTAGATCCTCCCAGCTCTCAAGCCTCAGGGCTTGCCTCCTCTCCCATGACCCCACTGCAGGGGCTGGAAAACAGGACGTTTACAGAGCCCTGGTTGGAAGCTGGGAGAAACTCCTGTGCCTACAGCACTTTAAAGGTTACTTGAGTGAGTGAGGCTACTCTGCCAGCCATCTAGTGCTGCCATCCTTACTGAGAGTCCCCCCAGAATCCTGTGCGACATCCTCAAGTGGGGCTGCTCGTGCCTTTGACCCACACTTTGTTCACTCGCCTTTGACATTCCACAGACAAATGCTCAGTGCGTATGTGCTGATGCAGTAGCCTTCCTGTTCCTCCCGTTGGGGCCTAGCTGAAGCTTAGAGTTGCAGGAAATAGAGACAACATTTTTATCTACCCTGTTCTTTATTTCAATGCCAATAGCAGGTCCGAAGGTGAATGCTCTCTGCTCTACCATATTTTGTATGTGTTACCTAAGCACATTAAATCCATAATCTGTTGCTTTTCATCCATTTTCAGTGACTGAGTGGCAAGAACAGAGTGGCAGAAAGGATGATGGTTACACTCCATTGCTTGAAATGTCTTGGTCCCAGTTTCCTGTCAGTGATGATGCTCTGAATACAGTATAGAATAGACCACCCGACTACCCTGTATTCCCACCAAGGGACCACATTCCCCTGAGGAGGTCACTATTTGTGCCTATTTAGTGCTCTTATCCCTTCCCCCTTCCTTTGTAAATTATTCAGTCTAGGTATTCAGGAAAGGAGCTGGTTAGTCCAAGCTGGCGTTTCTTAATCTTAGGACTACTGGTATCTTGGGCAGGATGATTCATTGTTGTAGAGGCTGTCCTGTGCATCATAGGATGTTTAGAGGCATCCCTGGCCTCCCAGTAGATGCCAGTCACACCTACTGACCTAGTCATACAATCAAAACTGTCTCCAGGCATTATCAAATATCTCCTGGGGGACATAATCTCTCCCAGTTGGAAGTTCTTCAATTACTGATACAAAAGGGGATTTGAAAGGGATCGACAGACCTGTTGGTCCCAAACCTGGGAGGAGAGGTTAGTTGGCCTAAGCATGGAAAGTGGAGGCTGTCCTGGAGAATCCTGGAAGGGGTGCCCAGGACTTGTGAGCACTTCAATGCCTAATTCCCTCCTTTATTCATGTCTTAGTAAGTGTTCTCTTTTGCTTTGCATCTCCCCCATGACCTTTGACATCCAGTCTGTGACCATACACCCTGCAGACCCTTAATTATGTGTTGGGCATTCTTTCTCCCATGCCTCTGGGAAATCTGGATTAATTTCCCCCATTTCATGGTCCAAGAAACCACATTTTTTCACTAACTCCACACCAGACTTGCCCAAATCCTTGAATGCAGTAATCTTTGCCCCAGGGAATGTGAAGGTCAGGAGTAAAGATAAAACACACACACACAGAGCAGGGCTGAGCTTATAGTATTCACAACAGCATCTGATAGCTCTCCTGCGACTCATCCATTTATTTTAATGACATCAGAGTGTGACAGTCTGTAATGCACATTATTTATCCCATATCAGGGAAGTGGCACTGTAACACTGTTTTTAAAACATCATAAAACTTTTCTTCTTAAAACCTATTGTTGAGTTAGAGAAGTAAGCTTTGCCAAATGCCCAATTCTGTCTTTGCTCATCCTGGCTAGCTGGCATCTCTCATCAACCTCCCCAAATGTTTCCTTTGGCAATTTTTAACCCAGACTGGAAAACATGGGTAAGTGCTACCAAACCAGACAATGCCCCAGCTTCCTGGTCATCTGAGTGCCCTAAGAGATGGCTGTGGGGGAAGGTGGAGGATACTTCCCAGCCACCTAGAAGGTATTGAAAGGTCTGTCTCAGGCTTCCCTCTGCCTGGATGCTGCTGTGGAGTAGCAGGAAGAACTTTGGCCTGGGTAGACATCTGGGTCTCTTCCTGCCTCTGACATTAATTTGCTAGGTGATCTTGGTCTGTGATTCAGACACTCCATTTCTGATTCTCAGGGTTCCCACCCACCAGGGACCCCTTTGGGTTCTTTCAGCTCTGATACCTGGAATGCTGTGAGTCTTTGAGAGGCAGGCTCATTTGTGCTAGGGGCTTCTGTTCCCCACAAAGGCAGTGGGTGGCTGGGTACCCTTAGGTTTCAGTCTGATGATAGCTTTGTATCTGGTGAAGGGCAAGGTTAGCTCAATCCCAGGCCTGGCTACTCCTGGGTGTCTGAGAGTTATCCTGGAGATTTTCTCCTCTTTTCCTGGCCTTAGGTGATCTCCCTTCATTTCCTTGCCCCTCTCCTCCTTGTCCTCCTCACTATCATCTTCCTGAAGTGTCAGACTCAGGTTCTTTCCTAGGAGATTGGAAAGGCAAAGCCATCTTCTACAAAGAGTCTTTTGGCATGTCAGTCATAGCAACAATGACGGTAATAACAACAACAGCATTGTACATATAAGGTTTTTAGTTTACACTTTACAAAGAGCTTTTAAATACATCATCTTATTGGCCATTATTTAGGGTTTCTTGGTTGTGTCAAAGAGGGATTCCTGCTCAGGGGAAAACAGCCCCCTCTTCTGCACATGTTCACATCTTTACCTACAAGCATTGAATTATACTTTTTTCAGTGTGCAGATTACCTGATTGGACCCCTCTTGCTCCACGGGACTTCCTGTTTCTAGAATTTGGCTACTAAAATAAGAGAGTTTTAATCTCCCTTTGTTAAAACAACTTCCTTGTAGGGAGAATTTTCTTAATGGTCCTACATTGGGCATTTCATAAAGTCAGGGCTTCTGAAATTCAGGGGAAGGCTCAGAATCACCCCAAACCACACCAAGAAAAAGAACCTTGGGTTTTTTTTGGCTGAGTGGGCCTGCATTCTGGATTGGGCTTGGGGATGATTGGCGGAGAGGTCTCAGGTTCCTTGGGGAGACAGAGGGAGAGCCAGCAGTCTGGCAAGTCCTCCCAGAAAGCCCGTGATGCTGGGTGGGTTCTCAAGATGGCAGGCTGCATGGGCTGTGTGCTGGGTTAGCTGGAAGTGCTGGTGGTAGAATAAGGCTTAGGTCCACCTGCCTGGGTGGGTTGTGGGGGATGGGAGGAGTGTAGGGCAGACCTGAGCATCTACAAAGACTTTTGTGACCTATCTGGAAACCAGCATTGTCTAGTTACAACAAACTAAAGTGAACAGCTAGGAGCCCACATACCATTTTGGGTGGTAGAACCCTCTCTCTTTCCAGGCCTCTTGCTACTTTGCTTCAAGTTCTCTTGCTAAAACAGAGCTTGTCTTGGTGTCCCCTCCTCCAAACCCAGTGGGTCCCTTTGGTCTAGCCTCTCACACAGAACTCTTCGTGGTGAAACCCCTGCCTTCCCTGTCTCCTCCATCTGTCCCTCTGCTCTCATGTGTGTCCCATCCTCTTGCCCCCACAGACCTCTGACTGCTCCCCAAACATGCCAGGCCTTTTCCTAGTTCACTGCTTTGTAATAGGCCATTCCCTGGAAAGTTTGACTTCTTACCTGCCCCCACTGGCAAATAGCTACTTCTTTTGTTTATACTGCCCTTAGGGTACTTGTATAATAAAGCAGTTGTCCATTTCTATGATTGTTTCGGCTCCAGATTGTAGGACCCTTAAAGGTGGATGTTTCCTTCCTATGGGGAGCAAGTTCTGGAGTCAGACATCCTGGTCCCAAATCCAGGTCCTGCAATTTCTTAGGCATCTACTCTCATGCAAGTCCCTTAAGTTTCCATGCCCCTCAATTTACTCAACTGTAGAATAGATTGGTAATGTCTTGACTAATGGGTGGGTCTGAGAAATGAATGAATATATATATACATTCACACAGGCATACCTCATTTTATTGTGTTATGTTGTATTGTGCTCTGCAAATACGGCATTTTTAAAACAAATTGAAGGTCTGTGGCAACCCTGCATTGAGCAAATCTACTGGAGCCATTTTTCTGACAGCACTTGCTCACTTTGTCTCTGTCACATTTTGGTAGTTCTTACACTATTTCAAGCTTTTTTGTTATTCTTATATTTCTTATGGTGATTTGTGACCAGTGATTATGACTTGCTGAAAGCTCAGATGACAGCTAGCATTTTTTAGCAATGAAGTATTTTTAATTAAGGTATACACATTCCTTTTTCTAGACATAATGCTATTGCACACTTTATAGATTGCAGTATAATATAAACATAACTTTTATATGCTCTTGGAAACCAAAAAATTAATCTGACTTGCTTTCTTGTGGAACCAAACCTGTAGTATCTCCGAGGTATGCTTTCGTATGTATATATATTGGAATGGTATCTCATGTATAAGGTAGTAAGTCCTAAGTTAATCTAGCTATTAATGTTTGAAACAAATCCTTCATAAGGTCCAGAAAGTACCTAGAACATACTGGATATTAATATGCATATATTAAGTAAATTCTTCCCTGTCATCCTTCCCCCCTTCCCTTCATCCCTCTCTTCCTTTCCCTCTCCGTCCTTCTCTCCCTCCCTATCTGCCGCTTGCTTGCATTCCTCCATCATCTTCTTTCCTTTCTCCCTTCTTGATTCTTTGAGGCTTTGACCCACTGTTGGTCTGCATGGAATCCCTACATTCCCTGGCAACCTGCAGAGCTGAAAGGCCCAGTAGGCCCCAAACTCACCCCAGACCTGTCTGCAGGGGAGGCTCCTGGAAGGAGGGAGGGTGAGAGACAGGGCGTTTGTGGGAGCAGCTGCACCCGGGGCCATCTGCACTACTCTGCAGAGGCGGGAGGGGCAGATGAGGGTCTGGGAGAGATGGCACGTCCCCTTCAGGAGGGCTGGCAGTTCCAAGAGTCAGGGCTGGATGGGCTGCCTTGTTCACACTCCCTGATAAATAAGCCCCCAAGTCTAGACTCTTTCTGAATGCTAGGGGCAGAATAAATGAACAAGGCAGAACAAAAGGAGGAAAAATAGCAGAAAAAAGCACCTACTTTCCTTTTCTGGTAGGCCTCCTCTGATGAACTAAAATTGCCTGTATCTCCTGTGTTTTTACCATTCTGAAGAAGGAATCTAGAACTTTGAGTCTGGGCTCCAGGCCTGGCTCTTCCACTTACCAGATGTGTGGCTTAAGGCAAGATACAGAGCTGGGGAGAGGCCTCAGTTTCCTTATCTGTGCAATGGGGCTATACTGTTTTAGCGTCCCTGGTAGACAGGGGTTGCATGGATGAAACAAGACACCATGGTGATATGCACTGGTGAATGTTGCAGATGGGTGAGGGGCCGATTTAGATGGTGGCCTGGAGGAGCAGGTGGAAGAGGTCTGACTGTTCTACAGCAAGAGCCCCCAAGAACTTTCCAGAGTCAGACTTACCCAGGTGTGGGAAGGCTGGACACCCAGCCTCCCTTGTCCCAGCAGCCCCGGCTGCCCGCTTTCCTAGTGTCACTGGAGGGAGGTGGGAGGTTCAGAACTTTGAGGAAGAGCCGTGGCGGGGCCTTGAGGAGACAGCAGGAGAGCCCCCGTCCTTCATTCACCTCACTGGGAGGAACCACGTTCTTGAAGAGGGGCAGGAAAAGAGCAGCTGTTTTAAAAGTTAGCAAAACAATCTCTGATGAAGCCTTTGGCAGAGTTCTGACAGTCCTGTGCTGGACCCCAGGGCCAGCCAGGCAGGAGATGCCGGCCCTGCAGGGGGTGTGGGCAGGCAGGGCCGGGGCTTGGTTTGGGTCACAGTGAGTCTGAGAAGGCCAGCTGGCGCTCAGCAGCTTTCCTGGAAGAACTGGCAGTTCTGGGCATTGACAACCAGGTCTTAAAAAGCTGGGAGCTTTTAGGGAAGGAAAGAGAGTCATTAAAAAGAAAAAGAAACCAAGAAAAATCTTTTTTCCTTCTCTTCCTCTTATCCTTCCTTTTCCTGAGCTCGTTAAGCAGTTCTTGGTTCAGCTGACACGATAGTGTTTCAGAAACATAAGAAGTTCCTTCTTCTTCCTCAGACAGGTTATCACTTCTTTATTCTTATCCTGTTGTTTTAAAACTATTTTATTAGTCTTCTTTCTTAAAATTTTTAACAGCTGTTTATCAAAGCACAACAAATACACAACCAAAAAACTCGGTAAAAATAACTCACTATATGGAACATATACTCAGATGGTGTGATATATTTATATAATAAAAGATGAAAATAGTCACTTTCCATAATAAAAATAAGTTCTATTTTTTGTTTATTTTACAATATACTTAATATTCTCTTCTTCTTTTGCTTTCTCTCCAGCTTCTGCTTCTTCACTCTGAATCTCGAGGGGGCCCCACGCAGCTGTCCCACCTCTGCTGAGCT
This sequence comes from Manis javanica, assembly GCF_040802235.1. Classification (NCBI taxonomy): domain Eukaryota; kingdom Metazoa; phylum Chordata; class Mammalia; order Pholidota; family Manidae; genus Manis; species Manis javanica. The sequence goes on from NC_133156.1 coordinate 49,381,648, forward strand.
GGAGTCCGAGAGGCAGGGAGGCAGAGGGGCTCAGGAACACATGCTGCAGCCGCACTCTAAGTGTCTCTCCACCTCCTCCACGAATGAGGAGCCGTCTGTGCACTGGAAGACATATTTCCGCCGCTTGCTGCGGGTGGGCTGGCAGCACAGGGGCCCGCAGCCCCCACGACATTCCATTATGGGCACCTTGGAAGCTGTGGCACAGGACGCATAACCTTTCTGGCGGTGGATCACCTCTCGGAGTACCTCCCCCAGGCAGGGATTCTCTGTAGAGGGCAGAAGAGGTTAAGGTCAGGGCATTGGTGGGGTAGATGGCTGGCAGAACCTGGGTAGTATAGGGGCCAAGGGCAGGCTGCCTCAAGGTGTGTCACTCTGACAGGCAGACTGTGCTGGAGTTGAAAATAATCTAGGCCCAAAAAGCCAGAAAGAAACTTTGGGCTTCCTGCCCCCTTAACTGCATAAAAGGCTTCCGATGGAGGAACTGCTCCAGCAGGGGAGCCACTGCCATAGGGAACTCCTTACCTGTGAACTAGGTGTGGTAGAGAGCGACGTGGCCAAGTCTGTTAACATTCCTCTAGGTTCCCTTCTTTCTGTGTGGCCCCTCAAGCATTTGATTACCAAGGATTTACTTTCATATTCCTGTGAATTGCCTTCCTTCCCTTCCCTTCCCCCTTCTCCTTAGTTTAGGATGAGGTCTGTATCTCCTTGTCCCTTATTGTCTTTGGAGTCTGTGTCTGTGGATTACCCTAGGTACATAATTAAACTTTGACACAAGACAGATTAACAGGAGAAAAAACCAATTTGTTTCTTAGACCAGCTAAAAGAACCTTGAAGGGTAGGGAAATTCTTCCTCCCCAACAGCTGGCATAGTCGGAGGGAGACTTGAACTCACTGGCCATTGCTTGCTTCAGTCCTCTGCAGATGAGAATCTGGGACATCTGACGGACAGCTGGTGGAAGGTAAGATTTCTTACCATATCATCCTCCTGGAATCTCTGGGGGTGTGATGGGGCAAGAATGGTGAGAGTCTTTCTCTTTCTGAATTTAGATTAGCAGGAGAAAATATTGGTGGAACTAGGTCTTTGGGCTTGATGACTCTCGGTAAATTTGGTCTGTGTGCTCTTGGCTTTGCTGAAGGATTTCTTCCCAGAGGTGGTCTTTGTCATAAGGAGAAAAACCACAGGGATAAAATGCAGGCATAGGCCCTGTGAGCCTGCCGTCTGAATCTGCCTCACAGCCTGCTGAGTTCACGGTTCTCACCAGACTGTCTGTGCAGACCAACTTTGCTGTGGGTGAATGTGCACAGGAGGTTAAGGCTGTTGCTATGAGACAACTTGGAAGCCAAAGCTGTAACCTTGGTGGGCACGGGTTGAGCAGTTAAAGGCTGTTAGGGCATTTGCCATCTCAAGAAGATTCCTGTGATAGGACAAGTTGATCACTGAATGGGTTGGATTGTTACTAGGTCATTGTCACTTCAAAGACACGTCCATGCAATGAGTTCTACTTTCAAACACACATGGCATGTTTAAAACACTCCTGAGGCATGTCCCTCCTAGGTATTAGTTTAGTTTCCAAGAAGGCCCAAGGCTTAGCTAAAGCTGTTAATGTCCATGTAAGTTTTCCTTTTGTCTTGTTGCATGCCTTGAAAGTTTAGCTTTGTGACCAGTGAGAATATTCTCTCTGGCCCCCACCACCAGCCAGAGGATGCGTGTACCGTGTGCACCTGTGGGCAGCCCAATAGGCTGTGGATCCAAATACCTGTATTCTTTGTCTCACTCTGCCAGCTCTCAGGGAGTTTGTCATAACAGGTCCCATTCCCTAAGGGACTTTTTTTTATCTCAGCCTTTGTTGCTTATTACAGCCATCCTTAATGCCTGTGCAATGAAGGTCTTTGCTTAGACTTTAGGAGTGAACTTTTTAGACCATAGGGGCTGTATCATCTATGCCCTCTAGGGACGTTTCTTGTGTCCCTGGCCTGGAAAGATTCCTCTGGGTCTTTCCATAAAAAGGGTTATGGGTTTGAATCACTATGAAGATCCTACTTGTCAATGAACAGACAATGGATCCTTTAAATGGCTATATTTGAAAGAAAAAAATCTTTTTGGAGAGCTCTCAGTTGTCTTATTAGTGTAATGGCTAGCCTCAGGGATTCTGTTGACAAGATAAAAGAACTGAAATTAGGCTTGGAAAAAAATTAATATCCACATCCAATACAAATTCCCCTTAAAATCCAGCCCCATCTGCCTGTTTTTACTTGCTTTCTGCATGGATGTATAAGGAATACTTAGACCTGATTTCTAGGCCCAAAGAATACATGTTACTCCTATATCTGCTGAAAGCCAGGGTAGAATTTAACAAAAGCACCAGAGACTGGAGGTAAGGCTTAACTTTGCTCCCACTTTCCAGGGCTCTGTAATCAGGCCCGACCAGGTTCAGACAATCCTACACAATCCCCTCTGCAGGTGTATCCTAGACCACCTTCCCTGCACCCAAACAAGAGAAATTTTTTTCCTGACCCCTGGACAGCAGCAGATATTTGACATTATAAAACTCTTTAATCTCTATGCAGAATATCCTACCAAATTTAGAGCAGTTAGAAAGATTAGTGGCCATTCACAACCCCCTCACAGAGGAAGCAGTGGGTCAAAAGTTCTGTTGGGCCCCCCTGCAAATGACCAATACAATGCCAATATTCTGGGGCTGTTGAGAAAGGAAATAGAATTCGCGATGCCCCTTCTGTTGCAAATCCATACTGATTGGTTATTGATCCTCAGGAATAGCTTTTGACTTCTTGTTGGTCTGCTTGGCTTGCTGCCTCCCTGGGTCGTGCAGCTTGTTGATTCTTTCTTTGGTTGTCTTTGGGAGTGACATTAGATCTCGTAAATATCCTTTGCATCCCCACTGAGGATGCCTCTTGCCTCCATGGGGGTTGTTTGATACTGTCAGAAATATTTACTGTTTGTCCCAGATGAAACTTGACAGGATGTTTACAAGGAGTTAGTAATTTTATGACAAAAAAAGTTTTTGGCCAAATTGGAAGCTGATAAATAAATACAGATAGAAATACTTTTAGGTCTCCCCTAAGCTAAATGTACCCAGAGGGAAAGGAAAACCTTTCAACAAAGTTGAATGGAAGTCAGTCCTTGTTAAACAAATTGGGTCTTTACTGGACCAAGGTGTGGCTCTAGAAGCAATTCAAAGCCCACCGTAGTCATTTAAAAATGCTTGTAGATATTAAAATAGATTAGGACAATTGCAAACAGGATTGTCTTGAACTTGAGGAAAGGAGAAATTTAAATATTATCATAAGTGTCTGAAAATAGGCAAACATGTCTTCCTTACCAGGACTTAACATTGAAAGGAAACTAGGATACTTTGTGTTTTTGTAATAAAATTTTTGCCCTCATCTTTTCTAGGACCTAAGAGCCATTCTTTAAATGCAAACTTTAGGGAGAAGTTTCTTATCAGAAAAAGAGAGAGAAAGGAAGTATTTAGAACTTGGGTAAATAAAATCTCCACAAATATAAGTAACTAGAAAATCTTTGCATTTGTGTTTGGCTGTGTTTGGCTGTGTGTGGCTGTGTGTGTGTGTGTGGCTGTGTGTGTGTGTGTGTGTGTGTGTGTGTGTGTGTGTGTGTGTGTGTGTGTGTGTGTGTGTGTGTGTGTGTGTGTGTGTATTTATGTAAATGGAAGATATTTTTCTGTATCTGGATGGTATTGCTAAAAGTAACTGGTTTGAAGATAGGGACTTGTAAAATTTGGGCATTCCAAAGCTCTCAGAAATTCTTACAGGAACACAAGTGTTTTTCCAAGTTCATGTGATCCTGGGAAACGTTCAGTATTAAAGCTCATCTAAATTTGGTTTAATTAAAAGAGACATGTCTGTAAGGTTATCTGCATTAGAATTAGAACTTTTAGTCTGCTGGGGTTTACTTAAAAGCCAGTTAATTATCTCTGTTACAAAATTGTTTTCCCAAAAAATGGCTTGGGGAAAATGACTGACTTGTATGTCTAATGAAGTTTTTGTGGGCAATATAGACATGGCTTTTCAGAACAAGTAAACTAAATAGATGTAATATGTGAACTCCTTAGCAATAATTATGTGTTATGGTATATGTACCTGAAAATAGCTCACTTAGTACCAAAAAGACTTTCAAGATAAATTAAATTCATTGAATATCTAGACATGACAAAACAATGAAACATATTCATTAGTGAACACAGGCTTACCTTTTTCTGGTGTTCTTATTACAGATAAACCAAAGATAAATTGTGTTTGTTAGTAAACATTTTTGTGCTTATTGAAAGATGGCACTATGAAGTATGTTTCTAGAAAGTATAAAATATTAATACATGTGCCAATCTAAAGAATGCTGGCATTGTAACAGTTTACAGTAACTTACTCCTTAGTTTTCACTAGAAATTAAAGTTTCTAAGAGTTTCTACGGGTTAACTACTTGAAATGAGGGTGTGGATAAAATTGTAATATTTCCAGAATATCTCGCCTGGCTTTAGTATATCTGCATATCAATAGGCGTTCAGAAGTGGAAAGAAGTATGGCTTTAGTGCATTTGCGTCATTCCTCAGGGGTGGAGAGAAGTTCATCTTCATATCAATAGGTAATTACCTGGGCAACGGGAGGGCTTATCTCTACCCGAGGTGACCGGGAGGGCCGGTTTTGCTTCTGCCAGAGCAGGAGAGAGACGGCCCAGACTGCAGTTTGTAGGCAATAAACAGGTTTTAAACTTTATTTCTCCCTTTGACTGACTTCGGTTTTCAGAGGTATTTTGCCCTGGGATTTCTTTTCCCCGGACTTACAGAAGGAAACATCTTCATATGCAAAAAACCTAGGATGTGTGCTTTATGTGAAATAAGGAATGAGAAATGGAAATACATTTTTGTTAAAGAAAAATAAACTAATTTGTTGTAGAGAGGTTGGAAGAGGGAAAACAGGACAAAATCTAAATGTAAAATGGAGAATTGTAGGTTTGTGTAAAAGGAATCTGAAAAGGAATTTAATGTGTGCTCATACTAAGATTAAAGTTCTGAGGTTTAATATCAAGTACACTTTAAGGTTAGAATTTGGTTTTCCCTTTGTGAAAAGGGCAAGGTTTTCTCCTATTGTCTGCTCTTGATGTTAAGAGATTGTGAAGGGTTTTTCTTTGCCTTAATTATTTTGTCAGAATAATTTCTTGTGCTTCATGTTGTCCTAATTAGGTCTTTGATTACTTAACAAAACAGTCTTATAATAGGGGGAGTCTAGTAATAGTAACCATAATGTTGTTCAAGTAATTGTACATTAACGATCAAAAAAAAAAAAAGAAAACAATCTTAAAAGAGCTAAAAACTGTATAACCTTCTATGTGCCTTTAAAATCTTTTATTGTCACTTGGGCTAAATAAGTATTACATTTCATAATGACCTGTGATCCTATTTAATCAAATGTTTAAACCTCTTGATATTTTTGACAAACTTTCCAAAACCAAATTCTAAATAAAGTCTTTTTTACCTCTGGTTAACTCAGAGATTTTCCAGAGGGCCCCTGGAACATATCAGAAGATTTTCTTCTTAAAGAGAGATTTAGCTAATTAGGCTTATTTATTTAGTATGTTAAATGGGAAGCATTGTCAAATTAGTAATGTCAAACCTAGATTATATTTGTGTAAAAATATGTTAAAATGTGTTCTAGCCATTATGCAAAACTTTGAGAAAGTTGTCTTGGTATGTTATTGACTTAAAATGTTAGGAATAACCAAATTTGTTTGCATTATAATGAACTCTCATCAGATCTTTATGTCCATTTCTAAATCGTTTGTCATTATAGACAATATTGTTTTCTTTGTGGCCATTTTTAAGTCTTTTGTCATTTGTAGACAGCTTTTGTTTTGCTCAGATGCTTTTGCAGAAGTGTCCCTGCAAAAGAATTTCAAGGAGATTCATGGAAAGGATTTTTGACAAATACAGGTGTTACTGATAACTTTAAGATCATAAAACTGAACTACATAAAAATTTACAGAACTAATGGAAAATTGGATTCAAGCAGAACAAGAATTACATGGCGCTGAAATTAACTGAGGGTGACGATTTAGACTTTTCATTTGAAACATTTCTGTTTTTTAAAAAAAGTTTTGTCCAGATTTATGGAAAATGCATCCTCTTAAACTATGACTTAGATCAATTTGGTAAATTATACCTCTGTAAGCAGAATTGAAACATTGTTTTTCTTCCTACCTTATCCTGCTAGAATTCAAGAACTCAGAACTTTTATTTTCATGGCAATATAGTTATTTGCATAAGTTCAATAAAAACCTGTTTTCCTTGTAACAGGACAATTGAAACATTGGTTATATTACCAAGGCTTTGACTGAAATGTCATATTTAAAGGAGATGTGCATAGACTCAGATATGACCAGACAGCGCTAAGGAACCAAGGTTGACAGCCAGTGAAGTCCCTTGGAAGAACTGGCTTGGTGCCCTGCTTATAGCATTCTCAGCAGCCAGGTGAGAAGGCCACTTCCTGGCTGATGCAGGAACCTTCAGAAGGGAAGTAATGCAACCCCATAGGTATTGCAGGTGAGTCTTGGCTTTCCTGGCCTCGAGAAGGCTTTGAAAGTTCAACCTCAAATTCCTTATGAAAAGATCCAGCAAAAAGCACATTTAAAAGAGCCTATTGACCAAATTGCAGTATTGCTGCAATGTAAATAATCAGGCCAACTCTTTTTGAAACTAGTTTTAATTTGGTTACTTCTAATAAAAGTGAGGGTGATTTTAGAGAGAAAAACTATGTGTCAGTAGCACACCTTTATGGGTATTAGAGTCTAATGTTTATTGTAAACTGGACTAGATCCTCAGTTGGTAACTGGAATCTAGTTTCCTCTAATGTCTGGCTACAAATCTCCAAACCAATGTTTTCAGTTTTCCCCCACACTTAGCTCTCAGTGTTTCCAAATCAGAAAACTGCTCTTTATCCTGAAGCTTGTACAAACTGAAGATGCACATCTTGATATAAACTTGAGAGAAACTACCACAGCAGCCCATGTTCAGTCTTTCTGCCCATTGCTGTGGAACAAATGGGAATTTCTGACCAGAATTCCTGCCTGGCCTTAATAGCACCCATTGTATATGTAATGAGTGTGCAAATCCATGGAATGTTCACAGGGACAGAGCGGCTGTTCAGTTACCAAGTACCGGTCCAAGAGGGGTGGAGAAGAAACACCCATTCTCTCCTCTCCTCAGTTCCTGGTATGTACTTGGTCAGGCGCCTGCCAGCACCAGAGACCTGTCCACAGAGTTCCTCCCAGGGTGAGGGGCAGGAAAGTAGAGGAGGGCTCTGGGAGAGAGGGGAGCGAGCAGCACCATTGGAGACCCGGCTCCTGGGTGAATGAAGTCTGAGCGGGAAGCTTGGCGAGAGGAGGAGGGGAGCCAGAGCAGATGAGAAACTGAGACCTACTGCGGTGAGAATAAAATCCCCTTTAAGCCCCTAACTTCTTGCCCTCGCCTTTATTTGGTCTTACTTAATTCATAGAAACTTGCCCCAAGCAGGGAACCCCCTCCTCCGAGAGCAACAGCCAATCAAAAAGATTATCAGAGACATTCTAACTACAAACTGAGAAAACCCCTTCATATCACCACTTCCCGCACTTCTGGGACATCTGGAAATCTCACTGGTAGTGCTCAGACACTCGGTTTATAATTTCTTCCAACCAGTAACCTCTGTTTCATATCCAAAGAAATGTCTCTTATTTAATACCTGATTGCTTGAACCACAGGCCTAATTTGGGGAACACACCTGCATCACCACCTCCTGAGAGGAGTTCAAGTAAACTGACTTATTGTCAGGACTCTAGACACAGACTCAATCAGCCAGATGGGTCAACTCAACCTTTAATGTGAAACTTCCCTGGAAGTTTTAGAGGAGGAAACTGTAGAGGCCAAGGGCAGGTCACCCGAAGCTGTGCTGCTCTGGCAGTCAGATTACGTCGGAGCTGAAAATCACCATGGCCCAAAAGACTCAGAAAGAAACTTTAAATCCATTTTATGCAGTTAAGGGAGAACCAGTAGAGCCATCACCATAGAAAACTGCATTACAAAATGTACTAGGTTTGGTAGATAGACAGGAATGTGACAGGCTGATTAAATTCCTCTGTGTCCCTCAATCATTTGTTTACCATATATTTGTTCTATCATATTTGCGTAATTTGCTTCCAAGTCCCAGACCCCTACCCGCTTCTGCTTAGTTCAGGCTGAAATATATACCCAATTGTCCTTGATTGTCTTTGTCTCCTGTCAAGGTTTAATTACATACCTAGCGGAATCCAATTTGATTTTTAGACCATCTAGAAGAACCTCAAAGGGTAGGGAAAATTCTTCCCAACAGTAGGCTGGTCTGAAGACCATGTGTACTTGCTTGTTCACTCATCCAACCATCTCTCTACCTAACTCTGCCACAAATACTAAGCGCCTTTTCAGTGCCAGGCTCTAAACGAAGGTCCCCCAGATATAATGATGACGAAAGCAGGCATGGGCCCTTCCTTTAAGCAACTTGAAGATCAAAGTAGATGTGGCAAGCTGGTAGACTATGGGCTAAATCCTGTTCCCAAATTTGATTTCACCACCTGTGCTTAAAAATCCCAGATTTCACTTAAAAATTGGGCTTTTCGGCTTTGAAAGCCAAGAGGTCTGGTAGAGCTGAGCCTGTGTCCCTCAAGTGCAATGACACACAATGACAGTGTGTTGGCTGGGGCAGGGGAACCCCTCCAGTTTGCCCAAGTCCCCACCACTCTCATTAATCATTTGAATGAATGTATTTGTAATAATGACATGGGATGGATGGGCTAAGGAGGGGAAGGGCGTCCCTGTATCTGCTGGAATCCCCTGGACTCGGACCAACTCCTTATCTCCATTCCTCTTTGTCTTCATTACAGCAGCGAGCATTGGGAGCAGAAGGAAATGGGCTTACAGCCAGACCCACAGCCGCACATCCCTGAACCTCATTTTCTTGTCTGGAAAGGGGTGGCATATTTCCCTGTCCTTCCTGCTGCTGCACAGGCTGTTATGAGCCTCATTGTGACTGAGAAAGGGCTTTAGGCATTTTAAAGTTTCAGGTGATTAATGTGATGTAATGTGAATACTGTTAAGCTTGAAGCAATTTTTAAAAATTGAGATTGTTAAAGAATCAGAGAGACAACTGATAATGGGCATGTGTGCAGTGTGGGGAGAGGAGAGTGTGGATACGGATGCATGTTAACTGGGCATCTGGTTGAAGGGAATATGAGAGCTATTTATATTGTCCTGGCAAGTTTTCTGTTGAATTTGAAGTTGTTTCAAAAAAATGTTATTGAATAAAACTTTAAAAAATGGCCAGTTTTGGTTAAGAATGGTATTTCAACTAGGTATAAAAATGCAACAGTCTCTAGTGATGTGGAGGGGAGGCAGAGAGGAAGGGAGTATTTTGAACTGTGATACTTTGGTGCTAAATCATTACACAGTAGTGGATAAATGATGCAGAAAGGTATAGTATTGGCTCCATTTTCAAGGTGAGGGAAATTGGGATGGATGAACTTGGTTAAGTCACTCTCTAAGTAGCACAGTGGGCACTGGAATGAGCGGGATCTGGAGCCCAACGCTGACCCCTCCTCCTCCTCAGGTGCCCTCTCCCATGCACACAGACCCACCTTGTTCGCAGTGTTCTCCACTGAAGCTGGGCTGGCACAGGCAGTAGGGCTCCCCTTGATCTGAGATGTGACACTGCCCGTGGTGACACTTGAAGGCTGAGCAGGGGTTGGTGGAATCATTCTTGTGGTCACATAAGGCCCCTCCGTAGCCCTCTACACACTTGCACACATATGAAGTCCCGGTTGCCACACATTTCCCATGATTGCATCTGCTGACAGAGGACAGAATGAGAAGGGGACCAGGTTCAAACCTGGGGACCCAGAGCTCTGGCACCTCAGGCCTTCTCCATCCCAGGGTCTGACCTCTGCCAGCACAGTGGCTCCACATCAATCTTAAATCCCTGCCCCAGGGTCAAATAGGGTGCATTCTTATTTTCTACAATCACCTATCCTCTGCTGCTTTTGTTCTGTACATAGTCTAGTTCACATCTCACAGAAGGAGAAACTGATGACAAAGTCTACATTCATAATCATGATGCAGCACTGTCTCTACTGGGATGACATTCAGAGCCAGGATTCACTGTAGACATATTCATTACAGAGTCAAAACACAGTCAAGAGCTACACAGGAAACCCAAACCTTTTCTAGCTGCCCATCATTCCTGATTCAAAATAATCATTTCCCAGCTTGTTCAGCCAATCAAATTACCAGTCTTGGTTCTGGTGTTATTTTTGACTGTTTCAGGTTTCTTAATACAGATAGTATTTTCTTGCATTTAGCACAAGGCCTGGCACATTGTAGGGCCTCAGTAGATATTTGTCAAATAAATAATAAATGATTGTGCCATGAAATGGGATTCAGCTGTGCCTACTATTCACACCTGGTGCCTGGCCCAGGACCCTGAATCGGGGCAGATGTTCCCCCTCGCTCCACGTGCCAAGCAGTGTGCTCCCAGGGCTGCATCTGCCGAAGCAGACCCTGATTCGCACACAGGCAGGAGGCTTGTGTGGCTCCCAGCAGGTTCTAAAAGCCACTTGGCAGAGGTGGGTTTTCAGCATGGCCCTGGCATGCAGTTGTCTCTGGGCAGGACCTGCTGTTTGAATGTTTAAGCTCTCAACCTTTTCAGCAGTCACACTTACACAGTCTGACCACCATTCCTCCAATGTCCTTCAGTGCCCACTTCTTGGGTGGGACAGGGACTGAGTCCTCGCTGTGGGCCTGAGAGGGGAGCCTGGGCTCTCAGGACACTGACCTGTGGCCGAGGCAGGGGTCCCGGACCTCCTGGTCGCACAGTGGGCCGGTCCAGCCAGGGTGGCACTCGCACGCCATGCTGTCCTTCTCTACTGAGCGGCACAGGCCGTGCTTGCACACGGTGCAGGACTTGCAGCCTGGCGAAACCCCCAGGGACTGTGGTGGGAGGGCTTTGAAGTCCTGCAGTTCGTTGTTGATGCGCACCTCATGGATGCAGCCGTGGAAGCCACCCAGCGGCCGGTCTGTGCCCTGGCGCAAGGCCGAGAGGCCCGTGGAGGTGGGGATGCCTGTGGGAGGGGCACCGGGACAGCAGCCTTAAGACCCACCCCTGTCCACTCTGCTCAGACCTCCCATCAGAGCAAGAACGGGCTCTTTACATGTTCATAGTTAAGTGCTCACAGCCCTGCCTCTGCTGTCCAGTACAGGGAATGGGCCAGAACCTGGGGCTTTGTCCGTGCATAGACAGGCATCCTTTGTCCTGTGCTGTGACTCTTTAAAAACCTTGAATTTGTTGTCAGTATTTAAATATAGGAAATCTCCCATACAAATCCATATTTCGGGTTTCTCTAGAAGAGTCTGGCCACCCACAGCTACATGGCCACAGTGACTGGATGAAGACCCCTCCCTCTTGGCAGGAAAAGGGAAGCGGCACATCCCGCTGGGTCCACACCAGCCTCCATAGCCCCTCAGCCTGGGCCCCGCAGGAGAACACGGGGCAGGAGAGGGAGCGTTTGGGAGAGGAGGGGCATGGGGGAGCAGCCTCGGTCAGGGGAACTTTGAGGGTCTTCACTAGGGGAGAAGCTGTGTCCCTTCAGGGGCTGGGGGATGCTCTGGACCGGGTGTTAGCAATGCAGATTCCTGGGCCCCTTCCTGTCTTCCAGAGGGAGACTTGGTGGGGAAGTCTCAGGAATCTGAACAAGCTGCTCTGACTTTTTCTGCAAAGAACCCTTTGAGAACTACTGGCCCAGGGCTGCATTTTAGGCCCCGACTCTGCCAAGCAGGTGGCTTCTCTTTCATCCTTTCTACAACCTTAATCTCAAACCTATTCTACATGCATTAGCTGAGCTTTCCAGGGTCTGAGGAGGCGGCAGAGCCCAGGGAATGTGGCCTGAAGCCTGCAGATGGACCCGGCCTCCATTCCCACTCCATCTTCACCTAGCCCCACCATCTTCTGAACAAGCCGTTAGTTCCCAGAAGGAGCCCTGTCCTCCCTCCTTTCCTCTTCTCCCCGTGACCTATTTATGGATAGCTTGGTTGTCACTTCCTCCGGGGAGCCTTCTCTGATTTGGTTTGGCAGTGGGTGCTGAGATAAGAGCAGAAGAACACTGGCCAGTGGGCCTGGTTGCTGGTGCCCGATAACAGAGGGCAGGTGGGAGGTGGCAGGGGTGGTAGCGGGGAGAAGGGCTTTACCTCCAAGGTAGAGGGGGGTATTGATGCTCACTGCAGGCTGCTTCTGGGGCTTCCCCAGGCTCTTGGGGACTCCTTTGTCCACCACCAGGTTCAGCGTCTGGTTTAGCATCACCAGCTCCACGCTGTGAAACTGCCCGTCATTCACTGTCTCCACGCTGCACAGGGGAGAGCCAGAGGATTTGCTGAGTGCCTTCAATGGCTGGGCACTGGGCTGTGAACTTGACCTGCACTTCACTTTTCATTTGGAAATAACTTCAAACTTACATAAATTACAAAAATAGAAACAGTAACAGAGAACGTCTATTACACTTATAGATTCTATTAGCCCCATTTGCTTTATTACTTTCCTTCTTCATATATACATATCTATATCTGTAACTATCTCCATGGATATATACACACACATGTGTATATATATGCATATGGATATATACCGTTTTTCTGCATACATAAGCTATATGTATAGTATGACATACATACACTTTTACTGAATCATGTAGGAGTAAGCTGCATACCTGGTGGCCCTTTATTCCTGGATAGCTCAGGGTGCATTCCCTAAGGATAGGCTATCCCCTCATATAAGCACAGGGCAGTTCTTATCTTTGGTAAATTTAACCTTGATACCATGCTTGTATCTAATGTGTCTGTATTCTGATTTTTCAGTGGACCCCATAATGTCTTTCACAGCATTTTTTCCATTCCAGTACAAGATCTCTTCTAGGGCCAGGTACTGCATTTGATTACCATTTTCTGAATTCTTCTAGCATTTTACAGTTAAATTCCATCCTCAGTTTTTGTTCTACTATGGATTTTTACTCTCCAATGGGACCACTATTTACTTAACATATTTTCTTCTACTGCTCTATGTCCCCCTTAAATATCAAGAAGGCAGGCATTATTGTAAGAAATGGTGTCCATGAAAAAAATATTTTGGTGGGATTGCACGCTTTTTCTAGTATACATGAAAAACATTACCTCACAGTTAAAATGTCAATAGTTTGTCTTTGTCCCACCTAAACTCATCTCAGGCACTGCCAGCAGTGTGCATATATATACATACCACATCTGGGAAAGTAATGACTACAACTCTCCTTCAGGTGTTCACAGAATCACAGACAGGACAAACAGAAGCCTAGGGAGGCTAAGTGATTTGCCTAAAGCTGCACACCTACAAAGGCGTGGAGGGGTTTAAGCCAAGGTCTGTCCAGCTTTGAAGTCCACACGTGTTCCCTTTCCCCATGACGCCCCCACAGGACCAACGGCTGCTCCCCAAAGGCTTGTGAGGCATGAGAGCCGAGCATGGTGCCAGATGGGCCACTGCTATTTTATATGAGCCTCATGAGAATTCTATGAAGTGGCGCCAGATATCCCATTTCACAAAGAGACTAAGGCCCAGAGAGGTTAAGTAATTTGTCTGAGGTCGCCCAGCTTGTATGTTCCAGAGACAGAATTCATAGACAAACATTTGACTCCAAAATTCTGCCTTTTCCTCTACTTAATCCTTGGCAGGGGCTGGGAGGGAGCAGCTATGGGAGGTGACAGAAGAGTGGGGATATGGCATTCCTTCCCTGAAGGAAATGGCAGAGTTGCAGCTGAGCTTCAGGTGTGGGCACTACATGTGGAGCGTCCCTCTCCCCGTGAAATCTCCTTGGTGAATCTGCAGGTGAATTAGCTCCAACAAGAGGATCCTGGCATGGAGGTGGTGCTGATGCTCCAGGCAGACAGGGACAGTTTCAGAGACTGACTCAGAGTTGGAAACCTCAGTAGCCAAGAAGGTGAGGGAAATGCTTGGGAGAAGACAGGCTGAGCTGAGGCCCAGGGGAGAAAGCACGAAGCCCATTCCAGCCCCTTACTGTGGGTGGAGGACGGCCAGTCACAGAAACAGAACCCCTCTGGTCTCGGTTTCCTCATCCAAAAAGGTGGGAAAATAACTCAATTACCTGATGATGAAATCAGTAGCTACACGGAAGTGCTTTGTAGCCTGTAAATTACTAGGAAAATGTGAGCAATTATCATGTGTTATTTAGAATACTAGTAACCACAATAAGAACCTACCATTGTCTCCAAATTAGCTCTACTGCCAATCTCTGGGAGAAACTGATGGCAGAGAGGGACATGTAGGTGCCCAGCACCCTCCCAAACCCATCAAGAACCCTCTCTTCTCATATCCACCCATCCATCAGTCATCTGTCCTTCCACCCATCCATCATCCATCTCCCATCCAACCATCCATCCATCTATGCAATAGTCCATCCATCTATCCCCCTTCCACCCATCCACCCACTTCGCACCCACCCATCCACCATCCATCCATCTGCACACCTATCATCTAACCATCCAGCAATCCATGCACCACCCATCCATCCATCCTCCCTCTTTCCCTCCCTCCCTCCCTCCCTCCCTCCATCCACTGAATGTCTACTATGAACCACATTATCCTAGGAGTTGGGGATCACTGGCAAACGGACAGAGTGTCTTCACTTATAAAGCTCACCTCACTTTCCTTAGCCTTTCTTCTAAGTCAAATAACCATCTAATCAATCTAAAGCCTGGTCAAGAAAGAGAGTAGTGAGGAAAAGAGTGGTAGTTAAAAGAGTTGCTTGGGGGATCTGGTTTTGTCATGGGGAGTCAAGAAGCAATATGAAGGTAGGACTGTTCTGTTTCAGTAGCTTCCAGCTTTCTGAATAGTCAACTGAGGATAAGGCCGAGGAGGCCTGTGATCCTGCAGCCTAGTTGGTGGTAGTGGGTTGGGGAGAAGGGCTGCTGTGAAGAGACCACAGGCTTCCTTGATCTTGAGCCCTAACACAGTTTTCTAAACACATGAAAAAATATGCAGATATATCTCCTAATCATCTTGTAAACTGATGCTGTCCTGAATGAAAATGAGCTCTCTATTCCTTGAGGTGTATAACTAGATGCTGAACAGCCACCCGGTCAGAGAAAGAGCTGTAGAGAGGCTACAGGTCTGGGCAGGTGCTCTTCCCACATTAGGATTCCGGAAGTCTGAGGCAGCTGCTTTTCATGGTAGAAGCACAGTCACAGTGAACACTCACACACCATAACCCTTCCTGGCCGCAGGCTCTGGGTCTATTCTCTCCTTTCCTTCCTGCACTCCCCCACTGGCCCAGGCCTTGGTGCACCACCACCGAGGGCATCTGGCTGGGAGCCAGTGGTTTGGTCAGAGTCACAGCAGCAGAGGGGACCGTTAGGCCTCTGGCCCCCTGCCTCTGATGGGAGTGCTGGGCTCCACAGGGCCCTGGCTGCCCGGCTCC
Source organism: Manis javanica (assembly GCF_040802235.1). Taxonomy (NCBI): domain Eukaryota; kingdom Metazoa; phylum Chordata; class Mammalia; order Pholidota; family Manidae; genus Manis; species Manis javanica. Next base: position 49,397,195 of record NC_133156.1, read on the forward strand.
CTGGAGGTCCTCCCCTGATGCCCACAAGGAGAGTCCTAGGCGGGCCCCTTCCTCTAGGTTCACCTCTTCAGTCATTTCGGGGCTGAGAGGTCGAGTGTCACACTGGGCCCTCCAGCTGAGGGACCCTGGGCCAGTCACATCACTTCTGTAAGTCCTAGTTTCTACTTCGGTGCAGTGGCCTGGTGATAATGTTGGCCTCATTTGGTTTTAACAGGCAATGCACGGCCCCTTAAACCATGCAAGTGCCCAGTAAAGGGGGAGGTGATGGTCTCCGTGGCCCTAACCCTAGCCTGGAGGAGCTGGGTGTGGCAGGCAGGACAGAGCAGGGAACAGGCTAGTGAGCCCCAGAAGAGCTCTTCTACTGATTCTTAACCGTACAGCTACTGAGGCCTTTGGGTTTCCATATGCCTTCACTGTCTTGTCACACCTCTGAGGAGGGCACTCATGTGAACCCCATTTTACAGCAAGAGAACCTAAGAAACTTGACTGAGGTCACACTGCTAGGAGGTGGTGGAATTGAGGTTCAATGTCAGGACTGAGTCTGAATCCAACCCTCCCATAACCTTGTCTGTGCCAGTAGATGCTGATGGATTCACAGGCTGCCTTCTTCCTGGCGCATCGTAGGGTCTCCTGGAAACACGGCCTAAAGCCAGTGGTTTTTGAATCATGGGTAGGTGGTGCTGAAGGCTCGAATTTCTTACCACTATCTTCCATATCAGGATAGCTCCATTTCTGCTTGTTTATTTTTTATTAAATCTTGACCTATTAAGTAACAATAATGAGAAAAATGGCTCTCCTACTACAAAAGAAGAGAAAAAAATTGGGGAGAAAACCCCCACCTACTGTTAATTCTTAAAAGAATTGATCTTCCTGTGGTTCTAAGCTCCATTACCCGCCTCCTGGAGAGAGACTGGGGGATTGCAGAGGAAGGAGGGGGCCCTGGCCAGCATGGAGTGGGAGGTGGGGAGCATGGGAGGGGTCAGAGCCAGGCTGGACAGCTCCTGCCTGTGTCTGGCAGGAGGACATGCATTGGCCAGAGTGGCCGCTGAATTCTCTTGCTTTTCATATCAATGGAAGGCGGGTGTCGAGTGCTTAACAGGGGAAGACACTGTGCTCCTCTGTGCTAAGCACCGGGCCTGCATTCCCTCATTTAACACTAACAACTTCCCATTATTTTATAAATAAGAAGCTTAAGGCTCAGAGTCTTAAGGAGTCCAGCCTGAAGCCTTAAAGTGGAAGTGATGGAGGTGGGACTCCTATCCCGTCTCCCAAGCCTTGGACCCTGCTGCCACTGAAAATGATCCTCAAGGCGGTGGGTGTGCTCACCTGAATGCTGTGTGGCCACTAGGTGGTGACAGAGCTTCACAGGAACACAGAGTTCCTGGCATTTTGGTTAGGCAGCCGCCCAGGCAGCACACCCCACTGCAGCCCCATGGCTGGAGCATGGGACCTGGCGCCCCCCGCTCAGATTCAGCACCGTGGGAGAATGGCATTTGGCGGCAGTCTGAATCCCAGCCCTGCCACTCACTGGCTTGCGTGCTTTGGGGCCACGCATTTCATGTGAACCTCAGGTTTCTCATCCTTAACACAGGGGTGATGACACTTGCCTGGGCTTGTGCTAATTAAGGCCATGGGAGCCAAATCGAGCTCTGTATGAAAAGTCAGCATTTAAGTGCAGATATTTCACATAGAAATCCCGAATTTCTAGCTTCTCTTGGTGCCCCACACCCCCACACAGCCGCACCTGCTGGAGCTGAGGGCCGCTGTGCCTTGACAAGGCCTGTACCCCTTAGGCTGCCACAGTCCCCACTACTCCCTGAAAGCTCAGGCTACTTTCCCCAGGTCTGCTCCCTTGCAGGCAGGAAATTATGCCTAAAGCCCCTCTGACAAGTCCCGGAAGTGAAGACTAGTGAGATCTGCCCCCACTCCCGGGGAGGGGGTGGCTCAGGTGGGCTGTTCTGTGTACATGCCCCAGGGCCTGGAGCAGAACCTCTGTGCCCTCACGTGGGGCAGATGAACACAGTCAGGCACCCGCACGGAGAAGGCCACAGAATCCAGCTGCCCCAGGCCTGTGTGTCCCTGCGGGGCCCTGGCTGTTCACTCTCCTCTGGGGACTGGTCAGCGGGGCCTCAGTGCGTAGCAGACCTCAGGCTGCCAGCTCCCCTCAGCAATACCAGGGCTCCCTCAGAGACAAGTGTTTAGAAGCAAAACCATTTTTAATATGGGATTTCTGGAGTTTTGGGCTCTTTAGGATTGAAGGGCCATAAAGTTTGTCACCAGGCTTGGCATGTGGATCCAGGCCTGGGCATCCTTCACAAGGTTCTTCCCACAGGTGGGAGAAAGAGCCGGTGGTCTCCCTGGTGCCCCTGCTAATGCTCATCTGACTCCCTGACGAGGGCCACAGGAGACAGCAGTGCTCTGGGTCTCCACTTCATCCCTCATGCCCTGAGTCAGCCAACAGCAGTGCTCCCCATTCCCACCGATGACAGCACCCCTTTACTAAGTCACCCCTGACAGCTGACGTCAGTGTGGGCGAAAGCTTGGTTTCCAAGTTCTGGACAGAGCCCCACCCCTCTGGAAGCCTGGTTGTCACCTTCTGTGCTCCACATGCCCACATAAAAGTTCAGTTTGCCAAGCCCTCCCTCCACCTCCAGCCCTAACACCATTCCTGGCGGTACACCCTGCTCTTAACCACAGTGTGCAGATGAGGAAACAGGCAAGAGGTTGAACAGCTTGCTCAAACCCAGGTGTGTCTTACACCACAGAACGGCCCCTGCCCTCGTCTCTCTGTCCCGTCCACTTTGCCATGACCAGCAGCTCTGCGGTCCTGACTGTGGGAACTCGAAGCCACGGGGTGAGCTCTCTGCCTGGGATCCATTGTACTCAACTGTCCTAACCAGGCTGCTCTTCCCCCACCGACCTCCATCTGTTACCACGAACCTTTTCATTGTCCCTTAGGCTTGTGATTGCTGTTCCCCCAGCCAGCCTGTCCACCTGTTCTGCTCATCAATTTCTTCCCTTTCTTCAAGACCCACCACAAACAGATCTTCCTCCAGGAAGGCTTCCTGTGTAAGCTGGCACTCTTCAGACTTGGGCATCAGAATCATCTAGAGGCTCCTTACAACAGGTGCAGGGCCCTACCCCAGCGTCTGGCAGCAGGTGCGGGCTGGGGTCTGAAAATGTGCATTTCTAACAGGCTCCTGGTCCTGCTGCCGCCCCGGGGGGTACACTTCAAGAACCGCAGGTTTAACCAGTGGTTTTCAACTGGGTTTGTTGGAGGTATACTGGGGTGTTCCTGACAGTATGGGAGAAGGGGAGGCCTTCGCTCTCTCCAGCCCTGCAGGGTAGTTTTGCTTCTGTGTAGTTACCATTCTTGAGTTCAATATAAAAGATTTGATTAAAGAAAGGATTTAGTTACTGGGGAAAAAAGTCTGAGAATTGCTGCTCTTGACCAGCTCCCATCAAACATGCGCTTGCTTCCAGAGGCAGGAGGCCGGCCTCTGCATGTGGGTCCTCCTCACGCACTGCGCTTCCCTGGAGTAACGATTCGCCTTCCACAGGCGGGTTTATGTGATGTCACATGTAACGCAGGTAAATGTTTCTACCAGTTATGTCTATAACTATCACAAAAATATTTATAGCTAAGATAATTTTTCATTTTAATAGTTTAACATTTATTGTACTGAGAAAAAAAACCCTAACATCGAACTAGCTGAAATCATGGATATGACTTAAGAGGAAGCTAAATTTAAAAAGTGAGCAGTTTAAGCTGATGTAAGGTAGCATGTTAAGCAATAGTACAGCTGACATATCAATAATGTAAAAAAGACCAGGGTGATTGTCAGAAAGACTGACGTTTAGGGAAAACTGTCCTTCAGAACAGTTTGAAGGTCACTTAAGGAGTGGTCCTGCTCTCTCAGTGCTCTGGAATTTCTTCCCCTTGAGCTGCATGCTCATCTCCTCCTGTTTTCTTTCTTAAACTAATAAAAGATTAGGATGACATTTTGAAAAGGGCATCTCATTAAGCAGCCTCGTCCCCATTGGAGCGCAGGGCTCCTGCACAGTCGCCAGCTGGCCATTTATCTTATGGTAATGAGGTGTCATCTCCCCGCAGGGCCTGCCTCCTTCTCCTGCCTCTCCCTCCCACCTGCCACTCCGAGGGGGAGAGTGCGTGGGGGGGCGGGGAGCAAGGCGGCAGCGTGGCCCCGCATCTTCTGGAGGGAGGGTCCATGCCCCTTACCTGTACACCGTGGTTGGTGGGGAGCTCAGGCTGTCGTAGACAAGCCTCACGTGGCCCTGGTACAGCTCCAGCGCCAGGGGGTCGTTATCTCCCTTGTAGAGGAGGATGCCGTTGTCTTTGTCAGTGGCCACCTGGAGAGAGGCGGGGGGTGGGGGGGGCGGAGTCAGGGCTCCCGGGAGACCTTCCCTCCCCTGTCCCACCTCCCAGAGCCCTCCTGCAGGGGCAGCTTCTGAACAAACCCCAGATCTGCATTCATGTCTCTATTTCCTCTTGCATCTGGTCCGTAAATTCCCAGAAGGTCAGTCTATACTTATCTTCTAGTGAATGTTGATTGAGCAGTTTAATTCAACAAATGTTTATTCTTTGTTATTGAGTAATCATTATGTGCGACTATGTTTACATATACAGTTGACCCTTGGGCAACACAGGGAATTAGGGGCAACTTCTCCCGCCCCCACCTGCGGTAAGAGATCTGTGTATAAATTTTGACTCCCCCAAAATGTAAATCCTAATAGCCTACTATTGATTTTATGGTACGCAATAAAACAGACTAGTGTTTACACATATTTTATGCATTCATGACATAGCTTTTTCTTAATTTTTTCATATTTCCAGGCTACATAGTTCATTTGTGAATTTTTTCAGATTGTTGCAAATCTCCAAAAAATTTTCCAATGTATGTATTTAAAAAAATCTGTGTGTAAGTGGACCTCTGCAATTCAAACCTGTGTTGTTCAAGGGTCAACTGTATATATAATGGACATTACCATATATATTATTTTATTATATAAATACATATGCATATATACATATATATATGTATGTCAGGAGCCCTGAGCTCTAATCTAGCCTCTCCCTGTGGCATACAAAGTGATCCCATTCAAATCTCTGCCCCTCTAAGGGCCTCTGACTCTCATATGAAGTATAATAATAATTATAGATAAAATGCTAATAATAACCACTTAATTTAATATTTACTATGAAGTAAGTAGGCTGTGTGTTAAGAGTCATCTGGGGGATTTTTAAAAATACTAGTGTCTGGGCTTTACCCCAAACCAATTACACATGAATCTCTGGGGGTGGGGCCCAGGCAAAGATTATTTTAGTTCTCTAGGAGATTTAATGTGCTGCCGAGGCAGAGAACCACTGGTTTCAGAAGCTGCTGCCCTGAGAGCTGGGGTTCTCTGGCCTGCATTCCCACTGCCCGCCCAGGTGCAGTCTGAGGGACAGCGGGGAAGCAGGCAGCCTGAGAGGACATCTGGGTGCCTGGGCACTGGGTACTGCTCTAGGCACCTGACATTCCTGCCCCTGGGTGGGTGGGACTGAGGCAGGAAGGCGGGAGGGCAATGAGGAGAACTCAAGAGGGGCTGATGGCAGCCAGAGCTTCCTTCTTGTTTGTGCCCAGGGACAGCCCTCATCTCAGAGGCTGGCCCACTGGACTGTAAGAGCCACAAGGTGAGGCAGTTTGAACTTGTGCCTTTCTGCAGCCCCAGTGCCTACAATGGTGCCTGGCATGCATAGGTGCTCAATACATCTTTGTTGAATGAATGTTTTCTCCATGAGCTTAAACCTGCGCTAGTGTGGCCAAGAGGAAGGCAGGGCCGCAGCGGGGGCTACCGACTGGCCTGCTCTCTCTAGCTGTGTCTCTGGAGTTTCTCATTCCCAGCAAGTCTGTAAGTAGGGGCCTGCTTTTCTCAATCATACACATTCCCTGCTCTCCCCAGCCTACCATGTAGCATTTAGGTCTCCCAGAAGTGCAGTTAGGAGTAAATGTACTCAGGACCACATGTAAGGAATCTGAAAGATGTTAGTTGGTAAAGAATTTGCTTCGTACTAAATGGACTTCCGGTCCCTGAAAAACTTCCTGCTCGTCTGTGCCTCTGGGCCTTTGCACATGTTGATCTGTGGGGCTAGACTGCTTCCCCACTTCATCCTGCTCTGTCAGCCCCTCACCCTTCCACCCCTTTCCAGGCTAACTCCTAACCCTACTTCAGATCTCAGCTTAGCCAGCATTGCCTCTGGGGAGCCTTCCATGATTCTGCCCAGCAGGCTGGGGTCACTGCCCCACTTGTTTGCTCTCACAGCACTCAGGGATGTCATTCCCCTTTCCCTTATCATCCTGCCCTGGGCAAGGGGCTTTGTGCATCTTATCTACCATGGAATCCCCATTGCCAGCACGCTGTCTGGCATATAACAGTTCAATGAATATTTTCTAGAAAAATGAGGGAATGAGGCTAGAAGTGGTGGCTGCTGTTGGCAGTGAGGGCTGGCCAGGAGTTGTGTATAGAACCCTCTGGATGGAACTGGTCCAGTTGCCCTGAAGCTGAGTTTTTGTCCTTGATGACGCTTTAGTTGGAGGGGGCAGGGCTGCTATGCTCTGGGGAATCCCACCTGTTCTGGAGACATTCAGAGCTTGGGGGCATGTTGGGGTGCTTTTAAGCACTGGGTGGGGTGGGGCCGCACCTGCAGGGAGATGTTGGCCTGGGGCCGGACCTTCGCAGAGGCCAGTTCCACATAGGAGTCCTTGCCCACAAAGTTGACGGTGATGAGCTTCTCGCACCTTGGGCCGGCGAAGCCTGGGGGGCAGCGGCAGGTGGGCTCCTGTTGCACCACGATGCACTGGGCTCCGTTCTGGCACTCGTACTGGTCACAGGGGCTGGTCTGTAGCAGGACCATGGGTGGGGGGTGCTCACAGAAGAGCCCGCTGAAGGAAGAGGGGTAGCAGGGGTAGGGAGAGAGCGGGAGAGGAGACAACCATAATTATTTGGGCCAAAAAGCCACTAGTAGAGAGGGGGAGAGAGAGTGATGGGAGCTGGGACCGGCTCCAGCCCTGGCCCTCACTGGGACAAGCCTTCTCTGCTAAGCTCCGATGGCCCCATTTTTAGAATATCAGGGTTGGACAAGAGTGTAGGACCCCACATTTCACTGTCATCAGAATCACTTGGGATGAATGTGTTAAAAGTGCAGATTCTTGTCCATTTGAAGAGGAACAGATAAGCAAAATGTATATGCAAATGATGGCATATTATTCAGCCTTAAAAAGGAAGGAAATTCTAACACAGGCTACAACACAGCTGAACCTTAAGAACAGACATTACGCTAAGTGAAATAAGCCAGTCACAGAAAGACACATACTGTACGGTTCCACTAATATGAGGTAACCAGAGCAGTCAAATTCAGAGACAGGTGGTTGCCAGGGGCTGCGGCTGGGGGAAGGGGAAGTCAGGTTTAATAGGTACAGGGTTTCAGTTTTGCAAGATAAAAATATTTCTGGAGATGGATAGTTGGTGACGGTTGCAAAACAGTGTGAATGTATTTAATACCACTGAAATGTCCACTTAAAAATGGTTAAGATGGCAAATTTTATGTTATGTGTATTTTTACCACAATTTAAGAACATTAAAAGAGTACAGATTCCCGGCCCCTTCACTCTACTCCCAGTTCTAAGTAGCTCTGGGGTGGGGCTCCGGACCTCATATTTTCACAAGTGTCTGATGCAGAGGGTCTCAGCCAGGCCTTAGAAAGACTGGCCTTGGGAGCTCTGTGGCTCCTTCCTGGCTCCCGTCCCTGGAGGCTATCGCATGGTCGGCTCTATGCCATCCAGTGGCTGATGTACACGGACCTGTCCCCCAGTCTGGCCCCTCATAAGTGTGGTCCCTGACTCCCCTCTAGTCCCTTCCTGTCAGTGCGGGAGCTCGCCATGGAAGCCAGGCCTCTCCTTCCACATACCCACAGATGTCTCCTGACCGCCTCTCCCCTTTCTCATCTGGTTTCACCGATTCCAGCAGCTGGCCCCAAGGCCCCGTTTGTCTCAATTTTCTGCCATTGGGGCATTATAATGTTTTTTTTCTCTAGCCTAAAAAGAAGATTTGTGACCACATGGCCTCCCCAACCCTGAAAGCTGGGCTCTAAGATGGTGACATCTTCCGTTAGATGCAATCACGCCCAAGCCTGACATTATGTGAGCTGGACCCTAAGTCTAACTTCTGCGCGGTTGCCCTGGGTAGATTTTCTCTCCATCTACAACACAGGGTTAATGACATCAACTGGGGGACTTGGAAGGTCTGGAGAAGATGCGGGTGAATGAAGGCATCATGGAAACCCAGGCTGGGCTGCCTGGGGGTGGGTCTCCATCCTGGTTGCCTTAGCCTGTCAGTCCCCAGCCCACTGCCCGCTGCTGTCTGATCCAGATGTCTCCTTCCTGAGGGGCCCCTCCACCATACCTGAAGCCCTGGGGGCAGATGCACGTGTAGGCATTGACCGCGTCCACACACTGGGCCCCGTGTTGGCACCTGTGGGCCACGCAGTCATCACTGTCCACCTCGCAGAGCTTCCCACTGTAGCCTGGGAGACATTCACACCTGGAACACAGCAGAGCAAGGCTGTCCCATGGGCCCAGTCAGCTTCCAGATGGCCTCTTCTCTATCTGTCCACATTCCTGAGTCCCCCTCAACTCACACAGGCTCACCAAAGCCTGGCCCCACAGTTGGTTTCACTGGGTGTCCATAGCCTCTGGTCCCTGTGAGCCAGTCTGTCTGCTTCATGTGAGGCTGTCCTGTTTTCAGGTGTCAGGCTGAGGAGCCCAGGACTGGAATCACAGATATGGGCTTGGACCTATGACCTCCTCCAGAGAATTAACATGCAGCTCAGTCCTCCTTTGTGCTTGTCACTGTGCTAAGCACTGTTCACTGTCTCACTGAGGCCTGCCAGCACCTGATGAGGTCTGTCCCCCTCCATTACCTGGGGAAAGCGGGGCCCCGAGGGAGCTGGAGTGATTCTCCAAGACCCCCCCAGTATAACACTGTCTTGTTCACACTTACTGATTGCCAGACCTGTTCTCAGTGCCTCAGCCGCTCATTCCCTCTGTTTCAGTTTCATCTTTAAATGCAGTTGGTAATAACTTGTAATATATTGTTCAAAAATTAAGTGACATACTTTGTGCAGTGCACTTGATGCACCCTGAGCAAATAGTATGATACATAGAAGGTAATGAAGAATTTGACGCTGTTTGTACTCCCTTTGATTCTGTGGTACTGCTTTTCATTATTCCCCCAAGACTGGTGCTGGGATAAGAAGGGCAAATGGCCTTGGGAGGGCTGGGAAGTAGCCTTCTGTTCCCCAGATGAGAGGACAGCAGCTGCTGCCCCAGCCCAGGCCCTGCAGGCTGAGCTGCACCCCCCAGAGCAGCGCCTCAGCTGTGCACCCCTGAGCCTGCTGTTTGGGCTTACACCTGGCTGGGGAAGGCTGCTGCAGCCGAAACGTGGCCTCCCTGAACGTGGCGGCCACACACAAGGTGACCAAACACCCTCTGGACTCTGCTCAGTGGGATTGCTGCCTGCAGCTCTGGAAGGAGAGCTCCTAGAGAGATGGAGGTGGGTGGGGAGGGAAGAAAGAAGGGGGGTAAAGAAAAGGGGGGTATATAATCAATCAATCAATCTCACAATCAATCAAAAGACACAGAGAGAGACTTACAGACACCCACAGAGACAGAGAGAGACAGAAACAGAGACAGACTGAGAGAATTCGACCGTTACGAGTCAGAGATAGAAGTACATGGTAACAAACAAGTAACATGACGGGGTTGGGGGGCGTGGGAGTAGAAAGCCGGGACGGAGGGAGGGAGGATCAGAATGAGAATGAACATGGAGGGAGCCTGAGAGCCTCTGCTGCCAGTGCAGATGGCTGGAGTCAGAGTGCTCAGGACCCGTGCTGGGGGCATGAAGCCAAGTGTTACCTGAATCCTTTGTCCAGGGAGATGCACTTGGCCTCATGCTGACAAAGGTTCATCCCAGGCACGCAGTGGTCAATCACCTCATCGCACAGCTCACCTGGGGGTGGGTGGAGAACTCAGCATGAGGGAGGGTGTTGGGGGAGAGCATGGCTGGAAGATCAGATTCATCTGGCCCCATTCAGGAAGTTAAGGACATCAGGAGCCCTGCATTTGCTCATTTGGCATATCCTGTCACCTGCACCTCTGCACTGGCTTCCCTAGCAGTGATGGGGAAAGGCCCAGGGCCTCTCCTGGGCATTGCCAGCACTATCATTTGGCTGTTTCACTTGGTTATTCAGGGGCTGCTGCAGCTGAAACCACAGGATGACAGCCCCTGACCTTGGGTTATGCTTATGTGTTTGAGTTTTCATTTCACACCCATTTATTGAGCTCTTACATGGTAGGCACTGTGCCAGGTGATAGGGACAACAGTGATGCGGTTCTGTCCTCCCCCATGGCCTAGTGGGGGAGATCTACAATAAGCAGGCCCTGCAGAGCTGTAAGCACGAGGGAAGAGGTGAACTCTGTGGAAGCCCAGAAGCTTCCTAAACAAGCAGACATGGCTTGGCAGCATAGTTCACCTGTTATAGATAAGCAAGCTCCTTGGATTTTCTCAGAGAAGAAACTATGAAAGGAATTTGAAGTTCTGGTCTCTGGATACATTCCCTTTGAAATTCATAGTGCTACAAAATGCCTAACGGGTCATAAATACCCAGGGATGGCCTTAGTATATAAGCCCCAAAAGCTCACAGTGCCTGAAAATGTGTTTTGGGAATATGATGGATGAGGCAGGATACGGCCGGGGTAAGGAGGGTTGTAGTGTACCTCTGAACTTTGTGACTCCTCAAATTCCACTGGCCAAGCCAGGTGGAGAGTGATCTAAGAGAAGAAAACTTCAATCCATGGCAGTTCTCTCAGAGGCGGGGTAGGAGCCAGGGCCGGAGAAGGCTGCCAGGCTGCGGCTCTCAGTGGACACGGCAGAGGACCGTCCTGAGTGTGGCTGGGGTGTACATAAACAATGGCAGCCCTGGCATCTGTTCTTGGCTGTGGTGGGGAAAAACTATCCCCTACCCTGTCCTCACTTTGCCACCAGCCTCTCAAGACCACCAGGCCACTGTATTCTTTACATAAGCCCCCTCCCCTTGCTCACTTCCTGGGGAGACCCAGCAAGGTGGACAAGTGTCTGCATGGGACTACAGTGTTTTCTGGGACTCAGAATAGCGGGACATCCCATTGTCAGGAACAAAGTGCAACCGATCAAAAGTGCACCCAATTAAGGGCAGATACGGGCCATGGCGCTCCACTGGGGCTGGGAACCACCTCGATGACTGTCTCCTCACCCTCTGCCCATCGCCAGCCATACATTCAGTTCAAGCCCTTCCTCTGCCCTTAAGCCTATTTTGAGCACCTCTACCTTCTAACTTTTGGGATTTTTATTACCTGCCTCCTGGCACTAAGCAGACTCTTCTGGACCAATGATTTTACTCTATACAATGATTCCACTCATCTGAGGTAGACCGGATGCCCCTTGTTGGCTGAGGGCATATCTTAGACTTTCTGCTATCTCTAGTAACCGATTCAGTACACTGTATACAGCAGATGCATAAAAAGTGTTGCCTGTTGCTAATTTAACTCTTGGCTATAACTCCACTCTTGAAGGTAGAAGATAGAAGGCATAAGGGAAGTAGGCCTTCAGCAGATCTCTCTGCACTTTTTCCCAGCACGAAGCCTTCTCTGAGACCCCAGGAGGCCTAGGATTAAGTAGAGTAGGTGGTAATCTCAGCTGGCCTTAGCACACTCCCACAGTCTCAAGAGTGTGCTTTGGTAGATGGTGGGGTGATACCTGGCTATTGGGCTGGAAGTCTGCATAAAGGCACAGGGTTTTGAGGGGCAACGGGAGCTACTTGGCTTCCCTGTCTGCAGGCTTTAGGACTGATTCCATTCATCTTCCATGTATTCTCATCTCATTCTTGACGTCAAAGCCAGGTTCCAACAGAGCAGGGTATAGGAGTCCCTGGAGTTGTACTGTCCTTATTTCCATCCTTGCCTTAGGCTGGTATTTCCTAAAATATGTTTCTTGCAGCACAGGGTGTTGATTGGCAATCGTGTTCTGAGGTAGGCTAAGAGGGAAGCTCTGAGATCAAATAAGTTTGGGGCCTTCTGGCTTAAATAAACAGCATTACTTAAAGTAGGAATTCTTAGAACCTCCTAATTTGTGTCAGGAAGCCCCAAAATAGGAAGCTATATATGCAGTGTTTCCCAAACTTTTTGCCAACAGAGACTTTTTCTTGAAGAATTCATGGACTTTCATTTTGGTATATGCTACTTTGGTATATACAAAGTAGGCTGTGTTCGTACCACTTAGTGGTATTTTGCTTCACAATTCAATGGCATATCTAATTGTGCACATTAGGGGCTATTGATGTAGGAAATGAAGGTGCTGTGTTTTGAGGGTGGAATGATTCTCCTGATGGATAACCTCCTGTGGGGAGCCTTCTTCTATTCTCCAGCTGGCTCAGCTTCCTGCTCTGTGACACACTCCCCCTGGGCTTACAGGTGTTATATTCTCATTCTATTAAATACAGGTCTCTCTCTACTGGACTATCAGCTTCCTATGAGAAGAACTTTGTCTTGCTCATTTTTGCATCCCACCTCCTAACAAAGTACCTGGAAAATGCAGTGAATCAGGAAAGGTTGCCGAGACCTGAATACAGTATAAACACAATGCAAGTGCCTCTCTAGTAGCCTCCAGCACCACTGGGACCCCAGGGTTCCCACAGGAGGGAATGCCATCATCTAAGGGGGCAGACAGCTGGAAGGGCCTCGGGGCCTGTTTCAAAGTGGGAAGAAGCTGGTGATTTGCAGGAGTGGGAGGCATGGACAAGCCAACACAGATAGGCCTTTGGGAAGCCCTGATGGCATAGACTGGGGCTTGGGGGGTTTAAGTCTCTGTTGACATGGGGAAGCAGGTAAGATCCCTGGAAAAAGCTAAGAAAATGCTATTCTTCTGTGCATGACCCCCACCCAAGTGACTACATGCACCAGTTCACACTCAGGCATCAGGGAGCTTACCTGTGTAGTTAGGTGGGCAGACACACACGTAGTTGTTGATCCCGTCCACACAGGTAGCATTGTTCTCACAGTCGTTGTCTTCACAGTCATCAGGGTTGACCTCACACCGCTGCCCCTCAAAGCCCAGAGGGCAGGAGCAGCTTTGGGGTTGTGCAGCCCAAGGAGAAGGGGAGCCAGAGGTCAGGGAGTGGGGTGGCAGAGAAGAAGGATGGGGTAAGGGGTGGGAGGGAAATACAATTAGATTTCTCTCCAAATGGAGTTTAAGGCAGCCCTTTGGACACAAGGTCTTGGGGTGCTGAGCAGGAAGGTCCTTAGAAACCTAAGCGGTCATTCATCTAGCCCCCTGTCTCCGGGCAATATTCCCTCTCCCTGGCCCTGCCCACCAACAGTCTCCTTCAGCTGGAAGTGGTTTTTCTGGACCTTGTTTAAATTCCTCCAGCTGTCTTTTCAACCTTTCTTTCTCAGCTCTTCTATAGACAAAACAAACATTTCTCTTTGGGAAATGTTCGACTCCAGGGCAGCCGTCCTAATCTTGAGCAGAAGCAGGGCACAGCGGCCAGGGTCAGCTCTGCAACCGGGTTTCCTGGGAATGAAATCTGTGCCTGCCACTTCCAAGTGACTTGCCCTTGGGACAATTACCTAAATTCTGTGTCTCAGTTTCCTCATCTGCTGATTTACCCCTAGGGTAGCTGTGGGGACTAAATGAGATTATACAAGTAAAATTTACAAGAGTACATAGCACATGGAAAATGCCAGACCACATTAGCTAGCTTTAATTCTAACTGCCTGCACAGCCCACCTGCCTAACTTTTCCCTCACGTATGCCATTTCTCCCTGTCATGAGCCCTACTACTTCTGAGCCCCCTCTGGCTTCTGAGGGATAACAGACAGTGTGGGAGGACCCCTCTCCTGACAACACTGAAGCTTTCTGGTGAGCATGGCTTAAAGCACCAGAGAGCAGCATGATGGATTTCCTTAGCTTGTCTCTGGGGTGTTAAATCTCTTGGATAGAAATGTTGACCCACCTGTCCTTTGCCCAACCTTGGTCACATTGTCAGGTTTAGGCAGGCAAAATCAGTCAGAACAGATAAAGGCTAGGCAGGTGGGAAGGGGCGAGGGAGCAGCTGCTTCAGTGAGCAGAGCAGTGAATCTTACTCTTTCCATGACTCCATCACCTAGTCAGGGACTTACATCCAATCGGTGACCTGGAATTCCAGGCCTCTTTCTGGAGCTCTGATTTGGGATTTAGCTAAAAAAGCTAAACTAATAGGAAGGGATTTCTAGAATCCTTCTTAACCTCCTCTCATCTACAACCTGAAAGCCATGTCATATTCTCTACAAAGGACAGGGGTTTCTTAGGTGTGAGCTCTTGAGGTCAAGAGGAATGATTTATTCCTTCATTTCTGTTAGGGACTCTGCATTTGTGAAAAAGGCTATTTCTTCAGAGCCAGACAGGGGTAGGTTTTCAAAGGTCTGAAACCAAAGTGTGCCTTATTTTCCTGGAACAAGTTACTCTGGTTGCTTCCACAGCCTTAGGATTGCATAGATATGGGACCTGGGTGGCTGGTTAAGGGAACAGGGGTTGCTCATGGCATAGACAGAGGGCGGGAAGGAGGTGAAAGTGTCCCCTGCCCTCACTGGAAACCCTGAGGGGAGGCTGTCCGGGAGACTCCAAGAGCATCTGGTTAGCTGCAGGGACACAGGACAGGCCACGTCTTTCGTTTTCCTCTTGTCCCTTGTCAGCCAGCTCTGCCAGTCTTTGCTCTTCTTGTGAGCAGACAAGCATCAAGATGGGAGAAGCATCTGTATGAAAGGTGGATGATGCTTCTAGAATTCTGACTCAGAAGAGCTGCTTTGGGCTCAATTGTGTCTCCTCCATAAGATATATTGAAGTCTTACCTCCAGTACCTCAGACTGTGACCTTATTTGGAAGTAGGGTCTTTGCAGATATAATCAGTTAACTTAAGATGAGTTTATACTGGTGTAGGGTGGGTCCCTAATCCAGTATGTCTGCTGTCTTTATAGGGAGACAGCCATGTGAAGACAGGGACAGGGAGAGAGCCACGTGACGGCCAGGGCTGAGGCCGGAGCGCTGCAGTGCAGGCCCAGGGACGCGGGGTTGCCAGCCACCGTCAGGAGCCAGGCAAAGGCAAGCGGGGCACCCCTTAGGGGATGCACGGGGAGCATGGCCCTCCTGATGTGTTGGCTGTGGACTTCTAGCTTCCTGAAATATGATGGAATACACTCTGTTGTTCTGAGCCACTGGTCCGGGGTCCTCTGTGATGGCGGGAGGGAAGAAGGGGGCAGGGTCCCTAACAGGTGTCCCTCGCTTTGCCAGCCTGCCGGGGTCTGACCTAAAGAGAGACCCTTCCCGCTCATCGGGAAGTCCCGGTGGCGGCGGGTCATCCTCAGTATGTGGGTCTCATTGCCTACACCCTCCACTCCATTTCACTAATCCTGTACATCTGAGCTCTTTTTCTTGATAATTAAGTTCTAAAAGTATTTCCAGTTTTGAATATTTCCAGTCTTTTGAGTATGCCCAATAACTGAGGGGGAAATGGAATTCTGCAGCTCATCGCACCTCCAGCCAAGAGGAGAGACAGTCACCTGCCAGGGGTGCTCTTCCTTCTCGCCAAGCGCATCCCTCGGCTGGCAGGGCTGGGCCCGGCTCTCACTCTGGAGGTGGTGCCTGCTGGGGCCACATGGCCACCTCCGTGGGATCTCCATGGGGTTTCTCCTCACCCCTGCTCCCAGCAAGAAGGGTGGAGTGGGTGGTATGGTGGACTCCAGGCAGCAAAATGAGCTCTGCCTGAATTTCAGTTTTCAAGGGCCAGAGTGTGAAGGGGCTGGCTTGGCAGGTGGACATGGGGGTGGGCTGGGTTCTCAGAGGGGGCAAACTGAGAACCCAGAGTTCAGTTTCTTTCACAGTCCATATGCAGCCCCTGCCAGAGTGCCTCTGATAATTAATTGTTGGCAGCCTGAGCTCTAAGACATCCACACAGAGCTTGGCATTGGGGACCCCCTCCTTTACCACCTGACCTACTCAGTCACTGGGGGTGCCAAAGGAACCAGTTTCAATAGGTCTGCTTTTGCCAACGCCATGGGCTGGGAAACCGGGCGCCTGGAAGCATGGGGAGGGTGGGCAGCAGGCAGGGGGCCCGAGGCTTGGCAGTGGCCTACGAGGTGCACTCCCAGGAGAGAGATGTGAAGAGCTTAAGTGGCTTCTATCCTTTTCTTTCTGAGCTCTCAATGCCAGGGAGGAAGGAGGTAGGGTTGGAAGACCCAGGAATGAGTGTCAGGATATGTGACCTAGAGCAAATCAATCTCTGTGCCTCAATTTCCTCATCTATCAAATGGGATAGTACATACCTGTAGCCGATAGGGTCACTGTGAGGATTTATATAATGACCACCTACTTACCTGGCACATAATGAGCATGTTATCAGTGTCACCAATTATTACCTTTTTTTATAACACAGAAAAGAATGGTGAAATGGCCAGGCTGGTGGGTCTTTGAGCCATCATCCCATTCTTCTCTGACTTTAGCCAACAACTATATTGTCCCTTGGAGTCCTTCTGGCTCTGGGGACAAACTATCTGAATTCAAATCCCTGCACCAATGCTTACTAACTAACTGCAGGCAAAGGACTTGTCCTGTTGACACCTCAATTTCCTTATCTGTGTAATAGGGATGAGCAGCTCCCTATGGGGTGTGAAGAGCCTTTAAATAATTCATGGAAAGGGTTGGCACAGCGTGGGCACACAGAAAGCCTCTTTGGCGAACAGCCTGCCCCAAGAGTTGGCCCATGAAGCCCTGTGTGGGGAAAGAAGGCCCGGGGGTGAGCTGGTACCTGAACCCATCCTTGTGGGTCTCGCTCAGGTGGCAGGTGCCTCCGTGCCGACAGGGGTTCTGGATGCAGGTGTTGATGGGCACAGTGCAGTCTTTGCCCTGAGGAGCAGGAGAGGGGGAGCACCTGGTTAGGAGGTTGCTAACGGCTGCCTTGACCAGGAGACCCCAGGGAGTTCTCAGCATCCTCTGGGGACAAGTCAGCCATGTGACACGGGGAAACCCAAAGGGGGCCCTTGCCTTTGGTCCCCCACAGCGAGAAGGGGAGGAATGTTGACAGCTCAGGAGTTCCGACCTCAGCTGTTCCTCTGAGCAGCT
Organism: Manis javanica; assembly: GCF_040802235.1. Taxonomy (NCBI): domain Eukaryota; kingdom Metazoa; phylum Chordata; class Mammalia; order Pholidota; family Manidae; genus Manis; species Manis javanica. Next base: position 49,414,442 of record NC_133156.1, read on the forward strand.
TCACTACTTCCCAGAATTCACACCGTTCTTTCTACCCCGAGCTGCAGGGCAAGAAGAGCATGGGCTGTGGATCCAGGAAAACCTGGTTTCACACTCCAGCTTCATCTGTTCCTGGTTGGCTGACTCTGACCTGTATAAGCCTTTTAACCTCTCCAACCTTACCTCACAGAGTTGTTGTGAGACTTAAACTACACTTTTCATATAAGGAAGTATTTAATATTATGTAACACATGCAGCACATAGTAGGTACTCTATAAATGCTAATAGATGATATTAGTCCCACTGAGGCTTAAATATAACCCACAATTTAAGTAGGGTGGCCTGAGGCTGAAGTGTGGCCAAAAGACCTTGCCCTTATAAAGTGACAACCCCACAGATTCATCTTTGATTCATCTGCTATGGACCCAGGTGCTCATGTATATGCTGAAGTTCTGCAGGTGATTCTAAAGTGGAGGACCTCTGATAATTTTGGGTGGGGGTCCTTTGGGGCTGGCCCCTCTGAAGGGTTTGTTCGAGCTGAGCAGGAGCCGACCATGTGGGGAGGAGCATGTCAGGCAGAAGACCAGGGAGGCCCAGGTGGAGACGGACGTTATGACCCAAACACCCAGGGAGCAGCCCCGTGCTTGGCCCTTTGGTTCCAGCTTCTCTCCCAGGATGGAAGGCCCAGCACTGCACCCAAGTCTTGGCAAGCAGTCCCCTGGAGGACCTGCGGGGCCTCGGGAGGTGTCTGTTGCATTTGTTTCTGGGCTGAGGGCTCAGTGTGGGCACCGGGCCAAGCAGGGGTGATCACGGGAGCTCTCCCGCTGCCACACCACCTGCTCGCCATCTGCCTGAGAGAACCCTCTTCCCCTCTGCCGCCTCCAGTGCCCGTGATGGAGTGGGACTGGGCTTCCTGGCTGGGATGCTGCTGCCAAATGGGCCCTGGCCTCCGCTGTGGACAACCTGCTTCTGACTGTCTCAAATGCTGGAGCCACAGGCTCGGTTTTCAGCAGCTGGTAGGCATGGCCACATCTGCCTGGTTCTCTTCACACCCTCTCACAGCTAAAGGGCCCGTAAGAGGTTTCTTAGAGGGAGAGGAGATGCAGTTTGGGGTGGGATCAGGGTTTATCCTAAAGCAGAGCAACATAGAATCCCTTTCGGAAGGACAGTGTGTGGAATGGAAACTGCAGTACTCACTCTCACACACATTTATTGAGCACATTTTCTGCTCCAGTCCTCACGCTAACTGTTTTATATTCATGATTGCATATAGTGTTCACAAAAACTCACATCCCAGCCAGGAAGCCCAGTGAGATGGATGTGATTGTCATTACCCCATCTTTACAAACAGGGAAGGCAGATGTGGAAAGGGAGACAATATGTCCAAGACTGCACAGCAGTGAGCAGAACAGGCAGCAGCTGAACCCAGACATCCAGTCCGAAGCCAGCGCTGGGCCATGTACTCTGTCTCTCAAAGCACGGGCTCCGGAGTTAAGCAGATCTGGGTGCACGTTGTAGCCCGGGGCTCTGTGCCTTGAGGAAATGAGCTCTCATTGAGCCTTGTTTTCATCATCTATAAAATGGGAATAATAATACCTACCCTGTGGAGTTAACAAATGATTAGAAATCACACACATGCAAGGCCATCTGGCATGTAATGATGGTTCCATAAATAAAAGCTCTTCAGATAATGTTTAACTGGGTCTGAGGCAGGACTGAATGTGGGTAATTAAAAGACTTTTTCAGGTCTTTGGTTGGTGCTGAATAGTCCATGTGTGTAGGCGTGTGTGTGTGTGTGTGTGTGTGTGTGTGTGTGTGTGTGTTTGTGTGTGTGTTTGTGCGTGGTGTGTGAATGGACAGTGAAAAGCAGGACTGGAGAAACTTGAGGAGGCTGAGGCAGGCCTCCCTCACCTCTGCTTGGGCCAGCCTCTCTGCTCTGGGGAGCTCTCAGCCACCAAGGACTCAGGGTGGAGTCCTCTCCTGGGGGCTGGAGGGGTGGTGGAGGCGGAGTTGATGGTGTCTCCTCCCTTCTTCTGTTCTGTTCAGACATCCAGGAGGCAGAGCCTAGCATTTGATGGTGTGGTAATTGGGCCTGGAGGTGGGGATTTCTGTCACTTACATGTCCTTGAGAAATAATCACCATTCTTAGTGCCAGCCTGATTAGCCCGATTCAACTCTTTTCAGCCTCATTTTGCTCAAACCCACTAGATTTGTGATGCTTCTTGGCTTGTCTCTTCCCATGCGCATGTTATGGACAAGCCTGGGGCTTCTGGCTTCCTTTAAAGGTGCTTTGGAACAGCTACCCCCATTGGCAGACTCTTCTGAGATGGGGCCAGGAGGGCTGCTCTCAGAGCTTGCTACTCAAAGGGTGGTCCTTGGACTAGTAGCACTGCACTCCTTAGGAGTTTATTAAAAATGCACAATCTTGGGCTTGACCTCAGATCTTAATGAATCAGAACCTGCATTATAAGATCTCCAGGTGATTCTTGTGCACATTTAAGTGTGAGAAGCACTGTTCTGAAACACTGAACATATGTACATGAAGCTAAATGGCTAAGAGCATCAGCCAAAATATACATTTCCTCAAATCTTAGAATTGTGGTAAAGTACTTACCCTCTGTGGCATGTCTACTGAATCCTGGCAGTGAGACTAGCAAAGCACATTTATGATCCCTTTTAATCCTTATGAAAGCTCTGCAGGGAAGTATGGTTATTCCCACTTACAGGTGGAGAAAGTGAGGCTTAGAGAGAGTTAGTTCGTGGTGGGGTGGAGTGTAGCGAGAGTATAGGCTTTCCTGCAGGAGAGCTGGGTTCTGGGTGTTGCTCATGTGCTTCCTAGGTGTGGGAACTTGGGTAATTATTTGATCTTTCTGAACCTCAGTTTCTTCATCAAAACAGGATAGTAAAATTTATTTCAGAGGGTGATTAAGAGTGTTAACTTAGGTAATTTGCTTAAACTGCTTCACAAGGCCTGGTATTATAGATTAACAGTTGCTGCTACTAGACATTTAGCAGTGTCTTCTGCGCTTGTTTTGGTATGGTAATATTGCTGCTTTTCAAGGTCACACAGCTAGTCACTGGAAATAGCCAGATAAATGCCTGAACTTTAAACTTGGTTTTGTGGGTATTCTGTTGATTGTTGTCTACTTAGCAGCTTCCCCAGTCGCTTTGCTTGGCTGGGCTCCAATCCCAGAAGGAAGGAAAGCAGGGGGAACAAATGCAGGACAGGGATTGGACGCAACCACAATTAAAGGTCCCCTTTTGTTGAACCTGCTGCATTTTACAGCTGGGGAGCCTGATGTGGGAGCAGCTGTCCAAGGTCATGCAGTCAGGTAGGAACCAGGGGTGTCCTCCTTGGTGATCTTGCCCCTATTATGCCCTACTTTTCCGTGTCCTGGAGACTCAGGTCCTAAATGGCCAATGTCCTTCACCCTCTGCCCCTGCGATCGTGGTGCTTGCCCGTGGGCAGTGAGTGTAGTGGCTGAGAGCATGGGTTCCACAATCAGCTCTGAGCTTTGAATCCCAGCTCTCTCAACTACTATCCCAGTTTTCTCAACTGTAAAATGAGTCATTTTAGTACCTGCCCCCTGGGGCTTTCATGAGGAGTATGCAAGAAAATGCATATACTTTGTTTAGTACATATATGTCGGTACATACGAGGCTGCTGGCTGCTAATATTGTTATTGTCATATTCATCATCACCACCACCATCACCATGACCCACCACCATCCCATGACCACCACTACCACTATCACCACCATCACCACCACCACCATCACTACCACCACCACCATCACCAGTGTATCCCAGACCTGCCTGAGCTCAACAGCTCCCTAAAGGGAAAAATCTCTGTTCAAATGTTTCTGAATCTACAAGATGTTCAGAATCTTGTGAACAAAGTCCAAACAAGTGGTGTTGTCCTGTAGGAGCCCCGTGGATGCATTCTGCTCCACGTGGCCAGGCTCGTTTTATAGTGTTGTCAAGTGTAGTTGGAAGAAGCCTGGGGCTTGAAACCCAGTTCCACTACTTCCAGAACTCAGGCCAATTTTAAAGAGAAGGAAGCAAGATTCAGAATATGAAGTGGCTCACCTTATCTTTCAGAAAGGGATGATACCACCCATCTCATATGGTGATTACAAAAATTAGAGCACAAAATAAATACAAAGGTCCAGTTGAGTGCCTGGCTCATAGCTGATGCTTAAAAAGATAACCATACATGTATGGAATTGGGGATGTTATAAATGTACATGGTACAGTTCTGAGAGCAACTAACAGCCTTTGACATTTTACACTGTCATAGACTGAGAATCCCTGGTGAAACTGGCAGCGCATCTCTTGTTACTGATGGCCCCTCCTGCATTAGGGACCAGTATGCAAGGAGTAGGGTAAAGGTAGCAATGTGTCTGCTTATAGAGTGCTTACTGAATGCCACATACTGTCCAAGGTGCTCTGTGTATGTTATTGTACATTTGATTCTCACAGCAAACCTATGAGACAGGTCCTAGTTTATACGTGGGAAGGCTGCAGTGAAGCCACTGGCCATCACCACACTATACATAACAGAGCTGGAATCACACCTGCCTCTCTGTGTAATTTCCAGAGTCTGTTTTCTACACTGAATTAATACTAAGGAGTTTGAGGAGCCAGGCCTCCTAAGTATGCCTGCTTAATTTCTACTTTTCCACCGCAATATTTGTATGTGTGCGTGCATATGTGCACCTGTAGGGTGCATGGATCTGGGACTACAGTCAGTTTGAGGTCCTGGGGTGGCTGCCTGGGGCAGGGCTGGCTGGCTTCAAAGGGACTCCTTTGGGTCTTTTGTCACAGGCCTGTAGGTGGCGCTCTGACACTGTTTACTGGAGGCACAGCTCCAGTGGAAAAAGCCACCAGGGACCCCTGTTCCCGAGCTTGCCACTACACACACAAATCCCCCTGGGGACAGGAGATTGAAGGATGCTAGCTTCCTCCCTCCCTGTCTGTACCAAATGCATACATCAGATGGGCTCTGGGGCAGTCCTGCAACTCTCTGTTTGCCCAGTGCTTTGGATGGGTGTCCTGGGGAGGCTGGAATCTGGGAAGCCAGGAGGGTCCTGGGCAAGAGGATCCAGCCACAGCCGTGCTGACTCAGTGAGACACGGCCAGGGGTTCAGCCATCCAGCCAACCCTCCAGGGAAAGGAGTTGTAAAGCCCTGGGTCTTATCCCAACCCTACTGCTTACAGGCTTTGGGACACTGAGTCAAGTTCTTTCAACAGTCTGAAGCCTAGTTTCCACATATGTAAAATGGGGATTAATAAGTCGTTCCTCACAGGGGGTGTTTAAAAGAAGAAAAATAAAATGCCAAGCAGGCTGTTTGGCACACAGTTCATATGCTACAGTGTTAGGAGGCAGGCTGATGTGTTTAAGGTGGTGCTGGGTGAGAAGAAAGGAGGCCAGGGTGACTCTGGGTTTCTGGGAGGACAGATGTCCAGCCCTTGCCGGCAGACCTGAGCCTGTCAGCAGTGCGGGTGGCATGGCAACCCCCCGGGCCTTTTAATCCCCATCTCCGAATCCCTTCAAGCTGGAACCAGCCCTTTCAGGGCTGTGCATCCTGAGGGCAGAGCTGGGGGTGGGGGTGGGAGGAGATTCTGGAAATCCCCTTGGAAAGAAAGCTGGGATACTGTTCAAGGGAGTCATCTACTTAGAAGCACTTAAACTCTTTGAGACTTAATTTCCCATGTTTAATAAAGAAAATACAAACATTACATTTGTTCTTTATCTTAGCGTCACTGTCAAGACTACATGGATCCTCTGTGATTGGCATGAGCATGACACAACTGGGCAGCCCCCACCGGTGGAACAGGAGTGTTACTGGCAAATGCCACACTGGGGTGACCTGTGAAATGCAGTTATGGAGGCTGCCCTCGGAGAAGGGAGGCTCAGCAGGGCCCAGTGATCCTCCTAGGACCAGCAAAGGTGGGGGCGGGCGGGACCTCCTGCCTTACCTTGTAGCCGTAGGGGCAGGCGCAGCGGTACAGCTCCACAGGATCCTGGCTACAGGTCCCATTGTTCTTGCATGGGCTGGAGAGGCAGGCATTGCACTTGGCCACAATGCCGACATCCACAGGCCCTGGACAGTAAAACCACAGAGTGTTGGTGGCAGGCCCCCAAATGGGCTCACTGTCACACCTCCCTTCCCCTCTGCTCTGGTCCCTTCCTCAGCCAGCTGCCAGTCTCTCCCCATCTCTAAGCACAGAGAGCAGCAGGCCCTCCCAGGTCGGCATCATCCTGTCTAGCTAGAGTCCCATTAATTCAGCCATTGTCCAATGAGGAAAAAAATCACAGTGGGACATCATTCAGAAGCACTTCTCACAAATCAATTACCATAATTAGCCTGATCCGATTCTGGTGCTAATCTGCAAACAATGCACTGTAATTACAAACCTCCTGAGTATCTTTTTATGTTCCGGAAGCTTGGCCCAGGCTCCATTTGGACCTCCTCTTCCTCCGCCCCATGGAATAGTCTGCATCAGGCTAAAGAGGGCACGGTGCCTGGGCCAAAGGCACAGAGTAAAGTACTCCTTGCAAAATCCTTGAATTTAGCAGGAGGAAGTAAGAAGTGGCCCCAAAGGACACAGCAATGACTCTGTAACCATGCCAGTATTAACTGGGTCGGTCCCTTAGTCAGGAGGGCTGGCGGGAGGCAGCCCATGGTCCTTGCACAGAGCTTTGCACAAGGGGCTGAATGCTTCTGCTGCAGCCGGCTTGACCATGAGCCCTGGATAAACAGGTTGTGCTCAATATCTGTCAGGACTTTAAACGATCCCAGGATAGGAATCATTGATTTGGTGGTAGAGGGAAGATCGACCCCAGGGTGTCCGACTATCTGTGGGTGGGGTGAACAGAAAGGCCTCACTGAAAGCCTGCACCAGCTGGCCCACCCCAGGCGTCACATCAGAACAGGAACATGCTCTGTCCCAGTTTGCCTGGGACTGAGGGGATTCTGGGGACACAGAACTTTCAGTGCTGAAACCAGGAATTTCCCTGGCAAACTAGAGCAAGCTGGTCAGTTTATGCCAGAAGCAGCCGCAGCACTTAAAAAAATCCCCACACCCAGGCTGTACCCCAGACCAATTTAATCAGAACCGAGAGGGTGGGCCGCAGCCACCTGTAACTTCTAAGGCTCCTCAGATGATTCCAAAATGTGCAGCTTGAGAACCATTGTTCTAGGGCCAGCTGGGCCTCTGTGGCATCAACCAGCTCAGAGGGACAGGCGGCAAGAGGAAAAAAAGGGAGAATCAGCTTAAAACCTATAGAAATGTCTTCTTGCTTTAAGCAGGAAAGAGACGCAATGAAATTTTAGAGGGTAATCAAAGTATACCTGTGAATCAAAATAGACATTAAGGCTCCAAGAGATGAGCAAAAGACAACAAACAGGTATGTTAATAGAAACGGAAAGTAAATTTTTGAAAACAAAAATAAAAAACCAGTTTCCCCAATAATCAAAGACAAACAAAATGTAAGGAGATACAATTTTTTGCCTATTGATTCAGCAATGATTACATAATGAGATAAAATAATGCCAGGGTCTGGTGAGAAATGCACTCAAATGGTGCTACTGGGAGCATAGATTGGTTAGAACCCTTTCTGGAAATCAATTTGGCAATATATATGAAAACCTTAAAAATGAACATATACTTTGGCTCAGTAATTTCTGTTCTCTGAATCTTACCTAGGGATATAATTTTAAACAGAAAGGAGTTATGCCATCGATGGTAAGAAAAACATTGAAAATATTCTAAAGGTTCAAAACCAGGAACTGGTTAAGGAAATTACGGTGGGATATTACAGCTTGGTGAAAAAGAGTGTGTACTTTGGAGTCAAACACCTGGAATCCTCCTAACTGTGGTCTTGAGAAGTCATTTATTCTTGATAAGACTTGGTTTTCTCATCTTTTAAAATAAAGTCAATACTAAGGTCTACCCCCATAGAGGTGTTGGGGAATTAAGTAAGTTAAAACATGGGAAGCAAAAATTAAATGAAATAGTACAAGAAAAAGTGCTTAACATAATGCCTACCACATAATAAAAACTCAGTTGTAGTTTGTTATCCTAATACTGATGCAGTCAATCAAAATCTCATGTACCAAAAATTTGCTATATAGTAAAATGGGAAAATGCTTATGCTTTAGGGATGTTGGGTAAAAAAATATAAGTTAAAGATTCTTCTCAACTATGCAAAAATATATAGAGAAAGAAGTCAGAGAAATATGCAGAAATGCCATAGAGGACAGAGTGACAAGCAGACTCTTAGCTGCTGGTCCACATCAAATGCAGCTTCCAGGTCTGTGTGACTCACGGAAGAGACAGGGCGGTGGCTTCAGAAGACACATCCATTGAGATGTCCAGCTCTGACAGGTTGTTGGAGACACAGGGGACCCCACGACAGGCAGGGAAGGGTGGAGGGAAGGGTCAGCACCTACCTTTGCACTGGAATCGGTGGGTGGGGGTGGTGAGCAGAAGTCTGTCCGCCATGGGCTCTGGGCTGCTGCAGCGGGCGATGCCGGGCTCCTTGTACCCTGCTTTCACCCATTCTGACAGCCAACGCAGGCTGCAGTCACAGTGCAGTGGGTTCGTTCCCAGAGCCCTAGGAGGCAGAGCAGGAAGTCAGCCCTCACTGCCCAGCTTGGCCCAGAGGCTCCATACCCTTGACCCCCTGGAAAGCAGAATTTTAAGACTTTGACTAGATTGGGGGTGGCCGACATGAGGCCCAGTGGGAAGTCATTTTTGAGGGAGCATAGTCAACGACTCTAGACTGTACTTCTAATACCTGCAGCTGTTTCAAGCCCACCCCAATCCCTCCCACCTCGGAGGCTCTGCTCTCACCTACCTGGTAAGATTCAGTCCTCCACTCAACCTCAGTCCTAACCTAGCCCCTCTGGGAAGTTTCTGGACTTCTGGCCATCTAATGATCTGGCTCGCTGGCCCTGTTGAAGGGTGCCTTCTTTGGCAGATGTACTTTGCAGAGAAGGTTTTGATACCCAACAACCTAGGAGGCAGCTTCAGACCACTGAAGGGGTTCAGGAAACACCACGTCCCAACATGCTGCTTTGACATATTGATTATTTTGAACTTAAGGCACTTCAGAAACAGCAGATGCAGGAAGGGCTCTCTGATCTCCCTCTTTCCACCTAAAAGCAGGTCATAAAATTTCTCATGGGAAAAGCGCCCTCCCTGTACCAGGAAGACAGCATTCTTATTACCAGACTGGGAGTTGATGCTGAAATGGGCCTGTATGAACAAACCTACTAAAACACCCTAATCTTTCATCAGTTTCCCCCTATATTTTCTCGTTACTGCCCCACAATTTACTGCCCCCAGCCCAAGCCCCTTTGTCTTGTCACATCCTCACAGCTTATCATTCTTTGTATAAAAAGGTTTATAAGCTTTTGGGTCCAGTGGCTTCATAGAGTACTCATTTTCCCATGTACATGTAAAAATAGCAGATACATTTGTATGCTTTTCTCCTGTTGATCTGTCTTGTCAGTTTAATTCTTAGGCCAGCCAAGAACCTAAGAGGGTTTTCCTCCTCTGCATCACTCTGCTTACAAATGTACTGAAGGACATGGCACAGTGCAGGGCAGACATCTCTGAAATGGTGTCCAGGAAGAAAACACCGGAACTTCTGCTAACTTTTATCATACCCTTTAACTTCTGTTTTCTAAATGTTTTATAACATGCATACATAATGTATCAGTATCGTAGTGTATACATACAATATTGAAAATAATTACATATACATAGAGTAGGTAGTATACAAACTGAAAAATGTTCACTGGCAGAGGCATGTAATGCTTAGTATTTATGGGGCTCAGTTTCCCCTGTGTAATGGGAAGGGAATACCCGAGGCAGAGTGCAGAGTGCTAAAGAATATGGAATCAAGGCAAACTTGAATTTGACTGGATCTCTAGCACTTGCTACCTGTGCTGTTTGTTCCCTAGGACAAATTCTTTACCTCATGCATAATAAGGGGATAAAAATGACTTATTACTGTAAGAAATAAATGAGATAATTCATCAAAAGTGTTTAGCACATAGTAAGAGTTTTATATTAGTCCTTATTAAATATTTACATTGCTTATGTAACTGATGATGCCTCTGAAAGCAGCTGGAGTAGTGGACACACAATGTGCCCAATGTGGGTACGTTTTTGTAAAGCTTGCTTACTCTGTGCACACGGAAAGATCATATTCTTTGTGAACATTATCTCTGGCACTATAATGATTTTATGTTTTGAGTGGATGCACACTGGGGAGAAATACAGCCACTTACAGATGGGAAAGAGATGTCAGGTCACTGAAGGAGCCTTCAGGAACACTGGAAATGTCATTGCCATGGAGGGTTCTGAAGTGGAAGCAGAGGTCAGGAGGTTAACACCTGGTGACGCTTCTGAACAGGGTATACTCTCCCGGTGTCCCAGCTGGCCTGGCACCTGTTGGCTTTGCTCAGAGCTGACTGCTAGCAGCAGCTACCATCTCCTTCATGGCAGGTGTGCAGACGCTTCCATGCCCAGCTCAGCAGTAGGGGCGTGGGGGAAAGAAGAGGATGGGCTTTTACATTGGACAAGCCTGGGAGAGAGTCAGAAATCAGTCCCTTTTAGCTGTGGAACACTGGGTAAGTGACTTTACTTTTCTGGGCCTCCATTTTTGTACCTGAGACATGGAGAGAAAAATCTACCTAATGGAGTGGTTGGACAGAGAATGTGAAGAGCCTGACTGGGCGCTGGAGCTGATACCCATGCAGACTTCTGAGCCCCTTTCCCAGAGATTCTCATGCAGAGTCTGGGGGCATGGTGGGGCGCCTGACAGGCTGCCTATCTAACAAGCTCCTGGGTGGTGCTAATACTCCTGGTCTTCTGAACCACACTGAGTTGCCCTAGGTTGCCATCCTGGTTACCAAAATCTCCTCCACCCCACCCTCTTCCCAGGGCAGCATGAAGAGGGGCACCAGAAGCTTCTCATCTCCCTAGGTAAGCAGGGGCTAAAAACACTCCCTAACACTTTTACCAGAAGCATTTAGCCTCTAATTCATGAGGTTATTTATGAATCACACCAGCTGCTGCCTGCTCTTAACTTGGATGACTTCATGGCTGCTGGCTGCTTGGCAAATGCCCCCAACCCCACTGTTAATCATTCCAAATGAGGCCTAGGCCCCTGGAGAGGCACGAAGCCCTAATTTAAAAACACGAAATGACCTAAAGGCAGCTTTGGTGCTGTGACTCCTCCAAGTCATGCTCCTATTTATTATAAGCTGAACTGCTGAGATCTCTATAAACTGCAGTAACGGGGCTATAATTTACTGGAATGCTGAAGAAATCTGCCTACACTGCAGGTTCTCACTCTTGATTTGGCCCCCAAACAAAGACTCTTGCTTGTCCAACCGCCATCATAAAGGATGCTCGGGTAGTGTCCAATATGTGCCCTCCCAGGAAGCAGGAAGCGGGAAGCAGGAAGCGGGAAGCAGGAAGCGGGAAGCAGGAAGCCCTCTCCCTTTCCCTCTCCTCTCTTACACCTCACAGGGGCTGGTGCTGGCAGCACTTCTGAATCAGAATGACTCATCTTCAAGGGCCTGGGACTCCTTTTTCCCTCCTGACTCTTAGAAGGTGTTAATGCAAACTTGGGGGTTGAGGGTGCAGATGGAGGCATCATTATAGCAACAGGAGGGCATAGCCATCCCATGACAGTTCTGGGTTGCCTGAACCTTGGGCTCTGAATCCCCAGGTGCTTACAGTTTTGTATGACAGATGGCAGGAACTATCCTCACCCTAAATGTGGGTTGAGGGGGGGTGAATTCTCTTCTGGGCTAGTCTTGGTTCAAATTCCAACTTTACTCTCTACAGGTTGTGTTACTTTCAGAAAGGTATTCAATCTCACTAAGCCTGTTTCCTCATCTGGGAAATGGGGTGAATAGTGGTATATTCTTTGTAGGGCTTCTGTGAAAAGTGAATATGCTAATGTAACTAGAGCATTGAGATGAGTGTGCAGTGGGCAGCCAAGGTTTAATGTCTTGTGATTGTATCTTTCTTTCAGAAGCCTTTTGATGGCTCAAACTGGGTTCCATGCATATCACATCTGCTGCTGTCACATCTATCACCCTGTTTTGAAGTTGCTTATTTCCTTGACCGTTTCTCCTATGCAACTGTGAGCTCCCTGAGGGCAGGAACTGTGTTTCATACACTAGTTTCTCCCCAGTATTTAGCACATCATTTAACTCAGAGTAGGCCCACAGGAAAGGATGAATAAGTAAATGATCTTGGGCAAGTCATTAAGCTTTTCTGAATCTGTCTCCTTATAAATGAGAGGTCTGGACAGGATCACTTCTAAGACTCACTCCTTATTTCTAAGATCCATTATTCAAATTTTTTTTTTTTTTGGTGGCACCAAAGGTCCAAACCAAGACCATAGTTTGGAGATAACAAGGAGTCATCTCTTGGCTCACAAGAATTGTCTGATGTCCAACAGCTGGTCAAAATGGAAGAGGTTGTCTGGGAAGGGAGTGAGTTCTTGGTCTTTAAAGGTAATCAAGCAGGGGGAAATGGGGCTTTTTGCAGAAATGTTGTAGGGAAGGTCCATGCAATCAGTACAGTAGTGGAGAACAGGCCTATGTGCGCAAACAGCAAGCACAGTCTTACTTCAGGAACTAGGAGCTAAAAATACTGAGGATGATTAATGATAATCCCACTTGCTTTCTCCTGAGCACACCCTGGTGTAGCCTTTCCAGGGCTGATTTCAGGTGGCCCTCCTGTGGCGGGGGCTGGGAGTGACAGTCGGGAGCGTACATGCACCCAAGACATGTGTCTCCATATAGGACAAAGATCAGGGACACCACAGGACCCTGATGAAGGGCTAGAATGCCCGTGAGAATGCTTGCCTCTAGCTATTTTAGATGAGGAGTGAAGGAGGAAAAGCATATTTTACACACTGTTTTGTACTCAGGGCTCTCTGAGCACCCTCCTGTCTCTGAAATGTATTCACACGCACCCACTAGCACATACACATGCACACACACTCGTCATCGCCTGGTCTTCCTTCCTGCGTCCTGGGACCCCTTCTGGCCTTCGTCTATGGTGAGCCTTGGTGCTCACTCTCCTCCCCCACCCCACACTGGCACCATCCCTGGGTCTCTGCCATTTCTGAAGTTGTAATCAAAATAATAAAATCTTTCAGAAATGAGAAAAGAAAATACAAATGCTCAAAAGCAGCTGCAGATATTGCAATCCTGATTTCAAAAAAGCCTATCTTTTTCCCAACCCCCTAAGTTGTAAATATGTTATGGTCTTCCTTTATCTTCAACTTTGCCTTCATGTATTACAGAATTACTGCACATGAACAGTTAGCCAGCAGTGATGTTTTTCATTGTCCGTGTTCCCTTATAGCCCTCCTTCATAGTTATACATGTTTGTAAGTTATGACTGTAATGTATATACAGATGAGGTTTATTTTTCCACAGAACACTATGTGGTGAGCACTTACCTATACTGCCTCTAGGTTTCTCTGTCACTGTTTTCATGTTTACCTCCTTTAATAATTGTACATCGTTGGCTGGTTGCTTTATGCTTTCCTTACACATTTTCCCACTGTGGCACTTGTGCATAATATTTAAAGTGTAGGTTAAAAATAACAGTGCAACCAAGATCTTAATGCAGAGACTCTTTCCCTCACTTTGGATTATTCCTCAGCATAAATTCCTAGATGTACAATTTCTGAGAAAGGATACAAATATCATAAAAGAAATGTAGCCCATAAACATTTTTATTTTTCCTGAATTGGTCCTTATGCAGAAAATGGTTGCTCCCCACTGAGGTAGATGGTTGGAATGAGGGCCTCTAAGACCTCTTATCTACAAGCAACCATGATTCTAAAACGATGACGTTAAAAGCCTGCTAACACAAGCATGTTGAATGTTTGTGTGTACCCCTGATGAGTTGACGGAAGCAGTAGTTCTGGAGTGGGACAAACAAGGTGGTGGGAAGGAGAAAACCCTGGTGATGTCCACCCTACCACTTGGTGGACAGACAGATGGACAGGCAAGTATTCTCTGTCTTTCGTGTGTTGAGTTGTCCCAGCCAGAACTAATTATAATTAAAAGCATATGCATAAAGATTCCCATTAAAATTGGGAAGTCCCACCTGCTGGCAGCAAACCCATGCACAGAACTGGAAGGCCGGGATGGGGGACAATAGGTTGGGACTAAGGTGTGGGTGGTGGGAGGGGAGCGGGTTCAGCCTCAGCCTCAGCCTCGGCCAGTGGGATGAGCCCATCTCCCATTATGCTCAACTGGAAACTGGGAAATGCTTTTGCTGATGTTTCCATTCTCAAACTCCCCAGAGAAGGTGGATAATAAATAAGTGACAATAACAGATTGCACACTGTCAGCATGGGTACTTCTTTGCCCCTAGAGAATTGATTTTTAATAACAGTGCAGATGACATGTGGTGGGAGTTGTCGCTGACACCGGTGTTTTGTGGGCTTCAATAAATCACACCAGCTTGGAGGCTGCAGATTGGACCAGCTCACTAGGTGCTGTTTCCAATTGTTATTGGGTCCCTGGAAGCATCCTGGGCCCTGAACAAGGAGGCTAAATTCTGCAAACTCCTGACTACTGGACTGTCAGCCAGTTAATTCACTAATCTGGGCCTCAGTTTTCCCATCTTTAAAGTGGGCACTATCCTCTCAATCTTACAGCACTGTTGCAAAAATTTACATGAAGCAATGGCCATGAAAAACCCATAAAAACACGGTTATCACTGTTACAGTAATAGTGGGCCAGAAAGGCAAGAGGTTGATAGGTTTGGGGGAAGAATATCAGGCATCTCTCTTCTCACGGAAATATCAAAGGATCCTCCTTTGCCCATAAAGTAGGTACAAGATGAGAAGGCACAAAAATTGGGTGACAGTCAGGCCTAGGGTTGTGGCATTGGGGTGCCATTCCTGCTCCTGTAAGCTCTGATGCAGGAACAGTAATAACAAATGAGTATTTATCAAATGCTTGCAGGAGGCCAGGACTGGGCTAAGTGCTTTACATTCAGTATCTCATTTAATCCTAGTAAGACGTGGTTAGGCTCTTACCATCTGATTTTATGGATGAGAAGACACAGCTGGGGAGGGACAGAGGCGAGCTAGAAAGCGGGTACACTCCCAGGCCGTGTCACCTCTGCTTGAGCTCATCTCCCTCAATGGGCCGCCCCCACCCACATGCAGGCAAGGCCAGCCAGATGTCACTGGGTGACAAGGGGCCAGGTGCGGTGGCTGTAGACCACACAACCCTGTCTATGAGCTGCTCTGCCATGCAGGAGGGCGGAGGAATGGCCAGGTCTCTCCATTTTCCAAGAGAGTATAGAAATTAAGACTTATGTGAGAAATCTCTGATAGGTAGATGTTGGCAACTTACTGAAACTCAGTTTTTTCAAAGATATTCTTTGTGGCAACTCTGTAATTGCTAACTAATAGCTGTCTGTGAGCTGGACGGGGCCCCTGGGTCTCAGTTTGGGAACGCTGATGTATGAGCGTGGTTTCCTCGCAGAGGTTCAGCGTTAGCATTGCTCCTCTGAAGCCAGAAGGACCAACTGTGAAATAGCCATCCTCCGAATGGCAGCTGCATGCCGAATGCTGTGTATGGCTAGGGTGCAGAATACACCTGCACATCCTAATCCTCGCGAGGGAGATGCTATTCATCCCCTTTTGTACCTAAAGAGGCAGAAACTCAGAGGGCTTAGTGATTTGCTCCAGGTCGCACAAGCAGTAGTGAGCCGGAATTGGCAATGTCTGCCTCTCTGCCCCACTGGGCCAGGAAGAGTGCTAGGCTGGGGAGAGATGTATAGGAAGTGGGCTCTGAGCAAAGGAGAATGGGGAGTAGGAGTGCCAGGATGGGCTGCTGTTACCAGGGAGGTGTAAGTTGAACCTCGGGCTTTGGGGTACTCACAGCACACGGAGAGACCGGAGTCCATTGAAGGCGTGGATGGGGATACATCGCAGCTGGTTGTAGCTCAGGATCCTGCAGAAACGGACACATGTGCCCTGTTGGCCATTCCAATCGCGGCTACTCATGGGTGCATTGTCCACACTGTGGACCAGTCAAAGCAAATGGGTCTCTTTATCTTTCTAATTTTAATATACTGGTGAAAAGAATCCTAACAATAAATGGAAAAGAAACATCTCCCACCACTCCAGGGAGCTCACTGGCTTCATTTAGCCACTTCCTCCCACGTTCTGTGGCAAGGAGGCCTCCTAACCAGCTTTGTCATCACCTTCCTCTATTGTCAAATGGTAATGCTCACGACATGCAGAGCTAATGGGAAGTAAATGGGTCTGAGCAAAATGTAATTGTGTGGGGAAACCCTCTAGCGGAAAGAAAATTCACAAATCACAGAAGGCATTCCAAAGAGGGCCTTGTTCAGAAGTAATTAGGCTCCAATTCCTCTCTAACTGCCTAGATAGTAGAGGTGTGATCTACTTTATTTTTCTTTTAATGATTAAGGTCTTCCCTCTGCAGAGGCAGCCACAGCCCTGAACATCACAAGGGGAGAGAACTTAGGCCTGGAGGCACGGGGGTAAGCCAGCCACAGAGCACTTGCCACCAGGCCCGTGGGAACACAGCACACCCTGTACTCACAGGGTGGACAGCTGAGACATGTTCCTGAAGGTGTGATTGGTCAGCACGCCAATGCTGTTGTTGCTCAGGTCACTAGGAGAAGGAAAACAGAGGGTCACACTTTATGGTTGGTTGCACCTGAAGGGGATCATTCCCAATGCTCACACATACCTGCCTGCCTGCCATCCATTCATCCACCCATCCATCCATTCACCCACCTGGCCACCTACCATCCACCCACCCACCCATCCACCCATCTACCCATCCATCCATCCATCCATCCATCCATCCATCCATCCATCCATCCACTTACCATCCATTCACCCACCTGCTCACCTACCTGCCTTTCATCCAAATGTTCATCTTTTTCACTCAAGATTTACTCAGTCATTGAAGCAATTGTTCATTCATTTGTCCATTCATTCAGCTGTTCAGTCATTCCATTAGAAGTGTGTTCATTCACTTCATTATCCCAGCAAAGCATAACACCTAAGTCTCTCCTTATTCTAGGCCACCCCTCCCTGCCTCAGTCACTGCTCCTACACTCTCCCTTTCCTCTGGCACTCACTTATTCCATTTTATTACATTATTTCCTAGAGGGAATAAGGTTGGTGTATAGCCCTTTGCCAGTTTCCTCTTCTCTTCAGGGATCAATATGCCCAGCAGTGGTTTTTAACAGTTGCTGCACATTAGTCTCACCTGGAGAGCTTTTATATCCTCCAAGATCTGGGTTCTGTGCCCAGATATTCTGATTTATAAATCAGATATTCTGATGGAATTGGTCTGGGATGGGCTTGAGCATCAGTATTAAAACACACACACAGGCAAACCCATTGAAGCTGAGACCTCGCTCAAGAGTGGGGGTTCTCACTGGGAGCACTTTTGCTCCCCAGAGATGTTTGGCAACATCCGGAGACATTCTTGGTTGTCACTGGCGGAGGAGGTGTGCTGCCAGCATCTAGTGCATAGGGTGCTGTTAAACATCCCACGACAGCCCACACAACAGAGAATTATCTGGCCCCAAATGTCCAGAGTGCAGAGGTTGAGGAAGCCTTACCTAGAGGTTGGTTTTGGGGCACCTAGGAAGCCAGGCTGTGTAAGGCAACAAGTGGCTTTTGCTGCTCTTCCTCAGTGGCCCCCTGCCCCCTTCCCAAGCTGTTCCCTCTGAAAGAACTCTCATCTCCCCTCCGTGGACTGGCTCCCAGCTCCTCAGTGGACAGGACATATGACCTGTCAATGACCACTTGCCCAAGGAACTGTTTTGCACCCTCTGGGTCCCCTCTTGACAAGGCAGTGAGGCTGTTGAGGGACAAAGCTCACAGACCACCCAGCTCCCTGGGCCCTGCCTGTGCCCAGCAGTCTTGCCCCCATCTGGGATTTTTCCTGAGTCTTGGTAGACCTGGAGCCAGTAGTGGTTACTACCTGACGGTACCTCAGTTTGAACCATGTACTTAGAGCATTTTTTGGGCACTAAAGAAAGAAGAAGAAATGCTCATTTATGCTGTTGGCAAACCTAAGTGCAGCCACAGCTTCCAAGAAATTTGAAACTGAGGAGTCTCAGGAACTTAATCGGGACCCCAGAAGGTCAGAGGCTCCCTGCCTACACCAAGCCGAGGAGAAGTGATGTGGGTGGCCAGTGATGCCAGGTTCTGGGCATTTCTGCATGTGGTTTTCGCAGGAAGACCTGGCTCGTCAGGCTGGTCCGCTCCTCCCAGCTGCCTCTGCGCACAGTGCTGAGCCTGCCCCACTGTCCTCCCTCACCCTCCACAGCCCCTCAGGAGAGAAAATGAAGTGTCCCACGCGCAGCCGGTTCCTTACATTAGTGTCAGGTGTCGGAGGGTGGACAGCTCCCTGGGCACAGCTGTTAAGTGGTTTCCTTCCAGGTACCTGAAAGAGAGGTGTGGAGTGACACTCGGCAGAGACACTGTGCATGTTCTCGTTTTCTCAGAGACGCTACCTGACTGTCCAGGCAAGATGGGGGCCCTGTTTTACTCTCTCACAGCTCTTTCTCTGCCTGCAAAGCACATACTATATTTGTCATTTAAAATCATTTGTGTGCTTATTCAACTAACGACATTTCTCCCCACTAGACTGCTAAGTCTCAGGACGGCGGGGCTCTTGTCTAAAATTGTCCAGTGTTGGGTCCCTCAAGACTGTACAGAGATGTACATGGTAGGTGTTAAAGAAGTATTTGTTCAATAAATAAATACCCACATTGTACCCAACCCTCACAATACCCTCAGTGGCAGGGATACGCAGTTGAGGAAATAGAATTTCAGAGATTAATCAAGAACACTTGCCCAAGGCCACACGGCGAGGGAGAATGCGAAGCCAGGTCTCTGGCTGTGCTCCTATCACAGTTCATATGGCCTCTACTCAACACTCAGACGGCGTGGGAGGTGGGGCCACAATGCATCCCCAGAACCCTAACTCAGTGTTGAGTATCTGTGATGTGCATCTGGAAGCGGAGGAGACAGGCATGTTCCTGGAGTGCTGTGTTGTGGATGGCTCCCGGCAGGGAAGCCACACGTGGGTGGGGACATGGGTTCAGAATGAGGGTGCACCAACAGATGGAGACTCCTTCTGGATGGGCAAAGGCTCGCTCGACCTCAGGGTCTGGCCCTCACCTGTTCATCTAGGATGGGACAAACTCCTCGGACACTTGAGCGTGGGGGAAGATGAGAGAACAAAGTCTCTTTTCCATCATGAATTACAGAAGTTATTTCTACCCTCAAGAGGCAACATGGGCCAATTCATTCAGCCCCACTCTTACTGTAAACCTCTTTCCCTGGGCTTCCTGCTGCTCTCAGGATGAAATTGCAAAACCTTAAGAAGGCTTACCATGCCTGTTCTGACCTCCTGGGCAAGTTTCCCTTGGTATCAGGCCCCCATGGCTTCCGCTCTCAGAGCAGTCAACATCCAGCCACTGCAGTCCATTGGCACAACACCTGCCTTAAGCTCAATGAGGGCAGACCACCCCAGGTCTATCTTTCTTTAGCCCCGTGCTTCCCAAATTTTAATGCACACATAAATCACCTGGGATCTGACCCAGCAGGTCTCCCGACAGGTTGGAGACTGCATTTCTAACTGGCTTCTGAGTGACAGTGGGAACTGCCAGTCTGTGCGCAGACAGACAACCTGGCTGACTGGACCAGCCACAAGATGATCGACTAAGATGAAATGGGTAAAACCAGGATCCTGGGAAGTTTGTCAATGACCAACTCAGGCTTAGCTTTAAGGGCAAGTTGGAATGGATATTACCTTAAACTAAGGCAAAGTGACTTTATTTCTATGGCTGGCCCCTGGGGACTCTCATGGCACAGAACACCAGACAGGATCCCACATGGCCTCAGCTTGCCATGGCATGGTGGAATAACCTTCCTTTGGTCCTCAAGCCTTGGTTGTGTGCTTGTTTTGTGCCAAGAGCTATGCTAGATGCTGGAGGAGATAGAAAGATGAAGCGGACTGCATATCTGCCTTCAGGGGGCTTGAGCATATGGCTTGAAATTCAGTCACACACACACTTTGATCATGCCCTCCGGCAGAGGAGCTAAGAGAAAGATATTCACTGATGCATTTGTTTATTCAGGCAGAAATTTCATTAAGCAACTGCAATGTGCCAGGTACTGTATATACTGGTGAATAAGGGAGGCAGGATGCCTGCTTTCTGGCATTTAAAAATCTAATGTGGGGGCACGTGGGGAGGGAGGGGACACGTGCACATAAAGTGACATAAATTACAAATTGTGATGGATGCTTTAAGGAGAGGAACAAGGAGCTGTGATGGAGAAGGCCAAGGGGCTTACTGCAGAAAGATGCAGCGGAGCAGGAGACATTTGAGATGGAAGGAGCAGGGGAGGAGGGAGAAGCCGGCAAGAGGGAGGCCTGTGGAGGGCCCTGAGCTTGAGCACAGACGGACGCAGGCAACAATGGTCAGGGAGGTGGAAGTCAGGTGGGTGAGCAGAGGACCGTGGGAGATGGGGCGGAGCACCCCAAGGCTTTGAGGGTCAGTTTATGCGGAGTGCAGTGAGCAGCATGAAGGCAGACAGGTGCAGGGGGCTGGTGTCACACAGAGCTTCCTGAATGCCTCTCATTTGCATTCAACCTTCTGCCCTGCCCCGAGTGCCAGGCTGTAGGGCATTCACACTGGCTCTGGGCCTCAACACTGGCAGGGGCTCAGCTGGTAGTGGGGAGGAGCAGGCGTGGAGGGGAGTGGGGGGAGGCTTCCAGCTTTCTCGGCTGAGCAGGGAGGCTCTGTAGGGGAGGTGGCATTCTGGGGTCTGTGCGGGCTGAAGGAGGGGAGGGCAGCCAGGCTGCGTGCTCACCTTCCTGCTTGCCTGCAGCAAGTGCTCTGAGGATGGAAGCCTGGGGGCAGGAGCGGTGAGTGGGCAGGGCCAGTGGGAGGCTCCCCGCTGGCCTGGCCGGAGACTAATTCACCCTGAGGGAGCCTCCGAAGGAGTGCGGCCTCAGACAGGCGGCTCCCGCTCTCTACTATGCCACTTACTCTCTTTCTCAATGACTTGCTATAACTACCCAGCAAACCTGAGGCATCAGAGATGAAACCCAGGGTAAGACGCCAAAACCCCTAGTGTCCTTCTGGGGTATTTCCCAAAGGCCCCAGACAAGCCCATCTGAGGGCAGGTTGGTAGCCTGGGCTTGCAGTGTGACTTGTGGCAAGTTACTTAACCTCACAGGCAACTCGGGGACAAGGGCGACTGCAAAACAAACAAGCAACCTAGCAGCCTTTCTGAGGCCTACGTTCCGGGGCCATGGGACAGAGAGACTCTGGGCTGGGAGCATATTTTGCTGGGTATTTTGTCCATTTTGTTGATGAGCATACTGAGGCTCAGAGAGGTCAGTCAGTCCAGGAGCCAGGCTCTAAACTCAGACTTGTTGGACTCCAGTGCCTGAAAAGCCAACCCTATGTGATTTGCCCTTCCACTTAGAGCTCCTTACTTTCACTCTCAGCCACCTCAGTCCCAGGAGAATATACTTGCTATTCAATTTACTTGTTTCTCTCATTCCCACTGGACTGTAAGCTGGATGTCACAGGGATTTTTGCTGGTTCTATTTCTGCTACATCTCCAGTGCCTATTATAATGCTTAGTAAGAGTAGGGATACAAATATTTTCTGAGTGAATGAATGAATGAATGTATATAGAGGACTGTTCACAGAGCCCTGGGTTAAAAAAAAAAATCTCCAGTGGTCTCAAGGCATACCACGTGCCTGGCCCACAAGCCCCTGTAGGGAGACTGTGCTCTATAAATGTGTTTGCAGAACAGTTGAGTAAACTGCATAAATGATCACTCGAGTTTAGGGATGCCAATGTCTTCCTCATCGGAGACAGGGAGGTTCAGGGGGCAACATGACACAGATGCTTCTGGAGCCTCTGGGCCCAGTGGGCTGTTCTCCGGGCTCCAGCCTGGCTTTGATCAGTGCTATCCTGATGCTGACTGGAGTAGCTGCTCTCCCTGCTTAAAACCCTTCTTTGGCTTCTACTGCTTGTTAGAGAAAGACTACCCAATTCCTGCCCAAATTCTGCCAAGTTTTCTGTGGTCTGCCCCGTCTCAGAGTTCTCAAGAGCAGCAGATCAATAGGGGATACACACACACACACACACACACACACACACACACACACACACACACACACAGAACCGCATGTAAATATAAATATATATATACACACATATACATAAATGTGTATACACATATGTAAATACACACACACACACACACACACACACACACACACATATACAGAGAGAGAGAGAATTTAAGGAAGGAATGCCAGCAAGCTGCAAAGTCAAGCAGAATTTCTGTGCTATAGTCTTGAGGCAGAATTCCTTCCAGGAAACTTCAGTTTTTGTTCTTAAGGACTTCAGTGGCTCATATGAGGTCCATCTCTACATTATCCTTGGTAATCACCTTTACTTAAAAAGTCAACTGATTGTAGGTGTTAATTGTACCTACAAAATACCTTCCCAGCAACATGTAGCTGGGTAACACAGCCTGGCAGAGTTGACACATAAAATTAACAGCCACAGTCCCTGCCTCCTTCTCTGGTTCATTTTACAGCAAAGTCTCCTCTCACCTCTGATTCCACCAATCTTAGCCCTCCCCAGATGCCCCCCACTCCTTTTGGAGGGGCAGGTCTTTGCACACGCTAGCCCCTCTTCTTCCTCTTTGCCAAAGTAACTCAGACAGACTCCTCCATCTCCACTCGGGCATCACTTCCCCAATATCTCCTGCGCCCATTGTAACATGACAGGTTCCCAAAGCCTTTGGTACATTTTCTTCACAGAATTTAACCCCCATGGTAACTGACATCTGTAGTGTGATTCTGTGATTGTGATTAATGAGGCCGAATCGTGTCTGTTTTCCTCACTGCAGCATCCCAGCACACTAGCTGGCAACCAGAGATGCTCAGGCAACATCATTCCTACGATGAAAAGCCCAGGATTCCCCAGGTGTAGCTGCATTTCACACTGCGGAGCTGAGTGGGAGCTGCTTTAAGTGCAGAGGTCCCTGGCGACTTGGCATTGAAGCTCTGAAGATGCAGAATCAAAAGGTTTTACTTCAGAGATGAAGATGCGGTTGTGTGGAAAAGCATTCTTTGTAAAAAACCCTTCATGGAAAGTCTGAACTCCAAAGTTGCCTGTAGCCTGCAGCCCAGATCCCAGAGGGATGCTTTCAGAAGACTGCACTCTTGCCCTGCCAGCCTTAGAACTACTAGAGCATTTCTAGTGGGTCAACTTTTGTGTTGATCCGCATTTAAATCATCTGTTTCAGCCCAGCGCAAGCACATGAGGACATGTCTGCTTTGCATGAAAATCCACAGAGCTCTGTCAAATGCATTTTCCCTAGTTCTGTTTTGAGTTCTGTGGTGCTGACAAGTGCCCCACAAAGAACCCTGGGACCTGTTGAGCAGTGAAGGAGGAGGGCAGCTACCTTCCAGGAGCACCCCCTCTGGGCCAGGATTGCCAGCAGGGAGTTGGGGTTATGCAGGAGCAGCTCAGAAGCCAGGCAGCCCAGCCTTACATCCTGGCTCCACTAGTCAGTGCTGTGTAACCTTGGGCAAGTTACTTAATGTCTCTGAGCTTGCGTTTCATCTGTAAAATGAGGCTTATAATGATCAGCACCTTGCAGCGATTATGAAGATTAAATGAGTCTCTCTGGAAAGCTCTTGGAGCAGTGCTTGGCGCACTAGTGTTCAATAATTTTGAATATATACACATGTATGTAAAAATATACACCTATACACACATATATCTCCATCCAATAATACATATGATTACTGAATGACAGATAATGATCTTTTTTGTTTATTTTCTATTCTTATTCCAGAATAATATTTCTAAAATGAGAATCAGATCATGTCACTTTCCTGCTTAGAAGTCCCCTTGGCTCCTGCATTTCTCCTGGGATAAAGAGTCAGCCCTCACCATGGCCTACAAGAACTTACATACCCTTCTTAAGTTTTACACACCCTTCTCACCACATTCTTTTCCATTCTATATGCTCCAGCTCATGGTCTTCTCGGTTTCCTGATCTTTCCACTTTGGGATCTTTGCAAAACATGCTCTTTCTACTCATTTCCCCCCTTTACTTCCCTGGGAAACACTATTCTACTTCCTACCTGAAATGCTTAATTTATTGGTTAACTTTCTTATTGTTTTCCTCCTTGATTTGAAGTTTCTGACATCAGGGATCTCTGTCATGTTAGCTGCTGTGTGCCCAGCTCCTGTGACATTACCTGGCACAACAGACTGAATGAACATTGACTGAGTGAAGGAGCCTCTCTTAGCCTGTGGCCTGTGCTCAGGCCTCCCTCAGCCCCTCCCACAGTGGTCATGACTGCACGACGGCCTAGAAGTGTCCTCTACCGAAGCCATCAGCTGAGGTCTCCTCTGGGCCAGGGCCTGAGCCAGGACTCGTCGGGGCTGCTGGGCCCAGAGCCAGCCGGCTGCAGGCACGTCTGTCCCTCCCCCCGGCTGTGAGCAGAGCAAGGATGCAGCCAGCGCTGGGCAGTTGCTCTGCCGAGTGCTCTGGGGGGCCTGCACAGCAGTACTGCCAAAGCAGGCCCAGCCGCCAGGATGGGCCCGGATGGAACCTCTCACAGGGGCCTGTAGCATCATGGCTGGTGCTGGGGTTTTCTAAATGCAGGTGGCAGTTTCCAAGCAGACCTGTGGCTGTCTACAAGTCCCCACCAAGCCAGGATGCTGGGCAGAGCACACAGGTACCTGAGCCTCTGCCAAAGGGAGGCGGTGCTTTAGTGGCTAAAGGATGGGCCTTGGGGTCAGACAGACCTGGGCTCGAGTCTATCATCTGCTGCATCTTGTCAGCATGATCTTAAGAAATTACTCAGCCTTCCCAAGCCTCAGGTATCCCATCTGCAAAACGGGAATAACACTTGCCTTGTAGGCTTTTTGGGAGGATTAAATGAGGTCACATATGCGGAAAATCTAGCCCAGCACCCAGCACACAGTAAATGTGATGTAGAGGAAGCTGTGGGCTACACACAGGACATTCCTGTGCTTTCCTAAAGGCCAGGACAGGCACAGTTTTCTGGATTCCTTCTATCCCAGAGTACATACTGTGGTTGCCACTCACGTGTGCTTGTCACTCACTGCGTCGCCCTGCCTCTTCTCTGGCATGCATGGCTATCGTCCATGTGTGTGTGCCAGCCTGCTTCCCATGATGTCCTCAGACCTCACACCCCAGTAGTAACCCCTCCTTCCAGCAGGGAGAGAGACACCATCCTTCCCTTCCCCTCTCCCCGGATAGCAGTGGCAGGACAACAAATGCGTGACCACGGGCCTCAGACTAGAATCAGGATGGGAGCTTCCTGTTAGGAGTGGGCTGCAGGGGCAAGGTGGGGGGTGGGAGAGCACTGTTTACTGGCACTAGATTCTGGTTCTACTTTCTAGCCCTTAGGAAGATGCAGGATTGTGGAGTTTGTCTGCAGAATCAGGAAGGCCTGATGTAAGTAAACATTTCCTTAAATGGAAACAAATTTTCAGGTTTCAGTTTTCCGGAATGGTAAGGCACATGGCACAGCAGTGAGGGAACTTTCTGAAGATGGTAAGTCCCTCAGCCTTTGCAGGGTATTTGTGCCAGGGACCTTGGGGGCTGTGATGGTTTGCATCTGTTTCTGCTCTTCTGGCAGTGACACTTTGTACGTTTGCTTTTAAATCAGGAACTTGAGCATTGACATCTAGCGGGTGTCTCTGTGCTCTTTGCCTATTGGTGTAATGACCTGAGTGGTTCTCAAAGTGTCATCCATGGACCCCTAGGGCTTCCCTACTTTCTTTCATTGGATCTGAGGCTGTAACTAGTTTTTTAATAAGACTAGAACATTGTTTTCTTTTTTCAATGTGTGAGAAAAACAGCTGGCAGCTCAGTATGAATTAAGGCAGTGGCACCAAGTGATATCAGTGGTCACTGTATTCTTGACCTCCATGCACTTGCAAAAAAAAAAGCCAGTTTTACTTAAGAATGACCTTGTTAAAAGAGTAAAAAGGGGAGGGAGCCAAGATGGTGGTGTGAGTAGAGCAGTGGAAATCTCCTCCCAAAACCACATATATTTATGAAAATATAACAAAGACAACTCTTCCTAGAATAGAGACCAGAGGACACAGGACAACATCCAGACCACATCCACACCTCCGAGAACCCAGCGCCTTACGAAGGGGGTAAGATAGAAGCCCCAGCCCGGTGGGACCTGAGCGCCCCTGCCCCCAGCTTCCAACAGGAGGAGAGGAGTCAGAGCGGAGAGGGAGAGGGAGCCCAGGACTGCTGAACACCCAGCCCCAGCCATCTGGACCAGAGCGCAGACACAGTGCATGCGCTGGGTCCTGGATACTAGGGAAACAGGGCAGCAAGACCGGTGAGCGGGCCCCTGAGGCCGGCGCTGGAGAACAAAGAAAAGCGAGCGGCTTTTTTTTTTTTTTGCGAGTGCTTTATGGAAGTCTTAAAGGGACAGGGACCCCAAAACTGGACGGAAGCGTCCTGGGACACTTAGTCCAGAGGGAGGGAATCCAGGGATCCCTGGGCACTCTAACCTCCAGGGCAGCAGGGAGCACAGAGGCCCCTCAGGGAGATAAATAGCCTTCTGGCCACTCCCCCTCCAACGCAGCTCCAACATTTTGGAGTAGCAGCCTGAGACAGGCCACGCCCACTGCAACAGCGGAGATAAACTCCATAGCAGCCGGGCAGGAAACAGAAGCCCTGTCTGCACGCAGCTGCCCAGCACAAGCCACTAGAGGTCGCTGTTCTCCCAGGAGAGGAAGGCCACAAACCAAAAAGAAGGGAAGTTCTTCCAGCCATCACTCGTTCCCAGCTCTGCAAACTATTTCTATCACCATGAAAAGGCAAAATTACAGGCAAACCAAGATCACAGAGACAACACCAGAGAAGGAGACAGACCTAACCAGTCTTCCTGAAAAAGAATTCAAAATAAAAATCATAAACATGCTGACGGAGATGCAGAGAAATATGCAAGAGCTAAGGGATGAAGTCCGGAGGGAGATCACAGATGCCAGGAAGGAGATTACAGAAGTGAAACAAACTCTGGAAGGATTTATAAGAAGAATGGATAAGATGCAAGAGGCCATTGATGGAATAGAAACCAGAGAACAGGAAAGCATAGAAGCTGACATAGAGAGAGATAAAAGGATCTCCAGGAATGAAACAATATTAAGAGACCTGTGTGACCAATCCAAAAGGAAAAATATCCATATTATAGGGGTACCAGAAGAAGAAGAGAGAGAAAAAGGGATAGAAAGTGTCTTTGAAGAAATAATTGCTGAAAACTTCCCCAAACTGGGGGAGGAAATAATCGAACAGACTACGGAAATACACACAACTCCCAACAGAAAGGACCCAAGGAGGAAAACACCAAGACACATAATAATTAAAATGGCAAAGATCAAGGACAAGGAAAGAGTTTTAAAGGCAGCTAGAGAGAAAAAGGTCACCTATAAAGGAAAACCCATCAAACTATCATTAGACTTCTCGACAGAAAACTTACAGGCCAGAAGAGAATGGCATGATATATTTAATGCAATGAAACAGAAGGGCCTTGAACCAAGGATACTGTATTCAGCACGATGATCATTTAAATATGATGGAGGGATTAAACAATTCCCAGACAAGCAAAAGTTGAGGGAATTTGCCTCCCACAAACCACCTCTACAGGGCATCTTACAGGGACTGCTCTAGATGGGAGCACTCCTAAAAAGAGCACAGAACAAAATACCTAACATATGAAGAATGGAGGAGGAAGAACAAGAAGGGAGAGAAGACAAGAACCTCCAGACAGTGTATATAACAGCTCAATAAGTGAGCTAAGTTAGGCAGTAAGATACTAAAGAGGCTAACCTTGAACCTTTGGTAACCACGAATCTAAAGCCTGCAATGGCAATAAGTACATATCTTTCAATAGTCACCCTAAATGTAAATGGACTTAATGCACCAATCAAAAGACATAGAGTAATAGAATGGATAAAAAAGCAAGACCCATCTATATGCTGCTTACAAGAAACTCACCTCAAACCCAAAGACATGCACAGACTAAAAGTCAAGGGATGGAAAAACATATTTCAGACAAACAACAGAGAGAAGAAAGCAGGGGTTGCAGTACTAATATCAGATAAAATAGACTTCAAAACAAAGAAAGTAACGAGATAAAGAAGGACACTACATAATGATAAAGGGCTCAGTCCAACAAGAGGATATAACCATTATAAATATATATGCACCCAACATAGGAGCACCAGCATATGTGAAACAAATACTAACAGAACTAAAGGAGGAAAGAGAATGCAATGCATTCATTTTAGGAGACTTCAACTCACCACTCACCACAAAGGATTGACCCACCAGGCAGAAAATAAGTAAGAACACAGAGGCACTGAACAACACAGTAGAACAGATGGACCTAATAGACATCTATAGAACTCTACATCCAAAAGCAACAGGATATACATTCTTCTCAAGTGCACATGGGACATTCTCCAGAATAGACCACATACTAGCCCACAAAAAGAGCCTCAGTAAATTCTAAAATATTGAAATTCTACCAACCAACTTTTCAGACCATGAAGGTATTAAACTAGAAATAAATTCTACAAAGAAAACAAAAAGGCTCACAAACACATGGAGGCTTAACAACATGCTACTAAATAATCAATGGACCAATGAACAAATTAAAAAAGAGATCAAGGAACATATGGAAACAAATGACAACAACACAAAGCCCCAACTTCTGTGGGATGCAGCGAAAGCAGTCTTAAGAGGAAAGTATATAGCAATCCAGGCACACTTGAAGAAGGAAGAACAATCCCAAATGAATAGTCTAACATCACAATTATCAAAATTGGAAAAAGAAGAACAAATGAGGCCTAAAGTCAGCAGAAGGAGGGACATAATAAAGATCAGAGAAGAAATAAACAAAATTGAGAAGAATAAAACAATAGAAAAAATCAATGAAACCAAGAGCTGGTTCTTTGAGAAAATAAACAAAATAGATAAGCCTCTAGCCAAACTTATTAAGAGAAAAAGAGAATCAACACAAATCAACAGAATCAGAAATGAGAATGGAAAAATCACGACAGACTCCACAGAAATACAAAGAATTATTAAAGACTACTATGAAAACTTATATGCCAACAAGCTGGAAAACCTAGAAGAAATAGACAACTTCCTAGAAAAATACAACCTTCCAAGACTGACCAAGGAAGAAACACAAAAGTTAAACAAACCAATTACGAGCAAAGAAATTGAAACGGTAATAAAAAAACTACTCAAGAACAAAACTCCCAGGCCAGACGGATTTACCTCAGAATTTTATCAGACACACAGAGAAGACATAATACCTATTCTCCTTAAAGTTTTCCAAAAAATAGAAGAGGAGGGAATACTCCCAAACTCATTTCATGAAACCAACATCACCCTAATACCAAAACCAGGCAAAGACCCCACCAAAAAAGAAAATTACAGACCAATATCCCTGATGAATGTAGATGCAAAAATACTCAATAAAATATTAGCAAACAGAATTCAACAGTATATCAAAAGGATCATACACCATGACCAAGTGGGATTCATCCCAGGGATGCAAGGATGGTACAACATTCAAAAATCCATCAACATCATCCACCACCTCAACAAAAAGAAAGACAAAAACCACATGATCATCTCCATAGATGCTGAAAAAGCATTTGACAAAATTCAACATCCATTCATGATAAAAACTCTCAGCAAAATGGGTATAGAGGGCAAGTACCTCAACATAATAAAGGCCATATATGATAAACCCACAGCCAACATTATACTGAACAGTGAGAAGCTGAAAGCTTTTCCTCTGAGATTGGGAACAAGACAGGTATGCCCACTCTCCTCACTGTTATTTAACATAGTACTGGAGGTCCTAGCCACAGCAATCAGACAAAACAAAGAAATATAAGGAATCCAGATTGGTAAAGAAGAAGTTAAACTGTCACTATTAGCAGATGATATGATATTGTACATAAAAAACCCTAAAGACTCTACTCCAAAACTACTAGAACTGATATCGGAATACAGCAAAGTTGCAGGATACAAAACTAACATACAGAAATCTGTGGCTTTCCTATATACTAACAATGAACCAATAGAAAGAGAAATCAGGAAAACAATTTCATTCACAATTGCATCAAAAAGAATAAAATACCTAGGAATAAACCTAACCAAAGAAGTGAAAGACCTATCCCCTGAAAACTACAAGTCACTCTTAAGAGAAATTAAAGGGGACACTAACAAATGGAAACTCATCCCATGCTCGTGGCTAGGAAGAATTAATATCGTCAAAACGGCCATCCTGCCTAAAGCAATATACAGATTTGATGCAATCCCTATCAAATTACCAGCAATGTTCTTCAACGAACTGGAACAAATAGTTCAAAAATTCATATGGAAACACCAAAGACCCCGAATAGCCAAAGCAATCCTGAGAAAGAAGAATAAAGTAGGGGGGATCTCACTCCCCAACTTCAAGCTCTACTACAAAGCCATAGTAATCAAGACAATTTGGTACTGGCACAAGAACAAAGCCACAGACCAGTGGAACAGATTAGAGACTCCAGACATTAACCCAAACATATATGGTCAATTAATATTTGATAAAGGAGCCATGGACATGCAATGGGGAAATGACAGTCTCTTCAACAGATGGTGCTGGCAAAACTGGACCGCTACATGTAAGAGAATGAAACTGGATCACTGTCTAACCCCATACACAAAAGTATACTCCAAATGGATCAAAGATCTGAATGTAAGTCATGAAACCATAAAACTCTTAGAAAAAAACATAGGCAAAAACCTCTTAGACATAAACATGAGTACCTCTTCTTGAACATATCTCCCTCAGCAAGGAAAACAAGAGCAAAAATGAACAAGTGGGACTATATTAAGCTGAAAAGCTTCTGTACAGCAAAAGACACCATCAATAGAACAAAAAGGTACCCTACAGTATAGGAGAATATATTTGTAAATGACAGATCCGATAAAGGCTTGACATCCAAAATATATAAAGAGCTCACCCACCTCAACAAACAAAAAACAAATAATCCAATTAAAAAATGGGCAGAGGAACTGAACAGACAGTTCTCCAAAATAGAAATACAGATGGCCAACAGACACATGAAAAGATGCTCCACATGCTAATTATCAGAGAAATGCAAATTAAAACCACAATGAGGTATCACCTGACACCAGTAAGGATGGCTACCATCCAAAAGACAAACAACAACAAATGTTGGCGAGGTTGTGGAGAAAGGGGAACCCTCCTACACTGCTGGTGGGAATGTAAATTAGTTCAACCATTGTGGAAAGCAGTATGGAGGTTCCTCAAAATGCTCAAAATAGACTTACCATTTGACCCAGGAATTCCACTCCTAGGAATTTACCCTATGCTCAGTGAAATAAGCCAAGCGGAGAAAGAGAAATACCAAATGATTTCACTCATCTGTGGAGTATAAGAACAAAGGAAAAACTGAAGGAACAAAACAGCAGCAGAACCACAGAACCCAAGAATGGACTAACAGTTATCAAAGGGAAAGGGATTGGGCAGGAGGGGTGGGTAGGGAGGGATAAGGGGCGGGGAGAAGAAAGGGGGTATTATGATTAGCATGCATAATGGTGGGGGGAGAAAGGGGAGGGCTGTACAACACAGAGAAGACAAGTAGTGATTCTACAACATTTTGCTATGCTGATGGACAGTGACTGTAAAGGGGTTTGTGGGGGGGACCTGGTACAGGGGAGAGCCTAGTAAACATAATATTCTTCATGTAATTGTAGATTAATGATAACAAAAAAAAAGAAAGAAAAGGGAGATTACTCCCTGATAGGATAAAACTAACTGTAAATCAATGATTAATGCATGCTTTAAATATCCTTAATTTTGATTACTTAAAGGGTGTCAGATGATCAGCTATGGAAATACATTTTTCTGATAATATTCCTTTCTCTTAGAAAGAAAGAGCAGTTCCTGTGTGGTGATCTCCAATAAGTTCTTCACAATGGTATAAAGGGCATATCAAAGTGTGGCAAAGGGTTTGTTTGTGTTTATACAGAGGATCAAAGCCTAATTTGGCTACCCAGAAAACTAATTAAGATACGATATGAAGAAGAACTTCCAACATCAACATTCTCTGGAAGAGTCATTCCAGAAGATGATCATCAAAAAACTTCAACAAAGATCCTGGCACTGTTGCAGTTGTAGCTGCATTCATCCCACCCGTTCCTGGACTTCCCACTGGAATGAAGAAGGAGATATCTAAGCTGGCCTGTGCATACAGTAAAACAAAAAATTTGACTGGATCTATACTGTCGGAACTCAACCAAGAATTAGGAGAAGTGCAAGTTGCAGCGCTCCAAAATCTTGCGACTACAGACTATCTACTGTTAAAAGAACATATGGGATGTGAACAGTTCCCAGGAATGTGTTGTTTTAATTTGTCTGATTTTTCTCAAACTATTCAAATTCAGTTAGACAATATCCATTATATCATTGATAAGTTTTCACCAATGCCTAGGGTGCCTAACTGGTTTTCTTGGTTTCACTGGAGATGGCTGGTAATTGTAGGTCTGCTTTGGTTATGTACCTGTATTCCTATTATGCTAATGTGTGTATGCAATTT
The DNA here is from genome assembly GCF_040802235.1 of Manis javanica. Taxonomy (NCBI): domain Eukaryota; kingdom Metazoa; phylum Chordata; class Mammalia; order Pholidota; family Manidae; genus Manis; species Manis javanica. The sequence goes on from NC_133156.1 coordinate 49,447,228, forward strand.
AATTAGTAGTTTAAAACCTATACATGCTTATGTTACTCTACAAGAAGATATGTCAAAGAAATAATCAATCTTCCCATGTTTTCTTCCATCTGCTACTTCTATAGCTTTTCTTCTTCCTTCCTAATTACAACCCTTAAGTAGAATTCGTGCCTCATATCGAAATTGCCGAGTATCATAATTCTTCCAAGTGGTAAAGATACCTCAAGACAAATGCTGGGCATAGAAGCCATAGGGCATAAATCTGCAAAGAAGTAAAAAGCTAACCTTTTCAAACAATATTGCTTCTCTCTCACTTACCAACTTTACATTTACCTGTATGACCCCGGAAGATGACTGGTTAGCCAGAGATGGGTAAGATTCCTCAAGGGAGGAACAACCTAAGACAGGCACAGTTGCAGGGGGGCCATCAGGTGAGAAATTGGGGATCAACAGAGGTGAGGCTTAGAACCTCACCCCCTCTGCTTTGAGAGAAATCTTCTGCATCCGTGGATGTTTTGTTGCCCTTGTCTAGCTTGGATTAATACTTAGTCTATAGGCACACACCTGATCATCTACATTTGCCTTCTTACAGCACTAAACTATGTTTTCTACCTTTATCTTGCATCTACCTACCACTTCAGCATTTTATTAAAAAAAATAATAATAATAATAAGGGAGAAATGTGGGATTCACATATGAATCAAGTATAAAAATCAAATGAATATTCATATTTGACCTGATTGTTTATAGTTCATAATGCGTGATCAAAACTGAAAGTTTCTGTGATATGACTGCCCTTGTACTGTTCACCATGTAAGAATTTACTCACTATGTAAGAATTCGTTCACCATGTAAGAACTTGTTCGTTATGCTTCAGAAGATTGGAGACTGTTGAGAAGTAGGCTTGGGGTGGATTAATGATTGTGCATTGAGTCCCCTATACAGAATTTTATTGTTGTTAATAACCATTTGATCAATAAATATGAGAGATGCCCTCTAAAAAAAAAAAACAGTAAAAAGTCATTAATTGCATTAAACCTTGACCCTTGAGCTCACAGCTTTTTAATATTCTGTGTGACAAATGGGAGGTATGCACAAAGCATTTCTCCTGCAGAAGAAGTACATTGGTTGTCTGAGGAAAAACACCTGTGTGACTGAATTACAAATTCAACTAGCCACTTATGCCCATGACACACTATTTTTACTTAAAAGAATGACCAGCAAACAAGGTTATTCAGAGATGGGCATTTAGTAGGCAATTTCTCAAAAATGAACCAGTGAGCTTGTCACTTAAAAAAATATGACAGTATTGACAGTATTTGTTGGCAATGATAAAACTTGAGCTTCCACATAGTGATTAAAATTTTAGAAACCATATTGAGCTTCATAGCATCCCCTTAAAGACTTTTCCAATGAGATCAGTGGTGACATGAATGGCTATGACATTCTTGGTATTGTATAATGTGATGTGTCAACATTAGGAAGATCTGCCTAACTTGGTGAACCAGTATTTTCCAGATGACCAGGGCATGCTGTTACAAGATCATGCATGGGGGAATGTTCCATTCACAGTGCCAGACAGACAGACCAGTGGATGTTAATCTAACAGTGTTTGAAAGTTCACTGATATGGTTTTGGATTCCACACTGCAACTAGCCTTTAAGAACTACCCTTATGCATTTTTTGGTGTACAATCAAAGAAGACTATCCACAATTATTTGAAAAGGCTATTAAAATTTCCTCCCTTTTCCAAGTACACGTCTGTGAGAAGCTAGGTTTTCTTCTTGTACTTTATCCAAACCAATCTATCAAAACAGAGTGAATGCTGAAGCAGGTATGAAAGCCCAGTTGTCTTCTACTACATTTGTAAAAATGTAATCCCTCCCTTCTAATTAAATTTCTTTTGGTTTGTAATGGTTATATTGTTATTATCTCAGAGTGGATTAATAAATACATATTTTAAAAGTTTGTCATAGTTTTTAATATGGTAAATATCAATAGATATAACCCACCTAAACAAAGTTCTTAGAGTCCTCAGTGCTTTTGAAAAATGTAAAGGGGTCTAGAGACCCCAAAGCTTAAGAACTTCTGGAAAATTGAGAGCATGGGATTTGGCATCAGGCTAAACTGTTTTCTGATCCTGACTGGGCTGCCCACTGAAGGTGAGACGTGAGAAGTGGTGTTTACTTCTCTGGAAGCGCCTCATTACTGACAGGGGGCCAGAGGTACCATAGCCATTCTTCAGTGGCTACTTGCAAGGACTGGATGAGCAAGTGTGAGTGAAGGGGGCCTCTGTGTGGCCCACCTCAGCCAAGAAGAGAGACCAGAGAGGACGCACACAGCGAGAAGGACCAGCAGGGAGCTGGCAGAGCGCTCACTAGAAGAAAAATCCCTCCCTGCTGGGATGGCACTGCTTTGCTCTCTCTGGGCTTGCAAAGACTCCCATACCCCGCCCTTTGGAGGAAAGCTATGTGATTTGTTTTCTTTCCTTCTCAGTGAATTAAGCTTAATTTTGTTTTGTAAGCTGGCAGCTCTGCCTGAGATAATAAATGATGCCTGAGGGAGCTGGGAAGCCATCACTGGAAACACTGAATCTGTGCTCAGCCAATGTCCCTAAAACAGGCTTCCAAGCTGCAGTGCTCGGGTCCGCCAGCTTTCACCTTTTCTGGCATCTGTTTTAAAACCTAGGCGCTCCCTCCAGCACCCCTTGGTCCCCACACACTCCTTCTCCTCTTCTGGAGACAGACAGTTTGTGGACAGAGGTAAGCACTGCTCCCCTTGGTGAACTTTGGGAGCTGCGTCTGGCTGGGGAAGTGCCATCATCTCCAAAGCAGGAAATCAGCTCCCCTCCCAAAGTTCTGAAGTTTACTCTATAATTACAGCCAATTATCTTTGTTATTTCAATCTCTGTTTCCTGAGATTTGGGGAAAAGCATCCGCAGGCCTGTTTTCATGGCATTTTCTTCTCTTTGTCATGTGTCACTTAGCACTCAATTAGCCCAGGAAGGACATGTGTACCTGGGTCATTTTCAGCAGCCCCCACCCCAGCACAGCCCACTTAGGGACAGTGCTGAGCTTACTGCACTGCTTGGAATTCGCTCACACAGATCTTCAAGGGCAGGCCTCAGCCCAGACCTGGGGCTGATGTGGACTTTTTGGTGACTATCAAAGACCTTCCTTCCCTTGGGCTGGCAGCCCCAGCTGTAGCCTTTCTCAGTGTCAGGAGCCACAACACACACCCGGGAATCTGTCTGCTATTTGAAGACAGTGGCACGCTCAGGTTTCATCCCAGGAAGTACGGGCTCAGCTGGTCAGAGGAACACTTCCTGGAGGTGTCTGGGTTCTGTTGCTTGTGACTATGGGCACCTCCTAAGCTGGCCAGAGGAGGGGGTGTGCTGTGGGTCGGGAAGAGTACAAGCCTGGGGTGTGGGCGGCTGGTGGGGAGTGTCTTCCTGCTGGGGCCCGGGTTCCGTGGACTCTTCCCGCTGCTAATGCAGGGCTTTGCCCTGTGTGGCCACTCCCTCCTGGAGCACCCCTCCCCTCCTGGTCATCTGCTCCTCACCCTTCAGATTTCAGCTCCAGCTTCATCTCCCCAGAAGAGCTTTCTCTCATCTCCACTCTCAGTCAAACCTCTCCATGTTAGGATGTCACAGCAACCCTGTTCCTCTATTTTGCAGCACTCTTTACGGTTGTCATCTCACATGTGCTTCTGAGATGATTGAGCAAATGTCTACCTTCCCTAGTAAACCGTGAGCCCATGAGCATAGAGGGCATACCCATTTTGCTCCCCACTGTCTCCTCAGTGGTAGCAGAGCACCTGGCCTAGGCACCCGATAAATGCACGCTTAGTGAATGAATGAGGAGCGGTGCATGGTTGGTGCCAGCCGGCTGCAACTGCACTGCTCCCGGGACATCCCAGGGAGGCCGCTGGGCCTATGGTACTGTCTGAGCTTCCTGGGGTGCAGAAATGAGGTGTTGCCACAATATTAAGAGCCCTTCAGGATGGGAATGGCAATTCTTTTGCTTTAAGTGGGACCTTAGAGTCCAGAGCTTGGCTCCTGGGCAGACAGTGACCAGGACTCAGAACTGAGGTCTCATCTTAAGGTGGGACATGAGGATCGTATTCATAGAAGGGCTTTGTATGCCACAGTGCCTGCTGGATATGTTTTCATGATTATCCTGGGCTGCCTCTGGTGGCAGACTGACTGTTGGGGAATCTGGAAGGCAGCGAGCAGAGCAAGGGCTTTGGGGGGTGGTTCAGGAAGGGAGACAAAACCCTCCCACTTATATTCTGGAGGTCAGGCACTTGTCACCTGCTGGGCAGAGGCGCTGGGAAGGAGAGTGTCCTGCTCCCATGGCCAAGCTGACCCCTCTGAGGCTCTGCTGCCATCTTGCTGGGGCCCATTGAGTAGAGTCCCCAGGCAGTTCTGCTTGAGACCCTAGGGATAAAGTGGGATGGATGCTGACGGTGGGACTGCAGTGTGTTCGGTGGGGTGGGGTACTTACAGCTCGGTCACATCCTTGGGAATGCCTCTGGGGAGGGCATGGAGGCCCTTGTTGCTACATCGCACCACCGTCTCCACGCAGGCACACTGCTCAGGGCAGTGCGGGCCCAGCTGGCAGCTGCTCTCGTCATTGCCTGTGGGGAGCCCCAGAGTGAGCGCAGAGGGAGACACACCCTGCCAAGGGACAGGTGAGCAAGGCCACTTCTGGGACCAAGCGTCTGCTGGAAAGGGAAGCCCTTGCTGTGAGCCAGAACCAGAAATAAGGAGCCTGCTGGTTTCACTGTGGTTGGAGGGGTTGGGGAAGAGGGCTGCCTGTCTTCTACCACATGTAATGAAAAGACCCTAAAACCTTGACGGACCAGAGTATTAGACAGGACGGAGGTCACTGTCAGCCCCATCTGAAATAAGCCAAACTGACTAAGGGGTGCCTGGGGTAAGGGGCAGAGCCCTGTCTGTCCCTTTGCTCTCTCTCCTCCCTTTCTCTACTCCTTCCACTACACAGTCCCTCTGAGGTGCTGAACATGTCCCCAGTTCCCATTATACCTTAGCCTCAGTTCATCTACAAACCAGTTCATCTGTCTCTAGATAACCTAAAGCTGACCAAGTAAAAATAGTGCTGGCTTGAATTTATGCAAACAAATATGCCCTCTGGAATCCGGACACTCAAAGCCTTGGTTCTCCAGGTGTTCATACCCCCCCCCGCCAGTAAGAGGAATTCTCCAGGAGCTCATCTTAAAGTCTGTCTCTCATGAGCACATATCTGAGCCTCATGATGCAGACAGGAACACTGAGACCCAGGCCCCCATGTACAGTTGTGTAAGTTGCATACTGTACAAGGATGCCATATCATCTAATGGGCACCAGTCTCACTATGGACATGGTGGATAAAGGTACAATGCAACAGCATTCTCAATGGCTGTAAAATATTTTGTTTTAACAAAATCAATATTTCATGACAAATTTATGACTGATGGAAGTAAAAATCTTTAAAGAGAGGCACCTTTTCTTAATTTGCACCAAGGACCCTTGTGTGCTAGCTAGCAGTGGGGCCCTCCAGAGCTCCAGCTGCATGCCTGAGGGCAGAGTTGAAGCAGATCTAAGGGGTGCTGCCCTTCAGTTACCTGCTGCACCTCTCCTCTCGTGTCTTCCTTGACTTCCCAGGTACTGCCCCACCCTCAGCCTTCTCACCTTCACAGGTGAAGTCCTGGATGGCCACATCCTGGATGGGAATCTCCTTGAGGAAGAATGGCTTTTGGCACCGGGGGTTCCCGCTTACGATCCGCCTCTTCCTTAGCCACTTGCCGAGCCAGGCCAGGTGGCAGTTGCAGTTGAAGGGGTTGGACAGGAGGTTTCTGGAAGGAAGGAACCCACTGTGAGTGGTTAGCCTCTACCCTTTGACCGTGGAAGCTAGCCCCTGGGTCCAGCTCTGCAAACCTAGGGCCCAGCTCTCCAGGCAGGTCAGCCCTGGGTTCAGGAGAAGGAGGTCTGGGCAAGGAAACGCAGACTCTCTTCTAAAATCCAGATGCTGCCTTTGCAAGGCCTCTGCTGGTTGATTTGACAGTGGTCTCCCGCCACACTCTCCCTGCTTTGCTGAGCTCCAGTTGTGCGAACTGCCTTCAATTCCTCAACAGGACTCTGACACTCAGAGCCTCTGCACATGCTGCTCCTCCGGCTTGGGATGAATCTCTCTACTGTTTGCCCGGCTGGCTCCTCCTCATCCTTTAGTGCTCAGCTTAAATGACCCCTCATCTAAAGGGAAATGCAAAGTTCCTCCCTGTCCCGCTATTCTCCTGCATGCGCCTTTACTTCCTCCATAGCACCCATCAGAGCTTGTCATGACTGTCCAATGTCCATCTCCGTCCTTGGACTCTCAGTCCCCTAAGGGCAGGGATCAGGTCTGCTTGTCTGCCGCGGTGTCTCTGGGAACTAGCGTGACATCAGCCAGGCGCTCAATCCGTATCTGCTGGATGCAATGACTGGACTGATGGCAGGGTGAAGGGGTGACAGCGGCTACTGCTTTCTGAGTGTTTCCTAGAGGACTGGCACCAGGCTAGGTACTTCATAAATCCATTCTCTCATTCAGATTTGTCATAGCAGCCTGAGAATGGAGGTAACATTATTCTCATTTCACAAATGAGGAAGGGTAGGGAGGTTACACAAGTGGGCCAGACAGCCCTTGAGTGGCTGCTGCATGACATGGCAAGTATAGCTTGGGAGTCAGATATTCTGAACACACTGCAGTCCTACCATCAGTAGCTATGTGAAGTTGGGCAAGTTCACCCTCATGTCAAAGCTGGTTCCCTTCAAGCTTTGTGATTCGATACCTGTTGGCTTCTGTTGTGTTCTGGACTCCCAGTATGGAGGCACCTGGGAGAAGTGACAAGTGGGCTAAAATGAACCAACCCACTGTGATAGTTCCTAACCCGTCATCTCCTGTCTTGAAGCCACTTATTCATTCAATTCATCCATTTACCCAACACTCATGTAATGAGCATTTACTTAGCACCAGGCACAGATGTAGATATTTGAGTCTGCAGCAGTGAACAAAACAGCCATATATCCCTGTCTTTCCGGGACTTATATTTTAGCTGATGGGAGACAGACAATACATAATTAACAACAAAAAGCTAAGTTGTCTCTATAGTATATTAGGAAATGGTAAAAATTAAAAAATTAGGAGAGCAGGGCCAGAGGAATTGGGGGTGATGGCATAGGAGTGGCTGAGGGTGAGGCAAGTGACCCATGAGGAAAGAAAGGAGGCATGGAGGGAGGCCAGGGGGGGGGTGGGAGCTGTGAGTTTTACAAATATTAACAGATTCTATCCTCATAACAATCCTATGAAGTAGCTTATACAAAAGGAACAATTGAAGCTCAGAGAGATGAAGAAACTTTTTCAAAATCATACAGCTAACAAGAATAAGGCCAGGATTTGAACCCTGGAAGTTTTGCTCTAGAGCCCAAATGCTTAACTTTTATTCTAAACAGCATCGTTTACCAATACTGTGAATCACCTGGACAAGGACACTCATTTAGGTGTTCAGAAAGCTAAATTCTAACTCTGGTTCTGATACATATTTAAGCAGCCAGTGCTATATTTTAAAACCCCTGTCAGAGCATGTCACTGGCCCACTTAAAACCTTCAGTGGCTTCCTTATATGATTTGGATGAAGGCCAGAATGGCTAGTGGCAATCTGGCCTTATGCCGTGTCCGCTCTCACTCTGTGCTATGATTATGTCAGGCTTTGCTCAGTCCCATGTGTCTCCTCTGCTCCAACCTACCACAGAGCCACTGCACATGCTCTTCTCACTGAAAGAAATGTGTTTCCTACTTTCTTGAATAAGCTAACTCCCACTCACCCTCCAAACACAGCTCCAGAGTTCCTTGATGAAGCCTATCCTGGGTTTTCATATCACCGTGGACCTCCCTTCTGCAGCAAGTCACCGTGCTGTGAGCTCCAGGAAGGAGGAACCGAGTGTGTGAATCCACAGCACCTGGATGGTGCCTGGCATGCGGAGAGAGCCCAGCTAATGTTTATTGCTTTGTCAGATGGGTAGAAGACCTTGGCCAAGGACAGGAGGGAGCTGTGAGGGCAGAGGTCAGCAGGAGAGGAGCCAGAGTGAGTGAGCAGTGAATCCAGGAGGACTTACATGGTAGACAGGGAGACAAGCGTGGTGAAGGCTCCGGGGGTGATGGTGGTGATCCGATTGTCATAGAGGGACAGCAGCCTCACCGAGCTCAGGCCAGCAAAGGTATCATTGCCCACACAGCTGATCAGGTTACTTCTCAGCATCCTGCAGGGGAAGAGGTGGGATGAAGGAGCACAGGCTTTATCCCTTCCTTCCCACTGCCATAGCAGAGAGAGAGAGAGAGAGAGAGAGAGAGAGAGAGTGTGTGTGTGTGTGTGTGTGATGCTTTTGCCAACTCTAGGCCATATCATTCACACTGCTGAAGCTTTATCTGTGCTAATAGGGCCTGGGTCCCCATTGGGCCTACCTGTAAGTATGTGTGTACGTTCTTGTCTGTTCATGCTTTATTTATAGTAGAAAAAGGTATCATGTGCATATATGTGTACATGTGTATATTGTATGGTGAGTAGTGTGTATATTTCTGGCAGAAGAAAGAATCAAAATGTGGCTGTGGACATCAGCTTGTGTGTGTGTGTGTGCTTGTATGTACATGCTTGTTTGTGCCTTTATTTGTATATTGCATGTGTGTGCATGCCATTTTTATGTGCATATATATATGTCTCTGTTTGTGGGTAAATATATTGAGTGTGTGCCTCTATCAGCATGTTTCTGGTATGAATCTATATATGTGTGTACATTAGGGCAAATATCTTTTTGTATATATTTGTGTGTGTGTTGTGGGGGTTGCTTGGCATGCTAAATTTGTTCCCATCAAGGGCTAGAAAATGCCTGATGCCTCTCTGGCTCCAGGGAGGAAGAGATTCAGCAGGCCGGGAGAGTGACTGGGCCTAGTTCACGGCTCACCAGCCTTCACAGTCCCCCCTAATGGCCCTGCCCACCCGTCTCCCCCCAGGCCTGGCCTAAGCCCAGGCACTCACAAGGTTTTCAGGCTGCTGAGGCCACGGAACATGCGTCCATGCATTGTTTCCAGCTGGTTCCCTGTTAGCATCAGCTCCTGCACGCTGGCTGCTCCATCAAAGGCACCCTCTTTCACCTCCTTGATCTTATTGTTACTCAAATTTCTAGAAGGAGAGGACAGAATGGGTTGGATGCAGGGAGGGAATCGCTAGCTTTGCAGCCAGCAAAGGACTCTCAGGAGACCCAGCACTGAGGACTGGATGATGGGGAGCTCAGTCTGGGGCTCCCCGACACTGGTCTTCAGTGTCTGTGGCTGGTGGAGCAGGGCCCCAGTCCCACATGGGTGGCACTACCTTTGTGAATCAGACTGTATGGAGTTTTGAGTCTTTCAGTGTTATTTTTCAGCATTTTCAATGCCCTGGGGACTGGTACATTTAAAACAGTGATTCTCCAAGTTATTTCCTCTCTTCAGCAGAAACTCTCACTAATAAGCAGTGATGCTCAAGAGGATGGCAGGAAAAAAATATAGAAGGTGCCCCTGTGGCAGTGGGGCATCTGTAGAGCTTCTAGCTCTCTCACCGGTTGAGATCCCTGATGAAAACTGACACTTTGAAGTTACTACTTTTTGAGCACTCATTACATACTAGGCTCTATGTGAGGGATCTTACCAGCAGAATCACATCAAATCCTCAAACCAGTGCCTATCAGATGGCTATTATTATATTTTAATCATTGTCTCATTTTATAGATCAGGTGACTGAGGTTCGGAGAGATTACATAACTTGCCCACAGGCAGGTGACAGAACTGGGACTGAGGCCAGGCTTTCTGGCATGTAAAACTGCCAGCAAACTGCCCCTTTCCCAAATGAATGTCCCTTTGGTGATGGGGATACTCACTCCCTCCTATTACCACTGTGCAGAATTGAGGATTTGACATGTTGTGTTTTCTTAAAGTAGGCTCAGTCCTATCAAGCTTGAGGGACACCATGGCCAAATCTGTCCCCGACCTCTGAGAGCAGGTGCTTCCCACTGACAAGCCTCATAGCAGGTCTGAGCAGCAGATTCTGTAGAGCCTGAGTTCCCTAGTCCTCTCCTTGGCATGCTGGGAGGTCAGGGGCCCTGCAAAGACCACCCAAATGTTCAGACCGGAAAGGCACCTCAGGCAGGATGGACGGAGTGGAGAGTGACGGTGTTTACACAAACTGAGGGACAAATCCAGCCTCCTGAGCAAACAGCCTTTCAGGGTCTGGCACAGGGAACAGCGATCTGCAGGCAGGGACGGGGCATGCTGACTGGCGGAGCACCCACTGAGGCTGTTAGAACCACAGGCTCACTAGACATGGGCCAGTGGAAATACTGAGGCCCAGAGAGAGGAAGGCGTGGCTCCAGGTCACAGAGTGTGGGAAATGGATACAGCACGATGCCGAGGCTCCGGTGCTTTTGGTTTTCTCAAGTGCCCTCGTGCAACTCTGGGCTGACTCACAGCAACACCAGGGGTGAAGCTTCCCTTGGCCCTGACTCAGAGCAAGCCAGAGAACCGGGCAGCCAAGGGCTCAGGGCAGGCCACTGGCCCTCTTCCCAAGCAGGCACTGGGCCCATAGGCGTGGCACCGCCCTCACCTGTAGGCAGTCGGAAGAGACAGATGGGGCCCTGATGGCTCCCTTTGTGTTTCTGCCATGGCCCTGCTCTCCTCCTCTCCCATCCTGCCGGGAAAACATGAGCAAATACTTCTCAGAATCTCCCTTCCAAGTCTGAGAGAGTTGGGTGATGCTCTAACATTAGATTTGTGCCCCTGCTTGGCAGCCAGTTTTCTTATAAATCCCGGTAGATCTGGTCTGGGGTAACCCAGGAATGAAGGTAATGCACACAGGAGACTGCAAATTACCCCCAAATTAGACATGGGAGGAGAGATAAAGGCTCTTCCAGTAGCCATAGCTCATCCCAATGCCAGAGGAGAAGGATTTTGCTCCAGAGAGTCAGGCTTCTTGGGGAATTAAAGTACATGGGATGGGCAATGAAGATGAGTTAAAGCAGCTATGAAGTGGGAGGCTTAGCATTTCCTGACATCTGTTTCTTTGAATGAGCAAAATTAACATTACATTATTGTAAGGTTTGTGAATTGGACTTTGTCAGGCTGGGAGAATGGAAAACATAAGTAAAAAAGAGGGACAGAATTTTCCAGAAGACCAGGCTGCTGCTCTCTCTCTATCCATCAAAGCACTACTGAAAACTACAGGCAGCTCAGACTGGTGCAGAGAGAGAGAAGTTGGGGCAAGCTCTGCAGACACAAAGCCCGTACACCAGGAGTCTGCAAGAGCCCTCTCTCATTCTCAGAGTGGTGTCTTCCTGAAGACACTCCAGATCCCAGGAAACCACAACAAAACTCTCTATTTTGTCTCTGCAGACACAGCTGAAGGAAAATGGTTTCATCATGGCTTTGATGCCCCTGAGGATGGGAGTCTTTCACCTGAAAGGACCAGAAACTCCCGCCCCAGGTGCATGGTCAGTTCAGTGGGATCAGCAGCAGGACAAACCTAGCATGTGGCCTCTGCAAGCTGCTGTGTGTACCTTTCCCATCCTGTTCTCATTCTCCCTGAGAAACACTGAGGTCCCTGCAGACTGGGGATTCAACTGGCTATCTCTGCAAAGCCTGAGTCTGAGGAGGCAGGCCTCAGCCTCCTCCAGATTCACGTCTCCTCGGGTTTGTAGGACAGCCCATAAACTGTGGCTGGCAGCAGGGAAGCACTGGTAATCCTGTTTAAAACCCAGTCCCTCATGGAAATGCAGTGGGGAGAGAGCTAAATGGATTTTTCTAGAAATTGAAGATACTGGGTCATGATGGAACACTTCGACACACTGTCAAGTCAGGGAGGTCCTGTCCACCTCCTTACAGAGGACGTCTTCCTTTTTCTGAGATGCAAATTCTATTTCAAGGTGGGGTTGCAAGCTCAAATGTCCAAGCAGGTGACTTAATGCTGGAAGCCAGCCCAGTGGGGATGGCAGTGATCGGTGAAGCACATGTGCTCTCCAGGAGGGCAGCTGCTCCTCAACTGCAGCCATTTGGAAATGAGGGCCCAGGTTTTCCAGATCTTCTGATTTTCCAAAAGATTCCAGAAATCCAGTTGTTTTCCTGGAGAAACTGATTTTTAAAAGTGGGCAACTCATTAGAAACATAAGCACCCAGGTGTCCCTGATTTTGGCTAGAGGGCTGCCAGGTTTCAGCTTCTGGTTGAGATGCTCCTTCAGTGTAAGGACTGACCTGGAAGTCTGCCTGAGAGAGGCCATATCCACACCCTGAATGTGATGTCATTTGAAAAGTTGCTCTGAGCCACCTGAGTAGAAATAATCCTGTTGGGTAACAGCTCATACTTATTTTGCATCTCTTAGCACATGTGATATGCATGGAGATCTCATTATTCCAATGTGACAGGTAAGGGCACAGAGGTCCAGAACAGGGTGGAGAGGCACAGCAGAGTCTAAATACCTGGCTTTCTGTTCCTCTGCTTTGCCTACATACCCTGTCACAGGAGAGTGAAAAGTGTGACCTTAGGGCCCTGCCCCACAGTCCTTGAGGAAGTTCAGCAAACTCAGGCACAGACTCGCTGGTTTTAACCACTCTGGTGAGTGGATATCCAGTTGACCCACTACCTCTGTGGGGGTGTAGAGATGGTGCTGGGTTCCAGCACATAAGGACCCTTCACTTAAGGAAAAGAGTTGCAATCAAGTTACTTTAAATAAGTCATTACAACTGGTAGTCTTTGGGATAGAGTCTGTCCCACTGGCTCATTTACTTGGTTGGCTAGCATTATATGCAGGGCTGTATGCACACATATGTGTGCACACATAAATTTACTGCCTTCAGATGGTGTCTCCCCAGTCAATCTGCACCGTCACCACTTCTGGCTCGGCTGCTTGATTTCTAACCTGGGACAAGTTATTCAGTTTTCTGTGTTTCTGCTTCTTCCTTTGTAAAATGAAGGAATCTCAAAGCATTTTGCTTTTTTAGGTGAGGGCTAAAGGAATTAATGTCAGTACAGTCTGGCACAGAGCAAAGCATGGCAGGTACTGGGGTAAACTGAGTGACATCTGCCTATTTGGATGAGAACTGAGCCTACATTTTGCTACAGAACCCACCACTCCCTTTTATGGTGTGGATGCTGAGGCTGGCAGTTGTTTGACACTTATCATTATGTTTGTGCTGTTGTTTTCCTTGGTGCACAGAAACAGTTCTCTATACTCACATCCCTGTTAAAAGTGAAAGACTCAAAGTGCTTGAGTTTCACTTAAAATGGGAGTGTGCATAAGTCTTTATGGAAGCAAAGACTACTTGATCCTGTTGACTATGCAAATATGCACTTGTCCAGCTTTACTCTCATTTTAATATCTGCCTTAATCTCCTTATGCATGTAAGTTTCTATATTGAGGTTAAAAAAAGTGTGTATTTTTTGGGTTTGAATTAAAAAGGACATCTCCTGGCAGGCACTGAGTGATGTTTATGCTGGGCCTCTGAAGCTAGAGGGAAGCTTGATCACATGACCAGTCAATATCCTCAGGACCCATCTGGGTCCTTCTCTCAGCTGTCCCTTCAGAGTGTTGGCCACTGCTGTCAGTGACAGAGCAGCCACTGAGGCCACGGCCAAGGTGGTAGCTGTAGACAGGAGGCAGGGAAAAAGTCTGAACAGCACTAATGCAATCCAGATGCTGTGCAGGGCAGGGGAAGGTCTCTTTCCTTCTTGCTTGTAGGGGACTGATGGGTGGGAGAGCAGAACACAAGATAAAAATAAGGGTTACAGTCAATACCTATTATTCATTGTAGTTATGTTCTACAAAGTTGCCAAGAAAAATGAATTAGTGAATGCTGAATCATCGCTCCCAGGGGAAACAGAGGGTTACGTTCTGGCAAGCATAATATAGGGTGAGTCTCTGGTCACATTTCCATCAACCGATCAATACATAACCTTGTTTGATGTGTTTCCATTTAAGGACACCTTATTTAATATATACAGTTGATTTATGTACATTGTATTCCCAGGCAACAGTCCTGTAACTCAAGCCTGAACAAAGCTGGGGAACACAAGTACTTTATCCATAATGCACATCCCAGCCTTCTTGGGCTTAGGATCCTGGACAGCACTGCAGAACTATGCTTGGGGACATTTTAAAAAGTGAAATCACCCATGAAAAGCACAAATGTGCAAAAAAAAGCGGCACTAAATACACTGTGGAAAGGACATTTGTGAACAGTCTGAGAGCTGAAATGAGAAATCGGAGTTGCCTTGTTCCATTTCAGCTGGGAACATGCATGCAGGGTGACTCGAACTCTTTGCTGCTCGGTCCATGTCTATGAATGACCATGGAAGCACCACAAGCATTCATTTTGAGAGTACAAATGAATTTCAGTGAGCAGGCAAATTATCAAATACAGGACCTTTGAATAATGAGTCTTGGCCCCATTTCCTTTGTTCTAGAGGCAGACCCAAGCTCTGGGGCCGGGAGATGTGGAGTATGGATGTGGGTAGGGAGAGGGGTCAAGGAAAAGGTAATGAGATAGTACAGAGCCCCTGTTGGTGCTGGGGCACCCGGGAAGGGAAGAGGGAGGGCAAGCAAGCCCATCTGCACACTAGTGTGATTACAGATGAACCCAAGTCTGACGGCCAGCTCCTACATTTACTGGCTGTGTGGTCTGAGGGAAGTCATGGAACCTCTCTCAGCGCTGCCAGCTTTCTCATCTGCACAAGGAACACAAAGCTAGGACCAGGCTGGTGTGCAAGGAGTAAACGAAATGATGGGTGTGAGGCAGGAATCATGGCCCCTGGCCCACAATGAATGCTCTAATAGTTCAGCAACATTAGTCTTGTTATCTTTATGACTTGGCCCAAACTCCTAGTCAAGGAGAGGGCTATGAAGATAGGCAGCCATGGCAGTGGAAAAGCCAATATAACCTCAGGCTCTGGTCAGACCTAGGGATGCCAAGACTGAAGCCCAGTATGCAAGACAGACAGTGTTTCTGCTCCAGTGCGCCTCACTAATGCAGAGGCCTTTAGGGTCCATCTAAAAACATCTTAACTGTCACTTAGTAAAAATTACTCAGTAACATGCTCCCTAGACCTTTGTGTCCCATTGCTGGTACTTATCTGAGTCCCATGGGGTAGACGTTGGGTGTGGGGTGGGGAATCGGGGCGAGCCGAGGGGATATGGGGTGAAGGTCAGAAATGATACTGAATGCATGGTTTGTACAATACTCGATTAATTTAAGAATGGTAAAGTTTCATTTTGGCCTGTCTCTACATGGCCATACGTGAGTGTTCTGTATCCAATCCATGCCCATAGCAGGGGTCAGGAGGAGGCTGACAGGGGCCAGAGCAGAGGATGAGGGGACTACCAATCCCTGGCATTCTGCTCAAGTCTGCAATGCAGACCCTGGCCAGGGCCTGGAGGCTGTCGCCCAGCCTCCGAGGCTGACTTACATTTTCCGCAGGTTGGGCAACTTCTTAAAGATACCAGTGGCCTCTAGAACAGATATCTCATTGTCGTTCAGTCGCCTACATGGGAAGCAAGGAGATGAGGTTGGGGGTTAGGTTGTGGATGGGTAAGTCCTTTGTTGCTCTCTACTGGGCCCCCACAGCTTAAAACCGTCATGGCTTTAGCTGAGTTACTGCAGGGCCCTCACACTCGGCCAGAGTGAGCAGACAGAAAACTTCAGGGTCTGCCCCCTCAGCATGGGGGGCCCCCCACAGTGAGAGGAGGAGCGTGTGAAAGGGTGTGGGGAAGAGAAGACAAGGCTCTTTTTCTGGTAGAAGCTCCTTTGATTAGAGTGTATTGGGCTTTTGGAATACTCAGCACTCAAGCAATCAATTGGCAATGATTTGCCTTCATTTTTTAGGGGTACCCATGACAACTTAAACCCCCCTGGAAGGTTTCCCCAGATTTTCCCAGTGCATGCAGCCACTTGGCTCTTTCCTGACCTCTTTGCTCTGCTAGAGGCAGCTCGGTAGCCCCATGCCCATGTTCATACACGCTCAGAGAGCAGGAAGGCCAAAAAGGCTGTGCCTGGCCTTGTCCTCCTGTGAATTTGTAAAGTCAAAGAGAATAATAATAACAGAGCGCCATCATTTGTGCAGGAGTTACTCTGTGCCGGGATTCGAGATGACTTCTGCACTTGCATTGCTTACTTAAACTTCCTAATTCCCCAGGAGTTACCTCCGTTTCAGGAGAAGCTAAGAATCTGGCACTCAGATCTGAGAAGCAACTTGCCAGTCTCAGGAAAACTGGTGATAACAAGAGTCAGACCCTGGTCTGTCTGTCCCCTACAAACTGTGTCCTTGCTCTTCTCCATGCTGTAAATTTTTAGCTTTTCTACTTCCAGAAAAACCCTTTATTATCATAGATAATAGGAGGCTCAGATATATCTAACTGTATTAGTTTTTTTGCTTTATGACAAACATTTATTTAATACCCATATTTCTGGCTATAGTGAAAGCTTCAAAAGGGCAGGAGGGACCGTCTGCTTTATTCATTGTGGAAACTGTGGGCCTAGCACAGTCCTGGTTCACACTGGGTGCTCCAAAAATATTTGTAGAATGAATGTACTGTCCTCCTTTTCCTGCAAGCTGTTCTGCAGGATGCCTGGGTGTCTGCCCTCTGCCCAGGACATCGAGGACAGCCAGCCAGGAGTGCCCAGGTGACTGAGCCAGGAGGGGGTGGCCTCCGGGAGACCCCGCCCAGGCTGGCTCAGGGTGACTGGGTATGTGGGGATGAGCAAGGAGTTCAGATCTGGGTAGTACTTACAGATCGGTGACATATTCGGGGAGGTGGCTTGGGACGCGGGCCAGCTTCTGGTTGGAGCAGTCCACGATGGTACCCTCGCAGCGGCACTTCTCGGGGCACACGAGGTCCATGAAGCACTCGCTGCTGAACCTGCCGCGGTAATCCTCCGAGCCTGGGTGGGGCCAAAGAGGGGGCGTCAGCGTCACCCGGGTTCCCGGCATGGGGCGAGGTTGTGGGCACGTGGGGGGTGGGGATCCAGGGCAGACACAGCATGGCCCTCAGTGTTTGGCCACCTTAGTGGTGCTGCTGTGCACGCCCCCGCCCGTGCCCCGCTGCTTTCCATGTGGTCTAGGCCACTCAGCTATTTCCATTCCTCTCGGAAGCCAGGCTCAAGCTCTGTGGGCTCTTAGGCTTTTGTGGGTCACAGACTTTTTTGAGAAGCTGATGAAAGTTAGGGATGGGCTCCTCAGAGAAACGCTCCTAGGTGCATGTGTACAGGACTTAGTCCAATTTAGGGGGGCTACTTAGTTCATGGTGCCCATCATTCATGGACCCTCTAAATGTTCATGGAAGTCCAGATGAAGAGATTTTGATGGGGGCTATGCCAGCGGGGGGAACAAGGGAAGGGAAGTCGGGGTCATCAAGAGTTTCCCTCAGGGCCTTAAGCAGGTAATGAAAAGGAACCCCGTGTATGGTGATCAAGAATGACTGACACCAGGCCTCAACAGGGGTAGGTCATAATGAGGGCTGGGGACCTGAGCAATCGGCGCCCACTGCCCTAATGCTTGGGAATTTGGCTCAGGCCTGCCTGACAAGTTTTTTTAAAAACAAATTTAAACTCTGTGAATTAGAAATAAATTCAAATTTAAAACTTTAGGAAGATAGCCCAACTCTTGGGAGGGTCAGATTTGCCCTGTGTTTGAGAATAAGCTCTGTTTAACTACAGTGAAAAGCCAGTTCTGAGGAGCTAAAAGTAGTTGTAGCTTAGATTTATTTTTCGGAGACTGACTTTCTCTTGAGGTTGCACAGGAATGGTAACAGGACCAGCGATGTGATGTCTCGAGAAATGCCCTCGGGGTTGCTTTAATGGCCAGCAATGATCCCCTGGTACCTGGGCAAACCTCTGTGAGACCACAAACCACACCAGAGGCAATGGGGGAGGCTCTAGCTCTTCTATCAGACATGAACTAGGCAAGGGGGTGGTGTCTGGTCATTCTTTTATCCTTAGCATTTCATTAGCATGATGCCTGGGACAATACATGGGCTTGGTCCACATTTGTCCAAGGCACAAAGGGAATGCCATTAGTGCTTCAGTCGTCCTGTCCGTGAGATTTCTGAAGTGCTCCAGAGAACCCGAGTCATTTGTTTAACTACTCGAGGCATTGTTCGGTGATCTTATCAGTGCTAGGAGCACTATGGGACACTAGTGGCCCTGGGATCATCACAGTAGTGGGAGTAAGATTGCCCGGGATTCGGCAGTCACAAACTTCAGTCTCTTCATTTGTAAAATAGGAGTCAAATAGGTGCCCCCATCTCAGGGGTCGTTGTGAATCAAGGAATATCAAGGCCTTGGAGAGTCTTTGGGAAAGGGTTAAGAGTTGTACAGATGCTTGTGACTCTACTACTTTCTTTTTCTAGACCCTAGTGGACCATCTGGCACATCAGAGGCCACTAAAGTGTCAGTGTAGCGAGTGATAATAGCTGACATTCACTGAGCATGGCCCACGAGCCAGGCACTATTCTTAGAACTTCAAGTAGGAGAGCCCACTTAATCCTTGCAAGACCCCACATTATTATGACTCCATTTTATAGATGAGGAACCTGAGGCCTCCAGGTCACTCAGTATGTGGTAGAGGGATGAGCCCAGGCAGGCTGCTGCAGGGCCCACGTGATTAATACTGTGCTGTACTGCAGATGTGTCTTGACAAAACCTTTATCTCAATCCTCTAGGCATCATCATAAAGTTCAGCTTGGTGTTGGTAGATTGGCTGGCATTTTTCTGCAGTGGGCTATGGTGAGGCGGGGAGCAGACATCTTCCACACCCTTGGTTTCTCACCCCTCACATTATCAACCTGTGGTAATTCCTCATTGGGAATGAACTTGATGGGTCTCTGATTCGGAAGTAAGACCATCTACCTAAAACACGGATCAGAGGCCTGGACCTGTCTCCTTTCTCTTTCTGCTCCTTCCCCACCCCTCTACTTCATGCCACCTTCAACCCCCAGGCTTTTATGAGCAAAGTTGTGCTTGTCCCACAGTTATTTGGGTAGCATCCTGGTCTGAGGCATCATGCAAATCTCTTGCCCTTGGCTTGCCAGCATCCATTTCACTGTGTTACTCAGACCTGGGCCACCTCCCCCCAGACACATCAGCATGCCAAATCCTAGGAGAAACTCATTTTGCAAACCCTGCTGAATGACAACCCCCTCTTGTTTCCTGCCAGTCATTCTACACAGTGACGGTGAGAAGGGGCACTTGGTACATATACGTACACTTTTCCTTCAGAAAGTGTCTACAGTGGGATCCTTGCAAAGTGGAGCGCTGAGAGCTGATCAAAGGCAGAAAGGCAGGAGGGAGCACCAAAGACAGGCAATGCCTGGGCTGTGGCTGGGGATAGGCACCAATTAAATGTATTTCATTTTAATCAAGGTGAGAGTGACTATAGTTAGCAGAATTGCTCTCTCTAGTACAGTTAGGTTATAATTGGCAGACCTCTGCAATGGAGCCGCTGACCCATTTTAATGAAATGATTTTGCAATTAAATGCGATGGACAAATATGATCTTTCCAGCATTGCCCCCCCCCCCCCCCGTGCCCCCACCTGCTGTTTTTGTTATTGCCCTGGTTGGTAATAATGAGGGGGTCAGAGTGTGATATTTTATGCAAGTGAGAGCCAGAAATGTTAATAACAGCATACGCACATAACCACAGTAGTTTGTTCCCCAGTCAGAGCCGCCTGAAATGCCACCTCCATCACTTCGTATTTCATAACCGAAGCTACTCTGGGTTTCTCAGAGCCATTGGTTATGCCTAATGCTCATAACTGCCCAAAAGTATTTTTAACTTTTCCAGAGCTTTAAAAGTCAATTTCAATCTCAATGCGTATTTGTCACTGCCAGAAATACTTAGTAGGAGAGGAGTCTCTGAAATTGGCTGCTGCTTCTTCCCTTTGGGGTGAGTTCAGACAGAAGAGATCTCAGAAGACTTGAAGGGCCATGAAACAAAATTTCAGTGGAAATGGGAATGCCGATATCATCTGGTTCACTTTGCCTGCTCCTTTCCCTGTATCCCTTCACCCCTTTCCAGGGCATCTCAGAACAACAACACTTGGTACACGATCGGTACACGATCACAGAGAAGCTTTAATAGACCAGTGGGTAGAAATCCTCAACAATGTGATTTTATTACGAATCCCTGCCCCTGGCCACTTCCCAGGAAAGAATGTATGCGACATTTGGCTGGCCATGGGGTTAGGGTGGGTCGAGCGCCAGTGCTACCATCCTTGGATGGCCTTGCCAGCACAGGCCCAGGATGGTTGCTGTCGCCAGCAGTCTGCATTTCACGTCATCCTTTGGGCAAGCAGTTTGTTGAAGTCACTGACTCATCATTATCTGATGACAATGAACCTGCTACCGCATGTATCCAGAGGTCTCTTCTACCTCCAACATCCCTAAGATGGGAGGGATAAGAGAAGAAGGAAAGGAGCAGAAAGAGGAATTGGGGGGGAATAGGACACCTGCTGGGGCTCATCAGCTTGAAAAGTGAGTTATGAATATAAGCAAAGGGTCATAAGTGATGAACAGAACCAAGAGAACATTGCTAGGCACAGTTATCTCCTTGTGGGCAAAGGCTGTGGGACCAGATGCCAGCAGCTGTAAACCACCAACTGTTTTACTGGGAGTTTGGTGATCATTTGAGCAGACAGCTGTCCCAGTGCACTCTCTCCATCAGAGCCTGTCATGAACGCAGCCGTCCGCCTGGAAGTAGAGAATGCCTGTGGCCTGCACCTGGGCACTGCTGGGTCACAAGCCTGCTGCAGCAGGACCAAGGAAGTGCCCACAGGAGGGCGCCACTGTGGACACCTTCCAGAGGCCTGGCCCTGCATGTGGGGGCAGCCCTCAGGAAATCAGAATGCCCCCTCTGTTCAGAAGGAAAGGGAATTCTTCAGGTTCAAGGATTTGTTCTGTAACCACTGGACCTTAGTATAGTCCTGCTGGAGGGGAGGAGCCATTTAAATATTGCTGCTTGCTCTCTTACTCAAGCAATTTTCTATTAATAGAAGTAAGCCTGAAAGGGGGTGTTAAAAAAATTCAACTTCCTGTCAATTCAAGTCAATCCTATCATTCCTTTTGATTTTATAATTCAAGGCAATGGGACTTGTCCATAGTTGGGAGTCCGAGAATTACAGCCAAAAAGAGCAGCCATGCTGGAGACACAGAATGATGGGCTTTAGTTGACCTCTCTGACTTGATATCTTCATCTGTAAAAAGCCTTCCTTTGTAGGATTGTTGTGAAAATCAAGGTAGTGCTGTCCAACAGCTCTGTGCCTGGCCTGCCGTGAGCACTCAATGCACGGTAAGAGGAGCCAGGGGGTGAACAGGACCCCCATTACTCAGCAGTGGCTGGGACCCTGGCCGGGAGGGTGATCATGGGGACAGGAGACAGCACATCACGCATCACTGTGGGAGCCCAGAGCCTGCTCCTGGGCCGCAGCCAGGGTTTGGTTCCCAGCACGGCTCTCTCTCTTGCATGGCACAGGGCACAGATTCCATGGCATGAACTAACACCACACTCTTCTGATTACTCTGGGTCTAGGCTTTACCAAGAAATGAGCAAAATGGGAGGCACTAAGATCCCTTTCTCATAAGAGACAGCGGGTTTCTGCGCGGCCCCTGTGTGGCCCTGAACTAGCACCATGTGAGGAGCCCAGCACTTTGGCTTGGAAGGCCAAGGAGACAGACTGGACTTTAGGCTGCACAGGGCACAGGGCCAATGTACTCATGAGGATTGGGAGCAGGGCAGAAGGTGACTCAGACTAAATCTAAAATCTCAGACTCATGCCAGCTTTACACATTCATTCCCATGCTTCCAGTAAAGATGGTAGGTAGGGAGTGGGTCACAAGCAGTATGACCTTTAGGTTAGCTACCACTTGGGAAAATGACCTTGGGCTGGGACTCTTCCATGAACCAATGGGGCATACAGCTTGGGTTCACCCACTGCCTTCAAATGGAAGGAGAAAACTGGTTTCTGGGCTCAAACCCAGCTCTTTATGCTTGGCTGCATCCAGAAATATGGGACGGTGACTCCTCTTGGGGTAGGGGACGTGGATACGGATCTCAGCTTGCCTCCAGTGTGCTTCTCCATGCCCATGCTACCTGGACGTGGAGGTACTCTGTGCATCCTTCAAGACTCCCACCCCCTACCCTTTGTGAGGCTAGCTCGGGAGGGGCGGGTCTGGCGGGTGGTGGGCTGCGGTGCTCCAGAGCAGAGAAGAGGTGTCCAGCGGTGGCGGCGATGGCGGGCCATGCTGCAGGAGAGCGCGGTGCTTTCCGCGGTGCTTGACAGAACCATGTTCCGTTTCCATCGTTCCACCACATGGTTAGATCAAGCACAAAGGAAAGCTCCACGGCAACTGGTCAGAGTCAAGGTCAGGAAGCAGCGTCAGAGAGAGGACAGGAGCGCTCAGAGGAAGCAGCGTGGAGAAGCGGAAGCCGGAGCAGGCCCCCACTGAGCATGATTAGTACCAGGAGCGGGGTTCCGCAGGAACACTTCTGAAGACAGGACCCCCCACACCCTTGTTCCCACCCCAGGGGAGACGCAGTGGGGAGAGAGAAGAACGGGTGGGAGACTATTGGGCACCCTACTCAGGCGTATCAGGGAGAACAGATCTTTCCCAAGGGAATTGTGACCACAGATGTCTGTGATAACATCACAGGACTGAACTGAATCTCTGACCCTGACTCAGTCACACCATTTCATCTGCCAAGATATCAAATGTAGCAGAAGCATCTTCTGCTTGTTTTGCAACCTGGGACCCATCCCCTAGCAGAGTGGCTCCACAGTAGTTTGTTCCCTCAGCTCCTTAAATAAAGAGACAAGGGAGAATTCCGAGTGGTCTAGCAAAGCTCTGATGCTCTTCATTAGGAAACTCCCCTTTGAAATTCCACAGTTCAGGAGACTCCTCAGTGTCCTTCAGGTCCCCCAGAAGCCCTCTGGCTGACAGACATCCATCCCAGATCATTTGAGGTATAATAGAGGGCAGTATGTTATCAAAATACATGCTCCTAGTGAGGGAGAAAGACAGGGAAGCCAATAGTGTCCTGCATTTGGGACTGAGAAACCTACAGTCACAACGGTCCGAGAACACTGACTTTCACAGAGGCGGTGACCCAAGCCCTTCATGATACAGGCCCGTCAGACTAAGAGATGGAAGGAAAGAAGACACCAGATTCTTGGGTCCTTCTTGATTTCCTGACTCCTTCCATGGTTATGAATCTCAGGAGTCGGTGGGGGGTACTAACCACCAGCTCTTCTGGATGCCAGGGACCCAGGTGTGAGTGCCCAGGCACTGTCTCTATCAGCAATAGATCAGGAGCCGTTTTTATGAGCTTCCTCCCAAGACACTGGGAAAGGATGTATGCATCTTGAAGAGATCAGAGTCTGGGTCAGGAGACGGGGAGGCCCCCAACCCTGCCCTCTGAAAGGAGGGACAGGGTCACTGTTCGTCTGCACTGTA
Organism: Manis javanica; assembly: GCF_040802235.1. Lineage (NCBI taxonomy): Eukaryota > Metazoa > Chordata > Mammalia > Pholidota > Manidae > Manis > Manis javanica. The sequence continues at coordinate 49,470,760 of NC_133156.1, forward strand.
TTTTTGGGACAGGATAGTCACAGCACCTTGACAGTGCCCGGGTTGTCTGCAATGGTTGACCTCTTAGTCAAGGTCGGTCCACAGCTGGGCCTGGCCCCACCTCTTGCTAAGACCTCCCATCAGACCAACTAGAGTTGGCCACTGCAATCCAGACTCAACTCTGCTTGACCCCCAGACACACAGGGCTCTGTAAACATTCTGGCTTGGGGATTTTATATTTAAGTTTGATTGGGCCTTTTAGTACAACAGCAGGAAAATCCATCCTTTTCCTGCCCCTGCTCTCAAGCCTTATGATCTCTTTCTCCTTCTTTTTGGTTTCCCTGAACAAAAAGAAATGGAGGGACCAGGGAAGAAGTTATGAAGAATTTTCACAGTACTTCAGAAGTCCTGGGGTTTAGATTTTGTCTTGAAAATATTACTCTATAAGCTAGGATGGACTGGATGATCTCTGAGGTCTCTAAAATTCTGGATTCCCTGAGAGGTGTCTAGCTCTTTGCCATCTTTGGACAGTGTGTCACCACCCTCTGTACTTTTCACTGAGAGTTTCTTCTTGCTGATTGGATCGCCACATAAAAGGAGGGGAAGGCATGACGGAAGACAGCATCTTTCACCTGCCAAGTCCCCACCCCTGGGACTGGCTTGAGGTCCCAGGCAGCCAGACGGTGCCTTTTCAGGAGGACATAATCTGATGGTCAGATTACCCCAGCCGGCTGCATTCACCTCTAACCAGATATTGCCGCCTGGAGCAGCGGATGCAGCTGATGGAGGCAGACACAGGGCAGCTGGGAACCAGACGCCCTGCCTAAGGAGGGGCTTTATGCATTGCAGGAAGAGCTCTCAAATTGGCTCCTAATTACATCAACTGTCTTTGCAATGGGGGTGCTTTTAGGGGAGAGTAAAATGCAGAGTTATTATCTGTCAAATCCAGTACGTGTCACCTGCCTGTCTTTCTCCTGGAGCTTCCTGGAAACACAGAGCTTTAGTTCTATGGCTTCTGTATCCCTCAAGGCCAAGGCAGGTCTGGGCCCCAAGGTCTCTCAAGCCAAGGTCTTTGGAGATCACCAGTAGCTTTCTCTACCTCTTCTCTGCAGCTATAGAATAAAAGCATATAGACTATGCTGTATGTCAGGCTCATCACAGCTCCAACTTTCTCCACCTTCATAGGAATAATCTGTCTGCTTAGTATTGATTTTAAAAAAAGATTATTTTAGACAGGTTGATCCAAGAACCCTGACCCTTCTCCCTATTTGTTTCTTCTTAAAACTTTCCAACCACTCCTACCCCACCCAGGAAAAGCAGCCAGGATCCGCCCAGTGCACAGGTAGGTAGGTGACTAGCGGCAGAGCTAGGGTTAGGAATAAGCTCTACTGCTTCCTAGGTCTACTTGCTATTTTCTCTTATCTCCTACTTAGTTCTGTCTGTACACCCCGCTCCCCACCCATCACGCCAACCCCAGCCCACAGTCATTCCTAGGCAATTGCGAGATGTTAGTCCTCGGACCACGGGCTGATTCCACCCCTGCCCTGCCCTCCCAGGGTCTTGGAGGGCAGAGATCTGGAGCCTGAGATCCTGACAGGACCCCCATAAGACTGATGGGTTGGGGCTGGCACCCTGCCCTCTATGTCTCTTTAGTCCCTCTTTTTGGGCACAACAGCTTGTCAGAGTTAATTAACTCAGCCCTGGCCAGACACGGGTAGGATCAGAGGGGACAGAGAGAGTAAGAGGTATCGTAATTAGGCCCCGGGGAAAGGATGGTTATGCCCTAGGCAACAGCTCTGGGCTAGGAGAGGATTTTTTTCCAGAGTTGCTGCTCGTCCCAAGAAGATACTTAAGGAGTTCATGGGGTGGGCGGCACATGCGACTGGGCAAGAAAGTCATTCAAGCAGGTGGACCTCCTTCCCAAATGTACTTTCTCTCCTACATGCTGCATGGTGTCCAGAGTGAGCCAGACCTGGGGTCTGGTCCTGCCTCCACTCTTTGCTGGTTGTGGCCAGGGGTGCCCTTCACCTCTGAGCCCTTGGCCCTCTCTGGTGCAGGACAGGGACCTCTCCTGCTGCTCTCATAGGACTACTGGAAGAAGCAAATCAAACCAGAAGCACTCAGCACAGTGCTCATCACAGGAAACAAACTCCTGTAATTGACATTTTTTGAGGGAAGACCAATTGCGACCAATGCCTCATATTGCCACAAAGGCCCTGAGGTACCTCCAAGCTCTCTTGCAGGATTTGCTTCTGTTGAAGAAAATACTGTAGCTAAGGTTGATCATTCGGGAGATGTGGACCAAAGAATTTGACTTAGAGGACAAGAACAATTTGAAAGAAGCAGAAGTCTGCCTGCTGGCCTTCTCCCCGGGGAAACTCACTCCCACGAGACACTGCTGGGCAGGGAGAGGCGGGGCTCCTGCTGACACACACGTTGTGAGGGTTGGCGCCAACCCATCTCAGCACATATTGCCATTGGGAACACAAGGCAGCTTGGGGATTTTATCCCGTAGCAAATGATGCAAATGATAGTCATTTTTAACTGCCTGTTCATTTAGCTATTGGATCAGGGAGAGAGACCTGTTTTTCCAAGACGACCTGATGTTTCCCCTGCCATTTGTCCCTGGTGTCCTTCCTGGGTACAGCAGGGGGGAAGGCTTCTAGAGAGGACTTGGGACCTGGGAGCAAGGCTTTGCTTTCTTCCAGAGCATAACTCTTTGCTATTCTCTCCATGATCGGAACACTCTAGTCTGGGTTAGGAGATAGCCAGAAATTGTTGGTGAAACCTGTAATACATTGTGGTCTAAGGTCTGTACCAAAGGTGGTCTTAGAGGGGGTGAGAGGCACCCAGGATTACACACTGCCTGTAGCCTAGTCTTGAGTACATTTTTTTTCTCTATCTGCTACTTAGGAACACACTTTAGCATCTAAAAAATAAAAACCATGGCCTCTAAAGGGCACATGCGTAAAGGCTGCCCCATCCCCGAGTTTCCACCTAGCCTCGGAGATACACAGCCATCTGGGTTCTGTCTCTCCTGAACTCATGCCCCCCATGCTTTTATTGTGTGTGTGTGTTTTATTTTAAATCCATAAGATAATTGGGTTTCTGTGGGGCTAACTGAATTTCCCCAATTTAATTTGCAAAGCTGCTCCCCAGGAGCCATTACAGCGCTTGCTGTCCTCCAGATTGGATTATTGGCCTCTCTGGGGCTGCTGCGCTCTGAGTCAGAAGGTGGGGCCCGGCTGTAACCTGATTACCTGAGCAGCGGAACTTCTTGCTCTTGATCTGGCTGATGCGCTTGTTGGCCAGCCGGCGTGGGCTGCTGCAGCGGGCCCCACTGGTCTCGATGGGGTTGTCTTGGAGGTAGTCGGCCAGCCACTTCAAGTGGCAGTCGCACACAAACGGGTTTTGGGCTAAGTGGCTGTGAGAGGGACGGGAGTCCATGAGGAGTGACCAGCAGTGCCACGACCTACCCCACCGACCCACCAGGCTCCCTCCCTCATTACCCCTGACCTGGCCTCCTCTGGGGGCTGCGTTCAGACAGGACCCAGGGGCTTGAAGCCCGCTGTCTGTGTGACCGTTACAGCTGTGGCTGGCTTTGGGTCGGGGAACCAGCCTCCCTGCTCTCCCGACTTGGGGCAGGACCTCCACCATTCTGGCCGGGCCTTGGGGCTTATGCTCAGAGCAGACTGCATGTCACTTCTCCAAGCTCAGTAACACCGGTGCTGAGCGTGGCTGGCATGGACACTGGCCCGCGGTGGGTGTTCGTACCTAGAGGCGGGTATTGTTACTATCCTCCTCAGCGTGAGAGCAGCTTTGGGAGTCTGACTTCCTCTGCCCCAAAGCGCAGCACGTGGTGCTTGGTGCCCTGGGTGCAGGTAATATGCAGCAGCTGTTCTTGCTCTTTATTGGCGCCTGTCTCTGGCTATGGAAGCAGAAAGTGCTGGAGGACTCAGAGCATCTCCAGAAGCCCCAGACTGTGCTCAGGCCTGGGGCTGGGGTGAGGCTCTAAGCTTGGGGCTACAGCCATCAAAAATATGGGCTGAGATCTGCGCTCAGGAGTCATCTGATGGAACTCCTTATGAACACCCACAGTACTTGGGAGTGAGGGACTGCTCCCTAAAGAAGGTGAAATGTTCTCAGGGTGCTTGCATTGGGGTTTGGTTTTGCAGGGTGGTGGGAGTTGCTTGTGGGCAGGAAAGGGTTATCAGCAGAGATGGAGCCTGCTCAGAATACAGTAGCTGTAAATGGTTAAGAGAGCAGGTAAGTAACAACTCTGCCTGGATTCAAATCCTGCTTCTTGCTAGCTGTGCAACCTTGAGTAAGTTACTTAACCTCTCTGTGCCTTGGTTTCCTCACAAAGAAATAGGGGATCACCATAATACCTATCTCACGGGGTTGTTATGAGGCTTAAAGGTTTGAATACAGGACAAGTACTCAGCTCAGCATCAAGCACCACGTGAGTGCTTGGTGCAGGTAAGCTGGTAATACTCTTGCTGTCCATTCTCACTGCGGCCTCTGTAGATCTGTCTAGACACGCTCGCTTTGCCTTCACTTCGGGTGTTCTCCATGACTGAGTGTTTGGGGTTGCCGGCTGCTCGGGCCAGTGCTGGAACTCACGGTGGCATACTCACAGTGTCTGGATGGCCTGCAGAGGGGCAAAGAGCCCCTTGCTGACGGTCTGCAGCTTGTTGTCATACAAGGAGAGCAGGTTGAGGTTCTGTAGGTCCTGGAATGTGTTCACCCGGAGGCAATTGATCTTGTTGGCGTTGAGGAGGCTGCAAGCAGAAGGGAGGCTGGTGACTGCCCAGTCCTGGTCCTGTGGAGCGAGGGCTGCAGCTGCAGCGGGTGGGCTGCAGAGCTCCCAGAGCCCTCCTTCCAGGGAAAGAGAGGGACCTTGGGGCCACCTGTACATCCAGTCACATGGACACTGGGCCGCACCCTGAAACCTCCGGGAGCCTCCCTTGCACACCACCCTCAGAGGAAGACTGGAAACGGAACCCCATGCTGCTGACTTTCTGCTTCAGCATGTGGGGCTCCCAGGAATCAGACAAAAAAATTATTTGCCACAATTGTTGTAAAGCTTTGGTTGATTGACTAAAGGAGTCTTGATTCAAAAAATGCCTTAGAGTTCTTTTGGATCACTGATCTCACTGGAAATTTGATGAAAGTTAAAGGTCATCCTCCCAGAAAAAAATATATCCATTGGTAGGCATGTGTGTATACACGTCTGAATTCACTCATTCTTTCTCTCCCTCTCTGTGTGCACAGAGTCCTGTGTGATCTGACCTCTGCCCCTTTCCCCTCTCATCCTCTCCACCCCGAGTCACTACCCTTTAGTTCCTCCAATACATTACAGCATCGCAGCCCCAGTCCTTGAACACGCTCTTTACCCTGTTTCATAAGGGGGCTTCCTCTGACTCTCAGCTCAAATGTCCCCTCCTCAGAGAGGCCTGCTCTGCCTATTTCCTCCACAGCAGGACCCAGAGGCCCCCTTTATTGTCTCTCACAGTCCACCATTTATTTCCTTCATAGCACTTCTCTCAATTTGTGATTATGTTTGTTTACTGTTTGCCTCCCTCCCCAGACTATAAGCTCTCTGATGGCACACATGACGTCTATTGTATTCCTCCCTATATCCTGAGTGCCTCACCCAAGCACTTAGTAAGGAATATACTCCACTCCATAAGGCAACTCCGGGGGGTCACACTCCTCCAACGTGGCACCCATTCCCCCAGGGCAGCCTTCCTCTCCACAAGGGAGCTGTTCTGCTGTGGCCTTAGCTCTTCAGACCCCTCTCCTCACACACAGACACACACATACACCCAGACACACAGACACACACACACACATGTATCAAAGGAAGCTGCCTTTCAGGTGAAACTGCTCCAGAATGGCGGATGCCATGAGGGTTATAGGAGAGTTTTCCAGAATGGAGTTGGCAAGTAAGGCAATTTTGGGTCCTAAGAATACAGTTCTCATTTATGATCCTAGGCCAACTAGTTATGCTCTCAAAACTAGCATAAAATAATTTCTCACTCCCTCCTGAATGAAAGTGGGGGAGGGAGGAACTAAACCAGCAAAAATGTTGAATTTTTAAAATTTCTATTTTCAAGGCTGGCTCAATGCTTCCCCTGTGGGGAATGACCCATGAGAACCATAATGGGCTGGCCTGCCTCTGGGGTCTCCTGATGCCAGGGCACCAGGGGACTTTAGCTGTGAACAGTAAGGCTGCCCATGGGAGATAAATCACCTGTGCCACCTCTTCCTTTTGGCAGCCTGTCCTCCCAGTGGGCCCTGTGCATCCCGTGTGCAGGCAGGCAGCTGTGGCCATGGCAAGTGGAAGAACTGCCTGTTTAATCTGGCTAATAAGGGGCAGTGTCCCCAGGGCCCAGGCAGATTGTTTCTGCCTTGCAGAGGAAAAAAGCTTTCATAGCTAGAATACTTCTCATGTTTTCCAGAGTGCTGCCCTGACATCCTATTATTCTCACAATAACCTGGGCAGATGGGCAGAGCTGGCCTCCCAAGTTACAGGTGAGGAAACAGAGGCTGAGAGTTTGGTGGGCTTGTTCAAGGTCACACATGTTTCCAGGGAGCATGCTGCAAGTAGTTATGATAATTTAGGTCTCTAGAGGGTTCAGTTTCTTCTTTATGAATGCCCTATCTACCCGGCCCATATGTCTGTCCCTTTAGTAGCATTTCCCCCAAGAATTTCCTGTGCTTTGTATATTAAATTTTAGTCAAGGTCATTCCATGTTGGGGGCATCCAAAGGAGAATGCTATGGAGCAGAGAAACAGGGAGAACATCTAGAGGACCCCACAGGCCCAAGCTCCACGGGGGAATGGGCCTTCATACACACACACACACACACACACACACACACACACACACACACACACTCACAATTTTTTTGGTTTAAAAAGGAAAAGTATGTGGTAAATAATTTTTTCCAAATCTTGATATTCAGGAACTTGTTAGGGTATTGTCTTGCTAGGAAATATTGAACTGTTCAGTAGAGACCAGGCCAAAGGTGCCAATCTGGTGGCCTGAGGACAGAATCCTCCCTGCAACATACTGCAACATTCCATATGCAAATCTGTTCGTTCAGTCCTTCCTGTGTCTTAAAAATCAGGAAATTTCTCTCCTTCTCCAGTCACAAACACACACTAACATACATAAGCATACATTAGATTTCCATTCTCTTGAAAAAAATTTCAGAGGCTCAAGGAACCCTGGGTCCATTTGAGGCAGCTAAGAGGTGGCTGCCCCCTTTAGATAGGACATATGCTCTCTATTTGCCACAGTCCTCACTACTCCCTATTGTTATACTTTACTAGTTTATTCTACCTACCTTGCCTGAGTAGGAATTTAGATTTGAGACTCTAGTGCAGATTCGTGTGCCCAATTGCAGCACTTAGTTCTGGGGACAAGGAAGATGGCCAGGAGGACATAGGCATGGCAACTTTGACCTGCCTTGAAAGGGCATCCAAACTGCATGTCATGCTTGCAACCCTCCCCACCCATCAGAACTACTGGGGCTTCCTTTTTCTGATCCAGAGAGAGGATCTTCCTTGTTCCCTACTGCTCCTAGATCTTTCAGCCTGGCATATTATTGCAAAAAGTAAGGCATCAAAACAACCCAGGCTGGCAGGATTAGTAGGCAAAGACAGCGGGAGGCGCATGAAACAGAAGCAAAAGGAAACACAGCAGGGCAGCCCCCAGGTCACCTATCGTCTCCTGAGCCGCTTGGCTCCCTCAGGCAAGACACAGAGGTGCGGGGAGAGATAAAATTAAGCCGATTATCAGATTTAGATGCCAAGGACAGCCTCATTGATCCCCAGCACCAGCAAGATCTCACAGCCTGTCCTTCTGTCCTCTCTCCTTTGAGAGGAAGTTGGCAGCTACTTAGCTCAGTCTCGCCTCCATGAAAGACTCTCTGAGCTCTCTGGCACGTGGGCAGGAGCTGGAAGGAATTTTAAAAAAACACCCTTTGATGGAGCAAATAGAGACTACATAACTATTTGAAATAGGGTATAGATATTCTGTTGTCCTGACATAGGCCTCCCTCCTCCTCCACCAAGGTTGCTTGATCTGTCCCAGTCCATGCCCTCTGAGGAACAGCCGTGTAACTGCAGTGTGAAAGGATGATAATCACACAGTCTCATTTCTAGAAACCACAGCATTGTGTGCAGCCATGTGCCTAACATTGTTCAAAGCACTTTCCATGCAGTATTTTCTGTCACCCTCACAGCAGCACTAAATTCATCCTCATTTTGCTGATGAGGAAACTGAGGGTCAGAGTGGTGATAGATTTGACCGGTGTCACACAGTGAAGTGACCCAAGTGACCCAGGTCACCTAAGTGAAGCTCTAGCCTGTCTGGCTCCAAAGCTCATTTCTTATCCACCACATAAAATCCACATTCTCTTTTCTGTGTGTGGCGGGACGTGTTCACTGTCTCTGGAGAGTGGCTATTTTGCTAGCTTTGGAAGGCACCAGGCATGCTTCAGGTAGACAGAGATCTGGCGGGGTCTGGAAGGCTGCTTGCCTCTGGGTTGCACAGTGGTGTCAGGAGTCCTGTTGACTCTTAGAAGGGGCCTGGCACCATGCTGGAAGAGATGGGATACCTACCAAACTGCCATTGGCACAAAGTGGCTGGTTCCCCACTGATTGGCTTGCACCTGTTTCAGCCTTCGGGGATCACTGACTCAAGCGCTGTTTTGGGAGCTGCTGTGCTCAGCTCTGTGCTCCCCTCACGCTGAACTCTCACTCTGTTCTGGACAGCCCAGGGGATGACGATGAGGCAGATACAACAGCATCCCTCATGTAAGACGGGAGGCTCCAGTTTGCCTCATTCAAGGGGCTGCCTGGTCCTCAAACTCAAAATTCTGATACCCTAATTAGATCTCAGCGTGATCTGCTGTTGGATCCAGCGAGTCGGGGGTTTAGGAGCATAGTGTGTTCACAGATATTTCCCCAGAAACAGATCCAACCATCTTTTGGGGCCACCTGCTTCCAGACCAACCTTCCAAAGAAAGTCAGAGGTCATAGAAACAACAAGAAGGGGAGGGGCTGAGATGATGAGGCCAGATGGACAGCTGGGGCCACGTGACCCAACAGGTACTATGCACTACCTGTGAAGAGGCCCTCGCCAGGCACCTTATGAATTATCAACTCACTGAATCTCCCCAAGGCCCTACGAGGTGTTATGTCCACCTGACAGATGACACCTCTGGGCTCAGAAGCTGGAGGACCTTTGAGCAAAGTGGTAGGCTGCCATCTGGATCCATGCTATCTTTAGGCTAAAGGCTTCGCTCTCACCCACGCCCGTCCTGATGCCTCGGTACAGCGCTGTGGAAATCACCTAATGGTAACCGGATGGGGGGCGGGGAGGTACGTTCTTTGTAGCCACTCCCATTAACTTAGTGATGATTCTACAATAAAACAACACAGAGGGAGCCGTGCTAGTCAGAGGGGATTAAGGAGAGTGGCACAACTGAGAGGGGGAGTGCCCGTGCATTACCTTCTAAATTTATTTTCCGAGTGTTGGCTCTGCGAGGCACTCTGCCACCCCCTCTTCTCGCAGCACTTTCAGCCTCCACATATGTTCCACGTCAAGAGGTATTAGCACTCAGCCCATTGACTAACCAACATAACGATGCTGCTGAGAGATAATCCTTTCCAGGAGCTGCTGCCTTCAGGAAAAACCCAGCAGGAAACAGAAGCCATTGAGAGCCACAGAGCTGGCGGGGGAGGGGGAAGTGAAACAGCCGGAGTCTGAGCTAAGGAGGGCTCCAGCGGCTCAAGTCCTTCTGCTAGGGGACCAGGCCGGGCAGGCGGGGAGAGTCCTAGGGGCCCTCACCCTCCCAGCAGCCTACAGCTTCACTCAGGTCCAGGGGATCTGGGAGCCAGACCACTGGAGAGGAATGAGGCCCACCCTGGTCACCGAAAAGGACACACCGTGTCCACTCTCTCTAAAGTGGACAGTGGGGCAGAAGAACACTGAGGCCCCATTTTTAGCTATCGCCCTTGCCCCACATCTCCTCCTCCGTGAAGCATCCCCTGGAGCTCACGGGCCTTTGCTGCAAGGTTTGGAAAACACAAACATCTGGAGTCAGGTTACATGATAAATTGCATTAAAATCACCTTGGCAACTCCAGAGGTTCACATGTTGATGCAGTGACCCAGCTATCATTTGGGGTGATATTTATATTCTCCACCCCCACCCCGCCCCCCACAATCCTGCAGAAGACAGTGGTCATATTACTCCTCCTCTTTATGTGGTGATTATGTGGAAATGATGAAAGAATATTCCAAACTCTAGAGTATAAAGTCTTTTCAGAAAACTTGTGCCCAGAAAGAGTGTAGTGGCCCCTTTCCCAGAGAAGAAGGGAAGCCCTTCCGGGAAAGACTGGGAGAAGAAGGTGGGCCCAGTTCCTTTTCCTAAGGCAAGGCTTGGGGGTCACTTGTGTTTCATAAACACTCAGATGCAGCTACACGAAGGAGAAAGATGGTACCAACAGCTATCTGGCATAACCCTTTCTATGGCTCCTCCAGTAGGGAAATTATTTTTAAAGAATGGGTTATAAAGGCTCTTTGTTATTAAAAAAATTATCTGTGTGTTCCTGGAAGTATTTATCACCATGGGCATAAACGATCAGTGGGGACACCAATTAGGGGAGCGATTCTGGACCCCTGATGAACCTGCAGGAAATACAGTCAAATCTCTCCCATTAATGTCTTAAAAAACTTTTTTTCTCTAGATTTAACCCTCTGCCATCCTGAATTTCATTATGTATTAATTGTATGAAGGGCCACTCTTTTCCCTGAGAACAGACAGTATGTTCTCACCTTCCCCTAAGAAATATGAGGGATTTATTTTGACTTTCAGGAACCTACTGAGGCCAAACAATGGGAGGTGTCTGGTGATACCTGGTGCCATAAGGTCAAGGACCGCTGGCCCCAACCAGAGCCTACTCTTGTGGCTGGGTGCCCTGGGCCACACAGTGCCCAGCTCTCTGGGAGGAAGCAGAAGGAATCCTCCAGGTCCCAACCCGGGGCAAGGAAGACACTGCCCGTTTCCCCTTTCCCCTTTCTCCTGATGCCTGCACTGACTGCCACAGGCTGTGTGTTGTCATGGTGATTCCTGATGCAGGGAAACACAAAGGCGCAATGCTACAAGTGGCCTTTCAGAAAACAGGCCCTCCTCTGACTTCTCAGACATAGGAGGCCCCTGAGAACAGGGTGCAAGCAGCTAGGCTTTCCTCAGGTGAGCAGAGGGAAACTGAGGCTCTCAGCGACCAGACAGGGGCCCATCACATGCTGCCAGGAGACTTGGCTTGTGCAGCCCTCCCCCAGCAGCTCCTAGGGCTGCGGTCACTTGCCTGACTGCCACCTGCTTACTGTCAGTCCTTGAAGAGGTGTGAACCATTCCCTCCATGGCCAGGCAGGGAAGGATCCCAGCGTTCAGGTTTCCCTGAGAGCTCTCTGGAGGAACCTCCGGGTGCCCAGGAGTGGGAAGAACTCCTCCCTCAGAATGCCTCCCACTGTTCTAGGAAGAGTAAGCCTGCTCCTGCTGCCAGGGAGGCCAGGTCTTCAAGACCAAGCAGCTCCTTGACCGCCCTCCTCCAGGGTTCAGGGCAAGGCCATGTGGTGGTGGCAGGGAGCCAGGGGATGGCGCACCGAGACAGCGGCCCGGGGCTGCTGACAGGAGGTGCAGCAAGAGGAATGGGTTCACGGCTCAGCAGCGCCTCCTCTTGGCCCGAGCCAGTGGGGAACTCGTTCTGTGTATCATAAAACTTGTCTGCAGTTCTGCCTATGACTGGGTCTGAAGCACAAACCTCTCGCGTGGACTCTAGAATCAGACTGCCTGGGTTCCTCTGCTCCATCACTTAAATGCTGAGCAATGCCACCAAGTTACTCAACCCTTCAGTGCCCTGGTTTCCCCGTCTGTCAAATGGGCCTTTCAACAACACCTTCCTTGTAACACTGTTGTAAAGATTACAGGAGGTGATGCATATAAAATTGCTTAGCACAGGTTCCAGAGCATATTAAGTATTGGATCAATATTAGCTGCTATTATTAGCAGCAGTAGTAATCATTGTGAAACAGCTGGTGAGGGAGAGTGAGCTACAGGGAGTGTCAGTGAGGTACTGAGACAGGGAGAGAGTGAGCTAGCAGTGAGTTTTGCTCACTGCTCTGTAACTGGCATGTTGCTTGGCAAACTCCAAGATCCTCAGATCGTCTTGTCTGCCTTCCAGGAAAATCAAACAGGTGCCTGGGTGTCTTAACTTATTCCAGCCCCAAGATAAGCTGGTTTGGTTTAGGACCTCCTGGAGCAGACTTAACATCGACCACAGCCAGCCTTTACATGAAAGCGTCCACCTTGAATGACATGCATGCCATGCAGTCAGTGAGCACTAAACGAATGCTCTTTGTTCCCTGGGGCAGTTGAAACAGCACAGCTTGCGGCTGCCCATCAGGAGAGGAAGTGATGGCTCTAGAGACATGCTGAGGGCTTTTCTTGCTTTGGGGCAAGACTGACCTCTGAGCTACGAGGCCTCTGGAGACCCTCTGGCTGGCTGCACACCCAGGGTCTCAATCTCTACAGGTGTCCCAGTTGCCCAGAAGCCTGGAGGGCAGGGGACTCAAGAGGAGCTAAGCACTCTAAGCGTTCACCCGAAGTTTAGTCAAGGAAGGGAACGGATGGAGTTGGGGAGAAGAGAACAGGTCACTCCTCTGGTGATCCAGCTGCTCTCTTCCCCAGAGTTGGGGTCGTGCCCAACGGCATGTCATGCGCTAACCCTGGATTCTGAGAGGGCTCCATGTGGGGTACTTCAGTCCTCAGCAGTGTCAGAGTGAACTTCACACTTCTTGTCCAAATGAGTATCTGACTCATTTCCCAGCAGCCTGTTTTAAAGAGAGCTGCTGATAGACTATCTTGCATCCCCAGTGATAATAAGGGTTGTTACTAATAGCCATTGGATGTGTTTATACAATGAGTATCTGCAGGAGCAGAACCTGCATATGATTAATTACAGGGAGACATACTAGCTATTTTCAAACATTTAAAGATTATGACAATAGCCTTTTCTTGAGCTTCCCAGAGGCCATTACGGAGGTTTAGTATAAGAAAGAGCTTCCTAACCTTCTAACTCCATGGTAATGACTTGTCACAGAAAGTGTCATGGATGAGCCATAGGAAGATTGGTCAGGGAGGCCATGGGAGGCGTTTCTGGACAGAAGCCTGTGCTTGAAGCCCAGAAGTTTCTTTGAACTCTAAGATTTTGGAACTTAAGCATGTGACTCTTGTGAGGATGCTACCCAGAGGACAGGATATTGGGTTTAGGGGGGTCATTCCTAGGACTATTGAAGCTCCTCCATGTAGACCCATTTGCTGCAGCCTCTGAATCCTTCTGAAGCCTTGAGATATTCTATTTGTGTTGGCCATCTGCTGGAATGAATAAATCAAGAAAATGATCCAGGAGACTGGGTAGAGACTAGGCTAGACCAATTTGGTGGGATAGCTGAAAAGTTTGGAGAAACGGAGGAGGGCAGGCAACAGATGTACCCACTTCATCAGAGGCTGCATGACGAGACTGCCAGGAAGGGAATACCCAAGATCACCTCGTGTGGCAGGGACAACCTGGCTTTGCGAGGCACCAATAATTTGAGAGACAGAGAAGAAAAACACAAACCTCTTGCAAAAAGCTTTCAAGAGAAAGGAGAGGAAATTATCTAGATTACCAGAATATTCTCATCAGGGCATTCTTATCAGAGTGTCTCCAGTCTACCAAGGAGAAATCCAATCTTCAGCAGGATGAACTCTAAATTAGATCTAATCAGGACTTGCTTTCCAACTGCTCAAAGGCAGGCAAAAACCCAATGACGGCTACAGTTGCTGGTTCTTTCTGGAAAGTGAGCCTGTCTGAGTTATGTCAACTCTTGGCTGTGAGAGAATGGGGGATGTTTGTCTTTACTCCCAGCTACTCAATTCCATCTGCTTAAAATGGTGATATTAAACTGGAGTTGCCTTCCTGGCCCATGCAAAGTCCTGTTAGTTCTATTAATCTCATGACTGCTATCTGCTTGGAGCTGGTATATTTCTTTTTGAAAAAGATATGCATCTCTTGAATCCTTACAACATACCATGCCCTGTGCTAGGCACTTCAGTGCATGCTATGTTTCTCCTTAATGCATGCAAAGGCATTGTCCTTTCAACACCAAACACACAGAATGTAAAATGATATTCAGCCCAGCAGAACACAACACCCCCAAATCTACCTCAAGGCGGACACTATTGTTACTCTTCTTTCAAGGGATTAATAGCTACAGTTAACTAGCCTTATGGTGGCAGTTATAACTTACAGTTTCTTTGCTACAAGCAAAGAACACCATCTGTGAAACACCCAGCTCCCTGCAGAGCTCCTGCGTGTCATTCTAACAAACAGCCTTAAAGGCCCACTGAGAGCTGGGACCTTTGAACACAAATATGCTTGCCCATAGATAACACAGAGTAAGACAGACATGGAGACAGAGGTGGGGGGACATGCATGGAAAAAAATAACGGAATTTTCTTTCTCTTGCTTCAGCTTCATTGAACCAAGCCTGACTCCTACTCTGATGGACAGCTGTCTGGAAACTGGCTGGACATCACACTGTGACATGATTCACATTACTGTATTGTCCTAGGAGAATCTATCCAGGGCTGAGTCTTACAGGACATGGGGAGGGTAGGGAGTAAAGATATGGGAAGGGGAAGGCTAAGGAAAAGTCTCACTTCCTCTTTCTTACAGAATCTTTGGGAGTCACCCTGTGAGATGTGTTGCCTCTCTCCATTCTTGCTTCTGGCTCCCACTCAGCCCGAGACCCAGTCTGCAAATTCATACTGCTGCTTCACTTCACTGCACATGGGAAGTGGGGAAGCCCCAGGCCCCTTTCTTGCTGCCCATGACTTGGAGGTGGTTTTACAGACACACACATTCATGCACGTACATCTTGTGCTTTTCAGAGAACTGGACCCTCCTCATCCATAAGACCATGTAAACACTACTGCTGTCTCCACACCTCTTTTGCTGTGTGACTAAGGGCAAGTCACTTGCCTCTCTGATACGTGGTATTCTCCATTGCTCCCAGGATATTTAGGATCATTTCCTACTACCAGTAGGAACTGATGGTCCCTGAGCAGACATGGACACACACACACACTCCCACACTCACAGTACATGTGTGGAGATGCTCTGGCTATCTAATCACAAACCAGACCTAATTCTCCCCCAATCAGAAATCTTAAAATACAGAATGAGCTAAATTCCTTTCCTTGCTTGCCTCCCCACATCAGAGTTCAATTATCTTCCTCAAACATTTAAGCTCAAATGACTGGGATGAAATAAATGCAAATAAATAATCCCAGAGCTGCAAATTCAAGACAACAAATCTTCCTTTAAATTAAATAAACACTTCTCCCCTCAGCCATATCTTATACAGATAGAGTCACATTGGTGACAGATTATGCCCTTCCCTAATTATTTCACCACCCCACCCCCACCCTTCTTCAAGGTCACATGTCTGAGAGAGCTCCATTTCAGCTTTAATACTGGAATATGATATGTGAATGTTTTAGTTGCCTAAATTCCTAGCACACTCCTGCAAGATGCTCCCCCTTGAAGGAGTTAACTCTGGCTTAGTTTCTAGCCCCCAAACCGAGGGCTAGAAACTCATGCCTGGGTCAGGCTCCTGAGCTGTGTCATTTAGATTTGTTTACATTGCCCTTGGCCTCCCCCTGCCAACTCCCTGGCTCTCCTTCCAACAGAAAGAGGAGGTGGAGGTGAGGGGTGACAGCTCAGAATTTTATTTTTCCTTTTGGTGTATACAAAGTCAAAAGAAGAACTCTACAGAGCATGACTAAAGTTTGCAAGGAAGAACCTGCCTGGGGTCCCAGAGACACAACGAGTGACAGGTGCCTACTCACAGCAGCTGTAGGGACACCAGCCCATCAAACAGTCCCTTGGCGATCTCGGTGATCTTGTTCCCATAGAGCACCCTGGAAAAGAGCGAAGAACACAGTAGTCACTGTGGATGTGAGGTCACTGGAAGCCATTCACATGGGAGGCTGTCACCTTGGCTAACTCTGGTCGGGAGGAAGGACGTCTCAGCGCGTCTCCTTCCCCAGGTGGCCTCATTCCTTCCCTCCACCAGTGAGCCGCAGGCAAGCGCCACTAGGGGCTGGCTGGACAGGCTGTCTGGGAGGCGAGGAGAAACGGGCCCCGTCGTCTTTCATCCCGGGCAGCCCAGCTCAGTGAGTCATCCACAATGGGAAGCAGCAGTCCCTCTGTGTGCCTGCCTGAGCTGCTCATATGACTCACACCCCGGCAATAAATAAGATGTGTGGGAAGCTGGCAGGCCTTGTGTCTTCTTGACTTCAATGGGTATTGATCAGGCTGAGCACAGCCTATAGAATGTTTCCTTTTAATATCCCATTGCATCCTAGGAATTCCTTAGCTGAGTTCTTTGATCATCCATTGAGACAGGGCTTTGGGACTCTGGAGTGCTATCCAGATAGACTTGGGACTGCTGAGTCAGGGGCTGGCTCTTAGGAAAAGTTGAGGAGCAAGGAACTGTCATCTCAGATTGATGGCAGCTCCTGTACTCCACTCCCTTTTCCTATTCTTTGAGCTCCAGGAACCAAGGAACTCTGAAGTCTTTGATCCCACTGTCTTTTAGAGCTACAGGTTCCTCGCACTGGTATCTCCTATTCATGGGCAAAGTCTTTGACTTGTGAGGCTTGGGGAAGAAGCCTACTGTCCGCCTCTGCAGCCCAGCACCCAGAGGGTCCTACTGGCCTTCAACACAGGCCCAGAAGACAATGCTGGCCTCTCCCTGCTCTCATCCATGGCACAGACTTTGCATCTCGTGGGTGCAGCCTCCTCTGAGAAGGAGGGAACTGAGCTAAAGAGAGTTTCATTTTTATTTTTAATTCCCTCTCGGGCTCTGAAGAGCACAGAATGAATGCAATATTCAATCCCCATTCAGATTACAAATCCAGATTTTTATGTGTCTTTGAGGAGGCAAAATATTAGGATGAAAAAATGGTAAATGAGAGTGATAAACCAAACTCCCCATTTTCCAGATGCCACCAGGAGTGAAGAGTGAGTGCCTCATTCAGCCTGCGGGTGTGTTTCATTAATGTTTCAACAAATTAATGAGTAAATAAAGTCAGCATGATGGCGCAGGCTCACATTTGTAATTCATATTAACGTCCCACTGCTCACTGTTCCAAAGGTAGTAATGTCACTGTCTGCTCGTCTTGGCTGATGTCAGGACTTCTAGTGTAGCAGAAGCTGGTAGGGTGGCTAGGCTGTGGGTCCTGCAACCACAGGTCCTCACATCACTCATCACACCTCCGTAAGGGATGCTCTGAGCCTAGTGGCTCAAAACCACTCTTAGGCAGGCTGAAGTGGGCTGTGGACCCACCTTGGGGCATCTAGGTGTGGACGCATCTGGCTTCCCCCTAGATCTTCCCTTGACTGCCTTCTTCCCACCTTTCAGGTCTGCGCTCAAATATCTCTTCCTTGGGGAGCTTCTCTTGAATACTGCAGTTAATATGTTTCACCACCTGCCACTCTCTTTATTTCACATCATGTTATATTATTTATTCATTAAAATTTTTTTTCTGTGCCTCTACCTCCCTGTTCCCTTGAATGTGGGCTCTGTGCACGGGGTGACATATGGTTAGTTATGGCTGGGTACCTACAGCTAAGATGGGAATGGGGTCTAGCACAATCAGGATTTGTTGGAAGAATGAACAAAGAGGTATGGGGTAAAGACCTTCCTGCCCTTTCTTTACCTTGGTCACTCCTGAGGTTGACTGTATGTGTTCAAAGCCCTATGAGGCCAAGAGGCTTGTCAGACCAGTTCATTGCCACATTCTCAGTGCCTGTAACACTACTCAGTACATAGTAGGCACCTACTGAATGGATAAATGCATAAATTGGGGGTCAGAGGCACTTCCCTTAACAGTGTCCCAGAACATTTCAGAATTGGCTAGTGGCGTGCCAATTTCATGTTTGGCAACCAGATTTTGAATTTATTTTCCTGTGGGACCAGAAGCATCTCACTGTCCTCAGACTGTCACCAAATCCCAGCACAGGGAAAGCAGACAAGGGGATGGGAAGGCAGGGGCAGGGACAGGATCCTGGTGACAGAGGGCCACCCTCCCTTCTCCTCTGTGATCTTCAGCACAATAAGCAGACACTAATCTCACACACAATCCTGTCTTTGATATCCCAGCCAGATGTTCTATTCGATAAATGAAACTAATTTACTCTGCAAGCAGCAGGCAACAGCTGAATCAAGATTCTTCTTTGTCCTCAGCCCCTTCTGGGGGGGGAAGCAGGTGGGGGAAAGACGTGTATATATCTTGTTACCTGCCCGCTCATAAATTAAGCAAACAGGCTTCACTGAGAGGCAAAGACTGGACAGCTTGCCTTGAGTATCCTGGCTGTTGCCCAGGTGCGCAGGTCACCAAATGACATAAATCACATCAACCCACGCGAGCTTTGTTGTACCTCACTTATACTTGGCACAGTCCCTCCATAGGCCGCACAACACGTGGACCAAGAGTGTAGGCTCCATGGTCATGCTGCCTGGGCCCAAATCCTGCTTCTCCCACTTGCGGACTTCTCATAGGCTACCTTTATTTATTCAAGAAGTTTCATTTTTTGCAATAACTATGAGCCAGGTACTATGTGAGGAGCTGAAGATTCAGCCAGGATCAAAACAGACAAAAACCCCTATCAGTGTGGAGCTTAGATCACCCAGTTTCCTCAACTGGAAAAGACAGAGGAGAGTCCCTATTTTAGGTTATGAGAATTAAACTTGCAAGACTACTAAGCAGCACCTGCCAGCACTCACAAAGTGGTGTGTACCGCCGGCTGTTAGTGCTGTTATCTTGGCTGCCAGGAATGTGGGGGCAGGAAAGGTGTCACTGTCCCCATCTTCCTTGTGAGAAAACATGCACTGAAAACTCGAATGACTTCCCTACGCCACAGGGTGCGCCACTGAGAGAATCAGGGCGGTGCTTCTCACCTCCCTGCCCCTGGGAACCTCTGAGCCCCGGTGGGGTAGGCTTGGGGTAGGCTTGGCTCTACCCAGTTAGTTGTACTGGGGTTTCAAGATCAAAGGAAGGGCTTCCAGGATGGGCCTGAGGCTTTCTCAGCACAACTGCTGTGAGGCTGGTTTGGAGAAAAAGCCTGAAAATCAGGGGGAGAAAATTAGCTCTTCCCTTGACAAGGGCACATACATGGCGAAATGGGTACCTGGGTAATAAACATATGTTTCAATTCTCTCCCTACATCTCCCTGGAGAGCGCTGTGGAGACATGGGGATTGCACTGGGCACGGGTTAGAGTAAAAGATGCACTTGAATTAGAAGCCAATAAACTGGGAAGCCTCTTGGGCACTTAATCAATAAAAATAATGCATTTAGGTTGTAGAAATATTCTCTGAGATCAATTTCCCCTGAAGAAATATTTGTTTCTTTTACCAGGTTGCCACAAGTGTGTAAGGGAACATAAAACCTTGATAAAACACCTCCTGAAAAATATGGACACATCCCTCTTCTGTCTACCCCTCCCCCTCCCGCCACGCGACTCTGCTTCCACTTACAGCGATGTGAGAGATTTCAGACCCTGGAAGGCATCTGGAGCGATGTCCGATATCTGATTCTTGCTGATGTCTCTAAAAACATTAACAGCAGAGTCTAAGAACACAGCTCAAAGGCATGCTACAGCCATTCCCAAGTGCATATCAAGCATTTAAGGTATTCAAAATGGTGAGAATTAATCACTCACTCAATCAACTTAGTTATTCACAGTGCAGAAGAAGGGGCTAAATGACCATTCAGTTGAATTACCTCATGCTAAAATATACTACATTTGTATCACTCTTCTTGACTTTCAAAGGATGCTCACCCCTGACGTCTTAACTTTGACATATGGCTTTGCATACATGAGCCCTCGCTTTGAAGGTGCAAAGCTGCACCTGTCAAACTAGGGCCTTGATATAGGTCACGTTACCAAGCATTTACAGCATACATGAAGCAGAAACGAGCATCACCCAAACGCAGGCCAGTGTTCCTGTAAGCATCAACTTTTTTTGTTTCATGCCTCAGCAATGGCTTATTTTTCTCCCCAAAAGTCCTGAGTCATTTCACCTCCCTAGTGACTTTGCCTTCCTGACCTGAAAGGAAGTTTTGAGCTGTGATTTAAGTCTCTGTCTGGCTTGGTGCATCCTCCAGGCTGTGTGATATAAGCGCGTCATGAGATCCTCAGGGGATGGCTGCAATGGAGCTTGTCGCTGGCAGTGCTCCTCAGACAGGAGCAAACCCAGGGCGGTGATATCCAGGGCTGGGGGATGCCCTAAGCAAGAGGGATGCTGTGCAGTAGGCAGCCAACCTGACCTTGTGGTGCACAGGCATCTCCCTGAGCCAGCTCCTCCTCAGAGCCACGAGGCTACCTGCTTTCCAGAGCCCCAGAGATTCCGGGCCTATAGTTCTTGCTAATGGCACATCACTGAGGGAGAAGACTTTGAGTCATTAGCTCTGGAGGGCCTCTGGGCTCCTGTCACTGGAAGGGGAGATGCTCCAGTTTGCAGCAACAACAAATCACTCCGGTCCTTCTTCTTTAACAGAATAAATCAATGGGTCTTTGCTTTTGTGTGGAAGATCAGGAGCTGGGGTCTTGGAGGGTCAACAGGGGGAGATGAGGGAATATCAAGAAGAAGGCACATCTAAGCAGATTCTTGAGCAATTGCCTCCAGTAAGGCCAGACACCCCAGGCCCCCAGCCTCTTAAGCACCATTCTCAGGCCTGGTTCTCTCCTCCTTCTAATAGCCTTCAAAGGGCTACATGAGCACCTTCTCTGGGCCTCTGCTCCTTTTGCTCTATTTCCAAAGCCTGTGTGTTAAAAGATACTTCAGAGGTTAAGGCTTTGTAGGCACAGCTGTAGAGCTTACCCTTTCCGCTGGCAAGATGGCCTCTAACAAATCCACAGATTGTGCTAAAAAATGCATCAGCTTACACCAGGCTTTTCTTCAGCTCTCCATTTTTGTATAAGGGTCTTAACAAGCAAATTCCCCGGATTATCCTAATCTTGCTTGCCCTTGGCGCAGCTGCCTGGCAAGGCATTTCAGGCAAGCATGTAGGGTCTGTGCTCAGATCAGGCTAGTGAGAGAGCTTGATTTCCACCCACTTCCACCATGGGGTGTCCCTCCAAGGTCCTTAGACCTCTAGCAAGTGAGAGGAAGTTTTGTGACCAATGGGGAAGTCCCATGCTTTAGCCTTGTCAGGGCAAACTGGTATTCAGTCCACAACTAAACTTTTGGGTGCACCCCTCTCTATAGCATGAGGTGAGATTCCTTGTGGATTTGGAGATGATGGGGAGTAGAAATTGCAGAAGTGATGGTTTAGGTGGGAGTTAATCCTGGTGGTCACTTCATCTTAATTCTTAACTCTGCAGGAAGGAAACAGTAGCCCTGAGAGGCGAGGCTCTTTAAGTACAGAGTTGGCATCTCGGGTCTTCCTTCTACTTCACTAGATGGATGCAGAAGGCAGTGGCCCTGGACAGGAAGGCCGGCAGGGGAGGGCTTCCACTGCCCACCCATCTTCACGTGTGACCCCTCCCAGTCCACATCAGGCAGTCCCAGGGCTGATGCCAGGCATCAGATGTTCTCCGACCTCACTGGGGTGTTTATTGGATGACCCACAGAGAGTCTGGTTTGGCTGGCTGGGGAACTGGAGTCAGGAGTCTGCATATGTAACAAGTCCCAGCCATTCCCATGCAGGTAGTCCCTGCTTGTATTTTAGGCTACCAGCGTTTTAGAATCTGGTCAGTCTCAGACTCACCCCACTGCCTTGGGGCTTATAAACTGGACGCCCAATAGGGAGTGGCCTTTCCAGACTATTTCGAACAGAGGTGGCAAATTCCAGTGCCTACAAGGGTCAAGAGGGGAATACGTGTGAGGCAGTGGGAAGTGCGGGAGCATGTGGAATACCGCTCTGTCTGAGAGCAGGAAAGTGAAGGAAGCCAGCACATCACTCCGGCCAAATGACACAGGTTTGGCCCTCACATGTCAGCATTGCCACCTAACCAAGCCTGTAATACCGAGAGCTCCTCTCTAGTCTCTACTTCCCCCTACAAATGGCTTCTCTATCTTGATTCTAGCTCTTACCAGCAAGTATTTTTTATACTAAATACACCACTAGAAATAGGTAGGGACAAAGCCATTCATTAAGGGGGAATTAAAAAATAATTGTTAGAGATAAGAGGATGATGTGATTCATTTACAGTTGAGGAGATACTTCTTTCTGTTAGAGATTAGAGATAAACTGGCCACGTACACCTGGGAGGAATTCACACTTGAGGTTTCAAGATCCATTCTCACCAGGGACCCTCCTTCTCCCCAGCCACTGCACTTCAGTCTGGGTTTCTGAAATTCTGTGAGTTGGAAAAATTTTTTAAGTGGTCTCTCTTCTCTACCACCATCCCCTTGGGGAAAAAAGGGCATCATAATAAATATCAATAGCATCATCAGAAGTGATCAAAAATTAAATTCACTTCTCAGGTCGTGACTGAGAAGGTCTCTTGAATTTTGAATGTGCAGATCATGGCAACCCCAATGGGATGGAGAAAGGACAGTAAAACACCGCCAAGCTCTAAATTACCTGGACTTTGCAAAAAATTAGAGCAGTAACTTAAATCATGCAAGAGATGTAGGTTGGGGCAGTAACTGAACTTGTCATTTGTCACTGAAATTACTATCTGGCTGCATAATCAAGCTGGGCTTTAAAAATGAATTGGTTGGGGGCAGGTATGGAGAATGAGCTTGGGGAGGCAGGAGATTAACAGCCCAAGGTTTTAAATATTAAGGCCTATATTTATACAGCTCCTCCAGCAAGAATGCTGCCAAGGGAAGGGAAGCTGCCGTGCTCAGGGCCGGCTCATTATGGTGGTTTCTACTTCTGGAATTGTACCAGGAGAAATTCTTGTTTGGTTTGGATTTCCAGGGAGAGGGGAAGCTGGCTTCCTGAGATCCAAGGGTAAAGCCTACCAACATCACTGTTTTGTGGGGATATTTACTTTTCACATAAAAGGAGTCAGCAGATAGTTAACCTCCTTAATGTAGTCCCTCCTACTCAAGGGAAACCGAGGAATCAGCCTCCAGTGGAGGGAACAAGACTGATTTCATGCGTCTTTCTACCTGCTCCCTCTCTTTCCTGTGGAGGGGGGGGCAGAGAGAGAAAGTAACTGGGATGAGAAAAGCCTCTTGATTATTGGGCTCTAATACACCATTTCTTAGCCTGGGAACAGGAAAGGAATCTGCCTCCCAGACTCTTCATATCAACTGTGGTAACAGCCAGGCGTTTCTGAATTCTACAGACTTCCCTTCAGAGCAGCCTGCTCTCGGTGACTCACGGAGCGGTGCTCCCGGGCAGGTCACGTTATGGGCAGGGGTGGTGGTGTGATGTTGCCACAGTGGGGATGAGGGCCCTGGTGTGCCGACACCCTCAGGGGCGCAGTCGTAGGGAGGGGCCAGCAGTGTTGGTGCACCGGGTGTGGACAGCATGGGGTGGCAGCAGTGCGATGGATATAGCGGCAAGGGGAGGTTGGGAACAATTGTGGACAAGTCATTTGTTGGAGGATCAGGGAGGCCCCAAAGCTTCTTACCTTACTCAGAAAGAACAGGAAGTCCTCACGCAGCCTCATGAGCCCACAGGATCTGGCCCATACCCACCTCTCCAGAGCTTTCCTCCCACTCGTTAACTCCTTACTGTTGTGCCACCTGTCCATGCGCCCACTGCCTTGCATGGGCTTCTCCCTGAGAGTGACTCGGGGCACTGGTGCCCTTCATTCCAGTCACCTGCATGTGGGGCTCTCATGGGCAAACCCACCTGTAATACCTCCCCGCATCACCTTCTGCCCCCTTCCCTTCCTTTGTTTTACTTTTGGGTCCCTATCAGTTCCTGATATTTACTTCTTTCTGTTCTCCCACTTGGACATGTAAGCGCCATGGGAACAGCCTCGTTTGGGCGCACCCCTTGATCCATGGATCCTCGCACTGTCCCTTGCACAGAATACACAGCACTGTTTCTCAGATGAGTGTGTGCATGGTTGCAGGGACTTTGGTGACAGTGCTGTGGAATGACACAGGGCCACTGTCACATCTCTACTGAAATTCCTACTTTAGGTCCGTATCACCAAAGCCAGGGGACAATGAAAATGGTCATATGGGGTTTTTCAGCCAACCAGCTGCCCCTCTCACCCAGGTGATTTCATTTTGGTCTGGTTGGATAGCCCTTAGCTCTGAAGGGTCTAAACCCATACGCCTCTCCAGTGAGGGCAGCACTTCTGAACCTGACCCCTGATCTCTGCTGAGCACTCCTGGTCTGACACTGAACTCTCCAGCAGGGATGTGATGGGGGCTGCCATCTGGGCAGGGTGCCTCCTACATGACACATTCCCCCCAAGACTGAAAGATTTGGGCTCATTTCTTCCCAGGGGAAACTCACATTCGCTTCAGTTTCTTGTACTGGGTGAAGGCTCCGGTGGGGATGGACCTGATGGAGTTCTGTTCCAGGCGTCTGAGAAACAGAGAAGGGTCGATTAGCTGTCCACCAGGCAACAAGTGGTTGCAGAAGGCCTTGAGGACAGGGCACACTTTCTTGGTTAAGGGACATGGGGCAGATACTGTGCAGAAGCCAGAGACTCATGCTGTAGTGTATGGAGCACCCACCCCAGGGTCTAACTCCTCATGGAGAAAGCTAGAGAAGAGAACTTCTCCTTGAGGATTTCTGGCTCTGGTTTATTATGAGCTACTTTTGGAAGCAGCTGTCTTCTTCCAAAATAAGCTGAAAAAGGCAAATGGATGAGGAAAAGGAAGAGTAAAAAGTTGTGGACTCTGTCATGTCACTATTCAGTTAAAAACTCACCCACACTGCTCCTGGGGTACCATACAGGCAGAACCAATGGTGGCTGACTTCATTTTTGGGTTTTTATCTTTTATTGTGGTATAAGTGACATATAACATATTAGTTGCAGGTCTACGTGATGATTCACCACTTGTTTCTGGGTCTTGCAGTTAGCTGTTCTCATATGGTGGGGAAATAGCCCTCAAGTCCCTAGGCCCCCCGCTTGTCATGCGTCCAGTTGTCTCCCTGACATCCTGAGGGCTCCCAGGGCGCAGCTTGACCACTCCCCAAGGCTGCTGCTGCATCGGTGGCTTTGCCATCTTAAGGACTTTCCTGAAATGCCTCCTTTCCTATTACTCTGGAAAGAATAAGATATGCTGCAGGCCCAGGGCCCAGAGCTTCTTGGAAGAGAAGGGGCTGTGGGGAGTGAGTGAGTGAGCATTTCCATCCTTTATGCTTTCACCTCACAAATGACTTCCCATCACCAGGAACAGGTGTGGAGGGAAGCAGGCATGAGCGGGGGCCCTCTATTAGAGGTGATGAATGGCGCCCTGGGCCCAGGCTGAGGACACAGCATCTTCTCCTCATTCATCTCCCTTTCTCAAAGGTGAGGCTCTTTCATCAACGCCTCATTTGGCATGGATGCTCCCCAAACCCTCAGCTGGGAAGACACACAAAAAGGTGTGTTGGGGGAGGGATGGGGCAGAGGAGCGGGAGGAGTAGATGGGTGGAACCGGCTTCCTCGCAGGCTATGTCTGGTGGATGCACATTTCTGGCTTGGATGAACCCATTCATCTCGAAGAGTAATCCCCACTGCAGAGTGGGGGAGACAGTCGTATTAATTTGTGCCTCTGCGATCTCATCTTCATTGGGGTAAGAGAGTATTTGTTACTGGAAGCGCTAATGGAGCAGTTTGCCAGCAATTTTCCCATTTCAAACAACATCTCAGCTGCTAATGTGGAATGGTTTGTCAGGCCTACGCATAACACAGACAAATCACCCTCCAGGCCAAGGAGGTGGGGGGCCGGGGAGAGGAGGGACGGGTGAGAGGAGACAGGGAGCGTCAGGACAGATCGTTCTTGGCTGCTGGATGAATGGAGTCTACAAACGAGACTGCCACGGTCTATTAGGAAAGCCTTTGCAGCCTGCTGAACCGGGTGGGGAGTGTGCTCTGCCAGGCACATGGGCACAGGCTGGCTGCACAGCCTGGCTGGCTCACAGTGAAAAGGCAGGCCACGAGGTCTCAGAGCCCATGGGCCGCTGGATACAGCCACCTGCAGAGGCAGCTGACTCGGGCCAGGCTGCCTTGACTGCGAAATTCCAAGGATGGTTCAGCTAAGTAGACTTCAGCAGGGATTTGTCGGCCAAGGCAGCAGCTCCCTGGGTCTCTGGGGCTGCCAGTCAGGTGGCAAATGCTCTCCAGGAATCCTGTGATTCAGCTGCTGCTTTGGCAAAGGACTGTGGCTGGGTGATGCCCCTCTAGAGAGACACTGTCTGTAACGATGGCAACCCCTTCAGCTTTTGTAAGAAGCTCCACAGCTCCCAGCTGCAGGCCAAGAGCCCATGCAGGTCAGCTCAGCACCGGGTGTAAGGTCAGCCAGCTGTCTGTGCACTGCATAATCCACCTCCACGTTAGTCATGGGTACAAGAGCTAAGGGAGGGATGATTCTGTGAGCAGAACAGGATACCCATCCCCAGTGAGTTGAATAATCAGGTGATAAGACCAGCACAAGATGCTGTATCACAGAACCAAGTTTTCTTGCTAACATAATAAACAAGGAAAGCTCTCTTTATGGAGTTTATTTACTATTATCTCTTTTAATCCTTACACTTCTGAGGCAAACTGTGTTGGCCCCCTTTGGTGAATGAGGAAAATAACACCTAGAGGGATCAAATGGCTTGTCCAATGTGACAGAGCTAGTAGTGGCAGAACTGCCATCTCTCTGTTTCTGTCCAGTGGGCACAATGCCTCTCTCTTTTCGGAAGTGGAGAAACTGAGTCCCAGAGACTAAAGTAGCTTTCCCAAAGTCAGAGTAAAGTTTAAGGGGTTATTCTAAGACATCAAGCAGCCTCTGCAGAAGTAGGCATTTTGTCAAAAGGTGTTAGGAGTTGAGAGAGCATGTAATACAGATGCGTTGCACACACACATACACACACATAATATGCAGAGTACGAAGGTGTGGCCTTGAACAAAGAATTCCAATCTCATTCTGTTCACCTGGCAGGGATATTGCTGTGCCTCCTACATGCCTCAGACTTGCTCACTCTGGGGATGGCCTTTGTCTCTGTAGCCTCTCTACTTATGCTGCTGTGGATGTTGGTTGGACATCCACCCTTAATGGAGCTGTAAATCGTCAGGGTACTTCCAATGTAAAGTAGAGGTAAGGGTGGGGATAATAACAACACCTAATAGGCATCAGGTGCTTATAAATCAGACATTAGGCTACTTTACTTGGTTTGTCTAACTTAATATTGACATCTCTATGAGGCAGATCCTATTTGTTATTACCATCCCCACTTTGAACATGAGAAAATTGAGGCTTAGAGATGTTAAGTCACTTAGCAAATTCACAAAGCCAGGAAGAGCTATAGCTGGGATTCAAACTGAAGTTCATCCAATTTGCAAGCCTAAACTCTCAATCACTGGGCTTTGTTGAAAAACTCTTTGGAGCTGAGTTATCTCCATTATTTAGTTACTGCCAGGCCACCCTCAGGGACATGACCCCCCTTTAGGGAGCGAGGCTGGAGTGTGTGTGCACCTGCAAAGTCTCTACCCAGCAGGTAGCTCCAGGTAGGTTTTACACAGCCTGGAACAAGCCTGCCAAGATCCATACTACCAGTGACAAAAATTCAGTGTGAAGGACAAAAAGAAGCATTAGCATTGGCAAAAACTGTCACAGTTAGGGATATGTCTGAAGCCAAAGCTGTTCTAGGTCCCTCCTAACTGGTACATGTGTCTTTCTTTGGCAAACATTCTGCAGGCTGCAAACTGATTTACTAAAACTAGCATAAAAACAAACATACAAATCAAACATCTGAGTATCTTCAGCATCAGTAGAAACAATGGAACATCTGATGGGGATTTCAGCCATTTGCGCTCTGTATTGATTCGCCCTAGTTACTCGGTGCTTCCTTGGTGATGTGTCATTTGCAAACGTGCGACTGGACACAGCATATTTCTAGTAAAACATAAGCCAACATGATGCCAGGGAGGCTGGCCGGGGCATGGATAGTGCAGGGGCCCCACTGCAAGTCACCCGATCAAGAGGTTCTGAAGCTGGGTCGGAATACTGGTGGTGGTGTGGTTGAGGTGCCAATAATGATGAACATCCACCACGTATTGAGGGATTTTTATATGTCAGACACTGTGCTCTTTCCATACTGGCCCATGTTATTCCTTCAAGAGTATGACAGAGCAAGTAGTAATATTAATATAATAACAACAAAGTTGAGGAATGTGCATATGCGACATGAGTCATTCCTAACCCACTCTGCAGAATATACGGCATTATCTACAGAGAAAAGAGGTACAGACACAGAGTAAGACTTCCTCTTATTATATGCATATATGCCCAGATGCCTCCAAACAGAGCAATATTTATCATCTAAGGGAAAAAAAATGAATGTAGTATGGGGATTTGAGACTAAATCATTCTATCATGTCACGTATGTGACATTTGCAAAGTTTTTCTTTTTAGATTCCATTTCATGACTTCCAAATGTGCTAATTTTCTACACAATTATGTTGTTAATCTTCATGAAAAATCTCTAGTAGGTATGATGAGCCCCATTTTGCAAAGGGGTAAAACTGAGTGAGACTGGAAATGTTAGGAAAGGTCCCAAAGAAGCAAAACCGGCATTCAAACATGGGACACTTTATCCCAAGGCTCTGTTCTTAATTCTGCTGCTGCCTCATGAGCTTCCCCCTGATACCACTTGCCCCTACCCCACCCACCTCCCCTCCCTCCATGGGGCAGTCCTGCAGAAACCTGGTGCTCTCAGAATGTTTTAAGAATTATGGATGTTGGTGAATTCCAGAGCCCTTTTGTTTGTTGGCTGCCGTTGTGTGTTTTTAGTTCTCTTTTTTTGCATCCCCAGGTGACAAGTGTAGTGGGGGAATATCTGCTTTATTAAGCAGATAAACCACTATTTATCTCTTCACCACAGCTGTACAATGGGATTGAAGTTGGCTACCTTTTCCCCTTGATACCTGCACTTATGATTGACATTAAGCCCGCCTGCAGCCTTTCCCCATCACCTGAGTTCATCTGCTGTATCAGAGGGCAGGAGACCCTGGATGGCCCGATGTGGGGGTAGAGAATGAAAACAGAAGACAGTGGGACAGAGACTAAGATGAGGCTCAGGGACAGAGGGTCTTTCTTGAGCCCCGAGGACACAAGAGAGCAGACTGAGAATCACAGAACAGAGGAGCCTGTGCTCTGACTCCTCCCCGAGTCTCTCTGGCTGGGGGCCAGAGCTGGCTCAGAGAAATGACAAGGAGCACCAAGAACGGTGTGGCTGGGGGGAGCTCAGTTTTGAGGAAAATCTGTAGTGAATGGCTTCACTGGGGGCTCTCTGGAAGAAAGCTATTTTTATGGGAATTGGCTCTGCTATGTGGGGAGACCAGCACACACTCTTCTGAGCTGCTTTGGCTTTGAAAGAAATGGTCTGCCAAATCGCTTTGCATGAGCAATAGCCTTCCTTCCCCCAAATGCTGGGGAGAGCAGAACCCCTCCCAAGGTTTAAAAGCATCACTGCCAGCTAGGGATTGAGTACAGGGAGGAGAGAGCCAGTCATGGTGCCAAGCATCCCCAAGGAGAAAGGAGAGATCTGGATTATGTAGGTGGCCATGGACACCAGGTGGAATTCTCAATAATAAAATGAAAAAAATCACAGTCAGATGTCTTCAGGATGATAAATCAGACATTTCCTATTCATTCTGGGGTGCAGTCCTGCAGTTTCAACTCTCCACTCCCTCTTTCTCATCTTTCAAACCCTCCATCTGTTGGTTTTCTCTCACTGCTAAGAGGATATGTTTCAGCTGCTTGAAAGACTTTTAGGCTAACACACAGGTCCCCAGGCACAGGCTTTGTTGCCTTAAGAACAAGCAGGCTTCCTCCTCAAAGTTCACTCATACATGCCTCCTCTCCCTGTACCCTCCTAACCAGGCAGTCTTGCCTCATCTGCTTTTAATGTCTCAGTTTCATTTCATCATGGAGTTGAAGGAGGCAGGTGCAGTGAGAGCCGACCTGGGCAATCTGTCTGGGGGGCCGTGGGGGCTAGGGGAACAGGGGCGGCCTGGTCCCGCTGGTGCATATATTTGCATGACGATGAGCTGATGCCCGGCTCAAGTCCTAATGCAGGCTTGAACTTGTCCTCTCAACCTTCAAAGGACAGACCTGCTTTAGGGAGGGGTCTCTTACTCAGGCAGCCTCATCTGCTACACTTTGTTTTCTAAGCCTCCTCCCCATGCCTAGTGGTGATGGTGGTGGCGGCGGTGGTGGGATTACTAGTGGTAGTCGTCAAATAACAGCAATAATTGCTGACATGACAGATCCCATGTGCCAGACACAATGCTAAGCATTTGACAGTATATGTTCATTTAATTTTCACATGAACCATTAAGAAGGTACTGTTAGCCTTTGTATTTTTCAGCTGAGGAAATGAGGACTCAGAAAAGTTATTTGCCAATGGTTAAACGGCAGGGCTGGAGCTAGAAGGTGGCTCTGCCTGAATCCACGGTCTGTACTCTTGAGAACCTAGTTGTTGTTGGTGGCTGCTTTTTTCTAGAAGCATCTAGCTAGGTTGCTCGTGTCTGGACTTTTAGGTTTCATAGGCTAGGTGGTTACAGATCTCTCATTTTGCCAATTTAGACCATCTATGCGTGTGTTATGCATAATATATATTTATACATAGACATGTAATTCTATAATTACATATGTAACTTAACATGTATTTATCACAACACACATATTCTGCCTGCAGGGACCATCATTTCATAAAATGAAGGGGCATTTTACATAACAACAGTAACAGAACAAGGAAGTCCAGGAATTTAAAATAAAGGACACTCTGTTGTTTTTCTCACTTTACCTCATATTAGGAAAAACTCAGTGATAATCAGTCAGCCTTTCAGGAATCCCTGCTCTAGCTTGCCAATGTCCCTTTTAAAAGTCGATGCCCATGTGTGACCCACGTGGGCCCTCCCCTGCAGTGAATATCTGCAAAGTCTCCCTCCCAGACACCAGAGCTGTGTGCCTGTGAGGCCCCAGTTGGAGGTGCAGAGATATGGGCAGGCCCAGAGCTTCTGAGTCAGGGATGGGGGTGCAATGGTTGCCATCTGGGTACTAGACTGGCCTCCTTCATCAGGCTTTGAGACCAAAGAAACAGGATAAAGTCTGATGGAAGGAGGGAGAAAGGAAGGAAGTGGGGCAGAGAAAGCAAACCAGCTCTGCAGGACTCTGAAAGGAGACGACTGTGGGCAGGACTTCTGTCTTGAATGCCCATCTTGGGGGGCCACAGTCCTACCCCCAGCGTGGATGAGGAGGGAAGGCAGGGGCTCGTATGGTGAGGAGCAAAGGGTTAGGTGGGTAGAGGCAGAGACAGGGTGGGAAGTGAGAAGAGCATCAGAGGGGAGAGGGCAAGAGGGGGAAAAGGAATCAAGTGGGGGGAGAAAAAGAGAAGGGGAAACAGTGCAGAAAGGGATGACAGTGAGGACAGGAATTAGGAGAAATGGTGGAAGGAGGGAAACAAGGGCATGAGAGGGAGAGGTAGTGAGGCCCATGTGGATTCCATGGAAGGAGGGATCTCTGCGCTGGAATATAGTGGACCACGAGCAGCGAGGGAGAGGCACAGTAAAACAGGAAGGGAGCTAGTTGTTGGTACTTGCTGAAACCTGAGGGCTGAGTGACCATGGATGCAGCCCACTGAAGGCAGGGCGGTCAGGCCGCAGGCCACGTCCCTGACGGCCTCCTCCCTGCAGGAGGGCTGTGGAGACATGGATGGTGTTCACTGGGGCTGGGGAAGAAGGTTTTAAAGGGAATCAGAGAAAAGCTGGCAAAGCAGATGAAGAAAGAGGAAACCAAGGCTTCACTAGTGCAAATAATGTTTCTTATTTTCAATTTGAGTGAAACCAAAGTCCTTAAAATGTCCTAATGCTCTGGCCACTCCCTACTCCCCTCACCTTATCCCCTAACACTTTCCATTGTGTTTACTCTGCTCCAGCCACACTGGCCTCCTGGTATATCACATGCATTCCTACCTCAGGACCTTTGCACATACTGTTCCCCCTATCTGCAATACTCTTCTTCTAGATATTCACTTTTCTTTCTTTCATTTGCTTTGTTTTTCTCCACAGAACCTACCACCTTCTTTCATATTATCTAATTCACTTTGTTTTGTTTATTGCACTCCACCACCACTCCCTACTCCCACCCCACAAATAGAATGCAAGTGACATAAAGCCAGAAATTTTATCTGTTTTGTTCACTGATGCTCTTCAAGCACAGAACAATGACTGGAACACAGTGGGCTTACCACAGACATTGCTGAATGAATGCATGAATGAATGAAAAGTCAACGGGACATCTATTAGAATGCAGTAGGAACAGAGGGCATTCATGGGAGGAGGAGGAGGAGATGAGGCAGACAAGCAAGGGAAATGTGTTTTTACTTGGAGGAATTTTATCTAGTGATGATTTCAGTGGGAGGGTTCCATCTAATCATGTTTTGAATAAAACCACCTGATGTGAAGGCAGAAAATGAAAGAAATTATTGTCATTTAAAGTGATCTTGAGGTCAGTGTTGACTGACCCTAATCCAGAATGAGATGCTGGCCATTTTCTAATGTATGAGGGAAGAGAGGACAAGACTGAGCTATGTGGACAAGTTTTACTGGAATTCTAGACATCTGTGCACACATATAGGTATACACAATCTTGCCTCTTCACCTACGGATATAATCTGGAGGACAACAATCTGATTTGAAATGATTAAGAATTCAGCCTCCTGCTCAGATAATGGTAACTATAGCTGTGCAATCAGTTCATCATTCATACACTTTGCACTGCCACTATTTTATAGAGTACTTGCCCACATGCCAAGGACTGTATTCAGTGCTTACATGCAGCATTTCATTTATTTTTCACAATGACCTATTGAGAATACTATAATTATCACATTATTATAAATGAGAAAACTAGAGATGAAAGAGAACAGTTATTTTGCCCAAGCTTGCACAGTTAGTAGATGGTAGAGCCAGGATATCACCACAGATTGGAAACTGGCAAACTTAAGGGGCCTTAAAGATAAACCCATTTCAGGCTTGGTGGGCCAAAGTCATGACTGCTCAGTACTGCCTTGGGAGAACAGCCAAGGATAATACATAAACAAGTAAGTGTGAATGTGTTCCAATACAACTTTATTTGTAAAGATAGGTGGTGGTATATTTGGCCCACAGGCTGTAGTTTGCTGACTGGGCTGTAGAGGCTATGCTCTTGACTACTGAGCTCTCATACCTGGGAAAGCCTTGAAGGACAGCACAGAGATTACTGAGTGTTTTTAACAGTCAGCTCTAACAGCCCAATATGCTGCCAGCCCCCTGGGGGATTGGCTGAGACAGAGAAGCGCACTGGCCAGGGAGAGAGGGTGGCAGATGGGGCACTTACATTTCGATGATGCCCTCTGGCAAGTTGGCGGGGATCTCAGTCAAGCCCTTCCCTCGACAGTCCACGATGTTATTACTGCAAGTGCAGGCTGAAGGGCAGGAGATGGAGCTGGCACTGCAGGATGGAGGCTCTGAATGGGGGCCTGTGGGGCCAGAACACAATGGTCAACCCATGTCAGTGTCAGGAGCCACCTGAGCTTCTGGGTCCCCCATAAGCAGCTTTCCAAGGAGGCAGCACTACCTGATAAGCTACCTGAGAAATTATCACCCACTGACACCTTCCCTCATCTGGGACACCCACCTGCCACTGGCTACATACTCAGCCAAGAGGAAAGATTCTGACTTTGACCTATTTCTGGATTGTTCCAACTACTCTGTCATCCCTTTTAGTCTTTCAGAGAAAAAGTTGCACTCAAACATCCATGAAAATATGCCTCTGGAATGCAAAGAGCATAAAATGGGGCCACTTTCAGGGCGCCAGGTGTCCGATGACACCCTGGAGCTTTAGGCTTTTATCTGGGTGCTGGCTGCGGAGTGTAGACATGCTTTCATTCCTTTCTCTCAAAGTTACTACCAAAACCAGGTGGGAGGAAAAAAGGCAGCAGAATTTCCCTTTTTGGGGCACAGAAGTTGTCCAAGTGTCAATACAGTCATCAGCAGTGACATCCAAGGCATTTTCAATCAGCTTCTATGTCCAGAGAATGTGAAAACACAATTTATCTCATTAGAAAAAAGGACAAATAAATTACTACATACTTTGGAGTCAGTTCTTAATTTTTTTTGAGGTGAGAAACCAGTTTTAATTTAAAGCAAAATGGTAAAAACCTAAGAAAATGATATCCAAGGAGCTTGCTTAGAAAGTGAAATGTAGATAAACATACACATTAGCAAACTAACTCAGGGTTCAAAGAGTCACAAGGATCTTAATCACTTCCTCTGGTGGTGACATCAAGTCTCTAATACAAGAAGTAACTTCAAACATTTTAAAGTCATTATAAAAGTTTAAAGTCATTACCTACTTCTTCAAAGTGAGTTGACAGTCAAACCTGTGGTTAGTTTTTCAAATGTGGACCTTGTGGTCCAAAGATAAACTCGACCCAGTGGCCCTTTCAGAATCTTATCCCACACCTGCTGGATCTAGCCAGCCAGGACTGAGACCACACTCAGGCTACCTCTGCAGACCTCCTCACTGCTCAGACATGGAACTTCTGGTGGGGCGCTCTTAGAGGGAGATTAAACACGAAACATGGAAAATGTCTGCAGGGGAAAAGTGATTTTGATAGGGGGACCCTGAGCTCTGGGAATGCTGAATCTGGGAAGCCAGAGCAAATCTAGCTACAGTGGCTGAATCAGAGGACCACCTGGGCTTGGGGCATGTTCTCTTTCAGACACTGAGTGAGACTTAAAGTGGTAGGTCCCTATCCACATTAGATAGTCCCCAAGCCTGGGGGAAGTCCTTCCACAAGGGCTCCAGTGATGTCAGTGGCTTAATTTGGAATATTTGCCTTGCCAGAAAGTGCCAACCCAGTGATCAAAGATTCTTACTTCCCTTGGCCTCAGCTGCATCACACACTCATCACCCTCCCTCCTACCCCAGAAACTGAAAAACATCCCCTTGGTTGGGACATTTGAGAAAATATTCCTGTCTAGGTTCCAAAGACTTCAAACTCTCTAGGGTCACACTAGTGGATCAAATGGAAACCATGGAAAATGCCAGAGATGATGATGGACACTAAAATCTGCAACTGGAACATTCTCGTAGAGAGAGAGGTGATACTGGCTTTCTTCCAATCTGGCCAAGTCTTTCCATTCCTGAGAAAACAGCAACCCCTGAGAACCAGCCTGTAGGAGCCTTGGGTCAGAAATGAGAGTGTTAGGGCTGTGAGTGTACGCTCTGGTCTCCCGCTGCCTCAGTGCAAATCCTGGTTCTGTCATTTCATTCTTCTATCCCTGGGCCTCACTTTTCCCCATTTGTAAAATGGGAGAATGTAGCAATATGTATTTCATACCATGGTTTTGTTGTGGAAGCAAAGGAAGTTAATGCCTCTGAGGTATTTAGAAGAGTGCATGGGACAGAGTAAGAGCTTAGTAATGTTAGTTGTTGTTATTGTTACGATTACTGGGTCTGGCTCTGACACTTTGGGCAAGTCACAGCACCCCCTCTGAGCTTTTCTGCTACCATCAATAAGGAGTTTGGATTGCATGACTTCTGAAGACCTTTCTGGGTCTAAAGGTTGATTGCCCCTGCTCTTCAGAAGAATGGAAGTAGGAGTAAGACGCCTAAGAGCACCATCCCCTGGCTCTGCTCTATCTCTTTGTAGGTGGCACAGAGGATCTACAGCCTGAAGGGCTCCCACCCCCTCACCCACATCTGGGGAAGGCTGGGAGCAGTATGGCTTCAGATGTCAGGGCTTTTCAAGTGCAAATGGTGTTCCTCAAAGAAAATTGCCATGCCTGGCCCTCCACTTCAGGGGCAAGTGCCCCTGACAAGCCAGGGAGTCTCCCTGCACCTGGGGCACCTTCCTGTGTGGGAAATGTCAGGGCATCCACAAGGGGCTAGAGTCTGAACTCCTGCATTTCTGTCTATTAAGGCAGAGGATAGCAATGGCCATCTCTCTTTTGATCTGTCAGAATATTACTTGGATGGGGTATGTTATTCAAGGGCTTATATGGGCAACATAAAGTTCTGAAGTGGAGGTTTTACAAAGGTGGCCCTTCTGACTTCCATGCTGAAATGAATTCTGTTTAAGACAGACCCAGGTTGTAGCCTTCAGTCCCTCTGGGAATGAGCTGGGTCTTTCCTAGGGTGGCTCTGATTCTGTAGGCAGTGTGTGTTACATTTCAACAGACATTGTCAAGGCAAAAAAAAGCCTTTGAAAAAGATTCCTTAACCAGGTCACTAACAACACCTTTAATTACACAGTGAGAAACAGCAGTAATTATAGCCTCTGTCAGCATCCTGAGCTGGTGGCTCCCAAGCCCAGCATTCACACACGGTGAGGACATTACCCTCTTGTTGAAATGAAACATGTGAGGTTTAAAATGGGGTTGAAAGACAGGTTCATTTTCCCTCTGATCAATGCTGGATGGACCAAGCCCATTTCCTCTGGGGCTCTGAGTGCTGTGGTGGAAGAAGTCCCCTTTGCTCCCTGTCTCTGGACACACTGGGACTAAAATGTAAACTCTACAAGGGCAGTGGCCTTCTCTGGCTTATTCACTGTTAGATTCCCAGTGCGTAAAACAGGGTCTGAGGCAAAACACAGACTCAATAAGCAAACCTTATTCACAATAAATGAATGTGTGAATGAAAGTGGCCCAGAAGCCTGGCAGATACGGGGGCTGAATGTCACCGGGCTACAGAGGTGAGCAATCTTTCTGGGAAGGCACAGAGGGGAGGCCCCGTTGGTTCTGTGTGCCCTGGATTTTGGTTGATGGGATCAGCCGTAGCATGGGGAGATCATGTGGCTATGGGTAGCCAGACTCACATGCCTGAAACTCCTATCTTTCTACCACAGCTGTTGATGCTGGCAAAGGCCATCTGCCCAGTCCCCTGGGGCTTCCTCTGAGCTACCTCACCTGCACAGATAAGGGTACCCTAGGTACTCACTGAATTCTGCCAGCAAATCCATCTCTTCAGCCCTTTTTTCCACACATATTGTGGGGTAGTTTGGGGGGCAATAGATTTCCAAGAGGGACAAAGTAAGGAAACATTTACCTTTCTTTCCAGCAAATTATATGACTATGATACCAGCAGGGAAGCAGAGAGGAATGGGAACAGAGTTTCCATATTGGGCTAGGAGTCCCCACATACCTTTGAGGGAAGGGGGCTCTCTGGGTATGTGCCTGCATGCGCATGTGTGTGCCTGCTGAGTCACATGTTCTCCCAGGCCTGTGAAGCCTCACTGCCCTTGAGAAAGCCTGTCCACTAGCACTACCTCCCCCTTTCTCTGGCAAGGAAAGTGGCTTAAACCGGAGTGTAGTGGTGGACTAGCGTGTGGAATCCCTGTTGTCCATTTTCTAAGATGTTCTATTACAAACTTAGGAGTGCACTGGACTTGTTCTTCATTTCATCATTTTGAAATAAGTGCCCAAGCCATCTGCTCTTGGAATACTTTCAGCGGTACTAAAATGCTGCTGCATGAGGTGCAAGGACATTCCTGTCCTGAACAGGGACAAGGCCACATGGGCCAAGCACCTATCTCCCCACCGGGGGCCTGTCTCACCTTTCCTTAATCACTGCAGTTCTGGAATTTCAATCTGATGCCAAAGCTATCTCCATGCTAAGCATGGAGGAAACTTAGATGTCCAGCCTCCTGATGTCTCCTAAGACTCCCGGGACAGTGGCCTGAGGTCTTGAGGGAGGGCACAGCAGGGCTCAGGAAGGGAGATGCTGGCCCTTCCATACCTGTCACTGGTCATCGGGGTCGCTGCTTCCAGCCCATGGGGGGCCCCCAGGGAGCGGAGGGCAGGAGTACCTTCTGAGCCAGACTCCCACAGGGAAGCACCTGTGGTTGCCAGCATGGATGGTCTACTGGTTACCCTGTCTCTGCTGGCTGTGCAGTTCCCCTCTGGCTCTGAGCGGGAAGAAGGATGGAGCAATGGCCAGGGCGGCTGGCTCCTGCCCAGCCACCTTCTCACCTCGGTGCCTCTCAGTAGGCAACTGGGGGCGATCATCACGCTGACATGAAAGGCCCTACATTGCCTGCCCCAATGAGTGTGGCAAAAATCACCAAACTTTAGATCTAGAAAGGGCCACGGAGATGGTGAGGAAACAGAAGCCTCAAGAGGGGACAGTCCTCACCTGAGGACACAGTGGTGGCCACACTGAGAGTGACCGTCATTCTCTGAATAGCAGCTGACATGGATGGAATGGGATGTTTCCTGTGTGCCAGATATGGCACCAAGTGCTTTGTTTGTATTATCTCATTTGATCCACATAAACCCCACAATGTAGGTTCTATTATTATTATTACTGATGAGGACACAAAATAATAGGGAAGTTAAGCAAACTGCCAAGATCATGGACATAGTGAACAATAAAGGTCTGTATTTTGGTCCAATGCTCCCTAACTATATCCTCTGTCGAAAATACAACCAAAATGCCGCTCTTTACTGCCATGAAATTGAAACCCATCAGGGTCCTGGAATCTCGGGAGATGGGACCAAGTGGCTTGGGGCAGAGACGTGGATTGTATAAGCTACACTGAAGATGGCGGGACACACTTGCATTAGAGCTGTGTTTATTTCTGTCTTTACAGAGAACTTCACCCAGTATAGCGCATAGAGTTGAAAAATCCAATGGCCTTGTGAGCATGTGAAAGAAAATTAATTCCAGTATTCAAATTAAGCATCCCTGTTGGCCTCTGGCCTTTCAAAAGCCAACAACAGTCTGTAATGACAATGGGGCTCGAGCAATTATGATAAGAATATAAATGAATGTGATTTAAATACCAGAGGCATGATAATTTTGGGAATGGCTAAATAAACTTAATAATCTCATTCCTGCAATGTCCAATTATGGTGTTTTAATTAAAACCTCCTAAGGAGATGGGCGGCTCATCATGGTTTACCTTAATTATCTTTATACTTGGTAACTAGTCCCAAATTAAAAAAAAAAAGTGGGGGGGAGGGAAGAAGGAGAGTTTCTTGTTTCCAGGGAGATACGTCTATTTCAATTCTAATAATAAATGAGGTAGTATTTGTTGAGAGGATACTAGGATCAATGACAGTTCTAGGCACTGGGGCACCT
This sequence comes from Manis javanica, assembly GCF_040802235.1. Lineage (NCBI taxonomy): Eukaryota > Metazoa > Chordata > Mammalia > Pholidota > Manidae > Manis > Manis javanica. Next base: position 49,510,119 of record NC_133156.1, read on the forward strand.
GAAAAAATGTTAAGCCATGGCCCTTACTTCTAGAGGACAAGACTAATCTTCACACAAGGATATTTCACATTCAAAGGCTACAGGCAGGTAAGTGTGAAATGGGTGGATGAAACAATAAATTCAAAGATGTTCAAAGGAAAGAGATAATTTAGGAAGTCAAATATTTAACTAATACTCTTGACTTACAAACTGTGACTGGTAGAAACTTTCTCAGATTAAGGTACTAGAAAGTTGACACATAGACGATAAATCTTAGAGTTTAGTTCCCAAAATAAGCCCCTTAGGTAAGGATGGGGGAAAAAAAGATTGCAACTCACATAACGCAAGCTGAGTAGTGGCCAAAGTAGAACCTTTTCTCTGGTCTGTTACCTTGAACTTGAATAAAGTCCCAGTCTGGGTCAAGCAACAAGTATCAGGGGCCACAGATACTTTGAGTCCTAGGGCCCTAACCTTCCTTTTGAAATAAGAAAAGTCGAGAGAAATCATTTCAGCAGTAGCTGAAGGAAACCAAGCAATACAGTTGTATACTATAGAAAAAGTTTGAATAAACAATAAAACAAAGATATAGTCCCCAATTCTTGTGAAAAATTTCTGGTTGTCTCCCTAGAGGAAGAAAATAAATGCCTTCACTTGGAAGGGTGCAGTTGACAGAGATGAATTTACCAGAGGGCGCTGCTAGCTAATGTCTGGGTTAGCTCCAGTGATAAGGAGCCTGTAGCCAGTCAGGGCTTCTGGGTGGAAGAGGCTGGTCTCCGGACAACTGGCTTTAATTCAAAAGGAGATATCAGGGTCTTGGGCAGGCAGGGTCTTCACAGGCTGAGGGAGATAAGGCTCTTTTCTGTCTCTGAAGTCCTGCGTTTGGTGAATATTTTGATACCATTGAAAGGCCCAGGGAGGTTTTCTGACGCTGCCTTGACAGGGTCCATGGGTGATGAGGCTACAAGCAGGATGGCTTAACTGGGGCCCATGCCTTTCTTCCTCCTGAGTAGATGACCTCTGGTTTTTAGGAGATGTTCTTGCCCCTCCTTGCTTGACTGGACTCCTCCTCCTGTGAGTTACTGGGACCAGCTCGAACAAGGAGCACTGGTGGTTTTGCAGCCGGAAACAACCACAGTCAGGTCCCTACAGATGGGCTTCGCTCAGAGGCCCTGATGGGCTCTGCCATGGGGCAGGCATGCCCCCCACCCCCGCGGTGGGTATGTAGGTGGGATGCTCAGGACATGTGCACAGCCTGAATCTTGCTCCATGCTACTTCTGCTGGCCTCTTCTTATCACAGTTCCGGAAACTACTTGCAACAATTATTAAAGGGTTGCTCCTCCTGCACCCCACTAATGAGGATAGTGTTTCATTTGTCCTGGATGTCCAGTTCACCAGTTCCCCCAGACAGACCACTGCAGCCAACTTAGCACTTTCAGAAGGCAACCCCACATAGCATTCTATCTTTAATCCAGGGAAGCCTGGTAAGGCATCTAAAGAGTCTCTCACACATAGGAGTTCTAATGTGTTGCTCTCCTAAATTTGTACTACTAGTAATAGGGTGGGGATTAACTATATATTCATGTCTGGAGTCTGTGGACTAAATTTTTCTGTCCTCAAAAGATGCTGGCTTTGTAAGAAGAAGCTACAAGGTGCTCACAAGCAATGGGCCAAATGGATAGGAACAGGGAGGCGACGGGATGCTCCTGCGTGACTAGTGTACTATCCGCCATATCTAGGCTTTTCAAAGAGGCAGACCTGGGGCCCTAGCATTCTGGGACCTGGGCTGGTCAGCCCGACGCCCTTGGACCCTGGGTCCTGACTGCTCTGGGGTAAGCAATGTCTTGCCATTCCTTTGACAGGAACATGCTTTTCTGATGAAGTGGTATGTGTATTTGAGTGTAGTGTTAAACCTGGCACTCACCTATAATGATGTGTTTTAACATTCTCTCTAATTCATTTTTCCCACTAGCTCTTGGATGACTCCTGCACTCTATAATTATTTCTTTCACTGACTCTTATGCCAATATTGTTCTCTTTGCCTAATAATTACTGTAATTATAGTCACTATATTTGAGTATACTGCCTGTGTGATAAACGGTTTTATTATATGTGTTTGATGGGAAGTGATTTCTAAGTGGGCGTCTATAGGAAATCATAGAGGTGCTGCTCTGAGACATGTTAAAATATTTTTGGAAAATAAATAACTTGACAAAGTAGTAACATGATGGGAGAAAGCAGAGAACAGGATGAAGTGAATTTAAGTAAAATTCTTCTATGTTGCAAATGCAGCCTAAGAACAGAAGAGGCCATCGGCACACTAGCTATGTCACACTAGCTATGTCGGGCCGCAGCACTGTGGGGCTAAATAAACCAGTACTGAAACCAGCCACAGGCAGGAAGGATAAGGTGTGCAGCCTCCAGCAGTGCTAAGCTCCCTGTTGCCCTTGTCTTCCCTGCATGCAGGGATCAGCTTTACCACAAGAAAAGGAAGGATTGGTAGTAGTGGAAGATGTCAATGAAAAGTAAGAACAAATGAGCAGGCAAATTTAGGGCTTGGTTTAAGAGCTCCAGTGTCCTCTGACCACCTTCCATCTCTGGAGAGCTGAGCCACCTTCACTTATGTCTGTGTACACTTCTGTTTTCTGTAGTATGTTGGCAATCTGCACTTCTGTTACACTTCAGTTACCCACAGATCAAACTCTTATGGTTGTTCAGCACATTTTGTGGGCCCACTAAACTATAATAATTAAGCTCTACTTATTAGCTCTTACCAAGTGCTTTCTATGCACTTTTTTCATTTAATCCTCCCACCCATCCTTTGAGTAATGTACAAAGATTATTTCCATTTTGTAGACATGTGGCAACTTGCCAGTCACACATTACCAAGGGGCACAGCCAGGATTTCCAGCCAAGCCAGCTGACCCCACAGCCTTCCTTAGCCTGTCCCCCAATTTCTGTGAGCAACTGGATGATAGGAGAGTGTTTAGCAAATGCTAAAGTGCCTGACAAATGTTAATTTTTTTAGCACTGATGGGTTATGGGGCTTAACAGAAAGTGACTCACAAGTTCCTTGAGCACTTTCCTGTACCAGATGACAGGAGCTTCTTTCGTTGAATCCCTCAGGCCCTCCAGAGTTCTTTAAGTGACTATGGAGTGCTGGGGTGACCCATGAGGTTCCACACCAACCTCTGGGCTGGGGGGTGAACTCATGGTGGATGAGGCACAGAACGGTGGTAGTGGTGGGTGGCCTTACCTGGGCACACGTACTCTTTCTTCTGCACATCCGCCACGTTGAAGCCCCTCAGGTGCACAGGAGCCATGCAGAGTGTGAATTGGCCAATCGTCCGTCGTTGCCGCAGCCAATCCGAGAGCCAGGCCAGGTGACAGTCACAGTACAGATGGTTGGAATGGAGGCGGCTGGGATGGGGAGGGGCAGAGGGAAGACAGTGTCACAGCGTGAAGTGGACAGAGTTGGCCAAATCTCTGTGCCCCTTTGTCCAGCGCAATGCTCCTCAGGAGCCCAGCGATGCCTCTCCCTCTGCACTGTGGAATTATGACAGAAGCCTCTACCCTCTTATGGCCAAAGCACAGATGGCAGCTGTCTTCACATGCAGGCCACACCAGTGGTGCCTCCGGGGCTCTGAGCAATTCTGTTTCTTACTAATAATTTCACTCTTTTCTTTCCCACTCAAGAAAGCCTCATCATGTAGGACAGGGAGAGTGACATCAATATAGCAACATTCCTAATCAAGTCAAACTTCCAAAGGGGTGACTAAATTGCAAATTTCAGTTCTTTAGTTACAGGTGACTTGAGACAACTTCCCAATCTCGGTGTCTCTGTCTGTGGTGGCACTGTGGCCCAGCTCTGCTGTTGCCTTTACTCTTTCCCTCCATCATTCTTAAGTGTCCCTTTAATGAATGCATGTAAGGCTGGTGGGCCAAAAACCAGTATCGCTTATGTGCACCAGCCAGGGTGAGCAGGGCAGAGGGAGAAAGGTACTTTATGAAGGATGCATCTTCTCTCTGTCCTCCTGTTAAGGTAAAGTGTTGCCCATTCCACATCCCTGCAGACCATACAGTGTCTCCATGGTGCCCTTTCTCTCCTTCCCAGGGAGTCCAAAACTACCAGGTTTATTTGCTATCTGGTTCAGGTGCCTCTGCAATGGCTTCCTAACCAGTTTCAGGATGCTGGCTTTCTCCCTCTAGTAGTTGTGATTCCAGATCAGTTTCTTGCCCTTTAGTGAATAAGATTCTTTAGAGGGTTCTGTGTATTCTACTTCTGAAAGGGATCCCCTCTGGTTAAATGACTTTATTTTCCTTTCTACTAATGGGCGTAGGGGTGGCAAACTGAGGGTATCCAGGGGTTTCTAAAGGTTTTTCTTCAAAGGTTTCTCTATTAGGGATTTCCATTTTCCACAATCTTTGCAACCCTAGGTCATTAGAAGTGGTGGTAGGTGAGTTTTAGTTACCACCGTTTCTGATGCAGACTTCAAATGCCCCAAATTGGACACGTTAACCAGCCTGCAGTGACTTAGGATTTTCAAGTACTCTCTGTCAGGCTGGTTAATACCAAGCACCAGCCTAAAGCAGAGGCTCAGGCTGCCTTCATGCCTCAAATGGGGAGAGCTGAAGGGCTCTTGACCACACTCCACTTAGCATGAGGTCAACAATGCTAAACATCAGCCAAGTTTAGCTGACTCGTGCTGCATGCCAGCCGAGCTCCCTGCCACTGTCCGGGATGCAGGCCTGGGCCACTGGGCACTTTGCAGCCTTGGGGATGGGAGTCCCAGATCCCACACAGAATGCAATGTTCTTCTGCTTGAAAAAAACTTGAAAAGATTTCTATGATTTTGTTTATAAGTGATTCATTTTGACATTGGAATGTTCTTCTTGTATTTCAGAACCAACACTTTAAGGTTGAACACATTTTCACAGGCTCCTAGGCCCAAGATACTACACCTGTAAGGGGTGGGACTCTCCCCCTTTGTGTTTCAGAGCTCAGCCCCCACGCCTCCACCAGCTTCCACTGCTGAAGCACACAGGGCGTCCTCCTAGGCTGGCTCTCCAGAAAGAGGTGAGATGGACGGGAAGGGGGAGGGGAGGCAAACTCCTAAGCTGGAGGCAAGGACCTCAGTTCTAAGAGGGAAAGCGAGACCTCCATTTTTTTAACAAAGCTCACCCCTTTGTCCCCAGGACAGGATGGGGGCTTGGTGGTGGACTTGCAGCTCATTACTCTTTCTAAAGAGAATGAGGGAAAGGGGGGTTTCCCTTTTTATACTGGGCCTTCTTGGGAAACTTCAGCATGAGTGAAAACGACCTGTCTCCTGACCCATTAGTAAGCTGTCCTGTGGGAAGGAGGGACGGAGAGGGTTCCATGGCCGGGTGTAAACTGGGCGTAAAGTTTGCCTAGGAAAATGTCAACAGTGGGTCACAGTTTTTGGTGACAAGGTGGAACAAAGGCAGAGGACACACAGGCTGAGGTGCTGTTCTTCTGGGTGTCAGGAGAACCAGAAGCCTTTACTGAGAGTGTGGCTTTTATTAGAGGAGGCAGGTGGTCTTGCTGGCAGTGAGGTATGTAAGCAGAGGAAACAGATTTACAGTGAATCACCGAGGGTGGGCCCACAGGAGGAGCGACAGACAAACTCCCGTGTGTAAATCGGGGGTAAATGATTCAGGGAACAAGTGAGATGAGGTTTGGCTAAGTCAGACCCTTACTGAGCTAATTCATTTCTGGGATTATCAAAATGTCAGAGGTTTCTCTTTTGGAAGAGTTTGGTTATCAGTTTGGTTCTTTCTCAATTCCCACCTGCCAGCCTCAAGTGACCTCTCTTCTTAGCATTACTACACGTGATTCCCATTCCTTCATCCACTTTTGTAGGAATTCTTCTCCTTGCAAGTGGGACCATGGAAAAGACGTGGCCAAAACTGAGTTGGAAGCCATGTGAAAGCTCTTGTCAAAAGCAGCAGATGGGCTCAGATCCCCCCTATTGGAATTTTACCAGAAATGGTGGAGAGTTGAGCTGAGCAGATTCTTGCAAACTGCCTTTCACACCATGTTTGGGAGATCAAATAAAGCAGTTATCATCCCAAATGCTAATATGGAAAGAAAATCACATCAATCATGAAATGGAAGCCTGCACACTGCCAGGAATATTGATAATCCTCTTGACTGAGAAGGAAAACTATTTTAATTACTTTCAATTATTTTAGTGAGTGGGGTGGCAATGACATAGGGGAGGGTGGCCCCCGTGAGGAAGCCACACTTCCTTAGGCCCTGTGGGAGCTCTGGCCTCTTCCTAGGCTCGCCTGGAACATGTTCGTCTGCCTTTGTTCCTGCTGAATAGGCTGAGCTCAGTCTCTGACATCAAATTGCCCAAATCTGACACTGGCTCTGTGCTTTCTCTCTTTGTCTTTTGACAGCTGACTTAACTCTGGGCCTCAGTGTTATCTATAGAACAGGAATATTGGTAGTGCCCCTTCCTAGGGCTGTGGTGAGGATTGAAATGATTTGTGAGAAGTGCTTAGTACAAGGCCTGGCATACTGTAAACCATGGAAGTGATGCTACCTGTGGCCATTACCATGTGGGGACCAGCTCCAGCCACGTCTCTTCCCAGCCACAGCCTGGTCTGTACAAGGCTGTCATCTCTCATTTAGACACTAAAGCATCTAGGTGGCTAGGTGGTTATTCTGCATGTTATTCTGCAATGTTTGCTGATGGAAACACCACATCCCACATTGGTGAAACCACCTTTACAGAGGATAAGGTGAATGAATACAAATGCCAATTTGTAAAAGGTGCCTTTTAGCCACAGGCGCTAAATTAAATTTCCAGCAAATCCTTTTAGAGAGGGGCAGTGTTCATTTTCTATAAAATGTGGCTTTCTGAATTCAATATAAAAGCTTTCCTTTAGAAATTCCATTTAGGACTTCCTTCCTCTCTCCTCTTCCCCCTTCTCCACCACCAGTCCCCTTCCCCCCACTTTAATTACAGTGAACGGGGATTAGTCAGCTCAAGTCTCCAGGGAGTTCTATACAGAGCCATCTCTGAAATTAAACTAAAGAGAAAATGGCAGCAGGCAGGGAGCAAAGGGAACAGATGAGATTGACTGATCTGAACTCACCAGATGAGTGTTCAGGACAACAGGGAAGAACGACAACAGGAACAAGGAGAAAAACCCTCCTGCCCTCCTTCTGTACCCCCGCTCGGCCAAACGAAACACTGAAGTCCAGACCTAGCCACCCCGCTCTGCGGACCCTGTCCAGCTTCTGCACGGCTGCTCCTAAACTTGAAATGAGAGGCGGGGAAGGCCACGCGAGCAGGCCTGGTGATTTCTGCAAGTGAGGGCTCTTTTCCTTCTGTTCAACCCATTGGGCTGGGGAGATGCAGGCCCCACACCGTGAGGCTTGCTTTCAGCTTCTTGGCCAGGAGCCCTGGGCCATGCGCCTCTGCCGCTCACCCATGTTTTATGTGGACTTTGAAGAGGTCTTTAAAGACCTGGTGGTTTCTCCTTCAAACTCCATTACTGCACCATCCCATGTTAAAAGGTAAGGAAAAGGGTAGATTTTCTTTGCTGAATTGTGGAATCAGAGGAGAGATCAAAGGAAGAATTGGAGAATAATGATGGAAGCGGGACTCAGATTCTTCCTCTTCATAATAACTAGAATCTGTTGAGCACACACCATGACCAGGCACTTTCCCTGTGAGTGCACCTCATTCTCACAAGGTGGAGATAAGCATTCATTAACTCACTGTCCTTGAAGTGCAGACAGATGCAGAAAGTTGCCCAGAGTGAGTGGCAGAGCTAACATTTTATACTCAGGTCTGCCTGCCTCTCAGCTCTGTGGGCTTCTCTGGGGGTTCCCTACTGCTGCCTTGTAAACTGCTCCACTGTCACGGATGCAGGCCTTCTCAGACCTTAGGAGCATTAAAATCCTGTGGAGGGCTTGTTCAGAACAGAAGACTGGCTCCCGCACAGATTCTGATTCCAGGGGTCTGGGGCAGGGCCTGAAGTTTTGCTTTTCTAACAAGTCCAGGGGTTGCTGACACTGTTGGTCCAGGGACTGCACTTTTGGAACCAGTGTTCTAAGGATTTTCAAATCCCAGGTTTCATGGTGCTCAGGGGCCATGCTTGGTACTCTCAGTCCAGAATTCTGTATAAACAGTGTGGTGAGAATGATAATATATTGATGTCACCTACCATCTACTCCGTGCCAGGCACTTTACATATTTAGTCTCACCTGAACCTCCCCATCATGCCTACTTATAGGAGAGGGAACAGAGGTCCTGGAGTAAGAAAGGGCCCAGCAGGAATTCCAGCCCTTTGCCTTGGCCCTAAACATATTTGGCTGAAAGCTCCTGGGAGCTGGTTCTCCCCTATTCCTGTCATGCAAACACCATTGAGGGTCCACCCATACAAGAAAGTACCAGGTATGAACGTCTTGGAAAAGCCGGCAGAGTCTGTTTGCAGAGAAACTCACAAAAGGGTCTCTGGCTGCGAGTAGAGGGGAGCTCTTCAGGAAGGAAGGCACTAGAGGTGCTCTCGGGATGGGGTGCTAAGGGAGATTGCTTCAGTACATGTGCACCCAAACATGACAGATAAAGAACCGAGTTACTGCACTCTAATACCAGAATATCACCCAGGGAGCAGGTAAGCAGGGGGTGTGGCGGGTGTGGGCGGATGGAGAGAAGGAGGAACTGAGACTCCCTCTGGCCCACTGGTCTCCGAGTGGAAATGATCATAGCCACGGGCAGTAGGACAGAACTGCCAGGGGTACACGTACACAGCTGTAGCTAGGGAGATGGTGAATCATTACATTTCACTTCTGTATGTTCCGTGACAACATACCACTAATAAACTTTGCCATCAGGATGGAAGACACAGGAAGAACTGCCCCGCCCCAGAGTGAAGGGTAAGGAGTCTGTCTGCTGCGGAGTGGCGGTTCCGAGCCCTGGGCGCTGTGGCCCTTCCCGCCACCTGCCCTCACCCACCAACACCCCTTCATTAGTGGTAGACGGAGGCGGAGGCGGCGTGTGGATGTGGGAACCAGCTGCCAAGTCAGCACAGTGGGTTTCACCGGCAGCCTAGTGGGGGGCGCTCCGGGCTGCCTAAGCGGGCAGGGGCTGGGGGATGAAGTGGGGAGCTTTACTCACAGAGTCCGGATCTTGGGCATGTGGTTGAAGCTGGTGACCTGGATGCGGCTGATGTTGTTGTTATTGAGGGTGCTGCAGACAGAGGACCAGGGACATGGTTAAGAGAGTGGCAGCATGGTGCGGGGCACGAAGGTGTGCATGACAGGTGGGCAGGGGTGGCTGGGACCGCCAGAGGGATCACACGCCAACACGGCGGGGCAGCTGGAGGCAGGTGGCCGCATCTCCAGACAAGGAGAAGCCCTGATTCCCTCCCTCAGGCAGCTCCCTGCTCCCCTCTGCTGCCCTCTCAGTGCTGGCTTACCCGTTGGGAGTAATAATACCATTTCCTGAAATCCTACTGTGTGCTGAGTGCTGCATTACAATAGCTCTAATTTTTACAACTACAATGCCAGTTACACATTACTGCCCTCATTTTAGAAAGAAGGAAACAGTTACACAGTAGCTCCCCCCAATCCACAGGGATACATTCCAAGACCCCCAGTGGTTACCTGAAACCATGGATAGCAATAAACCCTGTATGTACTATATTTTTTCCTATGCATACACACCTATATAGTTTTATTTAATTTAAAGTTGAATTTATAAATTAGGTACAGTAAGAGATGAACTATTAACTAGTTAATACAATAGAACAATTATAATATACTGTAATAAAACTTGTATAAATGTGGTCTCTCTCTCGGAATAACTGGTTGCACTGTACTCAACCTTCTTGAGATGTAAGATGAGAAAATGCCTAGTGACGAGATGGAGCGAGGTGAATGACGTAGGGGTTCTGACATGGCCTAGGCTACTAGTGACCAGAGGATTCATAAGGAGGAGGATCATCTGCTTCTGGGCCACGGTTGATCATGAGTAACTGAAATTGTAGACAGTGATATGGCAGATGGGGTGTGCAGGGCTACTATATGTCATTTTGTTTAATGACACACAACCCTGAGCTACAGAGAGGTAAAATAACTTTTCCAAGGACCCCTAGCTGCTAAGCTCTGGAACTGGGATTTGAAGCCAGCCCCACCTTGCTGGGAACTCTGCTCGCCCATTGCATATACTGCCTCACACAGGATGCTACGCGTCTTCTGATTTTTCAAGCACATCTTAAATGAGTCTGTGAGCTCTGTGGGAACAGGGATTAAGTCTCCTTTCTTGTACCTTCTGTGACCATGGACGGGAACTCCTACAATGCAATGTTAGCCCCGACTGGTATCTTTGTATAGGGAGAAGGAGTAAGAAAGAAGTGGGCTCCAGAAATGGACCAAGGAAGCATCTGCAGAGGCGGAAATGTTATGTAGCAGGAGGGCCTCTTCTGCTCAATTGGTTCAGTGACTGCACAGATGGAGAGGCAGCCATACATAGGAAGGTTGAGCCTGGTTCTCAGCCCTCTGACTTCATACCTATTTCACTCTGCAGCCCAAAGAGCAAAAGCTTGATACAGCCTTGGCGCCATCCTTTGTAGATGCCACTTGTTCGTGTGCTCCTCCCAGGGTTCACAGCAGTCTCCTTCTCATCAGCCCGACTCCTGCCCACTCACAGGGTCCCACTGGCTCAGGAAGGAGCCTTTCTTCGGCAGCCTTCATGGCTTAACAGATTTCTTTTGCTCTTGGCTCTTGGTAAACACATTATCTTCTTGTAAAAATATCCCCCAACATTTTCTATCTTGTGCATTCTAGTCCCATCACCTGATACATACATGGTTCAAATTGAATCTCATGTACACTGGTTGTGCGGTTTTGGGAAAATTATCAACATTTGTCATCCACAGATTCTTTATGGGTAGAAAGAGGCATGGTAAAGGGTTTAGCATGCAGTGTGCACTCCATAAAAGGAGGCCACCCTTTCCTGATCCAGGTGGAGAGAATGCCGTCCTGTCCTGCTCATTCCTGGGCCTACCCCAAGCCCCATGGATATAGAAACAGAGCTCTGTGCAGCATCCAGTGGCCTCCATACCCGCCCCACACAGGGCTCTGCACAGACTTCTCTCCAGCCCCTGTAACTCTTCCCGACATGACAGCAGGATTCCAGTGAGCACACCCCCTTATCCCAGGCATTCCTCAATTCCCCCTGACCTACTTGGCATTTGTGTGGCTAATAAGGCCAGGGGGAAATCTATTGACATAAAGGCACAGAACCTAACCATTTTCCTCCCCTCCATACTTTTTGTGTACCCACCCTGTGTCTGGCACTAGTTTAGGCACAGAGTGTGGTAAAGAGGAATGAACAGGGCAGATTTACGGTGCTTGTTTCTGCCTACTCCATAATTTCGCTAATGCACCAGTGCAGATACTTGGCATTTTATGAAGTTGAGACTATGTAGCTGTTTTGTTTCTTGTGTCTTATCTTTTCTATAAGTGTGTGTGTGTGTGTGAGGGTTAACCCATCCAATGTCGATTGACCTGGGAAACCTTCAGAATGTCTCATTAGACAAGGCCAAAGAATCTCTCACTCCATCAGACCAGCGTCTCCTGTCTTAGGCAGGGAGCTTCCTGCAAGTGAGAACTATGCCCCCAAGTCCTCCAACAGTTTAGAAATGCTTCTGGGGCAGAAATGATGCCTTCATTTCCCCTTCCACCCATCCATCCCAGAGTTCTAGCCTCTACACTTGGGGAGACCTAGTTAGGGTCACTGGCTCACTACCAGGCAAAATCTAAGCATTCCTTTTATCTCAAAGGCAAAGAGTAAGAAGGCTTTGCAAGAAAGAGGCTTCTTTCTGACCCTGCCCGGGCACTCAGCATCAGGTTGAGTTCACAGCCAGCCCTAATTTAGCTGAATATACAGTGCAGTTATATGCAGGGCTTGGACTGTAATGCATCCGGCAGAAGTCCGGCAGCAATGACTTATTAATGTATTACTACACTGATATTTAAATGTGAGCCATAATGAGGGCTATAAAACATTTACGATAATAGCAATTATTCCAGAACCAAAATGACTAAACACAGTATTCAGACTTTCATGATTTGCTGCATGGGGCTGGCTAGCCAAGGGATGTCAGAGGGCTGGCAACCTCTTGGGTGCTGATCTCCATGGCAGCTACAGTTTTTGTTTCCCTAATAAATGCACATTTATTTGATTTCCAGTCTTGTTGGCTTTTGCCTGTACAGGGAGCACGGTACTCTGTCTGGTTCTGTGCTCCTGCCTAGGCAGGTGGCAGTCAATAGAGGTGGTGTTGTCATAACCCCACTGCAGGGGAGCAGAGTCGGCAAGCATGGGCTCAAAGGCACAGACCTGCTTTAGAGTCTGGTCCTGCCACGTGGAGCCTGTGCAACCATGAGTGGGTTTTCTTAATTACTAGGTTTCCTCCTTTGTAACATGGAGTTAACAATAGCACTGACCTCACAGAGCTTTAGCAGTGATTAAATGAGATGATATTCATAATTGCCAATATTAACTGAGAGCTCTATGCCAGGCATGCACGGGGCTAAGGGTTCAGTTTGTACCATCTCAACCGAATTTCTCCTGCCACCCTAAGAGTCAGGCGCTTTTGTTACGATCTCCACTTCATGGATGAAGAAGTGGTGGTACCAGCATATGAATCCAAGCAAACCTGACTCCAGGAATGATGCCCGGACTTGTCTATCACTGCTCTAACGTATTACCAGAAATGGAGTGGCTTAAAGCAACACAGACCTATTCTCTTACAGCCTGGAGGTCCAAAGTCTAAAATGGGTTCATGGGACGGCGTTTCTTTTGGAGGTATCAGGGGGAGAATTTTTCATTTCCTTTTGCCACTTCAAGGGGCCACCTTTTCCTTGGCCTGTGGCCTCTTCTTGGTATCACTGCACCTGTTGCCTCTGTTGTCACATCTCCTGCTACACACTGTGAACTCCTGCCTCCCTGTCAGGAGGACCCTTGTGAGGACGTTTAGAGCCTAACTGGACAATCCAGGATAACTTGCCCATCTCAAGATCTGTACCTTAGACAATCTATCAAATACCTTTTGCCATATAAGGTGACATTCATAAATTCCTGGGAATGAGGAGAGGGACATTTTCGGGGGGCGGGGGCATGATCTAGCTGACCACCATGCTCTTGAAACAAGGCATGGGGAGCCTTGTTAGCACACCACCCAGCTCACAGCAATGCTTACTGATCATGAGCTACTATTCCTATAGCTCGTTTGTGTTTAGTCTTCTATAGTTTACTGCACCCTTTCACATCCCCCTAATTTGATATTTGTAACACTCTGAGGTTGGATTATTATCCCTATTTTATAGATGACCAATTTGAGGCTACAAGAGATAAAGGACTTCCCCAGGGAAGTACATGAGCCCCTAGACGATTCAGGAATCGCTGTTCTTTTTTACACCACAATTTCTTTCAATGCATCCACTGCTCCCTGTTTTCAGGGCAAGTTTGTTACTCAAATTTGAGATTCTCTGTCATCCACCCTGGCACTCAAAGCCAGCAGTAACTGCACAAGCATCCTGCTGCTTCTTATTCTATAAACTGCCTTGAAAATTAACCAACAGAAAAATAAATGGTTTGGTCTGACAATGTCCCACTCCCACCCACTGGATGGCTGGCCCGGCGACGCTGTGGTGACCTCATCAACCTCATTATTTCCCTCCACCTTGTGGAGGAGCTCTGCCAGTTCCAGAATCCAGCTTCAACCTCACTACTCTCCTCCTCTGGAGATATTTTTAGAAAACATTCTTTACCCCAAGTCACCCAGACTGGAGGGATTTCTTCAAGCAAATGTTTCCAAAACAGCATTCCCCACCAAGTTTCAAGCTCAAGGTCAGGGTCAAATTACTTCTACAAAACTTCAGGACTGTTCTGGCCTCCCCTTCTTGCCCCATCACCAGCTCCTGAAAGGGCATTTCAGTATGGTGTGAAAATAAGGCCATTTCCCTTCATGAGATTTAAAAGACAGTCCACTACCTCCTACTTCTCTCTTGTAAAACACTGACCCTGTCTAGTCATTCTTCTGTTCTGTCATGAGTGGAGCATAAATGCCTAATGAAAAGGAATAATTTTCTGTATTAAAATGACTCATTTGGACAACGCCACTCTTATCAATAGATTCCATTCTCTCTAGAACATGAGCGCTAGAAAGAGGGCATTAAACTTTTTCCCCCTAGGGCCCTAAGGGACTAGTGAACTTTCTATTGCTCTTATGATGCCCAATAGAACCTTAGACCCTGAAAAAGTTTGGACTTCCTCAGGTTCCTCAGCTAAATACTGGGGTACTGTGGCAGGACACAAGCTCCTGAATGATGAATGTATGAAGAAGTGGGGCACAAATCGATCTGTTCTGGGGGTCGGCAATCTAATGCCCACAAGTCCCATCCAATGCAGCCTGCTTCTGTAAATACAGTTTTATTCATTTGCTTATGTATTGTCTGTGGCTGCTTGTGTGTTACTACGGCTGAGTAGATGTGATGGAGACCATATGGCAGGCAGAGCCTAAAATATTTACTATCTGGCTTTTTATAGAAAATGTTTGCCAGCCCGTGGCTGCTCTGGACCTGGGCAGCTCTAGTCCTGCCTTCACCAGTGATGAACTGTGCTATGCTGGGCAAGTTGCATAACTGCTCTGTAAGAGAAGAGGATTAGTCAGAGGCTTGCAAAATCTAAACAAAAACAAAAAACATTGGTAGGAAAGTACAAGCAGCACCTGGTACAGCTGAGATTTGAAAGCAGGCGGTCTAACTCTAGAATCCATACTTCTCGCCCCCACACCATGCTCCTGCCTGGGAAGATGGGCCCCACAGCTTCCAGAACCCACAGAGATGTGACAGAGTCAGGTCCAAGGAGAAGGTCCTGTTCAAGAGATGGGGCAGGTGAATCCACCTTTGGGATTGGGCATGGAGTAAACTTGGGCAGGAGTTCTAAGTGTGGTCCCCAGACCTGCAACATCATGGGGGAGCTTGAGATGCCTCTCTCCAGGCCCTGCCAGACCTACTCAATCAGAAATTCTGTGTGGGCTGCAGCCTTGTGTGTTCTAATGAAACCTCCAGAGGATTCTCATGCAAGCTCACGTCTGCAAACCGATGTACTAGGAAAAGGCTAAGCATAGAGCCTTTATCTAAGGGCAGAGGGCAGTGTAGAGGCTGCTGTCTTGCCGCCTCTGGGACCACAGGCCTCTTTTGTGGAGGGCACAGTGTTTCCCTGCTTAGGAAGAGGCCCAATCTCAGAAACAGTACATAGCCCGCAATAGAGGTGGCTGTGATGTCCCTTGGAGCACTACGACTTGGCACCTGCTCTCCGGTCCCCACTGTGCTCTGCTGAGTGCCCAAGGGTGGTTCTCCCTCCCACCCCTCAAGACAGCCATCTTTGATCTGGAGGAGCTACACATCCAGCTGCAGTCACGCCACCCTGGCAACCTTAATAAGGCTGACATTTCCCTCCATCTCCTCTGATTAGGGCATCACTTCATCACTGTGCTTTCCTGGCTCTGGGTGTAATCTGTGTTGTGTGTCCATAACACTATGTAATTGGCTTTAATGCAGCAATATGATCTGTGAGCATGTATCAAGACCAGGCATTCCTAGTAAGTGCCTTCGCAGTTTCCCAGTGGGACAGCCTTCCTGGGGCGCTCTTGCAGCCCCTCATCCTCTCCACATGGGGTCCATCCAGTATGGGAATCCATACTCCTTGGGTGAGGGGGCCCATTCATCCTCTATCTCAAGGCAGGTTGACTACTCCTTAAGTGGAGATAAATAGGGTGGTTCCCTCTTTAACAGTCCCTGGGACCCTGAGTGAATCAGCAGCAGCCATGGCAACAGAATGTCTTTTTAAAGTAAGCTTGGAGATTCCTTGACTTCCACTTGCAAATGTGTGCTCAAAGGCCAGCACTCTAAGCCTGGAATATACAACAACTTCCAACAGGACCTATATTTGAATCATAGGGCTGGATGTGACCAAAGCAGGCAGAATCATTGCCTAAAGGGCAGCTGAGTGCAAATACTGTGGTTGGACCCTGTGGGAAATATCTAAACTGCTGTCCTTGGGGATGAAAAGCATGGAAGGTTCTGGTAGCACGTGGACCTCAAAGGGAGGGTTTGCGGGGTGGGCTCACTTTTGCCTTCACCTGCTGCTGGCTTGGGCAGGAAGAACAGAATGGAATCAAGGGCACTTCAGGTCCTTCAGATGCCCACTTTCCTCTCTGGCTCACATGGCAGTGCAGGACTGGCTCGCCTCAGTCTTGCTTGGTGGCTGCTGACTGACAGCCATCATGGCACCAGGAATCAGGCCTACTGTTGATGACCAGGTCTTTGCACAGAGGCCTAGATCCCGGGAATGTGAATGCTGTTAGCCGGTTTGGCCCATTAGAATGTGTGTAGAGAGCATCTCTTTGTGGACTTGGCCCCAGAAGAACACATAGGAGATCCCTCTTCCAGCACCAGGCCCTGTGAAGTTGGGAGAGGCTTCTTCAAGCCTCGATACCAGCCAGTGGTCTCTCCCCAGCTGTTCTGACTCATTTTGGGATGAAGCTCCCTTGCTCCCCTCTTGTCAGGGTTAACTTACCTTTCTTACCCAGCTATGCCCTGCTCTGATTTGGCTGGAGGCTCTAGGAAACTCCAGAAATGAGGAAGGATAATGTACAAGAATGCATCCTTTGAGAAAACATAAACCGAATCTTACAGGGTCTCCTGCTAACTCTCTGCCTTCTTCGAACAAGCTAGACTAGGAAAGGATATTGCTTTGAGGCCAGCTTGCCAAGATCTTCCACTAAAGATGCTCAAAATAACAATAACACCGATACTATTTATTATGTATTTGCTATATGCCGGCACTGGGCTAAGCAGTTTTCACACATTATCTCATTTAATTCTCCTAATGATGCTGAGATACTACTATCTTTCTCATTTTAGAGCCTAGAAAGATCAATGAACTCTGCCCTGATCACAAAGCTATAGTGCTGTAGAGCCCATGTTTGAATCCAGGGAAGTGTGACTTCAGGGTCTATGTCATCATCCATCCCACAAAATGGCCTCTTACGGGTTGTCTCTGACAGGCCTCGGCTGCCCAATTTCTACATCTTTCCCAAGGTAGAGGCGAGTCATACAGTCAACAGTGGATACAGCCCTGACTTCGATGTTGCAGGGACCATGGTGTCTGTCTCACTGCAACATCTGCTCACAGGCAGAGCATGACATGACCCTCCTCTTGTATGAAGAACAGAGGGAGCTCAGCACAGAGAGCAAAGCGGGTGGTAGAGGCTGCCTAGAAAGAGAGGGAGGTTATGTCACAAAGCTTTCTAAGGTCAAGGTTTGCCTAACAAGGCTACGTGTTGCCAAAGGCTGCTCTTGCCTTTGGATGGGTTGACTGGAATTTTTAAGGATACCCTCAAGGACCAAGTGTACAGATGTGTTTCTTAAGCAAAGCTCCTGTTTTGCCTGGTAGGAGCAGGCAATGAACCTCGGAGGGCAGATGGGGCAGGAGGAAGGAGATGGAAGGAGAGAGGAGAAAGGATTGTGGAAAGCCACCTCTGAAATTACCTGCTCTCCTGCCCTACCCTGGGTGCGGCACATCACTGATTTCCTTGATCTCCCTGTGGACCGTTTAAATTAAAGCTCATAACCATTGTGTGGGCATATAATGAAAACAACTGATGCCGCACTGATTAGGCCATTACTCTCAACTGTTAGAAAACATAATGATCTCACAAGGGGCCTTATTCACTGACGTATAGCAGTTGAGCTCTCATTTGACACCTCAAATTAGCAGCCAAAGCAATAACAGCTGGGGTTTTTGTCTCAATATTTGTACCCGACTCTAAAGTGATTTGGCACCGGGTGAGCGTTATTTTTAAACACAGAGCTCTCCCCGCCAAGTAACATTTTAAATGGTCTCCAGGTGTCATGTAAAACCTACAGAAATAAATAAAAACAATCAGCTGCCAATTTGGGCCTTTGATGATACGGATTCCTTACAAAAGGGCTTGTCCTGGGCTCTTCCTTCATTATGTATTTCTATTATGACAGGCAGAGACCCATCTTCTGGTGTTATAAACAGCAGAGTTCCCATGTTATAAGGGAAAAACAAATGCCTCCAAAATAATTGTAAAAAGTGGGAGATCCAAAGGGAAAGAAGAGTCTTCATCTTTGCTCAATCAAACTCTCAGGTTGTAAGTATTCCCGACAGTGTCAGTACTCCAGTGCTTTTGGTCCCTTGATTTTGAGGCACTCCTGACTCATTTTTTGAGATCATCACGAATACTGCCTAGTGGTGACTCAGAATGATTCAGCTGCCTCCCAGTGACCGCTTGAATTGTAAGATGTACCTGAAACAAAACATGAGCAAGATGGCCTCCGCCTCCCACTTCTATTTCATCATCTGTAAATCACCTGGACAATCAATTTTGTCTCCTGAATTATTCAGAAGTCGGGAAGTTGCCAGTGTGCCAAGATGTCTGCAATGGGCTGGGGAGGAAAGAATGAGCTCCAACATAGAGAACTGGACAGGTGAGTACAGGAGAGACACGCAGAAATGGACAGTTTCCACTTCAGCTGCATTCGAGTCCGTAAGACAGGAGGAAGGGGAATGTTCGAAGATGCCCACTAATGGGCACCCTGAGAGAGGGCAGAGAACATGCCTGCCTGGCACCCTGTTGGAAAGGCAGGGCCTAGCTTGGTGTTTGGCACACAAGGTGACTCACTAAATATTGACTGATGGGATCGGTGAGTTTCCAAATATGAAGGGCCATGCTTTTGGCATCTTCTGATAAAAAATTTCCACTCTGAACAGCCTTCTGGGCTGATCCAGGAATACAAGCCCAACCGCCTGTGGGAGTGAGGCTGTGCTTCTGAATCAACAGGCGGGCTGTGTGGCGCCTGCAGCCAGCACACCTCTACTACACAGGCCCTCACTTCATGTTTCAGAGGGTCACTGCTGCACGGGAATGCAGGTGCGCAGCTACCAGTCACTCCCTTTGCTCAAGAACATCAGACAGCCAGAATTTTTATATGAAGTCTCCATTAATGTTGGCAACAAAATCATCTGAAGGGACAAAAGTCACAAGTGAAACATCTGGGGACTGGATGTGACTTGCACATGCCAGTTTTAATCTTTGAACTAAACAGATTAACAATTTGAATCAAATGTATATGTGCATATCCACATATTTGTGTATATATATATGTTTGACATCTGTCTCAATATATATAGCATAGATATGATATATATGTAAAATCGAAGTATTTTAATGGCATTAGGTGAAATGTGGTTAATGCCTTCCTTCCATACTGCATCTCCTGAAGGGCAGCCACCAGCTGACATGTGCTCCCGGAACCTACTGTTCAAATGAATTATCTTTAAATGATTGAAATTCATTCACTGTTTTTTTTTCTCCCACTCTAATTTCTTGGGGACAAAGAGCCCTGAAGAAGCTTCTGTTTGTAAGGGTAAGACTGTCTCGTCAGGCGGGTGCACTCTTATCTGCTTCCCACACGCTACTCACCAGTTCTGTGTCTAAACATGTAAGTCATTTCTCATGTGCAGTTTGGAACTAAGCCTTCAGAGCTGTTAGCAGAACCAACTGGGCAGGGTGCATGAAACTCTGTTTCTAGGCTGAGATGGCACAGAGGTCCTCTGATATTTGCAAGGGAGAGAGTCTCTCAGGGAGCTGGGTACAATTTATTTAGGATACTTGGGCTCAAAGATAGGCAGGGGCACCCAGTGCTTAGTTACTGGGCCTCTGGTCACCACTGGTAGCCAAGATGAATGATGTGGAATTTGAGCTTTGCCCAGACTGCGCTCTGACTGGACAGCAACCTGCTGGGGCTCCAGGGTTGTTGTCTCCCAAGAAGCGGCTGCTGGCCTGAAGGCTCTAGAAAGGCAGGGTATTGGTCCGCATGCTCTGGCAAAAGGCCATAGAGATTAAGAGCTAGTGGGACGGACAAAGCGAAGAAGCTAGCCTCACTCTTCTTTGTTTCCTGCCTGCTAATCTAGAGGAAAGGTAGACAGCAAAATAGAGCATTGGATAAAGAGCTGCTTTCAGGCCTAGTTCATCTGTGAAATTTTTCTGTGGCTGTGGGTAAGTCACTCAGCCTTTCTGGGGGTGTATTTTCTCTTAACATGAAGTGATGGCAACAGTTAACCCCCAGGGTCTTTCCATTCTACTCTTGTGCTCTCTGAATGCCATGGGGCTGGTGCTGGCTCTAAAATGGCATTTCTTGAATGGGAATAGTTTTCCCGACAGCGGTGGAAGGGATTGTGGATGCCCAAATCGGCACAAAGATACGACACGTGCCAAACTCTGAAAGTTGCGACCAACTCCCACTGGGTGGCATTTGAAAATAGTAGTCTTCTTCTCTCTCTCTGCAGATACCAGCTCTCTGCTTGTGTGGGGTTAACAGGCTTGCTTCCCTCACCAGCTGCCACATCTCTAGCTTATGTACAGAGAAAGGACGGGTCCAGACATGGGAGTGACTTTCCTACCCAGTTGACTTTGTGGAAGTTATTTGCAAGGCTGACAGAAGCGAATAATTGGGATCGGGAAACCAATTTGCACAGGGAGGGTTTTGCTTTGGTGGGAGACAGTTTTAATAACCATACTCCTAGGTTTCACTGAAAATGGGTGTTTGGGTACAAGATCCAGATGTTTAAATTAAAACAGAGAAAGGGCAGAGTGGAGGAGGGAGTGGCAGGTATTTCAAAGTATTTATTTCAGAAAATACACTGTTTAAACATGGTGCTTCTTTATAAAAGGGAGATGGCTCCAGAGGTTTGCAGCAAGGCAAGCAGGAAAGCAGCTCGGTGGGGACTCCGGAAATTTGCAGAGGGCATGTCCTGTTCAAATGGGGTACTCGTCACTCAGCTCTAAACCTACACCACCCAATAAGGTAGCCATAAGCTAAATGTGGCAATCTAAATTTTAATCAATTAAAACTAAGTAAAATAAAAATTTCAGTTTCTCAGTTGCATTAGCCACATTTCAAGTGCTCAAGCATCCCATGTGGCTAGTGGCTACTGTATTAGATGGCACAGATACGCAACATTTCCTCCATCACAGTAAGGCTATCGACCATCATAGCCACAAGTGGGCCCCAGAGTTGCCACAGCTCCTAGATATTCAAGGGGAGTTGAAATTTCACACTTTTAAATAAAATTACCCAAGTTTTAAGTGTTGGTAATTAATTCTATTTTTTTTCCAAGCATTGGAAAAGACCAAAACAATTAAAAAAGAATCAAACCGCTCATTGGCAGTTTTTATCCAACCTATTAGTCAATAGTTGGGTCCTATGGCATTTCTTGAATGGGAATAGTTTCCCTGACAGCAGTGGAAGGGACTGTGGATGCCCAAATCGGCACAAAGACAGGACATCTGCCAAACTCTGAAAGTTGCGACCAACTCCCACTGTTATAAGTCAAAAGAGAATGGGATCTCTAGGGGTTCCTTACAATGAGTTCAGAGATTCCAACTATGATCTTGGAGAAGTAGAATCACAGTCCCTTCACCCTTCCTCCTGACCATCCCTTGCTGCTGAGTACCTACACACTTAGGAAATGGAAGTTCAGGGCAAGGTGGCAGTGAGCTGATGACTCCCCAGCTCTGCATCTCCGTGTCTGCCCCATGCCATCCTCCCCTCTGCAGAGCCAACTGGCAGCAGGGGGTCAGTTTCCTGCTTGACTCCTGGGACTTTGGCTTTCTGGACTCCGTTGTGCAGAGCACTGGACTCATGGCCACAGGTGGAGCCATCCAGTCCTCCCGTCCTGGATAGAAGTGGCGGCAGCAATAGGCAGCTTTGGCTCTTCAAGGGGGTCATGGCCCCACTGGCCTGGAGACCCATGAGAACCATGAGACAAGAGCCGATCAAGGGGCAAGACAGTCACGGAATGTGTTCAGTGGTCACCACAGCCTCTACTAGCAGCTGGGGGATGGAGAAAGAGCAGAGGCTGACCAGAGGCACAGGAGCGCACTGGCAGATCGGTGTCGATGCTCCCTGTCTTGGCAGTGAACTGGCTGCCCCACGCATTTAGCAGCTCTGCAGCACTTCCCCACTGGCCCGCTCATCTTGCCCCATCAGAGAAAACCCTCTGGAAGTTTCTTCAAAGATACAGAGGTATTTTCCCATTTTGTTTAAGTGGGGCAAAGCAAACCTAGTTTGTCAAGCCAGAATATCAGCCAGGAGAGCTGGCTGCTGCAGTGTGTGGCCCCCGGGGGCAGCAAGACTTCATGACCTGATGCCAGTCAAGCCCTGCTCACAGAAGTTGATAATGGGAATCCTACTGCTTCAAGATCCCCTGTTGGTGAAGAACAACTCAATGATCTCCTCCATATCCTCTCCTAACCCAGGAGTGTACACCAATACCTTTTCAGTTCAGAGACTAAACTAACCTTTAGGGAACAGGAAAATGACATCAAATGGGAACCACTACAACCTCCCAGGTTCTAGTTACTTGAACTGTTAAAGTGCTGCTTATTTAAATGGGAAAAAATTATCTTACATTTCAAAGAAATTTTCACGTTTTCCATAAGCAGATGTTCTCAAAACCAAGCTAGTCATTTTAAGAACAGTACTATGATGAAACTTTGAGTCTGGATGGCTGAAGGAAGGGTGTGTTGTGTGGCACAAGCGAAGATTTATAGAATACACAGTTCCTTTCCTAGTATTCCAGGGGCTGAATGGAAGTTACTGATGCTTTCCACAAAATGCAATTTTAATCCTGATTGCCTGAACAAATCACAATTTGCAGTACAGTACCAAAAAAAAAAAATCATATTCTGGAGGTATTTTAAGACTTTCATTAAGCAATGACAGTTCTATATTCAAAGCTATGTCATGACTAAACCACCCTGATTCCAAAGACGGTTGAAACAAAATGTTTGCCTCACCCAGAGAAAGCCAGGTGAAACATTTTGTAAATAAATGAAAATGAGTCTTGTCTGTTACAAAACACCAATTTTCCTGTGGCTCTAATTTTGTTCATTGTTCATAAGAAAAAAAAGATCACCATTTAGCCGGAGGCGTTAAAAACCAAAGATAATGTGATAAATATGCTGTTTCAGTAAAATAGTATATTGTTCAATATTTGAAATTATTCTGGGACAAATGCAATCTTCATTTTATTCAGGGCCAGAGACAAAGCAGAATCTAGAGACCGAGGTAGAGTAGGCTTCAATTCAGTTAATTAATTTTAACTCAGTTTGGTTTCACTGACTACCTACCATGTACCACCAGACTTGTGCAAGGTTCTGGAGATAAGATATTGAAACAGTACAGGGGTATCCTTCAACTTTGATCATTATGAGCATCCTGATTATCTGCTATTTGCTAGACATACACCTATGACATCTCCTTCAATCCACATAACTAGCCTCAGGAGCTGGTGTTACTGCTTGTATTTTTCACTAAGGAAATGAACCCTACACCACCCAGTTTGGTAAAGCTAGTTTGTCAGTCTGTCCTATGGGAGGACTCTAACACCCCCAAGCTCAACCTCTGCCTTGTGGCTCCAGGTCTGGGGCAGGTCTGTGGAACTGGATGTGATGCTGATTAAGGTTGCAGCTTTGGATCTGAAAGCCCTCTGGGTCAGCTTTTCAAAAAGAGAAACTATTGCTCTTGAATTACTCTGGGCATTTATTACAGCCGGTGATCTCATTAACACATATAATTGTTTTTCTGGTATATGTATTCTGGAATAGATTTTTTAATTTTAACTTTTTGGGGCAGAGCAGTTAAGTGCAGGACAGATATCAGGCAAAGCTGGATTTGATATGGGGACAGCAGTCCCCTTGTACTTGCCAGGGTGGCTCTGGGCAAGTCATTCAACCACTCTAAGCCTCAGTCTCCTCATTGGTAAAATAAGATTAATAGGATCCACCTTGTAAGGTTGTGCTGAGGATTTCCATAAAATGCTGCATTCTAATTGATCTCAGTGTCAGGCAGGTAGCAGATGCAAAAAAAAAATGGAGGCTATAGCAGTAATGATAACATTTATAATGACTATACTAGTAACTATAATATTATTGTTTTATGTATTATTACATTATTACTATTTGTTAATCGAGGCATCTAGTTCCATATGCAGAGGAAGCTCAGTAGAAGTGGAAGGCAGACCCCCATTTGCACTACATCCGGGTTTTCTGAACTGGACCGACAATGTCTATAAACATCCCTGCACCCTGTGCCCAGCACCCCGTGGCCAGGATAAGAGAGTGAGCTCATTCGATCTGGGTATCAGGATGGTGTCAGTCTCCTTTCACTGCCTTCGCATTACACCAACAAATTCTTCTCCATTCTTGTGTCTACAAGTGGGGCTCAGGGTCAGGCCATGTCATGCCACTTGTAAGTGGTTGAATTAGAACTACTTAATTGTCTGGTTAATTCCCACCACTGCTTTAACCCTTGAATCTCTCTTCTCTAAACGTGGGCTGAGAGGGAGCTTGGTACATGGGTTGAGGCAAAGGTCTGGGGAGCAAGAAACTGGGTGGGAAGTGTTGATCTCTTCTCATTATTTGCATAGACTTAATTACAACTGCTTTAAAATCAAAGGGAATTTGGAAGCTAGTTCAACTCTTGAGAAGAGCTCCTCAGAGGACGGGGCATGAGAGATGCCTGCCTGTTCCCAGGGTGTCCTCGTTCAGTTTGGGAGTCCTGGGCTCCGTGTCACTTAGCTCTCTGTACACATCCATTCAACAGTTCTGGGAAACTCATGGTCAACCCCTGCAGTTTGATCCACCAGAGCATCTGTTCTTTTACAGCTTTACCGTTCTCTGGCATCTGGCACTATCCTGGCACACAGTAGGTCCCTGGTAGCCTCTTGGGTGGATTAAAGCAGGGACTACCTGGGCTGGGAGGTAACTGAAATGAGTGGAGGTCGGTGGGAATGTGGAGTCTCCATGCCCCACCTAAAGGAGGGCGGGCACTCTTCAGCCACAACTGTCATCACAAAGTAGAAATGCAGACCACAGTTGCCGATGCTCTGGTTTGCCCAAAGTCCAAAGCTGGAAATCTGGACTTATAAGAAAATATCACTATTTTAAATATCACATTAAAATGATATGTTAATTTCAGTTTTAAAAAAGTACTCAACAGGATTAAAAAAAACTTCATCTGTGGACCCAACATAGTCTGTAGTCTAGTTTGCAACCTCTGGTTTCAAGAGACCTGAAAGCAGGATTGATCCCTTGGGTCTGTCATGGACTAAAGTTCGCCTTCCCCAACCTCCTAAATAATACAAAACACTTGATAATGGATTTTGAAAGAACTGTGCTTCGAATCCTCAATCTAGTTGGGAGGTTTCTTCTGAACAGCCTAATTGTGTGGCGGTGCCCCATGTAGGCACAGAACATGGGATCAGGGGTCTGGAGACCCAGGTTCTCGCCCCTTTGCTGCCGCCAACCTGTTTCCCTTGGTGAGTCTCCTGGCTGGGGCTGGGACAAGGGTGAGGGGGGCTGAGCACCCAGGGGGCAAGCGTTAGGAGGCACAGGCCTCACCCTATTCCTGGGGCCTGCTCTCAGCCTCTCTGTGCCTCATCTCAACAGTAAGAGGTCGTCCTAGTGGCATCTGAAGTCCTTCCAGGACCAGCCTATAATAATGTCACTGAATTTCCAAAATTGGCAACTGTCATAAATGGGAGTGAGACCTGCAAACAGCACCCACTGGTTATCCACAGGCCTGTGGGATCTGCAGGCAGCATAGCTGGAACCAGTGATTTACCAAGGGCAGACTACTGCCTGGGAGAGGAGAGCCTTTTCAGGATATGTCACCCACATCTTTGGTTTGGCATTTTTGGCAGTGTATTGACTGAACTTCTGATTTGCGACATGTAGTCACGAGACAATGTCTGATAATCTTTTTTCTCCCTCAAGACTATTGAAAAAAAATTATTTTGTTCACTAGGTTTTCTTGTTCTTGTTTCATTTATCCATACTCCTAATTTTATTTTTTTCAATTGAACAGATTTCTGACCTAGGATGGCATGTTGGGCACGGAGGTGACTGGTGAAATTGCCAAAATGCCTGGCTGTTCTCAGCCTAGCTGTCAGGAGCTAGAAACCCACTGCTCAGAGCACTGCAGTGAATGACTCCTGACCACCATGGGTTGGAAGTGAGGTCTTGGTAAATTCAACTGCATATAAGCACCACCTGGAGAAAAGTGATACATGAAATGCAAATGTATAGAACAGGTAGAAATAAAAGGGCAGTGACTTGAGTAGCAGAGGCATTGTGCTCACAGGAGGTGGACCCCTCCGTTAAGAACCCTAAGACCATACAGAAAGGTGGGTCTTTATTCTGGGGAGATCTGGAGAATGGAGCCCCAAAACTGCTGAGTGCTAAAGTCAAATGGCATTGTCCAGGGATGACAGTGAATCATCTCTGGGACTGGAACATAAGTCAATGAAAAGGCAGGATGATTTTCTTTCCCCTGCATGTTTGATTTACCTTCAGCTTTGGGGTAACCTGTTCACTAGGTAAACAAAAATGACAATTTCATAAGCTTGTGGGAGGCGCTGACATTCTCTTTGCTGGATTGTGAGGCACTGACAGCTCGCCTTGTCCAGCTCCTGGGGACCGGTTCACACCACTCTGTGGCACATGTTGGCCATGCTTCAGGGGAGCCAACACCATGCAAGCCTGGGCAACACAAGTCAGAAAGGCACCTTGGCAGAATGGTTAATCACACAGGCTCTGCTGCTTCCTAGTGAAGTGGTGACTTGGCTTCTCTGAGATGGGCTACTCCTTTGTAGGAGGGCGATAGAGCAGCTTGATGGAGGGGTTGTGAGGACGAAGAGAGAGAAAAATGTAAAAGCACAGGTTGTAGTGTTGGGTACAGGGACCTGGACCTGCCTAGCACACACTAGGCACTATCCCTTGCATTGACTTACTGTAGTGGCACGGGAACCTCGAAAAGTCTCACCCATACTATGCTTTTTCTCAGTCCCTTTTCTGGCTAGCTAGAAAAGGGTGGGAGGTGGCTCTTTTTCTTTGTCCACCATGCTCTGTGTTTGTGCATGAGTCAAAAAGGAGGATGAAGTGGGCAGATTTCACAGTCTTTTCCACCTGGTAGTGGTTCCTCTCTCCTCAATGCCAGTGGTGCCCTCCCAGACTCACCTCCTAAGCTCTCATTCAATGTCACTGGTAAAACCAACCTCAGCCTTAATGGAGAGAAGTTTGATGACATTGCCCTCTTCAGAAAGGATGGAATAACATGGTGATCCCATCTGAAATATTTCCATTAGTAGCTGACGTCCACAAACTTCTCTTAATTTTGAGAGCTTTCCAGGAGGTAATCATGAGTCTTCCTTTGCTTTGTAGTTCATGCTGTCTAATGTCAGAGAGAAAACACACCCAAAATATTACATCTTGTCTTGATTTGTAGACTTTTAAAGCTTTAGACACTTAGAGATCACCTTTCTGGGCATAGGGTGTTTTGAACTCCTCTGTGTCTTTCTTTCTCTTTGGCTCTCTCTGAAGAATTTGTTAATTTAATGCATGATGCTCTCACTTAGTTCCTATTTATTATTTCAAGATTCTTTGTCAAGATTCTTTATGGTGCCTAAGTTGCGATTACAGAGTAGTGTTATAAAATGTCAATCTGTAGATGAAATTTGCAAGGTCTGGGAGTGGGGAGGGGAGAGTCTTTAAATGGAGATGTCAGCTCTAGCCAATTTCAGAATGGCTCGCCATCAAGACGGATGGTTCCAAAGCTGTGTGCCTCGGCTGGAAATGAAAATCCCATGGAATAACTGATGATGATTAATTTTGAGTACTTAGTCATGTGAAGCCAAATGAAAGCATCTTTAAAACAAAGCTATTGATCTGGCTTTGTTTAGAATTGAGAAGATAAACTAATCAGAGCCTGTGGGCTCTCTGCAATGATGTGGAATGAAAACTACTCCCTCCATACCCCCCAACCCCCCCCGACCCCGCTATCCCCATTATAGGCTTTTAAGATTCAAGTTTGAGAGAGCTGGCGTACCTGGAGACCAACATTTTTTATAGCAAACATTGGACTAGAGAGGAGCAGTCCATTTCTGTCCTGGACAGTGGTTTTGTGGGGGTGAGGGCATGGTGGGGAAAAAGGGGAAGAGAAGGGACAACATTTGGAAAGCTCCTACGTAGTACAAAAGGTTGTCTCTTCTCAAAGTTGAGGAAACAGACTCAGAGAGAGGTTGAATAGCTTGGCCAAAGACCCACTGGGTCTGGGACAGCATGCCCACAAGTGTCTGATGGTAAAGCTCTTTCCTCTCCCTGGTGGGGCGGGACAGCACAGCTCTGAGGAGTGAGTACTAACGTGGGGCTGTTGGGGCATCACAGCTGGTTTGTGGCAGCTGGTGATTTCCATTTCCTGGTCTCTTCCCAAGGATTTTCTCATTCTTCTCAAGAAAAGAGTGACATGCTCCTAGCAGCCCTTTCTACATAACGTGTTTTGCAGGTGGGAAATTTGTGCCTACCCCTTTCAGCCCCAGCCTCTTGGTAAGAGAGGTCCTAAGGTACCAAATGTGGGCTGTAATCCTCTTCCCTATAGATATGCATGTGTTGCTGGTTCCGGGGTCAGACTTTGGGGGAGAGGAGTCCTTCCATTTTAGGAATGACAACCTGACCTCCCTGGTCCTCCTGTCTTTCCTGTACCGGGAATTCTCAGCTTTCATCAGATTTCTAGCGGCTCGCAGCACAGCACCCCCTTTATTTCCCGTGACTCCTCTTGGAATCACCTTCCTCTCACACAACGTGGAGAGGCTTTCTCCAACCCACTGCTACGATCTGAGCGGCCAGATGAAAAGGAAGGTGGAAGGAGGACCTTCCTTTATGTACAAAGGGACATTTTGAACTGTTCATTCATTTATTTTTTTCATTCTTCTGGAATCAGAGATATGTAAACTGGTGACTATGTAATTTTTTTTTTTCCAGGGGATGCTCTATAAATCCTACTCATATCATTCGCTAGATAGAACTGTACCATCAGAACTATTTTTAGAACCAAGCAATTATAGAACTTGGAAAGAGGAAGTCACCCCTAAGATAGAGCAACCAACCCCTTCATGTTCCGAGTGAGAAAATTGAGGCTCTGATTGCAGAAGAGACTTGCCCAAGGTCACACAGACAATTCCAGGGCCGAACTGGACTGAACCACATCTCCTGATACAAACTCTACTAGGCTTTATTGCTTTTCCCTCCAGGTTTCTCCAAATCAGGGACAGCTGCGAGTGTAGATTTGGGTGAGAATAATTTTTCTTACACAATTCAACTTTAGTTTGAGTGACCCCAAGATGACTTCCAGCTAACTTTGCCCCCTGGAAATCAGGCTTCTTTAGCTGGCCCCATTTGAAAATCCAGAACACAGAAAGGCAGCTACCTAGTTTTTTCTAGACAAGGTATATAGGGTGCAATTCTGGGGAGGAGTCTACCTCCTCTCATCTTTCCCCCGCCCTGCCATGTAAAGGTCACCTCTTAAAGTTCAGATTTAAACCTGAGATGAGATCCGGGAGCAAGGGCAATGACTGGACTTCACTGGCTGTTCGGCATCGCCCCCAGTCCTGTGCCCAGGTCCCTTTCAGATTCTGGCGGTTCCTACTATCCCCTCTCTTGTCTCCCAGACCTGTAACCTGTCTCCTCGCACGCCCACACCCGAACAGACTCTCCCTGAATGCTCTGGCAGGCACTGGGGGGCTATTCCAGCCCATCTGTTCCACCCAGCAACAAACACTGAGGGAGCATCGGTGGGGAGAAAGGACCAATGGAGACTTAATTAGCAGGAACCCCAGTCTGTGGGAGGTGAGAAATCACACTTTGCTGCCTGCAAACACTTTGGCCAAGGTGAGCCAGAGGGATCTCCTGGTTCCCAGTTTTAATAGCACTGCAGCAAAAGACACAGAAATGCATCCACACGGACCCCTGCACACACACTCCCCCTCTCTCCTCCTCACACGGGCACACACACACGCACACGCTCACAAGGCAGCGATCGCAGAATCTACTCACAGGATCTCCAAATCGCGCAGCGCTCGGAAGGCTCCATCTTCAATGCAGCTGATGTGGTTGTTGTCCAGTTGCCTGTGGGAAAGCAAGGGGACAGCATGAAGGCGGAGTGGGGGCAGTGCCGAGGAGCCGGGCGGCCCGGGCCACCGGAGCGCCTGTCCCTCCACCCCTTGCAGGCTCTGCTCGTCCCCGTCAGGAGCTCGCGCAGAGCCAGCCTGTCTGCCACGCTGCTGTCTCTCCTCTCTGTCTGAGAGAACTACACGGACGAGCGCACCAAAGGCTGTCAGGTCTCAGTAAATATTAATTGCGCATTTTTTTTTTTTTTAGGCAGAAGGGAGTAATTTCATTACATTAGGGCATCCAATCCATTACGAGCTCTTACCGTCATGTCACTGAAACAATTTCATTAAGCTAAAGGCCTGTAAATCATTGGAGGTCACTGCTCTGCCCTCCGCGACCTCCCAGAATGCTTTTCCCCTTCTCTCCCTCTCCCTCGTCCCCCTTTTACTGGAAGTTGCAGTCTTGTGCTCTGACACAGTGCTAAATCTCAAGGCTTTATCTGCCCAAGAGCGGCAAGGGTGCATGGGGAATATACCAATTCCAAATTAGACTCAACTAATCTAATTTTATAGTCTTTTTATTATTCTAAGCACCAAATGTCTGTGGTGGTTTGATGCCTCTGTGCTTTGTTATGGGGCCCATCTGGTAGGTCATTCTATTGAAGCATTTTCTGACTAAATACAGATTCCCTCCAACTGCACCGGCCATCATCAGCATTAAAGAAATCCACTGATGGAAGCATTCCTGATGGAGGAGAAAAAGGAATATCGTTATTGCCTTAAAGATGGACCACTTACATTTAAATTGGGGAGAATTAAATGCTCCTATTTCAGGACTCCTTTTTTATTTTCCCTTTCCATCTTATGAACATGAAAATAATGTCTTTTAAAAGGATGCCTTGACTAATAAACATTCTAGTTGGGGACTGAGGTATTTCAGTTCAGGGATAAATAGGTACCATTATCTCTAAAGCAAGATGTATCTGATGCATAAGTCATGACCATACCCCAAGTTAAATATTATTATGTGTTACTCATTTATTTCTAAAAAAATAATAATGCTCTACAGAAAATGGTTATTAGCACCACATTGTCTACTGTATTTTGTGTGCAGCTTATCACGGTCTTTGGCGGCAGGTGGAGGCTGGCCGACGCAAGCATGGCTGTATGGCTGTACTGAAAACTCTCTTAGAGACTTTTTTCTTCCTTTTGTCTCAGAAAAAATCAGCACTCGTAGGTGGAGGGATTTCCTGATGCCAGATTTTCATTTGTAACTTGCACTAATCCATCCCAACAACTCTCCTCAAAAGATGTGTCAAAGCTACATTTGGTAACCCTCACGGAGGTTTTTATATTCTGCTGAAAGAAGGTGGAGTTAGAATTAAAATATTGTCATTGAAAAAACATATAGATGTAGGGTTGCATAAATTCACAATGAGTTTTGAAATACGTACAATTAGAGTTATGCAGTATATCACAACAGATGGGCTCAGCTACGATATTATGGGGAATTGCATCATCTCAAAAGACACTCACAATACAAGATTTAGACTTTTAAATTTTAAAAATAAACAGGAAAAGGCTATCTCAAGAAGCGGAAGCACTCTTTAGGTTGATGACTTCTATATCTAGTGTTCAAAGTTCTTGCTCCTACCTATTCATGTGGATTCTAAGTGTTCTTGTTACACCCATTTTTTCCAGAGTCTTTCTTAACATGAGTTTGTTGAGTGTCCTTTTCCATAGATTTCCAACGAGCGCTGGGGCTGCTGAGTCCCCTGCAAAGGTTCTGTAAAGCCAGCCTAGCACTGCCGCCCAGCTTCTGGATTTATCATCAGTTTAAGGGCCGATGAATCAACCACCCCCACCCCATGCCAAGACCATCAAACCTTACCCAGCAGAAATGCAGTGGAGTTGGCTTTTGGCCCCAAGAAATTGTTCATTGAACATGCTGAATTCGGCAAAAATGGCACCATCCACCTAAGTAGAAAAGTACCTAAATCATCAAATTAGGAAGTCCGTGGTAGTGAGTAGAGATGGCAGCTTGTGGCATATCTGCCTTTGTGCAGACATTTTAGAGAGGTCCTTGCCTTTAGCATATTACTTATTTGCTGGATTTGTGAAGCACTTTCCATTCCTTTTCTTTCTGAGAGCAAGAAACTAAATAGGATATCTAAATGCACAGAATTTTACATGGAAAGAATTCAGTCTGTGGAGGGAGAAGAGAAACTCATAGAAAGAAGAGAAAAAATGGAGCAGGAGAGATTTAAAACAGTGGGGGAAAGGAGGTGTGCAAAAGAATTTTTAAAACTCTACTACTCAGAGTCCCATCAGGGATATGAAGTGGTGGAGATAAAGAGTTTCAGAGAGAGCCCTGATCACTTTAAGGCAAAAAGCAGAGAAGTCTAATACATTATCAACCACAGGATGTGTAAATAGTTTCAGTGGCACAAATTGTTACCTCCTTGTTTATTCGTAATGGTGAAAACAGTGCTTTACTATGAGCATCTCTGTGGATGTATTTTATAGACTATTTTAAAACATATGAAATGTATCAAAGTATAAAATATTTATGAAGTGTGCTCTTCTAGAAGACATTTATTATAACCAAGGTAATCTCATTTCATTCTACCGCAGATAAACAGTATCTGAGCCTTGGTAGTCAAAGAATCATTCCCAATATGCATTGTTCATTCATTATGGAAGTCCACAGGGGTACAAGGCCTTGTGAGGGTTCCGTCAGGCAGACAAAGCCTGAAGAGGCCATTCACTTCCCAGCTATTATATGTTCATGGCACTGAGCATCAGAATGTTTGTAAAAACTCATTAGTTGTCTGCAATCAATCCTGATATTTCATGCAAAGTAAGCTAGATCCATAGAACAATGTAAACACATACCTTCAGAGAAGGTTACTTTCTCTTTCAAAATAACAATTCAAACAGGCACAAGTTAGTCTTGAAGCACAGGAGAGGGGAGGTAAACTAACCACAAGCCTAGCATTTCTTTGTGGGTGTTGGGAGTAGATCTCCACTAAACACATAGAGAGCCTTCTGGAGCTTAGGCCAAAGCATCTGACTTAGCAGTTTGCTGCTGGGGGTCGACAGAGGCCGCAGAGAGGTGTTCTAAGCTCCCAGGTGAAAGGTCTATACTGTGCCTTTGAAAGGACTTATTCAAAGGTCCTCTCAAAAACAAGTCAGAAAAGCCCAATTGCCCACTGCACAAAACCCCTTACGCAGGGGGCATGCACAAAAGGAACTTAGCAACTGGAGCACAAAGAAGTCAGCAGCTGTAGGGTGCCTTAGGGCTCTCTTCTGTTTTCCCTCAGTAATAAGAAGTGCGCATTGTGCTGCTACTCAATCCTTTCTGCTCCTCACACAAAATAACCTCCCCCAGTGCCTAGCACAGTGTCAGGGACATCACAGCTGGTCATGTATGGCTGCAGAATGAGCCCTTCTATTGGAAGTGTGGCAGGGTGGGCTCAAAGTACATGGAAGAAAGCTCTAAGCCATGAGAGACACTGTCCTGGCTGTGGTCGATGGCCTTACCACTAACAGTGAATTATGATAGAGCTGTTCCTCCGTGACCGCATGAGGGGCCACCTTCCTGCCACAGAGACCTCTACTAAGGAGCGTTTAGGAAGGACACTTGGAATAATGTGAGATTTATATGGACCCAGGGTGAGGATGAAGAGCAGGAAGGCAGCGGATGGAGAGGAGTTTGGCTGTTTTTCAGAGGTGACTTTTATTGCCCTCTACTTTATACAGAATACTCAATTTCATTCTCTCTCCTGCTTGTGATAAGCCTAGAAGCCTCAAAATGTTCATGATATTTATTAAATTAACTGCTCTAATTTCCCTGGCAGCTCAGGTTTCAGCAAACAATGTGTGCTAAAATGATACGAGAGAGTCCATTTAGAAAGGAATCCTCAGACAAGAACTAAATGCGGACTCCCTGAAGGGAGATTTCTGACCACTGTATTTTTACACTCTGACAATATAAACAACTCAGGAAGGAAAGCCAGTGTGAGTGAGGACTTAAAATAATCTCCACAAACAACAAATAGGGAGATAGTGCTTTTGTAAGAATTCCCATTTGTAAGCACAATATCACAATTCATCTCTTTTCGTCACAATTTCCAATTTCATAATTGAACCAGGATAGAAATGTTTTTGTGATTCAAAAACTTAAGCCTATCTAAATCCTTAAAAAAGGGTTAAGAAAACCCCCAACTGATTACAATATTCAGTGTAATCTACCTGTCTTCTAACCACTTCCACCAAACTACAAAAAGTGAAGAAGAAAGAAAATTTCATGATTTCAAAGATGCATTTGGGTCTCCAAGAGGAATATATTGAAAATAGAAATCTCCAGAATCTCATCCAGATGTTCTGAGGCACCCTAGCATCTCAGCCCATGCATGGCTAAGCCTAGCTCAGGGTGCCGTCACTCCGGGCCCAAGATTCAGCCACAGCGTTTCACTCTAGGACTGCGGCTGGAGTTGCTGCAGTCCTCCTCGTATTAAGTGGAGAGGTAGCTAAGTTTCAGCACCCTTTGGAGTTAAATAGTTTGCTATTTTCTGAACAAAACTACACAGAGTATGCAAAATAAGTGGAAGGACTTCTGCAGGAAATTCACAAAGGAAGTCTTATTAGAAATTCAAAGCAAGTCTATGGTCTTGGAATCCAACAATTAATTAACCCTTAAGAGCAACTGAGTATTATTAGATGTTCACACTATGTTAGGTACTGAGGATGTAGTGAATTATAAGACATCCTTTGAAAGTGTTTGGAAGAAAGTTACCACCTGTGGTTTTTATATCTCAATTATCTAAAAAGGTATAAGAGTTCTAAAAACTGAACTAATTTGAATTTATTTTTGATGAAATGTATGTATACCACCATATCCACATTTGAAGGGCACTTCCTTTTCTAGACTGAGGAGAAATAGAATGTTGCCACTATTTAAAAAGCCTGGGGAATACCTGCTTTCTTAAAACAAGCCAGAAGGCTGGAAGACAAAACATGAAGTGTTCTTGCATCTGATTTCCTTTCCCCCTATTATCCAAATGTCCTGTGAGCAGGAAACAAGAAATCTAGCAGCACTTCTAAGGGTTGTTTTTTGTGACACTTTACTATTCTAAAAAAATCATTATTAAAGAACAAATTATAGAAGCATTTGTCTGCTGCTGGCTGGGATCTTCAAAAGAAAAAAAGTAAATAAAACTCAAGGTTATTTTAACTGGCAAAGGGGAAAAAAGTTATATTCAAAAGAAATGCACACACTCATATAATTGAGTACTGGCCACACTTTGTAGACAAATCAAACACTTGATCTAAGCCACAGTCTGCTAATGAATTGTCACCAGTTCTCATTAAGGACCGACTGTAATTCCACATGAAAAAAACATCTCAAATGAGCAAAAAGAGGTGAATCTGTTATTTTGTACATTTTGTACACTTGTCCACCAGACCCAGCTATACATGCCTGTATGTTTACTGATCCATGAATTATTTATATATCCACAATTTGTCATAGAACTGACAACTTTGTCTATTTTTCCTACATAATAATTACATGCAGTATCTCCCTATTGTATTCATGTAAATGTAAGTGTATGTAATAAAGTATGTAAAAGTGATTGCTGACCTCTGAAATTTTTTATTCCCGTATCTAATCATATTTATAGAGATATTTAGGCAATTAAGTGGTTGTTAGCATACCAAGGACTTCAACCAACCAAACCTACTTTGTAAAGGACAGAGTCCTAGGTTAATTAAGCTCTCTGATTAGAACATTCTGCCTAGAACTAAGTTGAAATTGAAGCCATGAGTCTATTTTAACAAGCATTGTTATGTATACTTTGCCACACAGTGCAACACAAAAGACTAGCATAATACCTTTTATTTAGTATATATCATATTGCTTTTCAATGTACGCAACTTCTCAGCAGGAGAGTAACTGCATCCACTCTGGTAGATGCTCCAGGAAGCAAGCTCTGCAGCACTGCAAACACAGGTGATGGATTAGTGCCAAAGGGGCATGCCAGGCCTCTGGGACTAAAGGGGGGTTTACACATCGTTGGGAAATAGCAATAACTCCACTTCTCTGTTTACATAGTTTCCGGTTTGTTGGGGATTTGGCATATGAATTTGTGCTGAAAAATGCAGGGGGAAAAACCCACAAAGCAATTTAGCACGAAGGATAGTTGTTGGGAAGAAGCTGAGTGCTCATTTAATTTGAACAAGTTTCAATTTGAATCAAATCTCTGGCATTTCTTGATGAACACAACAACAAACAGAACCCAAATCAAATGAAAACATCCCATATTTATGATGCAAGAGTTTCATTGATATCCCAGCAACTTTTAGACCAAGGGACCAAATTTGGTTATTGTTCGCAAAATGTGCTCTCATGTTTTGAGGCTTGCCTCAAACCCATCCTTTCTTGTGTCAGTCTGACACTAGGATCAAAGGGCTTTCTGTTCAGGATGTCCAGCTTGCCAAGGTTTGCCTGGTACTTTCTCCGTTTTAGCACTGAAACTTCTGAGACCCACTGTGGGAAACTCATCAGTCCAGGAAAGCTGCCATGGCTGTTCGCCCTACTGTATCCCTGGGGCGGGCTCCATTGGAACGTCATCGCTCCTTCATTCGTGTCCCTAAACCTTAAAATGTCTGTTGATTCAGAAACTCAGCTTTTGGTTACATCAGCTCTCAAAGGCTTCTTACTGCATCTAATGCACAACGGGCTGTCCCTTTACAATGCACTCCTGCAAGCGCGTTGCAGGAAACCCTGAAAGCCACTGAAATATTCCAATGTCACTCTCAACCTTCCTCGGTGGGAATTTGAATTTCTTTGTAAGAAGTATCCATGTTTTACTTGGCAGCCTTGCTGATGTCACGAATACTCAGAGGCCAAACAAATAAAAGGCTATCTCCATGGTGACTGAGGCCGGTTTGTGGTTCCCTAGTTACACTCTTGAGTGATAACCATCTGGGGTTCCTCCCTGGCAGCAGCGAGAGGGTGTAAGAAACCAGTAAGATAAAATGTGCTTTTGTTTACAGGCCTGAAAGTTATCTCCTGTATCTCAGTGTTTTAATTACTACTTAAGTCAACCAGCAGAAACGGTAGTGAGTTTAACAATTTTAACCTTTTAGAAATGTTCCACTTGTACTATGAAGAAACCACTCTGGCCACGTGCATATGACCAACAAGCAGTGGTGCGAGCAGAGTATCTCTTCCTAGACTGAGGCAGCTGCAGGCCCCGGGCCCAGGAGGGATGCTGGTTTTCATGTGAACAGGGTCATAAGCCACTCTACTCCAGGCTGAAGTCTTGGATCTCTCCCTGAGGGTGTAGGAGGCTGCATCACGGGGTGGCAGGGGAGAGGGGCGGAGAGGGGGGATCCCTGAAGACCTTTGTTTCCCCTTAAAAGAATCACATGCTCTCTCATGCAGAAACCTAAGATTTTCTTGAATTTACTCACATTTTGAACCTATGCAAACTAACCTTTTGGAGACTCTTAACATTTGTTACCCATTTTTATAAAATGGAAAACTAGGGCTCCCATAAATTTCTAGCTCTGTTACCAAAATGCTACACATCTGCTCCAGTGTGCACAGTGTGCCTGGGGGCGGAGTGCAGTCAGGGATGATTATTCTTGAGACTTAAGGTTTTGGGCTTGCTTGGGATCTGTCATCCTATCTTCTTTTCTATTTCTCCCATTTGGAATAGTGCTGTCAGTCCTATGCCTGTCCCAACACTGCATTTGGGAAGCACATAATATGTCTGATCTTAGTTTCCCAGCTGGACAGCAGTTCGCCTAAGAATGAGTCATACCTTGAGTCTCACCCATATCCGATAATATTTAGGTGAGACTTTGGACTTTAGACTTATACATTTATGCTAGACTGAATTTCGGTCTTTTGGGATGGACTGAACATATGTGGCACATGAGGAGGACATGAATTTTGGGGGATCCAGGGGCAGATGCTAGAGACTGAATGTTTGTGTGCTCCCCCAAGTTCATACATTGAAACCTAGCCCCCAAATGTGATTGTATTAGGAACTGGCACCTTTGGGAGGTGATTCAGTCAGGAAGGCAAAGTCTTTACGAATGGGCTTAGTGCCCTTATAAAAGAGGCCCTTAAAATCTCTCTCTCCCCTGCTGCCATGTGATACTGCAG
The DNA here is from genome assembly GCF_040802235.1 of Manis javanica. Lineage (NCBI taxonomy): Eukaryota > Metazoa > Chordata > Mammalia > Pholidota > Manidae > Manis > Manis javanica. The sequence continues at coordinate 49,548,361 of NC_133156.1, forward strand.
CAAAAAGCCAGCTAGGAAGCAGGCCCTCAGCGGACAGAATCTGCCAGCACCTTGGTCCTGGACTTTCCAGCTTCCAGAACCGTGAGAAACAAATTTCTGCTATTTATAAACCACTGAGTTCTTGGTGATGGTGGGAGTCTAGTAAACATAATGTTCCTCATGTAATTTGTAGATTAATGATACAAAAACAAAAAACCACTCTGAGTTTATGGTCTTTTGTTACAGCAGCCTGAATGGACCAGGACTCCATTCATGCCCCCCAGTCTTAGTTCTTCACTTGTAACATGGAGATGACAACATTTAACTCAAAAGGAAGTTTTGAGTATGAAAGTAATGACACATATGCACTCTTTAAATGTATTTGTGGCATTGCTTAATTTTCTTTTCTTTGAAGTAAATAATGTTAAGTATAATAATTCATCTTATGTAATCTCTAAAGTCTCTTTCAGCTCTGAAGTTATGTGGCGTGAGGTCAATTTCTTAGGAGATTCTTAAAAAAAAGTTCCTGTTCATGTTACTCAGATCCTTCTGTGATTTGAGCGTATGTCTTTATCCCTTTACCTTCCATCCCAGACTCAAGAATCTATTATTTGAGATGCAATATATTGTTTCTGGACTGAGGGCAGCAGTTCAGACTAGCACGCTGTTTGAACTAGTGATACGAGATTGAAATACAAGAAGCCATCAAAACCTTACACGAAAGAAAATACAAATGTTTCTCTTACCAGGAAAATGATGTCAATAATGGGACCATATTTACAGTTCCCAGAGGCGAGAACCACCAAGGAGAGTAATTGCAAAATTTAACCCCATTTCTTGTTGTCCTTTTTCAATAAATGACCAGCCAAGTAATGCACTGAGCACTTAAAATAGCAAACTGCCACGCCATCATCTATGGTGTATAATTTCTTACTCTTCACATTCCTTAATCTGTACACAAGCCTTTCATGACTCCCTGTGGCCGACAGTATAAATTGTAACGACAACACAGACAGAGTCATAACTGTGTGGAGTACTTATTCACAGTGTGTTAGGCATCAAGGATTGAGCTGAGTATCTGCAAATTCTTACCTCATTTAGGTCTCACATCATGATCCCTATTTTACAGAAGGCGGCAAGTGAGGTATCAGAAGTTCCATCTCTGAGTCAGCTTTGAGCTCAGGTCTGACCATGCTCCTAGGACTACATGCTCGTGCTGACTGCGTCTCTGTGAACAGCCCAGACTCCTTAGAGAGGCACTGCAGCAACTCCATCTGTGCGGTCGGTGAGTGTACCAAGTATGTGCACGTTTCCCTGCCTCATTTATGCCGGGGCTTCCCCCTCCTCCATTTGGGGAAAGCCTTCCCATCCAGCAAGGCCCTTCTCAGAGGCCATATCCTCTATGAAATCCTCTTATGCAAACTCAGGCAAAATGAACTGTTCTCTCTAAGTCCTCCAGACCCTTTGGTCTCCCCTCCGTCGAAGCATCGTTTCACAGCAGCAGGACTAGTTGTAACTGTGTGAGGAAATCAAGGTTCAGAGAGGTTATGTAGCATTTTTTAAGGGAACTCAGCTAATACATCAGAGAATCAGGTTCAAACCTGTCTTCCTGACCCAGGAGCCTCAGGGCTTACCCCTCTGTGCTATCCCACCTCTCTCTAACTTTCAAAGTGCAAAGGTAGTGGGCTTGTAATAATATTGTGTGGACTTAACTCACTTACCTTTGGTTGGGAAGAGGTTGGTGAGAAAAGTCAAGGTGCGGTCTTGGCACCTGTTGCCCCAGTGGAAGGACCCCACTCCTCTCACTGGACTGTAATCATGCTTATTGGAGGTGTAATCAGAAGACCATAGGTGAGGGCTCTACACTCAACAGTGTCGCCATACTGTCCCCTGTGTTCTCTTAATTAGATTCTCTGGGAGTCCCAGGCCATTTGAATTTTAGGGTCACTGGAGGAAGCAGACTGAATTTAGCTCAGTTGCTGGGGATAATGGGCAGGTACCTGCACCCTAAGGAGAAGCTACGATTGTACCTCACCTCGTCAGGCCTGATGGGCGGCCTCCTGACCAGGCTGAGGAAGCTTAGGGCTTTCTTGAGCAGCGGGGAGGCATATCCAGGGAAATGGCTCTCTTTGCTCTAGGCAAGTGGCAAACTGCTCAGGTTTTAATTTGACTTTCCCGGGCTCGGCCTTCCGCAGTGGTGACCCCGACTTGTCTTCCCCAGTGGTGACCCAGAAACAATGCAAAGGTTTCTAAATGTGAGAGTCCTGAAATGACGGGGCAGCGCTAACCAGGTTGTGTGCTAGGAGTGCGGGATCAGTGGCTGTTACACAGGCATCACTCAAAGGTATCACTGCGGCAGCAGAAGCCAATTAAAATGTGTCTTGGAAGCTCAATGTAAGGGGATATCAAGTCCCTGTAATTAACTGCTGAAAAAAGGAGCATCTAAACTTAGCATCATGGGTGATGCTGCTAACAACATTCAGTCCAGCTAATGTGCAGAACGGAAACACTCTAGGACAAGGCCAGGTCCCTTCTCTTTACTACTGCTTTTAATGAATAACGAATGCCTGGATTCATTGGCAACAGGAGGGTAGGGCCAGAGGCAAGATTTGCCTTGCTCATGACTATACCTGCCCTACAGTGCCCAGCATATAGCCCTCGGGCATCACAGTGAGATACCAGTCTATATGCGCTAGGATAGTTATGGTCAGAAAGATGGAAAACAAGTATTGGCAAGGATGTGGGGAAACTGGGACCCTCCTGTGCTGCTGGTGGGAATGTAAAATGATGCAGCTGCTCTGGAAAAGAGTTTGGTGGTTCCTCATAAAGTTAAACCTGAGAGTTACCTGATGACCTAGCAATGCCACTTCTAGGGATATACTCAAATGGGCTGAAAACAGGTGTCCAAACAAAAATGTGTACACGAATATTCCTAGCAGCACCATTCACAACAGCCAAAAAGCAGAAACAATGCAAATGTCCATCACTGCATGAACGGATAAACAAACTGTGTCATATACATATAATGTAATATGAGCAGTCACAAAAAGGAACAAAATCCTGGTACATGCTACAACATACATGACCCTTAAAAACATTATGCTAAATCAAAGGGCCACACACAAGCCGGCCTATGTTGTATGATCCCATTTATGTGAACGACCCAGAACAGATCATCTACAGAAACAGAAAACAGAAAACAGATTAACAGTTGCCAGGGACTAGGGGTAAGGGAGGAATGGAAATGAGTGCTTAGAGGGCTATGGGGTTCCCTTTTGCTGGGATGAAAATGTTTTATATGAAAAGAATGGTTGTACAACACTGTGAATGTACTAAATGCCACTGAATTGTACACTTTAAAATGGTGAATTTTACCTTAAAAAAAAAAAAGAGATAGCTCTTTCTGTGACAGGGAGGAGCTTTGTGAGCATATCACAGGGTGAGGGCAATTCTCCTGTGACAACATCACAGAGAAAGGCAGGGAAGCCTGGGGCCGGATCTCATACGAGGCATGATCAGGCAGCAAGCCCAAATCTGTCTGATGTGAAAAGAAATATCTTGACATTTGAAGAGAAATGAGAATGAAGGAGAGAAACATAGGGGGATTTAACTCACCTACTTTTGCAGATTATTTACAGCAGATTTTAAAACACTCCTAGCTGGCTTTGGGGACACTACCCATCTACACTCTGGAAAAAATACAACCGGTTTAAGCAAGGAGAATGAGGATGGTAAACTTGACGGAAGGGGGGCAAATCACCTGCTCAATTCCCAAGTCAAATATAAAATGTGGTGGGATTAGCCACTATTCTGTATTTTCCACTCCACTGCTCCCTCCTCTCCGTCAGTACCAGCACAGATAACTCAGTAGATCATATTTGCATTTCAGAAGCTGAGTTTCCCATTTTGTTTTTGCCTTTCCTCAGACTGGCTGTTCGGCTTCCCTCTTCAAGAAGGCTAGAAAGGAGAAGAGAGCTGTTACCGCTGGGGCAGGGAGAAAAGCATCATCTCTGAGCAGAAATTCTTCCCACCTGGGCCCCCTGGCCTGAGTAGGCTATGCAAGCCCCAGAAGCTCCTGTGCAAGAGATGAGGGGGAAGCCCAGGTGAAAATGTGAGTCATTTCTCTTACTGCTTGTCCCCAAATTCTCACAGCACTCTGGAGCAGCTGCATTGATCTCACAGAGCTGAATGAATCCAGAAAAGGTGGCTTGGAAGGAAGGGGCCAGAGAAACAAAGGAGAGAAAGGGCTAGAAGCCAGAGGCACCTTACTGAGACCATGCCCACCTAGGCACCAGGTGTGGGCCAGTTCTAGCGACAAGCTTCCCTGTCTGGAGTGACTGTTTCTGGCTGGCTCTGGCGGCCACTGCTACCTAGCTGGCCATGTCAAGCCCGTAGGCAGTTTCTAATTCCTGCCCTGATTCCTAAAAGGGAAATAAGGACATGGCTTACACTTTAGAACTGAGGATAAGAAGCTCTGTGCTGGGGCGGGGCGGGGGTTAGGAAAAAGAGTGATTTTCTCTTTCCAATTTGGCTGCAGAAGAGTTTCATTTAAGATGGTGTGGTTTAGTGCAAAAATAAAAAGTTTGGGAATCAAATGACAAGAATCTTTGGCCTTGCTGGGTTGGGGCCTAACCTCTCTGGGTAACAATTTCCTTATCAGTATAACAAATGGTTGAAATAGATGATTGCTCTGGGCCCCTCCACCACTGACATTCAGAGCTGCGGAGACTAATCTAGCCCAAGTCCTCACACGAGGGTTTTCTCATTTTGTTGTTACAGGTACTATCCGAGGAGTCAGATTTTATTTTTAATGCAGTATGTTGAGAAAACAAATATGAGTTTCCTCCTGTCTAGAACAGTTAAGAGAAGGACCCTCCAATGCCTTGGAAATCTGAACGGTGGGTTAGAGAAGCAATACATGTGTGAATGAAACATGGTATTAACTTCTGCCGAACTGCTCCACAGAAACTCACCAAGCTCAGAAGCCCGCAACAGTGCCTACCAGGTAGACACTCATGTAGCATTTCTTAGGTAGGACAACATCAGCATTCTCTAGCTTCTGGATATTTATGGGGTTATAAATGAGCAGTCAGGCTGCTGTGGCCCCTTATACAATGTCTCCTTGACATGTCTCCTCTTCCTGGTCAGAAATGTCATGATTCAGAAACGGCATCTTTCTCCCTCCCATTAGTCACAGAGATGACTTTTGGAAAGTGTTCTATAATTTTTACAGTGGCTTCAGAAAGGTAAGGCTAGACTCCCGCATCAAACAGGGGATTGGCAAATTAGAGTCTCAAAGTGGGGGACACAGCCTCTGAAGGGGCAGTGGAGAAGCCATCCCCTCAAGTTGACTGAGTGACCAAGAAGTTCCTGAGAGGTTCAAGGGCAGAGAAAGCCTTCTAGGACTTCCTAAGATTTTCCACTACAGTACATTAGAGACAGGATCTTTGGACTTGCACAGAAAGTTCACTGGAATTTTACCTCCCTGCTAAAGGCTAGTTCCCTCTCAACACTGAAATTGGACCTGAAGGGGGAACATTTCCAAGACAGAAGGGCTGTTTTCTCAGCCATCCAAACTCGGCCCTGATCCTCCAAGGCCCCGCAGCAGGCTCCCTCTCTTCTTGGGAGCCCAGAAGCTCCTCAGCTCTCTCCCTCAGCTCTTGCTGGCCTTTGCAGCCTATGCTTGAAGGATACAAACAGATGAGCATGTGTCTCTGTGTATTTCCTCAAGCTTTCTAATTCTATTTTTTTCCCCTTAAGAAATTCCTTTTCAAATACACCAGGGTTTCCATTCTCTGTCCTTGGCTCCTCACACCCTTTCTGGGGCACTTCCATCCTGGCACTGACCTCAGCAAGGACCGTACAATGCTTATATCCCAGGACACTTTGGTTCCTCTGCCCCTGGCCAGACAGGAGGCACCGGGTTCAAGATGCACCTGCAAAGTGTGGAAGGGGGTCACCACTGCTGTGGGTCTTCTCGAAAAAGAGGGCAGATGAGGCTCAGGGCTGGGCAAACCCAACAGTCCTGCCACAGTGAGCGATGCTATCTCACGGGACTTCAAAACTGAGAAGTCGGAACTCGTCTGATCGGAGGAAAGGGTTGAGCAGTCAGAGCTAACATTTCCTTTGTCTGTGATGGATAGCCACTTTGGAACTACTTCCCGTCCTGGCTTTTCCTTCGGTCAGCACTGCGGTGGAAGGAGGGGGTGGAGGGATGGGGTCTTTTTCTGTCATGATGTCCTATGTGAAGCCCTGCAAGAAGAGCGCAGCCCCAGAGTTGTGTCGGTACAAAAGGTTTGCATTAACTGTAATGAAGCAAATGACAAAATCAATAAAGCAGGAATTGCGCGGCTGTCATAAAGATGATGTAAATCCAGGGTTCACGATGGTTATGAAGCTATTTAGAATTGTAATTAAAACCACCACCATTTTTTTCAAGATAAAAGCCCCTTTGACAACCATAAATGCAAGCTACAGGAAATTTTCAACAAATATATTCAAAATTAATGTATGGCACAAAGATGGCATAAATTAACTGAGGATAACCCATAAGTCCAGGCTTCGGAATGTAAGAGCACTGAGTAAAGAGATTTCGATTTCACGTTTGGTTTTTAAGCAATGTGGTTTTCAATTTTAATCAAGTTAAAGCTTGACAGAGCACTTAGAGACTCTGAATGAATGGCATGTTTCTGACAACTACTTTTCAATGAGACTGAAAATGCTGTCTCTGTATTGCCCAACTTGAGATCTGATGGCATTTGCTATTTTATGCATCCCACATATTTCAGAAAAGAATCAAGGGGTGTGTGTGTGGTGTGTGTGTGTGAAGATGACCTTTTTGTTTCATCTGGGAATGAGATTAGGATGAGCTTGGCGAGGAAGTGGGTGGGATACCCAAGTCTTCCAGTCCTAATGAGCTATTTTCCTTGCACTTGGATTTTCTGAGCCCTGACTGCAAACTGTAACCTGAGATTTCTTGGGAAACACCTACCTATCTACCTATCCACCCACCTAAGTTCAGAGAATCGCTGTTTGCTTTTACGTCATTAACAAAACATCTACTGTGGTCTTGAGCTCTGCTGAAGGAGCCTGAGGCTCCCTGGGTGATTACAGCTGTAGAGTCACAGAATGTCAGTGTTGGAAGCAGTTTTACAGATCATCGGGTCCAAGTCCATCATTTTTAATAGAAGAGTAAAGTGAGGATTAGAGAGAGGAAGAATTACTTAGAATCCTAAGGCAGCATTTGGCCGAGTAGTCAGGACTTGACCACGAATTTCTGAGGTCACACTACTTTCAGGGGGTGGGGAGGAGAGACAAATGATACATCAGAGAACAAAAAGTAAGTGATGATTAAATTGTATCATCAGTTTGAAATGCCACTAGAATTTGGGGGTATTTGATTTTTTCCATTCATTTTGGGCTTCAAGTGTGCTGAGAAGGTAGAATGGGCTTCTAAGTAGGAATTGAGGAGTCCTAGGGATTTAGGGACATATTCATGTTGTTTATTTTCTGTATTTTATATGGTTTGATATATTGGGGGGGTAGGTCTCGCTAACTGGGGGGAGTCTAACCCTCCCAGAGCTAGGTAAGTCCTGGAGATAGTAACAGCTGGTTAGTGAGACCATCTTTGATCTACAAACCAACCAATTCTGAGTCGACACCGCCAGCCACCTCCTTTATCTAACTCACACACCAAGTCCATATTTCCACTCCTAAATCAGCCTGGGGCCAGGCATCAGACCCCTGGGGGCAGACCCTAACATCCCAAGGCCCCCCTCCCCCAGTTGTTCAAATTTCCAACCCCAAGCTGACTCCAGAGGAAACCTCAGTAAGGGCTGTGGCCCGTGCCTTCGTCCCGCTCCCACGTTTGCCTCCTGTCTCTGGTGCTCCGCTGTGTGGCCCTGAATGGCATGGTGTGCCACTCGTTTCTCGGAGAACTTTGAGTAACTAAGAACTTTTCTTACAATAGCACTGACTAGCCTGTGTTATCACTCAGTCACTTTTATAAATTAAGACCTGGGCATAGGTCAAAGGGACCCAGGTTCTGGTCACAACTCCTGCCCACTGCTTGAATGGTTCTGCTAAGGTTTAATGGTCACATTTTTAAAAGGAGAGATGTATTTTCTTCAGGTTCTTTCTACTTAAAGTCTACAGCTTTAAGTAGATAGCAACCTGCATTCCAAGACCTCAAGTCAATAGGCAGAGAGGCTGGCTGCGGTAGAACTGCATGCTAGCCAAACCACTTACTATAAAAGCTCAGCTTATACTTGTCTCAATAGTAAAATTGGCAAAGAAAGGAATTCATTTTAGGGAATCTAATTGCATTAAGCAGCTGATTCCAGAAAAGGGTCTTGGACTGAGAGTCTACTGAGATGGCTTGTCTTCTGTGATGAACAATCCAGCAGAGAAAATTTGCACATCCATGACTCAATTATACTGGTTGATGGCAGGTTCCCCAAACTGCTCATGAGCCATCTTAATTGCTAGAAAGGTGCAAATGCTGTCAAGTAATTTCACAACAGACCCCAAAGGAAGTTGAATGCAGCCCTTGTTTTAAAATGGCCTGAGACATGTAAAGAGGACACAGGAAGGTTTGATTCAAACCATTCGGTCTCTGAGACACACATAAGGAAGCCCCTCAAAATTCAAAGCAGGGACTCCCTAGCCTGGGGGCCTTGGGATCTTTGTGTACAGGGCAAAGATGAGCCCTTATTAACATCCATAGCTGGTTAGTAGCAGTGAGAGCATCCCTCAATGGCTAAAGGAGATGGACCTAAGGAGAAATAGGCCTTCTCTTAAGAGAGGACAAACAGGACGATTTCTTAAGTACAGTTAAAGTTTAGAAGCTTGGCTTTGGGTCTAGGTATCTCACCTGTAGCCAGAAGACATGCCTATGGCTGACGCAGGCCTTCAGGATATTTAAAATAAGGCCGAGGCAGAAAAAGGAAGGCTAAAGAAATGGGGCAGGGATATTCTGCTTAAGGAAATTTTTGGAAAACCCCTTCATTCCAATCTCTGTGAAAACTTACAGTTTGAGTGCAGAAAACTCCAGAAACTGATTAGAGCTAATTGAGGCTTTACCGTTTACCTGGTGGTGTCCTTTTACCCTCTTACCCTCTATTGTTCTGGTTGACTCACTGTCACCCAACCACGCCCTCCTCCCATTTATTTCTTGTCTGTAACTCCTGAAGATCATCCAAGAGAAAGCTGGGCTTTATCTTCTTCATCATTTGGCTTAGGCAACACTCTGTGCTCAGACTGAAGAGGGAAAATATGCCACGTATGGACACTCTTGCTATGACTGCAAGTATTCACAAACCCAAATCAAATGCAGTCCGTTCACAACACCAAGGAGTTTGACTTGCCTGACAACTGACTAATGACTCAATATTTGTATCTTCCCAATGAATCAGTGCACTGGTTTCTTTCAGTGACCATGCAGAGCCAGGAGCACACTTTGAACCTGGGTGCGGAGTCTTTATTTTAGAAACAATCAAGCCAACATTTGCGGGTTTGTGAGCTGAATATGCTTAAGTGGACAAAAGAGATATTCAGCCAGTGATCTAATTGACATTTTATGGGGACAAGAGGACTGGGCTGGCCCAAGGCAGGCAAATTCATTTTCCAAAGGTCACGGGGTTGGCTGCTGGTGATCGTTGTTGAAAGATATCTCAGGGTTGGTCAAGGCCACAATCAGAGATGCCAGTGGAGTACAAATAATTCCCCTCATTCAAAGCTGGCAGCCAGGATGGTGGGTCAATGTGGTTGTACTTATGCAAATGGTAATGATCATAGTTTCCAGTTACAGAGGTCAACTGTGAGAGACAGGTGGCATGGGGCATGGCTGGCTCAGGATCTTCTGAGTTCTTGCTCAGAAAAGCATATTCTGGTATCTATCTCATACCAGGGAATTAGGTGAAACTGGAGTACTCCCATCCTTTGGGCTAGGGTCAGATGTTTTAACTCACAAAAAATTTTTTAAATATGTAAAAATATGCATACAACAGAGGAAAAGTTTGGAGAGCATCAAAGGGTCTAGCCCTGAAAAGCAATTCCCCTTCTGCCCCTTGCAGTTCCGCGCTTTGCTTCCAGTAGCAACTACTAGAGTTTCCTATAAGTTTGTCCATAAAAATTTCTCATATATGAAAGCATATGAGGACAAATACAAACATACTGTTTTAAAAGCACAAACTGTAAAAAACTATACCGACCTTCCTGTGTCTTGTTTTCTCATTTATCAGCTTTGGATGCTGTTCTGTATCATTAAGATCAGTCTTCTTGCTCTTAATTACTCTGTAATAGACCAGCGAACGACTAACCATGATTCATTTACCTAGTGTCCTATTGATGGGATTTTAGGTGGCTCCCAAGACATTTACTCTACAAATGACACTTATCTATACATATTCTAGGGGGCTTGTATGAGTTTATCTTTAAAATAATTCATGAAAGTTAAGTGGATGGATTGAGGAGGATGTGAGCTTCCAGCTTGGAGAGCTGTTGCCAGATTGTTTGTTAGGGGGTCATACCAAGTGACGCTCCTACTGCTGTCAGTTCGATGTGCCATGAACTCTTACTGGACACTCAGGAATACTGCTCTAGTCACACCTAAACTGCATGGGAGAGGCTGGGTGCAAACTTAGGTTAGCTTTCTAAAACAACGGGCTATAGGACAGCTTTTCCCTACTCTGATGTTCGCTGTCATTGTTGTTAAGTAACATTATGTTCATTGTAAAAATACTGGAACCTGACTCTCATTTTAAGTCAGGTAAAGTAAAAATAAAATAAAATAAAATCACTCCTAGGTATTTACCCAAGAGAAATGAAAACATACATGAAGGTCACAGCAGCTTTATTCATAATTACCCAAACTTGGAAACAACTCAAAGTCCCATCAACAGGGGAGTGAATATTTTGTAGTATATCATTAGAGTGGAGTATTATTCAGCAATCAAAAAGAATTACTGATACATGACAACATACTGCATGAGACCATTTATATGAGCTAGTTCTACAGGCAAAATGTGACTAAAAGCTACCAGGGTTGAGGCATGGGAAAGGGGATTGACTGCACAGATATACAAAGCACATTTTATGTGGTTACATGACTGTATACTTGTCAAAATGCACTGAACTGTATAGTTGAAATAGGCATGTTTTATGGTAGGTAGATTATACCTTGATAAAACTGATTAAAAAATTAAAATCACCTAAATTCCTAACATTGACAGCTAACCATTGTTAGCAGTTTGCTTATATTCTTCAGACTTTATTTCCTATGCAAATGTATATATGCATATATATATGTACAAAACTATATTCACACTTCTAATTTTACCTTCCATTTTATTTTTTAAATAAATGGAAACATATGGTTTGGTAATCTGATTAAAAAGAAAATCTTAAGGATACATTGGCTAGATTCTTTAATAGTTTAGTTCCTACTCTCAAACTGTTTTCTGTTCGTACCGTAAACAGTAGTTGGCTTTACCATCCCACCATCCTAGCTGTAGGTAAAAAGTCACCTTGGGAGGGTACTCAAGTTTGAAGTGCTGAGATTTGATGTCTCTCTTTTTTTAAAGCCTCTTCCCCTCCTCCTACAAGAAGTATGGATTTTACTGGCCTCAGGCAGATGGCACCCCTCTCCCCACCCAGCCACGGTCAGGGTGGTACAGCACAGTCAGCATAAACTGAAAGCTGGGCCAGACTCATTCACAGCTTGTAGGGAGAGACCCAAAAAGGCTCCAAAGAAAACCAGAGGCCCTCCCCCCTTCACTGTTTGGGGGAACAAAAGCCTCAAAGTAGCTGAAAGGGATGCTTTGTTCTCTGGCTTTGCTCTGGCTGCAGCCCTCCCACATTCTCCAATCATTGTCAGGACATGGGACCTCCTCCACTGACAACACTCCAAGGGGCTGACAAATTAAGAGCAACAAAGGCTAGGGCACTAGGCACAAAAGGAGTCAGTGTGAGCCACGACAGCCTCTCTCATCCCTAAAGGCACACAGTCCAGCACAGCAGCAGACACTTGCCTACCTTGTGTGGCTTGGTTTCCCCCTCTTCGCCCTCCTGGCCTCTTGACTCTCATTTTAATTCTGGATTGATGCCTTACTATAGTTTTCAGAATAGGTAACAGTGTGAGTCAGATTAATGTAGGTTCAAATTTTGACTCTGTTGTGTGATCTCAGAAAACTACCTAATCTGGCTGAGTCTAAATTTCCTCATCTTTAAATCCCACCAGCTCCATTGGGTTGTTAGGACACTGAAATGAGATAATGCTAATTAACACTGTAAGTGTTCACTATCTGTCAGTTCTAACTCCTTCACAAAACATTATCTGATTTAGGTGCTACCTCTCCTCTCCAGGAAAAAAACCTGGGCTTGGAGAAGTCAGCAGCTCGCTCAAGATCGGTGGGGAGGGCTGGGACTCAACTACAGATTTTTCTCACTTCAATGCCAACTCCTTATTCAGCATGCCAGTCATTCTCAAATGTTATAGAATCAACTGAGACGTGGGTTAAAAATGCAGATTCCTGGGACTTGACCAGAAATTATGATTCATTCAGTCGTTAACAGGGTTCAGGCATCGAATTCCTGATAAGGCCCAGGAGATTTGGAAGTAGGATGTCTTCCAACCACATTTTGGAAACACTGCACATGGTTATAATGAAACAATATGATTATTGTTTTATAATCATTCCTTTGAAAAAGAAATGGAGAGAAATTCTAGGGTGGGCCAGGGATAGAGGAAGGAAGGGGACTATAGAGTTTCTGAGTTATTGACTCTGGCCAGTTCTCAAAGAACATGCAATCAATGACAGGGTAAGAAGATGCTGGTGAGAGTAGAGGCACATAGATCTGCATATATTGAGTAAACAGTCTATCTAAATAGATAACCACAAGTCCAGTTAATGAATGTGTTAGCCTCTTGGGAATGGGTGGCTCTGTGGTGTTTCAGTGAAGACGACCGCTGGGGTGTGGCTTTGAAAGAAGCATGGCAAAGTCACCCACTTCAGGTAAGGGCCAGGACCATACCCTGATATAGCAAAGCCAATTCCTGACATAGCATTTGGCTTCAAAACACTGTGGGATGTGGTTGAAAGGGAAGTTCAAGTTCAGGGTCAGCATTCTGCTTAGCACAATTAGCAATGATCCATGTGGCAATTTCAGGAGTATCTATTCCCAGATTTGTCCCTCCCCAACTGTCTTGATTGGTACCATTAGAGTCAGTCTTTCAGAGCTGTTTAGGAACAGAATTTTAACTAAAGAATTATGGTACTGTGACCTGCCAACACATTTAGCACAGGTCAGGTTACTGACACGTGGGGCTTTGGAACAAACCACCAGGACCTTCCATTCACTTTTGCCCCCGTGGCAGGCTCTTCCCAGGGAGGGGGGGCATATCTAAATCTGCCTATGGTTGAATCTGATAATTCTGAATAGATAGTGTGATTTAGCCTATATGGTGTGGACACTCAGTGTTTAAAAAGATTTTGCATTAGGTGCCAAAATGTCAAAATAAAATGATTTCACATAGAAATTTAAGTTTATTACTTCATTCAGGAAAACGAAAAAAAAATGCTAAAGTGGGTCTATATGCATCTGCTGGAACCAACGGCAGTGACATAGATGGGGCACATGTTCTCCAATCAGCCACAGTTCCCACCACATCCGGTTATGTCCTAAGAGTGCTCAGGCTGCCCCAACAGTCATTTGTCAACTCGTGGCATATGAGTTTACAATCTCTTATTGGAGGGTTTCTTTCCATAAACTGAATCAGAGAAACTCCCCAAGACCACCAAACCAAACTCTCTCCTCTAGCCCTGAATGTCAATAGACCAGCTGGGAGATAATCTGCCTCAGTAGTAGAAGGATGTGTGAGGATGAGGAACAGAATACTAATATTTATTGAGCATCTACTGTGTGCCAAGCTCTATCTCAAGTCCTTTCTACTTGGCATCTCATTTAACTTTATATGAAAATTTATGGCTTGTTTAAGGGTTAATCACCTTCATTTTATTGAAAAGGAAATGCAGGCTCAGGGAGCAGAAGCTGTGTGCCCACCTGGCAAAGAGCAAGGAAGAAACTCAGCTCTTATGGTAGAGATGGGATCCTTCCAGGGCAAGAGGCAGGTTTGTAACTAGTCCTTTAAGACAAATACCATGTGATTTCTCTCATTTGTGTAATGTAAAAACAAAGCAAAACAAAATGAACAAAACAGCAGTAGCCTCACAGACACTGAGAAGTGACTGGTGGTCACCATGGGGGAGGGGCTGAGGTGGGTGGCAGGGAGGGTGAGGGGCTAAAGCGGCACAAAAATTCTCAGGCATAATGTAGGTTGGTCACACAGATGGCAGTACAGAGTGGAGAATGTAATTAATGATTCTGTAACATCTTCCTATGTCGACACATAGTAGCTGTACTATGTGCAGGATGTAATAATATGGTAACTGTTGAATCACTGTGTTGCACACTTGAAACTAATGTAAGATTGTATATCAACTATTCTTCAATTTTAAAAAAAAGCTCTACTTGAAGAAGGGATTCTCTAGAAGCTTGTGGGACCAGTGAAGTGGGTGCTGGGGATGGGAGGTTACACACTGTATTTAAGAGGGAAGATGAATTCGGCTTTATATTGTTACCTCACATGACTGAGTATCCTGTGTTAATGCATCTCATTTTTCAGAGAAACTAGAAATTATAATTTTTTTTTAAGGCAAAATTTACTGATTTTTGAAACTCCGTTAAGAAGAAATAGAACCTGTGTGGAAGTGGGATTTGGTCCATGATTTTTGATTTTTATTTTATGCTTATCTAAACTTAGGTAATGTTGAATAGTGTTTACAGGTTCTATGTTTAAACTCTTTGGGTTCAAATCCCAGCTCTGCTGCATATTAGCACATGATCCTGGGTAAATCATTTCACTTCTCTGTGCTTCAGTTTTCTCATCTGTAAACCAGTAATACTTACCATAATGTTGATAAGAGGATACATGAGATAACAGACAGCACTTAACGAGAACCATGTCTGGTTCACCATCCACGCTCTATAGGAACTTATGAGTGTCTCATTCAGGACTACTCCTTTCCTGAAACAGCCTGTGTTTATTCTGTGTGGGGGTAGGGGTTATGGGGTAGATAGAAACATTTCAGTTTAAATTATGGGTTTTAGAGGGATCTCAGAACACATACCCTGTCCCTGAGCCTAAAAAATGGGGTTGCCTCTAAGAGCAGAAAAACAAGTACAAACTTCCATAATTAAATGCTAATTAGCTATAAAATCTTATAACTGCTGCTGGATCATGTGCCATGTAAACCAAACCTTATCCCAGGTAGTTTCCCTGGTGGACACAGTACCTGAGGACTGATCATCAGCTTTAGAAGAATTTAGGTTTTTGGACTTGTGCCTGGGGACTGGTTAAACAGAGAGCTTTAAAGGAGAATGTTGATGGCAAATAATAGCTGTCATTCTAAATGGACATGTAACACTGTCTACAGAGCCGAACACTTGGGGCAGACACCAGTGCTCCGCTCTGGCATAGCAGGTGCTGTGCACATGGATCTGTTAGTTCTGATACAACAAGGCGCTCTGAAACACCAGCTCCGATCAAAGACCTGCCCCCATGTAGGCAATGTCACAGCTGATATCTCAGGCTCTGCAAGCACCATCCTGCACAAATGACTTCTTTATTCACCCAGCATATATTTTCAAGCACTGATTCCACCCTGAATCCTTAAGAACTCATTTCCCTGAGATGCAAAGCAGTTTATCTGGGGCAGCAAGCAGGAAGGGAGATGGTGCCGGAAAGCTGGCTGAGGTCAGACCTGCTGCACAAATCTCTAACTAGTCCTAAGGATGTCCGAGAGATTGTTCAGAAGCCCTTTGTCCCATTCCAGAAATATCTCCCAATCAACATCCATCTTTCTCTTCTCCTTTTCTCTGAAGGTAAGTCCAGCTCAGACTCTCAACCTTGGGATCCAGCTTCCAGGTGCTGAGATCTGGTGTTATTCGGATCTCCTTTTGTGTTGACCTCCAGCAGGCCCTGGCTTTGATTCTGCTGCTGAGTTTTGTCTCAGTGACAAAGCCTAGCTCTTCCCTGATGGAAGATGGTCTCAAAGAGTCATACTTTACAATTTGAACTGACTTGAAAGATTATCTATCTCATCCAGTGATTTTCAAGTCTGCTATTTTTTTAAGTACGGCTCTTTGTTACACAAAACCGCATGTTGAATCCTAATGTCTAAAAGAGAAAATTTAAAATTTTGTCATTATTGAAAAGTAGCTATTTGTGGGCTCTTGATGCACCAAAGTTTCAGAGAACACACACGAAAATCCACTTATGATAGCATGTCAACGACTTAGTTTAACAGATGAGGAAATCGAGATCAAGAGGTTAAGTGGCAGCCTGAGGGCTGTATTAGTATTGGTTTCCCATTGCTGCTTTAACAAAGTACCACACATTTAGTAGCTTACCACAACACAAATGCATTTTCCTAGCCTTCTGGAGGTCAGAAATTCCAGATCATTTCACTAGGCTAACGTCAAGGTGTGAGCATGGCTGTGCTCCTTCTTGGGCTCTGGGGGGAAGTCTGTTTTGTCATCTTCTCCAGGACAGCTGCTGTCGTCACTCCCACAGCACATGGTCTTTCCCCTGCTCTGCTTCCAGCTCATGACTTCTTTCTTATAAAGACACCGGGTTCACTTGAATAATCCAGGAAAACCTATCCATCTCAAACTCTTAATTTAATCATGGCCACAAGGTCCCTTTTGTCATAGAGGGTTCTGGAGATTAGGACATCTTTGGGGGACTATTATCCAGTCTGCCACACACAGCTGGGACTGAACCCGGACCTCCTGAGCTCTTTTGGTACATTCTGTGTCTTGATGGGGTCACGGGGAGGGAACAGGGCAGGGAAAGTACACATTCCTTTTCTTTGACCTATTTTGCCTCTTTCAAGCCATATATCAGAACAGGAGAGCCCCATTGGAAGAAAGAAGACAAGGTGTGATGGAGTTAACTATTTTTAAGAATTAGGGCTACCTCAGAACAGAACACTATAAATATAACCTTTTCCTTTGGATATGCATTTGTCAAGGAAGGGAAGATTAAGTCTGTTAGATATGATAACCTGAGCCAAATTAATTCTCAGAGATGGAATAATGGAGCAGTAATAGTTATTATTAATCTTCATAACAACATCATGATGAGGGTAATATTATTTCCACTTAACATGTGGGGAAACTGAGGCTAAGAGAGTTGTGTAATTTGCTTAAGATCACACAGGCTGTAAGAGCCAGGGTTTGTTTGACTCAGGGCAGCCTGACTTGGGAACCTGAGTACTTGAGCTTCATCTAATCGTCCTCAGAGTTTCTGCAGAGTTTGCATGCAACTCCAGACCTGGCAGGTCCTCTGAGCCTCAGGTCTTCTCTGAAGGAAAGCTGTTGGGAAGAAATTCAAATGCATGTACCTCAGGGGTGGGAAAGCAGGAGCTGGTCCTGGCCTTCTTGCTGGTTGTGTGACACTTAAATGTCACTTGCCCTCCCTCAAAGAAGAAACAAGAAGGCTCATGTTAGAGTCTGAAAAAGAATAAATACAAGCTATTGTGAAGGGCTACGAAAACACAAAGGGATTTATTTGCCTGTACATTTAAGAGCTAACACTTGAGGGCCTGGGAGAATGGAGAGAGGGATGAATGGGCAGAGTACAGGGAATTTGGGGGCCGTGAAGCCATCCTTTATGTTACTACAATGGTGGATACGTGTCATTATACATTTGCGAAACTCCACAGACTACAACACCAAGAAGAGAACCCTACATAAACTATGGATCTTAGTAAAAACAAATCAGTATTTGTTTAGCAATTTTAACAAATGTACCACACTAATGCAAGCTGTTACTAATAGGAGAACTGGGTGCATGGGGGCAGAGGTATATGGGAACTGAACTTTCTGCTCAATTCTTCTGGAAACCTAAAACGGCTCTTAAAAAATAAGTAAAAAAAAAAAAAAAAGGAGCTCTACCTTTCAGACAGTCTTGATAATCTGCTCAGAATTCTTTCCTAAGTGTGACCATCACAGCTTCTCCCTGCCCGGGGTCCTGCCTGTAGACCAAAACTGCTCTTCCAGCGTCCCCAACAGACCTGTACCTGTGGTTTCCTACAAAACATCACTCCGTGCTCACCACATCTTAGAGCTTTTCTAGCGAAGTGCCCAGAACAGCACTGACGGATGCTCCAGACTCATCCTGGGATCCCGGCCTTGCTGTACTACTGACCAGCTCTGTTGCGTTAGGAGAGTTCCTGAATTTCTTTGAGCCTCCACTTCCCCATCTATATCTAGAGGCTAATCAACTTTGCCTGATGACCTAGCAGGGCTGTTGTGTTAAATAAACAAGATAATGCCTACGAAGACTTTGGGCAAACCACAAAGTATTATTATTCACACATGTGGGGAATGTGCTTCCCCTGATTTACTCCTCACTCGAATTTCTGCCAAGTAGGAGACTGAGGCTCAAAAAGGTAAGTAACCGACCCAGAATCACATAGGTCATATGCAGCGAAGCTGGAATAAAAAAAAAAAAAAATCAAGTCTGACTCCAAAAGTCACAGCTTTTAGTTGCTATCCTACACGGACTCCAGTGGGACAGAGGCCAAACATCAAGACTTACTAGAGTCCCAGACTGTAATCTCCACTGTGACACTCATCTCCCCTCTCCTTTAGGCCATTTCTCTTATGAACTACAAATCTCCAGGCTGAGGCTTGCTCTGTGCCTTCTTGCCAGGACGGAGGAAACAATAGGATTCTATTTTACATGCTTGTTTACAACCCCTGGTTGCTGTGGATTTAGTGCTCAGAGGGCTTAAATATATGTTATGAGTTAAAAAAGAATTTTGTCTACAAATGGAAACATCCCTGATAATAAATTTATTGCTCAAGTCAGAACCATGGGGTCCATTATCCTGAAAAAACACAAAGGCTTCTCTGGGCTGGTTCTTGCTGCTTGCACTGCTTCCTCTTTGCTACTGGATGTAATCATGCTCTTTCATTCAGAGTTTCAGTGTTTCTCTAAGTGCTGGAGTCTCTTTGTTCTGAATTCACCCACCTATTCATTTCTTCATTGTTTACTGAGCACCTCCTGTGTCCCAGGCATAGGGCTAATTCTTGCAAATAAAATAGTAAGCAAGATAGACTTGACCTCTCCCTCTACATACCTTCAGTTTATCAGAGGAGAAAGAACTGAGCAGTAATAACTTAGGGTGAGGTACTTTGAGAAATAGCTAAAGCCCAATGGAGGACCTCTAACATAGCCTATAAAACTGTGTAATCTGCCCACGAAGGGATTTGACATGTTACCTGACAACTTCCAATTCTAGGCACAGCTTCTGGGCTGGGGCACATACCACCATCATCTCCTTGCCTTTGGGTAACAGGTACATCTTTTCCAGATTAATAGGGTCTGATTTACCAGATTCTTTTATTTTTCTCATTTCAAGGTATTTACTTGAATAATAAATCAAGTGGTATTTATTGAGCACTTATGTTGTTGGCCATGGGGCAGATACAGAGGAATGCTGTAGGGGAGAGCTTATCATATATGCTCTTTGTGTATCTGTTTGCCTCCCTCTGCAGAGGAAATTTCTCAAGAGTAGTGACTGCATCTTCCTTATTTATTTATTTCCAGAACTTGCTTTGGGCCTGGCAAAGGTAAGGGCTCAATAATGACGTGTAGGAGGAGCAAAAGGAAGGAAAGGAGGGAGAAAGGAAGAGAGGGACGCAGGCAGGCTGGCACGATCCCTTTCTCTAGCTAGCTTATTTGGAGAGTGCTTAGCAGATTGGGGTCCAGTCCAGCTTCCCCCAGAAGCACTTCTGAACCTGACACACTCAGCCAGGAATGCAGAGGAGGAGAGGCTGGAACACCTGCTGCACTTCGGGAAGGTGATAAATCAGCATCTGCTGGCCTCCTGCGAGCACATTTTCCCAAATCCCCTTCCAAGATGCAGCGTGTCGCTTTCATCAGGAGAGGCAGGCATCATCCCTGAGTTGGAGTCCACAGCTCCTGCCTCCACCAGATAAGCCCTGGTGACAGGCCCCCAGTCTGCCCCCAGCCAGCTCCCAAAGGCCTGCTGGCTTTCTCCTGCAGGTCTCTGCAGCTTGCAGCTGCCTCTTTAGTTCCATTTTGCCAGCTTGCTTCCGGGCCCTGTGATCAAATAGCAATGGGACGCATCTCCTGCCTGGTCACCCTGACTTCAGCGTTTTCTTGGCACCTTTCTATAAGCGTTTTCTTATTCTTTCTATAATATTATTTTCATATTTGAACAACTGTGCCCAATTTCTTATACATAATCAGCCAACTGAAAATTCTTGAGGAATGAACCAACAAATACATCCATGTGATGCACTTTTATGGGCACTGGGGATTCCAGTGTGCACATGTGTGCACATGTTCTTTCTATTTGACATACAGAGATGGGTTGACAAATAAATGTACATGATGATTTCAGAGGGCACTAAATGCTCAGAAGAAATATGACTGGGTAATGGGATAGAAATGAAGGGCAAGGGGGCTGGGGAAGGTGCTTGGATCTGTCAGGGAAGGCCACTCTGAGGAGGTGACATGTGCACTGAGACCTGAAGGATCAGAAACAACCAACTGCGTGGGGTCACAGGGCTTGGCATCCCAAGCAAAGTGCAAAGACCCAGAGGCCAGGAGGGGCTTGCGGGTATTCTGGAACGAAATGTAGAATCTCGCAGGACATGACCAGGAGTATGAACTCTGTTCCAGGTGCAACAACAGAATGAATGGCCTCCCAGATTAGCAGACAGAGATGCTGCCAATGAATGAGTGCTTCGTGCCCCTTCCCACACCTCTCCCACCCTCACACAAGATCACACCTGCTCACCAGGGTGGAGACAGCCCTCATTAATCTCAGGAAGCAGGAGGGGCAGACTGGTAAATGCGGCATCTCGGATTAACTAGAGAACACAAAGGCCGCCTGCCCAGCTTTGTTTTGAATCTGTCAATTCCAAATTCTGCTAGCTGGCAGAGACAGAGGTTATTGATTTTCCCTTCTGGAATGCATGTCCTACAGAGTCCTCGCAAATAGAAGCTGAAAAACAGAGGCAAACATAACTGCTGAGAAAGACAGGGCAAGGGGACATTAAAAAAAACACTCTATACTGGTGTTTGTCCTCTTCTCATCATGCTCTTTTGGGTTGTGGCTTGTCATTTCTTTTTTTCAATTCATTTTTCCCCTTCTCTCTGTCTTCCTGATGATCTCGATGATCTCTCTCTCTCCTCTTTCTCCCCGTGTCTTTGTCCAGTACTTACCACAGCATTTGCATACAGTAGGCACTTAATACTGGTTTGTCAAATGTTAGTCTATCTACAGAATCTCTCTTGATCAATCTGCCCATCTAACATCCTGTTTTTCTTTAAATATAGTACCCCTCCCACTTCCAGACAGGCAGCAGAGTGGAACCAGCTAATAAAACCAGCTTTTAGTAATTGCAGAGAGTGGTATTCCCAGTTAATCACTTTTTCTCTCTCCTCTGGAGAAGCAGGAAGCAATTAGAGGCTTCCTTCCACTGGCCCTTCAGCACACGTCCTACACTGGGGCTTCCCATTCCCACAGGGTCCAAACACTACCTGCATCCTTTTCCTTGGCTCTGCTGAAAGCTTGGGTACTTGCCCCCACTTGCTGGCAGCTTCCCGGGTTACTCGTTGGTTCTTCTGTTGTTGGGACGGCTGAGGGGAGGAATCTGGGCAGACAGAGGAGTCTCTAGATAGAGTCCTAAGATGGTTGGGTGTGTTACTAAGGGCAGGCTAGATAGGGAGGCCTTGGCTGAACTGTGTCTGCTGACTTTACCAAATTACACACACAATTTTATCATCTGGAAAATCGGAGTATCATCATCTCTTCCTTCTTGAAAGGAAATGTCAGGATAGGTAAAGACAATCTATGTTAAAACTACAAAATTGTATGAAAAGTAGACAATCCCTGATTTTTTCTTCGTAATGAAGCAATATAGTAAGATGGATAGACCTAGTTGTCATTTCATAGCTTGATCCTCCAATAATTTATCTTCTATTCCTATTTTACTTAAGTAACAGTAGAATAGTGTTACGTTCTCTGAGCTCACACAGAAGATGGAGAAGATTTGAGGGCTGCGAGGAGATTCTCAGACTGGGGACATTCCTGAGATTGAAAATTTGCTACTCATAACTCACAAGAGACAATCTACATGTGGGTGACTGAGGTCGGTAAGAGTGTTTCCTTAACAGGTTTTACAGAAAACTTCATTTCTGTAAAGCATCTCCTATTTTACATGTACTAATGCATACTTAAATGTATAATTTCAATGATCACATCTATGCAAATACTTTCCCTCCTTGAACTTGCTCCTCAGCTCAGTACCTATAGCTCTAATTACCCACGTGACATTTTCTCTTCAGTCTTTAAGACTGTTTAGTTTATCTCCCTTTTATTAAATTCATGAAAGCTCAGGCCCATAGTCGTTGCTGTGGCCCATAGACCAAATTCATTTAACCAGCAGGAGCAACAGGACCCGAGGTCAGGTTCACCGATTTCTGAACACACAGAAGATACTCTATCCATCCTAGGAGACCTAACATCACATCCACCTGAGGATCTATAAGCCTGGCTCTTCCTCCTGGCCTTTCAATCTCCATGGAGTGGAAGCTCTAGGAATGCAGAGCTCACAGACTGATCTCTCTTACTTTCTATGGCTTCCCCCAGAACAGGCACTTAATGGGCTCAAAGAATATTTTGATGGCTGCACGGGTGAATGACTATGAGAATTTGCCACCATTCCCTGTATTGTCTGAGTTTGGAACTCATCGTTTTCCACTTCTTTTTCCCTGGTCTCTAATAACTCATTGATAGCTCAGTTCTGCTGACTTGGTCTCTTCGACAACTTTGGACTCCTGCGTTCACTTCCGACAACTGTCTCCCAAGCGACAGCCCTGATTCCTTGGGGTCTACAGCCTCATCTCCCGCCCCAGCCTTTCCTTCTTCTACCTCCTCCTTCCTTAAGTTCCTCTTCCAGAAGAAATGTCATCACAACCTTTAGGTGGGAATCCACATTCTCAGTCTTCCTTCTAAAGTCCATGCTCCTTGCAAGCAAGGCTTGCTATCAACCTCTCTTTCTCACATCATACCTTATTATCTGCTGTATAATCTCTACTCCCATGATGAGTTGGCTCGGTGTCCCTCGAAACACACCTTACACAGGTTTGCTTCCAAGCTTTATACACACTGTTTTTCTCTAAATACCAGTTGTCACTCAGGCTGAGTTAAATACTTTACAATTTTAACAACAAAGGAATAAAGCCATAACAGTAGCTAGAACTTCTAAAGAAACTTCCATGTGCCAAGCATAATGCTAGGTTACTCATATGCATTATTTTATTAACTCTACAAAAACCCTAAAAGATTAAGTACAAGTCTTACCTAAGAAGTCTGGGCTCAGAAATATCAAGTAAAGTACCAAATATGCACAACAGCTGGAAATCAGATGTAAATGTAGCAGACTTCCAAAGCCTCCTTTCTAATTTAAGGCTACATTGCCTAAAGCTATTTTTCTTCTCTGAGCTCTGATAGCCTTTACTATGCAGAGCCACTCATTTACCTATTTGCATGTGGATGGTTAAACCACTAAACATTCTCCTGTAGGCACCATTTTTCTTATCCCCTGTTTACTGTAATCCACCTGAGAATATGAACTATACTTCTAGGCCTTATGGATTCTGCCCAATAAATGCATGCTGACCAAAGTGGTTAGAAATGTGAAGTAATCAACCCCCTTTAGTTTTTGTTGGTTAATTTGTCCTCTAAGCAGTGAGTTTCTTCCCTCCCATCTTCCCCTGGACCACATGCTGACACTTGGCATAAATAGAGATCCTGGCTGAGTTCAGGCCTGGAATAATCCATGTTTGCATGGCCTGGAGAAGGAGGGTCTCACAGGAGTTACTGGGTGACTCAGGAATCTGTGCTTGCAGAACCCTGAAACTTCTAGCCCTTGAGATATTTTAGAAGTTAGCGATATTATAAGAAAACAACAAACCCCTAAAACTCCAGCAACTGTTGAGAACCATTGTGAGATTTAATCACTTTCCTGAGAATCAAAGTTAGTTGGTAATTATACAGCCTTTCTTAGACATCACCATGATATGTGTGTATGTGTGTATATATATGTATATGTATTTTAACTAGCCCATTTAAAATTAGAACCATGAGTTGGGCAGATATAACACTTTGTACATGTAAAATGTTAATTTGGGGCTCCATCATCAAAAAGTTGGTTGACCTTGAGTTAGTCATTGTCCTTCTCTAGTCCTCAATTTTCTCACCACTGACCTGCGGAGTTTTAGAGGATCTCTAAGTTCCCCTCTTGCCTTGCCTTTCTGGGGTACGAATTAACACAACCTTGTAGTTTTGGTTTATGCGCACAATACTGAGTCACATTCTCCACAGCTTTTTCTGCTCCACTCTGCCCTCTCCTGCTCTGGGGCCGGATAAAGCAGTGGGCAGCCTTCTGTCTGGTAGCTCCTTGCAAAACCCCCTCTGTCTCCTGCTCCCTTCACCCTGAGGTGCCTCTGCCCTCTGTGTGTTTTGCCTGTTACACCAAATGCTCTCTCCTAAGTTCTCAGCAACAAGGGAGGCAGATAGGCTATATCCGGAAGCCGTCATTGGCTCCCAGCACCCTCAAGTCCCTGTAACCCGTATAGGGAAAACTGATAGCTAAATAAGTTAAAACAAAGCCAGACCCCTTCAGGGCTTCTCAAGTTCGATGTGAGCCTCTGGAGGAGGCCTGGGGACAGAAATGCCTTCTTAGACAAACCAGACCTGCTTCTGCACCCTCTCCAAACATAGGTTCTGGGCACATGGACACAGTGGTATAGGTAGAAAATTCAGAAGGCATACTCCTTGTGAAGGTAAGGACCCAGGAGTCATTGATGAGCAGCAAACAGTGAGGCCATGTAGGAAATGACAAGGGTTATTTGTGAAGTTCAAAAACATTTTGATAGAATAGTTGTGCCTAGACTGTATCCATGGGTGCAGGAATCTGCATGTGGTAACGATTACACAGAACACGTTCATGCACAAATACGCACAAATGGGTGCACGTAGAACTGTGAAACCTGAAGAATAAGGTCTGTGGTCACCCCAATGTCAGTGTCCCAGCTTTGATATTATACAACAGTTATATAAGATATTACCATTGGCAGAAAACTGGACCTGTCTACTATTTGAAACCTCCTATGAATCAATAACTACTTCCAAAAAAGAAACCAACCAAGCACCTAGTGGTTCTGGCTATGTCTCCCCACAATCCTGAGACACGAATCCCAGTGCTCCCTTGCAAGGTCCTATTGGTAACAGTGAGATCTTCACCATCATGATCGTCATCATCAAGGCTGCCATTTATTTAACATTTACTATGGGTCAGGCACTAAGCATTAAAAATATTCTCTCATTTGCATCAACACCCCCACCAGGCTATCATCCCCAGTTTATAGGGATAATGACCTTGGGAGAAGCTGAGTTGAGCCCCAAGCCACAGAGGCACTGCGGGGCCAGACTCTGACCAAGGTCTGGGACACTAATGCTCGTATTCGAGGGCAAATAACCAGAGGGGAATACGACTCTGCAGAGCTGTTGTGGCATTCCACGTGTGCTCCCTGGAAGCCACTAAGCGAATCCCTCAACCAGTTCCCGAGTCACCCGGACTCAGGCAGCACCGGACCCAGGGACACCGCCCTCCTGACTCGCCCCTTGGCCCAGCTCTGGGCAGAGCTGCGACAAAGCAACAAAAACGCCACTTACAGGTTCCTCACGGCGGCGATACCTCGGAACGCCTTCCTCGGGATCCCCAGGATCTGGTTTTCGCTCAGATCTCTAAACAAGAAGAGAAGAGGCACATTACGTTAAGCACCAAGGCCCGGCTTTATCTGCATCTCATTATGATAACAAAACCCCTCGGAGGCTGCCCTGCGGTCAGGAGTGTTTGAGGGGCTGTTTAGTCTCAGGCCCCAGACGGCTGGCTGCGAGCCTCCCTATTGTTCCTCTAGCGACGGCCTTTGCAGGAGCAGCTCGCCACCAGGGCGGGCTCTGTGGGTGGTCTTGCACCTCCAGGCCACGAGCCAAGACGCTGGGTTATTTGTTGTACACACGGCACCCAAATGTCTGTTTTGCCACCTCTCAGAGACGACCCCTGCTCCCCTCTCATCCCCCACAGCATCCCTCCCCCACCACAGGGCCAACACCACTCCATCTCCCAGCTCAGGGACTCTGCCTTTGTCATCTGGAATTGGAATGGAGCCTGGCCATCCTGATTTTCTGATGGGGGGTGACCATCTCCACTTATCCAGAGCCTCAGAGACCCCTGGGGGCCTCCTGGATTGGCCTAGTGACAGGCATGATGAATTCAAATTGCATTTCCAAAGCCCACCCCAAATGGGGTCCCACCGGCACCTCATCTAGCAGTAAGCAGTACAAAGGAGTTGCTTTGAGGAGGGAAGGTGAGGGACAGAGCGTCAGGTCTCCAAGCTGGCTCAAACCCAAGTCTTGTGACAGGGCCCTTTTAATAATCCTGAAAGCCTCAATTTCCTTTCCTAAGACTTACACAGTTGGTTTTTTTTTTTCCACTTTATTTCTGTTTTTTTTTTTTGCTAGATCAAATACATATACTTGTTTTCATTCATACCTCAAGCTTGCTTGGAATCTCAATCAGTTATCAATCATATCTATGTGTATCTACATATATTTACACAAACATGTATATAAATTGTATCTTTATTTATACATATATAGTCTACCCATAGATATAGACACATATCTTCATCATTTTGAAAAGAACACAAAAGCCTTCAGCTATTAAGCTAAAACATTCACCTACCCAGACATAACCACTGTTACGAATTAGAAGTAATACAAATTTCACCAATATGATCTCATAGCATAGAGTCAGTCACAACCTCTTTTTTTCTATCATATAGAGAAATCTGTTCATGTTACTAACAGTACAGCTACACCAACACTTTTAATGGCTGTATATTATCCAGTTGTATAGATGGTTGGATATTTATTTCTTTGCCATTTGAGGAAACACTTGGATGGCTTCTCCTGTCCCCACATTTTGGGGACACTTGTTCAGCTACTACCATCGTATCAAGTCCTATGAGGAGAAAGTACAGGGTCACAGTCTAAACGCATCTTTAATGGCCCAGCTGTTCCAGAGACAGATTGTACCATCAGACCCTCTTGCACTGATTTTCCCACAGGCATCTAATCAAAAGCTATAGATGACTCCAAATATACTTGCAAAGAGGTCAGACAACCATCCTCCACTAAAAGCTGGGCCATCTAAATTAACAATTCACAAGGGGGTTTAAAAAAGGCCAGAAGAAGGGTGTCAGTTTCTTGGCTCTCACCTTGCTGAGGTGAGCTGCCACACCTAGAGCAGCTGGCTGGTTATCTGGGGCCACTTGTTAGGCCCCAAGGCAAACCTCAGAGTTGGGATATGGTGCAGATATGAACACTAGCGGCATCTGAGGATGAATAACAGGGTGCTCCCCATCTTAAATCCAGTTTCCTCTGTCTGTATCTGATGTAAGTAAATTTAGATGCACAATGAGCCCCATTGCAGACTCCCCAGGCTGGGCCTTGATTCAATGAGCAGGGCTCCAGCCTGGAGTCGGGGCGCTGAACAAAGCCCATGATGACAGCAGAGGTCAGGCAGTGTCACCAAGGCCACTCCTCTGCTCTCCATCAGCCTCCAGGAGAAGGGGGTTCAGGTCTTGTCATCTGACTAATGCAATTTCCACGAGGCATCTGGGCTGTACCCAGGGCTCCAGCAGCTACAATGGGCCCAGGCTCTTCTGCCAAGCAAAGGCTTGTCTCCAGGACAGCAAGCCCCTGCCTTCTAGCCTCCCAAGCTTGGCTGTTATCTTTGGCCACGCTGGGAAACAGTTCAGGCCACCCTTCTGGTAAATGACTGATAATCAAAATCAGGGGCAGGGGAAGCAAACAGGAGAGAGGTTTAGAACAGTCAGCTCTAACTATGCCTGGAAGCCAGGAGAAAGGGCACATATTCCAGTAATGCATTAACACTTTGTGTTTAGGTGCCCCAAATGTACTGAAGAAATAGCAATTGTTTGAAGGTCCTGGTTTACAATATGGTGGGATAAAAAGAGAAGAGCAATGTTTAAGCAGAAAAATCTGGTGGAATTGCTGGGAAACCTGCCACTAAAGCAGTCACACAGGCAAAATCCTCCACTTGGTGGGGTAGTCACTTGGCTATTTTCTTGCTGTAAATGTACTGAGGCTTATTACTCTTAGCCTAAGGAGCCTGGTTTAAAGCTTTCCTTCTGCCTCCCTGCCATGGCTTACCTCTTTCCACAATTGAACAAAACAGTAGATTGTAGGGAATTTATCTGTTCCCCATGACAATCTGCTTGTAAATTTTATTAATTTTGTTTTCCATTGAGCTTCTCTTCTCTGGCTAACAATACCACTGCCATCCATCTGCAGGATTGTATATTGATTTCATAAATACCTCCACTGGGCTGACAAACTGACAGCTTTAATGGTGTTACTGATGGGGCATGGAGGAGGGTTCAGGGCTGGGCGCTTCATTTTCAGTAAGTGTCCCTTCACAATTATCTCAGGGCCTTTGTGAGGGTTCCTAATAGTGTGTTTATCTCAGCGTGATGCCTGAGCATGGAGCTATTGTTAAGTACTATCCTTGAGAGAGACAAGAGCACCATTTTCAGCTGACACTTAAATAAAAATAACAAAATCTATGTGTAGTGCCCAAGAGCCTAGTTCTGCCAATTGCTTTTTGGGGGTTTTGGGCTTTGCCCTACCTGAGGGAAAAATGCTCAGAAACGACCAGGGAAAGGGAACTTTTAAAAAACAAAAACAAAACCATTAGATGAAAGGTAAGAGGTTGGAGTAGGGTGAGAAGGTAAGAGGTGTGCTGGGACTTTCTGGAGGGATATGAAGGAAGGGGCTGGGGGAAAGGCGTTCCTGGTTGGGGAGTGGGCATATGGATCAGAATGCTTTTTTAAACAATTAGGAATCTGGAGGAAAGGAAAACTGCATTAGCTGGAGTGCATTTGTCCTGCTTCCCGAAAACATTAACTGACTGATTATTCCATCCAAAAACACAAGACTAAAGAGGAATTATTAAGGAGACAGAGGTCGAATAGGAGTTGCCAAAAACCAATATATTCCCCTTCCAGCCAACCCCCCCATACCCTTTTTAATTTACTAAAATGCTTTGGACACAGATTAACTTTCTTCACAAATTTATTATTGCTTCATCTACATTGAAATGGAACTGCAGACGCTTTGATAAATGGATTGAAAGGTTGTCTAGTTCCAGCGGAGCTTTTGAAATGCTTCCTGGGGCTCTCCCTGCAACGTAAGGCATGCTTTGTTCTCAGAGCAATGGTGAATGACAGTCCCCACCTTCACCTGACCCTGTGTTTACCAGGCAAGACTGCAAGGCAAGGAGCAGGGAAAGTCTCCTCTTTACTCTGCTCGGAACAATGTGCTTGTCTCGGTCACATTCATGCCACTAGGAAGTCCTGTCTGTTTTAAATGGCAGTATGTAGGGGGGTGGGATTTGCTCTTAGATGTCCATCTCAAATTATTCTGAAGGTGTAAAGTGGGGCTTAGAAGCTCCCTCAACCTTGGGGAATTCTTGCTTTTGAAGTGGGTGGAGCCACTTACTACCTATGTACTGTGCAAACGGAAAGGCTTTATTCCTCAATTTCTCCACCTTTACAGTGGGGCTATTAATTTTACTGCCCCCCTGGGTTAATTGTGAGGATGAAATGAGTTGATGCATGTGCACTTTGTAAGCATTCCCTGAAGGTCACTGTTTATTTCTTGGACCTCCCCCCGCATTCAGCCCTGGATTTACATTGCTGGCGTCCTTTATCATGATCCTCAGGACATATGCCTGCAGTTGTGCAAGGAACACCACACGCAAACATTGCTAATAGTCCTTCCATGAAATCTGAGGGAGGGAGTAAAGTCTCCCTCATCTACTGCCTGGACAGGAGTATCTGTATTTGACTGTAGTTTCTTTTGGACGAACAGGAGAGCTTGACTCAGGAGAAAGGTCTGTCTGAGGTTGAGCTCTCTGAGAAGCACTTAGCCCAGTGATGGATTCACAAAGTGCTCCTGGGCAAGACCAGCAAGGGATGGAGGAGCCAGAATGGAGAAGGGGCATAAAGGGCAATTCGGTAAAGTCCTGGCTTAGCCCAATACCCTGGCAGCTCCTGTCTCTAACCAAGGGATCTGGGCCTTTGTACCTCTGCATCAGAGACCACCCAAGAGAAATGCAAGTCTCCCAGCTCAACCTGCCCTCTATGAGGCTGAACAAGGTGTCTTCAGTAACTCAAGGAGAGAATGGTGAAGAGGTCCACAGCTATGATCTTTAGCAGCAAAGTCCAAAGGGTCAGTAAAGGGGGTCCAAAGGATCCCACCCAAAGCATTTATAAGAAGGCTTCAAGGAGAGTTTTCCTGACTCAGGAAGTTCTCAGATTAAGAAAATCACTCCTGAAAGATGACATATCCAGGATCATGGTTCAAGAGGCAACAAGGAGAAGCTAACTGACTAAAGAAAACTGGAATAATCTATTCTGGTACCTTCTTTGTCTACTTTCCCAAACCTTTTGTACTGAGACCAATCAGGTGCTTTTTTAGTAACATTAAAATAAGATCTGTCAACTCCTTTTTAACCATACTAACAAGAGGATGATCTAAAAGCATTTATATTTGGAATCATTATAGGATTTGGGATAAGGGCAGTGGATAACCATTATGATTCTCTTCAACCTGAGGATATATTAAATTACCTTCTCAGTCACTGCCTAGTAGGAGGAAACTTGCCCATTGGTGCAGAAGGTATCAATCAAAACTCACTTAAGGATTTTTAAAATTTCTCATGGATAATCCACGAACCTAAATTTCTTGTGCTTTCAATGCTGCTATCCTATACAAGGCTGAATCCTGCTCCCACCACCCCTGCTCCTAATAATACAGTAACTGTGACACATCGCTCTGCTTTAGAAACCAAGAGAAAGATAATTGTCTTGCTTATCTTATTTTATACAGCAGGGGGGACAGACATGCAGGAAACATTATTCTCTGGGGATTTTACAATGTGGACTTCAGGGAGTATTTATCTTAAAAGGTAAATTTCTTCTGTGGGCAATTTATCTTAATAAGCAAGATTATATGTTTACAGCTGGGTCACTGTCAAAACCAAATGAGCTCTAAGCACATGTCCCAGCTAAGAAGCCCTGGAACCCCCAGCTGGGGGTCTAGTCAATAGCATCCTTTGAGGGAGATTACAGTGGAGTAACTGAATCATTTCCTGAAAGAGCTGACACCGATCTCAGGATCCAGAGAATCCAAGGTATAGATGGGGAACAAAGAAACCCACGATTATTTCCTACTGTTCCGGTTGGTTTCTGAATATTTCACTGTAGCAGGAGTTTACATTGCTTGCTCCCTTATGTTACTGAATGAAAGATAACAATTAGAGTTCCTTCCTTTCTGCCCTATCTGACAAGCTCATTAGAAAAGTCCTAGTCATAGCACTTACGGCATATGTAATGCTGGCAGATTAACTGTTAGAGCAGATTTTTATTTCACTCAACAAAAAAACTGAGCAGCTAGTATGTGCTACACTATGTCACATATCGAGGTATAGAAGTTTGCCTTCTCACTGACCCAGAAAGGGACAAACAGACTCCTTTATATGTATGAATATAAAACAAACATCCAGACCTCTAAGAAGGTCAAAGTTGCAGCCTCACTGCTTTTTTCTCCTTTCCAAGATTCAAGACTGTATCTAAATTCACACTGGAGATTCTTCCCAACCACCAAGGAAAATAATTTACACCTTTATTTTACTTAACGTCCAAAATCTTTTGAGATTTTGGGTAGGGAAGAAGAGGAAAGATACCAACCAATCACTGGCACTTGCAGGGGGCTGGGCTTCTTTCAGTAAGCAGTTGGGTTTTGTCTTTCAAAGTGGACAATTTGATAAAAATCAGGACAGTTTGAAGATATCTTTAAAGAGTCAGCCTGGCACAGGGAAGCTGTTCTCACAGTGGGGCTCATGGTCTAACTGATCAGAATTTACTGATGGTGCTTCAAAAAAAAAAATGTGATCCCTGGTTTTTAAAATAATTTAGATACGATGTTGGTATTGTGGATTATGCTTCCTTTCATTTATGCCTTTATCTTTGTGGGACACACACTGAAATTACTAAGGATGAAATGATGATACCTGAGTTTTGCTTCAAAATAATACAGATGAAGGGAAGGGGGTAGAGGTATAGGTGAAACAAGGCTGGCCATGAGTTTATACTTACTGGACCTGAGTGATGGGTCCAAAGGGGGTTCATTTATTATCTGTGCTTGACTTGTTTATATGTATGTGTGAGATTTCTCAGCATAGAAGATTTCAATACAGATTCCTGGTACCCATCCCAGATGTACTGAACCAGAAATCCTGGGGGTGGGCTCTGGAGTCTATAAACTTTGAATCAGTTTGAGAATCTGGGTAGAATGATTAGTGCATAGGATTAGGTGCCAAGTTCATGTCCGATCTGTGCTATTTAATGGGCTGTGTGTCTTTAAAAGCATCAGATTAATTGTCTGGGCCTCAACTTGTACTTCTATGAAATTGGGATAAGCATTAGGGATACTTAATGGACAAGTGCTTTCTATACTCTAATGCAATATATAAATGCAAATCACTGTCTTCATTTAATTAGCATGAAGTTCACAAATATAGCATCCTGCTACCTTAAGTGTCAAGTCTGATTTTGTGGAAAATATTGTGTCCAAGATGCAAAGGCCTCCTGTGTCTCTTGTACGAGCCTGCCGGTATTGGGCAGAATCGCAGCCTATGGGATGGGTAGAATAGCAGGAAATGGCTGAAGGGGGTGCAGAGTGACAATGTCCACTTCACATCTGAGAAAGCCACTCATGGGACCAGTTTTGGAGGCTGACAGAGAAGGGGCAAGACTCCATCAATGGTTACACCCTGCCCTGGGATCCCAGAGACATGGCAGAAGAAAACCAAGCACTTTACCCCTGGACTCTCTCAAACCTGCAGGGAAGACTGGCTGACTGGAATTAGGACATTCCTGGTGGGGTTTCACAGACAAGTGATCTCCTATAGTTTTCTGGGAGAGCTGCCATCTAGGAGGGAAATAACTGGAAAGCAGGTAGTAAGCAGGACTGAGCAGCCAAGCTGAGAAGCAGATTGAGATGAAGGTCTAGCGTTCAAGCACAACTAAGCTAAGGATTGCTCTGGGGGACACAGGGCTGCAAACAGCTACAAAAGGCTGCCAGTGGAGTTAGGGTTATTGGTTTGCTCTATGGCTAGTTACTCATGTGGGCACCCTTTTTGTCTCTTTATGGGCAGGTATTCTAGAGATCACAAGCCAAATGCAGTAGGTTATACAGGTCAGTCAATTAATAAAGTAGGCTGGATATGGATAATAAAAGTAGCAAGAGGGTGAGCTGGGGAATTCAGGGCCCATCTAAATTAATTTCCCCCAAATTGAAAACAGCCCTCTGTGCTGGCCAATGGAACACTTCAACACAGAGCTGAAGGCTGCAAAGGCCAACAATCCTCCAGAGGGAATCTGCTCATTCTAGAACAGCACTGTCCCATAGAAATATAACATGAGGCACTCATGTAATTAAAAATTTTACAGTAGCTTCATTAAAAACAGTGAAAAGAAATAGTTAAGATGAATTTCAGTAAAGTACTGTACTTACCCCAATGGATCCAACATATTTTCCTTTCAACATGTAACCAATCTAAACTTTTATTAATGAGATACTTTACATTTTCTTTATTCCAAGTCTTCAGAATCTGGTGTATATTTTATGTACATCTCAGTTTGGACCAGCCACATTGTAAATGTTCAGTAACCACATACAGCTAGCACCTATTACATTGGACAAGGCAGTTCTAAAATAAGGCTAGGTGCTGGATGTTACAGCTGTGTGCCCTTTCATTGCCAAGAGAGGGAAAGAGTTTTAGATGTTGGAACCAAGCTAAAGGAGACCAATGTGGGACTCTCAGGGTTGGGGGCTTGGGTATACAATAGGAAATGTGAAGGGGAGCCATTCAAGATAGAAACCTTTGGATTCAAGGAAGCAAGCCACGCCCTGAAATATTCCAGTCATTCAGCCATGCCCTCCTATGAACAGGGAACCCCCTTCCAGCCATAGGCCTGAGTGTTTCCAAACCAACACCCTTATGGGGCTGACAGGGTTAATTTATGCTTCCAGTCCCAACAGAAGCTTTCTTTGTTGTCATATGCAGCTCCAACTGAGGCTCTTCATGTTCATTGAACAGCATTATAATTAACTGATCATCTCCAGTGAATGGTACAGAGGCTGAGCTTCTCAGCAGCTCACTAATCCCCGGAATTCTGACAATTTAGCGATAAGGCAGTTACATTAGGTGGGATTGGGGAGCTTTCACAACAGCCCAATTGTGCCCTCTATTCTGGTCCAGACTTCCCTGATTAACTAAGTGGTCCAGGAAACATCACCAAGGCTTCAACTACCAGCATCTGGCTGGAGGCCATGTGTCCATCACCATATACCCTTCAGGAGGTACAACTGTAATTCTGGTGTTCTTATATCATGTGCAGAAATCAGATGTTGAAGATCATCTGATCATAAGGATCTAATTATGTATCTGAGATAGTCCTCTACAAATTCTTAAGCCCAATGAGACGTTGTATTAATCTTGGTTGGTGGGGTGGAGGGGGTCCATCTGTTTTTTTGTTTTGTTTCCCTTTGTTTGAAGCTGTATGTCAGCTCAGCGGAGCTGGGAAGGGGAGCCCATTTCTGTAATCCAACGTCTTCCTAGGCTGACATATTGTTCCCACCCCCTCCTTCCCCTCCGTCCCTCTCCCTTGGCAGCCCTCTGAGGCTTTCATCCCTAATTTGATTGTCGTAGCTGACACTGTCAATCTGAAATCCAGTAGCATGTCTAATGCTGGCTGGACAAGGGGAATGCATGGGGAGAAGGGGAGGAAAATTCATCTTGAGAAGTAGCTTTATGTAAATCGATCCTCTGGCTGAATGCTGGAGCCAAGCATTTGTTGATTAATTGGAAAAGCGTCCTTGTGCCTGTGTCTTCTTTAGAGAGATGGCCCAAATCGAGTTCTCTCTTCTTCACAAAGACGTGCCTATGCCAAAAAGCTTTTGTAATTAGGAGAAGAAACCTTTGAGCGAGGGAAGGTGGCAGGGATTGGGGGGCATTTATGGAATTATTCTGAAATGAAGTGGGTGCATTTGGGCTGTTGCATGATTAATTGCTGACCTGGGCATCCTCATTTACCTCCCAGAT
This sequence comes from Manis javanica, assembly GCF_040802235.1. NCBI lineage: Eukaryota > Metazoa > Chordata > Mammalia > Pholidota > Manidae > Manis > Manis javanica. Next base: position 49,583,767 of record NC_133156.1, read on the forward strand.
AATGGCCTGACCGCCTAGGTTCTGAGGTATAATATCTCTTGGGTAAAGGTCCGCTTGTGCAATGATTAGCTAAAATTAAGGGGTGGAGAGTGTGCTTTCCAACATGTTTCTCTGGTGGATTCCAAATTTATATTTTCAGTTACCACTTGGGCCCATTTCTGTTGGCATCAGGAAGGACAGAGTGAGTTTGTGATTGACTAGATCTCTTTCCCATGTACTTTTACTTTCTCTGAAGAAGCAGCTCAAGTGAAATGGTAGATCATTCACCAATATGGTCCTTTCACTCAATAACTATCCCGGGGTACCGTTTTATCAGGCTTTACCAAAAAGCTGAAGGCAAATGAGGAACCTGGGCACAGGTTGGATTTGGAAAGACTTGCTTATTTGCTAACTTGCATGCTGGAGGAAAGTCAAGCTTGTAAGGTAACATGGTCTTTTGCGCTGGAGCCCTCCCCAGATTACTAGTTTCATGCGGTCAGACTTTTGCTGAGCATAAGGCCTGATGCATAGTTTAAAAAATACCTGTTGAATGGATTAAAAAAAAAAAGAAAATTATTTCATGCTTTTGCCTAGTTCATGGATGATTGAAAATAAATCTTAAGCTGTGGGGATTTTTTTCCCCCAAGTCCAGTTTGCCCCTTTGGATTATAAAGAGCTCCTGTTCTATTCCCCAACCCTTCCATCTCAGCCTCCCTGGTGCACCGGCTTCCGGGAGAACTAATGTCCCTAGAATAGGCTTGGTTTCTGAAGTCTCCAACTGAGAAAGGTTCAGCGAGTTAAACTGAAGCATGGGAATATTGGGAAGGGAGGCTAAGCAGACAAATAGTTTGCTTTTTTTTGGTAGTAGAATTTAATTTAAAGCTGGCTTGAGAGGGTACAGTAGGCCTGTGAGGGCTGTGTGCCTGAGAACGTTCATCTCCAAGAACAGCTGCTCTCCATTTCTGAATTCTGGCACTCACTGGAGTGAGTAATATGGATAATGAAGCCTAGGTATGGAAGGAGATACCTGTAGCGTCATGCTGCAGGAGATGTTAGAAGGGGCAGTGACCGCCCTTGAGAAGGCTGTGATTATCTCTGTGATATGTTATGCAGTCAGTATCCTCCCTGTCAAACTGTCTAAAAGATCTGGAAACCCTCATGGAGCCTGAGGATTAGGAAGTCAAACTGGGGTGGGGAGGTGAGGATGGGGTGGGAAGAAAAGGCCCTCTAACTTGGGAGCTGTTGAGGCCACTTCCTAATTTTTACCCTGTAACTTTACATGTTCAACTTGGTCATGAAGAAAGGATTCTCTGAACACCCCTCTGGGTGCCCTGGGTGCCTGATGTAAGACTAATGTTTTGTGGGTGGAACGATTCCTCTCTTCTCCTCTGGTGGAAATGGCACCGGGTTACTCTTCTGTAGTCCACGCTCTTGTATTGGAGACAGGAGAGTGTGTGGGGGCAGCGGGGCTGGTGGCTGAGGAGGGCTATGCCGCGGGCTGCAGCCACCCAGAGCTGCAGCTCAGGGAGATATGACTTGTTCTTTCTTGTAACTTTTCAGAACCTCATTAAATAAGTAAAACCTCAGTGCTAAAGGTGAGATGCTATCCTGGGGCCATCTGCTGATAAAATCAGCATGGCTTCAGAAGGCTCAAAATTATCTTCCACCGAACAGGAAAGCAATTCAGCAAGGGCTCAGCACCCTGAGTTGCAAGGCCAGCTTCTGGAAGCCCAGCATTGGATGAAGTATAGAGCAGCTTAAGCCATGAAGTATGCTAACACTACAGAACGACATTTCTCCTCATGACCCCCTGCAGTATTTATTGTTCCATTCAAAGCAATTACAGTTATTGCTAATAACTCACACCTGTGGATGTCCTGGGTATTGACTAAAGGAGAATAGATGTTGTTCTCTTGCTTATTTATGTAAAAGTGGATGCAGTTCAATAGATTTACACCAAGTGTGAAGTTAACACTAATATTGAATCCCAGACCTGCTTCTGGCCGTTTAGTTTGACAGGCACTAGACAAGGGATGTGAAGGCTGGGGGAACCCAGCAAGCTGCAAAGATGAAATTAATTCGTGAAAAATGTGAGGCTGCTGCGTCTAGCCTTATGCCAAATACAATAAACACCCCCGTCCTAGACAAAGAGGAAGGACCTCCATGGTCAGAGGTGGGGGAAGAGGGAAGGGAAAGAGGAGACTTCCTCTGAAACAGCTCCCTTGCCTCTCTGAGACTGTTCATTGACAACAGTCTGAGCCGTACTTCTGGTAACTCAACTCCTTTCTTTTGCTAACTGACCCCACAAGTCCTGCATATGGTCAAGATCCCAGGAGGCAGTGAGTCACAATATGGAAATCATGGCTCAGAAGCCTGGAAGAGGTCTGTGTGGGGAAGTTGGGGTTCCTATGGCCAGGATCCTCACTGAACTTAAACCACCTGATGATGTAACTGGCCTGTTGCTAGGCTACCGCTTCCACACCTTTAGGCAATAAGCTATTATCGCGCTATATAGAGAGCTCGGCCCAGTGCTCTGCGTGGTGGTAGAGACGTTAGTGCTCGACCTACCGCCAGGAGAACAAGCCGGGTAATAAACCCTTTCACCCCAAAGAACATTTTGCTGTCATTTTCTTTGGTCACATCGAATCCATAGTGAACTTGCCCGGGGCTGAAACCCACTGGCAAGATAGTTGGCATGAACTCCAACTTTGCCTCTTGCAAGCTGCGTGACTTTGAATGGGTGGATTACTCTGCCTGAGACTGTTTCCCAATCTATAAAGTGGGGACAATGAAAATATTTATGTCAGGGAATTATTATAAAATGGCTAATGAACTTAGAGCTCTTTGTATGTCACCTGGCTCATAACAAGCACTTAAATACTAATTATTATGAGCACTTGCATCTGTTCAATATGCATTCAGATACTATGAGTAGAAGATAAGCAAATTCCCACAAATTCCTTGTCCCAGAGAATATTACACAGGAACTCTAGAACTGTGCAGCACTAACTCCAAGTCATGTTCAACACCAAAGAAAACAATAATTGGGTTCCACTGAGCTTGTGGTTCCTCAAACCTTCCCTGGATCCTGCAGGGAGACTCAACCTCATGGACTTTATCAGGCTCTCTAGGAGGGAGAGGATGTGGTGCAAAGATGGGGACATAGCTTAGAGCCACACAGCTCTCTATAAACACCCTCGGAAGCTGGCTGGAAATGGTTGGTCGAGCAGCAGCTGTTGTGCAGAGGAGATGCTGGTGGGAGACTCCACAAAGAGGAGGGAAGGGAGAGCCTAAGGCAGCTGGTGGGACATCTGGGGAGAGAGCTTGAAGATCATGGCCAGGGAAGGCTTATGAGTGGGAAGTGACTCAACCCAACACGGCTTCTGGGCTGAGAGCAGAATGCTGGCTTGCCTCTGCACAGACTCAGGAGAAGTCAAGGTATCCCCCCACCTTTCAAAGGAAGCTGGGGACTTGAATGAGCTTTGAAGGGGTGCAGAACTAAGTGGGGAATGGCCATTAGAGGAAAGGCTGAGGTCAGTGAGAGTGGGAAGGTGACTGCATTTGCTACGAAAGCAAATTCCCTGGCTGTCCTCATTACCCTGTTAAAACTGTCCTGGGGCTTACATTTCAATAAACAGTCATCATTAATAGGGTGACTCTGATATACCCTTGGTGTTATTGCCAAAGCTAAGAAAATGAGAAGACACTGTCAATGGGAGAGGACAAAGGGGACAGCAAGTATGATATCACCTCTTAGAAAAAGAGTGTCACCTCTGTGAATGGGCCCAGCTGCTCAAGGCAAGACACAGTGGGCCTCTGATCTCATCCCAAGCCCCAATCCCAGTGGAGGAAGCTGCTCCCCGAGAGAGCGAAGGGAACCAGGAAGTCAGCCTCTGAGTGCTGGTGTGGACAGCTGAGCCTGGGATCTTTAAAGTCAGCTACTGGTGGGCAGGAGACCCCAAGCAGAGGGATGGAGATAGACAGAGGATATGAGAAGGAGAGATAGGGAGGGAAAAAGGAGAAAGAAAGAGTGAGAGGGAAAACAGACAAGCAGAGAGACAAAGACCAAGAGGAAGACAGAGGGGCTGGAGCTGGGGGCTGGGGGGTTGGGGGTGAGGTAGCTGACACAGAGGGAATAACACTAGAGAAAACAAAAGGAAAAAGAAAGTCAGAGAAGCACATGCACATACAGAGACAGTCGTTTCACAGAAGAGACCTGAGAAGGTAGGGAAAGAGAAGGGCACAGATATGAGATGAAGAGATGCAGGGTGGAGACAAGTTCACACACACACACACACACACACACACACACACACACACGCAGAGAGAGCAAAGAGAGCAATAAGAAAAGGATCAGGCAGAAGCCCTACAAGGGGTATGAGGCTGGCAGACAGGTTCTTCTCCAAAAGATGCTTGATTTGGGGCTTTCTCAAGATAAGGTGACCAAGAAAGGGAGGGGGTCCAAGGCCTCTCTCACATCCAACTTGGGGGGCTGTTCTGGGGACAAGGAAGTGTCATACTTGCTGTCTGGATGCTGCACTGAGCTCAGGCCTCTGTCCCCCTCCCAAGGCTTGTGTACCAAGATCAGCCCCTGGCACAAGGGCTGCTGCCCAGGCCAGGGGAGGGTCTGCTGGGCCCCTCCTCAGCTTCCCTTGCTAAGGAACTGTTCCAGTCTTTCCCATCTTGCTCAGCTCCAGAAAACTGACCCTCGTGGTTTTGGCAAAGGAAACTCACGGAGGTTTCAAACTTTTTACATTACAAAGCGAGTTTTTAAAAGCTCCATAAAATTTCAAGGCACATACTTAATGTTCAAATGGCAGAATATATCGATCCCTGCCTATCCTCTAGTATCTTAAGTTTACCCAGAGGACCATTTTATTTAATTAACTTGGTGCTTTATTAATATAAATATTCTCCTATTGATCATAAGAGGGCCTGACAGGCACTCAAGCTGGGTACACATCACCTTCCCTCTGAGCAATGCCACTTAGATGAGTAGTTGGCTCGGAATCAAGGAGAGTGGCAGGAAGTGGTCCCCTGGGATGTCAGGCGCAGATGAATCTATAGCTTTTTTTATGGAAGGAGCCCTTTTTAAAAAAAAAATATTCAGCTTCTCTATTCTCTTAAAGCAAAAAGCATATGGAAATGAGATGTGAAAATGGTCTTGGCTTACACGTATCAATTAAGCATGTCAATACTTTAATTAAATCGCTCAGCCTAATGAGATTTATACCAATGGGTATGTTTTATAGTTATAATAGCTTTTCTGGCCACTGTTCAAAATGTCAAATAAATTGTGAAAAGGGGATTAAAAAGAGACGTAACTGGCAGTCTGAACTGAAGCCAGTTTTTTTCTTCCTTCCTTTCTTTTCCCTTTATTCATGTGATTTTGGAGAATCTGTATAAGTAATAGACCCTATAATGGATTGGCTTTTAGAGAGTCTTTTTTATCCTTCATTTCTAATCCTTCTTATCAACTTTTCTAAGCTTCACACCACTGAACCTGTGGACACCCTCACTTTCTTCTGGTCCCTTAGAGCTTGCTTTTTAAATAATCTGCAACTGGAGCTACCCGGTCTACCCACAGAGAGGAAAACCTCTCTCAGCTCCAGCCAACCCCCCGCCCCCAACAAAACAGGACAGAAGGTTAAAAGGCATTATTACTGAGAAGGCTATTACCATAACCTCAAAACATCTGGGTAAAAGTATTCTTCATCTTTTAGAGAAAATCGTTTTACATAACTAAATAATGTGGCAAAGAAAGAAGATTCTTGCTTCTCCTTATACTCTTTGGCCTCTGAGCTTTTCTAAATCATTTATTTCTTCATCAGTTTGTTTCTGTATATAACTAGAGTGTATTTCCCTAAGAGTAGAGAACATAAAAAGAGCTTCAGGATATGTACAAACACATATACAATGAAGATGAAACCGGTAATGAGGGCATTTGCACTCCTATTGCAAGTTCTTCCCTGTAAGTCATCGAGTGAGTGCAGCCATAAGCACTGCGACGTAGGTTCAGTATAACTGTTGAAAACCGTGACGGCAAATAAGAAAAGGAGACAAAAAATACAAATTATTTTGGGGCCCTCAACTGAAACACAGAAGTGTATTTCAAGTCTCGATTAAATACTCCAGTCCTGAAACCTCAGCCGGGCCACTGGGTTGAACGCTGCCCTAACGCAGGGTGACAGGGGACAGGAGGCAGGAAGCGGGTGCCCCTCGGACTCCTGGATTCCCCGCAGGCTCTGACACGTGGGGGCTGTGTCTGCGGCCTCGCAGCCCTTCACAACCACCCCCCTGATAGCTACTGGGGAAGGCTGACACCAAACAGAGGCTCCAGAAAGTCGCAAGAACAGTCAGTCCTCCCAGTTTGACTCGCTCTGCTGACAGGATTTGGCTGAGATCAGGGGAAAAGGCCAACACTCCGACCATTCAGAATGGAACATCTTTCCTCTGAACTCATGATTCTCAACAAATTTTAGAGCTAAAAGATCCAACCTTCTTGGTTTACAGGTGGCAAAACTACGGCTCCCAAAGAGAAGGGACCTGTCCAAAGTCACACAGCCTGGGGCAAGGATGCAGGATCAGGCCTCTGGAGAAGGCTCCTACCCTCTGTGTGTGTTGTTTGTTTTATAAGAAAAGGGTAGGATGTGAGAGAGCTCTGGGTGCAGTAGTTGTCATGTCGTAGGTTGCCAGGGAGTCCTTGGCTGATCTGGTTCACGGGGCAGGTGCCTGCTCCTCCTCTGCTTCCTCTGCCACAGGCCGGGCAACATGTGAACAGTCCTCCTAATGCTCGGCCCACATCTAAAATGGGTAGTCTTTCTGTATCCATCCACTCATCCAACAAACACTTACTGAGCACCGACTATATGCTAGGCACAGGGGATAAGTGGTGAATTAGTTCTTTGCTCAGGGAGGTTACAGAATTATAGGGAAGACAAACAGCAAATAATTGTACAGATGAGCATAATAATTCAGTTAGATGCTTGTATAATAGGAACATGTATAATAGGAGAGCTCCATACCCGTTAGGCAGCCTGTGGGAGTGAGGCTCAGATCTGAGGACATGAGGCGAGTAGGACTCACACAGGAAAGTGTGTCTGTGGGGGTTGGTGCAGTGTCCTCAAAGTGCAGTCTCTGGACAGCAGCGCAAGTATCATCTGGAAACCCATTAGAAATGCAAATTCTTGCTGCAAATCCCAGATGTTCTAAAATAGAGACTCTGGGGGTGGGGAACCTGTGGCCCAGCCCCCACCCTGAGGAAATAACTTTTTATTTTTTTTAGTGAAATTTAAAAACATATACAGAAGCAGAGAGAACAGTAAATATCAACTTCAATAAAAATAAACTTCAAAAACTATCAGTATTTTACTAATTTCATTTCATCTATTCCTACCTCTTCTTCCCATATATATATATATATATATATATATATATATATATATATATACACATATATATTCTTTCCAGAGTATTTCAAAAGCAAATCTCACACATGTCATTTATGTACACAAATATATATATTTTAGTATGCAACTCTAACCAATAAGAACTCTTAACCATCTAGTATTATTACACCAAACAAACTTAATAATAGGTTCTTAAAGTTGGTTTGTAGTCAAGATCAAAACAAAATCCAGACGTTGCATTTCAGCCACCTGCGTTTTACACAAACCATCTGGGTGACGCTAACGCACATGGAAGTTTGAGAAGCACTGGTGTAGAGACTGCTGGGAGAGGGACCTGTGTGGGGAGGACTTGGCTCGTTAAGCACCTGGCATGTGTGGTTTCGTGAAGCAAAGATGAGTTTGCCTAGAATGGAGTAAGGGGAGGGTAACAGCTGAGTGGAAGCTGGCTGGGACAACAGGAGGTGATGGCAGGTGGGATCAAGTTGGACATAACCGGGAAACAAGGAAGCGCCACTGAAGGTTTTTAAGCAGGGATGGGGACAGTTCTTCATTAAATGTTGATGAGAATCTTACAACGAATCCAGCACACCAACAGGAATAGGCCTTCCTTATGCTGATTTGGAAAGCCAATTAAAAAATAACCGATATTTTAATGATTCACATTTACATGTAAATTTTCATTTAATAAAGCTGCAGACTGCTGCTCTCTCCCCATATGCCTCCTCCTCACTCGGTTCTCTGCTGTTAGGAATAAGCCTTGTCTCTGCACACATGCAGTGGGGCAGAAGATGCACAGGTAAAGAACTCCAAGGCAGCCGGGCTCCCTGGGGGTACGAACCTGGTGCCCCTGGAAACCCAGAGTTCTTCCTTCAGCAGGTTTTCCCTGTCAGGGCTTCACCTGTTTGGGCATCTTTTGGGGACTTATAAACCTATCAGTCCTTCAACATTTTCATTAGCAGAGGAAGCTGGGCCCTGTTCTTTAGACCAAGAGGGCAAAAGATTTTCCCCACCAGTCTAATATCACAGGAAGCCAGGAGGACCCCTCAATCTCTTGCTCTGTGTTCTAGATGCCCAGGCTAAAAGAGGGCACTTGTGGGGCCATGGGATGGATGACTTGGGGGTCAAAGGGCATTTGGGTCTGGTCCCACTGCTATTGCTCAAGGTTCCTACCCATCCCTTTCCTCTCTTCTCCTCCGGTCATTGCCCTGAGCCTCTGTATATCCCTCCCTACCCTCTGTAAACATCAGACAGTCTTGGTGGTTCTTTCCAGCATGGCTTAAACCAGTTCAGAAAGCTTGAAACTGTTATTTAAAGGCAGAACAGTTTAGTCAAATGGACATTTCAATAGTACCCTGATATACAGACTAGATCACACTGGAGCTTCTTGGGCCAAAGTGGTGAGGTGGCAGGGGAGCCCAGCTTGGTTGCACCCCTTTGGGTAAAACTGCAGTATTTCCAGGATCTCTTGCTTGGTCTTAGTGCATCTCCACATCAACATATGTTTCCAAGGGGTGGAGAGAAGTAGTCATCTCCATATCAATAGGTAATTACCAGGGGTAGCAGGGCAGATCTGGACCGGAGAGGTTGGGTGGGGCTCCTTTTGCAGCCAGGTCATGAGAGACATGGGCGAGCAGAAGTGGACGACTGCTTGGAGGCAATAAATGGCTTTCTCCCACTTTATTTCTCTCTTTGAAGGATTTCAGTTTCAAAGGTATTTTGCCCTGGGATTTGCCCTCTGGAGTTAAACCCCCAATAACCCGGGCACTCTGACAGAGTTTGAACATTACCAACTGCTTCGGTTTACTCACGAGGAAGCCAAGGCACAGAGGTCAGTGCCTTTGTGCACACTTGGCAGAGGGGACTGAAACCACAGCCCCGTCGTGCCAACTTCTAGTGCTCTGCTCCCTCTCACCCCACTTTCAGAAGCTCAGAAATCTTCCAAGGAGGACAGACCATACTCAGTGAAAACTCTAAGTGCTGCCTCATTTTTACTGGTTTAACTAGTAACCAGCTTGGGGACCGCACCTTTTTGATGTGAAAAAAAACCCACATTTCATTTCCCTGGCCTTTCCTGCTCTGCTTGCTTGGGGTGAAGACAAGTGAGGAAAAAACAAACAAACCAATAGCTGAATTCTCCATTCCTGAGAATCAGTCTCTCTGTATGCACAGCAGTGAACCAGAGCTCTCCTCAGAGAGGAAACTATGAAATTTTAAAGTTCTGACTCTTGCCTCCCCTGCGGGGCTAATCCAGAAAACTTTACTTTTGAGTTAGTAATGATAATAATAGCAGTGATCAAAGTACCTCGCACATACTTAACAAGCACTTATCACATTGCTATTATTCTAAGCATTTTGGCATAGGTTTCAATTTCTCTTTCCTATCAGGAGAACACAGAAAAAAAAATAAACCAAACCCTTCCAGACATCACTGCAAAATGCTAATTCCAGCTTGAAGGGCAGGCATAATGGCAGGAGGGTGAATTGTTATGGAGCTAATATGTTCTGATAGACACATGTGCATAATTAGAGGAACCCATAACAAAAGGGGTCATGCCACTGGTCTCTGGAGGCAGGCAGGTCCTCTGTGCCATAGTTTTGGCAGCACAAGGGTGCCCTGGGCTGGCACAGAAGGTCTAGATAATCTTGGGGTTCCTCTATGTTATTATCTTACAACCTTCTTTAAAGAGACAGATTTCCAAACCTCCCCCTCCAACGGGAATGTAGCCATAAAGCGTTATGAAATACTAGGAGTCCTGGCTTAGGTCTGCACTTAGATGAACATTTGATGGGCACCTACTATGTGCACACCTCAACTTCAAAAACAATGAGGAGGCAGGTAACACTACTCCAATTTTGCCTACAAGGACACCATCATTCAAATACTAGGCACCTTGCTCATGGAGACAGAACTGGGATTGGACACCTCCGTCTGACTCTGGAAGCTTGTCCTATCTTTGCTAAACCACAGTGTTTACCCAGAGCAGCCTGTCTCATCACAGTCTTCCTGAACCCCCACCCCTCTCCAATATCACCCTGTTAGAAAGAAGGACAGACTTAGGGACCCAAGAGAATAGAGATGACATCTAAACTTTTTAACCATGGAAAGAAGATGGTGTCTTCCTGGTTTAAGATTGTCGTTATTCTGGAGTTCAATAGTATTTTATGTCAACACATACCATTTACTGGGGTCACGCTAAAGCTTTAGCATTAGTGAGGTGTTAGGGGTACAAAAGGAGTTGAAAGGCAGTCTCCTTTGAGATTTTGACTAATGCTCCATGTCATGTAGCATAAACATGTATATGGAAGTTAGTTTCTGAGTAACTACTTGTTTGAAGTGTTGAGTGTTAGATGGCAAAGGATTCACCAAGGGTATGGGATACAGAAATACAAGGATCCTCTGAGGACTCAGCTGGAGTGCTGGAAACAGCAAGCCTGGAATCCTACTTTATCAGCAAGTCCTAATTTCTGCCCCCCCGTACCTTGGAGTCTGCAGAAACAGGGCTAGCTGTGGGTTTTCTCATAACGAAAATATCACATTCCCTTTCCCACCTACCCCCTATATTTTAATGTTCAAGAAAGGAAAGAATGAAAAAAATGTCTTAACACACCCTACCATGCTGTTACGCTTAAAAATACCGAAAGGATTAAAACTGCCAGACCACATTAAAACTAATGGCTGGTTTGGTGGGACCCTTCATTGCCTTGGCATTGACCATTGTCTCGAGTAATAAAGAAGCATCACAGGCAATTTATTGGGAGTTATTCTCAAATGAATTGCATTTGCTGAGAAAAGCGCATTTAGCATTTGGTGATTCATATGTGGGAAACATTATTGCTCTGGAAAAGAGCTTTAGAATGAGTGAGATTTAGAGCCCAGGGGTAAGAAACCAAAGAGTTTAAGTTTAATTTAAAAAAAGCATGCATTCATTATGTATCTGTGTATGATTATGGATTTGGACACGAGTGCATCAGACAAGTTCTACCTAGAACCCAAACTGTTAACGGTGGTTATCTCTACAGTGAGGAATGGGAATGGAAAAAATGGGTTAAAGGGAATCATCTACATTTTTCAATAAAAAGTAGAGGAAAACAAATATATGGTCAAAAACATACACTTTTATAACTCTTGGTATTTCTGTATTTTAAGTAATTTTTATAATGAAATATCCATAGGTCATTTGTATGTACTTGAAAGTTAAAATTAAAAGGAGTGATTATTTTTTCAGAGCTTTATTGTCCCTGGGAGCAAGGTAGGGAGGATTTTATACTTTCTCACCAAGTCTTTTAAGCCTCTGTGCTCCAGGTGGCTGACGCCAGACCCTCTGCTGCTTGAAGGCCTGCGTCCATGCAGAACCACAGCTGTGGGTTGCTGGGAATGGTGGCCTCAGTCCTAGGACCTCAGGCTGAAAGGTAGATCATTGGAACATAGCTGCCTACTCTCCTTTTTCCTCGTAGCTGTTGCTGGCTCATCAGGGCGCAGATTTACACATAGCCTCCCAGTTACAAGACCTTTCTTATTGCCTTCAACACCTATATACAGAGAGGCAGAATTCTTTTGAAAGTTATTATTATACAGGTAACAGAAAAGAATCTTGAATACTTTGTTAATCAGAAGGCAAGGTACAAAACCGTATTAAAGTGTGATCATGTATATGCAGAGAAAAGGCCAGAAGGTAGGATGCAAAAATATTAAGTGTCATCAATTGTGACTTCTGGGTTCTAAGAAAATGAGTGACTTTAATTTTCTCCTTTTTTGATGGTTGGTCACGTTCAATTTTGCTCAAGTGATTTCAGTGATGGTATTATAACAAAGAAATGTATTTATTATTTCCTTAAAGCAATACACACAGAAAAAAAGACATTTTGGAAAACACAGGAAGGTAGAAGCAATTACCTGTAATACTTCTATTCAAAATAATCACTATAAACATTTTGTTTACTTTTTTTTTTCCTATGGATGCATTTGTATATATGTTTGTGTATATATATGTAAATAAATACATACAAATAATATATACAAATATACATCTTTAAAGAGAGATTGGAAGAAAGGTTTAGCTTTATACTCTTATTTTTTTCAGTTAATAGCACATCAAACCTGGATAGCTTTACACAGAGGTGGGAAGATTTTTCATTGTATAGCCTTTTATATCTTCTGAATTTGGAACTACTTGAATGTATAGCCTACTTTAAAATAGATTAAGATAAAACATAATTCCATGTTGTGTTAAGCATTTTCCACGGTATTACATTTTATATACTCATCTTTTTAAGTGGCTGCATTATATTCCTTGTGAACATTCTAGAAGGGATGGTGACTGTGTCACTCACCACATCAGTGGTGCTAAAGTCACCTCAGTCTTCCTGACCATCTCACACCCTTGTCCAGTCTCTCCCAATTTGCCTAAGTAGCATGCAGTTCACAGCTTGGTCTGCAGAGGACTGAGGGCAGATTTCCAGCAGAACTGATGTCACTCTATGGGAATGAATCCGATGTCAGGAAGGATGAGTCAGGAAGAAGGACAGGAGACTCCAAAGGGCCTGAATTAGCAGTGTCTCCAATTCCCAGACCTTTCGTGGACTGCACTGCTAAACCGAGAAGGGACACAATACTATGTATGGGTCCCCTCCTAAGGTGGCTCCAGGGACTTCTTTTGCTTATGACAAGAGGTTTTGGAACATCTATAATCAGGGTAACAGATTGTGCAAGGAGCTGCACTAATTGAAAAATAAAAAAAGGAAATTCTGAAGACCAGAAAACATGGCTTGTTACAGACGTTCCTGTCCTGAAGTAATATTAAAAAAACAGACTGGCTAATAAAGTTCACTGCAATTCTTCCTGATTACTCTATATTGAGAATGATAAAGGTGTTCAACCTCTATTTCAATTAAAAATTCCCCCCATGTAAGACCTACAGAGGAATTGCAGTAATTTCCTAGGCAGAGACGTACTCGTGGCAAACCTTGTGTGAGGAGCTTCCCAATAATGTTCCAGCACCGACCTAACCCCTAGCTTGACCTGCGGCCTCCTTACAGATACGATGGTCATGTGGAAACCACATCAGGGTACCTGCCCAGGCCTCTTGTTTTGTCTACCAACACACTCAAGGGCTTTTATACACAAACCCGTACCACACCCACAGACACCTGCCCGCCAGCCACACATTTATCATGCATGCGTGTGTAGGCAGAACAGCACCAAAGGCAGCAGGGACTCCCTGAGTAACGCTCATGCAGAGGACCAATAATGTAGAGCATAGTTTTACTTCTTGTGGACTCTCCCTTCACCTGCAACAGGTAGTGCAAACTGGTGTTAACTGGACTTGCACAGTCTATAAACAAAATCTGAGCCAACACTTTAAATTTGGGAAACTTATATAAACACCTGAATTTTTGGCTACTCTAGAAGACTCTGAATACCCATCGGTTTAGGCTCTCTCCTGCACAATGCTCAGTGGCAGCTGCCCTCTGCGGAAGGTGCAGGCAATTTTTATTTCGAGTTCAACATTGCTCACACAAGTCCCTGCTGCCTCTTCACACAAAGGTCCCTGTGTCCGCTGCCATTGGTCATTGGGCTTGCATTGTTGTTTTGCTTTTTTTTTATTTTACTGAAAAACTCATGACTTTATTCAGATTAAGGTCCTCTACAAAACTCTACAAAAAGTAGGGTTCTGTCACCTGTGTCTGTGACACATTTACAAAATACCTTTTTTAAAAAAAATTTGGTCAAATTATGAATGGTTGATTGAAAACTTTTCCAGTAAGAAGAAAAAAAGCATGGAGTAGTAATTTAAAGAACTCAATAAAAACTTCTATTTTTTATTTTAAAATAGTATACAAAGTGTTATTTTTTCAAGACTACCTGTATGAGGGAAGTATGTCCGTGCTGACTATCTGCACATCACTCCAGTGGACCAAATTGTTAGGCAAATTTGGGGATATTTATTGCATGTCCTGCTGTGTGTAGAAGGGACAGTCACTGTATAGTACATCTTTGTTCAGTAGTTTCAGGGCACGTCTCACACATTTTCTGTTCATTTTTCATTATTGAAATAGGTGATAGGTGATGCATTATTTGCTGCAGGATATCCTTACTTTCACTAGGAGGCAGATTACTGAAATAGTATTGTGGTGTCATTTGCATAAATAGTTCAGGGGAGATTTCTGAGGTAATCCTAATGTAGTTGTTTTCAGATATGCTGAACTTGTGGAAGTGAACCCACTCTGGCATCTTCTTGGTGATGGAGTAACTGGACAGTGGGTGCAGCTGAGCAACTTGTGTGTCAGCATTAAGTAGTTACCCGATCCGTCCACATCCCGAGCAATCTGCATGAAGTAACCAGACAGAAGAGCTTTTTTTATGTTCAGAGCATTTTCCTTTGAGCCAAAAGCAGGTTCTGTGCAGGGAAGCTCTATTCGCTTGATGATTTCTGAGAATTCAGCTCGGATAACATCTGCCATCCTGAGTGCACAACAGTTGAGGAAGTAATCATGACACCACTTTTCAACACAGTGCTCACTGGTGGAATTCAGTGCCATGTCTTGGTAGGCCTTGTAAATGTTGATGAGGGCAAAGTGGTCTCCTTCAGGATGTAAAAATGACTTCCAACAAGTCAAGGCAGCCTCCTCAGCTCCACGTGGCAGATGCGAGAAGCAATTAGGAGCTGTCACCATGGCAGCAACTGTTAGCATTTCATCTACACAGTCAAATTCACAGGATGCTAAGATAGACTTTGAAAGCTGGGGATCAAGAGGGAACTCTGACATGATGATTCCAAATTCAGAGAGATTTCCATCATTGTCCAGTGCTGCCAGATAATCTAAGTCTTCCAAAGTCTGCATCAAACTTTCTGGTGCTGGTCTGTTCAAGAAGTCACAGTGGCCTAAGCCTGCGATGTCTATTCTTTTCATGAAAAGCACCATGCTGGTTAGGTTGGCTTCCTGCATCTCAGTGGGCTTGAGTGGCCGCATGTCTTTGGAGGCAAACTCTTCAGAGTATAGACAGAAAAGTTTTCCTGAAGAAGATGAGCCGAGAATCTGCTTGCGGGTCTCTGCTTGGCTTTGGCTGATGGGCTGCATGACCAGTGAGTTCGCTCTTATTCTAGGGTTGTACACCTTTCTTCTTTCCACACCCACATCAATAACAAATTTGACTGTGTTGCTCCAGATCAAAAACTCCGCAGAGCTAGCAGTTAACACCACTCTTCTCTGATAAACTTGGCATCTTTTTTCTGTTTCATCACTTGGCCTGAACAACGCACATTTCTCTTTTGGATACAAAAGAACCACCACCAGCTCTCCAAGATTTGGGTTTAAGTTAGATCCTTCTTGACAAACAATTTCATAGGCTTTTTCAATATCTTGTTCACAGGCCAGAAAGACTACAATGTCGCCTTTCTCATCAGATTGGTGAATTTCAAAGATAAGGTGTAAAACAGACGGGAAATGCTCCTTCTGAGCCCCACTCAGGTACACACCTCCACTGGGTGCTTATTTTTCACTTCAATGAGAGGCACGTTTCCATAGTAAGAGCTGAGTTTGCTGATCAGGTGAGGTGAGGAATTAATTACGAGCTTCAGTTCAGGTCTTGTTACTAACACCTTTAAGAAGTCCGAGCAACATGTCAGTGGCCATACTTCTTTCCTGTATGTCGTCCAAGATGATGACCCCATAGCTACCCAGAAAAGGACTGGACATCATTTCCCTTTGCAACATATCATCAGTACAATACCTGAAGATCACTGTCTTCCATTTTTGAAGATGAGCATTGGAGGGAAAGCAGTTGTTAGTACGAACCAAATGAGCCATTTAGGCATCTGGGAGAAGAACTGCCCCCAGAGTCTGCAGCAGCTGGCGGGGACAGTGCACCACTCCTTCCTTCCGCTGTCAAATGTGTAGGACATCCTCCACGGTACACTCATGTTGGTCACTGGGGATCTCAGTATCGTTTCACTGGTAGAGCAGTTCTCAAAAGGGATCACGTAGCCAACTTCATGGCCAATGTTAACATCCATTTCATCTGCTACCCATAAGGTGAGCTGGACTGCAGTCTGCTTGTGGACCTGTGTGCATACCACACCCCCGTGCTCGTAGCAGACAGAAAGGCAATATTCAGCATACCACTGAGGAACCTGAGAGGTCTTACCACATTTAGCATCTCCTGAAATGATCACAATTTGGTTTTGAAGCAGATTCTCCATAAAGGAATATTTTTCTTTCCATATTGGAAGATCTTCTCTTTCTTTCAGAAGTTTATAATACCGTGATGAATACGGCAGTCCATCAAAAGGGTTTAACTTCCAAATTCTCACAGGCCAAGATCCCCTCCTCATCTGCATCACTGGAATCGAGGGATTCAGGGAAGTAGCGTTTTTCAGAGGAGGAGTTTAGACTTTCCAGGTCCCCTTCCATCTTGTCCAGTGGTGAGCTTAAACAGCTGGCATTCTACAACCAAGTTTCTCTTACAACATTCCACTGCAAATAGGGTTGAATGTCTGCTTATTTAAACTCAGATGTCCCAGGCTCTAACTTGTGTTCCAGGTTTCAGCAAGTTGAATTGGTCAAATCTGCACCTGCCCTTTGCTGTGCTGCCTACTATGCTCTCTGCAGCACACTGAATGATTGTCAATAAACCACACTAAGAAGGAGCAGAATTTAGACCAGAAACTTATTACTCACATGTCCTTCTTCTAATCACTAGTGTTTTTCTCAAAATCCAGTGTTGCTAGAAATAAACCTTTTTTCATTTTACCCAGGTGAAAACTGCCGCGGCGGCTCCCGAATCCCGGGAGGGAGGCGCGCGCCCGGCCGCCCTTCCGCCCTCGGCAGGCCGAGCTTGCCGGACGCACGGACCGACGGACCGACGGACGCCTCGCGACAGGGGCCCCCAGTCCCGCGCTCCAGAAGTCTGGCGCGGGCCCCGATCGCGGCGCGAGGGCCGCCTGAAAGGGCGCCAGCGCCCGACCAGGCCTCCGGGACAGAGTCTTCAGCCGGCGGCCGGGCCTCCGCCCTCGATCAGCAACCCGGGCTCCGCGCTGGCCCTCGCGCGCGCCCGCGGCTCCACCTGTTGTTTTGCTTTTTGTAGAGAAATAATTTTATTATGTCTGCCCATTTCACTCAATTACTTTACTTGAAGACATTTGAGCTGTAATCCCTGGCCTAGAGTTTTGGGTGTATGGCCTGAAGATTTATTTAGGCATTATCAAAGTAAGATACACAAAAGAAGAAAACAATGCCTTCTGTCCCCTTCTCCACTGTGCTCAGTCCCCTAACTCAATTCCTCACATCAAAACTGGGTTTTGGTCTGGGTTTGAGCATGTTCCTTAGGGACTGGAGTTCGTGGTATCCCTTGGCCAATACTCCAGGCCCGTCTACATAGTTAGCTGTGCTTTCCATTCGTCTCCCAAACAAGCCTTGCCTTCCGCTTTGCATGAGCCGTTTCAAACCCATCAACTTAATTTGTTACAAATGTGCGGCATTCCCTTTCTTGTTAAACATGGACAGATAGGTGCATGATTTCAAAGCTGAGACAAGCACATAATCAAGTGATTTTGTCCAGAACCAAACCATCTGGGCTGAAAACAAGCTCCTTAAAATAATTGTTTTCTCCCCTTGATGGTGGATCACGTTAGAGTATTTAGCTCTGGCTGATTCGGTCTTGCTACGTTGATGAAGTCTGTTTACTTACGTGGTAATGGAACTAAAGGTTCAATGTAACTTACTCTCTGATGTCATAGACAAATCAACTTCAAGACTAAAATATCTAAGTGTACAGAATTTCCATTACATTAGCTTGCTCAAATTGTTTAAAGAAATATTTTTATCCACAAAGACACACACATATGTTTATACAATCACTTGTGCACATCTGTATGTTTATACATTTACACACATATTTGGCCATGCATCAGTGATGGATTAAACCATCACAGGATACTTGCAAATTTAGATGGTAATAACAAGGGGGTCTGTATACTTGATCAAAATGACCTCTGCAAATAGAACCTCTTTTAGAGCACAGTTTAAGCTTTATCTCTGTACAAAAGGCATCGGGAGCCCACTACGAGACTGTGCGGAAGTCACAGCCCCTTATCCCTCCTTTGTAAAGAGAACACCAATGAGAATCTTAGATGGTGGGAAATGGAGAATGTAGCCTGATGTTTTGCAGCAGGTACAAAAGCAAAAGCAGAAAAGCTGTGTTTAAAATCAAGCAGCTTCTCCACTGGTTTGATGAAAGCCAGGCTCCTCTCTCTGCCCTTACTCTCATCTCAGCCTGACTTCCAAGGACAAATAGTGCACATTAATTAAATGCCAAATGATTATTTAAAACACTTGTGAAGGAATAATTATTAGGCATGAAACAGATATTTGCATGTTAGCCTGCAGTGCACACATTTTGGATAATTTACAGGGTATTGGAGCTATACAACTATCCTGCTAAATTCCCCCTTCTCTCTACAATCTCCACATGCTGGTATAAGTAGTGCACGTGGAAGAACAGCTGCACTGAGGATTTAACTTATTTTCTCTCACTTATCATTAGCTCCCAATGGGTTTGCTTTTAATGAAGAGTCTCTGATTAAAAATGGGTTTTTGCAAAATCTAAATTAAATGCATAGCTTAGGAAATACTTTCCTGAAACAGTCTCACCACACTAAGTCTTGTTAGCATAGTAAAAACATGTACATGCACTCTAGTAATAAGAAGTGGCCATCATTTAACCATCCTCCGGTTACTTCCCTAAATAATTCCAGCCCTTGACTTCAGAATAAAGGAGGTTTATATTACAGTGTATTTGATGTCAGGATTAGAGTGGGGAGAGCCAGTAGTTCAGAGTAGAACAGATTCAGGTTCAAGTCTGAGCTCCGTCACTTTTTAGAGAAACCTTTTTCTCATTGTGTCTTAGCTCTCTTGTCTCATTTATCTTAGAGAGTCTTAGAGAGGATTCAATATAAATAACATTTTAAGATTGTATGAATAAATGCTGGCTGCACTTCAACTTTTGAATTGATTAATTTGCACAATGACCACTACCATTTCTCAGGCACTGAATATGCACCAGTTTTTCACACTCTCCCCATTTAACAGACAAGAAAAGAAAGCTAGAGCTATGTGAGGCAAGAGGCAGAGAGGCCTTACATCCCATAGCTAGGAATAGGAGAGGGAAGAATTAAAACCAGACCATCTGACTTTGAAGTCAACCCTCTTTACCATATGCTGCCTCTACACTTCCTCTTTTTTGATTTCGCTCTCTCTTTTCCCACACGTACAGCCAGAAAAGTTTGGGTGTGCATTCCATACAGACTGACAGTTGAATGTGCATTATACCCTTTAATCCTTACAATGTCTCTGTGACATATTTTACACATTTTACAACTAAGAAAAGTAGGATGCACATATCTGTGTATGGCTCCTCAACTAAAGTGGCCAAGTGGGGCTGTTAACCCATGTCCAAACCAAACCAGAGCCCTTGAACTTCCTGTATGGCTCCCCTTATGCTCAGTCTCTGCTCTGCTGCCCTGGTCCTCCTATGCTTTCCCAGACCCGTTCTCCCTCTCTTGGTGCCTATCCAGCCTGGATGCATCTATTACAGTTCAGCCCTACCTGACCAGTCTCCTGATAGGAGATTCTGTTCTGTATTCTGAAGCACTTAGAAGCCAAGATCAGCATTTAATTCCAGACTGGCTGCTATTGTTCTAGGCATTTTAGGTTTGTTGGTCTCTTTTCTCCCTAATATGACAACAAACTCCTTACACCTCTGTCACTGCATCCTACCCAGTGCTTAACACCTTCAGAGCCCCATACATATCCATAGTAATGCAACTGGTTGCTGCTAGTTTGAGAAGCTCTACTGCTCTTCTGTTTAGTGACTGGAAGACCAGATTTAAAAACTGCACCATTAGTTTTCCCCTAACTCAGTTGTTTTTTTTTGAACTAACTTGTGTATAAATATTTTTAAATTAATACATGTTCATGATTTTTAAAAATCCAGATATAAAACAAAAAGTAAAATCAATGTCTTTCATCCTCACTCTGACCTCTGATCTCTTCATCTATTATCTTGTTATTTTCTTGTGTATATCTTTCTTGAAAATGTTTATACATATACTGGTATCTATACATCTTATTTAAAATAGGCACAAGTAAGTATACACAGTGTTCTACATTTTTCTTTAACTTAATAGCACCTTTCAAACTCAACTATATCTTTTCCATATCTGCACGGGCAGCTCTTTTAAATGATTACATATTATTCCTTCGATATGGATGTACCATAAACTATTAACTGGTCCCCTATTGAGGGTTGCTTCCAGTTTTCCGGGACGACAGTGAACGTCAAGGGATATATATCTTGGACTGTTTGGTGAATGTATCTGTTAGAAAATTTTGTAGCAGTGCAATTGCTGGATCTAAAAGGGTATGTGCACTTCAATTTTTGAGAAAATATTGCCCAAGGGGTCTCCAAAGAGGTTGCACTAATCCTATTTATTTTGAGTGGTTCACATGGACTCTGCTCTGTAGGTCAAAATCCCCAAGGAGTATCCCAAACAAGAGCTGATGCTGTGGGCTGCATCAGAGTCTGTCAAGGGTTTGGGAAAAATGTAATCACGGTCAGAGAGAAGAAGCTCAGTACTGAGTTGTCATCTGCATGTAGAAAATGCAGAGCACAGACTGAATGGGTGCCTTCCACCAGCTGCTGCACTGTTACTTAAACTTTCTGGGAACAGCCTTTTAGTAACTGAGGATGAATACACTAGTCCTCCTGAGAGGGAGGAAACCTGGCTTCTAGTCCCAATGCTGCCATTCATTTGGCTGTATCACCTCCAGCCAGTCCCTTCTCCTCTCTGTACTTTAATTTTCTTATCTATGACATAGGTGCACTCAGTCACAAACTCAAATACATACTCATAGGGTTGAGGCAGAGAACTAACTCAGTGGCTGGGCAGAGATGGCCTCAAACAGGGCAGCACGTGCTCCATCTAGGGACTGAGCCGAACACCAGTCCAGGGTACTTGGGGGTGAACACAGGGGCCCATTGTTGCTATATCTCTCTGTTGCCAGGGGGAATCCAGAAACATATTTCATGCAAACTTTCTAGATTTCTTTCCCTAGATTTTTAAATACTAGAAACTGATTACAATTTTGAAAATTCAATTTGATATTTACAATTCAAAAATCTCCAAGTTCATAATACACAAAAAGAGAAAAAGTAAACTTCTCTTCCAGGCTTCATCACCACCGTTTAACTCTTTACTCTGCAAACTTGTAGTCATCGAACATTTATCTGGTCTTTCCTGTGGGCATTGCATTTCAGGCTAATGAAATAGCTCAGTGTTCTGAGCTTTTCTTTATATATGAATTCTAACTAATAGAGGTAAATAGAGTGGTAGAAAAAAATCATGTTTTAAACTCCAATTAAACAGTCATCAGTGAATGCTAAAATTGTTAAGTTAAAGGTTGACTCAGGATGCCAAATTATTAGTCACAGATTATTGCTGGTAGGGAGGGTAGAAAAACAAGTGACACTATGTCAGGAGTATCCTGATGTGGTACTCTGAAATACAGCCTCTTTTATGGGGTATTCTTGTCAAAAAATTTAAACCTGAATCTAAGCAAGCCCAATTAACTAGTTGCTAAAATATGAGGGATAGAGGAAAAAACTGAACTGTATAGCAGTGAAGTCAATCAGAAAAATCTAGAGGGCAGGGCATTCTTCAGGACCTGGTTTCTTCAACAAGAGAAAAACAAAGGAAACCTCCAGATTAAAAGCAGAGGGTAACATTTTAGACCAGCACTATCCAACAGAACCATACTATGGGCCACACATGCCGGTCACACATGTAATTAAAAATTTTCTAGTAGCCTTATTAAAAAAAGCAAAAACTGCATTAAATATATGTGGACTAGATATTAGATGATACTGAAGGAATTACTCATTTTGTTAGGTGTGATAATGGTGTGTTGTTATGAAAACATAATTTGCTTTTTAGTGAGGCACTGAAATACTTAGGAGTAAAGTGTTGCAATGCCTGTCATTTACTTTAAAATACTTTGACAAAACAACAATAGCAACCTCACAAATAGCAAGATATTCATGACTCTTATCTTTAAGGTTTCTTCCAGATGGGAAATGTTAGGATGCCAGCTGTATATCTGCATTTGAATTCCATGGCTCTGGGAACGAGAGGCACATACAGCAAGCAGTGATGTGCAGAAAAGTCACTCTAACAGGACTTCTCTCCTCTGGAGGGAAGGACCGGAGAATCTACAGCCAGGGAAGCTGCCTGCTGAGCCCTGCAGGGCTGAGCTGCACCCGCGGCCACAAGAGTGCGGAGCCAGAACGGGGGCCTTCCGGGCGCCAAGCGCGTCACTTACGGGACTCTGGCAGGACGCAACCAGCACCGTCCTTCATTAGCGCTAATGGAATTTCAAGGTCAATGACCAGGCATAAACATGAGCCCTAAATTAAGTGTATCCGAGGCTTCTTGCCCAGAGAATTTTTTCTTTTTTCTTTAAAGCCAAGTTGCTTAGGAGATACGGAGTGTCAAAAACACAGTTAACCTTTCAAGATGAAAACATTATCAATTCCATTGATTTAGATCATAACTCGCTTCCACTTAACTCATCAAAAAAGATTGCCAATTTTAGAAATAATGTATTTCTCAGTCTTAGGAGTCGTGTCTTCCCCCCACCCTCCCGCCGCAATCCCATCTCTGTCTCTCCAGGCAACTTTTCTCTTAGCTCCCCTGGGGAGCCTTGTACAGCAGGTTGACTGGGGACAGGCCAAATTGCTGACAACACCAAAGTGCTGCACACCTCACTCGTGCACTCGTGGGGCTTTGTATTATTGATAGGAGCTTCTCTGCTGTCATTTCTCCCTCTCTCCTGAACAGCTGCGGATATCCCTGCAATCCTTGTCATACAACATGACTAATATGGTCAGGTTCAGAGGTACAAAGGAGATAGAAATAAATGAAGGGACCGCTAAATAGTTTTCTGTCCCTTCAGTGGAATGGTGAGTAACTAGGAACAGCCATGAGCATCATAGTAATAATCAAACTGAGGGTTTGAGAGACTCTAAAAGAATCTGAAATCAACACCCTGCCTAAGGGCCAAGTGTATAGTGGGTTTAAGTGCCAGGGCCAGGGTCAACAGCAATTTTTAGTTAGGTCCTAGCGTTACCACGTCTTGAGAGACGTAACAATGGTAGATTTTAGCATCTCCAAAGCCCTCCTGCTCGTCTTTGGGGCGTTGTACCTTGGCTGTCTGTATACATCAGCTCGCTGCCTTGCCTATTTCTGAATCTGTGTGGGGCAATGCAGGAAAGAAGGAACTGGTCCCCTGACATAAATCACAATCAAAGCCCCATATTTGTTCTTTATTGATATTCCATGCTGAAGAATTCCAACCAGAACTCCAAATAAGGCACATCTTGCTGCTGACAGAAATTAAAAAATTTTTTTTTTACAAGATTCTGTCTGTATTGAAGAAAGATGGCCATAATCCTTCCACCATGCCCCTGTGGCTCCCTGCCAGCCTTCTCTCTAAATCTTGGGGTCTGTTGTAATGTCTCCTGTTTCCCATAAAAAAAGAAAAATTTGGTATTGCTTTTACATCTATGTTATCTCTAGGAGCATACCCTCCAATATGGAAGATTTTGGCGTGTTAAAATCGGATTCCTCTTTGGAGAAGCCAAGGAAACCTTTGCAGCACTATTGTGCAATTCTTTTCTCCCCAGGCTGAAAGGGTTAGCTTTATCAAGCTAATACAATCTTCTCTTCCAAGACAGACTAATTCTGACTTTAAACAATCTGTGAATAAATAGCCCAGCCTTCCCCAAAGTCTCTTTCCATTCATCTCAGCTGAGTAGTGAGGGAATATGGATTATCATTTTGATTACAAATATATATCTATCTGGAGGAAGATCTACAAAGGGCTAAAGTCACCTCTATAAATTTAAACAGTCTCCAGTTAGCCCTGAACAGTTAAATCCTCTTAAAAATAAAAAAGTAACAACATCCTGGTGATTCAAAGATGTTATATTAGACAGATGTCACATTGAGTATAATAAACAGCAACGCCAAATCTACTGAATTAAGAGAAAAGAGACCACACACTGAGATTTTTCAGATGAAAGCAGGTAATGACAGGGAAGAAAAATGAAGCTGCATTTAAAAACGGCCTGAGAGTTCAAAATTCAAGGTGTGGAGAGACTCGTAGCAGGAGAAATCTCAGCTGCGCTCTGCATTCATCTTACGTACATATGCGTTTCTGCTGATGGTCTGACTTGGGCAAAAAAGAAAAAGAAAATGAGATTTAAAGGGTCCCTGGGGCTAGTAATACTTTGGTAAAGGGAGTTCGTATATCAGTTGTCACTAACTCCCCAGCCATGTTGTCGGCGGCTGCACTGAGGTGAGGATTTTTAGCATGTATTTTATAAGGGGTTTGTGAACCCGATTTGTGTTTCCAGCAACTTCCTTGCACTTGCCATTAATTATGGTCAGGTAGGAGAATTCTGCTCTCAGCAGCGTGGATCTGTGGACAGACAACTGGCATGGCTACAGCCTCCCAAAGCATCTGTGTAGCAGTGCAGCATCGGGGTGCAGACAAGGGATGGCTCTTTCCAAACCTCTTTCAGAAAATGAGACGTTACAACCTCAGTGAAGCATTCAAGGTTATACACGAATGGCAAAGCTCTGCTTCTGGTCTAGTGCAAAGAACCCTGGCTTTGATTTGTGCCCATTTTTTCTTAAAAGTGTTTTGCAGCTATATCAACATTCTTCTTAAAACAAAAATCAGAATGTCCTCCCTAGGACCACCTAGCAATACCTATCCAAAGAGAAAGTGTTTATACCCGTTTCCCCAGCTGTTCCACTTCTAGAGGTTTATTTTATAAATATACTCAGAGTAATGTACAAAGATATATGCACAAGGATGTCTACTGCAACACTGTTTTAGCAATACTAGAAACAAGTTAAATTTCTGTCAATGACTACCTGTTAATGTTAATATTAAACTAAATTCTACTGCCTCTAGAAAACAGAATACCATGTAGTTTAGTAAAAAGAATAATCTAAAATGGAAACACACCCATGATGTATTGTTAAGTGAAATTGCAAACTTCAATAATAGTATACAGGCTGATTCCATTTGATTACACATAAAATTTTCTGGGAAGGTACCTAAGCTTTTAATAATGGCTACCTCTGTAGAGAGGGATATGGGAGGGATGGGGACTTATATATTGTAAGCTTAGAGGATATGGGATTTAAAAAAAAAGAACACTATTATTTTTATAATTAAAAACTAAAAAAAGAGTCCACTATCTAACAAAGATAAATTTTATCATCCATTAGTCTTTTCTTTTCCAGATTAAATATCAAGAACTTTAGCTTTTTAATAACAAGTATTTATATTTTAGATTCCATACATTTGTTATTTAAAGTCACTTCCTCATTGATAAAAAGCAAGAATATAAGAAAGAACCTTTTACCATGCCACATTTGGGTGACTTACACTGAATTTGACATTGTTCAATATGCTTTCTTCAAGGGCTCTGCTTGGAGAAGATTCACTGTCTGTAACCAGTGCCTGCTAAGTGATTCAGAGGGGTTAAAGTCAAATGGGGATTTGGGCTTTTACTACGTAGAAGTGGCTGTCATTTCTTTCTAGCAGGGACCTCTAGTCCCTTGAATTATCTGAACAGCAAAATCTCTGTAACAATGACCTTGATTCTGGAAGATAAAGGACTTTTGGAGACCTGGTCCCATTTGCAGAGAATTCTAGAGGATGACAATAAAAGTGTACAAAATGAGAAAGTCAGCTCTGTCTTTGGGGAAGATGTCCATGCTTATTTAATTTGGTTTATATTTTGGGAGTCAAAGATTTCAGCAAGTTGGAGCCTCTGGCTGCTTTATGCCAGCTCTCCACATCTGTGGAGACCCTGAATCCATGACCCTCACTGGGATGCCACCTTCCCCTCTCCAGAACACCTTACTCTTAACGCAGTCACAACAGCTCCACATCCTGGGTGGATTTCATGGAGAGAAAGAACAACTTAACTAGAAGCAGGGAGGATAATCCCAGAATGAATTATTCAGCAGTGAGACAGTCACGCTGCACGGAGGGAATACAGATGCCCACCGTGGGGCTACATCACACCAACGTTTTTATTCAGTTTTAATGCACATTTCTAGCCCTTGTGAACCAAGTGCATTCACACTCAGGGTGCTTCTGCATCGATTCGCAAACCTCTGACTTGTCTCTCCATCTTCCAGGTTAAGCTGACTTCTGTGCATGTGGGTGAAGTCTCGTCTCTTGTCTTTTGTTTAAGTCAGTTTCTCTGTCTCTCTCTTTCTGGCTTATTAAAAGTGAGTCTCTCTCCCTACTTAAAAAAAAAAAAAAGGAATCACAATCACCACCCACCAAGTCTTCCACACTGCACTCACTGATACGTTAGATATAAGGCATCGCATAAATACCCACATCGCATCACTCATTTGTTCATTTACAGCCCACGGAAGAACTGTTTGCGATTTCACTATTGTGACACATTGCTATGCTCCTTCAGTGGGGGAGCAGCTTAGCATGATGGCTGAATGTGGAAGCTCTGCCATCAGATGGCTTGAGCTTAAATTCCAGGTCTCTCATTTGAAATCTTATTTTTTCCCCTCAAAATCTGTATATTTAGACAACTATCACTTGACACATGGAAAAAAAGATGACAGAGAATGTCTATCTAAGAGGATACCTCCCTGCACATGATCATACACAGAAAAGCTTTCCTTTTTCTTGTTCCTCTCACCCCAATCTTCTTGAAAACTCTCACAATCCCACACTCTTCATATCCCTAAACACTCTACTTCCCTCAATCCCTCCACTCAGAGGTGCACACTAGCGCTCATCCATTCACTTCACGTGCAGGATGAAGAGGGCAATTTTATGTAGTAAAGATATATGGGACAAGCCAACCTCAAGTTCACATCCGTTAAAGCATTTCTCTGTTGGCAACATTTTTACAAGCCTCGCAGAGCTATATGCTTAATTAAAATAAAAGGGTGATATTCATCATTGCACCAAATCCTTGCTGATGTAGAGGAAGGGAGGGGAAAAATGAGTGCATTAGTTCTCCTTTATTAAAAGAGTTATTTCAGCGTAAATCTCAAATAAAGACTAGCCATTAGCAAAATTAAAAATTTGGTGCATTTGATTTTGGGAAATGCATACATCAGTGCCCTCCTGCTGTCTCTGGCTGCATCTCCTCCTGTCCAAGCTCCAAACTGCCTACCCACCCCACCCAGGTAGTACTCTTGATCTGCAAGTTCCCCAAACTGGTTATCAGCATATGGAAAGACAAGCAAAGGGAGAATAGCTTGTTTATAAAGTCTGTCTGATAAGTCCTCAAATTAAGTAAGAAAAATATGGTTAACCTTTACTGAGCATGTACTATATACCAGACACTATTCTAAGTTCTATTCATGAATGCTTGTTTAATTATTTAAACCACTCTTAAGGAGTGTGGGGGAAGGATAGCAATGTCTCCCGAACACCTGCCACCTTCTAACTGCATTATATGAGTTTCCTCTGTTAATATTCAAACCAACCCTACAAGGTTAATGAAATGAACTCCATTTTACAGATGAGTAAACTGAGGTTTTGAAAAGTTAAGGAGCTGGCCCCTGCTGCAGGTAAGAAGCAAGGTTTTAAGCTGAGTTCTCTTTGCAAACAAGATCAATCATATGTAGCCACTGTAAGTGGAGAGTGGGAACTGACGTGAACACAGATCTACAGAGATGGGAATGTGCATGGTGTGCTTGAGAAGGGGCTGACCAAGGCCAAAGAGCCCCAGGAGGAAGAGACACCAGGGTGATAGACAATGGCTGGGCTTCAGCTGTGGTGCTGGGCTGAGGGCCATGTGCTCCAATTGGACGTGACGGGCAACCATCAAGGGCTTAAGGCAGGCACACAAAAACAGCGCTTCATGTGTTTTGACCAGGCAGGCATGAATAAACTGATTATAAGGGAGATAAGTATGCTGGTAAGGGGTCTGGGCCTGAGACTTGCCTTGACCAGGGGGGCACACTGGTGATCAATAGGTAACTATGGGTGCTGCTCAGTAGGGGAGCCCTTGCTACACTGCCTCAGGAACTGAGTTGATTTAGACAAATATTTTGAGATTTCCATGTTACCTGACCCCATTGTATCACAAGCCTTGCTATCTGAACTAGGAATTGAGTAGATGTGGAAATCAAGGATATTTGCATTTAAGCATGGTTGAGCAGTTGAGTTGACAGATTATGTACTTAATTAACCACAGGAAAGCGGGACTTATAGGAAAAAAGGAATCCAGCCTGGAGTCCATGTGACTGGGTCAATGACTGTGAAGCCATGAACAGAAGACAGGTGACAGGACCGAAGATGTTTGGGGAATGGTTGGTTTAAATGAATCATTAGATGGAAGAAAAAGAGGGTGAACAAGTTAACCCCTGGAACATCCTACAAGTCAGAGACCTGGGCATCAGTCTTGATGTTTCCCTGTCTGTAATTATGATGTCCATCCAATCACCTAGTTCTACCATTTTTACTTCCAAATATCTGTGCCATCTCCTCCGCAACCTCCACTGGTAGCCTCCTTTCCTAAGCGCCCGTCACTCTTCCTGGGCTGCTCAAATCCCTCTGCTCCCCTCCAATCAACTTCCTACCTTGAAGTCGGAGAGCTCTTTTACAAATATAAATAGGATCAGGTAACCCCCTTCCTAAATATCTTCCAAAGGCTCCTCGGTGTCCTTAGACTAGGCCAGGTGACCAACAGATGATGGCCTGTGGGACAAATCCAGCCTGCTGCCTGAAAAGGTTTCCTGGCACTCAGCCACACTTGCCCATTTACGTGCTGTCTATGGCTGCTTTTGTGCTGCAATGGCAGAGTTGAGTGGTTATGACAAAGACTGTCTGGCTTTTTACAGAAAATGTCTGCCAGTCACTGGACAAGAGTCCTTAACGTGGTCCACAAGGCCCTGTGTGATCTGACCCCTGCCTCCTCCTCCAGTCTCTCTTCCTGCCACTGACTCCCTTGTTCTTAGCACTTCAGTGAACTCAGGCCAACTTCTGGCTGCTCAGAGGGGTTACAAAAATGGGGATAAGTGGTTATGCATTAGCATGGTCTGTAAAGCATCTGAATTCCACGTGTTCCTGGGGCACAGGCCTTTCAGAATGACAGCACTCCCAGCTCCAATCTTTGTTGGGTTTTCCTTCTTATGTCCTGCTTCTCTCTTTCCTAGGGATTGGGGCCCTGTATCCTTCATCTCTCTCACTCCTTCCTCTTCAAATCCTCCTTTTAGGAAAGGAGCCCAAATCAACCATTGCATCTCATTTCAACTTAGACCACTGTCATGAACAAGAACATTAAGTTCTGAGCCTTACTTCTAAGTAAGAAAGTCTTTCCCTTTTTAAAAACCTTCCAGAGATCACCAAGTAGGTGGGAAGACTTGGCTAAGTGGAGGGAAAAAGAGAAATCCCTTCCTCACATCACTGAGATCTCATCGTGGAGAGAAACAGTAGTCTCCTTCACCAAGGTGAAGGTCAGCCCCAATTTCAGATTCACAGCCAACAAGTATTTACTGAGAATGTTCTAGGAGCCAGGAATGGTGCTAGGACTGTGTGCTTGCTGTATTTTGTTTTCCTCTTAAACAGTCTGGGAGTGGCTGCAGGTAACAGGAGTCACTCTACAGAGATTAAGCAGGAAGGCCAACCATTTTGTAAGCATCTATCAATTTTGTAGCAAATAGGATTAGATGCTCATGAACTTGTTGGATGGGCTGGAGGAGCAGGCTCCAGGGCATACCTTTGGGAATAGCTTGCAGGAGCAATGCTGCAGAACTGACCAGCCAAGGGGGCTGCTGCCATGCCCCAGCTGGGGAAGTGGGAAGCTGCTGCCCTAGCTGCTGGTTCCAGAACCAGACCATCTCAGCTGCCCTGTGGAGATTTAGAAGCTACATCCAGAGCTGCTGGCTCCAGAGACATACCATACCTGCAGGAGCCACACCAGCAAGGCGGATCCTTGGCAGGCGTCCTCTCTTTCTGCTTTCCAGACGTGTATAAACACATCAAATACCAGATATTATGTCACCCACAAAGCCCTGGCTGTAGGGGAGTTGAGATTGTATTTTTTAGCTTTCTCATCCTTGTATTACAGGAAAGTGCACAAGGAAGATGTTGGCGTGGATATTGGGTAAAACAGTCTGTAGTCTCCATCTTGTTAAAAAAAACAAAATAGGGGCTATTTCCCTGATTTTATGGAAGCAGAAACCAAAGTTTTGGAGAGTGTGATATGCTCAGTACAAAGTCAAGTCCAAATCTGCCAGCTGAATGCCCTACTGCTTGTTCGAATACAAGGAAAAAGGATGTTATTTGTCTTATTCAAAGACAGTAACCAAGGGAAGTCTTGGTTCTCTTACTGCCAAAATGACACATCTCAGAGCTCAGCTACCTGCTGGAAAACTGACTAACATTCTGCTGACGAGGGTCAGTGCATGAACTGGAAGGGTAGAAGCTGAAATTTCTACTACTTTTTCCAGCAACTCGCCATTCAGAAAGTGATCTGCATGGGATATGGCTCATCCAGTAGAGCACTCAGTGACGAAAGGGATTTTCCCTAGGAGCAGGAACTCAGGATTCAGGCTCATCATAAAACTGCAACCTGTAGCTTCCATGAAACAGCAAGTCTGAGTCCATCCACCCAACAGTGGGGAACATGTAGAAAGAAACGAGGTCCTGAGAAGGAGCTCATTTCTCTAGGAGGGAACACGTATCTCCAGTTTGAGGGACAGCAGTTCTCAGGAGTGAGTAGGCCTAATTAGCTATTCAGTTAGTCTTCACCGTATCCTTGGTCCAGCTCCTGTCATTTCTTAATGGATCACTGCTGCATCAACTTCCTGGGAGCCCTGTTTTGTGTCTCTACCCTCCAATTCTTTCTTTTCTACTGCCAGACCTGTATTTCTACAACCTGGATCTAACTATGTTAATGACTTGCTTAAGAAGCTTTTAGCTTGTCACTGTTTAATAAAGTCCACTCAACAACCACACACCACCCAACTGAAAAATAGGCAAAGGAACTTGAATAGATATTTCTCCAAAAAAGATATACAAGTGACCAACAGGCACATGAGAAGATGCAACATTATCAATCAGTGAAATATAATCGAAACCTCAGTGGGATACCACACACTTTAGGATGGCTAAATGAAGCTAATCAGCATGATACAATGAGATACACACTTTAGGATGGCTACTATTAAAAAAAAATCCTAAATAAGTGCTGGAAAGGATGTGGAGAAATTGAAAACTTATGCCCTGCTGATGGGAACATAAAATGGTGTACTGCTGTGGAAAAGATACGGTAGTTCCTCAAAAAGTCAAAAATAGAATTACCATATGATCCAGAAATTCTGCTTTTGAGTATATACCCAAAAAAGTTAAGATCAGGGTCTTGAAGATACGTTTGTACACCCATGTTCATAGCAGCATTATTCATGATAGCCAAGGGGTGGAAGGGACCCCAGTGTCCACCAACAGATGAATGGATAAACAAAATGTGGTATACACATACAATGCATTGTTAGTCAGCCTTAGAAAGGCAAGAACTTCTGCACATGCTACAACGGGATGAACCTTGAGGACATTATGTTAAGTGAAATAAGCCAGTCACAAAAAAACCCAAATACTATATAATTCCACGTAGGTGAGGTACCTAGAGTTGCCAAATTCACAGAGACAGAAAGCAGAGTGTTGGTTGCCAGGGTCTGGGATGAGGGGGTGGGAAGTATCTGATGGGTGTAGAGTGTCAGTTTTACATGATGAAATGCGTTCTGGAGCTTGCTTGCACCCAATATGAATGTATACTTAAAACCAGTTCAGATAGTAAATTTTATGTTATGTGTCTTATGCCACAATTTAAAGCCATTAGAAACAGATATGAAGCCCATGGTACCAGGCACTGGGCTCCAGCCTGCTGATCGAGCTTCACCTCCCGGCCCCCACTCTCCACTTCTTCCTACAATGCACTGTACTGGCGCTTCCTGAAACTCGTCATCTCTCGCACATCGAACTGTCCCCTTGACCGAGAGTGTCCATTTTCCCAAATGCCTGCTGGACAACGCCCCAGTCACTCTTCTTGACTTCTCAGTGTGTTAAGAATCAAATCCAAACTTCACTGTGGCCCACAAGGCACTGTGTCACTTTGCCTGGGGACCACTTGCCCTCCTGTTCCCTGTTTTGCTGTCACACTGGTCTTCTCTTGGTTCCTAAAACCTCCAGATTTTTTTGGTCTCACAGCCTTAGCCTGAGTCCCTCCCTCTGCTTGGAACACTCTGCACCTCCCTTTCTCTGGCTGGGGGCTTCTTGGCGTTTATGTCTCAGCTTCACCCTTCAGAGAGGCCTTCTGTGATCCCTCGCCCAGAGAAGGGCCCCCATCATTATTCTGTAGCTTGTTTCCTTCATGACACTTATTAAAACTTGCATGTGCATCATGTATTTCCTTGGCCATTAGGATTCTACCTACCTTGCCTGCAAAAATGTTAGCTCCATGACATCAGGGACATTGTTCACTGCCGTACTGAGTGCCTACTACTAAGTGGATCACTGGGGCGTGTTCAGCACCCAGTCAGCTTCATTCTTCTCTGAAGCCCTTCTCAGGTATCCCAGTAGAATGGATCACTCCTTTACCTGGTTTGGTCTGCAGTTCCTTCAACTGCTAGCACATCACCTGTAACATTGTGTTAGAGTCACTGTGGGTGTGGCTATTTCTCACACTGGATGGAAAACTGTAAGCTGGTGGGGGCGGGGTCACACATTATTAACTGTGACATTCCCAGCACCCAGTAGAGTGCTTGGCAAATACTAGGTACTCAGTAAAGTTTAATGTGGCATTTTCCAAAATTCTGTCACTTTTTTTCACCTTCAATATGTTTGTTGTATTTATTTATATTTTCCGTTAAATTGGTTCACATTTAAAAACCTTTTTAAGGATGAAAAAGAGTAAGATAAGTAAAATTAAGATTTTAATGTACATTATATATTTCTTTTTCACTATAAGTTAAATGTATAATAATAAATTCTAAACAGTTTTTCCATGTACTCCTAAATCATGTTGACTATCATTCTTTGAGAAACGCTATTTTAAAGAATGAATGTCTTGGGAAAAGGACAATCTCTTCAATAAATGGTGTTGGGAAAATTGGATGGCTGTGTGCAAAAGAATGAAACTGGATTACTGTCTTATACCATACACAAGAATAAATACAAATGGATTAAAGATAGAATGTAAGACCTGAAATCACAAAACTCCCAGAAGAAATCATAGCAGCAAGCTCTTTGACATAGGTCTTTGCAATATTTTTTTGGACCAATTTATTTAGGCAAGGGCAACAAAAGCTAAAATAAACAAATGTGACTACATCAAACTAAAATTTGTACAGCAGAGGAAACCATCAACAAAATGAAAAGGTAACCTACTAAGAGGGAGAAGATATTTGCACATCATACCTGAGGGGTCAATATCCAAACTATATGAAGAATGTATACAACACCCAAAAGGACACATAACTTGATTAAAAAACAGGCAGAGGACTTGTTTTCCAAAGAAGACATACAGATGGCCAACAGACACTTGAAAAGATCAACATCACTAATCATTGGGGAAATGCAAATCAAAACCACAATGAGATAGCACCTCACATCTGTCAGACAGGCTATTATCAACAAGACAAAAAACAACAAGTGTTGGTGAGGCTGTGAAGAAAAGAGAGCCCTTGTACACTGTGGGAATGTAAACTAGTGCAGCCACTATGGAAAACAGCATGGAAGTTCCTCAAAATATTAAAAATATAATTACCACGTGCTTTAGCAATTCCACTTTTGTGAGCTTATCCAAAGAAAACACACCAATCCAAAGAGATACATGCAGCCTATGTTTACTGCAGCATTATTTATAATAGCCAAGATATGGATGCAATCTAAGTGTCTGTTGATAGATGGATGAAGAAGCTGTGGTATATTAATACAATGGAATATTACTCAGCCATAAAAAAGAATGAAATCTTACCATTTGCAACAACATGAATGGACCTAGAAGGTATTATGCCAAGTGAAATAAGTCAGATAAAGAAGGAAAAATACCATATGAATTTATTTACGCATGTCATCTAAAAAACAAAATTAATGAACAAACAAAACAAAGCAGAAATAGACTCACAGATACAGGAAACAAACTTCTGGTTACCAAAGAGGGCAATATAAGGGAGCAGGTGAAACAGGAGGTACGAACTTCCAGTTGTTCATAAGTTATGGGGATATAATGTAGAGCATAAAGAATATAGTCAATAATATTATGATAACTTTGTATGGTAACAGGTGGTAACTAGATTTACCATGGGGACATAGTTCATAATGTATAAGAATATCAAATCACTACGATGTATGTCTGAAACTCATAGGATATTGTATGTCAATTACACTTTAATTAAAAAAAAGAAAAGAATGAGCACCTTGAATCCATGCCACTCTAGTGGCCCTCCCACATCTCTGGAAGGGACTGGATTTGGGGCCAAGCGCAGGAAAGAGGGGAACCAGAGGCTGCTGAGTATATCACATCTACCCACCTGTCTTCCTTCTGCTTAGAAACCTGGCACAGTGGGCCACTTCCTGCCCCCTTGTGTATGCTCAAGTCTTTTTAGAAGGAGGAAATGACAAACCTAATGGAGTACCACATACCTCTGCTCAAAGTCCCTGGGCTGGTCAGTGGTGCACACCTTTGACTCTGAGCATAAGACTTCCATTAGGATATGTCACTGGCCTAGACCCAATAATAAATAATAAAATATTCATTAAAAATACTGAGTAACAATAATGATAAGAGCTAGGACCTGGTGTATGCTTATTATTGTCAGGCATTGGTCTAAGACCTTTTCAATCCTCACAACAACGCTGTGAGTTAGATACTCTTCTTGTGTCCATTTCATAGATGTGGAAATCAAGGCTAATAGTGGTTAGGTCACCTGCTCAAGGTTACGCCAGTAAGTGCTTCCCAATTCCACTCCACATTAAGCATTGCTATTGTTGATGTGGTTATAATGGCAATAGCTAACATTGATTGAAGGCTTACTATGTGCCAACCTTATTAAACATTTTATGTGATTTGAATCATTTAATCATCATGACAATCCTATGAGTAGGTTCTGTTATGACCTTCTTTTTGCACATGAGGAAACAGAGGTAGCCAACCTGTCCAAAGCCGTATGGGCAGCACAACAGTGGCACAGGCGGGGGCAAAGCCAGGCGTGCCCTGGAGCCAGGGTGGGTGTGGGTCAGAGGAGAGCAAAAAGGGGGGAAATTCTGTACAACTGGAAATGCCTCTGGCTGGGATTGAACCCGGAGGGATAGCTGAGAAGTCTGTCTGTGTGTGAACAGACAAGTAGCGCCTGGCTCCTCCGGGGAAGGGAAATGCCTGAGAAGACTCACCAATAGTTCACACCGGCTCTTGGGCTGTAGTCAGAAGAAGGGGCTATAGGGTGTAGACCACCGGGAAGTGGCAGGGCTTACCTCCCCTGCTGGGGAGGACAACACCTCCTCAGGCAGGCCCTGGCCTGGTTTATTTGTGGGGTGTCCCTCCTTGGGGAGCACACCGACCTTTGGGCCCAGTGTCTATACATAAGGAAGGCGGGTGTGGAGGAGACAGAGCGAGCCCAGGGGTCTCAGTGCAAGTCACCATCATGGGACCGAAATGGGGTCCTAGTCAGTGTTATACAGGTGGGGGAAGTGGCCCACCTTTACCAGGGGGAATTAAAGTACAGATTCCTGGGTGTTCCCCCAGATGCAGAAGTGCCTGCAGGGGGAGGATTGGGCATTGAAGTGCTCCCTCTCAGCTTCGAGAGCCCAGGCAGCATCTTGGCCTAAAGGAAAGATGGCTGAAAGGTAGGGAGAACCATCCAATATATGAAGCACCACCAGTGTGGAGGAGGTCAGACCCCTTTTCATTTTCCCTACACAGGCCTGCCAGGGAGACAGGTGCACATTTAAGCAGCCAATAAAGCAAGCACATGGAGGTGGAATGGTTTTGGTTGGAGCCCTGAGGCCAGGCAATCTGGTTTCCCACTTGCACTCTGCCACTTCTGGCCACGTGACTCCAATCAATTAGTCGACCCTCTCCTAGCCTCAGTTTCCTGTCTCCACAGTGGAGAGAACCACACCTACTGTATTTGAGTGGGGGAGGCCATGAGGACAGCCCTGAGCTTGGCACCTGGAGCACAGTAGGTACTCAGTAAGAACAAGCCCGGGGTGGTGGTGCTGCTCCTCTGGGCCTAATAAGGATGTCTGGGGCACTGCCACCTCCCAGCAACAGAGCCCTGGAGAGGGGGTGGCAGCTGACACCTGCAGCTTAGTTCACATGAGAAGCTGAGCGGCAGTTCGGGAATCCTCCAACCAGGAGTCCCTTGGAGGTCTGATCCACCCAGCACCCTGAGGCCCCTGTCCTGTTTCACAGTGCCACACGCCTTGAGCAATGTGCCTGATGGTCGATAACTTGTGGGCTTTGGGGTTCATGGAAGATGTAACATCCTATTTCAGAGGATAAACGCTGCAAATGTACATGGAGCCTGCAAAGCTTCCTGGAGTCTCGGGCCTGACGGTGCCGCTGTCTCCCTTTGCAAATACTGTCTCCTGCCCTGATGGCTGACTTCAGCAGCACAGCCTACAATTTGGGTAGCACCCCCAGGAGTTGACTACTGTGCAACATGAATAATCTGGGAGACCTTTGCTAACTGTCTTGCTGATCTCGCCCATGATTTGGCAGGAAGGAATCACAGGCAGAGATCGAATTCCCCAGAGCAAGTTAGAGCAGCTGCTGAAAAGGTGCCCCATAAATAAAAAGACCCCATTTATTTTCATTTTGCTTTTTCTTATGTTGTGTATAGAGTCTAGACTGCCTCTTACTAGCAACTGCATTAAAAAAAATCAGATGAGTTGAAATAATGAATGATAATTAAATTACTGACTGATTGATTCATCCATCCATCCTGCAAATATTAATCTACCTCTCTTAATGTGCCAGACATTGTATTAAGGTCTAAGGATGCAGGGGTGAATAAAATAAGACATGGTCCCTGGAATGGCTGAGCCTAAGGTTGAAGTAGAGACAGACCTTTACCCCACACATTCCTCCACAAAAAATCTCAAGTCACAGGTTCAGAGTTCTGATAAAAGTTTTCTCTGGGAAGGAAAATAGCAGTGTGTCTGAGAGGGATAAGACCTCAGTTGGGTTGGGTGGCACTGGATGGCCAGGGATCTCATGGCCACAGGCCCAGCCTCGTTGCTTCAGCGGCTCTGCCCCTGTGCTGCGCTGAGCGTCAGCAAGTAAAGCAATGATTTGTGGCTGGAAGACCCATGGCACAGGTGTCTGCTTGGGACTCCTGGCCTGAGATGACACTGGGAGGTTCTCCTTACAGCTTCTGCTTTCATAGCTTCCTGGAGATGTTTTCACCAGGGACCCAAGCCCTGGAGCCAGGCTTGTAAATGTTCCTGACATGTCCACGCTGAGCCACAGAACCTCAGGGGAGGGAACCCTGCCTGCTCGCCAGGCCTGTGTTGTAGCCATCACAGTGTTCACAGTGGGATAGGGATTTCAAATATGGTAGACTCAGGCCCATGCTGATCACTGGGAACTACAGTTGATGAAGAGAGAGGAGGCTGCCTGCTGCAGGGAAACGTGGGGGACACATGCCAGGAGCTCCCTGGCAGTTGTCTGGGACTTGCTGGGACACTTTCTCCCAAGTCAGCCCAAATCCCAACTCCCTATCCCACTCCTGACACTTTTCTTTTCGGTTGAAGGCACTATAAATATCCATATTATTTTCTTGAACCAGATAAGGAGGAAAGAAAGGAGATGAGGAAAAAGAGGCACATGTGTATGGGTTTCTTCTCTGGAAGTCCTCTCTCTTCCCGGCCCCCACCTATAAGGAGCCAGAGAGAGTAGTAGTTCCTGCCTCTTTTAGCTGGAAAAATTCCTTGCAGATAGCAAAGCCTTCGGTGGACTCATCTCAGTCAATCAATCAACTTGTGTGATGTGGGTAAGCAACTGCCCAGGTACGCCCCTTGGGGCGGTGTAGTCAGCCACCAACAATAATGGGGAGAAGCAATCCTGGGGTTAAGTCTCAGCTCCTCCACATCCTTGCTGTGTCACTTGAACTAATTCTTATCCTCTTAGTCTGTTTCTGTATCTGCAAAACAGAGGGGCCTACCTCCCAGGGCTGTTGTGAGAATTTAGTGAGGTCGTGCACATCCCAACCAGCCCCATGCATGTAAAGGTTTTGGCAGCACAGCTTATGATTTGGTTGGTGCCCCCAAGAGTTGAACACTGTGCAACATGCATAACTTTTTGGGGCCTGCCCCACAGCAACAGCTCTACCAACAGCAGCTATTAGTACAAGATTCGATCCTAGCCTCTGGAAGCTGACACTATAACTGAGCCTTTGCTGTAAATAATACTACCAACCACACCAGGCAAAGTGGGAGAGCTGACAGTTTATAGAGATTACAACATTCAACCTCAGTGGATAGAGAGAACCTCACAGGGTAGGAGAGAAAACTGCATAAGCAAAATCTCAAGGCAAAGATGCGCAGGGCTGTTAAATAGAGCAAGTGGGCTGAAGTGAGGGTATTTAATAATCACCAGCATATCAGAAAGGACTTTCCAGTCTGCCAAGTGTTTCTGACTAGCATCTCTGCTATTTCTTGTAATTGTTAGGGGAGGCAAAAATCGTGATTCCACTTTTAGGGATGATGAAATTGAGACTCTGAAGGACTTTGTCCCTTCCCCTGGACAGCATCATTACAATAAAGTACTGGATTCAAGACTTGGGTCCAGGGCTTCTGGCTCCAAAGCAACAATGTGGGTAAAGAGTTGCAGAGAAAATGACAAGGATAATTTGGAACCAGCACCAGGCCATCAACAACCCAACAGGAGAGTTTGGATTTTATGGAATAAGCAATAAGGAGGGAAGGATGGTCTTTCAGCACAAGAGTGACATGATAACTGATATGTTTGAAGAGGATGGACCTGGCTGGCATGGGCTGAATGGCATATGGAGCAGGGAGAGGGGCAGGGGCAGGGGAAATTCATAATTTATTACTCAACCCATATTTACCAACATGGTGCTGAGCTGGCAACACTAGCTCCATCTTCTGCCTTTCTGACTGGCAGCGTGCATTCTGTTCTACCAGGCAGCAGTGGCTCTGGAGTCCTGACAAATACATAAACTGCAGTTCTGAGGGGTTGAGGGACTCAATTCGCCTCCTGGAAGCCCACTAGGACTTCATCTCTGTTGTCTTTTAAAGAGATCCATGTGCTAAGTGAGCAAACCCTGCCGACAGACGGCACAGCAGTAATCACTCACCAAGAGCTCCCAAAAGGCGTATTTGACCACCCAGAAGCTCCTGCTGAAGGAGAGACTGGAGAGCTGAACAGACTGGTTTTGAACCCCCCAACCCTGCTTTCCCTTCCTACTGTTGGGATTCTACTTAAATAGCCTATAGATGATCCACTCTCTGATTCACATTTTCTCTGCCCATAGTAAAATCACACTAGATAAACAGCTCAGTCATTCATTCAACTATTAATTATTGAATGTATTGGGGGAGGGAACAGAGGTCAGTGTGACAGGGTTTGCCTCCAGGAGACATCAGGCTGAGAGCACACCACAGTAACAGGGACGTCACGAGGCTGTGGGAGACACGGATGAGGGGGATGTGGAACTGACATTCAATTTCAGTCCTGAAAAAAAGAGCAAAGTCAGCCTTTGAGACTGGGCAAGAGTGTCATAGGAGGGCAAAGAGCCTGTCTTGGGAACTAAAACAACAACAATAATAAATAATGGTTACGATTCTTGAGTACTTTTTGTGGGCCAGGCACTATGCTAAATGCTTCAGGTATATGCTCTCATATATCTTTAAGTATAAAACAAGAGTAATAATCCTATAAAGGTAGGTCTTGCCCTCATTTTGCAGATAAGAAATTGAGACAGCAAGGGTAGCTAACTTGTCCAAGGTCACTTGTTAAAACATGGTAAAGTAGGGATTCGGTTGCAATCATCTCCCTCCAGGTCCTGAAATCAGAGCCACTGTGCAGTGCACTGAATGACCCTCTGTCCACACCTCCTCCAGGAAGCTTCCCCTGATTTCATCAGCTTGCAGGGATGATCTCCTCTTACCCTGATTATCCCTGGATTACCTCTTATCTCCACAATCAGAGTATACCTTCTTCAAAGTCAGGGATGCAGCCTCTACTCTATTGTTTCAGTTTTTGTGTGTTCCTTCCTTTGTTTTTGTTCTCCCACAGCACCTTAAGAAGTATCTTGAGTGACCATTCTTTTGTCCCAGTGCCATATCAATGAAATGATCTGCTTAAATGGAAAAGCCTGTTGGATGTACACATGCCTCTAACTACCAGCCAAAGGGAAGTTTGAGTGCATTTTAGCTTTCATGGTGTTCTCAAAAATAGGGATGTATAGGGTTACAATGAATAGCAAAGAAAGAGAGCTTCAGCACAAATCATGCTGCTCCGAGCGCCCAGGGCCCTGGAGAAAGTCAGAGAAATCCCATCACAGCACTTATAGACCCTGTGGTGTGGTTTCTTTGAGAAGCATCCTTTGTATTTGTGTCTGATTTTTGTTTAAAGAATATTCTTTCCAAGATGGCAAACATTAAAGAAGCAAATCTGTTTATATTTGGCAACTAAAAAAATGCATTAGACAGAAAGCAAATTTCAAAGAATGAAATGAACCTGGCCTAGCAAATAAAGGCTCTGGAATCCCATAGTTATAATTAGTTTCCCCTACACAATTAGGGATGCTTAGCCTAGGGAGGACCACATGGATGTAAAATTAGTGAAACAGAACAAAGATTCTCATGAAAGCTGCTCCCTGGCACAAAGGTACTTGGAACCCATTACTTGTAGATATGAAATCAACAACCGTTAGGTGAAGACGGGGTGGGGGCGGCTCATTCACATGCCCCTCCTGGACCACAGCTTCTCCACTCAAAACAAACGATCACTGCAAAGCCCTCCCAAGCTATGCTGTCTACCAGCAAGAATGATTGTCCCCAGAAGGGAAGAAATTAGCTCTATGAGTAGCTTAGATCATGCCAGATTAACAAACACACAGCTTTCCATGCCCCTTGACCTCCTGTGATGCCCTGTTCCTAGGCTGCAGTGACATGCTATATTGATCCTCAATGGATGCAGGGTGGTGTTTAGCAAAGGGAGGGGGGCTTTGGAATCATTAGTTCATTTAGTCAATCAAAATATTTATTGAGTGCCGACTAGGTGCTTGTGCCATGGTAAAACTGGGCCTGCAGTGGTGAATATTTAAATATAATTCCCGCTCTCCTAGAGTTTCCAGTTTGGTGGAGGTAACTGGAGATGAAACTGCTACACAAGCAGCTCTTTTATTATCACAAGGCTTGGTGCTGTGGAAGCAAGTCTGTCATGATGGAGGTGTATATGGGGGCAAGGGTGCAGCCAGAGAAGGCTTCCTGGAGTAAGGGACGCTTGAGCTGGGGTTTGAAGAGTGAGTAGGACTTAACCAGGTGGAGTTCAGGGAGAAGCTCACATGAGGCCTTAGGGTAGGAAAGAGTCCAACCCTTTGGCAGGTCAGAGAGAAGGCTAGTGTTTGAAGCCCAGGAGCCCAGGAGCCCAGGGAGTGACAGTGGTGATGATGCTGGGGTGGAATCATGCAGAGCCCGTCAGGCCACGCGGGACGACTTTTATTTCTACCTTAAGAGAATAGGGGAAACCATTAAAGGGTTTTAAACAAGAGAGGGATGTGCATTTGGAAGAGAGAGCCTGATTCCATGAAGAAAGAGTTGGACAGGGAGAAGAGTGTATGAGGAGAGATCATTTAAGAGGCAGCAGTCCAGGCAACAGGTAGTGACTGCCTGACCTGGGGAGTTGGCAGTGGGGGAAGATGAAGTAGATGGGTTATGTGTTTGGAAGATACAGCTGACTAGATGGATGGCACAAAGTTGGCGGGAAGGAAGAGGTGGTATCCAAGGTGGTATCCAAGGTGGCACCTTTGCAGCAGGATGGGGTGGCTGGCATTCTCTTAGCCTGAGACCCTGGGAATGACTGCGATAGGGGAGGAAGATCAGACTGGCTGAGGATCCCAGATTGGCCATTCACTGTGTGCATGACCTTGGCTGAGTCACGAAGCCTTCCACGCACTCAATTTTCCTTTCTGAATAACAAGAAGATTAATAGCTACCTTGTATATTTTTAACTATTAGAATTAAGTATGGTGCCTAGTACAGTGCTAGGTATAGAAAAGACTATTAGATGATAGCCGCTGTAATCATTATTAGTATTTTTTTCCAGTGCAAACCATCAGATTTGCACTGAAGCTCCTGATTAGAAATACCTGAGATGGAACTTTCAACTTCCCGAATGCAAGTATACAGTGTGGCCACAGTCCTAGGGGATTCTATCCACGTCATAGATGCTATAGATCTGTACATTTATTATATTTTCTTCCCAAGAATATTGCAATAAAGTCCTTGTTCTAACAAATCAATATATCACAAGAGTTTTCTAACATGTAGGAGTAAACTACTTGGAGGAAGGGTAAACTTCTAATTCATACAATTTGCTATGGTTCCGTCTATGTGAGAGAACATGAAGTGTATTCTGGCTAAATACTAGGCCAAAAAGCACTTAAAAAATTCCTGTCAGTATTTAACTGTCAGTATGAATGAATTGTAGCCCCTAGCTTTTATAGAGAATATTTGGTTCTAATATCAGACATTAGTGTGAGAAGGGGGCGTTTAAACAGGGAATAGGTGAGATATGCATATGTAAGTGCTTAGCACATTGCCTGGCACCTAGTAAGTGACAAACACATGGTGGTATGATTGTGCTGCTAATGATGATATAGCATGTCCTACAATAAACCTCAGTTCTGAGTATTGTAATCTATAAGAACTCTTTCAGGGCACTTATTAAGTACCCTGAATACCCTGCCAGTGCATTCAATTTGGTAATTTAAGAAACTTGATTTGTGATCCCTCTATCCTGCTTTGTGCTCTTTCTGCACAGTAATTGAGCAGAAGCCGGTCTATCCCAGTTTGGAAGACATAATTTCCCACAGTGGAAGACATGACACACCTCCAGATCCACTACAGGACAATGACATGAAAAAATGTCCTTGCCAGGTGTAGAAAGCCCTGTAGACAACACAGGAATGGACACTCAAGGGGAGGGATGGAAGAAAGCATAAATAACAGAATAAAGGGGTCCCCAGGCACATGAACTGGCAGCAAGCCCGACAGAGGCACTGGGGCAACACCAAGTGCAGAGTGGCTGCAGGTGAAGGCTGGGGCAGATGGGTGCGTCTCTCTGGATGACACAGCTGCGCTCAGGCACATTTTACCACAGCAAGCTGGTGTCGCCTGGCCCCTGGCTTACCACAACACTACACAGGGAAGAGGGAAGAGCATGGATGTGTACCTAGCTCAGGAACTCCAGCTAGAGCTGCTTTCCGGTGAGAATAGTGTATCCCAGACATACAGCAAAACCTGTGGATGCTCACTCTTCAGACATTTGGAAATTTTGTTAATTCAGAAAGGCTTAAAATGATCTAAGTAAATTCTGTGAAAAAGGGCTTGGCTAAACAATTTGCTGATGCAGACACGATAGAGGGAACCTTATGTTGCCAGAAAAGCCCAAGCATTCACAGCACGCTGGCTGGCTTCAGTGGTCTTTGCAGTCAGCTGCCTTATGTGTGTCTATGGTCATCACTTCACTTTAGGGTACATATGCCTTTAAAATGCAACAACATGGATTTTTTCCATAGATGTTCTATAACCAAGAGTTTTCACCAATGTACATTATGTACTTTCATGCAAGGCACTTTGGTATACAAAACAGAAAGTAACATTTAAGACCACATTTTATGCCATTAGTATTATCCCTCTACTAGTCATAACGATAACAGCTACCATTTATTAAGCACCTTCCATGTGCTTGGCACTTGTTAGAGATCTTTCACACATTACCTAATTTAAGCCTATTATCCTACTTTTATCCCTGTTAATCAACTGAGCAAACTGAGATGAGGGTTAAGTTAAACAGCCATGGTCACCCATGGTAGTAAGTGGCAGAGACAGGATTTGAGCTGGATTGGACTGACTCTGGGGCTTATGTTCTCAGCAACTGGTAATATAGTAGGGG
The DNA here is from genome assembly GCF_040802235.1 of Manis javanica. Taxonomy (NCBI): domain Eukaryota; kingdom Metazoa; phylum Chordata; class Mammalia; order Pholidota; family Manidae; genus Manis; species Manis javanica. The sequence goes on from NC_133156.1 coordinate 49,628,422, forward strand.
AGGTAAAAAAAGCTAAATAAAACTGTCAGGCAGTAAATGATAAGTGTCAAATGCGATATGGGTGATAAACGCTAACAGGGGGTAATAGCCCTTGGCAAGTGCCATTGGCTGGTTTGGTAATAACAGGTTGGTTCTGTTCAAGTCTTCATCTTGAAAATCTTTGATGGCTGCCCAGGGCTTAAGAACGAGAAGATTTAAATGATGGAATGCTTCTGGATGGTGCTTCTATAGGTTTGTTACAGTGAATGCCAGATGTCACCAGTCCTTCATGTAGAGCGGCAGTTCCAGAGAAAGTGCATGGTTTCCTGCTGCTAAGAAGGACCAAATCCTTGAATATATTTACCACTCTCAATATTCAAATGACATCACTGATAGCAAAGAAGGAAAAAAAGAAAAAAGCCAGGATCTCTTAAACACATAAAATTATAAAGTATTTTTATCATCGCTGCTCAAGAAAAAAAAAAAGGGGGAAGCACTAGAGTCTTCAGATCCTTTTACAGCCTGGTCTATTTTGCAAACACCAACTATCATATGAAGGGTATCAACAAGATGAGGGTAATTTAGTGCCAACCTGGAGATACGAAATAAACTACCAGGCAGGTTGCATTAAATCAATCCTGAAATGAGTCTTCCAGATATCAAATCAGGGCTTTTCAGGACAGTTTTATTTGCTAATAAGCCTAATAAATTGAAAGCTGCCAGCATTGCCATGAGACATGTACCTTCAAAAGTATAAACGATGTGAAAATGTGGGTTTGCACCTAGCAGACATGGAGAAGGATGGGGCCAGGAGGAGGGCCGTGTCCGCTGTTTCAGGGAAGCTCTGGCTGGTTGGCCTGTCTCCAGACGGTACCACTCAGGATCCCCCAAGGACTGTTGTCATTCCTGAGGGAGTTACAGGAGCAAGTGAAACACAAGACCCTTGTGTGAAAGCATATGAGCCCACAGGGCTTGAACAATGAAAACTTAGCCAATTTTAACTTTCGCAAATCTTTGAAAGATGATATTCTTGTTTTAGCCTGTAGCCTGTAGTTTGCCTGCTTGTTTGTTTCTTTTCATTCTTTCGTTCTTTTGTTTGAGGCCTTACGAATCACCAGGAGTTTGCTTACAATCTAACTGTCTTCTATTTTTTCCGTGCTCTTCTAAAGTTTGGGGCTGTGTGCCTTACTCATCTCCCACTCTACTCAGTTTGCTAATGAAGTCTCATCAGTCCATGACTGAAATCAAAGACATTCGGCCCATTCATCTCTTGGTAAGAGGAACAGAGTCAGAGCTGAGTTCGAACTCCGGCTCCACACACTGTGAAGGTTGGCCCATTTCATCCTTCGGACATTTGTGTTCCTCAGCTGTCTGATAGGAACAAGGAGTGCTGGTGCATATAGTTGTTTTTAGCATTCCATGGACTATTCTTTGTAAGGTGCTTACATAGTGCGAGGCACATGGGAAGTGCTCATTAAGTGAGAGCTCGTAGTGTTTTTATATTGTACCCAAGTGCTGATGAACAGTAGGGGATACGGTTTCCGTATCACAAACTTGAGGTTTAAGGCTTGTTCCTAAGTGGAAAAATTGAAATCTTGTCTCTGACTTGCCTCTCTCAGGTAAATGAATGAGGAATTTCAATTTTTCATGTCAATTTTCTCATCTATACAGACAAAGGGATCACGGAAAGGGCACAGAATTTGGAGTCAGGTAAACTGAAGGTCAAGAGCCAGGTCTACTGGAGTAGGTTATACAGTCCCTCTGAATATAACTTTTCTCATTTCTACAATAAATAATAAAATATCTACCTTGTGATATTTGGGTCAAATAATATTATTTACATGAAAAGAGCCTGCATACTGCTAAAACCTACTTGTAAAGTCTTCTGTTACCATCTAGCACTGGGTGGGAATGAACAAGCCCTCAACTGACAGGTGGTCAACGTTCCCTCCAGTCACTGTATCTGTATCATGTTCAGTGTTAAGTAGCTGTGTGTATGTGGGGAGTGGGGGAGTAGGGCTAGTCTCCAGGGAGACCACATGACCCAGGCTGGCCAATATGAATAGTGTCTCCCTGGCAGCAGTGATTGGTTCAGGGATGGGTGCAAAGCCAAGCCAGATCCAATCAGAATAAGTTCCAGAACTTTTACAGGACCTATTGGGGAAATATAAAAAAAGCACTTTGTTTTTTTTTTTTTTTGCCAAACTCCATGCTGAAGAGATAGGTATGGAAATGCTGGAAGCCACTATGTAGAGAAAGTCCCAATGACATTATTGAACTGCTAGGTCCAGCCTTGCCTGAAGCCCTTGAATTTTTAGTTGTCTGAATTTCCTTTCCTTTTTGTTTTAAAGCCATTCTGAACTTGGGTTCTATTATTTGCAAATGAGAATCCTGACTATACTTCTTCAGCAGTCTATACTGGCTTTGTTTATTTGCTTGTTTTTTAACCTTGATCTAAAAGCTTGATGTGCTTTAGGGAATAAAAGCTTTACAAAATATTGTATCTATATGTATTTCTTTTTCGGGATGAGGGGTTATATAGAATCACGAGTCTGTAGCAATCTAGATTTCTGCTTATGTACAAACCTCCTTTCTTCTCTGATAGATTGACTTCTCCCCTATAATTGTATTCTGAATATATTTACTTCCTAAATTGATCATTCCTCATTCTCTTTGACTTTCTTTGGTTGTCTTGAATTGCTGCTGATGAAATGAGGCCATGAAGATAGTATCAGCCACAAAGGGACTGACTAGCTGGTCTGGTTGTGCCTTTTAAAGCCTCTGGAGTTTTGTGAGGTCACAGGAGTCTAGGATCAAGAGGGCAAATAGATGCCATCTTGCCAGCCAGTTCCTGACTCTTGGTGGTGGCTGCTTGGAGGTCAGTTTTGATATGTGTAGGAAGTCTAAGCCCAGGCTAAGCACAGAAGTATGTGATGACTCTTTAGCAATGTCTGCAATGGGTTTAGGAGGTGGAAGTAGGGTACGGTTGATCCTAACAAACATGAGGAGTTCAGATCTGCTACATAGGGTTTTAATTCTTACCAGTTCACCCAGAGGGGGCTCCAAAAAACTAAGTCATGCTAAGTGAAATTGTAAGAGATCAGCCGGCAATTTACATTTTTCCACTGACCCTACTATCCATGTCTCTTATCCCAGGATCTTCAGAAGGGTCTCAGGCATTTAGGAAGATGAAGTGATGACAAATTTCCCAAAAGGAGGACAGACTCTAGTGAATATACTAGAAGAAGGGCTTTGGGTAACCCCCAGAGAAAAGGTCCACGATGCTGTGTGTTGTCAAAATTTTCCTGAGTTCAGGAACAGGAGAAGAAAGTACTTAGCAACTAAATTAGTTGTTCAAAACTGATACATGATATAATTCTCATGGAAAGTAGAGGAATAAAACTGATTTCAACCAACTTGGTTAGTCTAAATATTCAACTGCCATGAGCTGAACACATACTGTGTGTTTAAAATACATATGTAAACTAGTTTACATGTGTTTGTAGAATTCTAGGCTAGGAATAGCAGATCTGAGTCGTAACCTCAGTTCTGGTACTATCTATTGGTGACCACAGAATAACTTGAATCTTAGTCTCATTATCTGTAATATCATTATAACGATGATTTTATAATAGTTTATAAAATCATACAATAATGCCTATCTACCCCCACAGCATTGCTGTGTGCATCAAATGAGAAATGGGAAAGTGTGTTGTAAAGCTATGAAGCATTGTGCAAATTCAAGGTATTCCATGGGCACACACTCCATACGTGTACATACACACAGAGTTAATGAGTAATGTATGCACTCCTCATATCTCAGATCCATTCTGATTAATAATCTCACCTCTATGTTCATAGAGAACATTGAAGGCAAACATTTTGGAGTGATACTCTGACAACTACAGTGGCATTGAAGAATAGTGTTGAAAAAGGAGGACAAATAGGAAACTGCTTTAAGCCACAATCTCGCGCTGAACAAAACTCCTTGGTGAATCCCAAAGCAGTAATTCAATAAACAAAGTCATTCACTTGGTTTTACCCCCAAAGTCCTTGGTGGCCCAGCAGCACACATTCTGAAGGTTCACTTTGTTATGCACAGTCCCCATCCTAGGACTAATCTTTTTATAATGAACTTAATCCAGTTAGAACTCCCTAGAATGGCCACATGTCAAAGTAATTGGATAACGGCCTGAGATTTTCTAATTATTCCTACTCTCCAAGCAGAGCTGGTTGGAGTCTGCTCACCCCTCCTCCGATCACGGACTACGCTTCCCAGTGATGCAGCTAATGCCAGCGGGGAGAGAGAGATGAGCTCTGTTTGGGGGGACAGGGGTGTGGGCAGGAGGGAATGGAGGTAGAGGGGAAGGGAGGAGGGGGGAGAGTCAGCTGCTCCCCGTAGACAATCTGTCTCTCTCTAATAGGCTGCTCCTTGCAATAAAGACGCTCAGACTTTGAAAGGCGTAGGTGTTTCAGCACCATGGGGAAGCACAATTAACCCAGTTGAGAAAATGATTTTGAACAGTTTTGCAGCTGCTCAGGCACTGTTTCCTTCCTTGTTTTCCAATTTAGTCTTTCCCCCACTGAAGCGTTCCGCACTTGCCTCTGTCTCCCCATTGCCTCTCAGACACAAAGACACAAAACCCCTTTTGGGGCACTAGGCCCAGAATACTCTGAAAGAGGAAGTAGAGTTGGGGTTAGTGATTACAAAATTAAGATGCCAAAAAGCATTCCCTAAAAACAGAAAATTCAAATGCACAATAAAACTAAAGAGTGCATTCCATCTTCTGTTTGTTCTTTGATTGTCTATAGGTGGAAGTCATTGGCAAGTTCCGGGTTTGCCATCCCCCATGCTATTTTGTATGGGGACTTGATGGCCCTTTACTGCCAAGAGAGCCTCTCATCTATATCCCTAACTTCCCCTGAGCTGAGAATGGTGATCTCACTTAATAAACCCATTTCAATACTTCGAAGGGCTTGTGTCTCCAATCACCTAAAGATGCTGAAGAAACAGAGATGAATGTCTGAACCCCAACCAGGACAGACCTGTGCCACTGAGGAGACAGGGAGAAAGGAGGGGAGGAGAGGCTGACCAGGTGGTCCATCTCTCCTGCTCAGCAGGTCCTCAACTACTGAGCTTAACTTCTGCAAAGGGAATGGTGCCCTGGCAAAACTGGCAATTTACACCAACTGAGACTGACCCTGACACAACTCGCCCATGCCACCTGAGGCCACACCATGCTGATTCATGTCAGGGAGTTGTCTTAACAATTTATAGTGGGATATCTCATTGCAGGGAAGGAGACCAAAGGCAGACCAGGGGCTTCTTGATCAGAATCCACTATCAGGAGTGGAGAAAGGCTGACACATTCCGATCTGGCCTCACCTCAGAGGGTCTTTGATGCTCCTCGCCTGTCAGTGATAGAGACCCTGCCTGGAGCGCTCTCCGCATGCTTTACTTTTAATATGTTCTAAGTCTGCTTTCAGTTATTCCAAATATATCAACACTGAGATGGAAAAAAAAAATCCCTTGACTGCTTTAGGGCTAAACTCAGGTGCTTCCTCCCAGCACATGAATCAAACACATGCATATATGGCATATGGCTCTGTGAAGAGGCAGCCAGTCTTAGTGAAACTCAAAACCAAGTAATGAGAAAAGAGGGCATTGGCTCTATGAGGCCTGGGCCAAATCTCTCTTGATTTGTGCTAATCGCTGAGCCAGTGCTTATTTTCATGATTGGATTAGAAACAAGATTTTCCTCCCAGCCTTGGAAGATTCTTTAAATATTCTTCCTAAATTCCTTGCTATAATAATAGCTGCGTTATATGTAGTAAGTTTTGCATTATTCCCATTTACTTCTTACAATGATGCTATGAGGGAATCCCATTTAATGTAGGTGATAAAATAGGCTGTAAGATGTGAGACAATTTCTCCGTATTTATTCTCCATATTTCTCCACTATAAGCCTAGTTTGTTGATACGGGAGGCTGGGATTTCGACTCACCTCTGTGCTTCTAACCCCTACCCACTGCTGGCCCAGAACCTTTTCCCCTGCTTCTGACTTGGTAATTAAGGGCCTGAGAAGGGTGGGGCTCAGCTGAGCCCAGTTCTCTCAGACACCCTAACCTCTTAGCCTCTTCGTACTAGAGATCGGCCCTGCCCCAGGACTGGTGGGACTAGAGACCCTAGGAGTCACCCACCGGTGCTCTCATGGGCAGTGCCATTCAGCTGTGGGACATTGAGCCCTAACCTCCCGAATGCCTGCAAGTAGCCTGGCCCTGCCTTTGCCTACTAGGCCTCCCCCAGCCCCAAGGGGCAGCGGCTTCCAGGGAGGGTTTTTCATGGTCCCGTAAATGCTGCCCAGCATTGTTCTCACAGCACAACAGTGACATCCAGGGGAGAGGCTGGGTGATGGCAGGATCGCCGGGCTTTGGCATCTTCTGCACATTTTGGGCTGACTTACAAACATGCAGACCCCTGAATCGCCAAGGGCTGAGCATATTGAGGTTATTGGTTAACAGCCCTCCTCAGCTTGCCTACAGTCCTCCCACACTGACTACCTGCCCTCCCCCAGTCCTTCCCTCACATCCCACACACAGCCTTTGGCCCAAGAACTTCAGGGTTTAGGGGGGGTTACCTCTAACTTGACCTAGATGAATACGTCACAGCTCCCCCAGCACTCAAACATTCTCCATTTATGCAGTCTTTTATCAGCATGGCCTTATGATAGAGAAAACATTTCTGGAAATTACAAAGGTTTAATCCTCTCCTCTAAAAGAAGGTTTCACAGGTAAATGGCAAATGGACCAGGTGTCTTGCTATTGTTATTATTAAGTCTCTCACTACCATTTGTCATTCATATTCATTATGCTCTTCTCTTTGGTTTGATCTGCACTATAAAGAGTAAAGGTTGTCTACGGAAGCAAGGAGCATACATTGCTCAAAGAGAATCAGATCCTAAACACACACACACACACACACACACACACACACACACACACACACACACACACACACACACACACACAGAAATATGCAAACATCTAAACAGGCACCCAGGGCAACATAAACTGAAAGATTGAAAGAGAAATGCAACAAGAGAGAAAACAGATCCTTGCCTCTGCCAGGGCCATTTCCTAGGGGACCCATGGGGCTGTTGCCTGCCCACGCCCTGTCCAGGGCCTGTTGGGGCTGCCTCCGCAGATTACACTCGGGACTGCCTCAGTTGCTGAGGGAGAGCTGCTGCCAGCAGCCGGGCGGCAGGACTTCACTCCCACGTGCCTCTGCTCGCTATCTGCTTTGGCCAGGAGGTGGCAGGGCAGAGATACTGTGCAAGACTGAGGCCCCAAAAGGCGGCATAAAAGCAAAACCAGACTGGGCTGTGGGGCCCTGGTCATGTGCACCCTGGGAAGTAGGGGGTCACTGCCTTGTCCAGGCTGAGCAAAGCTGCAGGGCTGCCAGCATTACCAAAGGCCAGCTCCTCTGCATGCTCTGTGGGGTTTGCTGAAATTTTTCTTGAAGCATGAGTCCCACATCCAGTGCCTGAGGCAGGGTTCTTCAGACCCAAGTCCTGGGCAACATGGAGGGAGCCTGAAAGGTAGTTTGCAACATCCTGGAAGAAAAGCAGAAGGCAAGTACACTGGAAACTGTTGCCCATGGGAGCCTGAGGAGGAACCACATTCTTCCCTTTTCTCCCCACTGGACAGTTCACCCAAGCACCACACTCTTCCAGGGCCTCACACCGGGCCCGGCACACAGCAGGCACGCAACCACTATTTGCCTTGTAGTTATGACTATAGGAGGGTTGGAACAGATGAGGTAAGCTATCATTTTCTGGGTCTTAGAGGAGTCAGAGAGGGAAGGGGCTCAGTTTGGAACAGGCAGGATTTAGGTACCATGTGATTTAGGTACAAACAGTTCAGAGACGGAGTTTGTGGGACACCTCTGGACACATGGCTGCAGGTAGCAGTTTTCTCTCAGCTCCGGAGATAAATGCTCACGAGTATTGGGTGGCACGGCAGGCAGGCTTAGTTGATGGAGTCCCCTCTCTGGAGGTTTTAAGAAATGGAGAATCTGGTGGGAAAGGTTTGGTGGATTGATCTGCTGCAAGATGTAGGGCTGAGAGTTTCCATTTTTTTCCCCACAGCAAATATTTGCTCTTGCCTGTTTGTGGTCTAGAAACAAAATCTAATGTGAGCCTAATACATAAAATGGAGCCAGTCTGGTTGAACAAGACCGGAGCTTTCCTGGGACCTCCCCCTGATGACCATTTTTTCCCCAGAGCAGCCTCAAAGACACCTTGGTGAAAATCCCAGGGCTCCACCAACATGGGTCTGGAAACCACTGGGGGAACAGATTGTTAAGGCCTCCAGGATTCAGTCCTGGCTGGTCATCTGCTCGTGAAGTTCAGATTCACCTTCCTGAGACTCAGCGGGGACGAGTGTGGACTGAATCTATACCTCCCACACCTGGTTGTTTCTCAGGCTCCTCGGTGAGCTTGTTAAAAACAGATGCATACAACCCACGGCACACCTCCAGGAGAATTTCCTGGGCCAGGGCCTGAGCATCTGTCTTTCACATGTATCTTTGGGGCCTCTGATGATTAGGACTCCGATGCCCCAGACAAGCTGACCTGTGGGATTCTCTTCTCCTTGGAGAGCTCCAAGGCTCTGCAGTCCTGCTCTTAACCTTGGACAAACCTGATTGGGTTTGTTAAGCTAAGCTTCCCTCCCAGTGATGTGTCCCCAGAGAACACATGAACATCAAGTCCAGGCAGTCACAGGGGCCATGCAGTATCTCCATGGACACTGAGGAATGACACTATGAGAAGTACAAAGCAATAGAGTCATCAGTGAAAGTTCTTACACATGTGTAGTACATCACCCACACGTAGCTCTTGAAACCCCAGTCCGCGGAACACACCACAAGGATATTCTCACTCTTGCTATAGCCAGCTCATCCTTTGGAGAAGGCTTCCTTTGAGTATCCTCTGAAAGCACGTGCCACAACTATATATATGTGAGTATATATAAAATAGTTGACCAGATTGGGTTAAAAAACAAAACAGAACAGCAAAGTGCCACAGTGGAGGGGAATCTTTGCTGGAGTTTGGTACAGAAGTTAATGTGTAAGCAAAGTCACAGGTAGTTAAAAATGCTCTTAAAATCTCTTAAGTCACCCATAAACTACCACATTGGATAGCTTTGGCAATCTGTATACAGCTCTGTACAGTAATATGTACTTGGGGATAGACAAAGCAGGGGCAGGAAAATTTTCTTAAAGGGCTTGATGGTCAATTTTTAGGCTCTCTGGGTCATACAGTCTCTGTTGAAACTACTCAGTTCTGTGGCTGTAGCAAGAAAGCAGCCATAGACCATGAACTAATAAGCATGGCTGTATTCCAATAAAACTTTATTTACAAAAACAGGAAGTGGGCCAGACTTGCCCCTTGGGCCTCTTGCCCAGGTCATAGCTTGCCACCCTGTTATGGAATATAATAAATAGGGAAGGACTTGTTTTGTAGAAAGTGTTTGTCTCAAAATGCTACCACACAAGGGTGTAGGGTGAGGAGCAGAGTCCTGTTTTCCACCTCAGGCTCACCTTAGGCATACCTAGACCAGAATCACAGGTTAAAAAAAAAAATCACCCAGTCTTTAAATAATTTACCTGCCTCTCACTGCTCAGCACATAGAGTTGAATTCCATAAGTTGACTATTACCCTTCACAGCCCAATACGTAAATATAAAAACATACACCAAGACTGTTTTTCTTTTTTTTTCCCCCTACTTCCAGTGAGTTATGCTGTATCCTGTAGATTTGGCCTTTGCCACATCTAAATAATGGGGGTTGGGAAGGGGCAATATTTTAAAGGTCAGGTTCCAACCCCCCGAGAGGTGGCAGTCACCACGTGACAAATCAGCTCCTGGATGGAGCATTATTAGGCAAATAAGCAGCTATCGGTATGAGAGAGGAAAGCTCAGGGTTTTCTTACTGCCAGCATTCAGCAAGAACACAGCACCACTCTGTTTCATAATGGTCAAAGGGCAGAAGTCCTTGTGAAAGCCTTACAGATACTTGGCCTGATATTTAAGGCAGTGTGACTTAATGTCAACACTGGTTAAAGGAGCAGCTGACTCCCAGCTGTAAGCTATACTCACTATTAAGAAGAACAGCACTTGAGGCAACAGAAAGAGAGGCACCATTTGATGAGAAAGTCCAAGAACTGAGGTCCTGGCTTATTCCTTATAGGAGGCCTTTTTTGTAATAATGGGTACCTGCTGACCAGCAGACTGACCTCTAGCCTGGTCTGATGTCACTCCCTCTGTTTACATCTACAAAACTATCTCATATAGAGATACTTCTGCCAAAGAGAGATGCAGAACTAAGAGTACACAAACCAGTGACTGAAGTTCTTTGGTGCATAAGGCTGTTACAAACAGGAAATACACTATACAGCCCCAAGAACCAGCCAGGTGGAAGGTTACAGCACCCTCCCCTCACCCCTGTCTTCCAGGCTCAGCGCCAGGAGGGCCACCTTGCTGCAACGGCTCAAACCTGTCTTGAATTTCCTGGTGTTTCTTGGGGAAGTAGGGGGCAGCTCCAAAGATTTGGGGAAAAGATTTAATGAGAAATATTTCCCAAACATTCCCAAGTGCTGTGGGTTATAAATGAGGCCACCTATAATATTTTATAAGCGGTGTTGGAAAACCGCCTCTAATAAATTTGGAGAAAGATGGATCACCTTTCTGAAAAAGCAATATTGAAGGCATAAATATACACAAAGACCAGATTTTGATCCATCTCTGGTTAAGACGACCTCATTTCCCCCTCCCCTGGCACTCCCAGCACTCCAGCTGTAAGAGCTTCATCACTGGAGCTCAGCGCAGGTTTACATTTCAGGCTGATTGTTGGCACCAACGTCACATCTGGTATTTCTTCCCCCAAGTTGCCGCATGCCTCCCCCAGCTCCGTCACCCCCAGAAATCTCTGCAAACATTTCGCATGCAATCTCAGGGGCCTGAGGGTCGGGCTTGCAGGAGTGGGAGGACGATGAGGAGGAAGAGGAAGAAGAAAAGAAAGAGGGAAAGGAGGAAGTGGAAATACTAAGAGTGGGAAAGAACAGAAAGGGCAAGAAAATCAATGAGACCAAAAGGAAAAAGAAAAGATTACAAAGATGACAGGGAAATAGTAAGAAAAGGAGATAAAAAAACGGAGTGAGGAGAATGGGGAGGCAAACCCACCATCCCTTTCCGTAACATGCTGATCCAAGAGGAAGATGGTTTTGCTGATTTCTGTGCAGAAGTTTAGAAATAACCCAAATGGATGTTTCTTATTCCATTACCATGGCTGCGACTGACTGGTGCAACTTTTCATTCATTCAGGATGCCTAAGGAATTTCATTCATTCACAGTGCCATGAGGATGGTTGTGAGGATTCAAAGCAATAGCCACGTGCTTAGCTGACAGGCTTCCCCCCAGAAGGGCCCCACAGCATCTTAGCAACTATTATTATCCCAGGTGCTCTTCCCTGAATCTGCAGCTGAGGAAGGGAAAGGGAGGAAAAAGCAAGGATATTATTTTCTCTTTCTGGGCCCATGTCTACACACAACAGGTCAGAAGTAACCTCAGCTGTTTCTCAATTATAAAGTGAAGCGTTGTGGCAATTAAATGTGATAATTAGTGCAAAGCACTCGGCAGGTCTCCCGGCACACACAAGCACTGCGCAGCCGTTCACCACTGCTGCAGGGCCCAGCGCCTGCACAGAGTAGACGCTCCATAGAACGCTATGGAGGGAATACAGGTGCTGAATACATACCCACAACCGTACTCTCTTTGGGCCCCCTAACTGAGTCTCAGCCCAGGGAACTGGGGCAACAGAATCAAACATTTACGGTGCACAGAGCCCTCATACATAAATATTTATTTGCCCTTGAAAATGCTTTTCTTGCTGCTGGCACCTGAGAACCGAAGAAATGCTATATTTAAGCATCTGAGTTGATGACTTCTAGAATGTAGCCATAATGGGCTGCCAAAGAGGTTTTTGCTGTGGAGCAGGGAGCTCAGAAAATTTTACTTCAATAGGTGTCATTCCTGCACCAGGGAAACAGGTGTCACTTAAGAGCCCAACAAGTCCCTCAAAATTGTCTTATTCTAATGCTGATCAAGCACAGGAAAGAAGGAGGCAGCGGAGGGTGGGGGAGCTCTCTGGGCAGGTTATTCAACCTCCTGGCGCCCCCCATTGCTCAGCAAAAACTGGGAAGAATAACTCCAGCTTTGCTGGGCCAGGAGGGGCACAGATAATGGACACAATGTGAGAGAAGCGCACAGGCTCTCTGTAAATGTTCCTATTATTATCATTACTTCATCCATTTTTGTTAGAATACTGGCTTACTTTTGGTTGGGATCTGGGAAGCAAAAATACTCCTTGACTGTAAAGGAAGAATATTAATTTCTAAGGCCTTCAAGATTCTCATCTCACAGTTTTAAGCTGGTTAACGCTCCATGAAGTAGGTTCCTGGAGATAATTATTCTATCAGCTAAGTGACACTCCTACCAGGTGGGTTTTCTCACCTCCATTTCACAGATGAGATAACCAAGGCTTGCAGGCAGGATGCTTCCTAGATTTCTAGGGTCATTTGAAGCCAAGGTTCTGTCTTCAAAGCCTCAGAACTCCAGGAGTTCAAGTTCCCACACCAGTGAGGGCAGGCAGGTAGAAGAGTGGAGTAAAGATGGGGAGTATAGGGCTTAAAGGAGACAACTGTTCTAGCTGATTGTTGCCATGAAAGAATGTGGACCAGAGAGGCCAGATCTTCTGATTTTTAAGGAGAAAAAAAATCTCTGGATTTTAATGGTGATGACTTAAAAAAAAAAAGCACACGTGCTTATGTGTCAGATTTGACCTAAAGTCCAAAGTCCTGCCAGGTGCTGCACTCCCCTTACCCGCCACACCCCCACTCCCACTTCCGCCTCCAGAGCCTGACGAATGTCTCCAGGCATTCTATGGGAAGGCCTCTCCCCTCCCGAGGCAGAGGCAGGCGTCTCTGGCCACCTCGCAGCACTCCTGGCCCTCCCCCGTGGAGGGGGTAGTGGCGGTGGGCAGCTCACCAGGTGTTTCCTATTTAATTTTGATGTGCAGGTTTTAACAAGAGCAATTTATAAGTTTGACATTGTCAATGGTGGTCTGAATGGCTTCTCAGACTAATACAAAGGCTGCCAGAACCCATTAGCAAATCGATTGGGTAGTGCGGCATTTTAGAAAAGAAAATTATTTTTCTATTTTTGCAGGTTAGACAGCAGTGCTCCCTGAGGCCTCCCAAGAGGGACTCCATGTGGCTGTTTTCTCTAAATTTCTAACACTAATGGTTGGGAATAACCAGTTTCCTGCTCTCCTCCCTCACCTCCCCCTTCCAAGCAATAGGCTCAAGCCTGTTCACTAGGTCAGGCTGCTGGAGTTGTTCACTAGCTCAGGTGGCTGGAGCTCCTTCGGTGGGTCAGGCTGTTCTGAGGCCTGAGAGGTGGGGAAGGATTGGGCTCAAAATTCGTGCCCTGGTAGACACACTCCAGTCTCACCCCCACGGCCCGGTGAACTGGTGCATCTAAGAGGCAGGCTTGGGAAACGTGTCACCATCAGACCAACCTCTAAACATTTGTTGGGCCCAGAAAAGACACCAGGCTTTGGGCAACTGCTGAAAAGTTTAGGGTGAGAGCAGGGATTTTAAAGATTGTGTGTTGCAGTAATGGAGGGAGATGATACCCCTCAGCAGGGAAAAGATCTCTAATGATGAGTCTGTCCAAATTTTGCTTTGTGACTTGTGATGAAACCTTCCTTTCTGCTCCTCTATCCCTCCGAATAAATCCTGTAGGAAGGTTTCCAATAGTGGCTAAAATTTCAGGTTGGGGAGATGGCTCCTGCTGAGTCTGGTCTTAGGTTGCTCAAGCAGCAGGAGGAGAGGGCAGACAACAAGCCACTTAAGTTATATGCACGCCGGCATGTAGGTGGGCCGGCGCTGTGCTGGTCTCCTGCAACACAAACTCTGGATGCAGCCACAGCATGCACCAGGCAAGCTCATTTTGGGATTTAAAGTGGAGGAAAACACACAAATGGGATCTGTAAAACTAAAAATCAAACTTTCCTAGAGAGAAATAAAATGCTTTCCCACCCCATTTCACATACGAAGGCTGTTCACCATGCACTTCATGAACACCCACTATTAGAAGGAATGTAAGAACAAAACCCTTCTTAAGAAATAGTCCACTATGCCCCAAAGGGCATACAACAACCTTTAGGGTCTCTGAAAAATCAAGAGCACAAGAAAGGCAAGGTAAAACTATTTTCTGTAGGTGAGATAAGTACAACTTGGGGAAACCTGTTCACATGGGCAATAGTAAGATCGACGTACATACATAGGAAGAAATAGTAAGGCTTATTAAAAACACATCAAATTACCTTTGACCTGCAGCCGAAGTCTCAATCAGCTGCTCCATGAAGAAAGCAAGAAGACCTGTCATTGAGGTAGCTGGGTTTTGAAAATATTGCTGATACCCACAAGATCAAAGGCTTAATTTTACTTCATCCCAGGTCTGTATAAGTCTCTTCAACTCCAGGCAGATACTTTGGGTAATCTCTACCCCTTTTAAAGTGTGTTGCTATTGGAACTGCTGTGAGGGGCCTCATGGTGGAGTGTTTTGCAGAGTGGGGCCAGCTCAGGCTTTAGTACACACACCACTCAGCGGGGCCTGTTAACACACCCAGATTCCTGTTCAGGAGGCCTGGACTGGGGCCTGGGCTCCTCCGCATTGCTATAAGCTCCCAGGTGATGCCTATGCTGTTGGTTCCTGGGCCCACTTTAAGCAGCCAGGACCCAGCAATGGCTGCCTGACCTGATGGTTCCTCTGGATCCACCTGTGCAGCTGCTTTGATCATATGGTTCCTGGGCTCCACCCAAGAGACTCAGACTGTGTGGAACTGAGGCCTGTTTTTAACAAGCTTCTCAGATGATTCTGTTGCACTCTTTGCTGTGTGGAGATGGGGGTTGGGGAGGGCTCCCAGTCCTGGTTCTGCCACTTAGTCACTGTGTGACCTTACATAAGTCACTCAACCACTCTGAGTCTCAAGTTCTTCAGCTCAAACACTGGGGTGGGGGTTGGATATAAACAGCTCAGTTTTGTTACCTAAACATGGTTAATTCCTTCCTGTTTTTACCAAAGATATTTTAAATACTGGAATGATCAAACCACTTAATTTTCTCTGTCCTGCCAAATCCCCAACTGCCTTCCTAAAACTCTTGAGGGGCTGTTGAAAACTGTTGCCTCCCTATTACCCAGACAACTCTAGCACATTGTGTGAACGGAGTACGCTGAGGCATAATGCATCCTAACTGATCATATGTAACTCTATAAGCCATTGGTTCATTTTTTAAGTTATCAGGATACAGTAAAATTCACTTAGCACATTCATTTTTGATTTGAAAGGTCTCACTGTCGATTCAGAAAATGCTCAAATAGTGAAGAGGGCTCTGAGGGCCTCACTGTGCAACAGCAGTTATCCAACTGGAAGGTGACTTATTAACAGTTCACAGCTAGAGGGAACTCTATGTTTTCAAGATACATTCATGTCCAGCTGCCATTTTATTATATGAGAATTCATTACATACCAGGAACTGTCTTCAATGTTTTACATGCATTCTCTCCTAATCCTCCCCCAAGCTCTGTGCGGTGGGCAGGCATTATCACCCCCATTTTACAGATAAGGAACCAAGGCCCAGAGAACTATAATCACTTTCTTAATGCAAATCAACAATCAAGTGGAAGACTGGGGTTCAAAGCCAGAACTCTCTGCCTGCACATTTTGTGCACGTAACCACTATGCATGTGACCACCTTCCTCATCGACAGTCATCCGTCAATGCCTTCACCTAGACTGGGAGGAGTTTTACCAGGAAGAGAGAGGAGGAAGGGCTGGAGGGGAGGCAAGTGAGAAGGTTGCCTCCAAGGAGCAATTGGATTAGGTGTGTGTTGAGAGAGGGTGAAGCATATTGACAGTCTCTCTTCTACATTCCTCACCTTCCCCTCCCCCAAATTTAAACTAACACCTTAAATTCTCCTCCCTACCTGTGGCTTATGATGGAAATTCCACCAAGAGCGGTGCCTCTTTTGGTTTATGTTAAGCCAAGGATAACAGATATGTGCAATACCCAGCCCCCTCTCCTACATATGCAAACAGCGCTAATCAATCATAGCTCTTTTCCTCCTGAGACTGAATGTAGCCGCACCACCCTCCCTTGTAGAGCACTCTGGGCAGGCACAGCCAGAGATTTAAAAATGAAGTGGATACCCTTTGGAATGAAGCCTCAGTGGCACTATGGCCAAACAGAAATAGCACTTGTCTGGAAATCTGGAAGCCTGAGTTCCAGTCCTGGCCCTTGCGCTAACTTGGCTTATGAGCTCATGTAGGCTATGTCTCACCCTGGGCCTTGGTTTACCCATCCATAAATGAATAAGTTGGCCTACACACAAGAGAATCTAAAGTCTCTCCCAAGAATAACATCCGAGGTTCCACGACGTGTTCAAAGCCAGGTGGAGCTCATTCGGAGAAAGAATGGCTCTGTTAATGTGTCCGCATGGCCAAACTTGTGTAAGAAATCATCACACACACACGAAAACCACCCTGGAGAGTCTGCAATTTCACATCGTCTACAACTTTGCAGGATAAAGCACCTATTAGTAGAAGAAAAAGCAAACACAGTATCAGTTGTTCAAATGATAAGCAACAACCTGGCATAGGTCCCACCTCCCTGCTGTCTGGAGCTGGTGATCTCTCCAGAATGAAAGCTGAGGTGTGGAGGCCCAGAATCCATCCTAGTGATGTGAGCAGGGAGATTTGGAGCCTTGAGGACATGACTGCTTAATTCTTCTGCACCCCTGAGCCCCCAGCTCTATCTTCCTGGGCCTGGGAGTCAGCTTGGTACTGCTTTGCCTCCATTCAGCTCAGACACACAGGAACGCGGCTATGACTTTTCAACAAAAATCAAGACGTCTGGCCTTAGTGAGAACACTTCATCCCAGTTTAGTAACAAGAGGGTATATTTATTGAATGCTCTCTCTGTGCCAGGCCTGTTATGTATGCTTGAACCCTCACCAGCAGTCCTATGAGGCAGGAACTCATATTATCCTCATTGTGGAGATAAGGGAATGGAGACACTGGGAGGTTAAGTAACTTGCCCAAGGTGACACACCCGCCAGGGCTCAGTCTCAGACAATCAGAATCCAGAGCTCTTCATGTTAGCCACATATTATACTGTTTCCCTAACATGGACACTGGCTCTAGAGAGACTCAGAGACTCTGTTGCATATTTTCTGCACACTTGTTTAAATGACTATCTTCTCTGCTGGGGTATAAGCTTTGAAAGGACAGGGGCCATGTCTTACATATTCACCAGTGAACATGTACCTGTGGTGCCTAGTGAATACATGGCATCTAGCAGGTGCTCAGTGAATCTCTGATTCATGCTTGCGTAAGTGGATGAGTGGCTAAAATCCAGCAGACAAGAGTTAAGGATCGAGGCCTCCTCCCTAGAATTTTAAACTTTCTGAAAATAAAGAGGTTAAACTTATTTGTTAAATGCTCACTGCATGCCAGATATTGTGCTAAATGTTTTACATGACTGGTTTCTGTAATCATAACAAATGAGGTACAATTTCATACTTCCTTTCCACATGGGGGAAATCAAGACTCTTGGCGCTTCAGGACTGACTGATTCCAAAGCACCATGATCGTTCCATGACAGCATGTTCTTACTAGTGTGCATCACAAATTAAACCAATCCTGATCAAAGATACCTTCTTGGCTAGGATAGTTTGGTTTGGAAAAAAGGAAAGAGGTAAAACATACTAAAATGTAGTTAACATAAAACTGAGTGAGTGTCAGAAGTTATGGATTTTAGGCTTGGCACTTTACTACTTAGTTATGCAGTCAAGGACAAGGTCCTCCTATGTCTGGGACCTCTTTCTAGCATCTGAAAAATGAGAGGCTCAAGTAAATGAGTGCTGAAGTACCCACCAGTTCTAATGGTCTATGGCTTGATGGGGGAAGCAGAGCCCAGAGGTGGCCGGGACCTGTAGCAGTGATCTTGTGGGGCTGGGAGCAGGAGCTCTCCTCTGGCCCACTGGGTTGGTGGGGAGCAGGACAGAAATGAGAAGGAAGGGATGATACCCTTACATTTTTTTCTTCTAATTCCTTCCTTCTGTTCTGAATCTTGTAAGCCTTCAAAGTCCTTAAGTCCTCCAGGTATTCATCGGCTCAGTGACAGCAAATGGAGGCTGCTTCTCCAGTGTCCCAGGTAATGCTAGGATTCTAAGACAGAGCTGACAACACAAAGCCAGGTTATGCCCACTGGAGGAAAATCCTGGGGGTCCAGCAAAGATCTGGTGCCAAAACCAGAGAAAATTAAAGTCAGACCCCTAGAGCCCTGGGAGGTGTGGACTAGGAACTCACAGAGAGGTTTTCTTTGGCGCACATGGTACTTTAAAATGAAATTTAACCTGAAAATCCAAATTTCCAGATTTTGTTGGGGAGAAAAAAGATCTGAAAATGATAGTCCTGTATTCTCACATGGTGAGTATTGGATGGAGCTAAATTGGGTAAGAATCTTGTTACAAGCAAAGGAAAACCCAAGCCAAATGTCTAAAAGGCCCAGAAGTAGATTAGAAAGCAAGGTTGATTAGATTTAGAGCTCAATAAGGTCATCAAGGACCTGATTTCTTTCTGCTTTTCCATTCTTCTTCTAAAATATTGGCTTCATTTATAATGCTGGCTTCCCTCATGAGGCCAAAATGGAAGTTGTGGTTCTAGACATTACAACTGCATTCTATACCATTGGGAGGGAACCAGCTTTTATGTACCAGAATTTTCAGCAAAGAGGCTGAGCTCTGGTCTGACTGGACCACCCTGAGCTAATACCTGTGGCTTTAGGAATACTGTGCTATGGGTTGGCTTAAAGCTGAATTACCTGAAACAATCACAATAGCAACAAGTACAGGATATACCAGACAGGGGCATAACATGTGGCTTGGGGAGGCCAAGCACATGGCTGCCACTAAGTGCAGGAGGAATGAGAACTGATGCTGGAGAGACATCCTCATTATCCACTAGATCCTGTTGTCCTGTCCTGGGCAATTGGCTCTCCAATTTCCTGTGCTCCCTACCACTCCCCATTGCCTCACACCTGGATCATTTTAGCCATGTCTCCCAGGTATTAACCTAATTCAAGTCCCCCCTTCCCTGTTAAAAAATGTATAGGCATCTACAACACAAAAAGCAGTTGTTGGGTCAGAATTATTTTACAGATGGGGAAGTTAAGGCCCAGGTAACTGGGAAATATTCCACAGTTGCAGTTAGGCAGGGAGTGTTAGATCCAAATGGTGTAGCCCAGGAAATCTCACACTATTCACAGGTCAGCAAGACTGACATGGATCTGAATGACAGATGGTCCACTTGGATGCGACAAATCCCACTTAAGATTTAACTTTCAGCCCATGTATAGATGGCAAATGATAGAGAAATCAAGTCTATTCAGTTTTGATGAGCAGAGGCAGTTTTTAATACATGCAGACCTGGGGGAACCCCTGTTTTAGAGGTGAAAGCTAGAGTTTTTTCTGCTGAGACAAGGCTGAACTAACATTAGTGGGCTCTAGGGGTCTGACTTTAATTTTCCCTGGTTTTGGCACCACCGATCTTTGCTGGACCCCCAGGATTTTCCTCCAATGGGCATAACCTGGCTTTGTGTTGTCAGCTCTGTCTTAGAATCCTAGCATTACCTGGGACACTGGAGAAGCAGCCTCCATTTGCTGTCACTGAGCCGATGAATACCTGGAGGACTTAAGGACTTTGAAGGCTTACAAGGTTCAGTGGGGTAAAAAGCTCTCACAGTGGTTTGTAACAGTGTCCCAAGTTCCTATTGCTAAGAAACTCCAGGAAGTACTGGTGCAAAGTGGGTATTAACAGAGCTATTAAACTCACGCACGTAACTAGGTGGTTTGACAGCTGAGTCAGCAAAATCATAGATCAATGTGTCATGAAAGAATATAGGGCAGGTAAGTTTTGAGGATGATAGCAGGTCAGGAAAGGTGGGCATACGGGCGTCTAGAGGATTCTGGGCACCCAGGAGGTAGAAAAGGCTGCTGGGCCTGGTTGGGGCCAGACAATGAGAGGGGAGAGAGGAATCCAGGAGGGAAGAAGAGATGCCAGAGCCTCATTAATTGGCTGAAGGTTAATCTTGTTGTAAGAAAAAAAAGGGCAATGTGCTCAGGAAAGACCTAGCACTGGGTCTGAGGGTGGGCAGCAAGGCTCATGGTAAGAATTGGTGTCCTAAGTGGTGACAATTTGGGCTGTAAAGATAGACTGGTAATGTAATATGAGCCCTTGACCTTGAAAACCTTTATCTGCTCACCTGTATAATGAAAAGTCAGTGATAATATTTAACATTCTCTTTCACTCAGAAACTCTTCATTTCCAGAAAGGACTGTCATTCCTTCCCTTCCCCTCTTCCCCTTTCACTGTTGAAATACCTGGTCAGGTACTCATCTATCTTTGATTGGGTAAAATCCCTGGCAGAGGAGAAACCCCCAGGACGTAAGTAGTGGATTACTCAGGTACCCGCTGCAGGAGGAAATAGCCAGCACATTCACTCATTTGTTAAAAAAATGTATTTACTTTCAACCATGTACCTGACACCGTTTTAATGCAATAATGAATACACAGAACAAAAGTAATGAATACAAAACAACCAAAAACTATACACAGACACTGCCCTGTTTTTGCCCCAGGACTGATGAGGAGAGAGGGGGTAAGAACCAAGATTAATTCAAGATTAATCAATATTATTCAAATAATACAATATAAAATTATAGCAGTAATAAGTGCATTGAAAGAGAAATACAGGGTGGTATAGTTTAGGGAAGAAAGAGTGGACCTACTTAGAAGGCTGGGTGTTTGAGTTGAAAACAAAAGGAAGAGACACCAGAGAATAGAGCTTTCCATGCATGTGCAAAGGCTCTGTGGCAGGAGGAAGCAGGATGGGTTGGTAGAATTGATAAAAAGTTCACTGTGTTTCCAGAGAAGTGCAAGATGAGTTTGGAGAGGACCAAGGGCCTAACTGTAGGGATATTTCGTGCCCTGTTAAGAACTTTTGTCTTTATCTTAAGAGTAATAGGACACCATTTTAGGTATGCAAATGTAGGATTGTGTGCATGCATATGCCTGTGTGTGAGCGAGAAAGAAAGAGGCAGAAACTCAGAGAGAAAGAGCTGGTCAGAGTGTGCTTTGACAAGATCATTCTGGGTATTGTATGCAGCATGGATGGGGAAGGTCAGGGAGGTGTGGTAAGGTCACGAGGCCCAGGATTTGCTGACACCACCGTGCAGGTTTGCAGTGGGCCAGCATTCTGACTGGGCAGAACTATGGGTTCTGAAGCTCTGAAATATCTAGCTGTCCACCTGGCTGAGTCCTGACCCCAACCAAGAATCTCTGGCCAGCTTCAGTACCCATGAGGAGTTTCAATATACCCTGGGATTCAGGCTCACTCTCAAGTGGCTGGCCAAACTGAAGACATGGCTTCCAGATGTAAAAAGCACAAGCATTCTGCCCTCCAGACAGGACCAGACGGTGAAATTCTGCCTTAGAAATCAAACAACACATACATACACACACACACATGCACAATGGTTCCCTGCGTATCTGTCAGAAACCTTTTCCCTGGACAAATGATGATTTATGGGAGGCTGCTCTATTTCCCGCCTCTCTCTTGCTCTGTTTTAGGAGAATATATTCAGACCATGTGTTTTTGCTTAGCCTGACACATTCCAAGCAAGCTTTCTGTATTCCATGTGCTGGTGAAAGGTCCTCCTTTAAGAAGGAGAGGAAGAAAGGAAAAAGAAAAAGTGAGCTCAACCCCCTTCTTCCTTGGGCGGCTAGAGGACAGGTCATTAGCCACACACTGGAAGTGCCAGGGAGTGCCCCAGGGCAGCCTGAGCAGCCGTCTCCACGGCCAGATTCTGAGGCATGCCAACAGATATCCCATGTTCCTCAGAACACCCAACTTCAAGCCCAAAGAAAACTGGGCAGGAGGGCCCCCCTCACCTTAAGCTCCTCAGAATCACCAAGCACTTGCTCTCCTTGGGGCCTTTGAACATGCAGTTCTCACTGCCTGAAACCCTCTACTTCATACTGAGACCATTTACCTCCTCAGGACTCAGCCTAACAGATGCCTCTCCAAAGCAGCCTCTCCTTTCCAGACTACCCTATCCAAAGCAAGTGTCCCTGTCACTGGCTATCTCGGAGCCCTGCTTCTTTCTTTCATGGCAATGATCACATGTGACAAGCAGTATACTTAGTTGTTTCCACTTCTTGTTTAAAATGTCATTTGGCTACGGGTCAGCAAACCATGGCCCATGACGAGATCCAATCCCTTGTCTGTTTTTGTAAATGAAACTGTATTGGGACACAGTCGCTCACACTCATTTCTTCACAGACTGTCTACGGCTGTTTCTGTAACACATGGCAGAGTTGTGAGAGAGACCATATGGCTCTCTAAGCCTAAGACAGTTACTCTCTGGTCCATTATGGAGAAGGGTTTAGTGACCCCTGTGTTAGACAGTAAACTCCATGAGGGCAGAGACTACACCTGTCCTGTTTATCAGGGTATTAATGGTTTCTAGTCCAAACTCTGGCCCATAGTAGGTACTTGACAAGCTTTGTTGAAAGGCAGCCCCTCAAAAAGGCTGGATTTGGATTGCTGAGTCAGTGACCAAGAGGCTGACCTTCATTTTTAAACCTCAGATTCTTTTGTTTTTTCTTTGTTTAAGCTTGCCTTGTGCTTAGTTTGGGGTTAAAAACAAGAGGATGCTTTAGTTCCACAATATAGTGTCTTTAAATAAGAATAAAAAGTAAAGTTTTAAGAGAGGAGGGGAAAAAAACAAACCCTCAGACTGGATTTTAAATGGCCAACAAAGCCATAAATAATAACAGTTCTGATTTATGAGGCCACAGAGGGTTGCCCCTGTTACAACAACAAGCTCAAAGACAGAAGCCCAAATGGAGAGAAACGCAAGGACTGGCAAAAAAAAAGAAGACAGAAAAAAAAAATTCATTAGCTTGACTTTTCTCCAAGTGGGCAAAGACTTCCTGCTGATAAAAGGTAAACATTTGTGCAAATCTTAATTTAATAAAGCACTTGGGAAAACTTTTTTGTAGCATATCAAGATTTTTAAAGTTACTCAGTTATGGGAAAGTATTAAAAACAATTTAATTAGACTCAGTGTTGAATATTTTGAAAATTCTACTTTGATCAGAGACAGCTAATGTGTGTTTACGTAGGGGAGAGTTTGATACCTAACCTGTTGGAAGTGTTTCCTGGATAAATTACTACCATGGGTGATAAAAGGCAGATATTTACATGCACTTCCCGAAAGTCTGGGGCATAGTTTCACGTATTATTGGCCAACATGACATGTGAGGGGAGATCAGGAAACCTGAATAATACATAGTGCCAACAATGAACTCATTTCATTTTTCAAGCTGAACAAAAAGGTAAGAAGCCAGGTGAACTGCGTGAACGTTACCACTTATAATGAAAGGAAAAATGTAAAATAGTCCAGTTCAACACAATCAACCATTGAGACTTCTGCTCATCTAGTGGTATTTGTTTCAAATCTTTTGGCTCAAAGGTTGTAATGGAGGCAAAGACATAACATACACTTGATGGCACTTGATGGGCACTGAAGTAACAGCAGTCAGTCTGTAGTTAGTAGCTGAGCTGCCTGAAGATCAGCAGAGGGACCTCTTTACCGTAAGGTGTGTCTCCTCATCAGCACCTGCACACACCACTAAGTACATTTCTTAACACCTTGTAGGGCCCTTAATACATTTCTAGTGAAGGAGGCTCTCGAAGCCAGGTATCACTGATGTGCCGCAAAAAGCCTGCAGATCGTAAGCCAGGACTGGAGCGGGGCTAGTGGAGGCACCATGGACCCCACTCAAAGAGGCCCTCAGTCACAGGTGCCGCCCCTGCACTGGAGCATCCCTGAGAGAGAGCGCCAGCTCACATGGTGCACTGGGGCACCCTGCTGGTCTCACCCTAGTCTAGGCTCTGACAAGGACTTTTTGTTCTTCTCAGAAAAACTGCCCGAATGGATCACTCTCAAAGAGGAGAAATGATGATTTCCTTCCTTTAGAGTTTCTTAAAAGGGAAAAATCTTAAGGGTATAAATATCAATTGAAGACAAAATGGTATGAGCAGAATTAAGGCACGTGCTGGTTCTCAAAACATCTAGGAGATGAGTAACATGTTAATTAGGAGTGAGAATTTGCTCTCTTTAACAAGGAAAGATACTGAAACACTTAGAGCTAAAACAGGAAGATAAAGTTTGAGACCATGATAGCTAAGAAGCAAGCTTTGATAGAGCTTTCTTTCATCTTTCTAATGTGGACTTGAGATAGCTATAAAAATACTAGATTTCTCTGTCCACTCTAGTCAGTCCCCAAATATATAGTTGTGACTTTCTTTGCATTTTGATCAAAATTAAGTTAGTTCAGGAAAATATGATGAGTTCTGCCTCTTCAAGCATGGGTCCCCTATGGTATATCTGTTGTTGGTTATTCAAAATGAACTTACGCCAAGAGCACTTTGACACACCAGTGTTGCAAACTGATATTATACGGCTACTCTAAGTACAGATTTCTTCTCTATCACTTATCAGCAATGACACCTAAAAGTTCACTGTCTTTCTGAGGGCAAGTCTTCCACTTGAGATTCTGAGTTGATGCCTCTGGTTTCCAGGTAAGTAGCTCAGCAATTCCAACCAGAGTGTGCTGTGGAATGTCTCCCTTCCCGAGTGGGACCTCCCCTGCTGTCTCTGTCTCTGTCTCTCAGCTTACCCTGTTTCATCAGGGAAACAAGATCTGCCTGCTAAGTCACCCAATGGCAAGATTGCAGAACTGAGTATCTCAACGAGCTAAAATAAGCAATAGCATATGGTTCTCTTATCTGAGGCAGGCCAGAGCTTACGTGCTCGTAATGTGCAGAAGGGCCTGAAGAGATGCTATATTGATTGCAAGATACAATTGTGAATTTTATTACCTTCTGGAAAAAAAATAGGAAACATAAAAGCAAGAGTTTTGTGCCAGATGTAAGAACTAAACGCTACAGTTATCTGATTAGCATTAGAGACATGTGCTTTGAATGTGAAACACTTGTAAGTCTCCCCAGGTGAGCTCTCGATCTTATCTGCGCCATTTATGTCAGACTTTTATATGCCTGCTCTTCTCAAATGGGACCCAGATGAAGTTCAATCTTTTCCCTAGAAGAGTCTGAGGAGTTCACTGGATTTCTTTATTTGAAAGCCAGGGTGATTTTTTTCAGGGCCCTGCTAGAATCAGCAGGAAATATAGGAAGGAAGAGGCCTTCAGGAAGGCTGCATGGCGCTTCCTTCCCATGGGCCACCATGGCGCTCTTCTCCTTGTTGCCGTACTCCCAGTGGAAACTCCTCTTGAAAGCATCAGTTCTGATGGCAGAAGCTGTCTCTTAATTATATATATATTAACCCTGATAGAGAGAGACCCTCCTAGTCACTGCCATCGGTGTGTGTTAAATGCGTTCATCTGTATGTGGTTTGATCCCCCAGATCCGCCCCCAGGGCTCTCACTATCCCCAATGCCTAAACTTTTTCTGCCTGAAGAGTTCTGTGGGGTTCAAGGTGCCGTTAGGTCATGGAGTTCCTTCCAGCCTCCCAAACCTCAGCAGCAACAATTTTTTTTTTTTTTAATGATGATACCTTGTGAAAGTGAGAATGAGGAGAGACAGATGCTCTCACCTTTGGAAAGAACATAAACTGGCAATGCCTTTCAGTTTGGCGATTTGGCAATATAGCTCAAAACTCTTAATGTGTGCATAACCTTTTATTTAGTAACTCTGCTTGTAAGGAAATAACCTCACAAAAGTACAAAAAACTGTATACACAAGGCTGTTCATGGAGCATTTTTGGTGATGGAAAAACTGGAAACCACCTAAACTTCTCAACTGTAGTTGCTGGATGTCATGGCCACCACTCAATGGAAGACCAGCAGCCATTTAAAAGGAGGATAGTATTCATAGAATGAGACAAATGCTCTGGATATATTTTTAATGAAAATGGAGGTTTCTAAAGAGTATGCATTGTGTAATCCAATGCTATAAATATAAGTGTGTGTGTGTTTGTGTGTGTGTGTGTGTGTGTGTAAAAGGGAGAAGAAGGTCTGGTGGAAAACTGCACCAAAATATTACTATGGGTAAATTATTCTTATTTTTTGCTTTTCTGTATCATGTCTTTTTTTGACAGTGACTACATTATATCTGTATAAGTAAGTTTTTTAAAGGTGCTTGCATTCCCCTGGCACCCCCATCTGAAATCTTTGTGGGGTTTTTTCACTCCCTTCATTGCACCTGTGCCTCTCAGAGCTCTACAACTGTGACATCTGATGTGGTCAGCTGTCCTCTGCAGAAAGAATAATGCAATGGTTTCCCACTTTATTTCCTACTGTGGCAAACTGGCAGAGAAGATGAGGTCTGCACTCTCAACACTCTCGCACCTCCTGCAAGCATTGCCATGCTTGCATCAGATTCTCTTCCCCAGCCCTGCTCACCTGCTCTGGCAGGCATCCCGATTCTCTCCCCACCGCTCTCCCTGAGCCTTGGAAAGAGAGCAGGTTTTTAAGATTCCTCACCACGTTCCTCCCTGAACATAGAGATAAAGAATTATTTATCACTGCCCTCCTGTTAAACATGGCATTCCTTCCAATCCAGCCTATCTCCTTCTTTGCTTTCCCAGGCCAGCGGAGCTGGGGATATTTCTCATCACCATCCTTATCAGCAAGGCTACCCATTCTTGGTTTCTCCCCATGCCCTTGCTCAACTGTTACCCTTCCTGCATCTTCTTGCACAACATGTAAATCTTCTCATTTGCCTCTCCCTGTTAACCTGGAATTTCAAACTCTTCTCTCCCCAAATATGGCTGGGATGGGAGCTCCAGTCTCCGCACGTGGACAGCTGCAGAATCCCATACCTGCCATCGCCCAGGCAGGCGCCATCACCGACAACAGCATCACTGTAAACCCTGGAAGGTATCTTTGTGGTTGGCTCTCTTGGGTGCATCAGAAAGGAAATCCTCCTGCATCCTAATTGTATTTTCTTTTGAAGTACTTGTCTTCAAGGAGCAAAAAAATCTCCTTATGTCCCATGTGACATAAACCTTAACTTGCTCATCCACAGCAATCCAGTTCTCTCCTCACCTGTCAACAAAATCTAGTCCTCTAGTGGCAGTCACCCCTCCTGTTTGCCAAATCTATCTCCCACATCACAGTGTCTTGGCTACATACCTCTGGATTTCCTGGATTTCCTACACGAAACTCAAACTGAGGTCTGTCTGAGCGCTGACTCTTTCTAGCTGTATAACTTTGGGCCAATCACTCTACCTCTCTGATCTTCATAAAGTGGTGACAATAAGGTCAGTTGTGAACTGACATTTTCAGAAGCAGAAGAAAACCCAGTTAAACTCTGTAACTGGGGCTTTGCTTTTCTCATCTATAGAATTTCTGCTTAAAAAAAATCTACTGGTTTTTTCCAGAGACACCACACTTACAATAATAATAATTGATCACTTCAAAACAGAGATGTTTTTGTCTTAAGCAGCAGAGAGGAACAAGGTCCTCTGAGAAATAAAATGAAAGAATTGTTGCTACAATTCTGTGTTTCAGTTTATCTCAGCCCCTGAGCTGATTCTGCTGTTTTCTCTTTAAACATACACAGTGGAAGCAGTTAAACGAGCTCAACCTGAATGCAGACAAGCGGGGAGTCAATTTTAGGTTGTGATGAATAAATTACACAGAGGCTTTTGGATTAATTTTCTCTCAGTTGACATGTTGGACCTCGAGCTGTCCATCCAGATGCTGTTTAACTGGACAGGAATGGACAAAGCTAACCCAGGTGAACCCTGGCCGGGGGTGCTTCCAGTGGTGGCTCTCACGCTACCTTGAATTGCGGGGCTCTGTTTGCTTGTTTAGGGTTTTCTCCTGTTCAGGGCAACAGCAGCAGGGCAGACTCGGTCCCTCTCTCAGGTCGTCCCCAAAACAGCCCCTGAGCTATCAGCAGGAGGAACGGGCGGATGGGGCGGCTTGGTTCCCCCTGGCTAATAAACTCGAGCACATCTAGATGGTTTTCTGACAGGTTAAGGAGCTGACAGCTTGATAAATGGGAATGAGAATCTGTGACCGGTGCAGTTCCATGAACCCACTGTCCCTTCCTAGAGTGGCCCGAGCTCCTGGGGATGGACGGGGAACGCTTATCGCAGGTTCTCTTTTAAGGCCTTGAAACATTTCTCCTGGTGATGTAAGATCATTAACATCCTAATTCTTCCTTGCCACCCTTTAAAAACAAGACAAAGCAGAAATAAACTTTTCTAAACTGAACACTGTAAGAAAACGGGAGTCCAGCACAGCTGCCGTCTGTCTACAAACTACATCGCTTAAAGCCACAGTTAGAAGATTTATTTTTGTATGTGTGGGTTACCTCAAACTCACTCCCGTGCTTTGCCTACTCTTTTCCATGTGGGTTCTTACTCCCACCGCTAAGCTAGAAGTACCCTTTTCTTATAATAATTAAGAGCCTGGGCTGTCCCCACCTCAGCACTTCCTGACTTACGTGACAATGAGGAGTTTATATAATCTCTCAAGGCCTCAGTCTCCTCATCTGTGGAACATGGAATTCTTTATTTAGCAACTATTTATTGAAGGCTTGTTTTACGTCAGGTGTTTTCTAGGCACAGTACGTATCTGCGGTGGCCAACCACTGCCAAGCAGGCCCCTGGCATTAGAAGGGCTCGCAGGCTGGCCGGTCACTATAGGACCCGCCTCCTTCACTCATTCATCCAACAGACAATTACCAAACATTTTCTTGAAGCCATATGCTACTCAGATGCTGGTGATTCAGTGGTGAAAAAGGCAAGTGTCCTACTCTCGTGGAATTAGGTCTGCGTGGAAATCATGGTGGGGCTAAATGAGAGAAAGCGTGGAGAGTGTGCTCAGCACTGGCACAGGGCAAGTGTGTCTGTAACGCCCATAGCTCTCATCATCGCCCTCCTCGATATCATCATGTGTGAATCCCCTGACGTCACAGATCGGTTGTCCTGGAGTGGTTTGGCACAGGGCTCTTATGCGCTATGCCTGCATTAGAACCTGGGGGGTTTGGGAATCTGGTCTGAGAGCCCAAGCTGGCTAGCACCGTTGCACTGTATTGCAGGGACCAGAGTCATTTCCTCCATTCCCGTTTCTCAACATGGCTGTACCTAATGGAAGCTAAACCAGATTGGAGTTTTCCTTTTCCTTGTCAGTTCTGCCCCTTCCCATACCCAGCCCAGGAACAAGACTTCACAACTGCACTCCAGCGTCAAATCCAAACTTCAGCATCCATATTTCCTACCTCCTGGGCATCTGTTTTTAATCACTGAGAAGTGGATTTTATTCTTCATAAAACATCTTCACTAAATATCTGGAAACAAATGCATGGGAAAGCTGTTCAGATGTTCACAGCAAATAAGTGAAAACCAGGACATCCCAGAGCCCCCCCCTGCTGCCCAGAAATGTCTGCTCAGGCGCTCTTTCCTCTGTGTGGTACCTCTAGAGAGCATCCTCCTCCCCATCTTCCCATCTTCTCCTGAAGCGTTTTCCCAGGGAAGGAGCAGCCATGCATGACCTTGAGGAACCAGGTGAGGAGTCTGCTCTAACCTGCCTTGATGATGGACTGGTTGGGGGACAAAGCATGGCTGGAACCAGAGAAGGAAGAGAGACTCCTAGGTTTCTGGCTGGAGCAATGGTGGATTATGGCGACCCATTTCCCAGGCCTGCTTTAGGCCAATGTTGGTGAAGACACCCTCTCTTGCATGCTTAATTTCAGTTTCCCTACCTGTTAATTGAGTACCTTCTGAAAAGACACATCACCATTTCTGAGCCTCAGCTTCCTTATCTGTGAAAGTGTATAATAACACCTACTTTCTAAGGGTGTCCTAGGGATTAAGCAAGATGACCTGGTACGGTACGAAACTCACCCTGGGGGTTCCATGGCTGCCACTTCCCTGTCTTCCTCTTCCTTCGCTGGCCTCTATGTGCTCACACCTGTCTCCGCCTGGTTTAACTCAGAGTCAGCTTGTGCCTTGCGCTGGGTGTGAGCAGCGTGCAACATGTCATCCACACTTCAGGACAGCTGTTGTCACTCTCCTTCCTCCTCCCATCCCGGGGTCACACACATTCTTTCCCAAGTCCTTTCTTCCCCGCAGGCCGTGCCACAAATATCCCCCACATGGATTTTTAGGTTCCCTTCTCCTCTCTAGGTGTAATTTCCTGGTAAAAGCAGAGATTAAGAAGTGTTTGGCGACTCAAAGTGCTGGCAGTGACTGGGGCATGCTTTCCTTAGATGACCTGTGAAATTTCTTTGGAATTCTTCAGCTTAGCATTGATTCTTGGTATTGTCTTTGCAGAGCCCAAAGGAATGAGGGGCACACACAGATTCCTTCTGTCTTGCTTTCCATGTCTGTCATGAATATAAGAAAATTTTCTAACAATTGGTAGTAGATTCATGGTCCAAAGCAAAATCGTTCAGACACCTAACTTTTTTTTTCCTTTTCTTCATTGAAAAGTTTTAAGAGGATTTGTTGAGACATAGTTCATATACTTTATAATTCATCCATTTGAAGTGTACAAATCAATGGCTTTTAGTATATTCATAGTTATGTGCAGCCATCACCGTAGTCAATTTATACAGTTTCCCTCACCGCAAAGAGAAATCCCACAACCTTTAGCTGTCACCCGTCCCCCCATCTCTGCCCTACCCCCAGCCCTGAGCAACCAGTGAACTACTTTTTTCTCCATAGCTACCCCCATTCTGGATTGTCCTTTGGTATTTCGTGATGGGCTTCTTTCACTTAGCATAATGTTGTCAAGATTCACCCACGTGGTAGCATATGTCAGTACTTTATTATATTTTATGGCTGAACAATATACCGTTGTATGGATATGCCACATTTTGTTTATTCATTTGTCCATTATGGACATTTGGACTGTTTCTACTTTTTGGCTATTATGAATACTGCTATAAACATCTGTGTACAAGGTTTTATGTGGACATACATCTTCATTTCTCTCCAGAAATAACTTTCTAAAACTTCTCTTTCAGTAAAGTTTCCCACTAACAGGATGGTAAGAACCATTATCCTACCAATAATACAAACATAAAAATGTTTGGTAATTGTTTGTTGGATGAATGAATGAAGGAGGTGGCTCCTATAGGGATCCACCAGCCTGCGAGTTAGTTGGTGTTTGGAACTGTGCTAAGTTTATCTCATTAAATGAATACTCATGTGACGGGCCTGAGAGAAGTGCAATTATTATCCCAATTAACATAAGAGGAAAGAGAAACTCCTAGATATTATGCAGGTTTGTTTTTCCTCATAGGAGAACCAAACAGAAAGACATAGGTAGGCTGATCCCGAAAATTTTTTCTTCCACATCCCCTATGACATTTAGGGTTCCCCTCAAAATTTGCATTCATTCTTCCAGAAAAGAAGTGATAACTACCTTCATAATCTCCATCCACAGCCACCTTCCTGTCCTCTAATGACTTCAGTATAGAATAAGAATGCTGTAAGATTACACAAATACACACACACATCAATAGACATAAACTTTAGGTTTGTCCTCAAACCCTGCTAAAACTAAGGTTCCTGTGGTCTTGTTTCTACATGGAGTTATACGTAAAGAAGCAATTAGGCAAGCACAGATGGTTAAAAGGGAATTCTGATATTTATTTGAATCTCTTAAATGATTGGAGGAAAACTCAGACACCCTTTGTCCCAATCTCCACGTCTCCACGGATGTACTTCACTGATGCTCCGCACACCCTTAGCTGCCAACACCCGCCCTCCCTCTGTCAATCCTGTCACTTTACCACCTCTCACGTCCTGGCTTTCTGCCTATTCTCCATATTTTACATCACAAGACATCCAGGAACTAGGTAAGACTCTATAAGTCTTACAGATAAGACTCTCTTTTGGAAGGGTGGGAGTCAGGGGAGGTAGCTGTAAATGGTGGAGCTGAGAAAATTAGGGGTGAGGGTGAGAAGGAGGGAACATTATATTTAATTACATTTTAATCTTACAAAGCATTCATTTTCCATTTTATTTTTTCACTAACGAGAATGGGAGAATTCTGATTTGTTCAAGGGGTCCCACCCAGATCGTTTGACCAATAGATTACCATGAAAGGCAAATAGGTGAATAAAATGTACTGTGCACATGAATAGCAGAACATAGATTGGATAATTTCCCTAGTTTTAGCTAGAATGCAAATGGCTGGCTTTACATAGATACCTGATCCTCATTATTCACAGATTCCATCCTTGTGAATTTTCCTACTTGCTAAAATGTATTTGTAATACAAAAATCGATTACTCATAGTGCTTTTGTGATCATTTGTGGGCATGCACAGAATGGCCAAAAATTTGAGTTGCCCACGTGCAGGTTCCCAGCTGAGATCAAAGAAGGCAATACTCTGCCTCCTTGTCTCTGGTCTCACAGAGTCTGCACGGAGGTGGAGAACCTGGGCTAGATTGTGTAGTGCAAGAAGATCGGGCCAGTTGGGTATTGGGTACAGTTTAATCCTAACTCTGGCACCTTTCAGTAAGGTGGCCTCAGGCAAGCCACTTAACACTTCTGAACCTTGTTTTTTCTTTGTAAAGTGGAAAAAATAGAATCTACCAGAATGAGTTTTAGGATTTAAGATGATAATCCGAGATGTGTGTGTGTGTGTGTGTGTGCGTGCATGTGTGTGTGTGTGCGCACATATTTCACCTTGGAGCCTTGATTCAGTATTCACTAGTGCAGTGTTCAAGGTGACTTTATGGAGTACAGATTTGTGAATATGACAGTTGACTGCAGGTTGGTTTCATGGCCCTGGTGTGACTTGAATGACGGAACGGAATCTACACCCATTTTTGGAAACTAGCAGAGGGCTGGGCATTCTGCTCAGGACTCCTCTTCCCAGGATTCATGAACTCAGATTTTTGTCTGTTTCTCTATTTAAGCATCACAAAAATGTAGGCATTGGAGATGTAAGACTTTAAAGATCACCTATCTATTTTTTCCCTCACTGTGAACCTTTTCTTTAAATGAAATCTGACACGGAAACCTTGATATAAAATCAGACAAAAGTAGAGCCATATCTTTGAAAGAAGGGGCCCAGAGGAATGTGCAGTCTTGACAGCTAGGATTTTCCTTGAGTCCTTTCTCCCTACTCCACATCCCTGGAAAGGACCAAGGGGATGTACAGAGAACTGGTAAAAGAATGTGTGGACCATTGGTTTTGTCCAATATCCTCATGCTTTGTTTGAGTAAATTCAGACTCTGAGAAGTAAATTCCATAAAAGTGTAAATTAACAAAGTCCTAAATATCAAGGCTCTCACATTCTATAAAATATTATGATTCCTCCAAAGTCATCTATCTGAGGTACCAAACCATCAACCAAGACTTGCCTCTAATTTATCTTCTTTATTCTCAACAAACACAGCATCGAGAACATAGAATGGAAGGATTTTTCTTAGTTTAAGAGGAAGGCATCATTAACATTAGCTGATTTTAATCCTAAAATAGGATATATTCAATACTTTGTGTATATATATATGCTGGCCACGTATAATCCAGTTCAACAATACCAAGGGGCAAATATTGGATTTCTAGTTCATAGGACTTCCATGAAAAATACAGATAACTGTAAAACCATAATTATAAAAGCATGCCATTCTCCTCTGGTTTGGAATACTTAAATTATGCATTTTGTTTAAAGCTAGGATCAATTTATCTACCCATGTACCTATCTAAGTTTTTTCACTAAAACAAACTGATTTGTTTCAAAGTTTAGAGGACTTATACCCAGAGAAGTCAGTTTTCTTATTCAAGATCACACAGCTAGTTTGCAGTGGAGCTAGACCTCAGACTGAAAACATTTTCTCTTGGTTCACTGCTTTCTTCACTCTTAACATTATTTACTGAAATCATATCAGTAAGTCAGTAAGGGAATCTAATTTAGGGAATAGAATCATATTACTCAGGAAAAAGAGAGAAATCCTTTGTTGATTCCATAATTTTCCAGTTCAAGACAGATCTTGGCCTCTACTCCATGGAAGGTTGGGTCCCAGAAGAAAACAGAATTTTAAAAAGTAAGTTCCTTTTTGGCTTCTTTTAAGTTTTGAAGCAATCAGGTTCTGGAGATTTAAGGGTGATTCAAGAGATTTTCAAGAGTACAGTCACTGCTGACTTCATAAACAAATGCTTGCATTAATTGGACTATTTGTATTTCCCTCCAGAAACAGAGCCACTGTCCTCTTCCAAGGCATTCGGCTGCCTGACTCCTACAGCTCTGATCCCATGGCTGTAGGGCTCCAGTAAATCCCCAGAGAAGGTGGCCTGCTAACACGCCTCTAGCCTCTCCTCTGTGGATGGGCAAAGGACTGGGAAAATCCCTTCTTGAAATCCTGCTTATTTGCTGGCTCTTCCCTCTTGGCCTTACAGGGCCGGACTTCCATCAATCTCTCCACCATCATTCTCTACACCTTTTCTCTGTAAGGTTCAAACTCCTGCATTCTTCCCTGGATCCTCTCCTTTGCTTCCTTCTCTTGAAAGAGCCCTCTAGAAACCTGTTCTTCACTCCCTCCACTTTACTAGGACAATCTAACTCTGCTGAGTCCCCACCTCCATGTGGAGGGCCCACTTTCACAATGCATCCAGATCTCTCAGCGGGCCCTGCTCAAGGTCCCGTTCATTCTCATTCTCACAAGCATAAGGCAGCAGGACAGAGATTAACTTCTACATCTGATAACGCTTCTTTAAAGGCCAGAGCAGCTAGGGTTGATTTAATATTAAACAGCAATAAACACCTCTCCATAAACCATCCACTTCAGCCTTATGCTGGTTTAGGAACTCCATGACCACCACCAAGAGGGTACCAGGTGCCACCATGATTCTAAGTGCTTTACCTCAGGCAGTCCTCAAGGGCTTTATGAAGTAGGTGCTATCATTACCTCCTTCTGCAGAGAGGGAAACTGAGCCTCAGAGAGGAATTGAGGAGCTGAGTTTCCAGGTAGGTGTAGGTGTAGAGGAGTTAAAGGGGCTGCATATGCTGTGCACACTACTGCCTAGTCGTTGTTAGAGAGCCTTTTCAGCCTCAGAGAATGCGGCTAACCAATCATTTTAGATTCCTACAATAAATGAAAAAATAAACACGCAGCTGAGGATATAATTCAGCTAACCTCACTCCCAAATGAGGCTGATTCCAGATAGAAAGCAGATTTTCATATTTACTGTATGTGACAGCTGTAGGAATTAAATGAATCATCTGTCTATCTCTATCGCCTTGCTCCTTCTGCACTGTGTGTATCTATCCCAGGGGTTGTCTGTCTCCCCATTCCAGGAAGACAGATCAGTGTACTTTCAATTATTAATTCCATGTTTGGATCACAGTAACACCGGTTCCAGTTCAGTGACCTGCAGTTCTTATTGATTTAAGTGATGAATTATCTACACTGCAATGTATTATTAACTTTATTTTGTCTCTTATTCCTTCCGCATTCATGCATCAAAATAATAAAGCACCATTCACAGGCTAAAAGGACCCGTTACCCTTCTCATATTTCCCATAAGGGCGAAGCCAGTGCACACCCGGGAGGTAATTACACAGAGCTGCCGATGGGGGCTGGATATTTATGTTGCCTATGAATTATTTATCTTAGCTGTGAATTTGGGGGAGGGTGTAGGACAGGGATCTGCGTGGTGGCAGGGATACAAAGGGGGAACAAAGAGACCCAGGAGGGACATTAATGAAGACAAGTGAAGACTGGAACCTTGGAGATTCAAAAGAAATGTAACAACCTCAATTCAAAAGGTCAAATTCTGGGGGCCTATATGCCCATTCCGATACTGACAGGAGGATGGTGGTGCAGCGAAGGTAAGGAGGCAGGAGAAGAGTGCTACCAGGGTCCCTTATAATGCCCTGTCTGCTCTGTCTGCTGCCATGGCAAGACTGACATAGCAAGGTCACATCCTGGTGGGACATGGAATTGGTGCTATTTGGCAGAAATTTGTTGGTGTTCGGCTGCCACCACCATCTTCATCTTCTTTGGATACCAGCACACTGTCTTACTGCTTGCTGAGGAATTGCCTTTCTCTGCAAACATTCTGGCAGGGCTGTTAGTCAAGATGCCACCTTCCATGGTCAATGCAAGCCCCAAACTGGGCCAATGAGATTCTCTCTTTTTGGCATTGAAATTATAAACAAAGGAACCAAAAAAACTGAATGCAGTAGGCATGTATTCATTAGCACTGGTGCTGGGTATGACTATTGAGCCATCACTGCTCCCAAGACCCTCTGAAGATGAACAGTGCCTGTCTTTGCAAGCCCTGTTTCTCTATCTTCTCTTTGTTTTGAGATGCGTACCCCACGCTCCCCCACCCCCACCATATGCTTTCAAAAAATTCTTTTTTATTTAACTAGTTTGATTGTGTTTTGTCAGTTTCAAGAAGATAACCCTGGATAAGCAGCCTAAGGACTTGGCTTATCTGGAGTGTCTCTGATCCCTGAGAGGTGGCAAATGTGCAGAGGGAGACACATTTGAATTATATCCTCAGTTGCGTGTTTATTTTTTCATTTATTGTAGGAATCTAAAATGATAGGTTAGCCGCATTCTCTGAGGCTGAAAAGGCTCTCTGACAATGACAAGGCAGTAGTGGCACAGCATATGTGGCCCCCTATGCTTCCTTCACCAATCAAGCAACAATCACACGGATAGGAAGAGATGGGCAGGATGGAGAGTGAAAGCATTCCTCTGTTCAGTTTCTCCCATTTCTCTTCTGAACTGAGCTCAGCCTCCTGGCCTCCAGGATTCCTGTTGGGGCGACTCCCAAAGTCAGAGAGCCTGTAGAGATACCTCACAGGGCAGCCCTACCCAAGGGAAGAGCTCAGTAGTTTGCCTGGGGTCAAGCACCCACCTATGTGCCAAACTCAGAGAGGTAGGAGGGACCCCCAAAGACCTCCCAGCTTGAAAGGGACGGGGAGGACGCTAACTGTGTAAAAGCTTCCACGTGAAGGCAGGCAGAGGATCCCCTGGGTCTCCTACCTGGCTCTATTGAACTCAGAGACTGTGGGTGAGGAGGCCTGCCTCACCTAAGACTGTTCCCATTTTGTGACTCAGCTGGGGACGCGGCCTTGGCATGAAACAGATGTCACACATGTTTTACTGTGCTTTCTGTTTACCACCCTTCATTCCTCTGATTCCCAAGAGCCTTTGGCCTCCCTTTCCTTTCTGTGCTTCTCTCCCTTCCTGCTCTCCACAGAGCTGAAAACACCTAACAGGTGGAGTCTGATTTTTACAGGTCAACCCAGCCTCTTACAAGAAGTAGGGAATGGCCAGCAATGCCAGAGAAATGAATTCTTTCTCATTCTTAAACTTCCCCAAATAAGGAGAAGGGGATCAGTAAACCACTGTGATTAGATTATATGGAAGAGGGTCAAAGATTAAAAATCCACTGCCTCTCATTATTAGAGGAGGGTTGACAGATTCAGACCAGAGCACAAAAGAAAATACATTATTTCAAAACAGGATATGAAACCCAGTCCCGGGCGATTAGTCTCTGTTAAGTAAATTTACTATCTAATCTTTTAACTGTCTCCCGAAATTGCCTGTTCAAGATTCCCTCCCTTCTCAGTTGGAAGCTCAGCCTTGGGCGGGCGCTGTCATCTGCCCTGACTCCCTCAGCCTGCTAATGGGACTGGGACTCATCTGATGGGACTGGGAGTTGGGGTGGTGGGAGTGGAAGGGGCTCAAAATGAAATGCACCACGTAATAAAAACAGGATGTGCGCACCACAGACCAGCCCAACTGGAGGAAGACAGGACTGCAGGACAGGGGACCCTGTCCCAGCTTTGGCTTCAGAGCCAGGCCCACCAACCAGGAGGCTGTTCTTCAACATCAGTAGGCTTATTCCTGGGAATCTAGACTTTCCTTTCCACTTGGCCCCAAAAGGCCCACATGCCAAGGAATCCCATGCTCTCTGATTGTTTTCAAATCAGACCAACCTTTAAAGCTTTGATTTTAAATGAGTGTTGCTTTGTAGGCCAAATACCGCAAGCCCATGTTGGGGCCTGGAGAGGACAAGATGTGTACTCGGAGGCCAGACAGGCTCACAGCTCCATCCAAGCAATGAGAAAACAAAGAGAAAACTGGACACAGTGAAAAAGAGGGTCTGTTCCTCAGTGTCATTCTTGGCTTGGGTGCCACTGTCACAATATGGAGCATAGGAATCAGAGAGAATGTCAAAACCAAATCAACTCCTTCCCTTCTCTATTTACCAAAAGGAACCCTTTTTTCCTATGCTTCATGATTTTCTCATCATCTGTTTAGTCTAAAAGGCTGAACTATCGCACAAAGAAAGTTCTCTCCAAGAATGAGTTTTCCAGAAAAAGCTCTTCAGAAAGGGTAGTGTGTGTGACGCTCTCTACAGCCTGGAGAATGGGGCATGTGTTTAACAGGAGGGGCCTGGGGCAGAGCTGGACTCCCTGAAGGATTCCCAAGGTGCTCTGTTTGTGTGATTTATCCCTTCTGGAAAATCCAAACACACAATGTGCCTGCTGCAAAAGCAAGGGCAGACAGACACAGGGCCTCGGGCTCCTGAACAGCAGTAACCGCACACTGCTCCCTTTCCTCGGGCCTTTCTCAATTTTAGTCTTTGTAGGTTTCAAGCAAAGCAGATTAAAGGGAGAAGTGTGTAGTTTTACTGCGGATCAGTGGGTGTCATTCCTCTCTCTCTCCTTAGTCCACAGCGCACTTCACAAAGAACCTGAGAGTGGGAACTGGGCAAAAGGGGCTTCCCTCAGCTCCTGGGGTTTCAGAATCTGACATGTCATCTTGCTCATCAAGGAAGAACAACACACGACTCAGAGGCCCCCCCATTTGTAGATAGGGGGGCAAAACACACAGAAGACTCAGGGCCTAAACCCTTTTCATCTAATAACCATTTGTTCACAGGAGGTTTTATTTACATTGCAGAAGAGCTAGACGAGTTCTGCATGCCTGTGAAATTCCAGCCCCCACACCCCTTCTCCCCGCCTGAAATGTACTATGGAGCCATGCCCGGTTTGAGACTCGTGTGGAAGCTGATGGAGATGGCAGGCAGTTAAAAACGTGTCCTCACTCACATGTCATCTGACCAAGGCAAAGGCCACTTCTTAGGCCAAGAACTGTGCTCAGGGCTTGAAATGCATGATTTTATTTGAGCTTCAAAACAGTCCTGTGAAGCCAATGCTTTTATTTTCATCCCTGTTGTTTTGAGGCAATTGAAGCTCAGAGAATGTCAGTCCTTATCAAAGGTTACCCAGCTTGGTTAAGTGGCAGAGTGACGATTAGGACAAAGACCTGCCTTTCTGCATAGTCCAAGATCTTATCTTCCCATACCGACTTCAGCAATATGGTAAGTCTTCAGGAAGGCCCCAGAATTTTCCATGCCCTTTGATACAGTGCTTACAAGGCTATGGACTTCACCTACAAACATAATCATGAAGGCAAAGATATATTTACAAGTAACACTACTGGTAACAGCAGACATTTGGAAGCAAAATAGGGTATTGGTTGAATAAAGTATCATATTCTTACAACAGAATATTATGCAGCCATTAAATAACTAGGGTGGAAGATTATCTAATGGCATGGGAATGTTTACAATGTAAAGTGAAAAAAGTGAATGTGTAATCAAATGTCCATCGATACATCTATTTTGGTACAGATGGACAATGGAATCTCTGACACTATGGAAAAGAATGACGGAGTTCTATACAAATACTTAGAAGTATTTCTGCTAGTTTTCACTTTCCCTCCAAACATTATTTTTTGAATAAGGAAACAACACTAAAAACAACTTTCAATAATCATGTGCAGGCATTATTTTTAGAAACTTTGCAATATATGATTTTGTTATTATGTGTGTGATATATGAGAACAAGGTTGCTTTTGTTTATCAATATACATGTAGTTTGAATCACACATTGGTTTATTCATTAATGTGACCTTGGCACATTGTGGGGTGTATGCTAACACATTTTTGGTAAATGGGGAGATACAAGGGAGGTGGGGATCACATATGAATAGAGAAAGAGTGGGAAGACAAAAGACTGAGTTGAGGCTTGGGGGAGTCAGGGAAGGAGGTGGGAGAACTATTCCCTCTTCATAAACAGAAGTGCCAATGCACATGGCGGGTGTTCCAACACAGATCCCTCTCATCCCCATCAAAATAACATAACAACAGAATAGAATGAAATGAAATAAAATAAATAAAGCCTCAGGTGGCAGAGCCAGCAGAGCCGAGGGCAGGCCTAATCAGCTGGCACTGTTCCCAGCCAACACTCCTTGACTTTAATTATTGCAGATCAAGTTAAAACAGGTACCCAGTACCCCAGGCACTGCTGCCCCTACCCCCACCCTTTACTATAATAACCATAAGTCCTAATTTCTTCTCTGATCAATAACTCCATGCGTGAATTCTAAAGATACATCATCTGCTCTCATATTCCTCTGATAAATGGTTTGAATCAATGTTAGGTGCCTTATTTCCAGATCCCTGGATTATTGTGTCAAACGCATCTGGTTTCCCAGGAAGCTTCCAGGACCTTGGATATTTAAAGGTATTGAAGGTTGAAGCTAAGACTGGAGTCCCATTAACTCTCAGGTGATCACTGTTGTCCATTTATTGTTGATTATTGGTCCCTGAAGATATAAATGCTGAATTTGGGAATAAGTTATCTAGAACCTTTTATAACAATTTGACATTGCCACTACCTAGTATGTAGTATTAATCACCTGGACTTTCCATGGTCACTTTCCATGACCAGTGTGCACAGTATTGTAAATATTTTCCTTTATTCTTATTATGTGTATTCTGATTATACTTTGATGAAATGCCATCCTATGCCTGTTTAATAATTAAATATTTGGGCTTCCATTTTGTATGTATTTTTAATTTCATTTTTCCAATAAGTCATTTTTATTATGTTTTACAAATGTATTCATCTATTGGTTGGGGATTATTTTTTAGAAAAGGAAAAAATCCATCTCCACAGATAGTTTCAGAAGCACTAAGTAGGTTTGGGTTCAGTCTTCTCAATTTTTTTTTATTAATGGAGATAGTCAAGAGTTGAATAGAGCTGGCATTTGGGGTAAGGCTTTTTCTTTGAGTAGAACTCACCAGGGCTTCTAAGAATCTCGTTGGGTTAAGCTGATGGGAAGGTCAATGGAGTGGGCGAATTCTGGAACATAATCTCCTTAACTGTGTCAAGGGGCTCCTGTTACTAATAGACTTATTTCAATACAGTCATTATACCCACTGCATCCTGCCTTCTTGAAATTTCACTCAAACTTTTTTGTCTGCATAATTTGCCCAGCAACAATAAATTTTTGTTTAAAACAATCTCTGCTACAAGAAAATATATATAACAATGGGGGTGGGGGTGGATAAGATATTGCCCATTGCTTTAACTTACTTGCTGAGTTTCCTTTATGAAAAGATAATCACGCATTTTAAGCCATACTATCTAAGCCATGGAATAAGTAAAACTGGAAGGCGTGAAGTGGTCCTACTGCTTTCCTGAAGACCTGGTGAATTGATGTCCCTGTCTCAAGCGACATTTCCATTAGTATTTGAGATAGATTTGAACGTCAAAAGGCTAAGTCAGACTTCCTGATACCTACTGGCTCCAGAAAACTTAGCGATCAAAACATCACTCTCTGTACAGTGAAATGCTCCTTGCTTTGGAGAGATCTCACAAGCCTCGTCCCCCAGGTTAACTCCCCAAGATTCCTTAAAGCCAGGGATTTCCCTGTCTGGTGCCCAATTTATCTTTTCACATAAATCAATAGTAGGTTAGTTTTAAAGTTTTCTCCACTTAAGCCCTTCAATCCCTTCCCTTAGGATGAGAGCAAATATCTTCTTCATCAGAAATACCGCAAACCCTAAGTGGTACTTTGATGTTGCTAATTTCTGTGAGGCTAAAATTCTTTTTGGGAGGTGGCACAAGGTGGTAGAGAAGGGCAAAATCTGAGGTCCATTCCCTGCTCTACCTGCTTGTAACTGTGGACTCTGAGGGAGGCCACATAACCTCTGTGCCTCAGTTTCCCCATCTGCAATATGGGGCAACATGACTCCTAGAGTCATTATAAAAATAAGTTATAAAGTACATAGAATGGTGCTTGGCACGTAGTAAATATTAGCTGGTATAATTATTTACTTATTTAAGAGGGTATAAGTATTTCCAAAAGGTTTTTTAAAGTGCATGATACAGACAGAGAAATCAGAACCGTTTTGCTTTCTCCAAAGAACCAAGCCCCCAAATTTGAGTCTTGGTTTGAAACTACATTAGGATATCTTTACCATTGTAAAAGAAGGTCAAGGAAGAAAAGGAAAGGAAAAGAAAGAAAGAGAAATGAAGACTTTGATAGGAAAAATAATAGGTAAATGGAGGGCAAACATTGCAAAAAAATGCACTTGTGACAAACCAGAATATCACTTGACTTGGAAACTACCATAAAATTAAAAAATAATAACAGAACTCAGAAAACTCCAAGGGAGGAGGAATTTAGACAAATACTAAGTGAATTTAAAATGCCAGTGAGCATGAGCAGGGGCAAGACCTCAGTGTCAGGACTGGCTAGGCTTCTAGTGCCTGACGCAGAACTCAAATTGCATCTCCCCTTTAACAAGGAACTGGTTATTCAATCTGAATTTCCTAAATGAGAACCAGCTACCCCATCTGAATTGCTCCAGTTCAGTTGAGTTACCTGGCAGGCTTCCTGTCAATACCCTCTCAGCTGGCTTTGTCTTTTGTCCATGATGGCCTCTGATCATCATGAAGTTAGAGCAGCCACACTTTTTATACAAGGCCAACAGCAGAAGAAAGCTTTTCCAGTCTCCATGAAAAGTCAAGGTGAGACTGCGTGGGGGCCTATGACCTCTAGTTGGAAAAATGTCAGGATACCTCTGAAAACCTCTTGGTTGCCTTACTTTTCCAAGATGAGGGACTCTAATTATGTTTTCTACTCTAATGAGCTGCTTCCAGAATTCAGAGGAAAATAAAAGAATATGAGGCTGATTTGCCGTTAGGAATTGATAAAACATGAGTTACAGAGGAAATTTATACATAATAGGGGAATATCTCAACCCTCAGTGGACTTAGCAACCCAGAGCGCTTGTTAAACAGGGAGATTCCTATCTGATACCTCCTTCCCCATCCCCCACCCCCATCCCAGTTCTGAATCATGAGGTCTAGGACCAGTGCTGCACTTTCAAGCACCCAGACAATTCCAATAAAAAATTTTAAGAAACAGTGATCTGGAAATATTCCACGCAGGAGAGAAATGCTAAGAGTAAAGGAACAAAG
Organism: Manis javanica; assembly: GCF_040802235.1. Classification (NCBI taxonomy): domain Eukaryota; kingdom Metazoa; phylum Chordata; class Mammalia; order Pholidota; family Manidae; genus Manis; species Manis javanica. The sequence goes on from NC_133156.1 coordinate 49,671,947, forward strand.
CCATAAAGCATCATCTAAAATTTTCAGATCACTGATAGAACTACATGCCATGATCCTCATGTGCCTTTCCTTCTGGGTGAGAATTCCTTAAGTCCAGGGAGTTTCAGTGTTGCACCTGCAGCCACCTGGGCTCTGCACACTGCAGGAGGAGTTCAATTACTGGGTCAGGAACTAATCGGCAACCCAAGTTCACCTGAACTCTTTCAATAACCAGCTCAGGAATCAGGCCCAATTCCCACTGTAGCTGCCATTTGAGCTGAGCCAGGAGTATGCCATCCTGGCCCTCAGCATTAGCCTTCCCATTCTTCAGGGTTTTGCAAAGTCTAAGGAAATAGAAAGAGATTAGGCTTCAGCAGTCTCTGCTTTACTGTCATCATCAGTCAGTCATCAGAAGAAAGTAGATTTGTTTATACAGGGGGTGTCTGTATCTCAAACTGAAGGGCAAGGTAATGATGTGGGGGAATCTGTTAATTGATAGTTTATGTCTCCAGCATTTCTTTCCCTGTGTTTTTTAAAAATTGCAACAGCCCCCATTTTTTGTTTGCATAGCCAGTCCTCCCACATTTCAGTTCCTGTGCATGGGTGGGTGGAGCATGGGACCTGGGCTGAGCCAATCAGAGCTTCTCATTTCTCTGTCCCATGACCCAGCTGGAGCCAATGGGAATGGGAGGAGGTCTGTTTGCATGGATGGTGGAACAAAGACAGAGGCAGGTATTATTCTCCATTCAACTTAAACCTGCAGGGTGTGATGTCTGGAGCTGTGGTGGCCATGTTGCCACAATGAGGAGGGCACCTGTCTGCAAATGGAACCATGCAGACAACACTAGGGCTGAGAGAGAGAAAGAAACTGGGTGAGGTGGTTGTATCTGAAACCTGGTAATCATATTTTTGGGCATTGGATTCCTGGGCTTTCAGACCCATAGGGCAATCCCCCACCCCCACTTTTTTTTTTTTTAAGTAAACTTGGGTTGGCTTTTCCTAAAACTTTGTACCTGAATGACACCTAGCCAATATAGTATGGCTTTTCAAATGTGCTGTCCATCTTCACAAAGAAAATGTCGCTTTCACGTTTTTGCACGGGATGGTGATACGGAGGCTTTCCCGTAAGGCATATACGTTCCGTTTAGGAAATCAGAATACATCATAGAGCTCACATTTTTTCAGAGTTCTTTTACATCTGTTCTTACATTTGATTCTCACAATTTCCCCTCCTATGGTGCTAGATGCTAAGTAGGTTCACTCCAGGATGCAGGGCAAAATGGTGATGCTGCATATCACAGGTGAGAAACCAGACAGAGAGAGGGGAACTAATTTGCCCAAGGTGGCTGATCAGTGAAGGAGCCTTCCACCTGCACTTCCCAGGGCTGTGGGAATGGGAAAGCCCACACAGGAACTGCCAGGTCCTCTCCCTGGGGAGGCAGGAAGGCAGCTCTCAGCCCCCTTTGGTGGCTGGGGGAGAGGGCTTCCCACATATTCGTCAGCCAGAACACTGCCTTCAGGCCTGTTTTAGTTCCTAGCATTCTGGTCCCTCAATCCCCTGCACAAATCCTCCCTTACTGATTGGGTGACTTTGACTCTTCCAGAAATGCTGTGAACAAGGGGCAACCTCCATACCCGCACCAGCTTTGTTTTACTCCACTGGTAAACATGATGTGGTTTTAGCACAGGCTTTGAGCCAGAAGGACCTGAGTTCAAATTGTGACTCTTACTAACTATTGATATGACTGTGGGTAAGTGACAACCTAAGGCTTTGTTTCCTTACCTATAAAATGGGGGTCATAATAATAAAGATATCATGGGGCTTTTTCAGATTAATGAGATACGTGTAAAACCCTTAGCATCGGTCTCACTAATGATAGCAAATATGGTTAGTAGTGCCTTCTACTTACTGCACATGGACTCTGTCAGCATGTCATTTCATGGTCACTAAGCTTAGCTTGCTCAGTGTATGATTCCTACCTTTCACTGGCTGCTTCAAATCCTGCCTTCTGCCTTTATCTTTAATCCTGACAACTTTAGTTCTCTCTCCCCATGTCCTCTGGATTCCACTGCATTTGACATCAGAGCCACTCCCCCACTTGTATCCATCCTTTATGTCCACTAAATGAGTTTCCCCCATATATTCAGGGTGACCTACTTCTCCCATCCGGACAATTTGTGCTGTCCTATTCACTCATGCTAATCTCACTTCCATGGGTAGCCAGCTGGTCAAGGCCATGAGCTTTAGGACCAGGTTGTCCTGTTTTCAAACTCTAGCTCTTTGTTTCATCACCTTAAAAAAAGTGACAACCCCTCAGTCCATTTCCTCATCTGTAAAATAGTGACAGTAGTGTTTACCTACCTCTCAAGGTTGTTGGGCACACTCTAGCAAAGTGCCAAGCACATTTGTTTATCACATGCGCATAGCAAGTTCCATCCTTGCTAAGCTAGTCATGGCCTTACCTGAGGCCCTTCGCTTGCTGCCTTATACCAGGCAGGAGCTGAATTGATCGAGCAGAGTTCCTTCTCTGCTATTATGGGCATTTTCCCACATTCCCCTTATGGCCACAGGGTGGCAGCCTATCCATTAGAGAGAAAGCCTCATTCCCAGAACAGGGAGAAGATGAAATTTCTTATGGAATATAGAGATGACTTTTCTTTTTCCTTTTTGGGGGTGGAGGGGCACAGGGTGGACTGAAAACCCTCACAGACTCCAGCTTCCATTTTCTAAGAGTTTTAATATTGGTCCCCCGCCGCCCAAGTGACACAGCTGAAGCAGGTTACAGTGTCAACTGCACTTTAAGGTGCTACCTTTTGAGGAATGCAGTCGGCACCTCTCCTCCGCTTTTCATCAGCCAGCTCTAGCAGAAAGTTCACTGGATTTAGAAATCCCTCCCAGGTTGGGCTTCCCTTATCCCACATCTATTTGAAGGTGTGGGGGAGGCTGACATGGGGCACCATAAGTGTAGCTAGGGTGACCGTTTTGTCCAGAGCTTTCCTGGTTTTAGAACTGAAAGTCCTGCCCCGTGGGAAGTCCTCCAGTCTGAGACACACAGGGCGGCGGGTCACTGCAGGCCGTCTCTCTGCCATATTGTTCTTCTAACTCATTGACATGGTTTTCCTTTCTTTCTCAATGACATCATGTGATTTGCCAAAGCCCTAGAATTCTTCAGTTTTATATTTGGAAGGGATCACAGCATTCAGTTTCCCCAGGATGGGAAGGACAGAATGCACTTGCCCTGGTCATGTGACTTGGCTGGCAAGGAAAGATCCAGAACCTTGCATCTCATCCACAGTTCTTTCCTTGAGTTTCCCGTCCACTCAGAGCCACAGGATACAGAAGGAAGGGTGTCTGGCTTCCTGGCCTCTCTCAGAATAGCTTCTGGAAAACGGCAGCCCATGGTAGGAAGCACCCAGGGAGACTGGAAGATGTAATGTAAAGCAAATTTCACACCAGATGCTTAGGGATGTAATTAATGCGCCCCTCAACCTGCACATTTATATATGAAGGTAAAGGGTAGATTTAAATTTAACCTGGATGGCAGACCCTCACACAACTCACTTTGATAGACTGGAGGAGGATAAACTAGGAAATTCCCCCTGGGGATCGGAAGGGCAAGAATGGAGCCAAGAAAGCCTTCCTGGGTCTTGCCTCTGGAGCACAGGGTGCCCCAGCCTTCTCTTGGAATCTCTTTGGCACGCCTCACCTCAGTCACGGCAGCCGTTTGCCTGCCTTGTTCACTTCAGAAAGCAAAATTTTCTAGATTTATTTTCATTAACAAATCCTGCTGAAGCAAACCCCTGTTCTCAGTGCTATCGGCCATTTACATCTCCACAGTCCCAGCCCTGGCACTAAATTGATTTGCCTCAGAGACACACCACTGAATTTGAGTTTTTTATTAGAAAGCTACAATGAATGCAGGAAAGCTTTGCAAAACAAGATAGAAAGAATGCCTCTTTTAAAAGCATGAAGACCAGGCAAATCCACTGATCAAATCTTTAAGAAACCACCCTTTTTGTTATTTTGGTTAAAAATTCTCACAAAACAAAATTACTAGTAACAAAAATCTTTACACATTGGTTTTCCAAAACAAACTTTGCAAGGAATGGACGGATGTACAGGAGAAGGGAACAAACCCAAGTGATTCTATGTATAGAAGATGAACTGTGAACTCAGGTTTTGCGACTTGAAGGGAGTCTGCTGAGGACACACTAGAGAGACTTCTAGCAAGTTCCCTATGGGGTGTGTGGGACTTGCCACACTTGCTCCCTCTTCAGGGTCAGTAGGAGGACAGCCCGACCATGAGAGAGCTGTGGGGCGAAGCCACAGCTGACCTGTGTATCTGATATAATTCCAAAGTTCTGCGTATGAGTTAGCTGAATCCTGAGAGAGCTGGGCAAGTCTGGGGTGTGACCCACACCCACAGGAATGGAAAAGACAGACACAGACAGGTAGTAGGAGTACAAGGTCTGGGAACGGAGGTGGCAGCCAGGGCCCCGTAGCTGTAGTAGAATGGGAGGAGCCGAGAGCCAGCTGAGACTCAGGGTCACCTGCAAGATCTGGAGTTTAATCACAGGGCCACCGGGAACGGTCCAGATGGGTCTTGAAGAAGTTGTTTACCTGAGATTCAGTTTCCTTCTCCCATAAAGTGACGGGGTCAGGTTGAATGTCCTTTCTGGTCTCTTTTATTTCTAACAGTCCTGTGAATAAATATGTAGCTGACATGTAACAGTCATGATGTTAAGCTGAGGAAACAAGAAGTCCAGGCCCATTCCAAAACAACTTCACGGCCTCCTCTCCAGCTGTTTATTTGGGTTCAGAATAGTGTCTTGAGCTCCTGTTCTCGGACCAAGCCAGCAGATCCTTAGCTCCTTTCCCCTAAAGATGTGAAAGGGATGAGCTCAACCAGGAAACGGACTGCAGCCCAGCTGAGTGGAGATGTCTCTGAGTGGGGCTGCGGGATGCTGTCTTCTGCCCTTGGGCACTGTGGCCTCCCCGGCTCCTCCGCCAGAGCACCTTGTCAGCTCGCACTCTATTCCGTGCCTCCCTTCCCCACTCCCCGCTCAAGAGGACTGGGAAGGGTGGCACAGGCCAGGAAACCCCAGTTTCAGCTCCAGAATGTTCACGAAAAGCCCGTTTTTATGCTACACATTAAAAAAAAAAGATTCTTATCCTGTGAAATCCTGTCCGTTTGCTTCACATGCACAGCCAGGTCTTCACCTCTCCTCACACCCGCCACCGTCACTTGCTAGTCTTGAGAGCATTATCTTTGTCAACTCTGATGAGAATAAAAAGGTTTAAAACAAGGGTATCCTTGTCCCAGCTGGGAGCCTGAACAGCATGCTCCAAAAGGAGTCTTAAGGGGACCAGAGTAGAGGACCTCACTCTTGCAGGGATCAGTACTTACGCCTGTCAGCTGACCACTGATTTGGCCTGGGGAACTCACTCTGAGGAGGAGGCTTTAAGAACAAACACCTATGTTCTCATTGGAGAACAGCATGTGTGAGAGCTAGCATTACTAACGATATCTGTCATTACGACTGCTACATGCCAGGCCCAGTGCTAAGCACTTGTTTGCATTTACCTCCTTTTATTTCTCACTGCTGACTTGGGAGATGGGCATTATCATCTTTACCCTGCAAAGGGGGGGAAGGGCAGCTCACAGAAGTCAAGGAATTTTTCCAAAATCACACAGCCAGCAATTGTCACAGGTGAGACTGGAGCTCAGTTCTTTTTTATTGCTAACTAAGAGTTCTTACTAGACACTATACTAGAGCATTTGCTTCCCAACAAAAATAACGAAGTAATTATAGCTGATACTTCCACGAGTGGTTACTCTGCCAAGGACTGAGCTGTGGGATGCATACAGATTGTCTTCTTTCATCCATTCAAAAGCCTTATAAAGCAGTTCCACTCTTATGCCCACATCAGAGCTGGGGAAACTGAGGCTCAGAGGGCTCAGAGAGAGGAGACGGCAGAGCTAGGATCTGACCCACTCCGAGGCTCCTGCTCTCAGCAGCACGTGCACAGCCTCGCCCTGCCTGCTGCCTGCCTGGCAGTGAACCCTCCGCTCCAGGCTCTGGACAACACGGCAGCCCCAAATGCTGAGGCTGGCTCACAGGCATCAAAAACTGTGGCTGTCCATTTTAGCTTTTTTTCCAGGGGCAAACTTATAGCACTGGGGAAATGCTGGCCTGGGACAATACAGTGCCATGGCGGTCTGTCGGCAGAGCCAGGGAAAGGCTTATCTGTCTTTCATGGCTATGCCTGGGACCCTATGAAGATCCTTTTTGGTCTTTCTAGCAGGCAAATTGTTTTCAAGGGCCTTTCCTGGAAACCTGAGCAGAGACAGCCCATTCTCAGATGGCCCACCCCTGCTTGCCCTTTGCCATATAAAATCAGCCCAGACTCCTGCCGATCTGTCCCCACACTTCCCTCTTGATGCTGCCTGTGTGCTTCCCATCCGCCTCTGACCCAGGAGCCTGGGATTGGGGGTGCAGGCAACACTGTGCAAACCCTTTCAGGGCCTGGGAGGCTCACTGGCTGGCAGGCGCTCATTTTTTATTTTAAAGGAAAGCAAACAGCAATATAAAAGGGCCCATATAGGAACTCAGTGTGCAAATGTGACCTGCCTGAGGCAAATTTTTCTAGTTTTCTTGAAAACGTGTGTTGTACCTTTTGGCCCAAGGCAGCTGCATTTGCCTCTGGGCCTGCCCCTCCCTTTCTCCTGGGCCACCATTCAGGGGTTGAGAAGTTGCCCCTTGCAGAAAAGAACCACTGCTGCGATTTATTCAGATCCTTTCTGGGGGCTGGTAAGGGCTGCTCAGTTTGCTCGCTCTCCAGCCAGAGTCCGTGGGAGTTTCTCATGCACAGAGCAGGGTGACCTTATGAATTAGGAGCAGGGGGGCTGATGACATATGCAAGGACCCTCAACTAAATGCAAAAGGGAAAAAAGATGATGATGACTCAGAATCCTGTCAAATTTTGCTGAGGTTCACTTTCACTCTATGCAAGGGCTAATTAAGCTGGATTTGTAAACTGGTTTTTATTTATTTTTTCCTGTGAACATAATTACAGCTTGAATTCTGTGGATAGAACCTCTGAATCAGTCAGTGGTGCTCAAGCTCTTTTTAAAAGCAGTGGCACCTTCTGCCAATGGAGCAATATGTGGACCCCAACATAAAGAACAAGTGAAAGCAGAAGTTCCTGAATGGAGGCTGGAGGCCTGGGGCCATGCCCACGGGGCTTCCCAGTCCCCTGCCCTTTCCTCCTGACTCTGACCATCCCCCATCTACTTCAGTCTCTGACATAGTCCATGGAACCTCAGGGTTCCAAGGGAGGCAGTTTGAGAAACACGGCCTCTATCAGTGTGTACTCCTTGCAACGTGCTTTCTAGTTGTTGCCTCCCAGGATTACTGAACAAACAAGGGGGACTGATTTCATACCACCATGTCATTAGCATTTCCATTTTGTGGAAATTGATACAGTGACCCTTTGTACTAGAAAATGCCAGTGGGTATCAGTAAAGGCCCTTTGCATGAAGAACAATGGCCACGAGAGCTTGTTATAAGCTTCAAAGAGTTCTCATTATTGGAAAGGGTGACAAGGTGCAGGATCTACCCACTGAGCCTCTCAAGAAGGGTTAGCTTCTGGGGCTTCCCTAGATGGGTATTTGGGGGCCAGGAAACTCATGCAGCTCAGTCAGGCCCCAGATGAAAACAGCCCTTAGGTGCTCACTCAAAGCCTCGGGTCTGACATTTAGGGATTTATCTTTATTCCCAAACTGAAAATATATATTTCTTCTCCATCTTGTAAGGGACTGAGGAAACCTGACATGTCAGCTGAGTGCAGAATGGCCAAGTCCTTGGGGAGCTGCTGACAGGCTGACATGATGGAGCAGGACTTGGGCTCTGCACTGTCCTGGCTCCCGGGGCTCGGGGACTGGCTCTGATACACCAGTCTTGGGGAAGGCCCCACACACGGTGCCCCACCTGCAAGGGTCCCAGCTTGCATTTCCAGAGGCTCCTTCTGTAATCCTTCTGAAGCAGGCAGGACAGACAGTAATCCACCATACACATATGGAGAAGGTAGCAAGAGGTGAAAGGTCAGACCACAAAATCCCCCGGGTGGGCAGGCTCTCTCCATCAGCTCAGTGTGCCCTTATGCCTAGCTCTGAAGGTGCTTTAGCCAAAGAAGTATTCTCCGTCTTAAGAGACTGCATGCTTTTCTACCTCCCCACAAGATTGAAGGGAAAGGGTGTTTTGTTTTCTCATACACTAAGTAACCAGGAAAAAAATCCTGACTGAATGATGAAAGGCAGAAAATAAAAAGACATGATGACTTGCGTGGAAAGCCACCGCCTTGCTCCCAGGCAGGCCTACCTTCTCTGGGGCATCTACCACAGAGCCACATAAAGAAAAGGATCAATATATCCTACCTTTTCCCCTTCTAGCAAAGTCCTTGGATTCCTCCTGATGTTGTATTATAATATAAATAAAACAAAAGCAAAACACAAAATTTATAGAATGTCAGTTTCTAGCAGCAGCTAACTGAGGGCTTCTGGAATCTGCTAGGATTGTAGGGCACCTGGGTTGGTGGTAGAGTATGTAGACGAGAAATCAGAGGCTGGGTTCCTGTTCTGACTTTGACTATAACAGGCTGGCTGTGTAGCTTTGGGAAGAGACGAAGAAGAAAAGGCCTTTCCCAGACTCTGTACAGATGCCCTGTCTCAGAGGCACTGGAGTGGGAAGGCTATGTGGTCTCCTTGGAAGTCCCCAGAACCCCATGGATTATGAGACTCATAACCCTGAAGAGTAGCAGGGGAGATGGGACCCTAGGTACTGGGAGCGGTGTGATGCTATCTGCTATAGCTGGTTCAGACCCTCAGGGCTTTCTGGGACACAGAGAAACCCAAAAGCCATCTTCCAAATTCATATAGGAAAAGAATGCTAACTTTTACATGGTCCTGCACCTTTCTTTTCCACACTTTCCCACCTGGAACTTGCTCATACCCCAGTAAGAAAGACACTATCCCAGGATTCGGTTATGTCTATCTTGGTCTCCTCCGAATTCCAACCAAAGTATTTACAGCCCCACACAAATCCTACGTCACCCCCAAGACTAACAGCCCTGCCATCCCCTGGGCAAAATGGTGACAAACAGAATAATAATATTTAGTGCTACTAAGTTCCACCATGCGTCAGTCTTTCTATTTTGCCTATATTATCTTACTGAATGCTTACAACAGGCCTATGGAGTCAGGAGCCATCATATCTGTATTTTTTCATGGGAGAACTGGGGCACAGAAGACTCTGGTACCCTGCCTAAGATAACACAGTAAATGGGGGACAGAGGCAAGGGTCATACCAAGCTTACTGAAAAGCCCCATTTTTTTTTTTTTTGAGAGGGCATCTCTCATATTTATTGATCAAATGCTTGTTAACAACAATAAATTCTGTATAGGGGGGTCAATGCTCAATGCACAATCATTAATCCATCTCAAGCCTAATTCTCATCAGTCTCCAATCTTCTGAAGCATAATGAACAAGCTCTTACATGGTGAACAAATTCTTACATAGTGAATAAGTTCTTACATGGTGAACAGTGCAAGGGCAGTCATCACAGAAACTTTCGGTTTTGATCACGCATTATGAACTATAAACACTCAGGTCAAATATGAATATTCGTTTGATTTTTATACTTGATTTATATGTGGATCCCACATTTCTCCCTTTATTATTATTATTATTATTTTTATTTTTAATAAAATGCTGAAGTGGTAGGTAGATGCAAGATAAAGTTAGAAAACATAGTTTAGTGCTGTAAGAGAGCAATTGTAGATGATCAGGTGTGTGCCTGTAGACTATGTGCTAATCCGAGCTAGACAAGGGCAATAAAACATCCACGGATGCAGAAGATTTCTCTCAAAACAGGGGGGGTGAGGTTCTAAGCTTCACCACTGTTGTTCCCCAATTTCTCACCTGATGGCCCCCCTGCGACTGTGCCTGTCTTAGGTTGTTCCTCCCTTGAGGAATCTTACCCGTCTCTGGCTAACCAGTCATCTTCCGGAAAAGCCCCATCTTTTATACACACATGTCAGCTGCAGTGTACATGCCACGCCTCTGATATTCACAACCAAGCAAATCCACCCAGTATGACAGCACACAAGCTTTCCTGCCACATAGCAGAAAAATGTTTATGAAGGAGCTGTTTAAGCCTGGGCTACAAAGTGGGGTATGTGGCTGGGACAGGGGAAAATAAGCCAGTTGGTTGATACAACAGGACGAACACTCCAAAGGTCATTTATTCTGCTATCAAATTAATTATATGATTTTAATACTTCCCTCATTCTTAATTATGATTCCTAAGTCATGGTTTGCACAAGCTAATACTAAATTTAGTTTGTCTTTCTTGGATCCTCAATGATTAAGTGGTGAAAGAAAAGGATTTGAATTGTGTTGGGGGTAATAAGTAGGGAAAAGAACTTGGTTAATCTTCTGTCAGAAAATTCAGAATCATCATCATCAAGAAGGTGCTTCCTCTGAGAGAATCCACTTGACACACTTGCAAAATAAATGATTCTCAGAGGGAACCAGTTCCAGTAGATGGGAACTTGTGGTCTCTGATGGTGGCAGCTTCCCTTGCTTCCCGCACCCCCCCCCACAAGCAATATGTGGCATATTTGCTTACCTGGCAAACCAGCATCAAGCTGGCCTGCCAGCTCCGCACACAGCCCGGCTGCCAGGCAGCGTGGCCAAAGCATGGCGGACATCTGGGCCTCCGTTCTTGCACACAGCTTGAGAACTCTGGTTGATTTCCCAGAGAAGGATTGCTACTGAATCCAGGGCCCCTAGTACTCCATGTCCTTTCTGCCTCCTCTTGACCGGCCCTGAGCGTCCCCATCACCCTCCCGCCCCCAAACGTTCAGCTAATATCTACCAAGATCATTAAGGACACAAAAGCACTTAGCACCGTGCCAGGCACAGATAGGAGCACCACAAAGCTCACAGAAGCTCAGCAGGCTGGAGAGGGGGAGTGAATAGACTTCTGCTCCAGGAAGCTCCTCCCTGAGGGAGGCCTGGGCCCTTTCAGATGGAGGAACAAACACAGGGGCATTAGGTTTGCGAGCAGAGCCCTTTCACAGCTCAGCCTGCAGTCCTCCCCAGACACACATGATTTACTTAGGCTGAAGTCAACACGGGGACATTTGAGCTACAAATATCCTTTCCCATTTCACACCAGAGTGACACAAAATGTTTCCATTTTAAGTGGATGGGGGATGGGAAGAGAGAGGACTGGAGCTAAAGTTTCATTTTTAATGAACACCAATAAAATATTCTTTCCAACTTATGCAAGAGAAAGAATCTATGACTTCCAATGCCCCAGGCTTGCTTTAATATACCCTTCAGCTACAATGTTAAACCCCTCATGATGCCACTGTTTGATGTCCTAAAAATGGTGAATTTGGAAACCCATACGGAATGCTATCTACTCTGATCCTCAACAACTCTTAGCTTACTGGAATTTACCTGATAAAAGTTACAGCAGGAGATTTTAAAAGGTCCTCCGGTATGGTCATGTCACTCTAGGCTGGTCAGTGATTCGGAGTCAGGCCAGTCCATTCAGTCCCTAGGCAGGGCAAGGAGGAGTTGGGCTCCTGACAGTGCAGAGCCCCAGGCACGCGTGCTCTCACAGCCTCTGCTGGAATGCAGAAGCAAGTGGGACTCACACCTGCCCCTTCAGGTAGGTGGCCTGAGCCAGGGAGGAGCTAATGTAGGGAGAATCTGGCTCCTGATCTCACCAAGTCTAGAGACTTTCAGCTCTTGCAGGTCTAGCAGGGGACTGCTGCAGGTTTGCAGTGTGAATTGGTCCTCCTGACAGCTGTGAGGCAAGGTTAAAGAACCCGCACGAAATCACGGAGGGAGGGAGGGACCAACAGCCTCATCAACAAAGATTCCTCACTCTCCTTGCAGTCCCTGTTTCTATCCCTGGATATCTCAGCTTTCTGGCCTAAACACTGGGGGATTTGACACTTGACATCCCTTTCCCTGACTGACATCTGCACCTCCCAGGACAGGGGCCTGGACCTGGGCCCCTGAGAGTTCACGTGGTGATCTGGGAAGACCTGCATGGCTTCCCGAGGGCCTGGATGGCTGGGGAGGGAACTACTCCTCTGCTGAGAGCCACGGCTCCAAATCTAAGGTCAGCCTCATTGTTTTAGGATCCCATATAAGCTCTGCTTGTTTTCCTACCCCTCTCCCCATTCTAGAAGGATAAAATGCAATTATTTTCCTGCACTTCCTGGGAAGAGTTGAGCATTTTAGGCTCTGGGTCTAGTGAGCATCAAGTCCTATTGGGGAAGATGGGATTTGAAGGGAGTTGAATAGTGGTCTGGCAAAGAGGTGGGAAGGAGCTTCTTTCCCAAAACTGGGAAGGGATGGGCATGGGGAAGATAGGCATATGGCCTCAGGATCTGGGAAAGGCTTCGCTCTCTGCTGTGCTGTGGTGTTGAGGGTGGGGGTGGGGTGAAAATACCTCGGGGTCACAGCTGTGTGGCCTGTCTAGAAGCCTTGCCAAAAATCCTGTCTCCCAGGGCTGTGCAACACAGTGAAGACAAGTAGTGATCCTACAGCACCTTACTAAGCTGATGGACAGTGACTGTAATGGGGTGTGTGTGGGGGACTTGGTGAAGGGGGGAGCCTAGTAAACATAATGTTCTTCGTGTAATTGTAGATTAACGATAAGAACAACAACAAAAAACATTCTGTCTCCCAGCAAAACTCAGAAAAAGCAGGCCGCTGCATCCTAAGGGGACCTCAGTGGACTGGCCAAGGGGTGGGGGGAGCAGGGCTAGTCTCCCTCCCTTTCTGGGAATCTTGCAAACTCCCAACTCTGATGGAAGGTATGCTGGAAGGGAGAAAGGCAGAGGACCCAGAGAATGACTGACAAGGGATTTCCAACCGTCCTGGTAAGAGGAGGACTTCAGGGTCAAAATTAGGCTGGTGGGAAGGTGTTTTTTTCCTGGGCACAGCATGCCCCTTACAGCCCTTGTTTGGCCTTATCTTTGGTGTCTAAAAAGGATCAGAGTTGCTATTCTTGATGTAATTACCTCTCCCTGAATTTGGGACCAATTTCCTCCTCCCCCGTCTCTTGCTCTTATTCAGAACGAGGTGGAAGGTTTCAGTAATAAATTCTGGGCATCACCCAGGACATCGGGCTGATTTCTGGTTTCACAGAGTTAAAAGAAGGAAAGTCATCCAGGTTGTCTCTAGAATAAAATGTATTTTAAGAAATGACAGTGTCCCTGACAGGGGGTTGGGGGCATGTCGAACCTGAAGCACTGCCTCATGCTGACAAAGGCCAGGAGTGTGGACAGAGGGCACACCCACAGGCCCCACAGGGGCAGCGCTGGTCCAGTCCAGGGGCAGCCCGCCGCTGAGCTGGCAAATCTATACAGAAGGGACCTGCTGGGCTCACTGCGGCTCTGGAGCTCAAAGACCTTGTAGCTTGGGGCTTAGCCTACGGAGAGGGGAGTGAAGGAGTGTGGAAGACAGACTGAAGGCCCTTCATAACATGTCCTCTCGGGGCCTGGATGTTCCTGCCCCTCTATGAAAACAGGAGGTATGGGATACAGCAGTATCCATCACTTGCAAAAACCAGTGCTCAATCAATGCTGTGATCATTATTAAAAAGCTACACAATATTTATAGATTGCTACATGGGGAGAAAAAAAGGTAATACTGAATGCTTCCTGGCAGGTAGGAATTAACAGCCAACACATATGGAGAGTTGAGTATGGGCCAGGCATGTATCAATCAATGTATTAAACCATTAATTCTTCTACCACCACTATGGGGTCAGGGCAATATTATTCACTTCAATTCTACACATGGAGAAAACTGAGGCACAAGATGCTCAGCCAGTAGCCAAGGGTGACATAGTTAGTGTACAGGGCAGCCCAGATTCAAGTCTGGGTGGTCTGCCTGCAGGGGCTTTGCCCCTGGCCACGGTGGTGCAGCCCCACTCCACTGGCTGGCTGGGGCAAGGCTGGGACTTCTCAAATATGTGTGCCTTGCCTTAAAAAAATCAGGTAAGAACACAAAGAATTGTAAAAGTTACTCACATGATCCTTTCCAGAAGGGGCAAGTTCTTTCTGTTGTATTAATTCTTAAGACTACCATTCAGAATTGTACAAGAAAAACAAGGAATCACAAAAAATGTTCACCAACCTAAAAATAATAGTGACAATAAAAAAACCTTTAGGTAAGAACTAATAGCAGAAACTTGATGGTACCAGAAGTCAGAGCATGAGATGAATCATATAATACAGAGTTGAACATGATATAATTGCTAAGTGTTATGGCACCAAAGAATGGCCAGAAATTACCTTAACATAAACAGAGCCACACACACCTACCAGTTATAAAAACCCTGAATGTATAATAAACATCTGGTAAATACTGATTGATCACTGTTCAGTAAGAACAATCCTGAGAAGCTTTGTAAAGTTATTCTCTATTTTATCCTAGATGTTCATTATTGAATAACTTGTCCTGCTAATCTGTCACTTGAGTTGTTTCAGAAATCTTTTTAGTGAATTCTGCACTGAGCAGGGTCTCCATAGTCTATTACTTTGTCATTTTTTTAGTAAAGCTGTGATATGTCAGAGGGGCATATATAATTACATTCAATTGAAAAAATGTTTTTCTGAAAATACTGCTTTTCACATTTCAAACCACTATAATGTTTATCCAAATGCTTTGCTATTTTTTAATGAATGTCTGATGGGGCTGCAATGAGAAATTCTCTGCTAACACTTTTAGGAAGTTCTTGCATCTAGTGCTTCTCCATCAGTAGGTTTTTGAAGCTGTATCTTCTCTATTTAATCCTGAGAAAATAAGTGATCAAAACACCCCCAGTGATTAATTTGCAGTCAGTCTCCCCTACTAAATTGTTTAAAATTTACCTTTTGCTTGGAATGAAGGGAGAGGCCCCCATCTTTTGAGTTTGGTCTTAACAACAAAAAGATTCAGATAAAAACACAAAATGACTATAAAGAAGTACATGGATATTCAATGCTCATGCCTTTCCTCCTCCAGTGTTTATAATGGAGCATTTCAACTTGTTGTAAGAGTGGGAATGAGAAAGTGAAATAGACTAGAAACAGACCAATTTCATTTTTCTGTCAGCATCTCATGACAGGCCAAAGATAAACCTCATCAACTGTGAAAAATGGACAATTCTTGGTTTTGATAACCTAGACTGGGATGAGGACCAAGGAGTCAGTATCTCTGGAACCCAGGAGTTTATCTCACTTGTTTTCAATGATTAATCCTGAACTTATCCCATTTCATCAACAACTTCAGCAAGCCAGAAGGAAGGATTTAGACCCCTGGCCATAGCTCCTCTTTCCGTCTAGGCTTACTGGTGCCAAATGAAGTGGTAATTAACCAAAAGTCCCCTTTACTGACATGCAGAATTGTAAGGCAGCAATATTCCAGAGAAGGAAAACATTGGTGGGAACCACAAACACATTTGTAGAGGTGGGGTTGGGAGAAGGCTTAACTGAGAAATAAGAAGCAGAGATTGTGGAGGTAATTACAATGGCAAGAGCAACAAGACAGAAACGAATATGGAATTTGGGGAGTTGGGATGGACACTAAGAAGAATGGTCTGGTAGGACAAGAGTTTCCAAAGCAGGAAATGGTGGGGATAACATCGGATAGAAGCTGCTCTAAGAACTCAGTTAGAGGAGTTTGGACATAATGTGGTGGCCACAGGGAGCCACTGTGTGTTCTAGAGCAGGAGAGTCTTATGATCTGAGTGCGTATTAGAATGCACAATGGTGTGCAGGCAACTGGTGGAAGAGACTGGAATTAGGGGGCTGAATTCAGAAACATCTCCCGCCTGGGACCAGAGGTTATGAGGGCTAGATTCTTCCATGTTTTCCTTCCTTGGTAAAGCATTTCCCTATTCATCATCATAGAATTTTGCCATAGAACTTGTACTACTATTTACTTATTTTATTCTTATTTATTAATAACTTGACTTATGTTTACTTAACAGAATCTGTTTCAACCTCACCTTGGTTTGTGATATCTGTAAAATCAAAAACTTGATAAATATGTATCTCCATAGGAAAACAAGTATGTGCCTAGTAAAATAAGTTTATTTGAGTTGCACTTGAAATCATCTCAAACCACCAGTGAAGCTGCCTAGGTGCGTAGGTTTTTATGTTTACTGGGTACACAGACATCTTTGCTTCCCACTAAAATCTACAGAGGTTTTTCCCAGAAAATTGAGTGTGTGTCTGCATGCCACGCAATATTGTATGTCCTTTTCAGTCACCATGGGGTCTTGAGTTGAAACCCTTTTGACTTAGCTGAAATTTGCAGAATATGAACCTTAGCTTCCCAGAGGTCTAAGTCACTTGACAAATCTTCCCGAAGCTCATCATGACTTTGGACAAGTCCTTCCAAGAGCCAATAACACCCTCTGGGGGATACTGACCCCACTCAGCTTCCAGACGTTCTGTGCTGAAAGCCATTTCTAATGGCTCCACAGACATCCTTGCTTTTTGGCGGGGGGCTCCCACTGAATTGCTATGAGGAAACTCTTTCTACAGTGCTCGGTTGCATGGACCAGAGTGAGCAAGAGAAGCATGTGCCCACTCAGGCAGAACCTTGGCATAGCTGGACCAGCCCTGGGGAGAGGGGAGCCCTACAGTCCCGTGGTTCTCCCAGCCTGTGGCTGAGAGAAATGCCTGGTCTCACCCATGGCCTGTGATTGCTCTGTCAAATCAATTCAAGAGACTATAAAGATATAAGAGCTGAACAGCACCATCAGGGGACTCCTCTTTTTTTTTTGTTAAGGCTCCTTGCCAGATAAAACAAGAATAAATATGAAATGGCTTCATATTCCAAGCATGAACTAATGTTGGGGTTGCGGCTGATAAGTAAAGAACAGCTAAACAGGCTTTGACACTGTGACTCTGGAGAGGACAACATTCTCCCTGGAAGTGGGGGTGTGGGGATTTATCGGGGCTGCTGGGGAGGGAGCTGTCTGGAAGAGGTTCCTCCCTCATAAAAAACCCAGGCCCCTGCTGACTGATTCTCACATTAGGAAAACATTGGTAAATCATCAGCCTAATCCCAGAATTATTCCCTTCCTCTGCTCGGAGCACGAGGGCTCTTCTCTTCTTATCTGTTTCTAATTTTCTTCACGGGTGCAATTCCTAGTGCATTAATTGAAAGGATTTTTGGCTAGAAGCCCATGACCCGCCTGGAAAAAAAACACAGAATCGGAGGGGCTGATATTCTGTGTGTCTAAGAGAAGTACAATCGGCTGGGAATGGTTCCTCTGGAGGCCCTGCTGGGTTAAGTTCGGAGCCCTGAGGCACAGACAGGGGAAACTGGCTGCGTGGACATCTTCCCCTAGCCAGGGAGCCATGGTAAATCACTGGCTTTCAGAATGTACTCTGGAGAAAATAAGGTCATTACAAGGCTTTCAAGATCAACCGTAATAGACTCCCTACAATTTGTTTTTCTTCTGCTGCTTTTACTGACCCCTCTGGGCCTTCCTCCAATGCTGAATTAAAATAGTCCCTCCACATCTTCCTACCTATGTGGCTTTGGACATTTAGGGTAACCTCTCTGAGCTTCAGTTACCATGCAAATACAGAGGTATGGAAAACCGTATTACAGAAAGGCTATGAGAGTCGATGAGATGGCGCATGTAAAACGTACAGGAGAGTTCTTGCAAGTGGGGGGCTCTCAGTTACTGGCCTTCAGCAGCAGACCCCTCTCAGCACCCTCAGTATCTTTCCTGATGATCCCAGGCTAGGTTGAACAAGAACAGAGAAATGAAGTTCAACTCGACACCATTAGAGTGGGTTTGCAAAGGCACTGGCCATAGTACCAGCATGTAAATACTCAGTTTCATTCTTCAGCTAGATAATTGGGATATAGGATAAGAGATAGCTGTAATACTCATTCACTCAGCAAATATTTATTGTGTGATTCCAGACATGTTTCTGCAGTGGCAGCCACAGCCGTAAGCAGAGAACACAGATGCCCTTCTTCAGTCACCTCTGCCCTAGGGTGGGAGTGGGGCTGGAACACAACCTCAGCAAACAGTGCAAGATGCCTAAAGGCCACCCGAGTCATTACTCAAGGTTAGTGTTGCGACCAAATGGCAGGACACGGCAGTTGTCAGGGCCACAAGAACTTAGGGGCTGTACTATTCCCCAAATGCTTACAGAAAATCCAACAGGTATTTGCTGAGATCTCCTCAGTGCAAGGCACTATGCTAGTCCTGGGGATGCCATGAGGTTAAAGCTCATAATCTAAGTGGAGGGAAGGACAGAGAAGAAAACAATCATCTTACTACATTCCCAAGGCATCTGCTACATCACTGTATTTTGGCGCCTCACAGCATAACCATCCACCAGCCAGGTCGACTTCTGAAGCAGGCTATATGCTAAACCTCAAACCCACTTTGCATGCTCTCATCATCCATTTCATTTACAGGATAATATTAAAAATTAGGAAAGCAAAGATTACCTTCTCCACCTAAGAGATGAGACAACAGAGAAAGAGTTAGTAGATCTGAATTATACTCCACTGTCCCCATGGCTGGTTCTCCTCCCCCTTAACAGCACAGCTCCCCAAGGGATCCATCAGGAATCACCCCCCTCCTTCTTTCTTCACTCACCCCCCAACCTCCCACATTAGCGTATAAGTTGTGATCTGGGACTAAGAGGGTTTTGTTTTTTAAACAGTTAAATCTTTCATTGAAGACCAATTAAAATTTAAAGACTCTCGCTCCTCCCCCTATACCATTCCTCTCTGCTTCCCTCCCTTCCTCTCCCTCTTTCTCACACACACTCCCCCCAACACATTCCCACTTTTCTGAGCACAAAGAGCCAATGACAGCCTGGTGTTTACTCTTAGCACCAGTATCTGAAAACTCAATGAGAGAAAACCTGGCCCTTCACCTCCGTGTGTCCTTCTTGCCCCGAGTTCCCTACGTGAGAGACAAGACGGCTCCCCCAGGAACACCAACCGCCTCCAGCCCAAGCGTTCTTTTCACTAGAGGGTAAAGCAATCCCTTTGGTCTTCTCAGTGCTCAGGAAATGGCCTGGCTGCTCCTGTCACACAGCTGTGCCCACTGCACTTCCCAGCTACCCACTGCACACCTGCAGGTCTCAGAATTTAGGATGTTCTCCTTTCCTATCACCATGACTCATTGACAGTTTCAGGGGACATTCCCTGATCAGCAAGGATGAAGGGATATTTGGTTACTCCTCCGGTCACAATCTCATTGTACATGTTCTTTGATCCAAAAATAATAAATAGACTTTAAAAATGAGATTATGTAGAGAGGGCCTGGGAGTCTCTGGCTAGGTGTGTAAATGTATTCACATCATACCTGTGTATGCGTGTGTGTACTGGAAAGTGTATTTTGGGGTACACAGTTGGTTTATGTTTGACTACACACACCACAGCCTGTCTGCCTAACCAAATATGTATGGAATTGCTTTGTTACAATTTTAAACATTCTGACTTTCCCAAAGTAGAAAGCTCCTTTCAATAGCATTTCTTCCCAAGATTTATCAGAGTCTAAGATGGCCCCTTCCTAATGCAGTCATGTTATACCTACACAAGCATATATGTGTGCATATGTATGTACATACACACATGCATGCACGCACACACATGCATGCACACACTTTGATTTTAGAGATCTTGGGTTTTCCATGACTTCTCTCATTAGAACACTACGTGTTGATTTGGATATTAATTGTCCTTGCCAATGTCCTTTTCTCCTTTGCCTTAATGGGACACTGAAGAGTGACCTCCTTGCAAAGCAGCCAGCCTGCCAAGAGATTCCGGATCTGGGCTTCATGGAGCTGAGTCTGAGGAGAAACTAGCCACGTTCCTCCGGTATTACTGAGTAGAGAGCAGCTGTCCGCCATGATGTTGGGCATGTACTCCCAGCTTTATATGGTTCTTGGTGAAGTGATGCTAACTTTATCCTTATCCCAGGTGAAGTCCATACAGGGAAAGACAGAAATCAAGAAGCAAAAACAGATCAATTATTTGTGATGGAAATAAAGAATTTCTGGTGGGATGTGAGTTAGAGAAAATTCTGGGTCCCATGGAGAAGAGGGTCTCTAGATTTTTATGAACGAGGAAAACAAATCCTGTGGTGACTCACCTGTGGGTCAGCACATTAATCTGTGGCAAAGAGCTGGTGATGCTGGGAGGGCATCCTAAGAAAAGGAAGAGCACATGGAGAATGGGGCCTTTCCCTGGCCATGCAGAGGAGCAGAGAGGCTTGGAAAAAAGATTGTAATAATTGCTAGATCTGGCACTTGGGAAGAGCCAGAAAAACCCACAGATCCTGGCCAGATCCTTCTCTTTACTGGGACAGAGGAGCTCCAGCCCAGCTACTGACTTCCCTTGTGTGTCTGAATGAGCCACTTGGTCTCACCATCCCCCTTTTAAAAAGAGAAATCTCCCTGCCCTTTCTTCCAAAAGCAATAATAGAAAACACAACACCCTTACTATTATTATACACCAGGTCCTGTGGCAAGCACTTACACACATTTCTCACATGACACTCGCCCGCTTCCTGGCAAACATGTATGTGCTGTCATTCTTCACGCATCTCTGATGAGGGAGCTGAAGTTCAGAGATGAGCTAACTTGCTTGAGGTCATACTGCTGGTAAGTGGATGAGCTGAGATTTGAGCAAAGGTACCTTGACCTTTCTGCACCCAAGCTAACATTTCAGTATGAGCAAAAATTACTGCTCTCCTTACAAGACACCAGGGAAGGTAAATTAGGAGAAAGAGATCACTTTGGAACAAAAGCAAGTTTGAAAGGTCCTCAAAAGGTATCAAATCAGAAAATTGTCTTCCTCCTCTGGAAACTTCCATTCTACATCCATGTACTCTTCTGCAACTATGGGGATCTACAGCCCCGCTAATTTGCTTTCCAGATCCCATGTGGCTGTGTCTCTGGGTGACTTGGATGAGTCATCTGACAAGGTCTGCAAGACTCTTGGAAAGATGTTAGTTGCAAATGATGCCAAGTGTCATCTATAAATACACTCCACCCTCCTCATCAAAGAGCAAGCATTGTGTGTAGCTACCAGCCCCTTTACATGTCACCCTTCTGTGCCCAGGCTCCTCCAGCCCACTCAGCTGTCCATGAAGGATAAACCAGCTGTCGATGAAGGACAAACCAACAGGAACACACAGAGGTAAGATTGAGGCTGCTGTTGCCACTAAAAGCAGCCAATTTTCCTGAAAGGTGCTTAGGATTGCGATGGTGCTAGCCCTGTCGCTGACCAAGGCTGTGTGCCAATGTCACACTAGGCAATTATAAGCCACCGAAACAAGTTCAACATTCATGAAGCACCTACTTCAGGTCAGACAGCAGACATGATAAGGTATGGTGCTTATCCTTCCCCCAAATTAGAAATGTAAAGTAGGAAAAGACCAGTAAAGATATGCCACAATGTAAATGTAACAAAATACATGCTAAATGAGCATCATTTTAATTATGGCTGGAACATATCTTGAACCACTCATTTGTATTTATTTTTCATTGGTGTTCTCCTTTTCTGCCCTCTCTCCTCAAGCAAGTAGCCAGCCAGCCTTGTCTTCCTTGCCTCAGAGGCAGTATGTTGCAGAGAGAAAAGGGAAGCCACATGCAAGACCCACTGACTTTGATGTTCCAGAGGCTGACACCCAGAGTTGAACAAATAGGGTTTTTGGAGGAAGAAGGAGGCAAGAGAGGATTTGTAAGAAGCAAAGTGCTCTAGAAAAAGTGAAGAAAGTAGAAAGAGGCTTTCTCCCAGAACAGAAAAAAATAAATACCTGGGCTAGGGCAGATTAGAGGGAGAGTAAGAGAATGAGAAGAGAGAGAAAGAGGCTGCACTTGTTGGGTGCTTAGGCAAAGGGGACTTAAACTCATGATTCTTGTCTGAGCAAGACCCCAAAAAGCAATGGCCATGTCTGTGTCTAGGCAAACACAGGACCAGAGGCAATTCTGCAGAAGAAATTCTCAGGCCCACAGTGTGCCTACAGGGAGCTGCCAGCTCTAACCATGACATACGGAGGGGACCAAGGGCACCCCAGAGGTAACTTGCTTGTTTTCTGCCTTACTCTGACACTGCACAAGTCCTTACAACTGTGGCCCAGACTGTGGGTCGAACCCAGGCAATTCCTACCATAGTTGCTTGATGGCCTGGAGGGATAGGGCTAAGGTTGCCAGAGATAATACAGGATGCCCTGGACTGGGTGTCCTGTATTTTCCTGTGCTAACTCTGGCTACCTTAGATTGGGCTGGAAGTAAAAATTAGGTTGACAAAGATGAAGTGGATGAAAATTCATACCTGAGATTGTACAACTGAATTTGTGGACGGAGATTCATATCCATTCAAATATAATGCCTTTTATTTTTAGAGTGCTTTACAGTTTATGAAGCACCTTCCCATACACTATATCATTTGGTTTCCCAATAACCTGGTGAGATGAGAAATTCAGGTCTAATTATTTCCAGAAAAAGACGCAGGGCTCGGGGAAGCTAAGCCTGCTGAAGTCGCTAAGTCCATGGGGCCAAACCTATAACCCAAACTTGCTTCAGCTTCCAGGCTCCTCTGCCCCTGGCCCCGACTGCCTCTGATTCCCAGACTGGCCCAGGCTCCAGCATTCCAGATGACACCACTGAATTCAGTCCCAAAATGCCCTTCACAAGCTTTTGAGAAGCATGGTTTTAGGGGTGTCTGATTCCAGGTGACCTGGCTCTGCTTTGCAGAAGAGCCACAACTAGGAAATGATTTTACGTGGTGAGGTGACCCCAGGTGAGCTTCCACGGCCTGTGGGTCTAGGATGACGAGAGTGTAACCAGTCTAGCTGCTAATCCTTTGGTTAGGTATCCAACAGGCTCAGCGACACCTTCCTACAAATATGACAGGCTAGATTCCTCGGCTGCTAGTGGGGATGGTGATTTATGGAGAAGGGAGCCACGCAAAGAACAAGGCCAGACTTTGGGGATGTTTTGTCGACCCCCAATGGGGCAGGGCTGGGGGAGGCTCCACACAGCTCGCCCCAGACAGTCGGTCCCCTCTCTGTCAGAGCTCTGGGTTTTACACATCCTAAAATCTTTACTTATGGACTTCAGGTCAAAGGGAAGGGGTAAAATTCAACCAGACTTGAAAAGTTACCTGCGCTGCTGTCAGCAAATGGGCTGCAGCTGTTTCACCATTGCAGAAGCTGGTGCTTTGAGGTTTTTTTTTGAAGTATGTTGTAGGAAATAAAGAGCATGATCCTGGCGAAGCCCCAGTGTATACAATGGCCCACTTTGATAAAAATGTCATTTCTCACTCTACACAGGGGGACATCAAGGCCAAGGAGATGTTCTTTTTTTTTAAGTTTTGGAAGATAGGAACCAGGTGGGGTTTTTTTTTTGGTTATTTTTTGTTTTCCATACTTAGATATTATAAATATTATTTATCATCTACTAAACAGTTAATACAAACAACAATAACTTTCATTGTTGGTGGAAGCCATTTTTGGGATGTGGGAAAGGACATCTTTTAGATTGGGAAGTAAGATAAGGGTTTTGACTATCACCCCAACATTCATTAACAGATACCCATTTTGTCATGTTCCCAAATTGATGTGTTTGTCTGTGGACCTGCGAAACCTGCATCGGAATGTTTCCTCAAGGATGCTGTTGCCTGGCAGCCACTAACATGGGGCGTGTCCTCTAAGGAGCTGGGCCCTTCTGGTGTCAGTGGCAGGACTCTCGGCCACTGGCTCCGGGCAGGAGAGTCCCACTCAGGGAGAAGCGCTCCTTCTCGCATCCTGCAGGGCTCACCTGAACAGATGGAAGGTCAGCAGGGGCTGCATTCAGCGCCAGGATTCCAAGCCCTAGCCTCCGCCCCAGGCCCGTGACTTGTAAATGTGGGGCTCTGCTAAGCACTGGGATTTCATTAAGGGCCTCGTTAAATTTACGAGAGTTAAATAAAGAAAAGATCCAGCCTTGGAAATCATTCTCCACCATGTCTCTCACAGCTTCTCACCCCACCCCCAATCCCACTTACTCATCCATTAAACAGCTAACAACTGAGCTAATTCTGGAAAGCTGCCCATATCAAATATCTTTAGAAGTCGCTTCAGAAAACGCCTCTAGAAAAGTAGTCACCTCTTTTCTTCTCTTACTCTAGCAGGTCTGGTGTTTCCACGAAGAAGCAGTGAGGCAAAATTGTGAAGAATGCAGATTCCTAAGACCCGGGATGAGTCCTGCCCATTGCCTGCTACCTGGATGGCCCTGCGCAGGTTACATAACCTCTCTGAGTTTAACTTTCTGCATTTATAAAATGGGAAGAGTACTACTACCTATTGTAATAACAAGTTGGGGTTCAACAAAATAATGTGCTTAGCACACAGCGAGTACCAAAAATGTGGCTATCAAGCCAAGGGGACTTTTGCTGACAATACCTGCTGCGTTGCTCCATCTTGTGTTTAACAGAAGTTTTGCCAGATGCATGGGAACTAAGGAGAGGAAATGTTCAGGCTCCTGGACTTGCAAGTCGTTCCATCTTTCTGTGATGTCATATTTTGAGCTGCAGCCCACAAATCTGAACTCTAAAACCCCTGTAAGCAGTCCTCACCTCCCACATGCCTTTCATCACCTACTTGCACACAACATCTGGGGCTGCTGCTTCCATCCTAACATTTCGTGAGCCTGTCCGACTCAAGTTCCACGGTCGGCATTACTCAGAGCAGCCAGTATCTGCCTGAGGTAAGCATGCCAGGGCTTCTGAGATCTGAGGCAGGAAACCCTCTTCTGGGGAAGCCGAAATTTAGCAAAATGGGGTATAGGTAGGGACACCTCTTTGGTTTCATGATTAAAACTGAAACTCAATCCCTCTGCTCTAGGGCACCTGACCACAGGTTTCAGTTTTCAAAGCACTACCTGGAGGCTTGTTAAGGGCAGACTTATCTCTGAAATTAGGTTACTCTATGTTTAGCAGCTGCTTGACCTCTCTCCTTCCCAAGCCCATCCTGAGGGGAAGACTCACATGGAATTAAGCCTGGGCTAGATAGGCAGCCCAGGGCAGCCAGGGACCAGCAGTTCCTTGACTGACAAATTTGGGGGCAAGGCTGTTTCCTACTCACTCAGGTCTCTGCCCAAATGCACCTCCAGAGAATCCTTCCTGGACCTCCAAGAATGGTCACACACATCTTACCTCTTCTTGCACATGTTCTTTTTCTGTTTTTTTCATGCCACGTATTTCAAAGCAGCTCATTTGTTTGCTTATTGCTTTTGTTTGCTGTCCCTAAACCATCATTTACATGAAAAGAGAAACTGTCTTAATCATGCTATAGGCCCAGAATGTGCTAGTTTTTGCAGTTTGGTGAGGGAGGAGAGAAAAGGATTTTTAGAATGCTACTCAAGAACCAAGAGGCCTGACTGCCAGTGAGACTTAGAGTGCAGAGAAGGTTCCATTGAGGAAGGAAGGGGGGACAGTTCTTTTACTCTTGATGTCCCAAAGCTTTGTACCACACTTGTGGACTGACTATACTCTATGACATCATCCACAAGGACCGAGCAACTCAAGGTCATTTCATTGGGAAGCATCACCGGCCATTATACATTATATTTTCTCTGCTCTCTCCCTGTGTCGAGTGAGGTTTCTGAATCAAAACTGGTGAGGGCTTGGATGTCTAAGGTCACAGAGTGGAAAGTCAATATAAATTTGATGGGAACCAAGAAAAACTGAAGTATGGGGATGGGAGGGAGGTTGGTGAGATGGGAGAAAGGAGAAAGCACAAGAGTAGTCAGGGCTTGAAGTCTAAGACAGGTCACAAAAAAAGCACATGTCAGGACTACGTGCACCTAGCTTCCCTCACATGGACACATGCTTTCCTTGGCTCCTCTGGGCAGGCAACAGTGCTCTCTGCACACGGACCTGCAGGGAAGGAAGCGTGGCTGGGCAGGGAAGGGCTAGCCGTGTTTGCAAGAGGATCAAGTAGCAGCCTCAGGAGGTGCAGAACTTTGCTGGCTACAGAACTAAACTTCCAGAAGGGCAGAAAGCAAAACTGGGTCATTGGGGAGGGCTATACATCCATAAAAAAAAATTAATCGCAACCCCCTAACCCAACAAAAACAAAGCAACACCCTTGACAAGTTTATGTATTGGGCCCAGCATGGATTTTCTGTGTATTTTGAAAGCTCGGAACAGGAGAAGCTTTGGCCACCCCCCTTGTCATGCTAACTATCGCTGCTTGAAAGACAGCTGTTCTTATGCTCACAGAAGGCTCCTATAAGGCAGGTTCACAGCATGTTTTCTGGTGACCTAAGTCCAGTGGGAGGGCTGCTGCAGGTATGCGTTTAACAGCTGGGGGTACCCTCTGTGAAGGGATTCACAGAGGGGCTGCAATTTGGAGTTTCAGGAGCCCATTAGTAATGGGATTCCACAAGCCAGGGTCTGGTAATATGCATGTGTGCATACACACATGGACAGGCAGGAGCAAAATTTCTGCTATGGTTGTCCAGAAATGACACATAGCCTGTAGCTGTGTAACTTTGTGCAATAACTCTCCAGACCCTTCTCACCTTACTGGTAAAATTAAGACATTGGTGTAGATGCTCTCTAAGGATCTTCCAGTTTAAAAATTCTATACTTTGATGACGAACATGACTTTCTCTGTACTCTCTTTTCTTTCTCTCTGTCTTGCTCTTCCATCTTATCTTCTCCCTTTCTTCATTTCTCCCTCTTGGCCAAGACCCTGAGCCTCACAAGGACCAGTGGTCCCCCACCCCAGGAGGCAACTAGAGAAGCCAGCAAATCAGCAATTGTTTCCACAAGGTATGGAGTAGCTGATAACCCATGATTATCATTCAACTAGCTAATTCTTCGGTATAGGGTGAAACTTTTTAAGGTATAGAGAATTAGATAGCAGATAAATCCCCAAGTCTCCCAATAAAAAAAAAACAACTAGCGAATCAGCAAGTAAGGGTCTTTGGACTGAGTCTTGGGGTACAGAGCAATAAATGCAGCCACTGCACTGAAAACTCTGGTCTAATACAGAAACAGGTGCTCACAGAAATGTCTGCTTCAGATATCAAGACAGAGCTAATGGGTGAAATACTAGCAACTAAGGCATCATGCTGATTATAGGAGGAGTGACTTTTATGGTTACAGAAAGCCTTCCTATGAGAGGGCACAGTAATGTGTGAGTATAGTGAAACATAATTAATGCCGTCATTCTTTACTAAGTGCATCTCTCCCTATAAATTGAGAACTCACTTCATTTGGGATGGGCCCATCCATTAAGTGTATATAATATATGTAATTATCATTTATTGAGCACTGTAGGCTATGAACTCTGCTAAGCTTCTCATA
Source organism: Manis javanica (assembly GCF_040802235.1). Classification (NCBI taxonomy): domain Eukaryota; kingdom Metazoa; phylum Chordata; class Mammalia; order Pholidota; family Manidae; genus Manis; species Manis javanica. The sequence goes on from NC_133156.1 coordinate 49,699,352, forward strand.
CACATCTCATTCAATCTTCATAATAAAATAGGAGATTGATGTTAGCACAGTGTTAAGAGCATGTTAATGAGTCACCCAGATTCTGCCTTTTTCTGCACCTCAGTGTTTTTGTCGGTGAAATGGGGAAAATAACATTATACATCTCACAGGGTTGCTGTGATTTATCAATGAAAAAATTATGTAAAGCACTTAACACAATATAAGGAATGTAGTAAATGCTCCATAAACGTCATTTATTGTTGCTAGTATTCTCCCACATACATGGCTACTAAAGCCCCGAGAGTGTAAGTGGCCCGTCTGAGGTCACATGGCTAGTATGAGCTTTGAACTCTGGTCTCTCTGTTTCTCCCATCCTCTGCTGTCCCTTGTGATGTAAACTATCACAGCTAAACTCAGGTTTGCTAGATGGCAACTTATTTAAATTTTCCAGTAAACACAGCACCTTTTGTGTGACTTCTCAATCTACCTTTAAAAGTCATTATGGACCTGCAGTTCAATTAATTTTGCCCTGGAAAAGGTTGTGCAAATTTGTGGCATTTACAGTTAGGCCTTAATTAGAATTAAAGATGCCTGTCACCTTCACTCTGAATAGGTACATCAGGCAGCTGCATCATCTGTGATTCCTCCTCCCCTCCCCTCCATTCTTCTGGGCTCTTCTGGGACATTCCCATCCACGCTTTCCGAATGACCCAGCTCACAGGCACTGGGGTGCCCAGTACAGAAAAGTCAAGGAAAGAAGAGCGATGGCATGAAATGGGGCTGGAAACTAGAAACACTGGAGGCTCTCACCAAAGGGTGCTCTGAAGGAAAGAAGCCACCGTGGGAAACATTCCTAACACTGTGGCAGAGAGGCCGAACTGCACACCATCTGCAGCCAGCTCCCCAAAGTCAGCCGAATGCTTCCTAAGCGCCACTGTACAGCAGTGGGGCTAAATGTCTGGGAGAAATGGTCAACCCCAAAGGCGTGTTCTGCAGTGTTAACTCTAGCAGAGGGGCAAAATTGGCACAGGTAATTGGTTATATGAGGAAGTCCTAAAGGAGTTCCATTTATAAGGCAAAAAAAAGAAAAAAAGAAAAAAAAGGAAAAGTTTCTAAGGAATAGCTTGGTGTCTTCAAGCAGCTCCAAAGTTTTATTTGGTTTATTTGCTTATATGAGGAGAAGTCAGAAGTGATCTGGAGTCACTGAGGATCAAAGAAAGGAAAATGGGCTTAAGCCAGAGGAAAATTCCAGTTGGACAAAATAGTCCTGATAAGACTGCTAGATTTCCCTGCTGAGTGAGGCTTTGCTTCTACCCATATCTTCAAAATACAATTCCAAAACAAAACAAAAACTCCCTCCGACTTCTTCCCCCAGTCCTGTATGCTTTCCACTTTCACCGCTTGTCCCAGAATTACCTACATCATTTGTACCGTCCACTAGAATCACCTGGAAAGCTTAGGTACATGCAAGTTCTCAGGCCCTACCCTAGACTACTGAGTCAGAATCCCTGAGAGGGAGGTGCCCCACAACCCAGTTTTACAAGCTCCCAGGTGAGTCCTATGTACACTGAAGTCATTGAGCCATTCCCTGTATTGGGGCAGGGGGGGAGGGCAGTGAACCAATGCAAGGTGGCTTTCACCTTGAATTTTCTGAACATACACATTTTCCCACCCTCATTAGAGGGCTGCCGGCAAGAGCACCGATAAGACTGACAGCGCCTTTTGCAGGGAGATGGGCTGCTCAGCTGCTGGAGTACCATCCCAAGCCCGCTGCTGAGCTGCTGAGCTGAAGAAGCAGTTTGGCTTTGGCTACCCTTGTTCACAGACAGTAAGAGGGGCCTGCCAGGCCTCATCCCAGAGGGCAGGGGAGGAACTTCAGCTAAGGGCAAATTCCCATGCCCAGAAATCTGATCTGAGCACCACACTGCCATGCTCTCCCAGAGAAAGAAATTTTGGTGTAATTCATATTCTCCCCCTTCTTATCTCTGCCTTGGGTAGTAAACTGCAGGCACACACTTAACTGATCTGCTCTTCACTCTTCAATGCTTTGCATCTTCTTACTAAGGGAACTGAAAACATTCCCTCCCATTCTGATGGTAGGTGATTGGCTAATTCTAGGAGAAAGGAGGGGCCTCCAAGGCAGGTTTCTTTTTCCTTCTATTGCTACTGCATCTTGGGAACGTGAACACACGGGCTGGCATATGGGACCCCATTCCCTGGGCACTCCTGAAGTGACTGTCTCAAGGTCACCCAGAGCACACTTAGCAAACTGCCATCACCTACCACCTCTACCATTTGCTTAAGACCAGCTGGAGAGCTTACCGAAAATGCAGATTTCTGGGCCCTAGCCAACGATACCAACGGTGGAATCTTACATTTTCAATAAACTTCCTTCTCACAGCTCTCACTCCTTCCCGTCGAAGCTGCTGAAAACATTTCCCTTTTATGTAGAACTAATTAAATATGTCCCCCGATTTCTTTATGTCCTCTTAATCTGTTTTCTTTTGCTGCCTCCAGCACCCAGCGAAAATACACATACTTTTCTTCAATTCTTTGCACATAGTCTAAACTGTTCCAGTTCTGTATTTAGCTTGGGAACAAGCGTTTTTCCTGGTCCTGAAAAGAGGTTGGCAAACTACAGTCCTTGGGACAAATCTGGCCCACTGCCTGTTTTTGTAATAAAATTTTATTGGAACACAGTTGTGCCATTTTGTTCACATATTGTCTAAGTGCCACACACACTCTTATACTACAATGGCAGACGTGAGTATTTGCAACAAAGTATAGCCTGAAAAGCTTACAATATTTACTATCTATCCTTTAGCAGAAAATGTTTGCTGAATGCTGATTTTAAAGGGTGGCAGAGATTGGCTAGCTGTTCAACACACCTATTTCCTTGTCCTCCTTGGCACATACCTAGACTACACTTCCCAGCCTCCCTTGCAGTTAGGCATGATCATGTGAGTGAGTTCTGGTCAAGGAGATGAGAGGAAACAACATGTGCCCTGGCTGGGCCTATTAAATCTCCCTGAATTCATCCTCCATGGCGCAGACAAGCCTAGCCTTGAATCTAGGCAGCCTCCTGCCGAAGGTGGCAGAGCCTCATGAAGGAGTCTGGGTCTCTGAGTCATTACTTGGACACAGCCACTCACCCATCTGGAAAAGCCATTTTGGCCTGTATATGAGAGAGAAATAAACCTCAATCAGTTTGAGTAATTATATATTTTATTGAATTCATTCGTTATAGCAGCCCAGATTAATTTAACTTAAACACAGAGCTTCCTCCTTTAGGTAGAAGTTACTAGAGTTATGGAGTGAGGTTTACCTATTCCGAACACCTTTGTTTTCTCCAAAAGCATGGGTGGGAAGTGTAGTGACTGCTACTTATATACAAGGGAAGGAGAAGGATGGAGGAGAATCAGAGAGGGCAGTGGGGTGGAAGCTGTTTTTCCTGAGGCCCCCACTCACATCCTCCATGATGAGTTTGCTCTCCCCATCATCTATGGGTGGGCGCCCTAACTACCACACACACTGCTGGAGGAGGGCACCTGCCCCTTTCTCCAGGAATAGTTATTTCCAGGGAATGTGCAAAAGCCTGGTATCGAAGTTAGAATCCAACAGAAAGCTGTTAAGTATAGAAGAAAGATTTCTGAATGAGGTGAGGCATATTTGGCTCCCAGGTCTTTCCGGGAAAAATTAGCTGTGTAGCTTAAGGCAAGTCACCTCCCCTTTGAAGCCATGATTTCCTCGTCTTTTCAAGTCTATGTCTTACAAGTCAGACCCAGTCTAGATTTTAGACATAGCTAGCTCAGTGATTTCTAAGGCAATTTCCAAGGACCCTGTGACTCTTCAGAGGTGCCTCAGTGTCTTCTGCAATGTTTAAGGGATGGGTAATGGGTAATTCTGGGCTTCCCGTTGATTGAATCAGCATAATACGACCTTTTATTTATTCATGGTGGGAGAGTATTCTGAAGTGATAAATGATGGGCTCCATACAGTACCCTCCAATACTCGTACATTTTCTTGTACCCAAGCAGACAGTATATATTCCACCTTTGACTTAGGGATGGTTTGTACCAGAACAACACAGAGAACAAAGACATTAATTATTGGCTTTTAAGTATGAAAAATCTAGACCTGTGCTATCAAGTGTGGTAGCCACTAGCCCATGAGGCTATTTGAATTTAAGTCAATTAAAATTAAACATTCAGTTCACTGGTCAAACCAGTCACATGTCACTGTGGCTATCATAATGAACATTTCCATCATTATAGAAAATTCTGTTGGACATTGCTTATTTGAAACCTAAGTGGACTAGGGATATAACTGATGAGTCTGAATTTATAACCTCTCTCCTCCAAACATCTCTCTAGCTGGGAAAAATATTAAAAGGATAGTGAAGGGAGCTGAGATACAGATGGGCATGTGGTAAGAGACCTCTTTCTTAACTTCTTTCTGCCAAGTAGCAGCTCTGGAAGTGGGTGGGATGAAGGGGAATGACAGAAGCTGAGGTCTGAGGAGACATACTCCCCTCAATCAGGTAGAGCAGGTGAGGGGGAAGGCCTCTCAGAATTCCATTGGCTCCATCCTGGTACAGGGGTATTAGAGGAGTAAATGGATTCATGGTTGCAATCAGCAGCCTTGCAGGAAAAACAGCCTTCAAGGGTTTCCCAGAACCTCTAAGGAGCAAGACTTAGAAGGATAATTTCCTGTACCCTAGAGACTTGCAGGGGAGAAATGAGCTGAGTGAGAGGGGGTCATCTTGTTGGATGTCAAGGCGGATAGACTTAAGTTCCATGAACTAGATGTCCATCACCTCCTCCCTTAATGCTGGGCACCATTTAGTTTTTGTGGGAAGAGGAAAATGAACATGAGTGAGAAATTATTATATATACTGATGTTTGCCGACTGAGTTGATACCCACTGTGTGTTTATGTTTGCCTTGTACAAAAATAATCTTACTGCTGAAAGCAATGAAAGGTTGAACAATTATATGAGTCAGAGGTCTCTGTTTCTTGCACCTAAAAGCATCCTATTGGATATAATGGGTTTTTGAGTAACAGGCAGATACAGGAAATGGTTTCAGGCCCCTTGCTATTTCAGATGAAATGCTGGGTGTGTAGCAGAGACAGAATTTTCCAGCATGTGCCCTGACACCCCTCCCAAAGGGAGCAAGAGCCATGCTATTGTAAGTAAATAATAGTGGGCTCTGTGCTTAAACAGAGGTGTACCGAGAAGAAACACACCCTATCCAAGCTTCAAGCCCTGCTTTGTTCCACAAGAAAATGAGCAGAAGATGAGCAGATTAAGCAAAAATGCATCACCTCAGTAAAAGCTTTAGATTGCTTGTACTTCTAGTGACACCCACTCTAAAATGATGAATGACCAATAGGGTCAGAAAGATGAAGAACATGACCAGTCGTCTGGCTGGCAGGCCTCTGAGCTGTGAACTTAATCCAAGAGAAAGCTGCCGAATGTGAATGCAGCGCTGTAATTTAGCAACTCTGTATGGCCAGTGCACACTGGGAGGAAGCGAAGGGGATGTGATAACAGCATGTATTTGTTGAGCATTGTCGCTGGGCCTTATCAGGTAAGCAGTGGGGCTGGGATTCAGTCGACATACTGGAGTTGAGTCCTCTTCTAACAAATACACTGCCCCCAGTGTGAGCTGTGGGCAGACACACATTTTATTCTCCAACTTCAAGTGGCAGCATTTTCCACTGGGCAAGAAAGCTACCAACCAAATATCTCTCACTGGGCAGTGGGAGCGGATGCACTTTTTTTTGCCAGAAGTTGCCAGAAAGGCTGTGAGACTTGTGAGGTTGACTAGGCCATGATCCTACTCCAGATCGGCATCTGCTTCAGTTTCCAGAGCAACAGCACAGAACTGGGAGAACATACGTGTTATCAGATTTGGACAGGGAGACGAGCAGCAGTGTTTGTCAGTGGGAACGGAGTGTGACACAAACAGCCTGGGCTTCGTGCCTTGCCCAAGCTGTCACACGCTCCATGTCCTTCAGCAGCAAACTGATAACAACCCAGAATAAACCACCCCCGCTTGTCTTTAAGAGGAGTAACAGAGAATGGGGGGAAAATAGACAAAATAAAGACAGGTCACAAACCCAAGACATAGGTTCAGCTTCAAGCAATGGCTACCTAGGTGCACAATTCTCATGGGGCCTCAGGATTACAGTGCAACGGTGATGCCTAACATCTCCAGACACCTCTAAGTCTCACCAAGTAAGAAGAGAACTTGTAAATTTAAATTACTTCTTATTAGGACACTGTTCTTCATTATTGGGACTGTACTTTTCCAGAGAACAGGTCTGAATGGAAGTGTGAGTCACAGAAAATGTTGGAAGTTTCAGAATGCAATCTATTTCCTTTTGTTGGGTCCAAATCAGAGAAGGACATATAGAAGGGCCATCTTTGGACACAATTCTGGAATCTATGGAAGAGAGAAGATCTTTTTTAAACATTACTTTGAATCCATCTGGAATCTTAAACTATCACTCAAAGAAGGGAAGATGTGAATTAAGAAATGGCTCCAGCCCAGTAAGGGAAGCATCAACTCATCCCGAGTTCGCAGCTCAATCCGGGAGCTCATATTTACTGCACCCCTCCTCCAGCTCTGCCTGTGGTTAATTTCCTAGACATGATGTTCAAGAGACCAAATCGAGTGAGTCCAGAGAAGTAGTAGAAAGACTTGAAATCATTTCCCTGGAACAGATGGTAAATTCTTCACTCTTTTTTCTTTTCTTTGATGATTTTGTTTTCTCCTGAGATGCTTTTGTGATATGGATTATGGGGAATCGAGAAGTCTCATTACATACTTGGTAGAGACAGACATATAGGAAACTTGGACTTTCTGTGGCAAAAACTCTAAGAGATGGCTGAGATCAACTCCCTTCTTGATAGAGAGGGAAGCACACAGCTCTAGGGGCCTCCTAGAGTCACAGTATGCAAATAATTCAACAAATGGTTTAACAGCAATGTTATCAGGAAAAGAATTTCCAATTCCATCACCATGGTGACAGCTCATCAAAAAAAAAAATCTAAGTCTAAAAATTGCCTTCATTTGGCAAATGAAAAACAATAAACAGGGCTTCTGAGGCCTGGACTTTATATTAATTCTTACTGCAAAGCCCAGTTCTCCCTGAGCTCCACCTTCGTCCGAGCTTGGTCCGAGCACAGCTGTAGCCACCTGTGGGCCCCAGGATGCACTGGAGCCCATGAGCCTAAAGGAGGAGTAGCTTATTCCTCAAACCCTGAACCACAAACCCCCAGCATGCTGCTTCTCCCGTGCTCTTGCTGGCATTGATTAACCCTTGCCCACAGGTTCATCGGCTGTCCACAGCACTTCTATAGAGAGGGCACTACGGCACCGAGCCCAGGTTGTGATAACTCCAGGGAGAGACTGCTCACAGCAAAGGAGACCAGAATGTCCTGGGGGGACTGAGTCAGGAATGGGCCCTTGGGTCTTCCTTCTGTTCTAAGGGAATATGCCACAGCTTAATTTTTATAGAAAAAAAAAATTGTAAAAAAAACAACAAAAAAACAAATTCTGCAAGTCTCTGAGGCACCCCAGAACAGACAATGTATAAGCTTAGCCATTTCTAGAACTGCAACCCAAGCAGCTGCTGTGGGAGTGAAGATTTCAAGAGGCAGAGCCAAGAGCAAGGACTGACAGACAGGAGAACCACCCTTGTAAGTGCGGGAATGTTTGCTGCACCTCTGCAGGAACAGGAGAAGAGTGAATTCTGGCACAACCACACAATGGAACACTGAGTTTAAGACTATGGCATACAAACTGCTGACGATCATGGTTATCAATGTGGGAAAATGTTCATGGTATGTGGTCAGCAAAAAAAATCAGGCTGCCAAACAATATACATAGTATAAACCTACTTAAATTATAATCTTTATATGTATATGTACACAAGGAAAAGAGTAGAAGACTATATACCAAAATGCTAATGACTGTTACACTCTGGTAGTTGCTTCTTTTTATCTTTATACAATTTTGGTTCCTAAAGCAGTATTTTGTGCAATAACTTTGCATTAATAGTATAACCACGAAAAATCCCACAAAACCCTAAAGCTACGTTTAGACCGACTTTCCAAGAGTTGAAGGTAGGGTTTGGGTCTCTATGTACCAGGCACGGTAGTGGGAGGGAAAAATTGAAGGACCACATGGCTGCTGCCTTCAAGGGGCTTGACATCTAAATGAGGGGTACATGACATAATCACCAAGTCACAGACCTTTAGGAGTAAGTGAGCCAAGCCTTAGATGGTGACACATCATCTTCACATGGGCAGATAGAGTTTAGTGGTTAAGACGAAGAAATCATTCAGTTTCCCATTTCAGGTGGATGCAACACTGGTCGACTTGCTTATCTGCTCTGAGGCCCAGGTTCCTTACCTGAAAGTGGACTTAATAATAGTAGAGGCCTCACCCCTGAGGATGGCTATGAGTTTTCAATGAGTTAAAGACAACACAGTGTCTGCTGGGGGCACATTAAGGAAATGCCATCTGTTATTATTACTTCATTGTCATTCTCGCCCTGAGCTCTGTGAGAGCAGGCGGGGACCAGCTTTAGCAGGAAGACTACCTTTTGGTATAATGTCTCCTGGATGCTCACAGTCATCTACCTTCTGAAAAAAGACCCTTCTTTTTAGTTGAGTGTTTAGACAAGTTTTAAATGAAATGGCACTCATTTTCACGGGAACGTGGGATGTCTGGCCCACACTTCCCTGGGACAACGCAGTTTTTATTGTAGTGCTTAATCTGCTAGTTATGTAATCTGTTGATGAAGCCAATCAATGGCTTCTCCCTTTCCTAAGCAAATGACTTGCTCCCCTCCAATCAAAAGGCACATTTAATCTGATTCGTCTTCACTCAACTCTCCACACTGACCCACATGTCATTTCATTTCTCCTTTCCCCGCCTGAAAGTAATCAGACTAGTCCAATTTGCTTGTGTAAACAGGAGGCCGAGGCGGGGACGTCACTTGGCCCTGGTGGTTCTGCTTTTTATACATCCCCTGCCTTGTTTCCTGAGACCTTTCAATTGAGCCAGACTTGGAGGAGAGTTATATTAAACAGTTTGACTCCAGACCTAAACAGCCCCTGAAGCATTAGTGGTTCAAAGATCTCCTGGTGCATTTATGAAAAGCCATTGATCTGGGAAGAGGTGTTAGTGGACTTGAAATGCACTAGGAAAACTCCTTTGCTGGCAGGAGGCAGAGTGGTTTTCATTAAGGAGCTGCCCTTTATCTTGTCACATTACTGACCTGCCCAGCTGAGATGGGTACTTCCCCCTGCCTTGAAAGGAGGCTGCCTCTGGTTAGAAACTGTGTGAAGAATGTGTTCATTTTTAAGACAGACACAAAGGACAGAGGTGGCTTGCTTTTCTGAGTCTGAACCCCAAATCTTTAAATTCTAAGTTTTGTGGTTGCTTCTGATGCATGAAAGTTTTGAGAATATTACGGGTCATTTCCTCAGTGTTTGGTTCTTAGGACTTGGAAAAAAAATTGTGAATCCTAGGACTTCAGAGCTCAAGAAATTAAAATATCATCTGGAATAAGGTCCATTCCTAACTCAGGGTCATATATGCCCAGGGGACCATTTATCAGTTTCAGGACTGTGTAGGTTGTCTCAAATCCCCCTCTGCTGCTGACTACTGGGGTGACCCAAGATGAATTCCTCCCCATCTTTGCCATGATCTTCTCATCTAGAAATTGGGTGTGATATAAGATTGTATAGCAATGATATTTTAATAAAAAAGAAAGAAATTGGGGGTGATGGCCTCAGAGGGTTGTTGCAAGGATTAAATATGTTAATATGTGTTCAATGCTCTACACAGTGCCTGACATCTAGCTGACATTTGATCAATGCCAGCTATTATGATTACTTGTTATTACTATATTATTGTTTATGCAGTCTAAATATTGTAAGTGATATTTCGTATTTGTGCACACATGTGCATTTTCCAGGGAAGAAGTCTATATGTTTCATTTTTATTTTCCTCTAAAAGGGAAGAACCACTAATCTAACTAGACTCTGTCCTTTAATTGATGAGTAAAACCGTACCCAGAGTTTACAGCGCTTTTCCCATAGTTATGTGGAAAAAAAAGATACAAGGCTAAAACCCACAATCTGTTGACTCACTGTCCAGTGCTTTGCAAAATTCTGGAAACATTTGCAAAAGTAGACCAAACCTTACCCAGGCTTTCACAAAAGAAGTGATCTGTAAGCAAATGTGGACCAGGATTACGTGTATATTGGTGGTGTCAAGGCAGAGCAAATATTCAGGGGTCTGGAGGTGTAATGGCTGTGGAGCTGTCAAAAAACTACTTGACAGTGATAAACAGAAGAGGAGAGTGAGCAGACCGACTGAAGGAAGAATAGGTGGGCCCGGAAGAACCTGCCTTAGCTCCACACCCCTTTGCATTTCCTATGCCGCAGCAAAGCACATTTATCCTGTGTCTATAAGCTTCATACAATCTAAGAAAATACATGCATACCTGGCTGAGGAAATAAGTCATTTTTAAATTTTGAGTGACTGTACCTCCTCTTTCAAGGAGACCTAGTCCTAGGTCTTTGAAGTTTGCATCCTCTTTTCTTTGACCAGGTACTTTAAAATACTTTAATATTTCTCTAGTTTAATGGTTCTCGAAGTGTGTCTTCGACCATTGCCATCAGTGTTTCTGGGAAACTTGTTAGAAATGTGAGTTTGGGGGAACTCCTAACTAAATCAGAGACCTATTGAACCAGAGACTCTGGGGTGAGGCCTAGGAATGTGCTTTAATGGGGTCACCAGGTGAGTCTGAAATATACTCAACTTTGAGAACTACTAATTTAGCCCATTGGTGTGGTAGAGAAACCTAAAAGGAAGGAGGGCTTGGAAAAACCTTCCAGAAATCTGAATCCCTGGAATACTTTCTTTCTTTTTTTGGTTATGAAATAAACTGGAATTAGATTAGTAACATAGATCCTCTTATATTTTGCAAACAAGAGATCTTGGAGGAAAGTGGAAAATATTTCAAGGCCTTTCATCTCAGTTACAATGACACGTTCATTTAGCATTGTGTGCGGAGGAGGAAGGAGGGGCAGTGGTTAGGCTTGTGGAGGGGAATACACAATTCCAGTGGAATCCACTGTAATTAAGGGGCAATTAGTATCACATTCTCCATCCATGAGACTCCACTAATCCAGTTAATTCTTACCTTTTAATCAAAAACAAACATCCCTGAGTGTTCTTGGGATCCTTTTAACATGTTCTGCCCACCTGGATGCTGCCCTCTGCCTTGTAATCCAGAATTAGGAGCGACTTTAATTCCTGGAAAGGGGGGACACCCTGCCATCTTGGTTGGGTCCTGCCAGCCCCTTGGAAATAAGCCCTCTCCCAGGGCGCACCTTTACCTGAAGCACATGCTTTCTGGCTAGACCCGCCCTCTGCCTCCTGCCATTACTGAGGAGACTTCCTTGCTATTTGGGTAGCCTTCCCTGACAGAGCCTTGACTACCCCTTTGGCTAAGTAATGCAAGTGCTTGGATAACACTAATGCCTTGCATTGCTAAGGCACTTTGCTGTTTCCATAGGCCTTTCTTAGCTGCTGTTTCATTTGCTACTCCAAACTGCCATTATGTCATTACTATTCTTCACTCCCCACCCCTCTACAATTTACAGATGGGGCCACTGAAGCTTCCAGGGGTTATATGAACTACCAAAGTCCCACAGCTAGTAACTGGATGACAGGGTAGGTTCAAACCCAGGTCTCCTGATTCGCAGGCAAAGATCTTCCTGTGACAGAACACTGTCTTTTTCTGACCACCCACCTAAATCCATAATGCTAATGAATAATGCATTTGTTGTTTCACTATGTTTATGTCTTTGGAATGTCTTTGAATCTATGAGATCACTGTATTTTCCTTCATTAAAAAGCCCTCAAGGAGAAGAAATCATAACTGTATAGCTTGGGCTCAAATAATAATGTAAAATGGTTCTACCTATTCAGAATGTCATTTTGTTAAGTAGGACGAGCAATACTGTACCTATTTTAATGATAAGGGAAGCTTGGCCAATAAAAACAACTTACTGTCTCAGAAGTAGAAAGTGGTATAATTGGGAATAGAGTGCAAATTTCTAATTCTTGGTGCTGTACATATCTACCAGATATGTGGTTTTAAAATTGTGTTCCTGAGAGCCCCAGAGTACTTACGTACTCCAGGAACTTCTGGGGGAGCCATGGAGAGGTGGGGTCAGCAGGGCTTTGGGTATTCTACCCTGAGTTTAAGTAGAAGGTTCTTTCTCTTCCTGAAAAAATAGCTTGGAAGCTGCTGTCAGGCTCTCACTTCCTGTCTAGTGAATCCAGCATTCTGGTGATAGCACTCTCAGTATAGACAGTACCATTAGGATAATACAGTTGCAGGAGGCCCTGATCAGCTGCGAAGTTCTTGCAGCCACTTCTGACCTCCTAGCTTGCTGTCAGCACAAGCAGTGGACACGGCTCCCTGTTTAGCAGGGAGGGTAAGCTACCATCGGCCTTCTCATAGTCTGTGTGTTAATTCAACAAATACTTGTTGAGAAATGACTATGTACTAAGTTCTGCACTAGGGTCTGGGACTAGAATGGTAGAAGACCAATATGGAGGTGATTCCATCTCTGCTATCATGTAGCTTCACTCCAATAAATAATTCTAAGTCATATTAAGATCTAGGAAGGAAAAACCTGCTGCCTGAAAGAGTAATGCTCATCCAGTCAGACATCAGGGATCTCCACTCTCTGCAGACAGAACTGAAGCTGGGTTTTCTCCCCAGAGAGGGCGAGGAGCATGTTTCTGTCACATGGAACAGCATTGTCTGGACATGAAGTGACAGGTGTGTGGCTCATTTGAGGACTCGGAAAGAGAAGCTGGCTGGCACCCAGTGAGCGGGAACAGAGAGCCAGGAATGGGAGACAGGGCTGTGGCTTACCCTTTATGCAAAGCAACATAGACAGTGATTGCTGGGATTTCAGTAACTCCCAGTTCCAGCCTAATGAACCTCTGGTACTGGAAGTTACCCTGCATGCTCTTGAGTGTGGAACCGGTTACCAGAAAGGAAATCCACAGCCATATGGGGAGAGATGCCCTTGAGGAATTTTCTTATTTAATGTGGAAGAGAGAGCAGGCACCATGGATAAGACCTAGAAGAGCAAGAGTGATAGCAAACAGAAAGTTCTACCTTAGATTTAGATGACGACATTCCACTATTGCCCCATGACATCCTATCTGTGTAACGTGGACAGGTCATTTAGCCAGCCCCATGGGCCTCATTTTCCCCATTTGTGACAAGGGGCTGATAATCCAACCTCAGCCCAATTAAATAATATAAGTAAAAGCGCTTTGTAAATGGTAAAGCATTACTAAAATGTATGATGTGATTATCATTAACCATACCAAAATATGCAGAACAATTATAGTTACAGTTCTGAGTAAATATGGAATAATGTTTTCATTTCTGACTACATTCCAAAAATGTTACTAGAAACCAAGGATTTTGTGTTCTTACATTGGTTAGAAGTTTCATCATATTTCATTAATCTACCTTTATTTTTTCAAATGCTAAAAATTATACAATTACTGAATAATTTTATTTTTTAGAATTATCATATTTACTCAGAATTCTAATTCTAATTCTAATTGTTTCATACTGCATTTCTCAAACTTTAGTCAATTTATATACCAGTCATATTTTTTAATGTGTAAATATTAACTTGATATTTTATTTAAAGTGAACTTATATTTATTCCCTTTTCTTTTATTTTTAAAGAAATTTCAACCTAATGAATATTACTTGTGAAATCACACAGCTGATATGCTTGTGATATTTTTTTTCCTAATTCACACTAAAATAGTTGGAGGACTATTTGCATAGAAATAATCTATATTATCTAACAGGATCTCCCATTACACCAGCAATAAACACTATACCTGGGAAATAATACTTTATACCATACACATTTCATGACCTTTTTAAATATCAAGATGAATATGGCCTTCCACTAGCTCAGTGGTTCTTAACATTAGAATCACCTGGAAAGCTTTTAAAACTCAATTCCTAGCTGGACCCCAAGTAATTAAATAAAAATCCCCAGGTATGGGACCCAAGCCTCAATATTTTTGAAGTGCTCTGGGATGTTGCCTATGTGAACCCAGGTTGAGAAACACTGACCTAAATTCTTTGATGCCTTCCAGGATTGCCTCAGCCTCCTAGGACTGTACACTGAGGACAGACTGTACAGGGAGACCCTGGCAGGAGTGGAGCCAGTCACTGTTTTTGCCTCATGCAGAAGGGGATAGCCATCGGGATGGATAAATGGCAGTAGTTGCAGTCACTACTGCTATTAATAGGTAACGATAACTGAGGGCTACCTGATGTCAGTTACTCTTTGAGTACTTTATAAGAATTATCTCACTTAATCTTCACAGCAGTCCTGTAAAGGGAGCACCATAGTGATCTATTTCAGAGAGGAGGCATCTGAGGCCCAGAGAGGTGTAGTAACTGGGCCAAGGTCACACAGTAAGTGATAGAGCTGGGATGGGAGGCTCCTTGAAAGCAATCCTGGATTGCCATTCTTTCTTGATGGCTTCCTACTTAAACAGATACTGCAGGTACTAGAATCCTGTTACATAAACTCCAGGATCTCTTTTCTCTCTACCTTTTTATTAGACTTCTTTCCCCAGCCCTAATTTGGCAGATGAGCACATTTTACTGATGTGAAAAATGAAGACCTGTAGATGCTGCATTATTTCCCAGGTCATAGAGCCAACTAACTACATGTGTGGTCTTGTGAAAGTCCCTTAATTTCTCTTGAGAAAGACGAGACTATTTCTCATCTGAGTTGCAAAAATAAATGCTTCTGCCTTGCAGATACTGATTTTGGAGGACAAGGAGGCATCCAAAGGACTGGGTTGCCCCTGTTCTTGGCCCTGGAGAAAGCTCCCGAGGGAGGCAAAAGGGTTTCCTGAAGCCCAGAAGTCACTTTTCTCCTTGGAGGATCCAGTTTCACCCCAGACTTCAGTCTGAATAAATGAGACTAGATTACCACACCTAGGGGGTCTTTGAGTCCAGTCTCAGTGTTTAGTGTCCATCTACAGGGAGGCGAGAAGAGCCTGTTGTTTTCTAAAAGAGAGATGAGGAAGCCACCCTCCACTTCGGCTTCTCAATTGAACAAGGGGCATGAAATCAGAAATTTTTCAAGCTCAAAATAGAGCTGTGGAAAATCTACCTCCCTTCTCCCTTCATAGAGAACATCTAAACACATTGCATTTAATTTCCGAATAGGGTAGTGTTCTTTTTAAGGGAAACGTTAAGCAGGGATTAAAAACACGATGGGCTGTGTAACTCTATCCTCAGCCCTTTCGTTGTTAATAGTATTTCTTTTGGCAGCGTCTGTACAGATATGTGGGAAACACCAAAGTCTTATGTAAATGAGAATTGACACCCACTGATAAACCAAGCGCCAGACCTGAGGTCTTAATTACACAGGAGTCTATATGTCAAAATGAATGTGGCTTATGGACACTCAGAGGTTTCACTCATTGTTAAGCTGGACACCTTTCTTCCGGAGCAGAGAGCAAAGCACAGGTTTCTCATTACTCAGGGCCACGTTCGCAAACGGCAGAGGGCTGTGGTCTTGCCTGGACACTTTTTGGGATGGACTATATCGCTGAACTCCTATGCCCACACCTGCTAGCAGGGGCACAGCAAAGCAGTGTTTTCAGGTGTTTCCAGCCATGGGGGAAAAGGCTGTTAACTGACCGAGGGCTCTTAAGGGCAAAGGTTTCTAAAGGTGTCTTCCCTGCTCCTCCCTCCCCTGCCTCACCAGTTAGCATCATTTGTGCATCTGAAGCCCTGTCATAGGCATTACCTCATTTCAACAATGATTACTCTTTTGAGATACATGAAAGCATTAGTGGCCACTTTTTAAGGCTGAGAAACATGCAGAGTCAATAATTAACAAGCACTTAAGTTGCTAAAGATGAGGACACTTGGGGGCATAGCTAGCTCACTCAAGTTTCTCCTGGTGGACTGAAGTCTTGCGAGTTTATATGGCCTCGTCCATAGCTCTTTTCACGAATTTGACACTGTGGCCGTTATCCTAGGGGGTACAGGCTGTGTTTTTAAAAGGAGAGAAGACTACATTCAGGCTTGGGCATAACCAAACAGTTCTCAGTGGGTGTTAAGGTCTTTGCCTTGAGACAGAAAAATAATACACCCTTTCCTTCCACCCGAACTAATTAAAGTGTCAGGACGGAGCCCCAACACTGATTTGACACATGACATGACGTCCTGTGTAATCTGATGTGTTTTATGCTAACATCAAAGCCCCGTCAAGAATAATGGAGCAGGATATTTAGTGCGCGCCTGTTGCAGTCTGACATATAACCTCCATCCAGCTTCATTCGCAGGCCCTCGCTCACCAGGAGATTAACCCGTCAGGCTGCCAAGTGAGAAGGGACAGAGCAGAGCCTGACAGGAGACCCAGGATGCAGGGGAAATCAAAACAAATCCACCTGCTCAGGGAAGACTTTGCCGACAACCGCCACACTGTGACCTTGTCCTCCTGTGGACATCTGTGGCAAGTGTTATTGCGACCATTGATGTGGTACTGTGTCATTTATGACTGCCTTATGACATTATTTTTCATTATTGTGTTTGCACTGTTGTTTAACAACTTTGTGTAATTGTCTCCTCCCACGCCAAATAAACCTTCACACCTGAAAGGTAAGGAGTAGTTCATTATGTTTCTGTCTTAGCAAACTTCTCTGGTGATTGCGTGAAGGGCCAGTGTTTTGTTTTGCTTTTGTTTTATTCTGCAGTCTATCATGCAGCAATAACTTTATAGAATGCAATAAAAAGGAAGTATTAGAAAAACGAAAATGGGCATGGATGACACTTAGCAGTGTCAAATTACTATGTCTCTGCTTACTCTCAATTTCTGCACTTATCTGGCCCAGACCAGTAACAGTGTTGCCAACTGGCACTGATCTGTGGACCGCACTTCTAGTAGCACTGAGCTAGAGCACTGGAATGAATGCCTGGAACAATGTGGAACACAGGATATCTCCTCAGTGTGGAACTGTTGATTGAATATATATGCATATGTACATATAACACATATACACATATTGTCAATGTACATCTATGATACATTTATGTTAAATATAGCAACGTGCACATGTTTTTAATTAAATTATACTTTACTTAGAAGATAGGGTTACAAAATGGAGACCTCTACCTAGGAAAAAGAAAGCATCTTAGTAAGTTGGCACTGAGATTCCCTCAATGAAAAGGCTCCTGTGGGAAGGGAATTATGTTTGAGCAGTGCCCACCCTGTGCTTGGTGCTGCATGCTTTAATTCTCACAAGCTCTCTGTGGATCAGTTCTCATACTCATCTTTTACCTAAGGGGCAGTGAAGCCAACTGAGGGTAAGTAAGTGATTCACTAAGGTCACACAGCTATCTAGTGATGGAGATTCAAGTGCAGGACTGTCGGCCTCCCCAGCCCATGTTCTTTCTATGGTACCATGTGAATTCGGTCATGTCAGGATGGTACTAGGAGGGTGGTATATTCCTACCACCACCTTCATGCAAAGGTGTCTATAAAATAGTCACCAATAGGCAGGTGAGATCAAGTGCCCTTGAGAAAAGCAAAGAGAAGAGAGGCCTCCTTTGGCTGGAGACTGAAGCATCAGGATATGATGGCTGGAATGGCCTACAGTCATCTAAGACCCAATCAGAGGATGGTGTCAACACAGCAAGGAAGGCAGAGAACACTGAGAGGACCAGAGAGCAGAGCAGGGGCCCTAACTTCCTGCGTCTGGGGTATTCCCATCCTAAAGGCTTCTATCGTGTGAAATGCAAATTGCTCCCACTTTTCCGGAAGTACAGAGTTCCTTTAAAACATTTCCTGAACCAAAATGGCCTCAAGTGAGGCAGCAGTTACCATGTTGTGAAAGCAAAAATCCATGTCGGTTTTCTTTCAGTTAGAAAACAGGTACTAATGCAGGTCTTCTGTACAAGTGAAGCAACATTCAGGGAACTTTCAGATAGCAGGGTGAACCTGTCCGGCAGTCCCTTATTACAACTGACTTGAGCGGGGCTTGTTCTATTACTTGCAGCCAAAGATACCCTGCTTAACGCAACCTCCTCTCACGATAAGGTGACACTGAACTTCTCTGTCCCTTTTAATAAATGGCAGTGTTTGATTCACACTGTTGGGTCAGAATGTGCAAGGAAACTATCATCTTATTTATGGCAACAGCATACATTTTTCAAGTCACCCTTTGAAATGAAATTCAGATGTCTTGAGGGGACCATAACGAGTTTAACTTGGAAATAAAGTTAAAAAAGAAAAAAAAAAGAAAGAACGCCCACAATATGTAATGTAATTCCTGCTGACCACATCCAGGGTTTAGTTCAACTTTCAGGACGCAGTACACTGAGGCATGTGCAATCGCAGCCCGTCAGCTCTGTTTAGGAATTCCCCTGCTCTTCTCGCATGTTTACAAAGTTAATACTTTTCTATATTGGCTCAGTAATGCATTTTTCTATTGAGATGGCATTGCTCATCTGTATTTATCCCTTAGCGAGGAGGCTGAGCTATCTTAACAGTTCATTCTGGTAAATGTAAAGCTGATAAATTGTGTAGAAACAGTTTCAGGAAATAAAACTGGAAAGAAGAGGATTTTGCGGCAACCATCTTCGACAGCCTTGCTTACTTAGAAATTAAGGTAGAGGTGTGGGTCTCTTCTTTCAGCTAAACTCTCATGCCCCTGCCCTTGACAACTTAATTTCCTGTCCTCTTTGGGAGACAGATGGATGAATATTTAGTGTAGAACATGATTGTGATTAAGCTTCCAAATGTATCTTCATCTGGATTCCAGCTGGTGTGGCATCTCAATTACCCCTCCATCCCCCTACGGAACTGTCTTACTGATGTAGTAAGCTTTGCATGATGGCACTGGATTAAAAATCTCCCAGGACTCTCCAAAATGTCTGACCTCAATCAATTATCCCTTAATACAGGGGAAAAAAGAGGTCTTCTGCATACATTATGACCCAAAGAATCCCACCAATAGGTATCAGCCCATTGCTTATTAGCTACCCTTAAAAAAGGGAATTATTTTGTACAGTCAGCTCCTTTCTCCTACTCCCCGCAGATGATGATTGATGCATTACTGTGAGGCTGATAAACTGATAGGGGTGGTGATTAATAGGTGTACTGTCAATACAACGTGAAGAAGGATGCAAAACATTCAGCTGCCTATAATTTCTTTACTGGACCATATTTCATATTTGTCACCCTTCCCATGCACTCTGCTAGCATTATGCCCAAACTACATTACAGGAGTATCAGGCTCGGAATTAATTCTGAGTATGTTAGACATGCACACAGTATTTTTTTAGTATCATTTCTTTTGAGAAGAGGCCCCAACTAATTTACATGGTTCTTTCATACATTTACTCAATCATTCATTCAACATTTACTTAGTAGTGTGTAGGCTGTGAACTAAGCACTGGGCATAGACCTGCAAACAAGACATAGACACAGAACAAGTTCTTTGTTTTCAGGGAACACAGTACAGTGCAGGTGACAGTCCTGCACACAGGTAATCACAATTTAGCATGAACAGTGCTGAAAAGAGCCAGGCCAGATACCATGGGTACACACAGGAGTGGCATCTACCTCGGATTCAGAATGATGAACAGGGGAGGATTCCAGAGCTGCTGTTTTTATCCATTATGTTTGCAGTGGCTTCAGCACTTAGACTAAGTCTTCTAAACTACAGAAGAGCCATATACCCTCCCTCCCCTGCCCTCCCTTCCCCTCCTCTTCTCTTTCCCTTCCTTCCCTTTCTTTCTATAAAATTGTGTCAGACACTCTCCAATGCTTGCACTTACAATCTACTGAAAATGACATATTCATGAAATGTTAGGAAAGAAAGACAGGCTAAAAGATATTTTCTGTTTTTCCTGCCGCGAGTATGTATTACCTGATGAATGGCTATGACAGTATGGCTGCTATAAGAGTTTGGAGAATGGAGGCAATCAGTGTGGATTAGAGTATTTGGGAGATGCTTCAGAAAATGAGGCGGAGTTTGCTTTCTCAGGCTGACAATGAAGTCAGTTCTTTCTACTTCCATTAGACAAGACCCTCATTTCCAACAACCAGGCTTATGAGAGTAGAGCTTCCCAGGAACCCAAGTGGGACAGTAGAGAGCCTTAAGCCCCCTTCCTGGGAGGAATAAGAATAAATAAGCTGTGGACCTCATCCCTCATCCAAATTTTTCAGTTCTAAAGAAGTCACTTCTTGACAAGAGGGAAACTTGATTCTCTTGCTTGCCTTCTTGGTTCAATGACTGTGTGTATATTGCCAGTATACAAGGCATATGCAAGGAAAATGGAAGATGCAGGAAGAATATTTGGTAGCAGAAGAGGATAGGCTAACTCATATGGCCTAATGCAGAATTTTCAAACTCGCCAGAATCCGTCTTCTAACCAGTGACCAAGGAGAAAATAGAGCTCCTCATATACTGCAATGTGGAGACACTTAAAACAAATCACCCTATGCATTAAAAAAAACAAAAATCCTCAGAAATTAGAAAAGGCTGGAATGGTAGCCAGAAGCACTATGAACTCACGCAAAATTAATTCAGTCCTCAAAGTCAGCGCTAGTAAGGACTGTTCTACATAACAAAAAGTTCTCATGATTAAAAACACTACTTCAGAGTGACCAATTAATTTCAAAGGTTCCTCTCATTAAGTCAAAAGGGTCCTCTCTATCAGATCCGGTGGCCATCTGTGCTCCCAAGGTTGTAATTGAGATCTTTAGTATGGTCTGAGTACTCTGCTTTGGTTCTAACCTAAAGGATTTTGTGTTATTTCTCCTAAAGGCCCAGTGAAGAACAAGATTAATGAAATCAGTCTTTTCCTCTGAGGAGCCAGTACCTCCTTCCACGCAGAGACCCTGGGCTCTCACACACAGTCAGGTCACCTCTGAGGGGTGGGAACTGTTTGCCACACCAGCATTTGCCAACTGGAGAAACAAACTGTGACATTTTTCAAGCAGAGGCAGGAGATGGGGGCTTAAGATTTTGGACATGTGTGTCCCATTTTAAGAAAGCCTGCTATTCAAAAATAAAAGGTATATAAACCAGATAAAACTAGAAGTGTTTTACCCATTTACAAAAGAGGACTTGCGTGGGGGTTCCTTAACAATCAGTTCCCTGATCTAGTTAAAATGTTTCATTGTCCACAAAACCAAAGTAAGAAGATATTTACTTGCACCATTTCTGCAACACACTTATTATTTAAAGAAAGATACATCTATTGTATTGCTAGTACTAATGGCTTCCCTTTACTGAATTCCTGCTATCCCTATTATGTGACCACCCCCTTTCCAACACTTTACGCAAGTAGTATTATTTGCTTACAGAACAGCCCTATAAACTACATATCTGAATCTCATTTTATACTAGAGAAAAGTAACTTGCCTGGGATTATATTCTTCCTGAGCTGGATTTCAAACCAAAGTCTGTTTTGCTTTGCACTTCACTGTTCTGGTCTTGCTGGTAATCAGACTAACTGGTCATACTTTAAAGCCTCTTTGATATGGGCTGGTTGAGACACCTGATAGTTCAAATATGCTAGAAACTTTTGAATTATAAAATATGCACAGATTACCCACAAGTATACAAGATGGGTTGGTGATTTCACTGTTTGCTAGAGATGTTTCAGGACTTATTTTAATGATAAGAACAATATATGTCATAACTCTGACAGTGATAATAGAAACACACAAGTAAAATACACAAAAAGTACTTTGTTGCCTTAAGTTCATTTAATATAACTTGGTAACATGCATATTAAATTCTCTTTACACCAGCTATGTTCACTTTATACCAGCTATGTTCAAGGGACCACAAATTCTTTTTATATCTATGTATAATTGACCTACAATATCCTATTTGTTTCAGGTATACATCATAGTGATTTGATATTGCTACATATTACAAAATGATTCCCATAAGTCCAGTTACCATCTGTCATCATACAAAGTTATCAGAATATTATTGACTATATTCCCTGTGCTGTACATTATATCCCAATGAATTATTTATTTTATAACTGGCAGTTTCTACTTCTTAATCCCCTTCACTTATATAAACTCCAACACCTCTCCCTTCTAGAGGCCAACCGTTTGTTTCCTATATCTATGAGTCTGTTTCTGTTTTATTCATTTTTATTTTTTAGATTCCATGTGTAAGTAAAACTATATGGTATTTGTCTATCTGTCAGACTTATTTCACTTAATATCCTCTAGTTCCATCCATGTTGTTGCAAATGACAAGATTTCATTCCTTTTTAATGGCCAAGTAATATTCCATTGTATATATGTACCACCTCTTCTTTATCTATTCCTCTGTTGATGGGCACTTAGGTTGCTTCTATATCTTGGCTACTGTAAATAATGCTGCAATAAACATAGGAGGCATATATCTCTTCAAATTGGTATTTTCTTTTTCTTTGGATAAACACCCAGAAGTAGAAATAGAATTGCTGGGCCATATGATATTTCTATTTTTAATTTTTTGAAGAACCTCCACACTTACTATCTGCCATAGTAAATGTACCAATTTACATTCCTACCAACAGAGTATGAGGGTTCCCTTTTCTCTACATCCTCATCAACATTTGTTATGGTTATTTTTTGCCTTTTTGAATTTTTTTTGTAATAGCCAATCTGACAGGTATAAGATGCTATCTCATTGTGGTTTTGATTTGCATTTCCCTAATTATCAGTGATGTTGAGCATCTTTTCATTTGTCTGTTGGCCATCTATTTGTTTCCTTTGGAAAAATGTCTTTTCAAGTCCTCTGCCCATTTTTTAACCAGGTTTTTTTGTTTGCTTGTTGTTTTTTATATTTAGTTGTGTAAGTTCTTTATATATTTTGGATACTAACCCTTTATCTGATGTATGATTTGGAAATACCTTCTTCCATTTAGTAGATTGCCTTTTCATTTTGTTTCTTTCACTGTGCAAAAGCTTTGTAGTTTGATGTAGTCACATTTGTTTATTTTAGTTTTTATTGCCCTTGCCTGTGGAGACTGGTCCAAAAAAATATTGCTGAGGCTAATGTCCAAGAGCTTATTGCTTATGTTTTCTTCTAGGAATATTATAGTTTCAGGTCTTACATTCACATCTTTAGTCCCTTTTAAATTTGTTTTTGTATATGGTGTAAGATAGAGGTTCAGTTTTATTCTTTTGCACATAGTTGTCCAATTTTCCCAAGACTATTTACTGAAGAGACTATATTCCCCCAGTTGTATATTCTTGCCTCCTTTGTCATAGATTAACTGACCATGTATGTGAAAGGAACACACATTCTTGAATAGTAAGCCTAATGTGATTATGCTTTGTTTTTAATTTCTTTCAAACCAAAGTTTGTTGCATATTTCATTAACCCCTTGGTTTAGAAATAAGGAGGAGCAAGAAGTTGCATATGAAAGCAAAATGCTCCTTCTCTCCTCTCTCCAGTTGTGGAGCAGGAAGGTTGGCTGTTTAAAAGTGAGTAGCTATCTCCAGCTTATCAAATTCAGGTCTTATAATTAGCAAAGAACAGAAATAAGAGGAATCTTGATCTTTAGAAGACATGTGAATTGGGAGCTCAAGTTGGGATGAGCAGATTCTAGACAGCTTAACATTAAGAATGAAGTAAGTATGAGAGACACAAAGTATTAAAAACTGTCCATCATCTTTCTCTCCATTTTAGGAAAAATTCTGGATCTTAGATAGGAGGAAATTATGCTGGTAGGAACAATGAATGGAGAGAAGTGGAAAAGGCCTAAAGTGGCCAAATCAATATACATAGGAAGGGGTACTACTTTACATCCAGTACACGCTAGGATGGCCCTACTAAAAGGACAATAATAAGTGTTGATAAAGATGTGGAGAAACTGGAGCCCTCGTACACTGTTGGTATGAATACAAATGGTGTAGCCACTGTGGAAAACATTTTGGCAGTTCCTCAAAAAGCTAAACATAGAATTACCACAAGACTTAGTAATCCCACTCCTAGGTATATACCCCATGACAATTAAAAGCATACATCTACACAAGAACTTGTTCATAGCTGTATTCAGAGCCAAGAGATTGAAAATCCATAAATGCCCATCAACTGCTGAATGAATGGATAAACAAAATGTGGCACACCCACATGATGGAACATTATTCAGCTATAAAACAGGAATGCAGTACTATTACGTGCTACAGCATGAATAAATCTTGGAGACCTTATGCCAGGTGAAAAAGGTAAACATAAGAGGTCACATATTGCAGGATTCCATGAAATGCCCAGA
The DNA here is from genome assembly GCF_040802235.1 of Manis javanica. NCBI lineage: Eukaryota > Metazoa > Chordata > Mammalia > Pholidota > Manidae > Manis > Manis javanica. The sequence goes on from NC_133156.1 coordinate 49,723,741, forward strand.
AAAGACAAATACATAGGGACAAAACATAGATTAGTGGTTGCACAGGCAATGGGGAAGGGATGAGGGAGAGACTGGGAAGTAGGAGTGGGTTTTTTGGGGGGTGATGGAAATGCTATGGAATTAGATAGTGATGACTTTTGCACAACATAGTGAATATACCAAAAACTGAACTGTATACTTTGAGAAGGCAAATATTAAGTTGTTTGAATTATGTCTCAAGAAAAAAAAAAATAGGCAAACCAGAAAGGGCATGGGGCTTGGTAGAAAGACAATGGCTCCAAGCAGTGGTACTTTACCATCTTTGAGTTTGAGGGACTGAAGAACTCAGCTCTATGTTCTGGACCCAGAGGAGGGGACTACTTACTGCTGCATCTTTGGAGCCCCGATGACAGCAATAAGAATGAGCTTCCTTAGCTCCCTCCTGGGCAAGTTTATCTTCTCCTGTGCAAGCAGCCCTGGTCGTTCACAGCATGGGGAGCACCCCTCCTGGGTTTAGAGCTGCTCTGGGACAAGGCAGCCCTAGAGAATGGAGAAGGTTGAGCTCATGGGTGGTCTACAGTCTCCCCCACGCTCTGTGGGATGGGTCTGAAGCAGCTACAGCTGGACAGGCAATGAGATGGCCAGGTTCTCCCTGAGAAAATGCTATAGGGCGCATTGCATTTTATTTCCAACGACTTCATGTATTCAGCAGCAGTGGGTGCGTGTTAAGATTTAAGGCACCCAACTTGGTTTTAGACTGTTTCTGACAGCCAACAGAGGATGCCAATGCATTTCTCTGTACCTTGTCATTATAAGCAGAGCTAAATTTGAGACAGGCATGGGAAGGGAGGTGGTGGTGGGAGAGGGTGACTCCTGTAGGCTGGAGCCAGTGGACACCAGCTTGGAGCTGCAGGTGAGATGAAAACCAGAGCCGAGCAAGGGGGCACGGCTACATGTGCTTCTTTCCCGCACCCCAGGAAAGTCCTTGTGATTCCTGCCTCAACAGGCAGCAAAAGAGAACTTCTATTAGTATTGCTTCTAAGACTTTCCCAAATACAGTCCATGCAGAAGAAAAAGGACTGAGATGAAGTAATTTACTTCCCAGAATTATTGATATTCCAAGACCAGGGCACACCTCTACACACCTTCAAGAACATTGCCTGACACATGGCAGGTACTCAGTAGGAATTTACTGAATGAAGGAGTGAATGAGTGAATGAAAGAACATACGCTTATTGAGCATTTACCATGTTCTAGGAACTTTACTAAGTTTTAAATTCATTATCATATGTTTCATGCACAGAGGTGCAAAGTGACTTGCCCAAAGTAACACAGCTTGTAAATAGTAGGAGATCCAGGATCCAACCTGTAGCAAGCAAACTTTTATTTCTTACAGGAAGCACACTCTGCCTCACTAAGGGGAGTTATGGGCCCCTATTTTGTGTTTGCATAGCACTGAGCACCTACCCCCATCTTAGCACCTGCCCTCCCAGATTATAAATTTATGCCCACTTTTCTGTCATCTCCGCCACAACACTGAGCTCCTAGATGCAGGAACTGACTCTTTTGTTCGTTGCTAGATCCCTGGGGATTAGTAGATCACTCAACATACACACATGAACTAACGAAGATGACTTGGTGAGTGGGAGTCATACAGACAGAGGAGAGAAGGCAGAATGTGAGCCGGGTGTGATGAGCCGAGGCGGAGGCGGAGGCAGCGCATGGAGGGACACCCCTTCCCCTGACGGATGTGTTCTGTTTGTATGCCTAGCTGCAGGTAGAGGGGAGGTATTGCCTAGAGGGACTGTAACTTGCTAGGGATCTCAAAGCAAATGTGGGGGCTCTGGGGTCTGGCTGTGGAACATCTGTACCGCACATTGTGAACGCCAGATGAAAGGCACACATAGAAAAGCAAAGATCACAGCCCTATTTTTTGCAGAAATGAAACATCCCTAAATTAATACAAGAAGGGAGGTGAGGCTCCCAGAACTGGATACACTGCAGCAAATACTGGTTCCCTTTGACATTGAAAAGTAAGTAGGCAAGTAAGTAAAAATAAGACACAGGAGAGAAAAACAATCTCTTTTGCAAATTTGAAACTTCTCCAGATCCCTAATCCCATGGGTATACACTCTGGGCGGATCAGAGTGGAGAGATGGACGGCGCGTCTAGGAAAGCATGAAGAAGGCCCTGAAAGGGCTGGGAGTCACTTTCTCTTTGCCCTTCACCAAAAATAGATTCTTGTGAGCACTGGAATCTGTTTAGCAGAAAGCAATAGTGCCCCCAGCCTCTCATGAAGGGAGGCTCACCCTTATCTCTCCATCTTTCTCCACTGCTAAGCCCTGTTCTTGCAAATATTATGAGCCCCATGTGTGTGAAATTAAAAACAAAAGTGATTTCTTCTTAGAGATAATTCTTCTGCCCAACCCCCACCCCCCTGCTCTATCCTCCCCCAACCCCCTCTCCAGGCCTAAACCCCTACTAGCAGCTGGGTGCCTGTCCCCGACTGCCAAAAACACCATTTGCTTTCTATATTCTGGGCTTTGCCACAGGGGTCTACTCCCACCACAGTCAAGACACACTAATTCTGACATTATTTTTACTGGCAACTTCACTCCTTTAAGGAGGATTTAAGTTCTATTTATAGACTAGGAAAAACTAAAAAAAACCCACAACAATGTATAGCCATAAAGATATACTTCTCCACCTGGATGTCCTGGAGGCATCTCAAATGCAGCATGTCCAAGACTGCACTTGTTTACAACTCCCTGCCCACCTCCTCAGGTCATCTCTTCATCCTCCTCCTCATAAACAACACCCCCACCCACCTACTGCTTTAGCTAAAGAACCTGGGATTCACTTCCCCCTATACCTCTCTCCTCCTTTTCAAGTCTGTCTTTAAGTCCTGTGGTTTTTTTGTACTTGAGATCTCTCGAATCCATCTCTTTACACCACCTCTGCTACTTTGTCCTAACATAGGCCTTTACACACCTCTTTATTGAGGGTCTCTGCCTATAGCGGCCCCCAAAGGGCTCTCACTATTGGTCCACTCAGTCTTATGGCCATCACTCCCATGGCAATTCCTTCAATCCATTTGGTCGGAGAGAATCCCCCACCTGCACTGCCACTCCCGGAAAGTGTTGCATGCTTTCATTTTTCTAGGCTTTTGCACACAAGGTGGTTTCTTTTTTTGTTGCGATGCCTGCAATCCCCACGTCCCTGGCACCCCCTTCCCCTGTCCTATAGTGAACCAGGACACAGCCCTGTGACAGTTCTCAGCCCACTGTGTTGCAAGGATGTGCTGTGCTGGCAAAAGCTCCTCAAGGTGATGAGTGACTTGAGAGCAGGACCAGGTTACATCCTACTTAGCCCAGTGTCTAATAAATGCTTGTAGGAGGATGCAAGGAGGAGGAAAGAAGAAAGGAAAATAAATGGAAGAAAATGTCAAACTCTGCTTTATCCCTGTTCTCAAAAGCCAAATATTGCCTCCAAGATTCATTTCATTTCTTTTAATGCCCCTTGAATGAACTTCAAATTAGAAAGGAGAAACTAAGGTGACTCAAAGCACAGTTTGCAGCTGATAAAGGTTTGAATATTCATATTCTGGTCACGGGTGGTCTCAGCTCACTCAACCTCTCAAAGCCTCAGTTTCCTCATTCTTAAAAGGAGAATCATCAGCTTTTCTACATAGAGTTGCCTTAACATTTGACCAGTGGGATAAAGTGCAAAACATTCTGATAACAGAACCAAGCATTTAGTAAGCCTGTATGATATTTTCTATCATGATTCTTTATTGTTGTCCTCCAAGATCTTCACTGAATACAGCTCTGCAAACCATGACACCGTCACGGCTCTAACCTATCTGTCCATTCAGCCGTGTGACCACCACTCCCAGCATCACTCTGCTCTGGTGAGGCCAGTAGTCTTGTTGGGGTAACATGTGATGTATGACGATAAAAAAGGCCTCAAACCAAACTTAGAAGAATTTAGGCATCACCATAGGCATGGCCGTTTGCAGCAACAGTTATTTAGGTTGCCTACAGACTTGTTCCAGTGTTGCTGCCAAGGACTCAAAATTGTTTGTATTTTTTAGCTCTGAGTATAAAAAGCAAAGCCAGATCCAAGTTCTGAGTTCCAGATCTGAGAAACAGTAATACTTACAAAATGTCACCATATTTTCCCACGCCACCGTATTTTTGCTTCAGATAATAGTAACCGTATTAGGTTGCTATAGTTAGTAGCTCTATCTCATCTCTGCAGATGGCATGCGACTCTTCTAGAAGGAATCAGAATCTGGAAAAGGGAACTCAGCTCCCTTGCCCCCATTGGTTCAGCTGCTTGGAAGAATTCCTTTCTGAGTTAAGATACTGTTACTGAAATGCAGGGAGCCAGATTAGGCTGAGCAAAGAACAGGCCAGAGCACGGGGCCCCTGGAAGTCGAGTGATGCTATGACCAACATAATGCTGGACCTTTAGTGGGTGACTGAAAATCCAGCTTGACTGAACAGAGACGACAGTCAGATAGTTTTCTTATGAAAGCCAACAGCCTGCGAGGGGACTGCTAGAATCACTAGGGCAGGCGGGGCCATTTCACCTTATGTCACATGAGCTTTCTTAGCGCATATGATGATATTTGGAGTTGGAAAAAGTATATTAGCTCCTATATGCAAAAATGTACAAAATCAAAATTATGAGAAGTAAAATTATAAAACTTGCTTTGTCTGCAAATGCATATTTCATGTGTAATATATGTGTAGTTTACTGTACTTGACATGGTGGAGAATGGGACTCCTCCAAAAGTAAGAGCTCTTACGGCTCTACAGGTAACCTAAGGTGCCCAGATCAGGTCAGCAGGACCAATACACATATTTACTGGGATCAGGTATTGCTGTTTGATTCTTGCTCCCATAAGTTATATTATTACCCCCTCCTCTGCCCCTCAAAAGAGCTACATAAGAAAAACCAACTGAGAACAGAAGTGGGAAGTGAAGAGGATGATCCAAGACGTACAGGGCTCCGTAATTTTCAATCGCTCATGAACAAAGGCACCAGAAGTGCTCGCTTCCTCCAGGAGCTCCAGTCTAGGGCCTCTGCCCCCTGCAGGAAGCTGGGAAGTTTCTAATTGTCCAAAGATTTATTGTATGGGTAAAGGAGAGTGACATTAACATACAGAAACTGGCATGTGGCGCTGACAAATGCTGGGTGACACTTAAACCGGTTAGACATAAACCTAAATTTGGAAGTGGGTGAAAGGGAAACAAATAAACATTTTCTGGAGCTCCCAGGGTGGGTTTGTCGTGGTGTTTTTATGTTGTTGATGGTTCCTTTTGGTCAAGAAATGCTGCCACAAGCATTTGATCTTTATCAGGGAGGTAGGACCTTGCAACAATCGGGCTTGGACACTGGTTTCCTGGCATAGATGAGGCATTTATTCCTTCTTGGCTGTCCCCCATCCTCCTTAGTTCTCTATTAAGTAAATGATAGGGTTCTAGAATGAGAAATAAAAGAAGAGGTGTACTGGAGAGAGTATTTTCTCCCATCAGCAAAGTATAGAGGAAACACCTCAGCAGACCCTGGATTTGCTGGACCACAGTGCTTGGTGCCAAGGGCCCTTCCGCTGTTCTTGCCACTCATTGCTCAGACCTTACTGAAGGACAGCCATTCAACAGTTAGGGGTGCAGTGCTATGTCCCCTTATGGACACTACCCAAAATCTATGAGGTCTTTCTGGAGAGTGATATTGAGCCTTAGTTACCCATTATCAGTTGTCCAAACAAAACCTCATCTCCTTTCCTCTAATCTCACCGTATCTAGTCAATCTGTCCCTCCATATATCCATCCATCCATGTATCCATCCATGTATCCATCCATCCATCCGTCCATCCGTCCGTCCGTCCATCCATCCATCCATCCATTCATCCAACAATTATTCTCTGATCAGCTTTCTGAGCACAAAGTCAGCCCATATTTCTTTGGAATTACTGGGTCTGTGCCCAGAGAATTAGTTTATTCAACAAATATCCACCAAGTATCTGTGACATGCTAAGCACTGTGCTAGGCTATCAGAATGTGGTGATCAGCCAGACCAACATTATGTTTGCCCTAATGAAATTTATAGTCAAATAAAATTCTAATTAATGTTAGGATTTGACTAACCACTGCCTTTGAACTGGATATTCTGCAGCCTATAAGTAGCACTTTTTTGTGTGTGTGCAACCACATAACACTGTTCATATTGAGCTTGCTGCCAACTGTAACACTTAGATTTCCTTTCTGACTATGAGGAAAACACATGGAGAGAAGGGGATGCCACAGGTACCGCAGCCAGATCACATCTACCCTTTATAGACGTTTCCATGTACCTACATAATAGGCAGAAATATGTGTTGAGTAAATCTGTTGGCTTTATTTCTTTTGTATTTCATATTTAGATTCAGCATTATTCCAGTCCTCTGTTACCTTTTATGGAGCCTGGTTTGTTATCTGACATAATCTCTTTCTCATTTGCTTTTTAAAAAAAATCTTAAAACCATCAAGATCTGTGTCCAAAAGATAGAAAATTGAAATTTGGCTGTACCAGAAAGTTTATGTCAACTTTTGAACTTGTCAGAAGTAATCAAGAGTAGACTTTGTGGGCCCTTCAGAACTGGAAAGGAAAAGGAAATCAAATATTCAAGGGATCAATTTAGATTCATAAAAAATAGAAAGGAAAAGGAAAGCCAACAGAATTAATGTTAGTTTGATTCAAAAATAAATTGCCATAAAAAAAGAACTTTCTAGCCTTTTTTTCCCCCTCTACAAGACACTGTGGGATTGTATATAAAAGAGTAAATCAGAGCTGTGGGTGCTGAATCTGAATTCTCTGTTTAAGTTTCCTCCTGCCCAGGAGTGACTCCAAGAAGGAAATGAATTCTCAGTGGGGGATCCTGGAGCTGATTAGCTTTTACCTTCCTGAGGAGATGTCAATCATGTTAATTGGAATCAATAGACAGCTGTTCAGGGGCCCAGGATAATTAAGCAAGTCATAAAGGGTAGAATTAAGAGTTCCCTTTAAAAATTAAAAAGGATCCCACTGTTTGCTAACATTTTAAGCCACTTTGGCTACCTAAGACCTATTCTGATTTAAACTCACTGATCAAAGAGGGACCAACTTTTGTGTGGGGGAGGGAGAGCAAATGCTTATCCTGTGGGAAAGAGGAAAATCCACCATTCAGTAGTGAACTACTGCATTCCAAGGGGAATCTAAATTTGCTGGTTTTAAGCTTATGAACCAGGTTGTTCTTGAGAGACAGAGAGAGGGAATGAGTGAGCATGCGCACTAGCCCTCTGGGCTCTTGTCTGTTTCAAGGTTGCACACCCTGAACAGCCTACAGAATCCAAAACCCAAACTTTCTGGTATAACCCAGGTCTTCCCTGAGGGCAGAACAGAGCAAACTTCGCAGGAGCAGAAGGAAAAAAAGACATTGACAGCAAGTTACAGTAACCGGACATCCCCAGTCCCCTTCAGAAAGATGCACCCTGCCCACCCCTGCCATGACCACTTCTTTCCAGAATGCATGTGCATTTTTATTCCCCCTTTAAAACTTGAAAGGGAGATCGCATACCACCACCAGCCCCCACCAACTCCCCCAACACACACACTTTTGCTTAAAGACAGAGAGGGCTCCTTCACCCACATGGCAACATAAAAGAAAATGAAATTCTGTCCCAGGGCTTGTGATTTTTTCTTCCTTTTCCTGAGTCAATGAATGCCAGATGTTCTCACAAAACATCTTCATATCTTCAGGACAGCCTGTGAGATTACTATTTATTATTGCTCAGAGGTCAAGAGGCCACAGCAGATTTATAAGAGGGCTGTGGTCACTCTTTGTGTCTCCTATACTTAGGAGATAAATGTGGCAAGAGTCATAGACAGCTCTTCTTTCTCCAAAATGTACTTCCTCAGGACCAATTAGCTGTGTCAGATTAAGAGCAGAGGTAGTTTCCCTGCCTTAGGCAACAGAAAGATTGTAGAGGCCAGCTAAGCCATTCAAGCCTGTCCAACTGTCAGAAGAACTAGAGGCAAGGAAAGTGCCCCGAAGAATACAGAGTGTGAGGGCTGGTAAGCCCATCTGTCAACCATCTATACAATGTGGTTGGTTGGTAGCTCACATCCTCTTTGGCCTTGACCCAGCAATGTCTCAGCCCCAATAAGCCATCACACTGTTGAGGTCTTCCAAGGTTGAACTGGGTTCTAAGTATAAGGAAGGTAGATTTCATTCCACACCACCCAGCTCCCTCTCAGACCACTGCTGAAATACTGTATCATCACCTCTGTCTGGTGCCTAAAAATTCAATCAGCCTTTCACAGGGATCACCCACCCATCTCCAACCTACTCTGTTTCAAAGCATAGGCGGATGTTGCAGAGAACCACTGTCTCCAGGTAAACATGCTGAAAGGCCCTGATGCCCATGGGAAAGTGGACTGTGTTTGGTCTGGACATCAAAGAGGCTTGCCAATAAGCACCGGATAACCATGTCAGAACAAGACCCTGGATCACTGGGGCCAAAGCAGAGAGTGCCATACCCATAGAGTCTGCCATTTCCTGTGCACGTACGTGACTGCTCCTCTGAAATAAGCTCAGTGACTAGAACTGGCCTGTCTTTTCTAAGGCTTTCCAACCAAACAAGACACTATTGATTTCAACCTTGCTTCCTAATAAATGAAGGGACTATAGATTAGGCTGGGAAAGCAGATTTCCTTCCTTTTCCTTCACAAGGAGAATTCAGGTTGTATTTGTGCTCCAGCTTTTAAGAAATCAGTTGAATTCAATAATCTGGTTTCCATTTCAGCTTCTGGTCTGAATTTTGAGGGAAGTAGTGTTTTCTCTTGCTTCACTCATGCAGTTGCCATCTTTGCCGTTTCTTCCTCTGCATGGGAGTTCTACTCAGATTGCTTTGGAGGATGGACTGACTACTTGAGAAGAGAAACAGGGATGTTGGGTGCTACACCTTGTATGATACAGTCTCTCTCTCTATATATATATTTTTAATTTTCTATTTTTATTGTAATGAAATACAATATAAAATTTACCATATTCAGAATTTTTAAGTGTGCAGTTCAATTAAATGCATTCATGTTGTTGTGCAACCATCCCCACCATCCATCACCAGAACTCTTTTTATCTTGTAAAACAGAAACTCTATCCCCATTAAACATTAACACCCATTCTCCCCTCTCCCCAGCCCCTGGAAACCACCATTCTAGTTTCTGGCTGATACAGTCTATATTTAAATACTGGCTCCACCCCACCATGTGACTGCATAAACCAAAAACATGGGGGACTCTTTCTAGATTATCATGTCTTCTTGAAACTTTTGTATCCATTTCGCTTCTAAGACTTACTGAATCCATTTCTATTCAGCTCTGGAATTTCCCCCCTTCTTTCCATTTCTTCTCTGTTATGGGTTGAATCATGTCCGGGCAAAAGATACACTGAAATACAAACTCCCATGCTATGGAGTGAATATTTGTGCCCTTCCCTCCACCAATTCACATGTCAAAATCCAATGCCCAGTGTGTTGGTATTGGGAGGTGGGGCCTTTGGGAGGTGCTTATAGGTCATAAGGGTGTAACTCTTTTGAAAGGGATCAATGTTCTTATAAAAGATCCCACAGAACTCCCTAGCCCTCTTTCTCCAGCAGAGGATCAAGCGAGAAGTCAGCAGTCTGCAACCTGGAAGACGGTTCTTACCAGACTGAATCTGCCAGTGCCTTGATTTTGGATGTCTTAGTATCCAAAACTTTGAGAAATATTTTCCTTTGTTTATAAGCCACCTAGTTTATGGTATTTTGTTACAGCATCTGGAAAGGACTAAGACACACACTCCAATGCCTGTAAATGTGCCCTTCTTGCAAAATGGGGTCTTTGTAGGTAAATCAAGATGAGGTCGTTTGTATGGGCTTTAGTTCAATGCGACTGGTGTTCTTACAAGAGGAAGAAAACGCCATGTGAAGACAGGGGCATGAAGGAGAAGACGGCTGTGTGAAGACAGAAGCAGACGTCGGACTGGCACTGCCACAAGCCCAGGAGCACCTGGGCTACCAGAAATCGAGAGGCAAGGAAGGGCCCCCTCCTAGAGACTTCAGAGGGAGCACAGACTCACCCCCGCCTGATTTTGGTATCCGTCCTCCAGAAATGTGAGAGAACAAATATCTGTTTTAAGCCTCCCAGTTTGTAGTAATTTGTTGTAACAGCCTTAGGAAATTATTAACCTCCCCTAGTCCCGGTCCAGAGGGTCTCTTAAGACCAATATTGGCCTCCTTTGACACATCCTCTCCAGTGGGACCAAATGGTTTTCCTTAAAGAGTGGAGTTGTTTCAAGATAAAGTCCAAACTCCTTAATGTTATAAAGGTCCTTCTTAATCTAGCTCCTATCTGCCTCTCAAGTTCCTGCTTCTCTTTCATGGGAATCTTTTACTCCAGCCATATGGAGGGACAGCTGCCAGCCTCTCTTGGGCCTCTCGATACTTTGCTTAGAATACTTCAATTCCTTGTTTGACTAACTCTTGTATATCCTCCAAGTTATAGTTCAATGTTTATCTCCCTTTAAAATATCTCCTTTCTTTGAAACCCCTGACCTAGGGGTCCATTTTCTGAGTGCATGAAATGCAGCTTTGTTTTATTTCTTACCATACTGAACAAGTATCATGGAGTTTTCTAGATCCTGAATTCCTTGATATCAGAGACTAGCTCTGGCATACAATGTTGCAAATAGGGAATTGATGAATGTTCACTGAACAAATGAATTTTAAAAATGAATGACTGAATCTCTGGTAAATTTCAATATGGTTGTTCTCAATTGGCAAAGGAGACCAACATCAGGTAGGAGGAGAAAAGGAATCAGTCCAGCTAATGAAGTTTCATGAAGATACCAAATCATGAACCAAGCAGCACTCTTAAATAATGGGGATGCTCCCGTGCACAAGACAGAGTCCTTGTTTTCTGGAACCATCTATTGTAGGGAGATGGATAATAATTGGGTAAATAAATTTCAGATAAAGATTTAGGCTAAAATAAATAAGACAGGGTAATACCACCTGTTTCAGTCTCTTGAAGGAGGTGACATTTGAGGTTAGACTTGAATTACATGATTACATGCTGAACCAGAAGTTGGACATTCAGGCAGAGGTTGAGCAAAGGCCCTGAGGTAGGGACATCTTGGCCTGTTCAAATAAGAGCGAGAAGGCCAGAAGAAACTGCATCTTAGGGAGGGTGCTGGGCAAAGGTATGAGAAGTCAGAGAAGTAGGTAGTAGTCCAAAGAGGTAGGGCTTTGTTGGCCATGGTACAAAATTGGGACTTCATTGTAGACACAATGGGCCACTGGTGAGTGGAGACAGGCTTGAGCAGAGGCAAGCTCTCAAAAGACTGGTTCTCAAAAGACTGCTTTGGCTTCTCTGTGGGTGTGAATTACAGAGGGCAGAGTGGAATCAAGGTGGCTGGTTAGGCAGTTTTCATGGAAGTCCAGGTGGGAATGGAGGGGGCCCTGGGGAGGCAGTGGAGTAAGGGTGACCCATATTTTCTTCTCAGGTAAGAGTATTAAGCAGACAGTTGCTGGAGTAGGTTCTGGAGCCTTTGCTATGGGCAGTGGGCACCTTGCTTTCTCTTAAGCCCGGTGGATGGGCAAGGGGCTCCTACTTGATTCAGGGGCCTGTGGATTCTTGGCTGGGCAGGTTTCCCAGCAAAGAGAAAGGCAGAGTCCAAAAGATTCCTCAATCATTATGCCAGCTTTTGTTCCTTTTGTGCTCTGTTAAATATATATGTTTATACATACTTATATATCCATGTGCTGCCTCCCAAACTACCTTTGGAGTGACCCAGGGATATTGATTTGTCTTTTCAATATGTGTTGTTAAGTTGACTGATTTTGACATCACATTGCCATCAAAAGAAGGTTTGACTTACAAATTATTTAGTGCTTACAACAGATCGTTGGCCACCTCCCAGACATTCATAGCTGGCAATCTCTTAAAAAAAAGATTAAATGAAGCTCACAGTGACTTCAGCATTAACTGCTGGCTTCCAGGATTTGTGCCTATTTGAGGCAGGATTCCTGCCGTTTTTGCAGCTGCTAATTTCATGGTTTCCATTTTATAATCACTTTAAGGGACAGGGGAGCAGATTGGCACAGCTGATGGCGCCCTGCAGCTGACTTCACAGCTCCGTGGAGGAGAGGGGTGCTTTAGCAGGGGAAGTGGCACGGGGCCACGGAAAGAGCACTCAACCCAGTCAAAAATCCATGTGCTCTTCTCAGCTGTGTCACCCACAAGCTGTGTGACCTTGGCAGGCCTCTTAACCGTTCTGAGTCTCATTTTTCTCAGCTGTAAAATAGGAAAGTGCTATGTACCTTACCCCTGTCCCCATAATGACAAGAGAAAGCACATGGTACATGAAATGGTGTTAATATTTTAAAAATATTTCCTATGTATTTCCTTTTTTCCTGGTAAGCAAGATCTTCTCATCCTCTCTCTCATTCCTATCTGCCATTAAGCCCACATTGAAGGTAGATACTCTAGGAAAGAAAAGGGCAGCTATCACCTGTCACCCAGGGAAGGTGCAGAGGATGTAGCATAGTAGTGAGTTTTCTTTCATCAGGAAAGGAAAAGGATGGTTTTTTGGACAATATGGGAGACAGTCAGACGGAATGAGACTTAAGTGGGGACTGGGGAAAGATGTCCAGTTACTCCATAACCCTGAGCTGAAGTTGGGCAGGATGGGTCAAAGAGAGTAACCCAAGACACACTGGGAGGACGCTGAGCACAGTGGAGCCTTCTCTTTTCTGGGAGGAGGCTGCCTCGCCAAGCACCCTGGCATGAGCATGCAGCAACTGGGGAAGCCTGAAAAGGGGGTATGGTGGAGCCGAGACAATCCAGAAACAGAGCTTTGAGAGTGGAAAAGCAGAGTCTGGACAGCACCTGTGAGCTCCTGGCAGGGATGTGGAAGGCGACTAACAGCAGGGGCATGGTGGATCCATCATGAGGCTGTCACGTGAGTGCTGAGAGGATCCCTCAGCAGAAAAAGAGGGAGGAATAAGCCAGGGGGTGGGAGGGAAAGCAAGTCTGAGACACAGAGAAGCTGCAGGATGTAGGTGGAGCCCAAGTTCAGAGGGAGGGGTGGGGTCATCCCGCCTCCCCTGTGCTGAGAGAAGAGACCATGAGTATCATCAGCCATGGACTTCAGCAATGGATGCAGATGACTAGGAGGGATGGGGCCAGCGCATGGATCTGACCTCCACCTCTGCAGGACAGGTACATGAGTTTCCCTCTATGCCCCAAAGAGCCTAGGTAAACAAAAAGACAGCTTTGTCACTGTGAAGGTTGGGGAGTTTGCCCCTCCCTTTCAGCAAGAGGGGGGCTTGAGATCAAGATGAGATTGGCTACAGAAAGTTACCTTGTTTGCCCCATTGTGTAGTGAATCACAAGATCAGACCCATTCCACTAGGTAAAATAATGGGATTTCCTTCCGCATCTAATGGGACTCGGCGATGAGGGTGGGTGCACAGCTGCCCTGTCCTCACGTGAAAGGCCCACTTGCACTGCTTCTCAGCTCTTCTGCCTATCAGGAGAGCTCCTTCTCAAACAGCTTCTCCCCAGCCTGTGACATCCACTGTATCTGGAAAAACTGATGCATACATGTTCCCGGACTTTCTCCCTGCTAGCCTTCCAGTGTAGATTCTTCGTTGCCTGCTTGCTTTTACTGCACTGCCTGGAGTTCTGGGGCCAGAAGGTGAGCCTCATTTACATGGGAAGGCAGCGTTAGGAAGAAACAAGATCTGAAAGGTAAGAAAACAGTTTCGAGGAGGTCCGAGCAGCTCAGGTTACTTTTGGAAGGATATTTGGGGGAAACTGGAGAGCAGACAGCACCTGCCTGACATGTGAGATACAGAGAGGACTCAGAGAAATCACTGTGTGTCATGAGTGGGATCCTGTGCTGTAACTTTTGAGAAACTGTTTTAAGATTGAGCTCGTTGGGCCCTCATTTTGGATGCTGGTCTGTGCTTCTGTGTGAACACTTTGTGGTGCTGGCACAGGCTGGGGGGCACTTTGGCTCTCTGTGGATTGCAATCATTTCTCATTCGGTTTTCTGGTCTGGCATCTGCACCTTAGTGAGTGAGCCCGTACTCTCTCCCGTTCCTTCCATGAGGGCCAGACAGTAGGCTGAGACCAGAGGAAAGAGTGAGATGGCCTCAGGTTTGAAAAGTGCATCTCCTCAGGGAAAGGATTCTTTGCTGCCCTACAGGGTGGCAAAACAGAGCTTCCAGAATATTCCATGCCAGGGAGCTACTATCCCAGGTCTCTTTGCACTGACTAAACATAGTAAGGAGCATAGATGTTGGAGAGTTTACCACAACCTCTGGGGAGAACTCCTGAATAAGGGTTTATTTTAAAGCACGAACTCCAAGGACATTTGCTTTTATCCTGGAGCTGATGCTCTGGGAGCTGATCACAAGCTCATGTCATCCTTTGACCTTCTTGGTAAGCAAGTCACTGTCAGAATCATCCTGAAAAAACAGAAAGCTGCAATCTCTTCTACTCTAGAAGACCACAGAGATTCTGTGGACACCAAACCATAGAAGCACCTTGCCTTCTTCTTTGGAGCAAAGTCAGGCATCTCCCTCTTCACACCTCTGGGACAATAGGGATAACAACCACATTCTCCAAGTGCTCACTACCTGCCAGGCACTGTACCAGACATTTCATAAGTATTGCTGTTTGAATCCTACAGTAAGCCTGCAGGATGGCACTAGGATCCCCATTTTATCAAGCTGTCAAGTCATATACGTTAGTTGTACTGCAAGCACATAGAAGTGCAGGGCTTTGAACCCAGTGCAGTAGGTCTCAAAGCCTTGGCCCTTATCCATGACTACATTGCTTCCTTCAGCCCACAGACCTGCTTAGTATACCCAGCACAAAACTAAAACAGTTTTTAACATTACTTGTCAACATTTTAAAGCTGGGAGATTTTGCTTTTAAAAATCCAAATTTCTGTCTTGACTTAAAATAAAATGAAAAGACCTGAGTATACCAGCTCCACATAACCATGAGGCCCAGCAGGTGGAAGCTGAGGAGCAGCTGCTCCTTCGATGGAGGGCAGGCTCGCATTTGGCTGGTTTCTGTCCCTCAGGACCTGCCCCACCCCACAGGTATGTGAATTCTTTAGTTTTGTGTGTTGCCTTATGTGACCACCCCCTGAGTACAATGGCAGCGTGTGAGCATCACCAGCTGGGAGTCTGGACTAGGACTCAGCACATCTCTGCTTCTCTCTTACACCAAATGATGCAGCTCTGTCCCCTGCTCCTGGATGAGAGTCTAGTCTGGGGTTGACCAGAAGCACAGCTACAGGAAGTGAAGAACCTTGGACAACAGGATAACAGCAGTGCTCACTGGGCTGTGCAAGGCGCTGACCACTGCTTGGGTCTGATCCACATGGGGCCTGTATTCGAAAACTGGACAGCTGTCCAAGCGCCACTGGGATAATCATAGGCCCTCCTCCTGCATTCTTATGATGAACCACACATATACCCTAGATAGGAACTGTGGGGGTGCCCACATGGACTGTGGGGCCAGAGACACCTGGGTTCAAGTCGGGCAGAGTCACTTTGTAAGCTGTGTCCTTGAGCAACTCTGTAACCTCTTTACACCCCCATTTCCTCATTTGCAAACTACCTCTATATAGCAACAGAATCTACCTCACTGGGATGCTTATGATTCAGTGAGGTAATCCACTAACCTGGCGTCTAGAATAAACATCCAATAAACAGAAGCAAATCTTATTTTCCTTTTAGTGTTTCCTTTCTGGACAGCTTAGAGGGATTTCCAACTCAGCCAAGGGCGGAGACGGCCTCTTTACAATGGAATGGATGCTGTGTGTGGCGTGTGGCTTCAGTGGTGTCCTTGGAGGGATCTCTCAGCAGATTGGTCCATGGGGTGAAGAAGAAAAACCTTCTGAATCGATGCTTCCTATCTGCTGTGCATGTGACTGGATGCTGACTGGTGACATGTCTGCTTGCCTCTCAGGTCTGTATCCATTCTGCACAATTCTTCCCACACTTACCCAAACTTAGAGGCCCACCTACCTACCACGTGGCTCCATAATGTCCACCCCATAGTCCTGACTGCAGGGAATGTCCTGTTAACTGTACAAGGTAAGGGCTGATGGAACATTTGATGTCCCATCACCACTTGAACTTATCACAGAGCTCTGAGTCCCTGCGAGGAGCTGGAAAGGCCAAGATTGGCTTCATTTCTCTCATATTAGCCATTGACAATATAGCATAAGGAGCCACTGAGTGCTTGGACTAGGAAGACTTTAAAGTAAGCATCAGGGAGGTGCGCCAGTCCTTCCTGGGAAGATGCTGGAAGATTATTTACCGAAGTTCATGACTTATGCCCTGAGAAACACCCCTCCTTCCTTCCAGCTGGAGACCAGTGTCATGATGACAGAATCATCCCCCACCCCCACCCTCCACCTTCTGGGGTCAAGAAGGGACCCAGATAGGCTGAGACCAGTCTTTGGATATAACTAGTCTAAGTCACACCAGAAAAATATTCCAAACAATTCATTTGACAGACCTTTGTCAATAAACCTACCCAATTTGTTCAGTGCTTGTCACTAAAGTTTTACGAACCATATTATTGCTCTGCGGATATTTAGGAATAGACTTAATGCTTTTCCTTACCTTCATGGTTTAGATAAGGACTCATATCTTTAAGGCCCCACCTTGACCCTATACCACTTGGCCTCACCTCCCTCTCTGATTTTACCTGCCTCTCCTTCCCCTTTCCCCATTACTGTGCTCTGGCCACACTCACCTCCCTTCTGTCCCCTAAATTTGCCAACTTGGCCTCTTCTTGCCTTTCCACCATCATTTGATCCTATTGTATTTTCTTACTATTTTACACTTTTTGAAATTATTTCATTTACTCATATATTTGGTCTTACGCCCTCTCTTCCCCAAGACAATGTGAATTCCATGTAAGCTTAGACCTGTCTGTGAGGTTTTGTCATCCATGGTCCCCTGGCACAGAGCTGGGCCTAATGAGGTGTTACCGTTACCATCACTTTCCCATAAATGTTTCCTCCCTGCCTTACCCATTAGAAGTTCTCAACATAGCCAGGAAGATGAGTAACACCTTCATTAAGAGGGTTTGTGTGTGTAATCCTCTTCAAATTCAAGCCTTTGCTAAGATGTTTCCTTACATTTCAGAATGGAAACTTTACTTGTATGAACAGTTATAAAAATGCACCTGTTGGGTTGTCTGCCAAGCTTAAATATGACACTTGGACAAATTAGCACCTTGGCGGCTGCAGAGACCCAGAGGAAGGAAGTCTGGAATTCTCAATGCCAGCCAAGCCGCAGGGCTAGGTGTGCACAGAGGGACACAAGCCTGCCATGCTGCTGATGCGGGCCTTGGCCAGCAGTTCTATATTCTCCAAGGTCACTTGGTTCAGTCTCCTTTTAGAGGATTGCTCCTTGGCATCCCATTAGATCCATTTCTGGAAAGAGAGGCTGTGGCTTTCTTTCCTACTAGGAGCAGATGATATCCCTCCACATTGCTTTGCCTAAGTGTCTACTCCTTCAATCCTCACATTTTCTCTCCATTCTTTTGTGGTTGATAGACGGAATAGGAACAGACTTGTCAGAACTGAGGCTCTCAAACATTGCCACAGTCCGAATGGCTTTCCTGATGCTCTTCTTGGTCCTTACCCCCTGCAGGTGACTATAGCTCCACAGTCCATTCCACCAGCAGCCACAGTTGGCTTCCTTCCATGCATGAGAAAGAGGGTGATCCAGTCAAAGTTTTATGGTGTGATGTGGGCACCATAAATCAGAACCCCAGCAATATTTAAATCTGTGAAATGCAGAAGGAATTTAAATAACAAGCTAGACATGCAGGCAGGTGGCCCCTGAAGCTCCAGAATGTTCATCTCCTGCTAACAGCTTGCACATTGTATTATTGGACTAGAAGCAGTGAGCAGTAGTGGAAGGTGTTAACAGCTACTGCAAAATATTTTTTTAAGGATACATTTCCTCTATTTCCTTGCAACATAAATTCTGACAACACAAATGCAGTATTTATCCATGAAATCATGTATCTGGGAGGACTGCTTTTAATTTATGGAATTATTTGAAAAAGCAGTTCTTTAATCTACACCGGGAGTAGCTGGTTAATGTGATATAATTAGCAGGGTAAATTATTTTCATAAAGGAAGGTTTAAGGCACAAAACCAGACCATTACAAATGAACACCTTTCCATTCTGCCTGGTGTCACAAAAATGAATTCCATTGCTCTCCTTTAAATAGATGAACCGATGCACTTTCTTGGATTATTAAAAGCCAACCTTAACTATGTGATTCACTGGTGACTTCCTACAAGGACCCTACCTTAAGTGGGAAGGGGAGACAGGGGGACAGAACACACAGTCTTTGATTGCTCAAACATTTCGTGGCTCTGGGCCACTGCTTTGTCTATCTGTGGGTGGCTGAAACAGAAACTTGTCTTCTCTGTTTTGGTCCAATAATAGCAATGGTGGTCACATTAGTGAATGCCCACTAAGTGTGAGACCCTATAATAGGCGAGTATTTTTAGATATACGATCCTATTTGCCACTCACAAGACCCAGCAGATGTATTATCCATTTATTTTTTTTTTACAGAGATGGAAATTGAGACCAGACAGGTAAAATGACTTATTTCCAATTACATAGATAGAAAGTGACCAAGCAAGGTTCTGAACCCAGGTCTTCCACTGCCAAATTTAACATGCAGTGCTGCTTGTATGCTGAGCCTTACTGCTGCCTATGCTGGATGGAAGCTATAAGAAAGGGCAGTCTCACCTACATGCACATCTTCTGTCTCATGAAACTGGATTTCTTTCAATATTGACTCCATTCTAGGAGCACTATGTTCTAGGGATTTGCTGTTGAATCATTTCAGACATTTCATATAGACTCCCAGGATGTTATAGCTATAAGGGACCCAGTTAAACCTCTCATTTTAAAGATGGTGAAATAAAAACTTCAGAGGGTTTTTCTCTAGCAGTTTTAAAATGAGAACCCAGACTAATTGTTCACCTTGATACTATGAACTTTGACCCTTCACTCCTATTATTTAATTTTACCCTCAAAGTTTCCTTTGAGGAAGCTATGGAAATTATTATTATTGTCCTTGAAGAAATGGAAGCCTAGAGGAGCAAAGTTCACAGGGTTAGACAGTCATATGTAATATTAGTGGGAAGGTTCAAAGCTGGACCTGTAAATACTACCTTAAATGCTCAAAGAGGATTCCTTAGAGAGTCTTAGATGTTTATAAGAAGAGTAGTGTCTCCCTTAAACCAGCTTCAAACAGTCACATCTCCTCTCCAACTATCAGATAAACAATCAGCACCCACCTTTATTGCAGCCACTGTTTATAGTATATCGTACAGGGTGCTAGAATCAACAATCAGAAATTCTCCCTACTCCATCCTAAATGTGTAATGTGGAGATCTTCATGCAGAGTAGGGCCCAAGATTCATGCTGGAGTCCTCATAAATCCATTCCCTTCTACTTTGGTGGTCCCTCTGAAGTGTTTATAGAGTTGGGCCAATGTCCTGGTGTCCCCAGAAGTTCTAAGCCTGTGTCCCTTGAGAATGAATTGAGAGTGCGACTGCCAAAGTGATCCTCATTTTGATTTGACCTTTGACTTGACCACATCAGGCATCCCACTCATTGCTGAGGCATGTGAAGGTCAAGTCATCCTTTCCAAGGCATCCTTGGATCCTGGGGACACTTCTATTCTCATGATGGGCCAGGACAGAGGTGGGATACATACAAATCCCTCAAGAGGGCCCATTCGATGTCAGCTGGAAGACTTCTTTCTAACACAGCACGTGCCTCTCCCCATGTGTCCTATCAGTAAAGAGAAAGGGATAGAAGGTGAGGGCAGCCCCAAGGGTTATATCAAGGCTACTCAAAAGTGACATCTTTCAGCAGAAAATTGGACATCATTCTGCATAGTCTCTTAAATGATAATAATGATAATTAAGGCATCTTTCAATGACTGCCATCTTTGTGCCAGGCACTGTCTTTTATAAGCTTTATTGCATATGCTATTAGAAGAAAGCTCTAGGAGATGGGTTTCATCATTTCATGTGACAGATAAGAGAACTGAGGCTCAGAGAGGTCAGGCAATCTGGCCCAAATTCACAAAGCTAGTAAATGGCAGAGCCAGAACATGGTCTAACTATATGCAATAACGCAACAACAGAATTGGCAATAAAACTTAAAAAATATCTTTGGGTAGTCTGGATTTTGTTACATATTCTTCAGTAGACTTGATTGTAGTGGTACCATTATATTTCCCCAATACCCAAACCCAGAGTTGATCCTATTCTCCCACTTAGTAACAAGTAATATAGCCGGTCAGTTACTTTTTTGGTAAACTAGGACACTAAAAGCACTTGGAAAGATACTCACATGAAAATTAACATCACAACATGAAGTGGTCAAAGGAGAAGAGGCAGTCCACAAAATAAGAATTTCAAATGGCCAACATACCCGTGAGAAACATGTTCGACCTAACTTGTGTGGAAAAGAAAAAAGCTCAAATTAAAATAAACTACCATTCCCTGTGCCTTGTAACCTAGAAAAGAATATTAATCATAAAAATTATAGTCCCAGTGTTGGAGAACATCAGCAAAAACATTTAAGTCCCCACTCTCTCTGACCACCATTTAAAATTTTCACACGGGGAGTAATCATGCCTATGCTCAAATATATTTCTAAAAGTGTTGCTTTTAATAATGTAAGTCTTAAAATAATTCAAATGTCCAACAATAGGCACAGATTAATAAATTACAGTACATTTATGTACAGACACACTTTGTAGACTTTCAAAATGATTTTGTAGAGGATGATTTAATGACATGGGAAAATATTCATGATATATTACTAAGGCAACAATATGATACCATTTCTGAAAAATGTAGAGATAAATATATGCCTAGAAAAAGAAAAGAAGAAAAAAACATGCAATGTTAACAGTAAAACAAATTGTGATTGTTATTCTGTTCCTTCTAGGCATTTTCAAAGGTTTCCATAATGACCACATCTTTGTTTATATATATATATATTTATATTTATATATTACACACACACACACACACACACACACACACACACACAATTTAAAGGATAAAAAATGAAGACTGATTATTCCATGTAGGCAATGGGGCTTATCATGCACAGGGACAATTCATTCACCTCTGCACCCCCAAAGAGAAAGAGCTGGCTGCCAGCGGGAGGATGCTGCAAGTTTTAATTCTCAGCCCAATGGCCAGAGTAGGTGCAGCTGAGCCGTTGAGTTAGCCGTTCCAAGCTAGTGGAGCTCCAGCTAGTTGGGCTTCCCAACTTACATCCCAACCAGAGACCTAAATATACCTGGGAAAATATTCCCACTGGGGTAAGCTTGTTAGAAGCCTCTGACAGCAGAGGAATGCACTGAGCGTGTTGCAAGCAGACTCCATAAAACACAAAAACATGGGCTCAGAGAGACCATGCGCTCGGTCCCCTACGTTTCCCTGTGTCTGCAGGCTTTCCAGCCTCCAACACAGAACGGCGGCTCTGTTATGCCTTGCAAAGAAAAAGAGATACGGCTTAGACCAGCTATTGCCAACAAGCAGGGCATTCAGCTGAGCTGGAACACTGGAGGGAAAGTGTTTAGTTATGATCATTATTAGCTGCTTTTAATCACAATAATGAACTAATACAGCAGTACTTACGCTTGGGAAAGTCAAAGAGGATCCATTAAAAATCTAATTAAAAGCCAGTCCTTAAGAAGAATCATGGCTTATTTATCTCTCTATTAGGTAATATAAACTAGCGAACTGTGCAGCTTGGAAATTTTCCACCAGTCGAGCTGGTAAGGACTATTCCCTGTTTGGCTGTTAAAGTACAATAAATCCTACTTTAAGGGAACTCTCACTATGTGTAAAGAGAGAGACAATGAGGGAGGGAAAAAGGAGAGGAAGAAAGAAAAAAGTGTTAATAATAGTGTCTTCTCATTTATATCTTGCTATTTTCTGAAAAAGTCACTTGGCATTTCTGAGGGAAAAAGCATGAAGAGTGATCTGTCGGTAATAGGCTGCAGTTCCTACGGCTGCACTGTGGTCCCGCCTTGAGCTAGGCGCCGAGGTGAAGAGATTAAGGTAGGAGGAAAAGAAGGCAGAGAGCACTGATGGAGCCCGGGATGAAGGCAGAAGGAGTCCTGGCCACCTGAGGGCTCCTGAAGGTGGCTGCAGGCTATATTCTGCTTCCTAGTGGCCAAGAGCAGAGATACAAAAGTCCAAAATACAGTGATTGCTCTGCAGAAATAGAGTCCTTCCTGGCAACCAAACACAGAAAGGAATTTCTTCAGTGAGAACATGAATGTCCATAAAACAATGTCCCCCGAAATACCCTTAGAGATGTCAGATCCCAACAGGCTTCCTAGGACTGCTTCTTCTGATGTCCCTGGACTCTTCATGTATTTTGTCATGTCCCTGGTTCAGCAACAACCACTCTTCAAAGGCCTACAGCAATGAGGTCAAGGTACTTAGGTGACTGATGAGACAGGCAAGTGAGGAGACTTTTGATGGTAGAGCATGCCTGGGCATGCCACACACAGCCCACCCAGCTGGAGAAGCTTTGCCAGGGTGCTTTTACTTATTATGGGGAAACTCCTATTACATATCTAAATTTTAAAAGCCTCAAAACAAAAAAAAAAGGAATAACAACAGCTCCAAGGCAATTCAATTTCAATTAATAAGTTTGTTGGGTTTGTTTTAAACCTCAACAACATGTAAGAAAAAAGTGGGTTATGATTAGCCCACATAATGTCGGGTGGGGGGCCATGGGGAAGGCAGCATAGCACAGAAAGACAAGTAGCGATTCTATAGCATCTTACTACACTGATGGACAGTGACTGTAATGGGGTATGTGGTGGGGACTTGATGATGGGGGGAGTCTAGTATCCACAATGTTGTTCATGTAAGTGTATATTAATGATAACCAAAAAAAAAACTTGTAAAAAAAGAAGGAAGTAGGTAGGCATAAACTCTGCTGCGGTGGAGCAGAAGGCATATGTTGAGTAAAACTGCAGTTTTTCCATAATCTCTCACCTGGCCTTAGTGCATCTCCATATCAATAGCTGTTTCCAAGGGGTGGAGGGAAGTTGTTCTTCTCCATATCAATAGGAGATTACAAGGGCCCGAGGAGTGAGGGTATATCTGGACTGGAGAGGTTTGGTGGGGTCCCTTTTTGCAGCCAGATTCCAAGAGACACAGGTGAGCAGAAAGTGGAGGACTGTTTGTAAGCAATAAACAGGCTTCTCCCACTTTATTTCTCCCTTTGACTGATTTTGGCTTCAAAGGTTATTTGTCCAGGGCTGGGAACATATCTCCCCCCTGTAGTTATAGCATAGATAGGAAATAACAAAAGCAGCAGCTACTCTTTAGTGATTAGCAAGACATGGGCTATGTTTTTTATGCAAATTATCTCAATCCTTACAACAACCCTTAGAGGGGTTCAATTACTATGCCCCATTGACAGAAAAGGCACATATCAAGAGGCAAGGGAATCCTCAGTGTCAGAGATGGGAGTTGAAGGCAAGCCCGACTCCAGAGGCCATCCGATCAGTCATGGCCTGGGACTGTTCTTTTAGATGCTCCCACAGAAAGAGGAGAGAAGTGACACTCAGCTGGCAGGTGAGGCATGTGAAGAGGAACTGCCACGGAGAGCCCCAGAAAACAGGAGCAGGAGATTTGTAATCAGTCGTCGCTCTAGGACCAGAGTTAGCTGGATGAGTAGTGACATGGAAGGCAAATGAGACAGGGACCATGGGATTAGGCAGAGTAGGGTGAGGGCCTCCGGAGAAAAAGCAGAGCAAGATAATTACAGTCACAACAATGTAACAATATGCAAAGAAGTCCCTATCAAAACTCTGTGTTAAGCATTATGCAAAATTGAGTCACACTAATTCTCTAGGGTAAAGATTTGTATATATGACTAGGAATATAGACATTCTTCAGTGAAATTGCTTAAAGCTCAAAAGGCCAGGAGCAACTCAGCCTGGAATGTTTGAGTGTTCTGCAGATAAAGAAAAGTATCTCAGAATAAACCATCACTTTATTGTATCAATTATATCATGATAATGTAAAATTTACCTTACCCTGCTAAAAGGCCCAGTTTATTTTAATTGTAACTACTATTCTCCCTTCTCTAATTGTAATCGAGTAATCTGCAACCTAGGCAAAAGATTACTTTGGTAAGCAATCTCAACTATAAACAACCCAAGCAAACAGACAAAAACCCAGACCACCTTGGGGGCAGGGCAGGCGGTCTTACAAGTCTGCACCCCTAACACTTTACCCTCATTCCTGAAAATCCTCAACCACGCATAAAAACCCCTAGACAATGAGCCAACCACGGCCTCTCTTGTCCCCTCCTGGTGTGAGTTGACAGCTCTGTCCTCTCACTGTATCCCTGAATAAAACCTGTACCTTGCTCTCCTACCTTGAGTGTTTGTGAAGCTCATTCTTTGGCTTTGTGAACAAGAACTCTGGCGTCAGTGACATGGAAGGCACATTGAGTCCCCATTTATTCCACTGACAGCTCTGGCATTTACCGCCTACCAGGTCCTATACAATTCAGTGGAGGAAGGACCCCTGCCCCCTGAAGTCACAGCTCAAACTGGTAGGAGTGGTCCCAGAGGGCTTAGGAGCCTGGAAGAAAGACACCTGACTCCACTGGAGGCTTCACATACTCTATGTGAAGACTATTAATACAATGTGCAAATGTATAGGAGAACATGGCAAATCTGGGGTTTGGTGAGAGGGGACTGGGGAGAGCAGAGAGGGCAGAGGGAGAAAGTGAAATGAAAAAAAGAAACATGGAGTGCAGAGAGTGTAACACATAAGACAGAGAAGCAAGGAGGAATATTTGTCCAGTCCACGGAAGAGTTTGGGCTTTATTCTGAGAGCAGTGGGAAGTTCTGAAGATTTTAAGCAGGATTATGTCAAGGTCAGATGGGGTTTTTAGACAGGCCATTCTACCTGGAGGAGGCACAGGAAGTGGGATGAAAGCGTAGCCATAACAGGCCAGGCAAAGGGTCATCCATGTGAATGAGGGCGTAGCAGTAGTAACAGAAAAGGAAGGGAAAAGAAAGGAGGGGGTGGTGAGGAAGCCAATCCTATCAGACGCTGGGTAAGATGAAAAGCTGAAGAGGATTCCTAGGGTTCTCGCTGATGGTGGCAGGTGAGACAGAGGGAGAGGGGTCTCAGGGATTTCAACAGTGATGCGGTGGGGCCTGCAGTAGGGTCAGATGCTGTGTCTGGGAGGTGACTGGATGTTTCTGGGGTTCAGGGACCAAGCCAGGGGGTAACCCCTGTAATGGATTGAAGAGATTCCCTTGGAGAGGCTGCTGCCTGTCACTATGCCCCAGCATGAATGTCTACCTCTGCATCCAGCCCAGATGAAGAGAAACTTTTTGACCACTGCACATTCTGTGTCCAGTATAATCTCAGGTTGTCTTCTGTCACTGACAATGTGCTGCAAAGAGGACTAAAATTTGAGGTTTTGGCTAAAACTCCCACCAGGGAAAAGCAAAAGGCAAACTTGAACTAATTGCACCGCCAGTTGAGATGACCTTTAGAAACAAGTCTGAACTTTTGTCAGCACGTTATCGGTATTTCCATCAGGAAGTATTTCAACCAGCTAATGTTTGCCAACTGAGAGGACCAAGTGTTCGGTTCAGCATCAGGGTTTCTGTGCTAATCTGACCTTCTGAGGTATTTAAAGATGCAAAGGCCAGATGCATCACCTGAGTTCCCAAACCCACTACCTGAATGCCATGGTGCTGCAATTACCAGTAGGTGCCTACACTTCTCTCTACCTTTCCTTCGAAAAAAGCTTGATGCCCTAACTTTTAAATTGACCTTACAAGCTTTTTAGAATCATATTCTGCTGAGCCATTTTAAGGATCATCGACCCTCCTCCTTAAAAGGAAGCCGGGGTAGCAGTTGGGCAATTGGGCTTTGGAACCAGCATACTGGGTTTGGATCCTGGCTTCCCTACTTCCTGATGTGTGCCTTTGGGCAAGAGACTTAACCTATGTGAGCCTGAATTTCTCCATCTGTAAAATGAAATGTGTGAGAGACTCACTTTACTGTGGGAAAGGTAGTAATAATACAGTGCTTACCATAGGCGGTGGGACACAGGTAGCTCTTGGTATGTGTGGTCACTGTGATCAGTCTTTGTTACCCTTAACACACAGAAGGTGGTGGGTTAGTTCAGTCCCTGAGGGGGGCCCATGCAGTGACACAAATCCAGGGACTGTGCTTGTGTTTCTTCCTCTTTATAAGCAGAAGCAACAGATACAATCATTTATGCACAATCCAGTACCTCCAATTGCATTTCACTGCTCTAAGAAGTAGCAGCAGGAGAAACCCAGAGTTTAATTATAATCTTATTTTGTGTAAAATAAGGGAGAAGAAAGGGGTCTTGAGGGAAAGGTAGTTCACAAGACACTGATTACTGTGGTGGAGGCCACAGAGATTGACAAATTGCTATCCTAGAAAAGGACATCAGACAAAGGCTTTTGCTCACTCTAGAGGTTTCCCGTGGGTTACAGCCCGTTTGATGAAGTTGCATTCCTCTAGAATACGTTGCACCCCACTTTCTCCTGACAACATGAGCCTCTACCCTAGGGGAGTTTCTGTGGTACTCCTTTGACAGGAATCACTGCTGGGGGGAAGCCCAGAATCAAGACTTGGAATGGAAACTGCCTGCTCTGTCTTTTCCACCACTTAGGCCTTGTGTTCTTGAGTTACTACCATGACTGACTTGGCTTCTTATTCAGGAAATAACCATTCTTGCCTTCTCAATTCCTTGTGTGAGCAGTTGGGAGGGTGGACAGGGCAGGCAGAGGAGAGGTATTGGGTCATTATGGTTAAGGGGGAAATGACAGGTGCAGAGCTCTAGGAATGTCACAGGGAAATACTAGAAGGTAACAAAAGCTCCCTTTGATGTTTCTTGGATCTAAATTGCCTTGAGTTGGGACTAGAACAACAGCTCAGTTTTGATTCCCAAAGAGCCAAAGAGTCCTTTATTAACAGGTATAAGAATTACTACCTCCAGATTCTAGAAATAAGTGAGGGGGAGATGGCCCCTATGTGAAACTATGCAGAGGGGACCTTCTGCAGGGGCAGAGGTTTGGTGGTGGTGGGGTCCAGACACTTGAGAGTGTGTAGGGAAAAGAAGATAATAATATAAGAAGTGAAAAATAAGAACATTACTGAATGCTGTCATT
Organism: Manis javanica; assembly: GCF_040802235.1. Lineage (NCBI taxonomy): Eukaryota > Metazoa > Chordata > Mammalia > Pholidota > Manidae > Manis > Manis javanica. The sequence continues at coordinate 49,751,086 of NC_133156.1, forward strand.
AGGCTCTGTGCTAAGGGTTTCACATGCACTGTCTTCTTCAGCCCTCACAGCAGACTGTGCAGCCAGTGGTGCAGTCCCAAGGCTGTCAGGTACGGTGTGCTCCTCCCCCTACAGTGACATGTCTCCAGACAAGGAGAGTGACAACTGCACTATCACTGGACTGGGAGACCAGAGACCTGAGATTAGCTATCTACTTACTGCTATGTGACCCTGGAGAAGTCACATAAGCTTCTTGAACCCCAGATGCCTCCCTCACTTATCAAACTGAGGTTTGTAAATATTTGCTGGACCTTCCTCAAAGGGTTGAGAGGAGTAAATGACTTAAGGCACATATATGTCTGCACAAAATCAACTCTTCCATTATTCACATCAGGTCTCTCCAGCTCCAAAGGGACTGTGATGAAAGGTGAGTACAAATGAAGATAAGACTTACTATTCAAGGGTAAAGAGTCTCAGATGGATCAAATGGAGCCACAGTGCTGGGTCTAGCTTGTCTGGAGAGGTTTTGTCATCCTGCCATAGCCACACAGGCAGAAGGCTAGGGAGGTTTCTAGACTCCAGCTGGGCAGTGGTAGGCATGGGGAAGAAAACTCTCATGCACATCATCCACGAGGCCAGGTCACTGGCTGGAGTCATCCACTGGGCATCCTTATGCTTAACCTTGGTCTGAGCAACTGCATGCCCTTACTGTCACTGCTGGCCATTCTCAGCCTCCAGCACCCTCCCTCTTTCTTCAAAACTCTGCAAACTGCAGCAGCGCAAACTGTTCCGGTAAAGGGTGCCCTCCACTTGCTGAAACACTGCCAGTCTCCACAGCAGACCCAGGTCTACCTTGAACATGCAGGAAACATCAAGTGTCCAGAGGGCTCATCCAGTAATTACAGCACATTCATTTAATATTTATTGGTAAATGCTCATGCAGTGCAGGGAACATGCAAAGCACTGGAAATTTATCCTTCTGACCAGATCCTTCACATTCCATTTTTAGGCTTCTATTTGAATGTTCTTTTCTTACATTGCTACCTCCTCTACCCCATGCCTTCATGTTACTTGGTTTCTCCTTGGGTGGGGGTGGAACACAGTCTCCTAACTGTCCTCCTGTCCTTCCATAAGCACCAGTACGTTAAATGGGGGTGAGGGTGGGAGGCTGTACACTTTGTGGTCACCACCATCCAAAAACCCAGTGCTGCTCATACCCACACCCTTCTTCCAACATTTGGAGAATGTTCCACATTTTGAGTCTTGGTGGGAAGCAGACAATGCCAGATATTTGTATCCTAGACTCCCTTGCAGTAATGATAGGGGCACACCACTGAGGCTCTACCAATCAGACAGAGCAGATCCTCAGGTGACTAAGGAATGGGTTCCTCAAAGAAGTGGGGACTTGGAAGAAGGCTGAGCAAGATGGAATTCTAGGGCCGTGGTGGCTGGAGGAGGCAGTGCTGTGTACCATACAATCTTCAGAGCTGGTGGGCAGGTAGCAGTGTTGCTTGGGGGCAGGTCTCAGGGTGATTCTGGGTGGGGTTGTTGGGTGGGTGGTCTTCAGGTCTCATTTCCCATCTCTTTGAGCAATTTGGTAAGTCAGCCCATATCATTTTTAATCCATTCCTTTCCTGCTCAAATCAGCTAAGTAGCTGGAAACTAGGAATCTGAGTGATATGCCAAGTGGCATAATAATAATAATAGCTAGCACTATTGAGCATTTCCACATTCCAGCAATTATCCCAAAGTTTTTCATATAATAATGCATTTACTCCTAAAACATATCCTATGAAGTAAGTACTATCAGTAACTCAACTTCATAGTTGAGGAAGCAGGAGGTCAGAGAGGTAAGTAACTTTGCAAAGGTCTCAAGTGTCACTCTTTCCTTCTACCACCTCCTGAGAAGCAGGTTTTAGTATGAATTCAGAATTAAAGCCATCATACTTGGGGCTCTTGACTCTGGCTCCTTTGTGTTTGGACCTGGGTAAGCCTTCTTTAAGGGAGAGCACTTACATCATCACATGTTCTCTGCAGCAGGGCTGAAACTGCTCCCCGGGAAACTGAACAGAGGCCACGTCCTCCGGTCAGCCTTGCTATAAACAATGGGAGCGAGGGCGCGAAGTGCAACAGGCCTGGGAGCGCCTCAGGTCCAGAGCCACCCAAGGGGTTTGGAGCCCTGGGACAAGCTGGCTGCTGGGAAGACAGAGGGTGCTCTCTGGAAATGTCACTGTTGGCCTCCAATCACCATTCGTGATTGGATTAATTAGGCTGAGAGCTCTGCAGATTGAGCTGTTCTCACACATGAAGTAGTTTTATAATACAGGAAACTCATTGCAGAAGGCCACCCGATGAGATGGAGAGTCAGATATAAACATAATACATCACTGAGTGGCTCTGCTTACGGCCAGGTCATGATTTGTCACCTGGCAGTGACTGGCTGTCTTCTCTTTGTTCTAATTTTGGGCCAGACACTTCGGGATGATGGTTGGGCTTGACATCTGAGTCGTTTTCTCATTCCATGAGAAAGGCTAAAGGAACCGTGACTCCAGTAGGAGAAGGAAGAATGAGGGGATCTGTTGACACTGGATTTTAATATTTATTTTTTTTGTACCAACTACAATAAGTATATACTTGGGAATAAAATCTCTCTGCATCAGGGTGAGCGAGGACTTGGAGCTTTCTCTGCTGCTGTGTTTCTGGTACTGCTGCTGTGTGTCTGAATCCCAAGAAATAAAGCTGTATCCTAAAATTTTGAGAAGTGTTTTGAAGGCATTCTGTTAAATTCTCCCTTCTAAAATTTCAGAGCGAGGAAAGTGGTTTGCCTACATTTTAGCCATGCCAGAATGGGCTCTATGAAGGCTTTCTTTGCAGACTCACCCTGGCAAAGGGGTGAAGGGTTGGCTGAGCTTGGTTCGTCCCCAGCAACATTCCAGGCAGAAGCACAGGGGGAGATTTGCCTTCTTATATTCACATGGAACAATCAAGGGGAAAACTACGAATGGCAGCCCTCTCTTCAGAATTCCCACTGCCTTTCACGCAAAACTCTACATGATCTGGCTCTTTCCTGCCTCTTTCTTGGATCTTATCTAGTACTTTCTCCAGCCAAGCGTCTCTTCTGGTGCTTCTAACAAGCCAGGCTAGTCCTCTCATGCCTTTCCATTGGCTATTCCCCTGCCTGGAGCACTCTCATTCCGAAAGAGGGTCTAAAGCCACCCCCAGGTGAAGTGGGCTCTTCTCTCATAGGCAGTTAGAACCTTGTTACGCACAGGCCAGGGATCAGCAAACAAAACGGCATTTGGGAAGTTGTCAGATCCAAAGTCTCGTGCCCACTCAGGCCTCTGAATCAGAATCTGCATTTTTAACAAGCTCTCCAGGGGATTCTACCATATGAAAGTGTGGGAAGCCTCAAGTGAGGATTCAGCTTGAGTATCACCACCTACCTACCTGTCACACAGGGAGGCCTTCCCTGACCATCACAGCCTCCCAAGCAGGGCTCATGCCACTCCTAAACATGTGATGGCCTGTTTCATCACATCCTCTTAGTTTGTCTCTGTACTTATTAGAGCTTGACATTTCTATTTTACTTTGTCTATATGTTTGCAGTCTCTGAAGCCTCAGTGGATCATGGAACTTGTCTGTTTGGTTTACCTGAGTGTTCTCAGGGCCTGGACCAATGCCTGATAATAATTCAAGTGGACATTCAATGAATATTTTTTTCCCAAACAAATTATTTTATTTATTTTTCAGCTTTATTGGGGTATAAGTGACAAAAAAAATTGTCAGATATTTAAGGTATACATCATGGAGATTTGATATACATAAACGATGTAAAAAGATTCCCCTGTCTAGTTAATTGACACATCTCTCACCTCACATATTTATTTTTTTCAATAAACATTCCTTGAATGAATGAATAAATCAACTAATCACTTATTACAAGATGCAACCCTTCTTCCCTCCCTCTCTGCTAACTGATCTGATCTATCCAGACTGTGTCTGTGGGCTTTAATACAACAAATCCCCACCAGAGGGTTGGGGAGGGACTCTTAGCATCTTGGAGTGGGTGCTGAGCTCTGCCCGTCTCTTTGAGAGTCTTCAGTGTGGTAAGAGATGCCAAAGAGAGGTTCCTTGCCAAAGCTGAGCCCATTGTGCCTTGGGTGAGAGTTCTTGGCACGAGGCCCGGCAGTAAGGGTCAGGCCCCTCAGGGGAGCTGTCATTCAGGAGAGGAGAGGTCAGCTGCTGGCCCTGGCCTGGGTTGCTGTGACCCTGACCGTAGGGAGTTGTGAGGGGATTATGAGAGCAAAGATGAATTAAGTTTCTCTAGCAGTTTGTGAAGAGTGCTATTCAAAGGCCAAGGGGACTGAGGGTCCTCATACTTAAGAGAGATCAAAGGGACTGTATATTAGGGCCAGGTTTATTCAGGAGGCTGCGATTATTACCTACGGCTGGCATGGGATGGGCATTCATTCCATAAATACTAGCTAGATGGATGACTACTGCAGGTCCCACAGTAGAGGAAAGCACCACTGTGGATTCAACTCATTTTTCTGCCTTCCTGCGTCCACTGTCTCTGCCTTTCCTACCTCCCTTTCCTTCCCTACTTTCCCTCTTCTCCCCACCTCTCTTCAGCTTGCTCAAACCTCTTTTTATAGAACATATCCATAAAAGAAATAGTCAAAAATCAATCCTTGGAAACTCTTGGCTTGGGAAGTTCTAGAATAAGTTGTAGAATATTGGAACTAACAACTTTACCCAAGAATATTCTTTTTAACTTCAAGGACTTGAGAAATGCCAATCAGAGATAGTTCACATCTTTGAGTAAAGGAACTTAGTATACTGTCAATGAAATATTATTAAACTGATGGGTCTTGGGAAAACTAAATACTGAGAAAATAAAAAAAATATAGCCGAATTTCACACTACCCTCACCAAAATGAAAGGCTTCTGTGCACACATATGAAGGTATATATATCAGAATGCCAATGGTGGATTATATCCTGGTAGACTTACAGGTTTTCTGTTCTACATTTTCCAAAGTTTTCAGAATGGATGTCCACCCTTACTTAATTATTAAAAATGAAAATACCATTGTAAAAATATTAAATGTTATTTAAAAGAATAACAATACCTCGGACGTGTACTTTTCTCAGGTCATGTCTCTGTACACACAGCCAATTTGTGGCCTGCCTTGCTCGGCCAACTGACAGCCTCCAACCCACACAGGATCAAGAGAGCTGTCTGTGAGCTGCCTCTAAGTTGCAGAATCCTTGGAAACCTCATTTTACTTTCTAGCAGCATGGTCTGGAGCCCTACCTTCACTTTTCTTCCCCAGTAGGGACTGACTGTATCCTGTGCATGCATTGCCACTCCTGACCCCAACCATCCATTGCTTCAACTGAATCACATCAGGTTATGTACAGGATTTAGCCATCAGAAGATGTCCAAGTACAATGACTTGTCAGGCAGAAGTCTAATCCATGTTGGCCAGAAGCAGCTGGAACTGGCTACATTTTGAAGAAAAATCCAAACCCCTCCTTTTTTTCTCCTTTGGCTTCCCTTGCTTCACATTCTCCTTTCTATTTGCTTTGATTCTCTTTTCCTCTACACTTCAGATTTCATACCATTTTATACCTAAGGCATGCCAGGAACTCTGGAGGCTGCTTTTACAAATAGATTTCTCTTTGGATACACACCACCAGTAAAAAGAATGTTTTATTCCCTTCTTCCAGACAGGAGCCTGAAACTCAGCAGGCAAAAAGCCAAGTGGAAATCACAGACCTAGTGTGTGAGGGAAGGCTGGCCTCCTCCAAACCCAAGCCCTTTGCACTTTACCACCTCTGTCCGTTTGCTTCTTTACTTATCCCCCAGCATCCTTTCCCACCACTTTCCTTTCTTCACTCCTTATCTTCCTCCTTCAGAGGAGCAAGTATAAAATGAGAAAAGGAAAAATAAACATACAATGAAACAACTGTGCTCAGAGCTTTCACACACAGCATCTCAATACATGATTCTGACAGCTCAGCAAGGTGAGTGGTACGCATCCTCTTAAATACATACCGAACACTAACATCACAACAGATGTCATGGTAGATGCTCGGAGTGACATAAGCTAAAAAAAAAACCCAATTATTGCCCTCAAGTTGCTTACAGTGTAGTGGATACTCCCGTTATCATTTGTTTTCAAAAGAGAGTGAAACTGAGGCTTAGAAGAATTCATTAGCCTCCTCAGTGTCATAGTTCAAACCCAGAATCCTCCTTTTTGACTCCATATTTCAAACATTTTATTGGTACAGAATTCTGGATGGTATCAGAAATATCTAGCTTTCCAGAAACAGCCTTTGCCTTTAGCTCTCTCAACAGGAAAGAGAGGGAGAGGGAAACGCACAGACAGACAGACATAGACAAGCAGATCCTTGACCCTCATCCTGCTGTGCCCCAAGGCAATGACTCGCTGATGAATCCCCTCCTTTCCCACCTGGGAGACCACAGGCTCCAAGGGGCCCAAGCTCTCAGGCCAGGGTTGGCCCAGGTGGTTGTGTAAACCAGAGAATCAAAGGCTGAGGTGGTTGTTATGCACCTGCCCCCGCTCCGCTCTTTGTTTTCAAGATTTCACAGCCCCTGGTTAAACAAAGAAGCTTTATTTCTCATCCTTGGTCTTTTTCTCCAAAGAGAGAATTTCAGTTCTTTCAGCTGAAAGGAAGACTCCCACTGCCCAGGCGGAAAGAGCAGGGTCACAGACGGGATCCCAAGCTCTGAGGCCGCACAAGAAGATGATGATGTTGAGGATGACGACAGCATTTAACACTTACTGGGCGTTGATGTGCTAAGAGCTTTTGCATATAATATCCTATTTAACCCACAATAAAATAATCCTGTGAGGTAGAAAGTATCATCAGGACCAGTGTAAAGGCTGAGAGTCTGGGGCTGGGAGTCCTGACATTACTTGCCCAATGTCCCATCAGTAGGCGATGGTGCTAGGATTTGCTCCCAGGCAGTCTGGCTCCATACCCTGTAAGTGCACTGCTGTGTTACGCTGCCTCCCTGGTGAAAGCTGTAAAGCACACGTATAGCAGCTGTTCAATAAATATTAGTTTCCTCTTCTCCTTTAAAAACACCCCTGGGGAAGTTGTTTTTCCACAAACCTCCCTCTCTCCCTGACCCATCAGCCACTCTCCATTCTACGACGTAGCCAACTCTGTGGTCAGATGGGGAAAGTGTGCTAGAGTCTAACTTCCATCCCTCCTGCTGCAGAGGAGCTCTCAGAGTCCTCAGCTGGCTGCCCACAAATGGCATCTCCCCCTGCTCTTCCCAGATTCCCCGGTGATTTGCAAGCACATTCACATTTAAGAACCACTGCTCTGGAGAGCCTTTGTGCTTGGCTTCTCTGAACAACCATTTATCATATTTCGTGGTTTTAAAGAAAAAAAACCCCAAAACATAAAATGCCAGCACTCTGAGGAGCGGACAGGATAACCTCTGACCCATGGCTTGGATGGGAATGAAAGCATAGCCAGCTCTGGGCTGTGGCTGCCCCTCCCCACGGACCCCCTCCCTCCTGGCTGCGTGGACTTGTAAATGGCCTGGGGCAAGCGGGGGAGGACAGGAGAGGGCTGTGCACATGTCACAGAGGCCCTGGGCAAAGCCTGGTTAGCTAGGTGCCCGCCACTTACAAGAAAACAATTTTCTCAGGTTGAACTCTACCTTTTGCTCTGGGAACCCCTGAAGTAGTGGATTCCTTTTTTTTCCCATTAAACAAGGATAGGGGGTGCACAGTGGGATGGGAAGGAACCTAGCCAGGGAGGAGAGGAAGAGGGTTTCATGCTGTGCAGGCAGGGAGCCAGCAGGGCCCCTGCCCCCACCCCACCTCCTAGCCTGGGCCAAATTGAGCCAGAGAGACCCACAGGTTCATAATTCATCTTAATGAAGGGCCTCTGTAAACCTGCCATGCCCCCGGGGTTCGGCAGGAAGCTCCCAGCCATTCTGCTGACATGGGTCCCCCCCCAGTTGTGCAGGTGCTAACGGGCTCTTTCCTCCTGGGATTTTTATGGCATGTTTTTGGGTTGACTGGAGCCTTCTTCCATCAGGGTCTGCAAGGGGAGGGGATACTGAACAGAGAGGTCTGCTCTGGGAAGGTCCCAGAAGCCACTGGAAGCTCCTCCACTCAGCATCACACATCCCAGCTCAGCAGATACTAGTGGGAGGTGGAAGCAGTGGGCAGTGGTGTTGGCAAAGGAGGCTGAATAAAATTCAAAGTTAGATTCAGAGCAGCTAACACCCTAGGTTTATCAAAAATTCATTCCAGGCCAGACCCTGCACTGTGCTCTTTTACATACACATTCTCACTCCCCACAATGACATGCACTATCAGCTCAGGTTTTTCAGGTGAGAGAAACAGGAGGTCAGATGGACTGACTGATTTACCTGAAGCCACACAGCTGGAGAATTGCAGAGTCTGAATATCTGAACCCAGGTCAGTCTGATTCCAGAGCTCCATACATCACAAGGTTTAGTGAGTATTTTACAAGGTAATGTATATAGTTTTCCCTTTTAACATAACTCTCTGTAAGGTCCTTATTACCAACACATTTTGCAGAGGAAGACAGAGCTCAGAGAGGCATAGGGATGTGCACAAAGTAGCACAGTAAGTGCCCTTGGCCAGAGCTCCTACAGCCTGTAGCCACTGCAGCGAACCAGTCTGTGAGGGGAGAAAACTACACTGAACAAGCTGCTGCTTCTCATGGTTCGTTTAAAACTCTCAATCTTTTCTAGCTTTTATCAATTTTCCCATTATACTTCCAAGGAAGCTCATAGGCGGTGAACATACAGGGCTCACATTTTATGTTCTGAGTTTTTTTTAAATCTCCAGAGCTTCCTGTTCTGAGTTTTCGGCAGAAGATCCTGTTAAGATAATGTTGGAGTAATTAAAGAAAAAAATACTGTATGCCTCACCTATTTCCAAAGGAGGAATGAGACAGTTTACTCAAACTAACACAGAAACCTCCTCCACCACACTTCAACTCTTCAAGGCTGGATGTTTGTCAATTGACTCTATATCCTGCTCTTGCCACTTCAATGCTGAAGATTCTGGGAAAGAGAGAGAAAGAGAGAGAGAGAGAGAGAGAGAGAGAGAGAGAGAGAGAGAGAGAGAGAGAGAGAGAGAGAGAGAGAATAACATCTTGTGCAGAATGGGAGAAATGATTTCACCAGGACTGAGAGTTACCACAGTTAATCCTCAAATCAGTTCAGAGTATTCTGGCAACCCTGGAAAAGAGTATGGAAATGACAGATGTAAGACTCACTGTTTATCTCTTGCCTCTGACTGGCAAGAGCCTTATGCGACTTCATGCTATACTCCTTCTGGCCGAGTTTATCCCTGCTTCCCCCTTGCTTCAACAACACCATCCATGCAGTCATTGATAAATGTGTTCCCAGAAATTCAATACAGGGCAAATCCACAATTTGAACTTGTTCATTTTTCTTATAGTCCCAAAGCAAACAGAGTGATCACAGAATCAGGTAGTTTGATCTTTACTGAATGACTAGCTTATGTGACATAACTTGTCCCAAATAAGAATTTGGTTCTCTTGGTTGCTGGTGAGAAACATTGTCTGTCAGTACTATTTGGGAACAAACTGGTCCCCCTGAAGGGAGAAGAGGACACATAAGGGCCCCAAACCAAACTAACCTCATGTTGACTCTACTTCCATCTATATTATGTGTATTTGCATTTACCTAACCAATGCATCTGGTAGTCTCTATGGGCAGGAGGACATTTATCTGTTCCTTTAATAGAACAGGTTCCTAGGAAAAGACCCTCCGAGTTAACCGGGCCCTTAGAGCTTGACTGATGTAACATCATCCCCCACCTCTCCACAGCCACATACCTGGAAATGAAATGGGGAAAGACAGACCACCACCAATCCATGATTAGAACTTCCAGCAAAGGGGGAATGGTGGTGAATGCCATCAACATGTTTGAGTTAAACTTAACACAATCCCAAACTGATGAGGTCTGGGTTTGCAAACTGGCAAACAGGAAACTGTCCCCGTGCTCTCCAGCTCTTAAAAAGGGAGCCTCTTTAGCGTGTTTGTCAGTTCAGAGTTTAATTAGCCATCTCTGCACTCAATCTGGGCTCAGCAGGGAAGACCAAACAGTGTCAGGGCTGGACTCAACCATCACAGACCTCTGGAAGCACATAGCATTGCTCAGAGCTGTCTTCCAGGGAGCTGGTGTGTTAGCCACTCTCCAGGAATCCTTCCTTCCCCTTCCCAATTTTTAATGCCCCAGGGCAAGACTTGAAATTCTTCTAGTTGGCTTGGCAATTAAAGAGGTGAAGCTCACTATGGGTTACTGAAAATACCCACTTGGAGCAGAACTATCCCTCCTGGTTAACCCTGCTTGCCTCACTTAATAAAACCCCTCTGTTCAGGGTCTTGCATCTCACTGCCTTGGGATTTTACTCTGTTCTCTTGGAGAACAGTTTCCACTTTACCAGTTTAAACATGCTCATGCATGGCCTTTGTTCTGTTCCAAAAGTGTGCTCATTTGGGTGTAGGAATCAAAGAAAAGAATCCTTTACTTCTTTTGGTTCAATTGTGCATGTGTGTGTGCATGGGGGCGGGGGGTGTAGGGAGGAAAGGTGGTACATTAATAACTCCTTTACAAGTCTGCAGACGAGTAGCCCAAGCCACCCCTCACACATGCCTTGTTGGTTCACTCCAACACTATTTAGGGAAAATAAAAAATTGAAGTTGGGGCTTACATTTTAAAACCAGGATATTTCACACACAAAAATTAGATTTCCAGTTTCTTTTGGAAAAAAACCCAAACAAATCAGAAGCTGTTAGCAAGCTGGGTCCCACCCTTGCATGCCAAATGTTGTCTTGAGCTGAGTGAGGCCACCTTTTGGGGGCGAGGGTGGGGAGGCACTGCATTTGTTGGGCAGGTTGCGCCTGCTGAAGGGGCCCAGAAGGGCTGAAATCAAAGCTGAAATGAAAGCTAACGCTTCCCTGCGGAGGAAGGGGCCCTTCTTCCCAAATTACACAAGGGCTCCCTATGGGCCATAGGGGCCCAGTTTCCTCCACTGGCTACCTGACCAACCTCACTCATTCTTGTTACCTGCTCTCCCTGCAGAAGCGTCTAATCCCTGCTACGGACAACAAAATTTACAACTGCAAACTTTTTACAAGCTCAATAGCACCAACACAGATTAGATTTCTACCTAGGCTTTAGACAAAATTCTTACTGGATTGTCATCCAAGTCCAATCTTTTCTAGACCCCAGGTTTCTTTCTTAAATTCAGCCTTCCCCACGCTGTCCCTTCTGTTCAGGCTTGGGTCCTGGAAAAACACAAAACCCAACTCTCGGAGACAGAGCAGGTCGGCTGGAAACATGTGTGGCTTATTATACCACCGAGTTACAAGGAATGAGAAGGGCCAGTCCGATTTTTTTTTTGTAGAGCAGCCCGCTGTCTCTGAGTTTCTCAGCAACCTTGGGCTTCGGCTTTTATGACATCTTCTGACCCAGCGAACAGAGCTGGGCAATAAAATGCAAATCATTCCGGCAGTCAATTAATCCCACTGAAATCGCTTGAACTAACACAGCAGTAAAAGGTGGGTGGGGGAGAAGAGTTTTTTTTTTGCTGGTCTTTCTCTACTCAGAGATAACCTGCAAAATTTAAAGGACTTTTAATTGTCCAGATCTACCCCAATTCCCCAAAATCCAGGCCACATGCGTGGCTGTTTAAGCCTTAATGAAAATTAATGAAACGGAAACAAGAGGAGGTTACTGCTGTGAGTCAGAACTGCCTGGTGTCAACACCCCAACCAAACACAGCCTGCCCCAGTGCAGCCAGGCGGGTCGCAGTCTCAAAGGGACCATGCAATGCTTACCCCAGTCCTAATACTGACCCATTCCCTCCCTAGTTTCTGAAATAATCAAAGGTCTGTGAGTTCATGATAATCCCTTCTGTGATTTTCATGGCTGGATAGAGAACATGTTCAAGCCACAGGCAGAAAAGACATGGGTGTTGCCAGGCAGCACCACCTTGCCCTCTTTTAAAGCTGGTTCAGCGCTGGCATCTTTGATCTCCAGCTAACTTGACGACAGAGCACCAGCCTGAAGCCTAGAGTCAGCACCACCCTTTATTCCATGGGTATTCCCAAAATCATTTCCCAGAGGCCTTCAGATTCCTCAGCAGAAAACATCAGCCTTCGTCTAAAGCCAATGGGGATTTCCACTCACAGCCACGAGGTGTCCTTCAGAAGCTCTAGCATCCTGTATAATCGATTTTTATTCTCCTCTGAGAATGGTCTAGGCCAAGGAGCATAGACACCTTCTTATTTTAAGAGATTAGAGGTTACACAGGCCATTAGAGGTTACCACCCCATTTTACTCATGAACAAAGCATAAATGATGCAGGAGAGCAAACACAATCAGAGCCCAGGAATCCAGAGTCACTATTTTGAGTTCTGAACATGTGTTGGCATTGCCCCAGTCCCTCCCCCCATTCCCTTTATTCTCCTATCATCCCATTCTTCCATTTACAAGTGGGGACTCCCCTGGCTTCTAAAGGGATGGGGCAATGGACACAGGAGGACAGCGTGTGCCCTAGATGCCAATATCGACTCCTCTCTACATTTGATGACAGTCCCTACTGCTGTTTTCTAGGCAGATTACTCCCTAGATTCTCTAACTAGGAAACAGAGGACAATGGCTTTAGACAGGGTGGGAACTAAGCAACTATACCTCCTGTAGTGGGGACTGTCTGTCTGGTCCTGGTGAGTGAGAAAGCCTGTCCTCCTCCTAAGGGTTCTCATCTTAGCCAGGTGACAGGTGGCCCTTCAGAAGTTTCAGAAGAGGTAACATGTGTTACAAAGGGTCCAGCAGGGCATTTGCAAAATTCTCAGTTCCACACTGTCCCCTTCTTGCCTGTCAATTTCTTTTCTTACAAGAAGTTTTTCTTATTCTTTGCCACCACCACCACCAGAGCAACACTAACAGCAAAAATAGTGGGCATTGGAACAGCCACCTGCAAAAGAATCACTGCATGAAACCAGCATTTCTGAACCAGGGATTTAAGTGAGCACAGGAGTGAGCAAGAGAGGGAGGTACTGTGGAGGGAACAATAATGACACCACAAACAAGACCTGGGGCAGGGTCCAGGGAGGAGTCAGACTGGGAGTGCTGGCTGCTATGCATGGCTGTGCGTAAAAATCTCCAGGAACCTTTGAAGAATTCAGCTTCCAGGCCCTTCCTCAGAAATACTGAATCTGAATCTCCAGAGGTGGGGTTGGGAGACCCGTGTTTTCAGCCGTTGTGCCTGGGACTCTGATGGGGCCAGCCCTGGACTCCTGGCCTGCACATGGGTGCTAAGGAACCATAGGGCCCCCACCAGGCAGCCAGAATTTGCTCCATTCTTTCTTCTGCCTATCCATCATTGCGTTCAAAGGCTTCTTCAGGGATGTCAGGCCCCTCTGTGGCTGGAAATTTCTAGATGCCTCTTCCTGGTGTCCAGGTCTGAGGTTCTTTTATGTGGCTCGGTGCCACTTATGAGCTATCTCATTTCTTGAGAAGAAAACTGGTTGCTCAAATGCTACATCAGGGTTGGGGGTCAGGTGGCATCCGTCTCGGATCTCTTGTGACCCAGCTCAGGCTATATTTCCTTGTGCTCCAAGGTAACAATACCACTTGACTGTTTTTCCCAAACCCAAACCCCACAGGGCCCTGTACCTCCTTCTTCCCTTCTTGATGAAGTCCTTTACTTGGGCTGCTGATGCTTTAGTCACAGTGACCATCTTCTAGACCCATGAGGGCTCCCTCCTGCACCAGGGCTTCTGCATGTGCCTCATCCTCTCTCTGGAGTGCCTTAGCTGGGTTACCTCATAACTCACTCTCAGATCTCAGCTCAAACATCCCTCTCAAGGAGTCCTAATGACCACCCACCTGGATTGGGCTCCCATGAATTTTTCTAAAGCTATCCTACTTCCATTCCTACACTGCCCATCATTTGTAAGCATATATTTATCTGGGTGGTGAATTGATTACTGTCTGTCTTTTCCATTTGACTGAGGTCCCAAAGAGGCACGGCCTGGCTGGCTCACTATTAGCTCTTGGTACAACAGTCCTCTTCCACCCTCTCCTAGACTATGTAGCCTTCAAATCTCAGCTTAGACTTGGCATAGGACAGGGATCTACCAGGAAAATCAAAACCACTGTAAGTAATTCCTGCAGAAGGAGTTTAATGCCAGGGCATTGGCTATGAAGGCACCAGAGGAGTTGGGAGGCCTACAGAGGATGCTGAGCTACCACACAGGTAAGCAATAGTAGGAAGCTGTCCCACCGCTAGGCTGGAGGGGCCAAGGGAGCAGGTGATGTTATCAGAGCCTGGTAAGAGATGCAGCCGTCAAGGAGGCACAGCCACCCCAAGAGAGGCTGTTAGGCAAAGATGAAGGAAAAGAAGAAGAAATACCTTAGCTTTACCCTCCTTACCCTCTCCTCCCATATGTCTCATGAGTGACACACCTTGGTAGGACCCACATGGAAGCCAGCTGATGGAGTGTGGGAACCATAACCTGCATGGGTTGGTTCCCCAAGACACAGAGCAGAGCAGGGAAGCATGAAGAACGGGTCAGAAGCCAAACAGGACCAGCCAGTCCTTAATTCCTCTAGGAACCTTGTCCACCCTGGACAAGGACTTTAAATTGTCCAGATTTCAAGCTCGATTAGGGGATTTAGTGGCTGAAAAATGGTTCCCCGAAGATGTATTCACTCCCGTATCCCCTAGAACCTCTGATCATTACCTTTTATGACAATCTTCCCTTATGTCCTAAAAGATGTGATTAAGTTAAAGATCCTGAGAGGAGGAGTTTATCTTGGATTTTCTGGACAGGCTCTAAAAGCCACCCAAGTATCCTTACAAGAGAGAGAGATCAAGGGAGACAGACGCATAGAAGAAAAGGCAATGTGAAGACAAATGATGGCAGAGATGGGAGTGATGCAGCCACAAGTCAAGGAATGCTGGCAGCCACCAGAAGCTGGAAGAGGTATGGAACAAATTTTCTCCTGGATCCTCCAGAGGTTAGTACAGCCTGGCTGGCACCTTGAATTTAGACTTTTGGCCCCCAGGACTGTGAGGGAATACATGTCTGCCAATTTGTGGTCATTCATTACAGCAGCTAGAGCAAACCAGGCCCATGCCCTTCCCCTGTGTCCCATCAGCAATCTCTGCTTACCTCATGCTCCTTGATCCCTTTGCACTCAAGTCACCTATTCCATTGTTTCATCTGTCCTACTAGACTGACGTCCTTGAGGACAGGACTATGTCTTGGGTAATTTCCCCACTTCTCAACATAGTGACTGGCGTGTAATGGATGACAAATAAACATTATTGAATTGAATTAAAGTTTTAAGCCACACCTCATCTTTGACCTCTTTCTAGGGACAATATTGCCCAAAAGAAGAGGTTAATATTCTAATATTTCTAGTTATCAAGCTAGCCTCTACCATGCAGGTCTCTCTGCCCTGCAATCCAGCCCCCACCTCCCAAGGCCCTGCAAGGGACACTCTCTGCTTTAGGTGGCAGAAAACACAGTCCCAATGGCAACTGTGCTCCCAGTCTTCCTATCTATCCAGCCCATACTTCCTGAAAGTGATGGGGAAAAAGCATCTTTTTCACCCAGCTTTTCTCTTGAATCATCCAATTCACAGCCAAGGGCCAGGTCAAAGTTTCTCTGGAGTCCCTTGTGCTAACAAGTGAGAAGCCAAACTGCATAGTGTCTTACAGCATTTTTCTAAGTAGTTAATTACCGAGGAGATAAGCTCCCTTGACAATCCCTGAAACAAGCAGCCTTGCTGTGCAGTCGGCCAGAGGGATGGGATTAGTTTCCAGGGAGACAATAGGGAAGTGACAAGGAGGGCAGGCTGTGGCTTCCTCAGTGCTGCTCCTTGCCCAATTCTCCTCCTGCCCCAAAGCAAAGAAGAGGGCAAAGCCTTGTAGCGCAGCTGGACGAGCCCAAGAATTAGTTATCACTCAGTGCTGGGGGTGGATTTAGAGTCTGCTCACAGGTGGCATGAGCCAGGCTGAGGGCCTTCTGGAAGTCACATTGTCCAAGGCTGTCAGCCCAGGGAGGTAATGTGTCCCAGGGAAATCACTGACTGACCCAGAAAAGTGACTCAGAGGTGGACAAGGCTGGTCAAGTCATGGGTCCTGGTTAACCCACAGGGGGCAGGAGATGAGTTGTGGTAGTTACTATGGGCCAATGCTGGCAAGCAGATACCCATGCAGAATGGCAGCATTTCTAGGAAAGAGAAGATGGGCCATAGTGGAAATGGGCCATTTTATTTTATTTATTCTACTCTACTCCACTGTACTGTACTCCACTCCACTCCATTGCATTCCATTTTTATTTTTTGCTATCCAGTCTCAGGGGGAGGTACAGTCTGACTCTAGAAGTCAAAGTGGCCAGATCATTTCCCCAGACTCCTTTGCAGCTAGGGTGTAGGCATGTGACCTAGGCCCAGCCAATCAGATACAACTGCCAGCAGTTTTTGAATTTGGAGCTTTTGGTGAATAATGCAGTGGTAGTCAGCATGTAGAATTCTTGCAGGGGAATCAACACAGTGCATTTCTGGAGTGCCAGAGAGGCTGGCTGTATCCAGGACGAGCATCCTGTGCTGGCAGTGGCAATGGCCTTCTGTCTACCCTGGCCTTTTGTGATGCTGGCGTATGAGCTACTCTTGCTCTCACCCCATCCTGAGCCCAGTCTCCAGATCTCTAACAATTCTGAGACCCACCTGATTTATTTTCTACCAGTTTGGTCCTCAACTCAGCCAGCATGGATTTCTGTTCCTTGAAACTATTAACCTGGCCCTATCCATAGTGTCAACTGGCTTATTTCTAAGTAGCTGAAGAAAGTGATTGCCCTGATTTATACAGAGGAGAGTTCTGGAAAAGTGTTTTCACTTCTTTTTTCTGTCATAGCATAATACATAATAAATTGGATATATTTTAGGGGGCCTCTTTGAGGTACAAGTGATAGAAACTGTAAAAACAATGGGAATTGATTTATACTGTAAACTATGGGGGTTAATAGGATCCAGTACAGCAGGATTGGGTAAGGTAAGTAATGTCAAGAACTCTCCTGCTTTCTTCTTTATTGGCTTAATTCTTGGGAAGGTTCTGCTCACATAATGGTCTCAGATTCCTCCAGGCTTGCACACTATTGGCTTTTTAATTCTAACAGGAAAAAAAAGGCTTTTTCCCCCAAATGGCCCCCCAAAAATCCTGGGGCTGACTATAATTGGGCAAACCTGGGTCACCTATCCACTCCAATCTGTGGCCAGGGTTGGATGGGGTTGGGGATAGAAGCTGATTGGCCTAGATCTAGATTACGCCATGGAGTCTAGTTGATCATTCACTATTAAATGTTCTGAGATTTTGTTGAAGACCTTCACCCCCCACCCTCCCTATGTTCTCAATTCATGAAACCTAAAGTTTTTGAAATTTTTTACTCTTTTGCAACAATTAGTATATTATAAGTAGTATTTAGTTGTTTTCTCCATTGGTTGTGCCAGATCTAAGACAGGTTGCTGATTATAAGTTGATGTTCCATTCATTTCTCACCTCTTAAAGAAATACGTAATATTGCAATGCAAGTGAGTAAGAGTGACATTGTAAGGATAGCCTTAAATCAGCTTTAACTTGTTAACTTTTAAGGCAGGCAAAAATCTATCTCATTTAAAGCAAAGTACTTATAAAGAAGTAACTACTGCCACTTACTACCAGTATCTGATGTTTACCAGGTGTGCACTATGTTGTCAGCACTGTTCTAGCTCTTCCTATCTGTGAACTCACATCATAATCCTAACATACTATGAAGTAGTTGTCATTAGTAATTCCATTTTACAGATGATGAAATGGAGGAATAGAAATATAAGGCAACCTGCCCAATTTACAAAGCTAATAAATCCTGCAGCCAGGATTCAAGTCCAGTAAATCTGCATACTATATTCTTATCTACTGTGCTATCCTGCCTCCATTCACTAATCTAACTTAATATTCAAAATAACCCAGTGATGTGGGCATTATTTCTATTTTCCAGATGAAGATACTAAGGTTCATGAGGTCATGCCATTCATCCAAGTTCGCAGAGCTAATAAGGAGCTTCTGCCTTAACTGCTTCCCAACGTATTGCAAATCCCCTGGGACAGAACATAGTGTTGAGACCCCAAGGTGTAGAATCATTTCTTTAGAAGAGAAATTGGCAAACTATGGCCTATAGGCCAAATCCAACATGACACTGTCTTTATAAATAAACTCCTATTAGAACACAGTCATCCCTATTCATCTATGTACTGTCTATAGCTACTTTTGGTTCACAACAGCAGAACTGAATAGTTGTGACAGAGACTACATGTCCTGCAATCCTAATATATTTACTATTTGGCGTTTTTCAGGACCACCTTATTAACCAACCCCTGCCTGGAGAGGACCCGGGATGGGTCATGACTCACTCGTTCTGCTTTGTACTACAGGGGCCACCATGGGGTGGAGAGGATAGCAAGGAAGGAATACCTGCTCACAGAGATAAAGTTTACCAATCACTTCTGCAGCTTTGAAACTATTTCTCTGTTCTACTTCTGGTTTCTGCCAAGTGCCCATAACCAGGGTATACCTTTGTTTCAAACTACAGCCCCAAATCTGGCCACTTATTCACTTTATCCTTGCTCATTGAATAAGTACTGCTCATCCTGGGAAATGCATCTAAGTTTTTCTCCAACTGGATGGATTTCCAAAAGTTAAAAATATAAATGCAGAGTCATCTTGCCCCAAACCATGTGTGACTGACAATTTTACATGTTATGGCACCTGTTTCAGAGGCAGGCATTTTTTTCTCTCCTAATGCTAAAAACCAAACCCAGTTACCCAGTGAGTTTTATGAAGCCCTGAGAAAAAGAGCAACCTTTCTGGTCCTCTTCTGCTAGAACATAATCTGAAGAAATTAAAAAATTAAAAGTGGGGCTTAAGAAGAAGCCTCTACCCCTTATCTGGCAGCCCAGTGAACCCCAGGGCTCTGTCCAGCCTCACTGTAAGTGTCCATGACCTTGCCACCTGTTGCTTCTCTGGGGAGTGGCCCATGGTGGCATCAGGTGTGATGCTTTGATTCCCCTTCATGACATTTACTGTGATGAATGACTGCTCTGTGCTGATTGTCTGCTTCCCCTCCCAATTGTCACCTTCCCCTGACTTTCATAGGGTCGCACTGCCTGGCGATCATCAGTGCCTTTCCAGCCCCCACTGTTCTGCTCTGTGGTCCCTCTGCTTGGCGCCACCACATTCCTCCCTCATCGTCCCACCGATCAGAATCACACCCACTCCTCAATGTTCTGCCTACGTGTCTCATATTTTTCATACAATGCTTTTTCAATCAATTTTAATTAAACAAGAAATACATGAATACATTCTTCTGGTCATGATGTAAAAATATTATGGACAGGGCTGAAGTCTCTACTGAGAAAAAACCTCCAAGCTCCATTCTTCCTCAAAGACAAGCATTATCCATTTGTTGCAGATTTTTTCAGTCCTTTCTAAGCATTTGTACATTTACATATGAACAGGCAGAAAATATAAAATACATTTTGCATGTTTTTACACAAATGGTAACATTTTTGCTTTTTTTAACTCAACAATCCCTACTGGAGACTTTTTCACATAACTCAGTATAGATAGAATGCATTCTTTTTATCTGCTATAGCATGAGTACAGCATTCCTCTTAAGCCTGACATTTAGATTGTTTTCAGATACTTGACAGTAAAACAATGATGCTATTAACATCCCTGTCTATGCTTCCTTGTGTACTTGTGAGTTTCTCTGGGGTAGATTATATATTATTTATTGTTTCCTAATTGTTTGGAGCAGGGTTTGGCAAACATTTTTCTGTAAAGGGCCAGGTAAGTATTCTAGGTTCAATGGGCCATAAGGTCCTGTCCCAACTACTTAAGTCTGGGCTTGTGGTTTGAAAGCAGACATAGACAATACGTAAACGAATGGGTATGGCTGGGGCCTAATAAAGCTGTATTTATAAAAAGTGGGCAGGATTTCGCCTACAGCCCATAGTTTGCTGACCCTTGGTTTAGAGCACACTTTCCAACTGGAACACTGGTGTTTTATGGTATTTCTAGGCTATCACCCCACAGCACCAATGATCACTAGTGTTTGCTGAGCCCTTTAGATGTGTCGTGCCCACTGCTACATGCTTTGTCTGTATTATCTCATTTAACACATTCAACACTCCCATGAAGTAGTGGCATAAATAGCAGCTCAGTGACATTAAATATTTCTTTAAGGTCACATAGCTGGTAACTGGTGGAGCTGGCATTCTTATCCAGGTAGTATGACACCATGTTTTTAACTACTACACTTCCTACTATTAAGTAGAGAAGAGGTGAACTGGTCAGAACCTAGCTAGTCAGTAATTTAAGTCCCAGGTGGCTCTGAGAATGAAGAATCTGATGGTTCTGGTGGACCATCTTCTCAGGAACAAGCACATACACTTTCCCCACAATTTCAGGTCATTCAGAAAGCCTCTGAGTGCTACCCATGAGCTTCAGGTTAGGAGTACTTACATTAGGGCCCAATGTGGCTGTGCCCCTAGCAATGCTGGAACACCACCGCCTGCCTACTCTGTCAGCAGTGTGGCTATGCCCTGTCCGTGGGGAGGTGGCACTGTAACTCTTCCCTTCTTTGGAAAGGGAGCCTTCTTTCCTTGTTCCCCTAAGTTTGAGAGATGGCATTAAAGCTGGCATGCGTTTCACCCTCTAAAGAATGAAAGGAGGATGGATGAGCAACTAGATGGGTGGGTAGGTGGATGGAGGGGAAGGAAAGGAGGATAGGGAGGGAAGAGGGGAGGGAAAGAGGGAAGGAAGGAAGAAAGAGCCCAGCTGAGAAATCTACATGCCCCTTTAAAACTGTATTTACCCAGTGTGCTTTTACCTCTTAGGGGCCTGCTAAAACTATCAAGGCCAGACTACAGGGAGATGTTTATTCTACAGGAAGAGCAGTTGTGTGATCATGTGAACTTAGCAGCTGTGGACAATTCTAGCCCCTAGGGGTCCTTGGGGGGAGCATAGGTGAGGCAGCAGCATAGGAAATACTGTCTGTTCAATGGCTTTGCTGCTTTCCAGGGGTCCCCAAGTGCTGCTTCTCAGCTGCCGTCTGTTAGGTCCAAACCCAGCTTCCCAGGCACAACTCGGACAATCAAGTGCATTTTTCCATTCCACTTCATTCCAACTGGAAAGCCAAGTCCTGCCAAGGATTGAGCTTTTAAACATGTGAGTGGTGGAATCCCCTAGGGGGCTGCACCAGGGGCCATTCAGAATGTTCTCCGTTAGAAGTTCTTAATATACTTGACAAGAGCTTACCCCCAATCCGGAGGAGAACCTGTCAGAGGGATGCCCAGAGCAAAGGAAAACTCTGACTCCAGGCAGGCAGCCCGTATCTTCCTGATGGTCATCACTGGGCCCAGGTGGGTTTTGTTTTATTTGGAGCACTAGTTGCTTCTTCTCTGTGGCGTTTCATGGCTTGGGGGTCATTCTTCAGGTGTGAATCACTCCAGAAAGAACCCCCCTTTCCAAGAAACCAAGCGACCAAGTGTCTTTCCTTCTACAAAAAGAACCTCATCCTTTTAAACGTGGGCGCCTCCTGACCAAACCATGCCTATGTGGGTGCACACTCACCCTACACATGTAACCAGTATCGAAGCACAGTCTTAGGCACATTTTTGGCCTGAGTGTGAATACCATTCCTAGTAAATGCAGGTTTTCTTTCTGGGGCTCAGGGACTCAGGGGAGACTATTCTTATGACTTTAAACCATCATCTGAGATAATGCTGGTAGGCACAGAGAATTCCATTTATCAACAGACTCACTGTCTATTATTCCACACATCACATGACTTTAGTTCTAGATATTTACAGCTCTGGTAATTCCAGAGAGAGACACTGCACCTAATTTGGTAGACATGAAATAGCTCAGCAAACAAACACAACAGTGAAAGTGGGTGAAGTTGATGTGCCCACCTACAAATGCATCAAATGATATAAATTATATATGGATGGCTTCTGACAAAGATGTAATTTGAAACCTTAGACTTCTACTTTGCAGCACACAGGGTCATTACAATGGGGCAATTGTTCAGGCACAAGAAAGAGGATTCACATTTTCCCAACCTGTTTGTACTTTTCCCTCCCAAAGGGGCATTTCTTGAGAAGTCTGAGGAACTCTGCTGATTACATCTCCAGCACAACCACATTCCAGGGGTAGAGGGTCACACACCTGGGCAGGCAGAGGAAGGCTGGAGCCCTGAACTCCAAGGCCAGTCCCCTCCCAACAGCACAAAAGCTCAGGGCCTGCTCCCAGCAGCCTGGTGAAGTTCTCTTATTCTGCCACCTCTGCTTTACCTTCTCCAGAGATGGCTGTAAGATTGAGCAAGTCTCATCCCCACCCCACCCCTTCTTCCCAGTCTTCTGCCATCTCTTCTTCTGACTGTACTTCCTTATTTCTAGAATTCTCCAATCAGTGTGGAATGTGCCTCTCAGATTAAAGTTTATGTTTGTATAAAATACTAATTCATATAGTCCCAGAAGCCCCCAAAGACAGTGGCCTTGACATAGCAGGCTGGTAGAAAGGGCTTAGGGTATTCCTGGGGGTCTTGTTCTTCATGCTTATATGTAACAGTTAATTTTATATGTGTTAGTTGGTCATGGGTGCATACATTAAACACTATTTCTGGGTGTATATGTGAGGGAGTTTCCAAATGAGATTAGCATTTGAATCGGTGGATGCGGTAAAGTATATTGCCCTCTTCTATGGGTGGGCGGACATCATTTAATCTATGGAGGGCCTGAATAGGACAAAAGGCGGAGGAAGGAGGAATTGGCCCCTTCTTCCTGCCTCACTGATTGAGCTGGGACATCTCAGCCAATCTTCTGTCCTTGAACTGGGACTGACATCAGCTCCCCTGGTTCTCAGACCTTCAGGCTGAGATTACATCACTGTTTTCCCTGGGTCTCCATCTTACAGATGGCAGGTTGTGGGAGTTCTCAGTCTCCTTAATTGCATGAGCCAATTCCTTTATCTATCTATCTATCTATCTGTCTGTCTGTCTATCTATCATCTATCTCCTTTTGGTTCTGTTTCTCTGGAAAACCCTAAGACACTGATATGACTTGTTCATCATCCATTCAGTTATTTATCATTTTTTAGTTAAATCAATTTGTCCTTCCTTCTAGGTTTCCTCCCTCCCTCCCTCCCTTCTCTCCCTGTCACATGCGTTTATTAGACATAATGCAATAAATAACATATTTTGAGCACCTACTGTGTGCCCTGCACAGTTCTGAATAATTTATAGACATTATATCATCTTATCTTCGTAATACCTTTTTGACTAGGTATGACTATTAGCCCTATTTTACAGATATGAAAACTTATCCTGGAAGTGGATAGCACAGCTATTACAGGCTGGAGCTGGGGTTTAAATGCAGGCCATCTGACTCTTCACAGCCCATCCCAGTACTAACCATGACAGAGGTCTGCCACAGGACCCTGGTTTCCACTTCAGTGTGCTCACAGTGCAGTGGGTATGGTGGCCAGGCAATGTGGGGATTGCAGCAGGATGTGATATGTGCCACTGGAGGAGAAAGTGCTCTGGAGGGGCATCTAACCCCACCTGGGGGGAAGGAAGGTAGGGGTTGTCACAAGGAAGAGGTAACACTTAAGGTGAGTCCTAAAGGCAAGTAGGACTTTTGCCACTGGGACAGAAGGTCCACTTGCTGGGTTTTTATTTAAACAAAAGCCAACTGACCACAAGCCAGAAAGCACTTCTTCCCTGAGGAGCAGATGTCAGAGAGACAACTGGCCTTTAGCTTGAAGCACGTTGTTCCATCTCACCTCTACTTATCTAATCACCCTGTCAAGTCCTCTTCTATTATTGCAAAAGCTCAGGATTCAGTGATAACACACAGCGAGTGTCCTGGCCCCTGGAAGCAGGGAGGCACAAGCCTGGAGCTGAGCCAGGCAGTGTGTGGGATCCAGTCCAAAGCAAGAAGAGCCAAGGAAGAATGGCAAATGCAGGACCCCATGGGCCCAAGGAGACAATGTGAAATACCACCAGCAGGCTGGGGAAGAGAGGACAGCAAAGCACTCTGGACCTAACAGTTGGCTCCAGTCCTGGTGCTGTCACATGGAAGCTTTGGGAACTTGAGTCGAGTCCTCAAAGTAAATGAGCCTTGGTTTGCCTATTAGTAAAATGGGGATTATGATGCCCATTTCACAGGGTTGTTGCAGGCACAAAGGAAAGAGTGGCAAGAAAGTGCTTTGCAAATGGAAGCAGGGAAGGTGCCTTTGCAATGTAAGGGAGTCAGGAATATGGGTCCATGCTCTCACCTAGGCAGAGGACAGTAATCAACAAATGTTTTATGAGCCCCTTCAGTGTGATTCCTTCAGACGCTGAGGGTGGAGAGAACAGGGATGCAAAGATACCACAAACATGATCCATGACCTTCCCTGTGACCATCTGACCCAGAGCTTCCATCCCTAAGACGGTGGCTGGTGAGGAGGCTGGAGCCACCACTGAGTCATTCTGTCTTCCAGTGCTCCTCTGGCTAATGCCAGATAACTCCACGTTCGCTAAAGGGCCAGAGATGTCTCAAGCTTTAGGATCGGGCTGAAGCATTAGTGTTCTCTCCATGGTCATTGGAAGACAACAAGTGACACAGAAAAATCCCATTTATCAGTGAAACCTGCAGGCAAGAAAATGCTAGTTGCTGCCTCTGCAAATATCCTCTTGTGTTTATAGACAGCCTAGCAAGGGAGCCACAGTGAAAGTTGACCACTGAAGTTCTCCTCCCAGGAACTCTTCCTGGCTAACTGGTGTTGAGTTCTGTTTATTTTGACAAAGGAAATGTTAATGTCGAACACTCAGCCTCATCCTGAGTCCCATGAATTTCTGAAATCAGCGTTTTCACTTTGATGGTCTTAGGGAGTAAAAGAAAACTGGTTGTCTTCTAAGAAAGCCATGAACAGAGCATCAGGGGGCAATGAGACCTTTGGGTTGCTGCACAATTAGTGCAGAAGAATAGTCCACAAACATCCCACCCGTGGTCATTACTGAGCTCTTGAGGGGTCCTTCTTCCAGGGCAGGACCTAGGCAAAATTATGAGGCAGGTGAAGTTTGTTTTCAATGCCTAAGAAACCTGTACACCTCCCACCATGGAAACTTGCTCTTGGAGAAGGTGTTTGAACTATTTCACGTCGAAGTGTGATTAGAGATTAAATTTTTATCCCATTCACAATAAGATAGGGTCAAAGCTTTAACAACTAGAATGGAAATCTAGGCTTCCAGGCAGCTGTCATGGAGAATCCTTGGTTGCCTTACCTGCACCTTCCCCTCAGTTCAGACTCCACAGTGCAGCTAGTGAGATCTTCCTCAAATGGAAATATATCAGTTATTTCTCTGCTAAAAATCCCTCAGTGGTCTTAAATCATTTTCAAGAATGATCCTGGCGATCCTGCTATGCCCCACGTCTCTGGCCCCAGTACCTGAGCACCATCATGTGCTCCAGTTATGGCAAACTGTTCCTGAAATCCATCCTCATTCCCTTACCACAGGGTCTTTGTCTTTGCACATGCTATTCCTTCTGCTTAGGGTGTCTTTCATCATCTTCTCTACCTGTCCAACCTTATATGCAACTTTCAAGACTCAGCTCAAGGGTTCTCCACTTTACAGTGGCTTTCCTTAATATCTCCTCTAACCCAGGCCAGATAAACTCAGAGAACCTGGCCATACATTTATCCCAGCACTTACTATTCAGCACTGCATCCTTCCCCCTACATGTTTGTGTTCTCCAACACTGTGACCTCTTTAAATAAAGTGACCCATGTCTTACTCACCCTGCCACCTACCAGTGTGTACAGCTATATGAATGAATCCTGTATTCTGGAGGGCAGCCAACTTTCTGAGTATCCTTCAAAATGTTTCTCTATTGCTAAGTGGAGCTGAGCCATAAAAAGGAGTATGTATTTCTGAGTGGGGGTGAGAACTGGATTCACATGCCCTGTCTGATGGCATGAAATCATTGCTAGCCAATTTGAGATGACTGCTGCCTCATCTTCTGGTTTTTCAGAGAATCTGGATATCTGGTTTATTTTCATATGAAAATATGTAGACAGTTATGCATACATGCATACATGTATGCATATACTTATAGGCACACACACATACACATATCAATGAGGGCCAAATTTGGCCCTTAGGACATGTATTAGGGTTCTCCAGAGAAACAGAACAAATAGGAGAGGTGTGTGTGTGTGTGTAATATAGTCTTCAACTGACTGGATGAGGCCCACCTACATTACAGAGGGCAGTCTACTTTATTCAGTCTACCAATTCAAATGTTAACCTCACCCAAAAACACACTCACAGAAACACACAAAATAATGTTTGACCAACTCTCTAGGCATCTTGTGCCGCAGTCAAGTTGACACATAAAATTAACAATCACAGGTTGCTTCTGTTCCAATCAGTAGATTTCAAATTTGTTTTATCCTTCAGAAAAACCCTCTTTTTCTTCAGACTGAACCTTCCCTACAACTCTGATATGATAATACTAATAAATACTAATAATACCATAATAATACTAATAAATACTAGTAGTAATGTTTTTGAGTGACTATTATATCTAGACCCTATTCATACTGATTTATGTTATATTAACTCATTGAATCTCCATAGTAACCCTATTAAATAGGCACTATTTTTCTTTTTCCCACTGAACAGAAGTGGAAACTGGGGGCAAACAGAAGGTAGTATAACATATTCAGAGTCTCACAGCTCTCAAATAGTGAAGGCTGCTTTGACCCCGAGGATCGGAGTTTCTTCCCGGTGTCAGACAAAACAGACCAATGAAGCCTGTGCTATTGGAAGTGGAGATGTAGCCCCTTCCTCCCAGCGATGTCCCTGGAACTGCAGCCCCTGAGGAAGGGTTTGAGAAGCCCCGGCTTGGGTGACCCTCAGAGTCTGTGAGGAAAACGAAGCCGAGGATATGCAGCCCTGTGGTTCCCAGCACAAGACAGTTAAACTCTGCCTGGTGATTTTTGAAAGCAAGTGGCTGTCAGTATACTGAACTGTCCTTTGGGTTGAAGCCAGTAGTATATGTGGACAGTGAGATCTCTTTCCTGATCTGGGCCATTCCTTTTCCATTTGCAAAGTGCAGAGATTGAATTATATACCTCCAAGCCCCTTCTCCAGGGTCCCTGTGCTGTGACTGGGAGATGGCAGGGTGTGCCCTCTCTCTAGGCCCAGATGGGCTTGCCTGCAGCCTGCAGTACAGGAACGTGCACTCGGAAAGCATGGCGGGCATTCCGTATTCCCACCCGCAACTATGCATGCCCATCTCTCCATTCAGGAGCAGGCCTGCACAGGCCTGGGGCTAGACCTACTGCCTAGAAGCCTTGGCTCCCTGCCCTGGCCTCTCACCAGCAGGAAGGGCAGCAAGACCAAGGAGAGAGGGAGCCACGGCTGACCCTGTGCCCACTCCTACCACCAGACGGGGCCTGGGACTTGCTGCTCTGTGCTGGGGTTTCCTCAAGACCCGTCTGCGAACTCCGGAGTCACTCGTTAGCAGGGCTGTCTACAACTTGTCAGGGATCCTGTTACTGCTGAATACAGTTCCAAAAACAATACGGGGCCTGATATATTAGCCCTGATTAAATTGGCCCACAACATGCTTTTCACTTAATTCACCTATTTTTCTTTATGCCTCTCTTTCCCTGGGCTCCACCCCTCAACGCTCAATTTGGAAATATTCCCACGTTTGAGCCAAAGGCGGTCCCCTGCTGGGATGTGTACTCATGAAGCCGTGCCAGCAAGGAGCCAAAAGCCGTGGAGTCACCCGCCTTTTGTGCATTTTTACATCGAAGCCCCAGTTAGGGGAAATGGCCAAAGAGTAAATGCACAAGAAATAAATAAGCCTCTGCAGAAACAACAGGGCAGAGGACGTGCACGCTCAACCCAGTCACATTTTCCAATTTACTCTTGTATATTTTTCCTGACATCTTTTCAGAGGGTAATTCTGATGAGGTTTTCACCTGTCAAAATGAAAAGGCTTTTAAAATTAACAGCCGATTTCACACAGGGGCACTACTTTATCTTAAATCACAGATCCACTGAATGCGATGGGGAACGTCACGTGGACGCATGGCTCTGAGGGTCAGCTTTCTCCGCCGCAACTGAGCGCGCCTGTTCACTCCGCCTCGGGCCGCAGTAGGAGCCTGGTCATCTTCTGGTCACGAGCTTTGGTGATTTTTTCTTGTGCTTTGTGGGGGAACTTCATGAACCATCCACCCCGTCATCTGGTTTCCTGGCAACCAGGGCGCCATCTGGGAGCCAGACAAGAGACCACACCCCGGTGGTCAAAAATCAGTAGCTCCGCGGAAAACTCCCAGGGGAGACAAGGAAGAAAACCTAAGCGGTGTCCAGTTTTCAGGAGCTGGGCCCATCTGCTCTGCACTGTGTCTGCCCTTCTGATGAGTGCCCTTCTTGACTGGGTGTGACATTTTGAAAGCAACATGTACAACACTTTCATGTCAAGAGAAGAATTAGTGTCTCAGAAAGCCTCAAGTCTGATCACATGTAATTGTTTTATAGATGCTGGCACAAGTTCAGGGAAGAATGGGTTTTTAATACCAAATCTTTCCATTTCTCTTTGTTTCCCTGTGATTTGTGGCCTCTGTGAATGGCAGGTTTCTGGCAGATCCACAATTGTGATTTCCCCTTTGTTTTCTCAAGACCGTGGAGTTCAGGGCTTCTTTCTTTCTTCCCTCCCCATGCATCACAAGTATTACTTAATGGGGTTGGGGGTGGTTTCCTTTCCCCCCACCGCCAACACATCGTTTGGTTAGACCACACATAAATTTTACCTCTCTTCAAAGAAACATTAACGATCTGATGCACATATGTGTACAGGCTCACACAGACTGAGAAGGCTTTTCTTTTTTCTCTTAAACCAAGGCAACACCCAAGGTATAACTCCTTGACCATCTTCATCTCCATGGAGAAGCAGTTCTCAGGCAAAGGAATGCGGGAGGGCCGTACGCAGTTATGCTGAGAACTCCCACCACCCCTACCACAAAGGCACGCGAAGTGTTTCTAAGGTTTGGGGATGTCTTCTGATTAGAGAGACATCTCAGGGGGCATCAGGCGTGTGAAGATAAGACTCATGTATGGCCTCAAAGGTCATCCTTGGATGAGCCAGCGTGTTGCAGAGTGGAGGGAAGTAGAAAAAACAGGATTCAGAGATCAGGGTCAGCAGCCTTGGGTTTGTATCAGGATGCAGAGGCCCAAAATACTCTCTTAAACAGAGGGGTTTTAGAAAAAATCTTTCTGGTTGCAGTATGGAGGGCAGACAGCAGAGCAACCCAGCGTTGGAACTCATGCAAGAGTATGATGAGTGATGATGAGGGCCTAGGCCAAGGGTGTGGAAGAGGAGGTGAGAGAGGAGAACTCTGTGGAGATTTCTGCCAAATGGCCCCTTCCTCAGCATCACCAAAGCAGAGAGATTCAAATGATAGGATCATACTGATACAGTCATTCCAATGTCAGTTGTATCAACATGCAAAATACTGTTTTAAAAATTACCAGTATTGAGTGCAACCATCATCTTACCCCTAATGTCTCCTGCCTCTGTCCCTCTCCTCATTCTTTGTCTTGGTCCTGAGCATCCCTTATCCGTGATGTTGCTTCACAGGTCCTGCCATCCCCTCCCTGTCTCCCTACAGCATGTTAAGGTGTCACAATACGCACTGACAATTCACTGGTTTGATTTCTAGGGCATGCCAAAATGATCCTGTGTCAACACAGGTAGGTCAAAATATCACCCATCTCTGTGCTGAACTTCAAAAGAAGCAAAAGTCCTTCAGCTTTTGTAGATAAATGCTCAAAAGTGAGGGCTGGGGAGACAGTTATTCCCTGCAGAAAGCAGTCCCCAGAATCTTTAGCCAAATCCAGCTTCCCTGGGCAATCCAAGGTCACATGCAATTCAGGATGAGCTGCAGGAGCAGGTGAGATGCCGCCAAAAGTGCCAGAGGAGGCAGCACCTGTCGGCCTCTTTATCCAGGGCTGCCTGCCCTGTGCAGGAAATGGTCCCCGCCGGGTGTTCTTGCAGCCACTTCAGCCAGGCCTTGGTTTGCTTCTGATTAGTGCTGAGCAGGGCACACAGGCCCTGCCTCCTCAGGCCTGCCCATATGGCTGGCCCTGCTCCTCGCTGCTAGGGGGCAACAGGAGTCAGTCTGCTTCCCTTTCTCTTCTGCATAGATCAGTCCTGCCTCTCACACTCCTCTCAGCTTAAGTGTGCTTTCCCAAACGCAAAGTATTGGGTGGGGCAGGGGCGGGTAGACAGGGCAGAAAATCAAGCCTCCTTCTCCCATTTCACAGACCCAAAGTCCTTGCTTACCTCGACTCCCTAAGAGCTGAGGCCTGTATAATTCCAGGGTGCTAAGGTTGTCACGTTGGTCTTTCTTTTCTAGTAGATGTGGGTTTGACATTTCTGAAGGCTGAAAAAAACTGGTTCTAAGCTGTGCTCCTTGAACATTGCAAGTGGATCGGTTGGATTTTTGTGTGGTAACAACCTCTCCCACGGGGTGACAGCCCCAGGGAGGCGGCCCAGCAGGGCTCTGCAGAATGATAAAGGGAGGCCCTGGCACATTGGGGTCACAGGGAGCCTGGGAGTGAGGTGGGCTTAGGGTTTGTGCTCTCTGATTGTGTCTCACTGTCTGACATGAGTCTGAGCAAGAACAACCACCTGGCTCAACTAGGCTTGTTTTAACTTCTCCAAACTCTCTCCCACTCCAAGGCCTTTGCCCACATCTCCTGGGGCAGGAAGTGAATGACTCTGCTTGAATTACTCTTCCAACTGCCTTCCCTCATACCCTTGGCTTAGCGAAATTTTCTTCTTCCTCCTAGTTTCATCTCAGGGACACTTCAGCCCGGGTATCTTCCCTGACGTTGCTGACCAGCTCAGACACCACCACGGGCTCTGCCATCACCATGTCCTGCTCACTCTTAACGTTTGGTACAAACGGAATCAAGTCATTTCCACTCACATGTGTGATACTTCAATCCTTGCCCGTTTGCCCCACAAGACCCTAAGCTCGCTATGGGCAGGCCCTCTGCCTGTATTCACCCCAGGGCACCTCATACAAAGTCTGGAGCTGATTAGGCACTCAGTAAACTTGTGGAATAAATGGAAGGTCAAAAGTTCTCCAGATGGAAGGGCAAAGACCAGGTGCTGTCAATCCAGATAGCAAGGTGCAGTAGAGGAAAATGGTCAGGTGATGTGGGTTTAAGTCCCAGCCCTGTCACTTGGATGCTGGCATCACTGCATGTGAGAACAGATTTTGGCAGACCCAGACTGAGTGGCACAGCCTACTCAAAGGACCAATGCCACATCAGACCAAGCGGAGGTGTCTTATCACTGGTCTGAAGCCCGGAGGGATTTTTCACAGAGAGAGATTCCTTGAGGCTAGGGAAGAAGCCAATTCGGAGAAGTGGTAAAGGCGGAAGGTGGGCTCAAGGTCATGGAGGGTTTGGCTCAATTATTGTAAGAATGAGCAATTGCAGCTTCCACTGCCAGGGGTGAGTGGGAACACTACCACCCCTGAGGCTTGAGGGCTGTGAAATCAACAGCTGGGCAGCCACCCTGCCTAATGCCCTTGGGGGATGAAACAGCTCTTGAGAAGTTCCCCTGCATGTCAAGTCAGTGGACGGACGATGCTCAAAGGCCAACCCAGCGAACATCATCTCCTCCTCTCACTGCATACTCCAGCTACTCTGAATGGAGAAGCTCGACAAGGGCAGATGGGTGGACTGCCTTGCTCTCCACTGCGCTCACAGTGCCAAGAACAGTGCCTGTTATAGAGTGGGCGCTCTGTCAATCCTGCCCGAGCGACAGAGGAGACAGTTGGAGTTCTCACACAATTCTCTATGGTGGACAGACCCTAATGCAGCCGCTGATGGTTCTCTGCCACCTGGTGTCCGTGTCTTTGTGTGATTTCTCCCCTTGAGTGAGGGTAGGACCTGTGACTTGCTTCTGACCAACAGAATATGCCAAAGGCAATAGACTGCCACTCCTTGATTGAGTTGAATTATATAGCGAAGGAGACAGGAATCCCATGATTACTTTATGTTATCTGGCAAAAGTGATGGCTTGTCACTCCTGTGAGTACATTCACTTACCAAGACTGTCTTAGTGGACAGGAGAGAAGTCTTCCTTGCTGGCGTGATGATGTAACATGTGCTGAAGCAGCCCTCATGGCAAGGAGCCTCTAGCCAATAGCCAGCAAAGAGCAGGACCCTCAGTCACACAGCCACAAACGGATGAATTCTGCCAACAATCTGAGGGAGCTTAGAAGTGGATTCTTTCCTAGTTAGGCCTCCAGATGAAAATGCAGTCTGGCCATCAGCTTGATTGTGAGACTTGATTGTGAGACCCTGAGCAGAGGCCACAGCCAAGCTCTGCCTAGTCTCCTGACCACATAAACTGTGAGACAGTAATTGTATGTTGTTTTGAATCTCTAAGTTTATAGTGATTTGTTAAACAACAATAGAAAAATAATACAGCGTCCAGGCCTTTCATCAAGCTGTCCCTCCATCTGGAAAGGTGGAACAAAGGGACTTGAATGAGACTAAGTCTGGGCACTCCAGGAAGCCTGTGCTCTCTCTGCTCCCCGCTTAGAAGCCCCCCATCTGTGCTTTTACAAGGCTTCCTGCATTAGCTTTTTACTTAACTTTTGACACCATAGTGTCACCATATTTTCTGTTTGCACATCAGTTTTCCTGACTAGGCCTTGAGCTCCTCAAAGGCAGGGGCCCTGGCTGTCTTTCTGATGTCTCTCCTCCCATCTCCTTACCTTTGGCAGGTGGTTTTACAGAATTCACAGTGAGCCACACAAGGTGCTAGTGGCCAGAATAGAGGCAAACAACCGAAGCAGCATAAGGATCCTGTTCTTATCTCACAGAGTGTCTGATTTAACCACAGAGTCACATCAATCTCAGAACCACACAGACTCACTCCAGGAGCATTGATGGTTGTGGATAAATGCCAGGAAGGTGCTCTAAAGCTGATGCTGGGTGATGTGACTGAATGAGCAAGGCCAGGGAAGGCTTCCGGAGGAGGGAATGTTTAGGATGGTACATGAAGGATGAGGAGGAGTTGCACAGGCAGAGGTGAGGTGAGGAGTGGCTTAGACAGAGGGGTGGTTTGCAGAAAGGCCTTGCAGAGGAAGGATGTGCAGCAAGTCTGAACAACCCAAAGAGGGCCAGGGGTACTCCAGCAGAAAGGGCGAGATGGCGTGAGGGGCACTAGGAAGTGGTCAATGCCCTCCTGGCCAAACAGACAACATGCCGCTGACCAGGTCAGGGCTCAGCCTTGACCCATGGGGTGTAAATTGGAGGGCTGCAAAAGTGAGAGTAACATAATCCAATGTAAATTGTGAAATGTTTAATCTGAGACGTGGGCAGCAGGTTGTACAGTAAGGATATGAGGGTGAGGGTGCCATGCCGAAACAGCCATAGGGAAACCAGTTAGGAGGCTGTTGCAATAGTCCAGGTGAGAAATAGGTTAGTGTTAAGGGCGGAATTATGTTGCTCCCAAAATATGGTGAAATCCTAACTCTGAATACCTACAAACGTGACCTTATTTGGAAATAGGATCTTTTTTGGATGATTAAGTTAAGATGAGGTCATTAAGATGGGCCCAAAATCAATGCGACTGTCCAAAAGAGAAAACTTGAACATAGAGACAGACATGCTTAGAGGGGAGACAATGTGAAGACACAGGAGAAGGCCATCTAAAAGCCAAGGAATGCCTGAGACCACCGGAAGTCTGCAGAGAGGAATGGAACATTCTCTCCCCCCCAGCCTCCAGGAGGTACCAACCCTGCTGACCCAGTGATCTTGGACATCTAGCCTCCAACTGTGAAACAATACATTTCTGTTATTTCAAGCCACTTAAGTTGTGGTACTTTGTTAGGGCAGCCCTAGTGAACTAATATACTTGGTTGAGATCAGGAGTTAGCAAACTTTGTCTTAAGAGGACCAGATGTAAGTATTTCTGGCTTTGGGGGAATGTAACTACTGGACTGAGCTGTTACAATGTGAAAACAGCCACAGGCGATAAGTGAACAGATGGGTGTCACTATGTGCCAATAAAACTTGACATCCTAAAAAAGCCAGCAGGTCTAGGTGATGGTGGTACAGATGAATGGGGGGATGGTGTGATATCCAGGGCTGGGCCAGAGTTTCCCTACATCTAGTTCATGCCGGGCACTAGCCAGGGGCTCTGTTAATGCTGAACTTGAGAACTGAAATTACTCTGGACTAATGGGTCATTTTGGCCCAGGCAAAATGAAGAGGTTTGACAGATAGTTTCAAATGTCTCTTTCAGCTCCTGCATTCTGGCCTGCTGACCGGAAGGAAGGCTTTCTGTGTCCGTGCTGAGTGTGGCTTGTTACAAAGGAGTCACCTGACCTTAAGGCTCAGTACAGGTTGGAGAGGTTCAGGGGCTATGCACAGAAGCTCCCGTTGTCCCGGCACAACACAAGGGAGCCCTTGCTCAGTGACTGCGTCCCCAGGAGATAATAAAGGTGAACAACTGCCTGCCTGGAGGTTCTTGCATTTGGTGGAAAGAGCTCAACTTTGGGGTCTGAAATCCAGGATTTGCCGCTTATGAGCAGCCTGACCTGGGCAAGTTAACTGAAATAAGCTCTCTGAGTCTTTTCTCACGCATTCAAGGAGGAAAAAGCACAGTGCAGGCACATCACAGAACTTCATGACATTTGAGTTTCTGGCCCTTTTCCTCAAGGCGCCCTGGGCCAGCCACCTCGGGCTGCAAACCTGCTTTGCATTCACCAACTGTGTGACTTTGGGTGAGTTACTTCACGTCACTGTCCTCATCTACATAGATGAGAATAATGGTAGCTGTGCCAAACTTTTCTGGTTGCCTCCCCAGTCTATTCTCTACACCCTGCCCATCTCCGAGCATGGGGAGGCTGCCTCCCTGGACAGCATCACTGGCCGCCCTCACCCTCTGATTTGAGCTGTGTTTGGGAGGGGCAGGCAGAGCAGGAGGACGGAGGTCAAGGTATTGATCCCCCAGCTCCTCTCTGCTAGGCTGTGGTCTGCACGTGCGGAGTTCCTACACCTAAAGCTACCCTCCTGTTGGTGGCCTGTGGCCCATGGCTACTAATCCACCTGGTTTGGTAAGTTCCTTCCACTTACCCCTCAGGCCTCTGGGCGGGTGTAGCTCCCCATGGTTGCTGCTCCCCTCCTTCCCTGCCTAATCACTCATTGGCACCTATAACTCATTTATATCTTTATGAATATCCCCCTTCTGTAAGCCCTCTTTTAAGATTATAGGTTGTGGTGAAATACACATAACATCAAATTTGCCACTTAAACCATTTTTAAGTTAACAGATTAGTAGCATTAAATATATTCATATTGTTGTACAACAATCACCACCGTCCATCTCCGGAACTCTACAGCTTGCAAAACTGAAACTTGGTGCTCATTAAACATTAGCTCCCCATGCCCCCTCCCTCATGCCCTGCTAATGACCATTTCTGGCTCTAGGAATTTTCTACTCAGGGACCTCATATGAGTGGAGTCAGATAATATTTGTCTTTTGTGACTGGCTTATTTCACTTAGCGTAATTATTCTTAAGGTTCATCCATGTTGTAATGTAGCATGTGTTAGAATTTCCCTCTTTAAAGAGGCTGAATCCTATTCCATTGTATGTACATGCCACATTTTGCTTATCTGTTTACCTGTTAATGGACCCTTGGCTGTTTCTACCTTTTGGCTAACATGAATGATGCTGCTATGGACATGGTTGTACAAATATCCTTAAACCCTCTTTCATTGTCCGTTTGACGGTACCACTGGGCTTCTATCAAGACTCTCATTGTTATTATATATGTAGCATCCTCATGTCATTTATTTTTTATTTTATTTTTTTATTAAGGTATCATTGATATACAATCTTATGAAGGTTTCACATGAGCAACATTGTGGTTACTACATTCACCCATATTATCAAGTCCACGCACGCCCCACTGCAGTCACTGTCCATCAGTGTAGTAAGATGCTATAGAGTCACTATTTGTCTTCTCTGTGCTACACTGCCTTTCCTGTGCCCCCCCCTACTTTATGTGTGCTAACCATAATGCTCCTTAATCCCCTTATTCCTCTCTCCTCACCTGCCCTCCCCACCCCTTTTCCCTTTGGTAACCACTAGTCCCTTCTTGGAGTCTGTGATTCTGCTGCTGTTTTGCTCCTTCAGTTTTGCTTTGTTGTTATACTCCACAAATGAGCGAAATCATTTGGTACTTGTCTTTCTCTGCCTGGCTTTTTTCACTGAGTGTAATACCCACCAGCTCCATCCATTCTGTTGCAAATGGTAAGATTTGTTTTCTTCTTATGGCTGAGTAATATTCCATTGTGTATATGTACCACATCTTCTTTATCCATTCATCTACTGATGGACATTTAGGTTGTTTCCATGTCTTGGCTATTGCAAATAGTGCTGCCATAAACATAGGGGTGCATATGTCTTTTTCAAACTGGGTTCCTGCATTCTTAGGGTAAATTCCTACGAGTGGAATTCCTGCATCAAACAGTATTTCTATTTTTAGTTTTTTGAGGAACCTTCCTACTGCTTTCCACAATGGTTGAACTAGATACATTCCCATCAACAGTATAGGAGGGTTTCCCTTTCTCTGCATTCTCGTCAGCATTTGTTGTTCCTTATCTTTTGGATGTTGGCCATCCTAACTGGTGTGAAGTGATACCTCACTGTGATTTTAATTTGCATTTCCCTGATGATTGGCGATGTGGAGCATCTTTTCATGTGCCTGTTGGCCATCTGAATTTCTTCTTTGGAGAAGTGTCTGTTCAGATTCTCTGACCGTTTTTTAATTGGGTTACTTGCTTTTTGGATGTTGAGGTGTTTGAGTTCTTTATATATTTTGGATGTTAACCCCTTGTTGAATATGTCATTTATGAATGTATTCTCCCATACCATAGGTGCCTTTTTGTTCTACTGATGGTGTCCTTTGCTGTACAGAAGATTTTTAGTTTGATGTAGTCCCATTTGTTCATTTTGCTTTTGTTTCCCTTGCCTGAGCAGATGTGTTTAGGGAAAAGTTCCTCATGTTTATATTCAAGAGAGTTTTGCCTATATTTTCTTCTAAGAGTTTTATAGTTTCATGACTTACATTCAGGTCTTTGATCCATTTCAAATTTACTTTTGTGTATGGAGTTAGACAGCAATCCAGTTTCATTCTCTTGCATGTAGCTGTCCAGTTTTGCCAACGCCAGTTGTTGAAGATGCTGTCATTTCCCCATTGTAGGTCCATGGCTCCTTTATTGTGTATTAATTGGCCATGTATGTGTGGGTTTATATCAGGGCTCTCTATTCTATTCCATTGATCCATGGGTCTGTTTTTTGTGCCAGTACCAAGTTATCTTGATTACTGTGGTTTTGTAGTAAAGCTTGAACTTGGGGAGTATAATCCCCCCTGCTTTATTCTTCTTTCTCAGGATTGCTTTGGCTGTTCAGGGTCTTTTGTGGTTCTATATGAATTTTAGAACTATTTGCTCTAGTTCATTGAAGAATGTTGTTGGTATTTTGATAGAGATTGCATTGAATCTGTAGATTGCTTTAGGCAGGATGGTCATTTAGACAATATTAATTCTTCCTATCCATGAGCATGGGATGTATTTCCATTTATTGGTGTCTTCTTTAATTTCTCTCATGAGTGTCTTGTAGTTTTCAGGGTATAGGACTTTCACCTCCTTGGTTAGGTTTATTCCTGGGTATTTTACGCTTTTTGATATAATTGTAAATGGAATCATTTTCCTGATTTCTCTTTCTGCTAATTCATCGTTAGTATATACGAATGCAACAGATTTCTGTGTATTAATTTTGTATCCTGCAACTTTGCTGAATTCAACATGTCATTTTGAATAGTTGAGTTATATATATAAAATTCTTAGAACAGTGCCTGACACATGGTGAATACTCAATAAATGTCTGCTGTTAATGGGAAGGTTTCTCTGTGGCTGACCCGGTGGCAGTGCGTCTTTACCTTGAGTTTCAGTTAACTTCTTTTGCTGCCATGTCAGGCTGGGACAGTGTGACTGTATCTAGAGAGTGCAACGTGACTGGAGGGGGGCACCCGCTTGTAAGCCTGGCCCATCAGCACCTCTCCCATCAGTTCTTTATGCTTCTCCCTTTTTGTGCACTAGACACCCATCTTGCAGAAGACCCTGGATGCTGCACCTGGGTCCCTCGATGTGTGGAACAGAGGTGGGAATTCGCATTATCATCCATGTTTTACAGAAGATAAAATCAGATTTGGTAACTTGCCTAGCAAGTAGCAGAGCCTAGACTTGAACCTAAGCAAGCAGTCTGGCACCAGGGTCCACACACCTGAACACTGCTCTATAGTCTCTCTCTCAAACTTAAGAATGGGTCTTCACAATTAAATTTTCCTTTTCTGGAACAATGCCCAGACTCAATCTAAACTCAGAATTCCTATAGTGGGAGTCCACAGAGCTAACCACTGCACCACAGGGCCGAGGTTCTCTGGTCATTTTAATTCACTGAATTCACCACCCAGTGGTGCAGGCAGCAGAGTGGTATGGGGGCATGAAGGACACAGACCAGTGTTAGCAGCAGTGTCCATGGCCACCTCTGATGTGCTCCTTGGTGTTCTTTCCACTTAGAGCCAGTGGCCTGTTCTAACCACATGGGAAACAGACTGAAGAAAGAGGGGTGCTCCCTGGCACCTTGGCACAAAGCCAGGATTATCCACTGACATTACAGCTGGCAGCCTCCAGCTGCTGGCACCCTTTAAAAGAGAATGTGATGGCAATTTTCCAGCTAAATTCTCCCAATTAGGCAGTTAGAGAAACATTATCCACCTCAGGATAAAGCTGATGAAATGGAGGGGCAGGGATGGGGAGGAGGGTGCTAATCTGCCTGTATTGGATCTCAAAGCCTAGAGCACATATTTCCAGAGGTGCTCGGGTTCCCAGAGAAGCATTTGCAGGGGGTCTGATGAGCTGCCTGGGGACAAACAGGTGATCTGTCCATCTCAGCCACTTGAAGGGCCCCATCTTTTGAATAAGCTAGGAACATAGAACAGTCTCTGAAGTCCCCAAACTCTCCCAGCTCTGATCTGGACTAAATGGGCAAAAGAAAGACAGGAGCAGAATTGAATAAAGTCTGAGCCAGAGGAAGCTTCTCCTACCCTCCCCACCCAGACTCAGTGTAGGGGCTGGGGAAACTAAGGCCCATCAAGGAAATCCAGTGACGTGACACAGGTCGGAATCACCGACCATTCACCCGTAGCTCTTCCAGATTGCCATGGTGTACTCATTAACCAGAGTCTTTCCTCATTTGAGGCATTTTACAGCCATCCTCACATCATCACATTTAATTCATACCACAACCTGGGAGGTGGTGGGTACTCCTGTTCTTCCTTTACACACAAAGAAACTGAGATTTAGTCAGATTTGAGAAGCAGACCAGGGTTCCACATACAGACCAAGCTAAACGTCAAACCCTTCAGCAAGGCCTTGGATGCTTTTTCCAGAATTCTATTCATCAACATCTATTCAATGAGAAAGAGAATGATAATAGTAATAGTGCACGGGGCACTGCATCAAGTGCCTAACCCAGAGCATCTCATTAAATCCTTCTAACTATTTCTGTCAAATGTGTCATCACGGCCCACTTGGCAGACAGGGCGACTCTGGACTGGAGAGATGCAGGAACTTGCCCAGGGTCGCACTGTGTGGTGAGAGTCAAGCCTCACCCCCCTGACTTGGGCCGGTACTCCTGACCTCCACATAAGTCCACCTCCACTTGGCCAAGCCTGGCCCAGAGCAAAGGGCACAGTGGGGCCTGCAGGGAGGCAGAGAGCAGTCTTGCACCTAGGGCAGGAGCTCTGTAAAGTGGTGAAGCATAAGTGCCTACTCTGCCAATGCTAAAGAAGCTGGGGGTGGGGTGGGGGGAAGGACCTGGGTCGGGGGAAGGCCCTGGGGTTGGGCTGTGAGTGATGAGGATTTGAATGGAGCATCGTGGCAGGGCAGTCTAGCCAGGAGAGGACACTCTAAGCAAAGATGAGGTAGGCTGGGGTTCTGAGGGACCACAGGCTCTCTGGTCTGGTTTCCACAGAAGCAGAGTGGGACATGAGGCCGTCACCAGGGGTCGAGAGCACGCTGTATAGAGATGTGACATCAGATACAAAGTTAGGGCTTTTCCCTTGGGAAGAAGGGACCTATTGAGTATTTTGGAGCAAGGTACCATATCTCTCCAGAACGAATGGCCCAGTGATGGTATTCTGGATGGTGTACAGAGAAAGACCCAAAGACATTGGAAATGGAATGAAGCAGGAATTGTGAAGACCACACTGACAGAACCTGGTGTCTGACTGGAAAAACATAGGCAACAAGGTCTGTCTGCATCACTAATAAGATGACAATTCATGCATGCGATCTTTCTGTTAATAACATTTCCTGTGGCTATGAATACTGGAGGAAAGGCTGAGGTCTGACAAAGAGCCAGGCTCTTCCAGCCTGCGTTATGAGAAGGAGCTCCAACTGCTTGGCACGGGTGCTGGAGGCAAGTCCTCAACCATCAAACAGCCTGCTGTCCTCTGATTCCCACAGTAATCATGGCCTAGTCGTTTATATGGAGCCTAATAAAAAGTAAGGGGCAGCTGATCTGTTGAGGTTTCCCTGGGTGAGCCTGAAAGTCCACGGAGTCTTTCAGATTTACATTACCCTTCAGGAGGGGCTGCATCCTCAGGCCTCTTTCACTCCCACAACATCCAGGATGGGCTGGGGACCCTCCACCAGGAACACAGCAAATCAGGGGCTGCCCTGGGTCCAGAAGGAACATGGCTTCCTACAAAAGGCCTGAAGGGGCTAGGGACAGTCCTTCATCGTTCAGAGACATCGTGGAAGGGGAAGGCACCAACACATGTGTGCCTACACTGTCCCAGGGCACAGATTAACACAAAGAAAACACTGCTTTACAGTCTGCCAAAATACATAACTTCACAATGGACTTAGAATCTCTAAAACACACCACTCTGTGCCTGGCCTGAGGGGCACGGGAGAGCCAAACTGGATGTGAGTGAGCAGAGATCTCCGGAAATCGCG
This sequence comes from Manis javanica, assembly GCF_040802235.1. Taxonomy (NCBI): domain Eukaryota; kingdom Metazoa; phylum Chordata; class Mammalia; order Pholidota; family Manidae; genus Manis; species Manis javanica. The sequence continues at coordinate 49,792,355 of NC_133156.1, forward strand.
TCTTGGACATAGCTCCTCACCACTGGGCCATTCACAGCAGTCACCCTGCATGCGCTCCCTCTCCCCTCCCTCCTCTGCCCCCACACCTCTTGCCAGCCTGAAGTTGCCAGTAATTTTGAAATCCGTGGATATGTTTCACTAGGACTTGGCTCAAGTCTTCCAGGAAAAGCAAATTCGGGCCAGAAATAGTGGAATTTGGACATGATGGCAGAGCCAAGCTGCTGCCAACTTGAAATTCACCTCAAGTGTGATGTGGTGAGAAGGAATGGAGGACTTCTAGGCACCAATGGGCAGCACTAGCCAGAATTCTGTTTATTTAAGACATCTTACCCAACCCACAGCCGAGGGTTCTCATTCCCTGGAAATGTCTGACAAATACTATTCCATGCCACCAAAGGTCTCTGTTCTTAGGATGAGAACTCTCCTTTTCTCTGAGGCAAGGTAAGTTCTGAATGTTGCCAGTGAAGTCAGAAATAGATTTAGTAGATTTGAAAACTCTGAGTTCTTTCCCTTGACCATTTAAATAGCACTTGAGAACCCTCCAGACTGGTTCCTAAGCATGAGTTGGCTTAACAAGGAAAAGACCCTCTGTTATCCACCCAGACAACATTGTAGTTCTTTGATACTATGATGCATGTTTTCCACTTTAATATTTTTGAAATGTGTACCTTTCCAATGTGCATGTATAACAATGTCTCAATTTCCCCAATAATTCATGTTAGATAGATTGTGTGATACACATAATGAAGTCTTAAATTGTGGGCAGGGGGAGAGGCCTTTGGAAGCTGGTGCTGGGAACACACACTGGTCTTCCTGGAGTTTGTCTCTCCAGGTCTTCAGTTGCCTCTGGCCCGAGTGCTCCCTTCAGTCTCTGAGTGTTCCCTGACCTTCAAAAGGCCAGGTGAGACCCAGGAGTGGAAAGAAATTTGGAGTTAGTGGTGGTGTCCTGCTCTTCTTGAAATCCCAGGCAGGACCAGGCCAGGATCAGGTTGTGAACCTAGGAGAATGGGGTCAAGGAGCAGATCTCAGTCTATGCTTTAAGCGAAAGGGATGTGGTCTCCCACGTGGTCTGCTCTGGAGAGAGATGACCCAGGAATGTGGATGGTATATGGATCTGGGGGATTTAGGACCTCGGCCATCACTAGGAAATGAGAGTTAATAGCTGTTAAAACAGATGGATGTGTCATTTGACACCTGCAGGGACCTGTGTACCTACAAACCTGTCACTCTGACAGTGACTCACCTTGGGAGTAGGAGGCGCTCTAGCCACCTTTTCACCGCAACATTTGTGACATTCTTGTTTGTTTGCACCCCTCAGGATGTACTCCATGGGGCTAAAATCCCAGAAAACAGACTCAAGATCTTTTTTAAACAATCTCAGTGGTGTTCTCAGTTTTAAACTACCATTTGTGAGCACTTACTATGTAGTAGGCACTATGTTAATATATTCTACATAGATTATTATATTTATTTCTGTTAAAATTTTCCCAAGGTCCCATGGCCAGTTATTGCTGAAGCTCATATTGGAACCCAAATGTGTCTAGATACAAAATCTGTCTACGGAACCATGATACTTGGATTGTCTCTGCAGCTATTAAAGTTGATACATATGGAAGTCAAGGATACTGGCTGACCTAGAGCAAAGGTGTTGGATTTTCACCAGAACAGACTTCTTCAGTCTTGCCTTGTGGGTGATTCCCTGGAACTTATCCAAAACTCACTCTCTCACAGGAACATTTCCCCTATAGGGGCAGACACAGCTCTTCCAGAAAATAGCATTAATAGAAGGATTTTCTGATCTTCATGATGGTTTGATAAAGGGACATTCAATAGGCATAAAATCTGGTCATGTTGTTAATGACCAGAAACTGTTATCATGCTGACTAATGCTGCCATTGTTTAGAACAATGATTAACCCAGCAGGAAGGACCCAAGGGAATGATATAGTGACTAATCAATATGAAAGGAATCTCCAGGTGACCTTTATTTCGTGAGAAGGGGCAGGAACCAAGGACACAATCCTTTTTCCTTGACACTGACATTCCATCCAACAGGCGGTCAGCAGAGGCAGCCAGAGCTCATCCATAGTCCATTTCAGGTATGGTCAGCAAATGCGCATTCAGGGGCACAGCAGGACGGGGAATCTTCCTTTGGCTGACCTGCTTTGGTGGTTCTTCTCTCTTCCTGCCAATCTTAGCACCCATTTTCTCAAGAGCAGCTGTTCACCTGAGTTGCTAATTAATTTCCTTGTTCATCTGACTTGAATGGTTTTCTTGCAGCACTGCCAAGTGGAAATGACTCTTAATTACATCAACTCATGAAACCACAACAAAGACAACCTTATGGGAAGACTCGTGTGTCATATTATTTAAAGAAGGTAAAAAATCAGCTAACTGATGGGAGGCCAATAAAAGGCCTTTTCATCATAAAGTCTTCATAGCTGTACCACTCATCAGCTTCCTAAACCAGCCTTGGATCTGGCTATTTAAAACCCTACTCCATGTACAGGAGCAGAATAGAACCAAAAAGGCTATCTACTTTAAGTGGGAATGTAAAGAAATCCTGTCTTTCTTCCCATTTAAAATCAAAATTAATTTGATCTTTCAGGAAACTTAACTGATTACAGATACAAAGTCAGAGTGCTTGGCTTGGAGGGGAAGGCGTAAGCAACAGGGACCTAATTCTCTAGCCTCCATATTCCTCATCTAGTTGCTCTATGAACACATTTGGAGAAATCCTGTGTGAGGGAGGTGCACCACTCATCAGAGTTCCAGTCCAGGCCCAGGGGGAAAGGCGAGGTGGCAAAAGAAACAGAGTGAGACTTAAATGCTACACTGTTGCTTTGACAATGGAGGAAGGAGCCATGAGCCAAGGAATACAGATACCTCCAGAGGCTGGAAAAGGTAAGAAAGTACATTCTCCCCTACAGCCTCTGCAGGGACTGGCCCTGCCAACATTTGATTTCAGCCCAGTAAAATCCGTTTCAGACTTCTGAATTCCGGAATGTAAGATAATAAAATTGTGTTGCTTGATGCCACTAAATTCACGGTAATTGGTTGCAGCAGCAGAAAGAAACAAGTACAACATGTGGTCCAAGACTTGGGCCTTGCACATATACCGGCTCTACATTCATCCCCTAGCTGTGTCTATCCGTGCTTAGCTTCCCAGTGGTCTTCTGTTGACCTTGGTTTATCTGCCTTTGACCCACCACTCACATCCCATGCAGCCAGCCCCCTTCTCCCTGTTTTAGTGCTGCTGGGCCTGATCCTACTGCTGGTCTCAGGATTGGTGCAGGATCCTCAGTGATAATCCTAGCTTCTAAATAGCAATAATAGTAATAATAATAATAATGATAATCTTAGCCTCTATTCCTTGGGAATTTACCATGAGGTCTTTTACTTCTCAGAACTATTCACTATATGAAACATAGTATATTTAGCAATAAGGAAGCTAAAGTTAGAGAAGCATTAGCTTATCCAAATTTACATAGCTACCAAGTGGTAGAACCAGGATTGTAATCCAGAGCTGCCAAACTCCCAGCTCTCTGTTCTCAAGGACTCTTCAGCACAGCCACATTCGTGAACCTCCGTTCTGGATGACCCCAGGAGTTGTGGTGCAGAGATTTCTCTCTTAACCCCAAAGGCTCAGAATTAGCTTTTAGGATCACCAATACCTTACACCTTTCTGACCAGAGTTGAAACTCCCTTATCTCCACTTGATTTCAGTCAAGAAAGAGCAAGATTAAATCTAACTTCTGGAGTGGCATACTTTGTATAGCTTTAGACGCATCTACCACAGTGATGCAAAAAATAGCCCCACAACTTCCAACCCTGTGGACTCACATCTCTTGTGTCTATGCCTAAAACACCTGACTTTTCCAGAGGAAGAGTCTGTGATCCCTGATGGCCTGTTTACCCCGGGCACTGACTGACACTGAGGCTGTCCTCTCCTGTCAATGTTCAATGTTCAGAACTGAGAGGGCTTGGTTTCCCCAGTCAACCAGAGGTGTTCGAGGGATCATTCATCTACACATTCCTTGCTGCTGTGTATTTACTTTTGAAGGCTACTCTGTGAGGTTAAACATAATCTGGTCATTAACATTTTTAAACACCACACTGTCAGTAAAGGTTGGAGGCCTTTATTCTGTGAAGAGAAAGAGAGAGAAACAATCAATACTCCTTTCTGTTTTGAACCTTTTTCCTCTATATACGAACTGGTGACGATATGATCATGGATGGTGCCGCACCTGAAGTTCTCCAGGAGCCGCTGTGATTCCAGGTCTATGTTTTCCTCCACCTCACATCACCACCCGACACTCCAATTCTACCAACTTCTCAGAGAATTCTAGAGCTGCTTGTGAGCTTTCCTGGAACACTCCCTCTGCTCACCAAATGGTATCTGCTTTTACCATCCCCAAAATGGAGAGGTGCGGGGAGGGGGGCTTCTTGTTGCTTTTCACTGAGCTTAGAGTAGGGAGTTGCCCAGCTTGGCTCCAGACTCCCCTGCAGATACTGCTGTTTCTAACTTCCGCCTCACTAAGGCCTATGTTTAGGTGCTCCCAGATAGGAGAGCATTCTGAAATAGAACTCAAAGTGAAGGCTGTCACAGGATCATTGGGAGCACAATCAAATGTTATTACATACTTAGACTACACAAGCCAAGGTCTCAGACCACACTATCAGGGGAGAACCCAGAATAACGATTTGGTTGTTCATAAAACTGTCATTATTCAAACCCTGAAATTAAAACACAGCCACCCCAGTCTCTAGGGTCAGAGATGCTATTTCTGGAATGTGCCTGCCTTTTGCATGTGCATCAAAGCCCTGGGTTCTGGTACCCAGAGTCCACTTGGCTCATTACAGCTTTTCTCTGACTTGTGGAAAGAACTCTGGGAACCATTTGATTCTATTATTTCACAGTTACTGAATAGCTCATGCTTACTGTGTATTCTCTCTGTTAAGCTACCTCAGTTTCCCCAAAATAACAAAGGTGAGACTTAACTAAGAGGATGGAAGAACTTGACCATCTCTCACCTTGAAGCACAGCCATAGTGCTGTGCTGTCCTGTTCTTTTAAGCCACTAGTAACACCATCACCACTTCCTGGGACAGTGAAGGCTACTGCATCCCATCGGTCCTGGGAAGGGTCACCTGGGACTTTTATTGGTCAGTGTTGATTACTGACATTTCAAAGTCACATATTCCCAGCCCTCCCCCAACCCATTCTCACCCCAAGGGAAAAGGATTTAAGCACATAAAAGGGTCTCAGCAGGGCTCAAAGAGAAGTGGTCCTTCTGAAAAACTCTTGAACTTTACCTACCCCTACAGAAAGCCTGAATTTTACCTACCTCTTTAGAATTTCTAAATTCTGAACCTGAGTATGAAATACCTTCCTGTCGCACTTAGACTATAAAATAATTACCCTCTGTAATACTTAGATGGTAGTTATATGAGATTATATGACCAAATGATTATGATTAACATACACACACACACACACACACACACACACACACACACAAACACAGAAGGAGGGCTGCTGTGAGAAACCCAGGGTCACTGTATGAGTTAGGAAATGGCATCCCTTCTGGGAAGAAACATTAGAACAAGGCTTGCTTTCCTCTAGGAAGACCTAGTCCAGGATGGCTTGGCAAGTGGATTGAGAGATGGATTTCAGACCCCACTCATCCCTTCTAAACCAGTGCTGGTACAGTGCCCAACCTACGGTACTGTATAGAACAACCCTGAATGAAGTATAGATGGATATGGAATATGGACATACATAAAAGTTGCTAGAGCTAGAGTAATTGTAAGCCATCAGGGGAGAGAAAAAAGGTGGGAAAACAGAAAAACCTCAAAGGAAAAATAATCGCCTGTAGTATTACTTTGAGAAATGATGACTATTTAAATCTCTGGCATATTGCTTTCCATTCTTCTTTTTCAAGTGCATATTGAAAAAATAGAGAACAGGGAATGCCAACAGTAATGTGCTGTACTTACTGTTTTGTGGTCTTTGCTTTTTGCTTATTATATCCTGCCCATCTTTGCATGCAAGCTAAGATATATCCCCAACATCACTTGCAACAGCAATGCAGCACTCTTGAACTATAATGTGTTAGGCGTGGCCTCTGGTTGGGATGTCAGGTTAACTAGGTCTCTCAGTAGACACCTGCTTGCAATGAAAGGCTATCTGGCTGGAAAGAGAAGCAAAGGGAACACTAAGCCTCGTGATTAGGATGAAGCTATGACTGATTAACAGCACGGTGGGGTAGGTGGGGAGGACATCCTTTCTTGACAGCATATCCAGAGTATATCCGGAGCTAAGTCTTCACAGCTTGTTCCTGACCTGCAGTGAAGTCTCACCTTGCTGCCCACTGGTCACTCCACCTCCACCACTGGGAAGGTTCCTGGCTTCCGCCCTCACTGAGCCAGATGCTGTTGTTGGAAATCTGTTGATAAGTGGCAGCTGGCTGAGGCTGAGAGTGCTTTTTCTGCACCCCTCTCCCTGCAGAACATGCCCCCTCTACCACAGTGCTTCTCCCCAAAGCAGAAAAAGGAGAGATAAGAATGTGACTTCCGTTTGTGCCTGGGCACAATCTAATTCCTGCCAACAAATGCATTCCTTCCATACCTGTCTATCAGCTTGAGAGGAACAAGGCCTGGGAGCAGGGGCTCACATTTCCTGAGCAAGTTCTTTATCTTTCCTCAGGTAGAGATGAAACCAGCTTACTAAGAGATGAAACACCCTTTAGCCTGGCTGTTGGAAGAGCACATCAGCTGGTGTCTCAGAGTTCACACTCCAGAGGGAATTTATTTTGGTAAGCTTGCCTTTAGCTCTTCTCATGGCAACATGTTTGCATTGGTGCCCACAGAGAGAAAAGGCCCCATGGAATTATAGCAGGAGAAGCTACATTTACCACAGGAAGACTGGTACTAGCTGAGTTCCAGCTTTCCAATGATATACCATTACACTTCAAGAGACCTTATGGGAATATCTTGCCATGCAAAATCCTGTGATAAACTTTTATTTTAAAAAGTGTCCACTTTGGACATCCTTTTTATGTTCTGAAGTGATAGGTACTTGACCAATATACAGAAGAGAGAGAGAGAGAGCAGGACAGCTGGACAAGGGGAAAAGAAGAGGAGTAAGTAAAGACACGCAGAGAGAGATGCCAAGATATACAGGGAACACGAGGAGGTTGCTAAAGGGAAACTAGTCAGAGGTATTTAGAGGTAAAGGTAAAATATCCTCAGAACCTCTTTCCCATCTTACTATCAATTAACAAAAAAAGTTCGCCTCAGAGAAACAATTGTGAGTCAGAGCCAAGGGACTTTAGTGGTGACATCATGAAGGACATAGCCAGGACTGGGCTCTTTCAAATGACATCATGGTTGACACTGAGCACTGCCTTTCACAAATACTCCATGGCAGCTCTGCTCAGACACAGGCTCTGCTCCCCTGACACAGTGATATCAACGATTTGAGGCACCAGGGGGCAAGGGGCAAAGATGGAGATCCATGAACCTGCCAGTGTGTCTGGAGCAGGCTTGGCAGGGAGGCCCTGAAGAGTCAGAGCTTCTAAGAAGGAGGCAGCATTCGCCAGAGGCTGGCCACAGACGGGGACTGCCTCACGTTTCGGCCTTGGTTGCCCAGATTTTTCTCCCCAACTTAACTAAGTGACACCAAGATCCATTAGTCATTCTTTACTGAGACTCACTGGGAGTCATCAGGGCTGCATGACCCACATAATTACAATGAAAAGTCTGCACTGGCTTCAGTGATTCAACTGATTTAAACAAAATGTTCCCCAGACAACTCTGACCATGGCTTCATTCACCAGAGAGTTGGTCTAAGAGCTACTCCTGTTGACTTCAGTCAGTCACAGGCTGCCAAGAGGCAGACATTTTTTCTTCCAACTTACTGGGAAGCAGTTTGAAGATGGCACCTCTCACACCCAGATATCATCACAAAAAGGACAAGGTCACACGAAAACCCTTTGTATGAGGTTAAGATACCAATCAGGGAGATCTGAAGGGTACAGCCGTAAAATCAGGGACTTTACTTTTCAGTTCAGAGAACAGTAAAACAGGTACTGTCTTCACAACCAGTGGAGAAATCCTCCAGGCTGCACTTCCCATTGCTGAGAAATCTGAGTGCATTTCAGTTGTTGAAAGAAGGCAGCAGCCCCTGAGCATCAACCTTCTCACCAAAATGGTTTACCCATCACAGAGAAAATAACTTTATGTCCTGGGCATAAACTGAGTGCCCCTCAAACTGAAGGTGGAATGGCCATCTTTCTCTAAAATCAGAAGAGCTTCATTAGGAAAACAAAACTACAGGTAGTCAGTTGGCATCAAGCCTCTAGTGAAAAGAGGTGCTTCAAAAGGGTTTATCTAACTCTCCTGTCAGTCAAATCAGGGTCTACCTGAGCCAGATGCTGTTCTAAACATGAGAGCAGGAGCTCTGGTTTGGCTAAGCATTTTATCCTCAGCATCTGGCAAAGTGCCTGACACCTAAGCTTATATGAAGGAATGAATGAAGCAGAACTTTAGCTGTGGCAATGTCAAAGTTTGTTTAAATCCAGAGAGCAAGCAGTGACCCAGGACAAAGTTACGAAATTCATCATCAGTACTTGGCTTCTAGAGAGCTCTAATAACATGGACTCCCGCTCTACCCTCAAATGTATCAAAAGCCTTAAAGATGTTCATAACTTTTGACCCATTCATCCTACTTCTAGGATTCTATTTTATAGAAGTAATCTAATATATAAGGAAGAGGAGCGCTCTGTTTTCAAAAACATTTATCCCAGCATTGAAAATTAACCAAAAGTATCAGAGAATGATTAAGTGAACTCAAGATTATATAAATGAGAAACTATTATGTATTCACTTAATAATTACTTAAGAGAAACAGACAAATTGTTTATGATGGTGTTATATGAAAAAATATTTTAAAAATGTATTATATAATATGTTCTGAGGAAAAAAGCATAAATATGTAGAAGGGAATAGCAACAATAATGTCTTTTGGGAAGTGGATCATGGATAATCATTTCATATGCTATTTTCTGAAAACTTTCTAAAATTTTTGCAGTGAACATTTATTTTATAATGGGGGTATAAGTAAACATAACTATACACATAATTTTTAAATATACTTAAAATAAAATAAATTTGAAATATAGATAGATATATATTTACTCGTATAAATTTAAAACAGAAAGTGTCCAAAACACTGCCCTTCTAAGAAAACAGTTGGCTATTTAGTAGGCTCTACGAATTGACCCTTTCTGAGTCCTTCTTTCTCGTCATTTAATAACACATTTAACCAACAACTTGGATATTGTTTCAGAGTTCTCTTATGCCTCTAAGTTGCCCACCAACAAGGGCAGTGGGTCTGGCCAGTGTAATTATTAAATTCTCTCTGGGGACAGCATCATAGGACCCAGATGGCAATGGAAGTTCACTCTCATCCCTTTGCCACTGAAGAAGGTTTTATTTGGAGTCGTCAGAAACAAGGACTAACTTTTGAAAGACAAGGATGATCACTGAGAAAGGCAGAGCTGGCGGACACAGAGCAGCCTCAAGCTGTGGTTACAAGACACTCAGGGTACAGGAGGTTATCATGCCCTAGGCTGCTTGTTCGCTGACACCTATCACTGCCATACTCGGTAAGCACTTGCGCCTTTAACCTCAAGACAATGTGTCATTTCATTTTTTCACTTTTGTCCTCGTACCAAAAGAGCCCCCCAGGCAGCCATGTTGAGAGTATGTCCCTTTCTGATGTGCTGAAATGGCTACCTCCCTTTACTGTTAAGGATCCACCACTCACTCACTCTCAGGTGAATTGGTTATGGCTCTCTAAATTCTTGATACTGCCTCTTTTAGACATTTGTTATGAACTAAGCTAAATCAAGGCCTCAGTACATTGATTGCTAAGGTCATGAAAAACAAGGAAAGACTAAAAAAGTTGACACAGGCCAGAGGGGACTGAGGAAGATACAGTTGACTAAATGCAATGAGGTTCCCTGGATGGGATCCTGGAACACTTAGGGGAAAACTGGTGATATCCAAATAAAGTCTGGAGTTTAATAAATAGTAATACATGAATGTCAGTTTCTTAGTTTTGACAAACATGTCAGAGTAATACAAAATTAATAATGAGGGAAAATGGACAAGGGGTATACAGATATTCTCTCTTTTATCTTTGATACTTTTCTATAAATTTAAAATTATTCTGAAGTTTATTTAAAAAAATTAAGACCTCCAAAGAGAATTAAGATGATAATTGTTATTAGGCTCACCAGGAATCTTGGTGAAATATTAGAAAGAGTGTTAGAATTAGATGAAAAGATTTGATTCAAAACTTCCTGCTCTTTTCAATGGGAACCTGGGGAACTCACTCAAATTCAGTGAAGCTCAGTTTCTTCTTCTGTAAAATGTGAATAACACCTGTTTGGTAAAGTTGTTGTAAGTATCCTATGTTGTAAACATCATGAGGGAGGGAGGTAATTCACACTCTGCTGTAACTTCCCTCACTGCCACCTCCCCATCCACCCCGGAATAGTGCCTGGCACAAATTAGCCCTCTGATACATGTTTGCTACATAGTGAATATATAAAAAGAGTTTGACATGGCATCCCAGTTCAATATATTATTGCCATTAATAGCAATATCAAAACCTTATCAATCCTATTGAAAATACTTGAAACATGGGGAAAACATAAAAGGATAATGGTATATGAAAATGTAACACTGCCAAGCAGTTAAAATAAATGAACTAGATTGAGATATTATCACCATGACTAGAGTTCAACATAATGTTGAATAAAAAATACAGAACAATACATGTAGAGTGGTACTATTTATATAAAATATTAAAAAGTATATAAAAATTCACCATAAATGGTTTATAAATACTGATTTACAGGGTGGGAAAAAAAATCAAGAAACAATGACCAGAAAGATTCACTAATGACATAGTAGTGGTCATCTTGGGGAAAGAGCAGGCTGCCTGAGGACAGCCTCTTGTCCATTGCTTCTGAGGCATAGCCAGGTCAGAGAAGCAAAGAGATTCTGGCCTCCAAACAAGTGACCACTGACAATTCCAAGACTGAATGAGGATAGTTGGCTTGCTAGTCACAATGACGATCTGCTACTATATTATTTAGTTGCTAAAGAACACAAATGAAAATAGCACAATTAAAAAAAACCAGCAATGGGAGTACTGGTCATAAATTCCATGCTTGTGTTTCTCAAAGTAGGGTTCCTGGCCCAGTAGCCTCAACATTACTTGAGAACTTTACAAGAATACAAATTCTCAGGCCTCACCCCAGACCTACTAAATTCTGAACGCTGGGGGAGAGACCCAGCAATAGATAGGTATTTTAATAAGCCCTGCATGTGATTTTGCTGCTTACTCCAGATGAGAGCTCCTGGATTAGCAGGGGCTGCACAGAAAGGTTCCTGTCATGAGGAACTTCACTAAGCCTCTTTATTTCTGACTTAAGTTTCTTCGTCTCTTAAAATATGGATTAGGTCAAATGATCTCTTAATTTCTTTCCAATTCTACAAATTTAGGACCAAAAACCAATTTATAAGGTTAACTTTTTGTCATACTTAAATAAATCGGAGAATGTAAGGCCAGAAATCATTATCTGCCCCTCTTACTATCCTTCCTGTCAGATGACTCTGTGGCTTAGTACTTACTAAACTATCCATAACCTGGCTCTCCCTTGCCTTCCTCTACTATGGAGACTATAAAGCTAACCTCTCTCCACTTCCCTGGGGTTTAGTACACCCACGTGAAACAGTTCTGGCCAGTCGGTTGTGAGTGAGGGTTGAGCTTCCTAAATATAAAACACAGTCTAGAGGTTAGGAGGTCCTTCACATATGTCATTCCCATGTGGCAGCCTCCTTGCAAACATGAAAGTCATCTGGGAAGGATGAAGGCCCAGGACCACTCTGAAGTCATTTTGGAACAGTTGCAACAGCTCTATGCTGCCTCCTTCGGGGCTTAAAAGCTCCTATTTCTTGATGCCACTGGATGACTTTTCTGTTCCTGCAGCTAACAAGTACCTGTCTGATGTACCCCCACGTGACCAGCTTACATTAAGCTCTAATTAACACCTGTGGATAACAACAGGGAGAAGGAAGAGGAAGGAGGAAGAGAAAGCAGAGGAGAGGAAAGAAGTAGAGAAGTTGGACAAAGAGCGTTCAAGAGAGCCAGGTGGAATTGTTGAGCGAGATACCTAAAAGGTGTAAGTTCTGAGCAAATCTGTAAAGTGAGAGAAGGCCTAGAAGAGAGGAAAAGAAGGCATGCCAAACCTGTATTTATATAAGAAATTTTATTATATCCATTAAAACATGGGTTTGATGTGCTGGTCATACATATTTTAATGCACATTAAAATGAATACACGGCTATTAAAAAAAATGGTCCATGTGCCACCAATAGAGGTTGGTGAACCCATCGAGGTTGGCCTGGCCACTGACTTATGCAAGTTCCTGGCCAGAGGGTTTGCAGCTTTTATGTCTGAAACAGCAAATGTAAGCTGGAAAGATCCAAATCTAAGATTGCTTGAATGTAGCAGGAATCAGTATTTCTCAAAGAGCACATTCTGTCCCAAGCCGAGGGTCGTTATGTCTATTCTCTTTATTTCCCTAAGGTGCACCAAATTTCTTGGCTAACCCCAAGTATCCAAGGAAATCTAATGAACAAAAAGAGGGAAGAATGGCTCTTGCTTTAGCTTTAGCTTTGGGAAGGCTCCATCATCTCTAAACCCCCAGGACATTTATTTTATACTCACAGTAGGGTCTGTGTGTGTATTTTAATGTGCATTTGTTCTATGTTGAGATACAGAGCTCTGTAGTGAGACACATTAAAAAAAAAAAACGCCTTTTGGTGTTCTGGTAGCCTTCATTTTCAAGCTATTCCCTCTTTTCTTGTCCTGCTCTCACAACTTCTTTTTTTTCAACTACCTCCCTGCAGCAGAGGCACAGACAGCCCTTCCCTGTTTGTCAAGAGGCTGTTACAGACCCACCAGCCAAGATGACAGGCCGGCAGGAGGTGCTGACCTGCCTCTCATCCTCCTTTTCCTTCCCTTATCCCAGCAGAGGTTTTGCATTTCTGCCCACAGGCAGGCGATTCCTGTCCTTCCTCGTGCCCTCCACCAGGCGCCAGCCCCTAGCCCCATCTTTGTGGGTGTGGCCAGCACTGAGCTGGACAAAGCTTTTTAGTGTTTGCCAATGGCACCCGCTGAAGGGCTTGCCACAGCCCCGGTCCAAATTCCTGGAATCTTGAGTGGTGAGCCCACCTTTGTCACTTCCCCATGAATGCAAAGACTGGAGCCTGTTTGTCTACCACCCACAGCTGCTGAGCTGCGTCATCTATGCACAGGGCCACGGGAGTCTGCTTGCCAGCAGTCTCCATGGAGAAGGGCAGAGGTCACAGAGAAGCCACTGAGAGACACGCCAATGTATCAAAGGATGCTCAAGGTTGACAGGGATCACTTTCCGTTCTCAAAGTGGGAGAAAAAAAAATAGAATCTTTATAGTAGGAGCTAGATTGGGGGGAGGGACAGCAGAATGGGAGAGTGAGAATGACATCTGTGTCAACTGTTTATTTTGGTGATTGTCTGCAAGTTGCAGGCAACATGGCTGAGCAAAGCTGTCATGGAAACATGATTTTGTCACAGATGACAAGTTGGCATAAAGACAATGTAGGTGGAAAAGAGGTACAGGAAATAAAACTACCTGTCAGGCAGGTGGATGGAGAAAGAAAAGCTACCCTCACCTACTTTCCCGTAATTAAATGTCAGATGTACACAATGCAGTAAAATAATTAGCATGGCATAATTACTGTTCAGATGGAGTCCCATGTATATGCCAAACAAATTGCTGTACTAGAGCACAAGCTGTTAAAACAAATTGAGTTACTTAATTTTACATGTAGCAGCCTGTTTTATCATTTCCTACGATGCAAATGTTTCATTAATAATGGGGTCTTTTAGACATGCAAAGCTCTGGGCCACTGCAAAGGCAAACCTCCTGGTCTCCCTCTAGGGACTCTGCAGACAAAAATCAACGGATCTAATCTTTTCTCCACATAGTAGCCCAGGGGCTATTTTAAAGCCATAAATCAGATCATGTCACATACCTCCTTTAAGATCTTTCAGTGGTTCCCACTGACCTTGGAATAAAGTCCAAAGGCCTAAAGGCGTGGGCCCCGATGTCTCTCTGTGACCACCTGGGGCCTCAGTCCCCACACTGGCCGCCTTTCAGTTCAGGTTCAGTGCTTCTTTGGCTCAAGGGCTTCATACTTGCCACTCCCTTTGCTCAAACACTCCCCCTTCCCTCCTCCATCTCCTGTTTGCCCCATCCCCCACCCCTCCTACTTGCCTAATTGTCTTCCACAGGACTTAACTTAAAATTTGCCTCCTCAAGGAGACCTTGTGGCCACACTACATGTCCCTCCCTGACCTCGGCTGATCTCCACTAGGGCCCTCAGCTTGCTTCCCCCATAGCACTGACCCCATTTTGTACTATAATTTTATATGTCAGTTTGTTTTTTTATTTGTTTATTGTGTACCTTCCCCAGGAGACTCTAAGGATCTGGAGGGTAGAGATCATATGTGTTTTTCTCACCACTATATATCCACCTAAGGCAGTTCCCAGCAGAGAGTAGTTGCCCAATAAATATATGTGGATTATCTGTGGTCCTAGGTTAGTCATTTACCTTCACTGTTTGTCTGTTTTCTCCTCTAAACAATGACAGAGTATGGACCAGATCAGCATTCTTTCAACCTATGGGTAGTTGTGTATTTAATTCTGGGTTCATGAGACCAACTCGGTGATTGTCAAGACTAATGCTTTCAAAACATGAAACAGCATAGAAACTAGTAGAAACATAGCAACAATTCTTAGCCTAATCACCAGTGAGACCAAAAGGGTGCATATTATTTCATAACACTCTTCTTCGTTCAGTATTTACGCATGTACCTGCATTTGTTTACAGGTCATGATGTAAAGTGTATATATCTCTTTCCAAAGAAAAAACATGTCAGCATGTTTTAAAAACACTGGAAGCTGGACAAGGACTGGATCAGGCAACTTCTAAGACCTGTAAGCAGGCTCCTGGTCTTGGCCTTCCACATCCTCTTCCCCACTGGCCCTTCACCACTGAGGGTGGGCTGGGAAATGGGCCAGAAGCACTCCTTCCCCCAGGGACAGAGGAAAGACTTCAGGGAACAGACTCAGTCCATGAGAAAGCATTTCCCCCATCAGTCCTGCTCTCCGCACCACCACTTAGCAGAGTGGTCTTCAATGCCCCAAACAGGGAAAGACAAACACCTCTTTCTCAACTCCACTCCCTCCCTGGACAGTCTCCTGAATACAAGGAAATGGGTCAGTGTGCCAGCCGAAATTAAGGTGACTCTTGATTTTCCTACCACATGAGGAGCAGGCAGGCTGGACATTACAGTCAGAATCCAGCTCTGGAGAGACAGGGGGACCACCTCCCCAGAGGAGTCCTCAAAAGTGGCAGACTTCTCAGGGGTTAAGACTGATTAGGAAATGTTGGAAAAAGTGGCATGAAATATGAGATGGCAACATCAGCGGTGAGACTGAATGCCCCTCAGTGGGAGGGAGTCAGCGGGTGTTACCTCTCGCAGGCACTGGCTCCTTTACCCAACATTCTTCCAAAGCCATGCACCAAGCCCCATCCAGTCCCTTGCCTCACACAGGCTTTCTGCTCTCTGCTCTGGCTACCATGGACTCGTGACCAGAACTTCGTTCTAACATGTCCTATGCCCCTGGACAACCATGTGAGCCCCATCATTCCCAAAGAAGGAGGAAACGGCAGTCCAGTCATGGGGTTAGACTGGACCGTGTGTTAGCAATGCTATGGGGCACTGCTAATGGGACCACCTTGGAGGGTAAACTTGATGACCCTTGGCACATTTCAACTCCTACAAATTAGTTTAGGGGGTGGTGAGTTAAAAAAAAAAAAAAGACCTAGTTTAACCTCCAATCTGGACCTCAGCTTTCCCATCTGGAGAATGGGCCAGGGCATTTTTCTCTCTAGAAGGAGATTTTATGTGTGCATGTGCATGTACACACACATGAATACATACGTATGTGTTTACATACATATATACATTATATACATCTATGTGAAAGCTAAGCCATTATAGCCCAGAGCTCAACCCTGACAACCTAATACCCACTTTTGCTCTCAGGACTACATCTCAGGTCTTAACCACCCTCTTTGCCTATTATGCAGAAAGCTTCACCAGAAGACATGATTATTCTTGAATTTCATGGCTCCTGGCTTCCTGTTAGCTTCTAAAGAAGGTTACCTAGACTCAGGTGTTTGGGCCTTTCAGAATCACAGAAGCGTATTTCAACTTGTCCAGCCCTATGGATGGGGTAGGAACTTTACAGGACATTTACTCACTGGACTAATTCAAATGTACATCTTCCTCTGCTCTCTCCCTCTCTTTCACATGCACACACACACAAAAGCATACCTACACATAGCAAACAGCCTGCTTTCAAAGCAGGAGGCGAGAGAAGGGTGTCTATTTCTGGCAAGCTCCCTGAGGAGGCCTCCAGGGGCTGGTA
The DNA here is from genome assembly GCF_040802235.1 of Manis javanica. Lineage (NCBI taxonomy): Eukaryota > Metazoa > Chordata > Mammalia > Pholidota > Manidae > Manis > Manis javanica. The sequence goes on from NC_133156.1 coordinate 49,808,975, forward strand.
ACTCACTCCCCTCCCCTTCTCCAATCCATCCAAGTCTTCCCTCTCATTAGCCCTCCCTGGATCTCAGACCACCCTCTCTGCTCAACTCCTGGCCCTGACACCCTCCTGTCAGGGGCTTTCCCGGCTGTTCCACCTTACCCAAGTCCCCCAAACAAACAGTCCCTAGCTGAGGTGGTTGTGATTTCAGGACCCTCAGGGAACAACAGCTCCGATCACCTTTAACTGCCTTGCCTGGCACCACCCAGTGCCCTGTATCCAGACCCTGACATCCTTAACTTGCTCCCATCCAGAAGGCTAGGCTGACCAACCACTCGGATTTGCCCAGGCCTGAGGGGGTTCCCAGGATGCAGGCTCTCAGTGCCAAAACTGGGAAAGCCGGGCAAAGCATGGCGAGTCAGTCACATTACAGAGGCCTAAAGGCAGGTCTTGCCGCTTAAGGTCGTCTCATGACCTTTCCCAAATCTCCAGGCCTCCTGAGCTCATCATGTCTTACCTATCTCTGGTTTCCTGGTTCCTACAAGACCCTCAACTGGGACACAGGAGTTAACAGGGGAGGGCGTATGAATCATGTAAGACCAAAGGCTCTGAGATAGTTGTCTGGGTTTGACTCCTGGTTCCACACAGCGGTGGGCCAATTACATAAACACTCCAGGCCTCGCTTTTCCTGATCTGGAAAATGGGCCTATTAATTGTACCTGCAGTGGTAGATGCTATTGAATCCCCACCCCGTTCCCCTTTACTGGGTTGTTATACTCATCCCCCAACTGAGGTTTGGCTGCTAATAGCTCAAAGCTACCCTTGGAATACGGGAGTCACCCTCCTAGAAATGCAAGAGAAGTTATGCCACACTCTCTCCTGACATGTGATCTACAGCCAAAGACTGATTGACACAAGAGAACAGAGGCCCAGGCCCCTTGACTGAAGTGCAAGCAGCCCTGTGGTGCCATTCACATGCTGCCCCTTCCCCTGGGATCAGGCTGAGACTTGGCTTTTCCCTCAGCCACATCTTTGCTTGGTTTCCCTCCCTCTCCTATCCCACTTCCCTCATTTCCTCAGTGTTTCCTCCTTTGAGCACGTCCTCAACAAACCACTTGCCCAAGAATCTCTGGCTCTGACTCTGCTCCTGGGGAATGTGAGCTGAGACACCTGCTTTATAGAATTGCTGAAAAGACTCAGCGAGCTTGTGTACATAAGATGCTTACATCAAAGCCTGGCACGTAGTAAGTTCCATATTGCAACTGCTCTACCTGAGCCTTGGGACACCCCTCCCATACACCCAGGGGTATGCAATGTCTAGCCACCAAGTCAGGAAAGTGCTTCGGAATGAAAGTGGCTATAAGTGACACTGTTATGGGGGAGACTGTTGCAGTTTTGGGAGTAACTGTTTGAAAGCCTCAGTAGTATTACAGGTAGCAGGTTACTCATGGTAATCATAGTTGGGATCTGCTGTGTACATCTGGCCGCTGCTGTCCCTTCCTGGAGGGATGACTTCCCCAGGCCTAGAGCCTCTGTCAATCTGCGTCCTAAAGAGATCATAGACAGAGGGCTCCTCCTCTCATTTCTCACTGGCAAGCCCAATCCCAAGTCCAGGGACAAGTTTTCTCTGTGGGTGCTACTGCCCAGGGCATGTGAAAGAGAGGGAGAGAGCAGAGGAAGATGTACATTTGAATTAGTCCAGACTTGATGCAGGATGCTTCCGTTAAACTCCAAAGCTGTAGGGAGCCTTTCCTGTGGATCTAGTGCTGGGCTGCTCCAAGAAAGAGAGGCTATATAAGAAACTGAGCGTTCAGTCCTTGTCTTGGAGAAACTTGAGGCAGACAAAGGATCCAAGACTCCTCAGACATTTATTGAGAGAGAAAAAAACATGATTAACAATATCCTCTCTTTATGGGGCATTTACTAGGCAGAGGATATACTATGCTTTGCATGTCTGACATTATTTAGTCCTCACAGCTTTTCTAGCATCCTCTTCCTCACTTCCCAGAGGGATGTCTGAGACTGTGAGCCAGCAGGGAGCTTGCCCAGGGTGCATGTCCAGCCCGCAAGAGCAGGAGTCATCCCAGCAGCCTGACTCGGGGCCCACACTCTCACCAGCTCAGCCTGACTCCTAAGGGTTTCCAGATGAGTGGATGAAACAAATGTGCGTATAAGGAACAGAATTCCAGCAGAGGTGGAGTGAGGGAAATAGGCCAGGAAATACTGAGTGATGGGAACAACACAACGCATTGACAACATCCTACAGTGCCAGGTTGTGATATTGAAAGCTCTTGGGAAAAGTGGGGCTCCTTTTTCATGCTTCTTGTCAACAGCTAGTAACCCCTCCACCCCTGCCAAAAAAGTGAAGAATGCTGCAGAAGAAGGCAATCTATCTGCCAGTATCCCAGGGACCTGCTCCATGCCAAATACCCTCCCGAGCAAATATTGATATATTAACTGCAGCTCAAACACTGTGAGTGCCGTGAGCATGCTTCCCTAGGGAGTGGGGCCTGGCCTGCTGCCACCTCCCCATGGCCTCTTCAGAGCCAGAAATGGGCTCCCCTTAGGGTGGAGGAATCTGCAAGACCCATGAACCAGGGCTGGCTGGGAGGCAGGAGTCCAGGGGATGCTAAGAACCCCCTGATGATGGGTAAGTGGTACAGGCAGGCTGGGGATGGAGCTAAACGCTGTTCATAGGGAGTTCCAGGGGACTGCCTTCGCTTCCTCCAGCAGGCTTCAGGGATGTGCAGATTGGGCCAGGAGCAGGGACCTGGGGAACAAGGAGCTCAAGAGATGTGATAATGATCCTGAGAGTCTAAGTGCAGACCCAGCATTGAGTTCTGTTCAGTTATGCGTGCAGAGCTTTTATTTATATTTATATTTATATTTAATTTATATTTATATTTATATTATTTATATTTATATGTAAAGTAATAAAAATCAGAAACCTATTTTACCTCTTTACCTTGTTAACTCCTCCATCACTAAAGGAAAGACTGGAACTTAGTTTCTTAAATTTAAAAGGGAAACATTCAATTAATTATATCAGAAAATGCCAGAGCTAGAAGGGACACAAGATACCACTTCATCCAAACTCTCATTTTACTGGTGAAGAGACTGAGACCCAGGGAGGTGAACTAATTGTCCAAGAGCCCAGCTAGTGAGAAGCAAGCCCAGAAAAAGACCCAGGCTTATGCCTCTTGCAGCAGTAACCCCTATGAAGCATTAACCAGCATATAACCCTCTCCCCTGCCCCACCGTCAAGCATCATTGCTAGTTTCCGGTGGTGGCCATTGTGTCTTCTCAGCTTTGAATGAGTACAGAAGGGGTTGGGTGGGTAGAGAGATGAGGGGATGAGGTGGTACGTGGGGTGCGGGGGGGATGCCTGGTCCTCTAGGCATGCAGGGCTGTCTGTGTAAGGGAAGTTGGGCATGCCCAGGTGGTATTCAGTAAGGATGTGAGACATGCAGGACCAATCCCAGGAGCCCACTCTTACTAACTGGAGGTTGCTGCCTTGAGCATTGTGTCAAGAATGGTTCTGAGGCATCTCCCAGGCTCTATGAGATAGTCTTTTGTGATCTATTTATGATATTGATCATGGACATGGAGGAGAGTCTCAACAAATATACTAATTATTTGCCATCTCTTTCTAAATGTATAAGGATAATGATGATGCTTGAGGCTGTGATCTTTCTTTCCCAAGAAATCCTTCTAGGTCCTTTCAAGGAGAAAATGGGGCATTCTATGCAGAATGCCAAGTACATAATAGGAGCTTAATAGCTGTTTGTTGGAAGGAAGGGAGGAGGGAAGGGTGCAAGCAGGGTATCTTTGGCATCCTTTGGAGTTTTACTGCCTTGAAAAACTCCACCTTGACTCCTAGGCGGCTTCTCTCCCCCTTGGCAAGGTTCCTGCAGGAAGACCTCAAAGAACTTGTTCCATCCACTAGAGGCCAAAGTGTACTTAGAAACTCCTGAATCACCAATAGGTCTTGGGTAAGAAATTCAGAAACATCTGCTTCACAGAGAACCTGAAGTTCCCCCTTCCTCCCTTCCAAGAGTAAACCTTCACACAGAGACCTACTTCCACCTGGGGTTGTGGCTACCACAGAGAGCAGAAGGAAGGAAGGTGAGGGTGAGGAGCAATCAGGAGGGGAATGTGGGGCTGTCCTTCCAGGGTTCAGGGAAGATAGAGGTTGAAAGAGGAAAGAACCATTTCTGAGGAACGGTACCAGTTGGAAGAATCACACAGGCCAAAGGAAGTCCATCTGGGCCCCTCCCTAGCTCAGGGGTTCCTACTGCCTTCTAAATCAAGTAAAAACACTTTGGATCTAGCCACCACCCTCACACAAGACCCCTCTCCTTGAATCTAATTTCCCTAAGCCATCTTCACGTCCTCTGGAAATGGATCCTCTTGCAATATTCTAAACGACCCCAACTCTTCCCCTATGCCACGAATTTGACTCGTGCATTTTTCCTTTCCTTTTGTTTCTGTAGTGGTCAGAATGTGACCCATCCTTCAAGACTCAGCTCAATGCCACCTGTTAGGAGGCCTTCACTGCTCCCTTGAGTTGCAATTTCTCTCTCTCTCTCTCTCTCCCTTTCTCTTCTTTAAATACACACACACACACACACACACACACACACACACACACACACACACACACACACACACACATTCAAATAGAAATAGACCTAGGTCTATTCCAATTCCATCCCCCAAATCATAGAACTGTACACAAAGACACACTGCTTGCTCTATTGTCAAATAAACAAAGACAAAAAGAAACTACCAAAAACTCTACTGCCACAAGCTCATCTTAGGATCTTAAATTCCTCCACACCAACCTGTTCCGCTCTGGAAAAGGTTTTGTTCAGGCTGCAGAGACTTTTATACAATTTTTTTTGAAAGTAGAGTGAGGCCATGAGTGTGCATAATTCTGTGGTGAGTGCCATCCATTGCATATTCACTGTGAATATAAACTAAAACTTAACCAGTTAACTTTATTTATACTCTGGATGGAGCCTTCTCTTTTAATAAAACAGAATCCGTTAAAGATTATAAACAAACAGTGTTTTATGAACTAAAACTGCAGTGCTTTAGTCACTCAAGGGCAAAAACTGGGCTCTGGGAGGCTCAGCCAGCTATAAATAATGATAAAGCCCTGCCAGGCCTGGGCTTGGGCAGAGTAATTGCTGACTCCATAATCAGCTTCCCTCCTCCTCCTTCAGGCCCACAAATCACTTGGGCATTGGGTCACTGCCCACTGGATGCAGCCCAGAGACAGAGAAATGGCAAAGCAGCTCATTCGCTCTGAGACTGAGTTGTAAACTGGGACTCATGAAACATCTAGACCCCATGTCAAACTACAGGCACTGATCCTCGAGGCCCACAGGCCTGGACAAGTCAAGTTAGTAGCACCAGCAGGTTGAGCTGTGCTGCACTCTGGACACGGGCCCTAATCAGGGGGTGTCTCTGCTACACTCCCTACCTTCTATGGGAGACACTGCTCCTCCCACCAATACCCATCCCTCAGTCCAACCATGTAGTGGGGGCTGTCCATCACCCAGCTCAATCCTGGATCACCATAATTGGTCCACATGATGGGTATACAGGCCAAGCAAAGACAGTAAGAGCCCCCATGGGGGTTGTTTGAACTGTAGCTAGAAGAGAACAGCCTTTTCCAGGTTGGCTACTGGATGGAAGAATACATTTTCAGAGCTGCCAGAGACCACCTCGTGGCTATGTGAAGAAAGTCCAGTGAAAATGCTCTGTATGATACTACAGTGATAGATGCCTGTCATTCCACATTTGTCCAAACCCACAGAATGCGCAGCAACAAGAGTGAACTCCAAAGTGAACTATGGGCTCTGGGCGATCGTAGCATGCCAATGGAGGTTTATCAATTGTAACATGTCCCACTCTGCTGGAGGCCGTTGGTCATGGGGGAGGTTATGCACGTGTAGGAGCAGGGGGCAGGGGTATGTGCAAACACTCCACCTTCCTCTCAAACTTGCTATAAACCTAAAACTGCTCTAAAAGAGTAAGTCTTAAGAAAAAAGATAAGAAAGAAAAACAACCTATTCACCTAAGGGAGAATGAAACTGAGATGCAAAAAGAAGAGAGAAGAGTTCTAACAGTCTAAAAGTTCTAATGTTTGTGTAGGTGTGCCTCTGCCTCTTTATTCAAGAAAGTCCTCATTAATCCTATTTTTAGTAACTGTAGTAGCATTTATTGAGCACATACTAGGTGTCAGACAATGTACTAAGCCATTCAGTACTAATAATGTATTATTGTCAATCTTTGTTGAGGGTTTGCCGTTTGCTGAGGGCTTCCCAAGGATTGTCACATCTAACCCAAACACCATCAGTGAAAGAGATGCTTTCACATTCATTTTTCAGATGCAGAAACTAGGCTAAAGTTAAGTACTTTTGTCAAGGTTATGCGGCTAGTAATTAGTGTAGCTAGGATATAAACTCAATCTGACACGAAAGCCCATGCCTTAACCCCCACATTATTCTGCTGTAGTCTGATTTCAGTTTTGTTTGCACAATGTGTATATGTGTTGTGTACATGTGTGTGATAAAGAAAGGACTCACAACAGGCAGGATAACATGAATACATGGTAAAAAACAGGAAGATAACCCAGAAATATCAAAGCAGAAGGTCTTACTATATTGCACTGCCAGCATTACTCAGTATCGTTAGGTGGAGGTTTGTGATTCCAGCCTTGACCTCTGTGAGGGAAAATCCTGGTGTGGTAGAAGCTCAGTGAGTACTACTGCACACAACATATACACAGAACTATTCTCCGACTTTATCCTCATGATTCCTCTGTGGTGTAGACAGGAGAATGCAATACCATTTTAATTTCATGGATGGAAAAACTGAGGCCCATTAAGCTACACAACTTCTTCCCTTTATCTTGTGACACTCATTCCCTGTCCTCTGTGCTCCAGTCCACTGACCTGCATTTTTGGTGATTTGAAGGTATCACTCTTGTGTTTTTCTTGGAGCCCTGTGCCTTCTCTTCCCTGGGACCAGGATGCTTCCTGCTCCCACACTGACTTGGCTCGTGGAGTTCTACTCTCTGACCTCAAAAGCCCCTTTCTTGGGGTCCTCTTTCCTGACCACTTTGATACCCCCAGGTTATGCTCCCAAAGCCCCCTTTCTTGCATGCCATGTTTCACTGCTTCCAATGATGTATTTGGGTCATTATTTCATTAACATCCAGATGGTCCATCTGACTGTTAGCTCCTGAAGGCATGGAATGTGCCCGCTGTACTCACCCTAAAAGTCTACCACAGTGTCCAGAATGCACTCAAAAGACATTTGACAAATGATGAATGAATGTGTGTCTATTCATAAGGAATAAGAAGTGCCCTAAACATAAAATACTAAGGAGTGGTCTGGTCTTTTTTGGGAAACCATGCCCACCACCCAAGGCCCCAGGCCACTGAGATTGGCCCAGGCCTTCTAGTTGACTCCTATGGTCAAAAAAGGGCCACTGGTCAAGACTTCAAAATCAAAGGTCTATTAGATGCCGAGTCTTGTAACTGGGCAAAAAAGATGGGCTTGTCCCATACTTTACCCTGTAACAACTGAGGCAGTTGTGAACTAAGAAAAGCCAAGAAGGAAAATGTCGCCTGCCTGGGACACAAGCTCCTTCCCAGCTACAACATTTAATCTACCAGGGAGCACCTTTTACATCCAGCTGATTATGTTTAACCACAGGCTTTTTGTCCTCACCTTATAATTACTACCTTTTTAAACCCAGTCACAAAATTAATTGCCCCTTAATGAAGCAGAGTAGCAATTAAGGGCAGCGAACCTTGTGAGAAAGAAGAAACACACATTTGTTTGAGGTGTGTCGTCAGGAGCCCAACTTTGGAGGCATTGTTGTTAGAGTTGTAATTATTTTCCAAGGCTATGTGACACCTTCTTACACTTGATCAGAACTGCCAGGCTCTGCAGAAACCCATTGTTCCTTCACAGTTAATTAGAGTCCAGTTGGGAGCTTCCCATCTCCTGGACTGGAGAGGAAATGCAATGTATTACTGCTTGATGCCCACTAGGTCTGCTGAGGGCTGGAGGCCTTCCCGGGGAAGCTGCAGCACATCAGCTTATCCCCTGTCAATGCTGCTCCCAAGGTACAAATGGGCAGATGCCTGAGGAGCTCAACGCGGCAGACAGAGCCTGGGGTCTCCCCTTGATGAGGTTCGCCATACAGAAGAAAGCACACCTCTGTTACTGGCCTTGCAGTAAGGGGGCTGCGAAGGTGTTCATCAGAGCCAAGCGACCAGGTCACACTGACTGGGGGGCTGTCACCCTTTCACAGAGCTCATGCCTTTAGATGTCCAGGAAACAGAGGGGTGGATGACCCTGCACACTCATAGGTAGTCTGTGCCTGCCATCCTGTGGGCTCTGGAATAATGCTCGTGTCTCAACGCTGAAGTTGATGATGATAACAAAAACAACAGAAACAATAAGAGCTAACATATGTTGAGGACCTACCACATGCCAGGCACTTTATTCTTAAAACAATCCTCCAGGAATGCACTGCCATTCTATTTTACAGCACAGAAAAGAATGATGCACAAAGAAGTCGAGTCACTTATCCAAGGACACAGAGCTAAGTAGCAGAACCAGAACACAAACCCAGGCGTTCTCCTAAGCACAAAATGGATCCCCAGTCAGGAATCAGCTGGTGGCATTGTAAAATAATGGTAGTGCAGTGGTTGGCCCATGGTCCAATTAACTACCGGCGGTTTCCATCTCTAGGACAAGGGGCTCTACTGCCCTGATGGAGCCCGGTGCCCCTTCCCCCCATACACACACACCGCCACATTCTGCTAGCTGCAGAACTTCACTCACTTCATTTCCCCTCCCTCTGGTCTGTGTCAAAGGCTTGAAGTTCAAGGCTCTTCACAAGCCAGCTGGCGCCAGCCATCCTCCTGCCTTTCATATACCCTCCTTTGTTCTGATCACCCAGCTCCTCCTGCCTCAATGGCCACTTGCACATTTTCTACAACTACGATGCTCTCCCTGCTTCTCTCCAAATTGGAAAGTTCTTTCAAACCCAGTTGTTGCACTGCCATGTCTTAGGACATCTTTGCCAAACATCCAACTCTTGGACCCTCTCCTCCTTGAAACCTCTATTGCCCTGAGTTTTTTCAGGCCTTTCTTGGTATGTGTGTGTGTCTGTATAATTTAAAAAAAATTCCTGCTACTAGTACACTATTATTTTATGCAGCAGAATCCTGAGCTGTCACTTATTACTTATGTGACCTTGGACAAGTTGATTAGCTTTTTTACACCTTAGTTTCCTTGTTTGTAAAATGGAGCAAACAGATTGTACATAGCTCATAGAGGTGTTTGCAGTTAATATAGGAAAAGAATTGAGTGTGGTGTCTGGTCATAGTAAGTGCTCAGTAAATGCCAGTTGTTATTATTCTCTATCAGACAGGGTTACAGCTCCTTGAGGATGGAACCCTGTCTGATGGTTTGTGTGCAGGTACGTATCTGTTTTTGGACTAGTTTGAGAGTACCTGGTGCTCTGTACCTTTCTATCTAACTTGCTTTGGCAGTGCCAGAGTGGGAGTGGGGAGAGATTTGGAGTCTCCTGCTTCTTTTGGAAGGTGTCTGGTCTAGCCTGCCCCAGATCCAGTGTCCCTGGGCCTTAGAGGTCTCAGAACTGGAGTCATCCTGATGCCGACACACACACGCTCCAGCCCAGCAAGCAGTATGCCTTCCCCTCTGCTTGCATGTCCTCCCTGTCCCCAGCAGTGCTCTGCTCTGCATTCCTGAAGCTGAAAGGAAGCTCCTGTACATCTTAGAGAAAGACCCGAAGTTGATAAATCCCTGTCTCTTTTTGCAGGTTAGAGTAAAACAGGAAGAGATGTGGGTCAGCAGCTCTGGGAGCCAACCATCCCATCTCCTCACACCCAGATTCTATTCTAGCCCTTCCTTCCATGTAGCTCCACCCTCCAGGGACTTTCAGAGTTTTCCAAGCTTTGGTCACTAGTGCTGCTTATGTTCAGGGCCTGAATCATTCAGATATGTTTTGATGTTGCCAGAAAACCCCGGTGGGTTTTGAGAAATGAAGATGGCCCTACCAGCCAGCACAGGGCTGGTATTTAACCAATTTAACTTTGTAAAATGCTCCAACTACACACGTGCTTGGGCTGCTGCTCAGCTTCCCTTTTTAAAAGGCCAGCAAGGAAATAAAAATGAATGATGACAAAATGTCCACATGGGTAGAAAAACAGAATAGCCTGAAAGCTCCAGGGCAGGAACTGACACAATTTAATTAACCATTGGAATAAACATGTTTGGTGCCGCTAGCAGAGCTGTTTGTTTGCCTGCACAAAATAATGCTTTTAATAAGTCTGAGATTAAACCTTCTAGAGATTAATTAAATGCAACACCTTAACTTGAAATGTTAGGAATGGCCAAGAAGGCATAATATTTTCTTTGCACATTGTTCGGTGGCTGTTGTCTCGCATAAAGAGCTCCTGACCTCTGTTATGTGTTGTATAAAAATATCACTGATTGTAATTTGGCATTGCCACTCTATATAAAATGCTTATTTCATAAATAGTCTAATAAATGGTTAACAAGGAACCAGGGTGGATCAAATTTAAACTGTGGTGGTGTACTTGGAGTTGCTCACCAAGGCAGATCAATGATGTTTGTAACTAACAGTGTCATTAAAAATAATCAGAATAATCATAATATTTGACACTTATTGAAAAGCTAGTATATTACAGACATTGTACTCACTGTACATGTACTATGCACAGTTCTTTAAAGGAAGATTATGATTCCTATTCTATAGAGGAGAAAACTGAGGCTCAGAAAGATTACAGGACCTCAAAATCTAAACAGCTGGTGAGTGGAGGAACCTGTGATTTGGAGCCAGATCTACCAAACACTGAAGTCCATGGCTACCTGGCCTCCTAAAACAGAAGAAAGAAACATAGTCTTGGAAATTCTAATCACATGTTAATTGCATGACACATTAAGAGGAAATGATACTAGCCAATTTTATTTGATTGCTTATAGAAAGGCACTTTGTACTCAATGATTGTTTGGGGGTAAAATAATTGTAAACGGTTCTGTTAGAAAAAGATACACCCTAACCTCACAAAGTAATACAACAGGGGCTTGTTTGGGTCATGTGGTAAGACTTCTTTATTAATTCCAGCTCCAAAATTCTGTCCCTGTCATCTGCACTGTAATCTGGCTTGTCCCTATAAGGCTCTGTAATTGACTTTTGCCTTTCCAGTTTATCAGTAGGAGACCATTCCCCAGGGACCCTGGTGCACCCTCTAGTGGTTATCAGCACAAGTCCATAGAATTGAACTGGGAGCTTCCACAAATCAAGGTGCCACCATTAATCTACTTTGTTTATGCCCATGAAAGTGAAGAAGGGCAAATTATCTGATATTGCATAACCTTTAATATCAAGGGCATGAATCATGTAAAACAATTTTTAAACTCTGGTTGTACAATGTTGTTCCAAACTAGAGGGAGGTCCTGGGGTACTCGCTTAATATTTAAATTCCAACAGATTCTTCTCTCCTGAGTCAGGAATGATCAATATCAGATGGCCCAACTTCAACAGGAATCTGTGCTGTAGGCACAATGGTTGCAGCTGGGCTCTGGAGGGCCACGACAGGTTACACAGGAGTCCTTACTTATGTTGACCTCCTTGTATGCCAGGGATAGTGCCAAGTGTTTTAACTGCATATCTCATTCAGTCCTCATTTTATCATTCCATTTTACAGTTGAAGAAACAGAAGCTCTGAGAGATAAAGGAACCTGCCCAGTACTGTGCAGCCAGTGACTGGGATTCCAATCCTGGTAGCTAGCTGCCAAAACCAGGGTTTTTCCATTACTGTTGATGTAAACTTGGATATTATAAATATTCCTTACACAAGCAACAAATAAGCAAATAATTGGTTTCTATTTTATAAAGACATCTGCAAATTAGCAAGAGCTTTTCTGATTTTTCTATCCATATCCTTTTGTATCCAAGATTTCAAAGGTAATTACTTCACCAGACGCTCCATGGCGGAGATAAACATCAGGGCCTCTTGCCTTGTGTGTCTGCCATTAGGATGTGGCCCAGGCAAGCTCACCAATGGCTAATGAGATTAAATATAAAGTAAGATAAAGATAAAGCCATGAGGCTGTGCAGGTTCTCGGGGACAAGCAGAAGACACTTGGGTCTAAACAAAGGTCTAAATAAGGAAAGGAAAGACACACACACGCACGCACACACACACACACACACAGACTACCACTATCACCACCTCTCTGTCTCTGGCTTTTTCACACAAATACAGCACACACATGTACAACTTCATTGTCTCTCAATCACTCTCTCTCACACACACCCCTATCTCACAGAGAGATGTAAGGATTTGCGGAGAGTAGCTGCTCTGGCTCCTCTTTGTCTTATGGCTGCACCAGGATGTAGAGGGAGAGGCCTAGTCTGGGAACCAGGTAACCTGGCTTCTGTTCTTTGTCATTGCTAAAGCACTGTGATCTTGACCAAAGCCTTGAACAAGAGCTCCCATTTGAACAAGAGAGGTCCTATGCAGAGCAGCTTCCAGCTGTCACTGTAACTACCTGCCTTTCTTGAAGGCCCACCATCGCATGTGGCTCTGGGAATCAGGAATTTGAATTCATGCCAGAGATACTGGAAACAGCTCCTGAAATTATGTCCCTAGGAATTTGGAAAAAGCATTAACTCAAACTTTCCTTTCCCTAAGAGAAGGCCCCCTCTGCATTTTGCAAATGGACTTCCAGCTGTGAGGGGTCCAGCAGTGGAAGAACCCAGGGAACACAGCTTGGGACTGCGAGCCCTGAGGCAGGCCATGAACTGGAGCTGGGAAGAAGGGAGAGAAATGAAGTGTAAGGGACACTGGGATCAATGCTGGGAGGGAGGGAGAGAAATGAAGTGTAAGGGACACTGGGATCAATGCCTCAAATGAAAGCAGCAATTTCCCCCTGCTTCACTTTGAGCCAGTGGCTTGTGGCCTGGTTGTGGCCCTCTCTCACAGCACAGCAGGTAGCCATTTCCTAATGTACTATCTGCACCCCATCACTGCCTGGGAGTATACTTCCCTCTGCCCTGCAGGGCCCTGCTTCCTTCTTTATTGGGACAAACTCCTGCCGTCATTTCTGAGAGTTCCCTGAGCTCCATTGCACAGAGCCATCAGGACGGGGTTCTAATAGCCCACAGTGTTGAAGATGCAGCATTCCAAAGAGCTAACTTGCTTTCAAAGTCAGTCCAGAATAACAGCTTAGGCAGGAGGACAGCCAGTGCAGGGACAACCCTCCTGTCAGGGACCCTAATGAGCTTCCTCTGGAAAGCATAGCGTGCAGCATCTGAGGAACTCTAACAGTATGCGCAGAAGGGGGGCTGGCCAGGATTTCATTTGGCATCAGTGTCAGCCTTCTGGGAACTTTATTTACAGATGACAGAGTCTTTTGCTACTAACTTCCCAGGTCTATGATCGAGAGCAAGCCAGAGAGCCCAGGATAAGGTGCTTAGGTCTGCTCCTTCTAGCCTCTGGAGGGTTCGCCTTCCTTGGAGGATATGTGGGCACATGGTTCAGTGGTCAGGGAAAGGGTGAAAGAGGCAGAAGAGCAAAGTGGCTAAGGGCATGGCCTTGGTAGATGCCTAGGCCCAGGTTCAAATCCTGTCTCTAGCTCTTACAAGCTTAGTGACCTGGTTCAATATTTCTATGTCTTAGTTTCTCCCTATCTAAAAAACAGGAACAATCAAAGCACATTATCTCAAGATGTCTGAAGAGCAAAGAAGATAAAGCACTTTGACATTAAGCCTAAGATGGGATCTCAATACTTGTTGCCATTTTTATTGTTATTATTATTATTATTATTATGGCTGAAAAGTCAGCAGCCAACAGCTCCTTGGCCAGGCAACAATGGACCAAGGGAGGCCACGTGACACTGGTAAAAGAGCCTCAGGTTTGATGTTGGCAGCCCTGGTGGAAATGCCTGCTCTGTAATGAATGTACAGTACAATTCCGGCACATGCTCTTTAAGTCCAGCAAATTCAACTAGGTGCATTTGCTACAAAGAACAGATAATCAACTGAAGGAGTCACCTGCCGCACTGCTCAGAAGGTAAATGCCCTCTGTGAGTGGTGAGCGTGGGGCAAGAGACTCAAGTCTGCCACTCCCTCGCTCTGCCGGCATGCTCACCTCCTAAGCGCTTCTTTCTTGTGGGTGTGCAGCTCAGCGGGCTGAGCATTAAGAAACTTTCCCTTTTTCATTAAACGTGACTTCTAAATGCAGATAACTACTCCAGCTGGCAGTGCACTAAAGAAACTGAGTTCTTCCAACTTTGGAGGACAGACTGGTCAGGCATGGCTCTTGGAGGGTGATTTGTGTTGTGTTTTCAGGGTAATTCTGATGGTACATGATTTTTCGCCTTATGTGCTGAGTCTAGGGGCTGATTTTTGATGCAGGGTCTCCTATAGAGCTGTGTGAATATGTGATGTGAACCTCAAGATCCTCATCAGAGAAGGCGGGGCAATAGGCCTGACCAGTGTATCCAGGGCTGTCACTGATACAAAATCTATCCACGTGTTTAGAAAACCACATTCACAAATACAGGGAGTAATAACTTCCTTCTCTGACACTGTGGGTATCCTAGTCTTAGGCTGAACAGAGGGGATGGGACAGTTATGATTACAGCATCCCCTGCATGTCACAGTCCCAGAGCAGAACATAGGCACTCACACCCTGACCCCAGAGGAGCGGTCAGGGGGCCTCCCCCAAATTGATTTTAGCCTGGTTTAGCTCTGAGCCATTCCCCAGAAGGGAGCACTGTTCCTTTTTCAGGTTAAAAGCATTCTAGAAATACCTTCTGAAGGCCCTGAGGTCCCACAGACTTCCCTGCTCTGATTTGGGTCCAGTTCACATCGCCTATGGCATGGGTCTGGGTAAGACATTACTTTTGTTATGTGGGCCTGGTTTTAGAACTCACAGCCAAATATTGACAGGTTGCCTCAAATCATGTTACATGGCCCACTCCTCCCTCCTTTGGGCCCAGAAGGAGGGCAGGGGAACCCCCACCCCACTTTAACTCAGAGAAAGTTTCAGTAATTGGCAAATGGGCAAAAAAAAAAAATGACTTTTTCTCCCTGAACAATCCTCTGAAGTTCAAAAACTTCATATCCAACTTCCAGACTTCACAAAGTAATGGAAATTATACTGGGCAGTTCACAGGTCTCTTTCTCTCCACAAATATATCTTGTAAACTGTGGCAGCAGACAGGGTTTTATCTAGCGAGCAGCTTAGGTGGTATTGCAACATCCAAGTCTGCTGATTTCGTATCTCCACTAACAGTTATCAGATGATACTCAGATACTTGGCATATTTTCTTGAAATACCCAGGCCTGGGTTTTCTCTTTGGCTCCAAGACAAGCTGTGTGTCAGGCACAGCCTGCATGCATTCTGCCTGGGGCGTTGTCCTGAATCAATGGTAGGAGTTAATTATCACTTAGGCAGACAGGATCTTGGGGTTTCTGCCTCACATGTTGGGGCTCCCCAGTATCAACAAGGCTTTGATTCTGGTTCTAACCCTTACCTTTCAACTCAAATTTGCCTTCAGTCTCCACCTTGGACTCTGGTTTTCGTTATTGGTTCTACATATTTTCCTTTGGCCTAAGCCCCTTCAGGTGAACTATAAGAACCTGAGACCCTTCACTTGTGAGTCCTGCCTCAGAACCCTGCCTACCTAGCTGAAACCTTGACAAATTGCCCAGATTCTGCAGCCTTCCCAGATCTCTCAGTAATGCAGACTCCGACTTCTCCATCACTTTGTTCTGCTCCCATTATGCCTAATTGTGCCTCCCGTGCTGATGGCTCCTTGGCATTTCTGCAGCCATGCCCTCCACTAAATGCTGCCATCACCTACAGCGGGGCATGACTCTGCTCCTTCTGCTTATTCCTAGGGTTCTAGGTCCAGCCCTTGTCTGCCTGTATCATCCCATTTCCCAGAATAGGGCAGTGCCCCAGCCTCTTCAGAGACAGGATGCGCAGGCTCAGGAATTAGACTGCTGGTCTCAAATCCCAGCCCTAGTGTTTCACTGGCTGTGCGAACTTCAACATGTTTTTCAATCATTCTGTGCCTCAGTTTCCTCACTGTGAAGTCAAGATGGCTTCATGGAGTATTAAGGGGATTAAATCTGATAACGAATAGAAAGGATAGCATGATGCTTAGTACTTAAGTGAACAATAAATGTTAGCTATTATACTAACTATGTGGTGCTGACATTTAGGAATTCTAAACTTTATTTTGAAATCTGTAGCAAACTGAATGAGAATCAGAGAAAATCAACATGGTTACTTGGAACATTCTTTTTGATCGCATAAGCTCACCAAGGCTTTCTTCCAAATTAACCTTTAAAGCAATCTCAGACCAAGCCATCTTTTGGGCATATCTCATGGCAAAAAGAATGCTTTACTCAGGAAGATTAATAGAGAGAGTCATCAAAAAGTCATCTCTAAGAATCAAATAAGATTTTGGTCTACCACCTTCAAAAAAGTCCTGATTAAAGTAACTACATATGCACAAGCCCTTGCAGTTTTTGTAACCTAGTGTTGGTGGCTGGTGTTTGAGCTTTTCAGTACTGTGTCTGTGAGTCAGGTAAGGACCAGTTTACAAAGCACATCCACATATTTGCCTTGACAAAAGGACAATGCATGCAAGTCTTCCCTATCAGCACGGTCGGCTTCCAGAGGTTGCATTCCTACTCAGACAAAGCAAGGCTGTTCCAACTACTGTCAGCACCTCGGTGTCTGCAACTGATAGCGATCAGGGCCTTTCTCCTGGCCCAAGTCACATTTACAGCATGAACCATTTGGATCTGAAATTAATTTATTGAAAACCCCAATGCCCCACCAAGATGCTAAAGGTATAAATCTTTTGTTTCAGGTAAAATTAAATCACTGAAACAAATGGATCCTAAATGAGCAGAGTTCTCAATTCCAACTGGGATATAGTGCTTCACATCAGCGAAGTGAGCCTACCCCTGTGTAACTTGGCAGACTTGACTCACTGGGGAAAATCCAAAGTAGAGGCCTTTCCTTTAAAATAAGAGTTTACAGGGGACATGGATTTTACTGCGATTATCACTCTCCAATTCCCCAGGTGACAGGTGCAAACTGGCATCACTTTTTCTCAAGGCATCAGAGGTGGGTACAGATACAGAGTTGCTTGTATACCTTGGTTAGAAGGATCATCATGAGTCCTTCTCTTCAAAACTGTGAGACACTTGACCTTGTCTATGACAGCATTGCCTACAAGATGTGTCCCCAGGACACCAGTCTCTAGCAATGCTCCATAACACAATGAACCCACAACTAGGTTAATTTGGGAATGCACTTCAGCACACTTAAGGATCTTAGAAGTTCCACCATAAAGAAATGTATTTAATTGATTTTAACCTTGTATTTAAATGTTTTTGACCACAGAACTTTTTTTTTACTAGCCCACAGAAGCTTCAGGAAGCATCCTGGAAAATATCAGGCTTATTATTATAAGCTGCCTAGTTTAATCTGATTGTTAAAGGAAAAACCAGTAACTCTCATCCCAGCTCATCCCTTCCTTCCACATTTCTCCAGAGTGAGAAATCAATATGATGGTAAGGAAGCCCTCTGAAACATGGTTTCCTCTAAAACAGATGTCTCACAGAAAGCCACAATGCACATGTGCACATACGCACACAAGGCTAAGCAACATCCCATGTAATGGTTTTTATGGCCTGAACTGAGTCCCACCCCCAATGGCTACTCTAACAAATGTCCTGCTCAGCCTGCCAACAGTGTTCCTGAGACAGCAGGGTGGTCCTTGGACTGGCAGGAGGAGCAGCATCGCAGGCTGTGGAAGGGGGGAGTCCCATCGGTGCTTCTTCTTTGCCCAGTCTTGGGCTGTTTCATCTCACTGAGAGGAGCTTTTCATCAGGAGCTTAGTGGAGACCATCTCCCATCTAGTTTCTGATGGGCATGAGGCAACTCTTAAAAAAAAAAATCACTGGGGGATTTTAAAGTGGATCTGTATATGGACAAACCATGGACTGAACCATCAAATGTATCAGGTTTGTCCTGTCAGCACTGTTAAGGTACCTGATAAAATGCTTAAGGAGCAATGTTAGAGGACTTCCCCTTCTGGGAAGATGGAGTAGATGGAGATACTTTTCCTAAGCCTCTCATTGAACTCCACTTAATGCCCTGGACATAACATGAAACAAGTATCAGAAGATTCTACAAGGTGGAGAGAAGAAGGCAGCCTGGCTAGGGACATAGCACCAGGAAATACCACAGTGGTGAGTTCCCTGGATTTTCTTTTTGCCTTATATATCCCAGACTTGGGGCTGGTGAAGCCAGCAACCTCAGTGTGCCAATGAGCACAGGAAAACATAAAGCCTGTTCCCTTAATCCGAGGTATAGAAAAGAGGAATGCTAGCAAATAGAATTGTATTACATGTAAATGGTCAGATACACCAATTTAAAGACAGAAATTGGTGGAATTTTTTTAAGCATAACCCAATGCTTTGAAGTGCAATGTAAACAGCAATGTTATGTAACTATTTCTTTTAAAAGGCAATTGACACATGCATTTTCCCCTTCTTGAATTTTCCTTCATTCTGCCTCTTGGAAAATGTATGTGATGGCTGCCAATCCAACTTAGACTATTAGGGTAAGGCCACAATACAGGAATAATGGAACCAAAAGCTAGAGCAACCTAGCTCTCTGAGTACTATTAGAGCAAAATTTCTACAACAATTCTGGACCTCCTCTCCATGGACTCTTAGTTCAGAGACAAAAAAATCTCTACCTTGTTTAAACCCTGTTAACTATGGGGTTTTCCATTCTTTGCAGTTGAACCTAATCCTCACGAACACCAGAGAATTATGCTTAGGGCTACTATGGGTCTTGCACTGTGCCAAGCCCTTTGGGAGATTATTTAATGAATTGAAGAGGCTATTTCCTATAGTCTGGCGGAAAGACTTCTGTCCATAGTCACACAAGACCATGATGAGCTCAGGGAAAGTTTTTATTCATCAAGCATTTCTAAAGAGTTAGCTGAGATTCTTTTTGAATTCATTATCCTTTTAGACATAATCAATCAATTATCAATTGGTCCCCTCATTCATTCAACAGACATTTATAAAGGCGTCATGGTGCCATGCTTTGAGATAAGCTAGAGGAATGAGG
Source organism: Manis javanica (assembly GCF_040802235.1). Taxonomy (NCBI): domain Eukaryota; kingdom Metazoa; phylum Chordata; class Mammalia; order Pholidota; family Manidae; genus Manis; species Manis javanica. Next base: position 49,828,207 of record NC_133156.1, read on the forward strand.
CAAGTGACTGTTCCTACAGGGGTCCCCATTATGGACTGGGCACAGAGCTCATTCACTCTGAAAGTTGATTTTTCCACATCTCATAACTCAGTTCCAAGCCCAAGATGTCAAACAAGCAGACTCTAGGGGTTTGCTGGTAAAATCCACCCTCCCAGAAGCCCCACTGTTCCATCCCATTTACACTTTGAGGGATACAGGTCAGTTTTTCCCCTTGACATCTCTCACCGGGCAGTGGGAGACTTTGGCGCCTCACCTTGTGGAGAGAAGGAAGGGCAGGAATGTTTCAGAGATGGTGGCCAAAAGAGCTTTGCGATTATGCCAGGCCCCCAGCGGCATGGGCTGGTCTTTCCTCTATGTTCCCTGGAATGAAATGTGGATTTTTCTGGCTTCCCTCTCACTCCCACGTCCCCACCCAGCTCTTGGATCCTGGCAGTGCCAGCACGCACATCCAGGGATAACAGTCAAAATCGCCTCCTTCTTCTCCAACAACAAAATATAGCAACCGTTTGGCATCCCAGTGTGCCCCAGTCTCCTGACCCCTGGCTGGGTCCCAGGGGATTTGTGGTCGGCTGCTAATCAGAGCCCTGGCCATAGCCATTTCCCATGACATAGCTGGAATTCTCCCACTGCCTGCCCTCTCAGCTTCAGCTACCCAGCCAGGCTGAAACTCTTTGCTCCCTTCCCACTCAGTCTATCCCTGCTCCTTCCTTAGGCCCCGCCTCCACACCCGCCGCTGGTCAGGCTCCGGAGGCCCTCAGTGGGGAAGCCGCAAACCTCTCTTCACTTTTATTACTGACCCGAAACCCACCTCCTACACTCCTTGGGCCCACAAGGCTTCTTTCAAGCACCCTCCTCTTGAGCAATGATAAACCTTGGTGCCAGGGAAGTTTAAAGAAAAACAGCCACTCCCTGATCAATCATTGGTATCAGAAGGGAGGTGGAGCGTGTGATTTTCAAGCTGTGGTCATAAAACGGTTGTCTTTTCTTTGTCATTTCTGGTTAATGTGCCTATGAACTAGAAAACCTCTCTCTGCCCTTTTGGAGGACCCATTCTTAGCTTACTTGAGAAAAGGCACGGGGCTGTACACCGTGTGGTACTGAGCATGTGCCCTCTGGAGCCAGGCTGCCTGGGCTGTGATCGAGCCCCGTGGACTTAGTCATATAAAATCTCTGGACATGGAGCCATATCCATGTGCGGTAAAGCAGTTCTGTGTATATTAATATGATATTCAGTTCATTTTCACAACAGCTTGATGAGGTTATCATTCTCTCTCTAGAGAAAATGCTACTGGGTCTCCCAGAGTTGTAGAACCTTGCCGTTGGTCAGACAATAAGTGGCAGAGCTGGGATTGGAACTTGGTTTGTACAGCCCATCATGTCAGTGCTTCTGAAAGCGAGGTCCTAGACCACCTAGGAGCTCGGTAGGAATGCAGATTATGTAGCCCTTCCCAGGCCTACTGACTCAGGAACTCTGCGGGCTGGGCTAGCAACATTTTAACCAGCCCTGCAGGAGGATGTGATGCCTGGAGGCTGACATGAACCATCACCACCTGCCCCTCATGGCAGGAGAGGCTCCCTCTTTTCCTGTCTCCTGATAACCAGTACAAAGCAAACACAAGCCACACACACCTCTAAAGGTCTGGGTGCAGAGTGTTGCACTGGACACCATCGGAACACAGAGAAATGTGAGCTTCCTGCCTGCAGAGAGTATTCTGTCATTACGAAGCCCAGACAATCATGTCCCCAGTTACCCAACAGCACCAACGGTGCTAGGAGTTGTTTGGAGGTTGGGGGCCAAGCCGAGCTGGGTGTTCATCCTGGCCTTCACTGCCATGAGCTGGGGCTTTAATGCAATCACAGGACCTCACTGGGGCCTGCTTCCCTCCCTCCCTCATAGGGCTGCTCTAAAGATCAAATGAAATTAGGGCAAACACCTTGTCCTGTGTTTGGTACAGGGCTTAGTTATCAAATAGCCAGGGTCATCGTTAAGACCTGTTACCAGATGATATAGGTTTCATTGCCAGATCATGATAGAAGGTAAGGTGGGGTTGGGGAGATGGCTCTGAGGGAGGAAGACTTACAAAGAATGGAAACTTGAGCTTGACTTCAATGCAGGGTGAAAATCTCAATAGGCAGGCATAAGGGCAAAGAAGGAAATGTTGCCATTGACTTTTAAAAAGGGAAATTGAAAGGCATGTCAGGCTAACAGGTCAAATCTGTCTTATTTACATGACTTCCAGCTGGAGGGTACAGATTCAAATGCATGAAACTCAAACTGTGCTCAAGATCCCAGAGTATCTTAGCTGCAGACACAGGCTTCCCAGGCCATGCCCTGTTAATCCACCAGGTATTTAGGAAGAGGACTGTGGAAATTCCTTTTCCTCTGGATATTCTTTGCAGGAACAGCTAAATTATAACTAGTGTGCTGGGGAAAATAACTGAAAAAAAAATTTAAGCTCTGATTCTCCCACATTTCCTCCCTGTTCTGAAGGCCTAAAACCTCACCAAAGTGATCAGATAGTGTGATCCAGAAAAAAGGCAAAAAATGTATGTAAACTTCATTTTACCTTTGCCTGGAGCATATCAGCAAATACTAAAGATGTCCAGGAACAATATCCTGGACAAGGAAGGATGGGTGACATGAGCACTCCCACTTTCTTCCTCTTCCAACCTTATGACCTGATGGCTACTCTTCCTGTAGAATTCACCAAGGCAAATTCCTCCAACTTGTGCCCTGTTGGTTCTCTGTGGGCTGGACAGAGGTGCTGCTGTGGGCTCAGCCAAGAGTAGTTCTGGGGCAGAGGGCAGAGAGCAACTGGAAGACTCTGGGAGACGGGCACTGGGCCATCTCACCAGGAGCCCTGACAGCACTCAGGCCCCAGCCCTCACCCCAGTGATTTATGTTCTGGAGGATGTTAGCAAATCAAGATGTTTTAGCTGCTCTGTTTGAAAGCCAGGGTAAAGCAATCCAAGACATCTCCACATGACCACATATTTGAGAGTCTAGTCTATTGTTTCAGAATCTCCCTTGAAGGCCCTCTGAGCACCACCCTCAGACTCCCCACCAAGACCAGTAAATATAAGTCAATGGGAGGAGAAATATGATCTGAAATATTTCTGGCTAATTCAGTTTTCCTGGAGAAAGCTTCGCTTCCAAAGGTCCCACTCTAGAAGGTGTTGGAGGGCTCACAACCTCAGCATCTTTTCTTGAAGAATCAGAGTCTGTGGTTCCATTTTGCTCCATTGTTTTAGTCAAAATTATCTCTGTGGCTTCAGGGTGTGCACCCACTCTGGGTGGGATGGTAAAGGGAGTGATTTGTCTGCCACATTACTCAGCCCCAAGTATATGCCACTGGGGGCAAACTTGGCTTCTACATTTTCTCACTCTCTCTGGGCTGCTCTCTCATCTCTTGTGAGTCAGCCTTTTCCTGGGACATACCCAGCCAAGCCCTCCAGGCCCTGGCTCTGCTGGATAAAGAGCAGTTGTTTGGATCGGGGGCAATGACTGTGCCCTTTCCCGCTGGTATGTGGAGCTATTGTTCTCTGGGCCCACGGCTGCCTTTATCTCTGGCATTCTTATGATCAGGATTAGCAGCTCTGTGCCTGTCTCACTCGGTTGCTTTCCACTTCACTTCCACTATGGGCTAACCACAGGCCCTGTCCCCTGGCTTCCCATGCATGTCTGGTCACCCCAAGATGGTACCCCAAAGTGTCACACAGGGACAAAGATGGAGACAGGTTTACTATGTGAGCCACAGAATATGTTGTGCCACAGGCCTCCTGGCAGGCAGCCCCAGCAGGCCATTTACTGCGGTGCCTCACTGGCAGTAAGGGAAGCAACATACAAGATTAAGGGAAGCAACATACAAGTGTGAGGCAACTGTAGAGCGCCTGGCACACAGCAGCTACTCAGGAAATGCTAGATCCCTCTGCCTTTTCAAAGGTAGGTGGGAGGCACCTGCTTTACCTAACCCCAGGGCTCTTGGAGGAACAACTAATGCAAAATCGGCACAAGTATGAAAAACCACTACAGGGATACATGAATAAGGGAAACTGCCGGATCCATGTATGTGTGATGAGTCTAAAGTTGTGCCCAGGCCAACCTGAAGAGAGGTCCTACTGCACATAGGCTGCCAACAGACTCAGAAGAGGCCTCTGAGGCCTTCCTTTCTGCCTATATTGAATATGACTTCAGAAAGCTAGAAGTAGAGGTGTGGCAGCAACTTCATTACTTAACCTGCTAAATATAAAAATAGGTAACATTTACTGAGCACATAGTATAAGCCAGGTGCTATTCTAAATGCTTTACATTTATTATGATTATTATTATATTTCATCCACACAACCCCATCCATCCATCCATCCATCCATCTATCCATCCATCCATCATCCACCATCCATGATCCATGCATCCATCCATCCATCCATCCATCATCCATCCATCCATCCATCCATCATCCATCCATCCATCCATCCATCATCCATCCAGCCATCCATCCATCATCCATCCAGCCATCCATCCATTATCCATCCATCCATCCATCCATCCATTCATCATCCATCTATCCATCCATTCATCACCCATCCATCATCCACCCATCATCCATCCATCCATCCATCCATCCATCCATCCATCCATCCATCCATCATCCAGTAGTGCTCTTTCCCCAGATATCCACAAGGCTCTTTATCTCACCTTCTTCAAGTCATTACTAAAATGTTCCTTTCTTAGTGAGGGTTTCTCTGGCTACCTTATCTAAAATTCACCTCACCACCTGCAATCTTCTCTGTGTAATGGTTCTTAGCATGTATCACTTTTCAAAACCTGTTGTTTCATTTGAAACCTTGTTTATTGTGCACATCCCCCACTACAATATGAGCTTTCCCAGGACAGGTATTTTGCTATTTCGTTTCCAGCTGTTTCCCTAGCACCTGGAACAGAATAATATCTGGGGTTCTAGTTCTGAGTGCATGCTCAACAGACACTTGCTAATTGATGAAACCTATGAAGTAGAGATGTGAAATAAGAGAGCGTGAAAGAAGTTTTCATGGTGCAGAAAATTAAGGAGGGGATCCCTGGCAAGAGGAGTCTCTCTATCCCTTTATCATGCCTGTTGTACAGATAAAGAAACTGGGGCACAGGGAGGTTAAATAATTTTCCCAAGGTTACAAAGTAAAATCAAAGTCAGCATTCAACTCCAGAAACCATGCCCTAGATTCTTTCACCTTTCTATCTAAGGTCAGTGTTTGCACTAATGCTACAATTTTTTGTCCTCTTCCTCCTTCTATTCTGGGATCATTGCTTTTGTTTCTGGCCTTCTTTTCCATGGATACCAGTGACTCCCCAAAAGGACTCATTCATGCTAAAATACAGATTCATTTGCTAACACGTGTTCTTAATGAGAAAACTGCTGCCCAGTAAATGATTCACTCATTGTGTTTATGCTCAGATGCTTCACAGAGCAGCAGACATGCCAAGGTACGTGACAGTGGTATTACTGTTGGCAGGGCCACGGAGGTCTTCTTGAGCAATGGGGCAGTGGTGTGAAGTGGCAGACCTAGCCTGGGTCCCAGAGCCACACACATCTCAATTTGAATTTTAGCAAGACCTTATTATACCGGAACTGGGGGTTCTTGGTCAAGTCAGTTACCTCTCCTGGCACCTGTTTCCTCACCTACAGAAACAATCTGTTGGGTTCTGGTTAGGCCAATCCAGTAAGCACTTAAGGTAGGTGCTTCATAAATGCTATTTCCATACTGTCTGCTACTCACTCCCACCCCCCACATGACTTCTAATGTTACAGGGCTCATCTTTTCCAGTTTCTGGCTTATTTCAGTAAGATACTGAAAGCACAGGTGAGAGAAATTCAGGGATGCTTCCTATCTGGAAAAGTTTGTGTATGTTCTCCTATTACTTGGAGAATCTAGAATATTCTCCAAAGTGACCTTTCATCTCCCTTCCCCTATCTCTGTGTTAAAAATGATTACATTAGCCAGCATGAACTAAACGCTTACATGGTTCCCGGTCCTGTTCTACCCACTCACATACATTAACTCATTTCATCCCTGCAGCAATCCTGTGAGCTAGGTACTATTATCATGCCCACTTCACAGATGACAAAATTGAGAAACTAAAAGGTTAAATAATCTGCTGGTAGCAGAGGTAAGTAAAGTAGCAGAAGATTGCTAAGTACAGGGCTGTCTAGCACCTTCCTCACTGGTCCTCTGGCAGCACTAACGAGAGATGAGTGATGCAAGGGGAGGGGCGGAAGGCAGGCCAGGATTCTGGAACGTGCTCTGGCCCGGGGGAAGGAGGAGCCTGAGCTCTCCTGGAACACTACCTGAGAACTCCCTAACCTCTCCACAGAGATAATCTGAACTTTAATGTTCTGTTGAGGTTCCTGGCAATGAAGAGGGGCATTCATGAGGGAATTTCCTATGGGAGGTCTTCTTCATTTTTTCAAGCATTTCTCCTATACCACAGGTCAACAGAACTCAGACCCCTCACATCCTCCTGGGCCATTCATTCTGAGCACCGGTCAGACCCTTTTGACAACCACACAGTAATGAAAACAGTGTCCAAAGACTCGGCTGCATGTCTTACAAAACTGTGATTTAGTACTTATTTCCAAAAGTGTTCACTCAAATCATTCTTTATTGGGTGAAAAATAACTTTCTGGAAAGCAATAAATATTCTACCATCTTGTTTTCTATTGTTTCAAGACTCCAGGGTCACAGAGACGGAGACTGCTCAATAATTTGCTAAGTTCTCCACCTTAGATCTTTTGACAGGGCTCCATGGAGTCAGATGATAAAAATAGCTAACATTTACTGAGACAGTGTTAATTAAATGCTGTGCACTGTGCTAGAAACTACATGCATCATCTCATTTAATTTTTACAACATCTCTCTACTGTTAGGTGTTAGTTATGCAGTAGGTGTTAGCATCACTATTTCAAAGCAAAACAACACAAAACAAAACAAAACAAAACAAAACAAAATTGAGTCTCTGGGAAATGAAGTAACTTGGCCCAAGACACTAAAATGGCAAAGTCAGGATTCAAACCCAGTTCTGTCTGGACTTAAAAGTCTTAAACCACTCACTCATACAGAATCCCCTTCAAGCTCTCAACTATAAGGTATGCTCCTAACAGCTCTTGGCTGATGTCTGATCTGCCTGCATCCTTCTGATGAAACAATGAGAAATGGTGATGGGAGGCAAATTGTGTTAAAGTTTCCTGACTCCTGGATGTGGTCACTAGTGACAGATGGTGCTGGGACAGAGGGTCAAGGACTGCCCAGCTCTATACCTCCTTTCTCCCTCCACCTTTGCATTGGGAAATTTTGTTAGGAGACATTCAGTTAAGATTCATCCCAAACCCATGACCCTGGAGTACTGTCAGCCCACGGGTCTCCTTCTCCAGCTCACACAGGGGTGCTGTAAGGGTTAACTACATGCTAGTTGCTTCTAGTTCCTGGGCACAGGCTCCTTATCTGTAAAATGGGGACCCTAAACTTCATCAGGGGTGGTCAGACCTAGGGAATGTGCAGCTACTGTGACCTGAGTCAATGGCAACCAGGCATAATATATCCCATGGTGCTTTTCTGAGCTTGGAAGGGCCTTAGAATCCTTTTCAACATATTAACCTCAGCACCATTTATTTAATCACAGTTGGCATTCAAGATGTAGTATATTTTCCATGCCTAAGCTAGAAGGTCTCAAAGGACCCTTCCAGATTAATGTATCATGTTATGGTATGTCTACACACAAAGTATATGAAAATACACATTTTTTTTCTGTAATAAATAATGGAATCCCATAACTTGGGAAAATAAATTAGCTGGCTTCTCCCAAATCTTTCCTTATGAGAAGGTCCTGAGCCCAGGGATCCTAGAGATGTCAAATAAGAGAGCGTGAAAGAAGTTTTCATGGTGCAGAAAATTAAAGAGGGATCCCTGGCAAGAGGAGTCTCTCTATCGCAAACTGATCCTATCAGAGTCAGTACTCAGTTCAGGCAGTAATTAGCACATCCCAAATCACCGGTCTGCAACAGCTTACCCAGCCTTGAGACAGAGAGGACTAAACTTGTGAGGGAGGCTGCGTTACCACAAAGACAGGGCTCTAACCAAGGGACTCCAGGATGAAATCAAATAACTACTTCAATTAAAAACAGACCTAGACCTGCCTATTTCTCTAAACTCCTTATTTACAAAGCCCTATCAGGCAGAGGAGGCCTGACTTTGACCGCGTGACACCCAAGGCTGTATGGACAAGCCCCAGAGACTGAATCCAGCCCTCCTGGGCAGAAGGCCTATGATGTGGGACTGGGAGCACAGGCATGCCTTCCTCGGGGAGGGAATGGTGCGGGTGGGCAAAGGGCTTCCAGAAGGAATGCCCAGATGGAATCCTGTCTGCGCTTCCCTGATTGTACCCAGACAAGGGGACTCAGCCTTGTTGGATTGGAGGTGGCAAATGTGCCATGCATGTTCACAAATTACACGGACACCTGCATTTGAAAAGGCTCCTGCCGCCTCCCCACCCCTGGCCTTCAGAGTCCTAGGAAGAGCAAGGGAGGATCTTGACTGTGCTGGGCAGCCTATTCTGTGGGATGGAGATGGTGATGTCTGCCCTGCCTGTTTCTCAGGAGTGAATGGACTGTGGAAACCATCAAAGAGAGGTCTAGTAGAGTCTTCAGCACTGCCTGAATCCAACAAAGAAGAAGGGAGCCCTGCCTGTGACTTGCTCTTCACTCCGGTGAGTGAAGCAGTGGCCTGGTGGCCAGCCCCCCTCAGTGGGACCCACCACCAGTGAGCATCGGTGGTGGCTCCAGCCTTGTGGGCCTCAGTCGTCTCCTGTGTGCAGTGCAGTGAGGGAATGAAGAAGGTCTTGGCCCCGAATTTAAAAGACTACCGGGGTTATGAAAGTAAATGAGCAGGGCCCATATGGGTCAGTGAGAATGATGGGAATTTTAGCAAGCTGGGGAAAGCATGCTCCTTGGAAGGGACCCCTCAGACTCGGCCCTGAGGACTGTTACCACACAGAAACTGGGGCCCTGTGCTGCTGCCAGAGCTCCTAACTGGAGGTAAGAACAAGCAATCTAGACTTTTATGTGAAATCTCTCAATTTTTAAATACAGTCAACTTTTTTTTTAAACATTATGCAGGCCAAACACACTATATCTGTGGGCAGGATTCCACCTGTGGGTCTGCCATTTTGCAATCTATTTAAGTGAAAAGGTGGTTCCAAGAAGAACAAGCGTGATTTTCTCCAAATCCTTGGCTTTAGCCAATCAGGTGGCTCAATTAAACAAACAAGTATAAATTCACCAGCTGATATATGACATCCAACCCCAGTAGACAACATAATTATCAACTAGACAGTTGGGAGGGAAAGGTATAAACAGTAGGAGCATCCTATTTAATCACACCAAACATGAATAGCAGTCCATTAAAACAATGTAAAAAATATGAGAGGTATGATCAATGGGGTTCTGATAATCACATGGGGAATTCAGGGCACCACTGTGGGATGAGACTGCCACAGTCTTCACTGAGTGGGGAGGATCTGAGGCTTCAAGAGTAGATAAAAGCAGCTGACACTTACTAAACACTGGGTAGCATGCTAAATGCTTTCAAGGAACACTTCATTTAATGTTTGCAATGATCTTCTAACAGGACCTTCACTGTTAAGAACCATATGGCATCATCTCTAGACCTGGACAGGTCTTGGAAGAGAAGGTAGGGTATCTCAGGCAGGGGGAATGGACAGGAGCAAAAGCATGGAGGTAGTAATGGGTCAGACAAATGTGTGGGTACAGAAAGGGCAAAGTCTGTGGGTTGTAGGTTGTCTCTGGTTTGCGTGCTTTGTGCAAGTGTCTGACACCAGGACTCCAGGGGTTCCCGGGAGTACCCTGGGGCTAGAGTTGAGTCCCTTGATCTGAAGTCTCTGGAAAGAGATTTAGGCTGATGATGCGGTATCACCTTAACAGGTACATGGGAATCAGACCACAATCCTGAGGGACAGAGGGACACGGGGGTGAGGGGTGGTGGGGTGGTGGGAGGGGATGGGGGGGAAGGTCCTGTCCCTGCCCCCAGGCTGGAGCACAGCCCACCAAGTAAATACATGAATATTCATTGTTTGGGGGAAGTTGTAGGCATCCCTGTCAAAGGACTGAGCTGGGAATAATTCAGACCACTTCTGAAGAGAAACTGGGTGGTGTGGGGGCGGGATGTTGGATTCAGGCAGGTATCTGGGTTCCAAAAAACCTCCCAGAATGCCTCTGGGCTTACAGCTACTCTCTACCTTTGGGACCAGAGGAATCCTTGAAAGAGAGAGCCAGACTGGAAGTATTGAGTGGGGTGGGCCAGGAGAGGAAGAGAGAACCAGTGACAGTGCAGGCATGGAGGGACAATGGTACCTTTCTTCTAGCAAATCAGGGGAAGATTTGAGAATTAGTGTATTAAGAAAGCCTTTCAAATGCTTCACAATCTCAGTGCCAGTGCACAGAGGATGAGCTTGGCACTGTAGCAGAACCAGTGAGAAGGTGCTGGAGGGCTGGGTTGAGAGTGAAATTAAATGGGCCCTTAGAATCACGAAACCTAGATTGACTAATCCATGGTTTTGATGACCATGGCATTCCCAGGAGAAATAATGAAGTGTGCTCGGATAGTTTTTTCCGGGTCTTTTTAGGACTCTTTAACCTATGAGTTAATCTAATTTTAAAAAGTTCTAACCTTACATTTTCTCAACACCAGTCCTAAAAAACTCAAGTCGCACCAAATGGGTCATGAACACATATTCCTGAGTTGGAAAATGGGAACTAACTGCTTACTTATTTTTACCACTTGGAACTTCACAACGTATATTAATAAGGTAAAAGCTCTGAGAAGTCCTGCAATCATGAAGCCTTCCATAGTTCCGTTAACACGTTTCCCAGACATTTCTCATCAGGATCTTTTTGCTGTTGTTATCAAATATCTATTAAGATGGAACACATTTGGGAAAAGCACGTATAGACATTTGAAACTGATCAGATCATCTGCGTCAAATACCTCCAAGGTAAAGAGTTCCCTAAAATGAACTTCTACTCTATAGCATTGCTTCCCATTTGTTATGGACTGAATGTTATGGACCCAAAAATTCAGAGCACTCTCACTCTTTCTGTCACATAAGGACATAAGATCGCCATCCGCAAACCAGGAAGATTCTCACCAGAATCCAACCCACTGAGAACTGATCTCAGATTTCCCAGCCTCCAGGACTGTAAGAAATAAATATTTGTTGTTTAAACTATTCAATCTTTGGTATTTTGTTACAGCAGCCTGAGCTAAGACACTACTTATTCAGTTTTTCTATCAAAAAGAAAATTTAGCCCTGTACTAAAAGCCTGCTATTAAAAAATAACAATATAATTCCTCATTCAAAATAGCTCATAGTCTGGTGGGGAAGGCAGACAAAACATCTGTCTCAAGAGTTGGTGCAGTTGATGCTCAGCTGTATTTTCTCTATTTTAGGGAGGACCCGGGAAATGAAATTGCAAGGTATGCTAGGCATAACTGTTGGCTTAGTCTTGTGTTCTGGACATAAGGGTAACTGTGATCTTTGGCCTGCCTCATAATATGAGCTCCACTTGGCCTGAGGCATGTTTACCCTGGTCTTTATACTCCTAGGATCATCCCCCTTCCTTCCAGTAAGAGAAGGTGGGCATGTGAGTCAGACTGGGCTAGTCATATATCCCAGGCTCTGGCCACAGTGACTGGTCTGGAGAGCGGTATGGGGCTGAAGCCAGACCCAATAGGAATCCTGTCCTGAGAACCTTTTGAACTTCAGGAAGAAATTGGGGAAGACCCTTTGCTCTCTGGTCACAGAGCTGCAAGGATATGGTGCCAGTCTGCCAGTACACCATCACAAGGGGGCACCTGAGGGAATGAATCTGCCAGGCAGAGATGCAGAGATGAGATTAGCAGAGTCACAGAGACCCAGCGGGCTCTGGGCCTGAGTCCCAACATCCGTCCTACCTCATGGCTTTGTGTTGTCATTATTGATGCTTGTTTGTTTCTCCTTCTTCTACTTTGTTTTAGGTTTCTGTCAGTGGTCACCTTGAGAGTCCTAAGAAGCCCAGTTTCTCTAGCCTGGAAGTGGTCAGATGCCAATAGGTCACATGAAGACCCTGGGATAACTTCTAGAAATCCTTTGGAGACAGTTGGGATGTCATTAGGAAAGCAGAGGAAATGATGAGTGAAGACAGATCGCCCCCTGTGTGGAGTGCAATGAGCTCCAGAGTTAGAAAGAGTAGATTCTGATCTTGCTTTCCATCAGTCTTAACTCGGAGAGCAGAAGTTCTTTAACCCTTTCCCTCAATGTCAAATGGAAATAAGACTAACATCCGTCTCACATGATAGGGAAGAAAAAGTGAGAATGCTGGAGAAAGAACTTGTCTAACACATAGTACAATACAAAATGATGTTAATTTTCTTGTATTTCAAGTTTTTCTATTGAAGGCCAACTCATCAGTGCATGACAATCCATGCCACCTCCAGGAGAGGAGATGACTGGACTAACCAAGAAGCTTTGCCAGTTTGATCAAAAGGCAAGTGTCAGTCAGCCCTCACCTGTCCCCTGCTGCATATTTCCCAATTTTTCTCTGTTTTCTATCCCCCAGAGCAGAAGCTCAGCAAAGACGAATTGAAAAAAGTCCTCCTCTAAAATGCAACTTCTCTTGACATGCATGTGATGCAAATACCTGTTGCTTTATTCATGTTCAGCAGGATGTTCTCCCCCTCTGGCTGTACAGTCTGTAGATGTACATCCATTTCTACTGGGGCAAATACATATCCAGTTTTGATGTTTCCACCTAATCTCAAAGGGAAAGATTGCTCTGTGTATCCCACTCACAGCAGACCTCAGCAGAGGACCACAGACAATGATGGTAGTGATGAAAACAATATGGTTGGTCTCTTATCAGACACAGAAAAAGGGAGGAAAATTGACAAAGGCCTGCTGAGCTCTTACTGTGAGTCAGGCAGTAGGTTTACTCTGAAAATATACCATCAGCCTTGATTGTTTCCACAAACTTGGCTGTTACATCCATTGCAACACTGAACACTGAGGCTCAGAAAAGCAGAATCATGCACCCATGTGGCAGAGATGGCCTATGGTAATTTGGCCCCATGTCATGGTTCTCCCACCTCCCACCCCTAGGATGTGGGACAGTTAAGGCGTCAGGCAGATCAGCTTCTTTCCGCCACCATTTACACATTAGCTTGAGCAAATTATTATCTCTGAGTTTCCTCTTCAATAAAATGAAATAGTTATACCCACCTCACAGGATGATTAGGAAGATTAAATGTGATCAGGAAGATTATAAGGTTTAGAACAAAGCCTGGTGCTTTGCAAACATTCCTCAAAAGTAGCTGCTCCTGCATGGCGGTGTTATGTATTATCATTTCCACTATGCTCTCTTATCTTCCCAGGTTCAGGGCCCAAAGACTATTTTTTAAGAGGTGTTTTGTTCTTGTTTTCAACCCAAGGTTTCTATAGCTGCAGCAGGCATGTCTTCAGACTGTGCACACACCATCTTCCCTCTACCTGTTGTGGGAGGTCAGGGCATCTGAGTCTGGCTGCAGGCTGCCTCAAAGCCTGGCGAGCTGCTCTCCGAGGGTGCAAGAGCCAAGGCCACCTTTGCACCCTAACTGCAGCAGAGCTGATGGCATCCACCTCCCCCACACGGAGGCCATATGGACCCTGCTCTCTCTCTGGAGTCAGCACTGCACAGGCAACGTGGGCCACAAAATAAGCTTTTTATCACCCAGGCCTTCTTTTCTTTGGTTTTCTTTTGCTGCCTGAGAAACAATTGTCATGTTTCCCCAAATAATCAAGTACTCTTGAGTCTGCTCCACCATCTATGCCACAGTGAGTGTGGCCTGAAGAAAACAAGATCCCCTCAGTTCTTCTCTGGCTTTTATGTTTTTTTGTGACCTGGCTGCTCACCTGTCCCCTTTTAGTGGCCCTTCCACAGAGCAGAGCAACACCCAGATAAATCTTCTTCCACTGCCAACAGCTTCGTCCTTCTTTGTCTTTGGGAAGTAGTGAGGCTTAAATGAAAGAAGACAGAATTTGGAGCCAGACAGGCAAGGTATGAATCCCAGTTCTACAATCTTCTCTCTGAATAAGCTTGGGCCAAATACTTCACCTTCCAGAGTCTCAGTTTTCTCTTCTGTCAAATGGGCTCAAAATCCCTACCAAGCCATACAGTTGTTGAAAGAAGCCACAGGAATAGATTCAGAGCAAATAATAACCACCCTAGTTTCCTTTGAATTTCCTTGCCATGGAATATAACTTCCAGAAAGAAGAAAGGTAAGGGAGTGACCCAAATTAATCTCTCCATCTTCATATAAAATATATGTTTGAAGGTTCTTCTGGTAGAGCAAGGATCAGCAAACTTTTTCTGTAAAGGACCATATTTTACATGGTTTTGGCATTTGGGGACATACAGTCTGCCAGAGCTATGAAGCTCTGCCACTGCTGTACAAATAGGGCCATAGAAATATGTAGATGAGTGGGTGTGGCTGTGTTCCAATAATACTTTATTCACAACAGCAGGTGGCAATGGGCTGGTTGGTAGGCAGGCTGCAGTCTGCCCACCCCAGCCTTAGATGTGTATAGAGTCTGGAGCTAAGGAAAAGCACCCCCTTGCCAGGCAAACCAGAGGGCTAACATCCTCTTTCTGCCAGCGCCATCTCAGAAGCCCACCCTTCAGGGGGGCGAAACCCACGTCAGCCACCAAAATTCTCTCTCTGCCTAGAGAAACTGGAGGTTTAGATTTATGGGCATGGCCATTTGTTTCACATAATTCTGTCAGTAATTACACCGACTTCCACCAGCAGCCATTAGGTAAATGATTTGGCCCTTTCCCCTGAGTAATATTTTCCCCCACTGAAATCAATGGAGGGTGCACTTCTCTCCCATAAGTTAAGCATATTATTTGCCTCATCACACAAGGCAAATGTGGTAGCTCCGAGCTATTAGTCTATCACTGCAGTGATCAGACAGCCAGGAGCCAGAAGTAATTTACAACAGGCAAGTATACACGGCCCCAGATAAATAAATAAGAGGCCCGGACTGGTCTAGGGCCTGAAAAGATTAGGTAATGAGAGTATCTAGTGAGAGATTTAGTGCTAAGTGAGCTAGGACCAGAGCAGCCTCCCATGGAGGAATCAAATTATATCATTGTAAAGAGATATTATTGAAGTCCCTCATGCTGAGCAGGGAAATCAGCACTTCTTGGGAGGGGAGGGCTGCCATCATTAACATAGCAATTTGGGACTCCACACTGAAATTTAGCTAATTAGCTGCTGGTAAATGGGTTATATATGGCAGGTAGACAGGGCACAGTGACCCTGCCCACTAGGAAAACCTGGTCACCTCAGGTTACCGGATTACAAGTAACAGGTTTGGGTCTTTTTCCTGAAATGCACAGGCTCCTTATAAAGGATGTGTCCTTAGAAAAAGCTAGTTGGGATGGGAAAGAGAATGCAGCTGAGGCTGATACCAAGCTGACTTCAGCTTTTTACCTTCTGAACATCCTAGGGGATAGAAACCCAGATGTGCCTGGGCTTGCTGTGCCTGGGAAGGCTGGAAGCCCTGAGCAGCAGTCTCCCTCCCCTCCCTACTCCAGAAGACTTCCTCCTCCTTCTCCTTCCCATTGATGACACCACCGTTCTTCCAGTGCCAGGATGGGAGCCTCAGGCAGCCAGGCCCTACCCCTTCCTTTTGATTGCCTATTTTGTTGATTCTTTACTTGGAATGACTCGCATGTGAGGTCTGCCCTTTCAATTCCCTTCCTTAGATACATCATGACATAACTGCATAGAGGCATACGAATGCTTCCACAGATCCCCTAACAACCCTTTCATAGGTAAGAATCACTCATTGTTACTTTCCCAGGAAATCTATTAACAATATTACCTCTTTCAAAAGAATGGCCTTTTTATTATAAGATAATTTCCACTCCAGCCAGCCCTGGCTCCTCAAGCATCAGTCCTGATTCCTTATACCTCAATAATCCTTCTTTCATGGTTTCTCTTCTCCATCACTTAATGAAAAATCATGACCAAGGTAAGAACATATCTTTGGGCTTCACCTGCAGCACCAGGAATCCCAAGAGCTGAGGTTTCTGAGTTTCCTGCAGCTCTGTGCCTCAGTTTCTCCAATTGTAAAATGAGGGCATTGGTCTAGAATTTCTGGAAGGTGACATTCGGCTCTGGAAATCTATGATGATGACGCTTACCTCCTGACCTGTTGTTGTAGAGACAAGAGCTCACACGGAGCTCCACACAGAATCGAGAGGTACGTGTGTGATCAGAAAATCTTTCATGTGCCTTGGGAGGAACCAGAAAACAGACGAAAACAAACCTGAGATATATTTCCTCCAAAGAGTCCTATTTTCTTTCTTTCTTTTCCTTCTTCCTTCACTGAGTCTCCATCTTCACCACCTTTGTTTCATGTTTACATTTTGTTCCTGTTGTTCTTCCTCCCTCCCTCTCCTCCTCATTCCAGATTTTCTTTATTTCTGCCCTATCTTTCCTTTACTCCCTTTCATCTAATGAGCACACCCTCACTGAAAAGGCACCTCTTTTCCTCAGGATGTGTAATGAAAGGTCAAGGTGTTCAGACAGCAGCATCTCTCATTATCGTGGGAGCGACAGAGCCCTGAAGCCGGCCTCCCACAGTGCAGTGGGTGAGCGCCACGGCGGGAGGGTAGGTCTGCAGAAAGGAGGATGGGGTGGGGAGGGACCGGAGGAAGAGAAGCAGGAGGCTGATGTTGCGGCTTCACCCCCAGCCAGAGACTCAGGGAAAGTTACTTTGGGAAACATTAGTATTTTGATGTTCCAGTGAGGTTCTGGTTCAATTCTTTTAGAAGATATGGTTCACTTTAGGCTTGGTTTAATTCACCAGGTGTTTTTCAAACAACCTCTGGTTTAAATCTCAGATCAAGAAAAAATTATTTGGAGGTTGAGATCAATGTCCAGTAAATTAGTGTAATTTATTCCTTTTTATTTCAGACCCAGATTTGGTGTTTGTTTTTATCAGTGGAAGTCCCCCCATCTCTTCCTCCTCCTCCACCTCCTCCTCCTGGTCTTTTTCCTTCTTTTTTGTAAGGACTTCACTGACCTGAGGCTTCCAATAGCTGGACAATCCCTTTCAATGCCCATTAGAGGAGAACAATCGATGAGGCCTGAAGATGAAGCAAACACAGCTTGTTCTTCCATTGCATTGTATCCCAGAATATTACTCCTGGGTCTTTGAAATGAGCACCAAAAAATAACATTCCTCCCCAGTTCTCAGTCTCGGGTACTGGCTCACATCTGCTAGCAGAGTATTCTGGCAGGGGCTGTTCATGATTTGGTGGGAGGATGAAATCCCACCCTCCTGGCTCTTGAGGCCAGCTTGCCTGCAGGCTGCATGGCCAGCAGGGTGTAGGTGGGCCCATTCCATGGAGGTCCTCTCAGAACTTCAGGGCAGGTCCTTCTACTTTTTAACCATAGTAATATATCTTGCAAAGAGTGAAATAGAGGTCAGAAACTGAGGAAGAAAATCCCTGTGTTAGTTTTATCAGCATACTTGTGTGTGCTTGTTGAGTGTGCCTGTGCACCGTCTGTATGCGTGTGTATGTATACACATATGCTAGTACATAATCATTTTGGGCTTCTTCAGGCCACTGGTTTATAACCAGTGGTGCCTTTGACCATATATTGAGAGGAAAGAGCAGATTTGGGAGAGACCAAGTTCCTTCTCTCATTCATTCATTTATACAATGTTTATTGAGTGCCCATTATGTGCTAGGTACAGCAATAGGCAACTGCAGAGTCAACAACACAGACAAAACCCCTGCTCCCAAGAATCTTATATTCTACTAGGAATAGAAGAGCAGAAAATAAGCAAGAAAAAAAAGTAAGAGAGCAGAAGAATTTCAGGTGGTGGTAAGTGCCATGAAGAAAATAAAACAGGGTTATGTTACAGACAGTGACTGGTAAGGAAGTGACTTCGGGGCCCTACTGTAGGCAGGGTTATCAGGAAAGGCTCTGTGAGGAAGTGGTGTTCCAGCCAGAACCTGAATTCCAAGGAGGACCTGGTCACGCCAGCATCCAGGGTAAGCAGGATACAGGCAGAAGTAACCCAAGGCCAAAGCCCTGAGCTGGGGAAGAGACGGGCACACTGGGGCGGCAGGAAGGAGGTAGGGGAGGCCGCCGCAGCGGGTGTGCGAGAGTGGCCTACTATGGCACAGGAGGAGCAGCAGAGGCTGATTCATGTAATGCAGGAGCTTGGGTCTCTTCTTAGGACAATGTGAAGTTATTGGAAGGTTTGACTGGGGGAATGAGATCTGATTTGTCTTAAAAAAACATGGTGGCTATTGGATGGACAGTGGATGATGAAGGAACACAGTAGAAGCAAGAAGATTTGGTGAGGAGGGCCTCGTGGTCATCTAATTGAGGAAGGATGGTGGTTTTTACCACAGTGACAGTAGCAGAGATGGAAGGTGGTGGATACATTGGTAATGCATGATGAAGGTACTGCTGACAAATTCTACCCAATGTTCTCACCACTCCTGTCAATGACTCTTCACTTGGTGAGAAACTTGCAAGTAGAGGACTCTAGGCAATCTATCTTTCCGTGCTATTGCTTTTCTGGCCTCATTAGGCCTAATGATCTACCATCCTTCACTCTCATTTACATAAAGGATGTACCATACACAGGGGAAGAGGATCTGTAGAGAATGCCATTAGCAATGGAAACCATAACAATTATTTCCTAAGATAGTTTTGTTTAATGGCTGAGCCCTTGGGAACTGGTGGTTGACAATACCCTACTCTGTCTTATAAAATAGCATGAAAGTCCCTGTAAGTATCAGGTATAACTATGACACATGCATATCTCTTCCACAGAAAAGAGACGCTCTCTCTGGGGGCTAGAAAACATTTACACTAATGATTTACTGCTTCTGACACAGATATGTCACTACCATCTCTATGCACCAAAAAAAAACAGATTATAAGCTAAGGAGACAAAGTGTCTCTCTACTTTACAACTGCTTCTGCCTTTCTGAGCCCTGATATCTCCTCACAGTGTTGCTCAATAATTTGAACTAATTTAAAGGTCAGTATCTTGCACTAAAGTGAAATTGTATCTGTGCTTTGATTCAGCAGCCTGGAAGGATCTTTATTTATTTGTGTGTGTTTCTCCTACAGACAGTAGGTTTTATATGTATGTGCATGCTATGTTTTGTGTATGTGCATGTGCTCTTGAAAAAAGGAATAGAATAGGAGATGTAGAAATACAGGAAGATAAGGGCCATGGTATTAATAAAACTGATGATCCAGCCTTTCTTTCTATATTGCTACCACTGATTTTCATTTTAAAAAATTTATTGAAATTAGGTCTCCCTGAGCATCTTGATGCATAACTTAGAGTCTCATAAAGCCCGAATTAAGTAACATTGAAATGGAGGGGGGTCAGTACTTGCCTTGCCCTGATGTAGTTTTCTTCCTTAGAGCATTTTGACCTTCCAAAGTCAGGATGATTCCCTCCCTAGGAGAAATGTTGGCATGATTCTACGTGCTTTTCAATCAAAAGCTGATTCACTGATGAAAAAATTTGAGTCCAGAACCTGAGATGCACCCACGAAAGGCCAAACCATCAGTTCAATAGCTGAATACTCCACTTGGCCAACCATGGCGAAAGGTTTTGGCCATACAATAAGCAGTTCCAATCAAGATGGGACCCAACTTCCCAACAGGCTTCATCACCATAAGTGGGGCATGGAGAATCAGAGAATGAATGATGGAAAGAAAGACACATCATGAATAAAACATTAAAATATTTCTCTAATCCATGAATCAAAAACTCAAGTCTAGCATATGACATCCAGGCAAGAGGTGTGAAATTTACTTAAACTTCCCCATTTCTTTTTTTTTAAACTTAAAACAGATTATATTTATTTACCATTTTTTAAATTGAGGTATAATTGACATATAACATTTATATTAGCTTAAGGTGTACAACAATAATGATTTGGTATTTGTATACACTGAGGAATAATCACCACAATAAGTTTAGTTTCCCCATTACAATATAAAGTTACATAATATATGATACAATATCATTATAGTCACCATGCTGTACATTATATTCCCATGACTTACTTATTTTATGCCTGGAAGTCTGTCTCTCTTGTCCCTCTTCTCTTTTCAACCATTCCCCAAACCCCTCCCCTCTGACAGTCATCAATGTGTTCTCTGCATCTATCTGCTCTATTTTGTTTTATTTTATTTGCTTATTTGTTTTGCTTTTTAGACTCCACACATAGTGAAATCATACAGTATTTGTCTTTCTCTGTTTGACTTATTTCACTTAGCATAATGACCGCATGGTCCATTCATGCTATCGCAAATGGCAAGATTTCATTCTTTTTTACGGCTGAGTAGCACTCCACTTCTTTATCAATTTATCTACTGATGGACACTGGTTTTTTTATATATCTTGGCTATTGTAAATAATGCTGAAGTGAACACAGGAGTGCATATATCTTTTCAGATTAGTGTTTCATTTTCTTTGGATAGATACCCAGAAGCAGAAATGCAAGGTCATATAGTAGTTTTGTTTTTAGTTTTTTGAGGAACCTTCATACTGTTTTCCATAGTAGACACAGCAATTTACATTCCCACCAACAGTGCATGAGGGTTCCCTTTTCCCCACTTCTTCACCAACCCTTGTTATTTCTTGCCTTTTTGAAAATAGCCTTTATGACAGGCACAATGTAGTATCTCATTGTGGTCTGATTTGCCTTGCCCTGATGATTAATGATGTTGAGCATCCTTTTATGTTGGTTTCAAGATAGCTTGGTGCCCTCCTGTATGTCTTCTTTGGAAAAATGTCTATAGGGGTTCTCAACACATTTTTTAATTGGATTGATTATTTTGTTGTTGTTATTGAGTTAATATGAGTTCTTTATATATCTTGTCTATTAACCCCTTATCAGACATATGATTTGCAAATAACTTCTCCCATTCAGTAAGTTGCCTTTTTATTTTGTTGATGATTTCCTTTGCTGTGCAGAAGGCTTTGAATTTGATATTTTCCCATTTGCTTATTTTTGCTTTTGTTGTCACTGCCTTTAGAGTCAGATCCAAAAATATATCACCAACAGTGATGTCAAGGAACTCACTATCTATGTGTTTTTCTAGAGGTTTTATGATTTCTGGTCTTACATTCAAATCCTTAAGCCTTTCTGAGCTGACTTTTGTGCATGTGCAAGATAGGGGCCCACTTTCATTCTTTTAGATGTAGCTGTCCAATTTTCCCAACACCATTTATTGAAGAGGCTATCTTTTCCCCATTGTATATTCTTGTCTCCTTTGCCATAAATTAATTGATCAAATAAGCCTGGGTTTATTTCTGGGCTCTGTATTCTGTCCCATTGATCTATGTGTCTGTTTTTATGCCAATATTATACTGCTTTGATTAGTATAGCTTTGTATATCAGGGAGTGTGATGGCTCCAGCTTTACTCTTCTGTTTTGAAGATGCTTTGACTATTCTGGCTATTTTTGTGGCTCCATGCAAATTTTAGGATTGTTTGTTCTATTTCTGTGAAAAATGCCATGGGATTTTGATATAGATTGCTTTGGGTAATACACATTTTAACAATATTGGTGAGCATCTTTATGGCGATTACTCTGAACTCTTTATCAGATAAATTAATTATGTTCCCATCATTAATATTTTTCCAAGGGTTTTATCTTGTTTTTTCATTTGGAACATATTCCTTGGTTTCCTCATTTTGTTTGCCACTCTGTGTTTGTTTCTATGTATTAGGTGAAACAGCTATTTCTTCCAGTCTTAAAGGAGTGGTCTCAGGAAGACTGGGATATGGTTTCAGTCTGTTGCCTGTGCAATGCTCTGGAGATAACAGCCTGCCCAGAACTGACTCTGTGATTGTTTCAGTCCTGTGGGATCCAGAAAGATAAGTCCCTCTGACCACTAGAGCCAGGGTTCAAGTGGCACCCTCTGTGTGGACTCCATGTACCCCCCAGCTTTGGCAGGGCCACAGGAGAGCACAGGGCCAGAGTAAACTTGCCTGTCAGGTTTGATGGGGCGGAGCCACAGAAGTGCACAGGGAGGGCAAGGGGTGCTAGCAAGATAGTGAGAGAGTACAGAAATGGAGCTACCAGTGTCTCTGTCCTCAGAGACAATTCCAACAGACGCCTGCTCCTCTGACAGATGCTTAGCCAATGAATCTCCTTCGCATGTGGTCCAGGCACTTTTCAAGCTGCTGCTTTTGTGCTGGGTCCCAGAGTGAATGAATTTGTGTGTGAGCCCTTTTAAGAGCGGAGTCTCAGTTTCCTAGAGCCCTTGTGTCTCCGGGACATAAGTCCTGGTGGTTTTGAAAGCCAGATGAGATGTTCTGGGGGCTCTTCTTTCCAGTGTAGGTCCCAAGGGTTGGGGTGCCTGATGTAGGGTACAAGCTAGTCACTTCTTGTGTGATCCTTCCTGCTAGTGGGTCATTTTGCCAGGGTGGGGGTGGGGAGGAGTTGGCAAGACTACCTCTGTACCTCTTCTACACATCTTGATGTGGCCTTTTTATCCTTTATTGTGGAGAAACCATTCAACTAATTTTTTAGGTCTTTTACAGAGAGAATTGTTCTATATGTAGCTGTAGATTTGGTGTATCCATGGGAAGGGGTTAAGTTCAGGGTCTTCCTGCACTGTCATTTTGAACGGGCCCCATCAAATTTCTCCATTTCTATTTGGTTTGACCAGTACTGTGTCATCACAGTTTTGCTATTGTCAATAATTTATCAATACTTCATTTATAAGCATCAATCTCCAGGACTTTGTAAATGGATCACAAACATTACAAATGGAAATGAATGTTCAATATCGAAGATACTGAGCCCCTAGGAAAGGCAGAAGAAAGTCAAAGTGACAGATTTTTAATTTGTGATTTGAAATTATACTAGGATTTGGGGCATCAAATTAAAACATGATTTGTCCCCTGGAGAGATTCCCAAATGTTGGTCAAAAAAAATGAGAGATGATTAGGTTCTTTAGAAATGTTTCTGTTGATGCTGAATGTGATTCAAGAACAAGTATTTCAAGATTCTTAGATGTGGGTAAATTTGCATCATTCAGGCAATTGAATAAGGTATGTCTGGGGTCTGCCCACCTCAAAAGGCTTATATTTTTCTATATACAATGTGGTATTTCCCTGACATTTTCAATTCCTTTGATAGTTTCTAACTCTATGTAAGGAGAATAAGCATCTTGGAGGGTAAGTGAAGGCAGGCCTTAGGTTCTCATTCTTGACAAAGGGCCATGTTGACACCGAGAGCACAGTCTTTATTTGAGCCCCCTTGATGATGACCACATAGTCCTACTGAGACTGGTTGACTCTACCACAGGCCACAGGGTGCTTAGGGTAGCACATGGTGCTGTGCTGAAAGGTTCCAGCCCTGTAGGTGGGTCCCTGCCAAGGAAGTCTGAGAAGGAGCCAGGTGGCAAGAAGCCCATGCTCACACCCCCAGGCTCAGATTAGACATGTCGGCATTCTGTATTCGGCATCCCAAAGCATATTCCAGTGACACACACACACACACACACACACACACAGTAGGTGTTCAACAAATGTTTTAGTTGTCCCTAGTCACGCAAGTCTCTTCCTGGGAATTGAGTAGGAATGTCCCCAACAGAGAATTGACTGTATGCCAGGTATCGGCTGGGTGTTATTTTTTCATTTTCCTAACTCATATTTTTTCATATATAGCACAGAGAACACACCAATAAATGAAGGGTTTTTGCTGTATGTGTGAGGGGCTGAGCTCTTCTTGCCATCAGCGGTGTAATATACTGTCAGAGCGATGATTCAGGAGGCTTCCTGAAGCCCTTACACATATAACCCTTCTCTCTACATTTTTCCTTTTTCTTCAGCAACTCAGTTGGCCTCTGGGTTTCACCATTTTCACAGGTGTCCAGCGTTTTTCACCAAAGGTTGGTCTGACTTCCTTCAAGGATGGCTTTTCTCACCTTGATCCATGGCATGACTCTAGAATGGTTAAACCCTGGCACACACCTTCAGGAAACCATCTCGGAACCCCCACCAAGTAGACCAGCAAAGGCCCTTACCTTCGAACCAAAGAAAATACTAAGTCCATGAAATCACTTAAGCCAGCCTTCCAAAGAGAGGGAGACTCAAAATGTTTTATGCAGCAACCTATAAGAAACTCATTTTGTGGGATGTTTCACATTCCAGCCTATGGTTTATTCCCCCATATATCCCTGCCAGTAATATCAACCAGATGTGGCAAAGAAGTCTGTGCAGAATTGTAAAAATTACAAGCATATTCTGTAATTCTAAAGCATTGTAAAGTTACAGCTTGGTTTTCTTTCTTTCTTAAAAATTCTTTTTTAAAAAACTTTTTAAGCTGGCAGAACATTCTCAGTACCAGTATTGCCTGATTACTTTAGAAAATTCTTCTGCTGGCCCAATGGGCTACAGAGTCTTTAAATGTAAAACCCAACTGTACCTTTGATAAATTGCAGGGAATTCAGAAAGGTCTACTTGCAAACATGCATTTGAGTCCATAAATTTTCTGTTTTAACATTTCAAGTCTTAATACCTTAGATCTCAGATATGAGCATGTGTTCATATATGTTCATATATGCATAAAAGTACAAAATACCAAACCTCAAAATCTTCAGAGATCCATGATTGTTTTTTCTCTGTCTCTCTTTTTTAAGGTGTGTTTCAGAACACCTTATCGGCACATGATAAGGTACGAAAAACACAGAATTGGGGGTCATAAATACCTGGGTGTATTCCTCATGAGTTAAATTCAAGCCTCAGTTTCATCATGTGTATAGTGGGCATAAAAAGACCTCTCTTGCAGAAGGACCAAAGAAAAGGCATATTCATAAAATGCCTTAATGCACAGTAGGTGCTCAAGAGATGTTTAGTTCCCTCCCTGCTCCCAAATCTATAAAATAACAGGGTCATATTAGTTTGGAGTTTCTCAAAGTATGACCCTGAGTGACATATACCAAAATCACCTAGGGTGCCTATTTGCAAAGTCAAATCCCTTAGTCCATTCCAGATCTAATGAACTAGCTAGATGTCTTGGGGACATGGCCTGGGAATCAGCACTTTAACCAGCACTCCAGTGGATGTTTTTCTATATGCTAAGTTTGAGAACCACTGAAGCCTAGATCCTTGCTCTGCAGAGTGTGGTCCTGGGCCAGGAGCATCACCTGGAAGTTTTTAGAAATACAGATTCTTAGGTTCTACCCCAGACCTACAGAACCAGAATCTGTATTTTAACACCATTCCCAGGTGTTCAGATGCACAGTAAAGTTTGAGAAATGCTGGCCTAGATATCTTTTATCCCTGTCTAACATTCTACAGTATAAGAATCTACAAGACAATTAAAACTATTAGCCCTGTGATCAACTCTGTGGATAGATAATAAGCTTCTATGCTCAGCTGGATAAAGCCTCAGTAGAGGAGAAAAGGAAAGAAATCTTTGATGTTATCTTTCCTGGCTCCTACTTAAGGCACTAAAGAGAGAGCACAACTTACGCAAGATAGAAACCCCAACAGTAACATGGCGCCCACTGAAGTCCATTTTCTGTCCCCATGCAGATTAAACCTACATGTGACTTCAAGCACATGATGAAACTGGCAGTTGATAAAGCATGCCATAAAGCCAACAGAAGGCTGGCCTCACTGCAGTGTTCAGGGTCTGGGGCAATGGAGGAGGAGGAAATGGAGCTCCAGTTTGGAGGGACATTTTCCATGAGCTTAGGTGGCTGTGCCCCTGGAAAAAGTGCCCCCACATCTACAACAGTAAGACTGGTCTGTGTCTTGGCCTCTGAAGGCTGGGCTAACTCAGGGCAGGTCTCTGGGACCCAGCTGCAGGGAGGCAGGCAGTCTCTGAAGCCCCCACCATCCTTATGGGATTGGTTTCCCCAACATCCTATTATCATTTCACCACATCAGATAACAACTCTGCTGGAAAACTGAGTAGTGTGGTTTGTTTTTCCACTGGTTTTTCACTTTTATAGCACTCTTTCATATCAATATAGAGTTTTATGGACACACATATTGTATGTAGTTATGTTTTCAAGTTTAGTGCAGAATTGGAAGACTAAGATGGCTGCAAAGGGACCTATGAACAGCAGGAGGTGCTACCTAGAGGTACAGGGCCTCAGTCACTCACCCAGTCTGGGCTCATTTAGGGCTTCAAAGAGATAAAGAAACTAGCACTAACTGAGCTTCTACTAGATGCCTGGCACTTTAACTTACATACCTGTAGTAAGGAAATTTGGTTATGAATGTAGCTCTGGAGTCAGGAAAGCATGGGTTGGAACTTTGGCTCCGCCCATTGCTGGCTCTGTGATCCTGGGCAAGCTAAATCTCTAGGACTCTGTTTCTTTTGCCCTAAAATGGTGATAATATAGTATCTACCCTCCCAAACCTGTGCTGAGTGAAAGACAATATGAAAAAGCAGTTCACAGAGCATGTGACCCCTGGTAAATATACAGTACATGCTTGGGAACTATTGTGGTTGATATGTCCCCACCAAATTCATACATTGAAGCCCTTGCCCCCAGTACTTTAGAATGTAACCATATTTGGAGATCAGGTCTTTAAAGTGGTGATTAAGTTAAAATGTGGACATTAGGGTGGGGCCCTAAGCCAGTACGGCTGGTGTGCTTATGAGAAGAGGAAGAGACCCCTGGGGTGAGCATAAACAGACAGACAACCCTGCAAAGAGGCAACAAGAAGACTGCCATCTATGGGACAGGGAGAGAGACCTCAGAGATAGTCCTGACAGAACCTTGATCTTAAGTTTCCAGGCACCAGATGAGAAAATTAATTTCTGTAGTTTAAGTCACCAATAGGAGGCTTTGTTTGGCAGGCCAAGCAAACTAAAACTGGAACTATGATATTATCGCTATGGTACAGCTAACCAACCTAAAACTGAGAAGAAAACCTGCCTGGGGTCACCAGAGAGTAGGATCCAAAGCCTGGTCTGTATGGTCCCAAGGTCTCTGTTTTTCGCTGTGATCCTGGGCTGACTCAAAGAGACGTGAGATCACCATGCTGAGTGCAGCTTCCGGTTTGTTTGGGAGCTCGGGACATGTATACCCACAGCTGTGACAAGAGCAGAAAATGGTAAACACGCAGGAGAAGTGCACATGAGCAGAGCTGAGAGCTCAGAGGAAGGCTCACTCAGTGGGGTTATGTTCCCTGGAAGCCTGGATCTCCCGGCCTTTAGTTCTTCGGGAGGACACTGCTCCACCATGATGACAGCCCAGGGGCTCAGGGCTAATTGGGTGGCCACATTTCATATTGTGTTTAGATGCCTGGGGATTAACATCCCAAGTCTCTTGCAACTCCACTGACCCAAGTGACTGACAGCAGGTTTAACCCCAGTGGCATTTTTTTAAAGCTGTCAAATGCCTCGTAACTGAGCAGAGAATAATTGGAGGCCTCTGTCCTGCGGCTAGCACACTGCTTGCTCAGCCACAGGTTTTCAACCACTAGCAAATATTTAATGGACTCTTTGGACATGAATCCAGAACCGAGGGGCCAACAGGATCCTGGAGGCCTGTTCGTCCTCATGGGGCAGAGTCAGACTTGAAAATAGTGGTGAACTGCCATGTCCCTCGTTCCCTTCAGAGTCTCTAATCCGGGAAAATGCTGAGGGGCTTTTAGTCCCTGTTTTCACCTTGTGTTCTTGCCTTCTAAGGAATTTCTGGCAACATTAACCACTTAAACTCCAAATGATTAGCTATCCCTTACTCCCTCTCCCAGGTGTAGGTAAAAGAGAGAGAGCTGGAGAGGACACAAAATAAGAAAAAAAACCCTGTAGACTAGAGAACAGACCAAGCTCCACCCCATCTTCTCCAGGTAAGCCCCGCCCCCCCACCCCAAGAGGTGAAGGGACACGCCTAGGGCCACACAGCTTGTGGGTGGTGGAGCCAGTATGAGGGCCAGGATCTTCTCACTCCAAGTGCAGTACTGCCTCAACCCTCATCTGTTTTGGAGGCTGAACTCTGCCAGGTGCTGAAATGCGTATGCCACAGATGTCAAAGCCCTAGCATGTGAGCTGCCCCCATCAGTCAGCTAGCAAAATCAACCACAGCTGTCTTTCACTGAGCACTTCCTTTGTGCTATGTAGTCAGTGCTAAGGTTTTTCCATGGGTTATTTCACCCATCCTCAGAGTAACATAGAGAAATAGGCTCTGTTATTGTCTGTTTTACTGACAAAGAACCTGAGGCCCAGAGAAATTAACTAACTTGTCCACAGTCTCACATTAGTAACTGGCAACACCTGAACCCTTTTACTTTATTGCCATCTCCTAAGCTCAACTGTGGGTCAGGAGTGGTAGGGCACCTAGAAAGAGCACAAACACAGTCCCAACACTCGAGAGTCTTATGATCTATGTCAGGATGGAAGGGAGCCAGTAGTAATCGAGTACCCAAGGCATGACAGAGGCCTTGCTGGGGGCTTGCAGACTACAGTGATTTCAGCTAAATCTCAGGGCACTTCCAAATTCTTGGAGTCTATGCCTGGGAGCTATGTGCTTGAGAACAGGGCAGTGATAGATACACCACTAACATACACAGGAATCAGTGAATCAGACAGCACTGGGTCTGAGGGTGGACAGGGTGGGGTACCCAGTAAAGACCAGATAGAAGCACTTGGCCATATGAAGGTCCATCATCAATCCTTTTCAGCATAACTTGAGCTTGCCACAATAGTCGGCATGGCAGTGTGGGGTGGTAGAAAACTCAAAGACTTTGTAGCAACATAGACACACATTTGAGTCCCAGTCCCATTGTATCCCATTTATATGACTATGGGTGAGTCAGAAAGCCACACAGTGTAGTTCTACTTCTCAGAAATATGTGATACATAGGCAGGTAATTTAAACTCTGAGTTTTGATTTCCTCATCTATATATAAAATGGGAGAACTGAGGCAGGGAGCTGACTGTAGTAGAGAAAAGCCCAGACTCCAGAGTCAGATTACCCAGATTTGAATTCTGCCTCTCTCACTAGTAGTTGTATGAAGCTGGCAAGTTCTCTAACCTCTCCGAGGCTCAGTTTCAAATCTGTGAAGCAGTAATGATCATAGCAGCTATCCCACGGGGCTGTAAGGAGCATCAAATGAGTTGTATGTATAGTGCTCAGAATAGCACTGGCACTCAATGCGTTTACTACTGTTATTGTCTTGAAGTGTTACTGTGAGGATCCAAAGCGCTCAATTAAATGGGGAGCTGCAAAAAGTAGAAGATCAATAAACTCATAAATGTCTATTGTTTTCAAGTTTGGTGTCTTTTCCCTCATCTTCTGATAACAGACTTATTCTTTCCTTTGGGAAACCCCTTCCCAGACCCTGCATACTCTCATCCCCAAACAAGTGGAATGAACATTTAACCCCAACTCGATCAATCAGAGGATACCACAAATGGTAACAGCCATTTGCTTAGACATGGACAAGCTAAGCAATCCACCCTCAATTCTTTCCTGTGGGACAGTTGTTGGGGCACTCTCTCCAGCTGGGTTGCTAGATCAGTATCCCTGAGTGTTCTGCTTTTCCCACCACTATGCACACTGTTCTAGGGATGGCAGGAGTGAGATGTAGTTCCAATGACATCACGAGACTCCTGGATCCAGTTGTTCCTGAAGCCATTCATAACTATCACTGTCTCAGACATACTAACTAATGTATTTCCTCTTTGGGTTAAATTAACTTCAGTTGCATTTCTGTCACCTATTGGTTAGCAGTAGTATTGTAATAGCATAGGTTCTTAATAAATATTGTTTCCCTTTCTCAACACTACTCAAAACATCTTATTACACATTCACAGTTTTTCCAAAAGGTATTCTTTGGTTAAACATTGAGCATTAAGGAGTTTTTGTCTAGAGATATAATAAGAAAAGAAAGGGCGTTTCCAGAATTGCTGCTTAGCCCTCACAACATACTATACAGGAACAGCCACACAGTGTCTGTATTTAGCATTCTCTGGAAAATTGCTTGCTGTGTCTATTGAGAAGCAGTGCTCTTTTAAAACACAGCCAGTGGCATATGTATACACACTCGTGATTGCACATTTATTGATTTCTAATTTGTACCCTGCTAACTTCCAAAAAGGCCCTGGAGTGGCTGACAAAATAAGACAAAGACACAATAGGGCCATTAAGAAAAATCAAAGATCAAGCCCAGAGAGAAAAAGGGATTGCTGATTATAGCCCAAACCTGGGTTAGTATAGTTGCTTCAATTTAAAAAAAAATTATATTTAGCTCCCAGCTTTTTGGCAGCCATTCAGATTGTATCATGATGGGGCACATGGAAAACTGGGCCTCCTTCATGTCTGCAGCTCAACAACCAGCAGAAGCCAGGCTAGAACGAGTGAGCACTGGGGAAGAGCTTATTGAATGAGTGAATGAATGAATCAGTGAGTGAGTGAGTGAGTAAATGAGTGAGTGAGTGAATGAACAGTGGATAAATGGATCAAACCCACTGAGGGCACTGTTCATATCTGTAGGCCTCTATGATGCATTTATTCATCCACCCATTCATTCACTGAGTACCTATGCGCGTCAACCCCCATGTCTGGCTGGGGATGTGGAGAGGGACAGACACCAAAATGAGTTCAGTGTCGGCTCTGCCTTCCCAGCTGCAGCTCTCTGGCTTAGGCAGAAGCTCAGTGAAATTTATCTCACTGCTCATAGCAACAACTAGATTATTCATGCCTCCCAGAGAAGGAAGAGCAGAGAGCAAGGTTGTAAAGGTGGGAACTCTAGGAGTCACAATAGTTATCTTGGTGACTACAAGTTAACAGTACTTTTAGACCCCAGAAAACACCATTATCTCATTGGATAGGCACAGCATCTCAATGAGGAAAGTAAAAGGGAAGAGGGGTGTCTCTCTTTTACTGATGAGGATATTTGGGCACAGAAGGCAAAGTGACTCTCCCAACCTCTCTCAGTTAGAAAATGGGGACTTCCTATGCCCCTCATGCTACCTGCCTGGGCTTGGCCCCCAGCATCTCAGAGACCTGTTACCACCGCCTGAAATTCCTCCTCTGACTGGATCAAGACCAGCTGCACACAAAATGCCCATCACCTGATGGCCGTGGGGAGCAGCCATGAGGCCACCTTCTGCGAGCAGGAACCAGCCCACCTGACATCCCGCAGCAAGTGGAACACTCAGATCCATCCTGCTCAAAGCTTTCCGGCAGCCCCACCCCACAGACACCTTCTGTTTGCCTAGAAAGGGACGCTGAGATTCCAGATGAATGGCATACAGTCTGTAGTTCATAATTAGGATCAGGTTGAAAAGGCACAATTTGGTTCTGGGTAGAGAGATGACTATTAGGTGAACATTTAAGGAAAGAACTATATAGGGAAGAGGAAATTAAAAACCACGTAGCTTCCCCATAGGCCCATTTGGTGTTGTTCATCCAGCTCTGCTATACACTCAGGCTGCCAAACCCTCGCCTCGTCTACCCTCATGTCCATCAAGATACAGTCAAGGTAGAAGAATGGAAAGGAGGACATATTCTTTTCCACATTTACCAAGGTCAGCCGGGTGGACTGAACAAGAGAAATGGGGTACACGGCCGGAGGAGACCTTGACAAAGTACAGGTGTTTCCTAGAGGAGGCAAGCAAGGCTGCTGTACTACTGAAACACCAGCCAACCCTTGCCTGATCTTGTTCCAAAAAAGTACCCTTTAAGATACTTTTATGTACATAGTCTGTGTATGTGTGTACAGACAAAGATGTAGATACAGATTCCTAATTCAGAACTCATTCTTAAGTGCACACACTGACTTGTGTTTCATATTTCCCAATTTATCCTGGAGCCTACATGCATTGTTTGACTGCATAAGTCAGTATTAAGCACAGCCATTGGAAATGAGAATAGTGGCCACAACTCTAGAGCCTCCCCAGTAATGTTAAGAGTTTTTGAGCCAGGCAATAAATTTCACTGCCTGACTGCTAAGCAGCCAGGCACTGTGTCACTCCATTCAGAAAGTCAAGCCTTAGGCCAACCCAGATCATCCCATGATCTACACAAGTCACTGCCAGAATGACTTTTAGGTTCAAAATCATGGAACTGTTCACTGTCAATAATTAGCACATGCCTAACACCCCCCATAATACATGAATCACAATCGCCATCTTGACGTACATCCCAGCTCCTGTGTCTCCAAACCTTCACACTGAATAAATGCACAGAGCTATCACCATATCTTTCCCCTTCACTACAATCTGGATCATTCCAGAAGATAAAGCAAAATTCAAAGTGTTTCTTCCTTTTCCACAAAATCATAGAGTCCAGACCCAGGCTTCCCAGACTGGCAGTGTTAGGAAGCCGGCAAAGGACAGTTGATTTATCCATTAAGGTGGTGAGGTAGAAATGTTTAGTCCAATCCAGTGACCCCCTGAGACCAATGGCAGTCTTGTGAGAATAAACTCACCTCAGTTCCCACCCTCAGGGCATTTCCCTGAGGTAAGGTCAGACCCAAGCTAATAGAAGACTTCCTTTCTCCTTGCAAAGGACTGATCCACTACCACAAGCCATTAAGCCCTCACTCACCACTTAAGCCCGTCTCTGAAGGCAGCAAGACAGGTGGGCCTAGAGGGGAATGGGCCATTCCCCCCACATTGAAGCCCTGCTCCAAGCTGCCATATGTATGGCCTCAGTGCCAAGCTCCGCACGGCACGAGGTTCCACGCGCTAAGGCAACCACGACTTCCACAGCACCAAAGCCAGGCAAGACAGCAAGGAGAGAACACAATTCAACTGTACTCACAGTCTGGTGAGCTTCGGGGTGCCCTGGAAAAGCAATTCTGGAAGGACTTGGAGCTTATTCTTGTTCAGGCGTCTAAAGATGAAAAAAGAATGAAAGGATGTCAAGGGGACATTAAATTGGATCAAGTATATTCAGACACCACTTCAATCAATCAGTCAATCACCAAGTATTAAAAGACTTTCTAGATCTTTCCACGTGGGATGCTCAGCGTGTGTGGGATATACTCCGTAATCAAGTTGGGGATATGAGGCAAAGGCCAGTCATAACAGCACAGCATGTGTGCTGCAGCACCCCCATCACGAGCCTAGGACACACATGTCACCGACTCATCACAACCTTCTTTCCCATGGACCCCAGACCAGGCTTTTGAAATTGTCTGGCCATGTGCTCCAGGGAGCTAGTGTCAAGTGACAGAACTGGCATGTGAAATGGGTCCCTAAAAAGAAAGAAAATACTAGAGAGACTATTCCAGATTCCAAGTGCTAATTGTGGCTGTGGTGAGGAGACAGCAATTCCTATGGGAACAGAGAAGGCCATAGACTGAGGGGCCAAATGAATCCTCGGACCAATGCAGGGCTGCATTATAACTTGCGTGGGCCCTGGCACTATTGCTCACATGAGCCCCTTCCTCCGTTAAAAAAGGTAATATAAGTTTATAATTGTGTTGGTATAAAAACAATATATTAATATCATATATTATAACATTTACTTTGACCTGATAGCTCTTTCTTTCCTTCTAATTTCAAAAGAAGTTAAAACAGTTTCATGGCCCTAAAAGGATTGCTGGCCCTGGGCACCAGCCCCGCTGAGCCTAGAGGAGCAGCTGGCACTGGGTCAGGGACCAGGACTTGTGGCTGGAGGTAAACTCGGCTGAGAAGGGTCACCCCACTTAGATTGGCAACAGAGCCAATCAGACACTCTCCTGAGAATGGTCAATGCTAATGTCCACAGAAAAGAGGCCACCTGAGTTTCTAAGGGACACGAGCCTTTGTTGTAGCCTCTGTGAAGGTTGCTCTCCTGGGAGTGTGAGGCCAAAAGGGAGACCCTATTCCGTGCTTGCTCCCGTGCCTCTCTGTCCTAGCATCTTTATGCAGCTTAATCAGTGAATGCCCGAACTGTCCCCAAGTCTTCCACCCTCAGAATGTGCAGAATCTCCTGGAGCACAGGAGCAGTTCAGACCTGGCAGCGTTTTTCCACTTAGAGTGAACTGCACGTTGGTTTCCCAGTATAACCATATTACCCTATTATGGAGTTATTAAATGGAAGGAAAGAAAAGGTGAGCGTTGTCCCAGCTTCTGGCCCCAAAGCCCACACTCGCTCCACAGCACCAAGCAGACATGAGTCCCTGGGGAGGAAGGATTTTACTACTTCCCCCGTTTCAATCCTGGTCAATGGCCAAAAACTTCAGAGGCACAGGGGACCAGTGGAGGTCACAAAGGGCAAAGCACAGGAGAGAGGAGCATCTGCAGGCTAAGGCTCCTGTCAGAGGTGTGCTGCTCAGCCAGGAACCGGTCAAGTGGTATGAGGACTGGTGAGGACAGTAAGGACAGTGAGGACGGTGAGGACATTGAGGATGGTGAGGCTGTCGGTGAGACACCTGAGGGAAGGAGGCCAGAGGAAGCCTGGGAAGTGGGCCGTGATAAGCTCAAATGCCCTGCCCCACCCCATGGGCAGCCGGATTCCTACACCAGCGCTTTTTTTTGGTTTTCATTTTTTATTAATTGTGTCAAAAAAAATAAAACATTTACGATCTTAACCATTTTTAAGTATATAGTTCCATTAAGTATATTCATATTGTTGTGCAACAGATCTCCAGAACTCTTTCTTCTTGCAAAACTGAAACACTATACCCATGAAACAACTCCCCGTCCCCCTTCCCCGGGCCCTGGTGGCCACCATCCTGCTCTCCGTTCCGTAGGTCTGACCAGTGTCCTTTTGATCACTTCCAGTATGCACTGTGTGTGTTTCTGTTACTGAAGTGGAAAGACAGCGTGGAGCCCAGGGGAGAGGAGGGCCGGGAGGAGTCCAGTTGCTTATCCAGAGCAGTTCCCACGTGGGGATGGTAAGTTCCTTTATATCACAGGGAAGCACTGGTCCAAGAGAAGGCAGGGTGCTGTGCCTTTGGGGTTGGCCAAGGCTGGCTTCAGTGTGTCTATATCATGAGAGATCTCCCCCTGGGAACTCAGAACTTTGGTTTTATATCTGCAAAATAACCTTACTCACTGGGCTACAGTAAGTTTTAATACATAAGTGTCTAGTATTATAATAAGAACATGGTGATAAAAATTATGCTTATTGAGTTCTAACTGCATGTCAGATGCTAAACTGCACGCTGGATGGGCAGGACTGCAGACAGAAGAGCTGGGAGGCAGGTGTCAGTTATTATCTGTGAATCATAGACGAGGACACCAACCCCTGCAAGGGCTGTGCACACTCCACAGGCTACAGTGCCAGGAAGTGGTACAGGCGGCACGCGGACCCAGGCAGTCTGCCTCCGGAGCCCTGGTTCTGGACTGAAGAGCTCTCAAAGCCTGGCAGTAAGTGACGGCTCCCTTGTTGTCTCTGCTTCCTTTCCTCCAGGCTTGCCACCTCCTCCTCCCAGCCCAGACAACCATCCACCCCAAGGACATTTCCCTCCCTTAAAAGTCCCCTGTTGGAGGTCCCTAAGGCCAGAATTGAGTCTCTTTGTGGGTCTGGGAATCAATACTGGAACCATGGGAAATTTTTTTTTATTTTTATTTATTTATTTTTATTTATTTATTTTTTAAATTTTATTTTGGTATCACTAATCCACAGTCACATGAAGGACATCGTGTCCACTAGGCTCCCCCCTCACCAAGTCCCCCCCCACATAGTTCTGTTATTTTTAAATGAGAAAACAACAGCATGAGTATGGGATGAATTAATCTTTGTAAAGTGCTTAGCACTGGGCCTAGCATAATCACTACTCAATAAATGTTATCAAATCTGCATTTATCATCTAACCAGCTGAACTCTAGTGGATGACAGGGTGAGAAAAATAAGATAATATAACTCTAAGGTTAAAAGGAATCAAAAAGAACTTCATGGTGCTACAAAATGCATAGCTTAAAGAGTAAGTTCTCCCAAAATTCTTATGTGTAATCAGGTTTGGGAACTATGTTTCTAGACATTTCTTATTTGGAATAAGAATGGAACCACCCTCTATTGTCACTGCTGCACAAAGCCTGGGAAGAGTTACATTCAGACAACACTTTAGTCTAGGAAAAAATTCTAAAACCCAGCGCCCCACTGCCTGCAGTGGGTTGGGTGTTGAGTGTGCTAAAAGCCCTAAACCAGAGTTGAAGCTAAAAATAAAACCAGCTTGGCTCTGAGGCTCCACAAAGGGAAAAACTCGTTTTCAGTTCGTTGCCGGTATTTGTGGCTGGACAAAAATAAAAACACAACCAAATTTAGCCAGTTGTGCTCTGCCTGCCACTCCATAAACCCTGACTGAGGATTCCAGGGCAGCTGGGCTGGGCTCTCCTCCCAAAAGCCTCAGGGTTTTCCGCTTCGGCTTGGGCGGGCCGCACGCCGGTTCTCCCTGTCACAAGGAGCTCCGGGACTTCATTTCATTTCCAGTTCGTTCCAGGATTGATTCATGTTTACTTAGTTAACTAAGCCAGCCAAAAGGTCTTGCATGAAGAAATGGTGAAGGTTCCAAGCTGCCTAAGGTGCACTCTTCACGTGGCTGCTCTAAGAGCAGCTCCTGAAGGGAAAACGAACAGTATGAAATATGCCCTTCTCCTGACAGAGGGGCAGGGAAGCACTGGGCTGCGCACAGAGGCTATTGGCCATGGTGCCCTCCGTCGCTCATGCCATCTGCCACTCTTGTCACCCTGGGCCCAGAGGTAGGAATCTCCTGCATAGTTTAAGCTGGAAATAAATCCGTGATGCTTAGATGGAGAAGACTGGAGAGGACCTGTATGAGGGCAGACCCAAGAAGGTTGACAAAGAGTCCACAGGCCAGGTCAGTGATGTGAAAAAGCCCACCTGGGTGTTCCCTATAAGATCAACGCACTTTTTCAGCTTTCTTCCTGGAACACTGGTGAGCATTAAGGTCAAAACCCCACTGGCTGCTAGTTACAAGGTCATACGGCTTTTCTGCCTGAACTGTGAAGCTTCAAGAAACAGAGCCTTGTCTTTATATTACAGTACAATTGAGCACCTTCCTGAAAGTATCTGGGTGTAAAGTCTAATTAGAGGTTTTTGCCACTTTATTGAATTCACCCTTTTATCTGTTCATTCAATTATCTACCCACCCATCTTCCCATCCAGCTATTTCATTTATCCATCCATCATCCATCCAACCATCCATCCACCACCCATCCATGCATCTCTGCACTCATTTTTCAATGTGAACGTTCAAAGATGAAAAAGATGTAGTACCTTCCTTTCAGGATGTCAGATGCTAGTGGAGGAGACAGACATGAAAACAAAGCTATTATGGAGCATAGAAGAAGGCCAGCTGCCCCTGACATGGGTAAAGAAAGGCTCCCCAAAAGAAATGGTTTGCAGTTTAGTTTTGAAGCATGAATATGACTCTTCAAGAAATACGGAGAGAGTGTTCTAGACTTGGGCATGGCCATGGAGGCCCATGAGCCCAAGAAACATTTGGGGAGGAGGCCTGCATTGCTGGAACATGGAGGTAACTTGAACAACATTAGCAAAGAAGCTGTAGAACTAGGCAGGGATCCTAAGGGCCCTTGTGCATCATGGTTAAAGATTTGTGCTTACCTGTTTCCTGAGAGTAACAATGGGCTATAGATAGAGGTTTAAGCAAGGGTGCACTTAATAACAATCTGGTTTGGATTTTGGAAACTCCTCTTGAGTATCAGTAAACCTGGTTTTGCAGAGGGTGAAATAGGAAGTGATGAGACCAGCTAACAGGGCTCCTGAGTAATCAGTGTGGCTGTATGAAGACCTGGTTAAGGATGAGAATGGTATTGGAGTGTAGGAGATAGATGTGAGGTACAATCAACAGAACTTTGTGATTGAATGCAGACAGTTACAGCAGTGGAGATGTTAAAAGTGGTCCGCAGGTTCCCTTTGAGTAACTGATCAGCTGAGATTGCCAGTCACTGCTGAAGGGCATAGAGAAGGGAGGCCCACCATGCAGAAGGTGGTATGTTTAGATTCAATATCTCTGTATTACTGGGACCTCTCAAATATGTTTTGATAACTAACAACAGTAACTAGTAATTAATAATACTGAAACCAGGAGTCAGGCACTGTACTATGCACTTTATGTGCACTATCTCATTTAATTCCCAGCAGAAATGCTTTGAGGCTGGTATTCTTTGTAGCCCTATAATAAGGAAACAGGCCAAAGAAGTTTAAGGCACTTGAACAAACTCAAACTTGACCAAAATTCTGGTGTTGGGATTTGAACCCATGCTCTTAACTTCTATGGAGAATAATGTATTTAATTTCGTTCTTCGTCATAGACCATCTTGATTTATTACCTAATGTATAAGCTTCCCCTTCCCATGAAGGGCTGTAGGTCCTTAAGAGTGGGAAATACATCTAATATCTCCTGGTGTCTCAACTTTAGCTCACACAGCCCCAGGTGCTGAAGAGGGGCTTCAAGAAGGGCCTGCTGAATTTCATGAATAAATCATAAGGCAGGAATGGCTATCTGGGGAACTTGAAGAATCAACAGCCTTCCTGACCTAACTGAGGGGAACCATCCTATTTGGAGTTGAAATTAAACTCCCTGAGGGCCCACCTGCCTGAGTCTTGTCTGCATTTTCTAGAACCTTCTTGGAGGTTAAGCTTCCAGACTCACCTGCTCCTCTACCAAGCAAGTCAGAACCGCAGGGCTCACTCAGTGCTTCAGCTCTCTACATGAGGGGCAGGGTGAGAGGCCTTCAGGCTGGGAGGAAGCACTCCATCAGCCACAGGCCAGGGTATGGCCCACACTGCAGCAAGTCCCTTCCATTCTCAGTAAGGTGTGCAATGTCCAGCCACCCAGCTAAGCCCTGAGGGAGGGAAAAAGTCCCTAGACCCCCACCACCCCATCTAAGCAACAAGGGCCAAAGAGGCTTTGTTATTCAGAGCAGAGGCTTCATGCCTCCCTCAGGAGAGAGATGGAGAGGCCCACGTCTCCCCACAAGCTGGGGCTCCTGGAAACCCAGAAGAAGGGCAGAATCAAACTGCAGAATCCTTGAATCACAGCTCAGAGGTGGCACCATCCTCCAGGAGGATGTACAGATGTCACGAGACATCAGGGGACCTCTGTGAACATGAGGAAAATACTTGAACTTAGAGTTTAAACAAGCAGACACCCCTGATTTGGGCTGTTCTCTTTCTACAGTTGCTCCCTGTAGTCACTGATGGTTTCTTATTTTCTTGGTTTCCTCACCTGTCAAACAAATCAAATTCAGTCTTTTTTTCTGCTAGGCAAATTTTCATAAAGCAAATTTGATATAACCTCATCAGTTCAGTAAGGCGGCTGATTTGCGATGGTTGTTGGTTTCGCCATTGTCTTGATCAGCAACAGTCCCTACATGTGGAGAAAGCCTATTTGCCTTAGTACTCACGGTCACTTTAGTTGGATGACTAGCTCTTTTCTGCCATTGAGATTTCCTTTTATCAATTTATTTATATTTTTTGGTAGCAGTTTCATTGAGATCTAATGGGGTTTCCTTTTCATAGCACTTCTGGAGCTAACCACAGTTTATTTTGATGGTTCAGAGTCAGGTTGACTAGAGTTTTGCCTTCCATGGAATTTAGCATTTGCTCAATGACATTTAGGTTGGCTTATGCCAATTTTGAAAACATGTTATTTTTAGTTTGTAACTTCAAAATGACCTAAGAGCAATTAAAAACCTTTATTTTTGACATTTCTGTGGGAGAAATAACTGTGTTCCCATAGTCCAAAATTCTTGCTTCTAAGCAATTTTGTCCTCATTGAAGTTGTTTAAGAGAACCCTTTTAAAAAATAACTTAGAACTTGTTTTAGGAACACAACTATTATGTCATAGCAAAACATGTACCTCAGCAGATACCTGAGAGGGCTGAATGGTTTAACAATTCTGAAAGGTTTTGCAATGTTCCTCAAAGGCTCTATATGTGGCAGCTATTGCAGCTACTGTTATTATCATTATCATCATCCCCAGATGCCCCAAGAGGTCAGAAATACAGGAGATTTATTTCTCCTTCACAGATGACTGTATTGGTCAGCTGATAGAAGTAACAAATGAATTCCAAAATCTCAGTAGGTTAACAAAGTAAACAAATTTCACTCACATAAAGGGCTTGCTCCACCTTATAAGATGTCATGGAGAGCATGTGGCCTCCAAGGCAGCTGTGTGGTGGAAGAGAGGGAAGGAGGAGCCATACCAGCTCTTAACTTCCTTGACTAGCAGTGACTCATATCACGTCTGCTCTTAGTTTATTGACCAGAGCTAGTCACATGACACAAACTGAACTGCAAAGGAGGCTAGGAAATCTACAGGGAAACATGGATATTTGGTGAGAACTATAATAATAACCACTTGTCTAAGCGTCAAAGCGACAATAATGATCTCTTTGTTCTTATTGTTTCTTCCTTCCTTCCTTTATTCTGGTAATATAGGGCACTTACAGTGTGTAAATACTGTGTGAGATGTTTATATGCATTATCTCATTTCACCCTTAAAGTGACTCTAGAAGGTAGACACTATTTCACATAAGGAAATAGAGGCACAGAGAGGCTATGTAACTTGTTCAAAGTCACACAACTAATAAATAAGGTTGGACAGAGGTCTTTCTAACACCAAACAGTGGGCTTTGAACCCTTTCACCATTCTTAACTCTTCAGCACTTGGTTGGCCAGGAGGCCTCACAATAATCCTAGGAGGGAGGCCAGTAATGGAGTATTTGCCCATTTTATAGCTGGAGAAACTGAGTCAAGGCAGAATAGGAAACTGACCCTTTGGCCTTACTGTCCAAGACCTATTTAGTGATTCTGCCTCTCTGGGTTCAGCAGAAGGCTCTGAAGGTCCTAGGAAATCACTGCCTCCCGGGCAGAAGAGGACTCGAGCCATCTCTTAAGAGCATTTATCCTTGTTCCCCTTTCAGACCTAAAGCGTCTGTCCATTCAGAACTTTCCCAAGGGTATTTGCAGCCCCTGCCTGTCCTTGTAGATGACTTTGTCCTGAGATATACATATAGTTCTAGAGAGCTCTGAGGCTTGCCCAGGATTTCACCTTGCTGGGATCCAACTCAGGACTCCAGCATGAAAAGAAAACAGGCAGAAAGATTCCCAAACAAACCCTTTTGAACTTTCCCGCACCTCACATTGGACCAATTTTCTTCCAATTACACGGTTGTTAGGGAGAAAGCAGAGCACATCAGTGGCCTGAGCATGCTTTGCCTCTGACCCCTGTCTCAGCTGCTGCCATATGACCAAATACTACTGCTTCCAGAAGACCCTGATTTCAGGAGGGGAGAAAGGGGGTGGAGGGAAAGAGGGACAAGAGTCTTGTCTATTCAGCTGAAGCAGAATACTACTGGCTACAGAGAATGAGCCAAAGGGCATTGAAAGTCCTCTTGTTGCAGGGTGGGTAGTTCATAAGGCATAAGTCATTTTTGCCTAGAACAATGCACAGAACCTCAGGGGATGTGACCCACAGTATGCTTTATCTAGGGCTAAATTCATGAGCGGGGGCTCTGAGGATTCCCTAGCAGATTGTATGTGGAACCATATTAGTACACTGAGAGCTCAATCTCCAGGAAAACATGTCTAGGGTGGCAGAAAATACACATTGATGCATGCATACAAATGCACATACATAGATACACACCAGCAACAGACATTGCAGACATAATGTGCATGAAACTTAACAGTCATGTGAATCCCTCAGCGCTGACCAGATCCATTTCAGACAGCAGACCACTTGGCAGGGGCCAAAGCTCAGATTCATAGTGATCTCTTCACCTCACATTTCATAAGGGGGCCAGTATGGCAGGTAGCTTCCTAGACTCAAGAATCATGCCTCAATCCCTCCTGAGATGCTACAGTCTTGCATCTCCCCCTGCCTCCAGGTTTTTGCTCCTACTCCTCCCTTTTCTGGGAATTCTCTTTACCCTGCTGCAAGGTGGCAGCTGCAGAGGTGTTAAGATGGAAGTATTTTGAAGGTAGAGCAGACAGGATTGGCTGATAATTGGACATGAAACTTGAGAGGGGAATTTAGGGTGACCCTGAGATTTGGGTCTGTACATCTGAAACTTTGAACTATTGTCACCCAAGATAGGGGAAGTCTGTGGGTAGAGTAGGTTTGGGGAAACCAGATTTGGAAAGTTAAACTTGATATGCCTATAAATATCCAAGTGGAGATACCCAATAAATGACTGGATATGCAAATCTGGGCTCGAGGGAAAAGATCAACATAGAAATGTAGGCGGTGTTTAAAGGCATAAATCATGGTCACCCTGGGAGATGAAGGAAAGAAAGAGGAGTAAAAACTGAGTTCTGGGCTGCACATCCATTAGAAATAGAGGGAGGAGGAAACAGCGTGGTAGGAGGACAAGCAAGAGAGGGTGGAACTGCAGATGCCAAGTGAAGAAAGGGTTCTAAGGAGGGAGTGGGAGTGATTGGTTTATCAGGTGCTGCCAAGAGGTAGAGAAAGATGAGGACAACATTGGATTTATCAATGTGGAGCTTATTGGTGACCTGGAAAGAGCACCTTGGGGCAGAGGTAGGCATGAACTATTGATTGGAATAGTTGCAGAAAAAGCGGGAAAAGACAATCAAGAGAAGACAATGATTTTGAGAGCTTTTGCTCTAAAGGGGGGTAGAAAATGGGTTGATAGCTGGCAGGGGATATAGAGACAACAATGGTCTTGTTGCTTTTATTTTTTAAGATGGGGGAAATTGTAACATGCTTATATAATGATGAGAATGATTTAGTAAACAGGGCAACTTGACCCAGGGGATGACAGTAAAATTTCTAGAGTCTCCTGAACAGGTGACAGGGAAATTCCAGTGCACATGTGATGGTGATGACCTTTGACAGGGTCAAAGACAGGTCATCTGTGGCGACAGCCAGGGAGGCAGAGGTTAGGGACACAACCATGGCAGATGTGGTGGTGGGTGTCTGTGGAGGGTTTCTTCTCATTACTTCTATTTTCTTGATGACAAAGGAAGCTAGATCCTTAGCAGACGCTGAGGAGCAGGAGGAGGTGTTTCATGACTGAGGAGGGAAGGTGAGAAATAGTTGTCTAGGGAAGAGGAAAGTGGATTGACTGGGAAAGGCTGGAGGGCAAGTCCCCTTGAGGTTAGTGAGCCTGAGTTTTAAGTGTCATTTGTTTATACAAGCATTTTTATATTCTCCATCCACGTCTAAACTGCCTGGGTGAGAGGGTGCAAACAACTGAAGACTGAATTCAGCCCACATTAAAGATTTCTCCTGGAGCTATGATGGAGGAAGACATGGGCAAGGGAGTGGAGGGAATGTGCTTATAGTACTTATGAAAATTGGCCATGAAATCTTTATTGGTTAAGGATGTAATGGAGGTTGTTTTGGTCTGAACATTTGTGTCCCCTCCAAATTCATATACTGAAATCCTAACTCCAAGGTGATGGTACTAGGGGGTAGGGCCTTGGGGATTAATGCCTCTATAAAACAGGCTATAGAGAGCTCCCTACTCCCTTCTCCATGTGAGAACACACCAAGTCAACATTCTGCAACCCAGAAGAGGGCCCTCACCAGAACATAACCATGCTGCCTGGTCTCAGATTTCCAGCATCCAGACTGTAAGCAATAAATCTCAATTGCTTATAACTACTTAACTCTATGGTATTTTGTTATGCAGCCCAAATGGACTAAGACAGAGGTCATTAGGAGGGTGAGGGACAGTGACAAGATAACATACTCAGTGAATTACAGCTCCTTGCAACGTCCAAAAACCCACAGACATGGCATGAGGCTGGCTCTTAGGGAAGCTGGTGTCCTAGCTCTGCCCCTATGAGTTGCGTGACTGTGTAAACCACAACAGCTCTGTAAGCCTTGGTTTTCTATGTCAACACAATCAGTGAGTTGGATGAGATGTTTCCTCAGATACTTATTCTATCCTCCTTATTCTGAGAACAGAATAAGGAGAGGATATTTGCATTGTAAACCCAGCTCTAAATGAGCTGTGTGTCCTTAAGGTCTGAACTCTCTTTATCTTGGTTTCTTCATGTGAAATATGTGAATAATGATACCAATCAGACTATACATTCAAATATGAAGTGCCACAAAAAGAGAGTTTTTTATCTGTTTTGTTCACTGCAACTCAGAGCTTAGGATAGTTTCTTGCAACTAGTAGATGCTCAGTAAATATTTGCTGGTTGGTTAGTTTGTTGGTTGGTTGTTTGAATGAATGAATGCCTGAGTGAATAAATACCTACTTCACCAATCCACAGAATTACTGAAGAACAGATGAGATAAAGT
Source organism: Manis javanica (assembly GCF_040802235.1). Classification (NCBI taxonomy): domain Eukaryota; kingdom Metazoa; phylum Chordata; class Mammalia; order Pholidota; family Manidae; genus Manis; species Manis javanica. The sequence continues at coordinate 49,872,531 of NC_133156.1, forward strand.
TTGCAAACTTTGCGAAAAAACATAAAATGCTATCAGTTGTTCTGCAGTGCTGCTCAAGCACCCTGGCTATGTTATTTGTGGCAACGAAAATCAGTGTCTCATTAGGAACATTTCAGAGTATTGCGACATTGATACTAGAGGTTGCAATCACAATTGCATGGATTAAACATTTTGCCACAGTGCCTGAAAGAGGGTCCTGAGAGTGTGGAGCAGGGGCACCCACCATCTGATTTGTATGGTGGGCTGATGGAGAAGCAGGGATAGCTGAGAACTGAGAGAAGCCAGAGTGAGGGTGAGGATCCCTCCACCACATGGAGCACTAGAGTGAGGTTTCTACATCAGCATAACAAGGGGTAAAAAGAAAAAGCAGAGGCCCCCAAAGGCTAACTCTCTCTTGGCTGTGCAGCCTGGGAATAAATATGGGAGGGGCAGGGGAGGAGGGTTGAGAATTCCTTAAAAGTTAGTATTGCTCTGTAAAAGCATGCTCCATCAAGACATTAAGTATGCCTTGAGCAGCCTATGGTTAATGTTGAGTCATTTCTGCCGGGAATTAAGAGAGAAATACTTTAGGCAACTATGAGGATTTTTTTTCCCCTTGAAAATCCCCAAAACAATGCAGCAAAGCTGGTTCTAAAAAGGATGGCATGAGCACAGCCCACCCCAGACTTTCCACGTTCTTCCTGGATCATTCTAGGCCTGTCATCTGGGTCTCCAACCCCTTCGACCCACAGGTAGGAAAATGACAGATGCAAATTGAAGGAGAAATACTCTAGTCGGTGGATGTCACAGAGGGCAGGCGCAACTCAGCACAAATTTTCTGGGAATGTACTGTTTAAAATGATACTGTTTGAACCCACTGGCTTTTTCTTTTGTTTTGATAAAGTTCAAAGTTAAAAAAAAAAAAGGAAAAAGGAGGCCTGACAGCAAAGCATTCAAATGTTCCTAATTTGCAATTGACAAATTCCCCTTTCATTTCTGTTCTAAACACTCACATTCTGCAAGATCTGTTAATGACGGTGAGCTTTTCTGTGTGTTTACCTAGGTATCTAGGTATATGTCTACATATCTAGCAACAAAAATATCTTTTAAGCCTTCTCAGGCATGAGTCAAGGAATGGAAAATAATTATCTGTGACCAATTCTCATCTATAAATAACTAGAATTTTACTTTCTCATAATATTTCCTCCTTGGTCCAGGTCCATTTTCCTTTTCTTCTATTTTTCTCCTAGAAAAGTAAGAAAACTGGAGATATTTAGAACTATGGGGTGCAAAGGGAACAGGGTGAATGGAGAAAGGGGGTGCTTTTCAGATTGCATTATTGCTTTGATCTGATGGAATCTTGTTTGGTTATTCCTTGTTTTTGAATACTTTTCTGGCATAGGAAGGGTTTCTCAACCCCCTGGCTATTGCATTTGAACTGAAGTCTGCAGAATAGTTTAAGAGCCCCTGTTCACCTCCTCACTCCCACCTCAGGCGAGCAATTCCCCATCTCAGTCACAGCTTTGAGATCCCATCCAAACTTGCTGGTATCTCAAACTGAATCCCAGATGTTCACTTAGCAAGAAATAAATGACTGGTCCAAGCTGTGGACTGAACCAGTGATCCTCACAAATAGATTCCAGGTGTTTTGGCATCTGGTTTGCTATCTCTCTTTTCCCCTGTTTTACACACTCACATACACACACACAATACCAGTTCCATCCTGAAAATAATTTGACACCATCTCCAGGTATAGAGTTAATATACAATGGACAGGACTAGTTACCTAACATGAATTACATCTTTTCCATCACGGACTAAGACAACGGGCTCCAAATACATCCCCCCTGTGGGGAAGTTGGGGTTCCTATGGCCAGGATCCTCACTGAACTTAAACCACCTGATGATGTAATTGGCTTGCTGCTAGGCTCCCACTTCCACACCTTTAGGCAATAAGCTATTATTGTACTATATAGAGAGCTTGGCCCAGTGCTCTGGGTGGAGGCAGAGACGCTAGTGCTTGAACTATTGCTGGGAGAATAAGCCAGGTAATAAAACTTTTCACCCCAAAGAACATTTGCTGTCATTTTCTTTGTTCACATTGAATCCACAGTGAACTTGCCTGGTGCTGAAACCCATTGGCAAGACAATTGGTGAAGTTGGCAGGGTTCATTATTGACCAAGGAAAAAGACAGGCTGCCCTTATGAGAGGGGTGCTTCAGTGGGCTGCCCCTGTGAACGGGGAGACAGTGGATTGTCCCCCATTGGGTATGTGGTCTGAGGTGGCTTGCATCCTAGAGGGCTGGGCTGCACCCCAGGACAAGTGGGAGTGATACCTGAGGCAGCAGGGATAGCCCTTGGTATAATAAGTAGGTCTTTTGAGAGACAGACTGCCTGTGAGGCAGCGGGGGCTGTGGGTTGCTTCTCACAGTATTAAAAAAGTCTACAGACATGCTCCTGAAAAATACCCAAGAAATGGCAGCATGAGAATGTGAGCTGCAAACTTCTGTGGATTCCCTGAAGAAGGAAATGGCATTGATGCGAGAGGAGGTAGCATGACAACACTGGCAAGCGAGGTGCTGTTGAAGTGGTAAAAGATTCCTTACAGAATGAGAGCAGTGCTGCCAGGTGCTCTGAAGGAGGAAAAGGCCATCAAGGAAAAAGATGAACTCATGAGGGAAGCACAGGCCGAGGTGGCACGAGAACGCCAGCTGCGAAGCATTGAGGTGAAGGTAAGAGAGCTGCTGAAGACTGAGCTGGCATTGCTGTGAGGCACGGTAGAAAAGGTAAAGGTTGAAGCAGAGGAGGCACTTGGGGAGGAGAGAGAAAGGTGCCATCAGCCCCGGAGGAGCTGGGGAAGGATGAAGGGGTGGTGCCGGAGGCACTGACCCCTCCTCTACTGAAAGCATGCCCAGTGGTTGCAAAGAAAATAAAGACCCAGCAGCTGAAAGTTCCCCAACAAGAAGAGCAGCCCCCTCCCCAGATCGTGGAGCACTCTATGCTCCATCCCTATACTCAGGCTGAGCTGCTGGATTTGGGCTCCTGATTTAGGCAGAAGCCCTCGGAGTCAATATCAGCTTGGCTCCTGCATCTGTGGGACTTAGGGGTGGATGGAATTGCTCTGTCAGGATTAGAAATGGGAAAACTGGCTTTCCTGATGGTGCAGCTCGCCTTGAGGCAGCAGTTACAAAGTGCACATCAGATCCCAGGGAGTCACTCCCTCCTTGATTGGCTTATGGCTGCACTTCATGCTCTGTGGCCCAATCAGGGTGAGCTACCATCCTCTCCTGTTAGATAGCAGACGTATGCTGAGCTCCAACAGGTGTTATGAGAGCTAGGAATAAGAAATGCCATCTTTAGTCCAGAGAATTATTACCCAGATGAAAAGATTTTTACTACTGGGATGAGAAATATTGTGCTTCAAAGGGCTCCCACATCCCTCTTCAGTCTCTAGCGGCCATTCTTTCCCCTTACTTAGGGCAGCCCATAATCGAGGTGACACCTACAGTAGCAGACTTAGGAGAGGCTGAAGCAATGAAAACACAGAAAGAAGTAAGGTCTGCTACTCACAAGAAGAATTTAAAGGGCCCCATGAAGGTTATGTGGACCCAGATGTGGGTTGATTTAATATGGGCAGGAGCAGATGGAAGGAAATTAGATGGGAAATCAAATAGGATCTTACTAGAGCTATAGCAACAACTGAAACCAGAACAGCAGTTCCAGCCATTAAGACCAAAGAGGTAGAGGTCAGAGACAGAACCACAAGTGTGGCCTGTTTGTTTGCAAGACTTTTTGCTGGAGAGCAAGCCAACCTCACTCGAGCCCACAGAGGAAGATGATTAGGAAACACAGTTTGACTGAGGGGAAGGTCAAGGTATCTGCCCTGAGGGACCATACGGGGACCGGAGGCCACATGTAGAAGTAGCTATCCACTGGTCTCCAGTGAATATACAACGGCTCCTGGCTCTGGTGGACACAGGGACTGAATGTTCACTGATTCATGGTAACTCTGACTGGTTCCCCAGGCCCCCTACTATCATGGATGGATATGGGGGTAAGGCTATCATAGTGAAACAAGCCCAAATCCCTTTGGGAATAGGGCATCTACCCCCAAAAGAGTATACTGTGTATATATCTCCTATCCCTGAGTATATTTTTGGGATTGATATCCTGTGGGGTCTATGGCTGCAGACCACTGCATGTGAGTTCAGACTGAGAGTACGTGTGGTGAAGGCAGTTCTGAGGGGACATGCTAGGACAGCCCCACCATCTGTCATGGACTTGTAGCCCAAGACTTGACTATATGGGAGAAACCGCCAATGGTGCAGCTGTACCATTATATTGATTATGTCATGCTCACATCTGATTCTCTTTCAGATCTAGAAGTTGCAGCACCTAGACTGCTGCAACATCTACAGGAGAAAGGATGGGCTGTGAACAGCACCAAGGTTCAAGGGCCTGGTCTGTCTGTCAAATTCTTGGGGGTCATCTGGTCGGGTAAGACTAAAGTTATACCAGAAGTAGTTATAGATAAAGTCCAGGCCTTTCCTACCCCCTACAACTGTAGCATTGCTACAGGAGTTTTGGGGTCTTCTAGGCTACTAGAGAGTGGCAAAAATTCTGAAGCCCTTATACTAGTTGGTACAAAAGGGCATCAGGTGGGACTGGGATGAGACTGCATCTGCCTTTACTACAGCAAAACAGGCAGTCAAGGCTGTGCAGGCCTTGAGTGTGGTAGACTCATCAAGGCCCTGTAAGCTGGATGTTCATATGACTGAAGATGGTTATGAGTGGGGTCTCTGGCAACGGCTTGAATGAACACACCAACCGGTTGAACTGGTCACAACTCTGGAAAGGGGCAGAGGTACAATACACTTTCATAGAAAAACAACTGGCTGCCGTGTGTCATGCCTTGCTGGCTACAGAACCCATCACTGGAATGGCCCCGATAGTTAATAACCACCTATCCTATCTTAGGGTGGGTATGAGACTGGACCCAAAAGCCAAGGAGTGGTGTGGCACAAATGCCCACATGAGCCAAATGGGATGCTTACGTACAGCAGTGTAGTACCCTCTCTAGTAGCTCCTTGAGTGAAGAACTCCAACGCTATTGGGGCTGGTGACATATACTAGTGAAAAGCAGGAAGAACTTGCTTTTGAACCATTAGTAGCAGGGAGTCCCTATAGGGAAGGAAGAGCCCCTATACCCGAAGATGCATGGTACACAGATGGCTCCAGCTGTGGGCAGCCCCCAAAATGGGGGGCCATAACTTTTCATCCTAAGACTGAGATAATATGGTGAGGGGAAGAGCAGCCAATGGGCAGAGTTGTGGGCTGTGTGGCTTGTCATCAGCCAGGAGCCCTCCCCTATAGTTGTTTGCACTGACAGCTGGGCTGTCTATCAGGTCTTGACCCTGTGACTACCAACCTGGTACCATGCCAACTGGCTGGTTGGTCACTGACTCCTTTGGGGGCAAGAATTATGACAAAACTTATGGGCCTGTGCTCAGACTAAAATAATTACAGTATACCATGTGACAGGTCATTTGCCACTGGCATCCCCAGGAAATGAAGCAGATAAATTGGCCCAGATACATTGGTTAAAAGGAAACCCTGCCTCTGATGTAGCCCAATGGCTACATCAGCATTTGTTGCATGCAGGGCAAAAGACAATATGGGCTGTAGCCCATCAGTGGGGCTTGCCTTTGATCTTCGAAGAAGTTAGTAGAGCCTGGCAGGAGTGTGTCATGTGCTCCAAAAGGGACTTACACTGAGTTCCACAGCAACATGGGAGAATAGCTAAGGGGCCTATACCCCTCATCAGGTGGCAGATAGACTATATTGGGCCTCTACCTGTGTCAGAAGGATATTGGTATGCTATGAGCTGTGTGGACATAGCTACTGAACTTCTGGTTGCTTTTTCTACCCTTTGTGCAGACCAGCAGACAACCAAGAGGCCTGATGCGTCTCTTTGCTGCCTATGGCCAACCACACGTAATTAAGAGTGATCAGGGCACCCATTTTATTGGACATACACTGAAGAATGGGTGTGAAAGCCAGGAATCAAATGGAAGTTTCATGTGCCATACAATTCTACTGCAGCAGACAAGACAGAGAAGCACAATAGCTTGTTAAAATCCAGACTGAAGTCAGATACCGATAGTCTGCGGGGATGGTCAGTCTGCTTATGGACTGTGCTACAGCGTTTGAATGAGAGACCCTGAAAGGGAGCCCTGAGCCCCATAGACATGTTAACACATATGGCTGCCTCCCCTATACAACTGCAAGTACAAACCAAGGAAGAATCACTGAAGCCAAGGTTCTGCCACCAGAATAACATCTTGCTGCCAGCACCAACTGCACTGAACCCCAGAGACTTCACTGAGTGTACATGGCCTTGGGCCTTTCGACACATGGACCAACGATGGCTGGCTCTCCTGGCACCTTGGGGACAAGGCCTGGAAGCTGGCCTCCTGTGTATTCCTGGAATAACAGCAGAGTGGCTGCCAGAGGTCACAGTAGTATATCCTGAATGGCCAGAAGGTAGGAGCATTTTACCAGGGAGTTTTGTTTTATCATTATGGCCAGTGCATGTACCTCCAGTAGCACTATATATAGACCTTTCAGTAACCCCCATGGGGAAAGCAGTAAAAGTATGGTATACTAGACCTGGAAGGGACCCCCTTCCTGCTACAGTCCTATCCCAGGACCACTTTCTTGCATGCATCCTACCTGATGGACAAGATTTGCCTATGTTGGTGTCATTAAAACATGTCTTATCACCCCTAAGGTCTTTGTGGATTGGAAACTTCCTTTGGCTTGAGGATTAGTATAATTTTTGTTAGTAGGAACCTCCTCTGGCTTGAGGATTATTATAATTTTTGTCACCTGTATCAAAAGCTTGTTCTATCTTAATTTTTTTTATTATCTCTAAGTTGTTGCTATCCTCTGTTGCTGCTGTGGAATCTGGTTACAGTGCTCCAGCTTTCTCGCACAGGAACCGTTGCGGAAGACTGAAAGCATATAGATTGTAAGGCGAGAATCCTGGAGGGGTGGAGTGTGGGGAAGTTGGGGTTCCTATGGCCAGGATCCTCACTGAACTTAAACCACCTGATGATGTAACTGGCCTGTTGCTAGGCTACTGCTTTCACACCTTTTGGCAATAAGCTATTATTGCGCTATATAGAGAGCTCGGCCCAGGGCTCTGCGTGGTGGTAGAGACGCTACTGCTCGACCTACCGCCAGGAGAACAAGCCAGGTAATAAACCTTTTCACCCCAAAGAACATTTGTCATTTTCTTGTTCACATTGAATCCATAGCGAACTTGCCCAGGACTGAAACCCATTGGCAAGACACCCCCTTTGCCTTCTAAAATCAAAATCATAACACATTTGATGTTCAAAATAAGCTAGGCCTGAAAGAACTTAGAATTACCAAACTATCTTAATTGGCATCTATCTTCATTGTTAACATTAGTCACCTCCTGCATATCCTAAATGTATCTTACTGCAAATTTAATAAGCACTTACTATTTGTCTACTTGGGGCAAGAAACATTTGGAAGGAAAAGGACAGAAAACAAGACCTCTGCCATCAAAGAATGTATAGTCCTGTTGAAATAGCAAAGCTCAAATCATATAATTCATAAATTGGTAGATAAATTCAATGCTTTTCAGTGTCTATTCTATGTAATGCTTTGAGACGCAAAATATGGCAAAAACCTTTCCTTAAAGTGCTAAAGTCAGTCTAGTGGGGAAGGCAGATAAGTACACTGACAACCACAGGCACATGTGATCTGTGCTAACAGAGTTCCTTCTGTGGGAAGCTGTGGGGAACTTCTTGATGGCTTCAAAGAGGAGGCAATATTTGATTAGCATCTTGAAAGGGAAGAGGAATAAGCCAGGAAATGAAAAACAGAGAAAGAGCAGAGAGACACTGAAGGCACTGCGATAGCACACCACAGAAATAGTACCTATTTTAATATGCAGAGTGAAGGATGAAGAATACTTGTGGGGTGGATGGGGAGACTTGGCAGGCACAACTTCATGTGGCTTAGGGCACTCTTAGCTAACTTGGTAAGATCAGCACATGGAAAACAGTAGAGAAGCATGAGCTGGAACACTGAGCAATGGGCACAGACTATAGTAAGTGAAGCAGGAAGAGAAAGCCAACTAGGGGTTAGGGGACTTATGGAGGAGGCAAGTCTTCAAGGACAGGCACAGAGAAAGGTGTAGGGTGTTCCAGACTCAGAGGGTGGTATAAGCAAAGCTATGGGTAAATGCTTTTCCTTGACAGGTGCACAGATAGTGATGAGACTGCCATAATCTGAGTGATGGAAATACACAGAGATGAGAATGAACACTAGATAGGTGGAGTGAAGCCCCAGGGGCTTGTGGAAGGCCAGAGGGTCCCCAGGTGCAATTCTCAAACCTCTAGTAATTTCAGAGGGTAAATGCACAAACATGTTTATTTTAATCAGTATATATTTTTTATATTTTTAGAAAAATGTGTAACTCTCATGGTCATTATTACTTAAGATGAGACTAAGGAAAAAAAGGTAAGTTAATTTAAAGTCAAATTAAAGCAAATATTAATTATAGCACAGGTGTCATAGGGATTGACCGAAACCATAAGGGGTGTCTTGCCTCAGGGTTTCAATCCTGAGCAAGTTCACTATGGATTCAGTGAGACCAAGAAAAGACAACGGAACACTCTTGGGGTAAAAGGGTTTATACCTGGCTTGTTCTCCTGGTGATAGGCTGAGCCCAAGAACCACATCTGCATCTAGCAGTCTGCAAGTCTATAATCCACCTCCATCTCTGCCTCCACCCAGAGCACTGGAAGGAGCTCTTTATGTATGACTCAGTCCCTAATAGTTCATTGCCTACAGATGTGGAGGCAGTAGCCTAGCAGTAGGCCAAGTACATCATCAAGGAGTTTAGGGTCAGGTGAGGATCTTGGCCATAGGAACGTCCATTTTCACCACAAGGGGGTACAGAAATTTTTGGCATTTGGGGAATCCTGTGTTGCTACATGGCCAGTCACTCAAGTTTCCCAAGCAGGACTGGCATGAAAAAAGAAATACTGTAGAAAGAAAACTCAGGCAGGGGCTTGCAGGATGTGTTGTTGGGGAGAAACAAAAATTGATAAGAGAACATGAAATAGACCACTGTGTGAGACAACATGTGAGCTCTCAGGGACCAGAGTTAGGAATGGATGACTAACTGGAAGATGACAAGTCAAAACTTGGCAACACTGGATGAGAACAAATTGGCATAGAGAGAGAGAATGGTACATTGGTTTATTGTTTCCAACTCTTCCCTCCTCTGCTATAGAATCCTACACCCAAGACTTCGGCCATGTGTCTTTGCAGTATCACTCATTAAAGTGGGCAGTATATATTTCCTTGGTGTACTGATGTTGGGCTTGGAACCTTGATGTGACCAATAGAAGGTTGGTGGGTGTGCTGTGAGCAGAGGCTTTAAATATATTTAGGTGCTTCTGTGACTTGGCTTGATCTCATCTTATCTTCCATCTGCCATGATAAAAATACGCGTTGTGTAGCCACTAGCCCAAAGAAAATTAGAAGTCTTATGAAAGATCCAATCTATAGCCCAAATCCAAGTCCTGCTGAGCTGAGCTGAGATCAGCTGAAATCAGCCAAATCCAGTCAACCCATAACCCATGAGCAAGAAAAATAATTCTTTTTGTAAGCCCCTGAGACTCTGAGGTTGTTAGGTTAGAATGGAGAATTAACTAATACAGAGGAGGAGGAGGTGCATTCAGATTTTGTCTCCTGACTGGTCTCCCTGCTTCTACCCTTCCCCCCTACATCCTATTCTCTACTAGCAGCTAGAGTAATCCTTTCAAAACCCACATTCCTTTCCTTGGAACACTCCAATGGCTCTCATCTCAGAATGAAAGGCAATGTCCTTGCAATGCACCACATGTCTCTACATGATCTGTCTACCTCCCTGCCTCTTAACTCCCCAAATTCACCTCCTTCTACTCTCCCACTTTCATCCTGTGCTCCAGCCACACAGCTTCCCTACTATTCCTGAGACACGTCAAGGTGCGCCCTCCCCTGGGCTTTTCCTTGCTTTTCTCTTCCTAGAAAACACTTCCTTCTGATACCCAAATGGCTAATATCTTTGCCCCTAGTCTTAAAGCAGTGGAATGAATGACACGGGCTGCTTGAAAATAATCCAACTTGACATCTCCTCGTGGACACCCCATACGCATGTCCAATACAAATGTTGCCATCTCCCCCCACCCCAAACTTGTTTTGCCCACATGGTCCCCATTTCAGGGAGCGACCCTCTTCCATGCTTCACTCCTTTTCACTTGATACTCCCCATGTACAATAAATCACCATATGATGTGAGCTTTGCCTCTTAAATGTATCTCCAAACCATTCTCTTCTCCTAACTCCACCACCACTTTCCTATTTCAGACTACCAGGGTCTCCCCCTGCATTACTGAAATGGGCTCCCGCTGGCTTTCGTGCCTCCAGTCTTGCTCCCTACTCTCCCACTAAGTTCTAAATCAATCCTTCATATTCCAGGCAAACTGATCTTCTTATAAAACAAGCCTAATTACGTTCTTCCCGTGATGAAAATTCTTCAATATCTTTCCACTGCCCTCAGAAAATAATTAAAACTTCATCCTTCTTGCAGAACTCAGTGCTGTCTGTCCTCTGACCCTCCAGCTATGAATTTCATTCCACTCCTGAATATACCCTGCTCTCTCTCACCTCTGGGCCTTTGCAAATGTTCTTCCCTCTATCCGGAATACTTTTCCCTTCTCCTCTATTTCATTCCTATTCAGTCTCCAGGTCTCAGTTGAGAAGGCATCTCTTTTAGGAAGCCTGTCTGATCCTCCTCTATTCCTGTGGTCCTCTGAAATCATTTTACTGTACTGCAATTTCCCATTGACTTGCCTCTTTCATTAGAGAGTGAGCACTGCACTGACATGTCTCTCTAGATCAGGTTGGCAAATGTTTTCTGGAAAGAGCTAGGTGGCAGTTACTTTAGGCTTTGCAGACCCTGTGCTGTCTGTCACAACTACTCAACTTTCCCTATGTAGATAGAAGCATAAACGAATAGGAATAACTCTGTTCCAACAAAACTTTATTTACAAAAACAACCAGTGGGCCAGATTTGGCACTTGGGCTGCAGTTGGCCAATCCTGCTCTAGATTATCATGGTCTCCCTGGGCCTTGAAGAGTGCCTTTCACTTCAAAGAGGCTCAGGAAAGACTGAATGAATATATGAATAAATAGAACATTTCAAAGGCCAAGCTAACCTAGTTTGAAAAACTTCTTTCCTAGAATTAAACTCATGTTTTAGAAACTGGGTCTTTTCGTGTTCCCTCATATCTAAACCCCTGCCTGGAAATAATAATGGCATTATTGAGTACTACTCTTTTAAACGTTTGACAACGATTAATCTATTTTATCTTCAAAATAACCTCATGAGCTATGACTATAATCTTCAGTTTCCATAGGAGGAAACCCCAGTGAGGTGCCTCAAAGACAGAGCTCTGTCTTGCCCTCAGGGGACCCCTCCTTCCCTAGAGACCCTCACTCAGTGCCTGTGATCCAGCCCCTTGGTTGGGCTTCTTCCCCCAGTGTCTTTGTGGTTAGCCTGAACCCATGCCTCTCCTTGGCCTGCTCTGCCTATGTGCCTTGTACCCAGCGTGGGGTCAGACGTTTCTAATTTGGATTGTCTGCCTGCCTAGCCCTCTAATTCCTTCATCCTCCATCTCCAGGTTAGATGCTGCTGCTTGCCTTTCCCCAAGGGCTTATCTCTGCTCTGGCCCCCTTGGAGCTCCATTCTATCACTTTTTCTCTCTCTCACATTTTTTTCTGCCCTCCAAGGATGTTCTTTCTAATACCAGCATGACATGTTTCAAAGGCCAAAGCACAATTGATTGTATCTAGAACTTGAAAAGTGAGAAAAATCCAAGAGATGAGAAAAGCTCTGATAGAAGCAGTAGCAAGCTCAGCGGTCTTCCTAGGGAGATTTGGCCAATTACCGAAAACACTTCCTTTGGCTGAAAAGCTCACCATTGAATCAGACTCCGAGAAGGACATGCTGTAATGTTAAACCCCAAAGGGCTGCTCCTTGCTCTGAGGCCCTGATTTCATCTGTAATTCCTCAATGGTTATCTGAAGTATGTTCCCCGTGAGGATTTCAGGGCTCCCAACAAAAGCAGATCCTTCACTGAGAAGCTGGAGGCAGCGCTTTCAGTCAGAATGTGTCTTTTTCCCCCTCTTCCAGACAGGAGTCTCTCTGCTTCTCACCCTGAACTCAGCAGCCCCTGACGGCTGACAGTGCTGGTCTGAATCTGACTTATGGGCTGATGGGTATCTCCATGGTGGGATGTGCGGCTTGGATGCTAATTGCTCATTAGCCATCTGTGCATGCTGTGCCTCAGCTAAAGACAAGAAAAAGAATGTGAGCCGCCTATACCTGGGAGTCCAGCTACCGACACACGTGGAAACTATCCAGGGAGACCTCAGGTTCAATCCGCAGCTTGGCCACATATTTATTTCTCACTAAAATAACATCTGGCTTTCATTTTTTGGTGACAACTCGTTTGGACAAGACGTTGAGTATGTTTAAAAAAATTAGACTTTCCACTCTTCCCCCAGCCTTAGGGAACCAAACTTTGTTTAAGCTCTTTTGTGAGCCCTGTTGTGAATAAGAAATAGGTGTGAGGACTACAAGCTGGGGTGTAAACAAGGAGTTATTGGCTTCTTCTTATTAAAAGATGATGATTCTGAGGAATTCACACACTCCCTACTTACAGGCAAGGCTGAATTCCTGGGGAGAATATATAGCAAATTACATGTAGATCACAGGAGTCTGCAGCTAAAGTACTTGGCAATCCCAGGGCTCGACTCCATGGCTGAGGTGTTTGGGACCTGAGTGGAGGATGACTGGGTTTGGGGAGTGACCCAGGAGAACATGACACATTGCCACAAACACTGCAGGTTCCAGGAAGATTCAGTGGCCCTAGCTGCAACACTACAGGGCCCCCTGGAAGCCCCCACTACAATATGAGCTCCATGAAGTCAGGGGCATTATTTGTTTTGTTCTTTGCTGCATCCTCGACACCTCACTGAGTGTTTGTAGGAAGTTCTCACAATTGTTTGCTGAATGAATGAACAAATAGCATGTACACAGGTTCTATTGAGATTTCAGCCCCCACCTGTGGCCACATCTCTTCCAAACTACACCCAGAATATTTCCCACAATCCTGAGAGCTGAAAGGTTGTCAGCCATATGTATGGTATAGGAAGTTCCTTGAGACAAAAAGACAAGATTCCTTACTGACTGGAACCTCCAGAGCAGAGAGACAATGGGAGCTCTTGTTTCTGGCTCTCCAGCTCAGACATTTCTGAGGAGGAAATGGGAAGTGAGACCTTAGCATCATACATCCAAACTTGAAATTTAATTCTGTGCCTACTATGTGCAGAGCATGGTGCTAAGTGCTTTGGAGATTTCACAGAAGAGGGAAGAGGGGAGACAGTGCCTGGTCTTGGGCTTTCAGAGCTCTTCTCATAGGCTATGTGCTTTTCTACAACAGACCATTTGCACATGCTGCTTGCTTATCTGCAGGTACGCCCTTCATGCATCTGCACATTCTTTTGAATAGCTTCAGATCTTTGCTCAATCACCACTACCTCAGGAAAGCCTTCTCTGAGTACCACCACCACCACCAGATTCTCCCCACGCACCTTTATGCAACTGTGTAGTCCTTCTGTATATTACTTACTTTAACTGTAATTTTCCATTGCTCTTCTTTGGATTATTTCCTTAACAGTTCTCTCCTGCTACCTGCATTGTCCAATACAGTGCTCACTAGCCACATGTGGTTATTTAAATTAAAACTTAAATTAAAAAATAAATATTTAAGTCCCATAGCTATATCAGTTGCATTTTGCATGCTCAATAGCCACCTGTGGCTAATGCCTATCATGTTAGCTAGTGCAGAGATTGGACATCTCAGTGACTGAATGTTCTATTCGACAGTGACATACTAGCGTATACACTCTGTGTAGACACGACAGTTATTACCTCCACTACCTATCCCCATGGTAGCACAATGCTTACCCCATAGTGAGTGCTCATGAAATATTTGCAGAATGATTGAGGAATCTTATAATTGAGCAAAGGAGACAGACTTATAAACTAGAGCACAAGACAGCATGATTCAGTGCTGCATGGGAGACCATGAAATGAGAGTATCATGGAACAGAGAGCGCTGTTCTTACAGGTAAGATAGGTGAAGGCTTAGTGGAAGAGGTAATATTTGTGTTGGGCTTTGCAAAGTGGGTAGGAATTTGTCAGTGGAGAAGAGGTAGGGTTCAAACAGCAAAAGAAAATAGCAGTTGAGTAGACTCATGTAATCAAGAAAAAGTGTTTCATACCTGGGGAAGAATGATGATTCATTCTGGGTGGTACATGGGTGTTTGGAAGGAATGTCTTGGCACAGCATGCTGAGGAAGCTGGATTTAATTCACATGTAGTTTCAGGTTAGATTATTGTCCGCTTAGTAGGTGTCAGAGCTAAGTGCTACATATATGACCTTATTTGATATTTGAAGCATCCCAGTGAGATAGGTACTATAATGATCCCCATTTACAGAAAAGAAAACCAAGGCTCATACAGGCCATATGGATTCATAAGAGTTAGAAAACCTGATCAAATTCACATAGCTAATGAATAGTAATACTGTGATTACTGAACTGAAGCTCCATGCAGGTAGGGAGTGTGCCTGTCCCACTCTTCGTTTGTTGCCAGCACCTAGCAGAGTACTGGAACACACTACAGGCCTAATAGGTAGCTGTCAAATGAGTAAGTGATCAGATATGTTTGATGGTGGTGCCTCTAGCAGTTGTGGAGATGGATATAAAAGCGAGAGGAGCAGAATTGCAGAGGGTTTAGGTGTAAGAGCTTTGGGTTAGACTCTCTGGGTTCTAAACTTAGTCTGGAATCAAAACATGGTCTCTGGGTGACCTGGAGTGAGTGTCTTGATCCCTGTGTACATCATCAGACCAAAGGCTTCACTAGGTAGTGGTAAGAGCTTAATGAAGTAGCCAATTCACCGGTCAGCTAACAAACAAACAACGGCTTACGTTATTAAGAGGTGATCAGAATCTTGTCCCTTTCTCTAGGTTTTGAATCTTGTCCCTTTCTCTAGATGCCAGAGTTATGAAGCCGGCTGAATCAACTTGGGACTCCACAACCAAAGGAAAGCTGGGCCAGGGAAGGAATCAGACTCTTGAAAGAATTTGAGTCCAGGGAGAATGAAAGGCTAAATGAGTCCGTGTTCAGAGGTGGAAGCATAAGAAGAGAAAGAAGTTTGGATGCAGAATAAACATAATGGTGACTTCCCCATGGGCCTCAAATCCAGGAACCCAGCCAGCCAAGATGAGGAAAATGCACACATCCAGGGGTACAGAGGAGGCATCTCTCTCAGTCAAGTAGGAAGGATTTGAGACAGAAGGGGGGGCTACCCTGCTTAACCTTCTAAGAGCAGAGCAACTGCCTCATCAGTTCATCCCTCAAAGCCTTGCGGGGTTTAGCGCCTCACCTGCTGAGAGCTCTATATGACCTCATCTTCACCATGAGTGGGCAAGCTGAAGGCTGCCAGGCAGCTGTGCAGGAGGTCAACCCACAGGCCTAGGCTAAAGCGGTGTGTGATCCTGGTTTGATGCCTTGTCACCCAAAGCATGATCTGGGACCAGCAGCATGAGCATCACCCGGGAGCTTGTGGGAAATGCAGCATCTCAGGCTATGCCCCAGATTCCCTGAGCCTGTCTCTCCTTTTAGCTGTGTGTCCAGGTGACTCATGGGAACATTAGGGGCTAAGGGTTTAGGACTCTGCAGACAGGCTGCCTGAGCTCTGGTTCTGCTCTTACTACATCTATGACCTTGGGCAATTGATTTAACATCCCTAAGCCTTCATTTCTTCATCTGGACAAAGGAGAAAACAATCAAGCTGACTGACTCACTGGGTATTCTGAGGCTTGCCCAAGATTATGCATATGGAAGTGGTTAACACAGAGCTTAGAACTGGTAAGTGCCCAATTAATGCCAGTAATGGTACTATAATTAAAAACTCAGTTTTCAAAAAGAAGGCAGAATGATGGTCCAGTTGACTGCTCTTTAGGTAACAAGAAGTTCTCAAGGAATAGAGACAATGCTATCAGCAACCAGCCATCTTCCCAGGTGCATTTACCACTCCAACTGCTTGGGAGGCTCCTCCCTCCAGACTGCATGAACCAGATCGGGCCCATCTTCTTGACTTACAGTTCAAGACAGACAAGATGAGGCCCCGAGCCAACATAAACACTGGAATGGGCCCTGAATCACTCCCCTGATTAGATCAGCAAACACTACAGGGTCCCCGAAGGACACATTCCCTGAGGACAGAGGCAGACATGAATCAGGTCAACTTCCAGCCCTGCCCAGCAGTGGTTTATGGCCAGAAGAACAGAAAGACCACACAATTACCCTGACCCACCTCGGCACAGCTGGGGCCATGAGCGGACAGTGGAGGCAGAATAAGGTTCCAATGTAACAGTGGTCACAATGTGCATACCAGCCATGCTCTAAGGACTTGATGGATTTTAATGAATCAAATTCTGCTAACAATCCTATAAGGTCCAGACCATTATCAATCTCATTTCACACATGATAAAAATGAGGCTTGGAGCATTTAAGTTCCTTGTTATACAGTCCATCAACCAACTAGGAAGTGGCAGAAGGAGGATTTCGGTTGATACAAAATGGACCGCTCACATCATCTGTGCCTTAACTGACCATCGCTCTTCTGTTCTCTGTTCCCCTTATATGGCCAGGAGCAGTCTATGCTGCCAAGAGGAAGCAGGAGTGGGCCAGCTGAGACATGCAGCAAGGAGCCTGCCTACCTTGGGAGGGATGGATTTCCAGACCCCTGAAGGTGGGCTTCTCATCTTACTCAGCCTCAGCTACAAGCAGGTGGTGACATTTTCTAGGACACCTATCCCTAACCCGAGAAAGAGCAATGTGGAAATTCAGAAGATGAAATCACACAAGCAATTTATCACCCTAGGTACAAAGGCAGGCATCTGTCAACAACGGCACACGCTTATAGGTGGGTGTTCATTGAGTGGCCCTTCCTCTATTGCGTTTAGAAGCCTCTGAGACCTCAAGCTGTCAAGAAGTCTCGAGCTGCAGAGATTCAATGTTCCTGTGCTGAGACACATGCAGAGGCAAACATGGAGGCTGTGGTCTCTGCTCCACACCTGCCTCCACCAGTCTTCTCACCACACACAGGGTGTCCCGCCCAACAAGCCTGGGCTCTTGTCCAAGTGTAAAAGTGAAACTAGTACATACGTACAGATCCAGTGTCCCATCCCAATGAGCCTAGGCTCTTGTCCTGGCTCCCAATTCCCCAGTCATGTCCCCTGGCTCCCCTCAGACATGGCATCCCTCTCACCCCCGGGTCCCACTGCACTCAGGGCTTTCGCATTCAGCCCTGCCCTCTCCTAGGGCTCCCATGCTGGGCACCACAGTGCTCTATATGACCAGTGTCCCCATGAGGTCCCCACAAGCAGAGATAAGATATCAAGACTGACCACTTCTAAACAGGCCCTCTTCATTCACAAACTAGCAGATAGATTATAGTCAAATACAAGAAAAGTCTTAATTTGGAGGGTTAAATAAATCAGAATCCAAGTCCAACAGAATGTACAACACCAAGAGCGAATAGTACTATTATCTCTGGGCCCTGGGGGATAATGATGTGTCACTGTAAGTTCACTGATTGCAACAACATCTCATTCTGGTGGGGAATGTTGGAAAAATGGGGGAGGCTGTGCATGTGTGTGTGGGGGGCATATGGGGACGCTCTGTACCTTCCACTCAATTTTGCTATGAACCTAAAACTGCTCTAAAAAATGGTTATAATAATTTTTGCAATCTAAAGAATCATTTCCAAATGGTTAAAAAAAATCTTGGACCCATAGCAGGCCTTAAGAATATGTTTTTGTTTTTGTTTTTGGTTACGGGACCTTCTGACTTTCTTCAACCATACTAAATGAATGATTATCTTCTCCAACTATGGATAAAGCTCTGATCAGTGTAGGGATCACACATAAGAACACACACACTTTCATAAGTCTGTGCAAGAATAATTTTGGGGAGTATAAAAAAAGAATGAGACAAAGGCTACATTGGGCAGGGGAACCAGGAATCAGCTAAAAGCAGAGATGCTTACCTTTTATTGGCTCCTAATCCTTAATGGTTTTGTACCATGAATATGTAGAACCTGCCACTTTCAATTTCAACAATATTTCATAATAGCAATAAAAACATGTGGACTCAGTGAATCACATCATGTGCCCACTCTAAACTGGCTCTTTAAACCAACTCTTCACCCCCAAAGCACAGTGAATATGTGTCAATGAGGAAAAACGTCCTTCAGGACAAACATATTGAGTCCACCTCAGCCACCCACAGCTGCCCACTTTCTGAACCTGCCCCTTCTGGTGTCTGACACTTCACTTGGCCTCCACTTCCAACTGCCACTCTTTGTATTAATCAGCTGATCTGGATTCTTGGGACAAGCCTTTTACCTTTGATGTGCCCTCAGGGTTTTCCTTAGAGCATCAAGTCTTGTGCTGACTCCTAGGATCCCAAGCCCAGAGTCCCACCCCAGTCACTGGGAGGGGACAGGACTCCAGAACTCAACTTTATCAGCCTTTGCGCTAGACCCTGATTTCCTTATGTAATCAAACTTAATCTCTTTTGGAACTTCAAATGTAAAGGTGAACCTAGTACATATCAGGGTTCAAAATCCTGGCTCACACTGATAGAAGAAAATATCATGACTAACTCATTGCAGATATGGCTGGGAAAATTAGTGCTTCCCCTCTGGCTCAGCTGTTCTGTTTATGCACCACTTCTTCCCATTCAACAGGCTGTCATTATGTGAGCGCCAATAAACTGGGCAGAATCATGAACACAATATCTCACTGTTCAGCGCTGCCAGAATTAGAACATAAAGACCCCTTAACTTGGAACAAAATCAGGGAGTCCACAAATTAGTCACTGCAGAAATGCCAAGACAATGTTAGTCAATCCACTGCACTCAACAGTATTAAACATCTGAATGGGTTTAAGGCTACTTGGAGGGGCGTGTGGGGGGTTGATTCACTGCGTCTCCTGTGGGGTATGGACTGTCACTAGCTGTGGCACATCAGGCCAGCAGCCCCCACACCATAGGACAGACTTTTCTCTCTGTCCCTCCGCTGGCCTCCGGCCATCAGCTTGTGGTGCTGTGTCCACTTTTTACCATGTGCCCAGCATCTCCCTTCCAAGGCTAATGAGCAGAGCGGGATGTGCAAAGTTTAATGGGAAGCTCATTTCTCCCCACAGTGTCTCCTTCTCATCCAGATAATCAGGGTTGCCGAGAGTGGTCAACATCCCAACATTACTATTGCGTGGATGGTGGAAGTTCACAGGACACATGCGGAAGCAATTTAATAAAAAGTCCATTATGGCTGGACCCTGTGGTGAGCCCTGCACACTAATGACCAGGATTGTCAGACTTGCCAAGGTCTCTGGTCCACCTCCCTGAGTAATAAACTGACTTGCTTCCTTGGTGGGGGGTGGGGATTAAGTACATCTAGGATAGTTGTTTGTGAGAGTCTAATCATTCATGAACCACCTTGTTTCTAGGCATCTGTAATTAACATATTTCTGTAAATTATCTCACCTGTTTTATTATACTTAAATGCCTGCTTCCACTCTCATTCTAAGCAAAAATGCCCATAAGGCCACACACTTGAGGAGCTATTTATCTAATACACATCACAGAAAATGTGTGAAAATGTTTTATCTGTCACATGTTGGCACACTTGGAATGAAAATCATCACTCAGAAGTCAATAGGTTCCATTGTATCTTAAACCCTATTTCCCACCACTGCTAGCAAGGAATCTTGCACACAGCAAGTCTCAAGCTCATTCCGCTTATTTGAATTGATCTCAGGTGCCATTTAACCAAACTGCTTGTCAGGACTATGATGAAAAGAAAAAGAAGATATTCAGGATCTGAGCAGATTATTTCCCTGATTTGTAGGCTTTGAGACTTGGAAGCTACTGAAAAAACATCTTAGCCCTAAACTTCTTGGTTCAATTAGAAGTGGGTAAGAAAACTGACAAAGTCGTGCCGTAACTTATTCTTAACAGAACATGAGAGCACTTACGAAAGCAGAGCTTGCAAAAATGAGGCAGAACTTTGCTTTCCATGTCTTCAGGGGAAGAATGTCTGCAGATCCAGGCCTCCTGCACAGAGTTGGTATATGCGTGGGTGTCTACGTAGAGGATGTCAGCGCTTCAACAATTGTCATTAGATAATGGATCAAGGGCTATGGTGGAATGCTCCCAGCCCTCCCTTGATCACAGCTGGTTCCTAACCCAAATGGCCATGGCATGGTGTTCATTCAGCAAGGACAGGAACAAAACTGAGTGGGAAGGTCTGCTTCTCACTGGAGAAACTGGACTGTGCATGGAAAATTCCACACCACAGTTCAAAGGGGCATTGTGACCTAATAAATTTAGCTGCATGGGTTATTAAAGGCAACTGTAAATTCAGCCTGAGATTTTTTTATTTCCCCCACCCCCCATGCTTTTCCCACAGCTGAAACATATGTTAAAGTGGAGAAAGTTCCCAGGGAAGTTGGGTGCCTGTTTTGATTGCATCTGACACGCCATGTGCCAGGATGAGGGATGTTTCTATAAATGACTTGTTGCTGAAGATTTGGTCCCAGGAATACTGATCTAGAGTCTCTGCAGAAGGCCTCAGAGTGGGGCTTCTTGGTCCTCCAGGTAAAGAAGACCAAGAGGAACTGAATCTGCAGTCAGCCAGATCTGGGAACATTTCCTTTTTGCTGGCTGGTTGTAACACCTAATCTCTCCAGAGAAGCCGTGTTAGAAGGTGAATAATTCATATTCTCTTCCTTTGCAGGGTTTAGCAATGTAGGCGTTCTGACAAGTCAAACAACAGTGATAAAGACATGTCTTTAGGGATTAGTGTAAATCGGACTCTTGCTTGATGGGATTTAGCTCTTCTCAGCCCCTATTTTGCAACCTGTGTGATCTCAGGGTCAGAAAATAAAGTAAAAAAGGCAGAGCACTAGGTTCAGAAAGCATCACATGGGGAGAAGCATACACAGCCTCTCTTTTTATTTCTCCTTCAGCTCTTTAAGAGAGACATTTGGAGATAAAAAAGATTTTAAAATTCCAGAATGATGTACAAAATGGGTCCTTGTCAAATAAATCAACCAAGAAAAATAAAACCAGCAAAGAGGTTTCTTTTTATTCCAGGAGCTGACTCAGAGATCTGTTTCTGTAGCAATGCATGCGCATGTGTCTCCCAGGCCATCTGCAGGGATGACTGGGAGGGAAAGGAGGAGGCTGCAGAGAACAGGGAAGGCTGAGCGGGTCCTCCACCTTTGGTGCTATACCTTCTGAGCCTGTTTATAAGGGACATGGGAGAAGCAGGCTTTTACTTGTAACTGCATCTTGTCTTTACTGCTTAGGTCTAAGAAGATGCACAGATCAGCCAATAGCAGAATCACCCACTTCGGAAGCAAAGCGAGCTGCTGTCCGATCCTGCCTCCGTGTCTCACAGTGTCGAGATTTTGGCCAAATTATTGAAGCTCTCTGGAGTCCAGCTTCCTTACCAGTAAAATGGGAGGGGAACAATAAATACTCCATTGGGTTACAGTAAGGATTAAATAAGGAAATGTATGAATGCTGAGCACATAAGATATCGCTACAGAAATTGGAGGTTATATTACTGTGTAAGAAATTACTGTGACAGGAGATGGCCCATCTTACCAACATACACTAAATACGTGACCTGGCTCCAAACAGTTTACCCACTTTTTAATGAAATGCACACTCTAACAAGTAAAATAATACTCAAATTTTATGCATTTTATTTTATGTAAATTATATCTCAGTAAGAAAAAAGTGTTTGCCACTAAAAAGAATGTTAAAAGTAATATGCTGCTGAGCATTCCACAAATGTTCCCAGAATCACTGCCATGTGCCAGGTCTTCTGTCACTGCCAGGAGAGAGGGCAGGCAGTTCTAGGAGAGGGGTTTCACAAATGGGACAAGCATATGGCCTCACAAGGCAACAAGCATAGCAGGCAGGTCTCAGAGGAAGCTTGAGATGTTCATTGTGGGTAGAGTGGACGAAAGCTCAGCAGAGCCTGTCTAACCAGAGGTGAAGGGGCAGTGTGGTCTAAACCTACGACCCTGGGTCTGGCTACACCCCTGTCAGCGCTCTGAGTCCCCCAAACCCGGGAATCACCAGTGACACTGCTTGCTCACATGATGGATGTTAATAAGTGCGGGTTCTGGCCAAGCACATTAGATAGCAGCAATACTGTGCTGAGCATCAACGCATGTGGTTTCTGTCTCAAAGGGCTTATAGTCTAATGAGGGAAACAAACATCAATCCAGCATAGCCATGGAATGTATAAATACAGACTGAGATGGGCAAAGGGACAGAGCCCTGTAAGAGTGTGTGAGTGAGGAATTTAATGGTCTGGAGGGGCACAGGAGGCTTCCCTGAGGAACTGACCCTGTTGGGAGCTGGAGGATGACCAGGTGAGGAGGGGAAGGGAGAGCAGTGGGGGGAGATGGAGACTGGACAGGGAGGGCCTGGACCCCTGGGCCCTAGGGCTGGAGGTGATTTTAAGAGACTGGAAGGGGTGGAAGGATTCTAAGCAGTGTCTGTTCGAGAATCCCACTCTGGCTTGCCCCAGTGTATAGAACACTTTCCCGGGGGCCAGAATGGAAGCACACAGGAGAGGGGGTGTTGATGACTGCTTGTCGAGTTCAGCAGCAGTGGTTATGGGAACGAGGGGAGAAACAAGAGGCCGTGGTGAGAGGCAGGCCCTGCCCACTCCTTCACTGCTCTGTTTCCCCTCCAGTCCCTGCCACCTCCTGGGTGCCCTGATGTGGATGCAGAATCCCCACCTGCACACTAGCTGGGCAACAGGAGCTCTGGAGGTACAGAGCTGCATGAACCTGAGAGCTCTCGGGGGTGCAGGAGGCACTAGAGAGTGAGGCTGAGTGCTGGGGCCTTTGTGGGGGACAGTCTCCTACCTAGACACGCCTTTGAGAAGCAGGACACATTCCTCCTCGGCCTGTCTTCTCCCTTCCGCTTCCCCACTCCTGGGATGGAAAAGGAAGTGGCCTTATAACCACTTCCTACCAACTCGGTCCCTAAAACAAAATCAAAGGCCAACTGAAACCAGGAGCACTTACTCTGTTCTAAGCTTAGGTCCAGGTGCCAGTCCCTTCTCTGTGGGACTGAAAGCAAGTGGTTCACCTTCCCTGAGATTCAATGTCCTCATCTGTAAAATGCTGAGAATAGTCAGTGCCTTGCAGGATAACAGCTCAGAGAATGTAGTCCAACAGTACCTGTAAAGCTCCAAGCACTATGCCTGAGTAGGTGTTTAATAATAAATGTAGCACTATTCATTATTCTAAGGGCAAGGTTAAGGCCAAAATAAAACATGCAGTCTGTTACGCCAGTCTCCTCTCTCGCTTCGTCACAATCTATAGAGGTGGTAATGATAGGTTGCAGGATACTCAAAGATTCAAGGAAGAGTCATCTTCCTTTGTTTGAAAAGACCCAGGCCTACATTCTCTCCGACATGGCACAGTGTGGATGCTGGAAGGGACATTTTAACATTTTGAGCCAGGGGGGAATGCCTTAATGAGACGGACTGGAGGAATGATGGGATGTGAAGTCCCTCTGTCCCTGGGCTTAGCATCCTTTAGTCCTGCCACTACAGACCCCACCCTATGTGGGACCTTGGAAAAGGGTTGGCCCCAGGCTGCAGCAGGTCTACAAGAAGGTGCAGAAGCTACCAGGGAAATGGAGTGCTTCTGTGCACAGGTGATCGGGTGGCCAATCCTGGATGGGCACCTCACGTATGGGATGCACGTCCTCGAGTATCTGTGGGTGAAGGAGCAGCAAATGGTCCCTGCTTGCATATACAATTGCTTCCGTTCTTGGAAGAGTTTTTATATACTAAATTATGTCACTTAAATATGATCATGATGATGATGTAATTAAGTTAATATGTATTAACCACTTACTTTGTTTCATGTCAGGAGCCTTGCTAGACACAAGACATGCATTATTTCATTTAATCTTCTCAACAACTCTGGGATAGGTAATTCTATTACTCTTTTAAACAGGTGAGCGATTAAGGCACTTGCCTAAGGCCACGCAGCTGGCCAGTGAGAACCTGAGATTCCCAGGGAGGTAGCCTGAGGACACAGTCTGTGCTTCTAATCACTATGCAAATCTCCAATGAAAATGAGCATTTAGCAGTACAGTTTGCATGGCACCTGTCAGTCTTCTACAGAGGACTGCAGTCCCATCCTTTTCATTCGATCTCATAGAAACAATGTTATAGAAGGTGCCCAGGTTCCTAATGGAGGACCTCATAGCATATTTTTCTAGAAATGACCACAATTGCCTTACTTATCAATTATAAATGGTCTATTTGTACACTGTGCAGTAGAAAGTTCTCTACTGTGTACATATATCACATAAATAAAGCAGAACAAGAACCAATCACATACATTTAATGACATTTTATTTATTTAGGTGCTCCTGGGAGAAGAGCCTAGTAGTGCTGTGGGGCCTGGAGGAAACAGCTGCAAGAATCCTGGGCAGAGGGTTGAGGCAAAAGCCAGAGAGAGCCCCCAAGGGAGGGGAGTAGCCATGTAAGACAGATCTCCTAAACGACAGAAGCAGGAGGACATGCTCTGAAAGCACGGATGCTGTCAGGGAATGAAATTACTGGGTGACAGGGAGTGAGGGCTGCCAAACAAAGTCTCTAAGTAATGGCACGGGTGCAGGTGACAGGGCCTCTAGCCATTTGAAGCACTGTGAAGCAAAGGTGTGCTGGGACCATTTGTTAAAAAAGAGTACATTTGTTTAGCGTGGCTGCCTCCCTACAGCACTCACATCTCAGAGATAAATTGTTTAACAGCAGACACTTAACGCATGCTTATTGTGTGCTGCTTGGTCTCTGGGCCCCTAAAACAAAGCCACACATGCAAAACACAAATTTAAAAAGGAAAGAAAAGAAAATATAAGCATGCTGGGATGTCGTTCTTCATGTTACCACTTTAAAGCTCCTAGGGATCTTCCTAGTTAGAACCTTAATTATGGAAATTCTCATTTGTATTACATGATTTATTTAAAACCCTGTCTTTCCGAGAAAATAAAATCCAGGTTTTGAAGCACCTCTCAAAACAATTTATTCTTCTCCGCTAACTGCTTTGGCCAGCAATTGTGAATTTATAGTACATTATGCCAAAGCAAAACACTTTAATAACTTAATCAAACATTTAAAATCCAGCTCACAGCCTTATAATATGCAGAAGCAGTTCTCTCAGCTCTCTTGTTAAAGGTCAATTACCATTTTTACTCCAAACCTCCACATCTTGGAAAAGCCACACACACACAGACTGAGAGAGAGAAAGAGACAGAGGCGTAAGCATTTTAAGATTCACAACTTGGCTGACATACCCCAGGAGTAGAGCAATTCTCCTTATTATTTTTTGAAATGAGAAAATTGATCCTTCAGATATGTATTTTTTTAATTCTAGCAAGACAATATGATGAATGTAAAGAAAGAGAATAAAACAAATGAATCTAAACTGCTGATCTTCAAGGCATTCAGGGGAGGAACTGGGTACAATTCTAAACTGGTTATTTGGCTGTACTCCCACAAGGATAGTAATATAGAAAAAATAATGATGATTGGCATTGTTTTGTCTGTTTGCTTTTTAGAGCACTTAAGCAGGTACTTACTTTTGACAACACCCTCACTTCTGTCAGACAGAAAATACTATTAAAAGTTCATTTCTCAGATGAAAAACCTGCTTTGACAAATTTTAATGGGAGAACAAGGACAGGAGGACATTTGGTATGTATTTGGCATGGGGTATCTGGCCTAAGAGATGGAAAAAAAGCCAATGAATAAAAATGTAGTCATTCGGTTCACCTGATCAAATAAATTGCTTTTTCTGTATTCATTACTGTTAACCTGTGATAACAATGGACATAAGGAAGAGAAGGAGAGACTGGGAGGACAGTTAAATACACTGAGTGGTAACTGTGCTGACCACTGTGCAAAGCACTTCACATGGACAGCCTCACGAGAGCCTCATGAAGTGAGTTAATGGAATTGTGTATATGTGCCCTGAACCTATGAGTGGACCAAAGTATAGACACTCAGCAAAAATTAAAGAAGATGAGAAACGCAGGTCCAGAAGGTCCTCCCAGCGTTCTCCCCATGCCCCCGTGCCCCCACATGTCCTGGGAAGAGAACTACGCATCCGCTCTTTCCTCAGCAGCTCAGTTCTCAGGCGCAGCTTGTGGCGAGCATCTTGGTGATGGGGAGTCCAGCGGTCAATGTTACTTTTCTGTAAAACCTGGTCCCTGCATGGCTTGTTTATGGGAGTTGGAACTGTCAGTGATTTTGAATAGTTTCCATTTTTTATCTTTCATGACAACTTTGGAAACAAACCTCTGTTTAAAAGACAATTCCACTCAACAATCATTATCCAAACTTAACAGATGGTAAACTTGCCCAATGTCTCATGGCTGGTAAGTGAAATGAGAAGATTTAATCCAGGTTCAAATCCAGATCTATCCTAACTTTAGAATCCACACTCTTAATATTTAAATCATTAAGCAAAGTGTCCACCATACATACACTCTGACTAAATTAGCAGATCAAAGGGCCTGTGGAAACTTCTAGAGATTACTATTCTCGCTTCACTCCTGAATGATCCAGATGTATCATCCTTTGCTAAACTGGTGGTCATGATTTATATTCTTATTTGATCTTCAAGATTCAGTTCAAGTGATGCTTCCTAGGCAAAGCTTTCCCTGACCTCACTGGTACCCTTGAGGGTTCAATATCCATCAAGCTGCAAAATTTGGGTTTACATGCTTGCCTTCCCAGTAGACTATACACATCTTGTAGGCAGAGGTAGCATAACTTTCTTCTCAAAACTCATGCTAACACAATAACTGGTACAAAGCAGATGCTCAATATATGTTTGTTACATCAAATTGTCTAATACACAAGATGAAAAATAGTCCTATAGACCCCCTCTGGAGGTGGGTGAGCTGTTGTGAGGTGGAGTGAGGAAAGAAGTTGTTGGAGAAGTTTGAGAGTGTTTGTCTTAGAGATTTTTCAGGAACATGTAATCAGTCTTTTTTATTTCAGTCCTGCTTGAGAGACTGCAGTGGCACGCTTATGAGGATCTGTATGAGCGAGAGGGGACCCTATGTTCTCTGTAAATGTACTATTTAGTTTTCCCAACAATCCTATGAAGCAGATATATAGATGTTTTATAGAATGAGGTAACTGAGGCTAAGAGATGCTCATTAATTTGCCCAAGGTGAAACCACGTGTAAGTGTGGGTGAGGATATCAGAGCCCCTGTTTCTTACTTCTCTGTAAATTCCTGCCATCATAAGCTTATATTCCTGAGTTTTGGTCTCCAGGGAGACAGTGTCATCCTGTACTACATGATAATTTGAAGTTTTTAGGCTTAAGTCTTCCAAAAACCTACTCTTCATGTGCCCCAGTTCCTTTGACACAACAGGAGAAGAAAGAGCTTGGTAGGAGAGAATCACGCAGAGCTGGCCTCGGACTATAGGCTTGGAGTCCTGCCTGGGTGTCTGATGGCCTTGAAATTTTTCCAGAGCTTTTTTGTTCTCTCTCTAATATTTCTCTACTTTTATGGCTTCTCTTCAATCTGTCTTACAATTCTTAAAGAAACAACAGAGAATATATTCCAAGATAGCAGTTACATTTTTTTAAAAATAAGGAATAACATAAACCAATCAAAAATCTGTCAACAGTGGCGTTTCTGGTGTTGGCAGCATATACACCCACACAGACACTGTGCTTTTTTTTCCATGGACTTAGAGTAATTTAAGTGTAGACACCGCAGGCGATACATTTCACAAAGAAAACCCTGTCCATAATTCTGAGTTAATAACAATGGTTAGTCTTTGATGTTGATACAAATGAGGCTGAATGAAGAAAAAGCCACATTCATAAGCTGTTTGAGTGCCTGGCCTCTAAATGGTCAGCTCAAGAAACACAACCCATGTCAGTTGTGGCCGGACAAACAGGCTTCTATCTACTAGGAAAAAAAAAACTATCACAATAATTTAAAAATTTATATATTTGTCACATATATGCATTTAAATATATAGTCTATTTACCTCACATCTAGTTAAAGAGCAAATGTGAACCTTGGGTTAGAGTTAAGGACATCATTGTGTTCTGCTCTTTGGAAAAGCTGAGCTAACACCAAGGCAACTCAACCGCTGCATGCTGCATTAACATTTCATGGAAGTCATATTCCTTCAGACTGGGTGCTTGTCTATTATATACAGAAACTGGATAGTAACAGTATCTCAAACTCCTTCCAGTTTCTCATAGTTATGTTTTCTTGTCCCAGCACCTGAATTCAGAATAGCCCTGGATGTAACTCTCAGCATGACAAAGTACGTTAACTTTCTGAACTTCAGGTTTTTTTCTCTGTGAAAATGTAATAATTTTCAAAAATGCATCTTACATTTTTCTAATAAAAAATGTTCAAAAATATAGAGAAGAAGAACATCCATATGCCCACCACTTAGGTTCAACAACTTTTTTGATTTTGCTATATCTGTTTTGTTTTCTGTACTGAACCATTCAAAGTAAATTACAGAAATCAGGACCCCTGGTCCCTAAATACTTCAGCATGCATCTCAAAACAAAGGAGGCTCTCCTATGTAACTAGAGTACCATTATTACACTTAGAAAAATTAATAGTAAGTCCCTAACATCATGCTCATGATACTGTGTCCATGTTCAAATTTCTCCATTTGTTTGGGAATTTTATTTTATACATTCATTTCTTCAAACTAGGCTTCAATTAAGAGCCATGCATTGAATTTGATTATGTCTATCTCTAAAGTCTCTTATAAAGATTAAGTTTTTTGAAGTGTAACACATCTGTAAAATAATGCACAAATCAAAATTGTAGGGCTTGAAGCATTTTTATCCAGTGAACAGATTCACAAAACCTTTACCTAGATCTAGAAACATGATGCTATACCCCAGAAACCCCTTAATGCCCCCTTCCATTTCCAACCTTCCAAGGATAAACACTAACCTGACTCTAAATACCATAGATAAGTTTTGCCTGTTTTGAATATTATGTAAATGGAATCTGGTAACATATATTCTTTTATGTCTGGCTTTTGCCATTCATTCTGTTTTTGAGATGTATCAGGCTATATGTAGCAGTAGGGTTTTCTTTTTTTAATGTTGTTTTCATTTCTTACCAGTCTATTCCATTGTATGAATATATCACAGTCCATTTTTTCTCATGTTGATGAGTATTCGGCTTGTTTCCAGTTTGGGGTTATTTCTAATAATGCTGTTAGGAATATTCTGCTGTATGTCTTTTTGTGGGATGTATATGTATGAATGGAATTGCTGGGTCATGGGGTATGTATATGTTCAGCTCTAGTTGGTTCTGTCCAAGAGTTTTCCAGAGCAATATGGTCTATTAGTCCAATAGCAGTATATGATAAATGCTGTTTGTTTAACATCATCATCACCACTTGTAAGTTTTAGCCATTCTGATGAAGGTGTGGTGTACATCATTGTATTTTTATTTTACATTTCTCTGAAGACTAAGGACACACTGATCATATTTTTGTACAATCACTGGCCATTTGGATATCCTCTTTTGTGAAGAACCTATTCAAAACTCTGAACCATTTTTCTTTTTCTTATTGATTTGTGTAAGTTCTTATATTCTTATATATAAGTCCTTTGCCAGTTACACACACTGCCAGTATCCTCAACCACTTTGAGGTGTCCTTTTTCACTCACTTAATGATGTATTTTGATGAACTAACATTTTTTATTTTAATAAATATTCAGTTCAAGTTATCTGGTTTTTTTCTTTAAGTTTAGTGCCATCTGTATCCTGCTTAAGAAATATCAACTATCCCAAAGCCACAAAAAGAGTCTATGTTATTTTCTGGAAGTGTTCTTATTTTATCTTTTATGTATAAATCCATAATCCACTTATAACTCGTTTTGTGAATGGTGTGCTAGAGGGCAATGTAACTTGTTTTCCACATGCAGATCCAGTTCCTCTTTCTGGGTTTATAGACCATTTGGAGACCATTCACTCTAAGCTGCTTCACAGCGCCATCTTTGCTCCATCAAGCTTCTATGTCTGAGTTTTCAAGACTAGCTTGGCTCTCTTTTGCCATTTGCATTTCCATATAAACATTAGAATCATAACAATTCCCACAACAATCTGTTAGCATTTTGATTAGGATTGGACTGAATCTACATATCAATTTGGACAGAACTGACATCTTCTAGATACCGAGTTTTCCTCTCCATGAACATAATTCACCTATCTATATATTTGAATCATCTCTCATGTTCCCAGTAATGTTTGTCACTTTCTGTATCTTGCACATCTTTCATTACATTTATTCCTGGGCAGTTGATAATTTTTGGTGCTGTCATTTAAAAAAATTTCCTAATTATTTGTTGCTGATATATATAGACATTATTACTGATTTGTTGGTATATTGGTCTTGTGTCCTGAGACCTGAAGAATTCAGTTAGGAATCCTGATAGTTTATATGTAGATTATTTTGTATTTTCTATGTACTCAATCATGTCATCTGTAAATAATGACATTATATTTCTTCTATTCCAATCTTTATACCTGTTCTTTCACTTTGTTTGCTTGCTTGCTTTCTTCCATCCTCTCTCCCTTCTTTCATTCCGTCCTTTTTTTTAAGATTATTGTCAGAAGCACGATTTTCAAAACAATGTTAAGCAGAAGTCATGATGACATGTTATCTCTCTGGAGAAACATTTTCAATATTGCATCATTAACTGTGATATTTGTTTTAGGTTTTTCTTGTAAAGAAGTTCCATTTTACTCTTAATATTTAAGTGCTTTTAAATCATGAATTAGTAAATTTTATTCAATACTTTTTTCTTAATCTATGGAGATAAAATTACTTTTCTTTCTTATTCTAGTAATGGGATAAATTACATGGTTAAGTTTATTTCTTGTTTATGTCATACCCAAATGTATGTCAAGCAGCGACAGAGGATCCTTTCATTCTGTGTTTCCACAACCTTTAAGTCCTTAGAGTACTGTCAATTTACCCAGCCTAGAGAAAGAAAGCAGGTGTGGAGGGCCACAGCACCTTCCCTTTGATTCCAGAGAATTCCAAATCAGTCTCAAGTCTTCACCTAACTTGCAGGGAGCTTGGAAGTGTAGACTACATTTGGCCTTATGCCAGTATCTCTCCAGGCTTTCGGTCATGTGAAACTTGTTCTCTGAGAGAGTCCTTAGAAAGGGCTCTATGGGAACCATGATGGCTGAGTTCCTGAATGAGTATAATAGTCTGTTGTCATTATATATGGACATTTGTGTGGCTCTGGTTCACATTTTATAAAATCTGATTCAAAGTTTATTCCTTTAAGAAGTATTCAGTTGAATTCTGGCTTTGGTGTCAAAAGTATGCTGGAAAACCATCAACAAAACAGAAAGGCAACCTATGGTATGGGAGAATAAATTCATAAATGATACATCTGATAAGTGACTGATATCCAAAAAAAAAAAACCTCATATGACTCAACATCAAAACAAAACAAACCATACAAATAACCCAATTAAAAAATGGGCCGAGGACCTAATAGACATTTTCCCAAAGAAGATATACAGATAGACAAAAGGCACATGAAAAGATGCTCCACATCACTGATCATTAGGGAAATGTTCATCAAAAGCACAATGAGATATCACCTTACACTGATTAGAATGACCTGTGTCCAAAAAAACAAGAAATAACAAGTGTTGACAAGGATGTGGAGAAAAGGGAACTCTCCAGCACTGATGGTGGGAATGTTAATTGGTGCACTCACTATGGGAAACAGTATGGAGATTCCTCAAGAAACTAAAGATAGAAATACCATTTGACCCAGTAATTCCACTTCTAGGAGCCTACCCAAAGAAAAAAATTCCGATTTGCAAAGATATATGCACCCCTATGTTTATCAATGCATTATTTACAATGGCCAAGATATGGAAGCAACCTAAGTGTCCATCAATAGATGAATGGATAAAGATGTGGTACATATATATGATGGATTTTTATTCAGCCATAAGAAAGAAATCTTGTCATTTGTCTAGGTCCACACAATGGACCTAGAGGGTGTTATGCTAAGTGAAATAAGCCAGGTGGAAAAAGACAAAAAGCATATGATTTCACTTACAAGTGTAATCTAAAAACAAAACAAAATGAACAAAACAGCAAAACAGACCCTGAGAAGTGACTGGTGGTTACCACAGGGGAGGGTTTGGGGTGAGTGCATGAAATAGGTGAAGGGGATAAAGAGACACCAAATCTCAATCATAATATCAATTAGTCACAGGGATGGAAGTACAGCATAGAAACTATAGTCAATAGTTCTGTAGTATTTTCCTGTGTTGACAGATAGTAACTGTACCAGTTGGGGTGAGCATCTAATAATACAGATAATTGTTGAATCACTACATTGTATACTTGAAACCAATATAATATTGTTTATCAAGTATATTTCAATTAAAAAAAGTATGCAGAGAGTCAGATTTTCTTTCCATTGTAAGTGCCTACTGGATTGAATGCTTAAGGATATTTTTCCTAAAATGTAATAGTTTTATTAGAATATGTTTTGGTTTTGAACTCCCAGGGTATATTTCCTCAGGCGTTCTGTGTCCTTTCAATATGCACCTTCACATCTTTTACTTCAGGAAATTTTCATTCTATTTGTTTTATTTTGTCACCTTGCTTCAGTTTTCTTCCTCAAAGATTTATAATCTAAGTGTGTTAAGGCTTGTTTGACTTCTCTATCACTTTCTTTTAAATCCTTTTCATCTCTATATTAAATTCTTACTGTTTTTTAAAAACATACCTTTCCATCTCTCTGAAAGCATTGTCCATTCCATTTATCTGCTCTCGGATTCCATCTAGATTAGTCTACATGTAGTACTTGTGGTGTAAAACAATACCAACATTTATTTTGCTTATGAAGCTGTAATTTAAGCAAGGCTTGGCAACAGTCAACTTTTAAAAAAATGTACTGTTTCAATTAGGATAGCTTTAGATGTACGTAATTATTGGGAAAATAATACAGAGCAATCTCATAAAACCCACTCCTAGTTTCTGCTATTATTAATATCCTATATTAGTATAGTATACTTGTCACAATTAATGAACCAATATTGATTCATTATTATTAACTAAGGTCAATACTTCATTCAGATTCCCTTAGTTTTTACTTATATCTTTCTTCTGTGTTAAGATACCATCCAGGATGTTACACTACATTTATTTTTAATTTTAGTTTTAATTTTTTCTCACATCACATTTAGTCATCATGTCTCCTAATGCTCCTTTTGGCTACATCAGTTTCACTGACTTTTCTTGTTTTTGATGACCTTAACAGTTTTGAGGAGAACTGTTCAGATGTTTTTAAGAATGTCCCTCAATTGGTATTTGTCTGATGTTTTACTTGTTAGACTGGAGCTATGGGCTTTTGAGATGAAGATCACAGATGTACACTGCTATTTGCATCACATCTTATCAAAGATATATACTATCAACATGACTTACCACTTTTGATATTGACCTTGGTCATATGGCTGAGGCAGTGTGTGTGATATTTCTCCACTGTACGGTTATTATTCCCTGCCCTCCCCTTGGCACACAGTACTCATTTGAAGGAAGTCACAATGCAAAGCCCACATTTAAGGAGTGGAGAATTATGCTCCACCTCTCTGAAGGCAGAAAATCCACATCAATTACTCAGAATTTTTCTGCATTGGAAATTTCTTCTCTCCTGATGTATTTATTTATTCAAGAATATTTATATCAATGTGGATTCATAGATATTTATGTCATATTTTAGTTATAATCCAGTACAAATGTATTTCTTTTGTTGCTGAAATTGTGTCAGCTTTGGCTCCTGCAGTTTGCTCCTGTGTCCTTTTGACATACTCCTGGAATTATGATTTTTTTCCTAAAGCACTTCCTTTCTGGCACAACCAATTTCAAGCCCTGGTCCTAGACTCAACCCATTTCTCCCAGATGTCTTAGTCCCTGTTTATTGGAGAACGATATCAGAAACCAAGATCTGGGCGCTAGGCATGCTCATCGCTACTGCAGTGTTATTGCTTCTAGGCCCTCTTGCTAACAGAGCAAGGAAATATTTGCTTGTGTACAAACCTATGTATATTCACATATCAATAAGTATTTCTATGTATCTATCCATATATATTAAGTGACAACATCTCTGTTAGGCTAAATATTTGTTCATACTGATATCTCCAACTCTAATCCATTACCACATGGATCATCATAGCTTTCTCCATTGCTTGTCTCTAACCACCCATTTCAACAGTGAGAAACCTGTCCCCACCATCCACCCTTGTTCAATTCTAATATACATGTATAGTGATATCAGAACTGTTAAGCCACACCCCTGTGGGAACAACTTTGTCAACCTGAATACAGTTCTTCTGTGCTGGTCCCTTTGCCTTTAGTCTCACAGACTCCACTCATTTCCAAACCTACTTAGGTTGGCACCTTTCTCCCCATCACCTTCAATGAGGTTGATTCATATATTCATTACAGTGTGTATTCTATTTTGGGATCCTCCAATTCTTGAATAATTAAAAAAATTTATATGCATTAAGGCTCACTCTTCATGCTGTAAAATTCTTTGAGTCTTAATCAATGCATATGTCATGTATCCACTAGTTCAGTGTAATGTAGCATAGTTACACCATCCTAAGACCCTCCTTTCCCACGCTAAACCTATTCACCCTCCATTCTCTCTTCTGTGAACCCCTACAATCACTGATGGGGATTCTAAGACTTGACTTTGTTTAGCTTTGTAAGAAACTTAAACTATCTTCCAAAGTGACTATAACATCTTGCACTCTGAGCAGCAATAAATGAGAGTTCCTGTTACTCTGCCTCCTCACCAGCCATTAGTATTATCAGTTCTTAGTATTTTAGCCATTCTAACTAAAGTGTGTAGTGGTATTTCTTTAATTTGCATTGTCCTAATGAAAAAGATGTTGAAAATTTCTTCATATGCAATTTGCCATCTATACGTCTTATTTGGTGCATTGTGCCTCTTCAAATATTTTATTTCTTTCTCTTTAGGGGATGGGGGTTTGTTTTCTTACTCTTGACTTTTGAAAGTTCTTTGTGTATTTTGTATAAAGTCCTTTATTAGATACACATTTTGCAAAAGTTTCTCCCAGTCTGTGATTTGTCTTTCTATTCTCCTAGCAGTGCCCTTTGCAGAACAGAAGTTTTTATTTTTAACAAAGTTCAATTGACCAATTTCTTTCATGGATCATGCTTTTGGTATTAAATAGAAACAAAACACATCTCCAAATCCGAGGTCATGTAGATTTTTTCTCATATGCCTTCTTCTAGAAGTTTTATGGTTTTACATTTTATATTTAAGTCTATGATCCATTCTGAATTAAATTTTATGTATGATTTCAGGTTTGTGTCTAGATTTGATTTTCTACATGTGAACATTCAATTGTCCCAGAGCCTTTTATTGTAAAGGCTGTTTGTTCCTTCTCCATTAAATTGTCTTCACACCTTTGTCAAAAAAAACAGTTGACTATATTTGAATGGGTCTATTTCTGGGCTTTCTATTCTGTTCCATTAAGTTATATGCCTGTTATTTTACCAGCACCATGCTGTCTTGATTACCGTAGCTTTATACTAAGTCTTAAAGCTGGATAGTATAATTTTGTGAAGTTTGTTCTTCCATATTGGCATTATTTATTTTGATATGACTTATTTTATTTCTGAATGGTTTCTTGAGCTATTTGCCGCTTCTCTCAAATCCTACTTTTCTCTAATCTTCTAATATCTGAGTTTTTAAATTTGAGACTCATGTTCTTCTTTTATAGTTTATAAGATCATAAATTTGTAGCTAGTTTAGAACTATTCCATCACAGTTTTCATACATTTTGTGGGTACTTCTATCTTGCATGTTTTCATTGTTTCTAGGAAGGTTAGTATACCTCTCATTTTTTATTTTTCTTATAAAAAAACATTTTGTGTGAACTTCAATCATAATCCTTTTGGCTGCTTATTTCTCAGATGAAAGAGATTCCCTGTAGTTTTATGAGGGCAGGGGTGGGGGATTGATAGCTTTTTTAGCTTCAAGCATCTATAGCTCATTCCTGGTGTTTTTGCATAAACTAACAAAAAATATGGCCTTGTATTTTAGAAAATCTGAGTCCTCTGGTGATTTCTAACACTTTCATCAAGACATTATTTTTTCATTTCTAGTATTGTTCCTGTTCTGATCAACTACTTCCAGAAGTTTCTTATCAGTGGTAGGCTTGCTTTGAAAGAGCTGTGTTCCTGTTAGTTTAAAGAATTTTATGCGGCCCAGAACACTCCAAGTACTATCAGTCATTATGGGACCATGGTTCCTTTTTACTTGCCATAATTGGATCTAATTAAATTCCCTTCCATTTTTGGCATCTTTTCTTAGGTTGACACTGTATCTCAATGAGTATACACTGGTAATTTAAGCAATCTCCTTCTTTCCTTAGGACCATAAGAATTTCAGTTGCCTGCCCTCCTCTTTCTCCCACACAGATGAGACAACACAAGTCTGTACCCACTGGTTGTTTTCCCACCTACATACATCGCAGGGCAAGGGTTTTCTAGGTAACTTTGTCTACTAGTTTTCTTGTAACTGTTGTTTGTATGTCTTTGGTTTGCTATCCTAGTTTTTCAGCATTATTTTAATTGGGGAGGGAGATTTTCAAATATTGTTCTGTCTCAAAGTGAGCCAAACTTGTAATATATCCTTTTTCATGTATTTTGTTGGGAAATGTATATAAAAATTCATGGACTATGTTGGTTTATAATTTTTCTTGAAATGTCCTTGTTGTGTTTTGCTATAAAGGTTATGCTACCCAAATGACAAATGTCCATCCTTTTTATAGAATGAGTTTATGTTAAATTGATATTATTTATACCTTAAAACTTTGGTAAAATTTACTAGTGAAGCAATCTGAGCCTAGACAGTTCTTGGTGGAATGTTTTAAATAAGTATTTAATTTCTTTAATAGATACAGACTACACAGACTTTCTATCTCTTCTTGTTTCAGTTTTCAATTTCACTTCATCTTTAAAATCACTGAAATAAAATTGTTCAAAAGCTGCTTTTATTATCATCGTAATATTTGTAAAATTCACAGTTATGTCTCCCCTTTTTTATCCTTTATATTGATTATTTGGTCTCTTTTCATTCTGTTTTCTGATCAGTCTTGCCAGTTTTTATAATTTTATTAATTGTTTCAATAAATAAAGTTTGGCTTTTTAGAGTTGTTCTATTTGTATTCCTTCCTATTTTGTAAATTTCTGCTTTCATTAATTTCCTTTCTTCTTCTTTGTTATTCTTTCTCTGGCTTCCTAAGATGGATACTTGCATCAAGATCTTAGTCTTACTTTTTAAAAAATATATGTTATATATAGCATATATAAAATTAGACAGTGACTTCAATGGGGTGTGTAGGGGGACTTGATAATATGGGTGAATGCTGAAATCACAGTGTTGTTCATGTGAAACCTTCATAAAATTGTATATCAATATTACCTTAATTAAAAAAAAGAATATTCACAACACAACCTTGAAAAAACATATATCATAAGTCGAATGACATAGGTAAAAGTTTTACGTTTCCCTCTGAGCATGGCTTTGGCTGCAATCCACACATTGTGATATATTGTGTTTATTAGCATTCAGAAAAATATATCTTTCAATTTCCACTGTGATATGTCCTTTGACTCAGAAATTATTTAGGAATATATACTCGACTTACAAATATTGAAACATTCTACTTAGTGTTTTCTTATTGACTTCGTGAATTTTTCTGCTGTGATCAAAGAAAATACTCCATACTATCTTGATCCTTTGGTATTTGTTTAGACCTGCTTTCTAGACCAGTAGTTGATAAAAGTTCCATAATCACTTGAAAACAATTTTTATTCTACACTTGTTGGTTGCAGTGTTCTCTAATAACAATTAGGTCACATGGGTAAACTTTGTCATGAAATATCCTGTATTATTACTAATAATTGTGTCTACTTGTTCTATTAATTATAAATATGGTATCTTAACTATGGTTATGAATTTGTCTATCCTTTTAGTTTTGTCAACATTTGCTTTATGTATTTTTCAGGCTATGTTTTTAGACACATACAAACATAGATTCATTATGTCTTTCTCACGTACTTACTACTTTATCACTATGAAATAGCCCTCTTTGCCTCCAATAATGTTCCTTGTTTGAAAGTCTGTTTTCTCTAGTATGACCAGAGCCACACCAACCTTCCTGCGGTCAGTGTTTTCATGGTATCATTTCTATTCTTCTGCTTTCAACTTTTCTCTGGTTTTGTTTAATGTTTCTCTTTTGTAAGAAACATAATTGCTATTTGCTTTTTATCCAATCTGACATATCCTTTGTCTTTTAAATGGCAGATCAACCCATTTACATACAAAATATATGATATTTTTCCTGCTGAAATGCATCATCTTACTATGTGTTTTCTCTTTGTCTCAATTTGTTCTAGTTCCTTTTTCTCTCCTTTGATCCCTTATTTGAATTAATCACATTTTTTCAGAATCATTCTATGTCCTTTTTCCATCTATTGGGTTGTTAAATATTTTAAACTATTCTTTTTAGAGGCTAGCCTACAGATTACAATACATCCTTGAATCAATGAGGCAGTAAGCATTAGCACTTTTTTGTCATTTCCTGGATAATTCAGAGATCCTAGAACACTTAAACTCCATTGACCAAACCCCCTCATCCCCAGTTTTTGTGTTACTGTTTCTAGCCTAAACTTCTTTTAATTTAGAACAGTCAACTCCCACTCTTTCATGACATTGGCTTTTTGAAGAGACCAGGGTAGTTGTTTTACAGAATGTCCCACCTACAGGATTTGTTTGTTTCCTCTTGGTCTCATTTAACTTGTTCCTTTATCCTGCAAACCAGAGATCAGATCCAGCTAAATTAGATTTAGAGTAAACATATGTAACAACAAAACTTCATAGGCAATGCTTTGAGTTTTATATTTTACCACATCAGGGACATAATTCTAACCCTCGTATTACTGTTGTATGGATTAAACGAGATGGCATATGCCAAGTGTCTAAGATGCTATCTGATGCATAGTAGGTAAAAAGTGGAGTTTCCCAACCTCAGCACTATTAATATTGTAATAATACTCATTGGGTAATTCATTGTTGTAGGAGCTGCCCTGTGCATTGTGGAATTTAATAGCATTCCTGATCTCTACCCATACTTGTCAGTAGCAGCCTCCAGCAGAGACAACCAAAAATGTCTCCAGACATTACCAAGTATCTTCTGGGGAAGAAAACTGGTCCCAGTTCAGAACTTCTTGTATAGAACAAAAATCCAAGTATCAATTTCACAAGTATTTACAAGGCTTTGAGATTAAGAGTAAAAAAGATCACGATTCCTCACCTCCACATACTCATAGTTTCGGGGAGCGACAAACAGGCAAATAGGGTATTAAAATATAGTGTGATAAGTGCTATGATAGGAACAATCATATGTTGTTTTACAAGGAGATACACCTAACTCAGCCCATAACAGGTGTCTTTTCATGGAGGAATACAGTTCTGATTTGAGACTTGAAGGACAGAATTCTTCCTCTGTTTCCATTAAGGCTCAAAATACCTAACCAATAAGGACCATTCCAAATGAAAATTAACACTCCAAAGTGAATTATTAAAACCCACATAATTTCCATACCTAGAGGGTATTATGCAAAGTGAAATAAGTCAGACAGAGAAAGACAAACACCATACAATTTTGCTTAATCTCAATAGCAAACAAAAACAAAACAGAAATAGACTGATAACCACAGAAAACAGACTGGTGGTTACCATAGGAGGGAAGGTGGAGAGTAGGCAAAATAAGCAAAGGGGAAAAAAAGCTAATGTGAGTAAAATCACAATACTTCCAGAATCTCTCACCTGGCCTTAGTCCATCTCCATA
This sequence comes from Manis javanica, assembly GCF_040802235.1. Lineage (NCBI taxonomy): Eukaryota > Metazoa > Chordata > Mammalia > Pholidota > Manidae > Manis > Manis javanica. The sequence goes on from NC_133156.1 coordinate 49,912,791, forward strand.
TCAATAGGTGAGGACAAGGGGGAGCGAGGGCATACCTGGACCTGAGAGGCTGGGTGGGGTCCCTTTTTGCAGCCGGGTCACAAGAGACACAGGTGAACAGAAGTGGATGACTGCTTTTAAGGAATAAATGGGTTTCTCCTACTTTATTTCTCCCTTTGACTGATTTTTATTTCAAAGGTATTTTGCCCCAGAATTTCCCCCCCATCATTACATCTGGCGGTGGTTGGCAGAACCTTCGAATCCGAAATCTGTCTTCATGGGTGTGACCCTTGGGCAGGCTGCCCTTAGAGATGGTGGGGAGATGCTCAGAACCTCCCCTGTGGATAGTGGGGAGGCCCCAGTGGCTGCAGCAGCAGAGGGTGCAGCTTCACTTGTTATTGTCCCCCTATCTGTGGGGCTTCCATTTGGGGAGCCCCTAGTGGGGAACTGGTCTACGGTAAATCACCGCCTAGTGGGGTGGGGTCTTCCCAGAATTGGGAAAGGGTGGAGACACCAGATGCTGTGGAATTAACCCTCTGTGAGAGAGAAGACTGCTGGGCTGTGAGTGGCCAAGTAACAGCTGGGATTGTGGGATGTATGTTTCTAGAAATAGTGAAAAAGGTTATAGAAGAGAGAGAGAGACTTTGGCAGGAGAGAGACACACTTCAGCATTTCTTGGAGGAGCTGGATGATGACCTATGGGATGTCCTTAAGAAAGAAGGACAGTTATTGAGAAGATCAGTCATGCTCCTGGAAGATACATTAGCAGCAAGGGAGGTGGCAGCTGGAGAATCTGCAGTGCAGGAGGCCATAGGAAAGGGGGAGGAGAGAGCGGTGCCTTCCGCCCTGGAGATGGTAGAGGAGATGTCAGGAGAGGATAAGGGAGTGGGGCTGAGGGCCAACCTGTTGCCAAGGCCACTGCTGGAGGCACCAACCTCTCCAGTACTAAAGGCCTTGGAATTAAGAAAATAAAAATGCAACAACCATGGGCTCCTCAGGGGGAGGAGCCACCCTCTCCCCAGATTGTGGAGCACTCCATGCTCAGCCCCTATACCCAGGATGAGCTGGTAGACATGAGTGTCCAATATCGGCAGAAGCCATCAGAACCTCTGCCTATGTGCTTTTGCGTCTCTGGGATATGGGGGTGGAAAATGTTGTGTCGGGTTCTGAAATGGGTAGACTGGCTTCCCTGATGACTCACTCTTCTCTCTGGCAGCAGTTGAAAAGTACCCAGCACACCTCAGGGAATCGGGCATTTCTGGATTGGCTGACAGCAGCCATCAGGCAAGTTTGGCCTAATCAGGGTGATTTACCATACTTACCCAGTAGCTGGAAAATGTATGCAGAGCTCCAGCAGGTGTTATGGGAGTTGGCCGTGAAAAATATCAGCTATAATATGGACCTCCAGGGCCCTGATGAGGAATTGTTCACCTTAGGAATGAGAAATCTGGTGCTCCATACAGCTCCCCCATCTCTCTTTGGGTCCCTACTGAGTATTCTTGCCCCCCACATAGGGCAACCCATAAGTGAGGCCATTTGTACTTTAGCAGATCTGGGGGAGGTTGAAACAACAGGAGCACAGAAGGAAGTATGTGCTATGACTAAAAGGAGAAGTGCAAAGGGCCCCATGAAGGTCTCGAGGACCCAGATGTGGGTTGATTTGATAAAGGCCAGGGTAGTGAAAGAATAACTTGATGGGCAGCCCAATAGGATCTAGTTAGAACTGTGGCACCAATTAAAGCCAGAGCAGCGGTTCCAGCCACTGAGGTCCAGGACATGGAAGCCAGAGGCAAAGCCTCATGTCTGGCCTCTGTCCCTGCAAGATTTCCTGAGAGAGAGTACTCAGGCTCTGTCTGGGCCCTCACCCCCACAGAAGGAAGACTGGGTGTCACAGTTTGACTGAGGTGGGGGGTGTCAAGGCCCCCACCTTGGGGGACATGGTGGGGACCAGAGGCCAAATGTAAAATTAGCAATTCATTGGTCCCCTGTGAATGCACAACGTGTCCTGACGCTGGAGGACACAGGAGCTGAGTGTTCTCTGATTTATGGCAACCCTGAGTGGTTTCCTGGGACCCCTGCTGTGATAGATAGCTATGGGGTAAGACAATTAGGAAGTCAAAATCCCATTGGGGATAAGGCGTTTACCCCCAAAGGACTATACCATGTACATTTCTCCCATCCCTAAGTATATTTGGGGAGTAGATATCCTGCAGGGCCTGTGGTTACAGACCACTGCAGGTGAGTTCAGACTGAGGGTATGTGTGGTAAAGGCAGTTCTGAGGGGACATGTTAAGCACCCCCATGTAACTCTGCCTGTACCTCAGCAGGTGACAAATACTAAGCAGTATAAATTGCCTGGGGGACACAAGGGAATTGCAGAAACTTTACAGAAGTTGGAGAAGGTGGGCATTATAAAGCCCACTCATAGTCCTTTTAATTCCCCAGTGTGGCCAGCAGTGAGAAAGCCAGACAGCTCCTGGTGTATGACTGTGGACTTCAGGGAATTGAATAAAGTCACACACCTTTTGCATGCTGCTGTCCCCCCTATAGCAGCCTTTATGGACACCCTCAGTCATGAATTAGGGACATATTATGTTGTGGACCTAATGCTTTCTTCTCTATTGGCATAGCACAGGAAAGTCAGAAACAGTTTGCGTTCATGTTGGAAGGCCGGCAGTGGACATTCACTGTCCTTCCACAGGGATACCTCTACAGTCCCACCATTTGTCACATAACTGTAGCCCCAGACTTGGCCACATGGAAAAAAACACAAACAGTGTGGCTGCATCACTACACTGATGATATCATGCTCATGTCTGATTCTCTTGCAGGTTTAGAAGGGGCAGTTCCTAGACTGCTGCAACATCTACAGGAGAAAGGATGGGCTGTGAACAGCACCAAGATTCAGGGACCTGGTTTGTCTGTAAAGTTCTTGGGGCTTTTCTGGTCAGGTAAAACTAGAGTTATCCCAGAAGAAGTCATAGACAAGGTCCAGGCTTTCCCTACCCCTACCACTGTGGCAGTATTACCAGAGTTTTTGGGTCTTTTGAGCTATTGGAGAGTGTTTATACTGCACTTGGCACAAATTCTGAAGTCCTTATACTGGCTGTTATGAAAGGGTATCACGTGGGACTGGAATGAGACATGTATAGCTGCTTTTACTGCTGCTAAGTGAGCAGTCAAGGTAGTTCAGACCTTGAGTGTGATGGACTCATCAAGGCCCTGTGAGCTGGATGTTCATGTAACTGAAGATGGTTATGGATGGGGCCTTTGGCAGCAGCTTGAATGGGCACTCCAACCTACTGGATTCTGGTCACAAGTATGGAAAGGAGCAGAGCTTTGGTACACCTTGACAGAGAAGCAACTGATTGTCATGTACCACGCCTTGCTGGCTATGGAGCCCATCACCGGAACAACTCATACCAAGGTAATAACCACCTACCCCATCATGGGGTGGGTGCAAGACTCGACCAAAGGCCATGGAGTGGTGTGGCACAGATGCCTACACTAGCTAAATGGGGTGCATACTTTCAGTAGCATAGTGCTGTGTCTACTAGCCCCTTAAGTGGATAACTCCAACATTTATTGGGGCCAGTGACATATACCAGTGGAAAACAGGAAGAACTTGCTTTTGAGCCACTGGTAGCTGAGAGTCCTTATCAGGAGGGAAAAGCCCCTACACCTGAAGATGCTTGGTATACAGATGGGTCCAGTCATAGGCAGCCCCCAAAGTGGAGGGCTGTGGCTTTCCATCCTAAGACTGAGATAATATGAATGGAAGGTGGAGGGGAGAAGAGTAGTCAATGGGCTGAGTTGCAGACAGTATGGCTTATGATCACCCAGGAGCTCTCCCTTATAGTTGTCTGCACTGACACCTGGACCATCTATTGGAGCTTGACCCTGTGGCTACTGAAATTGTACCATACCAACTGGATGGTTGGTCACCAGCCCCTTTGGGGGCAAGAGTTGTCACAAAATCTATGGGCCTTTGGTCAGACTAAGACTCTTAGAGTATATCATGTGACTTGCCATTTGCCTTTGGCAACCCCAGTATATGGTGAAGCAGACACATTGGCCCAGATGCATTGGCTAGAAGGAAATCCTGCCTCTGATGTAGCCCAGTGGTTACATCAGTGTTTGTTGCACGTGGGGCAAAAGACAGTGGGCTGTAGCCCATTGGTGGGGTTTGCCTTTGACCTTTGAAGAAGTCAGCAGAGCCCAGAAGAAATGCATTCTGTGCTCTAAAAGGGACTTATACCAAGTCCCGCAGCAACATAGGACAATAGTAAAGGGGCCAACACCCCTTGTCAGGTGGCAGAGAGACTATACTGGGCCTCTGCCCATATCAGAAGGATATTGGTATACCGTGACTTGTGTGGACACAGCTACTGGACTGTTGGTTGCTTTTCCTGCATGTCATGTAGATTAGCAAATCACCAAAAGGGGCCTAGAGCATCTCTTTGCAGCCTATGGCTGGCTACAGGTGACTGACAGAATCAGGCACCCACTTTACTGGACATGCGTTACAAGAACGGGTGCAGCAATTAGGAATGAAGTAGAAGTTTCATGTACCATATAACCTTATCAGGGCAGGCATGATAGAGGGGTACAAAGGTTTGTTGAAATCTTGCCTGAAGTCAGACTCCAGTAGTCTCCGGGGCTGGTCAGTTCATTTATGGACAGTGCTATGGTGTTTGAATGAGAAGCCCTGAAAAGGAGCCTTGAGCCCTGTGGGTACACTAACACAGCTTGCTGCCTCTCCTATACAACTGTACGTGCAAACCAAAGAGGAGTTACTGAAGCCAGCATATGGCCAGCAGAGCAACATCCTGCTGCCAGCCCAACTGCATTAAACCCTGGACTCTGTTCAGTGGACGTGGCCCTGGACATTTTGACAGACAGACCAGCTTGGGCTGGCCCTTCTGGCACCTTGGGGAAAAGGCCTGGAAGCTGGCCTCATGAGTATTCCTGGAGTAACAGCAGAGTGGCCCCCAAAGATCACAGTAGTATAACCAAAATGTCCAGAAGGTGAGAGCATCTTACAGGGAAGTTTTGTTTTATCTTTATGGCCAGTGCATGTACCTCCCATAGCCCTATATATTGACCCATCTGTAACTCCCGCAGGGAGTGGGGGGGAAAAAGTCTGGTATACTAGACCAGGATGAGATCCCATTCCTGCCACTGTCTTATCATAGGACCACTCTCCTCCATGCATCCTAATCCTGATGGACAAGATTTGCCTTGGGGATGGACAGAAGTAGTCCATGTCCATATCAGTAGGTAATTACAAGGGGAAGTGAGGTCATATCTGGACCAGAGAGGTTGGATGGGGTCTCTTTCTGCAGCCAGGTCACAAGAGACAGGCGAGCAGAAGTGGACGACTGTTTGTAAGCGATAAATGGGTTTCTTCCATTTTATTTCTCCCTTTGACTGATTTCGGTTTCAAACATATTTTGCCCTGGGCTGGGAAAATATTTTCTCCCGGGAGTTACAACTAATTAGTGAGAAAAAAAATATCCATATAATTTCCAACCTGTATTTGAGAGTATGATAAATAAAGATTAATCTACTATCAAAGTAGAGATGCAATCAGGAGTAAGTCAGGAATGAGAAGGAGAGATGGCACAATCAACCATCTAGCTCTTCAGTTTTTAATAGCAAGTAAATTATACTTCCCCATGGATTTCCATAGCTCTCAGTCTGGGGACAGACTGGATGTCCACAACGAGATTAACACTAGTCAGTATAATGTCACACATACACCCCCTCTGGCTGACACTGAATATCCTTAAAGGAGGGTAGCTACCCAGCTGTGCATACTAGTCCAGCTGCCTGTTTCTGCTGCCTTCCTAACCAAGGACTTCTTCAGAGCACTTGCAGTATAAGTTAGACACTGGTTAGCTGTTCACTAAGCCTGTTTCCCCTACTTTCTGGGCATATAGCTCAACCACCTTTTCCAGCCTTCCCCATAGCTTACTGTGGCCATGTAAATAATTCCCAGCTCAACATAGGTAAGCATGAGGTGACAAGTACTCCTTCTAGGCCTCACCCATGACACCCTCCATTGTGCAGTCCTTCATGCTGTTTTCCCTTCACTGGCTCCATGCACACAAACATGGGTACCTTGGAAGCTACAATTTAAAAATGGCGGAGCTAAGGGTTGGAAGGAGTATGTGTCCTTAAGTCTCCCCTGGGAGGAGAGAGGCCCAGGAACACATTGGGTTTGAGATGACTAAGAGATAAATTTCCACTATGTCAAGCCATGAGATTGGAAGGTGTATCCAGTACAGCAGCTACACTGCTCTACTAACACACCAATGCAGGGAAATAGCCAGGCTTACCTTACAGTGTTAGTCCCCTTAGTCTCTAAAGCATGCACAGAATTTCAGCCAGGGTCACCAAGCCAAAGAAAAGTGCCTTTTGCCAGAATATTTCATTGATATTGCCTGAGTTAAATGGGTATGTGAGCAGCTATTTGCGGGGCCATTACTAAAGATCATACTTCATCTAATGTCTGTAGCACAGAAGTATGAAAGGCTTTGATGTCAGACAGATGTGGTTTTGAATCTTGACTCCCCCACCATCCAATAATTCTTTAGCTTCATCTCCCTGGGCCTCTGTTTCGTCATCTGTAAAATGAGGATAATAACACCTCCCAAGAATTTTTGGGGGATAAAATAAAAGATAGCATATAGAACACTGGCATAGTTCCTAGCATGTCAAAGGTATTGGATTAGTTCACTCTCAACAACTATGAAATTAATGAACTGGGAATTTATTTACCTTTCTAATCAGAAGATTAAGCAAGAGGTGGCCTTTTCACAAAGGACTGTATATTTATCCTTCCATAAAAATGTTGATGATTTCATACAAAGGAATCAGTTTCAACACATATTTATTTTTTCCTTGATCTGAATAAGGATAAGTATTTAAGTTTTAAGAAACTTAAAATAAATGTGTAAACAGAGGCAATATTATTTTACAGTTTTTCCTTTGAAAGAAATAAATGTTGCATTGCAAACCAACAATTGAATGTGCTAACCTTTGACACAGAAAGAGAGTGATAAATGAGACTTCTCACACAACAGAGAGGAGTAAAGGACATTTCCAGGTAACACTCCTTCCCCTCCAGACGGTGCCCCAGATGGAATGAATCCATGGGAAAAGATGGAGGATCACACACCAAACAAGTTGGTGCCAGGCCCTCCACCCTATCCAGGTCCATCTCTTTAGATGAGATTTGGCAACAGGACAGGTAAATAAAGCGTGATCCTTCTAGGTAAGCTGAGGGAGCAGCAAACTATTGCAGTCCCATCCCCCAGCTGCAGTAGGAGGCTGAAATGTCAGGTCAACCAGGTTGTGGAGGGAAGCATGGAAGAGAGCCGCCTACCAGCATGACTAAGTGCTCTTGGGGACAATCCCCACTTAAAGGACAGAAAGCAAATATCCAGATGTTAGGGACTATGAGATGTGATTCACCAAGGGAGGGTAAACCTGCCCACTTAACCATCTGAACTTCCCCTCTCATCAAAGTAACCCAAGAGTTTTCTGCAAAAGCATTAATCCACAAAACGAATGGAGGCTCCATCCAGCTTCTAGGCCCACCCCTGTTCCTCTCTCCCTCTCAGAGTCAGAACATCGGCCTATTTTTAAACTGCTGGCAATGCATTCTCTGGTAGAAATGTGTGGGCTTCCTGACACAGGCTGATGCTCACTCGGAGAAGATACAGGCACGGCAAAGGCTTTGCCAGTTCGCCTGTCCCTCCTCTCCCACAAGAATGGGGTTGAGGGGGCTAAGGGAGGAGCAGGCCTGGGAGGGGGAGCCTGCTACCCATGCGGAGGAGTAGGGAGTATCTGTCGCTGGTTTCCATGACAGGGACAATGAACTGCAGGCATCCTTCCTCTGCAAAGGGGAAGGCTGAGGCTTGGGCAAGAACCAGCCCCATACAGATATCAACAGAAACAGCTCAAGTCTGGGAAGAGAAAAACAAACCCCAGATGTGAATTCTAGCATCTATTAAAGAAAAAAGAGCTTAAGTGGATCTCAATGTTTCTTTAACATGCATCTAATGTGCTTTAAATATAATAGCAAACATTTCATTAAACATTGCAGACTTTTTTTGCAGATGGCAATGAAGACAATTTACAAAACAAAACAAAACAAAACCCAAGACCTTTTAAAAAAGGTCTGCTGTACTTACAATCGCTCCAGCTGCTTCAGCTCCTGGAAGGCACCTCTCTCGATGACGCTGACCTGGTTGTCTTCCAGATGCCTAGAACCACAGAGGCAGCGACGGTCAAGGACAGGTGGAACACAGGGGTCCTCACGCTAGGTTCAGGCCATGCAGGCATGGTCACTCGGCCCCTCTCATGACCCTCTGCCCCCGCACCCAGTCCCCAGCCCCCAGCCCAGATCAGTCTAGTAGGACAGGATAATTCACTTCCCAGCTTGGCGTCACGGTAACCAGGGTTTTGCCGCCTGCACATTTCTACCTGACAGATTGGTTTCCATGCCTCTATTTTAAGAATGTTCTCGGCAAATGTCCCCCCAAGCACTGCAGGATGTTGCACAGAAAAAGAAGAGGTAAAAGCTGCTTCTTATAAAAAATGCACACATACTCAGCATCTCTTCCCTCAGAGCTCCCTCCTCTAAGGATTCAAAACACTTCATTGAAAAGGGCCTTCTCTGCACACCCTGTCTCTGGGTCACCTCACAGAAAGGGGGAAGCTATTGTTGACAACCGTCTGTGCCAGGAACTCCGCGTGCCCAGGGCTTGGCTGTTCCCACCATGAGGGTGATGGGCACAAAAGCTTGTTCTCCCAACTCAGGCTCAGATGACCTCTGACATCCTCCATGTAGGTGATTAAAAAACCTCAATACTCAGCTTATGTGAGTGTGATTCATGCATGTTACATATCCCAAGAATTGAGCATACAATGAAACATTTCTTTCCCTAACATGGCAGCTTAAAATGGATTCGCTTAACAGTAGGGAAAGAAAGCAGTAAGGCTGCATAGTTTCCATCTAGAGCTGACTGGTGGCTGAGCAGAATTTAGGGCTATGCAGTTATGATTGAAGGATATTTCTTTGAAAGGTAGGGTTTAGGAAGGGCATGGGTTCCTCTGGATTAGACAGCAGGAGAGGTGCCCGAAGCACCTGAAGGGAGAGCAGAAGGAAGGAAGAGTGACCTTGAGGAAGGTAGGCCTTTATTTCATTTCCTTCCATGCCAGCCCTCCACCTGTGCGATGTCATCCCCTGTACCTCTTAGGTTTACCTCCCAGGCCCTTGCATTTATTTTCAAGTCTATCCTTCCCACTAGGCCTAAGGGCCAAGAGAGGAAGGACTTCTGTTCATCTTCATACCCCAACCCTAACCCAGTTACCTATCACAACAGCCACTTAATAAAGACTTACTGAATGAATGAAAAATGAAAGAGGACTTTGGACTACAGCACATACTGATTTTATGTCAAGGTAAAGGCTTGTCTAGGACACATGAATTTCTGCCTTAGACCACCAGAGTAATAGGGGTATTTTCAATGAGATTTTACACTTTTGTGACTGTTGCAAACAATTAAAAATCAGGATATTTTACACACACACACACACACACACACACACACACACACACACACACGCCCATAAAAGAAACTCCTTTTGAAAAATCAGCTCTTGTATTTGCAAATACCAACAACTGGCCAGAATCCAGTAGGTGTCAGGCAGGGCACATGGCTCCCCCAGTTGCCACAGTCCACACCCACTCTGATTCACACAGGCATGTTACATCTGGGCCCTGTAGGCTGTGCCCTTATAGGTCCTCACTTAACAGGTAGGACCACCGTGGAGCAGAGGTTAAGAGACTTGTCCAAGGAGAAATGATTTGTATAAAGTCGCTCAGCAAGCTAGGGTTGACTCTCTAACTCTCAGTCTGGCGTGCTTACCAGATTTGGTTGGGAATCCCTTTCCTGCTTTCTTACCAGCTGATGGTGTAACAGTGGGATATCTAGTCAACCTCTCTGAGCCTCAGTTCCCTTATTTTCAAAATAGAAAAAATAAAACATCTCAAAAGTCCTCATGAGAATAAAAATGGAATAAAGTATGCCAATTACCCAGCCCAGATCTGGAGTACAATCAAAGGCATAATACATGTTCTTTTCCTTCCCTTCTCTTCCTTTCCATTCCACCATATGGCAAGGAGGGTTTTGGAATGCTAACAGACTCACACTAGCACATCTTGCTAAACAAGGAACCAGTTCAATATTAGTGACTGGGGGTTGGTTCAGCTGGGTTTTTACTATCAATCGACCCATCACAGAGCTTGTCATTCCTTCCCAATTATAACAAGAAGCAACACTAGGGTGGCTGAGTGTCACATTCCCTCTGGGTTTCCAAAAGAGTTTAACTCCAACCTCCTATGATGAATCTCTAAGTTCTGTACTAATTAATCTAACACTACTAGCTTCTTTCCAAAAGAGGAGTAGAAAAAATGCGAATATACCTGTATCACATGCCTGCCCCTCCTCCACTTGCCTCATGCCTGGGAGGTTTAACATTCAGTGGCCTCATCAAGAAGCTTCTTTGTCTCTGGCTTCCTACTGGGTTTAGTCAATGGGGGGCACCAGCAGGAGCCAAGAAATGAGGAGCAGACTGAAGTTGGGTATTTATTCCCAGCTCCCTCCCTGCCAAGTCATTTCAGGTTCACTGTGTGCCACTACCTAAGACCACAGGTAGAACCTCTACCTAAGACAACAGGCAGTCCTGACCTTTTGTGGGCTTAGGTAACCACTTCCTCCCTCTGCTCCTTGAGGCCCCCAGGGCAGTCATGGTGCCCTATTTCATTGTCAGCTACAGGGAAGTGAAGGATCTCTTCTTGGTGTCTCTTAACCTTGCCCATACCTTTGTAAATAATTCTTTACTTAGTTCTCTTCACTTGTTCTGTGTGAGTGTCATCTCTTTCCTGCTGGGATCCTGACTAGTAAGAAACCTAGGGCTCCTTCTAGACCTACTCGCTAGATCTATAGAAGTCTAGCCTGGTACCTCCTGTCCTTTAAAGGCTCAGTAGCCAACATCTGATGAATTAGTGAGTCAATGAATGAATAAGCTTTGAATATCCCATCCAGATTTGTAGGCTGAGATGCATTTCTGGAGCTTGTGCTAATGCCATAGATAACAACTCTCATTATACTGACCAGACTCGAGAGGTGAGGAGAATCCAACAAAGGTGGATTCCCAGAAGGACTGTCCATAGCGTGAGTCTGTTCTGCATTACAGGGACACTTGGCAGTGTTATTTATTTATTTTTTTAGTTTTAACACTGGATCAGAATAGGAATCACCCCATGTATTGATGGCTGAGGTGGAGTTTAACTCCTTTATTAACCCCATTTGGGATAAAGCTGCTTCCACATTGTGGACATGGCAAAACTCTTGCAACAGACTACTAAGAAAGGGAATATAATTGATACCATCACAAGAGACCTTTTCGTACTTTTACCCCATGGGAGAAAGGATTGTTATGTGCAGTTCTTGTATCTTTTCCATGAATGCACTGCATTTGGGAAAATTGCCTTTGGATGAGGCTGAAGTTGCCCAGTCTCCACTTCATCTGCTTTTGCCCATTCACCTGCACTGAATTAATAGTTCTGCATGGAAATAGGTGGCAAGCTCAAATTATTCAAGACTATTGAGTCTTTTCTGGTTTCACTATAAATTGTAAATAAGACACAGATATAGGAAATGTGCCAAGGTGTGATGAAAGCTTTTCAAAAAAGATAGTTGTCTAGGTTACTCAGCTAAAAAGATTGAAGGAAATATGGTTTAAATGTCTGGACATTTTACTGGTGTCAGAAAGCAATTCAGCTACCCCACCTAGCAGATTCTTTCAGAATAATAAAAGGCCACTTGAATGGGATTGTCTTTGAGTTGATAAGGAAGATCATGAAACACAGTATATTAACAAAGTCTATAAAATGGGGCAAGGGAGAGTGTTTTGGCATTGCTTATCAAAATAAGAAGAATGCACCAATTAACTGGAAAGATAAACTTTAGTCAAAGGAATGTTGTAGACCATAAGAGGATATTAATGCAATCTTTTGTGATTATTTCAAATTTTCTACTTCCTCAGATCAGACATGGAAATTGGAATTTTTATTTGTCTTTCTGATGTAACGGTAAGGAAATTAAAGGGTTTCTTTTTTCTGACTTTGTTAGAAAATGAAGCATTAGGTGAAATTCTCTTGCATGAAAAGAGATCTCTCACAGATGCAGGGGGAAAAGAGAAAAAAATAAAGGGAGCATCTAAATGTCTATTCTTTAAGCTGGCAAGTGACCTGAAAGGGGGTGTACTGCCTCTCTCTCTTCAATAAAGATCACCCTAAAACTGAACCATGGAATTCCCCCACCCTTAACCCAATCTCAGTTCTCATCCACACATACCTTATCAGAGCTACTAGCCATTTGACAGACATAAGACTGTTCAGGGTACAAGAACACTTGCCAGAAGGTAGGGTCTCCCCTCTGAGGATGGAGAAAGGAGAAGGTACAGGACAAAGACTGGGTTACACATGGAGGGAAGAGCAGCTGCTACCTGGAGGCCCAACATCCAGACGCCAGAGTCCCCACACACCAAGGCTTAGGGAAACAGGTAAGCCCCTTGCACACCAGTGCTGCAGTCACAAAATGGGTAGACTACTCTTTCTTGGTCTTTACCTTTCTTATTAACTTGATAATGCGAATGATCAGAGGCACTGCGTAGAGATTAGAAAGTACAAATTTGGGTTCTGATTCCTCCTCCTGCACTTAATAGCCATGTGGAGTTGGACACTTAACCTCTCTGTGCCTCTGTTTCCTCTGGCCAGGTAGGGCATCATTACCACTATCTACTTCTCAATGTTATACAAGTAATGTTCCACAAGTTGTAGTGAGAATAAACAGACTGTTCATGAAAATGTTAAAATCATAGGGCATTGTATGTGCAACTATGAGAGATAGAAGGACTTCTAACCACTTGTTACAGGTTGAATTGTATCCTCTGCAAAACTCATGTGTTGATGTCCTGACCCCCCAGTCTATCAAACTGTGACCTTATTTGGTGATAGGGTCCTCCCTGAGGTAATTGAGTTAAAATTAGGTTATTAGGTGGGCCCTTATCTAATATGATTGGTGTCCTTCTAAAAAGAGTAAAGTTAGATACAAACATGCATAGAGGGAAGACAATGTGAAGAGACCCAGAGAGAAGATGACCATCTAGAAGCCAAGGAATGCCTGACGCCACCAGAAGCTAGAAGAGAGGCCTGGACCAGCTCCTCCTCTCATGACCCTCACAAGGAACCGACCCTGCTGACGCCTGGATTTTGGACTCTGGCCTCCAAAACAGTGAGACAATTAACTTCTTTTCTTTAAGCCACCCAATTTGCTTTTGTTACAGTAGCCCTAGCAAACTAATACATTATTCATTCTGTGGTTTACAGATGAGAAAACTTAGGTTCAGAGAGGTATAGTGACTTGCCCAAGGTCACACAGGCAGTTAATTCTGAATCAGGACCAGAACCTGATACTTCCTGTTCTTAGAACAAAATTCATCATATTATAAAGGACTATTAGTAAAAAGAAGGAATTGGCTTTAGATACCAAAGCAATAGCTGCTACTTCTAGTAAAGGTCTGACATCCGAGATTCCATGACACAAAAAAACACCAGGGTAATGGCTGGATTGCCCAGATTGTGCTCCAGATCTGGTGCCACATTTACAGGTCAAAATTAACCTCTGAGTAAAGAAGGAAAGAGGGTCCAATTGCTCCTTTCTTGTGCCTCTGAATGTCTGAGACTTGTCAATGGACAAGCGTGTAGGCACCTCCTCACCACTCATAGGATTTAGCAATGAAATCTGACATTTGTTGCTCCACTGTTGCACCAAAGCCCATCTCAAATTTTGCTACCGTCAGCACAGCTGTGGGTGTTCAGCAAGAGCTCTGACCCTGTCTGACTCTCTCCCACCCTCCTTCCCTTCTCTCCATTAAGCAACAAGATAAATAACTTTTGTCCTGATTGTTCTTTTAATGCACAGGCTGGAGAAGAAATTATAACCTCTATGGAAGGGAAGCATGGTTAGTCAACCTGACATTGCTGTCATCCTAGAAGCTGGGCATGTTGATTTATTCATGCATAGCCTTCTGTTTTCCCTGTTACTGGCACAGACTTCTTCGATCAGTCCAGCCAAGCCTACAGCATGGAGATACAGAATGAGATACATGTGAAAACCTGGGTATACTTATAAAGGGCTTTTTGCTGCAGAATGGTGAATTCCTGCTTAGGGGTGTGATGTCAGGGCAGTGGAACATTTTCACAAGGCTGAAGAGCTGAAAATGAAATTGCACTGGAGAGCCATATACTACTTACAAGACTCGGAGGTTCTTGAGTCCAGCAAAATCCATCTTGGTGATTTTGGTGATATTATTTCTGTCCAGGTCACTGTAATGGAGAGAAATTTGGGTAAGATTTTTGCAGACTACACTTGTGGTCTATTTAACCCAGACTGGCTTGGACTGGAGGATGTTGCTTGTCAAGGAGAAGGCAATTCCAATGATTAACGTTATCCCCTGAGCATGCCCAACCAACCTTAAATTAAGGACATTGTATGGAATAAGCTGTCTATTATGTATATAGTAGAGCCCTGTTATATTTATCTACTTGGCTTCTGTTGCCCCTTCATCCAGTATCAAAGTTTTCTTTGGAAGCCCCCTCTCCCAATTCTCAGATAACGTCATATAAGTGAGGCTGATTCCTCTTCTCAGCTCCAGGCTTGATCTAGACCAGGCTTATAACCATCTCCATTCCTTCTAACCACAGTAATTGTTTCACGAACATGTACATGACTCAAATTCCCAGTAGCTCCCTCTCCACTGGGCTTTCTAAGCTGTTCAGCACCACTAGAAGCCACCTGGCCACCACAAAGACAGAGCTTTCCAGAGTCAGGAGACTAGGAGACTGATTCCTGGTGCTACCCTGTGAGTATCTGGATCCACCCATGCCTGAAGTCAGATATCTCTGTATTTTGAAATTACATGACCCATACTATCCTACCTCTTTTACATTTTGTCTTAAATCAGTTTGAGTTGAATTTTCTATCACTTGAAATCAAAATAATCTTGGCTGAATTTGGTGCCTGTCTAGGTACTGTCTCTTTTCTGGCTAGTGTGCAAATTCCCTCAAGGCAAAGATAGTATCTCCTTTAACTCCATAGCCCAACATAGAGGGTATGTGACTGGCACAGAGTAGAGGTAACTGCACTAATCTCATACATTAGGTAGACAGCTACATGGACTACTTCTGCCTCAAGCTGTAGGCTTAAGTTCTTGAAAATGGCCCCAAAGATGAGGATTTGCCATGAAGAACTGAAAGCGTTATGGTGGTATTTGCACAAGGGGGTGGGAAGGGGGGCACCAAAACCTGGGTTAGGGAAAACCAAAGTCAAGAATGAACCTAGGAACAACTGTATAAATATTCTGTACTCACAAAAACTACCTAAGACTTGATGCAAAAAAAAAAAAAATTTTTTTTTTTAAAGCACCGTGAATGTTACAATTCTTAATCATGGATGCTGATCAGTCAATCCCTATTAATCATTCCTTCCTTGTAAGAAACTTTTCAAGATTTTGGCAAAATTGGAGTTTTGGCAAGGTTTTCTATAAACTGGTTTTGCTTTCCTCCAAAACATTTAAGTACTAAGAGGCCATTTTCCCAATGACAGATCCCCATCCAAATATCCACAATTTCTTTGCTTTTCCTAGTCAGGTCCTAAAGTTGCCATCCTGCAATCATGCTTCAGAAAGACTTCTGAGTTACAATTTTCAGATTCCAGTACTTTGTATAAGGAGGGATTAGTCTCCCCGTATTGGCAATAATACTGAACTGGAAATCAAGTGAGTTCTTGAGTAACCTCACCTGGAAATCACTTCCTCTCCTTCTTCCAGGCTTCCACTACCTAAAATAGCAATCACAGTATTTCCTAAACAGCCTGTGATGAAGAAAGACAGTATTTACACTGCCCAGACTAAGTTGAATGCAGGTAAAGGAAGCACAAGAATTACCCAGGGAAATAGAGACAGGCTGCCCGTGGAAGGATTAAACACCAGCACCCAGAGAGGAATCTGCGTGTGCTCATAATAACCCTGAGTGTTCTTCTCACCTCCCATCTCAGTTGGGACAGATGTTTGAGGACCTTGACAACTGCAGATATGACATTGCAACTAAGGGTTTAATTAAGGGGACACAGCATGGTGTCTCTGAAGCTTGTGCTAGTGGCTATGGCACCAATATTTTCAACTAATATTTCTGAATCCCTGCCTTGCCACATAGTGAGTGACCTAAGGGCAGTTTACATCATTTCTGAGGCTCAGTTTCTCCATTTATAAAATGAGTGTAACCATCTTGACCTTAAGAATTTTTATGAAGGTTAAATGAGATGATGCATACACAGTCCTTATCTGGCACTTGTTCAATATTTGATAATGGCAGCTATTGCTACTATAATTAGTTGAACTATGCTCCCCAACATCTCCACTCTGACATTTCAGTGCACTGAGAGCAGCTGACCACACTACCCCAAACTCTGTACCTAGAGATAAATCCTGGACTCCCCAAGAGACTCCCTTGGCATGCTGTCTTCCTACAGATCAGCGAGGGGTGCATGCGGATGACAAGCAGAGTGACAGTGCCACAAGTGGCCGCTTGTGCTGGCCTCTCCCTCACAGCATTTCTATGACACCTATTTCCATGGTACCTCCCCCAACCCTGCCAGACTTCCAGGGAGAAGGTCAGGAGTATGTGGGCTCTGAGGGGAGATAGGTCATGGTTCAAACCTCTTTCCCATCCCCAACTCCCAGCTGTGGGAGTCAGAGAGATTTACTTGACTTCTATGAGCCCCCATGCTTTACATACTATTCCCCTACTTGCAGACTTTGGGATCTGAGAAGCACAAAGCCTGGACTGCAAACATGCTTAGTTGAAATGGGAATTAATTAAATTAACACTGAGAAAAAGATACACTACTTCATGTGCTCACCCCTCCCCCAGCCCCTATCGTCCCAATCCGGGCTCTTCTTTCTGGAACTTTAGCCAGATTTCTTAACGTTCAGCTTTGGCCTTTGAGGAACTCGGCAGATCTCACCTCATATGAGTTCAGAACCATCTGCACACATGATCCTGAGTGGTCCTAGATGGGGAAGCCACTCCAGTGTTTAGACGTGGGGTAGGGCTGTGGAGCGGTATTAAAACATGTCTGCAAATAGTTTCTTTGACAATCCTGCCATCAAGAGGAGGAGTCTATTCTCTTTCCTCCTGAACCTGAGCAGACCCTTGTGACTGCTTGGACAAATAAGACTGGAGTGGAAATGACACTGGGGAACTTCTGAGGCAAGGTTAGATGAGGCAGTAAGTAACTGCCTGGCTCTCTCACTGGAGCCCCGAGCTGCCATGTGAAGACCAGAAGACCTAAAGCTGCCACTGGTAAGACCATGCATGGGGACCAGAGACAGACGGGGGTCGTGGGAGGGGTGCCTGAGGAGCCCTAGCTGCTCCACCCTGGCTATTTGATTCTTCCTAGCCTAGAGTTGCGTAAGAGGTACACCTGTGAGATTCCAACTCCAGCTATGACTGATGAGAAACTCTAAGCCAGATCACCTAGCTGAACCACTCTTGAATTTCTGCCCACAGAAACTGTGAGAGAGTGTAGTAAAATGAGTGCTGTGTCTTAAAACATTAAGTTTTGAAGTGATTGTTTTTCAACAATAGAGAGATGGAAGAGAAAGATAATTCCCGAATATTTAATTTGCCATTAATAATGGAGCTCCATTCACATGACTCTCAATGAAATGCCATTTCTAAGGCTTTCTTGCAACCCTGAGACCCTCAATTATGGTCAAGGAAAGCTCACAGGGGCCAAAGATACCATGTCATTGCAGGAATGGGGTGGGAACTGGTCCTTCTCTCAGGCTCTGAGGAGTAAAGACTGAATATTTAGGGCTGCCCATCCCTTCAGGTGGGGCTTTCCATACTATGGGATTCACCCCGGTGTTAAATTAGTAATCACAATAGTTGGTGCCATTCACTGAACATTCTGGCAGGGGCTGGCAAGGTGTCCACCAAACACTATTTTCTCTCTGTCGACCAACTTCCCTATGTCTGGTGTACAGGGACTACACTTCCCAGTTTCCCTTGCAGATAGGTACAACCATGTGACTGACTGGTTCTCACTATTACAGGGGCAGAAACAATATATGCTGCCTTCAGGCCTCATCCATAACACTTCCCTGCCTGATCCTTCATACTCTTTCTCATCCCTCATATTGGGCTGGATCCAGTGGAGGATTCCAAGAATGGAAAATTCAAAGAGCTTGAGTCCCTGCATGACTTCATGAAACAGTCCTCCCCTCTCTGTTTACCACATCAGATTCAGACATGTTCAAGAAATAACACTTAGTCCACTGAAATTTTGGCCCTATCTGTTATAGCAGTCTACATTGACAAATGCAATATCTGAGTCAGGAGCCTTCCAGCTTTTTCTGTTTGTTTTTTTCCCTCCTCTTTGCAGCAGTTCTGAAACGTGGGTATTATTATCTTCCTTCAAGAGATAAAAATACTAAAGATCAGCCTTAATAAGAGCTGATATTTGTTGGGCCCAAACTATGTACTGGCCAGTGTGCAAAAAACTGTATGTTTCTTCTCTCCTATCCAGATAGCAATTATATGTGGTAGGTACTATTATTATTCCATTTTTCACATGAGGAAGCTGGAGCTTAGTCTCCCCTGCCCCCCATCTAAGCTTAGGAGATTTTGCCCATAAAGCAACTTACCATGAGGTCACACAACCAGTAAGTGCAAAGGCTGGGATGTGAACTCAGGCTCTCTGAATGCAGAGGTCATGTTATTTATCACCTCTTGCTGCCCATCTTTAACTAGAGTCTAAGTTTTTTCTACTGCTGATCAGGTTAACTGTTGACTGAAAGAAAAATTAATGAATAAATGAATAAAAAGAATAGAACAGAACAGAATTTCCCATCCCTATGATTCGAAAAAAGGAATATGGTACTCCTAGAGTACCCATACTCACTGTTCCCACCCCCAGCCAAGATGGCACGCCTCCTACTCTGTCTCCCAGTGATGTCTGGGCCAGTGGGAGTGCTGAGCCTCTTTGCAAACTTGAGGGGGAAGTGCTTTCTTGCTCTTTTTGCCCATGTCTGGTTTCTGCCATGCTGCTCATCATCTACCATCTTGCTTCCGTAACCAGCCATCACCATGGAAATTTCCTGCATTCTTTTTCCCCATTCCAGTATGGTATTTTCACATCTGTTTGACACTTTTTGTAGGGTGGGGATGGAGAAAAACTTGGAACAACATAGGAAAAAATGAAACAGAAATGTCCTAGGGCAGTCCACTGTCCCGATCTCGGCACATAAACATTCATACCCTTTTTCTGATCCACTCTGTGGCAATCCTGCAAAATTTCCTTTTCACCTTGGCCCCTCTGGGAAGGGGAGCAGTAAAAACCACCTGCAATAAGCAGCATGGTGTGGAGGAAAGAGCATCAATTGTTAAACCCGGCTCTGCACTGAGTCCTCACTTCTTAGCTGCGTGACTTTAAGAAAGTTATTTCACTTTGTTGAACTCCAGCTATTGGTATCATTAAGACTTTTGTAAGCTATGACTGAGAATACCAGCTTTCTAGGATTACTGTGAGACTCAAGAGGTAAACTGTGTGAAGAAGTACTTTCTAAACAACACTTGGAGTGGTTAATTACTCACCCACAGCCAACAACTAGGAGGGAGGGGATGCCGAGGTAGAGATTATGATTGGCTTCAAAAAGATGTTTCTCTGTGATGGTGAAGCCTACAGAGTTAGAGACTACACAGTCAATTCAGACCAGACTTTAAGTACCCCTGCCCCCTGTACAAGAATAAAGAGTGATTCCACTCCTAGGAATTTACCCTAAGAATGCAGGAGCCCGGTTTGAAAAAGACATATGCACCTCTATGTTTATCACAGCACTATTTACAATAGCCAAGAAATGGAAGCAACCTAAGTGTCCATCAGTAGATGAATGGGTAAAGAAGATGTGGTACATATACACAGTGGAATATTATTCAGCCATAAGAAGAAAACAAATCCTACCATTTGCAAGAACATGGATGGAGTTAGAGGGTATTATGCTCAGTGAAATAAGCCAGGTGGAGAAAGACTAGTATCAAATGATTGCACTCATCTGTGGAGTATAAGAACAAAGCAAAAACTGAAGGAACAAAACAGCAGCAGACTCACAGAACCCAAGAATGGAGTAACGGTTACCAAAGGGAAAGAGGGGACTGGGGAGGATGGGTGGGAGGGAGGGAGAAGGGGGAAAAAGGGGCATTACAATTATCAGACAATGTAGAGGGGGCATGGGGAAGGCAGTATATACAGAGAAGACAAGCAGTGATTCTATAGTGTCTTACTATGCTGATGGACAGTGACTGTAATGGGGTATGTGGTGGGGACTTGATAATGGGGGGAGTCTATTAACCATAATGTTGTTCAAGTAATTGTACATTAATGATACCAAAATAAAAAAGAAATAAAAAGAAATAAAAAATAAAAAGAAAGAGAGAAAGAAAGAAAGAGAAGGAAGGAAGGAAGGAAGGAGGGAGGGAGGGAGGTAAGGAAGGATTAAGAGTGCTGCCTTCTGGGTTTCAGGAAGGAACGTAAGGTCTTAGCATAAGTTGAACTTGTAAGGACCACCTTCCAATGCAGGAGTTCTCCACTATAGGGGTAACCAGTGGGCATTTGTAGTAAATGCATGCTCGGCATGATGCCTAGTATATATACTATTGTGATGGGTCCTCATAATTTTGAGATCTATAATTCTCATATTTTGGGGGCCCAGACCATGTGGGTTTAAAAAAAATGGATTGATCCTTGCCCTCAGGGAGCTTGGGGTCTAGTTGAGGAGAGGGACTACTTGGAGAACAATGTAAGAATGTGAAAAATTAAATATTAAGAGGTGTGGCCTAGATTCCATGGGGCATAGGGGTCAGAGGTTTGAGACTGCTGTAAGAGTAGGACCTTAGAAAGAAGACCTGGAGCAGATGGGAAGGAAGTGCACTGTGGTGACAGCAGGGGCAATGGTGGGAATCACAGGGAAATGAAAGGTCTGAAGGCAAGGGCAGCAAGCTCCTATGGTGTGATGCACTCATGTGTGAGACCCTAGGGCTGCATGTGGGGAGCCCTGCTCAAGAAGAGGGTGAGAGGAGCCAGAGTTCAGGTGTCCCACGGCCCTGTTGACCCCTTGTTTACCACCAGCAAAGAGGAGGTTCCAATCACACCAGAATATGTTGGGGAGGGGACTCTGGCCTCAGCTGCACTTATTCTCTCTCCACCTTTTTCTAACCTGGGAGGCAGACCTAAAAGGACCACATTGCAGGGCTTGCTCCTGGGCCCTATTGCTCATCTTTAAGTTGAACAGGAGGTGGGAAGAAGGGAGCAGAGTGAGGAGAGGGTATTTATTCTCCTGGTTCCCTCCCTGAAGGATCAGCCAGGTTAGCTCATGCCTCCTGGCTCTTCTTCATGACTGACTACTCGCTGATTCTAGAACACTCTACCCCCTCAACTCTTCTGGCTTTGGGGTGGCAACAGCTCCCTTGCTTCCAGTCCTGTTCCTTGAATCACACCCACAATTCTGAAAAAGTCCCTTTGTAAATCAACCATCTTGAAATGATCCTAATGTGAGTTTTCTACCTATCTTCTTTTTCTGAATGACACATCATTCATTCATTTATTCATTCAACAAATATGTCTTGTGTATTAAGTTTCAGGTACTGCACTCACTGCTGGGATACAGAACTGAGCTGTAAATAGCACTGCATGGTCTCTGCCCTTGAGCAATGTGGAGTTTCGTGGGGAAGAAATAAATAGAGAATCAGTTACCATAGATTTTGATAAACACTCTATACTAGGGGTTGGCAAACTTTTTCTTTAAAGGGCTAGATAGTAAATAATGTAGATTTTGCCAGCCATATTTTTAATCATAACTATTCAACTCAGCTTCCCAGCATGAAAGCAGCCATAGACAATACACAAACTAATGGGTATGGCTGTGCTCCAATAAAGCTTTATTTACAAAACAGGCTGAAGGCTGGATTTGGCCTGGGGGCTGTGGTTTACAGAATCCCGCTCTGTACTGTGCCAGAGGTATAAACAAAAGCTTATGGGAGAGTATGGAAAGGAATATGGAGTAATTGGGTTTTAAGGGTCAGTAGAGGCTTCCAGGAAGAGGAAACATTTTAATTTAGACCTTAAGAATGTGTTGGCCTTAGCTAGGTTGGCTGGCATGGGAATATGTGAGAGGGAGGAAAAGGATTCTAAGTAAAGGAAATAGCATGCATGAAAGCCCAGAGGCATTGCCTTAGGAGAAGTGCGAGCAGATTTGTTTGGCTGTTAAAACATGTTGAGGGGAAAGCAGGAGTCCCTTCTTTCCTTCCTTCCTTTCTCCTTCTTTCCCTCCCTCTTTCCACTCTTCTCTTCCTACAATATGCCTTTCTTAAACATCTGCTCTGGACCTGGTATTCTGTTGTGGGTAGGGATAGAGTGTTGGACAACAACAAAAAGCTCCTTCCGGGAACTTTCATTCTCTTGGTGAGTGTGGCAGACAGACTCTAGGGCAGCTTCCATGATCCCAACCTCCTGGTATTAGCACCCTTGTGTAATCCCTTCTCCTTAAGCATGGGCATGACCTATTCATTTGCTTCTCACCAATACATGGCAAAGACGTCAGGATGTCCCTTCGAGATTATATTACATACAGCTGTTTTACGTGTCTTGCTCAGGGAATCTTTCCCTTGCTACCTGTGTTAAAGCCAGCAACCACACTAAGGAAGACCACATGGCACGGAGCCCAGAGCAAACTCCACAACCAACCAGTAGGGAACTGAGGATGCCTCGCAAGAGCCCAAACTCTCAATCGCACAGGCTGCAAGGAACTGCATTCCGCCAACAATCTTGAGAGCTTAGAAGTGTATCTGTCCCTAGTTGAGCCTCAGATGAGACCACAGCCCTAACGAACACCTTGACTGCAGCTTTTGGAGATCCTGAGGCAGAGACCCCCAGCTGACTGCACAATAATAAACGGAGTTGTTTTAAGCAGCCAAGTTTGTGGTAAGACTATTATTATGCAGCAATAGAACACTAATTCATGGGACCCAGGCAACCACAAATAAACAATAGGACCACAGATTTCAAGGAAATAACTAGGAAATAATTTCAGGGTAAGACCCAGACAGAGCATGAGAATGGGGAGAATGAGAAGGAAGTGGGGACACTAGCTAGGGTGGCCAGGAAAGGACTCTCTCAGGGAGAATTATTTGGTCTGAGACCCAAAGGAAAAGAAGGAGCCAGATGAGGGTAGAGGTTGAAAGAAAAGATTTTCAAGTAGAGGAAGAAAATTGCAAAGGCCCTGAGTAGAAAGAGCATTTGAAAGGCCTAACCAACAGAAAGGAGGTCAGAAGACTGGAGCAGAATGGCACCAAATGGGATCATAGGGGCAGGTGGCACCTGAACTGTGGAGCATCCATGGGGCAGACTTGATGCGTTCAACAATCAGAATCACAGAAGGGGTGAAGCAGATAAATTACTGATTTAATAGCACTCAGTCTCCCTCCCCTGCCATTCAACCTGCTCTGTACAGCCAGATTCATTTCCCCCAAATCCCAATTTCTTCACAGTGCAACAGCTCTGCAGCCAGGGGTGTCTCACAACTGTTCTCAGGCTGCCTCATTTAATTCTTTCTTCCTTCGGTTCACAGACATTTACTGAGCACCTACCCAGTCCAGGAACTGTGCTAGGCACCCCACTGACACATACGCTGTTTTTTGCTGGCCTCCAGAGCCCTCAACATCCTTTCTCCATCCAAATCTAATCACAATATTATGGATTGAATCATGAGCCCCCAAAAGATAAGTTGAAGTCTTAACTCCCAGTACCTGGAAATGAGGCATTATTTGGAAATAGGGTCTTTGCAAATGTGATGAGGTGAAGCTGAGGACATTAGGGTGGGCCCTGATTGAATATGACTGGACTCCTTATAAGATGAAGAGACAGAGACACACAGGGACAATGCCATATGACGACAGAGACAGAGACTGGAGTGACACAGCTGTGAGCCCAGGAGGGCCAAGGATTCCCAGCCACTACCAGAAGCTAGGAAAAGCCTCCTCCCCTATAGATTTCAGGGCAAGAAAGGACTCTCCCCTGTAGATTTCAGAGTGAGTGCAGCCCTGCTAACTCCTCAGATTTCAGACTTCAGCTTGCAGAATGTGACAGAATCCATCTCTGTTGTTGTAAGCCACCCTGGCTGTGGCACGGTGTGAGGGCAGCCTCAGGAAACTGATACACCTCTTTCAAGCTTTGCAAAGCCTCCCACCCTCCTCTCTGCAGCTTTCCCAGCCTCTCCGGCCTGCACTGATGTCTCCGTTCTCTGAACTCCTGAACTTCTGCATCATTTAGCCTCTGCACAACTCATTTTGGTCTTTCATCACATTTCCTACCACCTCGTGTGTTGCTGTCTGTTTGCCTCGCCTCCCAAAGGAGAGTGAAGCTCCATGGGAGCCAAGACCACAGATTCTGCTCCCCTCAATTCCTTCCAGACATCTCTAATGCAGTGAGGCCCTTTGGAGACACTCAGAGAAATGTACACTATGTTGAAGAGTTTTGTTTTTTAGAATTTTTTACATTTTACTTATTAAGATTATCAATGTTTTCCACAATAAACATGCGTTACTTGTGCACTTTTCTTTCCTCTCAAAAAAATATTGGAAAAAGTGGTCCAGTTGGAACAGGACTCTCCCCATAGCTTAAGTCAACAGCAGAGCTAAAGCCATACAAGACTTTGGAACTCTGGCCAAAAGAAGATGATCTCTGGTGAGCCCAAGGGCAGTTCTGAGGAGTTGCTCAGACTGTTCTACCCTAACGGTGTTTTTCTTCTTTGCTTCTTCTCCACAGCCCAAAGGACTTAGTGTCATCCATCCATTTTCTCCAATGGAAGACAGAAAACAGCATGTGTTCAAGAGCCATCAACTTACCATCCCACCAGGCCATAAGCAGCCACGTCTCCCTGTGGATCACCCTCACAGAGCCCCATCTCATGCTTTACCTCTCCTGACGTGTGAAACAGGAGGCATTATTCAATTATTCTCTGACTTTCACTTCGTTCTCATTCGTTACATAACCACATACCAGTTTAAAAACATATACATGCATTCAGGAAAGAGATGATTGAATTTGATTTAAAAAATTGGCTTCACAGTACCTCAGTTGTTTGGGAACTAAGCCTCTCTGGACTAAATTTCTGGCTTGGCAAAACTCACGCATATATAATTTTACACCTGCAGAAGTTTGCAGCCAGCGCTGTGCAGACAGCTACCTGCAGGGAGGAGAATGGGCCAGACAGAGGGGCAACCTGGATGGCTTAATGTAGGGGTAATGAAGGCCCTGCACAGAGCAGGGTGAGGGGGGAGTCTGCACTCTTTCTTTCCCTGCAGCAGGTGGGTTCCCTGTCTGCCCATCTTGCTCTGTTCATCTTCTCGCTCCAGCAGGAGAGCACATATGTGGGGCATAACTAGCCCTTTGCTGGAGGCAGTAGAGAAGAACTGCAAACTGGTAGCACACAGGCCAGTTCCGGCCTACAGACATGTTTAGTCTGGCCCTCAGTATGGTTTTAACATTGGAAAGTAGTTGCCAGTTTGGAAGCATTTCACATACAAACCTGGAATTCTGGGTTGT
The DNA here is from genome assembly GCF_040802235.1 of Manis javanica. Taxonomy (NCBI): domain Eukaryota; kingdom Metazoa; phylum Chordata; class Mammalia; order Pholidota; family Manidae; genus Manis; species Manis javanica. Next base: position 49,938,572 of record NC_133156.1, read on the forward strand.
CTCCAGAAAATCAGATGATCTGATAACCCTGGGCCTCAATGGCCACTGTAAACTGGAGCTACAAAGCAACTGCCCACTTTGAATGAGGCATGTACTCTGTAATTCCTTGGTCCTATTCATCTGCTTCCCTGCTTGGTCCTTACAGGCATTTGAGTTTGAGATCCTTGCTCCAGAGCAAAATGCCGAAGAAAGCAGACCCTGGAATCAGATAGTCTGGGTACCAGATAGTGGTGTGATTTTAGGCAAATTCCTTAAGTCACCCCCAAGTTTCTGTTTCCTCATCTGTAAAACTGGTATAACAGCACCTAGCTCCTAGGATATTGTGAGGATTAAATGAGATGAGAAAGTGATTTGAGTACAAAGTATTCAGTAAATAATCATTACCATCAATTGCTGATTATTATTCATACAAAATGTAAGCACAGTTAGACATAAAAGCCCTTAGGGGACCTCAGTGCTCAAGTAACTTTGGAGGGGCATCTGACCTAATCCACAGCTCTTCACCCATATCTTCCTAGTCTACCCAGTCACATCCTCAATAAAGCATCTGCAGGGATCTCTGCCTTTGTGACACATCCCAGGACATCCCAGCCCTCACTCAGAAAAGAAGAAATAAAAATAAATCCTTCCCAAGTTCTTCTCATGACTACCTAAGGCAACTTATTCCTTTCTAATCAATAACCTCCAGGTGATGACTATCAATCCAAAAGGTTCCTCCTTAATGTCTCATTTTATCATGCCCAGAAATCTCAGATGCTTTCCAAATCTCGGGAAGCCTATTCTCAAAGACTTTCTCCCTGCTGCTTATAACAGCATATGAAAAATTAGCAAACCCTTGGGAATTAAGAAACAGAACTCTTAGGAGAGACTGGGGTCAGTCTTTGAACATGTGACAAGAAATGTTGAGCTCATGGTACAGCAGGGAGAATTCTATGTGTTCACCAAACAATTTCATTTTTCTTAACAGCAAGCTTAAATTTCCTGGCACCCCTTGTTTAGGTGGGGCCACGTGACTTAATTCTGATTAAAGGAATGTGAATAGAAATGTTATATGCCATTTCTAGATGATGTCACAGAATACCCTGCACAACATTATTCTCTCTTCCTTGGTCTTATCTTCCTTGACATGTGTAGGCCGTGTGTCCCAAGATGAAAAGGCCTGTGTTCCTGAGTGACTATATGGAGTACAGGCCACCCACCTCTATCCAAACCAACTGTACTGGACTATGATATAAGGAAGGAATACAATTTTATTGTGTTTTGCCACTGACCGTCTGGGCTTACTTGTTCCTGCAGCATAGGCTTATCTATGCTAACTGATACACATGGAAGTTTGATACAGTGAGAAAGAAGGCTTACAAGTTAAGCATTAATAATCTTTCTCTTTGCTCTGTTTTTAATTCATAGCATGACCTTAGAAAATCTACCTCCCCTATATTTACAAGAAAACTGGTTGATGCCCTGGGGCAGAATCTCATTGACCCTGGCTTATCCCCCAGGATACTTCCCACAGACCATGAACCCAATTAACATACCCTGCCTTAAACTATGCATTTTTTTTTAAGAAGACCACATAAGTTCTAGTCAACAGAGGTAGAAAAGCTGTGCCAGCCCACATCAGGGTCTAAATAAATATTTTCAGAATGAGCAATTATTATGCAAGAGTCAATGTGTATTGGGTGTTTACCATGTGGCAAGCACTACATTAAGCACTTCACATTCAGTGCCTCTTGTCATCCTCACAACCAGCTTACCAGGTCACTGCTAATATTAGTCCTGTTTTATGAATGAATAAATAGAGGCATAGGGATATTAAGACCCTCTTCTATGATCACAAGTTAAGTACCAAATGGGCATTTATATTCAGGCAGTCAAGTATCAATGCCTGAGAACTTAGCAATTGACTTGCAAGAAATAAATAGAGTCCTGATGGGTGAAAGACAAACTGAAATGATCTGTTCAGAGAATTTTCATACTACAGTCAAAATTTTAGCTAACTCAATAAACTCCATATCTTATTTATGTATGAACCCTCAGAATTCAGCACAATGTTCAGTACATAAAAGTCACATAAATATCTGTTGAATGACTGAATGATCTGAACTTAGCTCTTTGACAGTTTTATCTGAGTTACATTTGCTTTTCACTGACAATGGCTTGAGATCCAAAGCCAATGTCAGTATTTCATTTATATGAATAAACCTGGGCACCAGTCAGAACTACAGTGACCACATAATTTACCATTCAAACTTGAATGATTTTGTGAGGCAAAGGGTAGCCATTAATAAATGTATCAGGAAAACAGGCAGAAATTAATACTGGCCTGAGCAAATCAATACAAATGGTCATCCTAGCTGGAGCCACAAAACACCCACAAGAGAGGTGAGTGACCAAGCAGGTGCTCACAGGGGGCCTGGTTACCCACCATGTCTGTGTTCTTAAAGATCTCCCCTCCCCCATTGGCCACTTGGGCTGCAAACGACTTCAAAGTCTATGCTGTTTGCAAGATATGCTGTGGCTAAGTGTCATTCTCTGAATGGAGCACATCTCTAAACCCAACAGCCTTAGAGAATACACACTGTTAACCTCTAATATAGGTGCAGTGATCACTTTAAGAAAACAGGAAGGGGCAGACCAAAAAATGCAGTGATTGCTAAAGGAACATAAAGGTGGATTGCACTGCAACAGACTACATAGTATAAACACTAATAATGTGAGTTCAGGCTGAACTGTGACTTTAAAGGAAATTCTTCCTCATAAACATGTCCTGCCATGCCCTAATAACTCTTTAATTTGATGCACATTTGGGAAGGATGATGCAAAGCAATCACAGAATAATGTTACGGTCTGTTGTGAAGGAGGAGTGGCGGAGGGGAGGAATGTGGTGCAACTCGGAGCTAACACCATCCACCAGAGAGCTGGCTCCATTGCTCATTTCACACATGGAGGGCATTTGCTGAGTGACATGTAGGAGATTAGAGACAGGTTCAGCACAAGAAAATGCTGAGTGTCATCTGATGGTGCCATAGAAAACTCCAGGCCAGTAAATTTCTGACCTGCCTTCTCTTGTGAGAGACAGCAAAAGTGGCTTCCACTTGTATGTAGACTCTCCTTTCTAGACCAAGCCTCCTCAGATTTCAACTAGACAATAAGCTCCTTGAGAGCAGAGAATGCTCTTACACATTTGGGCATCTCCCACAGGGCTGACATGGCCCTCTGCCACTGCAGGAAGGCAGGAGGGCACAGATTTGATGACAGCCAGATCAGGAGCTGCAGCCTCAAGGCTCCCAATGCAGCTCCATAATTTGCTAGTTGTGCAGATTGTGCAAGCCACTCTTCTCATCTGAAAAGTGGTGAATAGCACTGGCTAACCTTAGAGGGCTTTGGACATGATCAAATAAAGTATAATGAGAGAAAGGGCTTCTGAAGTTAAAAGACAGTTGTACAAATACAGAAAATTACACTGTTAGGAAAAGCATAATAGTAATAATATATCAGTTTTGCCATGTATTGAATTCTCATGATGTATCAGGCACTGTTCATCTCCTTTGAGTCCCAGCAGCAATTCTAGGAGGTGGATACTATTATAGCCTCACTTTACAGGAAACTGAGGTCCCTAGAGGTTGAGTGATTTGTCACAGTTCACATATCTTCTGAGTAATATTCATTGGGAAATGATTCTGAAGAGCAGAGCTGGAATGTCAGGGCTCCTGCTCTTTGTTCCTGTAACTCCCAGCAAATTGAAGGAACGGAATCTGACTAGTTTATTATGAGCAACCAGGAGGCAAGGGCTGTATGAGTCCTCTCTATGTTTCCAGAACCCAGGGAAGAACTGGGGAATTAGAACTTCTGAATCAAATGCCAGCAGCTCCTCCCTCTCTCAGCCATCCTATCTTGTATACCAACTCTTGGTGTCCATGCCAGACAGCATTTGGTCAAACACACAGCTGATCTGATTTCTTCTATCCAGATACATGGCACTGGTCGCTCAACCCATCATGGTTCTCTGCCTTCACCAAATCAAGAGGCCTTAGCCTTGTGCCTGAGCTGCTCATCCATCCAGGCAGGTACCCCACACCACCAGGCTCATTCCGAGTGCCATGCCTTTGCTCCAGCAAGTCCCCCATCTGTCATGCCCTCTCCCATGGGCCAAAATGAACTGCATCTGGCAGGAAGCGTGGCTGAGGAATGGGGACCTTCTTTAGTGGTGTGCTGAAGAGCTAGAAAGGAGGAGAATGTCTTTGCAGGAAACAATGGGACCACGATAGGCCCCCAAACCCCATTCAGATGGGGGCCATTCTCTCCCATCTGGCACTGATAAAATGCCAAGGAATAGGAATTAGGCAAGGAGAGAGAAGTGCCCATCTGATTCTCCAACCAGTCCTGTATGTTCAGACCCAAGGCAGGCAAACCTCCCTTTCATCATTCATGAAATCGTATCTTCCTTATTATGATAATTTTAAAAAAACTCTGATTAATCTTTTGAGAATCCAATTTGTTTCTTTTGTAAAGAGGAAACAATTCTCTTCTCAGTTTCGGAGGTGGAGACATTCCATTTATCTGTAGGGAGGAAATCTGTTTCCTATTACAAATCACGTTCTGTAGATCTATTTGTAAAGAATAAATCTCTACACTTTATATAGACAAAAGAATTTTTTCTTCACTCTCCTCCAAATATTCATGAAGGGGGTTTTCTGCTTTCTTCTCAGTCATTATGACAAAGACTGGATTTCTTACTTTGAGAAAGGGAAACTTGACTCATTCTCTGAAAATCAGCAGTATCCCAGAGTCATCTAGTATATCTAAGAGACAGCCTACATGGAGTAATTCATTCAATCAGCATTTATGGAGGGAGGCCAAGTGCCAGACCAGAACCAAAACAGAACCTGGGAAGGCACAGACTACAATTAACACCCAAGCCTCCAAATCCTCGTGCTCTAGGTCAGGGGTCAACAAACTATGGCCCATAGTTCAAATAGAGCTCCCTGCCTATTTTTGTATAGCCTGTGAGCTAAGAGTGGTTTTCATATTTTTAAATAGTTGAAAAAAATCCAAAGAAGAATATTTCATGACACATAAAATGACATGAACCTCAAATTTCAGTGTCCTTAAGTATAGTCTTCCCGGAACACTGTCACTCTTACCCAGTTATACAGGTTGTCTGCAACTGCAGAGTAGTTGCAGCTGTGACCGTATGGTTCCCAGAGCCTAAATATTTACCATGTAGTCCTTTACAGAGAATGTTTGCTGACCCCTGACCTAAGAGCTTATGTAGTCCAGTAGGGGCAAACAAAAAAGGAAATGGCAGTGTCATGACTGAACGTTTGTCTCCCCCAGAATGTTCATGTTGAAGCCCTGCCCCTTGGTGTGATGGCATTTGGAGGTGGGACCTTTGGGAGGCACCAGGTTTAGATGAGGTCATGAGGATGGAGCCCCACGCTGGGATGACGGTCATTATAACAAGAGGAAGAGACACGGGAGCACTCTCTCTGTTACGTGAGCCCACAGAGAGAACGTGGCCATGTTCAAGCCAGGAAGAGAGCTGCCCCCAGAACCCAGCCATGCTGGCACCTTGATCTCAGATTTCCAACCTCCAGAGAAATACACGACTGATGTTTCAGCCACCTACTCTATGGTGTTCTGTAATAGCAGCCTGGGCTAAGACAGGCAATCACAATAACAAGTATAAAAATCACATCATTAACATGGAGGGTGAAGCATAATGGTTAGCGGGCAATGGGGTCAGGCTGAAGCTTACTCTGAACTTGGCTGACCTAGTGTTGTAACTCAGGAAATTATTTAAATTCTCTGGGACTCCACTTCCTTATTTGTGAGGTGGAGATAACCACAATGTCCTCCTCCCTGGGTTCCATTCAGAATTAATTAAGTTTATACATATCAGGAGGAGAGAACAATGCCTAGCCTGTAAGTGCTCAGTATCTCTCTGCTCTTATTGTTACCAGTACTGCTGCCTGCACAGCTCCAGGGGTGTGTGGAAGAGGACACAGCAGAATGGTACCCATGAAGCATCTAATGTGTACGGTGGCCCCGAAGTTCAGCAACATGGTGGCCCTGATTACTGCTAATATTGCAATGATACCTGCAATGCTTTGAGGAAAGATGGGGAACAGATTCTCCATTCCAGATGGGCTAGGAAGGTCCTGTTTATTTTTATTGCCACATTGTTCACATATCTATTATGCAGGAGACCCAAGAAGACAACATCAAATAAGCTGTGAAGGACTCCAGCCCAGACCCCCCACCTTCTATGTCTGTTTTTCCCCAGCCCACAGGCCCTACTTGGTCATCCTGAGGTGGGTTTCCCACACCCGTCCCTGTGACTGCACCCTGCTCCCCCGAACTCTCAGGCTGCGGGCTATTTTAAGCCCAAATGAAGGGTTCCTTCTCTCCTGAATGGCTGCAATTTCAGTCTGTGGTTTGTTCACTCTACGTGGCTTGGGGCCATGGTGGTGGTGCGCAGGCCAATGCAAGGGGGAAATTGTTTTAGGAAGGAGCAAGGGGCTTTAGAGGAACCTTTCACTGTGACACATTCTCTGTGGAAACAAAGCACATGGATGAATAAATAAAAGAAAACAACGGTAGGAGAGTCCCATGTATCTGGAGAAGGATGCTTAAAAATAAGACGTCAGAAGCAAGAACACGTTGCAAGCTATGTAGTGCTTCAAACCCTAGAGAAAGGGACTTGCCACTAGTTCCACAAGCCCGTCCTCTATTTTTTCATTAGTCTCTTGAAGGAAGGACCCTGGAGGCTCAGGCAGGTCTCCTGATCTACAGAAACCTTGCCATAGCCTCTAGTATCACGGGGTACAGCCTGGGGGGTTGAGACCATGGCAAAGCCTCCAGGACACCCCCTGGGGGATGTAGGTCCATAGTTCAGTGATGGGCAATGAGCACAGTGCCGGAGACAGCAGGTGAGGGAGGACAACGGAAGGAAACTGAGTGGGAGTAGGGCAGAAGCCCACCACACCTCCGTGTCTACATGCTAAGTCAGGGGAGGCATGGAGAGGAGCTCTCGGGATTCCCCTCTCTTCCTTTCTCTTCCTTCACTTCTCATGTTCCTACAGGGACAGAAGCAGAGTCACTACAATTTCTTCCCTATCCCATTTGCAGCCTCCACACTGACCCACCAGCCTAGGTCAGTTCCTCATTTGTCTGGTTCCATTCTGGAAGCTTTCTCAGATGCTCCATCAGTATGGAATCCCTAAGCAGTCACTGGAGATGAAGGTGGCCTCAGAAGAGAACATCTCCAGGATTGTGAAGGGCTTTGGGTGACACAGATGCGAGGGGGCCTGTGGCCCAAGAGCAGAGTGCTCGCCATCCTAAGTGGCTAGAAGTGGGTGTCACATTGGGTCCCCACCATGGAGGCCCTCTGTACAGACCCTGTTGTGTTTTCTCAGCAAATAGTTTTAAAACAATGCTTTTTGCCTGGGCACATGGTCCCCAGTACACTTATAGTTCCTCTCAGCCCCCACCACTCTGGTGTCACAGGCAGCCCAATTCACCACTTAGATAACCTGTCTGGCCCAAGTAGGTAGTTGTATTTGATTCCAGACTTTAAAATTAATAAAAGCTTTCCCACCTAGTGTAAAAACTCTGTTAGGACAAAAACCAAGTCTTACGGATCAGTCCTGGTGCCAGTGCCCAGCATAGTGCCTTTCCCAGTGCTTCTTCTCAAACAGCAGTGGGCAATGTGAATGTACTGATTGTGATCGGGTCTGTTACACACAGCTTCTGAGCCCTCATGAGAAGAGAGAACAGAAGGGAAGGGAATGAGAGTTACTCACCCAACCATCTCTTTGGGAGACTTGATCCTGTAGGTCTACTGAAGTGCACCCTAACCGCCCAGGGACAAACCGATGGAGACGGCTGTAGGTGAGCCAAACCTTGGCTCCAGTAAAATTGAGAACAGCTGGCACTTCTGAATATCCTGGTCCCTGGGGGTCTGGGCTGAGTGCACACAGGTAAGCACCAGCCCTTTCCCCTTTTTCTTCTTGTCATGCCTAATTACTCCAGGATTGTGCTGAGTCAAGCAACCTGCTGGGGTGAGGGCCCAGGCATGACCTTTTCCATTGCTCTCAGCCAGCTTGTGAGTCTCAAGTAGCCGTGTGCATTTCCACTAAGAAATCCAAGAACAAACAGTTCTGATGCACATGATGCCAAATGCTAAGCCCTACACCTCAGCCCCTTGGAGGATGGCCCCTTCTGAACCAAGGGTGAACAAAAGGGTCTTGTAACAGCCACACCACCTGTATTCAGCCCACCACCTCCTGCGTTCAGCCTTGAAACAGAACCCCTCAGCCATGGAATGTGACATCCAGCCTTGGCCAAAGGCAGCCATAGGAGAAGGAGGCAGGCATGTTTTATGCTCTTATGTAACCTCTGGCTTGGCCAAGTTTTTTACCAAAGGCTTGACTCCCAATCCCTGCACCCTCATCCTGGAGTCAGAGATGTTTACTCTGCACTACTTGAGAAGGAGCACATAGCTCTGCACTTCCCTGCACACATGTGCACGCACAGGCACAGGTGTGCACATCCCTCTGTAAATGTGTGAGAGAAAATCATGCAGCCAAATGCTCTAGACCAGGGTTCACAACTTTGGATGCAATTAGAATCACCTGGGGAGCTTTAAATGTCTTGCTGCCCAGGCCACACTCCAGAGCAATGAAACCAGAATCTCTAGGGATACATATCAGGCATCAATATTATTATAAGGCCCTCAGGTGATTCCAATATGTAGCTGGGCTTGAGAATCATTGCTCGAGGTGAACTCAAAGCCCTGGAAAATTCCATCCACCAACCCATGATTTTAGGCTGAGCTTCCAAGCTGGAATGGAGCTCAAAATATCAGATCCTCAGGCCATAAAGCCAGAAGGAAAGGTGATATTCATTCAACAAACACTACTGAGCACCAACTATACATAAAGCCTCTTCTAGGTATTTAGAGATTGTCTCAAGAGCTATATACTCCCCGAGTTCAACTGGCTTGCAAGTTGAGTCTTAGCAGGGTTGGTCTCTGAACCAACCAGCTGACATTTGCCTAATACTCAGTCTGTCCAAGGCTCTGCAAAAGGTGCTGAGAAGTAAAAGGTGGAATTCCTAATCCCTAGGAGTTTAACCTCTAAATGGCAAAGCCTAATAATTTGCATATTGAAAACTAAAAATACAACATGGTATATAAAGGAGAGATGAATGTGTGATTAAATAATTCAAAATAACAAATACGTATAAAGCAACTACTTTGTACCAGGCACTAGAGGAACAGCCAAGGCAGGATCCCTCTCCTCAGAGCTTTAGCTAGAGCAGGGGCTCTCAAAGCGGGCTCCGCTGGTGAGCATCGGCACCACCTGGGAACAGGTGAGAAATGCATTCTTGGGTCTCACCATGACCTACCAAATCAGAACCTCGGAGGGTGAGGCCCATCAGGGTTCAACAAGCCCTCCAGGTAATCCTGGTGTCTGTTCGAGTTCGGAAACCACTAGTCTAGAACACATACAATGCTGTAGGAATTGGAAAAGGGAAGATATCTCTTTGGGTCTAGGGATGATGAAAGCCCTGGAGGATTTGAATCCTGGCTCTGGCATAATTTCTGGGACCTTAAACAACCACTTTAACCTCTTTATGGCCTCTGTATTTTCAACTATAAAGTCATAATAAGCGGTGGGTGGTGCTGTGGTCTATGGTCTACCCTATTCTCTACCATGTAGAGGTACAGGAAGAGTACATAGAATAATGTGTAAATGTCACCAGGTCAGTGCTTGGGGCCTCATAAGTTTCCAATAAATGACCTCCAACACTAGTGTCATGGTACAAGGGAGCCATTCAGCAAATCAATGTTGACAAAATGAATAAAAGAAAAGAATGAACTAATGAACACATGATTGTTGGGGCCTGGTTTTGTCAAGCAAGAATGGGAACTGCATTCAATGGGCAAACGGGGAGATGTTCAAGATAGGACAAGGGCTCTGTGGATAAAGGAAAGTTTCCTGTGGCCAGGATTCTCACCTGGCCCTGGTTAGCTCGCTCACTACACACATGTGGGCAATACATTATTACTGAATCCTATGTAAAGAGCTCTGCCCAGTGCTCTGGGCAACACAGGTGGCACAGCTGCAAGGCTGCAGCAGAGCAGAGCAGAGCGGAGGTGAGAGTGGTGGCAGCACTGAGGACAGAGACTGAGACAACTGCAGGGGCAGAGAGGCCCAGAGGCAGAGACTGGCTTGCCGCATGCAGACTTGCTCTGAGTGGACAGGATTCTAGTGCTTGACCTGCCACCATGGAAATAAAGTTGGGTATAATCCTTTCACCCCAAGAACATTCTACTGTCATTTCTTTGGTCACATTGAATCCATAATGAACTTGTCTGGGGCTGAAACCCATCAGCAAGACAGGCTCTAAGACTGAGCAGTCAAACACATGGCAGATCTTGAGACTGGCATCTTCTGGCTCAGCCTCCAAAGCAAACCCAAGGAAAAACCTTCCTGCTCACAGTAGCTGGTGTGTTGGTCATGAACCTCGGTTCTGGAGTCAGGCTGTCTGGGGTCAAGTACTTACTCGCTGAGTGCTCTCAGTTGAGTCATGTAACTTCATCAAGCCTCAGTTTTCTCTTCTGAAAAATGGGTATAATAAGATTACCAACATCATAGAATTGTTGTAAGAATTGAACATAATAATGTGTGAAAAGCTGTGAGCTCGGTGCATTAAATATACCAAGTGATCTCTAAACCTTAGCTCTTTGTAACATGGCTGAGTGTTACTGTGACCTCTGCTTAGTTATGGCTGGCTGGGATTTTTCAAGCCAACCAGCATCTAGTGCGAGACCCAAATAACACAAAATCTGCTTCTTCATAACAGCATGAGTTGTGTTCAGGTGCTTCTCATGTATAGGTGCTATACACATGAAACCTGGGACACAGGTATCATTTTGCCCATTTTATAGATGAGGAAAGTGAAGTTTACTGACTCACAGAAATTACAGAACTACCAAGTGTGAAAGTTTAGTTTCAAATTTAGCCCTAATTCCAGATCCCATGGCACTGTTTCTACCACCATAAAATCCCCCCCAGACTTCCCCGAGTGGCTGCCTACAGACCTTCCCAAGTGGACTTCACCCAGCAGCAGTTGGCTCAGGGTCAGGCTCCTCCATGGTGTTGCTGGGTCACACAGTACATCAGAGGGGCTACAGCTCAGACTCTGGGTCTGGAAGGGGACGTCATAGGAGGGCCAGGGCCTGGGCCCTGCAGGAGATCAGGCTCTTGGCTTCTAAGGCTGCTCTCCCCTTGCTAATAATGATTAAGTGGGTATAGTGCACATTTGTGTGCCTGTGTATATCGGTCAAAGGGGAAAGGGTATTGGAGGGAAAGGGAGCAAAAACCCCTTCACAATCCAGAAATGGCTATCTAAGTCTAAACACAGCAAGAAACTGAATGCAACACAAAATTCGCATCAGCATTTAGAAAGCTTTTCTTCTTCTAAAAGAAACATTCTGGCCCCTGAAATAATGTGGCAAGATTAATCCTTTTTATCTCCTCCCAGGTCTATTTCTTTAAATGCCAAATTTTGGTCTTCTTTCTCTTCCTCCTGAATACCAGCTGTGACTCTGTTAATGGCCAAGGAGATCTGTAGACCCACAATGCCTCTTCCTGAGGATTCAAACTGTGTTATGAATAAATGGAGAGAAGTGTGGTTGGCCTCCTGTCTTCCCTTGAGAGCTTCTAACAAAGACTCCTGGAGTCCATTACCAACTTGGACTTCACCCTCTCACCCCTTTTGGTTCAATTGGTCCAATGAGCTGCCTGGATGCTCTCAAACAAAACAAATTGGACACAGCCTAGTTGAGATTCTGTATTTTTATAACAATTACTAATAATTCACTCTCCTTCAAATCTTATATTTACCTGCAATGGGCTGTTACCTTCAGCTGACCCCACCTGCCAAAAATATTACTGCATTTTCATCGTTATCATCTTTGTGTTCCGCAGTTGCCATGGTAGTAAAATTTACACTCAACAGCCTCACTGCCATTCTCAACTACAAATGGAATTAGTCTGTTCTCAGTTTGGTGCGGAAAAAAAAATGCATCTACTGTAAGCCAGGCCCTGTGCTATGCATACAGCCTGGGTGCTGAGATGAAAAAGAAAAGGATTTCTGTAAGATTTTGTTCCTCTACAAAAGAGACGTTTTGTTTTGTTCCTTAACAAAGAAGACATTTTGTTCCTCTTGTGACGAAATTGCTTTTTATTATGTTGTGGTATAATATGTATAACATAAAATTTACCATTTTAACAATTTCTATATACACAGTTCAGTAGCACTAAGTACATTCACAGTGTTGCACAACCATCACCACCATTCATTTCCAAAACTCTTTCATCACCCCAAACAGAAACTTTGTGCCCATTAAGCATTAACTCCCTATTCCCCATTCCCTCCAGCCCCTATAACCTCTAATCTATTTTTTGTCTGTATGAGTTTGCCTATTCTGGATATTTCATATAAGTAGAATCGTGTTTGGCTATTTTGCTTAACAATGTTTTCAAGGTTCATCCTCACTGCAGCCTGTAGCAGAACTGCATTCCTTTTTAAGGCTGAATAATTGTGTGGAGAGACCACATTTTGTTCATTCATTTATCTGTTGATGGACACTTTGTGTTGTTTCCACCTTTTGAGTATTGTGAATAATCCTGCGATGAATATTGGCATACATGTATCTGTTTGAATCACTGCTTCCAGTTCTTCTGTATATAAACTCAGGAGTGGAATTGCTGGATCACACAGTGATTCTATCTTTAACTTTTTAAGGAGTCGCCATACTGCTTTCCGCAGAGACTGTTCCATTTTACATTGCATTTTGCTTTCCCCACATCCTCATTAACACTTGTTATTTTCTGGATTTTTGGTTTTTGTTTTGTTGTTTTGAGTATAGGTATCATAGTAGACATGATGGTATTGTTTTTGTAAGAGCAAATTGGTGAGGTAAGAAATGACCTCGTCACCAGGGTGTCCCAGGTGCCTGTGGGGGCACCGAGTATAGCTTTGTTGAATGACTGAATGAACAAGTGGGCTCTCCTGTTTACAGAACTGTATTACTTCCTTGAACTTGATGTCCTGCACAGTTCTTCCCCAACTCACCTGTTGATAGGATTTGGAATTTGCACCAGAAAGTCCAGCTCCACCAAAGAGAGCCAGGCAGCAACAAGATCACAAGTATCTCAGGGTTTTAGTTCAGGGACCATCTGCACTGTCTCTCTGCATTTGTTTCCACTCTTAGGAACCAGTAAAATCCACTGCTTTAAAATCAGGGGAGCCCACTTGGTAGCACCTCAGAAATAAGAGACTATAAGCTATAGAGTATGGTGGTTAAGAAACAAAAGTTGTGGGTCAAACAGAGTGTCTGAATTACAGCTCTACTGTTTGACTTGTGTGTGATTGTGGACAAACTATTAGTCCCTTTGTGCCTCAATGTAGATCTCACCCTATTCTTGTAAGGATTAAATGAAGTAACAACAAGCTTTTGGTGAAGTGCCTGACACAAATGAGGTCTCAATGAACGTTAGCTCTTAATGTTACTCTGGTATCAGTGCACAGACTCACACTGACCCCCGCCTTTGGTGATCACCTCTAGTCCCTCAGACCACTGGAAAATCAGAAGGGGCTCTGGGGTGAGGACAGACTTCCAGGCTGACTGGAGGTGCTGAGAATACGCATCCAGAAGCACAGCTGGGATTTGAGACAAGAACTCCCATCTTGTTTCTTCTTTGCTTGGGCCACCAACCTCTCCAAGCTCATTTTGGCAAAGGGTTTGGGATGAGAGCTGGGCCATCACCACAGAGCTCTCCTGCAAAGACCCAGAGCCCAATCCCAAGAGGTCAGAAAGAACTTTGATTAAGGCCCACAGATGGGACTGGAGGTGGGTAGAGTTTCCATAGAGAAGACTGACTGACAAGCCAGAAATTCAGAATAAACAGCAGGGGCTGTGCCATGGGGACCGTGGGAAAGCACAGAAGGAATGAGCTATGAAGCTGGGCAGGGTGGTATTTCATGCTGGCAGCACCATAATTCTTATGTGCAAGGAAGGCAACAGCATTCAGCTTGGCCTGACAGGAAGCTTTATATTAGACTGGAGCATATTGAAAATATCAAAGTCCCATGGAATGAAAAACAGCTCGTGGGCCTAATACATCACCTATAACTTAAAAGTTTTATTGCATATGAAGACCCTCAAACCAAAAGCCAAGCCACTGGGGGTAAAAGAGGGAGTATTACATAGTAGGAACCCACAGATGTGTGAGGAGCCCTGTCTGTGCCTGGAAAAACAACAATGGATCCTATTTATTGAGCACTGTGCTAGGTGCTTTCCACACACTATCTGGCCAATATGGTACAGCAACACTGTGTGTTAGCCCCATTTTATAGAGGAAGAAACTGAGGTTCAGAGTTAGGAACAGGCAGAAGAAGGTCAGAGAAGGGAAATATTCTGTGATTTCTGTATCATAAATTAACTATGAAATTACTGCTCTTCAACTTTTTTTTTACTAACAAAAATGGCAATTTCATAGGGTCCAACACTTTATCAATATTATTTTGTACACAGTAAATTATATATAAATTATATCATACTTAAATATCCTATTTTACTTGATTATATAAGATAACTATACATTCTATAGTGTGAATAGGAGGCAGAAGGCTTAGAGGTTAAGAAACTGGATTATTGACTCAGCCTGCATGGGAAATTTAGCCCTGCCACTTACTAGCTTTGGGACACTGAGTAAATAATGTATCCTTTCAGTGTCTTTGTTCTTCCACTATAAAATGAGCTAATAATAGTACCAACCTCATAGGATTGTTGTAAAAATTAAGAAAACACAAGCACGTGCTAGAACAGTGCCTGGCGCGTGTTACTTATTAGCAGGCATTGTGCTGCTTTTGTTGGCTGATTCCTTGTAACAACTCTTGGCAATAGTCAAGGCTACCTTGATTTCACTGCGAGAAGCCGGAGACTCAGAGATTTGGCCAGGGTTATACCATCTAGCAAGGGTGCACAAACAACTCAAACTCAGGTCTGAGTCCCAAGCCCTGCTGTTCTTTCTAAGTTGCCAGCTTCTCCTGGTGGTCTCTCTGAGCTTAATTTGCCATTTGGTGAACGGAGTGGTCAGGCCAGCTGATTTTATGGTTCCTTCAGCATTCTTAGACAAGCGGGTGATAACATAGCAGCAGCATAAATAACAATCAGATGCTTTTGGTTCCACTGAAGCGGTATCTTTAGCCATGTGGCCAAAAGCAGTCTGTATTTAGGGTTCCAAATTTTTTTCCCTTTTCTGCTATTTCTTTCCAGAGTCCTCAGTACATTTCCTAATTAATCACTCCCACTTAATTTCCTAAAGCAATCACATCCTCCCCGCAGGCAAACAGCCTCATCTCAGGCAGAAGCACACACACCAGCTGGCCCCTCAGCTACGTGGGAGTGTGTGAGCAGCCCTTGGACGCAGACCAAAGAGTGGCACAGATGCAGGAAAAATGCAGCTTGGGAGCTACACTCAGAGGACACTCTCCTATACTGATGACATGTGGATTTCCTGGTGAGCAAAAGGACATTGAGATTTGCTTCTCCAAGGAAACCCTAAGATGCAGAAGAGCTGGCTGGAGCATCCCAGGATTCAAGGAGACTCTACCAGCAGCTAGTCTGTGATGCCAGGCAGGGCTATGCTGCAAGGTAGGAAGGCTCACATTCCTCTCCTAGTTACTCTGTTGCTTATTTGGTGCTGCTTATTTGTTACGTGGATTTGGACAAGAGCTTTCCTTCAGCTGAGCCTCAGTTTTTCCCATCTTTAAAGATGAGAACAGTAATATATGCAACATGATGTGGGTTTAAGAAAGGAGCCACAAGTACAATAGCCCTAGAAGGAGCCAGGCAGATGATATTAATGAGGAAAGTTGGGCTGAGCAAAGGGAAATAACATGATGCCAAATACATACCATCTCAGGGTTGGTGCAATAGGGAGTGGTGGGGCCTGAGGTAAAATGGAAACATGCTTCATCTAAAAGCCAGTCAATTACTGCCATGGAGCCAAGCTGACCCCTGTAGCTAAAATTTTCAACTTTTTTTAAGAAAGCTAGAACTAGGTTTTCATGTGAATTCACCCAATTTAAAGCATTGGCAAGAAATTGACATTATGAAAAGATTAGGTGAGCCAATATTACATGAGCCAAACACAACATATTTGGATGGCTGGATTTGGCCTGCTGGCCACAGGTTTGCAAACTCTGTCCATGTAAGTATCAACTGAGACAATGTAATGTATAAAGCACTTAGCCATGCACATAGCACATAGTAAGCACTCAAAAAATGGTAGCCGTAGTTATTACTATTACTATTAACTCTTCTATAACTCAGAACGCCCATCTGTAATAATGGATGTAAGGATTCCTGAAAGTTGTGTGGCTCATGAGCATCTGAAAAAATCTTGGAGGGCACTATAGCAATTAATCACTGCAACACAACATTTATGCTGCCTTATAAACTTAAGCATACTTCACTGAGATTAGGCTAGACCAGTGGTTCTCAACTGGATGTGATTTTGTCCCCCTGGGGACATTTGGCAATGTCTGGACTCATTTCCTGGTTGTCAGACTTGGGGCGGGGGTGCTACCAGAATCTAATGGGTAGAGGTACTGTTAAATATCTTAAAATGAACAGGAAGCCCCCAAAACAAGCAAAAAAATATCCAGCCTCAAATGTCAATTGTACTTAGGTAGAGAAAACTTGAACTAGATGGAAGTTTCCCCTTGCATCCTCTACCCAGAAAGGACTTTATAAAGGACAGAATTTCAGATGGGTTCCTACATGGTAAGATATGGGAGAGGCTGTTGGGTAGGAGGAGAAGGGAGCTTGCAAATGGGAGAACAAACGTCTGTAATGATCTTGTCTAAGAGGCTCAAGGCCCTGCTTTCACTCTGCTTCTTACAGAATTTTCTCATCAGTGTCTCAACAACTGTCACATCAATATATTCCTTAAAAAATTCTGTTGAAGCTGCACCATTGGAAAATGGGCTCTAGGGAATCTAAGGACTTGAGAGAACTGCTTGAGCCAAGGTCAGGTAACAAGTCGCAGAGCAGATCTGGGAGAGACTCCTTGTGGGTCCTGGTGCAGGGCCCTCAGGAAGACAGCACTCCATTTTGCCATTACCATGGTAGTTATAAATCAATTTCGTCTATCATTAAAGCAGTTATTCCTTAGAATACTTTCACAAAGCATTGTTGAACTTGCCCTAGTTACTCCATGGATATGAAAGTAATGACGTTTTTGTATATTCTATAATTCTGGCCATATTTATGATTGCCCTTCACCTCACTGGTATAAATGAGCAGGGTTGTATTGCCCTGTGATTGTGAGACATTGCTATGACTACTCCAAACAAAGCGAACTGTTATAGAAGCAAGGCAAGTGATTCTGGTCAGCCTTAAGCAAGGAAAGGAAAGGAGAGTGACTTTTGTCAATCTTTTCCATTATGCTGAATGTTTTGCATGACTTATCTCATTTAATCTTTTCTGCAATTTGGAGAATTTCTTTAGGTCAGTTTTCTCAAACACTGCTGTGCATAGAGTGACTTTTGTCAATCTTTTCCATTATGCTGAATGTTTTGCATAACTTATCTCATTTAATCTTTTCTGCAATTTGGAGAATTTCTTTAGGTCAGTTTTCTCAAACACTGCTGTGCACAGAGTGACTTTTGTCAATCTTTTCCATTATGCTGAATGTTTTGCATAACTTATCTCATTTAATCTTTTCTGCAATTTGGAGAATTTCTTTAGGTCAGTTTTCTCAAACACTGCTGCGCATAGAGTGACTTTTGTCAATCTTTTCCATTATGCTGAATGTTTTGCATAACTTATCTCATTTAATCTTTTCTGCAATTTGGAGAATTTCTTTAGGTCAGTTTTCTCAAACACTGCTGTGCATAGAGTGACTTTTGTCAATCTTTTCCATTATGCTGAATGTTTTGCATAACTTATCTCATTTAATCTTTTCTGCAATTTGGAGAATTTCTTTAGGTCAGTTTTCTCAAACACTGCTGTGCATAGAGTGACTTTTGTCAATCTTTTCCATTATGCTGAATGTTTTGCATAACTTATCTCATTTAATCTTTTCTGCAATTTGGAGAATTTCTTTAGGTCAGTTTTCTCAAACACTGCTGTGCATAGAGTGACTTTTGTCAATCTTTTCCATTATGCTGAATGTTTTGCATAACTTATCTCATTTAATCTTTTCTGCAATTTGGAGAATTTCTTTAGGTCAGTTTTCTCAAACACTGCTGCGCATAGAGTGACTTTTGTCACTTTTCCATTATGCTGAATGTTTTGCATAACTTATCTCATTTAATCTTTTCTGCAATTTGGAGAATTTCTTTAGGTCAGTTTTCTCAAACACTGCTGTGCATAGAGTGACTTTTGTCACTTTTCCATTATGCTGAATGTTTTGCATAACTTATCTCATTTAATCTTTTCTGCAATTTGGAGAATTTCTTTAGGTCAGTTTTCTCAAACACTGCTGCGCACAGAGTGACTTTTGTCAATCTTTTCCATTATGCTGAATGTTTTGCATAACTTATCTCATTTAATCTTTTCTGCAATTTGGAGAATTTCTTTAGGTCAGTTTTCTCAAACACTGCTGTGCACAGAGTGACTTTTGTCAATCTTTTCCATTATGCTGAATGTTTTGCATAACTTATCTCATTTAATCTTTTCTGCAATTTGGAGAATTTCTTTAGGTCAGTTTTCTCAAACACTGCTGCGCATAGAGTGACTTTTGTCAATCTTTTCCATTATGCTGAATGTTTTGCATAACTTATCTCATTTAATCTTTTCTGCAATTTGGAGAATTTCTTTAGGTCAGTTTTCTCAAACACTGCTGTGCATAGAGTGACTTTTGTCAATCTTTTCCATTATGCTGAATGTTTTGCATAACTTATCTCATTTATTCTTTTCTGCAATTTGGAGAATTTCTTTAGGTCAGTTTTCTCAAACACTGCTGCGCATAGAGTGACTTTTGTCAATCTTTTCCATTATGCTGAATGTTTTGCATAACTTATCTCATTTAATCTTTTCTGCAATTTGGAGAATTTCTTTAGGTCAGTTTTCTCAAACACTGCTGCGCACTGGAAATACCTGGGAGCTTTATAAAACCACAGTGTCCATGAAACACCCCAAAATCATTAAATCAGAATCTCTGGGGATGAGATACAGGCATTGGTAAATTTTTAAATCTCCCTAGGTGATTCCAATCTGTAGCCAAGTTGGAGAATCAGGGTTTCAGGATTCACTACCCTTATTTTACAATGATGCTGACATGCTAAGAGAAAAATTAACTTGCCTAAGGGCACCAGCTGGTGAATGGTAAAATTACAATTCAAACCTGGGTCTGCCTTTTTCCAAATGCCAGTCATCATCTTTCTCATTATGCCATTTTTTTCCCCAGAAGTTTGTCTGTGGCTTTCTCAGTTAGAGCTGTTTGATTGCAAGTTTATGAACTTTAGCAAAAGGGAATTCATTACAAGGCTATCAGGAACTTCCGGGTTTGGTGGGAATCTTAAGAAAAGGTCTGGGGAAATAGACAGGCATGTCTGGTCATTGCACATGTGCTTAGATGAAATGGCAAGCCATCATATCCAATTTCTTAGTCCCTCTGGACAAGATTCCAGCTCCAGGAAGGAAGTACCCAACTGGCCTGACATGGGTCATGAGTTCATCTCTTGACTAGGAGGGTGCAAGGTTCCTGATTACAAATCCACCCAACCAATCCCATGCATGCAGAAGATGATATTATGCTAGGAAGGGGGACTGAATCCTAGGCAGCCCAAACTCACCACATGTTCACCACAATAGAGGGGATGAAGGGACTTACAAAAGCAAGAAGATGTAAAACAGTCCCACAGGTACAGTATAATTCTCAAGCAGAACTCAGCAAAAACCCATGTAATCAAAATCAATGAAACAGTCATTCTGAAGAAATATGCCACCTGGGGAGGTGGCCATGAATGGCCTCAAAATCATCTGCAAAATATTGGGAGTTTGTGAGTTTTCTAAAGGACAAGGACAAAATATTTATCAAATTACCTAGACTCTTAAAAAAAAAAGCTAAGGTTGGAGCTTTTGGGAAATATTAGGGAAGCAAAGGAGGAATTCCTAGGCAATATTTCCTAACAAAATCTCAAGTCCCAGGAACTTCCTAGGAAAATTAAACCAGAAGTCTTACTTGGCATCATAGAAACAAGACTGGTAGAGTTTGCCAAATCTGAGCCAGGAAAACAATGTTTTTTAAAAAGGTAACAACAAAGACAGAAACAAGATAAGAGTCGTGTGTTGGCCTGTTGTTACACAACAGTAAGGGAGAGGACAGAGCCAAAGAGGACAGGAGACATCTGAGCAAAATAGTTAGAGCTTGGAAGAAGCCAGAGAGTGTTCTGGGGTCAAAAGCCAACAGGAGCAATTAAAACTCAATTGCAGGTGTGTTCAGTTGGAGTGCTGTCCCAAGCAGCTGGCCTGGGCCCGTAAGCTCCTTGCCAAAGGGCCATTTCTCAGTCCTGTGAGGGTGCCTTCCCAGATCTAGGCATCAGCAGACCCTAGCATGCAGGGACTTAGGAAATGAGGCTATTGTGAGTTATGAGCATTAAATAAATAATTGGTCTACACATAAATCCACGGATGAATCAATATACAAACAAAAGAGCAGCAATGTTGACTGTGGATACTCAGTTTTTACAGGTACTACGTATTAAGACCCTACTGTGTGTCAGGGACTGAGCTAGAAGCTTTACATGACATATTTCTGATCCTTACAATAACCCTAAGTGGTATATACTATTTTACCCATTTTACAGATGAGGATCCTAAGATTAAAAGAGATGAAAGGACTTATCTGTAGTCACACAACAATAAGCGATGGGATTTGAAACCAGATCTGTCAACTCAAGCATTTGTGTACTTGCTACAGTACCACCATGCCTCACAATGTGCATTAGCATCAGCTATGTGTTAGGCAGTTTACATATATTATCCCTAATTCTTACAACAATTCTTGAGATAGGTGATTCTGTCTCCCATTTTGGGGATAAGGAAACTGTGTCTAGAAAGACAAGCAAGCTGCCAAAGGGCACATTTTTTAATACAGACTCTTGAATCCCATTATCTTTGGCTTAAAAGCTCAGGGTCCATCCACTGAACCTGCCTATTCAGGTCAATTTGATTTTTTAAAATGTGTTAACTGAATCTTATCTTCACAAGCATTGTGCTAAGCTTCTGTAGGGAAATGCATACATAGCTACTGCCCTAAAGAAGCTTTTAATCTAGTTAAGAGATTAATTACACAGTATAGAAAAATAACAACAATAATTATATGGCTATAGAGGTTTTAAAATGTGGCTGCAAATTCTTTGGGACTTATTCCTTTGAGTATTGGTCCCCACCCTTGAATCTTAGCTAACTTGTGCTGTTTAGAGCAATAAAATACAACAGAAGGGACAGTATGTTGCTTCTAAGCCTAGGTAGTAAAAATAACTATGCAACTTCTGGGTCATTTACTGACACAACTGGAGCTCTGAGCCTCCATGAAAGATGTTAGACCACTCTAAGCCACTTGCTGCAAGCAGACACATAGAGAGGTCCAACTACACACAGAGAAGTCACATGCAGGGACTCTGGTCAACAGTCCCAGATGAGCCACACCTTCAAGTCAACCCATCTGGGTGCCAAACGTGTATGTGAACTGCCTGCAGATGATTCCAGCACCCAGCCATTCAGGTTTCCTCCAGTCATTCTCACCCTTCCCAAATGATGTCTCAGACAACACGGAGCAGAGACAAGCCATCCTTTCGAACCACATCTAAAGTTCTGACCCAAAGAGTCATGGAGCATAATAAAATGGGTGTTGTTTTTATATCACTAAGTTTTGGGGTGTTTTGTTAAGCAGCAATAGGTGATGAGAATGACTTTTTGAGTGGTTTTTTAATGCCAGGCACTGTTCTCTAAGCTTGACATGTATTACATCATTTGGTCCTCCCAGCAACCCAATGAAGCTGGTCATTGTTAAAGGACATGCCCACGATTACTTAGCTAGCAATGGCATTCCAGTCCAGCTCACACTAACTCCAGCTTCCATACTCTGCAGTGTTCTGCTACAGAGGAAGGGAAACTGTATCTGTAGACAAAGCCTATAAAGCCCAAAGCCAATCAATTTTAAGAAACACCGACTGCTATTTTTCAAACTAAACATCTTTTTCTTTCTTAATTTCAAAAGGCTTACTGTGGAGCTGAGCTAATTATTTGAGCCTTAATCAAGGACAAGCCACTCCCTGAAGCAGCTGTCCTGGCCTCTCTATTGCCTCTAGAAAGTCCCTTGGGTTGGCTGGATGTTGGCTCAGGTCTAAACCCCAAATCCCAGCCCCCAGAAGTGAAGATGCATAGGGCTGAAAGGATCCTTGGAGATCATCCAGTCTACTCCCTTCATTACCTTTCAAGACAAGGAAACTGAGGCCCAAGAGATCAAGTGACTTGTCTAAGGTCACACAGTGTGTTGGAGGTACAGCCAGGTCCTCAAATTCCCAGGCAAGCATTCTTTCCACTACACCATGCTTCAGTTACTAAAAATTCCCCAGAGCCACCTCCCTCAGCTCTTCTCTTGACAAAGCTGCTTCCCCCACACACAACTACACACAGTCACATTTGGCAAGAGGTGCTATTAGCCCCGCTCTGCTTGTGAAATGCTATTTTGCAATAGGGCCCCTTTGTTCGTTAGCAACACAGACAAAGAAACTGTAGTGCAGCCTTCTCGGGAGATGTTTCTTGTTTTAAAGATGGTAAGAGAGCTTCCACAATGAATATGGCTTGAATCAGCATGCAGCTCCAGTCAGAAATAAGCCAGAGGAAATTTAGGTCTTCGTAAAATTTCTAGAATATACAAGGAGGGCACATGGCACAAGGATGCTTATGGAAAACGTTTCAGAACGTATTACAATGTATGCCTAAACAGAGTAAACAGAGCAGGTTGGTTACCATCTTGTAGTATGAAGTAATTAGAAGTGGGGCACACTGGGATCATTACAAACTCCAGTGAAGCAACTGGCCTTCCCATGTTGGATTCCTGCTGCCATTCTGGTTCCCAGTGTTCCTTTCCTTGCAGTTTTCCCATCTGAGACCTTCCCTTTCTAGTCCCTAAACAAGCTACGTTGGTGCCTAGGATCCTCGGGTTATGATCTGCAATCCCAAGTCACACATCATGTGTCTCTTCCCTCTGGCTCCACATTATTCCTTATTTTTTGGTACTTGATTTGGTTCCTCTTCTGTCTCCCTAGCTTTTCAGATTACCAGAGGCTTCCTACAATTCTGAGAGATCTTTATTGAGGGCCAAATACTGTGAAAGAGACTGAAATGAAAACAGGGCAAACTTCTCAGGAGGGCAGCTCACACTGCAAAGCTAAGGTCCCTCCTATCAGTGCTCTAAGACATTTATGTGTCCAGGTGGGTTGAGAGAAGCAAGGAGGGGGTGGACCAGATGATCTCCAGAGATGTCTCAGAAGCCTGAGAATCTCTTGGCAACAGAAGGACATGAGAGGGGGAGGGCCAGAACCAAGATCCATGGCAGAAATTCAGGACTTGTAAGCTGGCAGCAGATAGAAAGAAAAGTGCCAAGTTCTAGTAGGAAGAGACGTAGTATGCATGTTTCTTTGGGCTATTGCAAGCCATGAGTCTTCCATTCCAAAGGCCCAGGTGAATGCTACCTGACAACCACCCTCCTATACACACAGACATCACTGGTCTCCAGGCACAAAGGGAAGAGCTCCAAATAGAAACTGGGCCAAATGACAGCTCTCAGACCTTCCCCTCCAAGCTGAGTCTTCCCCATAGTGGAGCCCACTCATAGGCAAACTTGTACGAAGAGCAAAGTCAGTCCAAAACTCCCTTCCTCTTTTTCCCTGGGAAAATTCCCACCTACTTAGTAAACCTGAGAGAGAATAAGGGAATTAACACCATGGGGAAACAATGTCCAGCGGTCTAGTTACAGCTGGAACCACCCAGAAGTGGAAGCTTGCCTCCCAAAGAAGGCCCTGTATCTCTTCATGGTCGCAAATGCTGCTGCACTGTGTGTCAGTGTTTATGAAATGCTTCTCAAATAAGGTCAGTGTTCTACAGAGTCAGGACTAATAAAATGCAGAACTTGCGCTGTTTGCCAGCTAGTTGCGGAGGCATACTTCAGTGCCTTCTCAGACACAACTGTTCTCAGATAATATTTTCCCCATGGGTTTTTTAAAAATTCCACTTGTACTTTTTCTTTATGATGTGTGAGTTATTCTACATATTTGTACCTCTGAAAGGGCAAGTGGGGCTTGCTTTCATCAGTGGTTCCTGACAGCTTGGAGTTACATCCTCATTGTCCTGGCGTTTGCCCGGACATCCCGTAAGTCTCCTCTCCTAACCTAGCATGGTGGCCTTTGCCTTGTCAACCATTTGGTGGGAAAGGACAGGCTGGACTCTTCTCTGTATTATTTTGAGCTCTTCTAGTTAAAAGGACACTTCACTTGCTTTATTCACTGTTGTTCCTGGCACAGAGTAGGCACTCAGTAAATAGTGCTTTTAAACAATTCCATCCTTCATGGAGCCCCTTACTTGGTTCTATTTTCTTGGAAACTGCCACTTATTTATTAATTACTTAGTTAGGTAAAAAGCCCTCTAAACTCCACCTGGTTGGGTTGTTGACTTGGCTGGTATGACACTGTATTTGGATTTTATAAAAAACATATCTTAATAAGTGGAAAGGAAACCCCTAGGAAGAAGAGGTTGAAGACACAGATGACTACGGGTGAGGTTTTTGACCTCACCTGTAAATGCAAGATTCTAAGTTGAACTCTGATCATCTTTCAGATACAGGATTTAGTGGTTAAACCAGATATTGTGGGTAGACTCATTAAGGTATTTGCATAGCACTAAATTTAGGAGGCATCTGCAGACATCTGATCCCATTTAAACCTTGCATCAGTCCCGTGAGAGAAGTGCTATTCCCACCACTCTAACGGTTACAGATGAGACACTTGAGACTCAGAAGGATATTCCTCCAAGATCCCAACAGTTAAAAGAAATATTTGATACCAGGATTCTGCCTAGGTCTTTTTACTTATTTAAGGTCACATCAAATTGTACTCCCTATTGATTTCCTATTAGTATCACTTAGAAACCCCATGTATAAAACACTTCTCTACCTACACTTTAGAGCTGGGAAGAGATGGGAAAGAGAAAAAGGAATGCCTGCAAATTCCTAGAGAATCCATAAACTTCTGCAACATATTTCTGAGCAGGACAGTTCTCCAATGAAATCATCATTGCTGAGCTTCTCAATCACAGAACAATCTGCTCTCCTCTCTGCTGGGGTTGTAGGGAGCTCAGGAGCATGCTATAAGTAATTCATCCTTCACAGAGTCCAGCCCTGGTGCCTCCTTACACACCATCCTGGACATCATAAAAAGTTTAATTTGGCATAAAGATGAAGTATGAGGTTGTTTCCAGGACACAGCCACAAGTTGGGAGTCTACAGTCTCCACTGAAGGTCCAGGCCACAAAGATACTCCTGAAATACAATTTCAGAACCTGAGGCCTAGATGCTCAAAGTCAAATTCAGTACTGAGGCTATGGAGAACAACACAGAGGGCAAGAAGCCAAGCTGGCAGGGTCAAGACTGGGGCAAGGAGCAGATCAGCCTCAAGGAGAGATGCACAGGCTGCACAAGCCCATAGTTAAGCCCACAGATTAGAAGATGACCGTGGACTTCATACCCTGCAGACCAGCATGAGACAGGGCATACACTAATCTGGAGGGCAGGGGAGCAAGAGGTGGGTAAGCCAGGGAGAAGACAGGCTAAGGCAGCCAAAAACCTCAAGAGGGAATCAAGATGGTGGTTAATGTGCTAGCAGACTTCCAGAATTCAAGGTGCAGAATGAATCCGGGGTCAAGACCGCAGGCTGGCGCTTAGGACAAGCGCAGAGGAGCCCGAGCCCACACAGCAGTGATAATGCCTTGAAAAGCTATGTCACATTTTCAGCCAGGATGCATTTTATACACATCCTGTTCCAGCAGGATCTGACCTCAGGGTGGGGGAGCCCAGAGAGCATGGCTGAGAGAAGGCAAGCGGCCCACCTCCCTGGAAAAGGAGACAGTCCCTGCCAAAATTTAAGCAGATACTTGTGGGGAAAACATTGGCCAAAAAGGCTTACCAGAACCATTCTTACAGGGTATCCCCTCAAATGCAAAATAAAGATAATAATTATCCACATTACTATGGTGTTATTTTTCCTAAGACTTGACCTGCTGAATTCTGTACAAATACCTCTGTTAGATAAAACTTCCTGAAGTGTAGCTCCTGTCATTTTAAATTGGGCTCAGACTCTCTTGGGTTCCACGTAACCATGAACTTCTGAATTTATGTACCAAATTCCCATTACTATCTGTGAGAATGCTGTTCACCCTTCAAGCTCCAATCTGAATGCCACCTACATCCCCACAGCAGACATGATGGCTCTTTGGCCAGGTGTCCAGAACGCGGCATTGGTGTTCCTCTCAGGACACTTTACACCAAACAGGTGTGCGCTGGCTCAACTGGGACTTGTTCGTTTTTTCCCCTTCTGGTTGTTGAGAAATGGGTTTGGAAGACAGGGAAGGGGGCGGACTTAAAAAAGATTTTGGGAGGAATGACATGACGAGTGACTGGAGCACAGACCTGAGCCCAGCCTGCCTGGATTTACCATAACCCTGCTGCTCTTACCCAGGGGAGGCACCTCGCCTCTCTGACTTAGTTACCCCATCTGAAAATGAAGACAGTGTGAGTTCCTGCTTTGCGTGATTGTTTGATTGAGTGAGTCCATGCGTGTACAGTGGGAGAGCTGTGCTGGCACGAGGAGAGGCTTGGGCGGTGGCATCTGTTGTGGTGGTGGTGACTGTTGTCATTATTACTGTTACTTACAGAGATTTTGGGAGAGCCTGTGGGCCTCAGTCCTCCAGGCTGCATCCCCCATCACATTCATTCCTAGCACTAGTCAAGCAAATATGCCCTGTGCCAATGGGCACCTGAGATGTTATAAAAAACCACTCCTAGAAAGTGAGGTTTCTCAGCTGAACTCTGCTGCTGACTGAAGGGCCCAATTTCTCAGGCTAAAATATATTACAGGAGAGAATCTCACACACACACACACACACACACCCCACTCCCATCCCATGCCAGTGGGGCCTCTGGCACCAGCCAAACAGGACAAAGATGAAGCTAAAGTCATGATGGAAAGTGCTATGAGAAACCAAGAGTTGAGAGAAAATTCACAAGTGCTGAATTAAAAGGAATTCAACATTAATAGGAAAGCACATGCAGCTGGAATGTAGACAAGAGGACCCCTTTCACCCCTGAAAATCTATTATTTTTCTCAATCAGGCTTTCTCTTGAGTATGCTTGGAAGGAAGATGACAATCAGTAAAAAGTATGAGAATAATGACAGTAATATTTCTATTGGATGCATCATGATCCCCTCAGAATATGAGTCAATTCAGTACTTACAGCATCCTATGAAAGGGGTAATTTTTTATTATTCCCGTTTTACAAATGAGAAGGTCACCTAGCTAGTAAGAGGTGAAACCAAGATAGGAACCCTGTCTCGTTCTGATGTCCACACCTGTACACACAAAGACCGTGTGTACGTTTCCTACCTCCCTGTCCACTCAGTACTGAGGCCTTCTAATCACACGCTCTTGACCAGTGTTTCCCAGGGAAAGGCTGTACCAGTACGGTGCTGGGAACAGAACTGGAAGTCCTCAGAGAGTGGGGAGGACAGTGCAGCCTTTGGCAGGCCAGGGACAACAGTAGTTACAAAATACAATCCAGGTCTTCAGAACAGAGAGGCGGAGGCTGCCTATTACCAGCTCTTCCCACCTGGGCAAGGCTCATTTATATTTAAGGCTGGAGAATGATGCATAATGGCAAGCCTAGAAAGCTTAACACTGCGCACCAGAGCAGGGCACTCTCTGCATATAACCTACCCAGAATCAGTGGTAGTCCAGAAAAACTCTCTGGAAAAGCTTCCATGCCTTGTTTTTTATTTGTTTGTTTGTTTGTTTCTTTCTTTCTTTTCAGCAATTCTAAAAAGGGTTAAGACCACCTTACATAATGCGGGTGGAGTATGCTAGTAAATACAGCTGTTTCAAGTAAAAGCAGTAATGGAGGCAGACACGGGAAGTCAGTAAAAGGAGGTATTTAAGGAAAGACAGGAGGAATGAGCATTGAGAAAAAATGTCAGGGCCAAAAATTCTCCATGAAAATCCAACCCCCAAAACAAATAAATACAATGCATTCCTTATTTAAATATACCACAAAGCACCACACCCATGGAAAAGATATAAACCACTTCAACCATAATCCCCTTTTTATGGAACAGAGGCCAACCTGGGCTTAGCTGAAAGGCAGAGGGAAGGGACCAGGCATAAGGGTGTTGGGCACAGCTTACATACAGGTGAGGAACTTGCCCTGAAAGGGCACATTTAGAGTGGGCATCTCACCTTCCCTCCGGGTGGGGCCTGAGATGAAGAAATGGAAATAACAGCTATGGTCACTATCACTAATAGTCTGTGGAGGCCTGTGTGCCAGATACTGTGGTCAACACTTCCTGTATATTATTTCATTTATTCCTCCCCAAGAGAATGTTTACTAGGCATACTTTACAAATAAGGAATACTAGCTGGAGAAGCAATACACTGGGCACTGTGCTGAGCGTGTACACGGACTGCCTCAGGCCATGTTCAAAATGAGGCCAGTGCAATTATCCCGGTACTACAGGTGTAGGAAGATGGTGAAAAGGCATTAAATACACTGCAGCCCAGAAGAATGGAGCAACTCACCTACGGTGTAACAGCAAAGACATAACAGCTAGAATTCCAACCGGAGCGGTCTGTTTCTAGAGCCCCTGTCTGAACCACTGGGCACAGGGCTCTGAAAGCTTGCCACAGCCCACTTAGTCAGCACAGAAGACCCCATGGCTCTGAGATCCACATTCTCACTTTCCAGGGGAGAAAGAACTCAGTGCCAATGAACAGAACTGGAGAGAAACAAAATACAAAATCAAAATGGCAAAAATGCAGAAGTAACATAAGACCCCAGTGATTGGCAAAAGCAAAACTTAATAATGATCCTACAACACACCAATTAATGTAAGAAAAGCAGCAATCAAAATCCACAGAAAGCTCAGGATGATGCTGATAAATTCCCAATTAGAAAGTCCTATGGTTTAAGTGTTTAGGATTTCTAGCTCTTTTCATGGCATGTGCACAGTAGGAGTTTTTCTGGTTGCTAGGCTAAGCAATGCCTAGCAACCAGACTCCAGAGTGGATCACTCATTTGGAGTCCTTGGCAACTCTAGTAAGGCCATAATTTTAGTTTATAAAAGCCAAATGTTAGAAACCCTTAATAAATCATGTTATAGGTTACTAGTAAGTTGCCCTTAGCCATACATTAAAAATGCAAAACTATAATTGCCCATCTTTCACTTCTAAGAACTAAAGAAAGATTTGCATTTTTGAGACTCATCATTCATTTAGCCAGCATGTACTGGAGAAGAGGACCATACATGGAAAACTATTAAAACTACACTAGAATTCTACTTTCAAAAAAAGAAAAAAAATGAGGTCCAGAGAGGTAAAATCATCTGTTCAGAGTTGCACAACACACTGGACGCAAGTAGGTTCAGCTGCTCATGACCAGCCCAATAGACTCGCCAGGACAGCACTGTGCTTCCCTGAAATGTCGCACTGCCACGACTGTCTCAGAGAGGCCCCGTGATTCGCCGGCTTGACCCCAGTCCT
The DNA here is from genome assembly GCF_040802235.1 of Manis javanica. Classification (NCBI taxonomy): domain Eukaryota; kingdom Metazoa; phylum Chordata; class Mammalia; order Pholidota; family Manidae; genus Manis; species Manis javanica. The sequence continues at coordinate 49,968,471 of NC_133156.1, forward strand.
TTGAGCTGGCCCTGGGGGTTGGGAGTACCAGGATGTAGAGCTTGGCTGTTGAGCATCTTGGAAAGTCTCCCACTTGACCTCAGGACCTCTGTGGTCAAGTGAGGGAAAGCCTATGACACGGTGTCGGTTTTTATTGGACCCAACCACCAGCGAAGCCTGCCGTCATCTGGAGTGATGGAGAAAATTAAGTTACCACATTCTCACGTTTCAGCCATTCACTCATTTTCCTTCACAAACAGGAAATGTTTATTTAAATACAGCAGTCTCCAGCTTGTTCTGGAGCCAAGTGAAAAACCAAAGATGTCCACTCTTGCCCCACTCCCCTGTTCAGGCCATCACCTCGCCGCGGGTGAGAAGTGGGCCTCTGTCTGCCTTTAGGCAGGATGGGGAGGAGGGGCCCCACATGAGCGTTCACTTCCATCCATATCCTCTTTTTCCAGGCTGAGATTGTGGTTGGAGAAGAATTACATCTGTGGGCTCCTTTTGTACTCAGAAGGGTAAATGCAACATCTGTTTACTCTGCACTCCATGGTAAATGTTTTGTTTCAGGCACCACCATTCACTTCCTCGCCTCTTGTCCTCTGTCTTTGCTGTGTGGATAACACATTACACTGAATTCTCTTCTGCCTTCAGTTAGCTTTTTGTGGGTGCCACCTCCTCACTGAGGGAAAAAAATTGTCAGTTTATAAATGACAGTTTCTCCTTCTGTGTTATGTGCTGATATTATGGAAAAGAAGCTGAAACACAGACCCCCTAACTCTGATACCAGCTTAATTATGAACAACTGAATAAGTCCCATTTCAGACCTGAAGCAAAGGCCAAACGGTGACATTAGTTGCACACAGGTTTTCCTCAATGGCGTACCACAAGCTGACAATGCCTCAGAAATCAAAAACATTCAAAGAACCAACTATAACCACACATGCACACACCCCTGCAGAAAAGCCTCTTTGGCAGATAAAGTAACAGGAATGAGAAGGTAGCAAAAGCTTCATCTTTGTTATAAAACACAACATAAACATTTGAGATCAGAAAAACTGGATTTCAGGAAGATTCTGAGCATGTGACAGCATTACTGACAAAACTTCTACCTCATGAAAAAATGACCCTTGGCGGGTAAGATTCCTCAAGGGAGGAACAACCTAAGACAGGCACAGTTGCAGGGGGGCCATCAGATGAGAAATTGGGGATCAACAGTGGTGAGGCTTAGAACCTCCCCCCACCCCTGTTTTGAGAGAAATCTTCTGCATCCGGGGATGTTTTAATGCCTTTGTCTAGCTTGGATTAACACATAGTCTACAGGCACACACCTGATCAACTACATTTGCTCTCTTACAACACTAAACTATGTTTTCTACCTTTATCTTGCATCTACCTACCACTTCAGCATTTTATTAAAAATAAAAATTCTAATAATAATAAAGGGAGAAATGTGGGATCCACATATAAATCAAGTATAAAAATAAAACAGATATTCATATTTGACCTGATTGTTTATAGTTCATAATGTGTGATCAAAACCGGAAGTTTCTGTGATGAAAGCCCTTGTACTGTTCACTATGTAAGAACTTATTCACTATGTATGAATTTGTTCTCCATGTAAGAACTTGTTCGTTATGCTTCAGAAGATTGGAGACTGATGAGAATTAGGCTTGGGGTGGATTAATGATTGTGCATTGAGCATTGACTCCCCTATACAGAATTTTATTGTTGTTAACAACCATTTGATCAATAAATATGAGAGATGCCCTCTCAAAAAAAAAGAAGAAAAAAAAATGAGTCTTGGGAAGTTTAGAAGGCTCACTAAAGGAAGTTTCCTTCTTCCACCCTTTGCTTATATTCTTTCAGTTGAATTGATGGTTTTCTTCAGTATATGTAATGATTTTATATACAGTTACTGGAATGGAGTAGAGGCTCAAATAATGTTTGTTGCATGAATGAAGGGAAAAATAAACGAGAAATTCCTCCTTAAAGAAACTCTTAGCATAGCTTAGAAATGTCAACTATTCCCCCAAGAATGTGCAAAATTGATGTTACATCTGAGTCAACTGAGAGAGGGTGAATTGGTGGGCTGCTCCTAGCTTTCACAGTAATCCTGACCCAGTGTGCTTCCAAAGCCTGTCCCCTTCTCCCAGGAAGGAAGGAGACGAGAATGAGGAACCAGGCTTGGCAGCCACACCACCCCCATACACTCTAGCCCAAGAGGCATAAGTGACCAGAACCAGGGCAGACGAATCACAGATATTTCAAAGCACTTCCTCCTGCACCAATGCCTGCCAGTGACCATGACTATAAGGGGCTCATTGGAATGCCCAGGAGTCCAGTCTCCACCTAGTTTCTTTAGCTGGAGAGCACATGGGCGGCCCTGAGCTGCCTCCTGGGGGAGGTGGTTGGATGGCACACTGGCATCAATGCTGTGCCTGCAGCTTTTGAACACTTGCTATCTGCCAGGAGAAGAGGCACCCACTCTCTTTGGTTTCCCAAACATGCAATATGATTTTGAGATGGGGGAGAAGTAGTCTCAAGGCTCCAAATAGGAGAACTAATGTCCAAGTGAGCTGAATGTTTGCAGGGCATACCAGGAGGAGCAGAACAGCAGCCTCTTCTAAGACACAAGTCCAGCCAGAACCCTCCCAGGACCATCTATTTATAGATCTTGGCCCAGACTAACCCTTGTTCCATGGGATGTACAGTCGAATGTAGGGGGTATGGACTTGCCAGCCAGACATGCTAAATTCAAACACTCAACTAGCTACATAACCTTGAACAAATGACAGAATGGTTTAACTGTAAAGCAGAATAATAATCATTACCTGTGTAACTAATACCATTGTAGTGATTCATAAGATAATACACGCAAACAATGGAGGCACAGAGAGCACTCATTAAGCCATAGCTATCGTTATTATTTCACTAACTGATGTGATTGGCCCTGGTATGAGAAGGGAGAGGAATATAGTTTACAAGGTATATGTACCCCAAATACCACTAAAACAAGTTTTTCAGTATAATATCTGAATTAAGTTGTGGAAACCTGGATTACAGACCCTTTGTTGCCATCAATTTGCTGTATGACCTTGGGCAAGTCATTTCACATTTCTCAGCCTTGTTTTCTACATGCATTAGTGAAGATTCATCTCTAAACCTCTAAAACTGCATGGTTCAACCACACAAAATAATTAGTGCATTTGAAAAAAAAAAAGTTCTCAGCTAAAGGAAAGCTCCAAGAAGAAAGAAGGCAGTTGTACTGAGTCTCCGCCCAGGGACACATAAAGAGTAAGCAGAAGAGAAGTGGGTGACAGGAGGTGATTAACAGGAATAACACACTCTAGGACAATTCATCCTAGTCTCATACCACTCTCTTGGTGCCTAAGGTCACGAAGGCAGAATGGAAGACCCACACACCTACTCCGAAGACATGTGGGGATGGGGACAGAGGGAGAGCAAGACACGGAGAAGTCTCTCACTAGAGCAAACCCTCACCCACTTCTGGGCTGTGTTCCCAGGAGTGTTCCAACCCCCCTCCACCATCTCTCCCCTCCTTCTTCACTCCCCAACTGTGGGCTGAGAAGAGCCCACCCCGGATTCCAAGTTTTGAATTTGGTTCGAGGATCAAAATGATAAATGTTTCCAAAACGTTGACATATGAAAAGTAAATATTTGGTTGCACAATTGGGGTTAAAACGAGGGTCAATCTACCCCACTCTCCAAGCATCTCTCCTCTTGCTGCCAAGCCCAGAATCCGAGGCTGAGTGCGGTTTGTAAGATTACAGCGCTTGGTCGCATTTAAAGGGCTGTCAGCATTTCCATTCTCAGGCCCGTTTGGAGAGGCAGTTATAACCGAGCCATTAAAAATTCACCCGGGCTGCAACTTGGCATCTCCGAGGCTGCGCTCCAGGCAGGGCGGGTTTTGCAAGCATCCACTCTGAATTCATTCTGTTCCTCAGAAGTTGGACCTTCACACACACTCTCAACTTTCCTCGCAAGGGCAGCCAGGGATCCGCTGGCCCATTCTGATCTCCAGGCTGGCCAGATTCTCAGACTTTCTCTCAAGTTTCCGTGCCCTAATGCCCCATCACCCTTCAGCATCCTCCTTTGCCCCCTCTTTAAGGAGCTTGGACCCCTTATCCTCGCCCTAAGACCTCTCTGGCTGCAGTGTTCTCTCCTTCCCTCGCCTCCTCCTAGCGTTGTGCTTGGAAGCTGTCAGCGGGCCCTGCATCTTGGGCCCTCCCTCCTCCCCCCGGAGAGACACTGCTGTTTGCTGTAACAGGGGGCTTGGGGACCTCTCTCCCCAAACCAGCCCAAAGCCACAGACCCCAACTCAGAGAGTGAAGATCCTATCCAGGAGAGGCGAGAGCAGAGACTACATCCAGCGTAGCATGGGGAAAGCAAGGATCTAGCGCCTGGGGGCCCTTCTGCGGGACCCAGGTGGGTGGCCCGGGTGGGGCGCGGGTACTCACAGGCGCTCGGCGTTGCGGGGAATGCCCCGGGGAACCACCCGGAGGCCCAGCCCGTGGCAGTCCACGCTGGCGGCGGAGCAGGTACACTTGGTGGGGCAGGCGGCGGCTGGGGGCCCGCTCAAGGCGCTCGCCAGCGCCAAGGCCAGCGCCAGGCGGGCGCGCACGGAGGCGCCGACCCCTGTCCGCCCGGGGGCCATGGTCCTGAGAAGGCTGCCTCGGCGGGACAAGGCGCCTGGAGCCCTCGGAGGCGCGCCGAGAGCTCTGGCGGCCTGGGGAGCGGGCGGCGGAGTTCGCGCGGAGGAGGAGCGAGCTCTGCGTTCAGGCGCACAGGGTGCGGGCGGAGCGGGGCGCGCCGGGCGTCGGCGGCAGCAGCAGCTCCATCGGCGGGGCCGACGTTGCCCCGCTACGCATCGCTCGGAGTGCCCAGGTGCCGAGCGCCTCCTGGTCCCGCTGGCCCGCGGCCCGGGGCGCGGCCTGGCTCGGGGGACCTGGGGCGAGCGCAATGGGGCGCAGCGCCGGGGCAGGTCTGGCTTGGGGCTGGGCTCGGGAGCGCGGCGAAGGCGGCCGGGGCACGGGGCGGCTGGACGAGCTAGCCTGGCTGGCTCTCTCCATTCACTGAGCTGAGCAGACACCGGAGACGCGGGGCCCACCCCTCCTGCCACCCCCCCCAAAAAAACCGCCAGCTCCGCCTCCCATTGGCTGCGCCGCGCGTCATTTCCACTAAGTTGGGAACTTTGCTGGAACAACCAAGAGCCGGGAGGGAAGAGGCTGCAGAGGGTGGAGAGGGAAGGAACGCGAGAAGGAAAGGGGCTTGGTCGGCAGGGCCCCAGAATTGAGAGTCACTCACTGTTAGGAGCCAAGCACTTTTCTGTATTCTGGCACCGAGCCAGACACTCTGTTCATAGTCTTCCCATCTGTCCCAAAACTGTCCTGCAAGGGAGTGTTAAAGTACCCCCGTTTTACAGATGAAAAAGCAAAGCTCTGAGAAGTGAAATGCTTTGGTTAAGGTCACACAGCTAGTGACCCCCACCCGCGGCACTCTCATTCACCCCCGTTTTCCATCACAGCCCATGGGAGCTGTGTCCCTACCTCAACTACAAAGGTCCTCAAAGATTCTCATCTTGTAAAGAACAACTTCTTCCTGGAGGACCTACTGTATTGACACCAATGCTTTCTACAGTCATGTAGGTTACAGAAAATGGTTGTCCACATCGTTTAGGTCACTCTGGTAAACCCTACCCAGAGGCCTGTCCTGCTTTGTCCAGACCCAATGCCCGCTGTGCAGCTAGAAATAGTGATGGCAGGCGCTTGGAGCCCTAGACTGTCTTCATAGTACTTGAGCTTCCTGACTGAGTGACTGAGCCAATCATGTCACCTCAGAGCCTTGTTTTCCTCAAAGCAGTGGGGCCACAGCCCTGTCTGGGCCCACCCCCTTGGGTTGTTTGGAGCATCAAAGAACAGAAAGTGTTTAAGGTGTTTTTGCAAAACGGTCATTTGCATGTGAGGCATCCCTTCTGCCCCTAGCACCTTAGTTCTTCCAGGGCCCACTCTAAATTGGGCAGGTCTGAGCTTCTCCAGATGCCAGTGGGGAGGAGCACGTGTGTTAAAAGGCTCCATAAATACTTGTAGGAATGATTTTGTTTGTTTGTTTGGAGGGAGAGGGCAGGAACTGGAGGAAGTATTGGCCAGACTTCCTTGAGGTCTGCTCACACTGGAAAAATTTGAATGAGCCCTGCACATGCATACATTCTCTCTCTTTCTCTCTCTCTCTCTCTCTCTCTCTCTCTCTCTCTCTCTCTCTCTCTCTCTCTCTCTCTCTCACACACACACACACACACACAAAATCACACACACCATGATGGCAGCTATGCCAATGAGAACTCTTTCCTTTTCTTTCACATAAATGCTATTCTGATTTCTTCTACCTCATTTTCCTTCAAGGAAATGTTCAACTACCTGGCCACATCCTGTGAATATATAGTAGAAGTGCAGATTTTATTTTATTGTATTTAGCAAAATTTCTAAGTCTTAGCGCTAAGCGCCCAACTTTACACACACACACACACACACACACACACACACACACACACACACACACACACACACACACACACACACACACACACACACCATCACTCATTAAACACATTAGATGCAATTTACTGCTGTTATTCTTGGGAGCAACTTTCTGTACAGATGCTGTTGTCATCGCCCTCTGGTGGCCATAGAGGGTCTATACTCCGGTCCACAGGGTGACTTCAGCATTTAAGAACTCTAAACATCTTTTCCTCTGAAGCTTTTCTCCAAACCTTGAACCAATTTAGTACCAGGATTGAGGCAGATGAGAGAACTGGGCAAAAGCCCAAGGGTGAAAAAGCGTCTCAGACTGTCTGGAGCAGAAAAGGGTAGGATTTTCTTTGTTTTCCCAAATGCACGCAAGAGCATGTTTTGCAATCCCTTCAGGCTGGTCCGGGGTCTATGCTCAGAGCACAATGTGTGTGTGTGTGTGTGTGCCTGTTGTGGGGGGTGCTAGGTTTTCCATTTAATCTGATAGGGGGTTTCATGAGCCTGAATAGATCTTTAAGTGACTTCATAGGTATTCATGTGCTTTTCCCTATGAGAAGGAAAACCACCTGAGAACAGAGCTGGAAGTCAATCATTCCAGAGGATGGGGCAAGTGGAAAAACAGGAGGTGCACAGGACATTGGCCGCACAGAACTAGGGACTCTCTGGACTGGCAAAACCTTAGAAATCACCTAATCTAGCATTTCTGCAAGTGCATTCTGACAATTACTAGTTCCACATGTGTTCTAAAAGGGATAGGGGATTTTCTTGAGCAAAAACCTAGTGAGAAATGCTGCTCAATTTCACCTCTCTTAAAGATTTGCATTTACGATGAGTGTATTTAAGACACTGAGAAGTCCTGAAGTAAGGAAACCAGTTTACAATTTGTTGAACTCAGTTGCCCAGTATAGCTGACTCTTTTACATATAAACTTAAAAATTCTTTTGGAGTTTTTCCCAATAAAATTCAGCCCTGAATTTAATAACATGGAAACTGAGTCCTAGAAAGGAGAGGGCACTGGTACAAGTCCACCTTAGCTTATTAGTGAGAGAGGCAGAGCCAGGACCAAGGGGTTCCAGTGCCTAGAATGGGGCTCTGCCCACTTTCCCCTACTGATTGTGAGGCATCTGTACAATGTGTCAGCCTCCCCTGTGAAAGACTTACTCTCCCCAGAGAAGTCGGGGTGAGTGCTTAGGAGGCTAGGCAGTAGAGTAGGACCTTTATATCTAGATGGCCCTTACACTCTGTAGTGTGATTTTTAGTTTCACATAAGCCTCCTGGGGCCAACTTTTGGATTTTTTTGCTTTGCTTGTCCATGGTCTTCTCAAAAGCAAACTGCCCACCCCTCTTCCCAAAAAACCCAACCTCACACTCTCTCCTCCTCCTGTTTTCTGTCTCTTAGTGAAAGGCAAAACTATTTACATGGCCACTATAATCAGCTGAGGTTTTCTGGTTGTAGCAATAGAAAATAACTAACTAAAGTTTTAAAAATGACTTTTTAAGAAGGCCTTTGGGTAGCACACAAAATTAAGGGGAAAAACTGAACAAAGAGGCTTCAACAAAGACAAGAACCATGATAGACCTAGGTGCCAAGTCCAAGATTTCAAAATTCCCAGGAGGAAAAGACTGACTGGCCTGGCCTAGGTCATGAGATGAACTTGTTGGCCAGAGAAGATAAGAACCTACAGATGACAGTTCTATGGAAACTCCACTCAGTCAGGCAGGTAGGAGCAGTGTTCTCAAAGGAAAACTGAAAAGCTGTTAGCTGAAAAAGTAGGCAGGTGATGAGAAGGCAAAGCAGCATCTTCCCTCTGTCTCACACCACAGCCATTCATTTTCTGAGTCTTGTTAATTTTCCCAAGATTATCTCTTAAATCTGTCCCTTTTCATCTTCGGGCCTCTTGCCTTTGCTCAGATCCTAGTTTTGTGCATGACCGTTGCTCATATTGGCCTCCACATCAATTCTTTAACATTTTGTTTATTCCACCAATCCATCTTTTGCCCTGATGATTAAGGGATTTTTCTAAAACGCAGACCTGACAGTGTAGTCCTTAACTTTGAAGTAGATTTCTACCTCTACCACCTCAATCTCCCACCACTCTCCCACACCTACACAACATCCCTCCTGGAACATCCTTCCCTACTCTTTCCAAACTGGCTGACTCAGAGTGAATTTAGCTGTCCGTTCCTCCAGGATACCTTGCTGGTCCAGAAAGGCAGTGACCCTGTACAATCTATTTATTCCAACATTTTATTAAAAAAATTTTCAAGCATGAAGAAATATATAATCCAACTTTGTATGCTGGATACCTAGAGGTACAAATAAATCTTTGACGATTAATGAACAATGAACAAATACATGAATGCTCTTCCTAACCAGCTAGCTTATATGACATTCTCTTTCTGCAATTTCATTTATTTTGATCAGTGTTACTTGATCTTTTGAGGGAGGAGAAGGAGACTACATTTTTCCAGAATCTCCAGGTGGGTTTTTTGAAAACTATTCACACATACCCTATTCTGATATTTTTGCACCCACCCCATAGAAACTTATCATTTGTACTGGTCGTTCTCCAGTGAATTGTCCAGATCATTCTCTGCCCACGGTCATCCTGTTCTATTCCCTAGGAGGCTGACCTCTATGGATGGTATCATCTGCTCTTCCTGGGCTTTGGCCACATGGAGAACTAGCTCAAAGATCTTGAGGAGATGCCTTGGCTTCCTTCACAAGGACAGCAATTTTGCAGTGGCTGTCCTCCACTACTTAAGGTCACCGTTCATATCCTCCATCTACCACTTGCACCTAATCTTGTTAGAGAATGAGGGAAGAACAGTGTTTCACTGTTGCTAAACCTTAAGAAATCTTCATTATTTGTTGATTCCTTACCCTGCCTCATGCCTCAATTTTCTCAGTAGTTCCTTTACTAAGCTTTCTTCAATTACTCCTTTGAGTTATGTCATCTGTTTCCTACTAGGGGCCCTGAAATTGACATACTACCTCACTGAACCACCAAGGCAGATCTCTGAGGAGTAGGTGAACAGGGAGGGGAGAGAGAGATTAAGACTTTGATCCCTATTAAATCCCCCTGGGGGAGAAAACAACTCATGAATGTAAATTTTAGGTCATTTCTGGAGAACAGAGTTAAGAGAAAGGTATCATCAGTTGGGCCTGGAAGCTTTTTTTTTTTTTCAGTGAAAATGCCTCTTTCTGTCACCCTCTAGAAAGAAAGAACAATAAAGATTTATTGCCAATTAATCTATTGAGCTTTCCCATGGAGCAGCATCTCCTCTAACTAAATGAATGTTTGATGAATGAATACATAGTTTTGAATAAATAACCTATTCTGGAGAAGAGATAGAATAGCAGAACCTTCCAAATTCTAGATCCACCTGTATTGGACAACTATCACTTGGCCTTTCGCTTCAACCATGTGATTATGGTTCTTATATGATCTTACCTCACTCAAAACAGTGATTTTTCTAGGTATGGACACATGAATGAAATCAATCAGAGTTTTCCCTGGGATTTTCCCAGCCATAGCTGAAGAAAGAGATCCAGTTGCTCTGTATTTGTAAAGCTGGAACATGTGAGGAACAGGACTGAGTGGCCATCATTTCAGCTGTGTAGCCCAAGTTGGTAGAACAGAACGGATTGACCCTTTCTAGAAGCATAAGTAGCATCTAGCTTAATTTAGCAATCAAACAACTATTTGTTTCATATATAGCCAAGAGAAAACATACCCCACAGCTGCCAATAATCTAATTAAAGTATAAGATAAAGAGTATATGAAAGATGAGATATATGGTAAGATATATGAAAGATAAGATATTGTATATGATTAAATATTGATTGATGTGGGTCAGATAATAAGTGCTACAAAAATTCTAAAGATGGAGAAATCTTGGTTGGAAGGACTGAGGAATACCATTTGGCTTTTGAAAGATGCATAGATATGATAAGGTCATTGGGAGAGAAAAGAGTCTTTGCACTGAGAAAAGCAAGACCAGGAGGCCGGAATACAATGGTATGTGGGGATGGGGAGAGGGCTTTGGAAATGTGCAATAGAAGAGAGTTTGGGGCAGATTTCTCTTGGTCTGAGCAAATTTGAGAAAAAGAGTTTTGATGCCTGATTTGCCCTTGAACATGGCTTGGCCACCTTACTTTAGGAGCTGAAAGGCTCTGTGCAGAGGCAATGGCTCTAACCTTGAGAGATGACACAGATTAGAATCCCCAGAAGGGAACCACAAATAGCCTCCCAGATCAGCTTTGCCCTGGTCTGAGAGGAAGCCAGATGATGTGGGAGGCACTTATTTCTCTAAACTGATGCCTCAAGACAGTGACTCAGCCAGATGTGGGGTCAGGTTCCTAGTCCTCAGCACCAGAGTGCTGACCTGAGAGGCCTGGCAGACAGGTGAGTGCAATCATGGGCCTCTCCAGACTATGCAATGAAGATTTGTCTCATATTTGAGCAAGGCAAGAACTGTCACTGGGGAAATGGCTCTCCAGTTTGAGGAGTATTAATCACCCAATTAACCAGAACACCTGCTCATAAAACTCGTCCCACCCAGGGAACCAAATTAAACAAAGCATGAGGATGTGCGGTACAGACTTGGCAGTGGCATCTGCATCTTTGGCTGGCCTCCCTGGGCACTGGGGCTCATAAAACTCTCCAGCCAGCTGCTGGGCTTGACAAAAACTTCAGAGTATCTGATCTGTTTAGCAAGCAATGATAAGTGCAAACTCAGAGAAACTCCTCTTGCAACTTACCTGGCATCATGGATGCCCCTGAGGTGCTGGACACTGTTCTGGGTATTTTGCAAATATTAACTCTTTAATCCTCACAACAACCACATGAAGTCCCCTACTGTGGCAGAGGCTAGCTTGATGTTCACAGATCCAGTTTCTTATCCCTCAGCACACAGGAGTACTACATTTCCCAGACTCCCTTGCAGTTAGGTTGGGGCCATGCACCTTATTCTGACCAATGGAGCCTGTGCAGAAGTGATATGTACCACTTCCAGATTTGGTCTTTGAAACCTCTGGCACAATTTGGCAATCTTTGCCTGTTGGCTAGACAAATAGAAGAGACACAGTGAGGGATCCCAGGATACCAGAGTGTATAGTGGAGTCACAGAAAGGAAGACACTGAATCACCACATAGAAGGCAAACAGTCTGTAACATGAGAAAAACCTAAACCCCCTAGTGAAATGTGGTGGTTGTTTCTTATAGCCTTTGACATTACCCAGGTTGATATGCTGATGCAATCCTGACAATTATGTTCCCCCAAATCATACAGGACCAAAATTAGGGAAAGCTGTTATTTACATGATATGATTTTAGAAATAACAAGAAATTCCCCCCTCCCCAAAATAATATCTCCTCCTATTGATTAATTGATGAAATGCTTTTAAATAGTAACCCTCATTATTTGCCCTTTATTTATTTATTCAACATATATTTACTGATTACTTTCTAGGTACAGGCAATGTTATGCATTTTGTAGCTACCCAAAGTAAACATGATTGCTTCTCTCATGGAGTCTTGTATGGGTAACAGATGCAAAAAATTAAACAAGAAAATAAATATATAATTGCAAATACTAAAGTGCTGGGAAGGGAATTAATAGAGTGGTATGATAAAGGTTAATCAAGGCTGGAAAAGTTCAAAAAAGCAGTCAGGGAAGAAGACTCCAAAGACAAGAAGAATCTAGCTATGATATAATAAGGTATAGCGTGAGGTAGGTTACTATGCCAAGAGACAAAACAGCACATGCAAAGTCCCTCCTACAGTACGAGTTGGCTAGCTGGAAGAACATGAGGAATCTGGGCCCTGTGGATGGATCCTAGAACATGAGGGAGACTTGTTCAGGGAAGGTCAGAATTATTCATCCTTGGATTGACCCCAGTCTATCTGATGTATGACAGTGAGTGATACTGCTTCTATCATTTGTATTATAGAAGCCTAAAATTTTGGGTTAGTCTTCTCTGACACAGAATCTATTATAGTTTCAGGGGTATTTGTATACAAGGGAGCTGATAAAAAGCAAAATTATTAGGGAATTTATATTAAAGCTATCTTGTATAGGCAGCATCATATTTTTCTGCAGCTTTAAAATTTTTCAATATGGCTGAAGGATAAGGGATAGAGCTAATGGAGACCATCATGGTAAGGGGTTAAAGACCCTCTTACCCACTCCTGGAGCCACTACCTCATTGACTGATTACTCAGTGCTAGGTAAAGTATGTACATTTCTGTAAAATATTTTATTGCACAAATTTTTGTTTTTCCCAGTTTAGAAAATGAGTGGTATCACCGCCTATCAAGATAGTGAGACCAAAAACCTAAATGTAATCTTTAATTCTACTCTTTTTCTCTTCTTACTCCACCCCATTGATCAGCTCACCAAGACATCTTGATTCCTTGACTTAAAACACTGTGAGATCCTACTCCAAATGCTCCAACTCTTTAGATTTTTTTCAGGCCTTAATGGCCTCTCCCAGGTGCTTTCATTGGCTTCCCTGCTCAACTCCACCAGTCATATTGCAGAGCCATAAAGACATTTTCATTACTTACAGAAGAAAGTATAAAGTATGTACATGGTAAAGAAGGGTCTTTGTCAACTAACCTTGTCTCTGCCTTTATTTCTCACTTCATTTATTCACAAATCCCCATTCCTAGCTTAGGCTGAGCCATAGAAAATTAGTTTCTGAGAGTGTTGAGTTGTCTGCCATCAGTCAACTTATCCCATGCTCTTCTCTCTTTCTGCAATGCCCTTGGCTTCCTTCTCCCTCTGGTGAAATTGTCTGGGCCCTTCACCATGTGACTCAAGCATCTGTACCTCTATGAAGCATCTTATGCTTCCCTCCTGTAACATCCCCACTATATTAGAGTCCTCTTCATTTGATCTGTGGCAGTAGAAACATTCTTTAGTATACTCCTTACATGAATGCAATTATCTTAGTACAATTCTCTCTCTTTCCTCAAAGAGATTATGAGTCCCTTGAGTGATGTAATGTAATTAATTGAACTTCTTGAGAAAGCTGTCTTTCCTCACTGGGTCCAATTCCTCTTATATTCTTTCTTCAGTCCACCTCACCCCTTTCAGAATTTCTCCCCAGCACTGAAACTATTCCTTCAATGACCTCCCCATTTTTCTAGTTAATTAAGCCAAAATTCTTGGAATCATCCTCATTTCTCCCTTTCTTTCATACACTATGTCCAAACAACTGGCAAATCCTGTTTACTTTTTCTTTAAGTCCAGAATTCCACCATGTCATTCTGACATGAATTCTAGTAATAGTCTGCCCTCAATTCAAGTAATAGTCTCCCAATGCCTTGCTTCCATCATTTCTCATTTTGTAGCCAACCTTTCACCAAGCATCCCCATACTGTTAAAAGATATGTCAGATCATGTCATTCTTCTGATCCAAACCTTCCAAGAGAGAAAGGCTTCTGCTTCTAGCTGTGATGGAGTAACAGGGACTAGATTTACCATTCAATCTTAACTGGAGAAAGCTGGACACAATATATGAAAAAGATGGTTTTCAAACACTGGAAAATAAAAAGTGTTATTATTGCTCCTTGAAATGAGAAACAGATGAGGTAAGCTGTACAATTATGCCACCTTACTGTCTAGAGATAATTTCCAGACTGCAGTGAAGGGATAAGAACTCTACATTCTCTCTAAAGTGATGAGGCTAAGTTCAGAGAGACCACTATGTCTAGAGGTGTAACACTGTACACCTGGGAGGTGGGAGCTAAACAGAAGAGAGTTTCAGAGATCTATAAAGAGGTTCCCTTCAGCCTTTGCTGAGTATTACTGTGAGTATTTGTAAGAGAATTAGTGTTACATGGGGCTGGGGAAAGAACTACCAGTCAGCAGTAGGCTGAAAAATGCCCAGATTTCACACAATATGGGGAATAGTTCATGTTTCCACTGGCCACAGTGAAAGGCCCCCATAATAATATAAGGAATTGAGTAGAAATTTCAGGAAGAGTATTGCCTTTGTAGTAGAGCTAAAGACACCTTGGATACACCCTAAGACTTCAAGTCTCAGAAGGCTCCAACTGGTTCCATGTAACTTAACTGTGAGATAGGACAAAGTCCTATACTATTTAAAAAAATACAAGAGCACCCACCAATGTAAATTTCACAGTGACTGTCATCCAATCAAATATCACCAGGAACACAAAGAAGCCTGGAAATATGACTTATAAAAAAGCAAAAAATGGTAAAATCAATACAAACAGACCCAGAAGAGGTAGGAGGTTAAAACAGCTATTGTAAATAAACTTCACATACTTAGGAAGTAGGGAAAGAATGTAAGATATAAAAAGAACCAAATGGAACTTCTAGAGATGTTAAATGCAATAGCCAAAATGAAAATGCACTGGGTGGGATTAATAGCAGGTAAGATCAAGCAAAAGGTCTTATATCCAGGATTTATTTTTTTAATTCATAATTAAAAGACAAACAGCCAAATTAAAAATAAACCAAAAACTTTTAGAGTCACTTCATCAAAAAAGATATATGAAGAGGTATAGATAACAGGTAGACACATGGAAATATGCTCAAAATCACTAGTCATTAGGAAAATGCAAATTAAAATTACAGTGAGATACTGCTGTACTGCCCCTAGAATGGCCAACATCAAAAAGACTGAAATTGCTAAGCTTTGATAGGATTAGAGAAACTGGAACCCCCAATCAGTGCTAGAAGGAATGAAAATGATGCAACCACTTTGGACAACAGTTTGGCAGTTTCTTAAAAGTTAAGCATATATTTATCATATGACCCAGTAATTTCATTCTTAAATGCTTACTGGAGAAAAAGGAGCACATATATGTACACAAAGACATGTATAGCAATATTATTCATAGTAGCTCCAAACTGGAATCCATCTATGTCTACCAACTAAGGATGATAAAAAACTAAAATTGATGTATCCATATAATGAAATATTACTGAGGTTAAAAGGACCAAACTTCTGATACACACAAAAATGTGGACAAAGCTCAAAGACATATGTAATAAACCAGACACAAAAATAAGAATAAATATTGTATGATTCCATTTACAATTTAAAGAAACGTAATATATACATAGGTGCAGAAAGCAGACTAGCAGTTTTCTGGGTAGGGGTTAGGGGCTGGGCAGTGGGGATTGACTGATAACAGGTATGAAGAAACTTCTTGGAGTGATCAAAGTATTCAAAGACTGAAGTGTAGCAATAGTCACACACTATATAAACTTATGAAAACTCAGAGCCCAACTGTACTTAAAATTTTTATTGTGTATTTAAAATTAAACTTCAGTAAAGCTGTTAAAAAAGATAATTGTTTAAATAAAAATAACAATGTACCAAGGAGTTTATAATATACGTAGAAATGAAGTAAATGAAAATAGTAGCACAAAGGACAGGAGGAAAGTAATGGAAGTATAGTGTTGTGAGGTTATTACATTATAGGTAAAGTGGTATAATATTATGTGAAGGTAGAAGGTAAACTATGATTAATTTGAAATACGTGTTGTTAACCATCAAAAAGTAAAAAATAAAACAAAGATATATAGCTATAAGCCAATGGAATAAAGTAAAATGATAAAAAAATTCTTATTATATCTAAGGTAAGTTAAAAAAGTAGGGGAAAAAAGGAAGAAAGAACAGTTGGGACAAATATTAAACAATTAGAAAAACAGTAGATTTAAACCCAAATGGCAATAATTACATTACATATACATGGTCTAAACAATCCAGTTTAAAGCCAGAGATTTGTCAGATTGGATTAAAAAAAGCAAGACCCAACTCAACGATATCTGTAGAAATATACAAACATGAAGAGGATAAAAATAAAAGGATGGAAAAGAATGCAACATGAAAACACCAATCAAAGAAAGCTAAAGTGGTTATTAATAGTAGACCAAGTAGATTTTAAAACAAGCATTTCTCAGAATAAAGAGGGGACATTTAATAATGATAAAGGGGTTAATTTACCAAAAAAGATATAACAATTTTAAATGTAGATGCATCCAACAATGGGCTTAAAAATACATGAAAACAGAAGCTAGAATAGCAAAAAGAAGAATAGGTCAATGCACAGGTATAATTGGAGTTATCAAAACTCTTACTTCAGTAACTGCTAGACAAGAAATCACTAAGGATATATAAAAGACTTGAAAGCCAGTAGTAATCAAATAAGCCTAAATGACATTTACCACCAAACAACAGCAGAATATATATTAGTTAATTCCGCTTGGAACATTCACCAAGATAAAATTAAACATAGTCTGGATCATAAAGCAAGATTCAATAATTTTAAAAGGATTCAGCTTATATAAAAGTATTCTCTGGGCACAATAGAATTAAACTAGAAACCAAATACACAAAAATATGTGGAAAAATAATTTTTTAAAAATTAAAAATTAAATACCACTCATAAATAAACCATGGTCAAAAGAAGGAATCAGAAAGAAAATAAGAAAATATTTTTAATTAAATGAAAATGGAAACACAACATATGAACACTTGTGGAATAAAGCTAAAGCAGAGTTCAAAGAGAATATTTTGGCATTAAATATTTATATTAGAAAAGAAGTAATGTTGAAAATCAATAACCTAAGCTTCCACATTAAGCAAGTAGGTAAAGAAAAGAACATCAAGCACAAAGTAAACAGAAGGATAGAAATAATAAAAATCAGAAATCACCAAAATGGAAACAGGGATGCAATGGAGAAAACCAATTAAATCAAAGTTGGCTCTTTGAGAAGAAATATAAAATTGAAAAATTCTAGAAAGGATAATCATGAAAAAAAGAGAAAATATAAATTATTAATATCAGGAATAAAACTGGCCATATCTCTATAAAGCTAACATTAAAAGAAAAGAAAATATTATAAAAAGCTTTATGCTAAACTTTGATAAACTTAGATTAAATGGACAAATTGCTTGGAAGACACAAACAACAAAAGTTCACTTAGGAAGAAATACATAATAGGTTATTACAAAATTTAATTCATTGTTTAAAAACCCTCCCACAGAGAGAATTCAGGTTAACTGGTTTCACTGTCAAATCTGACCAACTTTACACAAACTATTCAAAAAAACAGGAAAGGAGAAAATACTTAAGAACTCATTCATGTGGTCAAAATTACCCTGATATCAAAACCAAAGACATTATAAAAAATAAAAAATAATATACCAATGCCTTCATAAATCTTAAAAACCTTTGACAAAATAATAGAAAGTAAATACATAATAAAAAGGATAATATATCATGACCAAGTGGTACTGATCCCAGACATGAAAAGTTGGTTCAACACTTGAAACTAATCAATGTCATTTGCTATATTAACAGAGTAAAGAAGGAAAAAAAACCTATGATCATTTAGATAGATGCAGAAAAAGCATTTGACAAAATTTCACATGATAAGCATTCTCAGAAAACTAGGGAAAACAGGAAACTTCCTTCACCTGATAAGGATATCTACAAAAACCTCTATAACAAACATATGATTAAAGAAGGAATACTTTCCTCTTCAAATCCGGAACAAAGGAAAGATGTTTGATCTCACCACTCATTTTCAACACCATACTGGAGGTCCGAGCCAATGTAGAAATATGAGAAAAAGTAAAAAGGCATAAATATTTGAATGGATGACATAAACTTCTTTTTACAGAACGTATGATTATCTACATAGGATATCCTGAAGAATCTATTCACAAGTGAGTTTGGTAAGGTTGCAATTTATATAGTCAGTGAATGAAAATCAATTGTTTTCTTAGATTCTGTCAATGAATAATTAATCTATACATTCAATGTAACCCCACTCACAATTCTAGCATGAATATTTTTGTAGAAATTGACAGGGTAATTACAAGATTTTTATAGAAAGGCAAAGGAACTAAAATAGCTGAAATAAGCAATTTTAGATAAGAACAAAGTTGAAGGATTTCCATGACCTGATCTGAAGACTAACTACAAAGTTAGAGTAATCAATACAAAGTGATACTGGCTACAAGAGAGACACATAGATCCAGGGCCAGGGAATGGAATGAAGAGTTCAGAAATAGATTCATATATATATATATATATATACATATATATATATATATATATACATGGTCATTAATTCTCGACCAAAGTGCCAAGATAATTCAATGGGTAAAAGATAATGTTTTCAGCAATGGGTGGTGGAACAACTGTCTAAATGCTAAAGAAGCAAATAACCTTGACTTCTTCCCTGCACCATATACAAAATTAACTTGAAATGGTCTGTATATAAATGTTAGTGTCAAATGCATAAAAATTTCTAGAAGAAGACAAGGGGAAAGTCTTTTGGAGCCTGTGTTAGGCAAAGATTTCTTAAGTAAGATACATAAAGACAGACCAGAGCAGAAAAAATTAGTAAGTTGAATTTAATAAAAATTAAAAACATTTCTTTGAAAGATAAGAAAAATAAAAAGATAAGTGACATATATCTGATAATGACTCTAGAAAACACAAAAAACTCTCAAAATCCAGTAAGACAAACAACCCAATAAAAAATGGGTGAAAATCTGACAGACTCTTTACCAAAGAAGATATACAGATGGCAAATAAACTCATGAAAAAAACTAAATGTCATTAGTCATTAAGGAAATGAAAATTAAAATCATGAGATACCACTACATATCCAATTAGAATGGCTAACATTAAAAAGTACCATTGAGAATGTAGGGCAACCGGAAGTCTCACACACATTATCAATGGGACTGCAAAATGGTAAAGTCTTTGGCAGTTTCTAATAAAGTTATGCATTCACTTACTATCTGACTCAGAAACCTCACTCCTAATATTTAAGCAAGAAAAATGAAAACCTATGCCTGCAAAAGATTTATGTACAGATGCTTATGGAAGCTCATTAATAGTAATCAAACAATAGGAACAAGTTAAATGCTCATCAGTTGGTGAGTGTATAGCCAATTTGTGGTATATTAATATAATGAAATACAACTTAGCAAATAAAACAAAGCATCAATACAAGCAACAAAATGGATGAACCTCAAAAGCATTATGCCAGTGAAAGAAGGTACAAAACTTACACACTCTGAGATTACATCTGTATGACATTTTGAAAAGGCAAAATGCAGATCAGAAACAGATCATTGATTACTAAGGACTCGGGGTGAGGGGACATAATTAGCTACAAAAAGATACAAGGAACCTTTTTGCGATGATGGAAATATTCTATGTCTTACTTATGGTTTTGGTTATAGGACTACATACATTTGTTAAAATTCATCCCAATATACCCTTAAAAGGGGAAAATTTTATCATCTACAAATATCTCAATAAACCTGATCCCAAAAATTTCACCCAAGCCTCAATTTCTTCATTTATAAAATTGTAGCCACTGTTATTAATTTTTTTACTTAAAAATGACACAAAATGGCAAGTGGTAATCAAAGCAATAAATTAGAAATCAGGACCAGAATAATATTTCCATGGAAAGAAATCAGGACCAGAATAATATTTCCATGGAAAGAAATCAGGACCAGAATAATATTTCCATGGAAAGAAATCAGGACCAGAATAATATTTCCATGGAAAACATGGAAATATTATTCTGGTCCTGATTTCTAATTTATTGCTTTGATTACCACTTGTCATTTTGTGTCATTGATAAATAGATATAAGATATATTTATGACAAGCATCTATTATTGTGCTTTATATGTACTGGTAACTTGTACAATACTTAAATTTGAGTATGATATTTAATAAAAGAAGAACAAAGAATGTTTTCAGGGGTCAAGCAGACATACCAAACTCCAGACCATGATGAGAATATTTTGCTTTTAGAATTCATGCCCTGACCTCTCAGTATGCACTGGAATTTTGACTGGGTAGAAGGAAGAATTCTCAAAAATATTTCTATTTACTTCCCATGGTCTAGGAGGTATCAGGGTTCTGACATAAAGCAGTGAGACTTGTAAATGCATTTTCATAGCTGACATAATTACAGTCAGAGTAATTGAATCCATTTTGTGTTTCTTCCCTTCTGTTTCCTCTGGAAGTAGGGTTGCTCCCTCATTTGGCCTCAGAACTCATCCTGTGTTTACATCCTATTACAGCTCTAACAGTAATTCTTATTGCTTAACCTTCACGTCTACTGCCTTTACAAATCTTCTCCCTTAGCTGAGTGACGTATCCCATACTATGGGTCCCAATTTTTAGTTATTCATTTCCACTGGGACAATCTTTTTAAACCTACCATAGCTGAATTTGCTAAACCGGACCTATCTGTAAACTGCACCATCATGATCATTATTTGACTTTCTAATAGTAATCATAACAACAATAATAATATGGCACCCATTACCGATAATTGGTAATTGGGCTCAGGACAATGCTGAATACTTATAACTAATCCTCACAACTGTCATGTAGCATAGGTGTGGGCCCCATTCCACAATGAGGAATTGAGGCACAGAGCATCTGAATGGCTTTGCCTGGGACACTTACACTATGAATGGCAGATGGAGCCTCCAGCACAGGTCTGACTCCAAAACCTATATTCTTTCTCTGGCTGAGAAGGATAAAAAGCTCACTCTACTTATGAGCAAGGACATATGGACCCAGGAATTTATTTAGGTCAAACTTTTGGAAAGAGAGAAAGAAATAACACTTCAAAAAAATATTTGGCAAAACTTCCCTCTTAATGTAGTCACTGACAACCTTTAGATTTCCTCTTTAATTAGAACAGAGCCAATCTCCAGACAATTGCTTTTTCTTGATGATTGCTGGTAAGCAAATCCTGGTGGCAGGTTGGTAAGTATACACCCATATGACTGCTTACTTATATCCAACCCACAGCAGACATCACTAAATCAATCACAGAGATCCTCAGCACAGAGCCCTTAGGTGGCTTTCCAGTCATCCCCATTATTCCTCTGGGGTAGCTTCCAGCAACTGATAACCATTGATAGAAAAGCCAAGAATTGTCTGCCATTCCTGTCCTAGCTGAGCTTGTGTGGCTTGTGTTTTGATTCTTCCCTTCTACAGAAAAAAGCCTAGACAGAGGTCGTAGATGGAACGGCAAAGGTGTCATCTAGCAACCTGTTATGAAATCTCTCTTTTGAGAGATCATATCCACAGATATCCATAGCTGCTCTTAAGATGTCAACCCCAGAACACTGAAGCAACATTCTCAGCAACTGGGATTTTATGCTTCTAATTCTACAATTATAAAGTGAAAAGGTGGGGGGTTATTTAACTGTACCTGAGAAGGATAAAATTTAGAGCAGCAGTTCTCAGCCCCAGCTACACACTAGAAGCCCTGGAGGGCCTTTAAACTATATAGATTCCCAAACACCATTCTAGACAAATTAATTTCACATCCAGATATACATCTGAAAGAACTCAGCAATTCTACAACTAGTGCACACATATTAAAACATGCTAATTATAGCACTGCTTGCAAATACAAATTATTAGGAAAACCTAAATGTCTACCAAAATAATGGGTAAATAAATTTTGATTATACATACAGTGGAAAATACACACCTGTTTAAATCAATGAGAGCTTTGTGTATCAACATAAACATACTTTTAAAACACAATTAGGTGAAAAATGAAGTTCAAAAATTTTATGTGACATATTATGCTGTTTATATAAAGCTTTCAAACAAGCAAATTTGACACCATTGTTCTTTACTGTCATTTCCTGAATAAAATAATTAGAAAAGCAATAGGAATGTAAACACCACATTATGGATAATAGTCACCTACAGGGAAGAATGGAGGTCATTGGGGTAAAGAACTTCAACTCTTATCTGTGGCATTTTTCTTCTTTAGAAAATTCTAAAACAAATACGGCTATATTTCAAGGTTTAGCAAATATGAAGAGTTCAAGAGCATTTCTATATTATTTTTCAACTTTTATATATGCTAAAGTATTTCAATATGTAAATCACTTTACTGCCATTAAAGTCATCAGATAAGATGTATGAAAAATTAGCACAATACCACATAACTGGGAGTAAATAATTGGTCATTAAATGGTAGATAGCTTTATTATGAACTCATCAATTATGGTAGATTATAGAGGTGGATCTGTCTGACTCTAAACAAAGATTTTCTACTAAGCCCATGCTAAAATAAGTTATTCACATGCTTGTAGGAAACCATTTTTTTTGTAAATAAAACTTAAAAATAATAATATGTATATTGTATTTCCAAGGACCCTAAAAACTTTCATTCTCTTCCCAAATATACCTGAGGAAGTCTCTTCACATCTCTAACTCTGGGTTTAGGCCTTATCCTTCTGAAAGTATATATTTGTTGCTACAACATGTGTATGCAGAAAGGAGCTTATTACACCATTATTGTCCATTAATCTCTGAACATAGATATGTAAGAATGGTAATCCATGGAGTGGGATATAAGCCATATAAAATATCTTACCATGACTGGAATGAAAGATTGGAAATGAAAGACCCATTGGACTGTGCCTAACCTTAGTGAGAAGAACCTTGAACTCAGGGAAGCAGGCAGGGTAGCCCCTCATAGTATGGCCTTGGAATCAGTCAGACTTGAATTACAGACCCAGCCTTTCCATTTGCTAGTTTTGTAACCTAGGGAAAGTTATTTAATCAAAGGGAGCTTCATTTTCCTTATCCATAAGAAAATAGATAGTGGCAGTATCTATCAAAATAAATTCTATGATATAGGCAAAGAGTTTAGCACAGTGCCATTTAAATAGTACACTCAGTTGATGTTGTTTATACTGTTAGTATTTTTCTTTTGCCAGTAAGTGGGACGTTAGTTGGTGAGTTTGGTAGATATATTATTACTAAAATACTGAATGCTTCCTAAAGAACAAGTGAGGATAATCACTCTCATGACTCTTATTCAACATCATATTAGAAGTCCTAGCCAGTGAAATAAGTCAAGAGAAAACAACTGTTAATATTCACATTAAAAAAGAAGAAATAAAACTGTTTATATTCACAGATAACATGATTTCTATATAGACATTTTTTTCTATAAAATAAATATTCTATATTTTGGAGTAGAATATCTAAAAATCTACTAGTGGTAATACGTTACAAGATAAAGGATTTAAAAATCAGTTGTGTTTCATATATACTAGCAATGAAATTTGGAATTTTAAACAAGAATATAATTTACAATATCACCAAAATCATGAAATAAATAGGTATATATCTAATAAAATTTGTGCAAAATCTGTATGCTAAAACTACAGGGTAATGAAAAAAGTTTTAAAGCTTAAATATAGATACCTTAGAGTTATAGACTGACAGACACAACATTCTAAGACATCAGTCCTTCCCAAAATTGATATATAGATTCAATTATAATAATTAACATAATCTCAACTCCCATTCTGGTAGAAATTGACAAGTTATATCTAAAATGTGTATGTAAAGGTGAAAAAACTAGAGTAGTCAAAACAATTTGAAAAAGAAGAACAAAAGTGAAGAACTTACCCTACCTTATTTCAAAACTTAATGTCAAGATATAGTAATTAAGACAGTGTGGTATTGGTGAAAACAAGACAGACACATATGTCAATGGCATATAACAGTGTCCAGAAAAGGAACCACACATATAAAATCAATTGATTTCAACAAATGTTTAAGGTAATTCAATAGAGAAAGGTGATCTTTGAACAAATTGTTGTGGATAAGTGAATATCCATACCAAAAAAACAAAATAAAAAACAAAACCCCTCCCTCCATACCTTGTACTACAGACAACAAATTCAAAATAGATATAGAAATAGGTATAAATCCTAAAACTGTAAAATTTTTGTAAGAAAACAGGAAAAATTCCTTGTGGTCTTAGATTAGGCAACTATTTCTTAGATATGACACCACAAGCATGACACATAAAAAAATTCACAAATTAAGCTTCATCTAAATTAAGAACTTCTGTTCTTCAAAACATACTTAAAACAATTAAAAGAGAAAACAACTAAAATCGGCAAAGATTTGAACACTTAACCAAAGAAGTATACCAATGGCAAATGAGCACATGAAAGGATATAAATTAGAATGGCAATGAAATATTGCTACATGCAGATTAGAAGAAAAAAAATGGATGTTGTGAATTGCTAGTGAGGGTATGGAGCAACTATAACTCATAGGTTGGCTGGTAGGAATGTAAAATGATATAGCCATTTAGAAAACTACTTGTTTCCTCAAAATTGCCACATATGACCCAGCTATCTCATTTCTAGGTATTTAAATACATGAGAGCATTATGTTCACACAAAATGCAATATGCAGATGTTTATAGAAACTTTATTCATCAATGCCAAACACTGGAAACAACCCAAATGACTTTCTATTGATGAATAAGCAAATAAACTATATTTATTCTGTGGAATACTACTCAGCAATAAAAAAAAACAATAGATATACACAACAGCTTAGATGAATCTCAAATGCATTATATTGCATGAAATTAGTCTGATAAGGCTACATTCTCTATGATTCCATTTGTATGATGTTCTGAAAAATGAAAATTATAGAGACAGAAAATAGATCAATGGTTGCCATGGACTGGGGTGGGAGGAGAGGTTGACAACAATGGGGCATGAGGAACTTTTGTGTGCATGACAGAACAATTCTATATTTTGGCTATGGCAGAAATTGTGTGACTATGCATTTCTCAACTCTCATAGAACCATATACTAAAAAAAGAAAGTTTCGCTTTATGGAAACTGTGTTTGATATACCTGAGTAAAAAAATAAAATAAAAATCTAGGTTGACTGCTCTGTTACTTCCTCAGCACTTTGAAATGATTATTCCACTGCCTTCCATCCTCTACTGATGTTAATGGTATCTCTTGGCTTAACTACAATATACCAAGGAATGCATTTATTTTCACTTTTTTAAAATTCTGCTTTCCAAATCTGAAGGATCATATCTTTTATTAGGTCTAGAAAATTTTCAGCATCATCTCTTTGAATATTTCATCTCCTATTCTAATTCCTCTTTAGGTAACATTTATAATAGATAAAATTGATTCTTCCCATTCTTATATTCCTTTTTATATTTTCCATCCTTTTATCCTCTAGTTGCATTCTGGAGAATTCTTCAGATTTATTTCTCAATTTTCAATTCTTACCTCAGTTGTGTCTGATTTGTTTTTTAACAATCCATTGCCTTTTTAAATGTTCATTGAAATACAGCATACACAAATAAGTATAAGTCATAAATGTCAACTCAAATAATTTTTACAAACCAAACACACTGTGTAACTATCATCCAGATCAAGAAATTGTTGCCAGCACTCCACAGACGCCCTTTGCATCCCTTCTCAGTTACCGGACCCACTGCAAAGGCAACCACAATTCTGTTTCCAACACCACAGATTAGCTCTTCTAGTCCTGAGCTTAATATAAATGGAATTTTCAATCTGAACTCCTTTGGCTTATTTTGTTCAACATTATTTGTGAGGACCATCATATTTTTGTGTCTAATGTTCATTTCTCATTGTGGTTCAGTAATTACTGTGTTAAGACTTTAAACATGATCTATTGTACATTTATATAAAAGTGGGTAGCTTCCTATTTGAGGCAATTATGAATAAGGCTGTAAGAACATTCTTGTCCATGTATTTTTGTGTAGATAATTCTGCCTTTCTGTTAAATGTATATAACTGTCTTCCTCCAGTAACTTTGATCTGAAACCTCATTCTTTCATCTGCTTTTGCCTTCTGAATTCTTCTTCCACTTTTAAGAACACTTGTGATTACATTGGGTATACTGAGATAATCTCCCTTTTTTAAGGTCAGGTAATTCACATCTTAATTCCATCTGTAGATTTAGTTCCTCTTTGCAACCTAACATATTTACAGATTCTGGAGGTCAGGATATAGAGTTCTTCTGGGAGCCATTATTCTGCCTTCCACATAGGGCATGCATATATTCAGTTTATTTTACTGTATAATAGTTTTCCAAAGCAGCTATGCCAATTTACATTCCTACAACAGTGGAAGAAAGTTTTAATTGCTTGATATTCTTGTCAAGATTTAAAAAGCTTTTTTCATTTTATTCATTTTGGTAATGTTGAACTGGTACCTCACTGAAGTTTTAATTTGTACTTCCCTAATGATTAATGATGTTGAACATCTCTTTCAGTGCTAATTGATTTTTTGAAAGCTTCTTTTCTGAAATGCTTGAGTCTTTTGCCCATTTTTCTATTGGGTTTATGTATTTATTATTAATCTGTAGGAGTTCCTTAGATATTATGGATAGCAATCCTTTGTCATATATATATGTACTGTAAATGTCTTCTCCCACTCTATGGCTTGCCTTTTCATTTTCATAATGGTGTCTTTTTACAAATAGAAGTTCTTAATTCTAAGATAGTTCAACTGTGTTTTATTGTTAGTATTCTATGCTCATTCTATTTAAGAAACTTTACCTAAAGATAGTTTTCCATGTTTCACATAGAAATTTTTTTATATTTAGATCTATAATACATCTGGAATTTTTATATAATGTGAAGTATAAATCAAAATTTAATTTCCTCTTATCGTATTCAATTGATGAAAATTAATTTATTGAAAAGACACTTCAGTTCCTATTCCATTTCAGCTTCACCTTTGTGATAAAATGAGTAAACATCTATGTGTGGCTTCTATTGACTTTCCAATTTGAAATGCAGTGCTTTTCATTTTTAAAAGATGTTAATTTCTTTTTAAAATGTTTTTTAATCCCCCAAATAGTACCCTATATTTCTCTAATTCGTATTTCACATATTCAAAATGTACTTTTTAATATAGTCTCTATTATTTAGTTCCATATTTCAGACTTCTGGGGCATTAATTCCCAGTTTGTTATGTCTGCTGTTTCCCTCATAGTGAATTGTTTCCCCATGTAGTTTTAATTCTTGTGTGTGATCCTCTTTGCAGTGAGCATTGTATGCATGTGTGTTTGTGTCTCAGAGTACATGCAATTTGAGTTTTGGCTTAACACATGAAAGTTTATTTTTCTCTCTTGCAAAGACTGCAGCTGTCTTCCAAGCAGTGATCCAGTAATCCAGCTGTTTTATCTAGTGGTTAAACTATCTCAAGATGCAGCTGACAGTGTTGCTGAGTAATGAATAGGAAGAGCAGGAGAGATCTCATGCTTCCCTCCCATGTTTCAGTTCAGAAGTGACCCATGTCACTTCCACTTACAGTTCATTGCTTAAATCTGCAAGTGGCCTGGAAATTGTGGGGGAGCACAGGAATATCTGGTGGGCAGTAAATATCTCTGCTTTTTAATCACTAGACATCCTTTTGCCTCCTTCTTCCCAACTGTAGAACACACTTAAGTCCTCCACTCCCCCAAAGGAATCAACCCAAAGCACCATCCAATCATTTCATGCAGTTTAAATTCCATCAGAGCCAGACATGGTTTCTCTTTGCCTTGAGGCCTATAAACTAAAAAGACAAATATCAGCCCCTCTTCCCAACAAAGTGGTGGATAATTTCAGCAGGATAATTTCAGTGAACACATCCATTCAGAATCAGGAAAAGGGAGATGCACAGCAATCACTGATCTGTAGCAGTTCTGAAATGGCATGGGGTAGATATGAGAACTCGCTTCACTGGGAATGGGAACTTCTTGATTATCTAGTTTCTTTAGGAATCTTCTATAATGTCAGGTTCTTGGAATGCTCATTCTCCATTTAGCAGTATCTGATGACTCTTCCTCATGATGGAGAATTTTCTTGTGCGTTTTTTAATTTTTGTTTGTGAGCTGATCATCAGTAAGGATTTATGGGTGCATGATTGTGGTAGTTAGTTATGTGTACCCCAAGCTGTGAAAGTGTTTCTGCCAAGTGCTTTAGGAAATTCATCATTCCAGGACCACTTTTTTTAAAAAAGCAACAAGTTCTCAGTTGGAGATTTTTATGTCATGAAAGTAATATAAATTTAGACTACTCATCCAAGCATAAGGTTGGGGATTTGATTTCTCATGGGAAATTTGTGATTTCTCTGAGAGATAGAGCTCTCAGTTAAAGGCCTTCTTATACCTTTCCTAATTTCACTTCCCAACTCTTTTCCCCAGAGATAACTGGTATTCTGAATATGTACCCTTCCATTTATCTATTTACAGTTTTACTGTGTATTTTAAAATAGTATATAGTGTTGATCTGTGATTTAAAATGTATAGTAACAGCAGCATATTGTTGTTATTCACTGCAACTTATTTTCTTCCTGGTAAATATATTTTCAAGATTTAAATATGCAGATAAATACAGATCTAGGTGATTCATTTTATTGCTGTGTAGTATTCCATTGTTAAAAAAAACCCTACAAAATTCAACATTTAGGTTTCCAGTTCTATACTATTACAAATTACTGCTTCGTGAATATTCTTTGTACATGTGTGTTTAAGTATACTTGGGCTATATACTTGTTATAGAATTATTGGGTCATAAGACTTGGATTTCTTTAACCTTAGTAGGTATTGACAAATTACTATTCTAAGTGGTTATGTTAATTTATAATCATAAGGATTTTCATACAGAATATGATGTTGGCTTTTCAATATTCAATTCAAAACTTGGTTTTGTTAGACCTTTTTCTTTTTTTCTGTATGATATAAAATGTTATCTCATGGTAGTTTTAGTTTGTAGTTATAAGATTACTATGAAGTTGAAATGTTTCATAATTATTAGCTTTTTAAGTTATCTTCTGTGAATATTCCATATTTCTATTATGATTTAGTCTTTCTTTTATTGATTTATGAAGAAGTTTAGTTTATTGAAGTATCATTGGTATATAATCTTATATTGGTTTCAAATGTACAACACAGTGGTTCAACAGTTACCCATATTATTAAATCCTCAACCCCTCTAATGAGGTTATTATCTATCAACACAGAAAGATGTTACAGAATCATTGACTATAGTCTCCATGTTGTACTACCATTTCTATGAACAACTTACATTTTGATGGCAAATTCTTGTGCCCCTTTACCACCCTCACCTTCCCTCCCATCTACCCCAACCCCTCACCCTTGGTAACCCACTAGTTGCTTCTCAGTGTCTGAGAAAATTCACACGAAAATTTATGATAAAGATTACATAGTAATCTTGTAACTGCAAACTGCTGTTTTGTTCCTTCTTTTTGCTTTGTTTTTATATTCCACAAATAAGTGAAATCATATTTTATGAGAAAGTTTTGTATTTTCTGGATGTGTTCCTTTGTTAGCTCTGTGAATTTTAAGTATTTTCTTCCAGATTGTGGCTTGGAAACCTTCAGAGTCCTAAGAAAAACTTACTTAGTTGAGATTTCTGGATTCTGCCAAAATGAATTGTTCATGTTTTTCCACCTTGCTAAAGTATGGCGTGGATATCAGAGGGGCAGGTGACATTTTCATGTTCCTCTGGGACCAATGAAAACACTATTCTCGAAGCTGGATTGGTTTTCTTCGTGACTTGTGTCTCTGGGACTCTTGACTGCCACTAGGACCAAGGGTGCACTGTTTACCCAAGACCTCCTGGAGCCACTTCATCTGATGCCATCAAAGTGAGAGCTAAAAAGACTGAAGACCTAAAAAATCGTAACTTGAGCAACAGCTCACTAGAAGCTGGGGAAAGACTTCCTATAAGCCTTCCGCAGACTGGAAATGGTGCCTAGATTCAGGATCACCAAATAGGAAGCTTTTTATTTGACAGGGAAAACTTACAAGCTATCAAAACCACTGCACAAGGTTTCTACCATGACTTGTAAGGTTGAATTTTGAGAGAGTCACAGAATTAGGGGAACAATTTTTATAAGAGTCAAACCACGTATGAGCTCTCTCTTGGTTATTTAAAAAGCACTAGAGAGCTTTAGCTGTGCACCAACAGGCAATTCTCTTAGAATTTCATTCTCTTTATAGACAGAATTAGGGAAAGGGGTTTGGCATCTAAGATTTTACAATTCTTTTTTTCCTCTCACCCAAAACATACCCCACACAATTTCTATCACCAGGAACATTTCTCTGCTGTAATTGTGAATCTCAAGCTTTGTTCACAAAGTGTTCTAATAGAAAGTTTTCCATAAGATCTTGGCACAGCTCTAAGAAGCCTACTGAAATGCAGTGTTTGTAAATTCTCATTCTTTATCATAAATTTTCATGTGAATTTTTTGTCTACTCTACACTATGCCTGGAAAAGAAATGAAACATTTGAAATTTAATTTTCAAATAAGTTGAAGCTCCAGGAAGGGATGTTTATCCTGTGAATAGCCCCTAGTTCATGCGTAAGAACATCCATGCGGCAATGGTTCCTGGAGATAGGCTTCCTCTAGCCATATGCTCTACTACTCTCCAAACACATACAGGATGCTTTGAACATATTGTATATGTCCTTTGAACTTGCTTTTCTATTTCTTACCTAATGATCTTTATTGATGTCATTTCCAATCTAGAATACTTATCCTTCTCCTGTTAATTTTTCCGAGATCTTGAAGACTGCTTCTCTGATAAGATTTCTAAAGTTCATGGAGCTGTTTCCTTCTTTTTTGCTCAAAACATTTGACCTCTTTTGCTGGGAACTTAGAGCTCTGCTGTCTTATATTGTTGGTTCCTGTATTGTACACATTCATCATTACCTGGGCTGCATGCTCCTCAAGGTCAGGTCCATGTCTCAGACCTCTTTATCTCTCCTGAACCTCATTAGGACAATCCTTTTTAGTAGAAATATCTTTTTTTTTTTTTTTTTAGCATTACTTAAGTATTGGTAGACCAAGATGAGATTACCCTCATAACAAGAAGAAAGAGGAGAACTGTCTTAGTCCATTCAACAGAATACCACAGAATGGATAGCTTATAAACAGTTTTAGAGGCTGAAAAGTCCAAGATCAATGTACCAGCATGGTCATGTACTATAAGGGCCCCTTCTTGTTGTCAGACTGTGGAAGGCGCCAGGTCTTTTTTATAAGGGCACTGATCCCATTCATGAGGGCTCCAACCTCAGTATCTGATGCCCTCTCAAAGGTTCCACATCCTAATATTATCACAATTGGGCATTACGATTTCAACATACGAATTTTGAGGGAACACAAAACATTAAAACCATAGCAAGAAGATAACACTGAGTGCTAAGTATGTGTAGGCACTGTGCAAACATTCACACACTGCATACATCACTCTCAGTCTTTGCAAGACCCCTGGGAGGTAGGTATCACATTTTGCAGATTAGAATACTAAGGCTCTGAGAGGTAATAACTTCCCAAAGATCACACCACAGTCACAGAGCTGGGACACAGGCCCCTAATTTCCTGATGCAAGGTATTAGGTTCTTAACTTCTAAGGGGATAGAGCAATGGGGGCATAGGTCAGACCACTTTTACATGGGTCAGGGGATTGTTGAAAGCAGCAACACAATGTATTACCTCTGGTCAGGGGCAGGAGGCTGTGCTCTTTCTAGTAGACAGAACTACTATTTTCTAGTGGACAATAGATGGTTTCTACTAGAAAGGATTATCCTAATGAAGTCCAGGTAGAACAAAAAGGTCTGAGGCATGAGCTGGTCTTGAGGAGCATATAGTCCATTTAGGAATACATCTGTACAATACAGGAATCGATGCGATAAGATGGTGTTCCAAACTCAAATGGGGGTCACTGAGTGTCAAGAGGGCCCAAGGCAGTGGGAGGAAAGCCAGAAGAAAGGGCACCTAGAACACGAATTCTCCTAAAACTAACTTCCTTTCTGCCAGCTGACCCCTTACAGACACCAAACTCTCACCTAGCTGTCAGTCTGAGACCATGGCTGGCCCCAGCAATCATGCCTGCTCAGCATTCCTACAGATGGATATCATTTTCCAGAATGGAGTACAGAAAACAATATTTTCCTTCTGTCATGAAAACATCCCCACAATTAGGGGGAAAAAAGCCAGGAACTGATATTTTACAAGGTCACGCTTCATTTTCCCCAGCTTGATGCAGCCTAAGGAGGAGGACTTGGTTTCTAAGAAGCCAGTGGGAACTCTGGGGGCTGAGTATTTGGTGGGCCTTGTGCTAGTCTTTTGCAGAGTTCCCTTAAGTGGGAGAAAATATAATTGTGCAGAGAAATGGTTTAAAATGCAGCTCGTCAATGAGGATTTGTCAGATCAATAAAGGCCAATTCTGAGTGTTCCCTGCTGGGCTCCTTAAATATCCTGGGACACTCGGCTGAACTATCCATTAAGAATATTTTCCCAAGTCATTTGTGTTAGGTTATAGGCTATAAACTGCTTATTGTTGCCCGTCCACCATAAATAAAGCAATCATTTTTAATGCAAGCAGCTGTTGGTCTGGCTTCTTCAAGATGCTTTGCCCAGGAAGTCAAGTTCTGCTGTTTTCTCCTTCATCAAGTGCATTTCTGATTGTTTTTCTGTTCTGCTGCATGCCACACACGTCGTGGGGGTGGGGATATACATTTTCCTTGCAGAGGTTTGTTTGGACACAGGGTTTCTAAAAATATCCAAAAGAAATTGAAGGTGCAGAGGGGCAATTTAAGTTGTATGAAATACGGTGACTCTGGCCCTCATCACCAGCCTCTAGCTTCTTAAAATGACCTTAGAAGCACGAACCCATTTGTTTTCCTAGTCTCTAGCAGTTAAGATTAGGGATTTGGGATTATATGTATTAATTCAAAAATTCCTTTTGGAGGGTCTGCAGTGTTCTAGGGCACCATGCTAGACATTGAGGATATAAAGGTGAGCCAAAATTGATACAGTGTGTGCATACCTGCCTCTTTTATTCCAGCTTTTGAGGTATAACTGACAAATAAAACTGTAAGATATTTAAAGTGCACACATGATGATTTTATGTATGTATACACTATGACATTATGAAAGGATTCCCCCATTGAGTTATTAAGACATCTATCACCTCACATATTTATCTCTCCCCTTTTTTTGGTGAAAACATTTAAGTTTTACTCTCTTAGCAAATTTCAATTACACAATATAATGTTATCAACTATAGTCACCATGTTACATATCAGATCTTCAGACACCAAACTTACTCATTTTATAGCTGAAAGTTTGTGTTTTTTTTTAATCAGCTTTCTCTGTTTCCTCTACCTCCAAACCCCTGGCAACTTTTCTACTTTCTCTTTGGGAGTTGAATCCCCTGCCTCTCAGTTTAGTAGGAGAGACAGACTGAACAAATAATTGCATAAATTGTGATATGATATATGAAGGAAATTTAAGGGGCTAATAAAATGCCTAAATTAGTAATTGATGGAGGTTTTCCTAGGAAAGTAGCATTTGAGCTGAGGGTAACTAGAGTTAACTCTGCAAGGGAAGAGGGGGAATGAAAATGAGATTCTACGAAGATGTAAAGTCACATTCAAAGGCTGGGAGGTAGGAATGAGCATTAAGAACTGAGTCAGGCTATAGCACCAGATGCAAAGAGACAAAGTGTGCACCGTGGGGCTGGGAAAGGCAGGCAGGCTTTACACTAACAGGTCTGTGGGGCCATGTGAAGAGGAACTTGGGCTCCATCCTGAGAACAATAGGAAACCAGTGGAGACTAGCTGTTAAGGCTTTAAGAGGAAATTGCTAGCTTCCTTGAACCATGCTTAAGTAAAATGTTGGGAATAATTGACAGAAGGAAATTTTTTTATTGAAGTATCACTGATATACAATCTTGTATTGATTGCAAGTACACAAAACAGTGGTTCAGCAGTTACACACATTATTAAATCCTCACTCCAACTAGTGCAGTTACCGTTTGTCAACATAGGAAGATGTCACAGAATCATTTGTTATATTCTCCATGCTGTACTATCATCCCCATGACCAACTTGTATTACGATTGAGAATTTTTGTGCTTATCCCCCTGACCCTTCCATCCCACCCACCTTAACCCTCCCTTAGGGTAATCACCAGTCACTTCTCAGTGTCTATGAGGTTATACATATTTTGTTCATTTTGTTTTGTTTTGTTTTTATATTCCACAAATAAGTGAAATCATATGATATTTGTCTTTCTCTGCCTGGCTTATTTCACTTATCATAGTACCCTCTAGGTACATCCATGTTGTTGCAAATGGCAGGACTTATTTCCTTTTTATGGCTGAGTAATATTCTCCTGTGTGTATGTACCACTCTTCTTTATCCATTCATCTATTGATGGACACTTTGTTTGCTTCCATATCTTGGCTATTGTAAGTAATGTGTCAATAAACATACGGGTGCATATATCTTTTTGAATCAGGGATTTTGTTTTCTTCAGGTAAATTCCTAGAAGTGGAATTATTGGGTCATACTGTATTTCTATTTTTAATTTTTTGAGGAACCTCCATACTGCTTTTCATAGTGGTTGCACCAATTTACATTCCCACCAACAGTGTAGGAGGATTCCCTTTTCTCCACATCCTCACCAACACTTGTTATTTCTTGTCTTTTGGACAGTGGCCTAGACTGGTGTAAGGTGATATCTTATTGTGGATTTGATTTGCATTTCCCTGATGAATAGTGATGTGGAGCATCTTTTCATGTGCCTGTTGGCCATCTGTATTTCTTTTCTGGAAAAATGTTCAGGTCCTCCACCTATTTTTTAATCAGGTTATTTGTTTTTTGGGTGTTGAGGTATATGAGTTCTTTATATATTTTGGATGTTAACCCTTTATCAGATGGGTCATTTATGAATATGTTCTCCCATACTATAGGTTGCCTTTTTGTTCTGCTGCTGGTATCCTTTGCTGTACAGAAGCTTTTTAGTTTCATGTAGTTTGACTTGTTCATTTTTTATTTTATTTCCCTTGCCCAAGGAGATGTGTCCAGGAAAAAATTGCTCATGCTTATGTTCAACAGATTTTTGCCTATGATTTCTTATAATAGTTTTATGATCTCATATCCTACATTTAGGTCTTTAATCCATTTTGAGTTTAATTTTAATCCATGGAGTTAGAAAGTAATCCAGTTTCATTCTCTTGCATGTAGTCGCCCAATTTTTCCAACACCAGTTATTGAGTAGGCTGTCTTTTCCCCATTGTATATTTATGGCTCCTTTCATTTATTAATTGGGCATATATGTATGGGTTTATATCTGGGCTCTCTATTCTGTTCCATTGACCTATGGGTCTGTTCTTGTGCCAGTATCATGCTGTTTTGATTACTGTAGCTTTATAGTAGAGCTTGAAGTCAGGGAGCATAACACCCCCAGCTTTGTTCTTATTTCTCAGGATTGCTTTGGCTATTTGTGGTCTTTTGTAGTTCCATATAGATTTTAGGATTATTTGCTCTAGTTTATTGAAAAATGCCATTGGTATATTGACAGGAATTGCAATCTGTAAATTGCTTTGGGCAGGATGGCTATTTTGACAATTTTTATTATTTCTATTCATGAGCATGGGATAGATTTCCAATTATTTGTGTCTTCTTTAATTTCTCTCATGAGTGTCTTACAGTTTTCAGAGTACAGGTCTTTCACCTCCTTGGTTAGGTTTATTCCAAGATATTTTATTCTTCCAGATGTAGTTGTAAATGGAATTTTTTTTTTATTTCTCTTTCTGCTAGCTCATTGTTAGGATATAGGAATGCAACAGATTTCTCTGTATTCGTTTTGTATCCTGCAACTTTTCTGAATCCAGTTACTAGTTCTAATAGTTTTTGGTTGAGTCTTTAGGGTTTTCTATATATACCATGTAATCTGCAAATAGTGACAGTTTTACTTCTTCCTTACCAATGTGGTAAAGTTTGTCTCTTTAGTTTGTCTGATTGCCATGGCTAGGACTTCCAGTACTATGCTGAATAAAAGTGGTGAGAGTGGACATCCTTGTCTTAAAGGAACAGCTTTCAGCTTTTTGCTATTGAGTATGATGTTGGCTGTGGGTTTGTTATGTATGGCCTTTATTATGTTGAGGCATGTACCCTCTATATCCATTTGGTTGAGAGTTTTTATGAATATATGCTGAATTTTGTGGAATGCTTTTTCAGCATCTATTGAGATGACCACATAGTTTTTATCCTTTTTGTTAATATGCTATATATATCACATTGATTGATTTGTGAATATTGTACCATCTTTGCATCCTGGAATAAATCCCACTTGTTGTGATGGATGATCCTTTTGATGTATTTTTGAATTTGGCTTGCTAATATTTTGTTGAGGATTTTGCCTCTGTGGTCTAAAATTTTCTTTTTTTGCAGTTTGTCTGATTTTAATATTAGAGTGATGCTGGTTCCACAGAACGAGTGGAAGTATTCCCTCCTCTTGTACTTTCTGAAATACTTTAAGAGGATGGGTATTAGATCTTCTTTAAAATTTTTGGTAGAATTAAGCTGTGGAGCCATCTGGTCCCAGAATTTTGTTTGTTGGGAGTATTTTGATTACCAGTTCAGTTCTGTTACTGGTAATTGGTCTGTTCAGATTTTCTGTTTCTTCCTGGGTCAGTCTTGAAAGGTTGTATTTTCTATGAATCAGTCCATTTCTTTTAGGTTGTCCAATTTATTGGCATTTAATTTTCATAGAATTCTCATAATTCTTTGTATTTCAGTGTTACCTGTTGTGACTATTCCTTTTTTGTTTCTGATTATTTGTATACTCTTTTTTCTTGATAAGTCTGGCTAAAGGTTTGTCTATTTTGTTTATCTTCTCAAAGAACCAGCTCTTAGTTTCATTGTTTTGTTTTCTATTATTTTATTTATTTCTGCTCTGATCTTTATTATAGCCTTCTTAGTAACTTTGAGTTTCATTTTTTATTCTTTTTCTAGTTTCTTTAACTGTGAGTTTAGACTATTTATTTGGGATTGTTCTTGTTTCTTGAGGTAGGCCTGTACTGCTATATGCTTCCCTCTTTGAACCACTTTTGAAGTGTCCCACAAATTCTGGACTGATGTATTTTTTTTTTCATTTGTCTCCATGTATTGCTTGATTTCTGTTTTGATTTATTTGTTGATCCACTGATTATTTAGAAGCATGATATTTAGCTTTCTTGTGTTTGTGGGCTTTCTTTTTTTCTTTGTGTAATTTATTTCTAGTTTCGTACCATTGTGGTTTGAGAAGTTGCTTGATACAATTTAAATCTTTTTGAATTTATTGAGGTTCTTTTTGTGGCCTAAGATGTGATCTCTCCTGGAGAATGTTTCATATACACTTGAAAAAAATGTGTATCCTGCTGCTTTTGGGTGGGATGTTCTGTAGATACCTGTTAAGAACATCTGATCTAATGTGTTGTTTAGTGCTTGTTTCCCTATTTATTTTCTGCCTGGTTGATCTGTGTATTGATGTAAGAAGAATTCTTTTCATGGGTGTAGGTGCAGTTAAAGGAACCAAGGAAGTATGTTGAGGCACCCAAGAAAAGTGACAGCAAGAACCTATTATCACCTGTAGGCCTGAAGAGACAAGGGAAAGTAACAGTGAGAGCTAGAGCTAGGAAGGCAAGCCACTCTGCAGGGCTTGTGGCCACAGAAAGTCACAGACAATGAATGATAGAACTGCAGCACTCTAGTGGGAATAAATACTTCAAGTTCTCCCACTCCTTGCCTCCAGTCCTCTGCTGCATCCTTCATTGGCTGAACCAAAACAGCATCCAGAAAACCAAAGGAACCCACTGAGATCAGCACCTCCACCCCAACATAACCAGGTACAAAGAAGGGAAGAGAGAAAGGCAAATGGAGAATAACTAGCACAGAAATTTTTTAGCCTATATGCTATGTGATCAGATTTGTGTTACAAAATAGATTATTCCAATTTCTCTGCAAAAGACAATTGGGCAAAGATTAAGAGCAGGGAGACATATAAACAGGCATCTACAGGATGGGAACAATATTGAATGGTAGCCTAAGTCAGAGTGGTGACAAAGTTGATGGGGAGAAGTGGACAAATTTAGAGATTTCTAAATGGTAGAGCTTGGCTGAGACTAGAAGGAACTCGGCAGCCTTCAAATTACACCCATCCACTGCTATGAGATAACGGAGGCTCAGAAAAGAGAAGGGACTTGAACCAGAGGCAGAGTTTTCCCTACTCCTTCTACCACACTGCCTCTGTCAACTTCCTCTGCCTGGATTAGACTTTGCTCCTTCAATTTTATTCTCCAGGACAAATTCCTTTCTTCTCTAATGCCCCTGTAAGGGTCACCTTGGAAATGCCTATTGCCAGTAGGTCTATTCCTTATCTGTTCTTTGAGTGAAAAATAAATTACCTTTCTTGGGGGGTGAGGTGAAGCTTAAGTCACTTTGAGTTGGTTTCTTTATTACTTGCAACCAAATGTGTGTTGACTAATAGAGAAAAATAGCTATCTATAGTATGATTTCCTTCATGAGTATTGAGTTCCCCATTTCCAGAATGGTCATGCAAAATCAATATAAGTCTATCAGAAAAGGAAATGCTGTATTGTTGGGGAACCCTAATCCTTTCCAGTCTCTCTGATTGAGGCTAGAGGTTTGTGTCTTTTATCTGAGGCAGAAAGTGCCTGTGAAAGAAAGAAAGGCAGGAGTGGAGGAGAGAATCTACACCATAATGTCACCAGATTGCCATCAGGCTTTCAATAAAGAGTTGATATGTTTAGCCTGGCATATCACTTCAGAATTGCTATTTATTGTCAGCTTTTTTGGTGAATGACAAGATTGGCCAACACCAGGGAGAACTGACATACCAAAAATGTAGTTAAAAACAACTAATAAGGGTGCAAGCTGGTTGAGAGAAAATGTGGCCACTGAAACATGGCAGCTAAAAAAGATTATTTTTCTTTTCCCTCTTTTATTCCCTAAGTGCACCATCTAAGGGAGAATTACTAACAAAGTCCAAAGTCCTTCAAACTTCTTGACAAACACAAACATCCTCACCACAGTTTCAACCTTGGCAGGGACCAAAGGAGAAAGTGTCCACTGCCCCCACCTCCAGGGGTCTGAGTCAAGAGGGCAAGGAACCTGGGTAACCCATCTGGGGCAGGAGAACAGATGTCTAATGCGGCAAAACCTAGAACTGGAGAAAACATGTTTTATGAAATGGAAATATAAATAAATAGCTGACACCAGAAGACAGAGTGTCTCCTGACTGTTTAGAAACCACTGGGCTCTGGTTCCATTTATAAAGATGGCATGTTCCACAGAACCAGTTTCCCCTGTTACTCACCAAGGAAAGGCACCAACATATTCCAGGCACATGTGGAAAGGGATTGAGATGTGGGTTCAGAGCTCCGACCTCTTTAACAAATGCATTCTGGCTCTGGGTCAGGACACATGTGGAGTATTTTTGTATTTTCTATTCTCAATAACTGGGGGAGAAATGGATGCACAGCCTTCCTCCAGATTTCTCACCTTCCTAAATGTATCAATTTTTTTAGTTTTTCTTTCTTGCTTGCCTGCTTCCCTTACATTCTTTTTTCTCTGCTTTAGCAGAAAGAACACTCATGACATGTCAAGAGGTGTGGATACTGGTTCAGGATTTGCCACTAACTGGCTATTTGACATTAGACATTCTATTTAATCTTTCTGGACCTCAGTTTCCTTGTCTGTAAAATGGGCTTCGATAAGTGTTTACCCAATTCATGTTTCCCAGAATATGAAGAACTGGTATATGTGTGTGGATTATCAAAGGCACTGCAATGTATTGCAATAAAGAATTATGTTTTATTTTGTTTGTTACAGTTCCAATTTGGGGACTCAAATACATTGGAGAACAAAACCTCTTAAAAAATAACATGTAGCTGTATCTCATTATTCTATGGTATATCAGTTGAAAAATGCTGGTTTTTGCCAATACTTGGATTGGTTCTCTAAACCTTCCTTTTACTATCCTTCTATTTAGAGAGGGTGGGAACAAAAACTGTATTTCTCAGACTTTCTTGCAGCTAGGCTCCTGCATTGGATTACATTCTACCAATTAGATTCATTCATGTGGAGAGGGAAGGCATTTTCATTTCTTGCTCAGTCTTGATGGATATCCTGACCTAGATGATCTCAAGAGTCTAGTTCAACCCAAAGGGACTTTGATGTTTTCTCTCCTGGCTGGAACTTCCCTAAGGCAAAGAGCTTATTTAGCTATAATGGGTGTAGTTCATGTCTTCTCTTCTGAGTCCTTGCTCCATCATCCTTTACAGTTCATTTCTGATTCAGTAGAACATAATTTATCTTTCTGCAGTCTTGCAGCAATTCCAAAAAGAGAGAGACTTGCTAAAAAATTGGAACTGTAACCGTGATGTCCCATGGGTCCTCTGCTGGCCATTATGAGGCTGGATTGAACTGGGCATGCAGAAGCCTATCTTTGGCTGCCCGATGACTTAGTAGACAAACTTTGTCAGGAAAAATAGCCACTCTGTCCCTTAGATTCTCTGAGTCTAAAATCAGAGAAGCACCATTTTCCCCAGTTGCCAGTACTTCAGACAAATAGGAGACTTTAGAGTGCAATGAGTTTTAAAATTGAGCCTTTAAGGTGGGTGTCAGATACTACCAAGGTCAGTCCTGAACTTGACTCCATGAAATTTGTTAAATATTGCAAGTTAGACTCACCAAAACATGTAATGAAGAGAACTTCTGGGAGGCTGGTCCTTTGGCAAAATTGATAAGTAGATAAAATCTGTCTCTCCTTTCAAAAGTTTTCCAACTTTTAGCACCAGTAAACTTTCCCAATTCTCCTGCCTTCTAGAACTGTGCAGCATTTTAGCTGTGTTCTTCTTCTTAGAAGAAGGAAAAATAGTAAGCTCATTTATCCTGGAGCTGTGGTTTGAACGCTGGCTGCACATCAGCCCTGGATAGCTTCAGAGAGCCTAGATGCCAGGGCCCCACAGCTAGAAACCCAACTCAGTTGGTCTTGGATGGGGCCCAGGTATACTAACTATTTCAAAACTCCCACGGGTGGAGAACCACTAGGGTATTGTTACTGAAATACTCCTCGTTAAAGAGAATAATGGAAAAGGTTCCAGGGATGAACTGATCTTGCCCTACTCCCACTCAAAATTTCCATAAAGCAGGTTATTGCCATTCATTTTTACTTGTAAGCTTCAAGATAGCCAAACTGTGAGTGTGATTCTTGCCAAAACCAAGCAGGAAATAAAATCTTGCCATAATACCAAAGTCAGTTGGATACGCAGCTTCTCCTAGTTGCTGGTGCCCTGTTGCAGAAATTTAGTGTCTATTTTGACTCCTGGTTTCACTGTGTTCAATTATCCCACCCTTGAATATCCCCGGAACTGTTTTCATCCTCTGCCAGTTCTGTTCCTCATTTTACCCTCCAGTACTAACCTGACAGTATCAAATAATGACAAACACATGGGCTTTGAGTTAGATCTTGTTCAAGTCTTGACCCCACCACTCTGTAACTCAGAACACCTTGGGAAAGTTATTCTGAGCCTTGATTTCTTCATCTGTAGAAAAGGAATGATACCACCTATTCTTTCCATTTAGGATTTTGACACACAGTAAATACTCAACAATTGTGAGGTCCCTTTTCCCCCCATGCTCATTGTTTACCTTATATTTATTTTCACTTATTGTTATGTAACCAGTAACGCAAAGGGTTTTAAAAGGCAGGATTTGGGGTATCAGTGACAAGATGTTTTAGGGGCAGCAAGATCTTTGTGTGGCAACTGAAATAAACCTGACTGGTTCCCACTAATTCTGTCTTAGTTCCACCACAGGGGTCTGGCCAAGGCATGCAGGGCCATGACAGGATAGGGGCAACTAAGGGATGTGTGGGGAGGAGTCATCTCAAGAAACCCTCTGATAGTCAGTTGTGCGAGGCTAAAAATAAACCCTGAGAAGACCTGGAAAGGGCAGACAACCAGATGTCCAACTAGGAAGCAGAAATCCTGACTGGAATCTGTTTCAAACCACAGAATCTGAATTTGGGGAAGAAAGCATTAAAAACAATAAATTACCCAAAATGGCAAATTTAGGATTTAGCTGCCTCAAACTATAACAACTTACGCACTTGTAAAGAGAAATATTCCAGATGGTAAAGTGGAAGGATGAATTATAGAGAAGGAAGTGGCTAATATCCTGTGCAAAACTTTGAAGCAATGCAGAGAACCTTCCTTGAAGGAGCAGGCTGTTGTTTGCAGGAAACAGAAAGAGGGGTGTCATGTGATCAGGTCAGTTGGCCCCACTGACCATCAAGCCTTGGGTGCTCAGGGTTCAGGTTTGACTTCAATTTGCCTTCAGTCTTCCAAGAGATTCTGGAACAAAATGGCTCTGGCAGCTTCACAAGACCACCTGGAGTGACAGTTTAATATGTACAGGACTTGAACTGGACATTGTCCACTTGGCCTTACTACTTAACTCCAGGCTTCATGGGCCTATGTATGATTTCAAATTGTTTCTTGTTCCTTTTTGTCTTTCACCTCTCTTTACATGAGGTTACTCCAGCTCTGGAATTAAGGGGATTGAATCTGAACAGGAAAGTTTAAGGAACTTGACTGTATCCTGGTCAAAGGGGTCTTAGTTCTGGCTCTTCAAAATGTAGACCTCAGACTCCATGATCTGACTACATAATGCCTCAGCAACACCTGGGAGACTACTGGAAATACAGTACCCCAAATACACCAAATCAGAACCTGCATTTTATCACGTTCTGCAGGTGTTGTCTGTATGTTAATGTTGGAGAAACAATGGTCTAGTAGATTTTATAGACAAAAGAGGGATGTAGGCTCACAAAGACCCCGTATTCATCAGATATAACATTGCCCATTGGGGTTTCTAATCTATTCAACAATACTCACCTCATGGAGTCTACAAGTTCCTAATAGCACTGTCAAGGCCTTGACCTATATGTACCTAATAAAGGCCTTTCAGTCTGAAGTTGGTCCAAAGCAAAGGACCATCCAGTGCTCATTCTCAGCCTCAGTTACTTTGTTCTATTGTTTATCCTCTTTCCTTCATGGGGTGATCCATTCCAACTGGAGGAAAGTCATGGATGAAAGAAAGTTGCATAAAACCTTCTGCTGGTTTGCTATTACACTCAAAATAATTCAGATTATTTATTGTGGTTGCACAGGGCCCTTCTTTCTCTTGCACCTGAATACATATTAGAATTTATTTCTTGCCTCTCTCACTCTGCTCCAGCCACTGTGGTCTTTTTCTTTCTTGGACATACCAAGTATATTCCCAGCCCCTAGTATTTCCAGTCAGCATTTCCTCTATGGGCATGCTCTCACTTTCCTGGTATCTTATCATTGCTGATTAGGTCTTACCACAAATACTGTTTTCCTGTAAAGACCATCCTTGTCACTGTACCTGAAATCCTATCCCACTTCATCCACTTCTGTCACAATATCCTGTGTGATTCTCTTTATTGCATTTAACATTACCTGGATTCCTCTTGTTTATATTTACCGATTTATTTCTCCTCCCCTACCACATACAAGCTTTAGAAGAGCAGGGAACAGGTTTCTCTCAGTGCTTGCTGTATT
This sequence comes from Manis javanica, assembly GCF_040802235.1. Lineage (NCBI taxonomy): Eukaryota > Metazoa > Chordata > Mammalia > Pholidota > Manidae > Manis > Manis javanica. The sequence continues at coordinate 50,012,331 of NC_133156.1, forward strand.
CCAAGTGCCTAGACCAATGCCTGACAGAGTATTTTTTCAATGAATGTTTGCTGAATTTGAGTAGATGACAGTGCATGTCATTGTTTGAGATCCAGCTGGTTCCCAAGAGCTAAAATGTGGCACTTAAACATGTTCCACTTGGCATACCTAGTTTTGTTTATAATATTTGATGCAATATTTAAAAATAAAGGACTTTCACATTAAATTCTAGATTTCTGGGTTCTCTCAAAAATTTAAAAGACCTAGCAATAAACCACTGCAAGGGAGGAGTGGCTGGCCTTTATATGGGCTATGTGCTCCTGAGATTTCCATGGTCCACACCCCAACCTATATTTTGGTGCCCCAGCATGTATGCTAAGAATGCTTAATTTGTTTATTGTGCCATTTTGTCCCCTTTTGGTATTTGAGTTTGCAACCCCTATTCAGAAGCTACCACTGAGAGGACAAACCTGATGACATTCTCAATAACAGGAAAGGACCTCAAAATATCATCTCATTGGAAAATTTTATCTGCTAAACGCTGAGGAATTTATTAGAAAATAATAAAATAAAAGGGCATGAAAATGGCCAATCCCTACCCCCAACTTTCTGTCTCCAGGCAGAATACAGGATACTTACATTTAAGGCTAGAGTTATATTTTCTTCATTGTTTTTTATTTCCCATTGGAGCTGAATCATGCTTTATATTTAACCAATGCCCAATAAATGGGTAAGGGTGGCATGCCATTGCTGGTCTAAGTCTTGCGTGTCTGGTATCCTCTGCCAGGAGACCTGACATCCAGGACACTATGTGTTTTGTTCTTTCTTCCATTTATTCCTGTTCTAATGCTCTCCTTCCTTCCATCTGTATTCATCTGCCTGATCTTCCAAGAAGCATTCTATGACTTCACCAAACTGGAAATATTTGTCTTCTCGTCTTTATTCAAAATTAGTCCTTATTTGTTTTTGTTATGTAACTACCTGAATTTTCATTTCCTTCATGGGAAATAAAATATTCATAAGATCATGTTGTACATAATCTCTGACATGGTGAAAATAACCACTGTAGACACATATATATCTCTTACTATATCCCAACACCCTCCCAAATGCTTTGTATATATTGACTTATTTAATCTTCACAACATTGCTATAAAATAGATACTCGTGCTATAATCTCAATTTTTTTCAGATAAAAAAGGTGAGGCACAAAGAGGTTAAGTACCTTGCTCAAGGTCACCTGGTTGATAAGCACTGCAGATAGGCTTCAAACTTAAGAAGCTGAATCCAGCATCTACGGCCCTAATCACTAAGTAATAATGTCTCTATTCTGAAGTGAAGTTTACAACATAAGGCAGTAACCTCTGTGTTCAAGACTGCAAACTGTCCTCTGTTACCTATTCTATTTGTATACCTATCTGTATACAAATACAAAATAATACAAATGTTATTTTGTATTTTAAGTCACATGCAACCAGGCTGAATCCTACATGCTCTTGAAGCATGATTTGACTAGCTGAAGACAAAGGTGGGGAGAGATCTCAGATAACATAAACCTTTGGAGGTTGGATCCTCTGTCCTTCCTTTTCTGCTGTTGTTTAGGCAGGGGAGTCTTCAGGCAAAGAAAACTTCAAAGATAACTTCATCAACAGATCCATCCTGAGACCTCTTTGTCTTCCAGAAGTACTGTATTTCCAGCATAGATGCAAAACATCCCTGAGGCCAAGCAAAGACTTGGAACTATCAGAATGTAAGTGGCATTACTTTTCCACTTCATCATTTTCAGAAACAGATCTATTTCCAACTCTAACACTAGCTTATCTGTACAATGTGGTATAGGCTCTTCTATATTTGTCCTTAGTTTCTCCATCTGTATAATGAAGACATTGAAAGGCAAACAGATTTGCTTTTGTAGGCCATGTCCAATGGATCCATTATGTTTGCCTAGAGAATTGCAAGCCATAAGCAGTATTTGACCCACTCTCTGCTACTGGAGAGAAGTGTGGGTCAGCATATTTGCCAAGAATTTGCCTTCCTGGATTAGATAACCCTCTACACTATTTTATGTACATGTGAAAATAGCTACAAGGGGAAAAGAGATTAACAAAGTAAGATACATGGATAAGATTTTTGTGTGTGTGTGTGTGTGTGAGGACTGTGAGGAAACAAAGTATGACCGTAGCACTACCACTTACTTATACTGGAAGCAGTGAAGAGCAAGGTTGATGTTGGAGAAAAACAAACCAGTAATGTGGTAGACGAAAGTAAAATTAATACAGAGAAAAAGAACAAAATGGGAAGTAGGGCAAGAAAGCTCTGGGTGTGATTATAAAAGGGCAACATGAAGGATCTTTGAGATGATGATGTTGGCTTGATCTTTGAGATGGTTCTGTGGCTTGACTGTGGTGGTGGAAAATCGACCAACACATCTAGTGAAATGTACACACACACACACACAAATGAGTAACAAGTAAAACTGGGGAAATCTAAACAAGATCAGTGGATTGTATCAATGTCAATATCCTGTTTGTGATGCTCTACTACGTTTCTGCAAGATATTGTCATGGAAGAAAACTAAACAAAGGGTACTGAGGATCTCTCTGTACTATTTCTAACAATTGCATGTGAATCTACAATGCTCTCAAAATGAAATGTCAATTCACAAAAAAAAGAACAAAAAATCTCAATCACATATAAATTAGCCATGGGGATGAGATTGAAGCATAGAGAATACAGCCAATAGTTGTGTAACATCATTCTAAGTTGACAGATAGTAATTACACTACTTGGGGTGAATATCTAATTATGTAGATTACTGTTGAATCAAGTGCTGTTGTGTACTTGAAACCATTGTAATACTGTATATCAACTATACTTCAATAAAAAAAGACACTAAGGGAGAATTAGAGACAAGAGAATAGAGCTCCAATATACATATCAATCGTGTTATCAAATGGAACTAAAATCAATGATAAAAGGTAAAAATAGATGTTTCTATGCTCAAAAAATTCCAGTATTCATGGATTTAAAAATTTAGGCATAATGAAAGAAAATAAATTGATTCTTAAACACACTGTGCCAAACTTTTCGTATTATGAGACTTGCAGCCAAAAATGATAGCCAAATGAAGTTGCTAGGAATTAATAGCTCATGAAGAGTCCTTGGGCCCACAGTGAAAACTCAAAGGCCAGTGGCATTGATGGTCCAATTCCCCCATGACTTGTTTTATGGAGTCCGTTCTCCCTTAAAGCCATGGACTGGTGACAAACCTGCAAATGCTGCTGAATGACAGATGCTGCATGAAGAACATCTGCACTGTGAGGGAGACTGGATAAGTTCCCTACCATTCTAAATGATTCCCTACCATTCATAAATGGATTCTTGAAAAACATGAAGGCAACTTTTATGATTACTTTTAAAATGTGGATCTGGGCACAAAGCAAATCCAATCATCCCTATACTTGCCCTCAGAAACATTTCTTTAACCTTGATGCCATGCCTTCAGTTAATGGACATTTATAAACACGTGACAGGTAGAAGGCACCAAGAATGTACAAAAATACTGAATCAGGTATGACCCTTTCCTAAAACACCTTGTTAAAGATGAGTATATAATATTAACAATAAAAACTATAAATTATTAAGTGTTATCTGCATTCCAGGCACTGCACAATTGCTTTATATGTTATTTAACTTAATGATCTCAATAATTCTATTGAAGGTAGACTTAGGATTTTACTTTGTGTTTGTGTGACCAAATAACTGTGCTATTCTCTATGCTCACTGCGTACAATTTTTCAAGGTGAAGGTCAAATCACATGGCCACCATGAATCTTCTTTATCACCATAAATGTGTACAGATTCAGCATTCATTTATTTATTCATCAACAAATATTTATTGGCATCATGTATATACCAGGATCTATGCTATGTCCTGGGATACAATGATAAAAAAAAGACAGAATCCTCCTCAAGAAGCTTCAAGTCTAATAAGGGAAATTGGTATTACTCAATATATGTGTCCATGGAAAGGGCTACAAAGAAAGATATATGTTGTTTTGAGAGCATGTAAGGTACCAATTTGACCTAATCAGTGAATTAGGGAAGGTTTCTCCAAAGAAGTGACCCTTGTAAAGAAATCAGAAGAGAGATTAAGAGTTTCTTTGGTTGAAAATGGAAGAAAGTCACACCAGGAAGAGGAAACAGCATGGGGAAAATTCCTGTTGTAGAAAGGGGCATGGCAATATGATGGACTAAAGGAGGACCATAGTGGAGAGAGGGAGGTATGGTGAGATGAGGATGAAAACTTGGAAGATCCAGGTCATGTCAAGCCTTGTGGCCCATGTAAAGAATTTTGCCTTCATCCTAAGTGCAAGAGGAAGCCACTGGAAGGATTTTAGAAAAGGAATGGTAGGGACATGATAAGTTTTTATTTCAATCAGTCTTTTTCTTTGCTTTCTGTAGCCAAAGCTGTTAGTATAAACTTCTCAATTACATTCTGTCTTATACTGCTTACTATGACATCAAGTGACAAGATATCATCTTCCTAACTAGAGGAAAGACACCTTTAAGGTTGGGACCACTTTTCAAACCATAGTTTATTGGATTTAATACATCCAAATAAGATTTGTGTTCATTGCTGCATTCCACTAAACTACAGAAAACTCTTCCAATTAGACATGCCATTAATTACAAATAGCATTATCTCCATTCCAAAGATGTAGAAATGTGAAATAATGTGCATCTTTAACTCAGTGAATAAATATTATACTTCCTCTATAGTGCCTAGTATAATATTAAGTTGGTCATAAGTGGAGTGTGGAGAGTGCTAGACTTCAAATGAGGAAACTGAGTTTGCAGTGGTTCTGCTCTGTACCTGAACAAAAATGAATTTTGGGATCCCAGTCCACTCTTCTGTAAAATTACTGTATAATCCCTGTGGTTCCTCCCAGATCTTCATTTTTCCTGTGCATCAGCTGCCTGTCAACAGCTCTAGGAAGATGACTTTGAGGTTTTACTCTGCTGGAGAGAGTGCCTGGCTGAGTGCTATAAGACTGCCCTTACTTCTCCAGGTAGAAGGCAGGAGGTACACAGCCCTGAGTTAGAATCAGAAATCTGAAGACTCAAGAAATCTAGTGACCAAAGAAAGATTCTGTAGGCCTCATGGTAACCAGAAGATGGAGGCAAAGCATGGGCCATGTTAAGGTTTGAATTGTGTTCCTTTCAAAAGATAATAAAATTCTAAGCTATAGTATCTGTGAATGTGATCTTATTTGGAAATAGGATCTTAGCAAATGATCAAGTTAAAATGAGGTCATGAGGGTAGGCCCTATTTCAACATGACTGTGTCCTTATAAAAAGTGAAAACTTGGACATGGAGAAAGACCAGAGAAGAGGGAAGATATGTGTAGATGTAGGGAGAATACCATCTATAAGCTAAGAATCCCTGAGGCTACCAAGCCAAGAGAGGCATGCAACAAAATTTTCCTAACAGTGCTCAGAAGGTACTAACCCTGATAAAACCTTGATTTCAGACTTCCAGCCTCCAAAATTTGTTCCAGCAACTGGAGAAATCCACTACAGGCTATTTCCTGACAGAACTATATCCTCCCCTACCTCTATGAGAGTAGCAGATTATCACAGACTATGGATCAGAAACATGTGAAATTGTTAAGAGAGTGCAAATTTATCCCCAATACTCTCCCACACCTGCTTCTCATAGCTGGCAATTCCTTCTTCTGCCATGGGCCTTGGGTACCAGCATCCCATTCTGCCCTCTAATAACCAAGAATACCTCCTGGTATCCTCTTCAACCCAGAAAGTATTACTCTCTCAACCCTAATTCTATTCTTCATCTTCCCCTTTCTTCATCACAGGTGTGTTTTAAAAACTAGTATGTGGCACAGGAAAGGGATGGGGAACTCTGTAGCAGAAGTGATAAATCTTGTGGGTGTCGGACATACAACTTTCCAGCTGGTGGAACACCCATCAGGGTGCAAAACACTAGAGACCTGTGAGGACACTTAACATTTGGTTTGGTGGTTAAAGCAATGTCAGACTTTCTCCATCAAAAATCTGCTCTTTGCTAAATGTAAATGGTCTGAATGCACCAATTGAAAGAAATAAAGTCACTGAATGGATAAAAAAAGAAGACCTGTCTATATGCTGCCTACAAGAGACTCACTTCAAACCCAAAGACATACACAGACTGAAAGTAAAGAGATATTTCATGCAACTAATAGAAAAAAGCAGGAGTTGCAGAACTTGTATCAGACAAAACAGACTTCAAAGCAAAGAAAGTAACAAGAGACAAAGATGGACATTACATAATGATAAAGAGGTCAGTCCAACAAGAGGATATAACTATTATAAATATCTATGTACCCAACACAGGTTCACCTACATATGTGAAACAAATACTAACAGAATTGAAGGGGGAAATAGAATGCAATACATTTATTTTAGGAGACTTCAACACACCACTCACTCCAATGGACAGATCAACCAGACAGAAAATAAGTAAGGAGACAGAGGCACTGAACAATGTATTAGAACAGATGGACTTAATGGACATCAACACAACACTCCATTCAAAATCAAAAGAATATACATCCTTCTCAAGTGCTCATGGAATATCTTCAGGAATAGATAAAAAAACTAGGCCACAAAAAGAGCCTCAGTAAATTAGAAAAGATTGAAATTGTACCAACCAGGTTCTCAGATCACAAAGGTATGAAACTAGAAATAAATTACACAAAGAAAATGAAAAAGCCCATAAATACACGGAGGCTTAATAACATGCTCCCAAACAATCAATGGATCAAAGACCAAATAAAAACAGAGATTAAGCAATACATGGAGACAAATGACAACAATAATTCAACAACATAAAATCTGTGGGATGCAGCGAAGGCCATGCTAAGAGGGAAGTATATTGCAATACAGGCCTACCTCAGGAAAGAAGAACAATCCCATATGAACAGTCTGAACTCACAATTAATGAAACAAATGAGGCCCAAAATCAGTATAAGGAGAGACATAATAAAGATTAGAGCAGAAATAAATAAAATCAAGAAGAATAAAACAATAGAAAGAATCAATGAAAGCAGGAGCAGATTCTTTGAAAAAATAAACAAAACAGATAAACCCCTAGCCAGACTTATCAAGTAAAAAAGAGAGTCTACAACACATAAACAGAATTAGAAATGAGAAAGTAAAAATCACTACCAACACCACAGAAATATAAAGACTTATGAGAGAATACTATGGAAAATTATATGCTAACAAATTGGATAACCAAGAAGAAATGGACAACCTTGTAGAAAAATACAACCTTCAAAGGCTGACCCAGAAAGAAAGAGAAAATCTGCGTAGACCAATTGCTAGCAAAGAAATAGAATTGGTAATCAAAAAATTACTGAAGAGCAAAACCCCTGGAACAGATGGTTTCACTGCTGAATTTTATCAAACATTTAGTGAAGACCTATTACCCATTCTCCTTAAAGTTTTCCAAATAGTAGGACAGGAGGGAATACTCCCAAAACTCATTCTATGAGGCCAGCATCACTCTAATACCAAAACCAGGCAAAGACACCACAAACAAAGAAAATTACAGAGCAATATCCTTGATGAACATAGATGCAAAAATACTCAACAAAATATTAGCAAACTGAATTCAAAAATACATAAAAAAATAATCCATCATTATCAAGTAGGATTTATTCCAGGGATGCAAGAATGGTACAACATTCAAAAATCCATCAACATCATCCACCACATTAACAAAAAGTACAAAAACCACATGATCATCTCCACAGATGCTGAAAAAGCATTTGAGAAAATTCAACATCCATTTATGATAAAAACTCAACAAAATGGGTATAGAGGGCAAGTACCTCAGCATAATAAAGGCCATATATGACAAACCCACAGCCAACATCATACTTAACAGTGAGAAGCTGAAAGCTTTTCACCTAAGATCTGGAACAAGACAAGGATGCCCACTCTCCCCACTTTTATTCAACATAGTTCTGGAAGTCCTAGCCATGGCAATCAGACAATACAAAGAAATAAAAGGCATTCAGATTGGCAAGGAAGAAGTTAAACTGTCCCTGTTTGCAGATGACATGATATTGTACATAAAAACCCTAAATAATCCACTCCAAAACTACTAGATTTAATATCTGAATTCAGCAAATTTGCAGGATACAAAATTAATATACAGAAATCTGTTGCATTCCTATTCACTAATGATGAACTAGCAGAAAGAGAAATCAAGAAAAGAATTCCATTTACAATTGCATCAAAAAGAATAAAATACCTAGGAATAAACCTAACCAAGGAAGTGAAAGACTTATACTCTGAAAACTACAAGACACACATGAAAGAAATTAAAGAAGAAACCGATAAATTGAAACACATCCCATGCTCATGGATAGGAAGAATTAATATTGTCAAAATGGCCATCCTGCCTAAAGCAATCTACAGATTCAATGCAATCCTTATCAAATATCAATAGCATTCTTCAATGAACTAGAGCAAATTGTTCTAAAATTGATATGGAACCACAAAAGACCCCGAATAGCCAAAAGAATCCTGAGAATGAAGAATAAAGCCGGAGGATTTTGTTCCCCGACTTCAAGCTCTACTACTAAGCCACAGTAATCAAGACAATTTGGTACTGGCACAAGAACAGACCCATAGACCAGTGGAACAAACTAGAGAGCCCAGATATAAACCCAAGCATATAGTGTCAATTAATATACAATAAAGCAGCTATGGACATACAATGGGGAAATGACAGCCTCTTCAACAGCTGGTGTTGGCAAAACTGGACAGCTACATACAAGAGAATGAAACTGGATTATTGTCTACCCCCATATACAAAAGTAAACTCAAAATGGATCAAAGACCTGAATGTAAGTCATGAAACCATAATACTCTTAGAAGAAAACATAGGTAAAAATCTCTTGAATATAAATATGAGCAACTTTGTTTTCTGAATGCATCTCCTCGGGCAAGGGAAACAAGATAAAAAATGAACAAATGGGACTACATCATGCTAAAAAGCTTCTGTACAGCAATGAACACCATCAGCAGAACAAAAAGACATCCTACAGTATTGGAGAATATATTCATAAATGACATATCCAACAAAAGATTAACATCCAAAATATATAAAGATCTCACACACCTCAACACCCAAAAAGCAAATAACCCTATCAAAAAATAGGCAGAGGATATGAACAGACAATTCTCCAAATAGAAAATTCAGTTGGTCAACAGGCACATGGAAAGATGCTCCACATCGCTAATTATCAGGGAAATGCAAATTAAAACCAAAATGAGATATCACCTCACACCAGTTAGGATGGCCACATATAAAAAAGACTAGGTATGACAAACGCTGGTAAGGATGCGGAGAAAGGGGAACCCTCCTACACTGCTGGTGGGGATGTAAATTAGTTCAACCATTGTGGAAAGCAGTATGGAGGTTCCTCAAAAAGCTCAAAATAGAAATACCATTTGACCAAGGAATTCCACTTCTAGGAATTTACCCTAAGAAAGCAGCAGCCCAGTTTGAAAAAGACATATGTACCCTTATGTTTATTGCAGCACTATTTACAATAGCCAAGAATTGGAAGCAACCTAAGTGTCCATCAGTAGATGAATGGGTAAAGAAGATGTGGTACATATACACAATGGAATATTATTCAGCCATAAGAAGAAAACAAATCCTACCATTTGCAACAACAGGGATGGAGCTAGAGGGTATTATGCTCAATGAAATAATCCAGGTGGAGAAAGACAAGTACCACATGATTTCACTCATATGTGGAGTATAAGAACAAAGAAAAACTTAAGGAGCAAAATAGCAGCAGAGTCACAGAACCCAAGAAAGGACTAACAGTTACCAAAGGGAAAGGGACTGAGGAGGATGGGTGGGAAGGGAGGGATAAGGGTGGGAAAAAGAAGGGGGGTATTACGATTAGCATGTATAATGTAGGGAGTGGGGGCTGTACAGCACAGAGAAGCCAAGTAGTGATTCTACAGCATCTTGCTGCGCTGATGGACAGTAACTGTAATAGGGTTTGTTGGGGAGACTTGGTGAAGGGGGAGCCTAGTAAACATAATGTTCTTCATATAATTGTAGATTAATGAAAACAACAACAACAGCAAAAAAGAACAAAGCAAAAATTGAAGGAACAAAATGGAGATGGTGGGTGGGAAGGGAGGGAGAAGGGGAATAAAGAGCTTTATGATTAACACACATAATGTGGTGGGGGGGCAGCACGAGGAAGGCAGTACAGCATAAAGAAGACAAGTAGTGAGTCTATAGCATCTTACTACGCTGATGGACAGTGACTGTAATGGTGTATGTGGTGGGGACTTGATAATGAGGGGAATTTCAAAACTGCAATGTTGCCCATGTGATTTTATATTAATGATACCGAAATAGAAAAAAAAAATCTACTCCTTGCTTTATCAGTTTTTTTTTAGCCTCTGAGCCAATAGCAGATGACCTATTTGTAGGTTGAAGGCCTCTGGGGGAGGCCAGTCCCAGTTAGATCTGTTTATAGGACTCCATTCGTTAATGCTTCGCAAATTGTTGTTGCCCATCTAAGAATAAGAGTCTGCCCCAGCCTGGCCCCTTTCTGCAGTTCCACAGGGATGAAGGGTTGACCTAGAAGGTGGCTGAGATCCCTTCCCAGGATTTCAGTCTTGTTATGCAATCTCTGCTCATGGCCCCACATCCTCTATAGCCACGTTTTCTTCTACTTTCCAAAGCTTTCTCACTTTATACCTGCCATTAAAGCATACCTAGAAATGGGGGTAAGGTTGAAATTCAATTTTCATGTAATATCCAGTGCTGAAGAACAGTTAATAATTAGTAATTATATAGCTTTCATTTCTTGAGAGCTTACTGTGTGCTTCAGTTGATGTTGTGTTTATAAACACTTTTTTTAACACTCTCTATAAACATATCAAGTAGTTATGAATGTGAGTCCAATTTTAAAATGAGGACTGAGGCCCACATAGAGTAAAGAACTCTTCTATAATCAGATATGCAGAGGTGTAAGTGGGAATCAAACCCAGAAAGAGCCAGGAGCCCATGCTCGTAATCACTCTGCTATGCTGACATCTCAAGTTTAGAAGTTAGAATATATTTGCTTATAGTCTATGAAAACCTGCTTTTATCAGTTAAGTTGAATGAGTTTTGAATACCAGGGAGGAATTATGAAATTGCAGAATTTTAACATTAGAAGACATCTTAGAGATCTTCTTGTCTTTCTCCTCACTTCAGAAATTAAGAAACTGAAGACTTCATGGGCAAAAATACTTGCCAGTGGATAAACACCTACAGACAAAGCTTTGCACTAAATCTGGATATCCAGACTCCTAAGCTATGGTACAATTGAAGAAGAAAAACATGCTCTAAATTGTTGAATTACTGGCTCTCAAACTTGAGCAAGCTTCAGAATTATGTTTTTTTTAATTGAATTATCATTGATATACAATCTTACATTGGTTCAAATACATAGCACAGTGGTTCGAGTTACACACATTATTAAATCCTCACCCCCCACTAGTGCAATTACTATCTTTCAGCATAGGAAGATGTTACAAAATCATTGGCTATATTCTCCATGCTGCACTATTATCCTTGTGACCAATTTATGTTATGATTGAGAATTTTTAAGCCCTTGTATCCCTTTCACCCTCACCACCCACTCACCCTAATCCCTCCCCTTTGGTAACCACCAGTCATTTCTCAGTGTCTATGAGGCTAGTGCTGTTTTGTTCATTTTGTTTTGTTTTGTTTTAGATTCCACAAAAAGTAAAATCATATGGTAATTGTCTTTCCTTACCTGGCTTATTTCACTTAGCATAATACTCTCTAGGTCCATCCATGTTGTTGCAAATGGCAGGATTTCTTTCTTTTTATGGCTGAATAATATTCCATTGTGTATATGTACCACATCATCTTTATCCATTCATCTATTGATGGGCACTTTGTTTCCTTCCATATCTTGGCTACTGTAATAATGTGGTGATAAATATAGGGATGCATACATCTTTTTGAATCAGGGATTTTGCTTTCTTTGGTAAATTCCTAGAAGTGAAATTATGAGGTTGAAAGGTATTTTTATATTTGAGGAACCTCCATACTGCTTTCCACAGTGGCTGCACCAATTTACATTCCACCAACAGTGTAGGAGGGTTCCCATTTCTTCACATCCTCACCAACACTTGTTATTTCTTGTCTTTTGGACAGTGGCCATTCTAACTAGTGTGAGGTGATCTCTCCTTGTGATTTTGATTTGCATTTCCCTGATGATTAGCAATATGGAACATCTTTTTATGTGCCTGTTGGCCATCTGAATTTCTTCTTTGGAGAAATGTCTGTTCAGGTCTTCTGCCCACTTTTTAATCCAGTTATTTGTTTTTTTGGTGTTGAGGAATATGAGTTCTTTATATATTTTGTATGTTAACCCCTTATTGGATAAATTATTTACAAATATAGTCTCCCATATTATAGGTTGCCTTTTTGTTCAGCATCAGAATTATCTTGTAGGATGATTAAAACACAAATGGCTGAGTTCTATCCAAGAGTTTCTGTCTGAGCCAAGGTCTGGACAAAGGCCTGGGAATTTTCATTTTTAAATTCTCAGATGATGCTTCTGAAGAGACCACTTTTGAAAATCACTGTTTTTAAACTCAGAGGATACTGTAATATTAAGTGAGTAGGCCTCTGACCCTGGTCATTGAGTAAGAACTGCACATTAATATAATGGTTTTTATCCTTGGCTACACACTGGAATCACCTGGGAAGATTTAAACACCCACCAGGGTCTGATTTAATTTGAGGTGTGGGCTGAGCATGGAGTATTTTACAAGCTCAAGATGATTCTTAAAATCAGCACTGGGAACCCCTGATTTAACACTTTTAACTCTCTAATTATGGGTAAGTTATATAAACTTTAAGTGCTTCAGTTTTTCATCTATATAATGTGAATAATGATGGTATTTACTATTTTTGTGAGTATTAAATGACTTAATAAATTCAAAACATTTAGAAATATGCTTAGCATTTAGTAAATGTTGGATGTTGTCAACATTATTTTAGTTGTAATTAGTGTGTTATTTCCTCTTTCTCTTTTTTCTATGGTTCAGATTTTCATGGACTGTTTTACACATGGGCAAGACAGGGTCTTTTCTAGATAGGGCCATATTAAACCATCAAAATTAAATAGGACCAACTGGCCCCTTTCAGTCTCACCTTACCCACACATCTCCCTCCCCACCAAAAAAGATGCTGGTCTATTCTTTCAGTCAGTATTGTTTAGTGGATAGAGCACTTTATTGGTAATCAGATAATATGGATTCTTTTTTTTAAATCATTAATCTACAATTACATGAAGAACATTATGTTTACTAGGGTCCCCCCTTCACCAAGTCCCCCCACAAACCCCATTACGGTCACTGTCCATCAGTGTAGTAAGATGTTGTAGAATCACTACTTGTCTTCTCTGTGTTGCACAGCCCTCCCCATGCCCTGCCTCCCACATTATACATGCTAATCATAATACCCCCTTTCTTCTTCCCCATGCTTATCCCTTCCTTCCCTCCCATTCTCCCCAGTCCCTTTCCCTTTGGTAACTGTTAGTCCATTCTTGGGTTCTGTGATTCTGCTGCTGTTTTGTTCCTTCAGTTTTTCTTTGTTCTTATACTCCACATATGAGTGAAATCATTTGGTATTTGTCTATGGATTCTTTTTAATGATCTAAATTCCAAAGCACTCTTGTTGAAAATCAATTGATCATAATTTTGGGACTTTCGATTGTATTCAATTAAGTTATATGTCTACACTTATGCTAGTATAATAACACTGTCTTGATTAATGTAACTGTAGTAAGTTTTAAAATCAGACAGTATAAGCCCTCCAACATTATTCTTCTTCAAGATTGTTTTGGCTGTTCTTATTCCCTTGCACTTTCATATGAATTTTAGAATTAGTTCGTTAACTTCTGAACAGAAAGCTGGGATTTTAATAGTGATTACACAGAATTTGTTGATCATTTGGTGGTATACTGCTATCTTAACAATATTAAGCCTTCATCATGAACATGACATTTCTTTCCATTTATTTAGTTCTTTAATTTCTTTCATCCATGTTTTGTAGCTTTTAGAGTATAAATTTTGTATTTGTTTCCCTAGTTAAGTTAATTCTTAAATATTTTATTCCTTATATTCTATTTATTCTTTTTGATGCTAATATAAATGGAGTTGTTTTCCTAATTTAATTTTCATATTGCTCTTTGCCAGTGTGCAGAAATATATTGATATTTTGTATACTGATCTTGTGGCCTGCAACCTTACTGAACTCACTTATTAAACTAATAGTTTTTTAGTGGATTCTTTAGAATTTTCTATATACATGATCATATAATCTATAAATAGAGATAGTTTAATTTCTTTCTGTAAAATTTAAATTCCTCTTATTTAATTTTCTTGCCTTATTGTGCTGGCTAGAACTTCTAGCACAAAGCTGAATAGATGTGGCACAATGAAGATCCTATTCTTGTTCTTGATCTTAGAGGGAAAGCACTGAGTCATTCACAATTAAGTATATTATTAACTGTGGATTTTTTGTAGGTGGGCTTTATCAGGTTGAAAATATCCACTTCTATTTCTAGTTTGTTGACTGTTTTTATCATAAAGACATGTTGGATTTTGTTCAACATTTTTTCTGCATCCATTGAAATGATTGTATGGGTTTAATTCTTTAGTCTATTGATATGGTTACATTACACTGATATTCAGTTGTTAAACAAACCTCACAGTCTGGGTATGTTAAAGCTCTTATGAAAAAAACTTGTAATTATGGAAAATTTTAGAAACACAAAAAGTAGAGAGAATAATATGAGGGACCCTAAGCTTTAATTATTGTCAGTTCCAGGGCCAATTTGGATCATCTATACTCTTTACTTCACTTTGCCACATTCTAATAATTTGAAAGAAAACCTAGCAATTATATTTTTTAGCTGTTACTATTTGTGTATGTGTCTCAAAAGTATAAGATGCTTTATAAAGAAAATAGTCATATTATTATATTTCAAAGCAATAGTTTTTAATATCATAAAATACCCAGCTAGTGAAAAAAATTTTCTAGTTATCTCATACCTTTTAAAAATTTGTTTGGGTGAAAGCCAAAATAAGGTCTACATATTAAAATTGAGTCAAATGTCCCTTAAGTCTCATTTAACTTATTGGATCACCCCTCCATCTCCCCCCATTTCTTTTTTTGCATGAAGAAATTAGATAATTTATCCGGTAACAATTGCCACAGTCTGGATATTGCCAATTTCACCCCCACGGTATAGTTAAAAATGTTCCTTTGGGCCCTGTATTCCCTGTAAACTGATAGTTAGATTCAGGGATTTGATTAGACTCAAGTTGGACTTTCTAGAAGTAATGCATCACAGATAATGCTGTCCACTTCCACCAAAAGACACATAATATCTGATGGTCTTAAGTTTTGTTATGTTAGAAGCTATTACTACTTACTGTTTAGATTCATAACTTCTTTAAGGGTTTCAAAATAGTTATATTCTAATTCTTCTTCTGGTTTTAAGTAACATTTTCATTCCACACAAGATTAAGGCGGGGAAGGGGGCACTTGAGGGAGTGGAGTGTGACTTATTTGGAAGAATTTCTGGGGTATTTTCAGGATCCAAGGCCTCATGAAAGACTATCAAGAGTAATATGGAGCTATCAGAGCAATACGGAGCTTCTCTTTCTCACCTCTCCCAGGTTTAACCCCATTCCTCTCAACTTAACTTGTTTACCTTTTTCACAGCCAAATACAGATGCCCCATACTTACCAACTTTAAATTTCCACAGCAAAACAACTTACAGAGATACTGTGCAAGGATATTTCAATGTCAGATCCCCTACCTGATAGCTTCTGATTGGTCCAGTTTGGGCCAATCAGCTATGATTAGGCCAGTATAGCAGTTACATAGGACAAAAATGTCCACCTGTGGGTCAGATGAAGGAGGATTCTTAAAGAAGAAATATATGTATTGGACAGATATTCCAAAATATTGGTTATTGGTATCTCCTCCTCCCATGTCAACCTATGGCTTCAAACCACCATTTTTATTTATTGATGAGTCTCCCTCTACTCCCCTCCCTTAAATAAGCTTCAGACTCTCATACAATACTGCCAACAGAAATATCTCCAGCAAACCCAAATCCTAACATGTCAAAGACTGAACTCATCATCTTACCCCAAAAACTTGATCCTCCTTCTTTATGTCCTATTCAATGAAAGGAATCATAATCAGTGCAGTGAGCCATATAAAAAACATGAGAAGTGCTCTAGGTTCTTCGCTCTTCAGTCCTTTTCTTTTCATCTCACTCCTCTTGTCACCAATTCATACTCCTATAATACCATTTGTAGTTTTCCCTCCTATCTGATTCATACTAATGGCCACTGCTTTAGTTAGTATCTGTCGCTTCTACCTTGGTTACTGCCATAGCCTCAAAACTGGATTCTCTGGGTTTCAGAATGATTCTTTTCCCATTTATCATTCACACCTCTCCTAAGAGCCATCTCTTTAAAGCACCATTATAATCATTTTACTTTGTTGATTAAAATCGTTCAATGGGTCACTATAGCATTAAGGTAACAGTTCAAACTCCCTATCTTAGCAACCAAAATTCTCCACCATTTGGATCCTGACCACTTTTCCAGCTTTGCCTCCATTGCTCCCAAACAATCAGTGTATTGTCTAGTCATGCAGAAGCATTTGCCATTTCACAAGTTGGACAAATTATTTCATGCTTCTCTGCTTTCCCTTAGCTGTTTCCCTATCTGGTATGCCTAATCCTTTCACCTTTCTTCATCCAACCAATAGCTAGTGGCTCCTCAAAACTCAACTAAGAAGTTGAGTTTCATCTTCTGTGAGAAACTTCCTAGGGGACATATTTAGCTTGACTTTTTATCTCTAGCACTTAGTCCAGTGCCTAATACAGAGTAAGTGTTCAACACACTTGTAATATACATAAACTGAACACCTACTTACAGTTAAGTCTTTGGGCAAAAGTACCTGCAGATCCGCTTTTCAGATGTTCTGGGCAATGACTACTCTTTGCTTCCCAGTCATCACAGGATTCCTCACAGCCTCCTCTGATGGCTTCCTATAGCTCAGTGTATCTCAGTTCATGGACCACAGCCCAACAGAAGTGAACCAGACAGCTCTGAGAGTCAGCACTGCTGCTGGGTACTGGTGCAAACAGAAGGGGACCAGCAGGCATTGGAAAGTGAAAACAGATTCCTGGAAATCTCCAAGGAATGCAATGAATGCCTTCTTGCTTGATTGTGGAACACTCTGAAATCAAGGACTAATCTTCTGGAGTCTAGGGTTATAGTCCTTACCATGCAGCCTTCATTAATACCTGCAGCCCACACTGATTGCCTTCTTGACTATCTAGGATATTTCTCTATTTGTCACATATTTTAATACCTGACTATATTTTGTGTAACTATCTATTGTCTAGTTTCTCTCAAATTCATGTAAGCATTTTTTAGGCAACACACACACACACACACACACACACACACAGAAAATGGCATATTTCTCAGTGGAAGAAGTACCAGAAACCTGGAGGATAAATATTTGATTTCTTTAAAGAAAGAATGGATGATTCTAGAGCTTATGAACTTATTATGCCCAAATTAAAAAACTAGCAAAAGCAAAGATTGAAAGGAGATTTGTCAGTTCATATAAAAAAGTGAATTTGTAATCACTGAGAGGATAATTTGGTGCACTGATGGCAAAGAATGCCAAATGAACCAAATTTTTTATTTCAGTAGAATTTCTAACTGGTAAACTAAATTATACAATTCATATCAATCTTCAGTTTTATAATACTATATTATCTCAGTAAGATGCCATGACATTGTGGAAAGAATGATGAATTTTTAAGCAAGACAGATATGAGTTTGAATCTTGGTGCAATTTTACTCTCTGATCATATTTTCTACATTTGTCTAATATCTTTAAAACATATAAAAGAGTAGAAGATAACCTGTGGTTCAGTCCAGTTATTGAAATACAACACCTGTATTTTATGGAGAATTTATTCTAATTATCACCATTCTTAATTTTCTCAGTAAACAGTGAGGAATGTATTAGTGTATTCATTTTTGCATATGAGAAAATCAAGGGTAAGTTTAGTAATTTTCCACAAGACACCCAACAAGTATGTTAAAGAATAAAGATTTCAATCCCTGTTTTCTGATCTGATCTTTCTCCTGTGCTATCAGGGAGTAAGATCACATTCTCATTTCCTCATTTTGCAAGCACAGAATATGTGAAACGGTGAAGAACTATGAGCTGGATGGTAACACAGTGTGATGTAATACACAATGATGGTATTACACGGGATGTAATACAGTGTGAAGAATTTATAGCCATTTGACTGACTAAACCTCTATAATGTTGATCAAACTTCATCAGAATGGGGTTAGGGTAGCTGTCTTTCGCCCCACAGAGGTCTGGGTTGGCCTATCCTCCTCAAGAATATAATTGACTTAAGCAAATAAAGGACATTTTTATTAAATCTGTAAACAGAAAGTGTAATGAATACAATGTACTGAATATCAAAATCCAGGTTTATTTTAAACAAAATAGATAAGAAGAACGGGTCAAAATAATCAGACCAATTTTACCAGAGATCAGGAGAAAACCCGATTTTATGATTAAAAAAAGTAAACTCCATGAGTACGGAATTGGAGAGGCACGGTTTAACAGCAGAAAATGTGAAAGCAACTTCATGATTCAAGTTGATTGCAAGCCCAATATGAATCAACAATATGCAAGTCTACCACTTAATCTTTGTCAACTAATCATTCAAAGAAACTTAGCATCACACACACAATGAAGATGATGGTTTCAGAGTATTCTGGGATGGTTAATTTGCAGCTGGAGTTGCACATTTAAATGTGAACATCATATTTTGAAAAGAACCTTGACAAACTCAAGTTCATATAGACTTCAATTTGCTAAATTCTTTTTTAAACTCTCTGGACTCCTTGTACAAATGAGGGGGTGGAAAGAAAACTCAGAAGTTTGATAACTTGAAAAACTTGGTCTGCTCACCCCAATGTTGCTCACATGACAAGTTCAAATTCCCTACTCAGGGCTCATTAGGCTCAGCTCTGACATTTGTCCTCTAATCCTCCCCTCATTGTTCATACAAAATGGTTAAAGATTTAAAACCTTACGCAAGAAATGCCTTGGAGATACTGGGGAAGTCTACACCAGAGGAAAGAAAACCTGTGGGAGACATTACAATGAAGGTTCCACCTTAGAAGAAAGATTTGATTTGGTCTGTGTGGATCCAAAAAGTAGACTAAAGATCTTGCAAGGGAGACACCTTTCAGGGCAAATGGATGGGAGTGAATGATAATGAAGTCTACGATTTACCAAACACAAGCTAATATGTCTCTAAAACGTTGTATTTCTCACAAAAGCCCTTTAAGTAGCAAGCACTACTACCTCCATTTTTAGACATTAAAAAACTCAAGCTTAGAAAAATTAAAGTAACTTGCCCAAGTTCTTAAAACTAGTAAGTTCCTAAGCAGGAATGTATTCTCACAATCCTATGTTGTAGGTATTTTAGTTCCAATAGAACCCGAGGTGACAATATTGGCTAAAAGTCAAAGATGACAATATGGTAGAACTGGCTTAAAAAACACCTCGTTTGTGTTAGCACAAATAGCTTTTATAAGCACAATTTATCTTAATAAACAGTGGCCTGGGATGGGTATTGTTATTCCAGTTACAGATGTGGAAACTGAGCGATAGACAGATGAAACAACTTGCTCAAGACCTTGAGTGACTAAGATGGGATTAAAACCCAGGTCTGTGAGGCATAAGCTACTGTACTATGCTGCCTCTTCCAGAGAAGCAGAAATAATTTTCTACCAACTAAAGGTCTCAAAAAATGCTTGAAGAGTCAATCAGTTCTTCATCACTGAAGTGGTCCGAATAAATGCTGGTGAGCCCTGTATAAGGATAGAATTGTAAACTGAGATGCCTGGCAACTCCAAGCCTTTATGACTGTCAATTTTGCTTTTCTGATTCATTCTTCACAGGGTGTGCTAAACACCAAATGGTTGCTCCATAAGTAGTTGTTGACTTCAATGGAAGTCCGCTTTCTAGAAGAGGACCTGTCAGTGCATTGCTGTGGGAGTTGTGGCTTTGCAAACGAACTTTCCAGCTATTTGTGTCAAGACTGAATTAGAGGGAGGCAGGCTTCCCAGCACAGCTAGCAATTAGACTCCAACCCACAAATTCATGCACTGGACTGCCTGCCTGCATGGGAAGGAGGCACCTTCAAGGGAAAGTGGAATACACTAAGGGCAGCCATGGGCAGTAGCCCTGGGAGCTGTGGCCACAAGAACAGCCTGGACAGCTGGCCTCAGTCTTGATTTGGATTAAGATGTTTACTCTGCTCTGCCTCCCAGGCCTCTCCCTTCCTGTCCCAAGGGCTGCCACTTGAGTGTCTGAAAAGGTGATTAATTGAATACAGACTCTCAGACCCAGCCAAGAAGTTTTCTCAGAAATAAGATTCACATTGGGGATGAAAGACATGCTCGCAGTGGTACTGTATGAAATCCCCTCCCCTCACTCACTCTTATAAAGGTCATAACCTATGAAAAATCTGAATTAAATGCATGCCATACTAAGCTTTTGCCTGAGTACAGATTTAACTGGCACTGTGAAATGGTAATGCAGGGATAGCATGTAACCAGTCTTGACTGGGGCTTCCCTGGGAGCAAATGTTCTCAGAGGAACAGGCCTAGATTGTCCATTTGGTTTTTGGAA
Source organism: Manis javanica (assembly GCF_040802235.1). Classification (NCBI taxonomy): domain Eukaryota; kingdom Metazoa; phylum Chordata; class Mammalia; order Pholidota; family Manidae; genus Manis; species Manis javanica. The sequence goes on from NC_133156.1 coordinate 50,033,213, forward strand.
GGAGGATAAAAAGCCTCTGGCTCAATGACCACCTCACTGGTTTATCAGAAACATCCAAATTATCACATCCTTGGGTTAAAGCACTGGTTCTCAAAGGTTTTAGTCTTAAGTCCCATTTATACTCTTAAAAATAATGGAGGATCCAAAAGAGCATTTGTTTATTTGAGTTATACTTCTCAACATTTACCATATTTGAAATTAAAATTAAGAAAATTTAAAATTATTAATTTCTTATAAAATAACAATACACCATTATATGTTAACATATTTTTTTCTGAGAAATGTATTTTCCAAAACAAAAATATTTGGTGAGCAGACTCATTTTTTTACATTTTTGAAAATCTCTTTAATGTCTGGCTTAATAGAAGGCAGCTGGATTCTAAGATCTGCTTCTGCTTTCAATCTGTTATGATACATTGTTTGGGTTGAAGGTTATGAAGAAAATACCACCTCACACAGTATGTTATTGGGAAAGATAGGAGTATTTCAATAGTCTTTTTAGATAACTGTGGTGATTCTTTTTTTACTACACCAAAACAGGTTAGCTGCAATGTGGATCTGGACCACATATCAATGAACTTTTCATACTCCATTATGCTGAAGTCTGTTGATCTGTCTTGCACTTTGAATATATCTTTTACCCATGCATAGTTTTGTAGCATCATACATTAAGCATGTGGAAAATATTGATTCACTGAGTTATGCTGATCTTCCAAATGTTGATATATTTCACTATTAATATAAAAAAAATCTCACATCTATTCATATCACCACTGATTAAAAAAATTTATGTATTGGGAAACTGTCAAGCTCATAGTGGCAGATAACAATTTTTCAAAATTTGAATTTTCACTTGAAAGCTTAAATGTTATCATTGATAACAGATACTATCAGTTGTTTTTCTTGAAGTGACAGACTCATTTTCTTCATCTTTGAGAAAATGTCTGCCAAATACTCAAGTCTGAATAACCAGTTTGCCTGTCAGTCTTTTTTTCAAGAAAATATCATGTTCTCTGGCAAAAGTGGTGAGTTCAGTTCACAGCTCAAACAAATCACACAAGGTGCTTTTCCTTGGAAATTTGGTATGCAGCAGAGATGTTTTACATGTGTTTCTCATTTTGTCACAGAAAATATTAAGAATATGTATACTCAGGGTTGAGATTTTAATAACATTAACAATACTTACAGCTTTGTCACAAATATTCTTAAGAAAACTACCTTTTTGTTTATACCATAAGTGTGTGGTGTTGAAGAATACAATGACAACTGAGTATCACTGCCTTGATTTGCTCTAAAGTGCCAGCAGTTATGTCCACAATTGTTTTTGCATCATCAGTGCAAATGTTAACTCAGTGAGAATGGCAGATAACATCTTAGAATTATTATGAAAATAGTTTTGACTTTGCAGACCTTCTGAAAGGTTCTTAGGGACCCCAGAGGCCACAGACTGCACTTTGAGAACTATTGTGCTAAGCTGTTGAAAGACTTTATTAAAATGTAAATGTCATTTGGGAGGGATGGGTAAAAAAAAATAAACTCTTGGCAGTCAATGTCAGCTTTGGTGTGAAGGCAGGAGAGTTCAGTAAGTGTGACCTTCAACTTAGGAGTCAGATAAATCTGGAACAGAATACCAGATTCTACATGTTGTAGTTCTGTAAGTAATAATTTTTAAGTTTTGGGCTTTTTTTTTCATCTGTAGGACTTGGCTTTTGAAAAAAAGGCTTGGTTTTTTTAATCTGTAAATGGAAATAATAATTCTAAACTCTCAACTTTGCTGTAAGGATTTAATATGATAAGTAAGTGCCTAATGCATTGTACATATTCAATAAACAGTAATTGGTTTCATAATTTATGTTCTTATAACGTTGAAAGAATGGGGTAAAAGATGGGTCAGTTTTTATGGGTTTAGAGAACAGGAGAGGAGCAGTCTAGGGGCCACAGAGTAGAAAATTCCCAAGCATCAACCAAGATTAGCCATCTAGACAGTACATAAAAAGAGATGAGGAAGGGACTAAAGACAGCCTTCACTTTTTTGTTCATCTACTCAACAAATACATTACAATCATCTAGTGCATACCAGGCTCCAATTTTATACTAAGAAAAGCCACAAAGTAATGACAACAACTGGTACAGTGAGCAGGATGTGGGATTCAAGTCAGGAAACCTGGCTTTTGGTCCCTAGCTGTGTCACCTAGGGCAAGCCCTTTAAATCCTCTGAAATTGGTTTCTCTATATGCAAAATGGTAATGAGAAAATAAATGCTTTCCAGTGATCTTTCAAAGGATAAATGTTAAAATATGGTTAAAGCAGTCTTAGTTATTTTCTGCTTATTGTTCTTGAATCACCCAAACTCTTAATGTCTTGAAAAGCAGGATCATGTTGATGAAGGAATCCCTCAATTCTTATTTACTTGACTCTAAACTATAATAACACCTGCCTACTTTTGAGGGGTCTTAGTGTATGCATAGTCAATGTTCTTTGTTTGTGGCACATAGTAAGTGCTCAGCAAATAACAGCTATTATTTATGATTTTGCAGTGAGATAGGTATACCTCCCATGGAAGCTGGTGCACAGCAAGCTAAGAAATAAAACAGAGGAGGACTTTTAGCATAATTCCAAATTTAAAAAGTACCCCATCAAGGATTTAATAAAATACTGATAGAATGGAAGGTTTGATTATCATTTAGAACCTCATTCTGTGGTCAAACCATGGTGAGGACATCTTCTTGCTTCTCTACACTCAATCTCAAGAGTGGACTGCACTTTGAGCAATGTTGGAAGTAAGAGAGCAATATAAATGATAAATTCTACCAGTTTTAGCAAATGATTAGCCAGAACCTTGGTGAGGGGTAAGGAGTGGAGTGTGGGGTAAACAAGGACTTGAAAGGATTAATAAAGTGTGGGAACAAAGAGATGAAGTAGCGTCCAAGAAGGGATGGTGAAGAGTCTTTGCTGACATCGGGGATTCTACATGGAACACCCCAGGAGCCTATAGCTAATACCCCAGGCCAGTGTGATGACCTAAAAGATGGACGGAATAGCACAGAGTAGCCTTCTTTACTCTACCTCATAATGAATGTGTATAACATGGGAAATAACCACTAAATTCAAATACTGAACATTCTCCTAATTTTCTCAAGGAAATTTGACAAGCTGGCAGTTAATCCACTTTTTTGTGGGCTGCATTTTATATTTTAACACAAATATTCACACAATAGTTCTAAGTGCCAAGAACTATTATAAGTACTTCATACATATTTTTAATTCTTTTAATCCCAATAAATTTGTGAGATAAATAGAGTGCTCATTTTATAGAGAGAAACTGAAGCAAAGTAACTTGCCTAAAGTATTCCATTAGTAAGGGGTAGATTCGTAGGAGCCAGAGAATCAAGCTCCAGAGTGCAGGCTCCTAATCATACAGCTACCATTTATAAGGGGAATAAATTAGGACTGTAATTATTTTTATGCTGATAAAGGTATTCGGTGATGTGATGATAATATAGGAGACAGAAGGTGCCCATTTTCAAGGTAATCTTTACACTACAGGGCAAATGAACTCCTTCTTCCAAACTCCCTGTAGAACTTAACCGGGCTTGCAAAGTTGCTGTCATCGAATCCCCTAGAGATGGATGGAGCCTCAAACTTCACTATTTATCTCTTACTTGAAAAGAAATTGCTGGAGGATGGTAGGAAGAGAAATGTGGATAACATTTCCTCAGGGGCTGCTCAGAATGAAATGAAATTTTGTAGGTGATCTGAGACAACTGTTCAAATGATCCTGTGTAACCAAAGAGCCCCTAGGAATCCTCTTCATCCTGTTTGCCTCTCAAAGTTGTCTCCTCTCCAAGAACACCATCCATGGAGAGCTGTAGACTCCCCATCAGACTCCAGTCAACCAGATGCTGAAGCTGCCTGCCCGCTTGGTCTTGTCAGTAGGCTTATGAAGGGAGACATAGCCCAGAGAATCACCTCAACTTGAAACAGGCAGACTCCTTCCAACCAAACTAAGACAGCTTCTCAATCACTTGGAGCACATTTTAAAAATATAACTGGGACCCAAATTCCACCACAGTCCAATTCAACTGAACTTCCTGGAGGAAGGGCCTAAAACCATTCTTTTTTGAAAGCTCTCCATGAGATTCTTTTATGATGTCGGGGTTGACTGTTGCTGACATAGAAGTTTAAAACTTCTGCATAGGCAGCATGGCTCTTATAGCTTCCTGGTCTCCACGAAAAGGCTTAATAGTTCTGGTTCAAGTAGTTACTGACACTGCACAATTTAAGGCAGTATGTTTGCTGGGTGCTAAGCAATACAACAAGATAAATCATACACAGGGTCCACTTTCAAGTGAAAGAAGCATGGGATTGAGTTCAAGTTCCTCCAGTTACTAGCTGTGCGACCTTGCATCTATTTATTTGCAGAATGGGTATGTTAATGCCTTCCTTGTAAGGGAGTGTGGTTTGAGATGATAAATTCTTTAAGTAAACCTTTTAGTACAGGCCTGGGCAAATGGTAGCTAATATTATAAGGGCTCTAAAATCTCTTGCAGATACTCCCCCACTGCATCTGCTATTGAGTCAAACTAAGCCTGTTTGAGATTTCTAAGAAGAGGCTGAGGATAGACAGTGGCTGTATCTGAAAGGCCTTGCAGAATATTGTGACCATTATACTACTTTGTGTAGAAGAAGCACAGTCCAATTTATGCTTTAAGAAAGTCATTCTCACTGTTTTGTGAATAGGCTGGAGAGTGATAAGAATGGAAGAAAAGACACTGGTGAGGAGGCTTTTGTGGTAGTTGTGATGAAAGATGATGGAGGTTTAGAGTAAAGAAGTGGCAGGAAGGTTGACGAGACTTAATCTAACAAGATGCACTGTAAAAGTAGCAGGGAGGAGGCTTGTAGACTCACTGTGTATGGGGGCAGGGGTGGTAAGAAGGAGAAGAGCATTTAGCATGTCTCCCATGTTTCTGCTTTGGAGTCCTGGGTGGAATATAGGTTCAGTTACCAAACTGGAGAAGGTTGAGAAGGATTTTAGAGGACAGTTGCATTCTGGTCAAGTGAACTTTAAGATTGATGTGACTCATTTAAGTTGAGAAAACATATAGATGGTTAAGTACACGGTTGTGAAGCTCCAAAGAGGGGGCTGGGCAGGTGACATATATTTGAGATTCATCTTCATAGAAATGGTGTGATTTCATGAGAATGGCCAAGCTCACCTAGGTGAGAATATAATGTGAAAATACAAGGAAAAGAAAAGGAGCCCAGAATGCATCCCTGAAGAACACTAAAAGAAGCCTGCTGTGTTTCCTACTAGATTGTAAACTCCTTGAGGCCAGGAACATGCCTTAATCACTCCTGGGTTCCTAGCGCCTGACATATACTAGGCACTTACACAATATTGAGTAAATCAATTAGTGAGACAGTGAAGTAGGTGATATATCAAGAAGTATCTCTGATTCTTTTATTTCAGACTGTGAGTGTTCATGTGTGTGTGCATGTGCTTTCTGTGAAGTAAAAGTAGAAAGTTTTGGAAGGCAAGCTCAGACCCTGAGCAAATACGTCCAGAAAATTAACGGTCCAGAAAATTCTTAGTAGTGTAACTCCACAGCTCCCACTGTCTTTGCCTGAGAAAGATATTTGATGTTCAGGCTTCACACAAATATGTATTTAAGGCATTAAGAAGAACAAAAATGGTTTAGTTTAATTACATGCTTTCAAACCATTGGTTCTATTTAATGAGTTTCATCTCTTGAAATATTTTAATCAAGATGCAAAATAATCCTTTCTGAAAGGGACTGACATTTCCACAGAGACCAGATGGGGCCAGTTTATCTCTGATAGCTGTCAACCCCTGCATCTCCCTTGGTAACCTCTTCATGATCCCTATGAGCTACTGCCCTCTCCTCTTTAAAAATCAGTGAACTCTCCCATTACTTCTTGTGCAGCTCTGGCTCCCACAAGTGAAAGACAAAGAAGCAATTCCTCTACCAGGCTCCCTTAAAAACATCTACCAGCCACCTGGTTTAGATTTGCCAATAATGGTATGTTAGAGACCCAAACAGAGGCACCATGCAAAAAATAAAAATTTAAAAGAGAAATGTGGTCTCTTTTCTCCCACCTCTCTGCATGGGAGGGGGGAGGTGGTGACAACAGTGCAGTGATTACAAACACTGGCTTTCAAGCCAGGCTGAGTTGGCAACTCACTTAAGTGCTCCTTAGCTGCGTCTCCTTGAACACATTGCTTTATCTCTCTATACCTTAGTTTTCTCATCTACAAAATAGGGAGAATAAAGTTACCTACAGTCTAGGGCTTCAGAGAAAAGGGAATGAGATGACAGATATAATGCATTTAGCACAGTATCTGGCCCAAAGTTCGTTCTTAGGAAATATACACTGTTATAATTGAAAGAATCCCAGTTTCCTCTGTCCTTCAAGAAATCAATTACGATTTGCAACTTCAATTGCAAAATCAATTATGCAACTTCAACTTAGCATTCTAGAAAACTCCAAAACTGTCTGTAGAATTAATAACTGGTGGACCAAAATTAGGGTTTTTTTCAAGTTGTTACTGTCATTCTGGATCTCTCTGATTGCTTTCTTATGCTTTAAAATGTCCAAGTCACATGTTAATATCCATAAGCAATCAAATGTAGATTAAAAATTATGCATGTAACATTAATATAACTTTCCTCAGGTGCATGCAGATTAAGAAAACACGTGCCCAGGATGTCTGCATCCCATCCTGCTGCAGAATATTTGCTGGAGTAACACCTAAGGAAACCACTGGTACATACATATTAGATTAAATCCCTCACTCACTGAACTACCTTGAGGGAGAAGAAATAACAGACATCATGTTATTCATGTCTGGCATTTATATTACATATAGGCCCTATCTAGGCACCATTCTGAAACTCTATCAGGTACAGCTTTTACATTACTAAAGCTATTTTCTCAGACCCCACTCTGCCCCATTTTAAAGCTCTATTCCAGGAGAGATATTAACAAGTAAATAAAGCTTTTTAATGAGGACATTTCATAGAGAGAAGGAGAGTTAAAATCATGTCATACATACGTAGCAGGGCCGTCTTAGAAAGATGGTTTTGTTGTTTAGGGAAATATTTTGGTAAATAGTTTGGTGTGAAAGATAATGCCCATGGGCATAGCTGGGAAGGAGAGAGCTCTGTATAAGTAGTGAGCAGGGATTTGAACACTACTTGAAAAAAAGAGGAGGAAGTAGGAAGATTACTGAAGACAGAGAAGCTAAGGCAATATGCTACATGACCTAGTCCAAGGTAAAGGGGGACAAGTAATAAATTCCTGGTGGCATAATAGATAAGAGATTTGAAGAACTATACTCTCAAAGGTTATTTTCAAATTGTTTGTGTTTGGCAGTGAATTGCCTCTATTACCACCATTAGTAAACTCTATCATGCAACCAAATGCTATATATGTGTGGATTAATGGATCAAGAGGATGATTTAATGTCAAGATCATGGTTGGGTAGAAAGTTGAGAAAATCCAAGGCCAGGAAACATTAATAAGACAGAATTCTATGGAATTAGAAACTCAAAGTCAGAGGTTACCTTAAGAACATAAATCCCCAGGAATTCGCAGAAACCTTGGGTTGGGCCTTAGATTTCCCACAGGATGTGGGATAGGAAGCTCTAGCCAATTTTATTTAAATCTCAAAGGACAGACTGTCCTGAATTGACATCTGGTTTATATGAGGGCTTATGGAAGTTATGGAGAATATTGGACGTGGAATGGGAGGTACCAAGTGGACCTATGGGCTGTAGTACAATATCTGAAGAAAGACTCAGGCAAAATAAGAAAAAAAAGGAAAACAAAACAAACAAAAAACCCCAAACAAAAACCAAACCCTTATTCCATGTGCTTCCAGAAGGCAGATTCAGACTAATCTTCTAAATTCACAGATAATTGGCTTTATATAAAGGAAGAACTTTCTAAGAGTAAGAATTTTTCAATATTAGAGTAGATTGCCTAATGAAAATGGTGAATTAGTTGCATTCCCTCTTTGGAAGTTCCCTAAAAAAGGATTCATTAAATGAATCACATTGGAGTAGGTGACTTCTAAGGTCCTTTTTTTTTTTTTTGAGAGGGCATCTCTCATATTTATTGATCAAATGGTTGTTAACAACAATAAAATTCTGTATAGGGGGGGTCAATGCTCAATGCACAATCATTAATCCATCTCAAGCCTAATTCTCATCAGTCTTCAATCTTCTGAAGCATAATGAACAAGTTCTTACATGGCGAACGAATTCTTACATAGTGAATAAGTTCTTACATGGTGAACAGTACAAGGGCATTCATCACAGAAACTTTCGGTTTTGATCACGCATTATGAACTATAAACAATCAGGTCAAATATGAATATTCGTTTGATTTTTATACTTGATTTATATGTGGATCCCACATTTCTCCCTTTATTATTATTATTATTTTTATTTTTAATAAAATGCTGAGGTGGTAGATAGATGCAAGATAAAGGTAGAAAACATAGTTTAGTGTTGTAGGAGAGCAATTGTAGATGATCATGTGTGTGCCTGTAGACTATGTGCTAATCCGAGCTAGACAAGGGCAATAAAACATCCATGGATGCAGAAGCTTTCTCTCAAAACAGGCGGGGGTGAGGTTCTAAGCTTCACCACTGTTGTTCCCCGATTTCTCACCTGATGGCCCCCCTGCGACTGTGCCTGTCTTAGGTTGTTCCTCCCTTGAGGAATCTTACCCGTCTCTGGCTAACCAGTCATCTTCTGGGGCCATACAGGGAAATGCAAAGTTGGTAAGTGAGAGAGAAGCCATATTGTCTAAGGTCTTTTTTTAACTCTAAGGTTTATATGCTTCCATTTGAACAAATTCTTTCTAGGCACCAATATTGTACAATGCACTATGTTAGGCACTGAGATACTATAATGAGAAAAATAACCCACCTAAGGGAAAAGCAATTTAGTAGATTCTACAATTGTATGAAATGTCTCTGCATATGTAGGTAACTCACAAAACTGAATTCCTACCATAAGCCAGGCATACTACCTAATTAGTTACCCAATCATCCCATCAACGTTAATTACTATTTAACACTTTGCATGTGGAAAATATAAAGTCAGGAAAGTTAGTAAGAACTTCCTCAATATGTGACGTTGAATGATTAATTAAACTTTGTTTGCATCCATTTCTTTATGGGTATAGTAATAGCAGTCAATGCTTAGAGTTCTTGTGATGATTATAGTGACTTAAAACATGTAAAGTGCTTAATAGTTCATATATAATTTTATTATTGCCATTATTGCACAGCTTTCGGTAGTGGATCTGAAAGCAGAACACAGGTCTGCTACTTTTAGAATGCTTAGCTTCACATAGAATGGGGCAAAATGAGCAGTGAAGCGAGCTAGGTGCCCTTTATTTCTCTTGAGCAGAAAAACAAAAGGTATTATAGCCACTGGATATGTGAAGACAGGCATCTGAATCTCCAAACTTACATCATTTCATTCCAAGTGGCGCTAAAGTTGGTAGTCACTCCTGCCAATAGGGAACTCTCAGCAGAAAGATATTGAGGAGAATATTAAATTATCCCACACGCTTCATGAACTTTTGTTAATTTCACATTTTGAGAAATTAATGTACTGAATTGTCTATCCTATAGACCATGCAATCTTAGAAAGTGTTGAGTAGATGAAGACCAAAGGACCAATAGGGCTTACTGTTCAGCAAGATGTGGAAGATAAAATACAAACAAGATAAAAATACTAACTCATATCCCTTCCATAAAAAATGGATAATTGGTTGAAATGTTTCAGAAGCAGTAATGGGTTCCAACCATTCTTTAATCATTTCTTCTCACCTCCCTCTGATAATCTTAGCTCCCAGGTAAGCCTTGACTGGCAAAATATTTTCTTTCCATTTACATACTTTGAAGTTCTCAATGATGTACTAATTATATGATTATTTTCCTTCCTGCCAGAGAAATTTAATAGTTGTTGCATAGGTGTAACAATTAATGAGACATGGTCGTTGACAGTAACACAGTGATAAAAATTGTTATTTTTAGTTGAGAGTTCACTATATGCAAAACACTTTGCTAAATACATTATTAATATATCATTTGGGTCTCACATAATACCATAAGGTCAATATTTATGGACTTTTTCTTTTTTTTAAAATTATTTTGTTGTCATTAATCTGCAATTACATGAAGAATATTATGTTTACTAGGGTCCCCCCTTCACCAAATACCCCCAAATACCCCATTACAGTCACTGTCCATCAGCATAGTAAGATGCTGTAGAATCACTACCCTCCCCATGCCCCTCCCACATTATACATGCTAATCATAAGGCCCCCTTTCTTTTTCCCCACTCTTATCCCTCCCTTCCCCCCCAGTCCCTTTCCCTTTGTTAACTGTTGGTCCATTCTTAGGTTCTATGATTCTGCTGCTGTTTTGTTCCTTCCATCTTTCTTTGTTCCTATAGTCTTTGGGTTTGAAGTGAGTCTCTTGTAAGCAGCATAGAGATGGGTCTTGCTTTTTTATCCATTCTATTACTCTGTGTCTTTTGATTGGTGCATTCAGTCCATTTACATTTAGAGTGATTATTGAAAGATACATACTTATTGCCATTGCAGGCTTTAGATTCGTGGTTGCCAAAGGTTCAAGATTAGCTTCTTTAGTATCTTACTGTCTAACTTAACTTGCTTATTGAGCTATTTTAAACACTGTCTGGTCATTCTTTATTTTTTTCCCTTCTTATTCCTCCTCCTCCATTCTTTAGATGTTGGTTGTTTTATTCTGTGCTCTTTTGTGCTTCCTTTAACTGCTTTTGTGGGTAGTTGATTTTATTTTTTGCCTTTAGTTAGTATTTGGTTGGTCTGCTTTCTTTGCTGTGATTTTATTTTCTCTGGTGACATCTATTTAGTCTTAGGAGTGCTTCCATCTAGAGCAGTCCCTCTAAAATACCCTGTAGAGGTGGTTTGTGGGAGGCAAATTCCCTCAACTTTTGCTTGTCTGGGAATTGTTTAATCCTGCCATCTTATTTAAATGATAGTCGTGCTGGATACAGTATCCTTGGTTCAAGGCCCTTCTGTTTCATTGCATTAAATATATCATGCCATTCTCTTCTGGCCTGTAAGGTTTCTGTTGAGAAGTCTGATGATAGCCTGATGGGTTTTCCTTTGTAGGTGACCTTTTTCCTCTCTCTAGCTGCCTTTAAAACTCTGTCCTTGTCCTTGACCTTTGCCATTTTAATTATTATGTGTCTTGGTGTTGTCCTTCTTGGGTCCTTTCTGGTGGGAGTTCTGTACACTTCCATGATCTGACTGATTATTTCCTCCTCCAGTTTGGGGAAGTTTTCAGCAATTATTTCTTCAAATACACTTTCTACCCCTTTCTTTCTCTCTTCTTCTTCTGGTACCTCTATAATACAGATATTTTTCCTTTTGGATTGGTCACACAGTTCTCTTAATATTGTTTCATTCCTGGAGATCCTTTTATCTCTCTCTGTGTCAGCTTCTATGCGTTCCTGTTCTCTGGTTTCTGTTCCATCAATGGCCTCTTGCATCTTATCCATTCTGATTATAAATCCTTCCAGAGTTTGTTTCACTTCTGTAATCTCCCTCCGGACATCTGTAACCTCCCTCTGGACTTCATCCCTTAGCTCTTGCATATTTCTCTGTAGCTCCATCAGCATGGTTATGAGCTTTATTTTTAATTCTTTTTCAGGAAGACTGGTTAGGTCTATCTCTTTCTCAGGGTTTGCCTCTGTGATCTTGGCCTGTATCAATTTCTTCTGCCTTTTCATGGTGATAGATATGTTTTTGGGGAGCTGGTGCATGTATTGGGTAAGAGAAAGTCCCTTCTTGCCAGTTTGTGGTCATCCTCTCCTGGGAGAACAGTGGCCTCTAGTGGCTTGTGCTGGGCAGCTGTGTGCAGTTGGGGCTTCTGATCTTGCCCACCGCTATGGAGTTTATTTAGCTCTGCAGTTGCTGTGGGTGTGGCCTGCCTCAGGCTGCTTCTCCAATATGGTGGAGCCACATTAGAGGGGGAAGAGGTAGGAGGCTGTTTATCGCAGTGAGGGGCCTCCGAGCTGCACTGTGGGGTTTCGGGTGCCCAGAGTTCCCCAGGATTCCCTGCTGCTGGGCTATGTGTCCCAGGGCATTTCAGTCCAGCTGTGGGGTCTCTGTCCCTTTAAGACTTTCAAAAGGCACTCGCTTTTCTTTGTCCTGGGTGCACCAGCTGTGGGGACCTGCTCACAGGTCTTACTGTCCTGCTTCCCTAGTTTGCAGCACCCCACGCACGCACTGTGTGTCTGCACTCCAGTGCGGATGGTTAGGGCTGGGTGTTTAGCAGTACTGGGATCCCTCTCCCTCTCCGTTCTGACTCCTCTCCTTCTGCTGGAATCTGGGGTGAGGGGTGCTCAGGTCCTGCCAGGCCGCGACTTGTATCTTACCCCCTTCGCGAGGCGCTGGGTTCTCGCAGGTGTGGATGTAGTCTGGCTGTTGTCCTATGTCTCTGGTCTCTCTTTTAGGGAGAGTTGTCTTTGTTGTATTTTAAAAAATGTATGTGGTTTTGGAAGGAGATTTCCGCTGCTCTACTCACACCACCATCTTGGTTCTCTATGGACTTTTATTTTACATATGAAAAAATTAAGTCTTAGGTAATGGTGTATTAGGTAGTTCAGGCTGATCTTTCTGCTGAAGATAATTATAAAAATTCTAGAAGAAATATGTAAAACATCTTCCTCTAAAAGCATTACAGGACAACCAAGTTAGAGTGGACTTCTAGGCAAAGATTGGGAGAAAACAGACATCCAGAAAAGCAAGCCTGCATTTGCTCAGCAGACATTTACTCATGCAGAATAAATGGATGAGAAGCTGAGCAGTACTTCATAAAACAGGCTTAGGGAGACAAAAGTTGAAATCCAGAACTTACCAAACTTAGGGGTCTTAAGAAAACATTTTACATTAAGGATTAGAACCTGGAAGGATTAAATCCTGGAAATAATGATGAAATCACATTTAAATGGAATAGTTTTAACTTATCTGGGTGATCCAGAAAAATTTCCAGCCCTGAAATTGGATTCAGATGGTCCTATGTTACTAGTATGCACAAGCACCTAGAAAAAGCAAATGAAAATCCTCTCTGGACAAAGACAAGATAGTCATCAAATTATCTTTGCAAATAAATTTTTATATACAATAGCAAGCACACAGTCCATGAGTAGCCAGGCCAAGAGAAGACAAGATGACCTAAACAAAAGCCAGTAAAAACAACTTAGGCCACAAGTGCTGTAAATAGTGGATATCTTGGGCAGAGATTGTGAAAACAGCTAGCTTACTATTCCCACAGACATAAAAGTTGAACTTACTATTTTCAGTAAAGAACTAGAAATTATTACTGCTAGCTTTTCAGAGTTAGAAAATAACCAGAAATTCTAGAATTAAAAAGGAACTCATTGGTTAGACCCAACAGCTTATTAAACAGACATGAAGAGAGAATAAGTAAACTGGAAGAGAAGTCAGAAGAAACTATTCAGAGTATATCAGAGGAAGAAAAATTAATGTAAAACAGAGTAAAGTAAGTGGGATCTCAGAGGATGCAGTAAGGAGGTCTCATATATCCAGAGGAATTGCAAGGAGGAAAGAGAAAATAAGGAAGAAAAGATGATGCTTGAGAATGGTCCAAACTTGATGAAAATACTGATTCCCAGATTTGAGATAACCTAATAGATCCCAAGCAAAATAAAGAAAAAAACACTTCTAGAAACATCATATTGAAATTCCTAAAAAGTAAATATTCTTTAAAATAGCCAAAGGAAAATGCAGATAACCTTCAAAGGAGTAATAATAAGAGTGACTGATGACTTTCAACATCAATAGTGGAAGCCAGCAGAGAATGGAATGAATCTTAATTTGCTTTAAGAAAACATTTGCTATTATAGAAATCTCTATCCAGCAAAAATATTCCTCTAAAATAGAGGTGAGAGGGGAATTCTGGGAATAGAGCTGTGTTTGTGGTAATAGCTGTTTTTCAGTTTCTCTGAATCACCCCATAAAAACATACAGAGCAATTAAGATTGAAAAACTAAAGACCAAAAAAAGTATCAATAACAAAAATAGAGATTAAGGTATCCTGACCTACCCAAACATAAGTGATTTATATAAACAGCTTCTAAACACATGTAGTGTCAGTCTATGTGAGAGACAGCAGAGGGAAGCAAGAGGGCATTTGATTTTCCTGAAACAAGAACCACTAAATGTAAGAATCCAGTTTGAGACTGAGGAGTTTAAACTGGGAGGATTTTTCATATTACAGTTATAATTGAGAGCAATGGATCGGCGGTTAAGGTTTGAATGCTTCTAGCAGCTTGGGCCCTACAAATTCTCAAAACTAATCAGCTCAAGTTTCTTTCCAAAATGAAACCCTCCACTGGAAAGAAATGACTTGGAAAATAATTAAAATTGAATAGGACAGGGTCACTAATGGCAAAGAAAAGAAAAGAGCCAGATAAAAGTGGGGAAGGGGAAAAAAGCCAGGGGGTCTCATAAAATACGAGGCCTTTCATTTTAACACTTTATAAAACAACAGAAGGATGAGGTCTTGCATAGCAAAGCTAGAAAAACTATTCACTCTCTTTCCTAAAAGCTCAATAACACTAATATCACATGTAATGAAAATAAGCTGAAAAGAACCTTAATCATTACCCATATGAAGTTATGATGAGGAAGAAGAAAATGAAGAGCAAAATAATATTCCTGTAGACACTGAAACTATACCAGAAAGACATGTCTACTAAAGACTGTAACCTAATATATCAAACCAAGCTAAAAGAGACCAAGAAAATCCACAGAGATATATAATAACAGCTTACACCAGAAATTGAAAAACTCAGAAATAAAGTGACAAAGTCAAGAAAGAATGAGAAAAAAAGGAAAGCAAATGTATTTCAGAAAAGATGATAAAACTAGAAGGAACATAGGAATAAACCACATAAATAATGCCTTGAGAGAAATAGAAAGTGAAAAGTAGAAAAAATTAAAATCAGCTAAAATGAAAAGATTAAAATTATATGAGAGAAAATAAAAGATAGAGAAGGTAGGTTAAACTCCATGAATACACAGTTACAGTCTCTTAAAAAAAAAAGTAAAAGCAAAAGGAAGAAAATACTAAACTATAATTCAAGAAAACTTTGTGGAAATAAACAAAAAAAAGACATGAACTTTTGTACTGAAAGGACACACTACTTAGCTGGGAAAGGAAACCAGAACAACTAATGCCAAAATATATACTAGAAAAAATAAAACTTTATAAAAATAGAAAAATTTCTTTGGCTATCCAGACAAAATTACAAACAATTATTAAGAAAAAAAAATCACATAGTCATCTTACTTTTTAATAGCTATAATCTATGCCAGAAGACAATGATGAAATGCATTTAAAATTCTGTTGAGGGAAATGTGAGCTGATTATTTAGTCATTCAAACTGTCTTTCAAGGATAAAGGCCCAAACAAACTATGAACATGTGAAAACATTATTCTCATTAGTACTTGTGGAAGGAAGAACTAGATGAGAGGCTTCAGACAACCAAAATTAGTTGTCTGATAGAAGAATTACTGACAATATGGTTACACTTGATCAATAATCGCTGTTTTCCAGATAAAAAGAGGCCACTAGATATGATGTGCCTCCAGATGAAAGGACTCAATACCACTCAAGACTCAAGGTCTGAAGAGTCTTGCCAAATAATTGAATCTGAACACAATAAATCCATTAACTACCAATCTGTGAGAAATACAGGGAGAGAGGGACATGTTAAGTGACACTCCAGAGATAGTATCAGCAAAACTAAGTTTATGAGGTCACTCTAAAAGATGAATGATAGTAGTTTCAAAAAATAAATTGTAAGAAAAAAAAAGACGTGGAGAGCAAACTATAGTTTAAAATAATTGAAAGTTTTACTAAATAATTACCATGTATAGGCTTTAATAGGATCCTGATTCAAACAAACAAACTGGGAAAGAAGAAGATTAAATAGTCTTTCTCAGACCAAGAAAAAAACTGATGGAATTTTCTGCCAATGGATCCGCACTAAAGGAAATACTAAAGGATGCTCTTCAGACAGAAGGTAAATGAGGTGCAGGAAGGAACAAGGAATGATTAAAATGGTAAATACCATAAATGATCTAAATGAAATGATTAAGCAAAGTAAAATTAACAAGGTCAATATATTTAAATATCAATTGCATTCTAAATTCAAGCTACATTTTGAAAATAAATCTTATAAAAATATACCATTCACAGTAGATTTAAAAAAAATTAAATTCCTTGGAATGAATATAATGAAATCTGTGCAAAATATCCTCATAGAATATTATAAAATATGAGAGAATTTTTAAAAGTCTTAAATAGATGGAGGTATATCTTGATCATGAATTAGATTTGTCATTGCAAAAAAAATTCACTTATCTGCAGATTGAGTCTGCCTTTAAAAAGCTGCAAAATCTTTTCTGCAGAATTTTCAATATGATTTTAAAATATAAATGGAAATGCAAACATACAAGAATAACAAAGACAACTTAAAGAAGGAGAACAAAGTGGGGAGATGTGCTCTATAGGATATCAAGATTTATTACAAAATTATAATTTAGGTAATGTTTTATTGTACCAGATTAGATAAATGGACCAATGACTCATAATTGAACCAGGTCCGCGTAATAAATGGACATTTGCTTTTTGCTAAAAATGTCACTGCCCAGAAGTATGATCTTTTTAATAATGCCGTGAAAATCAGTATGCATATGGGATGAAAATGAATGTTGCTCCTATCTTAACACCTTAAACAAAAAAATCACTCTAGGTGGATTATACACATAAATATGGAAAGCAAACAATACCATTTTAGATCCCAGAAGAGATTTTCTTTATGACTTTGGTTCAAGACAAAAGTTCTTAAATGTGACATAAAAAGCACTAGGTTGATAAATTTGACATTAAAATTAAGAACTTCATTTCCTCAAAATGTTCTGTTAAGCAAATGAAAAGGCAAACCATGCAGGGTGAATAGACATTAACAAAACATATAACTCACAAAGGGCTCGTATCTTGGGCACTAAAGAATTCTTACAAATGAGTAAAAATAATACAGAAAATCCAGCATAAAAATAGGCAGGGAAAGTAAAAGAAAGAAAAATAAAATAGAGAAGAGATTCTAACAGGTCCTTTGCAAACAAGAAACTCCAAATAGCCCATAAACATAAGGAAAGGTACACAATCTTCAATAACCAAGAAAAGACTAATTAAAACCATAATGAAATATTACCACACACCTACCTGAATGGTTAAAACTTAAAAATATGGACAATATAAAATGTTGGTGAGGATGAAAATTGATGGGAATACTTATACACTGCTGATAAAATTATAAATTGGCACACTTTGGAAACCTTTGTGCAATATCTAAATTTGAAGATAATGCATACCTATGATACAGCATTCCTGAGATACATGCACATGTGCCCCAGAAGACACAGACAAGAAGGTTCATAGCAGCAATATTTGTCATGGCCCCAATCTGGAAACAACCCAAATGTCCATCACAAGTAGAACAGCTATAGAAACTGTGGTATATTCATACAATGAAATACTATATAATTACGGACATGAGTGAATTACAGCTAAGTACAACAAAATGATTGAATCACAGATAACACAATATTGAGGAAAAGAAGCCATGCACCAAAGAATATATATGTTACAGATTTCCATTTTAACAACATTCAAACCAGGAAAAACAAACTACAGTACTTAGCAGTATTTACAAGGTAAAACTAAAGAAATGCAAAGAAGTTATCACCAATTAAGAATTGTGGTTATATTTAGGTAAGGGATGAAGTGTAATGGGAAAAGGGCACAGAGAAGGCTTCTAACATTCTGATAAAGTTCTATATTGTGCCCTGATTGGTGTGAAGTGTGTGCATTCACTTTATAAGAATTCATTAAGCTGTATATTTACAATTTATACATTTTCTCTAATTCACATTATACAATGTTTAAAAAGGTTTTAAATGAAGATAAGTAACTAAGGCTAAGAAGTTTTAATTGAGTTTTCCAAAGTAGGGTGCCCATCAACTGAAGACATGTTAGTCATCATCTAGTAGAGAATATCAGTTATATCTATAATACAAGAAGGAAATACACAGTGACATAAGAGAGGTAGAGAATCGAGCCAAGAAAGAGATCATGTTCAGCCTGACTCTTGGAGCAAGTTTCATGGAAGTGACATAACTTGTACTAAATCCAAAAAGACCATGGCTTTTGGGATTCTAAAACCTTCTAGGTCTAGGTGGACATGGTCTCCCTGACCTTGAAGGGCATATATGATGCCAAGGCTGCAATTGGTAATTGGCAGATGCAGACTTTCCAGCCCTCTCTGGGATGGAGATTAGTCTCACTTTTGGAACAAGAAGCCTGAAGAACCTTAGACCTGAGTGTCCAAGTTCTTCACAAACAGGCTGCCAGGGTGAACTCTAAAGGATCTGAAGTCACAAAATTGTCCTCTTTAAACAACAGCTTAATGATTTAATGAATGAACCCATACAGATTAAATTTCTCCTTCAAATGTGCAGATGGACTCAAGGAGCAAGAAGGACATAAGAATAACCATCTCTAGAGAACTGATGAAACTTTTCAGGACTAGGGGGAGGAGACAGAGTTCAGTTCCATTTAAAAACAAATCTACATGTCCCCCAAAACAGCTCCTTTTCCCCTCCCCTCCCTCAGTCTGATCCCCCATCTTTAACCTCACGTTCCTTCACAGGAGCCAGAAGCTTCTGCATCTTCCATCTGGCACACAGAAAAGTGACTCATAGCAATAAATACCTGGAAGAAAGGAGCCCTTCATGAATAAAAGGGAAGGAGTGGGACTGGCATTAAACACTCAACTACCCTTCCTATAAAGTAAATAAGTAGAGCAATGCCAACAACATAAAAGTGTAGTGCTCCTTTACACACTCCCTGTCACACGTCCCAGTGTCTTCGTTGCATCTGACAGCATGACATGGCAGAGCCACTCACTAGCTCCTATCTTTCTGGGCAGGCAGAAACTTACCTGATGTGCTCCAACCTAGCACCACTGCCTAACTCTTATAAGAAACACCATCTAGAAGTTGCATGATGAAGTTGGGTTGGAGGGTTCCATCTTGATTTTCTTCCAGGTATCAGACTTCTGAGCTCTTTTGGGTGTTCTCATCTCTGAATCAGCCTCCGCAGTTCTTTTCAGATTACAGAGTATTTAAGAAGGGCTAGTTCTGCCAGGTCCTCTGACAGGTGGTGCAGACATAACCTATACTTAGTGCCCACTCAGGAAGCAGTGTAGCAGTAGGTGCCACATTAACACATGAGTGCCATTAAGAAGGATAAGTACCACAATGGAGAAGGACTAAAAGGTACCAGGATGATAGAGAAGTTCTACACAGGAGATCAGGGGAGGAATAGGGGAGGTATCCTAGAAGAGATGACATTTGAATTGGATTTTGAAGGCTATTTTGATATCTACAAAGAACACAGGGAAAGAGCCAATAAGACAGAGGCATAGCATATGTAGACATGGAATACTAACATTAATATTCATCCTATTTCTAATCCCAGTTCCAATTGTATTGCTAATCCTAATTCCATTTATTGAAGATTACTGTGAGTTGGATGCTCTACCAAACTGTTTATTTTACTTGCTTCATTTAAATCCTATATAAGCCTTATGAAGAAGAAATTATTATCATCTCCATTTACAGGTAAGGACCTGTGGTTGGAGAATTCATAGTACTTGTTCTTGAGGGTACCTGGTTAGGAAAGCACATGCTTGGCCACTAGATTATATTGTCCTTCAGAATGTAGGCATCCCAAAGAAGAATGGAGTTAAAATACATAAGAAAGATAATCCAACTTTTAGAACCTTTCCACTTCTCATAGGACACCAAAGATATTGGAAGAGAGATGTGTGAATAGCTATTTAAATGGGCATCTGTACATGTGAAGAAATTCTTCCTTATAGGAAAGAACCAAAGGCAGGTGTATAAAATTATGCAGAGCATGGATAGAGTAAACAAAGATAGGTTTATAGATTCCTAGAAAACTAGAACTTGAGGGGTCAGATCAGTGGCAGCTGAACTGCTACTTTACAGAACAGATAGGAATCTTCTTTGACTTATGAAAATAATTAGAAATAACTCCAAACATGATTTAGGTAAACTTCTGGATAAAAAGCAATATGTTTGGAATATAGAACTGATGTCAAGAATACCCATTTCTACCTAGGAACTAGGTTGCTCAGTCACTACCTGCCTGTCAGATAGCCATGAAAAAATGAGAGATTGTGGAAGGCAGGCTTCAGAGAATTCCACAGGACAAGGTTGTGTCTTAGGATATTTAGACACACTTGTTAACATTTAATAACCATAACAACAACCAAAACAAGCTAGCCATCACTTTTTGAAAGCCAACAACATTCTGAGCACAGATTGCCATAGGTCAGTGGCCCTTCCATGAATCCTATGGCATTATTTTACAAGGTGCCATAGTCAATATAAGTAGATACAAGGGGGCTCAAGCCCTGGATTCCCAGACTCTGAATCTTACTCCCTTCACCTCAGTGGTAAGGAAAAGTATGAGAACAGAGAGTGTGTCCTGGAGCTAATCAACAGCCATGGCTTTCAGGGATTCTAGGCTGAGCTGGGAGCCAACAGAAACCTTCCACAGATGCTAACCACATCAGTCACTCTGTGGGTGTCAGCACAGAGAGCATGTACTCTGCAGTCCATGATGGAATCTGAATGAAATTCCTCATAGAATTCCCAGCCTATCTCCAAAGCATCCTGGAACAATGGAAGGCTCTTCAGAGCGCTCTGCATCCCTGCAATCTTAGAAGGGTATGAGCTGATCTAATCAGACCAAGCTCATGCTTCACTGCAGCAGAGAGATGCTCACAAGTTAGTCATTAGGCAGGAAGCAGTCAGAATCACTCATGAAACTGTTCTTTGTGATGAAGGCTGGAAAAAAGAGAGGATCCATTTCTGGATTCCTAACAGTGAGACATTGACTTAGCCCTTGAAGATGTTTTGAAAAAAAAGGGGGCTTGATTCCTCTTACTGAGCCCCTGGGTCCATTTCCAGAAAGGAAGGGAATGAAGACAAGGCCAGTGGGTCTCAGAAGAAGTCAAGGGGGAGACTGAAGACTGGTTTCTCTAAAACACCAACATTCCCACCATTCAGTAATCCAAGGGTGGTGGTTGGGAGAAACGTGATGAATTATGGAGTTACTAATGTAAAAAGTCAAATGTTATGATCTCCTCTGAAAAGTAATTAGTAATATATTACATAAAAAGCAGTCTCTTTCTAACACTGATTTTTATGGAAGGGTTATTCCAGAAGGTAGGTCATACTCATTGAGAAGGGACACACTAGGGTCATACTCATTGAGGAGGCGTTATTTAAAAAGGAATTAATTGCAAGATGGAGTGTAGGAGAGTACTCATAAGCCACCTCCTTCTCATCTTCCATTCTCTTTCCCATAATTTTGGAAATATCTGGTAAATGACACTAGAAAGTGTATCTTAGTCTACTTCCTCCTTTAACAGATATGGTTAAGTCTGCAGAGCAGACTTATTAACCCTACAATCTGTGTGGCCTGGGATGACCAGGCTGCCCAAAAAGAGCAAGGCCCTCTATGAGTAGAATAAGGAGGCAGAAAGAGAAGGAAGACCATACCTGGGGCCTGATGCAGGTAACGAACCCACTAGCTTCAGATATTCCAGTGAACTGTTCCTTGTAAGACCAATTGAGTTAGCAGAACTTCCTTGGGAAGGATAGAGTATATATGTTGGAGTGGAAAGAGGAGTTTCCTCTCGTATGGACTCAGGCAGAATTGTGGAGGGAGAGGAATGAAAGTTCCCTTCCCCATATGAAGGCTTTTCCTCAGTTTAGGATGCCCATACAAGCCCGTGTCATTTGTGAATGATGTAATCTAGAAAGGATCATTCACCAAAGTTAAAACCAGCAAGGGAGTATATAGACAAGGGAGGATATGTGTGCACGTGAGTGCAGCTACTCTATGAACATAGCTTGAAAGTGCTGATGGAGAAAGCCAGGTCCGCATTCCCTGTACTCACAGGAACATATAATCGGCACCATGGGGGAAGGCAGAAAGAGAACGCTTGAGCCTTGCCATTACAAGGGAAGACAGCTCAGAGATACTCCTCTGCCCCTTAGGAGAGAACTTGTCTACCCACCCCAGACATGTGTCACTTCATCTAAACCTCAATAATCTCTGGGGAAATGACATCACAGTTTCACTTGAAAATTCCTCAAATTCCTGGTAGGAAGTTCTTCCAGTTGTTCCCATCCTCAGTGGCAATGGGAATCCATTTCCTTTCTATAGGTCCTAGGACAGACTTTATTAAGTCATTCCTCAGTTTCAATTTCTGTCGCTAGGTAACTACAGTCCAGTGGGATTTCTTCATATCTTGCCTGTCAATAATCAACCTCTCCTGAGAGCTCTGAAGGGTTAAGAGATAAGGTTAAGTGACATATCCATAGTCAATCTTATCTAATCATCAGGTCTAATACTTGCCTAGCCTCCTATGCATTATAAGAAACTGTTCCTAATGAAAAGCATATGTCTGAACTAATCTTTCACATTTAAAAAAATGCCAGAAATCTACATTTTAGACTAATTATTTACTCCACTATTCTACATGTGATCTGATTCGTGAGCCACTCAAGACTATCATCAAGCTGGCCTTTCCAATCTCATGAGTAATAGGGAGAGAGTTAGGACCACTTAGATGGAGCACTGTGGCATGCTCGTCCTTGCAGACAAATACTGAATCACTGCCATGCATTCAGGCATTATCATTACAATTTGGAAATGAAACAGTGCATCTGACATAGGAGATAGGCCTCTGAAATGTCAGGAATATACACAATTTTTATAAACCAGAATTAACTTTCCATATGCATCGTCAATCACATTTTAAATATCCTTAATTTCTGATTAATTATAGGCAGTCTTGGGCTTATTTCCAAATTCCTACCCATTCCCATCCCTAGACAAATAATTTCATGGACAAAAATAAAATTTCAAACTTAATGGAAGTAGTGATGGCCTTTTTTTAAGAGATTATTTTCATAAAGGAAATACTTTAGGCATAAGGGATGAAAATAGGAATCTCCTATTACATTGATTCCCATAGTCCTGGATATTACTGTGTAGTAAAATAGCCCAAAATATTTTAGGAATTGAAAGGATTGTCAACATTTTAGTTTACCAAGTTAGGACATGAAGAAAAAATTTAATTAATGCTATTTAGAATCATCACTTCATGACAGGAAGGACACATGAATACCAAAATGTAATAAAACTATAATTTCACAATGAATTAAGAAACATTAGCTAACAGTAGTGTACTGATTTTTAAATTGGTATTTTAAAACCTTGTAAGTATTGAAGAATTACAGAATACATTTTAATTTGTGGTGCATGTAATTTATTTTGGTACATATTTGGTCAAGTTAGGGATATTATCCATTCATTAGCGGGACACAAATTATACCTCAAACATTTAAGTTTTTGTTTTTATCATGGATCTTGTTTAAAATTCAGGTTGACATAACAGCATGTGAACCCAGATGGAAATAATATGCCTGATAATACCATTTCTTTCAATAAAGACTGTGGTAGGTTGAATGTGTCACCGAAAGGGATATGTTGAAGTCCCAGCTCCCAATACGTAAGAATGTGACCTTATTGGGAAATAGTTTTGCAGATGTAATCAAGTTAAGATGAGGTCACTGTGGGAAAGGGTGGGTCCCAGTCCATTGATGAGTATAAAAGAAAGGAGAGCAGCGCAGAGACAGGAGACAAACATAGAGGGAGGATGGGCCTGTGAAGATGGAGGCAAGTCAAGGAATCCCAAGGGTTGCCAGGAACCACCAGAAGCTAGGAAGAGGCAAGGAAGGATTTTTCCCTAGACTTCAGAGGGAGGCTGGCTCTATCAACAGCTTAATTATGGACTTTTGACCTCCAGAACTATAAAACAATAAATTTCTGTTGTTTTAGGACCACCCAGTTTGTTATACGTCATTACAGCAACCCTAGGAAACTCATACAGAGACTATTCTGGGTGAACGGAAAGAAGCCATGGGAAAACAGATCCTCTCCTAGTTGCCAGCTCTGTCTTCTTCCTACATGGCCAAGGAAAGAGCAGAGGAGGTGACCAGGGGACTGGAAATCAGACGCTGTAGGGAAGTGTGCCCTATTCAGCTGTTGCTTACGTGGGGACAGCAGATCTCAGAGCCCTGTTCACTCACAAGAAATAGTCAAAAATTATGTAAGAAGATTGCCACAGATTTTGTCCCACAGTAGCACTGGTCAGCAGAGTTTTCCCAATTGATAAAATTATGAAAACCTGACTATGACAAAGGAACAAGAACATTGTGCATCTGTACATTCTCATTTCCATATAACAGGTTTTCTTGATGCAAGGTTACTCTTGAGCTGAAGCATCATGCTGAAATACTCTTCTGGAAGCTGAAGCCCAAATGGTCAAGCTTGGGAGAAAATTTCAGGGCCTTTGGCCTTCTGAGTAAAGAATTATCTTCCCCTGCCTTCCAGGCTCTTCAGCTAAGCCCATTAACCCAGAGTTGCCTCCAGCACCCAGCTGTCCCCAGCAATGGGTCAGTGGTCTCTAGGGGAACAACTGCCCAGGCCACTCAAAGCACTTGAACAAACCTATGAGAGCAGCTCTTAAACCAAACACAAGAGGCCCCATCTGTGTTTGCCTTCCTCCTCTCTTGTTTGCAAGCCTAGGGAGGGCAATGTCTTCCCAATGGCTCCTGGGTTATGGAATGTATTTAAAGGCCTGGTTCAAAACCCTCGTCCATCCCTCTCAAATTTGACAATTGTTTAAGCATTATTGCTTGAATGGATGCAGATGTTCATTCAGCTCATGTCTTGTTGGGAGGAGTGCTTCTTTAGAAGAGGGGAAAATGGGCTTTTTTTTCTTCTTTCTTTTTCTTTTTTTTTTCAGACACATATTTTATCTTTATGTTTGTATCAAGGACTGCCAAGAGATGCATCTGGTCTCCAAATCAAGAATCTCACACTCCTCCTTCCAACTCACAGCTTTCCAAGCATGTTTCTTTGTGGTCTCTGCTCAAACAAGCTATAGGTAGAGCACATTGGGCAGATGATCCACACCTTGTGGAAAAAAAAGAATCACTCACTCAGCAATGCCAGGAAGAATGGCACCGATGGCATTTTTCATGCTGCACCCCCCTTTACTTTTTTGTGTAACTCATTTTCTGATTAATATTTTTAGCAGCTAGTTTAATTAAATTTCCACACCATTCCCCCCTTTATCCAATTAGTGGGTTCACTGGCTCCTCAACAACCTTCAGTGTCTGCATTTTCAGTGAATTCTCAGTTGCTCATGGCCTCGCCAAAAAAATCTGTTACATATTAAGTTATAATAAGATATAGGCAATTATAGTAGCAGCAGGACAAATAGATTTGTATGGTTCATTACAAGGGATTTCTGGAACATACGTAGTGTAAATAACCAGTTTCTGGGACACAGCATAGTTTGAAGAAAAAATAATTTAAAAAAGACAGCACTGGGGCAGGGGGAAGAGGAAGAGGTCATTATTAATCATTATGAGGAAATTCTGGATGTAAGGAAATCCTACCAGCTAACTAATTCTCTGTTATGTAGATGAGCAGTGTTTCACCATGTAAACCACAAACAGGAGTGAAGGATAAAAGGACTGCCTTGGAAAGTGGGTGGATCTTGTTTCTCATTTTTAGAAAGACTAATAGCATTGCCATGGCATTGGAATGACTGCATAAGCAATGAGAATGAACTAACTCTGGAGCAGCATCTGACATATGACCAGCCATGTGCTACACACTTTGCACACATTATCTCATTTAAACTCATGACAACTCTAACAGATATAAGATTGAGATAATAACATGATAATTTCACAGAATTCACCCTAATAGCTATTATTTTATAAAGGAGAAAACTGAGGTTCAAGAAGTGATAACTACTCAAGGTTATCCAGGGTCTGCCTGGCTCCAAAGACTGGGATTTCCATGATAGTATTCCAGGCAAAGAGTTATAGGATCAATGTATAAATAAAGCAGAAGAGGAGCCTTTCTGCCTATAATAATTTTAGAAATACCAGAGAAATCCCTCTCTTAGATTAATTAATATATTAGATGATGGGCATCACTCAATATACATTAGATTATAGTTGACACTTAGCAGATTTTCATAACAAGAGTAAAGCAATGTTATTCCACTTGGAGAAGGAGAAAAGAATTTCCATCATGAGAGTGAAAATATGCCTAAAGGAATGATGAAGTAGTAGATTAGTTGAATTCACAATTCTATCTAAGTAGACTGTGAAGCAGACTGACTTTGATGCCACAGCTCTGCCTCAAGGAATTAAAAAGAATTTCAAATTGGGAAATGTATTATCTTCCTCCTTTTCACTATTCTTAAGAAAAATACTACTTCCTAAGAGTTGCACTGGAAAGAAACTTGACAAATCTTGCTCCTCCTGTAGCCCAATTTGTCCCTAAACCATAAATATTAGTATTTTATCTTAAAAACCTTCAAGGACGGTGGTTTTCCAGCTCTTTTTCCTAGTCCATATGGAGAACTATTTTTTAACCAATACTGGTCTGCAGAATTCATTTTATGATTCCCAGGATAAATTCAAGGCATTTTGCCTAATTCTTGAGCCCAGATTGGAAAGTGAAGTTGAAAAATCTCATATAAGTAAATATGCCACAAGTTTATACAGGCTGAAGTTACTGAGCTGAAAATATTATCTCGATCCCAAGAGAGCCTATAGCAGCATGTGAAAATGGTTTTAAAGAGACGTGCCAAGATGCTGGCCTCTTTCTCTTTGAGAAGCAACTGTGAGAATGGGAGATTCTGAGCTAATGCTGGGATGGGCAGAGAGTTGGGCTAAGTTAAACTTGCATAGTGTATCAATTTAGAGTGAGGTTTAGCTGGACCTGCAGGTATCAGCAGCCAACCAAGGAGCAGAAACCTGGTTGCTAAGTTGTAATAGAGTGAGCAGTGTTTTCTGTCTGAATGGGGACTTGGTGGTGTCAACATGGACCCACCTGCTATCTTTTGTGTTCTGTGTATCCACTCTTGCTGTACCCTAATTGCCAAGGGTCAGCAAGGAAGAAACATGGTGCAGTGGAAAGTGCTGGATATGGAATACTGGGAAGTCAGTTTGGTCTGTCTCTGCCTGTATGTACTTATGAATTACTAATCAACACACTTCTGAAGTCTCCATTTACTCATCTTTAGTAAGAAGGGTCGAGAATTCTTAACCACATGCTCTTTTCAAGTGCTAATACACTTGAGTGTATTTTCTGAGTTATGAACAACAAAGGCCAGGATTCACAGGGCTGTCCCAATGGAATTATGTGGCAGAATTTAAGAGCTGCAAACTGGCTATTAGACATAAGACAGAAGCTCTGGAACTGACTCCTCTGGACTCTTTGTCCCTTTATAGTTATACTAGTTAATTATCAAATCCCATGAGGAAGGGCAAGGTAAAAACAATTTGTACAAGTCATGTCCCTAAAATGACTATACTATCCATAACCTAATAAGAGGCAAACCTAGGCTGTTAAGGTTACTGCCATTGGGCCCCATCCAAATCTGCCCTAACTGATAGAAGACAGGAGTTAAATCAGCAAGCCATAGGCTGTCCAGGGAAACCGCATCAGAGTGCTGCCTAAAGAGTTTGGGATTTTTGAGCTGGATGATTAACTAGTAAAAGTAAGCACAGGAACTTTAAAGGATGCCCTGGGAAACATTCTAGAGAGGCCAAGGGCAGCAGTCAAGATGAATCACAAGCAAACTTAAGCTATAAGGGAGCAGAAGCTGGGTAAGCAAATGAATGGTCCTGTAGTAGCTGGTTTTCAAAGCTAGGTCTCCTAGTCAACCAGTTTTTTGGTATTTATGCTCTTTTGTAGTCTTCTCCCCTTGCATAAGGCCTGACCCTGCAACCATTTCAACATGGAAGCGACAAGAGTATAGTTCCCAAGGATCGGCTGTAAGAAGTCTTCCAGCTTCCATCTGGGTCTCTTGGAATGTTGGCTTTTAGGATGCTCTCTGTTAGGAAACCCAGAACCATGCAAAGAGAGATCCAAGCCACATGGGAAGACCATATATAGTCACTTTAGTCAACAGCCTGAGTTGAACTGCCACCATCAAGTGACAGCCAATTTGGATGAGCCATTTTGGAAGGCCACCCAGTTGAACTTTTAGATCACTCTCACTGAAACTACATGTATTGTTCCAGGTGAGAACTGCAGAGTATATAGTCAACTCACAAAACTATGAGAGACAGTGATAATTGTTATTTGGTCTCTTCTTGCCTCTTCTCTATCTCCCTGCTTCTCCCTACAAGCCCTGGGATTAAAAAGGTTGGGAATTGCTTTTACCTTCACTTCCTGGTCATCCTGCACTTCCTTTAGGGACAGGTTGTTCCAGACCTCCCACTTCCTCCATGGCATGTACTTCTTCTTTCCTACCCTAGATTCATGGCTAAGCATCAATGACAGAGGTGGCCATTAGAAATATAAACATTTTAGTAATGAGGCAGAGTCCATAACTTATCATAATATATGATACATAAGAAGCTCCCAATATAAGAGAGGTGGGAAAATCTATTATTTCTCAATGCCCTTGGCCTTGCTCCAAACTCAGTTTCTTAACCTATATTTGCTTAAAAATAAGTAAACAGATAAAATCTTTGCAACAAGATGCCCTTTCCTCTCTGGCCCTCCAGTGCCTTGTATGGTGTAAATTATTGCAACAGTTAGTTTAATGATTGCTGCTGTGAGTCATGTACTATTCTATAGAAAGGAAAGCCCTTCCACAGGCTCTACCTGCCCAAAGTTACAGAAAAGTAGTGAGTCAACAGGGAGCAGGGTGCATGGCACCCGCTACCAGCCTTCTCCTTAGGTAGAAGATCAAAGCCTGGGCAGAGAGCCCAGTGATCCTTATTTGCATCATGAAAGTCACCTGTCCAGTTCTGCTCCAGAGGCAAAGAAGATCAAAGCTGGGATGATAGCTGGGGGCAGGGAAGAAATAAAATATTGATTTAATGAGATGCATAATTCTCCTCCATCTACTTTTTCAGTAATTAAGGAGGGGCAGGCAAGTGACAGTTGTTCAGGCTCCTTCCTTGAGCTCACATTATGGCTCCCATTTGCTCTGCCAGATGGGTCTCATTCAACTTTGCCCAGAAAAGGGAAAACAGGAGGGAAAGAAAGACTGAGAAATGTGGAACATTTTGACAGTTTCCCTAGCACTGCTGCCACCTCTGTAAGGAGGTAGGTTTTGAATTCTTGCAGTCCCTCTTCAAAAATAATTATACACGGAAACTCAAAATCTAAAACACATAAAAAGGCAACTGCTGACATTAAAACGGATGGGGAAGGAGGTTTCCTCTGGAGTCTCATTCCTTTTCCCTGGTTACTGAAGAAGCCACAAAGGAGAAATGGAAAATGACTGTTCTAGATTCGGGCATCTCTATTGCTGAAGTTCTCTGGAGTTCACCATACTTGAGCTAGGCTTTGACGGAACGGGGGTGAGGTGAGGAGGATGCATGAAAGGAAGAAGGGATGTCAAGCTTGGTGGCAAGCTAAGATATTAGAGCAGCATAGAAAACCCAGGGAAATGGACATACTTTCTGGCTGGGAAGGTGATGGGGGTGAGACATTGCAGTCCTTGGGGAATTCTCCATCTGAAACTTCTGCCAAAGATGATGTCACTAACCCTCATCAGAGGCCAGACCCTTGGGACCTGTGGCTCACCACAGAAGCAGCTCCAGTTTCTGGGTAAGAAAAGTCACGCTCTCTTTGGTCCTGGCTGCACAGTGTGGGCAGGTGATGGAAGACTTAAGGATTAAATGGTGGAAATGGTAAGTGAACATGGGCTCCTTATTCATTATCTAGATCTTAAAATTTTTCAGCTTCTTTTCTGCAATATCCAAGAAGAATAGCATATGTACTTTTCATAATTCTAAAAACATAATAAAAGTTATCTAAAAAAAAGCTGACTCCTCTCCCCATGACATGTACCCCTGGTGTCATTTGCAATGAAGTCTCCAGCTGAGTCTCCCCACTTACCTCTACATCCCATCCTTTTACACCTTTGCCTTACATGTGCACATTGTGTCTCTTCCCAGATAGCCTCTCTACCTTCTCTATGGCAACTACTGTCACCAAGAGCAGGGAATTTTGGAATTCTGGCTTCAAATTCTGACTCTCCTACTTAATTGTTTTTTGTGTCTTTGGGCAAGTCATTGAAACTCTGATCCTCAGCTTCCTTATTTAAAAAATAGGGTAAGGATGAAAAGAAAAAACAGATAAACATGTGCTATGAAGAGTTGCTCTTCTCCTGGCAAACTAAAACTCCATTCCTCAATATGTAGCTCTGGGGAAACAAGCTCTGAAAGCCACAGTAAGTAGTTACTCACTTCTTCCTAGGCAGAAACCTGTACTGTTGACAGAAAGTTGCCATTATATTGCAGCAAAACTTACTTCCACCAGCAGGTGCTGAAGATGAGCACCCTCCCTGTAGGTCAAGAAAATGTTTTGTGCATGTTACACTGTATAGGTAAAATAGAGTATCCACTGCCCCAATGGGCCTGACTCCCCATTGACAGAGTCACAGAGAACCAGAGGATGAAATTTATCTTTTTAAAGGTCCTCATGGATCCAAGTAGAGGAGGTGAAAGCCTCCAAAGATCTTCTCTATCCCCGTCTCTGGATCCAACAAATCCTATCTCCATTAATGCATCAGCCCAGTGGGTTTTCAAGCCAGTTATTCCTAACACCGGTTATCTAGGCTCAAATGCCTTTTGTTTGCCAATAACCCATCCAAAGCAGTGGAAGCTCTGAATGTAAAGCAGGTATCTTGGATGGTAGAATTTTACTAAAGAAGGTGGTATTAAAAAGCTCTTGAAAGACACTGAAAATTGTCTGTGATCCACACACCTTATGGGCATACACTTGCAAGGGCCTCAGGGTGATGGGGAAGAATTTTCCAGCAGGAAGAAATGGAAAGTAAGAGAAGTGGAATCTGCAATATTCAGGGCATCTGTCCCCAAGCCCAGGTTCAGCAAGAGGAAGAGCTGGAAACTCCCTGACATGAAGCCAGACAAAGAAAGAGATTCAGTATGAAATGGCTCTGCATATATTTCTTGATCAGGATAATTTTCTTGACTACTGCTGCTACTGAGAGCCAGTCCCCTTAGGATTATAGATCCATACAACATTTTTCAGCAAGCCATCAGTCTCAAAACACCTGGGCCACACAAAGACATCATTCACTGATTCACAAAGTTAGTGCAATTCTAGAACCCTCTAGGTACTGCTCTAAATCCTGGAGATACAGTTAAGAAAACAGACAATAACTCCTGCCTTCAAGGAGGAGAATGCCTTACATTCTAGAGAGGCATTCTTGGTCTGGCTGAAGTGCAATACTGCACTGAGAATCAAAATCAGGATTCACAAACGCAATGCCTCCAGAGCTGCATGGGTAGCAGACATGAGCAGAGTGACTCAGTTGCAAGACAGTAGGAAGCTGGGGGTACTGTGAAGACTAGGGACCTCATGCTTCATTTAAAGAAGGAAGCTGCTGTTTGGTTCCAGATAATTGTTTCCATACAACAATGCAATTTCATTGCTTCCAGATCTGGTTTATCAGTAGACGCCAGAAATCTAGATTTCTGTGAAATTCTCCAATTTTTAAAACTGTTTTAAAATAAATCAAACTAAATTCAACTGTTCATCAGGTCCTATCTGAAAGACATCTGCTTATGACTCCTGCCCTTGATGTCCCGTGAGGATTGTTGGGAACTGAGAAGTGAGTAAATCAATTACAGAATGTGGAATCAGAAAGACAAAGTCTCACACTAGCTTCATCATTTACTGCTAAAAAATAGTAAAGTTGTCTTTTAAAGGCAAGTTACATAAGCTCCTTAAATCTCAGTTTCATGACTTATAAAACAGGAATAAAATCATAGAAAGGTTACAGTAAGCAATAAATAATAGATGTATAGCACCCATGCCTGGTCCCTAGTAAGAGCACAATAAATGTTAACTGTTACAACTATCAGGGTTCTGGCAGGAAACAGATGCACACTCAAAGGTTTTAACTGAAGGAGTTTGTTCTATTTACAGAGGCATAAATAAGGTTTGGGGGAAATGCATAAGGGCTGATGAAGCACCCAGAATAGCAATACTGGGGAACTGTTACTACCACTGACCTGCAGGAGCAAAGGAATACAAAGAGTTAGACCAGATCCCATTGAAACATGGGGTTGTAGAAGAAGGGCCCTTAGCAGGAGCTGCGGTCCTATAAGAATACAGACCCTGCCAGAACTGCAGTGAGACAGTGAGGGAGCAGGAGAGAAGAATACCCCTAACTCACAGCTTTTCTTCATAATTTCCTGCTGCTGCTGCCTCCCATTGGCCAAACCAATCTAGAAGTCAGAAGGCAAGTGCACTTGCATGGTGCAATCTGCCCAGGTCAATCTCCCAGGAGACAGGCGAGGGTAGAAAAGAGGAAGAGCATAGATCAGTGGATCTGTCCTTCACTTTTTTACACTGGGTATGAATCAGTTTTCTTTCTTAATCTTTGCATGCTGGGAACAAATATTCTAATGAAGCTGTCTCAACTCGACCTCGAAAATACTCATGTCTTTGAATTGTCAAGAAAACCAAGAAGTGCTCAAAGAATGATTTTTTGGGAAAGGTTAGGGCATCTGCTCTGGGTTCCCCATGGAAGGTCTTGGCTGTGTACAGGCTCAAGAGCTATGAATGGACAGAGCTGAAATCATGGTTGTTCTTAACTGTTAATAATCAAGACTTCTCTTTTTTATAGATGACTAGGATAGGAAGTTTGTCAAAAGCACATGAAGTAAAGGAAAGAGCAGACTCAAAGTGAGCAGAGGAAGATAGGGGAGAGGTAGGAAGTAGGTTAATGCTACTGTGGGTTGGGAATGGAGGATTGATCAGGAAAAGGGGTGACCAGGAAAAGCCAAACCTCAAGTGATGTTTTAAAAAATATCAGTTAGCACTGGTAGGCTGCAAGTAACTGGAAAATCACTCAAGTCCAGAGATAGGGCAGTGGATAGGTAGGGCTTATGCAGACATTTAGATCTGATGGCTGGTCATGAGAAGGCTGTAGCAGTCTTGGAATCACATCCAGACATGACCGTATTTACTAGAAGGAAGGGTTAGCTTCTAGTAGCTTATTCAAAACACAATGTTCTTTTCCAGATGCACCTAGCAAACTTCTCACCACATTTCAGGAGCCCAAACTGAGTCATTCACTCATTCAAGTCATTCTTGAATCAATTCCTATGTCCATGAAAATTCTGCATGATGACTGGCTTAAACTGAGTTAACAGAAAAAATTTCTATAGCAATAAGGGTGAGTGAGATTACTCTGATGGAGTAACAGTTTTCTCAATTTTTCCTTACATGTTGCATAACTACTACCATTTAGATGGATAGGAGAAAAGATAATTCATTACATACAACAGATGCCTTAGGGCATTAAAGCTTAGTTCTCCTGATGATCCTCATAAAAAACAACCCCTAAGTTTTAGTGCCTTTTAAAAACAAAAGTTTATATCTCATTCATGCAAAGTATCCAGTGAGGGTTGGCTTGGAGCCTTGCTCTACATTTCCTCTCTCAGAGACCCAGATATACCCACCAACTGGAATGTCTCTGGTTGCTGGGGCAGGGGGAAAGGAACAGTGACTTTCACACTGTCTATCAAGCTTCCATCTGGAAGTGACACATGTCAATTCCACTTGCATTCTAGAAACCAAAGCAAGCCACACAATCACTTCTAAGATTAAGGAAATAGGGAAGTACGATTTAACATTATGCCTGGAAGGAGGAGAAAGAAAATATTTGTGAGGAGCCCTAGTAACTACCACACAATGTTGGCAAGAGTTAGGTGAGATGGACCCTCACAGGCATCCTGGTAGCAATGTAATTTGGCACAGATTCTCTAGAATTCAAGTTGGAAACGCATGGTAAGGATCTAAAGAGAAGTTCATTCTTCACATAAACTTCTCTCAGAAAGTAGACACTCAAAGATTATGAAGGAATGTGTGTTGAAACACTGCATGTACAAACAAAAAAACCACCAACCAAAATCCAAGAGCAGGATAATTGTTCAATAAATCAAAGCACAGCCATATGACAGATAGTTCTTTAGTGTTTTAAAAACTGCTTTTGAACAGTGTGTAATGAATGACATGGAAAAGTGCTCACCATAAGTAAAAATTAAGTGAAGGATGAAAAAACTGTACTGTACAAGTTAATATAAAAATAAAGTACCAACGAGAAGGATAAAGGAAACATACTAAAATATTAGTGATGTCTGGGTGAATGCTACTGTCTCCTGTATTTTCTGTATTTCTTTAGTTCTTTATGCATATGAGTAAATATTGCTTAATAATTAGGAAAAAGAGATTATTGAAGCATATAAAAGGATATTCATTATGGCAATTTTTATAATAGCAGAAACTGAAAACATCTATATTTTTATCAATAGGGAATTAGTTAAATGAAATATAGTTCAGCCAAATAATAGATTATGATGAAGCACTTAAAAAGTAAGATCTATTTGATCCACTATGGGGTATTTGCTAAAATATGTTAAGTAAAAAAAGCAGGGTGCACAAAAGTTGGTATAGTGCACTGCCATTTGTATCAACATGGACACATACACATATACACACTTCTGAAAAGAATGCACAAAAAACTGCTAAGAGCGGTTGCCTTTGAGTGGGGAAATCTGGGAGAATGGAAAACTGATTAACAGTTATGCAAAAGAAACTTTCAACTCTAAGTCATTTATTTGATTTTTTTAAACCTTATAAATGTGTGCATTATTTATTTTTACATTCTAATAATGCACAAATAAATAAATTAGATCCTGTCTCTGGCAGACACATCATAACTATTCATCACCTTCCTTGCCTTTTTTCTGTATTTAGACCATTTTACTCAATGCCTTAGTCCTGGGTCAGGCTGGGGATTGAGAATGGATTTCATTGACCTATTTGCCATTCTGAGCATGAATAACAGAGGGTTCCCCAAGGAGGCTGGACTCATGCGCACGGAACACATGTTATCTTTTCAGCTGGGCTACATGCATCTGGCGTCCTTCCCAGGGACCTATCTGCTAACATACAAAGGCTGCTACTTGGCTGATATTGAACATTTCCTACAGACAGTAGACATCTTGAGCCCCAGCCTTTGTGTCTTCCCAGAGTCATCTAATTCTTGGGAGTTTCTTATGTCCATGGCCACTGGGCTGGACCAGTCACTATGGACAGTCTCAGAGTTAAGCTTTCTGAAGAAAGAGGCTCCAATGCTGATGCAGAAAATTTAGCTCTCAGCTTCCCAGAGCAAGGCATTAGGGAACAGCTGCTGCTTCTAATTCTATGACTCAGGACAAGCTTGGTGAGAGAACAGTTCAATGTAGAAGAGAGTTTGCTTTTTGTAAACATTATTCTGAAATTGGGTTCTATTGTTCTTCAGATCTCTGCCATACAGGCTTTCTCCCAGTACCTCGAGCAGCAGGTACTTCTTCCCACCTCCGCTGGGCATGGTCTGTGACAAATGTTACTTATTCATGCAGCAAATCCCCAGTCTAAGCATCTGGAATACAGTAGTGAAC
Source organism: Manis javanica (assembly GCF_040802235.1). Classification (NCBI taxonomy): domain Eukaryota; kingdom Metazoa; phylum Chordata; class Mammalia; order Pholidota; family Manidae; genus Manis; species Manis javanica. The sequence goes on from NC_133156.1 coordinate 50,069,034, forward strand.
AGAATTGAAAAACAATCTTCATTCTCTTGTGGAGTTTACATTCAGGTAGACATGCCCAAATAATAAACAAAATTCAAAAGGTAAAATATATAGTATGACACAAGTGCTATGGAGGTCAATAAAGAAGGCACATGGATAGGGAGTTCCAGAAATAGGCCTCACTCCAAAGCTTGAGTGCAAATCTGAAGGGAGGGAAGGAGCCATGCAGATAGTGTGGGAAGGACGCTTCGTTGAAAGTGGCTTAATTTTACCCCTTAGTTCAGTAGAAGGTAAAAGAAGATGGTCAACTAAGATGCAGGGATACTTTTACATTTCCAAAATTAAATGCTTTAAAGTATATTTACAAGATCTAAACAGTTAAAATAAACAATCTAAGTGCCCAAAAGCATTATATCATAGTATGACCATGAAATGGATTATGATCTAGTCCTTAACAACCACAGATTTGGAAGAATATTTTATAAGGTGAGAAAACAAATTCAAAATGAAGTGTCCAGTGGGAAAAATAGAGTGCAAAATTATTTTCTAGTTTGTTTTGATCACTGTGATAAACTAGTCTCATATCCCAAACAGTGCTTGGTACATGGTAGATATGTAGTAAATACTAATAAACCCACTGATTAAATTAATCACTGAATTTAAGTATGGTGGGAAAAAAATCAGGAGATACATCCAATCATTAATGGTGGTTGGCTCTCAGTGATTTAATCTTGATGATTTTCTGTAGTTTACTGATTTTCCATATTTAAAAAAAAAGGTTATTTACTTTGTAAAGGATTTGAACACATAGGATTGCATCTAATCCCCTTTCCTATGAACACATTTGGCTGTATTTGCTCTGGTACAGTACTAGTGGCTGCAAAAAGCCAAAGATTTCTTCATATAACCTGAAGTTTCTATCACTAGAAACTTTCTTAGGGAGGCATTATCTAAGAATTTTCATTTATCAAATGCATATTAGAGGGACAGAAAATGTGCTCTTCTTTTTATATTAGGTGTTCTCAGCTTTGGCTGCACATTAAAATTACCAGAAAGCTGCACTGAAGACCAATTAAATAATATTGTTGGAGATGCGGCTGAGGCATCAGTATTTTTTAAAGTTGCCAATGACTCCAATTCAACTCCAGGGTTGAATACAACTGTTTTATATGTGTATTATTTTATTCTTTTTTGGGGGTATTATTTTGTTCTCTGAGGTAGGTATTTCAATCCCCAGTATATACATGAGGAAATGAGGTTCAAAGAGGTGAAGGTCAGCTTCCCCAAGGCCATATGCTAGGAAGCAGGTAAGCAGGTGATTTAACTACAGACTTGATGGAAATCACTTGGCCTGGTACTTCCACTTGAAGCAGCTGGTAGGCAAAGAGGGAAATGGAAGGACTTACCCTAAGGTATAGGCTGATTCCTTGTGAATCAGTACACAAGCTAAGGTTTCTACACCCTGCTTTCCAAGCACTCCTTGCTGCTGAGACAAGGAAGAGAACAGAGGATACATACACACATAAACACACACACACATACACACTATGTTTCAAAGTTCCACCACTGCCTTAGGTTCAGGAAGAATTCCAGGTTTGGTTCTATCCAGTCCCACCTTGGTAGTTGCAAGGGCTCCCCTTTCATGCCAACACTCGGCCTCTAGGAGTGCAGAGTCCTCTTAAGGATGCATGAGACACCTGGGCCATTAAATGAAAGATGTCTGTATGGGGTGGTTGGATGGGGGCTGAGCAAGGTTTTGTGTTTTTTCACTATATATACACATATATATATATTTTTTTATATATAATTTTTTATAATGGTATTATTGATAATATACTCTAATGAATGTTTCACATTAAAAACAATGTGGTTACTACCTTCACTCATATTATCAAGTCACCTCATACCCCATTGAAGTCACTGTCAATCAGGGTGGTAAGATGCCACAGTCACTACTTGTCTTCTCTGTGCTACACTGTCTTCCCCATGATACCCATCCCACCATGTGCACTCATCAAAATACCTCTCAATACCCTTCTCCCCTCCTCCCTGCTCACCCAACACCATCCCTCCCCTTTAGAAACCGCTATTCCCTTATTGGGGTTTGTGAGTCTGCTGCTGTTTTGCTCCTTCAGTTATGCTTCATTGTTATACTCCACAAATGAAGGAAATCATTTGGTACTTGTCTTTCTTTGTCTGGCTTATTTCACTGCGCATAATACCCTCTATCTCCATCCATGTTGTTGCAAATGGTAGGATTTGTTTCTTTCTTATGGCTAAATAGTATTCCATTGTGGATATGTAACACCTCTTCTTTATTCATTCATCTACTGATGGACACTTAAGCTGCTTCCATATCTTGGCTATTGTAAACAGTGCTGCAATAAACATAGGGGTGCATATGTGGTTTTTAATATGAAAACTTCTATTCTTTGGGTAAATTCCTGTAAGTGGAATTCCTGGGTCAAACAGTATTTCTATTTTTAGTTTTTTGAGGAACTTCCATATTGCTTTCCTCAATGGCTGAATGAATTTACATTCTCACCAGCAGTGTATGAGGGTTCCTCTTTCTCCACATCCTCGCCAGCATTTGTTGTTCTTAGTCTTTTCAGTGCTGGCCATGCTAATTGGTGTGAGGTGATATCTTATTGTGTTTTTAATTTGTATTTCCTTGATAATTAGCAATGTGGAGCATCTTTCACGTGCCAGTGGCCATCTGAATTTCTTCTTAGGAGAATTGTCTGTTCATATCCTCTGCCCATTTTTTAATTAGGTTATTTGATTTTTGGTTGTTGAGGTACATGAATTCTTTATATATTTTGGATGTTAACCCTTTGTCAGGTATGTAATTTACAAATATATCCTCCCATACTGTAAGATGCCTTTTTGTTCTGCTGATGGTGTCCTTTGCTGTACAGAAGCTTTTTAGCTTGATGTAGTCCCATTTATTCATTTTTGCTTTTGTTTCCCTTCTTTGAGGAGATGGATTCAGGAAAAAGTTGCTCATGTTTATATTCAGGAGATTTTTGCCTATGTTGTCTTTTAAGAGTTTTATGGTATCATGGCTTACTATCAGGTCTTTGATTCATTTTGAGTTTACTTATGGGGTTGGACAATAATCCAGTTTCATTCTCTTGCGTGTAGCTGTCCAGTTTTGCCAACATCAGTTGTTGAAGAGGCTGTCATTTCCCTATTGTATGTCCATGGCTCCTTTATTGTATATTAATTGATGATATATACTTGGGTTTATATCTGGGCTCTCTAGTCTGTTTCATTGGTCTATGGGTCTGTTCTTGTGCCAGTACCAAATTGTCTTGATTACTGTGGATTTGTAATAGAGCTTGATGCCAGGGAGCATAATTCCCCCCAACTTTATTCTTCCTTCTCAGGATTGCTTTGGCTATTTGGAGTCTTGTGGTTCCATATGAATTTTAGAACTATTTGCTTTGGCTTGTTGAAGAATGCTGTTGGTATTTTGTTCGGGATTGCATTGACTCTATAGATCACTTTAGGCAATATAGCCATTTTGACAATATTAATTCTTCCTATCAATAAGTATGGGATGTAATTCCATTTATTGGTATCTTCTTTAATTTCTCTCACTAGTATCTTATAGTTTTCAGGATATAGGTCTTCTACTTACTTGGTTAGTTTTATTCCTACGTATTTTATTCTTTTTGATGCAATTGTGAATGGAATGGTTTTCCTGATTTCTCTTTCTGCTGCTAGTTCATCTTTAGTGTATAGGAATGCAACAGATTTCTGTGTATTAATTTTGTATCTTGCACTTTGCTGAATTCAGATATTAGAACTAGTAGTTTTGGGGTATATTCTTTAGGGCTTTTTAATTTTTAAAATAATGATATAGATGCTTTACCACTTTGAAAGACATGGGGAAACTCTACATCCATTTAGGTTCCTTAACCCTCCTTACATTTTTCTATTTTTTTTGGTATCATGAGTCTACAATTACATGAGCAACATTATAATTACTAGACTCCCCCAATCATCAAGTCCCCACCACATACCCCATTACAGTCACTATCCATCAGTGTAGTAAGATGCTATAGAATCACTACTTGTCTTCTCTAAGTTGTACAGCATTCCCCATGCCCACCCTACATTATGTCTGCTAATCATAATGCCCCTTTTTCCTCCTTGTCCCTCCCTTCCCACTCATCCTCCCCAGTCCCTTTCCCTTTGATATTTGTTAGTCCATTCTCGGGTTCTGTGAGTCTGCTGCAGTTTTGTTCCTTCAGTCTTTTTTCTTTGTTCTTATACTCCACACATGTATGACTGAAATCATTTGATACTTGTCTTTTTCCACCTGGCTTATTTCACTGAACATAATACTCTCTAGCTCCATCCATGTTGTTGCAAATGGTAGGATTTGTTTTCTTCTTATGGCTAAATAATATTTCATTGTGTATATGTACCACATTATCTTTATTCATCTACTGATGGACACTTAGGTTGTTTCCATTTCTTGGCTATTATAAATAGTGCTGCAATAAACATAAGGGTGCATATGTCTTTTTCAAACCGGGCTGCTGCATGCTTGGGGTAAATTCCTAGGAGTGGAATTCCTGGGTCAAATGGTAAGTTTATTTTGAGCATTTTGAGGAACCTCCATACTGCTTTCCACAATGGTTGAACTAATTTACATTCGCACTAGCAGTGTAGGAGGGTCCCCTTTCTCTACATCCTCCCCAACATTTGTTTTTGTTTGTCTTTTTTATGGTGGCCATCCTTACTGGTGTGAGGTGATATCTTATTGTGGTTTTAATTTGCATTTCTCTGATGATTAGTGATATGTAGAATCTTTTCATGTGTGTGTTGGCCATCTGAATTTCTTCTTTGGAGAACTGTCTCTTCATATACTCTGCCCATTTTTTAATTGGCTTATTTCCTTTTGGTTTGTTGAGGTGTGTGAGCTCTTTGTATATTTTGGATATCAACCCCTTATTGGCTATGCCATTTATGAATATATTCTCCCATACTGTAGGATGCCTTTTTGTTCTATTGATGTTGTCCTTTGCTTTACAGAGGTTTTCAGCTTGATATAGTCCCACTTGTTCATTTTTGCTTTTGTTTCCCTTGCTGAGCGAGATATGTCCCTGAAGAAGTTGCTCATGTTTTTGTCTTAAAGATTTTTGCCTAAGTTTTTTTTCTAAGAGTTTTATGGTTTCATGACTTACATTCAGGTCTTTGATCCATTTTGAATTTACTTTTGTGTATGGGTTTAGAAAATGATCCAGTTTCATTCTCTTACACTTAGATGTCCAGTTTTGCCAAAACCAGCTGTTGAAGAGGCTGTCATTTCTCCAGTGTATATCCATGGCTCCTTTATCATATATTAATTGACCATATATGTTTGGGTTAATATCTGGACTCTCTATTCTATTCCACTGGTCTATGGGTCTTTTATTGTGCCAGTACCAGATTGTCTTGATTACTGTGGCTTTGTAGTAGAACTTGAAGTTGGGAAGCAAAATCCCTCCTGCTTTATTCTTCTTTCTCAGGATTGCTTTGGCTATTCAGGTTCTTTCATGGTTCCATATGAATTTTAGAACTATTTGTTCCAGTTCATTGAAGAATGCTGTTGGTATTTTGATAGGAATTGCATTGAATCTGTAGATTGCTTTAGGCAGGATGGCCGTTTTGACAATATTAATTCTTCCTAGCCAAGAGCATGAGATGAGTTGCCATTTATTAGTGTCCTCTTTAATTTCTCTGAAGAGTGTCTTGTAGTTTTCAGGGTACAGGTCTTTCACTTCCTTGGTTAGATTTATTCCTAGGTATTTTATTCTTTTTGATGCAATTGTGAATGGAATTGTTTTCCTGATTTCTCTTTCTATTAGTTCATTGTTGGTGTATAGGAAAGTCACAGATTTCTGTGTGTTAATTTTGTATCCTGCAACTTTGCTGAATTCTGATATTAGTTCTAGTAGTTTTGGAGTGGAGTCTTTAGGGTTTTTTATGTACAATATCATATCATCTGCAAATAGTGACAGTTTGACTACTTCTTTGTCAATCTGGATGCCTTGTATTTCTTTGTTTTGTCTGATTGCCATGGCTAGGACCTCCAGTACTATGTTGAATAACAGTGGGGAGAGTGGGCATCCCTGTCTAGTTCCCAATCTTAGGTGAAAAGCTTTCAGCTTCTCACTGTTAAGTATGATGTTAGCTGTGGGTTTATCATATATGGCCTTTATTATGTTGAGGTACTTGCCCTCTATGCCCATTTTGCTGAGAGTTTTTATCATGAATGGATGTTGAATTTTGTCATATGCTTTTTCAGCTTCTATGGAGATGATCATGTGGTTTTTGTCCTTCTTTTTGTTGATGTGGTGGACGATCTTGATGGATTTTCAAATGTTGTACCATCCTTGCATCCCTGAGATGAATCCCACTTGACCATGGTGTACAATCCTCTTGATGTATTTTTTAATTTGGTTTGATAATATTTTGTCGCATATTTTTGCATCTATGTTCATCAGGGATATTGGTCTGTAATTTTCTATTTTTGTGGTGTCTTTGCCTGTTTTTGGTATTAGAGTGATGCTGGGTTCACAGAATGAGTTTGGAAGTATTCCTTCCTCTTCTACTTTTTGGAAAACTTTAAGGATATTCGGGTATTATGTCTTCTCTACATGTCTGAAAAAATTCAGCGGTATATCCATCTGGGCCGAGGTTTTTGTACTTGGGTAGTGTTTTGATTACCGATTCAATTTTGTTGCTGGTAATCGGTCTGCTTAGATTTTCTGTTTCTTCCTTAGTCAGTCTTGGAAGGTTGTATTTTTCTAGGAAGTTGTCCATTTCTTGTAGGTTTTCCAGCTTGTTAGCATACAGATTTTCATAGTATTCTCTAATAATTCTTTGTATTTCTGTGGGGTCCGTCGTGATTTTTCCTTTCTCATTTCTGATTCTGTTGATGTGTGTAGATTCTCTTTTTCTTTTAATAATATGGCTAGGGGTTTATCTATTCTGTTTATTTTCTCAAAGAACCAGCTCTTGGTCTCATTGATTTTTCTGTTTTATTCTGAATTTTATTTATTTCTTCTCTGATCTTTATTATGTCCCTCCTTCTGCTGACTTTGGTCCTCATTTGTTCTTCTTTTTCCAGTTTCAATAATTGTGACTTTAGACTACTCAGTTGGGATTGTTCTTCCTTCTTTAAATAGGCCTGGATTGCTATATACTTTCCTCTTAGAACTGCCTTCTCTGCATCCTACAGAAGTTGGGGCTTTGTGCTGTTGTTGTCATTTGTCTCCATTTATTTCTTGATCTCTGTTTTAATTTGGTCATTGATCCATTGATTATTTAGGAGCATGTTGTTAAGCCTCCATGTGTCTGTGAGCCTCTTTGTTTTCTTTGTACAATTTATTTCTAGTTTTAGACCTTTGTGATCTGAGGACTTGGTTGGTAGAATTCAATCATTTTCAATTTACTGAGACTCTTTTTGTGGCCTAGTATGTGGTGTATTTTGGAAAATGTTCCATGTGCACTTGAGAAGAATGTGTATCCTGCTGCTTTTGGGTGTAGAGTTCTGTAGATATCTGTTAGGTACCTCTATTCTAATGTGTTGTTCAGTGCCTCTGTGTCCTTACTTATTTTCTGTCTGCTGGATCTGTCCTTTGGAGTGAGTTGAGTGTTGAAGTCTCCTAAAATGAGTGCATTGCATTCTATTTCCTCCTTTAATTCTGTTAGTATTTGTTTCATATATGTAGGTGCTCCTGTGTTGGGCACATAGATATTTATAATGGTTATATCCTCTTATTGAACTGACCCCTTTATCATTATATAATGTCCTTCTTTATCTCTTGTTACTTTCTTTGTTTTTAAGTCTATTTTGTCTGATACTAGTACTGCAACACCTGCTTTTTTCTCCCTATTGTTTGCATGAAATATATTTTTCCATCCCTTCACTTTCAGTCTATGTATATCTTTGGGTTTGAGGTGAGTCCTTGTAAACAGCATATAGATAGGTCTTGCTTTTTAATCCATTCTATTACTCTGTGTCTTTTTATTGGTGCATTCAGTCCATTTGCCTTCAGGGTGATTATCAATACATATGTACTTATTGCCATTGAAGGCTTTGGATTCATGATTACCAAAGGTTCAAGGGTAGCTTTTTACTATCTAACCATCTAACTTAACTCTCTTATTAAGCTATTATAAACACAGTCTGATGATTCTTTTTTTCCCTCCCTTATTCTTCCTCCTCCATTCTTTATGTGTTAAGTGTTTTATTCCATACTATTTTGTGTTTCATTTGACTGCTTTTGTGGATAGTTGATTTTATTTTTTGCCTTTAGTTGGTCTTTGGTTGGTCTGCTTTCTTTGCTGTGATTTTGTTTTCTCTGGTGACATCTATTTAGCCTTGGGAGTGCTTCCATCTAGAGCAGTCCCTTTAAAATATCCTGTACAGGTGGTTTGTGGGAGGCAAATTTCCTCAACTTTTGCTTGTCTGGAAATTGTTTAATCCCTCCTTCAAATTTAAATGATAATCGTGCTGGATATAGTATTCTTGGTTCAAGGCCCTTCTGTTTCATTGCCTTAAATATATCATGCTATTCTCTTCTGACCTGTAAGGTTTCTGTTGAGAATTCTGATAATAGCCTGAACAGTTTTCTTTTGTAGGTGATATTTTTTCTCTCTCTGGCTGCCTTTAATTCTCTTTCCTTGTCCTTGATGTTTGCCATTTTAATTATTATATCTTGGTGTTGTCCTCCTTGGACACCTTGTGTTGGGAGATCTGTGGGCTTCCATGGTCTGAGGTACTATTTTCTTCCCCAGCTTGGGGAAGTTTTCAGCAATTATTTCTTCAAAGACACTTTCTATCCCCTTTTCTCTCTCTCCTTCTTCTGGTACCCCTATAATGTCAATATTGTTCCATTTAGATTGGTCACATTGTTCTCTTAATACTCTTTCATTCCTAGAGATCCTTTTATCGCTGTCTGCCTCAGCTTCTTTGTATTCCTGTTCTCTCATTTCTATTCCATTAACAGTATCTTGCACTTCATCCAGTCTGCTCTTAAGACCTTCTATTGATTGTTTCATTTTTGTTATCTCCCTCTGGGCTTCATCCCTTAGCTCTTGCGTATTTCTCTGCAGTTCCATCAGCATAGTTATGACTTTTATTTTGAATTCTTTTTCAGGAAGATTGACTATATCTATCTCACCAGGCCGTCTCTGGGGTTGTCTGAGTGATTTTTGACTGGACCAGATTCTTCTGCCTTTTAATGGTGGTAGAAATGGTCACAGGCAGGTGGGACATGTGTCAGCTGAGAGAACAAAGTCCCTTCCTGCTTATTCATTGACTTGCCCTTCTCCACTGGCTATGCCATCTACCCGCACACCAGGAGCAGTCTCAGGGATAATCTCCTGAGCTACTGTGGGCCGGGCAGCCCTCGGGATAGACAAGTGCACTGTGGGAGGTCTCAGACACGCTGGATGCCTTCTTCAAGAACGTCACCCCTTCGTGCCTTCCGGACCTTCCTCTGGCTTCTGCTGCCTGTGCTATCTACCCGCACACTGAGAGCACTCTCTGGGGTAATCTCCTGAGCTGCCATGGGCGAGGCAGCTCTCGGGATAGCCTCGCACCATGCGAGGGGTCACAGACGCACCGGGTGTGTTCTCCTGGTAGAACGGCGCCCCCTCCATGCCTTCCAGACCTTGCTCTGGCTTCTTCTCTCTGTCTGGTTAGCTGCATGCTGGGAGGAGACTCTGTGTGGTTGATGTGGTTGGGGCTGTTCTCCAGTTGCTCTGCAGCTGTGGTGGGTCAGCTGGTTTCCTTGCAGCACTGGTGGTGGGGAATGAATGGCAGGCTGCTTATTGATGGAGGGCCTTCAGAGCTGTGTTACCCTTCAGGAGGTTAGGGAGCCTGGAGTTCCTCAAGATTCCCCACCTGCTGGGCTGAGTGTGCTGGGACAATTTTGTCCAGCTGTTGAGCCCTTGTCCTTTTAAGACTTTTAAAAAGTGCCCACTTTTCTTTTGTCCCAGGGAAGCCAGCTGTGGGACTGACTTGTAGTCTCCGTCTTGGATTTTACTTGTCCATTTCTCTAATATCCAGTACAGCATGCAATGTGTGTCTGTGCTCCTGGTGCAGATTACTAGGGCTGGTTATTTAGTAGTCCTGTGCTTCCACTCCCTCCCAACTCTGATTCTTTTCCTCTTGCTGGTGAACTGGGGCAGGGGGAGTGCTCAGGTCCCACTGGGTCATGGCTTTGTATCTTACCATTTTCATGAGATGCTGAGTTCTCGCAGATGTAGATGTAGCCTGGCTGTTGTACTGTATCTTCTGGTCTCTCTTTTAGGAATAGTTGTATTTGTTGCATTTTCCAAAATATATATGGTTTTGGGAGGAGATTTCCACCACCCTACTCACACCACCCTCTTGAGCTGCTCTCTTTAGGGCTTTTTATGTACAATATCATGTCATCTGCAAACAGGGACAGTTTAACTTCTTCCTAGCCAATCTGGATGACTTTTATTTCTTTGTATTGTCTGATTGCTGTGGCTAGGACCTCCAGAACTATGTTGAATAAAAGTTGGGAGAGTGAGCATCCTTGTCTTACTCCTGATCTTAAAGGAAAAGCTTTCAGCTTCTCACTGTTAAGTATGATGTTGGCTATAGGTTTGTCATATATGGCCTTTATTAAGTTGACGTATTTGACCTGTATATGCATTTTGTTGAGAGTTTTTATCATGAATGGATGCTGAATTTTGTCAAATGCTTTTCTGACATCTATAGTGATGATCATGTGGTTTTTGTCCTTCTTTTTGTTGATGTGGTGGATGATGTTGATGGATTTTCGAATATTGTACCATCCTTGCATCCCTGGAATAAATCCTACTTGATCATAATGGATGATCTTTTAGATGTACTTTTGAATACGGTTTGCTAATATTTTGCTGAGTATTTAGGGTGATTATCAATAGGTATATACTAATTGCCATTGCAGGCTTTAGATTCATGGTTAGCAAAGGTTCAAGGATAATTCACTTACTATCTAACACTCTAATTTAACTCACTTTGTATGCTATTACAAACACAACCTAAAAGTTCTTTTTTTTTCCTCTTTATTCTTCTTCCTCCATTCTTTATATATTAGGTATCATATTCTGTACACTTTGTCTATACCTTGACTGACTTTGGGGGTAACTGATTTAATTTTGCATCTGCTTAGTAATTAATTGTTCTACTTTTTTTACAGTGGTTTTATTTCCTCTGGTGACAGCTATTTCACCTTAGGAAAACTTCCGTTTATAGCAGTCCCTACAAAATACACTATAGAGGTGGTTTTTTGGAGGTAAATTCTCTCAGCTTTTGCTTATCTGGAAATTGTTTTATTCCCCTTTAAATTTAAATGATTATCTTGCTGGATAAAGTATTCTTGGTTTGAGGCCTTTCTGCTTCATTGCTTTACATATTTCATGCCACTCCCTTCTGGCCTGTAATGTTTCTGTTGAGAAGTCTGGTGATAGCCTGATCGGTTTTCCTTTGTATGTGATCTTATTTCTCTCTCTGGCTGCTTTTAATAGTCTGTCCTTATCCTTGATCTTTGCCAGTTTAATTATACGTCTTAGTTTTGCCTTCCTTGGGTCCTTTGTGTTGGGAGATCTGTGCACCTCCATGGCCTGAGAGACTATCTCCTTCCCCACATTGGGGAAATTTTCAGCATTTACCTCCTCAAAGACACTTTCTATCCCTTTTCCTCTCTCTTCTTCTTCTGGTACCCCTATAATGTGAATATTGTTCTGTTTGTATTGGTCACACAATTCTTTCAATATTCTTTCATTCATAGGGATCCTTTTTTCTCTCTGTGCCTCAGCTTCTTTGTATTCTTCTTCTCTAATTTCTATTCCATTTAATGTCTTTTCCACTTTATCTAATCTGCTTTTAAATCCCTCCATTGTATGTTTCATTTCTGATACTGTATTCTGTAATGATTGAATCTCCATCCAGAATTCTTTCCTGAGTTTTTGAATAAATTTCTGTAGCTCCATGAGCATGTTTATGATTTTTATTTTGAAATCTCTTTCAGGAAGATTGATGATTTCAGTTTCACTTGGCCCTTTTTCTTGTGTTTGTGGGATTTGGGTTTGAACCAGTTCCCTTTGATGCTTCATATTTGTATGTGGCACTCTCTAGTGCCCTAAATCTGTACTTTCCGGAGTTGCTCAACCCCTGGAGCAATGTCAGGGGTCACAGGGTAGCAGTGCTGGTGCTTGGGGCAAGGTAAGAGGTCTTTCCTGCTTCCTGCTTGCTATGCCTGTCTCCACTGCCAGAACCAGTGGGTTGAGCACACAGGTGTAAGCCTTGATGCTTTACATTTGTAGCTGCCATAGGTGGGGCTTCCCTCTGGCTGGCCTGATGCTAGGGCAGGGGCTACCGGTTCATGAGCCACATTCGGGCCAGCTGGGAGGAAGATGCAGCAGGCTGCATATCACAGTGGGGGTCCTAGGGGCTGTGTAGCCATCCAGGGGGTTGTAGTGCTTGAAGCTCTTGAAAGTTCCCAACCTGCTGAGCAGAGTGTGTCTGGACAATTTTGTCCACCTTTCCTTTCTTCTGAGCTGTTATCTCTGTGCAATCCTTGTCCCTTTAGCAGCCCTCTCATTGTTAGGAAATCTCTCAGAATGCCCACCTTTATTTTGTCCCAGAACAGCCAGATGTGGATCTAGCGGCTGGAATTTCAGTGTACCTGGTATTCCACCTGTCTTAGCTTTCCAACCACACTAATCTCCAGAGCACCAGGCAATGTAGTTTTGTGATCCCAGAGCAGATCTCCAGGGCTGGTTGTTCATCAGTCCTAGGCCTCCACTCCCTCCCCACTCCATTTCTGTCCTTCCCACCAGTGATCTGGGGTCGGGGAAGAGCTTAAGTCCTGCTGGATTATGGTTTTGGTACATTACCCTGTTCCATGAGGTCTGCTCTTTTCTCCAGGTGTATGCAGTCTGGTGCAGCCTTCTTTCCTGTTGCTCTTTCAGGATTAGTTATATTAATTATATTTTTTTATTATATGTGATTTTGGGAGGAGGCCTCTGTCTCATCTCTCACACTGCCACCTTTAATCTTCCTCCCATCACACTGATCAAATATTAAGCTGAGGCAATTGTTAGTAGATTAGTGGGGACCATCTGACTGATGGTTGTTTCCTCCTTACTGGTTGGCAGTAACAAAGAGAAATTGGTGCTATCTAGCTGCCACATGGCACTGTTAATGAATAGAGTCTTCTGTGTTCATCAATGTCACACTGTTGGGTCTCCCACCATTTTTCTCAACCCATTGCCTTTTTTCTAGTCATAAAGTGGGAAAACTGACCTTCTAGGTATCCACTAGAATGTTCCTTCTGTCTCACCTTCTGTAAGTTGATAGCATGGGCTTGTGACCGTCTCTTGGCTCTGTGGTGGATGACTCATACCCTGTTGTCAGGAACAGGATGGGGTGGGGGTGGGGAGCAGCCTTCAAGGTCATACTCATCTTGTCCTACTGCCTCAAGGTGCAGGGCAAGCATGGAGAGGAAACCAAGATGACTGATAAAGCAATGCCTTCCTGTGACAAAGACAAAAAGCCAAGCACCTGCCAGTACTCTAAAATGGTTTAATTTTAAATTAAATGTAGGCTTTAAAATGTTTCTTTTCACTCCTGAGTGAATGTATGTGTAAGTGAATTGGGTGTTACCAATATTCCTGCAACTATTATCTGAGCTTTAGTCTACCTACATTAAAGCTTAAAAGAAATCTGACCAGAAGCCTGGCCCTCTAACAATTGATTTCCTTTTCAGGTAGGCCAAAGAATTTGCTTGGAGGGCTGCATAAACCAGCAAGCACTCTGTGCTGAATGGTACACACTGGCACAAATGCAAAATGTCACCTTGGACTCAGCCAAGCTAGTGAATACCAATGAGCTGAGGCTCCTTGAAACTCCAGCTTATGCATGTCAGGCAGCTAACCACCATTCGGCCTGAGGCCCTCCTTCTGTTGCCCATGCTGACCCAAGTAGAAAAGATTTTCCTCTCTGAGGGACTCCTTCAGAATTGTTCATGTGGGAACCTTTCCATCCAGGGTTCTCAACCTGCTAAAAGCTCTAGCCATGCCCTTTTGTAAGCTAGTTTTTTTCCTGCACATAACCATTTACATATTGGGTTTCTCCCTCCATGACATGAGTAAAAATAGTTACAGGGAGGCTCATGGAATTACAGAATCATGAAACACAGCTTTCTGCACCATTTTTAATAGGCATACCTCTCTGTTCCATGCAGAAGCTCAGTTCTTCACTGTTCCCAGGGCTTCTTGCCCAGAACTGAACTTCAAAGAAATAGGAACATAAAGACCTACATGTCAACAAATCTATAGAATACCCCAAGAATCTCTTTGGAATGGGAGGCTTTATACTCCTTAAACATTAACTGTTCCACCCCAGTCCCATATCATTGGCCTACGTTGGTTGAGAACTTGGTCTTCTATTAAAACACATACCTTCAGGGAAAGGTCCTGCTGGTTTGGTATCAGTATCTCTTTGGGAGTGTGTATAGCAATTTCCTGCACTCAAATCCAGCTTCCAGCACTTACCAGTTAGGTGAACTTGGGCCTGTTCTTGAATTTTCTTGACCTCCATGTCTCCATCATTAAAATCGAAGTTAAAATAATATCTGCCTCTTAGGGTGATGTGTGGATAATCAAGGCCACCATGGAAACTGCTTACAATAGTGCCTGGGGCATAATTAGTGCTTAATAAATGTACTTATTTTATTCCCTAAAAGTATGGTTAGATCAGGAGAGGCATTTGGCAGAATGGGACCCTTCTGGGGAAAATGGATAGAGAAAAGGGTAGAAAAGGACATGGGAAAGAAAAGCTGGGGGTATTGAAATTGAAACGCCATCATGAAATTGTACTCCTTGCAGATAGATTCAAGTAGAGATAACAACATAAGAAATGGGGTCCCAACATAAGTGGGATATAGCACTGATGGGGTGCTGACAGATATGACAGTGGCAAAAATAACACTTCAAAGTTTTGAGGGGTTACATTTGCATTAAATTATAAGCATAATAAATGCTTCTGTAGAAGATTTGCAAGAATACAAAAAGAAAATAAATTTAAATCATTATTTCTACTGTCCTATATGAAACCAGTATTGGTATTTCATTCCAATCTTTTTTTCCATGCAGAACTTATATACATAATATTCATTATGCCCTACTCTATATTTAATTTTAACAATATTGGGATCATATTTTAAACTACTTTTTCCCCACTTAGTACAGCTTAAACACCTTCCCCTCATTAAATATGGGTTTCAATGGCTACCTTATATTCTATCATATGGATTCATTTATCCAATTCACTATAAGCATTTGGGCTAGTTCTAATTTTTTTATTATTATAAAACATGAAGCAATGAGCCTTCATGCACATAAATCTTTATGTAGATGTCTGGTAACTACCTTAGGATAAATTCCTAGAAATGGAATTACTAGATGAAGATTTATACTCATTTTGAAGGATCTTGATACACATTGCCCTTTTTCTTGCTGTGAATGGATGCACATAGGAATGACAGTTATAATTCAAGTGCCCTTTATACCTTCCTTTACTTCCTTACCTTGGTTAAATATTTTTTATCCCTGCATACTCAGTCTAAGCATCACCTCCCCCAAGAGGCCTTCTCCTACCCGTCCAGACTGGTTTAGATGCTCTTTTTCTGCACTCTTATAACCCTTGCACTTCACTTCAATATAGCATTTAGCATATATATTACACTTGCTGATTTATGTGGATGTCTATGTGGCTGAATTGGAAACACCTTAAGGGTAGAATAGTCTCTATAATCTTGACACCCGGCACATAATGGATGCTCAACAAATTGATGGAATCAGTGCAAAGCAAGCACTTGAGTAGGCTGGTGCTCTGCAGGGGCACATTCAGCCTGCCCCTCTGTTCACAGGGGCCTTCTCCACCATGACTTTTTTAGGCAATGGATGCCATGTAATGTGCTCTACTGCCCACCAGACCAGTGAACATGCTGACCCAGAGACTATTAGTACACGTCTCAGGGGAGGCTAATGTACACACAGGATCAAGGGAAAATAACCTACAAGGCTTGTTTAATAGAAGGCTTGACAATCATGATTTCTGGCCAGAGGTGTCAGGAGCAAAGGGCCCTGAACAGCAGGTCATTAACAGGATCACAGATTTTTAAAGTTGAAAGGAACCTTAGAGACTACCTTGGATTACAGCTCAATGTACCAAGTTCTAAAGAAGACTGGCTAATAATACTTCTACCATAAAGTTCTAAGGATTCAAAGAACAACAAATGGAATTCATAAATTAATTAACTCAATCATTTAGTCAGCTAACGTTTATTAAATGCCTTTTATGTGCTGTTATGGACTGAATTGTGACCCTTAAAACATTTATGTTGAATTTTATATAACCCCCAATGTGACTATTTTGAAGTAGGGCCAATAAGTACATCAGATTAAATGAAACACTAAAGGTAGAGCCCTAATCTGATAGGACTGGTGTCCTTACAAGAAAAGAGACACCAGACAACTCTCACTCTTTATTCCCCTCTCTCTCTATCTGCACACAGAGAGGAAAGGCCATGTGAGGATATAACAAGAAGGCAGCCATCTACAAGTCAGAAGAGAGGCCTCACCAGAAACCCTGACAACACCTTGGTCTTAGAATTCTAGCCTCCAGAACTGTAAGAAAGTTAATTTGGTTATTTGAGCCACCCAGTCCCTGGTATCTTGTTATGGCAGCCCAAGCAGATTAACCAATATGCCATGGTCTCACAGTTAATGTATGTTAGCAGTCACACCCAGTATAACTTAAACTGGGAAATCATAAAAGGATGCCCGGAATAAAATGTAAAAGCATCCTTTTGATCTTTAAGGTATTTCTGTTTTCTCATTATTCAAGGATGCCTCCCTGATCTCAGTTGGAAAGCCATCCATTCAATATACTCTAAAAGTTGCTACCTATTCAACACTGCTCCCCAGTTCTCTCACCAGCACAGAAATGTTAGAGAAGGCAGCTTGCTATTCCAGAAAGAGCAAGCACTTCTGAGTCAAACAGACCCAAGTCAGAATCTCAAATCTGTCACTTGCTAGATCTGGAACTGTGGGGAAGTCCCTTCACCTCTCTGAGTTTTAGCTTCTTCATCTGTAGAAGCTGCTTGTATATACCTTTGTGGTAAACAGAATAACAGCCCCCTGCTCCCAAACATGTTCACACTTTAATCCCCAGTACCTGTGACTATGTTATCTTATATGGCAAAAGGGACTTTGCAGATATCATTAAGAATAAGGACCTTGAGATGAAGACAATTTTTCCTGCATTAACTAGGGGGTGAATCTAATCATATGAATAATTTAAGAAAGTGGAGAACAGATCCTGGCTGTTGTCAAAGGCAGAGTGTGGCAATGGAAGTGTGCCAGAGAGACTGCAGCATGACAATGACTTGACCCACCATTGCTGGCTTTGAAGATGAGGTAAGGGGTCACAAGCCAAAGAATGGAGGCTATTTCTAGAAACTGGAAAAGACAAGGAAACAGAGTCTTCCCTAGAACTGCCAGAAAGAAATGCAGTCCTGCTGATACATTGATTTTAGCCCAGTGACACCCATGTTGGACTTCTGACCTACAGAACTTAAATTGGTAGGGTTTTAAGCCACTATGTTTGGAGTGTTTTGTTCCACTTATTATTTGGAAATTCATACAAATTTATATGATTGTTTTAAGTTTTAAAAAAGAATATGTGCTCATTACATAGGAGGCCCACCAACACAGGATCATTCATGGGCCTGTGAAGGAGTCCAAGCTATCATTATTGAAAAGAAATACTGTTTATATTTAAGTGTCTTATAATAAGGGAAGCAAAGGAATCAATAAGCACAGGTGATGAAGGTGTGCTCACCCACATTTTCTCGGCATGTCACTGGATCAGCAGCTGCTAGCTAGCTCAGGCTCCTCTCCCTACAGCTAACCAAGGTCTCCACCTTGTATGGTGACCTACGTTTATTCCCCTCACCTCACTGAAGTAGGATCGTACTGGATTTTTTTTTTGATGCCTCAGCATTCAAATGAGTCAATCACAGCCTTGGGTTCAAATCCTGTCTTTGCCATTTCCTTGTGTCACTTTGGGCAACCATGACACCCCTTGAATCTTAGATTTCCCTTTTCAAGAATTAAAAGGAACTCCTACTTTATATGGTTGGTCAGAGCAGGAAAGAGATACAGCTGCTAATTGCTTAGCACAGTGCCTATAACACAGAAGTTGCCAATAAATAGACTAACTTATCCTAAAAAATCAAACAGAACAAAAAATAAATGTATGTATACACACACATAAAAAATTCACATACATAAATATAATATACATAGTTATATATGCATATACACATATAAACACCTATACACACACACACGCTCATGCGAGCACGTGCCAGGTAAGAACTAGGGTTTGTCTTCAAAATTTTCACAGTCCACTGGGGATAAGACAAGTAAATCAAGCAATTGTAAGATAATGCAGTAAGTACTAAAACAGGATGTACTTTCTAGTATTATGGATTCACACGGGAGAGACAACTAATCTGGTTTGCATGGTCAAGGAAGGCTTCTGGGTGAAGTCACTTCTAAACTGAATCCTTCAAGATTAGCAGGAATTGGGTGCATGAAAGATAGAGGACATAAATATTATATACAGATGGAATAGCAAGTACAAAGATCTAATGCAAGGGAGAACATACACCAAAACATCAATGAATGAACATTGTTTAATATTACAAAGTTGGAAAGGAGAGAAAATGCATAGAAATTACTTACTGATGTAATTATGTGTGGGCATGACTATTATTACAAGCTTTGTCACACAAAAAATATCTTTTCATTAGTACAGAGCCTATTTCTCTCCCTTACCTGCCAAAGAAAATTCAGGTTGCTACTCAACCTTGTCCTGAAAAGTAATACGAAGACTGAGGTAATCAGTGAAGTACAGAAGTGCTGAAAAAGGTAGGTAATAATTTACCAGGAAAGATGAGAACCTAAGGGGAAAGAAAGATTGGGAAAGAGGACCAGAAGTTCCCCAGATTTTCTATCTTCTTAAGAAGCTGCAGTAATTGAAACTAGTTTCCATTTTTCCAACTGTAAGTTCTTTGAATTTGATTCCATGCCAAGAGTAGATTTTTTGGGGGCTAGGTTTTAAATAGCTTTCACATGTATGTAAAAATCAAAACTTTCTCCAACCAGACTGTTTTATTTATTTATTATTCCTTCAAAATACCTAACTCTAACCCTTTCCTTATGCCATTTCCCCTGCCTGGGATGCTTTTCCTACTTACCTAAATCCCTCCCATTCTTCAAAGCCCAGCTTATGCTCTAAGTGCTCCATAAAAACTGTCCCAGCACAGAGGAATATCCCCTTGATGAATTTAATGCATTTGTTGTCTGAATTGTAGACTTGAGTGGTTATCTTCTAGAAAATCTTTAATACAGAAGAAAATATATCACCCCTTAAGACCATTACTACTAAAGAAACAACTATTTATGTTCAATCCCTTCTGATCCTTAAATATGGGTATAGATAATCAATAATATTACAACCATGATGGTAACTTTGATTTCATCTCTTAATCTTCTGCCTTCCAATGTTAGTGACCTTTTTATGTCCAGAGTGCATAACACCTCCACCTTTCTGGCTTTATATACCATGGGGTCTTATAAGGTTATAATCTTAAATCTGTAGTGGAGAGAAATATCTCAAATAGAGAAGATGCTCAATAAATATTAATTACTCCCTTGAGTAGCTTAAAGCTCCTAGAGAAGCTGTATCATTTTCCTTCTTTTAAATCTGCTCAGCACCTTAACACAGATCACAAACTCAAACACTTCTAGGAACCAAAGTAGATTCTGCAAATGAGCAAAACAGGCTAAGGTGACAATGCTTTGACAGGTTCAATATGTTGGGGTGGTTGTTACCAACTTGCAAGAGCCAATTGTTACATTGTCAGGACTTCTGTGAGCCAATTTAAACCAAACTTTTATTAACTTACCACTATATAAATTATATTAAAAATAAAGACAACAAATATTCAAAAGTCATCATTCCTAATTATTTCACTAAATGCTGCTCTTACCTATGAGTTTGAGATTGTGTCTCTTGTATCTGTATAATGGAAATGCTATCCCATGTGTTCCTGTGCATCTCTTCTGAATTCCACCCTCAGTGATGTCAAATTGGTAGGCTGAAATTGGTTACGGTGAGAATTTAGACATTATAGAAATCAGCCAATGCTACAAATCAGAGTTTGTATATCATTTTGTTGATTTTCTAGACTGAATATACTGATGGCAACAATGTTATTAATGATGATAAAATGAAATTGTTATGTTTGCAGTCATTATATACTGAATAGCAAAAAAAATTGAGGAAATAGTCTTCTAGCATGTAATTCAGGAAAGAAGTCACTTGTGTCATTGAAGAACAAGTGAATTTCTTCAATGCTACATAAAACACAGTATGTCCAGTTAAATTTGAATTTCAAATCAAGAATTTTTTAGTGTAAGTATATCTCAGATATTGTTCAGAACATGCTTACATTAAACTTTTATTTGCTGTTTATCTGAAATTCAAATTTCAGTTTTCTGTATTTTTATTTGCTAAATCTGATAAACCTAGACATACATGTTCATTGCTTCACTTCCATCTTATGTGAACATAAACAAAAATATCAACATTCATTTTAGAACTATCCTTCTTTGTCAGGGCAACCCTAGATTGGCTATAGATAAGAGTTTGATAAAAACCAATTAACTGAGAGGCGGAACCAAGATGGTGGCATAAGTAGAGCAGCGGAAATCTCCTCCCAAAACCACATATATCTATGAAAATATAACAAAGACAACTTTTCCTAGAATAGAGACCAGAGAACACAGGACAACATCCAGACCACATCCACACCTGCGAGAACCCAGCGCCTTGCGAAGGGGGTAAGATACAAGACCGTGCCCCGTGGAACCCGAGTGCCCCTCCCCCCAGCTCCTGGCGGGAGGAGAGGAGTCAGAGCGGGGAGGGAGAAGGGAGCCCAGGACTGCTGAACACCCAGCCCCAGCCATCGGCACTAGAGCGCAGACACAGTGCATGCGTGGGGTCCTGGATACTAGGGAAATAGGCCAGCAAGACTGGTGAGCGGGTGCCTGAGGCTGGCACCGGAGAACAAATAAAAGTAAGTGGCCATTTCTTTCTTTTTTTTTTTTTTTTGGCGAGTGCTTTTTGGAAGTCTTAAAGGGACAGGGACCCCAATACTAGGGAAACAGGGCAGCAAGACCGGTGAGCAGGTGCCTGAGGCCGGCACAGGAGAACAAAGAAACACGAGCGGCCATTTTTCTTTCTTTCTTTTTTTGGCGAGTGCTTTCTGGAAGTCTTAAAGGGGCAGGGTGGGACACTTAGTCCAGAGGTAGGGAATCTGGGGATCTCTGGGCACTTTGACGCCCTGGGCAGCAGGGAGCACGGAGGCCCCTTACTGAGATAAATAGCCTCCCGGCCGCTCCCCCTCCAACGGGGCTCCACCATTTTGGAGCAGCGGCCCGACCAGGCCACACCCACAGCAACAGTGGATATAAATGCCATAACAGCCGGGCAGGAAGGAGAAGCCCTGTCTGCGTGCAGCTGCCCAGCACAAGCCACTAGAGGTCACTGTTCTCCCAGGAGAGGAAGGCCACAAACCAGCAAGAAGGGAAGTTCTTCCAGCCGTCATTCATTCTAGCTCTGCAAACTATTTCTATCACCATGAAAAGACTAAATTACAGGCAAACTAAGATCACAGAGGCAACACCAGAGAAGGAGACAGACCTAACCATTCTTCCTGAAAAAGAATTCAAAATAAAAATCATAAACATGCTGATGGAGATGGAGAGAAAAATGCAAGAGCAATGGGATGAAGTCTGGAGGGAGATCACAGATGCGAGGAAGGAGATTACAGAAGTGAAATAATCCCTGGAAGGATTTATAAGCAGAATGGATAAGATGCAAGAGGCCCTTGAAGGAACAGAAACCAGAGAACAGGAATGCATAGAAGCTGACATAGAGAGAGATAAAAGGATCTCCAGGAATGAAACAATATTAAGAGAACTGTGTGACCAATCCAAAAGGAACAATATCCATATTACAGGGGTACCAGAAGAAGAAGAGAGAGGAAAAGAGATAGCAAGTGTCTTTGAAGAAATAATTGCTGAAAACTTCCCCAAACTGGGGGAGGAAATAATTGAACACACCACGGAAATACACAGAACCCCAACAGAAAGGATCCAAGGAGGACAACACCAAGACACATAATAATTAAAATGGCAAAGATCAAGGACAAGGAAAGAGTTTTAAAGGCAGCTAGAGAGAAAAAGGTCACCTATAAAGGAAAACCCATCAGGCTATCATCAGAATTCTCGACAGAAACCCTACAGGCCAGAAGAGAATGGCATGATATATTTAATGCAATGAAACAGAAGGGCCTTGAACCAAGCATACTGTATCCAGCACGACTATCATTTAAATAAGATGGCAGGATTAAACAATTCCCAGACAAGCAAAAGCTGAGGGAATTTGCTTCCCACAAACCACCTCTACATGGCATCTTACAAGGACTGCTCTAGATGGGAGCACTCCTAAAAACAGCACAGAACAAAACACCTGACATATGAAGAATGGAGGAGGAGGAATAAGAAAGGAGAGAAGAAAAGAATCTCCAGATAGTATATATAACAGCTCAATATGCGAGCTAAGTTAGGCAGTAAGATACTAAAGAGGCTAACCTTGAACCTTTGGTAACCACGAAATTTAAGCCTGCAATGGCAATAAGTACACATCTCTCAACATTCACCCTAAATGTAAATGGACTTAACGCACCAATCAAAAGACACAGAGTAATAGAATGGATAAAAAAGCAAGACCCATCTATATGCTGCTTACAAGAAACTCACCTCAAACCCAAAGACATGCACAGACTAAAAGTCAAGGGATGGAAAAACATATTTCAAGCAAACAACAGTGAAAAGAAAG
Organism: Manis javanica; assembly: GCF_040802235.1. Classification (NCBI taxonomy): domain Eukaryota; kingdom Metazoa; phylum Chordata; class Mammalia; order Pholidota; family Manidae; genus Manis; species Manis javanica. Next base: position 50,092,075 of record NC_133156.1, read on the forward strand.
CAGGGGTTGTAGTACTAATATCAGACAAAATAGACTTCAAAACAAAGAAAGTAACAAGAGATAAAGAAGGACACTACATAATGATAAAGGGCTCAGTCCAACAATAGGATATAACCATTCTAAATATATACGCACCCAATACAGGAGCACCAGCATATGTGAAGCAAATACTAACAGAACTAAAGAGGGAAATAGACTGCAATGCATTCATTGTAGGAGATTTCAACACACCACTCACCCCAAAGGATAGATCCACCGGGCAGAAAATAAGTAAAGACACACAGGCACTGAACAACACACTAGAACAGATGGACCTAATAGACATCTATAGAACTCTACATCCAAAAGCAACAGGATATACATTCTTCTCAAGTGCACATGGAACATTCTCCAGAATAGACCACATTCTAGCCCACAAAAAGAGCCTCAGTAAATTCCAAAATATTGAAATTCTACCAACCAATTTTTCAGACCACAAAGGTATAAACCTAGAAATAAATTCTACAAAGAAAACAAAAAGGCTCACAAACACATGGAGGCTTCACAACATGCTCCTAAATAATCAATGGATCAATGAACAAATCAAAATAGAGATCAAGGAATATATAGAAACAAATGAGAACAACAACACAAAGCCCCAACTTCTGTGGGACGCAGCGAAAGCAGTCTTAAGAGGAAAGTATATAGTGATCCAGGCATACTGAAGAAGGAAGAACAATACCAAATGAATAGTCTAACATCACAATTATCGAAACTGGAAAAAGAAGAACAAGTGAGGCCTAAAGTCAGCAGAAGGAGGGACATAATAAAGATCAGAGAAGAAATAAACAAAATTGAGAAGAATAAAACAGTAGCAAAAATAAACGAAACCAAGAGAGCTGGTTCTTTGAGAAAATAAACAAAATAGATAAGCCTCTAGCCAAACTTATTAAGAGGTAAAGAGAATCAACACAAATCAACAGAATCAGAAATGAGAATGGAAAAATCACGACAGACTCCACAGAAATACAAAGAATTATTAAAGACTACTATGAAAACCTATATGCCAACAAGCAGGAAAACCTAGAAGAAATAGACAACTTCCTAGAAAAATACAACCTTCCAACACTGACCAAGGAAGAAACACAAAAGTTAAACAAACCAATTATGAGCAAAGAAATTGAAACAGTAATCAAAAAACTACCCAAGAACAAAATCCCTGGGCTGGACAGATTTACCTCGGAATTTTATCAGACACACAGAGAAGACATAATACCCATTCTCCTTAAAGTTTTCCAAAAAATAGAAGAGGAGGGAATACTTCCAAACTCATTCTATGAAGCCAACATCACCCTAATACCAAAACCAGGCAAAGACCCCACCAAAAAAGAAAATTACAGACCAATATCCCTGATGAATGTAGATGCAAAAATACTCAATAAAATATTAGCAAACTGAATTCAAAAATAAATCAAAAGGATCATACACCATGACCAAGTGGGATTCATCCCAGGGATGCAAGGATGGGACAACATTCAAAAATCCATCAACATCATCCACCACATCAACAAAAAGAAAGACAAAAACCACATGATCATCTCCATAGATGCTGAAAAAGCATTTGACAAAATTCAACATCCATTCATGATAAAAACTCTCAGCAAAATGGGAATAGAGGGCAAGTACCTCAACATAATAAAGGCCATATATGATAAACCCACAGCCAACATTATACTTAACAGTGAGAAGCTGAAAGCTTTTCCTCTGAGATTGGGAACTAGACAGGTATGCCCTCTCTCCTCACTGTTATTTAACATAGTACTGGAGGTCCTAGCCATGGCAATTAGACAAAACAAAGAAATACAAGGAATCCAGCTTGGTAAAGAAGAAGTTAAACTGTCACTATTTTCAGATGACATGATATTGTACATAAAAAACCCTAAAGACTCCACTCCAAAACTACTAGAACTGATATCGGAATACAGCAAAGTTGCAGGATACAAAATTAACACACAGAAATCTGTGGCTTTCCTATACACTAACAATGAGCCAATAGAAAGAGAAATCAGGAAAACAATTCCATTCACAGTAGCATCAAAAAGAATAAAATACCTGGGAATAAACCTAACCAAAGAAGTGAAAGACCTATACCCTGAAAACTATAAGACACTCTTAAGAGAAATTAAAGAGGACACTAACAAATGGAAACTCATCCCATGCTCTTGGTTAGGAACAATTAATATCATCAAAATGGCCATACTGCCCAAAGCAATATACAGATTTGATGCCATCCCTATCAAATTACAACAACATTCTTCAATGAACTGAAACAAATAGTTCAAAAATTCATATGGAAACACCAAAGACCCCGAATCGCCCAAGCAATCCTGAGAAAGAAGAATAAAGTGGCAGGGATCTCACTCCCCAACTTCAAGCTCTACTACAAAGCCATAGTAATCAAGACAATTTGGTACTGGCACAAGAACAGAGTCACAGACCAGTGGAACAGATTAGAGACTCCAGACATTAGCCCAAACATATATGGTCAATTAATATTCGATAAAGGAGCCATGGACATACAATGGGGAAATGACAGTCTCTTCAACAGATGGTGCTGGCAAAACTGGACAGCTACATGTAAGAGAATGAAACTGGACCACTGTCTAACCCCATACACAAAAGTAAATTCAAAATGGATCAAAGACCTGAATGTAAGTCATGAAACCATAAAACTCTTAGAAAAAAACAGGCAAAAAACCTTTTAGACATAAACATGAGTGACCTCTTGAACATATCTCCCCGGGCAAGGAAAACAACAGCAAAAATGAACAAGTGGGACTATATTAAGCTGAAAAGCTTCTGTACAGCAAAAGACACCATCAATAGAACAAAAAGGAACCCTACAGTATGGGAGAATATATTTGTAAATGACAGATCCGATAAAGGCTTGATGTCCAAAATATATAAAGAGCGCACACGCCTAAACAAACAAAAAACAAATAATCCAATTAAAAAATGGGCAGAGGAACTGAACAGACAGTTCTCCAAAAAAGAAATACAGATGGCCAACAGACACATGAAAAGATGCTCCACATCGCTAATTATCAGAGAAATGCAAATTAAAACTACAATGAGATATCACCTCACACCAGTAAGGATGGCTACCATCCAAAAGACAAACAAGAACAAATGTTGGTGAGGCTGTGGAGAAAGGGGAACCCTCCTACGCTGCTGGTGGGAATGTAAATTAGTTCAACCATTGTGGAAAGCAGTATGGAGGTTCCTCAAAATGCTCAAAATAAACTTGCCATTTGACCCAGGAATTCCACTCCTAGGAATTTACCCTAAAAACACAGCACTCAAGTTTGAAAACGACAGATGCACCCCTATGTTTATCGCAGCACTATTTCCAATAGCCAAGAATTGGAAGCAACCTAAGTGTCCATCAGTAGATGATTGGATAAAGATGATGTGGTACATATACACAATGGAATATTACTCAGCCATAAGAAGAAAACAAATCCTACCATTCGCAACAACATGGATGGAGCTAGAGGGTATTATGCTCAGTGATATAAGCCAGGTGGAGAAAGATAAGTACCAAATCATTTCACTCATCTGTGGAGTATAAGAACAAAGGAAAAACTGAAGGAACAAAACAGCAGCAGAATCCCAGAACCCAAGAATGGACTAACAGGTACTAAAGGGAAAGAGACTGGGGATTGGGTGGGTAGGGAGGGATAAGGGGGGGGAGATGAAGGGGGGCATTAAGATTAGCATGCATAAAGGGGGGGTGGGAGAAAGGGGAGGGCTGTACAACACAGAGAGGACAAGTAGTGATTCTACAGCATTTTGCTATGCTGATGGACAGTGACTGTAAAGGGGTTTATAGGGGGGACCTGGTATAGGCGATAGCCTAGTAAACATAATATTCTTCATGTAATTGTAGATTAATGATAACAAAAAAAAAAGAAATAAAGGGGGATTACTCCCTGATAGGATAAAACTAACTGTAAATCAATGATTAATGCAAGATTTAAATATCCTTAATTTTGATTATTTAAAGGGTGTCAGATGATCAGCTATGGACGTACATTTTTCTGATAATATTCCTTTCTCTTCAAAAAAAAAAGCAGTTCCTGTGTGGTTACCTCCAATAAGTTCTTCACAATGGTATAAAGGGCATATCAGTGTGTGGGTAAAGGGTCTGTTTGTGTTTATACAGAGAATCAAAGCCTAATTTGGCTACCCAGAAAACGAACTAAGATACAATATGAAGAAGAATTTCCAACATCAACATACTCTGGAAGAGTCATTCCAGAAGATGATCATCAAAAAACTTCAACAAAGATCCTGGCATTGTTGCAGGGGCGGCTGCATTCATCCCACTGGTTCCTGGAATTGCCATTGGAATGAAGAAGGAGATATCTAAGCTGGCCTGTGCATACAGTAAAATAACAAATTTGACTAGATCTATAGTGTTGGAACTCAACCAAGAATTAGGAGAAGTGCAAGTTGCAGCACTCCAAAATCTTGAGACTACAGACTATCTACTGTTAAAAGAACATATGGGATGTGAACAGTTCCCAGGAATGTGTTGTTTTAAATTGTCTGATTTTTCTCAAACTATTCAAATTCAGTTAGACAATATCCATCATATCATAGATAAGTTTTCACAAATGCTTAGGGCGCCTAACTGGTTTTCTTGGCTTCACTGGAGATAGCTGGTAATTGTAGGTCTGCTTTCATTATGTAAGTGTATTCCTATTATGTTAATGTTTGTGTGCAATTTAATTAGTAGTTTAAAACCTATACATGCTTAAGTTACTCTACAAAGATAAGTCAAAGAAATAACCAATCTTCCCATGTTTTCTTCCATCTGCTACTTCTATAGCTTTTTTTCTTCCTTCCTAATTCCAACCCTTAATTAGAATTTATGCCTCATATCGAATTTACCGAGTATCATAATTCTTCCAAGTGCTAAAGATATCTCCAGACAAATGCTGGGCATAAAACCCACAGGGCATAAATCTGCAAAGAAGTACAAAGCTAACTTTTTCAAACAATATTGCTTCTCTCTCACTTACCAACTTTACATTTCCCTGTACGGCCCCGGAAGATGACTGGTTAGCCAGAGACGGGTAAGATTCCTCAAGGGAGGAACAACCTAAGACAGGCACAGTCGCAGGGGGTCCATCAGGTGAGAAATTGGGGATCAACAGAAGTGAGGCTTAGAACCTCACCCCCCCTGTTTTGAGAGAAATCTTCTGCATCTGTGGATGTTTTGTTGCCCTTGTCTAGCTTGGATTAATACTTAGCCTATAAGCACACACCTGATCATCTACATTTGCTTTCTTACAGCACTAAACTATGTTTTCTACCTTTATCTTGCATCTACCTACCACTTCAGCATTTTATTAAAAAATAATAATAATAGTAAGGGAGAAATGTGGAATTCACATATAAATCAAGTATAAAAATCAAATGAATATTCATATTTGACCTGATTGTTTATAGTTCATAATGCGTGATCAGAACCGAAAGTTTCTGTGACGAGTGCCCTTGTACTGTTCACCATGTAAGAACTTATTGTAAGAATTTGTACACCATGTAAGAACTTGTTCACTGTGCTTCAGAAGATCCGAGACTGATGAGAATTAGGCTTGGGGTGGATTAATGATTGTGCATTGAGTCCCCTGTACAGAATTTTATTGTTGTTAACTGTTAACAACCATTTGATCAATAAATATGAGAGATGCCCTCTCAAAAAAAAAAAAAAAGTCAATTAACCCTGTGAGAATCAATAAGCTAAATGAAATTTACAATAAAATATATTGCATATTTTGTTATTATTTAAAAATTTTTGCTACATAGCTGTTATATCTATAAAACTTATAACAAACTTATTGTGTGTGTATGTGTGTGTGTGTGTGTGTGTGTGTGTGTGTGTGTGTGTGTGTATATATATTTTGCCACATATCTATACTCTATTATTCTAGGAGAACCCGTCAGTAAATACTTATCAGCAAACCAATGAAACATTGAAAGAGTGATAAACCATCACCTGAGAATGCACAAAAATTGACTTTCTAAACACTGTCCCTCTAAACAAAACTTCTTCACTACCACCCTCCAGCTGCCATTTTGCTGTGTCATATCTAGGACAGGTCAAGATCAGGGTCCATTTGAACAATCACAGCAGAGTTCACACTATTGAGAAATCAATCATCTCCAAAGCATTTAAACACAAGGAAGTGAAGTTACCCTCTTGCTTAAAGGCTAAGTTTAAAAAGAATTAAGAAGGAAGATCATTCCTCCCTAATGCCCCACCGTCTTGTGAGCCCCATCAAAACATATGAACCATTGTACACCACACCCATCTCCACCCAACTACCCACTCAAGTTGAAGAGTCATCTCTGGGTGCCCTCGGGCTCTGACAAGTGGGACTCATAACCACAAGCCGATAGCATTTCTTCTTGCCAGAGTGGCATTCGTCTTGGGAGGACTGGTGCACTTGGCGAGCCTCCCTGGTTATTTTTTTTTTACAAGGCCACGTGGACCTTGCTTAGGGCAGCTGTGGATCCCAAGGGACTCCTGAAATAAAGAGTTCCTCTGAATCAACACAGTTAAACACACGAAGAGCAGTAAGCATGTCAGTGAGGCAACATCTTTAGACTGTCTCATCCACAGAGAGACAGATTGGCAAAGGCAGAAACGAAGACAGGCTGGGCCTCTAGTCCAGATGCCTGGAAAGAGCCAGGGGCTCCAGACAGACCCAGTTTCCACATTCCAGGGCTTAGCTCAGATCCCACTTGGTTTTCGTGCCATATACTTGCTTTGTGTTAGTGACAAGAGCGAATCAATAAACTTCAGAGCCATAAATACTCTGCTGCTTATTTTATGGGTAGTCTGTACACCACCTCCCCTTCCTCCCTCTCTCCTCCCCTGCCCCCTGTCTTCCTCTCCCTCTCTCTTTCTGAAGGATAAGCAAAGACATAATAGGAACAAAAAAAGAAAAATAGGATCTCATTTGGGTGTAGCTGTAGTATTAAACACATTGAGATATTCCCAAATCTATGTCATAGGCCAGTATTTCTCAAAATGGGTTCAGACAGATGTTTATATATATTTTATGGAAAAATGGTGAAGAGTTCCATGGTCAAATAAGTTTGGGATATTGCAGGTTTAAAGTTTTCATTGTATATATATTTTTTGCTGCAGTACTTCTCAGAGCCACTAATATGCAGATATATTCTGGGAATCTATTCACAAGAGTAAAGATTGCCACATTTTCCAAATTTATTTGAGCCAAGTACCTGCTTTGCATGGACTATCTTACAGAACCGGTATTCTGTGGAGGAGACTTTATAAAACTCTTCAGCTCCATCTACTTTCAAAGCATCTGATGAATCAACAATACACTGACATTCACATTTCCATGGCTTTGTTCACCTACTCTCTTCTCTTATCCTCAGTTATGATAGGATTTTCCTTTCTTCAAGGCCTTTGGGTGCTCTCAGAGTCCCTATCATAATTCCCTTCTCTCCTTGCTTTGCTCAAATAGGACCTGCTTAGTACAAATGTCATTATCATTACCACAAGGTTCTGGAAAGCAGTGGCCTGGTAGGGAGAGCCTGGATAGAAGCCACATGGCCTGGAGTCAAGATTTAGCCCCAAGCGACCTTAATCATGGTGCTTTACCTTTCAGAAGCTCGGTTTCCTTTTACGTAAAATGGGAATAATAATTTATTTTTGTCACAGACTCATGGTGAGGCTCTCATGAAAGGGTTTCATGAAAGTGCTTTGTTATCATAAAATGAAACTGAAATTTTTTTTTAGTCCCATTTTTCCTAAATTCATCAGATCATAAGAATCAGATGAATAAGTACATAGGGTACTTTAATAAAAAAGATACTGTCCTGGGTCTGTTTCTGTGAGTAGAACCTAGAATCTTTGATTTTAACAAGCATCCCAGGTGATTCTTACCATCAGAAAAATTTAGAAGGTTCTGAAAAATTTTAAAGATATGAGGAATAAATGGTAAATTCTACATCAAAAGCTACACAGACAAGTGGGAGATATTTAGTTGGAGCTGAGGCAGGTGAAATGGAACACTACAGGGCTCTCTACCTGTTTAGTATACCACGTAGGCATGTGTATATCCCTTCATTGGGCAAAGGTAGGTCAGGCTTTTGAATTTTATACACTTCCTCTTAGAGCACATACCCCAAAAAACATATTATAAAAATGTATTATTAAATATTCTACTGGTCAAAATTTAACCAAAGTAGCCCTGGTTACTTCTTCATTTGAATCTTGGATCTCTTTTTAAAAAAACAATTATAACCTTGAAGGTCATTATAAATAGAGATCTTCATTCAAGAAATCAATCTCATTGCATTTAAAATCAAGGGTTTGCTGGGCACAAGAGAAGGGGCAAAACACCTACATACACACGTGCACACATATCTCTGCACTGCCTGGTGCCATATTTGACATTTATAACTCTCCATGTATTTGTTGAAGCGTTAGTGTATGAACGAAAAAAATAAAAAAGAAAGAAAGAAAAATCCCCAAAAACAAAAACAAATGACTCCCGTCTCTGAAATAATCTCTGTGCATATGTTCTTTATGCTGCTGGCATACAGGAGCTGGGATTACTTAAGAGACTTTTTTTTCCAGTGGAGATGCAAAAGAAAAAAAATAATGTTTGCTTTATTAAAAATAAACACCCTAAACAAAACCTCATTATTTCTAGAAAATCCCCTCTCATGTTCAACCACCAAGGGCGCTTCTACTGCAACTGACTTCTTGAAAAAATTCCAAATCAAAGCTGGGAAATTCTTGTGGCTATTAGACTATAATCTCTGTGAATCACCAATTTGTTTTTCATGACTTTTTATGCATTCTTTCTATATTCTGTAGTTTATTTGTTCAATGTTTTCAGCAACAGCTTTGCCAAATCCCAGAGTATAGAAGCCATTCAAGCCAGGAGCATGTCTTTTCCCACTTCACAAGCTGCTTGCCCAAAGAGCAAGGTGGGAATCTTGACCTCTCTCCCAGCCCATTCATTCTCTGTGGTTACAGGCACAGGTGGAAAACAACCCAATCTAAGCACTCATGGAAGAAGCCCTATCTAGTCGAAGGTACCATGAACAAATTCTGAGCATTAGAACCCTTTTTTCCTATTACTCAGAATGTAATTTGCAGAGGCTGAGGCCTTTAAGAAAAAAAAAAAAGCAACGGCAGTTGTAACCAGTTGACAGCAGCCACATTGTGGCTTAGTTAGTGCAATAAATAGTTTACTTTAACTTAACTCCAGCTTACTGAGTCTCTCCCTTTTCCACTCTTATACACAAACAATCCATTGCTCATTTACAAATATTACACATCTGCATGTGTAACCGCACTCTATCTTGCTAAATAGATATTTATTTCTTCTTCCCAGTATGGGAACTGGTTTTGAAGTCAGTTTGACAGATCAGCCTCTTTCACTATACTAGGTAGACTGGTATTTCTGGATCTATCTTGGTGGTGATAGCAGGGTAGGTATTTAATTTATTCATTCAGCCATCTATTTATTAATCCATTCATCCACTTATTCACTAAGTAAATATTATTGTCTATTTTGTGGGTCACAGATTTTGGGGGTAGGGACTGGGGGCACAGTGGTGAACTGAATACATGAAGTCCATACCCTGGGGACAAAATACAGTGTAATGGGAGGCACAAACATTAAACAAATGATAACACATATTTAAACATTTTAATTCTAATGACGGCTGCAAGGAGAAGTAAAGGGAACTATGAAAGTTAATAAAAAGGTAACTAAGGACCATGTATTCTATGATTCCATTTATAAGGAATGTCCAGAACAGGCAAATCTGGACAGAAAAAAGTACATTAGTGGTTGCCCAGGACTGGGAGTAGTGCCTGGAGGTGTTGGAGATGCTGGCTAAGAGGAGCAGGGTTTCTTTTTCAGGTACCAATATTCTAAAATTGATAGTGATTATTGGTGCACAATTCTGTGTATATACTCAAAGCCTTGAATCCTTCTTTCTCCATTCACCTCTATTTTTTGGGGGGGGCTAGATCATTCTCAGGTAGTATATTCACTTGCAGGTATTGGTGTTTGTTCTATGAGACAAGCAACCCATGGAGAGTGAGGGCCTTTACCTTCTAGCTTCAGCCAAAGTTGTAAGTAGGGCTTAACTGGTTTGACTTGTGACATATACCTATTTCTGCATCATTCACTGGGTTGGGGGAACATGGTACCAGAGTGGGTACATGCCTACCTTAGGAGGTAGAGTCAGCCCTATTTGAAACTTTTGCTCTGAGGACAGACAAGTTGATTCTGTTACAAGATGCAGAGAGGCTGAACAGGCGAAGGCAGCAGTTACCCACTTGGGATGATGAGTTGACTCATGCAATGCTGGAACAAAAGTTTCATCTTGAGAGACTACAACCCTTCAGGATACAGACTCACTAAATTTAACTGTTGCAGACAGCTTGCAATTGCCGAGACATTCAAGTGTCACTCAGAGAGCCTGCAAAAATTTTAACTCTTAATGGATTCTTTTACTTAAATTAAAAAAGTATAAATAGTCATTAGAGGTGGTGTAAGATTAAAAAACAGTGACTATATTTGTAAGTTGACTTGTGAAGACATATTAATGCATATCAATAATCCTAATTTGTATTGTGGGCTTGGGTGCTTTTTTGGTGGGTGAGTGGGGGTGAAGTTGGGATTTTCATTTAGTTTGGTTTGTTTTCCATGTGCATGCATTGGCTTCTGGGAAGCTTGAAGTTCCAAGCAGTATGTAAGAAAATATAGTCAAGTAACCTACATTTTGGGGTAGTTCCTCTAACAAATGTAGAGGAACTATAGGCGACACATCCATTTACTAATTACTGTCCTGCTAACAGGAAAGTGTAATGACCCAATGATGGTGAATGCGTGGCCGGCGAGTCTCACTGCCCTCTCACAGGCAAACAGCATGAATTGATTGCTCTGTTTTTCTCCACTGTAATCTGATATGACCTCAGAATCCTCCTCAGCACAATGCTCTGGGGCCCCAACACTAATGAAATTTAGTTGTAAACCAGGTTTAGCTGTGTGAGTTTGGAAGAATTTAATTTTACTAAGCCTTAATTTGCTTATATTTATGAAATATACTTGTGCCTGACAAAAGGTAGTTGTGATGATGATGGTTGTTTTCAGATTATATCTAAATATAATTACTCTATAGTTTCTCTCCATAGGTTAGGGGGAGGAGCACAGTATAAGTGATTCCCTTTTTGGTTTATTTCAGACTCTTTCAGTGCATCAGAAAGGAGGTTCCTAGTTAACAGAATGTTTGTTTTCATAAATGGTCAAGATGAGAACATGCACATTATGCAAGAAGCTACGGAGGGAGATATTGTCCATTCTGTACCACAGTGTCCTTTATACAATGACTCATGTGATAAATGCCTAAGTTTGGTTCCAGGAAAAAGTTTGTCTTTACAGAAAAATTTGTATCCTTTCCATTGTCAGAAAACCAAAACTAAATAACCCAACATGTTTCCACTTTGATTTCACTGCCAGGAAGTTTGTGCCGAAATTGTATTACCCAAGTGTAATAACCCAAATCAGGTGCCTAAAGACATCAACTCCTTTTGAGACCTTCAGATATTTCAAGTTTTCTTTTAGCCTTAACTGTTTTATTTTATACTGAGTGAATCTACAAGCTTCTTTAATTCCACTGAAGAATTGGGTCACCTGACCATTTAAGGTCTCTTTTAACTACAAAGTTCTATGAACTCTTCAATAAAATTCAATCATTACAGCAAAAATGACTAGTTCTAGACAGGACCTATGGAATCTGGCATCCAAATAAATGGAAGAGAGAGATGAAGGGATTTAAAATGTATTAGGAACCCACCGTATGTTAAACAGTCTACATGTATAACTGGTGTTCTAGATGTTCTCATTGGCATGTGGGTACAAATGTGGCCATGCTACCATTCATAGCCATGTGCACAGCTCAGTGCCCCCACCATCCCTGAATAGCAGCAGGGTGTCAGGTTCCCCCAGATGCTTTTTGGAACTCACTGCTTACCAGTGTCTCATAAATATTCCATGTTGTCAGAATACTGCTGTCGTGGATATAGGGTATTGGTATTTTTGGACAGCTAACCATGTCCCCATTACAATGCACCCCAACTGTTCCTCTGGTAGGCTCTGACCTGACTAGGGTGATGTCTTCTGGAAAAATCCCAAACCTGAAAACCCCTTGGGGTGCCAATATGTTTTTATACATTCCCTTACTCTTGGTTCTGTTCCATGAAGTAATGGGAAAACCATTTTCTCATCCCTTCTTAGGGAGTAAAAATTGATATAAGTATGTGTGAAATCATCCAGGAGAAGAAAGAGTTCAAGGGAGAAGGTAATCGTTTTCAGATCCAATCCTTGAGGAGCTTCAACTCAAGCTAGCCTAGGGGAATGAAAAGGCAGCTGAAGAGGAAGCTCCAGAAAGATAGGAACGAAATGCAAGAGGGTATGGTGTTGCAGACCCCAGGAGGAGGACCTGTTTCATAAAGGAGGACCAACCTCTGCTACACATTGTTATCAAACATTTGCAACCTTGTGAAGCAAATATTATCACTCCCATTTTACAGGTGAAGAATCTAGGTTTAGACAGGTTCATTTTATTTGCCCAAGATCACAAAGCTTGTTAGTGTCAGAGGGGAAACCCAAAGCCAAGCTTGCTATGCTCTTTCCATGACACACATGTGTGAATAGATTGTAGAACACACCTTTCCTGTCCCTTTAATGTTGTCAACATCTATTTCCCGAGCCTACAGTAGAACATTTCTATTATAATGCTTCCAAAATCAACTTCTCATCCTGACAAATGCCAAAAACAGCAACCAATGGCTTAAAAATCAAACTTCCATTCTCTTATCCAGGCCATAGTGACAAGGAGGGAAGGATTCACAGGGCAGATTTGAAGCTGAGATAGAGCTTGTAGGTTTGTCTTGTTAGTTTTGTGTTTTCTATGCATATTCTAAGAGAAGGAAAAATGCTTCACAAAAACTATAGTGTGTGTGTGTGTGTGTGTATATGTATATACACATATACATATATATATATATGTATACATAGGATTGGCTTTATTGGAGCATGAGAAGAGAATGGATCTTTGGGAATTTTGTATTTGCCTTGTCTAGCTATAAGCCAACTTAAATATATAAAGTAAGAGTGGCAAACTCCATAATAATACTTTCTCTTCAGAATTCTCTCCCTATCTGTATCATCTGTATTGACTGACATTTCCAGAGGAGGGGCAGGGTGGATTAAAGAGGCCAGAAATATTCTGAGAGTATGAGATACATTTTTTTCTGAGCAGAAGAGCATATTATCTGAATACTGTATTTGGTTTTGGCCTTTCAGCACTGGAGCTCCCTTGACTCCTTATAAAAAGGCCCACAGCACCTCTAAGATCTTGGGACTGTGCCTGGAGGAGCCCTGGCCAGGCTGGTTACTCCTGCATGTACTCTTCCCAATCCAGCACCAGAAAATTTCTGCTAAGGCATCTCACACTGCCAGAAAACTTTATTTTCCCAGAATCACAGAATTTTAGAGGCTGAAAACACCCTGAAGACCAAGTCAGTGTTTTTAACATTTATTTTTGAGATATGGAACCTTTGTGTGTATATATGAATGAAACAAATTGAAAAAAATATTATCTTGACATTTGACATCTTAATCCCTCTTACAAAGGAAACTATCATTGTTTGGGAAAAACCTTGGTAAACATACTTGGGATATGACATCAGCAGGAGCCAAAACATCAGGGGAGAAACAAGACAAACTATTCTGGGTGAGAATATAGGAGGGTCATGGGCAATTTTCTGGTTTTGTTTCTGAGAGGTAAGTGAGGAGGGAAAAGAATGGCAAAGGGAGTTTTGAGGAGCCAGAAATAAAAATACTCTAATTATATATGTATATATAATGCAATATGGATATTATCTATCTATCTATCTATCTATCTATCTATCTATCTATCTATCTATCTATCTATCTATCTATCCATCTATCTATAATTCCTGGCCCTGTTCTAATTGTTTTACTTACATTAACTCATTTCATCCGTACACTAATCCTGTGAGTAGATATTATTATAGTCCCCATTTTAAACTGTGAGACTGAGGAACAAAGGCTAAATAACTTACCTAGATCCTACTAGCAGATATGGAGCAAACAGGAAGTAGGTGAAATGGCATCTTAAAAACAGTAATGTCTGCTGCTCCATACGAAGTTAATTTACCTCACTGCTAAATAAAACATTTTCTGTTTTCCCCAGCCCCACCCCAATCTCTACCAAAAATGTCTCCTGTAAAATCTAAAAATATTTGGGTGATTGAGTTAGTGTCTTGTGCAATTCAAAGAAAGGGCCAAGACCCACGTCTAGGCCCAATGCATTCAAACGGTGATGTGGCAGCCTGGGAGATAGAGGAAGACATGAAAGCACATACTCCACTTCCAGGAATTCTCAGAATCTTGGGCAGGGTTTTGAACTTGGGAATTGGTGGAGTTTAGGCAATTTGATATGGATATCAGGGGACAAGGAAGAACTAAATAACATCTGGGAACACTGGTAGAAACAGCACTCTGCTGGTTGAAACTCGGCTGGATGATGCCAGTGCCATGCTGGCTGGCCTCCCCATTGTCCAACGGCTGCCTGTAGATCACCGCACAGACTGTCAGGCTCTATAGATAAGGATTTTTCTCTTACTGATGAACAAACTGAGGAGAAAGACTTTGTGTCAAGAGGCTACAAACTGGATTTTGTTTAATTTTTCCCAAACGAGTGTTTTAAAAAAACTAAGTCATCAGTATTTAAAATCAGGAGATTTTACATTTTAAGGGTCAAGATTTCTTGTGCTTCTTGAAAATCTGGAAATCTGTGCTGTGTTCCTGAAGAACACTTCACCAAAGGTATGTCTCACTATCTGCTGCACAAGGGGCATGACGTTTCCAGAGAAATTTCCTGCCTGCTCCTTTCGTTTACTATTTGATCAAGCACTGAATTTGAAGCTCCTGATAGAGCACACAGACAACAAAGTTAGTGTCAACACAGACCTGAACTTAAACATCTGGCTTCTCTTTTCAGAGCTTTATTGTATCATAGAGATCAGATTTCAGCACCAAAGTTTTTCTTACCAATGTATTCTGGTGTCTAGTACAGTGCTTGGTATAACAGAAGAACTCAATACATATTTCTTAATTCATGGGGAGATGGATAGGTGGATGAAGGCTCATAATAGTCAGTGAGCAGAAGAAGGTATAGCCCCATTTCTTCTCCTACCACTACCACCATCACCAAAGAACTTCACAGATGGGAAAAATGTCCTTTCTGACATTGGCCCTTTAGTGAGACCTACTAGATTCACTTTTCAAGGTCTGAAGCTGCCACCTCCCCAGTGAAGAAATGTACCACCTCTTCTTCTTGTCACTGTTCTTCCCAGTTCCCAGGGTCATACTTCTCAGACTGGGGACCTGAAGAGGACAGGCCAACCCAAATCAAAAGCAGAGGTGTAGACAACTCAGAGGGTCTTCAAAATGTGGGTGGTGCCCAAGGAATCAGATGCTTAGTCATAATAAGAAACCCTAGACCCCAAGGCACCACCCTGGGCACACTTGCTGTTGGCTGGATGGCATTTAAGCCCTAATTATTATTCTGTTTTATACTTGCAGTCTCAGAGCCTTGCTATTAAAGTGCTTTCAAATGTTTGGGAAGTCAGTCGTGTTCAAGTTAATCCTTTTACTGTTTAGTTGACAGGAACTATTTGTAAACGGAGTACCCTGCCAGTTACCAGCATTTATTTGTAGTTTTATTACAAATGTTTTTGAAACTTGTGTTTATCTATAATTTGACACATCAAGAGGACTTTTGCTCTTGGCCTGAGCTGCTGCCAAAGCAAACGGTTATGTGCTAAAGTTGCTTTCATCAGACCTTCACAGACCTAATGGCTGACTTATATTTCCCTCACATCAGGGTTACCCAAACTGATGTTAAGAAAGCAATTGAATACATATGTGACAAGCTGGACAGCCCAAATAAGAGAAAAGGGGGTGAGGCTGGGGGACAAGCTCTGCTTGGAGTAATGTTTTAAATAAAGAGCTGTTTTCAGAGAAGCTGGCTCTGACATTCACAAAGGCAATTTGGCAAAAGACCTAGTTACACTCTCATCCATCTCTGTACTGATTACGATGATTGCTCTTTGCTCTGTTGCTAAACTCAGAGTAATAAGTGCCGGCACCCCAAGGCATCTGTTTCACTCAGCTTGCTTATCCACCATTTCAGTTAAGCCCTGGGAAATCCTATCTTGGCCGATTTATTGAGAAAATCTCCCCATTGGAAAGATGAATGCTTTTTGTGATCAATCTTGAAAATCATAGTATTTCATAGCTGGAAGGAGACCCTCAGCTAATTTAGTCCAAACCCCATCTTATCTAATTCATGTATTCATTCAACAAATATTTGCCGAACTCCTTTCACAAGCCAAGCACCATACAAGATGGTGGGGAAATACTGGGACCAAAACAGCCAAGGTTCCTCTTTTATGGAGCAAGTTAACAAATAGTATAATTTCAGGGAGTGTTTGTTTCTATCAAGATAACAAAAACAGGATTAATGTGAAAAAGAGTGATTAGAGAAGTGGTTCTTTTGACAGATGGTTCTTTTTGCCATCTAAAATCATTCCCTATGAGTAAGAGGAGGCAATATTGGAGCTGAGACTAAGTGGTAAGAAATTAGCTGTGGGAAGATCTTTGGGAAGGCAGACAGAGGAAAGAGCAAGCGTGAAGGCTCTGAGATGCAAGAACTCTTGCGTGCTGGAGAACAGAAAGGTGGTGGTGGAACTGGAGCTTACAAGGGAAGTTAGAGAGGAGCAGGGACCAGGTCACGTTGGGCCCTGGGACTGATGATAAGGCAAGAACAGTAAAGGGACTGCCTTATTGTCTGTCATACAGCATAGGCTCCTATTCAGAATGTTTTCCCTAGTGCATGTTGTCCCTAAAACAAAAGCCACCATTCTTTCTCATTTTATTTTCCCAGATCTGTGCTTTAGGAAGCACAGGATATGGAAAAATAAGTCTTGGCACAACACATAGAAATTAATTCAGGAATATGTAACTCTCATAATGAAAATCACTCTTGATTAAAATGATATCTCAGCCTGAGTTGTGTATGTTTATTTTCCATGTGCTTTTCAATATTTTTTCATTCCCTATGATCCAAGTTAGTAGGAGAAGAAAATTCCTAGATCAAGCATTTCCCAAAATTTACCTGTTTGTGAATAGCCTTAAGTTTATGCCATATCTGTGTCCCACCCAGGGACAGATATGTTTTAAGCTGACTTACTAGTTTATACTTCTTTCTACCTGCCGCAATTGATAACATCCATAAAATTGAGTTTGATGTGCGAGCTATTTTCTATTTTATTACACATTAAATAAATATATTAAAGTTTAAAAGTTCCAACTTTGTACCATCTAAAATCATACCCTATGAGTAAGTTTTTAGAGGAAAACACTCACTGTGTCCAACAGGGGCATG
The DNA here is from genome assembly GCF_040802235.1 of Manis javanica. Lineage (NCBI taxonomy): Eukaryota > Metazoa > Chordata > Mammalia > Pholidota > Manidae > Manis > Manis javanica. Next base: position 50,109,661 of record NC_133156.1, read on the forward strand.
CTATCTTAGAAGGTAAGCGATATAAACATTCCCTTTCTGTTTCTCTCTTTTATTTTTGTTCTTGACATAAACACTTGTGCCAACTTTCAATTGCTCTTATCTCAATGACTATAAAGAATCTCCTGAATATTTTATTTTTGAAAAGGTTAGATGATAATAAGTAATACAATCATTGACTCCTTTTAACTCCCTTGGAAAGGTGCCACTGCAGTTAAGTGGCGCTGTAGGGGGATAGGGGAGAGAAAAGGGAGATCCCCTCTGGAAAGCCACCATCAAGTGGCAGAGGCACGTGCGTGCCATGGACCCAGGATAACAAAACATAGCCACAGGCAACATTTGTCAAAACCAAGCACATTTAAAAAATAGGTATTAAAATCCTTAATCTTTATTTAAAAAATATTTGTGTAAGTAAAGAGGATAGTATAATAAACACTCATGCACTCATCATCTACTTTCCAGATAACCAACTCATAGTCAATCTTGTTTCTCTATACTCACACCTATTTCTTCCTCCCCAGTGGATTACTGTGAGCCACCCACAGACATTGTTTCATTACATCTGTAAATATTTCAGTATATGTCTTTAAAAGGAGTATGATTTTGACTATACGTAATTTACTGTACTAGTCTTATACTTAACAAAATTAATAATTCTTCCAATACCATGAAATAGCTAGTGTTCAAGACAGAACTTTTTATAGTTGTTTTGCTCAAATCAGGATGCAAACAAGATCCACATAATCTGATTGGTATATTTCATAAAACATTTTAACATGATAATGATCCCCCCACCCCCCACATCTTTTTCTTGCAACTTATTTGTCAAACAAACCAGTTCTGGATCTCTTCTGATTACATCTGGGAACATGTGTAACATATTGTGTTCTCCAACTGCCCTACAAATCAGTGTTTTACTCTAGAGCTCTTCTGTCCAAAGCTGCAGCCCCTAGCCATGTGCCTACTGATGATTTGAAATGTGGCTAGTCTGCATGGAGATGTTCTGTAAATGTAAAATATACACCGGATCCCAAAGACCTGGTACAAAAAAAACCAAAATATTTCATTAATAATGTGTATATTGATTATATGTAGAAAGTTTGACTTTGTTTATAGTAGTTCGAATAAAATATATTATTTAAATTAATTCCTAGCTGTTTCTTTTTATTTTTTAATGTGGCTACTAGCATATTTAAAATTCCATATGTGACTCATATATTTCACACAAGAGCAGCACCAGAGGCATGGCCAGGTTCAGATGTGATGTTTTGGTGAGAATAGTTCAAATATTCCATGAGGGGGCATGGAAAGACCGCTTCTCTCTCCTTTTTTGTGGTAAGACTGACTGCTGTTGTCAGCTTCATCCATCCATTCTAAAGTTACCTATCAGCTCTCACCTAAAAATTTTAACAGCAATTAATGATTATTGCCTTAATGAGGGTTTTTTAGCCTCAGCACTAGTGGCCCTTTTGGGCAGGATAATCCTTTGCTGTGGGGGCTGCCCTGTGTGCTGAAGGCTATGTAGCAACATTCCTAGTCTCTACCTACAAGGTGCCCTACGGCCTCCCCCTGCCTCCAGTTGTGACAATAAAAATGTCTCTAGAAGTTGCCATATGCTCCTGTGGGGCAAAATCACCTTCACTCTGGTCTAGTTGCTTAGGAACCTTTGAAGTTTGCCTATTAGAGGGCCCCTGTGTAGAATGTCCTATTTGTGAGAGGTTTGGAGTCAGAGTTATCACTGTACTTGAGAAATTATTCATTCATTCAAGAAACATACTGAGAACCAACTATTGGAGGAACAGTTCACTCAAATTAGAGATACAATGAGGAACAAGCCAGAGATAGTCCTCCCTGAGGAAGATATATCCTAATGGTAGAGGTGGGACTGGAGGGCTAATAAACAAATACACAAATAAATACATAAATAAACAAGATAATCTCAATTTGGGATTGTAAGTAAAAGAAAATAAACATGGTATGATAGAAAGACTGAAAGAGACTCTACTTCAGAGAAAGAATGAGATGAAGAAAGCCATGGGAAAAGAAGGGAAGAGCATTCATTCCAAGCAGAAGAAGAGCAAATGACAGACTGCAGCAGAAAAGAGCTAGATGTAGTCAAAGAACAAATAGCAGGTCAGGATGACTGGAGCACACTGAGCAAGGTACATGTGGAACAAGACAGTTGAGAAGCACGGGCAGGACAGTGTAGGCCACAGCCAGCTTTGGACTTTGTTCTAAGAATGAGAAGCTTTTGAAGAGATTAAAAAATAGATTTGTAATAATTTAATGTACATTTTAAAAAACATAGTTTTATTGAGAGTTAATCAATCCACATTTTTAAACTGTATAATTTAATAGTTCTTAGTATGTTCACAGAGCTGAGGAATCATCACCACTATCTAATTTTAGAACATTTTCATTACCCCAAAAAGAAGACCTACACCCATTAGTAGTTACGCCCCACTCTCTCCTACCCTAAGACCCTGGCAGCTATTAATCTTCTTGCTCTGTAGATTTGCCTGTTCTGGATATTTCATACAAGTGGAATTATACAATATGTGGCCTTTTGTATCTGGTTTCTTTGACTTAGCATAAAGTTTTCAGAGTTCATCCATGTTGTAGTATATATCAGTAGTTCATTCCTTTTTATGGCTGAATAATACTGCATTATACAAATATACCACTTTTATTATCCATTCATCTGTTGATGGACATTTGGTTGTTCCCATCTTTTAACTATTAAGAAACATACTGCTATAAACACTCATATAAAAGTTTTTGTGTGGGCATGTTTTCATTTCTCTTGGGCATATGACTAGGAATGGAATTACTGAGTCATATGGTAACTCTATGTTTAACTTTTCGAGGAATTGCCAGACCATTTTCCAAATGGCTGTACAATTTAATAATCCCACCAGCAATATAGGATGGTCCAATTTTTCCACATCCTCACCAATACTTGTTATTATCTGTCTTTTTTGATTTTAACCATCTTAGTGGGTATGGAGTGGTATCTCACTCTGATTTTGATTTGCATTTCCAAAAAGACTAATGATGTTGAACATCTTTCGACGTGTTTGTTGGTCATTTTTACATCTTCTTTGAAACCATTCACATACTTTGCCCATTTTTATTGGGTTATTTGTCTTTTTTTTTTTTTAGTTCAAAGAGTTCTTTATATTTTCTAGATCAATTTCTTTATCAGCTATATGATTTGCAAATATTTTCTCCTATTCTGGGTTTTGTCTTTTCACTTTTTTGATTGTGTTCTTTGAAGAACAAAAATTTTAATTTTTTTTTTTTTTTTTTTTTTTTGAGAGGGCATCTCTCATATTTATTGATCAAATGGTTGTTAACAACAATAAAATTCAGTATAGGGGGGTCAATGCTCAATGTACAATCATTAATCCATCTCAAGCCTAATTCTCGTCAGTCTCCAATCTTCTGAAGCATAACGAACAAGTTCTTACATGGTGAACTAATTCTTACATAGTGAATAAATTCTTACATGGTGAACAGTACAAGGGCATTCATCACAGAAACTTTCGGTTTTGATCATGCAATATGACCTATAAACCATCAGGTCAAATATGAATATTCATTTGATTTTTGTACTTGATTTATATGTTGATCCCACATTTCTCCTATTATTATTATTATTTTTATTTTTAATAAAATGCTGAAGTGGTAGGTAGATGCAAGATAAAGGTAGAAAACATAGTTTAGTGCTGTAAGAAGGCAAATGTAGATGATCAGATGATCAGGTGTGTGCCTATGGACTAAGTATTAATCCAGGCTAGACAAGGGCAGCAAGACATCCACGGATGCAGAAGATTTCTCTCAAAGCAGGGGGGGTGAGGTTCTGAGCCTCACCTCTGTTGATCCCCAAATTCTCACCTGATGGCCCCCCTGCGACTGTGCCTGTCTTAGGTTGTTCCTCCCTTGAGGAATCTTACCCGTCTCTGGCTAACCAGTCATCTTCCGGGGCCATACAGGGAAATGTAAAGTTGGTAAGTGAGAGAGAAGCCATATTGTTTGCAAAGGTTAGCTTTTAACTTCTTTGCAGATTTATGCCCTGTGGCTTCTATGCCCAGCACTTGTCTCGAGGTATCTTTACCACCTGGAGGAATTATGATACTCGGTAAATTCGATATGAGGCACGAATTCTATTTAAGGTTTGTAATTAGGAAGGAAGAAGAAAAGCTATAGATGTAGCATATGAAGGAAACTTGGGAGGATTGATTATTTCTTTGACATATCTTCTTGTATAGTACCTTAAGTATGTATAGGTTTTAAACTACTAACTAATTTGCACACACATATTAACATAATAGGAATACGGTGACATAAACAAAGCAAATCTATAATTACCAGCCATCTCCAGTGAAGCCAAGAAAACCATTTAGGCACCCTAGGCATTTGTGAAAATTTATCTATGATATGATGGATATTTTCGAACTGTACTTGAACCATCAGACAAATTAAAGCAGCCCATTTCTGGGATCTGTTCACATCCCATATGTTCTTTTAACCATAGATAGTCTATAGTCATGAGATTTTGGGGTGCTACAACTTGCACCCCTCCCAACTCCTGGTTGAGTTCCAACAGTACAGATCCAGTCAAATTCGTTGTCTCACTGTATGCACATGCCAGCCTAGACATCTCCCTCCTCCTTCTTATGGCAAGTCCAGGAGACGGTGGGCTGGATGCAGCCACAACCGCAGCATCGTCCGGATCCCTGTGGAGGCTTTTTGATGATCATCCCCCGGCACGAGTCCTCCAGAGAGTGCTGATGCCGGAAGCTCCTCCTCATATCGTATCTTAGTTCATTTTCTGGGTATCCAAGCTAGGCCTTGATCTTCTGCGTAGAAACAAACAGACCCTTTGCCCACACTTTGACATGCCCTCTATACCACTGTGCAGAACTCATTGGAGGTCAGCACACAGTAACTGCTTTTTTTTTTTTTTTTTTAATTAAGAGAAAGGAATATTATCAGAAAAGAGTACCTCCATAGCTGATCATCTGACACCCTTTAAGTGATCAACATTAAGGATATTTAAAGCATGCGTTGATCTTTGATTTACCAATAGTTTTATCCTGTTAAGGAGTAATCCCCCTTTTCTTTCTTTCTTTCTTTTTTTTTTTTAAATTTTTAATCTACACTTACCTGAAGAATACTATGTTTACTATGCTCTCCCCTATATCAGGTCCCCCCTAACAACCACATTACGGTTACTGTCCATCAGCTTAGCAAAATGTGGGAGAGTCACTACTTGTCCTCTCTGTGTTGTGCAGCCCACCCTCCCCTTTCTCCCTCCCCCCCATGCATGCTAATCTTAATACCCCCCTTCTTCTTCCCCCCCCTTATCCCTCCCTGCCCACCCATCCTCCCCAGTTCCTTTCCCTTTGGTACCTGTTAGTCCATTTTTGGGTTCTGTAATTCTGCTGCTGTTTTGTTCCTTCAGTTTTTCCTTTGTTCCTATACTCCTCAGATGAGTGAAATCATTTGGTATTTCTCTTTCTCCGCTTGGCTTATTTCACTGAGCATAATACTCTCCAGCTCCATCCATGTTGCTGCAAATGGTTGGATTTTTCCACTTCTTATGGCTGAGTAGTATTCCATTGTGTATATGTACCACATCTTCTTTATCCATTCATCTACAGATGGACATTTAGGTTGCTTCCAATTCTTGGCTATTGTAAATAGTGCTGCGATAAACATAGGAGTGCATCTGTCTTTCTCAAACTTGATTGCTGCGTTCTTAGGGTAAATTCCTAGGAGTGGAATTCCTGGGTCAAATGGTAGGTCTGTTTTGAGCATTTTGATGCACCTCCATACTGCTTTCCACAATGGTTGAACTAATTTACATTCCCACCAGCAGTGTAGGAGGGTTCCCCTTTCTCCACAGCCTCGCCAACATTTGTTGTTGTTTGTCTTTTGGATGGCAGCTATCCTTACTGGTGTGAGGTGATACCTCATTGTAGTTTTAATTTGCATTTCTCTGATAATTAGCGATGTGGAGCATCTTTTCATGTGTCTCTTGGCCATCTGTATTTCTTTTTTGGAGAACTGTCTGTTCAGTTCCTCTGCCCATTTTTTAATTGGGTTATTTGTTTTTTGTTTGTTGAGGCGTGTGAGCTCTTTATATATTCTGGACGTCAAGCCTTTATCAGATCTGTCATTTTCAAATATATTCTCCCATACTGTAGGGTTCCTTTTTGTTTTATTGATGGTGTCTTTCGCTGTACAGAAGCTTTTCAGCTTAATGTAGTCCCACTTGCTCATTTTTGCTGTTGTTTTCCTTGCCCGGGGAGATATGTTCAAGAAGAGATCACTCATGTTTATGTCTAAGAGGTTTTTGCCTATGTTTTTTTCCAAGAGTTTAATGGTTTCGTGACTTACATTCAGGTCTTTGATCCATTTTGAGTTTACCTTTGTATATGGGGTTAGACAATGGTCCAGTTTCATTCTCCTACATGTAGCTGTCCAGTTTTGCCAGCACCATCTGTTGAAGAGACTGTCATTTTGCCATTGTATGTCCACGGCTCCTTTATCAAATATTAATTGACCATATATGTTTGGGTTAATTTCTGGGGTCTCTAATCTGTTCCACTGGTCTGTGGCTCTGTTCTTGTGCCAGTACCAAATTGTCTTGATTACTATGGCTTTGTAGTAGAGCTTGAAGTTGGGGAGTGAGATCCCCCCTACTTTATTCTTCTTTTTCAGGATTGCTTTGGCTATTCGGGGTCTTTGGTGTTTCCATATGAATTTTTGAATTATTTGTTCCAATTCATTGAAGAATGTTGCTGGTAATTTGAGAGGGATTGCATCAAATTTGTATATTGCTTTCGGCAGGATGGCCATTTTGACGATATTAATTCTTCCTAGCCATGAGCATGGGATGAGTTTCCATTTATTAGTGTCCCCTTTAATTTCTCTTAAGAGTGACTTGTAGTTTTCAGAGTATAAGTCTTTCACTTCCTTGGTTAGGTTTATTCCTAGGTATTTTATTCTTTTTGATGCAATGGTGAATGGAATTGTTTTCCTGATTTCTCTTTCTATTGATTCGTTGTTAGTGTATAGGAAAGCTACAGATTTCTGTGTGTTGATTTTGTATCCTGCAACTTTGCTGTATTCCGATATCAGTTCTAGTAGTTTTGGAGTGGAGTCTTTAGGGTTTTTTATGTACAGTATCATATCATCTGCAAATAGTGACAGTTTAACTTCTTCTTTACCAATCTGGATTCCTTGTATTTCTTTGTTTTGTCTGATTGCCGTGGCTAGGACCTCCAGTACTATGTTAAATAACAGTGGGGAGAGTGGGCATCCCTGTCTGGTTCCCGATCTCAGTGGAAATGCTTTCAGCTTCTCGCTGTTCAGTATAATGCTGGCTGTGGGTTTATCATATATGGCCTTTATTATGTTGAGGTACTTGCCCTCTATTCCCATTTTGCTGAGAGTTTTTATCATGAATGGATGTTGAATTTTGTCAAATGCTTTTTCAGCATCTATGGAGATGATCATGTGGTTTTTGTCTTTCTTTTTGTTGATGTGGTGGATGATGTTGATGGATTTTCGAATGTTGTACCATCCTTGCATCCCTGGGATGAACCCCACTTGGTCATGGTGTATGATCCTTTTGATATACTGTTGAATTCTGTTTGCTAATATTTTATTGAGTATTTTTGCATCTACATTCATCAGGGATATTGGTCTGTAATTTTCTTTTTTGGTGGGGTCTTTTCCTGGTTTTGGTATTAGGGTGATGTTGGCTTCATAGAATGAGTTTGGGAGTATTCCCTCTTCTTCTATTTCGTGGAACACTTTAAGGAGAATGGGTATTATGTCTTCTCTGTGTGTCTGATAAAATTCCGAGGTAAATCCGTCCGGCCCCGGGGTTTTGTTCTTGGGTAGTTTTTTGATTACTGTTTCAATTTCTTTGCTTGTAATTGGTTTGTTTAACTTTTGTGTTTCTTCCTTGGTCAGTCTTGGAAGGTTGTATTTTTCTAGGAAGTTGTCCATTTCTTCTAGGTTTTCCAGCTTGTTGGCATATAGGTTTTCATAGTAGTCTTTAATAATTCTTTGTATTTCTGTGGAGTCTGTCGTGATTTTTCCATTCTCATTTCTGATTATGTTGATTTGTGTTGACTCTCTTTTTCTCTTAATAAGTTGGGCTAGAGGCTTATCTATTTTGTTTATTTTCTCAAAGAACCAGCTCTTGGTTTCGTTGATTTTTGCTATTGTTTTATTCTTCTCAATTTTGTTTATTTCTTCTCTGATCTTTATTATGTCCCTCCTTCTGCTGACTTTAGGCCTCATTTGTTCTTCTTTTTCCAGTTTTAATAATTGTGATGTTAGACTATTCATTTGGGATTGTTCTTCCTTCTTCAAGTGTGCCTGGATTGCTATATACTTTCCTCTTAAGACTGCTTTCGCTGCATCCCACAGAAGTTGGGGCTTAGTGTTGTTGTTGTCATTTGTTTCTATATATTCCTTGATCTCTATTTTGATTTGTTCATTGATCCATTGATTATTTAGTAGCATGTTGTTAAGCCTCCATGTGTTTGTGAGCCTTTTTGTTTTCTTTGTAGAATTTATTTCTACTTTCATACCTTTGTGGTCTGAAAAATTGGTTGGTAGAATTTCAATATTGTGGAATTTACTGAGGCTCTTTTTGTGAGCTAGTATGTGGTCTATTCTGGAGAATGTTCCATGTGCACTTGAGAAGAATGTATATCCTGTTGCTTTTGGATGTAAAGTTCTATAGATGTCTATTAGGTCCATCTGTTCTAGTGTGTTGTTCAGTGCCTGTGTGTCTTTACTTATTTTCTGCCCGGTGGATCTATCCTTTGGGGTGAGTGGTGTGTTGAAGTCTCCTACAATGAATGCTTTGCAGTCTTTTTCCCTCTTTAGTTCTGTTAGTATTTGCTTCACATATGCTGGTGCTCCTGTATTGGGTGCATATATATTTAGAATGGTTATATCCTCTTGTTGGACTAAGCCCTTTATCATTATGTAGTGTCCTTCTTTATCTCTTGTTACTTTCTTTGTTTTGAAGTCTATTTTGTCTGATATTAGTACTGCAACCCCTGCTTTCTTCTCACTGTTGTTTGCCTGAAATATGTTTTTCCATCCCTTGACTTTTAGTCTATGCTTATCTTTGGGTTTAAGGTGAGTTTCTTGTAAGCAGCATATAGATGGGTCTTGCTTTTTTATCCATTCTATTACTCTATGTCTTTTGATTGGTGCATTAAGTCCATTTACATTTAGGGTGACTATTGAGAGATATGTACTTATTGCCATTGCAGGCTTTAGATTCGTGGTTACCAAAGGTTCAAGGTTAGCTTCTTTAGTATCTTACTGCCTAACTTAGCTCGCTTATTGAGCTGTTATATACACTGTCTGGAGAGTCTTTTCTTCTCTCCCTTCTTATTCCTCCTCCTCCATTCTTCATATGTTGTGTGTTTTGTTCTGTGCTCTTTTTAGGGGTGCTCCCATCTAGAGCAGTCCCTGTAGGATGCCCTGTAGAGGTGGTTTGTGGGAAGCAAATTCCCTCAGCTTTTGCTTGTCTGGGAATTGTTTGATCCCACCATCATATTTAAATGATAGTCGTGCTGGATACAGTATCCTTGGTTCAAGGCCCTTCTGTTTCATTGCATTAAGTATATCATGCCATTCTCTTCTGGCCTGTAGGGTTTCTGTTGAGAAGTCTGATGTTAGCCTGATTGGTTTTCCTTTATAGGTGACCTTTTTCTCTCTAGCTGCCTTTAAAACTCTTTCCTTGTCCTTGATCCTTGCCATTTTAATTATTATGTGTCTTGGTGTTGTCCTCCTTGGATCCTTTCTGTTGGGGGTTCTGTATAATTCCATGGTCTGTTCGATTATTTCCTCCCCCAGTTTGGGGAAGTTTTCAGCAATTATTTCTTCAAAGACACTTTCTATCCCTTTTCCTCTTTCTTCCTCTTCTGGTATCCCTATAATACGAATGTTTTTCCTTTTGTATTGGTCACATATTTCTCTTAGTGTTGTTTCATTCCTGGAGATCCTTTTATCTCTCTCTATGTCAGCTTCTATACGTTCCTGTTCTCTGGCTTCTATTCCTTCAATGGCCTCTTGCATCTTATCCATTCTGCTTATAAATCCTTCCAGGGATTGTTTCACTTCTGTGATCTCTTTCCTGACATCTGTGATCTCCTTCCGGACTTCATCCCACTGCTCTTGCATTTTTCTCTGCATCTCATCCCACTGCTCTTGCATTTTTCTCTGCATCTCATCCCATTGCTCTTGCATTTTTCTCTGCATCTCTGTCAGCATGTTCATGATTTTTATTTTGAATTCTTTTTCAGGAAGACTAGTTAGGTCTGTCTCCTTCTCAGGTGTTGTCTCTGTGATCTTTGTCTGCCTGTAGTTTTGCCTTTTCATGGTGATAGAGATAGTTTGCAGAGCTGGTACAAGTGACCGCTGGAAGAGCTTCCCTTCTTGTTGGTTTGTAGCCTTTTCCTGGGAGAATAGCGACCTCTAGTGGCTTGTGCTGGGCAGCTGCGCGCAGACAGGGCTTCTGCTTCCTGCCCAGTTGCTTTGGGGTTTATCTCCGCTGTTGCTGTGGGCTTGGCCTGGCTGGGGCTGTTCCTCCAAAATGGTGGAGCCCCGTTGGAGGGGGAGCAGCCAGGAGACTATTTATCTCCGTAAGGGGCCTCTGTGCTCCCTGCTGCCCAGGGGGTTAGAGTGCCCAGAGATCCCCAGATTCCCTGCTTCTGGTCTAAGTGACCTGTCCTGCCCCTTTAAGATTTCCAAAAAGCACTCTCCAAACCAAAACAACAGCAGCAAAATTGAGAGAGGGAACAGAAAGAAAGAGAAAAAAAAAAGGAAAAAAAGGGGAAAAACAAGCGATTTTTTTTTTTTTTTTTTTTGTCCTCAGGTGCCGGTCCCAGGCACCCGCTCACTGGTCCTGCTGCCCTGTCTCCCTAGCACCAGGGTCTCTGTCCTTTCAAGGCTTCCAAAAAGCACCCACCCACCGGTCCCGCAGGGAAGGAACGCTCAATATTCTTTGTCCTCAGGCACTGGTCCCACGCACCCGCTCACCAGTCCCGCCGCCCTGCCTCCCTAGCACCGGGGTCCCTGTCCCTTCAAGGCTTCCAAAAAGCACTCGGCAAAAAGAGAGAAAAAAAAGGGGAAAAACGCGCAATTTCTTCCGTCCTCAGGTGCTGGTCTCAGGCACCCACCCACCGGTCCCACAGGGAAAAATGCGGGATATTCTTTGTCCTCAGGTGCTGGTCCCAGACACCCGCTCACCAGTCCCGCCGCCCTGCCTCCCTAGCACCGGGGTCCCTGTCCCTTTTAGGCTTCCAAAAAGCACTCACAGAAAAGAGAAAAAAAAAGGGGAAAAACGCGCGATTTCCTCTGTTCTCAAGTGCCGGTCTCAGGCACCCGCCCACCGGTCCCGCAGGGAAAAACGGGGGATATTCTTTGTCCTCAGGCGCCGGTCCCAGCCACCCGCTCACCAGTCCCGCCACCGTGCCTCCCTAGCACTGGGGTCCCCGTCCCTTCAAGGCTTCCAAAAAGCGCTCGCCAAAAAGAGAAAAAAAAAAAAGGGGAAAAACGCGCGACCTCCTCCGTCCTCAGGCACCGGTCTCAGGCACCCGCCCCCAGGTCTCGCAGGGAGAAACGCAGGATATTCTTTGTCCTCCGGCGCCGTTCCCAGGCACCTCCTCACCGGTCCCGCCACCCTGCCTCCCCAGCAACGGGGGCCCGTCCCTCTAAGGCTTCCAAAGAGCGCTCGCCAAAAAAAAAAAAAAAAAACCGCTCCGGTTTCTCTCCACCCGCCGGGAGCCGGGGGGAGGGGCGCTCGGGTCCCGCCGGGCTGGGGCTTGTATCTTACCCCCTTCACAAGGCGCTGGGTTCTTGCAGGTGTGGATGTGGTCTGGATGTTGTCCTGTGTCCTGTGGTCTCTATTTTAGGAAGATTTTTCTTTGTTATATTTTCATAGCTCTATGTGTTTTTGGGAGGAGATTTCCACTGCTCTACTCACGCCGCCATCTTGGCTCCCTCCCTGGTCTGGCCGTGCTCCGGGGCTCAGATGGGGCGGGAGCGGCTCCCTCCAGGAGGCGCCGAGCGCTCCTCTCCACCCACGCGCAGCAGCAGCTTCTCCCTTTCCCAGAGCGGGCCAAAAATTTTAATTTTGATGAAGTCCAATTTACCAATTTTTCCTTTTGTCCCTCATGGTTGTGGTGTTACATCTAATAAGGTTTTGCCTAACTCAAGGTCCCAAAGATTTACTCCTATTACTTTCTTCTAAGAGTTTTAATTTTTACATTTAGGCCTATTAACCACTTTAGTTAATTTTTTTATGTGGTAATGAGAAAGGAGCCCACTTCATCTTTTGCAGATATCTAGTTGTCCCAGCACCATTTGTTGAAAAGATTATCCTTTTCCTTTTGAATTGCCTTGTCACTGTTGTAAAAAATCATTCAACCATAAATGTAAGAGTTTATTTAGGGATTCTCAATTGTGTTCTATTACTATATGTCTATCCTATGATGGTACCATCCATTCTAGATTACTGTAGAGTTGTTATAAGTTCTGAAATTGAGAAGTGTTGAGTCCCCCAGTTTTGTTCTTCTTTTTCAAGGTTGCTGTAGCCTTTCTGGTTCTCTTGTGCTTGCGTGAGAATTTTAGGTTCAGCATGTCAATTTCTGAGAAGAAGCCAGCTGGAATTTTGATACAAATGGTGTTGAATCTATAGATAAATCTGGGGATCACTGCTAGGTCTTCCAGCCCATTAAAATAGGATATTTGCCACTTAGTTATGTCTTCTGTAACTTCTTTCAACAATGTTTTGTATTTTTCAATGTGCATATCTTATACATTTTTAAGATTATTTTTAACTATGTTATTCTTTTTTGATGCTATTGTATAAAAATTTTTAAAAATTTTAAATTTCAATTTGGATTGTTCATTAGTGGTGTAGAGAAGTACAACTGATCTTCATGTATTGATCTCATATCTGCAAACTTGCTGAACTCCTTTATTATTTCTAATAAAGTGTATGTGTGTGTCCTATTTTGCCTAATTGCCCTGGATAGAATTTCTAAAACAGTGTTGAATAAAAGTGGAGTAAGAAGAAGTAGAAAAAAGGGTGTAGTATTTTGTCAATGCCTTTTGGAGTCAGTGGTATTATATTTTTTTCTTATTTATTCTATTAATATGATGTATTACATTGACCGATTTTCATATATTAAGCCAACTTTTCATTCTTGGGAAGTACCATTTGATCATTGTGTATACTTTAAATATGTTGTTGGATTCAGTTTGCTGTTATTTTGTTGAGAATTTTTGTGTTTCTAGTTATAAGGAATATTGGTCTGTGGTTTTCTTGTGATGTCTCTGTCTGGTTTTGTTTCAGAGTAATACTGGCTTCACAAAATATGTTAGGAAGTGTTCCCTCTTCTAGTTTTTTTTGAAGAGTTTGCAGATGATTGGTATTCATTTTTAGACAACTGGTAAAATTCAACAGTGAAGCCATCCAGCATTGGGATTTTCTTTGTGGATTTTTTATTTAATAATTTGTTTTATTTACTTATTGTAGGTCTATTCAGATTGTCTATTTCTTCTTGAGTCAATTTTGGTAGTTTGTGTCTAAGAATTTGTCCATTTCATCTATGTTATGTAATTTGTTGGTATTTAATTATTCATACTATTCCCTTATCATACTTCTTATTTCTATAAACTCAGTGGTGATGTTCCTTCTTTCTTTCCTGAGTTTAGTAATTTGTTTTTCTTGATCAATTTTTCAGTCTTGCCAGAAGTTTGTGAATTTTACTGATTTTTTTTCAAAGAATAAACTTTGGCATCATGGATTTTTCACTACTATTTTCTAATTATTTTTTAATTAAATTCTACTCTCATCTGAATTATTTCTTCCTTCTCCTAACTTCTACTTTTAGCTTCCTTTTCTTTTCCTAGTTTCTTAAGTGGCAGTTTAAGCTGCTGATTTAAGATCTTTTTTAATGTAAGAAGTTACAATTGAAATTACCCTCTAAGTACAGTTTTTACAACATCCCATAAATTTTGGTATGCTGTATTTTCTAATTTACCCTATGATTTCTTCTTTGACCTATTGGTTATTTAGGAGCATGCTGTATGATTTCCACATATTTTTGAATCCCCCAAATTTTCTTCTGTTATTGGTTTCTCATTTCATTCTATTATGGCCAGAGAACATACTTTGTATGTCTTCAATCCTTCTAAATTATTTTAGGCTTGTTTTATGGCATTAAATATGGTTCTATGTTCTATGTGTGTTAAAGAAGAACGTCTATTCTACTGCTGTTGGACAGAATGTTCTGTGTGTGAGTGTGTGTGTGTGTATGTGTGTGTGTGTGTGTGTGTGTGTGTGTGTGTAGATAGATCGAGTAGGTCTACTTGGTTGATAGGGTTGCTCAAGCCTCTATTTCCTTTTTATTTTCTATATAGCTGCTTCATCTACTATTGAATGTAGGATATTAAAGTCTCCAACTTTTACTGTTTAATTGTCTATTTCTCCTTTCAATTCAGTTTTTGGTTTACGTATTTTGGGTCTGTTGTTAGGTGCATATGTTTATCATTCTTATCTCTTTTTCCTTACATATTGACACTTTTATCATCACAAAATATTCTTTTTCTCTGATGACATTTTTTGTCTTAAAGTATGTTTTGTCTTATTTTAGTATTTTCTCCTCCCCACCCCAACCCCAGTTCTCTGTGCGTGGAATCTCTTTTTATATTATTTTATTTTAAACCGATTTATGTATTTGAACCTAAAATCTGTCTTTTTTTAGACAGTATACAGTTGGACACTGTGTTTTTTTAATCCATTTTGCCAGTCTCTATCTTTTGGTTAGAGTATTTAGACCATTTACATTTACTGAAATTACTGATAAAGTAGGATTTACATCTGCCATTTTGCTAATTGTTTCTGTATGCTTTATGTCTTTTTCATTCTTCCAGTCCTCCATTATTGCCTTTTGTGTCAAAATAGATATTTGCTAGTGTACCATTTTAATTCCCCTGTCATTTGTATTACTATATATATTTTGTTTTATGTAGTGCTTTTTAAAATCATATAGGAGAAAAAGGATTGTACATTTATACTTTGCTTTTTTATTTACCTATATAAATGGTAACTATGTGGTTGCAATTACTGGTGTTCTTTATATTTTACTGTGAATTCAAGTAACTGTCTAGTGTCCTTTTAGTTCAGTCTGAAGGATTTCCTTTAGTTACAGGGCAGATCTGCTAAAGACAAATTTTCTCAGTTTTTATTTATCTGAGAAATACCTAATTCCCCCTTCATTACAGAATGATAATTTTCTGGTTATTCCTAGTTCCTAGTTGACAGTCTTTTTCTTTTGGCACCTTGAATATACCACCTCAATTGCTTTCTGGCTTCCAGAATTTCTGAAGAGACATCAGTTTTAATTATTATTGAAGATCCCTTGTATGTAATGAGTAGTTTTTCTCTTGTTTCTTTCAATATTTTCTCTACATTTTTCAATAGTTTAACTATTACATATTTAGATGTAGATCTCTTTGAGTTTTTCCTACTTGGCTTCACTGAGCATCTTGAATGTGTAGATTAATATTTTTCAACAAATTTGAGGAGGTTTTGGCTATTGTTTCTTCAAATATTCTTTCTTCCCCTTTATTTTTCTCCTCTCCTTCTAGGACACCATTATGTGTATGTTCTCAGGCTTGATATTTCCTACAGGTTTCTGAGGCTCTGTTCTTTTTTCTTCATTCTTCTTTCTTTCTGTTGCTCAAATTAGTTAATCTCAATGGATTTTTTTTTCAATTTTGCTGATTCTTCTTTCTTTTTCTAGCTCAAATCTGCTCTTGAGCTCCTCCATTGGATTTTTTCAATTTATTATATTTCACAACCCCAGATTTTCTATTTTTTAAAATAGTTTCTATCTCTATATTGATATTCTCCATTTAGGAGATATTTCCATACTTTTTTCCATGGTTTTCTTTACTTCTTTGAATTTATTTACCATAGCTGATTGAAAGTCATGTCTCAGATTCCTCAGGGAATCCACTGTTCCTCATAGACAGTTTGTATTTATTTTTTTATTTTTCTTGTGCTTGGGCCATACTTTCCTGTTTCTTTGCACATACTATAATTTTGTTGTTATTAAAAACTGGACATTTAAAATAATATAGGTAACAACTCTGGAAATCAGATCCTACTCCCCAGAGTTTATCATTGGTGCTTTGTGTTTAGTGATTTTCCAGGACTAATTCTATAAAGTCTGTATTCTTTATTTGGTGGAGCTGATGAAGTCCCTGCTTCATTAGCTTACTGTTCAACTAATGATTGGACATAGATTTCCTCAATTTCCTTAAACCAATATGTTTCTCAGCCTTCATCAAGATATCATCTGTGTTGGGGAATGATTTCAACACTCCAATAGGTAGTTGACAACTGTACCTTAGCCTTCACTTTCTGATTATGCAGATTCTCAAGGTCAGGTGTGATGGGGACCTTCTCAAAAGTCTTTTCTAGGTATGTACACTGCTCTGCATTCATGTATGGCCTTCTAAATTTCCAAGAATATGTCATAGCTCTTCAAATTCCTTTATGGACATATTTCCTGATTTTTCCTTTAAAGACTTTTGGCTGTCAATTTCTTGTTAGCCTCAGTTGATATTGCCACCATAGGCAATTGTGATGCTAAACAATTGCCATTGATTGTTTCTGACAAATTCCTTAGGGACAGGGCTGTTCACAAAGAACAGAGATTCTGTATCAAATAAAGAGACCCCCTAAGATGGGGGCTTTTTACATTTGTTGATTTTTTAAAAGTCTCACTTATTGTGTCATATTCAGATAACAATGAAATTGACCCTTTCTAAGAATACTGATGAATTTTGATAATGTCTACATTCATGTAACCAGTATCACAATCAAGATATAGAATATTTCCATCACCTTCAAACAGTTCCCTTTTGCCCCTTTATAATCAATCCTTTCACCTAGACACAGGCCCTGGAAAACACTCTTTCTTTCCTTCTAGTTTTGCCTTTTCTATAATGTCATATACATACAGTCATACATAGCCTTTTGTGGGATGTACATTTTTTAAAGTGCATTTTTGATGCCTTGTGAGAATGAACTGGAAAGAGCCAAAAGAGGAAGCAGTGGGAACAGCAGAAAGCTATTATTCTAGTCCAGGTACAAGATGGTGGGAACTGAAGTACATTGGTAATAGTGCAGATAGAGAAAGCATTCATTGTACATAAAAACCACAAAAATGACTCCTAATTAGTCTGTGTGGTTGTAGCTTTTACTGAGCTGGGGATACTGGTAGACAGAAATACCAAGAATCCTAATTCAATTACATAGAAAACCTTTTAGGTTAAGAAAAATATCATGCTCCTTATAGCAAGCTATCAGAATTTACACAGTTTAAAATTTAAGCCCTGATTAAAGATGGCAATGTGAGAGGTGAGACAGAGGCTTCCCCCTAAAATCTCATATAATATGAAAATATAATTAACATAACTAATCCTGAAAGAGCAACAGGAAAGGAATGCGCCAGACTGCATACACCTGGAGAAAAGAGCAGACCTCATGGAACAGGGTAACATACCAAAGCTGTGGCCTGGTGTGACCCAAGTCCTTCCCCCAACCCAGGCCACTGGTGGGAGGAAGAGAAATGGAGCAGAGAGGGAGTGGAGGCCTGGGACTGCTGAATACCTAACTCCGGAGATCTGCTCTGGGAGCACAAACCTACATTTCATGGTGCTTGCATGATACTCTTGTAATTAAGGGGTTGGAAAACTAAGACAGGCAGAATTCCTGGACAGACTGAGATTCCAGCCACTTGTGGAAAGCAGGGATCCATATCCAGCTGCTCTGGGACAGTGGAGACAGGCATAGCAGCCGGGAAGCAGGAAACAGCTCTTTCCTCCTCCCCAGGCACCAATACCACTCCCCTGCAACCCCCAACATTGCTTCAGGGGCTGAGAAGATCCAGAGAGTAGACCTTCTGGGCATAGAGGGTGCCATATACAAATATGAAAAGCCAAAGGAACATGGTTCAGAGTAAAATTATTAATACAACTCCTGAGAAAGATTTAAATGACATCAACTTCATGAATCTTCCTGAAATAAAAATCATTAACATGCTCATGGAGGTATGGAAAGATATTCAAGAACTCAGGAATTAATTCCGGTCAGAGATCCAATCACTGAAGAGCACAGTGGAGGGTATTAAAAGCAGATTAGATATGGTGGAGGAAACGCTAAATGAAATAGAAACTAGAGAAGAGAAATACAAAGAAGCTGAGGCACAGAGAGAAAAAAGGATCTCTAAAAATGAAAGAATATTGAAAGAACTGTGTGACCAATCCAAACAGAACAATATTTGCATTATAGGGGTACCACAAAAAGATGAGAGGGAAAAAGGGATAGAAAGTGTCTTTGAGGAGGTAATTTCCAAAAACTTCCCCAATCTGGGGAAGGAGAAAGTCTCTCAAGCCATGTAGATGCACAGATATCCCAACACAAGACACCTAAGGACAACAACACCAAGACATATAGTAATTAAAATGGCAAAGATCAAGGATAAGGACAGACTATTAAAAGCAGCCAGAGAGAGAAATAAGATCACATACAAAGGAAAACCCATCAGGCTATCATCAGACTTCTCAGCAGAAACCTTACAGGCCAGAAGGGAGTGGCATGATGTATTTAAGGTAATGATGCAGAAGGGCCTGGAACCAAGATTAAGTTATCCAGCAAGATTATCATTTAAATTTGAAGAAGGGATTAAACAATTTCCAGATAAGCAAAAGCTGAGAGAATCTACCTCCCACAAACCATCTCTACACTACATTTTGGAGGGACTGCTATAGATGGAAGTGTTCCTAAGGTTTAATAGCTGTCACCAGAGATAATAAACCCACAGTAAAGAAAGTAGAAGTGCTAATTACTAAGTAAATGCAAAATTAAATTAACTATCCCCAAAGTCAATCAAGGGATAGACAAAGAGTACAGAATATGATACCTAATACATAAAGAATGGAGGAGGAAGAAAAAGGGGGAGAAAAAAAAGAACCTTTAGACTGTGTTTGTAATAGCATATTAAGTGAGTTAAGTTAGACTCTTAAATAGTAAGGAAGTTAACCTTGAACCTTTGGTAACCACAAATCTAAAGCATGCAATGGCAATAAGTAGATAACTATAATCACCTGAAATGTAAATGGACTGAATGCACTAATCAAAAGACATAGAGTCACTGAATGGATAAAAGAACAAGAGCCATCTATATGCTGCCTGCGAGAGACTCACTTTAAACCCAAAGACATACACAGATTAAAAGTGAAGGGATGGAAAAAGATATTTCATGCAAGTTACAGGGAGAAAAAAACTGCAGTTGCAGTACTTGTATCAGACAAAATAGACTTCAAAACAAAGAAAGTAACAAGAGATAAAGAAGGAGTTACATAATGATAAAGTGGTCAATCCAGCAAGAAGATATAACCATTATAAATATCTATGCGCCCAACACAGGAGCACCTACATATGTGAAACAAATACTAAAAGAACTAAAAGAGGAAATAGAATACAATGCATTCATTCTAGGAGACTTCAACACTCCACTCACTCTGAAGGACAGATCGACCAGACAGAAAGTAAGTAAGGAGACAGAGGCACTGAACAACACATTAGAACAGATGGACCTAACAGACACCTATAGAACTCTACACCCAAAAGCAGCAGAATACATATTCTTCTCAAGTGCACATGGAACATTTTCAAGAATACATCATATATTAGGTCACAAAAAGAGCCTCGGTAAATTCAACAAGATTGAAATTGTACCAACCAGTTTCTCAGACCACAAAGGTATGAAACTAGAAATAAATTATGCAAAGAAAATGAAAAAGGTCACAATACATGGAGGCTTAACAACATGCTCTTAAATGACCAATGGATCAATGACCAAATAAAAACAGAGATCAAGCAATATACGGAGACAAATGACAACAATAATTCAACACCTCAGAATCTGTGGGATGTAGTGAAGGCCATGCTAAGAGGAAAGCATATTGCAATACAGGCCTACCTCAAGAAAGAAGAACAATCCCACATGAACAGTCTAAACTCACAATTAACAAAACTAGAAAGAAGAACAAATAAGGCCCAAAGTCAGTAGAAGGAGGAACAAAATAAGGATCAAAGCATAAATAAATAAAATTAAGAAGAATAAAACAATAGAAAAATCAAAGAAAGCAAGAGCTGATTCTTTGAGAAAATAAACAGAATAGATAAACCCATAGCCAGACTTATCAAGAAAAAAAGAAAGTCTACTCACATAAACAAATTCAGAAATGAGAAAGGAAAAATCACTACAGACACTACAGAAATACAAAGAATTATTAGAGAATTCAATGAAAAATTATATGCTAACAAACTGGATAACCTAGAAGAAATGGACAACTTTCTAGAAAAATACAACCTTCCAAGGCTGACCCAGTAAGAAACAGAAAATCTGAACAGACCAATTACCAGCAATGAAATTGAACTGGTATTCAAAACCTACCTAAGAACCATATCCCTGGACCAGATGGCTTCACCACTGAATTTTATCAAACATTTAGTGAAGACCTAATATCCATTCTCCTTAAAGTTTTCCAAAGAGTACAAGAAGAGGGAATATTTCCAAACTTATTATATGAGGCCAGCATCACTATAATACCAAAACAAGGCAGACACCACAAAAAAAGAAAATTACAGACAAATATCCCTGATGAACATACATGCAAAAATACCCAACAAAATATTAGCAAAACAAATTAAAAACTACATCAAAAAGATCATCCATCATGATCAAGTAGGATTTATTCCAGAGATGCAAGGATGGTACAACATTCAAAAATCCATCATCCACCACATTAACAAAAAGAAGGACAAAACCACATGATCATCTCCATAGATGCTGAAAAAGCATACAACAAAATTCAACATCCATTCATGATAAAAACTCTCAACAAAATGGGTATAGAGGGTAAGTACCTCAACATAATAAAGGGAATATATGACAAACCCACAGCCACATTATACTTAACAGTGAGAAGCTAAAGCTTTTCCTTTAAGATCGGGAACAAGACAAGGATGTGCACTCACCTCACTACTATTCAACATAGTACTGGAGGTCCTAGCCATGGCAATCAGACAACACAAAGAAATAAAAGGTATCCAGACTGGCAATGAAGAAGTTAAACTGTCTCTGTTTGCAGATGATATGATATTGTACATAAAAACCCTAAAGAATCCACTCCAAAACTACTAGATCTATTATCTGAATTCAGCAAAGTTGCAGTATACAAAATTAATACACAGAAATCCGTGGAATTCCTATACACCAACAATGAAAAAACAGAGAGAGAAATCAGGAAAACAATTCCATTCACAATTGCATCAAAAAGAATAAAATACCTAGGAATAAAACTAACCAAGGAAGTGAAAGACCTATATTCTGAAAACTACAAGACACTCATGAGAGAAATTAAAGAAGATACTAATAAATGGAAACACATTCCATGCTCATGGATAGGAAGAATTAATATTGTCAAAATGGCCATCCTGCCTAAAGCAATCTACAGAGTTGATGTAATTCCTATCAAAATACCAACAGCATTCTTCATCAAACTAGAGAAAATCATTCTAAAATTCATATGGAACCACAAAAGACCCCAAATAGCCAAAGAAATCCTGAGAAGGAAGAATAAAGCTGGGGGGTTATGCTCCCCAACTTCAAGCTCTACTACAAAGCCACAGTAATCAAGATGATTTGGTACTGTCAGAAGGACAGACCCATACACCAATGGAACAGACTAGAGAGCCCTGATATAAACCCAACCATGTATGGTCAATTAATATATGATAAAGGAGCCATGGACATACAATGGGGAAATGACAGCTTCTTCAACAGCAGGTGTTGGCAAAATTGGACAGCTACATGCAAGAGAATGAAACTGGATTATTGTTTAATCCCATACACCAAGGTATACTTGAAATGGATCAAAGACTTGAATGTAAGTCATTAAACCATAAAATTCTTACAAGACAACATAGGCAAAAATCTCCTGAATATAAGCGTGAGCAACTTCTTTCTGAATGCATCTCCTCGAGCAAGGGTAACAAAAGCAAAAATGAACTCATGGGACTATTCAAACTAAAAAGTTTCTGTATGGCAAAGGACACCATCAACAGAACAAAAAGGCATCCTACAGTATGGGAGAATATATTTGTAAATGACATATCTGACAAGGGGTTAACATCCAAAATATATAAAGAACTCACCTCAACACCCAAAAAGCAAATAACCCGATTAACAAATGGGCAGGGGATATGAAGAGACAGTTCTCCAAATAAGAAATTCAGATGGCCAACAGACACATGAAAAGATGCTCCACATCACTAATCATCTGGGAAATGCAAATTAAAACCACAATGAGATATCACCTCACACCAGTTAGGATGGCCAGGATCGAAAAGACTAAGAACAACAAATGCTGGCAAGGATGCGGACAAAGGGGAACCCTCCTACACTGCTGGTGGGAATGTAAACTAGTTAAAACCATTGTGGAAAGCAATATGGAGATTCTCAAAAAACTAAAAATCGAAATACCATTTGACCCAGGAATCCCACTCCTTGGAATTTACCCAAAGAATACAACTTCTCAGATTAAAAAACACATATGCACTCCTATGTTTATTACAGCACTTTTTACGATAGCCAAGATATGGAAGCAACCTAAGTGTCCATCAGTAGATGAATGGATAAAGATGATGTGCTACATATACACAATGGAATACTATTCAGCAATAAGCAAGAAACAAATCCTACCATTTGCAGCAACATAGATGGAGCTGGAGTATATTATGCTCAGTGAAATAAGCCAGGGGGAGAAAGACAAGTGTCACATGATTTGCCTCATTTGTGGAATATAACAATGAAACAAAAAATAAGGAACAAAATAGCAGCAGAATCAGAGACTCCAAGAAGGGACTAATGGTTGCCAAAGGGGAAGGCTGTGGGAGGGTGGGTTGGGAAGGAGGGAGAAGGGAATGAGGGGTATTATGTTTAGTACACATGGTGTGGGGGATCATGGGGAGAACAGTGTAGCACAGAGAAGGCAAATAATGAATCTGTGGCATGGACAATAACTGCACTGGGTATGGGCGGGGACTTGATAATATGGGTAAATGTAGTAACCACATTTTTTCATGTGAAACCTTCATAAGAGTGTATATCAATAATATCTTAATAAAAAAAATTTAAGCCCATTCATCTGTTCTCATGGGTGCTTAGAGTTCTCTACATAAATACCTATTTCTGCAGGCAGTCAAGAAAATGCTTGTATCAAACAGATCTACTGTGGGGAAGTTGGGCTTCCTATGGCCAGGATCCTCAATGAACTTAAATGATGTAACTGGCCTATTGCTAGGCTACAGTTAGCAACAGGCTAGGCTAGGATGCTGCTTCCACATCTGTAGGTAATAAGCTATTATTGCACTATATAGAGAGCTCAGCCCAGTGCTCTGGGCAGAGGTAAAGGCGCTAGTGCGCTACCTACTGCTGGGAGAACAAGCCGGGTAATTAAACGCTTTCAGCCCAAGAACGTTTTGCTGTTGATTTCTTTGGTCACACTGAATCCATAGTGAACTCGCCCAGGGCTGAAACCCATTGGCAAGACATCTACCATGGACTATATATCTGTGGGCAGAGTCCTAAATAGAGCTTTAACTTCTTTCCTTGTACTGACAAGCTGAACAGGAGACTCTTTGCTTTGCCAGTCTTCCACTTAAAACAGAACCTAATTAGATCATCCTCTGGCTTTGATCAGAGAGGGTCTTCAGAAAGTGTAACAGGTTGGAATGGACTTGATTGTCAGACAGAAATCAGCATACCAAAAACAAAGCATTAACCAAAGCCAAGAAAACAATATTGGTTGAGACATGGCTTGGTATGGGGCTCTAGGTATTTCAAACAGCTGGGTGTGATAGAAGCAATTAGGAACAGCAGTAATTGCCCGGCAGGCAACATTGCCATTTGCTGAGGACAGAGTTGATACATTTAGACACAAAGGCTGCCAGGCTGCCATTGTAGCCTTTCACTTTGGGAGACATCTTCTGGTCTCCATTACAATGAAGTTTAAGCTGCCCACCCCATTAAAATATCAAGATGGGGGGAAAAGAGGTCTTGAAATAAGTCTTTCAAGGCTATTGCCATGGTTGGTTTTACTTATGAAGTGAGGTTCCTTTACATACTTGTTTTACCATTTCTTTCCTTTAAGTTATGAAAGAACCAGGTCTCTTAGCCTCATCACCAGAATGCTGTGGAGCCAACTTTTGTTCTCTCCACAGTGGGGCTATAATCACACTTAGAATATCCTCTTTTGTTCTTCCCCACACATGGAAGAGTGAGTTCAGGTGCTCTTCTGCACCTTTTCTGTGCAAGTCCTGAACCTTTCATCGAGTTTTAGAATACCTAGCTCCACAAGTAGAAGTGTTGTGGCAATTTGGAATCCCCCTTTCTTTCCCCTTGTTCAGAAATGCCCAATCACAAGTAGCTGTTCTTGCATCAGATTACTTTATTCCAAATTCCAGGTCAAGGAAAAAAAGAAGGGTCCCCACCCTCAGAGCTAGTGAAAATTGTGACAATATGTACAATATGTCTATAGGGAAATAGAAATTTGCCAGTAAGGAGATAGGTTCCTGAGCTTCCTAGGGAAAAGTAAAATAAATCTAGGCACATTTACAGGCAATGTAAGTATTGCCAGTATTAAGGAGTCACTCCTTATTTTGGAGTATATAATTGAAATAAACCAAAACAGAAATGCTGATCTGGAAGCCTAGAGACCTATATCTCATCATATTGTGCTTAACAAGCTGTGTACTCTAGATCATGACTTTAACTTTGTTCTGTTTCAAAGAGTTTTGAGGGACACAACTCAATCCATAACAGGGATATTCCAGTTGTCTAATCTACCTCCCCATTTGTTATGAGGACTCAGGAGGATAATGTCTTTAAACATGATGTCTTTATGGAAAACTTCCTTTGGAATAACAGAAAACTATTCACATGCCTGAAAGAATGTCTTCCCCTTACTTATCACTTACTGTAAGGATGTAGTAATATTTCATAAAACTCAAATTGTCAACATTAACACTTTATAAGATTTCACAGTTTATTAATTTCATTAATATACATTATCTATCCCACTTTAGCCTGTGAGGTGAGCAGGGCAATACTATTATCCTCATTCTAGAGGTGAAAAAATGAGACTGAGATACTAAAATGACACAATCGAAGGCACAGTCTAACAATGGAAGAACTGATACTAGTTCTTAAGGTGTCAGCCTCCTGGTTGTGATGCTTTCTGCCACACCATGATACTGAGATGACAATTTCTCCTTGGAGCTTTCCTTTTCTCATCATTAGGTGGCCTGTTGCAGAGACCAGAGGTCATCTCCTGATCCACTAAAACTTGTTAGTGTTATGAAACTTCTGTTCAATTGGAGCAAACACCCAGTATTTTGGTGCTGGAAAGGAAAGGTGGGATAAGAGAGAAGGGGCCAGTAAAAAAGGACAAAGGTAAGAAGTAAATACAACGAGTAGGTGATCTCCCAACTCAGCCAGCAAGCCATGAATTAAGTGCGGTGTATACGATAACTAGCAGTCATTTAGTACAGGATAATTGTTACCAGCTGTTCAAAACCCAAGACTGAAGGAGTGATCTGTAAACAGTTATCTGAACAAGCAGGCAGACAGCTCCAAAATGAAGCTGTGCACCAGGGTCTAAAGGCTATGTTTCATTGTCCAGAGATAGCCTTGCCCTGAGATGAATCCTTTATGTTCATTAACTACTGTTACACAAATCTATTGGCCTGGCCGAAAGTTTCTAGAGAACACTCTGTCATGAATCTGTGGGGGATTAGCCAAAGAAGGGGTAAATAAGAACATCTGAGTCCTGAAACCCCAAGAGTACTCTCAGTATGGACCTCCCACTTTCTTCCATATAGCTCAGTGAGCAAACACAATCTTATCCACCATCAATGCCCATTTCCTCACTGAATTGCCCTGCCTACCTTTCAATAGATAAATATAAACATGACTCCAAAGACTGATATCTATCTTTAATTTAGAACTCAAATGCAGCTGAAGTACCTGGAAACCTTCAAAGCAACAACAAAAATACAGGCAGAAAATGAACAAGAAGATGCTGGAATGTCTTATCATACCTGAAAGCAAGGACACTGTCAAAGACTAAGAGTTAAGTCAGAAGTTCAAGAATCATCTCAAAGAAGCTTCCATTGATTAAAGTGGGGCAATTTGAGCAGTGACATGAATAAAACCATACCAAGGAATTAAACACTTCAAATATATTAAAACCCAAGAGTTCATAAGATTAAAAACAATACTCACCATCATCTTTGGAGCTGGCTAGGGAATTAATACATTACTCAAGAAACTGCTAAATAAAAGACTCAAGCAGTTAGCCTGATTTCATATAGGAACTGTACTGCAGACAACACAGTTGATGAGGGAAGGATTTTCTTTATAGAAGGGTTCCCAGTAATAAATATTATCATTTTGGAAACTAAATAATGGATCTAAGCAAAGATCAATTATGGCCACTAATAAAAAAGTAAGACAATGGGATATTATGTTTCTCCTGATAAAAGTACACATCACTACTTACAAAGGATCTTTTTAAGAAGTTATGCCAAATCAGATCTCAAGATCTAACTACCATTAAAAGGATATGCAACAGAAAAACACGCCAGAAAATCAGAAAAATCCAGAATGTGGGAAATTCCACAGGACAAATTGTTTAGTTTCTTCAATAATTAAAATAAGAAGAAAAAGAGAGAGAGAGAGAGAGAGAGAGAGAGAGAGAGAGAGACACACACACACACACACACACACACAGAAAACTGTGATTGACTGAATAGTTGGCCTCCATTATTCACCACTTTCTACATCCACACCCATGCCATGGCCCCACTGTGGAAGGAGTGTACTTCCCTGCCTTTGACTCTGGGCTTTGCAATAAGAATTGTTTGAAAGAACAGGATGGAGCACAAGTGACAGAGCAAAGCTCTGGGCTAAGGTCTTAATAGAACTCGTGATTTCCACTCAACTCTTACTTCTTTTGGGAAGAGCTTCCCTTGGGTAGCTGTTGACCCTTTAGCCTGGGCAGTGAGCAGATCAATGACAATAATAGTGGGCTGAAGACAGGAAGCCACAGGCTAATATTCTAGACAAGACATACAACCCCAAGAAAGGGAGGGCATTCTCTCCATCCCAACTCCTCCCCGTATCTGCCACTACCACCAGTCATGACTACATTCCTGACTTCTCTGAAGATGGAGTGAAACCAGAGGAAGCTGATTGAAGAATAAGAAACAGCATGAAGTATCTAATTCAAACCTACCATAAATTAATTTTAGTTCCCAATCGTTAGTAGCTTGAATACCAAAGCTAGTAAAATACATCAGCTGTACACTAAAATAGAATCCTTTCCTCTTGAGACAAAGAGAAATAGAATGCGTCACTACCATCACTAGGTTAAAATATTTATGTGGAGTGTTTATGGGTAGAGACCTAAGCTGTAAGTCTTTACTTTCTTCCCAGAGAAAAACAACTGGAAGAAACCTAAAGGGACAGGGCCCCACTCAGCCCTCAGCATACCACATAAATTCAAACCATCAACCCAAGAGGTCCCAGAACCACTTCAATTAGCAGTCAATCCAGAAGGTGAAAGTATGTGATGATCTCTCCCAAATCCAGGAACTTCAGCATTTATAAACTGTAGAAGGTGATAATTTCCAAAAATGGCTACAGCAATATTTCCAAGCCCACATGCTCTTCCAGAACTTTGTTACTCTCCATCAAGAGGTGGAATCTGTTTTCCCTCCCCTTAACCTAGGCAAGACTTTGTGAATAATTTGATGAACACAATGCCGTGGAAGTGACAATGTGTGACTCAGCCTGTTACAAAGTTTCTCTCTCTCTCAAGAAGCTTGTGCTTGGAACCCTGTCACCATGCTGTGAGGAAGTCCAATCCAGCCCATTTGGAGAGACCATTTGGTGGAGCCCATGTGGACAGGAACTGAGACTGCAAGCCAGCAAACAGCATCAATCACCAAATATGTGAGTGAATAAGCCCTCAGATGATTCCAGCCTCTAGCTTACGGGTCTCTTAGCTGAGACCCAGACATCCTGGAGCAAAGCATGCTACCACTTTTGTGCCCTGTCTGAATTCCAAACCCACTGAATCTGCAAGAAAGCAGAGTTAATATGTAAATGCAGCCCCTGAATACCAAGCATCTCAATGGCCTAGAGTCCCAGTGCTCTGATACCCCTCTACTGGTTTCCCATCATAGTCATTTTGGCCTCAGCAATGTATAAATAAAATGACCAGAGGAGTTAGCCCTGGGTGGAAGAAGTTTTATTTTTTATTATTATAAGAGACTTACAGTTTCATTGTGATTTTTATTTTAATTTAGAAGTCTTACAGTTAAAGTGAAGGTTGTCCTTTGTTCTCTTATCTAACTCAACTATCCTACTCATCTCAAAAGTATTAAGTATTTGACATCTCAAAAGTAGCTACTGGTGTACTACATCTTTGCAAATCTATCACTGGTGTTCTACATCTTTCAAGAACTTTTACTACGTGATGTGTATACATCATATTTAATACATACATAGATACATATATATATATACATTTAAAGAACATAAATGGGTTCATACTATTTTGTGTCATGAATTTGCTTCTGCATTTAATAATATATATGATATATAATATATATGATATAATAATATATATGATATTATATATGTATATCATATATACATATGTATATCATATACATATGTATATCATATACATATATATCATATGATATATATGTATCATATATATTATTAACTTTAGACTATTACACACAACAGTGCAACAAGCATCTTTGTTGAACACACCGGGATACTTCTGTGGCATTGATTCCTAAAAGTATGACACATGTGGGAGTCCTCTGGTACTGATTTCTAAAAGTATTCTTTCTGGGACAAGGGCATGTGAATTTTAAATTTTGTATCATCCTGATTTTTAAGATAAGGGAGCTTAAGAAGAAATTTGTCCAAGGTCACACAACTGGAGAATGGCAGAGCCAAGACTCAAACCCAAGTTATCTGACTCCAAGTCCCATGTACTTTCCATGGTGTCATGCTGTCTAGGAAGAGCCAGAACTGAATCACAACCAATGCCCATCAGGTGGATCCCTATGTTTCTTTAAATGCTTGACCACTGCTCCGGAAACAAGAAGGAAAACAGAGCCCTAATCACTTCCTACATAACCTTTAAGCAAAGTGATTCATTTTCTATAATTCACGGTACACTAAGTGCTATTACAAACACCACCACCCCCAACCACCCCAAATATCAGTAGAAAACACAATATAGTTTTATTTGCAACTTATGTCACAGTTCAAAACAGAATGGTGGTGGAGAGATACTCTGTTCCTTGTAGTCATTCAGAGACCCAGCCGCCTACCACAAAGTGATCTCAAGTTCTGGAGCACTCAGAGGGGTGTGAACTAACTACCACTCTCTTAATCAACTTGGCCTAGAGGTGTCAAATCACTTCCACTCCTGTTTCATTGGCAAAACTCAGTCAAATGTCTGGACAAAACTATAAGGAAAGTTGGGTATTAAAGTCTACCTATGTGCTCAGGAGGAAAAGTAGACATGTTTTGATGAACACATAGCATTTCTCTGCCAAAGTAAGGAAATGGATCATATAAATATAATGAACATTGTAATTTTATGTCAACTTGACTGTGTCACGTGGCACCCAGACACACTATTTCTGGTGTGTCAGTGAAGGTATTTCCAGATGAGATTAGCATTTGAATCCACAGACTCAGTAAAGTAGACTGCCCTGTCCATTGTGGGTAGGCATCTGCAAATCTCTTGACAGTTTGAATAGAACCAAAAATGGAGGAAGAAGGAATTTAACTCTTTTTTTCTTCCTGCATCACTCAGCTGGAACATCAGTTTTCTCCTGCCCTTGGACTGGAATGTACCACATCAGCTACCCTGATGCTCAGGGCTTCAGACTCCGACTGGAATGACACCACTGACTTTTCTAGGTCTCCAGCCTACAGATGGCAGCACGGTACTTATCAGCCTCCATAATCAGGTGAGCCAATTCTTCATAATCTCTGTCTCTGTCTTTCTCTACTTCTCTCTCTCTTTGTTTCTCTCTCTCTCTACACCTGCACCCACACACTCACATGTATCTGTTTGCTCTGTTTGCCTAGAGAACCTAGACTGATACAACATTATTGAGCAATTACTCAATAAATATATTACAAACATTTACTGAGCAATTGCTACATGGTAGTTAATACTATAAGCATGCTAGTTAATGATCTCATATTATCTGCACACCAGCTCTAGATAAAAACTATTTTCTCTTTCACGTGTTACAGATGAGAAAACTGAGGAACAGAGATTAAGTTATTTGCTCAAGTTCATGCAGCCAGTAAGCAGAGCAGGAGTCCGGACAGACTGGCTCAGGCCCAGGATTCTTTAGGTGGCCTTTTAGATCCCAGATCAGACCCTCTCATCTTGGGAAAACACACCAACGAACAGCACTGCGTGTGCTATAAAAACAGTTTTAAATTCACCTTTTTTCATGTAAATGTATTTGAATTTTTTCCAGGAATGCTCTTTATTGCATCCTGGCCTCAACACCAGATCTAATTAATCATCTTTTTAGGTCCCCCATCCATTATTCTCTGTGGCAGCTACAAATCCCTCTCTAGGAAGAAAACCTTCAAGTCTTGCCCTAAGAGGAAGGCTGGGGGAGACAAGGAGGGGTCTTGTTCCTGTTTGAATCAATTGTTTACTTAACCCTGTGGCTGAATTACAAGCAGTTTTTTTTAAGGCTAAAGAGAGAATTAAACTGGTCTATATAATGACTTAGAACGGAGAGGGCCAAAGTGTGATCAGGGCTCCAAATGTGCAGGAATGCATCCATTTCTTTTCATATATTTGGGTTTTTTTCCATACCGTGTTAAAAAGTAGCAAAGAAGAGAAGGAGTGGAGAGGTAGATGAGGAGATACAGATGAAGAGGGAGCAGAAAGGGAGAAAAGTTGAGGAGGAAGAGTAGGAGGAGGCGGCTCAGGCATACCAGCCAGCTTTTCAGAGATGCTAAAGGTAAGGTTTGTGTTCGTTCTACTCGAGGAAGAAGCAAGTCTGATACCCATCTGCTAGGCTTAGCCAAGGCAGTATTGAAATAGTTATACAATGGAAAAACAGAAAGACTTGCAAATCAGTTGGCAAATATCCAGTGCTTTCAGCCTCCTGAGGCTCTGCCATCACACTAGGTGCTTGGTCCACATCCTATGACCAAGATTTCCATACCATCTGCAACCAAAGTGATATCTTCTGATACTGCAGGGGTCTCCCTGGACCTTCCCCATCACCAAGGTGATTGCCTGATCTTCCTGTCCTACATGTTGGTCAATATTTTGACTATAACCTCTGGGCAGAAATCCTTACACTGCAGCCATTATCTCAAGCCTTCCTTGCTGATGGGATTCTGGGTAGACTAACCCAAAATATATCAATTTGGCATATTGATTATTTTAAATTAAAGTTATTTAAGAAACAGCCTGACTATCTTTTGTCCTCCTGGAAGCAAGAAATAAATCTCCTATGTAAAAGGTACTCTCCCTGTACCAGGAGGTAAAGGGACATCCTTATCACCAGAGACAGGGAATCCAGGGCTGAGAAGGCTGTAGAAACACACATTATTACTTCTTCATGAATTTATTATCCCAAACCCAATAGTGGTCAGTATCGAACTTTTTTGTCTTGTTAGTTCTTCATAAATTTATTGTTTTTTGTTAAAAGGTGTAAAAGCTGCCTACTTTGGTCGCTTGAATCTCATATTTCAATGAACTTCTACACATAAGAAATTAAATTTGGTTTTCTCCTGGTAAGCTGTCTAGGTCAATTTAATTATTAGGCCAGCCAAGAACCTAGAAGGGAATAAAGAAAAGCTGAAGTTGTCACTGAGTTCTTTCACTCCTCTCTCCAGTCCCATGTGTATCCTAATGACCATTACTTTGAACCCTTTATCAGGTCAATTGCTTATCTCCATTTTATTTAGCTCATTTTCTAATGTCTTTTCTTATTCTTTTGTTTGGAACATATTTCTTTGCCTCCTCATTTTGACTAACTCTCTGTGTTTGTTTTTATGACAAGTCAGCTGTCTGCTGGTCTTGAAAGCAGTGACCTTCTGTAGTAAACAGCACAGTATCCCTGGTCACCAGAACCAGGTGTTCTAGGGATGTCCCCTTTGTGGGTTGCATGCACCCTCCTGTTATGGCTGGGCCACAAATGGTGAGAGCATACTAGTGGGTGGGGTCAGCCCTTGCCCCGTTGTCAGCAATGTTTGTTCTGACTATTGTGGATGCACTGGTGGGGAGGGCTTACTCCTGATGTGGTTGCCTGAGAGGACCAGCCCTATCTACTGTAGCTCCTTCAATCCCCTAGGCAGGAGTCACTTTGGAGGGGTGCCTTCCATGGTGTACAGGTTGGGTGAAGTAAGTCCACAGGGGAGTGCTAGAGCACAAGCTGTGTTGGCACAGTAGATGAAGAGTGTCAGAACTGACTCCCACAAGCCAGCCAGTGAGGCTAAAAGAAAGAAAGAAAAATGACACCTGCCAGCATCTTCTCCCCCAGAAAAAGTCCTATGATTTCCACCCCTCTAGCACATACTGCAAAGTTAGTCAATAAATCTATTTCACATACAACCTGGAGCTTTTCAAACTGCCATTTCTGTGCGGGGTCTCAGACCTATTAGCACAGCATGCTTGCCCTCCATGAGTGGAAACTCAGTGTCCCATAACTCTTCAGCAATCCTGGAGTTATACCCTGTGATTTTGAAAGTTTCCAGAGTTAATCCCTTCTGATTTTAAAAACTGGACATTGTGGGGCTTGTCTTCCCAGTGCAGATCCCCAGGTCTGAGGTGCCTGGTGTAGGTAGGGTCCCTTACTTTTTCATGTCTCACTCCCTTCCTACTTGTGTGTTAGGAGAGAGACATTTGGATGCCAATTGTGCCTCTACCCCTTTTACCCTTCTCAGTGTGAACTTCTCTATGTCAATAAGCTATGGAAGGTCTGTTCTGACAATCTGTAGGTCATTTTCAGAGTGAGTTGCTTTACATATAGTTGCTACCTCAGTTTGTACATGGAAAGAGGTGATCCCAGGAACTTCCTATTTCACCATCTTTCCAGAATCCCCCCATAACTCTTTTCTTATTTTATTGGTTGCTTTAGGGTTATAATATACACCTATAACTTATAAGTCTAGCTTCAAGTGATAACATTTTATGTATAAGAACTTTTAATACTATACATCCTTTCTGCCTTTTCAAGCTTTTGGTATTTCTGTCATACATTTGACCTATGTAATAAAGTCCAGAATATACTGATACTATCATTGTTTAAACAATTTTATTTTAGAGACATTCACTTAAGAAGAAAAATTATATACATGTACCCATATAGTTATCTTACCTATGCTCTTCATATCTTTGTGTAAATTTCCATATGGTATCATGTTCATTCTGTCTATAGAATTTCCTTTAATATTTCTCATAGGCATTATCATGCTGAATTATTTCAGTTTTCATGTTTCTGAAAATGTCTTTATTTCATCTTTAGTTTGAAAGGTATTTTCAGTGGGTATAATTCTGCCTACATAGTTTTTTTTTCCTTTCAGTACTTAAAAGATGTTCCACTGATTGTACACTTATATTGTTTCTAATGAGAAATCTGCTATGATTCATATCTTGTTTCTCTGTATGTAGTATGATTTTCTTCCTCTAGCTAATTTAATGTTTTATCATTAGTTTTGAGCAATTTCAAAATGGTATGCCACGATATAATTTTTGTGTTTGTTGTGTGTGAGGCTCATTAAAGTTAATGATCTTAACCTTCATGGGTTTATAAGTGGTTAACAGTGGGTTTATAAATTTCATCATTTCATGTGCTTCTTGGCCATCTGTATATCTTCTTTGGAAAAATGTCTATTCAGGTCCTCTGCCCATTTTTCAATTGGGTATTTGTCTTTTGGTTTTGAGTTGTATGAGTTCTTTACACATTTTGGATGTTAATCCCTTATCATTTGTGAATATATTCTCCTGTACTGTAGGTTGCCTTTTCATTTTGTTGATGGTTTTCTTGGCTGTACAGAAGCTTTTTAGTTTGAGGTAGTCTCACCTCTTTATTTTTGCTTTTGCTTCCCTTTCCTGGGGAGGTATATCCAGAAAAAAAATTACTCATGCTGTGTTCGAGATTTTTCACTGTTTTCTTCTAAGAGTTTTATGGTTTCATGTCTTATATTTGTATCTTTAATCCACTTGGACTTTAATTTTTTATATTGTGTTAGATGGTAATCCAGTTTCATTCTCTTGCATGTAGTTGTCTAGTTTTTCCAACACTATTTATTGAAGAGACTTTTTCCCATTGTATAGTCTTGCCTCCTTTTTCATATATTAATTGACCATGTCGGTGGAGGTTACTTCTGAGCTCTTTCTGCTCTCAGCCTATGTATCTGTACCTGTGCCAGTACCGTACTGTTATAACTATAGCTTTGTAGTATAGCTTGAAATCAGGGAGTGTGATACCTCCAGCTTTGTTCTTTCTCAAGATTGCTTTGGTTATTAAGGGTCTTTTGTCATTCTACACAAATTTTCGGATTATTTTCTCTAGTTCATTGAAAAATGTCATTGGTATTTTGATAGGGACTGCACTGAATCTGTAAATTGCTTTGGGCAGGATGGCGATGTTGATAATATTAATTCTTCTTCTCCATGAGCACAGGATAGATTTCCATTTATTTGTGTCTTAAATTTCTTTCATCAGTGTCTTACAGTTTTCAGGGTACAAGTCTTTCCCCTTCTAGGTTAGATTTATTCATATGTATTTTATTCTTTTTGATGTAATTGTCAAATTGGAACATTTTCTGCAATTAATTCCTTTAAAAAATGTTCCCACTTCCTCTTTTAGGGACTTAAAGTAAGTACATGTATGTTAAGTTATTTGTACTTTTCCTATAACTCATCATTATTATTTTTATTTTTTGAACTTTTTTGATATGTTTCATTTTGGATTATTTCTATAGCTATGTATTCAAGTTCACCAGTAGTTCTTCTGCAATGTATTATTTGATGTTAAATCCCAAACATGCATTTTCATCTCAGACACTGTAGTTTTTACCTTTAAAAGTTTGAGTTGGCTCTAATTAATATATTCAGTCTTTTCTTCAGATTTATGAATATACAGGATAAATTCATAACAATATTTTAATATCTTTGTCTACTATTATTATCCATTTTATTTCTGTAGCAGTTTCCATTGATTAGCTAGTGATTTTGGTTGAATAGAAGATATTGTGAATTTTATATTGTTGAGTGTTAGAATTTTTGTATTCCTATAAATATTCTTGAGCGTTGTTGTGTGACAGTTTTGCTTATTGGAGAGAAATAGATCCTTCTGGTCTTGGTCTTAAGTTTTGTTAGATGAATTTATTTGAGGACTAATTTATTATACTACTAAATAAAAATACTTTGAGTAATCTCCTTGATATATACTTAAGATATTAAGATTTTTCACCCTAGCTGGTAAGAACAAGCACTAATTCTAGCCCTGTATCCCTTTATTAGCGAGCCCTAGGGAGTATTCCTTTATTAATTTCTGGTGATTCTTTCCTTGGTTTTCCTCCCATGTATGCACTAATGAGTACTCGTCTGAATACCTAAGGCACACTATCTTCATATCTGTGAAGTTCTCTTCCTGTACTCTTCTCTCCTTCCTGCCATTCTGTCCTAGTTACCTTGGTCTCCCCAAACTCTCCACTCCATCTCTTCAACTCACAAGGTACATCAGGTACTGCCAGGAATCCTTTTTTTTTTTTTTTTTTTTTTGAGAGGGCATCTCTCATATTTATTGATCAAATTGTTGTTAACAACAATAAAATTCAGTATAGGGGGGTCAATGCTCAATGTACAATCATTAATCCATCTCAAGCCTAATTCTCGTCAGTCTCCAATCTTCTGAAGCATAACGAACAAGTTCTTACATGGTGAACGAATTCTTACAGAGTGAATAAATTCTTACATGGTGAACAGTACAAGGGCATTCATCACAGAAACTTTCGGTTTTGATCATGCAATATGACCTATAAACCATCAGGTCAAATATGAATATTCATTTGATTTTTGTACTTGATTTATATGTTGATCCCACATTTCTCCTATTATTATTATTATTTTTATTTTTAATAAAATGCTGAAGTGGTAGGTAGATGCAAGATAAAGGTAGAAAACATAGTTTAGTGCTGTAAGAAGGCAAATGTAGATGATCAGATGATCAGGTGTGTGCCTATGGACTAAGTATTAATCCAGGCTAGACAAGGGCAGCAAGACATCCACGGATGCAGAAGATTTCTCTCAAAGCAGGGGGGGTGAGGTTCTGAGCCTCACCTCTGTTGATCCCCAAATTCTCACCTGATGGCCCCCCTGCGACTGTGCCTGTCTTAGGTTGTTCCTCCCTTGAGGAATCTTACCCGTCTCTGGCTAACCAGTCATCTTCCGGGGCCATACAGGGAAATGTAAAGTTGGTAAGTGAGAGAGAAGCCATATTGTTTGCAAAGGTTAGCTTTTTACTTCTTTGCAGATTTATGCCCTGTGGCTTCTATGCCCAGCACTTGTCTCGAGGTATCTTTACCACCTGGAGGAATTATGATACTCGGTAAATTCGATATGAGGCACGAATTCTATTTAAGGTTTGTAATTAGGAAGGAAGAAGAAAAGCTATAGATGTAGCATATGAAGGAAACTTGGGAGGATTGATTATTTCTTTGACATATCTTCTTGTATAGTACCTTAAGTATGTATAGGTTTTAAACTACTAACTAATTTGCACACACATATTAACATAATAGGAATACGGTGACATAAACAAAGCAAATCTATAATTACCATCCATCTCCAGTGAAGCCAAGAAAACCATTTAGGCACCCTAGGCATTTGTGAAAATTTATCTATGATATGATGGATATTTTCCAACTGTACTTGAACCATCAGACAAATTAAAGCAGCCCATTTCTGGGATCTGTTCACATCCCATATGTTCTTTTAACCATAGATAGTCTATAGTCATGAGATTTTGGGGTGCTACAACTTGCACCCCTCCCAACTGCCAGGAATCCTTTTATGCTGAAGCCTAGAAAATCTCTCAAGGCAGTGAGCTGGGGCAATTTTATTGCTTACCTCATTTTTTCCCTGTCTCACATGGATCACTGTCCTTTGTTGCTTGATGTCTTGTATTTTGAAAACTGTTGTTTTAAAGTATTTTTCTGTTTTGTTTATGGTGGTTGTAGATTTTTCAGATGGGAGGGTGGATCTGGTCATGTTTACAGTAAGTGAACATGGAAGTCCTTCATTTATAATATTTTGATAAGGCTCTGCTTCCTCAGTTTTGCATTAGTTTTACTTCTGCTCACTCTTTAAAACTTGGTATTGTTTTTCATTGAACTGTTCTTTAACCTCATCCCTCTCTCCCTAGGGGATCTCATCCCAAAGTTTCAAGTAAACCCACATGTTGATGAATCCCAAACTTTCATTATAGCCTTGGCCTGTTCTTTTAATTTCTTGATCTATCTAGTGAATGACTTACTGTTCATCTTTTCCTAGGTGTCCCATAAGCTGCTTGAACTCCACATGTACAAAACAAACAGCCGCCTACTACAGGTTCCTACCAACTTTTATTTAAATCTTCCTGCAACATTCATGACACTATTTATAGCTAGTTGTTTATGTTCCTCTCTCTCTTTAAATTGTTACCATAGTGTTTCTCATTGTTTTTCCCCAACAGTTAGCATTACTCCTCACATTAAAGAGCTTTTCAACAAATATATGGAATTAAATTAAATTCCACATATAAGGACATTGGTCAGGGACAGGAAAGAGAAATAGTCTAAGCTAAGGGCTATCACACTGAAAAGGACTTAGTCCTTCTCTCTGAAATAATGGAATGGGAAGTGGAGCCAGTCTGGGGTACTAGCCTTTCCATCTTTGGTGACTATGAAGGAGATACCTGGGTATAAGCAAGGATGGAAAGTTAAATGGAAAGAATTGAAGGGAGCCAGAATTCTGGGCTCCTAAATGCTAAACATTGCTTCTTTAAACTGTGTCCAAATTAACCACTCCTGTTGCTCTCTTTGTGCTGCATGTGCTTATGCCAAATTCATTACATACTGCTTTTTGAAGTGTTCTTGAGTTGCTGTATGTGAAGATATTTTATGTCATCAATTATATTATAAATCCCAACTAGACATAACAATACTTATTTTCTCTGGGAGAGTTTAGGAGAAAGGACCATGTCTCTTTCTCAAATTAGGATAGGGATCATGACTCTTTTCTTTCCAGGGAAAAGTAATACATAAAAATTTTGACCATGTATACAGAAGTGGAGATGAAGCGCTGGTTTCAGATCTGTACCCCACATGTAGTCATAAGTCCATTTTCACCCCTCTTTCTTCTCCATACTACACATACTCCAATCATACAAAGGGGCTGGGCTATTTCACATTGGCAAATCAACTTCAGCTTTGCATGAAACAATGTTGCCAAGGAAGTCTTGGCCCAACGTCTTTGAATACAGACTCCCTGGCATAATATGTTAGCCTCTCTTTGGAGAAAGTTCTCATCATGCTCTGCCTCTCTTCAAACTGTCTGGTGGGGCTAGAGTCAACAGGGGATTTGGAGAACAGGCAGGCAGGTGTGAAGGCCTCTTCCAGGAAACCAAATATTAGAAAAGCTTTTCAATCATCTTGTCGGATGCCCAGGTCTGGTTCCTCTCACTGAAAGGGCTGGGATGGCTCAGTCCTCTAAATCCCAAGGCC
Organism: Manis javanica; assembly: GCF_040802235.1. Classification (NCBI taxonomy): domain Eukaryota; kingdom Metazoa; phylum Chordata; class Mammalia; order Pholidota; family Manidae; genus Manis; species Manis javanica. The sequence goes on from NC_133156.1 coordinate 50,148,705, forward strand.
CAATGTTATAGTGTGAAGTAATTAGATCTGCCTTAGAAGGCTATTGTTATAAAGAACAGTTCAATTTCTCAGCAATCACACTGTACTCGCATCCTGTTCTAATAAAATTTGATAAACATTTCCAACTGGAGATCCAAAGCAAAAAAAATTTTAAATAAAGGTTAAAAATGTTTGATAAATTAGAATAATCATGGAATATCACTATTTTCCCAAACTGACAATTTCTTTAAACTGATAATATCCAGTGTTGACAAAAAGTGTGAAGAAAGAGTAAATCTCATATACTCTTGGTAGATGTATAAACTGGGTGCCATTTTAAAAGAGCACTTTAGGAGTATACATCAAAACTTACAGTGACTATGCCTTTCAACTCAACAATTCCAATTCCAGTTATCTATCTTTAATAATTACATTCACATGTACACAAAGATACACACTCAAGGATGCTCGATTCAGCACTGTTTTTATGTTAAAACATTATGAGCACTTGTCTAGCCTGGATTAATACTTAGTCCATAGGCACACACCTGATCATCTGATCATCTACATTTGCCTTCTTACAGCACTAAACTATGTTTTCTACCTTTATCTTGCATCTACCTACCACTTCAGCATTTTATTAAAAATAAAAATAATAATAATAATAGGAGAAATGTGGGATCAACATATAAATCAAGTACAAAAATCAAATGAATATTCATATTTGACCTGATGGTTTATAGGTCATATTGCATGATCAAAACCGAAAGTTTCTGTGATGACTGCCCTTGTACTGTTCACCATGTAAGAATTTATTCACTCTGTAAGAATTCGTTCACCATGTAAGAACTTGTTCGTTATGCTTCAGAAGATTGGAGACTGACGAGAATTAGGCTTGAGATGGATTAATGATTGTACATTGAGCATTGACCCCCCTATACTGAATTTTATTGTTGTTAACAACCATTTGATCAATAAATATGAGAGATGCCCTCTCAAAAAAAAAAAAAAAAAAAAAAAAATATACACTCCAAGAAAGGAGAGTACGGGCAACCTCAGAGAAGCGCAAAAAAAAAAAAAAAAAAAAAAAAAACATTATGAGCAATCTAAATCCCTGTTAATAAAAATAAGGAAAAGTTATTCCATATGCTCACATTATAAAACACTATAGCACAACACAAAAGAATAACAACACCCTTTGTATTAGAAAAATCTGTGAGATATTAAGTGATAAAAACTGTGGGGGCCCGGCCTACGGCTGAGCCCCACTCTAGCTGGACAATGCCCTAAAGATGGTGCCTGCTTCCTAGACACCACCCTTCCTGGCCTTATAGCTCAGTGCATAAGGAAGTCTCCATGATTGGCTTGTCCCCATTTCCGTGCTCGTGCTCATAGCATGCTTTTCACATGTTTCCAATAAGACTGAACCTGGCGCGTGATCAGTCAGCTGATTGGTTGGGATATGCTATATAAGCTGCTGCCCTGGAGGAAGTGGGGGTGGTGGTGGTTGTTTTTGCTTTTGCCTTTCGCTAGATGGATGCTCGGACACCCATAATAAAGATTCCTAATGAACCAGGCCTTCAGTGACCGTTCTCCTGCCATCGCCCTAGGAGGCAGGACGCGATAGCTGGTGCCGAAACCCGGGACGAAAACCTGGCGTCTGAGGACGCAGTGGAACTTCTCACCCTGTGGCGATCCAAGTGGACACCCTTTGGAAGAGTTACACGAGTGACTGACATTTTGGAGAGTGGTGAGTATGGTCAGGGACAAAGTGAAAGCAACATCAGGTCATGCAAGCAATTGTGGTGTGTGTGTTTAGCCTTTGTGTTCCTTGTCTTGTTCTGTCTTAGTCTGTATATGTTTCTGTGTTTCCTCACGAAAGAATAAGAGCGCTGTGGAAAGTTCGCAGGTAAAGCGACGTAGACTAAAGTTCGCGGGAAGCGACGAAAACCAGTTAGCGAGGACTCTCAGGCTGTAAGGAGACTCAATTCAGGGGTACGAGCGTGGGCGCACGTAACCTCAACTTAGAATAGAGTCAACCTCCTTTCCTCCACACTATGGGTTCAGAGGTGTCTAGGATGCGGGCGGAGGAACCACTCCGGGCACTCCTAAGGGCTAATGGAGAGGGGGAGGAAGTCCTGGAAGATGTCTGGGAGGAAAGATCCTCCGCTAGGACCTCAGAGAGGGGGTCTGAGCGAGGAGGATCTACAGATGAGGAAGGGGAGCTATAGGGGGAGGAATTAGAAAAGCATATAAGGAGACTCAGAATCACCCAGAGGAAGGAATGCCCTATCCCCGCAGTTATCTCTCCCTAACGCAGCTAAGGCAACAGAAAGAGGAAGAGGAGTCAGAGGACACCCCCCTCTCAACAACCCTGAAACCGTCCTTGAAAATGGTGCCGTCAGCACCCCCTCTTCCTCCGGCTTCATTTGCAGAACCGCCCCTGTATCACGTACAGCCCTGTAGTCGTACGTGTGATTGCAATCAAGGACTAGAAAGAGGGGGGTGGAGGGAGTGGCTGAGAGAACAAGGAAGTGCCACTTTCCCTGTATTTGAAGACCCTAATACACAACAGAGGTATCATCAAGCTCTAGATTTCAAGGTCATTAAAAGTCTGAAGGAAGCATCCACAACGTATGGCCCCCAGGCAGCTTTCACTGTTTCTTTAGTGGAGTCAGTAGCTTCTCTTAATCTGACGACGGATGATTGGGCCAATGTAGCAAGAGCAGCCCTCTCTGGAGGTCAGTACCTGACATTTAAGACAGCCTGGCAAGAATTTTCACAGGACACGGCTTGGCGAAATGCCGCAGCAGGTAATCATCAATGGAACTTAGACATGTTGATGGGCACGGGTCCATATTTGGGTCAACAGAATCAGGTAGGATTCCCCCCAGCGGTATATATGCAAATAGTCGCAGCAGCAGTGAGGGCCTGGAAGACGCTGCAAGGCACAGGTGACCTACAGGGTCAGCTGTCAAAGGTGTTGCAAGGATCTAATGAGCCATATGCAGACTTTCTAGCCAGACTGATGCAAACAGCCAGTCGCATATTTGGTGATGATACTGCTATGCCCCTTGTGAAGCAGCTGGCCTATGAGCAGGCCAACAAGTGGTGTAGGGAGGCCATAAGACCCTGGAAGAACAAAGATCTGAGTACTTATATTAAGGTTTGTAGGGACATTAATGACAGCGTGATCATAAAGGAAGATGAATGGCCGAAGGAATGGCCTTTAAATTGAGCTGCACAAACCTTAAGAGGACTCGGGATAGCCCTAGCGCCCCTATGTAGTGCTGCTTCACTGTCTTGGATGGACCAAGAAGGGCATGAGGGGATAATTCAACCCTTCGTGCTAAACATACCTGTGTCCCTCTGGGGAAGAGATGTACTAACCCAAATGAATCTCAAATTGACCACGGAAACTTTCTACAGCGAACAGTCTAACTGCATTATGAAAAGACAGGGCTACCCTGGGACAGGTGGACTTGGGAAGAACTTGTCAGGTCGAGAAAAGCCCATTCCTTTGTCTAACATTACGCCCAGTCGATTTGGAGGGCCCGGGCTGGGTTTTTCCTCGGGGCCACTGAAGGAGAAGAGCAAATAAAGATTCAGTGGTGATCTGAGAATCCTGTGTGGGTTCCTCAGTGGCCCCTTACTAAAGAGAAGAAGGAAGCAGCCCATACTTTAGTACAGGAGCAGCTTGCTGCCAAGCATATTCAGGCCTCTACCTCTCCCTGGATAAGAAAGAAAACAGGGAAGTGGAGGCTTTTACATGACCTTAGAGCTGTAAATAAGCAGATGGTGCTTATGGGCTCAATACAACTGGGTTTGCCACTGCCCATGGCCCTGCCTAAGGCATCTATCATTATATGGATGACATCCTTTTGTGTCATGAGAGCAGAGGGAGCTAGAGACAACCCTCAGGGTCAGGGTATGGTGGAACGCATCCACCTCACCCTCAAGAATGCCTTATATAAACAAAAAGGGGGAATAGGAGAAGACTTTAGATCCCCCAGAGACAAATTAAACATCATATTATTCATTTTAAACTTTTTAACACTGGACAAAAATGGCCGCAGTGCAGCAGAGTGGCACGGCCAACAATCCAATCCAAAACACATGCCTAAAGTTTTGTGGAAGGATGTGTTGGAAGGAACATGAAAAGGCCCAGACCCAGTGATAATCTGGACCCGAGGCTCGGTTTGTGTTTTTCCACAGGACCAGCAGAATCCCATTTGGGAGCCTGAACTTCTGATACGCAGAGTGGAAAACCCCGGAGCGGAGGTACAAGATGATCGCACTGCTTCTGCTCCTGCCGTGGATCCTACAGCAGGCAACGGCGGAGCCGAGCTGCAGCTGCAGCCACCGCCGTGCTATCACCATTCCTATGGCAGAGATGCTGAATGGTCTGTCCCAGGCCACTGCCTCGGCAATGACAACGCAGAACGTCATCAACAGCCATTTTAAGAATGGGATGGCCTTGGTCAACCAACGCATAAACCTTCTTTAAGAACAACTGGACCTCTTGGGGGAGGTTTTGTCTGTGGGCTGCGTCCATTCTTATATGGGGGTGTATTACTGGTATTTCTTTTCATAATTATTCTAAAGCTGCTAACTTGTCCAGACAGTTAGGCAAGATCTTAACCACAAATTGGTCCAGTAAGCTTGATGAGCTCACCACTCAGCTATGGTTAGAAATTTTGAATGTTAGCTCCAAGAAGGTAGAGATGCTCTCCGTAGCTCAAATAGCTGAAGCTGTGTTAAACGCCACCAAAGCCTGGTCAGGTGTAGGTGTCATAGGAATATTGCTAATTGTGGGCCTCCTCCTGCTTGGGAGGAAAGTCTGTTAACAGAAGGTCCTGTTGCAGGCCATGGCAGCACTAGAGGAAGGCATCTTCCCTAGAGTATGGCTTAATATGCTGGATCAGTAGTCAAGGATGGGTAAGATTGGGAGCTGCGCATATCAACCTAAGACAGGGCACAGACCTAAGCTGTCTGTTGCCTGAGGACGGGTAAGAATGCCGCAGACTCTGGACGACCTAAGACAGGCATGATCCCGACAGCCCTTTGGTTATAAAACAATAAAGGGGGAGATGTGGGGGCCCGGCCTACGGCTGAGGCTGAGCCCCACTCTAGCTGGACAATGCCCTAAAGATGGTGCCTGCTTCCTAGACACCACCCTTCCTGGCCTTATAGCTCAGTGCATAAGGAAGTCTCCATGATTGGCTTGTCCCCATTTCCGTGCTCGTGCTCATAGCATGCTTTTCACATGTTTCCAATAAGACTGAACCTGGCGCGTGATCAGTCAGCTGATTGGTTGGGATATGCTATATAAGCTGCTGCCCTGGAGGAAGTGGGGGTGGTGGTGGTTGTTTTTTGCTTTTGCCTTTCGCTAGATGGATGCTCAGACGCCCATAATAAAGATTCCTAACGAACCAGGCCTTCGGTGACCGTTCTTATGCCATCGCCCTAGGAGGCAGGACGCGATAAAAAACCATTACAAGAAAACATGGATAAATGAGAAAAGTAATGAAAAAAAGTAGGAGTATAAATTTTTCTATCAGACAAAATAGACTTTTAAACAAAGACTGCAACGAGACAAAGAAGGACATCATATAATGATAAAATTAAACATTCATTCATGATAAAAACTCTCAACAAAGTGGGTATAGAGGGCACACATCTCAACATAATAAGGCCATATGTGACAAATGAACAGCTAACATCATACTCAGTGGCAAAAACCTGAAAGCTTTTTCTTTAAGATCAGCAACAGGACAAAGGTGCCCACTCTCACCACTTTTATTCAACATAGTCCTAGAAGTTGCAGCCACAGAATGCTGGTAAGAAAAAGAAATAAAACGCATCCAAATTGGTAAGGAAGAAGTAAAATTATCACTGTTTGCAGAAGACATGATACTATATATAGAAGACCCTACAAGTTCCACTAAAAAAACCATTAGAATTAATAAATGAATTCAGTAAGGTGGCAGGGTATAAAATCAATCTAAGAAATCCGTTGCATATCTATATACAAATAATGAACTAGCAGAAAGAGAAATTAAGAAGATGATACCACTTATAATTGCATCAAAAATAATATAATACCTAGGTATAAACCTAACCAAGGAGGGTAAAGATCTATACTCTGAAAACTACAAAACACTAATGAAAGGAACTGAAGATAATATAAGTAAATGGAAAGCTATTCCATGCTAATAGATATGAAGAATTAATATTGTAAACGTGGCCATCCTGCCCAAAGAAATTTACAGATTCATTGCAATCTTTATCAATATACCAATGGCATTTTCAATGAACTAGAACAAATAATCCTAATATTTGTGTAGAACCACAAAAGACCCTAAATAACCAAAATAATTTTGATAAAGAAGAACAAAGCTGAAGGTATCAAACTCCCTGATTTCAAACTGTGCTACAAAGCTATGATAATCAAAACATTGTGGTCCTGGCACAGGAACAGATATATAGATTGATGGAACAGAATAGAGAGCTCAGAAGTAAATCCACACCTATATTGTCAATTAATATATGACAAAGGAGGCAAGTATACCCAGTGGGGAAAAGACATTCTTCAATAAATGGTGTTGGGAAAATTGGACACCTACATGCAAGAAAATGCAACTGGATCATTGTCTTATACCATATACAAAAATAAACTCAAAATGGATTAAAGACCTAAATATGACTAGAAGAAAACATAGGCAGTAAACTCTTGAACATCAACATTGGAATTTCTTTTCAGATATGTCAACCCAGGCAAGGGAAACAAAAGCAAAAATAAACAAGTGGGACTAAGGCAGGTTAGAATAAGAAGTAGAGGGACTGAGGGTTCAAATCAGAAGGTATGGGATAATAGGATGCTTAAAAAGTGCAAAGTAAGAGGATGCTCAGGGTTCAAAACAACAGGTACAAAACAATGGGATGTTTGCAGACCTGAACATACCATACATAAATTCTTATGGTTTGCCTACCAAGTCAATTTCCTCATAAGAGGAAACATTTTCTCTTTCCATCACCAGGCTTATGCCACCCAGCCCATTAGGAAAATTCCTCACCCTCTCATCCATGAATATTCCAAGGAGAGACCACCCCATAGAGGCTAGATCCCTTATAAGAGACCCAACTCATACACCCTAGTGCTGCTCATCTCTGGAGCATGTGTGCACTCCCTCCTTGCGTGTGTGCTTTACCTTTAATAAACTCCTGCTTTCTTACACCTGCTTGACCTGCTCATGAATTCTGTCTTGGCCACAGTCAAGAATGTCTCAAAGGTTGAGTTCTTATGTACAATGCAAGGAGACTTCCCCAGATTGGATTTCCTGATAATAGGACTAAAAAGCTAAAATCAAATGAAAATCAAACAGAAATGCTTCTGCAAAGCAAAGAAAATCATCAACAAAATGAAAAGGCAATCTACTTTATGGGAGAATATATTTGCAAATGACATATCTGATAAGGGGCTACTATCCAAAATATATAAATAACTCATACAACTCAACACCAAAAAATAAAAAAATAAAAAAATAAAAAAATGGGTAGAGGACATAAATAGACATTTTCCAAAGAAGACATGCAGATAGCCAAAAGAAACATGAAAAGATGCAGACCACTGCTAATCGTCAGGGAAATGCAAATCAAAACTACAATGAAGTATCACCTCACATCAGTCAGAACAGTTAGTATCCACAAGAAAAGAAATAACAAGTGTTAGCGAGGATGTGAAGGAAAGGGAACCCTCATACATTGCTGATAGGATTTTGAATTGGTGTAGCCATTAATGGAAAACAGTATGGAGGGTTCCCAAAACTAAAAATATAAATACCATACAACCTAGCAATTCTACTGCTGTGAATCTACTCAAAAAAAATCCAAAATCATTAATTAGAAAGGATATGTGTACCCCTATATTTACTGCAGCACTTTTTACAACAGCCAAGATCTGAAAGCAACCTAAGTGTCCATGAATAGATGAATGGATAAAGAAGATGGGGCACACATACACATATATACATATATACATATATATATATATATAATGGAATATTATTCAGCCATAAAAAAGAAAGACATCTTGCCCTTTGTGACAACATGGATGGATCTAGAGGATAACATGGTAAGTGAAATAAGTCAGTCAGAGAAAGATGAATACTATATGGTTTTATTTACACGTAGAATCTGTAAAACAAAGCAAATGGACAAACAAAACAGAAATGGATTCATAAACAAAGAGAATAGCCAGTTGGTTACCATGGGGCAGGAGAGAGGTGAAATAGGTGAAGGGGATAAAGAGGTACAAACTGTAAAGTAATTTAGTCACAGGGATGGAAATATAGCCTAGGCAATATAGCTCATAATACTGTAATACCTTTGTATGGTGGCAGATGGTAACTATACATCATGGTGAGCATTTAATAATACATATAATTTGTGAATCACTAAGTTGTTCATCTAAAACCAATATAATGTTAAATATAAACTATATTTCAATAAAAAATGGCTATAAAAAACAATAAGGGTAGATAATGAAGTTCATGCAAAAAATAAAACCTTAGAACTCTACATCTAGGTATGAAATACACTTCTACAAAGTAGCACATCAAACTGTTTGCAGCAGTTAAGGCTGGGACTCAGAAAGTGAGTCAACAGGGAATGGTGAGAAAAAAGTGGTAAAGAGAGAAATTTAAATTTAATTTTATATATGTTTTGAAAGATGAATAAAAGGTAACAACATTAAGAGAAACCTATTCGGGTGTGATGTTCATGAAGAGATGGGAATTCAGGTCTTCCTCAGAGGCAGTGTTTTTCAGTTTTGGCTATATGTAGAATCACATAGGGAAAAATATCTGTCTGAATTTAAGTTCTGTAGGAAGCAGAGCCTCAAGCAAGGATTAAAATGTTTGTTACTTTATTTGGGTGGTGAAAGCCCAGGACAATTAATTTGAAGAGATAAGGGAAGTAGGCAAAAAAAGATGCAAAGTAATGTTATGCAGCCTTACTTTGGTGGCCAACATGTCACAAAAACTACTGAGGAGCCAGAGCATTTGTTCATCAGAACTTCTCCAGATATGTAAGAAGCAGCTACAAGGAGCTGTCCACAGAAAAGAGAAAGAAGGGGACCTTCATCTGTCTAGTTACCTCCTATCTCCTATTTCTCATCCGTCAAGTTTTTGCCCAGTGAGGAGCTGCTTCCCAGGCATCATTCAGCCCACAGCTACTCTTAGGAAATCAGATCCCATGCCTTGAGGTGTGGCATTTTATCCAAATCTATATAAAAAGAGAGATGATTTGAAGTTGCTAAAGTTAACACATGGGTCCTGAGATTCTTGCTCTTTCAGGTTTTACCTTGAGCTCTAACCAGCTTAGGGGAGGTGGGAGTTGAAGGGGTGATGGTAGTGGAATTGGTGTTCATCAAGGGTCTAGGAAAGATAGAAGTAATGGAACATGGTCAGTGAGGCAAGAAGAATCTTCAGAAAGATGGAGGAGATCAAGGGATGCTAACAAGGTGCAAAATATGTGTTCCCTATAATTCTGACCCTACTTCACTCCTAACTAATTAAATCAGAATGTCTGTGAACTTTAATGTAAAGGCCTAGATTATTTGAATGTTCAGCTGGATTGAGAACCACTGCTCTAAAGCATCCATCGAAACAGACCACTTGGAACAAATTTCATATCATGGTACCCTATTTATTTCCTTTCAACTAAAAACTGGCAAAGTTACCTGGAAGGACATCTTAGAAAGCCATTGTGCCTCAGAAGCTTAAGTTATTTCTGAGTATGTTCTGAATGCAAGTACTCCATGACCTTGGCATCCTGTTAGACAAAAGGCCACAGAAATTCCTAATGCAAAACAATGAAATTTTCCATTAGGCTACATTTAAACAGCAATTTTGCAAAATGAAGGGAGAAACAGCAGGTTCCTCAGTCAGACTAAATAGGTTTTGTTTGAAAAAGAAATAATCAGTTCACTGCCTTGAATTTGGAGGGCACATCCTTCCTCAAAATGAACAACGTCACATTTTATATTCTCCACATAAATTGTGTTCTAACCATGTGTATCCAGATGAAACCAAAACATGAATAAAGTGATTTCTTAGGCTTTTCCAAGATACATGTTTCCTGGCACAAACCTTCAGTTTTTACACTTGTAATCTATTGCATGCTGGTTTATAAATGGATAAAAGAACAAGAAACTGCTCTGAAAAGAAGTTAAATATTGCAGCTAAATGCAACTTTCTTAGATGGCCTAGTATTATTTGAATTTTTTTCCCCTGCACTCCAATTCCCCACTTCCAGCTGCCCCTTGGTCAGTTCAGAAATTAGAATAAAAATGATCACAACTGATGATGAAGTTGGATGATGAACTTTTGAGAGATACATCCTGAATGTCCTGAGAGATGTATTACTTAGGTATCTGAACACAGTTTCCCCAGATATAAATGAGGGGGATAAGACTTAATAACATATTCAGTCCTTCTGACTCAGGTTTTAGACTTCTAAATTCTTGGACAATTTCCCATATACATCTGTCAATACACATGGCTGGCTGTGAATTCTGCCTATAAAGTTTCCAAAGACTTAGTGGTCAAGAAAAATTATTGCAAAATAAAACAACTAAAATGCCTACTTAAAACAGGCTTGCATACTGAGTGCATTATCTACTGCAAAACGATGTGGAAAGATGTAGAACCCTCCTCTGAGAAATTACATTTCATTCTCTGGTATCAGCAGAAATAAAAGGAAAACTGATAAGGACAACAGAACCCAGATACTGAGAAACTGTATGACAACTAAATTTTTTCAGAATATGTGTTATTTTTGTTTTTTGGATTTTGAAGATTAATTTGTTTATCATAATCATGAGCTAAAAATAGATGAATATTTTAAAATGTCAAATAATGAGGGTGCAATTCTTTATGCATAAAGCATCTCCTTCAGTCTCTGTCTGTACATATCAGCCAGAGCTTGTTGATAGCTACAACTCAAATTCATGGAGTACACGGAAGCCTTTTTACAGAATGTGCACATGAGGACCATGTTTTCCTGTGTTTTCTATTTCACATCCCTGTAGGACCCAGTGCTTCTCCTTTTTAGTAATTTAATTTAATACCTATCATTCTCAGTGGTTTATGCGAATTACAGGGATGAAGGCAGAGGTTCTTATTTACCTCTGATTTCTCTGAAAATAGTACAGTGCCTAGTATATAATGAACACCCATAAATATTTGTTGAGTGATTGTGTGAATAATCCATAAATAGATAAAAGCTACTTCCAGAAGAAGATTTGAGGTAACTCCATAAAGTATACATACTGATAATTTTTAGAAGGATATGGGACCAAGAATCATGCAATGGTAGAGAAGGAGAATATAATTCAAACAGAACCCTTGACTAAAAACAAAACTTTAACTCTGGGATTTCTGGCAACTAAGATATAAAAAGTGAACATCATCTATGAGCAAAAAAAAGTACTATATTGTTCTCTGCCAATGAGAACATGAAATCAGGACTCTTTTTGTAAGTTGGGTTCCATTATAACCAACATAATGGAAACATCTTCACTGCACCTGAATTCAGAACACTCCAGTTGGGTATCTGCCAGTGAGTCCACCATGACACACCTTTTTTCCAAGATGAATTGTGCTTGGTGAGCATTCCTTAAGCTTCTTCAGGGTTCTGTTCAATGCAAATCATTCTGCTCCACAGCTTTTTGGTTGGGCCTATCTCAAGGACACTGAAATCAAATAAGTGCTTTTCTGATACAGTGAAATGAGACAGACCATTTTAAGGTTTTTGCATCAAGTCAGGGGAAAATTTCATTATTTCTCTAAGCACATCATTGAAAACCAAATGCCCATTTCCAAATGTTTTACAAATGGCAATAAGTATGAAAAGGCTCATTTATAACTGGTATCACTCCAACGCTCAAGAGCCCTAATGTCAAGATCTTCATTCAGGGTAGTTTAAACATCTGTGAGTAAAATGGAACTCTGTTTTGATGAACTGTCTAATACAGTTTTATGTAGATTCATGAATAGGAGAAAAACATGTCTGTGTTTTAGCACGGTGATTGGTGGCACATAGGAAAACCCATATTATTACTACATATGTAATTTTATTTAATCCTCTCAGTAACCATGGGATATGAAGACTATTTCCATCCTAGAGATAAAAAAATTCAGACATATAGAGATTAAGCAAATTGCTCAGGGTCACAGAACCAGTAAGTGGAACATTAGGTACTTAAGCCCAAGTATTTGTGACTACAAATTCCAAGTCTTTTATACTATAATATTACTGCCTCCAAGAAATAAAGGGTCTTTTGCTTTTGAAATCCCAGAGTACTTGGCATGAATAACTTGGAAGACAAAAAATACTATTTGACTATGAATAATAGTTAACCCTTTAACAAATGGCTAATTTCTCAAGCACAGTTAGTAACAATGGGAACAATGGAAGCTTGTGGTGATGTATGCCATGCCTCCATTCAGAAAGGTCTACTGATACGTAATGTTAAGGATGATTTTTGTTAAAAGTAATGTAAGTCTCAAGGAAAATTATCCCAATAACAGGGTATGTATTATCTGGCAAAGCGAGATGCCCAGTAGTAAGTAAATACAGAGTCAAGGTAAGAGTTAATTCAGCTTCTGAGCAATAATATTACACAAGAGGTCCTGCCATCTTCAGTGTGGCTGGTAATACGCCCTTCACATTTATAATAACAATACTTGTTGAATGGCTATTATGTCCTAGACAGCTCTATTTTACAAGCATTTTAACTTAGTTGGTCCTCTGAATACCCCTATGAAATAGATACCATTACACTGAGATGGACACCCTTCGTGGGCATAAAATAGCTACGACAGTGCCAAATACCAAAGAGGACAAAAGGACAACCAGCAATATATAGAAGGTGCATTGTCCCCCATGTACCTCTTCTTTCCAGAAGCCACTGAGCAGATTTCTTTGAGGAGCTATGCTCAAACTAATCGCCAGCAAGTGGAATGGAAATTATCACCATTATCTTAAGCAAATCATGACTCACACATGATTCCTCTAGAATGGAGCCCCCCATTTCCTTAAGCACATGGCCACACAGGAGGTAACACCAGAACAAAAGCTGGGCTCTGATGCTACAGTTCTTCATCCTCAGCTGTAAAGGAAATGTCCTTAGACATATTCAAGGTTGATGGGTTTCTCAGAAAAGCAAGGTGGGCAGGCTGTAGATATTTAAAGAACTTGCTAATTTCCTTGGTAGATACTAGAAAAAGTATCCTGCTTGAGCAGTTGTAGAAGCTCTAAAGAAAGCCAGAAACTGAATTGAAACAAACAAAAAAGCATTGATTCTTTCAGGAAACAAGGTCAAGTTCTGAGTTTCACAAATACAGCACAACTTAAAGTAATACCGCTTGGAGTTTACAGATGTGAGGCAAGAAGCCCCAGCATGATTGTAAAGAGTGCTGCACAGCAGGAAACATTCTTGGTGGGCTATATCATGCTGTATTAGGTAGAATATACTGCATATACTCCACACCATGCTTCCAGAAATGGCAGAACTCCTTCAGCCTTCACTAAGATGTGTGTTTTTGTGTAGCAACTAAGAACACGTAGGTCTTCAGATGTACAGTGTGTATGTGTGTGCATGCATGCACATGGGTAGAAATTTCCCTGTGGATGCCTTACTGTTATGCACTGAATTGTATTCCCTCAAAATTCATATTTTCGAGTCTTAACCTGTAACCCAGAATGTGACCAAATCTGGAGATAGGTCTTTAAAGAGGTAATTAAGATAGAATGGGGTCATATGAGTAGGCCTTCATTCAACAGGCCTAATGTTCTTAAAACAAGAGAAGATGAGGACACAGACTACATAGACTGAGGAAAGACCATGTGAAGGAAAGGGAGAAAATGTCTATCTACAAGCCAAGGAGAGAAACCTCATGATGAAATCAACGCTGCTGACAGACTGTTGTCACACACTGATCCCATGACACACTGATCTCTAGACTAGCCTCCAGAATTGGGAGGAAATAAATTTTGGCTGTATTCTGAAATGTTTCATATAGGAAAAGCTGGCCTTACAAATGACTGGCTCTTCTTTAATTCCTTTCTCCTGAATGTGCTGCTGAAGAAGGATGATGTGGTTGCACATTGCCTATTGATCAGTTTAGCTATCTTAGCTGAATCAGATCATATCTGCAGCTCACTGGGTATGTTATGAAAAATTAATCATTCCATAACCCTAAAATGTGATCCAGATAATTGCTTTCCTCCTAAGCTCTGGCTTGTGAATCCATGAAAGCATGTTGGTCATCAACATGGACATAAAATTACTTCTCCTTCCTCCAAAGAAGTTAGAAGATTTCATAGGAGAGATGATAGGTGAAGTAAGGTGGGAAGTCATTTATGCTAATTACCCTGCAGAAAAAATTCTTAAACCTTGTCTTTAGCCTTCTGTTTTTCACCCTCAAGTTTTTTCCTTAGAATTTGTGATCTCAGAAGTCACCTCTTCTTCCCCCACAGCATTCACCGTAAAGGCACATCTCCTTTAGATGTCCCCAGGAAAGCCAAATCCCAATTCCCTCTCCTCAAGCAGTAAAACCTCTCTCTCCCTCTCTCAAAACCTGGATGCCAGATGAATTCATCAAGTCCTTGAAAACCTAAGTAAATTTATCAGTGTATTTTCTCAGCAAAATGTTGAGAATGTTTTATTATAAGAAGTTCTGATACCAGCTGCTGAGCAAATAAAATTATTTTCCTATCTTTATAACAAAAAGAGAACAAATAAAAGAAAGAAAAGTGGCTGAATACAAGAATCTTAGATCCTCTAATTTTCTTTTGTCAGAGAAGAGAGGCTAGTGCTTTGTGCCCTAAATCACTGGACAAGTTTACCAGCCTAGAAAAGCTAGAATATGAAAAGTCACATAGCACTGCCTTACTGAGGGGCAACTAATCCCATTCCCAGAGGAAAACATTGCTGTTTTCCTTTTAAACTAACCTTAACTTGCATTAAACACACACACATACTCTATATTTAGAAATGTTTTACATTTTAGTCCTGACTTCTCAGCAGGGGTAAGTGCCTCAATTTCCTGCAAATCATTGTCAAGTGTCTAGACAGGAGAAGTGGAAGGAAAGATAAGAGATCCTGAATTTCAACAGAGGGGCCATCAAGCTAAACCCAACTGAGCTGTGCTTTTTCACTTGGCAACAAGCTGATAACCTTCTGATAGGCACATATCTTACATGTTGCCTTTGACTTCTGATAAGGAAGAGGAAAGTGGAAAACGGTGATGAGCACTGATGATGAATACTCCTGGCTGTGCATTTGACTTAGTCTTTTTAAGTTAACTGAGCCCCAGAGGGAACCCAAGTCCTATAGGCCTATCTAATATCTGGAAAGGTTTATGAGCATTTTAAGCTACAGATTAGGATGAACAATATATTTTAAAGGGTTTGTGACTTGTTTAGCACCTTAACTTAAAATATACCTCTAAGTCAATCAAATATGTTTTGTAGAAATTCCGAAAGTTCAACAACGTTTCTGAAAGAGGATTTTATAATATCTTAATCTTTAAGAACTGGGTGGGACCTCAGAGGTCAGCAACAGCCTACACGCACCCTAAATTCACTACAGATTTCATGGGATAGGTAGCAAAGTTTCTTCCCTTACAAACATTCAGAGGATACCTTCCTTAAGAACCTAATCTCTCACTTTGCAACAAGACTTGGACATGTCTTTTACCTGATCCATTCCTCACTCACTCATGCGTCCAACAGCCCTTCTTTGAGTCCCTTACTGAGTACAGTAAGGATCAAATGGGTAGGCAATGGAGTTAGATTTCCTAGTTTAGAATCCTGACTCTACTAATCACTAGCTGTGTAAATCTGACCAAGTTACTTAACCTCTTGGGACTCATGTTTCCTATCTGTAAGATGGGGATAATAACAAGACTTACTTCTCAGGAGTGCTGTGAGGGTTAGAGAGTTATAGATGTGAAACACTTAAAACAGCATCTGATATATAGTAAGTGTTTAATGAATTTTAATTGTCACTATTATGTGCCAAACACTAGTCTAGTAAGAAAAGGAAAAGAGATATGAAAAGAACTTTTTAGGGATGATGGTGGAGATAAATTTACTATTTAAAAATTAAGAAATCAGAAATAGAAAGACTAAATACCATATGATCTCACTTATATGTGGAATATGAAAAACAAAAATAAAACAAAGAAAAAACAAGCTCATAGATACAGAGTACAGATCACTGGTTGCCAGAGGCAAGGGTTGGAGGAGTGGGAGAAATGGACAAAGGTAGTCAAAAGGTACAAAATTCCAGGGGGGTGGAGCCAAGATGGTGGCATGAGTAGGACAGTGGGAATCTCCTCCCAAAAACATATATATTTTTGAAAATACAACAAATACAACTAATCCTAAAAGAGAGACCAGAAGACACAGGACAACAGCCAGACCACATCCACACCTGCGAGAACCCAGTGCCTGGTGAAAGGGGTAAGATACAAGCCGCTGCCCGGCGGGACCCGAGCACCCCTCACCTCAGCTGAGGAGGAGAGGAGTCAGAGCGGGAGGGGGAGGGAGCCCAGGACTGCTGAACACCCAGCCCTACCCATCTGCACCAGAGTGCAGACACAGTGTATACGTGGGGTTCTGGAAAGTAGGGAAGCAGGACAGTAAGACCTGTGAGCGGGTCCCAACACCAGTGCCCCTGGGACAAAGAAAAGAGAGTGCTTTTTGAAAGTCTTAAAGGGACAGGGACCCCACAGCTGGACGGAAGCATCCTGGGTCACAGTCCAGCACCTGGAAATTCCAGGGAACTCTGGGTGCACTAAACCCCTGGGCAACAGCTCTGAAACCCCTCACGGAGGTAAACAGCCAAACAGCCCCCCGTCCATTACCCCCCTGGGGCCCCGCCATAGCAGAGCAGCAGCCTGAGGCTGGTCACTCCCTCAGCAAGGAAGCTTCCTCCATACTGGCTGGCAAGATACAAAGACCCAGTCTACACACAATTGCCCAACACAAGCCACTAGGGGTCGCAGTTGTCCCAGTAAAGAAAGGCCAGGAGCCAAGTGGAAAGAGGCTTGACTCTCCCAGCTGATAGACGAGTCAGTAGCACTCCACTGCACCTATCAACATGAAAAGGCAAAAAAATTTGATCCAGACAAGACTAACCCAGACAGCTTCGGCATCTGCTACATCTTCCCCTGAGAAGGAACCTGGGGAGATAGATTTAACCAGTCTTCCTGAAAAACAATTCAAAATAAAAGTCATAACCATGCTGATGGACTTGCAGAGAAATATGCAAGAACTAAGGAAGGAGAATACAGAAATAAAACAAGCTCTGGAAGGACTTCAAAACAGAATGGACGAGATGCAAAAGACCATTAATGGACTAGAAAACAGAGAACAGGAAAGCAGAGAAGCTGATGCAGAGAGAGATAAAAGAATCTCCAAGAATGAAAGAATTTTAAGAGAACTGTGTGACCAGTCGAAATGGAACAATATCTGCATTATAGGGGTACCAGAAGAAGAAGAGAGAGAAAAAGGGATAGAAAGTGTCTTTGAAGAAATAATTGCTGAAAACTTCCCCAAACTAGGGGAGGAATGGCCTCTCGAACCACAGAGGTACACAGAACTCCCATGACAAGGGATCCAAGGAGGGCAACACCAAGACACATAATAATTAAAATGGCAAAGATCAAAGACAAGGACAAAGTATTAAAGAGAAAAAAAAAGGTCACCTACAAAGGAAAATCCATCAGGCTATCATCAGACTTCTCAACAGAAACCCTACAGGCCAGAAGAGAATGGCACGAAATACTTAATGCAATGAAACAGAAGGGCCTCGAACCAAGAATACTGTATCCAGCACGATTATCATTTAAATATGAAGGAGGGATTAAACAATTTCCAGACAAGCAAAAGTTGAGGGAATTGGCCTCCCACAAACCACCTCTACAGGGCATCTTACAGGGACTGCTCTAGATGGGAGCACTCCTAAGAAGAGCACAGAACAAAACACCCAACATATGAAGAAGGGAGGAGGAGGAATAAGAAGGGAGAGAGATAAAGAATCATCAGACCATTGTTTATAATAGCTCGATAAGTGAGTTAAGTTAGACAGTAAGATAGTAAAGAAGCTAACCCTGAACGTTTGGTAACCACAAACTTAAAGCCTGCAATGGCAATAAGTACATACCTTAAAATAATCACCCTAAATGTAAATGGACTGAATGCACCAATCAAAAGACACAGAGTAATAGAATGGATAAAAAAGCAAGACCTATCCATATGCTGCTTACAAGAGACTCACCTCAAACCCAAAGACATGCACAGACTTAAAGTCAAGGGATGGAAAAAGATACTTCAGGCAAACAACAGAGAGAAAAAAGCAGGTGTTGCAATACTAGTATCAGACAAAACAGACTTCAAAATAAAGAAAGTAACAAAAGATAAAGAAGGACATTACATAATGATAAAGGGCTCAGTCCAACAAGAGGATATAACCATTATAAATATATACATGCACCCAATACAGGAGCACCAACATATGTGAAACAAATACTAACAGAATTAAACGGGGAAATAGAATGCAATGCATTCATTCTGGGAGACTTCAACACACCATTCACTCCAAAGGACAGATCCACCAGACAGAAAATAAGTAAGGACACAGAGGCACTGAATAACACACTAGACCAGATGGACCTAATAGACATCTACAGAACTCTAAATCCAAAAGCAACAGGATATACATTCTTCTCAAGTGCACATGGAACATTCTCCAGAATAGACCACATACTAGGCCACAAAAAGAGCCTCAGTAAATTCCAAAAGATTGAAATCCTACCAACCAACTTTTCAGACCACAAAGGTATAAAACTAGAAATAAATTGTACAAAGAAAGGAAAAAGGCTCACAAACACATGGAGGCTTAACAACACGCTCCTACATAATCAATGACCAAATCAAAATGGAGATCCAGCAATATATGGAAATAAACAACAACAACAACACAAAGCCCCAACTTCTGTGGGACGCAGCAAAAGCAGTCTTAAGAGGAAAGTATATAGCAATCCAGGCATATTTAAAGAAGGAAGAACAATCCCAAATGAATGGTCTAATGTCACAATTATTGAAATTAGAAAAAGAAGAACAAATGAGGCCTAAGGTCAGCAGGAGGGACATAATAAAGATCAGAGAAGAAATAAATAAAATTGAGAAGAATAAAACAATAGCAAAAATCAATGAAACCAAGAGCTGGTTCTTCGAGAAAATAAACAAAATAGATAAGCCTCTAGCCAGACTTATTAAGAGGAAAAGAGAGTCAACAAAAATCAACAGAATCAGAAACGAGAAAGGAAAAATCACGACGGACCCCACAGAAATACAAAGAATTATTAGAGAGTACTATGAAAACCTATATGCTAACAAGCTGGGAAACCTAGGAGAAATGGACAACTTCCTAGAAAAATACAACCTTCCAACACTGACCCAGAAAGAAACAGAAAATCTAAACAGACCAATTACTACCAATGAAATTGAAGCGGTAATCAAAAAACTACAAAAGAACAAAACCCCCGGGCCAGATGGATTTACCTCAGAATTTTATCAGACATACAGAGAAGACATAATACCCATTCCCTTAAAGTTTTCCAAAAAATAGAAGAGGAGAGAATACTCCCAAACTCATTCTATGAAGCCAACATCACCCTAATACCAAAACCAGGCAAAGACCCCACCAAAAAAGAAAACTACAGAGCAATACCTCTGATGAACGTAGATGCAAAAATACTCAACAAAATATTAGCAAACCGAATTCAAAAATACATCAAAAGGATTGTACACCATGACCAAGTGGGATTCATCCCAGGGATGCAAGGACGGTACAACATTCGAAAATCCATCAACGTCATCCACCAACCACATCAACAAAAAGAAAGACAAAAACCACATGATCATCTCCATAGATGCTGAAAAAGCATTCGATAAAATTTAACATCCATTCATGATAAAAACTCTCAACAAAATGGGTATAGAGGGCAAGTACCTGAACACAATAAAGGCCATATATGATAAACCCACAGCCAACATCATACTGAACAGTGAGAAGCTGAAAGCCTTTCCTCTGCGATGGGGAACAAGACAGGGATGCCCATTATCCCCACTGTTATTCAACATGGTACTGGAGGTAATTGCCACGGCAATTAGACAAAACAAAGAACTGCAAGGAATCCAGATTGGTAAAGAAGAAGTTAAACTGCCACTATTTGCAGATGACATGATATTGTACATAAAAAACCCTAAAGACTCCACTCCGAAACTACTAGAGCTAATATCGGAATTCAGCAAAGTTGCAGGATACAAAATTAACACACAGAAATCTGTGGCTTTCCTATACACTAACAATGAACTAATAGAAAGAGAAATCAGGAAGACAATTCCATTCACAATAGCATCAAAAAGAATAAAATACCTAGGAATAAACCTAACCAAGGAAGTGAAAGACCTATATCCTGAAAACTATAAGACACTCTTAAGAGAAATTAAAGAGGTCACTAACAAATGGAAACTCATCCCATGCTCCTGGCTAGGAAGAATTAATATTGTCAAAATGGCCATCCTCCCCAAAGCAATATACGAATTCGATGCAATCCCTATCAAACTACCAACAGCATTCTTCAATGAACTGGAACAAATAGTTCAAAAATTCATATGGAAACACCAAAGACCCCGAATAGCTAAAGCAATCCTGAGAAGGAAGAATAAAGTGGGGGGGATCTCACTCCCCAACTTCAAGCTCTACTACAAAGCCACAGTAATCAAGACAATTTGGTACTGGCACAAGAACAGAGCCACAGACCAATGGAACAAAATAGAGACTCCAAACATTAACCCAAACATATATGGTCAACTAATATTCAATAAAGGGGCCATGGACATACAATGGGGAAATGACAGTCTCTTCAACAGATGGTACTGGCAAAACTGAACAGCTACATGTAAGAGAATGAAACTGGATCACTGTCTAACCCCATACACAAAAATAAATTCGAAATGGATCAGAGTTGAATGTAAGTCATGAAACCATAAAACTCTTAGAAAAAAACATAGGCAAAAATCCCTTAGACATAAACATGAGTGACCTCTTCTTGAACATATCTCCTCGGGCAAAGGAAACAAATGCAAAAATGAACAAATGGCACTATATCAAGCTGAAAAGCTTCTGTACAGCAAAGGACACCATCAATAGAACAAAAAGGTATCCTACAGTACGGGAGAATATATTCATAAATGACAGATTCTATAAAGGGTTGACATCCAAAATATATAAAGAGCTCACACACCTCAACAAACAAAAAGCAAATAACTCAATTAAAAAATGGGCAGAGGAGCTGAATAGACAGTTCTCTAAAGAAGAAATTCAGATGGCCAACAGACACATGAAAAGATGCTCCACATCACTTGTCATCAGAGAAATGCAAATTAAAACCACAATGAGATATCATCTCACACCAGTAAGGATGGCTGCCATCCAAAAGACAAACAACAACAAATGTTGGCGAGGTTGTGGAGAAAGGGGAACCCTCCTACACTGCTGGTGAGAATGTAAATTAGTTCAACCATTGTGGAGAGCAGTAAGGAGGTTCCTCAAAATGCTCAAAATAGAAACAACATTTGACCCAGGAATTCCACTTCTAGGAATTTACCCCAAGAATGCAGCACTCCAGTTTGAAAAAGAC
This sequence comes from Manis javanica, assembly GCF_040802235.1. Classification (NCBI taxonomy): domain Eukaryota; kingdom Metazoa; phylum Chordata; class Mammalia; order Pholidota; family Manidae; genus Manis; species Manis javanica. The sequence continues at coordinate 50,170,466 of NC_133156.1, forward strand.
AGATGCAACCCTATGTTTATCGCTGCACTATTTACAATAGCCAAGATATGGAAGCAACCTAAATGTCCATCAGGAGATGAATGGATAAAGAAGATGTGGTACATATATACAATGGAATATTACTCAGCCATAAGAAAAAAACAAATCCTACCATTTGCAACAACATGGATGGAGCTAGAGGGTATTATGCTCAGTGATATAAGCCAGGCGGAGAAAGACAAGTACCAAATGATTTCACTCATATGTGGAGTATAAGAACAAAAGAAAACTGAAGGAACAAAACAGCAGCAGCAGCACAGAACCCAAGAATGGACTAACAGTTACCAAAGGGAAAGAGACTGGGGAGGACGGGTGGGAAGGGAGGGAAAGGGCGGGAAAAAAAGAAAGGGGGCATTACGATTAGCATGTATAGTGTTGGGAGGGCACGGGGAGGGCTGTGCAACACAGAGAAGACAAGTAGTGATTTTACAGCATCTTACTATGTTGATGGACAGTGACTGTGAACGGAGATGTTGGGGGGACTTGCTGAAGGGGAGAGTCTAGTAAACATAATGTCCTTCATGTAATTGTAGATTAATGATACCAAAATAAAATTAATAAAAAAAAATCAGTAAAGTTAAAAAAAAAAGGTACAAACTTCCAGTTATAAAATAAATAACTGACAGGGGTATAATGTATAGTATGGTGACTATAGTTATAATACTGTACTGCATATTTGAAAGTTGCTAAAAAAAGTAGATCTTAAAAGTTGCCATCCATCACAAGGAGAAAAATTCTGTAACTATGTAAGGTAAAGGATGTTAACTAGACAATATGATGATCACTTTGTAATATATAGAAATATTGAATCATTATATTGCACAACTGAAACTAATATGTCATATCCATTATACTTCATTAATAAATTTTATTTTAAAAATTAAATTTTAAAATTAAAAAAAGGAACTAAGAAATCAGAAGACACAGTGGTATAGAGTTGACTCCTAACATTTCTTTAGATAAAACTATAATGAGCTTAAACAATAACTTTAAGACAGTGCTTAGTTGAACTTAAAACAAAAAATTTATCAGTTTTGGCTTGAAGGAGTTCAAGGAGAGATGTCACTAAAGGGGCCAGACAAGATTTCATGAAGGAAGCATGGCTTGCCTGCACCACGTTGGACAAGTAGGATGTAGATGATGGAGGAGGTTACTGGGGGAACAGCATCAAAGCAGAGAGGTGGAAACTGTTGTGACATGGGCCACACTGAACACCTGCACTAATTTTCAGTGATCAGTCCAGGAGGCAGGCTTGACATAATCTTTATTATCTCCCTTACAGTATCTGCAGGAGCCTCAGATTGCCTCTGGATTCATCCTTTCCAGCAGATCTTACATACCCTCTGCCAGGTCAGCCTTCTTTCACACTTCTGCCTCTTATCTCTACCCTGCTCCTAAGGCTTCAGTGTCTACCAACCCTCAGTCCCATCAGCATTGCTTTCTAGATAAAACCAAGCTTCTAGTCCAATACTCAATGCTCTTCACAATCTGACAATGAACTTCTTTCAGTTGTATCTCCGAATGTACCTTTCCCCTCCTTTTTCTCATATTTCTTCCAGCTAGGCCTTTCTTTATTGCTTCTAATCAATCCAAACTCCAGTATAAAATGACCTATATTATCCCCTTACCTACCTAATTCATCATGAACAATTTATTTGTGAACTTTCTAATTGTTTGCCAATTTTCTAATTCTTTTAAATTTTTTACCAACTTTCCAATCTCTTTGCTAACTTCTCTAACATTTCCTCTTGAGCTCACAGAACGTGTCTGTTCTACTCACCAAGCAAGTGAATTTGTAGTATTGCTTAGCTAGACTTTTTATACTGTTACTGCATTTGAAGTGAGGTTAGCTGATTTTTAAATTGAGATCTTAGTTTTCAATCTGGACTCAAAATTTCTCAAGATCAGGACTTGTATCTGATTCTTTTTCTTATAAGTACAGTGGATTAATTAACTACCAGGGATGACAGGAACCAGGACTATCAATTTATGTAACTAATTTAAGCCACCCAAATGGGGACAGTAAAGCATAAGAAGAAGTTTGATTTCAAGGTTAGTAGGTTGAAGGTCAGGCTATCTAGAAAACAGACCATGAAACTTAGGGATTTTTTTTATAGTTTTATTTTCAATTTTGCTTTTGTGACACTGAGATTTGTACTCAGAAAGTTACTGCTCTTAGATCAGCACCTTGGGGGCATGAGGGAGAACAGGTGAAGGATGAGGAGTGGGCAGAGAAAGAAGAGGTGGAATTATGTTATTGTAATGAGCTTTCAGCCAATCTCTGGGAAAGCTATGGGGCCGAGATGGCCCTTAAATCGTCCCAGTTGAAGCAAAGGGGCCGGGTCTTTGTATGCCCACTTAGACCATCCTTTGGACATAGGCAAGGAAACTGCTTCTGGCCATTCCTGGGGAGAGATGTAGCTGTAAATTGGCAGGAGTCAACACTCCTAGAAGCTGGCAGCATAAGTACCTTTCGTCCTAAAGGTAGTCTGGTGATATACCGCAGTATCCATTACAGTTGGGTAACATGAAAACATGAGCTCTTAAACTTTCTCATCTTACCCTTTGTGCTTGACACTGAGCTCCACCTGGAGTCATTCTGTTCTCTGGCTACTATGTTCTACATGGCTGACCTGAATTAAAACATGTTCATTTGTAGATCAAAAATCTAATCCTTTGTAAATTCTCCCTTCCTTGAAGTTTCTTGTTCAATTTGCCAGAAAGAAGCTATCCAAAACTGCTTACTAACTGGACCAGCAACTGGTCAATGTCCAAATCATCAGCACTTGCTCTAGAATCAGATAAGTAACTGATTTCTGAAATCTCAAGGGGAGATTCAGTCTTCATGGGATCCTCCTGAGGCAAGACTAGAAAAATAGCCTTGGGATTTCAGTATTTCCCAGAAACACCAGCTGACCAGACACATGGAAATGTCAAGAAGCCAACAAGGTAGAGCGACCTTAGAAGAAAGGAAACCTGACTTAGCAAAGAGTAACAAGGAGACAGTCTGAACTAATCTGCTGATTCATGACCACCTTGAAGAACTGCTGCTTTCACGTGGGTGGCCCTTGATCCCAATCCATTACCCCTGCCACTTCTCATCTATAGATCTTTTGTTACTGATGATGATGATGATGATTTAAGAAATTTAGCAAGTTCAGAAAAGAACCAAGAGTAATAAAACAAACATTTAAATATCTTCTTTTCAGAATTCACTATCATTAACTTTTTGTCCTATTTTCTTCATTTTTTAAATTAAACAAATTGTAATTCAAATCATCTCTCTTGCTGCTGCTTCTTGATGTGCATCATTCCAGTTCATTTTTATTAAGTTTAAATATGTATGCTACTATCCATGAGAATGCAAAATGTTGTTGTGTGTAGTTTTTAAGTTTACATAAATGGTATACTACACTATACTATAATTCGCTTTTGTTCATGAACTCTTTTTGAGAATTTTTCAGATTATAATACATAGACTTAGTTCATTTTTAACTGCTTATGATAGTCATACTCCATTTATTCATTTTCCTATTGATGGACAGTTAAATGGTTTCCAAGGTTCTCCTTTCTGTGCATTTTTTTCCCTGAATTCCTTGATAGATCAAAATGAGTGAAATGTCTTTTTTTGTTGTTGTTAATTTCTAGCTGAGATTGACCAGGCCTCCAGAGAGGAATTCCTGCTGTATCTTTGTTCTTTGCCCCTCTGCCTCAGCCCTGACAAATACCAGGTGCTGGTTTCTACAATTCTCATTGTTTTCTGAGTTGGTCCTGCCAAAGATTTCATTCCTAGCCAGACCTAAGAAACAGATTGTGGAAGAAATGAATACGGACAAAATGAATACAACTCACTGGGCTTCAAAAAAAATTGGAAGTACATCCTACAAAAATAATTCAGAAAAGGAAAAAAACCTATACACATGAAAACTTTTATCAAAGAACTATTTTTTAATGGGGAAAAATAAGAAATAACTGAAGTGGTCAACAATGGGGATCCCTTACATAACTCATAGTACAGCAACTCAGTAGAATATTATTCATTGTTTTACGATAATTTGAAAACTCTTTATTAGGTACAATATATGAAATTGCTTTACCCAGTCAAAGTAGCTGAATATGAGCAATTTCATGTAACTGAGGAAACCAAATGCTGATATAATACTAGATGATAAAAGCAAAAAGCAAAATTATATATATACAGTATGTGAAAGTGTACCTGCATTTGGATAAGGACTTGAAGGAAACACAACAAAGATAAAAATTGTTACAGTAAGAAAGGAGAGTATAAGAGAATTGAAACTTATTAAACATACATATCTAGAACCTCAGAACAGTATTCTTTTAATACACAGACACACACACCCTAAAGAAAGTTTTATTATTTCCACTTATAGATGAGAAAACTGAGGTCCAAAGTGATTAAGTTGTTCAGTGTCATAAGATGATAGAATTTTCATCCAGTCCTTTCTGATTTCAAAGCCTGCACTACACCCACTCCACCAGTCCCTCTCTGGTGGGACAAAAGAACAATCTTTTCTTTATAGCTTTCATAATATTACCTGTGATAGAAATTCAAATTAAAAATTCCCAAAGGGCAAGAGGATAAGGAAGATAGGTGACAAATACCTTTCCCCATTCCCATCTGGTCCAGAGTGACAGGGCACATGCTAGAATGGCTCTTTGATTTTCCAAACTTGTCCTTAGGGTTCCTGGTGTAGAATAGAAGTCTCCTGGGAAGAGGGTGACAGTCAACAGGCAGAGCCTATTGAACTGGAAATGAGTAAGCCATGTACTGCCATAGGCCAATTGATCAAAAGCTCTTGAACAAAGACAGCTCAGCTATTATATGACACTATGAGAGCAAGTTGAAAACCATTTGTGGGTGTTGTGGGTGCTCTCAGGGAGAAGTCTCTGAGTTATGGCCTGAATCAATGAACAGACAAGTGCCGGGCTGGTTGCCAGGACTTCTGGGTTCCTTAATCTAGTTAACTCCTAAGCAGATGAGTACCTTGGGCAAGTCACTGAGATACTCAGTTTTCTTATCTGCAACATGAAGGAGTTTGCCTCTTCTAACACTCAGTGTCCTTCCATCTCTTTTTTCTAACTCAGAAAGAATTCCATAGTCTGCTACCTGGAGAAATCATGTGTTAGCTGAGTATTGAAGGAAGTGCTTATTCCTCTTCACTCTCTCAGGGAAGTGGGATTTCCACCAACAATACTGCTTCTCTCTCCACCCACTAATGTGATCACTACTTCATACCTGGGGAAGTCTCAGGAAGGCTGTATCCTGGATCTAATGTGTGTAGATACTCTGCCACAAAGGTAGAAAACAGGCTCTGTCCATTCTCACTGCATCTAACCCACTGACAAGTGAGCCAAGAGGCACTCTGTACCCTTACTCTTAGGCAGAAAGCATGCCAGGTCAGGCTGTGGATCTGCCTAGAAGCTCTCTATTCTGGAGACTCAGCCCTTTCTCCTCAGCTATATATCCTTCTGGTTACCAGCTATAGCCTTCAAGGTAGCTATCTGGCTAAATATAAGCTGTGCAGACCCCAGAGTGGGCACCAAAGCTTAGACTTGGGTTATGGAGAAGAGGAAGTAGTGGGAAGCCCCATTATGACTTCAAGGTCAATCTATGTATTCCAGCACAGAGTACCAGCAGTTCCAAATCACAGGAATTCATAAAGCTGATTCTGGACTTTGATCTTCCCCAAGCTCCTTTTTTTCTGTTTGCCACTGATAAAGAATACAGAGGGAAAAAGAAAAATGAGTGAATAATTGGCAGTCTCAAACCTCAAATATAGAACTGAAGTCAGAAGAAATACCATCCCAGGATCAGGTATAACCTCATCAAACTGTTACCATGAGAACTGGATAACAAAGAGGTCAGAAGATAAATGGAGGAAGAGCAGATGGCAGAACTGAAATGAAATTCTGCAGTTGAGCTGTGCAAGAGACAGAGGTGAGTTAAAACAAGAATGTCAAATTACAAACTCCAAAATCTAAGAGTAAGTTGTAGGTAAGCCAAGCCTAGCCAGTGATGTGTCCTGGTTCCCAGGGCACTAACCTATGTGTACACAAAGTAGAGGTAAGCTATATAATTCTGTTTAGGGCATGAAGTCGGGAAGTGGAGCAACAGGAAGAGCAGGTATACTGTCTTGTACGCCAGTATGTACCCCATGCATGCCCCCAATTTTCCTAACTGCACAACAAGTATCATAATAACCCTCTCCTCCAGTAGGGTTGTTGGGATATTTAATGAGACAAACCATGTAAAGTACTAGCACACTGAGCTCTGAAACACTGATTCCCCTCTTGACATATTAGGTTCTGAGAGGTCAGGGGGCCATTGCCGCATTTGCTTATCAGTGGATCCCTAGTGCCTAATATAGTGTCTCAGAAAATATTTATTGTTGTTACTGACAATGTGGCATTGGCAAAAGGAATGAAGAAGCAACATCTGTATCCTGTTCATCCTCCCCATATCACCTTCCCTGTAATTGAAGCCAGCTATATTGCTGGGGGTAAGCCTTGGCCTTTCCCATCTAACGATTCCATTTGTTCCTGTTGCTTCAGGAGCTATTACTGTATGGGAAGATGGGAACCAACCTCAACCAGCACAGCTGGGATCTAAGTCTGATTCCTGCTTGCCAAGACAGGGCTAGCAAGGCAAGTAGCACACTCTGATTTGATTAATATGATTTGATTAATTTGATTCCTTTTGGTTGATTTCAAATTCCTTTCTCATTTTACTCCAAGTTCCCCAAAATTCAAGGGAGAGAGAATATAAGGTACTAGGAGACAATCTCCAAGGTCAGAATAAATGCCCTTGATTGGTAGTGGCTGGAGAAGAAAGGGCTTCTGCTGGAGTAAAGATTAAAGGAAAAGATGATTCTTTCCAATTTAGATAACTTACTTTTTGAGAATAAGATTTATACACTTTCTTATAACTAGACTAAACAGTTGGGAATGAGGGTTTGGGATCCTGGGATCCTGCCAATTAGGAGGAAAATTGAGTTTTATTCATGGTAGACCAGAGATAGTAGCCTAATAAATTTCTTAGTATCATTTAGAATCTGAATTCTAGGTAAACTGTAGGCAGAGTCTTTCCCATTCATTAATTCACTGTCTTGTAACACCTGAGTTGCCACAATCACACAACATCTTTGGTGGCTAGGCCTCAGGTGACCATCTGCAGGCTGGCGTAGCATTAGGAGCATCTTAGATGGTTAACAGATGTTCTGTCAAATCAAAACACTGAGGTTGTCTGTCTAGACAGCTAGTCAGACCTCTTCCCAACTCCCATGAGTCCCGCCCTGACTCTCCCTCCCTCCAGGTGTAGAGATGACTGACATTTTGAAAACCTTAGAGACGTATACTTTCTAAACATGGGAGTCTGAAGTGAGAGAATGGAAGAACTGAATGGGGTCTGTAGGACCCCACTACGGAGGTTTCACAAATGAAGGAACTTATTAAAACCCCACAGTCTGTGGCAAAATAAGAACTTGAGTTTAGGTCTTCAGACTCCAAGGCTTGTGTTATTTCCACTAGATGACCTGGATTCTGAAAAATATCTTGCTCTTTTCCCAGATTTAGCAGAGTATAGACTGTCTGTGAAAACAGTACCCATTAAGCCATCTTTTGCACCTGCTGGTGGTCATTATAAGCGCTTAGAGGTTCCCAATGTGTAAAAGCCCACATTTCTGAGATTTTATTAATCATCCAGGTGAAAATTGGTCTCAAGCATATGAAAATAAACTCTGTATTAGTTTTCCAGGGCTACTATAACAAAGCACCATAAGCCAGGTAGCTTAAATAATAAAAATATACTGCATCATGATTCTGGTGGCTAGAAGTTCAAAATCAAGGTGTTAGCAAGGTAGGGTAGTTGTTTCTGAGGCCTGTGAGGAACAGTTCTGTTCCAGGACTGTCTCCTTGGTTTGCAGTTGGCTCTTTTGTTTCCTCATATTATTTTCCTTCTATGATTGTCTGTCTCTGTATCCAAATTTTCCCACTTTCATAAGGACACCAGTCATATTGGATTGTGGCCCATACTTAGTAAAATAGATTATCTCTAGATAAAGTCACATTCTGAGGTTCTGGAGATTAGGACTTAAACACTTGAATTTTTGGGAAATGGAATTAAATCCATAACAAACTCTAAATTGGTGTTCCCAAATTTCAGTCATTTGTGTATGCATTATCATTATACCTTTGCCTATATCCATATGCCATCTGTACGATTACCCACTTAATAGTTAAAAATCAACTTGTCTTACTGAAATAGATTTGTTATAAGAGGTAGTTTTATCTCTTATATAAATAATAAATGAATTTTTTTCTAATATATATTAACATTGTTATTAAAATTAAAAAGTCCTTATATGACCTAACATTATCTCATAAACCATTACTAGAGAAAACAAAATGATTTACAAAAATAAAGGAGAGGTTGAAATATTATTTTTTAAGGATCTACATTAATTTGTGGCATTAGGTGGCCCATGATAAAGGAAATTGTGACCTTTTGAAACAGCTTGGACCATGAACCATCTCACCCATAAGCCTTCTATGATCATTGCAGAAAAAGTAGCTTCCCTAACCTCTTATCTCCTGGTACTTAGAGCTTGTCTCATGCTATTTGCACTTCTATCTACTACTGAGGATGGTCAGTGTCCCCAGTTAGATTGTCAATTCTTTAAAGAAGGGAATTACATTTATGCCTGACACATCTTAGTATCACCGCATCACCCAACATCTTGTCTGAGAGACATTAGAAGCAGATTAAATAGTTTGATTTTCTTATTGGTATATTCCATATGCCAAAAAGAGGTCACATTCATGAATTCAACATTTGCAGGTTGCCTGCCATAGACCAGAAACTATTCTGGGATTTGAAGCTACCCCAATACTGAGGGTGATGAGGATAATACTAATACCACTAATATTAATAATGGTTAGAATAGCTAACAGTTATTGAGAATTTACAATATTCAGACACCATTATAAGAACTTTGCATATATTATCTCATTTAATCCTCATAGCAACTTATGAGGTAATTACTATTATTAAGCTTATTTTTCAAACTAGAACACTGAGGTACAGTGGGAATAACTGCAACATAGACCCTGCCCTCAAGTATTTCACCATCTGGAGGGAGTCCAAATGGAATGCTAGTGATGGTGATGATATTCATAATATTAATAATAGTACTAATTTGAATGCAGTTTTAAGCGAAAAACTAAAAGACCATATATAAGACAAAAGAAGGTATGCTAACTGTATGAGTGGTGTGGGGCTGCACGTGTATAACAAGGTATCTTAATCAGACGAATGAGTGCTTCTCTTCTTCATAAATGTTAATGGATGTAATGTAGGGGTGTTAATGAATGTTTAACAACTAGATTTCCAGGTGTAGTTCCTAATAAATGCTGGTTGATACTTCATTTATGTTGATGAGTAAGATGAAAGTAAAATAAACACTGAGAACATATGTCAGAATTTCATTTGTTTGTGAAATATGTAACTTCTTTGTTGAATCAGGCAATAGGTTTTAAACATTGGAAGAATATTTCCTCAATTTTTTCTGCTATTCATATTCTAGGAATCATAGTGTGAATCCTATATACACAACAAACTCTTAAGTTAAATCTGCACTAACATTTTCTTTATCACTTTTTTATGTCTATACCAGGGGCTCCTCTTTTTGTATATGCATTAGCTGACTGTTGCCACCCCCCATTTTTAAAGGATTATACACAAGAAGAAAGAGGAGAAGGGGAAGAAGGAGTAGGAGAAAAAGCAGCAGGAAGAGAGACTATATGTGCTCAGCAAAGCCTAAATAGTTACTATCTGGATCTTTACAAAAAGGGTTTGCTAAATTTAGGTCTACATAATCCACAAAACAATAAATCAAGACTTTATTTTGTAGCATTGTTGCTTTCTGCAATGTAAATACTCCCTCCATGGCTGATTTCCAGCTAACAACATGAGGCAGAGTTGAGAGGAAATGTACAGCCATGCACTATCATATAGTATTTCTAACACACAGAAACAATAGACATAAATAATTGCAAGAGTATAGACAGCCTCTTGCAAAACAAAATGAGCTGGCCCCTGCACACTGCAGACTGATCACAGAAGCAGCTGGTTGTCCTTGATGTTAATGTTGATGGTACAATAACCCACGTATTCCTGTGAAGTAGGCAGCTCTAGCTAGTAGAACATGTTAAGAATATTCTTTAAGAGGATATTCATTACAACCTTGTTCATAATTGTGAATATTTAAAAAAATTGTAAATATCCACTGGTAGAAGAATAGACAAAAAAATCATTAAAGATGGCAATGTGAGAGGTGGGACAGAGAACTCCTCCCAAAACCACATATAATATGAAAATATAGTTAATACAACTAATCCTAAAAGAGCAACAGAAAGGAAGGCTGCCCCAGACTGCATACACCTGGAGAACAAAGAAGAGCTCATAGAACAGAGTAATGTACCAAAGCCTTGATCCCGGCAAGAACAAAGCCCTTCCCCTACCCCAGCTCACTGGTGGAAGGAAGAGAAATAGAGCGGGGAGGGCCTGGAAACCTAGGACTGCTGAACACCCACCCCTGGAGGTCTGCTTTGGGAACACAAACCTACATTGCATGGTGCTCTGGAGATTAGTGGAGTTGAAAGCAGAGACAGGTGGAATACTTGGACAGACTGAGATTCCAGCCAGTTGTGGAGGACAGGGATACACATCTGGCTGCTCTGGAACAAAGGAAAGGCCAGGGGTCTGAGAGGCTTCCTAGGAGTGAGAGGGCTACTGAAGAGGTGGGGATTTCACAGTGAACAAGGTTGTCTGGACATGCTCTGCCCAACAGGTTGGGAACTTTGAGAAGCTTCAGGCACTCCATCCCCCTGGCTGGCTACTCAGCTCCAAGGTTCCCCACTGTGATATGCAGCATGCTGCACCTTCTTCCTGGCCAGCCAGCACTGGCTTGCAAACCCAAAGTCCCTGCCCTGGTGATGGGCCAGCCAGAGGCCCCACCTATGGCAGCTACAAACACAAAGCACAGAGGCTTACACCTGTGTGCTCAACCCACTGGTTCTGGCAGTGGAAACAGACACAGCATCCAGGAAGCAAGAAACAGCTCTTTCCTCCCTCAGGCTCCAGTGCCGCTCCCCGGTGACCCCCAGCATCACCCCAGGGATTGAGCAGTTCCAGAGACTAGAGCTTCTGGGCACTAAAGGGAGCCACATACAAATATGAAACATCAAAGGAACCTGATTCAAAGGAAAATCTCAAAAACACCAGAAAAAGTATTCAGTGAGAATGAACTAATTAATCTTCCTGAAAGAGATTTCAAAATAAAAATTATAAACATGCTCATGGAGGTAAAGAAAAATATTTAAGAACTCAGGGATAAATTTAGGACAGAGACTCAATCATTAAGAAATTACATATCTGCAATGAAACATACAATAGAGGGATTTAACAGAAGATTAGATGTAGTAGAAGAAATGGTAAGTGGAATAGAAATTAGAAAAGGGGAATACAAAGAAGCTGAGGCACAGAGAGAGAAAAGGATCTCTAAGAATGAAAGAATATTGAGAGAACTGTGTGACCAAACCAAACTGAACAACATTTGCATTATAAGGGTACCAGAAGAAGAAGAGAGAGAAAAAGGGATAGAAAGTGTCTTTGGGGAGGTAATTGTTGAAAACTTCCCCAATCCAGGGAAGGAGATAGTCTCTCAGGCCATGGAGATGCACAGATCTCCCAACCCAAGGGACCCAAGGATGACAACACCAAGACATATAGTAATTAAAATGACAAAGATCAAGGATAAGAACAGACCATTAAAAGCACCCAGAGAGAGAAATAAGATCACATAAAAAGGAAAGCCCATCAGGCTATCATCAGACTTCTCAACAGAAATCTTACAGATCAGAAGGGAGTGGCTTGATATATTTAATACAATGAAACAGAAGGGCCTCGAACTAAGAATACTCTATCCAGTAAGACTATCATTTAAATTTGAAAGAGGGGTTAAATAATTTTCAGATAAGCAAAAGGTGAGAGAATTTACCTCCCAAAACCCATCTCTACAGTGTATTTTGGAGGAATTGTTATAGATGGAAGTGTTACTAAGGCTAAATAGCTGTCACCAGAAGAAATAAAAACACAATAAAGAGAGTAGAACAATTAACTACTAAGCAGATGCAAAATCAAATCAACTACCCCCAAAGTCAAACAAGGGACAGACAAAGAGTATGGAATATGATACCTAATATATAAAGAAAGGAGGAGAAAGAAAAAGGAGGAATAAAAAAGAATCTTTAGGTTGGGTTTGTAGTAGCATACTAAGTGAGTCAAACTAGACTGTTAGATAGTAAGGCAATTACCCTTGAACCTTTGCTAACCATGAATCTAAAGCCTGCAATGGCAATAATAACCCTAAATGTAAATTGTCTGAATACATCAATCAAAAGACAGAGAGTCACTGAATGGATAAAAAAACAAGACCCATATATATGCTGCCTACAAGAGAATCACTTCAAACCCAAAAACACACACAGACTGAAAGTGAATGGATGGAAATAGATATTTCATGCAAGTAATAGGGAGAAAAAAGCAGAAGTTACAGTACTTGTATCAGACAAAATATACTTCAAAATAAAGTAAGTCATAAGAGACACAGGAGGACATTGCATAATGATAAAGGGGGTCAGTCCAACAAGAGGATATAACCAATATAAATATCTATGCACCCAACACAGGAGCACCTACATATGTGAAAGAAATACTAATAGAATTAAAAGGGGAAATAGAATGCAATGCATTCATTCTAGGAGACTTCAGCACTCCACTCACTCTGAAGGACAGATCAACTGGACAGAAAGTACATAAGAAGATAGGCACTGAACAACATATTAGACCAGATGGACCTAACGGACATCTACAAAACACTCCATCTAAAAACAGGATGCACATTCTTCTCAAGTGCACGTGGAACATTTTCAAGAACAGATCATATGCTAGTCCACAAAAAGAGCCTCAGTAAATTAAAAAAGATTGAACTTGTACCAACCAGTTTCTCAGACCACAAAGGTATAAAACTAGAAATAAATTATGCAAAGAAAACAAAAAAACCCATAAACACATGGAGGCTACACAACATGCTCCCAAATAAAACAGAGATCAGGCAATATATGGAGACAAATGACAACAACAATTCAACACTGCAAAATCTGTGGGATTCAGCAAAGGCCGTGCTAAGGGGGAAGTACATTGTAATGCAGGCCTATCTCAGGAAAGAAAAACAATCTTATATGAACAGTCTAGACTCACAATTGATGAAACTAGAAAAAGAAGAAAAAATGAGGCCGAAAATCAGTAGAAGGAGGGACATAATAAAGATTACAGCAGAATAAATAAAATCAAGAAGAATAAAACAATAGAAAGAATCAATGAAAGCAGGAGCTGGTTCTTCAAGAAAATAAACAGAACAGATAAACACCTAGCCAGACATATCAAGAAAAAAAGAGTCTACACACATAAACAAAATCAGAAATGAGAAGGGGAAAATCACTATGGACACTACAAAATAGAATTATGAGAGAATACTATGAAAAATTATATGCTAACAAATTGGATAATCTAGAAGAAATGGACAACTTTCTAGAAAAATACAACCTTCCAAGGCTGACCCAAGAAGAAACAGAAAATCTGAAAAGATCAATTACCAACAATGAAATTGAACTGGTAATTAAAAAACTATCTAAGAACAAAACTCCTGGACCAGATGGCTTCACTGCTGAATTTTATCAAACATTTAGTGAAGACCTAATACCCATTCTCCTTAAAGTTTTCCAAAAAGCAGAAGAGGAGGGAATACTCCCAAACTCATTGTATGAGGCCAGCATCACTCTAAAAGCAAAACCAGGCAAAGGTACCACAGAAAAAGAAAATTACAGACCAATATCCTTGATGAACATAGATGCAAAAATACTCAACAAAATATTAGCAAACCAAATTAAAAAATACATAAAAAAGATCATCCATCATTATCAAGTAGGATTTATTCCAGGGATTCAAGGGCGGTACAACATTCAGAAATCCATCAACATCACCTACCACATCAATAAAAAGAAGGACAAAAACAACATGATCATCTCCATAGATGCTGAAAAAGCATTCGATAAAATTCAACATCCATTTATGATAAAAACCCTCAACAAAATGAGTATAAAGGGCAAGTACCTCAACATAATAAAGGCCATATATGACAAAACCACATCCAACATCATAGTTAATGGTAAGAAGCTGAAAACTTTTCCTTTTTTAAGATCAGGAACAAGACAAGGATGCACACTCTCCCCACTTTTATTCAACATAGCTCTGGACATCCTTGCCATGGCAACCAGACAACACAAAGAAATAAAAAGCATCCACATTGCAAGGAAGAAGTTAAATTGTCCCTGTTTTCAGATAACATGATATTGTACATAAAAAACCCTAAAGAATCCACTCCCAAACTACTAGATCTAATATCTGAATTCAGCAAAGTTGCAGGATACAAAATTGTTATACAGAAATCTCTGCATTCCTGTATACTAACGATGAACTAGCAGAAAGAAAAATCAGGAAAACAATTCCATTCAAAATTGCATTAGAAAGAATAAAATACCTAGGAATAAACCTAACCAAGGAACTGAAAGACCTATACTCTGAAAACTACAAGACACTCATGAGAGAAATTAAAGAAGATACCAATAAATGGAAACACATCCCATGCTCATGGATAGGAAGAATTAATATTGTCAAAATGGCCATCCTGCCTAAAGCAATCTACAGATTCAGTGCAATCCCTATCAAAATACCAACAGCATTCTTCAACAAACTAGAGCAAATATTTCTAAAATTCATATGGAACCACAAAAGACCCCGAATAGCCAAAGCAATCCTGAGAGGGAAAAATAAAGCTGGGGCGATTATGTTCCCTGACTTCAAGCTCTACTACAAATCCACAATAATTAAGACAATTTGGTACTGGTGCAAGAATAGACCCATAGACCAATGGAAAAGACTAGAGAGCCTAGATATAAACCCAAGCATAGATGGTCAATTAATATATGATAAAGGAGCCATGGATATACAATGGGGGAAATGACAGCCTCTTCAACAACTGGTGTTGGCAAAACTGGACAGCTACATGCAAGAGAATGAAACTTGATTATTTGATAACCCGATACACAAAAGTAAACTCAAAATAGATCAAATATCTGAATGTAAGCCATGAAACCATAAAACTCTTAGAAAAAAACATAAGCAAAAGTCTCTTGAATATAAAAATGAGCAACTTTTTCCTGAATGCATCTCCTTGGGCAAGGGAAACAAAATAAAAAATGAACAAATCAGACTACATTAAGCTAAAAAGCTTCTGTTCAGCAAAGGATACCATCAGCAGAACAAAAAGGCATCCTACAGTGTGGGAGAATATATTTGTAAATGACATATCCGACAAGGGGTTAACATCCAAAATATATAAAGAACTCACACACCTAACATCCAAAAAGCAAATAACCCTATTGGTTTTTCAATAACCCTATTGAAAAACAGACACTTCTCCAAGGAAGAAATTCAGATGGCCAACAGGCACATGAAAAGATTCTCCACATCGCTAATTATCAGGGAAATGCAAATTAAAACCACAATGAGATATAACCTCACACCAGTTAGGATGGCCAACCTAGAAAAGACTAGGAACAACAAATACTGGCAAGGATGTGGAGAAAGGGGAACCCTCCTACACTACTGGTGGGAATGTAAACTAGTTCAACCATTGTGGAAAGCAATATGAGGTTCCTCAAAAAACTAAAAATAGAAATACCATTTCACCCAGAAATTCCACTCCTAGGAATTTACCTGAAGAAAACAACTTCTCAGATGCAAAAAGACATATGCACCCCTATGTTCAATAGCCAAGATATTTTTGGAAGCAACCGAAGTGTCCGTAAGTAGATGAGTGGATAAAGAAGATTTGGCAGATATACAAAATGGAATACTATTCAGCCATAAGAAGGAAACAAATCATACCATTTGCAACAACATGGATGGAGCTAGAGGGTATTATGCTCAGTGAAATAAGTCAGGCAGAGAAAGACAAATACCAAATGATTTCCCTCATTTGTGGAGTATAACAACAGAGCAAAACTGAAGGAACAAAATGGAGGCAGACTCACAGACTCCAAGAAGGGACTAGTGGTTACCAAAGGGGAGGGGTGAGGGAGGGTGGCAGGGAGGGAGGGAGAAGGGGATTATGGGGTATTATGATTAGTGCACATGATGTGTGTGGGGTCACAGGGAAGACAGCAGTGTAACTCAGAGGGGACAAATAGGGACTCTGTAGCATCTTACTACACTGATGGACAGTGACTTCAATGGGGTATGGCGTGGGACTCGATAATAAGGGTGAATGTAATAACCACATTTTTTTTCTTGTGAAACCTTCATAAGAGTGTATATCAATGATACCTATTGAAAGCTTAAACAATAAAAGTCAACAAAATGCTTTTCTTATATTCCAAAAAAAGATAATAATAAACAAATAAAATATCATATATTTGTATTAAGGTACATTTTTATCATGGAATCCATATTATGCCACTATTGCAATGCACTGTCTACTTCTATATACTTCAACATGTATAGAGTTCTAAAACAAAATGCATGTAAAGGAAGTTTCAGAAAAATATGCACTGATGATGCAATTTATATTGATTTAAAAAACAAAGAACACAAACCCACACATTGTTTTATGGATACATCAAGTGGGGTATGGGTATAAAAAACATGCCAGGGGAGGATGACTCCTAGGCTGTGATATCAGTTGCTCCTCGGGTGTTGCAAAGAGCAAGAGAAATGGGATGAAATGGGTGAGCAAATAGAACTTAGATTTTTTCTATTTATAATGCTTTGTTCCTTTTTAAAAATAATAAATAAGTAGAACAAGTGTTGGCAATATTAACATTACGTAGTGGGAATAAGAGTGCTTATTATCTGATTTTAAAGTTATGTAAACATAATATAAAAATTAAAAGCCTCTAAGTTCAGTTTAAATGACTCAAACCTATCATTTTACGTACTGGTTTATCCAGCATACATTGAAAAAGAATTTCTCTTCCATCCCACAAGATCTTAGCAAGATGAGGACACAAATAAGTTATCTGATGACAGAGCACCAAGCAGGACCTATTTTCAAACAATGGCAAGCTGCACACTGCAGATTCTTCCCAGATGTGTCATCTTATTGTAATCAGTGTGAAAATACTTTGATTGGAGTGTCTAGTTTTACAGGTTGGGTTCCAAATAATGATCACTCCCCACCCAGTTGTATGCAAAGTAGAGCAAACACTCAGATGTCCCATGGCCAAGCTTGGTGGGAGAGCCCTGTTTTTCATCACACTAGATTATCCTCCTTTGCAGTGTCCAAAAAGTACACACCTAGTAGTGCTTGCTCATTATGCTCCAACCCACATTGAGGTTGGGATGTTCTAGTCATTGCCCAAAAAACTACCTGTTTGCCATACATGCATCAGCTGGAGCTGGAAGACTACCCAATGGAGTCCTCGTTGTTCTGGAAATACGCACCCTGACAGATCACAAGCATGGCATATCTCCATGTCCTACTTGCTGCAGCTATGTACACCAAAACCAGAGTGCAGGTCACCATTCAAGGAAATCCCAGCAGTATGAATCAATGTGGGTAAGGCTATCTCCTGGTCACTTTGCTATTGCAGATCAATGAGGCTCTTCTTCCAAAGGTGCTTAAGGTCCAATGCAAATTTACCCACCTTTTTCTCTAAGCCTCCAAGCTCCAGAAAGAATTCTTGTAAAGCAAATGCTAAAGTTTATTTAAAGATATCAGCTCAAGAGTAAGGGCTTTACTTGAATTTTCTCATTTGGTCCTCACAACCTTAGACATTCATATTCTTAATTAGCCCCATTTTAGAGAGAGGGAGAATGGAATCCTGAGTGGTTACTTCCCCAAAGCCACAGTCTTACTAAGTTGCAGTCAAGACTCAAATTCAAAAATCCAATGGGAGCTGCTTCACATATCCTTTCAGTGTCATTGCTGTGCTCCTCCAATCCCTGTCTTTGCATCTTCTCTTGGCTGCATTGTTCAATTTCTGGGCCATTTTCAGTATCCTAACTCCAGTTGAAGGCAAAATACGTTTTACTTTTTAATTATTATGAAACAGTTATTATACCACAAGAATATAGGTAACACATATGTCAGTTATGAAGCATAAAAGCAAAGCTAGAACATTACCAATACCCATATGCTCCTGCTCAATCCTACCCACATCCTTTCCTCCACTCCACATAGTAACCATTAGTTTTAGACTGATCACTATCTAAAAAATGTTTTATATATGTGTGCCTAAATATTGTTTCATTTTACCTTTTCTTATGAATGTTATAAAAAGAGTATACACTATGTCATCTTTTGTGACTTTTTTCACTGTATTATTGCTTCAACATGTAGGTGGATGTTTTGCAAAGATTGGTTGGTCTGATAATACCAAGTATTGTGAGGATTTAGAGAAACATGAACTACCTGTAGTAGTGTAAATTTGTATAAGCACTTTGGAAAACAATTGGATATTATTTTGTAAGGCTGAACAAATGCATTTAATATTTGCCAGCAATTCCTCTCCTAAGCCAATACACCAAACACATGCACCAGAAAACACATACAAGAATGTTCATAGCAGCTCATAATGGCAAATACTGGAGGTGAAGTATTTTTGATCTTGGGGATTATTCCTACACTCTCTCTGCTTGAATTATTTTTGACCTAGGCAACATATTATTTGCTATGGGAAAAGACATGAAAAAGTAGTTTCATTTCATTAATAGTTAAGCAATTTGGATTAGTGCTAGGCTAAAGTATGGCTTTATGATTATATCATACAGTTAGGCTGAACATTTTTAAAACATTAATTTCTAACTCTTGGAATTCAACAGGGTTGATGTCATAATTTAGTAACAAGTTCTCTGAATTCATTTGTAACAGGTTGGAGGGGAAGGGAGAGTAATGCCAGAGGCAGATTGAGGGGAAATGAAAAGTTTACAGATTTCGACACCTGATCACCACCCTCTCCCCACCCTACCCCACCGCACCCCATCCCATCCCACCACACCCCACTCCATCCCTATCTATTGAGCATCAAAGTGAGAACTACGTTTGTTGAGTCTGTGAAACTATTAGATTATTTTTTTGGCATTTGTTACCTATTTAGAAGTATAGATATTTTGACTTCATGTTCAACTTTGAAGGAGCTCTACCTTGGAAGAACTGAGAGAAGTTTGAGGGTTGAAATTTCCCCCAAATATTATTTTTTGTAAAAATGAATAATTATTTTCTGATTATTTAAAAATAAACTACATAAGCTCAGAATTCTGAAATTTGCTGCTTTTTTGAAGTGACTCTTCTGTGGTTAAAAGGCAGCACAGAGATATATATATGTAAATATATCAAGAGAGTAGAAAAGATCTTCCAACTTATACAACAAAACACAAAACTCAGGGAACATCTTGCTCTCACCCTTCCCCAATTCCAGCTTGCCCCAGCACTCACAGCAAGATGTGCCTGCATTTAATCCTATAATTCTACAAAAAAAGAACAGTTAACCCTGTTAAGTGTCAGAGGTTAAGTGATCTGCCTATGACCTCTTGCTGAGTATCAGGATTGGGACCAGGACCCAAGCCTGAGAAAAAATTTGTTCCTTGACAGGCGGTTTCTGGTCTCTCCAGAAGTTTTCATGTACAAGTCACTGAAAAGGAAATGCTTTGTTTTCATTTGTTGTTTTGTCTCTACCATTCCTCAAATGCTTTGAGAGCTTTCTTGATTTGACTTCCCAGGTGACATGGTTTGTATTTTCATCAAACAAAAGGGAGGCCTGGCAGCTCACCTGGAAACTCCACCATGACATATATAAGAAGAATACCATTTATCACCCCATAAGACCAATTTGATCTTCACTTGTCAATAGCTTCCCTCCTGATAACCCTTTCCGCAGCTTCTATAGGCAGCTGCCTGGGCTCCAAGTTCTACAGAGTAGACAAGTCTGCTTTTTCCAGGCTGAAGGGATAGATTTTTACTTGAACCCCTCTACCTCTTTCCCTCTCTGTCCTCTTCCAAGTACAACCAGACACTTAGCAGCAGGTTTTAAGCACTAATTGCCGAGGCATGTAGGGGTCTTCAAGAAAAATGGCAAGAGGATGCTTCAGCTCTTTTGCTGCAAAGGATTTGCAATGGAATGATAAATTCTTAATGCCTAGAAAGAATGTGACATTTACTGCATACCCTCCAACTCATGATACATGAGCACATGTGTCTAGCCATGCACACATGTGTGCGGGCACACGCACACACACACACACACACATTTAAACAAAGCATCTAAACACTTTTTCAAGATTTCAAGTGGCAGAACCTAATACCTTTGCTGTGGTTTAAGAACCATTGCATTGCTGTGGTTTAAGAACCATTGCATTGCAACAGAGTATACACAATTAAAAAGGAAAGACTATTTCCCAAACAGTAAAGCTACATTATCATGGGAAACGTAGGGTGAGAAAAGTAGTTCCTTAGGGAATTCCTGCAAGATTCAAGATTCAGAGGGATGCTTTGAAGTCAAGGAAATTGGCAATTTATCTCTTAATCAATATGACTATTCTTTGCATCCTGATACTATGGTAATGAATTTTGTACAGTTAGCCCATGTGAGGAAGGATATATGTATCACAAATAGGTCAAAATAAAGGAAAGAAAAGGCTGAATATCCTTGATTCTTCAGAGTAGAAATTATTCTAACACTCTGTAAGGCTGTAGCATGAAGATGCCCAAATGGCCCTGGAAAAGAACTGAAAAGCTTTCTGTCCTTGGAGTTACCCTGGGCCATAACATATCATACATCCTGCATTACTGAGAATGCATTGCCCCAGATCCAACAGCCTCATTTTTTCTTAACACTTCTAATATGCTAGTGAATTAAGCAGAAGTAGAAGGGAGTCAAAGCAGGCCCCTTTGTGTGGATGAACAAGGCTGGGGGAGTGAATGTCAAAATCAAAATGCAGAGGTAGAAATATGATTGTAGGCTGTAGTTGAATGCATTTGCAAATGAATGTCACCATGTGCAGAAACATTTCTTCTGGGAATCCTCAGGAAAAATTCACTGGTTGAGACTTGAGCAGGAAGCCCTGTTACCACAGAATGGTGCCTATGATATTCCTGGCAAAATCTCTGTAGAAACATACATTCACTCTCAAAGGAGGAATAGGTATCTGCAGCTCTGGACTTAAAAGCTATACTTATAAACTCATTGCAGACAGGAATTCCAACTCTTTCCTTATCAGTGCTTCAATTCCCATATTTGGAAGGCAATAATGGCTTCCTCACAGAGCTTTAGTGACTAAATAATATACCGTAGGTGACAGTGCTCCGGAAAAGGCAAATAGCCATGTAAATGGAACATTCATTATCTAGAGCAGGAGTTTGAGTTCTGGTTTCCTAGATACACCTCAGTCAACTAAGAGAAGCTTCTTAGTTATGTAAGGTAGGCAGTCCCCTTGGACAAGCAGCCAGGTAACAGGAAGGCAAGTCTGCTTTTACAGAGTGTACACTAAGTGTGCCACACATTATATGTTGGGCCTTTTTACCTCCTGTCATTTAGTTCTTGCAAAACCCCTGCAAAAATACTATTATTCCTACTAATGCATAAGGAAACTGAGGCTTCTATTGGAGGTTGGTCAGCTGAAGGAACTGGTAGTGACTGTCCTTCATATAAGAGGCTACAAATGCCAGGTGCTCACTCTCAACACCTCTCCCAGCTACAGTGTAGATGTATGCCCCAATTCTAGTCAATAAGACCTGATGGGGATGTCTTGGAAGCTTCCATGAAGGTCTTACTTCCTAATTAATAAAATGTATATAGGAGAAAACATGTCATGTCTTCTCACTGCAGATCCTCACCTCTCCATGTGACATCTGGAACCACTGCAGTCATCCCATGGCCATGAGAGATGAATTTACCAACTCACCAGAGGAAAAGCAGGGAAGGGAGGGAAAGTGCCTGTGGGCCACTCATGATACCATAGCTCTGAGCCACTGAAATAACTGACAAGGACACCAGCCTGTGGATATCTCCTCATATAAAAAAAAAATACACCTTTGGTGCTCCTTAGTGTTTACCCAAGAGTGGAAATCATATGGCTACACAAAATCTGCACACACCTGTTTGTAACAGATTCACAATTGCTAACACTTGAGAACAACTGAGAAGTCTTTCAGTAGGTGAATAAACTGTTGTACATCTAGACAAAGGAATATTATTCAGCATTAAAAGAGTATGAACTATCAATCCATGAAAGACATGAAGGAAACTTGAATGCATACCGCTATATGAAAGAAGCCAACCTGAAAAGGCTACATACGGCACAATTCCAACTGCATGACATTCTGGAAAAGGCAAAACCATGGGGACCATAAAAAGGTCAGTAGTTGCTTTGATGGGAGTGATGGTAGACAAAATAGGCAAGGCACATAGGATTTTTAGGGCAGGGGAAATACTCTGCGTGACATTATAATGATGAATATAGTCATTATACATTTCTCCATATCCACAGAATGTACAACACCAGGAGTGAATCCTCAGGTAAACTATGGACTTTGGGTGATTATGATGTGTCACTGTGGGTTCATCAGTCTTAGTAAATGTCCCACTCTGGTGAGGGATCTTGATAATGGGGGAAGCTATGCATGCATGGGGACAAGGGGTATGTAGGAAATCTCGGTACCTGCCCCTCAATTTGTTGCAAATCTAAAACTGCTCTAAAAATTTAAAGTCTTAATTAAAAAAGGAAGAGCCTTTGGGTGAAGCCATGGTAGTAAGGGCTTTCTGTTATGCTCCCCAACCCTCCTAACTAGTATACCTTCCCATGGCTAATTTGAGCAAAGCCAAGGATTACAGACTGCATCAGTCAGAGTCCAGTCAGAAAACATAAAGCACATCAGTTATTTTAAGGGTCAAATATAGACTTATGAACTAGGTACAAAGAACTACAAAAGAACACAGAACAGTGAAGGACAACACAGATACTAACTGCAACTGCCAGCCCCAGGACTGGGGAAGCAAAGGTAGGAAGTTGGATTATTACAATTTAGAAGCTTAGAGGAGGGTTTCTTAGGACCTGGAACACCCCATGATTATTGGGGGGAAGTCAGAAACCTTGTACTGGTTTCTTGGCAGGGGGGGTTCAGTAACGCTAGTTCTGAGAGGGTGTGGAGAACAGCTGTTATTAGAACCAACTGTCCATGCTAAGGTGAAGAAGCCTTGCTGTGCTAACAGACAGGATGGGGAGCAAACATTATTATACCCAACTCTGAAGCTGCCTTCTAGAGTACTGGCAGGTCCTAACAGGGAGCAGCTAGCAAAGTAGAAACATGGTTTCAAAGTCCCATCCCCAGCATCACAGAACAGAATCTAGGAGGGAATACTGAAGCTTCAAGGAAATAACACAAAGGGTATATTATTCGTTTCCTGGAGCTACTTTAACAAATTACTACAAACTGAGTAGCTTCAAACAACAGAAATGTATTCTGTCACAGTGTGGAGGCTAGAAATCTGAAATCAAGACATGAGTGGGGCCATCCTCTCTCTAAGGAATCTAGAGAAGAATTTGTCCTTGCCTCTTCTAGCTTCTGGTGGTTGCTGGCAATTCTTGCCATTCCTTGGTGACTCCAATTTCTGCCTCTGTTTTCACATGGCCATCTTCCCTCTATGTATGTGTGTCTTCACATGGCCTTCTCATAAGGACACCAGTCACTGGGTTTAGGGCCCCTTATAATCCAGTATGAACACATCTAAACTAATTACATCTGCAAAGACCCTCTTTCCAAATAAGGTCACATCTGAAATTTCAGATAGCTATGCATTTGTGGGGGGATACTATTGAACCCAGTATAAATGGTTAAGTCTTTTGTGGCAGAGTTGTAGTCTGAGAAGATTCCAGAGCTAGAGTGAGACTTCAGTTGCTGGATTATTTGTCTGAACAAGTGGTTCATGATATGGAGGATCCAGAGAAGAAAGGCATTTCTATTTCTATGAGAATACAAAGATATTCCTGACTACTCAAAGCTCAGGATGTTTGTGCTTTCAAATGGAAATAACAATTTCCTCATTTTCCAAGACTAAAGTTGAAAACAGAAAAACAAATAAAATAGCAAAGTATACTGGCTGAAAGAAAACTAGGATGTGGGTAGAAGAACTGAATCCATATTAAAAGCTTACTTTGGGTCAGATTCTTTCACAGTATCTCTGTGGTCAGTCTGGGTCAAGGGCAATACTAGCCCTGCTGTATATACCAAGCAAGGAGATTGGTCAAAAACAGTGGAGAGCACAAGACATGTGCCTTGGTGAATCTGAAGTGCAGTTCAAGCAAAAGACAAAGCAGAAAATAATGAGGTAGTAGAACAAGGCTAATGAGCAGGAAATAGTGCATTTAATACATTTAAGTTCTTTACAAAGGAACCTTTCCCAGACTACCTGGATTCAAATCCTGGCTCTTATTCCTACTGAGTGTGTACAAATGTCTTAGCCACTCTGTGCCTGTTTTCTAACTTGGAAATTAACTAAAAAGGACTAAGAATAGTATATATACCTCATAGGATTTTTGAAGAATTAAATCAGTTGATACTTTTTAAATACTTAGAATAGTACCTGGTACATATTTTTGTTAGATAAAATATTGCTTATGGACTAAAATAGACATGGTTAGTGGCATTAGGGAATTGTTTGTGGTATTATAATGACACCCTCAAGAACTATAATTTGTTGGTTATGCCATATTAATTAATTTTTATTTTTATCATATGAGGGGTTTTTTCAGAATATTTTAGCCAGGCCTGTAACAACACTCTGTGTGCATGAGTTTGTATGTACATATGTGCATGAGTGTGCATTCATACACATGTGTTTGGGTGGGGCACAGCAGGTTACAGGACAGAGAAGTATAGAGCAGACAAAGATAGGCCAGTACAACAGATTTTTGCATTTCCCTTCTCTGATACCTTTAGGAAATCCATCCACATATATAGTCCCTGTGGCTGTGTTGGGATTATCAATCCCACTGTCGGTGCACTCCTTGAAGTTTGATACAGATGTGTCAAAACAAAGGAGACCTCTCTCTTCCTCTGAAGCCTGAGTTATTAAAATGAGATTAAGATGTGGCTAACTGCCATTTTTTCCCACTATGTGTAAAATGCCTGGCTGAGAACATCTAGTGGGAACCAAAGCCAAAGGATGAGGAAAAAAAGCTTCCTGACTTCACTTGATGTCCTGGACCACACTGTACCTGAAACTTTTCTTTGGGTATCCCAGTAATATCATCCATTATTTTTTCTTTTGTGTCTATGCCAGTTTGAGCTCTGTTTCTGTCTTGTGCTACCTAAAGAATACCATCTAATTCATCTGAATCATCCAGTGGAGATATTTTTAATTTCTAAATGAGAGCTTGGGTTAATACAACGTATGGCACTCCTATTAGATAACCCAATCCAACCCAAGAATCTCTGATCCAAGGTTTCCTTGATCTGGATACAAATTCAGATTTCAGCTTTTTCACATGGGACCTTCTTAGGCATTCTGTTTCTCGCAAAGTTTGTACTCAACCATTGGGCCATTGTGGAGTGACCCTGCTTCCAGGTCCCTACACCAACATCAGCCCACCTGGAAGCCCAGAAGGGGGCAGTGGAGCAGAGCCCCATCTGGCAGATGTGAGGGAACCCTTCCTCGTTCCTGTACCTCATCAAACTTCACAATGCACTGAGTTGATTTATGAGGAAAGGTTATTAAAGCATGTAAGAGCTCCTGCTGGAAAGAAAATTATCTGTATAAACAAAGTGTTATTTTCGGAATCTGGGAGGCCCCAGGTGGGAAAGGTCATTAAAATAGGAAAAAACTGGCTTATCAGTCTTTTCAAAATCACTGCACTTACATGAGGAAGTTAAATATTTTTATATTTCACAGATTGCTTTTTGATTATTAGTCCTTTCAGTTCAGAAGGGGACATTCTCAGATGCTAAACTGTTGAATATTTTAAATGAGAGGGACTTTCTAAGACATACATTGTGAAGTTGGATTTTTGAAGGAGGGCTCAATTAGAGACTGCCTAGTAATACAAAGCAGACATTTGAGTCCCCAGGGTGTTATTTTCTCTCCTACAAATGAAAGACTAATTTTTTTTCTTTGCTTCATTTGACAAGATTTGATATTTTCCACTCTTTCTCCTAATGAAGAGAATGAACAACAGTCACACTGTATACAGTGGTGTACTTCACAAAAATGACTTCAGGCTTTGGGTTAAGAAAACAAATCTCCATAGCAGATAAGTTTGTATTTAAAAAAAAATACTGAACAAGGGCCAGATTCCTCCCGAGGAAATCATATTAGTAAACAGTTGGTTCCATTAAGATGTTTTACTCAAGTTCGGTTCTCTGAGTCACATTCTTTTGTTCTTAACAAGGAGCTGTGACAGCCCAGCTCAGACTTTTCTATATTCTTCAAGTGAGTGAACAATATAATGTGCCTTTGATTTCCCTTTCTCACTCATGGGACCTTCAATTCTAAAGTTTAAAGACAATAATATTACATCAAACAGTTCTCAAAAGGTGTGTTTGGAATGTATAATTAGGTGCAATTAAGTCATGGTAAAAAGATACTATGATGGTATTTTACCCAGGGGCCCTCACACTACCTCAATTCTCCCCTTGGGTACACCACTACTTCTTTCATAATGTCTCCAAGGGAGATACTAAACAAAGGAGGTAAAGTACAGGGGCTTTGACCCCAAATACCAAAGCAGAATTCAAGCAAGCTGGAATTGAATCCATAGAGAGCTCCCATAGCCAAGTGAGAGGCAAGTTTGAATGGACTAAAAGCAAGTAGAAAGGCTCTTCTGTCTCAGCAAAGCCCAATCAACTTTAAGTGCTTATCTCTGCAAAGTTTTCAGTGCCTAAAACTGATCAGGGCATTTATAGGATCTACTGGAAAAGAAGCATCCAAAGAGACATGATGGCATTCTCCAGTGTAGCAGGACCAAGCCAGTATATCACCCCAAAGGAGAGGAGACAGATTTTCTAATGGTGTGTAGTGACTCCACCCAAAATAGCCAACTCTAGCCATAATCCCCCTTTTTGTAGTTGAAGGGAAGAGGTGGTAATGAAAAAGAGAAGATCTGAAGAGCTCTTCTCCATTCTTAGAAGCCAAAATGTGAAAATCTTTCACACTCCAGCATTGCATATATTTAATATATGTCTTCTTGGCTCTTTTTAGGAGACCTACTATCTTAATTCCATTAGTGTTGTCTTGTGTATAATACTAGACATTTGATGTAATGAGTTTGGACACACAGCAGAACTGAATTGTAATCTGTACTAGAGTCCTCATACTTACATTTAAAGTCCTCCAAATCTATTTAAAAGATTCCATGCTGTGAACATCTATTATTTTGCTGTTTAGAATCTTTTTGTATTTTTTCTGATAGCTATACCCCAATTTCCCTCACTTTAAGCTCATGTTCTTCCAAAGGAGTTGACTCCATTTTTAATTCAAGAATGGGGTGAATAACCCAGACCCATCCAAAGTCTTTCATCCTGATGGCATGAGTTATCAAATCAAAGATGAGAACATGGACATACTTAGTCCAATCAGAGTGGACTCCAGAATGTTTTCTGGAAATGCTAGAATAAAGATGCTCACTCTTTTTCACTGGATTTCAACACAGAGGCATGGAGCTCCAAGAGCTAGTGACAGTCATCTTTCAAACATGAGAAGCAAGCCACCAAGAGTGGAGGCAACAGAGAGGAGAAATACATAGGAAAAAAACTGAATTTTGGAGACATCATTTGAGTCTTGGATCAAGCCATATCTGAAGCTGGTGTGTCCTTGAATTCCTTGATTTACAAGTGCCAGTAAATTCTTTTCCATGTTTAAGCCTGTTTGGGTTGAATTTTCATCTTTTGCAGACTAAAAAAAAAACTATAAATGATACACATATATACATATCATAAAAATTATCCAGGATAAAATAACACTAAAGGATAAAAATAAGTCTATAAACTCACATTCTAATAATAAAAATTAGATCTAAGATTTTGAGTACTCGCTGTAGGACACTGTTGTAACTTCATTATGTTTTAACTCATTGAATCCTAACCAAACAATCCCTCAAGTGGTGTTATTATTTTTTTCTTCTTCACATAAAGGAAAGTGAGGCACAAAGATATCAGGAAACCTGCCCAAGGTCACTTAGAAGTAAGGTGATGCTCAAATACTAACCAGGGCAATAGATCCCAGAGCCTGTGTGCATAACCTATACATTCTATTGCTAGGATCTCCCAAAAATATATTTTCAATACTCATGAGATATAAAGGTGTCTACCTGAGAGATCAGGATCATCTTATGGTGTTAGAATCAAGAAGTAGTCTTAATGTGAAAATGAAGAGCTTCAAATAAAGATAATATCTTTAACCTGCAATACAGCTGGAGTCCATGGAATAATATCCATGTTGAGAGAATGGCCTTGGGCATTGCATCAGTCTTTCCAGTTATGGGCACAATGAAAGGTGTTTTGAAGTCTCTCTTACTCTGATGGATGGCTAGTGGGGGAGGGGTGGAAATCAGGACATTGGGCAATGGGGTACTAAAAGCAAAGGTTTTAATTTCCAGTTGGCTTCACATTCTAAGGCGTACCTCCTCTAAGGTGGTTTAGGCAACAGTGTACTTTAGCAGGGCCAGTGGTGATAGTCAAAGGCAGACAGACATACTATTGGGGACCCGAGTAATCAGTTTGTGGACAATTGGCTCTGAGTTTCCACTATGGGCTGAATTGTTGACCCCCCCCCCATACATATATTGAAGTCATAAATCCCTGTACCTAAGAAAGTGACTGTATTTGGAAATAGCATCTTTAAAAAGGTAATTAAATTAAAATGAAACTGTATGGTAGGCTCTAGTTCAATCAGGTTATTCCGTTATAAAAAGAGGAGATTAAGACACACAGAGAGACACCAAGGATATGCACACAAAGAAAAAAGACTAAGTAAAGATACATTAAGAAGACAGCCATGTGCAAACCAAGAGGAGAAGCCTCAAAAGAAACCAACCCTGAGACACCTTGATCTTGGACTTCTAACCTCCAGAGCTGTGAGAAAATAAATACCTGTTGTTTAAGCCATCTGGTCTGTGGTATGTTGTTATGACAGCCCTAGCAAACTAAGTCTTTAACTGAGAGTTCAGGGTGAAAGATATAATCAGGGCTACCACATGGATATAACTCTAATTCTACCTGGGTAGAGTTTATTAAAAGCTAAGTAAATGCTGAGGTTTCCAGTCAAATGGAGAACTGAAATGCTGAACAGAATGCCCAACTAAAAGCAAAATTGTACGGATAGGCCAAAGGGCAATATTTGATAGGCAACAGATCAGATACCCAGAGTAAACTCTTAGCCCTACTACAAACTGGCTGTGTGACCTTGTGTATGTATTTAACCACTGTGAGCCTGAATTTCTTCATCTATAAGGATTCCTATCTCTTGGATATAGCAAGTATTAAATTAAAAGAGGTAATATATGAAAAACCCTTAGTGCAGTGCCAAAACCACTGTAGGTACCCAAAAAATGGAAGCCATTTGGTAACTGAGTTTTGGTGGATACTGCACAGCTAGGGTTTTGCCTCATTAGAACCTGTGACTTCCAGTCTGACTCAGTGAGAGCTCATGATTATGTCAGGTCCACATCTTCTGGCCTTCTACCTGCCTTGGTGGAGATTAACTTTCCTATTGGGTTGTGCTCTCAGGAGCTGAAGTTTAAGGCCCATAGCTGAGCAGGCTGAGAAGCCAGGGCTGAGATTTTTTTCTCCATGCTCCCACACATAGACAGTAAATCTGTTAAGTAGGGTCATCTTAGAACAAAAAAGGACAATTCCAAGCATGGATTCCACTGCTCTGTTTAGTGCCCCTTTCAAAGCACTTTGACCCTCTAGACCTCCCATGAATTTGGTGGAAGAAAGCTCCAGATGAGGAAATTCCAGGGATAGTATGCAAGGAAAGGGTCATCATTTTAATATATGGGTGTCATCTACCTAAAAAAAATAATCAAAAACACATCAGAGAGCAAGCAGTGAATTAGAGCTATTTACCAAAAATGCCCCCATTACGTTCATTGTAGATCACCACTACAATGAAATTTAAAAAAACTTTTTTTAGTTAGTTATGATTCACAAGAATGGAAGATAAATTTTAAAAACATTTCCTGAGATTCAGTCATGTTAGGGAGGAACTATCAATGTATTTTCATAAACGATGACTTTGTTGTCTCTCTCTGATGAGTAAGAAACCCATTTACAATCCCAAACCATTAAAACAAGACTGATCCTGTTATTACAAATAAAACTGCCCTGGCCAGTGGTCCACGCACTGTAAAATGTATTTAATAAATATTCCCTGAACCATCAAGAGTGGAAACCTACGGATGCCATTTCCTGATGAAGGGTTTGAAGCCTAATGGGAGAACCACACAGAGGAGGGAATGCGGGGAGCAGTCTATGGTGTTAAACCTCGGGGAGTGTTTACTCAAAGCACCTCAAGGGAACTCAGCTAAAAATGGATAGGGGAGGGGAACTAGTGTCATGAAGAAGTCAAAACAGTCACCAGGAAAATAACTTCAGATGTTAAAAAATGGGTGAGGCAAGGACAGAGATTGGAAGATAAGCAGCAGTCTTAGCAGATTGGAAACTGAAGCGTAAGTGGGAGAAAAAGGTGAAGTCGAGACTGGGACTCTGAACCTTAAATAATGGCTTTCTTTATGGGGTCAGGCAAATAAATAGAGTACAGGGTTGGACATTAACTGAAACCTATTTCTTGACATACACTGTTGGAAAAACCTAGACTATGAAGGAAGACAAAATTATTCAACTATTGTATAAAACCATTACAAGTGACATGTTGAATTCCACAAAAATGAAGAAAATTTTATTTTAGTATTAGTCCTAAAAATTGCAACTAACTGACAAATTTAAAACCAGAATAAATATAATCCAGAGGTTTCAAATTGGGTATCTGTGGGCTGAGTCTAGGTGTGTTTGCACAGAATTTCAGAAAATGAACTAGTTGTTACTATAGTAGGACTTCCATTCCTGTGGCCTTATACTTTATATTTTCCTGTGTATGTGATGGTGGCAACCTGTCTAAGGGATCTCTGCCTTATGGGTAGGATGCTAGGTCTAATATTCATTGGTCTTCATTTCTTATTTGGGTAGATTTATTCTACTAACAGTGTGACCTATCTTTTTTCACTCTTTCTCTCCTTACTAGGCAGTTCTGCATACTGAGGTTTCTTGAGGAAAGTGGTAATTGGAAAATTAAAAAATTACATTTGGCTGTAGATATTAGACTTTATCAATTGGCTTTATCAGTAGTAATGTTGACATCTTGATCTCCATCTGTCTTACTCCTGTGTCATTACTCAATCAGTAATGAACACAAGAGAAGATGAGAGGGGGTGTTATTAATTGACTCCCACAAACTCCAAGAATTTACTAACATTTCAACATTGGGAAATTTCAAGTAAAGATCTAGATTTTTTACTTTTGTTGAAAAATGAAAGGTCTGGCAAGACTGGGAGCATATTTGCACACAGTATCCATTGGCTAAAGCAAAGTAACAGATGTCACTTTTAGATCGATTATGGATGTTTCAATTTTCCACAGTTCCCACCACTCTATATTACTTACTTATACTTAGGCATTTAAGTTAGCTACTTTGTCTGGCATTTAAGTTTGTATTTCCTACTATAATCATATAAATACCCCTCTTTAGAATACTGATTTTTTTCTAAGTTAGTAGAATACTGATTACTGGCAAAAATTTTGAAAACAACCAGTGTGGAAGACCCTATTATCTGTAAGCTGATTGCTGATTGCTGAAAAGCTTAGTGTTGTGGCATCCTAGTTTCTGACCTAGAACAGCTACAGATCTCTGTTATTTCACTCCACATTCTTCAAGTGCAACCAGATCTAGATTATCAACCTTTTCCTGAATTTTAGGTAATACTGTGCCTGTCCATTCAGAAAAATCCTATTTCAGCCATATAGCAAAGAAAATCCTCCATCTCTAGCTTATATTTTGTGTCAAGACATTGCAGAGTTGTGTCTCTCTAGCAAAAGCAATGTAGAGGATTGGAAAAATTGCCAAAATAGTTCAAGCAAAACACATGTCAAATGACCCAGGTAATTTCCAGAAAAGCCAATGTTTTCTCTGAATTAGAGTACTTGGAGAATTGCCCCAACCACCTGTATTACTTAGGTCATGGAGACTGAGACTGTGTTTTCACAACTAAAATAACTATTGTTGAATGAGCCGTAAAGGTCTGTCTCAAAAACAGAATTTTGCTGTATCACCATGGATCAAATTACCTTTAACATAATCAGTTGTGGGTTAGCAAAACATACTAATTTGATTGTCCCAAAGCAATTAAACCATGTAACACAGATATGACTAACATTAACTTATTCCCAGTTTCATCTTATAAGATAGCAAAATGACTAATCAATCAACCAGTTGTCTAACTCAAATGACACTAACAGCTGGTTTGACATTTTTATTTAATTAATTTACTGCAAGTTTGAAATTCCTTTATACGCTCTTATGGTCGAGGTGCTACAGAGAAGATTTAGCTCCACTAATTATTTTTTCCTTTTTTGGAAACTAGCATTATTCTCCTTCATATATCCTCACTGGATGACTTTTAAATAAAGCCAAATTCCTCCACTGGCTTTCTTTCCATGGGCTATTGCTTAGATCTTTTCTGTCTGATAATAAAATCTCTTCTAGCTTACCTTGTGAAAATCTTTCACATTGATTGTCTTGAAAGGAAAAGAATCTCCTAACTATCCTTTAGTGTTCAATACCTGGAATCCCCACCATCATGATATCACTTACTTCAGAAAATAAATGCAAAGTAAATGTGTCTCTGGATTTAAATCTAGGGATTTGAATAACCCTGCAGACTGGAGTGTTTGGCTATATTTCTTGCCATGACTCAGAGCCAGGAGGTTCCTATTAAGGTGTACATGAGTCGTATTATTCCATGCCAAAGTTTGTCTATAACGTAATGTTGTATGGCAGCCAAGTTCTTCTAACAATCTTATGGACCGATATTCAAAACATTCAGTATCTCATTAGATCCTTCATTTGTAGAAAGTTTTACATTCTGCTCAGCAAGCTATAGTTACATAGACGTTTTGTTTTAGGGTAAAGAAAAACCTGTCTTAAATAAGTTTATTGCTTCCATTGTATTAGTACCTCTCAGGTTGTCATATTCATCTGGAATGAGTTGCCATAAAAAGAGGAGAAAATGCACAGAATTATGCATGGAGTGTGCTTTGATATAGTTCAAAGTAATAGGAGGGGAATTTTCAGGGGAAATTTGTTCTACATTCCCATCACTGTTCAAAACCAGTGGGAAAACAATCCCACTAAGTCTCCTGGCAAGATAAACACTCTTCAGATAAGCTCAAATTATCAGAGAAAAAAGGCAACAAATAGTTTCTCTGCAGCTTCAAACCCCTTTCTTTCCCTCTTGCTCCTCTCCTTTAAATGAATCCCTGAAGAATTTTAGGCAAATACATTTTGAAAAAGTGCTGAATCCCAGAAGATAGCATTTGTAGAAGAGAGTTCACTGCTAATCCCCTCCCACATCTCCTTATTCTTCAAAAACCACTTCTTCAAATGATAACTTGTGAAGACATCCCTCATCATTAGGTCATCTCTCACCCTAGCATGTCACCACCTTCAAAGACAAGTGCCCTGGTATAAGGATAAAATGTACTGAGTTTCAAAAGCCCCCATGAAGTGATGGTCCCACCACTTTAACTGGAAGATTTCTTTTCTTGTCTTTCTAAACCTGGTGTTCTGTGCTGAAAGGATAATGACTATTTCATCGGCTCCAGCAGTGAGACATGAAGGATCAGGACTGATAGAAATTGGAACCAAGGAATATAATCATGTGTTTTCTAGGGGGAAATATCAGACAAACAAACTGAAAAAGAAACTCTGACAGCACAAACAAAGAATTAACACGGGTCTATTAAACCTTTAAATAACATATTATTGAGGTACCTTGAGGAACGAATCAGATGTTCCCCATTGTCACTGAGAAAAATTTTAAAAAATGGCACTGAAATATGCCAGGAGAAGATAAGGGTATAGACAAAACTCCATGACTAGGCAACTGTCTTCCTCCAAATAGGTCTTTAAAACTGAAATAGTAATATCAATAATAATTTTTTGCTCTAAGTGGGAAGGCGAACAAAGTTTCTAGAAGAATTTGTGCATGATGGTCTCTGTTTTCTATTCCTCCAACCTATTTCATGAAATCTGACAACTAACAGGTGACAAACGGGTTTGTCCTGTGTGTTGCTCCTATCAAACATTGAAATGTATGTTCTCTATCTTTGCACATGTCTGTTTCTTCTCCCAGACTGAAAGCTCCTGAAGGAAGAACTTTTGTCCTGCTCAACTCTGAGATTATACTATGGTGACAAATATTATGAGGTTCAGTTTCTAGTCAATATGAAAGGCAAAAACCTTACATGGTCAAATCATCCTTGGAAATCTCTTAGAAATAGGGACAATTTGGAGATCATTTTCATTAAGTGCAACATCAAGTTTCCTCTGGTATTGGAAATAGTCAATGTATCATTACATCTTTTATCTGTATGAAGCTTTTCAGTCTACTGTTTTTTTGTTGACCATTAGTTAACTTCTGATTAAGGCCCATTTTACTTGAAAAATATAAACATTACAATCTCATTCAGTGTTACAGGATGTTTCAATCTTGAGAAGCACACAAAATCTGATACTAAACGAGGAAAGACAATATTCATGTCTCTAATCTCATACTACAGTACTCAGCATGAGTAGCCTAGGAAACAACTATCACGCTTAGGACTGGGAGAGCAAAAGGGAGGCAATGGTACCAGAACCTGGGAGCTTGGGAGAAGCATCTCCACAGAGCAGTGCTCAGACCCCCAAGGTGCCACTGCTCAGCTATTTCTTGGACCTCTGGGAGGGATCATCATCTGACTGCTACGTGGACTCTGATTGGGAGCTCTAAGAGCAAGTGTGGCACAGTTGCTACTGGTACCTCTCAAGAGGCCATGGTAGAACTGGTGCTAGAAATGCTGAAATAAGCTTCCAAGTGCCACTGCTAGAGGGAAGCTGGCTAAAACTGAAAACAGGAAGAGTATTCCTTCTGCTCTCCTATCACCTTCTTATCTCCTACAAGTGCCTCCAGTCAGCATAACCTAACCAGAAGCCAGCCAGCAAAGAAATCTAGGAAATGTAGTTTGTATAGTTCCAGCTCTACTGTTACATAGTAGAATGTAAAAGTCTGGGCTTGAGGCTGAGAGGTAGTAGGTAAAATTACTCTTCAGAGATGAATTCACTGAATGGAAAAAGAGGCAGAATTTTGCTTCTTCTTTTTTTTTTTTTTTTACCATAGTCGAATTTCAGTAAGTTAAATGTAGGCATGATGCAAATTCTCTTTTTCTTGGAATCCCATAGTTCATTAGCCAAATATCCTGCTTTTGGCATGTGATTAATGTACATATTGAATGGATAAATGAATGCCTTTTGGTGCTGAGGGGATTTTCTCTGATTATTAGTCCTGTTTAACTGTCACTGAGAAATGAGTCTAAAGAAAATATATAAGAACCTAAGGGCAAACTCTGCCATAGTTCACTGACATTGTAAATGTACCTACCCAAACAGTTCAATTGGTTTCTGTCCTGGGCTATATCTCCTAACTCTTCACTTATAACTCACTATTGAAAATTTCTACTACACTCATACTTGCATAGCTTAAGAGTGACATCCAGTGGCTTATAACTTAATCATTTATTGTAATGCATCTACAAATCGAATCAGCTTTTAATTATCAATATAAATAGAAAGCAGTACAGCATATAAAACCCTAAATAGAATATGAAACTTAAAACCATTAGATTTACTTTAGGAGATTATGGAAGTAGATTTACCTACTTAATTGTTTAAGATCTCATATTCAAGTTTGTTTGCATGTTTCCTTTCCTGAGCATGTGCCTGTCACAATTCTGGCAATGTCTGCTAAAGGCAGGAGGTGATGTGCAGAAATGTAAACTGGGGATAGATAGGACTAGGACTTGAAGCATTAACCACTAACAAGTTCTAGACAGGATTTCCAAGGCTAGAAGTTCAATATTTGGGACTGAAAAGAATATAATAAACTCAGCCTTGATCCAGGTTTGAACTAATCTCTAAAGGTGTGCAGTCTGGCAGTAGAGCCTGTCAGTCCAAGGTTCTAAGCAGAGTCAGTATTTAGAGTTGGGTGGGCTCATCAGTTGTGGCCTCAGGGGATCAGGCTACTCCAGGAGGACCCTGAGATCAGCAAAATGACAAAGCTGAACCCAAACTGCCTCAAGTTCAGGATGGTGCTCCATTCTCAATGACACACTGCAGGAAGCTGAAGGTGACTTACTTGTGGCTTGGGAAGTCAATCTCATACCAGTATATACACAACCTCCAGAAAGAAACAACGCAAAAACATGTTTTAAATTCTCCTCTTTTTTAAATAGTATAGTCAAAGAAAACTGTAACTCAATCATAAAAATTTCACACTTAAATAAACTAGGAATAAACTTTGTTTAGAAGGAGCTTAGCTTGAAAAATACTACCAACACAAAATCTGCAGTGATTTGAACGTTTTTCTGCTTAAAGGAATGCAGCCCAGACAACTTCTACCCCTATTTAATATTTTCCAGAGGCAACACAGGAAAAAAACATATTTATCCATAAATATACAGCAGTGAGTTCAAAGGAAATCTCAGCGGTAGTTGTAGTTAGAATTATTCAGACAACTCTTTGATTTAGCTTGATTTGGGTGCAGGATACTAATAGTGAATCATAAATATGATTGGTAAAGCTCATGATATCAAAATATGCTAAGGCATTTGTTGTGGCTTCCTTCCATGTAATCGAATCCTACAGGAGAGTGGGATATGATACTTTTCTGACTCTGGAGTCCAAAAGGAAACAGTTCCCACAAAGTTTGTTTACCTATCATGTAAGGATGAACAGTTAGTCTCTTCTAGGGGAACTTCATGTATTTAAAATAATATATGGAATCTGCAAGCAGAGCTATGGAAATTCATAAATGCTTACAACCTCAGAACAGACTCTCTTAGCAAGAATGCAATGTCATGATGAAAACGAGGATGATGATGATGATGATCTTACCTTTTTACCAAGACAGTATCTTGTTCCTGTGGAAAACAGGAACTCTCAGCACTCAAATGGAAATAATTTGAAGATCCAGCCTCTTAAATGATAATGTTTTAATTATTAGTGTAAAAGACAATATCTGACACTTAAATAGAAAACTAGATGATGTATATCTTTTGCCTTTTCAATCAGTCCAGCCTAATAATGGCCATGTGAGTATATATAGATATTTCAATGAAGATAGAAACTTCTTTATTGGTATTTTGTCTAGTGAGTTTTTTCCCTAAAATGCTTTTTTGCTAGGACATTAGTTGATTTTAATAGGGAACAGATTGTGTGTTTCAAATCTAATCAATAATGCAAGAACATTTCCTTATCCCCTCTTGTTTATTGTCTATATCAAGTCTGCTTCTGTGTTTTGTTTACTTAACCTTGGGCATTTTTCTACCAAAAAGGAGATCATAAGAGATGGAGTAAATCTGGGAAATGCTCTAGAATTTGAAATGCTTTTTGGCTTATTCTACACAGCAGCAGACCTGGTGATAACAGAAGGCACTATTTTCAAGAGACGCTTCAGTTCTATTAGTTCTTTTGAACTAATAGATGGCTCCGTATCTGACTGACTGAAGGTCATTGCACTGTAAGCTCACTGGCAGACTCTCCCTTCAGGAGGGAAGACCTATCCTCATGGCCTCTCAACTAACATGGATGGGGATAATTTTCAAGAGAGAGACTCCCAAGAATCTAGAAAGAGGTCAAAGTTATGTTTTGGGAATTGACTTTAATTCAGAGATAAAGCTTTCATGTTAATTTCTGTCTTCATGGAGGTGAGAAAGGCCACCTTACTAAACCCATGTAATGAAGAGTTACAGTTTTTAAGAAGTATATTTGACTGAGGAATTTGTATGTTACCCTTAAAAATGAAAAGAACCTTGTTACTTAATTTTCCTTAAACACCTAATTTAGTCTTCTTACCCTCAATTCACCTGAGGCACAAGGAACAAAACGCAATATTAAATATTTATTAAAAGCCTAATGGAACATAGATTGTCTTGAGGCACAGCAGAAAGAATGTTTGTCAGGAAAGCAGAACATCATGCTACCAATAAGCTCAACCAATAAGCTCAAATTCTGTCTTCTCTAAAAATTATCACAAAGTCAGACCCTTATAAAAATGTCCTTCTTTGCTTCTCTGGGTCAGGCAGTAGCTCCCAAGAAAGAAGGGTTCATATTTAAAATGATTTCATACTTCCTGTATCATATCCCCTGCTTACTACATACGCAGAACACTCAGATGTGAACCCTTGCTTGCATTTCCAGTAAATCAAGGCAAAGTTACTTAACTACTTAGAAATTCCATTTCTCTGGACCCAGTTAAGATACCATCTAAATTAGACACTTAACATAAACATGTGACCTTGGATGAATGTCTATGTTGAGTATTCAATATTGTTCAGAAAGTTAAGTTCAGAAAATATGTTATAGTGGAGGAAAGAGGTAGCAAAAACAATAAGTAAAAGTAACAAGTTAAAATAGAAAATTTAGGGAAGAAAAGAGTATTAGCTGATGAGATCTTTAAATGAACAAAAAGGGTAGAGATGATGTTTATATACTGTGACTAAAATGATAAGCATAACTAAGAGCACTCTTAGAGTCCAACCAACCAGGAAGACCAGAGGAGGTCCCAGTTGATGGAACTCAGGTCCCAATTTGCAATCCCCTGTGCAACTGGACCTTCTCTGCATGTTAATTTCATCATTAGGAGACAAATCAAAGGCAAATGAAATAAACAGTAATTTGGCACAGAACAACACATGGACTAAGCAACTTCTCCTTGGAGACAGATCAAGGGAGGAGTTTTGGAGGGCCTGAGAAGCGAAGGATGAGATCATAGTATGAAAGGATCAACTGGGCTTGAAAGTTCAGATATTTCTCAAGTCATGCGGATGAACCAGTCATGACTTGCTCTGAAATTGGTCATGATCAGGTTCTATAATGACCAAATGCAACATGCTTCTTTTCACCTGAACTATCACACTTTAAAATGTGCATGACTTTTGACCCAGAGAGCGCATTTTTTTGGAATCATTAATATACAATCACATGAGCAACATTATGGTTACAAGATTCCCTCCATTATCAAGTCCCCACCACATACCTCATTAGAGTCATTGCCCATCAGCATAGTAAGATGCTACAGAGTCACTACTTGTCTTCTCTGTGCTATATTGCCTTCCCTGTGCCCCCCCCAGGTTATCTATGCTAATCATAATGCCCCTTATTCCCCTTATTCCTCCCTTCCCACCCAACCTCCCCAGTCCCTTTCCCTTTGGTAACTGTAACTATTAGTCCATTCTTGGGTTCAGTGAGTCTGCTGCTGTTTTGTTCCTTCAGTTTTTCCTTTGTTCTTATATTTCACATATGATTGAAATCATTTGGTACTTGTCTTTCTCTGCCTGGCTTATTTCACTGAGCATAATACCCTCTAGCTCCATCCATGTTATTGCAAATAGTAGGATTTGTTTTCTTCTTATGACTGAATAATATTCCATTGTGTATATGTACCACATCTTCTTTATCCATTCATCTACTGATGGACACTTAGGTTGCTTCCATTTCTTGGCTATTGTAAATAGTGCTGCAATAAACATAGGAGTGCATATGTCTTTTTGAAACTGGGCTCCTGCATTCTTAAGGTAAATTCCTAGGAGTGCAATTCCTGGGTCAAATGGTATTTCTATTTTTATTTTTTTGAGGAACCTCCATACTGCCTTCCACAATGGTTGAACTAATTTACATTCCCACCAGCAGTGTAGGAGGGTTCCCCTTTCTCCACATCCTTGCCAACATTCACTGTTGTTTGTCTTTTGGATGGTGGCCATCCTAACTGGTGTGAGGTGATATCTCATTGTGGTTTAAATTTGCATTTCTCTGATGATTAGTGATGTGGAGCATCTTTCTTTGTGCCTGTTGGCCATCTGAATTTCTTCTTTGGAGAACTGTCTATTCAAGTCCTGTGCCCATTTTTTAATTGGATTATTTGCTTTTTGTTTGTTGAGGCACATGAGCTCTTTATATATTTTGGATGTCAACCCCTTATCAGATATGTCATTTATGAATATATTCTCCCATACTGTAGGATGCCTTTTTGTTCTACTGATGGTGCTCTTTGCTGTAGAGAAGCTTTTTACTTTTATATAGCCCCACTTGTTCATTTTTGCTTTTGTTTCCCCTACCTGGGGAGATACGTTCATGAAAAAGTTGCTCATGTTTATATTCAAGAGAGTTTTGCCTATGTTTTCTTCTAAGAGTTTTATGTTTCATGACTTACATTCAGGTCTTTGATCCATTTCAAGTTTACTTTTGTGTATGGAGTTAGACAGCAATCCAGTTTCATTCTCTTAGATGTAGCTGTCCAGTTTTGCCAACATTATCTGTTGAAGAGGCTGTCATTTCCCCATTGTATATCCATGGCTCCTTTATTGCATATTAATTGACCATATATGCTTGGGTTAATACCTGGGCTCTCTAGTCTGTTCCACTGGTCTATGGATTTTTTCTTGTGCCAGTACCAAACTGTCTTGAATACTGTGGCTTTGTAGTGGAGCTTGAAGTTGGGAAGCAAGATCCCCCTGCTTTATTCTACCCTCTCAGGATTGCTTTGGCTTTTCAGGGTCTTTTGTGCTTCCATATGAATTTTAGAACTATTTGTTTCTGTTCATTGAAGAATGCTGTCAGTATTTTGATAGAGATTGCATTGCATCTGTAGATTGCTTTAGGCAGGATGGCCATTTTTTTTTTTTGAGAGGGCATCTCATATTTATTGATCATATGGTTGTTAACAACAAGGATGGCCATTTTGACAATATTAATTCTTCCTACCCAAGAGCATGGGATGAATTTCCATTTATTAGTGTCCTCTTTAATTTCTCTTATGAGTGTCTTAGAGTTTTCAGGGTATAGAGTTTCAGGGTATAGGTCTTTCACTTCCTTGGTTAGGTTTATTCCTAGGTATTTTATTCTTTTTAATGCAATTGTGAATGGAATTGTTCTCTTGATTTCTGTTTCTGCTAGTTCATCATTAGTGCATAGGTATGGAACAGATTTCTGTGTATTAATTTTTTATCCTCAACCTCACTGAATTCAGATATTAGTTCTAGTAGTTTTGGAGTGGATCCAGAGAGTACATTTTTAAGGCTCTATCCCACAGAAATATTTCACATACACACAAAGACATATAAACAGGGACTTTTCAGTATAATATCATTTAATAATCTAAAATTGGAGCCATGTAAATGTCTGGGAATAGGTGAATTCTAAGTAAAGTATGATATGTTTATACCACGAGAGTGTAGTAGTTGAAACAAAGTCTCCAGACCCAGGGTGCTTGGGTTAATATCTCAGCTCTACTGCTTACCAGCTATGTGACCTTGGATAAAAGGCTGAACTTGTCTGTGACTCAGTTTCCTCAAACATAAAAAGAACATCAATTTTCCTTGTTCGTAAGACTATTGTGGGAATTAAATGAGATACTACTCTAAAGAGCCAGAACATTGTAGAGACCCATAGCATGTATTAAATATAATTAAATATATGTTGGCATGATTCTTATTTTTATCACACAATTGTGTAGCATTTAAAAAAAATAGGATCCATCTGTAGATCCTGCCATAGAAAACTGCAAAATACACTAATAGGTAAAAAAAAAAAAAAGGTTGTAGAACAATGTGTAAAGGATGATTCTATTAATATTTCAAGTGTATATAGGAAAATGCACCTATATTTATATAAATGCATAGAAGAGAGTGTGCAAGGACCTGCTGACAGCAACAATTATCTCTGGAGAAGGAATTGGATTGAATGGAAGAAAGAACTGAAAGATCTTCACTTTCTTCCTCTCCATATTCTGGACTTGATGAGTTGTTTTACAAGCATAGATTAGTGTTATATAAATACTTTTAAAAATATAATAAGTAGACAAGTAAAGGAGCAATAGGTACAGTGAAAACAATCATGAACAAGTGAATATCTGCAGTGTTTTAACAAACTGAGTTTCCAAGGAAAAGGTAAGTAGGACTTCTCAGTCCATGGTCACAGATCTAACACAAGAACAGGATTAAGATATGGCAAGTAAGGTGGCTAGTGCATGAAAAACGAAGAAGGCAGTCACTTTTAGGGTCATGACTTGCACAATCCTTAGGCCTGGCCCTGATCTAACACTGCATTGAAAATATCCGCAAAGTTAAAGTGTTTGCTTCTTAAGCAGCCAGTATTGTAAAAAATTAAATGTCCTGAAAAATGTGGACTTCCTTTTCTCTCCACTCACATTTGAAAGAAAAATTAATAACTTAGTTGATTTTTGACATCTTGAGTGTAAGTTTAATGTATCCCAGGTACAGTTTCCCAGAAAGTGGACTGAGCAAAGGTCTCACCTTCTTCCTAGCTATTCACTCTTCTCTTCTGGAATGTCATCCTGAAAAAAAGGAGATTATCTGGGTCA
Source organism: Manis javanica (assembly GCF_040802235.1). Taxonomy (NCBI): domain Eukaryota; kingdom Metazoa; phylum Chordata; class Mammalia; order Pholidota; family Manidae; genus Manis; species Manis javanica. The sequence goes on from NC_133156.1 coordinate 50,213,385, forward strand.
GTGTGTGGTGTGTAGGAGGAGTAGACAGAGTTTTCATAAGTCTTTAAATGCTGAAGTATTAAGCTTTGGACTCTCACATGGTTTCACAGGTAATTTACCTTCTTTCTTTGGCTGCAGTGACAGCAACATAATCATTTGTGAAGTTAACTGGCTTCGGAAGGCAGTATGACATTGGTCCAGAGTGAAATGAAACATCCAACCCAGAGTGGTATTTGCCTATTTTCCTGAAATACCCCAGAATGACTCTACCGGTTACTTATGGAAGACATTCATTCTGACTTGTCAGTGCCTATAAATAATTTTGAGTATCATCTCTAGGAAAAACTAAGACTATGGCTCAATGGATAGTTTCATGCATAGTCTAACCAGTTGAGCTAACACCTACAGATACTAAAAATGATAGTTTAGTCCTCAACTGCATGGCAATACCACTAGATGGCGATAGTTCCTGATTGTCATACACCAAGCTGGTATCTCCCCAAACATGTTGCATTTTTCAAGGTCAGGCCTTCATTATCAAGAGAAAAGGACACCAGATAAAGGCCACATGAAGTAGATAACTAAAAACGGGGTCCAAAATTTCATATTAAATAGGGGGAAGAAACGTGATTAGGGATTTATCTTACAAAATGATTTTTTTTTAATGAAAGTACTTCCATTTTTATATTGACAAATTATAAAATTTAAGTTCTAATCATAACTCCCAATTATCAAGATAAAGAATGAATCACCTTTTGATCGTGCTTATAGAGATAAAGTATCTTTTAGAAATATTTTGAGAACCTAACACAATATCCTTTATTCCAAGACTTACAATGTGAGCACTATTTTGGGGATGAGTGTCTAGGGTATTTAACCCTTTTTTTTAAAAAGGATATCTCTTAGTTCCTTGAAAGCCAAATCATTCCCTTTGGAAATTTTAGCATTTTTGTCTGTTTTGTTTCCATTTGTTAACTGGTCTACTCATTAATCTATGATTTGTGTAGGAATCAAATTCTATAAATATCATTTTCATCAATATCATTGTATCTTGCTGCAATAGACAGAATTTTAAGATAGCCCCCAAGATTCCTACCTGCTGGTGTGTACAAACTGTGTAATTCCCTCCTGAGTGTGGATAGGGACTGTAAATATTATTCAGTAGTCACTCTTGTAAGCACGTTATATTATATGAGTCTGTGTCATAGCAGATTCGAGTCAGATTATCCAGTTGGTCTTGAAGAAGCAAATAGCCATGTGTGAACTGCTTATGGAGGGACATATGGCACGGACCTGAGGGTACCCTCTAGGAGCTAAGAGGTGTCCCTGCTGACAGCAAGAAAGAAAATGATGACTTTAGTCCTATTATCACCAGGAACTGAATGCTTCCAACCACTAGTGAACTTGAAAGAAGACCCCAACCCTCAGATGAGACCATAATCCTAACCAATACTGTAATTTTTTAGCAGAGAACCTAGTTAGCCCATGCCAGGACTCTTGCCCCACAGAAACTGTGAGATAATAAATTAATATTGTTTCAAGCTGCTAAGTCTGTGGCAATTTCTTACGTAGCAAGAGAAAACTAATAGAGTTGCATTCTTCAAATATTTATATTATTTGGCTAAATGCTTATAGACTCAATAAAAAAAATTTATAGAGTTGTTGGTAAAAAGTATTCAGAAAGACAGATTCTACTATTAAGAGGAATGGATTTTTGAGTGAGGATAAAGACTACAAATAGTCAGCTCATTAGTGAATATTTTATTGCGTATTTAAATTCTATGATGATTTTTGCTTCTTCAAGCAACCCTGTAACTGTAAGACAAGGGACACTTTGGAAAATAAGGATTCCTTCCCCACAGTTAAGATAGAATCCCTAGCCTCAAAAATTTTTGATATACAATTACAGTAATAGTAAAATGGTGTTTAAGACCATCCTTTTTCCTGTTCCTGCTCCTTTCCCTTCCCTTTCACAGATCTTGATTCCAAAGGCACTCTTTAATAAGCATCTTTCATAACAAACTCTGTTTTAGAGTCCTCAGAGTCAGTTTCCTAAGAAACCCCATCTACAAACCCAAACTTCAATAATGAAGTCACCTGCACTATAGTCCAAAAGGTCTAGCATATACACACATATATATGTACATATGTATGTGGGGCAGAGACAGAAAGAAGACAAATGTGGAAAAATGTTAGAAGTTGGTTTATACTGGTAAAGTATATATAGGTTTTCATTGTATTCTTTTTTCAAATTTTCTAGTTATGAATTTTTTTCAAAATAAAAGGAGAAAAGTAGACAAAGAGAAGATGCATTACTAACAAAGAGACAAAATATGATAATGACTTCTCAAAATTAACAATGGAAGTCAGAAAACAATGGAAGTGTACCTGGAGAACACTAAAAAAATAACTATCAATCTATAATTCAATGCCAAACAAAAATATTCTTTAAAAATGAAGATAAATACTTCCATACAAATATTAAAAGAATCTATCATCAGCAGACTCACCATAAAAGAAATAATATAGTAAGTTATTCAAGTTGAAGGGAAATTATCCCAAATAGAAGTATGGAGATCTAGGAAGAAGTGACGAACAACAGTAAATATGTGAATAAATATATATAGATATTAACTTAATGAAACAGCAATAATAATTTATTGGGGAGATAGTTTGGATTAAAATGTAGAAACTTAAAATCTCTCACCTGACTCTTTGGCAATTTCCTAACCACGACTGAGCAAGAAAGAGACTAGAAAGACTAATGGTGTGTAGGACTAATGGGCAGAAGCCTACATTAGGCAGGCTAAACATGAAAGTGTGATGGGACTCTATCTTTTTCCCCATAGCAAATTTGAAAGCAAAATATGGCAACTCCGAGTTATCTGCTTGAAAAGGACACTAGGACAGAGCACTTCAAATGACAGGAGACATGCATCATGCATTTAAACTATGAGTTTCAAACTCCTTCTCAGCTAAGTAGTCTATCTGGGTTTTGGGTAAGTAGTAGATTAAGTTTTCTTTCACAATTTCCCCCCCTAGCACAGGGCACATTATTATAGGTATAATAACAACAATGGTAATAAGCAACAGCAGTGAAGAAACAAATCCAAAATTACATACTCACAAACACACACAATTCCTACCCCAAACAAGGAAAAAAATAAAAAACAAAAAGTAAGAAAACCTAAACAATACATAAATTTGTCCTTTTTTGAACAGTGAACCAGGGTTAGAGAGGGTTATAAAAGATTTAAACTCAGAGCTCTTAGGATGGGGAGCATTAAAAACAGTATTCTTACTATTACATTTGCTTTCTTTATATCTGTTACTCACATATTATTACATTACCCTATAGTGGTTTTCCCAGAAATTATAATATTCATTCTTAACATATTTAAATCTAATATAATGGGTACTTTGCCATTTCCCAAGAAAGTTTCAACACTTAACTCCATTTACCTCTCTCCTGCCTTCTTTTTTTCTGTACTGCTGTGGTCAGGTATATATCCCATTAGATATATTTGTCCAGTTTGTTATTGGGTTACCTTTTTTCCTTATTGATCTGTGGAAACTTTTTAATTTTTAATATTTTGGATGTTATTCCTTTTTCAGTTTTACACAGCAAATATTTTCTTAGTCTATGCTCTCATTTTTATAAAACAGCTTTATTGAGGTATAATTAACATATAATCAACTACATATATTTCATGTGTACAATTTGATGAGTTTTGACATATCTATACACCTGTGAAACCTTCAACACAATCAAGATACTGAACACATGCATCATCCCCCAAAGTTCCTTCATACTGCTGTGTTGTCCATTCCCCTTCATATACCCTACTCTACCCCCCTCTTCAGGAACCCACTGGCATGTTTCTTGCCTCCATAGGTTATTTGTATTTTCTAGGATTTAACATAAAAGGAATCATACAATGTGTACTCTTTTTTGCCTGGCTTTTTTTACTCAGTATAATTGAGATTTAGCCATCCTGTTGCCTCATTCCTTTTTATTGTTTTTCTGAGTAGTATCCATTGTATGAACATACTAATGTTTTCACAGGTTGGTAGACATTTGGATTGCTACTACTTGGTACTTGTTTTCTTTTTAGCAGTCTTTTTAACTTTACCCATTCTAGTGGGTGTAGTTTATATTTCCCTGATGACTAATGTTATTGAGTACCTTTTTTTTTGCTTATTAACCAAAGTATCTGTTTGTATCTTTTGCCCATTTTTAATTGTGTTGTTTGCCTTCTTATTGTTGAACTGTAAGAATTCTTTGTATATTCTGATACAAACTCTTTCAACATATAAGTGCTAGTGAATATTTTTTTCCCCAGATCTAACTTGTCTTTCAAACAAAAGTTTTGTTTTGTTTTATTTTTGCCCTGCACACTCTGGTAGCAGCAAACCATGTTCGGAGGGTTTGTTAAGTAAATCCCAGAATCTGAGCTCAATTGTTTATGCTATTATTTGAACAATTACTCTTCTGTTTCCATCAGTGAAGTAATTGTGCAACATCCCCCTGATGTCAAATAAAATACTGCCTAGAACAGCACAAAAGACCCTTAGTTCGCTGTCATAAAGTTGTTTGCTTTATAATATAAGCCTCTCAAAAGTAGCCAGGTCATCATGCTGAAAATCTGTAACTGATTTAAAGCTCACAAGTTATTAGCCCTAATTAATAAACTGAGCTCATCCTCCAAAAGGCAGTTTCAGAGACTATCAGAAAGCAAAGACACTCTTAACTTGCTGCACTTTAAGCTGCTACTGATGCGTTTAGCTGCCTGAGACCTGTGTCAAAGCAGTCCACTTTGTTACCAGGGTCCTGCAAATTTTCATCTGCAACATCACTGATTTCATGCCTGATCAACATGACTGTCCTTCTAAATTTGGTCAGTGTCCCAAATGTCCCTCCAATGAGCCAACTAAAAGTATTTGCTCTCTGGCATCAACTGCAACACAACAGTAGGAAGGGAATCAGAAAAGAGCAAAAGCAAGGTGGGCGAGAACATCATTCTCCAGAGACTGAGTTCTATAAGGCAGAACAAGATGACCCTGGGGGAACTATCAGAAACTCCCCAAGGAGAAAATTCCACTTTAATGAAAGACACAAATCCATTTTTCTGTAATAACATTGATAAAAATTTGAAGTGTAATGCAATGTTAACTGGCATTGTTTTTCCTCCCTCCAGACTTCCTTTGCTGCACTCACTGCCCACAGAATAGGCATCTAAGAGCTAAAATGCAAATAGTGACAAAAGAATTTATCTCTTGGCTTTTGAGTTTTAAAGATGAGGAGCTAGGCCTACATAACAAAGGGAATTTTTCCCTTCCCACTTCCACATCCTTTCCCTTTAAGCACTCTAACAAGATAACAATTCTCTGAGCTGGTATTCTCAGTTAAAATAAAGATCCATGATGACTAAAGGTAGTTAGTGATGCAGCATCATATTCTAGATTAGAAGGAAAAAAATAACCTATAAAGGACATTGCTAGGATGACTAGAAATTTTTTAATATAGATGTATATTAGTAATACTGGTAAAAGAATGTGTCAACACTAAATCCCCAAATGTGATAAGGTAAAAGAATGCCTTGTTGAGGGGAGATACATGCTGAAATATTTCAGGGTTAAATGGCATGATAAAGGCAACTAACTCTCCATTGATTCAAGAAGAGAAGTATGTGTGCTGTGTTTGTGTGTTTATGTGTGTGTGTGTGTGAGAGAGAGAGAGAGAAGACAGATAAAGTAAATGAGAGAAAAAGTTAACACGGGTATATCTAGATACAAAGGTATACGATGTTCATTACATTAGTCTTACTTTTCTGAAGGTTGGGTTTTCCAAAATGAACATACTTTCTAAGACGGGAGAAAAGAGACAGAATCAGAAAGGACAGCAAAATAGTGAAATGTTGATTAGGGGTTCTCAGTAAAGGGTTTCATTTGCTGCAAAAAGGAAAATGATGCAATGTCAGATGTGATAGTAGAGGGCACTTGTACCCTACCTCCCACCTGGATTCCTGGGGGGCAGTGGCCTTGCCTGGACCAATAAGGTAAAGAGGGCTGCATGAAGTGTAGAGGGCCAAGAGGGCTTAAGACAATCATGCATATATATCACCAAAGCAGAGCAGAGCAGCTGAGCTTTGCATCGCTTCCAGTACTTCAGAGGCCTTTGTAAATTGCCAGCAGTGGGCTCATCTCCCTGATGTCATGTTGCTATCTGCCAATCCAGGAAGTATGGAGAAAGGAAACTCTCAACTTACTGAGTTTAAAACCGGAAATACTGAGTTTACCCATAAATCATTAAGTTTAGGTTTTTGCTTTGACATTGGTATCTAATTCGAAACTTTGGACATTGGTAACTTAATCTGTATTATGTTCCTAAAGATTCTCTGTGATTAGCATTAATAAACCAGGGCAAAGAAGAAAGAAGACTTCACATTTATGAATACCTATATGAAGACTCAGCTTGTTGCCTTTCATTAGCCAAATTCCTCATTTGGGGAGTGTTTCTCTATCAAAATGACAAACACTTTTAAAGTGACAAATACTTTCAAAAAGCAGTGTGTGGAAAGACTTTCTAAAATTAAAATCTAATTTTGGTGATTACACCATTGCTTCTTTAAGCTCAGGCAAGGCACCTTGTGTATTCATAAAATTCTGGAAGAATTTAACAGCTACAATTATCAGCCTAAACTGTGTTTTAAATATCAGTCCTCTTTAAAAAAGCTCAGAAATATTTCTTGTAGTCTGTGTCATTAAGCTAGGTTTTTACTTGACAGCAGCACTCAAGGTGGAGATTCTTGCCACATTAAGATAACAATCTCTTCTCTGTAGATTTTTAGTATCTTGGGAATTCAAAGATCAAGTTGCTTAGAGACCTCAAGGAATTTGCAGAAAAAGCAAACTCTAATCTTGACATCTGTAATTAATGTTTTATCTTACTCTGAAAATTCATTTTGCTGGCAGCTTAGATGCTCTCTGGAGCTGAATAATGCTCTTGCCACACCATATCCCACATGACTTTCCATCCAAAGAGTGGGTGGGAGCTTCGGGCTATCTATGGATTCTTCTCACTTGGACACAGTGTCAAGATCTTGCTCTTATTATATGGCATTTGCAGATGGCTAGGTTTCCCTTCAATCAAGCTCCCTGCAGGTTTCCTAAGCAAGGCAAACACTGCCCTGGTTTCAATGCTTTCTATATCAGGGTCTCAGACCATTATGTATGCATGCATAGAGCACTGGATCAGTTGAAGGTTGTGAAAACATTAATTTAACATATTATGCAGTGAAGTATGAAAATAGCTGTATAATTCTGACACTATTTTAAAAATTACATCTTTTCCTCAGGAACCTGGACCATTGGCCTCTCAGGCTAAAGCAAGTTATGTAAACCTAACATGTGTATACACACACACACACAAATACGAATTTTATCATAACTATCATGCTAGTTCTAATTGTTCCAATATTTTCTCACACATTCGTATTATATCTTATTATAACTCTTCTGACTGAGGTGCACAAATGCTTGCTTAATGCACAAATCAGTACCATCGCCAAAACTGAAAAAAGAATACATCTTCCATCTTACACTTAAAAGGCAACTTATCAACTTAACTAAGTAGCCAAAGTAATTAGAGAGAGCAACACAGTCATCCTTTTATTCATTCAACAGTAAATTATTGAATGCCTACTCTGGAGCTTGTCATCTTATGGAGTGGGTCCCACTGCCCTTAATCTAACATGCTAGTAAGGGGAGAGACAGTGAACAAGGAACACAATTAATGAAGTAATGGTCAGATGGTAATAAGAATCTAGAAGAAACCAAAATAGAGTGGTGTCTTAGAGCAGATGTAGGGTTTCCTCAAATTGAAGGATCAGGAAACATTCCACTGGAGGCGACTTTTGAGCTGAGAGCTGATGCACAAGTATTTAGGATATAGCTGTCTTCTGATTTTTTCTGATTATTTCATGGCTTGGTCAGGAGAAAAAGATCTCCTTGGTACAAATTCAAATGAAGTTATTAGAATAGACATCTTGTGGATGGAGCTCTATATTATACTCTCAGTGTCTACTGTCTTTCTTTTAAAGCTTCATTCTAAAATAATATTATACCACTGGAATCTACTTTAGAAATATAAGTGGCAAGCCCAGGCTAATTAGTTGTGAGTGATACAGAAATCCCAAAAAGATGTTCCAGCAGATACTGAGCTGGGCTTTAGACAGAATAATGAGTTCATTGCTGTGCTGGCTGCCACAGACTTGCACATCTCAGCCTCTATCAGTGACCAAAATCATTCAACAAAATGACTCTTTAAGTGCTTATGATGAACAGCTACCAACATACCCAGGCACATATTCTTCCATTCATACCTTCTGCAAATTCATCAGCCAGCAGTTCCCACGCTCTGGGTAAGGAACAGACATATTTCTTGTCAAGCAGATTATCTATTGAGGAGTTGTAGGATGTTCATAGTCTATCATCTTGTACTTCATATACTTTATGACTTATGACTTGTAGTCAACAGAAATGGCCACCTGAAGGTATCACCATACAAACTTCTAAAAATGTTTATAATAGAAAATAACCACTAGTAGTATAACCTTTGGCTAATAATTGTTCCTCCCTAAATACTACTTTTTTATGATGTAAAATGAAGGACTTTAATCAGATGAACTCTAATCTAACGGTTGTAATTTTTGTTCTAATTTTAGTCTTCTAGGATTCCATGAACATGATTCAAACAGTACTTCTTTGCAAGGTAAGATGGAAAACATTTTTTTTTAATGTGGGAAAGAAGAATGTCTCAGCATTTTGAGCACTGTGTCCATTGGGAATATGCTTGGCTGTGACTAATAAGAGTTAACATTGTCTTAAACAAATACAGTTCCCTTTATCCAATAAACAAGAAGTCTGGAGATAGGCTTCAGCTGACTTAAGTTCAGCAGCACCACAGTATCAGCAACACAGTCAGTATCAGACTATCGATTTCTTGGTCCTGCCCTCACTCGTAGCCTCATATTCACAAAATGGCTGCTGCAACTACAAAAATCATGCTCTCACAACTGGCTGACTAGCTCAGGGGACAGGGAGCAGTGACAGGTTTGGTCTTTCTACCAAAAAAAATTGTATTTTGTAGAAGCTCCTGCAGCAGTCAGTCCCTTTAGTCTCTTGGGTCACATGGCCAACTATAGGTCCAACGGTAGCTATCAAAATGAGTATGCAGCTTCTCCAGCCTGTTGAGTAGAATCCATTGAATGGCTCTTGCGTTAACCAAGTAACCACGTCTATCATTTCATTATTATATCTTTATCCCTACATATCTCCTTAATTACGACTCCCAGGATAGTTATATTTAGGGTTTCACTAAAACACATATGTGGAACCAATATTAAACTATTGAATGATTGAAATTTAGGAAGGTACTGGCTTGTAGGAAATGTTAGTAGGGAAAACCTACCCACTGGGTCAAACAGGAATGCTTAAACATTTGTCAAAACAAATGAAGGCTAAAAGTCTGATAAAAAAACCTCTAATTATAAAAGACATATGAGCTTACTGAACATGAATTTAGATCATAAGGAATTATAAAGAAGAAAGGGAAAATCATTTAAAAGTAACTCCTGATATAATACATTTGGTATATGTCTCTTCAAATGTTTTTCTAAGCATTCTACATATACTCTTCCTTCCTCTACTCCATTCATTCTGTAAATATGGCAGGTTCTTCTGAAATCTATTTCCCTCAACTGAATATATCCCTATCCATTTTCTGTATAGCTGCTATTTTATATTCCATACATAGGGGTTAATAGTACAACTCAAGCCAGACTGCCTGGGTGTCACCCCCAACTCTACCACTTACCAGCTGCACAACCTTGGGGCAAATTAGTTGACCTCTTTATGCCTCACTTTCCTTATCTTTAAAATGAAAATGTTACTGATGCAGAGGATTGTTGTGAAAATTACATGAATTAATCCCTATAATGGATTTAGTTTAGTGGCAGGCAAACAGTAACTGCTCAGTAAATGTCAGCTGTTTTTATTTTATGGAAATACATTGACTAATTTAATTAATCCTGAATTGGTGGATATTAGTATTGTTTTTAAATATTTGATTTTATAAATAGCTCATCCAATAATATCTTTGGAGATATCTTTGGACACATGTCCAATAATTTCCTAAGAATATATTCCCTTATATATAATTGCTGGCACCAAGACGTCCATCTTAAAAAATGTGATACTTGTTTCTAAGCTGCCCTTCAGAAAACTTTTTCCAGACCATGTGGGAGTGCTTCTTTTTGTGTATAAGATCACCTGCTTTTCCACACCATTTCTCACACTCCATATTAATTTTTGCCAAACTGTTCAGTGAAAAATCTCATTACTCTTTTAATTTGCATTTCTCTGATCAGTAAAAGAGTTAAAAACTTCAAAACTAGTTTAACCATTCACATTGCTTTTTTTTATAATGAATTACTTGACTGTTTCCTTTGAGGCTTAACTGATTTTTTGTTGTTGCAGGTAGTAGTTGGCCTATATGCTGTTTAAATTAAAGACCCCAGTGGCAAAAGTGAGTCTGATAATTTTCCAAATATTTCTTTTTGCATTCTCAATGGTTGCTACCAAATTTTTCTCAGCATGAAATATCTAGTTAAGAGAAACTTTCAGCATTTGTGAAATGTGGTTCTCAGAAAGACCTATAAAGAAGGACAGAGTGAAAAAGTGTGTGGGGTTGCAGGTCTGGGGGGACAAAGAAAAAGTTATTTTAAATAAGAATGAGGTACTGAATTATCTACTTGATTATTTTAAAAATTTGATTATATTTTGATTTGTCCCAAATTGCCAAAGACAAAGGATAGGACCCTACTGTTTTGCTAACTGTTCCTGATATACAATATATCTTTGGAGGGGATATAAATCACTTTAGGCAGATTTTCAAAACTCTTCTGAAGACCACTTGCTTCAGCATTACTTGGAGAGCTTAAGCATCTGAATCTGGAGTCTCTAAAGATGTAGAATAGACAGCTCTATCTTTTAAAGGCCCTCCCCCGGGAATTCTTACACACTATTGTTGGAAGAACTTTGGGAGATGCCAGTTTATTAACATTAGCTCATTCAACTGTTCATCCATTAATTCAAAAAGTAATTAAAATAATTACTGAGCAACTTCTTTGTGCAGCCACTGTTCTGGTGATGTAACAAAGTCTGTGTTCTAATGGAGCCTACATTAAAATGGAGGAAGGCAAAAAATAAATAAATATGTATTATTATGTTAGACGGTAAGTGCTATTACAAAGAATAAAGCAAAGTAAGGGGAAAGGGAGTGATAAGTGATGTGGAGTGGGTACTACATTATGTTTATTAGTAATCAATACATTTCATTTATCTCTCTTAAAAATAATAAAGTTACTTTAATATCAATCTTAGAGGCATTCCAATTTCTCAAGTCACCTAAGTTTGGGGTTGACTCTCTAGTCTTCCGGATATCCTTGCCCCTTCTATCCTTGCCTATTCCTGGAGAATACCAGACAGTATGTATTAGCAAGCGAGGGACTCTGGCCAAAGGGCTAGTCATCTCCACTGATAAGATCAAGTGTGTGGTAAACAGCATAGACTGCAATCAAGCAGTGGTAAAATATGAACCAAAGCAATTACAGTCCATACAAGGCTAATAAATTGTCAACTACAATATTAAAGAAAGGCATAGCCCAGTCATGTGGAAGCATCTGTCACATCAGATAGCCCCAGCAGCATGGTAAGGTTCAGCTGCTGAGGTTCTGCTGGGGAGCTGCCGACTTCCTGAGCATACTATCGCCCAGTGCTTGGCATAAAGGAAGGTCTGGCATGGAAGTGGGAAGAATAAGCTAAAAGTTTTGAAAGCCTTGAAAGAGATCTGGTTAAACCAAACACTGGTTTAGAAACTTTCAGCATCTAAATCTGAAATCTAGCCAGTAACCCATATCAACAGTTCTTCCTCATTCACCAGTAGCTGGAACAGCAATAGCAATGGAAACGAATGCTTGGAAAATGGTCATAATCAGATTCTTTGCCAGTTAGAACTGACTCTGCAGCCATGGGGATGCAAGTAAGATTCTGCTTAGCCAAGTCAGAGTTTCTTAACTGTATCTATGCATTGACTGGCCCATGAGCCTCCACGATTTAAGCAAACTTTTGTTTGTGTGTGTGTGAGTATATTTGCATGTGTGACCAAGGGGGGCTGTGTACATGTGTATTCTTTTGGCTAGGAATAAGATTTTCAGATTTTACCAGATTTTCAAAGGAGATTGTGGTCCAATAAAGCTTGGACCAAGGATCAGCATTCCTTGGACCACAAGCTAGAATACCTAATTCAACCACAGAAGGCTTTTAGTTAAGATAAATGTTATGAAATACTATTTCCATGCTGACCTTAACACACTGACATTCTCCTTCAGAGTTACAAAATATCTCAGGCCTTGTAAGTTCAGTCCCTTGGACAGGATGGTAAAAGCAGCATGTTTGTTATATAAGAAAACCAGTGTTAGACACTTTCAAAAACATATCACTGTGTTAGGTATTTATTGCTGCAAAATAAACCACTTAGTAGTGTTATTTACTCATGATTCTGTAAGGTCAGCAAGTTGGATTGGGCTCAGTTAGATGATTATTTTGGATCTGGAACCCTACAATATCACTTTTGCCACATGTATTCAAAAGACCAGAAACAGACCACAGCCTAATGGGAAGAACTGCAAAGTTACATTGCACACAGAAGAACAACTGTGGCCATCTTGAAAACCTCTACACCTCCATGCTGAAGAATTTATGGTTAAAATACTACGATGTCTGTAATTTGCTCCAAAAGTACCAGGAAAAAACTTGATGGGCAATAGTTGAAATAAAAATGGCAAAAAGTGATCATTGTAAAATGCTTGATGATGAGCATATGGGGTTATTATTTACATTAGTCCCTCTAGAATTTCTTTCAGGTTTTCTTTTTTTTTTGGATTTCCATCTTTTCCACTTACATTACCCATCTCTTCTTGCATGCTGTCTACTTTATCCATGAGAACTCTTAGCATATCAAGTATAGCTGTTTTAAATTCCAGGTCTGATAATGATGATTCCAATATCCTTGCCCTGTCTGGTTTGTAAGCTTGCTCTGTCTCTTCAAATTGAATGAGGTGTTTTTTGTGTTTTTGCTTTTGTTTTTGCTTTTGGTATGCCTCTGATAGACAGACATGATGTTCCAGGCTAAAGGTTCGGTTGTAAATGGGCCTTTGGTAATGTGGTGGTGAAGTGTCAGGAGAGGGGAAATGCTCTGTAGTCCTATAATCAGGTCTCAGTCTTTTAGTGAGCCTATGTCTCTGGATTGTGAACTTCAAAAGTTTTTCTCAGTTTTTTCCCGCTCCACTTAGGTGGGACAGGATAGCTGCCTGGAATTGGGTAAATTCCCTTTTCCTGCTCAGTTAGGCTCTGATGATACACCAAGTTTGGCTCTGGTTAACTAGCTTTTCCTGAGGGTAGGTCTTGTTAAGAACAGGGTGCTCTGTTTTATTTTGAAATGGTTCCCTTTCTCCTCTCACTGCTAGAAGCATGATAGGATTTTTCTCCCATATTTACTATGGACAGCTGGTCAAACTACTGAAGGTAAATCTCACAATATTTTGGGGGCCCCCTCATCCCTAGGTCCCCCTGAGGTTTTTAAGGACAGTGTGCCTGGAGTCTTCCCCTCTCTAAAAGAGTTGTTAATTTTTTAGTCTGTCCAGCTTTTTACTTGTTAGGATGGAGTGGTGACTTCCAAGCTCCTTACATGTGGAACCAGAAATTGAAGTCACATTAGTCACTACTTTTGTGTGTGTTTGCAATTTTTTAAATAAAGAGGTTAAAATTATATTAATAAAACACATACTTCAATCCTTACAATAACTCTCCTCTCCACTATACATGGGAACACTGAGATAGGGAGCAGTCACCGGACTGGCCTTTTTAAAGATTACAAATTTCATAATAGTGGCTAATATTTACTAAAGACATACAATGTGCCAGGACCTTTCCAATCATACTGCGTATCTCATTTAATGCTCATAAAACTATGTACCAGGTGGTATTATTATCTCCATTTTGTGATGAGAAAACAGAAATATCATGAGTTTTCTCAGGGGCACAAAGTAATGAAAGCAAGATTTGGATCCACGAAATGTGGCTCTAAAGCTTCCACTCTTAGACTACTCCCAATAAAGAAGTAAAACAGAGATTAGAATCAAGATTTGTCTGTCTCCAGCGGCAGGACTTACCCATCCCACAGAGGCTGGCTGGGGCTTTCAGGGCAGGGTGCTTCCCCAGTCCTGTACTTTCAGCCCACTGCCTGTCCAGGTTTCTCCCTTCCAAATGTGCACATTGTGCTGCATATTAATACCCCCTACTCAATCAGGGATCTGACTAAATTGTACAACCCATTTCCTAATGGAGAAACTCTCTTAATTTCTTTTATTAAATAATATAATGTATCTCTAAGTTCTTCATAAACTGCAGGGTAGTATGAAGAATAAATTCATTCTCCCACTTTAGTAGCCTTTTCAACTAACTACTTGAAAAGTTATTTTTAAGGATTTTCAAAAGGAATTAAAACCTGTGGTAAAGTTCCCCTTTGGAATTTTCCTTACCAACATCTGCAACTGTGTTTTACACCTTGTCATTGTCAGGTTAGAAGCAAGAAGTGTGTGAGTAAGGGGTAATTTTGACTATGAAAGTTTGTTTCCAGGAATGACCTGAAAAGAAATGCATGGAACAGCCTGAGATTTTTCAATTACTCATCCTTCTAAATGAGGTGCCCTTTGACACTTTGAAGCATATCCCTGTGTGTCAGATCCTCAGTCATCCCAGCCTGAAGCCATGGCTGATCACTCCTCACTCTGAAGAAGAGAGAATGTCAAATTTATCAAAATACTTACTGGGGAAACAGGATGAAGGGGATTTCATGTCTGTGTCATGTGAAGTCACTGGGCCTTCCCAGGAGGTCTTTTTTGTCCAACTCTATCAGCAGCGGAAGTGCCACATCTCAACTGTAACAGGAAGATCTACAGATGCAGAATAGGGTTTGTGTATGTGTGTCAGGTGGTGGTGGTTAATGCCGATTTAGAAGTTAAAAGAGGACGTGAAACACACCAGAATGTTTAAAAAGAGTAGTGCCTCTAAGAGTTAATTGCTGAGACAAAAACTTGAAGCAATATTTTATTGAGATTTAGAATTAAAATATTTTCCCTGGGATCCTGTAATATCCTTTTGTAAAAATGGCGTGTGTCCCTTCCATGATAAAGGGAAAGTAAGTAAAATAGTGCCTTCCTCACAGACAAAAAACTTTGAATCTAGTTGTCAGTACTATTCTCCCAAGCATCCGAACTTGGCAGAAGGACATAAAGAACTGAGGACAGTAATTGATCGATCAACACTGAGCTTTGCAATGTTCTCTGATGCTTCACCTTCTTAAAAAAATTAATTAAGGAGCGTAAGGAAGTAGAATGAGCCTTATTTTAAAACAATATTTTCAAAATACAGAGAAGGAGAGGGAGAGGTCAAAGAGGGAAGAGACAAAGGCCAGCTCCTTACAGAGAAGCTCCTTAATCATCTAGGTCCCAAACAGTCGATTACAACAACACATAAAACAGTCAAATATTTAATAAAAACACAGTTGGAACTTGACCTCCAATACTTGAAGATGCTTTGTATGTATCAGGTTTCCCAGAAACAGGAGCCATAAAAACAGATTATTTATAAAGAAGCGTTTTCTCTCTATATCCAAGTAAACCCTTCCCCTGGTAACCACACAGCTGTTGCAATTCCCTCTGGGAGAGACATTGGGTGCTAACTTTCCTTTCTTTGAGTTCCCTAACACTAGACAAAGATAAATCAAAATTAGAATTCTCCTTAGCTTTCAGAAATCTCAAGAAGATAAAAATCCATACTAGAAGATTGGGCTAAGTCAAGTAGCCAGATACTGTTAAGGGATCATAATTGAGAAAGTTGGAACTGCTAGATTTTAATTTTAAAGTTAAGTGTTATTCAGCCTGGAACATGCTGCAGGTCACAGCTCTAAGCACATGCCCCTTGCAATCATGGCCACCAGACATTTTTCTTTCACTGTGGGAAAGTGTCAAATCCTTTTTGTTTGAATGTGTACATTTGAGTCACAGGAAACGGTCTTTACATCCCACTCATAAGAGTGAATGAGGTGTGAGAACATTTTAATTTCACATAGATGTTTCATGTCTTTATTAGACTGGATTGCTTTGTCTCTTTTATATAACTAAAAATTCTAACAATATAAGGTGATAGAGATTCATTATGGAAAATCTGGACATACATATAATGAAAGGGGAAGAAATACATATACATACATATAAGAAATAGGGGAAGCCATCTAGTCTTGCAAAGAAGCTATTTTTAGCATTTCTTGTTGTTTGGAAGCTTTTCTTATTAAAATACAAATTATAAATTTTTCATTACTAACGGTCATCATATTTCAAAAAAGTACCTAGGAAATGATTTATAATGCCAATATAAATAATTCTGATAATTATAAAATAAATATATAGTTATAACAATGTTATAATAATTTTATTGTTTGTAAATAATACTTTTAGAACAAACAATAAAAACTAAGAAATAAGCCTGAAACCGTATTTATATAATCAGGCAATAAAGGGTAATAGAAATAACACTGGCCTGGGTTAAAGTCAAAAGAGATAGATTTGGGTCTCAGCTTTGACACTAACCTAAAGCGTGATTAAGATTAAGTGGATTTACCTCTCTTAAATTCAGTTTTATCTCTAAAATAAAGGGCAATCACTTCTGAATATTCAAATTACCAATTTCTGTTTTTCATTTATGGATGAGCTTATTCAAATGGTCACTTTAATTCCCATCAAAGAAAACACAGCTAAAGAAGAAAATCAACTTATTCTGTTAGTAATAAATTCATTCATGCTCTAAGCAGACTATAATAAATTGGACAGAAATGACATTTAGAGCTGCAATATAGTCAAGTTCTTTCCAAGCAAAGTTTCAGATAATCTCTAACAATAAGAACTCCATTTTTATAAAAGAGAAAAATCATAGAATTAGCTTGATCGACATTGGAGCAATAATATAATCTAGTCTTGTCTAATGGCATGACTGGCAAATTCAAATGCACATAGAAACCATACATAAAGATAATATAAATGTCTCATTATATCTGATCCATTTCACAGAATGAACAAACCCTCTGATAGTGACAGTGGCTGTGGTGAACTGGAAAACATGTGTCCAGGAAATTACAAACACCGTTGGTGTGAGGAATGTAGGCACAGCATAGCCAAATCTTATGATTTTTCAGGAGAAACTGGCAACCCAGATTTTGGCTCAAAGTTCATGGTTTCTTTTTTTCCTGCACTCTGTGGGCCAAACAGTGGACCATCAATTTTCAAATCTCCAACTTATATAGAAAAATTGGCTTGTTCCATTTTCTGGAATGCGTGCTGCAAAGACATGCCACTGACACATTCAGGCAAAAAGTGGAAGACCAAGCCAACCATCTGGGGATAGGAAAACTTAATCTATACTGCCCTAAAACAAGCCCAACATTTACACCCAAGGGGATCAATTTTGAAAACATTTTCTCCAAATAGCTACATGTTTTTTCACCTATGAATAAAATAGCTGATGATGATTGTTTTATCAATAGGTGAAAAAACACAGAGCTCTTTGTTTTTCAGAATTGGCATTCTGAAAAGTAAATTAATTCTTTTTAAATGAATTTTGGGGTAAAAGCCTCATTATCAATGAGTGCAATTTCCTTGAACTGACTTTAAACAGTAAGTTTATCCTAAAACCTCTGATCCCCCACCCGCACTTCTAGTCACAGAAAGGTGGTGAATCACGGAAAGAGATACTCCATGGCTTCACTAATGTGTGGAACATTAGAACACTTGCCCCTCCCTCTTGTTCCTAGGAAAACATCTGTGCAAAGTGGGCCCAGCTGGCTTGCAAATATGTTCCATGATGCAGGCCAGCTTTCAGCCCCTTCCTGTCACCCTGTGTCTTGTCTCCTTTCTGCCAGTGTATATTTCCTTTTTAAACATCTAATGCTTAGTGAAAAAATCAAAGTTAACAGGTTAAAAGTTAACATGCTTCACCTGTTTCACCTCCTTCTATTAGTAAACCTGGGCCAGCAAAAGAACATTTGACTTACTACCTCTTTGCTTATGTCCTCCGT
This sequence comes from Manis javanica, assembly GCF_040802235.1. Taxonomy (NCBI): domain Eukaryota; kingdom Metazoa; phylum Chordata; class Mammalia; order Pholidota; family Manidae; genus Manis; species Manis javanica. The sequence goes on from NC_133156.1 coordinate 50,231,617, forward strand.
GAAGGAAATTATGAGGGGTGCTCAAGAGTTGTATATCAAAATGTCAGGCTCCAATTTGGTAAAATCATTACAACACCTGCTTTCTGGGAATTATCATGAAACCTCACTCCTTTTCCCTTTGTATAAAGCCTGATATTGGGCAAGAAATACACCCAACCACAAATTTTATTTTCAGTTCAAGGCCTATTTGGGATGGTGGGGAGGAAGGAAATATCAGAAATTAGCTAATGGTGAACAGTCCTTAGAGGATGAAGCTGAAAGACATCCAGACTTCTTGGGAAGCCTCTTGAGATTAGGAGGCTTTATAAGATTGCCGGGGACTTCTTACATATTTTCATTAGTTTAGACACATTACGCTATGAGAATAGTTTGACTTGTAAACTATCTCAGCTACAGTCAGAGCAGTAAGCATCCAATATTCAGATAGATTAGGAAGAAATAACAATGTAAAAAATACCAAAGAACAAAAATCTGAACTACCTGAAAGCCACAAAAAAAGGCTCAAAATGTCATTCCTTTTGAGAGCACAGAACTGGGATTCCTGGAACCAGAGCTTACATTCAGGATTCATGTCTTCATCTCTTTCTATATTGTCTTTTCTTGCACAGTGACATCCCTCTCCCCTCTAGTCCTCTCCTGCTGGTTACCCAGTGACACCCTAAGCAATGGGAAACTGTGGGTCTTCTTGGCTAACTGGAAGATTTTTAAGCAGTTTTTCATTTCAAAACTGCTCATACCTTTTCATTTACCACCTTTGTGGTTAGAAGGGTAGGAGCTAAAAGACCACAAACCCCGAAGATTAAAAGGATGGACACCCCTACTCCCCACCAGAATTCAACTGCTGATTGTCCCATGAATGAGCATGCTCTCCCACCAATTAGTTTTGCCAGACCTAGCAAATAAAAATACACGACACCAGTTAAATCTGGATTTCAGAAAAAAAGCAAATCTCCATTTATTATACATCCCAAATAATGCATGAACATACCTGTAGTAAAAAAAATTATTCATTGTTTAGATAAAATCTAATTTAACTGGCTGTCCTGTATTTTATTGGGCAACCCTACCACCAATGGATTCATAAAAATTGTTCAACTTTATAGCCTAGTGAACTAAGTAAGAAATCCATTCAACAAAGCTACTGAATAATAATTTAAAAATGTATAAAGCTCTTAACTGCCAGAACAAGTTGAAAAGGCCCACCATCCTACCTCTTTATATGATCAGTTACCTCAGTGATTCTCCACCATGGCTGTACATTAGGGTCATTTGAGGAACGGCTAAGTGTTTCTGATTCTTATACCCTGCCCTAGACCAAATGAATCAGAATGGAATTTTTTAAGCTGCCCTATAATTCTAATGGACAGTCAGGTTGAGAACCATTGAGCTAAAGAGGCAGGAAAGAAAAGCTGAAGTGTTAGGGTGTTTAACTGTTTTAACCCAGGTTCCTCAACTTGGCTGCACATTGCATTCTCCTGGGGAGTCTTTAAAAATTATTGATCCCTGGCACTCACCCCAAGACATTCCAATTTAATTACAGGTGGATACAGCCTGGGAAGTAGGAGTTGTACAAGTCCTCAGGTGTTTCTAATTTGGAAACCACTTCTCTGCCATTCTCCAGGTTTCAATTACTATAATCTTGAATGTAATTCCCAAAACTTCATCTCCTAGCCTATTCTATGAACCATGGAACTTTATAAATTAACCCAGCTTTTATTTGCAAATTCTATGTCTCAAGAGTTCTGGGTTTGTTCCTGCCTGACTTCAAAAAATAACTACCTTGATGCAATTGTGAATGGAATTGTTTTCCTGATTTCTCTTTCTGCTAGTTAATCATTAGTGTATAGGAATGCAACAGATTTCTGTGTATTAATTTTGTATCCTGCAACTTTGCTGAATTCAGATATTAGATCTAGTAGTTTTGGAGTGGATTCTTTAGGGAATATTATTTAGCCATAAGAAGAAAACAAATTCTACCATTTGCAACAACATGGATGGAGCGAGAGGGTATTATGCTCAGTGAAATAAGCCAGGCGGAGAAAGACAAGTATCAAATGATTTCACTCATCTGTGATGTATAACAACAAAGAAAAAACTGAAGGAACAAAAGAGCAGCAGGCTCACAGAACCCAAGAATGGACTAACAGTTACTAAAGGGAAAGGGACTGGGGAGGACGGGTGGGAAGGGAGGGATAAGGGAGGGATAAGGAGAGATAAGGGAGGGATAATGGGGCACAACAATTAGCACACATAATGTAGGAGGGTGGGGACATGGGGAAGTAATGATTCTATAGCGTCTTACTACGCTGATAGACAGTGACTTAATGGGGTATGTGGGGGGGACTTGATAATAGGGGAAGTCTGGTAACCATAATGTTCAAGTAATTGTACATTAACAATATCAAAATAAAAAAATAATAACTAGCTTGAAGCTCTACTTAACAGTAGGAGGAACAAAAAAGTCTAAACTATACTCTAAGTAAAGGTTTATTGTTTGGTAAACGTCCGTCCCACTAAATTCTCAATGCCTTGAGGACAGAGACTATTCACTTATGGTACCAAAACAAACTCAATAAGCAGTGCTACTCTCTTTCTTAGGATAAGAGTAGCACTGCTTATTTTAGGGGAACTAGGAATGAAATCGGAACTTCCAACCATATTTAAGAGTAGACTTGATGTTACTTTTTAAACTGATTTTTCCCATTAGCTGTGAGATTTAAATCCTATGAATGGGATGCCAGTTTTCAAGAACCTGACTCCGCCTCTATTTATAGTATGCCTATTAATTCCTTTGTCAGGAGTTTTACAGGTGGGAGGATTACAGTCACCAAAGATCCTATCATAACTCCCAGCTTTCAATCATACATGATAAAAAGATTACGTGCCTGTGTAATTCAAAAGCCATACTTCTTTGTACACAGAGATTTGCTCTATGCACAAACTGATGGATTGATGGCTGTAGGGGTAGAGTGTGATACGAACATCCGGACTAAATCACAAGAAGGAAAAAAATAACCTGAGATTTGCTACATTCAAATGTAGTCAAAAGGGACTCTGTATATTCCTCTGATCTTTCTTACAAACTGTTAAATGCGCACTGATCCTTGGAACTGTTAGTCCTCCAATACTTAAGAGGTTACTCACTCCCAAGAGATTATTCAACCCTGATCTGACAGAAAGTGCAATAGCTTTGCTTTTTACTGCCAAAAGCCAATAGATCTGGATTTCCAAAAAGATATTTTTTGTGGGAGGATTGAGCATTACCCCAGCTGGTTGGGTAATTGGAGAGCCAAAGGAAGATATGACTGTCAGAGAGGACACCTGACAAGTTCCAGAACTTCAGCTTAGAGAAGTATTTCACAAGACTGACCAATTTGTCAAAAGTAGCCAAATACTGCCAGTGTGCAGTGTGTCATGGGGGAGTTGATGGGGTTCATTTGTGATGAAGCCAGAGTCCAGGAATCCTGCCTGATAATGGAGAGGCAAATAAAACAGTAAAGGAATGATTAATACAAAGAAAAGATCATGTCTAGTATCAGATATGCCTCTAGTTTTATCATCATGATAGGGAAAAAGAGAGCTTTTGCTGTCTATATAAGGTACATAAAGCCCCAAATATGTTTTCTTGTTCCTCATATTTTGAGAAAACTTTGGAAACATGAATTATCTTTTAAATACAAATCATTTCTCTTACATTTCTTATTACTGTGTGCTTTGGGCCATCATAGTTTTAATCGGTTATTTCATAAATAAAGAACTTCAAGGTTACCGAAATTGTACATCTTTTTAAGTATTTTCTATCTTGGAAAACTAATAGGACAGCATGTAACAGATTTGTCTTGCAGGAAAATAGATAAACCTATCCATGACATGATAAACTATTAGGAAAATATGAGTTTTAAAACTTTAATTTCATCAAGGGTGGCTCTTTTCAGAGAAGTAATACATGCAGGTCTGTATTTACACAAAAGTGAACATTTACTTTAGTCAAGAATTCTTTACAGGCCTCTTTGATAGGGTTATTTTGTAAATCAATTTCCCTAGTACCATTTAAAATTCTTGAATGACTGAAATTATATCAACACATAAATTCTCAATGAAGAAATACTGGTTCAGGTGAGGGACACATACTATAGGTGAATGAAGCAATTAAAATATCAGAGGGTATCAAATAGCCTAAACTATATATCTGGTATACTGTCTCTGAGACATTTAATTGTTTCATGTAAACTAATAAAATTTAGCATTTTTCACTATTGAGAATAGTAATTATTTTACAAGTTTTTTTATTTTGATCCCTCAGAAAGGGTTTATAGATTCCCCATTAAATCAATGCATTGAATTTTTCATTCATTCATCAAACTTGACCAAATGCAGCTAGCATGTCCCAAGCACTATGACACTTGCTGGGAGAAACCATAGTAAGTAAAACATATATAGATTTTTTTCTACCCTCAAAGAGCTTGTAGTTTAGTGAGGGAGACAGACATAAATTACACAAATTATACTAACCTATTATAAGTGTTCTAAAGGATAAGCACAGGGTGCTATGACATGTACACAGAAGATGTGCCCTAGGTTAAAGATCCAGAAAAATGATCCCAGAGAGAGTGATATTTGAGCTAAGACAACATTCTTAATAATAACAGCTGGTATTATGTTAAGTGTTTTTAAAGTATTAGTTCATTTAAATTGCATTAAAATGTATTGAGTTAGGTACTTTGATTATTTTATTTTGCACTTCAGGAAACTGAGACTTAGAGAGGCAAAAGTTTGTAAAAGGTAACTGAAGCTAAGAAGTAACAGAGCATGCATGCAATTGAACCCAGATGCTGACTCCAGAACAAGTATTGGATTCTTAACCATTAGTCATAGGGCCTCTCCAGTGAAAAGGATGAGCTGGAATACACAAGTTGCCTTGGGCTGCAATAACAAATTGCTTAAACAACAGAGAATTTATTTCTCATAGTTCTGGAGGCTGGGAAGTCCAAGATCAAGGCACAGACTGATTCAGTTCCTGGTAGGGGCTCTCCTCCTGACTTATTTGCAGATGCAATCTTCTCACTGTGTGCTCGCTCATGTGACCTTTCTTCTGTGGTACACATAAAGAAAGAGATCTCTCTCTCTCTCTTTCTCTTTTTATAAGGCCACCAGTCCTATTGGATTAGGGCTCTGCCCTTATGACTGAGTTTAACCACAAATTACTTCCTACAGCCTCTATCTTCAAATACAGTCACACTGGGGGCTAGGGCTTCAACTAAGAATTTTGGGGGACACAATTTAGTCTGTACTTGGAGTAAACTAAGGAGAAGAACAGTGCTCTAGATTAAGGAATAATTATGATCTCAAATGACTAAGAGTGTAGTTTATAACAAACGTGTTTGAGATTAGCAAGGTAACCATCTCTCCCAATAGAATCTAATTTCTGTAACAAAGATGCTGCCTTAAAATATTAGTAAAGACTGTCACCTAGTGGCAACAGGCAGAAGGCAGTTTATAGGCGAGTATTACTGAACTGCTTATATGTGGGCTGCTGACTAATCAATTTCCCCTTCTACTGTGGGCACTCCCAAGATGTTTTACCTAGGAATATAATACACTAACTAAGCATTACAACATTAAGGCAGTCACCTTCTTTCCATCAAATTGAGACACATATATGGGCACACACACTCAGAAAAGTAGTGTGACAGTTTCAAACTCAGAGAAAGAACAGGATCCTAAGTTTTATCGTAGTCCACCACTTTGAGTCAGACCAAATAATTTAGGACCAGAAAAATGAGTAATATGAATCATAACTAGGTCATATGCTCTGTTTGGCATATCTGTAGGCTTCGGTCATTGTACTGGATATGGAGCCCCAGTTAGTTGAGATATTGTCAGAAAATAAAAGGAATAAGCAAAATAAGTAATGGGCACTGGTAGATAGGAAGTCATTAACTAGCAACTACAGTTCTGTGAGTAATTGTTAAAATTAGGACTCTGACTTTTTTTAATGTACATCTGTATCTTAAACTAAGACTAACTTTTTATATACATATATATCTTAAATTAACCAAGAATAGTATGTACTCTCCTTGGCAAGTAAAAATCATAACTGATATAAACATTCTGTCTTAATTCTAATTGATTTAGGAGCTAAAATCACCTGAAGTCAGATTAATGGGGACATAATGGTAATGTGAGGCAGTGCCAAGAAGAGGGTTACATACAAGCTGCTTGGATCCTTATTATCCTCCTCTATACATTAGGCCCCTTCATTTAGGATAAACCTTCCTTTTAGTTCAACCAAGGCATTTTTCTCAGACAAGCCACCTCTACACCCTATCTCTGGAAGTTAGGAACTTTTAGTTTTAGACTTATAAAATCCTAAATGTAGATTGAGAACTTGACAGGTTAATGAGTCCATTCAAGCTCAGACCTAAGTATTATTGAGGGTGTAAGTTTAAAATCTTCATGTTGCAAGCAATAGAAAACTCAAATTGGGGCCATTTGAGCAAAAACTAAATAGTTCAGGGGTATCCCTAGCTTCAAGAAGAGCTTAAGGTAGGGCTGAATTTGATCAGGACTCTTTTTTCTCCCTCTCTTTCTATCAGCTCTGCTTTTGATTCTACATAAAGCAGTCTTAAGCTTCATGGACCCAAGATGGCAGCTCTGGGCTGCAAAGTTTAAGTACAGAGGGAGTTAACAAAATTCATTTTTCCATCAGTCCAATGAGTATCTTATATTTTTTCATTGACTTAGATTCACTTACATATGCATCTCTCAACCAATTGCTTTGGTGGGATACCTTAGAGCTGAAGGGCATAATCAATTTTAAACAATCCACATGGCCGAAAGTGGAGGGAAAGATGAATTGCCTCAATAATAATCAGAATGCTTTTGACAGGAAAAAAAGGAGGGAATTGATGCTGGGAAGTTAATCCACAATGTTGGGATTGAATGGTGAGGAGGACTACACCTATTCAGGGGAAAAGGAGTACAGCTATAGGGCTTATAAAGAGCTAAAGCTCGTGCTATACACAGCAGGGCCAGGAAAGACGGCAGAATGGACTGTCATTGTTGTTATTACTTGTAACAATAAGACCTGCCTGCCTGATATGATTATTCACTTTGATGTTTTATCATCACAGCAGAAACTGTGACAATTCAATTTCCTGATACCCTCTCAGATGGTTCTTCTGCCTCTTTTGTTGAATCCTTTTCTCCCTATGTTCCATGGATTAGAACAGTCATGAAAGCCCTGCATGTAGTCCTTTTTTCTCTCTTTCTCTAAGCCTCTTTCCTTGATCTCTGCCATTCTCCAGGTTTCAATTACTATAATCTTGAATGTAATTCCCAAAACTTCATCTCCTAGCCTATTCTATGAACCATGGAACATTATAAATTAACCCAGCTTTTATTTGCGAATTCTATGTCTCAGAGTTCTGGGTTTGTTCCTGCCTGACTTCAAAAAATAACTAGCTTTATACAATTGTGAATGGAATTGTTTTCCTGATTTCTCTTTCTGCTAGTTAATCATTAGTGTATAGGAATGCAACAGATTTCTGTGTATTAATTTTGTATCCTGCAACTTTGCTGAATTCAGATATTAGATCTAGTAGTTTTAGAGTGGATTCTTTAGGGAATATTATTTAGCCATAAGAAGAAAACAAATTCTATCATTTGCAACAACATGGATGGAGCGAGAGGGTATTATGCTCAGTGAAATAAGCCAGGTGGAGAAAGACAAGTATCAAATGATTTCACTCATCTGTGATGTATAACAACAAAGAAAAAACTGAAGGAACAAAACAGCAGCAGGCTCACAGAACCCAAGAATGGACTAACAGTTACCAAAGGGAAAGAGACTGGGGAGGATGGGCGGGAAGGGAGGCATAAAGGGGAAAATGGGGCATTACGATTAGCACACATAATGTAGGAGGGTGGGGACATGGGGAAGTAATGATTCTATAGCATCTTACTATGCTGACGGACAGTGACTGTAATGGGGTATGTGGGGGGGACTTGATAATAGGGGGAATCTGGTAACCAGAATGTTCAAGTAATTGTACATTAACAATATCAAAATAAAAAAATAATAACTACCTTGAAGCTCTACTTAACAGTACAGAGGAACAAAAAAGTCTAAACTATACTCTAAGTAAGAGTTTATTGTTTGGTAACATCCATCCCACTAAATTCTAAATGCCTTGAGGACAGAGACTCTTCACTTATAGTACCAAAACAAACTTAATCATTTAATAAGTTCATGTCATAGTATAGACAGCTTTTCAGCACAATGCAACACTTCTTTATCCCATTTCTGAAAACCAATCATCTCAATTCCACTGTAACAGTCATAGTGAAGGCATGATGACCAGTTCACTATCACAGTCTATCCCAGTTTTGAATAGGTAGGAATTATATGGAGGTTGGGGAAGAGTTGTTGTTTTCCTGCATCTAAAATCCCTTCCCATGCTTGGTGGATCCACTATTCTGTGTGAGGAGGCAAAAAAATCCCATCACTTATTACATAAACTGAAAATCACAGATAATGCTTTTCTCCCCTGACTTGTGGTATTTAGCACATGGTACTTGGACCTCATCTGGGCATGTGCATCTGTATCTGGAATTGTGAATCTTGAACAAGTTATCCAAACAAGCAAGAACCATCTAGAATTCATCTCACTTGTGACATCTAGGATCCAGTGGTGTTAGTGGCAGCACCCTATCCAGAGAGTCCCTAAAGAATGACCTCAATTATGATACGGGTAGTTTCTATGATTTTGCTAATGCTATCCCCTCCCCTCGAATGCATTCCTCCTTAGCTCTGCCATCCTTCAGCCCTGCTGAAGCCCCATCTACACTGTACAACATTAAAGGAACACCCAGACAAAACTGACCAATCCCCTCACACAACTCCTTTGGTAGGGTGTATACCATTCATGTGGCACTTACATATACCCCTGTAGTTATTTACATTTTTAAAAATAACATACTCTATTGTCAGCATCTTTCAGACAGGAGTGGAGATTACCATATTTCTGAATTCCTTCCACTATGCCTAGTACATTGTTGCCGCTCAGTTAATAGTTAAAAAATTTTTTTAAATTAGATTTGGGAAAAACATTAATGAATGTAGGTCTATCTTCTCATGGACAAAAGGAGCAAAATTAAGTTCAGATGCAGTTTATATTACCTAATTTTAGCCAGTCATGATTGGTCTAGGTTTTCACCTTTCTGATTCCTGAGTTGAAGAATCTTCATTAAATGGTAGGGAAAATGAAATTTCATTTATTGAAGAACATGGTGGGGGGACTCCAAATGCATCTGCTAGCTATATTGTGAGCAACTTGAAGGCATCATTGCTGCCAGTCTTCTAACTCAGATCAGTTCTTTATAGGCTGGGCTCCCTGAATAAGAAAAGGAAGTCTGCAAAGGAAATTGAGAAAAGGAAGGCAAAAACCTAAACCTAGACTCAATGAGAGTGATCAACTTTGTCATAATACAGAGAAGTAAGGACTAAATAATGAATTTTGCAAGATATAACTCACAGGTGATGTTGAGAAGAGTCATTCACTTGACTGGTGGGGACCAAAACCTGAAGTAGGAAAAGCATTAGAATAAAAGTCAAGTAAATGAAAATAGTGGATCTAAATCTTCTTTTTCCCCAGGAATTTTATCAAGGGCAGTAAATAAATGGTGGTGACTGACCAGGGTCAAGGGAGGTCATTATTATCTTTTGAGATGGAAGTCATGTTTATTTGCTGATAAGGAAGATACACCAGGGAAGAAAAAACTAATAATGAAAAAGAGAGTAGCTACGGCCAAGTCCTTACGTAGGGAGGAAAACACAGGCTCAAAAGCACAACATGTAACAGCTGCTAGGACTCACAAGTGCTTGCTAAGTGTTAGCTATTAGTAGTTGTGATTGCTTAAAATTTTCAATAAATGAATAGGCATCAGGTTTACAAAACATAAACTCATTACTTAAATTACTTAAACTCAAGAGCTTGGATTCTAGCAGCAGACTAGAATCCAAATCCAAATTCTAGTTCCACCACTTGGCCAAGAAACTTTTCTTCTTAGGGCTTCGTTTTCCTCAGTAGATAAAGAGGATAACAATACCTACCTCACAAGGCTGTTTGCGGGCTTAACTGAGACAATCCGTGTACAATTTAACACTGTACTGGCACATGGAGAATGCTCAAATGTTAACGCCATTATAACTGCCATTCTGTCCCAGAAAGGTAACTGTGATTCTGGCCTCTAATGCTTTTAGGTTTAGGCACTGTCACACTGATTCCTAATCTTGGAACCATACCAGAGGTCAAGCCTCTCGGAGCGCACACGAGCTGGTAGGTTGTAAGAGGCCGGCACAATATAGAATTCCCCATTGCCTCGCCTTCTAGGGACACAGTCTGTTCCGAGGTACCGCCGTAAAAATAAAAACAAAAGGCAACTAAAAGCAGACACCGGAAAGCCACCTAGGAAATCATGCCTCAAAAAAAGTGACAAGAAAGGGAGCCACGTCTACGCCTGCGCCACGGCAACGGCGCTCCAAATGCACCGGCGCTTTTGACAAGTGAGACGCTCCGGCGTTTCTTCCATTACGCGCGGTTTGGACGGAACGTCTCGTGAGAAGTGTGAGTTCTCGCGGGAATTGCGTTCAAAACACCCTGGCGCTTTCCCGAATGCTAGTTGAGTGGAAGGCGGGTGTTTCTGCAGTGAAGTGGGGTTACCGTCGCGAATCTGGGCGCTGTGAGCTGTCAGCACGAGCCGCCGGATGCAGCAGCAAGAGAAAGGGGTGAGGAGAGAGGTCGGGCAAGGGACCTGGAGGGAGGTGCGCTTGGAGAGGAGCAGCGGAGGGCCGGCTTCTGGGGAGAGGAGAGCAGGGCCTAAGGAAAACCTGGGGCCTGGGTCTCTGCCGAGGCCTTGGCCGGAACAGCTTCTTCAGCGGAAGAAGTTCTTGTAAACTAAGTTGCGAGCCGGTCTCAATCTTACGTGGGCCGCCTTAACGCCCCGGGGCTTCTGCGTCAATATGAAAGGCGGGATCAGTTGCCTGAGCCCTAGAATGGTAACAGACACTAGATGTGCACTATCCAGCCATATGTGGCAGGTCGAGTTGAGGAACACTGTAAATGTAAAATACTGGATTTCGAAGACTGCACAAAAAGAGTAATGTCTCAGTTTTTATCATGATTACGTGTTAAAATATTTGGGATGTGTTGGGTTAAAATGTTATTTAAATGAATTTCACCTGTACTTTTTTAAAAATGTGGCTCTTGTAAATTAAAAATCACATACGTAGTTCGCATTATATTTCTGTTGGACAGCGTGCCCCTGACAGCTGCGTGTCACACTCTGCCCTAATTGCTTTTCATCCATTAGCTGGTTCAGTCTTGTTAAAACCCTGTTAGGTAGATGTTACTGTTCTTGTTTTACAGATGACAAGACAATAAATACGTTTTCCCAGTTCCTGCAGCCAGTGAGTAGTGGAGGTGGGGTTTAGAACTCAGGCAGCCTGATTCCCCGAGCTCCCGGTCTCCTAAATGTTTTGTGTGTGCTGTTGTTTCCCAGAAGCAATACGGAAAAGTGTTCAGGAGCACCAGGCTTTGGAGCTAGAGTCTGGTTCCCAGCTTACTGAGCCACTTACTAGCTGATAATCCTGGGCAAGTTACTTAACCTTTTGTTGCCTCAGTTTGCACATGTAAAGTGGGGGAAATACCTGTATTTCACAGGCTTCTCGAGAGGATTAAATAAAATAATGTATGTGAAGCACCAAGCACAGTGTCTGGCACATATTAGACACAATTGTTATTTGACCCTGACTATCTCTCTTTGCAGATTGATAGGTTAACTCTTACTCATCTATGAGGTCTCTGCAGAAAAGTCACCTCCTCAGGGAAACTTTTCTTGTCCATATTCTCTCATATTGCCCCCATCTCACTACCCAGGTTAGGACAACTCCCTATGTTATAGGCTCTGATAGCACCATATATCTCTTTCTCTTGCACTTATCACACTTGTAACTTTACAGTTCAGTTATTTAGTACCTTTCCACTAATAAACTGTAAGATTGAAGAAGGTAAAGATATTGTCTAGTTTTGATGTCACCACTGTATTCTCAGCAATAGCACAGTACCCGACATATAATAGGGATTCCAGCAAATCTGAGTGAATGGGAGCTAATTTTTTGTCATCCCATTGCAGGATGGGATGTCTTGAGATTAGCTCCAGTTTTTTCTTTGATAAATGCTCATGACAATAGTACTTAACTCAGGCCCATCAAGAGAATTAAGTAATACATTTGAAGCCCTCAGCCTAACAAATGGTAAATTGTCAGCAAATACAAACTACTGTTAACAGTTCAGCATTAGTAGCTGGCCTCGTCATGTTCTTGGGAAGGTATTGCATTTTACAGCAATAATGCCAGCTCTGGATAACGTAGCATACATTTTTTTTTTCCTTTCTCTTCTAAAACCTTGTATCTCTTCATCTTCATTCTCGGTTAAAGACCCTCCTTCCTCTCTCACCGGTAAATTAAAGCAATTAGATGGGTACTTAAGAAGACTCACTACTCTACCTGCTTATCCGTGTCTCTACCCCTATGCTTTGCTTTTACTTACTTTTCAATGAAATATTTGTAATCCTTTCTAAAATTAATCCCTGTACATTGAATCTCTTTCTTTTTATTCATCACGTTAGCAGTTCTCCAGGTTTTTATATCATCAGTTTTTCTTTTCTCCTGGGTCTGTCCCATGACATACAACCATGCTGTTATTTTCAGGTAAGTTTTTATAAAATTTTAAAAACTTAATTGTGTTCTAAAATTTTTTTATCTCAAAAGAACTTGAATCTACTTCTTTGCCAGCACTGACCTATTTATCTATTTTCCTATGCAGCCAAGCTGTACTTGCTGTCTCCTGTTCTCCTTTTCTCTCTCCAACCCATTATACTCAGGCTTTTGTCCCCATCTCTCCACCAAAACTGCTCCTAAGGGTACCAATGTCAATGCCTCAGCTGATGACAAATCAATTCTACTAGTTGCTCAGACCAGGAACCTTGGAGGCACTTTTGACCTCTCTTTTTCAAACATCCTACATTCCATTTGTCAGAAAATCATATTGGCTTTACCTTCAAAATATGCACAGAATCTTATCATTTCTTACCACCTCCTATGTCACCACCCTGTTGTGAGTGACTGTCTCACCTGGTCTTTCTACTTCCAACTTGCTCCCCTTCAAACTATTCAATATAGCAGCCAAAATGATACATTTAAATATATCAGATTTATATTCCAGACTTTGCAGTGACTCCCCATTTCATCAAGAGCAGAAGCCAAAGTTCTTAAAATGGCCTAATCTGCCTATTCTCCCCTATTATCTCTTCTGACCTAAACCCTATCTTGTCCATTCTTTGTATTCCCTTCTGCCTTAGTATTACACTTCTCCCTAGAATATTCTTTCCTTAAATAGGTACATGGCTAACTCTCATCCAGAATGGAGCACAGCACATAAAAACATTCCAGAAATACCTTTTCTTGATTACATTGACTGAGACATGAGGGAACACCTTAATAATAGCTCTTTGAAAGCAAAGCTGAGTTTGAATGTGGCCTAAGAGGCTGGAACCAGTATGGAAAAGATGAATGAGGTTGAGTTACAGTAGAATGTTTTTGGATATAATGTCAAGACTTTACTTGAAAATCTAAAATGAGATCAGTATTCTTTAATTGCTCTGAACATGGTTTCTATTTTGCACTCCCTCTTGTGAAGAACTAGGAAAATACTAGTGAGCCTGTTTTCAGTAAAGCACATTTAATGTGTTCAGAAAGTTAACATTGTGTGGAACTGTGGACATAGTAGTCCTTTCCTTACCTTACGAATTTTATTCAAAGCTACCTTTTTATATGTTCAATAGCAGTCATGCTACTATAAAATTTCTTAATTTATTTCATTGTTCTCTTAACTTGGTTACCTATATAGTCACATAATTAAGAGACTCACCTTATCTTAGCATTTAAGGAACTTGAGTGCACAAGTGAAGAGCTTTCTGATACTGCATTTCTGAAAAGCAAAATGAAAAGTATTCACGTTTTTGCTATCTTTTATTTGGTCTCAAATCAGGTAACAAAGTCATCAGACCTCACTCTTAGAACAGTAAGGTAAATTTAGCCATTTAGAAGTCAGGAAGAAAATTTTTAATACTATATTTTTATATGTCAGTAGTATTGAGTATGTGTTTGTGTATACATATACATATATCTTTTATTGATATTGCATAGAGTTTTTTGTTTAAGCTTAAGTACTTTTATTTACTCTATTTGCAGTAGACTAAAAATAGGAAAAAAGTCATGGAGGCAGATATAATTGCAGATCTTCGATGCAAACTCAAAGAGGTTGAGGAAGAGCGACTGCGAGCTGCACAGTATGGTTTACAGCTTGTGGAGAGCCAGACTGAACTGCAGAATCAGTTGGATAAATGTCGTCATGAAATGATGACCATGACTGAGGTAGGACTGTAGACTCCTCAGTTTACAAGGGTTTGCTTAGCTATTGAAGATTTGTGTTGTTTAGCAATTATTATTAATACTATTGTTGTTCTTTTTTAAGATTTTAGACCTAGTTTCCACTTACCCCATCCCCAACAAAGAGAAATGAATTAAATGAATTCCTAATATTCTTTCTGACCCAGTCTCTTCTGAGTGTGAAAAATCAAGTTATTTCTGTTTTTATTACATACTCAATTTTAGATTTTGTATTGTTTGCCCTCTTCCTGAAAGACCTCACTTGTTTCATCGCTTTAGATAATATCTAAATGCCCCATGACACTATGGCCAAGTCCTGAGTTACCCCCTAAAATTTAGACTTCTGGATTCAATTACCCACTAATAGACATCTCAAACTTGACATAAACAGAAAGAATAGTTGATTCCCTGTCCACTAGCCAATCATTCTCTTGCAATTTTCTTTAGCTTGCAATTTTCTTTAGTAAATGTAATAACATTCATCCAGTTGCTTAAGCCAAAAATCTAGTTTTACTCAATACCTGTCTGTACCTTACTTCTCAAATATAATCTGTTAGTAATCTCTAAGAGCTTGACCTACAAAACATCTGTCTATGCTACCTCAGTGCTAGTCCAGATCACTGTATCTCTCCCCTAGACTAGTACTGTGGGCTAACCAAGTTGCCTGCTTCCTTCATTGCCATTCATACCATTAATTTTTCACAGCAGCCAAGTACTCATTGAAATATATACAAAAGATCACGTCACAGCCCTGCTAAAAACATAAAACTGCTTCCGATGATGTTTACAACAAAATCTGAACTCCTTTCCTGGGTTTGCTGATTCCCTGTATGATCTGACCCCTGCCAACCTTTTGACCTCATCTTAAAACTATTCTCCCTTGTTTTTAGCTACCTTAGTATTGCCATAGGAGCTTTATATGCCTCCAGCTGAGTTGTTCATTCTTTACTGTCATGGATTGAGTCCTCAAGCTTTAGACTTCTATTACGTCACCTTGGCAGAGAGGCCCTCCCTCAGCTAAGTTTTATAAAGTTGCCATCATTCACTTAGTTCTCTGCAGTGCTAATTATCTCCACATTTTAAGTTCCATGAAAGGGAGTTTTGTTTTTTTTATTCATTGCTGTATCCCTAATGTCTGGCACACATTTGAAAGAATGAATAAATCACTTTTTTTTGTAAATGTTCAGTAACATATTTAAGCTTTCATCCCAAAATTTAAATATAGCAGGTAAAAGTAACTAATAGCAACCATTATTTTTTTTCGCTTACTTGATCTAATTTTATTTTTTCATATTTTTTAAAGCTTGTTGAAGGAGTTTGAAGTGATGCCCTTTTTATCTTTACCTTTAAACTTCCCTGTCACTTAGCAAAAGCACACTTAAATACTCCTTTTGTCTCAGCACTGTATTTATTGAGGTAGTCATTTGTAAACATTCCTCAGATAACTACATGCTGAAAGTGAAGGCTAATTCAGTACTTCTCTTTATACCTAGTCCACTATTTCTTCATTTTGTTAAGAGCTACAAGTAGAGGATAACATCAAACCAAGTAATTCTCAGTAGGAAAATATAAGTGCTATTAAACCTTTTTTTGTTGTTCTTTTTTTTTTTCCTAGCAGAGATTACTATGGAGCATTTTTAAATTCCTTGATAGGGCATAGAAGCAATTACCTTATGGTAACATGCACTTGAATGTAGTTTCAAAATATCCCTCAGCTTTTTTAAGACTGATTAGCTACAGTGTTATTCCAGATTAAACATGTGGTCATTACTTAGCAAACATATGAAAGTAATGAAACAATTAAAGGTAAGAACTGCTTATATGTGATGACTTTGTTATTTTTGTGTAATTGAATTATAATTGAATCTGTTTTCAGAATTATGAACAAGAAAAATACACTCTTCAGAGAGAAGTAGAGCTCAAGAGTCGAATGTTAGAAAGTTTGAGCTCTGAATGTGAAGCTATTAAACAACAACAAAAGATACACCTGGAGAAATTAGAAGAACAGTTGAGCAGAAGCCATGGACAGGAAGTGAATGAACTAAAAAATAAGGTTTGGCTATCTATATTTCACGACAAAAATGTTCCATGCTTATGCAGCAATCTGTAAATGTTGGGTGATAAAGATTTTTGTAGTAACATCTATGCAATATAGCTGAGATAAAGGGCTCTATCAGTTCAATGTTGGGGGTGGGAACACTGAAAGAGTCAATTACAGCTGACTCAGTGTAGTTTGAGCTGCACAGGTCCACTTATATGTGGATTTTTTTCATTAAATACATTGAAAAATTTTTTTGAAAATTTTGATAACGAAAAAATATTTTCTCGGTTACTTTATTAAGAGTACAGTATATAATGTATATAACATGCAAAATATGTGTTGACTATTTTTTATCATCTGTGAGGCTTCTTGTCAACAGTAGGTTATTAAGTTTGTGGAGAGTCAAAAGCCATATGCAGATTTTGACTGCATGGGGCTCGGTACCCCTAAGTCCTACATTGTTCATGGGTCAACTGTATTTAATTTTAATAACTAAATAATTTGATCCAGAGTTTTAGTGACCAGATGACTTCTTTGCTTCTAAAGCATAGTATGGTAGTATCCTCTCAGAAAGGCTAGTTCCCTAGCTTTCACTTCAACTAGTGGTACATTTTGTAATTCAACAAAATAAACCAATAGTTTCTGGTCAATTTATGTACGTTAGAATTGATGCTTTATAGTTTTTTAAACTGAAAATAAAGTAATACATACAGTCTAGTTCTTACAACTACAAAAGAGAAGTACCATTATTTTCTTCTTAAAACAGGTGAGAAAATTAATGTTTAAACAAATGAGTAGATTGGACAAAATTATAGAGCTAAAAATTACCAGTGAAGATTTGAACTGAGGCTGTCTGATTCCAAAGCTCATGTCACTGTACTTAGTCTCATGTTATGTTATACTGGCTTCATTTGCAAGTACAAAATAATTTTTAGTGACTGTCCATTCCCTTTTGGCACTGTTTTCTATACAATACCTTCAGGTTACTTCTAAGGAATCCTGAACTTTTATCATGGCTTCTTTCTGTATAGAGTCCATACTTTCCAGACTCCTCTCTACCAAAAATTGTCTGAGTTTTTTCCTGTTTCCTCAGAAGTCTGTTTTCCAATTTTCTTTGTTTTAAGATTTTTCCATACTGGTAGCACCTGTATTTTTAATTAATTCCTTATTAAATTGGCTCTCTTTTTTAAGTGTTTTCTCACTTTAAGTGCTACTATCAGTGCAATTATATATTTGAGCTGATTATATTTCTTCGTAATATGCAGTAAAACAAACATAACTATTAAAATATACTTTCATGTAGTACTTAGAATCATCTTGCTTAACCATTCTGGCAAGTAATAATCCAGCTTGTCTGAAACTAATCTGAGTTGAGAAATCAATGACTGATAATGATATATTCCTTCTTTTTCCTGGATATTATTTTCACTTAAGTGGTAGCTTTCATTACCTAAACAAAAATGTATAATATAGGAAATACTCAATCTGCGGCAAGGCCAATTATAGAGATGGCTTTTTGGTGGACAAAGACTAAATCAGTGAAAAAAAGTATTTTCGGTCTACTAATGTTCTCAGAACAGTTGTGCCAAGAATTTAGTTTTATTTGACATCTTTCTTTCACTTATTTCTCACATTTAACCCATCAGTAAATTATGAGAACTTGGCCTACAAAACATCTATCATCCAGATAACCATCATCTCCTAGACTGCTACTATAGCCTTTTGTCCAAATAGCCTGCTTCCATCATTGCCATCATGCCATTCATTCTTTACATAGTAGCCACAGTGGTCAGGAATCCATACCTACTCTGATTATTTGTATGGATTGTTTGAACGTTTATAAAACAAGGCATGTCACTCCTGTTAAAAGATGATTAGCCTTGGCCAAATAGGAAACCATAATAGTTTCATCATGCTGTAAGTTTGATTCAGTCAGTGATGTTTTTCAGGAAGATGGCCATATATCAACATAGATCATTCAGCTGAAATTTTTATTTCACACCATGAAGATAGAAAAAGGAAAATCAGGCTAAGAGGCTCTTATTTTTTAAACAGAAAACAAATACAAGGATAAATTATAAGAACACTGACACCTTATTGAAGATAATTCAATTACTTGATCATCATACACCTGGACATCAAGTAAAAGCTTTTTATTGATAACAAAAACCATTTAGTGAGTGTCAGGCAGGTGATGTTTTAACCATCCAGTCTCAATTGAGAGCCTCACAATAACCCAAAGATGATAGGTAAAATCATTTACCAGTTTTAAATATGAGGAATGAAACTGAGACATGTTTAACATAGGCCTGACCCTAAAGCTTCACTGTTGTATAAGTTTGTTCACTTTAAGCTTTATAGGCTTGGTCTTCTAAGATTTGAAACTTGACATGTTAAAAAGAGTAAATAGTTTTGTTCAGCTTGACCATCTTTCAAAGCAGTTAAGGTACTTGTAGGTACCAGAATACTGTATATTCTGATGACCTTCAGTTACCTTTTGATGTTTTAAGATTGTGATTTTTTTCCCTTTTAGTTAGAAAAGCTGAAAGCAGAATTAGACGAAGCTAGGCTTAGTGAAAAGCAGTTGAAGCACAAAGTGGATCACCAGAAGGAACTCCTCTCCTGTAAATCAGAGGAAATGCGGATAATGTCTGAACGTGTGCATGAAAGCATGTCTTCAGAGATGCTGGCTCTTCAAATTGAGCTGACTGAAATGGAAAGTATGAAGGTAATTTTTTTGGCATAGAGACATTTTCTCGGATCCTAGTTGGTGTCATAAAAGCCCAATATAAGACATTATTCCCATGGAAGTTGATACGCATATGGATGTAAATTTTTTCATTTCAGCCTGAGGTTAATTAAAAATTAAAACCTTAAATTCATAGGAAAGACAGTCTCTAGAGCTTTTATTTAGATGCCTACTGAAAAATTTAGTAGTTTTTATTATTAGGCTCCTTACAACCTTTGATTAGTTTTTTTGATTGGATAAACTGCTGATGGATAAACTGAACAGCTGCTAAATGAAGGATTATTCAGGAGAGTTTCCTCTTTTTCAATTCCTGTTGAATAGACCACCCTCAAAGAAGAAGTGAATGAACTACAGTACAGACAAGAACAACTGGAACTTCTTAGTACTAATCTACTGCGCCAGGTGGACCGGCTTAAAGAAGAAAAAGAGGAGCGGGAGAAAGAAGCAGTTGCATACTATAATGCCTTAGAGGTATTATGTTTACAGTAATTTTATCTTTTCAATTTATAATAACTTGTTCCTTTACTAATATAACCTCTATTAGCTAAATTGTTTTCTTTTGAATTTAGAAAGCTCGTGTAGCAAATCAAGATCTTCAGGTACAGTTAGACCAGGCACTCCAGCAAGCCTTGGACCCCAGTAGTAAAGGCAACTCTTTGTTTGCAGAGGTACTTAGAAATATTCTGTTGATTAAATTGGCATTTCACATAATATACGAGTAATTAAGCATGTTGATATTTTCTAGGTAGAAGATCGAAGGGCAGCAATGGAACGTCAGCTTATCAGCATGAAAGTCAAATATCAGTCACTAAAGAAGCAAAATGCATTTAATAGAGAACAGATGCAAAGAATGAAGGTATAGAATTGTCACTGTGAAAGGTTTATTAAGCCTATTTTATATCAGCATTACATGTACAAATACGTCAAAAAGCATCTTTTCCTTTAAGGAGTGTACTTATATAGTTGTTTCTAGAACTGCCTGATTTTAGAAGAAAATATTTTTAAATTGAGCAAAAAATCTATTTATTTACAAAAAGTAACCTATAGTAAATATTTAGTAGTAGTATATTTAGCATCCATTGATGGTTGATTTTTTTAGCCTTGCCAGAGAGGTATAAATCCATGGAGAGGGGTAAAAAATAAATAAAAAAGTTTTTATTTCCTGTTAGCTTGGTATCTTTCCAAGTATAACCCTAAGGTTCCTTTTTCAGCTAAAACTAGCTCCCTTACCATTCGTCAATCCTCCCTTAAAGGCTTATGTAGAGTAAGATTTGTACTTCCTTTCCTTGCTGTTCCTTAAGTTAAGCATATAGGTCCTTTAATTTTAAGGGTTTGTTAGTCATCATTTTGGTTGAACAGATGGTAACATAGAAACTGGTGTAAGAAAGATTCTGGTGTTGTACGAGCCCCTAGAATACTGAGCCTGACCTGTTAATGCCTAATTGGTAACTGGAAGTCAGGATGGCTTCCTGCCTTTTATTCAGGATGGTGAGGTACACCAAACAAATAGGAAAGGTCAGTGATTAAACTTTGGTATTAGAAGAACTTGGATTGAATCCTTGCTATTCCTGAATTGTGACTTGCTAGCTATGTGACCTTGGACAAGTATTTTTACTTTACAGAGTATCAGTAATCTCATCTGTAAAGTGGGATGACAGAACCTGTCTCTTAGAATTACTGTGGAGTTAAATGCAAGCATAGTAAAATGTTTACATAGTACTTGGCAAATAAGGAAGTGCTGACTTAATAAACAGTTACTGTGACTTTTATTTCTAAGGATTTTGACTATTCTGCTTGGTTTACTGAGGCTCTTTGCTCTCTGGCAATTATTTCTTTGTAAATTTTCTCACATTTGCTTCTTGTTTTCTCCCAGCATTGCTTGGACTGATACTATTAATCTCCCAATGTTCCCATGATATCTCATCCTGGTGTGTGTGCTTTAGACACAAGTAGCATTTTGAACCTTCTTAGGCTAAATGCGTCAGCATTCTGAAATAAGAAAAAGTAAATCCTCAAAAATGTCAGAAGTCATCTCTCTGTCTTCCTTGTAACCATAACTGCAACCTCATATCATTGTTTGTTTTGGTCGAAACTATATTTTAAACTAATTGATAAATTTCAGAACTCCAGACATTTCTGAAAGCAGAAAGGAGTGCTAAGTTTAGATTCTAGTTAATTTCCTTCTGATTGCTGTGCAACACCAGGTTTAGGTGGAGTCATAATTATGTCAGTTGATTGCTGCTCTTAAAAACTAAATTTTTTTATATTTGTGTTGAAGACTGCCTCTGCAGCCTTAGATTGCCTTTTGCCTTTGCTTTACATCCTTGTCATTTATGAACCTCATGTTTGTGCATGTGAGCAGCTAATTATTTTTCCCAGTTAATACTATTGAAAGTAATTAATATTTGGAGAAACCCCATCAGACCTTTAATGAGAATGCATATGATGAGTATAGCATTGCGGCATTTGGCCAGGCTTATTTGCCAGCTAAGTGATACTTCTAGATCATAACCATGCAGTTCAATTTTATGTTTCACAGAAGTACAAATCATTGTTAAGACATCAGATACCATTCATAAGTAGTCAAAATAAGTGCCCAAGTTATGTCTGTAACTAAACTTATTGATATAAATGTTTTCAAATTGTTACATTATTAAACTAGAAATAGTTGGTTTAGTTTCCAAAACTAGTTCACAGAAATATAGTTCAAAATATGAAATGTACCAAAAATATGGTTATCAGAATCTCCCTTTCCCTACTCAATTTTATTGGGGTTTAGGGTTAAATTTTTTTTTCTAGTTACAAATTGCCACATTGCTACAAATGAAAGGGTCTCAAACTGAATTTGAGCAGCAGGAACGGTTGCTTGCCATGTTGGAGCAGAAGAATGGTGAAATTAAACATCTCTTAGGTGAAATTAGAAATCTGGAGAAATTTAAGGTATGTGTAACAGTGTAACACCATTAAAAAATGCAGCTAAATTTGGGTTCAATATATTAATACTTTAACTTGAAGAAGTTTCTTTATTATATAATTAACTCAGAGTTTTAACTGAGATTTGAACAATATTTAAATTGCTTTTTTCTTGTAATTACTTTTTGCTTTTCAATGTTATTGGCTATTGCTTGTTTTAGTAGAGTCAAACTGGCCTCTCCCATATTTGTTGTTACTGTTTTACCTCAAAGTGCCATATCTTCAGTGTAATACTCAGTAAATTGTAACACACATATGCCCACTTAGAATTACCCCCCATCTCATGATATAGAATAGAATGTCAGTTGGCAGGCATGTATGGCCTACGAGTGAGCTCAGTGCTATGCTTTGAAAATGATGGCTTTAAGTCAGGGTGTTAATCTGCAATCTCTAAAATTGTTTACAAGTGTTTAAGCAGATTTATATTTTTCTCCCCTAAAGAAATTGTACAGAGATTAATACATCAGAATTTTAGAAAGTGGGGACCAAAAATAACTTTATGTATATCCACTCTTTTTCATAAAATTTTCTAATTTATGACTTTATCATGAAGGCCAGAACTCAACCCAATATTTACTTTTCCCATGTTAAAAGCCAGCAGAAGTAAACCGGAGGATAAAGGTGCTGTTAGAAGCATAGGCTTTGGATTCAAATGTGAGTTTAGATTCTCTCTTCTCAGTTTACTTGCCTATACATCTTGAGCCAGTTCCCTTATCTATAAAAGAGGAATGCTCATTCTTACAGCTATGTCAAAAGGTAAATAAGTTAAGGAATAATGCTTAGCCCAAGTGCCTGCCATACAATGAACATTCAATTATGGGGTAACTGATATTATTATTAATAAAATTTACTAACCTAATTTGTAATTTATTTTAAATAATAAGAATTGTTTTTTTTAGAGTTTATGTGAAAATATGGAATCTAAGCCTGCAGCCAACTCTAATGCTCTGGAAGATAACACTTACTACACAGATTTACTTCAGATAAAGCTTGACAACTTAAAGTAAGTGTTGGGTGGATGGAAAGATGGCTTCTTTTTGACTTGCTTATAACAAATAGTATCAGTAACTATAAATATTTGTTTTTAAATTTTTAAAAAAAGTTTTAAAAATCTAAAGAAATTTTCAGAAAAGAAAGGAAACAAAAATACTTTTGTGCAACAAATGACATTTATTCAATAGATATTTAGTGCTGATTATTGAAGGAAAAATACTTTCAATGAATAATTAAATGTTTTTACTTCTTTGTGTTTATTTTTTTAGATTGGTAGGTGAAAGGAACTTTAATGTAAAAAATGTTCTTATAATCTAAGTTTTTCAAAAATATCACATAATTTAAAACTTAAAGGAATTCATTTATACATGCATAAATGTGGAAAAAATATTTTCCCCCTTTGTCCATTTCCTTGGAAGAATTGAGGAGGTTTTTTTAATTTGAAAGTACTATTATTTTTTATTGAGGTACATACAAAAAAACACAAATGTTAGTGTACGACTCAGTGAGTTTTGACATGAGTATATACTATATAACCATCACCCAGATCAAGATATCAAACATTGTCACTAATTTTTTTTGCCCCTTAACCTCTTTGACCCATCCCTCCACTCCTTTTCCCTATGGCAACCAGCATTTATGAGTTTATCTGTTTTGTTTGATTGTTCATTTGTTTTGTTTCTCAGATTCCACATGTAAATGATATATGGTATTTGTCTAACTTATGAAAAATGCTGTTGCTAAAAATTATTTTGTTTATTGTTTCTTTGTTACTGAAAACTTCAAGGAAATGCATTTTTAACAAAGATTTCAAATATATAAAAGGTTTGTACTATTAGACTTATTTATATTATATGTTATTTTAATGTCGCTTGGTTCTCCTTTTTTATCTATATAGCAAAGAAAATGAAAGCACTAAAGGTGAATTATCCATACAGAGAATGAAAGCATTATTTGAGAGCCAGCGGGCTCTGGATATTGAACGAAAACTTTTTGCAAATGAAAGATGCCTCCAGGTTTCCCAAAGTGAAAATATGAAACTGAGAGCTAAACTAGATGAGATAAAACTGAAGTATGAACCTGAAGGTGTGTATGTCTCATATATTTTGTCTTTTTTTAAATTGTCAGAAGCTCTGAGAAATCAAATTTTTTTATTACTACAGCTTTATGCAAATCCCATTACAAACTAATTTGGGGTATATATTTCATAAAACAGATTTACTGCTACAAAATGTATAGAAAATTCACAGACAACTGGGTACTGGATGTGCATGAATATAATAGGTACTCTTTTGGATATCTTTATATTAGAACCTTGACATTTGGGACTTTTACATTTAAGATTGCAGTATCTTCTGTAATACCAAAGAGTTTGATTTTGGTGACGCAACTGATATTTGGGAGCTATGTTAGTAAATACTGTTTATAGGAAATTAAAATAATGAAGATGTAAACAAGATAGGTATTTATTCCTCCCCCTTATACAGGTCTGGAGGAGGCATTCCAGGACAGGTTAGAGTATCAGGATTTAGGCTTTATTTGCATTGTTCATCAACAGACCTCTCTGAGCAGAAATTAGTCATGTGGTCTCATCTGCATGTAAGAAAAGCTGAGAAATGCAGTCTTTCTCAGGGTAATGTTCCCAACTAACTTTGGGGATTTTTTTTCTTTGGAAGTATAATTAATATACAATACCCTATTAGTTTCAGGTGAATATAATAATGATTTGGTATTTTTATCCATTATGAAATCCCCATAGTAAGTCCAGTTGCTATCTGCCACCATACAAAGTTACTACAACATTATTGACGACGTTCTTAGGAATTCTATTATTAAGAAAGCATAGTAGTACAGATATTAGAAGACAGCTAGGAAGTCTAATCACCACGGTAGAAAATAGCCTAGCCATGAGCATATATACACTGAAAAGAGTGATTTTACTATATGCAAATTAAAAATAAAAGGCCAAATGTTAAAAAGTTTAAGAATGTGACAGCTTTTAGACCAAAAAATGTGTTGTTACATGTTTGGGGTTATAGATTTTCAGCCAGTGTTTGCCCCACATTTCTAAGACTCTCTCTTCATTATTATGTTAATGACTCCAGAGTTAGACTCTGAACAATAGTGCAGGAGTTGTTATCAATGGTAAGGTCTTTTAAAAGTTTCTGTTTTAATGGCTTCTCTTTCTCTCACCCTTTTTCTCTTCCCTGATTCTAATAGGCTTTCCTAATTAAGAATTATCCATTATGAATTTCAAAAGTCTGATGAATTGAACACAGCAAAGAGATAGGAAGAAATGTAGTAATCTAGATGATACGGGTTTCAAAGAAGTGCAAGAAAAAGAAAAAATAATAACTTAAAAAGAATAGTGTACCGCACATCCAACCATAGTTTCTCCAACTTTGCTAACATTTTTATTTTGAAAATAAAAGATACACTGGAATGGGGATAGGCAAAAGGTACTAGAGCAGTTAATTTAGTGACTGTGTTTATGGATCTATGAAGGGGATGGAATGATGTTATGTTAGGTAATGTGGGCAGGTTATTGCAGTAGTTTGCAGTGATATATAATATGATTTGAACTGGGGAAATATCCATGGTAGAAGCACTCATATTTTGAATATATTTTGTTAATAGGCACAAATTACAATATTCAGAGAATTTGACCTTTTTTCATTTAATCCTTACAACACACAATCTTGAGTGAAATGGGTCCTTTTACAAATAAGGAAAATAAAGCTCAGAGAGGTTAAGTATTTCCCCAAGGTTATCCAGCTGGAAAATGCTAGTACTTGGATTTGTACCTTGATTCCTTGACTCTTAGCTACAGTATACTTCCTCTTTTCCACACCGAGATCGTAGGAGGCATACAACTTTTATTACAATACCAGAAGACAACGTTTAAATGTTCATTCCAAGAGGCAAACATACTGAGTTCCCAAAGAAAAAATTATAGCCAGATAACCTTTAAAAGTTAGTTAATGGAGTCCATGAAAAAAAAGAATAAAAGACAGAAACAATATATTTCAATAAGGTGGGGAGTTGGTTTTAAAAGAAAGAGAAAAGCTGTAACTGGTTCTTTCTTTTTATGTTGCATCTTTGTTTTGACTTACTGACTGGATATATTTTTAATGTTTTTTATTCTCAGAGAAAATTGAAGTGCCTGTAGTCAAAAAAAGGCGTGAAGTACTGCCTGTGGATATGACCACCCCTAACAATATATGTGCTGTTGGGGAAGAAGTTTATAGATTACCATCTCAGAAGGAGGAGGCACAGTCCTGTCCTAGCAATTTAGAAGATAACTTGCAGTTAGAAAAGACAGTTTTTATAAATACACCAGGAGTCATTCTCTCTCCTCACAAAGATCTGTCCATGGATATTCAGCCAATGAAGGAAAAGAAATGTGTGAAACTTACAGGAGTTCCAGCGGACTCTGAAGGCTTAAGTGAAAGAAGTGGAAACACCCCTAACTCTCCCAGGTCAGTGTCATCTTTTCTTCAAGGCAAACAGCAGACCTCTCCATCTCTTCTCTATCGCTGCATGAACTGTGCTATCTGTTTTTTTATCTATTTTCTTAGTATTGCATGTAGTATAATTCCTCAATTTCATCTGCCTACCTTCAACTTTTCTAAAACTTTAAGAAAGACTAAAATGATTGCAAGGGGAAAGGACTCCTGAATAAGGGAATTATTTTTAAAAGTTATACTTTTCTGTTTCATGAAACAGAAATATCACAGTCTGGTATATCACTGGATGTTTTGTTGGTTTGAATAAATACATGTTTTTTTCCCTGGCTCGAGAAGGGCCTTGAAAAAATTAGCTGACCTCCTACAAGAGCTTTCCAGTAATCTAAAAAGTTTCAACCTTACAGAAAACTTTTAGGTTAAATGTTTGTGGTTTTTGAAATTGTTTATTCTAAACCTTCAAGAATGAGCTTTGGTATGTATTTTGATATTTTTAAATAGCAAACGTAATTCATTTTCATTTCATACCAAAACTTTAAAGCCTCTAGTTTCTGTATATTTGAGTTTGTGACTAAAAGAGAAAGTGTCAGACATGTATGTATGTAGGAATTAATGTTTTAAGGGACTTATCCTTAAGAAATCAACAGAGGTCAGGAGGTAAGAGAAGGTAAGTGGAAGGACAAGGTAGGAAACAGTGCCTGAGGCTAGAGTGGAATAAGATAAAGGTTCTGGATGTGCACGGCAGGACAGAGTGGGGAAAAAGTGAATGAGGAAGATGGAGAAGGTAAAAAAAGATAACATGATGAAGGATGTCTTTATGCAACAGAATGATAGATGCATTTAAAATAATTTCTTTAGACGTTTAAAAAATGAGGCATTTTGATATGTAAATAGCTTGGATAATCTGCTATGAAAGGAGATCTTTAAATTGCTACTAGGGCTACATCAGTCTTTGATGGATGGGGACAGAATAAGACATTTTACTGGTGTACATTTGCATTGAAATAGTACGACATAGCCCACCTTATGTAAAAGAGCTTTATGTGTATTTTATCTGATTTCTCTTCCAAGTGTTCAGTGCTACTAAGTGTGTAGTACTCTATTAAGTGTGAGAGCATTTCCATAATGTTGGCTGCTATTATAAAGAGGAGTAATTGAGTACTCCATTCCTTACATTTTTATATAATAACATTATAAGCCACATAAAACAAAAGCTTGATATTCTCAAGGAAAAAGTAACTTCAGATGAATGATATCTCCCACACACATGTTCTCTAGGAAGTTTTGTAATGAATTCAACAGGTTATGCTTGTATATATGTAATTCACTGTGTAAGTGTGCTTGCCCATTGTTTATTTCTGGAGGAGGGTTTCCAGAATTGATCAGTGAAAACCTTGCTATCTGTGTTGTCTTCATTACTTTTTCTGCCTTTTTTGCTTGATAAAAATTATGTATTTAGCTACTTGTTTGACTCAAATTAACTAGCACATTGCAATTATTTTCTCTTGCTAGTTAAACAGAAACAAATAAAATGCCACAAAACATGTGTTTTTGTGTGTGTGTGATTCTGTCTGCTAACTTAAGACGTTTCCAACCTTTTGCTTTATGCATGATTAACTTAGACACAATCCTATGATAATATTGTAACTAAACAAGTTTTATTGAGGACTTCACTACTGCATGCATTATAAATTTCATTGATGTCCTTTCTATAAAATATCTTTATAGGTTTTTAAAAATATTTCTCCTCTGTTTATTTTTTATTAAATTATTGTTCTGCTAGTTGAAACTCTATTTTAGTTTTTTCTGATGAGACAAATAGATAACTATTCATGCAGCCCAGGATTTCATGTTATTTTTATCTTATATTTGCCTTTTATATGTCATGTTACATTAAAATAGTGCTCTAGCATTTATATATTTTTTGTTAGGTGTGCTTATCATGATAGGCACCCCTATTATATTTTATTCTTAATTTAGGCTTTGTCATGACTTTATCAACCCTGAAGGTATTTCTTTAGATATTTAAAAAACTAAGTCTACTGATATTAAAAAACTCTTTCAGAGATGCAGTGACTAGTTTTCTTAATGGTACTGGACTCAACTGTAATTTTTTCCCTCATATACAAAAAAAAAAAGCACCTCGCCATGTCTCATTAAAGGCCCATTATAAGAGAAGATTGTTTCTTCTTTAATTTTTCTTAATTGCATTTGAATTCAGAGTGGATGCTTTAATGCCTATAGGTTAGCTGCTGAATCAAGACTTCAAACAGAAGTTAAAGAAGGGAAAGAAGCTGCAAGGAAATTGGAAAAGGAAACTTGTAAGAAATCACACCCCATTCTATACGTGTCCTCCAAATCAACTCCAGAGACCCAGTGCCCTCAGCAGTAAAGACTTTTCTTTAATGAGAGTAAGGTACCACTTACCCAAAAGGTTGCTTTGGAGCTTAGAGAAGATTGTCTTTACCTGAAGTACCACCTGCTAGGTTATTACCTTCCATTCACTCTGCCAGGACCCTGCATTTTATGCTCCTTTGACCAAATGTTCAAAATTTGGTTGTGATTCTAACTGGGATAATGCATTAAATGATTACCCTTTATGGAGCTTCTATTAATCACAGTGAATAAACTATTAACTGAAGGAAAGTATTATTATAAGTCTATTTGTTGCATATTATATGGATTTTTAAAATGATACTAACACATACATTCAGAGCCATATATTTAAGAAGGGAACAGTGAAACCATTGACCTATTATATTTTCCTATGTACTTAGTTTTTCGTTACATTGTAAAAATAAAAATCTTGTTTTAAAAATGATATCATATTGTGACTGGATTTTCTCAGTGTTTAAAGCACCTCTGTTCATTTTTGTATTCATACACGTGATTTAAATTTTATGTCTCAAGCATATGAAAAAAGTAGTTTTGAAACTTTAAATAAAACTGCAATAATTTACCCCCTTTCTATTTTCTTACTCTGTATAAATAACAGGATGTTACCAAAGGGAATAAAGAAGAAACTTCAGAGATTCTTAATTCCCTGGTACGTGTGTGTGTATATAACTTATTTACATAATTTTATATATACATGCACATATAAAACATATTTTTAATTCTAAACTTCCCAAAGAGTTTTTTCCTTTAAATGATTACAGCCTGGTCTATAACTTAATTTCATATATCCTATAGATGGGTATATTAGTCTATATGGAGAGAGAGAGACGGAGAGAGATTTTTAAGACTTGGCTTATGTCATTATGGAGGCTTGCAAGTCCAAAATCTGCAGGGTGGACCAGCAGGGTGGAGACCCAAGGAAGAGCCAGTGTTACAGTTCATATCCAAAGACTGGCTGCTGCAGAATTCAGTCTTGTTCTGTCCAAGACTTCAGCTAATTCCATGCACAGGCCCACTCACATTAAAGAAGTCAATATACTTTACTGAAAATCAACAAATTTAAATGTTAATCTTATCCAAAACCACTCTCACAGAAACATCCAGAACATTTGACTACCCATCTAGGTTCTGTGGCCCAGCCAAGGTGACACATGAATTTACCATCACAGTGGGTTATGTTAGGTAAATCTATTGAAATATATTGGGTAAAAGGAAATTGCTTCTCGTTTATGAATAAATCAAATAAGCTTCTAATTTTAATTTGCTACAAAAAAGATACTCTAAGAAAATTACAAATTTCATGTTAAGTAATATCTCTTGTAAAAAGAACTAGCTGAGGGCACTAGGGAACAAATAATTTTAAGCTGAGGATAATAACAAATAAATGACCATATTCATTGCATAGTAATAGAATGTACATCAATTCCTCACAATGTTGAGTTTTTATTATGGGCTGTGTGGTAGGGGAGCAAAAGAAAGCAGGCCGTCAGATGAATAGTGGTAGTGGTGATATTACTAGTAATCATAGTTATATATAACATTTGAATAAATTAATATATCAGGCACTCTTCTAAGTCCTTTAATTTTATAGGTAAGGAAACCAAGGCCTCAGATTATTTGTCCAAGGACACAGGTGTAAGTATATGATGAAGAAAAAGTGTACAGGTTGTAATAACAGAGTATACAAAGTGCTGTAGGAACAGAAGGAAACAAACTGCCTGAGGGCTTTTTATTTTTTGGTTCTTTTTAAGCTGAGATAGTTTGAGAGGTTTCCTAAGGTACAGAGAGAATAAGAGTATTGCTAGAAATAGCTGTTCAAAGAATAAGGCATAAAGCAACATCTCTAATTCAGTAAACTGAAGACTTCGAAGTGGATAGAGGTATAGGACTTGTGACAATCAGTAATAATAAATTGAATCTGAAGAGAGAGCTAAGCGACATATGAAGAGCTTGAGTTAGGAAAAACTGTTGTGCCAACAAAAACTTAGACAGACCCATAAACAAATTTAGCAACTGTGATTGAAGGTTGAAGAAAAGGGATGGCAAGAGAACCTTATCTATCAAGCCTCTGCTTTATCACCCTTAAGAGACTGAGGCAATGCCTACTGAGTCTTGAGTCTTTTAAGAATAATTTTGAAAAAATACACATTTTAAAAAGTCACCACTGGAGGTGTTAGAAAGCAACTGAATAACTGATAGAACAACCAACTGAATAAATTGAAAAGGTTGAATAATTCAGTTTATTTTTAGTAAAAACACTAGAGACAAATTGCCTCTCACTTATGAATAAATCAAATAAGCTAATTTTAATTTGCTACAAAAAACATACTCTAAGAAAATTACACATTTCATGTTAAGAAATATCTCTTGAAAAGAACTAGCTGCAGGCTGTAGGGAACAAATAATTTTAACCTGAGGACAATAACAAATACATGGATACAGAAGAAAATAAGAATGGCTATCTGGTAATCCAGATAGGAAATACAGGTGCAAACTGAGGCAGTATTAGTGGGAATGTTGAGTGCTGAATGGATTTAAGAAATAAGAAGCAGAGTGGTCAAGAGTTGTTGGGAAAGTAATATGTGGGGTTCTGAGAGAAAAGGGTACATCTGACGTGAGTGGAAAGGTGGTAGGTAATAGGAGTGGGAGGTATTTGCTTTGATGAGTACTTTTATTGAAGTACCGTGTAGTGTCCATGTTGGTGGTAAGGAATGTGTTTGTTTTTTTATGTATCCAAAAATAGTAAGTCTGTTTATCAAAACTTTATTTTTGTAAGAAAAGTGTAAGACTAACATAACTATTCTAGTAGGCATTGCTTTTCCTCATAATTCAAACAGTGACCTTGTGGTCAAATATAATCAGAGCCTTGATTTTTTCCATTTTAACTGATTAGATATAATAAACTGTATAGGCCCAAAACAAAGATGGCAAGATAATTATATTTTGTCTCCCCAGATAAGGTGTTGATGGAAGGGATCTAATGTTTTTTTTTTTATTTGCTAGATGCTTTGCTTATGTTATGTCTCTTAGTACTACACAATATAGCATAAAGTTAATATTGTAGCATCTGTAGTTAGACTGTCTGAATTCAAATCTCAACTTCTCCATATAAATATTAGACTTAGGCAAGTTTATAACTCTGGAAATTGTTTAGGTAATAATTTTTAAATATTTTTTAATAATTATGTAAAATATGTATCCAAAGTAAAATCTATAAAACTATATTTAAAGAAATCTAACTTCTATCCCTGTTTCTTCCTCTTACAGGGAAGCATTTAAGTTTTGTGGCTTTTTTTCCCTTTTATCCCTTATGTAGCAGATATAGATAGGTAGTAGGTAAATCAAATCTTCATCCTCTTTCTTAGATAAACATAGAATATTGAGTAACATTAGAGAAAAATTGTGGATAGGAAGCGCCAAAAATCCATTCCTCTGTAAAAGGGACTGTCAGAATCAATTTCACTGGACTCTAGAAAATAATCAAGGTCTTAGAGCAACCAGGTGAACAGTTAATCAAGAAAAATGAGCTGAGTTTTGGCATTTCAGGAAATCTTTGATGAATCACTAGCTGACCACTAAGCTATTGGAATAGAGAGTTCAGTGGCCACATATAAGAAAGAACACAAAATATACAAAACTAGTGCAGAAGTCATTTTAAAAATTATAGCAACAACACGAAGCAGCAAAAGCAATCTGGAAATTTGATTTTCCAAGTTACCACATACTCAAAATATCTAATTTTCAACAAGCATTGAATTACAAGTCATTACAGGACAAGCAGGAAACAAGAAAGTATGACCCATACATAGAAAAAAGTTAATAAACTGTCCATGAGGAAGCCCAGATATTGGACTTTATTAAAAACTTTTTATCAAGAATTTTACATATGTTCAAATTGCTTATAGAAACTATGAACAAAGAACAGAAGGAAGCCATGAGAACAATGCCCAATAGATAACTATCAATAGAGAGACAGAAATTATAAAAATGAGCCAGAAAAAAACTCTAGAGTTGAAGAGTACAGTAACAGATGAGACACTCACTGAAGAGGTTCAACAACGTATTTGAGCAGGTAGAAGAATCTGAAATTGAAGATTGGCCAATGGAGATTATTCAGGCTGAAGAGCAGAAAGAGAAAATAAGGATGAACAGAGCCCAAGAGTCCCTTGGGACACTATCAAGCATACTAACATATGCATAATAGGAATCCCAGAAAAAGAGAAAAGAAAAGGGCAAAAAAAGTATATTTCAAAAAATAATGCCAAAAACTTCCAAGTTTCATGAAATACAGTAGTGTATAAGTGAGTCAAAGGTGACCTCTGTGTATTGGCTTCTAGGTTGTTTATTGCTGTAGGCTGAGACTCTTGGCTCAAAAACCCACCAGTGCCAACCTCAAAAGTTTACACATTCAATAATTTTGTAAAACAGTCCAAACAAGCAGATTCATGGCCATTTAGAGCTTGCCTGCTTTGCATACTCTGCACAATTGTTAGCTGCCTGATAATAGAGTGCCTTGCAGTTATAAGGTCCTAAGCTGCTGCTGCTGCTCAGAATTCTCTGATCTAGAAACTCCACAGTGTTGCTCACTGACATCTCTCAGGCATGTAAGTCTTCTCGGCAGCTCCCTAGGAATTCCCTTGCACTCTCCTTCTTGATGGTGGCCCCCTCCCCGTAGCCTCTGGAAGGTCTTGTGCCTCACTTAGACAATCCTGTCCAACTACTGCCCAATAAAGCTTACAGCATGTCACTGCCTCTCATGGTCATATAATTTTCCTTGATCAGCCTCCAAATCCCTTGAGCCCCCTAAAGACATGAATTTACACATTGAGAAGGATATAACATAGTGGTAAAAGTGTCAATCCATCAAGAAGATGGAACAATTATAACATGCACCTAACGGAACCCAAGAATATTTGAAGCAGAAAACAAAAGAATTGCAGGGAGAAATAGAAAATTCAAAAATAATAGTTGAATACTTCAACATCTTTTCAATAATGGCAAAAACAACTAAATATAAACAAGGAAACAAAAGAATAACACTATAAACTAGACCTAACATATATGTGTATCATATAAAGTCCACCACCAACAGCAAAATACACATTCGTAAGTACACATGGGACATTTTACACAACAGACCATACATATCAAGTTTCAATAAATTTAGAAAATTGAACTCAGACCAAGCATCTTCTCTCACCACAATGGAATGAAATTAAAAATCAGTAAGAGAAAGGAATCTGGAAAATTTTCAAATATTTTCTTAAATAGCCAGTGAGTGAATCAAAGCAAAAATCACTAGGGAAATTTAAAAATAATTCAAGATAAGTGAAAATGAAAGCATAACAAAAATGGAGTGTAGGAAAATCAGCTCTTAGAGGAAAATGTATAGCCATAAATGCCATCATTAGAAAGAGAAAGATTTCAAACCAAAATCCTAACTTTTTCTTTGAAGAACTGGAGAAAGAAAAAAAGCTAGCAGAAGAAAAGAAATATAGCAGAGATACATGAAATAAAAAATACAAAAACAAAAGAGAATCAATGAAACCAAAAGTTCATTCTTTGAAATGATCAGAAAAATTGGCAAATTTTTAGCTATAGTGATGAAAAAAATGAGAGTAGACTCAAGTTATTAAAATAATAAAGGGAATTGGAGGTGATACTGCTCACTTTACAGAAATAAGGTTTATAAGAGAATATTATTGACAATTGTATGCCAAAAAATTAGACACACTAGACAAAATTGTCAAATTTCTAGAAACAAGCTACTAAAATTTACTCAAGAAATTTAAAAATCAGAACAGAGCTATAACAAAGAGAAAATGAGTGAATAATCAAAGAATTCAAATCAAATAGACCAGATGGCTTCATTAATAAACTCTAATATTTGGAGGAATTAACATTAATCTTTCTCAAACTCTTTAAAAAAATAGAAGAGATAGTTTCCTAACTCTTTTTGTGAGGTATTACCCTGATGTCAAAGCCAGACAAAAAAGTCATGAGAAGAAACTACAGATCAATATCCCTTATGAATATTGGCGTAAAGCTGCAATAAAATACTAGCAAACTCAAACCAGCACCATATAAAAAGGATTGTACGGCATGACCAGTTGAGATTTGTCCCAGGAATGCAAGAGTAGATCAACATGAAAATCAATGTAATATTACTATATTAGTTTCCAAGAACTGCCATAATGGATTATCACAAACCGAATGGCTTAAAACAATTGAAATTTACTGTCTCAAAGTTCTGAAAGCTAAAAGTCCAAAATCGAAGTGTCAGCAGGGCCATGCTCCTGTAGGTGCCAAGGAAGAAAATTTCCTTTCGACTTTCTTAATTTCTGGTAGCTCCTGGTAATCCTTGCCATTTTTTTCCCTTGCAGATGCATCACTTGAGTCTCTGCTTCTGTTTTCACATCCCTCATTTCTCTGTCTCTGTATCCTCTCCTATTATAAGAACACTAGTCATTGCATTTAGGGCCCACCCTAATCCAGTACAATCTCATCTTGATCCTTAACTAATTACATCTACAAAGATCCTGTTTCCAAGTAAGATCACATTCTGAGGTTCCAAGTAGACGTGAATTTTTGTGGGCTACTATTCAACCCACTATATACACCATATAAAGAAAATGAAAGGAAAAAAAAACATGATCATCTCAATTGTTGCAGAATAAAGCATGTGGAAAAAAAATCCAACATTGTTTCATGATAAAAACACTCAACAAACAAGGAATAGAAGGGAATTTCCTCAATAAAGGGCATTATGAAAAACTCACACCTAATATCATACTTAGTGGTGAAAGACTGAAAGTTTTTCCCCAAAGTCAGAAACAAGATGTCTTCTCTTGCCACTTTTATTCAACATTGTGCTGGAAGTTACAGCCATGACAGTTAGACAAAAAAGAAACAAAAGGCATCCAAATTTGAAAGAAAGAAGTGAAGATAACTACATTCACAAATGATATATTATTTTTATATGTAGAAAATATTAAAGAATTGTCCCCAAAATTATTAGAACTATTTAATGATTTCAGTGGAGTTTCAGGATACTGATCTAGCTGATACCCATCTAGTTCAGGATACTGGTCTACAGGCAAAAATCAGATTTTTGTGTTTCTATACACTAGCAAGGAACAATGCTAAAATACAATTAAGAAAACAACTCCAGTTAAATAGCACCAAAAATAATGAAATACTTAGGAATAAATTTAACTAAGGAACTGCAGCTTACACACACTAAAAATTACAAAACATTTTTAAAAGAAATTAGGGAAGTCCTAAATAAGTGGAAAGACATCCCATGTGCATGTGTTGAAAGACTTAATATTGTTATGACAATACTCTCCAAAGCATCTACAGATTCAATGCAATCCCTATCAAAATCCCAATAGCCTTTTTTGCAGAAAAGTGGATTCTAGAATTTATATGGAATTTCCGGGAGTTCAAGAGTCAAAACAAAACAGTTGAAGGATTTACACATCCAAGTTTAAAAACTTACTACAGAGCTACAGAAATAAAACTGTGTGGTGCTGGCCTGAAGGTAGACATTTAAATCAATGGAATACAAGTTGAGAGTTCAGAAATAAACTTACATATTTATGGTCAACTGATCTTCAACAAGAGAGCCAAGACCATTCAATGAGGAAAAAGTAGTCACGCCAATAAATGATGTTGGGACAACTTGATAACTACAAGGAAAAGAATCATGTTGGATCCTTACATTACATAATATGTAAAAGCTCAAAATAGAACAAACATATGTGTTAAATGATAAAACTCTTACTAGAAAACGGGTAAATCTTTGTGACCTTGGATTTGTCCATAATTTTCTTAGATACGACACCAAAAGCATGCAAGAAGAAAAAAAAATGGACAAAATTGGACTTCATCAAAAGTAAAAACATTTGTATATCAAAGAACACTATCAAGCCAAAAAAAAAATCCCATAGAATGAGAGAAAAAACATCTTCCAAATGGCAAAAATATTTGCAAATCCTGTATAAGCTAGGCATTTAATATCCAGAATATATAAATAACTCTTACAACTCAACAAAAAGACAACCCAATTTTGTTTAAATGGGCAGAAAACTTGAATAGGGTTTTCTCCAAAGAAGATATACGGGTGACCAATGAACATGAGAAGATGCTCAACATTAATCCTTAGGGAAATTCAAATAAAACCTGCAATAGAAACACAAACCCATACGTTGTAATTGCAAGAAAGGCAGTGCCAAACTTCAAATTATTTGTAGGTAGAAAAATAAACAAACTCCCATTGTGTAACTCTCAGGGCTCCTACTGCATATCTCTACACTGCGTACAGGCCATCTAGGAATAACTACATTGAGGAGAGAAGGAAGAAGCTAGTGGAAGACTTATGACTGAACAGGACTTATTAACAGAAAGAGAAAGTCTACCCTAAAATGTGAAAATACTAAAATATAGTCCTTCTTTATCAGAGCATTTAGTAGAAGTAAGGGATGTAAATTATATCCATTATGACATGGTAATCTTTGAAAGGCTTTGCTTTCAGGGAGAAGTTAAAAAGGAAGGTCAAGGTTCCCTTTATAGATTGGAATGTTAAGGGAAAAGGAAGGCAAAACCATGGATACTAGAGTAATTTTTAGGTCTGATACCACAGGTACAGCAAACAGTAAATACATCCTAACTCCTAACCAAATAAACAAAACCTGACACTAAAGGCCTACCATCCTCAGTTCCTTTAATTAGATACACCATGTTTGGCTTTCAATTAAAAAAAAATTACAAGGCATACTAAGAGACAGACACAGAGTGAACAGACAAAGTAAGCATCAGCACCAAACTCAGCTAAGGCATGGGTTTGGAATTATCATACCTGGATTTAAAATAATTATAGTTAATGGCTCTAGTGGAGAAAGTGGATAGAAATTAAGAATTTCTCATTCAGATGGGTAATGTCAACAGAGAGATGGAAACTCAAAGAATCAAAAGGAAATGCTACAAATAAAAAACGTTGCAACAGAAATGAAGATGTTTTTGATGGGCTTATCAGTAGACTGGACATAGCTGAGGAAAGAATCAATGAACTTGAAGATACATCAATAGAAACTCTTCAAACTGAAAAGCACAGAGAAAAAATAATGAGAAACAACAACAAATAGAACAGAATGTCCAAGAATTCTGGGACAATTACAAAATGTATGCAATGACTGTAATGAGATGACTAGAATGAGGAGAAAAGGAGAAAAGGAACAGAACAAATATTTTAATATTAATATTTAATGTACTTAATATTCATATGTTAATAATGACTGAGAATTTTCTGAAAGTAATGACAAATGCCAAACTGGAACACCAAGCAGAATAAACTCCCAAAAATCTAGGTTTATAAAAATGAAATTGAAAGAAATTAAAAATCTTGAAAGGAACCAGAGGGGGGAAAAAAACTTTACTTATAAAGAAATAAAGATATGAGTAATCTTAGACTTCCTTTCAAAAGTCTGCAGGCAAGAAGAAAGAGGAGTAAAATATTTAAAGTGTTGAAAGAGAGAAAACAAACCCACCTATAATTCTCTACTCAACAAAGCTTTTCTCTGAAAGTGAACATGAAATACTTTCTCAAAAACAAACAAACAAACAAAAGTTGAGGGAATTTGTTATTAGTAGACCTGCCTTGGAAGAAATGTTGAAAGAAGTTCTTCAAAGAGAAGAAAAACCATATAGAAAGAAACCTTGAATTTACATAAAGGAAGAGTATTTAGACAAGGAGTTAATGAAGGTAAAATAAATCTTGTATTTTCCTAATTTTTACTTGATCTAGCAAAACAGTGTTCAAAATGATAGTAGGAACAATATATTGGATGATTATAGATTATGGCTAAGTAAAATGAATGACAGCAATGAACTAAGGAATGGGAGGGAGGAATTGAAAATAGTCTCTCACAGGGTGTCTGTACTATCTACGAATTAGTATAATGTTTGAAAGTGGACTTAGATCAACTGTAAATGTATATTGTAAACTCTAAGTCAACCGTAACATTTTTTAAGTGTTACTAATAAGCAAAGAGAGGAGGTAAAATGGAATCATATAAAATGATCCATTGAAACCATAGAAGGCAGAGAAAAGCAGAAGACATAAAAGGATAAAAATGGACAATTGTGACAAATAGAAAACATTTGCAAATATGGTAGAAATTAGCCCAACTATCACTCTAAATGTGAATGTTCTAAACCAATTAAAAGCCTGACAGAGTAAATAAAAATAAGACATAAATATGTATTGTCTACAAGAAACCAACTTTAGAGGCATGGATAGACTGAAAGGGATGGAGAAAGATATACTGTGCTAACACTAATCAAAAGAAAGCTTTAGTAGCTCTGTTAATTTCAGACAAAGTAGGCTTTAATAAGCGAGTTACCAGGGATAGAGCCATTACATAATAATAAAGGGGTCAGTTCCCCAAGAAGATACTACAATCCTTATTGTGTATGCATTAATCACAAAGTAAGTGAGACAAAAACTGAGAAAACCTCAATAGACAAATGTGTTATCATGTTAGAGACATCAACATCCCTCTATCATTATTAGATATCCAGCAGTTAAAAAAAATCAGTAAGGATATACTTGAACTGAACAGCACCATCAGTCAATCAGCTGGACCTAATTGACATTTATAGAACAATAGCAGAATGCATGCTTAAGCTCATATGAACAGTTATCGAAACAGTCCATATTTTCAGTTATAAAATACACCTTAACAGACATAAACAAATAGAAATCATACAAAGTATTCTTTCAGACTACAGTGGAATTAAGATAGAAGTCAGTTAACAGAAAAAGAACTGGAGACATTCCCAAATATTTGGAGATTAAACAATACACTTCTAAATAACAAGTCAAAGAAGAAGTTTCAAAAAATTTTAAATATTTTGAATTAAGTGAAAATGAAAACAATTTAACTTATGAGATGCAGCAAAAGCAGTGGTTAGAGGAAATTTTGTCATATTGAATGCATATATTAGAAGAAAATCTAAATAATCTAAGATTTAGGAAACTAGAAAAAGAAGAGCAAGATAAATCCAAGGTAAACAGAAGGAAATAAATAATAGAACAACAGTGAATGAAATAGAAAACAGGACATCAATATCAAAGACCAATGAAAGCAAAAGCTAGATATTTGGAAAGAACAAATTGAGAAACTGGTAACAAGACAGAAAAAACACAAATTACGAATGCTGGAAATGAAGGAGGGGCCATTACTACTGATCCCATGGGCATTAAAAATTTGTAGAGAAATACTATGAACAAGTCTATGCACACAGATTTGATAAATGGTGAAATGGATTAATGCCTTGAAAGACACAATTTACCAAAGTCCACATAAGGAGAAATGGGTAATCTGAGTAGACCTAAATTTTTAAAAGAAAATGAATCAGTGATAAATAGCCTTCAAAAACAAAAAACAGTAAGTTCATATATTTTTATTGGTGAATTCTACAAAATATTGAAGGAAGAAATATACTCTCTCTCTGACATATCCTCTAGGAAAAAGAATCAGTGGGAGCACTTCTAACTCATTCTGTGAGGCCAACATCATCTCCAGTATCAAAACCAGACCAATATTTCTTATGAGCAGACATACAAAAATACTCAACAAAATATGAGCAAGTGAATCCAACAATATAAAAAAATAATTATAGAGTATGGCCAAACAAAACTTATTCCAGTATTGCAAGATTTGTTTGATATACAAAAATCAATCCATCATATCAGTGGGCCAAAGAAGAAAAATCGTATGATCATAACAGATGCAGGAAAGGAATTTGACAAAACCCAAATCCCATTCATAAATTCTTTATCTATTTTGTATATTAATAACTTATCAGATATATAACATGCAAATATTTATTTTCCCATTTTGTTGATGATTTCCTTTACTGTGTAGAAGCTCACCTGGAACAACTTAGTTTGATGTAGTTCCCACTTGATTTTTGCTTTCGGTGTCAAATATAAAAAAATCATTGCTAAGACTGATGTCAAGGTTACCCACTTTTTTTTCTTCTATGAGTTTTATGGTTTCTGATCTTACATTTAGGCCTCTTCCATTTTGAATTTATTTTTGTGTATGGAAGCTTACCCACTTTTTTTTCTTCTGCGAGTTTTATGGTTTCTGATCTTATATTTAGGCCTCTATTCCATTTTGAATTTATTTTCGTGTATGGTGTAAGACAGTGGTCTAGTTTCATTCTTTTGCATGAGGCTGTCCAGTTTTCCCAAAACCACTTATTGAAGAGACTGTCCTTTCCTCATTGTATATTCTTGACCCCATTTTCATAAATTAATTGACTATATTGTATGTGGGTTTATTTCTGGGCTCTTTATTCTGTCCACTGATCTATGAAATCAGGAGCATGATGCCTCCAGGTCTGTTCTTTCTCAAACTGTTTTGTCTATTGTATTCTTTTGTGGTTCCATACAAATTTTAGGACTGCTTGTTCTATTTCTCTGAAAAAATTTTATAGGGATTTCATTGAATTGGTAGATTACTTTGGGTAGTATGGACGTTTTACCAGTATTAATTCTTTCAATTATTCAGCATGGAATATCTTTCCATTTATTTGTGTCTCTAATTTTTTTCATCAATATCTTATAATTTTCAATGTACAGGTCTTTTACCTTCTTTGTCAAATTTATCCCTAGGCATTTTATTCTTTTTGATATAATTGTAAAGGGGATTGTTTTCTTAATTTCTCTTTCTGGTAGTTCATTATGTAGTACATAGTATTGCACCAGATGTGTATTGATTTTGTATCTTGAAGCTTTATGGAATTCAGTAATTAATTCCAACAGTTTTTTGGTAGAGTCTTTAAGGTTTTCTAAATGTAATATCATGTCATTTGCGAATAGAGACACTTCCTTTCCAATTTGGATTCATTTCATTTCTATTTCTTGTATAATTGTTCTGGGTAGGACTTCCAGTTCTCTGTTGAGTAAAAGTGGTATGTGTGGGTATCCTTTTCTTGTTACTGAGCTTCAAGGAAAAGCTTTCAATTTTCATTGTGTATGATGTTAGTTGTAGGCTTGTCATATATGGTCTTTATCATGTGGAAGTATGTTCTCTTTATCCAATAGAGACTTTTTATCATGAATGGATGCTGAATTTTGTCAAATGCTTTTTATGCACTTATTAAGATTATTTGATTTTTATCCTACATGTTGTTAATGTTGTGTACATTGATTGCAGATATTGAACCATCCTT
Organism: Manis javanica; assembly: GCF_040802235.1. NCBI lineage: Eukaryota > Metazoa > Chordata > Mammalia > Pholidota > Manidae > Manis > Manis javanica. Next base: position 50,273,991 of record NC_133156.1, read on the forward strand.
GCATCCCTGAAAATAAATCCCATTTGATCATAGTGTAATGTTCCTTTTACTATACTTTTGAATTTGGTTTGCTAATACTTTGTTGAGGATTTTTGCATGTGTGTTCATCTGTGATATTAAGCTATGATTTTTACTTGTAGTGACCTGTCTAATTTTGTTATCAGTGTAATTCTGGCCTCATAAAATGAGTTTAGAAGTATTCCCTCTTCTTCGGTTTTTTGGAAGAGTTTGATAGGGATTGGCATTAGTTCTTATTTAAATACCTGGTAGAATTCACCAGTGAAACCATCTGGTTATGAACTTTTCTTTCTTGGGAATTTTTCCATTGCTGATCCAATGTCCTCACTAGTTGTTGGTCTGTTCAGACTCTCTGTTTCTCATGATTTGATCTTGGTAGGTTGTATGTTTCAGGAACTTGTACACTTTGTCTAGATTTTCCAGTTTGTTGACATATAATTTTCATAAGTAGTCTCCTTGATCATTTGTATTTCTCTGGTATCATTTGTAATGTCTCCTCTTTCATTCCTTTTGCCTCTCATTTCATTTATTTGACTCCTCTTCTTTTTTTGGTAAGAGTAGTGAACCATTTGCCTATTTTGTTTATCTTTTCAAATAAGCAGTTTAATTTTATTGATCTTTTCTGCATTTTAGTCTTTATTTCATTTATTTTTTCTACAGTGACCTTTTTTATTCCCTTCCTTCTTCTAACATTGGTTTTAGCTTGTTCTTTCTCTAGTTCCTTTAGGTGTAAAGTTAGGTTATTTAGTTGTGTGTGTGTGTGTGTGTGTTTGATGTAGGCATATATTACTAGAACTTCCCTCTTAAAATGGATTTTGCTGAATCCTATAAGTAGTATGTCATATTTCCATTTTGTTTGTTTTGAGATATTTTTTGATTTCTCTTTTGATTTCTTCTTTGACCCATTACTTGTTCAGTGACATATAATTTAATATCTACATATTTGTGAATTTTTCAGTTTTCTTTTTATAAGTGATTTATTGTTCTGTACCACTATGATTGGAAAAGATTGTTATGAGTTCAGTCTTCTTAAATTTATTATTAAGAATTGTTTTGTGATGTAACACAGAATCTTCCTGGAAAATGTGTACTTCTGAAGAATATGTATTCTTCTTTGCTTGATGGAATGTTATTTAAATGTCTGTCAAGTCCATCTGGTCTAACATTGCAATTTAAGTCCAATGTTTTGCTATTGATTTTTGTCTGGGTGATCTATCCATTTTTTTGTAGTGGAATAATGAAATCCCTTACTATTATTGTATTTCTCCCTGTAGCAAATTTATATTTGCTTTATAAATGTAGGTGTTCCTATGTTGGATGCATACATATTTATAAATTTTATCCTTCTATTGGATTGACCCCTTTGTCATTATATAATGACCTTAATTGTTTCTTATTTCAGTCTTTGGCTTAAAGTCTATTTTATTGATGTAAGTATACCTATCTCTGCTTTCTTTTGGTTTCCATTTGCATAGAATATCTTTTTCCATCCCTTTACTTTCAGTCTGTGTGTGTCCTTAAAGTTGAAATGAGTTTCTTCTAGGCAGCATATAGGGGGTCTTGTTTTTATTTTATCCATTCAGCCACTCTGTCTTTTGATTGGATAGTGTAGTCCATTTACATTTAAAATAATAATTGATATGTTTGGATTTACTATTCCCATTTGATTGTTTCCTGGCTGTTTTGTAATTCCTTTGTTCCACTTTGTTTTCTTCTTTTGTGATGTGATTTTTTTCTGTAGTGGTATTCTTAGATTCTTTTCCCTTTTGGTTATCTACTATAGGTTTCTGCTTTGTGATTGCCATAAGGCTTATATAAACATATTTATAGCAGTCTATTTTAAGCTGATAACTACTTAACTTCTAATGCATACTGATGCTCTACATTTTAACTGTCTCCTCCCCACATTTTATATTTTTGATGTCACAATTTACATTTTTTAGCCTTGTGTACCCATTATTATGACTTTAGGTTTTTAAAATAATTTTGATAATTTTGTCTTTTAACTTCATAGTAGAGTTATAAGTGTTTTACCCACTGACATTACAACATTAGAGTATTCTGAATTAAACTATATGTTTAACTTTACCAATGAGATTTATACCTTCACAAATTTTCTTGTTACTAATTAGCATCCTTTCATTTCAGCTTGAAGAAGTTCCCTTTAACATTTCTTATAATGCCAATTTAGTGGTGATAAACCACTTGAGCTTTTTCTTATCTTGAAACCTCTTATCTACCCTTCATTCTGAAGGACAAATTTTCTGAGTAGAGCATTTTTGGTTGGCAATTTTTTTCTTCTAGCACTTTCAGTGTATCATGTCATTCCCTTCTGGCCTGCAAAGTTTTCTGCTAAAAAATCTGATGGTACTACAGTACTTCCCCTGTGCATAACAAGTTGTTTTTACTCTTGCAACTTTGAAGAGTCTCTCCTTGTCTTTAACTTTGGACAATTTAATTTTAATATGTGTCTTGATGTGTGTGTCTCCATATTTATGGTTTTGGAATCTTCTGTGCTTCCTGAATCAGGGGGTCTGTTTCTTTCCCCATGTTGGGGAGGTTTTCAGCTATTGTTTCTTTGAATAAGCTTTCTACCCCCTTATCACACTCTTCTCCTGAAACCCCTATAGTGTGAACTTTGGTCTGTATGCCGGTGTCCTATGAGTCCCTTAAGTGATTTTATTCTTTCTCATTGTGCTTTTTCCTTTTGCTCCTCTGATTTTAGTGAATATCACTGCCATGTTTTTGAGTTCACTGATCATTTTTTTCCACTTCATCTAGTCTGCTGTTGAACCCCTCTCTAGAATTTTTGAGTTTAGTGTATTCTCTAGCTCTGTAATTTGTTTGCTATATTCTTCCATCATCTGTCTCCCTGTTGAAGTTTTTCCTTGTTCATGAACTTCTCTCCCAACCTCAGTGAGCATCTTTATGACTGTTATTTTTGAACTCTTAATCAGGCAAATCACTTAGTCTGTTTCATTAAGACCTCTTTCTGGAGTTTTGTCTAACTCCTTGGTTTGGAACATATTCCTCCCTTTCTTCATTTTCCTTGACTCCATGTGTCAGTTTTTGTGTATTAGATTAAAAACCCACTTATCCCAGTCTTAACAGAGTGTTCTTGTTTAGGAGATGAACCCTATCATCAGCCCAGCCTGAATTCTTGCTTGTCTCTCAAACCTTTCTGAATGTCCAAACTGCCTTCTTTTTTCCTGTGGCTCCCAGCAGTTGAGGGTGTGCCAAGACCTGACAGTGTCCCAGGGGGTAAGATCACAGTCAGCATCTGGATGCAGGGTTATTGGAAGCCTGACCCTTGGGCAGCAGCTGGGACAGTATGTAGTTAGGGCCCTTCCATGGAGAAACAAGGAGATGAACTTTTTTGCCTCCTCCCTTTGCAGTGGGACCAGGCATATAGCCACAGGCTCAGTGTTCCTGCACCCATTAATAACTACTTCTTTGTTTGCTGCAGTCCTGTGGGACTAGTGAATGCAAGCCCCTTTGACTTTCAGAGCCATCCAGTCCAGGGGACTTGCTCTTATGCTGCAGTCATAAAACCTGGGGCATCAGAGCTGTGTGCAAGCTCCTTCCATGGAGTTACTGGTGACTTGGAGTGAGTTAGAGAGAGTACAGAGAAAGTGTACATAGGCTTCCCTGGTCTCTGGAGTGGAACACAATCAGCCTGTAGATGCATACGAAATAAGAAGCCTGACCCTAAGGAGCAGCTTTGAATGTATGCAAACACAAAGAATGAAGAAACCAGTCTTAACAGACTACATATAGTATGACTTCCAATATATGATAGTCTGAGAAAAGTAAAGGTATAGATATAACTAAACGATCAGTGACTGCCAAGTTTTTAAGGTGAAAGTGGAGAGGGAAAGGGGATAGTTAGGCAGATCATGAGATTTTGGACAGTGAAATTATTCTATATGGTATTATACTGGTAGATGCATGACATGCTTTGTCAAAACCCATAGAACTGTATAACACAAAAAGAGTAATCTCTAATGTATGTTATAGATTTTACTTAATAATAATGTGTCAGTATTGGTTCATCAATTATAACAAATATACCACACTATACAACATTTTAATAATAGGGAAAATTGTGCTGGTTGGGGAGTATGGGTATATAACTCAAAAATTGAAATCAATAAGCAATTTATTATTGAGTATCCTATTATAGATTGAAAAGTAAGGGGAAAAGAAGCAAAAGGGGACACGTGGGACCTGATAAGACAAAATAACCAGAATTAGAGTCCTCAGAACTCTACTCCCAACTCCCCTATCACTGACAACAAAAACTACTCATTAAAGATTGTACTTCACTGCAGTGACAGAAGGGGGTACCCTTTGACTTGGAACCTTATAAAATCACCCCTAATTTCCATGATATAAATAGGCAAAAACAGACTAAAGCTACAGAAAGCTATTATATGAAAGAAAGAGAAAATAAGACCACTTCATGAACTGATTAACCCTGTTGCTTCCTCTCAAAATTATATGAAGGAGAAGAAAACTATAGCACAATACTTCAAACTGGAAAAATAGATCTAGAACACTCCAAATGATCAGACTTTTTAAAAAAATAAAATTGCTCAAATTCCAGCAAAAAAAAATCAAATAATTTGCAGAGGCAAGACGATTAGTATAACATCAGACTTCCCCAAAACAACATCCAGCCACTTAAATGATACAGCCTTTAAAAATCCCTAAGGAAAGAAAGTGTAAACGAAGGATTTTATTTGCATTAAAACTATTGTATAAGCATCAGGGCTATAGTAAAAGTTTTGAACATGCTTATATTGCATTCCTGCTATAAAAGACATAATTTGGATCTAATCGTGAGGAACCACCGTGAACCTCTAACTGAGGGGGCATTCTCTTCAATATCTGGTCTATATTCTTCAAAATGCTGAGGTCATGAATGACAAACGTGGAGGAACTGAACCTAATTAATTAAAGGAGACTAAAGAGACATTAACAAATGAGTGCAACTTGTAATATGGAATTTCTTTCGCATCAGAAAACGGTACTAGGATAATGGCAAAATTTGAGTGAGGACTTCGATTATCTGATAGTGTGTTAATGTTAATTTCCTTAATTTGCTCTTTGCACTCCCATTATTTTCAAGAAATGTATAATGAAAGACTTAGGGGTAAAGGAGCATTATATCTGTTCCTTATTCTCAAATGATTCAGAAAATCATATGGAATACAGGGTTAATTAAAAATATTAATTATACCAGCTACAAATGAATAGAAATGAAATTTTAGAATTATGCTATTTACAATAGTGTAAAATATATCATATGCCTTGAGACAAATGAACAAAAAGATGTATAAGACCTCTATGCTGCTGGACTATACCATAGTAAAGACATCACTTCTCTCCAAGTTGATCTAAAGATTCAACATAATTCCAGTAAAATTCCTAGCAAGCTGTTTTTTTTTTTTTTTGGAACATGTCAAGCTGATTCTAAAATTTATATAGAAATGCAAAAGACCAAAAATATCCAAGGAAAGCTTGAAGAAAGGTGGAGGACTTACATTAACAGATAGAGAGATATGTTATAAGATGATAATTAATTCAGTGTGATGCAAATCCAGACATAGAGAAATAGATCAAAGGAAGAGAATACAGAACACGTAAACAGAGACAAACACATATGCTCTGCTGATTTGTGGCCAAGAAATGACACTATGAATGCAGAGGGGTTGGGAAAGGGGGGCAGTCTCTTTAAACAAATAATACTAGGTCAGTTTGTATAATGTATGGGAAAAAATAAAAATAAATAAATAAATATTGATTCCCATCTCCACGTAACAGAAATATTAATTCTAAATGTATTGCAGATATAAATAAGAGACAAGATAATTTTCCTTTAAAACCCAGTATTAAATTCAGAAATTTTGACCCATATCTAGTATTCCTTTTAGTAATGGAACTTCTTATAAAACCTGAGAAATACTTTATATGGTAAAAGAGGATAAAGGAAAATCAGTAAATAAACTATAAAAGAAGCACAAAGAATAATAATGCAAAAGGCAAAATTTAATGAAATTTAAAACCTAATAAAGTGATTTCTCCTAACTGAACAGATGGCCCTTTGAAACAATGTTTTTACTATCTGGTTACAGTGAATTCTTTACCATAAATAATGTGTTACTCACATTATCTCTAGATTCTGGTTGTGAAACCCTCATCTTTTTTTTGGAATAACTTCATTTGGTTCTATGCAATGGAAGTAAAGAGAAGAGAGTTGGCTGTTTTTCCTGTGCAAACTAAACTGTCCCCTAAGTTGGGAAACAGGATACATTTGTGTTTAGACCATATATTAGTTACATTTTCAAATAATATATTCCATATGCTTTCAGGTGAAACACTGTAAATTTAAAGCAATTAGTTTAATTGCTAACCTGGGGGAAAATAATAATAGGAAAAATAGTATTTATTGCATATTTCAAAAATTAGCAATAGAACCCTTTTCTTAAATTTAAAGGTACTTCACCTGAAAAGGTATCAGAATGAAGAAAAATATATTGAGCATAGTATTTGACAAATCAACTAATAATTCCTTAAAAAGGAGTTTGTTCCATATTTCTTTACTTTGTGGACACCCTGTACAAAAAATAGTTTTCAATAATAGCATTTTTCTATCTCAACTAAGCAGCAGTTTACAAAACGACTTAAAAGTTTGCCTTGTTATATAATTGACACCTCTCGTTGGATGGATTTGTTTTTTATCTTGCTGATTACCACAGAAGGAGGACATCAAACATGGCAGTTGTAAAAACTGAAAAATTCCATAGTGTACCTTTGGTAGTTATTCCTGGAAATCCAGGTTTTCAGCCCTTCATCAATGCTGTGATCCACTTAATATTCTGTAAAACACAACTTCCCTTCTTAAATCAGTTAGAGTAGATTATGGTCTCTGAACTGACCTCCTAGTATAATGATCCTTTTAGAACAAAAGCACTTTAGGTCAATTGGATTCAAATAATAACTTTTTTAGAATGGACTTTGAAAGAGTCATCAGAATAAGAATAATTTTCATGGTATGTTTAAATTAAATTTTTGTGTCGTTTACACAGTAGAACATTTGAGGGCTTACTATGTGTTTGGTATTTGGGGTAAAGATATATGATCATGAGCTATTTCTGAATTATTGACTATATTCTCTATGCTGTACTTTCATTCCAATGACTAATTTACATTATAATTGAGGTTTTATACCCCTTTATCCCCCTCACCTATTTCACCCACCCACCCAACCCCTTGCCCATGGTAACCAGCAATCACTTCTCAGTGTCTATGAGTCTACTACTGTTTTGTCCATTTTGCTTTGTTTTGTTTTTAGACGGCACATATGTAAGTGAAATCATATAATATTAGTCTTTCTCTGCCTGGCTTTTTTCACTTAGCATAATATCCTCTAAGTCCATCCATGTTGTTGAAAATAACAGGATTTCTTTCTTTTCTATAGCTGAATAATTATTACATTGTGTATACCACATTTTCTTTATCTATTCATCTATTGATGGACACTTTGGTTGATTCCATATCTTGGCTATTGTAAATAATGTGGCAATAGACATAGAGGTGCATGTCTTTTCGGATCAGGGATTTTATTTTCTTTGCGTAAGTTCCTACAAGTGGAATTACTGGGCCGTATGTTTTTTCTACTTTTAACTTTTTGAGGAAAGTCCATAATGCTTTCCAAAATGGCTGCACAAATTTACATTCCCACCAAGAGTATAATAGGGTTACCTTTTCTCCACATCTTCACCCACACTTGTTATTTCTTGTCTTTTGGATAGTGCCCATTCTGATTAGTGTGAGGTGATATCTCATTGTGGTTTTGATTTGCATTCCCTGATGATTAATGATGTCGAGCATCTTTTCATGTGCCTATTTGGCCATCTGCATGTCTTTTTCAGAAAAATGTCTATTCAGGTCCTCTGCCCATTTTTTCAAATTGAGTTACTGGTTTTATTTTGGGTGTTGAGTTGTATGAGTTGTTGAGTTGTATGAAAATATATATGCCCTTTATGTATTTTGGATATTAGCTCCTTACTGAATATATCATTTGCAAATATATTCTCAACAATAGGTTGCCTTTTTGTTTTGCTGATGGTTTCCTTTGCTGTGCAGAAGCTTTTTAGTTTGATGTAGTCCCACTTGTTTATTTTTGCTATTTTCTCATTTGCTTGTTTCTCCTTTCCCTGGAGAGAGGTATCCAGAAAAAAATTTCTCATGCTGATTAAGAGATTCCTACCTATGTTTTCTTCTAAGAGTTTTATGATTTCATGTCTTACATTTAGGCCTTTAATGCATTTTGATTTTACTTTTGTGTATGGTATAAGACAGTGATCCAATTTCATTCTTTTGCATGTAGCTGTTCAGTTTTCTAAGCACCATTTATTGCAGAGCCTGTCTTTTCCCCATTGTAAAACTCTTGCCTCCTTTGTTATAAATTAATTGACTATATAGGCCTGGGTGTATTTCTGGGCTCTATCTTGTCTCATCAATCCATATATCTATTCTTGTGCCAGTACCATACTGTTTTAATCACTGTAGCTTTGAAATCAGGGAGCATGATAACCCCAGCTTTGCTGTTTCTCAGGATTAGTTTGGGTATTTGGGATCTTTGTAGTTTCATATAAGTTTTAGGATTATTTGTTCTAGTTTATTGAAAAATGCCATAGATACTTTGATGGGGATTACATTGATTCTGTAAATTGCTTTGGGCAGGATAGAAATTTTGACAGTATTACTTCTTCCCATCCATGGGCATGGAATATCTTTCCATTTATTTGGTTCTTTTAAATTTTTTTCATCATTGTCTAACAGTTTTCAATGTCTTTCACTTTCTTGGTTAGGCTTATTCTTGTTATTTTATTATTTTTGATGCAATTGTTGGAACTGTTTCCTTCATTTCACTTTCTGCTAGTTCATCATTAGTATACACAAATGCAATAGATTACTGTATTTTGATTTTGTATCCTGCAACCTTCCTGAATTAATTTATTAGTTTTAATAGTTTTTTGGTGGAGTCTTTAGGGTTTTCTATATATAAGTACCATGTCATCTGCAAATAGTGACAGTTTTACTTCTTTACCAATTTGACTGCCTTTTATTTCTTTTTCTTGTCTGATTGCTGTAGCTAGGGCTTCCAGTACTATGTTGAATAAAAGAGGTAGGAGTGGGATCCTTGTCTTGTTTTTGATCTTTGAGCAAAAGCTTTCAGCTTTTTAGAGTTGTGTCTGGTGTTAGCTGTGGGTTTGTCATATATAACTTACATTATGTTGAGATATTTTCCATTTATACCCACTTTGTTGAGAGTTTTTATCATGAATGGATGCTGAATTCTGTCAAATGATTTTTCAGCATCTATTGAGATGATCATACAGTTTTTATCCTTCCTTTTGTTAATGTAGTATATCATATTGATTGATTTGCAGATATCAAAACATGTTTGTGTCCATAGACTAAATCCCATTTAGTAGTGGTAAATGATCCTTTTAATGTATTTAAAATTTTGCATGGCTAATATTTTGTTGAAGATTTTTACATGTATGTTTATCAGGGATATTGGTCTATAATTTTCCTTTTTTGTAGTGTCTTTGTTTTTGGTATCAAGGTGATGCTTTATACAGTGAGTTTGGAAACTGTCCTTGCTCTTAACTTTTTGAAATAGTTTGAGAAGGATAGGTATTAACTTTTATTTAAATGTTTGGTAAGAGTCTTCTCTGAAGCCATCAGGTCCTGGACTTTTGTTCGTTGGGAGTTTTTTTTTTATCATCAATTCAATATTGTTACTAGTAATCAGCCTGTTCAGATTTTCTATTTCATTTTGGTTCAGTGTTGGAAAATTGCCTGCTTGTAGGAATTTATCCATTTCTTTTAAGTTGTCAGATTTGTTGGCATATAATTTTGCCTAGTAAGCTCTTGTAAACATTTGTATTTCTGTGGTGTCAGTTGTAACTTCTCAAATGATTTTTGAGTCTTCTCTCTTTGCTTCTTGATGAGTCTAGCTAATGGTTTATCAATTTTATTTATCTTCTTAAAGAACCAGCTCTAAGTTTCATTTATCTTATTACTTTTTTAGTCTCTGTTTCATTTATTTCCACTCTTACTCTGATCTTTATTATTCCTTCCTTCTAGTAATTTTGGGCTTTTTTGATCTTCCATTTCTAGTTCCTTTAGGTGTAAGTTTAGATTATTTATTTGAGATTTTCTCATTTCTTATAGGCCTGCATTGCTATAAACTTTCTTCTTTGAACTGGTTTTCTGCATCCTAAAAATTTTGAATGATTGTGTTTCTATTTTCACTATTCTCCAAGTATTTTTTATTTCCTATTTGAGTTCTTTGTTTGCCCTTAGTTGTTAGCAGCTCGCTGTTTAGCTTCCACATGTGTTTATGTTTTCCTTTTTTTTTTCTTGTAATTGATTTCCAATTTCATACTGTTGTGGTTGGAAAAGATGCTTGGTATAATTTCAGTCTTCTTAAAATATTGAAACTTGTTTTCTGGCCTAACATGTGAACCTGTTTGGGGATATAATTTTCTGTATATATCAAGTCCATTTAGACTAATGTGTAATTCAAAGCCACCAGTTCCTTATTGATGATCTATCCATTGATGTAAGTGGGGGGTGTTAAAGTCCCCTACTATTCTCATATTACTGTCAATTTCTCCCTTTATGTCTGTTAAAACTTTATATATTTAGGCTCTTCTTTGCATAAATATTTATAATTTTTATATTTTCTTGCTGGATTGAGCCCTTAATCATCATATAATATCTTTCTTTGTTTCTTATTACAGTGTTTGTTTTAAAGTCTATTTTGTCTGATGGAAGTACTGCTACTCCAGATTTCTTTTTAATTTCTATTTGCATAGAATATCTTTTTCAGTCCCTTCAATTTCAGTCTGTGTGTGTCTTTAGATCTAAAGTGAGTCTCTGATAGGTAGGATACAGATGGGTCATGTACTTTTACCCATGCAGTCATCCTATGTCTTTTGATTGGAATATTTAGTTCATTTATATATATTTATTGATAAGTATTGCACTTATTGACATTTTTTAAATGTTTCCCGCTTATTTTTCTCATTCTTCTCTGATCTTTTCCTCCTCTCTTACTCTCTTCCCTTGTGCTTTATGACTTTCTTTAGTGTCACGGTTGGATTCCTTTCTCCTTATTTTTTATCTGTTATAGGATTTTGGATTATGCTTACCCTGGGGTTATATATGGTGTCTTACATAGATAGCAGTCTATGTTAAATTGATGTTTACTTTAATTCTAACACATTCTAACAGCACTACATATTTTTACTCCCCTTCTTCCATGTTTTATTTGTATAATGTTTTCTTTTACATCTTTTTATTTAGTGATTATCTTAACTAATTTTTATAAGTAGTTGATTTTACTACTTCTGTCTTATAACCTTCATCTAGTTTTTAAGTGATTGGTTTGCTACTTTTGTTATATGTTTGCTTTTACTAGTGGAATTTTTTCTTTTTATACTTTTATTGCTTCTAATTTTGGCTTTGTTTTGCCTTCTTAAAGAGTCCCTTTAACATTTCTTATAAGGCTTGTTTAGTAGGGATGAACTCCTTTAACTGGTGTTTATATGAAAAGCTCTTTATTTCTCCTTCAATTCTGAATTATAATCTTTATGGGTACAGTATTCTTCTTTGTTGTTTTTTTTCCTTTCAGCCCTTTGAAATATGCCACTCTCTTCTGGTCTATAGAGTTTCTGCTGAAAAATCAGCTGATAGACTGATGTGGTTTCTGTTGTAGTTAACTCATTGCTTTTCTCTCACTGCTTCTAAGATTCTTTCTTTGTCTTTGATCTTTGACACTTTAATTACTATGTGCCTTTGTGTAGACCTCCTTGGGTTCATCTTGTTTGGAACTCTCTGTGCTTCTTGCCCCTAGATGTGTTTTCTTCTCCAGGTTATGGCAGTTTTCAGCTATTATTTCTTCAAATAAGTTTTCTACTCCTTCCACTTTCCTGCTTCTGGGACTCCTATAATGTGAATGTTAGAATATTTGTTGTCCCAGAGGTCCTTTAACCTAACCTCATTTCATTTTATTCTTTTTTTCTGTTTTAAGTCATTTCTGTTCATTCTTTTTCTTTCTGCTGTTCAGCTTGATTGCTCTCTGTTACTCTGTATTCCAAATCACTGACCTGTTCTTTTGTATATTCTAACCTGCCAGATTTCCCTCTAGTGTATTTTTAATTTCATTTATTACATTCTTCATTCTGATGGGTTCTTTTTAATATTTTCTATCTCTTTGTTGAGGTCCTCCCTGAGTTCATCTGTTAATCTCTCAAATCCAGTAAGCATCTTTGTAACCATTATTTTGAACTCTTTATCCAATAGATTGCTTAAGTCTGTTTCATTTAGTTCTTTTTCTGAAGTTTGTCATTATTCTTTTGCTTCAAGCATATTCCTCTGTCTTCTTTTTTTTGTTTGACTTTCTGTGTTTGTTTTTTATGGATTAGGTGAAAGGGCTACCCCTTCATCTTGAAGTTGTGGCCTTGTGTAAGAATGTCCCCTGAGTAGACAGTGTATGTCTGGCTGTTTTGTCTGGATGGAGGCCAAATGGGTGTGGGCTAAGGTGTCCCAGTGCCAGAGCTACCAGGGCATGGTATGTGGGTCTCCTGGGTGCATGCCAGTTGGGATTGTGCTAACAGGTGGCTAGGAATGGCAGGGGCATGGGCAGGATGAATCTGCCTGAATGCTGTTCTAGTGCCACCTTGGTGGGACTGCTGGATCTCTGGTGGCTATGATTGGTTGTTGGCAGGGTCCAAGAGGCCACTTTGGTTAATTCTAGAGTTGGTGTATGAGCCCTAACTCTACTTCCATCAGTGTGTGGGGGAAACATAAACAATGGCTCTCACCCTGTACTATCAATGTGAGGAGAGAATGTAAACAGTGGTGCTCACTAGCTCTTCTGGTCCCAGAGGGAGTTCTAGCAGTTCCCCAACCATTTGGCAAGTGCTTTAGTTCTAAAAATCCATTTTATGCACTTGTACTGTGGTTGACCTTTAAATCATGGCTTTTTTTTTTCTGTGCCCCAGGGCAGGTGAATCTGTGCTCCAGTCCCTTAGTGATTTCCCTCCCTACCACAGGGCCATGCTGGGGATGGGACTCTCTCTGTTACTGTGTCTCTGTTTCTCCTACCACCTTTAATGTAGCCTTTTGATCCCTTGTTATACCGAAAATGTTCATTCAGACCTCAGTTCTTCAGGATGAACTGCTCTGTGTGTAGGTATAGATTTGGTGTATACCTGAGAGTAGGTGAGTTCAGGCTCTTTTTACACTGCCATATTGGACCTGCCTCTCCAGTTTTTACATTTTTAAATGGTTGAAAAGAAGTCGAAAGAATAATGTTTCCTGACATGTGAAAATTGTATAAAATGCAAATGTCATTGTCCACAAAGGAGTAAAGTTTTATTGGAACACAGCTATGCCTATTCATTTACACATCATCTATAGCTGCTTTCTTGCTAAAATGGCAGAGTTGACTACTTGCAGCAAAGATTGTTTATGGTACTCTGATTGCTTTGCAGTATTGTTCAGCAGCCTACAATTCTCAGGGATGTGGTTATAATTCAACAGTGTTTCAAGTACCATTCATATCACTGTACATTTTATTTTATTTTAATTACCAGTGCCACAGTTATCTCAGCACAACTAAACAAAACAGAACAAGAAGAGACATTTGGACTCCAAATGTCTCCCTTTATGTGGATTGTTTTGTTATGGAATTAGGCAGGAAAACATTGTATGTATAAATCAGTGATGCTACAACTGTTCTAAAAGAATACAACATAACAGTGCTAAGAGAATACAATATTCCCAACTTCAAGAAAAATAATGGCCATAAAAATTATAAAATTTGAAACAAAATATCACAGCACAATTTCTTCATAAAAATGCAAATTAGACTACAACCAGCGCAAGTTTTCGAATGGGTTGCATTCATTAACCATGCAAAAAAGGCATTTATTGATGGTGAGTTAATTAAATTATGTTAGATTGTAACAGCAGATGAAATGTGTCCATACATAATAAAGTAGTTTAAAGCTACTAGCCTTTTGTAATAGTAATTGCTCAGGAGTTGAGAGCATTGGGAATAGCATCCATAATCATTTTAAAAAACAACACAGATGATTTCTAAAGATTTTTCTTGGCTCTTGGTAAGTTGACAAATATTACCATACAGATGAGTTGTTTACTTGATGAGTAAATGCTGAATTTGAAGTGAATGAGGAAATATCTTTTATGAATAGTCTGTAGAAATACTATGGGCAAAAGTAATTTTCAAAGATAGCGAGGAAACACTCCTTCAGTACAACTTGAGGTGAAATCTGTTGAAATGTGTAGAATTGTTGGTAGTAAAATATGTGTGGAGAAGAAAAAGTCATTGTGGCCGAATTTACAAAGCTTGTGAAAATGTGAAGTGCTTAAAGCCTATGCAACTTTACTGTAATATTCATCAGAAACTACTTTGTGGAAAATATTTGAATTTATCAGTCATATAATATTGAACCAGTTGTGTGAAAGATGAACTACATTAGCTCTTCTGGACTTACCCATTGTCTGTTTTATGAACTTTTGTCAAAAACAGAAGATAAATATCTTAACTTGTCCTACCAATCACATACCAGTCTCATGGCTTAACAAAATAAGTCATCTGTGACTTTTTGAGCTCAGGGTCAAAACTGAAATTTTTTTAGGAGAAACAGCCCTCAACTACTATTATTGAACACTGGATGACTTTTGAAATTAGCTTTTGTTACAGTGTTCATAATGTTTCATAATAGATTCAGTCAAAATTATAAAGCAAAACAATGGTTATATGCAGAACACTGAAATAAATAATTTTGATGTCAGTTTTTGTTTAAATCATAAGTAATGTCAGGCTGCTTTTAAAACCTCCTGTACTGTCAAAAACTACAATAAAAAATGAGATCTCTATTCCTACACAAATTTTCAGTGAACATATTTGAAAGGCTCAAACTATAGTTCTGCCAGTGTTTTTCAGACCTCTATATAATGCAAAAGATACTTATAAACTTCAAAACCCACTTAACTGTGCAGTTGAGGAGCTTTCATCTGACCTTCAACTGGAAGTGATTAATCTGCAATATAAGCTAAAAGGCAAACATCCAAAGAAGATTTAGTGGAATTCTACACATGCCTTCCAAGCAATGAAAATGCTTACTAGGATCTTATGCTCATAGATTGACATTAGTATTTAGCAGTAACTTCTTTGAAAGTTTTAGGCAACTGTGGGAGTTAGCCACTTACAAAGTTCACACAAGGCTTTCCTCACTTCTGACACCACTTGCAAGTTTGATGGGTTCTCAAAATCACCTTCAGGATAAATAATTCACTGGAAGGACTCACAGTACTCAATTAAAGGCTGTTATGCTGTTATCAGTTGTTACTGAGAAAGGATGCAGATGTCATTGAGCTAAAGGAAGAAGTGCATAAAACAGAGTTCATGATGTATCAAACATTTCTGTTGTCCTTTGCAAACGGAGTCAGGGTGGGTTACTTTCTTGGCATCTATGTATGACAATATGTGTAAAGTGCTACCAACCAGGAATGCTCACCTAAACCTTGTTGTCCAGAGTTTTTTTTGGAACTCTATCCCATAGACGTGATTGATTGATTAACTGATTGATTGATTGCTCCTATTGTTGATCTCAAACTCGAGGTCAATTGTTACCATATGGACAAAAGCACTGTGGATAAAATGAGAGTTCCTATGGCCAGGATTCTCACCTGGCCCTAGTTGACTAGCTCACTGTACACCTGTGGGCAATACATGGCTGTTGACTCTATATAAAGAGCTCTGCCCAGTGCTTTGGGTGCGATGGTGGCATGGCTGCAAGGCTGCAAGAAAGCAGAGCAGAGGCTGGAGTGGTGGCAGTGCTGAGGACAGAGGCCCAGAGGATGGCTGTGCGGATGACTGTGCAGGGAGGCCCACAGGACCACTGTGTGAGACAGCTGTGCAGAGGCCCAGAGGATAGCTGTGTGGGATGTCTGTGTGGGCAGAGAGGCCCAGAGGACGGCTGTGTGGACAGAGGGGCCCAGAGGAGGGCTGTGCAAACAGAGGGGCCCAGAGACAGAGACCAGCTTGCTACTCAGACTTGCCCTGAGTGAACGGGATATCAGTGACTGACCTGCCACCTGGAAATAAAGTTGGGTATAACCCTTTCATCCCAAGAACGTTTGCTGTCAATTTCTTCGGTCACATTGAATCCATAGCAAACTTGCCCGGGGCTGAAACCAATTGGCAAGATAAGCACCCACCTACATGTTATGCAGGAAAACAGATATGAGCAGGGTGGAAAGAAAATAAAGCCAGTAAACCCACTACAAGGGACTCAAAGAGTTAACCAGTTAAAAATAAAAAGCTTGAAGGCCAGGAGCAACTTGCCCTAAAAGTTTGAATACTCCCCAGATAAAGAAAAGTATCTCAGCATAGCCTATGTTTTCCACCTACATCTCATTGGTTGTGTTTCTGGCATGGTCAGTTCCCAGTCTAAATCATATTTTTAGATTGGCCCAGGTTTCCCAGGGTCCTCATATGAACCTAAACTACTTGATGGTGTAAACTGGCTGTGGATAAAGTGAAGGTTCTTGTGGCCAGAATTCTCACCTGGCTTTGGTTGGCTAGCTCACTACACACGTATGGGCAATATGTTGTTTCTGACTGTATATAAAAGAGCTCCACCCAGTGCCCTGCGCAACACGGTGGCATGGTTGCAAGGCTGCAGGAAACCAGAGGCTGGAGTGGTGGCAGTGCTGAGGACAGAGACTGAGATGGCTGCAGGCACGGAGAGGCCCAGAGGCAGGGACTGGCTCGCTGCAGGCAGACTCGCTCTGAGTGGACGGGATTCTAGTGACTGACCTGCCACTGTGGAAATAAAGCTGGATATAAACCCTTTCATCCCAAGAACATTCTACTGTCATTTCTTTGGCCACATTGAATCCATAATGAATTTGCCAGGGACTGAAACCCATTGGCAAGACACTGGCCTACTGCTAGACTACTGCTTCCACACCAGTAGGCAATAAGCTATTATTAACCGAGTTACTATATACAGAGCTCTGCCCAATTCTCTGGGCAGAGGCAGAGAAGAAGGTGGATTACAGACCTGCAGACTGTTGGATGCAGACATAATTCTATTGCTCGACCTACTGTGGGGAGAACAAGCCAGTAACAAACCCTTTTACCCCAAGAACGTTCCATTGTCATTCCTCAGTGTCACTGAACCCACAGTAAAATTACCTGGGGCTGAAACCCATTGGCAAGACATCCAGGCAGACCTTGATATTCCAAGGACCTGAGGTCATCTCCCAGTAGCTGAAAACAAATATCAGACCTCTTTTGGGCAAGTTAATTCTTTATACACAACCTGTGGGAAAAGATATTTTCAAAGATCAAACATGTATACTTTCATTATAGATCTGCATTAACAAACATTTGCAATCAATTTTGATGACTGACCCACAAAGACTAAAATATTTACTATCTGATCCTTTACAGAAAAAGTTTGCCAACCTCTGGTGTATAGACCAATTTGTAATGCTGCTGTGATGGTTAGTTCTATGTGTCAACTTTGTAAGACTATAAACCCTAATTATTCAAACACCGATCTAGGTGTTGCTGTGAAAGTATTTTGTAGGTGTAAGTAACATCTACACTCAGGTGCCTTAAGTGAAGGAGATTACCCTCAGTAATCTGAGTAGGCCTGATCCAATCAGCTGAAAGGCCTGAACTGGGCATTCTTTGAAAAAGAAAAAATAAATAAGTTGTGTCTGTGGACAGCAGTTTCAGCCCCTAAGTTTCCAGCTATCTTGCCAATGGGTTTCAGCCCTGGACAAGTTCACTATGGATCAATGTGACCAAAAAAATGACAGTAGAACGTTCATGGGTGAAAGGGTTATACCCAACTTTATTTCCAGGTGTCAGGTCAATCACTAGACTTCTGTCCACTCAGAGGGAGTCTGCATGCAGCAAGCTGGTCTCTGCCTCCAGGCCTCTTTGTCCCCGCAGCCATCTAAGTCTCTGTCCTCGGTGCTGCCACCATGGCAGTCTCATCTCTGCTCTCCTGCAGCCTTACAGAAGTGCCACTGTATCACCCAGAGCACTGGGCAGAGCTCTTTCTACAGAGTCAATAACGACGTATTGCCCACATGTCTGTAGTGGGCTAGCCGACCAGGGCTGGGTGAGAATCCTGGCCACAGGAACCTTCACTTTATCCATGCCAGCCTGTACTTTCTGTTGACCTGCCCTCTGAATTTTGGACTTGCCTAGCTAGCCCCACATTCATATAAGCCAATTCCTTCCAATAAATCTCTTTATATATATATGTATATATATTTTTACTACTGGTTCTGTTTCTCTGGTGGAATCCTGATTCAACTGCTCACTATAAAAGATATTACCCAATTTGTGCTGCTAGAAAATTGAAAAGGAAATAACTTTAGATAAAATGAAATTAATATTTTGCCATATCTGCCTGTCAGCTGTGATATTGCCTAATCTAGTTGACTGACTCTATAGTATAATGCAGAAAGGGGTTAAGTTATGAATAAAGAAGAGAATTCAGGAAGACTTTTAATTCAGTCATCACTGTAGATCAAAGAGACATTTTTGTTTCTTGATAGAACCTATTGCCATAGCAAAAATGAGATTTTTCTGAGAAATGTCTTCATTAACCTAACCCTAGGACTCTTTTCCTAGGGTCCACTCTTGCTGGCTCTTGAAGGACTCTTGACTTCCTAGCACTGTCGATAAATCTTGTGCATGTATATTTTCAGAGGAGAGTTTCCCAAGCTTTTATCAGATTTTCAAATGGGTCTGTGTGGGTAAAACTGTAATATTTCCAGAATGTCTCACCTGGCTTTAGTATCTGCATATCAACAGATGTTCAGGGGTGGAGAGTGGTATGGCTTTAGGTCATTTGCATCATTCCTCAGGGGTGGAGAGAAGTTCATCTCTGTATCAGTGGGTATTTACCTAGGCAACCGAGGGCATGTCTGAACCTGAGAGGTTAAGGGGAGGGGGCTGGCTTGCTTGCTGGCTGGCTTCTTCTGGAACAGAAGAGAGAGATGGCCCCAGACTGCAGTTCGTAAGCAATAAACAGATTTTAAGGTTTATTTCTTCCTTTGACTGATTTCGGTTTTTAGAGGTATTTTGTCCCAGGATTTCCTCTTCCTGGGCTTATAGTCTGTGACACCGAAAAAATAAAAAACACAAATGACCTCCCCTGTAGGTGTGTATTTAACTCTGGTGTGTCACCTACTGTGGACATTATCTCTTCTAATCCTTGTAGTAACTCTTATGTGTCACCTGCTGCATGTCTTCTCTAATACAATAACTGTATGAAGTAGGTACTAGTATTACATATTACAGATGAGAAAACTGGATCTTAGAAAAATGAAGCAATTTTCCCTAGTTGCACAGCTGATAGGCAACAGAACCTGGATTTTAACCACATCTAACACCAAAGCTCAGGTCGGGGTGGGGTTGGGGTGGGGGTGTAAGGAGTTAGGTTCAATCTCTAGGCTCAGTTATGGGAGAACTTCCTGTACTTTCATGGCTTGGGTGGCCCCAAGTACCTACCTGGCGTCTGCCCACTTGCCTGGGGAGGAGATAAGTTGGGGGAGGCCCCTAAACTTTGTTGGGACCTTCTGGTTTTTTAACTACTTGCCTTAAAATGTGCCCCTGTGCTACTGGAGGGGAGAGGAGGAAGAGCAGGGCGCCCTGAGGAGGGGAGGGCGGGCCCTGAGAGGGAGTTTGAAAAGAGGAAGGAAGTGGAGCCGTGCAAGCACTGAGCCACCCCCTTGCTGCTTCCCCACAGAAGGACGCGAGGCGCCCGCAGGCCCCCGGCCCAGCCATGGCCCCTTGGCGCAAAACTGACAAGGAGAGGCACGGTGTGGGTAGGTGCGGACATGGGGCCCACAGCAGGGAAGGGCAGATAGCTGGAGAATCACAGCAGTGAGATACTGCGGGAACCGGTGAGGTTGGCGTGGGCAGGGAGCACTGACTTAAGGTCCTGGAGTGCAGTGGCTCCCTCAGCTTACTGCAGGGCCAACGGGCATGGAAGAGGGCAGGGGGAGAGGAAGGTGAGCACCCCACCCAGCTGGCTTTGCCCAGCCAGAGCCCACTCCCACCCGAAAAAATATATATACTTCCTAGATGGGGGCCGACTGAATGCTTGGCAATCTGGCTCCATGTGCCAGGCTCTCGTAGTGTTCCAAGGAGTGGACTCCATCGCCCCATGCGGAAACTTGGCCTCATGGAAGAATCACAGTCTGGCTTGGCCTTGCATGCCGCTCTAAACCCCTGTCCAAAGCAACACCCATCTGCCTGCTTCCCCTGTCTGTTCCTCCTGGGTCAGATGACCCCTGATTTGGCAGTATCCAGAGGGTTGTGCCTGCTTGGGGTGTGAAGCTGGAGGCGGGGTCCTTCTCTCAGTCCTGGAGGACCTCTGGTGAGAAAGTTCTCACCAGGTTATCTGGAGAGAGCCAAGAAACCAGCCTCATCAGCTGCAGCCATTGAAGCTCCCAGAGGCCTCTGCCTTGAGCGGAGGGGCGGAAGTGGTGGCTGGGGGAAGGGAGGCTTCAGGTGCTGAGAGTCTTTCTACTAAGTGGCATCTGTGGTGCAATCCCCGTAGACTCACTGTGGTTTTCAAACTTAAGTGTGAATTTAAAAACTGCTGTATGTCTTGCTACACAAGCAAAACCAGACACCACTCCCAAAGATGAGGATTGAACAGGTCAGAAAGTTGGAGGGCCAAAGCACCTAAGGTGATTAGATATAGTAGGTCTCAGGCCACTGTTGGAGAAATACGTCCTGGAAAACTCAACATGTATTCATGCACTTACTGGGCTTTGGGTGCTTAGAGTGTTTTAAGATGCATGGTCCCCATCCAGAGAACAAATAATAATCTATACCCTCAAGGGGGCTCAATTTCCCCATCTATGAAATGGCAAGTTTGAATCATACTCAATAAGGACCATTTTTAATTTCAAAGCTTCTTTAATTCTGGCCCTTCCAGCTGGGGGAATCAGGCAGAAACTCTTCTCAGGGGAAGAAGGGTACTGTTAAATGGGGTGGGCTATTGTAGGTGTAGAGATCCAGGTGGTCTAGGAGATGAAAGCTGGACCTCAAGGGCATATCCAGGAAAGAAGAGTGGTAGGTCTTTTTATCTTGAAGAGAGAGTGCATTGAAAGGAATGATTTTGCTCAAAGTAAGTTTGGGCCACATTTTGGAAGGCTATGAATGCCAAGCTAAGAAACTGACACTTTTCCCACTTAGGCCTTGGGGACCCCTAGAGGGCTTCTGAGTAGGGAAGGAATGGGAGAAGATTTATGCTGAAGCCAGTGTGGAAGGAGCCTGGGTGGACAAAAGAGCAAAGGTGCCTGAGTGGCAGACAAGGGACAGTATTTATGGTCCAGTGTAACTAGGGCAGTTAATGGGGGAGACTGTGTATGGTGGAAAAGTCCCACCCTCCATCCCAAGGGCTGCAGTGTGTTCCTGCTATGTAGACCCTATGCTATGATATGAAAGGTCATGGACTCTAGATTCCAGCTTTCAACACTCCCCAGCCCTAGTACCCGAACAAGTTACTTACTCTTTCCATACCTCAGTTTCCTTGTCTGTGTCATGGAAATAATGACAGCACCTGCTTCGCAGGGTTGCAGGAGGACTGAGTTAATCTACATAAAGTACCTACAATGACAAATATACAAAGTAATCCTCACTAAGTGTTATCAATTGTTTTTAGACTTTGTCCTCTGCATGTGGGCCTAGTTGAGGACATGACCTCACATGTTGGGATGAAACTACAAGATGGAGTAGGCTTCTTAACCTCCCTGGAAGAGGGAATCCTGCCTGTGTGCTCAGGGACTTGGAACTCCGTTAGGCCCCAGGCTTGGAGGCTTTTTGATCTGATGCTATAGATGACAGTCTTTATTATTACTTATGTGAATTCTATTTTTATGTGGTCTATGGCCCTTTAGGGAGGCAATGAGCACTTAGTAGGTTCCTGTTCATCAAAAAGGGATCACTTTTCTCTGCAGATGAATGTCTGAACTAAGGAAGTTAATCTCCAGCCCTCACCTGCAGGCTCTGGGTAGATGGGAGGGAAAGGCGAAGATTATGTCATGGTGAGATGGGAGAATGGAGTCATCCAGGAGGACAGTGGCTTGAGAGTGAGGAGTCTGGGTTCCAGTTCTGATACTGTAACTATTCGCAAACAAACCTGTGCTCAAGTTTTCTCATTGCAAGTCTAGGAATTACTGCTTTTCTATTTCAAAACATTCTTTCGTGAAGAGCATTTGAGATAATGAGTATGGAGGCTTGGAAGAAGACTTCTTAGAGCCACATAAAGGATTAGGGTGTTCTTGGAATATCACCACAATACCACAAGGAGAACCTGAGCTTTGCTTTCCCATTTGGTTTCCTCTTCAATGCAGGTGGCATTTAGCCATCCTTCCTCTGGCCTAATTGAGGAGAGCTGCTGGGGTCTGGTGGTCTGGGGCACTGGCTTTTCTGGAGGCTGTTTCATCACCAGAACCACTTGACTTCTTGCTTATCTTGCTGTCTTGTGGGCAGCCAGATTCCTCATATAGATTCCTGGCCAGGTTATTTTTGCTTCCTTGATGGAACTTTAACATGTGATCCATTAGAGTTCTAGAGAGGACTCTCAAATAGAAGTGGGATAGGAGTTTCCACGGACAAGACAGTGTGGCTATGATGTAAGAGTAGGCACAGCCTCTGCCCTTGAGGAAATGTAAGTAAGGTCAGAAGCTTGGGCTGTTAAGTTAGAACTGAGTTCAAATCTGGGCATGTTTTATTATTGTTGGAATGGGGGCAATAATGATAATATGCATCTCATGAAATTGTTGTGAGGATTGAATGGGGTAATGCATGAAACACACTTAGTAATGTGGCTGGCTCAATGCACATCAATGACTGAGGTTAAGGGGGTTATCTAATAGTTGTGGAGCCAAGGGAGACACTTTAATCCCAGGCTAAGGACAGTAATGCCTTCAAAAATTTAGTATCTTACGGTTTACAGGACCCATTTTGAAGCAATGTCTTTGTATGGCTTCAGAACATTTCTATAAGGCAGTATATTATCACTCTCATTTTATAGATGAAGAAAATAAGGCCCACAGTTCATGTAACTTGGAAGTACTTGGACCAGGCCTTAAATTCAATTGACTTCAGATTCCGTGCTCTTTGCACCACATGAGGTGGGAGTCTGGGAGGAGGTACCTCATAAACAAAGGCAAGAGATTGGAGTGTATGTGGCATCTGGGTCAAAACATAAATAGTCCACTTTGGTTTTAATACATGTTTATAGTGAAAAAGAACACTGGTAGGTAGATTACAGTCAGATTGTGAAGGACTTTGAGTGCCAAGCTTATAAATTTGGACTTCATTTTGTGAACAATGGAGTTTTTGAGCAAGCATGTCACCTATAAGAAATTAGTATAGTTAATTGGGAGACGGGCATAGAGTAGAAGAACAGAAGAGGATGACAATATACCTGTCTACTGTCTGCCTTATTAGTTAATCCTGCAGGAGTCAACTCATAATTAACATTTCCTTTTGGCCTTCACTACCTTAATCCTCTCTGCCTGAGACTCATCAGTGACAAAAGTTTTCTCTTTGTAGGAGAGAAGAAAGGGCAGAAAAGGAGGAGGTAGAAAGATTGAGTAATAGTATCAGAACTAAGCATGACTGTGTTAACAGAGGACCTCCAAAATAGTGGTCCAAGCTAGAAGTTTATTTTTTTTTCACATTGAAAGCTCAGAAATGGTCTGGGAAGAGGTGGTAGAGCAGCTTGTTCTGTCTTCTGCACGGCTTCCTTAGCACAAGGCTTCTACCTCTTGAACCAAGCTGCCTGCTTAAGCTTAAGCTGTCAGAGTTGCCTGCTAGCCAGCAACAAGAATGAAGGGAACAAGAAGGGCATGGCCCTTCTCTTTAAGGACACTTAACACTTCTTCTTGAATCCTATTGGCTGAAACCTAACCACATGATCGAATCTAGCAGCTGTGTAATGTAGGCAGCCATGCACCCAGCTAAAACTTAGGAGTGCCATTGCTAAGAAAGGAGGGAAAGAAGGATATTGGGGATAATATATTAATTTCCTCAGGCTGCTGTAATACAATACCACAGACCAGGTGCCTTAAACAACAGAAATTTACTTTCTCACAGCTCTGGAGACTCAAAGTCCAGGCAAGGTGTCAGTGGGTTGGTTTCTCCTGAGTCCTCCTTGGCTTGCAGACAGCCACCTTCTTGTCGCTTTGTCTTCACACGGCTGTCCCTCTGTGCATACTTGCCCTGGGTGTCTCTTCCTCTCCTTGGAAAGACACCATTCATCTTGATGAGAGCCCCACCCCTACAGCTTCATTTTAACATAATCACATCCTTATATACCTGATCTCATATATGGTTACAGTCTGAGGTGCTGGACTTGGAACTTCAACATACAAATTTGTGGCAGTAGAGGGGAAAACAATTGAGCCTTAACAGATGACCTATGGTCTTTGGTATGATATTTAGGGACTGTAAAAGGTTTCAAGGCAGGAGTTCTCAGAGTGTGAGGGTAGAAAAAAAGGTTTGTTTACCCTCAAGCTGAGCCTGCTGGGTGGACTTACATGGAAGCTTCAGTTATGCTCAGAAATCTCCATGCAAGTTCCCCCAAGTTGTGGTTGTGTATGTGTGTGTGGTTTTGGGGAGTATTGATTGGTTCCTACTGAAGGCTGTGAGGAATCATATGTTCCATGTGTCTCCCCTAGTTTCTAGTGATTTGCTGGCAGTCTTTGGTGTTTGTTTCTTGGCTTGTAGAAGTATCACCTCAATTTCTGCCTCCATCTTCACACAGCATTCTCTGTGTGTGTGCGTGTGTGTGTCTCCCTCCAAAATTTCCCTTTTAGTAATGACATCATTTGTATTGAATTAGGGCCCACCTAATGACCTCATTTTAGCTTGATTACCTCTGTAGACTGTCTCTAAATAAAGTCACATTCTGAGGTACTGGGGTTAAGACCCCAAACACATCTTTTGTTTGTGGAGAGGGACACCATTCAAACCCTTTCGGGCTCTGCAAAGTAGAAAAATGAACTTTTTCACATCTTGACTGGGAAATATGGATGAATCTGAGACCACTCCATGGTCCAAGGATGTGGGTGACACACTTGTAGCCCAGGACCCTGGGTAGAATTGGCCCATGATCGGTCAATGCTGTGAAGGATGGATTTGGAATAAACAGTGTGTGTCTGGGTCCCCTGCAGTATGGTTCCCATTACAAGGAACAAAATCCACTCAAACTAGTTCAATGAAGAAGTGTGTTGTGTGTATGTGTACATGAAGAGGGTGAGTTGTATATTTTAAGGGCCAGGGGAAATACAGGAATGCTGAGTGGCAGACCTTCAGAAGGGCCTGAACTAAAGGAGATTGGAGATCCTTGCCTCTCTTCTCATGGCTTCCCAGTGCTCAGAACACACCAGCTCTGTTCTCCTTTCTCCTCTCAACAGCTCCTCCTAATTATACCACATTTTCATAGCTGATATTCTAATAAAACTGTCATGGTGGCGCCGGTGTGCCACTCACTGCAACTCTGCATGACTCTGCAGATTAAGTATCCACAGAATCTTTAGTCTGTGTTTATTTGTTCAAAGTCCAAGACAGAAGGTTTGAGTGGACTGATAAACCTTGTCAAGAAAGGCCACCCAAGTCAAAGGTCATTGCCAGCCTAAGAATGGACCCCACTCTGATCAGGGTGCTGCCCCATCCTGGTCCAATATACTGTGGCTATGGGGTGGGGTTAAGAGGCTTGGTACTCATTTAGCAGAAGCCATGAGTCGGGACAGATGCTCTGAGTAGGAAGCATGAGTGGAACATGTATCCCAAACACACCCAGCATGTATTCTACTACAGAAGGACCAATTATAATGCTCTTATTGCCAAAGGTAGTAGTTAAGTAGGAGGGATAAAGAGCATCATTCATTCACTAATATGGTCACTTGTTCATGCATTCATTCTTAATTCATTTCTTAAATATTTATTGAACATTTCCTATGTACCAGGCACTATGCTAGACACTAGAATTATTGGAGAAGACAAAAAATAACTGTGGACAAGTCAATAAGCATATAATTACAAATTGTGATTTGTTTTATTGTAATAAAAGATTATATTAATGAGAATATTGGAAAGTGAATGGCCTGAGTAGGCCTCTGAGGAACAATGGGGAAAATAATTCTGAGGGAAATGCTTAGAGGGATCTTAGTGCATGTATCTTTGCTATGGAGGCCAACTGCCTCTTTGGACTGGTTCCCCAGGAATTAGTTTGTTGCAACAAAAACATGTGGATTGGCAATCGTTGGTGTTTGTTTCTTGGCTTGTAGAAGTATCTTCCTACCACCAGTTCTTAAGTGCCTGGGCCTCCTACTTTCTGATGCTTCAGCAACTGAGAATTGTTTAGGAATGCCTGCTGGGTTGGCTGTTGAGTCCACATAAGGAGATT
The DNA here is from genome assembly GCF_040802235.1 of Manis javanica. Taxonomy (NCBI): domain Eukaryota; kingdom Metazoa; phylum Chordata; class Mammalia; order Pholidota; family Manidae; genus Manis; species Manis javanica. The sequence goes on from NC_133156.1 coordinate 50,300,588, forward strand.
GCACTAATCTCTGGGTTTATGGGAGCCACATTAGTTAGTGGCCATCTTGCCCCCAGTTATAATATTTGTGTTTGAATTTCCCTTGACACACTGTGTTTGCTAAGTTCTGCTTCTCTTGAGATCAATATCCTTATTATATTCCTGTTGTATTTTGAGCAGACAACAGTCTCAAAAGCATAATATTCTTCTAATTTCTGGACCTTTGGACTTCCTTTTGTTTTTGTTTTTTTTAGGTTTGCTGGTCTTTAATTTAATAGTCAATTACACATGGGTGCCACAGTCTATGTTCTGCAGCAAATGCTTTTCAAATGGGGAATGATAATCTTTATCACCACCCAACTCCAGAAGAATCTGGGTAGAGATACCACAGATGTTTCCTTTAATAGGCACTTTCTCCTTTCTTCCCACTTCCTTTAATTGGTGTGAGTTGAAAAGTAGTCAGGCTGATTTTGTGAGCTCCTAGACTTTTAAGTCTTACTCTTTTTAAGTTTTTTTAAGACTTTTAAGTTTTTAGCTCTCAAAGAAAGTAATCCCTTGCTTCTCCGACTCTAGTAGGACACTGTCAGCTTCTGTATTGGTTTAAAGCTACAGTCACAGAAGCTGGGGCTGAAGGAGGTTATGACTAACAGTGTGGGCACTGATCCAGATTCCTCTCTAGGCATTGTTCCAGGGCATTCAGAGTTCCCCCAGCAGTACATGATCCCTTGGGGTCAAAGCCTAAACTAGGATGGTGGAAGGAACCCTAAGTAGATAATTACCTTACATGGATGCCCCAGGATCCAACAGGGGCTGAATAGAGCAGATACTGAGGAGGTGTTTGTCAGGTTGCAGTTAGTGGTGACAATGCCAGGCCTGAGACACTGACTTGTGTGTTGGGCTGCTGCTGAGGGGCATACCTGATGCCAGCTGAACCCTGAGGATTTGCTCGAGGTCTGGGATTGTGCTGCTTGCCTCACGGGTGGTGGCAGTCCAGGAACTGTCTCAAGAAAGAGTATTCCCAGTAGAATAAATAGCCAGTGTAAAAGGTCCTGAGGAGAAATCCCTCTGATGTGTGGGAGGCCAGTGTGGCTAGAGGAGAGTAAACAGGAGGCAGAAAAAAAGGAAATGGATTCTCCAAGGGGAGGTTGTATTGTGTGGTGCTTAGTATAGTATGTTCAGTATAATGTCTTTAGTTTTTACTCTGTATGGAAGGTGTTGGGGCCTTGTACAATTTTGAACAGAACTGTAGAATGTTCTATCTTGTTTTTAAAAAGATTATTCTAGCAGATAGAGGGGTATTAAATGTAGAAGCAGGCAGGCAAGTAAGGTAACTATTACTATAACCCAGGCATGAAATGGGTGGCCTCTACCAGGAAGGCAGCAGGGGAGGAGGTGAGAAGATGTGCTTAGATTCTGGATGTGTGTGTTGTAGATGGGGCTAATCAGATTTTCCTCAGGGATTAGATGTGGGTATGAGAGAAAAAGAGGAGTCAGGGAACCTCCATGGTTTTTGGTCTCAGCAGCTGGAAGAACGAAATTGCATACCAGACTTTCTTCATTAAACCCTTGATTTAAGTTGTCACTCACAGTGTCATAAATACTGTTGCCTCACCTTTTTTCAGTGTTGTACATTTACAAACCCTTATGGTATCATGTTTAACCTTCACAACCACCAGAAGAAAATCTTTTATCTTCATTTCACTGATGAGGAAATTAAGGAGCAAAGACCTTCCAGGTCTCACTGAAAGGCAACCTTTTTCAGGTAGTTTTCTTATATATACCTCATTCCTGAAAGAACCCTCTTCTGTTTTATTGAGGGCCTCTTTTTTTACCTTGTCTTCTAGTTACGTAGCCACCTGTCACCTCCCCAACAGGATGGCATATAGTCTGAGGCCAGAGCTCTGTTGATGGTCGACTTTGAGTCCATCCAGCCCCAAGGCGTGAGCAGGAACATGGCAAGTCAGAGAAACTCATTGTTATTGTAACATGGGATCTCTTGGGAATCCAATGGAAGCTATAAACCCTTTTCTTACCCAAACATGCACATTCATATGCAGTTTTGCATTACAGTTTCACCAAGGCCCATCCATGGAAGCCTGTTAAGTGCCTTGGTAAAACGTAAGTCCAATAGACACAGCCAAAACATTGTGCCCACGGTGAGAATTCTTATTGCTGGGAGCTTCCAAGAATAAGAAACCTTTTTATAGTCTACTGAGATCAATTAAATTCAATAAGCCTGTGTTAAGTGATGGTCCTGAGCTGTGTATCAGGGCCCAAAGCTGAAAAAAGCACAGTCCCTGATCTCAGGAAGCTTATAGACTAACAGTAATCCCCTCCACATCTGTACACAAACACAATATTTTTTTTTGCTTTAGGGGGCAAAGAACACCATTATAAGTACTAATGTCCCCATTTAACAGTTTGGGAATGAGTGTGTCCCTTGTCACTGTAGCTCCTGACATCACCCTTACGGTACTTCGTTGCAGCCTCTTCCATAGAATGTAAACTCCATGGCAGCAAGACCATATCTCTTTCTTTTCTCCAGCACAGAGTATCTAACACAGAGCAGATGCTCAATTCACAGTTACTGATTGGATGGCTGGGTGGGTGGGTGGATGAGTGGGGGGGGGAAGGGGGGTGGGGACAGAGGGGAACAGGGGTTAAGGTAGATTGAGTTGCCCATCTTAACTCCACTGCTCATCCTTATCTCATTCCCTATCAAGAGGCAAGGTCCTCTGAGAATAGCACCCCAAGATATGGGGTGTTCTTGTGCTCTTTTCCAAATATCTGAACCTCTATAATTGGCCACTGTGTCGAACCCCACAGTTCTTCCGTGGGGACTCCACTCTGATGCCCCTGTTGCCCCTCCGAGGGACTGTGCCCACATCAAGCTAATTTCCCCTCCTTCTTCCTTGCCCTTACCACCTTCCCTCTCACCCACCTCCTCAGGGGCTCTCACTCCAGTTCTTCCTTTTGCCCTCTCTCTGCCCCTCCTCCTTCCTCCACTCTCACTTCCTTCATGGGGCCTCTCTTGATCTCTGTCCTCTGAGAACCCGCAGCTGCTGTGGCCCACAGTTTAGCCTTCGTCTTACAGACAGCTTCTTGTTTCTCCTGTGCTTGTCTCTTCAGCTAGATTTCACAGAAGCTCCAGGAGAGCAGACAGGAGCCATCCTCTCTTACCCTACTTTTCTAACCTTCTGCAGGATTTGGAAGAATATCATTCACTCCCTGCATTAGAAATGGGGGGCTAAGAAGTCAGCACTTGATTTTATCATAAAACCTTTCTTCCAGCTCTAGTATGTGTTTATGTTTGAATATAGGGGAGTGTGAGTGTGTGTGAGTGTGCCTATAGGAGTACTGGGAAGCACAGAGTGAATCCCAGTGTGATGTTTTAGAGCAGGACGTATCTACCTTGATACTACTGACATTTGGGGCCAGATAATCCTCTGTTATGGGGACTGTCCTGTGTACTGTAGATGCTTGGAAGCAACCCTGACATCTACTAGGCACTTCCTAGGAGCTCCTCCACTGCCACCCTCCCACCCCCAGATTATGACAAACAAAAATGTCTCCATACGTTGACAAATGCTCCATGCAGGGGAAATTGTTCCCAGCTCAGAATCACTGTTTTAAAGAACTGAAGGGAGTCTCAATTTTCTCTTGTTGGCTGAGCATATCACTTTGGATCACTAAAAACTGAGCACAATGATATGCAACACATAACATTATTATGACGGTCCAGCAGGGAACCTGGAGCATATAGTGAAGAGCAGGCATCAGCACACATCCGTTGGTGAGAGGCAGTGGCTGCGATGGGTAAGAGCGTGTGCTCTAGGGCCAGCCTGCCTGGGACCGACACCCTAGGCTATTCACTTGGCCTCATACTACCTTAGTCTCCTCATTTACAAGATGGAGATGATGATGATAATTATACTCACCACAAGAATTACAGCAAGGATTACATACGTTGGTGTGGGTAAAGCCCTTGAAATAGTATCTGGTACATAGAAAGTGCTCAGTAGAGTTGTTATTCCTCTGTCCTCTTCTGGCCAGTAGGGGAGCATCTCCTCCTCCTCTGTTCACTCTGGCTGTGATTCTACTGCCCCCTTCACTGCTGACTTGCACCGGGTTTGAGCTCTGGCCTTGCTGCTGGAAGCTTCTGCTGGGTCATCGCAGTCACCCTCCCTGATGCAATGTCAGGATGTTGCCTCGGTGCTGAGGCTGTCTACACCTTGCCCAGAGACTTCAGGCAAACTGCTCATGCATTTCAATGAGCATATTTCACTTGAATCCAAAGTGTACCTGCTGGCTAGTTCTATTTTTCCCTGGAGTGGAGACCCTCCAAAGCCTAGCTCAGGGTCTAGAGAAGTGAGCTTCAGGTAATTACTCTTCTTCTCCCTTATTGTTGTTGTTTCTCTTATGCAGCCACTTGTCTAAAATCTATTAACACTTGGTGTTCACAGAAGGTTTTTGTTTTCAAATACGTCAGCAAATGGCAGGCCCCAGATGAGATACAAATCCGTCCTGAAGGGTCACAGAGCACTTGATGGCAGCAGTCAAAATTGGCAGCCAAGCAGGGCCAGTATTTCCTGAAGTAATCTCAAGAAATACAAGAAAAGCTTAGCTAGAAAAAGGGACATCCCACCCTTCATGTTTGCATCACTTCAGTTCAACAAGTATTTATTAAACCTCAGTAAATATTGATTGAACCTTTACTGTGGGCTAGGTACTATATTCAGCAGTCAACAAGGCAGACTCAGTCTCTACTGTCACTGAGGCTGGGGAAGACAGGGATAATGACCCAGTATATGTGTATATATATGTGTGTATACATATATACCTATACATACAAAAACATACACACACACAATAAATTGGGACATAAACAATGGGCTGGTCAGGGAAGCAAGGACTTTGAACTGGGTTTGAATCAACTTTATATCACTTTCTAAATGGCCATGGGCAAATTCCTTAATCTCTCCTTGAGTTTCTCATGTGTTACATGCAGGGTAATACCTTAAAGGGTTACTGTGAAGATTAAATGAGCTGTCTTATTTATCATTGCAACCCTAGTTTTGAGGACAGTACCTAGCATACAGTAGGTACTCAAATGAATATGTGTTGCAAAATCATATGTGCTTGGTATAGTATGTGCTCAATAAATGATTACCATTTTTGAGGGCAAACAATGTGTGTAGTTTAGAATTCAGACTTTTGGATCTGTTAGTCTCTATATCTATCTATCTATCTATCTATCTATCTATCTATCTATCTATCTATCTATCTATCTAATTAAGTAGATAAACTGTTTACTCTTCCTGTTCCTCAGTTCCTCACCTATGAAACTATGGGAAACATTGTACTACCTCCTAACATTGCACAAAGCACAGAAACCCCACCCTAGTTGTTTCTGGGAGCTGCATGCTACAACAATGGTGATTACTTTTTCTTTATTTCTCTGCATTTGGGCTCCTGATGATCAAGGTGTTCGATGTGTTTAAGTAGAATTGGTGACTAATCATTAGATTTGATTTCCAGGGTTTTTGGAAGTCTCACCTGTCTCAAAGTAGCTCTTCTCACTGACTTGCCAACCTGGGATTTCCAACCTGAGAGTCCTCCTTGGGTTTGATGATCCCAGATAGCCCTGGTAACTTGAAACATCCCTTTGATCTTTGGCCATAAGTATTTCGGTCTGGATGGGCTTGTCAGTAACCAGCTGCTGCCTTGGTTTCTGAGTACAGTACTTTGATACAGGAAGCAGTCAGATCCTCCATGGGGATGTGTCAGTATCTCCAGGGCCTGGGACCTCATATGAAAAGGAACCTAGAGTGGGCATCTGAGGGAATTCTTCTGCCACATGTCTATTTTCAGTGGGTGGGTGTGGCCAAGGTGGGTCAGACACTGATTTCAGCGATTTTTACTTATTCTCTGCCTTATATCTTCCTTATCTTTTATTGCCGTTTCCACCCCTTACTCAAGAGTTGAGAGTTGTTAGGCCTGCAGGGAATGGGGAAAAAGATGATCTGTTCTTTCACTGCTCAGAAACAACTTCGGTGAGGACCATAGATAAGCAGTCAAACTTCAGCAAAGAGTGGCATTCTGGTTCAAAGTTTCCTGTTAGTCATTTAGAAAACTTAACAGAATTGGGCATTGGTATGCAAAGCCACTTCCTTTGTCAGTAATGTCTGCTTTTCCCCAAATGAGCCTTGAGAATGGAGGCCCTTAAGCAAAGGCAGACATACATTTGTAAAATAAAATGGCAACATTAGTTACTTTTCTTTTCCTAAGATGTGAGTCCTTGGAATGAACACAGACCTTCATGTTGAGTACCAAGTTTCAAGATCTGCCTAAGACATATTCTTAAACTGATTGATTGGAACCTTCTCACTTGACAGAACTGGGCAAAGGGTGAAGAAGAGATAAAGATGGGAAGACAAAGGGAACAAAACAGACTTGACCTGCCCTCCAAATACCTGATTGACAGACCTAATTTGCCAGGGCTCCAGAGGCAAACATATTCTGGATGTTTTTCTTCTGTTAGAAATAGTTACCTCCATGGCCCTGCTCAGGTGTGGGGCAGACATGTCCTTAGCCAGACCGCTGGGGCTTCAGGGGGCAGGGAGTGGAGAGTGCGAGTCAGAATTACCAGCAAGCAGGAGCATGTACAGACGCCAGCAGCCTGTGTGGGGACAGGGTTTGAAAGCAGGCCGAGTGTGGAGAAAATGAAGACATAGACCATGTTTATGCAGGGGAAAAGATTTCTGAGTCCCCTGAGGGTCCTCTCAAAGATCACTTTCGGACAAAGGATTAATTTTATTCATTTTGACCCGCAGTGCCTTTGGTTTCAAACTGCAGGGAAGCAGATTTAAGGTGACCTTAAGAGCTCTGAAGCAGTTCTGAATGGATTGTTTTAGGAGGTATTATAATGCTAATAAAGAGAAAAGTGACACCATTTATTAAGCACTTAATTTATGGCCAGAAATGAGTTAAGAACCTTCTGTGCATTAATCTCAGATGAACTTCCTAGGAACCCTGCAGATTATGGACCGTCATTTGCTCCATTCTAAAGCTGGGGAAAATCATGCTCAGGGAGGTGGGGTTGCTGTTCAGGCAGGCTGCCACTGGCCCCTACATTGACTTTGCATCGATTACAAAAACAAAAAACAAAAAAAACCCCTGCCCTGGTAAACATGGAACCTGGAAAGGTGCAGGTCTTCACAAGCAGATCACAGGTTGAATGCCAGCTTCCACTGCTCATTTGACTGAGTGGTATCTTGAAGGGCAAAGCCTGTGCACTCACTTGCTGTAGCCCTCAGCTTGAGGCCAGAGCCAGGAAAAGGCATAACTGAGCTCAAGTTCCATACTGCCTGACTCTAAAATACTGGCTCTTAACTCCCAAACTTTATAGTCTCTCAGGACTGAGACTTCCATTCCTCTGAATGCCTACAAAGATTAGTTTGGTCCCTTGGTGAAAGGGCTGATTTGTGTAAGTGTTTGGACTGAATAGCCTCTGTTTTCTCCTTTTTCCTTAGTGAATGCAGCTCAGAGAATGTGATAAGACTGAAGTATGAAGCAGGGTCTGGTGAACACCTGAATCCTGCCATCCAGGTGTCTTAGGGAGGTAATGGGTAAAGAGATGAACATGACACAGGGCTAGGTTTGAGTCCTGGCTTTGTGACTTACCACTGGGTGGGTGGGGGAAGATCTTGGGTGAGCCATTCAAACCTTCTGAACCTGTTTCCTCTTGTAAACAGTGGGGATAGTACCCACATCATGCAGCAGTTGTGAGGACAAGAAAGGGCAGTTGAGAATATGCTTCCCTGCCAGAGCAACCAACATAAATATCTCTTATTTATGTTTGAGGAGGGTTCTGATCTCATTTCTTCACTAAGGTCCCTTCACCTATGTGAGCACTGCTTTCACTGCATCCTGAAATTTGGTGGGTTGTATTTTCATTTGCTGCAAAATATTTTACAATTTTCCTTGTGAGTTTTTCTTTGACCCATTGTTGTTTAAGAGTATGCTGTTTATTTTATATAATTTGTGAATTTTTCAGTTTTCCTTTTGTTATTCATTTCTAGTTTCATTCTTTGTGGTTGGAAAAAATACTTTTTATGATTTAGATAATTTATTGAGACATGTTTTGTGGCCTAACACATGATCTATTTGGGGGTATGTGCCATGCACACTTGAGAAGATGTGCATTCTCTTGTGTAATGGAGTGTTCTGTATATGTCTGTTACATCTGGTTATACATGTGTTGTTCAAGTCCTCTGTTTCTTTATTGATTTTATGCCTAGTTCTATCCATTATTGATGGTGAGTTATTGGAGTTTCCAAGTATTATTGAATTGTCTAGTTCTCTCTGTAATTGTGTGAATGTTTGGTTCATGTATTTTGGTGCTGTGTTATTAGTATGTATAGGTTTGTAATTGCCTTATCTTCTTGTTGTGTTGACCCTTTTGCCAATATATAACATAATTGGTTGCTTAACAGTTTTTGACTTAAAGCCTATTTTGTCTAATATTAATATTCCCATCACAGTGCTCTTTTCATTACTATGTGCCTGGAACATTTCTTCCCATTTTTTCACTCTGAGCTTATTTGTGTCCTTGGATCTACACTGAGTCTTTTGTAGATAGCATAGCATTGGATCATGTTTTGTTTTGTTTTTTAATCCTTTCTGTCAATCTCTGCCATTTGAAAAGAGGGTTTAATACATTTATACTTAAGTGGATAGGACATACTTCTTCCATTTTGCTATTTATCTTCTGCATATCTTACATCTTTTTTTATTCCTCAGTTCTTCATTATTGTTTTCTTTTGTATTTAAATGATTTTTTTCTAGCTTTCTATTTTAAATCTTTCTTATTTACTTTTTCTCTATATTTTTTAGTTATTTTCTTAGTGGTTGACTTGAGATTTCTAATTAACATCTTACATTAAAAATAAAGTTTGTTTTATTGTACTTTTCAGCTCCAACTTAGCTTCAATAGTATACAAAATATCTTCTATACAAGTCTATCTCTTCCTTTTAGTGTTGTTATTGTCACATATTACACCTTTATACATTGCGTGCCCATTATAATACATTTATAATTATTGTTTTATGCATTTGTCTTCCCAATTGTCTATTAGTGATGGACTCCCTGTTTTTGTTTATCAATTTCTTTTTCATTTTTGAAGGATAATTTTGTGAGATATAGAATTCATGATTGACAGTTAATTTCTTTCAGCATGTTAAATATGTCATCCCACTGCCTTCTAGCCTCTATGGTTTGTAAAGAGAAATCATATGTTAGTTTAATTAAGGATTCTTTGTATATGATGACTTACTTCTCCCTTCCTTTTTAAAACTTTTTTTTGTCTTTCTTTTTTGACAGTTTGACTATTATGTCTCGTTGTGGATTTCTCTGAGTTTATCCTGCTAGGATTTCACTGAGCTTCTTGGTTGTGCAGATTTATGCCTTCCATCAGATGTAAATTTCTGGCCATTATTTCCTCAAATTTTTTTTTTTCTGACTCTTCATCTTCCCTTTCATTATGGAACTCCTATATAAATGTTGGTGTGCTTGATTGTGCCACACAGGTCACTTAGGCTCTGTTAAATTTTCTTCATTCTGTTTTCTTTCTGTACCTCAGGTCTGGCAAATCTCAACTGACTGATTTTCAAAGTCATTGATTCTTTCTTCTGTCTGCTCAAATCTGCTGCTGAACCTCTTTAATGAATTTTTCACATTTTTTATTATATTTTTCAGTTATAGAATTTCTATTTGATTACTTTTTATAATTTCTGTCTCTTTAATGATGTTCTTTATTTTCTGAGATACTATTCTCCTGGTTTCATTCAGTTCTTTGTTGATAGTTTTCTTTAGCTATTTGAGCCTATTTAAGACAATTAATTTAAAGTTTTTTCCTCATAAGTCCAAAGTTTATTCTTCTTCAGCGATGGTTTCCATTAATTTCTTTCTTGCTCCCCTGTGAATAGGTCATTCTGTTTCTTTATATGCCTCATAATCTATTGTTGAAAACTGGATATCTTGACTATTACAATGTGCTAAGCTGAATGTCACATTCTCCATCCTTGCAAGGGCTTGTCACTGCATATCAATTGTAGTAATTTGTTTGTTTAGTGACTTTTATAAATATTTTTGTGAAGATTATATTATTTGTTGCATGAGGTCACCAAAGTCTTCAAATGCCTGAAGTTGAAAAAAAATCTGGTCTTTGCATCTGGACTCTGTGTGTGTGTGTGTGTGTGTGTGTGTGTGTGTGTGTGTGTGTGTGTGTGTGTGTGTGTTGGGGTATACCTTAAACACATACCCAGGCCATTTACAAATCTGCCTTAGTCTGCATTTCCTGCCTGCATGGAGCTTGAAGGTCAACCAGGGTTGAGAGCTTACAGCTTTCTAATATCCTTTCTCAACATATATCCAACTTGTAAATAGCCTTCTAGATCCCTGGTATAAGTGGATAGTCTTCAAAGCTCTTATTCTCCAAAACATTTCACTTCTAGGCCTTTCCTTCTAAGCTTATTGGTGGGATTATTGTCTGCCCCAACCTGTGTTCTTTGTCTCACATAGAAGCAGGCATTTCTTTTGCCTGAAATGTTTTTGACCAATGCCCTTAAAATAGATGTTTACCTGCTCTATTACAGTCCCAAGTCAAAGAAATAAATGGAAACTAATGGCTTTAGTTTCTCTTCAGAGAGTCCACAGAGAAATTAAAAAAGACAACTACTATTTCTTGGGACAAGGTCCACTATGCTCCCTCTGGTTCCAGAAATCCACACCAGAGACATGGAATATTATCTTTAATACCAAGATGGGGAGTAAAGGATGAGACAAGGATAAGTTAAAATGTTGCAAAGCTTTACCAGGTTGCAGTTGCCTGGCTTGCTTTAAAATTTGAGCACTTTGCAGAGTTCAGATAAAGTTGATTCTGACATTTTTGCCAGGTTTTTCATTGCTGCTTTGGAGAGACAGGCACTTGAAGATCCCTACTCCGCCAATTTGCTAATATAACCCAACGAAGTAGTTTTTTAATGCATTTTGGTTTTTTTTGACAATGAGGAAACTGAGAACCAAAAAGAGAGGAAATTAATTGAGTCAGTGGTAGAACTACCAGGAGGACTCTTGGTTCCTCTCTTTTAGTTCTATCTGCCTTCTGCCATTTTTGGTCATATAGTTCATTAGCAGGGAGTCTCTTCTTAGGCTGGAGACCACCGAGATTAGACTGGGATTAGAGAAATGAAGCAACTGCCTTCTCATGGGCCGCCCCATGTCCACTCTGCCTGCATCCATCCACTGTCCACATAGCAGCAAGAATAATAGTCAGTGTAATGAAGTTATATCACTCCCCTAATTAATACCTTTCAACCTTCCATCCACTGGTGTATATATAAATGAAAGTTGGTTTAGTTATACAATGAAGTATTATTTAGCCACAAAAAGGAATGAAGTACTGATAGGTGCTACAACATACCTTGAAAATATTGGGCTAAGTGAAAGAAGCCAGTCACAAAAGACCTCATATTATATTATTCTGTTTATATGAAATGTTCAGAAGAAGGAAATCAATAGAGACAGAAAGTAGATTAGTGGCTATTTGGGGGCAGGGGGACATTTTGAAGTGATGAGAATGTTTTAAAATTAATCATGGTGATGGTTGCACAACTCTATGAATAAATAATTGAATTATACATTTTAAATGGGCAAATTGTATCTCCATAAAACTATTTCTAAATAAATACATAAAATCCCTCCAGTTTCCCAGTCTTTTGGAATAAAGCCCAAACTCATCATGATACCCCTGCATGACCCGCATCTCCAAACTCATCTTCTGTCACCCTCTCCTCTCTTACCATACTCCACTCAGCAGTTTCCTTTATGTTCTCTGAATATGCTAAGTATCTTCCTTCCTCAGGGCCATTGCACATACTTTTCCCTTTTCCTGAAATGTCCTTCCCCTTGCTGTCCCCATAGCTGACTTGTTTGAATCCTTCATATATCAGCTTGGAGAGTCTTTCTTAACTACACCAATAAGAATCAATGTCCCCTGTTGCTCTCTAACAGACACTATTTGTTTTATCCATCACATGTATTATATTTTATAAACTTATATCTACTTGTGTGTTCACCAAAAGAGCAAAATTAGCACCTAGTATGTGCCTGGCATATTATAGGCACTTAGCGAATGTCTGCTGCATGAATAAATGATGACAGCCTTATAGGATCATACTGTCCATTCTCCTGAGAGGCTTACCTTAAACCACACATATTGTTTCCTATCCTGTTTTTAAAGGCCTCCCAAGCTGGTGGTTCCATTTTAGCCCTTGGAAAACCTGTTTTCCTAATCTAGGTTAACAGTGTGGCCTAGTCCTTACTCAGCAAGTGATGCTGAGCCAGGCCTGAGCACTGCAGTGGCAGGACATGGTCTCATGTTCCTGAGGTATTAGCAGCACAAAGAGGATTCTGGAAGTGTTCATAACCAGCTACTGCGCCCCAGGAACTGACAATGTAAATGGAAAGCAGAGCAACCCTTGAATGTTAGGTACTTATATGAGTCCTGCCAATCATTAGAAAGTAGGGAGTCACTGTAACCTGGAAAAGCCAGAGAGGTCTCATGGAGGAAGCAGGACTCTGGCTTGAAGGATTTGCTTTTGTGAAGGCCAAGAAACAGAAATCTTTAGGTAGAGGAACAAAGGTTGTTTAGAGGTGGGTAAAAGAAAGATATGGCTTCCATAGACAATAAAGGTTGTGTGGCCTTTGAGTAATGGAGAGACTGGCAGTTTAGGCAGTTGTCACCAGGATGGAGTCATTGGGGACCAGTAAGTAGCCCATCATAGTGGTTGAGATTATGGAAGTGAGATACTGATTTTCCTATCACTTCCTAACCTGATGACTTTGGCCAAATTGTTTAACCACTCAGGGCCTGTTTTCCCTTCTGTAAAATGGGATCAAAATTCATACCTCACAGGGTTGCTATGAGAATGGAATGAGGTGTGCTGAGCACATGCCTGGCATAGAGTAAGATGTCAACCAATGGTAGATGATATAACACCCTTCTTGTCACCCAGACTGGAGTGTAAGACCTGTGCTAAGGACAGGTGAGGTTTGGTTAATGAGTGGAGTCTTTAGGAGCCAGGCTGGCTCTGCCCTGACTCCTGTGAGTTTCTGAAACGTGTTTGTTTAGCCTATGTGGGCTGCATGGGTGTCAGCTTAACTCAAGGCAGGCAAAGCAGGAAGGAGCAGTGATTCTTGGTATCCAGAGGTCTCACCAGGCTGCTTCTCTCTTTCATTTCATAGCCATATACAACTTCCAAGGGAATGGAGTCCCCCAACTCTCCCTGCAGATTGGCGATGTCGTGAGAATACAGGAGACCTGTGGAGGTGAGTCAGTGTCCCAGGTGACCCATGGGTCCTGGAATACCTGGCTGATGGTGCTGATGAGATGCCTACAGTGCACACCCAGCACTTCCAGCCCTCTCTTGGAACCTGTGACTGTACAGTCTGTTTGAGTACCTTTTCTTAATACTACTAATTAGAATTTACTAAAAATGATGCTTTTTTATCTTAGGAATTTGTGTTAGTAGCAAAGGCCTGAATGGATGGTTTGATGTTCATTGTGTTCTCTGTTTGCCATAGCCAAGGGGCTGTTTGGGCCTCTGATACCTTCTAGATATACTTTTTTTTATTAGTATCAATACCAGTAAAAAGGAAAATCAGCATTATTAGGGTTTGAAGGGCCTGATAAATTATACCCTGATTCCAGGAGGACTACTGTGTACAGCTGTGTGATTTGGACACTACATCTGGTCCAAGCAGAAGAGCATACTTCCTTTTGCAAGCTGGAAGCCCTGTCTTGGGTAAAGTAGCATCTCTTTTTTCCCTTAGAGATGCCATCCTCCTGTGAAGCCAACTGTCTACTGGGGTGTGTCCACCTATAGTGGTGGTGATAGGGGATGCTTTTTAAAATTTTTCACAAAGGCTAATGGCCTTGGACCCATGAAATCAATATATCATCTATATCACTGATAAAATTGATATTGGCAGCACAGCTTGGGCATAAGAGTCAGATGAGCTTGCTAATATGTCAACCACAATCAGGCAGGCTATCCCAGCCGTCACTGGCCCAGATGGACCACTATGGTCCTCCTGCTGGGACTGCCTATAGTGCTACTGCATGGAGGGCATAGCGTGTGTCCTTCTTGTGGCCATGCAGAATAAGGAGAAAGAAGAGGAGAATGGGCTGAGCATCCAGGATCTCTCCTTCTGCTACAGCTAATCTCTTAGGGAAACTCTCCAGTCCTGGGATAGAAGTAAGGATGGGCAGGAGGCAGGCTGTTAAGAAGGCTTCCTCAAGGGGAAAAACACAGCCAGAGGGAAGGAGGTTGCCTACAGAACTAGCCATCTTTAGGTTCTTACTACAGATGGGAGCACTGTGCTAAATTCTTTATAATATATTAGACTAGTTACTCCTTGCAGCCACCTGCAGGATAGGTAGTATCTCCAGAGCTGGATTAGTTCTATGTAACTTCCAAGGCAATTCTGAAAAATTCTACAGAATTTTGCACACAAACACATGCACACACAGAGATACATATACATACATTCACACACAAACATACACATACATAAACACCTAACACAGATACACACACACACACACACACAAATCCGAAGCTAAAAGCAAACAGAAAACCTTTTTTAGGGGGAAATAATTTAGTATTTGATATTTCAAAACAGCTTTAAAGGTGTCAAATGGGGGAAATAGGAACTTTGCTCACCTTCCTACATTTATTTTATTCTATAGTATTATTGTTATTTTGGGTTATGTATGGGAGAATACTGTGCACTTTTCCATATCCAAGCCTCAAAGACCCCAGTCTGGCCTTTACCTTTTACACAGAGTGAATGAGACTTGAGGGTAGGGAGAGGGAAGGGGATGTGATTCCAAACCCCATGCCCTTTCCACAATGCAATAAATCTACTTCTATCCTGTGGTAGATAAGCAATCAAGGCAAATAATGAAAATACAACTGGCAAGACCACTCCTTTGTGTCTCTTATGTGCTACTGAAAGCTAATCCTGAGGAACAGGCACGAGACCTCAGCTTTGCAAGTGAGGAACCAAGGCTCAGGGAAGAGAAACAACTTGCCTAAGGTCACGCAGTAAATGCGGCTGTGTTCTCCACTCCATGCCCGCAGGCCTACATTCTTTCCTCCACCCCATGCCTACCCAGACAGTGAAAAACCCTCAGTAATTATTTTTGGGGGTCCTACATTTTTTAATTTAGATGAGTATTTTCTTCTTTTCATGCAGTTTCCCTAGGGAAAGTGTTTGAGGGCAACAACTGACTACACAGGTTGTATGTAGTTAGAGCCTGTTACTTTTGCCTGGCCTGGATGGAGCCTGACCTTTAGAAAGGCTATACTTGCTGACTCAAGCCAGCTTTATCTGTCTTTTAGATTAGCATCCTTGCTTCTAACCTCTTTGGTTAGAATTTTTTTTAGAAAACCTTTTTGTCTTCCATTTTTAATTCTCTTTTATTAGTTTTATTTTACTGTCTCTGCAATAAGTAGCCACAATACCCTTTTGGAACGAACTGGGCATACTAATTGAGTGAGTGATTGCCAATTCATGAATACTTTGAAAATACAATATTCAGAAATCTGTTAGAATGAGTCTAGATATCTGAGGAATTGGTATGAAAATTATTAGAACTTATCATAGATATACCCATATAGGGTTTCCAAACTAGAATTTATGGGATCCTAGGATTTCCCTGAGGGCCCTGGATGGCTAAAGGCTCTGAGATCAGGCCTGGGGTCTGCTTTGCAGATGGAGAATTCTACCTATGATTTGAATTGTAAAACAGTTCCTTGCAAATATAATGTAAAAAAAAGTAAAAAAAGAAGTAAAAACCACAATCTCAAGTAAAAATTAGTCAAAATGGTGTAGTAGAAAGAAATTGTGTATGCCCATGCAACCCTTTTGCAGAAACCTACTTGAAAAATAAAATCCAGCTGATTGAGATGAGTTAAAATTTAAAATATAGAAATTGAAAATCTGTGATAAAAGGAAATAGTGGTGAACATTCAATCCAAATGAGTCCATTTATAAAATTTAGTATAAAAAGTCACAGCATTTGTGGCAACCAAAAGAATATTATTGTTAGGAAACTGGACAATGTGAAAAAATAAATAAAATCGAGAAGTGGAGAGGAGAATGGAAGAGAACAGATTAAGTCAATGATGTCTCTTTGAGTTGGTCAATACTAATTATAAATAAAACATGTTTCTTGCCTGAGGGTTTCAGCCCCAAGCAACTTCACTATGGATTCAGTGAAATGGAGAAATGACAACGGAATGTTCTTGGGGTAATGGGTTTGTACCCGGCTTTATTCTCCCCCTAGGAGGTTGAGCCCTGGAATCATATCTGCATCCCACATTCTGAGGTCCATAACCCACCTCCATCTCTGCCTCCACCCAGCACTGGGCAGAGCTCTTTATATAGTGACTCAGTCAACAACAGCTTATTGCCTACAGGTGTGGAAGCAGTAGCCTAGCAGTAGGCCAGTTACATCATCACGTAATTTAGGTGAGGATCCTGACCGCAGGAACTCCCATTTTCCCCACAACATGTAACTAAAAAAACCCATAACCACTGTGATCTTTTAATGTTTTTCATAACTACTTTCATTTTAGAGGACATTTTAGGAAATCTTTTTTAGAACAAGAAACATTTGATTGAAATTTCAACATTTCCTTCAATTTTACTTGATTTGTTTTTCTTCTGTCGAATACAAATAAGATTAAGCTTGAGATTTTTATTTATGTAATATCTTTACTATTTGCTGCTTTTTATGAGATTATTTTAAAAATCATGTTTTATCTATTTGTCCATCTCTCATTCTTCGTGTGTAAATATAACTGAAAAGTTGACTGGAATGATGTTCATAGTGTTATCTTTCTCCTCTGGGTAATGCCATTTGTGATGATTCCTTTAGCTTTTATATTAGTATTTCTCTGCTTAATTTAAATTCTTTAAAATAGCACATATTGGTTTTAGACAAAAATAATATAGTCTTGAAGATTCAAAGCACGTATCTCCCTAGATATTAGCAATGATTAATTCTAGGTGGTAGGAAAGTAATTGTTATATTCTTTGTACTTTTCAGTAGTTCTAAAATCTCCCCTCATTTAAAAAAAATGGTAGGAAGAACATGGGCTTTTGAATCAGAAAGTTACTCTCTCCTCTACTACCCACTAGCTGTGTAAAATTGGGTAGGTAGGCTTCAGTTTTCTCACTTGTGAAATGTGTTATACTCATCTTGCTCCTGGCTTGTTATGTGTAGAAAGTAGAGAAGCAATCTAGTGCTATACCTGGTTCCCAGGTATTCTTTGTTCATTCTATCTCTTACCCCATTACACAGAGTTACATAAAGACTGGCAGGTATGTATCTTTATAATATGACCCAGAAACCTGGAAGCTGGCCCTCTGATTGCCTGGAATGGGTGAGGCTAGCCTTTCCTTGCCTCTCTATTAAATTTATGCAGCTGGATAAATGGGGAAAACAAAAAACTGACCTGGAACCTTAGACATGAATGAATTTCCTTTTATTAGAGCTCAAACATTCTGATTAACATTTTATTATAAAGATCATATTTTGTCGTGATAAAAACAGCTGAGAAGGATACCCATTGTTAAGCCTTAAACATCTTAATGCTTATTTCTTTGTCCGTATTAGATATCTCAGGCTGCCTCTTATACCTAGAGGAAGCATGAACATTCTGTGTCCTGATTTTAGATGTGAAGAAAAACATATGTTTATTGAGCAGTCGGAACTCCTTATGGGGGGATAAACATAAAAAAGTAGTATTATTTTTCCCTGATCACTTCCTTCAGTCACATTTGGTTGACACTTTCCTGATATTTAATGACATCTTAGAGGAAGACTACAATCCTATCTCCAGTTTAATGCCACCTTCCTATGCTTAAACAAGGCTGGTGAAGGGGGAGGGAATTTGGGGTGCTCTCTTTCCAGTTCTCTGCCTTCCTTAACCAAATAAGCTAAAAAATCTGCAAGTCCCCTGCACAAATTGCCATATAGCTGGGGACTGAGATGCCAGATGCCCCCAACACTTCTGAGTGAATCTCCTGGGCTGCACCTCCATACTCGGATTTGGTTTAAGGGTGGCAGAGCTATATCATTGTCTTGCCAATGGGTTTCAGCCCTGAACAAGTTCACTATGGATTCAGTGAGACTGAAAAAATGACATTCGAATGTTCTTGAGATGAAAGGACTCATACCCAACTTTATTCCCATGATGTCAGGCCAATCACAGAATCCCGTCCACTTAGAGCAAGTCTGCACACAGCAAGCTGGTCTTCGCCTCTGGGCCTCTCTGTCCCTGCAGCTATCTCAGTCTCTGTCCTCAGCGCTGCCACCACTCCAGTCTCTGCTCTCCTGTAGCCTTAGAGTCCTGCAGCCATGCAGCCCAGATTACTGGGCAGAGCTCTGTTATATAGAGTCAGTAATAACGTACTGCCCACACATGTATAGTGAGCGATTACTGACCAGGGCCAGGTGAGAATCCTGGCCATAGGAACCTTCACTTTCTCCATAATCATTCATTCCTAAGGCAGAAATGCCACCTCCAAAGATCTCTCTTTTCTGATTACATAGGCTACAGTGGGGGGCGGGGGGGTATTCCTTGAGGTTGACCCAACTTGTTTAGATTCTTCTTTGTAAGTCCTTCAGAGGGAATGTCTGCTCCACCCCATTTGTTAACTGAGCCTACCTTTCTGAAACAACAGGAAAAGTCCTATCCCATGCTTGTCTGGGTCATGGGGGTTCACTTTTATTGGGAAAGAGAATAGTCTTTCTAGACAGTGGTTCCCCGGGAGCTTTTTCATTTCACTTAATGGTAAAATGAAACAAGGGGAAGGGGTGAGGGAAGAGGTTGACATAGGGTCTTTGCTTTTTTTAGGGTAAGGCATAGATTTTGTTGTTTCCAAGAAATGGGAGTGACACTATGCATACCATTCTGAGACTTGCCCTTCTCACTTAAAAATATCTGGAATTCTTTCTAAGACAGCACATGTGCATTACCTCATTCTTGGTTTGGTTACAAAGAGCTCTGCCTGAGGAATTTTCAATCTACCACTTTAGAGTGGGGTGCACCCAGAGCCATGTAGCAATCTCCACACTCACAACTCCATGGAGAGTGATCTTGACCCATCTCGGTGCTTTGCTTTTAGGGTAAGAGTGGGACATTATGAACACTTAATGGTATCTTTATTTTTAATTTTTACTTAAAGTTTTAATTTTTACTTAAAGTATTGTTAATATACAATCTTATGTTCGTTTCCAGTGTACATCACAGTGGTTCAATAGTCCCTGTGATCACCTTATATTGTGATTGTGAATTATTGTGCCATTTTATCCCTCTCCCCTTCCCCTGCCTACTCAATCCCAACCCCTCTCCCTTGGCAACCACTAGTTGCTTCTCAGTGTCTATGAGGCTACTGCTTTTCATTTCTTCTGTTTTTCTTTGTTTTTATATTCTTCAAATAAGTGAAATCATATTGCACTTGTCTTTCTCTGCCTGGCTTATTTCACTGAGCATAATACCCTCTAGATCCATCCATGTTGTTACAAACAACAGGATTTCTTTTCTTTTTACGGCTAAATAACATTCCATTGTATATATGTACCAACTCTTTTTTATCCATTCTTGTATTGATTGACATTTAGGTTGCTTCCATATCTTGGCTATTGCAAACAGTGTGCTGATGAACATAGGGGTGCATATATATTTTGAATCAGGTAAATTCCTAGGAGTGAAATTACTAGGTAAAATGGTATTTCTATTTTTAGTTTTGTGAGGAACCTCCATACTGTTTCCCACAGCAATTGCACCAATTTGTAGTCCCACCAAAAGTGCAGGAGACTTCCCTTTTCTCCATATCCTCTCCAACACTTGTTATTTCTAACTGGTATGAGGTGATATCTCATTGTTGTTTTAATTTGCATTTCCTTGATGTTTAGTGATGTGGAGCATCTTTTCATGTGCTTATTGGCCATTTGTATTTCTTCTTTGGAGAAATGTCTGTTCAGGTCTTCTGCCTATTTTTTGACTGGCTTATTTTCTTTTTTTGAGTATTGAGGCACATGAGTTATTTATATATTTTGACTATCAGATAATAACCTTAACCCCTTATGAGATGAGTTGTTCACAAATATATTCTCCCATACTGTAAGATGCTTTTTTTTTCTGTTGATGGTGTTCTTTGCTGTACAGAAACTTTTTAGTTTGATGTAGTCCCATTTGTTCATTTTTTATTTTGTTTCCCTTGCCCAAAGAGATGTGTCCAGGAAAAAGTTTCTCATGCTTATATTCAAGAGATGTTTGTGTATATTTTCTTCTAAGAGTTTTATGGTTTCATGACTTACATTCAGGTCTTTGAACCATTTAGAGTTTACTTTCATGTATGGAGTTAGACAATAATACAGTTTCATTCTCTTGCATGTAGCTGTTCAGTTTTGCCAACACCAGCTGTTGAAGAGGCTGTCATTTCCCCACTGTATATCCATGACTTCTTTATCATATATTAATTGACCACATATGTTTGTGTTAATATCTGGCCTCTCTATTCAGTTCCACTGGTCTGTGGGTCTGTTCTTGTGCCAGTACCAAGTTGTCTTGATTACTGTGGCTTTGTAGTAGAGCTTGAAGTTGGGGAGTGTAATTCTCTCAGCTTTATTCTTTCTCAGGATCTTTGGCTACTCAGAATCTTTTGTGGTTCCATATGAATTTTAGAACGATTCTATTTTATTGAACAATGCTGTTGGCATTTTGATAGGTTTTGCATTGAATATATACATTGCTTTGGGCAGGATGGCCATTTGGCAACATTAATTCTTCCTATCCATTAGCATGGGATAGATTTCCATTTATTAATGTCTTCTTTAATTTCTCTAATGAGTGTCTTGTAGTTTTCAGAGTACAGATCTTTCACCTCTTTGGTTAGGTTTATTCCTAGGTATTTTATTCTTTTTGATGAAATTGTAAATAGAGTTGTTTTCCTGATTTCTCTTTCTGCTAGTTCATTGTTACTGTATAGGAATGGAACAGATTTCTGTATATTAATTTTGTATCCTGCAACTTTGCTGAATTCAGTTATTCTGGTAGTTTTTTGGTGGATTCTCTAGGGTTTTCTATGTGCAATATCATGTTATCTGCAAGTAAGAGTTTAACTTCTTTCTTACCAATTTGGATGCCTTTTACCACTTTACATTGTCTGATTGCTGTGACTAGTACCTCCAGTACTTATGTTGAATAAAAGTGGGGAGAGTGGGCATCCTTGTCTTATTCCTGATCTTACAGGAAAAGCTTTTAGCTTTTCACCATTAAATATGATGTTGGCTATGGGTTTGCGATATATGGCCCTTATCAGGTTGAGGTACATACCCTCTATACCCATTTTATTGAGAGTATTTATCATGAATGGTTGTTGAATTTTGTCAAATGCTTTTTCAACATCTGTTGAGATAATCATATGGTTTTTATCCTTCTTTTTGTTAATGTGGTGTGTAATACTGATTTACAGATATTGTATCATCCTTACATCCTTGGGATAAATCCCACTTCATCATAATAGATGATCTTTTTGATGTGTTTTTGAATTTGATTTGCCAATATTTGTTGAAAATTTTTGCAACTATGTTCATCAGAGATATTGGTCTGTAATTTTCTTTTTTTGTAGTGTCTTTGTCTGGTTTTGATATTAGAGTGATGCTGCCTCATAGAATGAATTTGAAAGTATTCCCTCCTCTTCTACTTTTCTGGAATTCCTTAAGAAGAATGGGTATTAACTCTTCTTTAAATGTTTGGTAGAATTCAGCTGTGAAGCCATCTGTACATGGTGTTTTGTTTTTTGGGGAGTTTTATTACCAGTTTCATTTCATTGCTGGTAATTGGTCTGTTCAGATTTTCTGTTCCTTCCTAGATCAATCTTGGAAGGCTGTATTTTTCTAGGAAGTTGTCCATTTCTTCCAGGTTTTCCAATTTATTGGCATATAATTTTTCACAGTATTCTCTAATAATTCTTTGTATTTATGTGATATCCATTGTGATTATTCCCCCTTTGTTTCTGATTCTGTTCATGTTTGTACATTCTTTTTTTTTGTTGATAAGTCTGGCTAGGGGCTTATCTATTTTGTTTATTTTCTCAAAGAACCAGCTCCTGGTTTCATTGATTTTTTTCTATTGTTTTATTCTTCTCTATTTTACTTATTTCTTCTCTGATCTTTATTATGTCCCTCCTTCCACTTACTTTGGGCTTCATCTGTTTTTCCTTTTCTAGTTTCTTTAATTGTGATTTTAGACTGATTCTTTGGGATTGTTCTTGTTTCTTGGGGTAAACATGTATTGTTATGTGCTTTCTTCTTAGAACTGCCTTTGCCACACCCCAGAGATTTTGGGCTGTTGTGTTTTTTATTTCATTTGTCTCCATGTATTGCTTGATTTCTATTTTATTTTGTTCACTGATCCATTGATTATTTAGAAGCATGTTGTTTAGCATCCATGCATTTGTAGGTCTTTTTGTTTTCTTTGTGTAATTTATTTCTGGTTTCATACCTTTGTAGTCTGAGAAACTGCTTGATACAATTTCTATGTTTTTTAATTCATTGAGGCTCTTCTAGTGGCCTAGTTTGTAATCTATTCTAGGGAACGTTCCATATACACTTGAGAAAACCATGTATTCTGCTGCTTTTGGGTGGAGTGCTCTACAGATATCTGTTAAGTCCACCTGATCTAATATATTGTTCAGTGCCTCTGTTTCCTTATTGATTTTCTGTCTCGTTGATCTGTCTATTGATATGAGTGTTGTGTTAAAATCTCCTAAAATGAATGCATTGCAATCTATTTCTCCCTTTAATTCTGTTAATATTTCTTCTACATATTTAGGTTCTTCTATGTTGGATACATATATAGTGGTTATATCCTCCTGTTGGACTGGTCCCTTTATCATTATGTAATGTCCTTCTTTGTGTCTTGTTACTTTCTTTGTTTTGAAGTCTATTTTGTCTGATATAAGTACTGCTAATCCTGGTAATCCTAAATCCTTGCTAATCCCCTATGTTTGCATGAAATATCTTTTCCTTCCCTTCTCTTTTAGAAGTGTATGTCTTTGGGTCTGAAATGAGTCTCTTATAAGCAGCATATGGATGGGGCTTGTTTCCTTATCCATTTTGCCACTCTGTCTTTTGATTGGTGCATTCAGTCCATTTACATTTAAGGTGATTATTGATAGATATGTAGTTATTGACATTTTATTAATTGTTTTTTGGCTGTTTTTTTATAGCTCCTCTCTTTACCTTTCTTCACCTTTTATACTCATCTCTTGTTATTGATGGTTTTCTTTAGTGTTGTAATTGGTTTCTCTCTTTTTTTAAATTAATTTATTTTTGTGTGTGTGTATTTATTTGGTTTTGTGGTTACCAAAGGTTCAAGGATAGCTTCCTTACTATGTAATAGTCTATTTTAAATTGCTGATTACTGTAGTTGAAACACAATCTGAAGTTACTTCTTTTTCTTTTCCTTCATCCTCCTCCACATTTTTCATATTAGGTGTCATAACCTGTACTTTTTGTGTATCCCTTGAATGATTTCGTGTATAGTTGATTTTGCTTCTTTGGTTTTGTTTTAATTTTGTACTTGCTAAAGGTCTACTGCCTTTACTGTGGGTTTCTTTTCACTGGTGAAAGCTATTTAGCCTAAGGGTCATTTCCATCTACAATAGTTCATTTAACATATCCTGTAAGGCTCACTTAATGGTGGTGAATTCTTTCAACTTTGTTTATCTGGAAATTGTTTAATACTTGCTTCAAATTTAAATGATAATCTTGCCAGGTAGAGGATTCTTGTTTGGAGGTCCTTCTGTTTCAGTACATTAAATATATCATGTCACTCCTTTCTGGCCTGTAGCATTCCTGTTGAGAAGTTGGCTGATGGCCTGATGGGATTTCCTTTAGAAGTAATTTTTTTTCTCTCTCTGGCTGCTTTCAACACTCTCCCCTACTCTTTGATGTTTGCCATTTTAATTATTATATGTCTTGGTATTGTCTTCCTGGGTTTACTTTTATTAGGGGATCTCTGCACTTCCATGACCTGAGTGTCTATTTCCCTCCCCAGATAGGGAAAGTTTTCAATAATTATTTCCTTAAAGAGACCTATATCCCTTTGTCTTTCTCTTCTTCTGATAAGCTCTCTTATCATTCTTTTATTCCTAGAGATCCTTTTTTTCTCTCTGTTCCCCAGCTTCTTTGTTTTCCTGTTCTCTAATTTCTATTCCATTTACAGTCTCCTCTACATGTTCTAATCTGCTTTTAAATCCCTCCATCATATGTTTCATTTCAGACTGTATTCTTCAGCTCTGAGTGGCTCTTTTTCAGATTTTCTATCTCTTTGTTGAAGTCCTCCCCTGAGGTCTTGAAAACTTTTCTGTAAATCCATGAGCATATTTATGATTTTTATTTTGAAATCTTTATCAAGAATATTGGTGATCTCTCATTTAGCCCTCTTTCTGAGGTTGTGTCCTGTAGTTTTGTTTAGATCATATTCCTCTGCCTCATCATATTGTCAGGATTTCTGTGTTTCTTTCTTTGTATTAGATGTCTGCTATGCTTCCTGGCCTGTAGAATAATAGCTTTATGAAGAAGGTGTGCTGTGGTGCCCAGAAGCTCAAGATTCTTTACTCTCTCTTTCCTGGTTCTATTTTGTGGAGGGGTCCAGCTGTAGGTATGCTGTGTGCTGGGTGTCTCTGTCTGTCTGGCATCTGTAGTGGTCTCGGTCTGAGCAGGCAGTTTGCTTTGGCTGCTGCCTCCATGCAGGAATCTCTGCTGAGCTCGCTGTGGGCAGGGCTGCCCTCTGCCTGGCCTGCTGGAATGGCAGGGCTGCAGAGTTAATGGGGTGGGCAGACCGATGTGCCCTAGATGGACCCATAGTACCAGGTTTGGACAGCCGCAGGGAGGAAGGTGCTCTGGTGCTGGCTCCTCCAGGCACCTCCCCAGTTGGGCTGAAATGGAGCCCAGCAAGCTGGGAGAGTCTCTCACTGCCTGCCAGGCAGCAAAGTCTGATGCTGCCACTGAGCCCAGTGGGTTGGCTCCCAGCAGCACATGCAGAGAGGAGCCTCAGGGCTACATTGCCAGAAAGGGGGATGGAGCATCTGGGGCTCCCAGAAGTTCCTGATCTGTTGGGTGAGGAAGAGCCTGTGGGGTATCCTCCACCTGCCCTTTCTCCTCAGGAGAGAGTTCTGTCCAACCCTCACCTCTCTGGTGCCCCTCCTAGTACTGGACAGTCTTTCAAACTACCGCCTCTGCTTTGAGTCTCAGGACTGGTAGAGCACACCTGTTCTCCACACTGGCTGGAATCTCAGCCTCCCAGAGTGTCCTGTCTGTCCCTGGTGTCCAGCCCTGCTAAGCACTGAAACCCAGTTTGATGTGGGCTCATGCTCCCAGAGCAGATCTCCAGGGCCCGGTGTGCAGTGCTCCTGGGCTTCTACCTCCTCCCCACTCCATTCCTCTTTCTCCTGCCTGTAGTCTGGGGTGGGAGGAAGGCCTGGGTCACGCTCTATCTCGACTTCATCACCTCACCCTTTTCTCTGTGGTCTTCTCCTCTTCCTCAGGTGCAGGGGGTCTGTTCTGCAGTCTTCAGGTCATTTTCAGGTCATTTTCCTCTTTTATGTGTTTTTAGGATGAGGTTTCTGTCTTTCCTTCCTATTCCATCATCTTAAATCCATCACTGATCAACAGGGTATCTTTTTAAAGCATTACTTTGCAGGAGATGGTCCTTTGTTCAGGTCTGCTCTAGAGACAGATTTGTTGCTACATTTTCTTAAGTAAAGCTGTTCTATTATGGACAATTTAAAAGTCAAGTTTTTTTCCCTTCTAAATGAGGGTGAGTCTTAAACTTCCATTATGCTGACTTTGAAACATATGCCATTTACTTTGGTATGTTGAAATGACTTCACTGAAATAAAATGATAATATTCAAAATCTGTAGGTTCTGGAAATAAAATAGAAAACATGCCTAACTTTCTCTGGTTGATAATGATGATGATAATGATGATTGATTTTTAAAAGAGAGGATGGTGTTTACTAATTTTTGAACACTTATCATATGTGAGGCACTGAGCAAGTTCTGAATTCCTTATCTAATTTAAGCTTCCTGAGACAGATACTATTATTATGCCTATTTTACAGATAAGGAAACTGAGGCTCATAGAAATCCAGTAACTTGTCTAAGATCACATGGAGAGTAAGTTGTAAATCTATATTCAAACCCAGGCTTTGACTCCAGAGCTCACACTCATAACCACTGACAGGTACTACTTCTGTTTGATCTTAATATTAGCTATTTCAATTATACAGGAAAGTAAAATACATCCACACATGCACCATTCAGATAAAGAAATATTAATATTTTTTTTCCATTTACTTCAGATTACTTTTAAGAAATAATATTTTAATTGTAGTTGAAACCCCCTGTTCACTCATCCTCTATTCCATTCTTTTTTTTTTCTAATTTTTTTATTAAGGTATTATTGATATACACTCTTATGAAGGTTTCACATGAAAAAACAATGTGGTTACTCTATTCCATTCTTTTCTGTTTGTCCACACTACAGGTAACACTTACCCTGAAATTGGTATGTTTTCTTCCCACCTAAGGTTTGTGCCTTTACCAGATGTGTTTACCTTCATAATCCTGTTTAAAAAATAGTTTTTGCAACAACTGTATGGATTAGGTATTATTTCCCCCATTTGACAGGTGAAAACACTGAGGGTTAAGTGACATGACCAAAGATCATGCTACTCAAAGATGGCAGAGAGAGGACTGGATCTCTAGGCTGTAGATTCTTTTTGGATAATCTGGGCTATTTTTAATCTCTCCTCTTCCCTTCTGATACTGCCACTCCTAGGTGATAAGAGAATTTAGGTACATTTCATTTTGGTATGTGAGATGTGGGAAGGGAGGACAATTTGAGTAGTTGGCACTTCATATTTGTCCAGAAGAATGGTAAAAAATTTCCTGTTTCTCATCATCTCCCAGGATACACTTTGTGAGTTTTCTAGATATAAAAAGAAGTGCTTCTCTCATGGATCGAGTTAGCAAAGAAGACCTTGCTTTTATTTAACTCAAAAGAGTTTTGAGCCTGGGGATAAGTTCTGGTATTTGGTTAAGTACTGTATTACACTGAGCTTGCTTATCATCATGGAGTTCATTGTCATGGATTTTGTTATGTGTGCCAAGTATTGCTATCTGCCATGTCAGGTCTTCAGGTGCAGTTGGATATAGCTAACAGGTGACCAGATTAGGGAGCTGACATCAAGGATCACAGAGGTCAGTGACCCAGCAGGGATGGGGCTGTCAGAACAAATCCTAAGGACAGTTTGATGCAGTTGATGTATTATCATTATCTAGCAAGTGGAGAGGGTAATAATCCCTTCTTCTCAAGGGTCACTGGAGATGTATTTCTGAAAGCACCTAGCTCAGTATCATGTACATAGTAGGTTCACAATCAGTGTTGGTTGAACTGGGAGTCAGAATATGCTGTATGTGCTGGTGCCAAAAGTCAATAGATTCCTTGCTTAGAAGTAAGCCGAAGTTCTGAGAACCAGGAAACATACAATATATGCACAAGTAACTGAGTCTCAAGGGTCAGAGTAGGCAAAATCCCTGGACTAGGAAATCAGGGAACCCTAATGGACCCCCCATCACAGGGATGCAGAGGTGGATGTGAGCTTTGGGTAAGGAAGGACTATTGGTCCCTTGATTGTTTTCCTACTTTCTGGCTGATCTAGTGGCCTTGGCCATCAAGTAAATTCAAGTCATGCAACCAAGAGACCTCTATCTGTATTTCTGTTCATTGAATGGTGGAAAATGTGGCGGAACAGCTTTGAGGGCCGGCTGTGAAGCCACACATACTTGCCCTTGAACCCTGGCTGTGTGATTTACCCCAGTACATAAACTGACTTCAATCTCAATTTTTTTCATCAATTTTAGCTCACAGTATTAATATGAGAACTAAATGAAAGAATGCATGTATAACAGCATGCAGCTTTGCATGCATTAGGCAATCAATAAATGTCAGCTAGTAGCATTACAGAGATGCTCTTATATCTAGTGTGTGGAATGGGGAAGAGCTACAAATCAAGGAGGTTGTTACAATGCAGTGCTGTAGAGTGTCATCTCTGGAGTCAGTTGCCTGGGTTCAAATTTTAATTGCATCATCCACTAGCTGTGTGACCATGAGCAAGTTGCTTAATGTCTCTGTGCCTCTTTATTTTCACTTGCAGAATTAAGGCAGTAATAGTACCTACTTTATAAGATTGTTGGGAAGATTAATTTATAATTTGAAACAAAAACTTTACCAGAGTTCTGGCACACAACAAGTACTCAAAAGGATTAGCACTGTATTAATGGTTAATGATTACCAGTAGTTATGGATAATTTATAAAAGGAATGTGAAAATAAAATGTGATGCTTCATGAAGGAATAAGTTTTCCACTACTGGAAATACTCAGCTGGAATGTAGCTTAGTGAGGATCTAGTTTGGGAGACTAAGATGTTGGGAGGATGGAAATATTAGGCAGCCACCATGATCCTTCCACCATTAGACAGGGAGCACAGTGTGATGGCTGCTTCTGTTGAAATCCTAACACTGTCACTTAGTAGCTGTGTGACCTGGGCAAGTTATTTAACTTACCAGTGTCTCAAGGCAGGCCATTCTTTTGTACAATGGGATAAATTTAGTTCCTATCTTACATCATTCTTATGAAGATTAAAAGATTTCACTTACAAAGAGTATTTAGAATGGTACTTCATTCCAAATTTGAGGTTCTTTCTCTCCAACCTTCATTCCTTTCCTTTTGTTTTCCTTCTCTACTTTATTTTCACCTTCTCTCATTCCTTTCTTTTTCTGTCTCTCAAAATAGGAGCCATTGTGGGCCCCTGTTGCTTTAGAACTTTCTTTAGACACTTACCCTCAAGCTGTCTCATGACTGTGAGGGGTGACTTTGCATTTTAAGTTGTTTGTTTGGGGGCTGTATGTATGTCTGTTGAGAACATATTTCAGCAACAACCTGTCAGCCCAGAAATGAGGGTTTGCTAATGAGGCTCCCCACAGACACCTTTTATTTACAAAGATGACAAATGCCACTACTTGGCTGTGCTTGAATCATTTCAAAGGCCAGTGGACTCATTATAGTCATCAATACTTGCTACACTGAGGCTCATTTTGTCCAAGGACTGTGTATAGTTTGGATTTGTGTTAATTGAACCATTTTTGATATTCCTGCAAAGGAAAGAATCTTTTAAAATTCCTATCCTTTTACCTATCCCTGAATTTGTCTGTTTTGTAATGACTAACTTTTGCAAATCACATTTTAGACACCATTTGCTGCTGTTAGAACTGTGGATATTATTTTAGGAAGTTTGCCAAATTCCCTCAGCCTTTCTATGTCCCTAAGGCAAAGATGAAAACATGTATATGAGCACCGGACCCAGGTAGGTAATGGAAATAAGTGAGGGACTAGGTAGAGGCTCCTGAGTTGGAGGTACCTGCTCTGTCTGATGGGACCAGTTGTGCCTTACTGCCAGCCAACCATGGCTGTGGGGGAGCCACTAGCCACCAATTCTGGGCCCCCTGATTTTTCAAAAGAAGGAGGAAATTTGCATTTTTCTGTGAAATCCCTGTATTTTTAGATGCTCTTTGGAGATGTTGGCAACTAACTCAACAGATTGTTGAAGCCCACGGGCTCCCAGGCTTTGATCTGTACCTAAAGTCAGAGGCACTTTGCAGTAGTTTCTTTGCTAGTTAAAAACAAATAATCAGACACAACAGCAACAAAAATAGCAATGAACTTGTAAGAATAGATGAGAAACCTATTTCCTTGTTTTCTCTTTGCAGACTGGTTTAAGGGATACCTCCTAAAGCATAAAACGTTACAGGTAAGGTAGATTGGGTTTTTTTTTTGTTTTTTTTTTTTTAGGAGAGCAAGGTACAGGCTTTTATTTAGAGATAAAGTGAAAGGACAGAGCTCCTGGCTCATGCCAGGAGGGGACAAGAGAGTCCCAGATTTGTTTTTTATGTAGGACAATATTGGATGTCTTTACATGGCCCTGCCACCAATCTGGGCAGTTACTGCCCCCTGCTGCTCCTCAGAAAATTGATCCTATTCCTCCCTGTTTGTGTTGTATGCTTTTCTAGCACTACACCTTGGTACTTGCTGTGCCTCAATTCCCTTCCCCTTTAAGGCCAACCCTCAGTGCTATCTTCTCCCTGAAACTTTTCCTGATGTGCCAATCACATTTGATTGCATCATACCTCAGGTCCCCATGGAATTGTGCATTAATTCGAAATTTATCTCCTATTACCTTTCTTTAAAGCTGTTTGGGGCATTCATCATTTCCTTAACTATATATCAAACCTGACATAGAAAGGACAGGTCTAGTCTCTGCCCTAGGGGCGTTAACTTGTTCCAATCCCACATTACATTATCACCTGCTATGCTTGTCTCTTTGTCACTCATAGTGTCTAGTGCAACAACCAAGTGTTCCCACTATGCACGCTGGTTGAATTTATGAAGGAATTTCCAAGTAACTGGCAAGCTTGTCTTATTAACTGAGCCAAGCTTATGGAACAAGGAATAATAGAGGCTTCTTTCTTCCTCCTGACATGCTGTGTTAGGAGGCATAATCCTACTCTGCTCTCTAAAGAACAATAAAATAAATCCAGGGAGAAACGGCTCTCAAATCAAAGTAGGCCACATGCAGCCAAGGACACTGTTGCTTCAGGACCTGATTTTGCAGCTTTTTATTACTGTCAGGGTGACTGTTTTCCTGGAATTGGGCAAGAGAGGGAGAGGCAAAGAGTGAATCTGATAAGATGTGCACCCACAATGGGGTTTGAGCAACCTTTCCAATCTAGAGCTATTGTGGGATCTAGAACTGATGGACAGCTGGAGGGGAATTAGATCTCAAAGAATGGATTTAGAATCCACCCCATCCTCGGTCAGACTCTGGGATTAATCCTTTAAAGTTTGAGGTTTTTGCCAGTCAGTGGCCTTTAGAAAAATCATGAACATCTAGGGTCAGTTATTTCTGCAGGGATATGTCATTTTATCTTATCTTATCTCCAACAGGGCATTTTTCCTAAATCCTTTATCCACATCAAGGAAGTGACAATTGAGAAAAGAAGGTATTTGCCATTCTTTGCCAGCTTTGACCTTCCAGTGTGGCTCATGAATGTCTTTGTCCTGTCAACTTTGACAACCTGACTTGGCAGATGTGAAGATGCTCAGCTGATCCATCTTCTTCATGCCTGTGTTTATTTGTGTGTCTCCTTTGTCCCATGCAATGGGAGATCTAATCCAAATTTATTTGTGTTCATATCTTATTCTGAGGGGTTATTAAGAAGTTTGGAGAACCACACTTTTCACTGGCAGCTGCCTTTAAACTGTATTAAACTATATCCATCCTGAATAATGAGCTTGAAGGGCCCACCCTGGTGGAGGAGGACATTAAAAAGGAAGTCCCTTGCATTTGCATGTTGTAATTGGTGTGGCTCTGGGAGGCAGTTTAGCCTCCTCTCAGCAGCTGCAGCTTAATGCAAATTGGCCAGCATTTTATCTCATTAACACCTGGGTCTCAATTTCACACCATCTTCTCTCACACCTTAAATAGAAATATTGAAAACATCATTCCTGCAGAAATTCCTCTGGCACAAGAAGTGACAACAACACTTTGGGAATGGGGGAGCATCTGGAAACAACTCTACGTGGTAAGACTCAAAACGTCCTCCATGAAACAGAAGCTTTTTGCATGTTTTGGTTTGATTCAGATTTGGAAGTTAGCTTTGAACAGGGCAGGCCAAAGTGGCTTCACTGATTCAGTAGAACAAACAGAAAGAGGACATCATGGTCCATAGAGGTTAGGTGACTTTCTCAAAGTCACACAGCAATGTAGTGAGAGACCTATAAGTGGGGATCTGATGTGATCCTTCTGTCTTTAAACGAGGGCACAAATTGCCAAAATTGAGTGTGCTTACAAATTACCTTGGGAGCTGTTAAAAAATAAAGCTTTCTATAATGGAGCTCTGCATTTTAATAAACTCATGGGATTTTGATTTGGTGGTCTACTGATAACACCTTGAGAAATACTGTTCTCATATATTAATTAACTAATGGTTATTGTCCTCAGATCTCTGAGGAAGCTTTAACCCTGGAAAAACAGCACATTTTGCATATGTTTTCCCTGTACTGAAGCAGATCTAGTTTTAAGTCCCCCTTTGATGCTTCTGAAAGTTCCTAATGAAAGCAACTAGCTACGAAAACCATTAAGCCAAGAGTAAAAATGCCAACTGTGGCTTTTGGCATGTTTGTTACAGCACCATGTACACATGCTACTTGTAGACTTACCTTTAATAGTTATAAATGTTGACTCTGATGTGGATATTTTATAATATATGGCAATTGACACATCCAATTCTATACCTTTCCCAAACTTTTAGGAAATTTTAGGGAGCAAAAAGTAGGCTTGAGTTTAAATTGGTTAATTATTCATCCCCAGTACCCCTTTAACACATCACATACACATGCACTATGAACCTTAGCATTTTCCCTTGAGAAATCTTTGACTAGCAAGTCTACTATGCCCTTTACTCTAGTATAAAGTTCCTGTATTCCTGAATCACCTTCATGAATCTTGCCGTATCTGTGTATCACCTGTGTAATGTTTACTTGATACTTAAATTGGCTCCCTTTTTAGTAAACTTAACTGATTTGCATGAGGAACTTCATTGCATGCTGCATCATTCCAGCAATGATCCTCTGGTTCTCCACCACCACTGGGATACCCTATAATCCCATTCCAGTCTAACACTGACTACCCAGAGTTAGTGTCAGACTCTATAGGTTTAAGGGCTCAGTCCTACAAGACTGCCCTAACTTCATATGCCAGTCCCAATTTCTGGGGTCTCCAGGCTACCCACAACTTTTGTCCAAACTTGGTACAAATTCAGGCATTCTCACAATTCCTTCCTGTCCCCATGTCAGGTCCCATGATTCTCTAGAACAACTTAAAGAGCTCTGGAAAGAGCTGTACTTATGATTACTGTTTTATTATAAAGGATGCAATGCATGACTAGCCAAATGGAAGACATATACAGGGCAAGGTACTGGGGTAAAAGTGGGTACAGATCTTCCGTGCCTTTTCTTTGCCTGCCACCCTCCCAGCACATAGATATGTTAACTATCTGGGAAGCTCCTTGAAACTTATTTGCGAGTTTTAATCAGAGTTTCATTACATAGGCATAATTGATTAAATCATTGGCTGCTGGTGATTGAGCTTAATCTCCAGTCCCTGTCCCATTCCTGGAGGTTGGGGATGGGGAGGTGAGAAGAATAGGGCTGAAAATTCCAGCTCTAATCACATGGTGGACTCCTCTAGGACATCTAGCCCCCATTCTGAAGCTATCTAGGGACCCACCAAAGGCAGTGTCATTAGCATAGACTCAGGTGTGGTTGGAAGGGGTGCATGATGAATAAGAAAAGACATTTCTATCACTCAGGAAATTCTAGGAGCAGGGACAATGAACAAGTAGATATATTTTTTATTATACTGCACATACTTTCCCAAATGGAAAGTCTAAAGTACTTGGCGCAATTAGAAGAACATTATTCAAAAAAATACAACAAAAACAAGACAATGTTATTATATACTTGCTCTAATACCTGTCAAAAGTTCTGAGCCCAAGACCTTCTCTCTCTCTTTGTTAAAAAAAGAAATCAATAGATGTGAGAGAGGGGATAAAGATATTACCATGAAAATGCAACTTTCTCTTCCCCTTAAACAGAAGGATGGGCAGAAAATGGAAAAGAATAACCATATGGGTCCATGTTACTTGATGTTGTGTCTTTGTACAAACAAAAGCCATCTTGTGACCCACAGGTTGCACACATGCCACACTTGGGGGAACACTGCCCTAGAAACGGGCCTTTGTCACCAGAGAAATGGCCATGGTTCCTAACCTTGAAGGGTGTTTGTTAGATCTGGGACCTGCATCATAGAGGATGCTCATGGCATTCCTGTTTAACAAATATTTTTTTTAGATAAGAGTCAGAAATCACCCTTTCTTTAACCAAGAAGTGATTGGGATTATCACTTCTATTTTTGGAAACGCCTGTGGCCCAGGGGGAGGAAATACATTGCTGACTGAGACCACCACCCACCCCCTTTGTGGCAGGATAGGGGCTGGAAGAGATATGCAAGCTGTGGCCCCCAAACATGCTTGCCGGACTTTGGCACATTTTGGCAGGTAGATGTCCCAGCACCTTTGGCGCAGGTGATTGTGGATTGTTTCCTGTCTTCTAGGCCAGCAAAAAGGAGCGGTTCTTAGAGGTGCAGGCCAT
The DNA here is from genome assembly GCF_040802235.1 of Manis javanica. NCBI lineage: Eukaryota > Metazoa > Chordata > Mammalia > Pholidota > Manidae > Manis > Manis javanica. The sequence continues at coordinate 50,335,051 of NC_133156.1, forward strand.
GATGTACGACCTGATGGAGTGGCGGTCCCAGCTCCTCTCAGGAACTCTGCCCAAGGACGAACTGAAAGAACTGAAGCAGAAAGTCACATCCAAAATTGACTATGGCAACAAGTAACCACTCTTTTCTCTGAAAAGATACTTTCTTCCACCACCCAACCTGCTTCTTCCCTTTCTCCTTCCCAAGAAGACTGGTTTCATTTCTGGATGTGTTTGCCACTTTTTATTTGGGAGGAAGCTGTTACCAATGGCCATGCTTTGTGTCTTTGCTGTCACCCACGTGGGACCCAGGGACATGCAAGTGGAGAGAGGGCTTGCTTGCACTGTGCTTATGGCTGGACGGAGAGATTTAGGACACTCATTTAACCTGCTTCCGAGGGGCTGGGGAGCACGGTTACACGGGGGCACTTTTGGCTTGGTTGTCATTTTAGTCCGCCATTTACAAAACTCTCCCTTGAATCCCAGCGTGAGACTTAATGTCCCTTCCCCCATCCTAAATTATCCAAGCTTCATGCTATGAGCTAACTCATACACAGTTGCAAAAGTGTTTCTTCAGAAAGGGAGAAGCAGAAACTGTTTTGAATTTGAATGCTGTGGAACAATTTTTTGAAGCAGGACAACCCACTGATAACAATAGTAGTAATAATAATATTATAACTAAAACTTAATGTCCACTTATTATGCACCAGGCTTGATGCTAAGTGTTTTACATCCATTGTCTCTTATTTAAATCTTTTAATAACTCTATGGGGCATGCAGTTTTATTGTCCTCATTTTTTTCAGGTGAAGAAAATGAGGCTTTTTAAGAGGTTAAGTCACTTGCCCAGAATCATACAGCTAGTAAATGGCAGAATCAGAATCTGACCCAGGAAGTCTGGCTCCTGAGTCCATGGGCCGTGCCACTGTGCTGCTCAGATAGCATTTGAAAACTATAAAGGCGTCTCCTCCCTCCTGGTTATTTGAACGCTCTACAGACATCCTACTCGTGTGCTTATTTATCCCAATAACAGACATGTACTGAGCTTTTATGATTGGACTGACTTCCTGCTGGTGCCAAGGCTATAGAAATAAATGGCCCTGTCTGCTATGGGATCACAGTCAAGTTAGGAGTAAGCTGCAAGGAAACTATTCATATGTACTGTGGTATGTCTGATGGCTTAGGAAGCAAGAGTACTCTTAATTTAACTTGGAGAAAGAATTCAAGGAAGGCTTCCTGGAGGAGGTATCCCCAAGCTGAAATGTGAATGGTGAAGAAGTGTTAAATAGGCTTAAAAAAAAGGAGGGGAAAGGGTAGGAGTATGTGAGAGAACATGGCATGTTCAGAAGACTGCAAAGTGGGTCCGAAGGCTAAAACATAGGGCCTGAGGGGGAAGTAGAAAGAAGTCATTCAATAGGAGTTGAGAAACTTTCTCAGCAACCAGGGTTTCTTGCCTTAGTCATATACCCTAGGAAGATGATCCAAAGAGGAAAGTCAGTGGGTCCAACTTACAGCTGTGTTTCATTCCCAGGAGCACCGTCCCTCTGCTGGTTCCCCTGCTGGCAGCTAACAAGCATGTCCAAATTTGCTTATAACGCACATCATCCCAAAGTGACAGGAAAGGTTTGCTATGCAGCTGCTGCCACCATTGGTGCCGTGGCATATTTAGCTGAATATAGTCATAGCTGGGAATGTGGGAATTGAGTTTTCTGCTCTCCAATAATGGCATCTGAGCCCTTCAAATGTTTCCTCACAGGGGCTCCTGAGAAAAAGGAGCAAGGATTAGGAAATGGTCACCATTCACAGGAAGCTTTCCCTGATTTTCCTCCTACTTAGCTCTACTGGGTTAGGTGCTCTTGCAGCCCCTCAGCACCCTGAACAGTAATTGCTTCGTTACCAGCCTGTCTTCCCTGCTGTGTTGAGAGCTCCTAAGACAGAGACTGTCTAGTTCATCTCTATGTGCAGACACTGGCTCTGTACACGTTAGGTGCTCAGTGAAAGATAACTGAATGAGTGCATGAAGGGTGGTGATGGGAAAAAGAGAAGAAAGAGGGTCCTTCCTAAATCAGCCTTACCTGCACAGCATTGCTGCCACCAGCCCTGTGCTTTCAGATTCTGTCTGTTCTCTTTGGGGAAATATTCATCCTTGGAGATGGAGGCTTAAGCCCTGAGCTCAGGGGCCCCTTGTTTCTTCCATCCCTTCCTTGATGACTTCAGCTGGAAGTGAGAGACTTTTGGACACCTTAAATTAACATTGGCCTTGTATCTTGGAGCTCAGAGCTCTGCTGTGGGTGGGTGGCTTCCTGAGAGCCAGAAGGTCCGACCTCTGGGCAGAGTGTTAGAAGCAGTTTGAGGATCATGGTGCTGCCATGCTGCAGCACTGTGGCAACTGAGTGCTGGAGAATTGATCAGAATCAGCCTAGTTCTTCTCTCATTCACTCTGGGACTTAAAGGAAGTAGTGAGAGCTGATAATAGCCTTCTGAGTGCTTGCTATCTGCCTGGTACTGTTTTAAGCACTTCCCATGTGTTAGCCCAGTTAAGTCTCATGACTACTCTATAGGCAGGTACTGTTGTCATTCCTGTTTCTTAGATGGGGGTACTGGAAGGCTCACAGAGTGATTAGGTCTCACCCAAGATACACTGGAACTGGAACCGAGTAGTGTGGCTCCAGAGTTCAAGTGCTAGCCACTGCATTCTATTGCCTCCCAGGACTTACGTGCATTATTAAGGGAGAGAAAAATAAACAGACATTTGAATAGGAAGTCAAGCATTTCATGACAGGAGAAAGCATGGATGAGAGGGTGGGAGGCTGGGTTGGGAGGTACGACATGGGGGTGGGGAGGTGACATCTGCCCTGAATATAACAAAACTAGCAGGAATTATTAGGTGATGAAATTAAGAGAAAGAGAGAGAATATGGGAGAAGCTGACAGATGAACGTAAACATGGAGAGGATGGCAGACAGGGGCTGGAACCTTGAGGGTCTGGGTGCCAAGCGAAGAATTTTGGATTTGTCTAGAGGGTGATAGGGAGCCATAGAAGGAGCTGTTTCTGTTTTCTTTACCATTAAAATTTTTTTTAAATGCATACATTTAGGGATTTGTCTCCTTCCCTTGTCTTGCTTCATTTTATCACTTTCTTGAACAGAAGAGAGCACTGGGGCTACCACCTGAGGATGAAATGTAATACTCCCTCCTCCAGCATGAATGGTCTGCTGTCCTATTGGGAGCCGCCTCTCCTGACCCTGGGTAGTGGGAATCCTAGCAATCCTTCCCTGTGACTTCTAAAGCTTCCAAAGTTCCTAGTGAGACTGGTAATGGACAACTCTTTGCTATCCAAGGAGTAAGGAATCCTCATATGACTTCTCCAGATCCCAAGATAACTGAACCTGGGAGAATGTTTTATTCGTATGCTTAGAACTGAATCCACTTTGATAAATTTTGAAGAGAAAAAGCTAGAGAGATCTTGGCATTAAAGTATGTATCAACTATGCTCCATCTTTTCCAGCGTCACTTGAGCCTCTGCTCAGCATTAGCTGGATGCATTTATTCCCCCTTAGCATTGTCATTTGGCAGCATGGCTGTATGATATTATGAGTCACATCTAGTTGGAAGTTAATTTCCTAATGAATGTGGACAAATGGGTGAAACTTGGCTCCCTTCTGTTTGCATTTGAATGAGATGAGAGATGTGCCTCTCAGTCAGATTCTCAAATAAGAGATGATAACAGTCTCCTTCATCTGTCCTTGCTGTTGTTCCAGAGTCTGGTACTTAGTAGTGCTGCCTAAGCAGGACCACTGTTAACCCTCTTGGAGTCTCCATCAGCCTACTCCCCCTACCTTCTTTGTATGCATGGACAACTGAGGTCCTCCATCTAAACATCAAGTGCAAAAGCAGCTTCAAATTAAGGACTCTGCAACCCTACTTCTTGTCCTCCAACCCAGTACTGCTCCTAAGTGCCTCCTATGTAGAAAGTATACCATAGAGGTTATGAGTGCAGACTAAGACACCATATTACTTTTTGCTAGCTATGTGACCTTACTAGCTAGGTGATGGTCTTTTTTCATCCGTATAATGGGGGTATTAATAGTACCTGTCTCATAGGGTTGTTAACAAGGGTTAAATACATTTCATTAACATATGTAAAATATTTAACACATGTGAGCTTACTGCAAGTGCTCTGTGAGTACTTGCTGTTATTAGTATCCTCAGTGCCAATCAGAATGGCAGATGCAGTTGAAACAACTCAATGCCAAACGGGAAAGCTTGTGGCCTGGAAGTCAGAGTTAAAGAGCAAGCTGTAGATAACAATTAATATATCTGAGATTTTTTTCCCCAGCAAGTATGTTCAAACTGTTATTGAATAAATAACTCATGGATAGCTTCTCTCTATTGTAATATGTAATATTAATGTTAAACACATTAAGATAAGGCACATGTGTCATTTTACCCTTCTAGCCCTCATAGGCCCAAGGACCCTACCTCTCCTCACAGGTGCCCTTGTTGGTCAGATATGCAGTTTGGTGCATTTTGTCCAGACCTTTCTCTCTGTTCATTGTCACTTATGTGCATGCACTCAGGTAATATAGCTAACTTCATTGGCTTATTTGTTTGTTTTGACATAAAAAACACTATATGTATATTTCTGTACTTGATTTTTTTCACTGAGATATATCATTAAGCGTATCAAAAACCTATCATGTTTTTTGAACCCTGTTACATAGAATTCCATTATATATCACTGTTTCTGTAGCCATCCTCTTCTGACAGACCTTTTAGGTCTTTTTCAACACTTTGCTGATGCAAGCAATGCTGCAACACACATCCTTGTTCAAGAGCAGATGTTTCTCTAGGTTTAATATCTCAGGATATACACATTTAAAAAAAGTTTATTGTGCACTTCTGCAGTACCTCCTGAGGAGGCTGAACTATACCAGTGTGATTGCCAGTTGTGAGAGCTATTCTGTTTGTGCAGTGTGAGAGTCTAGATCCTCAGAAATCAGGTAGACTTTCTGGTAGAAACTTTTCACCAGTGTCCTAAAGGCTTCACTCTCCCCTGTTTTATCCTGACCTCCATTTTCGCTTTTCAGAGTACTTGAGCTTGATCTGATTGTCAGAGATGAAGATGGAAATATTTTAGACCCTGATAATACCAGTGTCATCAGCTTGTTCCATGCACACGAGGAAGCAACTAATAAAATCACAGAACGTATCAAGGAAGAAATGGTGAGCTATGTAAAATAGGCTTTGACCAAGCAAGACAGGCATTTAGTGCATCGTAAACTTAAAATAATAAGCTAATTAACTAGACTGTATATTATTTAAGAGGACATCTGTCCTATGATCTGAGATGATCAATAACCACATGCATTTTATTGTGTCTCTGTCCTCGGATATGTATGTAAACATGCCTCACAGGTAATTTAATGTCAGGCAAGTTTCCTCCTCTTACAGAGCTTTTATATCCCAGAGAGTCGAAAAGAAAAAAGGTGGCAAAAAAGTAAATAAATAAATGGCCAAATTAATTCCAGATGATGATAAGTTTCTAAAAGGCAGTAAACTAAAGTTGTATGAAACAGTGAAATAGGAGCTATTTTAAAATATATCATCAGGAAAGGCTTCACTTGAGAGTAACATCTGAGATGGCACTTAAATAATGTGAAGGTACCAGGACTGGGAAGATCGAGGGACAAGGTGGCAGAAGGAACAACAAGTGCAAAGGTCCTGAGGTAGGACTGTGTTCTTAATGTTTGAGAAGTAGAAAAGCCAGTGTGGACAGCACACAATGAACAATGGGAGAGTGTAGGCAATGATTTGGAAAGGTAGGTTGTAGGAGCCAGCTCTCATGGGACCTGAATGGTCATACAAAAGAGTTAAGATGTTATTCCAAGTATGGTGTGAAGGCAACAAAAGATTTTAAGGCAACATAATCTTTCAAGGTTAGCAATCTGATTTATATTTAAGAGAATTATTTTAGCCACTATTTATTACTTGAAAGCAGCTTTATTGAGATAAAATTTTCATATAATAAAATTAATTCATTTTAAATTATGGTTAATTAATGTTATTCATATATAGTATTGGGTAAATACCACCAGGATAAGACATAAAATGGATCCATCACCCTAAAAGTTTCTTTGAGTTCCTTTACAATCCCTTTCCCCAACCTTAAACCCTGGGCAACCCCTTATTTGCTTTCCATGACTATACTTTGCCTTTTCCAGAGTTTCATACAAGTAGAATGATATGCTTTTTGTGTTTGACCTCTTCTACTCAACATGTTTTTGATATTCATGTTGTGCATATTAAAATAAAGCCTTTACTTTTTCATTGCTGAATTGGTATACCATTGACCAGTTGTTGGACAGTTGGGTTGTTTCCAGTTTGGGGTTATTATAACTAATAATGCAATGAGCATTTACATATAAACCTTTGTGTGGACATGTTTTCATTCTTTATATATTCATAATACCTTGTCCTATATGTTTTTATAATACGTAAAATGGTATTGCTGGATCATATAATAAGTATATGTTCAACTTTTTAAGGTTTCCCAGAAGGGCTGTACAAATTTCAATTCTCGTTAACACTTGGTATTGCCAGTCTTTTAATTTTAGTCATTTTAGCGATTGTGTAGTGGTACCTCATTATAGTGGTGATGTTAAGCATCTCTTTATTTGCTTACCGGCCATCACCATGTGATGTGTCTATTTAAATATTTTGCCCATTTTTATTGGATCGGTTTTCTTATCATTGAGTTGTAAGAATTATTTATACATTCTTGAAACAAATTCTTTGTCAGATGTTATGTTTTGCAAATGTATTTTCTCCCAGTCTGTGCCTGGCGTTTTAATTTTCTTAAATGTGTCTTTCAAAAAGAAAAAGTTTTTAGGTTTGCTGATGTCCATTTAAGCAATTTTTTCTTCTTATAGTTTATGCTTTTTATGATACTGCCTTTATGAGGAAGGATGGATCAGTGGTGGTATTTCCCAAGATGAGAAAATCAAGGCCAAGGGAGTCAAGTGACTTGGCTCAGATTGTGGAAACTTCGGTGGTAGACCTGCACATAATGCTGAAATCTTTAGGCTTGATCTACTAGATTATCAATATCCCAGGCCATCTTTCTGTTTTCCTAGTGGTGCTAGGCTAATTTTCTCCACCTTACTCCCTTTTTCCTTCTACCTCTTAGTCAAAAGACCAGCCAGATTATGGAATGTATTCTCGGATCTCCTCATCCCCCACCCACAGCCTCTATGTTTTCCTAAGAAACTTTGTGTGCAGAATCGGGGAAGATTCCGAACTCTTCATGTCTCTCTATGACCCCAACAAGCAAATGGTCATCAGGTAGGTGCGTTCAGAATTGCCTGACTTCTCCATATGTGGGAGGGAGGAGTTGGCAAAGCAGGGGCATCTTTTCTTTCCATCATCACTTATGGAGAAATTCCCACCTAGACGAGAAACTGAGCCTGAGAATGTGGAAATAATTTCTTTTATGGTATGGAAGTCAGGTGGAGATATTACTTACCACAGAATTTTTCCCACAGTGGAGTTATGGTTACACACTAGAGTTTTTTACTGCTGTGAAAGCCAGAAATAACAAAGTAGCATAGCATAGAATAAAAATGCCTGCTTTTAAAATGGGAATGAAGAAATGAATGGTAAAACATCATATCCTCCATGGAAGAGGCTAAGACTGTGGGCTCTGAAAAATGTCTGCGTTCATGTTCTGGTCTTACCATGTCCCCTTTCTTAACTTGGACATGCTTTCTTAAGCCTGTTTTCCATTTGTAAAATTTGAGTGCCAACCCCATGGGGTCATTTCTTTCAGGTGTTCCAATGACAGTGGTTATTATTATTACTACTTCAAATGCTCTTGAAAATAGAGAGAGTAAGGGAAATTTTGGGTGCCTCAGCTTGAGAAAGGGAAAGCACTTTTGGGAATCTCCAGGAAAAAGACTTTAGAACACTTCCAGCCCCCACTGCTGGCCCCCTAGCTTCTGCTTGTGGCTCAGACTATCTTTCCTCCCAGGTGGCCCCCCATCTGTGCTCTCCTGTGAGTTTTTGGGACAACACATGGCCCCATATTTGAGGTCCCAGTTGACATATTAGGATGGAGCTGACACATAATTTCTCTGCCTTTATGGAGAAAGTGATGTCTTCCTAGTTTGGTTGTTACGATGGTTAAATGAAATAATGCATAGTACCCAGTGAATAGTGGTGCTTTAGAAAATAGTATCTCTCCTGGAGACATTTATGAAAAATGGAGGGGGTTGTCCATCTAAGAAGACTGAACTGATGTCTGCACGTGATCGCATTCAATCCTCCTTACTCCACAGGGTGAGCAAATGAGGCTCAGGGAGGTCAGATGATTTGCCCAAAGTCACTCATGTTTTTAAGTGGTACAGCTGATATTTCTATCCAGGTCCATCTGATGCCAACGACAAGCTAATTCCCACTAGTCTGTCACCAAGGAAATAGTTGTATCAAATATCCTGAGTGGTTCTCACCAGGGTCTCAAACAGCAGTTCTTTCCCTAGGAACCGAGCTCAGTCAGGGTTTCAGGTAGAAAGCTACTCTTTATGGCAAAACTAAGTCCCTAATATTGAAGAGTTAGCCCAGTCCACCTGGTTAAGCTTCACTGGACACTGAGAGTGAGTGAGTGTTCCTGCTCCCAGGGAACCAACCTTGAAATGGCCTGCGTGTCACAGGCCCCTTGCTGTTCCCTGTCAGCTGCTCCCAAGGCACCCGTGACAAAGATTCTAAAAGCACTCACAGGACCTTCCCTGCTTCTCAGAAAATGTTGGGGTCCTCGTGGCTGAAGTGATAGGTGTGCTGGCCTCCTGGCCCTTCTAAGTGATGGACGGCCTGAACCAGCTCTGTGGAGGCAGGCGATGGGTCGGTGAGATGGCGGCTCTGCTCCCTGGTGTGCCACACCAGTGAGTGCTTGACAGGGCGTGCTGGAGCGATGCCTCCGAGAACGCCAGAGACACAAGAAGCCCTGGGGAGTGTGAGAGATGAAGAGGAGGGGGACAAAAAGGGTGGAAACCACAAGAAGAAGAAAAAAGAGTAGAAAACAAAGAAGAGAAGAGGCATGATATAGGAAAGGGGAGGTGAACTGGGATGCATTCCCCACGTCAGCCTGGCTCTGTTTCACGGTTCTTTCCCTAAGAAAGCAGTCTTCTCCACCCCAACCCACCTTGGGCACAAGTCGATAGACAGTGAACCACAGGGAAGTTAGGGCATCCTCCCTCTGTGTGGCCCAGAAGTGGACTGGGGAGAATTTCAATGCTGGGATGAATCATGGCTGATGCTAGTGATTGGCTGAAGAGATCTGGTTTGGGAAATTTAAGGTAAATTTTTGTAGGACAAAAGAAGAAGCAGTTTAGGCATCAGGCCAGCAGCAAGGCTAATTGTCACAAAGAGCTGGAGGAAGAATTGGAGTGGTCCTCCCCTTTCCCCTGAGGAAGATGGCATGTGGAGGAAGGGAGATCTCTGTGTTGGTGCCAGGTGGGCCTTTGCATATACCACTCAGATCTTCCTAGGCAAGGACAGATGGAACCATATCAGCCTTCTACATTCCTTTTCTTATTTATGATTGTATTCCCCTAGAATAAAATGGCTTGTGCCTGCTGGTTAGACCTACCAGGTTGGTTCTTTATCTGGCAAGCTATATGTGATGAAAGATCCTGGGAAATTCCCAAGTAGTTCACTGTAACAGTCCAGAAATAACAATGGGAAAAAATTAGAAAAAAAATTTTGGATGGAGACTGGCGGTCATTTCATTAGTTTGCTGAAAATTCCTCTACAAATTTTAGATCTTACTAAAAAATAAAATGAGAAAAATGGTATATTTAACTTAACTGAATTTTAATTACTGGTTAATCTGAGGCTGTGTTCATTTTGTTACTATTTCCATTTCTCCCTTTAATTTTGCTCAGACTACTCTCATTCATCTTCTAGAGGTAGGAGAGAGGAACAAGATATCAGAGGGAACAGAGCTCTAAAAGAAGGCAAATCCCCTTAACTTTGCTGAAGTCTTTTACCATGCCTTTTTGGGATGATTTGGTTTTTGACCTTTATTTTGTTTTTGTCCTACTTCAAAATAATAGCCATTTATTTAACATGAACTCTATGCTCCTGTGTGGCACTGAAAACCTAATAACTCAACTCCGCAAACTGTACTAAGTTTCTCCTAATTCTCAATTTTCCCAGTGCAGCTGGATTGACTAGTATAAACCATCAGGGTAGTGTAAGGTTGCTAGGAGATGTGAGATAATAAGTGATCATATGTCAACACTATGCAACTTTCCTCATAGAACCCTTAAATAGCTTTCCATTATTATTAGGATCAAGTCAAAATCCTTGAATGGCCTACAAAGCCTACATGATATGGCTTCTCTCTCTAATTTTTCTTTTACCACTGTCCTCTTGGGTCAGTATTTTAGATGCATCAAAGTCCGGCCTGCCTCAAGGCATTTGTACGTATGTTTGTTTTTCCTGAAACATTTCTCCTTCCCACTTTTTCCCTGACCAACTTTGTTTACATGTCATATCTCAGCAAAGGCTAATCTGACCACCCAGAGTAGACCAGGCTTTTATGATATACATGCTCACAACATACTGAACTCTTTGTTTATAGCACAATTGCATCTGAATAGTTGTCACAACTATTTAGATAGTTACTTAAGTGGATCTTAGTTAATGGCTGAGGCTCTCTATGGGCTGTCACAGTTTGCCCCTGCTTGTCTAACATCTGTCTCCCTGATGGAACTGTGATTCTTAGAGGGAGGGACCACATCTGTCTCAAGCACTGCTGTGTCTCCAGCAGCCAGCATGCTGTTGGGCACACAGTAGAGCCCAGTGAACATTTTTACTGAGTGAATATTGAGCCCCCTGACAGTAACGGGTTGCCACTCTTCTCCCTACAGTGAGAACTACCTGGTGCGTTGGGGCAGCAAAGGCTTCCCGAAGGAGATTGAGATGCTCAACAACTTGAAGGTGGTCTTCACGGTGGGTGTGCGCTGTCTTCTCATTACCATATTCCTCATTCATAAGGATACAGTCTTGGAAATGAGGCTGGTCGATTGGTAAGGAGGGAGTTTGACCTCACAGAGCCCTGTTCTGGGCTTTCTGCAGAGATTCAGATAAGACGGAGAGCACTGTGTACCCCGGGAGGCTATTGGAGGGGTGGTCCTCTCCTCTCAATGTCTTCCTTCCTCCCTCTTTCTCACTCACATGTACACTAAAAACACATGCAGGGCACAGCACTGGGTAAACAAGCATATACCTCTTTTAGCAATAATGTGTATGTGAACTGGGTACAGCAACTATTCTGATTTTCTGGTTAAGTCATAGTTAACCAGAGTTTATTTCTTTGGTTCAGACCTTCTAAAACCTTCGCTAAAATACATCAGATATGCCTTCTTAGAACCTTGACTGACTCGGTAAATTGGATATTCTGAACATAACTAAGTCACAGATACTGCAGATCTTGTGGGACTCTGGGATCATCTTTCCAAATGCCAATACTCACTGGACAAGACATATGTAGAAATGCTGAAGTCAGCTGTTATTTGTATGACTTATTTCTGAGAGTGAACTTGACTTTTTAGCTCTGGAAAGGAGAAACAGTGGAAGGATGGCCGTAAGTGCTGTCATTTCCAGCAGAGAGCGCTCTCTTGTCCTGTTTCAGAAGAGTGTATTCAGAGCATGATCTTAAGATATCTAAGAATACTGGTGTTACCTGCAAGTTCCTTTGGGAAGAAGCACATTAATGAGATTTTTTACTGTGTTTGCAAGGGAAATCACAGAAGAGGACCCAGGGAGGGATTTGGTCATTGTCTGAACAGATGAGTTTGGTCCAAGAGTGACCGACATGCTGGATTAACCTACCTTGCTCTACAATAATTTTCCAGTTACAGCCCATTAAGTGCAATGTCTTACATTGTATCACAATTAGATTGGAGTGCAGCTGATTTATTTTGTTTGTTATTTCCTGGAATAGGCTAGAGACCTGGAATAAGATCATAGGTCCTAATTGCTTAGACAGAGTTTACTTAGCATATATAAATGTGTCTCAGTCCTGTTTATCTATTATCAGTTAGAAGGAGGAGCCTATTTATTTTCTTGATAAATAGGAGAGTCCCATGGGGCTTCCTAATTAAACCAAGAGACAGATGTTTCATGAGAGGGAGAGGGACAGGGTATCAATCAGTCGTTTGTTTTGCAGAGAACCAATTCATGATGTAAACACGTGGGAAAGGGCATCAGTAAATTTGTGTCACTCAATATTAATGAGAATGTGATCTGCCTTCATGGAATTCTGCTTGTCACCACCTCCTTTTCCTACAGAAAAAGAACTTGAGAACTTTGTTGACTGGTTCAGCAGACTGACACTTCCCTCTCTTGAAATGATGGGAGTCTTCTTGGGACAGGAAGGTCATGGTGCTCTAGCTTCTTTTATTTATTCAAGAGCTATTCAATGAGTACTTAATGTATCTAATCTGTGCAAGGTGCTGGGGATATAGCAGAGAATAAGCTGATAGGCTTCTACTCTCATGGTTTGATGGGAGGAATTCAGAAAATGAGTAAATGAATGAAAGACAAGAGAAATATCAGAAGGCAAACTATGTAATGCAGGTGATTAAAACAGAGTGGTGTGATACTGTTTGACTGGGAGTTACTTTTAATTGGGCACTGAGGTGACGTTTAAGTTAGAGATAAGACTTGGTAGGTATGTGCCTGCCTTGTCTTATTTCTCTTGTCTCTGGATGTTAGCTCTAGTATCCTCTTTGGGAGCAGAGCCAGAGGAGATGGCAATGGATCAGGCTGATGGTGGAATTCCTCTTTTTGCTTTATAAGCATTCATCTCCATAGCCCTTTAAGAGTACAGCAGCATATACCCTAATGAGTTTCCCTAAGGCTTTGTCCAGTTTGGGGGGTTGCTGTTAACATACAAAAACAAGACTGAACAATAAAAGGAATACTAATAAATTCTTAACTCAGGTGGCATGTGTTTTAAGTTTTATTTTCTGCCTCAGCTTCCCTAATATGTCTGAGTTTTATAAGGCCAAACTAGAAATAATTGGGAGACACTACAGAGGGCGACAGTTCTGAGTGAGGATTTCACATTTACCTACCCTCTAGACAAGTAGCCTGTGTTCAAGCATTTTGCTGTGCTTACATATGTTAATATTCTCCAGTGCCAACAGAATTATATTTTCTCACAGTTCTAGAGGCTAGAAATCCCAAATCAGTGTGTTCTCAGGGCTGGTTTCTTCTAAGGCCTCTTTTATTTTGGTCTTCAGATGGCTGTCTTCTGGTGTCTTCACACCGTCTTCCCTTGTATCTGTCCTGTTCTAATAACTTCTTAAAAAGACACCAGTTGTATTGAATTAAAGCCTAACCTAATGAGCACATTTTAGTTTAATCACCTCTTTAAAGGCCATGTCTCCAAATACATTCTAAGGAACTGGGGGGTAGGACTTCAACATAAGAATTTGGTGGGGGTGGACATAATTCAGCCTGTAACATCTAGGAAGGAATCTGTCAGGTGCCAGGAGCTCTGTGGCTCTGGAAAGCCTCTGAAAGATACCCATCTAGATATTTCAAAAACATGAAAAATCCTAATGGGAGGAGAAAAGTAATTAGGGGTGGAAGTCATTATAAAGGAAGCAAAGCTTGAGCTTTTAGGATGGAAAGGATTTGGATATATAGAGGAATAAGAGGTAAATATTTGAGGCCGAGAGGACTTAAATGCAGGAAATAGTGGGGAATCTGTTGGATAGGAACAGCTGGAAATGTATTGTGTCTAGGACCTTCCACGTCATCCAGGGAAGCTTAGCATGAATAGGGTAGGAAATAGGGAGCTATTAACATTGTTGGAGGAGAGAAATTAAATGATGAACATGACTTCTAAAGATGGGTTTGTACGGGATTTCAGGGCAGATTGGAGGAAGGAGTCAGGGAAGCCAGAAAAGAGGCTGTCCAACCATCTGAATGTGAGGTAATTGGCATCTCAAACTCAGTTGCCTGCAGGGTAAGGCAGGGAATGCAAATGAGTGAAGGGGCTTCTTTAGTCAGAAAGCCCCCTTCTCCCCGTCCTTCCCTTTCTCCCTACCCAGCAGGGAGACTTTGGAAAGTAGGGGAGCAGATGTCCATTCCTCCAGCTGTTGAAAGGACAGTTCTGTGTCAGTCAGGGTTCTCCAAAAAAACTGAACCAGTAGGATTTGATAGATTTATTTTAAGAATCTGGTCCATGTGATTGTGGGAGCTGGCACGTTTGAAACCTGTAGGGTTGGCCAGCAGGCTGGAAACTCAGGCAAGATTTCTATACTAGAGTCTTGAGACAGAAGTCCTCCTTCACTGGGAAACTTCATTTTTTGCTCTTAAGGTCATCAGTTGATTGGATGAGGCTCACCTACATTATGAAAAGTAATCTCCTTAAATTCAACTGATTATAGATGCTAATCAGACCTACAAAATACCTTCACAGCATCATCTAGTATTTGACCAAGTAATAGGCACTATAGCCTAGTCAAGTTGATACATAAAATTTAACCATCATGGGCCCCAAATAGAAAGGTGAGGGCTATGTTAGGGCCATGTTTTATTCCCAGAGACTCTATATACTCCCGTTCTCTTCCTCCCACACTAGTCAAGTGAGAGGCTGGGGATGGCCACTTTGCATGCGCCCGGCTCTTGTGAGCTGACAGGTTCTTCCCAGTGTATATGTCTGTGTGAAGATTAACTCAGAGGAGAAGCAATTACTTCCTAGTGAGATCAAGCCCAGGTTCTCTGCTCTGATGCCAACAGCGTGTCTTGCTGTTCCTTCTCCAGCTGATCCCACCTGGAAGGAAGTCCCAGGGACGTTGAAGCCTTTAGATTTGAGCAGGGGAGTCAGATTCTGAGGTGTTCTGGTGCCCTCCTGTGTGCCTTTCTGATGGTGAGAGAGAGATTATGGTAGTTAGGTTTAAGGGCTTTGGTGTCAAAGCAACTGGATAGTGTCTCCAAGGGCTAAGGTCATGACTTCGGACTAAGGTCCTTACCTTCTTTGTATCTCAGTTGCCCCATCTGTAAAATAGGGATGCAATAACAGTATCTATTTCAGAGAGTTGCTAAAGATCAAGCAAGACAAATGATACATGAACACTTAGTACAATGTATGAGACAGTGTCGTTCACGAGTTTCTCTGTTCCTCCTTCTGAGGGCACAGTTGAGTGCACTTCCCTGTCTCCCTTGAAGTTAGCTGTGGCCACATGCCTTACTTAGGCCAATGAGATGTGAGCAGAAATGATATGTGTGTCTTCTGGGTGGAAGCTTTAAGAGCCAATAAATGATTTGCCAGGTTCCCTTCCCCTGCTGTGGAGACAGTGGAAGCACTACTGTGATGAGGTAGATCATCTGTCAGCCAGGGGGGCAGAGAAAGTAAGCAGAACCCCCACCCACTTTCAATGGACTTGTGGACCTGAGCTAGAAGCAAACATCTGATGTGTTATCAGCTCTGAGATATTGGGGTTGTTTGGTGCCACAACAACCCAATCCTGAGTGATTTATATATATTAGGTTCTCAGTGAGCTGTAACTATTAGGATTTTTCCTTCTGCCTTTTGCCTTCTTCCTGAGAGGTGCTAAGCAGTGATGAGATGGATGGAGTCATCTGTAGCAAATGCTATTTTTGGATCCACCAGCTGGCATATACGGAATCCTGCCCATATAACTGATATTGTACCTCTTTTTGCCTCTTCCCATCAGTTTGAGGTGGAAGAATTGGGATTGAACACCAGAGTCCTGTCACTCAGTTTCCTTTCCCAAACTCACCTTTCTTATCTGTGAAATGGATGAGATAGCTTTGTTTTCTACATTTCCCAGGACTAATTGTATGATTGGTGCATGTGTAAGTGTTAAGCACATTCCCCAGAATTTACTATTACTAGGTTTCCTTTTCTGCTTTTTTCATTAGATGCATAACTATTTGTTTCCTGCCCTATAGGATCTTGGAAACAAAGACCTCAACAGGGATAAAATTTACCTGATTTGTCAAATAGTTCGAGTTGGGAAGATGGATCTTAAGGATACTAATACAAAGAAGTGCACACAGGGATTGAGGCGGCCCTTTGGGGTAGCAGGTAATGACACTCTCCACACCATTATCTTTCGGAGTGCACGTCCTATATGGCTTAATCTTAAATATTATTTCTTTTCCTCTCCTCCTTAACTCTCTAACCCCCAAAATTTATGCCAGACAACTTCTAATAACAACATTGCTGGTGACTAAATCAAAATAATTGGTGACTAAGTCCAGACTTATGATGACGACAGTAAATAATGGGATCCTCGTGTCTGGAGCTTGGGAGCATGGCACCTTGTGAGCAGTTGGTGCCTTCGCAGTCCAGCTTGGTGAAAGGGAGAAACAATATGGGTGAGATCTAATTATGAGCAGCAAATCATTAAAAAAATATCCGGACAGGAAATACAGTTACACAGAATGAGTCATCCACCACACATCTAAACTCCAGATGGAAGTGGATGTTTGGACACTTGGTGTGCCCAAATGAGGCTGCTTTAGGGCAACATCACCTCTGCATTTTTCTCCAACCCTCAGCTCTCTTGGGGTTTCCAAGACTTCATCATTCTTGTCCCACTTTTACGGTTTTTGTAATATTTGACTAACACTTGCACTATTATTTACCTAATGTACTTTCTTTTAATTAGCATTCTTTATTTAAACTGACGTACTCTTTTTTTTTTAAAGACAATTTAAATACCTGTGGAAACAGTCATTTGCTATGCCAGTTTTATTTCTTTTATTAAAATATACATTTTTAGTCATGTATAATTTATAATCTCTGTATATCATTTCTAAACCCAGTGTTCCAGGTTGCTAACTCAGGATACTCTGATCTGTACTCACAAACCAGCTGGCTTTCCAGCTAGTTCTCTGGCACTGCTTGCAGAGTGACGGATTGGAAGAAATGAAGCTAACTGGTTTTTTCACTTGGTCCTGGGGCCTTCATTTCTTTATCTGCAAAATGAGACACTTAGATCTGTTTGATCCATGACTTACTCTAAAAAGGTCTGATTCTATCTGAAGGACACTCCTGACATTACAATGCTCCTGTGAAGGCAGTGAGGGTCCTCCAACCTGACTTTAAAGTGTGCCTTTGCCCCCAGTTGTAGTTTGCGCTCTTTTGATTTCAGGTGACAGCAATCTTGTGGAACTGAAATGTTTCTGGGATAGATTGCTTCAGGAATAGCTAAATCCAGGAATTATAACGAATTTGCATTTCACTGTCAGCTCCTCTTTCCTCTTGCTGGCTTATTCTGAAGATGGCTGTCCAATTTGTTGGCCAGCTATTGGCCAGCTATTCTAAGTTTGCATCCTTTGAGCTTAGCAGTCCAGGGGAAAGAGAACACCTCTTTCCCATTAGTTTTAGCAGAACCTCCAAGAGCTTAAATATAGACCATCTGCTCATCCCCAAAGCACTTACCTTGGGGAGGTGGACATGGTTTTCTGATTGGCCAGGTCATATGAACATCTTTGGAGTCAACCATGTTACTGAGAATGGGCAAAGGGGGTCTGTTAGTCATAGAGAATGGTTGCTGGTCAGGTTCAATTAATAGTCTCCCCTCCTTCTCTTAGTTCCCCAACTCCCCTCTTAAGCTGTAAGAAGTCACAGGTTGATTATTATCTAAGGAATTTTAATGGTTCTCTGACCAAGGCCTGGAGTGTTTGAAGTATTTCATGTTCCTAGGGTTTTGGCTCTATTTGACTAGCTTTTCTCACTGTTCCTCTCCCATATCCACCATTTCTTTAATGTCCACTCTAATACAGGTGTTCTTCACCTTGGTTTTATGGACTTTTAATGGCTGATCTAAGGAGAAGTTACAGAGAATTGAGTATCCCTCTGCGGTGAATAAATTTCATTGGATTCTCAGATCCCACAGGGAGGCACTGCCCTTGGGTTTTGTGGGCACAGAAGACATTAAATACCTATCTGTCAAATCTAAGCCTAACTGCTGGAGTGCAGAGCCAGTCTTCTCTCTGCTCTTGGCCTCTGCTAAATCCTGGGTTCTGGGATGTTCCTCTGGCCTGCTGACCTCCCAGCTCACTTTGCCCAGAGTTATTTGCCTGGTGCTGCATCTTCTGAGCACTCACTGCCTGTATATTACCTGATGGGGCTCACTGCCTTTCTAGACTTTCCTGGCCCTACCTCCTGCCCTGCCAACCAATCTAATTGTCATCCCTTCCTGGGAGTGGGAGGGCATAAAGCATTAATTCATTTCTCTTCTTTTTCTAGTTATGGATATAACAGACATCATCAAGGGGAAAGCAGAGAGTGATGAAGAAAAGCAGCATTTCATTCCTTTTCACCCGTGAGACACCTCCCATTTCCTTCCATTCTCTTAAACTGTACCCTTTCTCATTGAGAGCTGCTCCAAAGCAGATGAACTGATTCCCTGAGTTGGTGATAGCCAGGTGGGGTCTCCCAACAGTAGGGCAGGATGAGAATGATTGTCTTAGTGCCAAGGCACTTGAAACCAATCAGTTTTTTTTTTATCCATTCATTTATCAAATGTTATTTATTCAACAGAATTTGAAAGCTGGCAGAGGGCTGGGCATAAGGAATGAAGAGGTGAACAAGATAAATATAGCCATGTCTTCATGGAGCTTATAATTAAACAGATAATCAATAAAACACCAATGCATTAATTACAAATATGACAGGAACCATGAGTCTGTGAAGCAGCAGCATATCAGGAACATATGACAGGGAGTCCTAACCTGGATCTCACAGTAGAAACATCCAAGACTTGAGAGAAGGGTAGTGAGGAAGGTAAATGTCCTTTCCCCATTCCTAAAAGGAGTCTGAGAAAGCAGGACCCCAGTTTGAGAAAGCTGTCCTCACTGTGTTACCCTCAAGGATGGTCCAAAGAGGAGGTGTTTTGTTACAGATAATGATGTCAGTGACTCTGGTTAAGGTATGTCATTAGGACTGAGCAGGCTCAGTAAAGTCTTTGCCACCTTGCTGAGGAGATAGATACTCCTTCTGAGGGCTTGGAAATCCTTTCTTTTTAAGAGTCTTCCTAGGAATGTAAAATGGTCCTACTTGTTGCATGGTATTCCCAAATTTCAGAGCCATGGTGATTTTGACATAGAGAGATGTGGCTCTTGATGGCAGATATGCTCTCTGATCTGGCACGGGCAGGCTCACTTCTCACCTGAGGTTTATGGAGGAGCTGGGCAACTTTCTGGAGCAAAGGAAACCACAATTTGAGGACCCTATCAGAGCATCACTTGGCCATTTTGTGCTCTCTTTTCCTTTCCAGGGTGACAGCTGAGAATGACTTCCTACACAGCCTGCTGGGCAAAGTCACGGCCTCCAAGGGAGACAGTGGAGGACAAGGTACAATGCCAGTGAGTGGGTGCGGCCTGACTCCAGCTTGGGAGGGCTTGATTCTTTGGAAAACATATCAAAATCCTGAACCTTGGCAAATGTAGCCTTCCTTCCAGACAGACTCTTGTGAAGAAGGGGAGCATGTGATCTGTAGAAATGGAAAGCACATGTCCTGAAGCTGGAAGGCATGTCCTAGTGTCCAAAGGAAGAGAGGAACTGGTGTGTCTGACTCTCTCCTATGTATCAGGGACTTTAATTAATGTTTCCTCATTTGAGTTTATCCTTTCTGCAGTCTTATGAGGTAGATGATATCCATCCCACTTTACAAAAGCTGTGCTTAGAGATGTGGGATAATTTGCCAGAAACTACCACTACTAGAAGCAACCAGGGAGATTCAAACCCATCAGTGTCTGGCTATAGAGCCCCTCTGCTTTCTACCAACCTTCCTCCCCCTTGGCTGGGTCACTGCAGCCACAGTGTCCTCCAGAGGCCCCAAGGGCAGTGAGGGTGGGAGGCTGAGACTGAGAGCACATCTTGAAGCAGGTGGCTCCTCATGGTGCACCTTCCCTTCCAGGGCTCTGGGTGACCATGAAGATGCTCGTGGGTGACATCATTCAGATCCGCAAGGACTATCCGCACCTGGTGGACAGGACCACTGTGGTGGCCAGGAAGCTGGGCTTCCCAGAGATCATCATGCCAGGTCTGGCCTTCCCCTGGGGTGGGTGGTGGTCCAGCTTGTCTAAACCATTTTCTTTCTAAAGAGTGAGTTCCTTCCTCTTCTACTGCCTTTTTCTATTTCTCTCGCTGACAGTAACAATTGAAAACAATTTTTTTGTATCCAAAAATATTCTATGCATTCAAAAAATAAATACAAATACATAAATATACACACATGCACTTGAGCCTCCTACAAATGGGATCACTCTTTATATGCCTTATATACCATTACTTTATATATACTTTATATAGTGTTCTGCAACTTGCTTTATCACTTAATACTTTATCATGGGCATCCTTTCTACTTTACCACATAGAGAATAATTCCATTCCTTTTGGAGGAGTATTGTCATTCTCTTAAATTTTTAAACTATTTTTTTTATTACCAGAGAAGTCCCTGTTCATTGTAAAATGTTCAAATAGTACTAACAGTGTAAAGTGAAACATTAAAAGCTCCCTCAAACATTTGTCTCCAGAAGTCACCACTGCTATTAACATTTTCCAAATGTGTATGTAATAAAATAAAAACAAACAAGATTCTATAGCTAAACCTTTGGAAACCTCCCTTCTGTTGTGATCCTGGGTCCTACCCTTGCTGCTTTACCCCTTCTTTCCACAGTTGTACGGTAGTGCACTGGGGCCTGCATCATGATTTATTTATACCTGCCCTACTGGAGACGTCAGTTCCTTGTGCATTCCCCTGCTGGATTTTCTATTCTTATTGCCCCCACCTCCCGCCCCCCTCACACATTCCTGAAGACCCACCCCACCTTGTCCCTGACTCCGTGTTCCTGGGACACATGAAAAGTCGCTCTATCTACTTCTGCAGAATAAAAAAAATCTGTGATGTCTATGGTTATTATTCGTGGGCCAAGATTAGTTCAATTGGAGATTTCCTTTGCCTTCCCAGAAGGTGTCACTAGAGGATGAAAATTAAATGTTTTAATGGAGAGAAAAATATGGCCAATTTTGACCATCCTACCTATCTTTTTGGAACTGATTTCCTGCTGTTCCTCTATCCCCTCGTTACCCACTACTCCAGTCTCCCTGATGAGGTAAAAATTAAAAATGCTTTTTCCAAACAGTTCTGACTTTATTTTCATTAACAGACGTCCGGGGGGGGGGGGCACTTCCCCTCTCTATGCCCTCTCCATGCCCGTTAGTCAGTGTCTCTCCTGCTACAGAGACTCCAACACTTGTCTCTCTCTCTCCCTCTCCCTCAGGGGATGTGAGGAACGACATCTACATCACTCTCCTGCAAGGCGACTTTGACAAGTACAACAAGACCACTCAGAGGAACATGGAAGTGATCATGTGTGTGTGCGCAGAGGATGGCAAAACCCTGCCTGTAAGGGACTCAGCTGTTCCTCTGGGGGACAGGGATACCCTCTGCTCATCAATTTGCTTTTCCCTTCCCCAGTCTGCTTTCTAAACGTCAGGTGCCTTGGAGATGCTGTGGAGTAATGTGATCTGCATCTTTAGAGCTTGGTTAGCACAGCAACCCATAAGACCTCATGCTGTTCTTTCTTTCTACTAGTACAGTTTTTCACTGTCTGTTCCTTTCCTTTAATGACCCCTTCTTCTTTTTTCTTTTTCATTTTTGGCTTGGCCTCAGCTTATAGGTTAGCTCTTTGCAGTTAAAATGTTGTTCTTATAGAAACCTGAGCTGGTTTATTCAGGCAAAATTCATGGCAAGAAAAAGGATCAATACAGAGCCTTGGGCTGGTATGAAGACTCACGAGATCCTCAAAACAGACATTCCCAACACTTAATCTAACTCCCTACTGCTCAGCCAGAAATTCTGGTGGAAAGCCTTATTCGTAAATTGGTCTCCAGAGGGCCAGCAGAGTGTGTTCAAGAATGCAAAGCACGTTGCTATAAATATTTATACAGCATATGTCCTGTACAATATTTGTCATGTGTGTTTACATTTATTTACTTATATTTCCTTTAAGGTCGTCAGCAGTTGTGTCCAGTGTGTGGGAGGGTTTTGCTTCTCAATTTCTCCTTTTGGAATACTTAACTGAAAATAAAATCAGCTCTCAGCAGACATTTCAGTGTGGGCAGACAGTCCTCTTAGGCCACAGTAGGTGATCAGGTAGCACATAGGGTGGGGGTGTGGTCTTTGGTAGATCATAAGGTCTAGCTGTGAGGCTTGGAGCTCAGGCAGAGTTTGTTACCCTCTACCTAGGAATAACTAGCATTCATAGAGGAATTACCATGTGCCAAGCACTGTGGTAAGTGTAATTCATTTCCATTATTACTACCATTTTTCCAGAGGGGAAACTAAACCTTTGTCAAGCGAAACAGTTTTCCCAAAGTCATAAAGTTAGTTCGTGGTAGAGATGAGGTTTGACTCCAGGTTGCAGGCCCTCTAAAACACCTCACTGTAATGCCTATATATTTAAAAAAGGTTCCAGTTTACTTCTCATTTTTTAAAATGAAGCTAATAACCACTTCTATCAAATTCTGGGAAGATTCAAAATTATTTTTTAAATTTAAAGAAATCCCCACAATTGCCTTTTTGTTGGTAAAGATTGGTCCCATTAGTTAATATCTAGCTGAGCAAAATCCACATGTTCAATTCATCCTCTTTTTATTGCATCCTGAAACTTTTCTGAAAAGTGAAATAAATGAGAGATACTTTGCTCAAAGGAGCACAAAGGAAGAGAAGAGGGTTTTTATCTGAAAGGGAAATTGCATTTCATGAATGTATAGGCCATTGCTTTGAAGTTATTTTTATTCAGCTACCTGTTGGAGAAGTTTTACACCTCAACTTCAATTTTTAAAACAGTGATATTCTTGCCTTCAGGGCTGCCGAGGGACAAATTAGAAGGAACAGTTAACAGGAAAGCCAGCGTCTTATCTAGTTTCTGAACCATTCTTTTTCTACCTCTGCCACTCTTTTGGGTCACACCCGACCAGGCTGAGCAGATGTACTTATCAAAGATGAATATATAAGCAGATATTCTAAGGGCTGAAATGGAGAGGTAACTGTGGGGCATGGTGATAATTTGTTGTTTCCTCTGTTAGGGGAACTATGGGGGAGTTCAGCTGACTGAGAGTTGAAAAATTGCTAAGGAAGCCTGGGGGAGACATTTCTTTTTCTATCTGCAAAAATAAATATTACTGCCTACCTAAGTGTCAGGCAGCACCCTCAGACACTCCTGTCTGATACTGGTGGGATCCTGTGAGAACAGTCTCCTCCAGGGATGTTGACCTCTCCCTCTGCCCCAGCCGTACACCACCCTGGGCAGAGAGGGCCCAGAGGACAGAGTGAGTTACACTTGTCCTTGCCTCACATTGGTGCCTCAGAACTTTGCTCAGAAGAGGCCACAGCCGAGAAGCTGACACAGTGGGTTCAAGGATCAAACAGTCAGGGTTCAAATCCCAGCCTTTCTTCCTATTAGCTGTGTGATCTTGGGAAAGTTTATTGGTGTATAAGAAAGGAATAATAATCTCTTCTTTGTGGGGTTGCAGAATAAACAAAATGGTAGGTGTAAGGCAGCTGGAATGCACTTAGGTAGTTGGTAGCAGGAGGGAGGGTCACACTCAAAGAAGGCTGACTAACTGCAGGTTGAAGTGCTGGGCAAGAACTGAGGGGGTCAGATAGAGAATCCAGTGTGGATGCCTGAAGCAAGTTGAAGGAGAAATAAAAAGGCTCAGATGCCAGGCCAAGAAACTTCTGCTCTTCTGATACGAGCTAGTTTAAGGGGATAGCAGCAAGGAATGGGGGCAGTGTGGTATAATGGTTAAGGCCATGACCTCTGGGTCCAGGCATCAGGGTCGAAGCCCAAATCAGCCTAAATTAGCAGGATGACCTTGAGCAAGTTACATAATGTCTCTATCCCTAGATCCTCTGTCTATAAACGAGACTAGCAGTAACAACTTGCTGTTGTGAATGTCAAATGCAATATTCTATGTAATAGGTGTTTATTAAAGGTAGACATTTGTACAAGAATACAGTAATAGTATGGCACTAGAGTAGTCTTCTGATCCCTTCCTTGTGGACACTAATTGACATCTTCCCATAATAGCTGTATCTGTGTAGAACATTTTCTAGCTCTCAAAATGTGTTCCTATCCATGGAATTATTTGTTTCTTTGTTGTGAGATAAACAGGGCCTATGTTAGGAACCTGACTTTTCTTTCTGCTAACGTATGTCTGCCTAGCCCAAGTCAGCATTAAAGCCTCCAAGCTTCCTGATTCCTACTTAGATTTTCTTCAACTGACCTGAAGCCAACTAGGTGCTCTTATGTTCATTGGAGACCATGGGGTTGGGCAGTGGGGAAAATTATTGAAGAGGCTTACTTGAGATGTATACAAATCTATGTTTTCCCTAAATCTAGGCTCAGTCCCTGGTCATAACACTCTCTCAACACACTTGGCACCATTCAGTTTTTATCTCTGAGGTGCTGAGGGTAAGGGCCTTGTCATAGGCCATACTGAGACGTTTTACTCCAGCCAGAGGCAAGAAGAAATTTTCATCAAGATAGTTTTTTGGAATTCAGTTCCCTGCTGTACAACAATTTTACTTTTACCAGAGATATATGTGCATTTCCAGATTTTATAAGCTATAGGGGATTCACTGGAGCTACAGAAACTCTAAGCCCATAAATGTCACTAAATATAAATCTTGGGAGGCTGAAAGGCATCTAGGTAGTTACAAGAAGGAAAACTAGACATAAAGTTAGAGGGTCTGAGATGTAGTTCTAGCTCTGCTACTTTTTTGGATGAGTGACTTAAGCTCTCAGGGCCTCAGTTTATTCAGTTGTGAAATGGGGATAATGACAGTACTCATCAGAAGTGGTTATGAGGATTGATTTAAGTGAGGTTTTGTGTGAAAGGGCTTAGCATAATACTAGACAAAAAGCACTCCCTGAATGTTAGAAAAACATTGGAAGCATGTTTGTAGTTCAACGACTCAATGATTTCTGAAAGGTTCCATCCCATTGAATACAAAGAGTTATGTGTCTTCCCTCATTTCTAGTTCACTGGTTATCCTTGTTTTTTTTAGAGAAAAGTTCTGAAGGGACACTGTATCCTTATTTTCAGATGGGTTCATTTTGGCTGCAAGTACCATCGGTGTTAAAACTGAACTCATTCTTTCCTGTAGCTCAGAAGTAAAGAGGGAGCATTCCGATGAGAAGGGTGGGATTCTCCTTCCCACAGGCTAACTTGGTTCACTGGGGATAGTAGATTGCCTGCTGGTGGCCAGCTTTGGTCATTCAAGCTGATGGTAGAAGGGGAGGTCAAGGATCCCTTGGCACATCTGATGGGATCCGGTGAGAGGCATGACCTCTCCCGCCATAAAAATATCTAGAGACACAGTTTTGTAATTTTGGGGCCTGGAACTCCAAAATCAATCCTCATGTCCCTAGATCTTTGGAGACTTGAGGTTAAATTCTGTTGGTCTGGTATAAAAACCACACTTCGTCCTCTTCTGGGTGACCCTACCTGGATCTTGTTTGGGGGCCAAATAGTAGAAGGAACAGAGAGAGATA
Organism: Manis javanica; assembly: GCF_040802235.1. Classification (NCBI taxonomy): domain Eukaryota; kingdom Metazoa; phylum Chordata; class Mammalia; order Pholidota; family Manidae; genus Manis; species Manis javanica. The sequence continues at coordinate 50,360,641 of NC_133156.1, forward strand.
GAATTAGGGACTGGCAAACTCTATTAGAAGATAATCCCTTGTTACTCTGAGGGTTATTTTCATGGCAAAGAATATCCTATACAGGTATGCTTGCTCTGTGCACTCTTTACTCACAATGTCCTTCCCATGTTTCTGTTCAAAGCCACTCAGAATCTTCCTTCCACTGTCATCACCTCCAAGAAATCTCTGAATCTTAAGACTGCACTTACATGTCCCTTCTCTGTCTGGTAGTAGTAAGGACATTAGTCTGTCATCACACTGCATTGCTTAGTGATTTGTCTGTTCGTCTAATGACCCTTCCACCAAACTGTGAACTCTCATGCTGGGTTTAACATCAGACTCATGCCCATTCCCCAGTGCTCAGCATGGGCCTGATATCCAGAAGATGCTCCATAGCTGTGGCCTCCCTCATCCCTCTCTATACTTGTCTGTCTGTTTCAAGTCTGAGCTTCCTTCCTTTGTCCAGCTCCCACTGGCACTCTGGTTTGTTAGCATCAGAAATCCATCCAAACAAGCTGCTGCTTGACTGAACTGAGCCTGTTTGTAAACTTTGTGCACATTCAGATTTAGTAAACAAATAGGATTAATAAGATTGTCAGTGTGCAGTAACTCCAAGGCTGGTTACCATTTACAATAAGGCAGTCACGTCAGCGCCTGGCATGCTCCAGTGGTTTCCAGAATGCAACTAATAGAATTTCTGTAGTTAAGCAGCTGTCACTCCTGGGGCCCAGGATGTTCATGTATAAATCTGTAAGATGGAAGGGCATCTGGCAGAAGGGTTGGTGAAGGCAGAGTTTTTCCAGACCCGAAGGCCAGTATGGGTCTTGGGATCAAAATTGTCCAAGCACAGAAAACGGCAATCCTGTAGTGTTTTTTCTCTGTTTTTTTTTCTTCTATCAGAATGCAATTTGCGTAGGAGCTGGGGACAAGCCCATGAACGAATATCGGTCTGTTGTGTACTATCAGGTCAAACAGCCACGGTGGATGGAAACAGTCAAGGTAATGATAATGATTAGTAATAATAGCAACCAACATATCTAGGGGCTTTGAGACACCATCCTAAGATCTGAAGTAATACCCTGGCTTCTGTCCGGTGGCATGTCAGGCAGTGGAAATGGTGGCCCAGTGGGTGAGCACCCTGGTTCTCCTGTTCACCCTTCATTGTCTCAGGACGAAGTCACCATGGAATTGTTAGATGGTCCTGTTGTGGACAGTGTCCAACCCATGAAGCTGTGTCATTCCACTCAGCAGTGAGAAGTAACAGAGCTTGTGAAAATATGTGAGGCTATAAATGACCACTTAATGCCTGAAAGGTACCCTACTGGGAGGATGCCTCAGATGAAAGTGGCACTTTCACAAATATTCACACACCAGATCGTCACACTAAGCAGAAGGAATATTGTATATTGGAAGAAGAGTTTGGAATTCATTCAATGAACAGTGAAGCTTGATTACAACTTCAAATCTCTGTCTTGTAATTAGTAGCAGTTTTTACTCACCCTCTGCTCTGAACCCAAATTCAAGATATTTAAATAACTTTCTTTTCAGAGGTAGCAATTCAAACCTCAGTGGTTCTCGCCTTGTCACCTATCTTCCTGTTTTCCTTAGTGGGTCTCCCTGTACTCATTCTCTTCAAAATGATGATCTGCCCACTTTGGGGTCAGAAAGCTATTGGACCAGGTTGCTTTTGTCTTCTCTGTGCTCTCTTGCATCCCAGTTGCATCTCTTTGCTAACCCTTATCACATGATTGTGTTAATTATGCGGTCCATGAGCTCTTTGAATTGCAGGGGCTCTGCCTTACATCAGCATGGCCGGTGCCTCACATGGTTGGGGCTTAAACGAACAATTCAACACATAGTGCAAGCATGAATTGGCCTGCAGCTGCCCATGCGGTTTTTAGTTCTTTTGCTCTGTCTCAAACACAAAAACAGTAGACCTCTTCAGGCTCAGATTTCATTTTCTGAAGCAGAAAGTGGTCCAAAGTTTACATTTGTTCGGCTTTTAATAGTCACCTTTACAGTATAAACTTGTCCTTTTTTTAAAAAAGTTGTTTCCTCACAGGTAGCTAAGCTTCTCTGCTTTGGCCCGAATTGCACATTACATAGAGAACTGCGAGGCTTCAGGAGATAGTGCCGTCCAGAGCAGGCCTAGAGCATCTCAGTCAAGGGTGCAGCAGACCATCCACTGGACAGTGAGACTGGGTTGACCAAGGGTCCTCAGAGGCAAAAGCATCTGGACATGTGTCCAATCAAGGATGGGAATGAACCCTAGGATTTTTCCGTACATTATTGTGTTTAAGCATTTTTAGTAGTTTGTATAAACAAGAGTCCTCAAGCATACCCCCGAATGACCATTGTTAATTTGCTAAGCCTGATGTATTTGCCAGAACTCCTGGAGTTATAAAGAAAGTGGGCATTGTACAGTTTGCAGTGCATCAAATCCTGTGCTAAAGTTATGTAACTTTTACATCAATTTGGGGAGATTCACTTTTCCTCACTATAATTTATAGTCTTCTTTTCATTGGCTGGGAGTGCAGTTTGCCAAATGGATTACATTTGGTACTTTATTTTCTCTTCATAGGTAGTTCTTATGTCATTTATTTACAGTTCATCAGGCTTGATGGATGGCTAATAAATTGGCATGCAGCACTCTCAGTTAAATGGTCAGGCTGCCTTTTGAGGGGGGGGTGCAGAGGGCTGTTTAACTGGTCATCTCCTGAGCTCTGGTTTGTTCCTGTTGAGGTGGCTGTCCCTATTGAAGACATGCAGAAGATCCATCTGCGATTCATGTTTCGACATCGGTCGTCCTTGGAATGTGAGTCGCCAGTCAAATCTTATCTCCACAGTTCCCTTACGGGGGAGGCGAGTGGGGTAGCTGGGTGGCCTATACTGCTATTATTCTCTTTCCTGACCTTATGATGCTATTTCAGCAAAAGATAAAGGAGAAAAGAATTTTGCCATGTCCTATGTGAAGTTGATGAAGGAAGATGGGACCACTCTGCATGATGGATGCCACGACTTGGTTGTCCTAAAGGTACCATGAGTTGGAATTAATTCTGCAATGAGAGGGGTGCAGGAAGAGAAGGGGAGATGACAGGATCGCTCAGTGGTTAATACCAGGGACCCTAGAATCACACACACCAGGGCTTATCAGCTGTGTGGCCATGGACAGAGTCTTAATTTTCTGCCTCTGTTTCCTCATCTGTGAACCCTCAACGAATAATTGTGAGGATCATATGAGACAGGTCACATAAACACTATAATGATGGGTATATGAAGTGCTCACTAAATGGAAAAGGTTACTGTTCCAAACAGAATGGGCTATTGACTCTGTAAGTCCCCCTGTGGTTTGTGTAGAAGATCAGCAAGAAACATTTGAGAGAGGCCTCATTGTCACTAATGGAAAAATATTAGAATTTGGGGATCTGATCCTGCTGTTGACTAAAACTGGAATCATCTCACATGTCTTCCTGAGTCTCATTTTCCTTTTCTTAAGTGGTAATTGTAATATTTATGACAAACCAATGAGATGACCCATGTGAAAGGGTCATGTATAAAGGGCACACAGATGTCAGCCATTGCTATTTTGTATCATAAGACTTGGATTGTTTTTGAGAAGTGGGGAAGTATCTGCCTTGATGTTACATGCATGTGTTCCCACAACCCCTCCTGTGACAGAAGGATGCCTATGCTTGTGCCTGACTAGAAGCAAAGCACATGGCTATGAAAGAGGGCAAGTCTAAATGGTTGGCCCAGGGATCAAACCATTGCCTTTGACTTTCTCAACCTTGGAGGCTGAAATCACCCTTTTGCTAGTGTTTTGCATGGCCAATGGCTTCACATGGTAATTTTCATGACATGGCACTCTTTTTTGAGTCTTTAACTTTTCCAGAAGTCCTGTCCCTTTCTTCTGAACAGCCTCTGTTTTCTCATATATGACACATCAAGGTAGTTCTTGGCTTGAAAGCCCTTCTTCCCTAATAGATTCTGAATTCATTAGGGGAAGAGTCTTACTTGCAACCAGTTTTCAGTTTACTCGCCTTCCTTCAGCCTCATCTTGAAACTGAGGGGGATAGCATTATCAAGGACAGTAACAGTGACAGTAGTAATTGTTGCAAGGCTTAGATGAAATGAACTAAGGCCCTTAGTGCAGCATCTGGTCCAGAGTAAGGGCTCAATAAATGTCAACTCCTGTAAAGCCTAATCATTCATTTCAGCATGCCAAGAGACTTACATGTCTATCAACTCTTTTACGGGCTCTGTATACATCATGCCTATTTTTTCTGCTTAAAGTTTCTAGGAAGTAGGTAATATGATTAATCTCCAGTTTAATCATGAGAAAAATGAGACACAGAGATGCCAGGTAAGGTACCCATGATGACACAGACTTGTGAATGGTAGAATAGTGTCTAGATCCCAGGACTTTCAGACTCCAGTGCCTTTGCTGTTAGCTTCTCCTTTATGCTGATTCTTTAACTCACTGGTGAGCACATGTTAAGATGTCAAAAAGTATAGAAGGAATGAAGATGGCCTGTTTGGGAATCTTCAATTCCCTTTGTGTTGTTAATGAAGTGTACAGAGCCTTCCATTGGTTGATCAACTCCTTTTCCATAATGTAACAGTGGGTTTTTGCCTATTGTGTGGAAAAACAGCCCTGCCACACCAACTGATGTTTATTGTTTGTCTGATGATTTTCCTAATTCTGACCCTCCAACCTTACCATGTGTAAGCTAGCTACTGCAAGCTGTGTGGCACTGAGCAAGTACTATGCCTTGGAGAAGTAACCAAGGTATTGTTTTCAGGGGGAGAGCAAGAAGATGGAAGATGCTAGTGCTTACCTGACTCTTCCTTCTTATCGACACCATGTGGAAAATAAGGGGGCCACCTTGAGTAGAAGCTCCAGCAGTGTCGGGGGACTCTCTGTCAGCTCCCGGGATGTGTTCTCTATTTCTACCCTGGTGTGCTCCACAAAGCTCACCCAGAACGGTAATGGAACCATTGAGAGTTGCGAGTGTATGTGCGTGTTTATGCATATATGTGTGTGTGAACGCATGTGTAAGCCCAGGGAGGTCCTGATATGGACAGTTTAGGCCAGTAATAGTAATTCTGCTCATATGGACTCTTATTTTAGTGGGCTTACTGGGCTTGCTGAAATGGCGCATGAAGCCTCAACTGCTACAGGAGAATTTAGAAAAATTGAAGATTGTCGATGGAGAGGAAGTTGTGAAGGTCAGTGGGGCTTCATTTTGTTGGTATTCACCTACCAGTGACATAGTTTTAAATCGTGAAGGTCTTCAGAGGAGAAATGAAGTACTGAAGGAAGTGGGACCTTTTCTCTAATAATGAGGCATAATGTCCAAAGTTGCCATGAGAAACCTTTCCTGGGAAATCTGGCAGGTAATTTGATTCAGTGATGCTGAATGTTGAGTGGCATAAAAACTATGGTTGTGCTCAGTCTCTGGAAATAGATCAGCCCGGATGTAGATTCCAGCTCACCCACTTGCCAACTTTATGTGATAATATTATGAATATGACACATTTCAGAGGATGGTTGTGAGCATTCAATGTGATAGTATTAAAAATTACTCAGCATAGTCTCTTATACATAGTACACAATGATTAAATAAAGCATATAAAACTTGTAAAGTTCAATAAATAGTAACTATAATTATTTTTGTTGTATAAGTTGCTATAGTAGTATGACTGCTTAATACTACCTACACGTTAATGTTAGAGATTAAATATTCCTGGTCCCTACTGTTTGGAAAGCAATGTGCATTAAACATGAAAAAGGGAAAGACATCAAGGCTCACATTTTAAATGAAACAAGCAGAAAACAATGCAAATGTCAGACGAATTGTTGTGCCCATGTGGTAGTGGAGAATGTAGTGTCTGAAGTGCAGATCTAACTAAAGCAACCCTCCTCTCCAGCATTACGAATTGGAACAAGTGTTTCCTAAAGGTCCTGGTGATCTTGTTTCCATGCTGATTACCCATCAAAGATAGGTTTTTGCCTGTTCTTGGATTTCATAAAAACTAAGTAATAAAGAATGTCCATTTTTGTGTCTGACTTATCTTACTCTATACAATTTTCATGGAGGTAATCCTCATTGTTATATGTAGAAGTAGTTTGCTCTTTTTTATTGCTGTGGAATATTCTGTTGCATGAAAATACCCCCGTATATTCATCTACTCTGCTGTTGATGGACAATTGGGTTCCTCCAGGTTCTGGCTCTTGTGAATAAAGCTCCCTGAACCTCTTGAGCATGACATGTGGTCAATATGTGCTCTGATTCTCTTGGGCATACACTGAGGAGTGGGATTTTTCTCTTACCTGCACTCTCTTCCTTAACATGATCTTCATAATTTTGTCCAGTTCCTCCAGGACACTCTGGACGCCCTCTTCAACATCATGATGGAGCATTCTCAGAGTAATGAGTATGACATCCTCGTCTTTGATGCTTTGGTAAGAGAGAGGAGACAGGTACTAGTGACAGTAGACATGAATGTATATCTCACTGTGAGAACATAGAACTTGTGGCTGTCTTGGCCCTTTTCATGAATTTTTTGGAGGCATTGTAGTGTTTGGCAACCAGACCAGTGAATGAGCTGCTGTTTCCTTTCCTTTGTTTCATGTTCATTGGAAAGCATGGACAGAGTGAGTGAAAGGGGAGTTTTAAATGTTGATATTAGGTTGGCACGGTTGAAAGCACAGGAAGCTGGATATCACGAATCATCACTTTAACTTTCCATGAGTACTGGGAGTGAGTCCTTGGCCACGTTGCAAAGCACCCAAAATGATTCCTAACTCCCCTTTTACCTTCTTCTATCTTGTTGTCTCCAACTTACCAGAGTCATCGCACTCCTTCTGTCTACCTAGAACCTTTTACAGTGATACTCCATCCAGATCTTTCCACTTTCCATCTTACCAAATGGTCTCCTCCTCCTCCCTCTGTCCCAACTCATCTTTTCTCATATCATGTTAAAATAAACAGAAACATCAACATTAGGGTATCAGTGACCAAGAAAGTCTTAATAAGTTAACAGAGTCTTAATAAGTTGTGTCAGTGACGTATACCTTTTTAAAGAGGTTGCTTGGGGACAACTGTGACTTAATCTAATGCTTCCCAGAGGGTCTTGGAGAAAGCTCGTCATAAGAAAAGATGCTTTGTGACAAAAATCCTTTGATTAAAGAACTTAGGGAACCATTGAACATAACGTGAACTCTGGGAGACTCACAATGTAAGTATGTTAAAGGCTCTGAAAAGTCCTGCAGTAAAGAAGGCAGTCTAATGATGGTAACCTGAAATTTCTCAAAGATATCTGACCATGAAACTTTTACAATGCCCTGTAGCACACTTCATGAAATACTTTTAGGAGAGATACGACCTTTATGAAAAGTACTAACCATATATCTTAGGGAGCTAATTCATGGGCAAAAGAATTTTAACAGAGGTTTAGTTATACCTTGTGAATATGGCTTCCTGCCCTGGGTCTGCCCCCAAACACTTATTCCTTGACTCTTCCTCAGATCTACATAATAGGACTCATTGCTGACCGGAAATTCCAGCACTTCAACACCGTTCTGGAGGCTTACATTCAACAGCATTTCAGTGCTACCTTGGCTTATAAGTAAGTAACTCTATATATGCAGATTTCTTGTCCATCTCCTACTTGCCCTGCCAGGATGCCTAAAGTAAAAGGAACTTGAGTATTTTCCTTTTGTTACCAATCTATGTGAGTTCTCCCTTTTCGACCAAACTCAATCCATGCCTGGTTTATTTGGATTAAATAAAATCATTCAAACCCAAGGTTGGGATGAATATTTTATGGTGGCTGAAGTACATGAAAACATTCATTCATTCATTCAGTCAGTCAGTCAATTATTATTTACACAGCAGCTACCTGTAGTAGACAAAGGGATTCAAAGGCTCAAGAAAAGAAAGTGCACATGCCAAACAGCTCATTGTAGCTTGGGATAGGGAACTGAGAACTAGAACTGGGAAGTGACGCTGTGGAGGTTGGTGGATGCCAGTTTGCGAAAGGGCCTTGAAAGGCAGACCAAGTAATTTGAAGTCTGCCTTGCTGGTAAAAAAGAAACATGGAAATTTCCTAGGCAAGGGAGTTGCATGCTAGAAATATTTTCTATAGGAAGCAAGCACAGAAAAGGACATTATCACCATTATTACTTCCACTTGCATCCTAATTGTGACTAGTTTTCCTAGTCAAAAAAAAGAGATTTATTTTTGGTCACTCGCTTTTCCTTTGCTGGCTTTTTATGGGTGGGGAATACTTCTTTACTCCTTGCATTAAATACATGTATTTTTTTAAGCAGAGTTATTTTTATGGTTGCAAATGAGTGAGCTTAGCTGTACCACTACCCTTAATGTTTGACTGAATGCTTTATAATTTACTGAGCAAATTAATTACCGTGCTCTGGGTTGGAAAGAGATGTATTTTGAAAATATAATTCCTTATTCAGGAAGTTGATGACGGTACTGAAGACCTACTTGGATACTTCTAGCAGAGGGGAGCAATGTGAGCCAATCTTAAGAACTCTGAAAGCTTTGGAATATGTATTCAAGTTCATTGTTCGGTCAAGGACATTATTTTCACAGTAAGTGCTTATTATGTAAGAGTGATTGATTAGCTCTGCAATTCCTGTGGGATACAATAGAATTTATGCTACTGTTAAAAAATTATAACCAGCCGTTGATCAAAAACAACTTAAAAATTCAACTTGGAGAGTTAGAAATAGGTAGTAATTGTTCCCTCTGAGTTCATTTGGGAAAAAAAAATCTTAACATGTTGTAGGGTTATGTTTCATCTAATGAACATGATTTGTGATTTGAGGCTCTCCTGCATTTCCCTATCATTCTTCATTTGATTCTTGAGATATGGTGAAAACTTTCCAGGAATCTGTATTCAATGATAGAGGTGTGGGGAGTGGAGAGGGCAAAACTCAGGGAATTTGACATATATTGGCTGTAGGAGGTTTGTGCATGACAGATGTGCTGGTATTTGCAGTTGACCTGTCTGTCTTTGAGATCCTAGTGGCCAAAATGTCAACTGATATGTAAGAGCACCTAAGAGATTTGAGTTTGGATGGTCAGTATTACAGAGGTTAGTTGCTCTTTTGAAGGGCTTTAGAGAAGGAGGCATTCAAATATAACCTTCAAAAGAACAATTTACATTCATCTTGGCCATAGGCAAAGTTAGACAAGGGATTGATTGTGCATGTGATCAGGTTGGATGTGTGTTATGGGAAGTATGAAAAAAGCAGTTAGGGAATATAGTCCCTGTATTCTTATCAGTGAAAATAAAGAACACACAACTCAAACTGACTTAGGGAGAATAGGATTTTATTTTATTACACATTTTTAAAAATTCCAGTGGGTATATTGGTCTCTAGCATGGCTGGGTCCATATACTCAATATCATCAGGATAGTCTCTGTTCTCTCTAGATCTTGGCTCTGCTTTCTTTTTGTTGGTCACCTTCTGAGGCAAGTTTTATACATGGAAGCCATGGGAAGCCTCAGGTTCTTATTCTAGCTTAAGAAGTCCTAGGTTCCTAGGTTCCATTTAAATCCTATGCCAAGAACTGGCCTGAATCATGTGCTAAGGTCTTAAATGATGTAACCAGGGGAACAAATATCAGATTGTGTAGTTGTGGTCACAGGTGCACCTCGGGAGCCATGAGTTGGATCAACCACTTAGGTGTAGACTTGCTTACTTGGTTTCCCGAACAGATGGTTTCCCAAAAGAAAGCAGAAGTCTATAATAATCATACTGATCATGACCATGGGTGGGCTGTGAAAGTTTCATACTTGACAAGGTATCTGAAATGCATAATCATTTGTTATTCTTCTAAAACATTCTTTGATATTCAGGTGATGAATAGAAAGACATGAGTGTCTTGAACCATGTCACAAAACATGTCACTTAGGTTATTGTAAAAATAATATATCTGTTTCAATTCACCTGGTTTGTCAGTTAGTCAAGGCAGACTGTGTAATGAAGACCTGGGGATATTCTTCCAAGTTCAGGAGATACTTGCCAATTATTTGACTATAGGAGACAACTGTGGGTCTTTCTAAGGGTTTACTTTCTTGGTGGAGTTCAGGGATTCAGACATTGTAATTCCAGATTAACAGGCAAAGTATCTTATTTCGTCTTGTAAATGAGAACTTCAGATCTACAAGAACATACCTTTTCTATTTATCATATTATCTGACCCAGCTTTTCCTTTTGGTTTATTTATTCTATTATTTTTCCTCCCTCCCTCCCTCCATCCCACCCGCCCTGTGCTCCTTCCTTCCTTCTTTTTGTCCTTCTTGTCTTATCTCTCTTAGTCTTTGTCTCTTCTCTCCATAGGAGCAAACATTTGTTTTCTTTTTCTCGGTCTCAAGACATGTCATCTTGCTCTTCATTCATAATAAATTCAGTGTTGCTAGAACTCTAAGTGACTTTTGGCCTCTAAAGGAGTGGGGTGATCTCTAATTCCTTGTTGTGTCCCCAGCATAGCATATAGAACATCATACAGAACATCACTGACACTCATAAAATGCCTTTTGGAAAAGGTGCATTTTGGGGTCTAAGAGAATCCATTTGGTCAGAAGAGCTGTCTCTAAGGTAACCTAAGCTTAATCTTGGATCCTTTCTCATGAACACAAATAGGCTGACCTGCAGGGACAGCATAAGACCTCATGCTGAGGGCAAGTAGGTTTCCTGTATCTTGTTCATTTTAGAAGTTTTAGCAATGGTTTGCTCTCCATTGGACCATCAGGGACATTGGAAAGCAAAGAGGATATTTCCCCATAATAGGAGGGCATTTTACATGGGAACCAGAGAAAAGAAGGTTTAATGCATTGAGATTTCTAAGCCAGCTGGTGGGAAATCATAATTATTGCTTTGGAGGTTTATTGTGTCTGGTATTGTGTTTCTATTTCCTGTTATTCCTTTGTCTTCTTTCCTCATGTGCATAATTGCAGCAGATCTAACTCCCATTAGTTGCTCCCATACCATTTTTTCTTTGCATGTACTGCACACGAACATTTGCAAGAGCTAGAGATTTTCCTGTATCAATCAATACACAGGATGCAGTTGGGAAGGGAAGACGAGGAGTTGTTGAGAAGAACTGGATATTTTTTAGGATTATTCATTTTAATCACAAAGCCAAAGAGTGTGATTTTTGCTGTCCCCTCTCTTTATGTTACTAGTTCTTCTGAGTCAAAGTCTAGAGCAGGTGTGTCTGGGCATATTCTTGTGCTAGAGCTGCAAAAAAAAGCTGCAGAGTAGGTTAGAGCTTCTGCCATCGGGAGGCAGGCTTTAAAATATGGGAAATTCCTAAATTATAGGAAGTGTGTCCAAAAGATGCTGGGTAGCCATAAATAAGACCGATATCCATTAGGCTTTTCTAGGATGACTGAGCCCCTGGGAGGTATAGCATATAGTAAAGATCATCCAGAAAGAGCTGACGTGACTGTCCTCTAGGCATTGAGCTTAATAAAACTCCTCGCAGTGCTTTTTTATCCTAAAGCTCATAGAATGAGCTGAGTTGATACCAAAGGTTTCTGAGCTATATAATTGCTCAGAGTCCAGAGAAACCTGTGTTGTCCTGACCCACATGATATGGACACTGAATAGCTTCCCTTCCTTCGGCCAGGCACACAGGGATGAGACTGCAGTGCTTCTGTTAGGATGGCTCTCTAAGAGAGAGAAGATCCAGAGCGTGGTGCTATAACAAGATTTGTTCTTGCTTGTCTGTGTGTTCCTTATAAATCCTAATGCTGCCATAGTCTAGAGCATAGGATGCAGTATGGGATAATGGTTATATTCAACTTGTGCTGGTCAGTGTTGGCTCAGTGATGGTCAGTGTTCCCAGTGGGAAGAGGAAGTTGTATTTCTGTCCTTGTGAACACCTGGCTTAGTGAGTGACCCAGCCTGTCTGAGACTCGGTTTCCTCAACCATAATGGGGGTAAACCAGCTGCTGGTGTTTTGATGATGAAATGAGATCGCAAGTACAAAGTTCTCCATGTAGCATCTGCACTGATTCCATAAACATAATCAGCGTTAGCTGCTATCGTGTTTTCTCTTGGAGAGACTACAAGAGTGCTTGCTTCAAAAACTCAGATTTAAATTAGTAAAAGGAAATTCTGGTGTCTTGATTCACGCTCTAAATTTTGCTTCTTGTTAATGATATCATAATTATTTCCTGCTGTTTATTATTTAAGAGGAAGGGATACCTTTATCAGGTTTCTATATCTTTTGAGGACCACAATATAGGGACCTTCATGGCCTCATGAGTTCATCTTGGTCTGTTGCTGGCCTCTTGGGGATCCTGCTTATGTCTGCTGCTCCCACTTCTCTAGTGCATGTGGTCAGGCTCCTTTGGCCAAGCAGCCCTGTCCCCTGCTCTCTGTTCCCTGCTTGCTCTGCCTGTCTTTTCTTTTGCATCATATCCTCGCTTCTTATTACAGACCTGCTTATTCAGTTCTTGCTTCCTCCTCCCTCCCCATGCAATCCCAGTCTCAGGGGGCTGCTCTGCCAACCACAAACTCCTCCTTCACTGCCCCCTTTACTTATCAGAGGCAATCAGCTCAGTGGTTAAAGGCATAGGCTCTGGAGCTAGGCTACTCAGCTTTGAATTCTGCATTGGAATCCTACCACGACCGTTTATTGTTTATAACCTTGGGCAAATTATGTAGCCTGCCTGAAGCTCAGCTTCCTCATGTATAAAACTGATGCTGGTAAAAACGCTTGCAGAGTTGTTGTGCAGACTAAATGAGCTAATGGATGTCATGCACTTAACTTAGCGCCTGTCACAAAGCAAGCACCCACGTTATTATTACCTGCTAAGTATATTTCACTTTATCTCCCTCAGTCTTCCCAAAAATCTTATGGAGAACTTCATCTCCTATTACTCCTTACTTACTCTGTGCCAGCCACACAGGCATCCTGGCTGTGACTCGAGCTCCTGACTTTGGGCCTTTATACCCTTCCCCTGATATCTGTTTGCTCACTCCCTCATCCCTTTCACATATTTAAAAGAGCTGCCCTTGTCCCTGGTGCTTCTGATTCCCCTCTGTTTCATTCTGCTTTTTGTCTTTTTTCTTCCCTAAAGAACTAATCACGCTAATATACAATAACTAATTATGCTTTTGTTGACTACCGTCTCTCTGCTAGAATGTCAGGTCCACGAGGACAGGAGTCTGACTGTTTTGTACTGTATTCCAAGCACTAAAAACAGCACCTGGCGTGTAGCTAGCACTTGTTCAGTGTGAAATGGAATGGCATTTCTATCCCCCTTTCACAGATAAGAAGCTGAACCTTAGACACAAACTCAAAGGTCACCCAGCTGAGAATTAGCAGAGTGAGGCTTCATATTCTACCTCATTTGATTAATTTAATTTAAGAACTAATTTTTGCCAACTCATGCAAGTGTTAAGTGTGGTTGGCCAAGAGGAGGGGCTGTCCTGAAGAGAGCAGCTCCAGCTGGAAGGGTGGACTTGCTGGGGGCTCTCAGGGTTGCTGAGAGGCACAGGACTGCATGACTTGAGGCACTATCATCCCTACACACAGTAGGATCCAAGTCATTCAAATAAATGACTTGAAACAAGAGTTGTCAGGAAAGTAGTCCTTGCCATTATGCTAAAGCTGTCTAGGCAAATGTGACTTTATCCTATCTCCCGAGAAATGAGTAAAGAAAAGCTGACATAAGGCCAGCATCCATGAGCTCACACTCCTTGGAAGGAGTCACTCACTGGTCAGGGAAAGATAAATGCACTTAGGATGCTGCTCCCCTGCCCTCATTGAGGAGTCCGGAAGGGTTGCCCTGGAGTGCACAGTGCCATTCCCCTGCACTGGGCCGCCACCCCGTTAACAGGGCATCAGAGGCACAGGGTTCATGCCTCCAGTGGACACGCCCACTCCGGTCCACTTCCCCGGAGGCCAGTTGTCACTGCCCTTTCTCCGGCTGTCTTCAGCACAGGATGATTGGATGGATGCTCTGATGCTCTTTTGCCTTTAAATTTGCATCTCACTTTATTCTGACTGTCCCCACCTCCCAGCCCCGACCTTACCCTCCCATCAGCTCAATTTCGACTTATGTAAATATTATATTCTAGTTCATTCTCTAAATCATGAATATTCTGTTAGGAAGCAAGATTGTCTGAATAAACCTCAGGCATGCTTAGTATAGCCTGTGGTCGGAGGGAATACATAAGCTGGTGCCTCTTTAAACAAATACGAATTTAACTAGAAAGGTACTTGCCAGTGTGATTTGCTTTCATTGTTCATGTATGAATAAATATTAAAATGTGATCATCTGTTTACGCTGAGCATGGGCTAGAATGCCCATCACATTGCTATTTCTGTTTCTCCTGTATGCAATTTGTTTGCACGTTAATGCCGTTTATTCCCATGTAAGCCTCTGTTTCAGTTTTGAATATAATTTCACTTTTTGATGACAGTAGTGGCTCAGTAAACTGTACAATTTCAGTTAATGGAATTATTTTATGATAACATTAACTTGGTGCCAGATCAGGATGGAAGAGAACACTGTCGTCAAAGTGCTATTGTCAAACAGTTGCTTCTCTTTAATTTATTATCTATTTTATGAGTTGCTACAGTGCAGGGGAAAAGCTAACAGCCTATTTCTTACAAACATATATGAAAGCACTTTGTAGACCATCAAGTAAGTTTCTGTTATTATAGCACAAAATCATGCATATGCATGTAATTCAGATAGTCCTCTTTGCCCTTTCATATAGAAATACTGGTAAACATTTTTTGAGAACCTGTTATGTGCCAGGCACTTTAAGTGTTGGAGACTCTGAAATTAATAACTAAGGCTTCCTCAAGTAACAGAAATCTAGTAGGCAAGATCAACGTTCCACCAACCAGATCACAGTTCTCTGCAATAAGCAATGATCAGTAACACGATACAGTGGAGGCTTGCAAATGACTCTGTGGGGGCAGATTGGTTTGAATGACAAACTCCATCTCAGAAGCAATGGTAATTCTTCTTAGAGGAGGTGATGCTTTAAGCCAACCACTGAAAGGTATTTAAGAAGCTAGCTCATGGGCGAAAAAAGAATCACAAATTCCAAGTAGAGGGAACAACGAATGAAACAGAACTTCCAATTACTCTGGCTACTCTGAGGTGCCACTTATAAAGTCTCTGTGCTTAGCCCAGCATCACTTTCACTCTACCTCCCTTTACACTCACAACAATCCAGCAAAGTATAGGTATTGTTATGTTCATTTTACAGAAGAGGAAGTTGAGGCCCAGAAAGGCACAGAAAGTGATTCTAGGTCACATACCTAGACAGGGAGGGATCTGACAGCAAACTTAAGTTCTTTGTTTTCTGCTGGGCCCACCCATGAAATGTGGAGAAGTGTGGCTGGTGTGTGAAGCTGCAATGGTGGGAGAGCAGAGATGAAGGGATGATGCATCTGAAGAGGTGGGTTGAAGTTACATTGTGAAAAACCTTAAATGCCAGAGCAAGAGGTTTGGGGGATATTGGCATAAATGCCATCCTCTATTCTCAGAGCACAGAGTGAGTAGCTCAGTGGTGTCCAAGCAAATCCACTAGGATCAGGTAAAAATATTAAAGTTTCTTTACGTTGTCCCAAGATGAAGAAATTAAACTTTATAAACATTTAAGTTATAATTAGTACATGGATATAATTTATAAATAAGTAAGCATCTGTTGAGAAACACGCTTACATTTTTTTTTTTCTCATAAGAGCAATTTGGAAACCTCTGCTTTTGGCAGTGGGGAGTCACTGAAGTTCTAAAGCAGGGGATTAACCTGATTACACTTTAGAAAGATTATTGCGGAAGTAAGGTTAGTAGCCCCTAGAAGATGGTGTAGAACAGGGGAGGCAGGAGATCAGTAATGACGGCATTACAATAATCCAGGCAAGAGGACTTGAACTGAGGGTGGTCACAAGGGGGGCTGGAGAAGAAGGGAAGAAAGAAGATAAGGGTGTATGGCTGGCATGAGTGCCAAAACTAATTGAATGTGGAAGTAGAATTGAAGGAGAGGGCCAAACCAGCCCATCTGAGGCTCAAGTTTGTGGTCCATTCCATCAGGCATTGCCCATCAGCATGATGGAATCAGAGGAGAGGCAGGTTTGGGGGGAAGATGTGTGTTTAGTTTGGGACATGTAAAATTTGAGATGTTTATTGGTAAAGCCAGGTGGAAATGTACAGCAGGCAGTTAGATACAAATTTGGAGGGTAGGAGAGTAAAGAATGGAAATACGGTTTTGGTAGAAATTGATCCAAAGAGGTTTTTGAAGCTATAGCTCAAGGTGAGCAATGTTGTAAAACTCTGGGGATTAGCGTGTTGAAGGGATGGACAAAGGGAGAATCTAGGGAAGTCGATTGTGACATAGGAGAGAGAGGAAGAAGGATTGCCATCCCAGGAGCCAGGAAAGGGAGCATTTCAAGGAGTGAGTGTCAGCAGCATCAACTGTTACTGTGATTTCATGGGGACTAAAAACAAATCAGAGGTAAGGGATTTTGCAATTAGGAGGTCTTTGGTGAATTAGACAGAAAACCTCTCCAGTGTTTGCGTCTCCTAATATCCAGTCTGGAGACCATCAGCAGGCAGAGGGATCAGGGCTTTGGGGTGCATTCAGTTTCCCATCATCTGCATGTGAATTATCCTTTGCCAGGTAGTAATCCTAGATTGGATCCCCCCTGCTGATCATTCGGATGCTGTGTAAGCAGTTTCCTATTTGCGCCCACACTGGTCTCTTCTGCCTCCATTGTCCATTTAAATGGCTTAATTTTGCAGAACAAGACTATCTGTGCTGTAAGATAGTTAAGGGAAAAGCCATGGAGTACACAAGATATTTATTCTTCCAGGTTGAATTTTCTTCTTAACTCCTTCTTAGAAGTCTAGACAGTAGCTTGCTGGCAGGATCCTGGCCTTTGTGCACAAATGTTTGTTTCTGTCAAATGCTGAGGCTGACAGTTTCTCAGAGACAGACTTGGGAGGGAGATCAATTTACTGAATATATATGTAGATTAAGGAAATGTGTTTGTAAATCCCCTGTAACCAAATACAAACTTGCAGAATAATAAAGGATCTAGTTCACCAGAGAGGTGAAATCACCAAGCTAATGTAATTGTCAGGGATACCCAGCTGAATCAGGATGACTAGATGCACTTTGTAATCCCCTTCAAATGCACTTGAGGCAGGCATCACCCTGAAGTAGAATTTCTTCCCTTCATAGGATATAGTATATTGCTCAGTTATTGGACTTGCTGCCTATTGTGTCTTTGGGGTGGATGGAAAATTAAAAAGGAGTTAGTTATGAGGCACATGTGGTCGATGTCCTTCAAGTCCCCAAACAGGCCCCCCTCTCTCTCAGGTCTATTCTTCTAATGTAGCTGACTGCAAAGACACATTAATTCAATTCAGTTAATTTATTTATTCAATAAATATGTTTGAGTCCTACTATCTGGTCAAGTTCTGTGCTAGGGTACTGCAGTGAACAAGACAAATTTAGTGCTGCCCTCATTCTGCCCTTATGTAATACCGGGGGAAACCAAAACAATAAGCAAACAAATATGCCAAGTGGTTGCAAACCATGATAAATGCCAGTAAGGGAAAAAAGCAAGTTGTTGAGATAGGTAATACAGCATGGTGGTGAGAAATCCCGGTGACTAACTGCCTGTGTAAACTTGGGCAAATGACTTACCCTCTGTACCTTAGTTTCCTCATCTAGATTTTGGATTACCTCATAGTGTTTTTGTGTGGAGTCTGAAGACTGTTAAACTGATAAGGTGAAGGATGCTAATGAGCCAGCCATTCAAGGGAGAGAAGGAAGAGTCCTTAGTGGAGGAAAAATTTGATCAAGTTCTCTCAAATAAGAAAAAGCTTGAAGCTTTTCAGAAATTTAGAGAAGACTAGTGTGGCTGAAGTATAGTAAGCAAAGGAAAAAATAGGAGAAACGTGAATCTGGAGCAATTGTCAGAGTTTATTCTAATGTATCACAAAGTCCTCCGAAGGCATTTAAGGTATGCTATGAGCATGGATTGGTGGTGGCCACCTGAACTCATGCTGAGGAGGACACTGAGGCTGAATTTAGATGTAGCTGTACAGGGAGCTGTGACTGGTTAGTGGTACCTGAATTGGGCAGCTCAGCAGGGAGTGACAGGGAGTACTTAACTCCTGCGTTAAGTACACAGCCTTGGAAAGGAGTAAAGGCTCTGAGTTCAAGCAGAGAGTGTATTATTCTGCAAAGCATCTATGTTTTAGATTATAGTGATTCTATAATTAAAGTTAAAAAGTGTGTGTTCAAAACTCCACCAGCCTCTTTGGTTGCCTCCTGTAAGACACATGTGACAGGAACTGCCCGTTCTACAGTTGGGTTAGGGGTTAGACACAGCCTGTGTTGCTGAAATCACTGAGTAATCCCTTTAGTTTTTTTCTGCAGTCTCTCAACTCTGCTAAGCATCATTGTCTTATAATCACCACCTTTACTATTTTTTAAAGCTGCGTATGTTTCAGCCACATGAATTTTTGGTTGCAGTTTTAGATAACTGATTTTTTTTAAGTATATGATTATAGTCATCTCACAATTATCTGTTAATATGTAGGTCTAAAGATGAATATTACGCAAAGTAGCAGATAATGTCAAAATTATTGATGTGCTTTCATTGTCTGAGTGCACTATGCAGAGGCGCATTCTCAGGTTCAGGTGAGCTTTTCCTCAGAAGGATGTTCTTCAAAATCACAATCACTGGACTAGATAGTATCATTAATTATTATTTCCTGATGTCCTATCAGATGGGCATTCTGGAAGGAGGGCAGAACTGCCAGTCTCATGTACAATAGAGGTAATAAAAATTAAGAGCTTGCCCATAATCAAGTATATTTTGTGAATAAACCATAGATAAATGATAGTATTATCACATCAACAATTAAGAATATCCCAGAGAGCACAGCCACAGCATTTTATACTGCTGGTCTCACTCTCTTCTTCAAAACGCTTTCTCCTAGGCTTCTACACCACAGAACTCTTCTCATGTTCCTTATACCTCTCAGACCCTTCAGAGGTCCTGAATGTTCAGATTGGCCTGCTCCTGCTTTCACTCAATTCCCTCTCCCAAGGTGAATAAATTCAAACCCACTGCTTCAGTTATCACTTCTATACAGATAACCCCCAAATCCAGCCGGACCTTTTTACTGAGTTCCAGATCTGTATCTCCAGTCATTTACTTGATACTTCCCCTTTTCGCATCTCAAAAGCAATTCAAAGTTAGCATGTCCAGAACCAAACTCATGACGTCACCCGTCTCACTGACCTACAGTTGATTCCATGTGTTGCATGAGGCAGAAAAATAGGACTTTTTGATGCCTCATTTTCTGTTTATTCTCATATCATCCACAGTCAAATCTCAATCTTTTCTCTTCTTAGATGTGTCTCAGATTCACTCACATCTTCCCATATTCACAACCAACATCTTTTTCAAAGTTCTCTTCACCTCACCCTGGATTATTGTGTTGGCTTTCTCCAATGGTCTTGCTGCTTCCATCCTTGTCCTCTTATAATCTGTATGCTATGGGGTCTGAATTTTCTAGGTAGACAATTTCAACACATGTAAATATGGAAAGTTTTGTTTCTCCCTTTATAATCATAGTTCTTTTTCTCCCTATTTTATTGCATTGGCTAGGATTCTAGGGCAGTGTTGGATAAAAAATAGTGATACATGATTACTTATTGGCTTTTTAAAAAATTTTAATGCCTTTTTATCAGTTTAAAGAAGTCCCTTTCTATTACTGATTTGATAATTATGTTCATTATGAAACAATATTAGATTTTATTGTGATTACTAGTATTTTGAATTTATTCCTACCATCTTAGCTTTGCAGGCTTCCTGCCACTTTGGTTTTTCTGTCCTTTTTTTTCTTTCTTTCTTTTACATTATTTAAAATTTTCTTACTCACTTTTTCCCCTTTTCTAGTTTGAAAATTAAATTCTATATTCAATTCTATAGTGGCTATTTAGATAGTCTATCATACGTATTTAACTTAATAAAATCTAAAGTTAATGTCTTTAGAGTTCTCTTGAATAATAAAAGGATTTTAAGACAAGTGTGTGGATTGTGAGCATTTTAGTCTTGCTTTGTTTGATAACTCCACAAATGAGACACTACTATTATTTTAAGAAGCATCTGTTTATATGTTTTTAAAAATTCATCAACACTACTATACTGTATGCTTAAAAGTGGTTAAGATGGTAAATTTTTGTTACATGCTTCTTATCACAATACAAAGAAATCTTTAATAGTTAACCTTAGCAAATTTTATTTGTAAAGTTTTCAAGTTTAATTACTCTGATTTTATTCTGAGGCTTGGAAGGAAGTTTTCCTGCATATAGACTTCTAGCTCATTTTTTAACTCTGATCCTCTGTTAAGGTTAGCTGCCAATCTTACTGCTGTTTCTTTATAGACACTCTGTTTTTTCTCTCTGATGACTTTAAGAGGATCTCTTTGTCTTTGATGTTCTGCAGTTTCACCATGACGTGTTTAGGAATAAGTTTGCTTATATAGATAATATGTTAGGTTTCCTGGATTTGTAGTTTTTATTTTTAATACTGATTCCAAAAAAATTCTCATTAAATTAACAGTCCTTGAACATTGGAATTTTCCTTATGTATTATATTATCTCTCTGAAATGTCAGCTAATGTATGTTAGACTTTATTATGTTCTCCATAATATTTCCTTTTTGTTTTTGGGGGTTCATTCTGGTTAATTTCTTTGAATCCATTTTCCATCTCACCAGTTTCTCTCTTTAGCTATGTCTAATATGTTATTTAACTCATTGATTGAATTTTTTGTTTTCTGTATTACATTATTTATTTTTAGAAATTCCATTTAATTCTTACTCAAATATAATTTTTTGTTTTTATATTTCTTTGTTTCTTACATATTTTCAAGCATCATTTTTATATTTTGAAGCATATTAAGTATAAGATTTTATATTGTTTTTTGTATAATTCTAATAAGGGGAATCTTTGTGGGTCTGATTCTGCTCTCTGTTTGGATGACTTTGATTCCTTGTGCATTTTATTGTTATTTTTTAAAGCTAACTTTCCTTGGAACTTTATTAGTTGTTACATATTTTTAGTACTGAATTAAAGTATTTATTTTCCTGCAAAAAATGAGAATTTTCTTCTGTTACTCACCTTGGGGCACTAACAACCAGAGATTTCTTAAAATTTCTGTTTGTGGATCCAAACCAGAAGCATGAATTTGGAAAACAAAACAAACAAAAGCTCAAAGTAAAATCCAGATGAGGATTGGCTTGCAGTTAAGAAATCTCAATGGAGATGTGCTTTTCTTCTCCACCCAGCATCAAAGAGAAGGTAGTTTCCTTACTTTTTCCTTTCATGCAATAGGTTTATTTCTCACTCTTCTTTACAAGCAGGTGTCACAATCTGGGATACAAGCTTTATGTTAGGTTCTCCAGTAAGCAGGCCCTGGGAGTCATCTCATTTCTTTTATTCTACAAGCAACCATCTAAATAGAAATTTAAGTGGAAACTTCTACTTCTTAATCCCCTTCACCCATTTCATCAATTATGCTTCAATTTAAAAGCAAACAAAGAGTATTTATCTGTGTCTAGTACATAGTAAGCATTTAATGAATCTTAAAACTAATAATAGTAATAACAAAAAATTTCATAATAAAAGATCTCTAGTTCCAATTAATCAATCAATAGAAATTTGAGGACACTAGGGTTGAGCAAATGCTTTGGGGGCAGAAAGTGGTTTTATTGCTCTGTAACTACCCAGAGGCTCTCTTTTGCTTAGTATTTGTCCTCTGTGTATTCTTTACTTCCTTGACATTTTACTAGACTTATTTTGAAAATCTAGTTTTGTTAGTGATTTTCATTGAGAGGTTTTCCAGGGTATTTTGTCCACCAACTTCAGAAATGGAAGTCTTTAAATTCTGCTGCAACTAGAATGATCTTTCCAAAGCCCAAATCTGATCTGGGTGCTCACCTTGTTAAAATCTTCTAATTTCTTCTCAGTTCTCTTAGGATACAGATAAAACTTCCTGTGGCCTGTAAGAGTCTGTGCATATGGTCCCTAGCTACCTGCCAGTCTCCTTTTACCCGACTTACCCAGATTTTCTCCGCTCTGGGTTCAGGGGCCTTCGTTCAGTCCCTCTGACCTACCTGTCTCCCTTCCCCTGCTGGGCCTGTGTGCTTGCTGTTCCTGTGAATGGAATGCCCTTCCCTGTCCTTTTCTCCTAGGTTCATCGTATTCTCCTTTACTAGGTCACCTCAAGCACTGGTTTCTCAGGGAATCTATCCCTGTATTTTCTGGTTAGTTCAAGTATCTTTAGATTCTCATTGCCCATGTATTTTGTCTTTCAAGTACATACAACAAAAAATATTTGTTGAGTGCCTACTATGCACAAAGCACTGTACTGTCACAGAATTTATAAGAAGAAATAAAAACCAAAGCCCAAATACATATCACAGATGTCCTTTTACATATTTGGATGCCAATTTTTATTTCTTCTTATATATTCCTGGATAGTACAATAATTGGCAGAAAGTGGGTGCTTGACAAATATTTGTTAGTTGAATAAATTATCTTATGGAAACCCTACACACACTTGCTTAAGTCAAGTAAAACTTGCCCTTCTAGACTTTAGAGAAGTCTACTGTATTTTAGTTTCTTCTTCTCTCTTGCCTCATGGCTTGCTTCCTGAGGTAACTGATTGCTTTCTGCATTTGGTTTTAGGGCAGCTATGCACAACTGGTGGCTAAAATTTAGCCCTGAATTTTAAAGCTCCCCCATTTGGGTCAGGGCCCCTCATCCTTGTCCTCCTCCAATATGACTGAATGTAATAATCTAGTGCCTCCTCCACTGTAATAAAAGTGAGAAAGTGGTCTTTCCTAAACCCTAGAAGCCAAGAGAGAGCATGTGAGGGCCCTGCACTAACTCACAGTGGAATCTTTTGTCTGCTGCATGCATTGTATTCCCTGCTTTACTGAACCTCAGGTTTTGTTATTGTCCCCCATTTTGGAAGGCATTCATGGGGCAGGAAGGAATGTGTACCTTGGGACTAATTCACAGGTCATCTCAGGGCCTGGAAATCTAAAAATAACAAACAGCTTTTCAGTACATGAGTGCCTTTCAACTTTTTTAGAATTGCCATTAGAGCCTACACTTCTAAAAGGCATTTAACTCAGCATTTACTCTTCCTTACATGCAGCACTAACACATTACATGCCTGACCCATGCATGCTGAACCCTAAAACTTGGTTACTCTTTAAATCCTTTAGTGATTATGAAAGTCTCTGTCTATGTAAAATATTTGAGGTAGATGTTTGGCTTACATTAGTAATCAGGTATTTGTCCAACAAATATTTATTGAGTAACCACTAGGCCTCTCTGCTGGGCACTGGAAATATGACAATGAATTAAACAGACTCAGACCTAGTCTTCCTAGTCTTCAGTCTAACTTGAAAAGGAGTCACTAAGCAGACAGTCATGTGGGTGCATGTGAGATCAAGCGGAGACGTGTCAGGTGTCCTGAGAGCATGTAGGAGTTGGCTGGTGAAGAGGGGTAGGGTGTAACTGGTGAAAATAAAGCTGAAAGATCTCTGAGGTAGGAGGGAGCCTAACTCAGTTAATCTATGGAAAGACCTAGGTGGCTGGCTGGAATTAAGTGACAGAAGAATAGAGTATCAGAAGATTGCCTAGAAGTATAAGGAGGGGCAGATCTTGAAAACCTTTGAAAGTTAGGCAATAGCATCTGGAAATAATCCTGAGGAAAATGGAGAGCTGTTAAAGGATTTTAAACAGGAGAATGATATGATCACATTTGTTTTTAAAATAGTTCCCTGACCATTGTGTAGAAAATGGGTTGAAAGTGGGTAAGAGTAAAGGAAGGGAGGTGGATTCAGAAACTCTTACAGGTGAGAGGTGATGGGAACTTGGATGAAGGTGGAGCTGATGTAGTTGGAGGGTAGTAAATGGCTTTGGTGACTATAGCTAACAATGCTGTATTTTATACTCGACAGTTGCTAAGACAGTAAATCTTAAATGTTCTCAACACGCACACATACAAAGTGGTAATTACGTGTGAGGTGATGGATATGTTAACTAACTTTATTGTGGTAATCATTTTGCAATATATTAGTCTATCAAATCATCACATTGTACACCTTAAACTTACACAATGTTATATGTCAATTACACCTCAGTAAAGCTGGAAAAAATGCCTTTGGGAAATGGAATTAATGGAACCCATTGAATGAGTGACATTCGAGCTTTTCAAGGTCCGCCCCTACCTACCTCAAGCTCTGACTCGGACACGCATGGGCCCTATGCAGTGCTTGTGAACTCTGCAGGGTGAAGCAGGCTTGGTCTTGGATGATCAGCGTGTCGTATCTGTCTCTTTGACAACAGAAGCCAGTTAAGAATCCTGGAGGTTTTCTTCCCTGGTAATGCGGTCCACTTAAGAGATGAGGGAACTGGTGCCCGAGTGAAGTGAGCTGCTGAAGGTCACAATACACACTAATGCTGGAATCTGGTTTAGACCTCCGTCCTGTAGACCCAGACCACTGCTCTTTCTGCCACGCTGTTGTGTGCTGGCAGTGTGTCTGGCCCTTAGCCATCGTACTACTCAGTGAGATCTCCAGTAATGTAAACTTTTGCTGTGTTTGAACTCAAAACTTCCATAGGTGTTCTCAGATTTCAAAACAAAGAGTTCAACTGCACATGTATTTTTAAAACCAGCACCATTAGTAAGGAAAATGTTAAGAAGTCTGTTTTACTCCACACACCAAATGTCAAAGCTCTCAGTGGAACAGAGCAGGAAACCTGGGGTTAATTACCCTTCTCAGGAAACCACAGACTGAAAGGACAAAGTTCAGATGCTCTTGGCATTACCACTGTTTAGAGTAATAATAACTTGACATTTTTTTTAGGCAGTTGTCTCTCTAGCTGCAGCCCATGCCAGGAACCAGGAGGTAGGTGGAAACCCTGCATCTCAATTCTGTAATTTTAGAAGGAAAACTACCTCCACTTGTTTGATCTTGAATTAGGTCCCCTGGTTACAGCCCTAGTTCCCACGGTAAGGTTGAGAGAATTCAGGAAAGACTTTGAGGAAAAGGATTGCTGTAGAAAGGAATGGAAGATGGGAAACATCCACCCCAAAGAAAGAGTAGATACCTCTTCTCAAAATTAAATATAATATTTACTGTTTAAAAATCAGAATATAGTATAAAAGGGTGTAAAGGAACCATTGACATATATGATCCCTTTTCTAAGTGGTAATTAAATTGACAATTTAATATACAGATTTCCAGATTTTACTAGGGGTGTATGTGTGTGTATGTGTGTGTGTGAAATTGTTCTGTGACTTAATTTTTTCTGTTATCACCTAAGATATCATGGATACTTACTAGGTCATTAAAAACCTGAAGGAAGGAATAACAAGAGAACCAGTCAAAACCTAATTTCTTCTTGGTACCCAAACTTTTAGACCAACTGGGCCTAAAGAGAAAGAACTGAAAGGACTCAGCTGAATATCAGCTTCTCTTTCAAGTAGATGATGCAATCTGAATTTTTCTCTCTGTGTCTTTGAACCATGGAATAATGTGTGTGTGTGTGTGTGTGTGTGTGTGTTTCTATCCTTTGAAACACTGTTTTGAGAACACTCCATTTCTAATTATATTGAGGGAAAAAACCCTGAATGCCATTTTTCATGCTAATGGAGAAATTGACTTAAATGCAGAATTATGAAACTTAGTTCTTCTTGCCAAATTACATAAATACTGCAGCTCCTCTCAGTAGAATGAAGGATGGCATGGGGCACACATCACATTCTATTCATAACTGAGAGTTCTTTTCAAGGCTTTTGCTGCATCTTATTACCTACTTACTATTAATTTATTACACAGGGTTGCCATATTTTAAAGGCAAGAGAGTGTTTTAGATGGATTGTTTTTCTTTCATTTCTTCCATATTGTTGACTTCTTTTTTTTTTATTGAGGCTATTTATACTTCCACCTGAGGCAGTTTTTCTTCAGTGATTGCATTACATTTTGTACATTCATTCTAGACATTTTAAAAAACAGGATCCCCACATGTTAAGTTTTTCTTTTTTCCTCTTACCTACAAATTGTTCTTTCCTGGGGTGATTTACAGGAAGAAGACTGTTTAGTGAGACTTCTTTACAGTTTGCACTGAGGGGCGATCCCTCCTCAAATCTCAAGATTCTGGAAAAGTAACAGCTCAAGTAGAAATAATTTTGTTATTGACGAAAGGATTGCACTAGGAGCCCATCTGAGCCCTTCCTCTCTGCTGCTGGTCATATTCAATTAAATGAAGCTTGCATGGCATTCTCTCTGGCCACCATGGCTTCTTAACAATTCACATTGGCAGCATGGTAGTTATCCTCACCCTTCCTTATGCACCCCCTTTCTAATACAGCTGGCTTTACTCTTTCTCTCCTAATAGAATACCTTTCAACTTTGTTTCAACTTTCAAAAGAAAATTTCTCTGTCCACTGTTGAGGCCAGCTCACCCCAGGCACACTGCACCAAAATTCCTGTCTTAACCTGTAATTTCTGATTCATTTTGGGGCCCTAGACCTTGATGGTGGTGAAAGGGGTAGGGATGGTAACAATGATCACGCAGGGAAGAAGTGGATCAGAAAGGGACTCACTCATTCATGAATCCTTTCCAGCACTACTACTTTGACTTAAATGTGCCTGCTGAATGCACTGGGGATTTTTTTTCCTGTAAGTAGGATCCGTAAGTGCAAGGATGATTTTCAGACAAACTCAGCCACTGGTTTGGCTACCCAGGTTGAGATGAGGGAGAGAGATAAAGAAGCAGGTAGGTTTGGTTTTAGAGTGTTGTGATTTTTCCAGAGTAATCACTTTTCTGAAACCACAGATGCTTTATTTGTTCTTTATGTGAAGTCACTAATTTACATCTACTGTAATAGAGTGAATTATTATTGACTCAGGAGGAGGAACACTAGCCAAGTCACATTGGATTTAGAGCTTGAACAGAAAAAGGCTAGAGCCAACCATTTAGCTTCCTTGACAGTCCCATAGCATCATCCCCTGAGCAAATGATACTTTCCTACCCTCCATGACTTGTTCCAGTTCCTGGAAATCAATTATTATTGCGCTCAGTTCTTGGAGCCAGATACTCTTGGGCTCAGTTCTCACTCTGCCGTTTACTAATCAGGTGACCTTGTTTAGTTATCACAGTGCTGGTGTGTAATAGCAGCTGGTAGTAGTAGTAGTAGTAGTAGTCTTAGTAAAGGTAATAATAAGGCTGCATAGCAAAGATGACTATTACCCTTTGAGATCTAGTTTAAGTGCCATTAGAATTAGTTGAACTGCTATGAATTCTGGATTGGTAAGGCGTTGCTGTACAGGTACATTGAAGGTGCTGCAGTTCATTCATTTAATAATTTATTGCTTTGTGATGCATTTGTTTATAACTCACTTTTGACGTTCCAGGCCTGTGCTAGATGGGGATGTTATGACAAAGATAGCTTGATCTCTGCCTGCATAGAGCTTATATACTCTAGTGGCTAAGATAGGCAAGTAAGTGGTAATGATAAAGAATGAAGTGTTCAGGCAGGAGGCATCAGTTGCTCTGATAGTCTGCATTAATGGTTTGTGGAGTGCATATCATTCTTCTGCAGAAATTCACTAAATAAGTGGCCTCCCTTCCACAGTGTTCTTCCAGTGCCTAGCATTGTATTTGGGGGCAAAAAAGTATCTTGACTTGAGTGGTAAAGTAACACAATGGTCTGGTTGTGACTTCGTTGTTTGAGTAATTTTGCTCAGCACCATGTAAGATTATGGAGATGTTTAAATAGTTTTTAAAATCATTTACGAAGACTTCCAGTTAATCTGATCTTGCACCCAGGCACTTGTGAAATGAGTCAGGTTTGTGTCTCACCAAGAGCAAACTTAGGCAAAGATGTGGTCAAATGAGGGAGACAGAGGAAAGATGGTACCTGGTCTCCTCCTGCAGGGAAGTCATAGGATGGTTGGGGAGGAGGGAAGAAGGGAGTGGGGGGCAGGCTGTCCTGGTGGCATAGGCTGGGGGGCTGCTCAGGGCAGAGAGGTGCCAGCAAATAGGTGGCTGGGGTCAGTGTGAGCTAGAGGTCTCCCTCCCTCCTCTGTACTCCCATTTCCTCTTGTTCATGCCTCTTCATTTTTTTCTCTTTTCTTGTATTTAAAGTACAGATAGTAGTAGCCTCTCTCAAATGGGCTAATCCATTTGCAGAACTTAGCCCTATGCCTCACCCTTGGTAAGTGCTCAATAATGTTAAACTTCTGTATTTCAATTTTGCTCACTTTATACAATTGTTGGCTTGCCTCATGGTTAGAGGCTGAGTCTTACTCATGTTTATCTCTACTACAGGGCCTGGCACACAGTAGGTGCTCAATAAATGATAATTGCCTTTATGAAGATGCTGATTTCTTTCTTCTTAGTGCTTAAGAAGTAAAAATGGGTGGATCCAGAAGAAAAATAACATACTATATAACAATAGCTAACATTTATTGAATGTTTATCATGTGCTAGGCACTGTGCTAATTGCTTTACATACATCATTTGATTGTAGGACCACCTTACGGGCTAGTACCATTTTACGAAAAAGAAAAATGAGCCTTAGAGAGATTAAGAAATTTAGCTAAGGTCACCCAACTAATAAGTGGTAGAGCAGGGTTTGGAAGCCATGCAGTCTTACCTACATTTCTATATTGCCACAAAGAGGCATGGAAGAAATCAGGAGGGTACCTCTGACTGTAGCTCACAGGAGCTGGAAGTGGCTGACATAGAGAAAATGAAATGGAGCTGGTGTGTCAGGAAGCCATCCATCCCTGGATACTAAAGTGAATCTTCTGGCTGGCTTTTCAAACCTGAGGATGCCTTGGTTAGAATGTGCAACCTTGGACCCCTGGCCTAAGGCTGGTATCTCCATTTTAGGCTAAGGCTCTATGTACCTGAGTAGAAGAGGTGGTGCAAAGCATTGTACACACCACATGGGGTTCCATTTGCATTTAGTGAGTGCTCAGCTGTGCGCAGTGTCTCCTTAATGAATCACAAGCAAGCCGAGCATCGCTGTATTTATCCAAGCCCTGGGAGCTAGAGTGTGTGCTGGTCAGGCTTGCATGTCCCAGAACAGTGCTTTGCAGGGTGCTCCAATTTTCCTTGTGGTCAGGGCCTTGGGGCCCTTCAATGATTTGTTCCCTGGCAGAATCAGCTGGTTACTGAAGCATCTTTCTAGGTGTTCTGGAGCCAGAAAAAGATGTTCCCTCTGGAAGCAGTAACAGAGACCAAGTGCTGAAAAAAGAACCTCAAAACTACATCTGCATGCTCTTGAATTAAAGGCCACATTTAGAGCCGTGCAGATAGACGAGGCATTATTTTTCTTTTCAAGCCTCTCAGTCCCCAGAGCGCTGAATGCCCCCCATCGTCAGTTTATTGCTTCCATATAATCTAAAACACTTACGTATTTTTTCCTTTAGTCACTCCTTCCTGGAAATATTCCTTTTACTGTGTACCCTCAGATTGGAGAGTTTGCCAATATGATTATTTCTGTGCTGAGGAGTCAACAATAACATGAATTGCTGATACAACTCAGTGGCAATTATAATATTATGTACATGAAAGGCATTATTTCATTTTTGCCACCTAAAAATAATGCTTTGAGTGAGCATTGTATTTCCATTTTGCCAATAAGGAAATAAAATTTATGGAGGTGTGATTTGTCTGAGGCTATGCAGTTGGTATGGAAGAGTCCAGCTGGATAGAAAACTCTTTACACTAAATAGATTTCATTTCATTTCTTCTTTCCAACTTCAGTTACTTCTTCCAATTGTTCTCACCATGTCTACCAAGTAAAACCTCAGGTTTAAGAATTTGCACACACACACACACACACACACACACATATGAGATTGATGACTGCAAGACTTTTGCTTAATGATATGGTCATTATAAAATTCAAGCCATTTCCCCCACAGAATTATTTTTTATCCTTTATAAAACTTAGGTACACTTTGAACATATTTCCTTCCATAGACTGGAGTGTGGTGTTAAGGTACTTAACATGAATAACAGAGGGCAGCTTGGATTCCCCCTGAGGCAGATGCCCCCAGTCTTGGCCTCACGGGGTCTGTGTCAACTGCCCTCCCTTGTTAGATTCTCAGAGAACAGAAGGAGAAGAATGCTGAGTTCTGGTTCAAACTATACCACTGGTATAGTCTGGGACCTAGAGAAAATCACATCTTCCTTGGTGGTAGAAATTAAATTCAGTTTCCTACAAAGTTTAAAGACCAGTGGACAGCCTTGACTTGATCTTATAGCCTAAATGTCTCTTTTCCTTCCCACTTCAGTCAAATAAGATTTAAAAGGTGGCCATGAAGCCAAGTCACTTCCCCACTCTGGCCCTCAGTTTCTTCATCTGTACAACGAGAAGTGTAGACTAAGCGCTCACTGACCTTCCTCACAGCTCTTGGTTTACATCTCCAAGGAGCTGCAGAAAGAAACCTGTCCCACCTTGCAGAGTTCTGACTACAGAGTATTTGCAACAAATCCAACGGGGCTAGTCTAAGAAAAAAGGGAGCTTGCTGGAAGGATATTGCGCAGCTCATAAAATCCAAAAAGTGCAGAAAGGTTAGGAACTTGCAGCCTTGGGGATCTCTTCAGCAGGAGTTCAAAAATATTTCCCCCAGAGTACTGCCATTAATATGGCTCCCAACAAAGCCTATTTTTGTGTTACTCTGTTAAAAAAATACAAGTTTCAGAGAGAAAGCCACCACTGGGGTGGGAGTGGGGATAAAGCAGGATAAAGCAGCTGGAGGCCATCCTTGGAGGCTGCAAACGTGGTTCCCAAGAAGAGGACCTGGTGGGAGCCCCCTCCCTCCTCACCCACCCACCCCTGCACACATACAAATTAGCAAATAAGTGTTCTTTACAGATAAAGTCTGTGTATGTAAATAATGACCACTCTACCCTGGGCAGCCACATCTGGGTGTAAATGTGAGTGGGGACACTGTACACCAGTGACAGGGATTGCCGTATCATTTAGTAGACATTTGCAGGCAGCTGTGGTCAGTGGGAAGGGTAATGGATTTCAAGGCAAAAGGCTTGGGGGATGGACCATCCATTAACTCAGCTTTGGGCGCAAAGAAAAACTAACAGTGTCATCGCATAGGGAAACCACCACTACTATGATTGAGGGTCCTCCCTTATCTGGTCCCAGGTTTTCCACTTTAATGGGATTTAGGCAAGTTTCAAGTGCTTGAGAGTTTTCTATGCCCTTATCTGTAAAGTGGGAATGCTAGCAATAGTAATACTACTCCTACAGTTAACAGCAGCAAGACAGCAGCTAACATTTGCTGGTGTCCGGCATGTGCTGAGCACCTCACATGGAACTGGACTCCTCACAGCCCTTGGACACGCTGCCATCACGGCCCACATTTGGCAGGTGAGACACCAAGGCTTATAGGAATTAAGAGAGGCAATAAAGTGTAAGGTAGTGTACAAATTGAGAGGGGGGCTCAGGAGCAGGATGGCTGGGTTTGAATCCTGGTCTAACTTACTGGTGTGGAGTCATTGAGCATGTTGCTTAAGTTTCACCAATCTGTAAGATGTGGATAATGATAGGGCCTCCCTCACGGTGTGGTTGGGAGGGTAAGTGATTTAATGTACATACAGACAGTGTCTGGGGCAGAGTAATGCCCTGTGACATTTGCTATTAGTAATAAGGTCTTCAGTTAGTACAGGACAGGGCAGAGATTGGAACCCAGAGCTGACTGACTCTGAAACATACTCTCCGGCAGATATCACTCTGTTAGCAGGACAAGAAAGTTCAGGAGTGAGTAGCATAGGAGAAGGGACAGGAAAGAGAGAAGGGAGGGGAGGAGTAGAAGAGAAGCCAGCTCAGGACCCCTGGCTCCTCTCACACCCTTATCCCTGTGACCATGAACTAGATACCCAGAAAGTCGGCAGCAACTGCAGGTTCCTGTAATGGACTGGAATGTTTGGCACTGGCTTTCTGTTAAGCTTCTTACTTCAACGGGGCTTTAGGAGGGGTTAGTTAAGAAAAAAAGAGAGACAGAGACAGAGAGTGACTAAGACAGAGAGAGACAGATGGAGTTAAAGAGAAAGAGAAAAGCAGAGGTCAACACAGAGACCCACAGACAGAGTTAATAATCCTGAGAAGACAAATGGGGAGACACACACTTAAAGACAAGAAGTAGAAGAGAAGCAGAAAGAACAGAAGAGAGGATGGAGGGGCTGGGGGGGGGATTTAGTGGAGACAGCGCTGAGACGGCTGTGACGGACCGCCTGTCCTGTGGCTGATGGAGCAAACAAACCCGTTAAGTGTGTCAGCACTTTATCTAAGGAATGCATCTTTAGCACAGGCAATGTTTGCCTGTGCAGGGCTGTGACAGGAGACGCTCTTTATCGGACCTGGAGACAGGCGCATTCTCTCCCTGTATTTTGTGCAGGATGCCACAGATTGGGCTGTGAATTTTTAAGGTTTGGTGATAAAGGCTTGTTTGGAGAGGACTTGGCTGAACAACACTCCAAGGCTGGACCAAGAGGGCAATAAGACTCGGGGGCCTGGAGGCTGATTTTATATGAAGGGATGGTTTCTATAAACGGCCACATGTATATATTGGTACAGACCTTGGAAATCTCTGCAAGGATATCGACCAAAATGTTAGCAATCACTAATCTTATGGTAGGATTAATGAGAAGTCTCACTTTCTGACTAATGTATTTCTGTTACGTACACAATTTCTACAATAACAGCATAAAGCCTTTATAATCAGAGGAAGAAAAGCTTTCAACTAGGCGATAAGTACACTCCTGGAATGCGAGGACAGGGAAGACAACGGTGCCTGATAGGGAACAGGTACATCTGCACTGATCTGACAGGCAGGCAATGGCTAAGAGGAAGGGCAGTGCTTTGGACAATCTCCGGCCTTGATGCCTTCAAGATACTTTGACAATATGATGATCACATTCTCCCCTCTGATTCTTGCAGAAGGGTGAAATTATTAATGTCCTCTCCGCTTGGATAAATATTATTCCTTTGAGGTTCTTCAGGGTTTATAAAAAAGATGGGTGGAGGCAGATTTATTATGGTGAGTCTGTTGCAGGTGTCTGTTCTGTACGCTGGACACAGGATTTTCCCTGCAGTGAATTATGCATGCAGTGACTGCCAAATCAACTCCCTCTCCCCTCAAATCTCTCTCTTCCACCCCTTTATCTTTTAAATTTTAAATGAGGTTTGTGGCTGCCACACACTTTCAAAGGTATTGCCTGTTGGCTTGCAAAATGACCCAGATGTGTCTTCTTTCAGGCTTTATGAAGGCAAAGAACAGATGGAGTTTGAAGAATCCATGAGACGGCTTTTTGAATCCATCAACAACCTGATGAAAAGTCAATATAAAACAACCATCCTTTTGCAGGTTAGTTTACACTTAAAAAAAAAAATCTGTCTTTTCCCTTGGTCATCTGATAAATAACAGCATGGTGAGATAATGTCTACTTCTGCTTGAATTGCAGCCCTGTATTAATTGAAGCTGTGGGCTGGTTACATAGTTTGAGGATCAGAAACACCAAGGGCTGTTCAGGGCAGGAGAAAGCCTACTTATTGTTTGTTTCCCAGGAAGGTAGCAATGCATCTTTTTAAATAGCTCTGGAGCTTTGCCACCTGAAAGGAAATAGGTCAAACCCAGTCCACTTGTAATGGTGAGGGTAGGTAAGGTAGCAGGCTTTTAAATCGTCCACCATTGATTCTCCACACTATAAATTCAGATCCCCTTTTGGGATTAGAGACTCTCCTCAATAAATAAGAGATACTTTGGAAAGAAGGGGTCCTCTACTTTAGTGGTTCATGATGCTAATCTACAAACTCTGTAAATCCTCGAGAAACCTTGAGGCCTACTCCTAGGTTTACGAAAGTGTTTAGCAGCAGGGAGGCTTAATGACAAAGCTGTTTCAGGGAGACTTAACTTTTGCAGAGTTTATTCCTAAGTGTTTGTTAAGGGCTTCCTCATGGTTGTAAATAGGAAAACCCACACACATTATCTGAACCAACAAGTTAAAGCAGATTATTTCTTCTTTTAATTGAAGTCATCATTTTAGTTGCTAATTTAAATGTCCCCTGTTTCAGGGGCTGCCCAGTCTCTAGTTAGAAAATGATATGCTAGTGTTTAACTCGAATGGAGGTAAGGAGGCAGAAGCAGAAGTCTGTAGGGAGCGTTTGCTGCCAATACTATAGATTCCAAACCTTGTACATTAGAGTCACTTGAGGATCTCTAATAAATTGTGATGCCTGGTTACCACCACCAGACAGTTTAATTTAATTGGTATGGAGTATGACCAGGAAAAGGAGAGTTAAAAATCTCCCCAGGTGATTTTAACTTGAAGTGAAGTTTGGGGATCACTCTGCTTATTGCTTCCTTTGATTTAACAAATTTTGGGAATTTGTGTGTGCCTGTATGTGAAGAGGGGGGCTTTGTCTCATTCATCATTGGATCATTAGCACCTGGAAGAATCCTAATACATAATTGTTGCTTAATAAATATCTGTTGAATAAACAACCCTCTGTATAGATGTTGAGATGTTCATTTCATAGATGAAAAAACAAGCTCAGAGAGTTGATACCACTTCCTCTAGTCTCTCTTGTAGTAAAGGGTATGGTGGGGTTCAGATCTCTTCCTGCCTGGCTCTAAGGACCATGCTCTGAGCTGCTGCATTACACTGTTCTTTATACTCTGCATCTAGCACCTACTGGGGATATGGATGTTTTCTCTGGGATGAGTTGGGACTGCAGTCTTACAGTTTCCACCTTCTCTTACCTTTGGCTGAGGTTTTTTTTTTTTATTAAAGTCTTCCCTCTGTTCCTCAGGTCCTCATCATTTTAAAGCAAAGGGAATAACAGGAGCAGGGGGATAGCACAAAGAAGTGTGGTAATAGCCTGAGCCTGTCATCGCACATGTATCATTGGAAGCAGCTGAGCTTCTCGTGAGAGGGCACGTGGTGTTAGGATGGCCAGTGAGAGCTGAAGAGGATTGGCTGTGATGAGAGAAGCTTTGGCATTGAGTTAGACCTGAAGTAGGCAAATGAACAAACCGAAGAGGCCAGTTAGTGGGGAGAAGAAAGTAGGAATGCCCAGGGAGAGACCACATGACCTTGAGAAAGACGGAGGGAACAGACCATCATGGAGCTACTCTTTCCCATTTCAGCACCTATTTCCCTGTGATGAACTACATGTATCTTGGGGGAAGGAGCAAAGGGATAGGGAATTAGAAGGTAGGAAAGGAAAGGAAACAAGGCAGCAAAGGTGAGCTAGTGAGCATTTACGGTACTGCAGATAGCTGGCTCAACAAGAGTGTTCTTGGCCAGTGGTGTGACTGTATTCCACTGTCTCAGTTCTCAGCTTCCTCATTTATAAAACTTCACTGTTTGGTGAGGATCAAACATTGTCTACAAAAGAGCATATTATAAAATGCTGTACAGTTGCAGAGAACTAATATGATTATTATGGTTTTGGCATAAGTCTCTTTACCCAGGTTCTCATTGTCTGGGTAGCTGTGTGAGAAATGCCTCATTTTCCCTGGGTTGTGGGCCAAATTATGCTGGTTTTTCTTCATGGATTTCTATCCCAGAACCACTGAAAGGGGCTTCATCTCTTTTTATAATTTCCCCCAACAGCCAAATTTAACTTCCAAGATTTACATAAAATCAATGATACTTTCTACTTATTTCTGTATGGTTGTTGAAAAGTTATCAAAAAGGAATTTGAAGTCATATTAAAAAATAGGGAGAAATACTATTTGAAGATAATTTAATGTGGTTTTCTCTAGGCCACAGGAATGGATTAGGCCTGAGATTTCCATGTATTTTCAATAATGTGCTGTATGCCTAGAAGTCCCTGTGTGTGCCAGCCTTGTGAGCATTGCTGATAAAATTGATGGCAGGTTGAGAGGGTCAACACCAGACACCTGTGAACTGGGTGTAGCTCAAACTTGAGTATAGGGCATTGAGTGACTTTGTACAGACCCATTTGTTCTATTTTCCTTTGGGTCTGTCTATCTTTGTAGTGCTCTAATTTGATGGTACAAATAGAAATAAATGAACAGCTCATGTTGAATGACATGCTCCATTGGCCACCATGATTACCACTCATGCTAATAAAGCCACTAGAGTATCCAGGACAGCAGGGGACTCTGTCTTGTATACCCCTAATATCTGAGACACATAGTAGGTATTTGAATGTTTTTTGGCTGAATGAAAGAATGAATAGTTGCTTCCACTATTTGTGTTTTAGCATTTATTATGTGTCACACATTAAACTAAAAGCCTTGCATATATTGCTAGCTCATTTGATTTTTATGACAACAATCTTATTAGGCAAATACCCTCCTTATCTGTACTTTACAGATGAGGAAATACAGGCTTAGAGAGGTTTACCATGACTAAGAATTGGCAGGTCTGGAATTTGAATCTAGGCCATGTAAGTTCAGAGTTTGAGTTCTTAATCACCACCAAACAAAGTACACTTTCATGAAAGATCAAATCTTCTGGCAAAATGCCAGGTGGACATGCTGTAAACAACAGTAAACAACAGTAAAGATGGAGAGATGTCTGATCCGTAGTCATGAAGGCAAGGTAATTAAGGATGCCTCTTTCTTTCTTCTTATTCTTTATTGGTATAAAATGTTCAAATGTCTGAACTAAGGGGGAAGAAAGTGGTCTATTCTTAAGAATTGGTCCACAGGTTGTATGCTGAATCCCCAGAGGTAAGAGAAACAGACTCAATATTTAACAGCAGGGGCAGGAGTGTCACCGCAAACCTTCCAATGATGCTTCAATCTTTTCCTCTTGTCAGCTCCATACTGAGGGTAGTGTTTGGGGTGATGGGTTCACTGGCAGGTAGAATGGCATTTTGTTTGGTGAGGCTGCTGTAGTCACACTGATAGCTCACATTTTTCATTAAATCTTCAGATCGACCCTGTAAATTAGATAACCTTTTTCCATTCATTCTCCTGATGAGAAAACTGAAGCACAGGGAGTTAACTTCCCCAAGGCCACACAGGCAAAAGTGATCCACTTGGACTTGAACTTAGACAGTCTGCCCTTCAGCCAGCCGTTTTTAAATGCTGAACTCTCCTTTCTCCTGCCAAGCCTCAGGCAATGTGTGACAGAAAGCATGAAAACATATCGTCTGGAACCTGTTGGTCCCTCTTCCCTTTCCCCCCCTGACAGATTAGTGACAAGGCTGAACGTCCTGGGAGACTTGTGTGTATTTCCTCAGGACAGCTCAGCACGTCTAAGGAAGGTGTCTTCTTCTGGTCATGCTGTAGTGAATTTCTGTGACATTGTCCAGTTTCTGTGGACCTTGACTATCAATCATTTGGCTAAAATAAAAGAACTGAAAATTAGTGGGATAGGAATATTGTCTGTGTTCTTGAATGAGGAAGACATTTAGTGTCTTATATAACCTTCCACCATTGTAAGACATGCTCTTTTTGGCCAGAAGAGTGTTTCTACTGGCATTGACACCACTCCCTCTTACTCTGAGAGAAAGACAGGGGTGGGGGGCCAGAAACACTCAGAAGACAAATCCCCTTTGAATTTGAGAGAGTGGAATTCTTTGGTTTTGACTTTTGTTATTTTTAAATATTATTGTGTGTCAGCAGCCCAGGATTATCAGTTCTGATGAAGTTCATGTAGAAAGCAGTCTCCTTAAGGGTCCTCCCATGGCTGTTCTCTAGGCTAGGGTATCACTGTTGTTAGGTGGGTCTGACTTGCTTCTCCAGAGCTGTGCCTTGCCTCTGTCAAGAGGAGTCTAGAGTTGATTAATCTAGGAAATTCACTTGGTGCCACATGATCAACTAATTACTAAGCTGGCAGACATTTTCTTGGTGGCCATTCTTGCAACCTCTTAATATATGTGGTGAGGAGGATCCTTAACTGAGGGAATGTCAGAAAAACTATACCTTCTTTTCAAAACCTATCCTCATAAGGGGGGAAAGGCTCTTCCACCAATCAGCCTTCTCTCCCCTATCAGAACTTCCCCCCTTGCCAGCTGGAAGCTGTTCCTAAAGCAGGGTAAGCTATAGCAGAGTACACTGGTCAAGAGCCCGTGGGGCAGAGTCAGGTACATATCCTTGCTGTGCTGCTTCTCAGCTCAGTCATTTCTAGCAAATTATTTCACCTCTCTGTGCCATAGTTTCCTCATTGATGAAATGGGATGATAGTGTCTCCTCACAGAGTAGTTGTAAAAATGAAATGAGATCATGAATGCATGTAAAGTATTTGACCCATATAAAGTTTCCAATCATGGTTATTATTTCAAAACCCTATGATTAATAATCCTATATTATACATGTATATACATGTATATGTACATAAACATATCTGTGCATTTTCTTAAATATTATATGCAATATAGGAATATATACTATTTAATGAAAGTAATAACATGACAATATTATTCTATGTATAATAGTAGTACTAATAAGAGTACAAATTATGGCAACAGTAAAGCAGCTTAGTTCCCAGGAGGCTAGCGAGTCTAGAACGCTGAGCTGTTTCCAGTTCCCGGGCCTTAGAAACACACAACAAATGAAGTATCCAGTGTGTCTTATGGCTGAGCAGCTCTGCTTTCTGGGGTTCTTGGTGGTTGCTGAACCTACCTGCTGTCACTCCTGCTGCTTGACACTCAGATGTGTAAGAGCTCTGTGAGGGGAAGTCTATGAGCAGGAGCCTGGCCGCCAGTGCTGACTGTGACCACAGGTTTGGCAAAATTCTTGCATCAGAGATGGGCTGTCCCCATTGGAAAAGAAAACCACAGGCCTGCCACTTCTCTGTGAGGCTACCTGGACCAGATGGAAGTTTAATACTCCACAGTTGAGTTGATAGCAACCTCTGAGTCTCAGGGTGACAGCTACTCAGTTGGTTTTACTTTACTGCCAGCCCTGAGCTGAGAATCTGGGAAGATTGGTTTCTTTCGAAGTAGCTCTTGTCCTAGCCCTGTCTTACTCCTGCTCACTAACAGCCAAAACAAAGTCTGAGTGTCAGTGCAGACTCTGTTGACTGCTATTCTGTAGCTTTACTCCAAAACCTTGGAATGATATGCAACCCTTGAAAACCAGCAACGTGCTACAGACACCAAAGTCCTGGCTTTTCCTGACTTGTTGAGGATTTTCAGTTTTTTGTTCTCTTTGGTATTAATTATGATGAGAACACAATTATACTTTGTCCAAGAGCAGGGGAATAAGGTCAGGTGCTTGATAGATAAGATAAGGTGAGATCCATCACACACACAACTTTGGGGCCTACTGTGTGGTGGGCATTACAGTTGGCACATGATGTACATTACTTCACTTCATTCCCCTTTACCCACATGGATATGAGGAGGCTTAGGGAGTGAAGAAATAGGCTAAGGTGTATGTACTCGCTGGAGCTTGGGACTCTGAAGTGTTCTATAATCAACATGTTCCTGGAGGCCCAGAGTCCATATTCTTTGGCCTAAGAGCAAATGAAGGAACACTTTGCTAGGAACGCATGGGCCAGCCATTTTCAGGGCATGTGCCTCAGCATATGGTTTCTCTTTAGAATTAGGACGTTGTAAACTGGCGTCCATGGGAGAAGCGCAACCTGCAGATGTGTTAGATTTGGCTAGCACAGTGTTAAAAGACATAACAAGAATGGTTCATTCTTTAGACAGAGCATTACTTCCGCACACCTTCCCACGGGTTTATGTGCATCCCATTTCACTCCTTTCTGTTGCTTGCCCAGCCCTGCAGGCATCTGCTTTGACTATATCTGCTTAATGTTTCCTGAGAAAGATGGCCTTGACCATCTAGGTTGGAAAGCACTGTATACTCTAACTGCCTGGAAGAATGCCATAATGTGTCTTAGCATATTAACATTCTGAAAAGTTCTGCAATCAAAACAAAACAAAAAAAAACCTCACTGGTTTATTTTTGCTTAAACTGAAGCTTCCCCAAATTATTTGGTTACAAACCTTTTCCCGCACAGGGTACCTAGCACCATCCTATGGGACAAGGGTTTCCCAATAGCGCATAGTTTTAGAAACACCAACTTTGGAATCTTGTTATGTTCTGTCAACTTGATTTGAAAGAATAAAGAATAAATATCAGATGCCAAGTCTAATAACTATAAAGAAAAAGTCTAAAAAATCTTACAACATACAAATTAAAATCTTTCTGTGCAGTGAAAGATATGATAAACAAAGCTAAAAGACAGCAACATGACAAGCAAGAGAACATACTTGCAAAATGTGTTACTGTAAAAGGGTTAATATTAATGATACATAAAGCATTCCACAGACCAATAAGAAATCACCCAAAAGAAAAATGGGGAGAGGGTACAAACAAGTACTTTAGTAAATACAGATGTACCATAAATATAGAAAAGTGCCTAACTGTGCTAGAAACCAGAGTTGTAAATTACACAGTTGCAAATTCTATATCAGATTGGCAAAACTCAAAAGATTTGTATACCAGCATTAGCTAGGGAAAGGCGTAAAAGGAAACTGATTACTGTTTCTTTCTAAGGTAATTAGACAATATCTCCTAAAATTTGTATGTATATTCATTTTGATGCACAAATTCCTTTCTGTGGAGTCCATCCTTCAGGAAGCCTTATAAGTACACAAATACATATGTTAATTATTTTCTTACTACGTATTTTATAATAAAGAAAAACTCCTGCCTCTGGAAAATAGCATGGGGTCCATCAGTAGGGGAGAGGTTGAAGAAAGTCTGGTGTGCTCATACAGGCATCGCCGAGTAGAGGCTGGAGATGAAGAAAGTGTACTACTCTATGAAATGACATGCAGAGATATCAGTGGTGTCTGGTTGGCTAGCAAAAGGAAGTTGCAGAACTGTATAGATTACACACACACCACAAATACTCACACACGCACAGACAGAAAGCAGTCCGGAAGGAAACTCAGCACAGTGTCGACAGCGGTCCCTTTTGGGGACTAGGTATGGGGACTGAGATGGAGATGTGGGACTTAGGGGACAGTTTTCATCCTAATAGCTTATCTTGTGTGAAATATTTTTTGAATCACTGACTTTAAAAAATCATAAACAACAAGGAAAAAAGAAGATGGAGGCACAGAAAGAGACAGTTGCTGTTTGAGTGAGGTGGGTGCATGGCTTAAGGGTTATCAGGGGTATCAAGTAGCCTGCCTGAATTTGGTTCTCCCAATTGCTAACTTTGTGACCTTGGACTAGTTATTTAATCTTGATGCATTAGAGGTTCATTATTTATGAAAATAGTATTACCCTTGTAGTGCTGAAATAAGGTTTAACAAGATAATCTATTAACAGTGTTTAGCACCGTGTCTGCCCCATTGAAAGTTCATAATCATAATTGTTAATATGTTAACCAAGAAGCTTAGTTGTATATAGCTAGGAGTGAGATTACTTTAAGAAAGGAATATTCACTATTTTTATTTTGGTCTGATTGTTAAAAGGTAATACATGTTGTCTAAGAACACTTAGAATATACAGAAATAGAAAAAGAAAATACAAAGTGCATCCTTCCACTAGATTCTTGAACATTATTTTCCAGCCATGTGACTTACAACGCCTTCTGTGGAAATTGCACTCTACCCTGC
This sequence comes from Manis javanica, assembly GCF_040802235.1. Lineage (NCBI taxonomy): Eukaryota > Metazoa > Chordata > Mammalia > Pholidota > Manidae > Manis > Manis javanica. Next base: position 50,402,354 of record NC_133156.1, read on the forward strand.
TGCTAGGGGCTGGGTGTGTCTCCTGCCTCTGGATGCATCAGTTAACTTGCACAGAGAAGAGAAATGATCCACCACAATGTCCAGTTTTACTAATCAAGCTAGAGAGAAAATAGAAAGAACTCAATCCATGCCATCCTTGCTACCAGCAGAACAATTCAAGCACACTATCTGCAATAATGCTAGAAGTTTCCACTTACTGAACACCTGAAATATTCCTGGCACTCTACTGGATGCCTCATGTGTTTAATTTTTAATCTCCCCAATCCTGCACAATAGGTATTATTTGCCCTATTTTGTAGGGCAATTGAGACATCAGAAAGATTAAGAGTTCTGTGCAGAGCTACCTGGCTACTAAGAGCAGAAACAAGATCTGACTGCAGGTGTATAACTTTAAAGTCTATGATCTTTCTATACATTACTGCCTCCTTGAAGATGGAAGTTGTGACCTGTATATGAAGAATTCTGCATATGCTAATGTTTCAGTCTACAAATAGAGGCTTGAATCTCTGTTGCAGTGCCCAGGATTCAGGGCCATTCAGCCTTGATCCCTGTCATGTTGCAAAGTATCCTCCTCACCATGCGGACTTGTTGGATGTGGGCATCACTCATGTTTATTTCACTTTCTACCTAGGTGGCAGCTTTGAAATACATCCCATCTGTTCTCCATGATGTGGAAACAGTCTTTGATGCGAAGTTACTCAGGTGAGAGCTTATGAGGTACTTTGCTGGGCTCTGTTAGCACACCATGGATTGAAAGGCAGAGGAGTGCTCTGGTGGGGAGTTCTAGACCAGCCCTCAGCACTGGGAGGGGAGGACACAGGTAGAAGCTTCGTATAGAGCTTCCCATGTAGGATTCCTATTATTTTGGTTTTGTTGTGCCAGATTTTAGTGAAAACCAAGTATAAAATAAGCATCCTGCTTTGATGATACAAATGCTACAGAATGCAAACACATAGATTAAAAAATCAATGTTCAGTGTGAATGTCTCCATGTCACTTGGACTTGAAGATTATTTGGGGACTCTAGTCTCTGCCCTGTAAGCCAGAGAGTTACAGATGGAGAAAAACCTACAGACACTTTAAGTATTAATGAGATGGGCTCCCTTTGCCTTCTCTGTCTTTACTCCATCCGTCTCATGAGACAAACACACTATTTTAAAGAGATTATGCCATTAGAATAGGTACATCTGAGTCAGAGATATCCTTTTTTTTCTTTTTCTTAGGTTCACTTAAGTTCCAATATAACATGTAGAAGATTTTGCAAGCTTTTTATATATGAAGTACTTTAGGTTTAGAAAAGAGTTACGAAGATAGTGTGTAGATAGTTCCTATGTGCCCTTCATCCAGCTTCCCTTGATGCTCACAAATTCTGTTCACAGCACTCCAGGCTTTATTCAGATCTCATCAGTTTTTGCACTGATGTCCTTTTTCTGTTAATATGATGATTTCTTATGGCTTTTCTCATCCTTCTAATCTCAAACTAAATGTTATCTTCTTGAAGGAGCTGCCTCTGAATATTATAAAGAAATTAAATTCCTCCCCTAACCCCATACACCATGACTCTGTGAAATGACTCCCTGTTTATTTCCTGAATTGCATATATTGCTTTGTACTGATTCATATGCGTCTGTGCTGTATGTTGACTGACCTCCATTAGAATGTAAGTTCCATGTCAACTGGGACCAAGTTGGTTCCCATTGTATCTCTACTTTTTACTTGGTTGTCACATATTAAAAAGATGCTTAACAAGTACTTGAAATAATGAATGAACACAATGAGTTTATTCTGAAAAGCTGACAGGGGCTATAATTTTATTCAGTGGTATTTTTATTTTCACTCTATTTGGAAAAAGTTATCTCCATTTTCATGTCCCAAACTGGTTTTAGTCACAACTTTTCATAGTTTTTTTTTTAAGTTAAAGGCCATTTTTGATCTTAAGACTTATCATAAAGCATTATTAAGCATAAAACATTAGTAAATAAAATGGTATGGTAATGAAGTCAGAACCTGGTTTTAAATCCTTGTTTATTTGATCCACTAAACGGATAACCTGGGAAAATTAGTTAACCTTTCTAAACCTTAGTTTTCCCTCTTACACGATCAGGATAAGTATTGGATCTATATCACAGAGTTGTGAGGGTTAAATGGTGTAATGGATATAAAGTAGGCAAGTGTGTACCTACCCCACCAGAGGTGTGCAGGGTTATTGGTATTATTTGCTGATTTTCACATCTCTTTGCAGGCTGTTAGTATTCAACACCAACACCAACTACACATAATTATTGAAGGCTTATCATGTGCCTGATGCCCTGCCAGGAATTGGGGAGCAAGATGTATATTGTTTCTGCCTCTGCAGAGCTGGCAGTCTGGGGATGGACTGTAAATGCCATGAGGTGGGAGATTTTGGTCTAACTGGCTCTCTGTGCTCCTATTTTTTCCTGCCCTCAGCCAGCTCCTGTATGAGTTCTACACCTGCATTCCCCCAGTGAAACTCCAGAAGCAGAAAGTGCAGTCCATGAATGAGATAGTCCAGAGCAACCTTTTTAAAAAGCAAGGTGAGTGCAAAACATCCTGGCTGGGCGGGTGTTGCCATAAACCCCATATGCTCTTCACATGCACAACAGGACAGAGCACCTGCCCAATTACTAAAACATTTCTTTTTCTAACAAGTCCCTTGGTCTGAATAAATGTGAAAAGTAGAAAGTAGCTGACAACTTAGATATCAGAATCTAAAATGATTTTAGGAAAGCTTAGGTTGCATTGTTTGTTTCTCCCCAGAAAGTTTAATGGAGTGGTAAATATGGAGCCATATACTTCAGGTCATTGTGCTATGAGGCTTTTTTTCCCTGTATGTTTTATTGTTTTATACTTTTTGTCCTCAACTTGAGTAAAAGTAGGTGAACTTTTGTTAGAAAGAACCTGTACTGGACATATTCTCAAAATTTCTAGAGTGTAAAAATAAACTGGAGAGCTTGTTAAAATGCAAATTTCTGTGACCTATCTCAGAGACTCTGATTAGGAATGAGATTTTAAAAAAATAATGTTTAAAAATGTAAATTATTTTAGAATAGGTAGTCTACTTACAAGGTATGCAAAGGTATGAAAGGGTACCCCATGGGAAGGGTCCTTCCGAACCTTGTGCACAGGGGCTCTGACCCCATCTGCAGAGGCAACCAGTGCTTCTAGTTTCCTGAGTTTGCCTTCAGGGACACTCCTTATATAAGCCACTGAATACATATATACTATATATTCTCCTCTGATCTTTTATTATTGGTATAACTCAGATAGTACCATATTATACAATTGCTCTGTACTTTGCCTTTCTTCACTTAATGGTATTTCCTGTGAGTGGCCAATGACTGGATTTGGGCAGGAGTTGTGGTCAGAGCTTCTGCTCACCCTAATTGATCTCTGATAACCACCATTCTCTGACCAGTACCCCACTGTCACTGCCTTGTTTTTGAGGTCAGTGAGCAAGATGACCTCACCTCCTCCAGATATGACCAGACAGGACTTAGAAGTCAATATTCACCATCTACCCTATTTCCAGCAACATTCAGCATTCCTGGTATCTGTGAGGGAAAAAAAAAATTGTGAGGTCAGTGCTGTTTTCTGTACTCTAAGACCAACACTTTGTAATTTTAAAATCTTTTCTGTCCGTACTGGTGTCAGTGATAAAATGCAAAGTTGCAAGAAACAAGAGGTCATAGAAAGCGGAGGATCAGTCATCAGCCAACTGGAATTAGGTTGAAGCCTGAATATTAATGTAAATTGCCTGGAAATCACAGAAATATTCAGAAACCACTCCACCATGAAGATTTTTTTCCCTCAATGCTGGGTTAACATGGCACATCCAAAATTGCTGTCTGAATCCTGTCCCTGGAGTTAAGGGTAGGAAGGCATGGCAAGAAATGTTCTTGTGATTTGATATTCATGTCTGTAGTTTCCTGACCATTTAGACCATTATGCATGATGTAATGCAGAAATGGTCTTTTTGTGCAAGGTGATTGGAAATGAATCCTGCTGCATTTCCTGTATTACTGAGTTTTTAAAGTGAGCCTTCTGTGGTTTTCAGGTTCTGACTCCCACATCAGAATGAATTGCCCTCACTCTGAAAGCTTTGAAATATGCCTGCCCCTTCCTGCCCTGGGAGTCCCTTCCTGGCTGTCCAGTGATATCACTGTAGCAATGGATTGAGTCCCACCCTAGGGACTTGACACGGGTGACTTCAGCTGCATATGGTACCCCACTGCACAGGCAGTGAGGAGCACGGCTGCTTGGCTCCCCTTCGTTGTTCAGAGCGGCCGTCATTGTCAGGAGCCCAGCTTAGCAACAAGGCCAGATGGAGTGCTTGTACCATCCTGGATTGGGCATGTGGTGTCATTTCTAGCCTGGTGGAAATCAAAGTAATTCCTTTACTGGAGTCACACCTCATGGGCCAGGCAGAGGCCCCTGAGGGTTAGCATCATCATAGGGCAGCCTGGACAGCTGCTGCTCACCTAACCTGCTGTGTTGCTTGAGTTTCAGATTCAGTAAAAAGCCCTCTGATTAATAGTAACAGATGAAGACCATTCCCAGCATTGTTCATGGTTATAAAAGAAATGCAAAATTCTTACCTTTAGATATATAGAGACTAGAAGTGGAGGAACAGAGAATCCTTTGTGGGGGCCCCTTTTTTTTTTCTTTTTGTGGCTGACAGCTCATTCATTTTTATTGCCTAATAGTATTACATTTTACAGATTTACTAGTTTGTTTATCCATTTAGAAGGACATCTTAGTTGTTTCCTATTTTTGATGATTATAAATAAAGCTGCTATAATCATTTATGTGCACATTCTTACATAGGCATAAATTTTCATATCAGTTGAGTACATACACAGAGCACAATTCCTTTGTCATAAAGATATTTTTTTTTGAGAGGGCATTTCTCATATTTATTGATCAAATGGTTGTTAGCAATAAAATTCTGTATAGGGGAGTCAATGCTCAATGCACAATCATTAATCGATCTCAAGCCTAATTCTTGTCAGTCTCCAATCTTCTGTAGCATAACGAACAAGTTCTTACATGGTGAACAAATTCTTACAAAGTTCTTAAATGGTGAACAGTACAAGGGCAGTCATCACAGAAACTTTCGGTTTTGATCACACATTATGAACTATAAACAATCAGGTCAAATATGAATATTCTTTTGATTTTTATACTTGATTTATATGTGGATCCCACATTTCTCCCTTTATTATTATTATTATTTTTATTTTTAATAAAATGCTGAAATGGTAGGTAGATGCAAGATAAAGGTAGAAAACATAGTTTAGTGTTGTAAGAGAGCAATTGTAGATGATCAGGTGTGTGCCTGTAGACTGTGTGCTAATCCGAGCTAGACAAGGGCACTAAAACATTCACGGATGCAGAAGCTTTCTCTCAAAACAGGGGGGGTGAGGTTCTAAGCCTCACCACTGTTGATCCCCAGTTTCTCACCTGAAGGCCTCCCTGCGACTGTGCCTGTCTTAGGTTGTTCCTCCCTTGAGGAATCTTACCCGTCTCTGGCTAACCAGTCATCTTCCGGGGCCATACAGGGAAATGTAAAGTTGGTAAGTGAGAGGGAAGCCATATTGTTTGAAAAGGTTAGCTTTTTACTTCTTTGCAGATTTATGCCCTGTGGCTTCTACGCCCAGCACTTGTCTCGAGGTATCTTTACCACCTGGAGGAATTATGATACTCGGTAAATTCGATATGATGCACGAATTCTATTTAAGGGTTGTAATTAGGAAGGAAGAAGAAAAGCTATAGAGGTAGCATATGGAAGAAAACATGGGAGGATTGATTATTTCTTTGACGTATCTTCTTGTAGAGTACCTTAAGCATGTATAGGTTTTAAACTACTAACTAACTTGCACACACATATTAACATAATAGGAATACGGTGACATAAACTAAGCAAATTTATAATTACCATCCATCTCCAGTGAAGCCAAGAAAACCAGTTAGGCACCCTAGGCATTTGTGAGGATTTGTCTATGATATGATGGATATTGTCCAATGTGGGGGCCCATTTTAAAGAGGCAGTATTTATTTGCTAAGTGAACCCTCTTCCCAAAATCACTCCAAAGGGAAACCTCAGCTCTTGCCCCTTCTTGAGAGCTCAGTTCCAAATGAATAGTTTGGAATTCATACGCTTTCATTGGGTGTCCACAGCTCTTGGGTGACTGTGTCCTTTATACCGGTAAAATAAGGTGAAGTTGATGCCTTAGCCAAATGTGAAGGGTAATGAAATCCCTCCCATTGTTCTCCCTGTGAAGGACCCTGTGCCTCAGGGATGTGATTTGCTTAAAGCCTGCACGCATTTAACTGCCAGATGTGCAAAGGACCTTGAGTGTTGTTGAGGACATTAACCTGTACGTACTCATTTGTATTGACATCAGGCCTAGAGGCCAGAAGGCTATTTTAAACACTTTCCAAAATGTTGGCAGACTATCTTATTGACCTGTCTTCAGGAGAATCAGATGGAGAAGAGGTAAGAGGTTTACTGGTTCATAGCACTGGTTCTTGGGTCTCACCAGTCCTGGACTGGATTCCTGGTTCAGCCCCTTATCAGCTGTGTGACAATGGGCAATTTACTTAACCTCTCTGATCCTCAGTAAGCTCATCTACAAAATGAGAAAAATGATAACAGTGTCTGTCTTCAAAGGTTGTTGTGTAAGCTAATGAAGTAGATAATTAATTTAAAGTGCTTTTCACAGCATAATACCTCATACATACTAAGCTGTAACTGTTATTATTGGCATTGTGGTCATTAATTTCTACTACTCGTTTCATTTTCCTAACTTCTATCCTTTAAACCAGATTCCTTGCAAAAGGGAGCCTCTTCATGTTTGATATTTGCACATAACCCTAAGCCAAGCTTCCTGTTGCTCCGGAAGTGTTTTTCCTCAGGGTGTGACAGATGTAGTAGTTAACGAATAAAAAAACCTTGGTCTGTTCCCTTTCTTGTTCTGAATGTTTTGTCCAGATCTTAAATTCGTTTCCTAGAGTGTTTTTGCAAAGGACCCATGATATGTATACCCAGAAATATGAGTCAGGCTGAGAGGTTTGTGGTCTCACACTTCATTGCCTGTGTTGCTTCGGGCCTCGACACAGTTACCTTGTATGGACACCTGACAGCCATCCTTTGCGATGGTTTGTTCCTTGGGGCTCTTTTAAAACACACTCAGACATTCCCTTTACCCCTTTTTTCTTTGTGGAGGCAATTTGTCTCAACTTTTACTAGCCCTGTGATCTTGAGTAAATTATTTAATCCTTATAAATCTGTTCTCTCATCTGTAAAGTGAGAATAACTACAGAACAGGTCTCATTGGGTTGTGGTGCAGACTCAGAGTGTCCTAATGTGGCTTCTTAGCCTGGGGCATGAGGAGGTCAGGAGTCAGCAGCAGCCAAGGTCCCTCGGGGAGCAGTTTGTCCTGTGTGAATGACTTCAGGGTTCAGGGAGAGTAGAAGTGGGGAGCCTGTGGGAACTAATATGCTGTCTTCTCCAGCCCAAGCTCAGACTTGCCTGGTGGTGATGATGAGAGAAAGGAGGAATAGATGCACCCTGGGAAAGCTCTGAGGGCAGTCCATGAGAAAAACAATCCTTCTGTGTATTTGGAACAGATATGTCCCTGCGAGAACCTAATCTCTAAGTGATGTGTCTTTTTTAGTCTGATGCTAATCAGATGAGTCATCTGGTTCAGTGTAAACTGCTTCAGGATCCACAGTGATTGCTTTTCCCAACTTCCAAAACAAACAGGCAGAGGAGTGGGAAATAGGGAGACAGAGAAAGACCTAAGAGAGATTTGGAAACTTGCAATATTTATCTTCAGCTAGTGGATTTTCCTTTAGAAACTTAATTGAGAAGCTGAACACTGTGAGCACAAAACATCTAGTTTTCTTTTATCAAGACAGTTTCCTTCTTTACCCCTCTTTCTTATCTGTTCCACAGTATGTGGAACTGCTGGGATCTCTGTTCACAAAGGGCGGGACACCTGTGGGGGGTGCAGGCCCAGATAACTGTGACCAGTAGGGGGTTCACCTTTTCTCAGCATCACATCACTGCAGCTTGGCCTGGTGCAGAGAAAAGCCCTCCCACTGTAGCAGTTATTACTTTGTTTGCTGAACTTATGTGATATCTCTGAGCCACCAGGGCTCCACATCTGAAGAACATGAATAGGAACATTTCCATCAGAATATGGACTTTTGATTCAGGCAATCCCTGAGCCTGGCTTGGTCACTAGCTGTGTTTCTTTGAACAAGTAACTTCTCTGGTTTCTTTAGCTACAAAAATGGGATAAGATATGTAAAACAAGTAGCAGAGGGCCTGACACAGCCCTGTCCCAAAAGCTGGGCAGCTCTCTGACAGCTGTGTCCAGGGCCCTTTGCCTGGGTGGGAGGTGGGACTCCTGATGTCCGTGGCTGCTGTGTCTCTGCAACTTTTCAGAACCCAGGCTGCCTGAGGCTCGGGATGGTCACATCAGGCTGGTCGATGAGACTGTTCTGAAGGGTAGGAGCAGCAAGGGAACAAGTTGTCTTCCTTCCCAAACATGCCCCAACCTCATGGATAGCTTCTCATCTCTCCTGTTACTATACATGCCTTCCACAACTTTTTGCTTTGCAAATGCTGCCTGAAATACCTACTATCGCCTCCCCATTCTCTTCCCCTATCCCCAGATACTAACCAGTAACACCTACTTATCCCTTTAAGACTCAAACCAAAGGTCCACTCTGCAGTGAGTCCTCCCTGATGTCTCAGGCATTTTGGCTCAGCCCCACCCAACACTTAGTCCCTACTGCCTGTCAAGCCCCAGGGGTGGTACTGGGATGCAACCATTCCAAGTTTGCAAATTTCTGCACCACACTCATGGTGCAAAAATGATGAAGCTTCTTATTTTTGTTTCTTTGTTTAATCTAACCTAATCTTTTTGGATCCTACAGCAATTAAAATTTTAAATTAAAGATATCTTGTGGCTAAAGATTTAACCAGTCTTTCTAATTAAAAAAATTCTCCTCCCCCTCTCCAAAATGGCATCTGGAATCATATCCCAAGGACCCAATTAGGAAAGGAAAGAATGGCTTTTTTGGGAACTTGAGCTCAAGGGGAGATATTGAGACACACATCTTGTGGCTTCCGGGCTCAACATCAAGCGAAAGCATTGCCAGCCCTTCCCCTTCATCACATTTACTTTCTCTGTGAGGAGGCCTTCTTCATCTCTTTTCCCTGTGGCTATAAAAATGGACTGGCTGCCATGTACCTGACTAATGGAAGAAGGTATGACAGGAAAGAGTTTAGTGCTTTCAAAATATTGTCTTGGATTCACAAAGGGGATAAAACAAGGTATATCACCTCTGAGAAGAAGATTTCTCCAACCTTAGGTGCACCTGGGGAGTTTCTTAAAATTGCAGAATCCTGCAACTTACCCCAAAGATTCTGACTCTGAAGCTCTGGGGAGAGGGCCAGGGATGTTCACAGTATCAGCCCTCCAAGGGGATTCTACTACAGGTGGTCCTCTGGCTGATGCGAGTGGAGCCCTGCATGGAGGAAAGGAAAACAGTGTGGGCAGGACAAGTGGCTCCCACAGTGCTGAGTGCAAACTTGCATCGTGATATTTGACGTCTTGCTCTGTCATTTGTCTGTTTATGGGACTGTCCATGCTGATGGAGTGAACTCCTTACAGATAAGGAATATGTTTTATTTCTTCATGTCCTGACTGCTTAGAGTCTTACTGGTATCAGTTCGCAGAAACTAGTCTGTGGACCATGGCAGTAAAATTATTAAATGGCCAGCATCCCTTAAAGACGGAAAAGGAAAGAAAGGACCTTAATTGTACAGAACTGGAGTTGTCACAACATTTGATTCATAATACACCTCATCATTGGTCCACACAGGGGTCTGCTTGTATTTATTTACATATGAAGTTAGTTATTTTTAGTAATAAACATTCATGCACTCATCACCCAAAACAAAAACTAGAGATTTAAAAGATACATATGACCTTTGTGGCTCTGTCTTTCTCTACCTAAGGTGACCACATTCTTGAATCTTTTGTTAATTATTCCTCTGCTTTCCTTTTAGGCAGTTTTAGCACTTCTATATCTATCTATCTATCTATCTATCTATCTATCTATCTATCTATCTATCTATCTATCTATCTATCTATCTATCTATCTATCATCTGTCTATATCTATCTATCTATCTATCTATCTATCTATCTATCTATCTATCTATCTATCTATCTATCTATCTATTATCTATCATCTTCCTAGTGTTTTAGTTATTTTAACTTTATAAAAAGGATATTGAACTGTGAGTAATTTAGGGGGGGACTTATTTTTTTTTCTTTTACTTAATACTGTATTATGATTCATCCACATTACAGTTTGCTGGAGTTGACTGTTTTCATGACTAAAAAATTCCTTTGTATGAATGAATCATAGTTTATTCTCTCATACTTTTGATTTAAGGCATTTGGGTTATTTCAATTTTTTTATTGTAAGCATTGCTGCTAAGAATATTTTTGTACATGACTCTTGTAAATTTCCAAGTCTCTTTAGACATACAACTACTAGAAGATTTACTTGGTCATAGGGGATCTGAATAATTTCAGGAGATAGTGCTAAATTGTTTTTCAAAGGTGGTTGCCCTGATTTACATTCCTACCAGTAATACAAAAGAGAGCCTGTGGATATGAATTTTCTTCTACACTGTATATTGTCCCACTTCTTATTTTCGCCAAAAAAGATATATCATCACTCTTCATTTGCATTTCCTTGATCACCAGTGATGCTGGTAAAAATACTTTGTTATGCTTCTTTTCCACTTGTGTTTCACATCTATGATATGACTGTTCATGCCTTTCATTCATTTTTCTGTTGGATTGGTTGTATTTCTCTTATTGATTTCAGGATATTTTATGTATTACACATACTCATCTTCTGCCAACTTTATATATTACGAATATCTTCTTCCTATTATACATTTAAAACTTGTCTTAATTTTCTTAAGTTGTATTTTTTCTAACCGAAGTTCCTACTTTTAATGCCAATTTATTGCTAATTTTAATGGTCAAATCTTTTGTGTCTCATTTAAGAAATCTTTCTCCATTTTCAAGTCTAAAAGGTTTCCATTTATATTTTTATTAAGAGTTTTATAATTTTGTTTTTGATACACAAGTTCTTAATGTCTAGAGTTTTATTTTATATATTTTATTTTCTATGTGAGATAGGAATTTTATTTTATTTCCTTTATTATTTGGTCATGCTTTGTCCTGAGTTTCAAGTGTGGAGCAGTTTCTCTTTTCCCCATACAGTGTCAGTTTGCATTTCCAGGACATTATTTTTCCCTGGGGACTTTGAGGGCAGGGTTGCCAGAGCCTGGATTCGTCCTGGCCCATGGTGTACAGTTCCTTTGTGCTGTTGCTAATTAAGGTTAGAAGGGTCCAAAGGGTCAGGAAAAAGGGACAGCCTATCCGACCCAAGGTGAGCTCCAGTTTAGGCTCCTGTGTTATGTTAGCATCCTGAGAATTAGCTCAAGAAACAGCTCTTCCCCAGGCTTGGACCTTCTCAGTTACAAAAGAAATGAGATGGTGTCTTTGAATGATCATTTTTCTTATGGCAAGAAATTGCTTGGGCCCATAGGGCAAACTTCTTATAGTTATTCTAGTATCTGACAAAAAGGTCATGGAACTGAGAGCAAGGAGAAAGACACGGGCAAGAGCAACGACGACGGTATCAGCACTAGCAACTGCAGTTGACGTTTACCGCGTGCTTACTATGCACCGGTAAATTTGTGCTAAAAACACTAATATCTGTATTATCTCAGTTACTGCATGATTAGGTGATCTTGGACACATCACTTCGCCTCTGTAGAACAACTGTCAAGTCATGAGATTGAATGAGATCTTCTGGAACTTTACCAACATGAAAATCTGTGATTTTAAAAATCAGACTCTGACTCTTAATGATAATATTGCTAAATCTTTCTAACACCACTTAGTGCCTAAAAAGCCCTCCTCCCATATATCACCCCTAACACTCTTAAATGTCCTGCCTGATCTGGGGACAAGGAATGAGGTCATTTTATACAAGGTTAAATGGATGAAAGGAAATTGCGTGATGCTTCCTCAGGTCACACAGCCAGATCTCTGGAGAAAGTAAAAGGATTTCCATACTGGATGCAATTTATTTTCTTTAAAAAAGAGCTGTGGAATTGTGAAGACCTAAGTTTTTTCTCATTAGAACATTTGGAGACCTCAAAGATCTTTGAATAGGGGCTTGTCCCTCCCACATACAGAGCAACAAAGCCACATCTAGTTCCAAAATGTTCCTTCTGCACTTGGAGATGTGAGAAGGGGCTGCTCCTCACATCTCTTCCCTTTTCTGTGTGACTGATCGTAGAATTCAATCCCAGAAGGAAAGCTTCAGATCCAGAATCAGAGAAGTGATTTTATAAGTTGCAGAACAAATCCAAGAGAAATTTATTGAAGTGCCCTCTCTCTATTTTTTTTTTTTTTTGGTTGAAGTAAAAAAAAATTGGCATACCATCAGAGAATAATTCCTTTTGAATCTCCAAAATTACTTAGAACAGCTACTTTTAATGACATTATGAAGTATGGTTTAACTGGAGGGGGAGAATCCCAGATCACTTATGTGGCAATCCAAATAAACTCTTTTGCAATTATTAGTATTTTTGTTTTAATTTAACTCATTAAAACTATAGAACAGCAGAATCAGCATGTTCTTCTGCCTTTCAATCATGTTCCGTGGGATTCTTTTCCAATTTTAGAATGATTGTGTAATGGAAACACATAATGAGGGAGTTTATGTAAATCTTTAAAAGGTTATGTGTTTACTCCAAAATTTATTTTTTAATTGTGAAATTACAACCATGGATTCTTTGAATTATACTGAGGCAGGTTTTTAGAATGTTCTGAGCCTTTTATATTGGCCTGTTTAAGTTTTATTTTGCCGACTTTTTCCCCCCAACATCATCCTAAAAATAGGTTTCCTTAAGACCACAATACAGTTGATTTGAAAACCAGCTGCAGATTCACTTCAATTCAAAAAATATTTATTGAAAATCTAAAAATGGAAGTAGTACTATGCTATAAGAAATATAAAAGAAATACAGTAATAAATAATTTGATGGTCACCATTTATTTCCCCAGTATTTTGTGCCAGCACTGTGCTAAGCTTTTTCACACATTATCTCCTTTCATTATCATGATTCCTTGTAAAGGGTACATATTAATATCCCCATTTAATAGGCAAGGAAACTGAAAGCTAGGAAGGTTGAGAAACTTGCTAACAATTGTAGAGCAAATAGCGTGTGCAGGCCAGGGTTCTAGCTGCGGTCATCTGCTTTCAAAGGGGGGTCTGTGAACACTGCAATATGGCATCTGGGACAGAAGGGTTTCTCCCCATCCTTCCCCACCATGCCCCAGGGAGTTAGAATTTGAGAGAGAAAATATTTACCGCAAAGGACTTCAAGCTTGGGTCCACACAGGCCATAAAGGTAGTAGAAATGATGGTGCAGGTCAGTAATGATTATGCCATTTAATAAGATAACCTTATCAACTATCTATTTATAATCTCATCTTCAGTTGTATTTCTTGTAACAGATTTTTCCCTTGCCTATTAAACATGTGAGAACTTTCTTCACTGCAGAAAGAAATGTGATTCCTTTCATTTTTTCCTAAAACATAGTACCATTTGGCCAATCATTCATTTCCCCACCTTTACAGAGCTAAGTAATCAGAGAAATGTTTTTCTACTACTAAGAAAACAAGAATGGGAGTGACTGATCAATACCCAGCTCAGGGTGAGGAGACAATAGGGAATGGTGACAACTGGGGAAGAGTCCGCACCATGGAGGGACAGCATGTCTGTGAATCAGCGCCAGCTGCTTGTTACCGTGTCAGCATGTGGGCTCAATGCTGTCTGACCTTCCCTTTTTTTTTTCTTTTGGAGAGAAGTCCCACAAATGGGTTTTTATACTGTATATGTGTATATATACATATGTATTTTTTAGTTAAAGCACCCATGTTTTAATCAAATCTTCTCCATTCTATAACAGAGGTAAACACTCCCCTGAAAATTCCTATGCTTTTTTTTTATTAAGTATCATTGATGTACATTTTTGTAAAGGTTTCACATGAAAAACATTGTGGCTCTTACAGTAACCTGTGATTCCCTCATTTTTGGAGTATAATAGAAACAAAACTGAGGGAATAAAACAGTAGCAGACTCACAGACTCCAAGAAGGGACTAGTAGTTACCAAAGGGGAGGGGTTGGGAAAAACGGGTGGGGAGGGAGGGAGAAGGGGACTGAGGGGCATTATGATTGGCACACATGGTGTGTGTGTGGGTCACAGGGAAGACAGTGTAACACAGAGAAGACAAGTAGTGACTCTGTGGCATCTTACTACACTGATGGACAGTGACTGCAATGGGGTGTGGAGGGAACTTGATAATATGTATATTTTTAAAACAATATCTGGGAACAACCCAAGTGTCCATCAGTAGATGATGAATAAAGAAGATGTGATACATACACATATAATGGAATATTACTAATCCATAAAAATAACAAAATCTTGCTATTTGTGACAATATAGATGGACCTAGAGGTTATGCTACATGAAATAAGTCAGACAAAGATGAATACCATATAATTTCACTTATTTGTGGAATCTAAAAACTAACAAATGAGCAAACAAACATAGATTCAAATACAGAGAATGAACCTGGGGGTTGCCATAGGGAGGTAGTGGGGGGATGAGTGAAACTGAAGAAGGGTATAAAGAGGTACAAACCTCCAATTATAAAATAAATAAGTTACAGGGATCAAAAAGTACCACATATGAAATAAAATCAATAATATAATATCATAATAACTTTGTATGGTGACAGAAAGTAAATACACTTATTGTAGTGAGTATTTCATGATGTATGTAATTGTCAAATCACTATGTTGCACACCTGAAACCAATGTAATATATATCAGCTATACTTTAAAACAAAACCTGCATATGGACCCAGGACAGCAGCCTCTGGTGCAAATTTATAATTTATAGGGTTTTAATAAATTTACTATAAATGGATAGGGTCATTTACCATCAACTCTGTAAGTGACTATCCCCGGAACCAAGTGAGAGCAGAGCTTTTGGAATGCTGGTGACAGGTTTATGCAAGAGGCAGTATGTCAGCTGAACCTCAAAGGATAGTGAGTATGGTACAGGCACCCTCCAGAGAATGGTCTTTGGGGAAGCCTGTGGTGTCAGACTGGAGCCCTGGCTCATGGCCGACCATGCCTTTCAAGCCTCAAGAGAACTCAGGGTTCATCCTCACCTGACACACTCCCTTGCTAGTGGGGGCCTCAACCATATCACAAGCTCAATCAAGCATACTCTTGAGAATGCTGGGCTAGTGTTGGGGAAAATGTCATTTATTGTTTATCAAATTAATATCAAAATATTATGCTTTTGTAGAACACTTAGAAATATATAAAAGCACCTATGATCTCATAATTTAGAAGCAACCATTATTTATTCTTCCTCTCTTTTGTGTCCTATATTTTATATAACTGGAATAATGTTTTACCAAGTTTGTAATCTGTTTCTTTCACTGAAGATTATTGGGAACATTTTCCCATGTTATTTTTTAAGGACTTCATTGGACTCTATTGTGCAGAGGGCTGTAACTGACTTTACTGTTTTTCTATTTAGAGACATTTGGGTTCATTTAATTTTATGCTAGAACAACTTACTATAATTCATAGTTTTACAAGATGAATTGTTGTCCTCTGTGCTCAGTATTTCTTCACTGTTGGGCATGAATCTCACCCACCTTTCCCAGGGCTTGTCAAGGATTTTTACTTTTCCTTCTTTCTCCCCTTTACACACACACACACACACACACACACACACACAGGATTTTGCTTCCTCCTTATGTGATAGACTCATCATAAAGCAGATCATATCCTTCTGTACAGAGCTAGAGTTGTGTGATCTAGTTGGGGAAGGACATGTTCTTACAACTCCACCATCATCCTTGATGGTAGGGGGTGTGGCTGTGTGTGGGCATTCTCTGCAACCAGGCACTTCAAGGCAACCACACTGAGAGCCCTCATTAGCCCTGGGCAGCCAAAGTGGATTTGCTGCTTCTGATACCCTCCAGGCTGGAGCAACTGCCACCAGAGCAAAGAGGGGAGCCAATTATCCAGGGGTAAATGAGGCTCTAATTACGGCTTAGCCGAAGAGGATAAAATTATTTGAGGAGACATCCCATTTCTGAAGTAGGCACAGCTCAGGACAGTTATTCAGAATAAGGGCTTGGGTCAAATCCTGATTTTGGTGCCTTAAACAAAACACTTCACCAGGAGCGTCTGACTCCTCTTCTGCCCAGTGGGAGCAGTTTCTGCTTACCTTGTTGGTTTATTGTGGGTACTAATGGGATAATGCTGTGAGAGGTGTAGTGGTACTTAGTAAGGGCTCAGATATGGAGAATCGACATTGTCATTCACTACCATTAGTATTACTATTATTTGTAATGATCTGATGGATAGTGGAATACAATGTGGAACTGGAACACAGGAGACCTGGATTCTCAGCTCGGTAGTTTTCTATTTATTCCAATTTACAAGTCTCTTGAGTTGTATCTTCCTTGTCTCTCAAATGGGAAGCTTGGAATAGGGGTTATGTCAGTTCCTTTTATCCCAGGCTTGTATACCTACATGTGCTAAGAACTATATATCATTCTCTTCAGGGAGTCTTACATCAACCCTAACTTAGCAGTATTGTTATTATGTCCTTTTTTTGCAGGTGCTGAACTTGAGACTTAGACAGGGATCTGGACTTCAATCCCAGGCTCCTAACACCCATCCTTAACTATTTGCTTGTTAACTGTCCATCCTTAACTATCTGCAAGTCCCCAGCAGTCAGTGTAGTAACTGGTAATATGCATGTGTTAATACATATTTGTTGACTGTACCCAAATCTTTTGAATGACTGGGATGGTGATGAAGCTTAAGGTTGTGCTCATACTGTATCCTTCTCTCTTCTATCTTTTACTCAATCCTCCTAAAATTGTAGGCACAAAAGTCCACAGGGAGATTTCTGACAAACTTGGGGGCAGCTCCTGATGCCTCAGGTCTATATCAAAATTAATGAGGCTGATAAACACTTGCTGGTGGGTTATTTTGAGAGTTATCTGAAGGATTGTATATGCATGTATGTATTAAAGAATTTAGTACAATGGGTATATCAAATGTCTGAGCTGGAAAGGATATTAGCAATCAGTTGCCCAGATATAGTTAAGCTCAGCAATTCAGAGAACCTGTGAAGAGGGTTCACCTGTGCCTGAATAGCACAAAGGCCCACATCCCCCTGCTTCTGCCAAAGTAATAGTTCTCTCCCTCTCCCTCCTCCTCCACCTTCCGCACTCTCTCCCTCTCTGTCTCCTCCCTCTCCATCTCCCTCTCCTCTCTCTTTCTCTCTCCACATCCAAGATAATTTGTTTTAAACAAAAAACTCTAGGTCTAAAGAAATCTCTGAAAAATTGATCTGGCTCTGATAAGGGATGTTGATAGTGGGGGAGGCTGCTCACGTGTAGGGGCAGGGGGGTACAGGGGAACTCTGTACTTTGTTCAATTTTGCTGTGAACTTAAAGCTGCTATAAAAAACAAAGTCTCTTTTTAAAATGTTAAAAATGTGGTGAACACACACACGCACATACACACACTGCCTCCACCCCCTCAAGCTGGAGTCCATTTTGCCCTGAGAGTAGTTGCCACTGTACCCCAGCTGCAACTGGTTCTGTTACCCAGGAGGAACAGAGTCAGCTTGGATTAGATTTTTAAATTTTAAATACCCACTTCCCACCAAATAACAAAGGATTAGATTTTTAAATTTTAAATACCCACTTCCCACCAAATAACAAAAACATGTTTGGGGGTGATTTTGTTTTAAAATGTGTGCTGGGTCATTCTGACACACCTTCCCCTAGTAAAATCTTTGCAGGCTCCCCAGGGTTAGGTGAAGAAAAATTGCTAATTCTTCCTCCCGTGATGGTGAATGAAAGGAAGTTGGCACCTGTGAATAAAATGAGAGTTTCTGTGGCAGGATTCTCACCTGGCCCTGGTTGACTAGCTCACTACACACCCGCGGGCAATACATGGCTGTTGAATCTATACAAAGAACTCCACCCAGTGCTCTGGGCACAACATGGTGGCACGGCTGCAAGGCTGCAGTGGTGGCAGCACTGAGGACAGAGGCCCAGAGGATGGCTGTGTGGGACAACTGTGTAGAGACACCCAGAGGACAGCTGTGTGGACAGAGGGGCCCAGAGGCAGAGACCGGCTTGCTGCCTGCAGACTCACTCTGAGCGAATGGGATTTCAGTGACTGACCTGCCACCTGGAAATAAAGCTGGGTGTGATCCTTTCACCCTGAGAACATTTTGCTGTCAATTTCTTTGGTCACATTGAATCCATAGTGAACTTACCCAGGACTGAAACCCATTGGCAAGACAGCACCCAATGTGATACCTATGAACCTCTTATGCTGGCAGCTTTTGGCCACGTAGGGGGTTCCTCCCAGTTCATATTTGGTTTATCATAAGTCAAACAAATGCAATAAGATTCTATACATTCTGGATCTGGGAAGGCTCTCCTTATGCTTCTCTGAGATTTTCCTTCTATTTGCACAGCACCACCTTCTTGAGTTCAGGTAAAGAGTGTTTTCTCTGTATTCCAAATAACTGGGGCCAAGTAAATGCTCAGTAAGTATTTAAAAAATGAAGAAACAATTACCTTAATAGAAGGAAGGTAACTGGTCTGTTGGAGTGTCTTGCCAAAGGGCTTCAGACTCGGGTAAGTTCACTATGGATTCAGTGAGACTGAGGAATGACAATGGAGCATTCTTGAGGTAAAAGTGTTTGTTACTGGTGTGTTCTCCTGTGATAGGTCAAGCACTAGAATTACAGTCTGCATCTAACAGTCTGCAGGTCTGTAACCCACCTCCATCCCTGCCTCCACCTAGAGCCCTGGGCAGAGCTCTTTATATAGTGACTTAGTCAATAATAGCTTATTGCCTACAGGTGTGGAAGCAGTAGCCTAGCCATAGGCTAGTTACATGATCAAGTAGTTTAGGTTCAGGTGAGGATCCTGGCCATAGGAACTTTAATTTGAAACTGAAATTTAAAACCTTAAACTCTAGTCCAGGAAGGTTACTAACAAGCTGTATGACCTTGGAAAAACCATCTAATCTCTCTGGGCTCTACTCCCAATATGTGTCATCAGAGAGTTAGCTCTCTAAGGTCCTATCTATCTCTGAATTGCCAGAACAATATAGAAAGAGAGGTAGCAACTTTGAGTATGATTAAAACTGCTTGAAAGTCATTTTGTTATCCTGGGGTTTTGAGGACACTAGTGTCAACCTGACATGAAAGACACCAAAGGACATGTTATGTTCAGATGTGTATCATCCATAAAGGCCATAGCTGAATCCATGGTGTGTCATCGAGAGGTTTGTTGGGACTAGGTCTGCTTTTTCTGGCTGGGGGGACCTGGGGTTCCACCTGTCTTCTGAGACTTTGGAAAGTGGGCAGCAGTCAGGACAAAAGAGGTCCACTTGCTAGTGGATTTTTGTCTCCATACAAATTTTCTGCATGTCTCAAAAATGTCTTTACATAGGTTTGCCTCCGCCAGTGTCCCAGGTTTGCTGGATACAGCACCTTGCTATATGTGTGCAGCAAGATTCTTTGTTTGGTTTGGTTTGGTTTATGGGAATACTGGTCTCCTCTCTAGTTGCAGCTGTAGTTGTTAAAATCAGTTACAGACCAGGTAGCAAGAGATTCACTACAGTGCTCTGCTGTCTGTTTGAGGCCAGTGCTAGAAATCAAGCAGGTCCCAGTTACCTCTCAGGAAAATTTGTGGTGTTTCAGGGGCCTACAGTGAGTCGCAAATCTTGATAGATGGGAAGACTAGTCTATGAATAGCAGAATGGTTTGTACTGTGGTTCAGTGGGAAAAGGAGAAAATAGTTTTTGAGCATAAGATGTATTGTCCCCTCTTCCTACTTTATTGGTGATATCAGTCATATGCATCATGACACAGACTCTGGGGTCTGTGGGGTAGAGCGGCAGAGATGGCTTTCTTGCTCTTATTCTATGGAGCGGGAACAACCCTGGATGCCAAGCCTCCTTCCTTCCTTGTGGCCAAGTTTCTTGTAGCTTTTTGCTCCCCAGGCTTAAATCTGACCAGCAAATCCTTTCTCCCTCTCCTGCCACCCTAGGGGACAACACTGGGCAGCCTTCCATAGTTTCTTTTTCCTGGTTGATCCTGGGAAACAGAGACAACCCTACATGGCTGCAGATTGCCATCTTCTTTCTGTGCCTGAGGGTCAGAAGTGGGGGGCACAGAGAGAGGAGGAATACTGCTTTGGAGCCAATTCGGTTCATTCAATAGCCACTTCGGGCTCCAGCTCCCAAATGTATTCCAGTTTTGCTCTGCCTGCTCTTGCCCAGGGGAGTGCATCCACCCTGGTGGCTCAGTGTTGTCTCCATGCTCAGAATCTCCATGCTCAGAAAGTCCAAGTCTTTGCTTTCACCTCAAGACCTATCATTTTAACTGCCACTCTGACGTCTCAAATTCCCATACAGGATAGATGGGGCCACCTTTTTAATGAAAGGGGCAACATTTAGAACAGGCTGTCCAACTCAATAATTGTTTATTGATCTTCTGCTGTAAACAAAACACCGAGTAGCCATTTAGAAAATACAAAGTTGGCAAAAACACGGTGATGTCCTCAAGGAGCTTGCCTTCATTAGCAAAATGAAGCATTTTTTCTTAAAATGCTGGATGATTATTCTATACTAGAGTCATAAGCAAAGTGCCATGGGACTTCAGAGTAGACAGCTAGATGATTTTAAAGTTTTTCTGGTTATGTACAACATCAAAAAATATTTTAAAAAATCCCAACAACACAAGAAATAGCAGAAAACTTTAGAACTGTGAATATTCAGCATTTCTCAGATTAACCTAGATTTTCATAATCTCTCTTTTTTTTTTCCCATAATTTTGACTTTTGTCCCACATGTATAAAGCTGGTGTCTTGTATGATCTCCTTACCAAAGACTTACTGAGTTCTGGAGAGACACTAGGAAGTTTCTTCATTTTGTTTCATAATCTCTAAGTTGTATCCATCAGTGACTTTAGAAAAGTCATGTTACTTGTTTGGTTCTCAGTTTCTTTATCTGTAAAATGGGGGTAATAATAGGGCTGATGTGAATATTAAGAGAAATAATGCTTAGTACAGTCCCTTGATGGTAAAAAAGAAAAGCTCCATTAAGTGGTAGTTTAAAATTAATATAACTATTATTTTTATAAATTATTCCTTTATAGTTATATTCATTTTTATTACTATCAATTCACAGTTGTAGCCAATGTAGAACATTATCAATAAAGTGATGCTTAAATTAACTTTTTCTGAATATCAAGACAGGAGAAAATACTGTCTGAAAAATAGAATACACATATGTGCTGCCATAATTTTGACAATAGTTACTTTTTACAATTTCTTATAGAAACTTTATAAAGTGTATAAAGTGGGTTGTTATCATTCTTTCAGAGATGGAGAAACTTGCTTAACTATACCAGGTCTTGCAAATGAGCAAGCTTACAGTTACTTAGCTGGCTTTTAACTACTGACCCATTTGGCTTTTTTCCCCTCAGTCTACTTTTCTCATTGGAAGGGGGCAGTAAGACCCATAGCTTGAATCAGCACCCTCTCAGTACTCAACTGGCATGAGCTACCACATGACCCAGGCAAGTGTCAGGTGATGGTTTGTAAGTCCATTTTAAAGACAGCTCTTTGCCCACCGCCTTCCAAAGCCGAGGGATGCACGGGTATATGTCCTGGACAGTCAGCTTCTGTTGTGCCTGAACTGCAGTCAATTTTATTGATTTTTTTCAATACAACAGCTTCAAAAGGCTCTTTGCCCCAGACTACATGATCTTTTCAAATTTTTGCTTTTCCTTCCTGGTGAGACTTTCAGATAACAAGGTAAATACAATTAACAACCACATACTTTAGATCATGTGATATTCTAGATCATGTTTAAAGGTTTTATAAAACACAGATACATAGACATGAGCAGCTCCTCGGAGAGATTACCTCATCCAACCTCCTCATTTTACAGTCAGGGAAACTGGTTCCAAGAGTGGGTATGACCTGCCCAAGGTCACACATGCGTTAGCTGTAGAGATGGGAAGCCAATGATACTGATGGTAATTTTTTTCTTTCTACCTGTGTTTCTCAAAGTGTGCATACATACCACCATATGCAAAATTATTTTCCTTGGCATAAAGGATAATTTTGAAGGTACGCACCGATAAAGTACTCTATCATGAAGCAGAAGATCATTCATTTCTTTCAACAGCTTTTCAATCTTTCTGAATATATCAAGGATTGTATACCTTTGCTATTTTGTCTTTAATTTTTCTCTACTAATCTCCTTTGCTAACAAAGAGGGAGCAAACCTCAGGCTTAAGCACCTCCTCAA
The DNA here is from genome assembly GCF_040802235.1 of Manis javanica. NCBI lineage: Eukaryota > Metazoa > Chordata > Mammalia > Pholidota > Manidae > Manis > Manis javanica. The sequence goes on from NC_133156.1 coordinate 50,424,942, forward strand.
ATTTGATGGAAGTGTTTTGTTTTCATAGCATTGATTGTTACACTGACTTTTCCATCTATGGCTAGTGGTACTGGTTTTCCACTTAAAGTAGGAGAGTTTCATTTTAAAATAAATGTAAGCAGACTAGAACAACCCCATTTTATGAAAAAAAGTAAGTAAATAACATTGTGGGATGTAAATGAAGAATATGTGGTGGGTTTCACATTGGCAGAAGTAATGGTTAACTAAAGCTTGGAAAATATTTTATTCTGTCCTTTAGAATTTTTTAAGCCTTTTGAGGGTAGATGTGGCTGATTCTAATTTTCTTCCTATTCATGTCATGCCTTTTTTATGTAGCAGCCAGAAAAACAATGATTAGATCTAACAGGAGACACAAGAACTACCCACATACCGGAGATGAACACAAATGTTGACAATCTCATTATTGGTACTTTCCTACAAGCCAAAAAGTGGAACTGGTAGCCAATTTAGTTTCAGTATGTAGGTATTTTTTGTGTATATTTTAAATTATAAATTATATGTTGTTGCATTTATTGAGAACAGAAACTGGTTTTATTTTTCAGAAACTGATGCTCTATTTTAAGATTCTATTTTAGATTTCTATCTTGTCTTGTTTTCCCCTTCTAAGAAGTTCTTTAATTTCTGACTATATTTCTGTTCAGTGAGAGGGTGTAAATGGAAGAAAAAGGTGGCAAAATGCAATTCATCAAAATTTTTCTACTGTTAACCGCTATTAAGTAAATACATGCAAAGAAAAATGTACTAGGTTACACTATTTGGGTGACTGTCCTAATATCTTAAACAGCTAATCTTCTAATGTTGTTTAGTTTGTTTTCCTGTTCCCTGAAGCAATACTATAACTTAGTTAGCCAGACATCCTGGAGCTCTGAATACCACTTACTGCTTAGCCTGGTATATGCTTTCCTTTCATAAATATCACACAGAACTTACTCATGCCTCTTTGCACTGTAGGCCTCCTTGTACTGGCCATTATGTGCTTTTTGTGGAATGCTTCAGTGGAAAATTTATTTTCATTTAGAGGAATCTGGAAAAAAAAAAAGGAAGGTGGAGGCTACTGCTGGTGACTTACGTGCAGTTAGAATCAAATGTTTGAAAAATGGGCCTCTGAATCTGCAGAGATTTTGCAAAGTGACCTGCAACCTGCAGCATACAGCATACAGTGGAACAGCATACAGATAGGTAGAGTACTGAGATGCCAAGAAATAATGCTACTTCTGTTATAGCTAATCAAAAGACTGCATTGTTGAATTTAGGACTAGGAAGGTTAATGATGATACATTCTTTTTTAGTATCAAAGATTAACATGATAACTTGCATATTAAAGTTAATTCAGACACACTGCTAATGGACAAGGCATACAAAATTAATTTCTACAGCACCTCATAAATTATGATCACTCGCTGTTCTCTAGCTGATGCTCTTTATCTTGGCAAGAGCTGCACGCACTCTTAGAGTGGGCTCACCTCAGATCATACTGGAGCATCTTAGGCCCCTGAACAATTTGGAGAGCTCAGGGGTGTATTCCTTTCAGTCCTTAATCACTGGCAATTCTCTGCTGGTGTTTACCTCCTGGGATGCATGCTCTTATCACCAGCCAGGTTGTTACTTGACAGAGATTTTGGTAAGAATAGTTAATGAGTTAATGGAACAGCTGAGATGAGAAGAGGGTAGTGGGTAGGATAAACAACGGGAGAGAGGAGGGAAGAGCTGCTTTCTCTTCATGCAGGAAATTCTCTAAGTAGAGCTGGGTAACTATTGTCTTGAGCCGTATCAAGGACCACAGGCTCAGCTAACACAGGAACCCAGCCCAATCTTTAAAGGCACAGGTTCTGGAGTCTGCCTTCTGGACCTGTGAGACCCAGTGTGATATTGCTGGCAATTTTCTTGACTTCCTCAAGCCTCACTGTGTACACATGTTGAACAGGGTAAATAATAATACATACCTGACAGCAATATATACTTTAAATTTTGGTATAATTTACATATAGTGAATTGCAGCTCAGTGAACTTCTTACACATTTATACACCCATGCAACCACCACCCATGTCAAGATATAGCATATTTACAGTCCCCAGAAAGTTACATATGGCAATTTTAAAAATTAATAATATGTTCATAGTGCCTGCCATAGGCCAGCTGCGCTGCTTAAGTGTTTTATGTATTTCTTTTTCACAGCCTTGTGAAGAGAAGTGCTCTTTTCACCAGTCTGCAGATAAAGAAACAAAGACAGAGGTTAGGTGACTTGTCCAAGGTCGCCCATGTAGTAGTAAAGATCCCTGCTCTTACAATTCCATATTCTGCTCCACCGTTGACTACATGGCACTCATTCTGTTGCCTGATACTCATTAAGTGCATCGGAGGAAATGGAGCCTGCTTAATCATTTTTGTTTCTTTACATTCCTCTCTTCACAGTCCAGTTTATCACTCTTCCTAGTCTTGGGCTAGTAGGCCGTGCATTATGCTCCTGCAGGAGAGTCCTTGAGGGGAAGGATCAGGCTTTAATTACTGTTCCATCTCAGACTCAATGCTCAGGTGATCTGGAAATAGTCATTGACTGTTCCCAGAAAACCCACTCCTCCAGCTCCTGCTCAGTTGGCACTACGTGGTGAAGTGACAATGCTGACGAACTTACTGGTTAGATCACCTGGGCAGTTCAGCTGCTTAACCATCTGGATCTCTGCCTAAACCTTGTCCTGGGATCATCTAAAAATTTCAAGTGACAATCCCTCATGTTTCTAAGCCCCTCTAAGTTCCCTTTTCCCAACCTCCTGTATTCATGTGTCCCCAGTCAGTCCCCATTCAGAACCCCAGTTTTTGCTGGTTTTCCTTGTCCATCTTCACTTTCTCCTCCTCCTCTTCCTTGTGTTCAATATCTTCTTTCCTCTCCTTCTTTTCATTTCAACAGGGTTTTCTTCATGATCACCACCAAATAAGCTTTAAATAAACCTCTTTGCTAAGCACACAGATTGCCCAATATTAATTCCTTGTGGGAGGTGGCCATGTTCAATGTACCTTTCATATAGTTGAATTCATGCTTGCCCATTTATACTAGAACTTCTTCAGACATATTTAGCCAGCTGTCCCTTGGACATATCCATTTGAATGTCTTACAGGTACTTAAACTCCACATTTCTGCCAGTCATTCAGAGCTAGCTCTTAGATCTTGTTCCTCATTTTTCACTTTCAATCAATCACTAAAGCCTTTGAATCTTTCTCAAATATACCTTAAATCTGTCCACTTGGCTCTGTCCTTACCACTTCCATCCTGATCCTATACATCTCTGTGCCATATATGATGCTTGACTTTTGCTAGGTACTTGGTAAATATTTGCTTACATGAAAAATAAATGAAGGTGTCATGTAAGGACAAGCACACAATCATGAACCTTCCTCCATTTATTGTTTTCATATTTTATATGAGCATATAACACAGTCAAATGAGTCTAACCATTAGCTCTCCTTAGGTTCTTTGCCAAGTTAAAACTCTACAATTTAATATCAAAAACAGCTAATTGCTACTAAACTTAATGGAGAATATTAACACTAAAACTCAATATGAAAAATTTCTTTAAGAATTTAATGCCAGAAAAAGCTGTATTTCTTTCAAGGAGTTCTCTTCTATTTTAATGATCAACTTAATCTAGAACTTGGACAATTTATTTTGTTGCTGTGACAGTTCATTACACAAATGAGGAACCACATTTTATGGGCAACTGAAGCCCTTATGTTAGCTTTTACGTTGGTGTGTCATCTTCCTGTATTCTCTTTGGTCTAAGGTAGCATAGGAAGAAATATATATAACTAATAACTATATCAACATGCCATGCCCAAAATAAAATAATAATGTCAGTGTCATAGGAGTACAATTTTATATTTATTGGTAGGGACTGAACATAATTGGAAATGCAGTATGTTTCATTGTATGTGTTTTTTATACTGTTCTGTCAGTTGACTGGTGCCGTTCTTCATTACATTTGGGCTGCTCCAAGGGTAAGGACCATACGTTGTCCTCCCTTTGTACATGAAAGCGCATTGCATGTCATTTACTCTCTTTACTGTCTCCTCCCTTTACCCAGTTTCCTCATCATTGGCTTCAGAGTCCACAGAGTATTGCTTCGATCCTTTCATTTAAATACTGGGCCTAAGTGTGTGATTCATTTCTTAAATCACTCTTACTTTGGGTCTTCAGGGGAGGGCTCACATTGACTCTGTTGCATGAATGGAGAAATGAAACAGGCAAAGAACCCTGCCTCTCAGGGCTGCTACTGTTTTCCACCTTCTTAGTTGAGTGCTTTCAGAAAAGAAAATGAGGATAGAGGAGAAATTTTTTTACATTTCCATTTTTATTTATAGGGGCAGAACATACAGTGATTTCTTTCCCCTTTCTCCCTGGAGTTTGCTTCCAATTCTTCAGCTTGTTTGAAATATATTATACTTCTCTGCTTTCCCTTTGTAATTAACAAAACTGGATGTTAAACATGTGGGGCTGTAAATGAGAGGGACCCTAGTCGCCTCTCTTTTGGAACTGTTATGAGGAAGGTGAGGGAAGGAGAGAATCAGATGATGATTGGAAACAGTTATACAACCGTTCCATTTTGCTAATGCTTGAATCCAGGAGAATTTTCTCATTTAATTCTCTGAAATGAAGGGCCCCTCTGTTATCCTTAAAATGTAAACAGGAGGCTTTTAATGTTCACTTTTCCCAGAAATGGAATTCTGGCTGCTCATATTGATCCAGAACATTGCTGTTGTTTTTTTGTTATTTTTGGTATTTGCAAGTTTTGTGATGGCAGCAATATAGGATTGTTCATGTGTGGCTTGAGGATTGCTGGCATGTAGCATTATAATTCTAAGTACCAAACAGAAGTGTAAAAGATGTTCTGAGAAAGTTTGCCTGAGCTCTCCTTTAGTCTGTCCACATATAAAAGGGAACATGAAGATGCGGCATATATCCCCATCATTTCAATTATTACGCACCTCCTGGAACTCAGTTCTCTGAGTTTGGTACTTCAGACAAAAACGTACTTTGGGAATGATGCACATAATAGCTTTGAGTCTGTTTCATTCCAGCATGCCTGGTCCAGGTGTTCTGTCAAGTGTAAACATCAGCTGCAGCTGAAGGAAACTGAAGTCTCAACATGCTCTGCTCTGGACTCAAAAACTTCTTAGATGTAGCACCAGATCCCATGCCTCATTACACTTAGTAACTACAACTGAAATTGCACAATGTTCTATTTGGATTCTCTTATGAAATGGGCATTTTAGTCCCCATTTTTAGAGGAAGGGAGATAAAATGACCTGTCTGTGGTCACACAGTCAGGCAGTAATAGGACTGGAATGCAGATGTAGGTCTCCAGACACTTAGTGCAGAGTTCTGCCCACTTCCCCACACCTGCCTCTGGGATAGAGTAAAGCTAAGAATGGTATGATACTGCTAGAAGGGCTGCTCAGGGGAAGAGGTGAAGGTAAAGGAACACACATACAGTTCTCCCCCTTAAACATCCCTCCTGCAGTCCCCAGCTACTGCCACCTGGTTTCTTCAAGGACAGCACAGAATAATGAGTATCGACATAACCCAACACTAAATAGGGATTTGAGTCTTAGAGTTGCCCTCAGTGTAGGCAGCTGGGATCCCTCTCTGAAATCACTACTCAGTCATCTAACACTTATTAGGATCTTATACTGTGGCAGACATTGTACCAGGAACTGTAGGAGACATGACTTGATTGAGTGAGATCTATCCTGCCCCAGGCTCTTACTGTTTTCTGACAAAAGGTAGTGACTGATTGGAAGGTTGTGATTGCTCTTTACTAGCTAACTGCGGTGAGGTGGGTAATCTCAATCAATTGTAGATGAGTAAATGATTGGTTGAATTAACAAAATGGAAGAAGTGAGTGATTAAATCTGAGGACTACATCACCATTTGATGAATGCTCAGAATTGTTTAATACTGGGATTCTAGAATTCGGATTTGTTTGTTTTAGTCCCTTGGGACTGTAACCCTTACTAAAATGAGACAATCAACCATTAAATAAACTTAACCAAACAGAGGCTTGGATTTTCTACTTAAGGCCAGTTTAAGGGAGCTAACAAATCCAAAGGGTGGTTGCCTTAAGGCTGTGCAATCTTGGAGTTGGGAATAATCGTGTGAGTGAAGTTGGAGTAGTACTGGCACTGGAGGCAGACAGGGTCTTCATCGGAATCTTGCCTCTGTTGTGGTCACACTAGTTAAACGACCCTGGACAAGCTGCTTGGAGCTCCTAGTTTCTCATCTGAAAAATGATGACAACATAATATATACACTGGCTTTTGGTAAAGATTAAATAAGTTCTCAATATGGTGCCTGGAACTCAGTATGATTTTAAGACATTTTACATAGCTCTCACATTCTCTATTCCACTCTCACACTCCCTTTCATTCTCAATAGATTTCTAGACAGATGGTTTCTGCTCTTTATTAAAATATATCTATTATAATGACTCCTACTACTCAGAAAACCCTATTTGAGTATGTGACCACAGACTAGATCAGAAAGAATCGAAGGTCAGAGAGTTCCTGGTTAAGTAAAAATTGAAATTCATGGAGCCAGGGAATTGTTTGAGTTTCCAGAGGGTCAGGGGCTGGGGTGAAGGAATTAAGGGACCTGTGTGGCATGGTGCAGAAGAGAGGCGATGGATCAGGATGATAAGCCCTGAAGGGGCGTGGATGGTACTAACTGTTACAGTAGGTGTCCTAAGTGCTTATACACTGATCTGAATTCTGGATGTTGCTGGACTGAAATCAAATGGGGCTGGGGGATGTAAGACAGAACTCTGCAGTCAAACAGCTACTTTGACTCATTTCTTCTCTTGGACTGACCTAGAGCACATTGCTGTGATGGGAATCTTCCTTTAAAGACTGCCCAGATTACCAGGAGACAGGTGACTTGGTTCAGCCCCAAGCTTTTTCATTTGCTTCTCTATTCATTAGCCAGGATAAGGAGGTGGGTAAGACAGTCAGTCCTCTAACAGGCTGCGGGTTCTCATCTAGTATGGCATCACAATGCAATCCTCTAAAGCAATAGGGAACAAGTCACATTTTGGGTGATAATTCAACTGGCCATATCTGGACCTTTGTTTTCCTAAAAGCACTTTCTATAGAGCAGGACTGTGGTTTAATGAGTGAGCCAGCAGGGAGAAGACTGGTCAGCAGTAGCAGTGTAAATGATCTCAAAAGTGCAAAAGGGTAACTGAAAGTGCAAGTACCTGTCAGAACTTACCAGTTATGCCCTAATAGCTTTCAGAAGGCATGATGACAGGCCATTTCTGCAGCCACTTTGTGCCATTAGAGAAATGTTGATAGGAGTCTTTCATTACTTGCCAGTTTAGGCAATGAAATGGTCTCCATGATTAGAACCTAATCTGATAAACCCTTAAATGAATCAATTGTTCTCTTATTCAGATGTTCAAAATGCATCTGCTTATACATCTATATAGCATATCTTATCCATCAGCAGGATGTATTGACTCTGCCTCCTGGCTGTAGCCCAAGTCTGTCTATTTCCATCTATCTCTCCTGCCACAAATGAATCAAGCTTCCATCTTCTCTCCCCTTCACTGTTAAAGTAAGGAGGCAGGAAAGCTTAGTAGATTTGAACATGGGCTCTGGATCACATATCCTAGGTTTAAATCCCAGCTCTGCCAATTAATAACAGCTGTGTGATCTTAAGCAAGTTACTGAACCTCTTTGAGATTCAGCTTCCTTATCAATAAAATAGGTATAATGATATATTTCCTCATAGAGAGAATGCCTGATGAAGAATGAGGGCTCAATAAACATTAGACCTTGCCTTGCCAATGGATTTCAGCCCTGGGCAAGTTCACTATGAATTCAGTGTGACCAAAGAAATGACAGTACAACGTTCTTGGGGTGAAAGGGTTATACCCAACTTTATTTCCACAGTGGCAGGTCTATCATTAAAATCCTGTTCACTCAGAGTGAGTCTGCAGGCTAGTCTCTGCCTCCGGGCCTCTCTGCCCACACAGCCGTCCTCTGGGCCTCTGTGCTCAGCACTGTCACCACCCCAGCCTCTGCTCTGCTCTCCTGCAGCCTTGCAGCTGTGCCACCATGTTACCCAGAGCACTGGGCAGAGCTCTTTCTATAGAGTCAATAGCAACTTATTGCCCACACATGTGTAGTGAGCTACCCAACCAGGGCCATGTGAGAATCCTGGCCACAGGTACCTTCATTTTATGCACAGACCGCTTCTTCTAGAAAAAGCCTCTTCACTGTTCTTCTATCTTCCTTTCTAGGCCTACTGCCAACCCCCATTAAAAATACAAAACAAGTTTATCTTTTTCCAGTAGCCAAACTGCTTTTGGGCCACAGGGCCTAGTGAGACCTGGCCCCAGCCCAAGTCTCCAGGTTAGCTATCTCATATCACACTCCCCATTTCCTATAATCCAGCCATACTTGTGTCCATGTGATTCCTCCAACATGCTAGGCAAATTTCCACCCCAGGGTCATTCCTTTTCTTAGAATGCTCTTCCCTGAGATCTTTGTAGGCTGTTGCCATCTCACCCTCAGGTCTCCATCGAACTGTCTCTATGTCAGAGAGGCCTCCTTAACTGCCCCATGGGGATAGTCTGCCCTGCACCCCCAGACTCTCTCATGTTACCTAGTTAATTGTCTTGCTGGAAGCTACCCATGTTAGCTGGTGTAGCATTAGCCCCCAGGGCTCTGTCCATGTCTCCTGTGACCAGTGATCACTTCTGTGCCCAACAGCTACTAGGGGAATTTCTCTCCCACAGCCAGCACCTGCCTCCTAGGGCTGCCCTCAGGCTGCAGGGGCTGTTTGGCCTGGGCCCCCGAGAGCGCTCAAAGTACATGGGACCATCCTCCCCTGGGGCCCAAACACTCCAGCTGCTTTGTCCCCACAGCCCATACTGTCTTCAAAGCACCCTCCTTCCATAACACTTGCCTGCTTTTGCAGTCCCTTCATGGTCCCACTCCCCCACGCCCTTTCCTTTGTTTTCTGGGATACCTCCTTATAAGTCAGTCATCTTCACCCAAACCACGTCTCAGAGTTTGCTTCTGGAGAATCCAACCTAAGACAATTCTTAATCTTCTTGAATTGTTTCTGATACTCTACTAGTATATAATATCCCCAAGAATAGTGCTGTTATAATAACTATATATGCTTAAGAATATAAATATATTGCATACAGACTATCAGAGCTTACAAACAACATGAGTACATACATCTTCTTAAAATAAATAAACAAATCCTCTTAATAATTCTAACACTTGTATATCAGTATACCCTTCCTGCCATCACTATGCTTCTGAATGGCAAATAGCAATTTATTAGGGCATTTGCTCATAGGTTTAGTGCAACATCATGTTTTAAGTTATATATAAATAGTACATAGTAGAAGCACTGGCTTGCTTTGGACTTTAGGTGGGTATCGAGAATACTATTCTGAAAGTATATTTCTTGTTTAGCATTTACTGCCTAATTATATTTTAACTTTTTAACCCTTCTAAGATACCTGAAGAGAATTCTTAAAGTGGCTGAGTTCTGAAATCTCCAAGTAGACTGTGTTTGTTTAGCTGGGGAGACATAGTTTGGCTTTCAGGGTTCCTAAAGTGGAGATCTATACCATAGCAGAGACAAGCAGGAAGGGGAGTGAGTAGTGATTCTGGATATTGTAATTAGGCATGCTTTCTGCGAAGTAAGGAAAGTGAATCATGAGGAGCCACTGAAGAATGCGTTGGGGGAAACTGCTAGTGTAGTTGTAAAAGACTTGTAACCTGATCGGGAATATGAAGTTTATGGGTAGTTACTGATTTCCCAGTGGGTAGAATTACTTTTCTCTATGACCCGCTAGCTGGAGGAATAAGGTTGTGAGGACAAATTGCTATCTGTCAGACTAGAGTTGTGTGTTGAGGTCCTCCTTCATGTCTAGCTGATTGAACCAAGTAGCCTCTGACATCCACAAATGCTCCCCAAACTGAAGGAAAGCAAAGCACCCTAGCGGATCTGGGCTTAAGCTGCTCAGTCTTGCCCAGGGAGAATTTGGGGTTTCAATTAAGGGTTTTCCCTGCTTACGAAAAGACCTTTGGGGAGGACAGGGTAAGCCTTGATAAGCAGAATGCCTTTCCCATCCTCCAAGAGGGTTGAGTTGAGCTGAATTCACCTTTCAGTTAATAGGAACTTGGTCAAAGCAAAATGAAACTCTGCTTCACCTTAAAATTTCATCTTAAAGCCTGTGAAATATTGAATAGGACTGAAGAGTTGATTAACCTGTGTTGGTGACACAGTATGGGGCTAGCTATTGGTGAAGTGAATTCAAGTGAAAGCTGCCACGGGCCGACTTAGAGACAGATCAAGCACACTGAGGATGTGGCTGAGCCCCTCACACAGACATCTTGTTAGTGTTTGACCTTTTTCCACCAGTGAGGGAAGGGGGGCTCCTGACTGTTTTTGTCTCTCCATTCTGCTGTTCTCCTGGTATTAAGGGCTGGCACACATTCCCCTCATGGGGGTGTAAGGTGCTAGTCTTGTCTTCACACATTTCCTGAGTGATTCCTTTGGCTCTCAATCCCTCCGCCTCAGCTTCGGGGGGCAGAAGTAATGCCTTCCCTTTACTGATGTCATGTGACATCCAAAGGCCTCTGCTGACCCTCCCTCAGTTCTGGGATGATGTGCATGCAGATTGGTGTAGGGCTGGTACTTAACCATGCCCCCTGAAGGATGCTGGTGTGCCCCAACTGTTGGAAACAATTTGAATTTCGGATGTGGGGTGATTATACTTGTGTCATCACCTTCGGTCTCAGCTTCATTCTGGGGGTGATGACAAGACTCTCACTGGTCATCCCATTGCACAGACAAGTGTCGCATAGTGTGACAGATAGTAAGGCAGAAGTGAGCCTGGGTTCTAGGAAAGAACAAGAGTGTCACCCAAGACAGTGTTGGGATATCCTGAACTGAACATTGTCCTAGGGGATTTGGCTTCTAAGTTAAGACCTAGAAGACAAGAAGGGATTAGTCAGGTGAAGATAGGGGGATACAGTCATTAAATAACATGCAAAACTAATGCACAAAAATTCAAAAGCAGGAGACAGAGAGACCACGGCTGTGATGGCATATGAGGTTGGTGGAGAGGGGTAAGGAAGAGCTTGGTCACAAAAGGCCTTCAGCTATGCCAGAGAGTTTACAGACCTCACCCCTAAGGCAATAGGAAACCACTGAAGAACTTCAAGCTGGGGAATGCTGTGGTCAGGTTTGAGTTTTGGGAAATTCCAGCTACTGAAACTGGAAGTGGAGAGATCCGTTTAGTAGGCTTGGAACAGAATGGAGCAAAGACCAATCCTTGCTTACGAGTAGCAAGGATATGACTTCATGATAGATTGGATGTTGGGGATAGACAGAGGAATGATTCACTTACTTGGTTGACTATGGGACTGGGGTGTCTTCACTCTCAGAGCAAGCAGCAGAAGAAGAAGCCTGTGGGGAGAATGGCAAGTTCAAATGTGGTTCTTTGGAGTGTTTCCCTTTGGAGCTGGGTTGTGGCTGTAGTCACAGATGTATTTTTGTCCTGATATACCACAAGAATGACCCACTTCGTTCTTTTTATGGGGCTGATGGTGTGGAGGAAGAGGCAAGGACAAGGGCCATCTTACTTGAAGTGTCCCTGAGTCATGACATTATTGCAAAATCATATCCCACTTCAAGACAATTCAAGTAGTATAGCACCTTCCTCCATAGGAAAAAAACTCTCTCCAAGAAGGAAGAAACCAGAGCCCCAAAACTATATTTTCCTCTCTGCAGTCATTCTGATGAAAGAAAACTCCTTTCTATAAAAGTGCAGAGTTGAGTAACTCTGTGAGCTCCCGAGCACCTGGTTTGAATTACAATTTGGACTTGTCCCCTGATGGCAGAGCTCCCAGCCTTTGTCAGGTATCAGGCACCCAGGTTGAGTTTACAGGTCTCTGATATCCATTGCCTTTGCCTTATAAAGATTGGTTTAAGTCTTTGCAATATTTATCTTTTAAACCATTTGTGTTTGTTTGCTTGATAATCAAGCCACAGTTTAGAAATGCTGCTTCCTGAAGCTTTACAGACTAATATAATTTCACAGCTCCAATTACAAATGAGAAAAATGTTTTCATCTCAAAAGAGAGGAGCCAGATGTTTCTGAGGAATCAAAGTTAATGAGAAGACAAAGGACTTTCTGAAAACAGGCCACATTATTAATGGCTTCCTCAGCAAAAATTTTGCTAACTCTTAGCAGGGAGAGCCTTCATCTTGTGGGTATGCTGGTTTTGATAAGTGGAAAGTAGATTGACTTTCAGATTAATAAAACTGCTTCTGCTGGGGCCTGGTCTGCAGCTCCTACAACCTCAGTGGTTTGTAAACAATACACACATGCCCACTGTCTTTCTACTTCGCAAATATATGCTTCCTCCTGCCACTTCCTCTGGACCTATATTTTATGGAGTCACAGTATTTTGGATGAGGACTTAATCATTCAGTTCAACTCTTCAACTAATACTTTGATTGTCTCTTCATCATCCTATCAATATGCAGCTACTTAACTGCTTAAATATTTCTAGAGTTGGCAAGCTCATTACCAGACTTTTCCATGAGCATCTACTAATTTACTCAGTTTTAAGTAGAACTTAAAATCTGGTGACTTCCCAAGGGGATATTCATTAATATCTAGAATCTCCCAACTGGCCTTTTCTCTTGGATTCGTATCTTTGTAATGGGATATGAGGTATCCCAACTAGAATATCAACAGGATGAACTTTTAAGGAAAAACCTGACCTTTATTATACCTTAAAGCTCTATTTTATGAACACTCCTCACAGGTCAGCACTCCTAAGCCATAAAGGTACTAGGTTTTTGTCTTGTCTACTTTGATCTGCCTCTTATCTCTGTTGGCTTGTTAGCTGTGATGGGCAGGTATGTAATCCCCTGGCCATTCCCTCCCATCCCAGAATAGTGACTGGCACTTAGGGGGCTTTCAATAAATGTGGAAGGCTGACTGGCTAAGTGAATGAAAACATCAATTAACTGCTGGAATGGATTAACCTTTTTTCTGCATCAACATCTCTCCTTCCTGTAGGTCCTAGTGATCCCACTTTGCAAATGGAGAGAGTTGTAAAAGATTTTTATTCTTGACTTACAAAAGGCTATTTTAGACTTTAAAACCTTGTCTTATACTTTCAATTCAAAACAATTGACTGCTCTTGATTTGTTTCTTACTATCTAAGGTCTTATAAAATCTTTAGCTTCAACAGAAGACAAGAATGTTATATCAGAATCCAGGGGGTGGAACCCAGCACTTTTATTCTCATTTGTCACCTGGACTGTTATAGTAGCATATTCACTGGTCTCTGCCTCAGCTATTCTCCAATGCCATGAATCACCTTTTGGTGAATCATCTTTTGGTAACTTCCTTTCGCCCAGAAGTCTGTGGTAGATTACATACCTGCCCATCACAGCTAAAGAGTTTTTGTTGTGTTTTAAATTTCCTTTATTAGAATCTCTTTTTTATTTTACTTGCAAAAGTAATTTTTGAAGAGGAAGATTTTACAATCCTTATTTACCTTAATAAGAGAATGCACAATTCTTATCTTCTGGTTGGGCTTAATTATGACAGCATCAGTGAAAGCAGAAGTGGGAAATCAAATTTCATGAAGCTGGTGAGGTCATTCATCTCCCGGTGATAAAGAGTTTACAACTTCAAATGAACTCACACAGTTTTTTTACAAGCATTCTAACACATATAATTTCCTCTAACAAACAAGCTTCAAAGTCACAAGTTAACATCCTTTAGAAGAAAACTTTTAAAATGTCTGAATGAACATAGCAGGAAATTTCTTAATTCCTTTCAATAAATAAATCTGGATAAAAATTTAACCTTACAGTGATAAGATACAGACTAAGTATTGATTTAAGTTAAATGTAATGGTAACTGTATGTAAATATTTTCCAGTTTTTTCTCTTATCTCTTTAAACAAAGGGTAATGGCTCAGTAACTTGTATTTTCAAAAGTCCTTAGGCCTTTAGGCCAATAATTTGCTGAGTCCAAATTAAGTACTATAAACCTATGGCCTATGATTTCATCTATAATTTTAAGCAAAACAGAGTTAAAATTTTCTGTTTCCAAAGAACTATAACCTAACCCCTCTTACTGCATTTAAGAACTTTCTTTTTAAATGTTATCTCCCATCATTGTACTTCCAAGATACTATTCTACTTTCCCAGATCTATGTACTGTAAATCACTCTCTGTTCCCTGAATCTCCACTCTTCCTATGGCACAATTATTTAATTATCAATGGCTCTCTCAACAGTTCTTCCAAGGTCAACCAAAATTTATTGAGTGGCAGCTATGATCCAGGTACTGTGTTAGGCACTTGAAATTTAGTCTGGCTCTCATGGAGCCTACATTTTGGTTGGTTGAAAGGATAAAACTAATTACACTAATAATTTAATTACAAGCAGAGATTGGTGCTCTGAGAGAAGGGACACAATTCTATCAGAGCCTGTAAAGTCTTCTATGAATCTTCCAACCAGAGACCATTTGTCCCTTCTGAAGCCCTCATGGGGCTACCAGTTGATTCTACCAGTTGGGGTTCTTTGGTTGTGAGCAACAAAACACTACTGTGGTAAATTTTAGGTAAAAACAATGTATTTGGAAGGTAGTGGGTAGTTCATAGAATCAGAGGAAAAGCTGGAGCAGAGAGGAGAGACCCAGAAGAGCCCTGTGTAAGGAAGCAAGAGGCACCCAAAGAGTGCTTCTGTGAGACAGCTGAGCTCCAAGTACGCCCGTGTTCTTTATGAAGTGGTTAAGTGCATAGGCTCTGGAGTCAGACTGGGTTCACCACTTACTAGCTAGTGCACTTGGAAAACTTCCTCAGTTATCTCATCAGTAAAATGAGAAAAAAATAGTGTCTACCTCCTAGAGTCACTGGGAAGATTAACTGAAGAAATTTCTGCGACACACTTAAAACAGTGTCTGGCATACTGTAAGCTCCCAGTATGTTAGCAAGTCAGCAATTACTGTGGTTGAATTTCCCTCAAGACTCAAATTTCAAGGAGTTATCCTAATTAGGATCAGGTGCCCTGCCCTTATTCGGAGGCGAGCAGGGAGCCTTATGTCAGTATCCATAGGATTATATCCCATAGCAGTTTGTGGCTCCCCAGAGCAAACCACGTTATTGTGCCAGAAGAAGGTGTAGGTGCTGGACTGATGGAACAAGAGATGTCCTTTACTTCTTCCCACCTTTATCTTAGTCTGTTTTCTGCCACTGCTCTTTTTGTTGCTAAGTACCTCTGTCAGTATCTAATGGGTGAGAACCATATTTTGTCTCTGTACTTCCAAAAGTACAATGCCTTCAGCGTTTATTTGTTGTATTGAATTAAATCAAATCCTGGTGTATATGATTCACATCAGAGCTCTAGAAGCATTCAGGTGGGAATGGTCTGAAAAATATTTGGATTCATTTTTGGTCCTTTAAGGTTTTCCATTTTCAAGAGAAATAGAGAAAACCTTGCAGGATTTCAGAACTTCCCAGACATTTCCTGGGAGGGCAATGCCAAGAGAGATACCATTCTTTGCAAAAGCTTTAACTTATTTAAAATGAAAGCCATTGTGCAGAAGGATCAAATGGAAAGTTATTCATTTTTTGTATTGTTTTTACCAGCAAATAATGTCCATCAATAGGGGCATGACTAAATAAATACATCCATAACAGAGAATACTATAAAAGAACTACAAATAATTGAGTTGATCTATATATGTGAAAACATAGAAAGTACTCCAAGAAATATTGGTTAGGGAAAAAATCAAGGTACAGAACATACATACAGTAGAGTCCCCTTTTATGAAAAGGAAACAAAAGCAGAATGAATACTATGTTTTATACTGAAACATACATACCTAGAGCATAATAAGATCTTGAAGCTTTATCATCACAGTAATGTCTTACTTAATAAAGGATTAAATTAAAATGATACTAAATTATACTAGTACTTTTTTGTATGTTTATACATATATAATTTTTATACAAATATTCATATACATTATGTATAGAGTAAAATAACTGGCTGCCTCTGGGGAGCAGAGGTTGTGAGAGGGACCATAACTGTGAAATCTTAACTTAATCTTCAATATTCAAGTGTTTTTATGAGGAGGCTATATTCATGAATTATTTGCTTAATGAAAAATTATCTTAAAAGCAAGAAAAGAAACTAAAAAATAAGGAGGGTCAAATGCCTCTGAATTGCCTCCATTCCAGAATGCCGGGACATTCTGCTTCCTGTCATCACCAAAGAACTGAGGGAGCTACTGGACCAGAAGGATGAAATGCAGCACCAGGTCCAGGAGAAGAAGTACTGTGTCGAATTACTCAACAGCATTTTGGAGGTCCTCAGCTGTCAGGATGCGGTGAGTCCTCATGATGATGTAGATGTCCTGGACTCAGATTAGGACTGAGTTGATTAAGCTCTAAAATATTGATGCTGATGAATAGCAGTTGAAGTCTAAAGATAAAAGTCAATGGCTTGCTCAGCAGGCCTGTTTTCCCGTGACTAACCCTATGGCTGTAAAAGATGGCTTAGGGACTGGAGCTAAGCACGGTAGCATTTTGTCCCTCTATTTCTTGGTGGACAGGCTCTCTCAGGGTAGGGATAGACACATTGGAGACTTCTTAGATGACTTGTCCATTTACTAAAAAGCCTTGGTGTAGACTGGCAGGAGGGGGAGTTTCCTATGCCTCCAAAGTCATGAAGTCCCCCTCACCTGCTTTCTTAGCTGATTTACTTTGGTTTTGTTTCCCTAGTTATATCCTACAGTGGTGAAAATGGTTAAGACTTTCTGGATGAGCAGATTGCTAAGGCCTAGACTCTAGAGATGGGAAGGAATGGGATGGTGGTAGGGAGATGGCTATGGCAGTGAAGCCTATGTATTTCACAGATATTATTCAGAGATTAGGTAGGGATGGGATCAAAAGGAAAGTTTCAGGGGAGTAAGTGGAGGGATTCCAAAGGGCAGAGTCTGCAGAAGATGATAAAGGAGATAGAGTGGTGATAATGGTAAAGATTGAAAGGCAATGATTATACATAGGCCTAGAATTCTTAAAACTGGGAATAAAGAGGTAAGGGTCTTGATGTGGGGGAGGTAAGGGCATTGATTCATTTGGCAATCTCATTTGTCTGTTAGTAATGTCCAGGAGGTATCTTCCCCTAGATGGCTGGTTTCAGAGGACTGGCTAGTCCCAAACAAAAAATATTTTCCAAGTATTTGTGCAAACATTCCTTCTGCTCTCTCTTCTCCCTAGAAAATACCCAGAAAAGGTCTTTCTGAATGAACTGTATATATTCCTATAATTAGAAAACTGCAGAACAATACTCCTTTACTTCTCATATCCCATGGTCAACCATTATTATCAATTTCCTTGTATCTCTCTTCTGTCTCATCTTTTCCATTCTGAACATCCTAATTAACTTGCTCCTTATCTCATTACTAGTTAAATTCAGTAGCTTCATTCCTTCCTTCATTCATTCATAAGTACACATGATATACCAGGTCTGTGTCAGGCATTGGGGACACAAAGGCATGGTTTCTTTCCTTAAGAAAATCTTTACAGACACATGTATAAGCAATTGCAATGCAATATAATGACTAAAATCCGGATGCATTTTAGGAGTATTAGAGCTACAAAGACTGGTGTGTATGTTTGTGTGTGTAGGAAAGGAAACCTTTACAAAGGAAATGAAACTTCAACTGTATGTTCAAGGGTTAAATAATTCATGATCACAGCTGCTATTTTATATTCTGTTTCTAGGCACTGTGCTAAATGTAATCCATGCCTTCTGTCTGCTCACCCTGATCAGTGCTAAGGATTATTATTCCCATTGTACAGATGAAAAAGATAAAATTCATAGACAGTGTTCATT